>NC_134366.1:85307755-90307755 GCF_035582795.1 Mycteria americana | reverse complement strand
TTCAATTTATTTAGAAAAGGGAAGGTGCACTGAAGTATCTCCAAGTGAAGAATCTGATGAGAAAACAATTCCCCCAAATCACTACCAATGCTACTAGTCACAATGTTGTCTCTGGAAAATGCTAATAGGTGTCTGAGCTCTCCACATCCACTTGTAGAATTCATAGTAAATTATTGCTTATCAAAACATTTACCTGTTCATAAAATGCCAACTTGGTATCTAAAAGATCATATGGAAAATAGAATCAATTTAGTATCATATGGAATATCCACAATTTTTATTGTATAAATGACTCCACACACACACTAATAAGTAAAAAAAAGACAAGTCTCACATTCTCACTATATGCAGGTCATCCAAGAAATAAATGTATAGATAAAGCAAGAATTCTCAGTGGTATAGAAGCTGAATGCAAATGATGACAGAATTCAGAAAGATAAGCTCATTCTTTACACAGTATCAATAATATCAGTTATTCTTAATGCTTCTTCTGAATGCATAAGCAGTAACCTCTTAAGTACCGTGGGAGCGCTTAACTACAAAAAAAGTAGTAACATAAGAGGAGACATGATGAATCAGTAACCAGCTGTACTTCAAGATGACCTGCCTTGCTCTGCTGTAGAAAACCCAGACTCAGGGACTCTGAACATTCCAATAGAAAAACAAAACAAAAAATCCTAATTAAAACCCACTTCTTTAACAAAACAAGTTCTATTCCATTGTGATTATTTCTTACTAGAAACAAGGCAATGTGTTTTACTTACAGCAAAAGCTGGAATAAAACCATAAGCCTTGATTCTCATGGACTTTCCTCTGACAGCCATGTGAACCACTAAAACGGTCATTCAAAAGCTAGCAAGAAAAACTGCCAGTTCTGATTACTGTGCTTTATACAAACACTAAGCACATATAAATGAAGTTGTATGGCATAAGAAAGTAGACAGGAAAGTCTCCTGGGTTGTCCAAAATAAAGCAGAGGCAGCAGCTATTTCTGAGAGGACAGTTAGTACAAAATATAGCAAGTCCTTCAATAAAAGGAAGGGAGAAACTGTGGTAGGCAGCTTTCTGACAGCTAAAGAGTTTGAGTTCATCGTTGGCTTTGCAGGATGTGCAGTCTAACAGAATGCAGGTATGGCTCCTCACAACCAACAACTTATTTTCTTCCCACTGATGGACTTCAAGGGTTTAAAAAAAACAAACCCAAACCCAAACAACAACCACAAAAAAAACCACCACAAAAACCCCACCACCCTCCAGGATGACAATCCCTGCATCTTACACTACTATTACAGTTCTAGGAACAAGCCAAAATTATTCTTTTGCTTTTGACACCATTAGATCATTCTGGCTTCCTCTTTGAGACAGGTTTAATTGCAAGTAATTTTCAAAATAACTTAGAACGGCACAAGAATGGCAGTCAAAACCAAGTAATCCTACAAACTCCATACAACCAAAGTTCTACTCCGATGTTGAACGTCGGTGTCAACAAAATCAGGACAACAAAGTTCAGTCCCCATGCTCATTTCATGCTTGTTTTCTTGCCTGAAAATGCCTGCTAAGATGCCAACTACTGAGAATGTCATACTGAATTTTATCATAAAGACACCTTTGTTCTAGACGGTGTCTTAAGATAATGTATAGGCTATTTTTTACTTGATGAATTCATACTGAAACTACATAGAGAGGAAAGTAATTTTTTTTTTTCTAGAGAAAGACATTAGAAGAAAACAATATTATAGTAGGTAATACTATTATCACGAATTATAGAAATTGAATATTTTATTTTTGTTGAGTCAACATCAGAACTGACAGTGATATTGCTTTACTGAAAAGGAGGATATAGTGATATGTACATAATGAACTGGGGGAGAACCTTGACCTACATTTAAAATCTGCATGTCCAGTTTGTAGGAATTTGGAAAACTAGATAAGTAGAAGGTTTCCACATTACTGTGTACATGCAGAATCAAGACATTTGGAGCAAAGAGATCTGGTTTAGACCTATAGAGTTTTTCTTCCTACTGTAAAACAATTCAAACAAATGCATTTAATTTAATACATGATATTCGAAGATCACTAAAAATACAGGCTTTTCTAGCAGAAAAACAATTATTAAAACATGTAACGAAGCAGATAATTCCAATGGTATAATAAACATTGATGTTGAAATAAAATGAAAGAGAGAAGGGGAAAAACATAATACATACACAGACCAGTTATGGTGGGTGGGGGACTGGTTCAAAGCACATGGAAACAGAGAAATTACTATTATGGGAATTCTTATTAGTCCCATAAGAAATTCACTCTAAGTGTGATTTTTTTCATAGGACATTTCCTGAATAAATCAACCTTCTGAAAATCAACTTTGGCCTACTGCCACCCACTTGCTTCATTTGCTGACTTTTCATACTCAGCACTTCACCACTATGTAATGTCTGTTTACATGACAGGAATTTAAAAAGATGAACAGATATTAATGAAGTCACTAAGAATATAGTATAGTCTAATGAAAAGTAAGGTTACTCTAGAGTCAGTGTAAAAAGACTGACACTAGGGGACAGATTCAAAGCCCACTGACCTCAAAGCAAAGGTCAGTCTTTTTATGTCTTGCTTTTATCTCTTTACACCTCAAAATACAGATTTTTCATATTATGAGACTGGATACTTATGATATAATCCACTTAGCAAAATTAAAGAGAAATATTGTAATGAAGATAAGTAAAGAACAGCAAAAAATCACCTTGTTAACATTTTTTATGTATATAGGTTTAAAAATATTTACATTAACAGCTGAATAATGGAGTTTTAGAGACAGAGGAATGGCACAAAGAACCAAAAGAGGCTCTAGACTTGTCCCATTGTAGCAAGTGAAAGTTTGAGTGATCACTGAGTAAGAAAACCACTAAGAAAAAACCCTGAGTCCAGCATCCCTTTCAGACCCTTCAGGGAGGGCTACAGAGCTATCTTCTCAGACACTTTCAGGAAGATTTGTTTGTCTTGCTCTGCTCATATTCCAAGCTAGCAGGAGGGACAAGAGCCGAGCCTCCTCTAAAAAACATGTAAACAAAACTACTGAGACATCATGGCACAGAAGATATAGGTGGTCTTTTAAGGTCAGTGGCATCGCTCCAGTAATCTTCCAGATCAGATAAATTGAAGCAAATATAATTGTTGCTTCCTTTAAGTCAATGGGCACAAAATCCAAGTATATATGAAGAGACATTGTGATGTAGCTGGTATCTCATTATGAATCTTCTTCCTAAGCCAGTATATCTTTATTTAGAATTTTACATTGCTAAGTATATGATGGACTGGGATTTTGAAAACTCAGTTGATTATAAAGTAAAAATTCCCCACCACAGAAGGCAAGGATGCTCTACACAAAAGGAAACTCCATGCTCTGCTAATAACTAAACACAAACCTGCTAAACTTTTGATCATGTAAGGAAGTCTTACATTGTTTCTGAAGCTCATTAAATTGAAACTCCTACAGAGAACAAGTTCTGGGTATGTTGGCATAACCACAGAGATTTTAACTGTGGTTCTTCCTGGGGTGTCCAAAATTACTTCTGAAACACTCCTATTTAAAAAAAAAAAAAACAACCAAAACCAATAACAACAAAAAACCCCAACCCCAAATAAGCAAACAAACAAATAAAAATGAAAACACAAACAAAACAGAAAACCACTGCAGCCTCAGCAGAACAGCTAGTTTTCTTTGACTTCCCTGTATGCATCATGCATCCTCACAGAATAATGGATGCATTCAGAGCTGCTGGTGTCAGGACATACTGTTAACCATTGCCAATTATCTCCATTTCCACTAGAGAGACTGGGAGTTGAAAGCAGCTGGCACTGCAAAAGACTGGAACTTTAAATTAGGCATAAATTGCAATGCAGTAGACAGAAATTGCCATCCTAACAGTCTTAATAAATACTGGCATGTATTGAAGTGCCCACTACCCACTGCCTTCCACAACGCAAAGAGCCTGGCACTCCCCGGTTGCCACGGAAACCGCAGGATTGCTCCCATCTCACCATGCTCCATTTTAAATTCTGCTGCAGTGCCGAAGCATCATTTCCACTGCACAACGGTGCACGTTTATTACTGAAGAATTCTGCTACTACATCGCAAGGTCACAAAAATAAGGAAATTTACAACACACAAAAATTCTGTGCAATTTTCAAGTGTCTGCCTTACAGATACCAACATTAGAAACAGAGTCCTATGAACAGAAAAGAGTCCTATGAACAGGTGAAAAAAAATACATACCACTCCTTCTTTACTTTTTTGTGGGGAAAGAAAAGCTATTCTCAGTTGTTTAATACATAAGATTTTATGAACTTCAATGTTCCAGACTGCCTGTGTAGTGTCATTCTTGCACACCTGGAAAAAAAAAAGCTAATACATAAAATATACTGTGGTAAGTTATTAAAAACGGTATTACACAAAAAGAATGTATGCTTGCTATATGAGACCCATGAAGCCTAGATATTGATACTATAACCAGCTTCTCACATATTCTATGATGATGAACTGCTGTACTTGTGATTGATCTAACGGAGAAGAACAGCTGAAAGGTTGCGCAGCAAGCATAATATAAACTTAACACAGCAAAAGAGAGAAGAACTACGGTCAGCGTACACCTTCTTGCTATCCATTCATCAGCTGTCTCAATTTACGTGATTTGTTATAGAAAGTTCACGTCACACCTAATAGCAACAATGATTTTAAATGAAACAAACATGCTCTTCTCTAGAAGCATTTCTAATGTGTCATTGTCCTGGTTTTGGCTAGGATAGAGTTAATTTTCTTCCAAGTAGCTGGTATATTGCTGTGTTTTGGATTTTAGTATGAAAATAATACTGATAACACACTGATGTTTTAGTTGTTGCTAAGTAATGTTTACACTAGTCAAGGACTTTTCAGCTTCCCATGCTCTGCCAGGTGCACAAGAAGCTGGGAGGGGGCACAGCCAAGATAGTTGACCCAAACTGACCAAAGGGCTATTCCATACCATATGATGTCATGCTCAGTATATAAAGTGGGGGCAGTTGGCTGGGGGATAGCGATCACTGCTCAGGGACTGGCTGGGCATTGGTTGGCAGGTGGTGAGAGGTTGTATCACTTAATTTTTTCCTGGGCTTTGTTCCTCTCTCGCTCTCTTGTTGTTTTCCTTCTCAACACTTTTTTTTTTTTTTTTTTTTTTGTGTTCCAATTATTAAACTGTTCTTATCTCAACCCATGAGTTTTCTTACTTTTGCTCTTCTGATTTTCTCCCCTGTCCTCCTGGGGTGGGAGGGTGAGTGAGCAGCTCTGTGGTGCTTAATTGCCGACTGGGGCTAAACCACAACAGTCCTTTTTGCCACCAAATGTGGGGCTCGAAGGGTTTGAGATAATAACAGGTTAACCAGAGCACATCAAGGAACTTAGATCTGTTAATAGTTGCAGGCCACGATATTGATTCATCTGTTCTCAGTATTGGTTTACCTGATCTGCACCATGCTCATTTTTTTGCTGTACATGTTAAAGATTGGTGTTGGTTTTTGCAGTTTTCTGTGCTCTGCAGTGATTAGTGATGGTTTGCCTGGGAGATTTGTTATTAAAACAGTGACCTTGAGTTTAATTTGGTGTGTAAGTTTCATACTGAAACCATTACTGTACGTTGGGTACCACCTCGTGAAGACAATTAGTAATTATACTTCTTCCTCTGGGAGGCTTTTTATAGAGGAAATACAGAATGGCACCTTTGCTACCTTCTATGATGTTTCCTCCTTCATTACAATAACTTTTCAGTATCTTGAACATCCCTGGCTAGTTAAGATCCATCTATTGGTTTTGCTTTGACATATTGTTTCGGTTTTGTCTAAGGTTAGTAAGCAATTTAAGAATATCATCCAGAGATCTGCTCCAAGGCTGGATAGTTATGAGTGGCAGAGTGTGAGGAATACCTTGGGCAAATGCCTAGGATGGTGGGCACCTCCAGTGTTTTGGAACTTCACCCCTGAACACGTGCAGAATCCTGAAAAATTAGTAGAATATTTGGAAAAAGTATGTTGTCACCCTGACAATTCTAAGGAGATACAAATCAATGCAATGTGCTGGGGCCTGGCCCATGCCTACCGAGCCCTGTTCAACACTATGCAGAACCCTCAAGGATCTGGTGACAAAACGACAGACACCACGGCTGCTTCAGCCCCCCCTGCGACAGGCACTGCAGCTGAATCAGAGAACCAGTCCATGTCAGTATCAGGTACCCCTATACACAAGAAGATATCCTGGAAGTGAAAGTCAGCTTGTTTGGAAAGGGAAGATGAAAAAGCAAGACCACCACAAAGAAAGGAAGAGGAAAAACTTGTAGATGACACAGAAACCACCCAATCCCTATCCCTGAGTGAGCTGCGAGATATGCAAAATGATTTCAGCTGTTGTCCAGGTGAGCACATTGTCACCTGGCTGCTTTGATGCTGGGATAATGGGGCCAGTAGCCTGGAATTAGAAGGTAAGGAAGCCAAAGAGCTGGGATCCCTTTCTAGGGAAGGGACAAAGAGATTGGAAAAGGGGCACAAGCCCTCAGCCTCTGGAAGTGACTCCTGTTGGGTATGAAGGAAAGATATCTCTTCAAGGAAGATGTTATATATCACCCAGGCAAATGGACCACCATGGAGAGAGGTATCCAGTACCTGAGGGAATTAGCTATGCCAGAGGTGATTTATGGTGACCTGGACAACGAGCAATTAGCCAAAGATCCAGATGAAGTCCAGTGCACACGACCCATGTGGCGGAAATTGGTGCGGAGCCCACCATCGTCATGTGCCAACTCATTGGCAATACTGAACTGGAAAGACAGAGAGGGTCCAACAGTGGATGAAGTGACTAGCCAACTCCAGGATTATGAAGACAGCATCTCTTCCTCCCTCGTCTTGGCTGTAGAGAAACTGTCCCAGAAGGTCCAGAGACTCGAAGAGGATAGGTCCTACATTCCACCTGTACGGACCAGTACCTCAGCTATTAGGACTCAGCATTCTTCTGCCCAAGAGAGAGGATATAAGGGATACACACCACGGGGCACCCTGTGGTTTTACCTGCGTGACCACGGAGAGGACATGAGGAAGTAGGATGGAAAACCTTCCTCAACCCTAGAGGCACGAGTATGTGAGTTGCAAGGAAAAAGAATGAAACAAAGGGGTTCTTCCAGGAAAATTGCTGCTCCGGTTTGCAGTGGACAGTTCCCCAGACAGAGTAAAAGGGCTGATCCTACTCCTGATTTTAATGAAGGAGACCCTGACTCGTATGTACAAGAAGTGCATAATGAATGCTATGATCAGGACTAGAGGGGCCCTGCCTCCAGCCAGGTGGAGGAAAGAAACAACCGGGTTTATGGGACTGTGTGGATTCGATGACCTGGCCTTATATGAGTAGTATAAGGATCTAGTAGACACTGGTGCACAGTGTACCTTAATGCCATCAAGCTATCCAGGGGCAGAACCCATCTGTATTTCTGGAGTGACAGGGGGATCCCAACACATGACTGTATTGGAGGCCAAAGTGAGCCTAACTGGGAATGAGGGGCAGAAGCATCCCATTGTGACTGGCCCAGAGGCTCCGTGCATCCTTGGCATAGACTGCTTCAGGAGAGGGTATTTCAAGGACCCAAAAGGGTACCGGTGGGCTTTTGGCATAGCTGCCTTGGAGACGGAAGAAATTAAACAGCTGTCCACCTTGTCTGGTCTCTCAGAAGACCCTTCTGTTGTGGGGCTGCTGAGGGTCGAAGAACAACAGGTGCCAATTGCTACCACAACAGTGCACTGGAGGCAATATCGCACCCACCGAGACTCCCTGATTCCCTTCCATAAACTTATTCATCGACTGGAGAGTGAAGGAGCGATCAGTAAGACTCGTTCACCTATTAACAGTCCTACACAGCCAGTGTGAAAAACTAATGGAGAGTGGAGACTGACAATAGACTATCGTGGCCTGAATGAAGTCACGCCACCGCTGAGTGCTGCCGTGCCGGACATGCTGGAACTTCAATATGAACTGGAGTCAAAAGCAGCCAAATGGTATGCTACAATTGATATCACTGATGCATTTTTCTTAATCCCTTTGGCAGTAAGGTGCAGGCCACAGTTTGCTTCCACTTGGAAGGGTGTCCAGTACACCTGGAATTGATTTCCCCAGGGGTGGAAACACAGCCCTACCATTTGCCGTGGACTGATCCAGACAGCACTGGAACAAGGTGAAGTTCCATAACATCTGCAATATATTTGTGACATCATAATCATGTGGGGCAATACAGCAGAAGAAATTTTTGAGAAAGGGGAAAAAACCAGTCCAAATCCTTCTGAAAGCCAGTTTTGCCATAAAACAAAGGAAGGTCAAGGAACCTGCACAGGAGATCCACTTTTTAGGAATAAAATGCAAGATGGACATGGCAGATCCCAATGGATGTGATCAACAAAAGAACAGCCATGCCTCCACCAACCAGTAAAAAGGAAACACAAGCTTTCTTAGGTGTTGTGGGTTTTTGGAGAATGTGTATTCCAAATTATAGTATGATCGTAAGCCCTCTTTATCAAGTGACCCAGAAGAAGAATGATTTCAAATGGGGCCCTGAGCAACAATAAGTCTTTGAACAAATTAAACGGGAGATAGTTCATGCAGTAGCCCCTGGGCCAGTCCAGGCAGGGCAAGATGTAAAGAATGTGCTCTACACCGCAGCCGGGGAGAATGGCCCTACCTGGAGCCTCTGGCAGAAAGCACCAGAGAGGAGACTCGAGGTTGACCCCTACGGTTTTAGAGTTGGGGATACAGAGGATTCGAGGCCTCCTATACTCCAGCTGAGAAAGAGATATTGGCAGCATATGAAGGGGTTTGAGCTGCTTCAGAAGAGGTTGGTACTGAAGCACAGCTCCTCCTGGCACCCCGACTAACGGTGCTGGGCTGGATGTTCAAAGGGAGGGTCCACTCTACATATCATGCAACTGATGCTACGTGGAGTAAGTGGGTTGCACTGATCACACAACAGGCTCCAATAGGAAACCCCAGTCACCCAGGAGTCTTGGAAGTGATCATGGACTGGCCAGAAGGCAAAGATTTCAGAATATCACCAGAGAAGGAAGTGACATGTGATGAGGAGGCCCCACTGTACAATAAACTACCAGAAAATGAGAAGCAATATGCCCTGTTCACTGATGGGTTCTGTTGCATTGTAGAAAAACATGGGAGATGGAAAGCTGCTGTATGGAGTCCTGTATGACAAGTGGTAGAAACTGCTGAAGGAGAAGGTGGATCGAGCCAATGTGCAGAAGTACAGGCCATCCAGATGGCTTTAGACATTGCTGAACAAGAAAAGTGGCCAGTGCTTTATCTCTATACTGATTCATGGATGGTGGCAAATGCCCTGTGGGAGTGGTTCCAGCAATGGAAGCAGAACAATTGGCAGCGCAGAGGTAAACCCATCTGGGCTGCAGCATTGTGGCAAGATATTGCTGCCCAGGTAGAGAACCTGGTTGCAAAAGTATGTGACGTAGATGCTCACGTACCCAACAGTCGGGCCACTGGGGAACATCAAAACAACCAGCAGGTGGATCAGGCTGCTAAGATTGAAGTGGCTCAGGTGGAATCTGGACTGGCAACATAAGGGTGAATTATTTATAGCTTGGTGGGCCCATGACACCTCAGGCCATCAAGGAAGAGATGCAACATATGGATGGGCTCGTGATCGAGGGGGGGACTTAACCATGGACACTATTGCACAGGTTATCCATGAATGTGAAACACACGCTGCAATTAAACAAGCCAAGCAGTTAAAGCCTCTGTGGTATGGAGGGCTATGGCTGCAATATAAATATGGGGAGGCCTGGCAGATTGATTATACCACACTCCCCCAAGCCTGCCCAAGGCAAGTGCTATGTGCTTACAATGATGGAAGCAACCACTGGATGCCTGGAAAGATATCCTGTGCCCCATGCCACTGCCCAGAACACTATCCTGGGCCGTGAAAAGCAAGTCCTATGGTGACATGGCAGCCCAGAAAGAACTGAGTCAGACAACAGGACTCATTTCCAAAACAGCCTTATAGACACCTGGGCCAAAGAGCATGGCATTGAGTGGGTATATCATATCCCCTATCATGCACCAGCCTCCAGGAAAATCAAAGGATACAATGGACTGTTACAGACTACACTGAGAGCAATGGGTGGTGGGACATTCAAACATTGGGATACACATTAGGCAAAGGCCACCTGGTTATTCAACACTAGGGGATCTGCCAATCGATCTGGCCCTGCCCAATCAAAACTTTTACGTACTGTAGAAGGGGATGAAGACCCTGTAGTGCACATAAAAAATATGCTGGGGAAGACAGTCTGGGTTACTCCTGCCTCGGGATAATGCAAATGTATTCGTGGTATTGCTTTTGCTCAAGAACCTGGGTGAACTTGGTGGGTAATGCAAAAGGATGGGGAAGTCCACTGTGTACCTCAAGGGGATTTAGATTTTGGGTGAGAATAGCCAATAAACTAAATGATATGGTGGTAATTGCTATATAATACCAGAAGTCATAACTTTTATGATTGCTATAAGCCATATCAACAGTATTACAGTAAGAATCACCCAGATTAATGGAGAATTAACTTCAATGAAACCAAGCAAAATGCAGCGGTGATGGAACCAGAACTGACTTCAGCATGGAACAATCCAACACCACACACCATCCCTCCTGCCCTGAAGGACTGTTATGACAGATGGAGCCCAAAGTCATGGACTAAATTAATTCAGTGGACAATTTAGAGAATTGGGCCATAGACCAAGGGAACAATATCTATGTGTATATATCAAAAGACAGGAAAAGTGGTGGTGATTGGTTGGAATGTATTAGACAGGGTAGAACCTGGGCATGACATAGGTGGTATACAATAAGGGGTGGCTACTGTCCTGGTTTCGGCTGGGATAGAGTTAATTTTCTTCCTAGTAGCTGGCATAGTGCTGTGTTTTGGATATTAGTATGAGAATAATATTGATAACACGCTGAAGTTTTAGTTGTTGTTAAGTAATGTTTACACTAGTCAAGGACTTTTCAGCTTCCCATGCTCTGCCAGGTGCACAAGAAGCTGGGAGGGGGCACAGCCAAGATAGTTGACCCAAACTGACCAAAGGGCTATTCTATACCATATGGTGTCATGCTCAGTGTATAAACTGGGAGATGTTGGCTGGGGGTTAGCGACTGCTTCTCGGGGACTGGCTGGGCATTGATCGGTGGGTGGTAAGTGGCTGTATCACTTGTTTTTTTCCTGGGTTTTGTTCCTCTCTCACTCTTTTGTTGTTTTCATTCTCATTACAAATTATTATTATTATTATTATTATTATTATTATTATTATTATTTAGTATTATTATTTTGTTGTTACAATTATTAAACTGTTCTTATCTCAACCCACGAGTTTTCTTACTTTAGCTCTTTTGATTCTCTCCCCCATTCCACCAGGGGGAAGGGTGAGTGAGTGGCTGTGTGGTACTTAATTCTGACTGGGGCTAAACCACAAGAGTCATCCATTGCTGTTTCTATTCTTACATAACTATAAAAAAACCACTTCTGCTACTAAGGATTAAAACCTCCCTTGGTCTTTCACACAGAAATATACATATGTGTGAAGAAGTGACTATAGCTCTAACAGGGTTTTAATTACTTGAATGAGTAGATTGCAGTAAGTAGCATGAATACAAGCTTGGATAACAAAAGCAGTGCAGCTATTCTAAGTCCTCCTCAACATTTTTTTTTTTCAACACTGTGACAGATTTAGCATTTCAACACACATACTAGACACATAGAATGCTTATTTATTAACTGTTCCCCATTCTATCTCTCCACTCGTAACAGGACTTTAATCCTCCAAAACAAGGTAATTGAGGTCAGAACTTCAAACGTTACTAATTGTTATGTACTTGATGTGTTTTATAATCTCTGTAGGTTCCGGAAAACCTCACGTGTTTGTTGCTTCTCTTGAATTCCTGTGATGTCCCATGTTAGAAGCCACTATATATTATAACTCTTTCATGACGTGCCTCAGAGCTTAGGACAAAATCCCCAAACACTATCTACTTAAACCACCTCACTGAAAAATCCAACAGTCTGATCTTTTATACCGATTAGACAGCACAATTAAAAAAAAAAAAACAAAATCAAGAAATATATTGGTTAATTTTGATTCCCTTCTTGGTTCATGAAGAGAGCTAAATTTCTCAGAACAGCAGTCCAACATACAAACAAAAAATTAAAAATAAATAAATGGGAATGCAATCTTCAGATTTCTAATACAGCATGAAGCAAACAGGTGCGAGTCCTAAAACAGTCCCATCTTCAGAATCTTGTTGCCTCCAAACACAACCTTAAATCCTCTCTTTGGAATAATTTTGGCTTTTGTAAGAAGATGTTTTAAAATTTAGTCACAAGCTGTTATAGAGACTCATATGCTTACTCAGATGGTAAAAATTCTGGATTCAAATCCATCCTTCAAACAGATGATATCCAGCCACATATTCTACCCCCACATCTGAAGGAAGAGCTTTAACCTGAACATGACATTTCTTATGGTGAAGAATCCTTTCCACCACTTATAGTGTCACACTGTTGTGGGTTTTGTTTGGGTTTTTTTTTTCTGTCTTACTTCCCCCCCCTTCCCCTGAGTGCACATCACCAAAACAACAGGTTTATGTGTCTATTCCTTATTAATCTACCACCTGATGGCAATTATGTTCACCTGGGGGACAGGAAATGATACATGGGAAGTAAACTATACTGAGTGCAGAATGTGAATCGAGCCAATACTCTTAATTTCCTGGTCACATATCCTAACCAACAGGTTATTACATGAATGTAAAGGTACTTTACATTCCACTCCATCCCCATCTTTGCATCTCAACAACAGTAGTCTGTATTTTACTTACATTCCTAAGGGAATTTCTTAAAGGGCAAATTGTTGATCCCTCTCTGTATAGGCAAGGGTTAGGGGCTAACATGCTCAGGCAAGGCATACTTACAGAAAAAAAATTCCCAGTACCTGGAAAAAAATGAAGTAAAATAATGAGATGCCTATTGAAGTACTCAGCATCTGGTTGAGCAGGATTTTATCACAGTTTTTCCACTGTGGAGTTCTGCATCAACCTAAATCAGAAATTGAAATTTCTAGCCCAAAAGCTTTACTGATCATTTTAGTAAACTGGCTCAAATGAAGTCTTACTGTAGTACAAGGTCTGCAGTACAGCTAGGAAGCCTTACCAGCACTGAATCAGGTTAGTGCTCCTCGTCTACACTTTTTACTTCCACCCTGTAACTCCAGACATGGCAGAAATGGGCTAAGCTCCATGCAGATCTCACAATACAGGTTCCCATCCATCCCCACATTTCCCCATAAAATACATTCTTCATAAGTGTTGAGTCAATGCCTCTATGTGACAGAGAGAGAATTTTGACCAGTACTCACTAAACAGAAGTCTTTGCATTCCTAGTATTGGTACTGTTCATTTGCACAGCATTAGCTGAAAATTATGGCATAATCCAAAGACGCACATCTTTACACCACCAATAATTCAAAGCAAGTTATAAAAAAAGTTTTATCTTACTTATCCAACTCTAAAAAAGCATAAATGCACAAGTGAAAAAAAAGTTCTCCCATGTCCTGGGGAGGTGGCCAATATGACACAGAGCTCCTTTACAAGACCAAATACTGGATTTGCTGTTAATCCCTGCAATATACAAGGACTGCTCCAGCTCAATCAAAAGCAATTGGAAATGTCATTGAAACTCTGCTTTCCCATCAGAGAATGGCTCACCAGATACCAAGGCTCTGAAAACCTCTCTGCAATCAGCAAAAGGTTAAGTACAAAGATTCTCCTGTTACACATAGCAAGGGGGACAGAAGGGTCTCCCAGGCTAGCAGCTCCAGTCCTCTTCACTATCCTCTCCCCAATACACTCCCCCACTCCAAAGCACTCTGGACATTTGACAGGCAAGTGTTAAGAAAAAGCTGGTTTTCAGCATAGAAAAGCCTCACTGGTTTCTCCAATGTAGAAGACTGAAAACTGTATTGAAAAATAGTCCATTCTTATCACTGTGAGACTGAATACTGACTATATAAAAAACAAGGATAATTTCTAGTAAGAAGTAACTCAAATAAAAATGGAACAGGGATTAGCCTTCTAACACTCTCTAGCATCACTTTTTTGATGAATTATAATATCCTTAGTTTACTACATCACTGTTTCACATTAACAAAGGTGCTAGAACCCAAAATTGTGTCCCCATAATAGTTGTGTTTTGATACCAAAGACAAAGTATTTTCCCAGTCGTGTTCTAGAACAAAACCAATAACAGTGATTCCATTGTCACTACTCATGGGATAATTTCTATAAAATAAATGTTAAAAGATTATGTTCGTCTATGACTGTAAATCTATTTGGTTGAGTATGCTCTAATTATTGCAGTAATTAAACTTATTAAACACTGCACAGGAATGTGGCATTCACAGCTTTAAATGGGGGGAAAAAACCCAAAACTTATTATGATACACATGCATTCGGTGTTGGCTCTTCACTAAAATAAGCAGGTGTCCATGCTCATCTCAAGCTTCAAGAGTCAAAACTTCCTGAATGGTCTTTGAAATGTTATGTAAAGCATTCGCTAGTACAAAACTAATATCTGAATTTATGGCTCAATTGATTATTATTTTAGACTGGATATTAGGAAATTTAGACTGGATATTAGGAAATTTTTCTTCACTGAAAGGGTTATCAAGCATTGGAACAGGCTGCCCAGGGAAGTGGTTGAGTCACCATCCCTGGAGGTATTTAAAGGTCGTTTGGATGAGGTGCTTAGGGACATGGTATAGTGGTGGTCTTGGTAGTGTTAGGTTTACGGTTGGACTCGATGATCTTAAAGGTCTTTTCCAACCTATACGATTCTGTGATTCTGTGATTTTTATTGTGAGATTTCAAGTGCAAATAACCCACTTCAAGGCAAACTACAGGTTGCTTTTTTCTACATGTTTTTATCTGTAAGAAGAAAATACAAACAAATTGAAACCAGAGCGCATTTCTGAATTGCTGTTTATTTTGGCCTTTAACTTTAATGATCAAATAGTAATGCAAAAGACAAAAAAATGGACATGTATGTGCAAGTGAAAACATCCTACTGAACTACTCTTCCAATGTATGTATGGTTCCAAGAGTTAGAAACCAGTTATCTAATTAGGTAATCACCAATGCAGCAGTTTAGTTTAAGGTGCCTTAATTTAAAGATGCTCTTTTGCAGCCTGTTATATTTACATACCTTCAAGAACTTCCACATGTAAAGCACATCATACTTGCAGAGGCTCTGCAAGTAGCTGCCTGATAGCAAGATATCAATAAGAATCATTCTGAATGTATTTCAGACTACTTGAGAAATGGCACAGTGGTTTAAAAAGCTGAGGAATGTCAGAATACATATCTATTATTTTTGCCTGAGACAATAGATATTGTCAAGAATTTGTAGGGTTTTTTCCTTTCTTTCCAAAATCCTCATCCTCTAGTGTTTCTAGAGCACCATCATAATCACATAATAGAGAATAAGTATCCTCTGCTCCCTTAAATCATTCCTCCATACATTCTTCTGTAAGACAGTGTGAAGGAAGCAGACAAACTGTAGCTGTTCAGTTTACCCTCAGCTTCTCTCTCAAAGGAAGAGCATGTTTCTGTAAGGATGCTAGCTACACAGCACAAGTGTTGCACAGCAACAATCCCGCTATGAACAGGGTCATATGTGGTCACTACGGGTCACTGTGGAAGATGTCAAGCAGAACGGACTAAGGGTGCTTTTACTTACACTGACTGCTGGCCCTCAGAGCTGCAACACAACTTGACAGGTATGTTCACAGACAGAGAGTTAATCTGAAGCAAACTTTAAAACTCTACCCATATCTCAACTTCTCAAATTAAATTCACCTGGCCATTCAGTAAAACCCTGCATGAGCCATCAAAATTCAGGGCATAAAGTTGGCCTGTGGCTGGTCAGCCTCACAGGTCCCTTCTGCCTCTGGAACCTGTGCACACTCTCCATCTCCATGTAAGACTGGTTAGCTGTAACTCCCTAATACTATTTCTGCCTTCTTTACCTACACTGTCACTACTGTCCAGAAAAACAGAGGAAATCTAAAAAAATCTCCAAACCACTTCCTAGAAGGCCTTTGACTCCTGGAAGAAACAGATGGAAATGGAAATCTAAATGTGAGCTATAAACTGTGGTGACAATGACAGCAAAGAGTTAAGTCCCATTATGCAGAATCCTGCACAGAACTGACCAGCCTCTATCAATCAGCTACTACTGCTACATAGGAGCAGTACACAAATTTTCCCCAAGTTTTCCTCTCACAAAGAAGCAATCGTTTAATATCTTCTGTTTCCCAGACAAAAGATTTCTTCCCTCAACCAGGCAGATCTCCTCAAAGCTGGCAAAGTATGCCATATAGTACTGTAAAGTTTCAAAAGCATAGTCACCTCACACCTGAAGAACTAGCTTAATTTATCCAGCAGAACAAAATTAAGTAATCACTTTTCAAATGAGACTTAAAGATGATGTACATGTAACATACATTAATGAGCATTAATATGCCAAAGATAGACATTTAAATAGATTATGGTGAAAATTAGTACAGGGAATCAATGTTATATTATATCCTATGGAAGGAGTTAGTACTAATTCATTGTCCCATGTGACCTCTTAAATGATCTCCTATCCTAAATCCAAAATCTTTTTTGAAATTGTGGCTAGTGTGAATCTGTATGTCCCTCAACCATAAGTTAGACAGAAAATCCATCCCTTTATTCTTCTTCCTTCTAAAACAGTAATTAAATATAATACGATTTGTACATTTTAAAAAATTTGCTAACTACACACTTAACTGTTCTGCATTCTTTTCTAAAAATCACTGTGAAGTAAAACACTGTTTGAAAGACCTTGACAATTTACCTTCTATAAATAAAACAAACGTCCTATAACATAGATCTGCGTGCAGAGTTATACGTAATTATATAAATATATATAACAGCTGGTAAATTTTTCTATTACGTATATAAGACTCAGTAATCCCACAAAATAATCAGGTAGGTTAGTACAGATGAGTACTGAAATGCCTGTCCTGATCTAGCTAGTCTACAGAAATTTTCATATAGCCACCTCAGACATTTGAAATAAATTTCACGTTTTCCGTAAATATAGAGACTTCCATACTTTATAATAAAAGCTTTTAAGTTCTTATACTGTCCTGTACTTGACAGTCAGAGCAAGAAAGATTTCTCTGTTGTCCATCTCTTTCCTTTTTACCTAAAATAAAGACTAAGTGCATAAGTGCAATTATGGTGCATTTGTGTGTGTGACTAGAATCAATCTCTGTTTAATGATACAAGTTGCAAGATAACCTATATTTACTAGAAGTGTTTAAATTGAATGATTATGTTCTGGGGTTTTGTTTTACTCTCTTTTTTTTTGTTGTTGGTTGTTTTTTTTGTGGTTTTTTTTTTTTTTTTTTTTTTTGGGGGGGGGGGAGGTTACCCGCACTGAAAAAATAGTAAGCGCTATTAAAAACATTACGCTTTAAAATAAATCAGAAAGTTGTGGGCATTAAATTAAGTACATAATAACTGTACAGATTGGCCTACTAATAACACTGATTACTCAGTTTTCATATCAATGTTTGCAGAAAGATATGCTTAAATACATAAAAATATATTTTGCCATATCTGAATGCATGAGGTTTTATATTCCTTCTAAAAGATTACTATTCTTATGATATTCAGGTACTCTCGGTATCACAGATCGGCTTTGGTGGTTTGCTGATTTCCTTCCCAGGCTTGTTCTGCGTATTAAAACTTCTGTAAAGAAGAGCAAGACATTAAGTGGACAGAAGTATGCACAAGCAGAACTAGTGAATAGACTTAATCCACACTTGGTGGTTGTTTGCAGTTTTGCATTACAGGATCAGAGTTAGTAATGACTGCGTGCTAGGAATAAAGTTTTTGTTACACGTGACTTTGAATTTGGTAGTTTGGATTCAGTTTACTGTAAAACTGTGGGTACCTCAAAGTTATGTATAAAGATAGATTCTTAACTGCACTTTATAACTTCAAAATACTTTAGTTGTAGCTGTTATTTTAAAAGAATTTAACCAAGAGACTACATTTCACTCATTTTCCAAAAGACATAAATGAATCCTGATGTTGGATGAAATAGGAGGTTGAGTTCATTGGTGGGCTCTGTCAGCAAAACACTGACATTTTCAGAGTTTCCATTTAGGGCTTTCATTTTGATCAGGGCAAGGGTAATTCACAGCTGGACCCCACAAAACCTGGGGCATCAGGGGAATGTCAAGACCAACACATGACTTCCTCTCACTGCATACATGGGCAGACCTCTCATGGAGTCCCAGTCATGACTTCTAGGGGACCACCACCTACATAGTGGCAGCTTCTGCCCTGTGAAGTGCAATTTACAAGGAACTCAAATGAAAGAAAACACAGTCCATTTCCTCCTTTTAAATGTTACTTACAGCAGTGCTGTAAGTGTTGGATGAATCATGACTCCCCATTAGTAAACATCCATAAATTCTTTCATCTGAACATTTAGGTCATATTAAGAGAGACAAAATGAAAGTAGCATCTCCTCAAGAAAGCATACATGATAGGTTTTTCTTGAATATGAAACAGGAGCTGTTCAAGAAGGGTTAATTACTTGTAGTTTTTCCAAAAAGCTATGTTTACAAATACAGTGGTATAAAATCCCCTACCAGTGTATTGTTGTTTAAATAAATAAATCTTAAGTTTACTAAAATGACTGACATTATATATGAAAAAAAAAAAAAGAAAAACAACCCCAAACAAAACAAAAAAAACCCACACTGGACACACTTCATAGCTAAGAAACCAGCATTAGGATCTAGTTGTTCTGCAAAAATATTCTGATGTATTTGATTTTTTATAAGGTGGCAAGAAACATAATTCTGTTCCTGCTATGATTTACTCTCCGCTCCTGCTGCCATCTCCTTTCATATATTTGTTTGCCATCTTCTTTACAACTGTTCCTCCTTTTTTCCCCCCTGCTTATTTCCAGCTACTGGAGTGTCCTACTCATCTTGTAGCACTACCGACACTTCTCCTTGTACAGTCTTCAATTAGTACATTATTAAAAAAATCTCTGAAATAGTTTAACAAGAATTTAGATTTTCTTTTTTTAATTATTATTTATCTGTGATAAATGCCAAAACATTACAAGACACTACGTTTCAAGAATAAAAAAAGCTTCCTATCTACAGACCACATTCCTTATTTGGAGTTTATCTTAAAGTACAACTGTACTCAAGCAGCCCTTTTTACTTTCACCTATAGTGACTTAAAAGTCACTAGAGATATGACTTCTAAAATCAGCAGTGAATGAACTATTGACGAACAGCACGGATGGAAGCCCAAAATTGGGAAGCCATTCTCATCTAGCCCAGGGCCAACTACTGGCTAATTAAGTAAAAGTTACATGAACTTGTATTCCTGGATAAAATGATGAACCAGCATTACTATTTTCTGCATAATGTACCAGGCATACCAAAAAAAAAAATCTTTAAAATTCTCTGCTTGGTACAACTGAATGCCTTTGAACCACAAAAACCAATCTGTAGTTTCTATTTTAATGTCGTGTTTTCCCTTCTTAACCTACCTCCTTGCCTCTTGACTGCCGTCCATTATTCTGTGTTCTACTTTTGTTCCTCTTCCAGTGTTTCTCAAGTAAAATGATGAAACTGGAAGTAGAACAACCTAACCTGCTGAAGACGGGGAAGAAGATGAGAATGATGGATCCTCCTGCACCACCATTCCCACATATCATCTAGGACTGCTGATGTAGTTTGAGGTACTTCTGCAGGATTAAGCAGTCATCTCCTGCTCACCATACTGAGAATATTGCTGCTTTTGTATACTCTGCTGAATGGGCTGCTTTCCCCTGACAGTCACATACAAAATTTAACACATACAAAATTTGAGAATAGGAAATGTAGATCCATTGAATCTAATAAACTATGACCTTACATTTTGGAGCTAACCTTTTTTGTACATTTGTAGCACTGCACAAAAATAGGCCTTTTGTTGACTCTTTTTACTAGCTCTATGAAACCTCAACTAACTTTTTTTTTTTTAAAACAAAAGATACTAGTTTGTTTGATTTATCATCCTCTTGTAACAGACAACAACATAATGATAAACTGCAACATCCTTGATCATAACATGGGGAAGAGTATCTTATCCTTTTGGGAACCATTCACAATCCTACAATACAAAAAAGGACAGGCTTATTGCAGTAAAACAGTGGAGAATATCATAATGTAGTTCATCCTTTATCTTAATAAAGATCCTTCTGAATTGTTTTGGGCTATAAAAAATATTCTTATGTTCAAAAACAAGCATCTCTGGACATACATCAAACACATTAGTACGTGACAGCCATACAGCATTTTCCATCTGAGGCTTTCATTACTAATGCCCATGTGAAACAGATAATTTTATTATTCCCATCCCATTACTTGATATATACAAAATACAAGATCACACAGCAGCTGATTGATGGAAAAGAACCCAGAAGTTCTGACCACCAGTTCTGGGAGCTAATCAAAGACATTCTTCTCTCAAAGCAATTATATACTTCAGGTAGCTTCTGACATTCTTAATATATCCATTAAGCAAAGTTTTTTCATTTCAAAAATAAATAACTGTAGAAAAAATAAAGAAAACATAAGTGGAAAACAACTTTTTCATTTCTGTTTTTTAACCTGTAAATTCAAGTTTCAAATGTCTTTCCAACTTTTTTATTTTAAACAAAAGCAAAAATACTTTTTATTTAATTAGACCTCAGCTATTTGAAAGAACAAAAAAGCCCCACAAACACAACAACATACATTTTATTGTTGATTAAAAAACCCCAAACACACACCAAAACACAAAAACTTGTTAGTTTAAATTACTCAAAGCTTTAACAATGTACTGACTGGCTTAATGTCACACTGTAGTGACAGAAGACCAGAAGTGTACTACATCCTCAGAATCACTCATTTGAAACAGCTAAGCTGATTTCTTATCATTTACTTGAAATATTTCATCTTATTTGTGAAATCCTGTTCAGAGACAATATAGGGGATAGGAAGGAGAAAAGGCTGCTTCCACTCTTAGACTGCCAAGCATAACACATATTATTAATTAGAAAACAGGTTTCTACTTTAGGGTTCTGAAGTTCCAAAATGCCCTTTTTTTCTAAATAAAAAATGCAACACAAAACCCTATTTATAGAAAGGGTGGAGACATATTTTTTCTAAGTAGTAACTGCAATAATGTAATAGAATAACTGAAGAACAAAATAACATAACATATTTAAGAACTGTCTTACAAATTGTTATTCACAAAAAAACATTGCCGTCATCTTCAAATCACTACCAAGAGCCTTAACACATCAAAATGTGCAACTTCCTGAAAGAATGCGTGTGTGTCCTTGGTGGTGACTGATTGACACAGTCCAGCACATTCTCACTCAACTTGATGTGGGACACACTCAAGCAAGATTTACATCATCCCCAAATACAGAGAATTTCTATGCTATAGTATTTCTTAAGCAAGTCAGATACAATCACTTTGTTTTCTGCTGAAAAAGGGGTTTTGTCAGTGGAAGGCTACTGAATTTTAAGATGTGTCATATTTCTCCTTATTTTCAGGATTTCAATCTGTTGGACAGGCCTTTTAGAACTCTAAAGTTTTAACTGGAGTTGCCTATAGATGCAAAACATCTTAAGAAGGTGTCTTATTGTTACAATTTTCTGATTGCCATTTGTATTTAGAAAAATTAAGATTGTGTATTTTAAAGATAATAGATTTATGGTAACAAATGTGCTTTAGTGCACAAGTTTCACAGTTGCATGCCATTATTGCATAAAAGTCTGATTTAGTAAATGTTACTTCTGTCTAAAACACTACCAGCTTTTTACAGCCTGTACTGAGGAAAAGATTCTTCCTCTGGACTCTGGGCTATATTATTTGCCATTAAAACTTCACTTTTAAAAACATAGTGGTTACCAACATAGCTACACACATAAATATTCAATTATGCCTCTACAGTGCATACAAGTAAAAGCAAATCCTTTACAGACCTTTTGCCCTTCAGCTAAATCTTCCAGCTTTAGAATAGATTTATATTATCCATTTGTTTCTAGTTAGGCAAACTTTTCACTTGAAAATATTCAGAAAAAGAAAGTCAGACAATGATGACTTGATACATCTAAACGTTGTTCTCTATCCAGAGAACTCATACTTGACAACATTAGTGAAACCTTTCAACAAAAACAAACAAACCCTCATCCTTGTGCTGAATCAGTGGCTGTTAATGGCTTCCAAACCCATTAGAGAACATTATGATATTTTAATGTTGCAGGGGCTAAAGTAAGTCTTTCCTGAATTTATTTCACTGTATAATGTTGCATTTGACCTTTTGTGTCCTATCATATAAAACTCTTAGTTTTATTCCATCAAATTTTACAGAGAATGCCTTTTCTTGTTTGCATTATTAGAACTGTGTACTATTAAAATCCTTTTATAGTTAACTCAGGCTTTTATTCTTTATGCTCATTAAAAATATAGACTTCTTAATGCATACATCTACATATGCAAGGAATCATACTTCTGCTTTTTATTACAGTGCCTTAGGAAACACCTCCAAGAAGTGGAGAAAATCTTTTTATTATGCGGAAATTTGCAGTGCATATTAAATTGTATGATAAGGTCTTTTTTTCATTTGGCATTTCACTATTGAATCTTCATTTTTAAAGGGCTCCAAAAACATGTGAAGTTGTCAGTGTTGGAGTACTCCATCTACTCATAAGACAGGGAAGGCCAGGAAAAACAGGGGTTCAAATTCCATGCAAACTGGAAGAAACAGTTTTTGTACAATGCTCTCACAGTTCTGAGAGATCATGACATATGGGTTACTGTCATATACAATATCACCAACTGGCAACAGATTATGTAGTAGTTGGATCTATGTAGGAGATACCTGTTGTGATTTGTCTGCATCACTAAGCCACCACAGCTGTGGACTTCAGTTAATGCCAACAAATATATATCCAATATCAAACTAACAAAATTCGCCTTCTAGCATTTGCATAACTGATATTTTCATGGTATGAAATAATGAAATCTAAAGATATTTTGTAATACATTATGCTTTGAAAATGTGAGAATCTTCTGAAAGAGGGGTTCAAGAAGGAAAAGAGCAACTACTGAATTATACAGTTGGCCTGGTTTCAGCTGAGACAGGGTTAATTTTCTTTATAGTGGCTGGTATGGGGCTATGTTTTGGATTTGTGCTGAAAACAGTGTTGATAATACAGGGATGTTTTAGTTGTTGTTCCACTAGTCAAGGACTTCAGCTTCCCATGCTCAGCCAGGTGCAGAAGAAGCTGGGAGGGGACACAGCCAGGACAGTTGATCCAAACTGACCAAAGGGCTATTCCATACCATATGACGTCATGCTCAGTATATAAAGCTGGGGAAGAAGAGGGAAGGGGGGGACATTCAGAGTGATGGCGTTTGTCTTCCCAAGTAACCATTACGCGTGATGGAGCCCTGCTTTCCTGGAGATGGCTGAACACCTGCCTGACCATGGGAAGTAGTGAATGAATTACTTGCTTTGCTTCGCTTGCGTGCGTGGCTTTTGCTTTCCCTATTAAACTGTCTTTATCTTAACCCATGAGTTTCCTCACTTTTACTCTTCTGATTCTCCCCCCCCATCCCACTGTGGGGGGAGTGAGCGAGCAGCTGTGTGGTGCTTACTGCCGTCTGGGGTTAAACCACAACAACAGTTTACATAACTGAAAAGCTTATGTGAGTCAAACACTTCTGAACTTTATTTCAAGTTCTCATATGGAGAGCATTCGAGTATGACAAGAACAAAAGGTTCTGGGTCATATTTAAAAGAAAGATTTTCACCACACATACTGCTTCATATATCTGTATATGTTCTTCACTTCTTTATGTTCCTATATATATATATATAATTGTGCCTTGACTGACATAGTAAGGCATTGAAACAGTAGTTCTCTTTATTATAAGACAGTCTGAATTAAAGAACGACTTCCAAGACTCCTGCAGACTAACATCATTTTAAGCGCTACACTACAGGCTGACTAATGTCTCTAACAGATTTTCCACCTTCTTACCAAGAAACCACACAGGAATTATTTTCTTTTCCAATATCAAGTTTATTAAATCCAAATTATAACATCATTTTCCATCCATCATGCTTCACTTTTAGGCTACACAGTCAGATAGACAGTAGTCTCTCCAAATAAACACTTGGGTTCAGTGAGCTGCATTTGCTGCCAAGGAAGAAAGGGTATACACAGTGAACTAACACCTCTGCTACAGTCAGATCAGATAGATTTGTGTCAAGCTGCCATTTTGGGTTTGATGTTAGACAGCTGCTCCCTATGCTGCCCTCTACAAACAACATATTCGGTACCAAAATGGAATGGGGTCTAGCATTGTAGAGATGTATAAAACAGATGAACCTTAAAGTACATCGTCATTCCTTGACATAATCTTTAGCCTACTTCACCATTCCATCAAGTCACAGATGACAGGTGATGTAGACATTGCTACCAATTTTTGTAACAAGCAGGATCACCTTTATCAAAATACTTCTTTTAGTCTGCTGTCTGTTGTATCTTGTTCTCATAACTAAATGTACTGTGATTTAGAAACAAAAGATTTACCCATTTATTTAATTAGGTAAAGACAAGAGGTTCCTTGAGACATCAGTACACCAAAATATTTGAAAGACACCATGTATCAAAAGTTAAGCAATGTTGGATCAGAGTTTAACCCATGCATATGTTTAACCCATGAACAGTCCTTTGCCATCCAAACTTCCCCCTCCAGTTACCTTGGTTGATGAATAAATTGATAAAACTATCCTTAGTAACTTAGCGTCAGCCTGATGAGAAGCCTACAGGGTTAATGGATGGCTTCCCCCTTGGGTCATCATGTTTTAAAGAAAACTCAACTAAATTCATTTTCCAATTCTGACAGACAGATGGGGTCAGATGGATAGCTGATGGTATGGGGCTTGAGGTACTGCTAAAAAAGTAGCAGTTCTTATTTGACTGGGGAGAGAGATGGGGCATAGTTCCAATTGAAGCACTTTGTAAAAGCTTTCAGATCAGTCAAAAGAAAACCAAACCCATGAAGAACCCCAAACAGACAAGAAAACCCATCTCCTGATCTTTTCTGGGTATCCAATGAGCTTCAAAAACAGCATACTGCATTATACTGCCAGTATTCTCAATGTTGAACACCATTATCTTGAAGTGAATGTGAATATTTTTTCATTAAGCTCCTGCAATTTTATACAGTGTAGTCAAACCGCATATGAAAACATTTTTCCAGAATACTTCTGAGAATATCAAGAATAAAAGAAGGAAACATTGCACTGTCTAGAGACCACAATGAATACCAAATACATTAGCCTCAACATTTCTTTAATTTGGTAAGAAATGTTAATGAGATGTACACAGACTATTTACTGAGGAGGACCTAAAGACAACACATAAATAAATGTTCTTTTTCACTACCAGGAAATTGTTAGGGCTTCCAAAACAATTCCATACAAGAATAATATTTGATTCTTAGTGAATAAAAAAAATTTATACAAGGTCTTCCATTTTCCTGTCCGTGGAAAGGTAGGAAGGTGACAGATGGGGGAAAAAGGTTGGGAGAAGGCAAATCACTCAGAGAGGAACAGCTACTTGAACAGATGAAGTTCAAGTTTGCTGCCTACCTTTAATTAGGGCAACATTTCTTCAGAGACTTTTCTTTCTTACAAAAACTAAACCTGCAGAAAGGGACATCAATTTTGTGCTGGACTATTCCTACCATCTTGTGGTCTCATTGCCAGCCAAAATAAAACCAAGATGTGAATCTCAATAATGGCATCTTAATCTTGGGGCTGTGCCCCAGCTCATATGGTAAACTAATTGCTCAGTTCATAACTATTCAAGGCAGGGTCTTGGATTTCAAAGCATTCACAGTCTTGGAAAATAATCTGGGAAATCACTCAGACTTATTTCAAATGATCAAAAATTGACAGAGAAATACGGTTTTGTTGCTTTTCTTCCTATGTACAAGAACAAAAAATAGTGGACTCTTCCAGCATGATAAGGACTATAATTCTCTCTTATCTACTAATACTTGCTGCAGTCTACAGTGAAAAGAACTGTAATGAGATATTGCCTGGAAACTGAATGATGCACAGACAATTGCAATCAGTTTTTTTACAAGTCAAGTTTTTTTACAACTTTTCTTTGTCCGAGTTAATATTGTCATTGCACTTACTACAGCAAAGGGGATACAGAGGAATGAAAGAAAACCATGCAAAAGAGTAAAATGAACATGACGAATTAATTGAAGAAATTAGTTATTCATAACTCAGAAGGACCACAGACATGCTTTGTCTCAGCAGAATGTTAGGTTACCATCAATATTACTTTTATATAATTTGGAAATATTTCACAATCATTTTGAAAATAGATTACTAACTATATGAAAAATCTTATATACCTTCTTATATACCTTCTGTTGCTCAACAAGGAGAAAAAGGTGGCCCATCAGACTGCAGTATGACTACTAACAGTAAAGACAAAGATAGCCTCTGTGAGCAGAACAATATGCATGAGATTATTTTCCCCTTTTGGCATGTGCATTAATACTGCTCTTAAAAAAATATAAGAATTAAAGCAAATAAATGGATTAAATTAATACAAAATGACATTCTGCGATGGCAATGACCAGCTAAGTCACAGAAAACACCTCACAGATCCATTAGAAACCAAAGACAGTCTTACAGTTAAGCCTTAAATTAGCTGACATTATATGAGAGTGGAGATAATACTGGGAAAGACTCTAATGTTGACAAATTATCTTTGAGATATTAGCTGACAAATTTCATCAGAAAAGGAAAATATAGTCTCCTTGGTTCCTCTAAAAATGCTAGTTATATTTGTATACTGTCTGCCTCTAACCGGATTAACAATACCACCTGAGGTTTATCTGTGTGGGAGTAAACTCAGCCCAAGGGTTCAATTTTTTTGTTGTGGGGTTCTGTTTGGTTTTTAAAGGTTTTGGGTTTGGGTTGGGGGGGAAAAGGGGTGTTGGGGGTGGTGGTGATCAAACACCATTACCAGCAGAACAGAATTTTAGACTTTACAAATATATTTAAAGACATACACATATTTAATGACCTGTAATTTTTCCCCTCCAATACACAGAAAATTGTTTCTTCTAGAAGTTCTGCTATTCTCTGATGTAAGTCCCATATGACAAAATAACTCTTAGGTCAAAGCTTGATTCAGTTATATAAAACAAAATAAAAAATTAAGAACTGCAGTCTTTTCAAATGAATGAATAACAAGAGCAGAATGGCTTCTGTCATCTAGTGAAAAGTATAAAATTCTATTATACTTTCAAACTTACACATTACATACAAAGAATAATTTATGCAACTTAATAATTTACAACATAATAATGATTTGTAAAACTGAATTATTGATGAAAGAATGCTATTCTTTAAAGGAATAATAAATGAGAACATTCACTCCTGCATACAGCAGTTTCACCTTATTTACAGAATTCATATTATACTCAAGACTCCTCCTTAGGATAGTAATTACCCCAGGAGAAGGCTCTTCTCAAAGAATAAGGGGCTCCTGCCTGCAAAATAATGTGTACTTACTTACACAACAAAATATATAATGCACTATCCATGTTTTCTTTATGAAACAGTATTTTTCTTACTCCCCACTGTTCACATCCTTCCATTGTTACCACTGATGTTTCTTTTTCAGGTTTACTCTACACTTCACTCCATGAGTTAAGACAGTTCCTACTGAAAGTATAATTTACCTTACTTTAGAAATAAAAAAGTTTTCTTATGGATTAGTTCAGTAACTCAGTTCACCACAAGATCACATGCATTGGAAGCAGCAGAATGCAGAAATATGCTTGGGGGTGGGGGGGCAGAACATACATGTTGGCATAAGTTGGTCATGGCACCATGGACTTGGATGGCTTCCAGAGCCCACAGCCCAATCCCCAAGAGTTAGTGTCAGGGTCACGATGGGAAACTGAAATCCCTGATGGAGTCATGAAAAACCTTCCACATGGGATCCATCACTGGACAGGCAACTCTTTAGACTGAAAGCAAGATGGAGAACTGCAGTGGGATCACGACTCACATGGATCTGAATCTGATTTAGAAGATGCCAACAAGCTGCCCAAGAAACACTTCCTAGTTCCTACTCCCTAGAGAGGTACTTCACACTTACTCCAAGACATCACTGAATGAATCCTGCAACTCTAGCTCTGCACTGACCATCATTCAGAGAGTAAGCTACCTGTCCTATCTCTGGCCTCAAAGCAGTATCAAAATCCTGATCTGAATAATAACCTCCCTGTTGCAAGGGATTATTTACTTGGCATGCTGCCTTCTCCATGCTGGGGTCTATAGTTCTTGTTAATTTAGTAACCATATTACCTTCTTCTCTAGTATCTCTTAAGTTTCTGGTATGCCCAGAAGCAGAAAGAGTCAGGATATATGAGGAAAAGAAAGGTAAACTCACAGGTGCTAGACTTTGCAGGGAGTAAATACTACAGGTGCTAGTAAAAATAACAAGAAAGTGATCATTTAAGCTCACTTAGGAGGGGATAATATACTAGAAACCTGTCTGTCTTCATAGAGCAAGGTGTCTCATATCGCCTTAATGCCTTCTCCCACCAGTGTTAAGAACAACAGGACTCTGGCCCAGTCTCTGGTAGGGCAGCCTTAGCTTTAGCACAGTCATTTTATCTGGATATCAAGAATCCATGAGAGGCAGCATTAGCAAGAAAATTAGCTACATTTTGCTCATTTAGAAATCTTTTATTCTGTTTTGAACCAACAGATGAACATAAAAGAGTTTGAACACATGCCAGCACCTTGTGCCCTTGTTAAATATGACATCAAATTCCAAGGACTAAAAAGCTAATTTGAGTTTTTGTTACAACTAGAAAATTCTTCTTCCTATATTATTTGAGCTATATATTTGACGCTATTATGTGACGATATAATCCCAGCTGTGAGCTTTACACCAAAAATATGTAAAGCTTTGATCACTTAAGAGCTGGAAGTAAATAAAACCATAAATTTCATATAAGAACTGCTTTTACATATGTTTGAAGTGATGTTTCAAAGGAAGGTAAATCTGCATATTGGAAATAAAATATTGCCAAAGCCATTGCAACAATATAAAACAAAGTGTTTTTTGCAAAGTTTTAGTAATAATTCAGTTTGGTTTAAGTTATAATTAAAATATTATCAACATAAATGTGATTTTTTTCCTTATAAACAATCATAATTGGAAGTATTCCATGCTAAGTCACCAGTATTATTTGCTCAGAGTGTAAGAGAAATGTAATTTAAAGGTTTTTCTTACAAAAAAAAGTTTAAAATTATAACACATACTTTATAGTCACATAAAATAACTTGAAATGTCCATTATGTCACAATGGATTCTTTAATCTAAATATTTTAATTCCCTCCCAGATTGCAGAGTAGCCCAGAAAAATGAAAATTCTGTCTTTAATTAGTTCTGTTGTTAGGTTTGTCTTAAGCAACTTGGTCCACAGAGAGACAGATATTAATTCCTTCTAGAGATATACATGCATACCAACATCACAATACCTTATTCCCCTTTTACATTCTTTAGTCTAAAAATCATACGGTGTTAATGGGAATATGTTGCTGAGGTCCCTACGTATACTGTTAAAATGACATCTACCACTGAAATAAGTACTCCTCTGTTGGAAAACCAACCAAGGGGACATGGAAATCAAGTCTGTAAGACTGTGAGGAATTAACAATAGTGCCTGGTTCTCTCAGTTATCAGTGGGCTCATCATGAAAAATCTCAGTTATTCTAACATTTTACACACTGAACATTCTTCCAGCACACGTTTAATAGGTCTAGTGGACCTAGTCCTACAACACAGAGGATTACTGGAATAACACATAAACATACATGATTTTTTTTTTTTACCATTTGTCCTCCATCTAACCATTTTCTCACCTTCAGCATGGTTTGGAACAGCAGGTTAACTTCCCTGCTTCTAAGAAGCCCCGGAGAGACCTGAAACGTAAAGTAGATTTTTTTTCCTGAAGCTCCCTAACATACCTGAAACCTGGGTGAAGTGGTATTCACTGAGATGGTACAGGAACATCCTTTCCTCTAACAGGAAGTGTGTAGGGGCAGAACAGCTCATGCACCTGCCTCCTCCAGGAGCTGGCAGTAAATTTACAGTCTAGGGAGAAGAGACATGATGAAGCCCAAGAAGCAGCACAACGTTCTGCCAATTAAACTTTTGAGTTTGGCATCCCCCATTCAAACTCAAGTTCACTTGGCCCCAAGACACTGAATATATTTTATGTTTTTGTTAGTTCTTCCCTCTAGTATCTTCTTTTGACTAACAGAGTGTTAGATTTCTTTATAAATTTTTATTATTTAAAACTTCAAATCTGTTAGAAACCTAAATATGTTCTATTGCATACTCTTGCATTCTGAAAATTTGTAATCTTTCACCATGGGGTTGCTGTTACTAGTAACCTTTAATATGCTCTCTACCACGACTCAAGCAAATGAACTAAACAAAGCTAAGCGTATCAATTAAACAGGGTTTTGTTTCGTTTTCTAGCCCTTCCTGAAAACTGATGGAACTGGATGCACCGTGGAGAGCTTGCTTTGAGCAAATGAAAACCTTAAACAGCTAGGATGCAACAGTATCAAAAAGTAGCAACCCTGCACTTGTTAACAGCTATAATTATTCATGCACTCAACACCCAAAATGAAACTATTAAGACGATAAAAATGCAAAACCAATGCTTTTAAAATACTTCCACTTTACAGTACAGAATATTTGTTCTCCTTATCACTTATCCTCAAAGGTTTATCACCCATATTTTTATGTTTTTTTCCAAACAAGATTTTATTTTGAAGAAACAGAAGGTATCTTCAAGAGTAAAATCCAATAAAATGCAATACAACACCAAAGAAAACCATACAAATCTAGGTTTACTTTTATTACAGAAAAAATGCTAGAGATCAACGTTTATTAGTCTTGAAGAGTTTAGTCTGTTGCTCTGCAGTTGCAAAAGAGGAAAAACAGACATAAAGGGAAAAATTTTAATCAAGTCACAAGATTTGGTCAGCCAAAACTGTGAATCAGCCCATTAGAAAACCCAAACCAACAAACAAAAAAACCAAAAACCACCCAACCAAAAAAAAACCCAACACAGCCCCCCACAACATAGTTTTCTTCTCAAGCTGAAGCCAGTTTTTAACTAGAAGTTAATGCTAGATAGGATGTTACCATTTCTTGTAGAAGAAGCTTGGCAAAAACAATTTACATAAAAACCAGCTGTGTTCTGAAAGTTAACTAATCAAGAGATTCAGGAAAGTATGTGAGGAACATGAAAATTCTAAATTACCCACGCAGTTATTGGTGTATACTTTATTATCATTGTAACCAGATGTAACCAAAATGATTAGTTCGTTCTTTTGTAACTAAGCAACATAGAGATAGCAGCCAGGTTAGACAATGCTTTAATATTGTGTTTGTACACCTATGGCTATGGATATGCTGCTATGCCCAAAGACAACTGGACAAGGAGTAGTACGGACATGCTGCTATGTTCCCAGTACAGCCCCAGCCCATCTTGACAATGAGTCGAGGGTGGTTAGAATAATTGGTTTGTGTTAAGGGTGCCAAATCATTGTTAGGGACCATGCACCATGAAGAAGGGAAGCAAGTTACATAAGCAAGGTGGGATTGCGCATGTCCAGAAGGAGGGGTCAGCTAAAGGACACACCTGTACGGCCACCAAGGACCACCAGAGACCCCCACAGAAGCCCCTCGGAGCTCAAGGACACATGCGCAATGACTACGCAAATATGATAATTAGTTCCAGGAAATAGAATGATTATGCATAATCATTCCAGGAAATTTGATGCATATGTATGTAACTGGACAATATAAGTTTTGGCTGATGTAACCTGTGGTATGTACTCTAGGTGGAACGATCCCCCATGCATCCGGCGCCGTAATAAAGAATGCCTGCTTCTTAATGCTACATTAGTGTTAAGGAGTTTGATTCCCAATTTCGGTGACATCATTGTATTAGATTTTTGTAATTTTTAATGAAAAGGACTTGTCGTTGAAAAGATTCAGCAACAAAACACAGATAACATATTAACAACAGAGAGAGGCATATGTACCAGATCATTCTAGTCAAATGGAATGAAAATGCCATAGTTAATTCATTCTGAAATACATCTGGGTTACTAGAAGAGATAGGAGAAGATCTCTAGTTGACTAGTTTTGAGCTTTTGTGACGGTATGCTTCCCCTGCCCCCGACCTTTATCTCCTGCAACACTGCTTAGGTGATAATCACCAGTGGTGATTGTAATGGATGCATCTGGTCACCTTCGGCTCAAAGTGGATTCAGGAGACAGATAACAACACACTAGCCTAGGGCTATTGTGCAATGCACCCACCGAAGAAACTAAGACCTGTGGTCGGCATACAAATATGACTATGAGTCAATCATCTTATCCCCCATAAATAGTGAGCAGCCCAAGAGCCCTTTGAGCTCTCCTGCATGGCAGTGGGCTGCATGCCAGGATCTCCCCTTGAGCAGGGACACCTCTCAAGGTTACTCCTCGAGGTTGAGAGATTCCTTGCCGCAACAGATCCTTGTAGCAGATTGATGCACAGACTCCAATCAAGAGGCAAATCAAAGACCCTCTTTCTGATATTGTATCCCAGACTCTGCTCAGCCTCTCACTAACCTTTCCTGGTCACACTCAGGTCTCTGGGAACTCACCACCAAAAGCTCCTGCTCTGTCGCACTCCAAAGCTTAATGAGCCAACCACACCCCAGGCAGCAGTAAGGCAGGGGGGATACTCCACTGCAGCCAGAGCAGGCACTGTGCCCGGTTAAAGCATGCAGCTAATTCACCTCAGCTGTAACTCAGTTGATTATAATTATCAGTGCTTTTCATTACTTGAACCTGGGCCCTTAGTACTTCAATCTTGTTAACCCTTTCACTCCCACTATGCCTAATTCCTCCTCAGATCCTCGGTAAGTGACTAATAGCATGCTAAACTTTGAAATCTTAGCTAAGTGATATAAAGGATTGATTGTGCATATATAATCCTTTAGACATAAACCGTTGACCAAGTCTGGGACTAGGACTGGATCTAGCCGCACCTAGACTCCTCTCTGAGAAGGAGTTTAGAAAGCAAGGGGGTCCTTTCCGAACCTCATGACTCAATGGGAGGGTGTCCCTGACAGGTTTTGTCTGACCCTGTCCCCTATGCAGTAAATAATCAAGCGTACCTCGCCATCGAATCTTGTTAAAACACTGTTGCATTGAACTTTGTTAACTCCCTATTCTGTATCAATAAACTACATTTTTACTTCTCTCTAACGAGTGAAGTGCACGCTCACTCCATCCGCGACGGCTTTGTTACAATAGGACACTTTTTCATTATTTTTAGGAAGAAGTGAGGAATCTTTTTAAGATACATCAATGTTGTAATAGTGACTTTCCTTAAAAATAATTCTACCAGTAGCTAAAATAGACAAAACCCAGTGACATGCTAATGTAATTTAATGCTCTACAGTCTTCACTACACTCCGACAACATCCTAGTAAGGAATTTTTGTTTACTGATGAGAATTAAGGTGTTCTTTGCCTAGTGTTACATTTAGAGGATCATGGACCTATTCAGAGAGTGATGCAATGGTCCCTGAGAACAGAAGGGACCAGTTTTATTCTTGTGGAAGCCATGGCATAAGTTGATGGGGTGGAAATGATGCATGTTGAAGGACTCTCTACTACAGAGTTGGCTGGGTCTGGTTGTATGCCACGAACACAAAAACTGGGCAAATTGTCAGATTGGAGAACCTAAACAGTCAGAAAGACCAAAAGCCAGAAACCCAAATGCATTTTGAGTTGTAACACTTGTGTTCGTTTCATTTAAGTCTGTACACCAAGCCAATTGCACCTAGAACAGCTACAAACTACAATATTTCTAATTTGCCACTAGTGCAGGACACACTTCAAAAATGTTCTTTCCAAACAGTTGTAAGTGTGTTTTATGAATAATCTCTCCTTAATAGTAATAAATATAACTGTTTACTAACAAATCTTCCAAATGTAAACATTATGTTTTCTTTTAGTTCTAGATTACTTTCCATGTAGACAAAGAGATTACAAGATTAAAAGCAACCTCCCCTCGCCCTCTATTTTATTTTTATTGTGACACAAACTTGCAAGGTGTACTAAGTGATTAAAAGCCTTGTGGCAGTGACACTTAGGTTTGGATTTGGCTTTTATTTTCCCCCCTCCCTTTCACTGCTCACACAAAAAGTTACCTTGTATTAAGGAACAACTGAAATTACAAATCCTTTTAATGATGAATTACTTAAACATTTCAAGATCTTAAGAACAGAACAATGAAGAACAATGCCCTCCCAATTCAGCTTGTTCAACTGCTCAGCAACTTCATCATCATCTTTGCATGTGGACTCACACAGCAAAGAGCAACTCCCCCCCTCTCCTATAGATAGATGTAAGGAGTTATGTAACAAAATGCAAGGATGTGAAGGATATTTCTTGGTTTATTGGGTTTTTAACATCCTAAAATTCAGTGTCATCTACCATGTGAGAAAACCAGCTCCTCTATCTCCTTTCATCCCACTTTCCCTTCTGCCGGAAGAGGCAAGGAGGCCAGTAGTGTCCCTCAGTTCTCAGTCCCATGATGTAGACTGCAATAGCTGACTGATAAAGTCAAACTCTTTCCTTTCTGCCACAAACAGGTTTTCCCTGGCGTAGTACTACCTGAACCTCAAAACAAGCAGAAACCTGAGACGAAATCTTACTGAAACATTTTTTAGTAATTCATAGCATATCAAGAGTTTCTTCATGCTCCCTACAAGTTACAACACACTGCTTTGATTATATTCAATACAAAATGCTTGAAGGTATTTCTTCACTGGGATAATTACAAGCATACCACTGTAAAAACAAAACCAAAATTTTAGATTCAAATACAAGACTCCAAAGATCACTCTTAAGCTCTAACTTCTAGTACTCATGCTTTGATCTTAAACTGCATTCCAGTTTGTGGATTAAAATGAGCCAACAAAGAAGACAAGAGTTCTCCAATTTCCACGTCCATCCTCCATTTTTACACACTGTAATAATTTTTCACACATTAAGCTTATATTATAACTATTATTGTTTTGAAAGCTAAACAAAGAGGACTCTTTTTTCTTCCCCCAAACAGTAATGAATAAAAGTAAAACAAGCACTGTAAAACAGGAAAACAGGTATCAAGCTTTTAAGGAGTGCTCTTGAATGCACTGTCTTTTAAGAAATTACAAAGTCTGCAAAGAGACAGCTGGGAATTTTATAAACCTCTGCTTCAGGGAGTGCTTTAATTTCTAGACAACAAGAAAAGAATACAAAAGATCCCTAAGTTCACCCAGTCCAACTCCAGGCTGAGCCAGACCAGTTACTTAGAACCCAGTCAACTGTTTATCTTTGATAAACAGACAAAAAGTAGAAACCATGCTCTTAATTTCCCATTTGGCATGAAAATGCCACCTCACAATTTAAGTTCCCTATTTATCTCTCAGCTCAGGCATCTGCATCCCTCTAGCCCTCCACCCTCTTCCCCTTTGTGGGATCAGGGACTAGCATAATGGGAGGCTGTAACACACTGACAGACAATTCAAGCATGGCAAGATTTCTGGACTTTCAAGGTGAAAAATAAAAATAACCTTAATATTTAGCCTAATTTTATTAGATGTGCTTTGTCAGAATGTGTGGGCTGTTCCCTGCCCTTCCATTCTTATTATTCTATCTACCAAATATGTAAGAAGACTGAAAAAGAAACACGCATTTACTACATAATCACCCATTAAAACCACAGAAATACAGTAAGTACCAGCTCAAAACATACACAGGCTGTATATGCAGCTTGTAGTTGAAAGTTAAAATTATTTTCTTCTGGTAATTACAGACAGCTCTAAATATAATACATATTTCATACTTCATTGAATTGGTTTACCCTGTTACTTATTTTAGAGAAGTAATCTAAATACAGCACTTCCCCCCACCCCCTGCAGTACTTTCTGTAGCCATTAACATCTGACAATACAATGTATTGTCTATTTTGGATACAAGTTAAGTACTTTTACTTGCATTTTAATTCAACATGTCTTAAGCAGGAATAAACCACCATCCCTCACTCAGCAGACTGACAAGATTTATAAGGTGTAGTAAGACACTTTAAAAGGTGACCTAATGCCTTACCATTCACTCCAAAGAGTAATATTTGTTGTGGCCTGACCACATTAGTCACAAGAAAGAAAACAAGCATTGTAGGAACCTGTAATAACTGAGGACATCGGCTTTCTACTATGTAGGAAGACAGCGGCACACACACTTGAATCCCCATAAACCACACAGAGCACATCACACTGTGAGGCTTTATCTGCAGCTGTGGGCCAGATTCTCACACATTCATGTAAACTTACAATTTAACTAAATGTATGTTGTTTGAATACCTATTTATATACAAATAGGCAAATTTCTAATTAGTTTGTTTTCACAAGGAGAGACAAGTCTCTTTTTGCCTGGTCAAATTGCTTTTATTTAATGTTTGGTTGAGGAATTGGTTGGAAAAGTAACAAGGCAAAGAAATATTCAAGGGTTCCCTCCTCACTGGGCCCCAGAAACTTCTTTCTTTCATTCCTTCTGTAGGCCTTTTCTATTGCTGTATATTACTTTGGGTCTCTTAGCATATGCCAAGCTTTAAAACTAGCCACTAAAGATATGGATTATCTTCTATGCTTTCATTGGGGTTTATTCTAGTAAAACTACAATTTTGCAACAGCTCATACAGTGTAATGCGGAACTGGCAATATATTCAAGAGTGAGGATCACGGTTGTCTTATTCCAGACACCAGATAGTGAAACAAGGGCATCAGGAACAAGAGCAAGTTCACACAGCACCTAAACTACCCCACTGGTGTAGCAATCTCTCTCAATTTTTGCCATGTATGCATTTACGTGGATAAGAAAATGGTAATGCAATCATCAGCTGATACAACTCCCCATATCTGAGGAATGGAAGGACTCAAACAAGCAACAAACTCTTTCAGAATAGGATCTGTGTTTCGTCCAACCTGTCTATTCTGTTTGATTTTTTTTTTTTTTTTTAAGGAAAGCTTAGAAAGGGAAACTTAAAGGCAGTATTCACAGATTTCCCAACACTGTCAAGTCACAAAAGAATAAATATTTGTATCCATGATGATGCATCTACTGCATATGCAAGCTTACTTGATCCAAACAGTCTGAGATCACAACATACTTGCAGAATGACATTAAGGTGAATCTGCACTGGTCATTTTTCTGAGATTTTGACTGAAAGCATCTATGTCCTAATGAAAAGGGGGATGAGGGAGTGTGGAAAAATCTAGTTAAAAGAGAGTATAAAAAAGGTAAAACTACACACTGAATTATGAACAATGCAGCCTCAAAAGGTTGTAACAGAAAAGCAGCCTAAAGCCAGGGATATGGCTTTAGGGCATTTAGTTACATACTTAGTTAAATAATATTAACTAGGTAGATGGAAACAAGCAAAAGAAATTTATTCCCCTCCCCACATAATATTATATGGTACCCAATCATATAAATAAAAAGTAAACCAGATTAATGAATTCTATTTTATGACAGCACAGAATAGTTTAATTTTACCCTGTCTCACCGTTCTTATTAAGCAAAGATGGTCCGCCTAAAGAAAAGAGACAAATTATGCTCATGTAACCAAGAGTTATATTTATAGTTAAGCACAACAGTAATACTGAAATGTTTTATATAACTCCTCCATTGCTGATGATGCATTAACTTTATCTTTAATACAGCTGGATGAGGATGCTAACTCCAAATGATTCCTGATTTTTTTTTTTTTTCCTCTCCCAAGGTGTGAAAATCCTTAGGAACTGGGCCAGTGGGACATAAACTATTGCTCAGCTGCCAGTAAATTATTTCAGAGTATCCAGAGAAAACACAGCATAGCTCAGTAAAAGTCAGACTGCTTTGAAAACCAACACCAAGCAGGTCCTAAAAGGAAGAAGAATCTTTCAGGAAGCTATAGTTTGGAGTGACTTGTCTTTCACCATTTCTGTTACCCAGCTCCTACCCGGGATTGAAGAACTGAGTCAGGGTGCAACAGAATTTACAATTGAAAGAATAGCTAAGATAGTCTTTATATTCATCATAAACATCATCCCAAAGTGTAGGTGTTAAAACAGATCTCCCCTACATTGTCCTTTCAAATGCATGTTTTTGCCCAAATATTTCCCACAAAGAATTCTTCACTGAATCAACCAGATACAGCCACCCCTATAAAGGGTGAAGTTAAGGCTTTCCTTTATGCTTTCACAAATGATTTTCCCCTGAAGCATGCACCCCTGAGTGCACCAAGCCCAGGGAAACACCACCACACAACAGTCTATCATATCATGCAAACATAAGGAAGCTAATGATTAAACAGCATGCCCTCTAACAATACAAATACATGAAAGAGTGGCATAAGTGTAGTATTTTCTCTGCCTGAATGATTTATAATTGGAAGCAAGAGAAAAAGAAACCTCATTTAGTAGTCATTATTTGGTAATTTACAAAAATGTTGCACTACACTGGCAAACTTAATCCGCACTTTCCTATGAAAAGACAGCTTCCCTAGTGGTACTAAGCAAGGAGATAATACACAGTTTAATGAGGAACAACTGATCACCTATACTTCTGGAGGGGCAAATACTCTTCTCCCCCTTCCTAAAACAGTTGTTACCATTCAAATAATATTCAAACCAAAAAGGTATTAGCATCTTTTTAGCTGCTGGTCACCTTGGATTTGGAGGGTATACTGGAAGCTACTGGTGAATATTAACACATTGGTCTGTTACATAGTTTAAAAAAAAGTAATCCATATGAGAACATAAATTGTGAGCAACGCCTCTCAAAGCTACAACACAAATTCAAATCCTGTCCAGATAAACAGTAAAAGGAACTAACCTATATGGAATACATTTGCAGTTTTTCATGGGTTTTAGATAGAAAATGTTGACACAAGAGGCACAGACACAGCTGACACCTCTGATGGCATTGTCTGCTGTAACAAATTTACTTAGTATATCATTTGGCAACTAAACATCTACATACAGAACTAGAGTGTGGTGTTCTCGGGAAAGAAGACAAATTGAAGGTGCACAGAAATCTGTTTGATAAAGCACATAGTTTACAGTTCTGACATTTTAGAAGCTATTTTAAAAACCTGTTGTTGAAATTAGCACATCAAAACCTGCTGAGGCTGACCAACCAGCAAATAGATTAGGAAGCTAAACATTACAAATTTTGAGACCTGAATCTGACACACACATATTACAACTATTCTGTCAGTTCATCTGCAAGCAGGCTTTTTTTTTTAAGCAATCTTTAATACAGACTATACACAATAGTGTCTATAACTTTCTTAATATAATTTCTGACATACAAATGAAGACTTAAAGGCACACCAGTTTCCAAATGTTTGGTAATGTAGGGTGCTTTTTTGTTTGTTTGTTTTTTTGTTTTCTTTTTTTTTTTTTTTTTAGAATCTAAATTGAAGAATGCTTAGACATCTCAATTCTTAAACTCAATATTTCAAGTTAGTGAAAACTTCCAAAAATTTATCTCTCAATACAAATATTTTTATCCCCTGTTACTATTTATGTATTCTAAAAGACATAATAGTTACTTCAGCCTTATTTACTTTTCCAGTGGTTTAGCTAGGAGCTCCAGTTGATTTTAATAACAGAACTGAAGACTAAATGAACAATTTAATCTCACTGATTAAGTTCCTTCCCACCTCCTTCACCTTGCTAATAAAACCATTTTGAAGGCTCTAATAAAATACTTTTTTACAGTCACATTTGCTCAATTTCTTCCAGTCAGGTTGCTTACAAAATGTACTGCCTTTTTTCTCTTTTTCATCAGTCAGATATAGTGGATTAATATTTTAAAGATTATGGTAGATGCTATGATCATATCATTTACCCCATAAACAGAAGAAAAAAATAAGTCTGTACCCATTAATTAATTCCACCAGCTGTTTCACATAACTAGATAATACTTCAACAAAACAGAGGCCAGGAGATTGCTGTCAACTAAGGCACTCACACGATAAAAATGGCATGTTCCTCCTCTGATAGGCAAGCTGCCAACAGATTTAAAGTATTATTGAGCAGTTTTAAAACCTTAGGAAAGTTACATATAAGAGTTGATGGTTCATTCTGAGACAAGGAATCCCCTGGATGCTGCATTTCATGTCAAAATAAAGGCCCAATGGACCTAAACAGAAGCAAAGTCATGCCATCCTGAAACAGGATGGAAAGTCTGCATTTGCATGAATATCTTTTACGCATTTTTATGGTGTAGTTATTGTTTACTGTACTTCCAAATATTATGCAAGTAAATGCATGTTTACATCTAGATAATACACTCAAAGCTTGTATTAAATATCAGATAATATTCAAATGTAGCATGAGCTACCTAAAAATGGAAAGAAACAGCAGTAGTCCCCTTATTGATCTTATTTCTAACTACAAGTGACTTGCTATTTTGCTCAAAATAGCTTGTCTTGCTCAAAAACACACCAGATATTCCAGATGTAGACAGCAAGACTGAGCTGATATGTTTTGAGAATACATCCTGATTACAATCTTTAACTTTAAGAAAAGATGCTGTCATTCTGTAATCAATGACAAGCCAAGAGCTTCCACCCCTGCAGTAGGTAAAAGACTCTCCTAGTGCTTCATAAAGCATCCTCTAAATTAATTGTTTTCACATTTCATCCTTTTCCTTTAAGATTTGAAACAGGAAAAACAATTGAACATAGTATGTGACTTACACAATTTACTTGACATTTTCTTAATATATACTATCATGTTCCTGCAGTTATCTTGTTAAACAAAGTCAGTCTTCCTACACAGGCCTCATTTCCCAAACAGGGTCCTTCACAATTCAGAATGTACTTAGATAAATTCTACTTTGTCCAAATACCACAAATTTCAATAGCCCAAAGCTGTCATGAAAATCAGAATTTATAAGCAGTCTTTTATTTCTCCCCTCATGGGGCAACCGTATACCTATGGCATTCACTGTGTAGTCTTTGATCACAGGCTAACAGAAACTACATACTGTGCAAAGAAAATGCATCAAAAAGCACCAGTGTGCTGTTTCCTCTAGCTCTTTGATCATTTTGATAGATTTCAGAATTAGAAAATAAGCGCCTGGAAAAAGTCATTACTAACTCCAAACACATTTAACTAACTTCATTAGTCAAATAATGACTGTTTAATGAAATACATTACAAACATTAACAGCAACAAACAAGAAAGAAAAATTCTAACAAACAAAATTATAAAACCTTGGAAAGACAAAAGCAAATTCATGCTTGCTTGTTTGTTGGTTTTTGGGTTGCTTTTTTTTTTGTTTGATCAGGTTTTTTGTTTGGTTGTTGTAATTTAGACTGTGATTTAATACTTTTATCCTCTAAGAGTATTTCAATTCACTTTTTTCTGTTCATGGTTCAATTTAATGAATAAAACATATTGCTGCACAGGAAGGAACAAGATTTAACACTACACTAAAACAGTAATTCTTAAGACTTTTTTTTAATGTAGACATTGTTGTTCTTTACAAGTTTTCTTCTATCTACTTCAAATGGAAAGCCAAACAAAACAAAACAAGATCATGTACATTCTTCTCTTCAATGCCAATGTTGCAAGAATCCTAGTCTGCACATATGCTACACTAAAGCATGTCAGGTCCCAATATATTAGGAATTTGTAATTCATTCAGTCCAAACCTTTGTTTAGTCTATTTGTACCTATACTTTGAGACAACAAATTATTTTATCAGAGACATATACACACACACAAAATATCAAAAAGGTCTCACTGGAAATGCATGCCTTAAATACAGAAATATGCACGGCTGCAATTTTTGAAAACAGCAACTTATTTCTAGGTATGCTCACAGTCATCATCTTCATGCAATTCCCTAAAATATTTGATCAAAAACTATTTTGCTATTGCCTCTACCTGCCTGAGTGACTTCTGAGATTTTTCTTTCTCAGTTTCTCATTTATGGATGAGCTCACAGAAACAGATTGCACTTCATGGTCTAAATATGGTCCAAATGTTTACAAAATGCACACAATCTTGTGAAAAGTAGTAATTTCTTCACCATAATATTTTTTATGTTTTCTAAAGAGATTACTATTTGTTTCTGAGAGATAATATATAGCAGTTACAGCAGCTATATTTCAGCTGCTAGAGAAGAAAATAGCCGTTCTTGTATTTCCTATATTCAAATTAGTACTTCCAGAGTTTAAACCATTTATTCAAGATTCACTGAAGCCTTTGTATTGAAATACTGCACCTTTCATTTCACTGACCACCACAGTGTTTGGACATGATGTAGAATTTATCGACGGTGTTTGGAGTCAAAGCTTGAACAGATTGGAGGAGGGTAACCAAGACAATATGTCAACCCAATCAAGCACAAGCAGTAACCTACTAAATGAAGAAAGGAGGGTAAGCGGCAGAAGGAGCTAGTGCTCGATGAAAGCCAGTTTTTAAACAAGTGGCTTTACTGATCCAAGCCAAACTACCACCAACAGCATCCTGATTGAAGCAATGATCTGGACAGCTCCATCCATCCCTGAACACACCTCTGGATCTCGCAAAACTTAATTTGGAGAAAATAAAATTTCACAGAGCAATCTTATTTTTCCTCAGCAAGCATAGTTCTGGACAGAATCAATTTTTCAAAAGAAAAATAAACTATTAGGTTTTTAAAAAAAAAAAAAACAACTGTTTTGAGCTGATGTTCCAGCATCAACTGGAACAATTACCCCTGCCACATCAGAAGCCTTCATTCAGATATCCAGGAGGGGGATACAGTTCCTCAGGTCTCAGGCAGGACAGAATGCCTGGGACCACTCCCTGAGGCTAGGGCAGAGGGAAATGATATCCTTTCCTACAGGAGGTGTGCTCTGGTTGAGGAACTGTGTCATCAAGTCATAGATTTGTAGGAGGCAAGCAGACTGTACAGCATCAGAGAAAACAAAGACGCATCTTCTCCAAGACCTCACAGACACAAGAATCTGAACCACCAAATGCACAGAAGGAAGGAGGAGGAAGACTCTGTGCTTTTTGGAATGGCAAATGGAGATTCCCAAAATGTGGTAGACTGCAGGCCTGTGACTTCTGGTAAAAGGAATATGTTCTTTCTCCATCCAGAGATCTAAAACTGCAGAACAGGTTCTCCCCGGGTAGCAGATTTGGGGGATGGAGGGTGGGTTTGAGGGTGTAGAACATCATTCTGGTGAAACATCAAAAACAGATGAGCCTAAACCATGCAGCAGTACCAAAAAGAAATGGCAGGTCCTCGCTGCACGATACTCCCTCCTGTGAATGACAGCTAGTGAACGTGACCTGCTGCAGATGGCACCTTTGGATTCAAGATGCTGCAAAGAGACTGATGAGGCTTGTCTTCAGACTATTAACCCTTCTGTCTTATCCACATAGACATCAATGATACTGCCAGGGGAGACACTAGGTGTGTCAAGAGTGACTACATGGCTCCAGGGGTGAGGATCAAGGGTCCAAGGTGGTGTCTCTGCAATCCTGCCAGCATGGAGGAAAGGCCCGAGAGAGAGCAGACACACCCTGTATATCCACACAACTAGTAGCGACAACAGAGATTTGGCTTTTGCAGCCACAGGACTCTCCTTCAGGACTGAGACTACTAGGCAGAAAGGGGATCCACCTGATAAAATGGGGCAAAAGCATCTCTGACAATAGGCTGACACACCTGCTGAGGCAAATGAGGAGAGCTCTGGACTAGGAGTGACAGAGGAGGGAAGTTACAACCCAAAGTCAAGTGAGAAAGTGATGGACTGGGTTTGAAAGCAAAGGGTGCAGGGTGATAGGCATTAGAGAGACTTTGAAAAACATAAAACAGGGTGGAAGGAAGGGTACCCAGCTCAGGAGCCTATACATGCAGAAACAAGCAGGAGGAGCTAGAGCTTGGCATGTGGTCAGAGAAATACAACATTGTTGGAATAACCGAGATATGGCTGGCATGACTGGAGTGCTGTGATAGACAGATAAAGCTCTTCAGGAAAGACAGGAAGGAGAAGGGAGAGTTTACCCTTTGCAGAAAGGAGCAGCTCAAATTTATGAGGCTCCTCTGTGAGACAGATGGAGACACTGTCAAGTTCCAGTGGAAACAATGCAGCACACAGGAGGGAGGAGCAGGGACAAAAGAGGAATTCAGTAGTGTTGCCCAGATATATAGGGATGGTATTAGCAAATCCATAGCTGAACTGAAGTTTACAATTTGAAGGGTCACACAGGGTAGCAAAAAGAGCTAATACTGCTAACTTACTAGTAAAAGGCTGAACAAGGAAAATGCAGGCCTGCAGCTGAACGTTGCAGGTAATTTAGTCACAGTAGACACAGATACAGCTGACATACCTATGTAATCTTTTCCAGAGTCTTCACTAACAAGGCCTCTGTGTTTCATGAAAGGGTTCAAGGAGGAGAGGAACTATCAGCAGCAGATGAGGATCAAGTCAGGAATTATGTGTCATACAAGTCTGTGGCATCCAGTGGGCTACATCCAAAGGTTCTGGGAGAACTGCCTCATGTCTTGCAAGATTGGGAACAGTCAGCAAGGATTTAGCAATGGTGAATCATGGCTGACCATCACAATTGCCTTCCATGATCAAGTGACTAGCTTTGTGGATGAGAGGAGGCTGTGGATGTCATTCACCTCAGTTTTACAAGAGATTTCATCACTGTCACCCACAGTATTCCTATATCCAAGTTAGGATGTTGCACTTTAGGCAAACAGAAGCTGAACATGCACCAGCAGTGTGCTGTGACCACAAAGCAGCAGCACAACCAGGAGATGAAGGCAAGGTATATTCCCCCTCTACTCACAAGCACACAGCTCAAATACCGGCTCCAGTTTTGTGTGCCCCAATACAAGAAATACATCAACAAGCTAAAGCAGGTTTAGCAGACAGCCACCAATAAGATCAGTGGCTGGAGCACTAGACCCGTGAAGAAAGGCTGAGGGAAAGGAGCTTTTTTCAGCCTGGAGAAGTGATGACTTCAGGGGAATCGAACAGCAGCCTCACAGTACCTATCATGAGGTCATCAAGACCACAGACAACTGCTTCTTCATAGTGGCACACTTCAAAAGCACAAGAGGTAACAGCGATAAGCTGAAATAAAAGAGGTAGAGGCTGGATAGAAGGAAAAAAACCATTTTCAATCTGAGCAAAGTCAAGCAGTGGGCTACATTGTCCAGGCAGGCTGTGCAGTCACCATCCCTCAAGAACCAAATTGGATAAAGCCCTGGGCAACTTCATCTGATCTCACAGTTGATCTTGCTTTGAGCAGGAGGCTGTACTAGAGATGTCCTGAGATACCCTCTAACCAGGATCATCCTATGATCTGATATAAATAATGTAACCTAAAAATCAGTCTCAAATTCCTTTTTTTTTAAGCTATTTTCTTTTAAGGTTTTCAAAAGTCTATATCTCACTTCTTATTCTTCTTTTTACTATCCTGACATGCTGAATATCTACCCACATAACAAAAGTACATATTGCACAAAACTTACCCATCATTTAAATCCCATATAACATGGTGTTGTGTGGGCTTAAAAATCTTCAACAATGCACAAATGCCAAGCTAACTTTCCACAGAAAGATGAATTTCACGGTATTAATGAAGATATCACTTAAAGAACTTAAAAGAACCTGGTGACTTACTTCAACATACATGCAGTTGCTATATGTATACTGATCGTAAAATATATCATACATACACACATATATATAACAAATGGATAACTAGCTTTATATGCTTGTACACACACAACAGGTATAATATATTTGCATCTACCTGCTTTTTATATAGTTAGATGGATGTACATGCATTTAATATCTACCTAAATAGAAAATGGGGGAGGCGGGTTGCCTCTCAAGTAGTTTAACTAAAAAATTCAACATGTCCTTAATTCATAATCATTTGTCTATCAGAGCAATATAATAACATGACTGTGCTCTGTGAGGAACCTCACATTGACAAAGGAGCACAAATACACACAAGACAACTCTAAGTCTTAATAAGAAGATATACTAAGAGCACATGATTTCTGTTGTTTGCTTGACTTACTTGCAAAATTGTATCGCAGTTACACTGTGATTTAAAGGACTCAGGGAGATTGATAAAAGTAAATTTAAAAATGGCAGATCACCTGGAGATGAAAGGTGGAAGTGCAAAAGGGAATGTGTCAAAAGGAGTAAATTAAAATGTTAATTTAAAATTCAGAGCAGTACTGAATACATTAAAAAGAAACATAACCACTCCAAAACCCAAAAACACACAATAAAAAAAAACCCTAACAAAAAATAACCCTTACATGTGAGAATCTGGAATGAAGTACAATATGATAGAGGCAATTGTGAGAAAACAAACAAATCTAAACCAAATTTTTAATGAACAAACTCAGTACAGAAGTCATTCAGTGGGCCCAAAAGAGGACATTTTCATGAAGCAGAAAAACAAATTGTACAATCTGTGCATACTAAAGGAAGAAAGAGAAACCCAGTTAGCTGGAAAATTATTAGAGAGCTCAAATAATAGAATGAGCACAAAACATTCCATTGGAAGAATTTGAAGCTAGTAATAGTTGGTAAGGATAAATAATGTATCATAATTTGCCCACAAGGAAGAAATGTTCTTTGACATCATCTACCTCCTGACTTCACCAAAGCTGCATGTGATCCAGTTATGCAACAATCACAATTGTCTACTCAGGCAAAGGTGTAAACACAGATGAGAAACTAGTTTGCTCTGACAAACCATCCAACTAAAACCATGGAAGAAACAGTTGCAAAATCTGTCATCTTAAAAACTTCATGATTGAAAAAAAAGTGCATTAAACACATTGGCATAAAAAAATGTCGAAAGAATAGATGCCTACAGGGCATCTAAATTAAAATGAACCCATCCCAGAAAGGCCAAAATCTTCTGCTCAGAGTACTTAAACTAAATATAGTTTCAAACCTAACTTCCAAAGAGTCAGAAGTGAACTTGAATCCAGTGCATCATATCCAGTAAGCATTTTGCCAGTCAAGGTTACACATTGGTCTTTCTTGCTCATTACCTGACAACCCAGACACATGGTAGTTCAAACAAATTCATACACATAGTGTAAAGGAGGACTGTAAAAATATAAATACATTCTAGATAATTTACAAGTTTCCATAAGATAGATGTAGCACAACCACTTCACAACAAAATTATCAATAGATGAATGTGAGGCTTTCCCCCACAATTCAAAACCATAAGATTGAAAAGCACCCCCCACATATACCTTCATATTTATGATATATCTTGCAAATCACATTTCTTAAGTCAGCCAGAGATTTTCATGCTTGTCTGTACCAAAGAAATTGCTGAATGGAAGTTTTTAATATAGTAAAGTTAGAGGTTTCAGTAGGCAGATTAGAATTCACCCTCTTTTTCACTTGCCCCGAAAGAGTGGTTTTCACTTGTTCTAGACACTGCCAACAGTTTTACATCCAAGAGCTGCTAGAATTATGAGGCCAAAGAAGAGACAAAAAGTAATCTTTTACATAAATAATTTGAATAGCAAATGGTCAGTACAGCAACACTGAAAATATAACACTAAGAAATCCATTTAGGGGATATTTTATTTGGTTTTGAGACTCAAGGGTGGAGGAAAAATTACAAATCTGAGATCTTCTTGGTACGTGAAAAATACTAAATGGTACATGAAAAGTACTAAAGTTAAGAATAGCTTCTTACATCAGAAATCTACCTAAGAAACTATCTTAAAAACACAGCTTAGTGTGAGTTTACCATCCTACTCACATTGACTAAGTCAACTGATTTTCACCAACACTAATATACAATCCTTTAGACTTTATACCTTTCACACTTCTGTCTCACAATAGGTTTGAGAAATCACTGAAATAATCATATATATATATATATATGTGTATATATATATAACCTTAGCTGGTGCCAAATTTTCTTCTGAGTACAGGGCATTGTATTTCCTAGACCATATGTCACTCCACAACTACATACAAAATACCCTTTCCTTTGGTTCCTGATTTGCTTTCAAAATACCCTTATGAAGGTGTCAACTGGCATTCCTGGGTTCAGTGATTGTCTTCTCAGCAACAGAAAAACCTGCTGCCATGAATGTCTATTGCCTTATGCCAGGAGTATAGGTGGCCTATGAGTTTTGGTATTTCTTCACTAACTAAATTTGGTGTGGGGTAAAGCAGACATGTACCCAGACTTATACAATGCAATTCTAGAGTGTAAACGTCGAATTGCCTAATAGTCTGTAGAGGTAAGCTAGTATTCCACGCTATACTTTTCTGTGACTCCCCTAGAAAGATCTCCTGTAATATAATCAGGTTAAACTTCAGTTTAGTTTTAATATAAACTCCTACAACATTTGTCACCAAATTTAGTACTCATTGACGTTTAGAGGTTGGAAAAACAAAGAAAAAACAACTGTTTTTTCCTGAAGGCCTTTTTTCTTCTGTAATTACTTTTATTCAATGATTTGTAATAGGGGAAAAAAAAATCTCTTCTATTTTAACCAATAAAAGCAATGCTTCGGAACTTTAAGTTATAGAGTTTGTGCACTGAATGGCATTACTGTAACAAAGCCTTGGACCAATAGTTTAGGCATTTTGTTGCACCATGACTCTGAGTATGTGTCATGTTTATTTAATAATATATTATTATAGATTAATAACAACATCATATAAAATGCATTCTTTTTAGTCAATTGCATGGCTTATTCTCTCCATCATAGAAATCACAGGATTTGGCTTAAGACACCCCAGATACAGAGAGAAGAGCTTGCTAAATCAAAGTCAGAGGTGAGGAAAGAAAAGAGAAAAAGGATAAGGAAGGGGAAGAAAAAAAAAAGGAGGGGATGAAGAAATAAGGTTATGCTTATTTGTGATCTTCCTTCTTATACTTTACGTTGAAGACTTTTAGTTATTTCAATTTATAAAAAATAGGTAGGTTGGACAGATTTGCTTCCTCCATCACATATTAAATAATCTGGTGTGAGCCTCAAGTTTGGGTTTGTTTTTTTTCCTGGCACAACATGATGGTTTCAGTGAAATTTTCACTATGGCTAATTAAGTCCAAGAGACACAAAGCAGGAGAAATACTTCAGCAAACAGCCAGGGTATTCACACAGCTGAAAGAGCCGGTGTTTTATGTCTCTAGTTAAAATTAGAACAGGATAGGTTCTGGGGCCAATGAATAATTTTAAGCTAACAAAGTCTCAGTAACCTACACTTTACCTTTCCTCCCTGAAAAACATGAAAAGTTGAATCATTCCAATAGTTTGCAAAATATCTGGAAGTTCACAAAAGTTCCATAAAACGGAAGAAACATTTTCCATCTTGAGATGTTTCTATTCATCAAGACCACTAAGCAAAAGGACTTGGAAAGTTAAACCATAGATTTATCACAAATTCTCTTTGCTGTCATGTCCACTGATATTCACTACATCTTTCCTAGTGAATAATTTACCAATTCCAACCAAATTTGAAAAAACTGTAAACCAAACAACGCCTTCACTGATAGCCATTGACTTTCAGCAGTCTAAGTGCTTTGAGTGGTGTAAATGATAGCAGCATTTAACTTCATTTTACAGAGTAACAGCAGATTGAGACTATTGTAATGCAAACTGGGAAAATTCTACACTATCAAATTTTTCTTTCATATGAAATGCTTCATCTTTTCTGCCATGCTTAATATGTGGGGTGTTGCGAATATGAAACCCTTCCCAATCATCACTGGAAACCCTGGCTCATCTGCTTTTTTTAGTTATAAATAATGAGCCAGTTTGCATGATTAATACAGGAAGAAGACTTTGTATGAGCTGCATAGTTTAATTGAAGCATAAATCATGCAGCTGGTTATATCTTAGAACTATTATAATAATAAATGATTATATTTTCTCTACTTGCTTTGCATGCTTAATATAAAACTAAATTAATGCTCATCTGGTAGCTACTACATACCAGTCGTAATCTGCTGCCAAGAAGCTATTAATCTAGCTGCCAGGTGGTTCAGAAAGTTGAAGTACCTATGCTTTTTAGAAATAATTATTAGTGAAAAGCCACAAAGAATCCCCTGTTCAGTGAATAATTTCAAGTCTGTGGTTAATTCTAAACATAAATGTAGTCCTACCATTTCAGCAAAGGACCTAGGCACACAATTCACTTCCTCTCTCCATATGCTTAGAACTGTCATTTAGTGATTTGGCAACAAAATCACTTGGTTTTAATATTCAGTTTTTGGAAGCTGGTATATTCGATTCCAATTTGTCTTCTTGATCCAGCAACTACCACAAGGAAAGTAGGTTTCAAAATACGACATCCTTTCTAACACAGGCTTATGGGGGTTTTTGTAGCAATTCAGAAAAAACATACCTAATTGTGTACTCTGGGAACTGTTACAGGAGGAAGGTTTCTGAAGTTTACCTGTATTTCGAAGCTCCACATCAGTGCTCAGTCATTTTGTAACTTTTCTTCTAAATGCAGACATGACGTACAGAGGAAAAATTTCTACATTTACAGAATGAAAACAATATCCTTTCTGCCACAGACAAGCCAATCCATTAAAAAAAAAAAAAAATCAGGATTTTTTATAGCCCTGTTCTGCACTTTATAATAGAAATAATATCATAACATAATACTGTGAGAAACTTTATTGGTCTGTGAGGTGCTCTGGTAGTACTCAACTGTGGATTAAATTCAAACTTAAATTCAACCAGGGTATTCTGTATCTACTGCAATTTAAAACTAGCCCCAGATCTGAATAGGTTGTTCCCCCAATTATTTTTAGCAAAGCCTGCCCTAGCACTAAGAACCTCAGCAACATCCACCAGTATGAACATTGAAATCTTGGGTCATCAATTGTAAAAGCTAAGTTCAGTCAAACTATAGACTTTTTCAGAGCAGACCAGTACGCAGTTATTGAACAAAGGCATATTTGTCACTTGTGCTGATAGAGAGAATTCAGGGGAAGTTTATTTTGTTTCCCTTAACCATCAAATGCACATATATTTGAGAGGACAATACGGGAGGATTTCTAACATACAAAGAGCTACACTATCAAATACTATGGGAGAGCAACTAGCTGCAAACAATCCTATGTATGCAAAAGAGCTTCCAGAACCATGCGAAAATCTCCCTTAGAAAACCTTTAAACCTTTTTTTTTTTTTTTAAATAACCACATTCACGTGTTTCACAGAAAAAGAAAAAGAAATTCTCCAAAGCATTTCAAATTTTCATGTGTGCTTACTACTGGGTGCTGACTGGTACTACCTTATTTGGCAATAAGACTCCTGCAGTTAATTTTTCAAGTTTATTTTTTGCCTTCATCAAAGTAACACCAAAGATCTTGGACTGGGAAAATATGAGAGTTTTAGAAGAATTCCTCAAAGCTAGTAATGGCACCGTTTACATAATTTTCCTCGTGCAAGAGGACAGGAGAATGAAAGAACGACATATACCCGTGTTAGTCACAATACTCAACAGAATTAAAAATATAAAATTCTACTTAAATAGCACAGCACAGGAAGACATTCTAAATCCTACAACTGCTATAACACAGAAACACACTCTACATTAGTTTTGAGGACTTGCCCTCTAGAGAAGATGACCTTTCTTAAGATTCAAGTTAGGCTGAACTGCAAAGGTTAAGTAAGATCAATTCAATGAAACACTAGGACTTATTGATTGCATCATATGTCCACCACAAATCACATCTATCTTGACCAGCTTGGCAATACTTTGCATGATTTCTGTAAAGATCATTCCTCAGTTGGTGTCCAGTGCCCAGCAAACTGAACTGAGAAAGAGTGGGTGGCTACCCCTACGTCCTAGCTTTTTGATGAAGGCACTACAGATGAGAATCTTCTCCTTCAAAGAGAGCAGCCTTCTGTTTCAGGAAGCATTAGGAAATGTCAGGAGTTCACCTCAGGATGTCATGCAAGAATATCTCTGCTAAATTAACATTGAGTTGTCAAAGAAAGTGCTGCATATCCCTCTCCTTTCAAGGAAAAAAAAGTCCCCAAAACTGTTAAAAACCTAGAATACATCCACTTCATCATGCAAATCTTATTAAGTCAGAGAGGAAAAAGGCTTTCCTTCCAGTTTTTTAGCATCAAACACAAGCTCCCCAGTGAGATCTCTTACATGTATGTCAAGGGTAAGAGTTTCTGTGACTATCCGTTTTGCAGGATCACTAAGGATCATTCATAGGTTAACTGCCCAGAAGGAGCAAGCATCTTAAAGCTCTCACTTGGAGTCTTCTTTCCTCACAATCTTAATGCACATAAGGCTTAATAAATCAGATTTCATTGACCTTTTCAAGTCCATTCTAACCTCTTCTCCAGGTTATTATTATATGAGAAGTGCTATTGAGTTAAAGAACTACCCAACTTGAGCTTAGTGTTTCAAGACTACTAAAAAAAAAAAACCACAAGAAAAACAAACAAACAAACAAAAACAACAACAAAAAGCATTGTTTTCCAAACCCTCCTATGACTAAAGTTCCTTTTCACAAGGCATCTTTAGGTGAACTGTAAGGAATGCATTCCATTGATTTTTTTTTTTTTTTAACTTAAGTTGAATACAACAATAGTCACATGAAACTGCTAAAATGAAGTAAGAATCAAGCATTGAGCAAATTACACTCTACCTACAGGTCAAAAATGTCTATTAAATGATAACACAACAATCAGATAGAACTAAAATAATTTTGTTAAAGTCACTTCCTGCAGATATCAAGAATACCATGTTGCCTAGAATCTACTTTCTAGAATATTAGGTTGTTTAAATATGAGAGACTTAAAGGAATATTTGAAGAGTGTATTGCTATTCTAATAGAAAGACTATAGACTGTTCGCATGTACTTATAAAATACAGCAAACAACCAAAGGAATGATTTCACAAATTAAGTCATTATCATGACTAATGTGTTAACTTCTAGAAATACTGAAAGACTACCATATTTGATAAATGTGGGATGTTTCCAGAACATAAACTATAGGTCCTCCAATGACTCCATTTTTACTTTCTATAGCTACCTTTGATTGTAGAGGCAAGAAAACCTAGGATTATAATTTTCAATTTTCTGCTTATTTTGAAGAAACTTCTCCAAGTCATATTTCTATTGAGCTGAAGAATATCCAAATTACAATAGTATAAGCTCTGCATGTTCTGTGTAGGAAACTAAGAAACTAGCAGGCTACAATGCCAATTTTTCCACAACATTCACTAACATAAAATTAATAATAATAAAAAATTACCATACTTTCTTCAAAAAGCTAAAAAAATCTTACAAGTTATTAAAATGATCTGTGATGAGAAGAGACTTATTTCCAATTTATGTACACACAGCTGTAAACAGTGCATTATAAAGGATGTCCCCATATTCAAATAAATTCATTTATGGTGCTATGGATAAAAATTGTTGAACTTGCAAGTGCATGTTGCATATGTAAACCTTCGTATCAGAGTTTGTGCGTATGAACTTTTGCATTTATTCTCACTCAATTCATCCTTCTTCATCAGCATCATTCACAAGGAACCTGGCAACATTTCAATAGTGCCTATTACCTGATCAACCTGCATATATACTACAGATAGTAAGATTTCTCCAAATTAACTATTGACCAAGCTTATCAGTTGTGACTTATCTAGAGTATCCCCTTAAAAAGTCATTTAACTTGATTTTACTATTTCCAGGGTCACATAATTGTAAGTTGTCCCAATCTTCATTAACTCGGATAGTTCAGATGAACTCCAGGGGCACTGCGTGCTATATTATGACCTACCAAGTGCATAAACAGAAACAAGCAGAGTTCAGCAGAGTTCATACTATATTCTCATCCTCACAGCAAAGTGAAACACACATTAATTATGGCACATGGCAAGTTGTATTGATTGTCTAATCACTTAGCACGGTAAAACTGTGTCAAATTTATGTTAACAAATTATTTTTAAAAAGGTCAATCTTCTATAGCAAATTAGGTGATTTTCCCCGTAAGTGGCACTACTTAACCAAATTCACTTGGATGGATATATATTTACAGGCTCATGTATTAGGAAACTAAGTGGTCTAATTTTTATTGAGAGTCCCTGGAAGATGATGAGTTCTGAAATCAGATGGATTCTTCAAGCAATTAAACTTGACCTTGAATGCTAACTTCTGGAATGTCGCTTTGAAACACCCTGGTTTATATGCAGCACTTTGTTGGGCTTACTCAAATCGACAGCTCATCAGTTAGTGAGAAGAAAAGGAATTTTAGAAATAGACTTTACCCATTTAAAAGTTTACCAGTACTCCTGGATCTGTTTCTGACAATACCAGCATTAGCAACAAGTGCTTTTTCTTCTGGATAACAAAGCCTGAATAGTTTTCTGCCGTGTAAGACTCTGCAAAGACTCAGTGGTGTTCCTAACTGCCAAGAAGAAACAAGGAGAGCCAAAAATGCTCAAAATGTATTTGCAAAATCTTAGCAAGATATGATAAAATTTACTAACAGTTGATAGTTGGGAGGAGGGGGGAGAAATAAAAAAGGGGTTCTGTTATACTATAGAGAAAAAGGAATCAATAACATCATACAATACAAAAAGTTTTCACTTTCTTATAAAAATTAATTTAAGTTCCTCTGGAGTGTCTTACATACAATAATGCTGATTAGCAAAAGCTATGAAGCTCTAATGACAGGACATTTTTCAATAATAAACTTCTACTAGAGGATTAAAACTGCATTCACTGTTACAATATTATTTATAAAGTGTCTTATAAAACTCTGTGAGTGTATTAAAAAAAGTCAGAATTATCATAATAATTCTACAGTTGGATAATAACTTTGTGCCATTTATTCAAATATTAAAAACATTGATCAATTCTATATCAAGAGAAATATCATTTCAAAAGCATTGTCTTCTTCAGTTTAAGAGAGATGGCTATACCAAAAAAAACCACCGCACCTAAAACCCATTATCTTCTGGAAAATGCCAGCTACATTATGTTGGAAATAAGGATAGTTCAGTGTATCCCGGAAGAGTTTGATAACCTGATTAACAGTACATGAAACCATCTTTTTGCTGTGCATTTAGAGAACATTCAGAGACCGACATTTACTTTCCCAGGAAAGAGTCTGCTTCCCCATAAAGCCAAAATTTTGTGGTGCAGTAGCTGAAATAGACAATTCCTTTGTTATGGAACTGTAACTTGATTATTTCCCAAAAATTGTCTAGGGATCTAAATAGTTACTATCTTTAGAGTTAAAAATTCTCTTGGTTTTGTAATAAAAGCTACAGGAAAAACAAGGTACTGATAAAATAAAATAATGTAATAATTGCAATAACATTACAAAGAAAGACAAGAACACATTTTCCCCACATTTCGTTGGTGATAGTAACTCAAACTAGCACATAAAATGTACTTGTGTTTTGGAATACAAACAAACAAAAAATGGAGAATGAACTGCAGAACAACTGCATACCAAACAAACCAAGGTATTTGGTTGTTGGCTGGAACACCTCTCTTATGAAGAAAGGCTGAGAGACCTGGGACCATTCAGCCTGGAGAAGAGAAGGCTTCAAGGACACCTTATTGCAACCTTTCAATATGTATAAGGGGGGGCTTATAAGGAAGACAGAGACACCTTTCATCAAGGCCTGTAGTGACAGGACAAAAGGCAACAGTTTTAAATGGAAAGCGAGTAGGTTTATATTGGACATGAGAAAGAAATTTTTTTTAAGTTAAGGGTGGTGAGACACTGGAGTAGGTTGCCCAGACAAGTTGTGAATGCCACATCATTGCAGGTGTTCAAGGTCAGGTTGGACAGGGCTTTGAGCAACCTGATCTAGTGAAAGAAGTCCCTGCCCATGGCAGGGGGTTTGGAACTGGATGATCTTTAAAGGTCCCTTCCCACTCAAACCGTTCAACCATTCTATGATTTCTTGTAGTAAAGGTGGGATCAATTTGATTTTCATAATAGCTATAAAAGAATATAAAAATGAGCTTTCTTAAACAGAGTAACTTTTAATAGAAGAATCTACTTATGATATCCCTGTAAAGGGAGCACCAAGGAAATTTGTAATATATATGGGACTACACGCAAGACGTCACAACTTGTAAGATTCATCTTCTTTAGTCCTAAAATATGATTAATATACAAAAAAAGCATAATAATTCTCTAGACACATTCTGTGGTAATTGGTATGTGAACCCCAGCTCTCTGTTTTTCCTGTTAATATACACTCCAATTTATTTTTAAAAATTAGAAATGTAATAAGCTTTAACCAAACTAAAAGCTTTTATTTCTATTTATGTCTGTGGTGGGTTGACTGCCAGACCCCCACCCAGCCACTCTCTCACTCCTCCACCTCAACAGGAGAGAGGAAGAAAATAAGACTGAGAAGCTCACAGTTTCCAATAGACAGGAAGGTCACTTACCAATTACCATCACAGCCAAAAAATGCAACTTTGAGAAAATTAATTTCATTTACTACCAACTAAAAATAAAGTAGGATGCTGAGAAACAAGGAGAAAAACTAAAACACCTTTCCCCCACCAACTTCCTTTTTTTCCAGGGCTCAACTTCATTCCTTCATTCCTCTTCAACTCCTCCACCTCCTCCCCACCAAGCAGCACAAGGGGATAGGGAAATCCCTGAATGGTTGAGGTTGGAAGGCACCTCTGGAGGTCATCTGGTCCAACCCCACCCCCCTCAGTCAGGGCCACCTAAAGCCAGTTGCCCAGGATCGTGTCCAGACAGCTTTTGAATATGTCCAAGGATGGAGACTTCACAACCTCCCTGGGAAACCAATATCAGTGCTTGGTCACCCTCACAGTAAAGAAGTGTTTCCTGATGCTCAGAGGAAAGCTCTTTTGTTTTAGATTGTACCCATTGCCTCTGGTCCTGCCACTGGTCACCACTGAAGAGAGCCAGGCTCAGCCTTCTTTGCACCCTCCCTTCAGGTATTTATATACATTGATGAGATCCCACTGAGCCTTCTCTTCTCCAGGCTGGACAGTCCCAGCTCTCTCAACCTTTCCTCATAGGAGAGAATGCTCCAGTCCCTTTTTCATCTTTGTGGTCCTTCGTTGGACTCTGCAGTTTGTCCGTGTCTCTCTTGTACTAGGGAGCGCTGAAGTGAACACAGCACTCCAGGTGCAGCCTCACCAGTACTGAGTAGAGGGGAAGGATCACCTCCCTTAACCTGCTGGCAGCACTCCTCCTAATACAGCCCAGGATGCCATTGGCGTTCTTTGCCACAAGGACACATTGCTAGCTCATCTTATTCTTGGTGTCCACCAGGACACCCAGGTCCTTCTCTCCACCAAGCTGCTTTCCAGCTGGGTGTCCCCCAGCATATACTGGTGTGTGTGGTTGTTCCTCCCCAGGTGTGGGGCTCTGTACTTCCTTTGCTGAACCTCAGCACCTGGGCACCCCATACAATGTCATGACATCTCTACATTTTATTTTACATCTTCTCTAAAATTTACTTGTTTGACAAGAGTGAGAAGGAGCATGACTACAGTATACCAGGTAGTAATTTTAGGTTAAGAGTAAGTATACAGGATGTATACTTACTTCTGTACAGACAAATATCCTTTAAATTTTGAAATAAGTGTTCATTTTTTGAATTGAAGCTTTTCTTCAATATTTTGTTTCATTCATAACATTTTGTTTAAACATAAATGGCAAAAACTGTTAAACATTTTCCTTCATCCACCATTCACCAAAACACAAAGTCCTATATTTTAAGATGTGTTTCACAGAATTTCAAGTATTCTATAACAGCAGTTGTACCTACATCAGATATGTTAAGATGCTCATTGGTCACAAATTTGACATAGTATGTAGCTTATGCGGAAACTTGGGAGAGAGAATGTAAACTAATTATTTTATAATCCTTCAGCTACGTAGTCTGCTTAAGCTCCTCTACTATCAAAAAACAACAAAAATAAAACACAAGTCACCTGAACCTAGTTGAGAGCACATCACCTTTCCCCTCCTATTGTAAGGTAACTAACTGGCTAGCTAAGTCACCCTAGTTATGATGACTGGTTAATTCACTTGCCTCTCTTTCCCCTCCCCCCGATTAACATATAATTAATGGCAATTTACATATCACATGTTCTCAAAATATAAATTCTGCAGTGGTGCAATTCCTTGCATTAGAAAGTAACATGCAAATAAGTTTTTTATGGAGTTGGCCTCCTTAATTATCTTGGTTACAGTGAGGCCTTTATCAGCTTTTTTCTCACAGTGTAATAGGAAGAAGTCTGAATCAACTCAGCAACATGCAGTTAGTAATATGGTACCAAGGACATACTACGTATTTAATGGAATGTACAGTAAATATGTAATTTATGCGGTGTCTGGAATTAGAAGTTATTGTATTTTGGGTACAAAAATAAGGTGATCTTTGCTATTTATTCAAGACCACTGTGAAAAGTCTTTGCACTTGATAACAAATACCAATATTTATCATTAACAGCTCATAGGTTTCAACTGGTTTTATATCACTCAATTATAGAATTTCTTTGTGCAACTGATGATAAACAAAGGCTACATTAAAATTACTTGGAAGCGAGAATGCAGCACCTCCAAAAGTAGTCTAAAGCATTTAATTGTACAGTTATTTCTTTTCTACTATCACTTTATTCCCTCTTTCATATTGAATTAATATTTTTAAATAAAGCTAATTCAGCTCTTATATGTTAGCATCTTGGGTAATTCAGCAGAATAAACCACAAGTAACACATTCAGCGTTAAATTGCATTAGTGAAAAATACAAAGTTAAAGGTTAACCTTTAGGTTTTTATCAAACTGTATGGACAAAGGCATATGTGCTTAATGTAGCATCTTATCCAGAATAATGACAGAAGACTCACTGGGGCATGAAGCCACAACCTGCAGAGAGTTAATCACAGTCATTAATCACTGCACCGCATTTTTTTTTTTGTTTTGTGCTTTCCAAGATGGAAGTGCTGACAAAAATAGACTTCATTTTTTGTTTACTGTATAAATTAAGTTCAAAACACCATCATACCTTGTTGGTGATCTGGAATGAAAAGTTAAATAGTTGGCTTTGTTTAAAGACCAAATGTCTCATGAACCCGGACATTTCACAAGATAAAAGAGCTTCTCAACTCAAGGTTGCGGGTTTGCATCCAGATTAGGCCAGCTAGCACCCAAATTTATCATTAGTCAGTACTTCTAGAGTAAGACTGGTGATTAATATCTAGGTCATAACAAAAAGATGTCCTAGTTGACAAACACATACTTTAACTTCCTAGGTATTCTTATGATAAGCAGCAGAGGACAAGGAAGAATGTAAATGGAAGTCACCACATTCTTCTTGACAGGGGTGAACTCTCTGTACAGAGACACTAAATTGTCATCACTCTTGCTATCCCATTTTCTGAATGTCAAAAGGAATAAGCTGCATGTTATCTTCTCATGGGAAAAAAAAAAGCCCAAACTTGCAATTTCTTATCCCTGCCAGTCACCTCCATTCCTGCAACTTAAAGCCAAGAACACAAATTTACTGAGAAAAAAAATTATGCATCATTCTAAATAGTAAGAAGATTTGTCTTTATATTAATAAAAAAAGATATTGATAATTTAATATTGTAATATTGATGCTGTTTTAAAAAGGCATTTTCTTTTCATTTTAACCTCTAAAAGGTTTTATTTTATGCAGCATGCAGTGGAACTCACAGAAGAAGAGGAGGGGAGTTGTTTTTTTTTTTTTTAAGTGCATGAAGATGACCATTAATTACATTGCACCAATGGTGACAATTGCAAGCTTCAGATGTGCTGTGAACACCTTCGGAAAAGGTTTGGTGGGGGGATTACCATGTGTGTTTGTTGTTTGGTTTGTTTTTTTTTTTTTTCCTCAACCAATGCACAGGCTAAACAACCAAATAACCAGCCGGATGTATTTAATAAGCTAGGAAAATACTTTTGAATAAAGTATTTGTCTAGAAGCGTGTCTTCACTCCACTAGTGTGCCTGTGTTCCAGATAAACTGATGAATTTCAGGTTAGGCCTGGGAATCAGTAATGCTGTTGTTTCTAAGTGAAGAACAAGCTGTTGAAATCCCAGTTAGTCCACTTTTCTTCCTCTCAAAGGTCATAAGCATTTCTCTCCAAAATTTCACTTGTCTTGACAGTGACTTTTGCCTTAATGTTCCTGAAGTTATAGCATACTTTCTTATTAGATCAACTTGGTAGGACTATTGTTTTCTGACTAAGCAGTGCTCTTAAGAGAACAGCCGAAGGAGGATTCAAAATAATCTTCAAGGATGAAGTCAAGCATTAGTGTTTCAGTTAACAACTAGATAGGAAGAAAAAACGCCAGTGTTTAGATGTGCAAGGGAGGACCTAAAGTTTTTGCCTTTTAAAAAAGTAGAGTACTCTGAATTCTGGCAGCAGATACTCATCATTACTTCTGATTTAAAAATGGTTTAGTAGGTTTTTTAGCACTGGACAACACTTCTTTTTTTCTCCTGGGAAACAGGTGGTGTTCATGAACTGGCTGAAGACCTTACAAGACTAAGATGACTGCAGTCTTCTCTTTGTTAGACCTTTCTAAAGGAAAATTATAAACAGAGAAAGGACAAAACACTTCTTGGATCTATAGTTTCTATGGAATTTAAGCCATCATATAAATCAGCAAAGATTTACACCACTGAGTATCAAAAGTCATGCGTTAGTTATGACATCTTAAACTTATTTAGCTTTCTGAAATGTTTATATGAGGTCTGAAGAGAGATGACAATCTTGCAAACCTACTACCTGTATGGTTAATTTGTCTCTAACTACTTAGAATAAAAACAGATTACTTCTAGCAGTTTCCTCAAGTTCCTTCATTATTACTTTAATTCCCACAATTTCTTACTTTTTTCTTCTAATCTTTTAAAAGAGATTTAACATCTCTTCCTCAATACTGACTTTTACTGCTCCAGTTTGGTACTATTTCAGTCTCAGGTGGGGTGTGGAGGAAGAGAAGTTTCATAATGAGGGAAAGAAAAGCAAAGGAAAAATTCAGAATTCCTGCTACATTACTGAAATCTTAGTCTAATTACTATATAAAGCATATACAGAAAAAAAAAAAAAAAGACATAAACCAAAAAATTAAAGGCACAATAAATGAAGGCAGTTTGAGATGCCAATTACGTCTGTGTCCAAAAATTCTAAAGGACTTTCACAGAAAAAGGAAATTTGATAGTATTTACGAATATACATTTAAGTTCTCAGCATGGAAATGTTTATGCTGAGTGAACAGTTCCATTGAGCAACAGGCAAATATGAGCTTAATAGAATTGTTCTGTGCTTTATTTTCATCACAGTTAAAAAAAGAAACCAAACAAAAACCAAAACCCCCAAAACTTAGAAGTGTCATCTCTGACATCAAAACTTCACACAGACTGCAAGAAAAAGAATTCTGCAATGGGTTTCCAATGACTTTCCAGTACCTGTACATGTCACAAAACACAGACACTTCAGAAAACAAAAGTTTAGGTTTGCAGGACAAGGCTCAAGTAATAGGTATCAAAATGTCTTGATTATCCAGTATGTTCTTTCCCAAAGGATTTGAAATGGAACAGGTTCACTATTTCTTTGAAATCATCCTAACAAACATGGCACCATCTGGGCACTTGCAAAGATGGGGAAGAGATGTGGGTTTCCCATCATACAATCCATCAATAACTTCAGCTTAAAGTGCTTTCCCCCCACCTTTTCCCAACACTTTCAAGATCACAGTAGCTGGAGACCAGATGAGGACAATGTAAGAGCATGCTGCTGCAATAGAAAAATTCAACAGTTGCCTAAGTTTATACATAAACTTTAGATGAACTGATAAATGTTTATGATTAGACTTGTCACCTGATTCATCATTAAGAAGGAATACTCTCCCCAGATCTGACAGACAGTGTGTTTTAAGCATTTTTAATTTTAATCTGTACCATAAGGTTACTGCAATCATCTGAGAATCTTATCTAAGACAGTGACATGTTATGTTTGAGCTCTGCTACGAAGTACTAGAGCTGTCCTTTACAGTGTCTTTATTTTTGTTACTATTTTGCTGCAGAGTGTTCAGAAGTATTCAGTGGTCATTCATTAACCCTGCTAGGCTGAGCATCTCTTGCATTGTTGCTTGTGGTACCACAGGATGGGATGAGACGGCAAGGCCCATATGACAACCAAGATGTGATCACAAGCTCCAAAGGGCTAGTTCATAATAAGTGAAACAACTCATCTGAGGATTTCCCATGTTTTCTATTCTCCGCATCCTCCTTTGTCAGATCTATGTTAAGCTCTAAATGATATACTTTTTGAGAGATACTGAAACAGTATCTTGTAATTGATCATGTTTATACACTAGTTAAGGCAGAAGTGTAAACCGGTAAGAAATAACTACAGAGCACCTTGTCACTAGAGCGCTATTAATTTTAGACTCTCTAATAATGTTCAGATTCACAATAGCCACTTTTAACCATCCAGTCACTACCCATCAGGTTCACAGTGGCTCACTCTAAAAAATAACACCCCACCACCTCAATACTGATTTTACAACAGAGGAATTAGTGTCAGCAAAATTACTAGTAAAACACAAGTATGAAATTTTATTCAGTTGCAGAAAATCACATTTCTGATTTTAGTGGCCACCTTCTGCTTTCCTTAAGATGTAGAATGAGAGGAAGTAACTGCACAGGCTCTGTAAGTGAAGGCTGAAAAAGTAGATTACAAAATACAGGTCTAGAGCACTTTTCACACCTCCTCCCTTTCATTCTCATCTCCTAACCACGCTAACTCCTTTCCATACTATTGCCCTGACACCACAAAAGTTATCTTTTCCTCATATATGCATGAAGCATTTATCATGCTCTTCGTAGTCAAAAATCCCATCTTTAATAAGAAAGGCCAAGACTCACAATACATATGAGGGTGGGGAAACGATTGCTGATAGTCCTCTGCAGCAATAGGACTCTATTTACGTTTTAGTTCTTCTTTTATCTTCCAATTTCCCTTTGTCACCAGGGGCCAAGTCCCCTCTAACTATTTTCTGTGTTTCCAGAATTTAAGTATCTCAAGACTTGCCGCTATGAAAAACAAACTGTCTTGGGAATATCTAACCCCAGACTTAAAAAAACTGGAATTGCTCCTTTACATTTCAGATACCATTTGCTGTACAGAAGTAGTAAAATGTCTTTGAAATGGAAGAAAATAAACAAAACCCATGGAACCAGTCAAGGGATCATAAATGCAGGGACTACTTCACTCATCCACCATTCGCAAATCACTTTCTTGAGAGCTGACACCATAACCAGAAAAGTAATCTTTTCCCTTGTAACAGTTGCCTTGTATGACTTGTAACATACTTGCTACATTCTTTAGATATACTAACGCCCAGCTATACAGTTACAACAGTTACAGTACAACAGCTGCACAGTTACAGTTATTTTTAAGATTTTGTTTCATTGTGCACACTTCTTTTGCCTGTTCTTAATTACACCTGATGGCACAAGTGTCCACAACAAAACAAAACATTAAGCATGAAACACACAACATCAAATTTATGAATAGGCTGCTGCATCTGAATGCATTTTACAAGTGCCCTTCTCATGAGTTGTCTTTTCTGGTGGTATAATGGCACCTGGGAGGGAGAAAATTCTACAGACTCACTGAATCTACAGAAGGCATCCAGCACAACTGGTGTTTTTCTCCACCCTAAAGGTTAAGGTAAGGTATCGCCCTGTGTTCCTTCTACATAACTGCAAATATATTTTCCTGCCTGCCGCCAATGACCATCTTTAAACTTACCACAAACTACAACTAACATTCACATCTAGCCTAATAGTAGAAAAAACATAATTTTCTTATTGAATTCCCATAGAAAACAGCAAGTTCAATGATCCATGCCTTACAAGCACAAAACTAACAATTTTATGGCATACTCTCAGAACTTGTTTAGATTTGAAGAACTCCTGATCTGAGAGAAATCAGCCTAAAATATATTTTTTTCCTGGCAAACACATGATATCTGCTAATGATAAACTGCACAGAAGTAATTTTAAAAAATATAATTTTCACAAAAAGTCCCTCAACAACCAAAAGACTTTTCTCAAATATTCAGATTGTTTAGGAGAAAAACTGAATAAAATTTTTGCAGACCATAGCAAATAATTCCTACAAGGCACAAACAAGAAAAAGAGTACTTTCAGAAAGTACACAGTAGCTTTGTATATGTCTTTAATTACCCTCCACCTTCAGGAAAGATGGTATGAGATAATAGCATGGCAAGTACATTGCATTGCGTACCTTCTATGAAGACATAAATCATGGGAACCTGAGGAGTAACAGTTGTGCTCTTCATGCCTAGAGAGATATGCAAGTGCTTGTACATTCTAGAAAAGTGTTTTAGGGCTTTACTAAGCTTAAAAGCTAGAGCACTGATCTTCACCTCATTTTCCCCAAAAAAATTTTGGGGTGTTCAGTGCACAGTGTAGACATTTATGTTTATTCTCCTCACCCAGGAAAACAGACTTGATTTAAAAAAAAAAAAAAAAACAAAAAAAAAACAAAAAAAAACCAAAACCAACAATTGACAAATACCCAGAGCTACTTAGCAATCTGGAAAACGCACTCAAGCTTCCTGATTTTGGAAGGTATAACTCACTTGTTGATAATATATCATCTTCTTCCTTTCTTCAGGCAGAAAAGCATCAAGACAAATAGCAGAACACTATAAAAATAGCTGTGAAAACTTTTATCTGATCCAATGATGCTTTAAAAAAATCCTGAATGACGTAAGGCAAGACAAAACCATTATGATGTAAAAAAGATTAAAAATATTAAAGGATTTGATCTACGAAGACATGAGAGTAACTATTTTTTCCTTGAAAAATTAGTAAGTTAAGGGGACAACAGAGGAGATCATCATGATTACCTGGACTGATCCTCTTGCATAACAAAACCCCCCAAACAAACAAAACAAAAACAAAGGCAGAGGACTTAATCTACTCTGTTCTATATGAAAAAAAAAATATTTACTTAAACTGTACTATAAACCTTGAAAGATATTGAGTCTTTATGTAAAATTATCACATGATGAATAATCCATCAGCTCCCTTAGGAAGTAGCTTAATGATAATTAATCATAATTAGTGTTATAGTTTCAGTATCAATAGATGTTTCCATATTTGTATTCCACACACAACTCAGACTAGATTTGTGCCTAAGGAGTAACATGGCCGTACATATCAGTAATGCTAGTACCGGTGACATAACAGTGCAATTTTGCCTAAGAATCAACGTTAATTTGTCAAATTTACAATCCTCTCCGATAAAGGGAAATTTCACAATGTAGACTGGCAAACGTTAAAAGCTTACCATACCAATTTTAATTAAAAATCAGTGGCTGCTAAAGATCCCCTAATCCATGCAGCATAGTTCATGGATTGTATCATACTCTGATATAGATTAGATTAGAATTTAAATACATGGTCTGTACCCACTTTGAGTTTATACTTGTGAGAGACTGAAAGAGTCAATGTCTCAAACACTGTGGCGACTTGAGGCGCTATTTGCATGGCGACAGCAGGTCGGCAAGCACGGGGTGGGGGAGAATGAGGGCAGGATGTGGAGAGCGCCTTGGAGGATGCGCAGTTCTGGGTTCCGACAGACCTGACCATGTATGGCCAGAGGTCACACAGGGTTGATCTGAGGAAGGGGCTTGCAACTGCCCCAGAGACCCCTCACGACCACCCCCCTCCCCCAGCGCCTGCGCAGAAGATTGAGAACTTTCTAGAACAAGAACCATGTCAGTCCTGAAGGGGCGTACCTGGAGGCGGGGATTAGTCTATGATTAGTCTATAAAAGGCTTGCCCCCCCCCCCGTCCCCCCCCCCCGGGAAGCACGCGCGTGCCCACCACTGGAGGATTACCACGTCTGTCATCGTCATCGCGGGATCCAAGGGTGGTGATACTTTTTCTTTCTCTTTCCTCCTCTCTTTTCCTTTCCTTTTCTTGCTTCTCTCTTCCTCTCCTCTTCCAATATATATATGCAAGTTCGGGATCGGGTTGCCCGGAAAATAGCTCCATTGCCAAATTGCCTTTGTTCGTTCGTTAAACTCGTCAGGTCGTTAAGTTTGTCCATTTGTGGAATTCACCAGTTAATAAAGTTGCTGGCCAGCCTGTTCCTCTGGGTCATTGTCGTGACTCTGCCGACCACGTGGCTCTGCCGAGCAGAGATCGGCTTTTGTCGGTACTCAAACAGTCGGGGAATCGAAAAGATTCACCCCTCTCGCAACCCACCGAGTGGGACGAGACAATACTGTATCAGAATAACTCCATTAGCTGTAGGAAATTGTAGGCTATTATCTAATGGTTTTGCAATACAAGAGAATACTCCACAAACACAGCCACAAAGTTTTATTTTAAAAACATAAAAACCAGGCAACCAGATCTGTTGAAGGAATTTTTCTAAATAACCACTGTTCTTCTTCATACTTGTTCATCTTCCCTACTGATTTGCAAAGAAAACCTTTGTTCATCTTCCCCAAAGACTTTTCCTATGAATGCAATTCAGGATACTCTCTTGTTGACTGTCACGTGTATCCCTGACAGGATAACAATACCTGGGGTGCAGTGTTATCAAAATACACCACAACTTAGCTGGGAAAGGAAAGAGAGTAATGTATTACAAGTCAAAAATATGGACAAGAATTCAGACCAGAAGAAAATTAAAACACCAGGCAGCCCTATAAAATACAAAGTAATATGGGTAAGTAGCAGCTCCTACACTGACCATGTCCCACTGGTAATTTCAAAAGAACAGATGGCACAGAGCTCTAGGTATTTCATCAGCATTTGGTAATAATTCACAATGTAGTTTTGAACATTATAATTTGAGTGCTTGGCTATTGTATTAAAATCCAGCAGGGAATGGAAATGCTCTTAAGAATAAGGTCCTTTATCAGTTGGCTCCCAGAAATCTCCTAGACTCTGCACAATTTGAATTCAGTGAATGGTTGTATATAATAGTACCTGTTAGTGGAAAAATACCAGACCCATATGGGTATTTCAGCAACCTGCAAAGAACACCACAATGCAGTAAAATCCCTGCTCTCACTTGTCAAATAAATATCAAACAGTCACAATTTATTTTTAACTTGTGGACTCCTTGCTACAAGAAGTTGAACTGAAGAAAAATTTTCAGACAGCAGACTTTTCATTTGACCCAAGGTAAGAGATGACAAAAGCTCTGAAATTTCAATTTTTTTTTGTCCTTAGAACAAAGCAAGAAATTTATCTTCTTTGTTTTTATCTAAATCATGCTCCTTTCTACTAATTCTGAGTCCACCTGAAAGTACAGTTCTAGAAAATTATCGAACTTAATGTGTACTTGAAGAAAAATATCTCTCACAAACCTACAAACCATACTCCTCAACAGCAGAAGAGTGAAGAGATTGTGCTTTTTACTATCACCAAGGCCCCAAGAAATACACTGTTTTTTCTTCATCTTCCAATCTCTAGAGTAGTTTCAAAATCCGCTGAAAGACCTCCAGAAATCACCTGCCTCTTCTCTTACAGTCCCATAAAAAAAATACAGATAGATTCATTTTTCACAGAAGATCACTTTCTAAAGCCTTTCTAAAATTCATAGAGAACTTCACTGACTCAGAAGAAAAATTTTAGAGGCTAACTGTTTCTAAGTCTTAAATGCATTTGTGGGTAACTCAATCAAGACAGGGAGCAAGGAGAACAGTAATACATTTTGGGTATGCTTGAAGTGACTTCTTCAACAGGCCATAAATCTTCAGGTAGAAGGAAACTGCTCTTTTACAGGACAGCAAAATTTTATTTTCATACTGAAATATTCATCATAATCCTAAATTCCACTTAGAACCATCCTCAGCTAATTTTTTAAACACCCCCCCCCCCCCCCCCCCAAGTTTAACATTTGATAAAGACGAAGAGGGCAGAATTTGGTACTATGATTGAGAGCTTAGGTCTAATGTAGGCTTCTTTTTTTCCAGTTATCACATATGAAAAAGTGCTAGAGTTAAGCCAACATCACTCAGTAATATTAAGCAAACATATTGTAATAAGCTCTTGAAGTTAACTAATCAACTAAATTTGAGACTTAGGCACTACGCCTAGGGAGGAAGGACAGAAAGAAGGTTGTTTTCACTTCCATGATACATTTTTGCAAACAGTATTTTCTCAACAGCAGTCCAAACAAGATCATTTATGAGTCCATTAATTCAGAAGCATCCTTTCCGGCGAACTTGGGAATTGCAGAAAACACCTATCTCCAATTCAGATGTAACCTATTTTGAGATCAGTATGACAGATTGTGCTTAAGAGATGGGGCAAAATTAATCTCTAAAAGGGAACCTATGCCATGGAGTCATTGTCATTTCATGAACTGCCCATAATTTTTCTACATTTTTTGCAACAGTCTGACAGCTTGAATAAAGAAACAATTTCAGAAAACCAAAGATTTTTACAACAAGGAGGTCATGGATAGCTAAGGGAGTGCCGTGCAGCAGGTCTGGCAGCAATGAGCAACGACAGCTTGTTCAAGGGCTACTCTGGCCACTGTCAATGGGATGGCAAGATGAAGCAAGGCAAAGGCCAGAGACTCCCTCCGTCTGCCAGCAGCCTAGCAGAATTAATTCCGAGCACGTGAGTCCCTGAAATATGCATCAGCTGCACATCTCTCTGAGGCTCTCTTGATTTTGTTTCATTTGGATTTGCACACTGAACAGAGGTAAAGCACCCAAAGTTTGAAACACCTTCACCCTTGCTCCAATCAGACTGGTTTACCAGCAGTGTAGGAGACTGTGATTCAACAAGATTTAAGATTAGGGTAAAAAGAGGAAAGTGAAACTAAACACAATCCTACACAATCCTAGTCTTCAGAGCTGAATACTTTTTAACTTCCTTATGTTACCTTCACTCAGGAGTGCCCATGATATAACCCAGTCCTAGAGTTACGGATCGAAAATATTGCCCTGTTTTGCAAATAGTACCATCAGTTACAACTCTGGTCCTCTAGCACCTCAGCATCCACCTTGCCTCCCACCACCTCCAGTGTCTGCCCCTACCTCCTCCTCTACCTCTTCCTTTCTCCTACACTGCTTCTTGTCTAACAGAAATCCAGCCTTAACCTATTCCTTTCTCCTACACTGCTTCTTGTCTAACAGAAATCCAGCCTTAACAACTTGTATCTCACCCACCAGCACCACCTTCCAGCAAACAGGTTTTGGCTTCAGTGTCCCAGGTGAGTTTCTCTGATATTTAACACCCTGAATGTGTAAAGGCCTCACTCTCGACCCCTCCAAGCCCGGCTGCCCTCTCACCAGTTGCAGCCAGGACTGCCAATGCTACAGGAAACACAACAGAAAACCAAGCTCCCCACCCTCCCACCCCTGGGGCAAATCACACACACAAAAAGGTAGACCGCAACAGTCCTCTAAAAAAGGGCCTCACACACCCACTAATTCAAACAGACTAAGGAGAAAGTGTAGAAAGAAAACAAATGACCCACAGGACTCACCCCAGCTCCTCGCAGTCCAGCCTCTTGCCTCTTCGTTCTCTCCCTGACAGCCTCTGGCGACCACTCCCACAGCCCCGCCGCCGGCAGGAGACCACCCGCCAACGCCCTGCCCCCTGCGCAGGTGCAGTCGTCCCCGGCCCCGCCCCCCGACCATGCAGTGGGCAGCGCGAGCGGCGCCGTCCGGCGCTAACGGCCCTGCTCCAGAAGGTTCTGCAGGCGGCCCCGCCCCCCGACCATGCAGTGGGCAGCGCGAGCGGCGCCGTCCGGCGCTAACGGCCCTGCTCCAGAAGGTTCTGCAGGCGGCCCCGCCCCCCGACCATGCAGTGGGCAGCGCGAGCGGCGCCGTCCGGCGCTAACGGCCCTGCTCCAGAAGGTTCTGCAGGCGGCCCCGCCCGGCCCCGCCCCGCCCCGCCCCGCCCCCAGCAAGGAGTTTAAGTATCCCGCAGAGGGACCTTTGGCGGGGTCCGGAGCGGAGCTGTTTGTTACCAGCCCGGCAGGAGAGGATTTATTGGGGTATTCCTGGAGAGCCCGGCCCTTCCCTTCCCACGTCTGCAAGGTATGTTTGATTATGCTCGGTGGAAATGGGTGAAGTGTTATGTCGGTATTTTGCTCTTTGTTTAACCACGATGGCGGTTCTCAGTTTGTACATTGCTTTTGTCATGTTTTTCCCTGACTTGGAGTCACCCTGACATCAACTTCTGTTATCGTTAGACTGATCATGTTATTGATGAATATATCTGAGTCATGTAGGTTAAAAATATATACTTGTTGTTCTTACACTGTGTTCAAGTGCAATGTATCAGTTTTGAATACACCCCCTCATTTCTCTGTAAGGAGTAAAAGTTACAGAGACTGGCAGATTTTCTGATTGTTTGGCTAATATTTATCAACAGCAGAACAGATTTCCTCAGCTAGAAGAAAACAGTAAGGGCAAGTTCATCCCATAGTCTTCCCAGAAGGTTGATATTAGAAATTACTTTATTGACCCATGGCTCTTCTCAGCACCCTGAGCTTCAGTGAACTGAGCAATCAACACATGCTAAATGAGGGTAAGGGGGCCTTTCACAGCAAAATATTACTGCTGAACAAGCATGCTGATTTATCATGATGCACAGATTGTTTCCATTTTATTTTTGAAAGTCCCAGACCAATGGGAATTTTTAGTTTTCAAACAGAAGCTTCTGGGTTGTGGTTATATAGATACCAGGTTGTATAGTTGTAGGCATCTATATGCACTTGTTTGTATGTGTTCACACATAAATAAATTGTAGCTGTAATTCCCATGGAGTTTACCTCCTGGCATGTCAAATACAATTCTCAATCTAGATAATACGTAAGAAAATAAGTTGTTTACCTACTTATGACTGAATATAAATCATCCAGTATAATTCATTATGGGTTACTGAGCCCACATGCAGTTTGGTGAAACAAACTATGGGACAGGAGCACTTTGTGTTGTAGAGGCAAAAGTCACATTAAATATAATTGTGTCATTATTGCAACATCTGAAGAGTAGAAATAGATTTGCTTTTTGCCTCAAATGAATGCTTTCCGTGCAGAGTTTAAATTAAGGCACCTAGAAAACTGAGTTGAATTCTGTTAAATACTTTTTTTCCTCACAGTACCTTAAGGGAATATTTTCTAGGTAATGCCAGTATTATCTTTGAAGCATTCATTCTGTAATTGGCAAAATCACCAATATTCAGGAAATTCAAAGTAAGGAGAGGAGTCTTCTGGATTTACACTGAGTAATTTTTAATTTAAGTCACTAACTTGAGAAGCAAATACTACATGATAAAAGAGGAGCATATCTATCCCTACATGGTTCCAGTGTATGAAATCTACATTATGAGTGTTTTGTTGGTTGATTTAATACATACTTACTTGTATGAAATAAATCTGGCATCCCTGATAATATATATATATTAAAGATTGTTTTGCATCTTGAAAATTTTAAGCTGTTGTAGAACACTTTCAACAGTGTTCCTGGACTTTCTGAATTTTATGAATTATATCTACAAGAATTGGGTTTATAGTTATTCTCCAAAAACGCAATACCTCTAGGACTATCCCCTTCCTGAGAAGGGAAAGGGAGAAAGAGGGCAGAAATGTTCATTAATGCAAAAGAATAACATGGACGTTTGTCAGAAAATATAACATGGATAGAAAGGTGGTGTTATTTCTTTGGTCCTTGTCAAGATAAACAATCCTATGTGACTGGTTCATGTGAAAGAATTGATTTATTGTTTGAGAAAGAATTGTAAGATCAAACAGCAATAAAAAATTAGGGCCTTTGTTACATCTTGCTTTCCATTTCCTAAACAAGGAATTGGTTCTCACTTTATTTGGAGATTTTGTTGTTGTTGTTGTTAAAAAATTGTCCAAAATCTCTAAGAATATATTTTTCTGGTATCTAATATTGTGAATAATAGTGCACAGTGATAGGCACAAGGAGCAGCACCTGTGTTCATGATGAAAAAAAGACACTGAAGATACTTCAATGTGGTTCAAAAATCACATACTTAAATTACTGGTGACTTCACTACTTCAACATATGATGGAATAAGTAATTAAAAGTTATGGAAATTATGATGACAATGTATCATCTGACGTATGGTACATCTAGCCAAAATTTATATGCTGCTTTACACCAGAACAGTTTTTCTGGCTTAGAGGAAATAATCATTCTGGTTCTTGGAACAGTGGAGGCAAGTAATGTTTAGTGTCTGATTTCAAAAGAAGTAGGCTGTGCATTAGAATTGGTGACTTGCTTAAGTCATTTAATCAGTGACTTCAAGTATTCACAATATTTTGGGGAAAAAATGAAATTTCCAGCTTATACTGCATTTTATCTGAAACAAAACTAACAGTGGTGGGTCTAATGTTTTTTGGCTAATTGAGATCTGAAAAGAAAATTCTGTAGTAGACTCAGTTGTGTGTACATATGCATCTATAATGGAACAGAGATTTAAAAGAATGCCATATAAAACACCTGTGTAGCTTATTTACAATCAAGACAATACTACCAAGACAAGATTATTTGTTAAATATGTTCTTGTTTTGTACACTGCTGTTCTCTTAAACCTCTATAACATGGCATGACTACATGTCAGTATTAAGACAGGATGACAAAAAATTTAATCAAGTTTTATAAAGTTGTCGTGGGGATCAGCTCCATTATCCCCAAGCTAAGAGCTGACTCTGAGTAAAACAAAGTCCTACTAGACTCCTACATCTCTTTTACATTGGTAATCTGACAAAAAATGTGAGTCACTTTCTGAAACAAGTATAAAAATAAAGTAATTTAAATTTAAAATTTAAAGTAGAACATTGTAAAGTCTCTTAGTTCAACCACTAGTTGTAGTTTTAAACATAGCTTTTTTTCCTGAAGATTCTGCTTTAAAGTCTGTAAGAATTCACATACTGTATTTCCAGATACATATTATCAGTACTGAGAGTAGGACACCTTATGTTAATGTTGAATTTTCCTACTTGACATGTATTGAGAAAGCACAGAACTGCAGCTAAATCCAGAATGGTTAAAGTGTCATCTACAATAAAAGCATGCTACAGGGTGACCTAATTAAATTTAATTTAATACCCAAGTTCAAGATTTATGAACAAAGAAATTGAACAAAGTCATAAAGTAAACTCTCTTACAAAAGGCAGAAGAATTTGGAAGAGAAACAGATCACAGCATATTCTGCCCACATGAAATATTTATCTAATTGATATATAGAGTACCTATCACTTTAGTGGCTAAAAGTTTATCTCAAAAAAAAAAAAACCCAAAAAAACAAACACAAAAAAACCCAAAACAACCCCCACAGCCTTCAACAATTCTTATCCCCAAAAATAAGAAATTGCATATTGCGACAGACTGGAGTGGCTGACTTTATGTTCTTCTTTTCTTAATAAAGCATAGTATTTGTTTCCTACCCTACTCACTCTGCCCCCCCCCCCCCAAGACAGAAATCCATCTCCAAAGAAAAGAAAACCCAAGAAAAGTGATACAGACTTTGAGAAAACAAATTAAAAAAATAAAAAAGAAACTAAAGTTACATTAGGACACTAGCAGCTTTCTGGTCCTGGGTACAGGAGGCTTGCAAAGAAGTTTTTATTTTATAATAGGTATTTTCAGCAGAGAACACTTCGAGCTGATTTTGCTGTACACCATCCAAGAAAATGCCACCTGCTTTTCAGCAAAAGTTCTAGTCTTGCAACATTGTATAAGATCACTGGCTGGTTTCTCAATATGTAAGTGCAGTCCTGTCATACAGTAGAAAGAAAGTATCATTGACAATAAGAGATCTAAACCCAGTGTAGACTGAAGTAAGTGATGCTGTCTGTGTCAGGTAATTCATTACAAACTCATTTTTACTTCTTCAGTATGATTTTTGCTCTTCACTTCTACTTTCAGATACATACATATTTGTTACATGTAATACTTTCGCATATTGTACAGCATTTCTCTATGGATTTTAATGTAGATCTAAAACTTCTCCAGATATCTTATGAAAGTAAAGATGATGAATAGTTAGATAAGTAGGAAACACTATCATGATATTCCTCAGATTTGTATAGCCAGTAAGATTGGCTTTGAATTACTGTCTGAAAAATGTTCATGGCTGAAGCATTCAGTGATTCCTCTTGAGAATGTTAAATCATGACAGAGTCAAAGAAAACACATGAAGGTAAACTAGAATGGAGCATTACAATATGTCATTTATTTCTTGGTAACCGTCTATATGTATACTCTTATGCCATGGTTTATATGAAGTAATGACAGATACCTCTCTTCAGTGAAAGGTGTTTAAACTGTTTTGCATGGTAAAATCTTGTGGGTGAGTTAATCCTGACATCCTGTAATTCCTAATATTCATTTATCATGCATACCAGTGTGTATCAACCACACAAACTGACAACAGTTCTTGCAGTGGGGCTTCTCCAAAGTTTTGGCAGGAAAACTTAGTTATGAAAACAGGTGAAGAAATTCATGGGTTTCATATATATATATATATTTTTTTTTAATGAACAAAAGAAATTGGGAGAAATTCAAATGCCTAAGAGAATTATACCACCATCAGAGTAAGGATTTAATAACTGGGGTTTTTTGTTGTTTTGTTTTAGCTTGATATGTAATCTAGTTAGATAGGACTGGTACATACTGTTCTCTCTCTGCCTAGTACCATTTGATCTAATCATTTCAGTTATTAAGAAGTTTGATATATCCCATGCATGTTGCATTTGCTGTACTTGGGCAAGACATTGAAAAGATGAGTTAGAGTGGGTAGAAGATTGCACCTTATGTTGGGGGGGGGGAGGGGTATGTAATTACCTAGTTGCTCCCAGAAAAGTGAAGTCACTTTACTGTGCCATCTTAGAGTGAGGTACAACTGTGGTTTGAATGATTTTCCTTAACAATATGAAAATAACTTGTGACAAGATGTATTAATTGTAGCCCTGCACCACTTCACTGAAGCTGTTTTCCTGGTCCCATGTATTGGGAGTTTGTCAGGTAACTGGTAAGCAGTTGTCCAAGATCTTAGATATGTTGTGACACTCAAACAATACATGGATACGCAATCCATAGGCAATGCAAAAGGAACATGTCTATCCCCAGAGTGTTCTCTCTGAACTTCAAAGTAATGTCTGCATAACACATATGCTTGGAGAGGCTTCTGGCCATGCAATTCAAGAACAATTTTCCTTTTTTAATGGACACTGTAGAGCTTTCACGCTTTGCTCCAGCTTTGGTATTGATAAGCAGCTTCATAACAGCCATAATTCTGGCCACTGATACTTGTTTTATTGGCATAAGGTAATAAAGAGTATACTGACCACATTGCTGCAATTTTGCTAATTAAATTCTATACTTCACTACAAGGTGCTGTTTGAAAATCATCAAGGAAGTGCTTGATGTATAACAGTGCGTAGTATTAATGGGCAAACATCCAAAGTTGGGTGTCCTGAACATCATCCAAGCTTACCTGCAGCTGCTTCAAATTTTCTGTGTCTCAAAATAGGGCAGGGATCTTGAAAGTAGGTTTCCCTGTAAAATGTTTACTTGTGATTTCATTTAAGAAGATAATTTCAAATGCTGGTTTCCCATACAGTATTGAGAAGGTATAGTCTGTTATAAGTTAAATGACAAAAATATGAAGGATACATTTATATTATTTAATCTAACTCAAGAAAATGCACCAGATGCAGGAATTGTCAGATGATGTAAAAAAAACCCAACCAACAAACCAAAAAAAAAAAAACAAACAAAAAAACCCCCAAAGTTGTAATGTCCATTCACTTTCACTGAAGTTACATGTTTTCCTGTGCTTCTGTACAAGTCAGTGTGCTTGTTCTTATTTCCAGTTGAAAATTACAACATTGATTTCAGAACTGTCCTTACATACCTATTAGTACAGCTGTGTTGCATAGAGCTAAGAACTATCGATGGGTCTTAGGAAGCAAGGAAGAGCAAAGCACTACAATGTATTTTCAGTAGTTTGCAGAACTCAGTGAAGTCTATGTACCCCTATGAAAAACAGATTTATAGAACAATTAAAAGTGAGATAATGTATTGCTTTTTTGCTTTCTGACATACATAATTTCCATAGGCTACAAAATATTAACACTGTCTTTGTTAAATATTCTGGGCTACAAAGAGCTGTTATTACTGATTGCTGCGAAGTATTAATAAACCTATTGTCTCACTAAGTTCAAGGAAAAATTTTATTACAATAATTTTTGACAGTAAATCATGTTCACCTTTGACATCTTGCCAAAAGGTGAATTTGTAGGGTTTTTGGTGTGGTTCTTTATTGGTGGTTCTTTTTTGCTCTTTAATATCTGATAACTGAAGGGAAGAAAAAAGCTTCAGAGTCCCATTTCCTAAATCAGTTACAAAGAGTTCTGGGGGAAAAGAGAGGAAGATGTATAAATAATTAAGATGTTGCCATAGCTTTATTATTGCTGTAAGCACATTAATTTTCAGTGTTACAAATCTGCCACAGAACGACAATGAGAGTCTTCTCAATATCAGCTAGCTCCGGCAGGACTTTGTTCACTTACATTATACTCCATAGACCAGTGTTAATAATTGCTGTTCAGAGAAAGATTTGTCCATGCCTTGTTCTGGAACCAAACATAAACAGTGTTTTGCAAAGCAACACCACTTTTGGCTCAGTTCTAAATGTTTTGAAATTCAAGTAAACCCCAACATTTTAAGAGTTTTTCTCCAAACTGTACTGTGTGCTTCAATGGTATTTTGTTGCATGTTGCACAGCAAAGCCTTTCTGCTATCTCACTACATTAAGAGGATGATGTTAACCAAATACTTTCAATATCAGTGAAAATAACATTTTGTTGTTAGGAGCCAGGCATCCGAAGATCTACTGATCTGCATTTCTTGGTGGCACTTTCCTCATAATTTGTACCCTCAAGTGGCTTCAGATCACATGTGATAAACCTTTCTTCTATGGAACACAGTGAACACGGTTGGGTTCTACATGGCTGTATTGTTAAAAACTGCAAATTCACTATAATGGGTGTCTATACATCTGTGTGGAATACAGACAGTAAAGGATAAGCTTAAATATAAGTAGATGTAGAGATGTATGCACATATATATATATAGGTTTAACACAGAGATTTTATGCAAATATGAGGAAGCTGCAGGCTGTTCTTTCAATGCAGGTTACATAAACAGGAATTGGGAAAGATCCCCATTTGTTAAGTTACATTATTTTTTCCGGTAAAGCAATTAAGAGAAAGAACTCTTGCTTTTTATTAAATTATGATGTGTATTTTAGTCTGCGCTGTTACTATTTGTCTTTAAAATGTCTTGACAATACATACATGACTTTTATAAACTTCCCTACTTCTAACATGTAGACATATGAATGATTCCCTGCATATATTATAAAAAAGCATGAAACAGGAAAAAAAATCTGAAGTATTTCTTATTTGAGTACATGTCTGAAGAGTTAGTTTTTATCAATCTTTAAACATTCATCAGAGACAAATGATTTATTCATGCTTAATAGAGCATCTCAGACTGTTGCAGGTTTCATTAGCTGAAGTTTGAGTGACTCCTGTTTGCCATAATAATACTTTACATTTATACAACGATTTTCATTCAAAAGTATTTCAAAGTGTTTTGCATAGTGTGTGTATATAAGGGATAAATTAACCAACCAGTAAATTGGAGTTACCTCTGGAGTGAAGCTCTGCAGAAACTTTGTGGCAAAAATCTTGTATGAGTTTAATTTTATTTTTTTAATGAAATTTTATTGATTTCAAGGAAGCAGAGCATACAATTGAATTAAACTGTGCTTTATAGAGGAGAAAAGAATCTTACAGCTAGGGCACTTGACTCCAACCAAGAAGTGGTCTCTGTTACTTACTTCTGCCACAAGACCTCCTGTCATCTTCAGGCAATTTGCTTAGTCTGATTTGGGCCTTAAATGAAGTCAGGATAACTAGTAATTATACCAGCTCAGCTTTGGTGACTCTTCATGTACACAGTTAATTACTTGAAATGCAGGCAAGTTACAGTTAACTTTAGCAGCCTTTTAGCAATGAAAAAGCCCCTTTCCACTGACAGTAAGCTAATTTGTATGATGCTGTATTTGCTATGTGCTAACAACATAGTTACTGAAGATCATCTGCCATGAGTCTGAACTATCAGTTATGTATCTCAGAAATAATACTTGATTTATTCCAGTTTTTTACAATTCCAATTATATTGTATGAACTTCAAACTAAGGCAGTCTATGCAGCGGTAAACACAATGTCTTCAGATCCTGGTTGGAATTTCTAGGTACTGTTTAACAGAACTAAGCTCTTCCTCACATGTCGTAAGATAGTTGTTATAAGCGTGTGCATAAATTGAGAGACTCTTTGGATCTGTAGTAAAACCAAGAAAGGATATAATTTTTTAGCCTTAAAAAAAAAAACATTAAAAAATTCCAACTTTGCCAGATTATTCTCCTACGTCATGAACGTAGAGCACCAAAAAGGGTGTCAGTCCTTTTTTGATTTTCTTTTTTTCTTGAATTGAGCTGGTAGTATTGGGATCTCTCCAAGCTAAACAATGTAGAGTAGCAAGTTGGTTGGGGTGAGTAAAGTCATCTACTGACACAGGATTTTTTTCTTTCAAGGTTGGAGGAATAAGAAAATTCTTCAAAACTAGAACAGGTGGACAACTTTTTTGCATGTCTTTTGACACTCACGTTTCTCCTGGCCTCACCTCAGCATGCTGCTGCAATGCTTGCAGCCACCTTGCTGTGCTTTACCACAAATCTATTACTTTTTCTTAATCTGCATTTGGCTATTCAGTAGTTATTTCTAACTCCAACTCCCACAAGGAATACTACAAACTTCACAACTAATTTCAGGTACAGTGGTGCAATGAATTTACAGGAACTACTAAAGGCGTAATAGGCGGAACAAAGGATGGCAGAATTTGGTCCACAGTAACTTCAGTGCAGCTGCTCACATGAGTAAATGTTTGCAGAATTGAAACTACCTTTCTGTCTCATTTTGTGCAATGAACAGTCATCCAAAAGTCCTGGTGACATACTCTGCCCTTCTGAAAGAAAGCTGTATAAGTGAAAAGTATGTCTGTTCTATATACTTAAGGTTCCCATCAGTAAAATATAACAGTACTCAACAAGATAACTTTTTTTCAATGCTAGCTGCACTGTTGGTCACAGTTACTGAAATAAGTAAACTTAAGCTTTTTGGACATTAGCTGTGCTTCATATTTAGCCTGATCAGGCTGTTAACTTGATTTAGTAACTCCAGAGATTACTTCAAAGTACTATGTTCTTGCTGAATGTGTTCCCTGCTTCTCCTTTACGGGGCACAAGATAACTTCAAAACATAACCACCTAACTGGTAGTGGAAGAACTATCCTCTTTTAATTATCTGCATTAAAAAAAAAAACAACCAAAACCCAAACAAACAATAAAGATATGTAGTTGCTCTGTATTATTAAAATGGTCTACAGCCAGAATAAATTTATTCAAGCAGGACTTTTTTTGGTAACAAGACTAGTAACCAGATATAACTGTTTAATGCGGTTTGCTGTGTCATATTGTAGGAGGAAAGAGCCCCCTAATGGCTTCAAGTTATCTAGGAAAATAAAAATAAATTCCACTTTCTGTGAGTTCAAGCTGGAAAGCAATGCAAAATTTGTTTCAAAAAGACCAGATAAGTCTTGTTGAGAAAAAGGTGATACAACTGAATCAGTTTAAACTGTTGCAAAAGGTCCAGATTAACGGCATTACAGACTCGAAAGAAAATGCACAATTTGTAACATGTAACCTCTTAAAATCTTTCTGACTTGCATTTTTTCAGCTATTTTTCCTGAATCTGATTAAAGAAGATGCCTACACTGTAAACCTTTAATGCAGAAATGAATAACATATTTCATTAGTATAAGCTGAACTAATTGTTTGGGCTTCTGATTTTCTTTTGTGTTTTTTTCAAAAAATAGTGTTCAAATGGAATATTCCCTTTGCAAAAGTAAATAATTTTAAGCATTATTTGGAGTCTCATGGTTAGGATGTAACCTGAATGCTATCAGATACTAATCCAGAGGAAATCATATCACTGTCTTTGAAATCACAGAACTAGCATGATTTTATTTCCAAACACAAAATTATAAGGTATGTTTAAAGAGCACAGGTATAGTAAACACGGCTTTTCAGAGAGAAAGGAGAGAGATGAATAAGAACTGTAAGAAAGCTTTTGAGCATACATAAAAGATTATTTTTACAAATCAAACTGCACATGAAATATTTTGAGACAGGCCTTAAGTTTTGTAGTTAATTAGGCATCTAATTATCTTAGCTCCTTATAAAATTCTGTCTACATTTGGTAGACCTAACTGTTGATACCCAGATCTTTGTCTTACTGTTAAAATTTTCAGTCAATTGATTAAACTGTAAAGGGTTTCTCTCCATTATTTATGGTCAGATTCTGACACACTGACTCCATAGTCAATGGATGCAGTCGTCACCTCTGGCAGTATTTTATGGAGTAAAATACTACTCAATGAAAGCTAAGGTGGCAAAATGTGCCCCCAAGTGATTTTCTTGCTACCTGGAAAGAATTTCAGAAGGAAACATTGAAATTGCTGACACGAATCAGTTGTGTATATAAAAAACAACATGGACATTATTCACAGAGAAAATATAAAGAAATAAAACAGCACAGATGCTATAGTTTAGGTAAGCCTTTGGTTTTGGCTCATCAGTTTACTTGTTTTGCCAGTGCTTATTCATATAATACATTATAGAAGATGAAGCATCTCTGAAGCCTTGCAAGTTTTGCTCATGTGGTCACTTAGGCACCCCTTTCCTTCAAATTATTGTTAGTTTTTTAAAAAATCTATACATGCCTAAGGTCCTCAACATTTATAATGTCTTCTACAAATTATAAATAATCATTTTGGTAATTGTGGGAATTTCACTTCACGTTTGGGATTTTGAGACATCATTAAGTATTTGAGTATGATGCTTTATAGAAATTTATAAAAAACATCTGGGTAGAGGAAGAGAAGAAAGTGCTTTTCTGTATTTGTGATGTGTTTGTCATTGGATAAAATGGGTTACAATTAGGTGCATAGTCTAGCAACAATAGCCTGCTATAGGCAGTTTCTTAACTGCACAAAGCATTGGAAAGTTGTACTCGGCTGGGTGCAAATTTGTTTAAATGCTTGCGTTAATAGACTGATGCCTCTACTTCACTCAGAGAGAGTAATCACAAGAGCTGGTATATGAAAAATTCCTTTCAGTTTGGAGCAAGGAGCAGAGTGCACAAACTGATGAGGAAGGTGGTACAGATGATCACAGTTGGAAGGAATGTGTTACTAATGAAGTGACAGTGCCATCCTCTTAGCATTATGCTCCCATGGCCTATAAACCCTGAGTCAATCAACTTCCTGACTTGCTATGTAACCAAAAGCTGGGTTATTTCTGGTTTAGCCTATCACTTTCAGAATCACAGCAACCTATCTCAACCTTTCACCTATCACAGCAAAACCATTTCCAACACAGACGAAGGAAATATGTAGAAAGTTTATGTAAAGCTAGACAGTTAGGAGACAGTGGTGTCAATGTCACATCAAAACAAGCAATCAGTCCATGGGATGGCTGCTTCAAACATACAGCACAGTGTAACAGAACATCCTAGGTTTCATATTTCAGGTCATAAACCTTGATCCTTGCTTTGCAGGCAGAATGTTAGCAATAACTACTGTATCTATAAAAAGATGGCAGTCTAATGCCATATTATTTAAGGCAGATCGTGTTTGCGCAGCAGAGGTAAGCTTGCAGTCAAAAGACAGGTACTGTTTCAAACTCCTGACAAGCACTAAGAAATCCTCCAGGTAAATGTTCTCTCTACCTGGCTTCACAACATGTACAATAATGAATTAATAATATGAGAGAGCTTGTGTGCTGTTATTACTCCAGACTGCTTAGCATGTGTGGGACAAGTTACATTAAAACATCACACAAGTAGTTAGAAATAATCTTTTCTGGCTGCTTCATTCCCATTTACTTGAGGGGTTAAGCATGATAAATACAATGCACAAACCACGTCCTGATCTTAATTGTCTTTGGGTGTACATAATATAGGATACATATCATCTGTGAGTGAAAGAAATTTAAGTGCAATAAATGCATTCTATAAACAGATGCCAAAGATTGTATTTAGCATGCAAGATATAAAAAGAATAATTCCTTTTTTTAGCTGTTTAGAAAAGCAAAAGATGATTTCCTTACCTGGAAGATCAAACTCTGTATATCATCAGTACTATGTGAGCTAAGCGGGCAGGATGAATTTTTGTCTTCCGTAAAAAGCCTTTCTTCAGAGATGCAGAACATTAAGAGATGTAATTATAAGCAGAATGAACTATTCCAATGTCCAGTCTGTTATCAGTTGCACTGGCTTAGAGCTGGTATCCTCTTGCAAATGAAAAAAGGTAGCTCAGCAAGTTGTCCACTGAAGGAGCTCGATATCAGTGTTATCGGGCACCTGCAGTCACATACTGATGCTATAGTGTGTACAGTCTCCCTCTATTGCATGCTTTCTCTCGCTTGCTCTCTCTCTCTCACCCTGACGTTCACTCAGCTCTGAGTCTGAGCTCCTTCTGCTGCTGTATAATCAATCTAGCCTGTCTGAATCTAATAGGCCTCTATTTAACCAGCCAATCAATAGCACAGATTCTGCTGCTGCTCCCCAGGGTCTTTTCCAGGAGTGGTACAAACAATAAGAGTTTGGCCAGCAGTTTAACCAAGTATTTTTCATTATTTTATCTCCCTTAAAGAAAAATTATTTAGGAAAGCCCAGGTTCAAAGATATCTTTCTCTCTGTTTTTTCATGAGAGTTATGTAAACATGCATATTGTACTGCACTAGCATTCTGAACACTTTTAAATTTTTACCCATTCTATGTGTTTTAGAATACATATTAAAAAAAAAGAAAAGAAAATACACACACACACTCCCCACACCCCTCAGTCTAGAAATGAACCTGCACAGTAAGCCTCAGGCTTTGTGTTCTGAAAAATCCAGTATCAAGTTTTGTAACTCTCGACCTGTTTTTGACAAGTGTAGAAATTAAGCATAAACCAAGAAGCAGGAGAATTGTGCTTCACAGACTGTGCTTCTAACCCCTGTCATCTTGAACTACCTTCTTTCCTATAATGTTCCTATAATGTTTATGTTTCAGCTTGTATGATTTTTTGTTTTTTTAAGAATTTGTCTGTATGGAAACAACATAGAATCAGATACAGGAGGAATCAGAGATACAATATCTGTTCATCAACAGACTCACATGGGACAGCTTTTTCTGCTAAAACAGTGATCAGAACTAACAGACATAGAGTTAGCAACACATAGCTATTGTACTTTAAAAGCATATCCTATCTTGTATTGCACTGCATTCTCTATGTATGCAAGCAATAGATGTCCTTTAGTAGCTAAAAACAAAATTTCAGGATTGATATTGTGCAAAGTGGATATTTTTATTGCAGCAGACTGACATTCTTTTGCCTTTTTTTTTTTTTGTTAATTGAGGGGCACTAAATCATAAGAACATTGATTTGCAACCTGGTCATTCTGGTTGCAGTTCAAAATTATGAACTAACTTTTATGCTGAAGCAAACCGGGGGAAAGTACCTACCATACTCCTGAGTCCAGAGGGTAGGCTTCATCAGTCACAGGTGTTTCCACATGGCAGCATATTGATGCTATTATATTGCTGTTCTATTATTCGAAACAGCAACTGTAACTAAAGAACACCAGGATTACAATGTATCTGGTGGTTTTCTAGAGAACATACTATCCGGTTCTCAGTGGTGCCCTCATATATGATTCTTGCAGAAATTCGTCTGATTCCTTCCAAAGAATCCGGAAACAAAAGAAGAGCTTTGATTTTCTGCTTCTTCAGTGTTTGGACTGTCATCAGTCTAAGGATCTCTCAACACATTCATTGCATTAAGACCTTGTGCCTGGGATCCTGTCCTGAGAACTGGAACTTGCAGTCCAACTATTTATTCCATGGCTAAAATTGCCCCCTTAGAGAGTTAGCATAGGTCAAACCTCTTAGTGAAGTATGAGCACTGTAGTCTAATGTCAGAATCTGACATAAGCATGTAAGCAAGTAGATGTACTTAAATAATTAAACTAAAGTTTCTTGTGACAACCTGGCTGATAGGGATTTTTACTTGACTCACAGGATTTCTTGTGTAAGCTCTTAGAGTGGTCAAAAAGGGTTGTTCCTTTCCAGTCCCTGTATCAGAAAATCCCCCATTAAACATGTTTACAGACCCCTGTCAGATGGTTTATGGTCTACATAACCTACCTACCAATACAGACTTCTTGGATAAACACAAGCTAGTGCTACGAAGGTATCAATTTTATGTTACTAGTCTCTTGAAAATTCTAGTCAAAGACTGAAAGGGAAAGACAGCAGGAAGAAAAAGACCCACTATTAAACTGGAGTTTGCAACACAAGAAAGAAATATATGATGTTCATAAACAATAAGGGATACCTCTAAGCCTATTCAGAGATATGGAGCTATCAGGAAAACTTTTCTGTTTAGTTTGAGTGTTTACACAAGAGTATGTGTAAGGTCATATAATGGCAGAAAATAACAACACGTTTATGCACTTGAATGTCTTTCAATGTATGTACAAAAAAAATTCCAGGAAACAACCAATGAAGTCACAGTATTCACAGTAAATTCAGCTCATCCATTCTTAATGTGAAATATCACAGTATCAAATAATAACCTCTGATTCCTCAGTTGCATATGGAATACCTCATTAATTGCAGCCTACAAAACACATGTAACAGATGTCTCAAGTGTTTTGAGTGGTCTACTTCAGCTAAGTGATGTTCGTGGATAGAGAAAAACATTAAAATGTGTAAATAAAAATGAAGATGGATAGAATTATGGTCATACAACTGTAAGAATGAAGATCTGGTAGTGAAAGTGTGTAAGGCCTGTGTAGTCCTATATGTTGGAAGAAGGGCAATTAGTGTGGATGGTGTTCTGCCCTTGGGGGGAGAGTGGGAGCGGGGAGGGGTAGGTCACTGCAAAGTTCATTCCAGATCTCAGTGAGAAAGGCCCAATAGCAAATGGTGTAATAAAATAGCTGTTTTAATAAGAGAGAATAAAGAGGACTATAGATAGAGAGTAAGTCTTACATCCCTCATATGCTGGCAACCCTTCTTTCATGTAGCACAGACCACAGGTGGATTTTCCTACAGCACACTCTGCAGATCCCATCCATGGAGAGGTTCTTTTCTCCCTCGCATGCTGTTGTACCCTTTATTTTGTGTAACAAACAGAATCACATACCATCTCCTGACAGGCTGGGATGTTATCTCTGTCATAACACCCACCAGCACAGCACAGGCTAGCACAGGGCAAGCCAACAGGTTCCCTTAAAGCAGCTGCTCATGCTAACATATGGGCTGCTCAAGCCCTAAGCGCAGGGCCCACTAGTCATGGCTTGTCCAGGATCACTAACAGTGTGGAATACAATGTCTTCCACAAGGCTCCCAATACAGATGCAAGGAATACTGTTGCAGAATTCAGAGTTAAAGGAACTCACTTTCTAAATACCCTTCTGAAATTTTTCTTCCTGACAAAGTCCCAACTTCTTTCTGCATCTAATCTAATCTAGACCATGCAAACCAAACAGTAGTTATTATTATTACAAAATTATATATTGTGCAGTTTGGTATTTTAGTGTTTGGGTTTTGCTTTTCAGCTGAAGGCAGGCCTGTCAGGGTCACATTTTAAAAAAAAGGATAACTGTGTAAATCTCAGGAACTGGCCTTTTATGCAAACACTGAACTAATAATTGAAAAAATATTTACTGACATTTTAATTGTACTTTGGTAATACAAATGTTGACACGCAGTTGTCTACAGGGTAGCTTTAGATGCCACATATGCTGTAGGTAACTTGTGTATTAGAACACGTTCATATTGAATATATGTGAAAATATCTCTTTGACCTCCATGTCTGTAGTGGAGTATGATAAATTGTTTTAAGAACGTATAGATACAATGTATCACTGCATGATTATTTAGCACACAAATGTATATTTAGTGGATAATATAAATGGTTACTATCTAGGTAAATAGATGTTTAATACTGTAGTGTTTAATATTGAGACCAGTGTTTAAGCTTGAAACATTGAACTGTTGAGCTAAACAATGTCAAAGTAGTTTAGAATAAAAAACATACTGTATATACTCTAGTAAGAAGCCCTGGACATCCACCTGTTTTTTGTTTTATTTTGCTTGGTTTGGGAAAAGATAAGGTGCAATTATGTCATAGAACACTTCTGTGTGTGAGTGCTGTGGTTTTATATATTATTAAGTGTAATTCTGTATGAGAAATTGTTTTTCACTATTTCAGATTTAATTAACAAAGAGGAAATATATGTGCTTCCTACCTCATGATTCCAACAACAATCAGGGTAGTTCTCCTGTAACTGAACAATCAAAGGAAATACAGAATATGCAGCTCTGTGAGACTAAATTTTGTGAACATCTAATGATGGAATAGCAGATGTTGCCTATTCGTAGAGCTGCCTTTGATGGGTCCCCTCATGATAAAAATAAAAGTCAGGGTTGTACATTTTACACCTTTCCCTGGAAAGAATGAGTTAAATGGGCTTTCTATGTTGAAGCTAAACACTGGTTCAATTAATTGTACAATTGCTGAGTGTTATTTTACTGATACAGGTATCATTCAGGTTTCACCTCCTGCCAAGTCTTAACACATTCTTAAAATGCTCAGGCTATTCACATGCTTGAAATTCAATACCGCATACTCAGGTATGCAATGTAGAAACCTAAAACGTTAGTTATAGTTTTACTGTTACCTAGGAAAAGTCTTTTTCCACAGACAGGGTACAAATCTGTCTTTAAAATTTGTTTTAAATGCTTGAATGTAAATACAAGGATACTGAAAGTAGATTGGGTCAATTTTATTTCATTTTTCCTTAGAAAAATTCCCTTTCAGATCCTGAAGGGCACGCTTAGGAAAGAGGCCAAGATATAGGCTATAAGAGATAAATAAGATAATACATAGACTTTTGTGTTCCATATGGTATATCTCATTATTTCTCATAGAGTAGGTAAATATATTACTATTTTAGTTGAAAGCTCTCTTTTTATTTCAAGCTATAGGAGCTAGTATTTAAGTTTTGTATGTACTTGATTCAGTTTCTGTCAACATGCTGGAGAATAAGAGAAGGTAAATCTCCATTTATTAAAGACTTTGACTTTAAACATGGAAATTATGTGTACAAACCTGATACAATGGAATACATATCCATAAAACACAATATACCTTATTTTGTACCTGAATTCTTTAGTGAGCTTCAGGATGAACATTGCTATAAAAAATGCAAAGTAATATAATTGAAATTATGTATTATCATCACTGTTAATATTTATTGTATTATGATGTTTCTAGGTCAGACAAATAATTCTCTAGAAAAGGTAGTGATACTCTGTCGGTGAGGGGAAACATACTTGCAGTTACAAAACAAATTTTAATGTGTAGCATTTCTAGGGCTATATTTATCTTCTGCTTCTCTGTGCAAAGATTAGGATCATCCATTCCAAGTTTAGAAATGTTTCTCTTGGAATTTACCAGATCTACTTCAAATTCATATCTGTCTGTGATGTATTTAACACAATAGGAATTGGTCTTTTTCTCAGACTTCAGAACCTTCAAAGGGCCACACTGATGTTAGTGAATGAAATGGGCTGTAATAGCCTCAAGGCCAGCTGAAATGTAAAAGCTCACATCCATACAGCTAAATGTGTTTCTTCCTCAAAACACCATGGCCAAGCTATCACTTGGAAATGTTTGTGATAATTTCTGAATTTTTCATATGCCTTGTTTGGAAGAGATAGCCTAGGCCAAAACATTTTCAGACATTTAAAAATACAGGCAATTACTGAATCCATTTATGCAAATTTCCTGAGTCCCAGTACGATACAATTAAATTTCTCTGAGTTTTTCAATAAAACAAGAAAAAGTAATGACTGTATTTAAAAAGAATGGGATCTTCATGAAAATTCACAGTTGCTGTAGGGCCTCTAGCTTCACAAATTAAATATTTGCATGGAGAGCCAATTCTCATTGCAAGTAGCTTCTGCTCCCTAAAACACTGACAGTAGTGAAGTCTGAAAGTGACTTCAATAATATACATACATCACTAAGATGCATGTAATCTAGCAGTATGACCTTCAGCCACTGGCTGCAGATCCCAGCATGCCAGCTGGTTTTTGTTTGTTTGTTGTTAGGGTTTTTTTAAGTTCAGAATGTTGTTAAGGGCAAAAAGGAAATGTTCTCCCCCAATGTCAATCTTTGCCCTGCCTCTTGTCATCCCATGCCTGTACTTTACAGACGCCTAGGTCTCCACTTCTCAAGGGCTCTACTGTCATACCAGGCTATCTTACATCATTATGGTGTGGTTGTAAATACATAATTCTAAACAGAATAACTATTTGTTGCTACTATGCTTATAAAATTAAGGTTGCACTATAGAAAGATAAGCAAAAGAAATTAGCCATAGCCACCTGGTTAAAAAAAAAAAAAAATTGCTGCTATAGTTAAACAAGCTAAAACAAAGCTCAGGTTCAGACAGAGCAAGCCCGACAAACCTCAGTTCTGAGGAACAGCAAATTTGATACAAAGTCTGAGGCCTGTCATTAGCAATGACAATGCTGTATGACAGGGCTGCAGGTTACAGAATTTTTCTCACAGCCCATAGTTCTGTAGTTTCATTGTTCTTGATACTGAAGTCTTGCAAAATAGAAGTAAATTAGTTGTGCTGTCATTGCTTTCAGTATCAGCTCCCAAGTGCAAGAGACACACAGCGGATGATCTTTTTCTAAGACAAAATGTAGTGCACCTGCCTCAGAAAACTGTGTATGTCTGATGAGGAGAAAAGTCTGTTTTTATTAAGGATCAAAAGATGGAGGCTCCATTGGTGGGCTTATGCTAAGCAGCATTGCCTTACAAGGCTTAAAAGTTCCAAACTGGTAACAACATCAAAAGGAGGAAACCAATAATACAAGTGTTGATGTTGCAGGGAATTAAGAAAGTTACTTTTCCTGCAGCAGCAGTCACTAGTGAACTGTGTCCTACATCATGTCATGAGGTTGGTGCTGCTTGCATGCACACTCTCAACTCTTCCTTATTATGATGGGGTTGTGTTGTCCAAGAAGGTTTATGTATTTTGATTGAATTAATATTATTTGGTGCTTGGTAAGAACTATGAGTTTGTTGTGAGTAGTGTATTATAACCATTTTCATACCTTTCCACAACGAATTTTTATAATGTGCTACAATGTATTTGTAAACTACATGGCTGTCAGTTTACAACTTGTACTGGTTTTAAATTGATGTCATTATTTCTTCCGAGACCTGTAAAGCTTAAATTTCAGAAGAAAATGTATATGGAGGAAAGTATTGCTTTATTTTTTATTATTATTAGTGCTACTGCAGTAATGTTACTGTCTGCAGTGTCTACAGTGCATAGAGTCTAGACACTATGCACCGCACAATGCTAAATTACAACATGATAATTTACAGTATAAATAATTTTTTAACTGAAAATGTGCTTACTGTGCAATGAGGAGCAAAATATAATTAGTGTTGTAGCACAAATAGTATCTCTCCCTATGCTTCTGTGAAATATTTATTGCAATTTGCCATTGAATCAGGCCTGCAGAATTTGGCCTATGCATATTTTTAAAAAACGGATCTCCTAGGAGTTTTTTATTGGGGGTTCAAATTCTGGCAAACAGGCCTACTAAAGAGAATTAGCTCTAGCCTGTGAGATTCCTGTCATCCAATATTTAGACTCACAATATCCAAATATTTTTCTACTGAACAATGAAGACAACAGAAAATACCCAAAAGCTCCAGGCACAAAAGTCAGAGAAGTTGATAAAACACAGCTAACAGTCAGAATTGAGCTCTGTATTATATCATCAGTTTGAATATGATACATGTTTTTCCTGGTGTACGCCTGAAAAAAATCAGAGATGTAAATACAAGCTATAAACCAATGTAATTCTTTAAAACAGATTTTGAGTTTATTTCTCTAGCTTGCATGGAGCAAGCCCAGGAAAACAATACCCTGAATTGTTAATGGATGGCAGAGTTACACTACTGTTGAAAATAGGGCTTAACATGTGAATGCCACCTTTATAGTGAAGCAAAAGATAACACGCACAGTGGCCCAGTGTATTTCCTACTGCAGGAAATAGTGTGCTATGTAGCAGAGAAGGCTGTAGCCAAATGACACAGAAGAAACTGATAGCCATCTTTCATTGCAAGTGTTCACTGACTTTTTCATTTCTTGGACTCATTTTCAGTATCTTTCTGATTTAAGCTAGTTTGTTGAAGTTTTCCTTGGAAGTTTAATTAAAAAAAAAAATAATAACAAACCAGTCTTGTTTTAAACAGAACCACCTGCCAAATGGAGTAGAATTTATGTACCAAATAGGTGAGGTGATAATATATTTCAATATAGTAGTAACTACTTATTTAAAATTTATTTAATACTCAGAAACTTACAAATGTAATATTGGAAATATTTCTGAACCACATCCAGTGGCTTCTGTCATTGAACCTGAAATACAATTAATAGTAGTGAAAATAAGATTCATAGGATTTTGCTTAATAGACTACATTTGAATTTTAATTAATCATCATGTATATTTATTGTCAAAAAGACCTGTTTTTACATAATCAGGAATACATAGCAGAAGATTGACACTTGCCCATCAAGAAAAATGATGGAAGTTTAGTAGTTTCTAAGCTACCTAGAAGCCTTTCCAGGGCCTAACCCTAATCAGTTACAATGGATTTAAATTTTGATGTAATCAGAAACAGAAATGTTTCTTCTTGCACAGTGGAAGGCAGAAGAGTAATGACTAACCCAGAAGAGTAATAGGGATAAGATGGAAAAGTAAGAGTAATGCTTAATATGCAAGCCTTTTTGTCTCTTCCTTGGAGACAGAGAAAATAACTGAACTTACTTTTATTTGATGACTTTGTGATTTGGAGGTTATCCCACTGAATGCTGTCCAGTTGGCTGCAACTTTGCCTTCAGCAGGTTATGATATGTTTTCTAGGAGAGTTCTTTCCTTCTTTGAAGAAGTATTTATCTTAATAGGAATTTCTTACGTTATGTGTCAGGACCTGGAGTGCACTTCCCTCCTTCTAGGAGTTTAGCCGGCTGCTTCCAAGGCCAGCTTGCTGAGTGGGAAGAGCTGCTGTGAAGAGCTAGAAGAAGCCTCACCAGATGCCCTCTTCCACCACCTTTGCTTGGGACATGCCTGCAAGCCCCCATGTAAGCTACACTGTGCCTGCATTGGTGCTGCATCTGTACCTGATTTTATACATTCCTGATCCGTGGTTCAGTCTTGGCCTTGTCTTCTCACTGCAATCTTACTGGGTGATTGCGGACTCTGGATGTTATCACAGAACCATTCTCCTTGCTCAGGCACTGTGGGATTGAGCCCTTGTTGGTGAGGTCACTGCCCTGCTGGCTGTGCAGTGGTTCTCTGCTCCTGGCTCATTGTCCTTTGCAGACCAGCCCCTTCTTATTACTCTTTGACAAGGTAGTTCATGTGGGATCCAGGAACAAGAGCCTCAGCTTAAAAGCAGCTCCTAAGCAAAGGAGAAGGGAGCCCCCATTGAGGTTCCTTCTGGCTCTTCGCAACATCTTTTATTGGCAAGCTGACCCTGAGCACAGCAAGGAAATCTTGTGGAAGGGGAAAGTGCACTTCTGGCCCTGACAATGTGTCGCATCAGCATTTCCTCAGAGCAGATGCTGGAGACAGTAGCAAATAAATATTTTCTTTGCCAAGATTTTTTTTAAAGTTTGATTTTTTTTCTTCCACTTTGCCTTACAATTTCAAAAGGCATATCTTTTGTGGTTTATTTTTTATTTATTTTTCTTCATGGAGATTAGTAAAAGGTTTCTTCTGTTCTCCCAGTTAAGATCACCTTGAAGGTATTAAAGTACCGGCTTTGTTTGTTCGGGTTTTTTTACCAAAGTGGGAACAAAATAAAAATAAGGAAAAAATCACTGCAACAGCCTTATCAGCTCCTTATTTTCTTCTCCTTCTCCCTCTCCCCCACCCCCGAGGCTCCTCTTCTCCAGGCTGAACAGGCTCACCTCGTTCAGACTCTCATATGACAGATGCTGCAGTCCCTTCATAATTTTTATGGTCCTCTGCTGGACATGGTCCAGTATGTCCATGTCTTTTTTTTTTTTATACTGGGAAGTCCAGAAGTTGACCCAGCACTCCAGGTGTGACCTCACCAGTGCTGAGTAGAGGGGAATGGTCACCTCCCTTGACCTGCTGGCAACACTCTTAATGCAGCCCAGGATGCTGTTGGCCTTCTTGCTGCTAGAACACATTGCTGGATCATGTTCAATTTGTTGTCTTCCAGGACCCCGACGTTATTTTCTTCAAGGCTACTTTCCTGACTATTGCCCTCCAGCATGTACTGGTGCAAAGGCTTATTCTGAATGGTCCCTCTGAATGGCAGCACAACCATCTGGTGTATGAACAACTTCCCCCAGTTTTGTGTCATCCACAAACTTCATCATCATCCAGGTCATGAATGAAGATGTTAAACTGTATGGTCCCCTGTATCAGCCCCTGAGGTACATTGGCTTTCCTAACCTCATCCTTGCAAGCTTTGACAGTGTCTTTATATTCCTCCCAAGTCATATGTCCCTGCTTCCACCTCTTGTAGGCTTTATTTTTATGTTTGAGTTTTGTCAAGTGTCCCTTATTTATCCATATACACATCCTACTGCCTTTGCTTGGTTTCCTGCTCATTGGGATGGACCAATTCTTGAGCTTGGAGGAGTTCTTTGAAAATCAACCAGCTCCTCTGGACCCCTCTTCTATCCAGGGTTGTATCCCATGGGATTCTTCCAAGCAGAGGTGTGAACAGGCCAAAGTCTGCTCTTCCAGAGTCTAGGGTTCTGATTCTGCTTTTTGCCTTGCTCTCTTTTTGTCTACCCGTAGAACTGTAGCCACCTGCATCAACTAGATTTTCTCCAGAGCATTGTCACAGCCATAACAGCAGCCATCTCGGGTGTTGTGGAGGAAACTCTGCACCCCTGTGAGGGAAAGAGGTCTGTGATTTGCACTTTATTGTATATATCCTCTGAGATGAAGGTCAAGCCCACATTCAGAGTGTCTCCAGTGGGTTGGCCAGTGGGCCTGGGATCAAGGCTCTGGCTAGCAATATGAAGGGAGGGGGAAGAGAGCAGCAGAGGTTCAAGGCAGGAAACAAAATGTGCAAGTCCTCTCGAGTGCCACACAGCAATACAGGAGTAAATTATATAAAATTAAGATTCAGTGTAATGAAATATTCTTTCAACTAAAACAATGATTGAATCAAGGTTACCTATGAATAAAATGTTGCCTACTATTCATAGAATCACTGTGCTGTCCACTGCTTTTCTATTTTATAATTCAGGTATGTAGTATGTTAAACGAGTAATTGAGAATTGTCTGCTGCAATTTTTGAACTGTGATATCTAATGAGAAATTGTTCACAAATAATCTTGGATTCTGATTCTCTAGTTCCATTTGAGCAGCACTTCCACTGAAACTAATGAAAGTTTTGCCAGGCTAGATGACAGGATTGGGCATATGTGTACTGCGTTTCCGATTTGCCTCATTGCTTGAGAACATTGTGTTTTCACCATGTTAGTGCATGCACCAAAACCATCCCGCTGTAGCAGAGCAAAATATGTAGTTAAAGCAGAGTAAGAAAGTTCATGTATTCATGGGTCTTCATTGTTTCCCAGGAGTCACAAGACACTGCATATTATACTGTGCTGGGAGAACTTGGGGTGAAGTTTGTTTTGTTTTTTTTTCCTTTTAAAATAATTTAGAGAGCAAAATTCATTGGAAGTCTTCCCTAGCAACTACCTGAAAAACAGGTTTGTTCACCTCTTGTCTCCCATAGATAGGTCTGTAGTCATCGTTGAGCTGTTGGTTCCTAGCACAGTAATTGCGGAGGCAAAACCATTCAACAGGCAGCTCTAACTGAAATCAAACCTCAGGACTGCAGAACTAGAGAAATAAATACATAATAGATGAGGGAGCAGTGAAGGCAGCCAGTGTAAGAGTAAAGAGAAATTGGCTTTTATCAGTGTATGTTTTCATTAAAGCAGAAGCAGTACAGCCCACCTACTCCATAATTTTCCCTGTCTTTCAAGGTTGTATGAGATGTGTTGGTGTGTTAACAAGTAACTCCACCTAAAGCCAACTTCTTTGACCATGGGCCGGCCTTAAAATCAGTGAGGCTCTGTTGATTATTTTTTCGTGTCTTAGATCAGTTTTTCCTAGGTGACTTTCAGTCACAATACAAGCAGCCTTCCCAAAGAGTCATTGGAAGCTATTTGTGAGTGAGAAATAGGAGTGCTGTTCCTTTTCCTGATTTGGAAAATCTTGTGTTGTAATCTAGCTATGCATAAGTAATGGATGGTCAAAAATAATTTTGTTTTCTTGCAAAGGGTTTGTAGATAAAAGAATAAAAATATTGTCAGGCTGAAATATACTTGACTTAAATGTTGCACAGATAAAATCTTGGCCTGCCGATTATGTCTTGTGTTTACTCTCTGTGTCTCTTCTGATGGAGGTGGTACTGCTTAGAAAGGGGTATTTGACAGTCCTGAAATGCAGTTTATCTTAGGGGGAGGCAGTTGATCCCCATGTAAGAGGCAGTATAGTCCTTTTGAATTCATTGAAGAGGATACGGTGAAAAACCTGAATGTACTGTTTTGCCTGGAGGTTGGGGACAAAATGTCAGTTAGTGTCTTAACACTAAAAAGGGCTTATCAAGCTTCAGGGGAGAAAAGAGTGCTTGGGATTCTATTCCATCTACTTCTGCTAGATTCTGAGTTTTCAGGACCATATAAAAAAGGGCTATTAAGCCCCTCTAACTGATACCCTGGTCCATTAGGGAGGGAAAGGACCTGTCTTTGTCTGATAGACACTCAATCTCACAGGGTAGCCTCTTTTCTTTATTACCAATTGTTACTTACTGATTCCCCTTTTTCTTCTCTCACTGTAAAAAACAAACAACAAATTTCTTGCCCTTCTCCTAGCCCTCTACTTAGATTTCAAGATGATACCCAAAAGCAGGGTTAAATGTCTCCTGTGTGGCCTTCATGAAAGCACCTTTTTGTTTCAAAAGGGACATTTTTCTTGACAGTCTTACAATACAATATGAAGTCTTGCTAAAAGAAAGTAAGACACTTCAAAGATAATTCGGTTTTGATTTTAGCTAAAGCAGTGATAATTTGCAGTAGCTAGTTCAGCTTTAATGCAGATATGGTTGTGAAATGCAACAATTGGAGGTACATCTGCACTGTGAAAGAATTCTCAGCTACACTGTACCTGATTGCTACACTGTTCACGTGCTATCAGTCTCCATGGCACATAGACCAGTTCCCTCAGACATGAAGTCTGGGTGTAGTCCTGGGAGGGATTCCCTCCTGAACTGCTCTGGATACACTAGCTTGGCTCCTCATACACTATATACTTCTCTAACTCTGTCCTGGAGTTCCTTGGAGTATTTCTCTCAAACATCCCCCTATGTTGTATCAGGTCATATAATACAAAACCTCAACATCTTGTCATGAAAAATACTAGCCTGATGGGCTGCAGCAGAGCCCTCCCTTACTTTTGGCAGTTTAGACTAGGGGATAAAAAAGGATGATGATGATGATGATGTCTTAGAGACAGTGATCTCAATGTAATACTGGGGACATGCAGCCAGTGTGCTATAGAAGGAGCTAGCTGTAAGCCATGTGGAAACAAGCCATTGTGTACCAGTTGGCTAGGAGGAACTATTCCCTTAGGTGAAATACTTAGCGAACTTCTCTACATTCTTTTCTACAATGACATGAGGATGTACTTATGTACTCTTGGGTGGGCTCAATGAAATTAGCATTTATTTACATAGTACATGAAGTTGGACATTTGTAAGTCATGCAGAATCATGACTTTCATGTGCACAGTATGCACATAACTGAAATAATATTTTTCCAGAAATATATGTAACTATATGTAACTACTGTAATTAATTCCCAATGTAGTGACAAAAGCACTGTGTAAAATAAAAATACTAACCTTCAGTAACATGTTGTGCCTTTAAGTCAACCTATTATTTGGCATTAAAAATAATTTATGCATTTCTTTATTTGCATTTCTTTATTCAGAGCAGTCCATCTCATTCAGCATGATGCTGTTAATATCCACACATCTGCAGATGTTAGTGGCTTTTGACCATTGAACTGAAATGTCTAGAGCAGCACCAGAATGTATTTTACAGAAACTTGCAGTGCTGAAAATTATGTAGGATGAATGAAGAAATATGATGAAGACATATGAATAGCTAAGCCTTTAACTTGAATTAATAAAGCTACTTGGCTTTGTTGCTCTTCTGTGTCCAGGGGCTGTCTTCTTCCATACCTTCTTACTCACTGTAGTGACTTACATGTCTGTTAATTCTAAAGCATGTCCAAAATTAATAGTAGGACTAGCAGAGTTAAACAGGTATTTGATTACTGGAAAGGCAGGTTTTAGCTACACAGCAGTGTGTACCTACAGCTTGATGGTATGTGTTATACCATAGAAAATGTGACAGGTTTCCTAAGCTGCATCAGGTTACAGTATATTGTCTTCAGTGCTAAACAAAGGTTCATTAAAGTAAGACCAAAAGATATAGCATCTTCTTCACATCTCCTGCTGAGTGTCTTACAGAGACTAGGGTCAGTAATTTGTTTGTCCAGATGCTTACACCAGCACCTCTTCTTGTTAAAGCAGTCATTGGCTTGCACATTGGATTCTGTGAAATTAAGTGATATTTGTGTAAGAGCTGCACAGAACTGCAGACTTCTTTGTGTGTGTGAGAAACAGAGTTTTTTTCAGAAGAAAATATTTCTGAAACTGAATGATTCACTGGTGTAGAAGTAAAAATTGTTTTGTCCCTTTTATGACATATGCATATATATATGAATAAGTATTTTACATAGTAATGTGATATAAATGAAAACAACTATTACAGTAGAACCAATTAACATATACTGCAGCACACCTAATGATGGCAAAGGTTGAGCCTTACTCATCAGTAACCATTTGGGTGCGATAATCATTTCTCATATTTACCAAAGAATCTTCTCTGCATTGCAACAGGTGGTCTTATTGTAAAATAAGATAGAACTGTGCTAATTTTACAGAAACTGTTAATAAATATTGACCTTTACAATACCGATATGTGTTATGTTTGGATAGGGTGTTCAAGCAGCAGTGTTATCATCATTGTATGCATGGACACTTAAGACTGAACAGCGAAAATGAACATTCATTTTTCACTGATAGATTTTTATCAGAGATCAGTTATTTCGTTGAAATTAAAATGTTTTGTGACATCATACTGATTTTGACAAGCTTTTCAAGAAAAAAAATGATTACAGAAACCTGATGCCAGGTTTCCATCTTTCTGTTCCATCTTTTTGCCATTTTGCCTGCATAGACAATCCTAGTTTTGAGGCTTCAAGACTCTGTCACAGGAGAAAATCCCTTTGGAGTCTCCAGGACTTCTGATTCTCCATCTTTTAGGCTCTTTCCACAGACATAATGATTCCAGATGGAAGTTTATTTCTATATTTCTAAAATGCATGTTTTCAAATATTTCTTCTGTAAACTTTTAAAGTGGAAAGTGGAACACCTGCGTTTTCTGTTGGAAAACAAAGGTGTTGCAAAGAGGAAATGAAATTCTGACATTCATCAGTCTTTATTGAGCAGTCATCAATTTGAGCGCAGGTAGGAAGCAAGATGGAGTGGATTAGAGAGTCAATCATGGAGGATCAATGGATATTTTACTTAGTTATCTTTGATTACTTTTATCACAGAATCTTAGAATGGTTGAGGTTGGAAGGGACCTCTGGAGGTCATCTGGTCCAACCTTCCCCCTCAGACCTAGAGCAGGCTGCCCAGGACTGTGTCTGTCTAGAATTTTGAATATTAGGTTTTGAATATTTCTAAGGATGGAGACTCCATGGTCTCCCTGGGAAATCTGTGCCAGTGCTCAGTCACCCTCACAGTAAAAAAAGTGTTTCCTGGTGTTCAGAGGGAATATCCTGTGTTTTAGACTGTGCCCATTGCTTCTGATCCTGTCACTGGGCACCTCAGAATAGAGCCTGGTTCGGTCTTGCTTACTGCCTCCCTTCAAGTATTTATACACATTAGGAAGATCCTCCCTGAACCTTTTCTTCTCCAGGCTGAACAGTCCCAGCTCTCTCAGCCTTTCCTCATAGGAGAAATGCTCCAGTCCCTACATCACCTTAATGGCCCTTTGCTGGACTCTCTCTGCTGGGTCTATGTCCCTCCTGTTCCAAAGAGCCCAGAAATGGACACAGCACTCCAGGTGTGGCTTCAGCAGTGCTGAGTAGAGGGGAAGGATCATCTCCCTTGACCTGCTGGCAATACTTTACCTAATAAGCCCAGGATACCATTAGCCCTCTTTGTGGCAAGGGCACATTGCTGGCTCATGTTCAACTTGGGTGTCTACCAGGATCCCCAGGCCATTTCAGCAAAGCCACCAAGGCAAAGGGCTCCGGAGCAGAGGATCGCACTGGGGGACCCTTCCTAAGGTGGCAAAACCACGAGGGCAGAAGCGCAGGAAGAAAGAGGGTGCCCCAGCCCCCCCCCCCCCCCCCCCGAGTGGGAAAGAGTGAGCTCCTGATGAGCGGCAGCTCTGACTCGGAGTGGGCAGGGACATGAGTGACGGTGGCCAAACCCCTTGGCATACAAGAGCCACCCCAAGGGAGTGCGAGTGACCAGGGCGTGGCGCAGCAGTTTGCGCAGGCAGGGCACAGTCCCCCTCCTGGCTCCAAAGGGTAAGTCAACTAGTGGTCATTGCCCTCCTAGGAGAGGATCTAGCTATGGTTTCCACTCACCCGAAAGCCATCGGCAGAAGGAATGTGGTGACCCAGACGGAGCTCCCACGCATACATACAGCTGTCCAGGTCTGTGGCTGCAGGGATTGCTGAGCCTGTCACTCATACCGGAGGGCAGTAGAGACAACAACTGTTTTCAGTGTGACCAGGTGAATGATCTGCTCAGCCTGGTGGCAGACCTGAAAGAGGAAGTGGAAAGGTTAAGGAGTATCAGGGAGTGTGAGAGGGAGATAGATTGGTGGAGCCACACCTTACCATCCCTGAGGCCAAGGCAGCAGATGGAGTCTCCACAAGAAGCAGAGGATCCCCTACCCTCTTGCCACCAAGCAGAAGGAAGGGACCTAGGAGATGGGGGAGAATGGAAACAGGTCCCTGCTCAGGGTGGCACTCAGACCCCAGGCCTCCCTTGCCTTTCCAGTTGCCCTTACACAACAGATATGGGGCTCTGGAACTTGAGGGCCAGGCAAATGAAGATGAGGATATAGGTGAAGGTCCATCCAGGGGGTTGCCTAGGGTAAACCAGCCAGCCCCACATATTACGACTGCCTCTGTTAAGAAAAAAAGGAGGGTAAATGTCATAGGTGATTCCCTTCTGAGGTCAACAGGGGGCCCAATATGCCAACCAGACCCATCCCACAGGGAAGTCTGCTGCCTCCCTGGGGCCTGGGTTAGGGATGTTACTAGGAAACTCCCTGGTCTGGTACAGTCCTCTGATTATTACCCGCTATTGGTTATGCAGGTTGGCTATGATGAGGTTGCAGAGAGAAGTCCAAAAGCAATCAAAAGGGACTTGAGGGCACTAGGACGATTGGTTGAGGGATCAGGAGCACAGGTAGTGTTCTCCTCAATCCCATCGGTGGCAGAGAAGAATACTGAAAGGAACAGGGAAACTCACCTGCTCAAGATGTGGCTCAGAGGCTGCTGCCATCGATGGAATTTTGGGTTTTTTTGATCATGAGGATGTTTACATGGCACTGGGCCTGCTGGCAATGGATAGAGTTCAGCTGTCTCAAAAGGGTAAAAGGATTCTCTCCATGAGTTGGCAGGGCTCATCAAGAGGGCTTTAAACTAGGTTCGAAGGGGGAAGGGGATGTCACCAGGCTCACTAGAGAAGAGCCCAAGGGTTGCATGCCAATGTTGGGAGGGAAATCGGTAGCCCAGCTCAAATGCATCTGCACCAATGCATGCAGCATGGGCAACAAACAGGAGGAGCTGGAAGCCGTTGTGCAGCAGAATAGCTATGACTTAGTTGCCATCACAGAAATGTGGTGGGATGACTCTCATGACTGGAGTGCTGCAATGGATGGCTATAAGCTCTTCAGAAGCTATAGGCAAGGCAGGAGAGGTGGTGGGGTGGCTCTGTATGTCAGGGAGTGTTTCAATTGCGTAGAACTCAGCAATTATGATGATAAAGTGGAGTGCTTATGGGTAAGGATGAGGGGGAAAGCCAACAAGGCAGATATCCTGCTGGTCTGTTATAGACCACCCAACCAGGATGAAGAGGCAGATGAAGCATTCTACAAACAGCTGGCAGGAGTCTCACAATCTCTAGCTTTTGTTCTTGTGGGAGACTTCAACTTACTGGACATCTGCTGGAAATATAACACAGCAGAGAGGAAACAGTCTAGGAGGTTCCTGGACTGTGTGGAAGATAACTTCCTGACACAGCTGGTAAGTGAGCCTAACAGGGGAGGTGCCTCACTTGACCTGCTGTTTACAAACAGAGAAGGACGGTTGGGAGATGTGGTGGTTGGAGGCCATCTTGGGCTTAGCGACCATGATATGATAGAGTTCTCGATTCATGGCGAAGTAAGGAGGGGGATGAGCAAAACCACTACCATGGACTTCCGGAGGGCAGACTTTGGCCTGTTGAGGACACTGGTTGAGAGAGTCCCTTGGGAGACAGTCCTGAAGGGCAAAGGGGTCCAGGAAGGCTGGGCATTCTTTAAGAAGGAAGTCCTAAAGTTGCAGGAGCAGGCTGTCACCCTGTGCTGTAAGACGAACCAGTGGGGAAGACGACCGGCCTGGCTGAACAGGGAGCTTTTGCTGGAACTCAGGGAAAAAAAGGAGACTTTACCACTTTTGGAAGAAGGGGCAGGCAACTCAGGAAGAGTACAGGCACCTCGTCAAGTCATGCAGAGAGAAGTTTAGAAAGGCAAAAGCCCAGCTAGAACTCAATCTGGCCACTGTTGTAAGAGATAATAAAAAAATGTTTTTACAAATACATTAACAACAGAAAGAGAGCCAAGAAGAATCTCCCTCCTTTATTGGATGGGGGGGGGAACATTGCCAGCAAGGATGAGGAAAAGGCTGAGGTACTTAATGCCTTCTTTGCCTCAGTCTTTAGTAGTCAGACCAGTTATCCCCAGGGCATTCAGCCTCCTGAGCTGGAAGACAGGGACGGAGAGCAGAATAATCCCCCAAAATCCAGGAGGAAGAAGTTAACGACCTGCTATGCCACCTGGACACTCACAAGTCTATGGGGCTGGATGGGATCCACCTGAGAGTACTGAGGGAGCTGGCAGAGGAGCTTGCCAAGCCACTCTCCATCATTTACCAGCAGTCCTGTTTAACAGGGGAGGTCCCAGACGACTGGAGGCTTGCCAATGTGATGCCCATCTACAAGAAGGGCTGGAAGGAGGACATGGGGAACTACAGGCCTGTCAGCCTGACTGTGGTACCAGGGAAAATTATGGAGTGGTTCATCTTGAGTGCGCTCAACAGGCATGTGCAGGCCAGCCAGGGGATCAGGCCCAGCCAGCATAGGTTCATGAAAGACAGGTCCTGCTTGACCAACCTGATTGCCTTCTATGACCAGGTGACCCACTTAGTGGATGAGGAAAAGGCTGTAGATGTCATCTACCTGGACTTTACTAAAGTCTTTGACACTGTCTCCCACAGCATTCTCCTAGAGAAGCTGGTGGCTCATGGCTTAGGTGGGTGTACGCTTTGCTGTGTAAAAAACTGGCTGGATGGCTGGGCCCAGAGAGTTGTGGTGAATGGAGTTAAATCCAGTTGGCAGCTGGTCACAAATGGTGTTCCCCAGCGCTCAGGTTTGGGACTAGTCTTGTTTAATATCTTTATCAATGATCTGGACGAAGGGATCGAGTGCACTCTCAGTAAGATTGCAGATGACACCAAACTGGGCGGGAGTATCAATCTGCTTGAGGGTAGGAAGGCTCTGTAGAGGGACCTGGACAGGATGGATTGATGGGCCAAGGTCAATTGTATGAGGTTTAACAAGGCCAAGTGTCAGGTCCTGCACTTGGGCCACAACAACCCCATGCAACGCTGCAGGCTTGGGGAAGAGTGGCTGGAAAGCTGCCTGGCAGAGAAGGACCTGGGGGTGTTGGTTGACAGCCAGCTGAATATGAGCCAGCAGTGTGCCCAGGTGGCCAAGAAAGCCAACAGCATCCTGGCTTGTATCAGGAATAGCGTGGCCAGCAGGACTAGGGAAGTGATTGTCCCCCTGTACTCGGCACTGGTGAGGCCGCACCCCGAATACTGTGTTCAGTTTTGGGCGCCTCACTCCAAGGGAGACATTGAGGTGCTGGAGTGTGTCCAGAGAAGGACAACGAAGCTGGTGAAGGGTCTGGAGCACAAGTCTTATGAGAATCGACTGAGGGAACTGGGGTTGTTTAGCCTGGAGAAAAGGAGGCTGAGGGGAGGCCTTATTGCTCTCTACAACTACCTGAAAGGAGGTTATAGTGAGGTAGGGGTCAGTCTCTTCTCCCAGGTAACAAGTGATAGGACAAGAGGAAACAGCCTCAAGTTGCACCAGGGGAGGTTTAGACTGGATATTAGGAAATTTTTCTTCACTGAAAGGGTTATCAAGCATTGGAAGAGGCTGCCCAGTGAACTGGTTGAGTCGCCATCCCTGGAGGTATTTAAAAGACTATAGATATGATGCTTAGGGATATGGTTTAGTGGTGGACTTGGCAGTGCTAGGTTAACAGTTGTACTCGATGTTCTTAGAGGTCTTTTCCAACCCTTCTGATTCTGTCTGCCCAGCTGCTTTCCAGCTGGGCAGCCCCCAGCATATACTGGTGCATGGGGTTGTTCCTCCCCGGGTGCAGGACTTGTTGAACTTCCCTTTGTTGAACTTCAGGAGGTTCCTGTCAGCCCATTTCTCCTGCCTGTCCAGCCCTCTCTGGATGGCAGCGTGACATCTGCTGTGTCAGCCACTCCTCCCAGTTTGGCATCATTTGCAAACTTGCTGAGGATACACTCTGCCCCATCATCCAGTTCATTAATGAACATGTTAAACAGGACTGGACCCAGTACTGACCCCTGGGGTACCTTGCTAGTTACTGGCCTACGGACTTTGCAAAGCTGATCACCACCCCCTAGGCCCAGCTGTTCAGCCAGTTATCAATCCACCTCACTGTCTGCTCATCTAGCCCATACTTCAACAGCTTGTCTCTGAGGATCTTGTGGGAGACAGTGTCAAAGGCCTTACTGAAGTCCAGGCAGACAATATCCACTGCTCTCCTCTCACCTACCAGGCCAATCATTTCATCATAGAAGTTTATCAAGTTGGTCAAGCATGACTTCCCCTTGGTGAAGCCTTCTGTACTACTACTGATGATTTTCTCATCCTTAATGTGCTTGGAAATGGTTTCCAGGGTTAGTTGCTCCATCACCTTCCCAGGGACCGAGGTGAGGCTGACTGGCCTGTAGTTCCCTGGGTCTTCCTTTTTGCTCTTCTTGAAAATGGAGGTGACGTGCTTTCCTCCAGTCTTCGGGCACTTCTCCCAGTCACCATGATAGAGCAAAGATGATTGACAGTAGTCTTTCAATGACATCAGCAAGCTCCCTCAGCACTTGTGAGTGCATCCCATCAGAGCCTGTGAAATTTTGTGTGTCCGGTTTGCCTAATTATTTCCTGACCTGATCCTCTTCCACCAAGGGTATGTCTTCCTTGTACCAAACATTCCCCCTGGTTTCCTGGGCCTGAGATTCCTGAAGGCCAGAGTCAGGACACTGTTAGGTATTTACTGATATGTTTGCTAGGTCTGTAGGTGCACACAGGATTATTTTACTGTGTAAAGCCAAAGGTTCTGACATCTTCTACAATGAGAATCTCCAAAAAGTGAAACAAAATAGGTGAGGATAAATAGCTGTCACAAATCAATTTTCTTCCTTCCACAGACAATCCTCACTTCTCATTCTATTTTGAAGTTAATTTACTGTGAAGTATACCTATTACTTGTGCTTGGGGGGGGGGGAAGATGTATGATTTTTACCTTTTTTATATTTAAATAATTCTGGCATTTGTTTTTATATGGATATACTTTAGGTAAAGGAATTCCACCTGCAGCTTCTTACAGTATAAGTATTGGATGTAAAGTGCCTGTTTTCTAACTTTCAGATTTCCTTCCAGAAGCTAGAGAAGCATTGAAATAAAATGGGGACTTGTTGATCTCTTTATGAAAATACCTATTTCATTGAGACCCTGTGCAGGACAGGGATGAATTCTTCTAATATTATATTATATTATATTATATTATATATATGACCACTTCACTTGGGTATCTCTCTTGAAAGAGAACTGCATCTTTCAAGATAATTTCTCAAAGTATTTCCACTATTTAAACTTATTGAAGAAAGCTCAGCAGAGAAAAGACTCTGTTTCTGTTTACCATGTGTGCAAAGGTAGCAGAAACATTTGTTGTACTAATCACAATTCATGGTATTATCTCTTTATAGATTTGGACAAAAATAGCAGCTCAGTACCATTGCAAATCTTGTACTGGCTGTCATGCTCCAATGTTCGTATAGTCATTTTTATGCTGGTGTAATTAGATCAGCTCTTTCTCAGCTCAGTTTAGGCTAGTCAAATCTTCTTGTCTTTGTTGTCCTTTACTGCAAGAGTTATTTTCCCCTTTGGGTTATTTACTGTAGACACATGTCATATTGCTAATGACATAAAGCACACACACAACAACATTCAAGGTTTGGGGTTTTTTTTATATTACGTCCTTTAACAGTCCCCTACCCTAATGTTATAATTACTATAGAGTATCTTGTATGAAATAAGCAGGAGGCTTTTTCCCAGTTTCTCTTCATGCATTGCCACTGCAGTTTGAATTTTGCAAACATCTTAAACACTAAAATAGTGTAGTGTACCCCAGTAAAATACTCAGTTTACTTTTTAAGATGAAATAGCATACGCTTTGCTACCTTTCATGTAGTAATTTAGACATCTCCAGGTCCCCATCTTCCCACTCTCTTGTTCCAAGCTCTCTATTCCCTGTATTTTTTTCTGGCTTTACCATACCAATACACTGGTGAGAAGAATTTACATTTACACTATAGGTACACTTTTGTTTACTTGTCATAATCTGATAGAAAAAGTGAAATGTTTGTACAAGAATTTTATTCTGAGAGTAACTTATTTGAAATAGGCACATTCTAAAATAAGATTTTGAATGTTAAATTGCACCTTTTAGTAGTGGTACTTAATCTGGATAAATTTATGGCTCCTTAACAGAACTTTTTAGAGGCACAAACTTTTTATTCAGATCATCAGATTGTGAAAAAGACTTCATCTGAAAGGATTCATATTCTCCACTCTACAGTTTAAGAAAATCCTATTTCTGAAATCAAAGGAAGCCACAGAAATATTAAGTGTCTAAACATATTAGCAGAGAAGACAAAAAATGTTATTTTTTAATCTCTTACAAAAAGCAGAACTTTCTCGTTTGAACTCTGTCTTTTAAGGGTTATTGAAAATATTGAAACATGTTAGAAATAAAGGTTAGAAAGATATTGTTTTTCTATAACATAACCTTCAGACATTAGGAAGATAACAGTTCTTTACTGGGGTAAGAGGCTGAGTGAGAAAGAGGGAGAGAGACCAGTTAATTCCAGAATAATGAAAGAACTCTCTACGTACAATTTATAGAATGAAGGGGAAAAACTAATCAGAAAGAAAGTGAAGATTTATTTGTGCTATTAAGATGATGAGAATCGTGTATACTATTACAATAATGGCAGTTTACCATCATTTGATTATGGTTAGATAGGTGCTGCTTCAAATGTGATATGAAAGAACCACATGATGTTCAGATTGGGAAGCATAGGAATAACAACATACTTGCAAGAATATCAGAACTATTTCTGTGGTTGTGTATCTCAGAAATTACTTACTCAATATCTCCTGCGTTCTCAGGAAAAAATTTCTGTCTATAGAGAGTTCATCTTAAAATTGCAGCCTTAGAATTGAGGCCCGTTAAATGTTTGCCCAGTGCTTTACGCATAAGGCAATAACATTATGCTAGTTTTTCCAAGAAGAAAACTGAGGCATATATGAGACAGTAACAAACTCACACTGCAGCATTTTGTTCTTATACAAAAAAGGTGAATGTGTTTTAATGTGTTTCAGTGGCAAATGTCCCAAGAGTGTTGAGAGGGATCCATGAGGAAAAAAAAAAAAGATCTTTATTTTCTAAAGAATATGTGACATGTATAGAACACTGTCAATATTGACAAGTACTCCTGAAAAAGTATGTGTCTCTGTGAGTGGTATGAGGAAAGAAGAAAAGATGAAAAAGCACAGCAGGGAAAGATACTCTGAAAACTGACAATACTTTTGCAAACCAAACAGTTCTACATTTTGAACTGTGTGGTTAAGATAGTAAGACTTAATATGTTTTTTAAAGTTCCTTTAAAGAGGCACCATTGGATGAGCATTGTTCACATATTTTTGTCAGGTAATTTTTTGCACTATCTACTACAGGCAGAGGGTATAGCAGAGAGTCTGTAATGAAAAGACCTTGAGGGTATAAAAGATTCTCTCTTAAAATAACAGACAGAGAAGGTAGAGTGCTGCTGTCATTCCTTGCTGGAGTTAAATTGTTAAAGGACTAGGCACTGTAGAACTTGTACATATCCTCAAAGGTAACAGTAGCTTCAGGATCCAGAATGTGAGAATTAGATATGTTTCTTAATAAAAAGAGCATGGGGTTTTTTTTGTTGTTGTTTAAGAAAAAAAATTGAGCATGTGGAGATTTTCCTAAGGGCTTATCTGAGAGAATGAAGAACACTACAGCAATGCTGGGGTACTCCAGCCTGAAAAGGAAGAGGTACTTGATCTTTGAAAAGAGCATTCTCCTGTATCAAGGAGAATGAAGAAATTCCCCTTCATTCTTCCAAGACAAAAAAAAAAAAAAAAAAAAAAACAGAGAGAGAGAAAAGGACAGATTCTCAGAACAAAGTTAGTATTTATAAGAATGACTGTATAAACATGTTTAAGTTTTGATGTTATACACTCATTCTGTACTTCTAGTGATTCTGGACTAAATTCAACTCCTCCCTCAGAAACATATAAAGGATCAATAGTCATAGCTGCCTGAAAAATGTGAGATACATGGGTCTAGAATGCTAAGTCAGCTAATAGGGTATTTTTTAAAAATTTATCTTTTCTGGAACATTTTCTGGGCTATTATACCTTCATTTCCTGGACTATCACATCTTCATTAAAATGAGGTTTCCTGTTCTAGCTTTTCTTGGCCACCACATTAAACATTAACCATCAGAAACAGCACAGTTACACTTTTACGTCCCACCTCCTAGGCATCCTCTCTCTCTGATACATGGGACCTCTTCTGGTTACTGAACTGTGGAAATCATGGACTCCACAATTCTATCAGTCATTACTTCAAGGTACACAAGAACACAATGATCTTGACAGAGCACACACAATCATTTCCCAAACCACCATTTCCTTAACAAAAGTATAGTAGGTTTCTTCATTCTGAAAGTGATTTTTGTTAAATCTGCTGTTTTATCTGTCTACAGCCATATTTTTTTTCCTTCATTGTTAATTCCACATATGAAAAAAAAAAAAGAAAAAAGGACTCATACCACAGAGTGTCATTTTCTTTTCCTTTCTCCTGGTAAAGATTTCATTAACATTGTGATGCTCTCTGTTGAATATTTAAAGATTTGTACTTTTCTGGTATGAGCTTCTGAACTTTTTCATTTGCTCCTGGTTCTTTAACCTAAAGCCATCAGCAAAGAAATTGGGGAAGCCCATCTTAGGAAGAGAAATCCATCTTATTCCTCTGTTCTTACCAGGTAAAATCTGTTTGTGTTCATAATGTTTTATGATTGATATATTTAAGGGTGGAGGTGCTGCCTTCACTCTCAGTAATCTCAACTCAGGAATGCGATGAAAAATAAAGGAAAAAATAGTCTTAGATATACAGATGGAAAGAGAACAGCAAACAGGAATTTGGGAGTAATGCAGTCACATTTGCCTACTTGCCATACATAGAACATCTCAACTGATACTGTTAACTTTCATCATGTACTTTTCAGTAAGCAAAAAATACATTGGCTATAGAAATGGATTTGGTACAGAACGTGCAGCAAAGCCCATTCAATAAAAATCTGACTTAACGTATTCGATTAACACAGTGCAACATGTTCTGGGAATAATATTAAATGTAGGCTTGTGTGAACTATTCAGAATAAATTGCTTTAATGTGTCAGTGAAATTTATCCTGTCTCTCAATTGAAGTAAAGGTTGAACATTTTTACTTTTAAATTCATTTTTTGTGACTGTGCACACAGGAAACATCCTTCACTTAATACTCTCCCACAGAACTTGCTACTTACTTCAGGAGCTTAGCAAAGTAGAGGAATGTCCAAATCAAACTATTAGCAGTTGTGTTTCTTTGGAAACATGCTTTTAGTCATGTATACGTATACCCCATTTTCAGTAAAATAAAGGGATTTTCAAAGCCTTTTGAATATATTACATAGTTTTTAGGTATCGTGTATCCTTTTCTTGGTTCACTTAGCTTGGATCAGACATCTCACAGCATGTCTTGTTCTTTGGTGGGACAGTACTGGCACCAGAATTGATTCATAAATATGGTGATGTTCATTGATAGAACAGTGGAGCTGAACAGTAACCTATTTTCCCAAACAGATACTGAAACAGTTTCTCACATTTGTTTCTCAAGTGTTGCAGAAAAGGAGTATGGAATAGAAACTGTAGGCAAGACAAGTTTTAAGCATTCATAATACATTTGTCCTCAGAAAGGAGACAGGCAAAGGTTCAGCAGTATAAAGCTGCACTGCAGACACAGAGAGGCATGGAGTGCAGCAATAGCAGAGCCTGAAAAAATAAATACATGAAAAGCCTAAACTGTTGAGTACTCCAGAGATGGCAGCAAGTTTGATGTGGCAGATACAACCTTTGCCCTGGAGCTGCTCAAAAGAGGAATGCCTAGCATCATCACATGCCTTTGCAAGCTGTTTGGAAGGCAGGAGTTGGAAGTACAAGTAGCTACTTAGCTAAATTCTCACCTAACTCCAATGGATGGCTGTAAAATTCTTAATTAGTACATCTTGCTGAGACAAAATGTGACTAGGAGCCATTCAGAGGGCTAAAAACTATTTCCTCAAACTGAAGACATTGATTACAAGTGTTATTTTCATATTTGTGTACTAAGACATTGGCAATATTTAGTATTTTTCCTGTTTGCTTTTGTCTGGACTCCCAAGCACTGGAATGAAAGAGTGGCTGTGGAATCATTGTGTCCTGACAAAACCATTGAATGTTTGTGTGTACCCTCTTGATCTGTTGTGTGATACAAATTTCTGACAGAACTGTGGAAAGACGTATGCTTTCAAGATGATATTTTAAAAGTCACACTTTTTTTTTTTTCTTCAAATCATTATTAATTCCTTTTTTATGTTACCCCATGGTATTCATGCAGACTTAGTTTGTTACTTATCAGGTTGTTCTAGAAGACCAGAATATGAAAGTAGAGAATTAAAATTTGTATGTATCAGTAGTACTTCACTATTATATTTTTTTACTAAAATTGTATCAATCTAATTTATAAAGTTGATCAGTACTTACCTTTCTAGCTGTCTGGATTTTAAATTAGTACACTACACAAATAAGACCAATTTATTAAACACAGGAAAAATTAAAAACATGGTAGTATACATTTTAAATCAAACGTCTTTAAGCCAGCAGTCAATTTGTACATCAGTACATTCTAAAAAGACTAATTTACACATTAATATATTTTAAAGGTTTTTTTTAAATGTGAAACATTTTAAAAATTAAGCATAATTCTTCATTAAAATCGGAAAAAGTTGCAGCTGTTTGGCATCTGTATAGTATGAGTATAATCTTTCAGACCATTTAATCATGAGTCTTTCAGGAATAAGTACAAAGGAATTAGTTGCATGGGTAGAAATCCTGAATATCCTTTCCACCTTCTTGAGGAACAGAGCTCAAATATTGCTGATAATCTACTCGTCAAATATAATATGACTGAAAAGACATGCCTTTGAGAGGAAAAAGGGGAGAAAAAAGTAGTCATTTATGTTTATTGTGAGGAACTGATGAGGGGTTTCTTACAAAATATATATCAAAACAGGAGTATGTTAAATTCAAATAATTCTTTTAGTGTATGATGGAAAAAAATAAAACATGACACTGCCCAGTCTGTTTAGATGTGGGAGTAGGCCGAACTTATCAAGGATCTATCTTTGGGCTCAATACTTGAATGAGAATGACTTTCTTGAAAAATCTGAGTTTTATGTTTTCTGTAGTGATGCAAATCTAAGCAGGTCATTTACCTTTCTTAGACTTCCAGCTCAGAGCAGAATCTTTCACTACTCTTAAGATCATTCTCACTGTGAACTTTTTCTGCTCAACGTTGAGCACGTGTTTGAATGATAACATAAATTTAATCTGAATTTCTATCATCTACATTTTGGGTAATTGGTTGAACATTTTGTGAATTGTAATGAACATTAGAATATCAATGCAATAGCAATACTAACAAAAACAAATTTTAAGTGGGTTTTAAAGAAATCACCGAGTTAAGAGTACCTTCAACTTTATGACCAGAAAAATGGGAGGTTCTATCTGGAAAAAAAATACTAAAGGATATAATTTTTTTTTTTACTTGCTCTTTATCAAACTAGATGAGCATCACAGGACTGGAAATGAGTCACTTTTTCGTCCATTGAGAGAAAAAAATACAAATCACCATTCGTTTTCAAGTAACAGTCTCAGATTCCATATTAATTTTGTAGACGAAAGAAGACACCCTATAAAGAAGTCAAAAATATGCTTTCAGATTTTGGGAATATTTGAAATTATAGGCAGTGTATATTTGATCAATAGACTTTTCTAGGAAAACTACAATTAGTATCATAGATTTTTTTAAAGCAATGGAAGAAAGTCTTGTGGTTTCAGGATGAAATTATTTTTTAAATTTAAGATCAGAGAGAGATGGGGAAGGCTAACATTTGTGGACAGTGTTTCTAAGACATCCATTTCATCAACAATGGATTAAAATTCTGGTCATCTAGTACCCATCCTTTGGGTCCAAACTCACAGAGTTATTTCATTGTAGATTAATTAGAATTTTCTTTTTTAAAAAATTGTTTGTTGTCATTCATCATTCTGAAGAAAAATCTTGAAAACATGACCATTATAAAGCCCAAGCTCTGAGCTTGCAGATAAAGTAAGAATCTTTGTCCTCATGACAAAGGCAGCCAGCAGCATCCTGGGCTACATTTGAAAGAGTGTTGCCAGCAGGTCGAGGGAAGTGACCTTCCCCTCTACTCAGCACTTGTGAGGTCACACCTAGAGTGCTGGGTCCAGTTCTGGTCTCCCCACCATAACACAGATGTGGACATATTGGAGCAAGTCCAGAAAAGGGCCATAAAAATGATTAAGGGACAGGAGTATCTGCCAAACTAGGAGAGGCTGAGAGAGCTGGGACTGTTCAGCCTGGAGAAAAGGAGGGTCTGGAAGGGGTGGGATATCAGTGTGTGTAAACACCTGAAGGGAGGAAGTAAGGAACATGGAGCCAGACTCTTCTCAGTGGTGTCCCATGATAGGGCAAGAGGCAATGGACACAAATTAAAATACAAGAAATTCTGCTTTAATATGAGAATATTTTTTTTTACCATAAGGATGATCCAGCAGTAAATAGGTTGCTCAGAGGTTGTGGAGTTCTTAGACATACTCAAAACCCAAATGGACGTGGCCCTTAGCAACTTACTGTGGTTGGCCCTGCTTTGAGCAGGGGAGCTGGACTAGACAACTTCCAGAGGTCTCTTTTGACCTCCATGACTGTGATTCAGGGCTATGAACAATTTAAGCTTTAGTCTGAAAACCTGAATAGGCTGCTAGTAGGAGGTTATCTCTCCAACCTGGCCAGTTTTGTGATGTGGCTGCTGACATAATTCATAGAATCTAGATTGTTTTGATTGGAAGGAACCTTTACAGGTCATCTAGCCCAACCCCCCTGCAAGAGCAGGGACATCTTTAACTAATCAGGTTGCTCAGAGCCCCATCCAACCTGACCTTGAATGTTTCCAGGGATGGGGCCTTCACTACCTCTCTGGGCAACCTGTTCCAATGCCTCACCATCCTCATTGTAAAAAATTTCTTTCTTAAATCCAGTCTACATCTTCCCTCCCTTAGTTTAAAACCATTGCTCCTTGTCCTGTCACAACAGGCCTATTATCTGTTCCAGTTTCCCTGCCATATTTTACTCTTCCCACAGAACAGTTTTTGCTGGACAGAGCAAGGCCTCCTTGGTGCTGTGAAGGTGTGGGGCTACTTTCAGCTGCCCTTCGATTCCTTTTTATCATTGTTCTGAAAAATTACTTTTTCTGCTTAATCTTGTTTTTGTTGTTAAAATATTTCTTAAATTTATTTCTTGTTGTTTTCTTTGTGTTTAGTTACCAGTATGATCATCTTGTCCAGATTTTTGGTAGCATTCTGAAGTGGACTGTAAGTCCTCAATTACTTTGGTTTTTTTTCTTCATCTAGCATTCTGTTAACACATCTTTCCAATCTAATTTTCACTTAGTTAATTCTGGGCTACAACTATGGACTGCTAATGGTTTGTTTGTGGCAACATCTAAAGGTTTTACTCCTCTCCTTGGCTTTCCACATTTAACAGTTACACTCAAAAGTGAGTCATACTTCCATTCATAATTTCTTTGCACTTTGGTGTGAGGAGTGTGTGTTTAACCATCCAAGTTATTTTCTTTCTAATTAAACTCCAAAGCCTTAAAATTTCAAAAGAGAGTACCTTTCTTGTAATATGAATGCTGCTTTTCTTTTTTAGTTTCTGTAGCTCTTGCACTGCAGTAAGTCTCCTCTTAACATAGCAGGGTAATGAATAACTCATACTTACATGTTCCATGAAATGATGATCATACTTTCTCACAGTTTCTTTCGGAGGATAAGTGTGTCCAAGTGTCCTTTTTTTCAGCTCCTTTACGCTTTTCTTCTTATGCTTGCTGTTTCGGAACACATATTTCCATTCATGACCTACAATACCATTTCTTTGGTTGCACACTTCATTAAATTTATTTCCTTCTTCTCTCCACAGATGTCTTTCTATCTACCTACTATTCAGTTTCTCATGGGTGGAAGCCAATTACCTTGCGTTAAATATTTGCAAGATAAAAATTGTTTTCTTACCCTCCGATTCTTTGTCTTTTCTACTGACTTTTAAGTTCAAGAACACTCAGTCTTTCTTCATGTTTTAAGAGCATTGACTGAAATCCAAACTCCATTAAAATCTATGGCAAATGTCTCTACAGCTTGAAATGTGGCAAGATTTCACCGATATGCTGTAGAAGTATATGGCTTGTGAAATGCCCCTGCATTATCTTTCACTAACGTCCTGAACATTACTCATGGCTGCATCTGTTCCCAAATAGTGCTGCAATGTCTTAAATTCTATTCCCAAGTAGGATTGCTTCAGTAACAAATGAAGTGTGCTATTGGATTTTTAATACATAATTATGGTATTTAATAACCTTATTTCCAGTCAAAATAGTTGAAGACAATCATAGTTCACACAGTACCTCAGACATCTTCATGGTTTTGTTGGACCTGATCAGATTATTTATATCCTCAAATACTAAGCTGGTACCAGTTTTTCCATCAGCAAGAAAGTTGGCTATGCTTGTGTAGGGAAAAAATTTCCAATGATATCACTCATTATTGAGATAAGGAGATATGAGAGAACCTGCAGTTTTGCAGTCCTACAAAGTAGTGGCTCTACAGTTGTCCTTGGGTCACTAAAGGGAGGGGGAGGCAGTCTCAAAGCTCTGCGAAAGTTTCAATGTCTTCCTTTAGAAGGAAGCATAATGTTTATACAGAAAATCTTTTAAAAGTTATAAAATCAAAAGAAATGTGATTACTCCTGGGTATTCATAGGTGACTGCAGCCTGATAAAGTACATGTCAAATGCTAACTATTAAAATCAAAGGCTGTGTGTTTTTTCTTTGGTACAATGCCTAAATAATTAAATAAAAGTTTTACATTCAGCTGTGCTTTCTAGGGCAATTAGTTTACATTCTGTGGCTACTTGTGTTGAAACATCATGACTACACAGAACATAATTAAACACCGAAGTTGTAAATTTAAAAACTAAAGAAACACTGAGATAAATTTAAAAGAAAGGGGAAATGCATTATAATTAATATCAACTGACACTAATTTTCTCACAGGTAAGTACAGCGCAAGTTGGGATTTGTCCTCAGTTCTTTTTTCACTTGCCCTCCTGGTGGGGTCAAGGGTAAAGGACACAAAGGGCAGTGAGAGCAGTTGGCATCAGTTTCCTGCTCTGTACCTTTTGATATTTAAGAAGTTTTACGTTTGTGCTCACATTCACATTCTTCCCTTGCTGCAAATGTATATTTTCTGTTAGAACTAAGGGGAGATACACATATGCATCAAAGAGAGAGTATGTGTCACAAGCCCAATTTGAAATAGGACTATCTGGAAGACATGTTTGCTAGATCTAGTTCCCCTCATGCATTATTCTTGCAGGTGACACTATAACTACTGATTTTCTACCAGATAGGAAATAATTAACAGCTCATTTTCTAATTCATTTCCTGATTTGGATAATTTCTTTCATTTTCATCCACCTCTTGCTTATCTCCTTTGTACTCAGAATGCTAATTTCCCTTTCAAATCAAGTTCTGTTGAAGGCAGTACACACCTAAACAAATGGAATTCTTTTAAACAATGTGTTCCCTGTGGAATCAAATCTGATTTTCCTGAAATGTCAAGACAGTTAATTTCTTTATCTATATATTTTCTAATGCATTTTTCGTCTAAGACTTTTGCTTCAATATATTGGCAGTATGCTAAGGTCATTTCTAGCCACAAACAAGAGAAAATTTTTATCTGTAATTACTGGCACATATTTCCCATTTTAGATTTTCAAAGTTGTTCAAGAGAATCTAAACCAGTATGATTTTTTTTCAATTTGGATTTCTTTTCTTTGTAAGAAGCTTGCTAATGTGACACTCACTTCTTTCTACTAAACTAAAAGTCATCAATCAAATTCACTTTGCAATGATGAGAGGAAACATGCCTGCATGCATTTTTTATCGATTTAGCAGAAGTTTTTTTTTTTTTTTTTCATTAAATTGCTGAATTCTTAGTCTAGTGTAAAAAAACCCAAAAGCCTGTGAACACATCTTTCTTAAAGGTACTGGTCAGCAAAGATGCTATTTATGGCAAATCTGGCTTGTAATACGCTTAAATTACATTTAGTGGATGGTTCAGATTCCAGACTTGATTCTGATTTTTTTTTCCTCATCATTAATAATGATGTCTGAAACTCTATTCATCCAAGGTTTAATTTCAGCTGTATCTGGATGTTTTTCCCTGTTCGCTTCTTGGTGCTTATTTAAAATGCCCAGCACATTGCAGATGAGCTGCAAAAGGAAATGTCTGTTCCTCAAAGCTTTATGTTTTACTATAAAGAAAAATGAATCTGCATTTTTTTTTTCTAGTATTCTGCTTATAGCTTTATTGAAGGGAAACTGTGCAAAAAGATTGTTTAAGATAAATCCTTAAAGATCCACGGTGTTGGAATACCATACCCTATAGTCTTACTCCCTAAAATTAAATTGTCTGCCTTTGGCAAATTCAGGCCTGTGCTTTGTCATTTTTGATATACTGACATCTAACATGACTTTCCAAAAGAAGGTTTGCCCATACATAAATCTTGTCTGTATTTGTCTTCAGCTGCCAATAGCTAGTGCTCCTCAAATTTACTCTTTCATCATTTTTGGCATACTGTTCATTTTGTAGTCTCTATGATGTTTGTTGTATTATGTTACTTTAAGAAGTAACTTCAGTGCCTATAACTAACTGTGCATACCTCAAGTTGTTTTTTGTTCACCAGGTGTTTCAGTTTCTATTAATGACACATGAACACTTGCATCTTGTGGTTCTAATTTGGATAAACGGCTGCCATTTTCAAAACCTCTCAATACTACTTTTCTCAATGACTTGGTTTCTTAGTTTTCACATTGTGGCTTTTGTCTTGCAAGTGTCTTGCAACATTTCACAAGGCAAATGTATGCTTACTGGCATAGCTGAAAACTATATGGATTTGTAGATTATGCTTGTTTTTCCTGATAAAATATAGTTCATGTTTTTATAAATTAGATATTCTTTGTTTTCTTTGTTCTTCTGTAGTAAGACAATATATCTCTGATTCCTTATGGTCCTCATGTCTTCCTCCTCAGTCTGCTTATAATAAAAGTAAAGCACTCATAAAATTCTTAAAGAAACAAATATATGTATTTAGGATGGATCTAGAATGTTTTAAATTAATACAAAGAGATTTCAAGTACTTATATATATATATTCTTTTTTCACATTTCCAAAATATATTTCAACTTCAGCATGAGAACTTTTATCTGCCTTCAAAGCATCCCCACAAGTTTTCTTGACCCAATCAGACAATTTTTAATGTTGTTGTTGTTGTTGTTCAGCATGGATATTTAATAAATCCAAATCAAATTGTGCATTCTTGAGAAAGTGTTGCAACAAGAGCTATGGTGAAAATCAATACTGGGTTTTTGTTCATGTTCAAAGAAAAAGGAAAAAGGAAAGCAAAGAAAATAGACACAGCAACAAAACTGGTAGAAAGGGTATACACAGAAGATTGCTCTTCATCAAACATAGGCCTGAACTTCTCAGATCCAGATTGGAATTTTGTCGGATTTCAAGGTTACACCAATATGGCTCATTGCAGATACAACGAATAGTGCTGAAGGCTGGCTCTGTGCTAGTACATAAGCTTCTGTTTTTATCTTGCATTTTGCTTAGAGACATTATCTTGGGTTTTTTAGCATTCAAATTATTTGAACAACAAAAAAAAAGAAGTTGGTACCGCCTTGTGCAGAGATTTCTTGTTAAGGCCCACTTTTAATTTCCAGTGAATCAGTGGGTTTTCTCCAGCTTCATAAAGAAAATTCGAAAATATTTTTTAAAGGCAGCTGCTTACTAGATACATAAGTCCACTTCCTCTGCTTGATCTTTTTAGAGAAAAAATAGCATGATACATAATTCAGCTTTGCTCACTCACTGTATATAGTGCCTAACGCCAAAGACATTTAGCAGAGGAAGACAGTTTCAGGCTTTTCTCTTGAACCTACAGAACTGTCAAAACCAATCATGTACATAATAGGATTGTACTGCAGTATTTCAAGGCACTGCTATTTTTTCTTTGTAACCTGGCATTGATTTTTAAGACACACACTATTATTTTATTACTTAAAGCAGTGACAGTAATCGGCTAGCAACCAAGGCATCACCAGTTTAAGCACAGAATTTACTTGACTATGATTCATTAATGAGGTTGTACCAGTCTCTAATCCTTTTAGGTATTTATATTGCTCCCATTTCATTGTACTTCAATATTTTTGCAGTATTCATGAAATACTCCTCACATTATCCACAATGTCAGGAAATAGTTACAGTGCTATGTAACAAGAAAGGATCTGAGATGCAAAAAAATTAAGACTTCCAAAAGTCTTTCAGGCCTAAAACAACAGCTGAATCTTTACTTACTTTTCTTCCCCTTCCTCCCCCCTCCCCCCCAAAGCATCTAAGCTATCTAGGAACCTAAATATCCTTCAGATCTAATTAGCACCTTAATCTCTTCCATGATCACAAGACAACTAACACCACTGACTTGAATGCTCACTGCAAGCTCACAGTGTGTATTTGCTTTGTATTCACCTGCCTGGTGGTGGAGTCTTTAAAAATGAAGTGTAATCCCTCCCAGAGAGCTCCAGAGGGATGGCTGCTAAGAAGGATAGGAATTTTTTTTCATAACCTGGCTGAGAAATAAGTGAAAAGGGACCAGTGGATAGGCCTTAAACATGTTCAGCTTGCACTGAACATTTGTATTTATGTATCGGAAATTTCGATTTATAAAGTAGGTCTGCCATAAAGTACAGGAAAATACCTAGATGAGACAATATATAAAAGTTTGGGAAAATAACTATGCCTAAGCACACCTGAGGTGAAAGGCACCCAAATTTGAGGCATCAGTACAAAAGAAGAGGCTAGAGCCATAGACTGTGAGAGAAGAAAAGGTGAGTCATTTATAAAAACCCCAAACATGGCATGGATCTATGTTTTCTATGCTGCTTAGTGTTGCTAAAAAGCAAAAATCATCAACAGGAACAGCTAGTGATTAGTGGTGATTGGGCAGAGCAGCTAGCGGAGCAGGAGTGGTGGTTCTTGTTGCAGTATAGCAAGGTTTTGCTGCTGGGCAGGATCCAGGACAGAGAACAGCAGCTATCACAGGGTGAGGTGCCACTACAGGAGTTGGAACGCAGCAAGCTGCCATGGCAGGTACCTCAAAGAAAATACTGAGTGTTTATTAAAATATTTTTTAATGATCTTTAAATAAATTTTATTGTTTTACATTGGAGAATGTGTAATTATATATTGGTCTGTTCATCTCCCTTGTTATCTTTTTCTTTTCTTCACTAAAGTTCCATTTTGTTGAATTGTTTGATTTGTTATATGTGAGATAGAAGTATACTGTTTTGTTAAATTTTCCAGGTTTGTGGATGAGAGCTTCAGCTAGTAATTATTACTGACCGGTAAAACCTGAAGCTGGCCACTACTGCTGCTAATTTAGTCTTGACAAAAGGGTTACAAATTTGTGTATTTTTCATGTATCCACTTTGTGAAGATTCTTTTTTAAAGTTATTGAATAGCTGAACTTGTCATGCCTTAGCTTCCTAAAATGATCAGCTAATAGCAGCATCCACCAGAGCATCACGGAAGCATGTGGAACATGTTTGCTTACAGTGCAAAGACCTGGTAAATGGGTTTTCCCCATGCTTTGTTCAGAAGAAGCTAGGTGTACCAGATCTGCCTTCTCTATGATAAAGACTACGAGCAACATGATAATTTGATAGTCCAGTGCCAAAATGAGATCATTTTTCCTGGCTCTGCTGCAAATGTTTCATGCCTGCAAAGACCAGACAACTGTCTTTGTGATTTATGAGTTGAATTAGTAATGTGTTAAGTGGTATTACTGTATGCAACCATGTATTGTTTAGTTTCTGCAACGAGTATGCTACACCTTATTTGTTAGAGAGCTATGGACAACCCCTGACCAACACTGCTCCCTAGAACTTAAACCCTAGTCACAGAACAAACATGTCAAGGTCAGTATGGGGTCTCTCTGAAATTTGCCCAGAATCATTGACTTCTCATAGCAAGTAGCCAACACTTACTATTTTTCTGCAACTTTTGATTTGGCCTAGGCACAGAGAAAGAATGAATATACAGCAATTTTAACTGTTTTTGTAACCAGATTTTCTTCCCTAGATAGTATCTCTTTTCTGATTGTAACCCACGGAGAAGCAAGTTCTTTCAAATAACCATCTTGCGTGTCAGCAACTAGAAAGGGAGAAAGCTGCCACACATGTGCAACAAATCATTACAGTTTCAATTAGCTTTGATCAAAGCTCTGAGAAGTATTTTCTGAGATCGCAAGTATAAAGTTTCCATCTGCTTAATAACAATTCGGTGTAAATGGCAGGCACGGAAGGAGAAGCCACTATCTGCTAAGTGTGTCATCATCATCCCAGTTATTCAATGTACAATAGATTCCTTTTTAACTCTACCAAAGTTGCAATCAGCATTTATTTGTATTCAGCAGTGTTAGAGAAATCTGTGCCTGAATGCAGAGACAGTTGTAAGTTAAAGAACGTTTTCCAAGAGAATAATTCTTTGGCTTCATCATGTTTTCCTTAACAGTCTGCCCACAAATATTACATCAGATTTGTTATTCCCTTATGGACAAGTCCAATCTAAGCTGACATCTGAAGTGTTTTTTTGGTTTGGTTTTGTTTTCTTTTTATTTCCCATTACCTTTAATTCCATGGAAAGGATTTTCAACAGAATTACAGTATTCTGTATAAGCGTTGAAAATTGAAACTGAGGCGGCAGTGGCATTGTTAGAGAAGTACAATACAACTACGGTATGTTCCATAAATCCTCTCCAAAGACTATTTAAACCAACCTTGTTTATTATATTGTATTGTTTATTGTATTGTATATTCACCGACGTTGTCACAAATACTTCTTCTCTTGAGTGAGAATTTTTTTTAAATTTACGAAAAGAGAAGGGACATAGAAATTCAGAATATACACATCTCTCCAATATTAGCAAGCCTTTTCCTCTGTATTTTCTATATCTGATTAGTCAATTAAACAACTCATGCTTTTAAGATGAACAGCACTGATACCTCACCTGGAATAGTATGGCAGAACGATGAAAAATAACTAAAAGATTGAATCAAATAATTCAGAATACAGTTTAGTCACTGAGTGTCATCTCTTTCTCTGCTCAGAATATGGCTGCCAACATATTATTATTATCTTGAACTTTCTTTTCAAAAACACTTACTACATGTTTTGTGTGAATAATTTTTTGACAGGAGCTTGTTAATGAGCAGTTTGTTTTGACTACTTAATATCTGAAATACACTCTGTTGTGACTGAACACCGGAAACCTGAATTAGAAAGATACCCATATTTAAAAAGAGTGCTTAATCTTCATCATATGCTTAAATTCTAGTTAAGAAAAATGGGAGTTATGTATGCATGATTAACAGAGTGGTGTTTTTTCACTGAACAGCTAGAAATACTTCTATGCAATTTCTCCTTTTAAAAAAATACTCCAACTAATAATATTTCTCATAAAGCAATGTTATGCAGTACTTCCTGGGGATTTTGCCATGTGACAGAAAATTTGCTCTCAATAGATTTGCTGAACTATGGGGACAAAGAGTACCACAATAGCCACTAACTTTCAAAATGGGGACCATTACAGGCGATGAGTTATCAGAGGCAACGTAGTATATCTCAGGCATATCTCAGGACAAGCTGGCAACATGAAAACAGATTAGCACATAATTTTCCTAACAAATTAAAAAATACAATATAGATTCCCAATGACCTGACAGAGACAAATATCTGTGCGGGCATCCTTTGAATTCTTGCTTTAGGTTGTTAGATCTTGCAGTTATGTTTGAGGATGATTGACATAACAACTAATGCACAATGAGGTATATATAATACTTTACTTGACAGCTGTTCCACATGTCCCCTCTGAGGTGTACAGTTAGCAGCATTTCCAGTTCAAATACCTCACTTATCTGTTGGTCTTCCTGGGTTTATATGTCATAGGTCTCCGCAAAAAAAAAACAAACTGTTATTATATAAAAAGAGAAATGTGAATAGACTGATTCAGTTAATAATTTAAATGGCTTAAACCTATGTATTACTATTAACTATAGTGTGGCTTTTACCATTTGAAGATCTGGCAAATTACCAGCATTTACCATTTGAAGATCTGGCTTATACAACTTTGAATAGTGTATGTTGGTGGATTTTTTTTAAATTATTTTGAATTGGGTAGGAATAGAAGAAAATGCATAGGGAAAAAAACACACCACACACATAGGCAGAGGAAAGTAGCAAAAAGATAGCTATCAAGAAAAAGCACCACTGTATCAACATTTATCAATAAGATCTAAGCTGGAGGCTTATTTCTTGAACTTGTTATACAATGAATCACTTTCTTGAAAATGGTTACTTATATGGCCTCAAATCTTATTACAATACCATGCCACATCTTGTCAGTAGCATAACAGCTGTTACCCGCAGAATCATACAGAACCTTCTCAATTCACAAGGTTCTGCTCTGCAGCGAAGCTAAAATATCACAGGCGAAAGGTATGAGGGGAATAGTTTATGCAGCCTGGCAAGCACATTCCCCAGCCAAAAAAGGGTTCAAGTATTAGCCTTTCAGAATCTTTCCAAAAGCCTTGTCTCCATTATCCACAAATAAATCCACTGAAACCAAACAGTCTCTGTAGACTACTACTATTTTAGTCATAAATAAGAGAAGGCAGATTTCCTCGTAGATTCCCTTTACTATGCTCCAGGTAACCATGTCACTGGTTTGATTGTGTTAACTGCTTAAGGACTGCAGTGCCTTTGTAAAAATGTTAGCTGTGCCATTCTCTCCTCTGTCTTGCTCTAAGACGCTCTTTCATGTTATAGATTAGCAGAACACTTTGATAGACAATATTTTTAAACTATGAAATATACTATTACTTTTTACTACTTATTTCTAATTTTTAAACATGAAAAAAGGCAGAATTTTCAAAAACTCTTTGTCCAGTGTTCAGAAAACATGGTTCGTGACAAATGTAAAACCAGAATGTTGTCATGACAAAAAAGTTAAATCAAGCAGTAAGTATTCACAAATTACATATGTGATTGGAAAGTGTTTGCTGAATAATAATCTTGTCTAATAGCTTTAAGCAAACAATTAAAAATCTGCTTTGGGTAATCCATAAACACGATCCAGTCAAACTATTCTTTACATGTGGCAATCTGCATCTAAGAACTAGCTGGGAAGTATCATACAGGCACGGCATGCACAGGCAAATTCTTCACTGACTTCAAAATGTTTAATTGGGGATATCAGATATAGTGGTTAGAAGTATACTCACAAAGTCCAACACTGAGAGGTTGGCTGTATCTTTGGATTGCTACAACATTATGTGTTGAAACAGCATCCATTTTTCATTAGGCAGCTCATCCTGTCATGGTAGTTTTCCTTAACAAAAAAGTTCTTACAGAATGGATTTTCAAGATAGTACATAGCTTTGCAGTCCTTTGGGCTTTCATTATCTTTAGTAACAGACTGATTAAAACTATGTTTGCCTATGACTACTGCATTTAAAGTGTCCATAAAGATTACAGTAGATCTCTGTGTACATTTCATTTAAGTTTCAACATGGGAATGTCATAACAGAAGGATGTATTATGTAGCAGATATGTACTGAAAAACTGCTTTGTTGCAACTTTAATATATAAAATTATTTAATATATGGTTAATTGTACTGAATGGCAGTGATTCATTTGGAGAAATTACTATTAAAAAATCTGAGTACCCTGGATAAAGATGATTTAACGAACAAATTACTGAATTCAGAGTCAGGATTTGATATTCTCTTCCAAGTTCTACTATGGACATGATCTTAGGGGAGGTAGTTTTAATCTGGTATTGTATAAACTTGAAATATTCTGGTTTAGGAAGCACATTAGTTGTTCTTAGAAATGTACCTTGGGAGTGTAAGTCAATTGTGAGGCAAAAAGAAATAGAAAATCATATTCCATGATCAACATGTACAAAATAATGAAAGGGAAAGATGAAAAACAACTGGTTTATGGCCTAATTTTGGTATGAAGGTGAGCTAAATGGCTAAAGCCACTATGTTTTATTTTTAAACTATAAAAAAAACACTCATCCCACTGAATTCAGCAGGAAGTTATCAAGATTACTCCTGTAACAGAAATTATAAAAGATGAAATCAGGCTGAAAATGATGACGTAAAATTTAGGGCATTATTTAACAATTTCATGATGCCATATACCATACTTTACTCTTCAAATTATATGTCCAGGCCATATGTATGCAAGAAAATCTGTGTGTTCATCTTGATCTTAGAAAAAAATTGAACATTTGCTGATTGTGCACTGGTCTCTGATAAAGCAGTATTTGAAGTAATGTTATGGTACTTGTGGTACCATCTTGGCTTCTGGTGTTCTGCACAAACACATCAAGAAACATGCATCCTCTTGTGATTTTTTTTTTCCTTAAAGCTAAACAACTTCATCTTACCACCCTCACTGCCACAAATATCAGACCAACAGGAACCCTTGTTGCTTTTATTTCCAGCCTGCAGAGTGTGGAGTTCCTTCTTGTGGTTTACTGGGACATGACATACCACTTGAGCAGTTGCAGGAAAATCTTCCTTCTCAGAGCAGTGTGCCACCACTGAAGTGATTTTAGAGCAGGCGCAGAAGAATAATAGGTTTTCAGACTTTAAAATGCATGCAGACACTGTGGGTGTACATTTAAAGAAAAACAATTCTGATTTTGACTAAATAAAAGTTTTCTGGAAATGTTCTTACACAGCTGATATTTTCAAGTGCTTGAGCCAAAATGCCAGTGATGATACACAAAGACGCATTATACTGAGGTAAGTTTTTCAGTATGCTGCTCAGCTTCATTGAGCTGTGGGGCTGAAAGAATCTAAAAGAACTAAAAAATCAACTGCACAAGTAAAAGTGGAGACATTCTGCCCAGATAGTGTATAAAAGCCTATTTTTAGATATCATAAGAGTTAGATGAAGCCTCTAAAAGGAAGGGTATGTAGATCAAACTCTCTGGGCTGTACACAGTAAGTCTACACAGTATTCTTCAGACAGAGAAGCTCATGAGAATGCTGTGGACACAGCACCACATGATACAGCAGCATGAGGTAGCAAATCTGGTAGCAAAAACAGGTAGCAAAACTGTCACACTAACTATAAGTACATCTTCAGTGTGGCATGGAGAGGGACTAAAGGCAGCCTTAAGGATTAGTCTGATGTCTACATTGTTACATACTTCAAACGTAAACTTCAAACTGTGTATTCAGGTCCATGTGGAAAGGCAGGCAGGATTAGTGATATTATCTCTTCTGTTTTGTTGATAGTCTTCTGATCTTCCTAAATATCCTACCCAGAGGTGGAGAAGCAGTCTTGAAGAGAGGGTTTTAGTAAGGATCCTAGTCAGTGAAACCAGAAGTTCAAGGGCCATTAGTCACTGGAAGTATTCAGAGCTTCATTAAAGCATCTCTTACCTCTTTCAGCCCCTTTAAGGTATTCTCACAATGGTTAAAACCAGATGTCTATATTAGATTTTTTTTTTCTTGTTATTAAGCAAAACATGAGAACAGTGGCCATTCAGAACAAGTGTTTCTTGAGATCTAATCACATTTTTTCCTCTAAACCATTCTTTCCAAATACCATATTACTGTCATCTATATTCTCACACTGTCACGAAGCTACATTCCAGGTGCCAGTATTTTCTTCCTGTCCTTCCTGCTAAGAGCAGGTTTGGTTTGTTTCTTTGCTTGTTTGCTTTCTTTAAGAAGGTATTATGCTATAAGGATATATACAGTAGTAATGTTATACATGCTTAGAAATGAAAATGTTCAAGTAAATGCAATACCGTCTGTATATTTGAAACACTGACAATGTTAGCAAATTTTGATAAGGATGCTGCAATTCTAGTGTAGCAAAACAAGAAAGAAAGTTTAAGGGCATGTATCTTCTCATTTTATCAGCAGGCCTATGAAAACTCATTAAAAAACACTATTTTGTCAATGTGTACTGCTTTTGCTGATTTAAAAAAATAGTACAGGAAATAATGTAGTTTAATCATAATAGTGATTTACTAAACTATTATGTAATAAGGTCCAAACTTCTATAAAATTTTCAGTCTGCACAGTTGGCCAAAAATATTTGTACATGCATTGCTGCCACCTCTTTCTACTTCTCTGGGGTTTGGATAGATAGGTGGCACCTTGTTCCACAAAGACAAATACACTTGAAATCAATCTCAGTACATACCTGTAGCCATGATTTTATATCAAAAACTTGGTTTAATAAATACTTTATTTTATAACCCTGGTACTGCGAAGTGCCCATGGTTGCTGAATCAAGGCAATCTCAGTGAAAGAGTGGTACTCAGTTAAATGTGTGATATGTGCTGTGCAGTCTATAGGTAGAGCAGCACCTTATGAGTATTGTCCTGTGAGCATTAATATAGGGAAGAGAAATGTCAAGACTGATAAGAGAAGTAGCTTAACATAATACTTCTAGAAATACAGAGCTAAGCCATTCCTTTTCTTCAGCAGAGAGATTCAGGGCTTCCCTTGCATTACCCTCAGAACAGTCTTCAAAAAGGCCTTTCCTGAGTAAATATGCTAGAACACACATTTTCTTCCTTGTGAATGGCCCAGATCTCTTCCAAGAATAGTAGAACACCTGCTGTCCCTGCCAGTCCAGTTTCTCTGTTACAGTGCAGACTTTTCATATCTTGTTTTAGTAACAAGCTTCAAGGTAAGAAAAAAAAAAAATCAAGATTAAAGGAAAAAGAATTCTGATGTATTATGCTGGTACCTAAGTTAGACTTCAGGATAAATATCTGGTTGCTTATGGCATAATCTATTGTAAAAATTGTCAAATCTGCCAGATATGAAATTGCAACATTGTTTCTTCTTTACTTGTTTTGTCCATCTTAATGTGTTCCTGTTTTGAGACTATAGTGATTAAAAAAAACTCTGCTTCAGTTTAGAACTACTTTCCAAAACAAAAACTAGAAAGTGATGATGAATTGTATGAGGTCAATTGTATGAGGTTTAACAAGGCCAAGTGCAAGGTCCTGCACTTGGGCCACAGCGACCCCATGCAACGCTACAGGCTTGGGGAAGAGTGGCTGGAAAGCTGCCAGGCAGAGAAGGACCTGGGGGTGTTTGTTGACAGCCGCCTGAATATGAGCCAGCAGTGTGCCCAGGCGGCCAAGAAAGCCAATGGCATCCTGGCTTGTATCAAAAATAGCGTGGCCAGCAGGACTAGGGAAGTGATTGTGCCCCTGTACTCGGCACTGGTGAGGCCGCACCTCGAATACTGTGTTCAGTTTTGGGCCCCCCACTACAAGAGGGATATTGAGGTGCTGGAGCGTGTCCAGAGAAGGGCAACGAAGCTGGTGAAGGGTCTGGAGCACAAGTCTTATGAGGAGCGGCTGAGGGAGCTGGGACTGTTTAGCCTGGAGAAAAGGAGGCTGAGGGGAGACCTTATCGCTCTCTTCAACTACCTGAAAGGAGGTTGTAGAGAGGTGGGGGTCGGTCTCTTCTCCCAAGTAACAAGTGATAGGACAAGAGGAAATGGCCTCAAGTTGCACCAGGGGAGGTTTAGACTGGATATTAGGAAATTTTACTTCACCGAGAGGGTTATCAAGCATTGGAAGAGGCTGCCCAGGGAAGTGGTTGAGTCGCCATCCCTGGAGGTATTTAAAGGACGTTTGGATGAGGTGCTTAGAGACATGGTGTAGTGGTGGTCTTGGCAGTGTTAGGTTTATGGTTGGACTCAATGATCTTAAAGGTCTTTTCCAACCTATATGATTCTGTGATTCTATGAAGAGATGAGGAAAGTCAAGTGCACAAGTAAAGCATGATTTCCACGTGATCCATTTCAAAGATCTGTAGATTTGTAACTCTGTCATCAGACTATGCTTTAGAAAACTGAGATTCAATTTTCATATCTGCCAGAAGATTTTTTTTGCAACCCTGAGCCTCTTAATTTCTCCCTGTTGCCTTTTTCTGTATACTACTACAGGCACAATAAGACAGGTTTACTGCCCAACCATTGCCATGTGTACTTCTGCAGTTACTCCTTAACACCTAATCTTAAGCAGTGGATTAGTATCTTCATATGGGGATATGCATTTCTTATATATTTTTGTTGTATATTTGCTTATTCAAGTAATTGCCTTTGATATAGAAATTTTAAACATGTAAGTAACCTCCTAAAACTTCTGATTGAGATAACTGAAAGTGCTGATGAGATCCAAAATTTAATTATTTGTTATTTAATACAAGTACTTCCTTATGTCAGTTTTAATTGAGTTAGCTGTGTCAGACATCATTTGCTCTACTACTGTTTTATCTATCTCGGTCATGCTCCTTGTTATCTACACAATTTATTTAGCCTCAGAGTTTTAATGTTTTTCTAACTACTATCATGGTAATGCTTTTCTAACTTCCAATGGACTATTTTGTTCTTTATTTTTCTGCCCTAGTTCTTAAAAACTTTAGAGGTACAATGCTCATGTCAGGACATAAGATGAGACCTGCATAACATTCTATTTTGTTTTCCACTATTTTTATAACTTCTGTTGTTACAGATGACTTCTTTGAGCTAGTTCATGTTTAAATTGATATTATTGAGCTATACACACTGACATCTTTTTCCTGTTGCATTAGGAAAAACAGAAACTGTCAAATGAGTAAGCCTTTCTGATGTATGAGTAGTTGACATTATTTATTCTACTGTACTTTACAATTCAATATTAAAAAACAAGAAGTATGTATCTGTATTGATCCACCACTAGTATTCAGAAATTACCATAGGTTTCATTTTGTTCTTAATCTTGACTAACTTATTTTTTTTCTCATTTTCACAACTTGCCAATGTTCCATTCATCCTATTTCTTAACAAAGCATTACATTAAACTCTTTTAGTATATTCTTTTAGTATATTCTTGCAGCATGTTTGGCCATGACAAAAATGGATCCAAAGAGACCATCCTGAATCCCTGAACCACTGATCTGCTCAGTTCTTATAATCCAGCTGAGTGTGGTTTTACGTGACTACCCCAGCATGTGTATGATGATGGGCATCTTGTTTGTTCTGCAGTTTTGTTCTGGTTCCTCCACGCCACTCTCCTGTCTGTTTTACATCCTTCATCCTTATCTTGCAAATTGTAGTTTGTACTGTTTTCCTGTACCCTGTTTGGGCAACTATGCCTTAAGCCTCAGTTTGCTTCCTCATGGTTACCTATTATTTTTATACTTAGCAGTGTTACAAAGTGCTTCTTGCTGGTTATGCCGTTAGCAGTGTTACAGTGTTACAACACTATCAGGGATTATCCTGTTGTAGTGTCTTTATGTCTGGGTCTAAGGCAAGCTAATATTAATTACAATATGCTTAGTCAGTTTCTACTTTATGGGTGCAACAGATCTATGCTTTGGCTACAATTTACATATATTATCTATCTCCTGTTCCGAATACACTACCTGTTTTCCTAAAATTCTGATAAGTACAGATTCTCTGGAATGCTTCTCTCAAATGACTTTCCGATGATTCTAGTAGACCGGAAAAGCATTATTTTCCTCTGCTAAATCCAGCTTTTTTGTCTGTGTTGTATGATTTTATGCTGTAATTTCAGTTACTTTTAAAACTATCAGTGACTTCAGTACTCTGTATTTCAATATTATGATTTTACTGAGGGCTAATTACAAATTATTGAAATATTTTAAACAACAAGTAATCTTCAAAAATATTCTAAGAACTTCAACAGATGGTTAATTGAAGTGTCATAAATTTATTTATGATAACTCAAGATCTCATCTTACAGTTCTCAGAATCCAAAGAATTAGAGCAACCCCCAGCTCACTTACAGTAAGTTAGACCACAGTTGTCTTCACAGAACTTTATTTCCCAAGGTAACCAGACCTGACAGACTCACAGACCTGGAACTCATAGTGCTGCAGTCCCCTGGTGCTGTTCTGTAGCTTTTTTCCAAACCTTTTGTTAATACATAGTTTTTAAACCAATGAAAATGCTAGTTACATTTTGATGGATTAGTCTTTGGGGCCACATTCATTAAATGACTGCTAAGTGCTAATTAAAGTCTAACTAACTAAGTTTCTTTTTCACAGCATTAGGGATTAGTGGATGTTTTTCAACCTCTCTCTTGTATATGAATAATTTTTAGAGCAAATACGTTTATACCACTGGTGTTTGAAGAGTGGCTTACTGAATACTAATTGCTAATTCTGGTACATATCTAAAATATCTCTTAAAAGCTTCAACAGCAAAGAATCTTTCTGAAATTCTGGCTTCCTCTCAACTAGCAAATAATTTACTATACCACTAAGGTCCTGAGCTTCCCTCAGTGGAAGAGACTGTACTAGAAATCAAATAGCTTTTGAAATGCTGGGTGTTACAGAGACGTTTGTAACAAATTGCTTCCAGAAAGAATATTTACTTTAACTAGCTTAACTGAATGTTACAAATGTTCAATTCTGCCTTTTCTGCATCTATATAAATTAAAGTGTCACTCAGGAAGTAAAAATTAAATTTCATTAATTTTTTCTGGTTTTACTTTTTATATATTTTGTGATTAAAATTTTAGCAATAAAAGCAGCATAATGACAAAATATACTTTAAAGAACAAAAAAGTAATTTCAAATTGCCCCACTTCATAACTTACCCAAGTGTAAGCAGAGAAATAAATTTTAGTTATTATTCATAGTGGCACCTAAATATCCCAAATGAAATTAATTTTTCCCTGTAATAGATGTATACAATCAGAACAAAAGAAAGTCTCTGCCCAGAAACAGATTTTCAGTTTAAATAGGTCGGAGAGAGCTTTTTTGTAGAGCTCAGAATGAAAAAAGACACCCTATTCTGACAAATGACATGTGTGTCTGTATACATTTCTAACCCTATATGGAGGCATACTGCAGGCAACAATTTCAGTTAAACACACCAGGTCAGAAGTATTTCACTATCTTGGAACTGCTGAGGACATAGCTTAAAAGATTTGTCTAAGTTTACACAGTATCAAAACAACAAATGAGCCTAGATCTCCTGAACACCTCTTCATCATTTTAATCTTTTTTTCTCCAAATATATAACTTTTGCTTAACTGTGTATTTTAGATGTAAATTCCTAAGCCAAATTCCTTTTAGTGTAAAACAAGCAGAAATTGTTATTTTCTTTTCTTCTTCAGCATCTTAGAAATATGTGCAATGCTTTGGACAGTGTCCACAGAAGAATGAAAGCCTGGCTGTCTTACAGAAAAGTTTCATGAACATGAAATATAAAGATTTTAAGCAGCATGTTTTAAATGTAATATTTTACACCTAAGTTCTTTGGAATTGATCCTCTGTGCAGTATAGGAAGCTGTTCTCTATCACTGAGTATGATACTTACCTACAATGACTCCTTAGTGCCAGTAATTTACTTTCTGGATTATGGAGGAGTTCAGTGTTTTAATGTAGAATTATTTATAGGATGATTCTTTGCTTCCAGGTTTTCCTTCAGTCAGCTCAATGGCTTCCTAAATTGCAGCAGACCCTGTAGAGCCTTCTCTGGTGCCTAGGAGTAATGTCAGCCAAGTCTGGCCACCTGCTGCCTGCAGAAGACTGTGCTTGAATGGAAGCTCTCAGATCTTCTGCAACTTTCTTCTTTTACCAGTTACCTGGCCAAGTGTCTCTGTCTGAACTTCAGACATCTGACTCCCTCCCTTTAACAGACCCTGGGACCCCTAGAAATTTCTCTGCTTTGAACAGGTAAATTTGGCAGTAAGAAAGATGTCTTTTCCTCTCCTTTCAAGGATACCACATGACCCAGCACTTCCTTAAAAGGAATGAGCATTTATGTCACACATAGTTGAGGAAAAATACCCAAACAGATTTTGTCCATTACATGGATGATTTCTTACACAGAATTGAAAGAAATGAGTTCGTTTATCTTCCAAAAGGCACTATATAAAGTATTTATGCACAGTACAGAAGGTAGCAGACTGTGAAGCAACAAAATATATATGTGCTTCTTTTGCCTCCAGATAGGAAACCCATTTTTTTATTTTAAAGTTTCAATGAACTATGTGGCAGAGTTAGTATGCGCAGCATCTACTTCATGTTTGTTCCTTTTGGTTTTGGGGAAAGATGTTTGTAGTATCTCTAGGAAAAGCTATTGCTTGAACCAAAATGCTTTTTTTGTTGTTGTTTTGATGGTGTGTATGATTCTGAGAAAGATGTTCCAGTGTTCTGTGGCATCTCATAGTAACACAGCTCTTGAGGGAACCAGACTGCTTATGGAACAGGAAACAGCGAGTGGGCCCTTGGACTTCCCCAGAATGATTCTGACCAGTATGGATTTTCAAAGGACTCTGCAGATCTTAGGATAAGTCCAGTTTTCAGAGGTCAAACCTCTAACTATTTCCTGTGGGATTTCTGTGGAAAAAAATAATCCTTTGGAAAAAATTCTATAGTACTATCTAGACAGAAACTTCAAGAATCTCTGGCTAGTACCATGTAAGACGTGCAATCTAGTTCTGAGTAAACTATAGGTGTAAGAAGCAGTACAACTGAAGTGGTTGCTAAATTAAATTGGTTCTTTCAAGAAACACCAAGCCAAGCAGGAGAGAATAAGGTTGCATGTATCTGTGGCTATTACCTCATCATAGGAGATAAGACTGTGTGTGACCATATTAGATTAACCCCTTAAATACAGGTTTTGTTTCTGATCTTTTCCTACTACATTTATGCAATCTGATTTTGAGGTTGTAAGGAATACAGTTAATTGTGGGCCTTGTCCTTGGAATTAATTTGCCTTTGCTAGCAGTACAAAAACTCATCTTCTTTGTGATTTTGTCTTAGTGCTGCTGAGTCTTTGAGTTTCATCCCTTAGTCTCACAGTCTTCCATTTAATGTAAAAATAATAAACCCCCCTTACGTATAAGCCAATTTTACTTAATGGTAATTTTAGTTTACTCCAAATCAGCTCCATTCTCTCAAGCCTATTGGTTTTTATTACCTTCTTTTTCTTAAACTTCCATGGTTTATCAAAATAACCTCAAATAGCATCAACGTTGTTGTCATTAATTGTCTGGTAAATAAATCTTGGCAATCATGTTTAATATTGGGCCATATTATCATTCAAAGCATTTCTTCTCATATTTTCATCTGAGAATATAAAGATCTGAAAAATTACACAATTCTTAGTCTTATTGAAGGTCATCACATGCAGTGTGTTGCTGTGGCTGCCTTTTAAACTAATCATGGCCTAACTCTGTCTTAAAAACATTATCCTTTTTTTTTCCTTCTGAAACTGAATATATTATTCCATAATTGTGTTTCAATTATGATTTTATTATTTGATCTGATGACTGATTTATGATTTATTACTTGATGATACCTTGCAGCAGTAGTTCTATCTGTTTTATTACCCAGGATCCTGGTCTTAGCATTTACAAATTTCACTTACTTTTTTCTGATCACTGCATCCTGTTTCCCAGCTAGTTTCAAAGACCATTTTATTACCAATGACATCACCTACCTCACTACTACAGACACTGAAATGACGTATTTGTTCATCTTCATTACCTTTGCAGTACATTTTTAGAGAACTATCCTGCTTAATGTGGACTCAGCCCCTGCTATGACTGTCTTCTGCAGTATTTCATTTTTACCCTTCATCCATTCCATTAGAAATCTGACAGTGAAGTTTGTTCTAGCGTGCAGAAATCTTGGTGGATTTTTCTCCATTCTTATATTTTTTCTTCCATTTTCACTTTCAGGTGTACATCTTGGATTTCCTACTGTCACCTGGCATACCTCTGTATACCTAGGTATCCTCTGTTGTGAGATAGTTCTTCAAGACTTCACAAAGACTCACATTTGAACCCTGGCATCTACCTTAGGACACTAATTCCTGTAATCCTTAACATATAGATAATGCTGCCTTCATGGCTGGAAGAAATGGATATCCTCCTGCTGTCCAAAATGTTTACTTTCAGAAAGTCTTCTCCTGAAGTTCCCAATTTTGCAGCCTTCATCTATCTGGAGCATTACGTGTTCACAGAAATAGTCCCACTCACCTGAATTTGAGGTGCTTAGATAAATATATTAGTATGCACAAGTATTACTTAACCTGTCTCCATATTAATGCAACTGTAGCTTCTGTAGCAATGAGGAGGTAAATATTAATTGCACTGATAATAACAAAGGTTCCATACTTTGCCGAATTGTTTTATTACAACCTTGCAAATCAGCATTAGTGTGGGCTAAGAGAAGATACAAACCCCATATGATAATAGATCCGCTAGTAAATTTTAAGGAACAATTGAAACACAGAGATCTTTGACATTCCCAGCAGCTTTTCATAATGTAGCAGGCTTGGGTAGTCATGTAGTTTTTGCAAATACAGTGTCTAGTAACATTGATATTTTAGGTGGAATATGGCTGCAGGCTTGATACGGAAGGTATTCTGACCAGAATACGAATTTATTTTTCCCTAAAGACATACTAATATAAGTAATACAATTGCTTTTCAACACTTTGCAGTGTTCCTTTTTTTTTTTGTTTTGTTTTGGTTTTGTTTTTGTAGAATAAATTCAATTAGGACTACAACTACTGCAAGCTGTTAACCAGATTCATACTCTGGCAAACATACTTCTGTAATCCTGTTGTTAACTGATGTTTGTTTCCTTTAGGGCTGAGTAAGACTTTTTTAGAACATTTAATTCCTTCTAGAATGGTTGGTATTTATCTATAGTCAAAACTAATAGATAGCTTTCTAGATCTATCATTCAGTCCTAATTCTTTGGCAGGCCTGAGAACAGCACATAGTGTGAATTTCCATAAGAAACAGTAACATTATTTAGATTAAGATATGATGTCCAATTATCCTGCATAGATTAACATAATTTCTGTTAAAATAGCAAAAGTCAGTTGATATTGACATATTTAATATCACAATTTTTGTTTACAAATGTGTAAACCCACTTTTTCCCCCCGAATAAAAATGACAGTATTTGGCTTTTGATCCTGATTAATGGTGAAAACAGATGTTGAAATACCTGAATATTTCTGGGAATGTAGATGTAATTTCCTGAATTTTTCACAAAATATTTTGGGTATATTTTTTCCTATTTTAGACAGAAATAAGCCGGTATGATGGACACAAATAGGGAAAATAACGGTTACCGAAACAAAAGGAGTCACCAGGTCAAAATTTATTTCAATTATAGCAATAAAGAAACTAAGTATTTCCCCTTATGTAACCAAAGAGACAGCTAGAAACATCTGTTGTAAAAGTCTGCAGCCTAGATATAATGACTGGAGAAATAGAGGAAACTGTAGGTTACCTTGAAAAGAGCTGCTGAACTGTGGAGGCATTATAGAGGGACCAATGTAATGAAGGAGACTAACTGACTGAGAAAGTAGGAACTGTCCCATGGAACTGGGTGAGACTCCATAGATTCAGTCTTTGATTATTGAATAAAAGGACATAGCTGAAACACAAAGGAAAAGATGCACCTATATATTCCTGCATTGCCTTTTCCTGCAGAAATAGGAATGAGAGCTCTGCATGAAAGGGGTTAAGGACTCATTAACCTACATAGGGGAAAAGCTCCCTAATAGCATACAACCTTCTAGACCTTGGGCTTTGACTTGAACTCTGTTGTCCATGAAGTTGGAGACCTAAACTGACTACAGTGACAAAAAACGGGCAGGGATGATGGAATATGAAGCCTGATCAAAGTGAGTACTGTTTGGTACCACTATAAACTGAAAAAAATCTTTTGTAGGTGCTTATGTCTTCTGGTGTCTAGAGACTGCAGAGCATCCATATGTCAAAGCAGCAGTCCACTGCTCTTCAAAGCACCTTACATGGAAACATAGTTTTATCTGCACTAGAAAGGGAACCTTAAGACAACTGGCAGGAGTAGCATTTCCACAGAGAGTACATGTCAACTATAAAATGCACCACTGGTTTAAAATGAAAGACTATATTGTTCTATATCAATAAATTGATATGTATGTCAGGGACTCCATTCATCACAGGTATGGTAAAAATGATACAGTGTGTCTCAAACTGTTAAGACTCAGGGCTAGAACAAAAGCAAACAAAAAAAGGTAATGGCAGAAGAGGTGTAAAGAATAGAAAACTCAGAAAAGGAGCATTAAAATGACTCAGAGGATAGAAAAAAACACTAAGACTGATGGAAGTTAAAAAAGAAAGTTAGTAGATACCAATTAATGATTAAAGCATGTGCAATCACAACATTGTAAGAAAACAATAGGAATAATTCCTCTGACCACTGGTGACACTACTTGGTTTTGATAATAATATGTAGAAAAAAATGTATGAAGTATGAAGGGGATGGAGTCAAGGCAGCCTGAGGGAGAAGATATTATATCCTTGTCTTTGAAATATTGATCAAATTCATTAATGCAACTGCTTTATATTCACTGTACATCTGTTGGTTTTCATAAGTTTTAAGGAAGTTTTCCTTAATTTTAACAGATAAAATAATATATAGATACATAGGAAAATAATTACATAAGCAAAATTTAGCTAAAGAGAAAAGTAAAACTTAATGAAAAATGGTAATAAAATATAGCAGAACTGCACTTTTCCCCAAATAAGGATGTGTTTTGACAGAAAGAGAAATAACTCTCTTTTGTATGGAAAGGAAGGAAAGACAAAGACCTTAAAATGTGGAGTAATGTAGTACTTGGAACACGTACTAAGGATCTGAGATATCCAGGTTCAATCAAGAAACTTGAAACAAGAAACAGGAGTCTCCTGCATGCATACAAGTTAACCATCAGAACAATGACTGTGAAGGAAAAAATATCTCATTTATTCTCTGTTTCAGGAGAAAACTACTTGCAAGGCTGAAAACGGGTGAAATGGGACTTAGGTCATACTTAAAAATTTACTTAAAGTAAAAAGGAGTAATTATCTGATACACTCCAGATAGATACTGAAGAATGGAAACATGTATTTCACATTAATAGAGATTTATGTGTTTTAAAGACAACTGCAAGTGAGAGAGCATTAGACTCATACTGAGTAGGAGGGGACAGGGAAAAAAGCAGTATGTTCTGGTAATAGAAATGAGATGTTGCACTTCCAAGTTACTTATTCACATGCAGACACTCACACATACGTTGGAGTTGGAGTTGGTGTTGGATTTTCTTTCCTTTCCAATGTTGCTTCACTATGTCTCTTAAATTCATCCTGGTATCACTTGTAGAAATAATAAAACATGATGTCATGAGTCCTTTATATAGTATTCAGGCAAAATGAAAAGCTAAAAATTGTAAGCAATTTGTTCATGCCTTTGGGGAAATAAAAGAAATGAATGTAAATAGGCATTTTAAATGAGTTTGTGTCCTGCCTGACCTTTGCAAAAAACTCTTACTTAATAATACCAACAGAGCTGATTATCAAATAAATTAGATTTGTCCAAATACAGTTGCACAGTTTTCAGTTCCGTGTAATTATGAATATAAGATTCATTGTTAGTAGTGACTGGTAGTAGTAATACTTAGTCTAAATCAAATCCTCCGTCTTGGGCAAATATACACCTTATCAAGAGACTATTCTTGCCTTGAACTGTTTACAGTCTAAGACCTACATCCCAGAAACACTTATGCAGGAGATTAACTTCAAGCTTCTGAGTTGTCCCTTTGTTCATCTGATTTTGCGCTTGGTGTCAATGTAATCAAATACATTTACACTTACAAGATAGAGGTCCACATAGACAAGACAGATAAAGAGCAAGGGGAAAAATGGTGGTTTCCTCCTCATATAAAGAGGGAGCTGAGAAACCACACAAGGCAATAGGTTAAGGTTTTGGGGAAATCATATTTCTAGTTAATTCTTGGAAATCAGAATTGGAATCCTAATGAAACTAGTGAATATAATGGCCTGCATCTGGTTTGTGTACACAGGTTTCCTTTTCAAGCATGAGGCAGAAAAATGCTCTATTCTGGCTCTGATACAGAGCTGGGACACCACATGACCAAGCACCTGGAATCCAAGGCACTAAAAAAACCCTGGGTATGGCAATACAAATATATCCTCAGGTAGCTAAGGAAAAAAACTGAGTCACAGTCTTACCAAAATCCCTTTCTTTCGTTTGTGTTCTGATGTTTAGACCCTGGAAATTCAGAGGCTGGTTTTAACTGTAGAATTCTACAGGCAATACAATACAGTCAGTAAAATAATTCTTCTCTGCAGTTTTTTTTGTGAAAATTTTTACCAACTTTCAAATGTTACATAATAAAGTACCCACTTAATCATGATAAACCCTGGAGTTGAGAGGAATGTGAGGGTTCCAATTCAGCCAGTGGAATTCAAATGCTGAAAGCTTTAGAAGATAATTGAATTTTTACCTAAAGACAAACTTTCTTCTCAGACAAGATTAAATATACTTTCCATCCTATCACAGACAAGGGGGAATAGCAGGAAATGAAAAAAAAAAAATCTCTTGTCTGTTTTAATTGTCTCTAGTGAAGGTAGAAGGACAACTGTGTTGCACGTTGGAAGGATTTTGGCCTTGGAAAAAAACCTCTTCTAGAAGCATACTTTAGAGTAGGAACTGTGCTTCTGGTGGGCTCAGGTTTCTTGAAATTACTTAATATGAACTGTGGGTGCAATTATGTTAAAGTTAATGCAGCTCTGAATGAAATCAAGTAGCAATCAAATCTCTAAGCAGAAGTGCACTGAGGTCTAGATTCCACCCCACCTTCAGTGCCCTGCAATTGACTTGCTTCAGACTTTTAGAAGCACTAAGCTGACAGAAGACTGCTGGCAAAAGCCCTAGGGGGAAATTAGGCCATCTGAGTCTGCAGCACAGACTGCAGCTGACTGTGTCACAGTTGGTGATTAACTCACTGTCAAAACCCAGTGGCAAATAGAGAAACAGCAGAAGCTTCCTACCAAAGGAGAAAGAGAACGGAAAGAGTACTAAAGAATAAATATTTTCTTTCATCATATGTGTGTAAGGAATATTACTCGCTGGAGGAAACATCAGTGAGGTTGTTATTTCAGGGCATTATATCTGTAAGGAGGTTTGTTAACTTTTCCATCATCGCAGATGATGTCATGTTTGGCCCTTCTGTCTCCATCTCATCAGGTACACTCTGAATGATAAGGTAGAAGAAACAAAGAGAAATATTTTTGCCTTGTTTCCTGTACATTTGATATTTCTATGGTGCAGTCATTGTGAATTCTCAGGAACTCCAGTGAAATAAATTGTGACACATTTAGTACTAAGGATTAAAATAAGCACTTGTGACCAGTTCATATAATTTGCCCATAACCAAATCTGAACATTACCTTTACCTGTTTAATTTTTCTTCTTTTTCCAGTGTGTTCTTCATTCTTTGAAAGAATGTGAGTGACTTTTGAAATATTCTAAAAAAGACTTGTGAAATCATAGATCATAGAATGAAAGGGATTGGAAGACACTTCCAGAGGTCATCTGGTCCAACTCTCCTGTTCAAAGCTAGGCCAACATAGAGAGGTTTTCTCAGGGCTAGTTGAGTTTTTTACAGAATTTTTTTTTGCGAAATACCACTACATGTATTTCCGTCTGTCAAGAGAGTTTATGGTCTCAGTATATGAGGAGAAATGACAACTGGATATTATTATCAGGACAAAGTAACAGACTGGTTTAACCTAAATGGGATAAAAAGCTGTGCATCATCAGTGTACAAAGGATTATTGTGATTCATGTCAGTGTTTCTGAGTCTTGAACAGAATCTCTGTCCTTTCTGAGATGAAATATGGGGGGGCAAGAATGGAATATAGTAAAGTTTAAACAAACAGTAAGAGACCTGTTGGATTAACCCACTGATTTTCTTGTCATTGCAGGATTATTCATTATTCTTTCTATTTTTGTGATTTAAATTTAAGAAATTGAAAGACTTATTTCATTTCTTTGGCTGCTAAGACATAACCTAAACCATTTCCCCCTTGGAAGATTTTTTTCCCTTTCTTGATTTCGTATTATCTTAAATTCACCATTATTTGCAGACTCCCCTTTCTTCATGTGTCCCTCAGATGTAGACAATAGTCCAAGCACAGGATCATGCATCACACAGTAAAAGCAGGAAATTATTCATAAGGTACTAGGGAAAGAGGTGTGGAAGCAATTTTGTTTCACTCTTAGTCACACCATTGACTCATATCTTCTTTAAAAATCTTTTGTTTTGTGTGGAATATTCAAATCAGATGCCTACTTCTTCAGATGGATTGAAACCTTCAACATGATGAAATTCTGTGTTTGAACGTAGCAGTACCATAACTTTTGCTGACTGCCTGATATTTGCACATGTGGCAAAAGAACTGTTTCAACAGTAAAATATTCTCGGAGAAAATGTGCATTTTGATTGAAAGGTAGCAAGGCATGTCACTGCTGAAATACTGTACACTGACCTGTTGTTACCCACATATTTCAGTTCCAGCATCAAGGATGATGGAACAGAAAAGCTATCCTTTGATGTGGAGGAGTAGCAGGTAATATGATAAGAGTGTTAGGGAGGAGGTGGACAAATAAGCTTTATGGACTATCTGTAGGGCTGATCCCTTAAATGTAAATTAGGGCAACTGTCAGGAGGTTTCCTGTTATCCCAGTGAGCCATCATAGTAGCTCGGAGAGAATAAGACACTGTGCAGGTTTTATGTGCCCTACTTCTCACAGTAGAATAAGCACTATTTCCTAATCTGCCATAGTCCATGGGCAGCCATACTGGAAAGGTGTCATACTGGATGCAATACAGTATTTTGGTCTCCTTATTGGCTTTGGTTTTCTTCTTGTTACCCTTCTTCAGCTCTTGAAAGCAGCTTGTCGCTCACAGTCTTTGAGACAGGGATCACTTTGGTCTGGAAGTTACTATTGTTTCTCTATTGCTGCTAGATTTGTTGAGGTTGGTATCTGCGGTCAGCTATGTCTGCTGGAGGGCTACTATGCAATAGTGGTGCAGTGCTAAATTGCAGCTTACAGCCAAATATCAGTGACAAATAATGCCAGATAATAAGCTGTTTCTAAATTCTAAAAGAATAATCAGTGGAAAGATAAATGCATCTGACAATAAATTAAGGTTTGTTCTCAGCTTCCATACACATTGGTCCTTGTTCCCTCATTAACGTTGCCTCTTTGTACTGCTTTCTGAAAAAAACAAAGGACACACATACTGGTGATTTATCAGTACATTGGCAGACTCTCTATTTGTAAACTATAGGATGGATAGAAACAGGCCATTATACAAATATTTAGCAGTATTTTACATACGCTCTTTAAGGAACACCTTGAATGTTCATATATTACCCTGTAGATGTAAATCACTCCTGTATTTATTTAAAAAAACATTTCAGATGGAGAAACAAGATTAACTGTTCACCAACCTACAGTAATAATTTAGATCTCTCACATACCACAGATTGTTATGGGATCTGACTATCCTACCATTACCCTACAGAAATCTAAGGAGTGTGGTGGGTTGACCCTGGCTGGATGCCAGGTGCCCACCAAGCTGCTCTATCAATCCCCCTCCTCAACTGGACAGGGAAGAAAAAACATAATGAAAGTCTCATGGGTTGAGATAAGGACAGGGAGAGATCACACACCAGTTACCATCACAGGCAAAACAGACTCAGCTTGGGGAAATGAATTTGATTTACTACCAATCAAATCAGAGTTAGATAATGAGAAATAAAAACAAATCTTAAAAATCCTTCCCACCACCCCTCCCTTCTTCCTGGGTTCAACTTCACTCCCAGTTTATCTACCTCCTCCCCCTGAGCGGCACAGGGGGGATGGGGAATGGGGGTTGTGGTCAGTTCATTATGTGCTGTCTCCACCACTCCTTCCTCCTCACACTCTTCCCCCCTGCTCCAGCGTGGGGTCCCACCCACGGGAGAGAGTCCTCCACGAATTTCTCTAAACCAAGTCCTTCCTATGGGCTGCAGTTCTTCACAAACTGCTCCAGCGTGAGTCCTTTCCACAGGATGCAGTCCTTCAGGAACAGACTGCTCCAGCGTGGGTCCCCCATGGGGTCACAAGTCCTGCTAGCAAACCTGCTCCAGCATGGGGTCCTCTCTCCACGCAGCCAGAGGTCCTGCCAGGAGCCTGCTCCAGTGCAGGCTCTCCACAGGGTCACAGCCTCCTTTGGTACATCCACCTGCTTCAGTGTGGGGTCCTCCACAGGCTGCAGGTGGATATCTGCTCCACTGTGGACCTCCATGGGCTGCAGGGGGGCAGCCTGCTTCACCGTGGTCTTCACCACGGGCTGCAGGGGGACAGCCTGCTTCACCATGGTCTTTACCATGGGCTGCAGGGGAATGTCTGCTCTGGCACCTGGAGCACCTCCTTCTTCCCTGACCTTGGTGTCTGCAGAGTTGTTTATCTCACATATTCTCACTCCTCTCTTATGGCTTCTGTAGTGCAGCAGCTTTTTCCCCTTCTCAAATGTGTTATCACAGAGGTGCTACCACCGTCACTGATTGGCTCAGCTTTGGCCAGTGACAGGTCCATCTTGAAGCCTGTTGGTGCTGGCTCTATCAGACATGGGGGAAGCTTCTGGCATCTTCTCACAGAAGCCACCCCTGTAGCCCCTCTGTTACCAAAATGTTGCCATGCAAACTCAATACAAGGAGATATATTGTGCCCCGCTGCTTGGTGTTTTAAATAATCCATCTGGTAGCCCTTTATATGGCCAGATAAGTATAGAGTAGCGTATAATGTAACTGGGAAGCAGATACAAGATTAAAGCCTTACCCAGAGTAAATACTTCTTCATAGTTTTTCCCACTCTTGCCACAATCAGCTGGCTTTCACTTTTCACAACAGCTCTGGGAGTAACCATGCAGGTACTACTACAAAGAGGATAGGGAGCAGTTTGCTTGCAGAGGTGTGCTTCCAACCTGTGGGACAAGGCAAGGTATGAATTACAGTTGTTATTTCAAACTTCTGTGCGTTTCTTTTGCACCCCCAGGAGAGAAAATGTCTTTGCTGTATTCTGAACACTGGTATTATTACATTGGCCCTTGTGTACATCTACCTAAATTCAGATTTAAGTCCAAGTCTGTCTTGCTTCCATGTTTAGTGCAAGGGAATGGCTAAACTCCTGGGTATGTTGGAGAGAAAGATAAGCCTGTCTAACCGTTTAGTGTGGGCTGTCAGCAAGACAACATCTAGTTTAGCCTTTCATTTTCTATCTGAGTTGTTGATACAAGGCCAATGCTTGGGTGGCACCATACTCACATGCCTACAAAACAGCTGGGATTTGCAGGAATCCTGGACTTGGCCTTTCCTTGTAGTATGGTGGGTGTGCTATGCCTGAGTGACGATGCTTATTTAATGTGCATCAGCTTGGAAGTCATGGACATCCTTTGATGTCATCCAGTTTCCTCCTGAATACTAGCTGCTGGAGTGGATGTGGTCTAGCAGACCTTTCTCCGAAATCTTGTAGTCTAACCTATTTTTCTCAGAATATTTCATTGGATACTGATAATTCTTTCAACTTTGAGATGACAGTTGTTTTCAGATTTCTAACTCAAGATCGTATTCTCAGAATTTTTATTTCAGCTCTTTTAATAGTTCTAACTATTTTACATACTTCCTTTTGTGTTTCGCAGTTTTGCAACTGTCTTTTGCAGTTGTAGCAGCTTTTTAATATAAGTCAAGCCATCAAAAGCTTCCTCAAACCTCCATGTTTTCTGAAAAGCTACAGCTATTGTATAATAACTACAGGCTGACTATTTAGGTTTTTTACCAGAACGGTTCAACCTTTATGTTTGCAGAAGGCAAACCTTGAAGAACACCAACCTTGAAGCCACTGCCAAGCTTTGTGTCTGGTTACTGTTCTATGTTAAAATAAAATAATACATCAATAAATGCAGAGTTCCATGGTACAGCTGCCTGATTTCCTAAAGCAGAAATCCGGAGTCCAGATGTAAAATGAATGAAAGAGAAATTAAAGTCTAGCATTGCCCTGTTTGGAATAGAAAGTGATGGCTAATCTTGTACCCATCTGCTTAACCTCTTGTAAATTCTGTTGTAAAAAGAATTTGGAAGTGTTCATTCTTATGCCTTTAACACTAGATCTCTATATTTTACGACAATACATTTACAATGAATTGTTAATAATACCACATGGTCAGACTGGAGAAGTCTCACTAAAGTATTTTGAAACACTAACAGAAAACAAAAACTTGAGATATTTTCCACCAGTTGGAAGGAAGACTGGAAAAACAGCTCAGAAATGCTTAAATTCAGAAAATAAAAATTTAATTAGAATGAAAATTTCTGTAGTGGAATAAGCAGTGTTTTGGGTATATCCATGCAAATGACACTACGATCTATTTCCTCATTGCATATTTGGAAGCTCTAATTTTTTTTTTTTTCTTCAGTTTTATTGTACCCAATTATATATGCCCATCACTAATAGAGTGACAAGGTAGTTTATCATACTTCCCTTTCCAGTAGAGAAGAGTCATTCTAATTCCTTTAGATTATTATATTGGTTCCAAACAGTGTGTACCCCATAGATCTCTTTGTTTCTTCTTCTTTTAAATGTATATTTAATGCTTATATTTAAACTTTTGAAATGGCAAGTTGGAAATGCTTTCAGTACAGAGAGAAGTTTTGAGATATTTATGCTCAGAATGAATTACTTGTTATGTTTAGCTTAGAAAATAGATTTGCCCTTTCATTAAAGAATATTTTTATTGAACAACAATTAGTTTTAGTTTATATGAGATAGCTAAAGTGCTTTTCCTCAGACTTTCAGATCTTTCTTTTAGGCAGTGGTCAGACAAAACTTCAGCTAAAGATGCTGATGTTTCAATGACTTTTGAGCAAAGGTAGGCATTCTCATTGCTCTGATTTACTTGGCAACAAAAAAATGGGTGTAAAACATCACTAAATGTGTTAGGATTTTCAAGTGGCTTACTTTAGGGGAGCTCTGTTATAATGGTATTTTATTATAGTTTTTTACATTTATATGCTGTTATTTAAAAAATTACTGAACTATGGCAACAGGTAGCGAAATTCTCTTATTATTTCTGAGCTGTCTGTTCAGTCCACCCATCCAAACACTCACAAATAAAATTAGGAAGGGTATGGTAGACAAGTTCTTTCTCACAAAGAAAAACACAGAGGCATAGAAGTTAACAGAGCTGGGGCTTGTGAGCCAGGGATGTCCAGGTGAAGCAGCAGCAACGAGGCTGGCTCTGGCTTGGGCCAGGCAGTGTCTGGTGTGGCTGGGACAGGGCCAAGGCCGAGGGCACTTTTCTCAGTATTCTCAAAGTTTAAGCCTCATCTGCCTCTGTCTTACAGACCCAAATTTGGCAATTTGATCTTACAGCTCAGAAGAGTAAGAGTTTTTTGTATGCTCTGGTGCAAAGCCATCCAGGTTGGTCTAAGCAACCTTTCAGAAACTGTAATGGGATACCATGCCTCACATTCTCATCCAGTCTTCAAAATGGTTAAGTAGAGTTACCTTAATTTATTTCTGTGCGTATTTCCTATAAGGTAAAACTTTGCATATACAGGTGTACACATTAGTCATGTTTAATCTTAGTTCAAATTCAATGAAAGTGACTTTGGAATGTTACCTGTTCCACTTAATTCAATATACAGAATGACAAGAAAAAGAGAACAACAAGCTTGAAGGGTGATTATAAGGCAGAGAAGCTTTAAACAACATGGTAGTCACTGCAGCCCATGATTTAGCCTTTAACGAACAGCCTACAACTTTCCACCTGGGTAGCTGTGGTTCATACACATTATCTTTTCTTGAAACCAGACTACAAAAAGCACAGATTGTGCTTTTCCTAGAAGCAGATCTAGGTTTTCTAATTTGGAGGCCTGGAGGCACCTGTCACTTTTGGGAGTCCCATAAAGAATTCAAAGCAACATCACCACAGGGCTGTTTCCTCCTGAGTAATTTACCTGAATTGGAACTACTTGGTTGCTCTTCCTAGCACCAACCTTGCACCTTTCGTCTTTGCATTCAAGTTACATAATACCTAAGGTAGAAGCTAGAAACCTGTGTGCTTCCATATGAAATATAAATCAGATGAGGAACCCTGCAAAGCAGTTAGCCTTACAAAACCAGTAAATAGATTAATCCTACTGAAAATTATATTAATGTGTACAATTAATGCAAGGAGTCTAATTATTTTCACTATATATAACATACTTGGTAGAATTTTAAATTTGTAAGAGCAGATTCCCCAGGTAAATGAAGGCACTGAAAATCCTGAAAGTTAATTATTTGTGTGCATTATAGCCAATAACTTGCAAAAGGACTTCTGTAATTTCTACCAAGTTAATGATCTTTCAAGTACAGTATGTTCCTTTCCCACCCTTTCAGCAAGGGAGAAACTAAAAACCAAAGTAAGAGATTCAGAATCATTATATAATCCAAGGTTGCCTAAACTGCCCTTCAGACATCAAATCTATGTGCTAAGCAATCCTTAGAGCTTCAGTTCAGCCCTGCGAAATAAACTGACATGAAAATATTGAAATTATTTTTGACTGGCTTGAATTAAGAGTCTCAGGAAGTCAAGATGTGTATTTGCCTAAATATTATGTAAATAATAATCTAATATTGTTATTAGGGAATTGTTTCTTTTTTAAGCTTTCATTTTAAGCTTTCATTTTAAATACAATTATTCCTTGTTCATAGTTTAATTAGGCTTTGCATATCCCTACATATTCCCAGATGAGGGTTTCTGTTGTTGCTGTTGAATTGGTGCCAGAATTCTTAGAGTATCGCTGACTTGAGACCCTAAGCTTTACATGAAATAAACAATACACTTTGTTTCCACAAGTGCAGTCATTGCTAAATTGATAAAATAAAATATATGGTACTGCAAACATTTCAGAGTAATTTGAATCCTGGTTCATATTCATGGTATCAAAATGAAATACCCATATGATGGAGTGATGGAACATAATAGATTGTAGTAATGAGGATGACTAACTGCATTCTTTAGAGGACACGCAGTTCCAAAATAAACTAAATACTGCTACTGTTACATAATAAGAATTCTAAAAGAATTTTGTCTTTTAAAGGAATGCAACAATATTCTGAAAACATACCCAAATACATAGTAGTGCGCTTGAACCTGGGAAATGGTGCTCAACTACTAGTCAATGAATATGCTGAGATTAATGCCTTTTAATAAGCTACCTGTGAATGAATTATAATACTTGTAGGTGGGTTCATAGCTTATATAATTTTTGAGTAAATGCAAACAAACATACCCTATAAAGTATTGAGAATTAAAAATAACTCATAAACTTATATGTGCAATTTGACCTTTTAACTGTCTTAATTGTTTGAGTGCACATGACATCTCTGCTTCTTAACTCAGAACCTAATTCAGAAGATGACTGGTAACCCAGCTATGTTTGTATTGTTAAGGCTATGTTTATCTAAAGGCCCTTGTTGCACCTCTCTGATCTTCAGAGTGATTTAAGCAGATACTAGAAGATTAATAACAAGTATAAGGTTGCATGAAATCATGAATTAGGGTCAGGATATGTAATAAAAGTTCACATTTACCCTGTTAGGAGACAGAAAAATATTAGCGACCTCTCTAAATTTTTGTATAACAGCTAAAGGACTTGAAAGAGAAGCTTACAATTTACAGCATGCTGAGTAGTACTGGAGGTGGGGAGGGGGCATACTCCTGAAACAGTACTGAAAAATCTATCTCATTTCCAATTATGTAGTAATATCTATGATGCCAAGCAACTTTTTTTTCATTGCTTCCATCAGTTTGGATTTATAGTACAGGAAGACTGACATTCAAAAAGAATACAAGGTATCTTAATATGGGCTAATTATGGTTTAAAAAGTTTTAAATGCATTCAACTTTTTTTTTTTTTTAATCATGCACCGTGCTTTATTATCTCATGCTAATACTGCTGTTCTTTTGTAGAAACCATTGTGCCATTGCATCACTTTTAACTGTTTTCTCTTAATGTAGATTTATAAGTCTGCATCCTACTCACTTGGGAATTATTACCAGCAAACTAGTAGTTACTTCAGAAGAATAAGCACTCTCCTAATGAATTGTTGTACCGTAAATGAGTGCAGTAATTTCCCAATTTTTCTTCGTTAAATACAAAAATCAAACATATTTTCAACTTTCTCTGAATGTTTTTCATTTTCTTGATAGATCATTCCTTTTTGCTAACAGTACTGAGATCGTTCTCAGTGATGGTCCTATGCTTAAACAACAGATGTTTGTCGTAGCCAATGTTTTATCCTGAAGAAGGCCCTCTATCTGAAATTATTTTGAATTGTGGCCACAGCAGAACTCTGCAGAACTTGTCAATACAGTAGAACAGTAAACGTTATTGCAAGACATGTTGCAAATTTTATTTAATGACTTAGATTTTCTACAAAGTGGATGAAGATAGGTTTCTGTCACTGGAAAGCCATTCCCTTTGATATTTTTCAATTAATAGTGAGTGAACTAATTAAGTTTTTGGACATTCTATGCTTGCTACAAATCTACACTGATTTAGTACCACTGACATGAAAGTTAATTTTCAAATTCATATCACAGAGGAAGAGTTATGTTTGCAATATATTTAATAGGGAAACAGTGGCAGTACACTTTATCACAGCAGTATTACAGATTTTGTTCCCCTTTGTGTCTGACAGAATGTTGTTCTTAAGCATGGTCTTATCAAAGTCAATAAGGAAGGATTTCTCATATATTTCAACAAAATTGTTTGGGCTCTTTTTCTCCTTCCTGTGTTACTGTATGTAGGAGAGATTTCATCCTAGTTATATTGACAGTAAGAATTTTTTAGCTGTCTGGAAGGGCTGAAAGGGTGACGTTTGCAGTCAATATAATTTATGATATTACATTTTGACACCATTTTAGAATAATTTTCCAACATAAATGAATTTAATTCAAGGCAGTTTATTATAACTATCTGGGGAGAGGAGTTTAGAATTTCTTTTTGCCAGTCTTTGATGTGACATGCTAAACATTTTAGCTTTTATTGTTTTTCTTCTCTGTTGTTTGATTATGTAATTGTAACATGCACTGAAAAATATTCCTGTACAGATTGAGATAATTTTCATGCTCTTCCAGTGAGGAAATATCCATCATTTCATTCTAATAGCAGGTATTTTCATGTGCAGTATGAATACTTTCTTAATTTACCTGACTAAAATCTGTTACTATATGTTTTTTAACTCAAGTCTTATAGTTTGCTGAAGTAACTGAATCAGTCTCCTGGCATGGTTTTTCCATGTCATCAGTATGTCATGGATATAGATCTGTGGATGTCTGCTGCCTCTCTTGTTTTCTGAATAAAACTGCATGACCAATTCTGAGCCTGGAAACACAACAGAGACATTTCAACACAATAAAGTAGAGAAAAATAGCAAAATAGTACAGTATTTACTATCATCCAGAACCACAGCTGGAGTAAATTTGGATAGCACCATTAACGTAGGTGAAGAGCTGTAGGATATGTGGCCTAAGAAAAGCTGTATTGGTGCTTGATAAAGCTTATTCACAAAACTGCATGTCAGTATATTAGCAGAAATGGGGACAAAACTGCAGGGAGGGGTTTGAAAGAAAAAAAAAATGTGTTACCCAGCCTTCATTTTCTGCTGTAATATGTACAAAGCAATCAGTGACCAATCTTCCAAAATGCCCATTAACTAAGGAAGGGACCAACAACACATCACTAAAAAAAGGAAGGTTTTCCTTTTCCATTCACTTAAGAAGGAGCTGGATTAAACTTACAGTATCTATGGGATGGAGAATTACATTTCAGTCAGAATGATGTCCAAGGTAGCTTCTTTGGAATGGGGATGCTATCTAACTGCTGCATACCATGACTACCGTTTCTGTCTCTTCTGCTGGTTCTCCTCACCAGTATACGCTTCCCTAAATCTATTGAGTTTCTGCTGGAATCTCATTGGATTGCAGTAATTTCAAAACCTGGCAACACTGATTTGGCTTTCACTCCCTGTTTGCTAATGGGTTACTCCTCTATTCTACTGTTCCTAGTTTTAAAGATCAGTTTGCATCAAATACAGAAGTATTTAAATAGTAGCTTATGAATATTTTTATACTTTTTATTTCAAAGCTTTTTTCCTTAGCTTCTTTTACCTTTTTCCACCGTTACACAAACAGGAGACATGTCTATATTCAAAGCAGGTTTGGAATCTGTAGAAATAATTTATTACTACTGTTCATCTCTGAATATATGCCACGTTTGTAATCATTGCATGTCTTCTGTTTACGTTCAATACCATGTACTGAAGCTGTATTCAATATAACAAAAAGTATTTGTATTCCTAATAAATATCAGGCTTATTAATTTATGCCATGGAATGCAAAAGTGACAATTCGGAATTTTTCTCTGAATGGCCGAAGTGCTGTTTGGGAGTTTTCACAAATGGGAATAAGTGGTCCTAAGGAAATGATCAAGGAGTGATGAGAAAAAAAACCCCAAAACCCCACAAAAAAACGCTTGCATTGTATAAGATTTTTCCTTCTCTTCTGCAGTGCCCATTTCTCTGAAAAAATACTGGAACTGTGCTGAAAGCCACAGTGACTCTTTCTTCTTGAAATATTGTAATATTAAATCTGAAGATTTTTGTAACATTATCACCACCCCAATGATGCTCTATATATTCTTTGAAGGTCTACCTTTTGGACTCCTTTAAGTACATGTGAGTATCAGCCTTTGTTGAAGAAAAATACAATTTTCAAAATCTTTTTGCTAGCAGACAAAGGCATGACCCAAAGCCTTTAACCCAAAGGCAATCTTGTGTTCCAAAATTTCTCTAAATAGAGAAAGCTTCTACTAAAAGAACAAATGATCAGACAGAAAACCTTCATGATAGTAAGTTAAGTGAGTTTGAATTAATGGCTATTTAAAAAACTATGGATCAAGTCTTCATCCAGAGGTGAAATGTGATACCTCATAGTGAAAAGCAATAAGCAGGATTAATGTTTTGATTTGTGAAAGTATTTCTGACAGCAATCAGAAACCAGTTATTCTAACAACCCTCTTTCTGTGGTACCCAGGCACTGAATGAAAATCTCATATTCTTTCCTGGGAATACTCACAGGGTTAGTGTGGAGCAAGGATAATTAACTCAATTTGTCGGATGCACTTTCATTAGTCAGACAGAAGATTAATGGAACTGAACAGTTCCATGTCTGAATGTTATATTTATTCAGGTAACAAATACATCCAAGTAATGAGTGCACTATGTAGAGAGAGGCTTCTGAAGCATACTTTAGTCCATCTCTGCTCATCTGTAGAGATTTATTTAGCTTGTGGATTTAGCTTCCTTTTGATGTGTTTATTGATGGTCTGTGAATCCTCACCCTCTTCTGAGATCAGTAGGTTATTGCTTCTCGTTTAACAATCAGCCTTTTGTAAATCCTAAGAAAAATCCAAAGGGTCATCTTATAGCATGAATAAACAATAAACTACAAAGCTGTGCTTTAAACATGTTGTGTATTAAGAAAACTGTGCCACTTATCAGTACAAAGCTCAGAACTAAAGTAATCAGGCAAAAAAGCCAGCAGTGCTTCAATGACTTCCCTCCAGCTTTAGTATGTTTTTGTACATGCAGCCTAAGTACTGAAGTACATGTGTTCTAACATGATTCCCCTTTTACTACATATTGATAATCGCTATAAGAAACACAGGCATCTTTAGATTTGGCCAACCACTCTCCCTGCATTCCTTTTCCTGGATAATACACCACTGCCATTTTACTGAAATGAAGGTTACTACCACTTCCTAATGAAGTAATTGTCCTGGCCATACTAAAAGCAGTATATTTTAATGTGTCAGAAAGTAATAATAAACATGGAAGAATAATATCTGTTTAGTATCTGAATAATAAAGATTAGGGCAGGCAGAAGCAAAGGGTAGGGGGCAGAGATCAGCATGTGCCTGTATGCAGAGAAAATTCATCATCTGATTTTTCAGTCCACAGAGAGTAAAATAAGGAGAGACGTGGAAGAAAGAGACATATGACAAGATCCTGTTCCACATCATCACTTTGAGAAATAACAGATGTATGAAACTTGGCACATTCCCTTATAGAGCAAACTATAATTATTTTACTGGTTCCCAGACTACCTTATATTTTAGCAGCGTGATGTAGTTGGATGTTTCTTGGTTAATACGACAATTTCTAATACTAATACTAAACCTCAGAAGGACTTTAAAGTTAGACTGGTGCTAATAATTGCCTGGTGAGGCCACAGAGAGGTGTTTTTGTCAGAGCTGATACCCCTGGTAACCATATTTTAGAATTTAGGGGTTGTATTAAAAATGTTCATATTCACATAAAAGCTTCCATTAGGACAACCTAGATATAATTTCCATGAAATAGACTGGTCTTTGGAAATAACAGATTTTTATCAATATTACTAGCTTGAGGTTGGATCAAACATAGGCATACGAATATGGTAAACTACATTCCAGGAATCATTTTGCTGTATGAGGAGGTTTGGTACTTTTCAGTTAAGAATCTTTGAGAGAAGTTATATAGTATGTGCTTTTATTACCAGATGATACTGAGGAGGAATTAGGTATAGCGGGAGTGAAAGGGTTAACAAGATTGAAGTACTAAGGGCCCAGGTTCAAGTAATGAAAAGCACTGATAATTATAATCAACTGAGTTACAGCTGAGGTGAATTAGCTGCATGCTTTAACCCGGCACAGTGCCTGCCCTGGCTGCAGTGGAGTATCCTTCCTGTCTTACTGCTGCCTGGGGTGTGGCTGGCTCATTAAGCTTTGGAGTGCGACAGAGCAGGAGCTCTTGGTGGTGAGTTCCCAGAGACCTGAGGGTGACCAGGAAAGGTTAGTGAGAGACTGAGCAGAGTCTGGGAAGCACACATACCACATCAGAAAGAGGGTCTTTGATTTACCCCTCGATTGGAGTCTGTGTATCAATCTGCTACATGATACTAGATCTAGAAGTAGAATCACATTCTGTGATCTGCACCTCTGCACTGAAATTACCTTCTGGCTAGTGTGAAACCCAAGAGTATCAGAATTTGAAGGGAACTACACTGTGATACAACATTTAGATATCAGTATATTCCTCAGTGGCTGTAGGCATTTTAGAGTGAATTGTAGGCACAATAGAGGAAACTTGAAGGTTCTTTTAGAGGCAGTAGCTGCTTAAAGTAAAAAAAAAAAAAAGGGATCCTCAGATTTTTTTAGTAACAGAATGTCTTGTTGCTGTTGTTGAAGCTGGTAATGCATTTGAGGTCTGTCTGTGCTCATGTGAAAAATGATTGTGTTTGCATGTATATATGTTTGCATATGGGTATCATTCAGCATGGCATAGTCTAGTAACTATATATCACTTAGAGGTGAAAAAAACCCCAAAAACAAGCTCTCTTCTACCAATGGGTAAGACATTGGGAAAATAAGTTCTTCTTTGTTTGCTTGTTTAACCTGTGACTCTCCATTTTCATAGGATCTTTGTGAGGTATGGAATTTTTATCATCTTATAGTTTCAGGGAGCAAGTAGGTGTTTGATTAGGTCATTCAAGTCTTGGGAGGTAAGACGTTCTGATGGATCAGAGTGAACTGTGTGCACATAACAGATGCATCCTTTCTCTGTGGAATATTTTTACCCTTAGTTTTTTTTGTTTCTGGGTTTTGTGTTTTCTGAGTTTTTTTTGTTTGTTCTTTATTAGATGATAAGGTCAAAAGGAAAAAAAATAATTGTGGGTTGGGGAGGCATTTAAGTTCTAGGGTGAAAACTGGGGAAAAGGAAATGCTTTCTATGTTACTTATTTTTTTGTTTTACATTTGCTTACATATATTTTATTTTTCTGACACACTGAAGGAAAGGAAGTAAATTCTTCTTAAAAAAAAAAAAAGTCAGACAAACCCAAAACATAGATGCATTTCATGAAGCTGGCAGAGGATAATGCACATTTTCCTCTAGAGGACATGGTAGAATATATCTCTACAAGTGCTCTACTCAGTGCTTGTCAGGCCGTACATGGAGTACTGTGTCCATTTCTGGTCTCATAATGCAAAAAGACACAGACAGATTGGAGAGGGTTCAAAGGAGGGCCATGAAGATGATGAAAGAGCTGGAGAGCCTGTCCCAGGAAAGACTGAAGGAGGTAGGTCTTTTGCTGGAGAAGAGAAGGCTCAAGGGCGACCTCATCACAGTATTCCAGTACTTAAAGGGCAACTACAAAGAGGACAGAGGCTCTCTCTTCACATGGAGCCACATGAAGAAGACAAAGGACAATGGGCATAAGTTGCACTGGGAGGGGTTTCATCTCAACGTGAGAAAGAATATTTTTACAGTGAGAACCACCATTCACTGGAATAACCTCCGCAGCGATGTGGTAGAGTCCCCATCACTGGAGGTTTTCAAAACATGACAGGACAGTGTGCTATGTGATCTCATGTAGGCTCCCTTTCCCATGAAAAGTTGGACCAGATGATCTTTCGAGGTCCCTTGCAACCTGAGCTGCTCTATGAGCATGCTTAGAGCACCTGGTCAGAGGGGGAGTTAAAGAAAAGTCCTGGAAGGAGAGAACAGTGTTTTGGAAGGATTACAGGAAATATTGGTGCAGCCTCACCTTGAGTACTGTGTGCAGTACTGGGCCCCACAATTTAAGAAGGATGCGAAGGTCCTTGAATGCATCCAGAGGAGGCCGACAAAGCTGGTGAAAGGGCTGGAAGGAAAGTCCTATGAGGAACAGCTAAGAACTTTGGGTTGGTCTAGTTTGGAGAAAAGGAGGCTAAGGGGCGACCTCATTGCTCTCTACAGCTTTCCGAGGAGGTGAAGTGGAGAGAGAGGTAGTGATCTCTTCTCACTGGTATCCAGTGACAGGATGCATGGGAATGGTTCATAGATGTGTCAGAGGAGGTTCAGACTTGATGTTAGGAGGCATTTTTTTACCAAGAAGGTGGTAAAACACTGGAACAGGCTTCCTAGAGAGGTGGTCGATGCCTCATGCCTGTCAGTGTTTAAGAGGTATTTGGACAATGCCCTTAATGTGCTTTAACTTCTGGTCAGCCCTGAATTGGTCAGGCAGGTGGACTAGATTATTGTTGTAGGTCCCTTCCAACTGGAACTAGTCTAGTCTAGTCTACTCTACTCCACTCTATTCTGTTCTGTTCTATTCTACAGGACTGGAAAAAAGGTATTGCTTCTGCTGCTGTCCTCTATGTACTCTCCTGAAAAGCTTATGGGAGAAAAAAAATTTACAAGTTTGGTCATAAATATGCAGATTAACTTTTCACCTTATTACAGTTTTCTGCGTTAATGTGACTTATTAAAAGAGTGTGAACATGAAGAGTGTCCTAGGAGGCAACATTAAAAGGTTTCTTGGAGTGGAACTGAAGGGGGCTTGTACTAGATGGTATCCAGGGGAAAATCTGGTGTAGCTAGGAGTGAAAACAGATTGACCTCAAAACCAAATATCCAGAGAATGATCAGTTCTGAGAATAAAATCCTTTCTAAGAAAGATACAGCAATTGAAATAAAAATGGTTCTGCAAAGCAATATACCAGCTGTGAAAATAGACAGAATATTAATTTTCTTTCCTCATAGAAGAAAACAACTGATGACTCAAGCAGTCATAAAATGGCACAGGAATCCATTTTACTGGTCACTGAAACAATTTATAGCTAATTCACTCCTTCATTTTCCATGGATATGAACCAAAAAGTTACACAGTAGACAAAATTGTCTCTCTGTCCAAGGTAGCTCCTGTGAATCCACAGTAGCTTCTTTGATTTTTCAAACAAGATAGGGGCATATATTTACAGTTCCTACTCTGTTCCAGACATCGTCTTATCTCATTTTCATTGCCATAACCTTTGAGTGGGTTTAAACAGTGCATTAAATGTTAAGACTTAAGATTTCCCATATATGGTTTGATGTCTCATTATTTCGCTACGTGTTTGTTTCATATGCTCCCCTGATATTAAGTGATGATAACCTTCTCAATTCTGTCAGCATTCTATTTTCCAAGACTCCATAGAAATATAGCTGGTTTTTTAGTTAAATTCATAATAGTATTTTGGATGAGAATCTGATTTTCTTTCTGTCTGTCTAAATAAATAATTCCAGAGAAATGCCTTTATTTTAATACTATTGTGTAACAGATATCAGAAAGTGGACACTAAAAAAGTTAATTCCTTTTTTCTTTTTTTTTTTTTTGCTACATGTTACATCTTCACAAAGGGTCCTAGTGCTCATTTTTCTTACAGAAGCATATAGTCTTTAATCACTGAAGAGTAATCATAAATTAACATTAGAATGAGGAAAAATAGCTTTCTAAAGCTATTGTTGAAAACAGTAGTCTCAGTAAAATATTAAAACAAACTCCATGGAATGAGATAAATCTGGCACCCTGGCAAGGGAATTTAAAAAAACCCAAAACAGTCAGGTGTCTTTAAACTTTGTAGTTCTCCACAGTTTCATCGCATATGTTGTCTTACCATTGTCTGAAAATACAAGAATCAAACTATTTTCCTGGGAGATCAGAGGCTGTTATAATACTTTTGATGAAAGATGGGATGAGGATGATCAATACAATGTAACAGTCTAAAAATCTAATCTACTGGGAGAAGGACTACAGTAGCTTTCAAGGTTTAGCTATCACATGCATCGTGGAATAGCCTATCACATTTATTTTTAGAAACTAATATAGTATTTCCTGGTAACAGTAAACATTTAATTTTAATATAGTGTTCTAATATAACGTAAGAGGACTTTAATGTTTTATATACAGTCTATTAAGAACATTGCTTTTGTGGTTTGATCTGTGGTTATGTATGATAAATGAAACACTATTTTATTGTAACATTTCCATGTTTTGCCCCTTGGAGGAACATAATAGTACAACCTGACTTTTTTTAATTATTTTGAAAGTGTGAATTTGTTTTCTGCTGACTGACAAAGCAATTCAAATGTCAAGCAAGTGGAAATGCATTTCTGAGGTGCAAATACAGATAGATGTGTTAGCAGCTTAAATTAAACTATTCATGATATTTTGCAGCCCAGTAAGCTTAATAACAGCCATTAAAGGTCCTTAAGATTTTTTTTCTGAGACAGTAAGTTAGAATTTGCACAAGATGAATACTTTCAAGATAGTTGTGACTAATGCTTATATAGCTAAAAACTCCATTAGTAAGACATCAGTAGTTCTTAACACCTTAGCATGAAACAAATGGATACTTAAAATGAAAAGCCTTGACTCTTTTCCTTTGCAAAATGGCATGGATTCAGGAAAGTTAATTTCTTTTCTGTTAGAAAGGGGTTTTCTAATTAGAATTTTCTTGTCTGAAATAAAACGTCAAGTACAATTTACCGAATATTTTATCAGCTCCTATATCAGTATATATAGACATTTATTCCATAGAACTAGGAAACTTTCACATAATTTCATTGTGAAAATTAGAGAAAGATGACTTTCTTTTATGTATTCTGAAATCACTGAGATTTCACAGATTTGACACGCTAACAAAACAGTAAAAGACAGGAAGGTTAAGCAGCAAAAACCATATGTTAATAGAGGAAAAAATGAAATAATTTTCAGTCAAAGTGAAAATCTAACAGACATTGTAGGAGTAGAGAATGAGAAAAGGTTTATGTTTTTTATTGCTCACAATTATTTGACATTGTTTTTCCAGTACTTACAATCTCCTTGCTTTAAAAAAAAAAATCCTGAATGTCACTTTTTGACGTGCTTTTCACTTTCATAGTCTTTGTGAGTCAATAAAGCTTTGTAAAGGTTCTTCTGTATTTCTTTCATCTGAAGAAGTGTGTGAATTAAAACATTATTTGAGGATGAAGGTGGAAGGAAAGAGGAAACATAGGATTAATTCGAAGTCCTTCATTCAGTTTAATTTGTTAGAGACTTTTTAGCTGGTGCTAAATATCTTAATGCTGACAGTTGAATTAAACAATCTCTCTGTAAAGTCCCCTTTTAACTCTGCTTTCTTAGCCAGTGAATTGTATTTCCTTTACATGGCTAGGCATACAGGAGCTAGGAGCTTATTACCATCTGCAGAATTTGAGAGAAAATAGTTTAAAAAGAGTGAATCATGAGTGACAAGTTCCTGAAAATGACCTCTGACTTTTGCCTTAAATTATTAATGGATATCTTTAGTAGACCAGTATCCCTCCCCTTCCCCCCCCCCATTGCCCCATTGACAGACACATTTTAAATATTTCAGCTGGAACCCCTTAGCTTTCATTTCATTCATTCCTATTCCATTAATTTTATCCATTCATTTTGTTTCATTTCCTTCCTAGTATCTTATCTGCTAAATTATTTTTTCTGAGAGTGGTTAGCAACCACCTTTGAGATTTTCCTCCATCATCTCAGAAATGAGAAGTGTGATCGCTTGATTGTCTTGTATTTCTCAATTCTCTGCGCAAAGCTATGCTGATCCACGTAATGATCCTCTGCTTAAATCACCATTAGACTGAAAATATAGGAGCACAGTAGTTAGTCATCTCAGCAGGAGCCACTGAAATCAGTTGTGTGGGCTGAATCAAGATTGTAGGTTTTGTATTGAGGCTAATCCTGGAAGTACAGCTGCTGCACATACTCAAGCCTATCACCTGACTGTTCTCCCATATTCTTTAAGGTGGTTCTGTTGGTTGGTTACTTGAGAAATAGACATTTTTGGATCAGGAAAGTGCAGTCAGTGAAACGATTAGCATAAATGTCTTAACAGAAAAATGCTAGGACAGACCCACAGGTTCTTCCAGGACAGGTGCTTGAACAATCATTTCAATTTTTTTCCCTTTCTTTCCCTCTCATGTTTATTTCCCAGATGTCTGCTGGCAGGAGCTGCTTTCAGCACGAGAACCAGGCCGCCACCAATGTCCTGTAGAAAGCCCAAGAGTGGAGTCATGGATCCACATACTAGAATCTGGGCCAGAACTTCCTACTTGAGAGGAGTAGGAACTTCCTACTCTCCTCTTTTTCCTGAGTTCAAGCCAGAGCTCTCTATTCAGCCAGGCCGGTCTTCTTCCCCGCCGGCTCGTCTTTCGGCACCTGGGGACAGCCTGCTCTTGTGCCTTTAGGACTTCCTCCTTAAAGAATGTCCAGCCTTCCTGGACTCCTTTGCCCTTTAGGGCTGCCTCCCAGGGGACTCTGTTGATCAGTCTCCTCAACATCCCACTCCTCAGGAGTGGAGTGCATGCTCCTGCTATGCTTCCAAGGCTGACGTGGTTTTCTGTCCTGCTTCAGTTTTGCATGTGTGCAATAGCCCTTTCATGTTAAATGGAAATGCTTATCTCCAGAGCATAAGTGCTCAGAGAGATTCAGTTACTATATACACTGGTAGACGGATAAAATATGAGGAGCATACAGAAATTTGCAGACTTCAAGTTCAATATAACACAGCAGAAGGAACAGATACTAAAAGGGGGAGATTTATAGAACAATTAGAACAATTCTAATGATGTGTATATATATATACAAATAAAAAATACAGATATATACAGAATCACAGAATCGTATAGGTTGGAAAAGACCTTTAAGATCATCAAGTCCAACCGTAAAGCTAACACTACCAAGACCACCACTATACCATGTCCCTAAGCACCTCATCCAAACGTCATTTAAATACCTCCATGGTGGCGACTCAACCAGTTCACTGGGCAGCCTCTTCCAATGCTTGATAACCCTTTCAGTGAAGAAAAATTTCCTAATATCCAGTCTAAACCTCCCCTGGTGCAACTTGAGGCCATTTCCTCTCGTCCTATCACTTGTTACCTGGGAGAAGAGACCGACCCCCACCTCTCTACAACCTCCTTTCAGGTAGTTGTCGAGAGCAAGAAGGTCTCCCCTCAGCCTCCTTTTCTCCAGGCTAAACAACCCCAGTTCCCTCAGCCGCTCCTCAGAAGACTTGTGCTCCAGACCCTTCACCAGCTTCATTGCCCTTCTTTGGACACGCTCCAGCACCTCAATGTCTCCCTTGGAGTGGGGGGCCCAAAACTGAACACAGGGTTCAAGGTGCGGCCTCACCAGTGCCGAGTACAGGGGCACGATCACTTCCCTAGTCCTGCTGGCCACGCTATTTTTGATACAAGCCAGGATGCCATTGGCTTTCTTGGCCACCTGGGCACACTGCTGGCTCATATTCAGGCGGCTGTCAACAAACACCCCCAGGTCCTTTTCTGCCGGGCAGCTTTGCAGCCACTCTTCCCCAAGCCTGTAGCGTTGCATGGGGTTGTTGTGACCCAAGCACAGGACCTCGCACTTAGCCTTGTTGAACATCATACAATTGGCCCCAGCCCATCAATCCAGCCTGTCCAGGTCCCTCTGCAGAGCCTTCCTACCCTCCAGCAGATCAACACTCCCACACAACTTGGTGTCGTCTGCAAACCTACTGAGAGTACACTCGATCCCTTCGTCCAGATCATTGATAAAGATATTAAACAGGACTGGCCCCAACACAGAGCCCTGGGGAGCACCGCTTGTGACCGGCTGCCAACTGGAGTAAACTCCATTCACCACCACTCTTTGGGCCCGGCCATCCAGCCTGTTCTTTACCCAGCGAAGAGTACGTCTGTCCAAGCCATGAGCAGCCAGTTTCTCCAGGAGAATGCTGTGGGAAACCGTGTCAAAGGCTTTACTGAAGTCTAGATAGACAACATCCACAGCCTTTCCCTCATCCACTAGGCAGGTTACCTTGTCGTAGAAGGAGATCAGGTTGCTCAAGCAGGACCTGCCTTTCCTGAACCCATGCTGGCTGGCCTTGATCCCTTGGTTATTCTCTACATGCCGTGTGATGGCACTCAGGATGATCTGCTCCATCAGCTTCCCCGGCACCGAGGTCAGGCTGACAGGCTTGTAGTTCCCCAGGTCCTCCTTCCGGCCCTTCTTGAAGATGGGTGTCACATTAGCTAATCTCCAGTCAGCAGGGACCTCCCCAGTTAGCCAGGACTGCTGGTAAATGATGGAAAGGGGCTTGGTGAGCACATCTGCCAGTTCCTTCAGTACTCTCGGGTGGGTCTCATCAGGCCCCATAGACTTGTGAATGTCTAAGTGGTGCAGCAGGTCACTAACCATTTTCCCCTGGATTATGGGGGCTCCATTCTGCTCGCTGTCCCTATCTTCCCACTCGGGGGTCTGGGTACCCAGAGAACAATTGGCCCTGCTATTAAAGACTGAGGCAAAGAAGGCATTAAGTACCTCAGCCTTTTCCTGATCCTTGGTCACTCTGTTTCCTCCCCCATCTACTAGGGGCTGGAGATTCTCCTTAGCTCTCCTTTTGCTGCTAATGTATTTGGAAGAAGTGTTTTTTGTTGTCTTTTACAGCAGCAGCCAGATCGAGCTCTAGCTCAGCTTTGGCCCTTCTAGTTTTCTCCCTGCACAGCCTCGCTACACCTTTGCAGTCCTCCTGACTTGCCTGCCCCTTCTTCCAGAGGTCATAGACTCTCCTCTTTCTCCTGAGTTTGAGCCAGAGCTCTCTATTCAGCCAGGCTGGTCTTCTTCCCCGCCGGCTCGTCTTTCAGCACCTGGGGACAGCCTGCTCTTGTGCCTTTAGGACTTCCTCCTTAAAGAATGTCCAGCCTTCCTGGACTCCTTTGCCCTTTAGGGCTGCCTCCCAGGGGACTCTCTCGACCAGTCTCCTAAACAGGCCAAAGTCTGCCCTCCGGAAGTCCAAGGTGGCAGTTCTGCTGACCCCCCTCGTCACTTCTCCAAGTATCAAAAACTCTATCATTTCGTGATCACTCTGCCCAAGATGGCCTCCAACCATCACATGGCTCACAAGTCCTTCTCTGTTCGTGAACAAGAGGTCCAGCGGGGCACCTTCCCTAGTTGGCTCACTCACCAGCTGTGTCAGGAAGTTATCATCTGCCACGCACTCCAGGAACCTCCTAGACTGTTTCCTCTCTGCTGTATTGTATTTCCAGCAGACATCCGGCAGGTTGAAGTGCCCCACAAGAACAAGGGCTAGCGATCGTGAGGCTTCTCCCAGCCAATTTGTTATATTCCTTTTAGTAATATTGGTTTAATTTTAAAACAAAGGAAAAAATCTTCCTAATAACAAGTAATTGACTACTCATCAGTCTGCAAATCTGTGGTTGGCAAACATAGGAAGGTCATTAACTAGACTAGCCTTGGCCATTAGGAATGAGGCGAATAAGACTCGCTCTCCAACATGATAATTCTTTGGGATGAATAAATTTTAGGGAAGGTCTTTTCTGGTCTGTATTCTAGCAATTAACAATTTTGGCACTAAGAAAGAAGTTTATTGGTCAGAAAGGGGCTGGTTGGGAACATACACTGCTGTTAGCCTGTTCTGAATGCCTCACATCAGGTCTGTATGAAGTCACTGCCTCCATCCTGCACGCCTAGTAGGCTATCGTCTCTCCAAAGCATCTTGTGAAATCTCCCTTCCTATTCAAGGCCAATGTTTGTCTCCAGGCCAATGCTTTTGAATATTTGAGACATTATTTTGATCTTTTTTGAATCATCCCATTGATCCACAGTACACTAATGACTGTGAGAATCAGACTGCGCAGTCTAGGGTGCTCCTTATGCTACATTGAATTATTCTCAGAGGAAACAGATTTTAAAGCTGAGAGAAATCATTAGATCATTAACCTGTTTTCACAGTATATCACAAGCATTATATTTCACCCAGTTATCCCCCTAATAGATTTCTGAGATTAAACATTGCTAAAAGGCAATGATTCTTTTGGAGGAAGCCCCACTGTTCCCATTGTAAAGATCTTTTTAATACAGATAGCCTCTGCATGGTCCTATTCAGCTTTTCAGTTAGGAAGACTACTTTTCACACCACAGATCGGAAGTTCTAGTTCACACAGAGCATGCAGCCATGGATGCTAATTAAAACCTGAAAGGACATGAATAAGTTGACATATTCTTTAAACCGACACTGGTTTTCTTGCAAACAATATTTTCTAACTCAATTAGAAGTTCCAAAAAGTATTACTAGTTGAACATTTTGCTCTGTTATGTGGAATATCCTATTAAATTGTCATAATAGTTTATTTGGCTGTTAAAGTATAAGCAGCTGGAACTCCTGTTATTGTTACTAACAGAAATCGAGATGTAGCTTCTGTTCATTTTGTGTTGCAACAATTTAAATATCAGCTAAATAAGCTGTAATCATTTTTATATCCAGCCACTTTGGTAGCAAGCAAGCAATGTTAAACCATATGTTCACAGTTAGGACGTTCAGGAAGGGAGCTGCCTTTATCAGCAGTTTGTACTTCAGCTGCACTTGTACCGTATTTTGCCACCTTGCTGGTTGAAGGGAATGAATGTAAAGAAGAGTCATCTGAAGATAGTGAACAGCTGACTAAGCATTAACTTTAATGAGAGCATTGAGAGCTACCAGGAGCTGTTGGAAGGGCACAGATGAACCCAGCCACTTACCTCCAAACTGTGACAGTAAATCGGAAAGAAAGTTGGGAAACAGCTAGGCCATATACCTTGAAACAGAAGCAAAGAGGAAAAGACTGAATGTTTTAGTCTAAGGACCTGACAGCCAAGGTGAATGGCTTTTCTTTCTGTATGCCTTTCAGAGAGAAGAAAATCATGACATGGGTGAAGATAAATTCTGTATTTGTGGTTATAAATACATCTTGCATTTAAAAAGTACTGAACTAAGGCTAGAATCCTAATTCTTACATTTTTAATGCAGTCTTTAAAAATAAGGTGGTTTCCAGTTTGCTTTTCCTCCTGACGTCCTTCCTTCTGTCTGATCTGAAAACTCCGTCATGTGGAACGCTACTGCTGAGCCAGGGGAGTAACTGTGCAGACTGCTGCCATTTGAGTTAATGAAGTTACAGAGGTTTTTGAGGGAATTAATTTGGGTTTTTTTTACTTCAAGTATGAGAAAGAGAAGGTGTGCTGATGAATGTAAGCTTCCTCCTATTTTACCTTGGTGTACTCTTTTTCCAAATGGTTTCCATCCTGTCTCTTTTCATCTGTAGTTCTTATCCCAGCCTCATTCTCCTTGTCTCTGTAATTTCCAGACTTTGGCTATCTCATTCCATCTCCTCCAACTTCTTGTCCATTTTTATTTTACTCACATAGGCTAGTTTGAACACTTGAATATTTGACACATCTCCTTTCTCCCCAGTTCCATACAAGCTTTCCCTAAAATGTATCATCTAATTGTTCACTGATAGTCCTTGTTTTTTACTTTTATGCTCCTTATTCTGGTCGCATTAAACAGATATTTCCTTTGCTTCCCTGCATGTTTTAATACTCAGGTTCTTTGTACAGCAAGTCCAGTCCAGCTCTCATCACTATCTTCTTTTTCCCACTGATGGCTTCTGTTACAGTCTAAGACCTTTTTGTCAATCTACCCTCGCTCTCTTTGTCTTCACAGTAATTAATCCAGACACTTTTTTTGGCACATTCCTTAGGCCTGAGAGAAGAAAGTCTCCTTACTCTTTGTTGAGGTATTTAGACTATTCACAAAATGTAGCATTTCAGTGCTGCAAAGGAGATTCAAAGTGGTTCTGTCCTTGAGCCTGTATTTGTCTGGAAATTAGGCAGAGGGACAGTGTGAAATCTGCATAAATGCTGGATAACTTTATCAAATCAACAGTCTTCTGCTTTTTTCTTCTTCTCTATGCAATCTGACACTAACTCTGACAATGGTGGGTAGGGAGGAAATGTTAAATTCTTGTCTGCCATCAAAATGAGGCAGAACAGATGTATTGCAGTTTCTGAGTAGAACATTTCATTCAGTCATATTACGTAGAAGTGAGAATTTAAGTTCTGTTTCAATTTATAATATGAAATTATTTTATGGTTAAAAAGTTGCTTTATAGTGACTATGTTCAATAACATTCTCTGAGTTTCAATTTCCTTGGTGTTTGCTTTTTCTTTTCTGTGTTTCCTGTTAATCTTAGTATTGTAATCTATAAATTTATAATACCCAGAAGACTATATTTTTAATTTTTTTTTTTAGTAGTAACATGTACTGGCACCAACTCATAACAAATAGGTGCTAAGGCAAATTCTCACTACATTATTTTCAGCTAAGTGTATAGCATAAATTGTAACTTCATACTTTCTTATATGTTCTTTATTATATTTTAGTTTATGACAGGAATGGAAAGGTCTTTCTTAGTGATTAGAAATGTAGAACAATATAAATTATTACTAAGGCTGGCTGCCTTAGAAGTGGCTGATGGAAGTCAGAGGGCAAAGTAACAAAAGGCAGAACTAATCCCTTAGAGTGAGCTATGCAAAGCAAGTCAGAGAAGGATCCCACTCTACCTGGGCACCAGATAAGAGAGTGAGTTGAAACTCATTGGAATACAGAAGAGTCTGAGAAGACATGAAGTTTTCCCTCTTTTCCATGGAACATCTTTCTTCATATCATGAATCCACTCCAGGTTTCCTCTTCTGCTAAATTAGTTTTGAGCGCACAACCTAGATTAGGGAAAAAAACAGGGTTTTGGGGGGAATACCATTATGAGAAACAGTTTGTATATCTTTTATAGAAAGAGGACCTCTGAGACAGACAGGAACAACACTCTAAATAAAACAAATACAATTATTCTATTAACTTCTAATCAAATAGTTTTGTAAGATAAATTGTTGACAAACAGTATCTATTGATCCTTAACAGCTCTCCTTAAATTTTTACTATTGTTTGTTTTGCTCATTTCAGTTGTCACAAACTCAATTTTAACTAATTTAATTTCAAAATGTTCTGAGAAACTTGGTTTTCATGGAATAAAATAAAAATATTTTTCTTTTTGCACCCCCTGATGATGGCAGTTCAGTTCAACCATTCTAATGCCAAGAGAAGGGTTTCTATAATATGCAAGGGTTGTTTTTCATTGGATACTGTTTTGCAGTGCTGTTAAATGACTAGCTGCTGCACTAATGTAGAAAGAGATCCTTGAAGCTGAAGGCAAATAGTTAAGGCAGCTTTAAGTTACCTTTTACATTTTCTAATCCAGGGCTACTCTGCTGCCTGTGACATCGCAGAAAATCCTGGAAATTCGTTCTGTAGTGCATGCCTTATGCACCAATATGCTGTGCAAAAGCTCTGGAGTCCGACAGTACCTTTTCCACCCCCAGCAATGTTAGTGGCTTACCAGCTCTGCCTCTAGCCAGATTTTCAGCTTCTCATTAGTGGGCTGCCTTGTGGCTGTTTTCCTCAGTGCCTGAACCAAGGGAATCCTCCCACAGCTAGAAATAAGACATTGATAGCTACTCTGCCTCATGGGTATTTGGTACAATGCTTAGGATAAGTTCAGCTCCTGAAATAGAATTCAATAAATCTAACTATTTTTCAAAAATTACTTTTTTTGGTGAGAGGTTATAAAGCCCTTGCAATTCAATTAGTGTTCACCTGTCACAAATATAAATCAATACCAAATAATCTGGTGGATATAGCCTCCAAATTATGAATTGCTGCTAATTAAGAGCTGTGCAGAAGTCATGATTCTTTTTCAGAAGAGAAACAACAAAGGCTTGAATGAATAGGGGCACAAAGTCTAAGTTGCTAATTGCTTCAGTCTTTGTGTGCAATATATCTTGGTACAGCCAAGTCTTCATGATTAGTATAGCTGAAAAATGAGTTTGAGGTTGCTCTGGGTATGCAACTCGTAGCAACTCAGCCAGGAGACATTTAACCTAATCTATTAGTTGAATCACTGTAGATATAACCCTTGGTATGAAAAGTGTGCTGTATTCAAGGTGTTGTGTAGAAAGAAAAAATCATCTAGTTTGATACTTTAAGTGAGGATAAAACTTGCATGAAACAACTTGGTTTTAGGAAGAAGTCTGTTAATTTACAGAGACCTGGTCACTCTGCATAGAATCATATAGAATCATTTAGGTTGGAAAAGATCTTTAAGATCATCAAGTCCAACTGTTAACCTAACACTGCCAAGACCACCACTACACCATGTCCCTAAGCACCTCATCCAAACGTTTTTTAAATACTTCCGGGGGTGGTGACTCAACCACTTCCCTGGGCAGCCTGTTCCAATGCTTGACAGCCCTTTCAGTAAATAAATTTTTCCTAATATCCAGTCTAAACCTCCCCTGGTGCAACTTGAGGCCATTTCCTCTTGTTCTATCACTTGTTACTTGGGAGAAGAGACCAACCCCCACCTCTCTACAACCTCCTTTCAGGTAGTTGTAGAGAGCGATAAGGTCTCCCTTCAGCCTCCTTTTCTCCAGGCTAAACAACCCCAGTTCCCTCAGCCGCTCCTCATAAGACTTCTGCTCCAGACCCTTCACCAGCTTCGTTGCCCTTCTCTGGACATGCTCCAGCACCTCAATGTCTCTCTTGGAGTGGGGGGCCCAAAACTGAACACAGTATTCGAGGTGCGGCCTCACCAGTGCTGAGTACAGGGGCACGATCACTTCCCTAGTCCTGCTGGCCACTAGTCCTTCCCTAGTCCTGCTGTATTTTTGATACAAGCCAGGATGCTATTGGCCTTCTTGGCCACCTGGGCACACTGCTGGCTCGTATTCAGCCGGCTGTCAACCAGCACCCCCAGGTCCTTCTCTGCCAGGCAGCTTTCCAGCCACTCTTCCCCAAGCCTGTAGCATTGCATGGGGTTGTTGTGACCCAAGTGCAGGACCCAGCACTTAGCCTTGTTGAACCCCATACAATTGGCCTCGGCCCATTGACCCATCCTGTCCAGGTCCTTCTGCAGAGCCTGCCTCCCCTCCAGCAGATCAACACTCCCACACAACTTGGTGTCATCTGCAAACTTACTGAGGGTGCACTCGATCCCCTCATCCAGATCATTGATAAAGATATTAAACCACGACAAGCCCCAATACTGAGCCCTCAGGAACACCAGTTGTGATTGCTCACCAACTGGATTTAACTCTATTCACCACAACCCTTTGGGCCTGGCCATCCAGCCAGTGTTTTACCCAGAGAAGTGTACACCTGTCCAAGCCATGAGCAGCCAGTTTCTCCAGCAGAATGCTGTGGGAAATTGTGTCAAAGGCTTTAGTAAAGTCCAGGTGAACAACATCCACCGCCTTTCCCTCATCCACTGAGCGGGTCATCTTGTCATAGGATATCAGGTTAGTGAAGCAGGACCTGCCTTTCATAAACCCATGCTGACTGGGCCTGATCACCTGGTGTCCTGTATGTGCTACATGATGGCACTCAAGACAATCTGCTCCATAACCTTTCCTGGCACCAAGGTCAGACTCGAGGTTTTTTAGCCTCGATAATTTGCTTGGACAAAAGGGACACAATTTTAGGGGAGGGTGTTCTTCAAGCGCAAATGCATTGATTATTTACTATATTTAAAAACTCCTGCAATAATTAGTAACAGTAGCATGTAATAAAAGCTAACTGCAATCCATAATCTCTGTCTAGGGTGAAAATAATATGGTTTTCTTTGAGAAGCAGCTTTTGTATCAGTCACCACAAGCTCCTTATAATTTTGCATCAAATGAATTTATTCTTCAGTTCTCTATTTACTATGTACAAACTTTAGTTTCGCATACAACGATTTTACTTGCTATGTAGGAAAAATTGTGTGAATGGATGGATTTTTTTATAGTCTTATACTCCAAGAATGATGATAAAAGAAAACTACTCAGCATCACCTACATAGATAGAGAGAAACAGCCACTAGCAGTCTCTCATATAAAGTAAATGTTTTGCTACAAATATAAATATTCTCCTGATCACATACTGTACTCCATTTCTGATTTGCATTGTATCAAAGGAGGCTTTCAGGAAATACTTTTTTTTCTTATTGCAAGCATTTGTGAGTACTATAGTAACTAAGGCAGAAATATTACATTTTAGTGAACAAGCTCGTAAATGAGAGATCTTAAGAATTTGTCTCGTACTTTACAACATTCTTGTAACAATACTAGGAAATAAAGGAACAGTCACTTTCTTGGGAGGGAGAGTGTAGACTAGACAAAACATTAAACAAATAACAGGTTTCACACAATTATCTCTGCTCCAATGTTTTGAATGTCTCATTATGTCAAGTGCAGTGATTTACTGAACAAATATTTACACTGTCTTTTTCTATCTCTTTGTTAATTACAACATATTAGGTTCTGATTAACTATTCTTTATTGTAACAGCTGAGACATGTTCTACTTGCACATTTTTCATGTTTGAATGAGAAAGAATCAGTTAGACCATGTAAGTTAAAAAAAAAAAAAAGAAGAGGAATGTTTAATTTATGAGTCTGCATTTTTTCCAGAAGGAAAGCTTCAGTCACCTTATGCAGAGTTTTTGTAATTTTTAGTTTTGAAAGCTGCATAAGAAAAAACTGTTCAGGTAGGTGTTCAGAGCAGAGTTATCAATACAATTGATATTTGTACAGTTGTATTTCATTTGGAATCATGACTACTTTACTTCAGGCTTCCAGTGCCTTACCTAAGAACCTTACCTACCAAAACTGTGAGGTATGACAGAGTATTGTAAGTGAAATTTTGATACTTCTCAGTTACTGGATGCCATCATAGGAAGGAAGAGACTTAGAATATCTCATTTCAGCCATCAGTCTAACTCTGAAGCCCCTGTCTCCAAACTTATTCTGAAGAATAGATGTGGTCAAGAATTGTCATGTTTTCATCCAGGGCTGCCCCAACAGTTATTATTATAGTTGTATGTACAACAATAACCATAACATAATTGATAAAGCTAAGCAAAAGCTAGAAATAAAAAAGGGTATAATAATCAAGCAATGGTTAGATAATTGCTGTTACAGCGGGAAAAGCTAACACAAAGCTCCAGACAGGCCAACATGAGTCCAAGCAAGGCCTGACACCAGCTGAGGCCCATGAGCCTGACACAAAGCCTGTGGCCTGTTGCTAGCAGTGGCAATGCCACCCCTTGTGGGCTACAGGGCTACACAACCTCTCTCGTTTTTCAACACCCTCACATTTATTCGTCTTCACTATAGTCTACGTCTCTTCTGTTAACCAGATAAAACACATAGTAAACTGCTGGTAAAAAGGCTGTGTTTTGGGTCTGCGAGGAGAGTGGTTATCTTTTGTTTCTGCATGAAGACTAGAGTCAGAGTACATTCTGACCTTTAGAAATATGATTCCCTTATTAGAAAAAAAAAAAAAAAAAACAGGGAAGAGCTACACGGTCATGTCTATCCTTAAATGACTAGGCAGACTTCTATTTGGCCTTATATTCTTGATTTTCAAACCCTGCAGAGCTCATTTCATATATTTCATATATTTGCCTATTTTCTGAGCTACTTTGGTTCTTTTTCCCTGAAGCTGATATAATTCTTTTTACTGTTTTTCACAGTATCAGTATTATTGATGAGAGATCTTTTCTCTACAGCTTCTGCTGTATTCTGTCATATCCTTTCCTTTTTTCAGGATTAATTCTAAAAGTCATAAATCCAGGGAAATACATCTATTGGCTTCAGGGGACTAATTCTCTTAATTCTCATTTACAATGTATCATTTTTCTGGGAAGGGCTATCAACAAGAATGGGAAAGGAGTGCTACTTAAGTTTGGCATCTTAATTCTGTAATTTTTTACAAGTGTTTTAAGATCTTGCAGAAGGTGAACTGATGCCCTGACCTACTGAAATTTTAGGTAGGTGAGCAAACATTCTAGCAGCTGCACTGTGAAATTAATTTGAGAATACTAGATATTACAGGTAGAGTTTTTTCAACGTGGTTATGAACACACGATTCAGATGGGCTACACCATTCAGTCAGCGAGTCACTAACATTATTTAAGACTATTCAGCACTGTTCTGTTGTTACCTGATGTGAAAATCAGTTTGAACAATGGTTTGTCAATTGCTAGAAGTATTTTGATAAAAAGAGGTTCTTGGGTAACAGTACATGCAGGTCTGTATCACCTGTCTTAGTGCACTCAGTATCTGTTTTCTCCCTTTCCTCTCTTCAGCAGCCTTTCACATATTGAATACTATCATCATGTGTCTGTTGCATGTCCAACAATGTCTTCACTGAGAAAGGCTAGTTCATTCAGTTTTTCTTTAGTTGCAGTTCTGGGAAACATGATTGATGCTTTTCAAATAGGTTTATCTTACTCAAACTTTAGCGTTCAGAACTATTCACAGTATTATACCTGAGGATTTAATGAGATACAGTCCTGTTTATTTTCCCAGTGTAGCATCTGTCTTGGTTAGAACACTATGGCAATGTTGACTTCAATTGATCTTATGTCTTGCTATCATTCACAGGTTTGGTTTTTTTTTCCTGAACAGCTGCAGCCTAGGATATTGTTCCTTATCCTATAATTATGCAGCTGATGATTTCTGCTTGAATATAGTATTTTGCAATTGGTCCTGATGAATTCTATCAGGTTTCTTTTTCTCCTCAGAAATCTGAGAAAATACTTCAAGGCTCACTTTTGTGGTCATGTATAAGGAACTGGGCCAAGGTTTTTTGCAATACACTGTGCCCACTTTGACACGTCTTCATTTTCAAGACTACTGAGTACATTGTAACAAGTTGTGTTCTCTTGGCAATGCGTATTCATATCACAGCTTGATAAGCTTTCCATGAGGTTATCTGCTTTGTATTTCTAAAGAACATGTGCACCTGATATGGTAATGGTGCCTTACATCCCCTTTTGCCTTGGCTGCAAAGTCTGTGAGGCTCTATATGCTTTATGCATGCTCATGTTGCATGCAGGTAAAATATAAGACAAGATTGCAATCAGTTCAAAGGAGCTGCTCATTTGCTTTGTTTTCAGTTTGAGATTAGGAATGACAGATGTTACATGAAAGTTTTTTTGCCTCTTTTCTGTAAATACAACTTCTCAGTCTTACTGAGATCCTACTGTTTTTCTTATTTTAGTCTTCTAGGTAGACATAAAGAAAAACCCTTTCAGCTTATGCACAGTACAAGTTTCCAAAGGTTTAATGTGTTACTTTTCCCCTTGTCCCAGCCAAGTAACTGTAAAAAGTTCCCACACAAATGAGTAAGATGCTTTCTGGCCACATACCTGCTAAACTGCACTTGCCAACCAAGTCTTTGCTATATGAGAAATTTTTGATTGTCTGGTTGTACCACGATTTCTTCCGCAGTTATCCAGTGTTAATGCTTAACAAAGGATATTGCTTTTTCTTTCATGGATTAAATTAATTTATGTTCAGTATCTTTTGTAGATAGCCAGAGGCCTTGACACTTCATTAAAAAAGGTTTCCTATTATACAACCTACTAAAATAACTTGTTTTGTTTTTATTATTAGATATTATTCAGTATCCTTCCCAAACCTAATTCTGCTTTCTGAGCAGACTTTTAGAAAGATTACACACACATAAACTTAGATTGATCTAATAAACATCTGTTAATTATGAGACCAGTTGTAATTATATTCTTAAAACCAAATAGTTTCAATAAGACATGAGACATTCAAAAGACAACATGAGCACCCAAGTAAAGTCAAGTGTATCTACAAATCTACTCTATATCTGCTATATTCTCTCCTCAGTTGTGGTTACTGTAGAGTTCTCTCAAAACTGTTAATTTGGTGTTTCCTCTCTTTCTGCAGTGAACCCTTTTTTTCCTAAAAATATCAACAACTATCTACCTATATATCTAGCACTAATGTCAGTTTAGCTGAGCCTATTGCTTTATTTATTGCTCAGCTTTATTCATATAAGGTTTTGTCAAGTCTTTTAATCTTGGAACTGACCAACTATATTTCACAGAGAATATTGAACTGTGGTTATTTCAGGCCTGGTTAGCTGTAATTTTTCAGGAAAGTTGCATAGTATTTTTTCTGTTCCTTGACTGGAGTTTCATCATTCATAACATTCAGAAGACTTAAGAGCATTTGGCTTCTGAACCTTGAAGAAGGAATAATGTGAACCAAACTGGGAATTTTATGTACTTTAAAAGTTTTTCCTTTCTGAGCCAAACAGTGGTATGTAATGTATCACTCCTGGAGGAAAACAAAAGACTGCCTTCCAAAGAGGAAGTTGTCCAAATCAAAAGTGTAGCTTTATACCCTTTTATCTATAGGCCATCTCCTTTATTTCAAAGTCAATAGTAGGTCACAATAGCTGCTTCAACCAGCCACGAGAGGGAGGCATAATTGCATGCACTGGATCAAAGTATGTGAAGAAGTAGGAATACGGATTTTACTCTCACGTTTCGTACTTGGCTACTCTGCCTGGTTTTGAGGTGAGCACTTGGTCTTGGCCCAAGCTGTGGGATGCACAGCTTTTTTTAACTGGACTGCTGTGAAAACCTTGGCAAGTAATGTCAGAAACTTGGTTACTCTGCTGTGTCAGTTGGTATCCTATCCCATGCTTGGTTTATGGAGAGAGACAAGAACATGAGGCCTCAATATAACTGAGCAAGCTTCTGGTATTAATAGTTTATGGAAAGGTAATTCAGTAATACATTCCTGAAGACAGTCGGACTAAATAGTGCCTTCCAAAAAGACCATGTCCTTCACATGGTCTTCAATGAGTGCTTCATGTCTGGGAGAATTAAGTATTTCAGCTTTTCTCAAAGACAGGCTTGTCTCTTCGCAATTTATGTATTTCCTTTTGTTATGGGATTATAGCTACTTCTTTTAGTGGAAGAGAGAGGAAACACCATTGTGAGTCCCCCAAGTGTGAAGGAATGGCTGTAGAGAGATTCTACTCACTAGGTAGCCACATAAAAAATCCTAGGTAATCTAGTTAGACTACTGGTTTGCTTTTTTTTTTTTCCTGAGGCTTGGTGCGTCATTGTACTGAGTTTTCTCAGCAGGAAGCACTTGGCTGGCTCTGGTTTTTACAAGTCAGCCAGATACTGCATGTGTTTTTTGTGTCTAGAAATCATGGTGAAGTGCTGGAAGTACTTTTGAGAAAGAAGGAGAATAACAGGAAATAAAGGATCTCCTATAGGGATAGAGATGACATAGTTTTTATCAGCCATTGAGGGACCCATGCAAAATTCCTTCCCTGTCAGGACTGGAATTGGATGCAGCCTTTGCATAGTCATGCTAGATTTTAATGTTCTCAGAATAAGGATAAGCTACAATTAACCCCAGTCATTTTTGAGGAAAGGAAATTTTGCAATGAATTTATTGCCTGTATTATTGGAGTGCTCATACATGTTGCAGTGAAATTTAGTAAATGTTAAGAGAATATTTCTCAATCTGTTTGATGTGAGTATTAGTTGGTTTGGGTACAAGAGTAGCATTAATAGCAGTTGCTGGAATTTGAGCAAATGGCGGAAAGATTACTTAAAGCTGCATTGTGATAGAGTCACAGGAAATGGAGCCATGTGTCATGACAAACCTGTATGAACTGAAAATAAAGAGGAAAATTCTATTGGCTTCCAATAGCTATATATTGTACCAGTAGGTCCAGTTACTACAATATCTGAGTATCTCAGTCTTTAATGTGTGTAGCTTCAAAACTTCTATACAATTAAAATTGGGTTTAAGATCAAAATCAACTTCTTGAAAACACTCAGAATATGAGAGCCTGTTCCTAAGAAGAGTTTGCCTACATAAGGGAGCAGGCAGTTGGACTCAATGATCCTTATGGGTCCCTTCCAACTCGATATTCTATGATTCTGTGATATTTGAGCAGTGCCTTGAAAATGAAGATGTTGGAATTTTATCCACTTCCTTGCTTGGTATGCATATGGTATCTAATGCAATGAGATTTAGGTGTTACTTCAGCTGTCATCTCCCCTTAAGATGCATTTTGGGTTCTGGGGAAACAAATTCATTCTGTCCTTCCCATCTCCACCTCCAAGGTGTGTAATCTTTTTCTCTCACCTCCTCCTGTGTAATCTGCTTCTCCCTGGCAACTCTTTACACTTCAGCATGCATATTCTGTACATATCCCCTACACATAAGCAGACAGTGGTAGAAGCTCCTTCAGTGTGAAGCTAGCTGGAAGGTGTGTGGCAATGTTCCCCCTGAGCAGTACTCTGGATTCCTTTATATTACTAAACCCAAAAGTACCTGCCTGGCTACTGCCTCCTCACTGAGAGTTAACTACTGTTATAATACTGCTATATAATATGGAGTCAGACCTATGCTCTTCCAGACTTGTGTTCTTTTAATACTGAATACATTCAAATTGACAGATGTGGACACAAAATCCATCACAGCAGAGAGAATGGATGTAGTACTGATAACTAGAAACAAGGAAAATGGCACAATGAGTCTGCTTCTCCTTTGGTTAAAAGCTTTAAAAATTTGAAACTAATGGGAATTGAATAACTTTGAATAACAATGGTTTGATGGCACTGATGATCAGTTGGTGGTATTTGGCAGCACAGGTAGCTTAGGAATGCATACAGTGGTATTTTTTTCATTTCTGTAATTATGTATGCTAGAACAGCTTCCGTGACTGATAAGAAACTAAAATGCTAAGCTTGAGTCAGGCCATATATGCCTCTAGTCTGCAGCTGTGCAGATTCTCCAGTTCACAGTTGCTGTCAGTCACATGCCCTGGGTGAATATACCTCTCCAGGCAGTAGTGTACCATCACACTTCTATCTATGCTTGTCTGAAGACCGAAGCTTTCTTTTTCCTAATGTCACACTGCAGAGGGACATTGAAAGGGAGCCAAGAGGGAAACACCAGTGAAATGCCTCAAAGCATGCAAGGGGTGTTCTTCTATGAAGGAGGCACGGACGACACCCCAGCTGAAGTGCCTCTACACCAATGCACGCAGCATGGGCAACAAGCAGGAGGAGTTGGAAGCCATTGTACGTCAGGAAAACTATGATATGGTGGCCATCACAGAAACATGGTGGGATGACTCGCACAACTGGAGTGCGGCGATGGATGGCTATAAACTCTTCAGGAGGGATAGGCGAGGCAGGAGAGGTGGTGGGGTAGCCCTATACGTCAGGGAGAGTCTGGATAGTTTAGAGCTCGATGATGGTGATGATAGGGTGGAGTGTCTGTGGGTCAGAATCAGGGGGAAGGCCAACAAGGCAGATATTGTGGTGGGAGTCTGTTACAGACCCCCCAACCAGGATGAGGAGACAGATGAACTATTCTATAAGCAGCTGGGAGAAGCCTCACGATCGCTAGCCCTTGTTCTTGTGGGGGACTTCAACCTGCCAGATGTCTGCTGGAAATACAATACAGCAGGGAGGAAACAGTCCAGGAGGTTCCTGGAGCGTGTGGCAGATAACTTCCTGACGCAGCTGGTGAGTGAGCCAACGAGGGAAGGTGCCCCGCTGGACCTCTTGTTCACGAACAGAGAAGGACTGGTGAGTGATGTGATGGTTGGAGGCTGTCTTGGGCAGAGCGATCATGAAATGATAGAGTTTTTGATACGTGGAGAAGCGGCGAGGGGGGTCGGCAAAACTGCCACCTTAGACTTCCGGAGGGCGGACTTCGGCCTATTTAGGAGACTGGTCGACAGAGTCCCCTGGGAGGCAGCTCTTATGGGCAAAGGGGTCCAGGAAGGCTGGACATTCTTTAAGGAGGAAGTCCTAAAGGCACAAGAGCGGGCTGTCCCCAGGTGCCGAAAGACGAGCCGGCGGGGAAGAAGACCGGCCTGGCTGACTAGAGAGCTCTGGCTCGAACTGAGGAGAAAGAGGAGAGTCTATGACCTCTGGAAGAAGGGGCGGGCAACTCAGGAGGACTACAGGGGTGTAGCGAGGCTGTGCAGGGAGAAAACTAGAAGGGCCAAAGCTGAGCTAGAGCTCGATCTGGCTGCTGCTGTAAAAGACAACAAAAAACACTTCTTCAAATACATTAGCAGCAAAAGGAGAGCTAAGGAGAATCTCCAGCCCCTAGTAGATGTGGGAGGAAACACAGTGACCAAGGATGAGGAAAAGGCTGAGGTACTTAATGCCTTCTTTGCCTCAGTCTTTATTAGCAGGGCCGAATGTTCTATGGGTACCCAGCCCCTGGAGTTGGAAGATAGGGATGGGGACCAGACTGGAGCCCCCATTATCCAGGGGGAAATGGTGAGTGACCTGCTGCACCACTTAGACACTCACAAGTCTATGGGGCCTGATGAGATCCACCCGAGAGTGTTGAAGGAGCTGGCAGATGTGCTCACCAAGCCCCTTTCCATCATTTACCAGCAGTCCTGGCTAACTGGGGAAGTCCCTGCTGACTGGAGATTAGCGAATGTGACACCCATCTTCAAGAAGGGCCGGAAGGAGGACCCGGGGAACTACAGGCCTGTCAGCCTGACCTCGGTGCCGGGGAAGCTGATGGAGCAGATCATCCTGAGTGCTATCACACGGCATGTAGAGAATAACCAGGGGATCAGGCCCAGCCAGCATGGGTTCAGGAAAGGCAGGTCCTGCTTGACCAACCTGATCTCCTTCTATGATAAGGTGACCCGCCTAGTGGATGAGGGGAAGGCTGTGGATGTTGTCTATCTAGACTTCAGTAAAGCCTTTGACACGGTTTCCCACGGCATTCTCCTGGAGAAACTGGCTGCTCATGGCTTGGACGGGTGTACTCTTCGCTGGGTAAAGAACTGGCTGGACGGCCGGGCCCAGAGAGTGGTGGTGAATGGAGTTTACTCCGGTTGGCGGCCGGTCACAAGCGGTGTTCCCCAGGGCTTGGTGTTGGGGCCAGTTCTGTTTAACATCTTTATCAATGATCTGGACGAGGGGATCGAGTGCACCCTCAGTAAGTTTGCAGACGACACCAAGTTGTGTGGGAGTGTTGATCTGCTGGAGGGTAGGCAGGCTCTGCAGAGGGACCTGGACAGGCTGGATCGATGGGCTGGGGTGAATTGTATGAGGTTTAACAAGGCCAAGTGCAAGGTCCTGCACTTGGGCCACAGCAACCCCATGCAACGCTACAGGCTTGGGGAAGAGTGGCTGGAAAGCTGCCCAGCAGAGAAGGACCTGGGGGTGTTGGTTGACAGCCGCCTGAATATGAGCCAGCAGTGTGCCCAGGCGGCCAAGAAGGCCAATGGCATCCTGGCCTGTATCAAAAATAGCATGGCCAGCAGGACTAGGGAAGTGATTGTGCCCCTGTACTCGGCACTGGTGAGGCCGCACCTCGAATACTGTGTTCAGTTTTGGGCCCCCCACTACAAGAGGGATATTGAGGTACTGGAGCGCGTACAGAGAAGGGCAACGAAGCTGGTGAAGGGTCTGGAGCAGAAGTCTTATGAGGAGCGGCTGAGGGAGCTGGGACTGTTTAGCCTGGAGAAAAGGAGGCTGAGGGGAGACCTCATCGCTCTCTACAACTACCTGAAAGGAGGTTGTAGAGAGGTGGGGGTCGGTCTCTTCTCCCAGGTAACAAGTGATAGGACAAGAGGAAATGGCCTCAAGTTGCGCCAGGGGAGGTTTAGACTGGATATTAGGAAATTTTTCTTCACCAAGAGGGTTATCAAGCATTGGAACAGACTGCCCAGGGAAGTGGTTGAGTCGCCATCCCTGGAGGTATTTAAATGACGTTTGGATGAGGTACTTAGAGACATGGTGTAGTGATGGTTTTTGGCAGTGTTAGGTTTATGGTTGGACTCGATGATCTTAAAGGTCTTTTCCAACCTATATGATTCTGTGATTCTGTGAAAGGCTTCTAAGTATACCAGATAGAATATTTTTCCTGTCTGTAAAATGTAGAATAGAAAGTAACATGGCAAAGTAATGCCAGCAACAAACGATGTCATTCCTCACTCTCTCAAGCATAATAGGCTGCAGGACTTTAACCCAAATACAGTATTTTATTTATGTTCTTTCTCAGATCTGAGTTGTTGCAGAACTCTTACCTTGAATGTCAATGGCTTATTTACTATTGAAGTTTCACGAGTAAGCAAATGCTTGTTTAATTCCAAAGAGAAAGAAAAACATTACAAAAAAACCTAACCCTGCACAAGTATGAAATCTGTAGAATTGTCAGGAGATACCATACGAGGGTCATTTGAGCAATCTGAACTCTGTCTCTCTTGGCATGTATGTAAATCAGCACATATCTAATGTAAATTAATACATGTTTAAACATGGGTTTAAATAGATTATTTCTCCTACTATATAAAAATGATTTTAAAAGGGAAAGTAAAGGTTGCATGAAGTTGCATGCAAAAGTTACAGAGTAATAATTTGCTGGTTTTCTAAATTAACTGCTCAAACAATTTCTATGGACTGTATTTGAGAGATAGTACTTCATCAACATTTTACAGACAAAGTTTAACAAAGCAGATTAAGAAATTAAGTACTTCCAGTGTTTATATGAAAGTAAACAGCCATGAAAACAATGGTTGCATGCTCTTCTTTTTACTTCCTGGCAATGCTGCAGTTTGGGAGAAGGAGGAAAGGGGATGAAAACTATGTAGCACAGGTCTGCAGAGAAAACTTAAAAACATATATTGTAATAAAAAAAAAAAAAAGAAAACCTTTGTAAGAAAATTCAGTTGATTTATGGTGGTTGCAAATGTTGTAATAGTTAGCTTAAAGTATATGTAAGACAGTGAAAAGTAGGTAAATACAGTGTGTATCTGAAGAGTCAGTTAATCAGAATGAAGATTTTGGAGCTCAGAGAAGATACACAATGTTTTAATTGAAAACCAGGATTTGATAAAAGCTGAAAAATAGGTTTATACAGCATGAACAAAAATATGAATTGAAGCTATTCTGTATCATTATATATGTAAATGGTAATCTCATTCCATATTGTGAAATGCTTTGGGCTCACTCCATTCAGATGCTCTTTTAACACATATTTCGGTATTCACGTTTCCTAAAGGACTGAGGTTAACACAACTGTAACAGTATTGTTAGATGTATCACTTTTGTATCACCTGTGGGAACTTCAGAATCTCTAATTTTGCTAACGCTAAGTTATATATAACGCTAAGTTATATATATAAAGTTATATATAAGTTATATAACGCATATACTCTTCTTCTTGGTATTCCTCTGGTGTTTTTGAGGGGGAAGATGAGCTCATCAAACCTCATGGTATTTCTTATTTGCTACTTATGCAATTTAGTAGGGATAAACTTATCCCGGTTTCATTAGGCATACAAATAGCATACCTGTGTTTTCTACCTGCAAAAGGAATTCATCCAAGTCAGGGAAGTAAATTTTAAAAATCCAGTAATCCTGTAAAAGATGTATTTCTCTTTGGTTTTTAAGGATTAAATGTCAAAATCTTTAATGAGTCTTTAATGAATCTTTAATAAAATAGTGAGCAATGTATATCCAGTACTAAGCAGATCTATATGAAATAGAGAAAATGTAAATAGCATTATATAAATCATCTTCTATTTAACTTACTTGCTGTTTTACAGAAAAAGAAAAGTTCTGTAAATAATGGAAGACTAGTTTTGTGTATATACTTCAGCTTAAAAAAATGGCATGAATGCAGGGAGTTTTAAAGGAACAATTTTTTTCACTGCCAAGAATAGAAATTCATGGTATACAGTAGCAAATGACTGTGTGGCAGCAATATAATACCAATAACCAGCACTTTCAATTAGAAGATTTTTTTAAATGTCTTAGGATCCAACTTTGAGTCAATCATTAAAGCCTAGTGGGATAGATTAACCTGCCATTTAGATCTTGAGAATTAAAGGTAATGTTCTTGATTTAGAGTAGATTTCTCTTGCTTACTCTGGCAGAGAAAATGCACTAGGGATCTTACTGTTGGAAATATATCAATATTTTCCTGTGCTGCAAAGGAAGTATTAATAAATTTCTTTACCTTTTTAACAGGAACTTTCTGGGTTTTAAGGCTTGGAGAGAATTTGTGTAGTAGCTGAAAGGCTGAACACAGGCAAATGGCAAATGTTTCAAAATTACTTAAAATGAAAAATCTTTAATTTACCCACCCCCCCACCCCCATTTTTCAGTGATTTTTTTTTTTTTTAGTTAAGAAACTCATGATCTTTCTAAAAGAATGTGCAGAAAGATAGGAAGGCGATAGGGAAATTACTGACTGAGTCTGACAAAAAATCGTTTACTGAATTCAGAAAATATTTTAATTTTATGGACATTGGATCAGGCTTTACTACTTTTCCTATACAATAGTAAATGTATGTGTATGTATGCAGACTCACTCTCTAAGGGTGATCATACAGTACTCCTTTATGAAGGAAATATGAAGCTACTGGGGTGGTTGTACGAAATCATGGATTGTTATTTCACAGTTGCAAGAACTGAGATGATTAAAAGCTTAGTTGTGATGAAGACACCACATTGACTACCTATGCAAGGCTTTTGCTACACTTTGTTAAATAGCCTACACCTGCTCTAAAATATGATGTTTTAAAGATTGGATTATTATAAGCATATTACCTGTAGATAAGAAAGTCTTTAGATCCCCTTCTTCCAGTGCCAGAAGGCACCTTTCAGTCCAGAGGTGGACCTGAAAGCTTGGAAGGTCTCAACTAGAGTAAGTTCTCAAAAAAACAGAGTGACTGGCATTTCCTATCTTCCTTCTCTCTCATCTGGAACTCCTAGCTGAAGAAGACAGGAGCACTAGGCTATCAAGTTCCTTTTACAGAAGAGGTAAGTAAGAGGGACAGCCTTCTTTTGATCTCTAGGAAGTTAGAAAATAGATGCTGCTATCTCACTGGTGCTTCTGTAATGGTTCTGCTAGGGCTGACTCTCTAACAAGGGATCAACAAGATGTTTCTGGTTTTGCTTTACCCAATTGCAGCATCTTGTTGCTAACTGTTTTGCAAAGATCAGGGTCAGATGATTTCTGTGCATTGTCACTGATGGTACTGTTAACAGACGTTCTCTGTTCTGCATCCTCCATCTCTTGTTCAGTGAATTGAGGTTACTAGATGTCTGTCTGTACTCTGAACCTTAGAAGTCTTCATTATGCTAGCTCATTTTTGTATTAGTTTTGTGCTTTTGCATGATTTACATATAAAATCTGTGATGTTTTTGCACTTCAGCAGTCATAAAACAATGTCACAATAATAAAATAAACCGCTACTTGCTGAATGCTAATTTAAGCATACTTTAACAATTTTCATAAACCACTGGCATGCTGATTTGGTGTATCAAGTTGCTGACATATTCAAAGCACACAGAAGAGGAAGTGAAGGTGAGGGGAAGAAAGTATTTTGTCTTGTAACCCAGCATGACAGGCATAAATTGTTACCCCCTGAGTGAGCTACTGACATGGTTGGGCACTGAAAACTTTGAGCCTGAATCCAAATAATAAAGGCATTGACTTTGAAAAGACCCAAGGATGCAAATAACTTTCATCTCATGAATACTCCTATTGATTTTGATGAGACTGCAGAAGTTCATAAAGTCCTGTGAATGCATAAGCTTTAGGATCCAAGCCTGAGGCCAGAGATGATCTCATTATTTTAGTGTTTGAGATTCTGTAAGACAACAAAGAACATACCTCACAATTCAGTTCACATTTAGCAGAAAGTACTGTCTTTTTATCATTTTTTTCTTTCCAAGTCTAGACTTTCAGTTTTAGCACAGATAGACTGAAAACTGGCCCTGGTCAGAATTTTGTCTTTGACAGAGAAATATGTCATAAAGAAAACAACAACAGCTCTTAGCCATATCAATACAAATATGCAAATGATGAATGTGTTTGTTAGAACATATTAGTTGTGTGCTACCTAAAGAATTGATAATAGCATTACTAATACTATGATCACCTCTTCTGAAAGAAAAGATGTGAGAGCCTTTTGAAGTACTAGGCAATTCTGAAGTTGAACTAAGCTGTCTTAAGCTATTTCCTAATAATTAAGTATATGTGAAGGCAATTGCTGCAAAATCTAGGTGAGTTAGACCCTGGTAATTCATGATCTGTAACATATCCATCTACTGTGTTACTCAGCAACAGCTGTCTAGAGGACCTCATGTTGTTCTTGAAGCATAAAATGTAAATGAGGGATGGAAGGCACAGGACTCCTTGACCTTTGTCAACCTTAGTAAGAAACCAAGGGACTGTGTATATATAACAGCCATATGTCACAGTCTCTAAGTCAGGCTTAATGTCTGGCAGGTCATATTCATTTATGATACCTAAAAATATTGCAGTAGATCAAAACAGGTACATTGCCAAAGCACACCTCAAATTATGGTTCCTGCGACTGAGCTTTATTTTTTATTTTTGTCTTCGCTGCATCAATATCATAGTAGGTTGTACATTTAGACTGTCTAAAATATGGAAAGGGAAAACAAAGGTGCTTCTTGGTCATTTCATATGTCTTCCTCTGGTGGTTCATTGTGTCTGTTTTCAGTATAAAATCAGGTAATGTGGAATCTGATGTGTATTTGGAGAACACAGCTGGGTGAGAATGCCAGATGACTAACTGCAAAAGTCAGCATGAATTTAAACTGGTCCTGGCAATGTCTGGGTGAAGGTGATGGGGTTTGTTTCTACTCCATAAAGCTAAGAAATACTTGAGTTGCTGCTACAAAGTCTCACATCTAATAGCATGCTATAATTAATGGCAATCAGAACAGATTCTTTAGTCTGAGCTCAACTAAAAGAAAGGTTTTTTCCTATGAGCCACTCCAATTCCTAATTTGTTGCTTTTTTGACCAAAATAGCCTGATTCTGTTGATCTTAAAGCTCTTTTTGTGGGTTTGTTTGGGGTTTTTTTCCTATGAACAGCTTTTTAGGAAGAAGGGAGCACTGTAAAATTTGGCAAAAGTATGTGATTTAAGGCTAAGATTCCAAATTCTGTGGTTTTGTTTAACCGTCCATTAGATAAAAATAGACCTATTGCATTCTTAACAGCCATTATTTACAAGTTAGAACACAAATTCCTTCTATTTCTTTTATAATACGAATTCAAAATATTGAAGAAGCAGTTATCAAAGTCATATACTTATTCCTCTTATACTGAAATGTCGGATTACATGGTATCCTTGTTTTGCTTAGTTTCAATGATTATGAGAGTTTTCAAGCAGCATGGTGGAAAACTTCTAATGAACTGTTTTACCTCCTTTTTTTCTACATTTCTTCTATTTTTGAAAACACTGTTACCATTTCATTTAGTGAGAATTCCTTTTTCATTTTGACTTTGAATAAAATCCATAAGCACATTTCAAATTGGTGACTGAAAATTAATACCTTACTCCCATAATTGATAAGTAAATTAAAATGATACGACAAAGTTGAAGGAATACTGCATGTTTGAATTTAAATACTTCTTTTTTGGCACCTAGTATTGGGCACTTGGGCTTAGATTTTTTTTTTCTGTTTGCTTTCAAGAACTTTCTGCAGATTTTTACAGAACTGGAAGCTGATTTCACATTTGATGTGTACCATTTCAGTCACACTTTTTATTACCATAAAATCTAATTATGCATTTCAGTGGAGACCATACCTTTCTGCCATATATCCTTTTGCTGTTATTTTTGTTCAAACATGTTGCTTCCGGACCGAATTTGAGTCCATGCAACCACTGTGGGTTTAATAAGGATAATTTTTGCTGGTCAAGATACACAGCATTCCTGAGAAAATAACTTGTCCATGTCATAGGTCACAAGAAGTGAGCACTGCACTCCTTGATATTAATGCCTCAGGCACTCAGATGTGCCTGAAAAGTCTGTGTTGAATGTGTGTTGGGTATGGAGAGCTGGGAAAGAAACAAAAAGGAAATGGAAGGAGAAACTAAATTTTTTCAGAGTAACAAAATAAAACAAACATTCAGATTTTACCAAAACAAAGATAAAGTAGTCTTACTACTGAAAATATCAGTGTTTTCATGGAGGCACTGTAATCCTAAAAAGGAATCACTGAAACTATTTTCGTGTAATGCTTCAACGTTTCAAAAGAGAAGCTATTGGCAGGCACAGACAGCAGACAGAGACATGTGCATCTGCATTAATTGACCACCTCTTTCTGCCAAAGTAGTATCAGGCAATTAAAAGATTAATTACAACAGAGAGGTGTAATGTATTCAAAAGTCCTATAATAAGAGTTCCGTACTGATGCTGAATTCTTTGGATGCAAATTGTTATGCAGCGCAAAGGAATAGTTATAATAAGTAGAAGGCAGGCTGCTGACCTTGCTGAAGATTAAAAATATATAACATTTGACAATGGCCTCATTATAATATAAAAAAGAGTATGCATGAATTAGTTTGACTTCATAAAACTATTTTTTAAAGTATTTCAATGTGTCCTCTTCACCCAGTGCACCCCTCCTTAATGTGGACTTATGAACCGTACTTTTTATTAGCTCTAGTTTTGTACTTCAGCTTAATGTACCTTATTAAGAAATATTCAGCACCTGTGGAACATCATGAATTTGTCAGTGTGGTTAGATGTTCGGTTCAGATTGGAGTTGGCCATCTCTTATATATTTTACATGCTTTCTCTTCTGCATTCTTTTTAATTCTTTTTGAAATAAACTTTTTATTTTCTTCATAATACTCATGTTCAGCATTTCTTGTCAGCTTTATTATCAGTGCAGCATGGCTGGGAAAAACTTCTAAAAATTTTATACTGAGGGATTAATTTTAAACCAATGCATAAGCTAAACAATTTTTAATTTACTAGGCTCATCTTTCACCTTGGGACCTTTAAAATGGCTCATAGTAGGTCTGCCACTACATTTTTATAAAATTAGTCAAATTTGGATCTGTGGATGTGAATTAAACTCCATTTGTAGTGAAGTTCTGTACTGGTTTTGGCTGGGATAAGAGTTAATTTTCTTCCTAGCAACTGCTATGGTGCTGTGTTTTGGATTTGTGACCAAAAAAGATGTTAATAACACAGGGATGTTTTAGCCATTGCTGAGCAGTGCTTACATAGGGTCAAGGCCTTTTCTGCTTCCCACCCCACCCCACCAGTGAGTAGGCTGAGGGTACACAAGAAGGTAGGAGGGGACACAGCTGACCCCAGCTGACCAAAGGGACATCCCACACCATGTGATGTTATGCTCAGCAATAAAAGCTGGGGGAAGAAGGAGGAAGGGGGGGACATTTGGAGTCATGGTGTTTGTCTTCCCAAGTAACTGTTACGTGTGATGGAGCTTTCCTGGGGATGGCTAAACATCTGCCTGCTGATAGGAAGCATTAAATGAATCCCTTATTTTGCTTTGCTTGTGTGCACAGTTTTGCTTTAGCTATCAAATTGTCTCTATCTCAACCCACAAGTTTTCTCACTGTTACCCTTCCCACTCTCTCACCCATCCCACCTGGGGGAGTAAGTGAGCAGCTGACCGGGGTTCAGCTGCCGGCCAAGGTTAAGCCAAGACAAGTTCTAAATAAGGGATGAACATTTCAGACTCTGACTTTAGTCAGAAAGGAAGTGGGTAAGGTTAAGAACAAATTCTATATTCAATTTGCTATTGTTTCTAATTTTAGGTAACTTGAATAGTTACTAAAACAAGTTGGATAAAACAACTTATCATTTTCTCTACTACATCTGTTCATACTATCCATTTATATGAATTCACAAAATTTTACTTTAAACTAAAAAAATAGAAAATATCTTTTGAATAAATTAGTTATTTTATAATAGGATGCCTTTTTTTTTCCTTACGAATATGCATAGTATGACAAGAACAACCTTAAGGTTTTCATGTCACTGTTAAGTATGGCTGAGGAGCTTCAGATTGAATCCAGTCTCTACAACTTTATTTACAGTAGTCATCAAATGAAGACATATTGATGTCTTCTCTTCAACTGTCAGTGGAAGTCAGCAAGTTCACAAGCCATGCCTAAATGTCCTCTGAACTATTTAGTAAATTACTGTCACTGAATTGTGCAGGTTTCTTTGGCTTTATAACACATCATTGAATGGTTGTTTGTAGCTGTGGAACAGCTAAGTTCTGCATAACCATTTTTCAAAATAAGTAGAGTAAGCCTAATTAAAATTAAAGTTTAACCAGTATTCCCTTGGATTCAGTCCTTCTATTGTCTCCTTAACATACATGTTAAGCACGTCTAATGACTGCCTACCAACTTGCAGGTGCCTTGGAAAGTAAGAGTTACAGATACAATTATCTTCAGTCCTGTTTAACTACATGTGTTCAAACCACAATAGAATTAATTCAATTAAAAAATATAACCAAGAAATCAAGCTTATTAGCAAATAATATCTAGAATAGTGTTACCAACTGCATAAAGCAAATATGTGGTATCAGGTAAAACTCCTTCCCTTCAGTGTGCTATCAGCATTGCCACTGCCCTCTGCTGATTATTGGTGAGGAAAAGTAGACCAGGTAATATTTAGCTTGCAATAATAGCTGTGCGAGAACTCTGGGGTAATGTAAGCTTCTCTCGTGTATACACATGACCACTGGATCTTTTGGCTGTGATGACATGAACTCCTGTCAAGTCACTGCATTGACGGGAGTAACATTTTCTATCTCCAGGAAGATGTAGTTGATGAGCTTATACTTCTGGTCTTTATTTCTTTCAAGTGTTTTCTAACTAGACAGCCTTAGTAGTTACTGCTTCTCTTCTGCCTGTAATTCCAGCAAACACCTGAAGTGCAGCATATCTTGATTCTTCAAAGATTTTTTTTAATGTTAATGTTCTTTTTATTATGTTTTTTTTTCCTAAATTATCCTCTACTACCAAACCCTTAATCTGAATAAATGGCAAGGGATCTCAAGGGCCAAAACCTGTTTAGCCCAGACTCTCAAAATATAATATCTGTAGTTAGCAGTTCATAACCAAAAAAAATTATTTCTGACTGATGGAAAATTAAATTCCAAAATCATTATTTCTTCTTAAAAACAAACTAGGTGTAAAAATCTCTACTCTGTTTCTTATTGGCACATTCAATACAGAAAGTGAAATATATATTAAAAGCTATACCTCTGAAATTCTGAAATCATATGTCAAAATCTGATAAATTTAATCGCCAAGTTTTTCAGCATCAGTGTACTTTCACAGGGTGAACAAAAAAGATGCTTCAGAAGTTGTGGAAAAAGACAAGTGGAGAAATAGTTCTGCAGCTCACAGCATATATTACTGCAGGCAAAATGTTTTGCCTAGATAAAGGAGTTTGATATCAATCTTTATTTAAAGTTCTTTAGAATCTGGAATATAGACTCACAGGTCCATTACATGGAAAGCATTTGCTTTTTTTCTGCAATTGGAACATTCTGTAGCATTCAGGCTTGCATCCAGCTTGGATGCAAGTCTAGACCAGTATCATGGTCTAGATTTTCTTTAGCAGTATGTCCTTGCTGTGGTTTAGCCCCAGTCAGCAATGAGTACCACACAGCCGCTCACTCACCCTCCCCCCTGGTGGGATGAGGGAGAGAATCGAAAGAGCAAAAGTAAGAAAACTCATGGGTTGAGATAAGAACAGTTTAACAATTGGAACAACCACCAAAAAAAAAAAAAAATGCAATGAGAAGGTAAACAAGAGAGCGAGAGAGGAACAAAACCCAGGAAAAAAACAAGCGATACAACCGCTCACCACCCGCCAAACAACACCCAGCCAGTCCCCGAGCAGCGATTGCTACCCCCTGGCCAACTCCTCCCAGTTTATATATTGATCATGACATCATATGGTATGGAATAGCCCTTTGGTCAGTTTGGATCAGCTGTCCTGGCTGTGACCCCTCCCAGCTTCTTGTGCACCTGGCAGAACATAGGAAGCTCAAAAGTCCTTGACTAGTGTAATATTACTTAGCAATGACTAAAACATCAGTGTGTTATCCATATTATTCCCATACTAATATCCAAAACACAGCACTGTATCAGCTACTAGAAAGAAAATTAACTCTATCCCAGTCGAAACCAGGACAGTAGCCCTTATTCTATACCACCTACATCATGCCCAGGTGCTACCCTTTCCAATACATTCCAATTAATCATTATTTTCCCTGTCTTTTGATATATACACACACAGATATCATTCCCTTGGTCTACGGGCCATCCCTCTAAAATGTCCGTTGAGTTCATTTAGTCCATGACTTTGGGCTCCATCTGTCATAACAGCCCTTCAGGGCAGGAGAGGTGGTGTGTGGTGTTGGATTGTTCCATGCTGAAGCCAGTTCTGGTTCCATCACTGCTGCATTTTGCTTGGTTTCATTTAAGTTCATTCTTCATTAATCTGGGTGATTCTCACTGAAATACCATTGATATGGCATATAACAACCATAAAAGTGATGACATACAGTATTATATAGCAATTAACACCATATCATTCAGTTCATTGGCTATTTTCACCCAAAATCAAATCCCCTTGATGTACAATTCAGCCTTCCCCATCCTTTTGCATTACCCACCAAGTGCAACAAGGTTCTTCACCAAAAGCAATCCCACACATGCATTTGCCTTTGCCCGAGGCAGGAGTAACCCAGACTGTCTTCCCCAGCATGTTTTTTATGTGCACTACAGGGACTTTATCCCCTTCTACAGTATGTAAATGTTCTGATTGGGCAGGGCCAGCTCAATTGGCAGATCCTCTAGTGTTGACTAAACAGGTGGCCTTTGCTAAATGTGTATCCCAGTCTTTGAATGTCCCACCACCCATTGCTCTCAGTGTAGTCTGTAACAGTCCATGGCAAATGGTAGGGCTGTGTTTCCACCCCTGGGGCAGTCGATTCCAAGTGTACTGAACGTCCCTGCAAGTGAAAGCAAACTGTGGCCTGCACTCTGCTGCCAAAGGGATTGAGAAGAACGTATTAGCAATATCAACTGTAGCATACCATTTGGCTGCTTTTGACTCCAGTTCGTATTGAAGTTCCAGCATGTCCGGCACGGCAGCATGCAACAGCAGCATGACTTTATTCAGGCCACGATAGTCTACTGTCAGTCTCCATTCTCCATTAGACTTTTGCACTGGCCATATGGGACTGTTAAAGGGTGAGAGCCTCTTACTGATCATTCCTTGGCTCTCCAGTCAATGAATCAGTCTATGGATGGGAATCAGGGGGTCTCGGTTGGTGCGATATTGCCTCCGGTGCACTGTTGTGGTAGCAATTGGCACCTGTTGTTCTTTAATCCTCAGCAACCCCACAACAGAAGGGTCTTCTGAGAGACCAGGCAAGGTGGACAGCTGTTTAATTTCCTCCATCTCCAAGGCAGCTATGCCAAAAGCCCACCGGTACCCTTTTGGGTCTTTGAAATACCCTCTCCTGAAGCAGTCTATGCCAAGGATGCACAGAGCCTCTGGGCCAGTCACAATGGGGTGCTTTTGCCCCTCATTCCCAGTTAGGCTCACTTGGGCCTCCAATACAGTTAGGTGTTGGGATCCCCCTGTCACTCCAGAAATACGGATGGGTTCTGCCCCTGGATAGCTTGATGGCATTAGGGTGCACTGTGCACTGGTGTCTGCTAGGGCCTTATACTCCTGTGGGTCTGATGGGCCACACCACCGAATCCACACAGTCCACCGAGTCCTGTAAACCCAGTTGTCCCTGTCCTCCACCTGGCTGGAGGCAGGGCCCCTCTAGTCCTGGTCATAGTATTCATTACCCACTTCTTGTACATATCAGTAAGGAGCTCCTTCATTAAAATCAGGAGTAAGATCAGCCCTTTTACTCTTTTACTCTGTCTGGGGAACTGTCCACTGGAAACTGGAGCAGCAATTTTCCTGGAAGGAAACCCCTTTGGTGATTGTTTTTCCTTGCAACTTATGTACCCGTGCCTCTAGGGTTGAGGTAGGTTTTCCATCCCACTTCCTCATGTCCTCTCTGTGGTCACGCAGGTAAAACCATAGGGTGCCCCGTGGTGTGTACCTTCTATATCCTCTCTCTTGAGCAGAGGAACGCTGACTCCTAGTAGCTGAGATGCTGGTCCGTATAGATGGAAAGTAGGACCTATCCTCTTTGACTTGCTGGACCTCCCGGGACAGTTTCTCCACAGCTGAGATGAGAGAGGAAGAGATAGTTTCCTCATATTCCTGGAACTGGCTAGCCGCTTCATCCATTCTTGGACCCTCTCTGTCTTTCCAGGTCAGTATTGCCAATGAGTTGGCACATAATGATGTTGGGCTCCGCACCAACTTCTGCCACATGGGTTGTGTGCACTGGACGTCATCTGGATCTTTGGCTAACTGCTCATTGTTCAGGTCATCATAAATCACCTCCAGCATGGCTAATTCCCTCAGGTACTGGATGCCTCTCTCCGTGGTGGTCCATTTGCCTGGGCGATATGTAACATCTTCCTTGAAGGGATATCTTTCCTTCATACCCAACAGGAGTCGCTTCCAGAGGCTGAGGACTTGTGCCCCTTTTCCAATCACTTTGTCAATGCCTCCTTCCCTAGAAAGGGATCCCAGCTCTTTGGCTTCCTTACCCTCTAATTCCAGGCTACTGGCCCCATTATCCCAGCATCGGATCAGCCAGGTGACAACGTGCTCAACTGGACGACAGCTGAAATTTTTTGCATATCTCGCAACTCACTCAGGGATAGGCATCAGGTGGTTTCCATCTCGTCCATGAATTTTTCATCTTCCTTTCTTTGTGGTGGTCCTGCTTTTTCATTTTCCCTTTCTAAATGAGCTGACTTTCGCTTCCAAGATTTCTTCTTGTGTATAGGGGCGACTGATACTGACACAGGTTGGTTCCCTGGTTCAACCGCATTATCTGTCTCGGGGAGGGGGGGCTGGCATAGCCGCAGTGCCTGTCACAGGGGGGGCTGGAGTAGCTGCAATGCCTGTCGCAGGGGGGGCTGGAGTAGCCGTGGTGTCTATTGTTTTGTCACTAGGTCCAGAGACCTTCTCTTCCTCTTGAGGGTTCTGACTAGTGTTGAAGAGGGCTCGGTAGGCATGGGCCAGGTCCGAGCACATTGCAGTGATTTTTATCTCCTTAGAATTGTCAGGGTGACAACATACTTTTTCCAAATATTTTACTAATTTTTCAGGATTCTGCACTTGTTCAGGGGTGAAGAAAATTAGCTCTCTCCCAGCCGAAACCAGGACAGTCCTGGAATTCTGTACAGCACAAAAATAAAAATTATGACTCAGTATAAATATAAATTTCCTATAGTGGCGCACTGTGTTGAAGCATACTGCTTTATTTAATTTTGTTCTGTGTCTGCATCAGCAACCAGAGATCCAAGTGAGAGACAGAGTCCAAACCCTCACCCAAAAAAGCCCTCCGCGCCCCTTCTAAGATGCTAAAATGTACCCACTGTGCCATCTGGAAACCTGGTAATGACTTATATACCACATGCATTACTGAAAAACAACATGATACTCTGTTTTTATGGTATTATATAAAGCAAAGTGATTATTCTTTTTTATCTTTTAGGTTTAAAGGAAACTATGATAATTCTTCATGTGCTACAGTTAAGATTGCTACTTGCTACAGCCCATCTGCATTATTAGTCATCTTAACAAAACACCTTACTAGCTGATATATCTTGGTCTGATTCAAACCTGACTGGGAAATAAGTATGCTACTGTGGGTTTTGTTTAATCTCACCAAGTAACCTGGTTAGATGACATACTCAGATTCAAAGTGTTTCTCAGCAGAATAAGCATGGGCCACCCAGAAAATGTTTGGAGGATCAGGGAAACCAGATGTTCAGTTCTCCGCTCTTTTACACACTGTCAGTTTTGGGAACTGTGGGTGCAGTTCAGGTTTCAGGAGAGTGAATGAAATATGTCTTCATACTTGGCATGAAGTAATTATTTCCAGTCTTCAAAATAAAATATTCAGGATGTTCTCAAACTAATTTCTCTTCCTCTGAGCCTAAGTAAAATGCTGAAATAACTGTAAGTAAAATGGCTTGTCCCAAACTCTCTTGTGTTGCTGAAATGGCAGACAGAAGGTGAAAGCTCAAATGTGGTTAGGTTGATAAAAGAAACTTCATAGGCTACCACTTTACTTCTGTAGTTTTAAGTTCCTTATATAATAAATGATAATAACAAGAAGTTCTAGCCTTTTTCAAAATCATGCATTATCTAAAACAATTTAAAATGGTTACCAGACATAATTTACTTTTAAACAATAGGGATGAAAACTCTGGGGATTTAATTCTCTGCTGGACTGTCTGACAGGCATAATGGAAGAAACATTTTGGTACAGTGATAAAAGGAGCTTGACATAACCTTGCATTTGCCAGTCTAGACTCCTAGATGGCCAAAATAGACACTTATGTAAATCTTAAGTAATTATGAAAATATAACTTATGAAATAGTAATTAAATCAAGAAGTTAACATGTCTCTAGATTCTTGAAGTACCATTACTTTTTTTTTTCAGCCCAAATTGATACTTGAGATTTAAAGGTAACACTTCTTATGGTATATCAATTTCAATAATTATAGTTAAAGGTTTCTCTGTTTCACAGGTTTACTAAAAATGTTTTTCCTTATGATGGAGGAGAAAAGATGGTGCAGAAACAGCATTCTTAAAACTGTAAGAACTATGAGTTTGCATGAACAGCAATACACTTCATTTTGGGCAATATTTCTTCTTCTTGAAGTCAGTCTTCTTCCTCTCTATTGTTCCTGATTTATAGGAAGCTATTGTGAGACGTGGTAAGAGAATGCAAGTTTCCATGCTTTCTGTACAGATGGCATCCCTGTATTTCCCTTAGATCAAGTATAGGTATATCTTGTCCCAGTTTTCCCAAAGTCACAATAGAATCTGCAGCTTCATTGAAATGAACAGAGGGGAGGGTGGAGATCATGTTATTTGAGAGGAAGAAGCAATTGGACACAAGATCCCTACACCAAAACCCTTCTGTTTCTAAACGGTAGTTACATGCTGCTAGTCTAGACTGCACCGTGTTCTCCGGATATCTGTTCTTATCAAGTATACAAAGTATGTGTGTTTTATGGGAAATTGCCAGATGTTGACTGTGCTTGTGTGGATGGTTGGTTGGTTTGGTGGCTGAAATAAAAAATCAAACTTTTTTTTTTTTGCAAGTCACACAAAATATCTCCTGTGACCCAAATGAAATGTATAAATTGGTAGATATTTTCTATCTGTATTTCTTCTGTGAGTAAATCGCTCTATTCAGAAACAGTTCAGATGACTTTCACTTCCACTTTGGGCAAGAAATTATTAACCTGAAAATTTTCTCCCAATTGTGATTAGCACTGCACAATATTAGACTCCTGAAGTCCAAATATACTAAGCTTGATTGCTTTGGTTCGTACCTTTTGAGTGATATACATTCCCTGGGAAACTGCTGAGTACAAAGCACAGCAACCCCATCATTTAGCAAGTCAGGTTACTGTGAATACATGGTCAAAGTTTGTACTCTTCTTTGGTGTCCCACAGGGACCCTGGTGACGATTTTGACTTTAATATTCAAAACCCTTTATGGGACTAGACTGTGCTATTTCAGACACCTGGATAACATTTTCTCTTTCTCAGGTTAACCCTGATTATCGGTGCGGCCTGATGATAGAAGTGTAGAAAACTGCAGAAATATTGTGATGAATGTCAGTTTTGGCCTTGCTTCTCTACTGTAATATCCTGTCTGTTTTATTAAGCAAGGCTTGTAAAGGTTGTACTGTTTTCTGTGGTTGTAGAGAATAAGTGCACATGTTATTTATCTGATTCTATTTATGATATCCGGGTAGTGTTCACAGCATGCTTGACAAGCATCAGATTCTGACAAAAATTTGTCACAATACAGGGCAGGGCAAAATGTGTTCTTAATTTGACTGCTTAGATATCCTGATATTTTGTCTCGAAATCCATGCAAGAATTCAGCAATTTTGTCTGTCATTGGGATATCAGATCTATTAGAAAACAACAGGAGTCAGCTGCATTCCCTGAGGCTTCTCACACATCAGATTTCCCTCTCAGTAACCTTTCAAATTCAGTCACAAATAGTCTTATTCTAGATCATACTGGCATCTAACCTTTGTAAACTTGGACACTGGAGAAAATTAAAAAAGCAAAGTGTAAAAAGAGATACAATCTTCTATTTCAAAATGTTATCATTTCTGAAAGCAGCAACGATTTCATGACATATGAAGTTCAAAGTTGTGCTAGCTTACTTTTCCCTTCACTTTTCTTATCTTTTAACCTTGATAATTGCTTATGCTTGCCCATATTAGCTGTTAATTTGTCACACTTTAAATGTTTTTAAAAATGCAGAATAAATGCTTATATGGGAACTTGAGAGGTTATGCCTTCATGGACAGAGAATTCCCCAATATTAGTTAGGGATATAAAGTCCTGGGTGCTGGGTCATCTTATGAGATGCTGCAGAAAAGAGTGTTTCTGTTGAAATACGCTGAACTACTCTAACTTACAGCAGTGGGCTGCACGGCCCCTTACATACAGAGTTTGTGTAACTTGAATCTGGTAGATCTGGTCACAGCAACGATGTTCTCTGTGGTTCTTCAAAACATCGGCTTCCTTAAACAAAGGGAGATAATAATGTATCATATTTAGGACATGACCAAAAAGAGAAAAATTGGTCAAACTTTCTGTGTATTCTTAGAGTTTTTTCAGTACAATATGTAAACTAATTGTTATTTTTTCCCCCCTAGAGTTGCACAAGTCTTCTAATCCACTCCAAACCTCTGATTTCTTCATAGCTGATAGTGAGGGATAATTCAAATTCACAGAGATATCACAAAATTTCAGCCATTGCAGTCTTGTCCTCCCTCTCCCCCTAATATATAGTTTGTGTATGATGTCTTTCTACCTTGTTTTAGGGCTTTGTGGTGCTCTAAAAACAAATACTGAGAGGTAACATCAGCATAATTAGAAAAATTGTATTACCTTACTAATAATATCCCTCATGTCTTTATAGTCACCATTGCTCGCATTGCCAAATACCTTTTAAAAGGGAGAATACTTGTTATTCAAGGAATCTCTTCAAGGTAAATGAATGTAAGTGTCATATTCATAGATCAGAAGGGACCAGTATGAGTTTTGATTCCTACCTTCTGCGTGATGCAGGGCAATGTATTTTGTGAGAATTCTATCAGATATGTATTTTGGAACATTTTCTGGATAGAAATGTATGCAAAAGAGGAAGGGAGGGATCTGTGGTAGAAACAGAAGGGAAAAATGGTTTTGCTCGCTCTGCTTCCTACACCGTTTCGCTAAGAATCCATTTCTACTGCTGTTCTCTACAGACCTTTGTCCTGATGCAGTACAGAAAGGCTTGAATAAAGCAGCTGATCTTAAGGACACACATTTTGGATGATGGAAAATACATTGTGGGTGTTTATCAATTGTGCCAGTGGTTAATAAATAGTAGGCAATAAGGGACATAATGTTCTGTTGCATTAAAAGATTTGTCTTAGCGTTTCCTGGAGTTCGTTCACTTTCTCGTGCTTCAATCTTTACACAGTAGTAGCAGCTACTGTAGCACACTGTAAGCACTTTATGTGATAGAAATTTTGCCTGAAATCCTCAGAGGGAGATCCTGAGCAAGGGTGCACAGTATTTAAACCCTACTTTACGCAATACAAGAAGGAGAAGAACAACTGCTAGACCCATATTTTTACTGCACTACTCCACTTGTAATTTATGTAGGCTAAAGAAACACACATAGTGTGCAGTGCATATGTTTTGTTTGCATGCACAGCTTTTGCTTTCCCTATTAAGCTGTCTTTATCTCAACGCAGGATTTTTCTCACTTTTACCTTTCCCATTCTCTCCCCCATCCCACTGAGGGGGAGTGAGCGAGCGGCTGTGTGGGGCTGAGCTGCCTGCTGGGATTAACCCACAGCATTTGGACAGTAGTCCACAGCACAGGCCAGAGCTGCTACCATAACTACCAAAAGAACAGCATGACCACAACATTATCTAGATATTAAAAAAAAAATACCCCTCCCATCAAAAACCTGCTATAAATCTTAGGTGCTAATATCAGAATCTCCAAGAAAAAGATGTACAGGGGTCTGATAAAAGAAAATATGCCTTCAGAGTTCAGCAGAATTGTACTTTTTTTTTCATACCAAAAAATATCATTTCTGTTTAATATTTTGCTTGGAAAATAAGTGAAGAACACAGGACAGATGAAGAAAACTGCCTTTTTCTTCTGATTTGATGTTTCCATTTTGAGCAGATTCATAATGTCTCTGCCTGGTGCCATGGTCAGCACAACTAGAGAGCAGGTGAAAACAGCTCCTATCAGATTGAGAATAATTCCTTGGCGAGAGACTTTCTAAACTTCACAGATTGTTGTTGCAGTGTGGTACCTGTTTTTAAAGGTCTCTCTTTTGCCTTTCAGCCATACTGCTGTTACCTTCTATTTCATAAAAGAATAAAATAGGGGAGGGAAATGACTAGGCAGGTAGCTAATGTTTTGGCTGAAGTCATACTCTTATTGCAGTGCTTGTACCAAGTAGAGGAAGCTTGCCTTTTCTTTTCCTTTTTTTATTTTTTTTAACAGTGCTCAAATGTTGTTTTACCCAATTCCTGTCATGAACTCATGAGCTAGAGTTTGTCCATACAGTGGACAAACATCTAGCATGTAGCCATCTTTTCTCTCTGAATGTTTTCTTTCTCCTTTCTGTGGGATTTCTGTAGTTTTCATTCCAAAGTTTTATCCCTAGAGGAAGGCATTGTATGGATCACAGTGATGAGAGGTGGAAAGAACTGGTGAAAGGTAATCTTATACATGCATCCTGCATCCACTGCTACTATGAAATTTTCACTTTAGAATTCATTCTCAGTATCTTCTACGATTCCTATAGAAGTGGTAAATGATGTATGAAATGAAAAATTTTTGTTGATTGTCTGTTCCAAGAATTCAGAGAATAATGTTATAGTCACTGCCGAGGCATATTTATCTCATTTGCCATAATACTTGATATTAAGACAAGCTGTCAAAAGTTTACTTGGATCAAAAGAGTCAGAGAATGAGGGCAAGGGATTTTTAAGGCAAATCGACTACTCTAAGGAAAAGCAAAAGAAAAGAAAAGCAGTATTGTCACTGAACAACCCAGTTGTTAGACCTCATCTTGGAAGTAGGTCACCTTTTCTGAGGAAGAATAAGATTGCCCTAGAGGCGGAGCAATATAAGGTTAAGACAATGATTCAAGTGTTAAAAAAACTTATTAGAAATAAAGTTTGCACCTATTATGAGAAGCAGAGGTTAGGGTCTATAATATCATGTAATTGCAGTTATGATTACAAGAGAAACAGAGAATTCAAACCAGATGAAGAGCTTAGTGTATATTTTCTATATGTAAATCAGTGGGTTATGTGATTTATTTTTCTGTTTTCTTGGATTAGACCCTTAACAGTTTTTCTTTTGAAATCCAGAGAGCTATAGGCTCAAAGCAGCCTACTGACAATAGGCTAGCTTTTCTTCATCAGCTTGTGTGAACCACTAGGACTTAAAGACTTTATGAACAGTAGGTTTAAAATCATTGTTTTGGGGTAGTCTGTCTTACTGTTTTAAATGGTAACTTAAGAATGGCAAAGCATTTTCTTTTAAAGGTGAGTGAACACACACACACACACGAGTGCAGAAATACTGACATCTGCATTCAAATTTTGTGATACAATCTGCTGACTTGATTTACTCAGGTTTGCTTTCATCTTCACAGCTGTTGTGACTGCTGTTGAGGTCCTTAACTTACTGGTCTTACTTGTGTTCTCTGTTGTTGCTCTTTTAACCTCAGCACTTGAAACTGTCAGCACAGAGAATTGACAGGTTTTTGCAGAACCAAAGTCAAAGACTCCTTTCTCTGCTTCCTCACTATAATTATTTCTGCTTACCCTGTCTAAATCAAAGATTAGACAAAGAGGTGAAACAAAGTAGGTAACAGTGGAATAAGTAACTTACGGTGCAGCCACAATTTTGTTGTCGTTGCCTTTCTGCAGAGGCATTAGCTTTGTTTTCTAGGGGAGAATGATGCTGCATTTAATGTAGGAGTGGAAGCACTGACCTCTGTGTTCTTTCTCCCTCTCCTGCAGACTTTCAGTGAAACTTGGGTGACTTCATTGTTGTGGCTTTAAAGCTGTCAGTATATCTTACCCTGTTTTAATGATACTTGGAATACTTTCTGTGGAAATTGGCTACCTTGTTCTTTGAGTTCATGACTCAAAGAACAAGGTAGTTTTATATGGAAAAGATCTAATTATAAGAAATCAAATATTGTAAAATGGAGAAAGGTGGGAATGTTCCAGCTTTTCTTCAGAAAGGTAATTTTTATTGGGTTAGGTTTTCTGCAAAATGTACATTTCCCATCCCACATATTTTCTGGAGTCTCAGGGGGTAAACTAAAATCTACCATGGAAGACATGGTAGATCATCCAGAAAATAGTTTCCAATTTAATTTTTTTTTTCACTTTTCACAAGAAAGTGAAAAATATGTAGACTCCCACCCTTGATAGTTCTTAACCAGAACAGTTGGAACTGTAAAAAAATAATGTTTTTTGAATTCTTAGCTGATGGATGGACTTCTCTTCTGTAAACAGAAGAACAAAGCACAAATTTTTATACACAGAACAAGTGCTCACCTTTTCAGCTAACTAAGCCATAACATGCAAATTTTTAACAATTTTACTGTGATAAAGACATAGTTACCTAGCACCTGAAAAGAAAATATAATGAAAACAATCTTTAGTTTAATTCTTCTTGTTGTTCCATAGTTTCCTATCTTTTTTTTTTTTCCCTCTTTTCATTTTAAGGCTTGTTTTTCCTGTTCTTCACTTAGTAATAGCTGATGCTGTACTCCGATAAACTTTGTCTCATTAAGTGTTAGTGTCTGATACAGCTGCAGTAGCCCTCAACAAGACTCATTGGAGGCACAGAGCAGATCGAAAAGCAATTAGCATTCTGGCTTGTGATAATTACCCACAGTATGGGAGGCTTATCCAAGATGTAGTTTCCACTGTGTCTAATAATAGGATTCTTTAAACACTGATATATTTTCATGGACACACCAGTGCTCTCATTTCAATTCTGTCACTTATCTCAGATAGGGGAAATAAACATCCCTCACTCTTTTTTTTCCCTTCATAAAGTAAAGTACACTGCTGTTCTGACAACTTGTAGTGTCACCTAAAAGTCACCTTGAATCATGTTTTAATCAGCTGGAACAAGGCAACATCTCATTTATTTCTGCAGTTTCCTTGCTCTGCAATGCACTGATTGCCGAGACATAGAAATCCAAATTGAGCTCTGATTAAAATGGAATGAGGATGCAGATGCTGCCGTTCATTCAGAGGGGTACTCTGCTCTGTGCTAGGAAAGGTCAAGGTGATTCAAGTTCCAATTAAAACAGAACGATTTGCTATGGTTCGGGAATATGTTGCATTGTAACAGGTTTATGCTGTGACAGGTTGAATAATTTCTGAATCATTTGGTTTTGATCTATTAGTTTTTATTAACACAAGAGCTTACTTAAAAACAAAGTCAGTATTTTTCACATACCGCAGCAGGACCCAATTCTGTTCTCATAAAAATATTGCTTCAGAAGCTTGGAAATCATGCATCACCTCCTAAATAGCCAGTACTGTAAAGAGATTTTAGGTTTTGGTGAATTTTGTTTTACTGTTGATTTTTAACATCTGGAGAAATAAATTATTAGTTCAAACACACTTTTATTTTGAACTAAATCTAAAGACACAATGCATAAATCTCTGGGTGGTTGTCTAGATGTGCTAGAGATGAGACATCCACATTGCCTTTAACTGTTAGCTAAATATAGCTAAAGAAGAAATGATTACAATAATAACCCACGCCACGCAGTGATTTTAAAAGTAGACGCTGATGGTTGAGTTGTAGTATACAGAAATCATACTTCATTTATACACTTCAGGCTATGTCTGTTACAAGACAATCCATTTATTTGTAACGTTTTACAATGGATGAAATTGCTTATTAATTCAAGTGCACTTCTGTTAAACAACCCTATGGCCAGAAATATGAAAGACACAACATGGTATTACTCTTAGCTGCAGAAATCATGTTTTGAGTTCTGGGAAAGCAGTTATGTCATATTATTGAGGCAGAAAGCTAATAATACCAAGTGACTTTTAAATTTACTATCTGGAACCTTCCAGGAAATAGTAACAGAAAAAGACTGAGGAGTGGGCTAAAATAAACACTGATTCTACTTGGAGACTAAAAATAGATAATGTGAACACACTGGAAGAACATGGTATTTATTTCTATTTTCTAATTTTTTATTTTTGCTGAGAGTATTGATAATACTGACAATATTGTGATGCTACTTTTTTCTGAATTAGTATTGCACAGCCTCCTTATTCTTACAACTGATCTGAAATACAGTGCAGTGCCTCACCCTTGCACCAGAGGAGGCAATAAGAAAGGGAAGAAAAATACAGCTGAAACTGCTTCATAAACTGCTCATGCGATTGAGAATGTGATGACTTTTTATTGAGTAAAATGTGAGAGCATTTGCTCGTTTGCAGACCAAAACTATGCAAAAATATTAAGCAGGAAATTGTTAGGAGCAAAGAAAAGGTCTTGTTGAAGATACCCACGGGAATGGATTTCTGAATGTTATTCCTTACAGACAATGCAACAGTGACCCAGTTACAACCAGTGATTTCTGAAGGAAGGAGTTTGCACGCAGAGCCACAGAGAGCCACAGCATGTTCCCACAGGCCCTTTGCTCAGGGCAGCTGGGGAATCATGGCTTTGTGGCAGCCTGGCAGTGTACCCACAGAGTAGCTGTGTGTGCTCCTGTCCTTGAGAGGTGCAGGGAGACTGCTTAGGGGAAGAGCGAGTGGAGCGCCATGCTAACTTTACTTACTGTAAAGGATACATCACAAAGATTTTCCCCCAGTCTTTAAACTCATTTGCTGTTTTCTTTCTGAGAAGCTGGTAGTTCAGAGGTTCAGCCTTTCTGTACAACTTTGCTTGGTCGAATATCTTAGCTTTAGGTGTGGTGAGATTGCTGACTTTGGCTCACCTGTATTTTCAGTCCTTGACAGAGACCATTATTCAGAGAAACCAGTACTTATGCTGTGTTAGAGAATTAAACTGATCTAGCAAACATTTGTTGAGTGGTCTGCATTGACACAACCTGCAGACCCCAAATAACAAAAATGAGCTCTGATCTGGGTAGGCTTGAGAAGACAAGTTAGTAGTGAGTGCTGGAGGTACGTACAGGGTAATTAGTCATCTGATGCTCATTGTGCCTCTGAAAATCTCTCCCTTATCGTATAACTCTGGCATTATAACCCATCTACAATATCCTGTTCAAATATTTGAGGATGCTAAATGATATCTCATTTTTTTAGATGCTCGCATAGGTAAAAATAGATTACTTGAATCTACAGACATTCGCAAAGGAAAAGTCCATTCATTTTTTAAATTGATGTTTTCCTATGCTTTCTTCAAAAATTGTAGTATTTCTCAGCCCTATTTTCCAATGTCAATGGAAAATATTAACTACACAGACATTAGTATTAAATATTTCTATCCATATTTGAATATCACTAATGGTAAATGAAATGTGTTGAATATTAATGACAGTGACCAAATCATATAATCCAAAAGTTGACTAGCATAATACCTGATAGTTTAATAGTATTTAGGGGCTTTAATTTTGAGGTTGACTTCATACTGTTTTTGATTCAATACTTCTAGTTGTTCAGTCAGCTTTTTCAGTGGTTTTCCACTTTACTAAAGCTACAATCCTGTTAGTAAAATGAAGTTGGCTAGAATTCGTTTTCTGGCCCTGATCGCAAGTGGCATGCCACCATTTTTGTGTGTACCCTTTCCACACTGGATTCCCTGGGGTTCATGTGTGCACCCTCGTATCTTACTGCATACCAAAGACCTTTCCATGCCAACAGCAGCTGCCTCCCTTAGCCCCAGTGGCAACACCTCTTCTCCTGAACCATGCAGCTTAAATGCTGCTAGCCTTTGGATGCATTGAATAATAGGAAGCTGTAGCCCTTTGCGATACTAAAATATTCCAGAGTCTTGGTTTATAGATTCAGCATGCCTTAGAGGAAGAAGTGCATTGCTGTTAACCAGGCACCTTAAATCACACTCGGACTAAGTTAACTCAAAATGTTCCTAATGCAAACATTTGTTGACAGCATATAAAACCGGACAGGAGGTACAAATACCTGTTACAGGCATAGAAAAAGAAAGAAGAAACTATGCTTCATCTACTTACACTAAGAAAGGTTTCTCTCCTCCTTGTGCAGCTCAGTTCCTGTTTCCCTGTCTTAACTGAAACTGACCTTGAATTGATGCCAGCGACCCACTTTGAGTAGCAGCAGGTTTGAGGAGTCTGATTCCAAACTTCTTCCTTTTCAGGGAAATCATAATGCTGTCCTCATAGTTTCACTCGCTTCCCGTAAAAAACAGGCAATCTCCTCCAGAAAGGCTGCTGACAACAGGCCCTGGCCCCTGCAGTTCCCCAGTCTGCGTACAGGTGTTGTCTGGGAAGGTGCTAATTTGGTGTTGGTGTGCTCCCATGCCAAAGAGCAGGCCAACAGTTAGATAGTATGGAGGATCATATGCCAGCACTTAAGGCTAGGACCTGGACATGTATACTTTACTAGAATAAGTAAAGCCTGAGAGTAAAAAAATTTCATTATTGTTTTTTATCATCCTAGAAAAAAAATAGGGTTAGACATGAAAACTCAAAAATCTTGTGGTTGTTTTCTTTTCTTCTTAAACACCTTCAAAATTTCTTTTTTAATAAAAGGATTTATCATATTCTGCCTTTGATATCCTACAGCCTGAAACAAAACCTGTTGCCCTTCAAATCCTGTCATGGTCATTGACTGTATCAGGGAGGGAGGGATTATATGGACCAATGACACACTGAATTTCTTCAAGATACTTGTGACTAATTGTGTTTAAAAAAGAATGTTTCCTTCTGTATTAAATATTTTGTGCTTTATTAGGTGGGGGGGGCTTGAGAAGGCTGTCTTCAATTTTACTTGTATTTATTATAATTTGTAAGTCTGGATAATCAACTTAAATGTTTGTTGTACTAGCAATTAGTGTCAAGCTTAAACACAGATGGTGTATTGTTCCTCTGCTGCAGAAAGGACCTATCTCTGAAGAATTAACAGCAATACTGATTGATTGCTTATATGCTGAATATTCAAAATTCCCGTTGCTTAAGAAAGCTAATATTAAACCAATTTTATGTCAAAAATTGCCCTCATCTACCACTCTATTGTTGCTGCTGCTATTTCACTTGCAAAAGCTGAATTGCAGCTTATAAATTAAGATGAATAATTTTACTTGCTGAACAAAAGGATATGAACTCAAAGCTAGGTTAAAGTGCCTGCTCTGTTACAGATTTCTTATAGGATTTGGGGATAGGGAGCACTTCAGTCCAGATCCTCAGGTGATTTTGTGCTGAACCTCCACGGATAAGAGTTAATTATCTTACGCGCTTTTTATTACAGGCCTTAGCCTCATCAGTTATTTTTAAGCTGTTGCTTGAAATGAAATACTGGGATAGGAAACAAAGCCCTGAGAGCTGCAGGAGTTTTGTTTTTCCTTCCACCCTGCTGGCTATTAGCCATGCTATATTTGGTTTTAGAGCGCCTATGCTGCAGAGAAACCTGGATGTGCTTCTGATGCTTGTTTCACCTGGAGCGTATTTGGTGCACCCTCGGCCAGTCAGCACAGGCTCCACAAAGGGTCCATTCTAACACGCTGAGGATGGTCATGCTTTCCCGCAGTGAAGACGTCTTGCAACTTTCCAGAGCATATCCTTGTATGTAAATGGATGCTGAGTAGTTGTCTTCTCTTGAGATTTCTGTCATATTATTTTGCCAGGGATTCAGGCCCAGGATCTGCATCTCACAGTGTACTTGTACGTTGCTGAAGCAGATGAGCTTCTACCTCTTTATTTCATATGTTAAGGCCTATCCTATTTGAAGGGAAAAACCGTCCTTTTGTGAAAATTTGTACCATGTAAATTTGTAGTTACTTTCTTTTTATATAGAAGAAAATTGTGTCATACTGTCTTGGATATTATGAGCAGATGACTTAATACATATGATAGCTGCTGTAATTTTTTTCTCTTCTGGCACTACTCTAAGATAAGAAAGGGCTAGATGCCTGGTTCCTTTATACTTATATCTCTTTTGTGCTGTCAGATGCTTTCAGATAGAGCTTCAATAAGAATTTAGAAAGATCAGATTGATATAAAGTAAATCTTAGATTACTTCATCCTTGCACACTTTTCATAATAACTGCATATTTCCATCTTTCCTTTGAATTGTGGGTAAAGCGTAGAATATATAGGACAAGTTCCTACTTACAAAGATGCTTGTTGACTAATTTAGTGTGTAAATGATATGATGTTGGAATATTTCAGGGGGATGTTTTGGAATAACTGAACAAACTGCTGGAAATCATCTCAGACTTTGGAGATGTGCTCTTGTAAGACTCAGAATTTTACTTTATTCTTATAAAGACTCAGAAGGAAGGAAGAAGTACTATTGATATGGGTAAATATTAAAAATAAAGCTCTAGATAACCAGCTCATGTAAAGTAATACAGACCTTTTTACCTTGAGATTGTAGAATGCATTTAACCTCAGTTGAAACTCCAAGCGCTGTAACTTTTTCTGCTTCCCAGTATTATAAGGTATGACCTTCCCTAAATTTGTTCTCATGAACCTTCCTTGATTCAATGAAAAATAAATCTGATTATACATGGAATATGCTAAGAGCTGAATGTGTAGAATGTACTTATCTACAGAAAATCTATGCCTCTTTAATAGACTCCAGCTCCTCAAAAAGATGAAGAATGTTGCTTGCACTTAAGCCTTTTTTTTTTTTTTTCTTTCTTCAAGGAGCACTCAGTTATGGCATAACCTTACTCCTATGGTCAGTGGCCTGAGTGGGAACAGAATTAGGTTAGTGTTAAATGCTTTGGAAAATTCGTATGTAGTTATGCTTTTATTTTTGCAAAAACTTTTCTAAAGTTCTTAACTCTTTTAATAGCACTTCTAACTGATAAACTTTTTGCCTGGGAATGTATCTGCATTTCCAGTACTTCTGCAGAGAAGACAGAACTATCTAGGCTCAGAAGGCAGACTGGAAGTTCTAAGATTTCCTGATTCCCACTCCAATATTTTGGCAATTATTTTAATGATTTTATTGGCATAGTCTATTTTTAGGAAACTAACATAGGAACTTCTGCTATCTGCATAGTCAGTGAAGATTATAAAGGTGTGATCTCATTGGAAGCATGATTCAGAGACACATCTCTCTTCATAGGAGGTTTAGGAGGTCTCGATTCCTAATAGATCATATGCTTAAAGCAAATAGTATGATAGACGCATAGGTTTTAATACTGACATGATGAAGAATTGTAGAATGTGGAGAATTATGTGCAAGCAACCATAGTAGATGTCTGTGTAAGAAGTGCCTTTACTTGGTCTTTTGAGGAACTGTGGCTTCATGTTATTACTTAAGTGATCATTACATTAAAAAGTGGAAGAGATGTTTATAAGCATGCTACCTCTATTTTTAAAATATTATTGTATTATTAAAACATTAAGATGAATGTAGAGACAAGAATATATATTCTGTAGTGGCAGATGAACATCCTGTTGGGTCAGTATAAAGCCAGTGTACCTTTACAACAGTGTTCTAAACTTTTCAGATATTCTGAGTTTTGAATGCGTAGGAAGCTTTGAAGAAAAAAAAAAGATGAAAGAGTAATTGTGAATAATTCAATAAAAATGTGCAGTGTACAATAGTTGTCAAAATTTTAGAAGCTTACATACATTTAGAAAGCAACATATACATAACTATAACTACTTTGTATTTTCCTCCAGAAGATACTTAGTTGTTCAGTAATGTACCTAATTAGTCCCTGACTTTTAAGAAGGATCAGTGTGAAAATGTGACGTGGCTCACAGAATGGAAATGGAAGTAATTTTGTATCTCAAGTTAAATAAAATTTAGGGTCACTCCATAGCATAAAAATAAAAAATCAAGAAAAGCTGACTTGGATGTGCAGAAATAATAAGTTTATAGTGACTGGTTTTGGTACATCCCTTATATTCTGATGCAGCATAAAAGAACAAAGGATGTTTTAAAAAATGGACAGTAATTTCAGGGGTGGAGGGTGGGGGAGAAGGAAATTTATCTCCTGTAGTATATAAATCAGCCTGTGAATGACTAATTCATTCTTCAAGAGATCATTGAGTCCAGTGGGATGCGTAGATTTGAAGTATGTCTAACATCACAGTTGTGCAAATTAAATAAAGGTTAATGCTTCATATCACAAGATGATCACTTTCTAGGGCAAGAAAGTTTTTTCCCTTGTGCAGCCTTGTACACATTGGCTGGCTGGATTACTGGGAGGAGTTTAATCACCAATTATTCTTCAAGTAGAAAAACATGAATTTTTTTATAATTATGCTGTTCAAAAAGACCGAATACCCTGAACTCTTTAACAGCTCAAGGAGATGTTCAATACATTTTCTTTGTGGGTCTAAGAGAAAAAGGACATACATGGGGGATATACTCTGTAGCTCTACCTCTAGTCTAAAAATGGCTTTCTCAACAGACCTTCTGAGTCTCATGGGACAGATCAATTTTTTCTTTTTGTTTTACAGTGGGAAGGGTCCTGGATGCAAAATGTATGACTTCACTACAAGACTCAGTAGTCCTTGTGTGCATTCCTATAAATACATATTTTTTCTTCTAGTCTTCTTTGTTACCAAGACAGAGATTAGTATGTCATATTAGGAGCTGTTTGTGAACTTCTGAGTCTTCACTGTAATGGACCAATGCCAAATGTACTAACTAGTACAGGAGTTCACTTGTAATAGTGGCTTTCTCTGAGCAACCAAAGACAATGCACAATTTATGAACTCATTAGAAATTTAGTAACTTCAGCTTTTTGAAAAATTTGAATACTATAGGAGATATTCTATGCCTTCATCTAAAAACATAAAATGTGAATAACTAGTTTTTCCTTCAAGTGCTATGAATTAGTTTGTAGCTTAATAATGTTCTGAATTACTACTGAAACTTTAACTTACAAATGTAACATAACTCTTTTGGATTTATTTGGCTATACCACTCCACTAGTCAAGTGTATCTTTTTTTCTGTCCAGTAAAATTAATAGTTTGCAAAAATTCCCATTCCCCAATGAGATCTAGTATGGAAATTTTGTATGTTCCTTAACTAATTTTTTTTTTTTTTTTTTAGAGAGAAAGATTATTTGAACCTCCTCAGTTTTGACATTTTGGAGGGGAGGGTTATTCTATTAACATGACTTTTTATAAATATACCAGATGGCTACTTTTTTTGCTTGTTTGGAAATCATTAATATTTGCTGAGAAATTAAATAAAGACTACAAAATGCAATAATGAAGAATTCATCTGCAAAAAGTTCTGTCAAATTAGCTTTTATTTGAAATGCAGAGAAAAAGAGAACACACACCCCCTATTTCTAAGAACAGTCTTGATCCAGTCATCCCAAAGAAAGCCCTCCAGTGTCTCTGTGTTTCAAAGATTCATGTAATACCTGGCAAGATTGACTCCACTGCTGATCAGACTGATAGCAGCTTACTTTCCAATACCAGTGCTGAATGCTAAAATGAAAACCTTTATCAGAAATCTTATTTTTACTAAGAATGAACCCTTGTGACAATGAAGTGTTTCATTACAGGCTGCTTTAAAACAATTATATTTTCTTTGAAAACTAGATTGTCTAAGCCATTTAAAATGTAAAGAAATGTATATGTTGTTCAGTGAAAGGTCTTTGTCATCTGTACATCCCAGGGAACAGAGGTTTTACAAAATGCACATCTTTTCTTTCTAGTAACATCTAAAGTAGCAGTGCTTTTCTCTTCAAAGCTACTTCCACAAATTCTAATTACACAGTTTTTCTCTTAATGTATTTTAAGTCATTCATAAACATAAGCTGACTGAAGAGATTTGCAGCCATGAATAGATTCTTCTTAATAGCAGGCTTCACAAAAAATGTGATCTCACATTTGTGTTGCAGCACTACTTATTAAAATGATGCTTTAGGTCAAAGCTGGGTTAGTTTCTTTTCTTGTTTTGGGTTTTAACCATGGTATGGACAAAGAGCTCTGTCTCAATATCTCTGTTTATAAATGGCAGATGTCAAGCTCCATATTTGGCTTTATTGCCCCTTTAGTTTCTAGTAAGATGGAAATGTATTTTAAAATATCTTCAAGCAGTGATACAGGAATTCAGTGACCCTTCAAGAATAACCTTTCTGGGAAGAAAATTGGATTTTAAACCAAAGCATTGCATAGAAATCATTCTGGTCTCCAAACCATTCGATAAATTGTTGCTGCATACTTGGTGAGTCAGTCAATAAATACCAATGCATTGTTGAGAACAGTCACATTTTCTATGTCCTGTCACTTTGCAGCTTATTTTTTTATTTGACGCCTTTGCCTCTTGAAGCTCATTGTATGCATCTGAAAAAAGAGTCATCTGGTTAACAGCTGGAAACTGGGAAACTGCCATGTATTTTTGCACAGCCCTTGCTATCAGCAGATTAAACTCCCAGTAGAAACATTTCCATCTGTTTATTCATATGTATGAAAACTAGAAAATAAACAGCACAAAAAGTCAGTATTAGTTTTCATGTTCCCACTAGGTGTTCATTTGGGATGTGTTTATGTATGTATATGTATAGATATACATCTATGTAAATGTGTGTTTACACATTTGGTTTGTGTTTGTTTTTTTTTTTCCTTAGGAGATAATTTCTTTCCAAAGCACTTGGTATCTCTGGTTTGTTTTGCTCAAAAATTTACAACATTGACTCATGCCGTCTTTAGACACACAGAACTACTATTTCTTTCTATTTATAAAATCATAATTAGTGAGAGAATGCATGGTATTTTTATCTGACAATACAAATCATTACAATTTTTTTGATCTTATCATATGCAAATGTCATGTTAATATATACCTGAATTAGGGTATATTAACCTGAGTAGTTAGTTAATCTTACTCACATGGTATTGCTTTATGACATAGCCCTATCACTGAAAACACCTTTGTGATTTACAGATGCTAAAAGAAAGCCATGTGTAACACTGGAGCAGAAGTATCCCTTTTCTGAGTAGTGATGGCATATTCAAATGATGTTCTTTTAATTTTAAACTGAAAGTTCATTTTTTCCTTAGTATCAGCATTTTCAACACTGAAATACAAATTTAGTACATACAAGAGCAAGACAATCCAGTGCTCATTAAATTGAATGGATATATTCTCATGGAACTTAGTAGAAAACACTGAGCCTAAAACTGATAGAAAAGTCAATTTATGGGAGCAAAAGTATAAGAATCCTGGTTTCATGGAATGTAACTGGTGAGCTAATGATCAGTGCTACAACAGTGGAAAAATTATTTCACTTCACTTTCCCTTATTGTCACCAACTCAACAGTACATGTGTGAGAGAAAGACATTTAAGCAGAACACTCCAACACCAACTAGCCTATAAATCCTGAACCATTTCTCTGAAAATTGCCTAGTCACAACACACACTTTTTTGACAAGGCAGGCTATAAATTTTTGTTTGTTCCTATTAGCCACCTCTGCATAGGTTCCTCTCTGTGAGCTGCAGGTGAAAGAATTTTCCTGGTTCCAGCTGAGAAAGAGACTTTGTAAAAGGGCAACTGATGTAAAGAGCTGCTGTTTACTGACGCTATTTGTCTTTTAGGCTGAATACAGCTGAGACAGGAATCAATACAGACAACAAAGCCATGTGAAAAGACTTTAGTGGAGTCTATATAGTTCCAGAGGGAGCTTCTGATCCTTTCCTCAGTGATATATTAAGACTCTTGATGTAAATAGTTTTAAAGAAGCATTTATAAATGCTTCCCTTGCTAAGGAAAAATGGAAGATTTAAATGCCAGAATAGGTAGTTTGTCTTTTCCTGGAGACATCCTTCTGGTTGTTGGTTTTTGTCTATTACTTCATGAGAATCATGACTAGCCAAAACAGCAGATAGATGGGGGTCAGTGGCAGAAGCTGAACAGTGAATGGGGATCACTTGGAACAGTATTTTTTAAATGGGAGAGAATAATACAAAGTTCTACAAAGAATGAAGGTTGGGTTTTTTGGTTTTTTTTTTCAGGAAGATAGGATTGCAGAGGTTGAAAAACTGCATTGGAATAAATAGGAAAAGAAAGGACCCAATCAAATGACTCTTCCTTTTCAATTCGTGGAAAGTGAACTCTGAACCACACATGTTGTTATCACAGAGGAGATGAGTGTTATGTGTATGATGTAGTAATTATTCTCTACTTTCTCAAACACTTTTTTAAAAGTGAATTGAATCAGGGTCTTGATGCTTATATGTGGAAGCAAATGGAAGTTCTGTCTTTGGCTTTGATCCCAGTTCCAGATGTTCACAAGATTTTTTCAGTTTTCCCTCTACTGAATTTCAAAAGCAACAGCTCAATTTTTGGCTACGGAGTAAAGCAGTATTAAAAATGGCTCTTGTGTTAATATGTATGTGTATCAGCACATTTCTTTTCCCAACGCAGACTGTTTTTACTGATACTTTCAACTTGGCTGAATTGAAAGAAAATATTTGGGTATAAACAGATGGTGTTAGATGAGTGAGAACTACTTTCGAAGACAGTGTAATGTTAACAAACTGAATGTTTTAGTACATTTACATTATAAGATGGAAACTGGATTAAAATTTTGAATAACTATTTTTAGGGTTGTGTAGCACTTTATACTGAAGTGGCTGAAGTTTGTGGCCATCCCATTCATGCCAATGCAGTACTTATTCTTTGTATCTGGAGGTGCGCATGCATAATTACTTAAGGTAATGACTAGAAGCCTTAACTAATGATGAAAAGTCTGTTTCATTTTTATCTAATCATACTGGGAGGCATCCCTTGCCCTGAGAGTTTACAGCTTTAAAGAGACTGAGGGTCTCCTAGACTGCAGAGGAAACAGGAGGTAAAAACGAGTTTGTTTCAAGATAATTACAGATACAAAGTTATTGCGTAAACTGGATTCTATATTTCAGTTGCAAATGGCACATAAGCTTCATGCATTCCAGTGGCTTCTATGGTTCCCCTGGCAGCTTTCATAAAGTCCTTCCAGAGAAAAAATAGATTAGGATTTTCTGTGGGTCTGCCTTAGTAGGCCTTTGCTATAGACTATCAGATTTGGATGAGCAATTAGAAAAGTCAGAGCTCAGCTGAGGCCTTAGGCAACGTTCAATATCTTGACGCTAAAGGAGAGAAGATGTTCCTGTGACTGCAGAATGTCTACCTGAACTCTTCTGGAGAAAGTAGGTCAAACAGTAAACCGTTACCTAAAGATGCTTGAATTCAGAAAACTTAATTGGATGTAACTCAAACAAGTACTGAGTGAAAGAAAGGCTGGCAGTTGTTTTAGAAAGGGTAGATCAGTTCCTGTACCATACTTGAAGGGTTAAACTCAGAAAGGGAGGGAAGATAATTTGGAAGGCAGAATATTTGTTTTCAAACAACAACATGGGTGAGTGCATCACCCCATCCTGCACATGTAAAAGGGTGCTGGTAGCTGTACTCGTTCAGCAGCTGACAATGTCAGCAAGATTCCTGATAGCAAGCATAAGAAAAAAATGGTTTTTTCCTCTGTGCTACTCAGGCAACAATGAAGGGCTACATGGCTCTAGGGAATTTGCTAACATGGGTGACCAAGAAACTGCTATCAAGACAGCAAGTAGATTCTGTTGCAGTAGGTACCAACTCAGTAATAGCAGCAGTAAGACTGCACCACCAGCAGCAATTTACATGAGACCTTATTAGCAAACAAGGCTAACAATATCACATCAACAGATGGCAGCTTTCTGTATGTCTGTATTTTCTAGTGTCTGACCAAATCATAATCTCAAACCTGAATTTATCATTTGGCTTGATACTAGCCCTATAATTATACTGGTCAAATTTCTGAAAGTCACCTGGATAAATGAAATTCCAAGCCACAGTGATCAGTTCCACTCCAAAAGCAAGAGGAGGAAAGAAAGCCATTGTGGGACTTCCGAGCATTTGTATGTATATATACAAATGTGGCTTACAACAAAAATTGTTTTTAAGCTCTCTGGAAGTCAACACAGGTTCATATATAAAAAAAAAACAAAAAACCACAAATGTTAGATTTTGTATCATAATGCCTAAGCTTACAAAACAAATGACAACAATAGAAAAATGGAAATTAAAATGTTATTTAAAATTAAATTGAATATCTGCATGAAAGGAAACATTTTCATATTTTACATACTCTCTCTGTAAAAGTCAAAATAACTTTAGAAAGTTTGGGTTGTTTTAGTTTTTTTTCTGTGGGCTCCAGATGAAGGTCCAACTTGGGGAAAGCAAAACGGAAGATAAAAATTCATCATATTCTTTGCTCACTGTAACTACCGAGTTTTTTCACAGCTGTAGCTCAGACAGATAATTCAAATTACACTAGAATTAGCTTTTCAATTATGCAGAGTTGTCTTAATATTATAGACAACTATAAAATGGTACAATTTTTCAGAAACTCTGTGATTGGCAATTACTCTCTAATGCTGTCTAGACAGAAAGCAGTATTTCATTACAAATTATTTCAGTGTGTGAGAGAGAGTTTGTTTTGAATATTTTTATCCCAGAGGAAACTGAAAGAACACATATGTCTTCACAGACTACTAAAAATTTTGATACAGATAAATCTCATGGTAAATTGCAGCAAGAATTTTCAACCTTGAATAATTAGTATTGCTTAAATTGAAAATATAAAACTAAAATCAATGCAGGTTCAAGTGTGAATATAAGAAATGGACTACTGTTTAATCTGGTCTGTGGAAAAAATGTGGAACACATTAATAGCTTGTTCATGGCAGGGCTTTAAATATTGGAATTTTTTCCTTTTATATTTAAAATCTGTTTGAAGAAGAGTGTTGCGGTTTAACCCCAGCCGGCAACTATGTCCCACCCAGCCACTCGCTCACTCCCTCTTAGTGGGATGGGGGACAGAATTGGAAGGGTAAAAGTGAGAAAAATTGTGGGTTGAGATAAAGACCGTTTAATAGGGAAAGCAAAAGCTGTGCATGCAAGCAAAGCAAAGCAAGGAATTCATTCACTGCTTCCCACGGGCAGGCAGGTGTTCAGCCATCTCCAGGAAAGCAGGGCTCCAGCACGCGTAATGGTTACTTGGGAAGACAAATGCCATCACTGCGAACGTCCCCCCTTCCTTCTTCTTCCCCAGCTTTATATGCTGAGCATGATGTCATATGATATGGAATAGCCCTTTGGTCAGCTGGGGTTTGCTGTCCCAGCTGTCTCCGCTCCCCATTTCTTGTGCACCCCAGCCTACTCGCTGGTGGGGTGGGGTGAGGAGCAGAAAAGGCCTTGACTCTGTGTAAGCACTGCTCAGCAATAACAAAAACAACCCTGTATTACCAACACTGTTTCCAGAACAAAACCAAAACACAGCACCATGTTAACTACTATGAAGAAAATTAACTCTACAGCAGCGAAAACCAGCACAAAGAGTTAGCAATAACTTGCTTTAAGTCAGCTTAGGAAAATGACAGAGAAAAATAAAAAATTAGTTGCATTAAGTAAGTAGCAACCCATGTGCACAGAAAATGTGACTAATTTCTACCATTATGTTTTATCAACATAAAACCCATTAAAATTACAGGAAAGATACCAGGCTAGTGTTCAGTAAAAGACAAACACAGCCTGAATTAAATGACGTCGAAAAGTACTTCTGTTACCTCGCTGTAAAATAACTCCTGAAACACGCAGAGTATGTTTAGACAGGACATATTGCTTTATTCTGCGGAGGGTGCAAGGTGGAAAGTTTCCACAAATTGAGCACACCTATTGCAATTCTTTTTCAGTATTTATACAGAAAAGTTAACACACCACGCCTATGTATTGAATACATAATCATTAGACTAACTAATCATCCTCTTCTTCCATTGGTCTGTATTTTCTCCACTTCGAACTAAAGTCACAGTATGAGTTTAATTCACTGCGCATGCTCACAAGGAGTTGGGGGGGTAGTCCTTTCGTCCCCCAGTTGGGTCGGTGGTTGCTATCTCCCCCTGCCCCTTTTACCTTTCCCCTAGTTACTGTTATTCCTGTTGTTTTCATGGTTGTTGTGGTGTCCCTTTATCTTTACGGTTCTCCCGGTAAGAGGATGTTCCTGTTATTGGTCTTTGAACGGTTACAGCTTCGCATTCTTTTAGGACAAACGTATGCTTGTTAGTGAAATATGCGGTGCCCGTACCCTCTTATCTAATTTAGGCATTATCTATTGCCTTGAAGATTCTACAGTTCTCACAGTCTCATATGCTAGTTTCTATTTCTAACTGTCTATGATTCTCACCCTCTAGTATGCTAACTTCTATTCTAACAGTGATCCCTTCTTAACTACTAATAACTCTTATACTATTTTTATTACTATTTCTATTTTATTCTAAAATATTCTAAAATACATTCTCATATACTAAAGTATTCTAAAATGCATACTTGTTATACACGATTCAAGGTGACACTTCAACCTTGCTGTTATTATCGGATGAGGCTACTGTAACTGGTGTCAACTAAAATTCATTAAATGAGCACCAAATAGTCATGGGATTGAGGTCAAAATGAAGAAATAACTTACTTACACTTGAATGTGCTAGTGATTATTTCAGAAATTATGGACCTGGGACAAAGCTGAGTTTTGACCATGCAGTACTTTTTTGGTGGGTTGTTTGGCTTTTTAAAATTTATTTTGATTTTTCAGTAGCTTTTTATTCCTCACCACCTCCTAGCAGTTGTTTTTAGGATGGGTGGTTAGTCAGGGAATGTATTTATTGCGTCTGTCTTTTGTTTTTTAATAAAGTGCTTTCAGGTCCTTCTGGAACCTTCCAAGAGCTTCTGCAGGGCACTGCCTATGTTAGCTCCTTCCTGATTGGTGGGTCCTGGGTTTGTTAGCTGTTGTCTGACTGGTGGGTTGCTGTGTAAAAGGGGCCTGCAGTGTGGGTGTTGGTGAGCATCTGGAGGATCTTGGCCTGAGTGAGATGGCTGCTGATACCCAGAGACTTCAGCAGGCAGCAGTGCCTGAAGGCTGCTGTACGCTATGTGGGAGTGCGGATGGTGATGCCCTACAAGGCTTGGTTCCCCGGCCAGGTATGATACTTAGGCACATCAGAGGCTGTGACCTGGATGAAGCTCCTGAGGAGGTGGCTGCTTTTTGGATCTGGAACAGCTGGGACTGCCTAGTGGAGGCAGCAGTGGTCTCACCTGTGGGAAATGAGTGGTGGTGAAAGCTCTGAGTTGCTGGGTGGAAATTTGTTCTCCACTTGGGTCACAACAACCCCATGTAATGCTATAGGTTTGGGGAAGAGTGGCTGGAAAGCTGCCTGGCAGAAAAGGACTTGGGAGTGTTGGTTCACAGCCAGCTGAATATAAGCCAGCAGTGTGCCCAGGTGGCCAAGAAAGTCAATAGCATCCTGGCTTGTATCAGGAATAGTGTGGCCAGCAGGACTAGGGAAGTGATCGTGCCCCTGTACTCGGCACTGGTGAGGCCACACCTTGAATACTGTGTTCAGTTTTGGGCCCCCCACTACAAGAGAGACATTGAGGTGCTGGAGCCTGTCCAGAGAAGGGCAACGAAGCTGGTAAAGGGTCTGGAGAACAAGTCTTATGAGGAGCGCTGAGGGAACTGGGGTTGTTTAGTCTGGAGAAAAGGAGGCTGAGGGGAGACCTTATCACTCTCTACAACTACCTGAAAGGAGGTTGTAGAGAGGTGGGGGTTGGTCTCTTCTCCCAGGTAACAAGTGATAGGATGAGAGAAAATGGTCTCGAGTTGCACCAGGGGAGGTTTAGAGTGGATATTAGTAAAAATTTCCTCACTGAAAGGGTTGTCAAGCATTGGAAGAGGCTGCGCAGGGAAGTGGTTGAGTCACTGTCCCTGGAGGTATTTAAAAGACGTGTAGATGTGATGCTTAGGGACATGGTTTAGTGGTGGACTTGGCAGTGTTAAGTTTAAAGTTGGACCTGATGATCCTAAGGATCATTTCTAACCTAAATGATTCTATGAAATATTATAAGGGGGAGGTGAGCAGGCTGTGTGCTATTAGGGAGGATAAATGGGGGGTTGACTGGGGCTTCATAGAAACCTTGCAGAGGGAAGAGCCCAAGTTCTGTGACATAGGGAAGGAAAGACAGACATAAAGAAGCTATGTTTGAGTGACTTGTGGATGGAGATCTGCAAGATGGGAGAGGCTTGAAGCTTTTGAATTTCAGGAGGAGGAGAAAGGCTTCTTCTGTCAGATCTGAACTTAGAGAAATGGATACTGTGCTGTAATAGCCAATACAGAGGAACAGGTTCTGTTAAGGAGGACCTAGGAGAGATCTGGGCCTGAACAGAGGACTATCACCAAGATGGAGGTCCCCTTCTGTTGGGAATGGAAGCGCGTAGCTGCTGACCAGACGTGCTGTCACAGAAAGCTTACTGCTTGCCATGGATTTGAGGCCTGGATTTGTGGTGTTGCAGAGAGACTGCAGAGGGGCTGAGGCTATTAACTCTTGCTGTGAGAGGTACTGAGAGAACTGGCTGATGTCATTGTGAGGCTGCTCTCTACCATCTTTGGATGGTTGCGGAGGCCAGGAGAGGTCCTCGATGACTGGAGGCAGACAGATGTTGCACTCATCTTAAAGGGTAAGTGGGAGTATCAATGGAACTGCAGGTAGAGGCTGGTCAACCACACTTAACTCCCTGGTAATAACCATGGCATGAATGGAACACATAATGGCCATGTGAAGGTAATGGGGAATGGCCAGCATGAATTTACGAAGGGTAAATCAAGCTTGACTAACCTGACTGTCCTTTATGATAAGATTATCATTTGTCACTGGGTTTACGGATGTAGGGAGAGCGGTGGCTTTTTTCTGCTGTGACTAGGAAAGCTTTTGACTCTGTTTACCAGAGCATCGCTGTATTTAAAGTGGGATGTTACAGTGCAGATGGGTGGACTAATAGCTTGGTAGAGTGCTGGATGGATGGTTGGGCCCAAAGGAAAGGGGTTAACAATTTGTACTCTATCTGGAGGTCAGTTGCAAGTGGAGTTCCTCGGGGATTTATATTGAGGCCTACCCTGTTCCATGTTTTGATCAGTAACCTTGACAAGGTGAGAGAATGTACCTTTATCAAGTTTGTGGAGGACACCGAACTCTGGTTTACAGTTGGTATGCTCCAGGGCAGGGCTCTAAATGACATCTCTGTATGGATGAATAGTGTTAATAGTTAAGGTATCAGCAGATTGACTTGGCTTGGGGACCAATGCTATTCTTTGTTATACTCTGAAACTTGTTATTTCCATGACAGTCAGTTCAACAAACTTTATTTTGCAGAATTTCTGCAAAGAGCTTAAGGTAAGTTCTGATTACAAGCCTTTATGATCATGACTTTAAGTGTTGTTCATGGAACATTAGTGCTTTGATCTGTATTTTAGCTATATATACACCTGTACACACACAGGTATGCATGCATATATAAAATGTTATATCACTATAAATGATGATGATATCGTGACATCTGCTGTAGTTTTTTTTTTTTTAATCTGACAAAGCAATTCAGTTCTTTTCTTTTTAAATAAGGCATAGTGGAACACCCTATTTTTAAAACTAGTTTGCTGCATTTTTTAACTTTGAGGGAATATTTTCTGTGTGTTGGTTCACCACATCAGTCAGTATTTCCAGTTGCCCAAGCTGTGTTGATCAATGTTGTTTGGATAACTTGGGCTTGTTACCTGAGGAACTGAATATGGCGTAAAGCTCTCTGAACTAGTGTCCAGTGAGTTGGTACATTCACATAGTGCAGGGCAACAACATGGATGTTAGATTAAATTCCAGAAACAGTACAAACATGCTGGCATGGCTAAGGATTCCTGCTCATTATTTTGGACTTTCAGTGCTGTTCTGAAGTAGCTACATTGCTTTCAGTTCTAAAGTGAGTATAGTCGTTTAATTGCCATTGTGTTGACACAATCTGTTTTCCATCATATAGATGTGATGAGCTAAGCATAACAAAGTAGAGCTGCTAATTCTGTAGAGTTCTACAGTGATGTGACTTACATCAGAACACTGCAAAAATCTGGTTGCAGATCTGAGAGTTGGCTTTCAATCATATTAGTACTTGTCAAAATAACTGTATAATTATCTCTGCAGAAAAGAAGCTTTCTGCACAATTAAAAATCTAAGTTAATGGCTATTATGAGGGATTTTTAAAATTGGTTTGCATCAAGCTGAGTGAATTTCGCATTATATTTTTAATGTCACTGCTTACACAAATGCTGTCATAACTAAAATCACTTGCAAAAATGTCAATTGAAAGTTAACACTCTTTGAACCAAGGAGTAAAATACATGCAACTATTTCTAATAAAATGTTCCAGCTACACTTCCTGTCTGGCAAAAGGCTGTTCCAGTTGTAGGGTGGGACTTGCCTTGGTTTGCCTGAGTGCTTATCACAGGTATGTATTCTGTGGTTCTTAAGAATCAGCTCCTGAACAAGATAGAGCACTGTGCTGGAAACTGCAGTGATTAAGGGCCTGCAACAAATTTGTTGCCTGATTATACATACCTAGCATCATATGAGATGCCAAGGGTATCCAGCCAGGCTTCTGGAGGCTGTTCAAGAAAAGCCTAGGTCTGCTGCCAGTCTTGTAAAATACCAGGAAGCTTGTGGCAATATAACTTCATTAGATGCTGTGCTGTTTTTTGTCTGGGATGGAGTTCATTTTCTTCATAGTAGCTTGTATGGTGCTATGTTCTCGGTTTGTGATGAAAACAGTGTTGATAACACAGGGATGTTCTAGTCATTGCTGAACAGTGCTTTTCTGTTTCTCATGCTGCCCTGCCCGCAAGTAAGCTGGGGGTACACAAAAAGTTGGGAGGGGACACAGCTGAGACAGCTGACCCCAACTGACCAAGGGATATCCCACACCATATGAAGTGCTCAGCAATAAAAACAGGGAGAATGTTTGGAGTGATGGTGTTCATCCTAAATAACTGTTATGCATGATGGAGCCCTGCTTTCCTGGAGATGGCTGAACACCTGCCTGCCAATGGGAAGTAGTGAATGAATACCTCATTTTGCTTTGCTTGTGCGCACAGCTTTTGCTTTCCCTGTTAAACTGTGTTTATCTCAACCCATGAGTTTTCTCCCTGTTACCCTTCCCCTTCACTCACTCCTCCCACAGTGCAATGGGAGAGAGCAGTTGTGTGGGGCTGAGCTGCCTGCTGGGCTTAATCCACAAAAAATTTATTATGGTTTGATACCCAAATTAAGCATGTATGCCTATGCACTGTAAAGCAGTTGGATGGGGGAGGTGATCTGATATACAATCCCAAGGAAAAGTTTCCTGTCCCTGAAGACCCTGGAGAATATTCAAAGTTCACAGGCCAGCTTATATCCTCCTTGATGGATGGTTCTTAAAATTAACAAGAGTACAAATTTAAAATCCAAAACACTTACCTTTAATTACAGATATAAGGCATCTAATCAAATTTGATAAATAAGTATTAATTTTCCTTGTTGACTGCATACAAATTGTAAATTATAAGGAATAACTTATGTCAGTTTACTAGGATTTATTTGCTTCATTCTACCATACTTTAGTTGGGTTCCAGTTCAGGTGAGAATTGAGGATTACTTACATGTACGACAACTCCATGAAAATCATTGTGTATAGAAACAGGACTGTTATGAACATCAGTATGATATAAGGAAATAAAAATATGTGCTTCAAGTACTCTTGTTCTGAAAACTGCTCTTTTGTACTTTGTTCTTTAGTACTTCTCCAAACCCAGAATATTAACAGAAGTATTTCCTCCTATTGTATGATGAGTTTTGAGTTGAGGAGACAATGATTAATTTCAAAAGTCTTTATACATAAATGTATAAAAACAAATTCAACAGTTCCATAGGGTGTAAATAAAAGAATGGACTGAAAAAAAATCCCTGTACTTTAGGAAAGATGTATTAGAGGCCAGTAAATTTGCACAAGCCAGAAGGGTAACAGTGTAAGGTGCCTCCCACTGTGCTGGTGGTCCAAATAGGGACTGGGCCACACAGAGGGATATCGGGGGGAAGGAAAGCTAGCTAGCAGCCAGGACAAAGGAAGGAGAAAACTGCAACATCCTTCCCCTCCCAGCAAGGAGAAGGAAGAAGAAACACTCTCCATGAATATCACACTCCTCTTGTGAAGGGTTCAGGTTTCCAATAGTTTGCTGTAACTCCCCCTGCTTACCCTCCCCACATGCATGCCTGCACACACATAGGTCCACTGGATGAAGGATCCCTGGAAGGCTGGGCATAACCCAGAGTCAAGGGGTAGAGACTAGGAGGAGGTGGGCAAGTGGGAGGGGATAGGATGGATTTGATTTGATATTGAACTGTGTTTAGTGAGGCTTCTCTTGTGCTTTTACAGTCCTGGCAGTATCTTCTGTCAAGTCTGCCTTTTTTTTTTTTTCCCCCCCCTCCTGTGGTTTATTGCAAACCTGAGGAAAGGGAAGAGACAGCTTTTAATTTGGTCTTGCTGTCAGGCTGCAAGTCCAACTGGGCAAGCTTTGGTATGGAGAGGAGGCAGCAGAGGTGCTGGCTATGTTACACCAAAACCTGAGGGAGAGAGAAAAGTTGCAGCTCCTGAAGCAGCCTGAGAAGAGGTAGGAACCATGTAAAAGACCCAGGGCTGCTGCAATGTGGTTTCAGTCTCTGGTCATAGTCTGAGGAGATTGGAGAACTCTGTTTCTAGTTCTCTTTTGTGACCTGATTGAGTCCAGGTGTTTGGTCTCTTTGGCAGGTTTTTCTGTGAACTGAGGAAAAGGGCAGAAGGCCAGGCACACCTGTGGGGAGACAAGAAGAGAAAAGAGTGAATTCCCCCACTCTCCTGACCTCATGCTAGATGCCTGCTCTGCTGCTACATGAGCTCTGAGGGCTGAACTGAGTAAAGGGGTTATACATTGCAAACCAAAGCCCTGGGGTTGGGCTCCTTGCACAAGGTTTACCTGTGGTTTAACTCTCCAGAGCTTCCTCTGGGGGAAAAAAATATATTGAAAGGGAGAGAGGAGTGTGGCACGGTAGCAAGGCTACCTTGTTACTAGCGGGGGGCGGGGGGGCGGAGTTTGAAACAGAGGCTCCCTAAGTGCTCTTGATACATGAGCACTGCTGATTGCAGTGGTACAGAGTTAACTTTGCAAGTCAGGCGATATGGCAAATCATTGACTAGTGATACTTTCCTGTATTAAAGACTCTGGACTATTAGGCTATGAATGCATCGGTCACGCTAGCAGTAGGTTCTTAGTGCCAGAGGTGAGGTACACTTTGCCTATACCAGGATTCTGTACTTTTGGAGGTTAAGGAAGAGTAAAGGATAACTTTACCAACTTTACCAGTGTATTCAGCACAGGCAATCACAATTTTAGTCTGTTGTAGTTCTTTACCAGCAACACAGAAAAACTGTGCTATTAGTATCCTCTTCTTCCCAATCAACCTTACTTCAAATTTTAAACTTTCTTGTGGACACAAGGTTTATTAGAGGGGTAGTCTTGCCATGTTTCCCTTCCAAGTAAGATCTAAAGTTTGTGTATAGGTGTAACACAGACTTTCATGTCTGAAGTGTCTGGGCTTTGTTTATAGGATCTGTATATACAAACAATTTTAGAGCAATTTATCGGGGGGGGGGGGGGGGGGGGGGGGGAAGATGACATTTACTTGTTTATGTGACTTGTTCACTGGACATACTTGTTTCTCTCCATTGCCAGCAAAGTAGTCTGGGCAGCTGTCTGCAGTGTAGACATGGACACCAGAATATCAGCCTAATTTCTGCTGTCTTTGGATTTTATCTGGGGTTATTAGTATGTTGAATAGGGACATGATCTCTTGGGCTGTTTGATCATTTTGGACTGCATTTTTTTACAGTATTGGAAGTTTGAATTCCATATCCTTAAAACTTGGAGGAAAATCATTTCTCTGTGGATGAAAAAAAAAAAAAAACAAAACACGGCATTCTGCTGGAAAGTTTTACAGCCTTTCCCCATGGATTTTTAAAAGCCTGACAGCAAGCACCTGAAACTTTCTGCCCTCTCTGCTATTGCTAGGTCATAAATTATCTTATATTTCATTTATTCTGTTTTGTGTAAATTGCAGCAACTCAGCTTAAATCAGATACCTATCCCTGTTCTTACTGACACCTCATCATTCTTTTAAAAAAAAAAGTTTGGGATGAAGACAGCATGGTTGTTTTCTAAGGACACTTCTAGGAAAGGGTGTGGTTGAAAATTTTGCAGTCATACCTGATCTGTCCTCAAACTTATGAGCTTCTTGAGGTTTATTGGACACCTGAAAGAAATAGCAAAGGTCAGCTTGCACAGAAGCCCCAGTCTAAGTCTAGAACTGTCGCCTCATTAAATAACGTGCAAGTTCTTGAAATGACAGTGAGTGAAATGTCATATGAATTTCTAGATTTGCTCTGAGAAAGATCTCATTTTCATGGTGGAGCCCAGTTTGAAGTTCTTTAGCTTTGCATGCCACTGAATATAGGAAATTGAATGTGTATGAAAGGGAAGACTGAAGCAGCTTGTGGGTGGAGAGCTGTGTGATAAAGGTATGAGCTGTCAAATGATGAGTATATTGGGTGCAATGGGGCAGGAGGAAAAAGGGCTGCATGTTGGATAGTTTGTACCTGTGATTCTGATATAGTAGTTTTAAATATATATTGGAACTTCCAGACACCTAATACAGTCATTCCTTAATAAAATAAAAATATTTCTATCCTAGATTAATTTGATATCACCAGGTATCAATTTTAGCTTCTAATAATAAAAAATTATATTTAATATTAATTTCTATGTACATGTGTGCAAGATGGTGGAAGTTTAAGTGAAATTTTAATACTTAAGCTCCATACAGAGCAATTTTCAGCACTGAAGTCAGAAGCTATGATTTTCAGAAGGTACAATTTTTGTTCTTGCCCAATACAGTTTTGAAACATGAAAAAACAGATTAGAAAACATAAGAACCTTTACTAAACAGAATTCAGTTAAATCGCTTTATAATTCATACATAAAGATTCTACATGCACAGAAGTCAGAAACATTTCTAAGTCTGTGCAGTTGAACATGTGAAAAACCCTAAAGGAAAACTGATTTCAAATATAACTTTTATAGATTAAGTGTAATGTTAAGTGTTAACGGGGGTTTTTAACTTATTCTGATTAGTTTAAATATATTTTCTAGCTGTAATGGCTTTTTAATTTTTATTAATGATTTAATTTTAATTTCTTTCTGTAGTAATGTTTAAGCTGTAATGTGTGGATTTTCCTTATTGAAAATGTTAGAGTAGGTCCTCATGAGTCCTTAGCATCATTAGTTTTCACTGAAGTTAGTGAAATATTACTAAGAACCCAACTTATCTCATGAACTAATAACCCATAGTAAGTAGTTTGATGTCAAAAATGTGCTTGCGAGAAGTGTTATTTCTTACTACAGCAGTTTCAGTAGGTCTTGGATCTACCTACTCTAATCCATTTCATTGTTACATGTACCAATGATGATAATTTATATTATTAAAGTTGAATCAGAATCTCAGTCTTTAAGAAACTGAGAAATTGAGTTTAACTTTTCAATTTGCTATGACTTTACACAGTGGTTGTAATTGTTCACAGTCTTACTGCAGACAGAAAGTAAACTAATATAAAGCTTTTCCAGTACCTGAGGAGATACAATTAATAACATAATAGCTCTTCTTTAACTGTAGTACTTAATTTGTTTCAGTAACTGTAGGTGGAGGTAACCACCCAGTGCAGTCCCCAGTAATACAGCACAAGTGATTGCAAGTGTTGTGTCAGGTTACTGAGCACAACAAGATCTGTGCAGCACCTTGGACCTTGGCTCTGCTTAGGGAGAAATGCCACGTGTTTTTCCTCGGCTGTTTCTGTACTCTCACCGTATATGGCTCAGTTAGCAAGCTTTTCATGCATCAAGTAGATTTCCCTTACCTGTTAAACCTGTTGCCCTTAGAAGGTGTTTTTATATCAAAGCGCACATACTTTAAATCCATGATTAGGTACAAAAACAGTCATCGCATGTATGTAATCTCATCATCTTTAACTTAAGCTACCATGTATTAATCTGCATTATATGGTGTGCTTCAAATATTCAGAGCCTCCCCTCCCTACCTCCAGCTCCTTTGCATTACTTTTCCCACACTGTATAATTGACTGTGTTGGCTTCTGAGGAACTGACAATGTTCTTGCTAGGGCTCTTTCTGAGAGGATTTTTGTTTGTGTAGGACATGTCTGTTTTCTACTCTTGCATAACCTTGAGTATCTAGAACTGACCATGCTGGCTAAGATGGAAGTCCAGATGCTAAATCTACATTTGGTTATACATTGTAGAGGTTGCAGCTATTATAGTGTTGGTTTTCCTCCTACAAAATACAGCTGGCAGCAGTGACCTGTGCATCTGCCTCTATTTTTAAAGAAAACCCTAACCCTTCCCCTAACTTCAAAACAAAGTTTGGACCTTTGGCACATATGACTTTCAAAGCTGGCTGTTGTGAAAGCAGACACTCCTGAAAGAAGCCTTCTGTTCTAATAGGGTCTTCCTCCTGCTGTTTCTGGCATGAGCAGTACTGGAGGGCAGGTACTCACTTCATCATTTGGGGGTTTGTGTCCTTTGTATTTAGCAGCTTCTGTGGGGTTACCTGTGTAACTTTACTGCTTGTGGTATGACTGCATCATTTTTCTGGGTCTAGGATAGCCAGAAGATCTAGAGAAAACTTGGAACAGAAGGGCTGACAGTATAGATTGCATGGTACATGAGGGTCTAAACCCATTCTGTCAGTGTGTTACAAGGTCTGGCAAAATTAGCATAGTGTTTTTCCAGAGTGAAATCTGATCTCCGGGTTAGTATTTGTAGGCTTGCTTAGAGATTTACATCTCTCCTGTCTAAAACCTACCCCTACCCTGTACTAAAATACAGGACTCACTCTGGAGTCTAATACATTAATAATGTTGTTTTCTATTATTATTACAGTAGGAGTTATGTTCCCTCATGCACAACAGAATCCAGCTGAGACCCATGAGACAGGCTTCAATAGTAGCAAATTTCTCGCACATTTACTGAAATAATCTGCTTGCATCCTGAATCAGAGGAGTAGATTTTCCCACTGAACATCTGCTCCACATTTGGAGACAATGTGTCTCTATGTGTATACCCTGTTAAAAACAAAATCAATGCCCTTGTCTCTTTGAATATGAGAATTAGGGAACATGAGTGAAATCAGGAGAAACATACATACCAAACAAATGAAACTGTTTCTTTACAATATGCTTAATGAAACTGTGCCGCTCCTTGCTGCAGAATATTCTGGTCTACTAAAAGTGAGGTCAGAAAACTGGCCAAAATCATGGAAGCAAAAAGCATCTAAAGCTATTGAATGTGGAGGTTTTCTACATCTGACTTATTTCAAAGTTCTTTATTCAGGGAGTCAGTATAATGAACCCTATTTCACAGGATATCCTGAATCATGAAGAGATTAGGTGACTTGCTGAAATCCATGAGCACTTGGTGCTGAGATGAGAATCTAGTCCCAGTGGTCTTGTCTAGTGAATCACTGTATCATCTAACATATTTTGTCATCTAAATCATACATCATCCAAGATGCATTGTCATCCAAGTTGTCCCCTATATATGTATTGTTCATATGGCACCTCATAATTATCCCCCTTCACAACTGTTAAGAGTACTAGTTTCAACATGTGGTTATACTACCCACTGTCTATGCGTCCAACTCTTAATCAAGTGGTGAGTTTATAGTTTAAGAAATTCAAGCCATATACTATAAAGGGAGTTTGGTCTGGCAACAATCTTGTCACAACTGAGTTTCGGGACCCTAGCTCCCTGTGTGGAATCCAGATTCCTCAGTCAGATGGATGTGGTTAAATCTGAAAGATGGGGGGAGCCAGCCATCGGCTTCTGTCTCCAAGTCCTAAAGTGGTTGGAAGCTGGTTTATGATGTTAACTTGGGTCCATCTCCTTGCTAATACCTTTGTCACCATGTTTCTTAGTAATGAGACATCAAACTTGCTCCCTAAAGCACTGAAGCTTCTGTCTGATGAACCACAACTTTTGTGGTGCACCTGTAAACTATAGCACTAAAAATGCCACATTAAGTCCTCAGCTAACGAAGGATGGTATATGTTCTTTAATTCAACAGTGCAATGCATAATAAGAGATTCTGCTCTTTGGTGTATTCATTTAGACATAGGTAAGACATAGGAAGGTGAAATTTAAATGGGCAGTCTTATAAAGTTAAATGAAACCAGTAAGATTTCTTGATTTAAATTTCTGTCTTGCTTAGGGAAGAAATTGAGCTCTCTACAGCTCAATTGCATATGCATATTGGCAGTCAAAAAAGTCTTTCAGTTATATTACCCTAACAATTTTTAAAATGCCAACTATTTTTGTTAGTTAATAATTTAAATAATTCATCCCAATCTCCCAATTAGAGAAATGATCTAACAAGAATCTTCAAATGGCCATATGCTGTCAAGCCATATTCTCACGTAGCCTAGTATCTTTGTAACAGCTGAGCAGTTGCCAAGAGAAGAGGAAAAGAGTATAGTGATTATTCTCAACCTCTCTTGAATCAGGAAGTGTAAGAGCACGGTAGCCTTTACCATTGTGAAAACAGTAATATTTTGAGTTGGTCATTAATTCCCAGATTTATCATCCAAGGAGAAGAGGCTAACAGGAAAAATGTTTAAAATTTGCATTTACCTAGTGAAAGTGAGATTTTGAAAGTGCTCACAAAAATGTGAATAAGAATGTTGAGTTGCTCTGAAAAGCCTTAAGCTTTCAAATACAGTTTTACTATTCTCATGATTTTTCTTTTTTAGTTTAAACGATTAGTTTTGTTTCAGGTGGGGAATTGCTTGCATAAATAGTGTATAAAAACCTGATGCTATTGCTTGTGTTACATTTGTGCTTAAAGGAACTCACTGAGTATGTTTGCACTGCTCTGTGATATCAGCAAAGATGGTCCCCACTCCTCAAATATTTTCTGGTCCAACTAGAAGTGATATAAACTGATATTAAAATGACAACAGAGTATGTGTACTATGAATCTTGAAATGCTAGAAATAATATTATGTAAAATGTGCCAGCATCTCAGCCTTCAGGTGACTCTTACAACCTTTGTCCAGTGGATTGGCTTATTTATGTTTGAAGGAAGATGTTTGTTATACATAAGACTCAGACCACTATTTCAGTGAACAAATCAATAGGTTTTGACTTTTTCAAAATTAATTGTGAACTGACTTCTTAGAAGGCTTCATAAAACTATCGCATTGAATAGATCAGACAGAATAGTTTATTTCACTGCCTCTCCATCCTACCACTTGCCCTGGTAAGACTTGTGGAAAGTCTGAGTACGACAGAATTTTCATGTGAACTCCTCTCATAGTTGCACTCCACTGTTACTATGACTCATGGAAACTAGATACATCAGCCTGGGACTACTGTCACACTTTGACATCTGCTATTTATTGTTCTTCTGATCAGTTGCATTTTGACAGTCTTTGGATCTCCACTTAACTGTAGCAGATCCCTGATTTTAACTTGGTTTTGAAATGCAGTCCCATGTTGGCTATGATACTATGAAAATTATAAATATGTAATTGCTTTTATTGAACCAGATCCTTAAAAGAACCAGTTAGTCTGTGTGCATACCTTAAAACTTCGCATTTGTTGCAGACAGCCTACTTGGGAGCCTCAGTCAGGGGTTTTGCCCAAAATGCTCTGTTTCTACCAGATACCCTTAGTAACAACCCTTGCGACTTGCCTTCAGTTAACTTCTCTGATTTCTAGGATTGGCTCAGATTACTGCTATTTAATGAAACATGTTAGTTCATACTACCAGACTCCTTGTGAAGTCTTTCAGAAGTTCAGGAGAAGATTTCCTTCTGAAGCTTAATCTCTTCTGTCCTACTGTAAGGGACAGCCTGGTTATTCTTAAATTGTTTCTTTTAAGTATGCAGATGCATCTTTGTTAAAGAAGGGGCCAGCTGCTCAATTTACTTGGTTCACAGTGAGCTTCTGTCCTGAAAAGCCTTTCTTCTTTCCCATTGGGACATTATTTCTCAGTGGGAAATGTGTCTTACACTTGCATGAGGCCTTTCATACTATGTAAGTCTGTTACGTTTACTTAGTTTATAAATGGGATAAATATGTGTACCTACCACTAGCTCTTGACAGAACACAGACATGGTTATAATTAATCACTCTGGGGTGGCAGTGGATTAAGGAATATTGATCCCTAATGTCCTTCTTAGAAAGGGCTTTATACATGCATGACATTGCCTTCTTGACTGCAAGTTTTATAATTAAAGGATTATAAAATAAGATTACACTTAGAGTTAATAAGGAAAAGTTTGAGTGACAATGGACTCATCTCCTGTGGAATAATACAAAATCCTTGTTGCTTGAGACATTTAAAAATAGACAGGGCAGCTGACCTTTTCCATCTCTGACTCCTATGTTTCAAGCTTTGATTTTAAACAGCCTCGTCAAGCATTTGTCTTTGATATTTTTATTCTGAACAATGAATATTTGATGTTCGGTAGAACTTACTTTGCAGAGAATACACAAAGAAAAACCTTTAGGTTTAACAATCTAAATTTAATCATAATCCCTTTTGGTTGAAGGCATAATACATTTAATGCTTGTATCCTGATTCAGGAGAGGCAGTTAATTGAAAAGAAGGATAGCTTTATTTCAAATATAAAAAGAGTCTCTGTGTATTATGTTAATATTGTATTTTTTAATACTGCACCTATTTTTATTTATGGTACCTTTAAAACTCCAGTTTCTGATAGGAAGTAGCTCTATAGTGTTTAATTGCTTCCAGCTGTGAGCTTTATCATGGGAGAAATAACTCACTGGGAAAGTGCAAGGCACGAAGAAAGTGTATGTTCAAGAATGGATTCTAAAAAAGATGTGCTTTTGAGAAATTTCTTTCACAGAACGTGTGTTTCTTTCTAATTCACCTGGGTTCAAGTAGAGAGGGAGGGCTATTAAAATCCCCACATTTGCAACAACATGGAATACGGATGTCATTCTTTTGCAAACTGATAATAGTGGTTTAAGAAGGGTACTTCTGAGTACATTAGTAACAGAGGAAAATGTCATTGTGCAGAAGGTAAGAATTTCTGTAAAATGCAGTGAATTACATTGTGGTTTGGGAACTGTAGAAACAATGTTAGAAAACACAGATGATAATAAAGGATATTATTTGGTATCTGTAGGAAGAACAGCAAAGAACAGAAGTATCACCAAAAAGTATATACTCAGTTTTGCAATTGTAATCCCTCCTGCCACCTGTGCTGGAGAAGATCCACTCAATTAACTCCATGTTTCAGTAATTAATAACCCCAAGCATATAAAAAGTCTCAAAGTTCATATTAAACAGATGCGCAGATTGAGGGCTCATGAACTTGATCAGCAAGAAAGAGTGGCTGTCAACAGTCTACAGAGAATGAAGTATGAATAGCTGAATAGAGAGACATCTTAAGCAGATTACAAGTTGGATTGATGACTGCATAGTGTAAGGACAGAATGTTTAGGGATCATTTCTTCCATGAATAAATTAATCAAAAATCAGTGGTATTCCAGTTTGCTTGGGTTGATTGGTAGCCACAAACTCCGCAATACTGCAGAATAAAATGCTAGAAAGTGTTGCCACCTCTTTTGTGAAATAGAAGATCCCTAGACTGACTGTGCAGCTCTAAGGGTCCAGACACATAAAATGTGAGAAATATGGCCCATCCATTCAGCTGGAACCAGCTGTGTCCGGCACAGGGCAGCCCCGGCCTCTCCTTACAGAGGCTGTCCCTGCAGCCCCCCTGCTGCCAGCACCTTGCCATGTAAACTCAATGCAGAAGATCATTTAAGTCTACTAAGGCTTGAATGCTTTAGAGTGTGGGCTGTGTCTTCACTGGTTACACAACGGCAACCACATGGATATTCCAACTATGCTATTTCAAGATGGGAAAGCCCAGTTGTCTCTTTCTTGCTTTTTTTTGTCACTCACTTCTGAGCAGAGTCTACCCATGAGAAGCTCCTTATTAAGGCAACCATCTTCCAGGCCCAAAGATAGAAGAGCTCTGAATCTGGCAACTCATAGAGCTATTGGAGGAAAAGGGTACTGCCATGTGCTCTTGAATGCATCAAAAAGAGGGGCTAGAGTGGAGTATTATCCTCTTATGGGAGCTACAACTACAGAGAGGAAAGAAAAAAAGAAATTGGAACCTCTGAATAGCCTGAGTAGAAGTCTGCAGGCTAACATAAGCTTGTACAGACGCAAAGAGCCCAGTAGCAAGAGAGGGATAAAGCTACTTGGAAGAAAGATGTTGAGAGAAAATCAATTGTAATGTGCTGAGAATAGGAAATGTAATTGATCCATGCTTAGCGCCCTGGTCCTCACAAGGAGCAAAGCTGAGAAGTGTGACACTTGCTGTACATTTAGGGTGCCTCTATCACTTTTACTGAGCTCCTTTGCATTGTCCATCTGTGTCAGAAGTGAGAAGTAAAGCAAACGACAGCCACTCCAGGACTGGAGAACATACAGTAAAAATGAGATTATTAAAAGACTGAGAGAGCAAAGGCTTCAAAAATAATTGAGCTTCAGTTTCAAGAGAGTATTGGTAGGCTTAAATCAAACAAACCACATGTGGAAACTGTTTTTTTTCTTTTTCTTTCTTTTTTGATGAGGGTATGTTTTGTTTTGTAGTATGGTTTTTTTGCTTTTGGGAGCGGTGCAGCTGCATTTAGCTTGTATACAAATGGAGAAGTGATGTGTCCCAGTTACATGATTGGGAGAACGTGTATGGGAAGAACTGGCGGAAGGACTTATTTCATACCTTTTAGTAAGTTTCAAGCCTCAGTAGAAGACACTGGATCTGGTTTTATGGTTGTCATTATGTATGTTCACAACTACTGTTATATTTAAAAATGTTGCACACCAACTCTGACTCATTCCTTCTGTTAAGCAATTGCAGCTGAAATTTCTTCTTACTGTAAAATTCATTACTGGCAAAATAATGCTTTTTCACTTGCCTTCAGTTGAAGGTAGCAGAAAATGTCTCTTCATAAAAATAAGAGGAGAAACAAGTGAAGAGAGAGATGAGGTCTCTGACTAATGTACACCAGGAAAGTTCTGCTGAATTTGGTGGAATAATTGCCAAGCCTGGGAGCTGGGACCTGTGAGGTGCAGTTAGACTTCTGTTATGTCTAAGTAAGCAGTCTGTGAAGTAACTTTACTGCATTGTATTTTCTTCTCAATAATTTTTTATTTTAAAAAAGTGTCTGATTTACAGTAATGCTTTCCATGCAGGTTAAGTATTAATTTATTATACATCTTTTATGCAACAAAAACTGTCTGACTTTATTTCCTAGGTAAATCTTAAGAAGTCAAGGTGAATTCACATTAGTGATTGCCAAATAGACAGATGAATTTATTGTGCTGTAACGTGACTGAAGCCAACAGAATCATTTAAGAGATTAACTTCACCCAAATGTTGCTACTTTTTTTTTTTTTTTAATTGCATGCTGTGGTTTGCCATGCAGCTAAAGAACATATATCTTTTAATCTCAGTGTTTGGATATTCTTATGCATTCTTTCTGGGTGGAAGTGCAGCCTTCACGTTTACTCTTGTGGCTTTGCTACTCTTAATCTGTACACCACCTTGTTCCCTTAAATAGACAAAACAACTTGTTTGCCTTAATTTACGAAAGAAATTTCATTCCCCCCAAGGGTGTCAGCCATACTCAGTTACACTTTTTTGAGTTAAAACAAAAATCTCTACAAACACAAAAAAGCCTATGGGAGTTAGCTTGAAATGGGAGGGGGGGGGGAAGGGAAAAGAATGTCCATGATTTCCTATTTCCGATGAGACATGGAAATAAACAAAAAATGAACTTTTTAAGTGCAGTATCCTTGCTGGAAGGAGAAAAAAAAAAAAAAGGCACAGCAATCACCACTGTTCCACAGGAGCCATAAAATCCTGAGTGCCACTTTGGATTTGCTCCTCAAAAGGAGTTTGTCCCTGTGGCAGTTCTGAAGCTTGAAAAGCTTTGTTCTCAGCTGGAGTGACAGACTTGGCTTTATTATTGATGTTCAAATCCTTCTTAGCAACTCAAGAAAATGGTTCTTTAAGACGACTCATGGGGATCTGCTCCTTCTGAGAGATGATCAAAAATGGCAGCCACATGTAAGTCTTCTGTCAAATTTCTATGGTCATCTAAAATTTGAGCACTGTATAATTAAAATCTATATAAACACCCCAAGGGAACAATATATTTTGTCTTAAGTGTGTCACAGATTAAGGAAGATGCACATACTTTCCAGGAAGGAAGATGAGTTATCTAAACTATTTTGAGTTCCCTTACCACAACATTAGCATTGTGTGTGTTTTTAGTTTAATCAATGTCATGAACTAATGGATGCTATATTGTGAAAATGTAAACAAAGCCTGTGTCCTTAGAATTGTGGTTGAGAATTTTGAGATGAAATTGCAGAATTTCAGGCAGGTGCAAGTTGCAGTGTTTTTTTCCTCAAAGTATCTGAATACAGAAGAAAACAATGCTAATAGCTTTTACTGTTCCTTTGGAGTAAGACAATGACTCCCTTTCTTGATCTCTCACTGTGATGCATGTTTATAAATCCCCTAAAACTCCTGCAGTGTAAATAAACACCTGGACAACAGGAGAGGCATGTGAGGACAAAGAAGCTGGGAGAATTGTCTGCATGCCTAGGTCTGTTGGAAAGCTCAAGAGATTGCTCCCAGCTCTTTAGGAAAGGCAGGTCCTGCTTAACCAACCTGATCTCCTTCTACGACAAGGTGACCCACCTAGTGGATGAGGAAAAGGCTGTGGATGTTGTCTACCTAGACTTCAGTAAAGCCTTTGACACAGTTTCCCACAGCATTCTCCTGGAGAAACTGGCTGCTCATGGCTTGGACAGGTGTACTCTTTGCTGGGTAAAGAACTGGCTGGATGGCTGGGCCCAAAGAGTGGTGGTGAATGGAGTTTACTCCAGTTGGCAGTCGGTCACAAGCGGTGTTCCCCAGGGCTCTGTGTTGGGGCCAGTCCTGTTTAATATCTTTATCAATGATCTGGATGAAGGGATCGAGTGCACCCTCAGTAAGATTGCAGATGACACCAAGTTGTGTGGGAGTGTTGATCTGCTTGAGGGTAGGAAGGCTCTGCAGAGGGACCTGGACAGGCTGGATCGATGGGCCAAGGCCAGTTGTATGGGGTTCAACAAGGCTAAGTGCTGGGTCCTATACTTGGGTCACAACAACCCCATGCAACACTACAGGCATGGGGAAGAGTGGCTGGAAAGCTGCCCAGCAGAGAAGGACCTGGGGGTGTTGGTTGACAGCTGCCTGAATATGAACCAGCAGTGTGCCCAGGTGGCCAAAAAGGCCAATGGCATCCTGGCTTGTATCAGGAATGGTGTGGCTAGCAGGACTAGGGAAGTGATCGTGCCCCTGTACTCAGCACTAGTGAGGCCGCATCTGGAATACTGTGTTCAGTTTTGGGCCCCTCACTACAAGAGAGACATTGAGGTGCTGGAGCGTGTCCAAAGAAGGGCAACAAAGCTGGTGAAGAGTCTAGAGTACAAGTCTTCTGAGGAGTGGCTGAGGGAACTGGGATTGTTAAGCCTGGAGAAAAGGAGGCTGAGGGGAGACCTTCTTGCTCTCTACAACTACCTGAAAGGAGGTTGTAGAGAGGTGGGGGTCGGTCTCTTCTCCCAGGTAACAAGTGATAGGACAAGAGGAAATGGCCTCAAGTTGCGCCAGGGGAGGTTTAGACTGGATATTAGGAATTTTTACTTCACTGAAAGGGTTGTCAAGCATTGGAACAGGCTGTCCAGTGAAGTGGTTGAGTTACTGTCCCTGGAGGTATTTAAAGGACGTTTGGATGAGGTGCTTATGGACATGGTGTAGTGGTGGTCTTGGTAGTGTTAAGTTTATGGTTGGACTTGATGATCTTAAAGGTCTTTTCCAACCTATACGATTCTGTGATTCTTGATGTTTAAGAACAATGAGTCCTTATGTTTCCTTACTCTTTTGTAGGCATACAGTTGCAAAGTACAAATAGTTACTTCAATAAAAGATACTGATCCTTACACTAGGTGAATGTTTAAACTTGATAATTCTAACAGTACTTTTTGTTTTAATTTCTACAGAGCTGTCTGAAAGTATACCCATTAATATGTTTTAAGGTAATAAAGCTTATTAGGCTTTGAAATTTATGATGTCTGTCCCTTGAGCAATGGCTTTGAGTGGGGAGTGTGCATTTCTAAGAGATCTGACCACTATTTCTGAATTACCTGTATCCAAGTATATTCAAATAGACCATTGTACCAAAAGGTGTAGAAGTTGACTTCAAAAGATGAGTAAATACTAGCATAACAGATTACAATGTGTAGCTTGCATTGCCTTGTTTCAGTAAAACATGGTTTAATCTGTATGCTTGCCCTTCAGTCATAAATGGCATTTACTGAGACTAACAAAAATTCTGGTCGTTTTCTCAGTGAATAGTCTGAAGGGAGGCTTCATGTTAAGCAATTACACGTTTTATTCTGTGCTGTTATGGAGCCTGTTTTTAGACAGGTTTCATTTTTTTCTTTCATTTCTTATTCTTCTGTTACAGGCCCAAGAAGCACAGAGAAAAAGAAAAAATGTCTTTCCTTAAGCTGTTACCAGATTTCTGTATATACCTATTTTTTAATAAGAAGGCAAAATAATCTGAAGACTCAAGCATTAACAGTCCATGGTGCACACTATTTTAGGGGAAAAAAATCAAGGAATAATTTCAAATAGCATTCCTAACTGGTGTGTGTTCTGTTCTGTAATTCAGCTTGTATTTGCCCTTATGTATACATTTAAATTATACTTTCATCCAAATTAAGATTATTAGGATGAAAATTATGTGTATGTAGGAAACAAAAGTCTAACTATTTCAGTTGTGTCCAACATCTGGGGTTATATTTGGCTATTTCAGGAGGCAAATATCAACATGATAATTTCGAAAGAGGGTAGCTATAAGCAGTTGTATCTTTTTAGCTGTTCTTAGGAGTAAAATAAAGTAAATATTCTATATTTCCCTTTCAGATTTTGAATGTTGTGAATTCATTATGCAAAACTGCTGTTAACATAGAACAGCCTAAGAAACTATTGTGTTAGTGCTTACTATCTTTAAAGCCTTGCTAATATTTTTCAATCTAGACCATGATTAGTTGCTTTTGAATCCATTGAACTTAAACATTATAAATCCCTGTCCAGATACTGAGTGCTTCATGTGATTCAGCTGAAACTGATTCCTAATTGACCACCTGAGCATGCTGCTGGTTCACATTCAGCTGGCTGTCAAACAAGACCCCCAGGACCTTTTCTGCTGGGCAGCTCTCCAACCACTCTTCCCCAAGCCTGTAGCGTTGCATGGGGTTGTTGTGGCCCAAGTGCAGGACCTTGCACTCAGCCTTGTTGAACCTCATACAGTTGTCCTTGGCCCATTGGTCCAGCCTGGCCAGATCCCTCTGTAGAGCCTTTCTACCCTCAAGCAGATCAACACTCCCACACAACTTGGTGTCATCTGCAAACTTACTGAGGGTGCACTCTATCCCCTTGTCCAGGTCATCGATAAAGCTATTAAATTGAACTGGCCTGTGCTGGTTTTGGCTGGGATAGAGTTAATTTTCTTCATAGTAGCTACTATGGGGGTATGTTTTGGATTTGTGCTGAAAACATTTGTGTTTGATAATACAGAGGTGTTTTAGTTGTTGCTAAGTAATGCCTTATATTAAATCAAGGACTTTTCAGCTTCCCATGTGTCTCGTCCCACTCGGTGGGTTGCAAGAGGGGTGAATCTTTTCGATTCCCTGACTGTTTGTGTACCGACAAAAGCCGATCTCTGCTCAGCAGAGCCGCATAAACAGTAGAGTCACGACAATGACCCAGAGGAACAGGCTGGCCAGCAACTTTATTAACTGGTGAATTCCACAAACGGACAAACTTAACGAACTGGCAAGCTCAATGAACGAACAGAGGCGATTTGGCAATGGAGCTATTTTCCAGGCAACCCATCACAATTTATCCCAAACTTACATATATTGGAAGAGAAGAGGAAGAGAGAAGCAAGAAAAGGAAAGGAGAAGAGAGGAGGAAAGAGAAAGGAAAAGTATCACCACCCTTGGATCCCGCGATGACGATGACAGACGTGGCAATCCTCCAGTGGTGGGCGCACACGTGGTTCCCTGGAGGGTGTGTCTTTTATAGGCTAATCCGCGCCTCCAGTTACGCCCCTTGGGGACTTACATGGTTCTTGTTCTAGAAAGTTCTCAATCTTCTGCGCAGGCGCTGGAGGAGGGGGGTGGTTGTGAGGGGTCTCTCAGGTGGTCGCAAGCCCCTTCCTCAGATCAACTCTGTGTGATCTCTGGCCATATATGGTAAGGTCCATTGGAACCCAGAACCGCGCATCCTCTGACGCGCTCTCCACATCCTGCTCTCGCTCTCCCCCACCCCATGCTTGCTGACCTGCCATCGCCATGCAAATAGCGCCTTGCCTTGTCACAATGTTTGAGACATTAACTCTTTCAGTCTCTCACACCATGCTCTGCCAGGTGCACAAAAAATTGGGAGGGGAAACAGCTGGGACAGCTGACCCCAACTGACCAAAGGGATATCCCATATCATATGATGTCATGTTTAGCATATAAAGCTGGGGGAAGAAGAAGGAAAGGAGGGACATTTGGAGTGATGGCGTTTTGTCTTCCCAAGTAACCGTTACACGTGATGGAGCCCTGCTTTCCTGGAGATGGCTGAACACCTGCCTGCCTATGGGAAGCAGTGAATGGATTCCTTGCTTTGCTTTGCTTGTGTGTGCAGCTTTTGCTTTCCCTATTAAACTGTCTTTATCTCAACCCACAAGTTTCCTCACTTTTACCCTTCTGATTCTCTCCCCCATCCCACTGCAGGGGAGCGAGCAAACAGCTGTGTGGTGCTTAGTTGCCAGCTGGGGCTAAACCACAACAGGCCCCAATACTGAGCCCTGGGGACCACCTCTTGTGACCACCCGCCAACTGGATTTTACCCCATTCACCACAACCCTTTGCACCTGGCCATCCAGCCAGTTTCTTACCCAGTGAAGAGTACGCCCCTCCAAGCCATGGGCAGCCAGTTTCTCCAGGAGAATGCTGTGGATGTGCTGTGTGATGGTTTAATTAAATGGATGTTAAACAACTTTTTCAGTATAACAAAAAAAAAAAAATTCTTCAGACTTCACAAGACTGACCATCATATGAAATAGCAAGATAAAGCTGGTACAAGGGATGATACCTTAATACATTAGAGGGAATTTATATCTTTCTTCTCTACAGAAGGAAAAGCTGAACAGGAGGAGTATACTTTTAATATATAGATCAATAAAAATATGTTAACCAGTGCTCTGTAGCATGCCAGTTTTCTAAAGCAATAGTTCTTCCTTTCTTCACTTGACTGCTTTAGAAGATCTGAATCCTCCTAGAAGACATGCAACTTCAGTATCTTTGCAGCTGTAGCATTCGTCATTCATATTGCACTAGAATGAAGCATTGCACTAGAATGAAGCAGAATTGGTGCTGTAGTATGCATAAGCTAGCAGCAATGGATCTTGGACAACTGATGTTATCTCAGCATAGCTTGGTACACCTTTCCTTTAAGCCAATATACTTAAATAGAGGTTCTTCAAACCAGATTTGAAGGAACAAAAAGGAAAAACATTTCAGATGTTTATCTTAAATTGCAAAGAACTAAAGCTGACCTTTTCTCTTAAATCGCAAAGAACTAAAGCTGACCTTTTCTAAAAGGTTTCCAACTTTTCTCAAGCTAGTACTATAAAAATTAGTATTATTGCTCCAAATATTTCTTATATGTAAATAGTTTGAAGCAGGAGTGGAGATATCCTCTCAACACTTCCATGTCTCCTTGTTTGAAAAACAAGGTGATGCACTCAAACATCAATTAACTCGTTCAGTCTTAGAGGGTTCAAGTACATGCTAAGTTACCAGAACTCATAGAATTACAAAGTACTTGCTGATCCATGGTAACTACATATTTCAGATGTAAGATAAGGCATTCAGGATCAAACCTTTTTCACAAGAACTGTATTGCGTTTGTGTGACAAGGTTTTGGTAGCGGGGGGTTGCAGGCGTGGCTTGTATGAGAAGATGTCAGAAGCTTCCCCCATGTCCAATAGAGCCAGTGCCAGCCGGCTCCAAGATGGACCCATCACTGGCCAAAGCTGAGCCAATCAGCGACAGTGGTAGTGCCTCTGTGATTTAAGAAGGAAAAAAACCTGTTGAACAACAGCAGCTGGAAAAGAGGAGTGAGAATATGTGAAAGAAAAACTCTGCAGACACCAAGGTCAGGGAAGGAGGAGGGGGAGGAGGTGCTCCAGGTGCCGGAGCAGAAATTCCCCTGCAGCCCGTATTGGAGACCGTCGTGAGGCAGGCTGTCCCCCTGCAGCCTGTGGAGGCTAATGGTGGAGCAGATATCCACCTGCAGCCCATGGAGAACCCCATGCTGGAGCCTGTGGATGTGCCTGAAGGATGCTATGACCCTGTGGAGAGCCTGTGCTGGAGCAGGCTCCTGGAAGGACCTGTGACTCCATGGAGATGAACCCATGCTGGAGCAGTCTTCTGGCAAGATCCGTGACCCTGCAGGAGACCCATGCTGGAGCAGTGCCTTCCTGAAGGACTGCAGCCCATGGAAAGGACCCATGCTGAAGCAGTTAGTAAAGAACTACAGCCTGTGGGAAGGACCCATGTTGGAGAAGTTTGTGGAGGACTATCTTGCACGGGTGGGATCCCACACTGGAGAGGGAAAGAGTGTGAGGAGGAAGGAGTAGCAGAGACAATATGTGATGAACTCACTGCAACCTCCATTCCCCATCCCTGTGCACCACTCGGGGGGAGGATGTAGAGAAAATCAGGAGTGAAGTTGAGCCCAGGAAGAAAGGAGGGGTGGGAGGAAGGTGTTTTAAGGTTTGTTTCTCTTTGTCATTATCCTACTCTGATTTGATTGATAATAAATTAATTTCCCCAAGTCAATTTTGTTTTGCCCCAGTCAGTAACTGCTAAGTGATCTCCTCGGCCTTTTCTTGACCCACAAACCTTTCGTTAAATTTTCTCTCCCCTGTCCAGCTGAGGAGGGAGAGTGATATAGTGGCTTTGGTGGGCACCTGATGTCCAGCCACCCACCACACCTACCCTGGATCTTCAATGGAAAACATCCTGTCTCACTGTCATGGGAAAAAAACCTGGGAAACTAAAGCCCAGGCTGAGTTTTTTGTTTATTTTTTTGTTTGCTTCAGCTCTCCTCTGATTGCTCCTTGCATTTGGAAGGGCCCAGCAGAATAGAACTAAATTCAGGCAACTCTTTGATCTTTTTTGCTTAAAGAAATGTTACTATATGTTTCTCCATTCTGGTGAGGGCAAAAGCAGGATTTATTTTTAAGTACTCTAAAAAACAGTCTGGGAAGTGTTCACATGAGATTAATATGTTTCTGCTTTCCTGTAGTGTCATGTTTATTCTCCAAGAACCCATGGCACTACCAAAGAAGGAATGGAATAAGTACAAGGAAAATAGTTGCAATGTTTGGAGGTAAAGATCATTTTTTATTTATATAAAGCTTAGTTTTTCCTTTTGTACAGAAAGCAAGTTTAGAGGGAGAGATTCAACTTTACCTAGGCCCACCTGTCCACACTCACCCTTGCAGTGTCTCTGTCTCCTTTGCTGTTCATTGATAGTGATGCAGTGGGAAAAATCTGATGATTAATGGCAATAGAACCAGCTTTTCAAATGACGGCCAAAATTAATAATTTGTGTTCAGAAACAATCCACTCTGCAATCCAAGTTGGAGGTGGGGAGATGATGTCATCTGGCCCTGTTAAAGCTGGAAAGAGGAGAATAGGATCACACTCAATAAAAAATAACAAAATAAGGGCATGTTAGCATAACACCCCTCTACTTGGACATGACTACATAAAGAATAGAATCTGTCTATGGTGGTAGAACAAGTGTCCTTTTGGCAATAATCACAAGATGTAAATAAATCCAAAGAGAAGCAGAGCATTATTACAGAATATTTTTTTACATCTGGGTAAAATCTTTTGTGTTGCCCCATTGTTATTTACCAAAAGGGTTTATGCTCTAGTTCTCAGTGAAGACATTTTTATTCTTCCTGTGCCTGAAGTGTTTAATTTTACTCATTAAATACTTAGCCATGATTAAAGTAATGATGACTGAAAGCCATAAAGGAGCACCTTTTTTGCCTCTTTTATCTCTTTCTTTGTAAGAAGAGATTTGCTGTTGTCATAGCCATATGATAGTCATCTTCTATGCTAAGCATCTCCTGGAGTTCAGTTCTTGGTGTGTTTTCACTGACTGCTGGGAAGCACCTGTAACTCTTGTAGTTCATGATTTGACTTATGAAATCAATAAACTAAACATACAGTATTCACAATTTTTCTTTAGACTCTCCTGCCCACCTGAAATATAGATATACTCAGATGCTCTGTAAGATAGAAGAGCATTTTCCTTAGTATTTTGTTGTGTATAACTGTGATTCTGTTTCTCAGCTAAATCAATTCCAGATCACTTGATTCTTACAGATCCAGTTCTTTACAGATCTTCACAGATCTGGATCCCAGGAATATTCCAGTTTGTACTATTTAGTCACTAGATAACAAATCCTGCCAGTTCATGATTTCCAACTTTTTCGCAATCAACATTTAGTCCCTTCTGAAATATTTTTTTCCCTGATGCAGTTCTTCATCAAGGGAATGGCAAGGAAAGATAGAAGAGAAGACTTCTGGCAGGGCAGCCTTGTATCAATTTAAACTTACATGTAATGGAAAGGATGAAAGGATGTTTTTAAAAAAATAGGGGAGTTTTTTGTTGGGGTTTTTTTTGGAAGGGAAAGTCAGCCAAAGATTGCATTCAGATACCTTGCCTTACCTTTTGCTAGTATGGATAGAAGGGGCAAGTTAGGGGAAAAAGAAAATGATCCCTTGAGAGACATAAGGTCCTACAGAAGAAAAGATTTTTTTTTCTTTAATAGATGTAATATCCTATGTAGGATTTCATAAATTCTTGTGTATCAATTAATATGGAAACTAAGATAAAGCCCTAGAAGGAAAAGAAAGCAGAAGAGGTAGCTTCTTCATCTCAGTTTTCAGGAAAGAGAAGTGAAGAGGAAATTACTGATGAAGAAGAGTAAAAACTAAAGAACTTCAAGGGGACCTTGACAGTTGTGTTCCTGAACAAGTGGAGGGTTATAACATCAGTCTTTTACTCTTTGCTTGCCAACCCATCCAACAAACCACTTTGAAGGAAACCTCTTTTCTGTCAAGATTTGTGTTTCAAGTGCTCAGGGTTGCCATCATGACAACACATAGAGATTTCTTCCAACACATCTTAACACTTTGAAGTTCTACTTGGAGTTGTCTTGGAAAGTGGTAGCAGGATCATTCAGTGTATTGATTAAGAAAATCCAACCATTGTCTTAGGGTAGGACTAAAAGGGGGAGTATTTGTCTGGTTTTTTGGTGGTTTGCTTTGGTTTTTTTTCAGATGACTTAGCATGAGGTATGTCATATTTTGTTATGACTTGGAGATTTATTTAATTCTGAAGATTCTTCAGCATATTCAATTATAATGATCATTACTTAGCATCATCTATTTTGAAAAGTGCTAAGACCTTGGAGTTAATGTTTAAATTGTGTATTAACCTTGGAGCACAATAGCGAACATATAATAATCATAAGTCATCTAGATCTATTATTATCCCTCACAAATATGGGAAGATATTTGTGTATTCAGTACACAGCCTGGCTGAGGGCCTTCACTCATTCTGACACAGCTGTAGTTCTGTTGCTCTGTATGCCTCTCTTAAACTTTACTGTACCATTTTTCTGATTTCTGTTCAACCACTTTGATTTTAAACTTCCACTGCTGTGCTCTGCCTAACTCCCTTCCCAAATTCATGGCAAGGGAGTAGTCAGCAAAAACGGAGCTTTCAAATGCTCAGTAGATTTGCTCTGATATAGCTCCAATACAGCTACCCAGACTTGTGCAATGACATTGCTGTATAGAAAGAAGTTTGCAGCTATCTACTCTCAGCGGCCATGAAGAATGTACCATCTCTTGGGATGTCCACAGTCCCACCTGGAGCAATAGCTAAACATAAAAGCTCATGATGATGCTGTTATGAGCAGGCACAATAGGAAGATGTTTGGCTGTTAAGGCAGTACTATTGAACAGCCTTTTGCTATTTAATCTAAGAAATACATGGCAAACTGCTTTCAGTCCATGGTCTGCTCATTGAACCTCACCAAGTTCCCATATATTAAATCAGTTCCAGTGTATTTTCATGCTTTAGATCAGTCCTTTATTTTGAAATCTAAATCTTGTCTTCTTGTGTAGATTTACTAAGAATAATAATATAATTGAGTAGATTTTAATATGAAATATACATGAGATATTTTACTGTGCAGTGGTGTTGGAGGTACTTGTAATTATCCAGTCGACTTTTGCTATAACAAGGCTTTTTTCAGCTGATAGATAGTTGAGCTCTGCGAAGAAAAGCGTCAACAGTTCTTGCATTTCCAACTCTACATTGTAATTAGGGATACTGAAATAACTCTGCAGTTCCCTGATCTTGTATATTGTCTTGCAAATCTGTTTCATAGTCTGCTTGTCAAAACCAGCAAAGCAGGAAAACTACCTTTGAATAGTGTTCTGTGGTGCAGAAAGAGAAGTCGTTCTACCTGCTGCAGATATTATAAAGGCTTTCCATGTAGAGCCGTTTGTGCAGTAGTTTTGAAGCCACTAGAATTATTTTTGAAATAAGATGATATTCACTGTTAGCTAGAACCATGGGGTTTTGACTTGTCATTTGTATTTATTCTTGTTTATAAACATTCTTACTCAGTGAAAGATTTTTTCGTTTGATATTTCACTTCAGGAATGATTCATTATGAAAGTATGTTGAATATAAAAATATGAATTAATGGGTTATGCTATAAACTTTTTATCTATTGAAACTGAAGTGAGTGATTTTATTGAAATGTTGTATTTCTTTTTGCAGAACAATGCAGAAGTATTTGTGTCATGTATGTATGTGTATGTATGTGTGCGCTGCTTTTCACAGGAAGTGAAATGCCTTTGGTTGCTGTTTGTGTGAGAGATAAGGTGGAATGCATGGAAGTCTTCCTGGGGACAGATGATGAGCCAGCAGAGAAGTGGTGGGTCAGCATTAAAGGGCAGACCAACATTTGTAAAGTCGTAAGACTACCTGATTAGGAATTTGTGTATGAAGCCTTCATCAGACAACTGGAAGAAACCTTGTGTTTGGAGGCCTTGGGCCTTATGAGGAACTTCCTGACACAGGTGATCAAGGAGCTGATGGGGAAGATGCTCTGCTGTAACTGATACGTACAGATAAGGAAGAACTGTTCAGGGATGTGAAGGGCAGGGGTATCCTTGGCTGCCTGCAGTGAACGTGAGATGGTGGAGCTCAGGATCCTGAGAGAAGGAAATAAGGCAAATAGCAGGATCACAACCCTGAACTTCAGGAGAGCAGACTTCGACCTGTTCAGGAATTTGCTTACAAGAATACCATGGCATACAATCCTGGAGAGAAGAGGGGTCTAAGCAAGCTAGTAGATTTTCAACATTCATCCACTCCAAGCCCAAGGATATTCAATTTCTCTGTGCAGGAATTAAAACTAAGGAAGCAGGAAGTTTGCATGGGTAAGTAAGAGGCTTCTGAGAAAAAGAATTTTTCAGTTGTCAAAAGGTGGAAGCAGTATCAGGTGATCCAGGAGAAATATAGAGACACTGCATTAGGAAGAGTGCTGCCACTAGGTCAAGGGAGGTGCTTCTTCACCTCTACTCAGCCCTGGTGAGGCCACATGTGGAGTGCTGTGTCCTCTCCTGGGCTCCCCAGTATAAGAGGCAGATGGAGCTAGTGAAGAGAGTGAAGGGCCGCTACATTGATTAAGGGACTGAATTATCTATCCTATGAAGAAATGCTGAGAGAGCTGGGACTGTTCAGAGTTTCTGACCACACAACAGAAATATTCCAATGCTCAAAGTCCCACTCCAGAATTAAAATTGCCCTGTGCTGAGACTACCTAGAATTGTTGGCAGGGACAGTTGTGATGTAACAGAAGAGATTATTTTATCCGGTTCAGTATATTTGTATGATCCACTCATGTATCTCAACCAGGAAGCTGCAAATGAATTCAGAGTTCAAAGCCTGGTCATACGGTTTGTCAATGGTCATTTAAGATTATTAGTATTAGATGAGGAAAATATTTTGCGATTGTATCCCGAAGAGTATATTCTATACCGAGAAATGTTATGTAGGCTAAAAGTTACATATGCTGAAAAACCAAGCATTCAGAAGTAAGCAAACAGTATTGGTAATGTTATTTCTGTTTAGTTCACCTGTACACATACATTTTAATCTTATGATACACTTTTTTCACAGGTTTCTGGTCTGTTTCAGTTCACAAATTAGTATCTGAAAAGGAAAGTGCAGGGGTTGCAGAGATAATTGTAAACATTGCATTTTCTAACTCTGAATGATTTACTTTTACATTCTTAACTTTCGATATTTACTACTTGAACTAAACCCCTTTAAACATTAGCTAGCAAAATACACAACTCGTAGTGGAAATTGATGGGTGTCATATTTGGGTGCCAATTTCATTTCTGTGTAAAACACAGCACGAGCATTTTTTTCTGCAGAAAACAGGTTGAGTAGGAATATGACTTTGGGCTCTCTTCTTGGATCTTTTTCCCCAGGCTGAATTAACTTAATGAGATGAACAGGACGAATTAGAGTCAGTTGCCTGTGTTTCTTTAGTATGGGCTGAGTATGTTTATGTGATTATACGTTATTGCTTGCTCTGTTTTTCCTCAAAATATTCTGTGAATATAGTCTGAAAACTTCCCAGTTTATAACCGACAGTTACATGATTTCGGTAGAAAACAAAACCAGCAGCAACCATGACATCCTATACTGGTTTATACCTTACGCCAGTTTTCCTGGTTTTGAGTTTCACTGGAGAGAAACAGTTCTGCTTGTATTCACAAATTCTGAGCCAGCTGTGCTCTTTGTTAGTGCACTGGAACTAGGTACAGAGGAAAGATATGTTTTGGGAAGAAGTCCAATACTTTGAGACTTTTGCACCTGTGCTTTCTCAGAAGTTCTGCACTGATCTGGAACTTTAATATGTATAGGGTTTCTCTTCCTTTTTTTATTCTTCTCTGGAAAAAGCATGTTTTCCATGATATATGGACTCTGTGGCCAAAAATTCGTTGTCTATAAACTTTTTAAAACTTTGCTAGCACTTTGTGTAATGTATGAGGTTTCAGGAGTTAAAATTTTATCCTTTAAACTACTCGTATAACTGTTCTCATAACCCTCAAAGGGTTTTGAGGCCTACCAAATAGCTGCTGAGGAGTGTTCTTAGTTGGCAGAGAATACTGCACTGAAATCTGCTACAGGCTTACAGCATGCTTACAACCTAGAAACCAGTGTTTAGAGGAAGACAGATTTGAAGAGACGTTGGACTTAAGTGACAGTACTGAATAGACTGTTCATTGCAGAAAATCAGGTATTGCACCAAAGTGACTTTCAAGTGTCCTGAACGGAAAGCATGCATCTTTTACTTCTAAAAGAAGGGCCATTGTTAGGACTTTACAGACTCTTAGTTTTTTTCAAGTTTGGTTCTTTCAGGAAAGATATGTAAAATCTGGTGTGGGGGAGTGAGGAGAGTCTGTCTTTTATTGTTGTTACTGTTCTTATTGTGACAGCCCCTTAGTAGGCTCTGAATAGTCAGTGAACCCTGCCTTCTAATTATCAAGTCCATAACAGATTGGCTTCAGGGCTTTCAAATTTATCTAAATTGCAGTGTTGAGATGGAAGGCAGGGATGGGTTTAATCATCAGTGCTTCATGCAACAACAGATTGGGTCTTTGGATATTACATGGCTATAATCATTAAGATTCAAAATGAAAAGTGGTTTTCACTGACGTGGAAGTTACAGGAGATAATAAAATGTAAAAGAAGCTGTCTATGAAAAACAGGGAAGTAATGTGTGTCTGAGTGTTTTGATGAAAATTCTTCTGAAATACAAAGCAAGGCTTCTGGTCACCCAGGATACAGTACTTTGACTGGGCACATATAGCTCCACACCGCTTCATGGCATGCTCTGTTCAAAAAACCAGGCACAAATACAGGTTACAGAGCACACAATGTATATTTCTGCACAGGTTGGTAAAACTCTTAAATATTTATCCAGTGGTTTGTATTGTCGCCACGTCAATCTACTAGTTCAAAGGAGTTATTCTGGGAAAAGATATGAAAGAAGATCTGTCAGATGAGGAAACTCTGTCAACAGAATGATACCATGGGGCTCTGTTATTATAAAGGCTATGTCTACATTTCAAAGCAGGTGCCCTCTGTGATGTGCCCTGCATTTCTGATTGCCTAATTATCCAAATTGGGGTTCTCTGTCATGCACAAATGTTCCCTCTCTGCCCCAATCCTGTGCAAGTAGGATGTGGGTATTTAGGCTGCAAGGTGCTCTTTGCATTTTCGTGATTCCCTGATTATTTACATCTGCTGTTGTTACATTTCCAAGCCTTAAACTATACTTTCTATGAACGTTTAACCTGGGCTTTTTTAGTATTGGTCCATATGTCAATCAATACCCATTGCAGTTCTCCTTTGTCCATACCAATATTATAATACCATGAGCATATTTTTTTAACAAAAGTAAGTATTTGTTGTCATGCTCACTGAAAGGAGCACACCAGTACCCTGTTCTGCCTGCAAAATGGCTGGTTTCAAATACCTAGAGTACTTTCCATCCTTGTTCTTGTCTTACTCTTTCAGTGTATTTTCTTTTTCAATTTGCTTCACTCTCTGTTTTGGTGCCCATACTGTGTGAATACTGCATTACTCACGGGATTCTTTCTGCAGTCTAGCAGTGAGGCTTCCCCCCAGACAAAATGTAAGGTGAGTCAGCTGGTCTAGGAGCTACTTTAAAAGACAGTACTATACCAGATCTCCTTCCTTCTGCCTACTGCAGTCCTCCAACACAAATCGACAGGCAGCTGCGCTTTCAGCATCATGCTATAAAAACACATGTATGTTAAGTAGCTAGGTAGCCTTACCATTTTGATGTGTTATAAAAGGATTTATAGGATGCATTTTCTGAATGCATCAGGCCCTTGAGGATTTTGCATAAGGCTCAGAAGAGATGTGGCTTTTGCTACAGTCTACCTCAAGCTATCTTGGAGCAAAGAGAGAGAGATCTGCCTTCACAAATCTGCCTTATTCTTTGTAAGCAAAGCAACCTCATGCTGAGAGTTGGAATGGAGCTCTGAGAAATCTAAGTAGGAAATAAAAAGAACTGCTAAAAATAGCACACATTAATAACTATCATAAGGTGGCCTGGTCACACGGAAATACAGGGAAAAGAGATGTGTTGTATAGGATGTAACTGATATATCAAAGAAGTTTCTGAGTGTGAACTGAATTTGTAGTATGCCTTTCTATATCTGGTAATTTTAATATTGGAAGGGGCAATTGTGATATAAAAGAAGAGAGTTAATCAGTCCTTTTGCTTTCTCATGAGCGTTTCCCATGTAAACTGATTTAATTTCACCTTAAACTCTTTGATATAATGAGACAACCTATATGTCCTGGGAGAAGACAGTGTGCAAGCGGGTTAGAGATGGAAGCATGGGATTTCAAATGGGACTTAAAATAGGGGTGTTCTAAGACTAGCTGAATACAGGGAGTAAGTGAAAGACCTGGTGGAAACAGGCAAGACAATGTTTGAATAAGAAATCAAATATAATATTAGTGATTTTTTGCAGTGTTGGAATAGAAGCAAGAGATCAGAGGATTCAAAAAATAAATGGAATGCTTAACCAAAGCAAAATGGATTGAGGTGTGTAGGTAGGGTCAAAGAGTTGAGTAAAGGCAAGGTGTGTAATACACAGACTAAATTATACTAAATTATACTTTTAAAAGGTTAAGTCCCAGTGAAATATCTTCTCAATAACTGTTTGTTTGATATTCCCTATCTTAGATTCCAAAAGAAGGGGAGCTGAATCACTGTCTTACTGTCCTACTGCTAGAATTCAGTCCCTTTTCTGGATAATATTATCTTATTGATTTGTTTTCTTCTTAAAAAGTGTATTGAAGAGTAGAACTTTGAGTTTTTGATAGATTACATCTGAAAAGCAGCTGGAATTTTTTCCCCATTATATACAGTAAGATGTGCCAAAAAGACTGATCACAGGTCTTTGAAGTTCTTTTCTGTAGTTACTCCATTTTCAGGACAGTCTTGAAATCACAAAAAGTTTAGAGATTGTTTGGAAGAAAAGCAGGATCAGGTGAATAGGAATGAGGTTTTCTTATTAAGTTCTTGTATTTATTTATTCATTCCATTAAAATGACACCTCACAGGATATTAATTTTCAGTGTGAGTGTGTTTCATTATACCTCAAAGGCATAACTTGATATGTAGCAATGGGACATGACTAACACTATTGATTCCTGTTACCTCAAAAACCAGACCACTTCAGATGAGAGAGCTGTGCTTTGTCTAAACAGTCTGGGAATAGTTTCAGTTCATGTTGCCGCCTTAGCCATCTCTGGCAAATAGCAATTTCAGGTAATCTTTGCAAATGAATGCAAAAAACATGTCCTGGTTTTGGCTGGGACAGAGTTAATTCTCTTCCTAGCAGCTGATATAATGCTGTGGTTTTGATTTAGTATCAGAATAATGTTGATAACTAACACACTGATGTTTTAGTCGTTGCTAAGTAATGTTTACAGTAGTCAAGGACTTTTGAGCTTCCCATGCTGTGCCAGGTGCACAAGAAGCTGGGAGGGGGCACAGCCAGGACAGCTGATTCAAACTGGCCAAAGGGATATTCCATACCACAGGACATCATGATCAATATATAAACTGGGGGGGAGTTGGCCAGGGGGCAGCAATTGCTGCTCAGGGACTGGCCAGGTGTTGGTCGGCAGGTGGTGAGCAGTTGCATCACTTGTTTTTTGCTTCGGTTTTGTTCCTCGCTCTCTGTCTGCCTCTGTCTCTCATTGTTTTCCTTTTTATTACAATTTATTATTGTTGTTGTTGTTATTATTTCATTTCATTTCTATTATTAAACTCTTCTTATCTCAACCCACACATTTTCTTATTTTTGCTCTTCTGAATCTCTCTCCCATCCCCTTGGTGAGGGGGTGGGAGGGTGAGTGAGCAGCCGTGTTGTGCTTGGTTGCCATCTGAGGCTGAACCATGATACAAAAGTAATTTTTTAAGTGTAACATGAGTCATGAAGTTGCAGCATTAATGGTAATGTATGGTAGTTGAAATTTTAGTTAATATGAAACTTAACTGAATTTCTCAATTTACTGTTGTCATATGTCTGAAGTTTACTTTGCTGCCTATTCTGTGATGACTGTACTTGCTCAGAAAAAATGAAAATATTTACAGCATACTTTTCATCTATAGGCAAAAGAGTGTTGACTTAGTGACTATTGTAAAGTGACTTATTCAGGTACTGGAAAGCAGATTTCATTCAGCAACACTGCAATCTTACATATTTCTTGGATATAATTTGGCGTGATTGAAAATTGCAAGGAACGGGAAAAAAAAAGATGAAGGTCTATCAAAAAATCTGAAGATTGCAGATATCATACACTTCTGTATGCATGTTCAAGTAATTTTGATTGAAACTCTTTTTTTTTTTTTATAACTATGGTGAGGATTTTTGTTCGTAGTGTGAGTGCAATTTTCTCATCAGCTTCCAAGAAGAAGTCAATTTCACTTAATAAAACACTCTAGTTTTGAACAGTATTAAAGGGGAAAATAGCTCCTTGGGAAGGGAAAGGGAAAAAATCTCTTCCAGTTTGTGTTTCTGAGCTTATATATTCTCTCAAACTGTCCTCATTCCAATTTTTTTTTTCCTTAGACCTCTGGGAATTCTGGAGAAGAATGCATCTTCACATTGCAATGCACTCTTCATGTCTTGGGCAATCTACAGACTGAACTGTGTATTAAAAAGTGAGTATCTAGAGGTCTTATTTTCTGAATTGTTTTCATTTATAGAATATCACATATAGTGTGACACATAGCTAAATTCAGTCATCTCAGCAGTGATGAATGACTTCCTCAGTGTTATACGAAATGTGGAAAAAGCTGAAAAAACTTTTCCCCCTCTTTGTCATTTAAGTGGTTTTATGACAAAACAGCTCTCTGTTAGAATAAGAGAACATTTTCTGCAATTGTGCAGTGAAACAAAGCTATAGGGAAAATTTTCATCTCCTTTAACACCCAGCTGTGACTAAATTATAGTCTATTACCTTAGTTATTGGGAGATGGGGGTACGGGAGAAAGCAAATCTATTGAATGGAGGGCAACATTCCTCCTGTGGAGATACCCAACCTAAATAAATGTGGTATAGGCTTTGTTACAGTTTTCTGTATGAGATTGATGGAACCGCAAGCTAACTCAAGACTTCTTCTGAAAAATTTGAAGTAGTTTGGTGTTTGTAATATGTAGGCCCTTTTAGTTTGGGAGGTAGTTTAGCAATGTCCAACAGAAAATGAATACTATAATTATAGTCACATTTCTGTGATACAAAAGTAACATTTTAGAAACTTAAGAAGATTTCATTTCTGATGATTAGCAATTTGTAATAATTTTTTCTTCTATTAAACATGTTAAAACTCGACTTCCTCTTAACACAAAAAGAAGCTATTTCAGTATAGTTTAATTTGAATTTTTAAAATGTGTGAGATTTTAAATAAGCTTTTGAAATATGGTGGGGTTTGAAAGTTTTTGAATTTTTTGAAAATCAATTTTGAAATATTCTATCATGAAAGTCCTTTCAAAACAATTACGGATGTTCAGTGAAGCTGGCAAGTTCATCTCTCTTCTACACGATTAGAGTTCATTAAGGCAAGAACTCTGTTGGTCACAGAACTTCAATCATCTCATTTGCAGCTCAAGTGTATGGGAACTAAGTTTTGTACCCAAAACCAGCTTGGTGTAGTTGACTCCCAGAATGCTGCTTCTGCTCTCCTCTTACTAGAGACACAGGCAACCAAATTTTGCTTTTTTAGCTCCTTTCAACAGGATATTACTTAGGCTTCCTGGAGTTCTCCTTTTCACCTCCAGAACTTCTATTGCTTAACTTTTGTTAACTCCAAAAAGGGCAAGATAATTGTCTTGGGAGAGGGAAGAAGAGCGAACCTACAAAACTGTTCATTAAGTTTGGACTAGGAATGCAATGCAGAAAGAGGGTGAGGGTATGCCCCTTCATAATCATACTCAAATTTGCTTTGTTCAAACTTGCTCTGTGGACTTGCTGGTGAAATACATAAGCTTTATATATTCTGCAATTTACTATGTGCAGTACTAAGCAGAAGATAATGCTTCTTGCTGAGAGACAAGCTATAGTAGTTACAAGTGTAGAACGCCTGGGAGGGAACCTTTAAAATACTTCTGAGTTTAACATCACGTTGCTTATTAAAAACTTTGATAAAGATTAGTTCTAATGAGTATTCTGTTTAGAAAATGTTATAGTCTTAATTTAAACATTGATGCACCTTGTTTTCTTCTTGTACTGTAATCATGGAGCATAACAAGGGCTTCTGAGTACCAGCCCAAGATGGTGCCGCAGGCCCCCAAGAGTAAAAGCATGAGACCACAAAATGGTCAGCTACCATTTATTGAAGGAATAGAACCTTGAGAATTGGATACAACTGGGTTTCAGACATAGCAAGGAGAACAAAACATATATCCATTATATGTAAAATATGACTTAGTGAAAACAAAAAGGGAGGTAAAAAAAGGTATAAAGGACAATGACAGCCTCTACAAGAACAGGAAGAAGGAAGAACAGGAAAAGAAGGTTTTTTCCACGCCTCCTTGTGCTTAACGATACTGCCTCCCATCACTGCTGATACAGCAGGTTCCCCTTCGTGTTCAGTAAAGAAAGAGAACAGCTTTCTGGTTTATCTCTTGCTGTTTTTTTTTTCCATTCATACCTTTTGCTATCAAAGACTTATAATCACAAATAAAATTCTATATTTCACAATGTTACTGGGTGAAACAAATGACAGTTTTAAAGAGAAATATCCATGTGTGTACTGTGCTAGCCTGCCCTTGTGACAAGGTGATTGATACCACCCCACCAAACCTGAGTAAACATAGATGAGTGTTTTACAGTTTTTTCTCAAAACCTGCTTGTAACAGGTGCAAGTAATGAGAATGTTCCTAACAAAGCTCTGAAAATACTAAATGTGCTCATTTTGGGGAAAATTACAGGTGGATGATTTCAGTTTTGTAAGACTCCTCATCCAGAATATGCACATCTTAAAAAACGGGCAGGCTAGAAGCACAAAGTCAAAGTGGTATTTGAAATCTTGAGAACACTAAGTACTAGAAATGTATTTTTGTCAGATCTCTAGAATACAAGCCCATGAGGTAATAAGAAAAAAAAAAACCCTAGTATTTACAGGGGGTGAGGTGGGGGAGAGAATTATCAATGTAAACAGTGTGAACTAATAGGTAAAAAAAAAGGAAACAGGTGACTTAGAGCATGTTCAACCTTTCAGCCTATGGTGGTACTATTCAGTAGGTGAAAGTAGTTTCATTATTTGTGAAGCTGGAAAAAGTTTGTGTTCCCATTGTTAATAGGTTTGAAGACTAAGTTCGTGGCATGAGCTACCAGCCTTTTCCTTTTTAATTGGGGGCGGGGGAAGAAGGAAAGAGGTGAAAAAGGGAAAAATATAATTCTTCCAGCTTCTGAGTGCCTGAAGCTAACAATGGATTAAAAACCTTGTGTAAATAGTTAAGACAGGAATAAATAGATTTTGCTTGTTTATACTCCTAGGCAGAAATCATGTTTTCTCTAATTTTTGTTGAAATCATTGTAGAATTTAGATTTTTTTTCTGGCTCTGAAGTTCTGGGAAATATTCAGGAAAGATCAAGAACTGTGCCGTGCTGCATTTCTAGTATCCCTTGTGACTATGCTTTGAATGAAATTACGAAAGAATGAACATGGTAAAGGAAATAACCCATACAGTTAGTTACGAGGGAAGGTTATCAACAGTAATATAGTCAAAGCTTAACAAGAGTCTAATAGATGCTTTGAAAGTAGTATTTTAAAATAAATTGCTTATAATAAACCCTCTTACAGGCAGTGTTAATGGATTGCATTTACACAGAAGGGCTATTCGGAGCAATTTGTATATCGTAATACTTGCATTTCTGTAGTTCAATACAGAATACAAAATTAGTCCTAGCCAAGCTGCATTCCAATAATACTGTATTTAATGTCTCTCTTCATTATTCTGCTTCGATGTCTTCTGTGATGCACTGCCTACCTGAATTGTAGGTGTTTCATCAATCTTGCAATCTTTAGGGAGGAGTCAAGAATCTTGAAATGTATATAGTAACAGGTATTACAGCAAGAGATTTATAACTTTCTGTTTCAGTAGAAGCCATTCAAGCAGCAGAACCCTTTAGCCTGCTGGAGATGAGTACTCATACCACTAACAAATGGTGATGCAGAAGTCAAGCTAACAGTTTAATATATCAAAATGTTTCCTTTTTTATTCTACAAAATTGTTCAAAGCAAAAATCCTCAGCATCCTTGTACTAGTGGGTTCTGTGTTTTACAGAGCTAATGCCCTAGAGCATGAATGCCAGGAAGACTTATTAAAGACTGCATTTGTGCCAAGTGTATGGATTGGCTCTGGACAGAATTTGAGGGTTTGGTATTTTGAGTGGCTAGCACTGTGGGGCTCCTTCTTTTGGTCATATAACTACACTATGGCTGCAAAGATCCCTCTTCTGACTTCATAAAGTCCAAAGGAAATATGTGTATATATGTTCAGCAGTTTCTTGAAAGATACACGACATCAGTGCCGGCATTTCTATCAGTAATGTCATTAGCCCATGGAAGTAAAATTCATGCTGTTATTTCTGTTGGGAGGTTATTTTTCCTCTCCTTTTTTATGACCTTCCAAATTATACATGTAGCAGGATGCATCCAAGAAGGTTTTGGAAAGTATACAGACCATGGTTAGCTTCAGTACACTCCCAGTGTCATAACGTACATGTAGTTTGTTTTGGCATCAGTGCATTCACTTATTTTTATAAATTCTGTGTAGTAACATAACAACCTGATTCTCTTTCTAGCTTGAATGATAGCAGAGTCTCATTTAATTTATATTCAGTCTATATAATCTGACTGGCACTACCAGCCTTTTTTGATCATGTATTTTTATGGTCCCATTATGAATCTACATCACAGTCTAATTGCATTTAATCCTTTAATGACAATGCTTAGAACTGCCTATCATAAACATGAGCTTTTTATAATTATGGCTATTCTAAAGCCATCATAAAACAAAATAATATTTAAAAATTGTCAGTGATTCAGAAATAACAGGTCAGGCCATCAACTGGACAGAACACAAAATTCTGGGATCATCCATGTTCTTAAGCAAGACTTTGAGCAACTGTGAGAATAACGTGAATTTCATGTCATGGTAGCTAGGACACTGTTAAGCATACTATAATTCTAAAATGTCAGGTGTCGGTATTTTATGTAGAGATTTGTAGTAAAAATGTTAGGTTGATACGAGTAGAGAAAGAAGGGGAATGTCTACTTGTGAGATCACCAGACAGCAAAAGTTTCAAGAATGGCTGGCTTTTAATAACACCTAGATTAGCAGGACTGGGTAGCTCTTGTCATTTGTTATTAGTGTCATTGTTAATCCTGACTAGACCGCTGGATATATGTCTTGGTGCTTCAGTACTGGCCAGACCACTTGGGTGCATGCATCTTGCAGCCAAACTGCTGGCCAGACTACTTGGACTCATCTGTTCTGGTGGTTGCTGATATGTATGAGAGTATGAGTGTGAATAACTAAAACTAGGTTTGTTTTAAAATAAGCTCACCTTCGCCTCCTGTTAGATCTTACATTGAGCTTTGCTACGTCTTTGTTAGCATTAGAATATTTCTATGTATATAAAATGGACTATGTCGTTTAGACTTTTTGCATTTGGCTTTCTTTTTAAATGAGATCTCCATAACTGCAGAAGGCTCTTATGAACAACTGGATAGTTGTGTGAATGTATTAAATTGCCCTCTTCCCTAGGGAGTGTTAAATAACTATAGTTCTAAATTATTTCAAATATTGGGGATTAAGATAAATTTAATTTGTAATAATCCTAAATATGTCGATGCTGTAGTTTATCACAAGTCTGCATTCGGTATAATTGGATACAGACTCCACATGCTATACTTCAACTTGATGTGGGCCCTGGGTTTTTGGCATGTCTTTGTATACATCTATCTGCTAGACTATCTGTATGCTTGGTCACCAGGTGGTAGATAAAGAAGTTAAAGTGTTATCATGTTTTCAAGAGGATCCCCTTGTTGGCAAGCAGTCCTAAAGGAGGAGCACATTTGTGACTAATGAAGGCATTCTGCTGCCAAATGCTTGTTGTCCCTCCAGGTCATGCTCTCTCACTGATACGTCATTCCTGAGAAAGAAGGCTACAAAGGAGAAATGTGTTGTAAATACCATCTTTGAGAGAACCTTAAGATTTCTAAACTGTGTTTTGAGGCTTTGCACTTTGAATTTCAACTCAATTTTTCTTATATTCCTTTCATAAATCTCTGTGATTTCTTTCTTCTTACTTTTTCCCTGAATCTACAACTTCCCTAGAAGAATTTTAAAGTTCAGCTCTGCTTAAATCACAGGGCCTTGTCACATTGATCTGATTTATAGTTTTAAATATTCATTTCTCTTGACTGTGTATTTATGTTGATAAGTTAATGAGCAGGTGGACAGTTGAGAATGTATGTTATTAGGTCTGGAGGAAAATAAAATTTTTCATAATTTGGATCAAGCTTCTGCTACTAACAGTCATGGAGGAGTGTATTATTTTACAAGCTGTTTTCATGAAATGAATGTCAGTTTCCTAAGGAAGATAACATAGCTCCATTAAAAGCAGCAGAAATGGGCCCATTTTACTGAATGATAATATTAGAAATAATTGTTTCTGGCTGAGCTGTAACTGACTCATACAATGATACATCATTAATGACCAAATAATAAATTTTTAAATTTAATTTATTTGTCCTTCCCTCTTCCTTTCTGTTTTGATAAGGATGCCATATGGCACTTCTTGAACTCTAATATCAAAGACGACTGCAAATTTGAATATATTTGACTGAAAAAAAATGCTTATTCATTTAAATTAATGAGCCATGGTATTCTTGGAACAATATGACTCAAGGTTGCAAATAGGTGTTAGATAGCAAGAGAAAGACCACTAGTTGGTCACAGAACTCTGGTGACAGTGTGAGTACATCAGATGAGCTGCTTCATTCTCCCTTTCTTGAATGCATGACAGACTGGGTCAATTCAGTGATCTTGCAGGTAATGCAACACCAATGGAAAGTAATTAAATTATTCCTATCTCTAAACCAGTCTCTACCTCATTCTTAAGGTACCATGCTTAAAAATTTCCCCCCTTCCAAAGTATAAAGCAAGTATACCTTTGCATACATGAATATAGAAGTCTCCCCAGTTTCTCCAGTGTTTGCATAGGATTGTGCAGTTGAGGGAGGTAACTAGCTAATAGTCTTGAAAAATTTGGCCTTTGTTTAGACAGCTAAGTAGATGAAGACTATATACTTAATATTAGACCATCTCTTTAGAAAAAATACTGTCCAGATGCCTCACTCACTTCTACACATACCTAGAAATGATGACACCGCATAGCTTGGAAGCCATGTAGAGACAGATACACAACTACTTGGTGGTCTAATCCTTGCCTCCTGATAACTAGAGTAATTTGGACAGTTGGTAATCAAAATGATTTCTACACTGCTTCCATTCAGAAATTTTTATTCAGATAAATATCGGAAAAAAAAATAGATTAACAGACCTAAAAATAAAACCACAGTCACATAAGTTAAATAAATACCACTTGTAGATATTTTCAAAATATTAATTTTTAAAACTCTGGCAAATTATTTATTTTATACAAAAAGTTGCCTGTGATTTTTTCTAGGGAAAAAACAAACAAACAAACAAAATCCAACTACTTTTCCCTTTATAACAACTTTATAGACTGCAAAGTCCTGAGTGGTGCAGAATTGGTAAGATGGATGCATTTAAAAAAATGAAAAGGTAAGAGCACACAAATGCAATCAGAGTGATTGTTGTATAATTCGAATAACATTTTGGATAATTCTTCGATGAGTTTAAAAAAATTAACTAAAAGAGAGACTATAATCATAAGATGAAACGAGATTTTTAGCAGAGAAAAAAGATGTTCAAGTTGTAGAGACAATTGAAGTGGGATTACAAATGCTCAACTGGATAATGGCATAAATTAATGACATTATGCTCTATTTGTTGCCTGAGAACTTCAGTAGCAGCGAATGTTTTAGAAGGTGATACAAAAACTAGCTATGTGGAAAAGATTGGTGAATGAGATCAAGAGAAACTCATTGGGATCATCCATGGCTTCCACCTCATCCTCCCACATGGAGAAGTGCCACTCCCTGACATCTAAGTTCTAATGAATATGTTATCATTTTTAGCTTTAATGCATGTGTGACTTTTTGAGTATATAGTTTTGTTACTGAAGGTTTTAATGTAATGTATCATATGGCAATTTTGTTTTTAAAAGGTATCTGTAACCTACTGGAAGTTCTATTTTGGAAAAAAGGTGGTAAAAAGCAAGAGGTTTTTCTTTTTAATTATGGGCTGAGAACTTCAGTATCAGAGAAGGTTTATAATCCACAGTGATATAAAGACCAGCTGTTCAAAAAAGAATTGGGAATGAGATAATCAGTTGCCAACATGGGTTTACAAAGAACAGGTCTTGTCAAAGTCTCTGATAAGGGTTTTTGAAAGGTTTTCAAAAAGAAATCTCAGGGAGCGAGAAGAATGTAGTCTAGCTTTTATTAACAACTCGTCTAGCTTTTATTAACAATAATTATTAACAACTATTAAGTGTCGCTCAGCCTAATCTAAAAGGTCAAAAGTATGAGTAGTAATTTTGGGATGGAATCTTTGGTCAAAAGCTGACTAGAAGAAAGAATCTAGAGTATTATAATTAGCCATATCAAGCTGCATTCTGCAAAGCTGAGCACTGGCAGTAGTTTTACTGAACACCTTTGTTCAAATAATGATTTTTGAACCTGCTGCAAGCTGTCTTATACACTTACAGATAACATTTAAAAAAAATGAACAGACTACAGAGTAACATACATCAAAGTTCTGTAAAGGATCAAGTATAGAATGAAACAATTTCAAAATATAAAACCACTCACGTTGGCAGCATCCAAGAAAAAGTGAAAAGAGTAGAATGAAAGGAAGTAAAAAGACTTTCTGGGGAATTACATTCATATTGTAGATAACATGCATTATGAAAAGTATAGTTTGTGTCAAGTGCAGGAAGTACAGCTAAAGGAATTGCATTGAACTTTAGTCAACTGCAGTCTTCAAGATTGTTATTTATGGATTCTGTTGCTCAACTAGGTGTATGGCCTGTGGGATGAGAGGCAGAAGAAGTGAAAAAAGTGTGGATTCAGTGAGCCTAGAGTTACAGTAACTTAGTTTGGAGAGAAAAAAAAAGAAATTTCTGTAAGTAACAGTAAGTGCCTGTACATTGTTAGCTCTATAAAATTATGCTTAAAAAATTTAGTTTGTGCTGAGAGTCAAGGATAGTAGACTAAAAGCTACGCTGTGCTTTCACTCTAACCAGATTACAAAGGAGAATCGGTTGAGGCCAGAAGGCAATTATAGACTGTCTTGTCTGTGTTCTGTTTACAGGACTAATAGTTTTTATGGAAATGTGATGATGCAAGTGATGTGTATTTTTTTCCAGAGAAAACTGGGTGAAGTACTTTGGGCATACTAAGTATATTTAACCTTTCACTAAGCAAGATGGAGAGCTTACTGAATTTAAGTTTCTTTCTATTTGGATTTTTCAGTTTGCCTACATCTCAAACATATCCACATAGAACTTAATCATTTTTCTTGCATTTGTTTGTGATTGTAGAATTGCTCTTGATTGAAAGAGTGAACTCTCACTGTAAGAATCAACAAGTGTTTTCACCAAGTTGAGTAAATAAGTTTACAACTTGGCAAAACTAGCACTGGCAATGATTAAGTGCATGTGTATGTTTTTTATCTTCTTCATTGATGGACTAAGCTGCAATGCATTACATAAAAGGTTAGATTCTGAATATTCAGTATGTCTTCTCTGCCTACTGAAGTAAAAATAAGAAAATAAATCACATGCATTTTGTTGGCATATATTACTACTGACAATAATGATAGCAGAGGAAAGAAATTGAACTGTATTATCAGCAGAAATTAATTCAGTCAGTGAAGTGACTTACTTTGATGCTTCCTTTGGTCAATTACACAACATTAAGAAGATATTAAAAGGGAGAAGGCATCAAAGGGTAACGAAACTCATACAATGGACTATTTTAAAAGGTTGAATCAACTAAAATTGATTTTTTTTTTCCATTGGAAAGGGAGAAGATTAATGCTTTAAGGTGTTTTTTAATCTAGTGTTAAATATAAGATCAAGGATGCATTCACATTGAAGTAGGACAGGACATTAATGGATTTTATACCACATTTCTTTACTGTTTGGATCTTATTGGATCGGCTTGAACATATAAATTCAACCTCAAATCTTGAAAGATGGGGAAGTAAATGGTACAAATTGAATATACCAGAGATATCATGTCAGATTCTCCTCTTCTACTGTTTCTTCTGGTTTTTACCAAGCTAAATTTAGCAGATGCAATCTGGTCATCCATAAGGCATCTGGTATAGTGTCAAATGGGAAGTAATGGATTAAACTGATGAATTAGCACTTACTCAATTGCTGTGCAAGTCTCAGTTTGAAGAACTGGCTATATGAGACAACAAGGGTTTGCAACTAAAAGGAAACTAGTGGGGAAGGTTCCTAATGGATATCTTTAAAAAACTTACTCTTTGGGAAGTGTATTTTGAGTTTAAAATCTTCACAGAGGAAAAGTAGAAATGGGCTAAAGATACCTGCAGGCACAAAGGTGAGAAGCTTTACCAAAGCATGGAGATGATAATATCAGCTAGACAGTACAAGTGGCATAACATTGAGCACTATAGCACTTACAGAGGAATAAAAGGGTATTGACTGCAGCCTGGGACCTTGAGGTGTTTAATAAGGAGGAAAAGAATCTGGATTCTTGTGTACTAGATCATAGAACTAGGTCATCAACATGATACTACCAGGAAAAGAGTAAGAATGCAGTCAGTCTCTGTAAAACACTTACACAGATACAGGGAAGTATTAACACATTGAAAAAGGCACTGGAATATCTTGGTGTGGAAGGAATACCATAAACAATTTTTGTGGCATGAATTCTTAAAAGAAGTGGTTCATAGAACGTAAGTGTGTGCAGATCACAGAATCGTATAGGTTGGAAAAGACCTTTAAGATCATCAAGTCCAACCATAAACCTAACACTATCAAGACCACCACTACACCATGTCCCTAAGCACCTCATCCAAATGTCTTTTAAATACCTCCAGGGATGGCGACTCAACCACTTCCCTGGGCAGCCTGTCCCAATGCTTGATAACCCTTTCAGTGAAGTAAAATTTCCTAATATCCAGTCTAAACCTCCCCTGGTACAACTTGAGGCCATTCCCTCTTGTCCTATCACTTGTTACCTGGGAGAACAGACCGACCCCCACCTCTCTACAACCTCCTTTCACGTAGTTGTCGAGAGCGGTAAGGTCTCCCCTCAGCCTCCTTTTCTCCAGGCTAAACAACCCCAGTTCCCTCAGCCGCTCCTCACAAGACTTCTGCTCCAGACCCTTCACCAGCTTCGTTGCCCTTCTCTGGACACACTAGAGCACCTCAATGTCTCTCTTGTAGTGGGGGGCCCAAAACTGAACACAGTATTCGAGGTGCGGCCTCACCAGTGCCGAGTACAGGGGCACAATCACTTCCCTAGTCCTGCTGGCCACGCTATTTTTGATACAAGCCAGGATGCCATTGGCTTTCTTGGCCACCTGGGCACACTGCTGGCTCATATTCAGGAAGCTGTCGACCAACACCCCCAGGTCCTTTTCTGCCTGGCAGCTTTCCAGCCACTCTTCCCCAAGCCTGTAGCATTGCATGGGGTTGCTGTGGCCCAAGTGCAGGACCTTGCACTTGGCCCTGTTGAACCTCATACAACTGACCTCAGCCCATCGATCCAGCCTGTCCAGGTCCCTCTGCAGAGCCTTCCTCCCCTCAAGCAGCTCAACACTCCCACACAACTTGGTGTCATCTGCAACCTTACTGAGGGTGCACTCGATCCCTTTGTCCAGATCATTGATAAAGATAAAGATATTAAACAGGACTGGCCCCAATACAGATCCCTGGGGAACACTGCTTGTGACCGGCCGCAGATATATATATACACATACATGAATGTATGAATAAAAATCCTACTGGGTAAAGCCAGTGATCTTGTTGCCCCGTGTTCTGGATTCTTTCAGCAGAATGAGATTAAAAATGCATATTTAGTTAACATATCAGGCTGTGACATATCATACCAGTAACATATCAGACTATGAGGAAATTTCTATCATTAAATCAGTGGTGAAGGGTAAGGGAGTGGCATGCCAGAGAGAAGCTGTTTAACTAAAGGAAAAGAGTGGCATGCAAGTAGGTAGGACTGGCCATGGACATTCTAGAGAAAGCTAGAAGGTATTTGATTAGCAGTACACTATGCTTCTGATGGACTATTCTGCTAGGAATTTGGAGGTAAATATCTTAACAAACATGGTGCATATATAAGAGGAAATATGCAATGAATGTCTTTGGTAGTGGTAGATGGAGTTGATTCAGGGTGTTTTCTTCTGCCATGGTGTTAATGTATATATGCATATGGCTAGGGAAGAGCAGAGAGAATTTAAATGGAGTCTTGGATTAAAAAAGTGTAGCTTACACAGCCATCTAGTCCCCCTCTAGACAGAATGCAGGAGCAGGGAGTGTCTGTTGAAAATTGTTTTTTCCTTGTGTCTGGACAGAGTAAAATAGGACACTGTAAAAATCCAAAACAAAACAGCTGCTCAGAGACAGTGTCTGAGATGGAATAGTAATGTTTTGAAAACAATAGGAGTACACTTGATATGCAAGTGAGGAAAAGAGGATATATGTAAGTATATATTGTGCTAGAAAAGGGACTCAGACTGTATAAATAATAGCTGTACTGTTCATTTCTATGTGAACAATATAGATTGCATCCAGTATAATATCAGCAGTGCTTTTTATGTTAAACAGTGGCTTTATCAGCATATGAATCTCACTTCTAGAGTCTACAGACATGCACATTTTACGTGATAGAAGAACTTAGAAAGCTGAAGTCCTGGATTCAAAGAATTGTCACTGTTATATTAATTTTCAGCAGTTGAAAATTGATTATTTTATATAAATTTCTCCTAAAAAGAACATGAATGGTTTATACTATAAAGTGAAAATGTGTTGGTTATGTTGAAGGGAAAATTTTAAACCTACTTCTGAATATCTTGTGCTTTTTATTTTAAGTCACTACATCCTTCTGTGAACGAATCTTCTGCCTTCTTTGCTTGATTATATCCTATAATCCAATATTATACGTAAATGTAATTTTTGACCAAAGAATTTGAGGTAGTTGCTTCAGGTCTTTGTTTTTCATTAACTCAAAGATCATAAATTGTCAATGAGGCAACTGCCTCTGCCTGCCTTGTTATGCTCACCTCCTGGCTCCCCGTCCCTTACAGAAGCAGCCTGCCCTTGCTGTTGCCTAATAGTCTCCTGCTATTCTATGCAGAGGAAAAATAAGTATGAGTTTATTCAGGACAGTTCCTTTATGAGCCAGAGAAGGAAATAAGCCATCCTAAATGGCTGACTAGTCTTAAGTAGGACTAAGGAAGTTACTGGTAAATACAAAACACCTGAATTTGGTGAACACTTGAATACTGCAGGCACAAGAAGCTCTGAGCTCGCATAATACAGCAGTGCAAGGAGATTCAGTTTCAGGAAAAGGGATACTATCAGAGTTGAGTTACCACCATAAAATGATTCATGCAACTTAGAAATCAAGAGACTACTAAGGCCTACGCAGCCTTCTGCTGAGATCCCAGAACCAGCCTTATGCAGGACTAGACTTTTTGACGTATCAATAGAGAAAACTTCAAAGTGGTGTGTAGGATACTCTGAATCCCTTTAAAACAAACAAACAAACAAACAAGCAAGCAGAAACTCCTTAAGTTTTTACTTCTTCAGCAGTTGCTTTGTAGCTTTACATGAAATATGGGAAAAGGTCAGACAAATGAGTGTAAGTCTCCAATGTGATATGTACAGCTGTTGGAAGGAAAACAAAAGAGCAGAGTGACATCTAAAAGGCTTAAGGGAGTTACGGGGAAGGTTTTTTACAAGCTTATCAGGAGAAATATAATAAGATAAAGTGGCCTGATTGATAAATGGAGAATTAAACTAATGATAATTTAAAAAAAAAAGTAAAAAAGAGTGAGTTCAGTTAACTATAATAAGAAGAAAAGATGACTGGATAATTAGAAAGTAATGAAATTTTCTAAAATAGCTATGAATAGGAAGTGAGATTAAGGAATACTTGAAGATGTTGAGAATATGAAAAGTTCACTTAGTTTCAATGATGTATAACTTGGAGCATTAAGGAAAAAAAATGCTCAAGTAGATTTCAACTGATGTTAAGAGTTGACATCGCTGATTTTAATGAGAGAATGATTTGAATAAGATAAACTCTGGAAAATTAGTTTTAGAACCTTGCAAGAACAAAAGAAATCTAGCAAAACTAGAGAAATACAGAAGTCTTTATGAAGATGGAAAAAATTACTTAGTATAAGTCCTAATAAGCTAAAGGAAAGAAAAAGAGGAAAGAATCAAAGTATTTAGGTTAGCGATGCATACACAGAACTATTATAAGTGGGGAACTAAATCCAGTAGCTTGATACTTACTTCCCTGTTCTTAATGTCATATCTCTTGAAATAACCTAAATTGTGCAGAAGGATAGTGAAAATAGATTTCTAATTAAAATAGAATAAATTTATCATTCAGCTTCTGCAATCATTCTTTTGTAAAATGAATGATAAATATATTTGATTTCAATTATAAAAGTATTTTTTTCATGACAATATATTCTTTATATATCCTAGGAACAGAAAATGTTTCCCACAACTACTGTTTTCGTCCAATTATTGGGAGATCTGTTCAGTTGGGGACTATCAAAATATTGCTATCAAAATATTTCATGTAATGTTTTGGTGATTCAGGAGCAAGAGTAAACATTGTGTTAATGAAATTCAGAGATGATACTAAACTTATGATGTTAAAATAGCAGTGATAAAAATTTACTTTTAGTTTTAACGACATGACAGAAAAATGGACACAATAGGACTGTATTAGAAAAACAAGCTAGTAAATCTTAAAAAAAAAAAAAAGAAAGAAGATTTTCTGTAGAAAAAATGAACCTAAACCATACTTTTTTAAAAGACAATAGATTGAACATCAGTGTGCAATGAAATATGGCCAACACAACGACCAGTATCATTTACTCAGCTTTACTGGATAACTACTCAGCTATAATGATATTTACAGTCTCATCTAGCATAGGAATTGGAGTATGATATTAGTTTTTATTGGGTAGTCCATTAGATACTATGGTATAATAATATAATTGTACTAAGGTCTTTGCTATGCTGAGTTGTTGGAATCATTATATACACTACCTAGAAATGCAGAATTAGTATCTACTCCCAATTTCTTGCAAACTAAGCTTGTCCTGTCATATTTTGTATATGCTGCAGTTGCTTGAATTATAATCAGAACCCTCATGAGACAGATTAGATTATAAATCTCAAGAAAGGCAGTGTTCATAATAAGCCAGTGGTTAAACATGAGAATAATTTGAGGAAGAACTTCAATTGGAAGGCTTAAAATAAGTTGTGGCATGGTCATTTAATAAAATGTTTCCATCTCATCTGCAGAAACATCCACAATGATGTTATTCTGGAAACGTTGCTAGTCCTTTTTTTTAGAGGTTTCTGTTCCTGATATAAACAGTGTTATCTTTTAATTAATTTCTTGGGGTTTAAAAGTCTATTTAGAAGAGAGAAAACATCATGCATAATCTATGTATATTCTAAATTTCACCACTAATACCCAAATACAGAAGTCATAGAACAGAGTAAGGACAAATGACATAATATCTTGCAAAAATAATACTTCCAGTAGAAATCATATTGCTGGTACAATGTATTAGATGGCTACTGATTCTAGCAGAAGGACCACTTCTTGGCAAATGTAATGACTTCCTTTATGTAGAGCTTTTCATAACTAAATGAACACAGCCTTTCTTCTAGTTTAAGCAAGACCAGAAATGTGTTTGTGTGTTAAGAATTGGGATGGGGACATATAGTCCAGGATAACTGTTCATACTATGTGAGATTCAGAACATTTAAGAGCTCCTACCTAGACATTGAGAACCTGAAGCTAAGAAATGTCATGGAATCCAGGAAAAAACCCTCACTTCTGAGCTCTTTTATAGATTTTCCACGTACCCTAACTTCTATATTGTAAGGAACTTTATTTCAGGAACTTTTCTCCTATTTTTAGAATTGTCCTGTTTGCACGCCAAGAAGTCAGCAGAGTTTAGGTGGGAGGGTGTCTTTTTGTCACTTGACTAGTAAAATCAGTGTGTAGTTAGTTACTCAAGATTAGTATTGCAGTCCTAAAGTTAGAATCTCTTATGGTCTTCCATTACTATGTACATGCTTCTAAGTTTAAAATGAAACTGTTCATGCTGATTAGCTAAAAGCATTGGAGGCCAAAGTAATTTCACAGAGATTACATCTGCTGAGATTTTGTTTCCCAGAGCTCAATACAAACGTTCTTAGCTTCTTGTATTATTAGTGTCATGTGATAGTTCACTTTGCAAATCAGTATTCATTTTCCACATAGTTTTTCAGAAACATGCTTTTTTTTTTTTTTTTTTTTTTTTTTTAATGAAAGGGCATTTCCATGTTTGGGAAAGAGTAATTATGCAAAGATTTTTTCACGAATTTTAATGATAAAATTTTAAATGTCCCATTTTAAATCATTTGGCTTAGGAATTATCTAAAAATTATATTCCCAATGGAATTGTCTTCTGTTATTGTTTTATAATTGTTTTAATTGAAACTTTCCATTCCTAAAATGAGGTACTCATACTGCTACTCACAGTGGTTATTTCTGACCATATTTTGAATTGCAAAATAGTTATGTACTTCGTGTCTATTGGCTCCTAAAGGGCTATTATTTATATTGTTTTGTGTATTTTCTAGATTTTGTATTAATATAACTATAGTCATGATAGTTAAATAGTTAAACCATAGCTGTTTTGAAATCAAACCTGTGTCTAACTAATAGAATAATTACTAACTAAAGCCCCCTCACCTTCATGACATAAATATACAATTAATGTATGCTCCCCTGCCGAGAGACAACTTTTGGGTTTTTATTCTCTATTCTGGCTAGATTGCTAACACATTACTGTTGGAGTTCTGAGTCCTGGTCTTGTATTCTTCTGGTTTACCAGGTCTCACAACTTGGAGGGATAAATTTGGCCTAATCCAGTTACTGTATATTTGTCTGTTGTAATCTTTTGATATGTAATCAGCTGAATTGGAACTTTGTTATCTCAGAAAATCTAAATCTCTTCTCAGTAATTTACCGTGAGTCAGGCAACACTAGAATTCACACAACAGATACAAAGCAGTTATCTGCTTTTCATTTCATCTGCAAAACAGCTTCAGAGCTCCTTAGGTGAACTTCTGTCCTCCTCTTCTTCGCTGCTCAGCAAATGATTGCATACTATTTTTCTGGAAGTGTTCTACCTCAGTGCCTGACTGCACTTTTTGGAAGTGCAGGGTAATAGAACAAGAGTCAACAAACACAAGTTGAAGCAAGGGAAATTCCCATTAGATATATAGAAAGAATTCTTCAAATGAGGATAATCAAACGTATTGGAATAGGTTGTTAAGAAAGACAGCGGCCTGTCCATCCATGGAGATGTTCAAAACTTGGCTGAACAAGGCTTTGGACAACCAAGCAAGGAACTGAACTAGGTGGATTCCAGTGTGTCCTGGTTTCAGCTGGGATAGAGTTAATTTTCTTCCTAGTAGCTGGTATAGTGCTATGTCCCTTCCAACCTAAATTATTATATAATTCCATTGAATGTTAAGAGAAACTGCTTAAAGCAAGATTTGATAGAGGGACATAATATTTACTTCCCTTGTTTTGGACTCAGTCCTGCATCGTTCAAGCAGATTTTTTTCTCTGACTTGAACAAGAATATAATGAAAACCTTTTTGACTTAAAATACCTGGAATCTAATTAGCATAGGTATGGAGTCACAGCTTCCACTGAGAATGAGAGCTCTGAATGACCAATAATTCTGAAAAAATCTATACTTTTTGAATTTGGAATTCAGTCCTCATGGCATTCAAATAACATATTTTCAACTAAGTGCACAAAGAGTCCATCTGTGAAGTGGGAACAATAATGCCTTCTTGCTTAATGGGTGTGTTGTGAATATTAAACTCCTTAAATTATTATCTAGATACAACAATAAGCAGTACTATAGAAAAGCCAAACCAGAAAACATTAATTCTATTCTTGGTCCTGCATTAGTATGGGAAATAGTAAGGTCTGGTTGTACATATTGAATGATGCAAATACAAAATGAAGTTGAAGACCTGCCTCATTCCCTAAGCAGTTTTTAGCCTATAGATGGAATCAAGCAGAAGACAAGAGATGAGAAAATATTACTTGAAATTCTGTATAACTTGCCTACCTAATATGCCACTTTCTAAATCTGAATTCTTCACTAGGTGCTCTTAAGCATAATGTGAGCATAGTTTTTCAGTATAACAGGTATTTCTGGAAAATCAAATTAAGATGCTATTGCTAATAGTATGCATGGGTACTTTAAGATTTTTAAAAAATCACTTAATATTATGCACACTCCAAAACTAGGTAATATGAACTCAATAAATTAAAAGGTAAGTTTTAAAAGGAATCACATTAGATTAAGAAAAATAATGCTTGGCATAGGCAGCTATCTAGTCTCAACCCTCTCTTGTGGTTAGACTGTCAAATTAAGGAAAGTTGGTGCTTTTAACCTCAGTTTCAATTACTTTGAATTTACAGGTATAATCAAACACCTTTTGGGGACCAACACTGGAGCAAGATTAAGATTGTACAGTTATTTTCACCAAACTCTTTATCTGGAAATCTGTTTCCTTAGTATGCGCTATGCTGCCCTTAGAATCCTAGGATAAGCCTCCATTAATTTTCAGTGACTGAGCAGTGCAAAGACTGACAGAAGCAACATAATTACATCTACTAAAAAATGCCACAGATGTTTCTAGCACCTCAGGCCAAGCAAGACAGAATACCCCAAAGCTGCATGAGTTGTGCTGTTAACATCTAGAACAGAGAGGCTGCATGGAAATTGTCTCTTGGCCATCTTTCCTGGAGCAGTCTTACTCTTAAACTGCACCCAGGAGCTGTTTTGGAGAATGCTGGTTGACACGGGGCCAAAATCATGCCAGGGAGTGCTCTAATCATCTACTAGTATAGACAATTGCATTTCTATTTAGTTTTCCTCTTATGGTCATAACGTAACTGTCCAAAAGGTCAAGACTTTACCTGGCGTAAACATCCATAGATTTAATCCAGCAATTAAAAGAAAGGATATGGCTACATTGCACATTATAGAGCTGTATAAAAATAGCTTGCTCAGAGCCAGATTCAGGGCTCTCATGATAGAAGCAGTTTAACTTTTTCATAGTCTGGTATTCAAGTCTGGTGGAAGGCTCCTGTTTTTTAAAGGCCTAATCAGTCTAGGCAGAGCTCCATATTGTTTTCACTGCCTAATCTATCTCGGGTATCTTTGTTGAGCCCTGCATTATGCCCTGAGATGAACTGAATCCCTACTTCTTACAGTACTCAACAGATAGAGTGTAAGTATAGAAGGCGGCACATTACTGCAAATATGGAATAGTTGTGGTTTCTTTCAGTTGGCCAGATTGGGATTGCCATTAATGTCTATGAAAAGTGAGGGTGAAATACTCATTTTACATGCTTTTCCAGAGTTTTAAAGATTATATTGCATTAGAAGAAATTAAACAGAATGGAGTGAAATGGAGGTTCCAGGAAGCAGAGAATCATTCTGGTTTTAACCAAATTCATGGGCAGTGTAGGCAGTTGTAGGCACAGGCATAGTCACTATGATCTGCATTGGCTTTGAATCTGCTATTGAGAACAAAGGTACTGGCTTGGAAAGAAAGTCTTCAGAAATGGAAACACAAAACAGATGAATGATTTTACAGCTTTTAAGGAAAACTTATTTTCCTAATAACAGGTATTAGAACAGGTAACCCCCAGAACTGATTTATGGATGGGCATGTAGGTATATGCCACAATACATCTTTAAATTGCAGCTGTGTGAGTGGGCAAATTATTTTACACCTCTCTCTATTCTCCCTACTCTATTTTTTCTTGCTTATTTACGTAATGATGTCTTTAGGGTAAGGACTTTTTCTCTTAGTGTTTACAATGCCAGTATAAATCTTAACGTCTTTGGGGGCTACCATTCTACAAGCTAAAAAAGTAAATAATGATGAGGCTTACATGGTACATATAATAACAGTGGGATGAATTTCTCACAAGATGAACATGTTCTATGTTCACATGTGATACACATATACTACATATACTCACATATATTTTCACAGTATATTCACATATACTACATTCTGAAGAAGAAAGGTAAGTATGTTCCTAAAATTTTATTTATAGAAAATAACATGACCATTGAAATGATGCATGCTTTGTTAGGTACTGTCTCGTCCCTACTGTAAGTCCATCTTACAGTTGGACTCGATGATTACAGTTGGACTCGATGATCTTAAAGGTCTTTTCCAACCTATACGATTCTGTGATTCTGTGATTCTGTCCCACTCGGTGGGTTGCGAGATGGGTGAATCTTTTTGATTCCCCAAGGGTTTGTGTACCGACAAAGGCCGATCTCTGCTCGGCAGAGCCGCAGGCCGGTAGAGTCACGACAATGACTCAGAGGAACAGTCAGACTAGCAACTTTATTAACTAGCAAACTACAAACTTAACGAACTAGCAAGCTCAGCAAATGAACAGAGGCAATTTGGCAATGGAGCTATTTTCCGGGCAACCCGTCACAATTCATCCAAAACTCATATGCCCAGATATATATATAGTGGAAGAGTAGAGGAAAAGAGAAGTGAGAAAAGGAAAAGAGAAGAGAGGAGGATAAAGAAAAGGAAAGGTATAACCACCCTTGGATCCCGCGATGATGATGACAGACGTGGCAATCCTCCGGTGATGGGCGCGCGCCGTTCCCTGGGGAAGGTGTCTCTTTATACTCTAATCCCTGCCTCAGGTCACACCCCTGGAGGATTTATGTTGTCCTGGTCCTCAAAAGTTCGCAGGCGCTGGGCGACGGGGGGTGGTTGCGAGGAGTTTCATTCCAAGTTTCGGGTGGTTGTAGGCCCATTCCTTAGATAAAACTCTGTGTGACCTCTGGCCATAGATGGTAACTGTGCATTCTCCGACATGCTCTTCTCATCCCGCGCTAGCCAACTTGCTGCACCTTATCTGGCTACAATGTTTGAGGCAGTACCTCTTTCAGTGTCTCGCAAGACAATACCTCTTTTAGTCTCTCCTCTGAAAAGCTCTCCCCATCCCATGCTAGCCGACTTGCAAATCGCGCCTCATCTCTCCACAATGTTTGAGACATTAACTCTTTCAGTCTCTCACAGGTACAAGCAGACTTCTTTGTGAGTCTTAGTCTTCGAATATTTGTAAGACATTGTCTTCTTTTCAATTTAGATTTGCGCTTCAGCATTCAATGAATTCCTCTATTCCTCCATCTCTGTAAATTTTGAAACTGGTTTTCATCAATTTGGCTAATATGCTTTGGAACCTTGGTGTGAATAAAACCATTGAAAATTCCATAATCTTTGTTGTAGTTTCAAGGTGTATAAATTTATATTTTTATGGACAAGCACAGATACTAAGAACACACATTGATATTAATGGTTTATTTTGCAAAAGGCAATCCTTAAAACACCTACCAGTTCAATTTTAACATTACCTAATGGTGAAGCGTTTGGATTTTTTTAATAGATTGTGAGAGACTGAAAGAGTTAATGTCTCAAACATTGTGGAGACTTGAGGCGTTATTTGCATGGCAACGGCAGGTCAGCGAGCACGGGGTGGGGGAGAGCGGGAGCGGGACGTGTGGGACGTGGAGAGCACGTCGGAGGATGCGCAGTTCCGGGTTCCGGGTTCCAACGGACCTGACCATGTATGGCCAGAGGTCACACAGGGTTGATCTGAGGAAGGGGCTTGCAACCGCCCCAGAGACCCCTTGCAACCACCCCCCTCCCCCAGCACCTGTGCAGAAGATTGAGAACTTTCTAGAATAAGAACCATGTAAGTCCTGACATTCACTCATCTCGCAACCCACCAAGTGGGACGAGACATAGATTACACAGAGTAATGTAACAGCTCTTTGTAGGAGTTTTGGTTTATATTTTGGTTTTACGCTTGCGTGTAAATTTTTGACACGAGAAAAATGCTTTTTTAAGATTTGAAATTCAGATTGAATCCTCTGTATTTCTGGTGATCAACAGTTAGCTGAATCTGCAGTTCTCCATCCTCCTTCTGCCCTTTGCATGTTCTTATCTAATCTTGCATGAATTGATTCAAAATATTTTGAACTTTACAACAAATATTCTACATAGCTTGATATATGTAGATTTGTTTTAAATGTTAATATGACCATTCAGAAGGTCAAAACTGTATATTCCTATCTGCAAAGATACTAGTGCAATTAAACAAATCTGCCTGACATTTTAAAATGTTAACCGGTGTACATTATTGTCCAGTGTAATGAATTAACTTGCCAAGAAATATAAGTAGATTTTATTTATGTTTATTTAAGTGTGAATAGGACTGCATGAATGATAGCATTTTACTGAAATTTACAATGTTGAAGACTATTAAGTGAAAAGATTGCCTAATATTAAAACCTACAAAAAAGAAGGCCACAGACAGCATTAAAGATCTAAGCAAGAAAAGCTGGTTGCATTAAAGGGAAAAGATAGGGGGGTTTTTTTGTCTTCTAATGCAACATATGATTTTCTGTTATGTAAGCAAGAAATGGTGGAGTGTAGCCCCAGCTGCCTTTTGGAATTTCTCGAGGCTTTAGGAATTTTGTTTGTAGTCTGGTTTTGAATCACAAATTACACAGACTTTTTAGTGCCTCCCTCTTGTGCTGCTGTTACTCTTACTCCTCCAGTGCTCCTATGGTTCTAAGGTTAATAGCTTCAAGTTTTCTTTAGGAAGTGGGATTCTTTTTAATAGCTTCATAACACCATGTTATTTCCTAATTTACTCCCTATGGATACATTGGAGAGTTGTTCTTTGTTATCCCTAAAACCAGTTTTACCCAGTTCCCGAAGTTGTATTCATAGGATCATTAGTAATTGTTAGTAATTGACCACTTGTAATCAGTGTGTAAAGTCCTAGCGTGTCTGGTGTCATCTTCTGCTTGTAGTTTTGAGTGGTCCTGTTAAAACTCCCAGTTCTGGAGCTTTCAAGCTGTAGTCTCCTGACAGCTGAACTAATACTATAATAGCCAAATCTATTCACACATTGTCTCGTCCCACTCGGTGGGTTGCGAGAGGGGTGAATCTTTTTGGTTCCGCGACTGTTTGTGTACCGACAAAAGCCAATCTCTGCTCGGCAGAGCCGCGTGGTCGGCAGAGTCACGACAATGACCCAGAGGAACAGGCTGGCCAGCAACTTTATTAACTGGCGAATTCCACAAACGGACAAACTTAACGAACTGGTGAGCTCAATGAACGAACAGAGGCAATTTGGCAATGGAGCTATTTTCCGGGCAACCCGTCACAATTTATCCCAAACTTGCATATATTGGAAGAGTAGAGGGAGAGAGAAGCGAGAAAAGGAAAGGAAGAGAGAGAGGAGGAAAGAGAAAGAAAAAGTATCACCACCCTTGGATCCCACGATGACGATGACAGACATGGCAATCCTCCAGTGGTGGGCACGCACGTGCTTCCCTGGGGGGGGTATGTCTTTTATAGGCTAATCCCCGCCTCCAGGTACGCCCCTTCAGGACTGACATGGTTCTTGTTCTAGAAAGTTCTCAATCTTCTGCGCAGGCGCTGGAGGAGGGGGGTGGTCACGAGGGGTCTCTCAGGCGGTTGCAAGCCCCTTCCTCAGATAAACTCTGTGTGACCTCTGGCCATACATGGTCAGGTCCGGCAGAACCCGGAACCGCGCATCCTCCAACGCGCTCTCCATGTCCCGCACGTCCCACTCTCCCCCACCCTGTGCTCACCGACCTGCTGTCACCATGCAAATAACGCCTCAAGTCTCCACAATGTTTGAGACATTAACTCTTTCAGTCTCTCACACACATACACCCTTGTTCTAAGTTCATTAAATAGTTCAATCTAGGTATCTACTAGCTGTGACAATATCACTGGTATGTTCTCAAAATTTGCACAGTTTACATAAGTGTATAAGGATGTTTCTTTCTACAACATAAAAATGCAGCTGCCGTGTAAAGCATGTGGAGATGGGTTCACCTGAGGGAGGATATGTTATGTATTATTAAAATTTAAAGGTCTCAGTACATCACATTGCATAGATATGGGAAATACCCTGAATGAAGACTTTTGATAAAAACAGAAATGAAATTAGGTATGGTAGCTGCAGTCTTTTGTTAACATATGGGTAGTTAAAATACACAGTTACAAGTAGAAATCCACTACCTTTTTATAAAGAAGAGTTATGAAACAGTGCACTATATAACCATATAACTATATAACTGCATAACCTTACTGACAATACAAGTTAGTAGACTACTGCTAGGCTACCTAGACTACTTTGAGAAATCTTAATGGGTGGTTCAAAAAATCTGGGTTTTGTTCTATTTTACTGAGCATTTCAAAGCACAGAATCTGAATTTTGTCATGACATCATGTATTTTGAGTGACAGTTCCCTATATCACTCATAACCTTAGAGTATTAGATAGGTAGGACTTACAAGATCACTAAGGTGTACAATTAATTGCTTGCATTTCACCTATCTGATATGATTAATATTTCTTCCCTAAGGAAGAATTTTATTATTAAATAATTATTATCCATTACTAGAAATCACATTGCACAAAATAGCATTTAAGTAGGGCAATAGTTTTCTGCAAACAGATTTTGCAAGAGATTGGAATGTTTCATTAAGTAACCATGTTAACCTTCGTCCTGTAAATTGTACATAAAGCCTTAAAAATTGTCAGTCAGAAGAAAGTGTTACATTTTATCTTCTGTATAAACTAGAATAAAATTACGTGAAAAATTTCTTGTACAACAAAAACTGCAATCACTGCCACTAAAATTATGAGGGTTTTTTTTACAAAATCCATTTATCCATTTCCATCACGGCAGAATGCATTGATTCCTTTTTTTTTTTTTTTTTCAGTTAGCAGTTCTTAGTGTCGAAAAACTTAGAACTTCATATATCTTTGAATGTTGGTGGGAAATAAACGTGTTGACTAAGCTTCGAAAATAGTTTGTGTCTATTTTGTATTTTAGAAGGTTTTTTTTTCACCAATTTTCAATTGCCTCTTGTCTGGCTTCACCATTCAGCCACGGTAGGTGAGTCTGATTGCTTCCATTTTCTTATGATCCTGAATTATACAGCTAAATCAAGGTGGAACTCAGTGCCTGGGAAGACTCAAACAGCCAAGTCCAGAAATGACCACCAGTGCATGCAATTTAAGTTCTCTACATAGAAGCTTATTTATAGCTTTTCTAGTGTTGTTCCCAGAATCTTCCCACTGAACATAAATCATACTTTAATGTTCTTCTTTCTCTATATTGCAGAACCAGCTCTATGCATTATTCTTTCTTAGATGAATTTCAGTATTTGCCCCACTTCCACCTTATCATCCATTCTTCTTTTTTTTAATTTTATAAAGAATATTACTGGAATCTATTTTGTAACACCTTGGCATTTTAGTCTTCTGCTAAAGAAGCTGCTTCCAAAACCTACATCCACTGGGTCTCCATTAGGCCTCTATTTCCTTCTCTATTTCCCCAGCAATCTTTTTTTCTTAAATAGTTGAGGGTGTATCTTTTGTTCTCATTGTTTATTCATTTTCCCAGTGGTTGGTTTTTTCCTCTCCTCTTTAATTTTTTACATCTTCATGTTCCTTTACTATTGTCTTGGTTTTGTGGTTTGTGTTGGTTTTAGATTATCTTTTAAATTATTGCATGTAAGTTTCGCTTTCTCCATATTCCTCCAGTATAATTTCTTCCTGTATCCTCTCTCTGTTTTCATAAAAGACCGAATGTCCTTCTACTTTCTTTATTCTTTCACTATTCTTTCGTATCTGACCTTGTGCGATATACATTCCAGTTGAATTCAGTACCTTCACTGCTGGTTAGCGTAAGTAGAAGTGACAAAAGGTTTTAAGATATGTATAGGTCTTGATCCCAAGGGAGGCTACTCACATAAGGACTATAGCTACAGACTTTAAAAATCCTATTTAAAAATATTATTTATTGTTTTTTAGTAGGAACATGGTAATTTCCTGGGAGAGATCATACTACTGCTGGCTGACAGTGGTTTTCAGAAGAGTTACGTGAGTTGCCTGATTCTGGGTTTTTTGGTGGGTGTTTTTGTGGTTTGTTTTTTTATGCAAATGGATTTTTTACCAAGTTTTTGAAATAAATGGGTAGTCAGTATAGTATATACAGGCATTTCATTCACAAATACAATTGCTTTAGTAATGATGTCATGAATTGAAGTAAATCTTTCGGTCAGTGAAACACATCTTATTATAACTCCTGTGTAATTCCTTTACTATAATTATATGTTTATGTATTTTTTCCTGATTTTGATGTAAGGCACCATCTTACAATGGAAGCTTTGTTACATGTGGACAATATACCTAGTCTTGTAAATCAGTTTCTCTTTTGAAAGGCCTGAACGTAATACACTTTGGTGAGCATTTCGTACAACTAAAGCTCCAATTACTGCTAAAATGGAAAGATTCATAAACTTTGGTATATTATACAACAATGTCTCTGTATGTCCCTATCATTAAAACCAAGAAAGGCTAAATTCTTTGTTTTTGCATACTCTCCGGGACAGTGAAGACAATAAATTATGTTCCATCTCTTAACATTTCCACATCTTATATTTGCTCCTGACTGTCAAGCTAAATGAAATTTGCTATGATAAATGTTTTATCTTCTTTCTTCATAAGTCAGTCCCAAATCTCTGACCATTTTCCTTATTGAGCTCTGGAGACTTATAACAATTATTGCTATCATATTTTTTTCCTGTCAGTTTGATCTGTCCTCCCAGTTTGGGCAGAGTCTGCCTTCCTGGTCATTTTGTACAACAGATATTTCTGAATTGAGGAGCTACATTAGATATTTCTTTCTGTCTATTGTTCCTTTCATCCAAACTGTGCATTGGGCTAAACTGTATCTTTCACAAACAGCTTGCTGTCAAGAGCAGCTTCTAGAAACACCTCATCTCACAGAGGCACCATTCCTGTTGGAGTTCACACACAGACTACCCACTACCCACTGAAACCTATAGAGAAGATGATGAAAGTCATACTGGGTCAGACCAGAAAATCAGTTTCCCAAGTATTTTCTCTCTACCAGTGGCCAAGCCCACCCAGTCCCAATTGCTGTGAGGGTAGGAAACATAAAAAGAAGGAGCTGCTTCTGCAAGCTTTTCTCCAAGATAATTACAGTCACTTACCAACACCATGCAGTCATCATCTTAGGACAGCCAAAGCCCAACTGCAATTGAATCTGGTGAGGGATGTGGAGGGCAACATGGAGGGCTTCTGCAAGTACATCAACAGCAAAAGGAAAACCAGGGAAAATCTGCTGCTGTGTGGGGCAGGGGCCAGGGTGTCAAAGGACATGGAAAAGGCTGAAGTTCACAATGCATTCTTTGCATCAGTCTGCAGCAACAAAAACAACCTTGGTGGAAAAGGATCCAGTTAGGGAACATTTAAACATATTGGACATGCATAAGTTAATGGGATGTGACAGGAAGCACCCATAGTGCCAAGGAAGCTGGCTGATGTGATTGCAAGGCCACTCTCAATTATGTGTGAAAGGTCATGGCAATAATGAAAGGTTCCTTAGCACTGGAAGAAAACTAATGTCACTGCTATCTTCAAGAAGGGCAAGACTGAGAATCTGTGGAACTACAGGCCAGTCAGGCTCACCTCAATCCCTAAAAGGGTGAGCAAGAAGGTGACTGGGAGTAGTCAGCATGCATTTACAAATGGGAAATCATGCTTAACCAATCTGATAACCTTCTCCAATTATTATTATTTCTTATTATTATTAATAATAATAATTATTGGAAAGACCATATCAAAATAAAACAGCTGGTGGCCAACCACTGTTAACTTTGCCACATCAGCAGCGTCTGTTCCTGCTCCCTATTCCCTCCCCCAGCAGGAAGGGGAGAAACAGCCAACGTCATCACTGTTGCTGAATGGCACTGTGCTGTCACCATTGTCACTACCACCCTTACTTCCAAGGTCATTCCTTCTAACTTCGCTCTCATCTCCAAGTGGGCATTATAGCTCATGCGTCTTAACTATATCAACTATATATGTTAACAATGTCTATATCTCCCACTCTATCCCCTCTCAGGGACCCTTCCCTGGCTTTGGCTAAAGTTCAGTTCTTGCTGAAGCTGTCATGGGCAAGCCAACAAAAAAGACTGGGAAAAGCCCTTTGTGTCTTGTAGACCAACAAATAAAATATTATCATTGCTAATAACAAGTCACAGGCATTGTACTGACTTCGCAAGGCCTCAGGACTGAGGCTTGCAAGGATTGCTTTGTCTGACTCATCATGGCCTGCCTGGAGCTTTGTTTTAGCTTGTTGAGCTGTAATGTCAGTTTACCTAATGACTAGGTGGTTATGCTTAAGTTTTACTTTTGCTTAGCTTTGCATGGTATAGCCACAGGTTTTATATAGATAGTAGTAACAAGTACTTCCGTGTAAAAGTAAATATTTACAACATAGTGATGTGGAGGAATACATGCTTGATATGATAGCAGAAGTCTTAAAATTGGGGGGACAGTGTAGAGGTGTACAGATGTAGGATGATAAGAAAAGGGACCCATGCTTACATTGGAGAACCCGGGGCTGTAGAATGTTCAGTAAAGATCAGTCAAAAAATTTGGATCTGGGAGCAGGAGTAAACCAATTAGAAGGGTAAGAACAAAGAACAAGTATGTAACGTACATAAATTTTGCACAAGTGGTAAATTTCAATGTAACATGGACTTGCAGACAGTGAAGAAAACAAGGTGTAGAATGTGTTAGCAAACATATAAAAAATATATGTGTATAGTTATATATGAAATGTGTGTAGTTTTAACTGTATTATTATTATTGAGACTTTTTCATAGAATAGTATTCTTTTCGTTTCATTTCCTTTTTCTATAATTAGATCTGGACTATTAGTAATTCATTGATCAGACTGTGTAGGACTTCAGTTACACTAACTAAATCTTGGCTTTACATAAGAGATGTGTTTCTTTCTTGCCCATAGCAGTGTTTTGAGTATAACTCTTTCTTTACATCAACTGCTTCCCTGTTATTAAAGAACCATTTCAGATCTGAGCAACCTGAACCATGTGTACTGAAAAATTCAGTTTCAGGATAGTGACTTTGTGGGGATAATCCTCTTGTTTCAGAAGAAAGACTGGTTCCCATTTCTCAATCTGAAGCTTATTTCCCGGTCTCTACTGGCTCTGTGTACTGTAAGTGTCTTAGATTCACAATAGGCCAGGATCATTATCCATTCATGCTTCTGGCCTTTGGTCTTCACATGCCACTGAATGGATTTAATGAGTAGGTGTTTACTGACATTCCTAGTTCCAGTGATAGCATGCTGTAACCTTCAACCTGTCAATTCAGACCTCGTTTGGTGCAGCACAGGGGTGTAGTCTTGACTCAATTTTATTATGAAGACTGTTGCTAATGCATGAGAGGGACATGAGCTAAAGACATGTATGACAATAAAAGAAAGAACACAGGACTGAAATTGTTGAGATGGTGACAGCAGCTCAAGGATTCAAGAGAAAAACTAAGAAAGTGTGAGACACTAAGGAAAAAGCAGGGAGCCCGAAGATAGCAATTTGGCAAGAATGAGGATCAGCCTATTCTGAGAAGCAGTGGAAGCCACCTTTCCCTAGTTGTCTGAGACTGGCTGGCCACCAAGGACACTGTATATATCCTGACAGCATAGTTTTGCTGCATGATGTGGAAGACATCTGAACAAAAGTGATGTAGTGAGTAAGGTTATGATTCCTAAATGTCAGATGTTGAAGCTACATCCCTATCTTGATACGTGGCTGATAAAGGATGAGTCTTTTATTTCCCAAAACAGTAAATTCCATGAACTGAACCATAGAAATCCTAAGTTCTCCGAACCGCAGGATGAATGTTCAAAAATCATGTCTAGCACGTTCAGTAGATAGAAATTCTGGGAGCATTATTGAAGCCTACAGCAGCTAGGACTTTGATCAGTCTCATCTTGTCTGTATACACCAGCCACCATACATTGACAAAAGACTCTCCTGTCTCTTGTCTACATGGCAGCATTTAGTTTCATGACCCCTTGGTGCAGGAAAGAAACTGTTCAAATTTGGCTCTAGTTTAAACATGAAATATTTGCTCTACAGACATGTGAATTCATGCATAAATCCATGCACTGGAAGGAAAGACCTAAGCAATGTATGGAAAGTATGTCCTTTCATGGAATCTCCTCCAACCACAGGGTAACCTTTCATTCATCCATATAGGGCAGGGAGCACAGTCAGAAGAATGCATAGCCCAAGATCTCCGTACTGTGAAGGCTCGTCAATCATATGTTAGTAGTGTTCAGACACTCAAACCGGTCAGGTACATGAATCCCACATTTCTTCCTGACATTGCAATTTCAAGTACTCATGACAATTAGCATTGCTGTTGTCTGTTACTGCAGCAGTAAATGAAGTGACCCTTTATTTCACAACTGAAGAGCCACTCTTTGGAATTGGTGTGTGTGCTACATCATCCATGATCCAAATCTACCTCTTGGACTTTTAGCAGTCCAGCAGATATCCTCAGCTGTTGCAGACTCCAATAAATGATATACAAATGTCCTGATGCTGATAGCTTGAGACTGAGGTATAACTGGAATCACACTCTTCATGTCAGAGTCCATCAAAGAGCGTTATGTTTTCTGGCTCTAAAATCCATTTGGAATGACTAGTTGCTTCAAATACGTACTGATAATGATTGATAGTGAATAGGAACTATCCACTGGCAACATGTGTTGATACTGAATGTCAATCCAGTGTTTTGAAGTATGAAAGTGACGTGATTGTTCAGTCTTTTAAACACTGTCAACACAGCAACCTCTAACTCCCTAACAGATAAATATTTTTTGCAATACATTTATTTGTGACACCAGCAAAATATTTCACTTGAATTTCAGTGGTCATCGTCTAAGTGCCAGGATGCTGATGCTTCCTAGGATTACACAGTAGCTCTTCCTGCCTAGTAAGGAACACTTCTTAATAGCAAAAAAGAGTTTATCAGATTGATTTAGCAAAGCCAATGGAAGACATTTGTAGCTGGGTTTTCTAATAATTTAATTTCCTCAGAATCAAGCTTTTCCCCACTTCTAGAATAAAGAAATCTGGCTAGTTGGTTCAGTAAGCAGTATTTCAACCCTGGCTTTCCAATGCAAGGTTACAGAACAGTATTCTGTTTATTGTATTTCAGTATTTCATTGAAAGTGGGTTTTTTAAGTCACCCTTTACTTTGGGACCCTATTCCTTAGCAGCACTTGGATATCCTTGCTGATCAGCATAGTCTTTGCATTTAAGGCCACTATTTTTTCTGCCATACTTTTCTCTGAATGCAGTGTTCCTGTATTTATTATTTCTGCAAGACATCTTTTGTAAGATTCAGACTTACTGATGATTAGCTTCAAAATGTTTTACATAACAACATCATTTTCTGACTTCTATCAGATCAGAAATTTGTTCTGCTTCTTCCCTCCCCCCTAAATCTCAGTCTGCTTCTTTAAAGTCATCCTGTCACATACGAGATGCTTGCTATTTACTATATTACTGTATGCTACATTCAAAAGTAATTGTTAGAATGGGAGTTGCAATTTAATTCCAACTACTCAATTTTATTTCAGACCCTTTTGGGGAAAATAAGTACAAAGAAAACATGAAAACTTCAATTAGAATGTGAAGCCTCTTGAACATTCTCAGTGAATTATTTTACCCTCTTAATCTGAAATTCATGTTGATGATCTGTGTTTGCAATTTTTAAAAAATAGTATATACTTAAAAGCTACAGAATGATATTGTATTTTCAGATGTTTAATTGTTGGTTAGCCATTAGCGTTTATCCTGTTAGGATAAGTTATATAATTGTCATCAAAGTTGTGTTTGTTATTGTCAATGGTGTATCCTGGAAGAGCTGAGTTTACAACCTCTTCCACTTCATTACTGATACCTTTGTGTGTATATTTGATACAACTTAAGTCCTTAGTGGAATAAGAGTCCCATTAGATTTTACATTTTAATCTAATAGAGAAAAGTTGACACTTGTCATCTCAGCTTTGCATAGTCATTGTCATAGTCATATGTTCACAATGTTGTCCAGTGCCCCTTATTCGTTTATTTATTTATTTGTGTTAGGCAGTGTTGGGGATAAAGCAGTGTGCTAGGGAACACTTGATTTTAAAACATTGTTTTTAAGTCATGAAAATATAAATACAGCTGGAACCTACCTGTTTTTTAGTAATAAGATGAAAGAAAAGGCAGCTAGAGAAACAGTTCAGAAATGTATCTTGATTTTAATCTTGATGTTTTGTTGGCTTCATATATTTTCTGTTAGTAACTCTCATTAACCTTAATAGTATGTTATAAAAACCACAGTGTTATCCGTCTATAAGCTTTTCAGAGATGAGTATATGTCATCATATTTGCTCTATATAGTTATTTTTTCTTCCTCACTTTTAAGTATCTAGTTCTTGATATTTGTTCCGGGAAAGCTTAGTACCCAGCATTGCCTTTAGAAGAAGCACAGCAAAACTCAGCATCAATTGAAGGGGAAGTTGAAGATTGTAGACATGAACTTACCCCTTAAAACAGAAAATCTTTAAAAAAACCAAAGCAACAAGCCAACCAAACTCCTGTTCTGACAGCTGTTCTGAGTATCGCTTTGTCTGTATTTCCTTCCCAGCTCTGCCCTGTGCTGATATGCTGGAGTGGCCAATGGCCCAGGCACCTCTACCTGGGTGCAGCCAGCCAGAGAGAGGGGTGTCCTCAGAGCTGCCTTCCCTTGGGGAGCTTTCACTACAGGCTTTCCCACTGGGTATCTGATGGCAGTGTGGCAATTTAGAGGTAGTCTGAGGCAAGTCAGTGCTGCAGTATTCTGTGTTTGATACATGCACGTGGTTATTGCTCTTTCAAAGCATAATTTTGATTTGAATTTTAAACAACTTCTGGGCACCTGATTAATCTTACTCTCAGAAAACTAAATTTTGCAAAGTATTAAAAGCATAGGGGTTACACTTTAACAGAAAAATAAGGTGCGTAAAACAGAAAGTGCACTTCAGCAGATTCCAGCCCAAATTCGGTGCCAGATAGGGAATATCTGCTAAGTGCACCCAGGTGTTTTTTCCTGCATTTGACCATGGGGATGGCAAAGATCGATGTGTCCTCTGTACAGGAAGGCTCAGCAGAAGCGGTCACTATGAGGAGCTGTGACTTAGCAAGAGTTTCTCAATGCATTTTATAAGAGATGCTCTGGCCTGATGATCGTCTGCCTTACATGTATTCTGAGGGCAAAGCAGTTCATTCTATTTTGAATTTCATTTGTGGAAAAACTTGTTTGGCATGATTTTACAGCCTGAATTTTTGTTTCTAAAAATGATAGCTTCCTAGGTTTGCCCTTTTTTCTTTCTCCCTCTGTCGTCCCTCCAGCTTTCCTTATTTTGTAAATGAGTACTTTTTTCTAACTGTTAGCTGTGCAAGACTATATTCCAGTCCTTAAAGACTTTTTTTCCTCTCAGAACACTACAGCTTTATCCACAGCAGTGACAGGAAGCCTGGTTGTAAGGCTGGGATGCAAGATGGAGATACAAGAGGACTGAATGTGTTACGTGCTCTGACGTAGTTTTTTTGTAGGATCTTGAGCAAATCTCTTTAATTCCTCGTTTCTTACTTCTTATCTTTAAAACAGGGAGGTAGACCTGGAGTTATTTTGAAGATTACCATAGCTTATATACAACAGTTTGAAAGTGGTAATCTCTTCCATAGAGCTAAATCTGTGTCTGACTTGGTAGCAATGTACAAAAACGTATTCTATGTTAGAAATCCTTACTCAGGTGCAGAGATATGAACAAATTCGTACAAGCTGAGCTGTTGAGTAACTGGGCAGTACGTGCTACTTTGATCACTGAAGCCTAAAACCAGTAAGGTTAATCTAGAGTTCCATAATGTCTCCTGAAGAAAATTACTTTGGGAGTTGGAAGGCATTGCAGAAAAATACAAACACTGCAAGTTTTTTATCGACGTTATTTCAGAAGAAACTTCTTCACTAATCTAGACATATACTAGATTTCTCCTTTGTTCCACTAATGCTTAAAAAATAGAATAACATTATAGGCAACTAAAAATACATTAATTGAGCTTGTGTAATACAGTGTTGGGATGCTGCATTTTTGGTGCCATTTAATCAACAAAGCCTAGTTGCATTCAAAGTATGAACCACCCTAAAATACATTTATTCATGAAAAATTTGTGCAAGTTTGCCACTGATATCAAGTAAAGATCTACAGGGTTTTAAAGAGATAACATTTTATATTTAATGTGGAGAGGGATGATTGCTGAGCAGAACAAAGAACTTCCTGGTGAAGTTTGAATTGGATTTCAATTTATAGTCTGCTAAGAAGATGTAAAAAAAAAAAATAAAATCATTTAGCATACCCTTTCGTAAGAACAACTCAGTCTTCAAAAGAGGTGTACACCTTATGGTGGATCATATTCCTACAATCCTTTGTTTACATACAGATCACCACCTTTAGCTTATTTATGAATATTTATATTCATATACTTTAACTGTTATTATGGGTTTCAAAAAACCCCAACCCTGATGTGAGAGGCTGATGATATAACAGCCTGTTTGTTATAATTGCTTTTTGCAGGCATGTTCCAGATAATTCTTGTGAAATGCATTCTGAATACAATTTGAAAAATAAATGCAGTACTCTTAGTGACTCCTTAAAAGGTTCCCATGCTGCCTTCAGCAACAGAAATGCTTTATATAGAATCTGATTTTTAAATCATAATATGTGCTTGATTGATCAGAATGTCATGAGATGAATGTGATTAAGAAACGTCATCAAAACTTAGGCAGACTTTATTTTTATTTGTAACTCTTAAGACTGGAGTTTTGTAAGGACCTATAGAATTATTTGTTCGATTACTTTATTGTGTTCCTAACGTACACCCTGTTGGGGTAGATAATCACTTGCTGATGTTAATAGCATATATCTTTTGGACTGTTTAGTTATGAACAACTTAGCCAGCAGCTTTAGTTTTAAGTTATTTATTATAAATAGACTGTGCATTACCCGCTTTTCTATGCGCACATGGATTTGTAGAGAAAGGAGACAAATGGTTTCAGCTGTGAAACACTGGCTGCGTAACAGCATGGGTGTTGAGGACATGAAAGAGCAGGGAGAGATTTTTACTTACAAGTATTTCTTTCTTGAAATATGGAGTCGTCCTAGCTTGTGACACTATGTATGTAGGTAAAGATGTGCAATAATGGGTTCTTTTCATTAAAAGGGTGAATTAAGATACAATTGAAGAGAAAGAAGTATTGGGTTTGCTTGATGAGAAATGAAAGTTTTTCATGGTGCATGAGCAAACCTGGGGGGGAAAAAGGGTTAATTTTGACTTGAAATAAAACACTGAACTTGTTTCAAATTTATATTTTATTTGTAACCTTTAAAAAGTCATGTGATGTTGAACTAAAACAATTCCAGGATTGAGTTTGAAAGTTTTTGAAAAATTACATTTGCAAAATAGCACCACAGAAATATTTTTAGGTTTTCATTTAAATAGAATTCACCAAAAATTATTCAGTTACCTTTTCATATGGTTATGAAACTGCACATTTCACTAATAATACATTTGCCAAACCTTACTGAAAAAGGAATTGCTCTCAGCAAGTGTATGTCTCTTAGTGAGAGTAAAAAAAAAGAAAATCTCTCTTTTATTACAGGAGATTACAGAGCCATCCTAAATTCAACTAGAAGCTGCAAGAAGGGCTCTCATAGCTTTTTAACTGGAACACTTTACTGAGAATATTTCATTCAAGGCAGGGTTGTTTTCGGCACCCAGATGCTGGTGTATAGGTACAACTAGAGGCAGCGCAGAGGGCAGCTGAAAGCATGAGCCCCCATATGAGATCAGCCCCCCCACCCCGTTCAGGTCCAGACTGAAGCTCATGGGCAAAAGGAGTTGTCCCTTGCAAAAGACTTGAGCACGGAGGAGTCTGGGGATCAGCTGGTTAGAACAGCTCACCTTAATTAAACATCTAAATGGAAACCGACCGTCAGTCCCTGAGCATGCCAGGAGACTGCCCTGCAACCCCTTCTCCCAACACCATCTCCCAGCAGCTTTGGGAACCTGTTCCCACAGCTACTTGGGAGAGGCAGGGGGGCCTTGCGGGGACCCCCACGGTGGCCTGGGAGCTGCACTGAGCCTCAGGCCCTTGCCTTGCCTTTACCTGAGCCATGCCGTAGGCTTGCCAGTATGTTGCTGGTCTTGATTTTCCCTTGCCCCCCTGACTGCTCAGGACCCACCTTGTTGCTGTGGCCTCATCACCGCAGCCTCGCTCAGCTGTTCCACAGCTGAAGCCCCAGCCCCAGCCCCAGCCCCAGCCCTGCTCAGCTCATTGGGTGAGACTGCAGCTCCGGAAAACATATTTCTTCTTACAGGAAATGCTGGATGAAAATCTGGCTCTAAACCATATTGGCTGTAAACCAGGTGGCTGTAAGTTACCAGATGTACCCTCCGAAAACTTAAAGGTGAGGGAATGGTAATTCCCAAGAGTTTGCAACGTGCTGCCAGTTGTGATCCAAGTTAGCTCCAGTTGCTCGACCTCCCAATGGTGCTGCAACTCAAGGAAAACTCATCATAGGAGGTCAGATAGAGCTTTAGGCTATCTGTACTAAGCATACTTCAGGGAATGGTTGCACCAAAACTGTTTGCAGCTGGCTATTGATAAATCAATACTTTATGAGGCAAGCCCAGAAGATACAAAATGCACGTTCCCATTGAGAAGCCCGGTGGTGACAGCCAGCCCATTCACATTGGGGAGTGCGTGATTTGAACACATAATATGAGAAACGCTTGATTTTTCTTCTCTGTTGTGGCACTGCATTTCAGTGAGAGAGAACTAGTTTCTGTTTGTGCTCTTGTGACCAATTGCACTGTCATCTGTAATGCTACCATATCTAGAGTCCTTCAGTAAAATTCTTTTAATCTTGTCTTTTAATCTTTTACATTCTCTGTAAATTTTTTTTCAAAATAGTATGTAAACCAGTTCATCTAAGGGTTAGAAACATACCAAGTCCTGGTTCTAATACTGTTGAGAATACTTCTTCTTTTCCCCTATCACACCAGATATGATAAGCAATCTGCTGTACTGTGTAGATTTAATGTGAAATTGCAAGTGTTGCTGAATTGTGTGCTTTACCACGGCTTGAAATTACATGGGGAGCTAGTACAGTAGCTACATATTACTACCTACTTTGTAGCAGCTAAAACTGATCATGATTTATTATCAATATAGCAAACTGGAAAATAGATGTACTTACTAGCTATATGTGTGGGTTTTTTTAACAAACAAATAATACAGTATGTAAAATAATTCCAAAAGTTCTGCTTTACTAGTCTTGAGGAGTCGTACTTACCTAAAAGACTTAGGTGAAAGCCTTGGAGATACTTTGTTGCAAACATTTTTATCAGAAAAGAAGACAGACAACCTGTCAAATTCAATAGTGTTTAAAATATAGGGAGGGACTAAAACAAATGGACAACATCGAACTGACAAATAAGTATAGCCATGTGCTTGGTCACTAAAACAGTGTAAAAACCAAGAGGGTTTTCAGAATCTACTATGTAAAAATATGCAGCAAATAGAAGGTTTCAGTAAAGCATTCTGTTGCATTGCACCTTGAAAAATCTTTGAAATCTAACTATTTACTCTTTTTCATAATGTTTATTTACATTTTTAAATGTGACTGTAGCTGGCAGAAATTTACTGAAGTGACTAGAAGAACTGGTATCTCATCAGAATAGACCGTAGTATTCTGAAATATGAACATATATTCTCAAATCAGCAAATTATGAAACTAGACTTTTGGTTTTGTACAGAAAGATCTTCCTCCTATTTAGTCCAGTGCTACTGGGATCATTGGGAGTCTTTCTGTAGTAGAAGATTGCCACAATTACAGTTAAAGTTTTATCAATATCATTATTTATCAGCAACAAGATAATTATATGATAGATAAATCTGAAGACAGCCTTGCCATAAGAAGTTATAATCAAATCAAACCAGATGAGAAATACGGATTATAGCAATAAACAAACAAAACAGTGTGATTGAGCTCATGGTATTAGTATAAAATCTCATATATTGACCATTTTGCTAGAGGCTTCTTTTTCTAATTACTTTCTTGAAATTTTATCTCAACTTTAAGGAATGATTCAAATTATACCTTTTTTTTCTTTTTAGAAAACAATAGACTGAGAAGGGACTTGAATGAGAAACTGGAAACAATAGATAGCATCGGGAGAGAAATCTACAAGCACAGAAAAGTACAGGCAATTCAAATAATTAAAGGGTGAAAGAAAAAGACATGAGAAAAGCGGGTGTGGGAACACTTACATAAATTGCCAAGTAAGTTTCTTCATTTAGCATTCTCTTTTCTCCTTTTGGGCATTCATTAAGAGAGCAGGTCTTCCAGGCTTAATCAATTATAATGAAATATGCTTTATTTTGGCCAAATACTCTGGTCTCAGTACAGAATCCTGTGGTATTTCACTTGTTACAAGCCTCCAGGTAGACTACAACTCATTAACCATGATCCTCTGAGTCCAATCATCCACCCTTTTTTTTGTCCATCTAGCAGTTCAACTACCTTAATGTGGGAAAGAGTGTTGAAAGCCTTGTTGCAGTCAAGATGGTTGGCATCCACAGCTTTCTCCTTGTCTACAATCTAGTCATTTTATTATAGAAGCATAATATGGGCCTTTAGGAAGGCATTTGAAGACCAGGACACCTGTAGTAGCATTCTCTTAAATTCTCATAGTAGTCTGTGTTGTTTTGGAAACCAGCTGAAAGGCAGAATTTTAGTGCCTGGCTGTTGAAGGGGCAGTAAGAAGGAATTCTTCTGTAAGATTCTTCTTACAGAAGTAAGATTCTTCAGAGGCTGGAGATGCCTTTGTAATAAAGAAAGCCTATACAGAAGAGGTGAACTTATTTTCAATGAAGAACTAGGGCTTTTGAAACTGAAAACTGACTAGCTTATATATAAATTTAAGAGCATAGTAAAGTCAGCAACAGTGAAAGAGAGCATTATTCAGCATAGAGTATCTGTTGTTGATTAAATCATAGAAATTCTGTATCCTTGAGCAAAGATGCAACAGGTCTGAAATCTTCAGTTATAGGGCCTCTCTATAACAATAAGCATGACGAGTTTATATTCAATGTCCCTGCAGATTCAATCAAAAATCACTGCATCTCTGCTCAGTTTCAAAAAGAGAAACTGCATGAAAACAAGATGAGCAAAAGAATCCCTACAATGACAGTAAATAGCTATTCCAGCTTACAGTGACAATCCCAAGTACAAATACAGTGACTCATTATATCACTAGTCACCTAATGTGCAATTTATTAGCAGCAGCTACAGAATATGTTAAGTATGTTAAAATAACATCTGTTACAAATAACAGTATGGTTAGGTGAGATCTGATCCAATCTTATGCACCATGTAGGGGACTAAAAATTATTATGTTATTTCTTGAGTTCTGGAGGTCCTTCCTGGATGCAGATAGAACAAGACCTTTTGTTATTCTCTCCAGTTTGCTCACCCTATCAAGGATTTTTATAAGCTACTGGGTGCTTTAAAAACTACATGGGACTGGCTGCCTGGGATGTTTTGGACACTGAAGGACTGTGTGAATAACATTGCATGCCATAGATTATGTAAAGTGCATAGCAGCTTGTGGCGTGCTGCAAAAGTCTGTTGTGAATCTGTCTAAAATAAAACCTTAGTTGTGAGACAAGGGCCAACTGTGATGAATTGTAGAAAAATCTTAAGAGACTCAATGACCAGATAATAAAATGGAATTCAATACAGATAAATGTAAAGTTATGCTGATGGCAAAGAGGGCGGATAAACCTAACTTGCCATTTAAAATAGATTCCCAGTCTTTGCAGTGAGATGGTAGATTTCAGTTAGGAAGGAATAAGCCTCAAAAATGTAAGCTTGCTCATCACTGGCAGTCACAAAAGAATTGTTAGGGATTATTAGGAAAGCAACAGAGATCAGAGCAGAGAAAATCATTAAGCCACTGTATAATTGCAAGCTTTTCCAGAGGATGTATACTTTATACAGTTCTCCCTTAGCATGAGAGAAAAAATTGATACAAAGTTGGAAAATTTAGAGAAGTATGGTAGTGGTGATCAAAGATATGGAAAAAGCTTCCACCTGAGAAATAAGGAGGCTAGGACCCTTCAGTCTTGAAAAGAGATGTCTCAGAAAGGATATGATGAAGAGGTTTATTGAGGTTTCATCTGGGTTACATGGGAAGAGCAGAAAGGAATGACTATGCCCTCTCTCTTCTAATATAAGAATCTGGGCTATCAGTTTACACTAGTAGGAGTCACATTCGCAATAAACGAAAGAAAGCAGCTCTTAATGTATTGGTTAGTCTAGCAGTGGAACAGGTAGCCACAGGACATTGTGGCTCCTAAAAATATACAAAGACTTGAGACAAGACCAAAGCATTACAAAACATTTTCTAATGTGTTTTTTGATTTCTGGCATTCAAATTAAATGGAATTATTTTAAAATAAGCTAAGCATTTGTAACTCACTGACTATTCAGACTGATCTGAGAACTGAGCTCTGATTTGAAATGCATAGTTCATTTTCTAAAAAGGATTTGAAGTGGGCATTGAGAACAAACCCTTGCAAATTGTTTGGTTTTGCAAATTACTTATTATAGACTTTTGCAAACTATTAGAACATTCTTAGGCAACCAAACAAAACCAAATTTTATATGTTTCTTTCTGCAAGCGTTACCTTCACAGAACACACAGAGAAAAGCCTATGCAATTCTCTGACTGCATTTTCCATCTTTTAACAGTTCTAGTAATCTAAATTTAAACATAGCACAGAAACCATTGTTATTACCTATTTCAATTACCTAAAAAATGTAATGACATATTTCAGTTTGGGTTTTTCTTGGAAAAATAAACATGCTCTGAGGTCTGCATTTTCTGGTTTATGTATATGCTTCTTTTCCTCAGTTCATTCCAAAATGCAACTGTTACTACCTTTGATGTGAAAAAATATGGTTGTTAATTAACATGTGCTGTAAGCCATCACAGCACTTCTTAATTTAAAAAAGAGACTCTTCTAAATTACACGATAGATTATAAAGCCATTACGAAGCACTGGTGATTCAAAGCAGTATTTCTACATGTAAGAATATTAACAATTTGTAGATTTAAATAAAATCATTCCTTCAAACATATTGTTTTGTTTAGCAAACTCTGCTGATACTGGTCTACAAAGTTATTTTTTACTTTCCCCTTCATTAGTGCTCCTGTATTTTATCCTCTGAGTTCAGTAATGATTTCACCTAGTCAAAAAATCCTTTAAAAAACCATAATTGAGGTAAAATAAGATCTTGAGTTTCAAGACTGTACTTTATTACTGTTAAGATGATAGTGCGGCAGAAGTAGCCACTGCTGCTCTGACTGATGAGTCGTGCTCTCTACTTTAAATTCATGCCTATGATTTAAAATTGCCACAAATCATTTAACTAAAGCCATATTCAGAGTTGTATGTATCTATAGTAACATCTTGTTCAGTCAAGGGTCTCTTTATACTTTTGTAATGAATAATGTCAGAGCCAAACACTGAGTTGTAACTTGGTAATAACTATTTTTTCCTGGAATTCAAAATTCAAGGGCATTTTTTTTTATAAAGATTTGCATACACGTCCCTTTCTTGCCTGGCATTAGTAAGCTATCCTGGAATATGCAAATCTAAATAAATAAATAAATAAACTGTTGGGGTTTTCATTTTTTTGTGGTTGTTTTTTTTTTTTTTTGGCAGAGCTGCAGAGAACAGAATTGAGAAGGCAGAAGTAAAATAAAAAGACATCAAATACTACAGGCATTTTAATGTTACAGTGTGAAATGATTTTTGTGGGCATTTATTTTAATAAACACTGGAACTTGGTTTAAGTACTGTGGAATAAAACAAAGAAAAAATATTTCATTAGTAAAAAAAGACTTACTCATATAAAACACTTTTTCTGAAACTTTGCTTATTGGTAAATTTCAAGTGACAAACACTTTTCTGGTTCAGTGTAAAAACAATGTGAAACAGCAGAATTTCTTGTGAAGTGGAAATTCTTGTTTCCAGCCTGCTTGATAGTGAATGTACTGAAGATGGAAATGCTACAAGTCCATCCAATTTCCCAAAAGACTGGAAACTGGACAATCACTTGTCTCTCCTGTTTGGTCTTCGAGTGCAGGTTATTCAGTGCAATTAAGACTATATTGCAATAATAAGCCATACAAACATTTATTAAAAACTAAGAAAGGGGCACAAGGATTTAGCCAGTATTTTCTGCCTGGTTATGTCCTAACCTATTTTTAGATAGGTCAGTCTGCATTTGGTCTGACTTAATCTTGCATGTTTGGTTGTGCTAAGGTAGTCTGTTTCTGTGCTAATATTGTGGTGGGGATCTGTAGCATTTTTATTGTTTTGTTTGATTTGCTCCTGCCAGCAACTTCTTCATTGACATTTCAAGTGCCAGTCTGGCCTACTGAGCATTAAGGGGTTTTGTTATTTGCTCTGCTAGTCAGGGGTGGGAGCTGCTGCTGCTGCTGCTGAGCCTGGGGAACAATATTGCGTGTGTGAGTGGATATGCATGAGTGGATTGTGCTTTCATTTTAATTTAGTTCTTGGTTCTGTCGTTCTTTGAAGTGGAAAGAATGCTTGATGCCTCATTGAGGTGGCTTGTGAAGCTGAATATTTCTTTTTCTCAGTTGGTGAGCGCTGGGAATTAGTCTGGTACTAGCCTGTAACTGTTGTTGCTTGAGTTCTTACGCATCCGAAGCGTTTGTTCCTGGAACTGCAAATTTAGCATTTATCTGAGTGATTTGTTCCAGTCATATTAACCTGTTCTTAAAACTGGATCTTAGCTTTCACTCTGTGGTGGGTTGACCCTGGCTGGATGCCAGGTGCCCACCAAGCCACTCTATCACTCTGCCTCCTCAGCTGGACAGGAGGAGAAAAATAAGACAAAAGGCTTGTGGGTTGAGATAATGCCAGGGAGATCACTCAGAATTATGTGCAGGTTTTGGCTGGGATAGAGTTAATTTTCTTCACAGCAGGTAGTATGGGGCTATGTTTTGGATTTCTGCTGGAAACTGTCGATAACACAGAGATGTTTTCGTAATTGCTGAGCAGTGCTTACACAGAGTCAAGGCCTTTTCTGTTTCTCACACCACCCCACCAGTGAGTATGCTAAAGGTGACAAGAAGGTGGGAGGGGACACAGCTGGGACAGCTGGCCCCAACTGACCAAAGGGATATTCCATACCATATGACATCATGCTCAGTATATAAAGCTGGGAGAAGAAGAAGGAAAGGGGGACGTTCAGAGTGATGGCATTTGTCTTCCCAAGTAACCGTTACGTGTGATGGAGCCCTGCTTTCCTGGAGATGGCTGAACACCTGCCTGCCCATGGGAAGTAGTGAATGAATTCCTTGTTTTGCTTTGCTTGTGTGCACAGCTTTTGCTTTCCCTATTAAACTGTCTTTATCTATCTCAACCCACAAGTTTCCTCACTTTTACTCTTCTGATTCTCTCCCCCATCCCACCGGGGAGGGAGTGAGCGAGCGGCTCTGTGGTGCTTAGTTGCCAACTGGGGTTAAACCACAACAAATTACCGTCATGGGCAAAACAGACTCGACTTGGGAAAATTAATTTAATTTATTACCAATCAAATCAGAGTAGGATAATGAGAAAGAGAAACAAATCTTAAAACACCTTCCCCCCATCCCTTCCTTCTTCCTGGGCCCAGCTTCACACCTGATTTTCTCTCTGTCATCTCCCAAGCGGCACACGGGGACAGGGAATGGCGGTTGCAGGCAGTTCATCACACATTGTCTCTGCCGCTCCTTCCTCCTCATGCTCTTCCCCTGCTCCAGTGTGGGGACCCACTCATGGGAGATAGTCCTCCATGAACTTCTCCAGCATGGGTCCTTCCCACGGGCTGCATTTCTTCACAAACTGCTCCAGCGTGGGTCTTTTCCACGGGGTGCAGTCCTTCATGAAGGGACTGCTCCAGTGTGGGTCCCCCATGGGGTCACAAGTTCTGCCAGCAAACCTGCTCCCGCGTGGGCTTCTCTCTCTATGGGGTCACAGGTCCTGCCAGGAGCCTCCTCCAGCATGGGCTTCCCACTGGGTCACAGCCTCCTTTGGGCACATCCACCTGCTCTGGCATGGGTTTCTCCACAGGCTGCAGGCGGATATCTGCTCCACCATGGACCTCCATGGGCTGCAGGGGACAGCCTGCCTCACCATGGTCTTCACCACAGGCTGCGCGGGAATCTCTGCTCCGGCGCCTGGAGCACCTCCTCCCCCTTCTTCTTCCCTGACCTTGGCGTCTGGTATTCTTTTACTCTTATGTTTTTTGTTTATTTCAAGGATACACAAAGTAGTCGTAAATGTTACTGCTAATGCAGATATATCTGATGATGGATATCTTCGTATGTACTAACTTTGTAAGCATTTCCTATATTTTTTATCAAGATAATGTCCAGATTTAAAATAAAAATTACATAACGTCTGAAGAGTAATGTGTTTTTTTTCTTTTGGCATTACATTTGATATACCCTCAGGGTGGCATGAACTCCCATATTAGATATTTGAAGGTTTTTCTTCACCTCTTACATAATTATCAATTTGTCATGGGTATTTTGGTAGGTTTGAATAGCTGTATTCAAACTTAGTTGATTGTATGTCAGGATTGTTCTTTGGAACCCAGTGCATAGGGTTAGGTAATGCTGCGCGCCCATTTTACTCTTGTTAGAAGCTGGACTGGGTTATACTTGTTGATTTAGAAGTACAGGTAAAAGACACAGACAATTCAGTAGGACCCAAAAGACTTCAATTTCAGATGTATGCATTGAAGAACGTGGCATAAATTTTAACCAATAAGTGATGAAGATTTTTTTTTTTTACTCCCAGGTAATTCCCCAGTCAAACTGGGCATTTTATGGGGATGGGGGAGGAAGTATGATCACTGTGAGCAGGAAGCATCTGTCCTGTCCCTCTGCTGGGCAGCGAGACTGGTTAATCTGACAAGGTCTTCAGTGAAGGCTCAGCCCCAGTTGTTGTTCATAAATGAGCTCCCTGTTGTCTTGTTCCCATCTCTTTTACTACTGAAGTAAGTCCTAAATGCTGCCTACTGGGAGTGAGGTACTGTCGTGGTTTAACCCTAACCAGCAACTAAGCACCACACAGCTGCGCACTCACTCCTCCCCACCCTGTGGGATGAGGGAGAGAATCGGAAGAGTAAAAGTGAGAAAACTCATGGGTTGAGATAAGAACAGTTTAATAATTGAAATAAAATACAATAGTAGTAGTAGTAGTAATAATAATAATAATAATAATAATAATAATAATAATAGACTATACAAAGCAAGTGATGCATGATGCAGTTGCTCACTATCCGCTGACCCATGCCCAGCCAGTCCCCGAGCAGTGGACCCCCGGCCAGCTTTCCCCTAGTTTATATACTGAGCATGTCATATGGTATGGAATATCCCTTTGGCTAGTTTTGGGTCAGCTGTCCCAGCTGTGTCCCCTCCCAACTTCTTGTGCATCTCCAGTCTTTTCAGTCAATAGAGCATGAGAAGCTGAAAAGTCCTTGACTTAGTATAAGCACTGCTTAGCAACAACTAAAACATCAGTGTGTTATCAACATTATTCTCATACTAAATCCAAAACACAGCTCTATACCAGCTACTAGGAAGAAAATTAACTCTATCCCAGATGAAACCAGGACAGGTAGACAGTGTATCTGAGGTGTGACAGTTTTATGATGTTAACCCTTAGGTTGTCTGACTGTTCCATGGAGGCTATTGGAGTAGCCCATCTGTCCTATGCAAAGGAATCCTTTCTTGATCCTGGCTAATCCACATGATCACATCAAGTGTTCAGGCCCCTGCAACTGAATTCCCAGCGGACGTGTAAAAGGGCAGCTCCTTTCTCACCTTGATGTGAGTGAAAAATGGCAGTCTCAGGAGCATCTGCCTCATAACATCTGTAGCTGCCTCATTTGGCCAAGCAGGATGATATCAGCTTCCCCTGAGCTGGAAGCAGCAATAGTGACTTGGTGATGATCACCACTGCTCTCTCTCCCTATGACTTTAATAACTTTAAAATGTATTCTTTCAACTTATGGTTGAAGGAACTGACATCTATCAGATATTTAATTTGTATTTAATTATTTTCATTAATTACTGTAGATTATTGTCTGTAGAACATAGATTGGTAATTATACAGTGAAGCGTTCAAACCACACACCCTTTTGTATAAAATAATATATGTCTCTGGTTTGCAAAATTCTCTCAGTATTTTCAGCACATAGAAACCTTTATGTAACACTTTTTGGTTTAGGATGCCTATCATTTTTGCTCTTCTGAATTGTGAATGATTGCTTTGTAGTTCACTGACTATTTTATGGAAGTCTGTTTCATTTAGTGTGCTAAATGATGATTGCTACAGTTCAAACAAAATGTAACTGGATCAGGTTCTAGGTCTCGTGGATATAACGGGTCAGATGGTTTTATAAGATCCTTCTGAACTTAGATCTAATGTAGCTCTGTTAAAATCATTAAAAACCAAAGTGGACTAGTGTGCCTCTCACTGTCTCCTTTCCCATCAGTACTGTGTACAGTGCTATGCAAACCGGCTCTCTGTGCCTGATGCAGCAGCAGTTGCACAGCACTCCCCCTTGCAGTCCTATTTGCTTCCCCTGTTCAGCCTGGATTGCATCCTTTCTTAGCTTTTGCTGCTTGAACATGTTCATTTAGAAGCTTTATTAGATTGAATAGGTCATTTTTGTAGCGTTTCTTTTTTGCTGTGATTAAGGGTGACCAGTAAGAGAACAGTAAAATGCAAATAATTTGCACATTCTGATGAACAAGTTCCCTGAAGGTTAAAAGAAACTTCAGCATTTTCACTGTAGCGCTGTGACAATGAATCATTAGCGATGCCCAGTGCGCCAAAGTCCCAGGTGTGCAGCTTTCAAAAACAACAGACACAAAACCAGCAGTATTTTTTTCTCATTCATCAATTTTGTGAGGTCAAATTGGCTTTCTGGAATCCCCACAGCAATTTGTAAATGATATATGAAATCAAATATTCCTACCTGCACAGTGCACAGGGAAAAGAAAAAAAAAATAGCTTTCCTATCAGTGCTCTGACATGCTATTTCAGTGATACTCGGTATCCAGACACTGTCAGAAATAAGATACTGGTTCCAGACACTGAGAAAAATACCATTTACAAAAATCTTCTGCACATTTTTCTTCTTCAGTTTTCCTGTTTGTTCTCTCAACGCTGTTAACCTTGATAGTTTTGTCTTTTAGAAAACATATTTGTTCATGTAAGTCCATCTCAATAGTTTTCAGAAATGTTGGAGTAATTTTTCTCTTCTTTTTCTCATGGATCGTGGCTTCAGGAAGTATATGAACTGGATGACCTCTCAGGGTCCATTGCTCTCTCCTATGATTCATGAAGATTACCCATGCATATTTTTTCTCTGCTGTTTTGCTTATATAGTATTTCATTCCCTAGATATTTGCCAGCTGTATCTGTAGGCAGAGTAAAAACCTTTTTTGGTGTTAATTTGTCTTGTTTTCTATTGTTCTTGTAATTTTAATAGTAAAATTATAGTTTTTCCTTTCTATTTGAAATGGAATATTCACTATAGAAGAGGTTTTCATTTGTATACTATCTCAGATTATGTAAAATTCCGCATATTATTAATCTCTTTTGTACTTAGAAAAAATATATTCTGTTTTGATCACCCACACCAAACGTGACATGGTAGACTTAAATAGGTGATAGATTACTTAACATATGATAGGTCTCCTGAATTTCTTATCAGTGCAGATGCTGTTTATAAAGATTGTTTATTTTGAGTTCAGATATGAAAACCAGAACATTGTAAATGCTGTGTCATTAGACCAAAAGCTTACAATAACTTACAAAGCCTGTCTTTTTACACTACCTAGTCAGAACAGGTGTAATGGAACTTAGATATGACTGGTTCAAATTTGATAAAAGAAAAAAACCTTTCCCATGGAATATAAGTAATATTTGATATTGTTTGTCAAAGGTAACTGAAGGTTAAGACTTCAGCCGGAATAAAAGATACATATATGTAGACATACATAGATGACAGGTGGCTACTTTTAGAATGACTTTTGCAAGGGCTGTAAATGCTAATGAACACATTTTTTCATTTGAGGTTTGAAAAGAATTCTTCTATAACATGTTAACTCTCTTATCTTCAGGGTTTTGTGCACCCGTTTCCCAAGAACTCTGAATGCCTTTGGAAAGAAGTGCCAAGATAATGCATTAATGAAATGAGGCAATTCCTACATCTCATGAAATTGCCAAAGTCATTGGGCATCAGTGGATGTCTTCCCTCCTTCCAAAAAGTTGGGAAGTACTGTCTGGCGGTTAGTGGGGTCAGTGAACTACTAAAGCAAATACTCCTTGCAGGCATTGGTAATGTTCAACTGCAGCCACCAACTCTATAGATCTGTGTCACTGAGAAACATGTGAATTATTCTGCGCAGATCTTCACACAAGCATAACTATATTAGTCTTGATACCTCAGAAAGTTTGTTTCAGCTTTTCTCAGGTTATTCTTCATGGCACCACATTGTACAGTGTAGCAGAAAAAAGGGATTCTGATGATTTTCTTCTTGGAAAGTCCCTGTCAACCCTGCAGTATCTTTATCTGTTTTACTTTTGTATTAAGCATTGAGGGAGATGAAATCTTCAGGAAGGTTATAGATATGTACCCCCACACCCTAAGATTTTAGCAACAGCACTGTGTGTTATCAGGGTTTTATGAATTTATAACAAGAACTTCAAAACCTGAAAATTAATTAACTTCTATAAGTAAGAAACACTATCATTAGTGGTGGGACTTACTAGGCCCACTATCCTTTAGAAATAAAGCACGATTAGATCTCCTAATGTCTGATAAGGTGTAGTGCTGTATTAAGCATGGTTTTGGGCAATTCTGCTCTTTCCTGGCTGGGTACTTGATGTCTGAAGGAAAACTGTCGTGTGAGCTCTGCTACCTTCTGAGCATAAGCAGCAATACAGTCTTTCTCCTCTGCCAACCTTCTGTTTTCATGCAGCTGCTAGGAACATAATGCATTTGAGATCTCTGTGCTTTTGGCAAATAGAGCAAGTTTTCCATGGGAAAACAAGCCAAAAATATTTACAGGTCAAACTTTGATTATAAGCTATTTAAAAATCTCTCGTCACAGATATTTATGCCCTGTTTTCCCAAACTCCATTTTTTTTCTGTTGATACTCTGATTATATATGCCCATGCAAAAGTAGGTAAGCCTTTAACCTGAATCCCTAAATGGATCTTCAATTTGAACTCAGTCAACCATGGTTAGTGCAATTTAGTTTATCTTCTTGGTAGTAAACTTACCCTTCCACTGTGTGTATGGGTAATGGACTTTGTTTAAGGTGAAATTTCATATACTTGACAGATCAATAACTCAGATCAAATTAACCATGTACCTTGAAATTTTATTTCCAAGGACTAGAGTATCTTTCTTTACCAAAGTCACAAAGACATATCTGAAACACTATGTATAGTGTATCTTACTTATAGCTCATTGGTCCCAAACCCACAATGCCTGTTTGAGCACTCTCTGCACTAAGCAAACTGCAAACAAAACTGTACAAACCATGTACATATGGTCTCTGAGTTGATTATTTTCAGATCACCTGTTACATTTGGGTGGAAAAAGTCCTGACTCTCTCTGCACCATCAAACTCTTCTCTCCATCCTTTGTGGGGCAGATAGGGAGAAACCTGCTGAGAATTAATCCATTAAAACTCGGTTGTTACTTTATGTGTATGTGTAGCCCACATAGGAAAACATGGTAGTTCAGGTTTTGACTGTCTTTAGTATGGATCAAGTGGGTTCAGGAAACATACTGTTATAGTATGGAAATTTATTTGCCACAGATATTGAAATGAGTTCCTGCTGTGATCTTCATGAAGGAGTAACCTTAACAGACTATAAATAGATGTGTTTATATAAAATCCCCCATACATGAACCTCATGGACCTCTTGAGGAGAAAAATGAAAAAAAAGGATGCTTTTCATGCTACAGTGTCTTGAATTAGCTCCCATTTAGTAGCAGTTTCTCCTTAACTTCCTCTCCTTCTCCCAAGGCAAAACTAAATCCTTATTGTAACCACAAATCAGTTGTTCACAGGAGGCTGGTTGTGGGTACTGGTACATTTTGTCTAACAATTGCATATAGAACTAGATTCAGCTTGTTTTTGTAATCTGCTTTGTTATCCACTAGATCCTGTGTTATCTATCTGCTTTCTATCTCTATGCAGATAGATATTTCTTTTATACACATACCCACACCTGCTGTATAAATTCTTTTAGCTGACAAACCCTTTCAGATGAAGAACTATCCTTTAGTGTATATATGCATGTTATATAGTACAATAGGATTCCATTGTCTTTGCGTAAGAAGAAATTAAAGGTTAAAAAAATATACTAAGGCACCCTACACTTATTAGAAAGTGTATCTGGTAAAACAATAATTTCCAAGCTGTGGGTGTGTGGGGATTTCTTGTTTCATTAACGCAATGGTACAGAGAGGAAATTTTCACATGGCAGATGTAATGTGAATTTTGAATAGTCAATGTTGACTTTACTTAACTAAAATTTAAGAGCACAAAGGTGATACGTTAGCTGAGGTTCAGAAAATGGCATTAATATAAGAGAAAAAAGGTTGTTGTGGGTCAGATCAAAGATTAATCTAGCCTACTAACCTGTCCCCATCAGAGCTTATAGAGTAAATGACTAATAATAAGGACAGGTCACATAATGGTTTTCATTTCAACTATTCTCAATTTTGAACTGGTTTTGGCTCACAAGACTTTTTGAAGCAAATGTGGTTTCAGTGTGTTTTGCTTCCATGTAATTTTACAGTTTACCCTGGAAGATCTGTAAACTTTTAGCATTCGCAACATCTTGTGGCACTCTTTCATTGTCTGCGCAACTGTCTCTTTTGTTATGAACCTGGCTTATACTAGTTTCATATTATGCCCCCAGTTCTTATATTGGAAGAGACAGTGTGCAATTTCTCCATATCTACTGTCTCTGTGTCAGTTTGATTTTATAGTCCTCTGTTATCTCTATCTCTCTTTCAAGAGAGTCTTTTGAAGATGCCAAGCCAGTCTGTTGTTTTCCATACGGGAAGAGTCCAATGACACTGAACATTCTTGCCAACGTGCTCTGGACCTTTTCCTGTCTTATTAGATCTTACTTTGGAGGACTTAAATAGCAGCATAATGATATTCTCGTTTCATTCTCTATGCCTTTCCTAATAACTCCTAATGCTTCATTTGGGTTTTTGACTGCTAGTGAGTACTGAGCTTCTGGTTTTATAGATCTATCATAATCCCATAGTCCCCACCTAATCAGCTCAGGGCCTGTCATTTCATTTGTACATCAGTTACATATGCACATTTCCCTTGCGTTTCACTTTACGTTTACCTATGCATATGCATTTCTGCTGCTTCTCTCTCTGTTCCAGATGAGTAAGACGTGTTTACTTGTCATGGATAGAACAGAGCAGAGAAATCATGAACTTGGATAGCTTGCTTATTTTTTTCCTGTCCTGACAGGCAGTTAGCTTCCCTAGGATTTGAAAATACTGATTTGCCTGCTAAGAAGCCAGTACACAGACAACAAACACATATGTATAAGGAACTGATGCTGAAACTTGAGATTTGTTACTTCCAAAAACACAAGCTTCAGACACCTGGCCTAATGTTTCTTCCATCAATCCTTTCCTGTCCTTGGCAAATCCACAGAGCAGTATCATGTACTATATAAAGCTACTACCTGGCTTTGGTTGTCATAAATGTTCCAGATAAGCAGTATACACTTGGCTCACTGCTGCACCTGATTAATTATCTTTTAATTATAGATTTTTTTCCATATTATTGTGGTGTTTATGTTTATATGTAGTATTAATGTCTTCTGTAAGTTTTAATCAATTTCCTTCATGATACATTATTTTATGCATCTTTTTCCCTCTTTTTCATTCTCTTCTTTTCTCTTGGAACAGCTTACCACTAATATTGTCCAAGGAATTCTGGCCAATTTTGCTAAAAGTTTTATCACTGTCATTCTAGCAAATTTTTTACAAATTGGTCTTAAAGAGTAGAAATTATTTAGACTTTCCTAATAGCTCACCATCAGTGCCTTTTAAACAGCTTCTCCTGAAGGCACAGAAAGTTCTTAGTGGTGTTTACCATACTATTAAATTTCTCGACTGCCACAATAACATTTGCACTGTACAATGTCTTCAGGGAGGGGGAAAGAATGATTTATCAAGGTCAGGTCTTATAGTCATTGATTGATTTTTAGTTTGGGTATTATAAAATTTGCATCTGTTTGAGGAAGAAGCTGCAGAGATGTCTGATTCAAAAGTCTGTGATTCAAAACCACATTTATCATGGCAACTGGGATCATCTCATATGAAGTGTTCACAAGCTATTTATTATATCTATTAAACGTTAAAAAATGTATATCACAACTCTAAATAGTATATGCAATTATTCATTTGTTTCCTCCCATTGTATTTCAGAAATTACTTTAAAAGGTATTTCTTTAGAGCTCTAAATCTTCAGATTTCATTTCCTTGCACAGCTGTGGAGGGTATCAGAACTCCCTTTCATCCAGCAATGCACACGCAAACTGTTTTCAAATAAGGAAAATAATTTTATTTGTATAATATTCTTTCTGTTATATTGTAAAGTCTTCATCAAACTTATTTCTTCCTGGCTTCCTTGTACAAATTTACAGAATTATAGAATAATTAAGACTAGAAAAGACCTCAAGAGGTCTCTAGTCCAACCTCCTGTGCAAAACAGGGTCAGTTACAAGGTCAGACCAGGTTGCTCAGGGCTTTATCCAGTTGAGTTTTAAAAACCTCCAAGGATGGAGACTACACAGCCTCTCTGGGCAGCCTACTGTACTGCTGGAGTGTCCTCAGGTGACATTTTTTTCTCTTATGTCCACAACTTACCAGCCATGACTCTTGTCCTTCTGCCAGGCACTGCTGTGAAGAGCCCACCTCCATCTTCTCAGTAACCACCAAGCAGGTATTGGCAGGCTACTGTTAGGTCACCCTGAAGCCACCTCTTCTCCAGGCTGAACAAGCCCCACTCCCTCAATCTCTCTTCACAGAACAAATGCTCCAGCCTTTGATCACCCTAGGGGTTCTCTGCCGAACTTGCCTCAGTTAAGTGACATGCTTTCTCTGCTGGGGGGCCCAAAGCTGAAAGCATTTACTAGGTGTGCTCTCATGAGTGCTGAGTAAAGGGGGATAATTTCTCCCTTCGAAATTCTGGATGTGCCCCTGTGAATACCACCCAGAGCACACTCCTGGCTCATGCTCAGTATTTACCTTTTTTCAATCACTGCTAACTTCCCCTGATCTTCACTACTTTTCCAAAATGATAATGGCCTGTCTGTGAAATTGTCCAGCTCTCTCAGAATCCTTGGATGCAGTCTTTCAGGTCACAAGGACTTCTGTGGGTTGAGTTCCCACACATGGTCCTCATCCACTGATAGTAGTTCCTCTCCTCCTTGAATGCTTTCACTACGCACAGAGGCCTGGGAGACTTGTTGGTGAAGACGCAAGGAAGATATCAGTTAGTTCAGCCTTATTGTGACTGCTGTCACCCCATAGAACAATACAACCATGTTTTCATTTGCCAGACTTTTGCTATTAATATAGCATGAGAAGCTCTTGTGCTTGGTATCTCTTGCAAGTATCAACTGTAGGTGAGCCTTGGCTTTCCTTACACCATCCCTATGTGTCTGGGCAATATTACTATAGTGCTCCCTAGTAGCTTGTTCCTGCTTTCCCCTCCCATGTACTGTGTTTTTGCATTGAAACACAGTGATGAGTTCCCTGTTAAATTGATCTGCTAATCTGTTTCTTTTCCTGGTTATTGGGAGGGACCATTCTTGGGCTAAGAAGAGATTGCTCTTAAAGACCTGCCAGCTCTTACAAGCTCCTTTACCCTCCACAACTGCCTTTCATTGGGTGACTCCTACCAGTTTCTTGAATAAGCTAAATTCTACTCTCCTAGAGCCCAGGGTCTATAGTCTGCTACTTACCTTCTTTCCTCCCCAGGGGATCTTGAACTTTTTTGTTTCATAGTCACTACAGCCAAAGCTGCTATTGATTATCATCGCCCCAGTCAGATCCTCCTTATTAGTGAATAGCAGATGTACCTGTGCATAACCTGCAATTGCCTCATCCATTACTTGTATCAAGGAACTATTCCTGATGCCTCCTAAAAACTCTGCTCAGTTGCTTGGCTGTACCTGTGTTGCAACTCTAGTAGATTGCAGGAAGATGGAAATCCCTCTTAAGAGTGGGGGACTATGATCCAGAGACCGTCTTAAGTTGTTTAAAGAAGAATGTTTATGCTTTCTCATACTAATGGGTGATTTGTAACAATCTCCTACCACAACAGCACCCTTACTGACATCTCCTTTGATCCTGACCTATTCCTTCTTTGACCCTGATCCTTATGGGAAGGATGGGGAGAGTCTTTGAAAAACCCATTATCAGTAGATTGACTAACAGCTATTTGTAAAATTTGAGAATTAATCTTTAAAGACTAACCATATACATTAACAGTTTGTAAATTTTGTCACTACTTTACAATACATGTTACTAGTAATCCTAAAACTTTTAATAGCAGGCTTGTATCTGTTTACTAAGTAAAAATCTGATATCCGTACAGCCTGTGCCTTACTTGGTTTTGGGGGAAACTCTGGAAAACAGTTGTGGTTTAGCCCCAGTCGGTAATTAAGTACCACACAGCTGCTCGCTCACCCTCCCCTCCCAGTGGCATGGGGGAGAGAATTGGAAGAGCAAAAATAGAGAAAACTCGTGGGTTGAGATAAGAACAGTTTAATAATTGGAACAAAACCAACAAAAAAATAATAATGCATTGTAAAAAGAAGGAAAACAACAAGAGAGCGAGAGAGGAACAAAACCCAGGGAAAAAAACAAGTGATAAAGGTGTGCTTCAGTACCAACCACTTCTGAAGCAGCTCAAACCCCTTCATATGCTGCCAAGATCTCTTTTTCAGCTGGAGTATAGCGGGACTCAGATCCTCTGTTTTCCCAACTCCAAAACCCTAGGGGTCAACCTCGAGTCTCCCCTGGTGCTTTCTGCCAGAGGCTCCAGGTAGGGCCATTCTCCCCGGCTGCAGTGTAGGGCACATTCTTTGTATCTTGCCCTGCCCAGACTGGCCCAAGGGCTACTGCATGAACTATCTCCCGTTTAATTTGTTCAAAGGCTTGTCGTTGCTCAGGGCCCCATTTGAAATTGTCCTTCTTCCGGATCCCTTGAAAGAGAGAGCTTATGATCAGACTGTAATTTGGAATATGCATTCTCCAAAAATCCACAAATGCCTAAGAAAGCTTGTGTTTCCTCTTTGCTAGTTGGTGGAGGCATGGCTGTTATTTTGTTAATCACATCCATCAGGATCCGATGACGTCCATCTTGCCATTTTATTCTTAAAAAGTGGATATCCCGTGCAGGTCCCTTGACCTTACTTTGTTTTACGGCAAAACGGGCTTTCAGGAGGATTTGGACTATTTTTTTCACTTTCTCAAAAACAACTTCTGCTGTATTGCCCCACGTGATGATGATGTCATCAGTGTATTGCAGATGTTCTGGAGCTTCACCTTTTTCCAGTGCCATCTGGAACAGTCCATGGCAAATGGTAGGGCTGTGTTTCCACCCCTGGGGCAATCGATTCCATGTGTAATGAACGCCCCTCCAAGTGAAAGCAAACTGTGGCCTGCACTCTGCTGCCAAAGGGATTGAGAAGAACGCATTAGCAATATCAGTTGTAGCATACCATTTGGCTGCTTTTGACTCCAGTTCGTATTGAAATTATAGCATGTCTGGCATGGCAGCACTCAGTGGTGGCATGACTTCATTCAGGACATGATAGTCTACTGTTAGTCTCCACTCTCCATTAGACTTTTGCACTGGCCATATAGGATTGTTAGGAGGTGAACGAGTCTTACTGATCACTCCTTGGCTCTCCAGTTGACGAATCAGTCTATGGATGGGAATTTGGGTTGGTGCGATATTTCCTCCAGTGCACCGTTGTGGTAGCAATTGGCACCTGTTGTTCTTCAACTCTCAGCAACCCTACAACAGAAGGGTCTTCTGAGAGACCAGGCAAGGTGGACAGCTGTTTAATTTTCTCTATCTCCAAGGCACCTATACCAAAAGCCCACCAGTACCCTTCTGGGTCCTTGAAATACCCTCTCCTGAAGCAGTCTATGCCAAGGATGCACGGAGCCTCTGGGCCAGTCACAATGGGGTGCTTTTGCCACTCATTCCCAGTTAGGCTCACTTGGGCCTCCAATACAGTTAGCTGTTGGGATCCCCCTGTCACTCCAGAAATACAGATGGGTTCTGCCCCTGGATAGCTTGATGGCATTAGGGTGCACTGTGCACTGGTGTCTACTAGAGCCTTATACTCCTGTGGGTCTGATGGGCCAGGCCATCGAATCCACACAGTCCAGTAAACTCAGTTGTCCCTTTCCTCCACCTGGCTGGAGGCAGGGCCCCTCTAGTCCTGGTCATACTGTTCATTACCCACTTCTTGTGCATATGAATCAGGAGTTCCTTCATTAAAATCAGGAGTAAGATCAGCCCTTTTACTCTTTTACTCTGTCTGGGGAACTGTCCACTGGAAACTGGAGCAGCAATTTTCCTGGGAGAACCCCCCTTTGGTGATTGTTTTTCCTTGCAACTTACGTACCCGTGCCTCTAGGGTTGAGGTAGGTTTTCCATCCCACTTCCTCATGTCCTCTCTGTGGTCACGCAGGTAAAACCATAGGGTGCCCCGTGGTGTGTACCCTCTATATCCTCTCTCTTGAGCAGAAGAATGCTGACTCCTAATAGCTGAGCTACTGGTTTGTACAGGTGGGGAGTAGGATATATCCTCCTTGAGTTGGTGGACCTTCCGGGACAGTTTCTCCACAGCTGAGACAAGGGAGGAAGAGAGACTTTCTTCATATTCCCAGAGCTGGCTAGCCGCTTCATCCATTCTTGGACCCTCTCTGTCTTTCCAGGTCAGTATTGCCAATGAGTTGGCACATGACGATGGTGGGCTCCACACCAACTTCCGCCACATGGGTTGTGTGCACTGGACTTCATCTGGATCTTTGGCTAACTGCTCGTTGTCCAGGTCACCATAAATCACCTCCAGCATGGCTAATTCCCTCAGGTACTGGATACCTCTCTCCATGGTGGTCCATTTGCCTGGGTGATATATAACATCTTCCTTGAAGGGATATCTTTCCTTCATACCCAACAGGAGTCGCCTCCAGAGGCTGAGGGCTTGTGCCCCTTTTCCAATCACTTTGTCAATGCCCCCTTCCCTAGAAAGGGATCCCAGCTCTTTGGCTTCCTTACCCTCTAATTCCAGGCTACTGGCCCCATTATCCCAGCATCAGATCAGCCAGGTGACAACATGCTTGCCTGGACGATGGCTGAAATCTTTTTGCATATCTCGCAGCTCACTCAGGGATAGGGATCGGGTGGTTTCCCTCTCATCCACAAGTTCTTTCTGTTCCTCTCCTTGTGATGGCCATGCTCTTTCATCTTCCCTTTCCAAATGAGCTGACTTTCGCTTCCAAGATTTCTTCTTGTGTGTAGGGGTGACTGATACTGACACGGGTTGGTTCCCTGATTGAACCACAGTGCCTGTCGCAGTGGGGGGGTGGAGTAGCCAAGGTGCTTGTCGCAGCAGGGCCTGGAGTAGCTATGGTGCTTGTCACAGGGGGGTCTGGAGTAGCTGTGGTGTCTGTTGTTTTATCACCGGATCCTGGAGGGTTCTGACTAGTGTTGAACAGGGCTCGGTAGGCATGGGCCAGGCCCCAGCACATTGCACTGATTTTTATCTCCTTAGAATTGTCAGTGTGACAACATACTTTTTCCAAATATTCTACGAATTCTTCAGGATTCTGCACTTGTTCAGGGGTGAAGTTCCAGAACACTGGAGGTGCCCACCATCCCAGGCATTTGCCCATGCTATCCCACATACCCTGCCACTCATAACTATCCAGCCTTGGAGCAGATCTCTGGATGATATTCTTAAATTGCTTACTAACCTTAGGCAAAACCAAAACAATATTCCCAAGCAATACCAATAGATGGATCTTAACTACCCAAGCATGTTCAAGATACTGAAAAGTCATTGTCACAAAGGAGGAAACATTGTAGAAGAAAGTAGCGAAGGTGCCATTTTGTATTTTCTCCATAAAAAACCTCTGAGAGGAAGAAGTATAATTGTTAATTTTCTCCATGAGGTGGTACCTGATGTATAGTAATGGTTTCAGTACAACACTTAGATACCAAAATAAACTCAAGGTCACTGTTTTAATAACAAATCTCCCAGGCAAAACATCACTAATCATAGCAGAGCACAGCAAACTGCAAAAACCAACACCCATCTTTAACATGTAAAGCAAAAAAATGAGCATGGTGCAGATCAGGTAAACCAATATCAAGAACAGATGAATAAATATCATGGCCTGCAACTGTTAACAGACCTAAATTCCTTAAGATGCTGTGGTTAATCTGTTATTATCTCAAACCCTTCGAGCCTCATGTTGGGTGCCAAAAAGGACTGTTGTGGTTTAGCCCCAGTCGGCAATTAAGTACCACACAGCCGCTCGCTCACCCTCCCCTCCCAGTGGGACGGGGGAGAGAATTGGAAGAGCAAAAGTAGAGAAAACTCGTGGGTTGAAATAAGAACAGTTTAATAATTGGAACAACAACAACAAAAAATAATAAATTGTAATGAGAAGGAAAACAACAAGAGAGGAACAAAACCCAGGAAAAAAACAAGTGATACAACCGCTCACCACCCGCCAAACGACACCCAGCCAGTCCCTGAGCAGCAATCGCTACCCCCCGGCCAACTCCCCCCAGTTTCTATACTGAGCATGACATCATATGGTATGGAATAGCCCTTTGGTCAGTTTGGATCCACTGTCCTGGCTGTGCCCCCTCCCAGCTTCTTGTGCACCTGGCAGAGCATGGGAAGCTGAAAAGTCCTTGACCAGTGTAAGCATTACTTAGCCACAACTAAAGCATCAGTGTGTTATCCATATTATTCTCATACTAATATCCAAAACACAGCACTATACCAGCTACTAGGAAGAAAATTAACTCTATCCCAGCTGAAACCAGGACAAAAACCTAGTCTAAGCACCTACCTAAATTTGTATGCAAGTACTTTATTCAGTGGAGGTTTTCTTGCCTCTCTGGTCTATACTCCTTTCCTTTTCAACAGCCCTCCTCTTTGCATTTCTCTTCCATGATTCCTCTTAAAAATCCATAGAAAGAGACACAGAGTGACATTTGGAATGATTATTGCAGTAAGAGGACACCTTCCATGTCCTTCTCCTATGTCAATTTTAAAAGATGTTAAGGAAATATTGGTTTTGGTATTCAGGTAACACAGTGACTCATGAACACATAGTAGCATGGCTGAATTTATATAATTAATAATACTAAAATGTTGTTGATAGTCTGAAGTTATTTGAAGATAGTCTGAAGCAGCACTGAGTAAAATGTTTTCACATTGTTGCTTATGCAAGATTTTATTCATTTTGGTTCTCAACATTGTCAAATCATCTAATGCACATAACACAGCACCCATCATGCCTTGCTCTTTCTATTTGAATCGTCAGCGCTTTGTTATACTCCACATTTTAGTTCATCCTTTCTTGGTGATCTTTCCGAAATTCAGGAGGTCACTTTTTTCAGACTGGGTTCTCACATGACATTTTGGTCTTCTCTTCCATACATGGAGTGAGAGCAGAAGTAACAGTAGTGGTAGTCTTCTTTTACAGAACAGAAAAAGCTAATTTATTTATAGTTCTTGGGTTTGTTTATAGCAGTGAATTAGCATTTTCTTCCACGCAGTGCAATTTAAATCCACTTTTCCATAATTCTCCTTCTTATATTTGCAAATAATTGCTATGTGAAAAATGAACACATAGTAGAAAATTGTTAAATAAGTAATCTCATTTTAAACACATTTATTCTATTAGCTACCATTTATTTGAGAGGACTACACTGTGTTACGGTGTACACCCTGGGGCGCTAGAAATCTGTTGGCATAGAGTTTTTGCACAATCGATTTATTTAGTGTCACCATGAATTTTAGCAGATCCTGGTGTTTCAGAAGTATGAAAGCTTCCTGTTTTATGGGAAGAACTTGATTGCCCAACTGCCTTGTGATTTAGCCATTCCGTAGCTGAGGACGTGAGAGATGTTAACCTTTTCCTTGAAACAAACAGCCTGAAGCTGTAAGTTTCAAGAACAACAGATAATAGAGGTCTGAAATTGAGCTGTTCTTAACAGTCTTAACAGAAGTGTAATACTAACAAATACATGGATGGATATAATTAACTATTTCCCTGTTGTTTGTTTTAGTGAACCTCTACTCTCAAAATACATTGTGTGAACTTGAGTCGCATGGTTGCGTGTGGCATTCATCAAGAGGATTTCGTGAGAAAAGATGGGCCTATATGAAAACTATCTTCTTACACCTGGGAGGCAAGAGGGATAGATAGTCAGGTGAGATTATAGTTAGCCACCAAAGTTGTTTTTTATGTCTGACTGCCTTTTTAACTTTCTTCTTCACCTGCACTGGTAGAAAGGAGTGTTATACTGTCAGTTTTGTGTGCTGCCCCCTTCACTAGTGCTTTCCTACATTTTCACAGTCCTTTCAGGGTCTTGACAAACAGCATTGCAGGTACCTTCTCCTACTGGAGTATCTGAGCCCGAGGGAATTACTTCAAGCGCTTTCCTCTGTTCATAGCTGTACCACAAGTTGCAGTTATAACAGCATTGCCATCTCGGTAGCGTTATTTATGTTCCTACAGATGAGGTTATCTTTAGATATATATTAAAATGGATTAAATTCCCAAAATAAGCTTAAATGAGGAAAAAAAGTGTTTCTATCTGAACGTGACTTGGTATGCTGAAGCACAGTAATGGTCAGTACAGGCAGTATAGCTTGGCTTGATGTACCACTCCAACGACAACAACAAAGTAAAACTTGGCTAAGTAGAGACAGGAGGTTTGCAGGGGTAAAGTCCTGTTGGGTATTGATGAAATCTGCTGGAAGAGGAGGCCATGCATTTATAAAGAAAAATCTGTAAATAGTATTGTCATGTTTCATTTTGATTTACAGACATTATTAAGGAATCTTAACTCAGTGATGCCACAGTTTAATATGGATGGCTTGGATGGCTATGGATATAATATGGATATAATATGGATAATTGGATGGCTATAAACTCTTCAGGAGGGATAGGTGAGGCAGGAGAGGTGGTGGGGTAGCTCTGTATGTCAGGGAGTGTTTGGATAGTTTAGAGTTCGATGATGGTGATGATAGGGTGGAGTGCCTATGGGTAAGAATCAGGGGGAAGGCCAACAAGGCAGATATTGTGGTGGGAGTCTGTTACAGACCACCCAACCAGGATGAGGAGACTGATGAACTATTCTATAAGCAGCTGGGAGAAGCCTCACGATCGCTAGCCCTTGTTCTTGTGGGGGACTTCAACCTGCCGGATGTCTGCTGGAAATACAATACAGCAGAGAGGAAACAGTCTAGGAGGTTCCTGGAGCGTGTGGCAGATGATAACTTCCTGACACAGCTGGTGAGTGAGCCAACGAGGGAAGGTGCCCCGCTGGACCTCTTGTTCACCAACAGAGAAGGACTTGTGAGCCATGTGATGGTTGGAGGCCATCTTGGGCAGAGTGATCACGAAATGATAGAGTTTTTAATACTTGGAGAAGTGGCGAGAGGGGTCAGCAGAACTGCCACCTTGGACTTCCGGAGGGCGGACTTCAGCCTGTTTAAGAGACTGGTCGACAGAGTCCCCTGGAAGGCAGCCCTAAAGGGCAAAGGAGTCCAGGAAGGCTGGACATTCCTTAAGGAGGAAGTCCTAGAGGCACAAGAGCAGGTTGTCCCCAGGTGCTGAAAGATGAGCCGGTGGGGAAGAAGACCGGCCTGGGTGAATATAGAGTTTTGGCTCGAACTCAGGAAAAAGAGGAGAGTCTATGACCTCTGGAAGAAGGGGCAGACAACTCAGGAGGACTACAAAGGTGTAGCAAGGCTGTGCAGGGAGAAAATTAGAAGGGCCAAAGCTGAGCTAGACCTCAATCTGGCTGCTGCTGTAAAAGACAACAAAAAAAATACTTCTTCAAATACATTAGCAGCGAAAGGAGAGCTAAGGAGAATCTCCAGCCCCTAGTAGACGGGGGAGGGAACAGAGTGACCAAGGATGAGGAAAAGGCTGAGGTACTTAATGCCTTCTTTGTCTCAGTCTTTAATAGCAGGGCCAATTGTTCTATGGGTACCCAGCCCCCTGAGTCGGAAGATAGGGACGGGGACCAGAATGGAGCCCCCATAATCCAGGGGAAAATGGTTAGTGACCTGCTGCACCACTTAGACATTCACAAGTCTATGGGGCCTGATGAGATCCACCCGAGAGTACTGAAGGAACTGGCAGAAGTGCTCACCAAGCCCCTTTCCATCATTTACCAGCAGTCCTGGCTAACTGGGGAGGTCCCAGCTGACTGGAGATTAGCTAATGTGATGCCCATCTTCAAGAAGGGCCGGAAGGAGGACCCAGGGAACTACAGGCCTGTCAGCCTGACCTCAGTGCCGGGGAAGCCGATGGAGCAGATCATCCTGAGTGCCATCACACAGCATGTAGAGAATAACCAAGGGATCAAGCCCAGCCAGCATGGGTTCAGGAAAGGCAGGTCCTGCTTGACCAACCTGATCTCCTTCTACGACAAGGCGACCTGCCTAGTAGATGAGGGAAAGGCTGTGGATGTTGTCTATCTAGACTTCAGTAAAGCCTTTGACACAGTTTCCCACAGCATTCTCCTGGAGAAACTGGCTGCTCATGGCTTGGACAGGCGTACTCTTCGATGGCTAAAGAACTGGCTGGACGGCCAGGCCCAAAGAGTGGTGGTGAATGGAGTTTACTCCAGTTGGCAGCCGGTCACAAGCGGTGTTCCCCAGGGCTCTGTGTTGGGGCCAGTCCTGTTTAACATCTTTATCAATGATCTGGATGAAGGGATCGAGTGCACCCTCAGTAAGTTTGCAGATGACACCAAGTTGTGTGGGAATGTTGATCTGCTTGAGGGTAGGAAGGCTCTGCAGAGGGACCTGGACAGGCTGGATCGATGGGCTGATGTCAATTGTATGAGGTTTAACAAGGCCAAGTACAAGGTCCTGCACTTGGGCCACAGCAACCCCATGCAACGCTACAGGCTTGGGGAAGAGTGGCTGCAAAGCTGCCAGGCAGGAAAGGACCTGGGGGTGTTTGTTGACAGCCGCCTGAATATGAGCCAGCAGTGTGCCCAGGTGGCCAAGAAAGCCAATGGCATCCTGGCTTGTATCAAAAATAGCGTGGCCAGGACTAGGGAAGTGATTGTGCCCCTGTACTCGGCACTGGTGAGGACGCACCTCGAATACTGTGTTCAGTTTTGGGCCCCCCACTACAAGAGAGACATTGAGGTGCTGGAGCATGTCCAGAGAAGGGCAATGAAGCTGGTGAAGGGTATAGAGCAGAAGTCTTATGAGGAGCGGCTGAGGGAACTGGGGTTGTTTAGCCTGGAGAAAAGGAGGCTGAGGGGAGACCTTATTGCTCTCTACAACTACCTGGAAGGAGGTTGTAGAGAGGTGGGGGTCGGTCTCTTCTCCCAGGTAACAAGTGATAGGACAAGAGGAAATGGCCTCAAGTTGCGCCAGGGGAGGTTTAGACTGGATATTAGGAAATTTTACTTCACTGAAAGGGTTATCAAGCATTGGAACAGGCTGCCCAGGGAAGTGGTTGAGTCTCCATCCCTGGAGGTATTTAAAAGACGTTTGGATGAGGTGCTTAGGGACATGGTATAGTGGTGGTCTTGGTAGTGTTAGGTTTATGGTTGGACTCGATGATCTTAAAGGTCTTTTCCAACCTATACGATTCTGTGATTCTGTGATTATTGCAAACTTCCTTTTCATAAGAAGAACTTCTTTTTCTTAAAGACCAACTTCTTGTATATGTATTTCTTTTTTGAGAGCCCAGCTGTGACTTCACATTTGTGGCTACTTTGCAAATGAGCCATACTAATAAAGTGATAACATTGTTAACAAACCAGGAAACTTAAATTTAAACAAGTATACCCAACCATGTGTAAAAAGCAGAACAAAAGCTATTCCAGCTTCTTCCTAATATCCTCTGGTAAAATTTACATTTGCTTTACCAAAGCAGGATTGAGGCTAAAAGAATTGTCACTATTTCTGCTAATTTTGCTTGATCTAATAACCACGTAGGAATTAAACAGAAGCCGACAAGATGTGAATCATATCTTCATTTTAGAAAAATCTAAAAGTTTGTGTTTGTTTTAATACAAAGGTATGATCTCTTTGGATAGCTGCTATTTTTCAGTTATGTGTTTGTTTTGGGGCATTTGATAGAATGTTTTGCAGTCATCAGTAGTATTATGTTTAGACACAGTGGTGGTAGATTATTAATTAAAATTGCCTGATCCTTTCTAGGTCACTTACTCCATAGCAGACACTAAAGAACCAATCTGCCCTTGACTCTCACCTTTTGCACATGTGTCCTCACTCTGTCCCACGTTCCTAGCTAGATGATGGAAAGGGGGAATTTCACCTGTGGGCCTCAAGGGAAAAAAAAAAAATAAATTTGTTTGTTTATGCATTGGTTTTTGGTCGTCCCCCCCCCCCCCCCCCCCCCCCTTCTTCCTGCTGCTACAGAAGAGAAGTATCTCTAGGCTTTAATACTCTACTTAAAGGTTCTGAATGTGTTATTTCTGGAGTGGAAGAGGATGAGAAAAAGATTTCAGGTTAGAAAAATTTACTGAGTTTCTGAATATTTTTAGCTTTCCATCTTGGAAAGGTAAATGCAATAAAATCTAGAATAATGTAGGTTTATTTCAGAGGAGGCTTTCCTGTGTTTTTTTTTTTCCTTCTGTTTTTCAGATATGGTGTTGAAAAAACCCACATATTTGGAAATGGCCTACAGATTGGTTGTTAATTGTTGGCTGTATTTGAGCAACTCTACAGTTACCTTCTTTTTTTTCCCCAGAATAATATCTTCTCTGGTTCCTCTTTCCTTTAGTAAAATGCTCTTAGGTTATGCATGATTCACTGAAAGAAACTCAAAGCAGCTATTTCTTTATTCTGAATACTAGGATAACCAGTTCATTTGCTCTTTTTATTTTTTATATTGTGTTTTATAATATATTTAGTAAACCAGGAGTTATCAAGGGGAAATTGATTTGAGGTATGTAATTCTATACTGTATTTTATCACAGTGAATGAAAATTACACAATCTTTTCAGAATTTGTTTTTTAATTTAAATTTTTCAGTTCAGTTAAAACTAATGATAATTCCCTATGTTTTTAAAGTGTTTTATTTATTGATATATCCTTGGTACATATTAGTTTTTCATATGCAATATTGCAGTTTCTCCAACTTGAACACAGACATTATATGCACTTTTAGAAGCTAATTGAAAAGTTCTATCTTTTTGCATAAGCTCTTGTTCTTTCAAAATACTGCTCTTCAGGTTTTTGTGGTTGGGGTTTTTTGGGTTTGGATTGGGTTTTTGGTTTTTGGCATTTTTTTTACCGTTTCCTACAGCTCTGCTCTTCAGTGGATCTTAGTAAATATCTTTATTTTGCTAGAGAAATAATTTTCTTTTTTTTTTGACTCTTCACTTTGCTTCTCCATGGAATTTATAAATGTACCATTGGCACAGATATATTCAGTCAGACTCACAACCCATTATAATTTATTATAAATGTCTTGAATGTGATCATGAAAGCATAAAATGATGCATTCTATTTTCTTATTTGTTGAGCAGATATTTATCTTTTATCCTGCTTTTGGTTTTAGTGCACTACTGCAAAGATTAAAATAAATCAACAAAAACCCCCTCCCAACAATTTTCCAGAGTCCTAGTTCTAGTTTTTCAGAGCCTTCTTTATGGTATCGATGAGGTTACATATTCTGACTTTGTTAACGTTAAACTTAATCTTGAATTTTACTTTTAATTTTACCTAAAAGAAAGGGTAATGTGATTGAACCCTGCCGTATTTCTTTAACTTTTCATGTTTATTAAATCTGGATAGCTTATGCCTTTTAAGCATAGCATTAATCTTGTAATGCAATGGAGTACCTGAATAAAAATACTTTTTTATATGAAAAACTAAAGAGAGTGCTTACAATCATAAACCAACTATAACGTATCATTGAGTTTCTATAGCAAAGCTTTTCATAATTGGATCCCCAGCTCTGTATCAGACTGAGCTATACAGAAAGGTTATTCTCACTCCATTCTGAGTGTGCTTGGTTCTTTTGTTATGTTGCTGTAAGCCAGTATCATTTGCAGGGGAGCGTAAGGAACAAGAAAAGCTCAGTGAAACAAGCTTTTATTTCCTGGATAATCTCCGGATTATCCTGGCTTCATTAGGAGTCTGGGAAGGTGGTGTGCTGGAGTGGATTGAATGTCTGACCTTCAAGAGATATTCCTGTTCTCTTTCCTTTGGACAACAGCAAGGAACAATGGTCTAGGCAGAGAAAAGTATAAACTCCTCTAAACCCACCTTTGTTGAACGGGCATATGGGAATGTGGGAGACTGTTTTGAGATAGCCTGAGCAGTTTCTCTAAGAGCATTTATGGCAAGGTTTCATAAGTACAGTATTACATACACCTACATTGTTGAAATAGCAGATAAATGAGTTTTAACCTCCCAGGTAAGTGGGATATCCCATTTATCTTTGACATTTTGTCAAACCGTATGTTAACTAGACGCACAAAGTAAGGTGTGAACATGTTAAAGTTCAGGTTCTTATATATCTACATATGCAGAAAAAAATATTAAAATATATTTTAAAAGTATAAAAATTATTTGTTAAAACAAGCTTAGGGAAATTCTGTTTCTTCTGTGTTTGCAGTTAACTTGCTTTAAGAGATTACAACAAATGGTTTATGCTGCTGGCTGTATGCTACTCTTACGTTCCTCAAACTTGCAGCAATTTAGCAACACTTACTTATTGTTCCTGATCTAGGTCACTTATGGATTTTGGAAATCAGGTTATGGGGTCATAACCTCCTCCTTTGGATTGCAGATAATATTTTATTGTATTAATTAATGCAAGTTTTCAGAGTCAGATTGACTTCAGAAAGTGATTTTCTTTTTTGTGAAAGAGGAGTTTAATGTTCTCGCCAACTTTTTTGCTGCTTATAAATTACACGATATGGGGCAAGTAAGTGAATAGGCATATTGCTGCCAAATGGAAAATGTTGCATATTCTGTGATGGAGTCGTCAAACCTGAATATGTAACCTTTCTGCTTACCTAGCTTTCAATGATAATTATCTGACATACAGGTGAATCATACTGTCTTAAAATAGAATTAATGAGCATTTCCATTGAGGATGCAATCTACTAGATTATTAAAGAGCATCTGTGTTCTTTCAATTATGGTAATTTCACTGTTTTAAATAGTGTTTTACATTTCCTGATGGGAATGTAACTATACTCAGCATATGCTTATTAAACCACTTAGCAAACACAGTTGTATTAATAAAATCCAAGGTGTGTCATTTCATTCCATATTCTAAAAACCTGCAAAATATAAACTCCAAATACAGGAACTGAGTCCCAGATACAGTGAAGCCTATTCAGGACAAGTCATGTCTAAGTACTGTGAAGTCTAGTTGACTGGTTTTCATCCTGTATTTCACAGCATATTCCCAAGGGATTCACAAACAGTAGCCAAGGAGGACCACTGGAGAGTGTATATATAGATTTGCTTGTGTATGTGGAATTTCCAAAGTGATCTATCTATTCATTAAAAATTGTTACAAAAGTATGTGTCTTTTTGGTTGCAGTTGTATTTATTAGAGGTGAGCAATAGTTACGCTAGTATTGTACATTTTGAGGGGCAAGTGGTAGCAATTTGCCTTGACTTGGAAGAATTTGGAAAGATCCTCCATACCTTGAAAGCCAATAGTGTTTAAGAAGAAAGTTAAGAGATCTGTCCCAGGAGGCCTGGGCCTATGAACAAGTCTCTTCTGTAGTTGTGCACATGGGACAGAAACCTATCTGTGCCTTGTAAATGCCAGCTGGAGCTCAGTAATGTTGGGGACTGAAAAGGAGGATGTAGTCTCTGGAGTAAAAGAAATAACCCAGCTTTTAATATGACACTTAGAGGCCATGAGGAAGAGCTGCTTAGTTGTCCTGGTTTCAGCTGGGATAGAGTTAATTTTCTTCCTAGTAGCTGGTATAGTGCTGTGTTTGGTAAACTGATGTTTTAGTTGATGCTAGTAATGTTTACACTCGTCAAGGACTTTTCAGCTTCCCATGCTCTGCCAGGTGCACAAGAAATTGGGAGGGGGCACAGCCAGGAGAGTTGAACCAAACTGGCCAAAGGGCTATTCCATACCATATGATGTCATGCTCAGTCTATAAACTGGGGGGACTTGGCTTGGGGGCAGTTATTGCTGCTCAGGGACTGGCTGGGTGTCGCTTGGCAGGTGGTGAACGGTTGCATCACTTTTTTGTTGTTATCTTTCCCTGGGTTTTGTTCCTCTCTCTCTCTCATTGTTTTCCTTTTCATTACTATATTGTTGTTGTTGTTAATATTATTATATTTTATTTCAATTATTAAACTGTTCTTATCTCAACCCACGAGTTCTCTTACTTTTGCTTTTCAGATTCTCTCCCCCATCCCACTGGGGGCGAGGGGTGGAGGGTGAGGGAGCGGCTGTGTGGTGCTTAGTTGACAACTGAAGCTAAACCACGACATTAGTGAAAACTGAAAATGAAGAAAGGTCTTTGGGTGTCCACGAGTGAGAGCCTAATGGGAAGAAGACTGTTAATAAAGGAAAACCTGGGAACTTTAGTGTCTAAAAGATAGAAGAACTGTATAATGTTTGGTGATCTAGTCAAACTTTCTGTTTGTCTCCTTCTGAGACAAGGACCTGAATCATGTCAAAGTACATCATCAATACAGTGGGCTGATGAGCTAATCCAAGAGTGTACAGAATACATTTTTTAATAATGTCATCTTTGTTTACAGTAAAATTATTATTAGCATGGTAGGTCTCTTCCATGTTAAGCATCTTGCCCCTCAGTTAGAGTTGCAGCTGTATCCAGGAGTCCAACCATAACAGATCTGCAGAGCAAGGACTGTGCTATGGTCCAGCAGGGAACTCCATGTCCTGAAAATCAGGGCATGGAAAGACAAAGTGGTTTGGTTTATAGTTTACGTGATATTTACAAATGTTTCAAAAGACTCTCCAGATATGGCTGATTTGTGATTTATTTTATAGTAGGTCATTCTGCTACTGCCTGATGGCAGTTTACTGTATCCCGACAGCTTATTATAGAAGAGCATTATTATCACTGATATCTGAGACTGAAAGACATTAGGGCACAGCAAACTAGGTAATTTTTTTAAGGCATGCATACCTGAATGGTACAAATTTGCTTTCAAATACCCTGTAGGAGTGTTTATTAAAGAAAAAAAATTTATAAGACTCAAGGGAAGCAGGTGGGATCTGGAGTCACAGCAATATGTGAAAATCTAGGCCGTTATTCTCTATCTCCTTGTGGAAGTTACTGCTTTGAAAATGTATACCCCAAATAATTTTGCTTCTCAATTTTGACAAAGAATAAACACAGTTATTTTATTTGTCAAATATCTTATCAGATAATTTGAAGTGCCTCAGCAACTTTTACATAGTCTGGACACCTTAATATCTTATTTGAAGGAGCAGTGTTTATTTCTTAGATAATTGGTGCAATTGAGAGAACATGCAGAACCCAAAATAACCTATTAAATACAGTTCTCATTTCAAGAACATTAGAAAATTTTATTTAGATTGTCATGTCTACAGAGATACAAACAGTCATTTTATCTGGCATGCACAATTCTGTCTTAAATTCTATAGGAATTAATGTAATTAACTTGTACCAATAAACAATTCGCTTCAGATCAATGCATATGACGAGCAATGTTAAAGTGGCTGCAAAAGCCAAACTTAAATGAAACAGAGCGTTCTCTTTAGTAAAGAGCCACAGGTAATTATATTTTAAGAGACGTTAGTCTGTATTATGAAAGATGTTAGTACACCCCCTGTGTTCTTCAATAAGCTTGAAAAATTAATTTCACTTTCAAGAACATACTCAATTTTGCTCATTTTCTCCTGAGCTTCATAGTACTAAATATAACTTCATAATGAATAGCAGAAGATTTTTAACTTTTTGTTAGATTAATTTATTCATAATGTAGCAGATTTTAGATTCTATTGATACAGTAGTTGGAGTATAGTATGACAGCTATTATTTTAATGTAAAAAGATTTAGTGACATTCACAAAATTACAGGAGAGGTACACATGGATATAAATCTGACACTGAACAAAAAATTCATTTTGTTTTGGCCATTAGCCAAAGGATTCTGGTGATAGTGTGTCAGTTCTTGCTGTTTCCCTTTGATGTAAATCCAAGGAAATAATTTGGAGTGCTTGTGTGTGATACAAACCAAACTTTACCATTCTTCACTCATTCTTGAGTCAGACCAGCAAGTTCACCGCAGAGCATCAAGAAGTTTTCCTAGCTTGCTATAGACATTATACTTCCCTGTACAGCAGTCTTGGCATCCTGCTATAGCACTCCCAGTCAAAGAATGAAGGAAAAAAATCTTCCTACAAGCCATTTTGTAGCTCTTATTGCTAAAGCATGTGTTTGACTGCCATATTAATAGAACTATTTGTTTAAAGAAACTTTATTACACTCTGGGCCACCTATAAGTCATAAGTGTTTCTTATGTTCATGTTTGAAGGCTACACTTTATAGACAGGAATGTCAGTTTAGGTCACTTGCAGAGATATTTAAGACAAGAGCATTGAATAAGAAATAATTATATCTCTGGTTTCATCATCAAATTATCATGCGTGATCTGTAATTCTATTCAAACATGAATTTTAATAATGAACTGAGAGTGTTAGCTATATTGTGGACTTTGAGTTAATCAACCAGGGTTTCAGTAGCCATTGAGAGCAAATGATTATTCAAGTTAAAATAATAAGTGTAAGATTCCTTTAAAAAAACCAAACTAAAACTCCCGAGTTGTTGGTGTGGAGGGGTTTTTTTTGGTAGCTTTAAATATTTACATCATATAGGGGAAAATATGAAATACCATGAAGAAAGGATAGCCTTTTCAGTTTATTGAACAAGAATCTATGCATAGTTTATAGGCCATATTTTTCTCTGAGGTAATTAAGTCAGAATCATCTTGACACACCTTAGTCACCTGAACACAAAAACAAATGCAGACTTTGTCATGTGATATGCTTGAAATGTCTTGGTAATCTTCTGTTGGGGATATTTTTGTTGTTGTTCACCGTTCATTATGAACGAGGTTATTAAACAGTTTTCAAGTGCATAGTGGACTCTATGCAAGTTGATAAATACATTTATTAGAGATAATTTTTGACTTGTATAATGTGAATAAACTATTTCTCTAACTAAAAAATAGGAACAAACTGCTCGTTCCATTTAATTCAGAAGTATTTCCTATACTTTTATTAAATACTTATTTTAAGTAGTGTCAGATGCAAGAGACTTTGGATTAAAGCTCTTTAAATGGCCTGGCAGTGCAGGGATGGTTTTCAATATGCATTGTCATTTCTGCAGATAAAAACCTCACTTACAGTATTTATGTGCACTGAAAAAAGACTTACCATTTTTAGCCTCATCTAACATATATTCAAACTGATCACAAAACTTCAGTTCACGTTGGATTTTTCCTTCAAAGCAAAGGAAATACCCGCCAATTCTTTTAAGCTAGACTTATAAAAAATATTTATCCATGTGTAGGAAGGAAGACCAGCTGAGGTAGTTCAGCAATGGCTCACTGTAACTCATCTTGCTGTAAACATATTCCTTCTGATATCCTAGTATCCCCTTAACAAAATCATTCTCTCTCTTGCCTGCTTGCATTTTTCTGGCCTTATAATGGTGGTGCTGTGTGGGTTGTTTGGTTTTGTTTTCCTCTGCATTTTGACTTTTGGTACCTAGATATGCAGTAAATCTTTTTTAAGATAAAATAGGGGTAGCTGAACAAATGTTTTATTGAAGACGTTGTCAGGAAGTAAGGAGTTATTTTACTGCTTTTGGAGAATCGCTGTAGCCTACAAAACTGTGAAATATGCATTAATTCTGTTCATTTCACCTTTGTGATGCTACTGTCAAAAAAGAACTTAAACATGTAATAACGGGAGCATAACTTCAAATGTAACTGAAGCGGCTGCTGTTAGGTAGACTTTTCCAAGTGTTTCCTCTTCAACTTTTTTTCAATTATTTTTTTTTTCCTAGAGTTGAGTAGCCCAGGGATTATCCTGCATTTAAAAGCCCCTTGGAATTCACAAAAGGTGTCTTTTTCTGCTGCTATGCTAAAAGGTGTGCTCTGAATATTGCTTAATGTATGTTGACAGAAGAATTCCTTTACAACTTCAAACTGTGACCGTTTCTCCCCAATGCTGAGCCACAGATATATTGTCTCTCCTTCTTCCTCTCTATACAGTTTCAATAGCACAAGAAAACTCAGAGGGTGAAAAATCCGTCTTTCATAATGTAATTCAAATCCCAGTCCTCATGTCCCAGGAACACACCCCTCACCCATCTATTGCACTGTGCAAAACCAATCCAAGATTAACTGAGCCAGAAAAGGGAGAGTGAGCATAGCTATAAAGTCTGGTTAAGACCTTCACGTGAGAGGAAGAAACTTGGTTTCTCTTTAGGGACTTTTCTCCGTGTGTGGTGTTTTTAAATTATTATCTGTTTGTTTTTAATGATTCTTTAATATCTGTGTTATGAAAACACAATTAAGACTGTTACCCAGATATGGGAGGAGAAGGGGTTTTGAATTAGCAGATAAATTTGTGAGTTAGAAAAACTACAGTGGAAGGTCTTGCAGGGAAAAACTGGCAGGGTGAAAAAATGGGTAGAATGTAAATAGGAGAGATCCAGCACTAGGTGAGCAATGTGCTGTAGCTGAACTTGGAAAGGGAATATAGATGCTATCCCAAAAAGAGGAGAGAGGAAAAATAAAGATCTGTCTAAAGTGGATGATGCTGTTGGAATAGGACTTGTATGCCTCTGAACATCTACCACTTAAAAATAACATGGAATTTTACATATTTTTACTGATGTTTGATAGAGTTTGCCTAGTCTTCATTTCTCTAGTAAAAATTAACTGGTTTTCTGATCCTTTGTACTTATTGCTTGTAGCTATAAGCAATAGTATTAGCAAGGTAGCTGATTTAGTAAATACTCACTAGTGACTATGTGGGGTTGATGGCAAAGCAATCCTAAGACAAAAAGTCTGTTAATATCAATGGGTTTGCCATGTTAGGTGTTCATCAGTTTGCAAGCACTCAAACATCCAATATTTCTCATCTTTCAGTCAGATAATTGTTCCTGGAATGCTGGGAAAATTAGTATGAAAGCAGAGCAAAGCAGCATGATGTCTCTAAGTAGCAAGGTAATAGTCCTGATGAAATTCAGGACCACAAATCTTTTGGTCCTTTTCAGAATAAGGAAGAGAAAATTGTTTAATATTCAAGTTACATTTACATTAATTATAGCTGTTTAATTTGTATACAGTTATAACTAGTTTTTTGCACAGTAAAGCAAAGAGAGCCTTGCTCTCCTGGTTTAATACTTAGCAATATAAGTAAGGTATATGGTTAATAAAAAGTAAGAACCAAATACATTGTTTAGATTTTTCATGGACCACTGGACATACATAATCTTCGAACCTGCAAGACAGCATAATTTAGTATCTTCATTTTACAGCTGGTTAAATTAAAACATTGGGAAGTGACATTAGGGTTCTTGCATGAATTGCTTCACCCACAGAGTACTGGAAGCAAGAAATCACTTTTATTAGTGATAAAGTGCTGAAGTTTATTATAATCACAAAAGCAGTTTTATGCAAGGGCAGTTTATCACTACAAATATTGTCCTACTATATGGTGATATAAAACAAGTTATGAAAATTAGAGAGGGTTGTTCAGAATGCTGAGGAACTAAAAATACATTGTTTTGTTGATCTTCCCTTCGATGTGATGTGGTGATTACAAAATGGAAGCTTGTTGTGAGCAGGTCCATGGGGCTAAGAGAACCCTACATTGGAACAATTGAAAAGGAGAAACAAACTTCCTCAGTGTTTGTGGAACCACTGACTTTGAATTTGGCTCAAACTAATATATCGATGTGCTTTTTGTCACAGAGCTCATTTGTGGAACTAATAATCTAATACTATAGTTTTAATCTCAACACTTTCTAGATATAAAAGAATCATTATAATTTTTATCTTATTTTTGTAAGCTAGCTTAGTGACATTAACAATGTAAAGCCAAGGTTCCTTTCAGAAGATCAAATACAATACTTAAAACAAGCTTTTCAAAAAGGAAATGGCCTTTTTGAAATATTTCTTCATGTGTTGTGGTAGTACTATGATGTTCTGAGGTATGAACGATTTTGTGTCTTCCTTTATCATAAAAAAACCAACCAAACAAACAAGATTTTTAACATCAGGAAGATCTGATTTTCATACATTTTTTTTTTAACTGCAGCAATGTCATATATTGTGTATGTCTAGAAACTCATGCATTCCATCTAGTGTGTAGTCCATAGTGAAAACTGTACTTAATTCTTTTGGGGGGAAATAGTGCAAAAGTAAGAGTATTTATTTCACAGCATTCATATTGGGAAGGCAAAGAAGTGTAATAAATAAGGAGAGTCAGCATGGGAAGGAAATAGGACAGGAAATTTTGATGAATAAATAAGGAACTAAGAAATGACGAAGGTGAGTGTCTTTGCTGTAAAATGACTACATGTTGGAGAATTGAAAAATAAGGGCATGGTATGCATCTAGCTGTTTTTTATATGAAAAATAACTAACACTGCTCTTCAATACTATTAAGACTTTTTTGGATTGTTGTAAGGATTGTTTCCACTAAATCTAGGTATATGTGACAAATGGATCTTGCTAGATCTCTACAGCAAAGTAAATCGTTCCTTGCTCTCAGACATCATTTTGTATCTCCAATCCAATGTTAGTTTTCTTTTTCTTGTTGGATCAATGCTGTTGAGTTCTGCAGCATTTTTTGAATGTGAACTAAATCTTTTGAAGTCTACATCATAAATTGATTGCACAGTTTTATCACATCCAGTCACCTTCAGAAAGGATAGAATCTCTAAATGTTGTGTTGTGTCTGAATGTTGTTTAAGTGTCACCTTACATGTTTCTATAAAGAAACATGGCTTAGTGTAGTGTTATGTTTTGAAATTTGTTCTTTCAATACAACTTTATATTTGATCATCTGATAAACTACAGCATAATGGTTTAATTTTCAGTGGTTCAGTGCATAGTGAGAGCACTGACTAAAGTAAGCACACTGGAAACTTTGACTGCTATTTCCTTATTTTTTGAGCTTTTTATAGGTATTAATATGCATTTCTTCTCATTAATCAGACATTTAAAACACTCGAGATGCTTTTCTTTTCAAGTTTAAATGCATGTAAGAAACAATAAAATAACAGTATCCAAAAAATTAATGGGAAAGTAAAGTACAAATAGATACACTGGCAACATTTATCTTGAGTTCTTCCATGTATTACAAGAGTCGTAAAATTTTGCTTGGAAGTTGCTGGTAATGACTCTTATGACAGATACAGCTCCACAAAGTCCCATAGAGACTTCCCTTCTGTGCATCAAGTCCTGTTTCCTGCAGTATCTAATACATAATTTTCTAATGACAGTGCAGCTGACAAGTTGCACGAGAAGAATCCATTGAAGGAGATAAAAGTAGAAGTGATAACCATGAACGTTTTCTCAACTGTGAGACTGACTGAAATCAACTAATCGATTCATCTTTTCTTTCTACTAACAGTCAATTTTGTAAAGCAAGTCTGTATTGGGAATGGAAGGGAAAACTAAGGATACTGTGGAGGCCACGCTCCGCCTTCGCTTCTTCTGTGATCATATCCACCACAGCAGCATGTTCTCTGTGGAGTACATGGTATATAATATGTGATCATTTTACTCTTATGAAGAAATGCAGGTGTGGGTTTTTTTCTCCACAGACCTGCTATTGGCCTTTTAAGAACCTGACATATTGAAAAGATTAAAGATACTTGATACTATGATGAAGGAGGGAAGTTTCCTTTCTAGGACAAATGGAGAATGTTGGGTTTAGTTCCAAAATGTATAATATTTTGGTTCATTTGTATAAAGTATAGCTCAAGCTTGAAACTAAAGCCTTAGAAATGGGGAAAAATGAACTGCTACGGGTTGTCTATTCTTCTGTCTAAACATGTGAATTTCCATAAAATAAAAACCTACAAGCAAAATGGATACCAAAACATTTGTTTAAAACCTTTGTCTCCTTGAGGACCTTGAGCTTCAGTATTTCTTTCCTCTGTTTTCCTCTTTCAGCTGTAGACTGAAGAAGTAAAAAAGAGTGGGGTCTATTTTAAACTAAGATGTGAAGAAAGAAACTCAATGGAATATTATTGTAATAATATAATTTTAATTATGGCAGTAGTTATGTGACTGGACTGTAGTTCACGTTAGTGAAAGCTATTCATCCTGGAAACTTAATGTTAGCTGTTTGATAAATTATTGCTCAAACTGTATTATCGTCTTGTGAAACAGAACAACCAGGAAAATCAGTAGCCTATAATCCAGTGCCATAAGCTGGAACATTTATTGCATATAATTTATATTCACTGTAAAGTGGTAGTTTCTTGGAAGAGTGAGATTTGATTTAAGGCAACAGATTGACAAGAGGAATATAACAATTAGTAGATATTTTATGCTGCACTGATTTTTCCTGTCTTGTAACGGAGGTCATTACATTGCAAACCTCTTCAAAAGAACAAATTGGTGCTTTATCCTTTGTTCCTGGGAAGATAAATTGTTCTTTGATGCGATTATTAAATACAGAAATATTCCTATTTTTAAATGTAGATTATTCTCCTTTCCATCTCTATATTGTTACTGACTTTGCCTGTGTAAATAAAGTTTGAATATGATTCACTAAATTAAAAAATAGGGGGGAAAAAAGATAATGGGAGAAGAAAATCTTCCAGAGTTTTCTCTCAAGTCAAATATTGTTTTATTTAGACTGAAATGAAATTAATGATTTAAGATCCAAATTCTATTGCACTCTATTCTTGTGATGTTTGTCAAAGAACATAGTGGTTATACTATCATATGACATCATCCGCAAATACATTACAAACTAAGACACTAAGACGCATAATAGTTACAGAAGCCTTTGCATGGCTGTTGTATTCCCTTATTTCATCAGAGAAGTGTCATTCCCCTCTGCACCAGTTCAACTAATTTGTCATTGCACAGGCAATACCTTCTATAAACTCTAGTGAAATAGTCTATATAGTTTCTTAACAAATCTTTTTTTTCAAACCACTTGAAGAGAAGTTTTCAGTTTGAATTCAAATTCAGGAGACGACTAGATGATGACTATGAATGTGCATCCCTTTTAGTTTGTCTAGAAGGACATTTTGATCTTTGGCAGATTCCATGCTAGGGTTTGGGAATGCAGCCCACATGGTTGTAGATTAGGGTAAGAACCAGATATGGCTTTGGTTTTTGGTAGTCTCTCTAAGAACTTACTTTTTTTAGGCACAGAGAAATCATTGTGCGTGAACCTGATCAGTGATTGCTGATCTCTTCTCACTGGTATCCTGTGACAGGACACGTGGGAATGGTTCAAAGCCGCATCAGGGGAGGTTCAGACTTGACGTTAGGAAATACTTCTTTACCGAGAGGGTGGTCAAATACTGGAAGAAGCTTCCTAGAGAGGTGGTTGATGCCCCATGCTTGTCAGTGTTGAAGAGGCATTTGGACAATGGCCTTAATATGCTTTAACTTTTAGTCACCACTGAAGTGGTCAGGCGGGTGGACTAGATGATCCTTGTAGGTCCCTACGAACTGAAATATTCTAGTGCCAAATGAGGGTGTTCTCACAAGGGCAAAGTCAGCCCTTGAGCAAATCTTTATCTTCTCTTCTGTGTCTTGGGGTGGGGTGGGGGTGGAAAGCACCTTTTGGGTAGAAGGGTACCACCTGAAAACTGTTAAGCTTTTCCTAAGCTGCAGAACCACTGCAGTTAAATACAAAGTACACTCTAAAGGCCTCTTTCCCCTTCCTCCCTGCTGCCTTCTGGGGTAGTATTGACTCTTTGCACATGTATCACTGGGTGTTGTTGGAATGCTTCCGGCTTGTATGTTTCTGTGAAGTTTCAGCACAGATGGAGTTGTTGACTGTGTCACCGCACAAATGAGTTTTTCTTTTCACTCTTTGTGGTTTTTTTTAACAGACGACTGAGTACTTTCAAGCTATCTGACTTATTTGGTTCTAGGTGGTTATGTTTAACATTATTCCTAAAACACAGACCAGCACAACCTTCAGGGATAGATGCTGAAATACTAGTGGAAAAAATAGTGTGTTTTCCTTTTGTTTCTTGATTAATAGCAAGATAATATGCGAGTTCATTAATTAAGAGAACTATTATCTATAACCTTTCTAGTTTCCTATAAGCAACATGTATACAGCTCAATTTTCACACATCCACAGGCTGAATATATCTGTACTTTAAGTACTAGTGGGACTCTTGAACTATTTCATTTTCGAGCTGCTAAAGAGAAGTATTATTACTCTCTATCCAGTGTAGGTGCCTAAAGGAGGCAGCTAGGTTTTCTGTGCTGTTGGTGGAGAGGGAGGCAGGTTTCTGACTTGAGGGTCTGAATTGTCCTGCAGAGGATCTGACCTTGCTTTGCTATAAACGGACTCCAGCTTTCCAACCTGGATGCTTGGAATGTCTTGGAGCAGTGAATGTGCATCCTGTGAACAGTTTTGTCTTGCTGTCTTGAGCAATAAAAACCCAAAATATGTGGCTGTTAAACCATCCACACTTACCCCTTCTCAGTGGGGCTCAATGCATTAAAACAGTTCATACAGATGTTATTGTCCAAGAGGAGCTTGATCTAGGTCTAACAGGTTTATCTGCACTGACTTTGAAGTCTTTCTGGGCAGATGTTTGATGTAAAACACAATAAAACAGGATTGGGATGTTTGGGCTGTTTTTAAATGCTGACAATCCATAGAGAGTGTTGCTTTTAAATAGGATCCAATGTTTTGTAGTGGAAATAACTGGTTATTTAATAGCATGGTTCCAACAGGTGTGTGTAAGTGGCAGTCTTTGGGTTATGGCTATATGAAATTACCATGAACTGTCAAATAGCAGAACGGAAAAACACAAGGCTCTGAGGAAAAGCCACTGAAAGTTGCCAGCAGTTAAGAAAACGTGGAATAGATGGAAGAAAAGCCGGGTGGCCTGAGCTTTGCAGCTCTGTTAGAGAGACCTGAGCGGTAAGTGTAATGTTGTGTAGTTTACCATGTAGCAAATACCTATATCTATTTTATCTCAATTATGAAATATTGAAACTGACAGTCTCTCGCTAGATTAGTCTTTTAATGTAAGAGACTGGTAGTCTCTTACTGTTAACACTGTGATCTAGAAATGTAAATAAAAATAATCTTATTCCATTAAAAATGATTCTCCAGTTAGCACTGGAATTAACCCATCATTTCTGTCCTTTTATTCAGATGTTAGAAGGATGTAAAGCATGAAGGGTAAAGGGATTTAGTTATTTGCATTTTAATGGGTAAATGACTGTTTCTCTGAATATTTTTGGCTGTAAAAATAGTTTAGTGATAATTACTTATTTTTTACATGTATTGTATATGAACTAGGGATACATATGCTAAATAGTAAAACCGAATATTTATGGAGTGCTGTTTGTCTATAAATATAGAAAACTAGTCATTATCACTGAAGATGTTTGTTAAAATTCAGAGGTGGATAAATAATGAATAGTAGCTTATAAATTGTTATTTTCTAAATAAAATGTTTGTATTTCTTTTTTTATTTTTTTGGTTAATTCTGCTGAGGACCTGACCCTGTTCTCAGTCATGTACCTACTATGCAGTCTGTCTCTGAAAAAGAAAGAAAGATGGGAGGGAAGCAGTTATAAAACAGTTGTTATGGATTAGTTATCCACATAAAACTTTGCTATAAAACTTTCCTTCATAAGGAAACATAAAACTTTCCTTCATAAGGAAGTTGTGCGTTGTGGACATAAAATACCTGCTATCTAGTTAGGGTAGGTCACATGTGGTCTAACTTAAGAGTCAGACATGGCAGTTCCTGACTTTTCTCACCTGGAGTTTGTGCCTTTGGAGTAAGTGTGCTCCAGAGACCACTTTCCTTATAGGCGTAAACGTAGACTGAGTCTCAGTCACTTAGAAATCCCACCTCGCCTTACAGCAAACCATAAAGGGGCTACTCCTTATAAGATCTTGCACCATCCTGCCTGTCTCATGATGTACAAGTGGTACAAACAGGTAGGCGGAATAGGTGGCTGTGTTAGACCAAGAACAGGGTGTCAAGTTGTCCACGTGCAGGGTATGCATCCATAGGGATTATGCTCATGTCTGCGTTCCATGATAACCATATTCATTTCAGATCTGCCTTTCCTCATGGCCAGGTGTGAAGGTGCTGCAGAGGGAGCTGCTGTGAATGAATGATAAGTTTAGCCTCCAACCCGGACCAGAGGCCATCAAAGCAGTGCAAATGTATCCACTAAACCTTTCTCTTAATTTATCCTGATTTTTTGGTTTGGGATTTTTTTTTCTTACTTCAGTGCTATCGAATTTAGCCAAGTAATTTATATTATGTCAATTCATGGGGAAGAATGTGTTTAGTAGTCAGTCTTAAGATTCAGGATTAACTCTTACAGAAAAACCTCTTGCAGCTTACAGAAAAAACTGAATTTCAAAGATGAATTTAGAGTTTTATATGTGAAACAAGAAAATTCCCACTAATTTTCTTTTCGCTTGACTCTTGTGTTGGTGATCTCAATTAATTTTGGATTGTAAGTCCTGGAAAGGTCCACCCATCTGATTTATTTTTATCATTGGTTTCATGACCAATTTTATTACTTCATTTTTTTGGTATTTGTGAAAATGTTAGAGCATTTACGCTGGAGTGATATCTGAAGTAGAGGCAGAATTGTCACTGCTGTCAGTATAACAAAGATGTTGTGAACTATGTTTTAGTTTAAATATTTAAGATAGTCTTAATCTAACTATTCACAGTGCTTTTTAGTGTGGTCATGTAAGTTATTTTTCCATCTGAAAAGTCTTTTTATTTCTACCAAAACTTTACATCATAACAACCTGAGAAATTTTGATGCTAATAACAATCCATTATTGATTTATACAGAGGCCTGAGAGATTAATGTTGACTAAGGTAAAAATGAGATCCGAGTAATTTTCTGTACATACCTTAGTCTCTGCAATGTCAGAAATACATCATAGTTTTTGACAGAAACTAGTAAAGTTGGTATAAACTGTGTGTTGTTTGTTGTTGTTTTAGTTTGGGGGGGGTTGCCTCAGAAGAAGACATTGGCATCCTTTTGGCTTACGTGATTAACAAGATTTTTGAGATTTTGTTCAATGTTTCTTTAGGAAAAGAAGAAATAATGATGAAAGATTTCCCTTCTCTCTCCCTCACCTGGTTATGTTCCTTGCAAGAAAAAGGAGGTAAGTTTTTCTGCTGTCTTGTATATAGTAGAAATTGTATAGCAGGAGGCAAAACCATTATTTGTATTCGCAAAACTGTTCCAGCATTTTATCCACTTTTTTTTTCCTCAAGCTAGTGTAAGAGGATCTCAGGGAAGCACTCGCTTTATTTTCAGTTAGTAGCATTGTTCTCTTAATTATGTGTGTGTATATGCCCACATGCATGCACAAGAGAAACTCTAGTTAGTGCTCTGACCTTGTCTTTTATTAATTCTCCAGTAAAGCTTTTGGATTGCATGGCCTAAGCTTGCTTACAGCCTTGTGTTGCGAAGGTGTGTGTATTTTTTTTTTTCTTTCCATTTTTGTAGCTCTCATTAAATAAAGGTTCTGTTAATTTTTTATCGGCAGTTCTCCAGCTGGGCAGCTTTCCAACTCAGCAGCTTTAGCAAAACTGTGTGATTTGTTAAGTCTTTGTACTGTACTGCTGAAACCTTATGCGACAAAAATAGGTGTCCAGTAATCACCCAAACTCATGTAGTACTGCATCCTTCTCCTGTGGTGATCCATCTCAGCTGGGGAAGATGTAAAGATGACCAATTATATTGTCATTGACACTTGCAATTCACATGAAGTGTGTGAAACTTCTTGGTTGAAACAGATGAAATGTCATTACTACCTAAATAGTTGCTCTCCTGTCTCCTTTATTGTGATTTGAACAGACTTTTCTTCAGATGTACTCATCAAGAGGAAGAGTTGAACCTGTAAGCTGTTCTGTCTTAGATTCCTGATTAATTTAGTGTGACTTGATCTCTCAGTATTTATGAGAGACTGAAAGAGTTAATGTCTCAAACATTGTGGCGACGGCAGGTCGGTGAGCACGGGGTGGGGGAGAGCGGGAGCAGAACGTGCGGGATGTGGAGAGCGCTTCGGAGGATGCGCAGTTCCAGGTTCCAATGGACCTGACCATGTATGGCCAGAGGTCACACAGGGTTGATCTGAGGAAGGGGCTTGCAACCGCCCAAGAGACCCCTTGCAACCACCCCCTGCATCCCCCAGCGCCTGCGCAGAAGGTTAGAACTTTCTAGAATAAGAACCATGTAAGTCCTGAAGGGGCGTACCTGGAGGCGGGGATTAGCTTATAAAAGACATACCCCCCCCCCCAGGGAAGCACGCGCACGCCCACCAGTGGAGGATTGCCACGTCTGTCATCGTCATCGCGGGATCCAAGGGTGGTGATACTTTTTCTTTCTCTTTCCTCCTCTTTTTTCCTTTCCTTTTCTTGCTTTTCTCTTCCTCTGCTCTTCCAATATATATGCACGTTTGGGATAAATTGTGACGGGTTGCCCGGAAAATAGCTCCATTGCCAAATCGCCTCTGTTCGTTCGTTGAGCTCACCAGCTTGTTAAGTTTGTCCGTTTGTGGAATTCGCCAGTTAATAAAGTTGCTGGCCAGCCTGTTCCTCTGGGTCATTGTCGTGACTCTACTGACCACGCAGCTCTGCCGAGCAGAGATCGGCCTTTGTCGGTACACAAACCGTCAGGGAATCGAAAAGATTCACCCATCTCGCAACCCACCGAGTGGGACGAGACATTAATTTGGTGTCAGAAGTGGGATTCTGACTTGATCGGTGAGAGGAACAGGGAGGGGATATCGATTGAGTCGAGAAGGGAGGACGTGAATCGGCTGAGTCTGTGTCCTCCAGCAGATCATGGGGTTCAGCCTCATCTTCCCGGGTTCAGCCTGATCTGGACTGCTCCCCTTTGTTGTTAGAGCTGTTAAAAGCTGTTGTTTGGGGTGTGGTAGGAGCTGCGCTGATGGCAGCGCAGTAGTGTAAGTGTACGGTAAGACGGGCTGAGCGAGAGGCGAGCGAATCATTACAAGATTTGGTTGAAAGCTTGCAAGCGGAGCTAGAAGCTGAGCGGAAAAAAGGGGCTTTGGTTGAAAGCTTGCAAGCGGAGCTGGAAGCTGAGCGAAAAAAGTGGGATTTGGTTGAAAGCTTGCAAGCGGAGCTGGAAGCCAAGCGGAAAAAACAGGATTTGGTTGAAAGCTTGCAAGTGGAGCTGGAAGCTGAGCAGAAAAAATGGGTGCGAGCGGAAATAGCAGCAAATAGGTTGCAGAATCAGTTGTGTGATGCTTTTGTCAGGGAGCATGAGTTGCGGTCGGAGCTAGCAGAGGCGCGGAGGGAGGATCTGGAGAGCGAGTGTGGGCACTGCGGTCTGTCTAAGGAACGTGAGCTGGTTGATGGGGGGGTAGCTGGCCGCTACCCCTGGGAGGAAATGGAACGGGCAAAGTGCCAACACGAGAGAACTGCTCCCCAACTTCGCCCACTTATTAAAACAGAATTTCAATATGAAGGGGGCGCCGATACCGCGCCGAAAATCATAGCAAAAGAAATACCCTATAGTGCAACTGAATTGGCGAAATTACAAGATAGATATAGTAGGCTCCCTAGGGAAACGGAGACAGAATATGTGTGGAGGGTCTCCCTCACGGGGGGGGACAGAATTAAACTTTCTGAGGAGGAGGCGCAGGGATACTGGGGTCCAGGCGTGTTTCTAACCGTCCCCGACACTCGAGCCCCCTGGTCCCTCACGGAAAGGGCAGCATACTGGGCTGGAGGGCTAGACCCCTTGGAACGGGGAGATCCGGTGAGCATCCCCACTCCGGGACTGGATCAAATTACCGAGAGTGTGCAGAAAGCCGCCTGCCTCCAGCTCAGGTATGACAGGCGCTTAATACTCCATCAGCCCTCCCCGATGTTGCTAAAAGCCGACCCCATTCGAATGAAACCCCTGATAAAGGGCCTCCCTGACCCCCTAAAGCTCTATGCCATACAAATCCAGGACCGCCTAAGGGCAGCGCTCCCAATTCAGGAGCGTTTAACAGAAATGCTAACGCCAGGGAGAAGCCAAACGCAGTCCACTCCGGCGGAATTCCCCCTCACCTGGGGAGGGGTTGCGCAGGAGCTGATCAGTTATAGCCGCAATGTGGGAATCTCCGGAGGGGAACAAAGGGGTAAAGCTGCGGTTAGGAGAACCGGATTAGACAATTGGCCTTTAAATGGCCTACCCTCCAGAAGAAACCTAGGGTCAGGGATGACGAGGAGCCAGCTCTGGAGGGAGGGCTTACATAGGGAAATACCTAGAGAACTTATGAATGGGTTATCTCTGTCTAACTTGCAATTATTAGTAAAAGGGTGGAAAGATCCGGATAAGACTCACAGGCGAGAAGATAAGACCCCAGCCGAACCGAACTCTCCCTCTGCCCCCCCCGCGGAACACCAGGGTACTGAAGCCAAGTCGGGAAACCTGTTCTGCCGTCCCTATTAAGTGAGCCGGGGGACGGCTTGTGGACTTATGTATGGCAGCTCACAATGAATCAACAGGGAGACTTGATGATTACCTTCCCTATAGGCCCCCACAAAACACCAGTTACCTTTTTAGTGGACACCGGGGCGCAAATGTCAGCTCTGCGTGCAAACGTGGCTGCTCGCAATGACATTGTAACCGATAAAAGGAAAATATGGGTTACCGATGTGTCTGGAAATTCCCTGCCCCAAAACACGGCCACGGTGAAGTGTTGGTTGCCCGAGGAGGACAGCCCCATTTGGGTAGTCATGGTTGTTGGCCCTTAGCCAGTAAACATTCTGGTACTTGACGTATTAAAAGGGAGAGGGTGGGAGGACTGCAGCGGGAAGGAATGGAAATTTGGGTCCCCCACCACCACCTCAGTGCGACTGTTACAGATGGCCCCAACACTTCCCCCATCTAAAATAGTAAACGCAAAACCTTACCCTCTACTGTTGGGAGCCAGAGAAGGAATTAGCCCAGTGATAAAAGAGCTACAAGAGCAGGGGGTGATTATCCAAACCCACTCCCCTTATAATTCCCCAGTACGGCCCGTGCGCAAGCCAAATGGGAAATGGCGATTGACGACTGACTATCAGCGCCTTAATGCTGGTACTGGCCCACTAACAGCAGCCGTTCCCAATACAGCTGAACTAGTCTCCACTATCCAAGAACAGTCACATAATATTCTAGCCACTATTGACGTTAAAGACATGTTTTTCATGGTACATCTGTAGGAAAATGATAGGGACAGATTTGCATTCACCTGGGATGGTATTCAATACACCTTTACCCGCCTCGCACAAGGCTACAAACATTCACCTACCCTGGCACACCATGCTCTAGCCCAGGCACTAGCAGAAGCCCCTCCTCCCGAGGAGGGAGTAAGAACCTACCAGTACATTGACGATGTACTGATGGGGGGGGCTGATATCACCACCGTGGAGAAAACCCAGAAAAAATATAATTATCCACTTGGAAGGACTGGGCCTTCAAATCCCTGTGGAGAAGGTACAATTACCTGCCCCTGAGGTGAAATTTTTGGGCATATGGTGGAAAGGTGGTACAGTTTGCATACCTCCTGAAACCCTGACTACCTTAGAGCAGGTAAAAGTCCCTGAGAACAAAAAGGAACTGCAACATGCTTTGGGCTTACTGGTATTCTGGCAAAAACACATTCCAGATTTCTCTATTATAGCTCGCCCTTGTACGACCTAATGCGCAAAAGACCCGCCTGGGATTGGACTCCTGTTCACGAGGAGGCTCTAAAGCTGTTAGTTTTTGAAGCGGGAGTATATCAGGCCCTGGGTCCGATACATCTGACGGACCCGTTCCAGATTGAATGGGGTTTTGCAATCCACGGGGCATCAATACATATATGGCAAAAGGGACCGGAGGGCCCCACTTGCCCCCTTGGATTCTTCTCACACAGTTTCAAAGATGCAGAGAAGCGGTATTCAGCCTGGGAGAAGGGGCTATTTGTAGTAACCTTGGCCCTACAGGAAGTGGGAAAGATTATACGGAAACAATCTATAATTTTGTGAGGGCCCTTTAAGGTTCTGAGGCCTGTCCTGGTGGGCACCCCACCTCCCATGGGAGCTGCGCAAAGGGAAACAGTTAGAAAATGGTATGCTCAATTAGATCATTACAGCCACGTATATCGGGTGGAAGAAGGAACACCCAGAATACTTCAAATACAAGACAGATCATCTGTTCCCCTGGAAAAGGAGGCTCCCCCTACCTACATAAGGGAGGCTCCTCCCTATGAGCCTCAGCTAAAAAATGTATGGTTTACAGATGCCTCTTCAAAAAGGGAAGGTAGGGTTTGGAAGTATCGGGCAGTGGCTTTGTGTGTCGACTCCGGAGGGCAGATCATAACCGAGGGTGAAGGCAGCGCGCAGGTAGGGGAACTGGTGGCAGTCTGGAGTGTAGTTACTAGAGGAAAAGACAATATCGACCCTGTGTATATTTATACAGACTCATATGATGTATTTAAAGGATGCACTGAGTGGCTCCCTTTTTGGGAGCAGAATCAATGGGAGGTAAACCAGGTGCCAGTATGGCAAAAGGAAAAATGGGAAGACATTCTGCAAGTAGCTAAGAGAACCCCTATATTAATAGGCTGGGTGGCTGCCCACCAGGGAGGGAACCACCCCGCACACATTTTAAATACCCAAGTAGACTTGCTTACCCACTTGGCTGTGATGACAATAGAAGCAGAAGAGGAAAAACGGGAGCATCTATTAGGGTGGCTGCATGTAAAACGCGGCCACTCAGGAATTAAAGACCTCCTTAAGGAAGCTGGGAGCAGAGGATGGCCTGTCACTAGGGAAATGTGTGGCACTGTGATTTCTATGTGTGGTCTATGTCGTACTCGGCTGGAAAAACACCCACTACAAGATCCTCCACTCCACCTTCGGGATGGGAAGGGCTTATGGGAGACCTGGCAGGTCGACTTCATAGGGCCTTTCAGGAAATCGGAGGGGAAGCGATATGCGTTAGTAGGGGTAGAAGTTGTGTCCGACTTGTTCAGGCCGAAGCTGTGGCACGAGCAACAGGAGAAAGTACGGTGAAGGGGTTAAAGTTCTGGTTTAGTGTCCTACCTAAGCCTCAGTCAATACAATCAGATAATGGCAGTCACTTCACCACAGGGGTGGTTCAAGAATGGGCAACAGTCGAAGGGATACAGTAGATATTCCACACTGCCTATTACCCCCAAGCAAACAGGATAGTGGAAAGAACCAATGGACTTTTGAAACGCGCCCTAAAGCCGCACGATCCTGGTTGGCCAGGATGCCTGAGCGATGCAATAACCAAGGTCAATAGTCGATGGGGGGCAAATGGATGCCCTAGGCTCACTGCTTTCTGCCCAAAACCCCCCAGTCTCCGCCCAGGGACAAAGGAACTGAAGGGTTCCAAAGGAGTCCCGTATTATCCGCGGCAACGGGTACTAGTAAACCTACCAATGGTGGGAGAGGTTCAGCTAACCCTAAAGACTCCGTTGAACCTTTATGCTTGGGTGGCTACTGGCACCCATGGGAAAGATCACAAAATTAACACCAGGTGTTAATCTCTTCCTTTTAAAACTGGTCTGAAAAGGGACTGAGTTTTTCTTTCCTTTTGCAGGGGGAGAACCAGACTGTTGCCTGCTAAAGTGTGCTGACCTCGTCGGAGGAGCATTGGACCTCGATGAATACTGCCACTGTTGTAATAATAGTCCTAATATGTATTTACTATTTCTCACATGGATGGTGGTCCTCCTGTCCTCTAGGAAAGGAGGACACAGGGGGGAGTGGAAACCATATTCCTTAGAAGATTGTGTGGGAACCAATTCATGTGTTTACTAGAATCTGGAATAGAACCAACCAAGGGATATGTGTTGCCCTTCCTCAGTCAACCGAACAAGGATTGAGATTTGGTGGTGGTGGTGGTGGTGGTTTTTATTGCATTGCCCAATATCATGTATAACTTGGAAAAGTTCTTAACTATAACACTGGTCCTGGGGACAACCTCCCCTCCCCCCCCCCCCCCAAAAAAACCTGGCTCTTGGAGAAAACCTGGCTCTTGGAGAGAGTAAGGGTTGTGATAAGGGACATGTGTATTTGTTGGAGTTATCCCTCCCACAGATATAGAAACCGGGATGTTCTGTGCAGCAAGACTTATGGTAGAGTCAAGTATTGTGGCATACCCTGTACACACTACCCTTTGCAGAGCCTGCCGCTCACTGCAAAACCTGATGTACCTGTAAAATTAGCATATCCCCGGCCCCCTTGGGACTAGTTTGGGGATGTTCTAACAGGAAATTTTATTCCTGCTTAACATTGAAATATCATGCTGGTCTGAAATGTGGATTACTCATCCCATCCTTATGCCCATCTTGTGTTTTCAGTTTCACCACCCCTCCCTGGCGAGTGCACTGGGAAGTGGCAGAAGCCCCAAAAAACTTGATGTTGAATTTAAGTGATGGAAAATGTTGTATAACATTGTCCATCTCACAACTCCGGTACTACTGCACTCTGCTACTGCACTCTACTACTACTACACTCACAACGTCAGTACTACTATAGAGGCAACACGGACCAAAATGAAAGAAATTGCTAACCAAGCTGCCGAACTGTTTTGATCACTCCAACCAAAAGACTGTTTCGACGGGCATGCACCCAGATCTTGGTTTGCTTCCCTCCTACAATCATGGGGACTCATGGGGTGGGGGAAATGGTTAATTCAAATTGGAATAACCCTGTTGGCTGGATTTGTTCCTTATGACTGGCGTAACTATTGTTTAATGTATGATTACCCATCTGCTTGCTTCTGCTTTCATTCTCTTTTCTCCTGCTGTTCACTATGTTCATATCACCACCCTGGAAGACAAAATCAAGGACCCTCTGCCAACTCTCATTGAAAATGTATGATTTTGCAAACTATGTCTTCTCAATCTTCTCTATGTGAAAATCTTCACCCTGGATGAAGATTATACAGACAATGTTTGAGCCACGGGGTGGTGTGAGAGACTGAAAGAGTCAATGTCTCAAACATTGTGGCGACTTGAGGCGCTATTTGCATGGCGACAGCAGGGGTGGGGGAGAGCGGGAGCAGGATGTGCGGGACGTGGAGAGCGCGTCGGAGGATGCGCGGTTCTGGGTTCCGCCGGACCTGACCATGTATGGCCAGAGGTCACACAGAGCTGATCTGAGGAAGGGGCTTGCAACGCCCCAGAGACCCCTCGCAACCACCCCCCTCCCCCAGCGCCTGCACAGAAGATTGAGAACTTTCTAGAATAAGAACCATGTAAATCCTGAAGGGGCGTACCTGGAGGCGGGGATTAGCCTATAAAAGACATACCCCCACCCCCACCCCAGGGAAGAGCGGGCGCGCCCACCAGTGGAGGATTGCCACGTCTGTCATCGTCATCGCGGGATCCAAGGGTGGTGATACTTTTTCTTTCTCTTTCCTCCTCTCTTTTCCTTTCCTTTTCTCACTTCCTTCTTCCTCTACTCTTCCAGTGTATGCAAGTTTGGGATAAGTTGTGATGGGTTGCCCAGAAAATAGCTCCATTGCCAAATCATCTCTGTTCATTCGTTGAGCTTGCCAGTTCGTTAAGTTTGTCCGTTTGTGGAATTCACCAGTTAATAAAGTTGCTGGCCAGCCTGTTCCTCTGGATCATTGTCGTGACTCTACTGACCACGTGGCTCTGCCGAGCAGAGATCAGCTTTTGTCGGTACACAAACAGTCGGGGAATCGAAAAGATTCACCCATCTTGCAACCCACCAAGTGGGACGAGACCGTATTAGGCCCTTCTTATCCTACCTTTAAATAATTAAGCAATGCAAACTTCTGTCATCAAGGTGCATGCTTCTGTGACTGATGCAGGCATGAGATGCATCTGTAACTCTGTTGACAATTTTTCTGCAACTTAGTGTATTCTGCTCTTGGAGAAAGAACTTTAGTCTTGATTCCATGTTTTTGTCCCCATTATTGAGAACCCAGGCTATCAGGTATAAAAAAAAACAAAACCAACACAAACTATCCTCTTCCTGTAAAACAATTATAGTTCACATATTTTTATTCAGGTTATCAAATTAAGATTTAGCAAATCAGAGTATTCTCCTTCATCAGCTGGGACAAACTGTTGGGGTGGGATAATCTTGCTGCTAATCTGTAGATGCCCTTCTGTGGACCCCAAGCACAGTTCTGTGGCCATGCGTAATGATGTAGCATGGCTATCCGTGGCTATCCGTCCTATCCTGAAAAAGAGCAACAAGCAGCAGCAGTGTTTTCAGCAACAATGCATAGTATGTCCTTGCAGAGGCTAAATGTCAACATCTAATATACTACATTTCTTCTACTCCTTTTCCTAGCACTGTATCTGATGTAGATGTATCTGTTTTAGAGACATCTTGGCAGATGAATTGAACTTCACCCTCGTATTCTGCTGTGGTTAATGCATCTTGTCTAATGTCTAAGCCATTCCTTTGCTGTTTTGGTCTTTTTGTTCCCAAGGGACAAATCCCATGCCATTCCCATTTAGAATAGCTTGGAGTGGAATAGTCTTTTGAGGCTTTTTGTTGGTTTTCACCAAGCAAAGTAAAAGTTTATTATCTTGCATCCTGAAACAGTCAAGGTTAATGTCTTCTATTCCTGTTTCATCTTGGTAGTATAGCAAGCATTCTGTATTAGGTATCTACTTTTCAAAGGAAAAAATAATAGAAAATGTGTTTAAATTTATAGTGGCTGCAGCAGAACATAGACAACTAAAACTATTAGAAATACTGTAACATTATTCATGTACCAAATGGGTAAGGTATGTACAAAGCACTACTTATACGATCTAGTGATCTAGGATGCAGAAATGCATAATTTAAACTTCCCTCATATGCATTTAGTTGTTACTAAAGTTTGTACTGTCTGATAATTTGCTGCAGTTTATAACAAAAAAAACCCCAAAACACTTCCCCCCCAAACAAAAAACAATGCAGAAGTAAAGCACAACTCTTACAAAAATGTCCTTATTTTTAAATATTTGCATAGTCTGAGTCTTAGTATGCACCAAAGCCCTAGACAAACTACATTATCGTTTTTCTGCCGTATCTCAAATTGTGCTTCTGATACGACTCTTAGCAAGCATATGTTATCTATAACTTCTAAGCCAGATGCCTGACACTTTAGGCATGCCCATAAACAACTTTTAATGCATTCAAATGAGACTGTTTAAAACGTGTTCTTCTCTTTCTCATGTTTTGGTTGTTTTGAGCTGAACTAGCTGATGTTAAGGTGAGAAATAATTATGATCCCAATCTCATGGGGCACTCAGAGTACTTAATTTGCACTGACTTCAGGCCATACTGCCAGAAAAAAAGCCAAAGAAGCAAAATCTAATGAGCTCTGAATACACTAATTAAACTTCCCAAACCAAAGGGTTGATATTTATAAACAACTGTTGTATTTGACACTGCTCTATTTTAATATTGTTTTTCTCAGTATTTCTCCACATCCCTGTGTGGCTTTCAAGTCACCTTTTTGTTCAGTGCTGTCAATAATGCTTTTTGAGGAGAAAAATTTGGGGGTGTTTTTGCCCTTTTTTGCGGGTAATGAAACAATTAACCTGTGCTGCAACAACCTTCAAACTTTTTAAGATGAGTTTTTCTTATCAGGCCTAGTAATTCACTTCTATGGAACCTTGATCTATGTGCTTGATATTTTCAATAAAATGGCAAGTCCATGTGGAAACAGATGCAGTGAAGCATCCAGTCATGAACTTGACCTTTTTTTTATTCTTCTGGTTTGATAACATTTTTACAATATGAGAGACTATTTTTAACTTAGCCAAAGTGACATTTTTACTTTTTCCATGTACAAACAAAAGTAGAAATGTAATTTCATTGTGCCTTACTTTTCCCATTGAACTGGCTAGACCTTTTCAAATACCTTTTTGGATTATCAAAAGAAAGCAAACTTATTGTTTTCTTCATTGCAATACAGTCTGTATTCTCTCATAGACACTGGTGGATGTATAATTTAAGAATTCACACAAAAAAGTGACTATAACCATCCAGGTCTTTCTCCCAACTATGTTGTGATAATGAACAGAGTAATAAAATACTCTATTATGAAATATTTATAAAGGATTTTTAGGACTGTACTCAACATATTTTTGACTGAATAATATAGACAGGTAAGATATTATACCGGCCTTCTGCAACTAAATTTCTTTAGTTTGTTTTTTATTTATAGGTTGCTACTCTGGAAGCATCTTCAAATACTTTTTGCAAAGTCACAAGATGGCTGAGGTTGGCAGGGATCTCTGGAGATCACCTCATCTAATCCCCACCCCTTCTCCAAAGCAGGGTCAGCTAGAGCTGTTTGTCCAGACCTGTGTCTAGTTGGGTTTTAAATATCTCTAAGGAAGGTGACTCCACAACTTCTCTGAGCAACCTGTTCCAGTATTTGATCACTGTCACAGTAAAAGGTGTGGAGTTTTTATTTTGTTTCATTTTTGTTTTTTAAAATATTTAGATGCAGTTCTCCATTATTTCAGTTTGTGCTTGTTACCTCTTGTCTTTTCAGTGGGTACCAATGAGAAGAGTCAGTCTCTCTTCCTTCTCTTCTCAAGTATTTAAATACATTGAGATCCCCCTTGAACCTTCTCTTTCTGATGCTAAGCCATCCCAGCTCTCTCAACCCCTCCCTGTATGACAGATGTTCCGAGTCCTTAATCATCTTCATGGCTTCAGTCTTGCCATAGAAAAGAAAGCTGTTTCTATGGCACAGATGCAAAAATACAAGCTTCCTAGAGGACAATATATCTTATATATCTATTTTGTTCATTTGTGTTCACGCAGTATGTACAGAATTCTGTTACTTCTATTGCTGTTTAAAGCAAGAAAAACAAAACAAAAATTCAGAAAGTATCACCTGGTCTACCTCATTCTTTCATGACATTTTCCTTTAAAACAAATGCACAACCCGCATGCAGATGACTGAGAACAGCGTTGTTAAACAGGAGCTGGCATTCAAGTTCCCGCCAAGTGACGAAGAGATTTTGCATTGCCTCGGCATGCAGGAAAAGGGCGAGGACAAAGGCACGGGTGAAAAGCTTTCACCAAAAGGAGAGGTATTCCAAACTGTCTTTCTAATAACTACAGGTGATGCAGGAAGGTGGGAATTTGATGCAGCATGCAGCTGGGAGGGCAGACTTCCACTTGGTGTCAGTGAGCCATCTTGCCTGTGCCCCTGAGGTGTGTCAAAATTAGCAAGGCAATTGACAGGCTTTTTTATATCTATCCAAATACACATCTGTATACATCTATCTCTTTCGATCCTGGCAAGAAGGCTTATTCTGCTGGTGCAGTGCTCCTCTTCCCTTAAAAGGGAGAATAGTTAAGCAACTGTTACCCTCCTTTGGATCCCTGTGACTGTAGTGCTGTGGAAGGAGAGTAGCTATGAGATTCATAGCTCTTCCTCCCAGCAGGTTTTGTTGCTGTGCTACATACTCAAGGAGGACCAGAGGATAGTGTTGGTACTCATTTTGGTCATGCTCGAAGATTCTTTTTAATCTCAAAAGAAGGGGAAGGTATTGCTGCTGCTGCTTCTTCATCTCTTCTCCTCCTTTTCTTTAACTCACATAGCCAGGTGTTGTTTGTCAGTACAGAATCTATAAAGTGCATACCATCTCTTTAGCTTCTGTAAATTTAAGCATGGGGAATGGACGGGAAGAATTCATCTGCAGAGCTATGGATTTGGGAACAAGTTAGATAAAATACCAAATTTGAAACACTAGGTTGAGATGTATGTTACTGTTAATGTTTATCACTAGCCAGTAAGCTAATTAGCAAGGATTGAACTTCTGGTTCCTACTGTCTAATTAAGTTATTTCTTAAGGACAACAAATTCAAGTATGGCAATATAAGTGGAGGGAGTTAATCCTACAAGATGTATTCCATTGATTTATAGATTGATTACCTCTTATTGCTAGCCTTGTCTGGGCAATTAAAAATACTATCTATTTTAAACAAACCGGGAAATCTAACATCCTTTCTTAATGATAATCCTACTCCTAAGCAATAGCTAGGATATTACTCCCTTCCTTACAGAGTTTAGTTTTCTTTCTCTATATGTAACTGTCATTTAAAAGAATCCAAGAAATTCCAGCCTGGGAAAAGAACCTGGATCTGCAATCTCTATATGGACCATCTGAGAAAGTGTTGTAGATTCAGTCCTTATTGCATATAAATAATCATAATCCATGGTGCAAGTAATTCCCATCATGTATGTGAATAAGGGTTAAAGCATTACGCCCAAAGTGCTACCAGTGTTCCCTTTGGGCTTAGGGGATGCATCAGCAAATGTGAAAACCTGGTGAGCCAGCAAAATTCAGTTCTAATTGCTTTAATCAGCAGGCTTAAAACACAGTCAAATTGCCAGTGATATTCACGGCTCCACAGGCTAGAGGCTTTTGCAGTGAATATAAAATATTGACGCAGAGTCTGTGATGATTCACTTTTGCTACAAAGTCTTGTAAATACTTATGAGAGTAATTGCCAATGCAGTAATAAATTTGAAGATCACACAACTATTTTTCTTTCAGAAACTTTTAACAGTTTTATCATTCGTCACTGTTACTGCCCTATGTACATATGGTCTTACTGTCTAGCAACTATAAATCACATGTGCAAATTATCACTGCCTCCAAACAGAAACAAAACTAGGACCATGATTCAGTAAATGAGTACACGTGCCAGCGTTTTACATAAGAAGTGCTTAATCCACGTGCTTAAATATTAGACATGCATTTAAAACCATGTTGAATTGGTGCTTAGGTTGGGCACAAGAAGTCTATATGTCAAGGGCAATGTGTATTTCATGGAAGGAAATACAGGAAGAATGGAATCATCATCCAGAATTGCAGAATCTCTTTAATAAGCCAGTATTGACTTTTAATATTAAGATTTATTCAGTTAAGACTTAAATGTCACCCAATGATAGAATTAGATAATTTTCTTCCTCAAAGAATGATGAATCTTGACTTTTCTTTTTTATAAAGCAGAATTAAAAAGAAGGAAATCAATGCATTTTTTGGTACATAGGTTCACTACTGCAGTCATTCATATGGGCGAGGTAACTTTCCTTTTAAGGGCAAAAAAGCAGCCAATAAGGATTTTCTTCTTAAAATAAAACTGTAATAAGTAAGGGAACTGGAAGTTCATAAAACGGGGGTTTTTTTTGTCACTGAGCAAAGAACTGAATAAACAGACAGATTACATTCTGGATGATTATTTTCCCCCAAACTTTTTTGGGTTAGCTCATAAAATTATTGTTTCTTATATCAATATTTAATGATCTTAGAAGGAATAACCAATAGAAATTTTACCATCTGAATCCTAACATTTCTCCTAAAATTTCTCAAAGGATGCAAGAAGAAATAGAAATATTAGCGTTAACAGTTTACATCTCACAGAACTTTACTTGAGGCAATATCAATTGGTAAGTAAATTTTATCTATGCTGTTTGGAGTTTGTACATTCTTATGCTGAATAAATTCAGAAGTTTAAGTCTTATATGAACCTACTTGTACAATGAAAACTGGCTTCACTATTTTCCATGCTTACCTGCTAGTATTTGTCAGCGTACACTCTTTTTTTTGTTTGTTTGTTAGCAGTATTTTACCAATAATCTCTAAAACTTATGTTTCATTTCAGCTGGGCTAGTATTAACTACACAGTAATAAGACAGTAAATTGTCATGAGACATAGTTATGGCAAATTCTCAAGTCTTTTGGAAGCACATCTAAATTTCTGTGAATGCATGTTAAGTATCAAAGTAAAGATTATGGTTAGGCTCAGCTTCCACTTGGTGAAAATGAGAAACAAAGACACCTAATCTCTTAATATAGTGAAAGGACATTAAACACTTCAGATTATAAACTTTTCTTGTAGATAAGAACCATGCTTGCTTTTATATTTTGAAATCACATTGAATATTACAGACAGGTCTAGAGGCGGGAGTGGTGAAGCTAATAATCGTGGTAGGTTTTTGTCAGGAAGAGTGTCCAAGGTCACAGTGGGAGGTTGTGGCAGTAGTAGTGTATCGGCATTCTGCCCTGTAAAGGACACTGTATTAATAAAGAGGAAAAACCTCTTTGCTCATGGTGGCTTTCTGGGTGAGCTGAAGGAAATCGTAAAATGTCAGACACTAATATGAGAGATGGTATCATTCTGTGCTGTGCGCCATGTGGATGAATCAAACAAGTTGGAAAGGGAGCTCTAGCAGTCACAGTTCTTTCTGTTCCTTTTCCCCCTCCTCCCATGCGGTGCTCAGAAACACTGTGAAGGATCCCTGAGAACTAACATGGAGAGCAACAGACTCTGGTGTGCTAAAAGTAAAGGACAAGTGGACTCCACAGAAAGAAATCCAAGGGGTACAAGGCAGGGTAGAAGAAAGACTAGTGCTGCATAGCTAGGAGAGAAATGAAAACTACATTCACCTCTTGTGAAGGGGAAAGACCTATGAGGACAGGAAAAGGAGAAATGGGTACTTAAAGGAATTGTCTGGGAATTTAGTGTCTGTATCGAAACGTCAGTGCATATCTTGAAAACAAATTTGCATATCAGTGGAAGCATTTATTTTTATAAGTTTTCTCTGACCACCTTCCTTGTTTTTATTATCTCTAACAAGACTTGGCAGGACCAACAGTCCTATGTCTTTGGCATGTTTGTATTAAATCCTTTAACTGTTCCATCACCAGGTGTTTGGGGCTGGATTTTGTATTTTGTTAAGCAGTTCTATGGCAGGAGGCACATGCTTTTCTTTTTTAATTCCTGAGCAACTCTGATAGGGTCATGTAGGTGGATGTCATATCTTTTTGATCGGCTAGGGTGCTTTGTCTTATTTCTTACTGCTCTCTAGAAGGATGACTTGGAAGCACTTGTATATTTATTTTTTTAAATACTTACTGGACATATTTCATGTTATATTTGATGTAAATCATAATGATTTGTTGAACATACCCACTCAACCAGCATGCTGTCAGGTTAGAACATACTTGCAAGTTGAATTCCAGTCCCTTAACTCCGCTGACTGATGCATAGAGATTTTGGCTACCGTAAGTTTCCAAGTAATTGTATATCTGTTACAGTGGGGCTTAAATTTGAAGTTGTGCATACAAACTGAAGCTAGGTTTCTGAAAGTTACTTATAACTGTTGTGAGTATGACAGTATTTTTCCTACAACATGCTTGAAGGCCTTAGTTAGTCTTGCCTTGCACAGTTTTGGTATGCCAGCCAAAGCCATTCTTCTTTATTCCTTCTACAAGAGACTGTGACAGTTTAGTGTGTTCAAAATACTAGTCCTAAATGCAAATAACCTGGAAGGAGATTTGGTATGTATAGGAAGGACAGAAGCTCAGCTAAAAATTTGTCATGTCATTACTACCATTCAGCCAAGTTTATACTTAAACAGTGATATTTTTCTGATTGCAAGAGGAATTCAACCAGCTTGTGGGCTTCCTTTTAGTCACATCCATTAATCCAATTATCATGTAAATGCATCCCTGCAGTGTTTATTTTTCTACAGTGACTGCACTCCTGTCTTGGGAAATGTGTTATTTTATCCTATGTTCTTATGAAGGCCTGTTAAGACCTCTGTAGTTAATGTTACAAAGGAGATTTTCACTGTGAGAACATTCTTGCCCTTTTTGTAACTTTTACAAGTAACGAATGAAGTATCTTTGTCTATTGGTTGGTTGTTGGGTTTTTTTCCAAGCTTGCCTTTGTAGAAGGGACTTGAGATAGACAGGAAAAGCCATTTATGAACTACGGACTGGAAAAGAGATTTATTTTTTTTTGCCTTTTCAAGAACATACTGAAGTCCAAAAGATACCCACTTTGCTTCTGAAACCATCTTCATTTAACTTAGTTCTTAGGTGTGTTAGCTTAGAAATTTGTTAAGGTATCCGGAAAAATCTAAGGTGTATACTGCACACTGAGTTGTGTTGTGAAGATAATTAACTAGTTATTTAAGAAAGTTTTTTGTGTTTGGGGAAAAAAATATGCTTAGACTTGTGGTTTATTCCAATGAAGAACCCTTGCTTATTGAAAACTGTTGCTGCTGATGAGAAACTGCATATTGGTTTATAGCAAAAAAACCAAATAAGCAAAGAACAGATTAAAATCTATAAATGTGAGGAGAGAAATGTGCTGTTATTTGTCTTACTTGGTTTTTTTATTATTATTTTTTGCTCTTTACGTTTAGGCTTTGCTTTTTAAGTAGGTGACAGCTACTTTCCAGCTTAACTTTTTTTTTTTTTTTTTTTTTTAATGCAATGTGTGTGTTTAATTCCAGTGAAAAAGGCACTTATTTTCAGCCCAATAAACCAGTGATACATCTGGCCACTGCTCTCTGGAGCTGCTTCTATTAATTTCCTAATAAATTAGCATCGCACATAGGTTCTAACAGACTTATGCCTGCTTAATTAGGTGTTAGACCGTTACAGATGCCACTCACAGCTCCTCATGTTTCTGGGAGATGAAACACTGAAGTAAGCTGCAGGGTAATTAGAATTACCTTATTGGGATTATTTTTTTGCATTCCACTCTAAGGTAGGAAAAATGGATTTGTTTGCAGCTCTTACAAAAAGGCAGCCTAATGGTAACAAGGCTTGGGATAAAAGCTTAAATTTAGGGCTACTAGACTTTTTTTAGAGTTATTTCATTTGATACAGGTTCCTGGTTCCTGGATCAGGAACACAGGTTCCTGGATCAGCATTTGAAAGCATGTATAACAAGTTGCATTTTAAAATTATTTCCTTTTCCTTTTCACTTCTATTGGCAGCATATCTCAGAATCCCTAATGGCTGATAATAACCAGCAGTCTTCCTTGAAATTTCTAGATAAAACATTGATAAAAGTATCAGTCAAGAGTTTGCATGTCTTTTTTTATAGATCTGTACAGCTTACTTACCTTCATGTTTCTCTGTATGTAAGCTATTGAACACCCACTATTTGCTAAGCTAATCAAGAGAAGGTCTTTTAGATTTTTTTATGCGATTAAACCCTTCTGTGCCCTTGATGATCTTACTAGCTCTTCCCAGACTGTTTTCCAGTCTGAGTTTGTATTTCCTGAGTAATGTGTTACCAGAATTGCACACAGTGTTCCAAAACCTACAATTTTTGCATTTCCGTTAGTAGTTTCTTGGCTTAGTGCTTCCTTATCTCTGCTTAAAATATACATACCCAGTATATTCTAAGATTATGTTACAGGAGGTGTTTGGAGTTAGCCTGCAAGAACATTACATTTAATCATGATTTGTATTACACAAGTTCTCAAAGTTATCCATGTCTTCTGTGATAGTCTGACTTTTTTAGTACTGGTAGCACCTATAATTTCATTTGCATGTTTATTTTTCTAGACTGCCCTTGAGGATTAGTTTGAGACCCTGTATTCAAGAAAATTTATTAGGTTGTATTTCCAGTCAAAATGCTTTTCTTTTGTACACAACTCATTGCTATCTTCTGTTTTGAAAGTTCACCAAAAGTTTTTGGTTTGGTGTGATTTTGAGTGGCAAGGATTGGGTTTTGTTGTTGTTTTAAACTGTATCTCCTCTTAGGGTGAAGTAGTAAGTTATACTTCCCTGATGAGACGTCTGTTACTTACGATGTCAAGGGAAAATTAGCTCTGCTACCTCTGTTGCTTTAGGGAATGACACAAAGGCTTATAGCACCCCAAAAGTACTACAAAGCTGAGGCCATGTTATAAACTGTGCAATTCCTCAAATACTGCAGTTTGGTTATTGCCAAGGATATTACATTGATAGATAAATCAGGTAATCTTTGTAGTAATTCGCATGTTGCTGCTGGCTTGGTTGACATTCTAGCTTGTAAATACAATACAGAATTGATTTGTGGGCTTCCTGTTTTCTTGTGGGCTGTTGGGTTAAATTAAAAATTGGCTTTCTCGTGACTGCTCATTCATGCTCTGTGGCTGGGAGATGAGTGGTTTACACTCATTAGTGAAGACCTTCAGGGAGGACTGTGAACAGGGCAGTACTTCAGACAAAGTCCAAATTAAGGGCCAATACGTTGGGAGGCTGTGTATCCTCTCCTTCCAGAAATTTAAACAGTTTCCATAGCAATACTGCTTTGTATGGTAGGAATGGGCAAACAGGTTTGAGGACCCATGCTACAGATTTTTTTTATAACATGGGGTCATAAGTTAAATGATTCAAAGAACTAATTTAATAAGATTTTGTTCCAGCTGCAGTTGGGAGTATGACAATTTGAGGGGAGGTTTTTAGTTGTTTTTTTTTAAACATCATGCTGCTAAAGATTATAGTTCTACACAACACAGCCATAGGAAATATGGGTGACAAAGGAAGAGAATATCAAACATCATTAAGTGCCTTTTGTAACCAACCGATGTCACTAGTAGAGAGATTTGTTTACAAGAAAGTATCTCCCGCTCTGGGAATTCTGTCTTCCATGGGAATAACCCCATGTCTCTAGTCTGAAAAGAATGTGTATGTAGATGCAAAAAAGTGTTTCCTGTTCTGTGGCTGACCAACTGAAAAGAGTATGCAGTGACTGTTTTTAAAGAGATCATGATTTCCAAAACATAGACAACAATAATTGTGTTTGTGAAGTTAGATCTGGTTCTCTCAAAAATCACATTGAGTTATCGAACTTCTCTGTAAAACCCCAAATTTAGTAAAAACAAAACCCCCTAAGGTCTGCATTTTAAATTTAAATATAATTTAAAATGTTTAGCAGCAAAGTATGCAAGCCCTTGAATAAAAGAACTAACTTCAGAGATTTTGATCCTTGATTTTATTAACGTTTTCAATTTTGAGTGATCCAAAAAACTTTGACATGACAATACTAGAATTTTGCTGCTTTGAACAACTTTTCTTCTTTTAGGAGGGGCGGCGAGAGATATTTATGATAAATGCTAATAAACTTTTTTATTCTTCCAGATGGGGAAAAAAACCTCAACTTCCTAAAAGCATTTTGAAGACCAATGTTTTAATTGAATCACATTTGAACCTGCCTCTTAAAGAGAAAAACAAACCCATATTTCTTTTCTCATACAGATTCTGGACAAAAAAAATGCCCGTGATTTCATTGTCCTTCTTGCGAAGAAAGACTAAGTTTAAATGGGAATATTACCTACCCAAGTTGGAACTTCAGAGGTTAGTACTGTATTTACAAGGAAATACACATAAGATTTAGCAAACACCTAGAAGTGTTTAGGAACAGCATGATCCTATGCCATTTATTGGAGACAAAAAGCACTAGGAAACTCACAAATAAACACATCCTCAAAAAATTGCTTGTCCAGTTCAAATGACTTAGTTCTTAAATTTTACAGAGAAACAGACTGAGTATCTGGTAAGTGGTAGAGCATAGGGGAGTCTCTGGATTGTCTGGTCTGTGACAACATCAAGGTAGAGCATGTGTTTCTGAACAATATTCTGTCTTTGCTTAGGCTTGCAGTGTCACAGAATCCACAAAACTCCAGGTAAATAGCTCCAAGGATTAATTATAACCTGTAAAGACAAAAAGAAAAAAGTTCTATAATGGTGTCTTCTCAGCTTTCTACTGCTGTATCTCAGTATATCTTCATCTGCTACATTATGTGGTCCTCTATTAAAGTAGTCCGGTGTAAATCTGGACTGGGATGAAGTCTTCACTAAAGTAAACAGATTTTTATTTGTTGTCTTACCAAAGGGTTAGCTATTTCAAATCACTGATAATTCTTACAGCTTGCTTCTGAAATAATTTTTTTTAGCATCTTCCAAATACAGATCCTAGAAGTTATGTGTGTAGTAATTGATAAAGCTAGACACCTACTTTTACTTGAGATTCCTGCATTTATAGGTGCAAATTTTACACTTTGCTTTTAAACTCTATGTTCTGTTGAAAGCTAATATTGAGTGAGTTATTTCTCAACACCCATGAGGTAATTCTGAATTAACTCCTTGTTGTGGTTTAGCCCCAGCCCGCAACTAAGCACCAGGCAGCTGCTCGCTCACTCCCCCCTGGTGGGATGGGGGAGAGAATCAGAAGAGTAAAAGCGAGAAAACTCATGGGTTGAGATAAAGACACTTTAATAGGGAAAGCAAAAGCCGTGCATGCAAGCAAAGCAAAGCAAGGAATTCATTCACTACTTCCCATGGGCAGGCAGGTGTTCAGCCATCTCCAGGAAAGCAGGGCTCCTTCATGCGTGATGGTTACTTCAGAAGACAAACGTCATAACTCTGAACGTCCCCCCTTCCTTCTTCTTCCCCAGCTTTATATACTGAGCATGACGTCATATGGTATGGAATAGCCCTTTGGTCAGTTTGGATCAACTGTCCTGGCTGTTTCCCCTCCCTACTTCTGCACCTGGCAGAGCATGGGAAGCTGAAAAGTCCTTGACTAGTACAGCAACAACTAAAATATCTCTGTATTATCAACACTGTTTTCAGCACAAATCCAAAACATAGCCCCATACCAGCCACTATAAAGAAAATTAACTCTATCTCAGCTGAAACCAGGACACTCCTAAAACGTGCAGTTGGAACACCAGGTCACTGGTGAGACGTCCATCTTATGTGAACACTGAGCTGTATACCTCTACTGTTTCAATTTAATCTTTTTAAGTATGCAGTTTGAATTGTATGGTATTGATTAAAGTATCCTTATTAGAAATTGCTAGTAAACACTAACCTAAAGCTTGGAAAATGCTGCTGTGACCATTTTCAGCATGAGGGTTGTATCCTTCCTGAATAATGATTTTACAGGTAAATTCCAAAACATTACATAATTATTCCTAGATTGTTTACCCAAAAACCCAAAGCAAAAAATCTTGGACATTTAACTCCTGTGCAGAAATTCGTGATCGATGACACAATTCTACTCATCAAGGAACTCATTCTCTTAAAAATGTAATATCCTTCCATCTGTTATAATGGGGGTTCATTCGTGTGACAGCACCCCAAATCAGATAGTCTGTCTAATGGTTGCAAGCAAGATATCATAGCTTCAGAAGTTACTAGTTAGTGGAACTGTGCTAAATAATCGTGTGAGTGCTCATAGATTGTCCACTTCAAGGCTGTAGTTCATATCTATAATTTCTGCTAATGAATATTTATTTACAGAAGAATTAGTGATTTTTATGTTTTGTATAGAAAATAACTATGCTGTGGTAACTTGACCACTTACAGTTGGATTCTGGAAATAGCCTCTCAAATGTGTGAGAGCAGAAAATTATTAACAAAAGAACTGAAGTCCCATCTGGGGGGGTTGGTTTGTTTACATTCATTTGAATAAAGGACTCTTCAGAAACAACATTTAGAGTTGGGTACTTGTCATCTTAAGTTGCTTTTTGTCTGACTTTTTTTTACGGGATTGTGTATCTTCCCTCTCTGCTCTTGCAGCAGCCAAAAAACCATAAAGCTATTGACTATAACACAAACTGAAAACCAAGGGAAAAGGTATTCTCTTTTAGCAGGTACTTCCCTCACTTGTGCCAGCTGTTTATCCTGCTATCACAACTGCAGAAATATGAAAGTTAAGTTTCATTCAGCTGAACAGATATGCCCCCAAGATATGCCTCATTTGAAATGCCCCCAAGAATAACTGTGTTCTTGTAGAGGAATAAATTCAAAATATAGATTGGTGTGCTTTAATGGGAAAATGGCAAAACTCTACCCAGTGTGATTCTCAGAATTGTCTGTAGCAAAGTGAAATGATGGACAGTGACTTATTTGAAGTAAGAAAACAAAGAGGGAAAAGGGAATCCTTTCCTGTAATGGTTACTTGCAGGAGGTATGTAAATGTGATAATTCATTCAATTTACACTACTGCTGTGTGACTTCAAAACAAAGCCAGTGGTAAAGATCTGCAAAGCATGGCAGGGCCACAGTGATTTCACTTGCAAAAAACCCACCTTGAAAACCACACACCCCAAAACCCCAACTCCTCAGTGTCAATTAAGTATTTTGAAACACCTCAAACTCAGTAAGATCTTGTGCTAGTTTTGGCTGGGATAGAGTTAATTTTCTTCATAGTAGGTAATACGGGGCTACGTTTTGGATTTGTGCTGAAAATAGTGTTGATAATACAGGGATGTTTTAGTTACTGCTGAGCAGTGCTTACATAGAGTCAAGGCCTTTTCTGCTTCTCACCCCACCCCACCAGCAAGTAGGCTGGGGGTGCACAAGAAGTTGGGAGGAGACACAGCTGGGACAGCTGACCCCAGCTGACCAAAGGGATATTCCATTCCATTTGACATCATGCTCAGTATGCAAAGCTGGGGGAAGAAGAAAGAAGGTGGAGATGTTCAGAGTAGTGGTGTTTGTCTTCCCGAGTAAACATAATGCATGCTGGAACCCTGCTTTCCTGGAGATGGCTGAACACCTGCCTGCCCATGGGAAGTAGTGAATTAATTCCTTGTTTTGCTTTGCTTGTGTGCACAGCTTTTGCTTTCCTTATTAAACTGTCTTTATCTCAACCCACGAGTTTCCTCACTTGTTTACTCTTCTGATTCTCTCCCCCATCCCACCACGGATGGTGGTTAGTTGCCAGCTGGGTTTAAACCATGACAGATCTACAAATCACGGAGCACAATTGTATTTGAATCTGTTACGCTGATTTTACTTCAGTGGTATGGTTCTGGATAATTAAAAGGATGAACTTTTTCCTGATTTCTAGCTCCATTGTTCTTTGTGTAGATTGGAATAGGGTGAGACTGGGAATAACGTATGAGGGATATCCTGGCTACAACTTGTTGTGGTATCAAGGGTTGCATCTTTGCATTACACAATAAAACAGTACAAATGAGAGAGATTAGAACAGCCAAAATGCCCACGGCTGATATGCTAAATCCAGAAACTCTTCTTCAGCTACTTTGCTGTTCTTAAAATTTCTTTTGTTAGCTTAGCCTTTTACATTATGAGTAGATGAGACCGAAAAAGGCATACAGTGGATTTGTCAAATGCTTTGAGCTTTAGAGCTGTATTTGAGCAAATGTGTTAATCCCTGTCTCATAAGATTTTCCCTACTTCAGATTGCCTGTCACTAACATTTGTCCTTAATATTGGGGACCTTACCAATTCATTCATTTGGATAGGAGACAGTTTAGAAAGCAAAGAGGGAGGTAAGTGACCCACCGTTCAGTAACTGAAGTTATGTTTTATAGGAGAAACCAAGCAAGCTGAGGGAGGGCAAGAGAATAAGATGTCTTGCTTCAGAAACAACTGATAGGGTCAAAGGAATCAGTGGCCACATAGAATTGGACTTCTGAGATTCAGTTAAAAAAAAAAGGCTTAAGATGTTGTGATGAGCAATTTTAAGAAAGAAAGGTAGAAATCCAGCTAAAGAGTTTTCATAATGAACTTGAAGAGAGGCATTAGAGTAGATGTAGAAGACAAGATTACTGATCTTAAAGCAAGAAAAAGAAGGGATGAAGTAGAACTTGGAGGAAATCCCATCAAAAAAGCTGTGTTTTTACTTCATTTTTATATTTGTGACTATTTCTTTTTCTAACTTAAATTACTGCTACTTTTGAAAACATAATCACAAGTGTGGAAATAAGTGCAAACAAGCAAAAAACACATTTAAGGGATTCTGTATGTTTTGCCTGTCTATTAAAGCGCTGTATCAATATTTGAAGAACGCACTGAGGACGTTTCTGTAAATATCTCACATTGCTGTATTAATGTATTAGACTCATAAATATTAAACTCTGCAGGAATCAGATCTTCTGCTATGGGGGCAATTCTGTTAGTTCAGTCTTTTCATTCCACTGTCTTTTATATTTCCTCACAAAATTACATTTTAAATATTTTGCATTTAACAATTGTAATTGTCTTTTATGTGTTTTATTAAAATTTGGTGACTAAGTCTATTTAAAATCAAGTTTGGGTGCTCTTTATGAAAGAGACTTTATTAAAAGCCTTGTCTCATACCAAATTCAAAGATAAAAATGGGGTCAGGTGGAAAACTGTACAATAAAATAAAAAAAAAAAACCTAGTTTTTAAACGTGTTCTTACAGATACATAGAAGTAAAAGTTGAGAGAGAGTTTGAATGTAGCTGTCAACACAAAGATACTGATGCTTCTGGGATCTGAGCTTTAGAGATGTTGAAAGTACTTCTGTCTGTGAGAGACTGAAAGAGTTAATGTCTCAAACACTGTGGCGACTTGAGGCGCGATTTGCATGGCGACGGCAGGTCGGCGAGCACGGGGTGGGGGAGAGCGAGAGCGGGATGTGGAGAGCGCGTCGGAGGACGCACGGTTCTGGGTTGCAACGGACCTGACCATGTACGGCCAGAGGTCACACAGGGCTGATCTGAGGAAGGGGCTTGCAACCGCCCAAGAGACCCCTTGCAACCACCCCCCTCCCCCAGCGCCTGCGCAGAAGATTGAGAACTTTCTAGAACAAGAACCGTGTCAGTCCTGAAGGGGCGTACCTGCAGGCGGGATTAGCCTATAAAAGGCTTGCCTCCTCCTCCCCCCCCCCCCCCGCGAGAAGCGCGCGCATGCCCACCAGTGGAGGATTGCCACGCCTGTGATGGTCATCGCGGGATCCAAGGGTGGTGATACTTTTTCTTTCTCTTTCCTCCTCTCTTCTCCTTTCCTTTTCTTGCTTCTCTCTTGCTCTTCTCTTCCAATATATATATATGCAAGTTCGGGATCGGGTTGCCCGGAAAATAGCTCCATTGCCAGATCACCTCTGTTCGTTTGTTAAACTCGTCAGGTCGTTAAGTTTGTCTGTTTGTGGAATTCGCCAGTTAATAAAGTTGCTGGCCAGACCGTTCCTCTGGGTCATTGTCGTGACTCTGCCGACCACGCGGCTCTGCCGAGCAGAGATCGGCTTTTGTCGGTACTCAAACAGTCGGGGAATCGAAAAGATTCACCCCTCTCGCAACCCACCGAGTGGGACGAGACACTGTCCCATGTGCTCTTTCAAAACTCTTGCGGAAAACATTGGGAGTTTATATATATGTGAGAGGAGGAGCAAAAGTAATTGTGAAGGAGTGTGGAAAATCCAGGAAATCAGCTATCATGAGATTTAAGGTTTTGGTCAAACAATTCAAGATGATAAACTCTATTTCCTCCCACACACACTCGATTGTTCGCCATGTGTTTGTAATAGGATGGGAGCTGCCAGGTGTTGTACAAAATCATAGCTTAAATAAACTTACAGGCCTTAGTGTGAATGCATATGAGTTTTCTCTGGTGGTGTTTCTACTTTGTCTTCTGTCTGTTTAGTTAGTAATCCTTGGCATAGGCCATAGGGTTCAAGAAATCCACTTTTCCCCTTTCCGTTAATAATGGCCTGGTGCTAAGTCTCTCAGGATGAAGTGATACCTGTTTAGTACCAGACTGCTCCTTTCCGTAAATTAAGCCAATAGCAGTTCCTTGCATAGTGTTATTTATATTAGGAAATCTTAAGTACATGTGAAGCTATTTATCTGGATGCCGATGCCTGGTTGAATGGCTTTGGGGGAGCAGGGCTGTCCCCCAGCTATCCTTTTTGGAGGGATTGCTAGCTAATGAGTACATTGCTTTAGGATAGCGAGTATTTGTGAAATACAAGAGAAAAATGTTACTACTTTGTTGCCTCTGAGATCCAGACTAGGTTACAATGCAATGGCCAACTCAAAAGATACATGTGGAGGATAAGAGAATTTCCAATCCATGCTATTCTTTTAACTAAGGTTTACTGGTTAACCCCCATATTGCTAGTTCAAGTATGCATATGTATATACCTAAATCACAACTACATATTAATGCTCAGTGCTATGCCCTTTCCTAATGACTGTCATTGCTTTTCCTGCTTTGGGTAAGCTATTGTGTAGATATGTGTAGCAGTAGCTCAGAATGGATGAGCAGCAATCCCTCCCCAGCAGTGGGTGCCTGGGCTGCCTGGGGATGTAAGGGGGAGGCCCACAGGTACTGTACTAATCTTAAGTGTTTTCCATCTCGGGTCAGATAAGAAGAGCCCCCTTTTCAGTTGAGCTGATTCAGTTCTCTTGTTTCTGGTCATACTGAGTTAATGAATACTGTTTTTCTCCCTTGATTCCCTTCTTTGTTCCCTTTTTACATCCCAAACAAGCTCCAGCTCTCAAGGATGCATTCCTTTAATCACCAGTAATTAGTCATTGGTAGGTTGTTTGCAGCCCTGGTTCTTTGTGCCTGTACTTTCAAAGCCCCTGCTGTCATCCCATCCTTTATGCTGCATTTGTATTTCTTAGGTCATAGATAGTTCATTTTACAAAAAACTTGTTATCACTGTTGATCACAATATATATTATATGCATTTCACCTTGTAAACAAATTGCTGCCTCCCAACTGTATTGCATCAAATGTAAGAAAATAATGACTGTATTTCACTAAATGAAATACTCCTAGAAGTGTGCTCTTGTCCTCTTAAGTATGAAGTGTGTAGCCAGGGTTTTCTTATTCTTTTGCTTTTGAGGGACAAAACCATTGTGTAAAGAAAGAATGAGCTGAAAGTTGCCAGACAGGACAACAGGTAAAAACAATCTATGTTTCCTTCCTCTCCTACATGCTGTATTTGTAGCCACTGAGAAGGGAGCTCTTAACAGTACCTGTTCTTCCTACATGTCTAACAAAACATTCCCTCCTCCTTTTTCAGTCATATTACTGTGGTCAGCAGAGAAATAAGAGCTAAATAATTGTGTGCAGCCAGGGAGACAGCAGCATGACTTTGTAGGGAGTTGGGCTGAGGGACTGAGCTGATCTGCCTTTGATCTCCTCTGTTCCTGAGCCGTCCAAAGGCAATCCTACAGCAGTAAGACTGGAACAGCCTGACAGTGCCCTGAAGGATGCTGGTTGCTAAAGACTACAGTGAAAGCAAATTGAATTACTAATCAATTAAAGTGCCAGGATCTATCCCTTAACCTTTCAGATGGTTCCTCTGTCAATAGTGAGAGTTTTATTAACTGCTCTGAAACTACTTCGGTGGAAATTTTAAAATTCCCTGCAATAGAAGGGTGTTTGTATTGGTCTTGGCTAGGGTAGAATAAATTTTCTTCATAGCAGCTGCAACGGTGCCATGTTTTGGATTGGTGACCAAAACAGTGTTGCTAGCACAGGGATGTAAACACCATTAATAGTGTTTACACAGCGTCAAGGCCTTTTCTGTTTCTCAGGGTGCCCCACCAGCGAGTAGGCCGGGGGTGCACAAGAAGTTGGGATAGGACACAGCCAGGACAGCTGACTCCCACTGACCAAAGGGACATCCCACACCATATGATGTTGTGCTTAGCAATAAAAGCTGGCAGAAAGGAGGAGGGCAATATGTTCAGAGTTACGGCATTTGTCTTCCCAAGTAACAATTACATGTGATGAAACCCTGCTGTCCTGGCAGTGACTAAACACCTGCCTGACAATAGGAAGTAGTGAATGAATTCCTTATTTAACTTTGCTTGTGTGTGCAGCTTTTGCTTTCCCTATAAAACTGTTTTTATCTAAATTTACGAGTTTTCTCACTGTTACCCTTCCCATTCTCTGCTTGATCCTACATGGGGGGAGTGAGCGAGTGGCAGGGTGGGGCTCAGCTGCCTGCTGGGGTTAACCCACAGCAGTGCTACATCATATAAAGGAATAAAGAACAAATCTCTCTATATAAGTACACATTAGACTGAAGTTGCCTTTTGCAACGTGCATAAGAAATAGTGTTGATTTCTTTCTCATCAGGATTAACATGAGAGCAGTGTAAACTGCTTACATTTTCCACACAGTAATTACTAAAGAATTGCTACTTTCTCCTCCTCTGTATACCACATTTAGGTTTTTTATTTGTTTGTTTTAAGTGTGGTAAATATATTGTGCAATTTGCTCATTACTTACTCCAAAGTAGTCAGGAGTTTACTTGTGGGTAAAGGTTTAGAGATTAATTTCTTGGCTATTGTAATTCTGTTTCCTTTAGACTTCAGTGTGACACAGGAGGCTTTGAAAGCTTTAGCTGTGAGATTTGTCCACTACTGATGAAGCTAAACATCTTGTTAAGAAATCTTTGCAGAAAAAAATGGAAAATGTGCCTTAGTAGAACATCCGTGTTTCTCGGTATTTTTAAATCTCTAGTTAAGTGGAGACCTTCCTTTTTAAGGATAGCTGTTGGGGGGGAGGAGGGGAGCCAAAGAAAAATCCACAACCACAGGAAAGTGAAACAAAGTGGATATGATGCTAAAATGCACTTTTCTTTGTGGAATTCGCTTGAGTTAAGCGCTAAGAAAATTTTTCTGAATATGCCTTTAGTGCTACTGTGCTGCAGATTTCACTTCTCTTATTGTTCCCTCTGCTGTGTTAGTATTACTTTATGCAAAAGTCTGGGTATAAAGGTTAATAGAACTGCTCAGTTGGTGATAACATTCAAATCTGTAACTGCCTCTGGATCCTGAACAGTACTGAAATTAAACTATTAACATTGGCTTTAGTGCTTACCCCAACAGTGGTCATATTTTTCCCTTAGAGAAATAATCAGCAGAAGGACAAACTGGAGATGTATTTGCAGATTTAAAATGCTTACCCCTTGCAAATCTCTTAGCCAGCTGAATTGAGGTCAAGTGGAAGAAACCATGTTGACCTCTGAGAAGCATCAGGCAGTATTTCTTATTCCAGGTCTGATATTGCTAAATTACCTTTTGTATTGGAGAGTTCCTTCCCAGGAATCCAGTCCTGCTTTATGGATGAGTGAAAAAAAAGTCGGGTTCCTTGGGTCCTGATGCCTTAGGGGTAGCTACGTATTCCTTTTGCATTTATTTGTACAGGCTCTAAACAATGCCTGTCCTTTGATAAACAGGGCAGTTAAGACTGTATCTGTACTTCTGTTCTTTCAATTCTTTCCTGAAAAAGTTTATTGGAGTTCTGCAGTAAATCAGACTGCTCAACATACTTGTTTTTCCTGCCTCACTTGCACACCTTCCTGAGCACATATCCCAGCTGGATGCACATAGTGATAGTTGAAGGAAGGGAAAAATTAGTGATGTGAAAACGCGTGGGGTTTTTTTTTTTCCCATCAGGAATTGTCAGGTCTCATTTAAAAAAAAATAAATCCCCAAGTCCCTAATATATTTGGGAGAAAATATTTTAGCAGTCATTGAAAATTTGAAATTTGAAGAATGGCTTCACTGATGCTCTGATATCAAGTACATAACAAGGATATTCATTGTAATCACTATGCTTGGAGTAAGACCTCTTTTGGCTTTAATTCTGACAGTGAAATCCTGGTCCAGTTGCATACAGTGACAAAACTTCCTAATGCAGAACTTTGCCTAAGGAGTTTCTGTTACCATTAGTAATAGTGGTAGTAGCTTCCATTAATTTGGTCAAGCTCTATCAAGATGAGGTTCTGTGATGGGCCCAACTAATAATATTCAGGAAGCAGAGGGAGCTAACACGATCTTTAAAACAGTGCAACGTGCCAAGAAGGCTTTTGTTCAATTCACATCTCCATTAAATAAGAACAATAACACATTTGTTTGGTACAGTGGTCCCATTCTTCAGGGGCAACATGCAACTCACCGTCTTTCAGTAGGCTCAGAATTACTGCATAAGCTTTTCAAAGACTCAGTATTATGGTGTGAAATCATGGCAGTGCTTTTCCTGTATTCAGGATATGTTCTCATTCCTAAGTGTTCATCAAATAGCAATCTGTTTCTGCACCTGGGTGCTATGGAAGTAAAATCTGTCCTTCAAAATGGAGAATTAGTCTCATTTCTCTATTAGCTGCTGGAGTGCTTATAATAACTCTTAAAATGACTCACCCTTGACTATATGTACTAATTGAAGGCAATGCTATTCCAGGTGAGTGAGACTTGTGAGACTAATTTTAAAGCAGGTGTTAATGTCTTTGAAATAAACAACTGTTTTGTTGGTTTTTTTTCTTTCAATATTGGTGCTATAATACGGGCTACAGAATGTACTTAAAGATACAACAACTAGCTTGAAGTAGTAAATTAGCACAGAAGGAATCTAAGCCCGGATCTGTGTTTTGGATTAACATCTTCACGGTTGCTTTGTTTAAATTTCTACCACTTGCATTGAAGTATATTATCTCATTACAGCATCTCACTCCATAGTATGTTAAGACATATATTTTTCAAATTTCTCTAGATGTCTACATAGATTGCATCAAATATATCTTACAGTCATCAGCCTTTCAGACAACTTTTAAAAAGTATGAACTATTTTAGCAGACTGTAACCTTTGGATGTTGATATGTTTGTAAGGAGTAAAGATTTTTCAGTTTTGGTCAGAATGATGCATCCATCTGACTATGCTACTTTGATATTACCCTGTAATATTATTCTTGCTTTTGGATGGAACTGTGAATATAATAAATACAGCATTTAATACATTTAAATTATAAGAGCATTACTATGTAGGACTTAAATATGTGCAAAAAGCAAGTATTTCTTGATCAATATATTATTCACTTCATGGCTAAAATATTTCTCTTAGATAAAATTGTAGATCTGTAGTGGTGACAGGTGATTGGGAATGTGGGCCTTCTACCCAACCTGATAATGCACCCAAATAACTGCATTGAACAGACCCGTTTAGATCAGTGAGACTACTAAAGTCAGCAAGGCTTATCTTGGAGCAGGTTGTTTGTTACCTACATAATCTGAAGGATCACACCTCCAACAGTTTTGAGTTTCCTGACACTTTCATAGTGTTTCAGTTTAATTTCTGTGAGAATAATGCCATCTACTGAGTTATCCTGCAGAACAATTTTGGCATTGACCAAGTAATCTCCTTTATGTGCTGTTGTAGTTGGGTCCTAATTTGTGAAATCTAAATAGGCTTTTCAGGTTGCTGTGGAGTCTTATCTGCAATTTTGTCCTCTTTCTCATAACACCCTCACTGGGTAAACTAACATTTTATTGACGGACAGGACATTGTGCAATTGCTCTGAGTTTGTCACATTCAAAGTAAAAATTTTATTGTAGTCTCTGTATAAGACAAACAAAAAGAAATTTTTTATTTCTATCTGATGAAAGTCCCAGCAGCCCTAAGGCTCTTTCTTTTATACTCTGTAGACAATTCTAACTGGAATAAAACTAGATATACATTAGCTAGTTATACTTGCTATCTCCAGTAAAGCTTTCACTAATGAATTATACTTTTCTCAGCTTCTCATAGGAATGGTATATGGTGTTGAGAATAATTATTATTAAGAGTTCAACAGCAGACGTTCATATGAGTACCATCACCTAAAATTAGTATCTGGTTTGCCAAAGGATGCCAATCTGAAGAGAATTAGTGTTACTTTATATATCTGCACTTTAGTAGTTAAGCTGTATTACATGAAATTCGATCTTCCAAAATGGAAGAAAGAAAATAGAAAGTAAAAAAGAAAACAGTACTTATTTGAAGAAATTCATCACAAACAAATGAATTAGAGGAATTAAGGCAAATACTTTCAAGCAGAATATGTTTCATCTTTTTTAACAAGATTGAACTACTGTCTTCTACTTCTATCTTTTCAAAATAAAATCCTTCGTTATGTGACGTCATTGAAATGATTAGTATAAAAATAGGGAGATGCTGGCACAGAGCTGTTAGATCACAGTATTGAATCAGACTCATCTAAGGAAACAGTGAAGAAAAAATCCAGTAGTAAGGAAAACAGAAACATGAGACTGAGGAGACCTGGAGCGGTGACATGAGGTTCATAGAAATGAGGCTTCAGAAAAGACGTCACAAACCTTATTCTGTAATTGCAAAGCATACTGCCATAGTACCTCTAAAGCTGCAAAGTCAGCAGGGACAGTACATGGTAGATGAGTAAGCAAGCAGAAAATAAATAGCACTGAAAACTGAATATGACATACTTGAAAAAATTTTTTGACAAGGGACCTACGAGCGAGATGTGAATGGAAAACACAGCATCATGCTAGAGTTTGAAATGAAAGGTGGAGAATTGCATGGTTTTATCAGAAGGAATAAATTGTAAGATAAGGTAAAGGTAAAAAGCAAGCTACCAAAAAAATAATTGGTGTCAGACAGTGCCAGATTTTTGTTTATATAATGGAAACTATATATGCTTGGCCAGCATAAGCAAGTTAATTTTCCACAACTGCTTTTCTGTAGTGTGAGATTTAGTGGACACCTTGTTTGTTTAGCACACCTGACTTCTGGTTGAAGGGTCCAAGCCCTGTGACTAAATGCATTTCTTGTTGAGCAGAGAGCCTGTACAGGTTTTGGCCTGTATAGAAATGAGATGATGAAAGGAGATTGTGCTTGCAGCTGACTGCCATATGGGTATGACACAATGTTCTACAGGTAAATGTGAGGAGTCATATCTCTCCAATTGATGTGATGGATGGAGAGCAGAACTATAGAGCAAAGTAGGATGCCTCTCAAAGAACAGCGGTGTCCATAATGTCTCCCATGGATTGTAATACTAAACAAGTTTCCTTTTTCACTTTTTTCAAAAAAGGGAAGAGACAAACTCTGATACAAGACTGAATTGGTAACTTCAGTGCTTTTGTTTTGCACTTTAAATCATCTAATATAGCCCAAAGAGCAGCAAGAGGGTTTCAACCCTAAAAGGCTACATAGGTAACAGACATTTTCTAGTAGCAGCTTCATTAGAATATTCTTGTCATATCTTAGGACAGAAAAGCAGTTTTTATGTACTGCCTATGTTGGCCCTTTCAATGCACTGTGCAGGTGCTTCCTGGACCCTCTGTTCTTTATAGTGAATTTTCATCTTTCTTTGTTCATGTATTCTGTCCTCCTTGATAGCCAGAGGTGAAAAGCTAATATTTTTATCTTTTTTTTTTTCCATTCAAACTCTATTCCCTAATGCAATTCCATTCATATAGTTATGTTCCATAACGTTTCATTCTCAGCAGTCAGAATTAGTTTCGTGACCATCGGCCATCCAATACCCATTAGTCCCAGAGAGGAAATATAAAAAGTGCATGTGAAGGCATTGATGGTGTGAGCAACTATACAGGGAATATCTCCATTGCAGACTCATCTGAGCTAATTAGTACTGGGATCAGAGTGTTCCAGTTAGCCTAACCTGAGTATAAGTATTCCCACAGCAAGGTCTTCTGTGTGTTGCTGTCTCCAAACCAATGTACGTGTGTGCCTGGGGGAACAAAGCCCTGCTGTTTTGTGCTGCAGTGCTCTGGGGTTTTTTCCTGTGCAGCTGAGTCAACTGTGAGAAATGTCTTGCCTTTGGACAGGGTTGTTAGGACAGTGCTAGGGCATTCGGCACATCTCTTTTTATCTGAAGACAGGCTCTGGGCTAAGCTAAAGGACAGAATAGACTTCGGTTCATACATATAGCTGAAAGCCAGTGTGCCTGTGGTCAAATAAGCATATAGTGAAATTGTTAACAGGTAAAAATAAGGGTTGGGTGAAAAACACTCGTAAGACTAAAACCTAAGTTTGTGTTGGATAAATATTCTTGCTTACCTACTTTACAACTTGATTCTGTTCAAAACTATTAAAAGAACAAGTACAATAGTCAGAAATAGGACCAAACGAAGATGCTTCCATGTAGTTTAACTGTCCACCTTTATGCTAAAGAAACCCAAGTAAATATATAATTAAGAATCTATTTTATTGCCATATGCAACTGAAGGTTATGGAACACCTAATGAGTAATGTTATTACTATTTATATTTTTTACATTTATGATAGTGGGGAAAGTTCAGGGTAGTATCTAGTGAAAGCTGATAGCTAGTTGGAGCAGAAACAAATACGATAATGCTGATAGGCTAACTTATTGACTGGTGAGGCTTTTTAATACGCTGATAGTTTCTAAACACTTGTGATTAATAAACATCCATAGTACTAAATCCTTTTGGAGTAATATATTTGCCCTCAGAAGATAGACAGAAGAATTCATTGAACTTGTATCTCCAAATGAAATTGCAGAATCACAGAATGGTTGAGGTTGGAAGGGACCTCTGGAGGTCATCTTGTTCAACCCCTTCCTGCTCAAGCAGGGCCACATAGAGCTGGTTGCCCAGGATCATGTCAAGACATCTTTTGAAGGACAGTCTAAGTCTCCAAGGAGGAAGACTCCACAATGTCCCTGGGCAACCTGTGCCAGTGCTCAGTCACCCTCACAGTAACGAAGTGTTTCCTGATGTTCCGAAGGAACCTCCTGTGTTTCAGTTCATGTCCATTGCTTCTGATCCTGTCACTGGGCACCACTGAAAAGAGCCTGGCTCTATCTTCTTTGTGCTTTCCCTTCAGGTATTTACATACATTGATAAAAGGCCTCCTGAGCCTTCTCTTCTGCAGGCTGAACAGTCCAAGCTCTCTCAGCCTTTCCTCCTATGTGAGATGCTCCAGTCCATCACCTTCATGGCTCTTTGCTGGACTCCCTCCAGTATGTCCATGTCCCTCCTGTACTGAGGAGCCCAGAACTGAGGTTCATGTGTGGCCTCACCACTGCTGAGTAGAGGGGAAGGATCACCTCCCCTGACCTGCTGACAACATTCCTATTCATACAGCCCACAACACCATCAGCTTTCTTTGCTTCAAGGGCGTGTTACTGGCTCATGTTTAACTTGGGTGTCCACCAGGACCCCCAGTCCTTTTCTGCCAAGCTGCTTTCCAGCTGGACATCCCTTAGCATATACTGCTGGGTAGTTCTTCCCCAGGTGCAGGACTCCATACTTCCCTTTGTTGAACTTCATGTGGTTCCTGTCATCCCATTTCTTCAGCCTGTCCAGGTCCCTCTGGATGGCAGCATGACCTTCTGGAGTATCAGCCACTCACCCCAGTTTTATGTCATCAGCACAAATACAGTTAATGAAATGATACATACTAGCTGAAGAGAGTGATGTTAAGTCTTAGCCAGCATATCCCTAATGACTTTCTGAAAAGGATAAGGTACAAGGGCTCTCTTCTCATAAAGAAGAATGAGGTCAGTAATTGTACAATTAAATGTTTTCACTTACAGTAGAATAGGATATTATAGCCAATAGAAAAATTTAACTGGAATCTATATCAGGCATAACTTTGTCAGAATCAGGAGTTGTCTGTCTGAAGAAATGTGAGCAGAAATGAAGGAAGAAATAATACATGCGTACTGGAAAAATTACATTGGTAAAAGTTGCCTGAAAGGCCTCCTGATAATAAAGAGAAAGTGATATTTGCTATCATGAAAGGAAATATCAGATAGGAGCTGCTAGTTATTATCCTAGGAGAAAATACCATTGAAACTAAAACCTGGTGAGATGGTGGAAATGTTGGCAGCACAGTGCTTTTAATGCTGAAGGCAACAATTTTTAATTCTAACTGCTTACCATGTAAAAAAAAAAAATCTGAACGAGAAGGAAACTGCCATGCTCTTATAGCTTCCTTGCAAAGTGCTGTTTAATACAATACAGGTAACTTTTGCAGTTGAGAATGTAGGTATTAAACATTCTCAGAAATCTGCAGATCACTTATGATCCAGTTTGAAATTGACATGTCTGGTAACAGAAAGAATTCTGAGAGGCTTCTGTGCTTGAAACAGGAGCCTGCTCCTGATGTGGATGTGAATGGCTCTAGCCAGGGGCTTGTATTCCCAAGCCCCCATATGTTTGGGCAGGCAGGCTCTCATTGTGGGTACGACTCTCTTCTCTTTAAATAGCAATGATGTTCAGCTAGAAGAATTAATTATAAAAATTATGTCTTTAGGTTATTTATAAATCAATTAAAAATGGGAAAGTTCCTCACAATATTACAACCAAATATCCAGCTAGTTTAGGATTCAACTTGACATTAGAAGGCAATGCAATTAAAGTCTAAAATTGATTTGAAATTTTCTACTAACCCATGACTGTATTATACTCAGTATTTAAAATAAAGTTTCATTCATGGTTCTTCAGTTAGGTACAGTATAAATAAGAATTGAAGTTAAGTATATATTTTTGCAAATGTCATTTACTTGTGAATTTATACAGTAACCAAAACTTACGACAGCTTAAAGTAAAATGAAGTGACTTATAAAAAATGTATTTTTGTCTAACTAAAATTGCATTTAAGAAAAACACAGTTTAAGGCAGGGCACTCCAAACATATCTCTTCTGAGAATGAGATATAGTGAATTTCTTTGGAGTCACTAGTCAATAACAGGTGTGTAAAATTTCACTTTCCTGTTTTCTGGACCAAAGCAAGGCTGGGAAAAAAAACATGTATTCACATATTTTCTGGGCTTAAGAAAAAAAGAAAACAATGGGTCTTACAACCTGTCCCAGTCCATCTGAGAATTTGACATCCTCAGACTGAGATGAGTGAAAAGGGAAAAATAGTGGAAAATAGGGTAAAAGAAAATGTTGCCTGGAAAGAAAAGAGTGCATGACAATCACTAATTCTAAGTTTTACCTTAGTCTGCAAAATTCACAATGAAATAAATTAAATATTGCATTACACATTGCACATAGCTTACATATACATTGTGCACACTATTACATATAACAACATAATGTAATATTATATAAACAAAATAATGGCAATAAAACCACTATTTACACAGAGGTGAAAATATTAGATTTTATGATGGGTATTATAGCTATATGATAAACAAAACCACTAAACTTGTTTCTTCAAATGCAAATGGGTTGTATTTCTTAAGTGGTTCTTCATATCCTATAACAGTTTATGGATTTTTCTTTACATAGGAATCCTTTTTTTTTTTCCCATTAAGTTGTTTTCTCATCCTGATCCTTGAAATTTAGCTAAGTTGCAGCCTGTAACATTTCCATCCCACAACGGTAGTGGCTGAATATGTTTCAAGACAGTGAGCGTGTCCTTGTTTTTAAGCTCATCATTGCCGAATTCAGGAGTCCACATTTTGTGTAGAAGTGATTGACAATGGAGAGAAGTAATAAAGGTTTAGAGAGGGAAGGGTGTTCATATAATTGGTCTCTAAATGGGACCATATTTTGGGATATTAAAATGAAAACCTGCAGTCATTAAGAGTCAGTCTCTGGAACCTTTTAAGGTTTCAGATACCAATATAGATTATCTTCTTCGCTTAAGTAGGAAACAGCATTTCTACTTCTCTAACTTGCTTCAGACTTCTAGGTAACGTTGTGTAAAGAAAGGGTCAAAAAGAAATATTTCTAGGAATAAAATCTAGAGTGATGATAACATGTCCATTTCAGGCCCTAATAGACAAATACTTTAAATGGCTCATTTTTATAAAATCCACACAGTGGAGCCCTAATTGGCATTTACGCAGAAATCTCTTGATGAGTTTTCTCTGCATGAATTTTAGGTATATGTTTACATGTAATTAATTTAATGTTGAAAAGGCAAAGCCATGTTTTTTGGTTTTTGTTTTTTTAATTGCTTTTGGTGATGGTTCTTCACCATTAATTCTGCAAGCCACAAAGTCTTAAGAGAAAGAGAACAAAGCTACCCAGTGCTTGCAGAAGTTGTGTGTTTCATATTGCTGAATAATGCAGAGGTTTCCAAAGGGGTAATTTTGTCTGTCTTTAAATAAAGGCAGTCTGAAAGTCAGAAGATTTCATTGTGGGTTTTATAGCTATTAAATAGCCTATAGCAAGTACTGTTATGTAATCCTTTAAACCACCATTTGTGGCTAGCTGGTTTTCCCTAGGGGGGCATAGATAAATAGGTTTCTGTAATGCTTTAATGTGGGAAAAAGTTATAATCTCCAGATATAAAACCAAGAAAACTAATTTTTTTTAATCCATAGACAGGGAATGGCTGGGAATGCTTCACACATCTGATGGTACAGTTGTTCTTCAGAAACCCCAGATATGCCCATCAGCTCTAAATAACCAGTCTGGATACAATGGTCTTTTATAAAATACATGTTTTGAAAATTGTTTCAACCTATTAATGAACCCAATACTGTGCCAGTTGGAGTTCATGGATCCCATGAATATCAGTAGGAGGAAACTTGAACTACTCTTCAAGCATTTCTTTAAAAAAAGGTAAGCTATGAGCAGTATTTTCATGAAGAGATATTGGATACCATTCTATATCCAGCATAAAACTCTTCTGTAAAGAAAGAAAACACCTTTCTGGTCCATCATGTCTGTCTGGGCATTCTTGTAAGAGTACCTATACAAATCCTGTGCCCTACTTCAGCCGTTTATGCATCAGCAGACCTGAAAGTAGCTGAAAATATTTGGTCATATAACATAAGGCGTGCAAACTGGAACTTTCATGGGGTGCCTTCCTGTCATTTCCAAACAGAAATATTTGAATTTCATACAAGAAAATGGTATGATCTTGAATTTTGGGAAATGGATTTATTGATACCTTTTACACAAGTTATTTTTGGGAAAAAATATTCAATCTAACTAGAGGATGAATAAATGGATATTTTTGATCAAATCATAAAACTCTAATTTGGCAGGGAGTGAGATAAAGAAACATGCTAACTGATGTCCAGGTGGGTTTGCCCTGTGTTGGTCTTATGTTTTTAAATATGCTTCCCTAGATCACACTTGTTGCATTCCAAAGTGTAAGGATGCCAACTTTTCTACAGCTACTACTTGCTGATGTTACTTGACACTGCCAATCTGGACTATACTGGCAGAGGGAAAAAAGATATTCTTGCCATCAGTACAGCTGGATTGTCAGACTGTTTGTGCGAACGTCCACTATATGAATGTATATTTTATTACGGTAATGTCTATCTGCTGATCTTTCAATTGTCTTTTTTAATGTCTAGCTTGTTATGGCTATGTTGGTTTTATTTGTAGTTGTTCCCCCTAAATACCAATTTTCTCCCTTCCTTTTATTAATATATCACAGTTGTCTCCTTTTTATTGTGTTCTTCCTTTTCAATTTCAAAGCAGAAAATGATACTGAGGGATAATCAACTCTCTCCGGTTTTCCTGGTAGAGAGCATGGTGGAGCAGAAATGGGATAAATCTTTTTCTCCTTCAGTGTAAAGTAGAGGCTACCCTCAAGCTCAACAGAGCTCATCCTTGAAACCACACAGAAAAATATTGTATTTTTTATATTGGGAACCCAGGGGAAATATAGGTTCATACTGTGTCAAATCCTTCTTCCAGAAAATACTTTTTTTAATGAATTTTTGTCTGGTTTAGAAATAGTAGAAAATTGAGGTTTACCTGCATATTTATACTAATGGGCTTAACTCCTTAATGGTGCACTTGAAACAATTATATTTCTGAGGTCATAAAGAAGATACATTAATATTACTATTTGTCATTTTGGGGTTAGGGGAGAAGGTAGCCCTTTCTCATCCTTTATTCCACATCTATACTGCAAATCTACTTGTTTTCATGCTTCCCTACTCAGTAAATAATTAGGCTTATTCCTCCTACACTAACTATTCTTGTTTCAGATGCAATATAATTTGGCTTTTTGGAATATGTGTAAGTATTAAATGATGTGTGAAACGAGTAATAGCAACCAGGATATTATTTTATCTCACATTGTTACTACTAGTGTGCTTATTAAGAATAGCATATAGAATTCTAACAGTCAAAAATCCAAAATAGTTTTTCAGATCAAATTTCCACCTTACTTTCTCAAAAAAGCTTTGTGAGTGGAAGCAATTATAAATAATTACAGGTCCAGTGTGTCAATCTCCTCTAGGTTCCACATATGCCCCAAACAGAGAGTTTGGGTGTGTAAAACGTGCTGGAACAATAGTGTAGAGCTGTGTAGATGTTGTAGAAACCAAATCTTCTTGGTATTCTGCTGGTGGCTGGGTGTCTCAATTGAACTATGCTCGATACCTCACCTAGTTTTTGTCGGGGGGGGGGGGGGGGGGGGAGCGGAAAGAGTGAGTTCCCTTGGACAGAAGCCAAGAGTGAACTAACATGCATGCAATATGTTTTATAATGGAACTGAGATTTGGGACAGAACAGAAATAAAAAGCTCTTTGATAGTGTACTTGTAAACAGAATATACCTTTCAGATGCATAAAAATTTGTTTTCTGTATTTACCTGTTCTTTTAAGCAGCCTTCTTTTAAGGGGAAGAAGACAGAAACTCATTGTTTGAAACCCAAGAAGAGTTATTAGAACTGGATGTAGTTATTCTCCACATAGTTGAAAATTTTGTGCCTCTCAAGAAATTGAACAGGGACTGTGGCAGATTCTATTAGATGAAAAAATTAATTCCTGTAGAAGTACACTTTGGACACATCATGAAGTTGTACTCACAAATTTTAGTCTTGTGAAAAATTATTAACTTACATTTATTCCACCACTGCCCCCCCGCCCACTGGGAAGGTCTTAAAATCGTTTCAGGAAACTTGTCTGGGTTTTTTTCTCTCAGTGACTAATCAGATGCTTAAATATTTTCAATTAAAAAATCAAGATCTCTTATTTTATCCCGTTTTTAATGACATAGCAAGTATGAGATGCCTTCGCGAAATGACTAAAAGCAGAATCCATATAGCCATATATTTAGGGTGGAATTTACTTTTGACATATTTAGTCCTTTAATATATGTCTATATGTGAAACTTTCATTCCAGTTACTGACTTAAATGGTCTCCAAAGCATATCTAAGTGTTGATTCATTTTTTACTTAAAAAGTAATCTTCCTGTCATAAACTGAAGCAGGGAAAAACTTCTACTAAATCTAGAAACTGCCTTTTTCAAAACCATTTGCCAAAGTTTCAGGGTTGATTGTTTTCATTTTCACTCTGAAGAATTCAATTTCAGAAGACTGCAGCTCTCCTTGGAGCTATTTAAAAGATTGTCAGAAGTCTTTTGTGTTTCTAGTAAACCTGTGGCTTATTTTTCAGTTGTGTGATTGTTTTGTTTTCCAGATTTTTTTTTTTTTGTTAGGTCTGTGTTGTAAATCAACTTCGTTCAGAGAGAGCTGTCATGATTTGTGGACAGAATATTTCACTTCAGACAACTGCTTTGTTCCCTGTTGATTATTCTATTATTGGGTTTTCTGGATTTTTTTTTTTTAATAAGAAGTATGTAATATTTAGGTCTCATCTGTTCATCCTTTCATTCGTTATTTCCCCGTATCAACTTCTGCCTTTCTGCAGACCTGAGATCCAATCTCTTAATCCATTGTAACTCTCAGCATGTCTACTTGAATGAAACACTTTTATTCTGTCTGTCTTGTAAAATTTTCTCTCTCAAGTGATGAATTTCTCTTCCATATTTTACAATTATTAGGTGTTTATCAAGATTAATCAAATCTTCTACCTTGAGCCCTGTAATGCTTCAAAGCCTGCTAGCACAATTTTTTTGGGTTGTATACTGCACAGCAGCAACACAGCTTTCTCTTCTTCAGTGATGTCTTGTTTAGTGACACGCATTTTTCCACAAGTGTTATTGCTTCCATTGCAGGAAAATGGATAATGCCAGCAATGGCTAATTCTCCCAGTGAAGTCCCAGTGATGTCAGTAGGACTTAAATAGTGAACTTGCTGCAAAAAAATGGAAAATTTAGAAGCAAATGGTTAATTTGCATGCTTGTGATCTTTTCCTGAAAGAAGCTGTGCAAGAAGTTTGAAATCAGTATTAATCCCACTACTTTCACCAATAGCAGGGACTAAATACACTGCAAAATTAGTAACAGACATTCTGTGTTTGAACTAAATTATCTGAAGGTGAGTGGATATAATCACTATATTTCTCCATAAAGCGTTACTGTGAAGAAACACCATGGCATATAACATCATACACAGCAAACTGCCTAAATTCAACGACCCAAATAAAATGTTAATTATGAAGGGAGCAAATTTCTCTTTCCTAACAAAGACGTTTCAAGGAATAGGTGATAAGTTCTTCCACGGGCTATTCTTCTGATTATATGGGATGCTATCTGAGAAGTGCAAGGAACAGAATGTTTTAATTTAGTCTGTTTAATGCTTTCATTTAAATAGCCTAGGAAGTAGTGAAAGACATTACAAAGGGAGACTGTATTTATATGTAGGTATGAATTTGCACTTGTGCAGATCAGCCAGTTGTGTTTCTCTGGAATCCTATCCAGAATTTGCATCTTTCTACTTCTAACTATGCCCATGGAATGGTTGGGATTCAAAGCCATGTGCTTATTAGCCATGGACTGTGGAGTCTGTGCTGGAGCCAGGGAGCCGTGTTTTGGTAGGGCCACCTGGAGCTGAGCTGAGCCTGCCTTTACTGGAAATGGCTCTGCTTACCTTTAGATGCAGTACTTTTTCAAACAGCTCATATTCTCCCCCTTCACTAAACAGTCTGTGAAGGCAACTGGCTAAGCCTTATGTTCACATTATTTGTTTATGCCGAGCTCCCAAATCCGTTGATTGCTTTAATTTTGCCCCACTGGTATGTAACAAGTTATTTTAATACTTTGTTTGTCTAGATTCTCTTTTACAATTCCTTTTCAGTAATTCCATCTGAATATCAAACTTGTCATTATTATATCTAAGCACCTCTCAGACCATGTCAGCCAAACCTTTTAAGCACAGCAGTACACCTGTCCCCTCGGTGGTGTTAAAACTGTGTGGGGTTTTTTTTAGGTTATGTATCTCCAGTGCCTGTCTAGCTTTGGTGTACAAGAGCAATTAGCTGCATAGAACAGGAAAATTAACATATATGTCAAAATCATCTCTTCCTGTGGTCCGAGAACATGAATCTACTATAGGGGCACTGTAGAAAGCTCTGAATGTGATCAGGGCTTTGCAGCTCAGGCTCGCTCTCTTAGGTGACAGATGCCCTTACATCCACTCTGTTGATCAGCACCGCTAACTGAAAGCAAACCAGCAATGAACGGCAAAGAATTCTTAATTTAGGGATAAGTTCGGTTATCTCACTTTCTCATACTGCATAGCACACTAGTAGGACCTAGCCTTCATGTAACGTATATTGCTACATATTGCTTTAGCTCTTTCTATCCATAATTCCAGTCTGGGGCGAGGCGCCCGCCCGTGGCTGAGGGGCTCAGCTGTGCCCTGCGGCGGGGCCGTTGGAGCCGGCTGGAACCGGCTGTGTCCGGCACGGGGCAGCCCCTGCAGCCCCTACTGCTGCTGCCAGCACTTTGTCAGGTAAACCCAGTACAAATGAATGATTTTACTTAAAAATCTCAGTCCTATTTTATCCTTCTGAGAGACAGAGAAGAGGGTAGCAGCATCTTCCACCTGTCAGTCTATTAAAAGCTGTTGTCAGAGGAGTAAGGGGAGGGCACTAAGATGGCGTATCCCTGCATGTCGGGGGAAGGAGGGGAAGGGAAGTATTTAGAGCAAGTGGAAGTATAGTCATGGCTGCCAACAAGGCTTTTGCTATGTCTTAACCTGTTGCAGTAAAATGTTCATTTTGAGCCATATAAATGGATTACTTTCGTGACACTAAGCTTGCATTATGGTATTCCATTAGTGGAGCTGGTAATTCCAGGCGTTCATTAGTAATGCAAAGGGTATTGCATCTCAAAGTAATTAATTCAGTATGTGGAATTTGTATTTCTCCCAACATCAGAGGACACTTTTGAGTAGGAGGTGAGCATTCAGCATTTTGGAAGCTGCCCTTTCTCTGCATCCAGCTCTGAGAATCTGATTTCTGGGCTGGTGGAGGATGGGGTTACATGTGCTGTTTTAGCTGCAAGTGTGAAAGGGACTAATTTTACATTTTATATACACATGACTGTGTGTGTATGTGTATATGTATATATGTGTATCTACTTACTTAAATGTGCATTGGCATATTTTGTTAACGTCTCAGTTTTACTTAGTGGCTCATTTTTCTAATCCCTGCAAATTAATTTTTTTTATTTTAACCATACTAAGTAATACACTGTTGTAGGGTATGAGAATTTGAGTTATTTTTTACATTTCCATTGAAGTAACATATCTGGCTTGAGTAGCCGTGCTTTAATTGACTGAGTTGTGTTGTTTACATAGTCCTATGTAACCTGTCATTAACCAATGCATTATGATGCATAGCAGCTATGCTATTCCCAAATGTGCAGTGAGCTGGTTCTCCAAATGTTATTACTATGAAGTATAAAGCTAGAGAGCAGTATAGCTATAGATCACAGCAACAGATGTACATTTAGCTTGGTCTGCTCTTTCTGTGTTTGAGCATTTACCAGAGAGAAGCCTCAGAAGTCTAATTGTTACTAAAAATTGCCTGCTGATCCTCCATGTGAGTAAAATTATTAGCTGATGTTCAAGTATCCCTGATCCTCTTCAATATCAAAATATCTGCTTTACATTTTTGATTAAATGGGCTTGTCTAGCTTCACTTTCCAGCTGTTGGGTCTTAATATAACTCTTTTGTACCAACTCTCTGCTGTCAAATTTCTGTTCCCTTGGAGGTATTTCCCACTTGTAAACAAATTATCTCTTTAATCTTTCTGACATGTTAAATAGATTGAGCTCCTGAAAGGCTGTAAAGCATGTTCTTCAGTCCTTCAGTTATTCTTTTTGCTATGATCTTGCCCTGTTTTGTCAACAATTTTTTTACAAAAGGTATCCTCTGTCATACTCCCAAGATTCCTGAAAAGCTCTCCGTATTGACAGACTTGCCTGCCAGCATCATCTGTTATAAAACCAAACAAAACTCCCTTGGCCATGTGTACTCTTTCAGCTCCCAAGTGCATCATGAATAGTCTGAAGACTTTATAGAATGGGACTGCTCACTCCTGGCACTTTTGGTTTCAGTCTGTGTTGTTGATGTGTTTCCTTCCACTACAAAAATAATGAGGTTGCTTCTGAAGTATGGGAGGCTTATGGATAAGAGGGAAGGGCAGAAGATGGAAGCCGATGTGTTCCAAAGTCATTGCCTGGGCAACAGTTGATACCAACTTAGTTGGCAACTTGCTGAGCTAAAGGAAATCTGTATTTTATCTAGGTTCAAAGTACCTATTTGTAGAATGAGAAAATCAAGGCAATGTAAGGTCATATACAGAATAGGTTACAAGCTATTGTGCCAGAGGGTTTAGCAGATATAATTATCTTCTTAAATAAACGCTTACATTTGGCAAGCATTGGCAAGGTCACAAAGGAAGTATTGACACAGCATAACACAAAGTTTTGATTTGTTCTGATTCCTACCATCACAATACTCTTCAGTTGCAAAGTTCTTGTAGGCTGGAGAGCAAGTAATTTCATAAAGACTCTTTACAAACTCCTAAGCTGCTGTCTTGCATCTTCTTTCAAACTAAAATGTTGAGTAAATGCTGCATGGAAAAGTGTGTTTACTGGTTTTATGATAAATATTTTCTTTTATTGCCCACCTGTGCCTTAAGCTGGATCCTCTGTCTGTTGCTTGCTGAATGGAGAGAACATGATAAGGAAAATAACATTGTTTTAAACAGTGATAAAATCAATGTACTGGACAAAAAATGCTTGCACATGCGAAGCCTTGTGTTTGTACAAGGATATCAGATAATTGTGTATGTAATTACCAGTTTACATTAATGGCTGCCAAATTTTTGTGGACATTTCTGGATTCTGATATCCACAGTGGGAGCACATACAATTTCTAGATCTACACATTATCTCAGGGTGGTAAGAGTCAGGCTGACCTGGAAGATGCTGTCAATATATTTTTACAGTGCTCTCCACACTTCTAGAGCTGAGCAAAATGCATTAGGTACAAAGCCCTTCTTGCAAAGCATGATCACTTTTTAAGAAGAAATGTCCTTTTCATAAATAAAAAAAATACAAAATAAAAAAAAGAGGCGGAGAAAAGGATAGTCTTTTCAAAGACTTAAACAAATCATGCTGAGCATCACTTAGGTGGCAGAAAGCATTAAAAAAAGCATTTAAGCTTTATTTGATGTTCTTTCATCCACTGATTTCCAGTGCATAAAATAAATTGCAAAGATCTAAAAGTGGATAAATTGGATAAAACCTTTGAGTTTTAACAATTTTTTTTCTTTGTTTTTTGGGTTTTGATGTGGAGGTTTGGGTTTTTGCAGTTGTTGTTGGAGAGGGCATTGATTTTCGGAGAGGGCATTGATTTTCAGAGTTTGGGGGGAAGGGGTTGAAAAATTAGACTGAATGATGGCAGCCTCTCACTCTTCTGTGACAGTGGATATGGGTTAGGCAGCTTTTCAGTGATCAGGAAACTATGCACAGAAGAGTATCACTGTATCACTGTTACAAATGTGTCTTCTTCAAAAGTGTGTTTCGTCCTTGCTGAGACACTTCTACAGTAATGATGCCCATTTGTTGGGTTAATAAATAGAGAAAAGAAAGAATACTTTAGAGAAGAATTGCAGAATGCAGCGTGAGTCACAGATGAAATGACTGTAGCAAGTCCATTATGTGACAAGGCACATTGCACTGAACCTTCTTTTCTTGTTTTTAAAATGCAGACTTCCTCCTTTTCTAGAATGGGGAACTTTAAAGCTCTGGGGTCCACTGTGGAGAGATAGAGATAATAGAAAAACAAATGAACTCACCTTCAAAAACATACATCTAACTGACAAAAGAAAACACACATGATATGGGATAGGAAGGATATGGGCATTGAGAAATGTCAGTATGAATACTGTTAAATTCAAGTATCTGAAGTAGATGACTCCTATATAACTTTATGACTTGGTAGGTTAAATCTTAAAATCCCTGACAATGCTAACTCTTATTGTGGAAAAGAAAATAAAAATTATTAAGGGTGAGATTTTTAGAGATATCTCTATCTTTAGAACCTGTGATGATTTAACTAAATACTTAAGCTTTTTGAAAATACCTCAGAGCTTGGCTTTTATTGAAGTCAATGGTAAGTTAAACTTGTAGGCTCTTCTCAAAATCTTACTAATAACCTATTGCATCATTAAGTGCTTAAATGCTTTTAAAATCTGACCCTATGCTGTTTTTCCTTTTTACCGTATGTAGTAATGATACTAGAAAATATAGTATGTACTGCTATAATGAAAATTCATAACATCAGTATGTTGTCACGGAAAGATATAAATAAAAGCTTTTTCTGTGAAAGTTTCAGTTACTTAATGCTGAAAAAACCAGATAGAGTGGAAAAACGAGTGGCAAAGATGTTTTACCTAGCCAAATCAATTCTGGCATTCAGGGTTTTTTGTCAGTCACTTAAAGCTAAAAACACTTTAAAAATGAAGGTAGGAAAATTACATGAAATGTGGTAGTTACACTTACTTCAGGGAATTATGCTCTGAACTGTTTTGGAGATTCCTCCCCCTGTGTACAATTTGGGAATGCTTGATATACAGTTGTTTACTGAATGCATTACTGTAGGCCTTATCCTGTAATATTTGCAAAATTATTGGGTTACTTTCACAAAGCAAGAATTTGGACGGTTGGACATTCAGTCATGTGCAACTCATTTTGAATTTGCAGTGATCTATGTTCTGCTTAGTATAAGCAGGACTATAGGAGGTTTCTCTTCTGTATGCAGTAATAAAGGAAAGCAAATATATCCCTGGCAGAAGACTGCTTGTGATAAAATCCTCCCATTGCTCCCCTAAACAAACCAAGAAGGTAAATCATTCCACCCTGTCATAACCCTAAAGCAAGGGTATAGTCAGAGACCATTTTATAAATTGTTTATGTTGGGGAATACCTTCTCTGAAATGTTTTGGCAATGTGTGGGGCATATCTGTGTTATTATTTCTTTCTATTTAAGACTGCTAATCACAGAAGTGTCAAGATAAATCCTATATTTTTAGAGGGTTTATGTAAGCTTAATACGGTTAATGCAATTGTCTGCATATCCCAGGCCAGCAAAATGCTTAAGCATATTTCAAGTATTCAGCAAGTCAGTAATTTCAAAGAAGTCCCAATACTATTTGCGGCATATGATCTGTCATGCAGTGTCAGTTTTCTGTGATGAAAAATGTTGTCTTTTTCTTGGTAGGAAGTTGGATACAGCAGAGATGGGTATGAATATGGGGACTTGGAGCTTTTAAATTTTTAGAATTTAAACAGTGTCATTAAATTTAAATGACTTGCTGGTGAGCATCGTGATAAGCACATCTCTGTATGTAGGTTTCTTAAACTATTTTTACAGTCAAATTCTGCTTTAATGCTTGTCAAACATCCCAGAAAATTCTAATAAATTTTTAAGGCTTTAAAAAAGTGTGTCCTCACTTCTCTTAATATGTATATCTCTGCTATAAATCATACAATCAGAACTTTCTTAGAAGATGCTGGAAATGTGCAGATACATACCTATTCCTAAACACTTTAATGGAATCTTGAAAGAATTTGAAACTGCAGAAGTATTTTATGAATCAAAAGTCACAGCTGTTTGCGTACATACCTGAAACGCAGCACTACTCTGAAAGTCTGTAAATACACAACCTATTCTTTTGAAATACAGTATCAGCCAAGTTGTTCTGAAAGCTTGTGCATTTTTTCATTATGTTCAAATTCCATTTTCTTTATCATTATAGTAGGCCAATAAATTTGATGTGTATTAAAACACTGAAGATCTGGACATAAAGCTTCTCCGAAAAGCCAGAATCTCTTAGTCTTTCCTTGAGTGAGAAGGAGATGACTGCGAGTGCATTTCATAGAAAACAATAGAAAAACTTGTTAGGAAAAATACAAACCATCAGGTCTTTCCTCCAAACTTCTAAAGAGTATTTTGAAGGACAGACAATTCATAGGCTAGTAAGTGCTTACTCAGACATGATTGTCCAATGATATAGATGGAAAGTGGACAGTTCTTTCTGTGGCCAAAGCAAAAAAAGATGAAAGAAAGTATATCTGGGGTATTTAAAATTGAATCACATTGAAATTAGCACATATTTCATTTGTTTTCTTTTAGGCTGAGCTGGGAAATAACAAATTAGTCGAATTAATTTCCTCTGTGAGGGTGTGAATTTGGATTTTTATAGGGGAGGACAGACCAGAGTTGTATAACTTTTTAAAATTTTCTTCTTTTTCATAATTGTTGGGAAAAATGAAGTGCTGCTGAGTCACTTAACTGGAATAGTAGAAACGCACATTTGAATTTCCTCAATTCAGGGTGGATCCTGCTGCCCTTACTTCAAAATAGGCACATTACCCTGCAAGTGTTCATGGAAAACAATGGAAAGAAGTGTAAAGCAGCCTTTAAGCAATGTCAAGCAATGCTTTAGATGCTAGGAATCAGTTAATTTCTCTAATAGGAAATGCATTCAGTTATTTACTTTTACTAGAATAAGTAAGAAGAAAACCTGTTTCTTGTGAGTAAGATTAAACAGGGGAAAAAAAAATCCTAAACCTGATTTCTGTAGTTTCTAATGTTGCTCATTTCTTATTCATTTTGGCGCTTCATTATACACATGCCACTTAGTTTTTCTGTATTATTTTCATGCTAAACATAATATTTTGAAACTTAGTATTCAAACCTCAGTGATATTAGCAATCTGTATTTCACAGCCAAAACTATTTATTTCTTTTGTTAACGCACCAAATGATTCCCCATAACACACACACTTGCATTTTATGAATTGTGACGATATGGTAAAAGATTAGTTCATAGTGATTACTTTGTAGAACTTCCTATTTGAACTTTTGAACTCCTGGAATGAGTGCTGCATTCCATGCTGGAAAGGAAATATGTGATGCCATTTCCTAATGCTATACAGCATACACTTTCCTGTATACTTTTTCTACACGCATATACAAACTGCATTGACTTTTACTAAATCTCCTTCTAAATTGACTTTGTTGAATTGGTACAACTCCAGTTCTGCTAAATTAGAGTGCCTTAATTTAGCTTGTTAGAGAATTAAGCTAAATCAATATAATTTACTTATACTGATTTAAGAGAGTTAAATTGATGCAATTCTCCGATGTGTATTTTTTTTCAACTATTGAGAAGAAATGTAGGGAAATTCATGTCATTTTTATGCATTAAAGTCTCAGAATTATTTCTTTCACACTTTTCGCTGGAAGAAAACTGGCTAAAATGGAGAGTTGCCTTAGAACAAGGTAAGAAAGAAAAAAAGACAACATGAGCTATATTCATGTTAAGTATGTGAAACTCAAGCCACTTTCCTAGGACTGGTGTCCAGTATTAGCCCGTGTCAGTCACAGCTTACATAGAATTTCTCGGACAAGCTGCACCCTCCGCACCCTCCCAAAAGAACCCAACAACCCACAGAATCTCAGAAATCTTAATCTATGTCCATTTTAGAAATTAATGTAGTTCTAGTTTGCTGATGTTAAATTTCAATGGGGATTACAGATGGTAGAGGCAGTTACTGAAATTAACATAACATTTTGGCATGAGATAAAATCATATGAAGGTATTCCATGCTTCATAACAGGATAATGGGTTTAGATGGTGTATGAAATTTAAACTTAACAAATGTAGCCTTTTTAATAAAACATAAACAATGATCATGCTAATTTCTTTACTACCTTTGTCATAGTTCTATTAAGGACTTGGAACACTGTCTAAATTTAGGCTCTTGATCTTAAATTGCCTTGCAGGATGGCAGAATTGTAATCAGCTAGGCAAATTACCGTTAAATTCCTTTAAAATCATGACAATTTTCTTATTGTTGCAGTTTTGACTAGGAAAAGTATTATTGACCAGGAAAAATGCAAGCTTTAAAACAACCTATGTGGCATCAGTTTTAACTTGGAATTTTGGCAATCGCAAGACTTGTTCTGAATAGCTGAACAGAATACATGCTCAAAACCTGTATTTCAAATGTAGGATGTCTGTTGTCATAGCTGGTTGCTATATGTATATATTTTTCTACTGAATTAATTTTAAGAATATTTAGGTAAAAAGAATTGAATTAATTTAACAGATAATTTAAGTTAACTCATATTGTGGTCTCTACTTCATGTTAAATTTAAGAAAAAGATAAAATTCTTTCATGGATTAGAATATAATGGTTTCTGCTTAACTGTTTTCAATTTCTGTATTGTACTTTTCATGGTTGACTTTGGAATATTATTCATGATTTTCTCCTGCTTCAGCAAACTATTTCAGAACAAATTTACAGGGGAAAAAGCTAGATATTAATCTCTTGTATCTGCATATCTGTAATTTATCTTTAAAAAATGAACAGACATTTTCTGCTTTGTCCATACTGATGCCTAGCTATAAAGTAAATGAAATAAATTCCATTTTTAAGGTAGTGACTTAGGGAGGAACTCATTTGTACTGCTAAACAGATATCAGTTCAGAGCTCTGGGATGGCTGTATGGAAAAACAATACTGTTAGGAATGTATGGCAAGATCTACATAGAATCACAGAATCATGTAGGTTGGAAAAGACCTTTAAGATCATCAAGTCCAACCATAAACCTAACACTACCAAGACCACCACTACACCATGTCCTTAAGCACCTCATCCAAACGTCTTTTAAATACCTCCAGAGACCACGACTCAACCACTTCCGTGGGCAGCCTGTTCCAATGCTTGATAACAGTTTCAGTGAAGTAAAATTTCCTAATATCCAGTCTAAACCTCCCCTGGCACAACTTGAGGCCCTTTCCTCTTGTCTTATCACTAGTTACCTGGGAGAAGAGACCGACCCCCACCTCTCTACAACCTCCTTTCAGGTAGTTGTAGAGAGCAATAAGGTCTCCCCTGAGCCTCCTTTTCTCCAGGCTAAACAACCCCAGTTCTCTCAGCCACTCCTCAGAAGACTTGTGCTCTAAACCCTTCACCAGCTTCGTTGTTCTTCTCTGGACACGCTCCAGCACCTCAATGTCTCTCTTGTAGAGAGGGGCCCAAAACTGAACACAGTATTTGAGGTGTGTCCTCACTAGTGCTGAGTACAGGGGGACGATCACTTCCCTAGTCCTGCTGGCCACACTATTTTTGATACAAGCCAGGATGCCATTGGCCTTCTTGGCCACCTGGGCACACTGCTGGCTCATACTCAGCTATCTGTCAGCTAATACCCCCAGGTCCTTCTCTGCCTGGCAGCTTTCCAGCCACTCTTCCCCAAGCCTGTAGCGTTGCATGGGGTTGCTGTGGCCCAAGTGCAGGACCTTGCACTTAGCCTTGTTCAACCTCATACAGCTGACGTCGGCCCATCGATCCAGCCTATCCAGGTCCCTCTGTAGAGCCTTCCTACCCTCAAGCAGAACAACACTCCGACACAACTTGGTGTCATCTGCAAACTTACTGAGGGTGCACTTGATCCCCTTGTCCAGATCATTGATAAAGATATTAAACAGAACTGGCCCCAACACAGAGCCCTGGGAAACACCGCTTGTGACCGGCCACCAACTGGATTTAACTCCTTTCACCACCACTCTTTGGGCCCGGCCACCCAGCCAGTTCTTTACCCAGCGAAGAGTATGCCTGTCCAAGCCATAAGCAGCCAGTTTATCCAGGAGAATGCTGTGGGAAACCGTGTGAAAGGCTTTACTGAAGTCTAGGTAGACAACGTCCACAGCCTTTCCCTCATCTACTAGGCAGGTCACCTTGTCGTAGAAGGAGATCAGGTTGGTAAAGGAGGACCTGCCTTTCCTGAACCCATGCTGGCTGGGCTTGATCCCTTGGTTTTCCTCTATGTGCCATGTGATGGCACTCAGGATGATCTGCTCCATCAGCTTTCCTGGTACCGAGGTCAGGCTGACAGGCCTGTAGTTCCCCGGGTCCTCCTTCCGGCCCTTCTTGAAGATGGGTGTCACATTCGCTAATGTCCAGTCAGCTGGGACCTCCTCAGTTAGCCAGGACTGCTGGTAAATGATGGAAAGGGGCTTGGTGAGCACTTCTGCCAGCTCCTTCAACACTCTTGGGTGGATCTCATCAGGCCCCATAGACTTGTGAGTGTCTAAGTGGTGTAGCAGGTCAGTAACCATTTCCCCCTGGATTATGGGGGCTCTATTCTGGTCCCCATCCCTATCTTCCAACTCAGGGGGCTGGGTACCCAGAGAACAATTGGCCCTGCTATTAAAGACTGAGGCAAAGAAGGCATTAAGTACGTCAGCCTTTTCCTCATCCTTGGTCACTCTGTTCCCTCCCCTGTCTACTAGGGGCTGGAGATTCTCCTTACCTCTCCTTTTGCTGCTAATGTATTTGAAGAAGTGTTTTTTTTGTTGTCTTTTACAGCAGCAGCCAGATTGAGGTCTAGCTCAGCTTTGGCCCTTCTAATTTTCTCCCTGCACAGCCTTGCTACACCTTTGTAGTCCTCCTGAGTTGTCTGCCCCTTCTTCCAGAGGTCATAGACTCTCCTCTTTTTCCTGAGTTTGAGCCAGAGCTCTCTAGTCAGCCAGGCCGGTCTTCTTCCCCTCCGGCTCATCTTTCGGCACCTGAGGACAGCCTGCTCTTGTGCCTTTACGACTTACTCCTTGAAGAATGTCCAGCCTTCCTGGACTCCTTTGCCCTTTAGGGCTGCCTCCCATGTCACTAAAGGGCATCCGGTTGATCTCAACAGTTTAAAAGAAATTGTTCATATTAGTAACATACTATTTATTATTATAGATATTATAAAAATTATATAATTGCATGTTATATATTCTATAATAAACTATTTATTATATATTATTATATATTATTATATTTAACTCACGTAAGTTCCCTATTGTTAATTTCTACATACATTTTATTTCTGATACCCAACTTTGTTATATTGTGCATGTTTCTACTACTTCCAAAAAGAGCTCAGTGTTAAATAACCCACTTGACATCTCCATTCCTATTAATGGATATTAGAGCCTAAAATGAGGTAAAATCGCCTTACTTGAACCATGCAGTGTTGGTGACGTGCATCACTTATAGATTGTTGCAAACTGGGAAAGATAGTCACCATTCAGCACTTACTGTGCAAATGTGTTGTTTGGCAGCAGCAAGTACATCTTCTTTCAAAAACAAAACGAAACAAAACCGAAACAAGCAAGGGAACCTTCTGAGCATATAATACTCAGTTTCATTATAGAGCACTGCTGCTTTCTGTTTGGCTAACCTATCCCCTCTTTGTATTCTTTTCTAAATATTGCAGGTATAGACGCGACTGTTCCAGGCATAATACAAGAACATTCCTTGAGTTTCTTTGCTCTACAGTGGCATTTAGATCATTAACGCTGCTTTGATGGATGTTTCCCCATGGGCAAATCTGTTGTACGTGAAAACTGTGATCATAGTGGTTCTACAGCATGATCCTATATTATTATACTTTTGTCATGTTTAGATACTGCAGTGGAGCATAAATTGTAACAATAGTGAATTTCTTTCCTAAGAACTAATATATTTACTCTCTTTTTAAGTGCCAGGCTCCCTTTAAGTAACTTACCCCCCTTCCCCCAGAGAAATTACTTCCAGCTTATAAACAGAAAATAATATTCTTCCTCACTGACTTCTGGGAAGATGGGCACCCAAGCTTCATTTTGTGGCATTCATCTGAAAAAATACATTCTGAAATCAAAGGAGAGGCACAGGACTCACTCTTGAATACCTGGAAAGATTCCTTAGAAGCTTAAATCCACTTTAACTGAGATTTAGTTGTAGTAGGCTGATCTTCTGTGTAAGTGCCATGAATAGTGCAAGCAACATGGAATAACTCTCTGGTTAATTACCTGCAGTTTCCAGAAGAAAAAGCATTAATTTTCTTTCAACTTGAGCACAGTGTGTTTTGCCAAGGCTAGTACTTCGCTGTACATACTTGGCCTATTCTGACAGTTCAGAATTTCTGATTTGTGTTTGCTGATTGAACATTAAGCAGACCTGGCTGCAAGGCCTCCATCTTGAAGTGACTGTGAGCTCCTTTCCCCTACTTAAAGGAATACCTAGTCTTTACTATAGCTAAGTAAGTTGTTTTGTTTGGCCACAGCCTTTGCACTCTTCCTACATTCAAAAGCATCCCTTAGGTTGCAGCATTTCATTGCTATCTCATGTATTTGTGCCGTACCTTATAGCTGATGTATTCTGTAGTACACTCCATGTTATCAAGAACTGTTCTTCCCTTCCACCCCAAGCGTATATAAGATAGCCATTCACTGGCTTTAGCTAACATGATTCATGAGAAATGAATCGAGATTTTCTGAGACTTCTTGATGCCAAATAGAAAGCTTAGCAACAGTTGAACCCAATAACAGGGGGAATAATTAACTCCCCACCCTCCCCAAGGTTAGTAGAGCTATATCAATTGAAGATGGTAGATTTAAAAGAAAAGACAGCAATATGTCCTCCACCCCTCTGAAAAAAGTAGTGATTTCAGTCATGCTTAGTATGTTGAAAATCATACTGCTTAAACTGCAAGAAGATTAAACCGATACCTTTATCAGACGTTATGTGGGATAACTTCGTATGCAAGAAGGATGATGGTTATAAGATAGACACCGGTGAAGCTTGTTTTGAGTCCACTGTACTGCGCCTGTTTTAATTCTGTCTGTCAAATTCTAATTGCAGAAAGCATAATTAAAGGAGCCTGAAGAATGGAAGGGTGAGAGGGAATAATCCATTTTGGTACCAGTGCACACAGAGGATAGAGAACATGACGGGCAGAAAAGTCTTGAAAACCTCACGCTTTTCTCCTTCTCTGCCACCAGACATCTGGAACATGGCAAGCTTATGTGCTGCGAATATTGTCTCAACCAGTAGAATTTGTGACTATAGTTTGGTGACAGCTTTAATTTGCAAATTACAGTAAAATGAACCCTTTTGGGGACAAAATTAAGATAAATTTTATTGTTCACAATTCATAGTTGTGATACACTTTAAGACTTAGATCAGGATCTAGGCATTCTGTTATCTTTTCTGAAACTAAAAGTTTGGTGACTGTTTCATCCTGTGAGCTTGGACCTAGTGGGGCTTGAGTCTTTTCCTTGTCCTCTTTTCCCTGTCTCTCAGAATGAGCTTGGAGGATCTCTGTCATCTCCTAAGGTCTGGTTGGCAGTTTCATCACCAAGATCAAGGGGAAACTCCTCTGACCAGAATATAGCTCTAGGGATACTTCCTCAGAAGAGGTGATGCTTTTATTAGGAGATAGCTTTTTCTCTTCTAATCTGTGTTTCCTGCCTGTTTAGGAGGAGTAAGTTAGAGGCCTTGGAAAGTGAAAATGATACCCAGATTTGAATCACTTATATTAAGTATTGATGCAGCAAATCAAAGCAGCTCCACTGCTACCTGGGGATGACTTCTGGTCAGCTCTAAGTCTTTTACACCTAAGAGAATAAGCCTTGAATGCAGCTTAACATCTCATTTTGGCAGCATGTTCCTGCAATATATACTTGCAGTACTACTTCTCCCAGTGTTCGCAGATCTACCTGAAGCGTGATATTTCCACAGAACAAATCTATGAACACTCCCCCAAGAAGCAACCTAAAAGAATTCATGAATGTAACTGAATCACAGTGGTGAGTTTTTTTAAGTTTGTAAATTAATATTTGAAAATAATTTTCCTTATCAATACATTGGGTACATCATTCACCATGTGTCCAAATAGTGTCATGTATTTTCCTAGAATATCTTCCTGTTTTCCATCAGTTTCTTGGAATCCTGTGGTGGTTCACGTAGTTGTTGCCATGAAGTAATGAATGTCAGTGGCATTAATGTGAGAAATAGAAATCTGAATAATCTATCATACTTGACTATAGAGCTCTGTAAAGAAAGGACTGTACTGAAGCACTGAGTTTGCCATGATATATTTCTGATTGCAAAGCAAAAATTGGCAAAGAAATTCCACTTTTGCTATAGAATAAGAATGAAGCATATCAGGGCCCTGAGGGCTTAATTTAGCAAAAAAATGTGAAAAGGACTGGTTTTGCAGCAACTGTGGCCCATGCACAAAACTTGCTTCACCCTCTGAACTGAATGAAACAGCGAATCTTGGGCTGGGAGTGACAAGGAAGAATAATTAGACTGTGTCTTAGTTGTGTCGTAGTGCATGTACACATAGGGCTGAATTACACAGGTGTGTTCTTGCTTCTCGGTGAACACAAAGAATTGCAATTCAAATTAAAAAAAAAAATCCACTGTCTTGTTATTTGTACTGAGTTCAGAGTACAGTTACAAACAATTGTTGGGAAATAGCTGATGTTCTCGGTTCATACGCTGGCTACATCTATTTCTGTGCCCATATTTTTAATTTTAGTTGGGGATGCTTGCCTTAAGCCAGTTGTGCTTTGGGACAGTTAAATAAGGTTCTGGATAAATAGAACTCAGGTGGGCTTCTAATGTTTTAACATCTAATTCCTAAAGAACCTCGCCAGTTTGATTCACATCTCAGCAAATCTCTAGCTAATCTATAGCAAGTCTATCTGCTCTACTGCTGAGTTCTCCTGAGCTCCTGAAAAGGCATTTCTTTTCTGAAGGGGTGATGATTTTAAGCAGGCTGGGCTGCTTAAGTGATGGGGTGATTGATGCAGACTGTGGTGGCTCCAGGCAGGAAAGTCCATTTCCTTTTGTGAAATGAGAACTTATGCTGGTCATTATGCAAATAAAAACAGGAAAGCTTCAGCTCCTTGCAGCTCTCAGTTCACAGAAGTTTATTAGGGATTATGTCTGTCTGGCTTCCTTCATCTCCCACAAAGAACTACCAAGTTGTCTTTTGCTGGGTTTATGTTTGCAGTCCCTGGGAACACAGCTGCCTGCTGGCGCTTGCTGTTGCTAGAGCAGCAGGGGTTTCTGACAGGGGATCTTGACAAGCCTAATTGCTAGATGTTTTGGGGCTGTCTGCTGCCATGAGATGGTCATACTATCCCTAGGCTTTTTTCTTTTGCTTTCCTTTTTTTTCCCTCCCATTTTAAAGGAAGAGCTTCCCTCTTCTAAAAAAACTAATTGGAACTGTAATTTACAGTTCAGCTGCTCATACGTCAGTACAATTATATTATAACTTTAAAATAAAATTACCAAAGAGCAGTAATAGAAAATTGGCAATTTAGAGTCCAAAAACCTTTATGCCAGGTCTCTGACAGCCTTCCTTGTAACTGCTAAGATTAGTGGAGTGGGAACTGTTTGTAGGGAAGGGAGAGATGCTGACTTTTTTTATCTTTCATCACACCATCTGCAGATAGCAGTATGCAAGAAAAATGCCTTGTCAGATAAGCCTAAAACTTATTTAACAGATTAGAATCTTTTCCAAAATAGCGTATGTTAAATGCCAAACATGTCTGAATGGTTATGAGCAAAAAGTAATACCAAACTAATGTGATAAGATAAAATAAACAGAACCATTTTTCAGGTTGTGCTCAGAAGAAATATGGACTAAAACACTGCAAGTAGGTAGTTTAGGCTATTACTTTCTGTTCAGAGTTTGTAATATCAATGAAAAATTACGTTTCCTCTTTCTGTTGGTCTCTTGAGTTAAAACCTGTTTTATCGTATTATGTAGACCACACATGATAGGCCAGCTAGAGCAACAGCTACAGGATGGAAGGAGAATGCATAGATGGTTTTTACCTGAGGCAGCAGGGAGATGGTCTTTTCTTCAGTAAATAATTGCAAAAGGTAAATCCACACAGCTAAAATAGCTGCAATAGGGAATAACACCTTGGCCTTTTCTGGGCGCTTTTCCTGCCAGGGTCTCCAAAGGAGGAGCTGGTGGATGCTACTACTTATTAAGCTTGTCGGTGCTCTTTGGAAGTTTCTCTTGAACAACGAGGCTCTGCTGCTGGATTCCCTATAGCTTTCTGGTAGTTTCCTTGACAGAGCAAGTAGTCCGGGGCATCATTCTATGCAGCAAATAACAGGAGCTTTAATTGAGTGGAATGGGAACCTGTGCAGTGGCAAGCCAGTGAGATGCTGTTGTAAACACTAGATCTCAAAATTTCTCTATGATGGTGCTGCAAACTAAAGCATTGTGGAATGGTTAGTGTCAGACATGCTGGGAGCCATTAGTGGGTTAGTCGGAGCCATTTTCGGTTAGTCAGAGCGTTTTGGTTTTTTTTTTTCTTTTTCCTTCCATCCCAAGCCAGCCTTATAGTACAGTACTCAGGAATATATAATAAAGATTCAGTCACTGGCTGGGTGTTCTGGGTTAACCCCAGCGGGCAGCTAAGCACTGCAGAGCCACTTGCTCACTCCCCCCACAGCGGGATGGGGAAGAGAATTGGAAGGGTAAAAGTGGGTTGAATAAAGACAGTTTAATAGGGAAAGCAAAAGCTGTGCACGCAAGCAGAGCAAAATAAGGAATTCATCCACTACTTCCCATCGGCAAGTAGGTGTTTGGCCACTTCCAGGAAAGCAGGGCTCCATCATGTGTAACAGTTACTTGGGAAGACAAAGGCCGTAATTCCAAACATTCCTCCCTTCCTCCTTCTTCCCCCAGCTTTTATTACTGAGCACAATGTCCATATGGTATCCGATATCCCTTTGGTCAGCTGGGGCCAGCTGTCCCAGCTGTTTCCCCTCCCAACTTCTTGTGCACCCCCAGCCTACTCGCTGGTGGGGTGGGGTGAGAAGCAGAAAAGGCCTTGACTCTGTGTAAGCACTGCTCAGCAGTAACTAAAACATCCCTGTGTTACCCCTGTGTAACACTGGGTCACAAATTTAAAGCACAACACCATAGTAGCTGTTGTAAAGAAAATTAGCTCTATCACAGCCAAAACCAGTACACTAGACAAGAAAAAAGTTGGACAATCTCAGAGAAAGATTCAATCCCTCTTGTGACCAGGGAGCAAGGTGGGCCTGACCTGTCAAGTGCACAAACACGCAGAGGGAGCCATGTCCTGTAAATTCAACAAATGACTGGGCTTGTCGGCACTAGTTAGCCTGTGTCCCACTGTGCCTATTGAGAATCTGTTTCAGACCCTCACACCGTCGATGATCGGGAGCTTTCTTCTAGTCACCAGTTCAATTTATTCCAAGCTTGTTCTTCTGCGAGCCTCTTTGTTTAGCTGAATTATCTCTTTTTCCCCGGTATTTGCATCCTGATTTATTTGCAGGGAATGGTTCTGTTGCCTCTTGGCCTTTGGTGTGGTTCATCAAGCCAAGTTTCTTTAATTCATCTATGTCAATATAAATTTGAGAAAGATTAACATGTGTGACAGAATTACACTCAGCATTCTAAATGGGATTTTCCATCTAGCAGTCATATGGTCTTGGCAGATGTAAGTGTGCTAGAAAAGCTTTGCTAGATATATCAAAGATTTTTTGCCTTTTGCATAACTGTATCACAGTTTCCAGGACTGACGTAAGCAAAGTAGGCAATTGCCTTGGGCACCAGATTGCTAGGGCAATTGAATAGGCATGGCCTTCTGTTAATTTTGCTCTTTTTTTGCCTACATTGTGAAGAAACCTTGAGCTGAATGACTATGATCAAGTAACATACAGAGAGCTTTCTCTTTTTTGAGGAGCTTGGACAGAAAAATCCTTGTTAGCTCCTAAGGATGTTATTAAATTCTGGCTGATGTCTGTTCTTCCAGGCCACAAAATTTATACTTTGGCCTTTTATATTAAGGTACATCTCAAGCTTGGCTCAGAAGAGAGTGCTTTTTTGCCTGTTTGGTGTGACAGTCATTTCAGATATCATGACCTTCTGTAGTCATTCACATAAATAGATACATTGCATGAGATACTTGAATGTTACCAGACCAAACCCTCTGAGTTTGGGTGTCTTGCAACAAAGCTAGGAGGAAATTGTTGGATGTCTTTTTCTCATGTTTTCCAATTTTTCCTGCTTTGCTGTAAAGTGCTGCTTTTCCTTAAGCTGTGACTGACAATGATTCTTTTAGCGTACTGTGAAATTTCTTAATTTTATCACTATATAAGAAAATGCAGGTTTTTTGTGTTAGGTGGACATTAGTGTAAAATAACACCACATTTAATTTAAGTTATAACGTGAAATGCACTTATGTGTTAGTGACTGTCTATTGCAACTTGGCAACGTGACAGGGAAGGGGGGAATGTTAATAGAAAGGTAACTTTTGTAGAAAGATCACTTTTATGGTATACAAAAATGGAACAGGTTGGAGATCAGTCACAAAAACCATTTTCAAATTGGTAATTATTGTAGTATCTGGTTGTCTTCCCACTCGGTGGGTTGCGAGATGGGTGAATCTTTTTGATTCCCCGAGCGTTTGTGTACTGACAAAGGCCGATCTCTGCTCTGCAGAGCTGCGTGGCCGGCAGAGTCACGACAATGACTCAGAGGAACAGGCTGGCCAGCAGCTTTATTAACTGGAGAATTCAACAAACAGACAAACTTAACGAGCTGGCAAGTCCAACAAATGAACAGAGGTGATTTGGCAATGGAGCTATTTCCCAGGCAACCCATCACAATTTATCCCAAACTTACATATATTGGAAGAGTAGAGGAAGAGAGAAGCGAGAAAAGGAAAGGAGAAGAGAGGAAGAAAGAGAAAGGAAAAGTATCACCACCCTTGGATCCCGCGATGACAATGACAGCCACACCAATCCTCCGGTGGTGGGCATACACGTGGTTCCCTGGGGCCGTGTCTTTTATACTCTAGTCCCCACCTCCAGTTACGCCCCTTGGGGACTTACATGGTTCTTGTTCTAGAAAGTTCTCAACCTTCTGCGCAGGCGCTGGGGTAGGGGTGTGGGTGCAAGCCCCTTCCTCAGATAAAGGGGCTGTGTGACCTCTAGCCATAGATGGTAAAGTCCCTCAGAGGCTGGAACCGTGCATCCTCCGATGCACTCTCCATGTCCCGCATGTCCCGTATGTCCCATACCCGCTCCTGCTCTCCCCCACCCCACGCTCTCTGACCTGCCGTTGCCTCACCACAGCGTTTGAGACATTAACTCTTTCAGTCTCTCACACTGGTCTTCATTGTTAAAGAACTACACAAAATCATCTCATTTAGGTGTTTGAGTCATGCATATTTTTAATACAGAGATTGATAAAGGATGTAAATTGCTGTGAAAAATGCATTCTGCAGTGAAGGATATCAAGCATCTATGAAATGTAAATCAAACGGCTAACAAACACATTATTAAAAGGAAACAAGAAAACTCAAACAAGGTAAGTAAACACAGTACTGGTATTTAATTCTTGAAGCATAACTATACCAATATTTTACTGTGTTTTCTTCAGAGGAAGCAACTGCTAGGTCAGCTAGTTGCTTTTTCTCTCCTGTAATAATTGGCACTCACTGCTCCAGGTTTCTGAAGTCCTGATGGGGGGTAAGGCTGCATTTAAGCTGAGTTGGTGTATTGATCTCACCTGGTTCTGATTTTGCTGCTTCTCATGCTGCCAGCCTTACTGCTCACTGTTCTGTGCTATTCATTGCTCTGCTTCTCATCCCTTTAGCCATGCTTCAGACAACTTTTCCCCCTGCTCACTGGTCACACTACCTCTGCCTCATACCTCTTCTCTTGCTAGCTGTGCTTCATACTGCTTTTCTCGCTTTTCTCCCTATTTTTTCGCCTCATCTCTTTCTTCACTGTGCTAGCCATTCTAGCCAACTTCAGCAGCTTTGCTGGTGTGGTGGGTTGACCCCAGCCAGCAGCTAGTCACCCACCAGCCACTTGCTCGCTCCCCCACAGTGGGATGGCAGAGAGAATTGGAAGAGAGACAAGAAAAACTCGTGAGTCAAAATAAAGACAGTTGAATAAGTGAAGAGGGGAGAGGGAGTGTGGAGGAAAAAAAAAAAGAGGGAAAACCAAAACAAAATACAAATAAACCCCCTAAGTGATGCAAAGTAATCACTCATCCCCAGCACACAGATGCCCAGCTAGTCTCTGAGCAATGGCTGTTTTGGAAAAAATCCCTCCCAGTTATTGGTGAGAGTGATGTTACATGGTGTGAAGCGCATCTCTGGTCAATTCAGCCAGCTGTCCCAGCTGTGTCCCCTCCCAGCCTCTTGCCCATCCTCAGCCTATTTGGGGGAGGAGTGTGTGTGCAGAGTGAGAAACAGAAGGCCTCGATGCTGTGTAAGCACTGTTTGGTAATAGCTAAAACATTGGTGTGTTATCAAACATTGGTGTGTATACAGTGGGCTACTACTATATCTCTTACTTGACAAGAAATTCTTATGTTAAAGCCAGAGCTTTTCTTTTTCCAAAATGTCTTGTTCTTCTTTCTCTAGCCTTTGTATTGCAGCACTGGAAACTATTAAGAAAGATTGCTGTTACCATTTATCCCAGATATATTTAGACAGATGTTAGAACTGTATATTACTGTAAACACAAAACTTTCCTACTCCCCTTCTAATAGCAACACCATTACATAACACACGCAAAGCAATGGTGCTTTAGGCTTGCTTATTGATCCTTTCCATTTGCCTTCCCTTTGCTTGCCTAATTTTCTTAAGTAGGCCCCTTCACTTCTCAGCATACTCTGCTCCAGGCTTCTTCGAGGTGAGGAGAGATGTGGTGGAATTTTCTTGCATTTCTGTCCTCAGCCAACAGCCTTTCCTAAGGAAGGGAAGCAATCTTTGTTTTAACTAAAGGATTGGCCAGGCACTCCTTGAATAACGTAAGTTTGAAAAAAACTTAGGAATGAAAGATGAAGTCTGCAAGGACCATCTCAAAGGAAAAGAAATCTTAAAGGGAATATTTGCCACAAGAACTAACATTCTTCTCCATGACGCAGTTGGGTGAGATGAGTATTACTGGAGGTGTCCTCTAATGGGAGTGCTCCAGGAGATGATTTTTCCTGTGAGTGAGCTTTCTGGCAGGCTTCATAGTAGGTACAGCTGACGCAAAGCTTGAAATATCTTACTGCTTTTTCGGAAGAAAGGGAGACAAATGGGAGACAGTAAGGTAGCTGAACGAGGAACAGAAAGGAATTTTTGAGATAACTCTGGTGTAAAGAGTTTAGGTATAGTTCTACTTTCATTTCTTCACCTGTATCCTTTGTAAACATTCGTAAGTTTTATTTGATGTGGATTTTATAGATGAATGCTTATAGCATTTTATATTAGCCATTTTTAAGTTACTAATGATTTAAGTAACTGGGTAAAAGCAAGGTATTCTCCATTTAAAGATGTGTCAAATTTCTGTAGGTACTGCCTGAAGGAATTTAACATGTGCTCCAGCTTCCCACCGTGTCTTCTGCCATATGAGCCAGCTGGAGGCTCAGGGTTCAGAGGCAGGAGGAGTGTCTTCTAGTGGCTGCTGGTGACAGCTCAGGACTTCCTGGCGTTCGGCAAGACGCGGGAAAATATGTTTAAACCCTATGGGTTGTAGAAAGCTTAAAAGAGTCATAGGGCATTGCTGGATGTAAGAAATGGCTTTTTCTCTGTGTGCCTAGGGTTTTTAAGATACAAATATCAAGAACTGTGAAGCACATCCATTTTATAGCAGGAAGCATAGTTAAGTACTGTGGAATATGCATTCCAGGTGAAGATCCACCAGGGAAGTACACTGTAGCACAGTGTAAATACTCAGGATTATTTTTCATTTGACTTTTTTATATATTATACATACTTTGAAATAAATTTACTGACTAATAGATTCTTATGCTAATGACTGCTACAGATTGTTGGCTTGCTGGTAATGCATTACTACTTAAAAAGGAAAAGATTATGTTATTTTTTCCCTCCCTCTAATGACGTGCTGTGCAGGTTATATAAATGAAAGGCTGAATTTAGAACTTTGAATTTAGATCACCTGTGTGTCTATTATGAGCAAATTGTATTATGTGAATAAATAAAACCATACAGGTTTAAAAAAAAAATTAACAGTTTATGAAAGGTCTTGGAGAAGTAGTGGTTAGAGACTAGGTAGTAAATGCAAAAATTTGGGGATGAGATTCTTTGATGCTTTGCAAAAGGTCAGTCAGGATTAATCTCAAAGTCCTTTTTGGTGTTAGGAGCTATAATTCTTGAGGTTGATAAGATGAGATTTTGTGTTATATGCCTACATTGTTCTGGACTTTGAGGGTTGTCCATTATATGCTAATCAAATGGCCTCCTCTTTTATGCACATCTGCCATTTGTTTATTTTTATAATTACAAATGACTTAAAAGAACATTCCAAACCTTCATTCCAAAAATATTCTTTATACTGTTTAATGCAACTAATTGAAATAATGTAGTGTCTAAACCTTTTTTTTTGAGTTCTTAATTAATATTCTACCACACCGCACCCTCACAACTAGTTTTGGGGTTTTGCAGCTCGGAGGTCTGGACTACCTGTATAAAATTTCTTCTGTACAATTAAGAATATGTAACATGCTAAAAATATACTGAAAGCATATTCACTTGTAAGAAGTTATTGTACCTCTTAGTATGCTTCTCTGCAACTATAGATTTCGTGGCATAATGTTCCACCTACATGTGGTCCTAATAAATATATATTCAGAGAGGAATGAATGCACTGTGATTTATGAGTCACTGGTAGGAGAAAAATCCAACTGGTTTACAGTAATGTACATCTTGTCTTGCTTAATTGGAAATAGATTGTTTATCTATTATGTATTTTCATTTTTTAAATTAAAAAACAACCTTTTTGCTGCATGTCAAGATGTAATGTGTTTACCTTAGAATACATTAAATAAACCACTTCCTCAAAGATCTAATCCAGTTGGTTACTACGGAATAGTTACTCTAATTCTCTAGTATTCTACCGGGCAATTAACTGCAAATGCAGTTGTCCCGTGCCCTGATTTATCAGCCTGTTCATGCTCAGTCCAGTGAAAAGACAAGTATGTTTCAGGCGGCCTTGTATGCCAGGGTTTCTTTGATTCTAGAAGGGGATGGGGACAAGTCCATAGTCAGAGAAATCCACTTAGAAATCGCTGATTTCTGGTGTTTGAATGTGATATGTGGACTCTATGCAAACGCAATAGCAAGTAAAATGTTTTAAAGTGCAAAAGTTTAGAATTCTTCATATTTTGGTGGATATTTGTATTCATAAGCCTTTGTAAACATAAACCACCATAATTTAAAAGGCTACATACACAGCTGATTTGCTTGAGGTCCAAATTTGGGGAATTATATATTCTGGGAATCTAGGAAAAATCAAGGTCCATTTCTACCAAAAATATTTATTATCTTTGTTGAAAAAGTAGCATCCTTTTGAAAGGGGAACTGATAAACTTTACTGTAATCTTTTTTTGGTACCTTAAATCAACGAGCTATACTTCTTCCACTGTGGCTGAACAGGAATCAACTTGTCATCAAGTACTTTTGCCATGTACCAGAAAAAACACATGTATATTGCTTGTTTCCTTTCTTGATTAGTGTATTAGATGTACTGCTTGTAACAGTTTTTCTCTTTTCACCCTGTCACTAGTGCCCAGAGCTGGATTCAGAATAGTGTCTTAGCAACGGAGGTCCATAGCGCTCTTCTATTTGCCAGTCTTCTGAACTCTCTGTGCCCATAAAAGCACCGCTGTGGGAATGGTTCCTTGCTGACAATATATATCAAATGTCAAGTTTAGAAATTGTTGAGGTGGCTGAGAGACAAGACGGATCAATTTGGGGCACTTTCTCTTTATGGGAGTATATGATTTCAGCTGAACACCTCACCTTAATGTGCTGTGCAGTGCAATTAGGTTGTTCTTAGCTGTTCGCACTTGAGAAAGGCTTATCCTTCACACAGCAGGTTCACTGCGATCCTCAAGAAAACCTGCATTTGTATGAATTAAGCTCTTCATTATCCATCTGGTGGTACCTAGTACAGAACATAACATTTAGCCTTCAAATTAAAATATTTGGGGGGGGGTGGCTGAAGCAATATAAACATAAGTGAAGGACAGCTGAAAATGAAAGCAAGCACATGTTTCAGTGAGCTTTAAGAAACGTGCGACGTTCTAAAGGATAGTTGAAATTGTGCTTTACCTTATCTAAAGAAAAGTTGTAGAAAACCTTGGACGACACTGATGTCTCTAATACTAACAGCCCTGCTAAACAGCAGAAGTTGCTTAAAAACGACATCAAAATGAATGATATGATTTTCAGGTGGTTATTGTAAAAGTGTTTTCCACAAGCTTTTTGAGTGGTGGGTGAAATCTTTATTACATTAGAAAGAACGTATATCGAAGCATTTTGCTTCAACCTTGCTTAAGAAAGTAGGAATGCTCTGCTGCTTCTCCCATTTTGCCACTTTTTGCCTGGGCTGTTGCCATCTTCCTTGCCTCACTGGCCAGAAAGAAAGAAAAGAAGAAAATAAAAAAGAAAAGAAAAGAAACCCACCTCTGCCACTGGCTTTTGTAGCCCTCTTTTTCCATCTGATACCTCCTCTACAAGTGCATCACATTGCAGCATATTCTGCAGGAATATGCTCTGAATAGCTGCTTTAGGTATGGCAATGAGTATTTCACTTAAGTTCCGTTCCACACCTATGTGTAAACTGTTTGTCTCATATTGATTGGTAACTTGTAAAATTGATCATAAATTGTGATGAAAAAGGAACTGAAATGCCTTTCATACTATTTAGAAAATATTGGTGCTAACCTGAGAGTCATTCAGGTCTTTCCCCTCCCCTTTAGGAGTCAGTCTGGGGGGGCACATTTGTGAACTAAAGTAGAAATGCAGTTCATTACAACAAACCTGAACTTGTGTGCATTTGTGTCGTCATCCCTGCTTTTCCAGGACTATTCCAATGACTCTTCTACTAGACCATGGTCTCATTGTGAGCAACCTTGGTAGTTAATTTATAAGCGTGTACTGTGGTAAAAAAGACAGAGCTCCAACAATTTACATTAGCCAAAAATCAAGAGATTTCCAAGAGGAAGAAATTTCTAAGGCCTTTACCCTCTACACTAGATGCTCGCTCAAATCCTGACATCCTTTATACTTTTGTGCACATGATTTTTGAGTAACGTTTGCTTCCCTGAAGCAGGCTAGAGAAGTAAATCTAGTATCTCCTGTATTCTTCTGAAGAGTGAAAGAGGCACAACAAATACTCTTGTTCAAAATATCTGCTCTTAGTGATCATACTGGATGGCTTCTTTCATTTTTCCTCCCTAGACTTGACACAAGAAAAACAGTCCAGATGAAGGCTCTTCCAGTCCTGTATCTTTTCCCAGACATCTGGCTCAAATCAGATGCCTGGGCGAAATCGTAAACATAAGGCAAGCATGGACTGATATTTCCACTGAAACTGATGTCAGCAAGAAGCAATCTATGTGGTACAGGCACTGTCTGAGGAGGTGTTTTTTGAATGAAGGAAGTGTCTCTGTAATATTATATGGTAAACATGGTGCTGTTTGCTCATTTTGGGAAGAGTAAATTTAGGATAATGTCTATGGGAAGAAAAAATCAGCCTTCTAACTACAGCTTCTTGTAGCAGGAGAAGAAACATTGGAAATTCTGAGTGTTTTAACTGCTTTTAATTTTTGTTTGAACTTTTCAGGCTGTCTTGCTTTTTCTGTTGCTCTGACTGTATTTGTTTCTTCAGACTATATCTTTTACTCTTGGTATTTGTGCTAATCCCTTTTGAAACAGTGTTCTCTGAGAGTCCTTTTTTTGGCTACCAATCCACTTCTTTCTGCTTAGTTGCTTTCATGATTTTCCCCTCCCGTGCCATCTCTCATGTCTTACCTTAAGTCACTCTGTGCAGTGAAATATATTAATAAGTTTTTGTCCCTAAAATATGCACAGTTTGCATTAATCTTATTTTCTAAATCCCTCTTTTTTTGTCTGTTTTGTGCATATTCTAACTCATCTTTGCCTAATTTGGATTTTAAAATCTTCCAGGAAAGGACTTTGTCCTTTTATGATCTCTTTCAAGGATCATGCAAAGTTAACGGGTTGTACGAATGTTTAATAATAATAATATTAACGGAGATTTATTTTTTTAATAATAATGAAAATTCTGTGGCTGCGTGAATATTCTGTGATATTGCTGCTTTAACTGTTGACATTCAGGATCAAACTTTCTGAAATAATAGACTTTTTTCCCCTCTTATCTGTATGAGCAATATGGTGTCTAAATATATGTTAGCATTGATTATACTGTGCAATGTGTGCAGGCAGAGTCTTAAATCTGTGTGGTTGCTGCCTACATAAATCTTACTGAAACCCCTGTAGACAGAAGGGCTTATATGTGCATTGCAGGAGCCTGCAAATCAGGCACATAAATACCTGTCTATCCAGGAGTTTTCTTGCAAAATTATAGATAGAGAAATGGAGGTTTGGATTAATCTGGCATGCTGCAGTAGAGCTGTAAACAAGTCATACAGCTGCGCTCTGAAGTAGGCACAATTTTTGCTCCTATCAGACTGCATGTTGTGTATGAGCAATGTCAGACTAACCAGATCTGTTGACAAGTTTAATCTGTTAAAAAATTTAACATTTATTGGCAAGTTTAATATGACTCAACTGACAAAGAATTTTTCTGCCCACTAACTAGCTAGTCTGGGGAATTTGGGAAGCATTGCCTGTCCCTTCACCTTCCATTCAGTCAGGCATACAGAACACAAGAACTTCCAGCTCCCCACTTCCTTTCAGTCCAGGTAATAAGGCTGAGGGAGCCAGACCATAACTGATTCCTTGCTTTTAAAGCTTTGATGTTGCTGTCTTCTAAATGGCCAACTGTGCCAAATCCTTGGTTCTGGGATCATTGGCTTCCAACCAGCTCATGGGGTAGTTGGGTTTATTACCATGTAAGCAAGCTGAAGAAAATACTTTTCTGTTTAGGTTTGTTGTTGTTAGAAAAATTTGTAGGACTTTTTACATCTGCTTTCATGAAAAGTCAGATTTAAGTACATGGAAGCACATACAGGAAGCATTAACAGAAAGTTAGGATGCAGCAAAGACTATAAACTGAGGAGGACATGCTGTGAAGACTTGTAAAGATTATTTAAGGAAGACATTTTATCAGTCTCTGAGAAAGTCATACTTCACACTTGCAGGTGCACTGGCAGTCAGATTTTATGTTGATTGTGTGCTGTGAGCAGCACTGTCATTACCAGTAACTCACTGTTTCTAGTATATAGCTCAGCCTCTTCAGTTTTGTCAGTGATTTTGAGCTATGTTTAGTAATAGTGTATATAACACTTCTTGTGTAGTTTTTGGCTTCCTCAGTCTTTCAAGAATCTGTTGGCACTGTTGTTAGTGTTTGGGGGTGGTGGGGGGGTGGTGCCTATGTTATCACTTAAATATAATTCTGTTTACATAGACATCGCTAATTTTCCCTTGAGGAGATCCACCTATCAGATGGCTCTTTATCTGCCTCTATTTCTGTTGCAATAGCCCTTCCATGTTAAGTGGCCAAGTGTTGAAATAACAGCCTTATACTTCTTTTGAGAAGTTTCTATAATGTTTTCCTTTATATCTATTTTAAATGTATATTTTGTAGGTGTTTAAACAATAGGTTATATAAAGAACACAAGTGGTATGTATGTGGTTTATAAACACGTAAGCTCGCACACACACCCACATATATATTTTTACATGGACTTACTGTTGTCCAACTGCAGTTCCCATGGGTTGTGTTAGACTTTACAGTTAGTGTCAGGCATTTCTTTAAAGAAACCCTTTTTATGAAGTTGTCAGTAAGATAAAGATAGCATTTTTCTTGTTCTTGCTTAAATCGCTTAAACTCAACTACAGCATTTACAGTAAAGAAACTGAGGTTCAGTGTTACACTTCAACACTGATAACGTATCTTCTGTATTTGCTTCCTCCTGCTGTCTTAACCCTTTTAAGATAGGGCTGTGATTACAGGTCTAAAAGCATAAGCGTTAGCCTCCTTCCTTTTCATATTTGTTCATGTTAGCCACCATTGTTTGTAATTTAGATTTCTCTGTTAATCCTGAGTACTCTTCTTGTACCTCTTCTTCATTTACCACTCCACCTAGTGTTGTCTGTGTAAATCACTGTGCCGTTCCATTCTGCTGTTCCCTGTCCAAGAATGAAATCCTGACCCCAGGGAAATCAGTGGCAAAGTACATCAACTTCTCTAAGCACAGAATGTCTTCCTACCAGTTCTGTATCCTTCCATCCCTTGATTTGACACACAATGTCCTTATGTCAGGAATTTAGAGTGGAACATTTATTGCTGTTTGCTATCTGATTCTATAAAAACTTGCATAGAAGTTGGATCAAATTTTATCATACAGGTGAATTCAAGTCCAAATACAGTCCTTTCCAGAAAGAGAAGCAAGCACAGATGACTCATTTTTATGTTAACCAAGGCTTGAATGACACTGGGCAACATCAACACAAATGCCTGCAGAGCCCAGCTAGCAAAGTTCACTGGCTAATTGTTTTTGTCTTGCTATGTTGTCAAGATTCAATTGTAAGTATATATCTTTTCCATTCTTGTGCTTGGTATTTTAGACAGCTACTGAGAAAGATAAAGCTAATATATAAGCATAACTTTAAAAAAAAAAAAAAACCAAAACAAAACACAAAAACATTTTACCACATTTTATCAATAAAAAGTATTGCAGCCTTTTTTGTCTGCTTTGCAAGCTCCTGAGAGATGTGCCGTATTGTTAAGTGGTCTTGGGGAAGCAGATTTTCTTCTTTTTATGGACAAAGGTTTTTGAATAAATATTTTCGTAGTAAGATGAAAAGAGAACATTGAGCTTCTTTAGAAAAGGATCAAGATATTCTTGATTACTAATTGACATCCTTAGTTTGAAAAGTTTTTTTTTTTTCATGGAGAAGCTACTTATTTCAATGAGACCTCTTAGTTTTTGGAATAAAATGCTAGCATTTTATTCCAAATCAACTTAAGCAAGAATGGAGACAAGAGTGTCGAGATTCTGGCCCATAATTACTGTTTGCAGTGAAGAAAAACAAGCCTTTCATTTGCAGTTTTGAAAAAAAGAAGTAAAATTTTTCAATATCCTGTAGTATTTTGTTGTTATATTTCCTGATATATGTCATGATGTATCACTTTGGAGATATGTTTCTCTATGTTTCTTACATGATTTTGGCCAAGTATTTTTTTTCATTTTGTTTTCTTCTAACTTCCTCATGTACTATAAAAATTAAAAAAAAAAAAAAAAAAGATTTTGTTATCAGCCCTTCTATGCATCATAATAACACCAGAACTTTAGTTGATTATCGGTGGATTTCTCATTCCTCGTGTTTTCAATCTGAAGCGATAGAGAATATATATATTTATTGAATATATAAGTGTGTATGCTGTAAGTCTGTACCTGCTTACCTGTTCATCTGGCTGTTTTGTTTCCATTCTGCTTTCTGCACCCAGGACACCTGCACTAACCACCTGCACTTTGCTGGCATCTAATAACTTACAATGATACTCTGTTGAAGACTTAATTACCTGTATGTAGTTGCTGTTTCTCAAACTGTTTCAGGCTGTAATTACCTGAAACTTAAATCACATTGCAGTGTTTGCATGTGTGTGTGTGCACGCGCGCTTGTATGGGGGGATTCGACCTAGAGTGACGTAATGACTAGCAACTAGGTATGATCTTTATCTAGCTCAATAGCTGTTCAAAATAGCTATGGCAGAAGTGTGAGATGAATTACAATTTACTTTCTTGACTGCTAATATCTGCTTTATATACAACCATCTGTTATTCAGCTGCATCCAGAAAAATGTTGATTTTCTTAAATTTTCTCTAACAGAATGAATTGTCTGATTTTCCACAGAAAACGGTAACAATAGAATTGCTTAAAAATAGATATTAATATATGTGCACTTTATAATATCTTATTTGTGACAAAATCCATACATTGTGTCAGAATTGTGCCACTTTTGGGTGGGGAAAAAAAAGCATCTGATGCCTTGCAGTGAGAGAGTTGTCTCTCTGTGCTTATGAAATGGTTAGATGAATTCCATCAAGCAGTCACTGAGATTGGAAGGAACATCTAGAAATCATCTAGTTACTACAGTTACTTAAGACTGTTTCTTGTCAGGTTTTGAATATCTTAAAAGGAAAAAGACTGCACATCTGCCTTCTTGTGCTTGACTACCTCACAGTTTAAAAAATAAATAAAGTTAAATTGGATTTTTTTTAACTTTTAACTGGAATTCACTGTATTTCAATTTGTACCCTTTGCTGTTTCTTCTGCTAGGCACCACTGAGAAGAGTCTGGCTCTGTCATCTTTATTCCTTCCATCAGGTATTTATAGACATTGATAAGGTTCCCTTGAGACTTTGCTTCTCCAGGCTGAAGAGTCCCAGCTCTCTCAGCCTTTCCTCACATGAAAGATGTGTGAGTGCCTTAATCATCTGTGTTGGCCCTTTGCTGCACTTACACCAGTAAGTCCATGTCTCTTTTGTACTGGGGAGCCCAGACCTGGACTCAGCACTTAAGATGTGTCTCCCAAAGGCTGAGCAGAGAGGAAGGATCACCTCCCTCAACCTGCGGGCAATACTCCTGCTAATGCAGCAAAGGATGGATGCTGTTGACTGTCTTTGCTGCAAGAGCATATTGCTGGCTCATGTTCACCTCAGTGTCCACCAGGATCCCAAGGTCCTTTTCTGCAAGGTTGCTTTCCAGCCGGTCAGCCCCAGCCTGTAGGAGTGCATAGAGTTATTCCTCCTGAGGTGCTGGTTATTCCCTCCCCAGCACTTTGCACTTCTCTTTGTTGAACTATGTGAGGTTCCTGTCAGCCCATTTCTCCAACCTGTCGAGGTCCCTCTGAATGGCAGCATACCCATCTGGTGCATCAACTACTCTTCCCAGTTTTGTATCATCTGCAGACTTGCTGGGGGTGCCTTCTGCCCAATCATCCAGGTCATTATGAAGAGGTTAAACAGTAGTGGATGCCATATTGATGCCTAGTGTACACCACTAGTGACTGGCTTCCAGCTGGACCATATGCCATTGATCACAACCCTTTAAGCCCAGCAGTTCAGCCAGCTTTCAATCCTCATTCACTGTCCATTTATCTGGTTTGTACTTTATAAGTTTGTCTGTGAGGATGTTACGGGAGATTGTGCTGAAAGTTTTGCTAAAATCAAGATAAACAGTATCCACTGCTGTCCCCTATTCCACTGATCCAGTTCTGCCATCAAAGAAGGCTATCTGATTTATTAAGCATGATTTCCCCTTTGTAAATCTATGCTGACTACTCACAAGCACTTTCCTGTACTTAATACTGGAAGCCATTTACCAGACATGCTACTTGCTCCATCACCTTTACAGGGATGGAGGTGGGGCTGACTGGCTGGTGGTTCCCTGGATTCTTTTTTTGCCCTTCTTGGAGATAGCAGTGATTTTTGCTTTCTCCCAGTCCTCAGCTATCTCCCCCCAGTTGTCATGACCTTTACAACATAACTGAGAGTGGCCTCACAATGACATCAGCCAACTCCCTCAGCACTAGTGGGTGCATCCCATCAGGTCCCACAGCCCTATCTATGTCCAGTTTGTTTAAATGTACCCTAGCTGGACACTGTTTCCCTGAGGGTAAATCTTCCTCGCTCCAGACTTTCTCACAAGTCCCAGGGGCGTGGGATTCCTGAAGGTCGATCTTACTGGTACAGGCTGAGGTGAAGAAGGCATTGAGTACCTCAGCCATTCCCATGTCCTTTGTCACCAGGTGCCCTGCTTCATTCAGCAGTGGGCCTGTGTTCTCTCTGATGAGGTAACCATAGGTGCTCTTCTTGTTGCCCTTCATGTCTCTAGTGCGGTTCAGCTGCACGTGGGCTTTGGCTTTCCTAACCCCATCCCTGCATGCTTACAGAATCTCTCTATTTCTCCTGGATTACCCTACCCTGTTTCCATCTCTTGTACACTTCCTTTCCATGTTTGATCTTGGACAGGAGCTCCTTATTCATCCCATATTTACTTGAGAGAGAAGTATCTGCAGATAGGTATTTTCAATTCCTTCTTTTCTTTTTTTGTCAATTGTGTGGAGCTCACTGCCTGTATCTACTCTGATTATACACTCTCCTTCACTTTAATGCTGTGTTTGACTAAAATAGAGCTGCACTTCTCCTATCTACCCGCACTACTCTCATCAGGAATATCTATGGCAGCCTAGGGGATTATCCACGCTTTATCTATCTGGACTCTTCGGCAGACTCTTGTCACGCATGCAGAGTTAATCTGGAAAGAAGAGAGTTCAAAGGGTTTGTTTTTAAGAACTTTCTGGATATTTAGTCATTCATGCCATTATAATGCATAGTATAATTCATTGAGCTGCCAGTCTATGAAGTAAATTTTGGGAGGTTTGTTACATTTTACCTAGTTCCTTAGGTGGTGCCCATCCTCTGGGCTTTACAGAGCAGAGCAGGATTGTTCTCCTTCCACTGCATGGAGAGCTTCAGGACGCGCCAAGGAGCATGTGTGTGTAGATGCATTAGTATTGTAATCATGGGCAGTATACTGGTTTTGTTGAGGCACAGTCTAGATCCAGTTAATCAGTCCATAAGCTGTTTATGGAAAGCGTAAATACAAGATCCAACTGTGATAGTTACTTGCCTAGTGTCTGGTGGTCAGCACAGTGCAGATGCTACAGTTGTGGTTGGTGTCGATACCTGAATTTTAGCCTTGACATTCAGGGATGTGCCATCTCATCCTACGGCTACTGTGATTGCCTTTAGAGCTCTTGGGACACATACATGACCTGGAAAACGTTTTTCATTGCAACTTGCTGGACCAAAAGAGATGGATTAGGAGAGGCTGCAACGTTTGGGTTTTTTATCCTCTTACCATTTGATACAAAGATAGCACCAGGATTTTACAAAATAGTTCAGAATATGCCATGTCAGCTGTTGGAGGTGTTGCTGTGGTCTGATTTCCATGAAGGCAAGATGGTTTCATACCATTTCTGGATGGAAGATTTCCCTGGATAGTGGGTAATATAATATTTCCCCATTTCCTGATGGTGTTAATTGAGTATAACTGTAAAAATACGTCCCTTAAAACCATATACAGATTGATAATGATGATTACAACATTTCTTTCTAATTGGAACTATGGCTAACCCCCAAAAGGAGAATTTGGCAATACTAAGTAAGTGATGTAATGTTGCATATCCCATTTCTTCATGGACAGATTTATCTGATGCTTGTTTACATCTAAACTGAAACGGAAATCCATTTTTGCAAATGTTTTAGTATATCCATTTATTACAAGTTGGTAAAACAAATTTATTGCCATGGAAACAAGATTCATTTTTTTTAATAAGCCACAGCACAGGGCTAATTTTAAGTAATCTGATAAAAATAATTAAGGAAGAGGAGGCTTTAGGTAATATACTCAGCAGGAATACCTGTGTGCTTCTTAGTAGTTTGCAGACCCTTCGGTATGAGGTGGTTAACTAGATAGTTCAGGTGTTGTGAGTTGTGTTTGTCACGCTGTGCATCTTCGGGAATTGAACTGTTCGCCCATGTCACTGAACCAACAGAGATGGATTTTTCTCATTAACTGAAACCCAATAAGGTAATCATTGTAGACTTTTGAAATGGATCTGTATATTTGATGTGTATTATTCATTCCACCTAAGAAAAGCCTTTAGCTAATCATATTTTAATGACCTAGGAGACTTCAAGGGAACTATAATTAATATTCAGAAAGTAGTCTATATTTTCTTCTGCAGTGTGCAGTTTAATTAAAGGGAACAGAGTGAAAAACAAAACACTAAATTTGGTTAAACATACAAAAGAAGTTTGTTTTCAATTGAAATCTTAGTGGAGCAATTTATTTCAATAAAAATAAAGTAGTTGTTTCTAAAAATTGAATGAAGGCCTAGTCATAAAACATTTTAACTTCTGAAAATCATTTTGGCTTTTACATTGTTTTTTCCTCAGTTCCAATGTGTTTAAATGAAAGGATTAGAAAAAGTAATTTTAATTCAGTTTGTAAGGAAATGATTTATGATAATTCAGAGTTTAATAGAGAATTAGTTTTCTTTCACATGACTTTTTCTTGTGGTTGTGAAAGATACTTTTCATATATAGTGTACACTCTAAATATATATTTACAGAGCAGCTGTTTCTTGCCTCTTGTATTACTGTGGGTTTCTACTACTATATTGGAGCACATCTGCACTTTACCCTACCATACAACAGAGAGACCCAACCTGCAGTCTCTTGACATGAACTGTATCTGTAATTGGAAGTTAACGGCAGCATTATGCTGTGCCCTAGTTAATTAACCATGAGTGGCAGGTATAACTAGCCCAAGACTGGCGCCATGCCAGTGGAGTTATGTTGCTATAGGAATCAGAGGTAGTATTTTCTGCATTCACTGCACGATGTAGACTTCACCAGCTTGAATTAGTTTTAGCATAGGGTTTAATCTGTGTTCCACTGCGCAGTGCAAAAATGACTAAGAGGGTAGTTTAATGTTGAATATGCTGAATACTCAACTCAGTGCAGTTAGAATGATGATCTGACTTTAGCTGATGTACATCTAAAACGTGTCAACTTTTATCTATCTGATATACGTTTATGTAATTTTAAATTTGTCAGGGTATAGAAGGAGTCAGAAAAATTCCACCCAATACCTGGTCTAATTTCTGGCCATGAAATTCTTTTCACTTAAGGTTGAAATATCAGGAGGGAATGTATTTTAGTTAATCCTAGACTACTGAGGGCTCCGATTCTAACAGTCCTTCCACAAAAGGAAGAAGTGTTCACCGAGGAAGAAGCATCATTAAGAGAACATGGACACTTTAAAAAAAAAAAAAAAGAGGGTGTTTTGGTTTTATTTTGTTTTGTTTTTTAATAGTACATGGTACCTCATGGCTCAGAGTTCATCATGGAGTATTCAGCCAAGGATGGATAACTTCCAGTTACACTGTTTCAGAGTTACCATTGGAATAATTAGGGTGATTTTTCCTTCTCCTAGAAAAACGTGTAGAAAGCTCATTTAAAAGACTGCTGACCAGATATGCTCGAGTGCTGGTGTGAATGTGGGTTATACAGAAAGGTAAGTTTTTTAGAAAAATATATTTTGTGTATGAAACAACAAACTCGTCATGTCTTTTTAAAAGAAAATACAAAGATATAGATGAGGTGGATTATACATTGCTGTATAACTGAACAGTACTGTACAGCAATTCAGAAATATATGAAGACATGTTTAACTTGCATCTTATTTCTTTAATACAAATGGAAAAGAGACAAAGTGATTTTTTTTTAATATGGATTATATCAGTTTAACTGTGTTGCAGTAACAGATATCAAAATAGGTATGTGCAGCTGTAGGCACACTCAAACTAGTGGCTGCTATAAATTGAATAAACACTAATGCTTGTCGTATTAAACTGTTGGATTTCTAGTTAACCCCTCATATCCTATATGCAGGATGACTTTCCTGCTTATAGAATGTCAGGTCTTACAGAAGCCTGTAATCAGTTGCAGGGTGATTGAAGGCAGCAGAAATGGTATTTGCCAACTCAGGGAGCGCTCAACGGCTTTCTTTCTGGTCTCCTCATTTTTCTCAATGTCAAAAAATAAGTCTGGGATTTATGCCTCATGTACATCTGCAGAGATTACAAATCAATGTTATAGAATACAGCAACAATAAAGTATCATTAAAAAAATTCTTAAAGTGCTATACATCCTTTAACAACTAATAGATCTATTATGAAGCTGGGAAATTAAGTTATGCTTGATAATATACATGAAATGACATGCTCTGAAAATACAGATACAAAGGCTTGACCCAGCTCAATTGTGACGAGTATAATTTCCAAATGTCCCGATTTATAATTTTAAATCTACATTTACTTTTCATTGTTTCCTTGTTAGTTGCTAATGGCTTAGATTCTAAGTACTTAGGTTTAGTTTCATATGACAGCTTCCAAAGAAGACTGCAGCTTAGCTACATCAGGCAATCAGTGTTAATACATGGAGACAATGTTGGACCATCTCTTTGCTGCTGCCCCCACTGTTCCCCCTAAGGATGGCCCAGAAATTTCAGCAGGTGGAGGAAAAACTCTGTAAAATGTTCCACTCGGAGAAACAGTATCTGGGCATAGAAGAGTTTACTATTGAAACAGTCAAATAGAATTAACAGCCCTAAACAGTAATGTTACTTTTTGATTTGCTTGAACAACTCCTTTCTGAACCCAGATTTTCCATGGACACTTTTTATTCTGATTTTCTCTAAGCATTGAGCAAGTCCTCTAAGTTCCGAGTAGGGGAGATGCTACACTAATATGTATACATGTGTGTGTGTGTATTAGTGTTAGCTCTTACATATTTGCTTCTCCCTACATGCCCATGTTTTCAGTCGGAAGGTAGTGACAAGTTGTTTGAAAGACTTGTCTGAAGAACTTAGTTACAGACTATTTCAGACTCAAATTTCATTTAAAAGATCTTCCTGTCCCTTTTATGTTATGGTTAATGTGTTAATAGTATGAACCACATGAGGTTTCAGTTGAAACACTCTATTTCAATTTGTCTCTCTGAATACAAGACATACTTGCCATGGCACTGGCGGGTTGACACAAGAAATCTTGGAGTCCAGAGCCCTTGGGGAACAGCAGTGGGAGCTCCGGTGAGGTGTTCCAGAACTTCTGAAATGAAACTAGATGCTTCCTGTACCTAGGCAGTTGAGTCCTGTTTATGTAGTGTCATGGTTGTTCATCAGAAGTCTTTCACAATAGCAAAACATGGCTTGGGGTTTCCCACTTAGGCTAAATTTATCTTTTTCTTCTAGTGTTTTTGAAGATCACACTGAATTGTTCTTTAACAACAAAATGACATTATAAAAGTAAACAACTATCTTGGAAAAAAATTTAAGAAGAAAAGGGAGAAACATGCAGTTGGTAGAAAAACTGAGATTTACTCATAAATAGGTTGAGATAGTTTTCATCATATATTTTGCATTCAGGGGAACATGAATCCAAAGGTTTCCAGTCACTGCAGGTTCCTGATAATCCATTAGAGGTACCAAACCTAGATCTATGACTCTGAGATTTTAGTGAAGACAACCATATGGCTAAAATTCCCAACCATGTTAGGAATTGTGTAATGCAGTCATTACTGGAAATTTTGGGCTGAGAAATGGGGGGGGAAAGTATCTCAAGGACACGTACCATAATTCAGTATAATTAGCTGTTGCTTAATGTTCTGTACTACTGATGAATTATTTACAGGCTGAGATGCATTAAGAGCACCAGTGACTATAAGAAATGTTAAACTAATTAAAAAAAAAGTATACAGTAACCTCTGCCAAGTTTTGTTCTTTTTTTTTTTTTTTTCCTTGCTGAGACCATCATTACTTGGCTTTCATTTGAGGCATAATCCCATGTCGTATCTAGTAAGACATTGCTAGTCTTTGTTTCCAGTATTTCTAATTCAACCTGTGGCATTTGCAGGCGGTAATAAAAACTGAACTAGTCTTGATGCCATAGTCATCACTTTAACTTAGATAACACCTATGTGTCCTGGGAGCTCTTGTAGTCATGAAAGAGAGAAAAAGAATGTTAGCAGCTAAGTGATCTAAATCTTGAATTAATCTGGCCTCTGGTATTGGAACTGAAGATATTTTTTCCTAAAATACCACTCTCTTGTTTTCTTTTTTTTTTTTTTTTTAAATCTTGTTTAGAAATGTTGTTATTTGTGACAACAATGATTAAAAACATGCTTGGTCAAAGGAAAGAGCCAGCTGCTTTGTAACATGCTGGCATCTGCCATTTTTCACCTAGAATATTTGCTGGTATAATTCACATCTCAAATATGGGACTTACATATGGGGGTTTGGGGTTGCATAGGTCTTGTTCATAGTGCAGCTATGTGTTTAGTTGTTGGTTTAAGCTAACGCAGTTGATGACAATATCTTATGTATAGGTGAGTTTCAGCCAGGGGCCACATCTTTAAAACTTTCATTGATGTAAATTCTTGTGATAGCATGATTTTCTGAAGCCATACGTAATGTTTATTATTGCTCAGTCATCAATAACTGTTTTGGGAATCTCAGCCCAGATCTGTATAGGTATGTAAAAGCCTAGCATATGCTGAGATTTGTAAAAGGTGCTGAAATAGCCTAAATCTGTGTAGCTGCACCTGAACTCTGCTCTCTAAGATCTGCTGTAGTAATCTCCCACGTATATAAATGTCAGGGTTTGTCTTTTTTCTTTGGTTTGTAATCTGAATACGCTTGTTTTCGTGTTACTTTCGCTTCCCTGTTTGACAAATCCTGACTTTTAACTGTTGTTATTATTTGATTGAAGGTAACTGCTTTCATAATGTATTAGATATTTTTTAGTTTTACTTGCCCAGTAACTTACCAAGTAAACAGAACTAGAGGAACACCTTGATTCTTAATTCCTCATCATAAGCAAAAAATTGAATATTTCAAGATATATTTTTCCAGAAGATTCAATGCAGTTTTTCTTGAGAATTTCACTTTAACTCATACACTTGCCTCATGTCACCTTCAGGAGGGTCCCAATGGGCGATTTTATGAGTGATGTGAAAGACTTAAAAACCTGATTAGACAAAGCATGTGTGAAATAAAATAAAAAATGTTTCTTGAGCATTACTTGAGATACCAGAAGCATTTCATACATTCATATTGGCTAGAGATGCTTAAGACAACACTTCTTTCTTGCAGGCGTTCCTGACAACTCTTCCTTACTTCTAAATATGTATGTACTCAAATGCATTTATTACTTTTTGTAACTTTCCTTACATTCTTTGCACTGAATTTTCAAGGTGCATAGATAACTTAGCAGAAATTATAAAATAGATGGATTTTTTTTGTTGTGAGATGAGCTTTGTACCCTATCCCAAATCCATTTTAAGCTCCCCTGTAGATGAAGTGGAGGGGAAAGGAAAGGTGGAACAAAACAGAGGAAGGAGGATTAGACCTCAGTCCCCTGAGGTGACTGCTTAGTTTGTGTGTGTGTGTGTGTGTGTGTGTGTGTGTGTAATTCTTGATGCCTTACTTCAGAGAGAATGCAAAACCTAAGAGCCTAAAATCTTCTCAGAGCAAGTAAGTTTCATTTCATACATTTTCAGATAGTAACTTCAGGATATTTTGAAATAATCAGAAATTGACCAGTCTCAGGATAGAACTCCAGGCATTGTTCGTCTCTCAGATTTACAAAGAAACTACGTCACTGCTAAAAACATCTTCTGTGTTGTCACTGATGTTATTCAAAATCTGGGAGTGAGAAAAATTTTGCTTTTAACTATCCCACAAGGTAATTAATCTATCACTAGATACATTTAATGGCTTCCAGTTGCCAGTATGGTTGGAATATTTTATTAACTTAGTTATCTAGCTAGTTTATATACTCCCAAAATTACTCTTGGATATTATCTATTTGAGCATTCAGTTGCTCATTCAGATCAGGGGAATGAAGAATATAGCATTCTCCACTTCCTTATCTTCCTTATCTTCCATATCTGAGAGGGTGCAGATGAGGATTGGAACAATGTTTATTCATTTGCTTTCCCTTGGTGACAGATACACCCCTGAAGGGGAAGAATTGAGAAACTGCTGAAGGCTCACTAATATTTTTGTGGCTGCAGAGAGTCAAGTGGGTTATAGACATTTGAGCAGCCTTTCCTTCAATTTAAGGCTTTACACTGATCATTGATCTAGAGATTTGCCTGAATATAGTAATGGTCTATTACACCTTTACGTGCTACATTAAGGCTTATTCCATTGAAAATGCAGCACTGAACCATCAAACAGGGTAATATTTGAGAGCACCTCTCTATTATATAATGCTATGGGAGGCTGGCCTCTGCAATTATATGGAAAATCTGACCTTGTGGAGGAGAGCATCTTCATATGGATCTGTACAGAAAATCAACATAAGGGAATAGATTCAGGGATTCAGTGCTATTGCCTTGTGAAAGACAGCCCTAACTGCTGCTATCACATAAGGAAGCACAAGGCTAATTTTTGATTCATTTCCAGAAAGATGGACAGTTACCTATAGCAAGGCACATACAGTTCTTTTATTGCTACAATACGAGGAAAGTTTTATTTCAGAAAATTTTTTCCTGTTTACTGAGTTGACAAATTAAATGTGTGATTCTTAAAGCATGAATTCACAGAATCACAGAATCGTATAGGTTGGAAAAGACCTTTAAGATCATCAAGTCCAACCGTAAACCTAACACTACCAAGACCACCACTACACCATGTCCCTAAGCACCTCATCCAAACGGCTTTTAAATACCTCCAGGGATGGAGACTCAACCACTTCCCTGGGCAGCCTGTTCCAATGCTTGATAAACCTTTCAGTGAAGTAAAATTTCCTAATATCCAGTCTAAACCTCCCCTGGTGCAACTTGAGGCCATTTCCTCTTGTCCTATCACTTGTTACCTGGGAGAAGAGACCGACCCCCACCTCTCTACAACCTCCTTTCAGGTAGTTGTAGAGAGCAATAAGGTCTCCCCTCAGCCTCCTTTTCTCCAGGCTAAACAACCCCAGTTCCCTCAGCCGCTCCTCATCGGACTTGTGCTCTAGACCCTTCACCAGCTTCGTTGCCCTTCTCTGGACAGGCTCCAGCACCTCAATGTCTCTCTTGTAGTGGGGGGGCCCAAAACTGAACACAGTATTCGGGGTGCGGCCTCACCAGTGCCAAGTACAGGGGCACGATCACCTCCCTAGTCCTGCTGGCCACGCTAGTTTTTATATAAGCCTCTACTTTCAGAAGAGGTGAAGATAAAAATAGAATTACTGAGGGGGGGGAGGAACAAAACACTAAAACCAGAAAGGCACATTGAATGCATAATGGGGTGTATAAAAGTGGGAGTTTGTAGTTTCCTGACAAAAATAGGTAGAAGATGACTTTAGCAGTTTTCAGGGATTGATACCTAACTGTAACATTGTTGTTCAAAATTAACAAAAAATAAACAGTTGTGAAAGTTTTTAGATCTTTATATTGGTAAGTAATTAAACTACAATGATACATGGTTTCTTTCATTTCTGAGCTAATGTCAGAAATAGTGTAAAAACAATGCTCAGTGCTTGAAAGAACCAAGAGTTTAAGAAGGACACCTAAATAAATAGCCAGAATTCTATAAATGTTGAGGAGTCAAGAGCTAACACCTTTTGGCATCAAATTTTTTTTTTTTTTTTTTTTAAAAAGACATGTCAGTAGACTTCTCCAAAATACTAGTGCCTATATATTCAACATCATTATCAGGTAAGAAAAAAAAGCAGATAGGCTGGTAATCTGATTCCAGTCACAGTGACCTTTAAATTACTTGGGATAGTTCAGTTGGAGCACGGACATTATTCACTTCAAATAATGGTACCTTGTGAAACTTAAGTTTGGTTCTTTCTAATGGAAATTGAGAAAGTAAATCATAAATAATCGGTTTAAATTGGGCAATATGCTTGATATTTATTGATATCACATATTCTTTTGTGTATCTTTAGAATAATGTAAGACACTAGTGACCTGGTCAATTTGCAGTCATTTTGTTGACAAGCATTAAGCAGGGTATTTTCTTTTTTTTACAATCTGAATTAAGTCATGAATCAAAAAGTCACAGGGAAGAGAAGGGAAAATGAGAGGCTACAAGCTCCTTCTAAGCTTTCCTCCATTCCACAGTCCTTGACTTGAATGGGAATTAGATATAATATTCTGTTAAGATCCCAAAGGAGGAAAATGAGACTGGCACTTTAACCCAGCTCTGATTTTTAAATGGTTGCAGAAGAAAGAAAAGTGTTATAAAAATCTGTTCAAAAAGAAGGATTTCTAGGCAGAGAAGCAGGAACAATTCCTGCAGTCAGATTCCCTTCATTCAGGTGAATGTTTTCCCTCTTTGGGATGTCACTTAGTTATCCGCTTTAAAAGGAACAGTCACCAGACACAGTAATGATTTTGCTGATCTTTTTTTTCCCCCGACTTTTCTTTTTTTCCTCAAGTGGGTAGCTCATCCTGCAGACTGTGTTCAATTGCTGACAGTAACAGACATGATCCACAGGGAATCCTGGTAATACTAGTAGCAAGGCAACGATCTAGTTGGGATCACAGAGATGTGGTGGGATGGCTCTTATGACTGGAGCATTGCAGTGGAGGGGTACAGGTTCTTTAGGAAGGACAGGAAGGGAAGAAGAGCAGAGGGAATTACCTTTTATGTGACAAAACATCTGGAGTGCATCAAGCTCTGCCTGAGGATGGATGCGGAGCCAACAGAGAGTTTATGGGTTAGTATTAAAGAGAGGACTGGCAAAGGTGACATTATAGTGGGTGTCTGCTACAGGCCACCTGACCAGGAAAAACAATTGGATGAGACCTCTGCAGGTAGCACCAGCCTCACATTTGCAGGCCTTGGTCCTCATGGGGGACTTTAAGCATCCTGATATCTCCTAGAGGGGCAACACAGCAGGACGTAAGGAATCCAGAAGGTTCCTGGAGTGCATTGATGTCAACTTCCTGTTCCAAGTGGTAAAGGGAACCAACGAAGAGAGGTTCTCTGCTGGAGCTCCTACTTACCAAAAGGGGTGGGCTTATTGGGAATGTGAAGGTTAAATGCAGCCTTGGCTGCAGTGACCATGAGATGGTGGAGTTTAGGATCCTGAGGAGAGAGAGCAGGGTGAAAAGCAAGCTTACAAACCTGGACTTCAGGAGAGCAGTCTTTGGCTTCTTCAAAGATCAGCTTGGAGAGACCTGTGGGATAAAGCCCTGGAGGGAAGAGAAGCCCAAGAAAGCTGTTTAATATTCAAGGATCACCTCCATGCTCAAGAAAGGTCTGTGTCAACGAATAGGAAGTCAGGCAAAAATGCCAGGAAGCCTACACAGATGAAAAAGGAGATGATGAGATGCACCCACAAGTGCTGAGGGATCTGGTAGATGTCATTGTGAGGCCACTGTCGGTCATCTTTGATCGATCATGGTGACTGGGAGAAGTACCCAAAGACTGAAGGAAAGCAAATGTCACCCCCATTTTCAAGAAGAAAAAAAAGGAGGACTGAGGGAACTACAGACCAGTCAGCCTCACCTCAGTCCTGAGGTAACGTGATGGAGTAGCTAGTCCTAGAACATGATTGAGAAGAAAATAATCAGGAGTCGTCAGTGTGGCTTCACCAAGACGAACTCATGTTTGACCAACTTGATAAACTTCTGTGATTAAGTGACTGGCCTGGTAGACAAGGGGAGAGCATTGGCTATTGTCTACCTGGACTTCAGTAAGGCCTTTGACACTGTCTCCCACAAGATCCTCAGAGACAAGCTGTTGAAGTATGGGCTGGATGAGCAGACAGTGAAGTGCATTGAAAACTGGCTGAACAGCCAGGCCCAGAGGGTGATGATCAGTGACACAAAGTCTAGTTGGAGGCTAGTAACTAGCAGTGTACCCCAGGGGTCAATACGGGGTCCAGTCCTGTTTAACATCTTCATTAATGATCTGGATGATGAGGCAGAGTGTAGCCTAAGCCAGTTTGCAGATAACAAAAAACTGGGAGGAGTGGCTGATGGGCCAGAGGGTCATGCTGCCATCCAGAGGGACCTGGACAGGCTGGAGAAATGCAATGACAGGAACCTTCTGAAATTCAACAAAGGGAAGCTCAACAAGTCCTGCACCTGGGGAGGAACAACCCCATGCACCAGTATATGCTGGGGGCTGACCAGCTGGAAAGCAGCTCGGCAGAGAGAAGGACCTGGGGGTCTTGGTGGACACTCAAGTTGAACATGAGCTAGCAATGTGCCCTTGCCACAAAGAGAGCTAATAGTATCCTGGGCTGCATTAGACAAAGTACTTCCAGCAGGTTAAGGGAGGTGATCCTTACCCTCTACTCAGCACTGGTGAGGCCACACCTGGAGTACTGTGTCCAGTTCTGGGCTCTTCAGTACAGGAAGGACATGGATATACTGGATACAGTCCAGAAAAGGGCCACTAAGATGATGAAAGGACTGGAGCATCTCTCCTATGAAGAAAGGCTGAGAGAGCTGGGACTGTTCAGCCTGGAGAAGAGAAGGCTCAGGGGGGATCTTATTAATGTATGTAAATAACTGAAGGGAGAGCACAAAAAGGACAGAGCCAAGCTTTTTTCAGTGGTGCCCAGCAACAGGCTCAGAGGCAGTGGGCATAAACTGAAATACAGGAGGTTCCCTCTGAACCTCAGGAAACACTTTTTTACTGTGAGGGTGATGGAGCGCTGGCACAGGTTGCCCAGAGAGACAGTGGAGTCTCCCTCCTTGGAGGTATTCAAAGGCCATCTGGACATGATCCTGGGCAACCAGGTCTAGGTGTCCCTGCTTGAGCAGGGGTGGGTTGGACAAGATGACCTCCAGATGATGTGCCTTCCAACCTTAGTAATTTTGTGATTCTGTGATCCCTACAGGCATTAAACTCTTTCCTACAAATTTGTATGCTAAAAAGGCTCCCCAGAGTTTATCCTAAGTTATTTTTTATTCTGCTTTTGTGTTGGCTGTATCAATATCTTATCTTGGGAGGCGTGGGATGTTTGGGTTTTTTATAGCTGTTTTTACTGTTGGAGCAAAAAGAGCAGAGAAGGTGTAAAACTAGCTAGACTACTCACTGTCAAAACACTTTGGCATTATGAAATTCACTGTTATATTTCTTTAGAGCAGCAGTAGATGTCTTGATGAAACAAATATTTTAAAATAATTACACCGTTAAAATTACTTTGAGACTTTGTACCTTCTGCCTCTGCTAAGTGTAAAGTTGGAGCATAACAGAAATAGAACTATACTTCAGCACAGCAAATTATTCTTGTATACTACATAAAAATACTTTATATAATGCTGGTGGAATTTAGGGCCAATGTACATTCAGCCACTAGTGGGCATATAGGTCATATGTAACTATGTGAGAAACTTATGATTATAAGTTTCTGTACTTTGAGAGTTATAATTTGAGTTTCAAAGACATGATTTGTATGTGTGTTGTAGTCTGTGCGTTTTTGAAATTTTGGTGTATACTACACTTTTCCCATATAAAGATCTTTGCTTCGATTGCCATTCAGTAGTGACTGTAGGCAAACAGCTGCGGGCAGAATTAGTTAACCGTGTGTTTCAATCTTATTTTTAAGCCAACCAGAAAAATAATGTTTCTCTCTTTTTTTTATTTGTTTTTTGTCAATGTGAACTATTGGGCGAGTGTGTTTGGAACTGTGTTAAGGATAAATTGAATAGGCTTTTATTATTTTGTTATTTTTTTTCATCTTGTTATCTAGACCAGGTCAGTATATTTTGTATGCTTACATTGTTGGTAATAAGGTGAGCAACCAGCACAACTAGTAACTCATAGATGCTCAGATTCACAATTAAAAGTTAATGAAGTTTTATCCTTCACGTAGACATATTTTCTTCATGATAATTACCTCATGACTCCAGAGCCTGGGTTTCTAGGAAAACCATGAAGAGTCATCCTAAAATTATAGAGTTGACAGTATTGTGCTAGCGTGGATCAGATTCTAAACCTTGTAGCAATAGTAAGTGAAAAATTCAGAATTTTATTCCTTTTCTTTACTACTGACATGAACTGTATTATATATGTAAGTTTATTTCACGTAAGTGATAGAAAGAAATGCATGAGAGAGGAAATACTGAAGGCATTGGTAGACAGGGATTCTATTGTATTAGCTGCTTTTTACAGGTAATCTTTATGGAAACTGTCAGTCAGCTGTCCTGAGTTTCATACGGATTTTCTGCCTTGTATCAAATGATTGATATTATTGCATTGATGCAGGATTTACAAATTTCCTCCATGTCTTCCAGACACGCATACATCATTAGTTCTACTGGGACTTTTTTTTTTTCTGTGTGTACCTAGGCAGCTGTATACAGACACAGACTCCTCCCTCTACCCCATGAACCATTCAGACATGGGTCAGCTCTCATGAAAGCTGAACAGCCACATACATGTGCACTTTTCTTCCCACCTTGCAATGCTGCTGATGATCTGATAGGGGAGGTAAGGGCTTGGGAACCTTCCCAACCTTTATCTCTGCACAGCTTCTCCTTGTCTATACACTTTTTTGTCACTTGAAGAATTCCTCAGTACTACTTGGTGACCACAGAAGCTTAGAGCCTATGAAATATAAAAACACAATGCACAGCAATCCACTGCCACCCTCTTAAATATGCCAACAATTAATTTTTTCAAAATTTCATGTCAGAAGATTGCTTATTTAGTGTCTTATTGTCCCTCACTCTCCCTTCACTGTTCATGAACTTGTAAAATTTAATCTCAAAATGCTTTGCCTCTGAGTTGATGAGCTTTTCAAGAACTTTCAAACTCTGATGGTTAGAAAACTGCTTAAAACCCCATTTTCCTGGTTTCAGCTGGGATACGGTTAATTTTCATCCTAGTAGCTGATATAGTGCTGTGTTTTGGATTTAGCATGAGAATAATGTTGATAACACATTGATGTTTTAGTTGTTGCTAAACAGTGCTTATATGAACTCAAGAACTTTTCAGCTTCCCATGCTTTGCCAGTGAGGAGGTGCACAAGAAGCTGGGAGGGTGCACAGCCAGGACAGCTGATCCAAACTGGCCAAAGGGATATTCCATACCATATGACATCCTGCTCAGTATATAAACTGGGGGGAGTTGGCTGGGGGGCAGCGATTGCTGCTTGGGGACTGGCTGGGAGTTGGTTGGTGGGTGGTGAGCGGTTGCATCACTTGTTTTTCCTGGGTTTTGTTTCTCTCTCTCTTTTTGTTTTTTTTTTTCCTTTTCATTACATTTATTATTATTATTATTATTATTATTATTATTATTATTATTATTATTATTATATTTTATTTCAATCCTTAAACTGTTCTTATCTCAATCCACAAGTTTTCTTACTTTTGCTCTTCCAATTCTCTCCCCCATCCCACTGGGGGAAGGAGGGTGAGCAAACAGCTGTGTGGTGTTTGGATGCTGACTGGTGTTAAACCACGACAGTCATTTTTGGTGCCCAACTTGGGGTTCGAAGGGTTTGAGGTAACGACAGATTCTGACCAGAGCATGTTAAAATAAATTTGCTATAAGCATTCATTACATTAGTTTAATAGTCACTGGTCACAATGTTGTTTTACTTGTTTGCATGGTTGTGTTATGTGAATCCTTACTTGCCGTATCTATTCCCTGCAGTGCTGTTTATCACTTCTGGGAGATAGATGAGGATTATCATTTTGCTGTACTGTGTAACATCAGCTTATGATATGATAATATCACTGGTCAAGAGACTAATCTGGTATTTGTACTTGGTATTGCTGTCATCTCTGTACCTCAGGCACCATCTCTCGGAAGTTATTAATAATCACACACTTCACCTTTTCTCCTCAGAGAACCAATCTATGGGGGAAGCACGGGGGGGGGGATGCTTTCCCCCACTCTTTCACCTTTCCTTTCGCCTTCAGGCTAGTTACACCAGCTCTCGAAAATTCTTAATATCCTTGGGGTGTTCCAGCCAGCATGCTCCTATTGCTATGTCTCCTGAATGTCTCCTGTGTTTCAGGTCTTGTTTAGGATAAAAAAACCTATTTAAAACAATGACCCAGAGATCTGCCCTGAGGCTGGATGGCTGGATGGGTGCCACAGCATGTGGGAGAATATGGGCAGGTACTTGGAGAACTTCTCACCTCTAATGGTCTGGACTTCCCAAACAACTACAGGATCCTGATGAAGTGATAGAATGCTTGAAAAAAAAATGCCGTGGTTATTCCAAAGAGGCACAACTTATCACACTGTGCTTGGGCCCTGGCTAGTATCTACCACACACTGCTCAGTATTATGCAGAACTGTGAGAGACTGAAAGAGTTAATGTCTCAAACATTGTGGCAAGGCGAGGCGCTATTTGCATGGTGACTGCAGGTCGAGGAGCACATGGTGGGGGAGAGCAGGAGCGGGACATGCGGGACGTGGAGAGCGCGATGGAAGATGCATGGTTCTGGCTTCCGCCAGACCTGACCATGTATGGCCAGAGGTCACACAGGGTTGATCTGAGGAAGGGGCTTGCAACCGCCCAAGAGACCCCTTGCAACCACCCCCCTCCCCCAGCGCCTGCACAGAAGATTGAGAACTTTCTAGAACAAGAACCATGTCAGTCCTGAAGGGGCGTACCTGGAGGCGGGGATTAGCCTATAAAAGACACACCCTCCAGGGAACCATGCGCACGCCCACCACTGGAGGATTGCCACGTCTGTCATTGTCATCACGGGATCCAAGGGTGGTGATACTTTTTCTTTCTCTTTCCTCCTCTCTTTTCCTTTCCTTTTCTCGCTTCTCTCTTCCTCTACTCTTCCAGTGTATGCAAGTTTGGGATAAATGGTGACAGGTTGCCTGGAAAATAGCTCCATTGCCAAATCGCCTCTGTTCGTTCATTGAGCTCACCAGTTCATTAAGTTTGTCCGTTTGTGGAATTCGCCAGTTAATAAAGTTGCTGGCCAGCCTGTTCCTCTGAGTCATTGTCGTGACTCTACTGACCACGTGGCTCTGCCGAGCAGAGATCGGCTTTTGTCGGTACACAAACAGTCGGGGAATCGAAAAGATTCACCCCTCTCGCAACCCACAGAGTGGGACGAGACAAGCACCTTCAGGGATAAGAAAGGGAAAACAAATCAACAGGCACTGTGGTTGCTCCAGCCCCCGTGACGGGCACTGTGGCTACTCTAACCCTGGCAACAGGCACTGCAGCTGAACCAGGGAAGCCAACCCGTGCCGACATCAGTCACCCCTAGACATGAGAAGAGATCTTGGAAGCGAAAGTCAGCTAATTTAGAAAGGGAAGATGAAAAAGGAGGGTCATCATGAGGAGAGGAGGAGGAAGAGGAAGAAGTCATAAATGAGACGGAAACCACTTGATCCCTATCCCTGAGTGAGCTGAGATATATGTGAAAAGATTTCAGCCATCATCCAGGAGAGCACATTGTCACCTGGCTGCTCTGATGCTGGGATAACAGGGCCAATAGGGAAGCCAAACAGCTGGGATCCCTTTCTAGGGAAGGGGGCATTGACAAAGCGATTAGAAAAGGGGCACAAGCCCTCAGCCTCTGGAGACGACTCCTGTCAGCTGTGAAGGAAAGATATCCATTCCAGGAAGATGTTATATATCGCCCAGGCAAATGGACCATCATGGAGAGAGAGATCCAGTACCTGGGGGAATTAGCCATGCTAGAGGTGATTTATGGTGACCTGGAAAACGAGCAGTTATCCAAAGATCCAGATGAATTCCAGTGCACACAACCCATGTGGTGGAAGTTGGTACGGAACGTACCATCATTGTATGCCAACTCATTGGAGACCTGGAGAGTTGGAGTGGGACCAACAGTGGATGGTCCTGGCCAGCTCTGGGAATATGAAGAAAATGTCTCTTCCGCCCTCGTCTTGGCTGTGGAGAAACTGTCCTGGGAGTTCCAGCAACTGAAAGAGGATAGGTCCTACTCCCCACCTGTATTGATCAGTATCTCAGTTATTAGGAGTAAGCATCCCTCTGCTCAAGAGAGAGGATGTAGATGGTAGATGCCACAGAGAGGACATGAGGAAGTGGGATGGAAAACCTACCTTGACCCTAGAGGGACAGGTATGTGAGTTGCAAGGAAAATCAATCACCAAAGGGAGTCCTTCCAGGAAAATTGCTGTTCCAGTTTTCAGTGGATGGTTCCCCAGACAGAGCAAAAAGGATGATCTTACTCCTGATTTTAATCAAGGAACTCCTGACTCGTATTTACAAGAAGTGAGTAACAAATACTATGACCAGGACTAGAGGGGCCCTGCCTCCAGCCAGGTGGAGGACAGGGACAACCGGGTTTACAGGACTGTGTGGATTCGATGGCCTGGCCCATCAGACCCACAGAAGTATAAGGCTGTAGTAGACACGGTGCACAGTGCACCCTAATGCCATCAAGCTACACAGGGGCAGAACCCATCTGTATTTCTGGATTGACAGGGGGATCCCAACACCTAACTGTATTGGAGGCCGAAGTGAGCCTAACTGGGAATGAGGGGCAGAAGCACCCCATTGTGACTGGCCCAGAGGCTCCGTGCATCCTTGGCACAGACTACCTCAGGAGAGGGTATTTCAAGGACCCAGAAGGGTACAGGTGGGCTTTTGGTATAGCTGCCTCGGAGATGGAGGAAATTAAACAGCTGTCCACCTTGCCTGGTCTCTCAGAGGACCCTTCTGTTGTGGGGTTGCTGAGGGTCAAAGAACAAAAGGTGCCGATCGTCACAATGGTGTTCCAACGGCAATATCACACCCACCAAGACTCCCTGATTCCCATCCATAAGCTGATTCGTTGACTGGAGAGCCAAGGAGTGAGCAGCAAGACTTGCTCACCTTTTAAGAGTCCTATATGGCCAGTGCGAAAGTCTAATGGAGAGTGGAGACTGACAGTAGACTATCATGGCCTGAATGAAGTCATGCCACTGCTGAGTGCTGCCGTGCAGGACATGCTGGAACTTCAATATGAACTGGAGTCAAAAGCAGCCAAGTGGTATGCTACAATTGATATCACTGATGCGTTCTTCTCAGTCCCTTTGGCAGCAGAGTGCAGGCCACGGTTTGCTTTCACTTGGAGGGGCGTTCAGTACACATGGAATCGATTGCCCCAGGGGTGGAAACACAGCCCTACCATTTGCCATGGACTGTTCCCGATGGCACTGGAAAAAGGTGAAGCTCCAGAACATCTGCAATATATTTGTGCCATCATAATCATGTGGGGCAATACAGCAGAAGAATTTTTTGAGAAAGTGAAAAAAATAGTCCAAATCCTCCTGAAAGCCCATTTTGCCATAAAATAAAGTAAGGTCAAGGGACCTGCACAGGATATCCACTTTTTAAGAATAAAATGGCAAGATGGACGTCATTGGATCCTGATGGATGTGATTAACAAAATAACAGCCATGTCTCCACCAACTAGCAAAGAGGAAACACAAGCTTTCTTAGGCGTTGTGGGTTTTTGGAGAATGTGTATTCCAAATTACAGTCTGATCGTAAGCCCTCTCTATCAAGTGCCCTGGAAGAAGAACAATTTCAAATGGGGCCCTGAGCAATGACAAGCCTTTGAACAAATTAAATGGGAGATAGTTCATGCAGTAGCCCCTGGTCAGTCCAGGCAGGACAAGATACAAAGAATGTGCTCTACACTGCAGCTGGGGAGAATGGCCCTACCTGGAGCCTCTGGCAGAAAGCACCAGGGGAGGCTCGAGGTTGACCCCTAGGGTTTTGGAGTCGGGGATCCAGAGGATCCGAGGCCTGCTATACTCCAGCTGAAAAAGAGATCTTGGCAGCATATGAAGGGGTACGAGCTGCTTCGGAAGTGGTTGGTGCTGAAGCACAGCTCCTCCTGGCACCCCGGCTGCCGATGCCGGGCTGGATGTTCAAAGGCATGGTCCCCTGTGCACATCATGCACCTGATGCTATGTGGACTTAAGTGGGTTGCACTGATCACACAACAGGCTGAAATAGGAAACCCTAATTGCCCAGGAATCTTGGAAGTGATCATGGACTGGCCAGAAGGCAAAGATTTCAGAATATTGCCAGAGGAGGAGGTGACACATGCTGAGGAGGTCCCACTGTACAATAAACTACCAGAAAATGAGAAGCAGTATGCCCTGTTCACTGATGGATGGGTCCTGTTGTATTGTAGGAAAACATCGGAGATGGAAAGCTGCTGTACGGAGTCCTATATGACAAGTTGTAGAAACTGCTGAAGGAGAAGGTGGATCAAGCCAGTGTGCAGAAGTAAAGGCCATCCAGTTGGCTTTAGACATTGCTGACCGAGAAAAGTGGCCAGTGCTCTGTGTCTATACTGATTCATGGATGGTGGGAAATGCCCTGTGGGGATGTTTACAGCAATGGAAGCAGAGCAACTGGCAGTGCAGAGGCAAACCCATCTGGGCTGCAGCATTGTGGCAAGGTATTGCTGCCTGGGTAGAGAAACTGGTTGTAAAAATACGTCACGTAGATGCTCACGTACGCAAGAGTCGGGCCACTGAGGAACATCAAAACAACCAGCAGGTGGATCAGGCTGCTAAGATTGAAGTGGCTCAGGTGGATCTGGACTGGCAACATAAGGGTGAATTATTTATAGCTCAGTGGGCCCATGACAGCTCAGGCCATCAAGGAAGAGATGCAACATACAGATGGGCTCGTGATCGAGGGGTGGACTTGACCATGGACACTATTGCACAGGTTATCCATGAATGTGAAACACGCGCTGCAATTAAACAAGGCAAGCGCTTAAAGCCTCTGTGGTATGGAGGGCTATGGCTGAAATATAAATATGGGGAGGCCTGGCAGATTATATCACACTCCCGCAAACCCGCCAAGGCAAGCACTGGCTCTTACTGAATACAAAAAAGCTTAATATTCCTAAGTAACATAAATTGATCTCATATCCTGGTGAGTAACTATAGATCATTTCAGCTCTCATTTTACTAGCATGAAAAAGCTAGATAATTTTAATGCCATGTTTTTCCTCTAATAAGCCTAGAAGCTCTTCTCCACACCAACCTGGTTTAGATAAATCTTGTACTTTTAAGTATGTATCAGATATCTATAAGTAATTCTCCATGAGGCGTTTTCAGTGCTTTGTACGTAACTACACCTACTTCCCTGTCTCTGAAGACTTACCTGTTCTTGCGTGTTAGAAACTGAGGGGGTTTTTTTCAGTCCAGTCATAATGATCACCTGCAATAGTAGGATCAACCAATATAACCTCTTTTATATTAGGACAAGCATTCTTCTTGTTATTCTCTAAGTGCATGAAATTACAGCTTGCACATTTACATTTCACTTATTTTCTGGGGTTTTTTTAATATAAAAAGTCATCTAATTACTCGTGAAGGACAATAATACACTCTTCAGTAGAGATACTGTTTCTGAAATTTGTCATTGCCAAAATTCCTTGTACTAAAGTCACCAGTGAAAATAGTTAATGTGGTCAGTCTCAAGATCAGTTATTAAAGCACAACTTTAGTATCTCTTTCCTGATAACATACCTTTCAACATACCTGGGGTTTTGGTTGTTTGTTTTGGGGGTTTTGTTGTTGTTGTTTTTCTGTTAGTGTGTGTGGTTTTGCTGTTAGTCGATTCTTTATTATTTTTACAGCCCATGTCTAAAACCTGATCTTTTCTGCATTAAATAATAATTTCCCATGAGACATTTATATCAGAGGTTCTGCTTAAATTTAGATTAATTAGCATGGATGCATTGCATTGGTCTGAGAAGTGTGATAAGGCAACAAAGGCACATTCTCATGTTTGATAAAATCATGTTGGTTTTAGTCCATTTTCCTCTATGTACAACTACCTTTTCTTTGTCATTTCATTTCTGAGTTGTTTCTGAACAGCAGTCAAACTAAGGGGCTTGTAGTAGCTGAGGCATTTTCTTTCCTTTTTTTCCTCCGTACATAATTCTGACAGTAAGAATAGTAGTAGGCTTTCTATTTGTTAGTCCCAGGTTACAACCTCTACGTTAAATGATTAATTGAAAATCGGCTGCCAGAATTCTGTAAATATCGAGGTTTGTGGATTTTCTTGCCCTTCACTTTTATCAGAGTAAACTCGCTTCTACTTTTGATGCAGTCTTTTCCATTACCCTATCTTTAGATAACTAATTTTCTGCTATTTTAAATTCCTTAGAAAAGTGCAGTTCAAATATGCGTACAGACATTCATTTTTCTGACTTTGAGTTATGTAACTCATTGATCCTTTAGCCATATCTTTTCAGATATTTTCACTTACTCTTACAATTCTGTCTTTTCTACCTACCCAGTTCCTTAGGTTTTGATCTATTTCTGTCTTGGGTGTCAATTTGAAATGAAATGAATCATCTCAGGATTTCTCGACCAAATATTGTTTTTTCACAGCGTCTTCAGTGTTTACCAGAACTGCACAAGTGACTAATTGATTTAGGAATTTACTACATATTCATATCCAAGCATGCCTGAGACTTACCATTGTGGATTGATATGGATATGAAGATAAATGCTAAGTAGTCAGCAGGAATTATGAAAGTAACACTACTTTATATATCTCACATAATCTTACAAAAATATTTAACCATTCTCCAGCCCTGATGCAGGAGAAGTATTAACATATTCCTGGGAAGTCTTCCCAGGAAGTATTTTTTTACCTATGAGGAATGTTATCTTTATTTAATCAGTCTTTTTGATGAGTACAAAGTACTGTACTGCCATCTTTAATCTTAATTCCATCCTTTCTAAACAGTAAATTCTTTCAGCCAGCTGTATCCCAGTTACAAATTACCTTTTTTTTGCATTTCTATTATTCCTGTAATGAATGCTTTCATATCTTTCACAACAATTTCTGAAAGCAGTTGTTTACCAATGCCTGACTCATTGTATTAGCAAACAGCCATTTGAGTTGTTTCACTTTGGCCTCATCTTTGCTTTCAGCTGGAGGTACAGTTAATTTACTGGCTGAAATTTCTTACAGAGTTATGCTCATAAAAACAGGAGAGCTATGCTTTCTGTTACTGTTTCTTTCTCCATTGCCACATTCTTTTTCACAGGATTTCTCTTCTGCTGTGCAGCTTTGAAATTTTAATAGTCTTTTAAAATCTTCCCCCACCCCCAGCTACGACCCCACAATGCTATGGTTTCTTTTGAATTCATTTGGTGTTCAGACTGCATTTGGCATCTCTCTCCCAGTCCCTTCCAAAAATTTCACCTGAGAAGCAGCAGAGTCTTCAGCTGCAGCTTTGGTTCTTAGTGATATCTTTTGTGAAGTTTATCAAGTAGTAGTTCCTGCAGCTTACGCTACCCACTTCAAGTTAATGTATTTATAATTTTACAATGTCTCGTGTACTTACGATCTTCTTTCTTATTACTATTGCTACAATGTTCCTGACCTATATCAAGCTATGAGATTAAAAAGAAGAGGGGAAAAAAAGAAAAAAAAAGAGTCATACATTTTCCTGTAAATACATCTTCCTTGGAAATATAAAAACAGTTGTGTAAATATGAAATATGAGAAAAGGTGCAGGATTTAAATTTTCATTTATAATTCTTCTATTTTTGCTGAACATTGCCTTACCAGTTAGAAGTCTTTCTTATTAAGTTATCATCGCTGAAGTTTTCTCTGGAGATATAAATGTACCAAGCTTAAGCATTTCACAACATAGTATACGCATTTATAGTAAGCATTTTTTTAAAAAAGCAGGTTGTTGTTAATATGTAATGTCTGCCATGTTGCTTTCTTGAGTTTCTTGCTTGGCTTCAAAATAACAGGTTTGGGGTTTTTTTAAGATTTGAAAATCTATTAAAATAAATACTAAAACCCATTTTCCTACAGTGATCATAGTTCCTCTATTAGGTAAGTACTACTATCATGTCTCAGTATAGCACAGGATATTATTGCTACTGCAATAAATGATTTATTAGTTATCATTCCTAAGGCACATGAATAGTTGCCAGTAGTTTTTACACCTGCAGTGAGAACAGCAGATCTTTTCAAGACGCTTCTAATTGTAAAAAGCCTGTAACAAGGAATTGATTTTTGAATAAGTTGCTATAGCTGTAGCTTTATCATTGTGTCAGTAGGTACAGTGTAAAATCCGTCCTTATAGTGTGCAACTAATATACCCACTCTCTGCATTGTGTCTTTTCACAGGGGGCTATATAGAAAGGATTTTTCTACTAGGAAGAAAAAACTGTAACCCTAAGTAAAGCAGCCTTGTCCTCTTACTTGTTAATTTGAATCAATGCAGCAGGTATTAACTTCCTTGTAATATAAGGACTTGACCTTCCTAGGTACTTATGATGCAGTATCACATCAATAGTTTCTCTGTGGAAATCTCTGCATGTGCAAAAAAAAAAAACAAACCCCAAAACAGCAGAATATGCTTTGTGTAGTATGGTACTTACTTTGCACAACAACTGGCATTTCTGTAAAACCAAAATGTTACCTGTCATTTATCTAGAAATTTTAACTGTGGTGGTTTTGCAGTTTCAAGTGAGTTTTCTGGTTGCACTGTTTCACTTGGTTTTCGCATAGTCTTCTGTTACCAGTAAAATGTGAGTTGGTGAGAAGCTTTCTATATTCGTCTTCAATAGCATAATTCAATATATTGATCCTAGAAAAGCAGATTTGATCTTAATCCTATTATCCAAGGGACAGCAGTCAATTTGTCTGCACTGTGAAACTGATCCTTACTGTGAATGTTTCCTAAATCAAGGGAAAATTTCCAAAAGATGTGTGATCTGATTTAGCATTTTAGATTTATGAGCCTAAGCAGCACTTCTTTTACTTTAAAGCAAATATAAAAGAAACAAGTGTCAACTTAGTATATTTGTTTATAAATCATGCAAGTATTAAGGTTTGTATAGCTTTTATTGTTACCTTTTGTCTCTAATATACTGAGTAATTACAAATGAACAATTTTATGTCTCAAATGGTATCAAGACAGAAAAACTTTATAATGTATTGCACTATTAATAGTTTTGTGTGTGCAGACCATATATAATGTACTAATACAGTTATATCCTCCTCTAGTCTCTGTCTTCTAACCACTAATTTTGCTATATAGACTGAACATTTCCTCATACCTTTATTTTATTCATCATGCTTTATTACACAAACATTATTGGAACTGTATTGAAAGTATCATTACACAAGTTTACTTTATAGGAAGAGAATTATAATCTTTGTAAGCAAGCTGTTCACTCAGTTCTTATTCCAAGATTTTTATTAGATAATAGGCAATAAAAAATTTGTATAGTCTACTATACAACCTGTGCCAAAGTCTATACACTGGCCTTTCTGTGAACTGACATTAAGCCGTCTCGGCTGGCCTGCCTGCCACAGAAGCCTAGCCAAACCTGTAAAGTTATCAAGTTTCAAATAAAGTTTAGGTCTCAAATAAAATTTAGGTTAGTGATTAAGACCCTGCTCCTGCATACGCTAAGTATATCTGGCAACTTCTGTGTGCATGAAGAGTCGTGTGTACTCTGAAATCAGACTATTTGAATACATGCATTTTAATACATGCTCAATCTTTGCTAGGAGCTGAGTGCAATGGACCACAAATTCTGATGTAAAAATCTCTATTGTACTTCAACTCCCTTCAGTTGCTACTGTTTGCAATGAGACTCCACTTTTGGCTTGTACCTGTTAGCCCCTCTTAAGCTATTGATTGGATAACCCTAGGGATAGCATCCTAACTCAAAAATTGAGAAAAAGTGGATTCCCCTGTTATTTCGCTGAAAATAAATGTTGTCTGAATGTATTCTACTAATGCCCAATAGTTTCAAATGCAGATGTTCTGTTCTGCAAGTCAGAAGCTTTACAGTGTGGTGATTTGTTGTTTTGTTGCTAATACCTACTTCTTTTGGAAGAGAGGAGGATAGAGTTACAGCTTGAGATCAAACACAACTTTTCTGCTACTTGCTAAGACAGACAGTTGCAGTTGTTACATTGAATGGCCTCCTAGAAGATGGCAAGGACTAAGTCTATGACCTCTGGATTTAAATTCAAGCAAGATTCATCAGCTCAGTTTTCCTGTGAAATTGCTGCTAGTACTGTAGGACGCTCACTTGGGTCAAAGTACCAGGCTCTGCCACTGTGGTTCATGCATCCAGTAGGGCTGGGAAGCTTGATCTTGTACTCTGAGGTAACATGCAACTCAAAGTGTTCTGGAAATATCTGCTTGTGCGTAAGTGTACAGTGAAGGATTGAACATACCGTGCAGTTGTAGGCTACCGTGTCTTTGAGAAGACTAGACAATAAAGAAAAATGACTGATTGTACAGTGAAGAACAGGTTATGTCCAAGTAATCATTGAAACTAAGCATTAATGACCCTTTATTATCTAAGGAGCAAGTTTAAACATTATTTTCTCTGTTTTAAAAGGTCTTTTTAATATACTCTGACACTTGACTCAATCTAATAAGTAATGCTATGTTTCATGAATCAAACTGTGATCTAATTTCATATTTTAATGAGAACTTAGTATCTGCCATTTTACTTAGTGTTTAAGGAAATATTAACTTCTACTTTTCCCTACTTTATTAAAAACCCATTAATTTGGAGATATTCAGTTGCACTGAAAAATTACCAGACGTTTTCTCATGTCATTGCAGGTCAAAGCATCTGAAGTAGCAAAGCCATGTTAAGAGTCAGACTGCTTACCAAATTTAGCAAACTACAAGCTATTCAAAAGTTCATGATAGTTCACTGGTTTACATAGAAAGACTCCTAAAATGAATAAAGGAAGGCCTACCTGATATTCTAGGTTACCTGCTGTGTTTTGGTTCTGCTGGCTCATTTATCACTACCAGCAGAACCTTTTATTTTAATTAGAAAATTTTTGTTCAGTTCTCTCTGTCTCAAGTTACCCTGTTGCATAACATTAAAGACCCAGATTCTGTCAGTGTTTCAAAAGCAAGTATATTTTTCTTCTCTGCATCCGGGCTTTATACAATCTATTTAGAATGTAGCTCAAAGATAACAGAGGAGCGAAAAGTCTGTGTTGTGGATGACTTTCCTGACCACTTACTTTTAGACATATGGATGTGGGGAGATAGAACAGTGAACATCAGCACTGTCTTTGGGGAAGATATTATTATTTATGCAGAAAAGGGATGATACTGGGTAGAAGTTAAATTATGCTTTGGAGTAATAATGCCTCCAAGGGGTACCTGAGACAAGTTATCATCTTCAAACTCCTAAGCAGGGAGTACAGCCTTGTGTTCAGGCTACCCTGAACTTAGACCAATATGTAGAATAACATTATTTTAACTGTGTTTTGCAGAATGGATCATGCTCACTGCAAGCTGTGTGCTGAGTGAAGAGAGCCAGGTTTCTAGAAATGTTTGTGTCTAAAGATATAAGTGACTTAACTCAAATATAAAAATAATTATTCCAAATGGAAATTTTATTTTGAAATGGTACTTACGTGTTTCTTTCTCTAAAATGAATCAGTCCCCTGCTTTGAACTGGGGATATAGATTACTGGTGGTCTTGTCTGAAATTCAGTAAAATAAAATAATCTGTAATTCAGAGCAAGCATTTTGAATACGTGATCTTAGAATAGCTCCATTCTTTTCTGGTTGTGGTAGCCTGTCTGGCTAAAATCAGGGCTGCCAAAGGGTTGTGCCACTAAGCAATGATGAAAACTATGTGTGGGTCTGATATGATGAAGCATCCCTTTTATCCAGAAAAGACTGAGTTCACACTGCGCTTTTCTGTTACTCTCTTGACTGAATAAATGCAATAACTTTCATAATATTTTTTCACAGTTTTCTGTCACCTACTTGAAAGTTAAGTGTGTTTATACCAATTTATATTATTTGCTCTTCATGAAGAAAAATTTATACTTAGGAAAAATGCCTTCAATTCTTTTGCTGTGTAGCTATGTTGTCTTACAGGAGACTTGCAGGAGTCCAAAAAGTCCAGTTTGTTTTTATTTTCTTTCATATTATTTAGTGTGGTGTACCCTCACTGAGCTATTAAATGTTGACTTTTATAAGCTTCAGAGGATGTGATTTTCGACCTCCTGTGTCCAAAGCTGTCTGGTTCTCAGAAGTTTCCTTTTGCTCTACTAGACTGAGTTGCTCTAAAGGTTCTGGCAATTTTACTGTTCAGTTATTTGATAATTTAGGGCTATATGTGTTTTCATCTTGTCTATCCTTTCATTAAATTTCTGGTGTCACTATAGCCAGTACCAGTACAAAAAGAACTGAGACTGGGAGTCAGAATTGTCACAGACACTATTTGGGTTCTGTCAAGAAGAATGTTAAATAAAGACTACGGGACTTTGGAAAGGAATGCTGTCTTTAGGATGCCAAGAAGTGGATTTTAACTTCAATTCTCTTTGAGCTGAAGTATGCACATAACTAGCAATGAAAGAGACAACAAAGGAGAAACCAGGGGTAAAGAAGACTTGACTCTCCTTCCTCCTTCACCCTGTCCCCTTTGTATGCCAGGACGGTTGTAGTGCTTGTGCATGAGAGATCACTTACTGCTCCTTCACTTGTGGTGTCACGGGACATATTTCATAAAGTGGCAGGGAAGGTAGAAGAAGGAAATAGCTCCATCATTCTTTTACACCAATACATGAAACAAACCAGAGGACTACGAAAGGAGTTGTTCCCCATTCACAGTAAGTCATGATCCACAGCATGTGGTCCTGCTTAGTGTGACTAGAAATGAAAAGAGATATTTCTAGTGAAACAAGGAACAATTGTTTCTCAATATCCTACTGAGAGACTGGATCTTTTCCACAGCCTAAATCAAAACTAGAGCTGACAATCTGTCTTTGAAACAGTGAGTATGTACTCAGACAGTAACAGGTTTGGGTTTTTTTCCTTCTACCGTATTTTTGAATCAGACAACAAACTTTGCTAAATTGCTCTCTTTTTATTTCCATTCACTCTAAGCAAGAGCTTGTGCCATGGACAACCATGCCTTATGGTATGTAATTTGTTTGCAGTGCAGAGGTAACTTATCTTTCTGCTTTCCCAGCTTCCCTTTCCTTCCTGTCAACAATTGCTAAAACGCAGGTACATTGTCGGTGGCAAGTAAGGTGTCAAGATGGGGTCCTGAGGTGGCACAGACTAAATGAGGAAAAATATTAAAATATGATCTTAAGATTATGAATGTGATTAATCTTGTTATTTGTAACAAGTAACTCCATCCTTGCATGTTTGTTTTATATTTTCTTAACCAATACATTACATTAATAAAACAGTACACTGAATTTTCACAGGTGCTACTGCATCTCTATGGCAATGAAAAGGTGTTTCCAGAAAGTTCATTTTGCATAGTTCTTTCTTATGGGAACCTTAAAATTGTTACCTTCAAAATGCTTCCGCTATTTATATTGGATAGAAAAAAAATCAACCTAAATAGTGGAAGAATATTTTTTTCAAACTATTTTTTATCCCAGAGTAGACCATATGAATATCTTGGAAAGTAAGCATGAAATTGTTTATCCTGAGGACTTATTTATCCATTCAATTTTTGATGCTAGGTCTAAATTCCAATAAATATAAAACTATCTGGGTGAAGCAGCAATATCTAAAAACAGAGACTAAAAAATGTCTGCCACAAATGTGCCTTTACCACTTTCCCAGTTATCTGTATCACCAGAAGGAGAGAAGAGAAACAGCAAGTAGGCTTTAGGATATAATCATTAGCTTACTCTTCTGTTGAACAGGATGTATCATTTAAAAATCCAAACTCCTCATGAGTGTTTTGGGAAGATCTTGACCAGAGGTACATTTTGAATGATACTTTTTACTGCTATTCCCTCCTAAACTTGTTCTTTAACTGCTTCAGCAGCATAAAAGATCTCATAACTGCCACTGTGAATGAAAAACAGAGCTAATTATATTTTGAGTCCCAGCCAGCCAAATTAGAAATGAAGACTGCATAAAATCCTTCTTTTAGATTATAGGAATTTGTTTGAGTGAGGATGTGAGCTATGAGCAGAATAATTTGTACCTAGCAGCAACCTGAAGTGTGTGGGGATGTGCTAGAGTGAGCACTGGAGCTTTTACTCCACCACAAGCTCCTAACCAGCACATGGACCTGCATAGCTCCACTGCTGTGGAGCCTCCAAACATGCTACTAAGTTAGAAACATCACTTAATTTCTTTTGTACAGCTTTGCTGAGAATCTGTGCCTAAATAAGGGGTTTAGTATTTAAGTAGTGATAGAGAAGGTAGGTCTATAATTACATGCATCAGACAAGCTGTGCTTCCAACGCCTGCCATACAACATAGGCAAACAGAGGGTTGTTACCGTCTACAAGGAGCTCTTGCTCAAGCAAGGAGTGTAGTACAAGTCTTTCGTGATCTGTTGCTGAAGCTTGGAATGATTTCTAACTTTTGTTTGCTTGGCTACCTTTTAAAGTCAACACTTGTCTTGGAAGGATTCAGCTCCTAAGCAGAGTGAAGACATGGAAATAATCCATCATGTATTCTTACAAATTTCTCAGTACTGCTTAGAACCTGAGCTGAAAGAATGAGTCCCACTCTTCTGTGCATAAGTGTAAACATGAAACTGCTTCTTATATTTACAGTTAAATAGTTCAAACATACAGAGGCAAACTCTGGAGCAGCGGGAAATTTTAGGAAGAAGATTGTAATTCCAGGACAAATGGTCTGCCTTCCCAAATACCTGAACAAAACCACTGGTCTAGCCCAGATAGGATTAGGTATGGGAATAAGGATGCACCACAGTCATGGCTGCTTGATCAGATTAAGCAGCTGGTTCCCACAGAGAGGTGAGACCAGCTGAGCCCCAAGATTAAGTCTTCTGTTTGAAAATACTGTCGTGACTGTAGACAGATTACCTGAAGAGATTTCTGTAAAATGGGCAATGAGCCAAACTACAGGGTAATTATCTTGCTCTGAAATGGTTAGATTTACCATATGTAACCAGTCTTTCCTTTTTCTGCATACACTTTTTGATTCTGCAGGTGCAGGCACAAACGATGCTCCCTTTACTTTAGAGCAGTCTTGGTAAATCTGTATTCTTATCATCACTGGTGCTGTGCTCAGTTTGGTCTGTTGGGATTGGCAAATTCCTCTGGGAAGGGTCATTATTTGGCAAAGAATGTGTGCACAGCAATTGAGGTGGCATTATGCTGTGTAGCACTGGAAAAAGGAAGGAAAGAATTAGTGTCTGAATAATTTGAGGATCTATTGTGAGGGGAAAAAAAGAATGGAGAAAAGTTATTACCAGAAGAGGAAAAAACTGCAAGTAAGAGATAAAGAACAGGAAACAGGGAGTTTATGGGAGAGATGGAAGGAGAAATTAGCCTTATGGAAGAAAAAAAAAAGGATGACATCTTAAGAACAGTCAGGTCTTTAAAATGTTGTTTTAAATATATTGTTGTCTATAAAACACTCATAAACAGAAGAAAGGAATGAAAATGGAGCGAGAAGATGTTGAAAAAGGAAAGAAAACAGATATAGGCTGCAAGAATACAGACAGCCTTCACTAAGCTGTAAGACTGACCAGACTGAAGGTAGAGGCTGTTGTCTTGCTGATTTCAGTAAAACCAATATTTCGACAGTGTATATGGGTCATCCAAGGACCAAATTCAGCCAGCACTGCTCAGTTTCTTGCTTATGAGCGGTCCCACTGGATTCAGTACAAGTACATATGGATTAAGATATTGTGCGTGTATGAGAGAATGATCCTAAGATAGTAAAAGGTACATTTTCAAAGTAAAAATGCCTGCAATAAGTTTTTATGGAAAATACTGTATCTGGAGCGTATATCAAGCATATTAGACGAACTTTAATTTTATTCTTGCACAGGCACATATACTTCAAATGCTATACAATAACAATAAACAGAGGACAAGAGATGATTATTGAAGGGACTGATCATTACCCTGAAAATAATGACATTAAGCTATATATGCAGTTTATTGAGTCCACTGCTCCTGAAGCAGAGCATTGCTGATGCAGTAAAATCTCTCAACTCTCTGGATACAGGTAGATTTTTTTTTTTTTAAAAGCCTGAAACACCTGGCTGGATGACTGCGGTCAGGAGTTTAGTAAAAGGAGATAAACATTTTCATTTCCCTGGTTTAAATATCCAGGCATGGACCATGCAATAGGCTCAGGTGTAGGCTTCTTTCTACTGCCAGCCTGTATTGAGTATGTTTCACATAAGCATCGTTCTGGTGTAATCATTAATAGAATATGTATCGTCACTACTTTGTTTTTATTTTATTTTGCTGCTCTTTTGGAGCATAATGTAAGAGATACAATTCAGAGTGCAAGTGTTAAGTTTCTCTATCCAGTGTCTTTGAAGTTAGTTGTTGCTCTTAGTTCAGCTCCTAGCAGACTCAGCTGTCCATCATTATAATGATCAGTCACTGTTATCCATTATTAAATCTCTGTATGGACAGCATGGATTGAAAGGTAAAAGGTAGGATTACTCTTATTCCTAGAAGAATCTCCCCTGCCTCAGAACTGAGGAACAGTGGTGCAACAGAACAAAATAAAATGGTTTGACCTGTTTCCAAGCCTGATGTTTGCAGGATAAATAAAACCACTACAGCTAGAACCTGAACTTTTATGTCACTCATGTCTTTGAGCCACAGATCAGATTCATTCAGCAGTCTTGATGAAAAAAATGGAAATTTTAACTTTAAAACCTGACAATCTCTTTCTTCACATCTATCACCCATGAGGCTTTTTCTGTCTATCCAGTAAGTATAATCCACACTAAAAAGAGTGCTACATGAAAACTTCATTGTATATAAGTATTCTTCATTTCACATACTGTTCCTTATTAACTGCAAAAACTTCTTCAGGGACAGAATTATCCCAAATTGCTGAAGTGAGCTCTGTCCCAAGGGAATGTTTTGTGAAGAGAAAATTGGGAGTCAAGATCAGGTAGGTGAAGTGAAGCTTCTGTTTCTGCTTGAATTTGCAGAGCATGAAATAAAACAAGCCCAGGTCTAATCTACACAAACACAGGTGACAGGGAGGTCAGTAAATGCCTACGCTCATGCAGATTATAAAAGATAGGTTCGACTTGCTTAGGAACCTCAAAAAATAAAAGCCTGCTGATAGAAAGAGTTAACCCAGGAGGAAGAGAGGTTTTACAACTCTTCCAGCCAACTGCCTAGATGTAAGATCCCAGAGAAGGCAGATACCCAGGTTTATTGAAAGAATCATTTAGGTCAGTGAATACAAATAAACAACTGATCATTTAACCACCTGAGGATACAGCTGCAGAGCAAGCAACTTTCTCACTGCTAGGGGAAGAGGAGGAATCTGGCAATAAATTGAGATACCTGCATGCAGTGGGCCTGCCATCTTACATTTTGAATCGTGCACGTGGCTCTTGTATATCACGTTATTTATGCTTGAAGTAACGCAGAGTGCAGGGAGATTATGTGAAACATAACAGCTAGTGTTCAAATCTTTCTAAAGGTAGGTGACTCATATCACTGCTGCTGACCTTGCACATTTCAGTATCTGCATAAATTATCAGTATCTTTAACTATAGCAGCTGATTAATTGAATTATTGACAAGTTAATGCTGCTTACTTGTTAAGATACTGTTTGCCTATTATTCCTTCTAAGAGGCTTTTAAAATATATTTCATTTCAGAAAAATGGAGTGTAGCCTAGAAGGGCTTGCTTACTTGTGCTAATTTTATTTTTGCTTTCTGAAAAGGTGAGGTGAATGGGTCATAGTTTGTTCTATCCTGCTCTAACTGGACTTAGAGGAACATATGTTAGGTACAACTTGAAAAGGGTTCTCAAAATCCCCAATATTCCTCCCTAATGTTGGGATGTCTCTGAAGACTTTTTTTCTCTGTTTTTGTACATGAAGGAGTTTGTGTAAGAAGGAAATTCCTCCCCTCTCACTCAACAGCTTTGACAGCATCCCTGACTGATGAGCTCAAGTTTGAGACACTTCGAGTGCAAACTGGCAGAATTAGGGTAAGCATGAAAAGGAAATTTGCAAGAGCTTATTTCAGAGAAAAAACATAGATTTTTTTTTTTCCTGTTTTCCCTGAATTTCTCTATCACAAAAATAAATGTCTTTTATCCTAATAACTATTTAAAAAAAAAAAAGGGATGAACCAGCTTGCATGATGCAGAGACACGTATGGCATGGAGTACGTACATGAGCCCCTGTATCTCTCCACATTTTTTTACTGTTGACCTTCAGTGTTGCACACCTGTTGCATGGTACAGATTAACAAAATGAATGGCAGGAACTTCCCATAAAACTTTTATTTCTGTGACTGATTATTCATTCTTCCCTTTATAAATGACTGATCCTGTTCCCACAGAACAACCTACATTAATAGCTCTTCTGCCTAGAAATGAGAGAGAAATTAGGTCTAACCCATGCCAGGATCTACCAATTTCTGTTGTATGTGCCAATAGAAGTAGAAAAGATGATCTGATCCTATTAAATCTTCTGTTTGTTAGAATTTGATATTTGTTGATCATTGTGAGTTCTTAGATTTAACTTTCTGGAGGATCAAATGAGAAACAGCATGTTTGCTTTTTAAATTTAGTAATTCATCAGGCAAGATAAGGAGTTGCACATTGCAAGGCAGTATTTCAAGGCAGTAGCCTTTCACTTTTGGATACCAGTGTTCAGACTGGCAGTACAGCACAGGGGAATAAGGGCAGGGGTCTCAGCCCAGTTCCTTGTACACAGAAAGTAATCTAACCAGACTGCAACACTGGCCATTTCTGCTGTGTAGCTTATTACATGTCTCGGGTGAGAACCAGAATTCAAAGCTTGTTATGTTCAAATTAGTTAAAACATGCAGAAACGTTGGAATTATTTCACATTTTGTAATGTTTTCTGGGAGCCTTAACTCTAAGGAAGTTACTATTACTTTACTTTTTTAAGTACAATGGATTTTTTTTCTTTTTAAAATATTCTGGATTAAAGGGTGTACAGAGAGCTGGGGAGCCTGTTTGGCTGTTATTTGAAGATTTTCAACTGACTTCAGTAGGAGTAGGATCAGACCTTTCAGATCACCAAATGTTGGTGACTGGAAAAGCTCAGAGAAATATTGTTCTTAGGATGAAAGGAGCAGGGAGAGTCCGTGGTATTTTGTGCTGGAATTTCTATTACACAAGAATGGCAAAGGGCATGAAGTATTTGAAGGAAGAAAGGAAAGAAATATAATGTCAGGTAATACTGGTTCTAAAAAGCCAAGTACAAAGCCAAATACAAACTGTGCATGATATAAGGACACATTTAATCCTAAATTATTCTAGAGTTTTAATGAATAGTCCTGTTAACATTCTTTATAAGCTAAGTAAATCTTCTTAGAATTCTCACAAATCTCAGCTACTTTTAAAAAATTACTTTCTTTTGACAGCTATATTAACATATGGCTCTGCACAAAGGAATCATGTTGAATATATGCAATGTAATATTGGGATATACATTTTTAAAAAAGACATGAGAGGATCCAGAAATATAATCATCATCTTGTAATCCTGTATTAATCCATTCTGTACTGCTAAGGTTTTTATTTGAGTGTGGAGCTCACAAAGATTCTGGCAGAAGCAAAAAAAAAAAGAAAGAAAATGAAAAGTCTTCTGTATATAAATCCCCAGAGCTACACCTATAAAGAATTTTTGCAATCTGCAAAGAAAGGAACAGCCCCAGGAACTAATCTCTTATTGCATGGATTTCTCTCTTTTTGTCCTGACCTTGGCTCTTCCTCAGCCCTAGTAAGCGTGCCTCTGCCTCGTGATGAGCTCGCTGCTTCTCCTCATCCTCCTGCGCTCTCAGGGCATGCCTTTTCAGCATCAACTTGCTGTTTAACTAATCCCACACTGAGATCACTCAAACACTGAAAGGGGCTCTAGTTTCGCTATCAGCTAGACCTGCAGAGATGACAAATCAATTGATTTTGTGGTGTGTGATGAAAATGCTAATGTTTAATTATCAATGCTGTTAGTGAACTGCAGAGTAGGGTCTGATCTAAGTGGAGACCAGATCACACAGTATTCGCTTGGAGCTGCAGCCCACCTTAAAAGCTAAGAATGCCAAGAATATGTTTGCCTCCAGGCGTTTCTATAAAAACTGGCTTAAAGAAGGTTAGCAAGGGAGAAAAATGTGTTTTTTCTTCTGAAGTTTGTATCAACAATGATTTCAAAATTAGAAATGGACCAAGATTCAACCTCATAATGTGGAAAGTCTGAGAAGCTATTCCTAGGGGTAGGTAATATTCTAATTTTCACAGTCTCTCTCTCACCATTATGGACTGTAATGCTAGATACTACTGGTGGTATTATTTCTACTAGTTTTATAAACAAAACATCTATTTATTTGACCAGATAATGCAAAACACATCTAGAAACTGAAACACGTGACTAGACAGCTTTGGTAAAAGCTGTCATTACAGCAGTCCTAAATTTGGAGTACTGAGCATTTTTTTACATGTCTCACATTGCTCATTCACATTTCTGGTTTTCAGCAATTTTAGATTTCCTTAAAGATACTTCTTGAATTATTTTTTTCTCTGAGACGAGGAAATAGTTCTTTCTTCTGTGGGAAAATAGGCCTACTGCAGTTCTTGGGACACTCCTCCATCTTGTCAGGGCAGCCTGCTGTCTTGAATTTCACAAAGGAGCTGTGTTCTCAAACTCCACATTTCCTGGGTGCCTCTGTCAACAGCTTCTCTGTCTCCTCTTCTATTGCTAGTCTATACTCCTCCAAGGAACAGAAGACTGCAGAGAGATTCAGCTTGTACTGGGCAGTATTCTGTTGTATTTCTGCCTTCACAAGTGACTTTTCCAACCTACTAGGTAATTTTGATCTGCTTACAAACTGTCTTCATTTTGCTATACCATGAACCACTGGTGGTGTTTGCCACAGTACCATGCTGTAAGTGCCATCAAGTGCTATCAAAACTATCAATTAAAATGAAATCTTACATTCAAAACACTTATTAAATGTACAGATTTATGTGTTATATTTTTTGTGCCTTTCTCTGCTATTGCTGGAAAGGTTTTATTTAAATGTTCTCTGTGTTTGTAGATAATATTCTCTTATTAACACACTGTGCCCCTCTTAATCTCTTGTAGCATCAGGCTTTGATGTTTGCTCAAGATGACTGCTTTGCATTATTCTCCAGGCTTCACAGGTGAAGACTGTGGAAGGTTTCTTAGCTAATACTTTTCTCCTACAGCCCTATTTTTCAGTTTGCTGATAGTGGGCATTATTCATGCAGGGTTTTAATGTTTTTAGGGTAATTTTTCCTGCCATACATTTTTAGAGTTTGGCAAACAATGCTGCATTTTTAAAAATTATCCTTATGCTGCTCGCTGCTCACCGACTGATCTTTTTGTTAGTTTTTTGAGTACCTTTCTGTGTTTGATATTTGCACTTTATTCTCCTTTCTTTGGACGTTTTCTATTCTAGTTTTCTTGGTTACTAGGATTTAGCTGACCCTATGAATTTAGAACTTTAATGAATAATTTAATCCTACTGTGAACTTTATATATATATTAATAAGAGTAAGTATGCACATTATTTTCCAGAATTGAGTCGTTGCTGGTGCATAGAATAGAGGTGGGATGCATAGCCTGAATCACAAAACTCCTTCTGATCCTTGCTGTACCTTATTTGTGTAGACTCCACTGTATTTTTCTTTGCTTGTTCAGGACTTGAAAATCCTGAATAAGAAGACAAATCTTGGTCCTACAGCTGCAACACGTTATATGAACATGAACAGTGGGAGCATTTTCTCATTTATCTAATTTTAGGAGGTCAGAAATTTCCATCTGTATCGATGCAGTACATGTGATTCTTAGTTCAGTAATGTTACCTCATTTTGATAACTATTTTTATAACTGTATTTTTTTGAAAACTACATGAAATATGTTAATTGGAGTAGAACTTAAAAAAAAAAAGATAGATAAATCCTTTAATATATTTCACTATCCAACCTGTTGCTAAAGATTACTAGCTTACATATCTCATTTGTAGACAGCTCATTTTTGTTTTAAAATAATTATTATTTATAAATGTTAACAGAAAAATGCTGTACCATGAAAGAAAAAAGTAGCATGTATTTATAAAACCTTGCTTTCATTCAGTTTCTGTTCATCTTCATCCCAACAATGACTTTATTACAACAGTGATTTCTCATAAGGGGGGAGAGAAACCAAGCATTTGAACAGATGGGCTTAATAAAGATTCTACAGTATATCTGTCACAAATGGTTGAGCACTGATACTAAAGCAGGACTAAGATATGACTGAGAATAAAGCACTTCCAAATGGTTTGTGCTCTCAGTGAGCTCTCAGTGAAGAAGTTTTAGATTAAAAGACAAAGCTGGTGATGTAAATGTACATAGATCAAAGAGGACACATAATGAAATCTTGCTATATAAAAGGAAAAATCCACTTTCTTCTAGAGTAATAAAATAGCAGTATGCTGTAATGGGAGAACAGCAAATCCTGTGTTGGCTTTTTTTAACTTATTGCCACTCCTAGTTGAGATATGGTTTCATCTTTTGTCTCAAAATATTTTAAAAAACCCGAACGGTTTATAGTGTCACCAAAAATAATGTTATTAAAGCTTTAAATTTTCATAGGTATCCCTCTTATGAATCTTTGTGCAAGGTGGGAAGAAGTTGCTCTTATCATTCATTCTATGCTATAGACTTTTTTGTTCCCAATAGTGCATGGAAAAGTTGAAAGAAGTTTTTATAGCACCATGTTTTGAAGGACAAATCACTTCAAATATGTAGTTACTGAATAAAAAATGTCACAATGAATACAATACATATTTTTCAAATTACCTCAACTAGCTGATAGAATTAATTCTAACCTGTCCTCTTGCCTAAAACCTAGTGAAATATGAAATTCAGCTCATCTGCACATTTAAATGTTGGGCATGTTCCTGCATTTCTAATTCAGGGAATTAGACTAGAAACATCGTGTACTTTTAGTCTCTATATTTTGATGAAGGGCTCTTCACTGCCCAGGAGAATTGCAAAACAGCGGTTCAGTGCATCCCTGACTTGGTTTTGGTTCAAGGTAAAATTAGGTAGGGTTGTGGGTTTCTTTGTGTTTAATTTTGAGATGTAACTTGAAGTGTTGTCTCCTTCTGCAAAAACACCAATTCCCTTTGTCTGCAAAATTTCCATAATGGTCACATCTCCTTGAAAACTTGTAACAAGGCTTTCTATAGAGAAATAGGTTGTTAGTGAAATTCTGAATCGTTTGGCCTTGAATAATATTCCAGTGTTTTTGTTTAGAAGCATCCTATTTAAGTATCTGGTTTGAAAATTTTAACCATTTTTTTAAATACATTCATTATAAGACCTGTTATTTCCTCAAGTACAGCTTTTTCTTTAAATATTAAGTTTAAACCTTCTGGTGATATCATGAGTAACGGCCTAGTCTCAGTTACCAGGATTAGTTTATTTTGAGAAGAATTTTTATTGATGTACTGTCACTGTTTATTTTGTGTATGCACAAATTTAAATCCAACAGCTTTACAGCAACAGACAAATGCTGCTGCCTTATTCAAAACAGATAAACATGGAGATGCTCCTCTAGTGCTCCATGTTTTTAAGTGGAGTGCATTGTACAAAATTTGTCGATTGCTACAGTAAGGGTCCATTTGTAGAAAAGTCTGTTTGGTCTTTATTTTTTAATTCAAGTACTTGCTGCCTATGAAACCTGAAAAGAGAACAGGAAGTTAGTATTCTTGCTCTTTCTAAAAGAAGGTCTGGACAGACAAAGTCTCATGACCTTGTATTTCGTATAGTTCTGTGAATCACAGAACCACAGAATTGTATAGGTTGGAAAAGACCTTTAAGATCATCAAGTCCAACCATAAACCTAACACTAACAAGACCACCACTACACCATGTCCCTAAGCACCTCATCCAAACATCTTTTAAATACCTCCGGGGATGGCAACTCAACCACTTCCTTGGGCAGCCTCTTCCAATGCTTGATAACCCTGTCAGTGAAGTAAAATTTCCTAATATCCAGTCTAAAACTCCCCTGGCACAACTGGAGGCCATTTCCTCTCATCCTATCGCTAGTTACCTGGGAGAAGAGAACGACCCCAATCTTGAAGTGTATCTTGAAGTGTATCTCAGGAGTATGTTCCCCTTCTCCCTTGCAGAAGGTTAGCTGGTTTTTGGAGGCCATCTCAATGAGAAGGGCTGTTGTGAAGTAGAAGCTAGAAGAAGCCCCAGCAGCAGCTCCTCCCTGCTTTGCTTGAGGCAGTGACTAAGATCTGAGGGTCCCGTGCTTGGCCCCTGCTTGAGCTAGGCTGCAGCCATGATGATCTGTACCCCGTCTTGTACCTCCCTGATGCTGATCTGCAACCCAACCTGCTGACTTGGCTTTCTGGTTTGACCTTGGGCCTGCATCAGCATTATGGACTTGCTGGGTGCTTGCTGGGCTTTTGGCTGATCCTAGTTACCATCACCGGGCCTGATTCTGACTCTGACTTACTGGCTGGGTTTCCTGGCTCCTCATCAGGGAGGCTGCTTCCCCTGCCTGCCTTGTGACACTCAGCTCCCAGCTCGCCTTGCCTTACAGGGCAACCTGCCCTTGCTGCGTCCTGACAGTGCTAAAGGAAAAGAATCACCGTACCTCTAAAGCTCTATTTGAATTATTTTGGCTAAGTTTCTGCTCTTTGGTAGTGTCACCCAGTTACTGAATCTGTCCACTTGTAGTGACTTTGAAGCTGCATAAGCAAATACTTATGGATACTTATGTTCTTGCAATTCCCTGCTTCCCATGTTTAAATCACTGCATCCATCATGAAAGTGCCTGTCACTTCACACTAATGGTTATTTGATTAGCAGCAAATTGAAATGATCTGGATGAATTGTCAGTGGCAATGATTTAGCTATAGCTCAGTGTTAACACCAGGGTGAAACATAAGGGAGATGGGGCACAGAGGCTGCAGAGTTAGCTCTTGAAGAACAATCAAAAGAAAGGGTATGATAGCTACTCTTAACTTCCCAGTACCTCTATTGGAATGAAGCAAAGATACAGCTTAACTGATTCAAAGACTGCCACCATTTTGGGATGCTGCATACTTAATCTGACAATGGTCATTAAGAATTAAACAGCTAGTCCAGTTGCCATGATTCTCCTTGGAGGCTTTATTATCTGAACAACTGTGCAAGAAAACATGCAATAAAAATGCAAATTTTCTCATGTTCTTGATTCATTTGAGTATTCCTGATTGAAGATACAATGTCGCTTTAAAAGAAGTCAACAAGAAAAAAGAAAATACATTTATAAATAAAACATAGAGCAAGAGACAGCTTCATTCCTTCCAAGCTCAAATAGTCTATTTCATCAGGCATTTAAAATAAGTATCTTTGAGACAGGAGATGTTTTAAGAAAAGGATGCATGTCTCCATTCTCAAGACATTAGATTTTAAATATTTTTTCTTTGCCACTAATATCTATGTCATATGTCTTAATAAAAGCTGTATAAAACATTTATTGAATTCAAGGACAGGGAAATAATTTGTATTCTGTTTACAAGCTAGAGGGACTATATGTATTTATTTGCATAATACAGAAGCATAAAAAACAAAGCCCATATTCTGTTATAAACAAAATAAGATTGTATAGCTATTAGTAACAGGTGAATACAGGACCAAAGTATGTACAGGCACTTTATGGAGGAGGAATTATTGAGTGTAGCTGAATGGAATAATAAAAGGGAGTTATTGCTAGAATTATACCTACAAATATTTTTTTTAGCTGTCAGCTTATATTTATAGAAATAAAGAAAAAAAAATCCAAAGAGGTGCATCCAGTGCAATATAAAACACAGCTGGGTAGGTGTCAGGATTGCTAGTTTTAAGTATTAACAGACTGGGGCAAAAGCAATGTACCCTTGAAACCTTGCATGATCATTGTGAAGACTGCACACAAGCACATCCAAGTCCTCCCAGCTCTTGCTGCCAAAGGCAGGTGGGTGAGCAGGGCATAGAGCAGGGTAACACAGGACCCCCAAGAGAATTTCAGGAGGAAAGCAGAGGCCTTACCATTGATCAGCAGAGAGGAGGTGCTTTGAAAATCAGTTATACTGAATGCAGCAAAAAAATGACTTATCATTAGCTTTTGTTGCTTACTGTTGAGGTTGTCTGATAATCCAGCATTTCAAGAATGAATTGCAGCTAAAAAATCCCTGGTTTTGCTAGCAGTGCAGAGCACAGTTGTGACATAATGCACACAGAAAGATAACAGTACTGAAATCAATATAGAAAGATTGATGTGTTAGTTAACATTGCAAGTTATCACAGGATGAAGTGTAAATGCGACTAAAAGATAAATGAAATTTACTTAAATAAGAATGCTGAGCAACAGAGTGAAAGTACCTATTTAAACCTATGAGACAGCAAGGAAGAAAGTGAATATAGCATCAAGACCTGTACTAACCCAGCTCTGAGTTTGCCTGGGAACCTGCAGAAATGTGAAGCAGGCTCCATCTTGCTATTTGTGGTAACTGTACCCTGTCTGTTCAAACATCAACTCTGATTAACTCTGCTGCAAGATCAATGTTCCACGGTAAGTTCATGTGCCATAGTACATGTGATGCAAATTAAGTCATTCACAAAGCTTGCTTAACAAAATCTCCTATTCAAAAGGTTGAGAGGAATACATTTCTATGTTTTGAGGGTAGCATAGAAAAAATCCAAGTGTATTTTCTTTTGAAATCTAAAGACCAGTTAATACAGTCTGAAGACAGGTGTTAACATAGCAATGTATCAACTATGTGATGAAGATAAACAGAATCAAATAGGTCAAAAAAAGGTTCTGAGGTTTGGACAAGTTGTTGATACTGAAAAAAAAATGTCTGAAGGAGCTTACTGTCTTTTCCACTTTTTTCCTTGTTTGATTCCTCAGATCTGTGCGCAGGTGTTATTTGTATGTGACTGCTGATGGAAAGAAAAAAGCTAAATACAAATAAGAATGCACATGCAGGGGTTATTTTTTGGTGAAAAGATGTTGGTAATTGCTTTTGCTAACCCTGGTTTTACTCTGAGATCTGTATAAAGTATCATCTCATCAAAGCAAAGAGATTGAGAAGGAAGTCTAACTTCTAAAGCTTGAGTGAGAAGTCATTTGCCTTTGAAGATTACTTAAGCCACAAAGTTTAGGTTCCAGTTATGGAGGAAGTGACTTAATTATAAACAAAGGGGGCAAATAGAATACTTCTTAGTATAAATGTCACTGAGATTTGTTGTGGTGAGTGTTTGTTATAGAACATCACATTCTTGTTATATATATCTGAACCCTTTTAGAGAGATTACATCTGAAGAACTCACACAGCTCATACAAGGACAGTAACAACATCTTAGCTAAAGACAAGGTCATTAGATTTTGTCAGAAACTCAGTAGCATCTCTTTCCACACTTAAATTTTCTGTGGGGAAACTTATGAGGTCTTTATTGGACATAGGGAAAGTACTCTTTCTGATTTCAGCCTCTGACATTGGTCTAGACTGAGTGGGCAAAGGATAGCTGCATTTTCATGACACCTGGTGAGTATACATAGACACTATATGATAAAGATGTCAAAAAATAGTTGTTCTAGGTTAATTACATTCAGGTACTTGGAAGAAGTTTTTTTGCAAAATTTTAGGAGATTACCATGCTCTAATAAGCACAAATTTTGAAGAGTAGCTTAAAGAGGACAGAGGTGCTAGTAGTTTTTTTCTCAATTGGTAGCACAGTTAGAGGTTATCTTCAGTATAAACTAATCCTCAAATTGCCTTGTTCATCCAGCAGTTAAGTAATTATAATAACTCAAATTTACTATATATTTACTGTAGTATTTACTGAATAGTGGGTGAATTTTACATGAAATGTGCTTCAGCCCACATATTGAGTTTCAAAATCACTGCTCACCAAAATCAGTGTTAGAACTAAGGACAGCATTTACAAATATGTGAGTGTGAGTTAAGCCTCCAAAGATCGGAGAGGGAGGCAGGTTGATTATAGACTTTAATAAGATACAAATATTTGATTCTTAAGTTAAATTTTCAGTTTCCAATTTCTTTAGTAAAATCAATTCTTTGTAGGGGGCAGGGTATGATAATACATGTGGATTTAAAACAGAGTTAATTTAGATTTAATTTCTTTGAGCATATTTTTGGCTATTTAGGAAATCTGAACATAAGCTATAGTTAAGGAGATGATTTAAGCTCCTTGCTGAAGGAAATGGAGTTTCCCTTGTTGCTCAGTCCAACTTCCTCTGATACTGCTGCTGAAGAATTTGGGTAACAGTGAGATGATAATGGGAGGATTGTACAGATACAGAGTAAGTATTAGTATCCCCAGATGGATTGATCCCCCCCTTGTTGTAACAATGTCCATTGACTATACTACCTAATGGATTAATTCTGCATTTAAGAATTGTTTCTCTCAATTGAAAAAAGTCGCTATTGCTCTGTACCAAAATTTCTCAACCAGCTTCCATTTTTAGGGTGGTCACTCCAACACAAGAAAAATAAATAGATAAATAAATAAACCCTACTTCCTTTGCTTATCCTTGAGAATACTTGCCAGGCAACCACAAGAGGGTCTTTTCACCATTACAAATTGTATCTGTAGCAAATACTAACAAAGGTATCTAGTAATATCCCAACAAACACAGAGTTCATTTTAGCTTCTTTTTTCATTTCTGCTCACTTTCTACATTACAGCGAGGTACTCAATCAGACTTTTTTACTTTCTGATTAACAGGTGAGATGGCTACCACGTTCTCATTGATTTTTTTCAATGGCGTTGGGATTTGATTGACAGCCTTACCTATTAGTTCCTTTTGTTTTGAGACCTTGAAGCCACAATGTGTTAACATAATTTGAACAGGATATTAAGCCTCAATATATGTGTTTAAATCAAAGTCTGGTCTTAATTTCAAGCATAGTATATACATTCATGTAGCAGATTGCAGGTAGATTTGCTTTTTGTTCTTGTTGGCAGAGTAAAATTTATTTCACTATAAAATCACTTAATTGTAGTATTATATACATTACCTTTACACTTGCAAAAATAACGATTTAGTCCTAGAAAGAATAAATTATCTATCTCCCAGATTGCTTTAGTTTTCTAATTAAATAAGGTATGAGAAACATCATTTTACTGATAAAATAAAATTTGAGCATTTGGCTGTGCAATAATAAAGATTAAGATACATATGTTTAAAATTTATGTTTTGCTAGCCATAATTTGGCAGCTTCCTCTTGAAGTAATTTAAGTTACAGATGTTTATACAGTCCTCTGAAGGAATTTAGTTACTGAATGTCAGGTATAGAGATTTCTGAACTAAAGTAATCATGGTCATTAGTAGCTTGAGCTTGACTTTGATTTTGTTGTTGCTGACCTTGCTGTGTGAAAAGATAAACATACTATATAATTGCATACGTGCACGCCTGTGCGTATTCAAACATGAAGTGTCTTCCTTTTCCAGCAGTCTGAAGTAGTGGGGACCATCCATATTTATGTATGTATGTCTGTGTGTGTGTATGTAAAAGCAAATTTGCATGGACCAAAAATCTAAATTCTAACTTCATATTAAGAAATATTCCTGCTGTTTCTTAAGCATCCTTGACCTCAAAAAAACTTCATAATCATTCTCTAATATTAGATACTCTGTTGACATAAGTTTTTTTTTTAAATTATTTTTGCTGGAAAACCCTAGCTCAGTGTATTTTCCAGCAGGTTTTCCTTGATACATCACACTACACAACCCAAAGGAAAGAGAAATCCTGGTGACAGCAGCAGGAACACAAAAAATAAAAGACAAGGAAAACTGCTAATTGGAGGGAGGGATGTGGAAATCAGTCACCAAAAAACCAACTGCTGGAATTAGAAAATTGTGGGAAGAGAGCTGAAGGAAGAATGAGGGAAAGAATAGACACTATGGCTAATTTAATTTAAAAGAAAAATAATCTAGTTTGCAAGCATATAAATGCTTACTTAGTGATAATTCCATAAGCTGCATGCATTTTTGTGGGAAAGGAGTTAGTTTGTAAACTTTGGGTTTAGATGAGGTACCCAGGAGGCAGCCAAGGGGGCTGAGCACATGGAAAGTGTCTTGTGTCATGTGAGATTCTCGTATCTCGTGCCTCCCTGAGGTGGCTGGTGTCCCTACAAGTGGTGAGGAGGGAGGCTTCTTCCAGTCAGTGATGCAGAATGAGGATTGCCCTCTGGAAGTGCTCGCATCTTCAGTGACCAGAAACTGTCACTCATCTTTCAGATGTAGGGTGACTAAAGGCTGATGATGTGAGTAACTCCAAGCTCTGTCATACTGAAGGTTCTTGAGATCCATAACTATCTAGTGGATTTGGACTATCATGTACTTTCTTTCTTGCAAGGGTTTCTTTGTAACTGAAACAAGATTATAAATTAAACAGTTTGGGGAATTTATATATCCTGTAGGTATTTTAGCTATCATTATGCCTCTTCTGTCAATATTTCATTGGTGATCAATAATTATCTTCCAAATTGTCATTTCAAGTGGCTTAGAACCATGGTATCTCACCCATGTCCCCTTTATTAGAAGTGATTTATGGAGATTTGAGCAATGATAAACTCATGAGCATCTACTAAGCGTGTACATCTTCCGGATCTCAGGCTGTGCTTGATAACGGCAAAGTAGGGTACTGTGCTACGTGTTCCTGTTGGAGACACGTAAGCAGTAGGGCCCTGCGGGGTGAGGGCTGTGGGAGATGTGACTGCAAGGCTGGCCATGCTGGTCAGGGTGAGAGAAGGTTGTGAGAGCGAACGGGCTGTAGGTGTTTGGAGTAAGCCTCCCTTGCCTGGGAGGTCCATGGCTAGGAGGACAGCAGAAGAGGACTGGGACTAAAAACCACGCAGGATGCAATATGCGTAGTTCCCTGATGTACTTAATCTGTCCTAGCCCTTTACTGATTTACCGGATGCTGAAGTTGGGTTGCTCTTTCGGACTAAGGGAAGAAAGGTACGGGGAAAGAAGGGGCAAGCTTGTATGTAACTCCCAAGGCAACGTAACTGGCTGCATCTAGTCAGGAAGAGCCTAACTAATATGAAATGACAACCAAAAATAAATATTGATTTGTTAATAGCAGCAATATATTAATCTTTCTTGCTTTTAGAAGCTATGTTACACCAATATGTGCAGATTAATCCTTGTTCTGCTATATGACAATATAGATTACACATATATATGTTCAAAAGATATTTTAAAAGTATAGTTAAATCGTTGCGTGTCTAAGACTGCAACGTTCAAGCTCCCGAGATGTGATCAGTGTTATATTGATAAATCAATGTAAATTCTCTGTGTTTGCTTTTCCATCTCTCGCTACCTTGTTACACTGTGGACAACCCACACTTCCCTGTAGTGGAAAAAGTAGTCTTTTGGATTTTCAACCTCATACACTGCACATTACTATCATACAGGAGCTTCCTGTATTTACCCGTGGAATATTATTCTGATTTACACACTGGACTTTGTATTTAAAATTTTAAATTAAATTCTCCTTATGTATTACTGAGAGATCCGTATTTCTTTGCTCAGGCTTCTTGAACTGTGTTTGTTCCCATGTCACAGCCAGAGATCAACACAGTGTGAAGTCAGGGCTTCGGAGGCACTCCTGGTAATTTTGTCCCTGTGAAGGGACTCGTCTCGTACTTTTATTATACTAGGATTTCCTCTTATTTGCAGTATTGATGTACACATTGTCCCAGAGCTGTAGGCTTCAGAGTTATCTACCATTTACCCTTTTTCCCGATAAAATGGCAAACAACAGCCATTTTGATAATTTTAAAACTTTAGAAGAGATGGTAATTTAAGCATTAAATCTTAAAAGCTGTAGGAATGGTTTTCTTTTTAATAACTTCCCTCTTTTTTTTTCCTTTCCCGGTGACAATTTTTGTAGGGAAAATATTCTCAGTGACTTGTAGTTGGTATTAAACCTTACTGTTTCCTTTTGGGGCAGGGAAGATGGTGAAGTGCACTGGAGATGTTATTTGTGTCTGATGCTGTATGCTGAGAGGGGACAACAGCAGATGTGAACTGCAGCTTCCCTTTCTGTTACTGAACCTTTGCCTATAGCTAGAAAAAGGATTGTGTATTGTGTTTGCAGTACCTCAGGCATTCGGATATCTAGGAAACTAGTATCAATGAGTTGTTTAAAGCATTACTTTGGCTGCCTTGTGAGCTCAGGCAAACTGTTTTGTTTGGATCTTATCTGGTTAAGGCAGGCTATCACTGAACAAAAGAAAAGAGCTGGAGGGATTCCAAATGGATGGCAGCAGAAAGTGATGATAAAAGCTAGTTCTTCCTAAACACATCCAAGTTAAATTAAGGACTCTAGAAATGAATGATGGACAGAAGAATGAATCTTCTCTTAATTTTATTCATCAAATTTGTCTTGCATTGAATTTTATTTCTCAGTTTCAAACTGCAACCTTGTGTTGTTAACCATAATCTCCAACAACCTCTATTATGGTATTGCTTCATCTTTTTGTTTGATTTAATTTAGTCTCTCTAACTTTCGATATACTTTGTATAACAGCCAGTGATGGTTTCTTGTTACAATGAAATTTTAAGCCTTTGCAAGGGTCTTAGATTTTCTAATGACTTTTCTTCCTGACTTCTATATTTTTATGTGTTATTTCCTACACTCATCATAATTTGTTTTATCACACCTAAAAATCCTCTAATCTTCACAAAGTTTTTCTGATCCATTGTACTATAGCCTATTTTATGAGTTGCTCAAGGTCTGACCTGAATGCTGCAACATTTCTCTGCATGTAAGCAGAGGTTCCTGTGTCCTTGCAGGAACGAAGGACAACTCACTCCTGAACCTGACTGATAGGGTCATATCAGTTAGTTGACTTATTTATACCTGTTTCTGGTTAGATAAGGAAATCTAAGCAGAAGTGATGAAGGCTCTTGGACTCTGCATGTGAAGCAATTGATTGCCTGGCCTTCCATGAAGTTCAGATCTCAGGTAGGGAACTAACTTTTTTCAATAGCTCAGAATGAATCAGATGGAGGCTTCATAGATCCAGTATGAGGGAACACAGCTTCTTTTTCTTTTTTCTTTTTCTTTTTTCTTTTTCTTTTTTCTTTTTCTTTTTTCTTTTTCTTTTTTCTTTTTCTTTTTCTTTTTTCTTTTTCTTTTTCTTTTTTCTTTTTCTTTTTTCTTTTTTCTTTTTCTTTTTCTTTTTCTTTTTCTCTTTTCTTTTCTTTTCTTTTCCTTTCTTTTCCTTTCTTTTCCTTTCTTTTCCTTTCTTTTCCTTTCTTTTCCTTTCTTTTCCTTTCTTTTCCTTTCTTTTCCTTTCTTTTCTTTTCTTTTCTTTTCTTTTCTTTTCTTTTCTTTTCTTTTCTTTTCTTTTCTTTTCTTTTCTTTTCTTTTCTTTTCTTTTCTTTTCTTTTCTTTTCTTTTCTTTTCTTTTCTTTTCTTTTCTTCCCTCATTAACTAAGATAGATTTCCAAATTAAAATAACTAGCCAGCAGCTAAATGTGGCACTCAGAATCAATTTACCTTGTAGAAATAGCAGAAGCCTCCTCCCCAGAGTCCCTTTTTAGTTCATAAAATATATTACATGGAATTATAAAGAACCAGATCTAGAGTTGGTGTAAACTTGTTTTGCTCTAATGAAGCAGGAAAGCAGATACTCAGAGGTAAGGTAACATGATTGTTGATGAGTTTAGTTGGGATTTTCCACTTGATAGCCCCTATGGAAAGTGTTAATGTACATTTTGGACTAGATTCTAATGTGAGGAATCAGGATGGTTGTGTCATCATAGATGCCCATCGAACGCTATGGATACTTTAACATTTTAAGTACCTTTGGAAAGTTTTCTAGATAAGGCATGTTTAAAATCTGTTGCTCTAAAGATTTTCCATGTGCCCTGAAAAGGTGCATATATATTTTCAGCTTGACAATTTGATTTTTAGTGAGAGGATAAAAAGGCAACAAGATAATAAAGAGTTTCTTCTTCAGTGGCCTGTATTAGAAATAAGCTGAGAGGGACAGCTTTCTTCAAAAGAATATTGATTTTCTAAAACTTAAAAGGTAGGTAGGTCTTTATTACTACTTATAGCTCACAAGGAGTCTCCATCCTTAATTCAAAGTTCATATGTATTGTGCTGACTAGCTTACCAGCAGTTTGTCTCTTGGATTTTTAAGATGAGTGCGGATATGTTCCTTTATTAATACCAATATCTGAAGAAAAGCCTGAAGAAACAATATCTTTGAAGTTTCTAAATGAAAAAAACATGCACTTCTAATGGTCTTTCTTATGTGAAGGCAAGTGGGCACAAGTCAATTCTAAAATTTCAGTGAGATTTGTCAATTCCTAGTCCTGTCAGTGCTACCTTTAGAGTCGTAGACGCGTGGAGAAGCTTAGTTTGGAAGAGCCCTCTGGAGATCACCCACGCCAGCTCCCTGTGCAAAGCAGAGCTGTCCTCCAAGTCAGGGTGGGCAGTGTAGGCAGGACCTCCCCCGGCTGTGCTGGGAAGTCCCCGGGAGGGGGGCTCCAGGGCCTGTCCCCATACCCTGCTCCCCACAAGGAGGCACTGCTGACTCCTTTGCAGATGCATGTGAAAGAAAAGGGGTTTTTTTTGAGACAAAATCTGAAGAAATATTACTTTAGATGTTCGAAATGTGTATATTTTATTAAGCATGCCTATACCGGCACTTTGACTTAACAAAACATCAACAAAACCCCGCTGTTTATTAAGATATTAGTACTGGTGTTTATCACCAGCAAGCACTGGCTGAAATAGGTACAGCATGTAATATTTCCAAGACTGATTTATTACTACCATTACCTAAGGACTTACTTTGTAGAACTTTGTAAGAAAAATATGTAAGAACTAGCTCTGCTGCTACATTAAAACTTGCAGATTACCATCGTTCACCTAGGATTTGTTGGCTATAGTTTTAAGCTTGTTGAAATTCTGATTTATAATGCAGACTCATAGAAATTTAGTTCAACACAAGAACTGTTTTTCGAGTTCTGCATGATAACCAAGTATGTCAGAAAATAAATTTAGTAAATAAGTTCTCTACCAGACACATTTTTAAATTAAACTTTTTCAGGTATGTCTTACCTTACCTGTCCACTCGATTTTTTCCTAAGAAATACATGGATGTGTTGTCCTTTATTATAAACTCTTAGGGCGGGAAAGAAAAAAAAATGTCTTGACTGGCTTTGGTGACAGGTCTTTTGGTACAAACACACAAAAAAGCTTTCAACACTTCTAAAAATGTGGGGTAACAGAAGGAAACAAGGATCATGCTGGTTCATTTACTAAATGTTTTGTATTGGAAAAGAAATATAATTTTATTTTTTTATGAACAATTTTGATGTTTGTGTTCTGTTTAAATAAAAACTTAGCCTTTTTAAAATTATATGGTGTGATTAATAAGTATAAGATCAGAAGAAAAAAGCAGATTGGAAGAGAGCTCAGGAGGTAGTTCACTTTGTAACGGTGTTTGTTTACCATATTAGCTAATAGCTTCCCTTGTTTTAAAGCATTGCTCTATTCAGTTGGTGAACTACAAAGCAAAAGAAAGTACATAGCATTTTTTTAGTCATCAGAAGTTGCCTCTGCCTAGTAATCAAAATATAGCAGATATTTCTGAAGACTCAATGTCCATGAATTGTGCCTCTCTCTGTCTTCCACTTTGTATGTTTCTGGATAAAAGAATTGATTAAGGATTCAGGATTTGGTGTTTAGTCTGCAAACTCAGCCTCCAATTTGTGTCTATAAAAGGTGTACAACACTTCATTTCCTTGGTATGTCTTGCTTGTTTTTACTTCAAGCTCTTGAAGGCAGAACTTAATAGAGTAATGACCTACTCTTTTATTTGACATTTTTTTAAGTGATCTCTGAATTTCAGTATATTAATAATTAAAAATACTAAAGCCATTGTCTACAGTGTCTACAAGGACCTTGCAGTATAAAAGTGAAACCTTCCTTTTCTCAAAGATCAAGATATCTGCTTCAGAAGTTCAAGAAAGTGAACACCTTTGACAAAGTTTCCAAGGAAAATAAAAAGATGGCTAAAATGAAAGCCAAAAATCAGCTGTTCAGAGCAAAACTAAATGTGATTTAATTTGAAGTAGAGCCAAGTGAGCAAGCTGGGTAAGTTTCAGAAAAGGTTTCATCTTGTTACTGTCATAAACAATATTTACACATCTCATTTTATAGAGAACAGTACAACTTTTGCTTCATTGTCCTGCCCTCCTGAAGGGTAGTAGGGACAGAATCTGTATTTTTTGTGGAAAACTGTTTCCATGTGCCTTAAAGAAATGTGTACAGCAGACAGAATCTCTCTGTACCTAACTCCATGCAAAAGATCACAGTTTCAGTTTTGTTATTTATTTATTGTTCAATACATTTTTCAAACAGAAACAATTGTGGGGTTTTATGTTTATTGGTCTCTTCTTGTTGAAAAATAAACACAAAATTCTAGTTATTATAAGATTAAATGAGTTTTGGAGAGTGAAGAAAGGTTTTCCTACAATGCATACTTATGAATCTAAACGGAATTATTTTACTTGTAAAATTACAAAACTCCAGGGATTAATAGTAAATAACGTAAATAAATAGTAAATGAAGTAAATAAAAACTCCAGGGAGAATTCAATGCTTATGGGAATCCAACCTTCTTCTTCTTTTTTCTTTTTTTTTTTTTTAGTATCTGAATGCAGATTTAGAAAGCCTTATATAAAAAAAATCGGATAGTTTTATGGGAAACCTGTGTATATAATGGAAGTCATTTTAACATTGGTTATAGTAGGAAAGCAGTGAAAGAAGACTCAGATCTCGGTCTCAGACTGACATCTGCATTCAACCTTCTCCTGTTCTCCTCCTTTGTTATTTTCACAAAGAACAGTGTTAAAAGATAACTGACACAAAGAGGGGAGGAAATATGTGTCCCAGTATAAGTAAACGATTCTCACTGAAATTGTACAGAATTTAGTTACACAAATTAGGGTTGACTTAATGTGACAAATCCTTCCACTGACAATAAGCCAAATTGACAATGACCTTGATATTTTCATAAAGTAACATAAGAATACAGTGTCCTTGAAGGTGATAGGCAGAGTAGCACAAACAAGATTTTGTCAATGTCACTTACGCATGATTTTTCGAGTGCTCCTTTTTCAAGCACTTAAAAAAAATCTCTGTCCACCTTTATTTGATTCCTCTCCAAATTCACCAGCTGCTAATGTGAATTTGCAGAGCAGTGCAACAGTTACTTGTTTATAAAACAGTTGGATTTGGAGAGTACTTGCTATGGTTTTTAGTCACTTGCACACAGATGTAGATTGCCCATAGAAGAAAAATATCACTTATAGGCATTGGATAAGAGTTTTAAGAATAAGTTATAGCAATTCTTAACAGTAAAGAGGGAAGAGCCTACACATCAATTACTGTGAGCATCTAATTTTAGTCCTGTGACTTTGGTGATTGGTTCTTCCTGGAGTTCCTATGGAGTCAATGGGAAGAGATAAATTTCTCTAGAAAGGAAATTCAGATCCTCTAAGTTAGGTTCCACGCTCCCCATTACCTTCTAGAGGACTTTGCTCTTCTATTATGCCACTGTCTAGTGATGTTACTAGATTTTCTTTTCTCAGAAGAAAACTGCTTGAGTATAGGTGTGGGTACCATTTAGTATCTGGAAGTTTTATGTGGCCATTACCAGCTTAGTAGAAAATTGCTGTATATGTTTGATTCCAAATAAGAATTTGACCCTAAAATACAGTTCCAATGGTCAAAAGTAAGATTCCTTTTGCATATAGGTATATTTTGAATTCACATATACATATAGTTTTGGGGTTTTCAGAGCTAAATCGCTTTTAGCATCTACTCTCTTAATCTTGAGGCATCTTTGCTGATGTGGAGCGCATAGGTTTCATTGCTATTAAAGCTGTTTTCTTGTACTACAGCTAGCTTACGCATTCTATGGTGAAAAACTGTCTTTGCAGACTATGCAGACAAACCTTCAAAAGCAAAATGTATCTACTGGAGGGTATAAACAAACCAGGAGGAGCTGGAAAATAAAAAAAACAGACCATTACAGTGGAAGTGTGTATAGTCTAAGATTTCTGGAGAAATGGAAAAGCAAGAACATTGTGTAAAGCAGAGAAGAAACTACAAAGTTTGAATGAACCATTTTCCATGGATTATTTAAATATTCATTGTACCAGAGAAAGGTAATTACTCTATAACTTCACTGATAGAAAACTTTTCTGACAGAGGGGAGGCTTAGTTAATGTCCATGAAAAAAAAGTGAATTTATCTTGAGTTTTCTGTCTCAATGTACCTAAACAACCACTTTGAAGAGTCATTCTCTCTAGCTTATGGAATATTTAAGTAGTCTGTCCATTGTGGAGAAACCACAAGAGAGAAATCTAAACCTACAAGGTTTTAATATGCAGTAGCACGACGCTGATTTATTCATATGGTGTATCAAAACCTGGTTTCATTTGGAGATACAAATTCATCCCTGAAAACACTTCTTCCATTTCTCCTGCTATTTTAGTTGTCTTTGCATTTACCTTGTGAAAACTCCTGTTTTTTTAGACCTTTCTTTGCAGTATGATATCCTGATGTATTCTACAGAGTTACTAACATTTGCTCATAAGAAACAAGAAAATACTGTTGCAGTTTTCATTTGTTTTGTTATATTATACCTGCTAAATCACAAAATGTGTCAGAATTAGTAAAAGTGACATTTCAGAAGTATTTTATCTTTGTAATTTTAGCTGAAACTACTGGGTCAGCTTTGACACAAACTTGCAAGTACTTTTCCATGATCTTCAAGTTCAGGTCCATGAACTACTTTCTGCATCTCTCAGTCAAGAATACCACTTGACAATTGGAGTTAACCTTGGAAACAAAATACTCAGCCCAGAAGAAGGTTGAAACCTGCTTGAGGCTGCTCCTGTTGCTCCCCCTGCTGCATCTCCATCTTTGTCTTTTGAGTTAAGCTCCAAGAAACAGTGATTGTGGCCCATAGTGGCAATAGGTGAGGCTCATTTGAGCCCTTAGCCCTGCAGGCTTTACTTAATGCTGCTGAAGACCCTCATTCTGGCAAATGGATGGGGTTCAGAATTGCATTGGGTAGCGCTGCACCATACAGAGAGTCACTAGAAGGGAAAAGTTGCCCATGATGCCTCCTCTCCTCTACCTCATTCTTCTGAATTAAGATCCAGAGTTTCTTGGAGCCTCAAGGTGGGAGGAGAAGAGCTGAGAGAGGAGGGCTCACTCTGCTCTATTTAATATCAGGTATTCAGTGCACGGGAGGAGGGATACGAGGGATCTAGTCCTACAGGTATGACTCATAGTTTGTAACAGTAAGGATAGTCTGGCTGCCAGACAGTACTCCCATCCAACAGTATGCATGCGTATAGTCACTTGAGAGAAGAGCAGTTACGTACAAAAAGGTTTGGATGTAGGACAACAAAATTGTTGGTCTGCTAGTGAATACACAAAAGGATGAAATAGTTCAGCTGCAGTAAAATTTGGGTTCACCTTTGCAATTGTATCTGAACAGGCAGAGACTTGAACCTTAAGACACAATTATCAACCCTATGGGGGCACAGTGTATTGTATAGTTACAATTACTCAGCAGAAGGGAATGGGTGCTTTCTAAACAGCTAATCAGAAGATTTAGGCATTTGCTGAACAACTAATTGGAATCCTTTGTGTGTTCATCATTTACAGTCAGAAGTGCATGGTGTGGGCCCTGTATTATCTAGTATTACCAGTGTTATTAGTGAGACCTCATATTAACCAGGAATTTTAAGATACCACAGAGTAAATATTTATACCTGTAAAAATTCATGTTCTTCAAAAGGAACTAAAGTTTTTTTGTTTGTTTTAAAGTACAGGGTTTATTGTCAATAATAAAGCTGATTGTATTACTTCTGCTGATAATTGTCATTGATTATAACATGTTGCCTTCTTCCTTTTCAGCCGTCAATATTAGGCCATTTATTAGAAGGAATAAACCAGTATTAGGATAAATATTTTGTCAGAAGTATTTCACAGATATAACTTCATGGCTATCAGTTTATTAATGGCAGAGAAGTAGTGCCGCTGTACTTAGTGATTTTATGATAAAGAAGCAGGCTTCCATGTGATACAGTAGATCAGTGTGCATACTGTTATCTTTCCCTCTTTGTAATCCTTATTAGCTATTCCATGCTGACTTCATTTTGAAATGTAACACAGGGGTCCTATAGACAAAAGTCTTGTTCTCTACATTTCCCTCAGTTGTTCTCAGGCCACTCTCCCTCCTGTTCCAGCTTGAGGCAGGGATTCTGGGCATTGACTTCTATGTGGTTGTCACAGATTAATTATTAAGATAAGTCATAGTTGTGGGGTCAACTAAAAGGGGTTTATTAATGATCAAACAATGATCAAACGATGATCGAATGGTAATTAATCAATGACAATGAAAATCAAATGGCAATCAAATGGTGATTAAGTAATAATTGAATGTTAAACAGTGATTTAAATGATCTGACAATGATTTAAATGACAATTTAAATGATAATTTAGACAGTGATTAGACAATGATTTAGACAGCAGTCAAACACTCTACTACTTACTACACTTCTAATGATTAAGCTATAGCTGGATATATATAATTGTTGCTAGCATACAATATACTTTTAGGCCTAATGTAAAATATTGCTTACCTTGTTGTAGATATCAGATGCCAGGTAAGGGGGGTCTCAGCCTTGAGGAGTAACCTGGAGAGGCATCCCTGCTCAAGGGGGAGATCACTGTCATGGAGCCTGCTGCCGTACAGGAGCGCTCAATGGACTTGGAGGGGTTATAAATTTTATAGCGTAAAGTGATTGACTTGTAGTCAACCCCCCCCACTTTGGTGTATGTGCAGGTGTGCAGCTATAGCAGTTTTATTTTTGTCTAGTCCCAGCTTGGGCTGGTACTGTTAGCTTCTGATAAGACACAACCTAAATTATTTAGTTCCTGAGAAGACGCAGCATAGCACAGTTCTCACAGTTTGCACAGCAGGGCTGATTTCGGTCAGGGCTACTTGTCGGTGATGCCTGAACCAAAGTACTGTTCACTCACTCAGAGTGGGTGCATCCATCACAGTGGTCACGTAATCAGAGTCAAGGCTGAGTCAAGGTTGCAGAGAAGATCTGGTTTGTGCGATTTCCTAGCTCTTAAACATGTAGCCTTAGAGTTACTTTTTATATATAACTTACATACCAAGTAACAAGAGTAGTCTATACTTCTGAAATAACTCATTTTGTTTATTACCATTGGCCAAATGATATGCAAAGACTTCTGGTGCATCATAACTATAACAGTACAGTGTTTACTTTATAGTTAATTGTAACTGTGGTAAAAATACAGGGATGAATTTGGCCTCAATGCATGTGAACGTGACATTATTGACATGTATAGAGCTGCACTATTGACTTGTATAGAGCTGCACTGTCTTACTACTACCTCTGACTATTGCTATATCTGTAGTATATGTATGAGCTAACATTGCTATAGTGGAGTCATATCATTTAGAAATTTAGTACTCCATTCATCTTTCCCTTTAAAGTGATCACCACAGAGCATTTCTCCAGTTAAACATTGCTTTAGACAATGGTGTGCTTTACTGTACTAGTAATAAAATGTAAAGGTTAATTACTTAATGATTTAAAAGCTCAGCATCTTTATATTCAAGTTTCTTTGTCTTTATAAAACAAAAGAAAAAATAAGTAGAACATGAAAAATGTTAATCCAGTATTCAGGAACATTCTAGAGTAGCATTTCTATTAGAATTTTAATAATGGGATTGCATATATAACATGTACCCTGTCATATATATGTATAATGTGTGTGTATATATATATATATGATACATAAGGTGCACCCCTATTAGAGGAGCATATTATGGTCTTTTGAATAAATACTATGCAAATGCCTGATGTCGTTGTCATGCGTTAACCCCAGCCGGCAACTAAGCGCCATAGCCACTTGCTCACTCCCCCCTGGTGGGATGGGGGAGAGAATCTGAAGAGTAAAAGTGAGAAAACTGGTGGGTTGAGATAAAGACAGTTTCATAGGTAAAGCAAAAGCCACGCACACAAGCAAAGCAAGGAATTCATTCACTACTTCCCATGGTCAGGCAGGTGTTCAGCCATCTCCAGGAAAGCAGGGCTCCATCACGCGTAAAGGTTACTTGGGAAGACAAACGCCATTACTCCGAATGTCCCCTCTTCCTTCTTCCCCAGCTTTATATATTGAGCATGACATCATATGGTATGGAATAGCCCTTTGGCCAGTTTGGATCAACTACCTTGGCTTTGCCCCCTCCCAACTTCTTGTGCACCTGGCAGAGCATGGGAAGCTGAAAAGTCCTTGGCTAATGTAAACTTAGCAACAGCTAAAACATCAGTGTGTTATCAACACTGTTTTCAGCACAAATCCAAAATATAGCCCCATACTAGCTGTAAAGAAAATTAACTCTATCCCAGCCAAAACCAGCACAGTACTGAAAAATCAATTTGTTTATTTTGAAAAACCTCTTCATAAGTTACTAGTTATACACATTCCCTCAGATACCACCATTAAATATGTTGTTCTTATAAGACACTGAAATATCCTACTTACAAAGTGTGTAAGATTTGTTGTGAAGCTCTTAAAGTCCACTTTTTCAGGGCTAGTAGAGTTTAATCTCTCTTAATTCAAACTTTATTGCTTACATTCAGTTGGTCCTTTTTTAAAGAAAAAGACAGGGTATTTTGATTTCCCCAGGAAAAAAAATACTTGCTGTCAAATAACATTACATGGGACAGCTCATCCATAGTTTCTGGTGCAGTTTATTCTCTTGTCCTTTGTGCACTGACTTCAAAGCAAATACTCTGTGAGCTCTGTTTGTTTGGTTTTAACTATTTTTTACTTGAAAATCGTGAGGTGCAAAGTTCTGGTCAGAAACTAGAATTATATCTACTTTTGGACTTTGCAAGTTACTGGAGCAGTTTTATTATACGAACAAGCTGATCAAAAAGGTGGCCAAATACGCTCTAATACAGGTTTGTCTTGTTTTAGAGGTATCTCTTAGCAAGCAGCTTAGCAAGAGAAAACAGGCTAAAATGAAATTGTACAGTACAATGTGTGTAGGTTTTCTTCCTAGCAATTTCTTCACTGTAGGCAATAATAATGGCAAGAAAAAAGAAGTAACATGATTTTTTTAAATAGGAAATGTACAAGCGATTGTTACCCTTTGGCTTTTTGCTTTGTTACATTTGTCTTCTGCATATATATTTTTAAAACAAACAATAAACAAACAATATTTCCTGTAATCATAACCCCAGGAGGTTTTGAAGCAGTGATACAATAAATGTTGTCTTGTATGATTGTTTCTGTGCTAAGAAAAAAGATTTCCTCAAATGGAACACTGTATGGTTTTCCATTGATGGAAAATTATGTTTAGAAGCCTACTAAAGTAAAAAGCTGTCTAGAAAATATGGGAAGATTGAAAGAAAATTATTCAGATGTCTCTTTTATCATACTTAAGGTGGTAATTATTTTGTAGTCATTGCCTTATTTGTGAACTAATCTAATCTTTTTCAGCCAATAATGTTTTGTTTAGCAGTATACAGAAAGATTTGCTGAAGACCAGAAAAAATAGATGCATAGTTTTATTCTTGCCTACAAAATCTATTATCATATCAAAATGAACACATGGCTCCATGGCTGGTGTCATCGCCACAGTTTTGGTTTTTTTGATAACAGGATGGCCTACACAGCAGCAGGTTTGCTGGCGTCTGATGGGATTCGTCTTTCTCAAAGGGGAAAGAGAATCTTTGCTCAGGAACTTGCGGGGCTCATTGACAGAGCTTTAAACTAGACTCGAAGGGGGAGGGGGGTAATATCAGGCTTGCCCGAGGGAAGCTGAGGGACAACGTGCCACGGTTAGAGGGAGCGGGTGCTAGCGAGGGCACTCGGCCTGTGTCTCTGAGATGTGCAGGGTACACTGGGGAACAGCTGAAGTCAAACAGTTGAGCCAGGGGATACTGAGGCAATAGGAGCCAAGAGGGAAACACCAGTGAAACACCTCAAAGCACACAAGGGGTGTTCTTCTGTGAAGGAGACACGGATGACAGCCCAGCTGAAGTGCCTCTACACCAATGCACGCAGCATGGGCAACAAGCAGGAGGAGTTGGAAGCCATTGTGCAGCAGGAAAACTATGATATGGTTGCCATCACGGAAACATGGTGGGATGACTCGCACAAGTGGAGTGCGGCGATGGATGGCTATAAACTCTTCAGGAGGGATAGGCGAGGCAGGAGAGGTGGTGGGGTAGCCCTATACGTTAGGGAGTGTCTGGATAGTTTAGAGCTTGATGATGGTGACGATAGGGTGGAGTGTCTATGGGTAAGAATCAGGGGGAAGGCCAACAAGGCAGATATTGTGGTGGGAGTCTGTTACAGACCCCCCAACCAGGATGAGGAGGCAGATGAACTATTCTATAAGCAGCTGGGAGAAGCCTCACGATCGCTAGCCCTTGTTCTTGTGGGGGACTTCAACCTGCCGGATGTCTGCTGGAAATACAGTTCAGCAGAGAAGAAACAGTCTAGGAGGTTCCTGGAGTGTGTGGCAGATAACTTCCTGACACAGCTGGTGAGTGAGCCAACGAGGGAAGGTGCCCCGCTGGACCTCTTGTTCACGAACAGAGAAGGACTTGTGAGCCATGTGATGGTTGGAGGCCATCTTGGGCAGAGTGATCACGAAATGATAGAGTTTTTGATACATGGAGAAGTGACGAGGGGGGTCAGCAGAACTGCCACCTTGGACTTCTGGAGGGCTGACTTTGGCCTGTTTAGGAGACTGATCAACAGAGTCCCCTGGGAGGCAGCCCTAAAGGGCAAAGGAGTCCAGGAAGGCTGGACATTCTTTAAGGAGGAAGTCCTAAAGGCACAAGAGCGGGCTGTGTTCCCAGGTGTTGAAAGCCAGCAGGGAAGCTGCGAGCCAGCAGGGAAGAAGACCGGCCTGGCTGACTAGAGAGCTCTGGCTCGAACTCAGGAAAAAGAGGAGAGTCTATGACCTCTGGAAGAAGGGGCAGGCAACTCAGGAGGACTACAAAGGTGTAGCGAGGTTGTGCAGGGAGAAAATTAGAAGGGCCAAAGCCGAGCTAGAGCTCAGTCTGGCTGCTGCTGTAAAAGACAACAAAAAATACTTCTTCAATTAGCAGCGAAAGGAGAGCTAAGGAGAATCTCCAGCCTCTGTGAGATGGAGGAGGGTACACAGTGATAAAGTGTGAGGAAAAAGCTGAGGTACTTAATGCCCTCTTTGCTTCAGTCTTTAATAGTAAGTCTAATTGTTCTCTGGGTACCCAGCCCCCCACGTCAGAAGACAGGGACGGGGACCAGAATGGAGCCCCCATAATGCAGGGGGAAATGGTTAGTGACCTGCTGCACCACTTAGACACAAGTCTATGGGGCCTGATGAGATCCACGCGAGAGTACTGAAGGAACTGGCAGAAGTGCTCACCAAGCCCCTTTCCATCATTTACCAGCAGTCCTGGCTAACTGGGGAGGTCCCAGCTGACTGGAGATTAGCAAATGTGACTCCCACCTACAAGAAGGGCTTGAAGGAGGATCTGGGGAACTACAGGCCTGTCAGCCTGACCTCGGTACCAGGAAAGCTGATGGAGCAGATCATTGTGAGTGCCACCACACAGTATGTAGAGGATAACCAAGGGATGAAGGCTAGCCAGCATGGGTTTAGGAAAGGCAGGTCCTGCTTTACCAGCCTGATGTCCTTCTATGACAAGGTGACCTGCCTAATGGATGAGGGGAAGGCTGTGGATGTTGTCTACCTAGACTTCAGTAAAGCCTTTGACATCATTTCCCACAGCATTCTCCTGGAGAAACTGGCTGCTCATGGCTTGGACAGGTGTACTCTTTGCTGGGTAAAGAACTGGCTGGGTGGCTGGGCCCAAAGAGTGGTGGTGAATGGAGTTTACTCCAGTTGGCAGCCGGTCACAAATGTGTTCCCTAGGGCTCTGTGTTGGGGCCAGTTCTGTTTAATATCTTTATCAATGATCTGGACAAGGGGATTGCGTGCAACCTCAGTAAGTTTGCAGATGACACCAAGTTGTGCGGGAGTGTTGATCTGCTTGAGGGTAGGAAGGCTCTAAAGACAGACCTGGACAGGCTGGATTGATGAGCCAAGGCCAATTGTATGAGGTTTAACAAGGCCAAGTGCAAGGTCCTGCACTTGGGCCACAGCAACCCCATGCAACGCTACAGGCTTGGGGAAGAGTGGCTGGAAAGCTGCCAGGCAGAGAAGGACCTGGGGGTGTTGGTTGACAGATAGCTGAATATGAGCCAGCAGTGTGCCCAGGTGGCCAAGAAAGCCAACAGCATCCTGGCTTGTATCAGGAATAGTGGCCAGCAGGACTAGGGAAGTGATTGTGCCCCTGTACTCAGCACTGGTGAGGCCGCACCTCAAATACTGTGTTCAGTTCTGGGCCCCCCACTACAAGAGAGACATTGGGGTGCTGGAGCGAGTCCAGAGAAGGGCAACGAAGCTGGTGAAGGGTCTAGAGCACAAGTCTTCTGAGGAGTGGCTGAGGGAACTGGGGTTGTTTAGCCTGGAGAAAAGGAGGCTGAGGGGAGACCTTATCACTCTCTACAACTACCTGAAAGGAGGTTGTAGAGAGGTAGGGGTCGGTCTCTTCTCCCAGGTAACAAGTGATAGGACAGGAGGAAATGGCCTCCAGTTGCGCCAGGGGAGGTTTAGACTGGATATTAGGAAATTTTTCTTCACTGAAAGGGTTGTCAAGTATTGGAAGAGGCTGCCCAGGGAAGTGGTTGAGTCTCCATCCCTGGAGGTATTTAAAAGGAGTTTGGATGAGGTGCTTAGGGACATGGTGTAGTGGTGGTCTTGGTAGTGTTAGGTTTCTGGTTGGACTTGATGATCTTAAAGGTCTTTTCCAACCTATACGATGCTGTGATTCTGTGAAATAATGCAGACATCAAATCGGTTTGCCATATTCTGTCTTTAGTAAAATATTCTTTAGTATATTTATTCCTAATCTTAGCTATGTATTTAATTATTCTTCACTTCAAGTTTTTAGGTTAAACCTAGAATGTTTTGAGGCTTTTAGTTGCCTAGATGTCCTTTTCTCTTCTGCTGCTATATTATTTTTCTGAATTTGCTACTAGGATACCATTCCAAATTGAACAGATTTGTTTAAAATATTTGCTGGAGTATTTGTCATTTCATGTGCTAGTTTTCCCAGGGGTCTGGATGGAGATTGTATTTTCCTAGACTTATTTTCTTTATCTTCCTTTTATTTTCCCAGGCTAAGCACTTCAAGTTTTGATACCAATTTGGATATGAAAACTTACATGCCCAAGTTTCTGTTAGTTACTCTGCTTTTGCTTCAGTGTTGAATACTGTCATTCTGAGACAAATTATTGATTTTGGGGCCATATGTAGAGATGTCTCATCTCTACTGCATCAGTCTCACAAAATAACTTAATTTAATTCCAGGTCTTATATTTGTTTATATAGTTAAAGGGCTTTGCAAAAAAGAAAAAGAGAAAAACTTATTCTGAGGAGTTCAACCTACATTTTGGTAGATGCAATTCTCATTTTAATCCAATGTTTATTAATTTGTAAAACGTATGTTTCTTCATTTCCTATAAGCTCTCTGTTTATTCTGAGGTTGTGATTCATAAATCTTGGATATTCTTCAAATCCTTTCCTTCCTTTTTTCCTCACTACATTAATTTTAGATTTCCTGATTTGAACTTAAAGGAGTTAGAAATCTTTTCCACATTCAGTGAACATGAAACACCTCTAGTTTGTCTGTTTCAGTTCTAGATGTTTGCTGCTTGGAAACTTCAAACCTTCTGCAGATTCAGTGTTGATCCTTTTCAATCACATGTTTTTGAGATGATGTATCAGGATTTTAAGTATAGTTCTCTTTCCATAAACTTAGTGTAATAGTAGTCTTCTGATATGATGTGTGGACATCTGTTTGTGTTAGAAATCACACAAGTAATAGAGATTACAGTTTATTCTGCCATCGTTCCTTTCCTCACATCTTGCCTTTCCTGGACCCCTCCCACCTCCATGGAGTTTGAGCAGCTTGAACAGATCCAGAGGACGACTGGAGTGGAAACTGGAGAAGGCAAGATTTTCTCTTTCTCCAATATCTTCTTAAATCTAAAGTCAGTTGTCTCTACCTAGTAGATATGATAATTACATTGTCTTTCTCTTTTTCTTTTTTTTTAATTCAGTCACAAATGATCTAAATATTTGCTAGTTAGTGATGTAGAGAAACCAGTTTAAAGGATTTAGAGAGGAGAGAAAGTGAGACAAATGAGTACTAGGAGCCACTAGAGCCATTCTGGGTAGGAAGAGGGAAGAAAAATGTGCAGAAAAAAGGGCAAGTAATAATAGAACCAGAGTAGAAAAATACAAAGTACGTGGAGATTTAGGAATCCCAAGACATCATTTGTAGAGTGAAATTCAGTCAAAATCACACTATAAAACACAATAAACATGCATTAGTACAGATTTAAAGTATACCTCAGATGCATGCAATCTTGAAGAGAGGCCATGTTTTTGTACAATACTCAAGAAGCACATTAATAAGGACTGTTACGTTGTATGTTGTTTCCTAACTGCAACACCTAAATGGGCATTTAACAAGAGTATAGTACAAAGAGTTTCTCTTTACTTCTTTGTGCTTAAGCACAGTAATGAATGTGACATCTTTTATCCTGCAGATATAAATTGAACAAGATAAGCAAGCATGCAAACATTTATTATCTTGCAGTGACTATAGCTCAGTCGTATGGCAGCTTTTCTGTCATATTCAAAAGTTAGACACATACCAGTCAAGTACAATACTGAGCTAAATGCACCCTCTGCAAAAAAATTTCATGTTAAAAACTATTACAAAGGAACATAGACATCTTTACCAAGCACCATGGAAGTACATACTGGACAGAACGTCTGCGTGCTATCCAAATGGGTTAGAACAAATTTAAGAAAAAACATATTTAATTAAAAAGCAGTGTACCTTCTAGTCTGGTAACCTTTTTCCACCACTGACAAGAGCTGAGTTTTTCTGTTGACACTGCATATGAGTAGAATTCAAATAATCCCACTTTAATGTTACACTAAACCTCCAGAGCTATTTCTTACACGCTTTCATATGTGATTCTTAGGATTTTTGAAAATCTAAAGGTGCCGTCATAAAATATGCAGTAGCCAAGGATCTCCTAAATGAATTATAACAGTTTAGACCTTTTAAAAATTAAAAGAAAATAAAAAACAAGTATTCCTAATGTAATGTGCAGGCTTTATTTATTTTTATAGAGTCAGACAGTCCTAGCGATACATGACTTGTCAGACCATAGAAAGAGTATTACTATGGGGTTATTGTGAATATAATGTAGTAATTAAAATCAGTTTATACATTCCTCATAATATACTCCATTTGCAAACAGAAGATTTCTTGATTTGTATTAAAGGAAGAACTTGGGGGGGGGGGGTAATATTTCTCCCCTTTCTTGTCTAACATGTTCATAGTTGAAAGCAACAATGAAGACATGATCCCCTATACGCCAAAATCAGAACCGATAACCAACTAACCAAACTAATGAGCAGTACTGACTCTTTTTCCTGTCCCAGTTAGCACTGCAGATCCCACCAGCCCAGAGCAGTTGATTACAGCGTGTGTTGTGTGGTGCATAAGAGAAGGATAAACATAGATATTTTACTTTATATTCACTAAAAAAGCAGTGTGAAATACTGAAGTGGCCTCTGCATAACACAGCAGCTTCTGTTGCTGAGTAGGCAGGCTGTGCCTCCGAACTAACTAGGGTTTTATTGTAGTTCATGACTTCATTCCTAGGTATAATTAATGGTGGTAATGAACACAGAGAACATGAATGTAGAGAAGATCATTGTGACTAACAGTTACCCTAGGGACCGGTTCATCTACTGTATTACTTCTTCTAGAAAAGTTGCCTGGGAAATAGAAATACAAACCTTTTCCTGAGGTAAGCATTTTTGTCTGCATAAATGCTGTGGCTAAATGCTGAAGTGAATTTAGATGTCATGGACCTACCTCTATTAGGTTATAACTCCCTTACGCAGTCTAGTGATAAAATCCAACAGGTAATAAATGAAAGTAAAATCGGGATCAGTGTGAACTGGGGTATCCACTCTGAAGCCTGAACGTCCAACCCCCAAAAAAAGCTACAAAATAAATATTGTGTTAATATATGGGCTAAAAAGGGAAACGTTGTTGTTGTTGTTTCTGCACTGTCTTGGCGTTACAATACTCTCTTTCAAGCTCTCTAGTCTTGTGCGGGCTTCACTTCTCATTCGATTCATACCGTATTCCTCTATTTCAGTGGAGCTCCAAGCCATTGTTTCTAGCTCTTCCCTTGTAACAGCCTCTACACCTGACTTTGAACAGCCATGGGCTTGGTTTCTGCTTTCCCAAATTCCCTCCCACTCACACACACAGTTATACTAATTTTTTCGACATGCTCCTCCTCTGTGGACAGGCTCTGATTTGTACACTTTTGTCTTCTCCTCTCCTTCCAAGCCCTGCTGTAACACAGCCAGGCCTTCGTTATGTGTGAGACCTGAGACGATGGGCCCTGACACTGAGCTGCCACACCAGTGTGCCTTGAAAGCCCCATCACCAGCCAGTTAGGCTATAACCTGCAAGCAGGTTGACAGGGAACCCTGATTCTCGTAGAGAGAGCGATTTCAGGGAAAAAAAAAATGATAGCGTGAACATTGTGCTTGTATTTTTAAAGTGTGCATCAGTAAGCTACTTTTTCAAGCACTGGCCATAACAGAGACAAAAAGGTGGATCACAAAACCAGATTTTAAAATGAGTTGGTCTGAACTACCATTTTTCTAAACAACCTACAATTTAAACCTTTTTCAGTAGGAAAAGAAAAAAACTCTGCTGAACGGTGCCCTGTGTGGGAGGATTGCATAGCACCCACTTAAGTAAATTGGTCATTAGATGCTTTATTCTTTCTGGCATTCAGACCCAGTGACTTAGAGGAGCATGGTAGTTTTATGTGGGAATATGTATGTCTTTATGCATAGCAGCATAACTGATTTAATTACAAGCCATACTACACTGTAATCTTTTGAGGTGATATGGCTATGTCTAACACACTGTAAGAGTTAATGGAACACAGCTCATAACAAAAAGAAAAACTAATGTAGACAGAAGGGTGGAATTCCTCTTTTCTTTAGGTTTCCAGTATTTATCTAAAAATAATTTTAAGTCACTATTGAAAAATAGATATTTTAGTGCCAGATTCATTTGACCTATTTTATCTGTCTACTTTATTATGAGATGAATCATGTCCAAAGAGTTCTGGGGGGTTTTTTTATTGTCTTAGTGGCAAACCTTGTCAGACAGCTCAGATGTATTCATATATATTTTGTCAGATCAAATCGTAATGAGAAGGGACAGACAAACCTGAATTGGCTGAGTTTGCGTTGAATTTATTCTTACTGGACGAATACTAGAGGGAAGAGGGGGAGGTGGTGGATAGCAGTGACACAACCCCTAAGTGGAATTTTAGTATTGCAGAAAAGGATTTAACAAAAATAGCCCTCACAAGCCAACATGAAAAGAAAACCTGGCAACCTTCCCAAACCAGCATTCAGTGGACACAGAGTGAACCTACAGAGGCAGTGACTGTAGGTGCCCTGAGTGAAACAGGCGTCTGTTCTCAAACGAAGCAAGTTCAGTGACAAGTTACATAATGAAGGAGATGCGTATCAGAGCCCTGAAAGCCTAAGGGGAATAAAGGCATCATCATGTGTAGTGGAAGTTAATGCTCTACTCAATTAGAGCTGCTAAACAGGATGCACATATCTTTTTCTGTTACTTGGAGGAGTAGATATGCTTTATCCCTACTGACTAGCTAGGGGGTGAACTCTTACTTTGCCATGGTGGGAGGCAATGGTAGGTGCCCCCAAGGAGGAATCTCAGGCAGCTGGGTTTACTTAACCTTTGAAAGAAAGCTACCTGATGCTCCTTTCCTGCGCTGTAGCCACTTGCCAGAGCTTTCACTGAAGCTATTTCTTTACTTTATTAACATGAGCTGTGTTGCTGAGATGAGGTAAGTTTCTGGAGAACACGGTTGATGAAGGAACAACTTAACATGCAAAGACGTTGTTAATGCCACTGCGGTTTAATTTGTTGTAATTTTCCATCTTTTCCTGCTGTTATTTCCCACTTATGCATGTGAGGAAACATTTGCAGTCTCTGATAGTAGTTATACAAATAACTCCCATTGGTGATTCACAGGAGCAGCCAGGAAATATTTAAATCAAAGAGAAAAACAGTCGAATGTCTAAATCCACAAGACTGAAAATTACACCATGTACCATTGGCTGTGTGTAACAAGCACTTTGCAGAGGACGAAGAGTCTTTTTCACAACAGATTTCAAAATTCCTCTTGGTTCCAGATGAGAGTGAAAATAGAATGCTTTAAGTTCATCACAAAAGAATATTCTCCTTTTAAAAATGTTCTGTGTGCTTTCAACATTGGAGTTAATTTCTTTATTATTGCATTATAACGCAATGTAAATTTAAAAATTGAATCATTCAAAGACAGAAAATATTAACTTCCAGATGTCAAAATTGAACAGTGGAACCAAATAGGAACTTTCTGTCTATTGTTTTAAAATGACATTTTGGAATAAAATTATGCAGCACCAAGTAGTTTGCTTATTTTTAACTTGGCTGTCTATAGTGACAGAACAATCTCATACATATTGTGATGTTTCTGTGCTCCAAAGCTTTATTAGGGAGGGTTAGAAATGATGTCAGCCAAGAACAGGGGCAAGTGGACTGTGTCTTTACTGTTCTAGTTTAAATGGGAAGCTCCTGCTAAACTTTTGTTTGTAATTTCTACAATTCCTGTGTAGAATTGAATAAATCTGGCAAGACTTGGCATTCTCCTTAGTATTATTTACCGTCATTGCCTCACTCTCTGTAAAATAACAGGATATAATTTTACCTGAAGGTCAGTTTGTTGTTTTGGCTAATTATAGTGATTCACAGGAATACAGCATGGTGTATTCAGTACTTTTACTTACTGGCAGGGCTCAGTTGCCAGATAAGATTCCGTAGCAGAAATTTTCTGATAGATTTGCTGATTCTGGGATTGAGATTCTGGCTCTGTGAAATAATGCTCTTGTGGCAATTTTTTTAAGTTAAGTTTGAGATGCAAAACCTAGCAAACAGAGAATAATTATGGTCCAATAAGGGAAAAAGAAGTGATTAAAAAATATGTGGCTTTTGTTATTTACACAACCTATTGTAGGGAGGGCAGAAGAAAAGAAGGTAGGTTATGCTTTCTGGTCCAATAAATTGTAATAATCTAAATTTTTTTATCCCAACAGCATTATTGCAGGATGTCTGTTTACATGGTATAACAAGCTAGTGCTCTTATTAAGGGATATTCTTAAATAAAAAAAAATATTATTGGGCATAATCCAATTAATTTTAGGGTTTCTACTTCTGCCAGGCAAATTATCTGTGTTTTTCTTTGTCAGACCTATATCCACAGGTCTTTCTCGTGTTACTGTGTTCTTCCTTTGTATGAATGGGATAGTACTTCTATGTGCTGTTTTCATTATATGGTGCTACTTCTTATTAGCCAATAGAATAACCAATGTTTTTGATTTAAGATAGGTGTTATTATTCTGCTCCTTAGACATTACGATGGTTACAATGCCAATTTTTAACCATAGTCCCTTAAACCTGTTCATTGATTGACTGACATGAGAGAAATTCAGTAGCTTTCCCTCTGTTTCTTTGACCACAGAAATCTCACTAATGGCTGAGTTCCAGCGAATAACGATTTTTAATAAACTTCAGCACATTGTATGGGCTAGGTGGAATCTAGCTGTGCTTTATTAAGTGCTAAAGCTTTCATTCTTCCATAGAGGAAAGAGTACATTTTAATGGCTAATACCAATAAAAATAGATTTTTAGCTCTTCTCACTGGAGACAGAGATGGTCAGAAAAATGACATTACGTATCTTTGGCATCTACACACTGTTTCATTACCTTTTATTTTATGCAATGAATACTTAAAATGTCCATTCAAATGACACTGTAATACATTTTAATGAATGTCAAATGCAGCTTTTAGTTAATATTTTAGACAGTAACACTGGAGTACTGTAGTCCATTTAAATGTGATTTTATCCAAGATGAAATTGAGAAATTTGCATTTAAATGCACTGTAATAGAAAAACTTACCAGTTTGATTCTGCATTCAGTTGCATGGGTATGAAATCTTTCTGGAACTTCAGTGTACTCATGCAGGTCTGTCAGTGGAAATATCAATGCCCATCAGACCGTTAGTGTTCAGACTTTTTGTTAATTGCAGGTTTTGGAGATGAAATCATGTAATTAACCAAATTAACCAAATTAACCAAAATAACCAATTAACTTTCTAGTGACTATGGATTCTAAAATATTACATCAGCTGAAATCTCTGGCACTTTTTTATATTTACATTGTTTACATTCTGAAGTTATGTCATTGCCAAACACTTCATAAGCTCTTTACCAAACTTAAAGATTTTCAAAATGTCAAAAACTCTTTTTATTAGCAGTAATGAAGTTTCAAAAGAAGTGATCTTCAGAGATGCAATCAACTGTTTTCAAAATCATTGCTAATTGAAAGGATGTTCCTCTGGCTTATGTTAGAGACATTGTTAATATGAGATATGTTAAAAAGAGTATTTAGAAATCATTCGAACAATCCCTAATATTTCCCATTTTTATATCTTTAAAAGTGTTAATCATCAAACTAAACTTTGAAAATGGAATAGATTTAATTCTACTGTTATGTCCAGGAGAAATGAAGTCTGAAATCAGTATTCAAGGAACTATCACAGCTTTCACTCAATGGAGCAAAAAAACATAAATCTAGTTTAGTGGATAATATCAAGCTAACTTTCATCTTTGAAGAGGTTCTTTTTGCCTACATCAAATAGGAAGCAGGACACAGATAAAGCAAATGGCGTATGCACCCTGCTGCTTTATGTTTATACTTAAAGAAATGCTGCCATTTCTGTCTTCCTTCTTCATTGTAACTCTGAAAAACTGTATAAGGCGTTTAAGAAAAATATATTAGAGGATTGTACAGCATACCTTTCTGCCTCGAGAGCTGCTGTTCAGCACACATTAATATGCTTAATAAAAAAACTTGAGAATGGTTAGGAATTCCTGTAGGAACACGTAAAACTTATTTTGAACATATATTTTTAAAACATCTTTGTGCAAACAGTTTCCTTTGCCTTTACAGTTTTCATAGCTGTAGGTGCTTACTAATTTAGGGAAGCAAAAAAAACCCTGAGCTAATTAACTTTAAGTGTCCTCAGTCTAAAAAATTCAGCCAGAAAATCCATAAAACACCTGATATAGAAAACCTGACTTCATAGGAGCTTCCTTACTATTTAAATGACATATTTGGTGTACGTTCCTGAAATAGAACAGGCTCTCTGAAGGTTAAAATTAATCTGTGGTTTTGAATATTTTATGTAGGGATAGCAAAACTGACTTCTGGGCTTGGTTTCCTTAAGTAAACCAGAGTAAGGTCAAGTGTAGAACAGGCCTGCGTTCAACAAGCTCTCCTTCATATGGGAATTCATGTCTAATATTTATATTCCTCTTAATTGCTATATGCTAATTATAGCGTCCATTAAACCTGGGTTTAACTTTGGCTTCCAAAAGGTTTTTTTCGTTTGTTTTTTGGTATTTACAATCAAATTTAGGAGCCATGACTACATGCACCTTCTACACTTAGAATATTTTAAACTATTTTGGTGAAAAGAAACCTGGTATTTTTTCTTTTGACTCTGTAATGTGCAGCATTATAAACTATGAGAAATTAGGTTCATTTCACAGTATTCATTAGAGGGTTGGTTTTGCTTGACAATGAAGGCAGTATCACAGAGCAAGTAGATACCTATTTACTCAACCTCTGTGTTGGTGCTGGTAGATAAGAAATTTTTTCACTATGCTCATCTCTGTGGCAGCCTCTGTCTGTTATCAGGTTGTGTACTGAGAATGGGGAGGTTAGGATTAGTGAATTAGTGATAATAAGCATTGAAAATAAATTCAGAAAAGATGATCTTATAAATGAATTAACAGCATCAAAAAGCAGGAAGGGGTTGCGTTTTTAAAAATACAAGTAAATTGAAGCTGTATAAATTGATTTAAAGCACTGTAAAATCTAAACATTTTCTCATCTTTCTACCCATTTTGGAGGTTGGTATCATGTTTCATAATAGTTATCCTCTCTCTTCATTACCAGAGAACTGACACTCAACGCTCTTTATCAAATTACATCTTGCTGACTTTTTTTTTTCAGATATTTTGACATATTGCACCACCCATCCACCTTTTCCTTTTCTTCCTCTTTCTTCTGTATAATTACTTCTCTCTTATTGATGTTTCAATTATGAGACTCTTCCATCTAGATTATATACATAAATAAAAATGTTAATTCTTTCTTGAGCCTCAGTCATAGACCAAACCATCATAAATGTGGACCATTATGCTTCCAGGGAGCTCTATGAACTTTTGCTTGTGCATTTCAGTAATTACAAGATCCAATTTTTTTCCTGGTTGCTACATTGGGCTGGTGTAGACCTACTTCTGTAGGATTTTCACATGACATTGTAATACATGCTAAGAGCTTCACAGAAGAGGGAAGAAGAAGGGTATACTAAGAAGCACCAGGGGTTGGTAATAAGTAAAAGAATAGCTTTAGTTTGGAGAATTTGTGGGAGAGCTGCTCATGCATATAGAATCTACAAAATAACTGGTATTTCATTTGAATATGTAGCTGTATTGTTTGTTAGACTGTGACTTTACACTGCATGCTGTATATGTTAACTTTGCCATCTGTGAATTAAACTGTGAATAAGTCTGTGATGGATACTCAAAGATTAATGTTGTGAATCTGAAGGAGGCTTCACTTTCCAATTATGCTACCTTTCTAATTGGGTTTTTATATTTCTTACAGCTCGTTTCTAAAAAAAAAAAAAAAAAAAAAAAAAGTAAAAATGCTGTCTGTTTTTCCACTATAAATCAGGATAATTTATACCTCATTTTTTCTTCTGCATAAAACCGTATCTTCTCAAATAAAAGCAAATATGTATCCTAATGAGTAACAGTAATAATAAGAGTCATTATTTTTATTACTGGTACCATACAGTTGTACCAGAAGGCAGTCTTATTTCTTCCCTCTCATTTCTGTCTTCTCAGCACTTTTATCAGGGATTTTAAATTGATTATATTGCTGATATGACCCTGGAATAAAGGAGGTAATTGGACCTGTATTAGTAATTACAAAATTGCATATATATGATTAAGATAGCAGTAACTAATAGCTCTAGCATTTTTGGCAAGAATACGATAGATTGCTTCCAACTCAAGTTTGTAAAGGAGAAAGATCTTTTTGTTCTGCTGGAAATGTTGACAGTCACCATTACCTACCCACCCTTCCCAACTTTATGATATTATACTAGCTTTTCTAAACATGAAGTTTAATTTGATATAAAATTTTGATATAAAAAGTCTCAGGCCTGCTACTGAATCTTGTTTTTGCAGCCCATTTTGCCTTATAAATAATTTAATATTTCAAGTTGCCTCTTCAAAGGATGCTGAAGTTATAGAAATTAGGGTTGTTCTGTATCTCAACATGTAAAATATGTGCATGATGTTCAAATACAAAGTAAGCTATCAAAATGTGAGTGTTTCTAATGGTAGCTACACTGTAGCATCCTTCTGAATTTCACTAAAAGGAATTGCATTTCCTCTAGTCTCCTTGTAGTTTTTGCTCAGTCTTGTATAAAACTCCCATTGTAAACTATAATGAGAGCATTTGAACTAATGTAGGTGCTGCAATATCATTACTCCTTTATTAGCCATAAATATTCATCAATACCTCTTCAGTACTTACGCCTTAAAAAATGTATCTCACAGCATGTTTTTGCTGCTTTTAACACTGAACCACTTAAAAACCAATGAACTTATTCCTGGTGTTCAAAGTAAAGCTGAAAGAATAATAGTTTTCTTTCAATTTGGTGGGTGAAATGCAAAACGAGGAAGAACTTAGTTCAAATGGAACCAAGCTATTTTTAGTAATATTTTTATTCACACATATATATTTTAAATATTTTTATATAATAAATATTTATTCTCTTTTAAAATCTTTTTTAAAGGTTTTCAGTTTTCCTTCTGGCTAACACTACTCAACAAATCATCTGTAATGGTTAATGTCTTCTCAAATCTCCACTTTTTGGGAGAAGCAACTCCTAGCTTGCCTAGTGCTAGCAAAGCTTTGAACCGCTTATGTAATATGAATGGCTTCTTACTCCTGTGGAAGTTTGATCTTTCTACACACTGAATAGGAATTCACGTGAGATTTCAATGTTGTTCTTGTATGCCTGAAAAAATTTACAAGGATAATTTTTTCAATAAGGTTTAGTGTATACGAACTCTCTAAGTTTTCATTTGATGAAAGATAATAGATAAAACTACTGAGAAATTGATTTAGCTACAATCTATGCACAGAATTCTAAAAGCACCTATAAAATAATCAAAGACTCCATGTAAATTTAGCTATAGGAACCATCAGCATTAGACAGGCTGATAGGAATTTTCTCCTAGGACTCTGAACAACTATACTGTAAGAATTTACCTTAGGATTCAAAGTAAATTACAAACATTCCACAAAAATTTCCCATTTCCACAAAAATTTTCAGTGAGCATAATCAGTGGTTCCTCTTCAGTGCTCAGGAATGCAAAGCTCATCATTTTTGTGAAGGTAGAAGGGCAGAGCACCGGACAGACAAGGATGTGCTACACTGGAAGAGGCAGATCCCACAGCCTGATAGTATTTTGGAAGAAGTGACCATTGGGGGGAAAAAAAAAAATCACTGACTCTGATATCCTGTTTATATTCAATATCTAGCAGTTTTCAGAAATTGTGCTTTTGAACAGGAAATATAAGATATTTTTTTTTCCCATGTGAGACTGTTCTCCACTAATCCCAAAGGCTATGAATTACTCAATATTACTTAGCATGATAAGTAGATCAATATTTTGAGTAATTGCTGTACTCTCCAAAACTTTCCATAAAAATGTTTATCTTGCTGATTCAGTTTCTGATTTAACTTCCCAAATTTAAAGTTGTTAAGGTTTTATGTTAACTTTCCAAACTTGCTTTTTTCCCTTCTCTGTGTGTGGGCACATATGTGCGTTTGTATGTGTGTATGTGTGCAGATATCAACATGCTTAAACCAAGATGTCTTCTGCTTGTGAGGAATCTAGATTTCTGCAATAAGAAGTCCATACAGTGATTTGACTCATCATGCCACATAGCTCCCTGTAACCTTCCTCAAAGCTTAGATGTCATGCAGACTCAGCCATGGTTTCCTGATTTTCGCCTTTTGACTCATATGCTGTCTTATTTCATTAACAGTCTTGACTGAAATGTTTTTTCTCTAGGGACCAAATTCTAGCCTGTTACAAATTCTGGTCTGTGTAAATCCCATGTGAGTTCTCTGTACTAGTTACTCTTTATTTATACCTGTGTTGATGCCAGATAATCTGATCCTAAAAGTTTGATAAAATATTTTGCATGATTACATTGTGTCACATAATTTCAAATCCATCTGGAAGTACAAAGATTGCAAGTAATGGTTTGTTATAACTTAACCCCCAATACATCCTTCTTTGTTCATTTTTAGATACCTTAGCATTTGTAATGATGAAGAAAGAAACATTCTACAGATCCCAAACAATAAGAAAATACTTTCTTTATATCTAGGAATCAAAGGACCCATTACTGAACAGATGTCCTGGGTTTATCAAGTTGCTGTCCTGCCAGTGTAGACAACCACGTGGTATAAATCAAAGAGAAGTAATGCATGGAAGCATCCAGTTTCTTTGGTGCACAGTTGCTGTGATCCAGGTGAAAGCAGAGTATTAAAGTCTGGTACTGCCTCAATCACTGGACTTTTAGAGAAAGGGTGAATAGTGAGCACTTTCGCCCCTTCCTCTGCTTCAGGTTTAGAAATCTGGTTTTCTTTTGTTGTTTCAAATGCCTGGAATTTTGATGCTCTGTTGTTGTTTTGCAGTTCTTATTTGGCAGAAAATACTCATTCAGCATGGCTCAAATTCACAGCGAGTTTTAGAAATGCCCAAACTGCCATTCCAGTTAGAGATTATTTAATCATTCCCCCATTTCTTGCCTCTTCTAGTTTCAATGGTGTTTTGCGCCGGGAGGTGCTGGTTTGTTGTGATCCCAGTAAGAAAGGCACTCAGACTCTGTAAGGTATCATTCACAATGCTGTTCTTCAGAGCTAACACTATAAAAGGAGAATAGCATAGGTAATCTTGCGTCGCTTCAGACGCTGGGAGCCCCGAGCAGTGTAGCGTTGAACAGGACTCTGACCCACGAGCAGGATGTCATGCAGACGCCGTCCATAGCAGAGATTCTCCTCTTTCAGTCATTCAAGTGATTATAGGATTTTCTTGCAAGGAAACAGCTCCATTCATCATTTCTACAGTCATGCTCTCAGGAGAACTTCCTGATGCACAGCTAGATAAAGGCAAGACCAGGCAGGTGGTGTAATTGCCGGTACCAAGTGGGAGCTGCCTGCAGGCTCCCCTGTTACAACGAGACGGCCGAGTTTGTCCTGCAGCCAAGGGATTGTGCAGGACGGCACGGCGCAGACCTGGGCATGCTCAGGTTAACTGTTACATGGATCACTAGCTCCTCCACGTGCAATGGTGTTCCAGTCCAGTATCGCTACAAATGGTGAGGCAGCCCAGCCTTACCGCTGTACCTGCTTTGTTGACAAGACATGATGGTTACAGGTTGTGGGCGCAGCTGCCCACTGCCATACAAGAGCCTTGACTTGCGACACTAGTAATTATCTATGATATTTAGCTGCAGATGAGCTCTTTGCAGTTGTCATGGTGCTGCTTTCCTTTTCTGTGTGCTATTGGGTGGTGGCTGAGGGCAATAAGCAGAGTCTGAAGTGATGTGGGAACAGAAATTAATTAATTCTGTCTCTCCAGGACATACAGGAAATAAATTCTGTCGTATCCTTGATTTGTTTACAGACACTTTCTTTTAAGCAAGAAAATTTCTGTGGACAACGTTAGGAAATTATCTTTATATGTATCTATATGTATGCCATTGCTTGATGGTGGCAACGCAGTACCAAACAACTTAATCTTTTTCCTACTCCGTAAAGCTTTTTTAAGAAGGCCACATTTTCCTAGTGTAAATCTTCACATTAATGTATTTTCTTCATCTTATGTAATAATGAATTATTTGCTTTGAATAACGTGGGAAGCCTACCTCTCCCCTGAAGAGAATAACATGTAGATTCTACTGTGATATGATTAAGGAACTAGTATTAATACATGTGTTCGTAACACTTGTCTTCCTCTTACATTTTGAAAATTAAAGTGCGTTTTCTGGAATACTAATGGAAAAAGAACAAAAGAAAAGCAAACATAACCAAACCGCAAAATAGTTTTGAAGTTTACCACAATATTTTCAGAAAGCTGTTTGCAGCAATCGTCTAGCTCGGGGCATTAGTCGTGTCAGTTGTCAGTCAGTGACGGAGGTTTTTCAGTTGTGTTCTAGGAACTTGGAGTAGGACCTCTTACTTTTATTGCCTCTTTTGAAAAATGAGGCAGGAGTTTCCTTAAAACTTTTTTTCCTTGCCTGACTCACTTTTTGAACTTTAGTCCAGGCTTTGATCATTTAGATACATATACTTTAATTTTTTTATGAAGTGACAGTCCCCAGGATCTCTTCACATACGTCTTTTCTATTTCTACTGTAAAACATCCTGAGATACTGGATATTTTTTCTTGTTGGCTAAAGACTAAAGGTTTTGTTTTATCTTCATATGTATTTTTTAATCATCTTGCTCAAATTAGGTATACCAAACAATTTGTTCATCTTTCCACTATCTTTCAGTTATTATCTGAATCTATATGGATCACCTGAGAAGCACAGCTGATAAAATGATTTGCCCATACTCACTCAGGAAAAGTAGATAAATCTGAACCAAATGAAGTGTCTTGAATCCCAGTGCAGTGAGGCTGGTTTAGTTCTGATCCTGGCTGGAACGATTTAATCTAGTGATCCTTCCAACAGCCTGTGTTTGGTGTTTTTTTTCCTGTACTATAAAGATTACTAAAACAATACTGTTGTAAAATGTGTCTTCTAACAAAGCAAATCTTTCATAAGGACTATACCCTTATATATAGAATGTTCTAATAATTGGATCTTTTTTATTAAAGCATTTCATGGATCATTGCAAACATGGTAACAAAACTGCTTTATTCCAATAGTATGAATTCACAACTGCAGATAATAAACCCAAGTCATCCCATGCCATGAACTTTCACTAAGAGTGAGCTGAAGTACAAGGCATACTGCATAAGGAAAAAGTGCTTACACTGAAAAACTTGCATGAAAAACTATCAGAAAATCACAGTGTTTAAGTCACTTCTGTTTCTTATTTCCTAGTTTTCACTGGGATATACTGATATACCTAGTTTTCACTGGACACAACACATGTGCATGTACAAACACAACCTGTCTAGACAGTGCAGCTCATTGCAGGGGAAACAGATTTTTAAACGTGTACCTGTCAATGTAATGCTGTAAGATAAAACCTTGGGGATCCCTGGAGGCTTCTCTTGTGGATGCTTCAATCTTCCAACAAAACCATTTTGTTTACTTCTTCTCAAACCCATCTCTATATTTTGAAGATTACCAAACTGACAATATGACATGCTGCATTAATTTAAACTTCTGTTTACTGCAGAAACTAGCACTGCAGATGCTTATAACGGTAAAAAGGGGGAAGAAGATAGCATTTCTGGATATCTACCCCCAGAAAATGTGATTCTTTCTAAACTAAGCATAACATTATGCTTAGTGGTGATGATAGGGTGGAGTGTCTATGGGTAAGAATCAGGGGGAAGGCCAACAAGGCAGATATTGTGGTGAGAGTCTGTTACAGACCCCCCAACCAGGATGAGGAGGCAGATGAACTATTCTATAAGCAGCTGGGAGAAGCCTCACGATCGCTAGCCCTTGTTCTTGTGGGGGACTTCAACCTGCCGGATGTCTGCTGGAAATACAATTCAGCAGAGAGGAAACAGTCCAGGAGGTTCCTGGAGTGTGTGGCAGATAACTTCCTGACACAGCTGGTGAGTGAGCCAACGAGGGAAGGTGCCCCACTGGACCTCTTGTTCACGAACAGAGAAGGACTTGTGAGCCATGTGATGGTTGGAGGCTGTCTTGGGCAGAGCGATCATGAAATGATAGGGGTTTTGATACATGGAGAAGCGGCGAGGGGGGTCAGCAAAACTGCCACCTTGGACTTCCAGAGGGCAAACTTCGGCCTGTTTAGGAGACTGGTCGAGAGAGTCCCCTGGGAGGCAGCCCTAAAGGGCAAAGGAGTCCAGGAAGGCTGGACATTCTTTAAGGAGGAAGTCCTAAAGGCACAAGAGCGGGCTGTCTCCAGGTGCCAAAAGATGAGCCAGTGGGGAAGAAGACCGGCCTGGCTGACTAGAGAGCTCTGGCTCGAACTGAGGAGAAAGAGGAGAGTCTATGACCTGTGGAAGAAGGGGCAGGCAAGTCAGGAGGACTACAAAGGTGTAGCGTGGCTGTGCAGGGAGAGAATTAGAAGGGCCAAAGCTGAGCTAGACCTCAATCTGGTCACTTTGTAAAAGACAACAAAAAACACTTCTTCAAATACATTAGCAGCAAAAGGAGAGCTAAGGAGAATCTCCAGCCCCTAGTAGATGGGGGAGGGAACAGAGTGACCAAGGATGAGGAAAAGGCTGAGGTACTTAATGCCTTCTTTGTCTCAGTCATTAATAGCAGGGCCAATTGTTCTCTGGGTACCCAGCCCCCTGAGTTGGAAGATAGGGACGGGGACCAGAATGGAGCCCCAATAATCCAGGGGGAAATGGCGAGTGACCTGCTGCACCACTTAGACACTCACAAGTCTATGGGACCTGATGGGATCCACGCGAGAGTACTGAAGGAGCTGGCAGAAGTGCTCACCAAGCCCCTTTCCATCATTTACCAGCAGTCCTGGCTAACTGGGGAGGTCCCAGCTGACTGGAGATTAGCAAATGTGACACCCATCTTCAAGAAGGGCCGGAAGGAGGACCCAGGGAACTACAGGCCTGTCAGCCTGACCTTGGTGCTGGGGAAGCTGATGGAGCAGATCATCCTGAGTGCTATCACATGGCATGTAGAAGATAACCAAGGGATCAAGGCCAGCCAGCATGGGTTCAGGAAAGGCAGGTCCTGCTTTACCAGCCTGATCTCCTCCTATGACAAGGTGACCCGCCTAGTGGATGAGGGAAAGGCTGTGGATGTTGTCTATCTAGACTTCAGTAAAGCCTTTGACAGGGTTTCCCACAGCATTCTCCTGGAGAAACTGGCTGCTCGTGGCTTGGACAGGTGTACTCTTCGCTGGGTAAAGAACTGGCTGTGTGGCCGGGCCCAAAGAGTGGTGGTGAATGGAGTTTACTCCGGTTGGCGGCCGGTCACAAGCGGTGTTCCCCAGGGCTCTGTGTTGGGGCCAGTTCTGTTTAATATCTTTATCAATGATCTGGACGAAGGGATCGAGTGCACTCTCAGTAAGTTTGCAGACGACACCAAGTTGTGTGGGAGTGTTGATCTGCTGGAGGGTAGGAAGGCTCTGCAGAGGGACCTGGACAGGCTGGATTGATGGGCCAAGGCCAGTTGTATGAGGCTCAACAAGGCCAAGTGCAAGGTCCTGCACTTGGGCCACAGCAACCCCATGCAACGCTACAGGCTTGGGGAAGAGTGGCTGGAAAGCTGCCTGGCAGAGAAGGACCTGGGGGTGTTGGTTGACAGCCGGCTCAATATGAGCCAGCAGTGTGCCCAGGCGGCCAAGAAAGCCAATGGCATCCTGGCTTGTATCAAAAATAGTGTGGCCAGCAGGACTAGTGAAGTGATCGTGCCCCTGTACTCGGCACTGGTGAGGCCGCACCTCAAATACTGTGTTCAGTTTTGGGCCCCCCACTCCAAGAGAGACATTGAGGTGCTGGAGCGTGTCCAGAGAAGGGCAACGAAGCTGGTGAAGGGTCTGGAGCAGAAGTCTTATGAGGAGTGGCTGAGGGAACTGGGGTTGTTTAGCCTGGAGAAAAGGAGGCTGAGGGGAGACCTTATCGCTCTCTACAACTACCTGAAAGGAGGTTGTAGAGAGGTGGGGGTCGGTCTCTTCTCCCAGGTAACAAGTGATAGGACGAGAGGAAATGGCCTCAAGTTGCACCAGGGGAGGTTTAGACTGGATATTAGGAAATTTTTCTTCACTGAAAGGGTTATCAAGCATTGGGACAGGCTGCCCAGGGAAGTGGTTGAGTCTCCATCCCTGGAGGTATTTAAAGGTCGTTTGGATGAGGAGCTTATGGACATGGTATCGTGGTGGTCTTGGTAGTGTTAGGTTTACGGTTGGACTCGATGATCTTAAAGGTCTTTTCCAACTTATATGATTCTGTGATTCTGTGATTTTAAAATATGATCCTAGAAAAGTGATGCATTCTGATGAAGCAATTTATTACTGGGGTATAAAGCATCTGATAAAGTCTGTTATTAAATACATTCATGCTGTATTAATTTTGGCAGAGGTACAATAATCAGCATTTTTTGCAATCAGATTCTGTGGTTGCTGTTAAGATTAGAAAAATGTCTTTGTTTTTAGATTTTTGTCAGACTTCTGTGCTTCCTGGTATCACTGAAGATTGGAACAGAAAGTGTTCTCACATTATTTAAGTTCCAGCCTCTAGAGAAGAGGGGAATAAATATACAATATTGTGAAACAAAATTTTATTAAACTTAATCTTGATTTTTCTTAAAACTGTGCATTCAGAAGGTTCAACTAAGGTATTTTAGTAAGAGAACATTAGGAAAAAATGCAATTAAGGAATTAAGAGAGTTTGTAAGGGTATGTAAGAATGAAAGTTACAACATCATTAATTCTTCATGACTGATGGAAGATACACTTGCAAAATAATTGTTCAATGAGTAATACAGTGCATAGTATAAACGATGGGAAAGAACATCAGTGCAGGAAAGTGAAAAAAGTAAAGGGAAGTATTTCCAAATATTTTACACTTGCTGTTCTGATATACTTAATTGACTGTCAGTGTTCTCAGTGCCAGACAGAGGCAGAAATAACAGGATGAAAGGTTGATTTTTTAACGATTTGTGACCCTTCAGGAGGGAAATAGATGTTCTCACAGTTCATGTAGTACATTGTCAGAACAATATGTATTCTAAAAGAGGGAAATGAATGAAATACTCTGAAGGCCCAGAACTTCATTCAGAGTAGCTGGTATATTGTTACTTTGATAAACTAAGGGAGAGCATCAATGTCATACTGTAGACATAGGGAAAAATGGGGATGTAGGCGCTGAAGCTCCATTGTCACAAAAATGTGAAAAATTGTAGGGAAATGTTTTCCTCCTGTTATCTGTATTATAATAGGCAGCAGTTCCCATGTTAAAGCTAGATTATTTACTTTTACAAGTTATTTATTTATTTAGAGTTTGAACCTCCCCCCAAAAATATGTCTTTAAAAAGGTCAAGTTACAGTAGGATATCTAGTAAGATTCAGGTTTCAACAGCAATTGATTGGTGATGAAGGCACATTGGTATTTTGTAACTTAAATAAAGGGGCAGTGTTTCTGTGCAAGGGCATGGGACTAGTTCCTTGAAATGACAGTCTCTCAAATGCACTTAAGTGAGAATAGATATATGAAACATCTGTGACATGACTGTGAGATTTTTCCATCGATGTTATTATGAGAGAAAATAAGTAGAAAACCTTACTTTGTATTTGAACTTGGTAACAATAAAGACTAAACCCTTTTTTGCACCATTACCATAGCTACAAAGAGTCCAGTACCCGTAAATGAGAAGTTAAACAAACACTAGGTTAGACTATATTTTGAGTGGCAAGTGTTTTGGCAGGACAAGACACTTTGAGGGCACAAATTCTTGTAGTTTACCCAGATTTTCTGATCTAGTAGGAACCTGATGTAATGAGTAGTTTTTTCTCAATAAATTCACTATTTTTGAAAGAAAACAACCACCCCTCAACTATCTTTTCTCCTTTAGACATCTGAGTCCTGAACACTTAACTGAAGTACCAGGAATTAGCAGATAATCTGACTACTTTTGAATATAAAAGCCTTGCAGTGGACCCGTTGTCAGTGAAATCAGACATTTCAGAGGCTGTTCATTGAGGATATTTGATTTTTAAAACTTCTCAGTCTGGGTTCATTTGCTGTTTTTATTCAGTAGATATATGGATTGTGAAGTACAACTGTGCTGTGGGAGAGGTGCTATTGGCATGTATGTACCTGAGGTGGGGTGCTTTTAGTTGTCAGCTCCGCCCCATGCTTCCTATGTGAATTAATCTCTCTTTACTTTTGTCCTACATTTGAAAAAGGGAATAATAGTCATTTGTTTTTCCTGGTTTTGCTCATGCAGACACAGATAGTTAAAGTGATCGCTACGTATTTTTGCAGAGCATAAGTGTAGGAGATCAAAGATGTTGGCTCACAGACCTCTGAAACATTTGTGAGAAGACTGTGGAAATATCAGATGGAAACTCTGAAATCTGTCCAAGTGATCTTGGGTATTTGTTATTATGGAGCTCTAAAAAGTCATCTTGTCCTCTCTGGAGGGAACACCACCATTAGTTTCTGTATAGCCTTTCTGTATGCTCCTCTACACACACAAGTCAATTCACATTGCCACCCTGTTCATCTTACCATGCTTAATTAGGCAGTATATTTGCTAGTAGGTAATGGTTTTTTGTTGTTTTGCATTTGTGCATATCAGGAGTAGTTCTACTGAAGTACAGTTTAATATGCTATATTAAAACCAGCATAGTAAAATCAGATTCTCATTCTTTAGCTGATGCCTTTCACTTTATCTTCTGTCTTATCTGTTATTCCTTATCTTCCTATGCTACGAAGATGAATGTTTTGTAATATTTTGTTTTCTACTGTCTTGTTATTACCTGGTTCTTCTTTCCTCCTCCTTCTCTTCTTCCACTTCTTCCCTTTCTCAAGCCTTGCTTCAATAAATTGGCTCCCCTTTTTGGCTATCTTATTTAGATATCTAAATCTCAAAATAAATCTGAGCTAATCACTTAATTTTCTCTGTACTGATACTTTTCAACTGTAGCTCTTTCACCCACAGCCTGAAATTACTAATCATTAAAAACATCCCACTTGTTTAAACTCCCCACTCGTTAGCTTTTACACAGAACAAAAAGTAGATGTAAGAGTTTCTAAGCTACATAATGCAATAGAAAGTAAGAAAAAAAACCCTCTTATACTGTGTAATGAACACATTGCAAGCAATGGGATAAAGGACATTCTGAACTAAAAATAATGAAATATCTTTTTCAAATCTCTTATTACTGTGGAAAAGAAGAGATTTTGAAGAGTTAACATCATTTGCCTTCTGCGAAGTCACAAGTTAGACTGATCCTACAAGGATTGGAGTTGTTTGTAATTAAGTTACTAAATTAATGAGGTTATTTGAAACCATGATAATAAATTTATATTGAAATTTAGATACTGGGAATTTCACATGATAATGGCTTATCACTGGTAAGGAGAAAAAATATTATAAATACTATTAATTAAGAGAGAGCCTAAAATAAGCTGTTTTGTTTTCCTTGGTCATATTTCTGACCAAGGAAAAAATGACTGGCAAAGTAGAATCTGATCACTAATCCTATTCATAATGAAAGACATGCTTCCTTAGGGCCAGATTTCAGCCTCTGCCTTTCAGCTTATGTGCAACAAGATCAAAGTAGGATTTTTATAACACCAATGTTAGATACCAGGCTTTAGAAAATGTAGGAAACAACAGTCATTATACACAGAACAGACAATTCATCCCCTGATATGAAAAAAAGGTTATGATCTGGTGAAAAAAAAAGTTTCTGAAAAATTGATATAGTGTCAGACAGGTAGTCTCATATGAGCTTTTGCACTCAGACCATGAAATATAATCACAGATTATGAAAGAATAGAGCTCACATGTGACTTCTGTTGATTTGTGCTTTGTTTTCAATGTGCTGTTGGCCAAGACGGTAACAGAAAGGGACCGAGTAAGTTTTGTTTACATAGGAGAACTTTCCTAGTCAGACTACTAAAATGCTCTTTGGATACTTTTATTAAAAATGCAACCTTATATAATGGCCACTTAAACTGCATCCTACTTGAAGTAAACCAAAGTGAAAAGAAATATTGCTCATATCTGTAAGGTATTTTACACAAGTTAATGTATATCACCTGAATCTTGAGGACAGTCCAAATTCACCTGCTTACCCACTGGGGGACAGAAATATCTAAGGCAATGCTCTTTCATTACAAATTTGTCTCATGTGAACAATTTTGCATTTTCCATGGAGTAGGAAGGGGTACAATCACAGTCATGCCTGGTGACTCATCTGTGGTGACTTGTTATTCTGTGATACATTTCTTCATGGATTTTCTTAGTTTTAGCATAGTTGAAGAAGGGATTAGGTCAGAACTTGTTATTTACATTAATTTAAGACTTTTATGCCTAAAAAACTTTTGTATGTATTCAGGGCCTAGAGGATTTTCTCCCGGTAGATGTGTCTCTTGTAGGGCTGTTCAAAACACTTCAAGAAATCTCTAACTCAGATAAAAATATTCTCCACAGGTACTCTTTCTGTGTAAGTAATCAGTAAAGTTGAATTCTGAGGCTAGAAATGTGATGTTTCTTTCCTCTAATCCTTTCCAATTTCTCAGCATATAGATACAGGGATTGGAGGGTAAGAGAAAGATCTTTCTGTTGTCCTTCACTGCTCTTCCCTTGAAACATTTCAGAAAAAAGGAAGGTGGCTGCTGAGGGCCATGAGAGTTCAAATGTAGTTTGTAATGACAGCTAATGGGATGTAACAATGTGCATAGCTGTTGATACCTGAAATCTGAGATTTATGGGTTGAATAGTTGTCTTGTATAGCCTTAACAAACTTGCATAGGCTTAACTAACTCGCATACTTGTTAATCTGTCAAAGGGGAGTCAAATATGCAGGCCTCGTTAATCACTAACCTTCAAAGAAGAAACTATGACAAGAAACTTCAAGGACTGATAAAAAACCCATCTTGTTACAAGGGAGATTGCGGGGCTAGAAGGATACGGCAGTACATGAAGTCAGCAGGATTTACAGAAACTAGGGGAAAGGTAAAGACGGCAGGGGGATAGCGTCACCACCAACTCAACTGAAGACCAAAGAAAGCTACCCCCCCACCTCCTTCAAGCATGCACGGAATATTAAAGTAGCACTGTAGCTTTAAGCTGAAACAAGAGAAATGTAGATCAATAGAAAATCGCTTTGTGTAATTATTAACCAGTAATTTTCTTAAGGAAGAATTTATAAAATGCATATGTATAACTAGACCATATAAATATTGTACCTACTTGACTGAACTTTGAACTAGCTTTGTGAAATACCACCTAGTTCCCAACTTTGCACAAACTTGTAATAAAAGAAATACCTCAACCCTGTGTGTACTGGCTTGCATACCAGGTAAAGATCCCACTTTTTGGACAACACTGTGACAGACTGCATTGCCTAAAAAAACTATGTTGTATGTGAATCTACTGTGTGGAGGAACATTGCCGTGTTCATGTGCAGTTTCTGCTGCAGTGTCATTTCAAATAGCATATTCAAATCCACGAAAAAACCCTAACTCTTGATGATTTAGAGTGTTTTTTCACCTAGGACATTGGGGTTTTTTCTTTCAAAGTGCACATTCCCTATTCAGCAAGACTGGAGCTAGTTTATTATTGGATTCTTCTGGAAAACAATGACAAATCTATGTACGCTCAGTCCTTCGAATATGTTTGTTTTGGAGAAGCCAGTCCTCAGAGTATATAGCTACCTTCGTCTTCATGACAGGGAATATTTTATGTAATAAGAATTGTATGCAAAAATGTAGAACCATAGATAGGTAAAAATTCTCCAAACCTAGAAATAGCTTTATGCTGAATTTGGCTTCTCCTCATACAAAGAATCAAACACAACCATTTAAACAAATTTACAAGAAAACTAAGGCCAGCCCATATTTTGACACGGGCTGTAAAACCACCCACTGCTCTCATTGTATCACATGTCATTGCTGCACTGAATCAGCAACATCTCTTGTCACTCACTTCAAAAAAGGTTTGCTGCTGCAGATATTTTTAAGCAGAGCAGGGTATGAGTAAGGGACAATGGGAGGGAGGCCTTTGAAAAGTTATAAAAAGAAAGGGAAGACAAAAGGGAGAGCAATGAAAGAAACAAGCAGAGAATACAAAAGTGAAGGCATGGGGTAGGCTGGTGGGAAATAAAGAAAACTGCACAGGGGTGGGAAATGATTAATTTTCTGTCAGTTTATAAAAATAGGCAGTGAATCTGGAAAGAAATCATAATTGAGCCAGTGTAGAAAAACTCACGTATCTTTATGCATGTTTTTTGTGAAGGAACATAAAGAGAAATTGCTTCACTTCTGATACAGAGGCTCCCTAACCCTGGGCTAGCCTCTCCACCTATGTGTAGCACCTCTGTGCAAAACACTGAAAAGGGCAAATGAGTCCAGAAGTTATTCTCTGTCACTCTGCTATTTTGTTGTGCGGTGTTACATTCTTAGGAATGGTAACAGAGATGGGTACTCAGGAAAATATTTTTATAATTCTGTCTTTAAGGGTAGGAACTTGTTAGTTTTTTGTTCTTAATAAGAGCTCAGAAGCAACCCATCTGAATATTTTGACAACTTAATCACAGAATTCCTATGTTAATCTGTGCAATTTACCTTATCTTCTTCAGTTTCTTAAGTTTTCCTTAAATCAAAAACCTTAAGCTTTAAAGACCATTATGTCCCATTGTTCTTCAGTGTTGCTGGTATGTTTGATTTATGTTCTTTTAAATTTGTCCCATGTTTAGTCCTCCCTGAGGATTTGAATGAGAACCCCAAATAAAATGTGATCTAGTCGCAGGAATATCAGAATCATAGCTGGACAAGGGATTACAGGAGAATGGGGATAGTAGGGTGAAAGAGGAATCAACTGAACCATCAATGTCCAGGACTGAGTACTATCTTGGATATAACACTGCAGCATCACATCAGGTGAACTTGTGTTATGGGGACCTCCCTTGCAAAATCTGACAGAAGATAGATACACTTCTTTCAGCCAGCAAGGAACACACTGGTATTGTCTATATGTCTGCTTTCCTCTTGCAACCCAGAACAGGTTTCATGACAGTGTTGAAAACATGTCAGGCCTTTGTGTTATGCCATGAGAAGACAGCACACCCAGGAGCAAGTGCTGAAGTCTATTATGTAGGGGTATTGCATCCCTAAATTATATCATGGCAAGGATTGACCTTCATGGATAGGACATAAAAATGGTTTTAATTTTAATATAGTATGTTTCAAGACATCTTGGGAACCTACTCACAGAGAATGCTTCACACAGAGTATCTTTCTTTGATAGTTTGTCTCCTTTTTGAGCTCTAAGGTTTTCTCTTTCATCTTTCTCTAGCTTTTACTACCACTTGTTTTATTTAAAGTATGTATATGAAAGGGCAGTGATGCCTTCTGATAAAGAAAAACATGCAATACCTTCAGTTAACTGTGCCACATGATCCACAGTTTGCTGTCAGTTTTTCTTTATTGTGCATTTTTCATTATACCTGGTACATTGTTTTTTACCATTGATTCTAGCTCAGGCAAGAATTTGAATGACTGCTAATTTAAGGATACGGTGAGTCCCATTTACTGCAGAATAACAGATATTTGCTTGAAACTAAGTATCTGCTAAGTGCTGTTGTGAAGCTGTGATTGAGGCTGATCTCTTTGTTAGGTTTCTTTTAAATATTACCTAGGAATTCAAAGACAAACATAGTTCTTTTCATGCAGAAATTTGAGGAACTAAACTCTAATAAAACCAGAATAAGCCAGTGTTCCTGGATAACATGTATATTAAAAACAAATGGGGACTAATGGAAGCTATTCAGTATCTTAAATTCTTGATGCTAAAAGTCATGGTTTTGTCACCGAAATTGGGAATCAAACTCCTTAACACCAATGTAGTACTAAGAAGCAGGCATTCTTTATTACAGCGCCGGATGCACGGGGGATCGTTCCACCTAGCGTGCATACTGCAGGTTGCATCAACCAAAACTTATATTCTTCTATTACATACATATGCATGCAATTTCCAGGAATGACCATACATATTCATTCTATTTCCTGGAACTAATTATCATATTTGCATGGTCATTGCGCATGTGTCCTTGAGCTCCGAGGGGCTTCTGTGGGGGTCTCTGGTGGTCCTTGGTGGCCGTACAGGTGTGTCCTTTAGCTGACCCCTCCTTCTGGACACGCGCAATCCCACCTTGCTTATGTAACTTGCTTCCCTTCTTCATGGTGCATGGTCCCTAACAATGATTTGGCACCCTTAACACAAACCAGTTATTCTAACCACCCTCGACTCGTTGTCAAGATGGGCTGGGGCTGTACTGGGAACATAGCAGCATGTCCGTACTACTCCTTGTCCAGTTGTCTTTGGGCATAGCAGCATATCCATAGCCATAGGTGTACAAACACAATATTAAAGTATTATCTACCCCGCTCCTATCTCTATGTTGCTTAGTTACAAAAGAACGAACTAATAATTTTGGTTACATCTGGTTACAGTTTGATGAATGTTTCTGTTAGGACAAGTTTAAATAAAATTATTTATTTTGTGGAACTCCCAGCATTATGGGATCAAAGGCATCTAGGTATTACATATATTAGTTGAAAGAAATAAAAGCTGAGAACATTTTATTTAAAAAAAAAAAAACAAACAACATGAAATTCTTTCTTGGATGAAAGTAGCAGAATTTAAATTTGATGCATATGTCCTGTGAAACACACCATCGTGTTTGTGTGTACCAAGAAGAGAGGATAGCAAAAGTCTGTTAGTATCATTTATTTTGATTGACCCTAAACTATAGGATGCAAATACCATTATTCCCTTCTTGTCTTTGGCTTCAAGTGGCTCATTCAGGTTTTTATTATGTATTAATTAATTTCTCTGTAAATAAAATAATTCAGTTTTGTGACTCCAGTACTCCTTGTATTCATGCTGTAAACTTCCATTTATCTTTTAGAGAATAGACAGTGAATCAGAAGTCATTTCAGCCTTAGAAAAATGAGGCCAGTTCCTTGAGCTCATTTATGACATCTCAGATTTTGCGCAAATTTTACAGAAGACAGACAATTAGTGTCCTGGCAGCCAAGAAGTAATTTGAACAGAGGTTGTTTCCAGTCAGCTGGGTATCTAAGAAATGCTTCATTACTTCATAGCCCCACAAAGCAAGATGGTAATATATTATACTGTAAGGGTGTTATAAGACTGCTATTTTTCTGCAGTTATTATTTGTTATTATATTAGAGAAATGTTGATTTAATGATAGCAAATTTAAGCAAGTGTACAAATATTTTGGAAAGTGGATTCTTACTACAGCATCTCAGAAACTGTACCTATCTTTATAGAACTTCCTCAAATAGTATAGGTTATACTCAGCAATCCACTCTGAGATGTTGATAAAATTTCTTACACTCTTTCTGTTCCTTACACATCTGGAAAGGAAATTATTTCATTTGTAACTCTGCAGAATTAGATTTTAATCTTTTGAGGCAGGAACTATCTCTTATTGCACAGTAGGACTGGGACTACCTATCCTGATTACTGTCTGTGAGACATACTGTGGTACAAATAATTTAATAATAAAAATATATTTTTAATTAAAGCAACTTAGTCATACTTACTTGTACATATTCCACATCATATAAACTGTAGACCTGAACCATTGCAAAGTGAGGTTGATGGGAATGTAAGCATCTGCTAACATAAACGTTATTCTTAGAATACTGAAACTTAATGGCATAGCCTGAGTTCTTTATGCAAAACATTTCAAGCCACGTTGGCTGTTCTCACACTGACAAATAATAGGTGATGAGAACCAGCAATAAAAGATGGAAAGATATGCAACAAGGGCAAGAAAAGAGGGGAAAACAGCTGGGAATTCAATTTGTGAAGGAAAAACACAATGAAAGAGTGTTAATATGAAAGTGTAATCAAGAAAAGTAGAAGGACTGTCGTAGTTAATATGACAGCATGTGTATGTTTTTTGTATAATATTTTTAAACTTAATTTAAAATCCTTAAATCAACATCCATGAACAGCAACCAAAGTTCATTTCATTGGGGCACATGCTGCTTACATTGAAGAATCTTGTGTTCAGGAAGTCAGTCATGCTCACAGACAAGGCTCAGCAAAACCAAAACCATTTCCAGTTCAGCACTGGCAGACTATTTTTATTCTTTACCAATGTGTGGTGATCAGAGGTGATCAAGATATGCATTTTGTGCTGTGTGCAGATGACACAGTGGAAATTTATCATGAGATGGGCATGAGGGCACTAGAAAAGGAAAACCAAAGCTGCCAGGTTGCCATGGATTCAGAAGCACATCTATGTCAGCCTCATCTTCCAGTGTAATGTACAAATGTATACCTTTTTATACCTATAGATCTCCCTCACACAGTCTTTGAAGTACTGTCTCCTGCCTTTTCTCCTGCCAGGTTGTTGAAGTATGCTGCACATGTCCTGTGATTGAGGGATATGGAGGTTGGGACCAGTGAGGGAAAGCAGGGATTGTTTTGTGACCATCTTACTACTGAATAATTTCCTTATTCTGAGGAAGTTATGAGATGATGCTGTGTTTAAAGCAAGGAGGGTCTATGGCAACAAAGACGGTGGTCTGTGTGAAGATTATTGGCTGTGTAAAAGCCACTTTACCTTCTTAACCTAATGGGGACTTAGAAGCATGAGAGTTTGTGGAAGGGACAAGGGTTCATAAGAGCATTATTCTTAAAAGCAAACAGTTTGCAGGCAAGTTGGGATAAGAAGAGTGAGGAGAGTAGCCAGAGCTCTTAGATCATTATTAAGGAAAAGGATGGCTTATAATTATAATATGTCAGTTAACCTGCATAGTTATCTTTAGAAACAGCTATCTTTAGAAACCTTGGAGGAAAGATCTGGGGAAAATAGAAAAGGGTTTTGCGCATCCTTCTTTCATAAAGTTAAGCAGTGCCATCTGCACTATTCATTCTGCCAGCTGCCAGTTGTTGGTAGGGGATAGGGCTTTTTAACAGTCAGCTACTCCTACAGCAGCAATAAAGACACTCTCTGTGGAACATATTGGAACCAGGAGGGCATTATTGGTTGGGGAAATTTGTCGTGAAGGAAAATGAAGAGATGGGGATAGACCAGAATCTAAAACACATGGTGGATACTGGGGAAACTCTCACACTAAGATTTTGTCTCATTTGAAAACTTAAAATCTTGTGAATGAGAGGGTAAAATACCTTCTATGCATTCAGAATAGGTCACAGTTTTAGTTCAAGGGTCCCATTAGGCAAAGTATCTCTACAAGATAATATCTAAAGACGTGATTAAAGTATACGTTCTGAATAAGAATAGACTTAAACATGTAATTTATGGGTTTTTTTCTGAATAAAAATTTAATTCAATAAGTAATTTCCCACAAGGAGAATGCTGGTGTTTCTGTTGCTACTTATTTCGGAATAAGCATGCCTTATAGTATAACGGAGGTTTGAACGTAAGATGGGAAATGATGGGCATCTGCTGTGGAGGTCCCACTGGGGAAAAATTCATAAGAAAGCATAGATTTCTGGCTCCTGCATCTTTCTGAATTCATATTATAGTAAGAGTGAGAAGCCCCTGCCTTTCACAGAGCTGCCAGCCTTTCTTTTTTAGTGGCAGCTGCTTTGGCTAGGAAACATTATGGACTCAAACAGGGTGAAACAAATTGATGTCTGGCCTCAGAAGCCACAACGGCTTATAGCTGTGATTGTAAATCCCTTTCTCTTTCTCTTCTCTGCCTTCTGGTGCCTCTTTCTCTTCCTTCTGTTTAATATAGAATAGCTTTCAGAAGGAAAATATGGTGTTTCTCAGCTGAAGTACCACAATTAGAGTGTGAGTACTGAATGAAAGATGTCTTTTCTGATAAACAGTCTAAGAAGGCTCTCATGTAAACAATGAAACCCCTCATATTTCATTCAGTTTAGAAGGATTCAAGTGGAAGGGAATACCTCTTCTTCAGTCCTCTGAGGTGGCTTTTTTTCACTGAAAGGTGAAATGCCAGGTAGGTTTTACTGCTCTCTTGTGTTCTTGCAGAGGTGAAGATATAGGATGTTGTAAAGACTATGTTGTATAGGGATTTTCTCATACTACGTGTGTAGTGTGCTTATACTACTCTATGCAGTACTCTATTGTACTTCTTTCCTACATCAGAATATATGAAATATTTATTTCAACCTTGGACATATCTTAAAAAATGTCTATACCTGTATTTGTTTCTCTTTTAATTTAAATCCACAGCCCATTTGCAATATGTCACTCATGCAATCATCTGTACATCTCATTAAGCAATAGTAGATACTATGTAGAAAAGGTTTTTACTTTCACAGCCAATGGTTTTTATTGAGAGTACAGATGGTAATTTGAGAAGGTTTCCGTTTCAGCAGTATTTGGTTTCATTTTTATAGCCATACCTACTTTTGTAAGTTATAAATAAGATACTTGAAATTTCAAATTGCTGTTGTAGTCTTTCTCTCTTTTTTCTTTTTAAAGAAATACTATGCACAGTTCACTGTTGCATGTAAACTGAAAGATATCCTGGTACTTTTTCATAACCATATACTAAAAGCAGCCACTTATACACATCTAAACAAAATCAATCACAACTAATATTTGTTATGATAGTGGCAGTGAACTGCAAGTGGCATGATGTTGGAAAAACGATAGCAGTGGTAGGGGAAATGAGCTCCTCAAGACAAAGACTACAGGGCAAATTCACTGTGCAATGCTCTGTTTCCTGTCAAATGTGTTACTAAATGAGGCTTATAGCAGAAAAGAAGCACTATTTGATTCTATGACTTTAGATGGAATTTTTTTAAGAAATAAAGAACAAAGCTAAATTCATGGAGGCTATGATGGGACTGTGGCAAGTGTATTACACAGCACACCCAGTTGCCCTGTTCCTCCAATCACCCCTAGCAAGAGTGTGACCATGCAAGGGCACTGCAGCCCCTCTTCAGCTTGCCTGACTTTCTTCTGATGGAAAGCAGGTTGGGAGGCAAGGTATGTGGTAGTGCATTCGTGTGTCTTTGCAGACATTAAGCCATGATGCCACTGGATTTCATAACTAAATGTGGGAGTTAGAGAGACTTTCCTGGTCCTGTAGTTTAGGCGTAGCTGGAGGGACTTAGTCATTGCAACATTCGTTTTAGATTCTTAACAGAATTCACAGCTGGAGCTACTAGTCCTACTCCTGTAGAAGGAATCTGGGGAGATTTGTGCAACTCTGACCTGGACTCACAACAGCCAGCTGGCTGAACAGGGGACCTCTTTCTAACCTGGAAGTAATCACAGATCTTGTTAATGGTGATAGGTATGTTAAATATCTTACATATAGGTTAAGTGAAAGAAGCAGTGAAACTCCATGTGGAGTAAAATAGCTGAAAAAATAAACCAGAGCAAAAATCTTCTCATAGGGAGTGAGAGAGAATGATTTCTGAGTAGTGACAAAAAAAGCGCAGTTTTAGTTTGTTGCTGTGTTTTCCTGTATACGTATATGAGACAAAAAGGAGAAAGAAAGCAAGCAGAGCCAGTCATTTGTGCCAAGGGGGTGTAAAAGATGAGATTCCTTAAGTCACAGGACTTTCTGGAAAAGTAGCCTTGGAAACCATTTCATGTTTGTTCATCCTTTTCAAGGAAGCGGGATTTCATGCTGTTTTTTAATAACAACTGAGAGAACACCAAAAGGGAAATAACAGTCATATCTCCTCTTTTCCTTCCATCTCCAGACTAATTCTCACAGAGAACAGTCCAGCAGGATGCTGGTAGGCTGGGCAATACCAACCAAATGTGTGTGCTGGAGAACATTATTTCAGACTATGCTATCAGGGCTTTGGTCCTCTTAACATAAAATTCCTGTTAATCTCTAACAGATGTATTTATTTCACTGTGTTGAATGACAGTTTATCATTTGTGTGTTCCAAAACACTCTGAAAATTTGACTCATCAGAGACCCAGTTTGATTTTAGAATATTGCAAAAGTTAACGCCCCATTACACAATAAACTGTAATACCATTATCTTGCTAGTATTTGCAATAAATGACATTTCATTACCTTATTATGAAGCATCTGGTCTCAAGTCAGGAACTTTGTCATAGTGCAAATGTAAGGGCTTTTTAGAGCTATGTCATACCTTGACATACCAAATGTCCTCATTTTTTTATGCTGTTACAGTGAAGTATTAATCATGTGGGTGTCAGAGACATCCATGGGCAAAATAAAAATTTACTCGAATAATTTAGCCATAGTCTTGCCGTAAACTGCATGGGAAAGATGGAGTGAGCTCTGAGGGATGTGACTAATTAGCTGCTATTTGTCTTCTAAGGCTAGAAGACTAAAAGAAGTTGGTGCTAGTAAAGGCCAGGAAAAGCTCTGGTGCTGGCTTCTGTAGAAACCTTTGGGTTTGCTTTAGGAAAGGAGCTAAATGGAACTGCATTCCAAAGCAGAAGGAATTTTGAGGGTGAGCCAACAGACTTTGTGTAGGAAGAGCTGAAAATGAGTTTCAAATCTTTCTTGTTTGCTTGGGTACTAATGCCCAAAAGTTGTAAGGTTTTATGTCTTGTTTGCAGTATACATTTTTTTGGTTAATTATAAAAATAAGAATAGTGTGCATGAAATGAAGTCATTTGCATAGAGTTGAACAGAAGGCTGTCATGTGGAGCCAGGGCAAGAAACAGATGGAATTAGATACCAGCTGTTTGGAGGGAACAGGAAGGGAAATTCAAGCGTGAGGAGAATGACTGTAAATCAATGACTGCTGGAGTACATTTTTCTCCAGTACTGGAGTGGTCCTGATATGCTTGGGTTAACTAAAGCTGCATATATTAGACTGTCTGATGGTAATCAGCATGAGGTTTTTAGGCAGCTGATTTAATTTTTATGTTTATGAAAATTTCTTTTGTTAGTTGATGAAAATAGCCTGCTGGATGTGTAAGCACTTAGGTAACAGAGTCTGGTCAATCTTCATATCTCATGCCAGAAGGGCCATTTAAATTAAACTTAATATAAAGTTTGGTTCTGTAATGTAATTTTGATTATGTTCAGCAAGGGATTTCTTTCTGTGTCATTGGAAAGAAGTGTATGACTTACTTTATGTTTTTATTGTTAAAGTTACAAAAAAAAAATGCCAGTTGTTAAAATACATGTTTTGGACAATAACAGGTATCAATAAGAAAAGTTAAATTCTGTGGTACTGTTCCCTCTATGTAATTACTGTCTAACTCTTCAACACAAGGTGTTGTGTACGCTATGCTGTTAATGGGTTATGGTCCTTTCATAGTCCTAACCAATAGACTCATTCTAGATGATAGCATCAGATTGATATTCTGGCCTTGTGCTTGCCTTACGAAGAGTTACTAATAATCAGCACTTGATTCCCTTTATTTCCTTGTCAAGTAACTTGCAGTCTTCTCCTCTACTGCTTGTTCACAACCAGCTGTTGCTATCAGATTCCATTAGCAGGTCCACAGAATGAATGTAAGAGTTCAGTCATGCTGATGAATCATGTGGGTGTCTGGATGATGCTTATGAGTGGAAAAAGAATCGTATTTTCTCTATAACAACTTAAGAAATTTTACAAGGATATGGAAAAAAAAAAAACCCTTCTGTATAGTATTATTTACAAATACAAATTGTAGCACTAACTATTGAAAATTAGGAAATGCCATCATTTAGGGTTCTCTTGATACAGTCTCTTGATATAGCTAAATGCCTTATCTTAGAACATAAATTTTAAATATCCATCATTGCATTCTCAGTTTAGGTTGACTAACACATGATTTTTCTTTCCTAGCTTAGACAACTTGGGTTATGTCAAATAGCCAAAATTTTGCCAGTGAAGTTTCTTTTCTTGCTACTGTCAGTTAGGGTTTGGCTGTTGATTTAATTCTGAACCTCTTTACTTTTAGTTGAGTCCATTCAAACAAAAAATGTGCTAGAGAAGTGAGGAGAACATCTTTTCTAAATTCCAATAGCCATGAATTAGGAAAAAAAAGAAAGGCTGATGAAATGGATTGTCCTCCATCACAGACATTCAAAAAGAGAAAAAAATTACTCCCCAACTCAGTCTTCCCAAAATGCATGAATGCTTTGTTTCATTATGGAGTACTGAAAAATTAATTTATAAGCTATATTCCTGCTTATAACAAATAAACTTTCCTTTAATATTCCAATTTTGTTCTTGGCAAGATTTCTGTAGTAATATTCTACATTTTCTGCATCATAATCAGAAAACTTTGTAACTAATATGTAAGTTCTTTCCTCACATAGATTATTTTGTTTGTAGCATTATTCCTTTTAATATTTTAAAGAGCTCTTTGCTTAATAATGGAATACAACATACCAATATAATCTAATTCACTTTATTGTAAATGCTTCTAAAAATCTGTATCTGTTTAGTTTACTAGTCTTATCAAATATATTATAGATTGCCTCAATACTAATTACTTTCTGCACATCAGAATATATGTTATAAATCATCTTTGCTTTTCAAAGTTCTTATGCAGAAGCTATAAAAAGACTATCTTCCAATCAACTGTACAGAATGATGGTTTCTTCCAGTATTATGTCTCCTGCCTTTCAGTTCTCCTGGAAGCAATTTGTGTAGGTAAATAAACCCCTTCTAACTGGGATGCTGTCTCGTAGGTTAGCTAGTCATATGTCACTGACAATGCATTTATTTATGTTTAGTATATCCCAGCTCTTGTGGATATCTGTGGTAAAGCAGATATTTCAAGGAACCTGAACAAGATCAGACTTCAATGAATGCTTCTGTTACCAATAAAGAGCTGCCATAGCTCTGCAGACCAATGTGATTTTCGAGAATTCACTGGAACATGGTCTGCATAGAGGGGAAATTTATGACAATATCAAAGTTCCCCTTCGCATTTTATTATTGTGCTATGACAACAGGCTCTAAGCATAGCCATAGGCATAATAAGCAGTGCCTAGGGCAGTAGATAGATAGTAGTCTAGCAGCAGCAAATGTTCCTTTTACTGATTTTGTTAGTATGAACTGCTTGTCTTTGCTCTGTGTCCACTTTCATCTTGGGTACCCCCTTACCTCTTTGGTGCTGGAGCAAGAGATGGGACTGCAGCAATTTGCTGTCAGCACACTGATCCAAGATCATTCCTTATTTTTCCCCTTTCTTGCATAGCTAAAGCCAGAGACACATCAAGGAGGTAAGAGTCTGTGAAATTCCTGGCTCATGGGGTGAGTCCATGATCTTTTGGTGATGAACTGAATTCTGCTGACTTCTTACATCCCGCTGTTTGGCTGTCCAATGTGGCCACTCCAGCACATGCATGATCTATTGCTTTGAATTATCTTAAAAAATGTACAAAATTTCTCCTATCTTAAGTATGTACAAAAGACTGACCTATGTGAACATTTCTGCATTTGCAGGAACAGTTTTGACCAACGATTGAAAGTGTCCTATCTGTCTACAGTCTGGTCTATTTTGGAGCGGCAACCACCTAGGGAGTCTTTGGGATAGCCAGATTCTCTGTTTAGGATGCTAATTAATAATTGAAGCATGCAGATAACGCTTACCAATTTGTCTAGGCCCAGCAGGAGCTACGTGGGGGAATCTCCAAGACTGTAATAGTTAGTCAAATGTATCCATATGGAGGTAGGGAGGAATTCAGTTAATCCTATCTCAAGTCAGTCCATTGGTTCATCTGTGCAGAAAGTAGCTGTGGAGTTCCTGGACCACCTAGGGAACTCATGACTAAATGCACTGTGTGTGCACACAGGCACAGCCCTGACACACAGCCACACCGATTTATAACTGTATGACAACTGAATTCTTCTATCACAGTTACAACATGAACTTTGCAGCTTTTGCCACATGGGAGTGAGTACCATAAAGGATGCTAAAGTGACATCCCTCCCCAGGAAGTTGTTTTGTCCTGATTCCTCATGTGAAAGAATTCAGTTTTTTCTACATCCTTGAAAAACCTGGAGGTGACTCTGAGTGTAGCTCTGAGGATTCACTGGGCTTCGTGGGGGTATTCATGTCATGGTTTAGCCCCAGCCGGGAACTAAGCACCACACAGCCACTCGCTTACTCCCCCTCGGTGGGATGGGGGAGAGAATCGGAGGAGCAAAAGTAAGAAAACTCGAGGGTTGAGATAAAAGCAGTTTAATAGGTAAAGCAAAAGCCGCGCACGCAAGCAAAGCAAAGCAAGGAATTAAGTCACTACTTCCCATGGGCAGGCAGGTGTTCAGCCATCTCCAGGAAAGCAGGGGTCCATCACGCGTAATGGTTTCTTGGGAAGACAAACACCATCACTCCAAATGTCCCCCCTTCCTTCCTCTTCCCCAGCTTTATATACTGAGCATGACGTCATGTGGTATGGAATAGCCCTTTGGTCAGTTTGGATCAACTGTCCTGGCTGTGTCCCCTCCCAGCTTCTTCTGCACCTGGCAGAGCACAAGAAGCTGAAAAGTCCTTGACCAGTGCAGCAACAACTAAAACATCTCTGTATTATCAACACTGTCTTCAGCACAAATCCAAAACGTAGCCCCATACCAGTCACTATAAAGAAAATTAACTATCTCATCTGAAACCAGGACAATTCATCAGCTTGTTTATGATGCATTTTTGTGGTATTTTGAAGAGCTGGTTTACATCTTGCATCTATTATAATTCTGGTTTAAATCCTGAACTCTAAACTAGCCTGCAGTGTTGGGGCATGGCACATAAAAAAAAAAAAAATTATAAAGTTGCCCATATACAGAGCTACTAGAAGAAATACTCCCCCAAAAGAAGGAAACATTGTCAGTCACCATTAATTGAAACTGGCTGTGAGGTTCTGATTTGACATAAGGGGAAAAAATTGCCCACCTTGAGCATAATTAAGCATTGGAATGTGTTGCCCAGAGAAACTGTAGAATCTCTGTCCTTGGAGGTTTTTACAGCCCAACTGGACAAAGCCCTGGGCAACGTGCTCTAGTTCAGTGTTGACTCGACTCTGGGTAAAAGATTGGATGTGAGGATCTCTTGAAGTCCCTTCCAACCTGATTTATTCTACGATTCTGTGATTCTATGAGAACTGGAGAAAATAAGCAACTGAAGCAAGGACATAGCCATCTGAAGATATGGATAAAAAGATTTTTTTAAAAGGTTAAATCTAACTTCTTTTTTATTTCTTCTTTTTTATTTTAAAATGGGAGCAAACAACTCTGTAGATTGTCTGTTATAGCCAAAACTGACTATTAACTAAAATATCGTATGCAAGACTTCTTTTATATCACCAGTGGAAGAATTGGTTTAGTCCTTTTTAAAGTACATGTCCACACTGTAGACAATGTCATTTGCTCAAGATGAAAAATAAAAATTAAGAACACATATCAAAAAGAAAAGCAAAGGGCCATAGAAAGTGGCAATAATGCTGTGAAAAGGTTTGACCTTTGTTTACTTCACCTGCTTCACTTTAGCAGCTTTTTCACAAGCAGTTTCTATGTAATGGAGTTACTTCTGCAGAAAACTGGAATAACATTACAGTGAATCTAGTTCAAAGAGGACTTTTTTTATCTGTTTTACAAGGCAGGATCAGGTCCATAAATCATAGCAACTCTGGTCTGAAGGGAAAAAGATTTTCCAATGTCATACACGTTCCTAACAGAATGAATTGCCTAAGGAAGGTATTTATGAAAACAGTAACCAAAAGTGTAAGCCAAGAGAAATCTTCTGGTGAAATTGGGGTAATATATCAAAGTGACAGAAATAAGACAGTAGGGTTTCTTTTAATCAGTGAGTTCTGTGTAATTAAATGTGGTGTAACCAAAGAAGACTTTTACTGCAAAGAAATTAAAATATAGATGTGTTTACATATTTGTTATCATACATCTTTGGTAAGAGTGAAAAATAAAATTACAAGGGAGGGAAAAGTATATTTGTTTTTTTTATGAGTAAAGCATAGAGCCACAACTTTGTTCAGTGCATGTTGTTAGGACCAGCCAAAACTCTTTAAATTGGGAGCTCTCTGGTTACAAAGCAAAACAAGATAGAGAGGCAAAACGTCATTTAACTTACTAGGTCATGTAAGTCAGAAGCAGAGCCAGGAATAGTTGGGAATTTTCCCATGTATTTGCTAATTATGTTGCCATTCACAGATAATGTTCAGTGTGAAGTAAACAAAATTCATGGAATATTTCACAGCTACTCTTGAAACTCAGCAACATATATGAAGAAAAAGTTATTCCTTCAAAGTATTTAAAATGCCATGCTTCAAATCATTGCCATTAAAAACTGAATAGTTCAGTCATGAGAGCTAAAAGACTGTATGGTAGGATGGCAAGCACTGCAGCAGCAGGGTAAAACAGATGCCTGATTTTTATATAGCATGCTGTCTTGAAGCAAACAGTTATTGAGGATGTTTCAAACATAGCTTTGTGAATTGATTATATGCAGTGCAGAAAGTTGATTTATGTCATGAGTCAGGAAGTGATATTCAAGTGTTTGCATTGTTGCTAAAACAAACAAAAAACAGCAAAAACTTTTCTGCATTCAATGCAAAGTCAACTTTCATGAGGTCCTAGAGTTATAAACCACATCGACATATTCCTGGCCCTGAAATGCCATCTGATTTCCATGGACTTCTGAATGCATTTCACTTCACATTCTGCTGTTCTTTCACGGATGATCTTTTAACCCTCTTTAAAATAATTTTGGTCAAAATTCAAAACCCCTTGTTCAGGGTAAATCCCCAAGTTAATAAAAATTTAGTCTGAAGACTGACTTCAAGATTTAACTCCTTCCGTTTTACCTTGCTTACATTGAAGATGATTAACTTTCTGCAGTGCTGCTAGGTAACCTTCTCCTTTCCTAATTTTTTCCCTTTGCAGCTGTCTGGCTCATCTTATTTTCTCTCTGTTGATTTGATTTGTAGTGACAAAAGGGAAGGGAGATATGCAACATTTTCATACTGATTCATAGGTAGGAAAGCAAATGTTTTAGTGCCGTCTCCCAGGGGTTGAAGTATTTTACCTTTACTTGTCTCTTAGGTCTGTTTGCTGAGTGAGATATGACCCACGGGAAAATAATGATGATAATGTGAGATAATACAGAAATATAAGCTAAAATTATTCTGGGAAACTGGTGACAACAGCCTCTATTCTGACAGCTGTTTCAGAATACTGTTTTTTCAGAAAGTCAGCAGTGATGGGATGCGTCTGTTTAACATCCAGCCTGGTGCTTTCTATGTATATTTATAAAGCTGACTGTAGATTTGAACTTAGGATATTATCAGCCTTTGGTTGCCTCAAAGCAAACTACGTAGTTCCTGATGAAAGACCATCAAGTTTACATGTCACTGTATTAAAAATGTCTTTGGGAATGCTCAAGAACGTAAAGACACACCACTTACTGTTAGTCCCTTGAAAGCTTCTTTAGAGCTGAACAAATCCACCAGCTGGTATGCATAATGAACAGATATAGCGCCCGATCTCTTTGGATTACTATTTGCCAGGATTTTTCATGGACTGCAGTTTTTTGGAGAGTTTTTGGAGAGTCTGGAGTTTTTGGAGACTCTCTTTAAAAAAAAAAAAAAATCCTACTTCCTGGAATAAATGAGCAGCAATATCTGCTCTCACAAACATAAACGTCTGAAGTAACTTCATTAACTCTCTCTCCTCTGGGTGTGTTTGATGAATGCTGAAAGAAAACTTTTACAGCTTTTATTTAAGAGAATTCTGCCCCATCAGAAAATTCTATAATCAGGTTTGGAGCATGTTGCCCTTTGCCTTGGGACATATGAGGGAAAAAAGTCAAACTTTGAGCCTCGATATGAAGACAGCATGGTCAGTTCTATCAAAAACCCTAGGAAAGTTGAGTATCCAGTTGTATATGAATATTAGTGGGAGTTGAACATTTTTAAAATTATATTCTGTGCCACAGAAATTACTATAGGTTTTATATTATGTTTTGAGTCACCACCATGAATTATTGTAGCTTTTTGTTTCACCTGTGCACTTCTCACAGCAAGTTAATTATAGCACTCAATGCCTGCATTTAGGTTGCTGTGTGACAGCTTTGTTTGTACTCAGATTTTTTAGTATTTGTATTGAACAGGTAGGTTTTTAGAATTTCATCCTAAAGTTGCATCCTGAGTGGAACTGTCCTGGACAAAATGACTTAAGCGGAACTTAATTATGATCAGGTGGTAATAGCTTATGAAAATCTTCCCCATCATCTTCAGGCTAAAATGCTAATGTGATATTTATGGGTCATAATCCACTTTTGCATTAACAGGCACAAAAACTGCCTCACCAGAAATTACAGTTGTATAGTATGATTTGAGACCACAAGGCAATCAGAATGTCTGTCTCTTCTGGCTATCTACTTTGGAATCACCTTCTCTGCAAACACGGACCCAACAAAAAGCCACCCAAGTATCACATCACCACCTGAAGAACCAAACCCACCATCTGGTCAGAGGAGCCTACTAACAGGCTTAAGGGCCTACCAACCCTTGCTGAGACTAGTAAAAATCCAAAGCCCTGTATCATATGATCCGTGTTTAGCTCCTAGTGGCAGGAGCAGGAATGATGCTAAAAATGGGGAAGAGACAATAAAGTAGTAAGAGAAAAGCCAGCATGATGATTTATGGGCCTGATGTCTCAGCTGATCTAAAACCAGATTTCCTTGAATTATTCTGGCAATAACATTCACAATATATTTTTCAGTGTCTAGATTTTCACCACTTCAATCTCTGCTTTAAATCTGCAGATTTTTTTTCCTTAAAGAACTTTCTGGTTTTCTTAGTATGTCCACTATTGCGAAGTTTCCGCTTAGCTGCTTTAAATAATGTCATATCCATTTTCATAATTGTCCTTTGGATTTAACATTTATTGATAGGAAAATTCATGACTCCAAGATATGTTTTAATAGCATACCTGTAGGCTGCAGTAATGCTTTTAAAAATCTGAGTAGAAGCATTTTAAAGCTATCAAACATACCCAATGTCTTCAGTGTTGTCTGTTCTTTCTCCTGGTAGTAATATTATGTTGACACATCATGCAAGAAGCATGCATAAGGAGTTAGCTTTGGTTAAATAATTTTAAAAAATTTATTCTCACTAGTCAACAAAACTTCATCTTAAATTTCGTTTTTTAAAGAAAAGTTATTTCACCCTCTGAAAACCTAGTTGACTTTCACTAAGAAACATAGCACACTGTAAGAAAATCTTTAAAAGCTTGTTTTCATTAACTGTCACATTCATCAGAAAAGAAAGTGCTTACTGAATATATTTCCATCATAAATTATGTAAGAGGCTTGTTGAGTGTTTAAGAAAGGCAAGGTCTTGTTTACTCACTTAAGAAAGCTTATATGCATCCTCAAACATAGACTATAAAAAACACAGACAAGGAGGAAAGAAACTTACTTCCTTGTTTGTCACTTCATGAGCAATTATTTGTTTAGGTAAGTCTCTGTGGTTCCTCAACATAGAAGCATTAACTTATTTTTTTTCTATGTCGCTGTGTGGAGTAAAACAGAGGAGAAGCAAAAATTATCAGTGGAGATTCAAACCTTTTATTTTAAGAAAAAAAAATTTGCAAATCACAATTCAGAGCTTTGATAAAGTGGCATTCAGAAAAAGATAGTGAGATGAAGCCCTTATGGTATCTCTTGCTCCCATGTGCACACTAATCTGGTTTAATATCACCATGCAGTCTTTTTGTACAAGTGTGGTGATTTGTGACACAAAGTTGTGGAGATCAGACTTTAGAAGGCTCTTGATGATAATATTTAGGATGACCCCAGCAGGGACTGAAACTAAAACTCAACAACAAAATAAAATGGGAGAGGAAGGATATTAGATGTCCTGACAAAGTCCTCCCTTCCTACCTCCCTTCCTCCCGGAATTAAATTTGAGATTTTTCCCTAATGTCCCAGTTTTGTAATCAACTCCAAAATAAATTTCTAAAAACTATGTTTTTATCAACATTTCAGTTGATATTTTGTAGTATTTTGACCAGTCTTGCTTGCAGCATACTGACCTCCTCTGTGGCTTGACGTGATGGTAACTTTTTTCTGCCTGACATTGCCCTGCTTGAAATTTTAGGATGCAGCTAGCTATTTACAATTAGCTGTCAGGTTTTGTGTATCAGAACCACCTTGGTTTGTTCGTCACCTGTGTACCTTCTGATACAGCTCTCTGTATCAGTATGGCCTAGTGCAGGTATGTAAACCTGAGCGAGGTGGTTCATGTACTTCAGTATGGCAACTATAGGGTAATCTGTTACAGAGCTGCTTACCTTTTCTTTCCAACAGCCATGCCTCTGCTAGGACATGTTTAGACTCCTTTTTTCCATGGTTTTCAGATCAGCAACTATTCTCTAACTAGGTCCTCAATACAGTCCCTTTCCAGTCTGCCATTTGTCATCACAAAATCAGGAAAAGAGAGTAGATTAATTGCAGTGCCCTCTCTTGACTTATGGCTTATCCAGTTCATTGCACTGTTAAGTAATTCACACAGAGTATTCCCAGGGTAAAACTACATATTTTTATGAGTCCTGTTTCTGAGAGTCCTTTAAAAACTTCTTTTATCATATTGCTTGCTTATGCTATTTTTGTCAGAGACAACAGAAAAGTCTACATGCTCCATTGTATTCAGGCATAAAAAAACCCAAAGTACAATCTAAGCACAGAAACATGGCCTGCGCAGATTTTCACGTTCCCCAATGCTTTACATTCTATTAATATATATAATACACGTCTTCTGTGAACATTACATGAGATTAATTTTAAATATAAGGCAATATAGGAATGGCATCAGCTTGTTTTTCTTTTTTGTATTATAGCAGTGTATCATGAATCTTGTTAAAAGTTTTGTTCTCATATAACCTTTATTACTCCCTTTTTTCTATGGTAAAATAATGCATAATGATTTCCCTTCTGTTATTGCCCTCTCTGATCTGACCTTCAAATGTCAGACTTGCTGCTTTTTGATCATGCATATAATGTGCACCTTGACTCACTTATGTGAAGCTATATCAGACAAAGGTCCTTTCATGATTCAAGCTTTGAGTGAAGTAATCATATTATATCCATCATTTACACCAAAAGAGCAGATAATTTAGCCAAACTTAGCATCTTTCCTACTGATGTAAAATAAAAGTAACAGGAACACAAAAATACAGTTTAAAGCACAAAACCAATTTTTTTTCAGACACTAGTGGTTGAGCAAAATCATAATGGATTGTTTAGAAGCTAAAGTAATTGTTTTACAAGCATACTTCAGTCTTTAGGCTATATTGTGTTTCACGCTACAAGTGTTTTTAGAACTGGTTCAATGCCTGCATAATATTCTTAGTACCATTAATCTCTCCAACTATTGAATGTTAGCATAAAAAACCAAAACATTTTCTTCCTTCCATAATTATTTAGCACAATGTCTGCAAATTATTAAGCATCAGGTATCTTTCATTTACTTCATTATCAGTTGCTTTTCTCTTTACCAATAGAAAGTTTTATATAACCCAGTAGGAAATGTTCATTTGTTCCCAGGGTAGGTCAGCATACTGTTGTTTCAGATTTTGAAAACTGTAAGACTTTAAAGATAGATGGCTAACAAAAGAATCTCATGCATAAAATCCATTTTTATGAGGAATTGAATATTTTCAGAGCAATGAAGTCTTCATAGAGCTCTCTAAATCAGAAAAAAAAAATGAGACTGAGCTTAGAAGGCCCCATTTTCTTCTCCCATTTAGCTGTCTAGATCAGAAATTGCATGCTTTACTGAAGTCAAATGAGTTACATAGATGTAATAGGGATGTGAATAAAACTCATGTCTTGGAAAGATTTAAATTTGTTAGAATTTGAATTATTACTATTACTTCCCTTAGAATTTCTTCACAAGTGAAATCTATTCCATGAAAGCTTGGAAGTTATATTTTCTTTCATCAGGACGGAACATCAAATTCAAGAGCTTTCACAAGAAAGTATTTCCAAGGGGACAAAACAATGTCTGAAGGTATATGATCAGTGTTGCACTTTCTCCTTATTGGCAGAAAAGGAAAGAAACAAAACTTTTCCAGCTCCAGCTGCTAGGAAGATTGACCACTTACTTTCTTGATAGAGAAATTGTACTTATTTTACTCTCTACTTTTTTACTCAACTTTTCTATGGAAAATTTCTATCAAATAGAAGTTCTTCTGCATGACCAAGCTTTACACACTGTAAATACCCAACAAATGAAATTACTAACTAACCAGAATATTTTTTTTTTTTTAAATTCAGATAGGCTAAGAGATATATTGAGAACTGGAGAGCCCTGGGATAAGGCTACATGATGGGATAGAAATACTAGTCCCTGAGTGATTCCAGGTCATTTCCATGTGGGAAGGAATGTGGGCTGTTCGCCACTAGGTGAAATGATTGTCTTTCTTTTCCAGTGAAACCAAGACATCCAGGCTGTTGCAATGTGCTTCAGGAAATCTCCTGCTGAGGATGCCTGGAAGCCAAAGACTGAGATGTCCATGCACTACTCAGTAGTCTCTGGTTTTAATGTAGGTAACTAGTGCAGGATGGGATTTCACAAGAATCTCCCAGCAGTATAGCCAGCTGATGTAATGCAAATGTTCACTGAGGTATAATACTCTTCGTCAACCTGTTTTCTCCAGTATTTGGTGACGTTGTTGTTGCTTTTTTTACTTAGAACTCTTTTATAACCAGGAACTGTTATTATAGTTGGTTCTTGCTCTCCCTCCCCGTTTTAAATATAAACTTTTTTAAAAAGAAGAAAAAAAAGCCAAATATTTGTTAAGAAGCTACTTTATTTTGAAAGCATTGAGTATCATTTTTCACTGTTACAATCTTTATTCTTCATATTGTTAAGCTTTTTTCATTTACATTACTTCAAGTAATTATATGCTTGGATTAATGGCTTTCATTAAGAATTATTGTTAAAGTTTAGTGAATGATGATTGATTCCTTTTTCTTTCAGGAAAGTAACTCTGATTTATTTTATCTGAATTTTTGCAATCTCTTTTCAAACACATGGGGATGCCTGTATCAAAATAGATGTGCCATTATTCAGTTTGTGGCATGTTTATGCTTGGGAAGGACTATGATACCCCAGTGGTTTAAGATTTCCCAGAATTAATAAACTTGTAAGCAAGAAAGGATCTGTAATTATTGCTTTTGTCAGAAAGCTTTCTAATGGAAGGGTAACCTTAAGGTAAATGTAGGAGAAAGAGAGCCCAAATGTGTGTCCTTAAACTACCATGAAGAACTAGACTGTTTTAAAGGTTTTATCCTTTCAAGGTATTGTGGCCAGGACATTTATTTCACCCTAAACTGGAGAACTGAATGTTTGAAATAAGAGGTGGAGACTCATCTTTCACGATTTTCAAAATCATCTGTTTTAAAAAATTGGATTTACACAATTTACTATGAAACCAGTTTGTGAAACTTAAAAATCACCTCTTACTTCGGATCATCACTGTAAACAGTTCAGAACTGAGTCTTTAACTGGTTTCACAACTATAAAACTAAAAAAAATTATTTGAGCAAAAGACAGACTTTTAACAGCAATTTATTTAGTTAATCCACAAACCCCTATTTTATTCACACTGTTTCCTAGGATTTATTAATGGAAGGAAAAGGGAATTCAAGTTACACATTGCTGTTCCTTTTAGGAACATTATCATGGATCACTGACCCTTGCACCTGGATAAAACATGTTGATGCATATTTCTCACTGACAACTCACTGGCTTGCATTTTGCTCTGTGTCATTTGTCATAGCTTTTTGCAAAGAGCATTAGGAGGGGCTGATCTGTGCTACAGCTGCTGATTGTGGGGGCTGTCACCCCAAACAAGTCTAGAATGGTGCATGCTATAGCAAACAAAGTATTGGAACACTACCACTCACTTGACCAGTGGAAGCAGCTACTTTATAAAAGGCAAAAGACTTGGAGATGGCAGTGCTTCCAAGTTTGTTATCACAGATTATGGTATATATCTGTGTAGGAACATGTGAAGGGCCTGTACAACTGAGAAGGAGCAATAACACATAATAGTGTCTCTAGCACTCTGGAAGTAGTGTGTTTTAATTTCAATAAAACTGGTAATATGTGGATTGCCTTACCTGGAAAGAATAGATCTAAATCCAGTGAAGAGACTGAGGTTTGTCAAACATGAAACTGCCATCTTATCTTTTAATGATGTAATTCCACTGTTTGCAGGGTAAGCAGATTCATACATAATACATGCAGATTCAGCTAGCATTACTAAACCTTCAGATTAAAGTGTTACTTCCCTGCAAAATGCATGCTATTTTTAGCAGTGCTCTGTGTATTATTAGATATTTTCTGTCTGCAGGTAAATATCTGACAGGAAAAATGATAGTAAGTGGCACTTACCTATATGCTACTTTACTTGTATGCTTTGTAGAATGAACAAAAATAACAAAAAGCTGTAAATGGCTTTTTTTGGTATTTACCTCAGCTCTTTTGGAGTTACATGGATGAGGAGAGTATATCTGTAGTCTGGGAGACATTTTGGTACATATCTTAGCAATACTATATGTTAGTTTTCCCTTATCATCAACTAAGAGTTTCCTGCTTTCTTGCCATATGTGTTCTGAAAAATAAAGTGTTAATTTCTTGCTCCACCTTTGATAAACTACAGGTTACACCTTATTGGACTCTATCCTGGGACTTGTCAAGTCTGGGGTACCGTTACGCAGCTTTCAGCATTTCCAGTGCATCACGATTACTCATGTGCCATGAAGACCAGAACTCTATGTATGAAATACCTGCAGAGAAAAAGGATACCACTGACAGAAAGTGGCTTATTGTGAGAGAAGCCAAGATTTTTAAGGTGCAAAGTGAAACACACACACACACAAAAATTGTGCCGATAATATGAAATATCGTCTCTTTTTTAGCTTGGCAAAAGAAGTACAAGCGAAGGTTTACAGCTTCTGCACAGTCAAAAAATAGAAGTGGATTAAAAAGAAGGATGTCTTGACCCAGACAGAACTCCTGCGGGGGGGCGCGGCCAGCCAGGGCTGGGGCAGTAAGCGATGGCCTCTGCGGGGGCAGCGGCAGCATCAGCAGCGGGAGGCCTGTGTTGGTCAAGGCCCTGAGGCACCAGGGTAAGGAGCTGCAGCAGGAGTGGAGCAGGCTGTGTGCTGTCAGGGAGGATGAAGATGAGATTGACAGGGGGTTCACAAGAAATCTTGCAGAGGGAAGACCTGAGCCCTGTGATGCATGGAAGGAGGGACAGGTAAAGGCCATGCTTGAATGAGTGGTGGGTAGAGACTCACAAGATAGGAGAGGCTGGAAGCTTGTGACCTCTGGCAGCAAAAGAAAGGCTCCTTCTTTACCCTCAGATCTGAGTTCATAGAATTGATAGTAATATCCTGTGTAGAGGAACAAGGTCCATTAAGGGAGGCCTCAGAGTGAGCTGGGCCTGCACAGAGCGCTAGCAACAAGAGGAAGTGATGGGGATGGTGGTTGGAGGTCCCCTTTTGCTGGGATGGAGGCACCCTTCATCTGACCAGACATGCTAGGTCACTCTTTGCTTGCCATGAGGTTTGCTGTTTGCAGGGGTCCTGGACTGGGGTAGGGAGGATGGTTTCAGAGAGACCACGAAGGATTTTCCAACCCTCAGGTTGCCTTTCATTTTGTCTATGTGCATCACTCTCGAGGGAGACCTGGAACAAATCAGGAGGCACTACAGAGGTCTGGAGATAAAGATGAAAGACATAGGAGGCCAAGTGGTGTTCCTTTCAATCCTGCAACTGAAGGGACACGTCTCAGGTAGGAGTGGGTACACCCTGTGATTTAGCAACTGCCTGGTGTCATTGGTAGTGCCTGGGCTTTTACGATCATAGGTCCCTTTCTGAGGAATGAGGACTGCTAGCAAGAGATGGCACCCATTTGACAATGGTGATGTAAAAGCATCTTTGTCTGCAGTCTCATTTGTTTGTTGAGGAGGATGTTAAAACAGGTACACTGGGAACGATGATGATAGTTTGCAGGTAAGTCAAAAAATGGAGGTCGAGGGTGGTAAGTACATGGGACAGGGTGATGGGAGTAGAAGAGCCTTTGGAAAGGATGACGCAGGTGGCAAAGGGCACCTGCGAAGTTGCTGTGCACAAATGCACGCAGCCTGGGAAACAAGCAGGAGGAGCAAGTGTGTGAATGCAGAACTGAGACATGATTGCAATAATTGAGATGGGGACAGGTCATATGTCTGGAGTGCTGTGATGGACTGATGGATGGATACAGGCTCCTTAGGAAAGGCAAGCAGTAGGGAAGAGGAGATGGGGTTGCCAGTATGTTAAGGAGCAGCTCAGATATATGAAGCTCTTCAGCTCTTCAGAGAGGTGACAAACTGCTTGAGAGTCTATGAGTCAGGATTAGAGAACAGAACAAGAACAACATTTTAGTGAGAATTCGTTACAGACCACCTGATCAAGGTGAGCAAGTGAACAAATTCATCTTTAAGCAGCTTGAAGAAGTCTCCAGATCACAGACCATTGTTCTCATGGGAGACCTCCTGACACATCCTGGGAGGGCAACACAGTTGGACTCCTGTAATCCAGGACGTTTCTAGAGGGTGTTGGGGGCAACTTCGTAACACAAGTGCTAGATGGGCCAACCAGGAGTGAAGCTTTCCTGTACCTGCTACTCACAAACAAGGAAGAACTGATCAGGGATGAGATAAACAGGGAGAGCCGTGGCTGCAGCAGCCATAAAGTAAGGAAGTATAAGATGCTATAGTAGCAGAATACAGACCCTAGGATCCTGGAGAGCAGATTTCAGCTTTTCAGGGAACTGGTAGGTGGGACCTGATGGGAGTAAAGGAGCTTAGGACAGGTGACAGGTCTTTAAGGACAATATCAACCTAGTGCAAGAATTGTCTGTCCCAATACTCAGGAAAATGGGTAAACTTACAAAACTTGGCTATGCAGGGAACTCGTGACTGAGCTGTAATGCAAAAAGGCTGTACATGGGAGGTGGAAGTGAGGAGAGGCTACAAGTAGCACTGTAGCAACTTATTGCCTGGGCATGCAGGACTGGTGTTAGGAAAGCCAAGCTCAGCTGGACGTGATACTTGCAAGGGATGTACCATGAAGAGCTTCTGCTGCTACCTTTGTGGTAAAAGAATAAAAAAGGAAAACGTAGGCCTACTGTTGAGTGTTGTGAGTGATTTAGTGGCAGCAGGTGAAGATAAGGCTGAGGTAGTCAGTGCCTTCTTTACCTCAACCTTCACCTACATGGTCTTCCAGGGCCTCTGTATGTATAGACAGGGCTCAAGGAAAAGCATTATCAGCAATGGAAGAGGACTGATTCAGAAAGCTCTTGAGAAATCTTGATCTAGACACATGAGACCTGATGAGAGGCATCATAGAGTGCCTAAACAGCTTTATTTTTCTTTCTTTTGGCTATTCAAACTTGTAAATTCTGGTTCCTTTCTTTGATCTGTTCCACAATAAAATCTAAGGCAAACTCAGCCTGCAGCAGCATAGGAAATGAAGGGGCTGTGTTCAATACTTCATCTACTTCCCTTGAAGAAGATAGACAGTGAAACTGCTAAAAACAAATGTGCTAGAATTCTTGCCATAATTTTAATACAATTCTTATTTATCCACATAAATATGTTGGCTTTTTTTGGAAGTAGGACACTGAGATAAGACAGTTAATATCATAAAATAGTTTTACTTATTAAAAGCACATCAACATGCTATAAGTATTTTTTACTTCCCATGCCAAATTTTTGTACAGCATTAACAAAAACTTTGGACAGTTAAGTTGTTCATTATTCCTGTCTTACATCATGTTATTGTGGATGAGAAAAGGCTCGCTTTCTTAAGCCCTGAACTTTCTGTTTCCTTATTAAATAAAGCAGGACCTTTGGCTTTACAAATGCAAGCAATATTTATGGCATTATATTACAGGGGATTTTGCTTAAATGACAACTGACATTTAGAGATCCTAGCAAGTGGTTGGACCTCAAATTAAATAAGATTAGCTAGTATTAGCTAGAAATCCTGTCACATATTGACCTCCTAGTACTAAGCACTGAACTAGTTAAAGCAAAAATTCTATTCCTGCTCTAAAAAGCTAGTAGGAGGGGTATATATAACAGGTATATATACACCTTGAAAAGTGAAAGAAAACAATTCTATAATGAAGTAATAACTTGAAGGTTTTATGTAAATTACTAAATTAGGTTAAGTATCTGTCTGTTTTAAATACATTGCAGCCTTTTGGAAGGCTGTGTTCTTCTAACATCTCAAGTGCATCTCATCCGTATCCTTCTCACTACAGCCTTGCTTCTACTTTTCTGACAGACTATTTTAAGCAACTGAAGTGTCATGGTCTTTCAAAAAATGCTATAATACTCTCTATTTGACCATATTTTTGTTTAGTTTTGTCTCTTGGGAGAAGAAAAGAGATATTAATTTTGAATAATCTGAGAACCACAGGATTATAGTAATTATCTGACCACATTTTGCAGGCTTTTGTTCGAAATTTATCCAGCAAATGGAATTAATTCTACCAGCTATGAAACACATTGTTTTATCAGAAAACCATAGAATTTTTCCAATCTTGACTTTCTTCTGAAATATATACAGTATCTGTGAACCACTGATAAAGATCTGTTGTTTAAAATTACACTTATGTTACTTATTAACCCTCTGTATTTTCAGGAAAACACAAACTATTCTGTAAATATATATGTTTATTTGGACATAAAAAATGACATTCTGGGGAATTTTAAAGTGTAAGAGGATGCCAGTTTGAATCAAACCATTCAATCCTTTTAACAATTAAATTTATAAATGAATGCTTAGATCCTTGCAGGCATATGGAGGCATGGAAACTGGGCTGTAATAGAAGAGGCAGCAAATGAACGTTATGAAAATGCTAGAAATGCAAGCTGAGTCAGAGCAGTGGTGCCTACCACAGTGATTGGTCTCCAGCAGCGATAGTGGGAAATACTTTCTCCATAAACTACATCAGCCTGGCCACCAGCCATTACCCGTGGCCTCATGCTTCCCAGCCCCTGCGTCAGGCATTATCACTCCCATTGGATAACTCATCCCTCTGAATAATTCACTGGTGCTGGGCCTTGGGAATCACCTCTTGAGCTACTGCAAATACTATGCCCTGGTATTAAGGCAAACCAGCTTTGGCTGACGTTAGTATATATTTTCAGCTGTGCTACTTTAGCTGAAAACTGGGGGTTCAGGGACCAATTAACAATCAGTTCAGATATTCCTACCTCGAGGGTGGTATTATCAGTTGGAAGGGTTGTTTTAGAATTGGAGGTAATACTGATAATATCCATTAATATTTCTTATGGATCTGCAATAAACTGTTTTAAGAATACATACAGTTGTTAATGTGTTAGTATTTATCTCCCATAACCCTCATACTAGTTTGTTTAATCTGCTGGGCAGGGCGAACAGTTGTTCAGTCAGGATTAATGAGAAAATGACATATAGAAGACATAATTGATAGCCCATACAGAGGATTGCTTTTCTGATTACAGATGGTAAAATAATCTTAAAAAGTGATAGTATATAAAAGCAGCAGCAAATAATTACATTGGTGTATGAATACAACACTACTTAATGAAATATTTAAATTGAAGGAAGTACAGAAAATTTTTCAAAAACACCCTTCAAATGTGTTCTCACATGTTAATACTACTTTGTCATCGAATGTTGAGGTCTTTTCTGAGACAGAGTTTGCCTGAAGGTTACTTTGAAGTCTGCTTTTTTACATCTTAGTTATGTGTATTTTATTAGGAATTCTCATGTGAAGATGACTGTTTATTTTGCAGTTTCAGTTTTGATAGTTTTTTGAATAAAACCATCATTTTCTGATGGTTGATGTGTTTTGACTCAATGAGCAGATTAAAACAAAGTTTCATTGTCACAGTCTTGTGATTTCAAGATGTCAGACAACTTTTAAACATAAAACAGAAACAAAGTAAACTACTTAGCTGGCAGAGAAAACCTTAAAAAAATCCCAGAATTATGGCTTTGATTAAAAATTAAGATTTTTCATTAAGTGTTTCCATAATATAATCTAATTATAACAAACAGACTTTTCCAAGTCCACTGCCTCCCTCTGTGAAAAGTTTCCATTTGGTCTATGAATAAAAAAATGTCACAGGTTAATTTGCAAGCATAACTAAACAACATGAACTAAAGATGAAAAATGCTTGCTTTAACATAATGGTAATGATAAGATTTAAGAGAGATTTATTGTTAAGTCATGATTCTGTATCAGTGAGGTTATACTAAGGGGGCAGGGGTGAATTTCTGCATGGAAACCCAACAGGTAGACAGAAGCACTATAAATTAATCGTCATCTAGAAAACAAACCCCTAGTCTCTTAAGGGGCTGTTTCTTACTCGTTTTAATCTGGATTTTTTAAGTGAGTGGGTGTTCATCTATCTTCCATTATTTCTGTTTTCTGAATTTTTTTGTTTAGTGCTTATTTGTGATGTTAGCTCTATGAAAGTTCCCCTTCATTGTCTCCTCTCTCCTCTCATTAATTACATGTCCCAGAATAGATAAATGATTTGCTGTCATTGTCTACAGTAAACCTTCCACCTAACATGGGGATGACTGTTTGTCAAGATGATGCTGTGCATGTTTCTTAGCATTCTGTGGGAGAGTACTTATCTAGGCTTTGTCAAATAAAGCAGTAGTTAATGACGTTTTTTTTTTTTAATCCAGACTCTTTTCTAGTTGCATTAGCCCAGCTGCAAAGCTTCAAGTGCATTGATTTGTTTTGTGAGCAGTGTTGTAATTTCAGTGGTGTCCATTTCAGCTGAGATTGTCCTTAGTAGCTGATGGCTTTTTAATGTTTTGATGATCAAGCATTTGTTGGTTACAGTCACAGGCTGCCATTTAGTAGAGTGCATTTTGTTTTCTTATTTGTATGCAATGGAGACCACACAGGTAGGCATTAACCTTTTGCAGCTTTGTTCTTCTCTTAAAGGAAATATTCTCTATTAGCTTACATACAGGCATTTTATTTCTTTATATGTGCATAAATGGATTTAAAATTAGAATTTTGAGGTTGACCTTTTCTGCTTCACTGTTTCTTTTATAATCCATCACAATCACATGCTATTTTGTCTAATATATTTTTTTCTGTTGTTCAAAGCATCACAAGCAATTGGCCCTTGCTTTCCCCAATAACTTATTTCTCCCAGTGACCTTGCCTTTTTATTTTGATTATGTGCCACTGGGACAGTAAACTGCTGTCCACAGTGGAAGATTTGGATGTACAGAAAAATTAATTCATATGAGCTGGACTTAGGCTGGGATTGTGAGGGTGAGAAAAAGTATTAACAGCAACTGACCTCGGCTTAATCTCTGGAGGCTTCCTTTACAACTGATGGAGGAAAGAGACACAGACACACACCCCCCGACACTCCCAAACCCATGGGCTCCCTCTCTCCGTCCCCATTCCTTCTCTCACTTCCAGGAAAGCACCTAAATCGGTTCCCTGCTCTGAGCTGCATTTACAGGCACCCCACTGACCATTCAGAAGGCTGCAGAGCCTCCTTGAGCTGAGGGAGATCTTTTCCCTCCCTCCCTCTTCTCTTTGCTCTCCACAGAGGAGCAAAAGCTGATCTCACGGAGGCAATAGACTGAGACCGCTCCACTTAGGGCCTAAAAGCTAAACTCATTTTTTACCTTTTTTTTCCTTTTTTAATATCAGTGTTTTCTACACCTGCATGCAATGCAGTTTCTCCCCATCATCTTTCTTTCATATCTGAAGGAAGTAAAAAACACTTGTTAAATCTATGTTTGATCACTTGAGAGAAATATTGTTTCTACAGTGAAGGCACCATTAAGTACCCATCTCCCTCCTGACACAGGCTTAAATCTCTGATTGCTTTCCTGAAACTCACAGGAACTCATCTGTGTTTGATCTTCTAACCTCAGCACTTTCAATTGGGTACTCCTGCCAGCAGCACCTTTTATTTAGATCTGTGTTTGCAGTAATTTCTCTTCTTACACTCAAACTCTTGTTGTGGGTCAAAGGGAACACACCACATATATGGAGCTAGGAATGTGTTGGTTATTTTAAAGTTATAATTTTCTAATTAGATACTAAAAATTTTTAGTAATTTACATTACAACCCTGTCATTAAAATTATCTTAAGGGATGAAAATTTGGGGATTTTTTTCCAAGATTTTGTGTCAAAGTAGTATGAAACCTGCTCTGTGGCCATGCTGGGCTGCATGGGTTTCACCAACTACACCATCCTTAGCTGTCCTTAGCCTGGCTAGATCTTGGACAAAAGACTGCCAAAGAAAACCAAGCAATGTTATTACCGCTGGCAAAAGAGTTGTGAACCACAGAGGCCATGGCAAAGCCTTTGCAAATATGAGCCCACAGAAACCAGTTCAGAGGAAATATTTAATTTAACTGGCTGGCTTGTCCAGATAAGAATGAAAAATAAAAAATCACCAATATCACAAATTTGTGGCTCATGAGGATGGACTCAGTTAAATATACGGTTGGTTTGGAAGGCATGATTAAAAAAAAAAAAATCACTAAATATTGAGCTTTTTAATTTGTGCCATGGGATTTAAATTCTTAATGCTTACTTTTGACTGAACTGGGTTTTTCCCCTAACATTATGACTCAGGAGCCAGGACTTAAAAGATAAACCAAACACAATATGTCATAGAAGATTTGAGACAATTCTCGTGCCAGTTGTGAGGGGGAATGAGCTGGCCTTCCAGACCCAGTTAGCACTACTATCAGTTGTTCATGCACCTAAAGCTGAAGAAAACCATTAGGCTCATCTCTACAGGTATTTTTTTTGTTCTCATCTCCTCACCAGTTCTAAAAACAGCTCTAGGAACAACCTGTGATTCCCTTTCCCTCCATGTTCAGAAGTATAATTTGAGATATGGACTGGGATTGAAATTATGGGAAGGTCTTATCCCTGTGCAACTTCACCCAGAGCCCTGTAAAAACAAACTGTAGTGACTGCAGTACAGCTGTATACCTGCTTAGGTTTCTCTGCAATGATCTTCAAGCCCAACAAATAGTTAAAAAAAACCCAAAACAACACAGAAGTTCTAGTTTCTGTGTATGTTTTTTGATGCATCCTCTCTGAGACATTGACAAACAGATATTATAGTAATAAGCACTTTATTGTCACAACTGTAAAAATAATAGAGGTCCCAAATGGTGCTGCAGTTGTTTGTGCTCTCTGTGATGGGAAACCTGGCAGCTAAATATTGGAATGAGCGTAACAACACTCTGCTAGTTATGTTACCACTAATATTAACCTTATGTTTGAATAATGGTCACTAGAATGTATTTCACTTTTTCTGTGCTCTTACCTCTTGGCTTTTTTTTCTCTAATAAAACAGCAAGCAAAAGTGATAATGACAGCATTTATTACTTACTTATTTTAAATCACAGTGAGAATTGGACACAACAGGCCAACAACTGCCAGAAGTACTAATTGTAAACTGTTACCACCAGCCTGGTCTAAATGTGGATAAATAAGATGAGCGGTTGCAGTTTCATGTTTCCCTTCTGTCTTTGTAAAGAGGTGTCTTGTGATGGCAGCATCTGATTGCTTCCATCTAGTGTTCAACTAGCTGATAAGTGGGTCCAGGTGAAAACTTGGGTGAAATGGGAGTGGAGCTGGGCCCAGGTGATGCATGATGTACCTTACAGCTTGTTGACTTCTGAGGGACATCAGCAGCCTCTGTGGTGCCATCAAAGGGTAATGTAATTTGCAGTCACTTGGGTGCCTTGTTATTTGTCTGGAGTCAGAGGAGACAGACCTTGCAGACAATGACATATTATAAGAAGTTATGTACTAGTAGGCACACAGCCAGCCTGGGCAAGTGGCCAAGGGAAAAGCAGGGCTTCACAGAGACATGCCTCAGTGAAAGACAGAGGGGACGACTCTGAAATTCTGGGTTTGTAGTCTGGAAGCAGGGTTTGGTTTCCTTTCTTTTCTTCTCCAGGTCCTAGGGAAACACTTTGTTGGGGCTGGTATTCCACCTAGCAGAAAGAGTGAAATGTACTTGCAGGGAGGTTGGTGCTGCTATGTGAGCTAAAGGAACTGGCTTCTACATCTACGTTTCACATCTATGGTTGTAATTAAGGTTTAATGACTGGCATGTAATTATTCACATTGCTTAATTTGTAGCATGTTAATGGGCATGATTTTGGTCCCACTAGCATTCTTGCAAATAATGTCTGGCCACAGTTTTGTGGATAACATTAGCTTAGGATTGTTCTAAGGAAGCGGTGTGAACAAGACCACTTTGAGAAGGAGAGAGTTTAATCATATTTACACAAGCTTGCCTGCTGCTTGCCTTTGGGTTCAGAAAAAAAGGCCTCTGTCTTTTTTACTTACCTCTACAGATGTAGATCCTGGGCTTGACTTGGCGGGTCTGTGTAGGGATTTAGAGGCTCAGACTCAGACACGTAGATGGAAAAAAACCATCAGTTGAAGCCCTCCAAACACTTCTGTAGCATTCATAGCTTCAGAATTTGATCAGGGAATCTGTATCAGCTCACACATGGTGACATTTTCCAGTAATTAATATATTTCAAGCCTGATCATTTGCCTGAATTTGAAAGCAGTACCTTAATTACTTGTGAGCCACACAAAAATGTTCAGGCTCTGTAAGCTGCAGTCATTCCCCATGGTCAGTGTAAATTCTGAGCACAGAAATGTAAAAAAAAAAATTGATCAATCTGTTGGATTAACATGTCCCTGGCCTACCATCCAACACTTATATTAATGAAAATTGACAAGTTGTTTTAACCCAAGGATGTGTTTGCTTTTAGGTAACTTGCAAATAGTGCAAACACATTTTAGGAGTGCAATGGAGAAAAGGAAAAGTCTATTTTTGGATCCCTAATTCTTTGAACAGTTCTGCCAATGCCATCTATGGTTTGTGCATTGGGATTTCAAAACTCGGCAGTGCTGATAGGGATAGCTTTCTTTTCTGTTGACCATCTGTCAGGTGCAGGAACCAGAACACATATTATTAATTCTATAGATTAAAACTTCAGTTGGACTGGCATGCTGGTTTATTACTGTCTGCTTGGGCCCATGTCTATGAACAAACTATATCCAGTCAAGCCACTTTTTTTTTTTTTTCTTGTGACATTCAGAAATGAGTTTGTGGATCTCGGTTGTGTCTCTGTAAAAGAGAAGGGAAAACGTTCCGTTAGGTTCTCATTGATTTATGAAGCAGAAACGTTTGCAGGAAGAAGTCTTGAACAGCTTGTTTGTTCAGCTCAGCGGCAGGGACAGCCTGCAGATGATTAGTTCCACTCATGCCCATATGTGTCATGACAGTAAATACTGATTATTACAAAAGGTTGTGTGGGAGATGAAGCTAATTAAGCAAAAGTTAAAAACAAATGTGTACTGATTGTTTTAAAGTGTGTAAATAACAAGGGGTCTGGCTCATGTTTGCATTATTGCCTTTAAAGGGAGCAAAGTTATGCAAATGCATGCAAAAGTCTCTCTAGAGTGTTATTGGTTATCATGTGTCACAGCTTTCAGTGTTAACGAGCTGTCTCTTTAAGAAAAGACTTAAGGACCAGATTTCCAAAAGCGCTATATACTAGAGAGGCCTTGAGAATGTGACAGATTCATTTTGTGGTGCTTTGAGGTTTCAAAATTGGGGATTTATTCCATAAAGTGTTCCAATGCTTTTATTAAAATGGATGGCTGGGAAGAATGGTTTTGTCACCCCTGTACAGGCCCAATCCCAGTTTCCACTTCAGATTATTGTCTTCCATCTTTCCAGAGTGTCCTGAGTCAAAACAGACAGGATTTCTTAGAGAAATGTTTCTTTTCATGATTGCTGTGGTATAGTAAGCAAACAATTGCTTTTTAAGTTGCTATTTCAGTCATCATACAAATAGTGCAAGTTTAGGTATGTATGTAATTTCTAAGAGTGCTTACAATGGACAGGCAATATGTGATTTTTAATCTTTTGGTCGGGGCCTCACAATGCAGATTGAAATGCATAAACTATAGAATTTTCCATTTAAAAGCTTAATGGTTTTATTAAGTATAACTACTGCTCCACTGTTGTTAACAATTAGTCTTTATGAAGGGCTGAAATACTGGGTAGGAAGTGATATTAACCTTTGCCTTCCCTCCATAATCCTTGATAGTTACCATCGCCTTTGTTAATATGAAGATCTTCCCTCATCACATACTTTGGGAAGATGTCTGCAGTGGAAACAGGCGAGAAGTGTAACGTGTTGCCTCTGAAAAAGTCTTTTGTGCACACGTTATCTTGGATATATTTGGAAATAGGTTAAAAGCTGTTTTTTACAGAGGAACCTTGGAGATCTGAGTGTTTAGGTCCTCATGCACCCTCCTTCAGCAACAAAGTTGGCTTGTGTTACTGTGCTTCAGAATTTAGAAGAAAACAGAGGTAGTGTCTGCCTAAGGTTGTGGATAGGTGCATCAAGTTGTTCAGAGATGTATTCCTCCTCTTTCTCCATGAACCTAGCCAGAGAATTTAAAGACCAATAAAAATACTGATAAAAGTCAACATTAATTATTTCATTGTGGCTCACTTTCGTTGCTGACCTGGCTGAATGACAGGTTGAAAAAAAATTGATAGCCTTTTAATAAAGCTATGAAATGTTAGCAAACGGTTTAAGGGTCTGCAGTTTTAGTAGCTAGAATGTAGTAGCCAGTATGTGATGGCAATGAATATGTATTAGCTCTACGAAAGATTATCACAGCTCTTCCTTTAAAAAAAAGATGATTATGCAGTGTCCCTGTAACTGTTTAATCATATTCAGGAAAAAAAAAATCAAACTGTAAATGAGTACAAAGAAGAGTTATTAGGGTGAGCAAAGAAATGCAGTATTTATTTTATAAGAGAAAACTGAGGGCACTTGCCTTGCTCAATCCAGAAAGCAAAATGAAAGGAAGGGGGGTAAATGTCTGTTATCTGAAAGTACAGAAAGTAGCAGAATGGGCCAGATACCTGAAAGAAAAATTAGCTGTTGATTCCAAAGTACTACCCCTGGTGGAGAGCAAAAGGTTATCTAGAATATTTCTTAATACAGTGTTGTATTGTTTTGTTCGTTTCTGATAGAGGAAACTAATATTTCTTTTTTTTTCAAAAGATTTTAAAAGTGTTGGAAAAGATTGCTAGAAGCTTTCTGGCACACTTGCAAATTCTGTAAAAAAAAAAAAAAAAAAAAAATTACAAGTAGTTCAACAAACACCTTTTTTCTGAGCCTTATTAGAAACCTGTTTTGGAAATGAGAGCTGAGTTTTTAATTACCAGAAGGCTTTCCTCCCAATTTCCCCATGATTCACTTCTTCAACTCTGTTCAATGTTTGGCCAAGAGACTTCCAGCAGAATTTTTCTGTTTGAGGGGGCAAGATGACTACAGAGGAAGACAGGACTTTTTGGTGAAGGGATGTTTGACTGTGGGACTCTCTTGTGTGGGAGATCAGATGAATATTTGTCTTTTATAATCTTAAAAGCATGAGATAAAACTCAGTTTGCACTCCTCTTTCCCTTTGCTTAGTATGTGATTGCAGGGAAAGTCCATAACTGTATGGCAACACACAAGGGTGAAGCAGAAAAAACTTCATACTCTGCTAAAGACTAACATTTCTAACTATATAATCAATGATGCAGTTTTATATTTATTACCCTTTTATAATTGATATTTCTGAAATGTTGCTTTTTACCATAAAATGAGTGAACTGATTCCTGTATATTAAAAAATATTTAATTTTCAACTATGCTTTCCCTCAATTTCAAAGCACCAAGCTTTGTGTCTCAGCTATTTTTAGTGATTTAAGGTGGAACATTTAAAAATTTTTCTTACTGTAGTCTAACTAATTAATCTGTTTGTTTGTCTGCCAGTGGCTACTGGGGGAATTTCCTATTTTTTGTTGTGTCTAGATAATCCTAGAATATTTCAAGCTGGAAGAGACCCATAAGGATCTTGCTCCTCGCCAGACTACCTAAAACTAAATCATATGACTAAAAGCATCATTCAGATGCTCCTTGAACTCTGACAGGCTTGGTGCCAATAAAAATTGCATCCCTTTATATTTGTCCACATTGAATTGCATAAGCCAATTAATGGCTTTATACCATGTCTGTACTCATGCTGACGCTTATTTCCCTTCTTTCTTGCACTGCCTACCCCCTATTTTAGAATGGTTTAGAAATGTCACTCTTCTATCTATCCTTTCTACGGAATATTGAGTTCAATAACAAGTAAGCCACGTTACACAAAGCTGTCAGTAGGGAATGTGACACTGCAGTCTGTATCTCAGTAAAAAACCTGGGTACTAAGCAGGCTGCTTGCTGAATTTCCTCTGTCTCTCGGACATAGTTAGGTTGTTTCAGGGTTGTGGTACACTAGCAAAACAGCTTAGAAAAAGCTTTGATGCCTGTTGCTACTCCACAGAAAAACAGTTCAATTGGCAAAACTGTCATTTAGCACTCTGTATTGACCATTTAATGAAATTAATCTTCCTTTAAGGAAAAAGCTTGTGTTGTTTATGCTTTGGTTGAAGATTCTTTATCTTCTTTATCTTAACGTAACCACTTCAGGGAAAAAAAGTGATACACCTTAACTGTTAGCAAAACTCTCCAACTTTTTTTTTTTCTTTGGGGGGGGGGGGGGGGGCGCAAAATGGTGTTGAATTTCCCATACATAGCTTTTATTTTATTTTATTTTATCCTCCTTCTTGGGAATAAAGGCATTTCAGAAAGTATGAACTTCCAATTTTTTCACAAAAGCAAATTCTTCAGAAGGTGAGGCACAGTGAACTCTTCCTTTATACTTCGTGCTCTGTCAATCTTCCTGGTAACATGTGTGTAACAATTTATATCATGTATGAAACCCATAGGAAAGACCTTATTCCAGCTTCTGAATACCTAGCGTAAAACTGTAAAGCAGAAGCTGCTGTCAACCCTCAGTTAAACACATGTATGCCACCATCTCCTTTTCATCTCTGCTGTAGTCTTCACCCAGCCTTTCCGCTTGTTTTATCGCTGCATCCATCTTTCTGTTATCCATTCAATTCATAATTTCTAGACTCCTGTGTGCCCAGAATGTTACTGTTCATTTTCCTGCAAATTCAATTTCACTCATAGTGTAAACATGGGGTCTTGACTAATGTAATCCTCTAGGAAGTTCTCAGAATATCACTCCTAAAATAAATTAAGGTAAGCTTAATAATTAAAACCGTTGGGTGCTATGCAGAAAATCCTTACTGTTTATAAAGTGCCTAACTGGTGATTAACTGCTAATGTGTCTGTTCAGAGCCCTAGAGATACTCTAGTTACAATAAATAAACAAGAAGTAGTTGTCTATTCCTAGCATAGTTGTGTTTTATCCTTTTTTTTTTTTTTTTTTTTTTAACACTGAGGTTAAGTGTGTACCTTTTATGCCTCAAGTGCTGTCCTTTGGACTGGTCAGTTGGAGAGGCAACAAGGACTCAGATTTCATGGGGTTTTGAAGTACTAAAAGTTATATTATTACTCACTGCAAAGGTTATATGAATCTTTGAGAGCACAGTGAACTTTCCTTTATGCAACAGCCTTGGTGATTTCACATCATTACTTGAGTTTAATCTGAAAATGTATCTTTTGCCTTCCTTCCATTCTTGCTCTTCCTGCTCTTAATTATTGTTCTTTAATGTTGGTTTAACTTGTAATGATAGAGTATCCAAAAGATACTTCCAAACTATAAGATAAAACTGTCCTGTGTTACATTTGAAAGGATTAATTGCACTTGGGAGAAAAATTGAACATGAGTCCACAGTATACTTCTAAATTTCAGTAATAGATAAATGCATGGTTACTGAAGCTTATTCCTTCCAGACAGAGAAAAACTTGGAGGTTATATTGTCAGATGCTTTATAATAAGTGTGGGGAGGAAATACAAGAGGGAAGTACTCATGTTCACCGTACTGTAGAAATAATTAATTCAACTGACCATCATTATCACTGAATAGTCCCAACTGTTTTCTAATGACATGTCCCAGTGCAAAATGTCTTTGTACTTTTCAGCCTTTGTTCAATCTGAGTGGTTAACTTTCCAGTAATATTACTACTATGTGTATGAACTGAATAATCAATCTGAGAGTTAAAACATTACATAATAATTAAGCATCTCTTCCAGCAACAGGACATCTGTGCTCAGTGATGCCTGCTGGGATCCAATGGCTGGATCAATTAAATGGTTTGCAACTAAATTCTGCCATCTCTGAGTTGCTGTTATCTTCAGTGGAGAGGTTTATGGGTTTGTTTAGGGTTTTCTTCTGAGTTGTGAGAAAATGATGAACTGAGGGGTTATCAAGAGATGAATTTCCAAGGTTTATTAGTGTACTTGCACTGTTTTAGCTACTCTCAGGTATCAGCTTCTGTGGTAGAAGTCAATGTAGTCACACCAATTTCTGACTTCTATCCACATTCTTTTTAAATTGCTGCAAATTACACACAACTCAGTATTGGCAACGTGTTGTGCAGAGGCCATCTGTGTGCTTGATATACCATATTGACTGCAAGATCAAATGAACTAAAGCTATAAAATAAATGGTGTATGGTACCCCTTTGTTCAGCTCAAACCATAGAAATCAACTGTCACATATGCAACTTTTCAGCCCAAGCAAAATATCTGTCTGTGTCCAGGACGGAGCTTTAAATATAATATCATGTTAGGAGGCCAACCTGCTATCAGTCTTAATAATAGGAGCAGTCGTATTTCATTGTGGGAAATAGCTCAACCCAAACAGCTCCTACAAAACAGACTAAAAGAGTATAGTCTGTTTATATGTGCAAGTACAATAAAATATAAGACTCAGCTGGTTTGAGAATCAGCTCTAAGCCTATTTTTTGTGTTGCCCTTGTGTGATTAAGAACCTCCCCACTCAGTTTGAGGAATAGCTCTGGAAATGTAAAATGTTCTAAAAAACTTTAGCTGGTTTCTATGTTGATTCATCAGTACCCGAGGCAATTGCTTTCCATAATATCCATCCTTCACTGAAAATAGTTTCCCATCCAGAAATACACTAATATGTATTAATGTCTAATCATGATTAAACTGATACTTCTGAATAATCCAATCAGTACTCACTAGAGTAGGAACCGTGTAGAGCTCTTCAATATTACTGAAAAAAAAAAAAAGTAATACCTTTGCATCAACACTTTCCACAATGAACATAGTGAGCTTTTTGAAGAGAGTCAAATGGTTTTCTAGGCATCTTTCGAAGTCTATTCTAGCCTAATTTTATTTTATAGGTCTAAGAAGCTATTGTGCATCTGAGAGTTAGCATCAAAACAATCTATGCATCAGTCCAAAAACCTGGAGAAGTAAGGGTATGCATTACGTATGGTTCTGTGTGGGCATAGAGAAGTAACTGCCTGGGGACAAGTTCACCTCCTCCTTCATTCCATATTAAAACATATTTCTGTCTTTGTTTCTCTTTTGTCTTCTTTGGATTTCTCTGCCTTCTGCCCTTACTCTTCTAGCCTCTAGTTACTCTACCAGTCCTCTGCTTTGGTGCCCTTATCCTTTGTGCTCAGTTTACCACCCTGTGCTGTATTTTTCCTGTCAGACTCTTACTTGAGAGAGCAGGAGATGACGACTATAATAGAGACATGTACTTCTAACGCACAGCAGCAATGGGAAGAGCCAGAGTGCGGAGGGTGGCGGAGTCTTGTGCCACGGCAGCGAGGTGTGTGACAGCCAAAGGGCACCGTGGTGGCATGCATGAGCTAGCTTATAGAAACATTGTCATGCAGAAAGTTGTCAGGGGCATTGCGTAGGGCGGGCTGCCAGAGGTGAAGAAGCATGACTTCTGTTGATGTATGGCCAGCCAAAGCTACTAGAAAGTAATTCTAGCTTCATATTAGAAAAAAGCAAAATCCCCCTTTGTCAAGTGGAGCAGGCAGAGAGTTTAAGACTGTGCAGTACTACTCTAAATAATACTTTTTTATTTTATAGAACACTTTATTAACATTCAATATTAGGTCAATATTATGCCAAAGGGAAAAGTGCAGTCCTGGTAATTACTGTCCTATAAACCTAAATGCTGAAGTTAATTGGGGAAGCGTTTAACAAGAAGTCAGTATGAGTCTAAGGCAATTTAAATTACTTTTTCTGAAGTAAACAAATACTGGAAACTCAGAATGCCAGAATTCACTGAATTTGCACGCTTCAGCTGAGTTGTTTGTCCCATTACAGAAAAGGGCAGGGGTCAACATGCTTTTGAACAAATACATTTAAAAATAATGACTAAGAGATAGATCTCAAGTCACACTCAATTTATAGCCCTTTGTATAATCAATTGCTTCCTATGAGTGATCATTCATTAATAATCAACAAGGAAAACAAATTAATCAGTATATTAATGTAATTACATAAAAGAGGGCATGCATATGTTGTTTTGATTTACACAAGATTAATGCATCTTTTGAGATGTTTTAATAAGAAGAAATATTACTGTTAAGGGATTATTTAATTGAACTACTTCATGAGTACATTATTAAAAGCATTATGTTTTATTTCAGAATACTTCAATATTTATTCTTAATAAGCAAATTCTACATGCTATACAAAATTAAAGCATTGGGGATGTTATATTTCTATGTTAGATACTCTCAGTGTAAAACATAACTGTTATGTTAGGAAGCTTATTCCCCACCATGTCACTTCTTATTCCTGTATTGCATTTCACATTGTTTAATAACAGATTCACAGGCTGTTTTTCAACTGAAATTTTGTATTCTTTTGTCTACAGCCTTTGATCCATTAGGTGTACATCTTCCATCTGAGGGTAATTCCCTATTTAATTTTTAGAAAAGCTATACTAGAGGAAGATGGTTTCCAATCAAACTGCAATAGCTTTGAAAATATGTTGCAAGCAAAGCTTTACACTTTGCATTTTCAGTTTAATTGTATTGGTTTTTTGAGAGAATCAGCTCTAGTCATGTGTGGTAGCTGATCATAGGTAATGTCCTGTGTCACAGTCTATTTGGATCTCTCAAATTTATAGGACAATGTACTCTGTAAATTAAAATTTATTTTGTGAGCTCATTAGGAAAGAAAACAAACATGACATCCAAGGGCTCAATTCCCTTTGTACAGAGTAGACTAATATGTGAATTCACTAATTCATCACTTAATTCCTGAGGTTTCTAATACACAAGTTCTCTAACTCACAAGTTGCAACTTGTGCACCTATGAGCAAAATAGTTACCTAGCTGACGGTGAGAGTGCTCATCCTTCCTCCCCCATCATGGTGTGGGTGTCCCCTGTATCACTCTGGGAAGCACAAAAGCCTTGGCATTTCAGCTGCTGTTGAATTTGCTCCAAAAATTTTTGGGGTAAGCTGATGTATTTTTACCTTCCAGCTTGGAAGTTTGGTCTATACTGTTTCCATGAGTTAGCGGATTCTGAAGAAACTGCCAAATAATATGCAAGGATTATGGCTGCAGGAGACAGCAAGGTGTAGGTGATACTGGCTGCATAATGACCTTTAGCCCTTTCTGGCCACCATGTCCTGCCTACGTGTTGCCCTCGCTTTGACCTATGGCACTGCTCCCAGCATGCGTCAGCCCTTAGCATAAGCGGCGCGTTAGCCAAAATCTGAGCAGGAGTTGAATGAACAGTCACGCTCCTACCATATTATTTCTAAATTGTTGTTTAGGTAACGAATCCGACCACTAGGAGATGCAGCTGTTTTTGCAGTATGTTCTTTACGCAAAAGAAAGCCTTCTGGACCCAAGAACTCACATGCGTCTGTCTTGGCTTGTTTTTCAAAGCACACATCACAAAATCACAATTCTTTTTTCCTCAGATCACTTATTTTTATAATCTGATTTAAGAAATCAGATATTTTAAATAAAATTATTCATTTTTTAGAATCTGGATTCCTAGAGTATTTCATAATCTTTGTACCATATAAGCCTACTAGAATAAAGTTGCCCATGGAATTAAATTGTTATTAAACTCCAGATTAAAAGATCTGCTCATGAAGACAAATGTCAGAGAACTTTAAGAGGCTGCTAGGCAGCCTTATCTCTCAAAATTGTAAAGAAGTCCCATACTGCAGTCAGCAAATTAAAAATCATTAGTCATAATTACAAAAAGTGTAAGCAGTCATAAGGTAAAATACTTCTAGGCATTTATTAAGACAGATAATGTCATTCACTTTGTAGGCCACATAGGAAAGAAATGGGAGCTTCTGCTCTCTTTCACGTTGTACTCAGCCTAACTTTTACTTTGGGGAGCCAAGAAGATGATATCAGCTTTTCCTTCAGTTGAATGAGCAAATGAAAATTAATTGAAGCCAGAGATCTGATTTTCTTCCTCCACATATACCTTTATTGCAGATGCCAAGCAATCCATTATCCCACATTCTATGTCAGTTTAATACACAATTTTGTCAGTGTCACAAATAATCGAGGCATAAGCAACATGCAGAGATAATCCCAGATAAGACATCAGATTTGTTCTTTGATTATGAAATCTTTGGGTTGGTTTTGATGATGTGGGTTTTTTTTGGTGGGTTTTTTGTTTTGTTTTGGGTTTTTTTGTTAAAAAAAAAAAAAAAAAGTAAAGTAATTCTCTCCCTGATGCAAAGCCATACAGAAGGATGTATTTGAATAAGATGGCTGTACAGGTGGGAGCTAGAAGTAGGGTATTGTGTGTCTGACAGGAAGGTAAATTCTGATTATGTCTCCAAGGTAAGTACACAGCTCATACTACTGTGTCAGTGAAAGTCATCTCGATGTTATGCCTGCATTACCACCCTGAGGAAGGAAACGTGGTGGAATAGACATATAAATGAACTGACTTGGCCAAGATTTGTCCATTACATTTGTGCTAGAGAAGGGAATTGACCACAGGTTTCCTTGAGTTTCAGATACTCCTCTAGCCCTGATAAATATTTCCTCCAAACCCCAGTTTTCTCTGTCTTTCTACAATAAAAAGAAGGATGAATTAGTTATGGTTTTCTAACTATCAGTAGGAACTTCAAGGATACACAACTGGAGATTAAAATTGTGCATGCTGAAAAGGGAACTGAGCAGGTCAGAGGTTTTGCAACTATAAAGAGAGCATGTGAAGGACAAAAAAAGCTTCCAGAGTACTCTTCAGAATATGTTACTTTGATGTTTCACTACTTTACTTTTCATACATAAATGTTAGTCATATGGGATTACTCAGTGATATTTAATGAGGGAATTCCAGCCCAAGTAATTTAATTCAAACGACTTAATTTCATTTTCAAAACTTTAGAATCCAAGCTTTCAGTTCTAGCATTTCACAGATTTGTATGCTTTCTTAGCAAATTTAAAGATAGCCATAGTATTTATGAATAGCTTCAACTGCTGCCAGATTTTCTTCTCCCTTTATAGTCAATATTAGTAGCAGATCTACATTTCATTTTCTACTATGGTGATCTACACCTGTCTTTTTTGTGCTTGATCCTCTATTCATTTGGAAGAGAGTGTCCTTCAAAAAGCAGCTTCAAAGTCTACAAAGTGCCACTGGCATGGGAACAAGATTTAACAAGCTATATCTTTGAGCATGGAATTTAAATGGACTGAAAATTTCACCTTTTTGAATGCATAAAGAGAAAGTGCAAGGGAAAACCAGCTATATGCCTTACAAAATATTATCATTCATTCAGGATAGATATTTCATCAAAATGTCTGTGTTGCCTCCTGAAAATTAGGAAAGAAAGTAAAGGCATATTTTTTTGTAAAAAATATTCTTCAGGACTTCTTTTAAGCTTAAAAGTAAAGTAGTTCCATATGTACAGTAGTACCACCCACAGAAAACTGTGTTAAAAGAAAAATATCAAAATTGCCATTTCAGACACTCAAAAGTGTCAAGGAAGTTTGCCTGTGGCAAAAGTTATTGTGTGATGCTTCAGATACAGATGGTTGTATAACATGTATAAGCAGTATAAAACTGATTTGAGATTCCTCAGGCAAGAGTAAGTGTATCATAAGCTTTGAGAATTTGACTCCTCTGTCTCAGTATTGATCCACTTATTTAGGTATATACTTTCCAAGGATATATTGCCTTTCTATGACACTAGCTATAATTTATCCAGTTCTTAGAGCCTCTACATCTGTTATATAGATTTCTGCTAATGTTGTATACTAATGAAGAAACCAAGGAGATTGTCATCCTATGGATGGGCTCTGGGTGGAACAGGGTACATACATAATTACGTATATATAATAATGTAAATTGTGTATATAATAATGTATATTGTGTATATGATATATATGTAATTATGTAATTCTTATGTAATTATGTATCTAATTCTTTGGTCAAAATGTAAGCTTTAAGACTCACTTCAGCTTGCATTTGGCCTGCTACTGTCTCAGGACTGGGTCTTAGCTGTCCTGATCATGATGTTCAAAACTTGCTGTCCCCTCGATTGCAACCATTTTAACATTGAGGGTAATCTGGTGCTCAGCTCTGTATTCAGTCACACTGGCCTAGTCTATGGCTAATTTATTTCAAGTACTTTCATTCTTGAACTGTTACAGGTTGCTTTTGTTGTGAATTTCCTCTATTTTTTCTGCTTTTCATTCCACCCAATTTACTTCTGGAGAGCAACTAGCTTTCAGTCATGGGAGCACTTACCAGTCATTTCAAAAGGTATTGAAGGACCTCTCAAATACCAAAAAACCCAGAGTCTGTAGAATTTTAAATCCAGTAGGCAAAAATCAAGAGAAAGGACCTGCCTGTTGTCTATGCTGGCACACAGCAGTTAATCTGTAGCAATATGCTGAAGGCATTTGTCAGATATTTGTAATCAATTAGCAATATTTGCAATTAGTTTGTTTTACAGATGGATTTCAAAGGTCGATTTCTGTAACTGAGATATAAAATCTATAATTCTGGACTCAATTATTTTTGTCTTCCATTGTAGTGGGTCAGAGACTTCATGTCTGAACAGGATCACAGAAGTAATGATAACATACTTCTCCAATAGGTTTCACAGATATTTGATGACTGCAGAAGTATGCTAAGGTTTTAAGTGTTCAGTTTCTGGGCTCAAACTCTGGATGAGCAGCCGCTCTATTGTGGACAAACCTTCTGCCTATTACCCTTTGACTTCTTGTCTTCCCAGTGCTCATATCTTCCTCATTCCTGGCTCCTTTCTCACACATAGGAGTTCCCATTCGACATTATTTTTTCATGTTTCTCTTTAGCAGTCTTGATTTTAATCATCCCATTTGGGCTGCCTTTCTCAGTTCTTGGTTATGGGTCTGGGTTGAAAGCATTTGGAATAGCCTTTCCAGGTAAATTCTGCCTGGGATTTTGAATCTGTTATGTTGTGCTGGAGAAAGAACATTCATTTTAATCTGTGGGGATGCTCCGTATCCTGTACAGTTGCAGATAGGAGCTGCAAAGGGATAGAGCATGCTCTGTGCAGTGGCACCTTCTGAGACGTTTAGAGCCTAGCACCTAACATCTGTGATATCCTGCTGAGAAGATCACACCATATATTTCAGAGGTTTATATTGAACAAAATTTTTCAGGGTTGGCAAGAAACTTATCTTTGCCTGAAAAGGATTTGGCATCCTTTGTATAGTTCAAGTTCTTGCACCAAAATCCTCACCTCCACCTCCCCACTGTACATACAAATATGCTTTTTTTTTTTTTTTCTCAGAAACAGCTAAATGCTCTTTCACTCCCACTTCCCCCAGACAAAAATCTGACTTACCCAGTTGCCCACTGTGGACAACTGCAGTAAAAATGGCTAAAGTGGCAAGGATGTTAACAAGGAATACAAGATTAGCATAAAACAGAATGTGTTTGGATATTTTTCTACCACTTGTAAGAGCTATACAAGAGCGGAATATTATGATAATATAGAACAATAATGTCTTAACATTACTCTATTATGCAAAAAAATGAAACTAAGTATGTCAGAAAAAGTTTTCCTGTCTTTGATTTTTGTGGTTATCATTAATGGCATCATACTTATTGCAAATTTCTTGTTACCTTCCCTCTCTTTTCTGAACTTCCTAAATATAAAACTAGTCTGTTCTTTGCTTCTTCTCTCCTTTCTTTTACAGTTAAAAGATCAATGTACTATGCTCACAATATTCAGGTTTTATTCTTAGAGGAGTAAATGTTCTCAGTTTTTCCAGTAGTATCATAGAAGGCTGACAAATATAAAAATGAGTGTGGTTGCTTTCCCTTCTGCCTTTTGCACTGTTACACTTTCAGTTTCAAGGGGGATCAAACTACAGCTGTCTGACAAGTTCTTTTAAAGAGAACATGCATGAGATGTGAGCAGCCAGTACCATAATACCCAAACAGTTGCTTAAGCAATCATTGCTCAGAGGCCAATCCATTCACGAGGGATTGGTATTCCCTTCTTTCAGCATCTTTAATGGTGCTGTTTGGATAAATCCAAAGTTATGAATTTGTGCTTTGTTATTAGAAACTCTATGGCAGAGCCAGATACAAACATTACCTTTAATGATCAAGTTCCTGATTTAATGAGAGTATTTGTAAGTTTATTAAATACCTGAAAAAGCATTAGCTGTAGCAACAAAATCCAAGCATTAGCAAAAAATCATTTTATAATTCAATATCTTCTCACATTTTAACTTTCAAAAGCAAGACTTCTGCACTACAGAACTATCTCAGTTTCATCCATTCAATTCTGTAAGCCTTTTTAATATCAGAAATTATTTAAGTCAATAATAACAAAGTTTAGGAATATATCTGTTGCTGTCCTGCTAACTTTTTGTTTCTGAGATGCTGCAAAGTAATTTGAAAGATAAAAGTAATCTGTTGAAATAGCAGGAATGATTAAGAAGATTGTTACTTTGCAGTGTAAGGTGTGGAGAGGACAACATTAGCAATATTAAACTAACGGATTTCTGTTCTTTCTGCTGACTACCATTCTAGAAATGCAGATACAGAACCTTTTAACTGTTGAAAACTAGTAATCAGCATATGTGAATGTCTTCTTCAGCAAGAAGATAATACATTTAGAGTGAGGAATCAATAAGATTTTGAATGGATTCTCATTTATAGCTGCTTCTAAACTGTCCTGGTTTCAGCTGAGATAGAGTTAATTTTCTTTATGATGGCTGTTATGGGGCTATGTTTTGGATTTGTGCTGGAAACAGTGTTGATAATACAGGGATGTTTTAGTTGTTGCTGCACTAGTCAAGGACTTTTCAGCTTCCCGTGCTCTGCCAGGTGCAGAAGAAGCTGGGAGGGGACACAGCCAGGACAGTTGATCCAAACTGGTATATTATGGAATAGCCATATGGAATAGCTATTATGGAATAGCTATATGGAATAGCCCTGATCCAAAGGGCTATTCCATACCATGACGTCATGCTCAGTATATAAAGCTGGGGAAGAAGAAGGAAGGGGGGACATTGGAGTGATGGCGTTTGTCTTCCTAAGTAACCATTATGCATGAGGGAGCCCTGCTTTCCTGGAGACGGCTGAACACCTGCCTGCCCATGGGAAGTAGTGAATGAATTCCTTGCTTTGCTTGTGTGTGCAGCTTTTTCTTTACCTATTAAACTGTCTTTATCTCAACCCACGAGTTTTCTTACTTTTGCTCTTCCACTTCTCTCCCCCATCCCACCAGGGGGGAGTGAGCGAGCGGCTGCGTGGTGCTTAGTTGCCGGCTGGGGCTAAACCACGACATCTAAATTTTGCATTTCCCTCTGAGTCAAGACTGAGCTTTGTAATTCTTCATTTTGTTTCATACAGTTCAATCCTCTCTGAAAGCGTTGTCATACAGACCAAAGAGAGCAGAAGAAGCATAAGAAGAAAAGACTATTGTATATGACAAGGTTCTGTGAGTTTGTCTGTGTACTTTCCTCCTCATAAACTATTGTGATTAAAAGATCAAAAGGTACCATATCAGATTTGTATCCACTGACAGAATATGCAAAAATATTCTGCTGTCAGGCAGGTTATGTGTCTCACACTCCTGAGCTGCCTTAAGAACTGCAAGAAGGCAGACTGGAATCTGAACCCTGTGTGAGCTGACTCCATTTTGGTATCAATATGCTTTTGACTGATTTTTTCCATGACCTCTGTATCAGTTAGAGAAGTATTAAATTGTTGGTTTAGACTTTGAAGTAAAATTGAGCAACAGATACCTATATTTTTCAGACAGAATTTGGAATTTTAATTTGTAAGATGACAGAAGACAACCATGGATGTTAAAATACTGAAGACTTAATTTTGACGCTGTGAAATCAGAATTTATATTTGCCTACAACTGATGCATGCTCTTTAATATGTAAATTATCTCAGCAATACTAGAATTCTCCATTATAGAGTATGCTGCACACCTGAACTTTGTTCGTATAGCTTAACATCTTAAAGTACAAATTTAAACCAGCTCATTTCAGTGGCTGGAAACTCTTAAGAGCATCCTTAATTTGGGTTTAAAAATTACTATTTTGGTTCATTATAAACGAATCCTGGTCCATATGGATAAAAATTCCTTAAAACCTTACTTTCCACCCAGTTTTGTCAACATCACTAAGAAATCATCTATGATGTGGCATCCAGTATAGAGCAGATATCCCTAATCTAGACCCAGCTGGAGCAATACCGCCACACAGGATAGTGCAGCAGTTTTCAACAGTAGTATTTTAGTCTAGAAATAATAAAACTCTTTTAGAGCAGAAACTTGCCTAAGCTGTTAAACTAGAGACTATTAGGAAAGCTGTCAGAGTATTTTTTTCATGTTTCTGGTCCTAGAGAAGACAGTTTGAACTGGAATATGTTAAGTAGTAAACCAAACCTAACAGATGTTTAAAACTACTTAAACTAAATTGATACATAATTCCCAAGTGGAGAAGGCCCAATTACTAATTTAAAAAGTATGTATTTTGAAGTACCCTTTTTGTACAGGTGCAGTGTATTTAATAACAACAAATTTGTTTTGGTTTGTAGGTGGAAGAATTAATTATCAGCAGATCTACAGATGGTGTGAACCTATATATTCTCCATAGAAGATAAGATGTTCAGATTTGACACCTGCTCTGTTTGGGAAAATTTGGTAATGCTGGCAGTACAGTGTAATCTATATCAAATCTTGAACATGACTAGACAGAGTATTCAAACTGGGCCTATCTTCATCCCACTTTCTTTCTCTCTACAGTCTTGAAAGTAATTAAAGAATTGTGAGTTTTATTTACTTACTCTTATGACTGTTTTAGAAACAACAAACAACCACAGCCTGTATCTCTGCATCACTTTGAAAGGTATTTTGTAGGGTCCTTGTGCTTCTTTGTTTCGTGGAGTTAATAATTACTAAAAACTCAAGAATCAAAATTTGATAGTACATCAGGTGCTGAGCGAGTTAGTGTAGCTGTCTACCTTTTGCATTATCCTATCATTTCAGTTAATGTGACACAAACCTTTTTATTAAGTATTTCTATATTCAAGTGCACTGGAAAAACATGGACAACAGGAAGAACTAGAGACATTCTTTCAAAGAGACAATAAGATGAACACTGTCTAAGTCTAAATGAGCATTCAGCTAAATTCTGTTACAATACAGTCAACAGACTGACACGTAAAGTGTCAATAAACCCTATGAAATCCTGGAAAAATTAGAGCGCTGTAAGAAATGACAGGTTCAAGTTTCATGCCTGCCAGCAGAAGAACAAGGAGGAGGAGCCAGGAGAGCTTTGAATTTCATATTTCATAAAATTGGAGTGTGTGCATGTAAATGGTAATAGTATTGCTCCATGAAGAATTGTTTGTAGTCTGCATATTTATATAATGAGAACAGGACTAAATTAAATTCTACTCCGTATGTGTGTCTTGCCTAAACTAGGAAGGTCTGACTCAACCTAGATGGGCATTTCTAAGATTTAGAAAATGATTGATTAAGAGCAAAATATAAGATGATGGAATTAAATTCTCAGTTGCCTCCAACATCCACTACATAGTAAGCACAAATGAAGGATGGTGTTTACAGTGTCTTCTTTATGAGGCAATTTCTGTTTGTGTACAGGGCCCTCTGAAAATGGGTGTGGGAGCAAATGAACTGTTTATACTCTATGTGGGGGATTCTGCTGTGATAAAGAACCAATGTGATGATGATATGTTTAGAAAACGCTCATGCTGGATAGGGTCCCACGTTTCAAAATCTACAATAAAATTTTTTGTCTCTTAATCTGCAGTTTTGTTTGCTAGTACCTCAGGAAAGATTTCAGGATCACATTTGCCCTCCCCTAGACACCCAGAGATGGTTGCAAAGTGGTCATAATACTTCTATCCTGCATTTCATGCTGACACACAAGAGTAATAACAGTTCAGAAGGAAATGTGGAGTAAAGCCAGAAGTTTTGTGTGAATGCTGTAGGAAAAAAGAGGTTGTGCCATAGCTGTGAGTGGGGAGGAAAGAAGAGAAACAATCTTCAGCTATCAGTGAAGGTAAAGGTATTAAAATAAGTAAGTCTGCAGAATGAAAGATTTTTTTGAAAATTACGAGATGAAGAACATTAGGGAACAGTTTAGTGGTATATGAGTTTAAAAATCCTGAGGCTTGCAAAGCTAATTAAATGCTAAATTCAGAAAGGAAGTTTCAGTAGGATTTTTCTGAGCTCCAGTGTTGTGCTATTTTTGGAAGAAAATAGATAAAAGGTGGTTATGTTGGCATATGAAATGTTATCCCTTTGGGAATAAGGGACCTGAATTAATTGCTTATCCCCTCCCCTTCTCCCTTTCTATGTACAGTTGGATTGCAGAGAGAATTGATCTTAAAAGACCTGAGTAAAACTTGAACACATAGCATTCCTGTGTAAGTAAATAATGTAGTTTGTGTAGCTGGTTGTTACATATAACAGTTTTAAGTTTTAAACATGCTAAAGTCATACAGGGTTAGAAGAAGAGCTGTGAAGCTTATGGAAGTTCTAATTCTCAAGAAGCATTCTAAAAAAACCCTCAAAGCAAAGAAAACTCAAATCTTTTTAAATGGCAAAATGGAAAACTAAAAAAATAATTCAATTGGAGTCGACTGAGTGTTTCATATTTATTTTCTTTTTATATGTTGTTCCATTGGCCAAAGCTGACAAGATCATCTTTTCTGTTGTTTTTTTTTCCAGTTTCTTGTCAATTAATTTTTTGCACCCTGTGGGAAGAAGCTTTTAAAGAGTGCAAAGTGGATTCTGAGCAAACTGTTAAATCCTTTAAATTTTGTCTTAATTACTCTACAAATCTAGTTAAAGGGTCAAGAGGAAAATCCCACCTTTGCACAGCTTTCATTAGAATTTTTCATTTTTTGTGAACTGGCCTGAACTTTGGGGCATAACGGAATGGTTGGCTTTCTGAAGAGGTGTCTGTTGGCTTGAAGACATCACCAGAAAGAAAAAATAGTTGTCAAAGTAAATGTCAACTGATGTCTTTCTCTTTAAAGATTTTAAACTGCAATATGTTTCATGCTTTATTTTTTTCTGTAGTGCTAAACATGGAAAAATTCAACTTCAAAGTGAGGTTTTGGTATTCCCTTCTATACTGCCAGAGGCTCTTTTGCCCCTTTTTATTCTCGAAGGTTGCCTGGCAGAACTTCTGTGTGTTGCTGAGTGTACTGTGCACCATGTGTACCCAGCTGTTTGCTGCTTCTGCAGTCCACTGTAGACTAACCATCACTTTGAGAGGTGTTTGCTATCTTTGCTGTTTCCAGATATAAAACTGGGATGCCAGGAGTTCATAAAGTCATTTAACTTCAGTGTATTTTGAACAACTGTGCCAATGCTGGCAGAAAAGGGAGATCTCATGTCCAGGAAATTAACATTACTAGTGGAAGGCTTATGCAGTGAGTGTAAAGTCAGCACAGTAACAAGCTTCTACCAAAAAATGTGTGCAGATGTTTACCATGTTTCTATACAAGAAAGAGAGTAAATAGTGATTACATAGCTTGAAAACTCCTCTTGTATTTGCAAATCATCAATCAATATATTTGGCAATCTTCAATCAATATACTTCCAAAAATCCTTGAACTGACTTGAGTAGTTATCCTATAATGGTAATGTGCTATAAAGTTTCATCATGGAAATATTTAAAATAAAACTTCCTTTCTCCATTTTCTGCAGTCCATTATGCGGAAATCGGCCTCCAAAGTGTGGCATCTCGGAGCACTGTTATACAGGTGAAACACTTATCTTGTTCTGTGAAGCTCCACAGTAGTTACTAAGATGGCAACTGGGTCAGCTGTCAAATAAAGTTATAGTAGCTCTTCACCGAAAGTTTAGTGGACATTACTACATATAGTTATTTCAGTTTATCTTCCTGAGGACCATTTTGTGTATGAGGTGCAGTAAGCAAAATATTAGATTCGACTATTTTTCATGAGCAAGACATAATACTCTGCCTGACCAGGAGAGGTCATGACTTCTCAAAACATTTGTGAAATGGCTTCTAACTTTTCTGTTTCTATCTTGGTGTCCCCATGTAGACTCATAATTATTTAATGGTCTTGCTGAAACCACTTCTAAACAATTTGAATGTTATGCCCTCTATTTGTCCACACAGCCAGTTAAGTATTAGTTCAATATCTGATCTTTGAATCCAGAGACGGAAATGTTCTGTGGTCTGCTGATTTCCTGCATGTATTGTTCTGTCTCCAGACACTTCCTGGCTTGCTAGGAACTGTCTCTGCCATATTTCAGTTTGAACACCTCTACTCTTAGGTAGAACTAGACTTAAACTTTTGACAGCCTTGGATATAAAGGTTTAGACTTGTGCAATAGGTGTCTTAGTTTCCTTCCCCAAAGCTGTAAGTTCTTAACATTGGCTTTGCTTTTGTTAGAAATGTAAGGTTTTTTTTTCTTTTCAGGTTTCTACGTTTGGCACCTGAAAACCTTATCTACACAGAACTTGCAAAACTGCTCTGCTTTCCAGGGATATTGTGATGTGCAACATGCCGGTTCCCATTGATGGCTCAGTTTGTGTAAGCATGCAGCAGCTGTGGCATTTTCATCAACATTTGCCATAAATATGGAAATCCCAGACATAAGCATCATTTGGCCATGCAAGGTATTCTTGTAAGCTGGGCAGTTCCAAAGTAGCTCAGTCACTGTTGTATTTTAGACCCAGATGGCAAGTAAGCACTACACAGCCACTCGCTCACTCCCCACCTCAGTGGGATGGGGGAGAAAATCAGAAGAGTAAAAGTGAGAAAACTCGTGGGTTTAGATTAAGACAGTTTAATAGGTAAAGGAAAAGCTGCGCATGCAAGCAAAGCAAAACAAGGAATTCATTCGCTACTTCCCATGGGCAGGCAGGTGTTCAGCCATCTCCAGGAAAGCAGGGCTCCATCATGCTTAACGGTTACTTGGGAAGAAAAACACCATCACTCTGAACATACCTCCCTTCCTTCTTCTTCCCCCATCTTTGTATACTGAGCATGATGTCATATGATATGGGATGTCCCTTTGGTCAGTTGGGGTCAGCTGTCCCAGCTGTGTCCCCTCCCAACTTCTTGTGCACCTGGCAGAACATGGGAAGCTGAAAAGTCCTTGATTTAATATAAGTATGACTTAGTAACAACTAAAACATCCCTGTATTATCAACACTGTTTCCAGCACAAATCCAAAACATAGCCCCATACTAGCTACTGTAAAGAAAATTAACTCTATCCTAGCCAAAATCAGCACATTCTCCATCCCTTATTCCATACTATTTACATCATGCTCAGGTCCCACACTATCCAATACATTCTCATTACCCACCACTCCCTTTCCCATCCTTTGATATAATACACAGATATCATTCCCTTAGTCTATGGACCACCCCTGTGAAATACCTGTAAAATGTCCATAAATGTCCACAAAATGTCCACTGAGTTCATTCAGTCCATGACTTTGGGCTCCATCTGTTGTGGTGGTCACTCAGGACAGGAGAGGTGGTGTGTTGCATGGAGTTGTTGGACACCAAAGCCAGCTCAGTTTGGGTCACTGCTGCATTTGCACTGCTTCTTGTAAGGCTTGTCCTCCATTCAGGTGGTTCTGGCTATAGTAATTCCTATAAGATGCAACTCAAATCCTGGGTTACAACAATTTAAAGGTATATTCATTACAGTCTTGACTCCTGTTCTCTTTGGGCCAGGTTATAGGGTTTAACATTGCAATGAACTCCTCCCCTTGCTCCTAGCCTGGCTAGCAACAAGGGGTTCCTGCTACAGTAATTCCCATAACATGCAACTCAAATCCCGGGTTACAAAAATTTAAAGGTATTTGCATTACAATCTCCACTCCTGTCCCTTTGCACTAGACCATCGGGTTTAACTTTGCAATGAACTCCTCCCCTGGCTTGAACTTATCCACAGACTGCAGTCCCTTAGGGGTGTACCTGCTCCAAGTGGAGCCTTATCTATGAGCCACAGTCTCTCCAGGGGTATACCTGCTGTGGCACAGACTTATCCACAGCCAGAGTTGCTTTGAGGTGCACCTGTTCCAGTGTGGCCTTCTCCATGGGCCACAATGCCTCCAGAGTTATACTTATTCCAGCATGGCCTTACCCACAGCCACAGTACCTTCGGAAGTCAACCTGCTCCAACATGGCCTTACTTGTGGCTGCAATCCCTCCAGGGCTGTATGTGCTCTGCCATAGGCTTATCCATGGCCACGCGCTTTGAGGTGCCCCAGCATGACCTCATGCACAGCCACAGATGCTTCAAGGTGTACCTGCTGCAGCATGGACTTATCCACAGCCACAGATGCTTTGAGGTGTACCTTCTCCAGCATGGACTTATTCTTGGGCCACAATCCCTTCAGAGGTATACCTGCTGCGTCACAGACATAACCATGGCCACAGACATTTCAAGATATACCTGCTCTGGCATGGGCTTATCCATGGCCACAGGCACTTCGGGGTGTCCTGCTCCTGTGTGGACTCATCCACAGGTCACAGTCCGTTCGACTCGAGTTCACACTGGAGTTCCAGCCTGTCCAGTACAGCAGCACAGAAACAGCAGCGATGCCCTGGCCATCTGCCAGCCCACGTGTATGGCTATTGCTCTTATCAAAATGCTCCCAGGCACAGCAGAGTAAGATGGCAAGCAGTACAGCAAGCAGAGAAAGCAAAAAGCAGCAACTAACAAGCACTAGTCTCTAATATACAGTAAGGCAAGCAAGCCCTGTGGCAAGCACAGGAGCCTGCCAATTAATAACTAAACAGCAATGACAGCTATAAATTCTATCTAGCACATTCCAACCAAATCTGTCATTATCTTGAACCCTTTGAGCCTCATGTTGGGCACAAAAAAGACTGTAATGGTTTAGCCCCAGCTGGCAACTAAACACCACACAGCCGCTCACTCACTCCCCCCCTCAGTGAGATGGGGGAGAGAATCAGAAGAGTAAAAGTGAGAAAAATCGTGGGTTGAGATAAAGACAGTTTAGTAAGTAAAGCAAAAGCTGTGCACACAAGTGAAGGAATAAGGAATTCCTTCACTACTTCCCATGGGCAGGCAGGTGTTCAACCTTCTCCAGGAAAGCAGGATTCTGTTATGGTTACTTTGGAATATAAACGCCATCACTCCAAACGTCCTCCCCTTCCTTCTTCTTCCCCCCCCATCTTTGTATACTGAGCATGACATCATATGGTATGGAATGTCCCTTTGGTCAGTTGGGGTCAGTTGTCCCAGCTGTGTCCCCTCCCAACTTCTTGTGCACCTGGCAGAACATGGGAAGCGTCCCATGGGAAAAGTCCTTGATTTAATATAAGTATGACTTAGCAACAACTAAAACATCCTTGTACTATCAATACTTTCCAGCACAAATCCAAACCATAGCCCCATACTAGCTACTATGAAGAAAATTAACTCTATCCCAGCCAAAACCAGCACGCATGCAAAAAGTTCTATGCTTTAGAAAGTACTGGGGTTACTGAAGAAGAGTTAAATAGCTTATGTCCAAGGCAGTCTTTTGTGATACTAAAGTATGTGTTTAATTTTAAATATGAATGCTCTGGTTAGCTTTTTCTATGATGCATTAATACTTTGCTAAAATAGGAAAAATACAAGAAAAGTTTAGTCTGAATGTAGTTCTGTGCTGAAAAGTCCTTGTCAAAAAAAGTAACTTGCATTCATTCAGTAAATTAACTCATAGACGTTCATTATAATAATAATAAAAGGCTTGAAAAGATATCCTGTGGTCAGGCTGAAGGTTTTTCTTTTGACATCATCACAGTGCACTACAGGGGAGTAGCAGATGCTATGCAGCTCTTCCTTACCATGTTCTGTCTGCTGTTTAAACATATATATCAATAACTCACTGCATGGGTAACTGAAATATTGCTAATGTAGATCAGTTGATAGATATTCTCATTAACAAAGAGCTGCAGGCCATGCCATTATCATCATCTTCTTTCTTCTTTCCAGCATTACTAAGTGTGTAGGTTTGCTATGCATATGTATATGTCTCGGAGAGAGGAGGGTTCTGCTCAGCAATTCCTTTTATCAGTTCATGTTCCTGATGATTTGCCCCTCCTTTCTTTTCCTTTCCTCTTTTAGATTGTGATAGTGCAGCAGAATTCTAATTAAATTACATTTAGGACAGTAGATCTAGACAGAGATTTTTTGATAGAGAACTGTGTTAAAAGGCAGTGTCCTTGAATACAATGATGATAGATTTACTTTGTCTCCCGGTGTTATTCAAATTAGAATACAAAGCTATAAGGCTAAATCTGATTTCTGAAAGATGCTGAAGATAGCTAGCTGAATGCTGATGTAAAAAATTCTTCATGAATGTTTGCTCAAATTTCAAACAGCTGGTTTTGTTGCTCTGGGGTTTGTCTGGCTCTTTTTTTTAAATACAGAGGCTTTTGCTTTACTCACCCTTTGTATCCGCTGTTTACAAGCATTTGTAAGAACGGCTGCACTTTTTAAGAATGCATATACTGCTATGAATACAAAAAAGGTTCATTTATTGTTTTTGTTCTAACTAATGTTTAAGTCATCCAAGCCAGAAAACAAAACAATATCGCTTTGCCCGTAATACATGCCCACTAATGAATACTGAATGCTCTTAATGTGTTAAGACCTACCCACCCATGTATTCTTGTACAATCAGTACAGGCAGAGCAATTCTGTGTTGATACAGAGAAAGCCTGCAGAGAAATGAACTTCAAGTGACCAGTTTGCAAGGAATTCATAAGCTCAAAGCTGTTGTCCAGATTACTTCATGGACATTGTAGCTCAATAGAACAACAGCTAGAGATGTTCCACATCTCAGTATTAAAGCAATATGGCCACTTGACGTTTTGGAAGAGAAGGATTTTGGCAGAATCAGAACTCTGCAAAGAATTGAGGAGGAGGAAGGAGTGGAACAACACCTTCTGGAATACTCTTTTAAAATCTACCAAGATTGGTAACTCAGTTGGTAACTCAATTGGTAACCGAGATTGGACTTGATTCTTTCGGAGGATTTGAACAACCTGGCTTCCTATTAAATTAAATTTCCTTTCTTAAAGAATGTCAGGCCTTAATTACTTCTTTGACTTGAAGGGAAGTTCAGATAAAACATAAAGGGTTTAGGATATTTTTTCCTTTTTCTGGGTGCATCTTTGAAACACCAAACCTGCTGGAGTTTGTTAGATAATTTTTACATTTGTAAGCTCATCAGTAGTAATGAATTTTACTCCAAACTGGTGAATTTCCTACAGATTAAAAAAGTTATTTGAAAACATTTATTTGAAACTTGCTAACCAGAAAGGAAATGCGTTTAAAATTTTCTTAAATCATTGTCCTTTCTAAATAATTGAAAACCGTAATCATAAAATCCAGTAATTTCTGCTAGCTCTTGCTCCTCTAGCTTTTCTTTGATTCTTGTCAAGTCTTATCAAACCATTTCAGTTACTCAATCAAAGTTTTATACTTAAGCTTAGCAGTAAGACCTAATTCTGTGTCTTGGCAAAATTCCAGGTTCATATTCTTGAGGCAAACAAGCACTGCTTATACAAGGTTCTGTGGCACTGATCTAAATTTGTCTGTCATCAACAGGTCAATATCCTTTACACACATAATTTCCTCTCAAGTAGAGATATAAAATATGATTGCAAAAACTATTTTCTTTCTTTTTAAATACAAAACTAAAATTAAATTTGGGGGGAAAAAAACAGGTTTGGCATCTCTTGTTAGGGATTAGGTCAAGGTTCCTAAAACAGTAAATTTTGACTTTCTTTTTCTTAAATCAGGGTAAATGCACAGAAATATGATATATGTGAAATAACTCAAAACTGTATATTGAAAGCAGTAACATTAAGAATTCACCCTTTATTGCTTTACTGTACTTCTTGCCCTGAGATACACCAGTCAGCCTGTAGAAAGCACTAGTAACTCTGATAAATATGTCCAAAGCTTCTGCTGAAAGCACTTTGCTACTATTTACAATTTCAAAATTGCCAATAATGCTAAAGCAGAAAGAGAACAAGCTACGGATAAGGGACAGAATTTTTTCTACAGAATTTTTGTTTTATTTTGCTTTTAAAACCTCAGCTCTGGGAATCACACAAATCTCTGTACATATTTAAAAACGTAAGGGTGATTTCAGATGACTTGTGTGAACTATTAACTTTCCAAGCTAAAATGCCAAAATATTTAACCCCCTAATTCTTTATATTGTTTAAATATAAAACATTTGAAATAATTTCATAAGCTTTGAATCCATTGCAGTGTAATAATATTTTTAGCCTTGCAGAACCAGTATTAACAATAAAAGGTTTACTATAGTCATGCCTCAGACATGATAACACTTTCAGCTACGTCCTTTCCTGTAGAATTGCTATGTAAATGGCTTTTTCATGTCATGGATGATGTTGTTTTCATCAATGACAAAGGTATATAAGCCATATTTTTAGATATATAGGTTTACCATTTCATACTGTACAAAATGGTAGAGCATATTGCTTTCTTTGCTTTGCTGTGTTGCTTGCTTGCTGTACAGGGCTGATCCCAAGCCAAGCCTGAGGTGTGAGAAAAAAACAGCTTTCCCTGCCTTACAGGAGGCACTGTGGAATGACTACAAATATAGAACATGTAAAGGACTAGCAGAAAGCACTGCTCCTGAAAGAACACGAGAGCTTTTTTTCAAGTGTTTTTTCTATTTTCCCCACTCAGCAGTGATGTGTTTCCTCTGGAAAGCTGCAGTATATGTGACTTCAGTGTTCTAATAAAACATAGATTTAAAATGCTTGCTATCTTTTGACATACTGTAAGGAAGAGGGAGCACAGCTGATCCTCATGACCTGTCTGGGACCTCATCACCAGTTTTGTACTCATATTGAGTGAAATTTTTTAAGCTTTTCAGCTATACAAGCAACTCAAAATCTGTCTTGCAATTCATGATCAGATCATAAATGTAACAGCATGAAGCATACAAATGAAATCTTTTGAGTTTCAGATATGAAATAAAAATAACTTTTCCTGATCAATGAATAAGATTAAAACCTTAGAAAACCAACCTCCTCTGTATTCCCTACAATGCTTTGCTGATACAGGCCATTGCCTGCAGGAAGCAATGTTACTGATCAGCAACCACTCTATCCTGCTTATATTAAAGAAAATTGCAATAATACAACTACATTTGCATTTTTACAGTACAAATTTGTAACCTAGGTATACTAACATTATATGAATGTAACTTTCAACTTAGACATCACAGATTCTAGCAGTAGTGCACATGAAAAGAAACAAGTGTCATGAGTGAAATCAGCCCCATATTTCGGCAATTTACTGATTAGAGCTCTACAGCTCAGCAGGGTTGAGAACCACCGATTCAGATCACTGACTACAATTTGGATGAATGAGCTGGTGTCAGAATCAGTCACCATTCTGTCCAAATCACGGCAAAGCTGGAGACTTGAATGCATGAAAACTTATCAGATTTAGGATATGACAGATCTCTGTCCTTCTTTGCAGTCACTCTTGAATGGGTTGAGTTTTTCTTACTTTGGCATGAAAATAAACTTTTGATGGCATTGAGAGATGAAGTAATCACGAAAGAAATTGTGCAGTATCTTGGGATGGAGTAAATTTGTTCCTCTGCTGGTTTAGCTGAATTTCTTTACTATTTCCTCCTTTTTTTTTTTTTTCATTTAAATTAATCAAAGACGAAAGGGCTTCTGGAAGTTATGCGTCAAAAATCCAAGGAACAGCTCATGACTCCTGGTTTCCTGTCTCATGACACCAGCTACTGAGGGATAAATTCACAAAAGGAGTTGAGTGTTACAAACTTTTGCAGTAGCTTCTAAGTTGTAGATCACTTTTACCATAGTTGTGAGTGAGGTACTGCATGCCTTGTGTAATATTTTGGATCAGAGTGGGATGCATGAGTGCAAGCACTCTGATTGGGGGACATAGTCAATGACAAATCTGGTGGAAACAAATGTCTTAAATTCTATTCCTCTCTGCCAGGTAGTGCTCTTTCCTAGTCTTAAGGGAGCACTATGTTCTCTTGGGAATCAAAGCCTACATCTTGTCCTGGAACTGGCACTTGAAGTTTGCTTGTCTTCTTGTTTTCTAAAGGAAGTTGAGGAGGAATTAGGTATAGCAGGAGTGAAAGGGTTAACAAGATTGAAGTACTAAGGGCCCAGGTTCAAGTAATGAAAAGCACTGATAATTACAATCAACTGAGTTACAGCTGAGGTGGATTAGCTCTATGCTTTAACTGGGCACAGTGCCTGCCCTGGCTGCAATAGAGCATCTCCTGCCTTGCTGCTGCCTGGGCTGCAGTTAGCTCATTAAGCTTTGGAGTGCGACAGAGCAGGAGCTCTTGGAGGTGAGTTCCCAGAGACCTGAGGGTGACCAGGAAAGGTTAGTGAGAGGCTGAGCAGAGTCTGGGAAGCACACATACAATATCAGAAAGAGGGTCTTTGATTTACCCCTTGATTGAGGTCCGTGCATCAATCTGCTACAAGAAGTATGTACTCACTTGTAATGCTGCCACTTGGACTGTTTTTATTAAATAGTTTGAGTATTTGGGCATTTGATTATGATGAATGTGTAGCTACTTATTATCCTCCCCTGTGTAAGCATGGAATAAATCTGTATCACTCTTACTCCTACAGATCATTTAACCTCAAAGAATAGGTGAGAACACCTTCCCTTCTTTCTGTTGAAACCACCTTCTGGCCCAGAGAGGTTTTCCTGGATCTAGCAAAGCAGTCAGGCTTAGCACATCCTTTCTCACATCAAGGTTTGTTTTTTTTTAAGTCTTCATATAAAGCTCCTTAGAAGCTAAACGTGAGAAATCTTGAAAGAAGTTTGTAAATCAATATTTCTCATGACATCTAATTTGTGAAGTTATACTACTATGTTTTATGTGGCCTGTATGTGGAAGAAAACAGTCTCAGGCCAGATGCAAGAACGAGTCTAATTAAGATACAAAATGAAATGTTAATTAAGAGTTCTTGAGGAGTAGAGGAGAGGAAAAAGGAAATAACAGAATCCTCTGCACTACCATGTGTTGCATCACTGCCCAATAAAAGCGTTGTTTCTCCCCATCTCTTGTGAAGGACAAATGAGTTAGGGTATGTAATTGCTTTTTGGGATAAAGCAGGGGCATATCACACAGGGTGGCTCTATGAGGTAGTCTGCTCTCACTATGAGAGCAGGAAATATTTAGAACTATTCAGGACATTCCAGCTTGGTATGAATTCTAGAGCTAGTAGTACAGCCTTACAAACATATCAAGATGCTAGATTAGGAAACTGAAGGGCTTTAAATTTTAAATTTAAATCTTAACCATATGTTTTTAACTGTTATTGCATTATTGTAACTGTTTTACAAACACTTTTTTAAAATCCTTTCATCTTGCCTCAGGGTAAAGCTATTTCTTAGCAATCTGATAAACTCTGTGGACAGCTGAATCCATTATGGCAGGCTGTACTAGGCAGCTATTTGAGTGTCTACTATGCACAGAGTTGTGGACTACCAGAAAGCCTGTAGAGTAACTCACCACTGTGCTGCTGAAGCCTTGTCATACATAAGCATTACATGCTTCCCAAATATGAGGTAGCTTTTGTGATTAGTTAAGAGTCCTGTTGGCTAGCAGAAAGGTAATATGAAAGGAAACAAAAAGTTTGACTCTTCAGAAGCTGCTGGCACGCTATTGTCCAGGTACAGCATAGGTAAAATGATTTAAGGTCATTGGCCTGGATAACAAAATATGAAGAGGATCATGACTTTGAAGCCTAGTGATTACAGCACTTGTGAGGAAGTGTTCACATCTTGCTTCACTGACTACTTAGTATATTAGCCAAGGGCTGTTTAATGTATAATAACTGAAAATTTATTGGAGCAAAGACTGCAACTCGGCTCCCTGGTGAATGTCCTATCACAAGACTAGATAGTCAAGATCACTTATGTCTCTCTGACCCTCTGAGTCCTTTGGATCATTAATTGTTCTCTCCAAAGTCAAGTAGCTTCAAGTCTCTTCCTCCTGTTACAGCATATGGTCTGAACACAACTTTCGTTGTAATCTGTCTTGAATTCCTTTTTGGCATAGCACAAATCTATTGTGTGGACAGTTATTAACCCATGGCAGCCTAAATTGTGGAGTGTAGCACACTTCACAGGAAATTTGGGGTTGGGGTTGGGGTGGGGAGGTTGACTCCCTGGAGCTGAAGTATGAATTAAGGTCAACATTTAAGGGTGCACAGGCTGTGGGTGTCCTCAGAGTTAGACAGTAGCGGACTTGTAGTTGTGAATATAAAAATGGGTGTTCCTAAATACCTGGTGCTCGAGAAAAGGGTACTAGGCTGGGCTTCAAGACTGACAATTTTTTTTAATGGTCTCATTCCCTGGTCCTCAAAACAGGAAAAAAAACCTTTTCCTACCATGAGAATGTGTAAAATTTTCTGCTAACATAAGTGGCAGCTGGTTGGGATCCCATTTCAATCCTGTTGATACCAATAATAAAATTTCACTGAGTTACGTAACATAGGGTGGATACAAAGGGAGCGCATCCTTGCAGACACACGACGTAGTTCATCTGTACTGGTGCTCAGCATTGCCCCATGGCTGGTGTATGTCCCACTTAAGGGGTCATTACTAGCTTATCGAGGTGCCAGTTAAAGGTGTCTAACATTATCCTTTTCATTCTTATTATTATTACCATTGTTATTAATATTTTATATCAGCTCTTAATACTAATTCAAGAAATGCCTGGCATAATCCAGAAAGAAAATTATAGTATTTGAATTGTATAAGGGCTTGGCTTTCATGGATTAGGACAAGACTGACTGATAAAAAAATGAAATTGTATACAGGGTTAGCTTCTACCTGGACTGAAGGAACACTTTTCTTTTGACAGCTGGTGTCAGTGTCAGTTTGCACAAAGCATTTTGGCCTCTAGCAGCCAAAATGTTGTTTTCCTCTTGTGCCAGACCCCTGTGACTGCAACGGTGTGCAACTGTCAGTGTGAGAAACACAGGGAACAGAGAGTCACGCTTGCTTTCTGAGTGCCAAGCTGGCAACTAACTTTGGCTCATGAGCATGTTCCTGACAGCATGTGAGAGCCAGCTCTGAGCCGAGAAGACACCTGCAGTGTGCAGAGAGCCAGCTGCTATTAAGAAATGAACAAAGGTGTGCTCCACGATTTTAAATATACCTTGGCTAATTGGAGTTTTTTTTCTCCATTAAGCACTCACAGAAAAGATGCCTACTTTAATATGTGGCATAGGTTATAAGGGGCTCAAAAACATTTGCTTAACTTGGCCTTGGTGATGACAGCAAATCAAACAGTTTCTGTTGCATATGAAAATGAACAAAAAGCCAGGAAACTGAGAGGATTAGGTTACCCAAATCTGGGCTAAAGCCATAAAGAATTGTCCATCTCTAATTCTTTACCACCTAAACAGGTGTCTGTCACCTGCACTCCTAAATTTAAGTTTCCAACACAAAGGGCCAAGTAATGGGAAATACATGTACAGTTTTCTGGCATAGGTGCCAAAAGCTAATACAATTCCAACTCAGATCTGGAGCTTTTAAGCGCTAATCCTGTTTTAGCTTGTCTCACCACCAACAGAAGTGGCTGAAATACTCTGGCTTTACTTCTCCTTTGCCACTCTTATAACCACAGGATTGCAGGATATCCCTTATAGTGCTCTGTGTCTAACATCATTACCATGTAGTTTATTCCTTCTCTCATCTTCTTCTCAAAGAAAGAATTATGAATAAAGGCAGTCCTTCCCTTTGGTAGGTTTTGGATGATCTGATTCTATTCTTAGGGGTAAAACTTGTTTCTTTGGTTTGAAGAAGGCAGGTGAAATGGGCTTGGAACTTGAGAGAGCTTTGTAGTGATCACCACAGCTGTGTGGAAGTTTTTAATACTTGAGGGCAGATTCATTTAACAGTTTTGCACAGCCTGTCTGTGAGCTTTACTCTGATGATAGAAATCGCAATTGCATTATGTGGTGGCAGCACTGGGGCTTGAGTCCCAGACCTCTTAGATGTTCTGGGCTCAGCCCAGAGCTTATTAGGTAAAAAATCTTGTTTATGGGCAAGGTTACAGTACTTCTACACAGAAAAATATCAATAATAGTAAGCATACAATTAAAAAGGTAACACACACACTTTCTTAGTTTCTATTCCCTTTCTTGAGGTTCTACTTACCCTCCCATTCTTTCTCTGGGAGCACACAGTTGGACAAGTTAACAACATAAATCATCAGCATCTGGAGTCCTCTATTGGGAGGAATATGATGTTGATGCTGCTGGTATCTTCTTCCACCCCTGAGATCCACTTGAAGTCATTTTTACATTTGCTAACATGCTTTTACACCTTTCTCTTTCTTCATTGCCCTGCGGCTCCATAATACATCCGAATTTACTATATATGATCTATGGCTTTTATGCATGTTAGATTCTACTTCTTTGTTCTCTTTCTTACCTGTGCAACTGGTTTTGCCTAGCTCGAGCTCTGTGTTTCTTTAGCTGACCACTGGCAAGTTGCTTATAGCCATGGAGTCTCCACTGCCAAGCCTATGCCTCATCTCTTCTCATCCCATTCCTGTACTCTGTGCCACATCCTGTGTCTCCACTTCTCAGTGGAGAGCTTCTATTGCACCAGGCCTGTTTTTCTCTGCACTACATCATTATGTTAGAGTTGCAAGTATCTCCTTCTACATCAAAAAAACTGTTCTTGCTATATCTATGAAAATGCGGTCATACCACACAAAGATAAACAAAAGCAAAACAAATTAGCTATAGACACCTGACAAATCAGAGAAATTGCTGTCACAGCTAAACCAAGTAAAATCAAGTAGCAGGCAGGTCAAGAAAAGTTCAGACAGAGCAAGTCTGACAAACCTCAGTCCTGAGGCCTTACAAATTTAGTGCAAAGCTTGTAGCCTGTTACTGTCAATGGCAGGACTGTATTATAAGGTTATGTGATTACAAGCTTCACTCCATTATTGTATAATACAGCCATGAAAAAAATACCTGGAGTCCATACCATAGCACTTCATCAGTCTCAGTCCAAAGTCCCTGTGACGCTACCTCTCAGTGAAGTATGCATAATTTGTGCCATTTGATGATACAAATGAAATACAGAAAATACATTTTAAAGCAGACGCTTGTAAAGATTTTAGTGACAATCACATAATAATCCATCTAGAATAATATATTTAAAAAGAATATCTAATTAGTGTGTGTTCCAAATATGGCAATGCACCTTCAGAGCATGCACAGAGAGTGTCTGTCACTTTACATGAGAAAAGTATGTGATCTGCCAGTTTATCCTCTATTATTTATTTAGTGAATTAGGAGCAGTATTTGTGTGTTTCCATTACACAGGTAATAAATTTCCTGTCCCATGATAGTTTTTGAGATTCCAAATTTTTTTTTCCAAATAATAGTTGAATAGAAACAAAATTTAAAGACATGTTCAACATGCAATAGATGTAAGATATTTTTGGGCATAATTAAATTGTTTAACTTTGATCATAGAATCATAGAATGGTTTGAGTTGGAAGGGACCTTAAAGATCACCTAGTTCCAACCCCTCTGTGATGGGCAGGGACACCTTCCACTAGACCAGGTTGCTCAAAGCCTCATCCAACCTGGCCTTGAATACTTCCAGGGAGGGGGCATCCACAACTTCACTGGGCAACCTGTTCCAGCATCTCACTGCCCTCACAGTAAACAATTTCTTACTTAGATCTAATCTAAATCTACCCTCTTTCAGTTTAAAGTCGTTACCCCTCGTCCTATCACTATACTCCCTGATAAAGAGTCCCTCCCCATCTTTCCTGTAGGCCCCCTTTAAGTACTGGAGGGTCACTATAAGGTCTCCCTGAAGCCTTCTCTTCTCTAGGCTAAACAATCCCAACTCTCTCAGCCTGTCCTCATATGGGAGGTGCTCCATCTCCCTGATCATCTTTGTGGCCCTCCTCTGGACCCACTCAAGCATGTCCGTGTCTTTCTTGTGCTGGGGGTCCTAGAGCTGAACACAGTCTCATGAGAGTGGAGTAGAGGGGCAGAATCACCTTCCTCAACCTGCTGGCCACACTTCTTTTGATGCAGCCCAGGATACGATTGGCTTTCTGGACTGCGAGTACACATTGCCGGCTCATATTCAGTTTTTCATCCACCAATACCCTCAAGTCCTTCTCCGCAGGGCTGCTCTCAATCCCTTCATCCCACAGCTTGTATCCATGTTTGGGATTGCCACAACCCAGGTGCAGGACCTTACACTGGGCCTTGTTGAACTTCATGCAGTTCACATAGGCCCACCTCCCTAGCCTGTCCAGGTCCCTCTGGACAGCATCCCTTTTCTCTAGAGTACCACACCACTAAGCTTGATGTCATCCACAAACTTGCTGACAGTACACTCAATCTCGCTGTCCATGTCCCTGACAAAGATGTTAAATCATACTGGTCCTGGTATGGATACCTGAGGGCACCACTCGTCACTGGTCTCCACCTGGACATCGAGCCATTGACTGCAACTCTTTGAGTATGACCATCCAGGCAATTCCTTATCCACCGAGTGATCCACCCATCAAATTCATGTCTCTGAATTTTAGAGACGAGGATGTTGTGCTGGACAATATCAAATGCTTTGCACAAGTCCAGGTAGATGACAACAGGCACTCTTCCCTTATCCACAAGTGCTGTAACCCTGTTGTAGAAGGCCACCAAATTTGCCAGGCACAATTTGCCCTTAGTGAAGCCATGTTGGCTGTCACCAATCACCTCTGTTTTCCATGTGCATTAGCATAGTTTCCAGGAGGATCTGCTCTATGATCTTGCCGGGTATAGAGGTGAGACTGACTGGCCTGGTAATTTTAATATGCTTGATCTCCTTTTACTTTCTAAGATCTTTTATTTTTATCTGGTTTTAGTTTTGAAATTAAAGATTAATTTGACTTTAATTGAATATCAAAATTGTCTAAGTGGAATGTTTCCAAACTTAAATAAAAGAAAGATATTATGAAGTAAGGAGTAAGTCAAAACCAGCCAGGTTTTACAGGCAGTTGCTTTTAATGATCCAAAGAATTTCTGATAAGGTTAGTTTACTTGCAAACACTTGATAATAAACACTGTTTATAATCAGAATGTCTGCTTATCTTTTGAGTCTTTAAAATCATCTGTTCTGTTGTGGATGCACCGCAGAAGCTCACTGACTGAAATTAACAGCAACAGGTGTTTTTTCAAGAGAGATACTAACTGATCGAATTTCAGTCCCTTTTACAGAAGATACCCTACTAAAGTAAAATAAACAGAAACAGTAAGTTGCAGTCAACTGTAGGTATAGTATTCTGCACCATTTAAGGTTTGAGTCGCTGCTGAGATGACTAGGGTAGTAGCATTGATTTCGTTAGAGATACTCAAGCGTAGGAGTGGAAAAAAGCAACAGCACAATGCTTTTAGTTGAATAAGTTTGAAATTTACTTGAATGATTTCTTCTGTACTTGGACTCTTCACAAAATGAGTGTCTAACTCTTCAGCAGGTGTAAGCCATTGCAGTTCAGTGGATGTTAATGATTCTCTTCCCATTTTACACCAGTTTAGGACAATCAGTTGGACAAAATGTAAACAAAATGACAAAGTCTTGTCTTAGGAAGGACAAAGTGATAAAATAAAATGGCAGCTAGGATGAAAAGCGACAACAGAGGGATAACTTCTTAGACTTTCACTACTGTTAGCTCTTAAAGCTTCTTTTTTCTTTGCATGAAATTTCAAAGAAAATCTCTAACTGCTTGACTTAAACAAGTTCTGACTAATGTATTATACAGTGCAATGATGGAAGAACAACCATTTTGATAGCATGCAAAGTAGTTGACGCTTTCATTAACTTATCGTTTGACACTACTATTTCATGCAAAAGAACCTTTTTCTAAACAATACTTGCTAAGAAATCTGCACAAACTCTTAAGCTCTTATTTTAAAAGACAACATGTATTCTTTTCATATGTTATTATAAAGTTTAACAAAAAGGTTTAAAATAAATGACCTTGCTAATTTATTGGATTTCTTATCCAGTAACTTACTTACTGGATTTCATATCCTCAGTGTACTGTTAATATTTTCATCAGCTAGAACTATTGGAATTTTATGTTTGAATCAACTTTGCTATTAAGGCAGGTCATTAGAAACACAAAGGGAAATTACTCCTTTTGAGTACGTGTACAGCAGGAGGATTTTTTAAAGGAGGATTATAGGGGGAAAGTAAAAGGAAGTAAGTTATTAAGAGCTAAAAGCAAGTGATCATTATTAAAATTTCTGTTCTAAAGAGGAGGACTTAGTTAAGATTACACCCATATTTTCATCCAGAATGAGAAGTAGGATGTATCATTTAGATATTGCCTGTTTAGATTTTTTTTTTTAAACAGTCTTACCTTCTTTCTTTTTCTCATCCATTGAGTACTCTCTTTTTACTCTTTGGAAAGTCATGTGCAAAAGTGCCAAAGATTTGGGTAGTTTCCTCTTTTTGTCATGGCGCATAACGAACCGTGTTCTCAGAGAGAGTACATCAGTCTTGAGCCATACTGTCAATATATTCTGGCTAGTGTGGACACATTCACAGTCCCAATTCATCAGAATACCTATATTCATGTCAAAATTCATGCATTTGCCTAAGCTGATCATTCATGGTTGTCAGGATTGTTCTACCATATAGTCATATATTTCTTTAAAGACCTAGGATAGATACCACATTGTTCTGATTGCTAAGAGGGACGAATAGAAGAAAGGGTAGAAAGAAAGTAATCTCCCAGAACACCACCAACTCTGCCTCTGGTTCTGTGAGTTGATGTTGTGGTGCAGAGCCATTGGGAAGCACCTTTTCACCTTAAGAGTCTAGAACTGGGGGAGTGCAAGGCAATTTTATATAACTATATATAGTTATATAAAACTATAGATATAAAACTATATATAGTTATATATGGTGCCATGGTGTCTGTTAAATGCTGACTGAGAAAATTTGAGATTAGGCCTGGTGTTAATCCTAGAGTTGAGATATCAGCGTGTACTGAGAGGGGTGTTCATCTTCATTATTTTTTAGTTTATATTTCTTTTTCCTGCAATTTGTTCTTAATGCTACAGTGGATTTTCACTGTTGTTTTCTTTTTAGGAAGTTTGTCTTTTTATCACTTGATGGTAGCCAGGCCTGGTGGCTGCTCATTTTATTTTATGTCTCTTCTGTGGCTCTTTATCTCTACATTTTAAGAAAAGAAAAAAGACCCAAAACCCTGAGCCAAAGAACAGATTGACAGGCACTGCTGTTGTTGTCAGCCATTTTCAAACAGCACGGCAGGACAGCATTATTAGGCTGAGGTCGACTGAAGTGATTGTGCCTTACCATCAGTCATTTCTCGACCTCTCCATTTTTTTCTTGTCTCTTCTTTTATCAAAGACTGGTGGATGGATGATTGCATCTCTGTGATCTTCTCCCACTATGCTTTTGCAAAATAACTTGACATGTGTTCACTCTTCTGCTACTTCTTTCTCCTTTTGTTATGTAGTCTGCAGGTTTTTGTCTTGTCTCTTTTACTTCTCCTGCTTTTTTGTGTTCTAATTTTACGTAATTTTTTTCTTTCTCCATTTCCTTTGTATAGCAAATGTGAGATGCAGCTGGCCTTTGTTAGTACAACAGGACATAAGTCCTCAAGATACTGTTTAATAAAAAAAGTAAAAAGAGGGGGAAAAAAAAAGCGCAAAAAACCAACCCACCCATATTTCCCTGCAAACAACCCTCCCTTACACCCCTACATCCCGGACTCACTTTGCATACCTTATATATTGCATACTTATGTGGACAAAAGGCTGAACAATGAAAATGTGGGCCCATTGCTGAGTGTTATGGGTGACTTGGTGACAGCAGACACAGATGAGACTGAGGTACCAGGTGTCTTCTTTGCATCTTCACCAATAAGGTCTCTCAAGCCTCTGTGCTTAAGAGGCTGGGTTCAGGGAGGAGAACTACCAGCAGTGGGTGAAGATTGAGTCAGGGATTAACTGCAAGGATTTGACCCACACAAGTCCTTGGGACCCAACGGGTTTCATCCAAGGTACTGAGAGAGATGGCCAAGATCTTTCCAAAGCTACTTTCTATCATCTTTGAAAGGTTGTGGAGATCAGGGGAGGCTGCCAAGAACTGGAGGAAGGTAAATGTCACACCCATCTTCAAAAAAGGCAAAACAATCAAGCCATGGAGCTACAGGCTGGTTGTCTAACTTCAGTGTCTGGAGCGAGTCCTCATGGAGCCCATTTCTGGGTACAGGCAGGAGAAGATGATTGGAAACAGACACCATGGATTTACCAAAGGGTAAATCATGCCTGACCAACCTGATTGCCTTCTGTGATCAAATGATGAAATTTGTGGATAAGAGAAAATGGTGGCTGTCTTTTATTTGGATTTTAACAAAGCTTTTGACATTGTCTGTCACTGTATTCTTGTATCCAAGTTAGGATGCTATGGACAGGTAAAAAAATGTGTGGCTGATCAGGCTCAGAGGGGTGTACTTAGTAGGCTGTAGTCTAACTGGAGTCTGGTGTCAAGCAGACTACCAGATAAGTCTGTCTTGGGACTGGTCCTGTTTAACATATTTTTCAGTAGACTGGAGGAGGTGATGGAGAGCACTCTTTTTGAGTTTGCAAATGACACCAAACTGTGGGGGGGACCAGGTAGCACTCTCAAGAGCAGTGCTGCTGTTCAGAGGGACCTAGACAGGCTGGAGGAATGGGCCAGCAGGAACCTCATGAAGTTCAACAAGAACAAATCCAAATGTTGCCCCTGGACAGAAAGCACCAGTGCAAGCCATACAAAAGCAGTGTCTTTCATTACACAGTGCCCATCGTGGGGGAAGGCTCTGGTTTCTGATAAGACTAACATACCTAACATCGGCATACTACTAAGTAATGGACAGTCACACTAACAGAAGATAAGTGTCTGCCAGTTTCCATAATATAGTTTCAATCTACCTAAAATCAAATTTGATCTCAAACATAGCAGCTCCTCTTCTGCTGTTAAAAAATAAGGTCTAACAGATACACATAAATAGGATGAAATGGAAGGTATTTAAAAAATAATATTAAAGGATTTCTTATATGTAAAATACAGAATATATTGTTACATAAGCTTTAAGGATTTAGGAATTAGTTTTCTGGGGTTCTTTTGTTTGTTTTTTTTTTTTTAATCTTCTTCCCTCATCCAGAAAAATGCTGGTAATAATATGGTCTTAGCAACTTTTGTTAAACTCCGTAATAACAATTTATGAAAATAAAGGTCTTGAAGAACTATTTTGAATTGGCTACTAAAACCCCCAGTTCCTCTGGCATTCAAACTTACTGCTCTGTTTTTGTCATCTGAAGTGTTAAAAACAGGTTGAAATTAATTGTATGGCTCTTAATACAGAAGCACTATGAGGGACTGGATTTCAGACAGGACCTCTCCTGAGTAAACATGAATGAACTTTTTGTTTCTTTACCAACTATGTACACAGAGTTAGAAGGTGATGTAGAGCAGTAAATTGTCATGGGGAGGAAAAGTTCAGCATAAGAAATGGGTGCAAAAAGTCAGTGGAAGCACAGTAACATTTTTCATATATGTTAGAGAAAGAAACATTATTTTAACCTTTTTGTGTGTAACTAGAAAGACATAGAAAAAAAGCAGGACTTGTGTTTCCATGTGGGGGCAGTGGGAGGAGAAATTTTTTTTCTGTTGCATCTTCCTTTCCCCTCTGCTGTCCCCATATTTCAGAGAGACATAAATCATGTTAACACACATGCACACCTGCTTTAGATTTACAAACATCTGCTATGTGAGAATCTTGTTTTGGTGAAAATCTATAAGCTCCATTGGAGCAAAACTAAAAAAAAAAAAAAACAACCCAAACCAAAAAAACCCAAAACAAAATAAAAAAAACCTCAAAACCAACCAATAAAGGAACCCTAAACATTACATTTTTTTTCTTCCAAGTGGGTTGATATAAATGCATTTCAGTGGAATCTAACTGATGCTCAGAACCCAGTATTACACTAAATTTCCTTTTTTTTTTTTTCCCAAAAGAATAAAGGCTTAAAGTGTTAGAAAGCCTAGAAAGGAAGACCCAGACCATTTTTTGCTATGTTTCATACCACTCCCTCATACTGAAGATGACCTCCAAAAATTTTGACTGACTCTGTAAAACTTGAAGTAAGAGGCAACATGGTACTCATTTCTTACTTTGTGAAAGCATTCTTCTGAGTCTGTGCCATCCTATAATTGCATTAAATCTTTGTCGAATCACCAGAAAGCTTATCCCTTCCGAAGAGAATCCCTTTAGAAAGCAGTTAACAAAACAACCTGGTAAAGGAGAAATGAAAGATTCTTGGGTGTGGAATATCTGCCTCTAGCTGCTAAAACACTGTGGGGTTATCTGGATTGTTGACAAGACAGTGAAGTCCTGAGGTAGTGAGTTTCTTCTGGAACTGGAGAAATCTTTTGGACTTTATGGTGCACACCCTATCCAGTGCCTAGTAGCACATACTCCTATTTCCCTTTCTTGCCACCTTCCCTTACTACTGATGGACACATTCCTCTAGACTTAGCTGCAAAAGGGAAAAAAGTAATTTCTGAGACTATGTCTGCAATATGGGTGAGCATGAACTGGTATAAATTGATTTCAGTGGAGCTGTGCTAATTTTTTATTCAGGAGTTGGCCCTACATACTGCTCAAAGACATTAGAGTAAAAGCTGTATCCTATTACATGTACCATCTTTTAACATGGTTAGCTGATAGTGCTTGGCACTTTAGTATGTACAGGGGATTGGGTCATAAATCTTCTCATCTATGGGCACCTGTTTTGTAAAGGGAATTTGTATTTGTCTTCTACCATGGTCTGCAATTATTAAGAGATTAACTATGCCAGAAATTTTAAATTTAAAATTAGGTTTTAAAACCTAAAAAATTAAGTTTTAAATAGCTCAGAAATAGATGGCTTTTTGAATAGCTCCTCTGTCATTTTTTTATACCCCAGAGAACTTATTCTTAGAAGCATATTCCAAGCTTGTCTATAAATGAGAAGGTAAACTATATATTTGACCTTTGCAAAGCTCTATTTAGGCAATGGAAGCCCTTAAGTGCTTCTCATGGCACCACCAGAACTTAGAAAATTGCAGCCTACCTAACACAAAATTGGCAGCTGTTTACCATCTTTTTAGTTCTTCTTGCAACATAGAATTTCTGATGCCTCACAAAGGCTTCTTTTGTAGCTAAAAACATAATTTCTGGTTGAAAACGCTGCTGCTGTCCTTAAAGCCATTCACAGACTGGCAGCATTCTTTGAAGTCCCATTTCAGCCATTGGAACAGGCTGCCCAGGGAAGTGGTTGAGTCACCATCCCTACAGGTATTTAAAAGACGTGTAGACGTGGTGCCTAGGGACATGGTTTAGTGATGGACTTGGCAGTGTTAGGATAACGGTTGGACTCGATGATCTTAAAGGTCTTTTCCAACCTAAGTGATTCTATGATTCTATGATTCATCTGGATTGTATTTCAACATACTTCGAGTTAAATATGCCAATAGGATTCAGATCTCCCAGGATTATTACATTGCCTTTTTGAAGAAACTTTGCTTTTATGCATGATGTATAGGGACAGCCTTCCAGCCACTGGTCTAATAAGCAGTGGCTCCTGATATAATTCACTGGAGCCATAAAAAAATGTAATTTAAATGTTGCTGTAACATCCAGAAATTCTTCTTTGTACTGCTTCTGTCCTGCACAATAACTGCTCTTACATAATACTTGGTTACTGTTTAATGGAGCATGGGTGAAAAGTGGGCAGAGAAGAATCTGTAAGACATGTTGAAGAAGGCTCCATTGTTTTGAGCAACTACTAGGCATGTAAAAATCAGAGTGTGGCAAAGAAAATACTAGTATTACCTTTACTCAGAGTTAGAGGCCTGTGCGGTTTCCTTCACTTGATGATCAGCTCAGACCCTTCTACAGTGCTTTAAAACTATGAGCAGAATAGCACATAAGCTGGAAGGCAGCGAGTGAGAATGATTGATCACTTCAAGGTACTCACTCATTTACGGCTGCAGATTGTGGTTCCACAGTAAGTAAACTAGACCCGGAGTTCCCGAATCTGCCATCTCTCCCCTTCTTGATCAGTGAGCCAGTGTTTTTAGATAAAGGCTAGCGAGACTAAAAGGGCTGAACAAAACTGATGTTAATGCTGAACTGTACTTTGAATATTGACAACAAAAAGACTAAGGGAGTCTCTGGCACTATGACAGCTGCTTGCTTGGAAGACTGAAAGTGAGCAAGAGGGTTAGTAAGCCTTTTAATCACATAGCTATAGTAACCACACTGATTAATGAAGATTTTCTTCCACTTAAATCAGAATTAATTGAGGTGAATATAATGGTTGTATATCACACTGCCATCTGGTGTCAAAAGACTGAGAAACAGGAAAATTAAAGCCTGTTTTCTAAAGATGCTTCTCCACGTGAAACAGCAACACATTTACAGATAGAGTGAACATTTCTAACTATATAAAGGTTCATGGGACCTATGAATATTTCCAATTTTGGACGTGGTTTTTACCTATATCATACTTACACATGCTGCACTGCTCTTCCAAAATTTTTGGATTTCAGGATACTGTATAATGCAGAAATTAGTAGAGTTCCTATCTTCATATAATGTGCCACAAGAGTTCCTGGAATATTAGAGATTAATAACCATAAGTTATTATAAATTGTGCAATAAAGAGTACATTTGACATTTCAAAAACTTTTTTTGAAAGTAAACTTTTTTTCATCTGTAGTGCTGCTCACTAACATAGCAATATGAAGGACAGGGATTTCAAAGTTACTTTTCTTCTTAAGGTGGCTTTTTCTTTCGTCATATTGGAATCCTAATTCCCTATTAATTTACATTAATGAGTCATTCCCGTGACACTATCTGAAAATGCATACCTTGAAGGTAAAACAGTGCTGTGTCTGACTCAGTATAATGACTCACCTGTCTCCCTCCCACCTTGACTTCATTATGGGTACATTACTGGATGTACAGCTGTATCATATACAAGGTGTAAGCAGAACCTATCTAAAAGTATGTACTTGTGCATAGGCTACCTCGGAGTATGTGTATGGCTATTTGTACTATAATACCTTGTGCATACTTGGCTATTTGCATTAAAATAGCGTCCCGTGGCCCCAGGGAAGACTGAGGTTCATTCTACTGACTGCAGCTTATAAAGATGCAGATACTGCCGCAAAACATCTTTATATATCTTCATGCGCACGTGCAAATGGTTATGCAGCTCTTTTGTTCCTGCTCCGAGACAAGCGGATGCAAGCTGGTTGTAACTTGAAGCGGTGCAATAAGGGTGGTGTGCTGTGCTGAGCCAGAGCCCCAGATCATGAGCCACAGCAGTATGTTTGAACAGCTTCCAGCCACCTCTGAGCACAAGTGGAGCAGATGCACAGATGTTTGCAGCTATCCACCTAGACATGGCCTCAAAGATTTGTAACGGTAGTGCTGTAGGCTAACATCCTCAAATAATTAGTGGTTTTAGCAGTTTAGTTTACTCTTAAAACTTGCTAAGACCAACTTGGATTGCTGTTCTCTTATAAACTAATAATTGAGGAGATTCTATCTCTTTTAAATGTGCACAACAGTAATAGCTATATAGCATACAATATTATAGAAGTTTGTAAGGGTTGTGTGCTTAAACTGGAGGAAAGAAGATGAAGGGCTGGACCAACTAACAGCTTTCAACAACAAAAAGCTACTGAAAAAGGAAGGGAATAACCTGTTCTTCAGATCCTCTGGGAAAAGTTGTGATGGGCTTAAACTGCAGAAAAAGAGATTCAGATCTGCCATTAATAATAGTTTTTTAATGGTAAGGAGAAACAAGCACTGTAACAGATTGGCTAGGGGGCTGGGAATCTCTTTCTTTTAGAGGTTATCATAGAGATGTTAGACAAATATCTCACAAGCACTTTTGAGATACAGTTGATCCTGCCTTGGAGCAGAAGAAATGTACTGACTTGCTGAGCTAACTTCTTTCATCTCAAATCTTCTAGGCTTTTGTGATTCACAGATCTAAAAGAAGGAAGATAGAATAGTCACTGATAAAGATTTACAGCCTGTGTCAATCTTACCTTATGAATCATACTTTTCTAGGAGAGATCTAAAGATCCATTTGTGATGGTAGAGTTACTGTCAATGAACTGAGATACTCAATCTGTTTTATATAGATTCTCATCATCCTGATCACCATCTGTGCACCTTCAAAAAGCCTGAAACATGTTCTCTAGCATTGCCAGTCTTACTCAGCTTGTTTTTACCTTCCTGCTGCTGCCAAAGGTGAAAAGAAAGAAAAAAAAAAAAAGGATTGTGTAAAACTGAGTACTGTATTTTATCAGAGGGGGAATTTGTTGTATTGTATTTGTATTGTATTTATGTGCTGTATTCACTATAATTTTGAAATTAATTTAACCACTGATACATAAGAAAGCTGCAAGTTTAGAAGATAGACCTGGTTGGGAAATTTGTGGTAAAGCAAGATTTCAGCAAAAAATGCTTCTTCGACAGGACTGAAATGTTTCACAGAATCAGATAGCTTTTAGCCTCCATGACTGTTTTCTGCCTGCTTGCCCACTGGAAATTAGCTCAGAAACTCTAATTTTCTGATGTTGTATGTTGACTAATCCATTAGTGAATATTCCCTTGAAATAAGGTTACCAGTGCTACAGGCTTAGCAGCCTTACTGTAAGAAACCCTGACGTGTGAATGACCTAGAATTCAGTGCTTTCTGGCTCCTTTTCATGGACTCAGCAGTCAGTTTGGGAATAAAGTACATATTTGAACAGACTTCAAAGTGCATTACAACTGTGGTGTTAGAAATGCAAATGCCTAGTGGCTTTCAGAACATTTAGGACCAGATAGATATCAGATGAGCCAGGGTTTGGGGCTTCTTCACTGTAGCTCATAGGAAAGGAGCTCTACTTCTGTTGTTATCCTTTACATTTAAATTATTACTAAAGCAGGGAAGAAAAGCGTAAATTTTTGTGCATAGTGGTTATGTTCACTTCAATATGCACAGAACTTTTCACAGATTTTCTTGCCTATTGAACATCCCCTTTGAGAGTCCTTTCTTTCCCAAGTCGCATACTTGTGCGTTTGTGTTACCATGGATTGACATCTAAAGAGATTTCCCCACCATAGCGTGCATGAATTACAGCTGTGAGATCCTCAAAAGGCTATTAATATATAAGACACCTCATCAAGGTCACAACAGAAGACAACCGGAGAGCAAGGAATTCAGCTTGCGTCGTCAGCAAGCTGATTCACTGCCATACGCACCGGACTACCTTTCTGCTCTGTATCTGTGTCATGATTTTCAAGTTGTGCTGGAAGGCAGAAACACTCTGAATGACTTGCTCTCATTCTTAGCTTCACTTATATCTCCAAGCACCATATGTAAATAACTTCTTAGCTTCTACAGCAGTGTCTTTAATCCTTCTCAGTGTTTTTATGCCATCTACAGGTCTCTTCAAACTGCTGAATTCTTTAAATGTTTTTCATATCAGGCTTGATGGCTGGAAGCTTTATTTTCAAATCATTTTTCATTATTCTGTAAATTTATACACCACTTAAATAAACTTCTTTTTTTTTTAAAAAATTGCTTATTATTTGTAAAATCCAGATCGGAGAAATCTGTTAAAATGGCATGACAACTTCAAAACCCCTGATAATTTCAATTTTTTTTTTTTTTTAATTTTTCAGCACAGAATAATTTTGTGGTGTTTTATGATATAAAAAACTTTGTCTTAAATATTTATATCAACAATTTTGTTAAAGTAGTGGTTTTTCTAGGAAAAGCTAATTGTGAAACCTAAGGTTTCAGGAAAGATAACTTAAAATGTAGCCCAATAAATATTATAAATGTATGTATAACTTGTACATATTAAATTATATTTTCATTTAAGAATTAATAGAAAAAGCAGAATAGGTTACTTTTTCAAATAAAAAATTGATTAATGAGAATAATTTTGTATTTAAAAGGATACAATAAACAAGTTTCCTTCAATATACTTTGCTTACCAAAATATCACAGTCTAGTTCAATACATGATTAGACAAGTTGTAGTGACAAGACATAAGGTGGTAATATGGTATAAAGAAGCACAGAGATTTATGACAACAACATTACATGCATTTCTTGAAAATGATATGACCTTTCAATCATTTTTGTGCCGTGTGCAGTTAAAGAATCCACTGGTGCCTTTAGCTGATGAGAATTCTACATGTGCTGTCAAGGACAAAACTTGTCTTAACTCTTAAAACCTCTTCAACAAGGTTCATTGCGCTCCCTATAGATAAGCAAACCACCTAACACTGACAAAAATGTCACAGTATATTTCCACACATTAGTACAAATAAATGAATGCATGAAAATAAAAATACAACAAGAAAAATGTAAGAGTAACTACGAGTAGCTGACTTTTAGATGGAGATTAATCTATGTCATAAATATTCAAGTAAGGTATATTAGGATATAAAATATGGTTGAAAAACATTTTTACTGAGAGACACTCTTTCCTACAAGCCAGACATAATCTGTCATTTTTTTCCTCGTGTTCCTCCACATGCAGGAAAATTCAGTCATGGAAATTTGTCTGTGAATACTTCACTTGTGGTTCAGCTAGAGGTACAGTGACAAAAGTTTTTTTACATGCACAGATGATTTGCATTAAACATGCTGCATAGAACCCTGACCATGGATGCAAGGTATATTTCCACTAAAACAAGAAACTATGATGCACAATAAACCCCTACTGTAGATAGAACCAATAGTTTTCTATAAACATTCAAAACACTTCTTTAAATCTCTTCTACCAAGAAAAAAGAAGTAACTTTAATTGTACTGTTAAATATTCCATTTCTTTACAAAATGCAATGACATTCCTATCTGATATCTGAGGGTGAATTGTTGAAGTGACCTTGTTTCCCAGTAGACTTATGATAAGTTTTCCAGCCAAGAGAAATGGGAGTTCAAAACTACAGCTGCAGTTATGCAAACTATGACTAATCTGTTGCACAGACTGAATGAAATGATAGGTGAATGACTGACTGATTCCTTGGAGTATTTTAGCTTTGAAAAGAGGCCAGCATTGTGCATGTTTACAGGATTGCCAAGGGAAAATGCAGAAGCAGGTAGGTTAATTGATTTGCCCAGGCAGCAGTGTTGTCTAATGTATTAAGTTTGGGCCGGGGCCTCAGAAGACACGGAGCTAAAACCTAACTCACCTTCTGTCTCACAAGAGTTTTGTGAGACTTAATTAGGGCTTGCAATTTGCTTTGAAAACAGTTTTCAGACATGCAGTCCAGCTTCAGCTGTAAATATATAGCTATAGCTGAAAGACACGGGGAAGAAAATTAGGCAATGGAGTTTGTTAGTTTAACATAATATAATTGTTTTTCCCAATTACTTAATTCTGTATTGACTTGTTAGTTATCAGGGTTAATAAGGTATCAGGGTGACCTTCTTAAGTGTGTATCCTCATCATTAGTACATACACATTTATCCCTCTCAAAAAGAAAAAAAAATTGCTGGACTTCTTGCAGTTTCAGCTATGTAAGGACTATATTTTACCATTTAAAACATGTTATTGCTCACAGAAGTGAGAAGAATTCCCCAAAATAAAGAGAAAGCATAGAAAGAAAATACTATAAACTTAAGAATATCTTTAAAGTTATTTTTCATGTATTGCTGGAAGTCCAAAATGTTACCAGTTGAATCTTACTCAACAATAGCAATCTTCTGCTTTTTACTGGTGCAAAAGAACCTCAGAAATAGGGAACAGCTTGACTTGATGTTCACTACTCTACTGCATTTTCAGATTTGTAAGTGAGAGGGAGATGAGAGGAAGGGAGCCACAAGCAGAGAGTCTCCGTTTGCGATTCCCCATTACCAGAGCGCTTTCTTGGGTGCCCAGGCAGCTTCAGCTAGAAACATGACCTGAAGCACTCTCAGAGCTGCCCTAACTTTAAATTACCCCATCAGTTTAATAGTCACCAGATCACCAAAATAATATGCAACCATATGCAAAATAACAGCCTAAACAATAGAAGCAAGTGTTTGTTGTCTCGTTGAATGCGTTTTGAAAGTTCTTAAGCTGCTCATGCCCATGCAGTCTTTTGTGTACAAAGGAGCCAAATTGCTGCATTACATTTACTTTTTTGCTGTTGTTTTCTACAAAATTGTATGGACAGTTTGGTACTCTGTAAGTCCCTTCGTCCTGGCTGACCTTAGGGTCTTTTGTTATGACAGTCTAGTGTAGCCAAGTTGAAAAATTTAGGTATCCAGTGATAGAAATGCTGGATATTCAAGGGAGAGGAAGCAACTGCTGGATTATGAAGAAAGTTCAACAATGCGATGCTACTAATTTTACTAATGTAACAGTGGACCAGAAGTTGAATGTATGCAGAAATCTACTTCAGTTGAATCAAGTATTGCTACCACCTGCTACTTTTCTGGTAGTTTCTATAGTTTTTTCTTCCACCTGTGTGCATATTGTCTTTATGAAGTATTTTGAAGTTAAAGACTTGTAACACTTAGGTTCCTTTTGCCTAAAGGGAAATTTGACTTTTGGAATTCAAGTTATTGAAACTCTGAAGAGCATACGTAATTTTATGAATGTAAAAGGCACCATAGACTATCGTTGAAGCATCTTATGCTTGTAAGAGCATTCTGTTGTGTGTGATGTATATCTTTGAAGGCGAGAATACTATTAGCATAATCCTACAAGAAGAAATATTTCTGTAAGTTCTTTGAACACTTGTTTAGCTAACGTAGGATAGGAACAAAAAGGTCTTAGTAAGAAAAATAACCTCTGCCTTGGGAATCCAAATAAAAAAATAATATAAATGAAGGACTGGCATCTTTCTGTGTAAAGCAGAATAATCTAACAGTTATTTGACACTTTTAAGGTTGACTAGTTGTGACCTGTGACTCAATTAGCTGTAGTGAAATGGTACATTGGAATCACACTGAATCATATCTGTAGCCCACTGAGTATAATCTGAAACTCTGTGTGAAGATGAAGGTCTTCTAACATGCTCCAGGTAGCTAAAATGAGAGATAGAAAAAACACATCACACACATACATACGCACTTCGTGATTGCAATCAGAGCCTTCACCAACAGACACACTACCCTGTTTAATTAATGTCAGTTACGATACAACATATTGATAGAATTTAATAATCCATTTGGGGGCCACAGTATGGTTGGAAAAAAGAGAAATCCGTAATCATACTGAAAGAATTTAATCAATAGAAGGGCAAATATAACTTGTGTAGAGTCTTTTTTTTGTGTGTTTGTAAACAGGATTCACTAGCACAAATGTATTGAAAAGACTGCAGTCTTGCTCAGAGTTTTTAATAACAAATTCTTGCTAAAAGCTTGTCAGGTCTATGCATCCATATGAGGCTGGATCTAAAACACAGCCTTTCCATGACAGACAGCTTTATATAGGATTGTTTGTTGTTGTTTCCCCCCACCCACCCCCACCCCAGGGTGGTTAAATATCTCTTAAAATATAGTGATATTTATAAATTGTTTTACACTGCTTATGAGTTTTAATTAACATTTCTGTGAATCATGTTACATGTCTTAGGTTAGTATCACAGAAAAAAAACTTTTATCTATACCATGTATTTTTGGTATGTGGTTAAGAATATTGGGACCTAACTCTGCAATGATTTTTAAAAATATAATAATCCACTAAAAGGAAAAAAAATGCCTTTGTTAATTTTCAGATAATTGGGAATTTAACAGTCTGCAATCTCCAGAGCTACTGCTACCCTCTAGTATCTTTCCTTGTCATTTTGTTGTTTTACTGAATAGTAATACACATGCCTGACTAATAATGCCATGTGCTATATTGATTCAAGGTACTATAACTGCCAAGATGATTGAAATGCTGTCTCTAATGGTCCCTGACGCCTCATATATCCAGACCATGATTTGCATTTTTATTCCTATGGGATTTAGTGATTGTCTGTATCTGTATGCCCTTTGAGACTGATGTACTTTAGATCTCTAAGTAGAAGAAATCTGTGTGGGTGATGAACCATTTTATTCATAGTCCAGTGGGAATCCATAAACATAATTTGTCCTTTGCTGTCAGTTCTTTGGCTCCTAAGTACAACTTTCTATGGCTTCCTTCCAAGTCACAACATATTTTGTGAGAAAATTAAAAAGTAAAAAGCAATGAAGTTTGAAACATCAGTTTAAAAATCACATTCTGAATCAGGATTGTAAATAATGTTCTGAAGTTCTCTATACCATGGATGTGCTGAAAAGAAGGAAGACTTTTGTATTCTATTCTGCTGCAGCATTCATCTGGAAATGTTGCAAGTGTTTGATGAGGCAGTAAATTCAGGTTCACATGAAATCAGTAGTTTTCTATTTTATATTTTGAATTCATTTCTGACTTACTCTGTTTTGGCTAATTAATACACAGTTCTGGTTTCTGTTCCTCATGGTTGATTAAAGTAAGTTGATCAATGAATGTCTTGTGTTGGTGAAGATTTGTCAATACCTCCAGAAGAAAGTGTTTGATTTATACATATTTATGTATGTATGTATGTATGTGTGTATAAATATATATATACACTTTTTTTTTTTGAGACATCACTACCACCTATTTCCCTGTTATATTTAACAGCTCATGAAACAAATGGAACTAAAATGCAAGCTGAACCATAGTATTACTCAAGACTATCAGAATTGTTTCCAGTGAACACTATCGGAAAGGATGGGATATTGCTAAGAGTACTCTCCATAAGATTTCAGATCAAGCTGTGTTACTATTGTTGATTTGTGATCTATTCTTAGACAAAGACCAAGCTTCTATATTATCAACTTTTGTCTGCTTTTGATAAATTTTATAGCTAGAATTTTGTTACAGAGCTGGTCTCCCTAATAATTTTCATGTTACTATGAAGTCAATATGAATTATGTTGAGTAATATATATTGCCCTTTAGATATAAAGAGGTTTCTGGGTCTTTTTTTCAGTATGAGACTATTAGGAAAATTAGACGACTAAACACAGGCTGCACAGAAATAGTGGTGTGTCTTTCATCTTGAAAAGATGCCCTAGTATCTTTTCATTAATAAAAGCCCTCACGTACAGGTTTCTTTAAATATGTTGTTTGATTTTTTAAAAACTGCCTATAGTGTAGCTTATTCCTACAAGACCTATATCTCACAAAAATTGTTCTAAATTGGGATAAAAATGATTGCATAAACCAAAACTGTCTAACAAAATCAGACTTTGTGAATTATTCTTACAAGAAACTTCCATTTGTGTAAAAATGCAGATGTCTCTGTTAGAAAGTTGGAAGCCATATGGATCCCAGTCATGCATAACACTTGCTGAAAAATGCATTTATACATGGGAACTTTGCTTAGAGGGCAGATTTTGTTCTTATTGTCTAGCACAGCAAAATTTAACTGACTTTGGTACTTTGCTCTACCTGCATAGATTTGTACTGACTTCAGCATGCATGAGCTGTGTTCTCCAGATCTGTATGCTCAGTATCAAGATCTGTCTTGTGAATTTAGGAGAAAAAGATATTCTTTTTCTGGAGAAAAAATACCTCAGCTTTAGTTGGTATGAGAAGGGACAGATCCTCGTATCTATTTAGATAATGTTTGTGCTGCTGGTCTTGCACCAGTTCCTTTCAAACCCTGAAAAATTTTCCACAGTATCAGCCAAAAGTGTTCTACAGAGGTTATTCTTTCCTCTGTTGCACCACAGGGATTGCATCCTCGTTATATCACTGAACATGTTCTTCAGGAACAATGCAATAGTCACACTTTGTAGCATGATTATAAAAGATTAATAATTGTGTTTTCTAGGCATGAAAATTATCCTATCGCAACATTCATTACTACATAAGAAGATATTGCAGGTCATTAATAATCTATTAAACCCTTAAAAACTGTAAAAATGGAACTGGATTTCACAGACTGTAAGCAGACATCATTGTCCTGGTCACATAGAAACTGCTTATGTGGAACTCCTTTACAGTTATGCAGACATTGACAAATGATTGCAGATGTTCATCGTAGAATACTGTCCAAAGAAAATGTCATTGGTGAGTCTCTTAAAACTTGGGCCAAATTGCCAATGATATCAGTGGATGCAAAATCATTCATCCAAAACAGTCATGTGAAGGCTTGCTGTTGTTTTGGGTTTTGGTTTTTTTTCTGCAAAAATAAATAAGGCCTTTGGTCTTTAGAAAAAGTCTTTCAAGGTTTTCTGTTCCACAGGAAAATATTTATTCCTTTTCAATCACAAGAAGCCCAAACTGAACAATTTAGGGCATAATCAAGTATGTTATTTTCTTTTTGTTCCCATTTCATCACTGTAAGGGGGAAACAAACCTTGCTATGATGAAATTCATGTTTATTATTCTACCACTTTTAATCTGGACTGATTGTGATTAAACATGGTCCTAAAACTGGTATAGATTCATTTTATGAATTTTTGCTTTTATTTCCCAACTCCAGTTTGTATTAGGGCATGTGTGATTTTGGCATTAAACTGCCTGCCACACAAGACTGCCAGAAATAAGGAAGCTTGAGGCTACACAAAATATTTCCTTTTTTTTTTTAATTCATCCTTCAAAATTCATGATAGGGAATGACTGCTCGTAACAGTGTTTTTCAGGGTGAATTGCTTTAGTCTTTTCTTTGGTGCAGACTGTGTATTAATACAATAAATTTGGGAAGCGGGGTGTTCCCGCAAGAAGAGTGTGGAGAAGTGCATAAGAATTCCAGCTTGACTCGTGCTTCATATCAAGGATATCAGTCATAGTACGCGTTGGCTCACTGTTAATCAGAAATATCTGTCTATGAAAACTTAATATTGAAATGGATTTTGCAACCTTTACTCTCTCTGCTATGGGATAAAGCTATCTTTAATCTTGTTAGAAAGATAAATACTACTGAAAATTACAGGTGATACTGACTTTCTAGGCAAAGCTTAGAGAACAAATGATATTCATAATAAACTTGGATCAATCTGGATTAAGGTGATGTCAGTGTAAATTAAATTAAATGGATTCACTAACAAAAGTAAGTCTAACTATTGCACTGAATTTCAAAAGACAAAGAATGATGAACTAGGGGATATAGATAAGGGAATGCTTTAAGCTGCTCAAAAATATGAATGTGGTAGGGGTCTTTATTTCTATAGAACTAGACCTATCACAATCGATACCCTAAAAAAGGGATTTTGTGCAGAAATTTGTAGAAACAGCCTGAAGATCAGGGGATTCTTGTGTATCAAATAGGAGTTCTATGTAGCATACTGTGGTGCCAGTCTGGCAATTGGAGTTAGATAGGCAGATATGCTCATGCTGAACTATCTTCACTGACTGGGTAAATAAAATATTATGTGGGGCTAAAGAGATTTGCTATCCTGATTTGTTGCAGGTTTGAGTTAAAAAAGGGAAATTCACCTGTCTTCTGAGCACTTAATTCACATTGTACACAGCTTGTTGCTTACCTAACATGTGGGCTTGTGGGGATGGGGGGAAACATTCTTTTCTGGACATGGAAAAGTAGAAGGAACAGGCAACTTTGTAAGATATTCTCTAACCCAACCTATCAAGGGTTTTTTGTAATTATGTGTATTGCCTCATCTATAAAAAAAGTTCTGTAGGCATTATTCTGTGCGGCTTCTAAACTCATTGATATATTATGGATTTTCATTGTCAAGTGATTCTGCAGCTAAGACTACAAGGAGGGTCAGGGGAGGAATCAATTTCTATCTGTAGCAATGAGTTGACTCTAAAATATACCCAAGAGAATAACCTGAGGAACTCTATAGTCAAATCATACTTTCAAAATATTTTGTCCTCTGACTCAATTTCACAATATTTTAAAAGTAGCTATCTAATATGTTTTTGTTCTTGGTGTTCAATCTTGCCTGCTTGTTTACCTTTGGGCCTTTTTTTTTAATAAAGGCAAATTACCAAGAACTAGTGCTTTCCTTCACATTTTGTGTGTATAGCTACATTTTCTGTGTAGTGATACCTGGTATTTTAATTCAAAGCAAGAGCACCCCTCAGTGTCTTGTCTGTCATGGTGTTTAGCTAAAGCTAGTGTTGATCCTTTCCTCAAAGCCTTCTGCTGGAGTTCTCTACACTTATGAGTGCAGGCGTGATTACTCCCAGAGGGCTCCTTCATACACTGGATGGTATTGTGCTTTGAGAGGGGTGCCTCTTTTATGTATTGTATTTTCTTTCTGCTTAAATTAACTTCCGTTTTAAGTAAACACCTCAAACGGTGTGACAACTTCTTTTCTGTTGTCTCTGACATTGTATTTAAAGCTCCTTTTACTTCCTAACTCTTAAACAGTTACTGTGGCTGTATATGTAATTTTCCTTCAGGCTAGGTTCTAGTATGAGACCATAAGCTTCTTGCATCCCCTGTAAGTATCTGTTCCTCTGTAGTATTAAGTAGTACAAAGATTTTATACAGGAATTAATTTTACTGAGAGACAGTTTGGAAGCCTAAGTTTTTCAGCAAAATACATTTTTCTCCCCCTGTGGTGGGTTGATTCCAGCCAACAGCTAAGTACCCACCTAGTTGCCTGCTCACTCCCCCCACAGCAGAACAGGGGAGAGAATCGGAAGAACAGAAGCTGAAAACTTGTGGTCAAGATAAAGAGAGTTTAATAGGTGAAGGAAAGCTGCCTACGCAAGCAAAGCAAAACAAGGAATTCATTCATGGCTTCCCATCAACAGGCAGATGTCCAGCCACCCCCTGGGAAGGGCCTCAGAATGCGTAGCGTTTGCTTGGGAAGACTAACGCCATAGCCATGAACTTCTCTCTCCCTCCTCATTTCCCTGAAACTTTATTGCTGATCATCTCATCATATAGTATGGAATATCCTTTTGGTATGCCGGAGTCAGATGTCCTGACTGTGTCCTCTACCAAACTCTTGCCTACCCTTCAGCCTATTCACTGGGGGGCAGAGTGGGAAAAAGAAAAGCTTGACTCTGTGCACTCACTGTTCAGCAATAAATAGCCAAAACATCAGTGTGTTATCAACAGTGTTTAGTCACAAATCCAAAGCACAGCACCATACAGGCTGCTATGAAGAAAGTTAGCTCCATCCCAGCCAGACCCAGTACACTCTCCTTCAGTTCTTGAAGTTTTTGGAGTATCATAGGAAACTACGTCAGAGAGTTTGAGGAATCACCATGTCTCTGCTTCTGACAGTGGGATCAAGGATACCGATCCAAGAAATGCTTACCTAAATTTTTCTCAAAGGTGACCCGTGATGGAAATTTTATTATTTCTCAGAAAAGAAACTATTTGAGCCCATTTTGGGGTAAAAATAATTGAAAGGAAAGTTTAAAACTTTTGAGTCTTGTAATTTAACATTTTACAAAAGTTTTGTGGTGATATATTTATTTTTAATTAAAGTTCCTGAAAACTAATTTTTTTTTTTAACAGAAGACTTTTATCTTAAAACCACTTTCTAAGTAATTTCAGCTGTGATAAAACATGTTAACAATATTAGAACATATCTGAATATATATCTGAATATTAGAACCAATTGTGGTAAAAGAGACAGTGCAAAATTAAATCCACCCTAAGAATACGATGCAGTTCATGGTAGATGATGAATTGGATAAACCTTTTCTTGACTGTCTCATCTTGAGGCAAATAGGATTTCTTTGGCAGTAAGAATGTAGAGGAAGATGAAAATATCATGGATGCAAGGGCTTTTTCAATAGAAGTGAGGAAAAAAAGGGGGACAACTGAGAAATTGAAATCAGTAAGAGATTTTGTTCTCTGTTATGGTTTTGAGGGTCTCATTCACTTCATTGTGTACGGTAGGAAAACCTCTAATAGACTCAGTCAGCCTTGTTTTACTGGCTTTCAAAATGAAGTCAAGGTCAGGGGTATTACAGTGAGATTACACAAATGATTGTAACCTCTCTAACCACAGAAACGTAATTGCTGTATTAATGAACGAGTATTTATTAACGGAACTAATTGTTACCACATTTTTTGGTGTTAAAATTCAGAACTGTAAAAAGGTTTAGTTTTTTACATGATTTTAAAAGTGTCCTTTTTTTTTAGACAAGGTCAGACAAGCCTTCTCAACAACATAAACTAACTTATTTTATTTTCCAAACAGGTAGTATTGCTCATGGTACTAGAAAGATATCTGCAAACACAAGCCTAACTTGGGGGAGTAGCCCAGCAGTGCTCTGGTTTGTAAAGATGCACCTATGTGAGCATTTTAAGTCTTACTGTAGGTGTGATTTGGAAGCAAATCTCTTGATTGTCCCTACTAACTGTGCTTTGGCTCACGTCGTGGAGAAGCCCTGGAGCAGCTGAACTGAATTCCTTTCAGATGAAGCTGAAGCAGAAGGTGTACTCAGGAAGCACAGATCATGCACCCAGCTGATAAACACTGGGCCTGCAGGACTAACTGGGTCTGCAGAGCAAAACTACCTGCAATACAGATGGTGCAAACGTTGTGGCCTCAGCACCAGCTGTCTGGCTTTACAGCTCTGCTCTTGCTGTTCCGCACTACTTGCTAATGTTGGCATAGGATATGATTACTTAAATGCAAGAAAACATTATCTACAGCACAATGTGATGTTAAAATCACCTAAGCTAGCACAGAAAACCAGGTGCACTTTCCCAGAATAGTGCAAATAGGCATATCAAATTGTATCTGGGAAAATGAATAGTTGCCTCAATGGGATACTGCATCCTAGCTAATTGGTACCACTTCTCAATGCCACAGAGATGCAACTTCAAACTGCCTCAGACTGGAGAAGTAGTTTGGTCTCAGATAAGGCATCTCAGGGTGGTGCTGCACTGTGCAATAAAAAAGAACTCCCGAGTTTACAAATGGTGCTGATGAAAGGGCAAAAGAGAACATCTGGTCTGTTCTTCCCTGACAATACAGAACTTCAGCAGGAACACTGGCTTTTTAAAGAAATTACAATAACCATAGCTTTTTTTTATGTGGCTACTTGTACTCGTTATTAGCTATTAGCAGAACTCTGCCACGTAATCCTTCTACAAAGTCTAGACTGGCAGCAACAAGAGCTGAATTTAAAGTCGAGCAGGCTGCTATTATGGCATCAGCTCAGAACATCTGATAAACTAGGAAAATTAACCCAAGCTTTCTGGGGCTCAATAAACTAGTTTTTTCCCATTCATAAATGTGGATTTTATGACTGAAACTATTTTTATTTAAGGAGCAAAAATTCAAGAAGACAAAGAAACAGAGTAACAATAACTAATTGTGGACCTGTAACACTATATTTTTTACAGGCTTTTTCTTTTGTGAGGCAACGTTTAGGCCAGCTAGGTTTATTTTTCCTGTGGTCCCACAGTAAATTTAATTAACAGTTTAATATTTTAAATAGTGAAGTCCTTATTGTATCAGTAGTTGTGGTTTAAGCTGCACTCAAGTTGGTGTGGCCTGGTTCTGTCAGTTGCTTCTCTCTCCTACACCCCTTCCATCTACCAGCTGTCCTCCCTTGCCAAACTTAAAGTAGCCTTTCGTTCTCATCAGCCATCCTGCAAAGTACCTTTCGCAGCCTTTTCCTACACTAGCTGCTTCCACTAGCCTTGAATTGCTCCACTGTCTGCACTTTGCCACTCCTTGCTGCCATCTCTAGCAGCTTTCCTAGTATTTTTTGTTTTCCAACAGCTGGAAAACTGCATGTGGCACCGAGAACAAAACACTACCTTTTAAAGCACAGGAGGTCCTTCAACAGCTCCCCTTGTTCTCCCTTTATGTGATGAGACATCTTTTGTTGTTGGTGGTTTGTTTTACTCCAGTCTAAATCAAACTCCATCACTCCAGAGCTGGAAAACATTGCTTTAACTCAGCATGACATCTCTCTCTAGGCGTATTCAGACGTCGTTGGCCTACACTTCTGCATACTATTACAAATGTAGTTTTCTCTATTTGTAAGTGAAATCTCACTGAAACATAATAAAACAGCATGCGCAAACCAAAACGGTTTCCAGACTAGTAATTGGTCTTTTTAATTTATCTCCTATTTTCATCCTCAGATATCATCCAAACACACCTGGTTTTAGGCTCCTATCACCTCTGGAGTTATTGGAGGAAAGGCTGTTTTCTTACTAGAACTTAAACACGTACTTTGCACATGTTTACAGCATAAATCCAAATTATCTATTTTTCCATTAGCCAGATTCAGATGCTCAAATTTCAAATGTAAACTTGTAGGTTTTTTCCCCCTCAACTAAATCCCCCAAACCCTACCAGTATTATAAAGTATGTAGTTTCATTTTCTGAGGGAAATATGTTGAGAAGGGTGTAGTGGTATAAAGACAACGACCTCCTCCTTCACCTCCTGCATATCACAGAAACAATCTCCTTGAAAATAATGAAAACATGATTAAGCTTTAAGGTCAACAGAATGAAACATTTAATTCTAGCTAATGGGACAAAGGTATCCAGCAAATATAACACCTATGTTTCTTCTTTTGTCTCCACAGTAAAACTTTATAAAGACAGGAACGTACCAATGTAATATTCAGCACTTGAAATACTACTGTTGGAAAAAAAAGAATCAAACCCACAGGAAAAAAAGGATGCCTGAGTTGAAGCTGAGGAGGCAGTGTGTCAGCTGCACTTCATAGTAGTTAACTAAGAAATGGAAACTAAGGTGGAAAAAAAAAGAATTTCAGCAGTTAAGTAGTACTTCCACTGTTAATCACAAATTCAGTTAAATTACGACCACAGCCTTACCAATGCCCTGATGAAGTACCTATTAAGAAAGTGTATTCTTGAGGTTATTTATAAAGTATTGCATGACTTTGAGACTTGTTATGGTCTCACTACAGCTGAACTTAAGGAAGTCTGAATGCTCTGTTGGATTCTTTTATGGAAGTGAACATAATTAAGAGAATAAACCCAACATTTTTAGTTTGCACAAAATGTGCATGTCTTTTTATCTTAACATCTGATATAGATGGTGTATTTTTTAGGATTTTTTTTAACTGTAATAAGTCTGTACTAATATCCTACAAACAGTTAATTTTAAAAATGTGATAAGTGATAGAATGACATCACCATCCACTTCTATCTCATACACTTAAATAAAATCTATTCTTCGAACAAACTTAGGCAAACATATGTAGGTTGATTTGAATCTGCCAAAGTTACTTGGATTTGCAGTCATCATGACATATCCTACTACTTTTTTTTCAGTAGCCTTAACAAGAATACCTGTTGTACCCTGGTTGTTCTTCCAAAGCTCATGTTTCAGTGTTAATGGACGTCTCTAGAAGAGTAGAAATATGCTTCATGACCAGTTCCATGCTGTTTCGAGCCCATTCATCCTCCTGCAGAAACATAGCTCCTGCGATTTCTCCAGGCCACTACAAGTAATTATTGTGGGACATCTGGAAGAGGGGACTATTGGGGCAAGATGTGATGAAGATCCTGGTGGAGCTGGATGGGCAGCAGGACAGGAGTTTTCCCTGTAAGAGATGACTCGGAAAATGTGGATTTTGAAACATACTTACCTTTACTCTTGAGCTGACATTTGCCAAAATTGCATTAGAAGAATTTTCTTACTGTATGCAATTTTTATAATATGCCTCAATTTTCAAACATCTCAGCTAATTTACATCCATTTTGATTAAATGTTTGTGCTCATGGCAGCAAAGGACAATTGGAATTGCCATCACAGGTCAAACCACTGATCTGCTAATCCAATGTGCTATTTCTGTCAGCAGTCAATACCAGCTGCTTCAGGGAAAGAAAACACTTAATTATGGAACAACCTGCCCAGAGGCAAATCATTTTCCTAATCTTATCTACCTATGTATGTGTATCACTAATTGTGAAACTTAAAATGTAGAGAAACTTAGAGAGATAGCTGGAGGACCAGGGAATTGCTAGGGAGGACTGATTTTATGGCAATAAGGGATCAGTAAAATCGGAGTCTTTAACATACATCATAGTAGCATTTTATAAGAGTTTTCATATTAGTAATTGTAAACAAAATATATACCTGGTCTTACCTTCCCAATATCTGCCTGTATCTAGAGAATGGTCCCTAAAATCACAAGAATGGTTGTATATCTTGCTTTTATTTTCTTTGTTTAGTTTTAGGATGTTCTGGCTCTCAAGATCAGAATTTTGCTGGGGGGTGGGGGAAGGCTCTTTCCTGCCCACATGAGAAGAGTGAGAATACATAACAAAAGCTAATGTTTCAATTCATCTCATTTACACTTTGCTTGAAGGAGAATGAGCACTCCAGACTAAATTTTGGGATTGGGTTTTGGAAAAAATAATTTTCCCTGACTCCACTCATGTTGAATAAATATACAGAACAAGATTAGATCTATATATGAAAGAGTAAAGTATATCACTTAACAAAATTTACATGGACATATGTTTTACTCTGCACTAGCATTTTGCAGAGGTGTGTTTAAATCCATTGTCTTTTAGTATTCTGTACTAAATGGGTTAGAGAGAGGGAGCTCTGGAGCAAAAGAAGCTACTATATAAAAGCGATTTCAGCTTGAATAACCCCAATGATTATAATGGTCTCTGGATAGAGATCATCAGAATTCAGTGAAGCCTCATTTTTAAGAAACCATCACAAAGTCTAAACTTTCGTTTATGTAATATAATACAATAGAAACCAAGACGCCTGATGAATTTTAGGGTGTCCTACAGAGACAACATATGGCTTATACTTGCAAGTGCCTTTGTGCATCGACAGCTCTTTGTTTTTGTTGCTAAGCTGTGACTTTCAAAGCTGCCTAGTAGATTTAACTTTAATAGAAACTGGGCATCCAAATCTCTCAGGTGGCTTTGGAAAAAAATTCAGCCAAAAAGATTTTCTTCCTGATGGCTGAATATACATCATAAATAGATGCCAAAGCCTCTTCACCTTGCCCAAGAGAGGAAAGTCCTTCAAAGGCAAATAGACCTTGGCAACAAGTAAACAGTTCTTTTCCCAGTTGTGTAACTGATGCAGCACAGCTATACGTCACCACAGGACTCACTTTATATCAGACCTGGTTGATAAAGCAAAATTTATTACTAACAGACAAAACATTTACTAGGTGATTATGACTCTTAATTTTCTTTCCGTTTGTTTTGTGTCACACTGGAAAAAGAATATAATTTGATTATTTACAGAAAATAGATAAAAAGAGATTATCAGCACTTCATGATTTTTGACTCTATGTTGAACCTTCTCTGAAACTTTATAGAGCAAAGAATGATTGTTTGAGATCAATGTTGTGCATTGCAACAAGCAAATTCCACTCAGGGTCAGCTTCTGTTTTAATGGTTTTTCAACCTCTTTTCAGTTTGTAGAATCTTAAAAGTTTATAATATAGTGATTTTCTGTTGCCATGGACTGCTGCGTAATATTTATGAATTTCTTTTTGGAGTAACGAGCTGGAGAACCTTTAGCACTTTTCTGCAAAACCCTCCTTGTTGTGTTTGTGCAATTGCTTTATATCAACTTCTACTTGTGATCTTTTAAATAGCTTTCACTATTCTTGCCTCAGGTGCTTTGAATTGATTTTCAAGTATTTCAGACAATGGGGTGTATAGACCAAAGACTGAAAAGATTTCCAGGTTTCCTGATGCATGGAAGCTTCATAAATCAAACCTTAGTAAATTTGTTTTGGAACTTCAGCATGACCATCATTCTCTCTCTCTCTTTTGTTCAGCCTTCTACCTTCGTGGGGTTTAAGCTAGTTGGTCACTGAGCACTAGGTTATAACATGAGTTGTCTTCCAATTTGCAGGTTGTAAATAGTCATTACAACAGGGAATGATACGTTATGGATTTGTCTAATTTGGGGAAGCCTCAAAGAGCACATATTTTAAATGGAACAGCTGGCCACAACACAACAAAATGAGTTTGCTGTGAGCCCTGCTATAAGCAGCTTATCACCTTTAGGGGAATAAGAGGAAAGTTATTGAGGTACAGCCAAAGGAGTAGATGAGATGAGAAGGAATGCTTTGATTTGTTTGGGGTGTGAAGAAGCTGTGAAAAAGCTGTAAGCAGATAAGAGGAACAGGGGTAAAAAGTAAGAGTAGGATTTGCTCAAGTTTGTATGCTTTCCAATCCCGTCTCTGGCAATTCAGAGATTTAACTATTGACCTATTGAAATTCTGTTCTCAGCCAATTTTAATTTACTTTCCATGTCTTTGAAAAAAATATTTTAATGACTGTGTTTATCTTCCTAACTGGATAGTATGAGAAACCTTCCTCTTTTATTAGTGGGATGTAATTAGTGTACTGATGCATCTTGTACATAAAATTTGGAAGAGACCTGTTAGTCATTCAGGCTATCCTCAGCACAAGCCTGGTTTCCCCTGTGTGTTCAGAGAATTTCTGCAATTAAGCCCTTAGTACACAATGAAGTTTCATCCACAGCTATCATTCTCATTAGCAACAATCCGTTTCTCATATTCTGTCTACATTTTGCCATCGTAATTTAGTCCACTTTTCCTGCTTGTCCTCATTGCTAAACCATAAATACTTCTTCTGTAACTAAGCATTAATTTCATAGCAGTCATGCTGTGAAGGTAGTACTATACATAATGCCATGAATGTAGTACTATAGACATATAAACACAGTAACGGATATTCTCTGTTACAAAGAATTCACAGTGTAAAGAAAGCACCATTATAAACACAGTACAGGATCACAGAAGGATTATGTGCTTTGTCTAAATAAGACAAGGAACTTGGAATTAAAATGAGGTCTTCTGAATGCCATCCCACTGTTTGTAACTGGTTTTGTCTGCTCCCTTATCCTTCTGTTAGCTAAGAAACATATAGTTGGCAGAGCATCAACAGGTGTAGTAAGGTGTCACAGAAATTGCTGGCACTAGACTGGTGTTGCACACATTTCAGAATAGGCTCATTGCTTAAAGCTTTCATTCTTTCTGTATAATTTAGTAATTTGAGCTCTCTGAAATGTGTTGTTTTCTTTTGAACTTGCAAAATGTCTATACCTTTATGATAGTCTGATGCTCATAATACAATAAAATATCTCCAGTGCAGTAAGAAGAGCCATATAGGAACATCTCTGAGCTTAATGATATGTTGTCTTTGTGTTCAGTGATCACACTTGTATTGGACTATTTTTACTGCCATATTATATTCAACAAATGTATAATTTAATATTCATTACCAACTCTTCATCCATCTGCCTTTTATTTTATGTAAATTTAGAAAGTGGATTAACATGAATGGTGTTTTAGGCAGGGATAAGTAGATATAGGCTATACTGTCCAAATTAGAACTAGCTTACTTCAATTTATCCTTTGCTAAACCCCATTCTCAAAAAAGTACTAGTGTCTATTTCCATAGGTGTATTTCATTACATTATATTTCCCAAAGAGTATTTGCTTCCCTTACTCCAAGCTGAATGTCTTTTTGACTTCATTTTCTACTCTCTTTGAATTCCACAGTATTACAGCTTTGTTCTAAGTATTTTCTGCAGTTCCTCTGTCTAGTGAGTTTTATTTTGAAATATTTATTTTGAAATATGAAATGTTTTATTGAAGTCTAAATCACTGCAGTTTCCACTTTTCTACTAGGGGGCCGATTCCTGATTTTTAGAATCTAATCTTACCCAAGTCTCTTCATCGTCCCATCTGTCTTTCTCATTTTAAACAATGGCAGAGAAGGATTATGTCAGGTTTCATATAATTCACTTTACATTGCCAATAACTACATTTTAGTTGGATATCTCAATTTGGAATTGTGTCACTTCTTTGATTTTTCTTATCTAAAGAAAACCAGAACAGATACAGTTGTTAGTGTTCAAAGGCCTTAATGTATGTAAATATGTACTTGAAGTTGAAGTTATTCAGGACAGCAGTAGAACCAAAGTCAATGTTAAGCATTTTATTAGAGAAAGCATCTCTATCTGGAGTACCTTTTTAGTATATCCTTAAATAAGAATTTTCTAAAAACCTACAAAGGTATTTAAAAAGGTACAAACAAGAATTATGGATCACTAGAGAAAAAGAAAAAGCAGGTAAACTTACATCAAGTTAAATGAATTGTTTCTTCAGAGAGTGTGTATTCAGTCTTTGGAATGTACTATCGGAGAACATTATAAACTTGAATGCAGAAGAGTCAATGGATTTATAAAAGTGATGAATAAATTTATGATGTGTAGTAACATTGAATTTTGTGCGTGTAAGCAAGTGGTAATGAAATTTCATAGTTGAAAATTTAAGCTGGTGACCCCATCTGTCAAGTTGGACTCTTTCCTACTACAGAAAATTTCCTAGGTCCTCCTCCTCTTCCTCCCTGCCCCGCGTTTTGAAGCATCAGGCTATCCAGTATTTTCAAATGCACACTGAACTTGATGGACAAGCAATTTTTTCAAGGATGGTGAATTCTGTGCTTTCCTGTAAGAAACATATATCAAGGCTCTCAGAATTGTTCCCAGTAGCATGACTGAAATGGGGAAATTTGTAGCAAAAGAGACATAATGCAGTAGAGAGGACAATGAAAATCTGAAAATCATGATAAGAAGTTTCTGAGCCTTTAACTGGATAGACTACACACTAGGTTTGCTTACTGACCAGACTGGGAAATTGTGAAAAAATAGTAAGGGTGTTCTTCAGCTGCACAATGATCTCTTGTACAGAACTGCAGATATCTGGAGATAGGAAGACTAGCTAAGTCTCATTCTAGTTTCTTGCTTTTTCAGTTCATGATTGTTTGCGTTAATATTAATGTATTTGCTAGCAGTTTGTCCAGTATCAATTTAGAATGGATTTCTGTCACTTCCAAGTATAGAATATTCCAAAGGTCTCTGGTGTTCTTGTCGTGAAAGATTTCCTGACATTTAGCTTATATTTTTCTTTACATCATGCCACTACATTTTGGCTTAATACAATAATGCAAAAAATAAAAATGTGTATCTCCAGGAATCATACAAAAAGAGGACTTTTAAACCAAAATATTCAAATAGAATTTGGACACAGTGCAATACTACAGGATAATGCTACCATTTTTTTTCTCATTTATCAGTCGTAAGAAAAAAAGAGTTCTGACATATCCAAATTCATTTTATGTTATGGGACACCCTTATTTATAATCATTACAGTTTAAGGATGAGGAAAGCTGCATATTTTTTAATAAGAAATTCAGATATAGAGAAACTTATTTTAAATATTTTATGAATTTAAGCTTGGAAAATTGTTATAGGTTGCACCAGTTTGAAACCTATCAGAGAGGCTAATTCTTGAATGTATTTCTATGTAATCCATAAGGAGATTCAGTTCTTATGCCACAAACACACTTAGCTTGTTTTGAACATATTACAAATGCTTGTTGAAAACAGTCAATCTCAAAGAATGCTTTCACCCATACTTACCGATTTGGGGCTGCACTTTAGATATATTAGTTATTCTTGTAGCAATGGGAACAGTTTTACACTTATTGCAACCCAGTAAAACATGGTAGTGTCTGTTAACTTACATGGATCATAAATCAGCACAAAGTCTGGCCATATGTCACCTAATACTTTGGTTTAAATTAAAGCATCCAAAATCTTGTGTTTTCTTTCTGACAAAAAGGAAATATTTTAAATAGAGTATTTCAATATTTAATCTTAGTCATGACCAAATAGTATATAAATTAAATATTTACTATCACAGTACTGTATTAAATGTAGTTTAGTGAAATTCTGAATTTAGGGCTCATTGGGATAACCAAATTGCAGTTATATCCATGTGAGTGAGAAATCTAGTAAAAGTAGCAAAAAATTTTTTCCCAAATCAGATACAAACAAAAAAGCAAAAGGCTCCAGCTACTAGGCATTTTAAGTTGGAGGCTGGGCAGCGAAAGTATAGTTGGCCATGAAGGAAACCCCATGATCTCTAGCACAGTTTCCCTGAAGTTGGACATTACTCATTGCAGCACAAAGCTCCTTACTACCTTTGAATAATGGAAACAGTAATTTTGAATGATTCTTAGAACTAAAAGCTCCTTTTCCAGTATAAACATGGGTAAGTGCATTGGTACCAATGATATCTGGTTTTTGGGAAAGTAAGTTTTTTCATCCATAGAATTGAACGAAAGTAGTTACCAGTCATCAATAAAACTGGATTTCACTAGACACTACAATGGAAACACAATTTAGTTAAAACTTATGGATTAGACTGCTTATTAAGTGAGTTCCCTCCCTCCCTCCCTCTAACAGATTCTGTTTACAGAGTAGCAACTGTTACTAAATTTAATACCTATTTAACACAGGAAAACTTACCTCTAAAATGTAACACACACACACCACCCCCCGCCCCCGAATAAAGGATTGTGCCGTATCCTACACTTTGAGTATATTGTAACCCTTGCCAGGAGCTCAGTTCAGAACATTCCTGATCACAACATCATCAACAGAAGCAGTGCCACACAAACGTGAATCAACTGTTTCAGTCATAGGTCAGTCAAATGCAGGGAGGTGACTTTATTCCTATTACATGTAGCCTTTCACTGCAATGCCTTTGTGGCCCTTTGTCCTTCAAGGTGCTTACCCCAAAAGACAGCAAAATTAATCTGTTGTTACAATGGATTTCTACCTTCCTAGCAACACACATATAATCAAACCATGTGTTTCACTGGTGTTAGGATTTAATTTTGCCTTTTGGTTTGCTCAATACCACTTCCCTTGGCAGAATTTAAGAATATTTTTATTGTGCATGTGATCTATATAGTTAAGATCTGTATCTGAGATGCAGGTTCTGTTTCGAAAGCCAATTTGTCTTTGGGATGGATTTGTTTCTTCGGTATCAGTTCAATGCACCTTTCAGGCAGATACTGAAGTCCTTGTAAACTCAAGTGAAACTCATGTTTAAAGGCATTGTCCTGCACAGAGTCTGAAAAAACCTTTTTCTTCAGCTCTTCAGAGCTGTTATTCAAATAGATACACCACAGACTCCACACACATTCTCACACATCCCCCTTAAGCTTCCAACAACAAAGTAAGACCTGTTTTTGCCCTGATTCATATTACATAGCCAGCCAGGACAACTGGTGGGGAAGAACTGGGGCATAGAGCAGAGGAAAATTTGCCCTCTAGTAGGGCTTTTTTGGCTGCTGAGCCCCTCTGAATGGCATACCTTCTTCCATCAACTGCATCTGACACCTGTAGTCCCAGAATACGCGATATGCTGCGAGCATGCAGGCTGTTGAGGGAAAACTAGGTGAAGGACATTACTGACTGAAAATCAGAGTGGAAGACTTGGTACATCTCTGGATTATGGCAGGTCTCTGAGGTATTTATGGGCATAAATATAATTCATTCATAAGGGGCATGAAGATGCCCCTTGGTAAACATTGATTCAATACTTCAGCCCTTTTTTTCAAAATTCATTATCAAAACCAAAAAGTAGCTTAATTTTTCATCTTTAATAACAGTCTTTTTTTGAGAATGAAGTGTGAGGGGCTGTCAAAAGATAATGTATCTTGTTCTAGTTAAGCTATTTCTGCCCTCAGCAGTTTCCTGTGGTGACAGTAGGTCAAGTTTCCTGCCAGCTATTTTCTGTCCGATTCAGCCAGTGAGTTCCCATTCACTCTGAGTATCATTAAGTAAAGCGAGTGGAGCATGAATCAAAGACAATGCATATGTCAGGCATGGGGAATTCCACGGTCCATTTGACAGAAGAGAATAGTGATTGTCAGTGCAATGAAGCCGAAGCATGGCTGTCTTTTACCTGCCTGCTAGACAGGCGTGAATGAGGCAGAAATTAAAATCCTTCATTCAAGTCCTCCTCCCAGAGGAGTGAATATAATTTTTTTATTTCAGGATACTTATCTGGAGCTGGCCTAGTTTTTTTCAGCCAACAATATTATGAAATTCTGTACACCTTAACGGTCATAGAGATCCAAACAAAAGAAAGCATTTGATATTATTCATGGCCACCCTGAATGGGCTGCAGCTATCCTATGAGTTCCCCTTTCATTCCTTAGAAGGAAAAAAGTTCTTTAAACTGTTAGTTTACTGGATTAAACTTTAGTTTATTTAGCTTTGGAACTTATAGAACAAGTTGAGCAACCCACAGCTTTTGGACTGCAAGCAGACCTCTTTTTACTTATGTTATCTTCTCTCTTTTCCACATAAGTAACTTGCCCTTGATCAGCGCAGTTAATAAAAAACTGGTGATAATGAGTTGTCTTGGTAATTTAGGAGGGTTTCAAGGCTAGGAATAGGAAATTGAAGTGTCTGTCAGACACAAAATGAGGTGAAACAGGGAAAGAAGTGTTTACATATAAAAAAATGTTGGAGGAAAACAACGTAAGCTTCAAAAAACCCGATGTTTTTAATATATGTTGTATAGTGTAATCTTTCCTTCTTATTCTGTAATTGATTTTCTTAGGATATTCACTGTGACCAATGCGTTCACATTACAGAAGTGAAGATCTACTTCAGCCTTGAAACATGAATGAAGTTATGCTTTCAACTGTGAAATATTTCACTTATTCTGATTCATCTGTATCAAAATCTGGTTTTTTGTTTATTAGATCTGTTGCAGAATGTGCTAATTCCTCAGTTTACACCACATTCTCAGTAGTAAAACTTTGTAGTGGAGAAGTGGAAGTTCTGGTTTCCTTAAAACTCGACAACACTTTTTCATTGTATAAGCACTGTATATTCAGTGTCTGTTTTCATTATTGGTCATGTTCTTGCTAATACTGTAACAAACAGTTTGTTAGAGTATTTCTGATGTTTGTAATACATCAGGACCTAATGAGAGGCACACATCTCTCAGTGTGGTAATGCACAGCAAGTTACTGTCTTGCTGCAGCTGGGTTGTGATTTGTCAAGCTACATTGCAATGGACAGAGTGACTGTGACCTGTATATGTTGCTTCTCAGCTACTCTGCAGAAAGGTCAGCTAAAAACCAGCAGGTGATGCTTGGAGATAACCAGTGCAGCCTTGCTGTCTACAGTCTGTGGTCTGACAAGAACTACATGGACTTCTGAAATCATGTAATTTGTTTTACTCATCTTTGTCTGTGCAGTGAAGTAGGAGTCCAAGGCTGGCTCTCTGGGAGTACTGTGAGTCAAGTATCATTTGTAATGCACTTTGCCAGTGTGGAGCCCCGTCAGATGAACATGTTGTACAGAAGGTAACCATTTAAAAATATTGTGATTCTGTGCACTAGGTGGTTAAGAATAGTCCCTAGTATCCATAAATGAATAATTAAGAAAGAAACTTGTTAAATGAATGTGTCTAAGGCCTTAAAGAGGAAAAGCAATAGAATACTGACCTGATAAATGAATATACTCTTACACATTACACATGAATATATTTTATAAAAACCCTAGGGCCCTCATAAATTAATACCTGTTTAAAGAGTAGATCTGTTTAAAAAAATAAATTTAACTGCTGCGTAAGTATTAGCTTGACAGATTTTATATTGCATTTATAAGTTAGAAACCTTATTATAAGTGAAGCTGATACTGTCTTTGGGCAGAATAGAAAGGAAATTTGGAAGACTTTGAGGTAAAAAAGAGACAAATCTGCAGAAGAGTCTAAGCACTTATGAATTCCATCATCTTTAGCCAAGATATGAGTGCTTGGCACATCTGAAGACAAAGTCCAGTCACTTCAGTTTTGCTATAAGTTGCACAATCCTAATTTTGGGATAATTAGTGTCTACATGATACTGCTTTTATTAATTTATTTACACAGAGACCCACATTAAGCTCAGAGCCCCCTTAGGCCAACTAATGCATAAAAAAATACATGTGAAACACTCCTTACCCCAAAAGTTTGCAGTTCAAGTAGAATAAGCAGGAAAATAGATGTTCTGAGTTGAGGTCATGATTCTGCACAGCACAGCAGAGGTTTCTGGTCTCCTAAGTTCTAGTCTAGTAGTGTATATATTGGCGTATACGGCGCTTTCAGAGGCAGTAAAAGCATGCTACTTGCATAGTGCTGAACTCCAGTCAAGGAAATCATTTAGATCTAAGCTTAGAAGTGAGCAGCTAAATAATCTCATTTAACTATCCACATGCTTAAGCGTGTGGACATGTGTGTGTGCACAGGTTTTTCGGATTGGGACCAAAAGGCTTTGCGCTTGCCACAATATAAAGAAATGCAATTCTGCAGACTGCGCCCCATGGAGAAGCTTCTGAATTCTGATCAACTTACTCCTCTTCTTCTCAGTTAGATATTTCTCTCTGACTAGATGAAATTAGTTTCTGATGTTTCTGTTGTTTCTGATGTTTCTGGCGGCCGGTCACAAGCGGTGTTCCCCAGGGATCTGTGTTGGGGCCAGGTCTGTTTAATATCTTTATCAATGATCTGGACGAAGGGATTGAGTGCACCCTCAGTAAGTTTGCAGATGACACCAAGTTGTGTGGGAGTGTTGATCTGCTTGAGGGGAGGAAGGCTCTACAGAGGGACCCGGACAGGCTGGATTGATGAGCCAAGGCCAATTGTATGAGGTTTAACAAGGCCAAGTGCAAGGTCCTGCACTTGGGCCACAGCAACCCCATGCAATGCTACAGGCTTGGGGAAGAGTGGCTGGAAAGCTGCCCAGCAGAGAAGGACCTGGGGGTGTTGGTTGACAGCTGCCTGAATATGAGCCAGCAGTGTGCCCAGGTGGCCAAGAAAGCCAATGGCATCCTGGCTTGTATCAAAAATAGCGTGGCCAGCAGGACTAGGGAAGTGATTGTGCCCCTGTACTCGGCACTGGTGAGGCCGCACCTCAAATACTGTGTTCAGTTTTGGGCCCCCCACTCCAAGAGAGACATTGAGGTGCTGGAGCATGTCCAGAGAAGGGCAACGAAGCTGGTGAAGGGTCTAGAGCACAAGTCTTACGAGGAGTGGCTGAGGGAACTGGGGTTGTTTAGCCTGGAGAAAAGGAGGCTGAGGGGAGACCTTATTGCTCTCTACAACTACCTGGAAGGAGGTTGTAGAGAGGTGGGGGTCGGTCTCTTCTCCCAGGTAACAAGTGATAGGACAAGAGGAAATGGCCTCAAGTTGCACCAGGGGAGGTTTAGACTGGATATTAGGAAATTTTTCTTCACTGAAAGGGTTATCAAGCATTGGAAGAGGCTGCCCAGGGAAGTGGTTGAGTCGCCATCCCTGGAGGTACTTAAAAGACGTTTGGATGAGGTGCTTAGGGACATGGTATAGTGGTGGTCTTGTTAGTGTTAGGTTTACGGTTGGACTCAATGATCTTAAAGGTCTTTTCCAACCTATACGATTCTGTGATTCTGTGATTCTGTGTTCTTTTCTTAATTAAGATAATGTTCTTTTTAAGTGGTTTTTATTACTAATGTTCTCTGCTGCCTATTCTTTCTTGTTCCTTCAAATGATACTTGCATGGTAGATGTAAAGTGAAAAGCAATCAGCATTCTTTCTGGATAAGTGTAAACAACTCCTACACTTCCATGCTAATATTAATTTCATTGTTATGTTGCCTGAAGACACACATAACTGGCTCATAAAACTAATGCTGCCAGAAAATACTTGCTATCTCTCTCTTGCAAAAAAACGTAGGTGATTTTCCTACACGGCTTATCTATTTTTCTCTCCCTAGACTGTTCTTTTCTGAAAAAAATCTAAAGCTAATAACTTCCCCTTGTTCCTTGCTTCCCATCTGTCTGGCTTTTATTATTAGACTCCATAACGCTGATCTTGTCTATCTCCACTAAGTTATTAGCATACTTGTCATTTAAAGCCTATTCCTAATTATTCAGTTATCTGGTGAACATAAACTTTTTTCTTATTTCTGGACTGTGAAGGAAGAAGAACCAAGAAGAGAATGGCAAAAATCCCACTGGAGGAAATAAGCTCAAGTTACAAATGTGATGTTCAAAAACGAACAGAATTTTTGCATACTTTCTTATTCAGAATTGGTTGGGGCTATTTTATATAATAATGTTATTTGCTATGCATAGGACCCATATAGTCAGAAGATCCAACAAACTGTCACTTCTGAACCCTCTAAGGAAGAAGGTGAAAATGATATCTAAAGAGTAAAAAAGTTTGTTTTTTCTTGTTTATGCCATGTCCTAAGTCTTTTGAGTTTGGAAGGGATTTACATTTTCATGTGTAAAGGTCATAAATATTTTTACAAAAAAAAAAAGCATACAAAAAGTGTATCAGATGTACCTGATATGCAGAACACTTCCATCAAAAAAAAGCTGAAACATGGGCACAAAGGTATAGCAACTGAAATCACTGTGCATCCTATGGCTAAACTTGTTAGAGTTTAAGTGGGAAGCTGTAGTAGCGACATCTGCTCATAATGAAGAGTGAGAATGGCCCAGAAAATCCTACCTGAAAATTCCTGGAGGGACATAACTTTCATAGAGGTGGGAAATCTCTGCTCATAAAAACAGGAAAAAAAACCAAAAGAAAACAGGGCCTCAGTTGTAAGAGTACTTAATAAGATACAGTGAAGTTTTGAGTTTAAGGATAATAAACCCTTGTAAACATGAAGAGAGAAAATTTTTCCAAGTGTACCCTCAATAAAAGGTCACCTTGTCCACAGTGACAAGCTAGCATGATTCGACAGTAAAGTGAAGTTAAGGTAAATGAGAAGGGTGTTCATTCAGTGGAAATACATCTGAAGATTTAATGCAGTGCCGAGTCATCTTGGTATGAATCTGCAGAGATCAGTGACCTAGTGAGAGACTCATATCAGGGCCTGTTATGTGGCTGCAGGTTTATGGGCATGCAGTCATGTGTAGACAGTAGAAGCAAACAACAAACCACAAAGCTCACAGCAAACAACACTTCACTGCAAGGCTGGCAACAAAATTCTGTGCGTTTTGGATTGTGGCAGCCCTGGAAAACGAATGGGCACAGAGCAGAAGGGCTCATTCTAAAGCGCTTTGGCTATTTAACCACTGTCAGCACTGAGAGGAAAACAGAAAGGCAAAGACACCTCTGACATCTGTCTGTTGAACGTCAGTAAACATGTCTTCTAGTTAACTCTTCTCAGTTTCAATCCCTTGACGTTTGGGTTGTGCAAATGGGAAAACATGTCCTGTCAAAGGAAACTGAGAGACATACTTTGCTTTTCTTGTGTTTCATGTAGGTCTTCAGCATACCTGTACCAGTGTAACAGAGTTATGTCTATTGTTGGCCCTGTAAGATCCCTCCATGAATTCATGTCTACTATTGCCACTGTTTTAGTTGAGGCAGCAGGAGATACCAATTTGTGAGCCACAGGACTTCCAGATATGGGAGCAAGAACAATCACAACCTTTTGAATTGGTCTTTCTTGCCTTTTAGAGCTGTTGCTCTCTCTGCAGACTGTTCCCAAGGTTGCTTTCACCACTACAATTTAAGATCTCATAATCTTTATATCGTTCCTTTCAGAGACTCCTGGTATGTGTCTCTGCAGTTTCTACTACCCCTGGTACACCTCCCGATTTCTCTACAGTGGAAGCAAACTCCTGGCATCAGGTAGATAACAGAGAAGTTTGCTTCTCACTTTTTTGATGGTGTTATAGTTACAGAAAGTAACAAGCATGTTCTTGTTTTTGTAAAGCTGATTTTAGAATCAGAGGATTTAAAGGAAGAAGGATAGTTGGCTTTTTTGATGGACACCATCCATTTCTTTTTTAATTCTACAATTTTCAGGTCAGGCTTATTTGTGTGTGTTTTATATATGAAGAATGACAACCTGAAGACCTGTGTCATAAGAGACTACAGACACAACAGAAAGACAATACCTTTGCATCAGCTGTAGAGCTCGCATCAGATTTTAATTGAAACTTCTTGTCTTTTCCCATTCTGTTTTTATTTTCTGACAGGATTCAGTGCTGATGTTACACCTTCATTTCACTTTTTGTGGAGAAATTTACATATGGTTGCAATTGTAGGTAGTTCAGATCTTTTTTAAGTGCAATGTTGTTTGAACAGGTTAGTTTTTCTGTGTGCTTTTTATGGTACAATTTGATATCAGAAGGAACACTGTTAGTTCCTTTGCTATGAAGTTTTGACATCTAAGCTTGAAACCTCATGAAAGCTGAGAGACATTTGTACAATAAAGGTCACACATAAAGGCAGGGAAGTAAAAGTTTTCTGTTTAGAATGTTGAGTTGTTTGATTTATAATGCTGACTTAAGTGAAGGATCTGTGGGGGCATCATTTAATACATGAAATTCAATTCAGTCTGTTGCGGAAGGTGGGCTGCGTAATCCAGTGATGGGGAGAGCTACCTCTGACAAGGAGAAACTATGAGCAAAACGGAAAGGTAGCTAGTAAAGACCTGTGCTAGCCTGCTTGGAGTGTGGGTGTGCTTCTGTAGCATTTTTCGTGCCACCTTGGGCAAATAAAACTTCAAGCTCTTCCACTGCATGTATTCACAAGTGAAGAAAAATGCTTTATAGCCTCACATACTTTTGATTAAGACATCATCTTTTGAGTTGATGAATCGGCTCAAACTGTTCGACAAACTTCATTACACAAACAATCGTGACTGAAGCACAGACAATTTCTTGGGGATTAATAACCAGTGGGAGAAGTTGAAGGTATGAACTGCAGTCAAGGGCCATTAAATCCAGCCAGTCATTAAACTCCTGGAAATGCCCTATGCTTTAGTCAGTATTTGAGAGAAAACCAGGTTCTGCTTTATTCTGGCATAAATTTTGGATCATTCTATTGACTTTGAATTTATTTTGATTTGTCAGACAGTAGAAATCAAGTTTCTTCATTATGATATTCAACTAGTTAATTTGTCATGCCATTTGTCTTAGCATGCAATGTACAGTACTGCTACATGAGTTAAGTCATTGAGGTCTATTATTATTTAGATTATTGGAGGAGATAATATAAAATAAAACCATACTTACAATTACCCATATAAAATACTAACATTTTAAAGAGTTGCCAGTCTTTCAAAAAGAGTTTTTTCATTTTTCCTGGGAGAGAAATGTAAGATAATCAAAAACTAGTTACTGCTTGATCTAAGAAAGCCATTGAACCATATGGAAAATATATAACAAAACTTAAATGTTATGTGCAATTAGTTTTTAATTAATTGGCTTTTATGTGTGATTGGTCACCTGTAGTTTCATTGTTTAATGTACTGTTGTGAGTTCTAAATTCTATTTTCTGTTCAGGTGCGGCTCTTCATTCAGTAGTGTGCTTTGTTATTTCATTGTGACAGTAGGCCAGAAATTGTTCCCTGTCAAAGCAAGAATGGCAAATCCGATTGAAGATCTGGCTATTGTTTCAGAAATGGGTTTAAATATCAGTAGACTAGAAAAGTAGTCTATAACTATGAATGCCATATATTCCTAGTCTTTCCCTCTTCCCCATCCACCTTCTATATAAAGGATGACTTGGTAGAGTTGAGAAAAAAATGACCTTAGATTTGGTTAGGATTTCAATAAAGTAATTTACAATACCGTAATACAGCAGAAATGGGTTTGATGTCTTTTTAATTTACAAATATGCCGCTCTGTGTTTAGGTGACAAAGCAGATTCTGTATCTTGAGAAGGCTTTCAAAAGTGTATCATTCCTGGATTATATGTTAACACAGAGAAAAATGGGAAAGTTCTGAGCCATTTCAATTATTTTGCCACAAGATTTGTAGAAGGCAAAAAGAGCCAAGACAGAAAATACAGAAAATCTGGTACTCAAGGAAATAGAGAGACAATAATATGATCACTGCAATAATATGCTAACTGAAAGGATTGAGGGGGAACAGGAATGGATTTTCTAGATGCAATGAGAAAAAAAAAGGAAAGGGAAGGAAGGAGACACTTGAAGTTAAGGAGGGTTTCATTAGTTAAGTTCAGACAGTGAATTGAAACAACTAACAGCTTTTTTTAAATTTAGTAATAAACAACATTCACAGAAAATATAAGCAATTAAATATAACGAGGGTCTTGTAATTACAGATATTGAGTAGTAGAATTAAAAAAGAAGGCAAATTGAAAAAAAAGAGAAAATACACATCAATAAATAAATCCAGCAGCTAGAACAGTCACAGCTTAGGCTGTTAAAATGTAACTGCTTCATAGCTAGAAAAGTGGATCTCATTTTTGGTTTTTTTAAGACACTTTATGGTAGATTATATATGATGATCGTATACTAATTCATTCAATACACATCTGCAAAAATAAATATATTTTAGCACTGTAAATATTTTTGAGTTAACATGAATATCAGCACATCATGCTGAATTCAGTTCTAGCTCATTTATCATCAACAATCAATAAAAGATCTGATTCTAAAATCTTTGTACTGATGAATTGCTGTAGCAGAAAGAAACAGGGATAAATTAATAAAGATTAACAGGAGTACTAGACAGAAAGAATAAAGTATCTTTCCTTTTTCCCCAAAATAACTGAGATAGATAACAAATAAATGACTTCTTGTGGTTATTAGATTTTAAATGTCAATAACTGGAGGAAGAAAAGGAATAAAGGATTTAAAAATGAGGGACAGTTTGAAACAGATATGAACACACACAGCTTGTCCATAAGACAGCTGGACCTGCAGCCTCATCTCATGTGAGGGATTTATCCAAGGTGCTTTGCAGCATTGCAGACTTTATGATGTTGCCCTGACCTGCCACTGTGCCCCTTAGTTGTAGCAGGAAAATCAAATGTGCTAATGCTTTAGCTAATACAACAGTAAAACAGCAGAAACTGCTGAGGAATGAATTTTAAGACTCACATTTGCTTGTACTGCAACACATTTACTTCTGTTATAGTTCACTGTGCACAGTACTAGCTAAAACAGACAAAGAGTGTGGCTCAGGCAAATGCATTGGCTGGAAGCTGCAGCAGCTGCAGAGCCAGCACCATTTGACTCCACCAATCCTGCTGTGGTAAATTTCGGATGGAGATGGAGGGCAGACACCAAGGGTGGCAGTGTTATAAATCAACAAAGCTACATGTGCCAAAGCTTGTGAGTTTGGACTAGAGAAAATATGAACCTCTAAATTTATATCTGGACACTTAAATCATGTTGAAAAAGGGAATTCAGTCATCTTTGAAAACATTAGTTATTGCTGCTGTAGACCATTTCCTTTCCACATATTGCCAAAAAAGTAGTGTCCCCTCTGATTATCTCAAAACCTTTCAGGTGCTGCTCTTCTCCTTACCCTCATTCTGGGGAGAGAAAAGCTCTAAGTAGTTATAGGTAACTGTTATAGGTACCTGTTCATTTTGACGGCAGCTCTATTGCAGTAGAGAGGAGCTTTGATTAGCCAACACATTACCTTTCTAAATATCTTGTGCATGCTTACCCTCTCAGTGGCCTTTATTAATGTCATTGTTATGAATTCTCCTTTCCTTATTTTGGGGGTCAGTTTCTGCCTCTCAAAGCATACAACACATTCATAGCGGAAGATCAACAGTAGTACTTCCAACAGCTAGCAAGATAAGTTCATAATACCTTTTCTGTTGCTCTATCACATTTTCTTCTTCAAGAGAACAGTGTTTTATAAACATATCATTTCATTGATATTTAAATTCATTTACCTTTGTGGTTGTAGCTGAGAAGACCATAGTAGAAAGAATCACATTTACAACTATGTTTTACACAAGCTTTCAGAATACGTTATAGTTTTACAGAGATCAATTTCTCCAAAATATTACTGATCTAAAATTTATCTGATTTTAATGTGTTTTTTTCCTACCTAGACTAAATGCAAGTTTTGGAGATGTCAATGCCATTACAAAAAGTAATTATGAAGTTTTTAGTAGAGGTTCCTATTAGTCTTTCTATTCGTTGGTCACAAAGCCACACAGCAGAGGAAGTATTTCAACTTTATTCTGAATTCTTTGCACAAATTTACGAAATGGCTAATATTAAGCAGAATGTCATAGATTAAGATGATTTTGCTACCCGTCTGTTGAGCTAATATAAAGACCAGTATCAGATAAAGAAAATATTCTGCCTGTCCTTAAGTAGCTCAATTCTTCATCTTATCTTGGCATTTTGTGCCGTTGCAATATTACCTGGAATCAAATGTGAAAGTTTCCTCTGGTATTCCTGTATATATCTACTGTATATATACAGTAAAAAGCTTCCTTTAGGTCTTGCGATGCCCATTTCAGAATTAAAGTATCAATATTAAGCAGTCTGGTCCCAGAAAAGCAATACCAATAGAAATAAAAACAACTGTAGAATACAAAATAGAGGAAATATCAGTTGCTACACAGAGACCAGCTCAGAATAGGTTACCATAAAGCCTGCAATGTTAAATATCTGCTCTGGGGAACCAATTGTGCAGAGCAAGCAATCATGTCTGTAGGAGCAGTGTTCACGTATGGCAGGAGAATGATAATTTTTTTCAGAAGGATGGACTTCTCTAAATGATACCAAGTACACTGAATAAAGCACATTTGTCATGTCTCTGTTTTCTTGATTTAGCATATGGAAAATACTGAATGCTATCTGGATGCTGACCCAGATAGTGCACTTATGGGCATATGGAGACCTGCTTAGCATCATCTACCGCACATGACACCCACCAACATTTCATTTCTTCTGACCTACCTCAGTGTGAGGCATCCCTTTGGACTGCAAAAAGTGGAAGGTCATGAGCTTTTGTCGGATACGATGTGACATGATGGGTAATTGTGGCATCCACAAGGAAAGCAGCCTGATGAACTGTTTCTAGTTATTTCTGTCATGTCTGCCATTTCTCAGCGTAGTAAGGAAGACAATATTTTGTCCGTCTTTGCTTCACCTATAGCAACAGAAAAGGACTGATGGAATAAACACAGATGGTAGCAAGAGCTCAGGAAAAGATAGGTATGGGTATTGCTTCCAACTGATAGAGCAAGAGGTTTTGGAGAAAAAGAAAGATAGCAAGAAATCATATGCTGGGGAGAGGATGATAACAATTTATAGCACTTTTCCCTTCCCCAGTGTTATTTCAGTTGGCCCCAGGTGCCCTTTTGCCTAGAAGCCGTGCTGCTTGTAGTCTCCTTAGTTTATACCCCACCTGATTTCCACAAATCCCATTTTTAGGGCTGCAGGGCACGTGGTCCATCCACCCTGCAGTTGTTCTCACTCTCTGGAACTTGTCATTAACATTTCTCTGCTTTTCATATGCAGTGAATGCTTACCCAAATCGTGAACACATGTGCAAATACAGGATAATTATGAATTCTGGCTTTACCTTTCATAAACCAGCAAAACTAGTCTGTTGCCACAGAGTGCTTCTGGGAGCTTAACATTTGTCTATAATAGGAAATTATTAAGAGATCTGTCCTGGTTTCAGCTGAGATAATTTTCTTTATAGTGGCTGGTATGGGGCTATGTTTTGGATTTGTGCTGAAAACAGTGTTGATAATACAGAGATGTTTTAGTTGTTGCTGCACTAGTCAAGGACTTTTCAGCTTCCCATGCTCTGCCAGGTGCAGAAGAAGCTGGGAGGGGACACAGCCAGGACAGTTGATCCAAACTGACCAAAGGGCTGTTCCATACCACATGACGTCATGCTCAGTATATAAAGCTGGGGAAGAAGAAGGAAGGGGGGACATTCGGAGTGATGGTGCTTGTCTTCCCAAGTAACCGTTATGCGTGATGGATCCCTGCTTTCCTGGAGATGGCTGAACACCTGCCTGCCCATGGGAAGTGGTGAATGAATTCCTTGCTTTGCTTTGCTTGCATGCGCAGCTTTTGCTTTCCCTATTAAACTGTCTTTATCTCAACCCTCAAGTTTTCTTACTTTTGCTCTTCTGATTCTCTCCCCCATTCCACTGTGGGGGGAGTGAGCAAGCGGCTGTGTGGGGCTTAGTTCCCGGCTGGGGCTAAACCACGACAAGATCCTAGGAAAGTCTGTGAGAGTGATAAATGGCACAAGCTATAACTGTCCCAGAAAGCAAGCTAACAATAAAACAATGCTGCAGTTGCGGATGGCTCATAGTCAGGCCCTTTTGAGCTTTCTGGTACAGCACTAGTATGTAAGTGTGCTCCTTGCTATATTTTGCTTGCCTTGTGTGGAGTGCTTTCGTGGCTATCAGTGCTGACCAGAAGACTCTTCTTCATACTGGAAAGATGCTGTGGGGAACTGGACACTTCTAGAGCATCTTAGAATCCATTTTTATGAGTTGCCACTTTCCTCTTCTCACTCCAATAATTACAGGTAACTGTTCACCGAATTCAAAATACCCAGCATGGTTTTGTATAGATAGAAACCTTTACAGCAAGTTAATAAGGACACAAATGATAAGAATTAAAAAGAAATTAATAATTTTTATCAGTGTTTCAGTTAGCTTTAAAAGTTTATTTTGGCATATAAGAGTTGGCTAGAAAATTAATAGATGCTTCACAGTCTTCCTAACAAAAGACTGGTTCTTCTGCAGCCATTAGTCATTTTCTTCACAAAACTGAGTCTAGACTTGGAGGGGATCTCATTTCACATTATACTCCACAATTCTCTTAAGGTTGAGGCAATGGTTGGAAAGGAAGGAAGAACAGTTTTTCAGACTCCAAATACTTTCCCTTTCTCTCCATCTCTCCTTCCATTGGAAAACGTTTAATTCCAGAAAAAACACTCTGTAAATTGATATGTATATTTATATAGAAGGGTATAATTTGACAGCCATTCTTTATAAAGAGTATACAAAAAGGGAGTTCATGGGTACACCTTATTACTGATTTTTTGATTGAGACCACAAGAAAAAAAATGAGTCGTGCTGGGGTAATGATGTGCTTGAGGTGTACCTGTGGTTCTGACTTTAAGGAATACTCTTTAATGTATTTACTTCACTTTAATAAATACCTGAAAATGAAAATATGACATCTCGGGTGCTTCAACAAGAACCTCACAGGGGATGGGGAGGGAAGGACACAACACAGGATGGGGGGACGGGATGACAGGGGCAGAGATGGAGGGAGGAACCACAGGGTTTTTTTATTTTTTTGCCCCATCTTTCTTTTTCTCTGCAGTGACTTCCTACTCGTTAACAGACAGGTCACTGCTTTATTTCACTGTAGAAATCCTTCTCAGTATCTTTTTCTCAGTAAAAAGGGAAAGTTGTCTGTGGCCATTTGGCATCTGGCTCCATGAAAGGGTACTTCCCATCTGCCTGATGAGTATTTTACTTCCATTTAAATTGTCGCTCATATGGCACTCTCTTAAATACCTGAGGAAATTGAAAGCCCATACCTTGACATAGCACTCTGTGACTGCTCACAAGCAATTTGTCTTTAGGAGTGATTTTTAAAAATATTCCTTTCAGACAGAATGTGAAGTATACATTTCTTCTAGAATCTAAAAGTGTAGATATGCCTTTAAAAGATGGTATGTCACAATCTGATCAGATATTTAGTGGATTATGTATTAAATGAGCTAATTTGTTATCAGAGGAATAACCCTGTAATTCTGAAAGGAATTCAGCTTCCTGTGTTTCCTTTACATGGCAAGGGGTCTTCAAAAGCAAGACTTTTGGCAGCGTGGTTCAAGCCTCACCCCACTTGTGGCTGTGAGCTTCCTCTTTCTTTTACCACTAACCCTATGTTGACTGGTGTTCCTCCCCTATTTAATACAATCAGAAATTTTTAATTTTGTATAAAGATGAAGTTCTGTTTTCTCTTAACAAGAAATGCACAGTAAAGTAAAATCAACCTAATGAGTCAAAACTCTGCGTTGATTTTTTTAAGAACATGTGTTAGAGTATTTGTGGCCTCAAGGAATGAATTAGGCTGCTCTATTTTGTATATTCAAGTAATAAGAATTTACTAATTTAATATAATAAGCAAAACAAATACTACTTCCCTTCCTGCTTTTTTCTTACGACAGGAGATTGTGCGTATTAACTGTGACCTTAGTTTAAGTGATATGCTACCATCTGAGAGAGGTAATCTTGGAGTAACATGGGGACCTTACTTGAAACTTTCACCTTTCTACCAAAAAGCCTGACAGTACTACTTTTTCATTACAGACAAGGAGAGATTTCAAATCAGCTTATGTTGGGAGCTTCAAAGTCTTCTAATATGTGCGGTTTAGGGTAGTGGAGTTTCTTTCATGGGGTTTCTCAGGTGGCTTTGCATTTTTATATTTCCGAATGTCAGAGCAACTAGGTTATGCTCACGCTGCATACTCCAGCTGTCAAACTAATGTGAAGGCCTAATTATGAGATTTTTTAGTTGATCCCATGTGACTGGATTTTCTAACCAGAACAGAGTAATGGGGTACTGAAGTTCAGCAAGTCATTTTCTGATGGTCAGAAAAGAGCAACACAAATGGTCATTGTTGGAATATAACCTAAATATAAAGTCTCTTCCCGTCATCAAGCATTCAGTGTGTATGCTGTGTACTCCAGAGCATAATACCTAATTAAAAATTTCAAAGAATGCTATTTGCATTATTTATTCTGTTTTGCATAACTTCCTGTATGATTTATGCTCACATTTTAGAAAAAAGATTTCTTGTATATATACAAAAATATTATAATGTTAAAGCAGTTTAGAATCATTTTACTAGTGTATTAGTAGATGATGCCTGTAGCAATCTAATGCAGTTGCTGTATGTATAGACAAATATAAGTTTTTCTGCATTACGTATTAGTAAGAAGAAAGCAGAATATGCCCAAGCTTTGTACCTTAGTTCAGCCTAACAAGAGGAGCAGGATAAGCCTCTTCATACATAGCTTAAGTGAACTGAAATCGGGCTTTGGAGGTGTGAGCCTCTCTTTTCTGCCTTAAAGACAGCATTTTAGACATCTCAAGTCCTTAAAATTAAGTGGGAAGAATTTGGGCCTACACCATGGGCTTTGCAGTCATGATTTTATTGATGGAAATGAGGGAGGATGGTGAATTTTGGATGTCACATTCCCCAGCAGCTGCCCAGACCTGTGGGTGCTTTTTTGTCATGTGAGCTGGTGTGAGCCTTTCCTCCTGGAACTGCACATACCCAGGAGGGCTCTTCCTGAAAATGGGCAAGTGAACTGGGTGCTGTACATTGGCAGTCTCCTAAATTGGCTCTGAAAGGTGTGGGATATCATCCTAATGTAGTTAAGGCAAGAAAACTACTGCTTGGAAATAAGTGCTCATCTGAATCAAAGTTTTAGTTACTCATGAACCAATAGTGCTGCTTTAAGCTTTTATTCACGTGTCTCAAGGCAGGGTGCAGAGAAGACTACTGTCATTCTCATTTTACAAAGCCAGAGGTGTAGACAGCAGTGAGCTCTCCAAATTACCTGGCCAGATGCACAAAATTGGCAGAGCCAGGAGAACCCTGACCGGGTCGCTCTTGCGTGTTATGCTTGGGACGCTCCTTCCTCGGCCACAGTGCCTCTGCACAGAAAAGGAGAATTATACACTATGGTAACTGTGATCACCTATGCCGAAGACAGTTGCATAGGCTGTCCTGCAGATCGGCTGACCTGCTACATCTGCCTCTGTGGGAAGACAAAGCAGTAGAAAGGTCTGTGTCCTGGGCAGCAGACACAGAGGAACTCAGCAAGGAGTTACATTTTCCTACAGCAGGGGTGAACCACAGCATTGCCTCTGCCATGTGGCCAATGGTCCCCTCTCTCCTTGTGTGACCTGCTATGCAAGGTCTCACAAGCTGGTCCAGAAAAAAAATAAGGCGCCTGTGAGTACTGTCAGCACAAATACAGATGGCAACTGAGAATATACAAGAAATCTGTGTTTGTTGAGTGTTTAGATTAACAGTCCCAAAATACCTTTGTTTCTAATATATATTTTAAAAAGTCTCAAACTTTTAAAAGCTATGAAATACCATCTCTTCAATGAAGACAAACTTTAGTAACAATGTATCCTATGAAATACCAAGCAAAGATGGAAGGATTTTGTTTGTTTAACCAGAAAAATTGTTACCCCCCAGTCACCCCATCCCCATCAATTTTAGGACTGAGGAATTTTTTTCCTTGCTGTGTTACCTTATTTACTTGTCTGGATTTCGCCTGTCAGATTTAATGTTAGGAACTACGACAACTCCACATGATGAACTTAAAGTTCGATACAGGGCTATTCAGTTCTTTCTTCCATACTTGTGAATACAAGGCAGGACTGCAGGGGAAAGGACCAGTGTCCTTTGAAGTATCTTGGCAGCAGGAGGCTGATACCAGTGACAGCTTCAAAAGCCCCCTACTAATAACCTCAAGACCTTAACTGCCACTCAGCAATATTTTGTGGCCTTTGCCCCCTCACATTCATTTCATCTTTATTTTTATGATAAAGAATGAATGTCCTTCAATCCACGAGTTACATCTCAGCAGACAGCCAGGCTTATACAAAAGATATAATCAAACACCACCCCCAAACTCCAACTTTCAAACCCCAAATTCTTTTAAGATAGGAAGGTATTTTATTTTTTTAATAAAGTACATATGCATTCAGAATAGTAGGGAAATAGGGTTTAGATTTCTATCTACTTGGTGCATTGCAATAATTGGCTAATAAAGAATATATTCTAAAATATTCTGGTCTTTTTTTTTTTTTCTTTAAACTGTTGGCAAAACATCTATGTATTTCTGCTTATCAATATGTAGAAAGTGAGGTCCTGTATCTTTAATAGGAGTTTCTACTCATACAGAATTGTGCCAAACTGTTGTCCTACTTCTTAATGTGCAAAGGGCAGACACTCAGTGAGGCTGAATGTAATAAAATGACTAAGCAGAAATGATGGCGAAATATTGTATAGCTGGCAACAATCTTTTGTTTCATGGGAAGTTCATACATTTTATGACCTCATGACAGTCATTTGAGTTAGGAACTGAAACCAGAGACGTGCAGAGAGTAAAATTCAAGAATAGCAACCCAAACCAAAAAAGCAAACAAGAAAGAAACTAGCACAAAACAATCCAACAAGCTTTTTCCATTTTGATATGAAGGGCTAAATATAAATAAGTTGGAACTATCAAAGTCTTGGCCTTAGTGGAGATACTAGGTACTAAACAACCTTTTAGATATACTTCTTTGATATTAACATCTGAGGAATAATCATTACACCTTGCTAAATCATTCTAAAGGTCGAGACTCTCTGGGAATGGCTTTCAGGTTCTGCAGCATTTCATTGCAACAAATGAACAATTCTGTAGCAAAACTGGTGGAATTTTTTTAAAGTAAGTCATTTATATTTCAGAATGAATAGTTGCTGTGTAGATGACTAACTTTTTAGCGAAGTGAAATACAGCTATAGTATCAGGTTTTCTGAAGACTTGGGAAAATTATATAGATATGGATTTATCCTTTGTACTTTTTATTTTTGCTTTTTGTTTCATCATCCATTCATGTTAGAAATGCATTTCCTTTTTTTTCTTTTTTTTTTCTTTCTGTCCTCTTTCTTTCTTTGAAAGCTTGGATTCTCATGTAATGCTACTTTTGGTAAAGGATAGATTTGAAGCAGTTTTTTTGCTCATAAATGTAATTGAAGGGTACCTTATTTTTCTTTACATATGATTAGGGAAATATAAACTGATGGAAAAGTTATTTTTTTCCAGTTGTTTACTCTTTATTCTTTGCCAGCCACAATGTCTATGTTGCCTTAACAGAACAACAGTAACATGTATTGCAAGCCTTCAAACCAAAGTTCCCACTGTCTTTGTAACAAGGGATTTCTTAACCTATTGCTTGGGAAAGATGTTAAGTCTGGCATGTCTTACCATACAGTATCGCTTCTGATGGCAGCTGGTTGGGTCACTATACGTTGTTTCCATCCTTTGTGTGGAGGTCAGATACCTAAATTAATTTAACGACAGAATAAAAATATGCTCAGTTCTGATGCTTACCCATTATTTACTGTCCATATAGCACCATGCCCTAATTTTGATTGTGAACACTGGTGAAGAAACGTTCTAAAATAAGTGTTAGCTGTAATAGCAGCTTTTTATTAGACATTTTAAGATATTTGAAATGTGAGTCACATCTTACCTCCCATTATTGATCAGTTTTGTTCAGCCTGCATTCTATTCTCAGCCCTGGTGGGTTATCTTCATGGCCTTCCATGAAACAGAGCTAAAAAGCAATAGTTTGAAAGGAAAAATGTATATTTGTACAGTCTCTTTCTACTGCATTGCTTCTCAGTTGTTCCATTTCAATGCCAAGGTAATGCAGATTCTAATGAAATTATTTGTTCTCAGTCACTGGTGGTGGATATTAACCTTACCAAGCAAAAAAATTTCGCCATTGTGTTCTCATCTGTATCCAGTATTCCTGACAGCAAGCAAGAATAAGGTATATAGTGGAATAACTGTTAAACAGACAAACAGTTAAAGCACAGTTTGTGTCCTACAGTGGTCATGATTTAGATTATAGGAAGACATAATAAATATTAAAGATGAAAAATTGGAGATTTGTCCTGCAAGTGCCTGTAGTACTTGTAAAATTAATATAGCTTTGCACAGGAAAAAGGGATCCAATTCAAGGGTTAATGGTTTGAATGTAGCTTGGTGAAGGTAAATGATCAGGACACCTTTAAAAGTAGTATTTTCAGAATTCATTTGAGGAAGCTTCTCACTCATGAGAAGAGGCAAGAGGCAATGGAAATATGAGAAGTTGAGACATGAGTGATGCTTGCTTGGCCTGCCATCCCCCTCTGCCTCCTCCAATGCAGAAAGAAGAATGTAGCACCAAGAACCTTCTTTTAAGGGAGCCTTAAAGTGCAGCAATCCTAGTGCAATAAAACTATTTCAAGGCAAAGAAATAGCAAAGAGAAAACTAGTAATTGTATCTGCATTTTAAAATATTTGGAGTCTAAAAAGATAGCAAGCTCTATGGAGAATAACAAGTATAACAACTATCAAAACTGCGTATTAGAAAGAAATAGGATCCCAAGGTGTAATGAGAATGAAAAGGCTGAAGTCTTGAAAATGCTGCATTGCTTATTTTCAGGGTCAGGCCTAAGGTAAGTATCTGGCAGTCCTAAAGAAGGGATATATATATATACACACATATATATATAACAGCTGTTCCAGGAGGAAGCTGGCTTCTGGATTAGGTTACAGAAGGTGCCATGTACCAGCAAGCTGTGCATGGTGAAGCTGTTTCTTGTTGATATAGTGCCAGACTGTGTTGTCCTTATTTTCATGATAACTACAAATGGAATACTGTTACACTGTACAAATCAGCAGAATTATATTACTGAGGCTGAGCAATGGTAAATAAACTTGTTCAAAAAATTATTTTAAATTTCCTTCCAGTGGCTATTTCAAGTAGGAGGATTTCTGTTAATAAGTGCCAACGTGCTCTAATATAAAACAGTTATGCTTTATAAAGAGAGATAAATGATGAAAATTATTAATTTGCCTTTAATACTGTCCTGGTTTCAGCTGAGATAGAGTTAATTTTCTTTATAGTGGCCGGTATGGGGCTACGTTTTGGATTTGTGCTGGAAACAGTGTTGATAATACAGAGATGTTTTAGTTGTTGCTGCACTAGTCAAGGACTTTTCAGCTTCCCGTGCTCTGCCAGGTGCAGAAGAAGCTGGGAGGGGACACAGCTGGGACAGCTGATCCAAACTGGCCAAAGGGCTATTCCATACCACATGATGTCATGCTCAGTATATAAAGCTGGGGAAGAAGAAGGAAGTGGGGGGATGTTCAGAGTGGTGGTGTTTGTCTTCCCAAGTAATTGTTACGTGTGAAGGAGCCCTGCTTTCCTGGAGATGGCTGAACACCTGCCTGACCATGGGAAGTGGTGAATTAATTCCTTGCTTTGCTTTGCTTTGTTTATGTGCATGGCTTTTGCTTTACCTATTAAACTGTCTTTATCTCAACCCTCAAGTTTTCTTACTCTTGCTCTTCCAATTCTCTCCCCCATCCCACCGGGGGGGGAGTGAGCGAGCGGCTGTGTGGGGCTTAGTTGCCGGCTGGGGCTAAACCACGACAAATACCTATTTCAGACAGGAACTGGTTGTGTTGTAGATGCAGTCTGGTTTCTATGTTATTTTAAAATTTATCTTGCTGTGCTCTTTGGTGAAGCCTAAGCTATTCTTGTTTTTTGCTATTATTTTATTTTTTAGATAACAGGTGACTGCCTCTCTTCAATGTTTTCCTCTTGTGTTGTGATTTCATACAATAGGAATTTCTTTTTAACATTAGAAATTACTTTCTAATTTTAAATACTGTTTTTAGTCACAATTTTCTGTACTAGCAGATGTAATTGCTAGAGGAGACAAATTCTGTAGTATGTTTTATTTTTTATAATCTCTCATTCACAATACATTTTGGAGTCCTGTGCAAAATTTTTGAAAAATGAAGGAAGCACAATCTATAAAATCATACTGTTGCTCTTTTTTTCTTTTTGAACACCTCTGCAAAATATACGTGATAGTATGGAAAATTTCTTTTATTTCTTTTATTTCATTTATTTTGTCTGAGGCAGTCAGCAGTTGCACAGTTGAGAGTAAAGCTAGTGTCTCTTCGGTCCTCAGCACAGTGTGGTCAGAAGGTCAGCACTCAAAGGTCAGCAGCACTCGCGTACCAACAGGTGTGTCAACTCTGACCTGCACAATAGAAATACTATCTTTCACAGTCTTCAATAAGGGGTATCAATTCCCCTTTTGTTCATATTCTGTTGTTAAAGTATGATCCTTTATGCCAATACAAGAAAGAGACAAGAAACACACTAAAATCTAGTTCAGAAATACTATTCACAAAGTGGTATTATTCCACTTTTTCTTATTCAGTGTGACTATTCCCTGAGCCTTTATTCAAAACTGTTTACTTAGGTATGAAAGGTTTCCTCTTTACTTCTGTTTGACACCAAGTCCTGTGCAAAGGGGGTTTCTACTCCCCAAGGTGCCCGCCCGTGGCTGAGGGGCTCAGCCGGGCCCTGCGGTGGGGCCGTTGGAGCCGGCTGGAACCGGCTGTGTCCGGCACGGGGCAGCCCCGGCCGCTCCTCACAGGGGCCGCTCCTCACAGGGGCCGCTCCTGCAGATCCCACTGCTGCCAGCACCTGGGCAGGTAAACCCAGTACAAAGGCATGAGATGAGTCCTTTAGTGTGGCCTCTGGTTCCAGTACTAGCAAAGTCCTCCCAGGTCCTTCCACTCCTACCATCTCCAGGCAGGTAAATCTCAAATGATTGATTAGGTAAGCTCAGGGTGTGGAAGATGATAGAAAATGGGTTGAAATATGTTGCCCTGTTGCAGAGGGTGTCAATGACTGATGTAGCATCTGGAACAACCCTCTGCTCAATGAATGTCACCTGCACACACCTATGTGGTTGCTCTGAATTCTCAACAGCAATGTGTCTTGCTGCTTAGTGTTTAGTATTAATTTTGTACATGTCCTGGTTTTGGCTGGGATAGAGTTAATTTTCTTCCCAGTAGCTGGTATAGTAGGGTGTTTTGGATTTTAGTAGGAGAATAATATTGATACCACATTGATGTTTTGGTTGTTGCTAAGTAATGTTTACACAAGTCAAGGACTCTTCAGCTTCCCATGCTCTGCCAGGCACAGAAGAAGCTGGGAGGGGGCACAGCCAAGAGAGTTGATCCAAACTGGCCAAAGGGCTATTCCATACCATATGATGTCATGCTCAGTGTATAAAGTGGGGAGAGCTGGCTGAGGGGGTGCTTGCGGACTGGCTCGGGGACTGGCTGGGCATTGGTTGGTGGGTGGTGAGCGGTTGTATCACTGTTGGTTTTTTTTTTCCTGGGTTTTGTTCCTCTCTTGCTCTCTTGTTATTTTCCTTCTCATTACAAGTTGTTGTTATTATTATTACTATTATTATTATTGTTCCAATTATTAAACTGTTGTTAGCTCAACCCACGAGTTTTCTTACTTTTGCTCTTCCGATTCTCTCCCCCATCCCACCAGGGGGTGAGGGTGAGTGAGCGGCTGTGTGGTGCTTGGTTGCTGACTGGGGCTAAACCACAACAGTACACAAATGACTTTTCACAGCTGTTTCACTTGAACATCATGTCAGTCTTCATCTTTGAAGCTGACTGGTGAGATAACTGAAATCCAGGTATTTAACTCATTCATCCACTTGGATTTTTTTTTAACTTCTCTTTGAAAAAGTCTGTTAATGAGCATGTTCTTCCTGTCAGGGCTGACCTTCCTTACTGGTACCTTCCCGTTAGTACTTCATGCTTTCTTCCCAGGAGTCACCAGCTTTTTCTCATTTACTTCCTGGAGAGAGTCAAAATGGCTTTTAATAATCTCTGAAACGGTTTCCAAAGCCAGCTCTCTCCATGGACCTGCAGGGAAAGACATCAGGCGAAACTGTCACGTCCCTGGAGTTTCTTCTTGTGGAAATATTCATTAATGGCAGCAGCACAGGGAAAGCTGACACTGTCATTATTTTTCTCTAACATATCAAGGACAAACAAGATTATCAAATAAGAAAACATAATGCAAAACAAAAGAAAACTGAATGACACATATTTGTCTCTCCCAAGCATGCTTCCCCACCTTGTTTTTTTATTCTTACTGTAATTTTACAAACCAGGGCACTAGTACACCGTGTAACACAGAAAGGTCCCTGCTCCCAACCATGTTCCCAAACCTGCAAAGTTCCCAAAGTCTGCAGGAAGTCAGTCCTGCAGAAGTCAGAAACCAAACAAATGGAAATGATGATTCTTCAGGTGTTTTTGTTTTTTGACCTAATTTTTGAAAAGCCTGTCAATGCATCATTACATTTAAACAAAACTCTAGGTCTGTCTGACTCTTACTAACACTTAAGTACGTGTCTAAATGGTATTCTGAAATCAAGACAGTCTGGAGACGGTGGACTGCATGTAAAACTGATGAAAGTAAATGCAGTTCTTACTAAATTTCTGAGGAACAAATTAATTACTTAAGCGGCACTAAAAATGACGTGGAGTCTAAGAAAGTCTAAAATGCAAACCAGAGTAATTTTCACTACTCAGAAGGTATGTAAAACAAATACTTTGTTTTGGCTTGATGTTTACAATCATACCACAAAAAGAAACCTCTTATTGCTCATGACACTGTGATAATTTATAATATAAGGGGCTAGAAAGAGGTCATTAACCAACAATAGTTCTAACCAAAATGGATCAAAATCTATTATCATTTATTTTTCAACATATGTTTCTTAAATTTTGAAGGCAAACAAACCCCTTAGTGAAAGTCACTAAACACATTTGCTATAAGTGCTAAAGTAGCTTTAAGAAACAGTAGCCTCTGCTGCATATGCAAAGAGAGTATTTTTTTAATTTTAATTTATTCAGTTGGTTAAAATAGATTATGAGGTTATTCACAGTTGAAAAGAAGTAGGAAAGCATATTTTTACTTCTTATTTTCAATCTCTATGTAGAAGTGAGGTAAGATCTACCAGTCTGAAAATCTTATAGGTACTTCTGACTAGGAACAATCAATTTAATTCACTCACTAAAAAGACTACTTTTCTTAATGTCAATTTAAATTAAATTCAAAATATTTTATGATAAATATAAGTTTACTATTTATTGGAACCATTTGAGGTATTTTTTTCTTTTGTATATGTTAATATCATCAGTGAGCCCTTAGACTATCAGACAGAGTAGACATTAAGTTGCTGCCTGATAATTTGTATTTTACAGTCTTTTTCAACTGTTTCCCATAGTTTCATCTACAAATTAAAATTACTTAAGTCAACACTTTCACTGCCCTCCTCTGAGGTTCTTGCTGCTCATTTGCCCTTCTGTGCTATATAGGACTTTGTGCTGTCTGGGCAATGAACAAAGCTGTGGGATGATTTGGATTAAAATAGACTTTTAAATATATGTACATTTATAGATCTACACACACACAGAGTGATTATACATATATGTATATATATATTTCTGGATTTATCTAGATCAATGTAAATTCACTGTTTGACCATAGAACTATAGTTAAAGACTCCAGATAAATGGCTGAAATTATGTGAAGGTAAGAAGGAGACTGGATTACTTCTTTTTGTGCCAACACCATGTTTCCTGACATAAAATGTATGTTACATTGTAACCTTCTGTCTCTTCACTGCAAAGAGATGTGTGCTGTTGTATCAAGGTAAAAAATAGAGATTAGAGATCACAAATCTACTATAAATCTACTATATAGAAAGGTACATGTAGTTTTTGGTTCTGTATAACTAGTCAATGCCAATAAGATGCACTCTGACTTGGAGCTTACCTAGAGTTGCTAATACGAGCAGAAAACAGCTCCTCCTTTCCACCAAGATGTTTACTTAGAAGAACATACACTCAATAATTGATTTATCTTACTGAGATAATTCAGCTGATTTTACTAAGGTAAAAGTATCTGGGTTTTTTCTGTTGATTCCTGAGGGTATAGAAAGGACCTGGAATTTTCTAGCTTTAGGTTTTTTTAAAAAAAGAAAAAAAAAATCCACTTCACTGTTTTCCAGAAAATAATACAAAATTGTCAAAGTATCCTCTTTCTGTTTAAATAAACTTCTTAGTTTTAGATGTTAAACTTAATGTCAGGTTAAAAAAAAAGAAAAAAAAAAATAGATAAAACCTGAAGTAGAAGTGCAATATGAAAACACTGATCTGGGCTGATTTCAGGGAAATAAAATAGGAAAGTTTTCAGTTGACTAAAATTTTCAAGGTATTATTTTTTGTTATCAAATGGAACAAGAATGTTTTTGAATAGTTAACATTCTTGTAGTATGGGAAGAATCTATTTACGATTCTTTGCGTAATTATAAGAAAGAATGTACACGTGCATCATATTACTTAAGAAACATTTATCAGACACTCAGCTAAAATATTTAGATATTGTCCCTTACAGAAGTAGTTTGAAAGCAGAATACTTGACTTCTATTGCTTCCATAGAAAACAGAATTAGCAATAATGTTTTGCACTGCATATTTCAAAGCAACAGATATCTATGAGGTGGATAATGAAATGTGTCCCCCTCTTTCACATACTAGTGAATATGTAAATGGGGAGCTCAGCTGCCTATAGCGTTTTTTAGAGCATGGTTCTGCAAGTATTTTTTTTAGCAGCAAAGCAAACTGGTGTAGTTACCATCTACTCTGCATGTTCCTATATCCACCACCACATGGCTCTTTCAGAGCAGACATCACCATGAAATTTTCTTTTGAACGAACTGTGAACCGTCTGAATTTAAAAGAACACTCCAAGAAACTTACAAATTATTCCAATATATGCTTTCTAATTTCACTAAATCTTTCCTTAAGTTCCTTTAGCATTTTAAAAATACCGTTGGAAAACAAAATCCTGTATATACACAGATACACTGACCTCCATCTTTCTTAACAGATTCTTATTGAGTCCTGAGCTGCTCAAAATGATTCAGAAAAGATGCATCAAGGGCCTACCAAATGCTTGTTCAGCTCTAACAGTACAATTGTTAGTAACTGTGTGTTACATAGTTGCATCACTAGGGTTATATGCACCTGCACTGTCTCTGATCTCTTTGGCAACAGCTGGAAGTTTATTTGATGGTCACTTCATGATCCTGATTCACTGTTTCTGTGGGTATGGGATTGTGGCCATTTGTGATTTGTTTTATTCACTGTGGTAAAGCTAAAAAATGGATGACTTCAAAAGTTATAAAATTATTATGTTGCTCTTCCAGCATTTATAAATAAGGGATTTAATATTTCAGACAGCTGTAACCCTTATGTTCACTGTAATATTTGAAAAAAACCCAATGAGATTAGGTTGTGGAGATCAAGAAGAAATATTTCATGCAGGGAATTACACCACAGACAGTAGCTGAGCAGCTAAAACTTCTATATAATGCACATTACACTAACAATTCAAAGCACTTAGATTAATTTCTTCTTACATTGAATTCCAATTATAAATGGTACTTCAGAATATTTTTAGAAAGCTTTTTGAAAATCACTGGTTTTGCACACCTCCAAATTTATGGACATAAAATTACTGAAGCTATTCATTAAAATATCATACTAAGGAAAAAAAGAGCTTCTTATGAGCTCTGATTCCTCAAAGCACTGATGTATGCAGTTAACTTCAATTGAAATGGATGGAAATTTAGTACTTATGTAAGAACTGAAGGGTCTCAAGACAAAGACATGAATCGACTGTCAGTGTAGACACTCACACATTGTTGATGGAATAAGTCCAAGTGCTTTGCTCAGCTAGCATCTAATAGAGTGGAGCCCCTTGTGAGGAGAGCAGGATGATTAATTCTAAATCTATACCAGTGTTTTCAAAGTTGGGGACATCGGACAGAAATTCTATTTTGCATAAGTTGTTTCACTGGAAATGAAACAACCTTCCCCACCTCAGAATCAAAGAATTTTCTTCTCACCCATTCATTTTATTAGATCTTACTATGGAGTTTTTTTGAGACATATAGTAAGAACATATGGAAATGGATAGGATTTGAGGGGACATATTATGTTCCTGTTGTGTGAGAAATCTGCAGAGAAAGTAGCATGGACTGAGTTGATATGAACCATTCTCACTTCCATGATGCTGGAAAAGAAGAAAAGGAGCAAGAATATCTATGGCAACTGATGTTTAATAGAAAGACTTCCATGTTCCTAGTGTTAGCTCTGCTCTGTACCCTATGCCAGCAATTTCACCAGTTTGGGAAAATGAACTTTCTTTTCCCATCTTTCCCATCTTGCCATAACTGGAAGTTGTAAAATAAGCCAAGACATTTAGTCCTCAAAGAACATTTTCATTAAATTATTTGAGGACAACTTTATAGTTTATTTTCATTCTTCCCCCCCCCCCCCCCCCCGTATTTAATTTGGGGGAAGGGAGGAAAAAAAAAAATCAGTCTTTGTTTGGTCCAGATGGTGCAAAGAAACAGGTAGTTACTTGGATCACTTTAGTAATGGTTTTGATACTGGATAGACTGCTACAAGCAGCAAGGACAAAATAACTGAATGCAATAATAATTTTGGAGATGTACCTGTAGAGTTAGTGATGTCCTCTGTCCCTTTATTTTTTTTTTAATCAAGGAACAACCACTAGTGTTTAGTGGCAGTACAGGCTTTTTAGAACTTCTTTGTAGTATTTTTTTTAGATTGCATTAAGTTAGAATATTATAGATTAGTTGTTATTGTACTTAGCCCTAACTGCACACAATAGCAAATATAGCCTGCTAGTTGTGCTCTGAAAAAGTGTTGGGTGGGAACTTTTCAAACAACTTGCTTCCTGTTCGATGATGCTAATTCACTGGAACTAATTGTTGGCATGAATGGTTAAGTTTTGACAAATCTGTCAAATTGATGTTTTCTCAAAAGTCTTGAAATTTTTCATTATTAAATTAAGTTTTTAAATGGAACAAAATCAATTCTTTCAATTCAAAACTCTTAGGCTTATGTGATTGAGCCTATTGTGGTAAAGAATAGTCAGATCAAATATAAGGAGTAACTGTAGTCAGAATAACAAATTCTGTCTTTTCAAGAGAAAGGGAATATTTGCAACAAAATTATTTTTAAGATGTGGCATTTTATTTTAAGCTTGTAAAAGTATTACTTTTAAATATCATATTTTTAGTGTGCATGTAATCTGTTGGCCAAATAATTTTGCCATTACTGGTCCTTGCCATGTATTAATTAGGTCTTTTCCCCATAGCGGTGCATGATGAAGGCAGTTTAATATCCTATCTCTGATACAGGTCTAACAGTCAGGTGCAGCACTGATTTTCCATCATCATCTTCTGTGTCTATCCATATTCAGAGTGTCAGTGCCCTGAATGCACATGTGCAGAAAGAATAAATCCCATTGAATTGTTCATGTTGGACATGACATAGTTTGAGATGCTCTTGTCATACTGCAGGAACTGTTAATAGTATTTTGTGGGTTGTTCATCTTTAATATATAAGCAACAAAAAATTTCATCTATCCTTCGCATATCAACTTGGAAAAAAAGGGATAGGAAATTAAAGTTCAAGTGTCTAGCTCAACAGAAACGTAAGAGTTCTGAATGAGTTTTGTAACACTTGTGTTATATCACTACATCAATTTTCTATTGGATTTTCTTTTAAATGGCGGCTTTGAAATTGAGTTGTACTTTATTGTGATGTATGTAAGTGTGAAGATCCAAGAGAAATTTAAACTTGTAAGTTAAACCCTGAATTAGTAGTTGAGGAGAAAACCAGAGATCTCACAAATGGAACTTGAATAACCCAGTGTCAGCACTGTGGGAAAAAAAAAGTCAATTTTAAATTTGTTCCCCTTACTCTACGGAAAAACACAGCAAAGACATAGGCGACAACTCACAAAGCTTAGTCAGTCTTTTTATTATTAACTTAATATATACATATAAAAGTGTATGTATGTATTACCTTAGTTTAGCTGACAGCTCCAGTTTTGTAGTGTTTACTTTAACACACACAGCACTTTGCTAAATCTAAAAAAATATATTTTTTGCTCTGATATACTCTGCAGATTGTACGAAAATGACATCAGGTGGAGAATTGTTCTTGAAGACAACTGCTTTAAATTGCAAGCTAATATAGTCATTTAAGATCACAATTGTATATTACAATATTTCTGTATAAAAGAGTCAGTTGATAGATTCTCAGCAATCAGTAAAACAAAGATTAAAGACTTTTGCCATGTAAATCAAAATTCATTTCAGCTTTACAGTTCTTCAGGCTTCTTATGCACAGTTCTCTATATATTTTTAAATTTCTACACATAAAATTCTATTTTTGTATATACATATATAAAATTCTAACTTGTCATTCTTCAGGCAAGTTGAATATGAGTCAACAGTGTACCCTGGCAGCCAAAAGGGCCAACCGTATCCTGGGGATGCTGTGACCCCATGGAGAGCCCATGCTGGAGCAGGCTCCTGGCAGTACCTGTGGCCCTGTGGAGATAGGAGCCCACACTGGACCAGGTTTGCTGGCAGGACTTGTGACCCCATGGGGGACTCACACTGGACAGCCCTTTCCTGAAGTACTGCAGCCTGTGGAAAGGACCCACGTTGGAGAAGTTCCTCGAGGACTGTCTCCCGTGGGTGGTCCCCATTCTGGAGTGGGGGAGGAGCATGAGGAGGAAGGAGTGGCAGAGACAACATGTGATGAGCTGATCGCAACCTCCATTCCCCATCCCCCTGTGCCACTCAGGGGGAGGAGGTAGAGAAATCAAGAGTTAAGTTGAGCCTGGGAAGAAGGGAGGGGTGGGAGGAAGGTGTCTTAAGATTTGTTTTTATTCTCATTATCCTACTCTGATTTGATTGGCAATAAATTAAATTAATTTCCCTGAGTCAAGTCCATTTTGCCCATGATGGTAATTGATGAGTGATCTCTCCCTGTATTTATCTCGACCCGCAAGCCCTTCATCATATTTTTCTCTCCCCCTGTCCAGCTGAGGAGGAGGAGTGACAGAACGGCTTGGTGGGCACCTGACATCCAGCCAGGGTCAGCCCACCACACTAGTTTTCAGATTTTTTTATTTTTCTGTTTGTATTTCTAATCATATTTAACTATATATAGGATTACTTTCAGTTCAGGGCACCTGCAGCTGCTTTAGAAATAAACAAAAGCTACAAGTATGCAACAGTTCTGAAAAACCTGTTACTTTTTTATGTGTTGAAATATAGTCTGTTGTAGCTAACTTTAGGACAGTTTCATAGGATGACTTCTGCTTTTTAAAGAACAATCACTGAATCTAATCTGTGAAGCCACAGCTGTGAGTTATACAGTCAACTTCTTAAATGAGGAACACCCAAGACACATTACTTCCCATGAAAAATATATAAAGAACCAAATAAAGTTGCTCTTTTTGGCAGAGTGTAAAAACATGCAGTTAGCTGGTATTTGGAAGAACTTCATAGCAAAATGGGACATATTATAGATGTAGCCAGATACTTCCAATTGTGATTCCAACAAAATATTTTAAGTAAAGAAAAAGAAGAAATTGGTTTATGGTTATTACTTGACCTTTATTTTTATTTTCACTATTGCAATTCATTGCTACATGTATAAATCAGCACCAGTTTCTCCAAGAGCTGATACTGAACTTACTTTCCCAATCTATTTACAATAACCGTTTACATAATGCTTATCTGTCAATGTGAATTTATTTTCTTTCTTTTTTGTCTTCCACCTTTTGTGTAGATTTTCTGTACAATGTGTAAAAAAGATTACATAGAAACAACAGATTCTGGAAAGATATTGCACTGTTATTACAGAAAGGCTCAGGAGCATTGCTTATTTATATACAACCAAACTCTGGAAACAGGACAGAACAGGACTACGTAGCACGGCCTCCCTCTTGATAGAACATAGTGTCTCAGCCACAGGATACAGTTTAGCACAGTAGTAAATGAAAAAAATTTTCAACAGAATATTGTTAAAAAAAGCTCTTCCTGAATATGGCTCTCCCCAAATAATAGGGGAAAATAATTTTAATTAATGACTTAGTAATTAATGCACTGTTTAAATAAACAATAAGGGTAATAATCTGCTTATTTTCGGTAGCGTATTTAATCTCCTCAATGACCTTCACTAATTTCCCAGGTCATTACTCATTTCATTTTTATTTCAACTAACTCCCATGTACATCTATACATTTGACTCTAATTTTTACTGAGAACAAAATGAAAAGGGTTACGTCAAGGTTTTGTCAACAAGATTTTTTGTATTGGTAGTATGCAATTTGTTATTAAATAATATTACTTGATCAGTTTTGTCCATCTCGAGAGCTAAGGAATACACACAAATCTAATATTGAAGTGAAGCAAATAACAGTTTTAAGATATGCAGACTATTGCACACATTCCATATATATCAATCATGTTTTTGCTGTTCCCATCTCTGGGATTCCCAGAACTGTCTTCTAATAATTTTAAGGAATACTACATGGTTTAATCTCCAAATATTTTTATAACAAACTGTATAGCCAAAATACCACTGACTTTTAGCCACAAAGGCAATTTCTAGAGAGCAGATGAAAAGATAATTTTGTAGCTAAGACTTGGCTTATTTAGGGACAGAGTAAAACCAAAGAGCTGAACTTGTGCTACTAAGGAAATCTGGGTAGCTGTGCTGGTGGTCAGTGACTTCCACAGCCAGTTCTTGGACTAACGCCACATGTTCTCATCCCGGCACAGGGGATATATAGTAACAGGGCTGAAACTCAACTTTATTACACTCTTTTGCCTGTCCCTAGATTAATGACACTGATGTAGGTGTAGGGGCTTGTCTGAGCCAACCCAGAAAATCAGAGTGTCTTCCTAAGCCTAAATCCTCCTTCTCTCTTTTGCAGACACTGATATTTTATTTATTTATTCTTTAATACTACATTGGACATGGATGGCTAGACAAGCTTATTCTAATGATGGACTAAATTAACTTGTAATTCTGTATTGTGGGGGACTGATCCTTGTCTTTCTTAATCCACCTGCTTCTTTTTGTTGTTCTTCTTTTATGTTGTTAAAGTTTGTTTTCACATAGATGATCCAAACTATCCTGCAGACATGTTCAAGCACTGACAATGGAAATAAATAGAAGGAATGTGTGGTGCCAAGAAGCTGGTACTGTATTTTCTGACAAAATAACCAGCAACCCTGAAGGCGGCTGACCCTGTTTATCAAATCCTCTTGATCCCTGGGGAGTTACAGGTGCATTGGTAGCATTTAAAAAAATAAGAAAGAATTCAGGAAGGAAAAATAGCAATTATTGTTTACATTTAGAAGAAGCAAAAGAATACCCAAACTACCTAGTCAGTAAGAGATGAGAAGGAAAACAGTCTGAACTTATTTTGTGGACATAAACACGAAGTTTGGTATTTCATTAAAGATGTCAAAGAGAAGCACAGACAGTCTTTGGAATGAAAATAAACTATAATTTACAGGAGACAATATTGTAAGAGGTTTGTGGTTTGGGTGTGTTTCAAAGTCCCCAAGCACTCCAGGAACCACAGATGCCTATGGAGGACTTTCAGCCCTGTCTGCTCTGGACATATGTAAATTTCTTTTCTAGATATGGACTGCCTCAGTTGCCTCTGCGGTGGATTTTGCTTTTCTGGTATTACCGTTCACAGAAGACAATTCAGAAGCTATAGCCCCTTTAAATATATTGCTGCTAGCTGACTTAGCAACGTAAGCTGAAAAAAGCTTTACGTCTGCACTTTACAGCAGGGTGGCTTGTTATCTGCTCTAATGTGTTAAGCATTTTCATTCAAACTCTAGTTTGAATGATGAGATGGTGGATCCAGTGGCCTCAGTCAGGAGTGAGTTGCATTACACACCATGCAAAAGAAGGTTTCAGCCCTGGAAGATTCAAGAATCTAGTCCCTCACTCTTGTAAAGGCCTCTGCAGATGCCTGGGTGTAGGAGTGATGCATAGCATTGCGATGGATATGAAAAAGACAGGGAAGGATGACTGGAGCAATGATAACACCAGCTAGTTACACAGGCTAAATACTGTGTACATTGCTGGTGTCAGATTCATTTAAAAGGTTTAAGAAGAGAGCTGCCTTTTCCTCTGATTATTTTTATTTTTATGTTTTAGTGGAGACTCTGGCTTTACTCCTGTAAATGTTGTTTATTATTTTATATGCTTTGCTTTTTTTCAAAATCCTTGCTTCTACTTTTTCCAATTTATATAAATATCCATAAATTTCCACTATTGTCTAATATGATAGACATAGTAAAAATACAGTGATGGCCGACAGTGCAATGATTTCTCCTGCACAAATCCACTGTTAGGTTCCTCACTTGAATTTTGGTAACTTAAAGGGACTGTAATGGAGATACAGTATTCTATTATGTTAAGTAAAAATACATTTAACTTATAAAGAGAAAAACTAAATTCTCATTCATCTTTTAGGTTGACTGTATGTGTCATAAGTCATTATTTAATGATAGTGCAATGGTGATGATCCTTGAGGAGGGAATAAGATGGAGAGAGGAATTGTAGGCATATTGTTATGTCTCAGACAGCATCTAATTCTTTTGAACTATTGCTGCTCCCCTTCCCTCCAAGACCATAAATTAATTTTATAGCTTGTAGGTCTACGGTGAAAAGGGTTGAAAACATAACCATGACCACAGATAGAAATAGAGAATTAGAATTAGAAACCCTTTCATAAGAAGGGGCTCTTGTAACTCCATAATTCAGTTTGCATGGTAGGAAACTAAAATTCTTTCAAACACCGAGGGACATAAATATGTGGATTTCCTGGATTCAAACTACAAATCACAGCTGGTTACGGGGGAATGGAGCGAATGTGATCATTTTGTGTTGCTACCTACAGAAGCAATGCCTAAGAGTATTCTCTTTTTTTAACTGTTAATATAAATGCTCTCAAGCATTAACACAAGCACTTTTTTACACTCTCTCTTGATATCTGCCACCTTTATGGACTTGCTTCAAAGAATATGCTATCTGAAAGATGCCACATGTGGCATTGACAGGCAGCTATTCAGAATACGGCAGACAGCCAGTAAATCTCTCAGTAGAGTTTTCTGTCCTTCCAGCCACGTCTACAGAATCTACAATTTCTGCCTTCACAATATACTTCAATGTCAGAGTTTATGTTCTCTTTAAACTTTTATGCATGAAAGTGACAAAAAAGATACACACTCTCCTGCTAATTGATTTTTCTCTCCTTGCAGAGCTCAACTGCACAAATCCCAGCATGTGTTAACAAGTCTCCCACAGTCTTTCCACCTAGTCTGAGTGCAAAATAGGTTTTTTCTTCTCTAGGAGGGGAAAAGAAAAAAAAAAGGTTTTTTACAAACCAGGTCGTCTTTGGGTCATTCATACTCCTAACAGTTTGTTCAAAATCTGTGAAAAACCTTCATACCTGAAATGAAATTTTCAGTTCTTGCCAGAGTATAAACTGATAGGAAAAAATATGTAACCTTTTCCTATTTAATGTACATTCATTTTTTCAGCTGTTCAAATGTTTTTGGCAGTGAACCAACTCTTCTAAGAGAAGCTGCTACAAAGACTGCATTAAATACCCTAGGAAAGCTTCTGTGTGCGTGTTAAAACTTGTAAAAAACCACAACCAGTACTATCTGTTCTGCCAAAGGGTCAGTCTAGCCTAGAAATTTCCTACATCAGTGTATATACATGAACATCCAAGAAAGAGTAAGAAAAGGACAAGCACATATAATACCTACTCTGAGAATTTTTATATTATGACCACATAAATTAATCTCATTAAACAGCACTTTCACAAGTGAACACCGATTATGCCTTCAGATGCCATGGTGGAACCTGTTTTCAAAGAACACCTATCTCTGCCCCTCTGAAATTTCGAATGTCTGTCGGATGACTCAGGTTGACTGGATTCACCCAGTTTTAGAGGATCTAAATCTTTATCACATAACTTCATAATTAAATCTCAGGAATGCAAATTGATTATTATATAAATATGAATACATCTGAAACAGAAATGGTGAATTTAAATGTGGTGTGTAGGCCATGGAAAAGTTTGAGCTGCGGCTGTTTCAGAGTCTCACATGTACTCTACAACTGCTTAATTCTGGGCTGACCTTAAAACACAGGGTATCGTAGTCCCTGTTCTTCCTCCAATGTAATTTTATGTAAAATAGTACCGGTATGTGACAAAATATTAATTTCTGAGCATCGTTTGTTTTGCACAGTGGTTTCCAATGGATGTTCTGAACTCCAAACAGGATCTGTTTGTTTTCCCTTGTCTCAGCTATAGACAGCTTTAGTAAATATTTTTCTTATGCAAACTCAGATTCATTACAGTGAAATCCAGATTTGCTAATCCTCTTGCCTTCTTTGCTACTTCAGGGACACAAAGCATTGTGCATGTTTTCTGGCTGACCAGAGCCAAGGGTACGTGGGGTTACTGAAGCATCTCACTCAGGGAGCCTGCGCAGGGCCAGCCAGCAGACACTGGAAATGCACACAACCCACGTGTCCTGGGCTCTAAACCAGATTTTAACTCAGTGGGATTTGTTTTGCCTTCGTTGTAGGAAATGCATCAGCCTTAGGGGTGCTGGGAAGTGCTGTGGGTGAGCTCCTGCCTGGCAGCCGCAGCCTGGCTCCCGTCACAGAGCGTGGCCGGGCTGGGCTGGGCTGGGGGGAGCAGGGGGCACAGGCCATGGGCAGCGGGGGTGCCAGGGCCCTGCTGTGCACGAGGGCCCTGACAGTTGCAATACCTTTTTCTTTCAGGAAAATGGGTTTAGTTAAAGGCCAGAGTTGATAATCCATTTGTCTTCGGCGTTGGCTATGGAGTTTTAACAGCTCCTGATTGCGTGTACATGAAATGTGACTGCTCTCATGCGTTTTTATACAAAAGCACTGAGGGACATACATAAGGTGAGGGACTGGAAAGCCTTATAAAGCTAAAGACATTAATTGTCTTAATAACTGTAACAATTGCAGTGTAGACCAAACTAAGCCAAATTTTAATGCCTCTTCCATGTCTTGTAAGAAGATACAGAAAGTCTCGTGTGTTGGATCAATTTTATATTGCAGAAACACAAAAGATTTTCAGGTAAGATGAAAATCAAACAGAATGACATCTCCTACTATTTGTAGCAGGCCTTCAAGAAAAAAAAAAAACCAAACACAACAAAACATAGCAACAGCAAAAAACCCCAATCAGATTACTACAAGTCCATATTTGCCTTTAGCAGCTTTTTTGACAGAGAGTAGGATAGTCTAACCAACAACCTGTCATCATCTAAGTTACATTCAGGTGCTGCCACTTGAAATGGTACAGATTCTTTAGCATGCCCATTCCCTTCCTGATTTAATCATTGGTGTTTTGCAGTATGGTAGCAGGTTTTAACAGTTTTTACCTGTAACTGTGACCTGGGAAATCTGGACATGCTGCATTCAGTAATTAATTGCCAAGTATATTGTCTTGAAACAGCTAAAGAGTCCTTGTGAGTCTTTTCCAAAGATGAAATTGTCTCCAGCAAGTTTTTCTTCTGAGACTTCAGAAGTAAAATGTTAAAACAAATATTCACAACAAAATAAATATCTCTCTGTCTGACACAAAAAGTGGAAATGGTCCCAAGATGATATGCAACAACCCTCAGTAACAGTAAATAGAGTTACAGCTTCCTTTTGTCAGTTTTATCTTCAACCATGATTTAATTCTGTTTTGTCATTTTCAGCACTGTTCAGTGTTTTGATTCTGAGATTAATGGATTTAGATAAAATGTGGTTTGAATGAAGGAAAGATTTTCAATGGTGTATTTTTAGAAGAATCAGGCTTTAGAGAAAGTGGAATTCTGCTAGGGGAAGGGATTGACTTCTCCAGGGTTTCCTGGCAAGCCCCTGGCAGGACAAGAAATAGGATCTTGGTCTCCTGGGGCTGTACCTGCTGTTCCGTCCAGCGGCCTCCACAGCTGCTTTTTATAAGTAATAGTCACAATAAGCGGGGCTGGGAAAATGCCTTCATCATAAACCAATAAGCAAGATGTATTCAAATGCTTCCAGCAATTATTGAGCCATGGATTCACAGTCATCCCTCAAAACACTGAGCATGAAGAGCAGCAACTCTTTTCATTCCTGCAGTGCATATCTTCACGGCACAGGCATTAGGCAGATAAGGAGCTGCCTAATTAGGAGGGCTTGTCCCGGCTTTAATGCAGCTTAAGAACAGCTGCTTTAAGTTGCCTTTAGTGGCCTGCGTATGCTACAAAGATACTTCCTCCCCTTCAAAATGGATCTGTTCCGTGGCCTTTAGCAAACCAATAAATCTACTTAAATAGGATGGAAGTACTCTGATTTGGGAAGTGCTTTGTGTAAGGTGTGCCAGCAAGTTACTGGCTGCCTGCTGTTATCTCCTAATCCAAAAGGAGTCGTCACCATTTAAAATGACATATTGCACTATTTGTAGCGTTTTCTAAAAGGCTGCTTAGCCAGGTGCAACTCTGATCTCACAGGGGCAGGAGCCGCAGCTGCAAATGGATGGAAATCCAGAATTTTGTAGTGCCAGTGAGAGAGGAACACCAGATGGGAAATTTAGCAGGAAATCTCAGTGCCATTATGAATCTCCCCCTCTGCATTTCCAAGTGAAAAAGAACGCTTGAATGCTGAAAATTATGACATATTAAACAATTATTGTGAATTGCAGATAGCTGGCTCAGATATACCTGAGGTTCTGAAATTACAGATGGCAAATTTAACAAAGCATTGTAACGTGCTTTTGCTGCAGATATGAGGGGAGCATGGAAAAGTGCACAGGATCTCTGACAATGGCTTCCAATGATATTGAGAAACCCAAACAAAGGCAAAGAGGGAATTAATACACAGAAGCTTGTTGATGCACTCTGTTCAGAATAAAACAATCTACTGCTTCTGCCATCAGCTGTTTAGTAATAAAAATTAACCAGCAAATATTGAAGGCCTGTCCTCAAAGCAAAAGAGTTGCACACAAGCATATAGATGTTGTATTAGATTAGTTAGATCACTGGAATTTTTCTAATGAGCACTTTTTTGTGTGTGAGGCATACTGTCCTTCAGACAAGTTGGACCAGGGGGATGTAGGGGGCGAAGAAGCTGTTGGAAATTACCTGTATTTACAGTGAGAATAATCTGGCTTTTTGAGGAATGATGAACAAAATTTTCACAAAATGACAGCTTCCTAAAACTTACTGGTGATAGTAGGCAAATTGGATCATCACCAGAAATCATATGTAACATGTATTGATAGATGATAAAATTCACCCTACTGCGTGGGAAGACAGCCAACAGACTGTAGCACTTAGTGCTTCCATAAGGCTTCTTTTGCATGTTTGCATGCAAATATTTCAAGACATATGGAATTACATAGAGGTATGCGAGGAAAGTTTTTGTCTTCATATCTTGTAGGACAGTCACACAGATAAATGCTTTCATCTTTTATTAGTCATGTGAAAATAATAGAATATTTTTATATCTGCTGTAGTAATAAAATATTTTTAAAATTATAACTCTTTAGATAATGTTTTAGCTTCCTCTATTAAGATCTCAATGTGATAGCAACAATGAGGGTAGAAAGTACTGGCTTTGTCATTTGCCTTTGGCAAATGGTGGAATGGTGGCAAATTTGGGTGGAATGAGGATACCTACCCAAACATTTTTTTGTATGTCTTCCGAGGATTCTTCTGACTTGGTCTGATAACATCCAAGTTTGCTGAAACTACTTCAGTAAATATATGTTATATAGATTAAATACTCACTGATGAAATACATGGTTCCTGGTCTTAGAGCTACATCATTTGAGAAACAGCGTATTGAATACTGACCTAGAAATCAGAAGTCCAGGTTTCCTTATTGTGCCATAGACTTCCTCTGTCAGGGGCTGACTTTGGATTTCTGGTACCTAAAGAAGAATGTAGGAATTGACAGGATTTCCAGAAGTACCAGACCTTAATTCAAGCTTAACCTGTATGAAGACCAACTCTGAAGGTACAAGCTGTGGATTGAATTGAGGGAGGTTCCGGCTGCAGAACAGATTTCTCTATGACTTTGAAACTAGCCTCTCTTTTGCATGAAGAGCATGTCTGTGAAGTGGAGATAACAGTGTGGTGTTGGAAGGAAAAGAAATTGTAAGCTCTGAGGGGATCTGAAAGAAATAACTTGATAAGTGGGAAATAAAAAAGTAAAATTTCTAGAATCTGGCGTCTTCTTCTAAGCTAGTGGGAATATGATATGTTTTTTTGTTTTGGATAGTCAATGATGCTGGAAAAATATAGAGAAAGAAATGGAAAAATTGTAACTGTGTACTTGACTAATCAGCCTTCCCTAAAAAAAAGGGTAATTTTGCACTGAAATTATTTTATCACCTTCATATTCAAATTATAGAAACTAGAGACATTCTTTGGGATAAACACAGAAAATGAGTATCTCTAGTTAGCCTTGCAGATACCATCAAAGTCACTTAAAACACATGGCTGAGACACAATAAGGCAATGCAATGTTGATATTTAAAAATATTATTCATTATTGTGAGAATTTTAAATAAATGTAGTTTTATTTTTAATAGAAAACGTTTAATTAATTATATTTTTTAAATGTGCTTCTCAGAACTGTTCCAGTGAAGCAAGCAAGAACCATTAACACAAGCAAAATAATATTTCGGTCTAATCTAGAGCTTTTTGGTGTGAGTAGTGCTTACTCCTTGCTAGTAAGTCTTGTTAGCATGGTAAATACTGATGTTCCACAAACTTAGTTACAAATGTGTGCCATGACAGTGAAGAAATAGTAATGAAAACTACAGATCTCAAGAAAAAGTTTGCAGGGGCAACAGCCCTGCAGTGAAACTAAGAAGACAATACAGCTATCTTATTGCTCCACGTCATTGTACAGTTAGATGACTGACGGACATAGAAGCCCGAGACAGCTGAGGTATGAACTCAGCATTTTGTGCCACATACAGCGTGTATGTGTGCATGCAAGAAAGTCCGTGTATAAAGTTGGGTTGACAGTATTCTGTCAAAACTGATTTCTCAGTAACCAGTGAACTTTTAAATTAAACTGATATTTTTTACAAAATATTCATATTTTCCACATTTTTTTAATGAGACACTTACAGTATGTAAAAAATGGCTCTATTAAGGTCATAGATGTTGCCATGCCAAGGTAACAAGCCTTAGAGTAGTTTATGCCAACATCATGTTTCTGACAGAGGCCAATAAGCCACTACCAAACAGTGGTGATAAAAGAAGATGTAATAGGGCTAAAATGAATAGCTGTTTGTCAATCTGTTTCCATGTACTTCTAAACCTATTCTCAAATAACTGGAGCTTCATTTTATCCCAAAAGCACAGAATCCAGAAATTCTTTTGAACACGGAAAATTCTTGAGGTCTCTATTAATACCAAATGATATTAGAAGTCTTGTCAAGTTTTATTGTCAACTTCACAATTAGATTAGAGATACAGCAGTTCATTCCCAGCCTAGTTTCTCTAGACTATTTTACTTAATAGCCTCTCTTCATTTTTCTAACACAAGCAGTGTCAGACCTTTGGCTGTCTTTGGGTAAGACATTCTCCAAGCTCTTCATTTTTTCATATGGCTCATTGCATTGCTTATATATCCTATTATTTTACTTCCCCCATTGCCCATAACTGCTCTCTGAGAAGTGGTAAACAAAGTTATGGAGGTTCATTAAGGAAAACTGTATTTTTCTTTTATAGAAATTCTTCCTTCAGCAAAATAATTTTATTGGTTCTATACCAGATGTATCAATATATACAGCAGTAAAAAAGGGAAAAAAAAGAAAAAAGGGAGATAGTCTCTGAAGACAACCAATTTGTTCAGCATATGGTTAAGGAGTAAAAGCCAGGATATGCTTTTGATTGAGATATGTCAGTAGCATATAAGGCAAATTTATGTACTTAAAATCTTTGATTTTGTCAAAAGGTAGGACAAGTAATAATGTTATACAGTGTTTTGAACATCAGCTAGTTCCAGGAACTAAGGAATGTAGGAGATAATAAGCTTGAAAGGGCTGGGTCAAATGTGAGAAACTGCAGGGACTCTCTGCAGTCATTCAGAAGCTCAGACCTTTCAGATCGAAACTTTTACAGACGGAGAGGAGTCAGGTCCTCCTGCATATCCAAGCATAGTCAGTGCAGATGCCAGAAAAAAGAGCAGCCAAAGCAGAAAACGGGTGGTCTGGCATTGTTTTAACAGCAGTCTGAGAAATTACCATAGCACCTACCAAAACTTTTGCTTTTCCTGGCTTCAAAGTTTTCATTACTGCACAACAAGGGCTACATTCAGGCACCATGAAAGTAAGTACAATGTTTGAAGGATGTTCTCCAGCCTTAATGATAATTGTTTGTTCAATTTCTGTGCCCTAGCCAAAGACTGCAGAAGGTTATTCTGTCATCTAAAATTGCTTAATTTGCCTATGACAATGTACCTAAGAAAAAAGTCTGCAATCACTAGCAAAGATCAATAGGCATCAGCACTTCAGCTTCCAAACCTTAAGATGTCATGCCATTTGGGCCTTTATTACCACTATCTATCTTATTTACTACCTGGATCAGTTTTATTTAAGACCAAGACTCTGAATGAGACACTCTCACTTCAGAAAGGCATTTTCTCAGAAAATGCACTTCTAAAAAAGGTCAGGTGGACTGAATCACAAAGAATTTGGCTTTCTTCTCTACATGACAGATAAAAAATAATTAGAAAGGGCAGCTCTAGATTATTAGGAAACAGCTCCATTGCAGACATAATCAATTCAAGTGCTTGGTTGAAAATAATAAAAAGGCAAAGAGTTGATAAATATTTTTGCCTCTATTTGGTTCTATACTTGCATTATTCCCATTCTTTTCACAGAATTTTGAAACCGGAGAGGACTGTTGTGATCATGCCATCCAACGGGCCACAGAATTTCATTAACGAATTCCTGCATCAGACCTGTAATTCCTGCCTGAGCAAGAGTAGGTGCCGTTCAGGCAGACCCTTAATCTTGTTTCAAACACTTCAAATGATGCAATATCCCTCACAGTCATGGTTAATTACTCCAGCTGCTAGTTATTCCCAGTATTTCTCATTTTAACTTGTCTAGAGTAATTTCCAGTATTTTGTTGTGCTTTTCCCTGCTACAGTTTCAAATCTTTCATCTTAAACCTGTAGGTTCTCATAGGTGATGGGAAAGCTATCCTTAAACATTTGTTGGATAAAATAGATAGCTTTAGGTCTTTTTTGTGTGAGGTCAGTTTTCTAGGTGACCAATTCTACCCCTTGGGATTTTTTGCTACAGTAGTCTAGAAAACAGCCTTATTTTGAATAGCATTACTGTCACTGGCTGTAAATCAATCCCCAAAAATGGCTGGAAATTTTTTCAAAATTTTATCATAAAGGTCTCAAAAAAATACTTGTGACAATTCTATATACTCAGTTGTACTAAAAAGAACAACTATTACTATCTATTTTTTTCTTGGTAGCTGCCATAGTAAGATTTCAAAACCACAATAGGAATCTTATACTTTTCATTTGTATTGTTGAAAATACCGGTAATACTTCATTTATTTTAAAACTGCCTTAAACAATATCAAAGACAATAACTTTTCAATAAACAAGGTCTACTTACCAAGATCAAAAGGAATAGATATTTATCTATTTACAAAGAAGCATAACTCTATGGAATTCTGTCAAACTACACTGATTTACATCAGCCCATAGTATGACCTAGAGCTTTTCTTCTCAGTGATAAAATAGATATGTTCAAACACACTTTTTAACAGCTGCTGGATTCTCCTGCATTTAATGATGAGTAGAAATCTTCCCTTTTAAATAGAATTTTAATTTAAAATAAGCTGATCTGTTTTATAAATCTCAAAACTATTAAATACTTTTACTGTTCTCAGTTTTGAAATTAAAATCACTCTCTGTATCACAGATAATTAAATGCATATCATCTGATGATACAACTTTGTAATCCATATTAAAACAGCAACGAATAAAATATAACCAATAGTAACCCTGAACACTCATAATAAATTAAATAAGGAAAAGGCTTGAATATGGCATTTATTTCCACAAAAAAATTACTTGTGTATATATACATATATTGTTATAAAACTTTGAATTATAAAATACAGCTGCGCTCCAAAGATGCGAAGGACCAATTCTTGTCTTTTGTTAGCTGACGAATTGAGAAGATCGTTCTCTTTGTTATGTCCTGCTAAAGGTTTTTTCTTGTTCTCAGAAAGGTCTTGAACTTTACAGGATGGCTTATAGCTTCCTGTATGCAGAAAGGCTTGTCAGACAGAGGTCACAGGCAACTGCGAAAAATGTGTCTCAGAATTCCCCTTTTTTACTGCAAATAAACTCTAACAAATATTTTAATGTTTTATATAAAGTATGCATGCATACATATAGCATGCATGCACATAAATTTCTGTCCATGTACACATACACATAATCTTCCTAATTAAAAAGAAAGTGTTGAACTCTCAACTCCTCAGTGTGGGGTGGATTCTTGTATGAGGAGATTATTGTGCAAAGGAGACAAACCTCATCATCTTCGAGCTGTAATCTTCTCTGCAATTTAATCCTGAAGGTCTGTGCCTTGAACTAGGGTAAGACATGAAAACAATATTAAGTTGACCAAAGATGATCAAACTGAAGCAGTTCTGGACATGCAGAGAAGGGAAACCATAGTTGCCTGAGAAAATTTCTCGATTGAGATTGTAGATACTACGTGAGAGCTCAGAGGAAGTTGTGAGGCTTGTACTGACACAATTTAAACTCAAAAATCCTTTTGTGCATATGGGTCTAGGACCTTTCACACCTTTGCAGCATTACAACTAAGTCGTCATATGTATATAAGCAGAATTTATGTAGGTATTACGGATATTTTATAATCCTAGCATAATATACAGTAGCTAAATGAAAACTACATTTTTTTTTTACAGAAAGTGAACAAAAATTATCTGAAAATGCCAGTTAGATTAAAATATAACTTTTAGACATAAATGTATGCATACTTCTGCAAATATTGCATATATTTATGAAAATATCACATAAAACTTACATGAATGTTATAGTTTATGTAAAATTAATTAGATCCGAATTTTAAAAATAAAGGTATTAAAATGACTGCTTTGGATATGGCTGAAAAATCCTATTTTCTTTATATTGAAATGGGTTACTTTGTTAACAGGTAATATATTTCATTTCAGACTTAAGGTCTTAGATTTTTTTTTTAATATAGAATTTATATTATGTTTGACTACATCATGTTAAATATTATTGGTTATTTCATGGTAAAATGCATAATGGTAAAATATTATTGTATTTATTAAAATGTAATATATATTACAATATACAATATATAGATAACGTAATAGACAAAATCGTCTATATTCTAGTTGTATATTAAAGTATATATTTATATTACATTGTATTATATTATATTGTATTATATTATATTATATTTTTATGTTTTATCATGTTATATATTATGCATATGTTACATCGTAATGTAATAAGAAAGTTTTAAAAATATAATTAATGCTTTAATATATATTTGTTTCGTTTAATACTTAAATACCAACCAAAATATGACATTACCAATTAAAAAAACAAATTATCACTTATGAAAAATAGTCATTACAATGTTTTCTGGAAAAAATCTAATACTGTGCTAATTAAAATATAAAATCAAAACCATTTTCCAAATTGTATATGATTTAAAGTTGAAACAAGAAATGTAAATGTTAATCTATTTTGCAATTTCAAATTTTTGTTCTAAATTTTGATTTTATTTCCTTATGTATTACAAAACAAAATTTCCCTTTTACCCTTTCACCAAGTATTCCAGACTCCAATTTTTCCCCTTTTTTTGCAAGTTAGGAAAAGTGAAAAGTATTAGAGCATGCATCTGCTGCATACCCAGAAAAAGAATCCAAACTTAATCGAGGTCAATGTAAGTTTTATGAATAGTGGAGAATGACCTGGAAGAGACCAGTGACTGTTAAAGGTATTACCGCCAGTAAGTCATTGCCACAACCTCTTCTTTCATCTCTATGGAGCAACAGTGTCTCCTGGTGGTCAACTAGTAGTTAACGCCAGGCAACTATTTTTTCAGAGAGTATTCGACTCCATTTCAGTTGATATATATGAAGATACTTTCATAATGAAGCGAAGACGCTTGTGTAAATTGTTGCCCTGGGAAGTAGTTTTACTGAAAATTCATTCGTGCTTTAGATACCTGAAATTAAATATGTACTTACATACTTTGGAAGTAAATATCTTCTTTTGGAAAAAATCATTAATAAAAGCAAACTCCCTGTGTCTGTGGTCTCACCCCTCCTTGACTATGATGGAAATGCTTTTCCCCTCCCCCTGGCCAAGCATATGCTGATTAGATGAATAAAAAAAAATAAAAAAAAATAAAAATTTAGCTGTGCTGAATCTTTAAACATTTTTCATGTGCATTCACTGTGTGCACTGCTTGCAGTTAATGGGAAATTTCAGTCCCTTGTGAAAAGCAATGCTTTCTAAATCATTCTAATTCCTTTCATTTCATTTGCTTCACTACACACACAAAAAGGGAAAAGAGTAAATATCTCCCTATCTTCAAATTCAATTTGAGACATTTTGCTAGATGGAATGTATATTTGCGTAAACATTCCTCACTGGGGATGGCATCTAAATTTGCACTGTGTAACTTGACAGCAGAGCTTTATAACCTTACATTCTACTCATTGATCTCTAGCTGCTGTATACTGTCTAAGCAATTGCCTATTCATACTTAGCTTGAATTGTAAACTATGTAAGGTTCTAAGCCTTATATACAGAGGTTCAGTAGTATGAAAATACTGTGGACTAGATACTATTACTTGTAAATATGTCTGATTGGCGAAGTGCAGAGTTGAAAGAACTTCGAAAAATCTTTCTTCCATGGCAGGGTTACAGACTGAAATGAGGTTTTATTTAACATGAAATTATTTTGCTATGCAAGAAGAATATGTCAATAAAATAACCGAATGTGTATATGGAGGTGGGTAAAATACAAAGCTAGTAATATTCTAGCATCTATGAAGAATATAATACAGAACAGGTAAATAAAGATGTGGTCCTTCAGAATCACAGATAAGCATCAATTTTTGCCATCAATGGTTACGAAAGAAGTATTCAGAGGGCTGAACTAGTTTTCCAGGAGTTTTATTATTAACGTGTGCTTCTCTTTTTCGTTTTTTCTTTTTCAGTGACTAAATATATATATATATATATATATATATATATATAAAGTTATTATACCCAGTTCTACAACTGAAAGCAGATGGAGACATGCCTGTAACAGAAGCCTCAAAGCAGACACAGAATTACATGCAACCAAGTATTACTCAGCTTAAGTCAGGTTTGTTGAAGTGACACATTGGAAAGTATTGTCAAGGCACAGGAATAACATACATTCTGAACTTGCTGAATATAACGAAAGGTGGCACTTGTATTTGTTCTAGGAAATGTTATGCAGTAGAAGACTTTTACTCTCAACATGCAAAATTGCATACTTTTTTATTAATCATAAATGAAATTGATACACAGACATTTAAAGCCATTTAAGTGATTTTAATTTTTATATTTTTCCTCATCTAAAGCTACTGTTCCTATTACATACGAGTTCACTGCGAGTTCCCGTGTATAAATCCTGATAAATTCAGAAAACATTAATAAACATATTGAACTGAAACTGAAGCTTTGCATAGGCTAATGCATATACGGATGACATACTAGCTTAGTTTTATTTGATTTTCAGACCTGCAGTAGTCTGAGATATTCTTGTATCAAAACTCTGGTACATTTTACACAGGAGCTCCACATAGAAAATTCAGATGCTGGAAAGCACAAATTTGGGGATGCTCAGATCATGAGTTGTTGGTTTTATATTGGTCCCATTTCTACCAGGGTTGTGATTATACAGATGCATTGCTTTTGTTATTAAAAGCCTTGTATGAGATGTTACATCTGTCAATATTGAGGTGGTTTCTAAAGAAGGAGGTGTCAATATCTGCAGCTTTCAATTCAAACAAATTCTTCTCCAAAAATAAGCCTTCTATAGTGTCTTTCTCAATACAACTTCTGTACGGTTCCTTTCCTCTTGCTTGCATGAGAGTTTATTCTCTTTTTATAGGTGGAGTGAAGATCCTGTAAAGTGAAGTGATGTGAAATAAGTATGGCCAAGATAACATAACTTCTTGATAGAGAAGATTAGATTATGCAGTGTCTCCAATGCAATTTTTACAAACAGAATGAGTTACTGTAGTAAGAGCCATATAGCTACTTTGATGCGGCCAAGTGGAATGATAGAGCCCTTTTTATCTATATGTATCAGCCATTAAATGACTATCAGAGAGGGCTCCTGCTATTCTTTCACACTTCAGCAGCAGCTTTTTCCATGAAGGCAATACTGAGAAGAATGATTGGCTGGATTTTCCTAACTCCATCACTGCCTGTAGAATGACTGAAGAAGTTCAAAAAATATTATTAGTTTACAGATGGTGTAAGCTAGATTGACACAAAAAGGGTAGAGGAACACAACTTTCACTTGCATGTAAGACTGGCCCATTTCTAATCTGGCTGTTAGGAAACCACTTGATAGTACTAATCAAAAACTGTTGCTGCACAGAAGATAGTCATTATCCATCATTCCATTTTTATTAATTTTAGTTGCAAACAGGTGTCCTGGTTTCGACTGGGATAGAGTTAATTTTCCTCCAAGTAGCTGGTATAGTGCTGTGTTTTAGATTTAACATGAGAATAATGTGATAACACACCAATGTTTTAGTTGTTGCTAAGAAGCACTTATACTAAGTCAAGGATTTTTCAGCTTCCCATGCTCTGCCAGCGAGGAGGTGCACAAGAAGCTGGGAGAGGGCACAGCCAGGACAGCTGACCCAAACTGCCCAAAGGGCTATTCCATACCATATGACATCATGCTCAGTATATAAACTGGGAGGAGTTGGCCGGGGGGCAGCGATTGCTGCTTGGGGACTGGCTGGGAGTTGGTTGGTGGGTGGTGAGAGGTTGCATCACTTGTTTTCCCTGGGTTTTGTTTCTTTCTCTCTTTTGTTGTTTTCCTTTTCATTACGATTTATTGTTGTTGTTATTAATATTTTATTTTATTTTATTTTATTTTATTTTATTTTATTTTATTTTATTTTATTTTATTTTATTTCCGTGAATAAACTGTTCTTATCTCAGCCCACGAGTTTTCTTACTTTTGCCCTTCCGACTCTCTCCCCCATCCCACCAGGGGGTGAGGGTGAGCAAGCAGCTGTGTGGTGCTTGGTTGCCGACTGGGGTTAAACTGTGACAACAGGTAAAGTGCTTATCAATAAAACTCATGAGGTTTAAGAAATGTCTGTATTTTGGGCATGACTCCCTTGGTATTCAAGTTACCGAACAGGACTATTGCTTATAAGTTGATAGCCCTGTAGAAAATGTGACTGACTTGCAAAAGTATCTAAAATCAACAAAACTCAAGTGGATAGATTTATCAAGGATTTACCTATAAGTATCTACATAAAACAGGGCTGTTTCCTTCAATGTGGGAAAGCTAACAAAAGTTTTTCTATTGATTGCAAGTCATCTCTAGCTGCATGCACCGTCAATGAGCAAACCAGGTGACACTTCCACTTAAATTTATCTGCAATGCAGAAGAGTGAGTGAGAATAAATACAAATCAACAGCAAGGGATATCTGTAGTTCCCAAAAGAGAAGGGAACAATGGAGAAAAAGGAAGACATGTCTGAAATTATTATGATGAACTTACCCTAGGAGATGCAAATTAACTGTAAGAATTCAGTCAGTATTTCTATCATTTGGCCAGAAAAAGTCAGCATCAAAGCCTTGGAAACAAATGCACTCACGAGCTAGTGTTACTATAGCGGAAATGATAGTAACAGTGCAGATACTGAACAGCTGACATTTTAAGAGTTTCGTTTTCTTTTCAAGTACACATGATGTTCATCTATCTGGTCCAGAAAAAAAGACAGTGTTAAGCTAAGCCACTACTTTTAGCTGGCCTGAGAGAAGACACAGTGACAATTTCCCATCTAATTCTCAGTTGCTGTGACATTGTGAGCCTGAACTGTGCTATCTCTTACAGCTTATGTACAGGCCAGATTTTCAATAAAAAGTTCAACACCTTAAAAAGTCTCTCTGTTTCTGAGATACCCATGTAAGTGGCCAGTTGTCTTTGAAAAATATCTGACCATGAGCATTTTACTGAGAGTGGCTGCACCGTGATCACACCTGACACTAAGTGCAGAAGCTGTTCTCTTGAATACTTAGTCTTTGTGGACTTTTAAATTCACCTAAAATTCTTTTAATGTGGCTCTGGAGCTTACAGACACAAGCTGTCTTGCATCTGATCAGACTGGAGGAGGGGTACAGCATGTGTGTGATTCTACTGGGTAAGATATCCAATACAAGAGACAGAGGATATGTAATGGCATCCAGGTTTGCCCATTACGGTTCCTCCTCAGGTCAAGGGAAGATGAAAAGGAACAACTGTTTCAATCTTGCGTCAGGGTATAACTCCTCTGTAGCTTGCAGGTCCTTTACCCTACAAATGAATTCCTCAACTGATCTAAATTAGCAAACATACTGTGGTTGTAGTGGATCTATGCTAGCTGATTTCATCTGAAAGACTGATATGAAACTTTCTTAAGAAAATGTGATTTGCACTTTTTCAACAGGTTTAATGGAATCTAAAATTCAATTTGTTCATGCTATCTGTAACCTTTAAACAATCAATGGCTATACAATTTCAGTAATGACTCTTTAAAATTAGAATTATTGAAAAGGCTCACAAGTAGTGATAAACAGAGTAAGGTGGTATTGATTGGCCAGTGGAAGACATTGATTTGAACTGTAAACAGGTATTATGCTAGAAGAATTGTATTACTGTACGTCTTTTTGTCACTCTTATTCTGAGTCATCTGTAAGCAGATGCATGGTATTTATTTGATTATGGTTTTAACAGGCTTTTAATAGCTTGAGCAGAATTATGGCTGAGGAAACATGAAAGTCTGAAAAACATCATGTAAAATGGATTGAAGACACAAGTTTCCACAGGCTTTTTGTATTTAATAGATTGTGAATGCTTATGATTTACTGAACAAATATGCTTACCATATAAATGTGTTTATACTGTGCCTGCAAATGAGCTTTCTCAGTATAAAATGAATTTTATACATTCTTTTTTATCTAAATATTATGTTCCATCTTTATTTTAGCCAAACAAGAAATTTTGTACTGATGTTTGTGAAGAATGTAGGCTATGTATGCATACACATATGCTGTGTGTGTGGATTGTTTCAGAAGAGCAAACTTGAAAATTACTAGAAATCTTCCAGTTTCAGTTAGAAAAAATAGAATAATATTCTATCTAATCTACAATTAAATATATTGTTATCATATCAAATGACACAACAACATGAAAGAAAGAACTAAGGAATCAGGAAGATCAAAAGTTCCTGGCAGACTTAGAATCTTACCCTTCACGTCTGCTACAGCAGTCTTTGCTTTGGCTGTTGTTCAACCCTCCTCTTATCAGCATGGATCTGTGTTGCTAATTCTGTACTTGCACTGTGTGCAAGTCTCTCGTCGATGTCAGTGGAAATGTCAAGCATGAAATGTGTTTAGTATATGCAACAGATTTGTACCGAGAGGAAAATTTTGTCCCGGTTTTGTTTTCAGGCTTAACGCAGATCTGACCTTAGAAAAACATATGTGAAGCTGGGCACTTGCAACAAAGTTCAAGTTACATCTTTTAAGGGGCCGATTGTCATCTCATACTGACTGTATACCCATCAATTCTGGGGAATTCAATGCAGTTACACCCAATGAACACATTTCTGGGAGGGAGTTTGAGCCCTCACGGTCTGTCATTTGGCAGACATAGGACCTAAAACAGCTAAAAGGCATCACAGTTCTTCTATTTTTCACTGGTCTCAGTAGGAGCTGAACACTGTGCAAAATTCGGAAATTGTATGTAACTATCTAAATGACAGCTGGCTTTTTTGAAAAATGAGGTTACTTATTTAACTTACATAATATCTAATGGCTGCAAATCTGTTTTGATGTAAGCTCAAAGTTTAAGAAGACTGTATTAATAATATCTGGCAGCTCTATATTTTTCTTTCTTTACACATCTATTTTAAAAGATCATAGGGCTTTTTTACTTTTTTCCTGGTTTGCTGTATGCTGAATACACACCAGTGTAATGCAGCATAATTTCATAATATGCCTGCAACATTGTATTTGTCCACTGTAAGAAATTCCATTCTGTTGCATTTGCAAAACAGAATGATTTGTCTTTTAAAAGTTCTCCTTCAGCTGGGTTTCTGGAAAATGTAGTGAAGAGTTTGTCTTTTGCTGAACTGTTTGAGGAACAAAACTGATGCCAAATTTCAAAGTTTATACTCGTTACAAGATGATATGGAAGGGGCTGAAGGGTCAAAAAGAAGCTGCGCTACAAAGAAAAGTCAGACATTACTCTTTACTTTGGTGTACAGACATGATTTTTCTCATAAGGCTTCCAAGTTTCATGTCAGCTTTATACAAAACTATTTCCAGTAAGAGCTACAAACACCAGTGTAAGTTTTATTGTTTATCCACACCTATCACCCATGCATATACACATCCATACGAACATACAAAAGGATGAGGATAGTAGGGAATCTGGAGGTCTTGATTATTATTTTTTTGCAGATATGTTTTTGTATTTCTAATTTGAGAGCATCCTTACACAAAAGAAGGAGGTACTCTTTCAAAATCCCAGATGTGAGAGCAACGCATGCCAAACAATAACACTACTTCTGCTCTGGTGGGTATTGGCAATGGTTGGACATGCTGGTGAGACATGAGATTTCTCTCTTTTATAAACACATGGAAGAACATGTTATAGAAACACCGGGGACCACAAAATCCTGAGGACAGAAACTAAGGAGGGCCAGGTACCTCACAAGAGAACCAAGATGTATCTTGGATGAATGACAGTGGTTCAGAAGCTGTAAACAAAATGCTCTAAAGCTCCTTCTCTGAGGGCAGCTGGAGGAAAGGAACAAGACAGCCAGGAGATCAGGGCCTAGAAACATCCCCCCACCCAGGGACCGGGCAGGTGAGAGGGAGCCAGGAGACGCCTTGGCGGGGGCCTTCTCCCATGCTTGGGAGCACCTCAGAGCCACAGCCCTTGACCCCAGGCATGCCCTGGCCATGGGCTGACCTGACCTGACCCACTGCCCTAAGACCTGCTTCACATGGACATCGCCTGACACATCCCCCCAGGGGCCCCAGACCTGCTCAGCTCACTGGGGAGTGGTGGGACTGTGCCCATGGGGGCAAGGAGGGGAGGGCATGGACCTGCTGGCCTGCGGGCACCCACTGGTCCATGGTCCATGGGCCATGCTAGCCCCTAATCTATCTATCTATCTATCTATCTATCTATCTATCTATCTATCTATCATAAAGTAGGTATGCTTTTGTTCTTTTAAACCATATTGTTTTCCTTGCTTATGAGTTTTCAAGCAATTTCATATTTGCTGTCAAAAATGACTCTGAATCTCCACATTTGCCTGAATGCTGTCAAAAATAATTATTCATCTGAACATTTACTTTGTAGATGCCTTTACTGGTATTCAGAAGTCATTTTTTATTACTTTCCTGCTTCAAAAGCTCGAGTCATACATTCAGGGTCTAGAAGCTATTCTTGATGATGTGGGTGATCAATCATACAGAACTCTAGTAAGACAAGGCAGACTAACAACTGAAATCAAAGCAAACCGTTAATCCTGCACATGTTATACACAGACACAGAAGTTTGAATTTCAGAGACAAAATCTTATATTGACTTTTTAATGTTTGCTAAAATGCTACTCCACATTCAAGGTTTGGTATGTTTTATGACTGCAGTTTTGTCATGGAAACCTCCTGTTTCCATGGAATTGTTTGCCAGAATCTAATCTTTCATTTAAATAAAAAAATGTTGATATTTATTACAGTTGGATACCTAGATACCTAGAGACTTCACCTGCATTAGTAGGCTTTTTTCTCTTAGGCAATACAGATGCAGACAGCAAGAGATATACTCTTCTATGACCAAAATGTACAAATGCCAACAGCATATAAACAGATACAGTGCTCTATTCTGCAAATAGCCTGAAACAACAAATAGCCTGAAACACTCTGGAAGGTGCAGCGTGTCCTCTTTATAGAAATGGTATATTAAGTGTGAAATGGAAAGATGTAATCAAGAAAACTATAAACATTTCACTACTGATTATGCAATTTGGATCATAAAGTCAAGGTACTAACTCAGACCCTAGCTACTCTCATGTTACTAGATGTAGACAAATTTACCATGGGCTGATATCCAAATGCAAAAAACTGTATCTTAAAGGCAGTCAAGAGGGAAGATTAACAGTTTCTACATGATTTTGTAACATATTAAGATGTGTGGAAAACATTAAGTAAATTGAAATTAACACCGTTTATTAACATAGAAATGTAATTTTTTAAAAATTTGTGGTCATAAATAAATCCTTGGGAGATTTGCAAAGCCTATTATAGAAGTCTATATTTTCTTGAATTTCCCTCAATAAATTTTCCTTAATTTTAAAAAATACTGAGTAGTCACAGTGGAGTAAACCACAATATGAAGGAAGGTCCTTCTCTTCTTCACCCCCCTCTCTTAGTGTAAGTTATACAGTGGGGCAAGACAAGCTCCTGGGTTATACCCCTTGGATTGTTAGTGGGGCTTGCTTTCTATTTTTGCAAAAAGCATGGCTTTAAACAGGAATAACAAAACCCAAGTTGATCCACCACTCTGAAAAAATATGTAACGATATTTAATGTAGTACCCCAGTTGTTGAAGTCTTTCATCATCTTGGACGATTTTTCTAGTCACTCTGGTATTGTTGCCAGGGCTTGGAAGACACTAATAGGCCTTAATAACCTAGTCCAGCCTCACCTGGGACCTCCACCCACACCCTTTGCCGATGGGCCCAGGAGCCCTATTTCAGCACAGACCTGGGCCTTCAGGTCTTTCCTGAGCTGAGTTGTAGGTGCACCTGTCTGAGCCCTGTCTATGGCTGTGCTTCTTGGAGGGACCTTGGACCTATGCTGTAGGTAGCCTGACTCCAGTCCTGTCTTCTGGTTGGACCTCTCAGACCTGTGCTGTAGCTCCAGTCTTATCTCTGGTCCCATCTTATCTTGCTCCTGACTGGACCTCCTGGATGGATCCTGGCCCTGGTTTGCTGCTTGCTGTGCTGTTTATGTCCTCCAGTGCTAACACCTGATTCTGCCTGCTATGATCAGGTACTGTGGGACAGCACCCATTGGTGAGGGTACTGCCTGTGCTGGGTCACCTTTAGCTCCTGGCTCCTCCTCCTCTATTGTGGGGCAGTCCCACTCTTTCTTCTCCCTGGAAACTGTAGGAAATGGGGACCCAACTACTATGCTTCTGTCAGGAGTGCCTGGGCCATGGTGCATGCACCAAACCTGGCTGAAGGAAGTAGGTAGAAGGAGGGTCTCATCAGGCTGAGGAATGAAGTTCTGAGCTGCTCAGCCTTACAGATATGGTAACAGTTCTGTTATGTGTGCTGGCAAAGATGCCAAGGAGATGTTGAGTTGATTTCACACTTGAAGGACCTATTTAGAGATCACACTTGGCATGCTCCTGAGTGCCACAACCTTTCCTAAAGTCCTGTTAGGGACCTGTGTCTCTACACAATGGGCTCATAGCAATAGTAATTATGCAGTGCAGAGCCTATTTCTCGTCATGTTTCTGTCATGACACTATCCACTCTACTAGAGCACCTATCTCAGTGTTTGGAGATGTGATTTTTCTCTTTTTACTACTACTACTTCCTAAACTGTAGTTTAAGAGTAGCCATGAACACTGGCAACCAATGCTTTGTCTCTGGTTACCACCCATCTGCACAACCTATCTGCAGGCAGCCTGCCCAGATTTGCCTGGCAAAATAATAGCAGACATAAGTACTGAAACCTCTCCTACACATGGGATGGTCTGGCTGGTCTGGAGACTGCTGACAGAACAGAAGGAAAATTTGCTGTTGTTGGCAGGCACAGACTGCTCTTTATGACTTTCTCAGGCAGAAGAGACTTGTGGCTATTTTAACATAATTAACAAACACAAAAAACCTCCTTGCATTCTTTTTGTAGTCTTGCCTTCATGCTACCTTAAGTGCTAAAGCCTAACATGAGGTAATTTGACCACAAGTCAAATTATTTTCCTTGTAGAATAATTTCAAAATAAATTTTATGCTCGTAGTTTCATGGATGAGACATTTCAGTGCGATGATTCCCATCTTAATGGCTTAATCAAACTATTTTTAAGGTTTATGTCATTTCTCATTCATCTGAACTACTTACTGAGTATAAAATAGCTGCGCAATTCATTATTGCTTTTATATTTCTGGAGGAAGATGGGAGTCTGGTATGGATTTTTTTAGGACAGTTCTTTGCTGGAAAAGTGAACAGAGTATTTGAATTCTAGATATAGGATTTAAACATCAAAGTCTTTTTTTTGTTCTTTTATCACTTTGTCCTCCAATAACAGACTATTTTGTGTATATATATATATCTGTACAGAAACAAGCTTCAAAGATCACAGGAAATTATTTTAGCAGTATCTCAGAAGGTGGCCTCCAACAGCAGCTTTTATTACTGCAAGGGATGCTATAAAATAGATTTTTTGCCTTGTGTCTGTTCCCACATTGAATTCAGGCTCTTCTCTGTCAGGGACAATTATATTTTTACTTCTTTATCCTCTAACCTACTCCTCACTGGTTCCCTCCTATCTCACATGATTCATAAGACTTTGGGAGAGAGTCTTCTAACAAAATTTAATGTTAACAGCCATTTTTTTATGAGCTCAAGTTCATTGTACCATAAAGAATGGAAAAGATACACCATTATTATTTGTACTGAAAGACCATGACAACCCAAATAAGCTCAGGATTAGCTGTGTCAAATGATTTATCTGTACTAATGGAGATTGTTCACAGTAGAAACACTGGGCATATAGTAGGTACTAGGCCTGTTGAGATCTGAGGGGAAAAAAAGAGGTGGTGTCTTCATTTGGGAAACTGCAACTCAAAAGCCCTGATTTAGCAAAGTATTGGTGTTTGAATCTAGGAATGCATTCCCAAATCTATGAAATAAATGGCTTTATCACAGTCTCACAGGAAACCTGTTGCAGGTTTTGGAATTGCATTACTACATCCATATTATGAATCCAGTATCTTGACCTTAAATTAATTTTATTATGGACATTTGGATAACAAAGTCTTGTCCTCTTTAAATGCATTCTGGCCTCTCAGTTCTACACTGATGGCAGGATTACAGATTTCAGCAGAGAGGTCTATTTTTCTTTTTGTCTGTGCTGCCCTTCAGCATTTGTACCAGACTCTTTATTTTCTGTTTCTTACTGAGAGGGAGTGATTGCACTAATCATTTAAAGTAGATCTAAAGTAAGCATAATGGATATAGGCTCTTTTAAGCCTGTTGAGACACAACAGAAGAACCAAGGAGCTGTAAGACATTGTTTTATTAAGAAGTAGTCTGATATGCTAGTGAATAGGGAGACAATTCATGTTGACTTGTATTTTAGTTGATCTGGATGTACACAGATATCTTAATGATGCTATTTCATTTTCATTGAAGGCTTGTTAAACGAAACTGTTTTATTGGGTTTGTGTTTAGGAATTTTGGGGGACTTTGCGACCTGGAAATGAGAGGTGGGAGAAGAATTGAAAGAAATTCATCTGTAATGACAGAGAAACATTATTGCTCTTAATGAGCATATAATGTATGAGCCATAATGTATTTGCCTCATTGCTGTTGGGGGGAGGGGGAAGGAAATGAGAAGCACTTAGTACAAGTTAACCTTTTCACAAGCACTTCACTGGGAGAAGTTAATTTCTGCCTCCTGAATGACTATATCACTTATTCTGGCAATGTAAGGACACCTGAACAGCACATATTTCCGAAGACAAAAGGGCACTTTTTAATTTTACCACAAGCTATCCTGCACCTGTTCTTACTTTGTTGAAGTTTGCACGCCATTCATTTTCGGGAGAATGTTACTTACCATACCATGTTGTTGTTTACAGTGAGGTTTACTGTATAAAAACTGTAATTAGAAATATATTAGAAATTCTGTGAGTACAACTTCTGTTTCAGACTTCAAATTACTCTTTCAAAATATTTGTATAGCACATTGTTGTAAGATGCTTTTACCTGCTCTTTAATAATGCTTAATAGATTTTGATGGTATAAAACATTAATTCTTCCCTCTGAATAGAAAGGATTAAAACCAAAACTGTGTTCAGAAATGGTGGGAAGCTCTGTAATATCCTTACCAATTAAAAATAAGCTCATCCTAAGCATTCTTTTCTTGGCTTCACAGATGCTTACTGACAAAAGAAACTCTTAATTGTTTTGTGTCTGAAAAGGTACTGATGATAAATGAAGACATAATATCAGCACTGAGAAAAACTTTTTGTTCAAGGACATATCTTTTATATTTCACATTTTAAGAAACCATTAAAACACCTCAGTTATTAATAGAGCATTTCCTTTGCAAATACAAAACAATGCAAAAATAATGAGTCTTACTCGAAATCGCAGCATCTTACGATAAAATCTGTGTTGTCTCTAATATCTATCAATTGTATGCCTATCTTATTCTGACAATCCTGGGGACAAAGCACTTCTTTCACAATGCCCACAGTAACTCAGCCAAGTGCCATGTCCCTCCTGCCCCTGTCTCCTCTGGCTGCAAGCTATTTCTGAACCACTTTCTTGCTGTCCTCGCTGAGTACTGGCTACCTTGCTGTACCTCTTCTGGGATGTGGTGAAACAGAGTTTGTGGAGACTACACTTTAAAATCCAAATCTCCCAACAGGTGAATCGGAGTTTCAGAGTATTCCCGAAATAAAACTCAATAGCAACGGAGTTACTATTAAGCAGCATCCTTTATTACAGCGCTGGGCAGCACTGGGGATCGCTCCACCATAAGTGCTCCGACAAACAAGCAAGATCGCAGAGCTTATATGATGCAAAATCGTACATATTCATAAGATTAATTTATATAAACATGAGATTTCTTGGAACTCACTAATGTATGTAAATGTCTCTGACGCATGCGTACTTAAGTCCTTAGGTGGTTGTTAGGGATCCTCTGGTGGTCGTTGGAGGAAGTCAGTAGTCTTCATCACTCTGACCGCTGACTGAACTTTGTCTTTACGCATGCTCAGTCCATTTTTGTCTTGCTCATACCCTCCTTGCATATCCAAAACCAGGTGGCTCTTGTGCAGCTTCTCCTTATCAGCCCTTTCCAGGGACACAGGGCCTGAAGAATTCCTTTTTATCTACCTACATTGCAACTATCTCAGCTAACCAAGGATTTAACACAGGCAAAGCATTCTTACTCTAATGATTATTATTGGGGGGGAAAGACCATATGTAGGTTTCCCTCAACTAAAGAATGCTCATTAGCAATTCTACTATCTAAGCTTCCTTACTTAAGGCCAACAATACTGGCAAACTAGGCTAAATTATCTGCGAAAGGGAAACTAAAAGGAAACATTGAACAACCAAGATATTTACAACATTTCTTTTTGTCTTTGGGGATTTTAGCTCTTTTCAGTGGGAACTGCTAACTCATGCCTCTTGTTGAGAAGAGAGGTGGTTTCCCAACACAGCCCTGGCTGTCCTATTGGAGCAATTCCCAGTGAGCTGGCATTGGTGATCCAGCACCTGCAGCCATGCCACCTCCTTCTCAGGGTGGTGAGCTCTTCCTCACTCAGCTGAGGCTCAGCAGGAGCCACCTCTTGGGAGGCATGAGTTTCTGGGTTTGAGAGTAACACACCGTTGTCCCGGCATGAAGGAACCTCTGCAAATGTCCTCTTAGCTCTGCCAGAGATACCAGGGTGGTGCTGCTGGTATGTGCTCCTGAGCTGTCAGGTGTCTCCTCTGGCACCTGTAACCCTGCTGCCACTTACTCCTCACCTTGGCATGCTGACTTCCAGCTCCGCAGCTACCTGCCAAAGGAACATGGGGCTCTGGTATAGCAATTTATCTTCAGGACCATGCGGTTAAGTAAAGATTTCTTTATTTCTAGTATAGCATCTGATTATTCTAATTCTACCAGGCCTGCAGACTGGTTGCAAACATTCCCTAGCCTGCGGGGGGTTCTGTCTGGAAAATAGTATAACTGTTTGTAATTCTCATATGAGGGCTACATATCCATTGAAGTAGAATTGTTAGATTATGTAAAGGTTGATTTTTTTTTTTTTTTTTTTTTTTTTCCTTTCCTCTCTTTACTGGCAAAATCTAGGAGGTTTCCATATTCCTTGGCAATCTGAGCAATCTGCAGGGATAAATTCTCAGCCTGTTTGGTCATATCATTAAAAGCTGTTCATCACTAATGTGCAGAAAAAGTAGGCATGTAAATTTACCAGGTTAGAAAGACCTTGTGAAGCGATTAATTGTGTCTTAGGTATTAAATTGTGATTCCTCTGTTTAAAGAAAAACTATTATTTTTAGAAATAATTTTCCTCAAATGGCTGTTTTTATACATCTGGAAGACAATTATCTCTTGAGGTAAGCCTGAGAGATAAAATGTAATAAATATGTATTATAAATGAGGCCTTCAAAGTTAAGAAAGAATATATAAAATGCCTTAAAGATGTTGCATGAACTTATGTTGAAATACATTTTATAAGGCTGACTTAACTATGATTCATAATGTAATTTAAGATATTATTTTGAGACAAAGCATGAAAGTTAATTTATAATTTTAATTAACAGATAATTCAAAGAGAAATAATTTGATAGAGCTTCTAAAAAGTAGAAAACTCACATCTTCCCCTTTAAAATAAAAAACTAGTTTTTTTTTCTTAAACCCAGCATTCTTAAGGGCTGCTAATTTTCTTTGTGTTTGTACTCTATAGCTGGCTAAATGAAATAAGTGGAAAATTTAATTTTTTTTTTTGTTTCCTGGCAAGCATAATTAAACCACTTAATTATTTCTCATTTTTTTCAAAAATAAAATACTTAAATGTCAAAGATCTATCATTCAAAAAATTCCTTCATTCTGAAAGCATGGTTGTTCTGAAACCTTGGAGCATCATGAGATAGTAATACTAAGGCCATACATTTATGGGAAATAAATGCTGCTTGGTACTTTTAAATATAAAAATCTATCACTTATTAATTCATTAAGTCCAAAGAACACAGCTTTTATTTACATAAAATGAGAATTCCTTGAAATAGTATTTATTAGAGAGATGCTTGGTTTAGGAGACATGATCTTAAATCAAATTTAAATGTAACACAAAATAAACATTTGGTTTCAAGTAATGGCTCATTACTATATATGAGTATTTTACGAGTAATGACTTCACTAATTATTAATTGAATATAATTATTTTAAATAAGAGATGAAAAAGACTTAAAATAGGGTAAAAATGGGGTAGCCAGGGAGAATGCTAAAGTTTTTTGGGCAGAGTCAGAGTGAACATTGTCATAAGAGCATTCTGTATAGAGAATGACTTTTAAAATTTTAAACTAGAAAATACTGAATATAAAGTACATTAAAGAGGAAATGTATACATATGTAAATTTTAATAATCAACAGTTTCATTATATGAACTACATGTATACAAAGGGTGGCATGTAGCTTTAACGTAAGTTAAACATAAGCTTAAAAATATTTTAGATAACATTTTTTTTTAACTTTATTAACAACTACACCCAGACTTATTAAGCAAAATTCCATGTAAATAGCCACAGCATTTCAACTATATAAATATAAAATCCCACAAGCTCATGTGTCTGAAATGGGTTAATTTTTCTAGAGACAAGAAGGGTTAATTTTTCTAGAGACAAGTATTTGCAGTTCTTGGAGAAATCAGGTAGAAAAGACATGGTGTTAGCTCTATCTCCGTTTGAAGAAGTTTATTGTGGAGGAAAGATAAACTTCATTCAAGAATCTCTAGCTCTGTCAAGAGCATCTTAGTGATAAGCTAGCAAATTTTTGGCATGAGAGGTTGTATTGCATCTTATATAAACAGTGTTCAAGCAATCTTGTATGAAATGGTTAGTTGTCTTTATCCATAAGCCAGTAGTTGTATTGATTTGATGAAGTCTGAAATATTATTAATTATACTCTCTAACCACAGAATCATTTCACAAGTGAACTTGAGGGTAAATGTGGATGTATACTGAATTTTAAATCTTCTTGTACTTGCTTAATTTCCATTGTTGGACATTTATAATACACATTTTGAGATGTAAATGTGAAGGGGTAAAATCTATGTCATGTGCAAAGGACTGACATTTAAAGGAATGGATATTTAATCTAAGCATCCTCTTATGAATATGGTATCCTGAAGCACACAGACAAGGACTATCGAACCTGGATATTGCAGCATTAAGCAAACTGAAGTTTGCATGCTGGATCATTAATGTGAAACATACTGCACTAGTGATTATACTGATTGGTAGTTATTGAAGTTCATTTTGTTGTCTGATAATGATTGGGTAATTACTTTAGCGTCAATGAATTCACATCAATCAAATACTGAATGTGGAAATGACCATGGGAAACGAGTAAAGATGAGCTGGCTGACTTTTATTGCTAATTATTAATTATTAACATTTCTGGTTATTAAAATTTCCCGAAGGCAAGCCAGTAAATTTATGCTACTCCAGTGATTTGCCTACTCAGTGCCTTTAGCATTGTACTTCGCAAGTGAAATCCAATGTTCTTAATACAAATAATGTTGAAGTGATTTAACCCAGTTCTTACAGGTATTTTTTTATCATTTGAGGGGAAAAAAAAATTGTTCAAATTGTGCACGTGCACAGCAGCTCCATGGCACATTCAAAGCCAACTCAGGCTTGCTGCTTTCATGGGGTGAGACCAAAGGCAACGCTGCGCCCCACGCCTTCATGGCAAGGCGTTCATGAGGAGACTCCATGCAGTGACACTGGAAGAGCTCTGAAACATACTCCCAGCAAAAAATAACCCAACTGCAAGAGGATAATTAGAGTAATTCTGTGACTTGATTTTTGTTGTTGAGGAAAGCCCAGGCCCAACAACATTTAAGATTTTATAAATTCAGTTTGCCTAATGAGGTGCAACAGAGGTGACAGCATCCCTTGTGCAGAGTGTGTGTTTAATTTTGATGAGTTATGCACGGCCAGAAACAACAACCGTAATTTCCTTTTGACAAGCATTATTACTTATAAATCATGTTAGTGGCACAACAGCATTAATGAAAAAGGATGAGCAGAAGCTGCTTGATCCGCCTGCAAGCTCTCATACACTGCTGCTCCCACAGTGAGCTACAGACAGCCTTTTAGCTTTGGTCCCGTTGCAGATGACACCTGTTGTATCGCTTTATGGTCCACTTATGGCATAGTGCAGCCTGCCCTGTGCTGCTGTAACAGGCTGCAGCTGGCCAGGGTGAGCGATGGCCCGTGCCACCGAGAGAGGCTTGGGGAGCCTGGAGCCAGTGAGCTCAGGTGTCTTTGCAACATTTGGTGTTTGGGGGGGCTCTGCTGGGGATACCCTGGCAGAGGGGCCTGGGTGGAGGAGCCCGTGCTCTTGGGAGAAAGCAGGATCGCGGCAGGGCCCAAGGCACAGCTCTCCAACAGCATCAGTAATAACCTGCAGCTGAGAGATTCTAAATGCACAGGGTATAACTGTGACCTTAGCGATGGAATATGCCTTTTTGGTTGGGAATCATATTTTTAAGGCATGGTAAAAAATTCCTTAAAACTTAGGAAACATGTCCATCAGGGACTTTGAAAAGGAATCTTCAGATTACATCTACTCTTCCTAAAAGTGGATAATTCAGAAAAACATTAGGAGCTAAAGCATTCAACAACTTGAAATACGTCTTTTCACCAAAAGCCAATTGTGTGTAAAACAAGCATTAAGTGGTTGCAGCTGCCTTTCTGCAACTTTGTTGCCATGTCATGGAATTCTTGTAGAAGTCGTACAAGCTTGAATTTCACATGGCACGATCATTTTTGCAAGTAAAATTTTGTTGCTCAAATATTTTGTTGCTCAAATATCAGCGGTACAAGCTCATCAATAATGATCATCACAGAAGGAAAGGGGAATATAGGCATCTGGACTAATATCAAAAATAGTAACAAGAGTGGTTCATTCATGGCATTAAAGTCATACAAATACCTGTGCTCATAAATACAGTAGACAGATGCAAGAACAGTTGATAGAATTAACATATCACATCATTTAGTCTTGTGGAGAAAATAATGAATTGAAACTTTCTGTCTGGCTTTGGTTTTTATTTTCATGGCTAGCTAGCAGAAAATCCATTGAAACAAACTTGTACCAAGTTTGCTGGTTGTTTTCCATAGTTTCACCAAGATGTTTTGCTTTTAAATTCAAAGCGTTTCAATTTAAATTCAATTTTGTGATGTATAACAAGTCTAAATTAAAAGAAACATTTAGGTCACCAAAAAAGTAGTATGAGAAATTTTATTTTTGTGGAACTGACAAAAAACAAAAAAACCCACCACAGTTGTGACAAAGGAGTTAATGGGCCCACCCAACACTGAGAATATTATTTGCAGAATACAAAAGCAGAAAATAGAAATTAATTCCACGCACTTCTGGCTTTGGGAGCTGTAATTCTTCCTTTATTCTTTTAGATAGCAATTTCAGTAAAAACTGCTTATACATTAAGAGCTTATGTAGGTCCTTCAAGTTTATACAAAGTAATATATGACAGAGTTCTCATATTATGTAGACCAAAGATTTTTTTTTTAATATCCACAGAAGTAATTAATCTGGTATGCACTTAAACTGCCTCTTAAAAAGATTTTTCCAGAAATTATGTGTAAATGCAACACATGCTACTACTGTTGATTTAGGCCATCGGACATAATAAAGATATTACTTCAAGAAGCACTGGAGATGCTGTAGCTGGAAGAGTTTGCCCCAGAAATAATATTCTAATGCTGTTTCTAAGCATAGGCTGTTGCTACTGACAAAGCATACCTTTTTTTTTGCCACGCTTCAGCAATTCTTAAGAGATCTTGAAAAGGCTTATCAGATATTTTTTTCTCCTGACAATTTCTTCTTTTTATTAGATTGGTACATTTAATAGCAACCTACTGCTTTCCTGCTGCTGTATATGTTTAGCTCAATAGTGGTTTTTTCATGACTGCAAAATGTGGAGTTTATTTACCTTTAGGAAATAGAGATCCTAAGGAAAGATATTAAAGATCATGTAGCCTCAAATATCAACTCAACTTCATGACGGGTTGTTTTATTTTTTAAAAAGTGGATTTTTAGAAACTCTCATTTAAGAGGAATGTACTGGCAGATGAATATATTGTAAATCCAGATACCACATTGATAACAGTGACAGATCAGTGCAGATCATTTCAGAAAAATATACCTTTGGTTCTTAATGCCTGTTTTTTCGCTTGTACCGTTGTCTTTTATTTCTCTTCAGTCTAGTGATCTGAAGCGCGAGCTCTTTAATGCAGAAAATTTCATTCACGTTTTTGCATTGCCTAAAAGTATTCACTAATAATGATAGGCAAAGTTGTTTGGGGCCTATAGGTAGATAAAATAAAATATTGAACATGTTCAGAGTGTTATCTTTGTGCCAAGGTTCACCAGATATTAACATCTTGCAGGCCATATTTCCATTAGAGAAGAAATCTGTTGGTACACAGTAGTATGATTGTTATACAGAAGGGGTTGCAAACAGGCACTATCTTCCCTGTTTCAGAAGTCTCAGCCTAAATGCAAAATTCAGATCAAAAATCAGCTTTTGCCACAAAGACTGACTGTGAATAGAAATGAGAAAACCCCTGTGGGTAATTAAGGCAAAGAGCAAGATGAGTCCCATCTTATAAATACTCCAGTATTGCAGTATTTTCTTCCAACATATAAAGTTTCTAAGCTTCGTATCAGTCTCTGCAACTAGGATTTGATAACCAGAACAGCTAGTCATAGTCTGTTTTTGTTGTTGGGTAGTGGTTTTACTCTGAATTCAAATAACTATTTATAATGAAACTCCTAATACCTGAAGTGTCATAGATAAGGAATCTCTTCCTTCCTTTTGCCTCTCTTAATTTATTCTACATTGGGCAGTGGTTTAATAATAACAATTCTGTTTATTCTAAATCAAGCTGACTGAAATGAAGAAGTGTCCTTTTGACTAACCAACAAATTTACCATGAAGTATAGGTTCCTTATAGTTATGTTGTGTCAATTTCTAATACAGTTCTGTGTCTTACAGGATTTCCTGATATCTGGATCTTATTGAAACAGTGATTTCCAATTTTCATCATATAAGTGCAATTCGAAAATTATTTTGGTGAGTTGGTTGGCTATAGTGGGTGCACTGCTACATGTGCTCCTGACTCTTCTGTGTCTGTACACACACACACACACATATATATATATATATATATATATAAAAAAGTATATGATTTTGTCTTCTCACAAATACTAGAATTCTGTTGTGCAACAGTTATTCGGATTATGGTACTGTATTCATGTGTTATGATTCTGTCAATGTAACTGTTCCTTAGAGTTCAGTTTTGGTAAATGACCTATTTAAATGCAAGATGAGAATATTGACATAGTAGCCTGATTCTCCATTAGTCCTTTAATTGCTTACAACTAATAAGATCAGAATAGGTCAGCAATGAAATGGTCCTGTCAGGTTAACAGCCAGAGAAAAGCTTTGAAAAGTAAATCTACTTAATGAAGGGAGTAGTGATATGGTTTGTTCAGCTAAATTTACTTCAGAATTAAGGTAGATTTTTGTAGTTTTAATAAGTTATTTTGTCAGAATTTTCCTGACTTGAAAAATTTATTTTGAAATACTCCATGGCCCAGATACATTGCTTTACATGTCAGACAGTTGCATAGGATATAACCCCTGAGTTCTTAGTCCACTGATGCTTACTTAGCCTCTTGGAGATTTCAGGAGACTGCAGTGAGCTGCCCGCTTCTGACGGCAATGTAAGTCTTCCATGGATTCCTGGCATCAGGGACAAATTTACATACTGTAGGGCCTTAATTATAATTTAGAATTACCAAGAAATTATCCTGAAATCCTACTTTGAACTAATAATCTTCACTTGCTCTGATCTCTTGAGTTTGTACCTGTTAGTAGGCATAGGATCAACTCAGTTGCTGTATATGGTAAGCAGTTAAAGTCAGCAGTCTGGAGTTTCTACCTCACATTGTGCTTTTGCATAGGCTTCTGTGTGAATGGAGAAATTACATGAGCACTTACTTACAGACACAGTTTTCTGCTTTATGGATTTAAAGAACTTTTTAAGAACAGATTATGGGTAGCTTTAGCAGACAAATGTACACCAAAATGTTAAATATAGTTTTAGTACCCATTTTCAGGTAAATCTAAAATAAGTATTTTAGGATTAAGCACAGCTAAACTAAATATTTATAGTAAAACAACACAGGCCAACATCAGGTACAGGCAGAATATGGTATTTAAAACACCAGTGATAAGTGAAGTGTTAACAAAATAAAAGGTCACAATAAATAAACATATGGTACAATATCAAAAAAAGTAATGTATTAGTTTGAGCTTGACTGGCTGTGCCAGAGGATCTTTTGCCTGGGATGTTCAAAAGGTTCTAGTGCTATTAGGGGCTCACAGGGATTTAAAAGGACTTGATAATCTAATTCCTTTATTATCCTTTGACCAGCTCAGAGCTGAGATTTGTGATCTGAAACTAATTTAAAAATCCTTATTAAAGATTCTCTTTTTAAAAAAAGAAATAGACCACATGATAATGCAAATTTGCAATGTCTTTTAAAAGCAAGCTCTGTATGCAGACTAACTGTCCCAGTGCAGTGGTTTTTTTGTTGTCTTCCCTTGATAGGATATCAAGTATGGCTAAACTGTATGGCTAAACTACACAGAACAAAAAGAACTCAGAACTCGGCATGGAAGAGTGGGAACTTTTTACATCACAATCTTTTTTTTTTCTTTTTCCTCAGAGTAAATATTTCAAAATGTCATGTCTACAAAGCAAAAGTTAAATGGAGTGCTCCTTATCTACCGTGTAAACTACCATATGTAAACATAGTGGTCTGCAGATCAGTCACTGGTCCACAGTATGTCTCACTGACGTCCATGTTTACAAGACTGGGCATTTCTTTACGCTCTCATCCAGTTTTGCTGAAACTCAATGAAATCTTATGTAAATAATCCCATGGTGGTGTATAGAAATCAGATTGGGTTGCAGTTGGTATGTTTGTTGTTTTTCATAGTCTTTTTAACTTTCTATTGCTACCTTTCTTTATGCATTCCTATCCTGTTCACAGCTCTGGCATTCTTTGCCTTCCCTGTAAGTTAAGCAAATCTAGTCTGCAATTTGCTGAAGCACTCAAGATAATTAGGTATCATAACATTTTCCATTGCCACATTAGTTTTATAGAACTTTATGTCACTGTAAAATGAAAAACAAAAAAAAATACTGGGATTACATTTGCTGTGACTTCCAGCTGAATGTCAGAGGCCAGGGAGTCTGAACTGGTTGGCTTAGGCTGCCTCCAAAGACAGCTGCTGCTTACTCACCTGCCATGCCTACCTGGGTCCTTCTACCAGCCCTCCTTCTGGAGGGCTTCCTTATCCTGTTTGTCTTCAGACTTCTGGAAAGAATTTAACTTCTTTGCTGTGCTGTGATGCAGCGAGACTTCCTAACCCCTGGTCAGGTAGCGACCCTGCCTCATAACATCATGGTAGACTTCCCTGTTGGCATATTCCCTTTAGTGTGCTCCTTTGATATTTTCTTGTCTGGGAAGAGAAATAAATGTCCAAGCAGGGTGAATCAGGATTATAAAACCTCTAACTGCTCTCCTTCACCACATCACATATCTAACCATGGATCCTCAGAAGGAAAAAAAGTAATGACATACCTGGGTATTGGCCTCTCATCCTCTCTGGGTCTAGTCCATTACCTCTCCTGAACAGCAGCTGCTATGTTTGCAGTCATTTTGTAGTGCTGGAGCTGACTCTGAGAAACAGCACAGAGAAGAGCCTGACATCTTGTGTATAGTGTCACAGTTTATTAGAAAATACGATCTGATAAAGGTTCAGAGGCAGGTTCCTTCTTTATTTGGTACTTCATCAATTGAGCAAGTGTAGCACTTATTTTGACAGTTCTATAGCTTACTGTTTCTCTTTTTAGAGGGAATTCAATGATCAGTGTATTGTGTGAGAACTGCTAAGGATAGTAATCTCATTAATAATCCCCTTCATATATTAGGTGCAAAGACATTGCTGTACACTGAGTGAAACAATTTGTTGTGTTAGAATAGCTTCCAGCAGGAGCATGATGGTTTAAAGAAAGATGAGTTGTGCGTTCCAGATATTCTGAGGTATCCCCTCAGTTCTGTTCCGGCAGGAAAAAAACATTTCTCCAGAAAGAAAAAGTCCTCCTTGGTGTACATAGATTCCTTGCTGACAGTCTCAACCCAGAGACCATCCATGTCACTATTTTCAGTTAATAACATGAACAGTGATGAAATTATCCAATCCTTTTTTGAAGTCCAGTCATACTATTGAACCTGATGAAATTATTGTAAGGAATTAACCCTGTCTCTGTCAGTGAAACTGATTTCTGTGACAAAGGGAAGGGACTGAACCACAACTACAGTTAAGTCCATAGAACTGGAAGAGACTTCTGTGCCAGTGATTGCTGCCTTTTGAGATTAGCTGCATCCATGTGTTATAACTCCTTTCAGAATGCCGAAGGTAGAAGTGTACGAGAAAACTCCAGGTGGAGTTTCAAGGAAATTATTTCTCTCCCCGCTTTCTCTGGCCCAGACCACCCAAGGATAAAAGCTCTCAAAATAGGAAATACAGATCTGAACTGCTTCTGCTCCTAATGTGGCCTGACTTCACCATGTTTTCCAATTTTTGTTACCACTGCCAGTGTTCATTCAGTTCTGAGTAGGGCATGGTACGCAAAATTTTTTCTCTTAATTTTCCTCATGATCCTTCCTGGCGCTTGGCAGTAGGCGTCACTCTCTGTGTAAGGCAAGAGATCAAGCAGAGGTAAACAAGGATTTTCTGTTCACAGGGTAACTTTGCTTCAGAACTGCACAATTAACATGTTAATAGTATAGCAGCATTAAAATTATAGGTATGAGGTAAGGACAAAATAAGATAAAAAATCAGGAAATATGTGGTGCCATTTCTTGAGAATAATTTAAATGAAATTGAGACAGGGGATGACTTTTATAATAATCCTATGAGTTTACTTCCTAAACACAGCTATGTTTTGAAATCAAATTGCCTACTTATACTTTTATATCCTATTGCTACTGAAAGAATTTAAATGCTGCATGGAATTACCTACTTTCACATCAAAATGAAAAGAAGTAGCAAGCTTCCAGTTAATTTGATTAAAGCTAGATTAAAAAAAAGGTTTGGTTTTGTCTTTAGCTTGTCCCTCGGTTGCGTGCTCTTTACGCACTAAACACATTTAGTTTTATATAGTTATTTTAAAAATAAATCTCACCTTTTGTTAAAAAAGAGCCTTCAGCCTCATTTTGTTGCTATCTAATTTTGTAGTAAAAAGAAAGCAACTTCAAATAGCTTATTTGAAAGATACAAGAGCGTTGGTTGTTTTCTCCTAGCTTGACTATAATACTGAAGCTGCAATAAAGTTTTCCTTAGCTCTGATCATTATCACAGTAAAAGAAATAGTGTTGCTAATGGCAGAGTAATGAAGATACTCAGCTCAGTTTACAATTAAATCTGCCCAGATTTAAAACAAAAAACATCCTAAGCACACCTTTTTTTTTCCTTTTTTTCTGTTGAAATACAGCTGCTGTTGGAACACAGAAGACAGGCAGACTTGCCCTGTTAAATTTATAATTAACAAGAAATTACTGCTCCTTAAATGCATTTTTCTGGTTTGTAGAAACCTTTGGTGTAAGGGTATCTTCATACAATGTTTAATTTTTAAGAGTATCTTGCTCTTGAGTAAGAGCAACTTTGAATAATTCTGTCCCAAGTCTCAGTCATTTAATTATGTGGTAGAAATACAATGTAATGTAATCCCAGAGCTCATTTATGTGCATGAGGAATTATTTTTCCCTTCTACCATTTTTGAAATAGAAGTGGTACTTTTTCTTTTTTTTTCATCTTCTACTAATCTGGAATTTTTAATCTGCTTATTTTAAAAAGCATTGCTCTGACAACAGAGACCATTTTCAGGAATCTTTTGGTCTTTTCTTGCTGAGCCACCATAACATGGAATAGTTTCTGAAGGAAAATGAATTCAGATGTTTTCAAAGTACTCTTCCACATAAAGTAGCAAGAAGTCTTGAATTACACTGGTTGTTTATTAAAATACAGCATTCTGCTGTTGAAGAGCATTGTTCAGCAAATTTTCCAGTATCATGAGGAAATACTGTACTGTCCTTCCTCTGCTTCCTTATTTCCACTGAGGTTTGCATCCTAGTGAAAACAGGCTTCACTACTCAGAGCTTGTGATGTTATGAGCACGTATGGTTTGTTTAGGTCATCAACAAAATTAAGAAGTATTTAGTTCAGCAACACATTAGGAAGTGTATATTATTTGGGGAATATAGAGAGTCAAAATTGCTTTGGATAGTCAAAATAACTTTATCCTACCTGCATAATAGCTTTGTCTGTTTATGGTGTATGTTTTCCATTTTTTTTAATGCATTCTTCCCCGCTCCCACCTATGCTTTTCATCAGGAAATATTTTTGCTTTTTCATAGTATGTCATTTCTTAAGAATTCTGCTCAGCTTAGCTATGAGTGTTGTACAAGCAGAAGAAGGTGGCGAATGGGACACTTTCTTCCTGGGCACACGCAAAACACAGCTGCATGATTTACTCTTATTGTACTAAAGAACAACAATAGTTTAGAGAAGGATGAGAGAGTCTAAAGCCACTGCAACACAGTGGCTGTTTTTTGCTGCTAGTTTGCTTCCAGACCTCTCCAGAATAAAAGCAATAAGGCCTGTGTGCACTTAAGGTCACTGACAACTGCAAATGAGGAGCTGAAGTATATCTGCCTACAAGAAAAGTTGTTTATAGAAGTGGGGCTGCTTTACTCCCTGTATAGCACAAGGCAGAGTTGTCTCAATTAGGAATCTGAAATAGTCCTTATACAGAGAAGGACATTGCCTTGGTATAGCCAATGGTAAGTGTAAAGCATAAAATTGTATCTAAGGTCCCCAGCCTTCTACCATGTTTTTTTGCATATAGGAGTAGGTACCATCTAAAATTTGAGCCAGTCTTTTTTTTTTTTTTTTTTCCCCCCAAATAGAAAAGAGGTTGCTGAACTTTGTGGAATTAAATCTCCAAATGCAGTGTATGTAGTTCTGTATGTGACAATCACAGGCCTCCTGAACTTAGTCAATAATCAGCAAAAATAGCTGAGAGCTATCAGATACCTGCTCCTAAATATCAAAGTTAGCACAAACTACACAAAAACAAAAGTGATCTGAAAGTGCCACAGCTGCCGAGTGATCAGCAAATATTATGGTCATACAGACCTAGAGAACCCATATGAAAATTCTGTTCAGCAACTAATTCTTTTGCTTAAGTTTTTGGTCATTGGATGATAGTTCAAAGGCTTCTCTGTAGAAAAAGCCCTGGACTAATTTTTTAGGTATTTCTCACATCATGTTTCATTGTATTAAAAAGTTAGGCACCTTGGAAAGGGATTACTCCAGATAATAAACAGTGACATTAATCAATCCAGTAGGAGCAGAAAACCACAGAATTTAGCACTGTTCTAAAAGCAGCAACATTTTATACCAGATACAGGTATGGAACCAAACAGCTGTTATCTGTAACTAATAGGGTCACTATTTCAAGTGATATGTGGTTGGTGGTAATCTCAAGTCGGGTTCATAAATTCTGGGAAGTAATAGTTTTTCTCTTACTTGGAAAAATTCATCCTTGTTTCTACTAAGTATTGTATTCTGATGGGACTGTCCAGAAGATCCAGTCACAACCCTAACTGATCTAGAAAGAAGTAGATCAGTTGGGGATGGGGAGAGGTGGGGGAGGAAAGGGGGGGGGGGGGGGGGGGAGAGGTATTATCTAATGCTTTCCATTGCAGGATTGAGACCGATTTTTGTTTTGTAGTGTTTTTTATAAAAATCTACATTTGCATGGAAAGATTTTTTGTTAGCAATTTTGAATGCTTTATTGGAAACTGTCATTTATTGTTGCTTTTATCACATGGAACAAGAGAAGAGAAACCTCTAATTTACCTAAAACCAGGGTATATCTAGAATGTTTCTGGAAAGGTCTTAAAGACTAAACTTCTCGACTTCTAGCTCTCATTAAGAGCTATAATAGAAGTGGCACAAGAATGCAAGGGGGAAAAGTTGCTGTTATGGCCTGTCAAGCAAAAAGGGTGAAGTTTCCCGTCTGGTGCAACAAGCTGAAAACGCTTCTGTTACTGGGATTCAGATTCTGCATTTTACTCTTCTCTAATGTTTAAGCACATACAGCAGCACCAACCTGACCTTAAGGACCAACCTTAATACCATATAGTGTTATTACTTTCTTTTTCCCTTTAAATCTATCTATCTATTTATATTATATACATATATAATGGGAAGGCTTACATACATATACATACACATATATGTATATGTGTGTGTGTATGTCTGTAGATAAATCTCCAAAACTATACAAGTTCTACTTTTTAATAACAATTCTGATAGATATTTTGGAGCTGTCTTACTGAGTAGAATCCTAATTCTTGCACCTAAATTAGATTCCTAAAATTAGCCAGTGCATATCTGCATATCTAATTTCTCCTTTATAAAAAAAATAAAAGTAGAACTTTGCTAACTTTTTTTGTGTATAAAACTGAAGGTCAAGTTGTATTTCCATTAGCTTATGCAAACGCAGACTAATTGTGCTTAGAACAGTGCTGAATTTTACAACAGTACAAGTAAGAGCATGTATTGAGAAAAGTATTTGAAAGCAAGTGCTTGAACCATTTTGGATAGAGTTTATTTTTTTCTTCACTGGTACTGTGATTTCATTTAGTTTACACAACCATAATGAAAGCTTTCCCCAAGCATACTTGCTGCTGATACTGCTAGTAAGGGAGAAGCATTGATATTGTTGCTGACATCCCATTCATTTTATTTACAAGCACCTATTCCTAGTGACCAATGATGCAACCTACTGGAAGTGTGGAAGTAAAGTTCTATTTAATCTCATGTCATTGCAGACTTTTTTTCTGTCAACCGTTGCTTGTATTCTGCTACTTGAAGAATTGCTTGAGAGCTTCTGTTTTCCGTCAGGCTTGCTATAGAGCTCTCCTCCGGTCTGATTACCTTCTGGTTTTGTCTGTTTCTAGCATTTTCGTTCTTGTTACAAAATTTGAGTTCTGTGAAGACAGTGAGCAAGGAAGAAGTTTCTCTGAAGTACCTGAGATTGCCAGAGCGTAAATCTTTCTCTTTAGCGCCAAAATTTCTCATGTGGCTTGTTGGCACGTCCTGTTTAGTAACCACATATAGTACAAGTATTACAGGTGGGTTTTTTCAGATCAGATTATCAGGAACCTTTGCTGTTTAGCAGGATTGTTTTGTCTGTGCAGCAACAGGTATGCTCTGTTTTTCAGATACCAGAGAGTTTTATTTAACACAGTTCTTGCTAATGCAAGTAACTTTGGATGTTGACAATATCCCCAGGCTTTCCTGCTCTCTTTGAGTCATAGTATAATTGACTTCTGGCTCTTCATTTGGCCTGAAGCTATTCTCATACGTTCAGAAGCCACGTAGGTGGAGAAAGTATAAAACAGGTATTTCACTGACTTTTCAGAACTAAACCTCAATTTAAGATAACTCTGACTGTGCCACATCTTTGTTTTCAGTTCTGTATTCCTAAATAGTTTATGCATTCTCCCAGACATAACCAAGTTCAAAACACTGAAGTCATCTTCTGAGAGGTGGCCATATAAGAAACTCTCCTATTATTGTGTCCAAGGGTGGCTGATGAAGTTTAATGCATTAGAGTTGTGATCAAGGTATGCAACATATCCCTAGTCTACAGGTAGGTCAGTGGTACCTCCACAATAGAAATCCTGTGTTGTCCCAGTGGAAGGCAGTGAGCTCCTTTTGCAAAATGTTTCCCCTTTAGGAGTTTGATCATAACTAGTACACTGAGAACAGAGCTTGTGGTTGGATTACAACCTTTGATAAGATTAGAACAGCCTTCTCTTTTCGTAATAATAACTGGATATTGCTAAGAGAGGTTTATTGTCTTATGTCTGCCAACATGGCAGCTCAATATTTATTGTTCCCTTTTTTCAGAGTAAGAAAGTGTCCAAGTATTAAACAGCTCTGACACCCATGTTTGCTTATCAAATATCAACAATTTTAGCATTGCTCTAAGCAGTGTATCTAACCTTTACATAGACTAATTAGTTTGAATTCCTTTGCCTTCCTTCTCCCACCTGTCCTGTTAAACTGCAGAAATTTTGTATTATTGTAGTTTAAGATCATCCTGGTTTTACACTGAGTATCTGTAGATTATTATTCTTCCCTTAAGCTTTGATTATATTGCTTCACAGAAAGTCAGTGCATGGCTAATGTTTTTTATGGGATCCACTGACTATGTACATGTTATTTTGCACATGTAATCATGTAAGTTTTTATGTGAGAAATTACAACATTGGAAGTTGCCAGGTAAGTATACATGTTCTGTTTAGCTGAATTAGTGCTACATAGATTCTGGGAAATGTTATTTACTCTATATGTCGTTCTGTTTTCAGAAGCAGACCCTTACATATCAGATCAGATAACTTAAAATGAGAGTCTCAGTTTCTAGAAGTAGCGCTTCCTTCTGCAGGGTGTTTACCCACAAAATGCTAGAACCTTGCACAATAACATTCCCATCATTCCTTAAGATTGCCAGTCCTTCCTTTAGCGATTTTATAAATTAGAACATTCAGGAAAATGAATGTGAATTTAATCAAAACAAATTACTTACATTGGATTAAATGTCTACATTGGCATTTCTATTCAAAATTTGCTGAATTCACTTTAGAAGTAAACAAGTCCAGACAGGGTATTTTTATACTTGAGCATCTACACAAAGATTTAACTAAATTTAAGTATTTGGCTTTAAAATCTGAAGAAGTAAATAATATGTCTCTATGGCCATATGGTAGCAGCTGGACATCCAATTGTAGATGAACAATTAATGACTCTTATTTAAGAAACCACCTTCCTATACTGAGTTCCTTTATAACTATTGTCTTCAGGGAATGTTTTCACAGTGGTAACAAAATGAATATTAGCTCTTTTTTGAATAAAATTTTTTCTTAATTGCTTCCATCAAACATTATGCTTCAGTAACTAGAATGAGGCTTCTAGTTTGGACTCAAGACTGTTCACGTACACTATCTATGAAGGCTTTAACATGTATGTTAGCAGCCCATTGATATAATTACTATTATATCATAATAAAAAGCATCTGATATTTTGTGGTGATATTTTACAGAATGAAGATTGATTTGTTCAGTGATTTACCTCTGGAGAAAGTATAATGGGAGATGTAATTAATGCTTCATTCATTTCCAGTGCACCCTTCTGTATTGGGTTTGCGTGGCAAACTCTTGGATAACAGGGGGGCTACAGGGGTGGCTTCTGTGAGAAGCTGCTAGAAGCTTCCCCCATGTCCAATAAAGCCAATGCCAGCCAGCTCCAAGACAGACTCACTGCTGGCCAAGGCTGAGCCAATGGGCGATGGTAGTAGTGCCTGTGATAACATATTTAAGAAGGGGAAGAAAATTGCTGTGACACAGCAGCCGTAGAGAGGAGTGAGAATATGTGAGAGAAACAACTCTGCAGACACCAAGGTCAGGGAAGAAGGAGGGGGAGGAGGTGCTCCAGGCACTGGAGCAGAGATTCCCCCGCAGCCTGTGGTGAAGACCATGGTGAGGCAGGCTGTCCCCCTGCAGCCCATGGAGGTCCACGGTGGAGCAGATATCCATCTGCAGCCCATGGAGAACCCCACTCCAGAGCAGGTGGATGCCCAAAGGTGGCTGTGGCCCTGTGGGAAACCTGTGCTGGAGCAGGGTCCTAGCAGGACCCGTGGAGAGAGGACCCCATGCTGGAGCAGGTTTGCTGGCAGGACTTGTGACCCTGTGGGGGACCCACACTGGAGCAGTCTGTTCCTGAAGGACTGCACCCCATGGAAGGGACCCACACTGGAGCAGGTTGTGAAGAACTGTAGCCTATGGGAAGGACTTATGTTGGAGAAATTTGTGGAGGACTGTCTCCTGTGGGAGGGACCCCATGCTGCAGCAGGGGAAGAGTGTGAGGAGGAAGGAGTGGCAGAGACAACGTGTGATGAACAGACTGCAACCTCCATTTCCCCATCCCCATGCACTGCTGGAGGGGGGAGGAGGTAGAGAATTTGGGAGTAAAGTTAAGCCCAGGAAGAAGGGAGGGGTGGGGAGAAGGTGTTTTTAAGATTTGGTTTTATTTCTCATTATCCTACTCTGATTTGATGGGGAAATTAGTTTAATGTATTAACAAAGTCAAGTCTGTTTTGCCCATGATGGTAATCAGTGAGTGATCTCTCCCTGTCCTTATCTTGACCCACGAGCCTTTCAATATATTTTCTCTCCCCTGTCCAGTTGAGGAGGGTAGTGATAGAGTGGCTTTAGTGGGCAGCTGACATCCAGCCAGGGTCAACACACCATACATTCTTAAGACAAGCACGTGATCCTTTCAGTCCTGCTTTGCAGTATTTACTGAGGGAGAGATGGTTTCAACTGCAGCAACACTGATAGTACTGATGATTTACATTGACCTACTGATCAATATTTTATTTTAATTTGGGTTTTTTTAGGGCCTAACAGAGATGAGAATAAAACTGAAAACTAGTCAGCTGAGGCAGACCACAGATAAGGCAATAGTGTTACTTGGTGTAATGTAGTCTAGAGGGTAGAAAGGCTCTACAGAGGGATCTGGATAGGCTGGATCAATGGGTCAAGGCCAATTGAGGTTCAACAAGGCTAAGTGCCAGGTCCTGAACTTGGGTCACAACAACCCCATCCAATGCTACAGGCTTGGGGAAGAGTGGCTGGAAAACTGCCCGGCAGAAAAGGACCTGGGGGTGTTGGTTGACAGCCGGCTGAATATGAGCCAGCAGTGTGCCCAGGTGGCCAAGAAAGCCAATGGCATCCTGGCTTGTATCAGAACCACTGTGGCCAGCAGAACTAGGGAAGTGGTTGTCCCCCTGTACTCAGCACTGATGAGGCCGCACCTCGAATACTGTGTTGAGTTTTGGGCCCCTCACTACAAGAGAGACATTGAGGTGCTGGAGCATGTCCAAAGAGCAGTGAAGCTGGTGAAGGGTCTAGAGAGAAAGTCTCATGAGGAGTGCCTGAAGGAAGTGGGGTGATTTAGCCTGGAGAAAAGGAGGCTGAGGGGAGACCTTATCACTCTCTACAACTACCTGAAAGGAGGTTGTAGAGAGGTGGGTGTCAGTCTCTTTTCCAAGTAACAAGTGATAGGATGAGAGGAAACAGCCTCAAGTTGCACCAAGGGAGGTGTAGATTGGATATTAGGAAAAATTTCTTCACTGAAAGGGTTGTCAAGCATTGGAACAGGCTGCCCAGGGAAGTGGTTGAGTCACCATCCTGGATGTATTTAAAAGACATGCGGATGTGGTGCTTAGGGACATGGTGTAGTGGTGGTTTTGGCAGTGTTAGGATAATGGTTGGACTCGATGATCATAAAGGTCTTTTCCAACCTAAATGATTCTATCATTCTAAGAATCTATAGATGAACAAAGACATTTTAATTTCTGTAATGACTTTTGAGTTTCCTTGTCATCAGGGTTCATGATTAAAGGATTCATTTGAATGTTGAGGATTTTTCTCCTCAGGGAGAGGTGGTGATCAAGAATTGTTTTTATTATCTATGTTTTTTGTCAAAAGACCACAGACTTTCAAGATTTGTATATTTTTGTCCTACATGCTCTACAGCCTATAACAAGATTCAGTCTCATCAGCGTCTCTGTCACACTGAGAAACATTGTGGCTTATTCTCTGATCTTCCTGAAAATATTTGATTTCAGACTTACAGTTGACATTGGTGGTATTCCTTTCTTGTTCAGCCCCTTAATGACCCTTATTCTTAAATAAGGAATAAGGGAATTGCCTTCCTGATCTTGAACCTATGTGCGAGAGACTGAAAGAGTTAATGTCTCAAACATTGTGGCAAGGCGAGGCGCTACTTGCATGGCGACGGCAGGTTGGCTAGCATGGGGTGGGGGAGAGCGAGAGCGGGATGTGGAGAGTGTGTTGGAGCATGCGCGGTTCTGGGTTCCAACGGACCTGACCATGTATGGCCAGAGGTCACACAGGGTTGATCTGAGGAAGGGGCTTGCAACCACCTGAGAGACCCCTCACAACCACCCCCCTCCCCCAGCACCTGCGCAGACGGTTGAGAACTTTCTAGAACAAGAACCGTGTCAGTCCTGAAGACGTGTACCTGGAGGCGGGGATTAGCCTATAAAAGACACGCCCCGCAGGGAACCACGCACGCGCCCACCGCTGGAGGATTGCCACATCTGTCATTGATGACTGGCATAGCTATTGTTCGATGTATGGTTAAGTTTGCGATAAATTGTGATGGGTTGCCTGGAAAATAGCTCCATTGCCAAATCACTTCTGTTTGTTCATTGGGCTTGCCAGTTCGTTAAGTTTGTCCATTTGTTGAATTCGCCAGTTAATAAAGCTGCTGGCCAGACTGTTCCTCCTGGTCATTGTCGTGACTCTACCGACCACGCAGCTCTGCCAAGCAGAGATCGGCCTTTGTCGGTACACAAACCCTCGGGGAATCAAAAAGATTCACCCCTCTCGCAACCCACCGAGTGGGACGAGACATTAATTTGGTGTCAGAAGTGGGATTCTGACTTGATCAGTGAGAGGAACAGGGAGAGGATATCGATTGAGTCGAGAAGGGAGGATGTGAATTGGCTGAGTCAGAGTCCTCCGGCAGATAGATGATCATGGCTTCCTGGGTTCAGCCTGATCTGGACTGCTCCCCTTTGTTGTTAGAGCTGTTAAAAGCTGTTGTTTGGGGTGTGGTAGGAGCTGCACTGATGGCAGCGCAGAAGGGTAAGTGCACGGTAAGACGGGCTGAGCGAGAGGCGAGCAAATCATTACAAGATTTGGTTGAAAGCTTGCAAGCGGAGCTAGAAGCTGACCGGAAATGCACGTTTGGGATAAATTGTGACTGGTTGCCTGGAAAATAGCTCCATTGCCAAATCGCCTCTGTTCATTTGTTGAGCTTGTCAGTTCATTAAGTTTGTCTGTTTGTCAAATTCTCCAGTTAATAAAGCTGCTGGCCAGCCTGTTCCTCTGAGTCATTGTTGTGACTCTACCGACCACGCGGCTCTGCTGAGCAGAGATCGGCCTTTGTCAGTACACAAACCCTTGGGGAATCAAAAAGATTCACCCATCTCGCAACCCACTGAGTGGGATGGGACACTATGAAAATTTAGTAAAAACACATTTTTAAAAAACATATTAGCCCCCCCCCCCCCCCCAAAAAAAAATCTAATTTGTTTTTAAACCAGTACACAACACTTTGTTCCTCCTGGGGAGGGGGTAGGAGGAAGTGGTCTGAGCTATACAGTGAAGAAAATTGCTGTATAATATTGATGATAACCACATTCTTTTTTCCTCCATAACTAGTTTGCATCTCTTGCTAATTTCTTTTTTTTCCTTATTATTATTTACATATTTATTACAACAAATTTCAGATCGAACCAGAAATGCTACATTCTGCTGGTTAAACTCTTTGACATTGTCAACCTGCATTAATCTCCTCATATCAGTAAGTCATGAGATAAAAAGTGATCTAGTTCTTATAATAAGAAAAATAAATGAAAATCAGTTCAGGTCTGTATGTGGAATACCTTTTCATTGTTAACAAGAATCAATCTGTCAAACTGTTTTGTTAGTTTTCTGGAAAATGAGTTCTGATGATCTACAGCTTGAGGCACTTAATTTTAAATGGGAAGACAGCATCACATAGTGAATCAATTTTCTGTGTACACTTAAGTGCAAAATTAACTGCTCTAGTGTGACATAGTTTTGCTCTTCCAGTGTGACTTTTAAATGTTGTGGGGGTTTTTTTGAGTTCTTCAATACAGGTTCTTCTGTGCAGTGACTTCCTGTTCTATATGAAAAATTGAGGAAGCATATTGATCACTCAGAATAAAATAGTTAAGAAGACTCACAGATTGATCAATTGTTTATATATTTTGCAAATTCCAAAAATCAATAGTTAGAAGAAAGCTGTTAAAAGAGTTAAACCCAGTAATGGACTAGCTGTTTTCCATAGCCTTGTTGCTAGGTTTCTCTAAGGCAGTGACTCAGGAGAAAAACGTATCAGATTTACCCATTCTTAGATCAGTCAGTGACACAGAATTCGTTTTTGTATTTCCCCCCTCCCTTTCTTTTCTACAAGAAATGTTTTAAAGATGTCCATGTGTTCTTCATAGCTCAGATTCCATTATCAAAAAATCAGTATTAAATATCATTTTTTTTAAAGTGTAGATAACTCTAACCAGTTGAGAGAATGGATACTCTTTTTCCCAGCTAGACAACAGCTTCTCAAATATAGAGCATGTCATAATAAAATAATAATTTTGATGAAAATTTGATAGAACTGTCTACCACAGCTTGGCAGGCAAGTTTTGAAAATCTAGCTTCAGGTCTCTGAAATCATCCTGCCACCATTCACACATTGCTAGGAAAACTTGCTTTCAGGACTACTCAGGAAAATCCTTCTGGCCCAGGAGTCTTGTGGCCTCCAGGGATGGATTTGCCCAGAGCAGTGAGCCTTCCTGTCTAAAACTAACATGATTTTTACTAGGTTCCTTGCTGCTGTCTGATGCTGACCAGTCACTAACTTATAAGACCAAGGTCGATTTTAGACAACACCTGTCTGATCTTAGAAGGAACATATTTTCCTTTGGAAAATTCATGTTACTGTTTCTCTAGGGGAGGGCTGGGAAAGGATCTCCATTTGTAGAGAACATGAAAGCTTTGGTTCTGGCCTCATTGGCATAGAATGTTTTCAAAAAATTAGAGCTATCAAGAAATGGAAACTGGGTTTCCAGTCACTGCTGATAAGAGCTAGCTCTTGTTGTTTCAACTTAATGCATTCTGGGCTTGACAATATTTCACAAAAATCTAGCTCTTTATCTTGCTAGGATGGCTTTTGACAGTCTTGCTAGTTGTAGCCTACAAACCAATTACCTATACTGTATGAGCAGTGACTCTAATTACAGAAATGTACTAATACATCCAAGTACAATCAATACTAATTCTATTGAAAATAATACTGATTTATAACTTCCATCACAAAATTATACAATGTGAACTGCAACTTTGGTAATCATAGTTAGTCAGTGAGAAGTAGTTACCTATCAGGGCACTTCTTATCCCAATTTATATTAGTTTATTGTAAATTCTCAATATTTTAAAAAAACATGGGTTTTGTGAACGAAAACAATGCTTGTTGTTTGTGAATCTGATTTGTGAGAAATATAATTTTCTCATTAGAATATTTTTTACTAACTTGTGCAATCTTGAACATGATTTTTAGCATGGATAATTATGTAGCTTAATACCCATACTAGAAGTGTACTGTCCATTGTGTGATGATAAGCTATCACTTGCTCGTAAGAAGGAAATCTCACCATCACTCACCATCGTAAGAAGGAAAAATGTTTAATGTCCAGGAGAGAAGAACTGAGCCTTCAGTAAGTAATCATTCTCCCAAAATAGCAAATATAAGCATTAAATAACTGATGAAAAACACATAGTATGAAATGATGACTTACATTTTTCTAAAGATTGGTTTACAGACAGCTTAGTCCTCTAGCATAAACTAAATTAACAATGACTTTTAGAGCCAATGCATATGAGCAAAATTCTACTGGAATCAACTAAGCAATCATTTAGTAATAAGAGAGAATTTGGTCTCCATCTAATAATGTGCCAGGTTTAGCATTAAGATATTCATATCAAATATTAAATTTCCCTTGCAATTACTAAAAACTTCTGGACCACTATGCACTAACACAGAAATTCTAGCAGTATTTTATTGAGGGATAGCAGTCACATTTTATTGAACCCCTAAAATTTTATTGAAAGAGAGTAGTCTTCAAAACCTATTAAAAGTATACTTTATCGTTAGGTTTCATTACCAATCTGATACTTCAATGTCTTAGAGGGGTTAGTACAACTTACCTTTGCATAATAATCTATTTAATGCTCTCACCCTTTCAGTATGCATCTTTGGAAGTAGCAATAGTACGTCTAAAAGGCAGTTTGCAAATTAACTTTGCCAGTGGATCACCTTTTTTTCCTCATATTTCACCTCTGTGCAGTCAACCCATCATCCACCAGTGGTTTTCCATTACTTGTCAGCAATGGACACAGAAAGACTGAAAGTGCTGAGACAAGGGATAAGTTAGAGATACAGAAACTAGAAAATCTGAAATTCCTTCCAAATCCTTCCTGAAGGAGCATTTGTACTTTTTTCAGTTAAATTTATTCCAAGAGTTGAGAAACCCACTATATTGTCAGTGGGTAAGAAATTCTTGTGTTGAATTTTCACTGAAGCCAATGGACCTGTACTAGCTAAGACTGTACTGTGTATTTGTTAATCCACTTAGTATACATTAGAGCTTTTCACCCATTATCAGGCAGCTGATGTACTTCTTATTTTCAATTAAGTAACCTTAGACCAAGCTATTGGGATTAAAAAAAATAACAAAACAAACCCACAAGGGACTTAGGTGTTTTGTGAGCTGCTCCCACCCAGGCAGGCAGCAGCCTGTGTCCTTGCACTGGAGTCTCCTGCTCAGGGGCAGCATTTGGCATTTGTCCTTGCTGAATTTCATATATTTCCTGTTGGCCTGTTCCTCCAGCTTGACTAGCTACATGTGAACGATGCCCCTTCACTTGAGCATTACTGACTGGCTCCCCCGGATTTGGTGTCATCTGTAAACTTTGAGATTGAGCTCTGCCACTTCTTCCAGGGCACTGATAAGGATGTTAAATGAGAGAGGTCCTGCAATGTTGCCCTTGTGGTTCATAAACCAAAATTAGCTAGAGAAAATATACTGAGAACTGTCCATGTGAGGTCTCAATTCCATCACATCCATCATAGTCAGCTTGTAGTCAATTAAATGTAGTCAATTCAGTATTATTCAGCTATGTATTCAGTATTATACAGCTATGCGAGAAGTACATTAGAGCTGGTGGAAGGCCGAGGCATACGTAAAGCTGATAAGGGGGATTCATACTGGAATGTGGAACGTCTAATCAAGAATTATTGTCCTTGGGAGTGAAAAACATCCTGAAGAAATATGTGAGCTGAGTGAGACATTGTTACAACAACCTGACCTCATTAGTAGAAAGGTGATAAGAAGCACCCTTACATGAACTATCCTCGTTATAATACTAAAAATCACACCCCTTGAGCCAGAGACCACGGCTCAAGTAGAGACCCCTCACCTCTAAACATATGTAGAATGCTAAAGCAGTACTGTAGCTTTAATGTAGACCAATAAAAAAATTGTTTTATGTAATTGCTTATGCATATGTATAACTAAACCATATAAATATTGTACCTGTTCGAACAATCGGTGTGCTAGCTTTGTGGAGCTACCACCTAGCACCCAGTCTTGCGCAAAACTTGGTATAAACTGATACCTCAGCTCTGTGTGTGATACTGGGTGTTGCACACCGGGTAATGAACTCTGTTTGTGAGATGACAAGCTCACTGTGGTGGTGTCATGGTCTGGCTTGTGCCAATAGACCTTAATTGCCCTGACCTCACCTGGGGCCTCCACCCAGGCATTCTCAGCCTGTCAGGATGGGGCACACCAACCTGGCCAGAGCTGAGTTGTGGGAGTCCTTGTGCCCAGTTTTGACTTCTGCTGTTTCTAAGCAAGGTCCCTGGGTGGATCCCAGCCCTGACTCATCCCCTCACCTTGTCTGGGACTGTGGATGGATCGCCGTCCCCAGTCTAGCCCTGCTTGGGTCCTGCCAGACTGCCCTCTTTCAAGGAGGGCACTGCCTGTGCTGTGAGCATCTGGTTCTCCTAGCTCATCCTCCCTTGTGGAGCAGCCTTCCTTTTGCTGCTCTTTGGCAGATGGTTTGTTTAACCATTTCACAGCTCTAATATATGTGCCTAAATCAGGCATTTGTTGTAGACCACATAGGATCTTCGTTCACTAAGGCTTCCTTATTTCCAACCAAACTCTTCTCCAGCCGGTGAAGTAGGTCAGTGTAGAGCAGGGATAGACACATGGAGAATTCCAGCCTTAATATTCTGGTGGAATAAGATAAGAATAGGTTGAAAATTAAACCTTGATATCATAAAAATGACTTTCTCTTGGATAAAACAAACAAGTCTTTTATATAATAGTATTATAATTTTCAGTTTCTTTAAGTGATATTATTGCTTCCTGTGGTGATACAAACATTTCTCAGATTTATAAAGTATTAAAAAATGCAGAAATTTAGTTTATAAGTTTCATTGTCTGCCCTGAGGCATGTTTCATGTTATTTTTTCCTTTGATAAACCCTGCAGTGAGAAAAAAGCCAAGCCTAATTTTGTCCAACTTTGTCTATACTGTCAACACACTAAATGATGAAAAAAAAATGCATAAATGGAAATATTAAAAATACATGCTGTAAAGGGGATCATTGTATTCACTTTTTTAAACAGTTTTCATAGTTCTGTCACTTATAAATGTTTATTTTCCATTTAATTTAGATCATTCTAAAGAAACCATTCCAAAGGGATTCGGGAGACCACTTCCTAGTTTCAAGAAACTAGTTAAAGGTGCATGAGTCACAAGCACTAAGTCCTCTTCTTTGTCTTCACAGCTCAGTTTAGTAAACAAAGTACTTCCAAGATTTTGCAGTGTGATTAAAACAATTTTCTTCCATCTGTGGGACAGAAGTGATTATAGTGGATGGTTTTGTTTCCTGCAGCAAAGTAATTTTCTGCATGACCAGCAATAATGTAATGTGGGAGATTTTAATAAGGGACAATTATTTTTAAAATTAAACTTTAAACAGAGTGCAGATTGTAATAATACGGCAGAGAAGTGCACAAGATTATTGAGCTCCTTTTAAAACTGTTAACGTTGCAATGCACTCTTCAGTGATTCAGAGTAGCACAGGACTGGCAGAACAACAATGATTTTTCCACTTTTTCTTTCTTCCTTATTCCCTGCTTCATCCAAACCTTCCTAGAACTTGGATACAGAAGGAGCAAATTCCCACATTCATAGAGAGAAATCTAAACTTGTAAAAAATGTAGTGTTAGAATAGCGTAAACATCAGAAAATAAAATGCTCAAGTCAGGAACTGTCACATTCCAGTCAACTTTCTCATTTAAGTACATTGATAGCAATCTTTAAATATATGATCAAAGCCTCATTTTGCACCCAGAAGCCAGAGGCTGTAGAGAACGCATTCAGATACTCTGCCAAGGTCTTAGCCTGGCCATGCATAGCTTCTCAAAGGATGGAACAATGTGGGTTTTTTTACTATGCAAGAATGGTGCAAATGCACTACGATTAGCATTGGGACTATAGAATGATCTTTATGACATCTGTGGGTCTTTAGCCAGTGCTATCAAAGTTTCTGTTATTTTGTACAGTCAGTAATTTCCAAAATGTGTTTAAAATATGCCCAGTTACTTTTTATTAGAAGTGGGATAAGACAGGAAGACACCTCTGATGCAAAAATGTCATCTTTTCCAATTTCGTGAGCTTCTTCCAAATCATGAGTCTACTGGAGTGTAACCTTCCCACTTCTGGTTATTTAAGATTTGGCAACTTCTAGCATGTAAAATTCTGTAAGCAGGATATATACAACTAAAAAGTACAAGCAATTAAGCTTGTACTCAAGCAAATAAATATTGGCTAATACACACAGAGCAGATAGTCAGAACTAATGAGTGACTAGGGTTTAGCCTAGTTAACGTGCCCATTAATATGCTCATGATGAGTCTTTGCTGGCCAGTCAGTCTTAGGCTACGAGGCATTGGCCTGTACTGCTCCCTGGAATGGGCCAGTGTTCAATGTAAATCGATACTCAGCATTGCTGTTTTACTATGTTTCAATTTCCTGGTTTGTATTTTTTTTTCTTACTATTGTCTGGTCTTTCATAGCTGTAGTTTTCCTCTTGAATCCTTGAGCTGTAACTATCTCAGCTATCTCATCTCTGTCTTTGTTTTACTTCTCTTATCTTGCATTACTCTAGCTTATGTATTTTCTTATGTATTATTTTTCAAAACCTAAGAGTTTTAGTAGTAAACCTGATCTGAGGTCATGTAGCTTGATGCATCAGATGTAGGCATTGGATTGCAGACAGCTGAACTGCTGGGCTAATGGATATAAAGGGATTTAGGAAAAAATCAATAAAAGTATTTAATATAAGCAGCAAAACCATTTCTCTTGGTTCTATTCTCAAAAAATGGATAAGATGGAATGCTTACATAGAATCACAGAATTGCAGAATCGTATAGGTTGGAAAAGACCTTTAAGATCATTGAGTCCAACTGTAAACCTAACATTAACAAGACCACCACTACACCATGTCCCTAAGCACCTCATCCAAACGTCTTTTAAATACCTCCAGGGATGGCGACTCAACCACTTCCCTGGGCAGCCTGTTCCAATGCTTGATAACCCTTTCAGTGAAGAAAAATTTCCTAATATCCAGTCTAAACCTCCCCTGGCGCAACTTGAGGCCATTTCCTCTTGTCCTATCACTTGTTACCTGGGAGAAGAGACCGACCCCCACCTCTCTACAACCTCCTTTCAGGTAGTTGTAGAGAGCGATAAGGTCTCCCCTCAGCCTCCTTTTCTCCAGGCTAAACAACCCCAGTTCCCTCAGCCACTCCTCATAAGACTTGTGCTCTAGACCCTTCACCAGCTTGATTGCCCTTCTCCGGACACGCTCCAGCACCTCAATGTCTCTCTTGTAGTGAGGGGCCCAAAACTGAACACAGTATTTGAGGTGCGGCCTCACCAGTGCCGAGTACAGGGGCACAATCACTTCCCTCGTCCTGCTGGCCACACTATTTCTGATACCAGCCAGGATGCCTTTGGCTTTCTTGGCCACCTGGGCACACTGATGGCTCATATTCAGCTGGCTGTCAACCAACACCCCCAGGTCCTTCTCTGCCTGGCAGCTTTCCAGCCACTCTTCCCCAAGCCTATAGCGTTGCATGGGGTTGCTGTGGCCCAAGTGCAGGACCTTGCACTTGGCCTTGTTAAACCTCATACAATTGATGTCGGCCCATCCATCCAGCCTGTCCAGATCCCTCTGTAGAGCCTTCCTCCCCTCAAGCAGATCAACACTCCCGCACAACTTGGTGTCATCTGCAAACTTACTGAGGGTGCACTCGATCCCCTTGTCCATATCATTGATAAAGTTATTAAACAGGATTGGCCCCAACACAGAGCCCTGGGGAACACCACTTGTGACCGGCCACCACCTGGAGTAAACTCCATTCACCACCACTCTTTGGGCCCGGCCGTCCAGCCAGTTCTTTACCCAGCAAAGAGTACACCTGTCCAAGCCATGAGCAGCCAGTTTCTCCATGAGAATGCTGTGGGAAACCGTGTCAAAGGCTTTACTGAAGTCTAGATAGACAACATCCACAGCCTTTCCCTCATCTACTAGGCGGGTCACCTTGTCATAGAAGGAGATCAGGTTGTTCAAGCAGGGCCTGCCTTTCCTGAACCCATGCTGGCTGGCCTTCATCCCTTGATTATTCTCTACATGCCGTGTGATGGCACTCAGGATCATCTGCTCCATCAGCTTCCCCGGTACCGAGGTCAGGCTGACAGGCCTGTAGTTGCCTGGGTCCTCCTTCCGGCCCTTCTTGGAGATGGGCATCACATTAGCTAATCTCCAGTCAGCTGGGACCTCCCCAGTTAGCCAGGACTGCTGGTAAATGATGGAAAGGGGCTTGGTGAGCACTTCTGCCAGTTCCTTCAGTACTCTCGGGTGGATCTCATCAGGCCCCACAGACTCGTGAGTGTCTAAGTGGTGCAGCAGGTCACTCACCATTTCCCCCTGGATTATGGGGTCTCCATTCTGGTCCCCATCCCTATCTTCCGACTTGGGGGGCTGGGTACCCAGGGAACAATTGGCCCTGCTATTAAAGACTGAGGCAAAGAAGGCATTAAGTACCTCAGCCTTTTCCTCATCCTTGGTCACTGTGTTCCCTCCCCCGTCTACTAGGGGCTGGAGATTCTCCTTAGCTCCTCTTTTGCTGCTAATGTATTTGAAGAAGTGCTTTTTGTTGTCTTTTACAGCAGCAGCCAGATTGAGCTCTAGCCCAGCTTTGGCCCTTCTAATTTTCTCCCTGCACAACCTCGCTACACCTTTGTAGTCCTCCTGACTTGCCTGCCCCTTCTTCCAGAGGTCATAGACTCTCCTCTTTTTCCTGAGTTCTAGCCAAAGCTCTCTAGTCAGCCAGGCCGGTCTTCCCTGCTGGCTCGTCTTTCGGCACCTGGGGACAGCCCGCTCTTGTGCCTTTAGGGTTTCCTCCTTGAATAATGTCCAGCTTTCCTGGACTCCTTTGCCTTTTAGGGCTGCCTCCCAGGGGACTCTCTCGACCAGTCTCCTAAACAGGCCGAAGTCCTCCCTCCGGAAGTCCAAGGTGGCAGTTCTGCTGACCCCCCTCGCCGCTTCTCCACGTATCAAAAATTCTATCATTTCGTGATCGCTCTGCCCAAGATGGCCTCCAATCATCACATGGCTCACAAGTCCTTCTCTGTTCGTGAACAAGAGGTCCAGCGGGGCACCTTCCCATACATATCTCAAAAATTCATATCTCGAACATTTACATAAGGCAGAAACTTGATGTGGAATGTTAAGGATTAAATTCTAGAAATCTAATGTCTAATTATAATTCCTGTCAGGCAGTCCTAATCAGTGGTGCTAGAAATAATTAAGGCTTACTTTAGGGATCACCTCTTGGTGCATATTTTCATTTGATTCTGATGTCTCTGACAGCTGCCAGATTGGTCAGTATACTACCAATTTGGCTGGGAGCATTGGCATGTGTGAGGACCTACTGCTTTAGCTGAAGACCCAAAGTTCTGGGGCCAGTAATGGACCTTTTCTGGCACAGACTTTGTACTGGGAAGAAAGCTATAAAATCCACTCATATAAGCACTGAATAACCTAAGGACAGAATTTGCTACTGATTCCATATTACCTTGAGCTTGTAAAGGTGGAATGGCTGCCACTTTTGTTAATGGCTCTGATTATTCATGATAACATGCAGAGTAACTGAAAATAAAATTAAACTTAACTTTGGATCCTTGAGCAGTTCATCTGGATGGAAAAACATTTTACAGAGCATGGAGAAGCCAGATCCTGAAAGATTCCCTTAAAGTTCAAGGCTACTGTCGTGAGGAAGTTCAATTAAAAATTTGGCAGATATGCATTTAAAATATAAATTAATTGGTCAGATTTAACAATAGGAAACTAATACTTAATGCTCTATTAGATTATTTCAGTTGAGTAGTTCTGTTTTAATCCTTTTCTGTTATTTTCTTTTGTTTTCCGTGGGTGAATCAGAAAATTTAGGGAACAACAGAATATCAGAACCATATTTCAAATTCCAAAACACACTTGAAAAATAAGAACATATTCAACTGGAATTTGTTGGAGAAACAGCAGAGCAAAACAACATAGTGATTTCATCGAGACTGGTGTAATTTGAGGCAGAGAAACTCTGCCTCCGTGAATATGTTTTTACATATGAGACTCTGCACAAGTGAGTAGGTTGTGAGAACTGAAGTAAGACACAGAATGCGGTTAGCCAACCAGGAGGTGAGAATATCTAGATCTTAAAGACAGATGCAGATTGACTCTACCTCAGTCTTGTATGTGATGCTTTTTTGACAGTGCATTGCAGAAACCTGATTTATATGAAATGAACACATTTCTAAAACCCAGGTAAGGTTTTTTCTTTTTCCTTTTTTTTTAAGTGATTGGATCACTACCAGAATATGAGGCAAGCTGTTTCAAAAAAAAAAAAAAAATTAAGACTATTACTTCACAAACTTTTCATTAATCCAGCTATTGACAAGAATGGATATATTGCCATTGGATAACTGTTTGTAAATCAGACCTCACATCATCGAGATTATTGTCAACTACTTATCCCATGTAGTGTTTAAAATGGTTGTTAAAAAGCCCAAAAAACTTCCCCGCCCCCAATGAAAATACTTTTTAATGAAGTTGTCAACTTCAATTAACATTGTGAGATTTTCAAAGTCAGAAATGTGGAAAATTTAGTAGGATATATGTACCTATTTCTCAATGATTATTTCAAAATATCTCTCTGTATCTGTTACATCTGATGTTGGAACATCTGGAGTATGAAACAAGGACTGTATTTTATGATTAGAAGACAGTACATTTGAAATATTATTCAGGACTTTAAGTTGAGCTTTTATTTCTTGTCCTAGCTTGAATGATGGCAATATGGAGAAAAACTAGTATCTTTTTCTGACAAAAGTTATGCATAACCTGTAAAAGGAAAATTTAAACAATAATTCCCCTGTTGTTGCCAGATCATGTGAAGTAAAGTGAGAGAATTTCAGACTCCCAAATAGCTGCCTGATTTGTGTGTCTCCTAAATTACTCTAAATTACAGCTTCAAACAGTTTATGTACTTTCATGTTCAAATAAAGAACAGAGTTTTTAAAGAAATTGTGTCAAAGGCATTCCTGTCTCTTAGATCTATTTTTAAATATTTTTCTTTGTTTCCTCAAACTTTGAACTGGACAATTTTATTACATGGAATTAAGAAATCAAACTCTTCTATGAATATTAGGTCACTGCATGCTCACAGCTGTCTTTCATTTCAGTTTTTTATTTCTGTCCGATACAAGCTTCAGCTCATGAAAGTACATTGCCTCAGTCAAAGAATGTAAGCATATGCTTAGCTTTGCATACTGTAAATAGTTCCAGTGATTTCTATGAGACCATTCATGCTTTAAGACCTTAAACAACCCTATGTATTGGCAAAATTGATATCTTAATGTATCTACTATTCCTAGAATGTCCACTTTCATTAGGAGGTAAGGTAATAAATTGTGTTTGTTTATCCTTTGCTATAAATTACTTTTATTCACTGTTATTTCTTCTATGTGTGTAAATTTTTCAGAAATTTAAAGTATTGTGAATGAATGTTAATAACTACTCTTTAAGAGAATATTAAAGAGAAAAAAGTCTTGTCTGGAGTCATTAAGGTGGGAATATATCATTACAAGTCTTGAAGATTAGGGCATTCATCACTATTTTACCCTTTTGCAGATATTTCCTGAGATTTGACATTCTAAGTCAGACCTTTTCAACTATGCTGGTTTCAGCTGGGATAGAGTTAATTTTCTTCCTAGTAGCTGGTATAGTGCTGTGTTTTGGATTTTAGTATGAGAATAATATTGATAACACACTGATGTTTTAGTTGTTGCTAAGTAATGTTTACACTGGTCAAGGACTTTTCAGCTTCCCATGCTCTGCCAGGTGCACAAGAAGTTGGGAGGGGGCACAGCCAAGACAGCTGACCCCAATTGACCAAAGGGCTATTCCATACCATATGACAACATGCTCAGTATATAAAGCTGGGGAAGAAGAAGGAAGGGGGGACATTTGGAGTGATGGTGTTTGTCTTCCCAAGTAACCATTATGTGTGATGGAGCCCTGCTTTCCTGGAGATGGCTGAATACCTGCCTGCCCATGGGAAGTAGTGAAGGAAATCCCTGCTTTGCTTTGCTTGTGTGCTCGGCTTTTGCTTTACCTATTAAACTGTATTTTTCTCAACCCACAATTTTTCTCACTTTCACTCTTCCGATTCTCTTCCCCATCCCACCAAGGGGGAGCAAGCAAGCGGCTGTGTGGTGCTTAGTTGCCAGCTGGGGCTAAACCATTACAGTCTTTTTTTATGCCCAACATGAGGCTCAAAGGGTTCAAGATAATGACAGATTTGGTTGGAATGTGCTAGATAGAATTTATAGCTGTCATTGCTGTTCAGTTATTAACTGGCAGGCTCCTGTGCTTGCCACAGGGCTTGCTTGCCTTACTGTATATTAGAGACTAGTGCTTGTTAGTTGCTGCTTTTTGCTTTCTCTGCTTGCTGTACTGCTTGTCATCTTACTCTGCTGTGCCTGGGAGCATTTTGATAAGAGCAATAGCCATACACGTGGGCTGGCAGATGGCCAGGGCATCGCTGCTGTTTCTGTGCTGCTGTACTGGACAGGCTGGAACTCCAGTGTGAACTCGAGTCAAATGGACTGTGACCTGTGGATGAGTCCACACGGGAGCAGGACACCCCAAAGTGCCTGTGGCCATGGATAAGCCCATGCCAGAGCAGGTATATCTTGAAATGTCTGTGGCCATGGTTATGTCTGTGACGCAGCAGGCATACCTCTGAAGGGATTGTGGCCCAAGGATAAGTCCATGCTGAAGAAGGTACACCTTAAAGCACCTGTGGCTGTGGATAAGTCCATGCTGCAGCAGGTACACCTTGAAGCATCAGTGGCTGTGCATGAGGTCATGCTGGGGCGCCTCAAAGCGTGTGGCCATGGATAAGCCTACAGCAGAGCACATGCAGCCCTGGAAGGACCGCAGCTGTGGGTAAGGCCATGTTGGAGCAACTTTATTTCTGAAGGCATTGTGGCCCATGGAGAAGGCCACGCTGGAACAGGTGCACCTCAAAGCGACTGTGGCTGTGGATAAGTCTGTGCCACAGCACTTATACCCCTGGAGAGACTGTGGCTCATAGATAAGGCTCCATTTGGAGCAGGTACACCCCTAAGGGACTGCAGTCTGTGGGTAAGTCCAAGCTGGAGCAGGGGCAAGGGGAGGAGTTCATTACAGTGTTAAACCCGATGGTCTGGTCCAAAGGGACCAGGGGTGGAGATTGTAATGCAAATACCTTTAAATTGTTGTAACCCAGGATTTGAGTTGCATGTTATAGGAATTACTGTAGCAGGAACCCCTTGTCGCTAGCCAGGCTAGGAGCAAGGGGAGGAGTTCATTGCAATGTTAAAGCCTATAACCTGGCCCAAAGGGACCAGGGGTGGAGACTGTAATGGATATACCTTTAAATTGTTGTAACCCAGGATTTGAGTTGAATGTTATGGGAATTACTATAGCAGGAACCACCTGAACAAATGGAGGAGAAGTCTTACAAGAAGCAGTGCAAGTGCAGCAGTGACCCGACCTGAGCTGGCTTTGGTGTCCAACAACTCCAAGCAACACACCACCTCTCCTGTCCTGAGTGACCACGATAAGAGATGGAGCCCGAGGTCATGGACTGAATAAACTCAGTGGACATTTTGTGGACATTTATGAACATTTTACAAACATTTCACAGGGGTGGTCCATAGACTAAGGGAATGATATCTGTGTATTATATCAAAGGATGGGAAGGGTGATGGTGGGTAATGAGAATGTATTGGATAGTGTGAGACCTGAGCATGACGTAAATGGTATGGAATAAGGGGTGGAGAATGTACTGGTTTCAGCTAGGTTAGACCACAACATCAACTTATTGTGTATTTTTTTTCCCTTATATTCAATACTTTCCACCAGGCTGATTCAGCACTGGAAAAGATTTGCTGTGACTGACTAAACCCCTAGGGCTGGGAGAAGCTTCACGATCGCTAGCCCTTGTTCTTGTGGGAGACTCCAACCTACCGGATGTCTGCTGGAAATACAATGCAGCAGAGAGGAAACAGTCTAGAACGTTCCTGGAGTGTGTGGCAGATGATAACCTCCTGACACAGCTGGTGAGTGAGCCAACTAGGGAAGGTGCCCCGCTGGACCTCTTGTTCACCAACAGAGATGGACTTGTGAGCCATGTGATGGTTAGAGGCCATCTTGGGCAGAGTGAAATGATAGATTTTTTCATACTTGGAGAAGCAATAAGGTGGGTCAGCAGAAATGCCACCTTAGACTTCCAGAGGGCAGACTTTGGCCTGTTTAGGAGACTGGTTGACAGAGTCCACTGGGAGGCAGCCCTAATGGGCAAAGGAGTCCAGGAAGGCTGGACATTATTCAAGGAGGAAGTCCTAAAGGCACAAGAGCAGGCTGTCTCCAGATGTTGAAGGACGAGCCGTCGGGGAAGAAGACCAGCCTGGCTGAATAGAGAGCTCTGGCTCGAACTCAGGAAAAAGAGGAGAGTCTATGACCGCTGGAAGAAGGGGCAGGCAACTCAGGAGGACTACAAAGGTGTAGCAAGGCTGTGCAGGGAGAAAATTAGAAGGGCCAAAGCCCAACTGGAACTTAATCTGGCTACTGCCGTAAAAGACAATAAAAAATACCTCTTCAAATACATTAGCAGCAAAAGGAGAGCAAAGGAGAATCTCCAGCCTCTATTAGACAGGGGAGGGAACAGAGTGACCAAGGATGAGGAAAAGGCTGAGGTACTTAATGCCTTCTTTGCCTCAGTCTTTAATAGTAAGACCAATTGTTCCCTGGGTACCCAGCCCCCTGAGTCGGAAGATAGGGACGGGGACCAGAATGGAGCCCCCATAATGCAGTGGGAAATGGTTAGTGACCTGCTGCACCACTTAGACACTCACAAGTCTGTGGGGCCTGATGAGATCCACCCGAGAGTACTGAAGGAACTGGCAGAAGTGCTCACCAAGCCCCTTTCCATCATTTACCAGCAGTCCTGGCTAACTGGGGAGGTCCCAGCTGACTGGAGATTAGCAAATGTGACACCCATCTTCAAGGACTGGAAGGAGGACCCGGGGAACTACAGGCCTGTCAGCCTGACCTCAGTGCCGGGGAAGCTGATGGAGCAGATGATCCTGAGTGCCATCACACGGCATGTAGAGGATAACCAAGGGATGAAGGCCAGCCAGCATGGCTTTAGGAAAGGCAGGTCCTGCTTGACCAACCTGATCTCCTTCTACGACAAGGTGACCTGCCTAGCAGATAAGAGGAAGGCTGTGGATGTTGTCTATCTAGACTTCAGTAAAGCCTTTGACATGGTTTCCCGCAGCATTCTCCTGGAGAAACTGGCTGCTTATGGCTTGGACGGGTGTACTCTTCGCTGGGTAAAGAACTGTCTGGACGGCCGGGCCCAAAGAGTGGTGGTGAATGGAGTTTACTCCAGTTGGCAGCCGGTCACAAGTGGTGTTCCCCAGGGCTCTGTGTTGGGGCCAGTCCTGTTTAATATCTTTATCAATGATCTGGATGAAGGGATCAAGTGCACCGTCAGTAAGTTTGCAGATGACACCAAGTTGTGCGGGAGCGTTGATCTGCTTGAGGGGAGGAAGGCTCTACAGAGGGACCTGGATACTTTTGTATTGTGTTTTCACTGTATTTTATATCACTCTGCTAAATCAAAAAATCCATGTAACATCAACCATCTCCAAATAAGTAAATCTGATATTAAACATTACACCATCCATGTGTGGAGTATCTAAAAGAACCTGGTTAGGTACTGACAATTGCCCAGAGAAGTTCTAGTATCTCCACCTGAAAGACTTTCAAAGCTTGACTAAATAAGGCTTTGAGCAACATTAATTCAACTTTTAGTTGAAATCAGCTTTACTTTGGCGTTGGAGTAGATGATCTCCAGAAGGCTCTTCCAGCCAAAATTAGTCTATGATTCTACTACTTGCATAGTCAGATCTTTTTTTTTTTTTTCTTTTACAGGCCAGACTGGTGAATATTCCCATGTCATACTCAGTGTGGTCACAACTCAGTAGTCTAAGCCACGGCTGAGTACCAGACAGAGCAAGTACCAGCAAACTGAGTTCTATGTTGCTTGTATTTCCTAGGACAGGGTGTAGCGACTTCTTTACCTTTCATGCCATAGCGCATCTGGAATTTTCTGATAAGAACTCCCAAAAAAATTTAAAAAAAGACCAAGAATGATTGAAAGAGTGGGGACCAGTTTATCAGGAAAGGATTGAAATGAAATTCCAAGATGGGATGTTAAATTTGCTAAGATTAGAGTCTGATGTTATGCAAAGAGTGCAGAGAGAAAGGATCAAAAGAATAATAGCTGTAGTACTATGGGGTGGCTATATTGGGTAAGAAATTCAGGTAACTATATCAGGGAAGAAATTAAAGAGATGAAAATTTAGAATAACTATGAGCTCAGGAAAATGGCCGTATATTTGCAGATAAAAGTATGTGACTGTGGAAATATTTCTGGAAAAAAGTAATGGAACACAAGCTACAAGGAGACTTTAAACCATAGTAAGCCAGACACAAATGTCTTCTAGGAAAGCAGAGTGTGGCACTAGTAGAGGTAATAGGACATTATCATAAGACTTTTCCCTCTTTGGTGATTCTCATACATGGGAATGATAGAGTATTTTACATAGCTGAGTAAATGCATTGATATTCAAAGCATTAGAGCTGCATCCCATTACTATGTTACAATAAATTGGTACTTATATTTGTAAACAAAAATTTGTTGGAAATCTTACACTTTATTAGAAATAGTTTAATATAGGTATTCATTTGGATGAATGGTCTTCATATCCAGATGTGCTTCCTGAAGTTTTCTCCATACCTGTGTAGGAGCTGATTATCCATCTTCTTAATCTTTCCTGCCAGTAGTTATTTGGAAAGCATTAATCACCTTTGTGTACTAGCAAACAGTAATAAACTGAACAGAATGGTTCAGATACTGTGAACAGTTAAAGATTATTTCCTTTACACTGTCCTCCAGCTCCTTCCAAACACTTGGTTGCAATTTCAGTTCATATCTCTCCTCTACCTGCAGTATAGTTGCAACATTTGGAGATAATAGCATTTTAAGAAGAAAAGCTTGTTATTTTTTAAGTGAGGATTCCTTCCACCCCTTGAGCACAGTCTATAGAAAGGAATAGTCTCTGTTATGCCAGCAGTTTAGGACCTACTTATGTCACCTATAGAAGTGCAATGTTATTTGTGTTTGAATTATACTGATTTCTGTTAGTTATTGAAAAAGATCAGAGCCTGCAGAAGTTGATGTTAGACTCTAATAACTCGTGAATGTAAATGAACACTGAACGTTCAGCATCATATGAGGGATCAGTGATATATCATATCTGATCATATGACTAGTGCTTGTCACTATTTTTCATGTTGAATATGCCTCTACAATTTTTTTCAATTACTTGTATGGTGCCTAATTCCTTCTGGTTCACTGGACATGACATTATCAAATAGAGTGACATCAGTTGTGATTGTAAAACATCTGTGTAGCTGCTCCCACAGCATCAAAGAGTATCAGTGCCCAAATACATTCTGTTGCAGTGCCCAGTTGAGCAAGGAAGCATACCATCCCCAGAAGACTAAAGAAAAAGATGACCGAAATACTCTTGTAAAGATTGTGGAAATTGTTACTTTGAATGGTATCTTACTATTTTCTTAAACATTTCACAGAAGACACATTTTCCCATATCAGGCCTCATTTTCCCAGAAAATAAGGAAGAAGAAAGTTTCTTCAGAATGTTCCATTCTCCTTTGTTATATAGTACTTGCATCACTTTGCTTTGCTTTTTGAGATAAAGACATGACATTTGCAGTCATTCTTCTAGATGCAGGTGAGGAAAGCCAGTGGACTGTTAGTCTTCGACAGCAGTGTTTTGAGCAGACTTAGGGAAATTACCAACATTTCACAATTATAAATTTATTTTGCATCACTGATGAAAACTCATTTCCTCTCTTATGCAACCTTTCACTGGTAAGTACAGATTTCTCTCCCTCTGTATATAGCTTCTCAGTCATGATAGCAATATTTTGTGTGCTTTTATGTGCAACTTTCTGGAAAGAGTTTGAGTTCGTACTATGCTTTTATGTGCATTTTTCTAGTGTTAGGAAGAGACTTTCACGCTGTGTTTTGATTTCCTTTTTTCAGGTATTATTATTATTATTATTATTACTAAGTTTTCCTCTGAAAATAAAAGGTATGCAGTGGAAACATGAAAACTTTAAATTATGCCAGATTCTGTACTGCAATGAATATAAATCTGTGAATCCTTTGAGGCTTGTGGAATGGACATACAACAGCAGGAGCTTATAGCATATTTATAGCTTTTAAAGGAAGCACCACAAATAAACCACTACAAAAATTATTTATCTAAATTAAGTGAGGTTTAACTGATTATTAATACAGAGTATCACAGTAATAGGTAGTGTAATGGTTTCTTACGGGATTATCTGTTCTAAACATTTGTGGTGCAACAGAATCAGACATGTTATCCCAGCATTGTAATATATTAAAAAAAATATTTTTCCAACCTATCTTTCATAACTTTGTAGTGAATGAACACTAAGTATTCCCTTAGTAGTCTGCTCCAAACCTTCATGCCTTTATGCCTTTAGCAGTATCTTCATAGGAACATAGTCACTGCCAGACCCATTTGTAGCTGGTCCATGTCTTGTATCTGATACTGGCCAGCACCACTTCAAAATAAATACTGAAGGCTTCAAAACAGGCAGATGTGGTACAATAGCCTCCTAGCCATGACATGTTATTTTAACATTTGCTAATCAGAGATGAAATGATAAAAAATGCAGTGCAAAGTCTAATAACCTTTCTAGTTGTTTTGTAACCAAGATCTCTTATAATTCTTGATATTATCCACATAAATCTCCATAAGTACATATTATTTCACTGTTTGCAGCAGTTCCATGATCACTGTGTTAGGGAGAACACAAGCATGCTGGAGAATTTCCTTCTTCCAGAATTTAAAATATCAATAGAAAAGAGGGGACAGCACTTCGATGCAACCAATCTGAACAAAGTAACAGATGATTTGTTTCATTTTCACAAGTTCTATACAGAGAGAAAGCCCGTTTGAAAGTTTAATGGAAGTGTTAGTGCCTAAGTGATAAGTTGCAGCAGAAATACATAGAAGGAAAATGTGGAAATCACTTAGTAAGTGTCAAAACTATAATTTGCCCCTTCCTCTTGATACACTGCACATAGTTTATCAACTCCACTGCTCTTATACAGTATAAAGAACAAAAGTTCAAGGCATAACAGATTAATGAGACATTTGTAGCAATATAAATGAGGAGGTTAGGAGATTTACATTACTGTAAACTACAAGATGGATTAATGTAATTTCTGTTTGGAGCCTCAGATTTAATTCATCAGTGTTTCCAGGAGAAAATGTATTATTTGAAACATGCTTCAAGAGAATTTTGGAGTATGGTTATATTAGGAGTGTGTAACTGGAGACATTTATTATAAATACAAAGCTTAATTCCATAAAATGTTGAACAGTTTCCTAATGGAATGTAGCTTTTCTTTGATAACAAGGTGCAATAATGTCAGTTCTGTATCTAGGTCTTGGAATAGATGTGAAACAAAAGTATGAAACTACAGGTGGTAAAAATTGCAGAGCTCTAAAACTACATTTTATTTCCTTCATCGTACTTATATCACTACATTGATTGCTTTTCTTTGAATGTTTTCTGTCTTAATCTTCTCAAATTATCAAATTAAAGTAAATTAAAAACTAAAAAAATAAAAGTACATTTTTTATTATGAGGTACAATAAAATAGTCATAACACACTGCTGATCCTTAGCTGTTTGATAAGCCCTAATTTACAAGAGGATTTAAGAATAGATTTAAATAATTTGCTGAATAGGAATGAATTTATATACATACATAAATGTCATTGTTATTTTTCTCTCTTGGTCTCTTAGTATATTAGACCTGAATACTATTACTTTAAGTATTTTGACTATCTTTATGATTATTCTCTTTTGTAGCAAGAAACACCTGAAATGAGGCAAAACTGCAGTTCAGTACTGCAAAAATTAATTTCTTTAACATATGAATACTGTTAAAATGGTAAAAGTGTCCTTATTTTAGGGAATTCATACTCATGTAAAAGATAGGAAGCAAATAACCTATCTGTGAAGAGAACTAGGACCTTTCCTGGCCACTTTGTTCCCATGTCTCTACCTCCCAAACCGCAGCTCTGTGGCAGCCCTTGCTGTAGTAGCTGCCTCTTTAAACCAGCTCTGTCAGTTTAAGCCCTTTTATATAAATATAAATGTCATCTGCAGTAAGGGTGATTCTATAATTTCTGTGCTGTTAGCAAATTAAGTGGTCAAAGAATATAGTCTTTATATTCTTTAATAAATTTTAAAATTTATTAAATATATGAATATATTTTATTTATTTATATTTTATTTATATACATTATAAAATATAAGACAGGCAAGGTGAAAAAGTCCAAAGATGGTATTTCACCAGAAATGAATTAATAAATTAGTTCCTGGAGTTTTTCTCTTTTCTTCCCAGGCAAAGTTAAGACAACAGCAGAAGTAGAAGTTTGTGATGGTACAGGGAAAACGAAAACTCTATGCAACATTTAGATACGTTGTATTATCTCTCCAGGCAGTGAGTGAGGAAAAGAAAATAGTAGAGAAATCTGTTTTTTATTGCCAAGATCTTGAGGTACAACAGCTATATGCATTTCTTATTTGTGACTAAATTAATAGTAACTTTTTAATGATATATGAGTATGGGAAGGCAGACTTCTGAATTAAGTGAGTGTACCTCTAAGTGAGTGTACCTCTCCACTTAACCTTTCAAAAATCTGAATCTTGGTTTCTTGGTTTTTTGTTGGTTTGGGTTGGGTTTTTTTTTTTTATTAAAATAAGAAGTTTGTATAATTACTTTTGGTATGCAAAAACATCTAGAAAGATCTGGAAAAAGGAACATGAGTGTTATTATGCACAAAAAGCCTAAATGTAAAGTAATGTTTTAGTGTACTTCTTTCTAGATGAAATACTAAAATAATTTCTTCTAAGATTATCTTAAGTAAAAATAGTAGAAAAATCTTTTGGACAAAAATGTGTTATGTTTACAATGTTTTTTCTTTTGCCCCTTTCCCTGTGTTACTAAAATGAACAAATAAACAAAAAACCCTATAAGCATCCAGGTTTTTTAAAAATCTGAAGTCTTTTATACAATCTAAATCAAGAGGTATAATTCTCTAAAATATTATCTGTGGTTACTTTTTATTGCAGCCTTTCAACAAGAAGGGGAGCTGTACAATCTAAAATATCTGTATAAGACTCTGGTGCTACTGGTAGTTTTAATCAGAGATGCTGGTCAGAGGAAACATACCAAGTTAAATTTTTCTATAATTTGGACAGGAATAAAAAAGAGATCTTATGCTGGTGACTCATAGGTTAGACCATAAATTACAATTTCCAAAGGAGTAATGTAAGGCAAGGCAAGACGTGGTCATATGCTGTAAATAACTTTCCAAGTTTATCCCAATTGTTGTTAAGAAATTCTTTGAAAAGTGGAAGCCCCAATGACATCAAAACTCTTGGAAGGGAGGAGACTTGTTCTGTGATAAGAATTGAATCAAAATGACACTGTTTTATCATTGTAGAGATCTTAGCTGATTTCTCCTTACCTATTTGCTTTCAAATTGAAGAGAAAAGGATACAGCAATGCCTTTGGCAAAGGGTGTGGTACTTCTGCAACAGATACCCCTTCAGTTACCTCTTTTCTTTATACACAAGTAATCTATAATCAAAGCGAACCTTTTATTATCTTCTTTTGATACTGAGGATCATAACTGTAATATTCGAAACATGGGCACATCATGGATATATATTTATGCCTGTTCCAGTTTTGCTCTTTATTTGATTTCTAGTAACTCCTAAAACTAATTGCTTTTCTTGACTACAGCTGAACTGTATTTGATGAACTTCATTCCTAATATACAGTAATATTGAAATCTTGTCTCTTAAATCAGTTATTTCTTGTTTTAGGTGTGGGAGAGAGGAAAGACTCAATTTACATAATTTGAGATTAATCCCTCTCCTTTTCCCCCTCCCCCTCTCCTCAGCCTTTTGTGTCATCCTCTAGAGTTTTGATGACCAGCTCTCTGGTAATCTTTTGGCGTTAATTGCACTGATTCATATCTCCACCTCTTTAGCCATGTCAATTAACAAAACTTAAAATACAGACAGCCTTGTCCTGGAAAGATTGGTGGGAATGACCAAAATAAAATAGTGTTGTTATATGAACATGTGGGAAGGAAGCAAAGAAAGAAAGAAGACTAGCTAAAATGACCTTAATCTTAAGGGTCAATTTTCACAGAATCACAGAATTGTATAGGTTGGCACAGACTTTTAAGATCATTGAGTCCAACCGTAAACCTAACACTAACAAGACCACCACTATACCATGTCCCTAAGCACCTCATCCAAACGTCCTTTAAATACCTCCAGGGATGGCGACTCAACCACTTCCCTGGGCAGCCTCTTCCAATGCTTGATAACCCTTTCAGTGAAGTAAAATTTCCTAATATCCAGTCTAAACCTCCCCTGGCACAACTTGAGGCCATTTCCTCTCGTCCTATCACTTGTTACCTGGGAGAAGAGACCAACCCCCACCTCTCTACAACCTCCTTTCAGGTAGTTGTCGAGAGCAAGAAGGTCTCCCCTCAGCCTCCTTTTCTCCTGGCTAAACAACCCCAGTTCCCTCAGCCACTCCTCATAAGACTTGTGCTCTAGACCCTTCACTGCTTTGTTGTCCTTCTCGCTCCAGCACCTCAATGTCTCTCTTGGAGTGGGGGGCCCAAAACTGAACACAGTATTTGAGGTGCGGCCTCACCAGTGCTGAGTACAGGGGCACGATCACTTACCTAGTCCTGCTGGCCACGCTATTTTTGATACAAGCCAGGGTGCTATTGGCTTTCTAGGCCACCTGGGCACACTGCTGGCTCATATTCAGCCATCTGTCAGCCAATACCCCGAGGTCCTTCTCTGCCTGGCAGCTTTCCAGCCACTCTTCCCCAAGCCTGTAGCGTTGCATGGGGTTGCTGTGGCCCAAGTGCAGGACCTTGCACTTGGCCTTGTTGAGCCTCATACAACTGGCCTTGGCCCATCAATCCAGCCTGTCCAGGTCCCTCTGCAGAGCCTTCCTACCCTCAAGCAGATCAACGCTCCCGCACAACTTGGTGTTATCTGCAAACTTACTGAGGGTGCACTCGATCCCTTCGTCCAGATCATTGATAAAGATGTTAAACAGAACTGGCCCCAACACAGAGCCCTGGGGGACACCGTGTGTGACCACCCGCCAACTGGCGTAAATTTCATTCACCACCACTCTTTGGGCCTGGCCATCCAGCCAGTTCTTTACCCAGCGAAGAGTACACCCGTCCAAGCCATGAGCAGCCAGTTTCTCCAGGAGAATGCTGTGGGAAACCATGTCAAAGGCTTTACTGAAGCCTAGATAGACAACATCCATTGCCTTTCCCTCATCCACTAGGCGGGTCACCTTGTCGTAGAAGGAGATCAGGTTGGTCAAGCAGGACCTGCTTTTCCTAAACCCATGCTGGCTGGCCTTCATCTCTTGGTTATCCTCTACATGGCACTGTGGCACATGTGGCACACATGGCACATATCCACTACATACCCTCTGTGATGGCACTCAGGATGATCTGCTCCATCAGCTTCCCCGGTACCGAGGTCAGGCTGACAGGCCTGTAGTTCCCCAGGTCCTCCTTCCGGCCCTTCTTGTAGATGGGTGACACATTTGCTAATCTCCAGTAAACTGGGACCTCCCCAGTTAGCCAGGACTGCTGGTAAATGACGGAAAAGGGCTTGGTGAGCACTTCTGCCAGTTCCTTCAGTACTCTCAGGTGGATCTCATCAGGCCCCATAGACTTGTGAGTGTCTAAGTGGTGCAGCAGGTCAGTAACCATTTCCCCCTGCATTATGGGGGCTCCATTCTGGTCCCCGTCCCTATCTTCCGACTCAGGGGGCTGGGTACCCAGGGAACAATTGGTCTTACTATTAAAGACTGAGGCAAGGAAGGCATTAAGTACCTCAGCCTTTTCCTCATCCTTGGTCACTATGTTCCCTCCCCTGTCTAATAGAGGCTGGAGATTCTCCTTTGCTCTCCTTTTGCTGCTAATGTATTTGAAGAAGTGTTTTTTGTTGTCTTTTACAGCAGCAGCCAGATTGAGCTCTAGCTCAGCTTTGGCCCTTTTAATTTTCTCCCTGCACAGCCTTGCTACACCTTTGTAGTCCTCCTGAGTTGCCTGCCCCTTCTTCCAGAGGTCATAGACCCTCCTCTTTTCCCTGAGTTCTAGCCAAAAAAAATTTTAAATTTATAGGGTACATAACCTGTAGAGGGGGCGTGACTTGTGTTTTGTTTAAAATGTCATGGAGATGTTAGACTTTAATGATACAGAAATATCTAATGTAGAGATTTGTAAAAAGAGGTGCCCTTTGGATGGATTGCAGTGTTGCTTATCTATGTGCTTGCTGGCTTTGTTATAATAATCAAATATAGATATAGAACTTCACATAAAAATGGATGTTCTTATAGAAATTCACTTAAAGATTGATGCTGCTGTAAAAATCCACTGTAGAGCCCTACCCTATCTCCATAGGAACTTATACAATGTACCTTTGTCTAATAAGTAGGATGCGACTGTCGAAAAGCAGAAGCGTAACTGATGTATTACTAGTCGAGTTAGTAAACCATGAAGAACCACTTGGATCTGCCAAAAAGGTAGGAAACTAGGGGAAAGGTAATTACAGCAGGGGGAGATCGCGACCATCGACTCATGGACCACCTACCCCAATTACACCACCAACTCAAATGATGAAGTTGAAGAACAATAACTAAGCATGTGTACTAATTTACATGCTAGGTGAGGAGATTTTAACCAATCATTTAATAGGAGAATACTGCATATGTATTAGGAAGTTGAATATGTTAATGCTTTGTGTATAAATAACTGTTAATTTGAAAGCTAGGTGTGCTTTCTTGGGACAGGCCCCCATATCTGCACAAATATGCAATAAAATACCTCTGCTCTGTGTGTATACTGGCATTTTGCACACCGGGTAAACGAACCCCGATTTTTGGGACCACAGCTTATCCAAAGAATGTTGGTAGACAGCTCAGGCAAACCTTCCCTTTATAAAAGCTCCTCTGATTATTTCCCCTCATGTTCCCATTATACTTTATCTTTTTACAACTTCTTAGAAATGTAAGTCATATTGCTGAGAAACTCAATCCTCTTTTTCATTTGCTAACTATTTGTATAACTGAATCGACTTATTTTTCTTCATAGATAGCTAATGTTATAGGCTTGTCTACATTAGGAAAATAGGTCATATTTTGAAAAAGTTAAATTATTAATGGTTCAAATAGCATGAAAAGCAGAAGGAAAAATGGTAATGAAATCTTGATATGTTTCAATACCAGGAGAAACTAAAGCAAACTCAGCTTAAAGGCATAATATTGCTGGACTCAAAATCATTAAAAAAACATGAGTAGAAATGAAGAAAATAATTTGAAAAGTCAGGAGATGAAGAAAAAATATTTCAATTGGGAGAAAATTCTGTAAAATAATAATGTAGAAAAAAATGCTAGTAATTTGAGCATTTGTGTTTGCATGATTTGTGCCTCTCTCTTAGATACATAGTAGCAGGGCAGCAAAAATCCCCAAACTGAAGAAGGTATTATGTGAAAAGATCAAGAAGTAGTAGGCAAAGCACACCAAAAGCGGTGGAAAAGATCTGAGTTCATCAGTCTCTAAAGCAAGCTCCATTGCTGCGTGGGTATAACGCTTGGACAGGGGTAGGTGCATGCCCCGCCGCTGGATGCGGCTGCTGGGACGTGAGCAGCCACTGCTTCGTGGAAGAGCTGGCTGGGGAAACCGCAAGAGGAGAAACAGCCTCACATGGGGTTTTCCTCTTAAAGGGAGTCACGTTGTGAGAGCAGTATCGTGTACTTCAGATTAAAAGCAGCAAAAGTAAAAAAAAAAGAAAAAGCTTGTTAAAAAGAAGAAAATGTGGGCAACTAAGAGAGTTGAATCTTTGCAAGTGGGTTGGAGACTGAGGGATACTGTATGTGGTGGGGAAAGACAAAACTTGAGAAGAAGCATCTGGCATTGCTAAATAGCTGGTGTCAGGGCCCTGACTGTACCATGAGGCTCTAATTGCCCTGATAAATTGTGTTGGCACCCGCAGAGGCGGCCCCTGTGAGGAGCGGCCGGGGCTGCCCCGTGCCGGACACAGCCGGTTCCAGCCGGCTCCAACGGCCCCACCGCAGGGCCCGGCTGAGCCCCTCAGCCACGGGCGGGCGCCTCGGGGAAAGCCTGGGGAAGGAAGGGCAAAACGCTGCCCGGCAGCCGGGGCTGAGGGAAACAGGGTGAGAAACAGCCCTGCGAGCCCCGAGGGGAGAGCAGGAGGAGGGCAGGAGCTGCTCCAGGCGCCCCGGCAAAGAGGCCCCTGCGGCCCCGGCAGAGACCCCGGTGGGGCGGGTGTTTCCCTGCAGCCCGCGGGAAGGCCCCAGGCTGGAGCAGGGGAGGGGGTGGGAGGAAGGAGCGGCAGAAAGATGCTGTTATGGGCTCATAACAGGGAGCACAGCCCCTCATTCCTCATTTCCCTGTGCTGCTTGGTGGGGAGGAGGTAGAGGAGTTGGGGATCAAGGGTGAAGGTGAGCCTGGGAAACAGGAGAAAGTACTGTTTTAATTTTTTGTCTTTGTTTCTCACTACCTGAATCTGTTTTAATGGGCAATAAATTAAATTAATTTTCACTGCTTCAAGTCTATTTTGCACATGACAGTAACTCCCTGTCTTTATCTCAACCCATTTTCTTTTCCACCTCATTTTCTCCCCCTGTCCTGTTGAGGAGGCGAAGTGAGAGACTGGTAGTTTGTCCCTTATCCAAGGTTAACCCACCACACCTGAGCAGCCTCACCTGGGACCTCCAGGCCATGCCTCCTCAGCCCATTAGGCTGGGAGTTCCATTTACAACTACATTGTGGTGGTTCCTGTTTTTAGTCCTAACTCCTGAAGGTGCCTTGTACCTATGTTGTAGTCTTGCTTCCAGTTCTGTCTCTAGCCCTTTCTCCTACAGCTCTCACTGGACTCCCTAGATGAATTCTGGACCTGGTTCGTCATCTTGACTGTCTAGGACCATCACTGGAGCCTGCTATCAGCACCCTGCTTGGGTACTGTGGGACTGTGCCCTGGTCAGTGAGGGCACTGCTCTGCCTTTGCTGGGGTCATCCTTGTTTCCTGCTCATCCTCCCTCACCATGCAGCCCATCTCTTATGGCTCCCTGACAACGGGTTGGTTAAATTATTAACAGTGCATCATTCACTAAGTTGGATTTTTGTCCAAATGAAGACAACAACCATATGCTCTTGCAAACTTTATGTAAAAAAGCCAAAAAGCAAATGTGAAGGCAAAGCCAGAAGGCAATAAAACAAATACTAAGTGGTTTTTAAATACTTTATTAGGTAGGGTTGCCAGATGATCTGTAGGGCCAAGAGATGGTTAGGTTATAAAAGCATGGGAAAGTAAAGCCATGGCATAAAAGTAAACGCACTTTTTGCATTCATATACACTTAAGAACTCTGAGGGACATGGTCACATCTCAAATGTTTTTCTTTTTATTAGCGATTTATGAGATTTGTCTTATATGAAGTGTTGGTAGAGGAAGTTATAAAACAAGGTGATAAAATGAACTACAATAAATTAGTAGGTGTAACCTTGTAGCCCAATAAATACAGTATTACCTTTGCTAGTAACAGACCAGGGGCACTATATTAATTCAGCAGAACCTCAGCACTGGTGTTTGACAGGCTTGCTTTGCCTGAGCTTCTCTTGGCCTAGACCTCTATTTTACCTTCTTCAGCTGTAATGGCAATTGTTTAACAAGCAAGTGACTACTACCTAACTTGTTTAATGTAATTTTGTATGATTTTTAGCCGTGTATGATTGTGTGATGTAATGCTATGGTTATAATAATTAATAATTTATATAAGTAATAGTAATGATAAGTAGTTCTTCTGTGTAGAATGGGTTATATATGATGATAGAATAAAAATGCAGCTTAGAAGGGTACAGGTGTGGGTTGATAGCAGAAGCTTTTGAGATGTGGGCACATGATAAAACCATAGGTCCAGGGCCCTGAGCAAATGATCAGTAGTCAGTTACTGGTCACTAAAGGAATGCAACATTGAACTGGGAAAAATGGTTTTAGAGCTAACAAAGGGACCAAAGAATAAGTATTTAGTATATGTAAACCATGTCATATATATTAAATCCAGATATAACATGGAACTGCAGATCAGTAAAGAAAAAGCAAGGTACAGTGCATGTTTGAGAGTATGTAAAAATAGGCCATGATGGATCATAAGATGAGGAAGAAGTAACACTCGCTATCAACATCATAAATCTCCCAGCTGTTACAAGGGGAAAACTGCTCAGTTCACCTAGTGTAATCCTAAACTGAGATCAAAGCAATTCATAAACTTATTAGCAACTTGTATTAAGCAGCTATCATTGATCTATCTGTTTGGGATTACTATTTGTTGTACAACAGATAAACCAGAATACTAAGCATTTTTAAACTGTTAATAAACACAAAACTTTCTACAGCTGAACCCCCAAAATTCTAACCACATGCACTCCTCCCACAGGACGCGTGGGGTACAGGCTGGGTGCTAGCTGCTCATGGCCTCCCACGGGGAGGCTGTGCTGTTTAGCATAGGCAGAGGTTATGATGCCAGCAGGATGAGTATTGCCATTTCTACTCTAAGATATCTTCCTCTGCCTTGTTACAAATTTTTGTTTCTTCTATATTTCTCAGGTGAACTCTTCATTTATTCCCAAAGTATGTTTGAAATTTCCCAGATACTGTTCAATTTGGCTGATGTTTGTCTTCCTCTTTAGCATAATCAGAAGCTTAGGGTTATCAGCTGTGGCATTTAATATGATCAGTTTTGGGCAAGCACCCTCCGGACAGCTTTGTGCATTCAATCTGCATGCATATACTATGTACACTCATTCTAATCCTACCCACGTTGTTATTCAGTGCATTTGCCAAGGGTGGGCTCTGTGAGCATGGCCACACCAGTGAAGAATTCAGGATGCTGACAATTTACCATAATAATACCCACATTTGTTCTTGAGGAGCATAAGGTTGGCGATCATAAGAACAGAGAAAGAGGTAAATACAGTGAAACCTGCTGTAAAGGGAGCTTTCTAGTCTTATTGTTGAGAACTAACAATACTTGGAGAGTTTGGAGAATTTCTTGTAAAGAGAATAATAACTCTTTGAACAGATTGTTGATAGTTTAATTAGAGTATCAGTACATTTGTGGCTTTGCATGTAAGGTGTGCTTCTTTATCACACGTCGATTGCATGGGGTGTTTGATATGGTACCTCCACCTGTAAGTGTAATCTGGATGCATCACAGGACCAAAAGCACTTTAAAACACTTTGACCCAAGTATTTATAACAAAAATAAAAAATAATTGGGAACAAAATGGTCGAACTGCTATCTATATGTAGCATCTCCCTTGAAACTAGTTCACTTCCAGAAGACTGAAAGGTAGAAAAAAGTGATGCCAATTTTTCACAGAGGATTCCAGGAGAAATTAGTCAAGCAGATAAATGCTCTGAGGAAATTAATTGAAAAAGGTACTTTACTAAGCTCAAAGATACTAAGCAGCCATGGAGCATTTGTGAGTTTTGTGTGCTGATATGTGATTTCACTAAAAATGATGGTTTGACAACTTTATAGCAGTCTTATTATATAAGTAATGGATTAGAATTTTGTTTTCACACTTTGTCTTTATCTCAGTACAAGTGCATGTTAAACTCTTAAATGCTGTTCTCCTGTGTGTGTGTGTGGGGGGGAAATAAATCACTAGATCTTTCATTCCATATTGTGGCTAAAACATATGACTGAGAGTCATATGTAATCAAATCTTAAAAACAATAACTTGAGTTGTGTACTTTAGCAAGCTAGTTCTATTCTAAGCATATTTCTTAGCCTTAAATCCACTGTGTCAGGGCAGAGAACCAAATGTTTTTGAAAAGTTATTCAGAGGACAGAAGAAAAAAGTCCCAATGAGCATTTCAGGCTGTTGGCATAGAGCATCCTGTGCCTTATCAAAACACTACCCAGTCTGAGGAATCTACAAAGACACACATCTCTCACTCTGGATATTTATTCCTCTCCATCCCCTCCCTTCAGGAATTGTTGCATTGGCATACTTACATATAGGTATGAGTGCAGTGCCCTTTTTCTAATAGAGACGAGTCAAAGAGAAATATCTTGCATTTGCAACAACAGCTGTGTAGTTCTTTGTCAGGGGAAGAATGAGTTCCATAGGCTTGGATTCTCCCCCTGCTCCCAAAAGATTTTGTTTATTCACAGTGGAGTCGTGAAGCCCTTTCCAGCCTAGGAATTACGTTGCTGCCATTTCTTGTAACAGGCCACGTGTTTTGTACTAGGTAAGCTAACTGCCCAGGCCTCAGGACCTGTCAGGCTTTGTCTGGACTTGGCCTGCTTGCAGACTCGTTTTAGCTTGTTTAGCTGTAACATCAATGGTATAATGACCAGGTAACTATTAACTACCTTGGTTTAGTTTTTGTTTAGCTTTGTACTATTGTGTGGAATAACAGTAACTGCTATTATATGTTTGTAACTAATAGACAATAATAACAAGTCGTTATTCTGTGTAAGATGAGCCACATATAGCCTTAGAATAGAATGCAGAACAGAGGGATACAGCTAAGGTATGACAGCAGAGACCTACAGGTAAGGGTGATAGCTCTAGGGCTATGAACAACTTACCAATGCCCAACTATTGTTCAGAAGGGGGATGTTGCATTGAAAGCTGGGCAAAGCCAGTTTCAGGGATAACAAAAGGAACAAAGAGCACGTATCCAACCTAAGCAGCACACACCTTAGTAAATCTGGGTGTAATGCGGGGTTGCAAACCAGTGCAAAAAAACCCAGCAAGGTGGAGCACGTTAGCAAACATATTAAAAATGACACAAAACATATGCTAAAGTGACAAAGAAGAAGCCATCAGCATTGTACTCCTGCTACAGCAGGACTTGTCCTTGAAAACACTTTGAGTGTAACAAACTGATGGGAATTCAAGCAAACCAGTAAGTAATTTGGATACAAGAAATTAGTAACAACAGTGGAGCTTTGCACGTAAAGTAGGATGTTGTTTTGTATTGCAGAAGCTGAGTTTAAAAGCTTCATTTCTTATTCTAGAACATTAGTGGCCTTTTTTTTTTCTTTTTAGATGTCTTAGCAGCACAGAGTATTCTATGGAAAATTGATACTGGGTATGAAGGACTGGATAGCAAAATCGCATGAGGGAAGGAAAAAATACTGTTGCTTTTTCAAGTTTTGTTTGTGCAGTAGCTTCTGCCTCCTTGAACCACTACAAGTAGATACCACTTGAAGTAGACTGCAGATTTTCACAGTGCTATTCTAATTTATTTCATGATCTATGGTTAAAGGGGAAAAAAATCCAGACATTTCATCCACTGCTAGCACAAAAAGTAGCTTGGTAAAATAAAACTAGTTTGAATAACAAAGGATCACTTTATTTTTACTTTTGTAAATGTTTGGATTTGTAATGTTTGGAATCTAAAGTACTTATTTCAGCATAATTTTCTATACAGATTCTATCACTTTCACAGAATTAACCCTGAGCTTTACAGAATTCATGGAGTCAGTTATTTGAAATTCCCCAAATGATTCAAATGCCTTCCTAACTGTATTGTTAAGGCTGTATGCACATACTCCCCATGTGCTGCGAAGAGCAAGGAAGAAGTTTATGTTAATTCAGGTTTACGCTGTGTTAGAATGGCTTACAGGTATGTCAGCAAAAGGTTTTATAGGCATACCTTCAGAAATCTCTATTTTCTGTGAGCAGAGAATGCCATGCTTTAGGGAGAGGTCCATGGTATGTGAGTCTTCCGTGGGAATGTGTATGAGAGGTAGAGTTACTCCACATGTGTAAGGCTTCTGGTAGCATTAAGATGGCCCCATAAGCAGGTGCTTTATTATGTAGATATGTGTGTGATTCGTTGTTTGAATTAATACACTGAGATGAGCAAGATTGTTCATTATCACAAAGCCTGTACCATTATCTGTTCAAAGTCTGTATAAAATTTTAGTGAAAGCTTTGAGAATTTCTTGGTCTATGTTAGAAAATTGGTTCCTTTGGTTTTTGCTTCAAAAGCTGTAATTTGGCTTTTAGTAAGCAGCTGAACTAGTGTTCTGTCCTTACATAGTTCCAGTTTGAACTCCCAGCCTTCACTAAATTGTTTTTAAATACTAAAGGATAAAACTTTTAGGCATGGAATTATTATTTGGGAATTTGGTCTAAAGTATTTCATGTTAAATTATGTATTTAAACAGCTAAACTTTGAATGATTTCATAAGTGTTTGCTAGGCTCAGCTTGCCCTCTGCTTTGTTAGTTACAAACTGTTACTATAGTGCATTAGACTCTTCTCTGCACCTAAACAGAGATAGAGTTTTGTAAGAGAAATAATATTGATAAAATTCATGATTCAGGTAAGCAGCAAGAAATCACAAATGCAGCCTGTCATATCCTGATAGACTTATATGCTTATTGTGTTTCTGTGAAACCCGTTGTGGAAAATGGTGAGGGGAATATATAAGTAATCAACTACATGCTGTTTGCTGTGGTTGTATGCAGGTGAGATTGGCAGTCATCACCCCTCGTGTTGCAAGGGGATTTTTTTTTCCTTTTATTTTTTTTCCCCCAGGCCCCTAAATTCAGTTCTAATCCCCATAGTAATAGAAACTAAAGATTTTATTACATGTTACCTTCCTGCCATGCTGTGGTCTTCTTTATAATTTACTTCTATTAGACAAATTTGGTAATTTTCTTTAGGGTTAATACTGATAATGTATATCGCCAATGCATGGTGGGTGAACTTGCAGAGAATTCATTCACAGGATATACTGACCATATTTTTTTTCACATATAATCCTTGTAATAAGGCTTAATTCCCAAATATACTTATTTCCCAAATTTCATTACTATTCACTGTTTAGTTAACACACATGGATTCTCACCCAATTTCAATGCATGAATGAAACAACATTGGATCTACCTCCTAATGTGAATTTGTGTTATTACTGTAGCTGTAACTAATAGCCAGGTCCATTCAGTTCTTGAATAAATACCAAGAAATCACTTAACTCCCAGAAGATCAGACCAGTATCCAGTCATGTCAATGTGGTATGTGGATAACCATGATATTTTCTTAGTGAATTTTCTTGAAGTAAATTCTGTTTAATAATTTATGTATTCTTTGTGTCTTCATGAGTTCAGCTGTTGCTTTAATGAATGCTTTTCAAATACAGTGTTATATATACATATATATATATACTGTTACAACAGTATGCACTATGAACAACTATGTTTAAAAATCCAAACCAAATTCTACGCTGCTCTGCAGCAGTATGCATGAACAAATTCCAGTCTTTCAAGCTGAAATGTTCCAAACCAATATTGCACAAACTATGGCACATTGTAAATATCTCCTAAAGGTGTTGTGTTTTATAAACCTGAAAGAATAAGTCATTTGAAAATTAAATATTTGACAGGGACCTAGGTCTTAGTATTTTCCCAGGAGTAAATTGCTATTTTCCCTAGGATGGAATAAAGTCTAAACCAATTTTCTGAGTACCTATTCCCTCTCCCCATTTTTTTTCCTTGTATGTTTTGGGGGATTAGAGTGGTTGGGAACAAAATGTTTCTTTTGAATTATTTTTTAGTATATTTATGTGTTTTCAAATTTTGTGATAGCATTAATAGGTGTTAACTGTGGAATACTCTTTCATGTTTATTGGGAGCTATACATAATGTATTTGTTCCTATAAGTTGTTTGTAGCATTTCAAAATATTGACCCATATATTGAAATGTATTCCTATGATAGTTATTGATAGTACTATACATTCAAAGAATTTGGATTTCATTTTTCACATATCCCTTGAAATTTTTAATAATTAAACTGGTAAAGGCTTAGACTGCTGATTATGGAAAGTTATGCTTTTAAAAGGTTTCTGCATGACTACTATTAGATGGAGCTGGATGTACCTTTTGAGGAACAAAAATGCTTTTAAAATTAAATATTCACTGACTCAGTGTCTTGGGAATATTTCTCAGGTGCAGGATGGGATCTGAGGGAGTGAGCTACTTGCAATTTAGGATCAGTGAACAATTCCACAGGAAACACTTAAAGAGAAATCTGCATCCAGATTATATAGTTAATAGAGTCTTTATGTGTTTGGGACTTTGATTTTGATCTCAACCTTGTGTGACGACTGATTGGCCAGTTGCAGTTGACTCCAGCAGAATTGTGACATTATGCTGAATTCATCACCTCTTACAGCCCATCTCAAGATCAGTGGTGTAACAGGCTGCTTTGCCTGGGGTTCAATAGCCAGTCTCTACCACTGTTAGGAATGAATGCCTACTAAACAAGTCTGATGTCAGTCTATTCCTGTGATGCACAAGGATTTGGGATGTTAGACTGCTAGTCTCTAAACAGAAATGTTGCTGGCAGTGTTCATATACATGTGATAAGGCATTTAGAAGGAAAAGCAGCTGATACCTGTTGTATCTATGCAGGTAAACTCAATAATCTTTTTTAAAGCAAAAGGGTGTACTAATGATATGCTATGTACTGTCCAGATTAAGTAGGGTTTTTTTTTTACCCTCCCTGGTTGAGTAGGAGATATCTCTGCCTTTCCTGTTTTCCAGCTCACTGTGCTATGATCTCCTGCAGACTGCAAAGCTTACTCCTTAAATTGGATGTTGCTGTAAATTTTATTCAGTAAATTTCCCTGAAAAATTATAAAATTAGCACTTATAAGTGGCAACTACAAGAGACAAAAAGAAGCAGTTTAAAAGCTTTGTCAGGAAAGGACAAAATATAACTTCTTTTAAAGAGCTGATAAAAGTTTTTGTGAGCTTTTGGTATGGGTATAAATGTTGACTATTTGAAGAAAACAAATAGAATGTGCCTGGAGAAAACGGGCAATGTAGGATATGCAATATTAATAGTTATCCAAGAGCACTTTGGATAATTCATTGCAAAAACTGTGTCAATAGTGATGTGACCTCATGCATGAAGTACTAAAAGCTTTGTAGTTAGGGTAAGGATAAATTCCCATATGTGAAAATGATCAGTGAAGGAAGAATTACTTTGCATTATTGAAAGAAAGTTAAGATACCAAACATAACATTTCAAAAGCATCTGTCTCAGCTTCAGTTTACAAATTCTAGCTCTGGTAGTCAAGGGTATGACAAGTCTCAACTTGCTTTATAAACTTACTATTAGATACCTACCCTGTACTTCTTTCTTCTCTCTGCAGTACCTGATTAAAAAGTTATCACTTTTGCTGAAAGAAGTATTTTTGGTTCAGGGAATCATTGAATCAATGACCTAGTGGTCTCTCAAAATTCTGGAGGAGTTTTTAATTGTCCTTAATTTGTAACATCTGGGGACTGGAGATTCAAGCATCCCGATAAAGAAATAGGCCAAGTCTTACCAGGTATTACCTATTGAGTTGTAGAGCTAATTGATGCAGATCAGTCCCACAATTCATACCTCATCACTAGTTGGACAACTGGAGGACTAGTTGTGTGAGTTCATCATTAGGAAGTCATAATGACAATAACTTTTCCCACCCACTTTATTGCATCAGAACCTGCCTTATCATCACTGTATTGGAGAGAGGCTAGAATAACATCAGGTTAGGAGTCTTCCTCTGTCTGAGGATCCTTAGGCATGTCCTCACATGCTATTCACTTGGGTCTGATGGAACTTGATAAATCTGAGTGCCTTGCCCATACTCTAAAGAAGTTTAAAGATATAAATTATAAAATTGTTTATAGGGAAGTCTTTGTTATTGCAGGACCAAGAGCCAGGAGTTTAAGGACACTGAGGTATCAATGACTACAAACCAGAGAAGGTAAAACTTCTCAGGAAAGGCCCCACTGCATAAATTTCTCAGACTTCCTCATGCTTACGTGTATATGCTAAGCTTTCCAGACCTTTCAAAGTGTGGCCCCTCTTCTTCCAATGTTAAGACAACCATAACTATTCCAAGCAGCATTCATGTTAGCTGTTTCTGAGGAACAGAGAAGCAACTTTTCTTCTGATCGGACTTTTCTATTTTTAATGCTCATCTGCGTGGTCTTATTAACCTTACAGAATCTCTTACTGAAAAAAAGTAAATAATGTATGTGCTGACAGAACTTTGTCTGTTTTGTAGTTTTCCAAGACATTGTCTTTGATTGGCTCTGCTCAGATATCTTGACTTGTGCTGTCTGATTTCTGGTTCTTCCCAATAGCTCTGTTTTGCAGTATTTAGATGCAAGCACTTCTTTTCTCCTTTCAAGAAGCTGGGTCTTTTCTGTGGGTCTACCTTATTTAATAATAACGAGAAGTAACAAGGAGCATCTTTATGGAAAGGAATTACCTTGTTCCCATATTATGTCATTGTATACATGTATGTTGCCTTGTAGCTGAGTTCCAACTCGTGTCAAAGCTACTCCTGTCCTATGGTTTCTTGTTTAGAATTTTTCCCACAATGGTTATTAAAGTGGGATACCTATACTCATTAACAGTGGTGATTACATAGTCTTACTTGAAAATTAGTTTTAAGTTTCCTGTTAGTGTTTGAGACGCCATTTTAAGAATCTTGTCCTGTAAATTAGTAGGTCCCCAAAAGGATCCAGGTTTGTTCCTTCTTTCTCCCTTTCAGAATATTCCTTTGACACTCTTAGCATCTCTTACCACAGATCTACTTGGCTGTAGATATAAGTTCAGTTTTCTACAAAACATTCCAATTCAGAGTAGTTCTGAGTTGTTTCATTATCTTTAATTACTATGATTCATGTCCTCTGTCATTTTTCCTCCATCCTCCACATTTATGTTCACTAATAATAGCATTTCTGTAAAACCAGAACAATAATTAAGAACCAGTATGTAACTTTTTCCCACATAGTTTTGTACTAATTTTAGGCTATTGATTTAGAGTTTCTTTGAGCCTTTTCAGAGTCATAACACAAACCTGTGATTGTTGTTCTACTACTGCTTTATTTTTGAATATTGCCAACATTATTTCTTATTTTATTTCTGAAATTTGCTGACTTGCAAAGGAAAAGACAAGTTATTGCTTGTTTATCTTTTTTTATTTCTTGCCACTTATTTTCTGTCTTCATAGACTCCTACTTGACAGTAAAATATTTTTCAATAAAATCTGTGTCAAACTAGATATGTAACTAATTATTCTTGTTATAAAATATTAGATAATAGAGTTATTTTTCTTCAACAGTTATGGAATTACCTTGTTTTCCATTCACACCTTTGTTGTTCCTGCTGTTAATAAACACTGTGTATGTTATGGTTATAGCTATGTTCAGAATGATTAGATTTTTATTTTCATGCTCTTTATGGTAAGTTCAGACATCACACTAACTTGCAGTTCAAAAGAAATAAGGGTTTCTGTTACATTCAGAGTAGTATTATAGTTAGAGTTATATAGTTAACAGAGGTTGTTCCCTGGAAAGTTCTCACAAAGTGTTTTTCACTGTGGACTGTTTCTATAGCCTCTTTCCTTATACCTTTAGATCTTCAGGCTTTCCTGATTCCTCTTTCTTAAAAACAAAACAAAACAAAACCCAAACAAACAGCTTTTGTCAAAAACAGACTTCATAGGTCTGTTTCCTTGAAACTAATTCTGATTGCACTGTTCAGGCTTCTCCATGGTTTAAGTTTTATCTTGCCTCTCTGTTTCTGTGGTTTTGCGAGTAGTTACCTGGTAAGCTGATTTCCCCTCCTTTTGTGTGGTAACTACTCATTCCAGTACCATGGATTTTTTCTATACCACATGCAAATGCCATGGATGGAAGGAATCAGGGCGCCTTAATTGGGGAATGCATGTGTTGAAGTCCTTCATTAGACCGATCATCTCGTTTCAGTGAGAACAGTATTCTACATCTCACACTGATGGTTCAAATCCCATCTCTTGGTCTTTCAGCTACAATGTTAATTACTGTCATTTGCCACTCTAGCCTGGAATACTGTAGACTTTACTGTTGCTAGCCTTCTGCTTCTGCCATCTGTATTATTTGTCAGGGTATACAACCTGCAGGAGTCCTGTCTTTACATTGTGCTTTGGTATTGTATAAAAAGCTGCTGACATCTTTTTTGTTGTTGTTGTTGTACAGCAGTTGTTATACAAATCTGACAAGGACCCACATCTGCATTTTCCTAGCAAACTGTAATTTTTTCTTCTGAGACCTTGAGGGGGAGAGGGGCAGGACAGGAAACATAACTATTTTGCTTTGTTTTTTTAAGGATGTTTATATCTATATCAGATTTTTATCAATGTGTATATTGGGTCTGTTTCTCTGCCATCTAAGTGAATACACATGAAAATACATATTCTTTGCATTAGCCTGTTCAGATGTGTTTTTCTCCACTTATTATTTGTGATGCAGATTATTCTCCCCCAAGTATATTCCAGGCAAATCTTTCTCTTGAGCTCCTGGTATTTCGCATTCAACATATTCAAGTTCAAAACTCCTTATAAGAATTTTGTATTTTTCTTGGACCAGAGAGCAAACTTTTTCCTGTCAAAAAGATCTATGCCACTTTTGGGTTTTTACTTGTCTCCCTATAATTTGTCATTCCTCTCCTATTGAAACAACTAATACTCACTTTAAATTTAATTCAATGCTTGCTATTATAGCATTGGAACTTTAGGATTTTATTGGTAGCTCCTCTACCTACCACAGTACCACCTAATTTAACTTTTATAACTTTAATCTTTTTACTTTATGAAATGCTACCTATGCCTACTCCTAACAAGAGAGAACAATTCATCTTTGAAAAGTATATAAATTGCTTGGGACAAGGTTGGAAGATATCTGGGAATAATTCTAAGAATGTGATTGTTTCTGCCTTCAATTCTGCATTAAAGTAGGCAGCAATGCATAGAATTAAAGAAGACTGGAAAGCTTAAGAAAAACTTCAAATACAGATAGGTCAGGAATTGGTTGGAGGAGTTACCTGTCTTCAACTCGGTATCAGAAAAGATTTAATGTGTCAGAAGTATAACAAAAGGGAAAAGGTATGGCTGCGTAAGAAAACGCCACCACTGGAAAAAATGCTGACAGACTAGGTAGTTACACTTACGAGTAATATATTTCAAATAGTGCAGTCTGTTTCTCCCCATCTCGGAGATAAGGCATAAACTGGATGTGTCTAAACTAAAGATAAAGAATACATACTTAGGAAATATGCACACAAGACTCGAGGTGCTTAGGGACATGGTATAGGGGTGGTCTTGGTAGTGTTAGGTTTATGGTTGGACTCGATGATCTTAAAGGTCTTTTCCAACCTATACGATTCTGTGATTCTATGATTCTGTGACTCTAAACCTACTCCTGTGTGTTCTGTCTATCTTCTATCTTGTCTTGCATTCTTCTTGTGTCTTTTGGGAAAAAAAAAAAAACAAACACACACATATCAGTAGCTCTTTAAGTTCTCATTATGGTGACCTACTGTCCCTTTAGGTTGTTTTTGGAGCTACTGAGATAGTTTGGGCTGATTTGCTGAAGGTCCTATCCTGGTGCTGGCCTGAGAGTGGGGGGAAGTGTGGAATTTCTCTTTGTAAGAAAGCAAAGCCTAAATATGGCAGTCAAAGTGTTCATTTGCTAAGAACTTGAGAAAGAGCGGTGGTGTAACTAGCCAGGTGGCTGTGGCTCTTGTATCCTATCATGTAGTTTTAGGTGAGTGTTTTGTTGTTTCGCTGTATAGTAAGTTATAAAATTTCTGTTCTGTGTAAATTTGTGACATGTCTGGCAAAAACTTCACATTTAGAAAAGCAGTACAGCCTGCATGGATGAATTAACTTTGGTTTTAAATGTTTCTGAATGGAAATGCTAGCATAGGTGGGATGAATTTTCTTCTTTTCTATTCCACTCAATAAATTTTTACTGGCATGATGAGTTTTAAGATCTGGTGAACTGGGTGTGATATGTAATATGACCCTCCTTTGAATGGAATTTTTAATCATGCTTAGAGTTATCCTCAGGGGTGACAGAAGCAGCTTGCCATATGCTTAATATTAGCTCATCTGTGGCACGTATCTTCAGTATTTTTGATTCATGTTTTAACGATTAGACTAGATCTCTATTCAGTACTCAAAAACTTTTTTGCCTCAGTCTTCACTGGCAACCTCCCTTGCCACACCTCTCAAGTGGATGGACCGCAAGACAGGGACTGAGGGAGCAAAGTCCCTCCCACTGTAAGGGAAGATCAGGTTCGTGACCACCTGAGGAACCTGAACATATATATAAGCCTATGGGACCTGACGAGATGCATCCCAGAGTCCTGAGGGAATTGGCTGATGTAGTTGCCAAGCCACTCTCCATGATATTTGAAAAGTCATGGCAGTCAGGTGAAGTCCCTGGTGACTGGAAAAAGGGAAACATTGCACCCATTTTTAAACTGGATAGAAAGGAGGACCCTGGGAACTACTGACAGCTTCACATTTGTGCCTGGGAAGATCATGGAACAGATACTCCTAGAAGCTATGCTAAGGCACATGGAGGACAGGGAGGTGATTTGAGACAGCCAACATGGCTTCATCAAGGGCAAGTCTTGCCTAACCAACCTAGTGGCCCTCTGTGATGGAGTGACTACATCAGTGGACAAGGGAAGAGCTACAGATGTCATCTATCTGGACTTCTGTGAGGTCTTTGACACGGTCCCCCACAACATCCTTCTCTCTAAAGTGGAGAGATATGGATTTGATGGCTGGACTATTTGGTGGATGAGGAATTGGCTGGATGGTCACATCCAGAGGGTAGTGGTCAATGGCTCAATGTCCAGATGGAGATCGGTGACAAGTGGTGTCCCGCAGGGGTCTGTACTGGAACCAGTACTGTTTAATATCTTCATCAATGACATAGACAGTGGGACTGAGTGCACCCTCAGCAAGTTTGCAGATGACACTAAGGTGAGTGGCATGGTTGACACGCCTGAGGGACGGGATACCATCCAGAGGGATCTGGACAAGCTGGAGAAGGGGGCCCATGTGAATCTCACGGAGTTCAACAAGGCCAAGTGCAAGGTCCTGCACCTGGATCAGGGCAATCCCCAGTATCAATACAGGCTGGAGGATGAAGGGATTGAGAGCGTCCCTGCAGAGAAGGACTTGGGGGTACCAGTGGGTGAAAAGCTAGACATGACCCAGCAATGTGCGCTTGCAGCCCAGAAAGCCAACCATATTGTGGGCTGCGTCAAAAAAAGCATGGCCAGCAGGCCGAGGGGGTGATTCTGCCCCTCTACTCTGCTCTGGTGAGACCTCACCTGGAGTACTGTGTCCAGCTCTGGAGTCCTCAGCACAGCAAAGGCGTGGACCTGTTGGAGTGGGTCCAAAGGAGGGCCACAAAAATGATGAGAGGGATGGAACACCTCTCCTATGAGGACAGGCTGAGAGAGTTGGGGTTGTTCAGCCTGGAAAAGAGAAGTCTCCGGGGAGACCTTATTGAGGGCTTTCCATACTTAAAAGGGGCTTATAAGAAAGACGGGGACAGACTTTTTAGCAGGGCATGTTGCAATAGGACAAGGGGTAATGGTTTTAAACTAAAAGAGGGTAGATTCAGACTAGATATAAGGAAGAAATTTTTTTACAATAAGAGTGGTGAAACACTAGAATGGGTTGCCCAGAGAGGCGGTAGATGCCCCATCCCTGGAAACATTCAAGGTCAAGTTGGATGGGGCTCTGGGCAACCTGATCTGGTTGAAGATGTCCCTGCTCATTGCAAGGCGGGGTTGGACTAGATGACCTTTAAAGGTCCCTTCCAACCCAAACTGTTCTATGATTCTATAGGTCAATCCAGCCTTTTTTTTTTTCCCCTTCTTTTTTTTCTCCAGTGGAAACTACTCTTAGAGCAGCTTTGATCTGCCAGCCCATGGAGGCTTTCACCCAGTGGCAAATCCTGGCATTCAGATATGTCATTGACTGTAGGCTGAATGCTTTGCAAGTGTGTGGCATTTAAAGGGAAAATCAAGAAGGTAGACATTAAGTAAAAGATGTGTAGCACAGTTACTATTGCTACAGGAAACATTCTGCATTTCCTGACTATGTATTTTCTGCTGAAACCCTGAACCTGATAACCCTGAACTGGGTTATCAGGACAATTTTATATAGCCCTATCAAACCTCAACACATAAAGCATTTGATTTTGGCCTCCCTCACAGGATTTCTTGGGAAAAAACCAACCAACCACACCCTCTGTCATGACTGTAGATAAAGAAAAGCTTTTATTCTCAGAGAATCAGGTGTTCACTGCATAGCATTGGGTGCTGGGGCCCCACTCACCCTTATAGTGTAAAGCATGTTAAGTGACTGTTCTCCTTCATCCTCTAAATTTTTATGTGTGTCGAACACTGTTAATATCTCTCCAAAGAAAGCGTGTCAGACTAATCATGGACCTCATTCCAGAGACTACTGAGGTCACTGAAAAGACGTTCACTTACCTCTGTAGGCATTAGGCTGGGCCCAGTAGTTACTTTCTTGAGCCCTTAAAGGATATGTCAGATCTTTGTGAAGAAATAATTTTCCGGTGAAATATCCCCAAAGTATTCCAGTTTTTACTATTGACAACTGTGATACCTGTGAAATGCCTGTCATCAGGGAATGGCATCCTCAATATCCACTGGAGACAGAAAACTTTTTTCACTTCAGAAACATTTCAGGTCAACAGAAAGCTTCAATTACACAAAAGCAGTGTGCTGGTTTTGGCTGGGATTGAGTTAATTTTCTTTATAGTAGCTCGTATGGGGCTATGGTTTGGATTTGTGCTGAAAATAGTGTTGATAATATAGAGATGTTTTAGCTGTCACTAAGTAGTGCTTATACTAAATCAAGGACTTTTCAGCTTCCCATGTTCTGCCAGGTGCACAAGAAGTTGGGAGGGGGCACAGCTGGGACAGCTGACCCCAACTGACCAAAGGGATATCCCATACCATATGACATCATGCTCAGCATATAAAGCTGGGGGAAGAAGAAGGAAGGGGGGAACTTTTGGAGTTATGGCATTTTGTCTTCCCAAGTAACCATTATGTGTGATGGAGCCCTGCTTTCCTGGGGATGGCTGAACACCTGCCTGCCCATGGGAAGGAGTGAATGAATTCCTTGCTTTGCTTTGCTTGCATGCACGGCTTTTGCTTTACCTATTAAACGGTCTTTATCTCAACCCACGAGTTTTCTCACTGTTACCCTTGGATTGTCTCCCCCATCCCACTGTGACGGGAGTGAGCGAGAGGCTGTGTGGTGCTGGCGGGGGTTAAACCATGACAAGCAGATAGAAGGTAACAGTGACATTTGTGTATCACACAAAAGGTGAATACAATACATCAGTGAACACTCCTCTTAAATAAATCTGTTGCAGTGTTTCAGCTACAGTGAACCAATAATGCAAAACAGTAGGAAATACAATTGTATGTGTTGTTGTGAATATATGCTTTATTATTCCCCTTATGTTACACCCTTAGGCTTATTTTATGTTCAGAATTTTTCAACAAAGACATTACTTAAATTTCAACTCTGAAGCTATAATGTCACTTACCTTCTGTCCAATAAATCTGAGTTAATCATGGGATGAACTCTGCATTTCTTGCCTGGGATTACTAGTAATAGCTCTTCCTTAAAATGACGCTGGAGTGGTTAAAGAATCTAAGATGATTGTTTGGATTATTCTGCACATAAACTGCTGCAAGAATGAAGGTTGCTGTTTTTCAAGTATTTGTGTTCTCAAACAGATAATGAGATGGCTTCTTGAAGCTAGGGATTACAAAGCACAGAAGTGCCAGCAATCATTAACTAGAAGTGAGTTTATTTTCTCCAATTGAAGAAAATCAAAACAGGTAATATCTCTCTTATGCATCTTTAAATAGACCTCTGGTGGTGTATGGCACTGGTGGATATTTTTTGAAGTGTTCTTGTTATAAGAGAAGCTTGTTCTAGCATACGTATTATTGGTCTATATTTCTCTTTGCCTCTTATGATTTCCATTTGCTATCCCTTTGACATAGGAATATTTTGCTGCAATGCAAGTTGCAGTAGAGAGGAAACAAAGAAAGGAAGTTGGGTGAAGAAGAGTTCCTAACAAAATTAAGTCATTATCTTTACAAGTAATCCATATGCAAGAATGTAAAGAATCATACAAATGTTTTAAATAATGATTTTTTTGAGGAGGAACCATTTTAAGATTTCTGTTTGGATTAATCTTTATAACACAAGGATAAGAACAAGCAGTAAATTAATTATGGGGAGAAAGTAAAGCAAAAAAGGGAATGAAAGAAGTGTATTTGAATGCCACAGCTGAGAACTCAATCATCTTAATTTTTTCACTGATTTTAGGTATTTTTTAGGTTAGGGAGTTCTAGACAGGCACCCTAGTGTAACAGTGTTATCAATATTCCCTTGCTAAATCTATCATACTTATCTCATATTCTGACTGTGAGGGTCGTTGAACACTGGCGTAGGATGCCCAGAGAGTTGTGGAGTCTCCATCATTGGAGGTATTCAAAACCTGACTGGACATGGTGCTGGGCAAACTCCTCTAACTGACCATGCTTGAGCAGTTCACTTGGAGTAGATGATCTCAAGAGGTCCCTTCTGATCAACTATTCTGTAATTCTGTGACTTTAAAACAGACTAGTGTTGCCACTATTAAAGTGGTTAAGGGCTACTGATGAGTGTGGAATGTCCACAGATTCAATTGAATGGTTGTGAATGGGTGGATGGGCTGTATGAAGTGAAATAAACGTGTTAAATAAGCATTACGGCAGATAGGGTCTTTTTTGTTTTTTGTTTATGGTGTCTCTCCCTGCTCCACCCCCTTCCCCTGCCATTAACTATGTGATTTGTTTAAACCTGTCATGGGGCAAAAAGGGAGTTTTCCAATTTCCTACAGTGTCCAAGGTCATGTAGAACCCTTTGGAGGAAAGGGGAAATGCAGCCATCTTGGGAGGCCCATTCAGTCCAAGGAGGCTTCTGTTAGCTTCCTGCCCTGCCTTGGAAGGACACAATAAGCAGGGGAGAGTGTTGTTTCTAGATCTTTTGTTTTTAATCTGTCCCAGCAGACTGGAGTTTTTCCCTCTGGAAAACTAATCTTGTTCAAATAGCATTTTAATGTTGTGCTGCTTTAGCAGCTGGAAATCCTCCTGGTTTGCCTGTTTTAAGGAAAAGCTGGAGACAACTTCACCTTCACAGTCTTGCTGACTGAGGTTTCCTCACAAGCACAGTGAGTAGGGATGCCAAAAGAGAGCCCAGATCCTAAAATAAAGAGGATATATTTTCCTTTAATAGCTCACACTGGTGGGAGAAATTATTTATTACTGCTCTGTGAAATATGTTACCATGTGAAGAGGAACAATATGCTAGTGTTCTCAACTAAGCTGGTTTTGTTAGGATTTTAATGAACAAGATCTGCTAGTGTTCAGTCTGTACGATTAATTTAGACTAAATCATAATTCTCAAGGAACTTTGATTTGTTAAGTAATGCATAATTGACTTTTATGATGATTACTGTTAAATGAATGCATTTATGCCAATTTTCTCTCTAACTTTGAGGTTGACTGAGTTGTTGCAACATCTGGATTCTGTGATAAATGAAGGAAATTTTCATTTGTTCTGATTATGTCCCATTATGTCAAGGAGTTCCCACATGGCATCATTTGGGTATTTTTTTTTCCTTGTATTCTTTTATTGCCATTCATGTGTAATTTTTTCCTATATTCCTTTCATATACCTCTGAATAGTTTATCCTTGTCAAACATAAGGACCTAGCACTATCTGTGTGCTCTTTGACTGAAGCAAAGTTTCATACAAACTGATGTCGTTTCCTGTGTTGCTGATGGAACTTTAACCCAGATAGTATCATAGAATCATTTAGGTTGGAAAAGACCCTTAAGATCATCGAGTCCAATGGTAAACCTAATGCTGCCAAGTCCACCGCTAAACCATGTCCCTAAGCACCACATCTACACACCTTTTAAATACCTCCAGGGATGGCGACTCAACCACTTCCCTGGGCAGCCTCTTCCAATGCTTGACAACCCTTTCAGTGAAGAAATTGTTCCTATTATCCAATCTAAACCTCCCCTGGCACAACTTGAAGCCATTTCCTCTTGTCCCATCACTAGTTACTTGGGACAAGAGACCGACACCCACCTCTCTACAACCTCCTTTCAGGCAGTTGTAGAGAGCGATAAGGTCTCCCCTCAGCCTCCTTTTCTCCAGACTAAACAATCCCAGTTGTCTCAGCTGCTCCTCATAGGACTTGTTCTCTAGACCCTTCACCAGCTTTGTTGCTCTTCTTTGGATGTGTGCCAGCACCTCAATGTCCTTCTTGTAGTGAGGGACCCAAAACTGAACACAGTATTTGAGGTGCGGCCTCACCAGGGCCGAGTACAGGGGCACGATCACTTCCCTAGTCCTGCTGGCCACACTATTTCTGATACAAGCCAGGATGCTGTTGTCTTTTTGGCCACGTGGGCACGCTGCCGGCTCATATTCAGCCGTCTGTCAACCAACACCCCCGGGTTCTTTTCCACCAGGCAGCTTTCCAGCCACTCTTCCCCAAGCCTGTAGCGCTGCATGGGGTTGTTGTGACCCAAGTGCAGGACCCGGCACTTGGCCTTGTTGAACCTCATACAATTGGCCTCAGCCCATTGATCCAGCCTGTCCAGACCCTTCTCAGAGCCTTCCTACCCTCAAGGAGATCAACACTTCTGCCCAACTTAGTATCATCTGCAGACTTACTGAGGCTGTGCTTGATCCCCTCGTCCGGATCATTGATAAAGATCTTAAACAGAACTGGCCCCAGTAATGAGCCCTGGGGAACATCGCTTGTGACTGGCCGCCAACTGGATTTAACTCCCTTGACTACCACTCTTTGGGCCTGGCCATCCAGCCAGTTTTTTACCTGACGAACAGTACACCCATCCAAGCCATGAGCAGCCAGTTTCTCCAGGGGAATGAGATGAGACAGGATATTTTCATTTCAAAAATGCACTTAAGTTCCCCAAGTTCAAATATTTGCATTTAGGAATTGAGAAGCAAGTTGCACAAAATACATGGAGGATATATAGAGTACTGTAAAAGTTTTTGTATTGTTTCATATGATAGAGATATTATTTATTCTTTTAAACATAACATCATCAGTGTCCTAGTTCACCACCAATTTGTTACATTAATAAATTGAGATAAAAATGAGATTTTTATCTTGCTTATCCTGTGATATAGGATATAAAAACTTACTCACTTTAGATGTTGATATTGTGTTGCCATTCCAGCCATATCTTTAACACTTTCCAAAATCTTGTTAACAAACTCTTGTTCATGCTACACACACTTTAGTAAGCATCACTACATTATCTGCCTTTTAAATCTTCCATTTTTTTCTGTATGCATTTGCCTTTGCAGTCCCTCAGAACACAGGATACACAACAAAAACCTTCTCATATTTTTTTTATTTAATTTGTTAGGAATCATTGTCTTCTGTGTTATAAACTCCAGTCTTAGGACACAGTGAAAAATGCAAGTCATATTAGTTATCAGTCCTTGGTCAGGAATAAGGAGACAAATAGGTTTGGGTTTATTTTGTTTTTCCTACCTGATAGAAAGGTTATGAAGAATGGCATAAAAAACTGAATTACAGAATCACAGCAGGGCTGAGGTGATCATCTGGTCCAAACCTCCTACTTGAACAGGGTCACCTGTAGCCAGTTGACCAGGACCATGTCGCGATGGCTTTTGACTATCTCCAAGGATGGAGAGTCTTCAACCTCTCTGGGCAACCTGTGCCAGTGCTCGGTCACCCTCACAGTGAAAAAGTTTTTCCTGATATTCAGGTGGAACCTCCTGTGTTGCAGCTTGTGCCCATTGCCTCTGGTCCTGTCACTGTGCACCACTGAAAAGAGCCTGGGTCCATCTTCTTTACTTCCTCCTGTCAGATATTTGTAGACATTCATATAGACATTCATCCCCAGCATTCTCTTCTGTAAGCTGAACAGTCCCAGCTGTTTAAGCCTCTCTTCATAGGAAAAAAGCTCCAAAACCGGACCCAGTTCTCTAGATGTGGCCTCACCAGTGCTGAGCAGAGAGGAAGGATCACCTACCTTGACCTGGTGGCAATACTCTTCCTGATGCAGCAAAGGTCCTGGTGGACACCTGGTGGACACCAGGACCACCAAGTCCTTTTCTGCGCATCTGCTTTCTAGCCAGTCAGCCTGTAGCGTATACTAGTGTAGGGGGTTATTCTTTCCCAGGTGCAGGACTTAGCTCTTCCCCTTGCTGAACTTCATGAGGTTCCTGTCAGCGCATTTCTCCAGCTTCAAGGTCCTCCTGGATGACAGCACAACCTTCTGGTGTATCAGCCACTCCTCCCAGTTTTGTGTCATCTGCAAACTTGCTGCGTGTACGCTCTGATCCATCATCTAGATCATGAATGAAGGTGTTGAACAATATTAGACCCAGTATTGACCCCTGGGATAGACCTCTACTTTCTGGCGACTTACGAATGTGTGGTTCTTGCTGTCTGTTGTATGATTGTTATGTTATTCCAGGTTTATGCAGCCAGTTTGTGTGTGGTAAGTAAAATTAACTGCTTGGTACTTCCATGTTCAGATGGACAAATTCAGATGGACCTAGATCCCTTGTGCCAAGACTGCTTGTTCCAAGATGTCTCCAATAGTGTCTCTACTGCCACCTTTGTAGTAACAGGAGCTGGCTGAATTATGTGATACCACCCTTGGACTAACTCTTGCGCTTTAATAAGAAGATGCCTTTTACCATGATTTGCTTTCATGTTGGTCACAACATGTTAAAGGCTGTACCAACACACAAATTTCCTGCATTGTGGAAATATTTCACTAAGTGTATGTGTCTCCTGAAGATTACATAACATACAGATAATACAGAAAACAGATTCAGTTACTTATTTACACATTTTCTAAATGACTTCTCTATTCACCTTTTGTAAGTCATGAGTCTTTAAAGCATTAAAGAGTTAGTTTTATCCATTTACTGTGGTAGATTGATTTACTGCCTGTAGGAGTAAATAATTTAGTATGAACCAGGTCCTCTTTTGCCTAGTCTCTGAAAACTTTTGACCATGAAAAAGTGCTAGCTTTTAACTGTAATTTTGATAGAAGTTACTGATAACTTCTAAGTGCTCATTATGCATGTTTTTCAGTTGATATTTTGGCAGCCCTTTGAGAGAAATTCTCAGAGAAGACAATTGCCTACATTTAGTATACTCCACTGGAACCCCAGTTCTTTAATATTCAAACGTGGTGTTAAGATGTCTGTTTCTGTGAATGGCTAAATGTGATAAAACGCATGCACATGTAGCTAGAATATATATACTTAATGAATAACTACAGAAAAATAAGAATAATTTTGCAATCTTTCTTTGATACGTGTTACCATTTAGTTACTCTTCATATGTTACAGATTTGGTGAAAACTGTACTGTCATAGTGGTATTCTGGCAAAAAGTCATGTTCCTGCTGAAGTGAAAACACTTTGAAAAAGTGTCAGTTTTGATTGCATATTGTTATCAACCCATATATTGCTAATCTAAAATATACTTTTAAAATGGAGTGTTTATTTGACTTCTGATATGAGAATAATAACATGCAAAAGTTGAGAATGAATTTATTTCATCACAGTGACTGTTCAAAAACTGAGAAATTCCATTTTTAAATTGTATGTTAGAATAGGGTAGAACCTGAAGAAATTATTAAGCTGTTAGATGTTGTTCTCATCTACCTCTAGTAAACAAGGATTTTTTTATACTTTTGGAACTCTTTGTGCATGCTAACATTGCCCCGTGATTGGGTTTATTGCCTTAGGGAAAATGCTTGAGTATTGAGTTCAGTAGCTGTAATCAAATGTGTTCTCTTTTTAATTTTTTTTTCGTGTCATAATGTTGCTTAGTGTATGGACCCAGAGAGAATAATTTTAGGGTTTGTGCATTGTAACATTTCCTTCCTTTTAATTCCTACCCCCTTGAAATCTGCTGAAAAGTGCTGTTGCAGGAATTTCAAGTCACAAAAAATAAGGATTTTTTCCAGAAACTAGTAGTATATTTATCAAATTGCAGGAGATTACCTTTTATGCAAGTGACAAGGTACTAAATGCTAAGCTAAGAAAATACCTTTTTATCCGGAGCTTTTTCATAAAGAAAACCTATACTTCCCTACTTCCCCCTCCCAAATTAGTCTGTAATCATTACCTGTTACAAAATGTTGTGCCTTGTCTTAATCTCAGAGTAGAATAAATAATGTCATTCTTAATGCAGAAGTGTCTGTTACTCTGAAGCAAGATTTTGTCAAAATATGTATGCCCTGGAGTAAAATCCTAGCAGTCACTCCAATAAAGATAAGCTCTGTTTTTTATCAACCATATGTCAGGCTGGAGTATAACCTTCCATGGGGCTATGGAATTCATTCACTAAACTACATTTTACATTGAGGGGAACCCAAGGGATCAAATGGATTATGCAGTTGTAAAGGACTTTCTTTTTATTCTAGATTAGTGCTAAGCCAGACTGATTTAAAAATGTGGAGAACCTCCAAACTGAGGGTATTTGGAAACCCACTAGAAATTTGGAGAGGTGCCTGCTGCTGTTGGGCTGCTTGAACTTATATTAATGGCCCAGGCTGCTGGAAGTGTACAAGCTATGCAAGACTTGTGCAGAAAGAATTAGATTTTTTTTTTAATTAAAACAGCCCATTTGCCTGCTCTTACTTCTGCATTGGCTGCTTTTGTATTGCAATTTCTTTATTAATTCTGAGTGATATATGTTCATTTTGACTGTAAGAAGGCAATTTGTAGCCTTAACCACTGAAGTTCTGGTCATAAAAAGACAAATAAGCTTCTGCTTATCTGGTCCTTACTACAGCAGAGTCTCCAAAGGATTTAAAAATAGAAAAAAATGTGGTTATTTTTTTTTTTCTTCTTGTAGGAAGAAAGGGCAATTTAGCTTACATGCCTATGCATGGTGGACCAAAGGAAAGGTGGACCAAAGGAAAGGTGGACCAAAGTGCAGTTGGGCACTGAACCTGTCTCATTCTCTAGGTTTAATACACATCTGTGTTCTTGGTATCTTCATGTTGAGGATAGCTTTGTCATACCCTGCATTTTCTGTTTATTCCTTTAAAGAATGGGAGATTAATTAATTCAGGAAATAGCATAAGTAAGTCCAATCACACATCGTTCTCCCCATGCTTTTGTTGTTGTTGTTGGTCAGTACTTGACTTCTCTGTAAAGGCAGTAAAGTGTTCGGCTTAAATTATATTACAAGTCCTAAAACAAGCCCTTTTCTGTTAAGTGCAAAAGCTATTGCTTTCTTTTTGTAAAGGGACGAATTCTCTTCAGTGTATACATTTTATAAGCATGAAAGGAGACAAGTAGAGCAGTGACTGTTGGCTTTATGAATACTTTTTCAGAACAGTGGTTCCATTAAACTATTACCAGAGTAGGGAAGAATGATTTTTTTTAAAATATTTTTTTTATTTTTTCCCCTGCAGCTCTTAAATTAATTTCCTAAATCCTAGATAAAATAGGAAGAACTTTCCTAATCTTCAGTGTGAAGTTCTTCAGAAGTACAGTAATAGCTTACTCACGAGAGCATTTGCATAAGATATGAAAGCCCAACATCATGTCCTTGGTTTGCTTGACCTGCATCAAAACTTAGCTTAGTCTTTTTACATGCCTGGTGGTTAGACAAGCCTTCTGCATACTGGTTGTTCTATACTTTATTGTGCTTTGAGGACTTGATAGGTATTTTTGAAGCTTATACTGGTGCATTCATACATGTCTGGCTACATTACAGTCCCTCCTCCCTTTTTATGTTTGTTACACTTACAGTTGGTGAGTGAATTTTGATATACGTCTCCACTGTCCTTGGAGAAAGGTATTGGATGAGTCTCAGTCTGGTTGTATCTAATTAGATATGTGGCCTTCTAAATAGTTAACATTAATCTTGTCAGCATGGTGAAAGTCTTCCCTGCTATATGATATAAACTAACAGATCTACAACCCCACACATTCTCATCTAATATGTATTATCTTTTTTCAGAACATTGGAATGTGCTAAGCATCATATAGAAGAAAAAAAAAGTGTCATTTAATATTTTACAAATGGCAAGTATTTGCTCACTCTGTGCTTTCTCTGATCTTGGAACAGTATGTTAACAAACTGATTTATGATTGTAGTTTAATGAAAATCTTTATTTCGGTGAGTCACTTCAAAAGTCCTGGCAAAAGTCAGGAAGTCTAACACATTGATCATTATAACTTTATAAATCACTAAATTTCATTTTATCCAGTGGAATTACAGATTTGCATGTACTGAAGATCTTTGCCCCACATTATGATTAATAATGTTCCTTTGTATACTTTCCTTCTCCTACAGATTTTATAATTTAGACAGCTGCAAATCCTTAAGAAGAAAAAATTACATTTAGTAGAGATGAGTCCCTGGGAGATCAAAGAATTTAAATAATTTGCTCATAACTACAAAGTATAATGAAGACTTATTTTGAGTACTTCTTCCTTGACTTATCGTCAGTCTCTAATCACTGTGGGAACTTCCAGTGGAAATCAAAGGGCATGGCTTTCGTAAATCATGAAAACATGGATTTTTAACATTAGTATTAATCATGTCAGCAAAGGTTACAGACAGAATAGATGATATAAAAGAATAAACAGGGAAGGGGAGTTTTGGGATATGCATCCTGACATAACTTAAAAGGATGTCAGAGCAAAATAGCTTTCTGTTCTATTAACAACAGTTAACAAAGTTAATCCTGACTGTGTATTTCCAGCTGCCTGTTTACCCTATGCCAGCTATTTTAATAGAAGATCAGCTGTGTAGTGAGGGCCTGGGAGTCTAAAATTCTTCAGGTGTTAGTGACCATGGAAGTTAATACCACGAAATGAGTAAGAAATATTTAATATTTAGATCACAGTTCTTTGTCAGGATCACTTTGCCCATCTTTGAAGTAGTATATGAGCTATTAATAAACACTGATATATTCCAGTACAGTAATAATAAAGATAGATATATATGCTGTGGAAATCAGGCTTTCCTCTGTGGGTAATACTGATATACACTTAAATAAAACGTACAATTGGAAATAAAGGTGGAAGAAAGGCTGGATGAAGATGAAATGTTGAAATTGAAAACTAGAGTTGAGGAGAAATGGAATTTAGTGACAAATTAAGTGGAGATCAAAGCACATGCAAGGCAGAAGTATTTTAATGGATGTTATGAAGTACAGCGCACAACGGGAGGTGATATAGTCGAATGGTTTAGTGTATCTGAGATGTATCTGGAAGAAAATGGCTCTAACAGGTAAGAAGCTTGCAGTCACAGGGCCAAGTGTAAATCCATGCATATAAGGAAAGAACTTCAGTTAACTATGTAGAGGACCTGAAATACTGGATGGTATTTTTGTGATGTGGTTATATAGGCAAGGTATGAAAATGCAGTATGAACTAAAATTTGAGAAATTTAGGAACACAGAATTTCTGTCTTTGCTTTTCTGGTTGAAGGGAGAGTCTTTTGAGGTTCACTCCTTAGAGATTTGATTTAGCTGTTTTGTAGTAATGAAGTTATGAGTAGTTGCATCAACTGAGGATGTAAAGAAACAGATGGGGTGTTCTGAATTGGTTAATTTTAAGTGTCATTCCTGCAGCTCTTCAGAATAGACTCAGATGTTATTGTTCAACATACTAAAAATTAATAAACTCAAGAATCCAAAATTATAGGATACTATGAAAATGCTGGCTGCAGCTGGATGAAAATATTACTGTTCAAAGACAAAATTAAATACAAGTAAATAGAAAGCTGATAAAGCCAGGATTTTTTCCAGAAGTCTGCATGAAACAAGCAGAAATTACCTGGAAAAAGAAATTAAAACAATCAATTAAATACAAGGGGAAAGAATTTAAAAAAATGATATCTTGCCAAAAGTTTCTAAGGTCAGGAACTAGTACTGTGGCTGTATGTGCCCAACTTTACTTGCAAATCAAGATACAAATGAATAAACATAGTTAAGGGCAACTTCTGTAGGTTTGAGTTGACTAGCTTGTGTGATGGATGGTGTACTGCAACTGTAAGTGCAAATTACAAATAATCAATGAATATTGAGCTTTCAAATTTTTCTTCTCTGTTCTTTTGTGTATGCGATATAGTGTCCTCATGCTAATGAGACAAGGAAAAAAATGCATAGTAATAAAAAGTACATTGTTATGCACCAATGCTGGAAGAGGCCAGTTGAGAATAATTAATAAATATATAAATACCTTGTTTACAAAGAAAACAAGTGTATGTTTCCATTTGTGGATTTCCATGGAAACTGCCTGAAAAATCATCGTTACTATACTCAGAATCAGAAACAGCTTGTTTAGAAAAAAGAAATCTGTACCAGTTTTTCAGACTTATTAATGTAGTCATGACGCTTTCTATGTCAGGCTCATATGCACCTAAATATAATCAGTTTTACACATTTCAGTCTGATGTTGGAATGCTTTATGACCATTGAAATGTCTTTGTGACATGCAGAATGCATCCAACTGCGAGATCAGTGCCATAATAAAGTGCCAGTCAAGGGACATAAACTCTTGCCTCTTTCCTAAAAGACCAAACTGCCATTGATAAAAACAGGGTTAGCTTTTTTGTGTGTATTGTTGTTGTGGGGCTTTTTAATTTTCTTGTTTAATTACAGTTCAGGTATAGTGTTGGCCCTGGGAATACAATCAGAAATCGTTTACTCTTTCTAAAATCTATTCTGTAATGTAATACAGCGCAGTTACACTTTTCCTGAATGATAAATTAAAAACACAGTGGAGTTCTAACATGCTGAAAGCTCCCCCTGCTGTTGAAGAGCCATTAAGCGATGAGTCATCCCTTTGGATTTTGTGTTTAAAAGAAAAGCCAAGATCAAATGCTGTAAACGAGCTAATGGACAAAACCTGTTTATTTCAGTGATGACGTTTTCAGCTGATGAAATAAAGAAGCTAATATGCTTGCATTAGGGTTAAATTACTGTAAGAATCATGGCAAAAGAGAAAATCCATGGTAAGAAAGAAGCTATTTCAGTTAAACTAAATGAGGAAAAAAGTTAACCATAAAATCCTTTTTTTAAACTGCACCACTATTTTACATAGGGAGGGATATTCAAGGTATTATTTGAGTCGTATATGGTTAAGGTTATAAATTTATTCTGGTTAAGATCAATTAGCAACCTCTGAAGATTACACTTTTGAGAATTTCAGGTAGTTTATCGTAGCAATGCTGTATTCTGTAAGTAAGGTGCAGTGAAATTGCTTAAATTGAAATGATACTTGGACATAGCCCAAGTTAAGGTAACTGTCTTCACTATTGTATTGAAGAAAAACATACATATACAGGACAGATGACTTTATACCATTCTGCATATGAACAATGTGCTTCTGTTATCCACAAAAAGCAAAAATCAGCTGATTGGAGGGATACACATAACTAAATAACATACTTTTGGGAACTGATTTAAGGAGAATATCAAATATATTATGCAAAGAGCATACTGTGCTCAGATCAGATTGCAAGTTACAGTAGTGCAATAGGACAGGAACCAGTGAAATTACATTAATGGGAATGAAAGGAAAGCATCTGAAGAGCATCCAGATAGAAAAAACAAACTGGATCTTTATTTTATTTTTTTTATTTTCTGTACTGGGCTTCTGCTGTCTTTGACAGGGGCAGCAGCATCACAATTCTCACTTTTCCTGTGTTTTATTCTCCTCGGAGTGCTGGTCACACATCACTGTCTTGATATATATCAGCCAAACATGTAACAGGATATTCAGGCCTACTTTGTTCTCAAATTTTATAATCTACAGCTATCTGTGTTTGTGGTGAGTTGACGATGGCCGGTTGCCAGATCCCCACCTGGCCACTCCCTCACTCCCCCTCTTCAACAGAACAGAGGGAGAAAATAAGATGGAAAAGCTCGTGGGTCAAGACCAAAAAAGGCAGATCACTGACCAATTACTGTCACAGGCAAAACGGACTCAACTTGGGCAAAATTAATTTAATTTATTGTCCATTAAAAATAGAGTAGGATGGTGAGAAACAAACACAAAAAATTAAAACACCTTTCCTCCATCCATCTACCCTGTTTCCCTGGCTCACCTTCACCCCTTCACTCCCGACTCCTCCACCTCCTTCCCCCTGAGAGGCGCAGAGGGATGGGGAACGGGGGCTGCGGTCAGTCCCTAACAGCTCCTCTCTGCCGCTCCCTCCTCCTCATGCTGTTCCCCTGCTTCAGCGTGGGGCCTTCCCGCGGGCTGCAGGGAAACACCCGCCCCACCGGGGTCTCTGCCGGGGCCGCAGGGGCCTCTCTGCCGGGGCGCCTGGAGCAGCTCCTGCCCTCCTCCTGCTCTCCCCTCGGGGCTCGCAGGGCTGTTTCTCACCCTGTTTCCCTCAGCCCCGGCTGCCGGGCAGCGTTTTGCCCTTCCTTCCCGAGGCGCCCGCCCGTGGCTGAGGGGCTCAGCTGGGCCCTGCGGTGGGGCCGTTGGAGCCGGCTGGAACCGGCTGTGTGCGGCACGGGGCAGAGCATGACGTTACGTTGCGTGGACTATCCCTTTGGTCAGCTGCAGTCAGTGGTGTCCCCTCCCAACCTGCCGTACACCCCCAGCCTACTCTCTCTGAGCAGGTAGGGAAGAGGGAGGCAACGCCTCGACGCTGTGCAAGCACTGCTCGGCCACAGCCGAAGCACCGGTGTGTTACCAGCACGGTTTTAGCCACAAATGCGGAGTGCAGCACCACACAGGGGCTGCTAGGAGGAAAGTTAACTCCGTAACTCCATCCTAGCCAGGCCCAATCTTATTTATGGTGAGACCTCTCAAGCTCCAAGTGTTTGGTTGCTTATCTTCCCCTCTTGATTCTGGATTATGAAACCTTACCTATTGTGGCACACTATCAGATTTCGCGGGGAAAGAGTGAAAGGTTTAGAGCTTCTAATATCAGTCTCTAGTTACAGGCCTTTCCTATATTTAAAATTTTTTTTTTTAGAGTCCTGATGACAGGTGTCACCTTAATACATTGTTTTAATGTATATAGAGTAAAATGTCTTTTTAAAATTTTGCTGCTTGTACTAAAAATATTCTCCATTGTTTTGAGAAGGTAAAATATTTCTATATGAGTCATCCTAGGAATTGGCACTTGGGAATCTTGCATGCAACAAAATTTAATTGAGCTCAATTGACTTAGCTAATAAAACTGTTTCATTTTTATGCTTGTCTAATACTCAAAACAGAATTCAGTGATAAATAATATAGCCCAACCCTTTGTCTCCCTGAGGCACAGTCCTTTTTTTGCAAGTCTTTTGGTACAATGCGTTTCTGTTTTTTCTCTAGTCTGAAGGGGTCAGTTGAAGTGAAAACTGATACAGAATTTCAAATTACTGTTTGTCCTCCGCTGTTTGAGATCTCTGCTTATGCTCCTTAACTGTACTTTGTGGTTTGTGTGGTATGGCAGGTCTATATTAAGGGTTTTTACTGCTGCTGGTACGTATAACAGTGTTGGATAAAAGGTTTGTTTTATGTGAGGATTTATGAAAATGTGAATGGCTTGTGTTAGCAAGTATGCATTATCCCGAATACAGGCTGTACAATCCATCCCCTTTATTTATGTATTAACATTACCCTCATCATCACTGCATCTGACCACTCATGCTTGTCACACGGTTGTATTTTAACAAAACTTACAAAGAGGGAAGCTATTACCATGAAATGATTATAGGGGGGAATGGAGTCAGGTTTCAGGGAGAAGTTTTCAAGGGAATAATTGAACATATAGTCAGGCATATAATGAATGGAGATCAGCAGCTCACTGTTGTTTCAGAAGGTCATAAGAAGACACCTTTTGGATTTGGCTCTGTGTCTATATGAACACTGGCTAGTGGGCTGTCTTTGCTCCCTTCTGCCTATGATGACTTTCTATTTGCCTCAAACAAAAATCAGCTGAAAACACTTAAAAAGAAAATCTAAGCTAAAATTGATGGCTTTTACCGGGAGCCAGTTAGGAAGTGTTCTTAGAAGCTGACACTGTAGGGTATGAGCTGGATTAAGAGTGAGCCATCAGTCTGTGGTTCAAGTGATTTAACAGGAAAACTGATTGAGCCAAGACTAAGATCTGTCTGCCAGCTCAGGATACAGAAAAATAAGAACATGTTAGTATAGCTAAAAATTGAATTATGCAGATATCAAATTGTTAGTTATTTTTGTTTAAAAATGATTGTTATCAGAATATAAGCCCTGTAAATTCTCAAAAACTCATAAAATCTTATTTTCAGTAGAAGGACTTCTGCAAGAGCTTAGCTGAACATACAATTCTGTTCTGTACAGAGTAGAAGACAGAGGAGAAGTAGAAATTATTTCTGGATCTCATTTATTTTTAACACAATTTTAGGTTAAATTCACCTTGGCAACTTAACCCTTTTCTCAGTTTGTTGTTTTGGGTTTTTTTTTCTGCCATAAGTTAACCTTTTTATTCTTGCAGTTTTTGAAGTTACATGTGAACAAAGATGAACAAAGGGCAAATTATGGCTAGCCTTTTGATGGATATGCAAGGGAAGAAGAATGAAATGCTCTAGCTTCCATCTTAAACCAGGAACAAGTTCAGCCCTTTTGTTCTCCATAGAGTTTCTTTTTAGTCCCTCATTCCTGACCTACAAGGAGTAGAAGGAAAGAGCATGACCACACATTTCATAGAAGGAAGCATACTCTTTAGCACCTAAATAAAATTTTCAGTAGGCATTTTTTCCCTTGCATGGTAATCTTTCACATCTGAGTGATGTAGAGTTGAATAACCCCCATTATGTGACCATAGATGAAAAGATTCTAGATCTCCTAGAAATGCAAATAAACTGTTTCAAAACAGTATTGTGTGGAAATTGAATATATATCATGTAATGAATTAACTTTGCATTACCAAAGGCAAAATCAGTGAAGGAAGGACTCAAATAGTTAGACAACTTAGAGAAATATAAAGTTACGTCAAATGGCTACCAAGTGACATGACAAGTACTTTACATAAAAGTTATTTAAATACACCATTTAAAGCTGCATGCACAGTACTCCTGTCTTTGACTTGCCGATCAAAACGGTGAGATATAAAAAAAAAATCAATCATATTACCATTAGTTCTGTTTCAGAACTAATCAGTACTTAGTTTACCATCTTAAAGGTAAATGGGACAAATACTGACTAGCAGGCTGCTAATAAAAATCATTCAATGCCTATGGAGCTCACAAAATCCATGAGGAAGTGACAAGAAAATGATGCAAATGTCTAAGATTTCAGCTGATGAAAATCAGCATTAGGTCTAACTGACTATATGAAGATATATCAAGTTTCAGTGTTTGGGGATGAGTACCTACAAACATGAGAACATATTCATTGTTTAATAAGGGTTGCCAAGTGTAATTTTGGACATAGCAGCTCAAATCCTTTTTCTTTTTTTTTTTCTCCCCCCCCCCCCCTTTTTTTTGTTTTGTTGTTGTTGTTGTTGTTGTATATCCTTTTCCTGATTTGTATGGTTTAATTTGAATTAGGCATTAGGCTTTTGGGGAAGGGCTGGCTCTGTAGTTGTTCATAAAAATGGAACACGCACTGTTCAACTACTTTGGTAGAGATGCAGCTTGGTCTGAATGGTGATAAAATAACATAGTGTTTGAGAATCTGTCTGCCATTGAATTACTTTGGATGATTTTTTTGCTAAGAGTGTGGACAATGTCACTATGTCACTGTCATAATTAACATTACATTAGAAAAGTACTTGTTGCCTTTCTTTTTCAGAATATTAAACTGCTATGCACCATTTCAACACATAATGAGAATCAGTATGTTCCTTTTGATAACTTATTATGTTATGATTCAGGAGGCCTAGGTTTTATTGCTGACTGCTGGTGCTTTTACAGAATATAATTCAATGTTCTGGTTTGTGGGGTGTTAGTAAACTTTATAAATAATGAAGTATTACTATAATTCTGTTTCCATGGATTAAAACTGAGTTGCTTGCTCAGTCGTTACTTTTCTTCTTCCACTTTTGCATGCTTTAAGTGTGCCTTTATAAGTCTTTGTACTAATTCCTAAGAGTATCCTTAAGTGATTCTAAAAACCCCACATACTGCAGTATGTCCCTGGAAATAAAAAATACAGCTTTTTTTAGGGCTCCTGAACTCATAACAATAGCAAACTTTTGAATGGTTCCAGTGACCCCCATATTTTAGGATGTTTTCACTTACCTTTTTTGGATATATTGGAGGATGGAGAAAAACAAGGCGAGCACCCTTAACTAGCAGATTTCCTGGTAATGTCTAGATATGGACAGAAGGTCTGTGGGCTATGACAGAAGTGATTATTAGGACACTGTTAATAAAAACAATACTTTCTCAGAAGAAGAGATACAATTAATGACTGTATTTTCTAAATTGTTGTTTATTAGTAGAGTAAGGATCATTGATATAGTACTGCTAGAGGAATCTTTACCCACTGATACGGAACTGCAGTACTTCCCAAGGCCCTAAATGATCTCCCCACCAACTCAGTGTATGCAAAAATGTTTTTTCTAGTACAGTGGCAATCGAAAGGTATCTTTCTCCTCTTCTGACCCCTGTGATATCAACTCTTAATCCAGCTCACATATATTATCTAAGTTAGCATACTCTGCTAATTACCCTTTAGATATGTTGAAATAATATGATGGGGAATATCTGTGCTTATTGACGCTTTTCGATGTTCAGTATTTAGATGTGGGGGGTTGGTGTGGGTCGCCAGGTGCCCATCAAGCCACTCTATCACTCCCCCTCCTCAACTGGACAGGCAGAGAAAAATACAATGAAAGACTCATGGGTCAAGATAAGGACAGGGAGATTATTCAGCAATTCCATCATGGGCAAAACCAACTTGACTTGTGGAAAATTAATTTAATTTAATTTAATTTATTTATTTAGAGTTCACCCATAGTCTAGGTGAGTGAGCTTAGCAGGAATCAGTTGTATCACTAATGAAGATTTAAAGATAAAGTACTTTTTTTAATCCTTCTTTGCAGTCACAAACTGCACTTCCTAATCAGCTTTATTTAGGCTTTGGAAGGCTGAATTTTTTAGCCGTGATTGAGTGTTTCACATTCCCCTTCCTCACCAAGGTTCTTTCATTACCACTTTTATAGTATACATTAATTAACACATTCCTGTCCTCAAGATTCTCATAACAATTAGAGCAATCTGAAGATAAACTTGGAGATAAATACTTAGTGCACTCTCTTTTTCCTATCTTAATAAATGGTCTTTTGTTACGTAAAGACTGAATATAATAGCATGGATAGTGACTCTGGGAATAGGTACTTGATTTGAGAAATGGCATTAGCATTTCTCCCCTGCATTCTTGGCTTTATTGGGTCTCTTCTGGGATTACCTGTCACAGCATTCTTGAAAGCTAAATCTTTCATTATATTGTCATTTGTTACTGTGCGGCTGCATAACTGAATTGTATAACCTTTAAGGCTCTGATTTAAAGCTAAATATACAGTTAAACTCTAAGCAATAGAATTGTTGGTTAATGTTCAGTATGTTCATAAGCTCATAAGGAACGGGGCCTGCTTTTTTTGTTCTGATGTATCTCAATGACACGAGTTCTGTGGAAGCAATCAATGTCTACATATGAGTAGACACACACAGACTAAGTACAATTCATTTTTTCCTCTCTATATTCAAGCTACCCTTCTCATAAACTGAATTTTTACCCCTAAATAACAACCCTGTTATAGTAAACAGCTGTAATTATCCTCCACGAAGGACTAAACATTCAAATGAAGATCAGGAAGTCTGCATGTGTGTACTTGAAGTTTTTCAGGTTGTTGCCTGATTTGAACTCTTAATACTTTAAGTGGGATGAAATCTTCATTTCTGTTTACTTTGGCTTCTTAGGGCTACAAAAAGCTGTATTTTGGATGCAGCAAAATTTAGCAGCTTTGTAAAGCAAGGAGAAGATAACTGCAGTCTTACAACATGGAGACCCTGAATTTTTAAATATGTCCTTCTAAATTTATATCAAAATCTATGGTAGACATTTGTTTTAATCATCTTGCTAGTGCAATCCTAGTGCAAAAAAGAGGTGTTTTGCTGAATGATCTATCTGATTATATGAAAAATCTATATGAAACACAGATTCTATATGAAATTAGAGTTGGTCGATTTTCTTTGCCAACATTTAAACCAAAATATTGTTTTGACTAAAATTAACTTTTCTAGAAATTTTCATCTGTGTTAGAAACATGTTTTTTCCTCCTTCTCTCTACTTTTATTTTTCTGTACTTCAAACATTTTTTCTTCAGTGCAAAGTTCTGGCAGTGATCTGCTGTTTGCACAATCAGCATGTGGGAAACTTTCTCTTAAAACTGAGACATTTTCCACTGAGATTCCTATCTGTTAAAATTCTGTGGAAAAATGCATACTGGGTATCTCTAGAGTTTTATCTGCATGGTGTGGAATTCGATCTTTTCCAGTGTAAGTCTGAGTCTGTGCCATATGTTAGGAATGGCAACAAAGTGTGATGGCTATTTAGATAAATGTTTTAATTAGATCTGATAGTTTCTTCAAATATAACATGTTTTGTTCAATTAACTGCATGTTCTGATAGGGATGAGTGGGACTGATAGCCTCTATAGCTCTGCTAATTTTTCATGGTTGTATTTTAGGGAGAGGTAGTGAATAAAAGTCTTCTAAAACACAAGATCAGTTTAATAATCATTGCTTTTTGATATGTATATAAAATGACTTGGCGAGCTGGCAATGAGATTCATAAGATCAGGGTACCTAAAACTAGTTCACCTAAAGCTTATCCATGTCTCACTATTGACTTGCTGCTTTTTCATAAAAGCAGTGAAGTAGTGAAACAGTCATTCAAAACTGTACATAGGTGGTAGCTATTTGTGTGAGGGGGGGAAAATGGTTTGAAGCATATGCGCGTGCATTGGAGGACTCACAGTTTCTCAGATGGATTCAATGAAGTTTAATGGTATGGAGGGATGTGAGCAGGAAAAAAAAAAGGATCATTCAGGCCCTAGAATTAAATACAGGAGGTTGTGTTTTAGCAGTGGTCAAGGTTATGTTAAATGTGATATCACTATGTTAATCACTGAAATACTTGGAACATGAAACCTCTTATTCCATGTTTCATTCATTTTCCTAGTAAGTGATCCTTGTTCTTGACCTTTAAGTTGTCCTAACAATTATGCACTTTTTATTGCAGCCACATTCCAAAAGCGTTCTTGGCTCTTAGCAAGCACTCCTGAGAAGTTACTTTATTTGATAAAATACCTGTGGTAGCTGGGAAAAAACCCTCACTGCAACTGCAGTTGTGGAACTGATATTGCACTTCCATAATACCATACCTAATCTATTTTATACATGGAGCTTTCAGGATAGCATTTATGAGTCCTTGCATTAGTCACTTGAAACTCCATCAACTGTTTGTGTCTTAAAGACAAATACTGTGCTGGAGGTTTTTTTGTAAATACTCCATTCTTGCACCACTCAGTTGCAAAGCTGGGGTATGTAGCTTCTTTTATACTTAATGAACATGTTATTGATTTATTGTTCTTGCCTTCCTTCTGGCTTCACAAGACAAGCAAAAAGTGACATGATTTTTCTCTTTCCATGTTCACATAACTTACTCCTCCGGTGCAGCATTTCCATTATGCTGAATTGCTGTCTCTAATAATGTGTTCTCATTTCTTGTCTGCTAGCAGGGATGTTACACTATGTAGTGGAATGACAACACTTCTCTTACAAAATTTTACCCTTAAGTTTTGTGGCTTTTATGATTCTTTTAAATGTAACAGAGGGATTGTTTATGAGGCTAAACTATGGATTTGTGTATTTATTCTAGGAATAATTGAATATTGCCTAATGAAGTCAAGAACTGTTGCTGTTGCTTACATGATATAAATTTGATTCTGTGTGATATAAACAAGCTTATTTCTGCAACAGTTTGTTCAATGGAAATGCGTAGCTAGAAATTCTGTAAGCTAGGGCACTGTGATGAAAAGTCTTCACAGTTCCAAAATATTGGATTTTAATTTTTTGAATGTGCCAGCAGCTCTGAATAAGCATACACAAAATTAAAATATGCACAGCTTAGCTCACTGTTATATTTTTAAAAATCTAGTTCTTTTGCTTGTAGCTTACCTGTTTACATCTGATGTAATCTCTACATGTATTGAAAGTTTTTGTCAATTTCCGTATCACATTGCACAGTGTTGCAATGCAAACCTGCAGATTCAGTGATGAATTAAAAGAATTTGGTGTTGATAGCATTAGCATAATTCAGGAATTATTAATCAGAGAGAGATTAATGTTCTGTAGGATATAGGGGAAACAGTAAACTTGGTTTTGTGCTGTAGAGTGAATATCTGTCCTGGTTTTGGCTGGGATAGAGTTAATTTTCTTCCTAGTAGCTGGTATAGTGCTGTGTTTTGGATTTAAAATGAAAATAATGTTGATTGATAACACACTGATATTTTAGCTGTTGCTAAGCAATGCTTACACTAAATCAAGGACTTTTCAGCTTCTCATGCTCTACTGACTGAGAAGGCCAGAGATGCACAAGAAGCTGGGAGGGGGCACCAGCCAGGACAGCTGACCCAAACTGGCCAAAGGGTTTTTCCATACCATATGACGTCATGCTCAGTATATAAACTGGGGGAAAGCTGGCTGGGGGGCTGCTGCCTGGGGACTGGCTGGGCATTGGTCAGCAGGTGCTGAGCAATTGCATCGTGTATCATTTGCTTTGTATATTCTTTTTATTGTTGTTGTTATTATTATTATTATTATTTCATTTATTAAACTTCTTATCTCAACTCGTGAGTTTTCTGTTCTACTCTTCTGATTCTCTCCCCCATGCCACCAGGGGGGAACTGAGCGAGCGGCTGTGTGGTGCTCAGTTGCCAGCTGGGGTTAAATGACAACAATATCATACGTACAATGGCATTGAAATTGCTGCTTGTCAATAGCTGTTGGGTCACTGTGAATAAGGTATACAGACACTGCTAATTTTTGAAAAAAAAACCCAAAAAAACCAAAAAAACCCCAGCAAAACAACTAAAGGTTTTCTTATACATACAAATTTAGCATCAATTTGCAGTTTCCTACAGTACATTTTATTTAAATGTAATTCCTGTCTATGATGTGGCTTGTTTTGCATTTTGTAAGCTTTTAGTTTGTGTGCCCTGTTAGAAGAAAATAGTCACCTCATCATCTTTTGTTTGTTGTCTGCTTTTCCAGTGGCTCTTGTGACAAGCTCATGTTTTGCATTTTGTGCCTCATCTGTATTAGACTGACACTTGTGTTCTGCCGCTCATTTTAAAGTCCATGTATTGCAGTAATCCAGATTGACATTTGCAGGACAGGGCCATGGCACTGAAATCTTCTTTTTGAGATTGGAGATGATGCATCTTTGGTTTGAGATTTGGCACTGCCTACCTGTTTAGGAATCTAGTGAAAGAATTTGCAAAAGTAAGGAACAGTTAAACTATCTAAAGCAAATGTTCAAGCCAAAGGTAAATTTTTAACTGTCATTTACTGTTTCCTTGAAATGATGTTGCGAAACAAAAGAGGTGGGCCTTTCCCATTTACCTTAATCACTCAGTAGTTTGACCACTCAACAAGAATTTCCTTCTTTGCCTGAGAGGAGTTGAACTCAACTCTAGAGATGTGATGGTTGCATCAGAACATAGTTCTTAACATCCATGAAGTTTTACAGCAGGAAACTTGAACCCAAAAGTGAGACTGAATGTGACCTCAGTTTGTAGGAATCTTAAGGAGATTGAAATGCTGCATTTGGCCCAACTGCATTGTATTCATAGACTCGGCTGTGCTTGTCTGAACTAATCATTGTCCTGGTTTCCGCTGGGATAGAGTTAATTTTCTTTCTAGTAGCTGGTATAGTGCTGTGCTTTGGATTTTAGTGTAAGAATAATATTGATAACACGCTGATGTTTTGGCTGTCGCTAAGTGGTGTTTACATTGGTCAAGGATTCTTTCCCCTTCAGCTCCCCATGCTCTGCCAGGTGCCCAAGAAATGGGAGGGGGCACAGCCAGGAGAGTTGATCCAAACTGGCCAAAGGGCTATTCCATACCATATGATGTCATGCCCAGTATATAAACTGGGGGGAGTTGGCCGGGGGGTAGCGATCATTGCTCGGGGACTGGCTGGGTGTCGGTCGGCGGATGGTGAGCGGTTGTAATTTTTTTTTTTTATATATATTTTCCTTTTTTTCCCCTCCCTTGGGTTTTGTTCCTCTCTCTCTCTCATTGTTTTTTCCCCCTCATTATAATTCATTATTATTATTACTATTATTTTGTTCCAATTATTAAACTGTTATTATCTCAACCCACGAGTTTTCTTACTTTTGCGCTTTCGATTCTCTCCCCCATCCCACCGGGGGGGGGGGAGTGAGCGAGCGGCTGCGTGGTGCTTGGCTGCCGGCTGGGGCTAAACCACAACAATCATACTGAAAGGAAATATCTGGGAGGTGAGCAAAGATGAATTTGTGTTGCACGACTCAATTAAATTGAGCAAAAATGAACAATAGCTACTCTGAGCTTCATGAACAACTGGGAAAAGAGGAAGGTGTTCTTAAAAATGCATTGATTTGGAAAGTACTTACAAACATTAATATTTATAGGAAAAGTCACTTTGAAAGAGAATTTTAATATGCTTATTGGATTTTTTTCTAACTGTTTTTCATTTGTAGAACGAAAAGTAGATGCTGAGCAAACAAAAAGTCCATTCTGGAATTAGGGATATTGTCTTTGATCTTATGTTTTACTGATTAACAAGTCTCTGTTCCGCTTTATTTCCCCACTCTGCTTCCTTAACTTTCATAAAGGTGTAAGCCCAAATTATGCTCCTACTCATCTGAGTTCATAATCTTAGAGTTGCTCTTATTTTCTTCATGACATATGTGCTCTTACAATTTCTAGACAAGTACTTTCCCATTAGAAGTAAAGTAATCTTTCATGAAGTTTGGACAGTTAACAAAGAAAAGAAAAAGGAAAATGGAAAAAAAGGATTTACTATCTACTTACGTTTTCCTTCCTGAACCATAATGGACTACTAAAACATATATTCTGACATCTTTCATAAGTCTCTTAAGGCCAGAAGTGGATGAAAATAATGCAATAATATTCTTGGGAATGATACTTCTGATCTTATACTCAGCAGCTGTATCTGTACTGTACAGTTCAGTGACACCAGCAACCACCTCCTTGCTTCACTTACAACGTTAAAGAGAAAAATCTACTTGATTTTATTTCCTACAAGGGAGGCGTGGAGAAACCAGGGGAAAAAGGCATACAATTTTTTTTCTTCAAATTACTTTTGAGGGCTATGTACCATTTATCATTCAAAGAAGTGGTAGTAATGGAGTTTGCCACAGCATTTGGCATATTAGAAATAGAATGGAGAAGAAAAATACCATGGTGTCAGTGAGATATAACGTTGGTCATTACACCTGAAGTCATGCTCCTGCATTTACTGTCTTGGTTAACATAATATTTAAAGAAGAGATATAAGGAACCCATAACTGATGAAAAGGTGTAAAAGTTGTATATTTAATGGTATGCAACCTAAAACAGTCTACAATGCAGGTAAATATCTTAATTTCTCTCAGTGACATACCTATCAATAAGGTTGTTTGGAAATATTTTGTCATTGTTAGGATTTTAATGGCTTCCCATTCATTCTTTTCAAGCATGTCATGAATTTGAAAGCAGAAAGAACTTTTTTGGTGGTATTCTCCCTAATTAAAGCTCACATAAAATGTCTTTCAACATTTAAAAAAAAAAAAATCTGGTTTCTTGCAGACCAGTGATTCATACAATGAAAAGGCTTAATTTTGCTGGCTTTCACTAAATCAAACTATCCTGTTATGTGTCTTCTAGAGCGCAGTCTTCTAGAGAATCAAAAAAGAAAGCAAGAGTATTTGTTTGTAGCTATGCTGTGAGCTCCTAACATCACTTATTTTATTAGCTAGCTGACCCTGCAATGTGCATAAATAAGTGCTGTGGGAGACAGAATCTTCTTGTAATTATTTTAAGTTTCAAGGACCACACAAAACAGATCAAATTAAATCTATGCAGAAACTGGTATCGTCATTTTCATGAACATTTGGTGGCCTATATGAAAGCAAGTACAATATGTGCTTAGTTACATTTATATCATAGTTGATGCCATAAAAGACAACATTTTTTTCCCCTTTTTAAAATAAATTGGGATTTATAGATGGAATATTTTTGTATATTTAAATATAGGCTATTCTTTCTATTTTAATTATCCTATATTTTAGACTTTATTGTTGAACAGATTTATTTCTTCTGGAGTACAGAAACCCCATTTATTTTCTATTAGCAGAATGAATTTCATAGTAAGCAATATAACAAATAAACATTAACATAATGTCTGGGTTATTTTTTAATAGCTGATTAATATTTTTTCATTGTTGTCTGAGTTTAAAAGTATCTCAGTATTAAAACAGCACCTTTATTAAGTGCAGCTGATCTTTTCTTAACTTATAAAAAATCGTAAGCCCAGCAGCACTCAGTTTACACTAGTAATATGGTCTGCTTTTTTTTAAGTTATTTTTGTTTGGAAAACAAACTAAAAATACTTTCATACTAGTTCTAGCTATGATGAGCACTTATTTAAAGTAGTAGCCATGTCAACATCTATTACTTGTTTTTTTCTTAAAATATTCTAGAATTATATACATACTTCTCTTCTGCCTTCCTCTGCAGGCATCCTTATTGACCTGTGTGATTTCCAAACATGCTATAAAACAGACCCTGTGAAAGAATGTTCTTAACCTCATTAATCTCGTGTTCTAGAAAAGGAAAATATTATGCATCATTTGAACCATCCATTTGATATAAGTAACAACAACTTGAAGGCTGCATTAATTTATATTCAAAAGATAATGAAAGCTGTAGACAAACAATTAACATTTATTTAGTCAGTACAAATGTAGATAGTGATACATTAACCCCTATAACACTGGCATCCTTTGGAAATAATTTGAATTATTCATTTTCCATATCAAAACACGAAGCAGCATATGAATTTCTCATTGTGAAGACCATTTCCTTTTAAAAGCAGCTAAAGCATATTATCTTAAATGATTTTTATAATGGTGAACCTATGAATGTTTCTGAGAAGTCAAATGCTTTTAGATAAGCAGCATGATGCCAGGAGGGACCATGAAAAGGGGAAGAATGTTTTACAAAATTATTTCTTCTCTCATTTTCCACAGGAGAATTTGTTTCAGAGGATGTTGGTCTTCTTTTTCTTTCTTTTTTTTTTTTCCTTTTTTTTTAATTGCCCAGAGAAAATGAAATTCAAGACACTGAACTAGAGGAGTCTTGCCAAAACACTATTGGGCCTTAAATGGATGTGACACAATTACTGATTTACAATTTTGGTGAAAAAATCATAAGACATTGCAAACTTTTAAAGCTTCTATTGATCATTAAAAAAATACCCCGTATGTCTCTCTTATGGGAAATTTTAGTCTAATATATCTTTACAAATAGAAGCTTTCATTAGAAGTATTTTACATTGGGCCAACTGGAAATGAAGTTTATAGCTGTGCACAATAATGTGTTAAATGTGAAATGCCACACTTCCTTGAAGTCTTTGTGCTGTAAAACCACAAATTGTTATAATGGATAAGTAAGCTTACATATATACTATGAAGTTTTTATTATGTTGAAATGAGACATTATTTTGGTGGTAGATTTCCCCTTGATATCTATTTCCAAACCCAAACATATGTTTGTCTTAACTAAGCTGTGAATAGAAATTATGAGCTGAAAACTGCTCTGATATTCATAAAAAAGTTCTGAAAACAGTTGGCTATTACACTGAAGCTGTGTTTATATTCATATTTTTATAGAGATTTTATATATAAAATATATATAAATATAAAATAGATATATAAATATAAAATATATATAAATATAACATTTTATATTTTTATACTAGAATTTCAGTGAAAATACTAGTAATTTTTGTTTCATGAATCTTTCCTTAATCTTTCATCTTCCCTGTGTCATTTGGTACTTTATGTTAATTTTTCTCTCTGTTCTGAGAAAACTTAATTTTGCCAAAAGCTCCTATGTCACATTTACAGCATGGCAGTTAATACTTGCAGCTGCCACTCTACATCCTTTTGAAAGTGTGAAATTTAACTACTTTGATTTTGATCAACCAAAAAACCATCTTCTTAATTTTAAGTATATAGTTACTATCATGAAATGTCCTTAGGCCTGAAGTAAAGCTGGTGTTTTAAATGCTCTTCTGGATCAAGATTAGAGAGGTCACCTTGTGGGATTAAATGGTGCTCTCTCAACATTTTAATTAAAAAGAAACAGGAAAAAAAAAACCCATACCAAACCCTAGAATCTTCTTTTCAATTATGCTGTGAACTCCAGTCTTGAGTAGAGTTAGATATCAAATTCAGTTAATTGGGCTAAGGAAGGCTTTTCACATGGTTGTACTGCTTTGAACAGAATTTAACCTGAGAGAGATTCCTGGGATTCAACAGAGAATACTTAGTCAGAACCACAAAAGACGAAAAGCTCTTTTGTAGAATAGTCAAGGGATAGTTAAGTACTGAAGTTTATACTTCAGATACTTAATATTTAAGTTTAAGTCCTTGTTCTCATATTTTATCATTACCTTACCATTAGGTTCTTCAGCTGTCTCTGTCATCTCTGTTGGATTTAGTGAATAATTTTAATATAAAGTAGAAACACATCTGGGAGAGACTAAGATAGTAATCTGGAAATTCCAGTTGGGCATTCAAGTAGACATGAGAGCTTGCATTTCAAAGCCTGGCTTTCTGTGCGACAAAGCAGCTAGGTAAGTTAATAGGCCTTTTATACTTTAGATGAGCATTCTAACTATTGGGCCATCAGGTTTTGGAGTATGAGAAAATGTATAAATGCTTTTTTTTTTTTTTTTTCTTTTTTTCTCTTCACAAAGTTGAAAAACCTTTGTCGAAGTATATGTTGACATCTCAGTTATTTACAAGAGGTGCAAGCTATTTCTTATCTAGCCTTAAAGGATAAATAAGAAAATGCTGGGGGGGAAGAAAAACCCTGAAACGCCAAAAGGCGTTTCAGAAGACTAACATTATCTTTGGTTTATGTCAGGTTATTTGATTGTTCGGGTTGAGTTTGCTATGACATTCTGTTGTACAACTTTTAAGATCAGAAGAAACTATACATATGTCTACTTTGATAATCCATAGGAGATGGTCCCCAATAAAAAAGTAATTGTGCATCACATCTGTAACTTCCAAAAAGCATTGTTTCATTTTGGTAATAATTCAAAGTGATTCAGACACTATCAAAATATTTCAGTGATGAGACGCTTTTGCCTCCCTTTCTAGTCTGGAAACGAGCGAATTTCAAATTTTGGTGTGGGTCTCATATTTAGACTGTCTGTCTTTAAAATACATATTATCTTTCTGAAGACTCATCCTTGGTTAGGTACTACTATTAGCTCTTTTCTTAACCTTCGCTTGGATGAACTAAACTGAATTGTTTAGCTCTCTGACTGCAGTGTCAGCTAGATTGCAAATCACTTTTGCACCTCTTCTGTAAAGGAATCAATACTCTACATCTCTACTTCATACATTTTATTCACTGTTTTCATGGGAAATCTTTTAAAATCCTGAGAAGTGTGTTATCATCAACTATAGAAACAACAAGCAGTACAAGTGAAGTATGTTCCATAATGTAAGTGGTTATACTCACATGAATTTCAACTATTTAGGGCTCAATGATTTCAATAATTCTTTTGTTGTAGGTAAAAAAGATAATCTAATTTATGTCCAGGATTAAAGATTAGATAAAAATAAACAAAATTAGGCTGGAAAGTACTGTATTCAGTAACAAACCCAGCTTATTTGCAGATAAGTTTCACCATATGTATTCAACATACCCCAGTATTCTCTGGAAAGAGTTAGGTGACATATGAGAAATGTCTGTTGTGAATGAAGACTCAGCTCCCACCTTAAAGCTTGTTGTTCTTTGTGATATATTGTCCCACTAATTCATAAGCAGTAATTACATTTACTAATTTATGGCATCATGGGGAAACTCTTATGAGCTTTTATACTGAAATTACTATCCATGCTCATACAACGGGTTTGATTTCAGGTTAACCATTTGTCAGACACGTATACCTGTTTGCCTGCCTTCTACTGCTTTCTACTTTCAGTGATGATGAAGTATGAGCAAATGAAGCGACTTCTTAAGTCACACACTTAAGAAGTAGGCAAAAGATAAGCTTTCTGTTTTTACATGTACATGTACTTATAGATACATACATATGTACGTGTGTGTGTTTGTTACCCAGTAAATTTGACCGATTTTCTGACTGAAGTGATAATTTATGAAGTGTTGTTTGGCTTATTAGAGGGGAGTTGTAGCCATAGCTGGGAATTTTCTCCTTTGGTACTTTTGAAATTTAGCTCTTAGCCATACCAGTTCTTAAATAAACATACTTAAGTTGACTCCAACTTACTCCGCTTATACCTTCAGTGCAACAAAGTCAGTGGCTGGGTTATACTATTACTTTATGCTAAAGAATTTCTCAGAGATTACAGGAAGTCTGTTTCAGATTGCTACCATTGTAGTTTGGAAAATTTTTCAGATTTTCATTTTCATTATGGTTTATTATTTTATGAAAATATTACATAAGCTGTATGACAATTCTGTGAAATAATCATTATATCTATGACTTAGGAAGAGTACTGAACTACTTTGGATGACACATATGAAGTCAAAATTTTCCTAATATTTTTCAGGCTTGTAATAATTTTAATTTACTCATTGTGTTACCTAACTTGAAATCTCTATCTTCTGTTTTTCCAGTCAATCTTTATATCACCTTCACATTCATAATTACAGCCACTGTACAGAGGTAGTATAAGGGTTGATGAACCATCACATAATCTGAAGGGTGGGGAAAAAAATCAATGATCTGTTTCACCATTTCTGATCAGAGCAAAATTAAACTATACATTAAATTTATGCCCATTCTTCAGTAGATGAAAGGAAGTAGTAGTCACACACAGGAATATGCATTATTTTACTCAATTATAACAAACTCAGTAAAGCATGGCATACTGCAAATCATATTGTCATATATTAATGACCTTTTTTGTGAAAAAAGTACAATAACTGTAACTTTAGATACTTGAGTATTGAAATATTTCTCTTGTTCATGGAAAAAATCACAAAATCATAGAAAAAAAATCAAGTCTTTTCCTTTTGATCTTTATAAAGCTACCATTAAAAAGACTTTTATAATAGATATCTGTTTTGAAAGACCATGCTTAGACCTATTGTCTGCTTCAAAAGTCTAGAAACCAATGCATTATTTAACATCAGTAATTCTCTGCAAGTATGAGAGACATGTAAACAGTGCATTATTTCCCACATAATTCACTTTATCAGGGAGACAGTGAAGACACATAATTTACCAAGAATAGTATGAGCAAACACATGGCAGAGCTGGAAATGAAGCTTACATCTCTGCATGCTCTGCATGCATGGTTCTACAAACCTGTGGAAGTTCTGCTGTTGATTTCTATAATTCCTGGGTCAGGAATGTCACCTCTGAAATCCCAGGCCTGCATTTAGTAATAAAATATTTTACCCCTTCCTAATGTAACGTATGGCAAGGATCCTGTTCTATACTCAGTACTTCTCCTTTCATATGGTACAAGCATATTTTGTTTATACCAGAAACGTCTTTAAGAATTGTGGAGTAAGTAGTATGCAGGAATCTTTCTACAGTGACCTAGAGCAGAATGGTGACTCTCAACAAGAAATGAAGGTAGCATCAGTGCAGAGATGTATGGCTGTACCATGCTGTTCTTCACTAGTGTGCTTTCACTCTTTTTTCCTACCTTATACTCTCCCATGTCAGCTGAGAGGACTCTCCAGGGTTTTTCCACAATTCTTATGCTATAGTAACACTACCACAGGGCTAGAATCTGGTCTTATATCTTATTTGAGAAGGATGCTAATTCAGTCTTTTGTGCGTGTAAAACAGCCTTCCAATAAATACAGTTATTCTTAATAAAAGGTAGAATCTGACTGATTCAGTGTTTTATGAGCAACAGAAAACATCTAAAGCAATTAGACACCTCCAAAAGCAGTAATGCCTAAAAACTTTTTTTTGCACAAATTCCTTTATTTCTCCTCATATAAGGCTTAGCCTGTGGCCCTCTTTCAAGTGGTGCAATGCAGCCAAGTTTATGTGGGTTATCTGCTATGATAAAATACATTGTTGTTATTGCTTTTATAATAGAACTACAGATTCTTACAGTCAGTATTAACAGATCAGTATTACAGTATTAACAATTTACTGACATGCATTAGTAACTTAGTGCAATCTGGACAGTGGCTTTACTGTGTAATCAGAGTCATGTAAAAACAAAGTTAACTCTAAAATAAATTGCATGCTGTATAACAACGCAAGAACTATCAGCCCTTAGAGGAAGTATATCCAAAGTGCTGGTGTAACAGGAGTTTTGTCTTGGTGGATACCATGAGGTATGACTCTTGGAAGTCTTTTTTTTCAAAGTGAACAAGATTGCTACATCTACTTCTGTAGTGTTTGGGGCTAAAATTGTTGCCAGTCCTGTACTGCTACGCAAGGGCAAAAATAATTTCTTACTACCATTTATGCTACATTTCGAAGGGAAGAAGGCTCCTTGGGTTCATTCTAGCTCTTATAGGCTAGTAGGAGGAAGATGAACTGAGGCCAGACTGGACTGGAGTCTTCTGGTGAGTAATATGTGGCTTACTGCAGGCAACAAATTAAAACAAAATACACTTTGCATTCTCCTTTTTGAAGCAGATGTGGCTGAGGTGTGAGGCTCTTTGCCTAAAATACAGTAAAAAGAGCACAATCCTGTGAATTCATGAAAGGAGGTTATCTACTCATAGTGATTATAGCATAAATTGTTCATATTTCCTTTGTTTGGCAGAAGTAAAACTATTTTCTCTATAATTGGTTCAAATTGCCTTACAGAGATTTCTGTCTGTATGCTGGTTGTTATCTATAAAAAATGGTGACAGATTGTTTTTTTGCCATCTTTTCTATTGAAAGACTTTCATGGAAATTTAGATTTAATGCCTTTTCCTGAAGACAGAGAAGGGTGTGTGTTGAGTGGTCTATCTAAGGTATACAAGTTTACCCATGAATTTAATCCTGGAAAAGATGCTGTTTTGGCAGTGTGTTAGGAGATTCCTTCCAGCTCTAGGCTATAAAATGCAGCCTGCTGCTCTTGTGGAAAGCAGTTAAATACTAATGCACAAATGTATCAACCTGCATTTTACAAATTCCCTCCCAGTCCTCACCCTGTAATTCCATAGGGAGAATCTTTTGGAATCTCTCACTTTGCATTTCTGAGCTAAATGTGTATATTGAGAGTTTGTATGCATTGTCCCTGTGCCACCCCTACCTCTCTTTGTCCTGTCATTTATGTATTCACAAGAGATGGGCAAGGTTTCCAGAGAGAAGGAATGGCTTTTACTAGACCAGTTGAGGTATTGGAATGAAAAATAGGAAAATTTTGTGTATGCATTCATTCTTCAGGTTTTCAGAGGATTATTTTTACTCTGTAAACAGGTACCTGGCAGTTCTGTATCCTTAGTCATCCATATCCAGGACATGGCTGAAATATATTGTGGCATTCTTCTGGCCATGTGCTTTTTCCCTTCCTCTGAAAACCAGAGAAGAAAGAGAGACAGAGTGGTATCTGCCAACGTATGTTTTGCAGACTGAGTCAGGGTGCAGCTGAGAGGTGGTGGTAGTTGTTTTTGTTAAGCACAGTTGGCAGCTAAGTACCACACAGCTGCTCACTCACTCCCTCCCCTACCCCCCCACTGGGACAGGGGAGAGAATTAGAAAAGCAAAAGCAAGACAACTCATGGATCAAGATAAAGGTAGTTTAATAAGCAAAGGAAAGGGGAAGAAGAAAGAACCCCCCTCCCGAAACCCCACAAAGCAAGCAATACAAAGGCAATGACTCACCACCTCCCACAAGCAGACCAATGTCCAGCCAGTCTCTGAGCAATGGCCACCTTCCAAAAAAACCACTTCTCTCTGTTTTTATTGCTGAGCATAACATTATATGGTAGGGAATATTCCTTTGGTCAGTTGGGGTCAGCTATCCAGGTTGTGTCCCCTCAAAACTCCTTCTCACCCCCAGCTTACTCACTTGGGGGACAGAGGTGGAAAAAGAGAAAACCTTGACTCTGTGCGAGCACTGCTCAGCAATAGCCAGAACACTGGTGTGTTATCAGCACCATTTTAGTCACAAATCCAAAACCAAGCACAATACGGGCTGTTATGAAGAAAGTTAACTCCATCCCAACCAGACCCAATACAGAAGTATAGCAGACATAATAGCTGGTAATGGTCTTGGGCCCTTTAATATTTCTTTCTGTCTCCATCGCGAAATTCGTATCGCAGCTGGGCCTTCATTTTGCTCTTCCATGCTCTTGTCTCAGTAAAGGCTCTGCACTTAGATTATCTAAATGTCTCTTCCATGCTCTTGTCTCAGTAAAGGCTCTGCACTTAGATTATCTAAATGTCTCTTCACTCCACTGCTCTAGTTGGGATCTTTTATTCTGACCACAAGTGCCTGAGCAATTTAGATGAGGTGTCATTAGTGTCTTTTTAAAATAGTGCTATCACCTATCTTTCTGTACTATAAAAGTATTGATTCACACATCTTAGGGATCAAGTTGCCTTTTTTCACACATTCATTTCAGTGGCAATTGTCTGTCACTTAGTGTCCTTTCCCTCAGGATTTCTGAGTAGAATCACAGAATTATAGAATCGTTTAGGTTAGAAAAGACCTTTAAGATCATCAAGTCCCACCATTAACTTAGCACTGCAAAGTCCACCACTAAACCATGTCCCTCCTGCTAAACCATGTTCCTAAGCACCACATCTACACGTCTTCTAAATACCTCCAGGGATGATGACTCAACCACTTCCCTGGGCAGTGTGTTCCAATGCTTGGCAACCCTTTCAGTGAAGAAATTTTTCCTATTATCCAATCTAAACCTCCCTGGCGCAACTTGAGGCCATTTTCTCTTGTCCTATCACTTGTTACCTGGGAGAAGAGACCGACCCCCACCTCGCTACAACCTCCTTTCAGGTAGTTGTAGAGAGTGACAAGGTCTCCCCTCAGCCTCCTTTTCTCCAGGCTAAACAACCCCAGTTCCCTCAGCTGCTCCTCATCAGACTTGTGCTCTAGACCCTTCACGAGCTTCATTGCCTTTCTTTGGACATGCGCCAGCACCTCAATGTCTCTCTTGTAGTGAGGGACCCAAAACTGAACACAGTATTCGAGGTGTGGCCTCATCAGTGCTGAGTACAGGGGGACAATCACTTCCCTAGTCCTGCTGGCCAGACTATTTCTGATACAATCCAGGATGCTATTGGCCTTCTTGGCTACCTGGACACGCTGCCAGCTCATACGTCGACCAACACCCTCAGGTCCTTTTCCACCAGCTACAGCTTTACAAGCCTGTAGCATTGCATGAGGTTGTTGCGACCAAAGTGCAGGACCTTGCACTTGGCCTTGTTGAACCTCATACAATTGGCCTCAGCCCATTGATCCAGCCTGTCCAGATCCCTCTGTAGACCCTTTCTACCTTCAAGCAGATCAACACTCCTGCCCAGCTTGGTGTCGTCTGCAAACTTACTGAGGGTGCACTCGATCCCTTCATCCAGATCATTGATAAAGATATTAAACAGGAGTGGCCCCAACACAGAGCCCTGGGGGACACCACTTGTGACCGCTCACCAACTGGAGTAAACTCCATTCACCACCACTTTTTGGGCCTGGCCATCCAGACAGTTTTTTACCCAGCAAAGAGCATGCCGATCCAAGCCATGAGCAGCCATTTTCTTCAGGAGAATGCCATGGGAAATGGTGTCAAAGGCTTTACTAAAGTCTAGGTAGACAACATCCACAGACTTTCCCTCATCCACTAAGTGGGTCACCTTGTCATAGAGGGATATCAGGTTAGTCAAGCAGGACCTGCCTTTCATAAACCCATGCTGACTGGGCTTGATCACCAGGTTGTCCTGTACATGCTGCTTGTTGGACCTCAAGATGATCTGCTCCATAACCTTCCCTGGCACCAAGGTCAGGCTGACAGGCCTGTAGTTCCCTGGATCCTCCTTCCAGCCCTTCTTGTAGATGGGTGTCACATTTGCTAATCTCCAGTCAACTGGGACCTCCTCGGTTAGCCAGGACTGCTGGTAAATGATGGAAAGGGGCTTGGTGAGCACTTCTGCCAGTTCCTTCAGTACTCTTGGGTAGATCCCATCCTGCCCCATAGACTTGTGTCTGTCTAAGTGGTGTAGCAGGTAGCTAACCATTTCCCCTTCGATTATGGGGGCTTCATTCTGCTCCCCATCCTTGTCTTCCAGCTCAGGGGGCTGGGTACCCAGAGAACACTTGGTCTTACTATTAAAGACTGAGGCAAAGGAGGTATAAAGTACCTCAGCCTTTTCCTCATCCTTTCTCACTATGTTTCCCCCAGCATCCAATAAAGGATGGAGATTCTCCTTAGCCCTCCTTTTGTTGCTAATGTATTTATAGAAACATTTATTTTTGTCTTTTATGGCAGTAGCCAGATTAAGTCCTAGTTGGGCTTTGGCCCTTCTAATTTTCTCCTCACTACATCTTTGTAGTCCTGAGTTACCTGCCCCTTCTTCCAAAGGTCATAAACTCTCTTCTTTTTCCTGAGTTCCAGCCGAAGCTCTCTGTTCAGCTGGGCTCGTCTTCTTCCCAGCCAGCTTGTCTTTTGGCACCTGGGGATGGACTGCTCCTGTGCCTTTAAGATTTCCTCTTGAAGAATGTCCAGCCTTCCTGGGTTCCTTTGTCCTTCAGGACTCCCTCCCAAGGGACTCTGTCAGACAGTCTCCTAAACAGGCCAAAGTCTGCCCTCTGGAAGTCCAAGGTAGCAGTTGTGCTGACCCCCTCCTTACTTCTTCAAGAATCAAAAACTCTATCATTTTGTGATCGCTATGCCCAAGATGGCCTCCAACCATCACATCACCGACAAGTCCTTCTCTGTTCGCAAACAACAGGTCCAGCAGGGCATCTTCCCTAGTTGGCTCACTCACCAGCTGTATCAGGAAGTTATCTTCCACACACTCCAGGAATCTTCTAGACTGTTTCCTCTCTGCTGTATTGTATTTCCAGCTGACGTGGTAAGTTGAAGTCCCCATGAGAACAAGGGCTAACGATTGTGAGACTTCTCCCAGCTGCTTATAGAATATTTCATCTGCCTCTTCGTCTTGGTCTGGTGGTCTGTAACAGACTCCCGCCACAATATCTGCCTTGTTGGCCTTCCCCTTGATTCTTACCCATAAACACTCAACCCTGTCAATCACCATCGTTAAGCTCTAGACAATCAAAACACTCTCTAACACGCAGGGCTACCCCACTGCCTCTCCTGCCTTGCCTATCCCTTCTGAAGAGTTTATAGCCATCCATTGCAGCACTCCAGTTGTGCGAGTCATCCCACCATGTTTCCATGATGGCAACTATATAATAGTTTTCCTACTACACGATGGCTTCCAGCTCCTCCTGTTTGTTGCCCATGCTGTGTGCATTGGTGTAGATGCACTTCAGTTGGGCTATTGATCCTGCCACCTTTTGGGGGAAAGAATCCCTAATTCCTATGTGACCATTTTCAGGCAGCTTCCGTGGTTTCTAAAACATCAATAACCCTTGGGTCTTTGCTGCAGCATGGATCTCCATCCCCTACCTCCACTGAGGCAGCAGACCAAAGGACCTCGTTAGCATACCATCCCTCAAACGTTGGCGTGCTGCCTCCAGGCTTATCTCTAGTGAGTTTCGTTTTATCCCTTTCCCCCTTCAAATCTAGTTTCAAGTTCTTTCAATGAGCCCTGCTAACTCCTGCACAAAGATCCTTTTCCCCCTTTGAGACAGGTGCACCCTGTCTGTCATCAGCAGGCCTGGTGTCGTGTAGACCGACCCATGATCAAAAAAACAAAAATTCTGCTGGTGACACCAGGCTCAGAGCCAGGCATTGATCTGCTGGCTCTTCCCGTTTCTTCCCTCATCATTCCCTGCAACTGGAAGGATAGAGGAGAACACCACTTGTGCTTCTAATCCCTTAACCAGTCGTCCCAAGGCCCTGAAGTCTCTCTTGATTGCCCTCAGATTTCTAGTTGCAACTTCATTGCTGCCTATCTGAAAAATCAATAATGGATAATAATCTGAGGGCCATACCAGGGTAGGAAGTTTTCTCTTCACATCTTTAACCCAGGCCCCAGGGAGGCAACACACTTCCCTAAGAAGTGGGTCGGGTCTGCATATTGGGCCTTCTGTTCCCCTCAGAAGGGCATCTCCTGTGACAATGACCCGTCTTTTTTTCTTTATGGAAGCAGTTTTGATGCAGGGTGTAGGCTGACTTAGCCTCAGCGACACCTCCAAGCTAGATGAACCATCATCCTCATTACTGTTTGGTTCCACTTGCAGACCCTCATACCTATTACGCAAGGGCACCTGGGAAGGTGGGGTAGTCACAGGGGAGATGCGCCTGCTGTGTCAGGCAGGAAGTTGTTGCCATTGCCCCCTATCCCTTAAGTCACTGTGTTCAGCCAGGTGGAGAGAGAATAGGGAATCTTCCATATCATGTGTCCTGTCTGTCTGTTGGGCCTGTCCCAGGGAAGGTAGGGTGTGATTCCAGTAGTCTGTCTCGCTCTCGCACTCCCTGATACCCCTCAACCTACTCACCTCCTCCCAGAGCTCTGTCACTAAGTGGAGGAGTTCCTCTACCTGGGCACACCTCCCACAGGTGTGCTCACTGCTGCCGTCCAGTACTGGCACAAGAGCAGGGCACACCCTGCAGCCTGGCACCTGGGTGCCAGCGTGTTCCCACCAGAGCTCTGTCAGCAAAGCTGCGTCAGCCATGGTGGGTGCAGAGAGGGCCATGGCTTTCTGCCGGGTGGATACCATTGCTCCCTGGTTGAGCTGGCAGAGCTTCAGAACCCTTCCTGTGCGCCCTTCCACACAAACTCCCTGTTTGCCCGCCCTGGTCGCGAGCACTCTCAAGGGCATTCTTTTATACTTTGGGGGGGTGGGGTGGGGCTTCGCCGCCATTGCTCTTGGCCCCGCCCAGGTCTCGTCAGCCGCTGTTGTGTGAGCTGCACGCTCCTGGCGGCTGTCCCTGAGGTTCCCCCTGTTTGGGAAACCCCCGTGTGCACCAAGCTAGAGCACTCCGCTGTGGATCGTGCCGGCACCAGAGCTGCTTGCCTCAGTGACTACCCAAGTTCCCAGTGAAGGGTCAGTATTCACATTAGTCCTTAATGTATTTCTCCTGTTAAACATCTCATTTCTGAGACATACCAGTCTTCCAGCGTCTTTCAGTGTTACAGTCCTTGTCTGCATTACTGGTGCTTCACAACTTTATGGGGTCCTATTCAGGTATCAGGATATTTGGGCTTGTGTTACTTACTAACAGGTAAGTAACCTTACATTCTTTCACGTAAACCCAGGGTGCTAACAGGCCATACAGGTACTGGTGTATGAATGGTTGGTTCTTTTTGGTCTTTCTGGTCACGGTTACTTTCTCTGTGCTGAAAAGAGAAAATATAATGTTTACACAGCCTTACAAGGATGCCGTGTCTACATGGTGCTGAGCCTGAACTAATTACTCTTGAGACAGACTTACTAGCCCAGGCCCTGTGCCAGGCTAATGTGCATGTTCTGCATTCTGGGTTCAAAGCAGTATTGTGCTCTTTTGTGCTATGTGACTATACTAGCCCTCTTGGATGTAACTTCAGGCTTCTTGTGGTATGCTTCAGTGGTCCATATAGATATGGGTCCACAGTCAATCTTGAGTCAATCAATTCCAATTTCCATGATTTGGAAATAAATATGGCAATAATTCTTGTTATTGAACAGTCCTAAAATATGTATTGTATCTTAAGAATCATAATATAAATGAAGCCACTTCCTGACACCAGCATTACTTGCATTTCTAGAAGCAGTAGATCTGTGAACAGTCTGAGATTAAACTCAAGAGGAGCAAAGACAGCAGAGTGGTAAAACCAACACTTTTGAGAGGCTGTCAGGTTATTTTCATCTCTAGGAGTTTGAAGTCTACATCAATTTATGCTAGAACCTGCTACTTTTTTTGTCAGTGTTTTAGAGCACGAGTTTCATTTCACTGATACCAGGTTGTCCATATTTTCTTAGAAACAGCTATCTAGATGTCAGTATGATACTGGCCCACACGGGTTTGTTTCTTTTTTTTTTTTTAAGTTTCTAACTTAAACAGCACAGTTTTCCAACTTAAAATAGCATATTTCTAGTCATACTTACCTAGTTATGTAAGCATGTGTTTATCCTCAAATGGAAATTTAGGCATTCTTTGTCTAAGAATGTGGATAGATGGATTGTGGATAGTGGATAGATGCATTGTGATTTTTGTTTTAGCTTGCAAACTTCTTCCCATTGCTAGAATTTAGCTGACCAGAGAGTTTTTGTGTGAATTTTTTTTTTTTCTGTAACCAATGTGTTTTCCTCAAGTGTCCAAACCAGATCAGAAAAGGCAGAGAACAAATTAGAAATGGCAAAAATCACATTAAAAAACATATATTACTTTGTATATTTTGGTTTTCATTATCTGTTGATTGAAAGTTGCTGTTCAAGTTAGTGTTTTGGCAGTGGTTTTTTTGTTTGTTTGTTCCTCTTTTTCTTTCAGTATTCAACTATCTTTTTATTCCAAAACTATATATCAGACAGATCTGTGTTGTAAATCCATTTACTTCAACACTTATTCTGCAGGGTAGTATTTGGAGGAAAATACAGATGCTATTTCTAACTACTGTAACTGGTTGTGCAGTAAATTAGAAAGTGAATTACATGCATTTTAGATCTTGGTAAATTCTTTCGTTAACAGGTACATTTTTTTTTTTTTTAATTTCCTTGCACACACACCCACACACCCACTCCTAGGGAGGAAAAAAAAAAAAACAAAACCAAAAACCCTACAGATTTAGGAATGTTCTAACCTTTTTTTGTTGTCTCAGAATAGAAAGCAAGCCTTATAGTGAGTCACAGTTGACTATGTTCCTCCTTAATTTATTCTCATAAACCAAATGTACTGCACAAAGAAAGGAAATTATCTTGGATTTACTATGAAATGCCAGAGAATAAAATATAACTAAAGCTGATACTTAGAAATGAAATGGAATGTTGATCCATTTCATATTAGATAAATATAGTCAATGTTCATCAAACAAATGCCTTCTAATCACTTCAATAAGGGGTTCTAACAACTCTATAGCAGTCCAAACAGAATTTTTTGAATTAGTTGAGTAGCTCTCCTTGACCTGAATAATTGCTAAATGATTCACTATATATTGTCTTTCAACTATTTAATAAAATCTAATGATCAGGAAACCATTGGAAACTGTTCTTATTTTTTTTCCTTAATCAGAGAGGAAAAGAGAACTTTAAAAATTAGAGGTTTTATTTTTTATGTATGAGAGGGGTACTGTTTAGCCTTTTATCATGATTAGACTTGCATCTTTGCTTCCTTTTAGCATTGAAGAAGTTCTGAAACAGAGTAGAAAATTTTAGCAGCACAGAAAAATAACAGTTTTGTTACTTTCTCTTGAAAATATGAGGAGGGAAGTATGAAGAGTACAGCAAAAAGCAAAAAAACCAAAAGTTGATTTTGAGGCATTTGGAACTGGAGAGGAAAAAAGATGACACCCTGAATTCCATAACAGGTTTCTTTCTTTTCATTTTTCCACCAGCTTTCTTGGGTCTAATCAGTTTCTTGGCATAAACACTATTTCTGTTTTAATGTCATAAGTGCAGCGGAAGCAAAATCTGAGGGAAAAATTAGTGATGCCTTATCTGGCTTGGTTTTTTATGTCTATTCTTACTTAACTCTCTTGTGTTGTGGACAGAAATGATAGGATTAAAACCTTTCCAGGTTTTTAGCAAGGAATTTGGGGCAGAAATATTAGAATGTAATGTCTTTTCTTACCTGTATTACAGTAGAGAGTTTGAACAAATATTGCTCACCTTTTGCAGTACTTTATCCTTCTGCATTTGTTGCGGCAAGGAATCTCTCAACCTCGAGGAGTAACCTTAAGAGGCATCCCTACTTAAGGGGAGGTCCTGGTGTGGAGCCCACTGCCATGCAGGAGAGCTCCAAGGGCTCTTGGGCTGCTCAATATTTATGGGGGTAAGATGATTGACCCATAATCATATTCACACACGAACCACAGATTTTAGTTTCTTCATTGTGGTTAGGTTTGCGCATCGCACAATAGCCCTTGACTATTGTGTTATTATCTGTCTCCTGAATCCACTTTGAGCCAATGCAGCTATCACAACCAGACACATCCATTAAGACCACCACTGGTGGTTATCACTTGAGCAGGGTTTGGGAGATAAAGGTCAGGTTTCCGGGGGGTGGGGAAAGCACACCACCACACCATCCAACAGTTGCAAGGAAAACAATTAACCCTGGAGCCTAAATGATGGAGATTATCAGGAGTTAATATATTCATAACATCAGTAATACTTGTGGGAGACGGAACATTTTGGTCTTTCTCCTCTCCCTTTTCTACCAGCTATACCTGGCCAACTCTCTGCTGCTTTTCAAAGCAATAGTGAGCATTCCTTTCTTCTTTCCATTATCTCCACATTTTCCTATCTTTTAAAAAGAAAGTTTCCACATTAAATTAAGATGATGTAGTTATGTCAGAAATTTCATTTGAGAGCTCTGATATACTGTGTAGGATTGGGATGAGCATAATTATTTTTCTTCAAAACATTAGTTATTTGCTGCTGGCCTGTGCCAGCGATCTGTTGCCCAGTCTTTTTCACTGTTGGTTGTACTGTGGGGATGTATTTTGAAGAGACAAAACCAAATCTATATGAGGTATTTTAGCATTCAGATTTTCTCAGGAGGCCCTTGAAAGACCTTTGTATGAGTCTTAGTAGTCCATTCTTGTGTCTTAGAGTCTAAGAGGTTTATAGATGTTAATGCAAACTGAGCTTTATTCAAAGAGGTAATGGCGCATTGGCATTTGCTTGTTCTTGCATATGCAAATTATCCATGTAAAACAAAGTCTGTTATGGTTCATAACACCAATGTATTGTTTCCTTGAAGAAAAAAATATAAACCAAAACACCCTGCTGCTCTTTCAGTAATTTTTTAAGTATGCATTTCCCACTTAACCCAATCAATTTCTTAAAAAGTAAAAAAAAAAACAAAAAAAAAAAGCTGTCAAAGGAGAACTGGTTTTTTTTCTTTAAATTGAAACATTTTTACTTTGATGAAAGGAAATCAGAAGATAAGGATATATGAAAAATCGCATTGCTCTTAAAAAGAAACATTGAGTCTAATATCCTGCTAAGACTCCATTATACTTTGTTCTTTGTAAAACCTTGTTAAGAGGTGCTAGAAGGGAAATAAAAAGTGGGAAAAGTCTAACGCCTCCTTTGATGTGGGTAGTTAAAAGTAAGAAGCTGTTTCAGTGGTTTTAAAAGGTCATTTTACAACTGTTACTAAAACATAGGCTTTTATGCTAAAGTGATTCTTACGGAGACACCCAGAGTGATAATTTTGGACACAACAATAAAGACATTTAAGTTCCTCTAACACCTTTAATCCTTTATTTGATTTGCAACTACTAAACTTTCAAAGTCTCACTGTTGCAGGATCATATTGTTGATTTCTCTTTACTTTCTCTTCAGTGGGTGAACCATTGTAACTTGATGAAGTGTTAAGATTTCCATGATTCCTAGGCTTGAAAGTAACTGTTTAACAATTCATTGCCTCTCCTTAGGGAAAACAATATGATGACACTGGAATGGCAATTTTTAATCATTTACTTTTTGAAGATTTTAAGGTTAGGATTTTAAGATTTAGATTAACCTTGCTCAGAGGACAGTAGTTTTCAAAGGTATATTAGTGTGGTCCTGAGCTGTATTGCAGTGTTGCTCCAAGGGCATTTTTCTTCTGATTTTGATTACAAAGACAGGTTATTGAGTTCATTGCCCTAGTGATTGCTCTAGAATACTATTTAAATTATTGTTAACGGTTTGGTAATGCAGTCATGGGAAGACTACAGTCTGACAGGAAAAAAAAAAATCCTTAAACTCATCATGACAACGTGGTTAGAAAAAGTTCATGGAGTAGTGGAGAGAATAACTGAAAGCAGCTAAGGTACAAAAGAAAAATTCCATGCTTCATTGCCTAGGACTCTGAACTGCTTGATTAACTAGCAGGTTTTGTTTTTCATTTGTGTTTTATGTCTTTAATTGATGGGTATAGATTAGCATGGCATTGGTAACTTCCATGACTTACAGATTTTCTGTATAGATTGCATCATTCTTTCCAATATTATTGCATATACAGTAACAGTTCACTGCTGATGAGTAGCAGAAGTCTCTGATAGACTAGCCAAAGCCAATGTAGTCAGGGGGATTAGATTTAAATGCTTTCCAATATCCTTGGTGACTATTCATTGCTTGTTGAAACATACATATATCAAAATACTGACCTATTCATATTATATTAATGAATTGGCAACCAGTTGGACTACCTGATATTCACTTGCAGCTTCTCTTGAAAACTGAGGAATTTTCTTGCTTCGAGTGGGAGGAATTTGCTAAGGCTAATTTGGGTTTTAACACATTCTGGTATTGCACCATGCATCAACTCAATTACAATTTGTATGAACTGAAGAATGAAAGCCAAATTTGTATAATGATGAACTCTGCTAATAAGACAATAACTTGGAAAATTAAGGTACTTTCTCATCAAACTTTGTGATCCTTATGATTTTTAAGGGAATTCAGCATTTGAAGAAGGTTCATTAATGCTGACATTTCCTCTGAAGATTTTTTAAATCAGTTTGTAAATATTAATATTCTTTAAAATTAATTTGGAGGCGGCAGGTTTAAATGTATAAAAGACATCCACATTAGGTTGCAGACTTATCAGAAGCTCTAAAAAATGGGGCGTCAGGGTGTGTTCCCATGGGAGCAGTGTAGAGCCTTAGCTGCCACTTGAAATGCCCACACAAATCATGATTTGACCCTTACAAATCAGATTCACGCCTTCCTTTTCATAACCATAATTGCCATTTTGTAGTTAACTTCATGCTTAACCTCTGGTATTTCCTGTCACTTCTTTTGCTGGGAAGGTGGAATGCAAATTTTGAAATACGAATCAGCACAATGGAAAGTTGCTCAAAGTATTGCATTTATAGTCTGTAATTGCATTCTAAAAGGAGAGTTTTACTGACCTTGGGGAATGCAAGTGAAAAATCATTTCCACAGGAATAGAACTTGTATTTTCTAGGAAACTTTAGGTAACCTTTGTGAGCCTGTGAGAAGTTATTAGATGGGCACAGCTTTCTCATTTTTTAACTTTATCATCTAGCTGAAGCACTTTGAAGTAGTCCTACAGATTTTTGTGGCAGGGAAAAGTCAATTACAGTGTTGAATTATTAACAGTTAGAAACGGATACGTTGTCAGATAAATTTGGAGACCTCCAAATTAGTAATTTTTTATTGCAGAGCCAGAAATGCTCAGCAAATGCATGTGTCCATTTATTCCATTAGGAGCTCACATTGTTTTTTATATGATTGTGTCCAAGTTATGAAGATTAAAAAAATAAACACAGCTCAAATATACACTGTTGTGGGAAAACTACTCAGTTTTCCATGAATAGCTGAATATACTTTTAATATCTCGGTAAGTGTATGCTGGAGAACTAATAAACTCATATATGGGCAGAGTCCTAGGACATACTCGCATGGTACACTGATGCTCAACCTAGCTTCAGACAAGCTGATACGTCTGCACAAATCAGTGCAGTGCAATTCTGTGCAGATCTACTACTTTGGGTTCCAGAGTCTCAGCAGACCAAAGTTCTAATAGTGCCCCCTTACTTCATTGGACCTGTCACAAAGCTCAAAGTTGTATGGCACTACTGCTTTGAGTCCCAGAGCAAGCTTAACTGCAAACTAGATTGATTTTCTTTCTAAAATGGGGTACACTATGGTGAGGTGGACACTACTCTGTTCTACACTATTATGTGATCAGGAGCAAGCGTTCTAGTGGCGGATACTTCAGCTTAGTGTTCCTGTAAATTGATATAATACAGTCAGTCACCTTTACTGATTGGAAGGGTTTTGGATTCCGTGCTTTTTGTAAGAAGTTAGTTTTGTTGACATATTCTTAGTGTTGTTACTACTAAGAACAAATAATCTTGTGGTCAATCATTATAGAAAATGTTTCTTCTGAAAGTTAATAATGAACCATATTTCCAGCCAGAGTGAATGACTATAGCTTTATTCAGAGGAACTGGATCCCTACAAGTTAAAATAGAATACAGAAATAAATGCTCAGAAAAGCATGACATTACAGAATCATAGAATCATTTAGGTTAGAAAAGACCTGTAAGATCATCAAGTCCAACCATAAACCTAACACTGCCAAGTCCACCACTAAACTATGTCTCTAAGGGCCACGTCTACACATCTTTTAAATACTTCCAGGGGTGGTGACTCAAATTAGGTACAATAGTTGTTGCAGTTGTATAAAGCTGTTTTGCTTTCCAAAAAGCTTAAGGAATTTGAAATTATTTTTGTGAAAATTCAGTTTTGTAGTCATATCTTCTAAATGAGGAGTCATTCCATTTATTTCTGAGAGTTACTCAAGATTATACAAGGAGCAAGTAGAAAAAAATTTGACCCTTATATTTTATGCTGGGTTCAACACTGCTGTATGCCTTCAAGCAATTTACTTGAAGTGTTGTATATAATGTAACACTATATACAACATATTTCTGTAAATTTATAAAAAAATATTATAGGGTACTTGAAAACTAGTTCCTATTGGACATAAAATAAAGATGGGCTTTGGTATGCATTTCTTCTGAGATTTAGCCAGAATTTATTTTTACAAGAGGAAAATTTCATTTTCAGAAATATAGCTATATCAAATAATGCTTTATCTCCATTCTTTGCTCATTTTCCTACAGATTTTATCCTTACAGTTCTTCCCACATATGTAGAAGTTCTCAGTTCTGAAACAGCAGTATGCATTTTGTGATGATATAGTGATGCTATTTCAAATGCAATGTATTTTATGTCATGCAATGCTTCAAAACTCATGTTTATTCATATCCCTTCATGTGATGGAGAGTGTCACGTATACACAGAATGAACCGGTGTTGTGGTTTAACCCTAGCTGGCAACTAAGCACCACACAGCCACTCGTTCACGCTCCCCTCCTGGTTGGATAGGGTAGTGGGACTTTCAGAAGGATTTGGACTATTTTTTTCCCTTTCTCAAAAAATTCTTCTGCTGTATTTCCCCATACAATGATGTCATCAATGTATTGCAGATGTTCTGGAGCTTCACCCTGTTCCAGTGCCATCTGGATCAGTCCATGGCAAATGATAGGGCTGTGTTTCCACCCCTGGGGCAATAAATTCCATGTGTACTGAACGCCCCTTCAAGTGAAAGCAAACTGTGGCCTGCATTCTGCTGCCAAAGGGATTGAGAAGAACGTATCAGCAATATTAGTTGTAGCATATCACTTGGCTGCCTTTGACTCCAGTTCATATTGAAGTTCCAGCATGTCCAGCACAGCAGTACTCAGTGGCAGCATGACTTCATTCAGGCCATGATAATCTACTGTTAGTCTCCACTCTCCGTTAGACTTTCACACTGGCCATATAGGACTCTTAAAAGGTGAGCAAGTCTTACTGATCACTCCTTGGCTCTCCAGTTGACAAATCAGCTTATGGATAGGAATCAGGGAGTCTCGGTGGGTGCGATATTGCCACTGGTGCACTGTTGTGGTAGCAGTCGGCACCTTCTGTTCTTTGACCCTCAGCAACCCTACAACAGAATGGTCCTCTGAGAGACCGGGCAAGGTAGACAGCTGTTTAATTTCCTCCATCACCAAGGCAGCTATACCAAAAGCCCACCGGTACCCTTTTGGGTCCTTGAAATACCCTCTCCTGAAGCAGTCTATGCCAAGGATGCACGGAGCCTCTGGGCCAGTCACAATGGGGTGCTTCTGCCCCTATTCCCAGTTAGGCTCACTTCAGCCTCCAATACAGTTAGGTGTTGGGATCCCCCTGTCACTCCAGAAATACAGATGGGTTCTGCCCCTGGATAGCTTGATGGCATTAGGGTACACTGTGCACTGGTGTCTACTAGGGCCTTATACTCCTGTGGGTCTGATGGGCCAGGCCATCAAATCCACACAGTCCAGTAAACCCAGTTGTCCCTTTCCTCCACCTGGCTAGAGGCAGGGCCCCTCTAGTCCTGGTCATAGTATTCGTTACCTACTTCTTGTACATATGAGTCAGGAGCTCCTTCATTAAAGTCAGGAGTAGGATCAGCCCTTTTACTCTGTTGGGGGAACTGTCCACTGGAAACTGGAGCAGCAATTTTCCTGGAAGAACCCACTTGTGTGATTGTTTTTCCTTGCAACTCACGTACCCATGCCTCTAGGTTCGAGATAGATTTTCCATCCCACTTCCTCATGTTCTCTCCGTGGTCACGCAGGGAAAAACCATAGGGTGCCCCGTGGTGTGTACCCTCTATATCCTCTCTCTTGAGCAGAAGAATGCTGACTCCTAATAGCTGAGATACTGATCCATACAGGTGGAGAGTAGGACCTATCCTCTTTGAGTTGCTGGACCTCCCGGGACAGTTTCTCCACAGCCGAGATGAGGGAGGAAGAGAGACTTTGTATTCCTGGAGCTGGCTAGCTGCTTCATCCACTGTTGGTCCCTTTTCATCTTTCCAGGTCAGTACTGCCATTGAGTTGGCGTACAACGCTGGTGTGCTCTGTACAAACTTCTGCCACGTGGGTCATGTGCACTGGACTTCATCTGGATCTTTGGATAACTTGTCATGGTCCATGTCACCATAAATCACCTCCAGCATGGCTAATTCCCTCAGGTACTGCATAGCTGTCTCCATGATGGTCCATTTGCCTGAGCGACATATAACATCTTCCTTAAAGGGATACCTTTCCTTCACGCGTGTCAGAAGTTGCCTCCAGAGGCTGAGGGCTTGTGCCCCTTTTCCAATCACTTTGTCAATGCCCCCTTCCCTAGAAAAGGATCCCAGCTGTTTGGCTTCCTTACCCTTTAATTCTAGGCTACTGGTCCCATTATCCCAGCATCGAAACAGCCAGGTGAGAATGTGCTCACCTGGATGACAGCTGAAATCTTTTCACATATCTTGCAGCTCACTCAGGGATAAGGATTGGGTGGTTTCCCATTTCATTTATGAGTTCTTCCTCTTCCTCCTCCTCTCCTCATGATGGCCCTGCTTTTTCATTCTAAACGAGCTGACTTTCACTTCCGTGATTTCTTCTTGTGTATAGGGGTGACTCATACCAGCACAGGTTGGTTCCCTGGTTCAACTGCACTGCCTGTTACGGGGGTTGGGGTAAACGCACTACCTGTTGCTGGGGTTGAAGTAACTGCGGTGCCTGTCACCAGCGTTGGAGTAGCTGCATCGCCTATCGCCAGGGTTGTAGTAGCTGTAGCGCTTGTCATTTTGTCGCTAGGTCCAGAGACCTTCTCTTCCCCTTGAGGGTTCTGACTAGTGTTGAACAGGGCTCAGTAGGCATGGGCCAGGTCCCAGCACATTGCAGTGGTTTGTGTCTCCCTAGAATTGCCAGGGTGACAGTGTACTTTTTCCAAATGTTCTACTAATTCTTCAGGATTCTGCACTTGTTCAGGGGTGAAGATCCAAAACACTGGAGGTGCCCACCGTCCTAGGCATTTGCCCATGCTATCCCACACACCCTGCCACTCATAACTATCCAGCCTTGGGGCAGATCTCTGGATGATATTCTTAGATTGCTTATTAACCTTAGACAAAACCGAAACAATATTCCCAAGCAATACCAATAGATGGATCTTAAGTATCCAAGGATGTTCAAGATACTGAAAAGTTATTGTAACAAAGGAGGAAACATCATAGAAGAAGGTAGCGAAGGTGCCATTTTGTATTTCTTGCATAAAAACCTCTCAGAGGAAGAAGTATAATTGCTAATTGTCTCCATGAGGTGCTACCTGAAGAACAGTAATGGCTTCAGTACAAAGCCCAAATACCAAATTAAGCTCAAAGCCACTGTTTTAATAACAAATCTCCCAGGCAAACCATCACTAATCACTGCAGAGCACAGCAAACTGCAAAAACCAACACCAATCTTTAACATGTACAGCAAAAAAATGAGCGTGGTGCAGATCAGATAAACCAATATCAAGAACAGATGAATCAATATTGTGACCTGCAAGTTTTAACAGATCTAAATTCCTTAACATGCTCTGGTTAATCTGTTATTATCTCAAACCCTTCAGGCCCCACTTTGGGTGCCAAAAAGGACTGTTGTGGTTTAGCCCCAGTCAGCAATTAAGTACCATACAGCTGCTCTCTCACCTTCCCCTCCTGGTGGGATGGGAAGAGAATCTGAAAAGCAAAGGTAAGAGAACTCGTGGGTTGAGATAAGAGCAGTTTAATAATTGAAATGTAATAATAATAATAATAATAATAATAATAATAATAATAATAATAATGATGACAAGAAAAAAAGTGAGAGAGAGAGGGGAACAAAGCCCAAGAAGAAAAAAACAAGTGATGCAACCACCAACCAATGCCAAGCCAGTCCCCGAACAGTGATTGCTGCCCCCCCGGCCAGCTCCCCCCAGTTTATATACTGACATCGTATGGTATGGAATAGCCCTTTGGCCAGTTTGGATCAGCTGTCCTGGCTATGCTCCCTCCCACCTTCTTGTGTACCTGGCAGAGCATGGAAAGCTGAAAAGTCCTTGATTTAGTGTAAGCGCTACTTGGCAACAACTAAAACATCAGTGTGTTATCAACATTATTTTCATACTAAATCGGAAACACAGCACTATATCACTACTAGAAAGAAAATTAACTCTATCCCAGCTGAAACGAGGACAACTGGCATCCATTATTATGATGTATTATCGTTTAGAGAACTGTTATGCTTGGCTGGACTAATGAGAATTTTCATTTTGCTGGTCACTGCATAAATAATATGAAGTGAGCCAGTCTCTGCCCTGAAAAGTCCATAGCCTGAATAACAAGATACACACAATACAACAATAATAACACGGTCCCATTATGTAGCCATATACTTAACAATGGGTAAACTTTGCATCATCTTGTAAATCAAACGTGTGAACATATTAAAAAAAAATAGTAGTAATTTCTGAATTTACATTTTTTCTTGTTGAGACTGGAAAGAAGTTAGATCCCATAAAAACTATCTTCTGGTGCATTTTTAAATTTTTGTATTTGTATTCCAAAAAGAGTTGGTGTCAGTTGAAGTTATGGATCTGGCTTGGTAGCTGTGGAGCCTGTACGAAAGACAGTGTCAGATGAATCACAGCAGCCTCTTCTAGGTACAGTTCAGTATCAGCAAGTTCAGTATCAGCAGTGTCAGGACTTCTCTCCACTCCATTTCTAGCCCTGTCTCCTGCATGGGCCTTGTATGTACACTGTAGGTACCTCTCTCTGCATGTCTCTCTCCTGCTTGATGGACCCTGGCTCTGACTTACCCTCTTACCCCACCTGGGACTGTCACAGGTCCTGTCACTGTGCCTAGCTCAGCCCTGCTTGGGTGCTGTAGGCCTGCACCCTGGCAGTGATGGCCTTCCTCATCCTCCCTTGTGGAGCAACCCCGCTCTTTCTGCTCCCTCGCACAGCCCAGTGGAGCTGATTTGCTGTTACTGGCTAAAATCCCTTTTTTCTCCTGGTATCTGCCAGGTGATGGGCATACACATACCCTATTTGGAGTGCACTTGCTCTTCCAGAATGAAGTTGAACTTCATGTTTGCTTCCTTTCCTCTGTTTTTCTTTCTGTCGGAGAATCAAATATCACTTCTGATACTTTCTGTCAGAGATTTCCTCAAATACCGCTTCTGGGACGTGTATCTTTGTTGTCTGCCACTAGAAAAAGCCACTTTCTGATGGTGGCTACTCCCCGAATTTTTTGAATATAAGTGGCATATCAGAGTTAGTACTGTCAATTTCCGTAAGTAGGAAGCCTGAACCTTCAGAGAATATGTTAGTCTCTAATCTTGCACTGTACTGCTGGCAGTAGGGCAGTCCTTCCCTAGCTAACTCCAACAAGGTATAAGGGGAAAGAGATGACTTTCAATGCCTGAAGCTTGTGTAGGGCCTTCCTTACCTTTGGTTATATTTATAAGCTATAGCTTTGGAGCTTACCCTTGTGTTTTTTAAGAAAAAAACCCTTTGCACATCAGGGACTTTCAGCCCTTAAAAAAATAATCCTACCTTCGTTTCCTGTTTTACTGTCATTTATCTAGGAAAAAGCACAATGTTTTTCTGTTACAAAACCCATTCCTAAACATTTTTTCAAAAAAATCATTCCTATAATGAGTCTGCAAGGCCCATGTGTCCCTTTTCATAACTGCATATATAAACCATACACTTCTGTTTCACCAGTCAGCCACAAAGTCACCTATTGTAGTTGACAGGGATGATTTAAGTAAGCCTTTAAGGCATCAAGTTCTCTTTGCCATGCTGCCCTCAAAAAACACCAGTCTCATTGCCCTCAGCGCTTTTCTTCATGGGAAATGACGGAAGAAAATTCTAATGAGAAAAGTGGAGAACTGAAGGTTTGGACATTTGTCAGCTTTTCATTTTACCCTTTCTGAGACATGAAAAAGAAGTAGTTGTGGAAGACACTGAAGAATTATCAAGAGAATCTTTTATCAGATGCTGTGAAACTATGGAAGAAAAAAAAATCATGCATGTAGTATGAACAGAACTAGGATAATCATCGAAGAAAGCAATATTTTCAGTAGTGTTTAGTGCAGAGGAGAGAATTAAAAATTCTCTATTTGAGATTTTTAGCGATATGAAGAGCATAAAGCCAATGTAAAATATTTACAGAAGAATATTTTAGCTTTACAGCCACATGAAGTAATTAACAGTGATGTACCCAATTTGCTATCCAGTTTTTGGTGGAGGGGATTATGTGTGTTTACATGCATGTTCATGTGTCTGTATAGGAGGAATGTTTTCCTTTTCATGCTGAATTTCTGGCTAGGAAAATTCTACTACCTGCATTTGCAGAGGCAATTCTGTACTGTGCTCTGTGTCTCTCATGGTAGGAAGCTTTGTGGTACCCGAGAGGGACACTCATCTACCACATCCAAGATATTTCTTCCTTTTATTCTTGGTGCCTAAATTCTGAGACAAGAGAAAATAAATTATTTTTGTAACTGTACAGTAAAAACTTATGCTGAGCAACAAGATGTTAAATCTGTCTTAATTTGCTATGCCTAGTTGTTACAAATACTGATGTTCAAACAAAAAGCGGGGGTGAGGGGCACGGTAGTTTTTGGAAAGTCCAAATGAAGGATTTCTAGTGGAACCCTTCTGAACTTTGACCAGACTTTAAAATGTGTTCTTGCAACAGAATATCAATTCAACTTTGAATTTGTGAATATATTGAAATTATACTCCTCTGAATAGTATAAAAAAAACTGTTGTATTGACAATACCATAGTTCTTTACTCAGGAGACTCCTTATGTCATCAGTTAAAGGGTGGACACAAGTTTGTTTTTATAGCCAGCTTGTTCTCATTTGCTTTTGAAGTCTCAAGTTGCCAATTAGCAGTGCACAGCGCGCTTCATATGATGACTGAGACAAACAAGGACCTCTTCGTCCACAAAAGAGTATCTGTATTTTATATTCTTTCTCCATTGCAACTATTTACACTTTATTTCATGTTATTGAGCATGAAAGATTAATTACTTAAAAAAATTTCTAAATGGTAGCTTCCATTATGATTCATTATCTTCCCAGGGAAATCAACACCAACAATAATTTCTACTCAGTAATTTCACAGACTGAGAAAATGGTGCCTTCTTCAAAGTTAGGGAAATATTCTATTTCAGTTTGAGAAGTTAAGGCTGGTCAGGTTTAAATGCAGGATAAATAATGTGAGGTAGCTCTTCATAGGTGGAAAAGTACAATGAAGTTTAAAACAAACAGAATGCAACCTTATGGTATATTACAGTGCCAGATTCTGCTGTGGAATAAGAAGGTGTAAATGCAGAACAACTCCAGCTATTTAAACAGATAAATTTCAGATTTACTCTGTCAGTACTATCAGCTGGATCTGACTCTGGGTTCCTTCATTATTATGTGTCCTTGGTGACGAGATTTTCTAAAATGCTCTGATAAGAGCCTTTGGCTCAGCATGTACTGTGCATGTTTAAGGAACCTATAATTACATTTCTAAAAATGGAGTCTTCGCAATTTAGTACTATGATGTTTGTTTCTTCAGTGAATTTCACCTGGCAGCTTTCTGGCAAAAATGAAAAATAAGAAATCACAGTTGAGGTATAACTGAAGAGAACTGGATTCTGTAGTGGATTAACATTTATAGTATATATAAATGTAAACTATTTTTAAGATAGTCAATGTTTTGATAAGCCTCGTGCTTAAATGGTGGAATTAGCATTAACTAGTTCAAATCCTTTCCACTCATGGTTTATGAACATTTCCAAGTAGGATCCAGTGGAAATGTCTCCTGACACGTCCTAGAATCCCCTTAGAGAGCCACATCTCTTAGTTGTGATCCACAACTCATCCATCGTAACCTGAAAAATTTTGCTTTTTAAAATTTTTTTTTATTAACAATGCTAGCAACCTGCCTAGCAATTATAAACAACGTAGTAAAATCTATAAAAGCTGTCTTTCTTTCACACTTTAAAAAGGACTATATTAGTACAAAAATCCCAGCTAGAATCAGAGGCCTCAGAAAAAAAGAACCAGAAAGTAATCAGAAACACAGCATCCTTCTTACCAGTCTTCTTTGTAGACCAAGGGAGGGGAAGAGAGAAATCATAAACGCAGAAACAAATGAAGGCATATGGAGCAGAGGACAAGTGTGAGTTTAGTGCTGTAGTTAAAAGCATTCAAGGATTCTTGCTGTATTAGCTATGAGAAAATGGTGTGAAAAATAGCCGGAGGGAACACCTGGAGAGCTCAGTTGTTAATGTAAGGCTCTGCAACATCAGCACTTTCTTTCAAAGTAGCTCATCAAAGGTTATAGCCATTACACCAGTTTAAACCTTTATTTGATACCCCTACACTGCACAAGATAAGCACATTCTCTTGCCTTGAAAAAGGCTACCTAATGAAAAAGAATGTCACTGGCCACAATTGCACTGGAAGACATCCATTTAATAGTAAATTAATGAAAAATTTGCTTGCATCATTTCCTCCTTCTGTGCCTTACAAAGAATGGGTAGGTTTCTAATGGCTTTTCTTAATACTGAAAGCATTGCCTCTTGATCTTGTTTTTGTGTGCTCAAGAAGGCAGAAGAGAATCATGAGACTTAGGTTGCATGTCAGCATATTAACCTCTTCCTGCCTCTTTTCCTTTTTTCTTTCTTACGTATGGAAGGTTGGCAAAGCTGTGCAGTATTGTTTCCTTTTACTCTTGTGTTTGCAGTAGGCAAGAATTCAAATTTAAACAAAAGGAAGCACAAAGTAAATGGAAAACCACATATAATACCTTGATGAGAAAGCACCGAGTGCCTTTATACCATGCTGTAACAATTACCTGACAGAACAGCAGCCATAGCAGTCAGAATGACTAGCTTAGACATTTGAAACTGCTACGCTTGTTTAAAGATAACAGTTATACAACTGCCTGCACTACAGAATACAACCTGTGCATCAACCCCTTTTGATTTCATTGTTCCATTCTTCCACAGATTTTGTAGCAATAATAAAAATGAACAATAATAAATTATAGTAAGTAAAAAAAAATCTGTTTAATGGAAGAAACAAGGGGGAAAAAGAAGAAAAGAAGAAAATTTTATAGAGGATTAGATAAAGAGGGAATTTACTACTCAGGGGTAGCTTTCACAAGCTGCATGCCCTCAAGAGCAACTTCTCTTCAGGAAGTTTGTACATGGAGAGTTTCAGCAATGGATAGAGCTTGTCCTGACCTACAAGAAAAATATAAATTTGGTATGAGGGCAATTAAAGTTGCAATGGTTTCCCCCCCTTCACCCCCCCATTTTCTGTGTATTTTTCCAAATAATGCAGTAGAAAATACTGTAAAAAATATATTTATACAGTTCAGTCACAATTTTCTCATGGTGTGGCTAGATTCTTTCAAACTGTGTGAGAATTTTTTGCAGTATATGTAAAACAATGTAGACTACAACCCTGTTAGTGATATTCATTGATGGCACAAGCATTATGTTTTTGTGGATATTAATAGTGGAACAAAGTTAAATAAAGATTGTTAGGTATGTTGAGCCTGGAAAGGCAGCAAGAAAACAAGATGTACATAGCTGGGTATCAGAAATAGGTCAAAGTGGCAGATATCACTGAATCATGTTGCCCAGAGTGGTTGTGGAGTCTCCATCTGTGGAGATACTCAAAACATGGCTGGATATAGTCCTGGACAACCTCTTCTAGCTGACCCTGCTTGAGCAGCAGGGTTTGACTGGATTACCTCAAGAAGTCCCTTCTACTCTAAACGGTTCTGTGATTTTGTGTAAATAAATACAGAATACAAATGTGTATTAATTAATTTTAGAGATTTGTTATATCAAGTACAGCATTGATTTGTACTGTCAGAACTGTAAGCAGTCCTTTAAAAAAATAAATAGAAAAAAAAATCCCTGCCAGGAACAATTGAGAGAAAGATATTAAATCATTTGACACAACTACCTACATCAAAAGTATTCCAAAAAGACCTTTTTTCCATCTCTGTCTAACAGTGTGCTACTAGATTTTAGTTGTTAGAAATGTGTAACCATATAATAATTTGCATAGTCTACTTCAGTCTGTTCTGTGGAGCAAGACCTTTCTATGGTGTTAATAAACAATCTTTGGCCATAGTCACACATGATCGATCAGACTGTGATATTTCCCATCATCAGTTCTGCTTATATATTTTTCCTGTAGAGTCATGCTCTGGTGTTACTCAGTTTTGATAACATTGACCTTTTTGTCTCCTGATAGTTGCATACTTGGATGCTCATTGTATAGTTGGGCATTTGCTACTGTCTAAAAAAATGAAGTTGTTTCACTAAAAAAAAAATCTGTAGTTTTCCTCCAGAAGTCTTGCTTCTGTGGCATGTTTGAACATACTATCCATATTATTTAGCAAGAAACTATGTTGACAACTCTACCCTCGGAATGGCACACACTTATTTTTTTCTTTTTCTTTTACCGTACTGATTTTCCTCCTAAGACTAATAAAGGGAAATTGATACTTTATTTTTAAATTATTATTTATTTATTTATTATACTTAATCTTCCCCGATTAAGCTATAGATATTGCTCACTGCATTCTGACTCCACTACCACAGAAAATAAGCTGAGTCAGAAGTACAGTGTACAATGCAGAACAAGAACATACATGTTTTATATTTTAGTTTTATTTTATTATACTTTGGAAATTATAAGGGGTTTTTTATATTATAAATATATTTTTATTAAGATAAATCTTACAAAACCAGTCTCTAGTTGCACGAACAGAACACTGCTAAGAGAAACTTCCTTTATGTAGTTTGTATTTACTTCTGAGCAAATACAGACAATGCATTTCTGGCAAAGAGCAAATTCCAGGTGCAGTTCTATAAAGTTAATTTAAGGAAACTTCATTCTAGAACAACAAATTTTGGATGCCTGGTTTCTGGCAGGATTATGTTTATGTGATGACTGACAAGAGAAAGATGGGAATTGAATTCCTGGCAAGAAGCAAATGCAGGCTGCAAACATTTAATAGGACAGTTTTAATGATCAGAGTGAGGAGGATGTGTAGAAATGAATTCCTGCCTACGCAAATCCTGTATGATGCCAGGCAAAACAATTGTCCTCTTGGCAGGACTAAACTAGAATATTTACTATGCAGGATAGTATAATCAAAAATTGCATTTTGTATGAGAAAACAAAGGTTAAGTTTGATAACTGTCACTTATAAATACAAGAGAGTTATTTTTTTTTTTTAATATAAACTAACATTACATGAAAAAAAAGGGAGAAACTGTGTAGTCTTAATTATGATGTTAAACTAGTCCACAGGTGTAATGTAATTTTGAAGTTGCATACTTATAGTAAACAGCATTATATTTTTATTGTGATAGCATAATTTGGTTTTACATAGCTAAGAGGAAAAGGATTTGAGTGTTTTTTACCCCATTAGTAGTCCCCATTCCTTTTATTTTTAGTTCTGTTGTTGAGAGCTGTTTTCATGTGGAGTGAAACTACTGTTGTCATGAAACAATATTGTACTTTTAATAACAGTCATTTAGACAGATTCATACTTCTTGCTGTGCACAAATGGCTCAGCAGTGTCACTTCAGGACAGTGTATACGAACGGCTGTGCAGAATCACATCATCCCTTATGGAGCAGAAAAGACTTTATGGCTGCAAGCATCTACTACACTGTAGGGATTTGTTTAGTGTCTCGCCAGTGTCATTAGTCAGTTCACAGAGAGGAGGTAGAGCCTAGGCCCAATATCCTGCTGGTATATAATTTTGGAATTACTGGGCAAACTGAGAAAAGATTATTTGTGCAATGGTGTCATTTATTGAAAATAAGGCTTGGAGAGATTCTTTTCAGGCCCATTTGAGGGATAAGCACAATTTAGTCTAAAGAGGGTTTTTTATGACCTGAAGAAAGAAACAATGATTTTAAGCAGAGAATTTGGCCAGGTGATCAGGTCAATACTAAAGTGTGCTCTAAAATCCTAGCTAGCCATGCATTTCACCCACATCATGTTTGGAAGGGCTAAGCTGAGGATGATGCCTATCCATTTAAATCAGAGGTTCAAATCCTGACACAATGGGAGAGGCTGAAACTAGATTTCTCAACTGTCAGTATAGAAGTGAAAGCTGAAGAGAAAAAGTCAAACATCTTTAAAACGTTTGCACGGGGACTGAGTATATCCCTAGGTTAAAGGGAGAGCTGTGGTTTTATGGTATCCTGTTGTGGTTTAATTGTTTTTCAAAGGTACATTGAATTAATAGCAAAAATATTCACCTAAGATTCCTTATGAAACTCATTACAGCCATTCTCAAGATCAGAGTGTATCATTGTTTTTTAAAACAACGTGTCTAGAAATCCATGGAAGTTTTAATGTTTTGGATTTGGGGGCCTGCTTGGACTGCTTTCATACTGTGATATGGAGAAAAATGTAAATGTGAAATCCTCTAGTTCTGAAAAAATGCTGCCTGCAATTTTCACCAGATGTATCAAACCAAGCACTGTGCTACAGGACAAAGCTAAAACACCTTTACTCAGAGATACAGGATGGCAAGCATAAATAACGTTAGATGATAGTATGCAGTATTGAATAACTCGGTGACAATTTTAAACATAGAAGAAATGTTAAAGTGTATTAGACAAAGTTCACCAAGAGGGACTTTCCACTTTTGCCACTCACAGTATTCCTTCACTTCTCTCTGGGTGAGTTTCTAATGATTTAATAAGTAGATTTATTTTAGTGTTTATCCTCATGAAGCAGTTTGATCTTTATCAGGTGCACTTTGTGAAAAGCTGATGGAATTGGAAAAGTTCATAGCAAAGCAAAGCAAGTTCTTTTGTTTCTGCTCAAAATTTAGAAATTAAATTTGCAAGGAACTTATAAGTGTCCTGACAGGAAATTCTCTTCTTAGTGATTTATGGAAAAGATTCACAAGGCAATAAGCTCTCACTGCAATGTGCAGTAATGAGGACGAGGAAAGATGACTGAAGACATATTTGGTTAACCTAAATAGAGAAAACAAATATGTTGTGTGCCCATAAGGCTTGAGACAGAGAACACTTATAGAAAAAAAATAAAATAACTCCACAACCTTTAATTATTCAGAGCAGCAGTGGCTTTAATGTCACAGCTGTAAAAATATAGGATAAAAATAAATTGACATGTTGGGGAAGAAGAGCCTCTTTTGCTTTGTCCTCTGTATCGTTTTACCTGACTTAGAGCTGTGGGTATGAAATTTCCCCTACACTTGTCTGCTACAGTTTGAAAGAAGGACAAGATGTGCAGGGAACCACAGGTGCTACTTTTTGTTGCTTCCTGGAAGGGCAAAGTGGATGGGATATGCACAGCACAAGAAGAGCCTGAGCTTTCCAACTTACTGGATAGCAAGTCTTACGTTACATTTTAGAAGTCAGCACTGCAAATGAAACCCCTGCAAATACTGGTGTATGTTTTACAAGACAAAGTGCTAAGACCTCAAGAACATTTCTTGCTGGGGTGTGATTTCTACACTGCCCTGTATCTTATGCTTTAAAGATATACACAGCAAGATGAGTGTTTCACTGCAGCACAGGCAAAAGTAGCCATCTACATCTGACCTTGGTGTAATAGCCAATTATGTGAACAGGACTCAAGATTCAGCACATGCCAGTAGCTAGAGTGCAAATGCATTAGGGACTTTTAAAAGTACAATTTTTGATAACTTCATAGGAAAGATCCTAGATAATGCTTATCACTCCTTCAGTTCTCAGTACTCAGTTTAGTCCAATGATAAGAATACCTTTACGTATTTCCAAGCCAAGTTTTCCTTTTGCTCTATATACTTTATATAAAAATTTTAACGATGCAACAGTTGTTAATGTGGCATTCCTAATGTGCAACAAACATTAATGGCTATATTATACTCTTGTACTCAGAGCACTTAAATTGTTACACACTCAAATGTGGCTTGGGGAAAGAGAAGAAGGGTTGAGAGCTGGTGGAAGAAACAGAGGAAGTAATAAACTGGCTGAATTCGAGAAAGAATACATATGGCATAATTTCACAAAGTAATGTTCATCTAGAATTTTGCTTCCCTACTCTTATTTTATGAGCAAATTATCCTTTTTTTTCCTCTTTTTTTTCTTCCAGAATCCTTTGTCTTTTGGTCTTTGCATTGTCATATGCATACTGTATAAAGACCTTCTTTATTCTCTTTCTGACTGTGGATTTTGTGTGCTGATATAACAACAACTTTTCAGAAAGCTTCCTTTAATAAGATGGCTGAGGAAGGGTGAGCTTCTCTGACTGCATATCGGTGGTACAAATTTATGTGGCAATTTTAATGGGAATGATTGTGGAGTAACATACCAGTGCTCAGCCTAAAAAGGATGAAGACTGTGGACTTGATTTGTTTTACTTGCCTTTACTGCCTGAGAATTTGGTCTGGGACAAAGCTCACTCCTTGAGTTCTGGCCAGGTTCATTGAACAGTCTGTGGTGAGGAGTGGGAGAAGAGGGGTGGGAAGGAGGCAGAGAACAGGGTGTATGTGTGGTGGGGACAAAACCCAAAATGCTTAATTTTGACATTTCAACTTGCTGTTTCAAAAAGAAGTCTCAACCCCAAATATGGTTAAATTAAAAAAACAACACAACAACAACAAAAACCAACCAACAATAAGAAAACAAAACAAAAACCCTTTAATTTTTTAGCTCCAGTAGAGAATGTTTACTTTGACTGAGAATTGTGTTTTGAGGGGGTAGGGAGAATGCCATTTCCGTAAGTAAACAGAAATTCTTTATTTTTGTATCTGCCCTAAATACTAATATTTTTTCATTGTTTTTTGGTGCAGCAAACAGATCAACACAATCAGTTATTTTCACAGCTCTACCTGCAAAATTTATTTTGTAATCCTAATGCTGAAAACCTCTTTCTTCCCTAAATAGCACAGTTTAGTTTTTCTTAGTAAATTGTATAATTTACTGTAGATGTAAATTAATGTAGCTACATTGCAGAAATTTATTGTAATTAAAAGTATCATCTGGTGAAACTGTCTTGAGTACTGTGACCTTCAGATAAGACACAGAGAGTGTGAGGTGCAAAGGTCCTGAGTTTTGGTCAAAAGCAGCATTTTATTACATTACCCTTAATAAGACTGTAGAACACAAAACTGGTCTGGGTAGCAATGATAAAAATAAAAGGTGGTGTCTGGAATTTAGCTTGATCAAGTCCTTTATATAATTAAGGATACGAAGTATCCTGTGGCTTGGTTATAAACTACAGCATAAAGCTAGCCAGCTAGCTATATTTATTATTGTTCTGGTGACAAAATTAATTCAGAATGAGGGCGTGCCATAAAATCTTTCCTGCTAAATTATCTATAAAACAATATTAAAGACAATTTTGTTTGTAGTGCCACAACAGTAGTTTTTATAGCAAGTTATGTCTACATAAATGAAATATTCAGCTTGAAGTCCGAGGCACAAGGGAAAGCCTCGCTTGACTTCAGGCTCTCATCACTGTAATTGTTGAAACTATAAATTTCTATGAAACTACATAAATTCATATGGACACAAACCCTAGGCATTTCAAGCTGGCAGTTTTACCCGCCTGAGAAATGCTATTGAAGATTGTTGCCTCAAGAAAATTTCTGTATAGAGTCACCTCATCATGCCAACTCCTACTGCTTTAATGTTTTTGGATGGGGATAAAAAAATAATCATTTTCACAGAGGGAATCTAGAAGGCAGCTTATACTGTTGATAGTTGATGTGACTGCATAGTTCCTTCGTTGGACCATTGCTAGGAGTCCAGCCTAGTGCTGAATTAGCAGCAGTGAGGAATAACTGGCTCTGGTTTTCCCAAGGCAGCTGACTCTGGATGTGTCCAGCTATCCAGAGGTGGCCTGCCTACTGCTGCCGCCTTGTACGTGCTCTCTCAAGAAATTAGAATAATGCCCCAGGGGGAATGAGGCAGTGACCCAGCCCTTGCCTTTCTCCTGTGCTTGCTGTTGTGTCCTGGGAGAATAGGGAAGAACCAGGTTACTTTCCTGCACTTTTCGAATTCTAAATACCCCTTTCCAGACACCATCTGTTTTCACAACAAAATGATGACAGAAGCCCTAACGTAACACACGCTGCACTGAAGTACTGTCAAAATAGGGGTTTTTTGGTGGTTTTTAGTGGCATTAAAACAGGTACCATGATTAGTTGTCATGAGGTGCCTCGTGAATATTGTAGTTAAGGTGAAGATTTCCTGTAGAGGAGAGTAGAAAACAGAACGTCCTGTTCCATCCAGTGATCGTACAGTCTTTTTCTTTTCCCTGGTTTACAAAAGGAAATGCATGCAGGGCGTCATTTCCCACAGTAGCTGGTGCAAGCCCCACCACTCACTGAGGGACTCCTGTCAGGACGCTTGTTCTCCTCTACAATTCCCACATAGTCTTGAAGAAGCAATTTGCTATGCAGCTAAGTTCCTATTCCACAATGGTTTACATAACTTTGGCACATTTATCTGTTTACTAACTCCCAGTTGGATCTACCTGATATATTGTGGGAAAGGGTCCCTTTGCCCTCCACCACCAACATGCCTGTATTTGTTTTGGTTTTCTTGGAAATATATTTGCTGAAACCAAATTGTTGAGCAAAATTGCCAATTCAGTTTTTTATTGGAAACTAGTGTTTTCATATGGTTGCGAAAGTTGCCTTTTGACATTAAAAAAAAAAAAATTGTTAAAAACTAATTCATGTTTAGAAAATGTGACTTATCTGTAATATCTTGTTGAAACTAATTTCAGTAATCTAAACAAAGCATAGGAAACCTTTCAGGTTTCTTTCCTGAATTAATTGATGTAAAGGAGCACTCGGAAAATTTTTTAACTTCTCCCACCAATTTAAGATGAGAATAATTTTCAGAATTGTCACAGAATGAGGAATTTTTACACTCCATTCAAAATCAGTGCCAAGTTCTATCTTCAGAATAAATCATGTGAAATGATGAAAATTAAACCAAATAGTAAATGCTAAGATAACTACCTTGTAACAAAATTCTTCCCTTTTTAAATTAATTGTTTGTTTAGATTAACATTCTGTAAATGTGAAAGTCATGCTGAGTTTACATTTTTCTCTCTCCAGGTTTGCTGAATGTCTTGCTGTCATCTTCTTCATTATTCAGCACCTTTTCAAGGGGAGTTGACCAGGTTATTGCTGGGACAAGGCTGATTAATACCTGAAGCAACAACACAGTGCATCCCAGCAGTCAAATCAATAACTGCAGACTGAAGGTTAGCTGGTAAATGGGATTAGGTCTTCTGTTATGGGGCTGTAGATCTACACACCTCTAAGATGTTAGTTTTCTCAGCATCTTTCCCTTAGAAAGCCAATTCCTTCTAGCATAAGTGAATGAGTCCTGCTTCTTCTAGCAAGAATAATTGAGTGCTACATTCTTCAGCTTAAGTGCATGGCCCTGGGATCTTAGTTAAGCAAACATCCAATTATGTTCATCTAAAGTGTTAACAGTTAAATGAATAATGATTTGTTTAAATGTTGACTAGAACTGAATGAAAACTTTCTTTATGGATACAAGCTTCCATCTACACAAGGCAAATACCAATATTTTAATCTTCTGCTTTGTCAAATAACTACAGTTCTTGCTTAAAGGTCAGTTCTTTGGAATAATGGGATAGTTTACATGGAACTATCATCTCTTATAGTGCTTTATTAGAAGCAGTATACTGTATTCACTTAGGACCTTATTCCTTTGTATGATATCATGCTGTCCTCAATGATATATTTGAAAAACATTAATAGGAACCTGGGAACAAGGGAGAAAAAAATGCCTGTCATTCTTCAGACTTACCTTCAAGTGGCACAGTCCCTATTATAAGTTAGAACATCCCCAAAGGCAAGCTTTATCAGCTGCCAGATATCTCCACAGGCTCTTCAAACAGATTGGTGAAATGTGGGAGAGACCTACCTACGTATTCTTTACTTTATAGTCCCCGATCATGCTGGGGAAGGGTAGGGCATTGCTTTGTAGAACTCACCAAGAAAGTCATTAAGAATTGGACATCTTCAAAGGATTGTCCTGAGTCTAGGCTGGCAGCTGGCTCAAAAGAAAAGTTGGCATAAAGCTAGAAAGTAATACAGTTAAAAATGTGTTGGCTTAATTTGTTTGTCTGTAATTCTCAAATAAGCAAATGATAAAGCATGTATTAATCATGGTAGGAACACTCCAAATCCATATTACTTTCTTCAATAACCTTAAAAAAAAAAAAAAAGAAAAAGAAAAAAAGTTTAGCAATAGAACTACTTTAAGATCTTTAAAAGATTTTTCCAAGCTTCTGAAGGACAGAGTAAGAAAACCACTAGATGACCCTTCTAATCCCAAAGATTCCAGGCTTGCTGATTTTTGCTATTATTTTGATTATGATGGTTATTTCATGACATCAGCAAACAGTTAATATTGCTGGTGCTGTCTGCATGCCATACAATGATATGTGGTGGAGAAAATAATTTGACCCCTTCTGATTCATAGCTGTGCATTAGCTAAGGATGCAATCCTGTTTCCACCTAGCATCTTGTTGAACCATAACTATCAGCCTGCTATTTGTTAGAAACATATTAAGTTAATTCTCAGCACAAACATTAAGTATTGTGACTTCCAAATAAGTATTTCATAGTGATTAGTGGCCAGAAGTAAATGGACATATTTATCTCTGTTGCTTTTAGGACTTAACATGCCAGAAAAGAGATAAACTATTTAAAACAGAATAAAACCATTCTGAAAATTACGTCATGCATACATCTGCATATAGGTAATTATTTGTGTTGAGTTCATAAGCCACATCAGTCTCCTCATGGAGATCTCATATTGACAAAGATTTTAATACAGGGATGTATACAGAATCTCCTCCTGGGCATGTTGTCTAGCCAGCTTCTTCAGTTTGCCTTTTAGGAAAGCACCACATAATATTAAAACAAACCTTCTCTGCACCACCCCCTCCACCCCACCCCCCCCCAAAAAAAAAAAACCCACCAAAAAACCCACAACCCAGACACAGTGAAATCTAATTATCCTGTCAGTCGAGAGGTTTTACACTCTGAAGACTGTGTTATTGCATTTATAACATGCATGTAACAGTACTGCTAACTGGGGAAGAAGATTACTAATAAATATATACCTGTTTAATAATCTGGTAGGTACACTGATGGAATTTCTTGAATTAAATAAGTATTGACAATCCTGCCTTATGAAAATGCAGTGTTAAAAATTACAACACATGAGGCTTTAGTTAAGACCTGCTATCAGGTCAGATAGCAGGTCAGGTCTGAGATCAGAAACTAAAATACAGGATGGGATTTAGAATCACCATAGAAGAATTTAGGGACTTAAAATGGCAGTATTAACATTTTCTGAAAAGTTGGTTCTTAATGCCTAACCTAACTGAGGCCTGAATGGTTAGTGAAGTTTGGAGGCAGTTTTATATCTTTGACATTATTACTCCAGTTTGTAAGAACTAATACAATTAACAGCACCCAAAATAGTTCCATTCTTTTTCAGTTAGCAAAATAGAAAAGGAAATGATTCTCTGCCACCATTGAAAAAGACATAACTCTTCAAAAATTGGTGCAATTCTAATGTTCTGAATATTAATGTTAATGCAGGTGTGGATTTAAAATAAAATAAATCATGTAAAACCATTCTTTAAATGAAGACACTTCATATGCATGTATGAGAACAGAACATGACCCATAATTTTTAATGTGATAGCTTCCTCTAACTTAAAAAAAGAAAAATAGTCATTGCTGTGATAGATGTTTATGCACCTCTGGGCATTTTTAATAAATACTTCTGTCAGATTGTTCCTTTCATGTTTGAAAGAACCCACTGTAGTGATTTAGGTCTGATTCCACAGAACATGGCACCTTCTGAAGACTGTTGGAGTTAGTTTTGCTAAATGGGAAATCAGTTCAGGCAAAAAAAAATGTTGATATTTACTGAACTGTCTGTTTAGTTTTATAGCAACTTAATCACAGAATTTCTTTTTAATATTCATAGTCGTGGTAGGGTACATATAAAGTTGTGCTACACCATGGGACTTGATTACTCCAACTGCACCCATAAATACCACTTGTCATGTGTGCAAGTTTTCAAGTGCAAAACTAGATAATGAAAATTGAGACAGAATGAATGCTTCTTTCAAAGTGTATGGTAGATTCTTGGTAAATTTCTATTAGTATTGAATATAAACCAGGTCATAAAAGTACTACATCTTTTGGCAGCCTAAAACTGATATAAACTATAACAAAACAGTCAAAGCATGAATGTATAAGTGTGAGAGTGGGGACAAAGAAATAACCAGTGTGTAGGAGCTGAATATTGTAGTGGGACTTGGCACTGAGACTAGACCAAGACACCTAAAGAAGAGGTATAGAAGAAATGAGATATGGTATTTTACACTTATCACTTTTATAAATAACAGTATAATAGTAAGATAATACGATGCCAATAGTATACTACTGTATAATAATGACAGAATGGAGAAGAAAGACAAAGTCATGAGATATAAAGAAAGATAAGTGAGAAGAGTATCATGAAAGCCTGAGTGATTAAGATACCAAAGATGAGGGACTGACTACTTTTTCTCAGAGGCTGATTATTTTCCAGTGAATGTATCTTACTAACTAAGAACATTTTCTGGAAAGAAAGGAGAAATTTTAAGTGAACATCCATCCACTTTTTTTTCTAACTCAGAAGTGGAGAGCATTGTTGTAATTTATTTTGTGTATCCCCTCAACACCCCACTCCACCCCAACCCTGCTGATGGTTACATACTTTTTTTAAAGCCATTAAGTTGTTTTTATCAAAAATGGAAGAAATTCTTACTCATCCTAAAAGATAATTTGACACAGGGACAAAAAAGGACATGTTTCACTGGAACTATTTTTCACATAGCTAGAAGGAATCAGAACCAAAGCTAAAAAGAGCATGAGTGTATTGCCTGTAACTAGTTTGGTGAATAAATCTATCGGTGTTGAGTAAGAGAGATGGGGTAGCAGTTTGAGAAAAAAAATTGATAAAATGTCACTGCATTGAAGACAGAAAAAGTAGAATATGCTAGACTTTGAAATGGAGAGCAAACACTTAAAGGGAAAGGGATGGATAAAAAGGGGAGGCATGGGACTTACTTAAGTAGTCTGATAGATACGAAGATAAAGTGACAGACATAGTAGTTAGAATACAAGGAAAACCTTTGTCAGGTAGGCTATATTTGTGGAGCATAATTCTGGCAATGTAGAAACTCTGGACTCTTATGTTTGGTGCACAGAATTTCATGTAAAGGTAGCCATTATTTTGTTATGCTTTATCTAACAACTTGTAAAAGTATGTTTCCTAAATAGTGGATATGTGTTCAGGTCATCAAAGATAACTGTGTGTATGAATCCTTGGGTTAGATAGCTGAATGGTCCATATGAGTGATGCATAAAGATTATTTCATTTATTCTGAGTATTACTGATTTGCTTGATTAAGACCATGGTCCTACATTACTAAAATTGCATGGATACTTGCCACTGATGTCAATATGTGTGGCTTCAAGTCCCCTAAGGTAGACTCATCAGTTTTTGCTGTGCAGAAATAGAATTACCTAAATTAAACTGTACCATAGAATGTACATAACCCAGTCTTCATCACTTCCTGGAAGAAATGGTTTTATATCTAAAATATACAGGGAATTTCCATATACAGCTTAAACTAACAAATAATACTTAAACTCAATTAAAGGAACTATTTACCTTCCACATACACCTTAAACATTTCTCCTCAAAGATATTGTGACTGTGAGGACCTGCTGCTGAATAGTTTCTGAAATGTGAAACATTTTCACCTTGTACTCTCTTGGCCTTCACACTTTAAACTTGTAAACCTTATTAAAAGCATGTTAAAGGAGTTGACAATAATGCAGATGCAAGATTTTGCTATCTATTTCTCACTGCTAATATTTTCTATTAAAGATGTACACATTTAAGTGAGTCATGGTATAGACAAACATGATAGAATTAACACTTAATGAAGAGAAAACAAGTTTGTCTTATTAAAGAGCTTAGAGAAATGAAATGCGAACTGCAAGCAGAGCCATTTCCTCTTTCTCATTCTTGTAGAAATAATAAAAGCTGAAGTGCTCTTTCTTAGAGAAACTGCACTGTAAGAAGAACATTTTGTAATTGTGGCCTTGTGTCTTTCTTCAGGAGAACATTTAAAATCACTTTGTAAACTGCTTTCAAATATGTTTAAGTTTTTCGGCAGTAGGCTGAAATCTGAGATTGTGAAAGTTGTTCTAGACTGATGTATTTTGGTATAGCTATACACTAACTTATGCCAGCCTAGGTTAAGTGCATAAGACTTGTATAATATTCTTTCCTGGATTCATCAAAACGAGTATTGTATGGTTTTTGCATGTTTGTATACACATGTACATTTTGCATTCATGCACAGAGACAAATAGTCAGTGTACGTTGTAGGAACCCTACTTTAAAAAATATAAGTATTTCAGTTGCTTTAAAATGGAATTTTGTGCTTGTTGGCCTAAAAGTTTTATCTGAAAATTCTTAAAAAAGAAAAGCTTGTTTATATGAATCATGGGAGTGGGTGGGAAGGGCAAAGAGTAATTACATTTGTAATAAAACAATTCCTAACAAATAATTTGAACAACTGTAGTATTCCTCTGAAACTGGACAAGACTTGTTTTCAGTTCAATTTTTTCCTGTGTTTGCAGAATTCAATCTATAATTAACAGGAAAAAATAGGGATTGCTGATCAGGAAAAACTAAAGAAAAATAGATTTGAAAAGTATACTTCCACTGATGAGTAGCACAGTTTCACTTCCTTTATGTTCTTTTATATTCTCACTCACTTCAGAAGTTAAGTGCTTCCTAAAAATTAATACATTTTTCCTCCTTCCTCTGAGGTAGGAAGGTATTACTTTTCTGAGTTTGAAATGGGAAGCAGGTTCAGAGAGATTTGTGTTATTGAACAACGAATAAAGGAATGGATTGTCTGAATTTCATGGTTACTGTTGTAGAACCAAGGCTGGCTGGCAGATTGATACATATGGTAGGGGGCACTATAGTAGGAAATTTAAAAAAAAAAAAAAAGGAGAAAACTGAGAGGCAAAATAGTGGGGTTATTTCTGTTATACTGATTGGAGAATTGCAACAGTTAAAGAATTTTAAGAGGGATTAAGGCATTTGGGCATTTCTTTTGGGTGTTATTAAGTAGCTGCTAATGAACTTTTGAAAATATCCCCAAAAAAATAGAATTATTCTGCTTACCTATAAGCAATAATCACTGAACTGTGACACCTAAGCTAGCTGCCTACTCACTCCAGATTCCATTTATAATCAATGAAGACAGCTGGCCTAAGGTAAAGCTGCATTACTCACTGGAGAATCCTGTCTTATTTCAGAGTAGAGAAGGAGACTAAATCATCCTAAGAAACTAGAACCATAGAGGAAAGCAGTACATGTAATTAAATAACCTCTTTTTTTGTTTGTGGTTTTTTTTTGTTTTTAAGCCAGCTTCTCTTGTGTGCTTTTAAAGTCTGCAGGTCATTATTCTTTTAGAGACTCATTCTGGCATATTAATGAGCTTGTTTTCCACTGAGAAACAGCTTTCTCGGGGATTCATTAATTTTTGAGGTGGAGAATGAAACTGTTGTTAAAGAAGGAGAAAAAGATAGAAATACTTATATGAATATAGTTTTATAACATATCTATAACAGTTCTATTATAATTTTAAAGTATCATCTGCTGTGGTGCAGCAAATAAAATATGCTTGTTTCTTCACACACAGTCATTTCTGGTGCAGAAGATACAGATCCATTTATAATTGCATGTACAATGGTGATAACTCCAACTGGTTTATATAACTGGATTCTTTCTGCCCAGAGTGCTCAAAAAAATCTCTGTATTTCAATTCAGGCTGTTAATCCTTATAGTTCCCTGTCTTTCATGTTAAAACAGGCAGCAGGAGAGATTTTCTAAGGTACTAAAATGTGTCAAAAGCTTTTCTTCCCCACATGTAGCCAGTGACTGTCGATCCATTGTACATAGTCTCACAGTAGCCAGTGAGACTTCTAAAATAGAGTAGTTTCATGGCCCAACTTATCAGTAGGGTAAATGGAAAATAGGTGTTGTGAGAGTGTGAGAAAGTTCATTTTCATCTGGTGTTTGGCATCCATTCATGGCCTCAGTTCAGTATAGACAAATTCCTACCTTTAACAACATGATTTTGGCCTGGAGAATTGAACAAATTATTGATGTACCCAAAATGTTCATGTGAAAGCGTTTTACAAAATCAAGCCAAAATGAAAGTTTTATAAAAGCTTTTCTTCTTCTTTTCTCTAACAAATCATTATTTACAGATACTATTACAGTAGCAGGGACCAGCAACAGCCATCTCTGCCTTTGTCACTGCAGGCTATTGATACATATTATTAGCAGCTACATAAAACAACCCAGCTGGAAATCGGAGCTGGAGAAGGATATACCTGCTTAGTAACTTGAGTTCCTTTTAGAAAGTACATAAAACCTGTGCACTGATACCTGCACTGACTTCTCATTGGTTTCCAGATAAATTCTTAGACAGTGTTTTTAAGCTCAGAACCATAATGAGCCAAAACAAATTACATTCTCATGGCTTTGGCCAGTGCAGAGAACACTCAAACCAACCTCATGCACATCTACAAAATCCCATATGTACAGCTGATGCCAAGTTGATGTGATTTGTTACATTTACAAAAATTGTTGGATAATAATTATGGCATTTTATTTTAGACGATTTAAAATGCATCAAAACTGCTTAGGCTAGGTCCTTCTTTTGTTCACAGTAAGAAAAATTCTAGGGCAAGTTACAGGAGTTACCATCCCGACTTTTAAAATCTGAGTACTCTGCAGTTACTTTTGCTAAATGAGGGTTCCAGAGAATGAATGTTTTCTTTTTTAATGTCTAGCATAGAAAATATGTTACATAGTAATCTTCAGGGACTGTGTGGCTGAACTTAGCAAATGTGGAACTACGGTGCTTGCATCTGGTGGGGTTTCTCAGAAAGTTTTATGGAAATAGGTTGTGTCTCTTAGTGTGGTGTTTCCTTGAGTTCTGTTTTACTTATCTGGTTTTGTTTATTTTCCTGTATTCCTGGACAGCACAGAACTAAAAAAAAAGAAAAAACATCAGAAAAAGACAGGAATGGAATTACTTAATCCTTTTCCTTACTTGACAATTACGTAGTATGAATGAGAATGAAGCAGGTTAAGAAAACCACTTGAAAATGGTAATTGACATTAAGGAAATTCTGGAGATAAATGTATTTTGAGTTATTGAACAAACCACTCCATTTACTTCTGAGTATTAGTAATAGTGAAGACAAAGTGCAGTGCTGAGGATCTTTGAAAGGTCACAGGTAAAATTTAAATTACATCCATAATGTAAATTTTTACATATTGATTGCTGAAATTTTGGCACAAATGTCTTCAGAACTGATGGGTCTACAAAATCAACCTTAAATTAAAAGGAAAAAGTACATTTGCACTGCTTCAGTAGTACTTGTCATGTAATTGCTCACCAATATGCAAAAGGGCTTCCGGGTTTTGCCATAATTCATTGAACGTTCACCTGCCAGCTGTAGTAAATCAGTTCAAAATCCAGATTTGTGTAACTCCTGAGATCTAGACAGGAACAAAAAATCATCTATCTAAACAACCTCCTGACAATGGGATCCAAATGCTTCCATTTGGTCATTTTTTCAATTTGGCCGAATGGCCATTTTTTCAGTTCACCAGCTTCCTAGCAAAACCTCTGTATCCACTGAAACTACTGAAAACCTCAGCCCGTTTCACCTCTCCCATGTGTTTGTGAAAAAGATAAATTAAATAGTTTCAGGCACTTTGCCATTAATTTTGAAAGCTATTAAAATTTCTGCTTATATTCGAAATCAGCGAACAGCTCTTCTTTGCTGCTTTTCATTCTGCAGTGGCACACTGCAGTTTTACATTCTTTTATAAAATACAAAGGTTTAAGATGCAAGCTAAATGACATAAAGTTGCTCATTTAAAAAATTGCTATCATATACTGGCAATATTACTAATGTAAATATTTTAATTATTTCCCTTGGAACTTCTTCATATTTGTATTTCTTTAGTAGGAGTTATGATGCAATTCAATTTTCCTCTGTTAACACACTAAAGAACACAGAGAGTTTTAACAGTATCTATGTCCATTCCACAGAACTCAATAAATACCATTATTTCAGCATAATGATACAAGGACATTTTAAATGTTTTCACATATTGATTCATAAATCTTATAAAATATTCTTGAGGAAACTGCCACCAAAAAAAACCCTCAAAACAACAAAAAAGTGAAAGAGGGGGCAGGGGGAGAGAGGGGCTGTGTTTGGATTTGCTGTATAGAGGATATCTCTGCAAAATACCCTCTTGCTCTTTCCCCCCCCCCCCCCCCCTTCCTATAAAATCAAATTTTTTTCCCTTTTCCAAATTAATAAAAGTTTCCCTTAGGACTCCTAACATAACCCTGGAAAGCTCCTTCTACTCGGAATAAAGTATTATGAGGGCTGTCCATCAATTGTATTATAGTTTATAACTAAAAGTCTGTGTTCTCTATGGCTGAATAGAAAAATCTATTCTAACTCAAAAGTGCTCTTGTCGCTGGAACTCTAAATTGGATCATGTGTCATGAGTAGTAAAAGCAATAACAATTACACATAAACAATTGTATTTTCTATCATTGTTAAATAATAATGAATCATATTTAATTAAAAAGTCATAAACAAACCTAAAAATATTTCTGTGCATTATTACTGGAATAAACTGATGTCAGAGAGGGTTGTCTCAACATTTTGAAAAGCAGTTTGGCGTAAAGAAGTGCTAGTCAAAGCTTACAATTTCTGTTCTGTGAGAAATGTTTATATTTGAATGTCTGATTTCATTTTATGAAACATATTTATGCAACTATTCTGAAAACATCACGGTGTGCTCTGTTTCCAAAAATGAATATGTACCCGAGGATAGCAGAAACTTCTAAATTCCTGGACCCTTTGGGCTGCCTAATTCCAACCACATTGGGATCCAGGTGCAGCAAGTTCTGGTCCAGAGGCTGTCAAGCGGGGAGTGAGAAGAGCTGCTGTTAGAAGTTGATGTGCTTCTTGCCTGCTTCATTTATGCACACAATTGCATAGGACTCTTCTAAGAGACTGGTCCCACTGTGGCATTAAGTTTTACCCTAACAAGAAATCAGTACTAGAGGCAAGTTTTGAAACTTGACACTTCTGTAAGATGATGTGCAACTATTGCCTGATGTGCAACAGGGTTGCAGGATCCATACCCTGCCTCCTGCAGTGGTGTAGGGGATTCTGCTTTTATCATGATTAAGAAATTTCTTCTTTGTTGAGGCCTCTCCGATAAATTCAGTTAAATTCAGCTCATAAGTAAGCAACTTTTGCTGACTTGGAGGGTTCAGCTCTTTTGTCATAGCTGAATTCAGTCCATTGCTATTAATAAAGTTGTGAGCACTTAGCAGGAGAAGCATTACACTAAATACAGGAACTGTGGAGAGCCATTGTCGGGTACTTGCTATTAATTTATGTTTGTGAAGTGCACAGAGCCCTCCACAGTGTTAATATGCATCACACAGTGTTGTTTTGGTAGGATCCAAGCCTCTCTTTGCATACTGCTGAAAAGAGTGTTTATTTCTCGTTAGCTAGTATTTGATTGCCAAACCATTTTATTCTTGTTTCTGTCAAGTTTTGGGCAGGATGAAGTGACTTTATTATAGAAAGAACCATTATCTCTGATGCTAGTATGTCACTATAGATTATACAACTAGGCTAAACCCAGTACACACTGATATCATGCTTTTTAAAATATTTGCATATTTTCTGAATAATAGTCCTTTTCTGTAACAGTATTTGAAAAGCTCAAGGAGAGTAAGTAAATGACTGCTTACAACAAGAACTAATGCTGGCAAACCTTTGCTTTGTTGAGAAGAACAGAGGGAACAACTGGTGTGAGTCAGTGGATTGTTGTTGCAGACTGCATAGCAAGTACTTAATGAAATATGAGTGGGCTGCAGAATGAACAGGTTAAGAAATGGTACTTATATGGAATTTAGCATTGCTTGTATTCTTTCTTTTTACATTTCGGTCTGAATTATAATGACAACTTGAGTCTTCTAGAGTTCATGGGAATTTCACTGTTGATAGTAAGATAATCTGGATTTCAGCCTTTGTTTCGGTGATCTATTAACAGATTAAAAAAAAAAAAAGGAACAAAGAAATATGGTTGAAGCTACAGTGCCATTTTTAGATCTCATTTCTTAATATTTATGAAGCACTTTTGTTACTGGTAGTAGCAATTAACATTACTACTTCAGGATTAATTGACAACATGCAAGATTATTTTTATGATGAATACACATGAATAAATAAGCAGACATGCATGTTATATCAAGGAAATATTTATCTTAAAAAATAGAAATAAGAAGTCAGATGGAAATCCCTAATACTACCTGCTATGATTTACTTCTTACGGAGTACTTACTGTTTCTAAGTGTAATTAAACCCCATTGGATACTGCGAAGTTTGAGTGTACTGTGACAAAAGTTTACCTGTCCAGTGTTTGAACACACCAAGGCCCCTTTTCTACCTTGAGAGGACTCATAAATCTACCAGCCACATGAGGGCAGCAAAGACCTAAACGCTAAGAGAGGGTTGCATGACAAAACTAAACATGCCGGAGTGCCTTTTGATTCTTCCACTTGCCTTTTTCTTTTCCCAGCTAAATTTTAGGAAGGTCATGTCAGCAACAGTGGAAAGTCCATCATTGCAGTCTTTCAGAAATAACTGGACAAGCCTCTGATGGTACATACTTGAATGCACTGTCTTGCCATGAGGAAGGTTAAATGGCTTTCAATAGGCATTTCCAACATTAATTTGTAATCCCAAACCAGATTGGTAAAGCCTGTTTTTTCCATGCTATGCATGGAGGAACTGAATCATGACATAAAAACCAAAACGCTTCTCCTTTGTTCCTAAGGTGCAGAATATGGAAAGTTTTCCTGTGGTGCACTGCTTTAGTAGTATTTCTTCTTTTGAGTAGTATACTTTGCTGTTCACATTCACACCTGCTTTTTCTGTCATATTGATAACAAAGCATCTGAATAACCATGATCTTTATTATTAAGGTTCAATTCTCTATAAATTTCACAAATGGAAACTTCATGTAATCTGAGCCAACAGAACCCCCAACTATCTAATGCCTTTTCAGTACAAACCTATCTTAAATGACAAGAGTATACATTTCAAGTTTCTGTATATTTACTTTCTAGTGTTCATAATTGTCAGAGAATAAACTTAAGAAGAAATAGAAATGCATAAAATTTAGATGAATAAGCATGAATGACCTGCAGGCCTCTTGACTTGTACTAAACAGAAAATTTCACAACTAAACACGGTGAAATGAGTCAAAATTTATGTCAAAATTGAGTCAAATTCCTCTGAAATGTAAAGCTCTTGTTATAAATTAAAATTCTGAAACCTGCAAGCTGTATGGTTTGATATATTGCTGGTGCTATGCAGCTGTTGTTAGAAAGTTGATGAAATTCCCATGCATCAACCTTCACTCAGTAGGTGTCAACCAGTATAGTGCCATTTTCTGAAACCTTATTGCTGACATATATGAACATTACTTGAGCTATTAAATATTTGTAGTAGGAGAATCTGAGCTTTTCCAGGAATGAAACTCGGTCATATATCACATAGAGCAAGAAATTGATCATGGTGGTCACCTTCTTAGTCTTCCATTGTTATCCTGGTAGAGATGATAATTTGGGCATCATTACTTTTATTATTCTTGTTAATGCTAATATAAAGTTTTTACTGAGTGACTGTAATGCTGATGCTCAAATAGAGCAAGTAGAGGTGAATGGTAGACATCTCTCTTCCATAGTACCCTTGCCCTGCTCATTAACTCCCAGCCCTCATTAATCATAATAAGAACTCAGTCTTTCAAGCAGACAGCAGTGTGGGTTTTTGCTTATGCTAGTGTTGCCTTGCACATGCTGGGAGATTATGAGTTCTCCTTAGCTGCTCTGTTGAGTGAGGGAATCAAGTCCTTGCAGCAAAGAACTCCTTTTGTCTTTACTATATGTAAGGGCCATATACCATCTCTCAAATTGCATTCCACACTTTTTTTGTGTGGGAAAGGACTGCCTGCCTGTCATACCTCATTTGAGGCATAAGCACATATGCTACCTGTCTCAAAGACAAAAGATAGATTGCTTATCAGCAGCTGGTTTTTTTGAGATGTGTAGTCCATATGTGTATTTGTGTTCTGCTCACCTTTCTTCCCTCTAGCAATGTCATCTTCAGCTGTTGACAAATGAAATAGCTGCAAACATTCTTCCTCTATTATAGAGCATATCAAGCAAGAGGAGGGAAGCAAGGGCTAGAGCATACCTAATACAGTTAGAGCAAAAGATGGTCTCAATGCCTGTGAGTAGTAGCATGAGTGTACTATGCCACAAAACAGATATGATAAAGAGCATATCGATTGTGCATCAAGATTTGTAATGATTGCCGGTCTATTGTTAGTGCTTCAGCAGACCATCGCAAAAATGTTAGTTAGTGGGCAGACAAGAAATTAATGGCATGTTTTGGGGTGTAGAGGCTATATCCGAGACAGAATGATTTCATGATCCCCTTTAAGTGATCAAGAGTACCAGCACATGAGTATTCCTACTTACGCCTCAGAACAGACTAATATAATAGCAATTCAGGATATTAGTGGGCATCTCTTATAGGAATGATGAAATATCACTGCCCATAGATCAAAAGAAGCTTCAGTACGTAAATTATCCATTGTCTGATTTGCTGTAAAAGTGGAAATTATTCTAGAGAGGACACTTTAAATAGGTTAGTGAAATAGACTGAACCTTAGGTCTGGAAGATGAAATTAACTCTAGCTATACATTAGCCCTCAATTTGTGTTTAATTTCCAATCCATTTGCATGTCATTACCATAATTTCTTAGCAGTATAACATTTTTCAGTCAGTCATGTTGACTCAGCCAGTCGTGCATTGTAGGCCATGAAAGCTTGACTTGTGTGAAAATACGTGGTGACAGATTTCTTTGTGGTGCTAACAGAGGTTTTAAACCAGCAAAGGCTTTGAAGCCTTTCCAAATTCCTTCTTATTCCCTTTCACCTCATTTTCACAGGGCAGCATAGTTATGCTTTGGACAGAGGTTGTCTCCACCACAGTGATTTTGCACCGTTTTAGCAAACTAAGCAATCTCAGTCTGAGTCTTTATGCTGGAATGATTAATCCTAATAAAATTGCCATATTAATGATGAAATAATTTCATTAAGTTCCTTCAGATACTTAGAAATCAATGTATTGAAATGCATTGATCATTAAAAAAATAATTTCAGCCAATTTTTAATATTTATTAAAAATACTCAGCATTTGGTTTTAAAACTTCATAATTTAGAATTAAAATGTGTACCAAATTTGATTAAATACATTTTTAAAATAACTTATTGATGACTGGGGGAAAGAAAAATCAACAAACTGCTTAAATACAATGTGATAAAGGAAATTAGACAACACCACATCCAGATGAGTAAAATTATTTCCTGTGCATTCCTGAATGTAGCAGCCTCACTGCAAAGTGAAAAAAACCTTTTAATGTAAAAAACACGGGGTTAGAAAAAGGGATTTTATTGTCTAGATAGGCAATATTCTTTAAAATTTTCATTAACTTTTTCTGTTTTTAATGGGATTTAATTTGAAAGATGTTGACTGATACTAAAAAAAAGAATTACTGTCTATTTTTGCTAGTATGCTGTACTAGCAAATTTATTTATTTCATTGGCTTCATTTATTTCATTTATTTCAGTGGCTTCTCTTTACTTCTGTTTGTCCTGTGAATCATACTAAAACTTTCTGAAATGCTTTAAAGCCATGCTTGAGTAAGTACATGTGTTTGTTTTAAACACATTTCCTGTTGAAAGTGTATTTCCTTTTCCAGTGCCTAGAGATGCCAAAGTAGACTGCTGTACTTTTGTATCATTTTTAAACGAAATCTCATAAATAATAAATAACATAACAAAATACATATGTTTTCAGTGAAATCTTGTTCTGTACCCCAAAACAGACTTTGCAACTCAAAATAACTATTATTTGCATATACAAGGCTTGTGTCAGAGTAAATCAGGAGCGTCTCTACTAGAGTTTGTGGGGTTACATTACTGTAAAACATGTATGACATCCAAAGTCAAGCACTCAAAAAACATCATATGACAAAATTATGTAAGTAAAAGAAGATAGTTAAGTTTTATTGTTCAAAAATATTTGTATCTGTTAAGTAGTTAACTAGCATATCCAGATGCCCTGTCACATACCAGTAAAACAGTGTTCTGATATCTCATTAAAAATTGCTTACTGTTTTCCCATAGATTTTTCATAAAGATGTATTTTTTTTCTCCTCAATTTTACTTCTCAAGCTCTTGGTCTCTGAGTATTGCAGGAGGAATGCAAAAAACAGTTTACTCTGCATATTTTTAAAAATGATTACCTGCAGTAGGCTCTTTTACAAGTGCTTCTCATGCTATAAATAGAAAATAGATCAAAATCCTTCAGTTATGTTAAATATTGCTGATTCAGCATGTGCAAGCACAGACAAAATGAACAACTATTGAGCACTTAGAAAAAAGCTTTTTGACTTTCTTTTACTGGATGGTTACAGAAAGCAACTTTAGGCCAGAAATAAAGTCAAAACAGTACTTCAGGGTTAGCTGTTGGACTAGATATCTAGGTTTTCTGTATGCTTTTTTATGCTAGATATCTAGGTACTTCTGTATGTATGAAAGGTGAGTCAGAGCAGGCAATTTATTAGCCAAATACTGCAAGGGAGTCAGCTTGTACCTGACTAGATCTAGTTGGAACGTCCTCAGTCCCAGTCCTAAGAAGCATTTAAAGACCACCCTGCATTTATTCTTGACTGATCAAGCCCAATCTTCTTGTGAAATAGGTATTTCAGTCTTCCTGTCGAAGGAAGAGAAGCTCCTGGAAGGAATACATGAACAAAAGTTCATTCTTTCTTGAGGCAAGGAAGTGGATTTTGGCAGGGACTTTTCAGAGCCTGTAAAAGGTGCAGGATTAGCAGTGGGAGAAGAACGAAGACAGCAGAGGTTCTTGCTTGCGAGCCTAATATTTCCTATGGAGCATATTGATTATGTTTTCTGGGTTTGGCTTAATAAATCATGTACTCTTTTGCACACAATTTTTCATAGCTTTAGCAGGTGGTGTGAGGAACACAATAGTGGCCTCAATGGACTCTTGGGAGAAGCAAGATGCTTATTTGATGTAATCTTTGGAGGGCATTAAAACAGGGGCTCTTGAATTTTGTGTGCATGTTTAACTTCTGAGCTATTGCATAGGAGGGAGTGAGTTTCTTGTCATTTGGCAAGGTTAGTGTTTTCTTTTGTTTTGATAGATTTCTGCAAGTGACTTTTACAGCCTGTGTGATATGCTCGGCCTGTTACACATGGGATTGCTATAGATGATTTAGAAGAGGGAGGATTTTCTTCTGCATTTCAGCAGGATGTAGCTGTGTTACTGAGCACTGTCAAGGCTGAGGCAGTTTGGCAAATGTAAACAGGAAGAGGTGTGAAGTGAGAGAGGATTTTTCAGGATTACACTAAATTCTGATTTGTTCTGCTACTGGCTTTCTTCCTTAACTTTTCTATGGAGATTTTTTGGTTATCTTGGTTAGTAAAGAAAACCTATGGACAACTTATCCTCCAAGAACCTGGCACACTGTCTTGGGAGGAAAAGTACTCTTCAGAGCATGTTTCGGTTGTATGTAAATGAGGCTATGCATGGTATAGGTGCCTGTGAGAAGGTTTCAGATCACTTGTTCTTCATGACACCTTTGGAGGCTGTACTGGGTCTGGCTGGGATGGAGTTAGCTTTCTTCATAGCAACCCTTCGCATTTGTGACTAGAAACTAGCATTGATAACACACCAGTGATGTAGCTATTGCTGAGCAGTCAAGGCTTTATTTTTTCTACTCTGCCGCTCCAGTGAGTAGACTGGGGGTGCACAGGACATTGGGAGGGGACACAGCCAGGACAGCTGACTGCAGCTGACCAAAGGGATATTCCACATCATATGATGTCATGCTCAGCAATAAAACTGGGGGGAGGGTTTTTCTTGAGAGGTAGTCATTGCTTGGAGGCTAGCTGGGCATTGGTCTACTTGTAGGAGGTGGTGAGTCCATCACTTGGTTTTGGTTTTTGTTTTTTCCCCCTTCCTCTTTTCTTCACTTATTAAAATGTATTTATCTTTAGCCATGAGTTATCTGACTTTCACTTTTCCTTCTATCTGACTTTCACTCTTCCCATGGGGGTAGGGAGATAGCGAGTGGCTATGCAGTGCTTAGCTGCTGGCTGGGGCCAACCCACCACAGAGGCTCTGTGACATGAAGAAAAGAAAGCAGATTTCTGAATTCCTGAATACAAAGACAATAATAAGCATGATGGAGCCTGGTTCAGCTCAGAGACTTCTAACAAAATGGGGAGATCAGTCATGGATCACAACATTTTCTCTGTTTCATGTTATGCCGTTTCATTTAATCTGGCAATGCTAGTGCAAATGCATAAATGGTTTCTGAATTACAGATCAGAAGGGGTGTGCTACTTCTAGGGAGGCCATTTTGTCCTACGATCCTTTACAGACCATTTCAATCAGAAGAATGGTCCCATTTAGCTTTTCCCATGCACTTGTTTCCTCTGCTGCTTAGTGTTTGAAACAGGGGTTTCACTCTGTTCATGATAGCAGTTTTCTAGAGCTATTACCTAGATGAGTTTTCAAATCAATACACTGTTTCATAAAATCTGAGCCCTGGCAGGGCTTTCTCCTCTCCAGAACCATCAAGAGAGAACTCAAGCACCTCTGTCAGCTCTGGCTGCAGAGTACTATCTTTCAAATAGGCAACAATTCAGACAAATCCCTGTGCTCAGTATCTGTGATTGAATATCTCTGGTCAGCAGATAGTTTCATTAAATCACTTTTTGAGTTTACTTACCATGTTCTCTTGACTACATATGATATTAGGTACTTTCAGTCACATCATCTGGACCAAGTTCAGCAACTAAAGTATGTGATCTGAAGTAATTTAATTTAAGTCACTACAATTGCAATTATAAAAATTAGTCCTAGATATTAAAATAAAGCATGTACCAATTGTGGAACAATTTAAGAGCAATAATCATTTATTGATGAGGTAAATTCAGCAAACCTAAAAAAAGATAAACTGAATTTCTGTCCTCAAATTTCTCCTTTTAGAAATTGAAGAAGAATATCTTGCTGTACTCATTTGAAACATTTGTATTTCATTTGTCATTGCCAAATCTCCCTTAGTTTCATAAAATATAATTTTCATAATTTAAGACTAAGAAATAAAATCAAGCTAAGAAATGTTAGATTGTTATGTATATCTACAGAGGAATGCTGTAATACATATGCTGTAATACGAATGCTGTAAAAAGAGGACATAACAACTTCAGAGTCCTTCACCTCCTTCTCTTTATATCTCCTTCCTTTCACAGAAAGCAGGTATGTGAGTTACATACTGTAAAAGAATGGGAGAAAATATACTAGTTTTGATATGTGATTAATGTTTTCCTTATTAAGTTCATAGTCTAATTTCTGCTGATGTCAGTTTGCAGAACATTAAGTTGATGTTTGTTCATTCTGAAACATCTTATGTAAACCGAAACTACAGTTCTGCACCTGCACTGCTGTGTCATGTATTTTTTGGTCAGATATTTCTACCATGAAAGTTCAGCTGTAATCAGATATGCAGCCAGACCCATAACTGGAAGAGTAATGAACGCACAGGGGGATAAAGATCAAACTTCAAAGTAACCCGAAGAGGCTAAAGCAGCAGAGGCTGAAGGCAACGGGGGCATTCTGAACAATATGAAATGTATTGCCTCGACTTCACTGACTACAGAGAGAAACTGAACTCCAAGGACAAAATTAAAAATGTAACTATTTACTGCAGGCATGTGACCAAATAATATAATACATTCTGTTAAGGCGTATTTATTTTTGATCTTTCCTAATATGATTCCATTTCCTCCCCATACACTTTGATAGCTTCAAAGAAAGAAGGGGATTAATTTATGCTGCTTGAATTATCCTTTCTGACAGAGGCATATAGTAGAAAAGCATGCATTTGACTAGTAAATGCACAATACTCAACATGTGAGAACAATAAATTACCTCTAACATTACAACACATAGCAGGAGAACAGTAGGCTGCACTACTGAATACTGGACTAACACTGGCCACTCATCCAGCCAGTCACTACATTCCCTCTTCTCTTTCTTCATGCGCTCTCAGGACACAGGGAAGTAACCAGGACAGCTAATGAAGTGAAATGCATGCAAAAGATGACATGTATTGTAGAGGTTATCATCTTTACGCAGTAATGAAATAATTTTTTAAATATAGGCTAAGCCAAAGTGTGTCATCATCACTGACAGCAATCAGTGTTAGTGTCCCTGTTAAAGACAAAAGTGCATAAGTACTATATAAAGGTGTGCAGAATTTAAGGAAATGTGGCAATTACAACAGTTAAAATCTGAGGGGAATCATAAAATATGCATGCGTATATGCATGTGATATGTAATAAAAAAGAAAGAACATTTTATCTATGCAATTTGGAAAATTAGAACTGAGAGAATGGTGATTGGAGGATCAATTAAATTTACAATAAAATCATAACAAGAAAATAAGAGGGGTCAAACTAGGGTAGTAACCTTTTCCAGGACTGGCATAAGCTGATATCCCAGCAAAGCATGTAGGAACAGACCAGGTTATGTGACTCCCCCAGATGCTAATCAAGCACTATTCAGGGACTCCCTGAGCCAGATGTGATTCCTCTGTATTAAGCAACCCACAAATTATTAGTTTTTCATTAATTTGTCAACCCTTTTTTTCAACCTATGTAAACTCTGAGCCTCCATGACTATCTCAGCTACTCATCGTGTGAAGAACCACCTTTGGTTTTTTATTTTCATCCTGACTCCTGTTAGTTTCATGTGATGCCCCTTACTTATTGTACTGGAAGTGACTGTAAATAATTTATCCCTCTCCAGTCCATCCACATCGCTAATAATTTTATAGATTGCTATCCTATTCCTCTGCTCCTACCCAAGTTGTATCTCTAAAACAAGTCATAGTTACTATGCATATGTAGTTAGGTCCCTAATGCTGTTGAGTTTACTAGAGGTTAGGAGCCTAAGTACACAGGATGGTTTTAACGTAAGTCACAGAAGAGCTGACATTGGAAGACACCTCTGGAGATCATCTGGTCCAACCTTCATGCTTACAGCACGGTCAGTTAGAGCAGGTTGCTCAGGGACAAATCCAGTTGGGTTTTTAATATCTCCAAGAATGGATACACCACAACTTCTCTGGACAACATGATCCAATACTTGACCATTCTGACAGTAAAGAAGCTTTTTTCTTATGTTTTAATGGAATTTCCTGCATTTAAATTTGTGACCATTGCCTCTTGTCATGTCACTGGGAACCACTAAGAAAAGTCTGGCTCCATCTCTTTATTTCCATCCATCAGGTATTTCTACACATTGATAAGATCCCCCTGAGCCCTGAGAATTATTTTGACTGTGACCACAGCAATGAAAGTAAGATAGGAAAAAATTATCTGGGCATTTTAGTTGCAAACTAAAGTTGAATAAAGGAAGTTTATCAATTAAATAAGTAGAACATTTAAAAGAACAAACAGGAACTTATCTTAGTTTTGCTCAAAATAGTAACTGTTTCTTGTGTTCTGACAACTTATCTGGTTCTTGATTTAAATAAGAGAAAAGAAATCAGGTTATTATAGATTTGCCATTAAGAGAAGGTTGTGAAGGGATGTAATATAAACTTTGATTTTCATTTACACTTAAATGTCACCTCAGTAGGGTTATTATTAGGGGTCATTTCATTATTTGTTTTCATGAAGGTTTGTAAAGCTCAAAAATATTTCTATACACACAGGATTTCAACATCTGTGATAATAATAATAATAATAAAAGTAATAAAATAACTGCAAAGAATTACAAACCCAAATCTCAGCAATTAAATCCAGTCACTAATGTCATATGAAATGCCTGTACCCCGGGGGATTATTATATTTTCTTCCTGTATTCATTTAATAGAGATTTGTTATTTCATAGCAACATAGTCTTAAGAACTCTTTCATATCAATAATGGAGGTAAATCTAAAATGAATGTAGCATCTGCAGTACGACATTTTAACTAGTGTGAAGGATCAGTTGTGTTTATGTGGATATGGACATCTTATTCTTAAGTCAAGAATATTTTCAAGGTAGTGTCTAGAATAATATTGTCAGTAATCTGTTGAGTCATTGCTTGCTCTTTGCTCTACAATAAACTCTGCTTCCATAACCTAGAGTAAATCCTCAGTAACTGTGATTTTATTTTGAACAGCAAAATCTAGTGCAAATTTATAAGTAAAAATCGTGAAAGTGTAAGATTCAAACATATATTTGTACAAGAGACATCATGTACTGTCATTGCTTTCCAAATCCTTGCTATTTGACCCACTGAAAATATTGCAAATCTGCATTTCAAGAATAACATCATTTTCAGATTTGTGTGGTAGCATTCTTAAATACAAATATTAGCAATCTTTTATATTCTGATCTACAGAAAAATTGTCTGAACTTTCCTAAGTAATGGCATTTTCAGCTTTCTTGGGGGGACAGGGAAGACTTTTTCCTTCTTCCCTGAAATTCCTTTCAAATGTTCTGTTATAAACTTGTCTTCTGTTTTGTATGCCACAATGTAAGCTTATCAGCTAGATTTCCTTAGATACTTCCCTTCTTAGCTGAAGGTTTTACATTTAGACTTTTATTTCAGCACCACTAGTCCATGTCATTACTATTTAACTTAAAACATGGATTTGTTTGTGCCAGTGAAGTGTCTCAATGCCTTCATGTGTAGAAGGCATTTTACAGAATGTCTTGTGATTTGCAGGGGGGGCACTGTTGAGACATTTAAGATGATGCTAGATGTTTGTGCACATAAAGATAAGATACTGATCTTATGTTTTGAAATTTAAACAAAAGTATTTTTTCAATTCTATCCCTTCTGTGCCTTTTAAGCATTATCTTAGCTTCCTGTCACTCTGATAGAATTTGAGGTTTATGGCTCTTTCCACAGTTGAGAGAAAGACAAACATCCACTTTAACATCTTGATTGTGCGAGGGTTTGTAGAGATTTTTTGAATATATAGTGCTTAAAAACCGAAGTAATGATACAATTTACAAATGCACTAAGGTTTCTTAATCCCATTGACTTAATGTTATCTGAGATGCCTTGACATATTTTAAATCTTGCAAATTTCTTATTTGTCGGATTACCTTTTAAAAAATAAGGTATTAAAAACTGACAAGCATCTTTTAGGAAGAGAGTGAGGGAACACGGCATTAAACACAAATTTCCTGGATCCCAGGTTATGCATAAATGAAAAGCAATTCTTCTCCTTAGTTCTATAGGGCTGTTTACAAAAAATACCCCTGTTAAGTTAAAACTGTTTGATCACTCTCTAAAAAAAAGTCTTAAAAGATTTTAATTATGATTTTATAGGACAATTGTATTAGTAATTACATACCATTTTTTTTTTCAATATTCCTGCAGGTTTATTAATTATGTGATAGAAACATCTCAGTTACAAACCTCTTAAATGTTAAAAATATGCATTTGATATTCAATTTGGTATTAATTTAACATACAACAACTTTTGAATATGGATTGTGTGTAGCAGCATGTTTAAGACCACATTTTCTGTCTACCCATTTTGGAAGCCCATTTTATAGAATCAAATCTGTGTTGTAACTAGTAGCAATTTTTTGGTTTTTTCAGAGCTCTGTTTTAGGCCCACTCTGCAGTATCAAGTAGCCTTTGCTATGCTGTCAAGATGTGCGAAAATTAAAAACATCAACTTCCCCATGAAAATTGCTATGCTGGCAAATGGGCCCCGCCACTCCATCTGCTTCACTATCCTGTGAGAAGAGAGCTTTTGTTGGCTTGGTTTGTCTTTCAGGGAATATAGGCTACCTTTGCTGATAATGAAAAAAACCACAAACTTTTCTTGTGACCATATGCTGTGTCTCTTCCTCAGCACTCTGCTGGTAGAAGCTATGCCAATCATGCTTTTAATGCAGCCCTGTCCAGTTGTACCAAATGAGCCAAAACTTGTTTAAGCTATACACCTTTTTAAGTCTCATTGGCAGATTAATTTATACAACTTTGAAATACCTTTACATTTCCCTAAGTGAGTAAAGGGAACTTTGTGTATGTTAATATCAGACTTGTGAGCTAAGTATATCTGATAGTTATTAATTCTTCAGCAGTACAAAAAGTAAGCTGTAGACCTGAGGTGAATAAAGGACTTCTGATTCATGAAAGACTCGGGCTGACCTTGCCAGCACCATTAATCATGAGTAAAGCTCAAGCAGATTGTATAGCACGGCAGAGATTTTAGAAGGAAAATACAAGGATGGTACTTTGGGGGCCATAAACCATTGTCTTACAAAATATTTATGCCTTAGATCATCAGAAAAAATTAGATTAAATAGTTTTACAGGAGATCTTCCATGGCATAATGCCTTGCACATATCTGTACTTCTGTTACCTGCACAGCTACTTTTGTGCATGGGTATGTACCTAAAGTGTGGACAAACATACTGTTTTGTATTTTTTATTCTGCCTCTGTTAATATTTTGGCAAGAACAAAATTAATAAGGTTTCCACCATCAAAAGGCTTTCTAAAATGTTTGATGTGAGTCTGACAGTGAAATACAACAATATGCTCAACTGTAGCAGATGGTCAGTTGAAAAATAGCTATCTCTATAATATGTATGCCTACAGTACCTACAGAGTAACAATCTAATTGCAAAGAAAAGTGATGTGAAGTTCTTCACATATACTTTTTAGTGATACTTACAAGGGAAAAAAATGTCTGGGTACTAAAAATACAATAATACTCTTAAAAAACCCTCTCCATTTTACATTCTAATAATAGTCTCATTTTAAAAGAAGAGGGGGAGCCAAGGGAAATTTCCTTCACATAAAGGAATAGCTGCTTTCATCTTTTTATTATTTTGGAAAAATGTAATATTTGCATGAACATTTTAAATATTCATTGATGTATGTTAAGATCTTTTCCTTTTTAGTTTGGGCTTTACATCTTCAGAGTAAGCAATAGCATTTTAAGTTTAAATTTTCAGTGAAATTTTGGAAGAAGAAATACAACGTCTTGACATACTGTTTTCTTCTTTTAAAAAAACAAACATAACCCCCAAACACAACATACACCCCCCCTTAGTTTTAGTCATTAGATATACTCCAGGAAGTGATCTCCATTTTTGTTCTAAAAGAAGTCAGCATGTTGCTATTGCTTCTTGTCTTAAAGTTCTTGTCCAATTTACCATTCAGTTTTGTAACATCATCACAGCAGACTCTTTACCACTTAAATGATAAAAGTTTCAATAGGCACTTTAGTGGAATTACGAAAAAGCTACCACTCTTCCACCGTGATGCCAGAAAGCTATCTTCTTTCTAAGTCAGGTCAGTAAACTGTACCTTGTAGGCCTGAGCTTGTCTCAGTGTAATTCCAGAGTAACAAAATAACAACAACAAAAAACTGTGTATATTACAGGATTTATCTTTCCTTCGCAGATCAAAACAAAACTGACAGTATGATAAACGTAGTAACTTGCTGGAAACAGTTGCTGTCTTTTATAATCAAAGGAATCCTGTCCTATTATAAAGCTTAGGTTTATCTTTTAAATTTGTTGTTGGTTTACTTTTCTTTTTATTTCACTGTTGTTTTTGTACTTAAGTGACTTTGTCAGGGTTATAACTTTCTTCTTCTCCAAACATGTCTGCCAAGATCTTAAAGCGAGGTCCCCAGTCACTCAGATAGTCATAATCCTGGTCTGCCTCTGTAGTAAGGGAGTCTATAGAGCTGAGAGACTCTGCAACAGATCCATTTCCTTCATAAGCATAGGTTGCCAAGGAGTCATAAGGGGGTGCAGTTGGATCTACATCATTTTCCTGCAGCCTTTGACTAATGAAATCTCTTATGTCTGTGTTATCTTCCACTGGTGGTCTCTGACGTGGAAAACACAAGGTGTCTGGTTTTATGTCCCTGCGTATTTTGTTATCTTCAATCACTTTGGGATTCCTCAGGGCACCTATGTCGAAAGCCTGGGTGTCCTCCTCTCCACCTCCTTCATCATCATAATGGATAACATTATCTCTGATGTCTTCTTTAGAGGTCATCAGGGTGTCCTTTTTCTTCTGCCTCCGTAGTGCTACATACAGTACCACAATGACTGTAACGAGAGAAAACTGAAGTTAAGTCATGCACAGAAATAATTTGGTACTCTGATGATATATCATTATATCTTCCTTTGAAAGTTGCAAGCAATCAAAGGGACTTTTTTCCTTAGAAGATATGCTCCTACTGTTCTTTTAAAAATAGCAGTGCTCTAGCCAATGAAAAGTCATTTGCAGTTTGATGTATGAATCTAACTCCTCAGTGCTTGCTGTGCTGCTGAAGGAAGTAACAAATAATTTTCCTACTGGCCTGCTTTGCGAACAAATAGAATTGGACAGGATTTCAGCTTTTTAGTTGAGAGAGACAGAGAGATGGGATTTTTTTTAAATAACTTCCATAGCAAAATAGAGAAAAATCCCCAAATTTCCACATTACAGAGAAAAAAAAAAAAACACAGTATTAAAGAGAACAAAAAAATTGGAATCTTTGAAATGGAGAGAAAATAATCCTACTTCAGGTTTTTATACAGCACACTTTGGCCTCTTCAGGGATCTGCTTTGAAAAATTCCCATGTGATATGGTTCTGGAGAGAAAAGGGATCCAGGGGAGCTGATTGATTTTCAAGTATCACCTCCTCCAAGGTCAAAAGTGGTCCATCCTGATAGCAGAAAATCAAGCAAAGGCAGCAGGAGGCCTGCATGGATGAATAAGGAGCTCCTGACTAAACTCAGAGATAAAAAAAGAGGCATATAAGAGGTGAAAACGGAGACAAGTGAGCCAGAAGGAATATACAGTGACTATCTGAACATGCAGGGATGCGGTTAGGAAAGTCAAAGCCCATCTGGCGTTGAATCTCGTGAGGGACATGAATGGCAACAATGTCACACTTGTACAAGTATGACAGCAGCAAAAGAAAAAGTAGGGAAAATGTGGGCCCACTCCTAAATGGGGCAGGGGACCTGTTGTACAAAGGACACAGAAAAGGCCAACCTACTCAATGGCTCCTTTACCTCTGTCTTTATTGGTAAGGTTGTCTTTCAGGAATCCCAGGTCCCTGAGGCCAGAGGGAAAGTCTGGAACAAGAAAGACTTATCCTTGGTGGAAGAAGGTCAGGTTAAGGAACACTTAAACCAACTGAACACACACAAGGACATGGGATCTGATGGGATGCACACGAGTGGTGAGGGAGATGACTGATGTCATTGTGAGGCCACTTGCAATAATTTTTGAAAGGTCATGGGGACTGGGAGAAGTTTCTGAGGACTGGAGCAAGTGTCACTCCTATCTTCAAGAAAGGCAAGAAGAGCGAGCTAGGGAACTACAAGTCAGTCAGCCTCACCTTGATCCTGAGGAAAGTAATGGAGCAAATAATTCTGGAAACCATTTTCAAACCTATCAAGAACAGGAAGGGGATCAGGAGTAGTCAGCATGGATTTACGAAGGTGAAATTGTGCTTATCTCACCTGATAGCCTTCTACAATGAGGTGACTGGTGGGTGAAGGGAGAAAAGTACATTATTTTTATCCTAACTTTAGCAAAGCTTTTCATGCTGTGTCCCATAATGACCTTCTCAGAAAAACTGAGAAAGTGTGGACTAGACAAGTAAATGGTGAGGTGCATTGCAAAGCTGGCCAAACTGCCAGGCTGTAAGTGTTGTGATCAACAGCCCAAAGACCAGATGGAGGCCAGTCACTGATTATGTACCTCAGGGGTCAATACTGGTGCCAGTTTTGTTTAACATCTTCATAAATGACCTGGATCATGGGATTGAGTGTACCCTCAGCAAGTTTGCAGGTGATACAAAACAAGAGTTGTGCCACCATTCAAAGGGACCTCAACAGGCTGAGGGAACAGGCCAACAGGAACCCCATGAAGTTCAACAAAGGGAAATGCCAAGTCCTGCACATGGAGAGGAATAACAGCATACCGTAGATGCTGTTGGCTGGCTGACTGACTGAAAGCAGCTTGATAGAGAAGCGCCTAGAGTCCTGGTGGACAACAAGTTCACCATGAGCCAGCAATGTGCCCTTGTGGCAAAGAAGGCCAACAGCATTTGGGGCTGATTAGGAAGAGCATTGTCAGCAGGTCTAGGGAGGTGATCATTCCTCTCTGTTCAGCCCTGATCAGATACATTTGGAGTTCTGGGTCCAGGTCTGGGCTCCTCAGTACAAGACAGACATGGGCTTCCTGGAGTGAGCCCAGTGCAGAGCCACAAAGATGGTTAAGGGATTGGAACACCTGTCATACAAGGAGAGGCTGAGAGAGCTGGGAATGTTCAGCCTGGAGAGGAGAAGTCTCAGGGGGATCTTATCTATGTGTAGAAATACCTGATGGATGGAAATAAAGAAGATGGAGCCAGGTTTTTCTCAGTGGTGCCCAGTTACAGGACAAAAGGCAATGGGCACAAATTTAAATGCAGAAAATTCCATTAAAACATAAGAAAAAAGCTTCTTTACTGTCAGAATGGTCAAGCATTGGATCATATTGTCCAGAGAAGTTGTGGTGCCTCCATCCTTGGAGATATTAAAAACCCAACTGGATACTGAGCAACATGCTCTAACTGACCCTGCTGTAAGTACGGAGGTTGGACTAGATGATCTTCAGAGGTACCTTGCAACTGTGATTTTGTGATTCTATATAATATAAAATGTTATAAACTGGTTTTATTCCAAATGGCAACTCAATGGCAATTAGCTTATAGGTTTTTTTTCAATAGTTTGGAGATATATTTCATTGAATGCAAAATCTGCTTGTAGTAAACTGTCTTTTTTGTTATTTTTAATTCCCTAACTGCCTTTGGTAGAAATGACAGTGTTCTAAGTGCTGTTGTTGAAATAACACAATAACGAATACAGGAGTTGCGATTATTATAAATTCATGGTCAGGCTTGTGTGACCTAAAATAACTCCTGATTCTGGTAATATGTTGACTATCTTTCATGTAGAAATGAGGTTGACAAGAATGACTTCAACTACAATTTTAATGACTCTGTGTCAGGCCAGGTTCACAGCAAGAAATGAAAATCCAAAAGCAGTTTTTAAATTGATCAATGGAATAGTAAGGAGAAAGTCTGTATATAAGATAAACGTCATTCTCTTAGGTTACACACAGCACTGGAGATCTCATTATTTATACATTAGTTTTTCTGGGTAATATTGCCAGGCTGACTGGAATTAAGGGAGTTATTAAAGGACCAAAACCTCTTTTCCAAATTTAATCTCAGTAGTTCAGTCTGGCGTTCTGTGCAAAGCAGGAATTAAAATATCTTCATTAGTTTTGTATACACCAAGAGCATCAATCAGCAGCAGATCTGGTCAGGAGTTCTTTGACATAATTATTTTTGATGGAATATGCTGGGTTTTTAAATAAAAATTGTATTTATTTCAGCAAACCATTAGGGAAACATAAACACATTTCTGCTGAAGGCCTCCATGATCACCTAGCAAATCTGGGGGAAGTTTAGACTTCAGGTATTCCCGCTTCCCCAAATACTCCGCCATTGTAAATGATCTCTGTACCAAGAGCACCAAGCTCTCTGCTGTGTAGTTCACACAGCCCAGATTACTGGACACAAAGGTGGCAACTTGAAAGGCTTTGCTACAGCTATGTGTTTAGGGCTTCTAGGCACTTTGCTCTGTAACAGAGAGGTTAGATATCCTGGGAGTCCTGCCTTAAGACAGAGCTTTAATTGACTTATCTCTTCATGTGAAAATAAGTTAAAGCTTTTTTCATAATGGAATTTCTTTGATGCTGAGGCTCACCCCTGGCTGCTTTTGCCCAGGAAATCCCTAAAAGTGAAAAAGTAGTCCCAAGGAAATGTGGTAAAGGAGACAGCATTCTTCTTGCTTCCAAAAAACAGACATAAGGTTGTTTTGTTTTGTTTTGTTTTTAATTCTTCAGAATGGGTGTATTTGTTATTAATTCCTATTCCATGGGAAGTATGACCATTTTCTATTCTTGTTCTGATTTGAAACAACATTTTTCTCACAACATAAAATTTTTACACAGGACAGATACTCTGACTTTTACCCACTGCTACTCAGAAGCTATTTATGTAACCCTGAGCCTGTAATAATTTACTTAAGTGGTAAATTACTATATTATCCAAATGCAAAGAGGTATCCATATGTTATATTCTGTGTCTGCAGCTATTTTTGCCTATGCATTTGACCTACATAAGTGTGGAAACCCGCTAGTATCAAGAAGGGGCATAGGCTAGCATCTGTAAGAATCAGTCTGCTTTCTGCAGCCCACATTGTGCCTGTGTAAGCTACAAAGTTGGTTTCATTTCGTTATCGGTTCATTAAGGCTATATTATAAGTAGGATATACATGAGTATTGACTGCTTTGGGCATGCTGTAAATAAGGCAATATTTAGATATAATGTAGATCAAATGGCAATGCCACCTTGTGGAATCCATGCCTGCCTGAAATGAAAATGTTCCTGTAAAGTTTTACATGGATCTAGCCAGTCACAGCCTACACAAAAATTATTTTTTCCTCTCTCATTTCTTCATTCTCCTTTTGCTCAAGTTGGCATGAAGAGTTAAATAAAGGTCCTTACTTAGTCCTTAATGCTGTTACTGTCAGTAGGACTTGTCTACCTTAGTAATAATCTAAAAATACGAATTCTTCAAGAAGAGTTTTTTAAAAAAACTGTTTCAGAGAAAATATTATGGTTTAGGTTCCACTGAAAGCTGGTTCTCTTCATGCAATAAGAAATATGTAGGTGTTAACAGATTCATGGTCATGGTCAGTGCTTTGGGATGCTTTTCTAGAAACATAGAAACATAGAAGTTCTTATAAACTGCCACGCCTTTTCAATGGCTTTTGTTAAACAATAGATGAAGCAGAGTAATGCACTTCAAATGGTTTCATGAGAACTAACCTAGAAGTATAACAATACACAACAAGATTGCAATCAGCGCTCCTGTGCTGAGGCCTACTGGTAAGAAGATTGCTTCCACGTTGCAGGACAGGATGGTACCATCAGAATCACATCTGCAAACACGGATAGTCATTGTGTTTGTGCTGCTCTGGACAGGGTAACTGCTGTCTTCTATTACTACTGGAAGAAAGTATATCTCTTGCTGCCTTCTGCTGTAACCATTTCTCCTGGTTTCAATCCCAGCTGTGTTGTCTGTAAAACATGACACAGTCATTACAGGATTTTTATTTTGTACTTCAATTCACCGTTGCAGTTTGTATCACCTTTAGTAATAGGCAGCTATTCCATTTTTGAAACTCAGTGAATGACATGCTTTATATAATTGCCTTGTTTGATCATTACAGAAGGTGTTGTATTCTGACTGGTATGGCTATTTTTTGCAGAACATTAAATAATATTCCATTTCTTGTAAACTTGTTAGCTTGACAGCTAACATTTCAAAGAAGACATAAATAATCATTAAAAAAAGCATTACAGGTATTAGATTAGTAAGGTTTCTCAGTTTTTCTTTTCTCCTTACCTCCTTATATTCCAAGCCTGTGGTCCAAAGGACTTTGATTGCACATGGATTTAGAATCAAGTCTCAATTAATTTCTCTTTAAAACTGAAAATAATATACCTAGACAAAATGCAAAACCTGTTCAACTTTTCTGCCCCATTAAAAATAAGTATGGAAATGAACAGAGTACTTTATCATCAGTACATTTTCCATCAATTAGTCATGAATGTGTTCAGAACTCCTAGAAGTTAGGTTTTGTCATTTCTTCCAAGTAGATATTAGGTTATCGCTGCTTTTCTTGAATCAAACAGAGTAGCAAGGAAATGATGTGCAGATTAAAAGAATTACATTGAAAGCAAAACCAAAATGAAATTAGCAGGGAATTAATTAGCTGACAGATCTGAATGAAGGTAGCCTGCAGCAGTCACCCTTTTGCCATCTCACCCATGTGCTTTACTATATCTTTAGAAGAGGTCACTTGCTGTCCATGTTATGAGTTTCATCCCTTCTTGGAGTTTTGTCACTAGGTAGAAGGATTAAGGGCTCTGAATTCAACACTCAAATATTTGTGTGCAGTTCTGATTAAGGACAATAAGAAGGAAGCCTAAATATCCAAAATTAGATATGATCAGACACCATTGAGAAAGCACTTGACTGACAAAATGTTATTTCAGAAGTCCCTTTTTTATCAAACTCAAACATGGCATATGGACATATAAAGTTCAGTGACATTTAGTTTTGAAAAAGAAAAATGTCTCAAAATTCTTTTAATCAAACCAAGTTCCATGTTAAGCTTGTTCTTTCTATGATTAATCATCTACACTGTATAAAGAGTTTTAGAACTAATTTGAAGTCATCCGTCTTAATCTTATTTCTATTCTTATTTCTATTCTATTAATAGAATTATTTCTTTTCTTTTTCTTCTAATTGCAATGATGATCACTTTAACACATTACAATGCAACCAAGTGACTGTCCATTCTCCTTTGAGAAGAATCAAACAGATTGAGCTCTTAAGTCTTTGACTTTGAACAATTTTTGTTGTTCTTCTATGACCCCTTTCAATTGTTCAAGGTCCTTTTGAAAATATGGACACAGGCATGTGTTTGAATTCGACACAGAGCAGCCTGGAGCTGCAGTCTGAAGCTGAGACAGCTTCTGGTTCTTCAGTCTGTTGGCAATAAATTCATTTTCAGGATGTGTGTGGCAGTCCAGAGAGAAGGAAAACTCTCTCTCTTACATGAGCAACTGAGTGTGCTCAGCAGGGAAGCAGCCCTCTATGGAGCAGAGTGAGGCCAGCAAAGTGGAAAGAGGAAGGTTGGCGGTTCAGCTGGAAGCCCTCCAGCTCTGCTAGGGCCTCTCACTTCTATTCACAGCGGGTGGATTGGTCTCAGCGCTGCTAAAGGCATAGTCTAGAAACATAACATTTCCCTGTGTTTATATTCATAGAGACTCCAAATGGCAACCTTGAGCTTCTGTCTTGCTTCTGTCCTCATTATTCTGAGGAAGTATGGAACCTGGAAAAGTTTATTCTCTTGGGTGCACTACAAACATATTACACCTGCTGTAATATCACACCACCCATGATTTTTAGCTCTATAGAATAGCACTGGTTATTGGGTTTCTTGATGTGTTTAAAAATGTTAAACGACACCTTTACTTGTAAAAGCATTAATTGTAACACAGTGAACAAGATTTTTTCCTCAAAAAAAAAAATTCCTTTCACAAAGTACTTGCTTGGTACTCACATAATTGCTAAATCAAAAGATAACAGTATTTATGTTTTTAAAAGGTTTCTGCAGTGAAAATAAGGTTGTGTTATTATACCTCTAAATTGTGCACAGAGCAGACCTTCCACCTTTTTGGCAAACAAAAGGCAGAAGATATTGAAAATATTGTACAGAGCTTCTGTTTGGACAGATTTTTCTAATAGCTCTGTAATATCATCAAAAACCAGAAAGTTTTTTATGGTTGGAAAATATTCCACAAAAGCTTTTTTTCTGTCTTCCTTATGTTTCAATAAATGGTGTACTACTTTCTTCTTTTTTAGGAAGTGTTAAGAAATGCTTTTAAGAGTGTATATATAGGTACATGCACACAAAAACATTTATGCATGAAAAATTGTGTGCCTTGGTGGTTTCTAATTCCATTTTTATGGGAATATCACATTTATTTTTACACAGTAGAGAAAGTTTGTTAACAGACTGCTGAGATCCAAAGTCATCTTGGTGTCAACATTACTGGTTTAAATGGGGAAATTTAATTATCTAATAATATCTGAGCAATTTCCTCACCAAACTTATATGCTAAGCACATTTCCCAAAGCTGTAAATGAGAAAGGTCACCGAGTTTAATTACTGGATAGCCTTTTTAAGTTTAAAGATTCTTTTGAGGAATTAAATATGTTAAAATGACCTGAGAAGACTTGGAAGAAATAACCTGGAAGACTTATATTTAAAACAATACTTTGTAATAATTTGAAAAAAAAAATCTTAGAGAAATTAAAAGATATTTTAGTAAATGGACAGAAAGAAAGAATTTTTTTTCTTACTTTAAAGAAATCTTGACCAAAAGAACAAAGGTATTTAGGAATACACAGTATTCATGTTATAAGACTACATAATTACAAAGATACTACCTATACAGTCCTTAAAATGTGTTGAAAAGTGAAAAGATGAAAGTAATTAATGTAAAATATGAGGAAGCTCTAAAAAGGCATATTTTCCTTCTTCTGTTGTTAAGATACAGAGAATATATTTTTTTCTTTTTAATTATAATCTTTTGCAAAGTTCATCATGCTGAGTTTTCCAAGGAAATACTACCAACAGCTAAGTAGGGAACAGAAAATAACAGAAATTACAGTGCAGCATCAAAGGGAAGCGAACTTAGGAATTATCCAAAATTTTAAGTCCAGTGGGACACAGATGTAAAGCATTTAAATCTTGCTTGGCATAATTATAGTTAGATATTGAAATGCCACAACATTTTAAAATACTAGCAGTTGTTAAAACCAAACTGTTTAGACTAAGCACTTCTGGAGAAGAGTAATGACCTAATCTTCCAAGAACAGAAGTAAGGGGACTTGAATCCATTGTAAGGTTCTCCTTCATATTCATTGAGCTGTCTCTCTCAAGAAAACTATTTGAATGGCCTCTGATAAAATACTGATCTACATATTTTTGGTTTCGTAAGTTACTATTATTCATGTCTGCAATCTATGAATTATTATGGTTTCATTATATACTGCATTTACAAATCGTTAAGTGAAATTCTTTGGTCATCTGTAAAATGTTTTTAGCTAGTTATGACATACTAAGATAAAAGTCACTAATAAGTTTGGGAATAAACCATTTTTGTCTTGTCATCTTCACAGAGAAGCTATATAAAAAGAGAAAATTAGCACAGTTTATTTTTGTGTTGTTTCAAATTTATTTCTTCCTGAACTTAATGATAAAAGTCTTCAGGATTAATAGTTGTGCTTATTTTGTTGGCTTTAATTTTGTATCACCTAACATTGACAAAAGTGTATGGCTTCAAAAATAATGTGAGTCATATACTTAAATGGTTTTTAAAAAGGCTAAATAAGTGGCCTCTGCAATTTTTTTCCTGCTGTGTATTATCCATTTCTAGCCCTTTTTAGGGCTTGGGTTACTTAATTCTCAAGAAAGGAGTCTTTATATGATACTCAGTATCGTCTCAAATTTAAATTAAAAATAATAATTAATATAATTATTATTTAAAAAAATAGGAATTATATACTTTTTCTTAAAGTAACACTTATAACTTACATAGTTAAATAGGCAAAGGAATGTTACTGGACTTTATTGGATGGCTTTAGGTGTTCTTTCTTTGCAGAGTAATGTAAAACCTTTTTTATGAAAAGCTTATCATATCACAGTTCTTTAAAGATCACCTAATAGCTGATAAACTCATTGTTAAAAATTTTTTCCTTATTTGATTAAAGTAATTAGTGGTGAAAACTTACTACAGTTTATGTTGATGTTTTAGCTGTGTCTGTTCACAAGACTACATGCTTGAAGATGTTTATGATAGAAAAAAAGATCAATTTGTTCATCTTGGGTTGTTCTTTGCCATTTATTAAAAGCATTCAAGTGAAAAAGAAAGAAAAAAAGGATTATCAGTTATGACAAAAATTGGGGGAAAAATCAGAGATTTTAATTATATAAATCTACAAATTAAGAGTGTTGTGGGATATTATCCTGCAGCACCACTGTCCATATTTAGAACTAATTCTTCTGCAGGACTATGCATCCTCCAGAAAGCACAATAGCCGGATACTTTGAAAACAGTTGGCAAAGTAATAGTATTTAAACAAGGCAGAAATAATGCCTTGTTTAAAGGTATACCTGCATTGGCATATGAGTTCTTCCTGAGAGACTGAATGATAAAAGGAAGAAAATAAAGCAGGTAGCAGCGTTTTGTAGGCCTGTAGGGAAATCTCAGCCTTTGCTGTTCTGACAATTCCTGTCCCTAAAAATGAGAAAAGGTGCAAGACCTGAATTTATATGAATATATGTCCTAGATAGTTTAACAATTAGAAATGTCAAAAAAAAAGTTAGTCTGTAGACATGACTGTAAACAAAGTAATCATATTTGTCATTATAATCACAGCCTGCTGCTCTGAAAGAGAGATACGGGTAAGCAACTTACTTCTGTAGTCATGGACTGTGAAATTTGGTTTGTTAGAAGCCTCAGCTGACAGTCTGAAGGAAAACCTTTGCCCAGCTGGTGACAAATCTTTGTCTGCTGCAGTGACAGTCTGTATCACCTGAAACCAGATTAAGATTAATTCTGAAGTCAGTTCACTCTTCTGAAAGAAGCAGTTTGGTAGAAGTGCAAAGTGAACATCAAATGAAACAATGAAAGTGAAATCCTGCTGGATTACTCTCATTCCGCTAATATATTGGACAGTGGAGGCAAGAAATCTGAATACTATAGCATCCAGAGGACTCGTCATTTCTCAGAAGGTCTTGCTTTGACATATCTGAAGGAAATCAGAAAGATTTACCTACCCCATATTCATAGCAGAAGTATTTAATATTTGGTTTTTGTATCAAAATACTAATGATTGTTTTCAGGTGAGTGATTACTTAAAGACAGTTCACTTTATCTGCTACTACTACTATCACTGTAACAACTGGTGCATATTGTAGTACTTCACGAAACTGCACCCTAACTTTACAGCTTGAAATGAAGTACAGAGGATTGAAAGGTCTGCACCATCTAGGCATGAAGGAACTTTTGGGTCCCAGAGTCCTATCTACTAGATTTCAGGTAATCGCAGTGCAGTTAAAATGTTTCATAGCAGGGTTGCCACTGATCTTTTAAAAAGGAAGGCATTTTTTTAGGTAACAAAGGTCTAAATATTTATAATTTTTGACAGCTCAGTGCTTGTGTCAGCCTTCCCTGTAAAAGGTTCCCCTTTCCACTGTTGGTGCCTAAATAAGGTACTAACTAAAGGTATTTGATAAACTAGAAGTTAAATTAGGTTGTATGGTAGTTAGTTGAAACATATATAAAAAAAGATGACATAGGAATGTCATATGAAGTATGATACAGATTACAAATCTGTAATAAAGGCAATAAAAATCACATGGACTGATTACGTATTACATACATATAAAGAGAAGTCATCGATTACACAGAAGGCTGAATGTGTTCCTTCCATGGCTGGCAGTAACTCTCAAAGTTCAGCAGTTAAGTTACAAGTCTTGTCTTGGAAACAGTATTAGCTGTTAATATGTATGATGGTCGGCCGTGGTACTTTACAGCACTGTGTTTAATTGAACAAATTTTGTGCAAAAGGAGCACATGCCAACAGCTTCTGGGGCCAGCTCTATTAATACTGGCATCATTCATGATATAAGGTGATATTCTGAATCTGAAATAGGTTTTGCATGCTACGTATATATTTGAAACTACTTATAAAAACAAGCTTTCAGGAGGATTGTCTTTGGGATTGTGGGTTCTTTTTCTCAGAATAGGACACAGAAACATGTCTAATCTATCCTACTCCATTTATTCACTACAGTTTTACCCTTATATTTAAGTATCTTTAAGGAAGGGATTCTTTCTCCTGTCATAGCTATTAAATGCATGGTAAAGGGTGGCTCAGGCCCATATAATCAGGAATAATAAAAATAAATAGACCATAAATAGACCATAAAGGTCAACAAATAGGATTTCAAAAGGTGAGTATTTCCAACACAGACATTTTATTTGTAAAAGAATTCTAACCATGATGTCATTTTAAAACCCAGAAATTTCTGTTGCTATAAATAAGGAAAGAAAAAGCAAAATGGCAAGCATTACAAATGCTTACATACCTGTCCTGGTTTGGCATTTTCACATACAGATGTCTCATATGGAACTGAAATTTCAGGAGGAAACTCGTTGACATCCAGGACATTTATTATAACGTTCACTTTGCTGGTTAATAGTGGGTTACCTGTAAATGATTTTTAAGAGAAAAGCATTAAGGAACACTATTTATGTTTGTTGTCATCACCAGTGCCCATGAGCTGTCTTAAACTGTTTTGATCCCAGCACTGTAACTTCTAAAAGCCTTTGACTTCCGTTTCTGATTTGTACTAAGGAGAAATCAGAAGCAAACCTCTTATCATTTTGTACCAGACGTTGATCCATTACTCTTCATGGAGTAAGGAATCAATCAAGATGATTATGTTTATCAGAGCATAAATTAAAGAATTGGAAGTTGTACCTATAATTAAAGATGTAAACTTTTCTCAGATCACTTTTCATGAAGTCTGTGGAAAATGCTTCCAATGATCAAAAATGAATTCTGTTTACCACAGTGGAATGCAGAAAATCAGTATTTATTACTCAGCTACTGTTTACATCTTCAAGATATTAAGGAGGTAAATGGAGCATACCCATTTAGAAGATGGACAAAAGTAAGAGGAAAGATATAAAGAAAAATCTTGCTGAAAGCCAGACAGAGTCAGTGGTAAATTTAGCAGTGAAACATGTAGAGCTAGCATTCAACTTGTGGTTAAACCATTAGGCTATGTTGTAACAGTTATTTCTTTAACTGCATAAGTATTTGCAAGCAGCAAAAACCATGCTAAAAACCAGTATATGTTATGCTTCTTTCCATTGTCCTACCCATGCGGATAATCTTCATCAGTCATTAGATGCATTTTATAAACAAGTTTACCTGCAAATGCAATGCCTGACAGAAAGGAAGCACAAATTCAATACAAAGCAGACTGTATTCTCTTTTACTTTATGCTGAGACCCCTTGCAAGATAGCAGATACATAAAAAACAGTTTAGCTGGTGAGTCAGAAGAATAATTGTTTTATCCTTTTGCATTTAAGAAGAGTGGCAACCACTATACAGACAGTTAACTATTCAAGAAATCTATGCTAGGAATCAGGGTGGTGTAGGAGTGACAGCATGGGGTCATGGTTAAATACAAGAACAGTTTTCTTGAATCTTCAAACATAAATGGACCTTTCAAATTATTTGCATTATCTGCTTACGTTGTAGTTTGTATAAACCTTTGCATTTCTGTTGTTTATAACTAACACAGCAAGGGGCAAAGACTCTTCATGGTGGCACTGTGGAATTTTTACATGATTTCTTTCTTGTTCTTAGGGAACTACTAAATAAAGTGTTTTCAAAAGGCCTCTGTCAAAGCCAAAAGGTATTCCTCAATGATTTCCTATACATAGGACCAGCTGCAAGTAGAAGTGTACCTGTTTACAAGTAGTGGATAAACTGACCAACCTACAAACAGTTTGGAATCTAAAAAAAAAAAAACAAACCCAAAACCCACTACCTAAATCACACAATATTTGAGGTTCCTTCCTATGAACATATTTAATTAATAGCAACCATATCTAATAATATCTCTTTTAATCCTCATTCATTTCCAATTCAGCATCATCCCTACTTGCAGAATGTCTCTCTGGGGAAAGGCATTGTGCAGTATAAACGAAGAGAGAGTTTGGTCTAGCAGCTGGGAATTAGGCAGTGGTTCTTTAGGTGCCTGAAGAACCAGAAGAAATCTAGATCGTTTGCTCACAGTTGAATTGGTTCCTTTGTATAATAGGAAACTAAAAAGTACTAAAAAGTTATTTTAGTCTGTAGAGGGCAGGAACCCGACTCTGAATATATACAGAGATCAGAAAAGCCCTGAGTAGGTCAAGTTCATGCAGTTACTGGCAGAAACAACCTAACTTAAATCTTCCCTCCTGCAAAGAACACAGCAACTCGCATGGAGTAACTCATGTTTTCCTTTAGTTTTTGTGTGTTTATTTTAAGGTACAACACTGAAAAACAGGAGTTCAGGATACACTCTCCAAACACATTAGAGACTAATGTGTTACATTAGAGACACATTAGAGACTAATGTGTTACCATGAAAGTACAGGCATAGATGTTAGTTTGTTTCCTCTTACAAATATGTTAACAATGCCTTTTCAGTAAAAGAAAGAATGTATTCAAAATTTATCCATCATGTACATTTATGCATCATGTACATGGGAGATATTAGCTGATTTTGATAATTTCTATTAAACATATCAGTTTCTATAAGAAGCCTTTTTAGGTTATAGTTTTTTGAAGTATCTTACATATTATTTTTTCAGCCTTTTGGAACATTATACATATTATGGGACTGTACATTTTTAAAATGAACAAAGAAATTTGACATTTTGCCTTCCCTCAAAATCGTGATAGGCTAGCATGCTTTGGAAATATACATGAATATGAGTATACTTTTTACATTTATTTCTCACTGATGGTCTGTGATTTATTTTCTATGATTCTTTGAAAGATATATTAGAGTCCAAAATCTTTTCTTGCCAAGTATTTTAGCAAGGTAGAATGTTACCTTGCATAAATGGTCAGCAAAAATCAAACATGAAAATAAACAGAATTACTACAGCATAAGATGGACCTACATCTGGATTTCACTTTATTTATGTGATTAATTTTCTTTCTGGTTTGCACTGATCTCAGTTTAACTACTCATGTATATAAAGGAAGACTGCAAGAAGATTGTGTACAGCTTTGAATTCATATATAATTGCAAAGACCTATAATACTTGATGTGAACAAGGATGAAGAATTGCATTTGAAATACAACTTTGCAGACTTGGCCTCCATTTTCTCTCTTTTTGTTTTGTTTGCTGTTTGTCTCAAAATCAAATCTTTTTGAGCCCTGTGAGCACAGCAGTGATGTGCATGCTGGTACCAGTGAGTCACTGAAAACATCTGGTCATGCCTTTTAAACCCAGATTACACAGATGAGAAGACAAATTGGTTAAATCATTAGCCTAGGAATTAAGAAACTGATTTCAGGTTTAAATTCAGCCTGTAAGATACAGGCAAATTAATTAACTTATTCCTTCCTCAGTTTTTCTGTCTGGAAAACAGTGAAAACCCTGCTTCCTTTTGCTCAAGTACCATAATGTGTTAACATCTTTATGGTTCAAGGATATTACAGTAGTAGAAAATATGTAAAATACTTTGAATAATGAACTTGTGAAAATCCAAGATATCTGAGAAAATAGATACTGACCATTGAGGACAACTGGTGATTCCTTAATCCCAGTTATGGTATGCAGGAGAAGATAAACCCCATCTTGAGATTTAAGCTGAGGTTTCTTTAGCATTTACAAAATTTGGGCCTAGAGTTAGAGGAGTTGGGAAGATGGTTTGGACAGGAAGGATTATGGTTACTTTACATTTATTTTCAACCTTAACTAGCACCTTGAGGATGGGAAAGCAGAAATAAAATCTTATGCATCTTACCTATTTCCTCTTTTGTAAGATGCAAAAACCATTTCCATGCTAGGTAATTAAGCAGCACACTGGGGAACTTTTTGAGCACTGGACTATGATTTTTTTATACCGTTATGTTCTTACAGCAGCCCTTGGCACAGTTTTGGCCTGGGGTGCCTAGTGGTCTTGCAGACAATTCACATGCATGTGCTGGGAGTTAGTATGGGCGAGGGACCACTCTCAAAGAATCGATTTACATGTGGCACTCTGTTTGGAAGGTAAAAGTGTTTAATGGCATAGAAATAGGCTACTCAGTGCCAGCTGACTTTTGTGCTTGAAATGAATGCAAGCCATGTTTAATTTATTAGTTTGGACAGAGTCTGTGGGATCAAAAATATTCAGAAACAGCAACCATGAAGGCTACTAGGCTGTTGATTTACCCTAAGAAGAAAAAAAAACTACAATGAAATATAGTCAGGGAGCAAAAAAAAGTACGGAGAAACTGGGAAGTGAAAAGGGGGAAAAAATTGTGAGTCTGAAACATCCCCTCCCTGTTCATGCACTTTGTTCTATATAAATGCTGATTTTTTATTTCTATGGATAGGTAAGGGACCTTCTACATTCAGCTGCCTTCAGGTCTGTGTCATCATCCACGTGTTAGCTGATCAGCCACCTTCCACTTAGAAAGATCTCTACTTTGGGACTGGCTTCTTTAACAAGGGCGAAAATAAAGTTATGGTGTCTTGTGTTATCCATCGCTATCCATCGCTCCACACTGGGTACACATCTGAGATATTCTCAGGAGTCAGTTGTGCTGCTATTTGGAGACAGTTTCCAAGTCAGTGTTTAGATCAGATGTTTGGAATTTTTTTCGGGTTAGAAATAAAGATCACAGTATAATGATACATGGTCAGAGCTGGTCATTGCATAACTTGGGTAGAGTAACTTCCCTTATTCCCTATGTGGAACCAGCAGCTACTGTCCATATGCAAAATATACCGTGTTATTGCTGGGTAACCAGGACTTCCCTGGCTGTGAGTGTACAAGTTGACACAAACAAGCAGATTTAATAATTAACTGTTTGCTAAAGGTCCAAGTTCTATCTCTCTTTAAGCTGCCAACCTGCACCATGTCTGGTATAGGCAGGGATGAAGGGGCAGAACCTCAAGTTTAGGGAAGAATAATCTCAGTATATATATATGTATATTAATATATATGTCAAATAAATGCAAAATGAGGGCACTGGACATGAAACCATTTACAAATTCCCAAACAACCAGGCTTTTGAACAAGACTTTTTTTTCTCTACAATAGGCGATGTCAGCAAAGGTTACTTTAATAAGGACAAAGTAATTATCTTTTGCCTTATTTTTGAAATGTATTCCTCTAAAAATTATAACATCTGGTGCTTTAATGCTAATAGTAGATTTATCAGCTTGTAAGAAAAGTCTAAATGGTACATCCATACCTAGATTTACATTTATCAATTGCCTGCTGCGATGTTTAGCTATCTAAACTTCATGCCATTTGTGCCATTGTTTGAAAGGTAACTTGGTTGCTCAAAAGTCATAATATTACTTCAAGACTTTACTGGCTGTGAGAAAAAAATGTAACACAAGCATCATCTGTGTTCATACAGGGTTTCGTTTTGAAGCCACAGAAGAACAAAGAGGAACAATCACTTAGAAGGCCCCTGGGCTAAGGCACAGGCAGGGAGTCCATGCAAGCCTGCTCATGACCTTGGCATCATTTTCCACATGTAGAGGAATGATGGCAAAGTTGGTTCAATTTATTTTCCTCTCTGACTTGATGGGGATAAAGCTGGTGGACTTTGTTTATAATTGGCATGTTCAAGAAAAGATAATTTGTAGAATGACCATTAGGTTGTGTCTCAAAAGCTGGGGTTTTGTTGTTGTTGTTGTTCTCTCACAGTGAGAAGGCAAAATACATGTTTTAGCAATAAAGTTTTTTAAGTAACAGAACTTAATATGCCTATTACTAGTTTGGAGTCTGTTTATTTTAAAGAGATAAGGTCATGGAGAACTGAAAATACCTAGGTAACAATAGTGTCAATTCCTAAGGCAAGTTCATGCAACTGATTGCAATACCAGGCTACTTTCTTTAGGTAATCATGTATATGTCAAGGCACTGTTCAGTGCACTTTTTCACTAATAAGAGATGGCAGTGTCAGTGTTTCTACGTCAGCACTGTACAAGTGGCCTTTTTTTAATAGCAGAAATTCTTCAAATACAGTAATTTTCCCCCTCTTTTTCTTCAGATGTTTTCTTTTCTTCTCTCTAACGTTTTTTGGTTGTGTGCAGTGTGTCATCCCTCAAACCCCAGCCTTTATTTCTGTGCTAGCTCTTAGTCAGACAACTGCATATAAAGTTTTGACCGTTAGCATACCCCAAATCCTCCAAAATATTGTCCATTAGTCGTGTAGTACCGGTATGGCAATTGTTTTTAATGCTATGGATAATGGCCAATGTATAAATATTCTGAGGTATGCTGAAATGAATCACAAATACATCTTAGGTGTAGATTCTTAACTAAGCAATTGTTAAAATTGGGAATTTCATAATATAGCCTACCTGATACAGCTCTACATAAACATGATATTACTATATATGTGCCAGGAAGGTACACAGACAAGTAGACTTGGAGGTTTTAGCTAGCTTTAATTACTCTTGGGAATAATAAACAGATTCACACCATATTTACTAAAACTGCTGCCTTACTGCCAGAAAAAATTTACAAATCTTAAATGTTCTTTGTCCACCAATAAATCTAAATAGTTAAGCTTTACTGAAACATATACCATTATGAGACCTCCCCTCTGCATCTACCTGCCATTCAGTTTCTCTGGAAATAAATTACAATTCTGCTGGACTTTCTGTCAATATACACATGTATATGTATCTCCATATACTCAATCACTTGTGATAGATTAGTTTCCTCGGTTAGTGTATTCCTCTTCCAAGCTATGGATAAATTTCAAGTTTTCATTTGACTGGTGTCCTCGTTATATTATCAGGCTCCAGGGAGTGAGCCTATGGTTCTTTTTGAGATAACTACAACTGAGAATTTGCTTTTTTATTTTAAATAATGTGTACCTTTGCTGTTTCCAAAATCTCCCTCTTCCTGTTAGTAGTATGTATTATTGTTTGAAGACTTGGTGCTAAGCAATACATTGAGGAAAACATGTTCTTTGCTTTAGAAACTTGTATTTCTGGACACATAAACAATACAGAATGAATAGGAAACACAGCAAGGGTCCTCTTCTACAGCCTACTGATGTTAACAGAAAGACTTCTGTGGCCTTTACACAACCACTAAGTGACCAAAAGACTTGTATTCAAAGGTGGTATATGCCTATGAGAGTTTCAGTTAGACAGAATCATGAAGGAGGAATGCTACACAGAAGGATGGCAATGAAGAAAGCTGCAGCTACATAATACAGTGGAAGAAGGGAGTTCTTATTAAAAAAAAAAAGCTATATAGGAGAAGACACAAAGACAAGAAATGAAAAAAAACCCCACCACAAATCATATAGGAAAAGAAAAAATGTGGTTAGGCATAAAGTCTTGGGCAGAGAGAAAACACAAGAGCAGACATGCAACACACATTCATTTAGGGCCTTAAATCTTAACTCAATTTTAGTGTACTTTTTGTCTGAGAATCGAATGAGTCTTTAAATATTTCTGCCTTCAAAAAGCAGATTGACAGACCTGTTATTTGACTAACCTAATTCATTTGGAGTGAATTACAAAATCAGAAATAAGAATTGGAAGGTCTCCATACAGCTCCTCATACTCTTCGCACTGACAAAATGTTTTTCAGCTTCTGAAGGAACTGTGCCTACATGAGGGCTACTAGAAAAACCTTACCATACATCATACATCATACATTTGAACATCATACAGACTCACAGTGAGTCTGGCAAAATGATATTTATTGGGCCTTCTTAAATAATCTCTTGGCAATACATGCACTCTTCACAGCGTATTTATGCCTGAGTGCTACATTCTGAAAAAAATACCACATTAACATATTAATTCAGTTTGTGTCATACTTACTAACTTTACTTGCAATTATAGAGAAATTGTACTGTGCTGTGCTTTCTCTGTCCAGTAATTCATTAGTTGCAATGGTTCCTTCAGTAGCATCTATTGTAAAGTAGCTGTCTACATCATTCTTCCAATCGATGAAATACCTGTATGTGAAAAATATTAAACAAAGTAGATGCAAATGTGCAGAGATGACACATTTACCATAACAGCAGTCTAGCTAGCTCAAGTTTTGTTATTTTTCTCTTCCCAGCTATTACCATCCTTGCAGGAAGAAGACAATAAAGAATGATTTTTTAATTTATTTTTTGCAGAGTTGGAATGCTCAAGGGAAATTGAGATATAATAAAAGTTTTAGTACATCTGGTGTTCAGATTATTTGAAACCTTTGAGCTCCCAAGAAGCTGATGCATAGATTCTGTGACCCTGATCACTTATCCCAGTCACTTTGGAAAGCACTAGATAGGCTTAGAGGGAAAAAGAGAAAAGATATGTGAAATAGTACTTAAGGTATGAATAGCGATGAAGAGTGGATCACATCTGGTCTCTTTATATCCATTTGTAGCTGCAATAGGCTGGAAGTAGCCTCACTGGGCTTGCTAAGAGGTGTCCTAGTGGATGTATACAGGCTGTTGGCACAGCCTACTCACCTAAGAGACATTGGGAGAGTCACAGTATGGAAGATGGAGAAGAGCATGCTTATTCGCCCACACATATAGGAGCGATAAAAGGCTCTTTGCCTTTGGGAAGAATAGGCAACTTTCACTTTCACTGGAGCTGTGAGGAACAGGGCAATACCATTGCTTTTTTATTCTACTGAGCCTTTGTTTGTAAAAAAGTATGAACATAGAACAGATCCAAAACTCAAAATGTGTACTTATTTGTTATTTTTCCTTAGAAGGACTTAATAGAAAGCAGAGATGTACTTGTAAATATAGCTGCTTAAAATAAATCTGATAATTATTCCAAACCCATTTCCCTTAAGTGCTAATTAATTTGGAAGTTTCTTTTCACATTTGATGCTGTTGTTTGTAGTCATAACAGAATAATAATTTTTCTGATGCAGTGCCACCAGCTACTAATTTCCTTTTCATTGTTAGTCTCTTCATACCTTGATGATGTTTCTGAAAAACTAGGCAGGAAGAAATTAAGAAAACCATCGGTGAGCAGTAGGCAATAAGAACAAAGTGGCACTCAACAAGAAGTACATTTAGAAGATCATAAAGGCAAAAGGACCGTGCCTACGACACCTCATTGCACGTAAACCAGTGAGAATAAAAACTAGTATTTCCTTCTCTGATTAGTGTGATTTATGGAAAGTATATATAGGGAATGTAATGATAAACACTATGTTTATTGCTGTAGAAGGAAGCAATGGTAGAGTGGACTATATGGCATATTCCTGAAGAAAATATCTCAGATTGGGACTGAAGAATACCAATAGCTCAGGAAGACTTGAAGAGTAAAAAAATCACAAATAAGGTACCATGCTCCTTTGGAGACATTTTGTTTAATCAAAATCAGAAGAAAATCCTATCTGTAGATGAAATAGGCTATTTCATCAATTGACAGGCACCATTACCAGTTCATTGCTTTATTTGAAAAGCCTCAAATGATTTGCTAAAGGCAGCATGTACCCTTTTACACAGCTGAGCAGGCACATTTTCTTGAATATGATAATATTGTCTACCCACATGTGTAATTTCAATCTCATTGTCCAAAATTTGGTTGACATAAAAATTATGAAAAAAATATAAGCCATGTATTAGAAATATTGTTACACTGAGATACTCTTTCACAAACAGTAAAATTGCTTTTTCAGGCTTTGCATATTTAATAGATTATAATTTCTTCCAAAATTAAATATGCAGCCACCCACAAATAAATGGGATCGCAGCATGAGAAAGTAACTTTGCTTATCTTTCCCCTTAGGAGGATGAGCTTTGTCTAAGTACCCTACACACCACAGTACGAACCAGGGAAGAAAGTACAGGACCTAATTCAAAGCACAGTGCAGGTGATAGCCTCCTTCACCAGGAGGCTTTTTTCTGGCTTCACCAGAAAACATACTCAGATTGAACACTGTTGTGTTTGAAGTTGAGTTCAAGCATGAATATTTGTAGGACCAGAATCTGATAGTCTATATGCAAGCATTCAAGCAGGTGATTAACTTCATGCACGAGCCCAGTATGCCTATTCCTAAACATAAACATCAGCAGGATCAAAGTCCACAATAAGCATGGCAAGACTAGCACTGCTCTGCTGAAACTAATGGCAGAATTCCTCTTGGCTTCAGTGGAAGTAGGATCTATGGGAATTGAACAGTTTGATAAAAACAACAGTAACTCTTCTTCCAAATTCATTGTCTTTGCCTGCGTTAACACTGTGGAAACTATTATGTCAGCATTATTAGTATTGTTAGTCTTTTTTTTTTTCTTTGGCATTATTTTTAAAGACATCCCTCCCTTCTCTCTCCATGTGCTACACATATGGTAAAATGAGGGGTGGAACAGTCAGTCATTTCAATTCCTCTCATCCTAAGAAACTATATATTCAATTAGAGAACAGAGGGAAGAGGACTAAGAGGAAGCATTGGAGATGTATTGCCTAATATATATATATATTTACAGGAAAAATTGCAAACAAGCAGCCATTCTTCCTCCTTTCATTGGTTGTCTATGTGCAGCACCCATGAAAACATATCTGGCAGAAGATCCTCTTACAGACAGCTCTTCTGGATATAGTACTGCTCCCAGATAGTTCAGTAAGTCTGTAAGGCTTAGCAAAAGAGTGACTGGGACCCCATCTGGCTGTTTTTCAAATGGGAACATCCCAAAGGGAGGTCACTTTTGGGGGAGGCCCTAAAAGAAATGTCGGTTCCTTTTACAGCCCAAAAGCACTCTTTCATGAAATCTGACGCTCAATGTGAGATTCTTTGTAAGCAGCACATCAAGAATTACTATCTTCCTAAGACCAACAGTATTTCCTGATCTCTGTCTTTTACTTGGAAAAAATGCTTTCAAGAAGAGAAGAAATGGGAAAAGGGTCTCCAACCAGAAAAATCAGTAACTTTCCAGAGATAAAGCCAGGTATCTGGGACATAAAGCCTTACATTTGTTGTTAGATTGGGACACAAAGAGGAACACTCTTGAAATACTGGTATTACGACAGCTGTCTAGATCTTCTAGTCATGGTCTAGCAGTTTGAAGCAACTGAAGTTGGTTTGTTTGACTGCTCAGAGTTCCTGCAAGACAGATCATGGATAACTGTACTAATCCCAAGAGGCAGCTCTCTCCTTGAAAAGTTGGGGAGAACTGGCACAGCCTTACTTGTTGACGTAGGACACAGCAGTATTATTTTTCAGAAACGCCTGAACAGGCCTGCCTGGCAGCTCTGAATACCAGGACATTGATATCTTGTTCATATTCACTGACGGGGAAGAAACTTTGAATTATATGTCTCCCTGAACATACTTCTCAGCAGAGGATTGTATTCCAGATTATATTATTGAAGGAGGGGAGGATAAGTGTGGAAGGATAGATATTTGCTAACATTGTTTGGGTCTTCCCAAGAATAGCTATATTTGGACATCAAGTAGGATGGAAGAAACAGAATGGAAATATTTGGTTTATAAAATAATAAGGGTCGAGTCTGAAGGACTCTCATACAGAGTGTTCACAAAGACACACACTGCCCTCTTAGGAGCTCCAAGAATAATTTGCATTCATCTTGGCTAAACAGTGAGGCTGTGTGCAGCTCATGGGGTCTCACAGAGCACTCCCCTGAAAAAGGGCTCATCTTCTTTTGAAGAGTGGACAATGGGGAAGACTGTGTTGACCCTAGCTGCAGCACAGAAGATAGCAGAGTGCTTGATGGAGTGCTGTTGAATACATGAGTGACAGCAGATCACCCTTGTGAGGATAACAGGACCTCTGAGCCGTCAAGCAGACAACTGTAGCTGCCTCAGACTGTTATACCATGAATAAAAGAACTGGACAGCTGTCCTGCTGCTGCTATGGAAACATGCGTGACAACGTGCTCAGGAGGGATGGGAGGTGGCAGGAGGCTAAGGAGGCTGTTAAACTCAGGACTAGGGTTGTGTTTTTGGCCTTAAAAATTTGGAGGGGAAGACTTCCCTTGTCTAGCAGGGATGGACTTGGGAACGGTGGGGTCCATCCTCACTAAAAGTTTGTAAACCTTGCCAGTCTCTTTGTTGTTCTATCTTGATAGTGTCAGCAGTGGTGACACAATGCAACAGAAGAATCATATAACAAGTTACAGTATGCAATGACTTAAAGCATATTACTGTCTTTTTTTCCTTTTTTTTAGTTGATGCTTAAACACAATACAGAGTATGTTTTTGTGTGCCCATGAATTGGCCCTTAGTGGAAATTTCACCAGCTGTTCCCAAATTTACAGAGGAAAGCTTATTGCGGCTTGGACTAAGCTCAAAAAGGGGAGCTTAGGAGAAAGTTACAATGTCCTTTACAAGGTAATAGCCATTTTTTTCAGTTTTCCAAAATTCAGCTGAGTATTCTAGTCTTGCTAGTATTACCTTGATAATTAACCTATACTGTTATGGTTTCATACTCAAATCTCCCTTTCATTCCATATACACACACATACATATAAAAATTTCTGTTGATATTTCCCCAGCTAAGAAATATTACAGCCACCATCGATGCTCAGTATCATTTTCTCTTCTCAGCTCTCTTTTGACAGGGTTTTATTGCCTCCAGAGTAGGACAGTCGCAAAGTACTGGCCTAAATATTTTGTTCTATGCTTTTCAAGAATGTAGGGACACCTTCTTATGAGGTGGTTGTGGTTGCTGGGATTGTTCTAGTGATGGAAGCACTCTCAGGTCTTCTTTTGAAGAGGATGTCATAAATGTAGAGAAAGTAAAAGTAACAGAGAATCAAGAGGTACCAGAAAAATTTATGAGGTGCACAATGTTGGCTCGGTGAAAGCTGGGTCATACCAAGGTCTAAGTGCTCTCTCATGCATTCTTAACCGAGAGGCACCCCGGTGTATTTATCCTTGCTTGTGCTCACATGTAGCTGACAGCTACATCCATCCATACTGAAAAGCAGCATCCAGGTCTCACACAAGCTGCTTTGACATCATTTTAGACTGGAAGGTCTCAGAGACTAATTAAAGGAGCAGAGTTGCAATACCTTGCCCATATACACCTATATCTCCTAAAAAGAAAGAGCACAATCAGGAACAGTCTTGCATAGCTCAGCCATATCACTGCCTATGAGATGCATGAGGGGACTTATGAATCGAGAAAAAAATATTTGTTTCCAGAAAGTTTTCTTTCTGATACGGGACCTGAAAGATGAATAGATGGAGCACTTGGTAACATGGCTAAACTCTGACCATCTGAAATGGAAAATGCACTTCTTGAAACTTGTTCATGATATTACAGACATGCAATTCAAGCCAGGAAATGAGCAAGGTAAGACATATAGAAGTGCGTGTATTTTAGAGGAAGAGAAGATTGCTTTAAAGCTAGACTGGGAGGATTAAGGCCAAATGCCACAGAAGTAAAACTCAAGGAGTTTTAGTTAAAGAGTGCTAAAACACAGACGATAGGTATGGTGCAGTGACAGTGAACATGAGGAGAGGAGCTCTGACCTGCCCAAGCTGCTGAAAGGAACAGTGAAGAAAAGATGCTGTTTACACCCTTTTTCACTGTTTGTATAGTAAACAGGGAAGGGAAGCATGGATCATGCCCCTAGAGATGCTGTTAAGCTGAAGGCACTCAGACCAAACTTGCTTCTGCTGCAACAGCATGCATACAGAAAATCATCTGAAGCAGTAAAGTACATTATTCAATAGGAATTGGCATGAAAATGGAAAGGAGTCATCCAATTCAGTGAGCAGTAACACATTTAACATTTAATTACTGGCTTTCGCTTTTATTATACTGTTCCACAAATAGGGTACAGTGATTGTAACTAGACTTCTAAAAGAAGAAAAGGGAAAAAAAAAAAAAGAAAAAAAAAGGTGAGGGGGGACACATTCCTTTAATTTTTATATTTGATACAGAGTTGTCCTTCATCATCTGTGCCACTCATCAGCACAAATATTCTTGTCTGTATTTCAATTTCTATTGTGAAATTGTACCTTAAGCAGACCCAGATGGTGAATCTAAGAAAACCCAAACCACAAATGTTCTGTGTACACTCTGAATAATTTGGCCGACAACCCCAGTTTAGAAAGCATACTCCAACTACAGCTTGTCAAGCCCAAGCACTGGAATGAAGCATTTTAGATGTAAGAAAATTCCTGATGCGGTGGGATTAAAAGAAATATCATTTCTAAGAGAAACTATGCTTTCAACTGTGCTTTTCCAACCCACAATTTTTTCTGACTTCAAGTAGGTACTTAATGCCTTTCCCTGTAACTGACCCATATGGGAAAGATCCTTCCTTTCCCTTTCTGTAGTTTCTTGACTGGCTGGGCTCTTTTTAAGTTTAATTTCACTGAAGGTGCTCTTCCGCTGGGTCCCCAGTCTCTTCTGATCTTCCCCAAGCACCGCATCCTCGCCCAGCCACTCTGGAAAGCCCCTATGGCCGGTCGGTGGCGGGAGGAGGAGGTGCCTGCAGCTCTCGGATGGGCTACGGCAGCTCTGAGGGTGCTTGTGTCACCCTGCAGACACCTGAGGAGCTGCTTGTGATGCAGGTCTCGATTTAGGCAACTCAGTCACCTGAGGTAAAGGCAACTTTCTCAGTTCCGCTGAATCATTGGCGTACTTCGCCGCTTGAAACTGGTTTGCTTAGTATTACCCGCTTGAGAGGTTTCAGTTTGACAGCTCTGAGAGAACTGTTACTGAAAGTAGTTCTGTTGATAAGGAGCAAATGAGCAATATGTATGAAATGTTAATATATGCAAATTAGCTACTCTGGACTATGAATCTTAAGTTATTAAGGGAATGAAAGAATTTACAGAAACACAGACTTATTCTGTTTTGAGGGGGAAAGATCATGGGAAGAAATGGGAACAACAACAACAATAAAACAAAGTTAATGCTGGTCTTCAAAAGGGGAAAGGATAACTGTCCTGGTAATTTCTCTCCTGTAACTGAAGGCTATATTTTGTATCATGCAAAATATCAGATCTGTAGGCCAAGACCCTCAGAAATAGCCAAGTGACTGACTTCAGAAGATATGGACTTAGGTGATTCCTCTTTTTCTTATTAAATTACTTGGTGCCTCATTGCAACAAGTATCCTCAAGTTAAAAAAGACAGTGGCAATATGAGCTCAGCACAACTGGAAATTAGGCATTTGAAGGTTAAAGGCTTCTGATCATTGTGCTTTCATGCAGAATAGACATTTCCTCAAAAGTTCCTGTTAATTTTCTTAGTTTAAGAGGGACAAATAACCCAGTTGATAGAGGTCTTTTATAAAAATATCTCAACTTGTCTCAACTCACACTTTGCTGACGTAAAGCACATTCCTTACTCTGGTACCTAGTGAGATAGAACACTGATTTTTGGGAGAAAAATGTTGCAAAGAAAGGTGAGGGATGAAACAACAATTTGCTGTAATGTGATAGATCACTATTTGTGTACGTGACCTTAAATTGTTTAAACCGTGTTCACTTGAAGTTTTATTTAAATATTGAACTGCAGGTAAATGAAATTCAGAGTTTATGCCAACTTGGGACAGTTAAATACCACCCATCATATCAGAAATAATAAACGGGAACCTAAAATTTAGAAACATAAATGAAAGATAATAAGATTCATTTGGAAATTGTGATCACTTAGGATTTTTTGTAATTCCAATACATATATAATTAAATAAACGAAAGAAACATGTAAAGCAGGAGTGACAAAAGGGGTGAGGGACTAGAAGAATACAAATGAGACTTTAGGTGTGATTTGACTACCTGAAAGTCCAAAGGAATTTTCATGAGTAGAATAATCATGTGTTGTGGCTGGAAATTAATAGATTACTGCATATAAACAGGTGTTGAGAAAACAACACTTCTACAACAGAATTTTGTCCTGGGCATCACATCACTAGATAGATATCAACAAATTGGAGGGATTTTACAGAAGAGCAAGGAAAACTGTCTTGGGTCTAGGCATCGTGAATTATAAGGAAAGATTAAAAGAACTAAGGTATGTTTAGCTTGGATAAGAGATGACAAAAGGGAGACATGATAATGGTCTACAGATAGCTGAAGGACTTACACACTGAGAAAGGAAAGGTATTATTTTGTTCAGCACAGAGAAGCAGAGGAGCAAAATTAAGAAAGGGAAAATTTATGTTATGTAGCAAAATCTTTCTGGCAGTGATGTATATTATGCTGCACACAAGAGGAATGATACAAGTTCTGTCACTTGGTACCGCAAAGCTAAGCTGGGTAAAGTAATGGAGGCTGCTCAGTAAGGGAAATTTCTAGAAAGATGGACAGAATAATCCTATTAATCCCTGTAAAGCTAAACTGATACATAACAAGAAACAGTATCTTCATGCCAATGACACTCAGTTACAAATCTGCTCTAAGGTGCAGTTCCAAATATTTCAAAATATAACCATAAAAGGTTGGGGTTTTTTTTAAGATTGCAGTTATTAAAAAGTAGAGAAACAGAAAAATCACTACTACAATACGAAACAAGAAATTCAGACTTCAAGTAAGCCTGAGATTAAAATGTTAGAGAATGTAATGTGTTGAAGCATGCAAACCACTTTGTGTCCTCCAAAATCCCATCCTGCCATTGAAATTTCCTTCCTGCAATTCCTAAGATGATCCATATACTGAGTTATTGTTGTGTAAAATTAAAAAAAAATCGTATCACCATGTGTACATACACACATACTTGAAACACTAAGTCAGTTCTTTATTGCTCTTCTCAAATGTAAGTGCTGATTCTGCTGATTACTGTTGATTACTGAAGAATCTTCTGCTGATTACTGAAGTATCTTCCATTCCAGTTAAGACTGAGGAGTCATTGCCATGATTTTTCTAAAGGTGCAATCAAGAATTTTCAAAGCAAGTCTTCTGTAGACTATGCATGCTTAGAGAAGCCATGAAGTTCAAACAAGTATAATTAGATGTAATGTAACATTTTATTTTCCTGTGCTAAATGATACGGTCATCTGAGTTATCATCTGCTTTTAGGGCTAAATAGGATAGTTAGATTTCCAGTCTTCCTTGGGGCTGCAGCACTTGAATCAGTATTAAGTTACTATAGTTACTTTTTCATACCTTTGTTTGATTTAAAGATTACCCTTGATTCTGAGTCTTGTGGTTTGCTATTAATTTAAAAATGCTGTCTCACAAGGTTTTACAAGAGGAGCAATGGTAAATATCCTTTTTTCTTTTCTGTGCAGCATGTTAATAGGAAATAAGGTGTAATGCACTACTTGCCTAACAGCAGACAAGTCTTTTGCATATCATTCACCTTGTCCTGTGGTAATACAACCAAAAGGTTCCTCCTCATATTTCTTTAAGTGCCCTTTACACTATACAACCCAGCAACTGTTGTGCTGTATGTACACAAAGTATTAGTTATATCAAAGATTAGATGTATGTAATAAAATAAAAATACTTTTTCTTGAATAAAACCATTAATATCGAAAATTAATTTCTTAATATAATGAAAAGAAATAGGATCTCTCTTGTGCAGAACTCCTAGTTTTAATACCTTGGTTTTAATACTGTGATATTCTGCTTAGAGGAAGTAAATCCAGTCAAACTTATCTACTGTCATATAAAAACATAATCTGATATATTCATAGTAAGAGTTATTAGAAAAATATAATGCTAATAACAGCAAAATAACATTTGAAGTTTTGCTCTAAAATTTTCCTGTCATTAAGCAAAAAATGTAAGGGATGTGGTAATGTTCCAAAGTGGCAGATGCTGTTCTGCTAGGTTGCCTTTTTTTGTTTATATGTTTAAATAATTTATTAAGCCATCTCCCTTAATGGGAGCAGAAGCTTTCTGTACCTTTGCTGAATATCTTCAGAACACTGCTGAGGTGTTAGATGTCAAACCAAAAGAAACCTTGACTGGTTTGCTGTCAGATCTTATCCTTTGGGTAATCCCATGGATACCAGCTGGATCCCAGAAGAGCCTTACCCATGCAGTTACATAATAATCTCAGTGCTTAATTTTTTAATTTTTTTCCCCAGGGGGTTATTAGGCATGAAAAAAAAAAAAGCCAAACAAAAAAACCCCAACAAACAAAAAACAAACCCTAACTGAAATGTGAAAAGGAACCTGTGCAACCATTCAGTACTATCTAACTATTGCCATTAAATCTTAACATAATATCTCTCCTAACTGCTGAGTCAGACACAATCACAGAAGGGCTTCTGCTGCTGTTTCAAGTTAAGTGGTTATCACCTACCCTCACCTCACCCCCTGCTTCCAATCAGTATTAGTCCTACAGTTCTCCCAAATGCGATTTTCTTTTAAAATTAAATGGGCCAGTTTGTAAAGAAGTAGTTTGGTTTCAGCTGTTTTCTAACCTAACCTGTTTCACAAATTGGGTTGCACTTGCAGAACTGATGCCGATAACCCTCTCACGGGTGATGCTTTGAAATGAGCATCTCAAGGTTGCATATTCAGATGCAACCAAAAAATGAACAGCCAATGTAGTTGGTCTAACTTGCTCTAAGTACCTTTACTGCCATATAATCACACAAAAACAACAAGGTGAGGGTAGGTAGAAAGGTCTTAGTGGCATTGCTTTGTTCACAGGTAGCAAAAACTAGAGATGCCTGTGTGGGTGATGCCATATAAGTGGCAGAATTGTCTTCCATATTATACCACCTCACACTTGCCACACTTAAAAATAGATACGTCCCCCAATTTACTGATATATTAAAATACTTCTGACAGTTTTACCATAACCTATCTTTGATCATTCCACTCAAAATACCATATTTCTTTATGATTTTGTAGAGATTTTCGAAGATACTTAGCACTGATGTAAAGCTATTGTAATAGTCCAAGCTGTGTGTTTTTGAACATCCCACTGAAGTAATGTATCTAGTTTTTTAGTGGAAGGATAGCTTTGTATTTGTTAAAATATTTGGGCTTAAAAAGCAGAAAAAAATTGAATTATTTTGATAGAAGCCCAAATAAGTTGTTGTACTCCTCTGTGCCCTTTTCCTAAGCAGTTCAGCAGTATAATTTCTCGGACTGATATCCTGTGAGCAGTACTTCAGCCTTCCCAGAATGAATCTTGTCTATACTGCACATCAGGTAGTGATGCTTTAGAGAAGGACAGATGGAATTGCTACACTTTGGAGAAGGAGCAAACAATTCTTGTCAGAATGTCCCATGCCTATCATCTTCACACCTTTCATATAACACACAATCTTCCCCATGGAAAAAATAGCACAGTTTGAGTCTTCTGCATACTACATGACTGGGTTCACAGTCCTTCATACATGGCTGCATACTTCTGCATTTTTAATCAGGAGGGTGAAGGATTAGTGATTTTAGCAGTCGGTAGTTACCTGATCTGGAATGAGTAATTTCAGTGCAAACAAATTATACTTTGCTCCTTTGGAGAAAATCGACCATTATGCGGAATTAATTGACAGGGAAGCAGTGGCTGCAGACAGCCAGACTCTTAACGATGGGTCTGAGTCAAGCAAGGGAAGCTGTTAAACTTTTCATAAGCCTTATAAATCTTACATAAGAATTTTAGTAAAACATGCTAGGCAATATAGGAAATAAAATGTGCTGCAGTTCATTTATCAGCCCTTGCAAACTGCCACTTCTGCCTGTCTACGAATTCCTGTGCTTCCTCCCCCCTCTCCCTTTAAAGGTTTTGTTGATTTGCTTATCAAACCCTTTAGTCAGCTCCACTGTCTGCTCTGCATTTCTCATTACCAGCCTAGTATCTTATCAAAAGCCGTTGTCATTTGGAAAATGCATTGTTTTTATTCAGTTTTAACATCATTTTTCCTGCCTCATTGAGCAGGCAGAACTGCAAGACAGCCAGGCAGAGAGAAAGCTTTGTCCTGTAGTTTAATTAAGTCTCAGTTGTTTGGGCTGTGAGCAGCAGTAGAAGGCATGTTGGATTTAATCCCCTCGCTCCAGGCTTAGCAGTCAATATTGCTATGGTGAGAAAGCAGTAGAGCACTTTCTCTACCAGCACCACAAATTATAGGCCCTGAACACCATTTCACTCTGATTTTGAACGTGTACATTTGCCCTCTGCACTGCTGCCCATGGTTTGTTCTTTCCACCTTCATTCTGCCCATAGCATGAATGACCCACCACCTGCCTGCACCAAGGCAGCCAGGCACTGGAGGATGCATCTCACATTTGGTGAAGAGGAGAGCAGAGCTCCTGCTTTGCTGGTTTTAGGTGGGGAAAGGGCATGCTGGGATGGGTGTCTGGATGTGTATCAGTATCTCTATCAATAGGCAGAGTGAGTCTAGAAAGACAGGGAGCAAATGAGTCTGAGTAGACCCCCCCAACCCTTAAGAAAGCTGAGAGGGGGAAAACAGATGCAATGACTCCGTCAGATATTCAGCCTCAGGAGAAAGTTGAAACTTTATTTTGTAGTTGTGTGCAAGTGACCTAAACACCACAGAATACGACAGAGATGCTTCCTGGGCCTCCGTTCCCATGCCTGGCCTGAAATGCTTTGTCTTCTGATAAAGTGCTAAGGCAATAAGTAGCATAGCTGATATAGAGGACAGCAGGCCTCGTGGCATAAATTCAACAGGAATAATCTTTGATTGCTTTGCTTTTGCATCATGTAAATATTAGCTCTGTTCTATATCTTTTGGATACTAAAATCTGAACAAATATCTCATATTTTTCCCCAGAAAAAAGCTGAAGTAAAATGCTGATGCTGAGACAATCAAAGAAAAAGCAAATAACAGCAATCGTGCTGACTCTAGAGAAAACTGCAGCACACAGTAGAGGATTTATCGCTTGCTTAGACCCTCAGCTGGGACTCACTTGGATTGTCAGCTGGATCTGCAAGAGGAAACACTCAGTGAAGTCAGGAATTGGAGGCTGCATTGTTGCTTTGAAGCTGGTTTGGTGAAGTACTTATAAAGTAAGAGATTATTCAGGACAGCTGTGACACTGCAGGAGCTGCTGTGTTTTCCTTTTTAATTTCTGCTCCCCAATCCCCTGCATGTATAAAGGAATCCAGAATCTGCAGAGATCAATATAATAAGTATGGAGTCACCTTTTCAAAGGTTTTTACGAATTTCATGAGGGACTCGGGCAAAAGTTGCTGGATAAGCACTTCCTTGCTCCCCCTTGCATGCTGATGGTCTGACCTGAGCCAAGTCAGGTTCCTTCATTTGCCTCTAAAATTGCTTCTTTCCTCCTACCTGAGCTGGAATTTCTGTGCTGTGTTTCCTCCACACTATTTTCAGATTTACTGCCTAAATTAATCTGTTATTATTAATCTGTAGACTTATTATTTACATGACTACTGACAGCAGTCTTTTTAATTATTTTCTTTAGTGTTTGCACATACTGAACCTCAGCATTGTATTTAGATTATCTTTGCTCTTTTTTCACATCCAGCTATCTTAGATGATCCTGTGCCTGTGTCGCAGAATCACAGAAGGGTTGAGGTTGGAAGGGACCTCTGGAGGTCATGTGGTCCAAACCTCCTGCTCAAGCAGGGCCACCTGGACCCAGTTGCCCAGGAGCATGTCCAGATGTTTTTTAATATCTCCACCGAGGGAGACTCCACCACCTCCCTGGACAACCTGTGCCAGTGCTCAGTCACTCTCACAGTTCACAAAGTGTTTCTTGATGTTCAGAGGGAACCTCCTGTGTTTCAGTTTGTGCCCATTGCCTCTGGTCCTGCCACTGAGCACCACTGAAAAAAATTCTGGCTATTCCCCTTTGCACCCTCCCTTCAGGTATTTATATGCATTGCTAAGATCCCCCTGAACTTTCCCTTCTCCAGGCTGAACAGTCCCAGCTCTCAGCCTTTCCTCACAGAAGGGATACTCCAGTCCCTTCATCATCTTCGTGGCCCTTTGCTGGACTCTCTCGAGTATGCCCATATCTCTCTTGTACTCAGGAGCCCAGAACTGGACACAGTAAAAGTAGAAGTATCTGAGATCTGTCTGCATCTACAGTCAGGATGTGACTGAAACTTCCAAACGCATAGATCCCAAAAAGTGTATAACACTCAAAAACCTTGTTGTTTAAACATTAACAAGCCTGCATGCAAAAAAAACCCCATTACCAAATACATAAGAAACTCTATATGCAATAATTATTCAAACATAATAATAAACTTGAACATTTTAGGACAGGAAAGTAAAGCCAATGTTTACAAACAGACCTAAAGGAGAAATTCAGACTGAAAGGACTTGAAATCTGACTAGGTTGCAATGGTTAAAATAGTTATTCTTCTGGAAAGGGACATAAAATCTTTAATTAAAAATGTTGAGAAGCTTAATTTTATACTAGGAAGATGGTTTCAGGTTTGACTTTGTGTACCACTGTGCGGAATAAACAACTAACATGCTTCCCTGTAGCACATGAGTTTTTCTTATGGTTGGTTTAAGTCCTGACCCTTTGTAATCCTCTTAGTGTCAAGCCCTGAGAGGTTCACAGCTTGAGGTGATATGGCTGCAGCATTAAACCTCTGTTTTATTCTCACAATTGCTTTCTAGAACGCTTGAGAAATCTATTACTGGAGAAATTTGGAATAAGAGCCCTTGATCAAAAATCAGGAAGACTATTATTTGAGCTAAAGTAAAATTACAGTGTGTGCCTCTGGGATGTGAACTAGCTTTGTAAAATCACATCACCAGGTGGTACAAGTGCTGTGAAGTAAACCAGAACTATTATGGTCATATTGTTCCTTTCCCCTCACTCTGGCTTCTTAGCTATTCTCAATTAATTTAAAAGCTTTCCCTGCCAAGTTGTTCTTTTCTGCCTTGGAGCTGAATGCACACTTCTTGATTTTCAGTATCCACTTCCCTCACAAACAGGTCATTCACTGAAAGCAGTAGTCCATAAACTTTTTGGATCTACAAATACTTTTAGTTCTAAACTCCTGACTGACATTTTATAGCTTAATATCATTGCATATGCCAACTGAAGAACACTTGCTGTTTTTCACAAGCTTCAGTAAATTGATGAATTACTGACTGTACATAAAGGTTACTGGCCTCTCTCAGTTTTAAATTTTGTTTTCAGTTGCTTTTGACTTGCTGGATTTAAGAAATAATATTTCGTGCTGCAAGTGCTTCCAGGAGTCAATGTAGGAAAATCTATGCATGTCAAATGAATCCTAGCAATCTTTTATTTGGGAAGGTCTGACTTTCCTCTAGCGCAGGCTTTCTGACTTGTGCCAGAAAGTACTCACCTTTACTCCATGTTCCTGCCAGTCCTGTGGGCTTTCGCCCACACAGATCAAAAAGTCAGTCTGCATGTGCTCCAAACTGACAAAGAAGTGTTTTTCAGGTCAAGTCTCTGGCTGTTCCCAGTGACAATACTGCAGCATCACAGAGGGCTAGTGAGTGACAGTACATTTACCTTCCCCACCAAAGAATGGTGTGTGATCCCTTCAGCTTTAAGTCTATAGATTTAACATTAAGGTTAAAACAAATCTGCACTTTTTTTGTAGTGGCTACTTGTAGCAGCTCCAAGCTGATCACTGGAACCAAGGTACCACAGTCCTTGAATTAATACAACTGAGTCACTCGTCAACTGAGCTGTGGTAGCTGTCTGCTTGTATGCACCTAATCCATTGCAAATGTAAAATAAAACATTAATTTAAACTACCATGAAGGGGATTACCATAATAATTTGTTATACACATCTTGCTTCATGGTAAAGGTAAAGCAGAGAGATACTGTCCCTTGTTGTGACTCTGCTGAAGAGCAGGAATTCATTAAGCTGCAAGAAAATAGTTCCTTTTGAAAGACAGTTTATACACAGAAGAGGAAGATTTTTTCTGCCTTGTGTTTGAAGAGAAGTCACCTTTCTGGTCAGTCCCTTAAAACCACCCAGTTGCTGAAGAGGAAGCCAGCTCATTCAAACCTAGAGAATGGCAGAGCAGTGCATGGGATCATATGGGGAGGAACTTACAGGAAGAGGACGATGGAGTGGAGGATGTAATTGCATGAGGTCATGAAGACAAAGTCTAGGAGCCAGAGAAGAAAACAGAGGAAGAGTCAGAAAGTCAGGGAGAAATAGGAGGAGGAAGTAGGAGTTTGTTGCCCTATATCTTTTCTAGCATTGCTGGAAGGTAGGTAGATGGGGATGTTGTTGTGTATATGGTAGCTGAGTGCTCACTGAGCCAAATGAGACTGGAAATTAGGCAGGCTGGTGGGGAAAGAGCAGATATGTCAGCCAAATATACCCTTTGGGATTCAGAGAAAATGTTGGGATAGAAACCCTGTTTCTATAGTTCTAGAAAGAGGATCAAAGTAACTGGAACAAAGAGAAAAAAATATCAAGCCACTGAGATAAAAAAAGTCATCTGTTATCAGCAGAAGAAAGGAAGGCAGTAGAGTGGGACGCCAACAAAGCTAATGGGATGTGGTTCAGGAGGAAAAAGGCAGAAACCAGCTGTGGGAGAAAGAAAGATGGACTGTGAAATAGGAGACTGGTATTAGACTGCCAGAGCATAGGAAATATAAGAAAACAGTGGGCTAGTAGGAGGAATGAAAAAGATAGCAAGGGATCTTCAGCAGGAACTGAGAGGTACTGGTGCAGAGATTTGAATTGGTTAGCCTGGATAAATTAGAATGTGGAACATCTTAAAAGTGGTTGAGGAGACTGGGACTTCAGTAAAAGTCAAGGGATGGTGTAGAGCTAAAATTGCAAGAGAAACAGATAGGAGGTTAACAGAGCAAGCAATGTGCAAAACTCCCCAGAGCAGCTAAAAAGGAACCAAAATTCCTGAGTCCCACCATCTTTCACCTGTGCAAAACCAACTGGCAAAGCATCTTGTTCCCCTCCAGCATGATACCATACACAGAAAAATAGCTATCACTTAATCTGTTATTAAATAAAGAGGCTTGAGGTGCTGGAACTAGATGTCCCAGTCTTTCTATGTATGTATGTAACTGTAAGATACCTTTTGATGTCACAAGATGGGATTTTTCTTTTTGAAGAAAAAGCAAATTCAAAAAGTGTACGCACAAAAAATTCCAGAATAACTATGGGATTAGAAGGTCAAGCACTTTCCTATTAAATACGTAACTTTAATTCATCTTGTTTGTGCTTGTACATTAAGATAAAGTGTCTAAGGACTCAGGAAGAAACCTACTATTTGTATTTTCTCAATCTTTACATGACAAAGTATTGCACTGGGAAAACAGAACCTATCTGTAAAAGTTTCTAGACCACTGTGAACTAGTTCAGAAAATAAATAAGGCTTTTCCTTTGGAAGCACATGCAGGGAATACAGCCTTGTCCCCAAGATACTGAGGGCAGGATTGACCTGTGACTAGTACACATGACCTTTTTCTTTCTTTAATATCACAGTTTCATGACTCTGGACTTGGACAGGAAAATGCACAGTCCCCACAGCTTTCCTGCTTTGAGTGGTTCTTGTGGTTCATAAGGCAAAACTCCTGAGTCAAGCAGAGAATATCCAAAGGGCAGTGCTGTGGCACGGAATATGAAACTCATTGTAATTGGAGTCATAGCTGGGGTTCACATCAGGGGCAAAAATCCTTTCATGCTTTATGCCAGAAGATCATCTCCAAGGAAATCTGACAACTTCAAAGGTGTCAGTGCAAAGTTGTTGAACTTCACACACACTGTTAGATAAAGCTCACTATTCTAGAAAGTATTGTAGATAACTCAGTCTTGCCATCCATTTGCACTTTCTTGTTATTTAGGCAGCTCTGTCTATAACATTCATGCTGTATGGGCATATATAAAAGTGATTTTTAGGAAGTCGTAAAATTCCTTGTACCAGAAGTACAAGGATCTTTACTAAAAACATTTGCATATTTACCAATTACGCACATTGTAATACACTACAACATAGGTGCTTTTTTTTTTTTTCTCCCAGACAGCTTGTAACCATCATAAACTAGAAGAGTCCGAGAAGAACACAAGATCGTTGTTCTTTTCAGAAGTGCTTTGGGATTTTTAATGGCCACAAAGTACATGTTCATCTTAACATTTATGCTGGGCATTTCTTGCAGCACTATGGATAAAATAGGAATAGACAAAATAGTTCTCCTGAGACACATAAACTCCAGATTTAACACAGTTTGAAAATCAGGTGCACTAGGGTAGTGTTCCAAAACAGCTTCAAAGCCAGTCACCCTTGCAGGTGTTGAATACCTGCAGACACTTTTCTCCTTGTGCTTAATTTCCTGCTTCTTACAGAATGTGCACTCTGTGCCATTTCATTTTAACATCTCTAACAAGTATCATCCCACAAAACAAACCTTTTAAATTTCCTGACTTGTCCAAAAACTTGACTCCAGTAACAGGAGAAAAGAGAAAAATAATATAAACCTCAACATTTTCAATGGCTTTCAGCAAAATACTTTTCTTTTTCTACCAGCTGAATCCAGTCTTCATTCTTAGCTGTTATCTCCCCCTTCCTATATGTGTCTAGCATAACAGAGCTAAAGTTTTTGTCCGATAACATGGATTTAGTTGCTGTGACTAGTGCTGCTTCCTTTCATGTGAGCTGTTCTAGCCTGCTTTGCTCTCCAGAGTTTTGCCTTCTGTTGCATACAGTGCAGATTGGTCTTTTATCCCACTCTCTATTGTTTGGCAGACTGTTGATTTTGTTGTTGTTGCAATGGGCATCTTAATGGCCAAACTGCTCTAGGAAAACATTTCAGAGAAAATTAATGAATTTCTAGAGAAACTGTGCCACCCAGCAAATTCTATGGGCTGTTGCCTCAAAGAACATTACTTGCTTTTCCATGTTTGTTCAGAGGGCATATTTACTCAGAAGATGCTCAGACTCCTTCTTTAAAATATGATGAAATTGCTGGAGCCATTCTTTATATCTATGAGACGATCTAGATTTTAAACAGCTGAAAGAGCATAATTGGTTAAGATACATTAAGAAGTTGTAACCACATGCAACTCTTTCAAACTAATTTATGCTTTTCTAACTTCTGGTCATGTACTTTTCAGTTAGAGGTTATAAAACTTATGGAATAATGAACACTAATACATCAGTAACTAATAATTGCATATAATTTCTTTTTCTGCTTGGACTAGTCAGCATTTGGATACAGGTAGGTTCTTCCAGTGCATAAGAGCATGGTCAGATCTCTGATAAATTAGTAAGAATCTTATTGTTAAATTCAAAAAGCTGGAGATCAAGCTGAATACAGAGAATCAAATATATCTTCAGGTAAATAAGAGCCAAGGAAGGCTCTTTTCAGGACGGAAACATGAAAATTGATAGAAATAAGTGATCTTACAGTGCTGTAAGAGAGCTGCATGGAGAGGTTTCCAGCTTAATCTTCTCAGCACGTCAACTGGCTTACTGGAACACATCCCTCTCCTTAAAGCAAAGTATCTCCCTCCAAAGTCCACCAAATTCAGTCTGTGGCTTACTTCTGGGTAGGAACAGGTGCCTTTGAGAAATAGGTAGTACTGGGACATAGTTAATATTTTTCCCATGGCAGGAACCAGCTGGAATCTGTTCATAAAAAGTGACGCTGGGAGCACTTCTGTAGTTTGTCGGTGTAAGGGGTCAGCAAGTAGAGCAGTGAGAGTAAAGCGAAAGGGCATTTTATAATATTCCTGATCTTTTAACTGTAGATGGGTATTTGGACACCCAAGTAATGATTTCAGGGTTAAAAAAGGTAGACATGGACACTTTAAAACAGCTTAGGATTCAATACTACAGTGAGCGCAGTGCATGGAAAAAACATCATGAAACGATTTTTCCTGTGTAGTTGCAAATGTAGGATCAGTAACTAAAGCACTTGAATCTCCTAGGAGGGTTTGTGAAATAAAAAACTCACTGAGGAGTGGTTATACATTCAAATGATTCTGCTGTCATATGAAAAACTGCTCAACAATATGATTAAAGGCTTGCTATCTGGTTGCAAGAGAGTATGCTTTTCAACAGAATATTGACTTCAGTGGGGCTATTTTCATAGCCTACCACCAGGGAAAAAGGTTCCCACTTCAGTCTTTGTTAGTGAAGGTTTTGATCCTTTGTCAGGGAAGGAATATGTCACAGACTCATGAACAAATTTATTTCTGTATTAGAAAAGAATGAAGAATGTATTTTAAAAAAAGTAGTGAAACAAACAACATTAGTAATTGTTTTAAGCATTAATTAACAGTGAATTGACGAAGCAGGAGCTAAACAGTCACTGTTGCATGTTAAATTTTTGCATATGATTACAACATATCATCTAGCATGCTTATTGTACATTTTGTACTGAGTCAAAACACACATGGTTAATAAACATGGATTAAAAAGTCCAAATTAAATTTGTAGTCAAATATGCATGAATGTCTATGCACTTGGTAGACACTAGTGGCATTTCCCTGTTCCATCATAGTCCCATTTGATAAACATTAATATTTAAAGATTGATGACTTCCATTATGTCTGCAATATTGCTCACGAAAGTCTGGGAATAAAAATATTTCCTGAAGTCAGATAGGTCCAGCATGAATTGGAACTGCAAGTATGTGTAATGACTGCCTACATCTTAGAGCGTGTTTGCACAGGAGCTTCCTTATTGGTACACGAGTCTGGTTCACTTTATAGTTTCTAATGTGGCTGGAAATACATCAGCAAAATCAATATATTACCTTTGTATAACAACTCCCCTCTCCCTTGTATTTCAGGAAAAGAAGCTTTACCAGTAAATGAGAGGTTTTGCTGGCAGTTTTGCTGACTTGCGCTGAAGTCTGCTGAACACAGCCATGTTGGTCAGCAATCACGTCCCCACAGCCTTAGCCAAGACAGCTGTAGCAATTATTTATCAAAGCATTTGTTCTTTGCCAGATGTAGAGAGTGGTTATGTGAAAAGGGCGGTGCTCACCGTCACCCATGGAGGTATAACACAGACGTAGCATGTACAACCTCCCTTTTCACTACTGTACTTCAGAGCCGCTTTTGTGGAAGCCCCAGACACCAGGCAAAACAATGTTTTTACTTCCTTAGTCTGAGCACACCATCTCCCAAGTCATGTCAGTGCCTGGTAACTTATATGATCTGTATGAAAAGAAGATGTCAGCACTTAATGTATTTTTCCAGATAACTCACCCAAACTAGCATCTCTTTTTGACGTTTTCCAGAGCAGCAGTTATCTGTTACAGTGACAGACTTGGAACATTTTATATCTTCTTACTAAGCTCTTTGCCACTGAATCTGACTGTCAGCAGCACTTTGGGCTCTCTGAGAGTTCTTGAAGGAAGAAAAACTTTCTTACCTAACTGAGCTGCTGCCAGCATCGAGGTCTTGTGCTGTCACTGCGCCTATAATGGTCCCCACAGGCGTATCCTCATAAACCTCCATAGTGTACATAGGCTTGCTGAAAACCGGAGGTTCATCCATGTCCAACACATTTATCTTCACAGTGGCGGTATCTTTGAATGGACCCACCGAGTGAAATCGATGGTCAAGATGGAGATTGGAGGCCTCGACTTTAAAAGTGTATGCCTTTTTTGTTTCAAAGTCTAATGGCTGTAGAAAGAACAAAAGCAAAACATCAGATTTCACTAAAAATTAAACATTGCAAAATCACTTTGGTAGAATTAATCTGACGTAACTTAAGATGTCATCAGTATAAACGTCAGCTCCTGAGCTAATCATCTAAGCTTGTTTTGCAGTTCATCTCATGCTAAGGTGGTTTCTGAAATAGGCCAGATGAATCATACCCAGGAAATGACTGTTTCACCACATCAACAAAATCAGGATGACTGGCATGGATGTAAACAGTTACACTGTAGATGTCTGAAGTGAAATGAGTGAGATTCGTCTCTTGCAAATGAGCTGTGTGCAGGTTAGCTAGAGATTTGCATTGACAACTCCCATGCACAGGCAATCAGCTGTCTCTAGCTGATCCAGTTCCTTAAACAGATGATTTCCACTTCTTTTAGCAGGGAAAGCTTTCAGAGGACCATGACAATGATGGAAATGAGCCCAAATGAAAACTCTGATATATACCAATAGGTCAAACCAAACTTCAGGTATGTCTTGGAATGTGAATTCAAACTTGATCTGAACCAAGTTTTTCCTGTAAAATGTCTATTTTAGCAGTGAACTGCTATTCACGTCGTATATTTGAGTCATATGTACGTTGAAAAATGAGAATTTGACTCTGCCTTATGATCCTAGGTGTAATCCATAAGGTCTTGAAGGCAGCATAGCAGCTTTTGTGTACCTATCTGGGTTTTTGATGGAAATGCATCCTGTAATCAGATTGTTTTGGTGTGGGTTTCTGTCAATGTACATCAATTTAGTGCCTTTGGTTTTAGAAAAGTAATAATCTCAAAAACCTTAATGCAGTCTTACGTAGTTGAAAAGACACAGAAGCTTTATTTTCAGTCAAAGTGTTTAGCTGTATTGGCTTTCATGTTGTTTTTAATGTTACTGACAAAGTCTTTTCCTGATGTCTGGGTAACACTGGCACCTAGTGGTTTCTGCCTATAATTGTCAAGTTGGAAATTTTCTGATGGGAAAGGATATGCTATCTTGAAAAGAGAGCAGGATCACAAGTGTATAAGCAAGAATATTTCAATGTCTGTTATTTTTTTTCCCCAGCCATCATTACTGCAGTGTTTCCAGTCATTTGTCACAGCTAGGATAGATTTAAATTCTGCCATTTTCTGTCCTTATCACAACAGGACATAATTGGCCAGATGACTGGCTGGTGTAAACTGAAGTAACTCCATTAAAATCAATCGAGTTACCTTGATTTACATTAGCTGAACAGCTAGCATAATGATTTTAAATCCTTATGAAAGACTTTATAATTTTAATAGACCAGATGGTCAGTCTTTTCTGATCTGGGGATTTAAGGTTAGCCATCCAAGTCTATACACGATAGAAATAATCAGGCTTGAAAGCCAAGTACTACTAACCAATCCACGACCACATGCAACCATCCTCCTACAGAAAAAATTCCCAGTAAAAGCCAGTATGAGTTGCACCTTCATGACTGGACAGATGAAAGGAAAAGAAACTAAGGCTAAGAAGAAACAGACAAAATTAAGTGTGGAACTTCTTGTGCCCTAGTGGTGAAACCCTAAGCTGTTACCTTCACTACAAATGGGCATGCTGATTCATTGTTCAAATTGTTGTCACGCTGCCTTTTCAGTTTCTATACTATTCAAGTTGACTGTTATGCATTGCAAAAAAATCTCCACCCAAACAAACACCCCCCCCCCCCCCAACCTCTTCTCCAGCTGATTATATAAACTGTTAACACATTTTCAAAAAATATATTAAGGGTAGAAAACCTGTAGTTTAAAAAACCAGTCTGGAGTGGAAAAAGTCTAAGTATGAGGGGTTAAGCTGAAGATAAATGAGTAAGAGAGAGAAAGCAAGAAATCTAAGCTCTCAGTTAAGTAGCAATTCTAACTGATGCCTTGTATGTATCTTTCATACCCCCAAAATTGCATTAAAACTGTTCAGACTGGCTCCTGTGATGCATGAGTATATTTGCAGATAGATGTGCTAATGGAAAGAGCCATAATCCCTGCGGTCCCTGCAGGCTGTCTTTCACTGAGTTACTTTTCAAGGCAGCAGTGCCAGATCACTGTCCTTGGCCAGTGCCCAGTCACAACTTTCATGATGCAAGGGGAATAGAGTCCTTGTTTGGGGAAGGACAGAAAGAAATAAGATTTCAAGCAATTCTGTGTATTGGTGTGCTCAGGTTGGCATATTTTACAACACAGTTACAGCCATTGCGCAGAAGTCAGATAAAGTGGCTGCATTACTTCTCTCCCTGCAGCATTATGGGACAAGTCTATGGTATATTTTTGAAAAGACAGTTTGACCCCAAGAAAGGAAAATGTTTTCCCACTGTAACCTCAGAGGACCCCATTCTCTCTTTCTGTCCTTCTATGGGTCTGATAATAAATATAGTTAGAGGTTAAACAATATGCGGCTAATGCAAAGAACAGATGGCACTCAAAAGAAGAAGAGACATCGTCTCTGAGCCATCGTCAGAGAAAGAAATCAGTGACAGATTCCCACAAAATAGCAGAATTTAGCCTTTTAATATAAGTGAGGCTAAACTGCAGCTGAAATGTCTGTGGAAAAATGGCAAATGTTGAAAATGGTAAACCTAGTATTTAATTTGAAAAAGAAAAAGATTTTGTACGACATATATCATGCAGCAAAAGAGTATGGTTTCAATGTATTGTGTTTATGGGGAGTCCATGCTACAATCTCCTGATCAGTTCTGGTCTTCCCAGGTCTGAACAGTTGCGCCATATAGATAGCTAGTGGCAGTCTCAAATTTTGGCATTTGTCTGATATGCCTGGAGTCTGCCTGAAAAGAGAAGAATTTAATGATGTTAATTTAAAGATGTTAAAATAACATGTCTTTGTCTTTCTTTTTTTAGTAGATACCACTAAAATCTGTGAAGGAAATGAGTGGTCCACACAATATTTTAGCTGCTTTTTTTTTTTTTTTAAAACATATTTTGCTGTTACATAATAAGTGTCTGACAGTGCTCAGTCCTATTTTTATTTAAAATCTGGAATGCTGGTAAGTGTAGGAACATGACAATGTTTGAATCTTACAGAAAAAAACTGCAAGATTATTGAAACATCTTTCAATTAATCCGATTTTAATGGAATGACTTCATAGAGGTGGGGTTTTTTTAAAATAACCAATAGAAATATTTATTCCTTCTATAAAAATAATTATATTCAGAAAGCTAAGTTTGAATAAGGCTTTTAATTTACAAAAGTTACAAGTTTTTCCACAGTAAACAGCATTTTTGCTAATGTTAAGGCAATGTCTTATTAACTGTGAACTATTCAACAATTAGAGGAGTATTTCTAATTGATATTCTAAGTACCAGTGACAGAATAGATGTATTTGGCCCCCCTGCCAGTTCTTATCTGCCTTTTCCTATGTTGCAGTTACAAGCTGCTCTATATGGTTTCATAGTAAAGCACTATCAGCATATACACAGCTGTGTGCAGCAAAGGCATTCTACAAATCCCCAAATCAAATAATACATACTGACAAATCACTTTATCTTGCCACTCTGGAAGTACCATGAATGGACTTATTTAGTATGACTAGGAAAACACATAAACAGCTCTGTGTTAGAAATAAATATGTTTTGAAATATTACTGTTTCCCATATTCAAGGTAGAAGTTAAGAAATCCTACTATATAGATGTATCTGTATCTAAATTGATATATTAGATAGAGAGATGGATAGATGGATAGATGGGGGAGGGAGAGAGAGAGACAGAATTAAAGAACTGAAAGAAAAAAAAATAGGCTGAAAGATATAATTAATTCTGATGAGAAGCACGGCAAATGTGGGAAAGGAACTATCCTGTCAGTTTACTCTGCTTCACAAAGAGGCAGGACCAGAAACTCCAGAAATTTGTGCTTTTTATCCACACATAAGAGATACAACAGTATTGTGTGTGATACAGGCTTTCATGATCCACACCTACAATGATGGAAAAGCCATATTTTGGGATGAGACTATAAGCCTCAGGACATATGGATAGTTACGGACAGTAGGACTGGATTGAGAGGAAGCATATATTAACTTAGGCTTTTCTTCATACTAGGGTTGTGCAACTGTAGAACAATTCTGTGTCATGTGCCTGTCTCAAAACCTGGCAATGCTTTCCCCTTGAAGATGGGTTGTGCATCTATATATTTTGTGAAATACTGCTATCAGACTATTTGCTGTGCATTGACATGTTTCAGTAATTGCACTTCTGCACTGGATTTTAAATAGCATAAGGAAATAATTGGTCTTATAGAGCAGGTTGGTTTATTAAAGCAAGCTCCAGATCAACCAGGAACATTCATTAATTACAGAGATGACAACGCACAGTGAAAAATGAGATCTGTAGGCCAAATCTACAGAAAGTGCTGTCTATTTGACCAAATCTGAAGTAAGTATTTCAAGATTTGATGGGAAGTGGGCAAAATATATGTATGTTCTGTATCTGGAGAAGGGAAGAAGCTGACCAATGTCAGGGGTTCAGCTGTTTGCTGCTCGCAAGCATCTTACCCATTTCTGCAGGTGCCTTTCACTGTTCCAGGAAAAAGCAAACCCAACAGCTGTATCTGCAAACTGCAGAGACTGAAGATCTCCCCTTCCTCACTCTTCCCGTCATTCTTCTCTGTGGCTGCCATGGTCTTTATGATTGCATCTGTACCTGGGTCACCACTTTCTGCCTGCACTGAAGGACTTAATATCACCTGCTCTTCCTCCTCAAAATGTAAAACCACAATTCCCACTCACACAAACTCATGAGTTATGATTATAGGCAGACAGTGCCTATGCACACACCTGCAAAGAGTATTCCCTGCCTCTGGAGAATGAAGGGGTGGGGTGGAGTGAGCAGTCTGTACGGTCTTGCTAGTAAAGCAAGTAGTAGCAGTAATGCAATTCTGGCTGAGGGACGTCAGGAGTCTGCCTTATGCTCACTACTATGGTGTACAGATGCTATCAGACTGCTCTTACTTTATAGCAATGTCCCAGCGCTACATACATGGGCTGTCCCATGAGCAAGACAACTCAGCTTAGTCAGCAGTCAAAATTCTACTTGCTGCCTCCAATTAAAGGCTTTTTAAAAGTGGCCCCTGAGGTTACAAGGAAGCATACACTCCAAATGCCTCCCTGCAGCTACCGGGTCTGTTCATAGTCCCCTCCCAGTTTCTGTTATTTTATCATCACTAAAGTTAGTGTTTCTCATCATGCAGTGCTATGTCCTCCCTGACGTGCTGTGATTTCATGGATACAGCTTTGTCACCTGATCAGTTAGCAGTGGTACATGGCTTACAACAAATAAGATACAGATGTTCCCTGAGCTTCCACTGACCCACATGGAGAAGCTCACCCCATATAGTGCAGCAGTATAGGATCATACCAGGTGAAGCCTAGAAACAGTTTTTTCCTGGGTTTTAATGACACTCTGCACAAATTAGTAATGTCTGAGCCAGACTCAGTGCTTGAACCCTGCTCAGTTTCTGGGTTAGCTCATGCTGAGCCAATTAAGAGGCTTCTGCATGCAATGGGCTCATCCTATAAACTCACCCTTAGTTTAATAAATTTAGTGCCAACTGTCTAGTGAAGCTTGGATCCTTCTGTTTTCCTCTTCTGTTGTGTGTGGTCATTAAAGATTTCATATCAGTTTCAATAAAATCAGGAGCTTGCCTCGGACTGACACATTTTCCCTCCATACCTGGGAGCACTAATTCATGCTCCACCTGAGGCCACTATGCTCCGGTACAAAGCAGATGGTCCCTTCTGTCACCCTGCTTCTTGTAGCTTACACTCACTCTAGTTTGCTGAAGCATTCAGGTAAGATGACAGATACTATATAAATATAAAATGCAATAAACACTGTATTAAATAGCACCAGACAAGGGAAGAAATTGGTCATTCTATTCCTAATATAGTAATATTTCTTATTCTTATACAGAACTGTATGCAGCACTATTCTAAAGCCAGACATTTCCCCCTCTTTATACTGATACTGTTTTCCCTTTTTTTTTTAGGGAGAGATGAAGCTATTACAGTACTAACCACACAGTGGTGCTAAATGGCATTGGGATCATTGCTTTAGCAGAATATAAGAAAAGCTATTCCATTTTTAATATATGTAGATAGCACAAGAGTAGTAGTAATCAAGCTTATATTGGATGATAGCACGAAAATAAATTAGCAACCTAAAGAGATGATTTAAGATGTGCACCTTGTCCAGCTGTAGCTGTTTGCGCCCATTTAGTGTCTGAGAAGCAGAGAATGGCCTTTTGCCTCTGCCAATGCACTTAGCGTGCTGAAAAGAACCATTTGGCTTGTGCAATTTTTTATCATCAAATGTATTTTCCACCAAAAATAAATGTAGTCCAGGAAGGCTTCATTTTTCTCAATTTTGATATAGAAATGTCTCTTTTTTTTTTGCATAACAACAGAACAAAAAAACATCTATGCAGTGACTGACAGTTTCTGGCTGCAAGAAATTTTTCAGGAAAAATAAAAGCAAACTTTATAAATGGTTTTGAAATGTCTCAGCACTGAATTACTGCAGCTCTTACAGCATCAGAATATGCTATGATACCGAAAAATATGTAAACCTGTTTTTAAAGCACATGGCACTTTTTATTAGTGGCTTTGAGTGTTTATTATTTATAATTCATAATTGAAAGTGTTGGTCTTATTCATTCACCAGCTTTGATTTAAAGAAGGACTTAAATGCATACCTAAGAAATATTTGCATAATCCCACAAGGTCAGATCAGTGTTTTGAACACCATGCAATGTGAAATTGCTTCTGTGCAGGCAAATGATAGTGCTGTTGCAGGCTTATACAGTATGGGTAGCATGCATTTTAATATGTGTCTACAGAATTGTGAATGTCCAGCACTTCTGAAAATCTGAAAACTGCAACCCATGAAAACACATTTCTATTATTACAAGTGTAGAGGATATGAAAAGACAACTGAGTTAACAGTATCTTTAAGAATCCAGATTGCTCTTGTTTAACCTGGGATTCAGCAAGGAACTTAAGTGGATGGATTTTGGATGATTCCGAAATGTCTTAGAACACTTGGATCATTTAAAGCTTAGTGAATGGGACCTTTTCACTGAGAAGAGTTTCGTGAAGGGCAATGTGTAGGGTCTGTATGAAGGCATTCTTTGCTGGAGGACCTGCGTGCTGGGTTTATCTTCTTTCCACACTCCTGCATAGAACAAAGCTGGCATTCCCTGACCTTCACAGCCTGTCACTGTCCCCAGGCTCACTGTGATGAAGAAGATTAAGAAGGAATTAGGATTATATTTTTTCCCCTCCTGTTCAGTGACAGAGATCTATCATTTACATTAGGCAACATCAATCGATGTTCTGCTGTTGTAAAAGCGCCCTAAACTTTCTGATATGCCTTAACTTGTTACTGAAAAGACTAAATAAGTGCAGCAAAATACAACGACCAACTCTAAAGTATCTGGATATAGAATTAGTTGTGTCAATATTTTTTTTTTAAATTAGTGGTTCAATAAGATATAATTCCCCATACAGCAGTCTCAAAAGTGGCCATGCATTTTGCCTGTCCTCGTCCTAAGACAACTGTATCAGATAAATACACCTGTGGATGCTTTTCATCAGCAACAAATATTATGTACATGCTGTTTGAATCTGCATTGCCAATGTGAATGTTTTGCCTATACAGTCTAATATATATATACTTAAGCATAAGTATGGAAAAATTCCATTGCTGTGCATAAAAACAAGCAGCACAGCTGAGGCTTAAGACTAATCCAGGGAGAAGTGAATCCTATAAAAAATCTACTCTTGATGCTCAAACATTCATTTTTCAATGGTTCCCACTCATTGCTGCTTCCGATTGGTAGTGCATACGGAGGGGCATGCAGCTGCTCAGCCTGACAGTTCCAGATGGAGCTATTTTTGAGTCATCTGCATAGAGTGAAAAAGGTGATCAGAACAATTTTTAAAAATGAAACAAAGTTTACAAAGTCATATAAGGAGGAAGCAGTAAATTCAAACTTTTAGTCAGAAAATAAGGGGGTGTGCGAAGAATGCAGATTTTGTGTCTCATTGACAAATTACTTCCTGCGGGTATCGTAGCTTCCGTTTTATGTCACTAAAACTAGCAGAAGAGTAAGTGACTTGACGTCATCTGGTCCTTTAATGCACCCATGGATAAATTACTATTTCCCCTGTCAAGAGGCTGAAGCCAGGAATTTCATTGTTAGGATGAGTAAAATGCAAATATAGATCCATGGTCAGAACCAGGGGAAATTTAAGTACCTAAATTCTAAATTTTATTGGAACTAAAGCTTCTCTTTTCCTAAAGCTTGTCATAATGCACATGTCCAGAATTCTTTCCTTCCCAGACCCTTGTGAAGTGTTCAGCTCATAGATGTGTTTATTTTACAAAAATTACACCTCAAGCATGAGCTGTCTATAAAACATAACCTGGCCTTTCAAAATGAGCTGGTGGTTCAGATTTCTTTCTACTAAACACGTTGATTGTTGGTGTGTGTGGACATGCCTGGCCTCAGAAGACAACCATTGTTTAAAATGTGACTGTCCCTGTTTTGGATCTCTCCTACTGAGTGCTTCAATCACTAAATTCCAAATAACACTTATCTTTTCCATCTTCAAAATTCATAAATTCAGTAATCTCAAACTTATTCTAGTACGCTAAAGCAACATCAACAGCTGAGATGCAGTGTGCTCCCTTGCATGAATATCTGATAACTAGCTATGTGGGACACTATTAGGAGACTGGAAGGAGAACATGTCAATTTGCAACCATTTGGGACTCCTCTACCCTGAGTAAAAACTCTGTTCACCACAGTATTGTACAACAGTTTCATTATTAAAATAACAAACATAAAATCAAAATTTTCAAAATAAAATGCTTACAAGTGAAAATGAAATATATTATCTCAAACATAAAATATAGCTCTTTCATTCCATGCTCTGAACTGGAGCATTTTTCATATGGTTTTAGGTGAAAAACTTCCCTTAAAAGAGAAATTATACTTTCTAGAAAGAGATGAGAATTAATTCTCTGCCATTAAAACTTACATTACTTGTGAAAAGTCATACCTGATTGTACATGAAATGAAACACTAAACTCCAATTTCTTTTAAGACTAAGATCACAACCACAGATTCTGATAAAGATAAAAACTACTCTGTGTTACTTATAACTGCACAACATTTAATTCTCTTACCTAGTTTCTTACCTGAGCCATAGGTACATACATCCCCATCAGTGCCACATACCTTTTTCAGTTTGATGACTCCTTCCTGGGTGTTCTCATCTGTTGTGATGTCAAACAAGTTTCCTCCATCTCCTGGAACTATGTTGTACTCAATTTCTGCATTTTTCCCAAAATCAGGATCCACAGCTCTGATCCTTCCAATAGCAGAACCAACGTGAGAGGACTCAGGTACTTTTAAATGGAAGATACCTGTGGCAAAGTGGTAAACAGTCATTCTTGGGATTTCTTGATAATTAACATAATATTTCTGATTAAAACCATGGAGCCTGTGCAAAATAAACAGACTTAAATCATCCAATTAAAACGATGAGATCAAAACAACAAAGGATTAGAAAAAGATATGCATGTTTTACCCGTTGAACATGTTAATTTCCCCTACTTTCTAGATTTGGTCCAGTACAACTGTAAGAGCCTTATCATCTCTATCTCTTCAGATATCTATCTATATTTCTATCTTTAATTTTACCCATTTGGTTGACTCTTTTGAATTAAATTCTACTTGTAGACAGTACATGTTTATAAGTATTTTCCTCCTTCTATGTTTAACAGTTTTTAGTATCTGAATTTTTATTTGGTTTGAGGAAATATATCTATGCATTTTGCAGTAGTTGAAAGGAAAATTCAGTGGAAAAAGGATTTCCACCCATTTCTGTAATATTCACTACTATAATTACATGTACAACTCCTGGGGGAGAAGAGTCTTACTTATACATTAGCCACCAGAGGGTGCTCGTACTAAAATTTCAGTGCTAAACGTACATTTTTAGCTCTGAACACTTTATTTTCAGTTTATTTACTATTAGTGGTAATAAAAGTTAGAAAAAACACATGAAAATTACGCACTTTTAAAATAAACATTACTACTGATGTGTGAGGACAAAATGGTTTCATTCAGGGAAACGCTATGTTGAAAAAGTGCTAGACAAAATAGCTAAAATAGCTAAAAGAAAAGGTCCAAAATACTTTGAGTCAGCCTGGACTTTAATGATATCGGTAGCAGCAGGCCTTAGTTTATACCACCGTGCCTGGTTTAGTACACCGCTGCTGAAGTGCCTGCCTTTCCTATTGAGCTGCACCTCTGGCTGGAGTTGTTATTTTGCACAGCTGGTAGCGAACGCCACCATGGCGAGTATTTCCAGTGGGCAGGTAGTGCTCGCTTTTCTTCATGCAGCAGCCTTTCTTCAGTCTTTCTTCAGTCTTTCTTCAAAACCACCAGCAGCTTTTGGAACTGATTTCAGCGGGCCCGGGGTGTTTGATTCGCTTCCTCGTGGCTCTGCACAAAGTTGGCATTTGCTTGCCCCATCAGCTGCACGTTTTGTTTTCCGGGGTCATCCCTCCAACCGCTCTCACAGAGCAGTCACTTCAGTGCAGGAAAACGTTGGCAATGGCCTTCTCCGTTCCTCTACATGTGAATACATAGGAGGAAATTTACACCTCTTTTTCAATAGTATAGCAGGACAGGCGTCTGTGACTAGTGGGAGGCATATTAGGGAGATGTGTCAGAGATTTCCTCCTGGTAGTGGTTTAGTCACACTTCCCGAAATAAGGCTCTGAGAAGTTGTATATCATGTAACAGCAGGATAGATGGCTTTTGCATCCAGCCGCTGAATTAAACAGCAGACGCTACTCCCTGTCGTTATCTCCTTTACAATGCATGCTGTGTCAGCTTTTTCAGCTTTACAATACTTCCAGGTGAGGAAAAAAAAAATGACATTAGCACTGCTGGATTAGGAGCAAAGCTACGCTTTTGTGAGCTAGTAGTTTGGGCTAATTTGTTTGCCTCTGAAAAAAAGAGTTTTGTCTGCTTCCTCCCTCTGTCCATCGGTATGCAAAGTATATCTGACGGCCAAACTTGCTTTTTTTTGTTTGAGAAAATCCCTGTAAGTAAAGTCTGCTTGTGTCAGCGTCCACATTTGGACATTAGCGTATGTGGCTTTGTAGTACTCATTGACTGAGCTACTAAGGGTTGTGCAATTATCATTTCACTATTTTTTCCAAGGGAACATACTAAAGGAACCTTTCTTTCTTCTTTTTCCAAGGGGATGTGCTAAAGGAAGCTTCACTTTTTCTTCTTAGTATTATTTTAACAGCTGGAAAGGAGCACTATGATGAAAAATATTATCAAGACAGAGGAGCCTCAGCTATTTCTCAGTTGTACTTCAATGACCGAATAAAGAACAAAATTTTAACGTGGTCTGCAGGAGACAATCACAAATCCTCCTATTATCTAATGTGATTTACAAATGTGCATATTACTGGGTCTCTGTTATGCAAGTTATTCAGAAGAAGTGGAAGAAAAGGGATCCAAAAGGGCTCTGCCTACACTTGAATCTTATATTACATTTCCACAACATAGTTCTGTTCCTGATGCCCAGGTCTTTCACAGACTCTTACATTGTATAACAGAAATCATTGCTGCAGTGTTTGCTCTTTACAGCCACAATTTTGGTGAACATAAAATGTAAGAGCATATGATAATGGATTTTTCCTTCTTTGCCTAGTTGATCTATTCTTAGTGAACTGAAGAGCACTCAGATTCATTAAAACAAACATTTCTCTATAAAATACTGTACCTGGTTGTAAAGCATACAGGACTTAGATGAAGTCAAAGAAACACTACATTACTCATTTCAGATTGTTTAGGCTTTTATCAGTTATTTTCAATGACTTGGCATTTCATCACTTCCAGAAATTCAACAGCAATAAAGATGGGGTCATTCAGATTAATTTGAAACTCTGAAGTAATCTTCAACTCTGTCAGAGTCAGATCTCTGAAGATGTAGTATGTAATTACACTTCCATCGTCCTCCTGTAATAGTGTCTTCACAGCATATGGAAGCTGTTAATGGTGCTACTGTGACAACTTACTTTCAGAATAAAGTAAATGAAAACAAATAATGTATATTGTTGCCAGCTCAGGGAAAAACTTTAAGAGAATATAATGTATAGCATGAAAACCTTCTCCTTTGCCTCCCCAGGAAATAGTCTATGTACAGAGGATATTTGAAATGATCAATACATGGTGCGCATGAAATGTAACAGAACTTCTTGCTGTGGACTTGCTGTGACAGTTTGGCATTATTCAGTTTTTATTGTCCATTTTGCCTGTATACACTACTATCTCCATTTGCTATAGAGGTATATTGAAACAGGCCGGAGTAATAACCTTTTACTCCCGAAGGTCCTGAAAACCTTGTTCTCTGCAGCTTCTAGGAATGATGGAAAAAGCAGCTCAGGCAAACTTGTGCAGCAGCTGGTTATGCTGCTCAAACAGTTCTGTCAAATTTTGTAGATTGTCTCATGCGACTTCTCTGCCTACAAAATCTTTCCTTCTACTTGCATGTATCTCTTTTAAATGTATTTTCTAAGTTTGCTGTTGGCTTTTGTAAAGGGTGAGTGATGTAGGATGTACCAAAGGAGCAAGCCCTTACTTCCCTCAGACTGCACTATGAAACCAGACTCTGCAACTAGTTACCCTTTTGCTGATTTCAGTCACATATATTGCATGCATGTCGGAATGTTTTCACATGTAGGAAAGCTAGTAGCAATACATATTGCCTGGTCAAGATTTTTCGCTCTGTTGTAAATGGAATTTTAGAAAAAAAATTAAAGGTTATTTTTAAGGCCAAAAGTTATGCGCCAGTTGACATGCTTAACTTATGTAATACTTCGCACTTAAATTACACTTAAAATTCAACCCAGAATTCAAATCTAGAGAAAGCCCAGTGATTATGTAGCTTAACATAAGCATTCAGGCATTCCTTTGTAAAGCCTGTGTAATCTCTATGTGACTCAAGTTGTGAAATTTCCTCAGAGTTTCAGGTTGAGCAGCATCAATGAGGATGATAAATGAGTGATGATGCTGTTGAAGCTTTTAGGCTGAAATGACTGACAGGGCTTATTACTCAGCCCCAGGAGCATTCAGGAAACTAAGGTGGAGGTGAGCTAACAACTCATACACATAGCCTCCGAGTTTCTAAAACAAAGATGGTTCCAAAGTGCATAGCGGGAAGAAATCAGAGCTGAGTAAGTGACAGGTAATCAGTCATATTGACTGAAATTCAGCACACATTTACAGTTCTTTTGACATGATTGGATTAGTTTTAGTTTTTAAGGCTCAAAAGCTGTTCTGGGGTTTGATTTTTACTTACAAAAGGGTTTTTTTGCTTTGTTTCTCCACACCTGCAGTTTACGGGTACACCATCATTTACCAAAAAGGTTTTCAATTCTGATAAGAATACGAAATGAAAACCATCATTAAATCTCATCAGCAAAACAACCATTAAGAAATAACCCAGGTTAGCATCTAAAGGCTTAAGCTAAATGCATAATGGCTTTCAACCAAACAGCTGTAAATCCTGTTTGAGCTTTTTTCTAATCTGTCACCATACATGTACTGTATGTATGCAAGATTATCCTCTCCTGTTTTTTCTTTGGCTATATTTTTTTCAGTTTTCTTTGGCAGCTGTCAAAGTATTGCATTGCAGGTAATCATGATAGCATGAATCTTATAAGCAACAACACTGAAATAAAATAATTTCTTTCTCTTTGATCTAAATCTTTAATGTTTTCTCACAAAAAAAAAACCAACCCAGATTATGTATATTGTAGTATTCTTGTTAGCTTAAAACACCAAGGCATTTCAGTTTTTATCCTGGCCAGGTTATAAGGCACTGATTTCTGTCTATTTAGGAAGAATCCAAAGACAACAGTTCATATTTAGTTGCTGGTGTTCTAACAATAGTGTAATAGGCAAAAGAAAGGATCCTGTAAATAAATACAAGCAGATACTCAGTGTACTAAACCTGTTACATCAGCTACAGCTAATCAGCCTAATAATTAGCAGCATCTGATGTACATCCTCCTAAAACTGGGAAGATGTGATTTAGCACAGCAGTCGGATATATTCAGGCCTCTTCTAGCTGCGTGCCCTGCAGGGGGCTGGGACCCTGAGTAGGGAAGAGAAAGGCCTGGCTTTGTCACCGTGTGCTCTGATGCAGGTCACGTATGACCTGGCATAGGCTGGCAAAACTCCACTTATGGCAAGGCTTCTTCCATCCTCAAACCCACTGCTCTGAGTTAGGGTTTATGGGCTCATCGGATGTAGTATAACCATTCTTAAAAATTCCTGGTTCTCTGCTGTGGATCCCAAAGTCCACACCTAGCAAAAGCTACACCTCCCCAGACTGCAGAGATCCTGGATGTCCAAAGGTCCCCAGTTCTTCAAGGGAAAGTGAGCAGAGGCGAAACCCCTTTTGAGTTTGATCCTGTCCAAGTTTAGGGTAATCCACATGATGGAGCTTCCCCAGAGCTGGCAGCTGCTGAGCCAGGACTCTACCAGCCCCTCAGGTGAGCTAGCAGACTGAGTTTTTGAGGCAGTCCTCTTTTTTCCTTCCCTAAAGGGGAAAAAAGTTCATCATACCTGGCATAATTTTTGTATATGTGCTGGTTTTGGCTGGGATAGAGTTAATTTTCTTTATAGTGACTACTATGGGGCTGTGTTTTGCATTTGTGCTTGATAATACAGTGTTGATAATATAGAGGTGTTTTAGTTGTTGCTAGGTAGTGCTTATACTAAATCAAGGACTTCTCAGCTTCCCATGTTCTGCCAGGTGCACAAGAAGCTGGGAGGGGGCACAGCTGGGACAGCTGACCCCAACTGGCCAAAGGGCTATTCCATACCATATGACATGACGTCATGCTCAGTATATAAAGCTGGGGAAGAAGAAGGAAGGGGGGGACATTCATAGTTATGGCATTTGTCTTCCCAAGTAACCGTTAAGCGTGATGGAGCCCTGCTTTCCTGGAGATGGCTGAACACCTGCCTGCCCATGGGAAGGAGAGAATGAATTCCTTGTTTTGCTTTGCTTGCATATGCAGCTTTTCTTTGCCTATTAAACTGTCTTTATCTAAACCCACAAGTTTTCTCACTGTTACCCTTCTGATTCTCTCCCCTATCTCACCACGGGGGAATGAGCGAGTGGCTGGGTGGTGCTTAGTTGCTGGCTGCGGTTAAACCATGACAATATACTGAAAAATTTCAGTTTAACCATTTGCTGTTTGTTCCACTGATAAGCTGTTGTCAGAAAGCTTTCTAAAAATAAACCTCCCCATTGCATGTCAGAGACTAATTCCACAGAGCATAGTATCCCCCTTGTTGGAGCAAGGGTTCAGGACATGGGAAATGCCTATTCATTTTCTCAGCTGAAGATACTCAGACCCACAGCTTCTGTCTCCAAAGAGTGCTGAGTGTAGCAAAGACAATAGAGAATATTGTTTAACAGCATAATGTAGAAATAATTCTAGAAGAAGTTGTTTGGAGCCACAGACACTCAGATGTGTGTGTCCAAATACGTAGGCAAGAATAATACTTAATCTTCTTTGAAGAATCTTAAATTTTCTTTTGTATGGTGGCACAGTTTTACTGGGAGAGGAAGAAAATGCTCATTTCTAGAACTGCTTCACATTTATAATTAAGGGTTTCTCCTAGATGATATGGAGTTGAACTCTGACAAGCGGAGGAGAACAAATCACATTCCTGAGTAACTGCTTTATTCATGCTATTATTACTATATAGGAAAGATTCTACCATTATCACTTCCCCTTCCATTGGTCTTGCTATACAGAAAAGTGTTGGCTAAATGGTCATCTGTGCGAAGTCTGACTTTGTCAATGCATGTTAGACAACGCAATGTGTTAGACAACGTGCTTCCTAGATCGCTGAGGGCTTACGTGGAAAACCAATTGTAGATGATCAGCTTTATTATGTGTCATGACCAATAAAGAACTGTACTGCTAATATCCAGTCTACTGTTTAAGAAATTATTACCAACAAAAAAAGTCAGTAAAAAAAGTCCAAAATACAATGAGAAAAATAATTTTTGGGGGTCTAATTTAAAAGCTTGAATCAAATGTTTTTATGTAAGTTATATAGTAGTTACAAAGAATTATCACGTTGTAGCATGCCTTACGGATAGAAAAAGGATAGTTTTCAGGAGAAAATGTCTTTCCTTTTTCAGAATCTCAGGCAGCATGTAATTGGCATTTATCAGGTAGGTCTATTGGTAATATTCTGGTGATCACACTGTTACCATGAAATAAATCAATACACTTATTCCCTCTATAAAATTTGAATTGCATGATATATGTGAAATGTTAACATGATAAAAAGTATATTGCTGAGGATGGGATACAGAGTTTGTAATGCTCTGCTTAACATCTTTGCTTCTTAAATATCTTGCAGGAGCTTTTTCATATTTATTACTCTGGCACAAAATATAATAACACAATTTTACTATAATTTATTCACTCTTAAGAATGTGGTCAAACCATTTACTTTAGGATCTAAGCCAAATGCTCTAAATCATCTGTATTGGAAGAATCATTTTTCTCTCCATCGACTAAGGAAATTAGGGCCCTATCTTTAGTCCTTCAAGTCACACCTAAGTTGCATGCCTAAAATCACCTAAACAAAACATGCTCAACATCTGTAATACTCAGAAGACTCCCTGTGAATCTTTGATTGTCACATGCTTATCGGGTATATTTTATGTAAATTGTTTTCCCTAAAATATATATTACTTTTCTTCACCATGTTGGCACAGTCTGAAGCAGAAAATTATTATTTCTAAAGATAAAATGTGAAATCAAGTACAAGTGCATAATAGTTTACTGTTCTTTGTTTTAAGTTTTGGTTTACTGTATGTAGTTTCTTTAAAATACTTGCCATTCAGTGTGTGATACAGATCAAAAAATAATGATACAATAGGATGGCAATTGGCCTCATATTTGTAGTCTCTTATACTTTACAGCAAGTATGATCAACTTATCAAAAGTGATGTTTATGTCTTCCAGTTTAAGTGTTTAAAGGTGCGATCTCTATATAAATACTGCTCCTTTTGCAATGAAATCTGTGGGTAGTGAGTGCTTAATTATAGATCCTTCTCTTGAGAGCATTGGTGATCACATTTATAAGATCATAAAATTTGCTGTGGAAGCCACTGAGAAAAAAATAATTGTCATGAATTTGAGAGAAAACTTGAAAGAGTTCCTCTAGAATATTTCTGTCATTTTCTTTTTATTTCTATAGCTTGCTTTATGCAAAAATTCAACTAAACATGTATTTTGGACTCAGAGAAGACAGTTTCAAAACTCTTGGTATCTGTAGCTCCTATTGCTGTCAGTAGGAACCTTTGGATTGTTGCGAGCACTTTTTAGGCATCCCTTTTAATGCTTTTACAAGGAGGGGAGCACTCCTGAAAATCTGACTTCAACTGTGGTTGTTAGGTATTTCTGAAAATCACGAGCCTAAACTATTGTTATAATAATTAGATAATTATGTATGGTCTGTTTCACTTCATGTTGCGCTGTAGCCTCTAAATTTTCAGAGAGCAAGCCCACCACAGTCAGAAGCAGAAAAGCTGTGTTGATTTCTTACTTGGATGGAAGGCCTCGGGGAAAAGGCAGATGCTGCCAGAAATTATAGTGACACAGCAAGTAACACTGTAGTCTGAGTCAATTTGCAACCAATTCTCAAGGCATTGCAAGGCAACCCCGTGCTGTTAAATCTGTAGCCCTAGCTACTCTTCAGTATCAGAGCAGGTGGAGATGCATAGTGCTTTTAAGCCATCCCAAGGTTACCGTGGATAATTTCATACATCCAATCTAAATACTCTCTGTGTTTTGAATGAATAATTTCTTCACCGCTCCTCATAGAAAACACATTGGGATGGAATGAATGTCATGATTCCTGCCAAAGGTTGCTGAATTTCTATGAACCGTATTTGTTTACACCTTCTATACAGAAGGTAGCAGATGTAAAATACAATTATTAGTTATAATAATCTACTATGATGATAATGATGTGCTTAAAAATAATTGACCTATAAATCTTGTTGTTAATGATCAATTACCACTTAAACCTAATGACAGGGGGGAAATGAATTGGATAAGTGCAGACTAACAACAGAATTTTATGACCAATAGATAATATTTAACTTCTAACCACTACTGTGCTCATTTGTATTTCTTGGACTATTGCTTACTGTACAATCATAGCATTACATTTTACCTAGTGACAAATTACCTATATTTTTCATTGGTTATGGAATAATACCAAGAAATAGCTATATTTGTTTTCATGCTCTGCTTTGCAGCTGAAGGTTCAATCTCTCTTAGTTTAGAGCTTTAAAGAGGATTTTGTTTCATTCAATCAGTACTTCAAACAGTCCTCTAAGAATAGCCTTTGCTAGTTATGCATTCTTGAGAAAGTTAAACAACGATATAAGTGTAGCAGATGTAAAATTTACTAAACATTTAGTGTTTTGAGAATCTATGGTAACTGAATATTTCTCCCTCCAGTCTATTTCTCAAGATTTTTTACATTATGCTTTAGTTGGGTTTTGTGTCATTGTTCAGTCTGAATCAAATGTTTCACTCTTCAAGATGCTTTATGATCAAGAGCATGCAACAGTGATAGCTACCCCAAAAAAAAAAAAAAAGTTTCTAGGGAGGTTTTACTAAGACTACATCCAGTTTTGGGGGCAAATCAGCTCTTACTGAAAGTGCTTGCAGAATTCTGATGTGGAAAAGAATAAGAAAAAAATAATAGAAAGTTGGAAAAAATAATAGAAAGATAGAAAAAGAATAGAAATAATAGAAAAAATAATAGAAATAAATGTGTAAATAGAAATCTGTATAGATGTTGAATTTTATGTTAACTCCTTTATGTTGCACACACACCAGTAACAGTAACACAAGCCTACTTAACTGTCAGGTGCTGTGACCCAAGGTGGGCTGCATGGCCTGGATTGCAAAGCACAGGCTCAAAAAAGCTACAACTACACAAAGAAATTTCATGTACCAGCTGTACTCTGTGGTCCGGAAGCTAGCCAGTATAGAATGGCCTATTTCCATGTTATTAAATTCTTTTATCCACACCAAAATAGGTCAGCTTCATGGAAAGTGACTGCAGAGAATAGTTCCTGATCTATACTAATTTCTCCAAATGCCTTGAATTTGTCTGAGAAATCTTTACTTGGTGTTGGTCAAAACTGTGCCCAGTGACTGTGCTAAGGCTAACAGTATAGATGATTTAAACGTCCAGGAACTTTCCCTGACACTCTCACGCCCTTCTTTAAGTCTTCAAAGCAAAATAAAATGAGCCTTTGTATACCTTATTTTAGTCTATGTAAAAATGTTTATAATTGCACTGATTAAGTGGTGGTGTAGAAAAAAAAAAGTACAGAGGCTTTTTTATGACTAGCTGTCAAACGTGTAGCTAACTCAGGTGGGTCAAATAGAAACAGCAGGCAAGGGTCACTGAGCTGACAGTGTAGTGGCCAAACCAAGCAAGATGGAGCTGTAAAGAGCTTATCTGAGCTGGTGAAGACTCATGATCTCAGTACAGCAAAATCTGGAGAGACTCAGAGCTGAAAATGAACCAACAAAGGATAAATTATTTTACCAGTGTTATTACTAGGGAGAAAAAAACCACTTAGGGAGGAGAATGAGGACATGGCCACACTGTAGTTACAAGATGAAATGAGATCAAGGATAAATTTGTGTCTCTTTTAGGAGAAGGAATACTGAAGGCATGTTGAATGTAAGGATAGACAGGGTGAGGAGGAAAGAGAAGGCCAGAGGAGGAGGAGGCAGAGATGCAGATAGTATGAGACTTGGAAGGAACCTGGATTAAAGAGGAGTTACCCTAAGTCCTCTTCTGATTCCTGTAAGAGCACTGTGCAAATACTGGTCTGCTACTATTTATTCATGTACTGATTTGACCACTGTTTTGCTGGTGTTAAAGCTGTAGTTAAGTGACTCATTGGTGTAACAATCCAAAATTATGATGACCTCTGCATGGCTGCTGGTTTCATGACTGGCTTACAATTGCATGGGCCCATTTCTGGAGTCTTTGCATTCCTGTCTTCCATCACTCATTGAAATTGTTGGTTAAAATATATGTTCAAGTTAAAAATAAAGTTTTAGTTTACCAAAAACTCACAGGTAAATGGAAATCAGACCTGCTTAAGATTTTCTGACATTGAAAGATTTAAGCTGGGTTTACAGAACCAAGCTGGTGCTTTTTTCCCTTTTGTTGTGGTTTAACCCTAACCAGCAACTAAGTACCAAGCAGCCGCTTGCTCACTCCCCCCTCCCCAGTAGGATAGGGGAGAGAATCAGAAGAGTAAAAGTGAGAAAACTCACAGGTTGAGATAAGAACAGTTTAATAATTGAAATATAATAATAATAATAATAGAATATACAAAGCAAGTGATACACGATGCAATTGCTCACCACCCGCCAACCGATCCTAGCCAGTCCCTGAGCAGCGATCACTTCCCCCTATCCAGCTCCCCCCAGTTTATATAACAAGAATGATGTCATGTGGTATGGAATAGCCCTTTGGCCAGTTTGGATCAGCTGTCCTGGCTGTGCCCCCTCCCAGCTTCTTGTGCACCTGGCAGAGCATGGGAAGCTGAAAAGTCCTTGACTTAGTATAAGCACTTCTTAGCAACAACTAAAACATCAGTGTGTCATCAACATTTTTCTCATACTAAATCGGAAACACAGCACTATACCATCTACTAGGAATAAAATTAACTCTATTCCAGCTGAAACCAGGACACCTTTATGTCTTATGGCATAGTGGTTAGAAAATTAACAAAGACGGAGTAGACCAGGATTCAACCTTCCCTCCCTTTCTGATTCAAAGCAAGCTCTGACTTGGTCTCCCACCTAATTACTGCCTGCAGGCTAGTCTGCAATGAATCTGTCCACCTGTCCTGTGCAAGTATGTCCCATTTGGTATGAAATAAGTAATTAGTTGCTGGAACTGCTTTAGGGCATCTTGTCTGCCCGGCAAATTCTTTAATCAATGAAAGATAGACTCGTTTTCATTCCGAGAGTCAATGAAGATACAGATGCTGTATACAAAGCACAACAACTTTAACAGGAGTACCAAGAGAAAGCCATACTTCCCTATCTCAATTGCAGTGGGTGGAACAACTTCCCAGAAAGTTGGGCAGACTTGTAACAATACATAATTAGACAGGTCGGAGCTCTGAACCTTAATCCCAAGTAAGTTTTCTAGCAAATTGTCCAAGAAGGGAGGGAATAAATCTTCTTCATCTTTTTTTTTTAATCAAAATCTCTGTTTTCATTGTTTTAATTTTTTAGGTTAGTTAACAGAATAGTTTTTTTAATCACACAGTCCTTTTCTGTAAATGTCTAATTTACTACTGGGTAGGATCTGTGTTGTATTCTTCTGAAATCTTTAAAAGCAGATATCATTATCTGTGGAACTTCTCTCTCATAGGCCACTCATCCCAAGCAGCGGGTTAAAAGATTTTTCTTTCTGTCTCATGTGGACCAGAGGACCTTTTACTTGCACTCTGCTTCTGAACCCAATTTTGCAATAAAATCTGAGCAAGACTGGTTCAAAGCCACATGAATGGAATCAGCCACATTTAGTTTACTGAGTGAACAAAATTGACCTGCTTTTATATAGTAAAACCTATGCTAAATAGTGTGTGTGCAATTTCTGTGATGTACTAAGCTTCCCAGAATATATAAATAAATAACTATGATAAGAGTTTTCAATCCAGAGGGTGTATGCATATGTATGTATAGGCAGACTATTCCAAGTTCAGCACTTGGTTGTCTTTCCTTTCAAAATATTTCTACAGATTTTAGTACTTGAAAGTAAACCTATTAAAATATGCTATGAACCAATAAATAATCACTGAAAATAGATGCTATCTAAAGGGTAATAATACGTAAAATCTATTCCTAATATCTTAATTGTGAAAGAAATAATAGATCTACATAATAGATCATGCAGGTAATAGATCTTTCAAGTAACATGCAAGCGTTATACAACTAAGAGAAAAAAAAAAAAAAGCTCTCTCTTATAAAGGTCTTTTTCACTTGCACTGGAATTCCTGAAATTGCATCAATGAAAGATATTTTTTTGCAGTTTCTGAATTGTCCATTTTGTTGACTTTTCTATTTAAGATTGTTGTTTCCTCTGCTGTCTCCAGTGGAGGGTTTAATACATTCTGTGAAATACATTGTACTGGCCACTCTTGAAATCCAAATCCAATTAGCTGCAAAACGCTACAGTATGGACAGGCAGATAATGTGCAAGGTCTTAGGAATGATCCTTCAATCTTGCTTTATTTAAGGTGTCATTACCAGAAAGATTAATACTTGCATTTCTGTTTGCAAGCCTGTTAGCATTTCTGGAAATCTGCCATGCTGTTTTATGCAAACTAATTTGATGGATTTAACTGGGATGCTTCTGGAAAGACCAATGACAGCAAAAAACTGGCCCTTGTGATGTCTAGGTGTTGCTCTACAGCTGTCTGAACATTTTAAACGTGGTTGCAAAACAGCTCTGAGATAATGGTTTCTGACCATCAGAGAGCTGTTTTTTTTTAAAGCCAAGATGTGCACAAGTTCACAAGACAAAATTCAAGTATTGGGTCCAAACCTTAATTCATTTTTCTTCTATTAAAAACAGTTTTCAATCATTCCTCTACAATATTGACTTCTCCAGTGAGTTGGAAATGGTATGATAAAACATAGCTTTAGCCAAATATTTCTTTCGAATAAAAAAAGTAACTTAAGGAAGTGTCACCTTAAAAACACATATCTAAAAAATAAACCCAACTTATTGCTGACTTCATAAGACACTTGAGAATGGTCTTTCACTTGCTAATATCAGAATAAAAACTGTATAAATTTTAAAATTCACTTGCATTTCTTCTATCTCAGGGCCTTATCCTCTAAAAGTATATTTATGTCATATTAAAATAAAAAGACATACTATTCCTTTGACTAAAATGATTCCCATGTGCTTTTATTGCTCAGTATATAAGGGTTTATTTCTCTAAATTGCTTTCACAGTCACTCTGTCATCAGTGAACAAAAGAAAGAGACAGGAAAACTGAAGCACAATAACCTTACAAAATATGAATCAACCACTTCACTTAATTGGTTTGATTCCATAAAGTATAATTTATACCAACTAATTATACAGTTTTTGTCATTTAAATGTTGAAGTAAATACAACCCATCCATCCTTTCTTGAAGCTTATTTTAAGAGTTGGAAACAAGCCATAGTTGTCCTTACAGCTAGCTCAGACTGGTCTAATGCTTGAGGCGTTAAGGGTTAGCCCATTAGCTTCTAAGAAGGATGTACTGAACTGTCTTTTTACTTAACCAGCTATCACGTATGTGAGTAGCTGAGAGAGAAAGGCCATCAGTTCCCTTCTGGACCAGGATGCATGCCTACAGATAAACAGCTTTTATCCACTCTTCTCTGTTCAAAGGCAATGTTGTGTTACACCAAATTTTCATTTAATTGCTCGAACATCATTGCTATGATAGGAAAAGTACTTTCTCTTTCAGTCTTTGCCTTATTTTTTTCTGGTTTTGGCAAGAATCAAACTTTGGTATGAAACATTTATTTTAATATTTATGAAGAAGTTCTATCTTTAATAATGAAACATGCACAATAATGCAGAAAGTCAGTGTACTAATGAAGAGTCAGGCAAGACACATATAAAACACTTTTGGAAATAAATTTCCACTAATAGAATCATGCAGATTCATTTTTCCTTCTAGTTATAAAGAAAATATCAGTTTTCTGAAGTGTCTCAGTTTTCTGAAATGTGGGCCAATAGATACCTGCAGGTCAAACAACTCTGATTGAAATATATGATGTTTAGAGGTTCCCCTTTGTTACACTCCTCATTACTGTGACACATGCAAGGTGGGAGTTCCCCACTGAATATACTCAAAAGCACAGGTTCTAAATAAAAAATTCCATGTTCAGCAGGATAGTCAGTGGTTTTTCATCACTGGATGCTGATATCCCACCTGAACCTGCCTGTCTCCTTAAAGGACCCTCGATGAGATGAAGGTATTCTGTGATACATGTTTTTGGCAAGCTTGTAATGTATTATTTATCAATGCAGCTTCTTCCAACTATTAATAATATATGTTCTCCCACTTCTACCATGAAATCTTTTTTTTTTCAGCTTAACTGAGTTCAGAAAAGAAATTTAAACTTTATTCTGTGATAACTAATATCTTCTTATTTGATAAGGTAATCTATAGCATGACATCTTTGGTATAAGCGCTTTGGGAAACTGTCGTCCTGATTATGTGATGCAAAAACATTTACCCCACAGCAGTTAGTGTTAAAGGACCTTCAGTCCCTTTTTTCAGTCTGCACTTGGACTTCCTGGCTTCGTTGGCCAACAATGAGTAATGTGATGCTGGAGGTCTCAACTCCCGGCAACAGCGAGGGCTCCTTAGCTCTTGCCAGACCTGAACTTGGCACCTACCTGGACCTGATTTTAAAGGCTTATTTTTCACATAAACTAAAATTCTGCACAAGTATCCTTTTAGCTATGGTAGTCAAGCAAATGACAAACTCCATTTCCCGGCAGGCAGTTACTCTGAATCATTGCAACGTTTTCAAAGAGCAAAACTGAAAAATACAGTTACTATAGTAGAAATAAAATTCATACTCAACTTTTTCTCTGTTAATTATTTTTGTTTAGCTGTAATTAGCCTTGTGAATTTCAGGCACATGAGACATCATCTCACATACTGCTTAATCAAGTAAATCCTCATTGATCAGGATTTTTGCTTTTACTATTTTGATTAAGCAGAAGTCCTTAGTTTACAAGAACATAAATATTTTTCCTGTAACACATCCCAAAAGAAAAGAATATTTCAGGTAATTGTCTGCCTTGGTCAAGCTTGTTCCAATACGCTAGAGTCCCCATACTGACATTTTAGCTTGTAAGCCATGCTAAATGTTTATTATTTTCAATATCAACATGAACTTCCAATATTATTCTCTTCTGTTTTGTTGAGAGTCACTGCTATAATTCAGCTTCTGTGACATTTGATATAATAGAAAGAAAAGGTTTTCAACCCTATTAGTATGCAAAGCACAGGACAAGGTTGGTCTCTTGTGATTTTTTTTGCTCCTTCATAGCAACAATTGGGCAAAGACGTCATAACTACTGTGCATGCATTAAATGAGATCTCAAGGCTATCTTCTTCAAAGAGGATGATATATTCCATGATTTCTCTGTGTCATGAAAACTGTCTCACGTTATGTGAGACTCGTGTATTTTTTGCAACACCATAGTAGATGAAGGCATACAATAAAATAGAAAATTACTAAGGTCCCTAACAGCAAAGAAAGTAAAATATACAACGAAAATCAGACATGGGAAAGAGCATTGGGCCCAAGGAACTTGCCAATGTGCTGAGCTTTTCAGTTTCCAGGAAGTTACATTCTTTCTTCTTGCACCTATGCTACCCTTCCAACAGCAGGGGTTCCAGCTGAAAGGAAGGAGCAGACTGCACTTGTGGGCAGTTTAACAAGTATTGAGGATAAGGACAGAGGTAATGTTGGTTCAAAGAGACCCTCTGGGATGATTTGCTTGTTGACCAGATTTGGAGCATCTCACAAGTGTGTCGGCAGGATGTCAGGAAATACAAGGAGGTGCCAGGGGCTGTAGTCCATGTGAGCACTGACAAAATAAGGTAAGACTGGACAGAGGCCTTAGGGGTGAAATTTAGGCTGGCAAGTGAAAGCTGAAGTGAAGGACATTCATAGTAGCGTAGTCTGAAACTGTCTCACTAAGTACAATCAGGGAGAGAAGGATGGAAAGCCAAAGCTTTAAATGCCTGGCTGAGAAAAAGGTGTAAGGAGAACTCATTCACATCATTGGAAAGTAGGGGTACTTGCTAAAGAATGGGTGCCCATAGAGAAGATGCAAAATTCATTTCAGCTGTAGGAAAAAGAGGCTTCAGACAGTTTAAAACCTTTCCTATGACCTTTGTGATTCTAGCTGAAAAGTTAAGGAAAATTTGCAGGTGTTGGAAAGCACAAAATTTAAAAAAATGCAAAAGTACTAATGGGTGATACAGATAAAAGGTGCAGTCACCAGAATTATGCATTCTTCACTGAAGAATGATACAAAAGGTGACAGTAGTCCAGTAGGAAATGCAGAAATGGTAGATCACACAGAATCAAACTAGGGTCCAGTAAAGAGGAGAAAGCAAGCCACGGTATAAAGCCAAGGGTTAAAATGGGAACTAGTATGGGTAGCTTTTATGTCTAATGCTAAAAAAGAATATCAGCATAATAGGAATGTTCGAAATCTGTGGGAAACAAGAAAATCAGTCAGGCAGGCAGTACCAAGGAGCAAAATACACAGGAAAGGCAAAGTAGGCCTTATCAGTGGAGGAATAATGATGGTTGTTAAAGGAAGCTCTAAGTCAAATAAGACTTAAAGAAGAGAACAGTATTAACGCTAGCTAGTCAGGAAAAGTTCTTTAGTTCTTCTAAATTTTACAGCAACCATAATGAGTTTAAATGCAGTATCTGTGCAGGAGCAATAAAAGCCAAAATTACATGACGGTTGTACTCAGTTAAATTAAAAAAAAAAAAGTGGAAATAAATAAAACTGAGGGGTATTGCTATAAAAAATCTGAATGGAATAGCTGAGACAGTTAAATCACTGTGGGTGGTGTGGATGCTATCTAGGGACACCATTTTGAAGACCCACAGCAAATGCACAGCACTCATTAAAAAGCAAGTCAGTAAGGGTAAACAACATAGCTAATAAAAGCAAGAACACATCTTTCAAAAAAATGAAGTTCTGTCTCAGGAAGGACAATAGAAAGAACCATAAAATTTGCTTTATCTGTAAAACCACAATAAAGAAGACAAAAAATGAGTTTGAATAAATCTCTGGCAAACAAGCTAATAATAATTGTCTTTTAAAGACATCTGGAGGCAAAAGCCTGAGAGGAACTGTGTAAAGCCAACACAAAACTGAGATATAGAAGAAGTGCTCAGAGAAGATAAGATCACAAATGTAAAACTTAATGCATTTTTTTCTTTGTGTTCAGCATAGAATAGCTGGGGAATTTTTCTATTCTAGAACCCTTCTTTATGGGGGACTCATGAGAAGGTTAAATTAGCTATAGAAGCAGTTGTGGAACGAACAGACACAACAGTAACAAATCATTGGGATTAGCTGTTACATGCCCAAGAGCCTGAAGGATGAAAAAAGTGAACTATTATGATGTGTAATATTTTGCTTCAAACCACTATGGCACATGAAGTCTTGGAGGTGATAACATAACACTGATTTTTTTCCCCAAAGATTTCCAGGGAGTTCAGGGCAGCTAAGGATGTATATGACTACATGCACAGGGCAAAACAGTAGCAGGAGGATTAATGGACTCATGGAGAATATCCCATACTGAAAAAAACTCAACACAGCTTTTCTAAATAAAGGTCATATTTTGCAATGCTTTCTGAATTCTTTAAAGAGGTCAGCATGCAGGTAGATAGGTAGGGATGGATTCAAAACAAATGAGGGGAAGCTGTTTGCTGTGCAATATATGATTAATCTGTGCACCTCACTAATATAGGATGTTGTGGACTCTGAAATTTTATATAAATTTCACAGCAGCGGGGCAACTTGCTGTAAGAAAAATCCATTGAGGGTTGCTAAATACAAAGACACCATCTGGGCTAAAAATAGTTAGAAACTGAGGAAATGTTCTGGAGTATTGTTTGGCCTGTTATGTATGCCCTCTAGATGTCAGTGTAAGAGACAGAAGGCAGGGCCAGATGGATCTTTGTCTTAACATGGTCATTCTTACATGCCTGCAGAAATGCAATATATTTTCATACTGAGGAAAAGAAGAACAAGAATTTTTGTATGAGAGAAAACTGTGAAGTTTCAGGTGTGGTTTGGTACGTAAGGAGCATTTATAATACGTAAAGTGGGTTTACAATTCATGTGCAAGAAAGGAGATACAAAGTAAAAACCTGCCATGATCTTACTGCAAAGTTACACGAATGTTCTAATATGAATTTGCCTTATTAACAGCTTTTAGCAGCTAATTGTTTTGGCACAGTTATCAAGGTTTATGCTTGATTAGTGTCTGCATTTCAAAGTTACAGAATATACAAAACTTCAGTAAATTTAAGGAGAGCAGTAAGTGACAATCCTGCTAATCATACACAGACTATGAAAATCTTTAAATTAGCATACTTCTGAAAAGTCTCATTTAAACTAATTGATATGAAATATTATAAATTGTCAGTGGATGATCACTATTTTGAGACTGTAAGTGTTTTCAAGGACAGATATAATCTTCTGGGCCAAGACATGTAAAAAATCTGTTCCTGATCATCATAACAACAATGCTTAGCATGAGCCAGTTCTGTCTTTGGTACCTGGAAGTCTCAGGTTATAACCTTTTGTCATTTGAAGGGGATCACCCAGTTTTCCTTGACAAAAGAGTATTTCCCAAATCATTTTTAAAGTGTAAATGAAATGAACTCTCAGGCTCAGGCTGGTCCTGTGGAATGATGATATATTTCGTCTTAAACACTCAAAACTCATACTTTCAAATTAAGCTTTAAATTATTTAAAAAAACAACAGTATATTCTAAATTTTTTCATCATATACTGTTCTTCTTCCTGGATCTCAATTCCTTATCTAAAGGATTTTTCACATTAATACCTTCAGTTATGCTTATTTGAAAATTAGTGCATTTGGAATACAACATACTCTTAGGAAATCTGGGTGGGTTGTCATTGACATCCGTGAGAGTAATGTTTACAGTGGTAGTACCAGCTAGTCCTCCCAGCTGTCCTCCCATGTCCTTGGCTTGGATTAGAACTTGATATTGTTCTTTCACTTCTCTGTCCATATTTGGCAAAGCTGTTCTTATTACACCTATGAGAAGAAATGGGAAAGAGAAGGAACAAGTAAACAAAGGGCTGCGATTGTCTACTATTACATTTTAATACTGGATCTCTTGGACCAGGAATGGAAGGAACTCTTCCTAAAGGGTTGATAAAAGAGGAGTTCACACAGAAACATGCAAATCACTCGGGCTTTTCAAAAGTGTGCTCGTCAGCTATTCAACCATTCAAAATGACTGCTGTGCCTTTTCAATCAGGACAGGGACGGCTGAAAGAGAATGGTACATTTTCACTAGGGATGTGAATGGTGTGAGCATAGGTTTGCCACATTGGGACTGAAGAAGATGCATTGTGCAGAGTAAGGCAATGTAGGAAGAGGTGGCAATGCATTTCAGAGACTACATCTTCAGTTGTTTCCAACCAGTCGCTTGCCATTACAGTTAAGCTACTGTGGGCCAAGACAATATTCCTTCTGTACAAAAGGAGGACTTTTAAAAGACTTGCTTGAGAAAGTTTTCTTGATATAGCACATAGATGCAGTGAAAACTTTAGGAGTTTCCTTAAAGAAATGTAATTAAAATATCATAGTAAGACATTACCCAAATGACTCTTAGTCTTCAGTGGTTTTGGATATCTGACATCTAAATAGGTATGCCATAATCTCCCTTCTGATATGTTAAGAATGTACATGATAAAAGGAAGTGTAAAAACTTCCTTTTTACACTTGAATGTACATGATAAAAGGAGTGTAAAAACATACACTCAAATGTATAGGAGAAAATGTGTTTCTTTTTGTCAAAATTTTACAAAAGGATATTACATTGCAAATTGCTATATATGCAGCAATAGTTTTCAGAAAACGGTTAGGTGCAGATAGCATGCACAATTGAAGAATAAACCAATTGGAAGCATGCTTCTCCTCTAAGTTATTATTGTTTTAGAAAATATTATTTTCTAGTGTTAAACCATTTGGGTTTAAAAGTGGTCTTTTTCCCCTGGTGTTATAACGGGTCTGGAATCATAAGAAACAAACTTTAAGGGTCATTCTTATCTTTATATCAACTAACCGCTGCTGTGTTGACAAGTATGAATAGGAACCATTAGCTTACAGCACTTGTTCAGAGTCTAGAAATAACATTGACCTAAATCTGCTATTTTTGGAACCTATAAAAAATTCCCATTGAATTGAATTGTATAACTATTTCCTTTTTCTCCACTTGTAACACTGATGATGATAACGACAACATTAATAATAACTACTATTTACTATCTCAACATGGTATATACTGTACTGCATAGATCTGGAATATGACTAGCAAATACTTAAGAACATTTAGATACTGCATCACTATCCTTTTGAAATTTTGGGAACAATCACTGTTGTTGAATGTTTTGTTTGTTCCAGACAGAAATCTTGAATTGTAAAACTGTAAAAATGTGTTCATATTCGTGTGATATTCATGAAAAAATCTTTTTGTAAATAGGAGGAACATTACGATGTTTCCTCTTGAATCTCTTAATCTATATTTTTGCATTGTGGAGACTATACGTTCCACAATATTTTACAACATCCTTGGTATGCTCATTCTAAGGAGAAAAGAGCTATGAGAATTAAAGACTTCCCTTGTTATACAGCAAAACAGTAAGTAGAAAAAACTGAAAATGGGCAGATAATAGGTTGTGAGCAGGCGATGCAGTTCCTCTGATTGTTACACCTGGTTTAGGTACAACTGAGTGGCTTTCTCAGTTGGAAACATTCCAGATGGTCTTCAGAAAATGAAGAATTAGTTCTCACTCTAGTAGTAAAGTTTCCAATCACCCACTGTTTATTCCTATCTGGAAGTATAAAGGCATTCTATATATTTTCTGTAAAAAACCTTTGTCTGCAGCAAAAAAAATCAATGAGAAAAATTTTCATGTCTAGCAGTTCATAGGCAATTTTCCCTTATCTACCTACTCTATTTCAAAAGCAAAGAAAAAACCCTGAAAAATACAATTCCTACCAAAATCATCAGTTAATATGGAGAGGACAAGAGTGATTTAAAGTTATCTAACCAGCAAAATAGAAAAATAAAATGGAGGTAAAAAAACATGGGAAAGAAAGGACTACAGATTTTGGTGTTCCAGCTTCAGCTTCACAAAGAATATCCAAACTTTAAATCAAAGGCTTATTATAATGTAGAGGCCTTACCTGCATGTAATGGTGTTCTGAGTGTTTTTAAATCTTTCTAACTTAAGATTTTACAATAAAGATTGTTCAGCTCCAGAACTGAATAACTGATTTTTTTCTCTTTGCAAATGTCATCAATATAAAATGTGCAGAAAAGTATGGTCTCGATGAGGCTGCTGAAAATTGAAAATAGTATGTATGGGACCTGGACCAGAATATATACTCTGCAAAGTTATTGAGCCATAATTCAACAGGAGATGATCCACCTATGTGAAAAAGAAAATCCAAGTTCTGTGAAAAACCTCCTGAATAAATATTAACATCAATACTCCTACTGACACCAATTTGGATTTCAAGAATATAACTGAGGTCAGAATATGGACTAGAATACTGAGTCTAAGAAAAAAATGGAGATATCTAGCCATAAATAAGAATATTGACTTCATAAACACATCAGAAAATTGGGTGGAAAGAAGTTTGTCAAAAAGACAGTTTAGTAACAGAACAAAATGTACAGAGGAAAGATGAGGGAGGTTATCTGTCTTCAGAGAAGTGCTCTATGTTAAAGAAAACTCACATTAAAATCAGAAGAGTAATTTCATAGCATCAAAAAGTAACCCCCACGTATAAGACTTGAGGCTTTAAAATGTGCCAGTCCAACAGCTGCTTTCCAGCAAGAACTGTAATGCATTTAACCTTCCTGCAAGAGCAATAAAAGCTAACTCTCCCACTTCCACATAGTTTGCTTACCTCCAGCAAAGCACTGCAAAAAATTAAGAGGTCAGTAAACAAGAGGAGTAAAGGGGCAGCTGTGACATTCAGACCCATAAAGGTTAGAAACTATTTAAATGTACTAGATTCATATCACAGTAAATGTTTATCACCTATCAAGAATGATTTGAGAAAGGAATATGTGTCAAGTCATGTGCATGCCAAACGCAATCCTTATTTCACATAGAAAGTTACGGTCAGTAGTTTCACCATTACCGCTTTGTGATGAGATCCTGAGGTAGTAATAGAAATTTCCACAAACATATCAGCTTTTGTGTGGTAGAAGCTAACAACTAAACAGAATGTTTGGAACTGTTTGAAAAGGAATAAAGAACAAAAGTGTTATGATTAAACCATTTTATACCTCCATATGAGCTGCCTTCTTGAATACTGTGTGCACTTCCTTATCCCGAGAAGGAGAAGGATGATCAGTGCTATTGAATGGCTTCTGTTTAAAGAAATCTTCAATCTAGAAAAGAGGCAACTAGGGGGGGAATATGGGTCTATAAGGTCATGGGGAACTAATAAATAGGAATTATCTGTTCACTGTCTCATGCAATGTAAGTGTGAGGTATGAAATAAGTTAAGAGGTGTCACGTTTCAAAGAAGCAAGAGGAGCTGCTTCTTTACCCAAAAAACCTTTTGCTGTGAAATTTCTAGTCACTGGGTGTGCAGATACTGTGCTCCTGGACAAGTCAACTCTACTGGGAAGTGGAAAAGTTATGGAGGAGAAATCCTTTCAGAGTTTTAGTTACATGGACACTGCTAATCACCCAGGAACTTCGTAAGAACAAGTTATTGAAGACTAGAAGAGTATTCAGGGGGTACATCACTAAACACTTCTTCTTTTACCCTTCACTAGAGCTGAGCAGGCCATCACTTTTGGAAACATGATACAGGGCAGCATGGACCTTTCATCTGATGTAGTATGGATGTTCTTAAGTTCTTTAAATAACTACAAGGGAATGTTTCAAAATTCTCACTAGAATGCAAGAGATGGCAAAAAATAGCCAACAGTAGCAACCAAAAAAATGCTTATCTGTCTGCCAGCAGTTCTGAGTTTGTCTGTCATTTTGTCTTCCCGTTTCCTGTCAAAAACACGCAAGGCAGGTGTCTGGTGGTAAAACGCTGCAATGAAAAACCACTGTATCATCTCCTCAGTTATAAAATAAAGAATTGCCCAGAAGACCTGTAGTGCTGCCCAAGACTTCTGGATTTTAGAGCAAATCATTAAGCAGCATCCTGTGCATTATTATTCATGTACTGTTCATCTCTACAGTCATTGTTAGACCCACAGGTAACGCTCATATTGTGACCTTTCTAATGTAAGACAGGTACATTATTGTTGCTCATAGAAGCATGAATCTATATGTTTTTTTCTGGTATAGGATTTTAAGCTATGCTGGGCTAGCTGTTTCATGAATCTTCCTTTACAGCTGTGTCCATTCTTTTACCATCAAGGTCCACCTGAGTAACTCATTAAAGGTATTAATAGGCAGATGTGGAAACACTGGGTTTGTATGATGTTCCAGGGTTAGTAGGGTGCAGGCCATCACCTATGGTCCACTCACTACTCACTACAGAGTAATAGATGAGCATATACGATACAGCAATTCAAAGTGCCACGGGAAAAAAAGTTCTTCGTCAAGTACTAATAACTATTAATTTTTTTTCCTTGGGAAACTTGTACTAGAACTCCAATTGTGGCTTCAGTAAAGGTTTTTCTTGCCATTGAATTCCTCCTCATTCTTTAGAAGACTGAAATAAAAAAATAAGTATAAAGGTAAATACTTTTTTTTCCCCAAGACACTTGAAGTCCTATTTCGGTTTGAAAAGTAAAGTTGCTCACTGCAAATTGCAATATGATCTCCTGCTAAATGGAGTATGTGACAAAGGAATGTGCCCATTGGAGATAGTGCCCTAACAGCCTTATAAGGCTCTCGCTGCCAAACTATTGATTGATCAGGGATAAAGGCTCTTTAACACACAGTCTGACATTCAAGTACAGCTTCACTGGAAGGAGAAACTATTTGCTGAAAGAGGCATATGGACAGCTATCCCTGTAATACATTCAGGATGACACAATGCATGGCATTCACCATGTAGGTTACTGTCTCCTTAACTGAGTTACTAAATATAGAAACAAGAATGACATTTAGAAATATAGGACAAGATACCTAATTAACATGTCTACCAACCTCCCAAATACTTCAGTTTCTTTAAAAGTATTATCCTTTTCTGCTCACACATCCAGTAACCCCAGACAAACATATGCCCCAGGAAAAGAGGAGGGCAGGAGATGATTAGCTGTTCCACAGTCTCAAATTAGCTCTATATAGCAAAACAATCATTGCTAGAGAATTTCTGACTGTAAGTTCAGCAGGTAAAAATGCTGAGGAAAAAAGAATGTAGACCCAAGATACAAAACTGAATCATCAGGAAAAAAACCCCAAAAAATAGAATGCATGTAGCAGATAAAGCTTCAGCAATAGAGAAATGGTAAAGCATAAAAAAACCCCCTGTTTAATGTATACATATTTTAGATATTCCAGGACTGTTTGGAGGAGGATGTTTCTTTTGTTTCTACAACAGAGTGTAATTCATTCAAAAACTAGTCAATACTCAAAACTGAATCATGTGCGAAGTTACTCTACTGGCTTTTGGTCTTATCAGCTCAGTCTGTATTTATTCATTGATACTGCCCACATGAATCAAAATCCAAAGTTTAAATCTTCCCCTGTTGCTGATAAACTATTTACCTGTCTTCGGATCAATGGAGAAATATGGTTGCCCCTGAAGAATGCTGTAAACCACTCTAGCACTGTTTCCATAAGTGGGATCATCAGCATCTGTCGCCTTTACTTGAAGCACATATGCACCTGCAAAGAAACACAGGTAATCACATTTTCAGTATAGAGCAGTGATCAGGGATATTTCAGACACATTAGCCCTGTTGCTAATGGATTCTGTTGTAATTCTTGTTCCACTGGAAACAAGGCAAGAATAAAACAGTCAATTCTTCAGCTCCATGCTAGCAACCATCTAGGTAACAGATGAGGGAAGGAAAGGGAAGAAGCCCACAATCAGAAGATATTTATAAACAGTTTATGATGCATGCATTATTTACAATAACTTTTTACTCAACCCATATAGGATGGAGGCTTGGGAAAGCACAATACTGGATTTTGAAAAACGAGTATGCCCCACAGTTTTGTAAAATGGTTGACAACTATGGCAGTAAAACATATGAGTTGCCTTTAAGACAAGTGTTTGGTCAAGCAACTCCTGAATCTGCCAGTGAACCAATCTCTAAGTACATTAAAAAAATATACTGCAGTCTCCTAAAGATGGAATTCACATTCCTATTGTAGAATGAAATTAGGTGTTTGGTTCAGCCAGTTGTCTTCAAAATCCAGACTTGAGTCTTCTTCCCTTTCCAATACAGCTCAATAGGAAACAAAAGTAACGTGGAGGAAGAACCTCCCCTTGATACTCTATTTTCAGCCATGGTTATAGACCAGACCTAGTGCAGTTTGCTTTATATTCTGACTTAAAGGGGACCCATGCCATGGAGCAAAAGAAACGCACATGAAGACAGAAAATTCACTGTAAATGGCAATAGTCTTGCATAAATATCTTGTCAATTGTTTCAAGCAATTTACCTGCATTTCCCCACTGCCCCATAATGAAGATATTGTTCAAACTATAGTCTTCAGCAAAAGAAATGGCCACATATTTGGCTTTCCCGTCATCTTTGAAGAATTAATAGTTTCCTGTGATGTTCTGTGCAAATGAATGTTGGGATTTGCAATGCTGATTTGGAGTGCGTGAGTGTTAAGACAACCTACATGAGAAACATCACAGGGAGGAGCGTTATCCCCACTGTTTTTGTTTTAAGAAATGTTCTGCATTTGCAGGTCATCTGACATTTTTTCAAGAATATCTGTGGAATACTGTAAGCGCTTCAAGACTGCTTCAAACTGCTACTTTTCTGTAATGAAAACTGGCAAGTTTCAAAGCATGTTCACAATCTAAAATTAACCTGATGGACTTGTCAAAGTTTATTTCTGGGAGTGCCTCACTGAGAGATGCTCCATGTGAAAGGTCCTACAACTTAGACAGGAAAGTAACTCATAGCAAAATTAGCTGTTTGGAGGATTTTTTTTTCAGTGTCGTCGTCCCCTCCCCCCTATATAAGGATTGACAGTGGTGCTGAAGGGTTTGCAATGAACATTTTAAAAATATTTGCTGCATGATGGCTGGTCATACAAGACTGCTCCTGTTACACTTGTTTATTGAACAACAGAGAATGAAAAAGTATTCCAAGAGATATTCTTTCTATGTCCGGAAGAAGACACAGAAATATAAGTGTTATTTCACTAACAATCACTTTTTAAAGTCAATAGGCTGATCATGTTTTTAAGCTGAGGACAAGTTTAATTAAAATCAACTTCTAAAAGAAATAAAAGATAACCACAAATAAATGAATGAAAACAAACCATTGAGATGGATTCAGTTAGCTAAAAGCCTGAGGTTACTCTCTTGATTTTCTGGATGTGAAAGGTGAGGAATGATACATGTTAGAGAAGACCAAAGTTCATGTTTGGTATAACAATTGTGGAAGCAGTGCCTACTCAAACACTTGTGCCTTTCTTTACATAACACATAACCATAACTGACTATACATTAAATAGCTTATACAAGCCCAGTTGGAGGAATACATTTTCCTACTGGGATGACAGACAGAAGCTATCTAATACCTGTAGAGCATTTGATGGCTTTCATCTGTTCCTGTCCATAAGGAATATCTTTGTATTATCTTGATCTCCCACTTTCAGCCTTGTCTTCTGCTCCAGAAATTCAGGGAGCCACAGCAATAATTTAGTTCTACTCCAGTGACCAAGATGGAGAAGGAAATGGTAGCTTTCAAATTTTTTCCCCTCTTCCCTTGAAAAACAGAAGTTCACTGTACATGCCACCTTTGGACCCTTATTGTTGTGGAAGAAAAAGGGAGATCTGTTCCTTCTGGAGCAATTACACTGGCAAAACATGTTATGTTCACTCACTGTACAGTACAACTTCCCTTCCTGGTGTACACACAATTGTCTTCCTTCATTGCTACAGTATCTTACTACCTTTCCAACCTAAAAAATTCAGTCTACTTTTTCCACGGAAAAGAAATGCGACCTTTTAAGATAGTTGCTGCCTTCTTTCCTCCCTACCAAATTGTTCAGTCTTTCACTGTGTTCTGACCTTAGGCTGGTGAGTTTTGCTCCCCTCTGAAGTGGTGGAGCAAAGAATCAGATTCCCAAATGCTGAGGTCTGAGCTGGAACTGGGTGACTGAGCGCTCTGGGTGACAAGTGTGCTGCTTCAGGACTGGTTTAAGACAAAAGCCTGCACTTTTGCCAAAAAAAAAAAGCAGTGCTGTCACACATTCCCAAGTCTCCCCTTGGGCCATCACTCGTGTTTCTGATGCCACACTGGTTGCTACTTCAGGGAGCTGATTTTAGTTTGTCTTCTGAGTACGAATTGACAAAATTTTGTCAGCATGTTACCAAGACCTTTGCTTTGCACCTTGAAGGGAGCAACATTCTCCATAAGAGAACAGGACAGGCAGACTAAGATCTACAAATGCAAGAGCAGAAAGTTAAGTTTCTTTTTACGTGCACTTATTTTCTGAAGTGCTGAGTACTGAGAAGACCTACCAAAGGCCAGGATTTAAAAATCTAATGTTTCTGGAAGGCTAGCCACAGCACCTGCCTTCTCACACTTTATCAACAGAGAACTTGCAAACGCCGTAACAAAGACCTCTCCAACACTTGAGACTATCTGATAGAAACAGCAGACCTGCCACACAGAGCACTGGCCATCACCTCAAGAAGGCGAATCACATATTTTACTACTGACCGCATCAACTAACTTTAGACAACAAATGTAGACAGTTAAAAGGTTTCTAAAATCAGGCATTGAGGAAAATCTGATGTTACCTAATCAATACTTTTGCAGTACCTTTGGACTTTAGGATATATCATCTTTATGAATTTTGTTTCACTGCACCTCACTTGCAAATTACAAACAACATATAATATAAGTCTATATGCCAGCTCTTTTAAAAAAGAATAATTCTTAAATCTAATATTGTACTGATTTTTAGATTTGAAATCAATATTAACTGATACATTGAAGCTGCAATGAGAAAATAAATCATAAATGTGATTCAATTTTAAGGAAATTATTTAAGAAGAAACATTGTGCCTCTTGAGTACTTAAGCTGTTAGTTAATTAGTAATGCTTATTTTCTGTCTATTTCAGTTACAATTCTGCACCTGTATTTATCACTACCAGAGCTTTTTTTTTAATCCTTAGAAGCTCAGTTCAGGAAAAAATAATTACAGCGTACTTTAAAAGGATAGTAAGATATGCTAGTTTGCTATGCTAGGTCATATTCAGAAAGCAGACTTAGCTCTAGTAAAGTTTGTGTGAAAAATGCTGCAGTCTTTTTCTTCTGGAAAAATTATATATACTTTAAGAACATTTTACCTTCATATGAACAGTGTCATTTATTCATTTATTTGTAGAATTATAGATAAAATACCAACTCATTTATTTACTATTTTACTCTATCAAATCAATATCTAGAGCAAATCTGATTTTGTTGCCTTATGGTTAAATGACATTTCATTATTGTTGTTATAAAAGAGACCAGGAAGAGATCTGTATTTAATAGATAAAAAACTACTTATATTTTATCTCATTATGCCTAGCTTTTTATGCACATGGTAGAGTATTTAAGTTCTATTCAGATCTGCAATAAAAGATAACCCAAAACAAAAAGGCATATGCAATGAATAAGATAGATCAGCATGACACTGAATTAGTGGAATTCATAAATGTATTACCTCCAGGTGAAATAACACAGAAAAAAACACCCCAAATCCAACAATTTTAATTTATTTTGATACTGTCCTGCAAAACATCCTTGTCTCTAAAATGCAGAGACATGGATTAGAGAGGTGGACGACTCAGTGGATAAGGAATTGGCTGGATGGTCACACTCAAAGAGCTGTGGTCAATGGTTCAATGTCCGGGTGGAGACCAGTGATGAGTGGTGCCCTCAGGGGCCCATATTGGGACCAGTATAATTTAACATCTTTGTCGGGGACATGGACAGTGGGATTGAGTGCACCCTCAGCAAGTCTGCAAATGAAACCAAGCTGAGTGGTGTGGTTGATACTCTAGAGGGAAAGGATGCCATCCAGAGGGACCTGGACAGGCTAGAGGTGAGCCCATGCGAACCTCATGAAATTCAACAAGGCCAAGTGCAAGGCCCTGCACCCAGATCAGGGCAATCCCAAACGTGGATACAAGCTGGGTGGTGAGTGGATTGAGAGCAGCCCTGAGGAGAAAGGCTTGGGGATACTGGTGGATGAAAAACTGAATATGAGTTGGCAATGTGTACTTGCGGTCCAGAAAGCCAACTGTATCCTGGGCTGCATCAAAAGAAGCGTGGCCAGCAGGTCAAGGGAGGTGATTCTGCCCCTCTACTACGCTCTCATGAGACCCCACCTGGAGTACTGTGTTCAGCTCTGGGGCCCTCAGCACAGGAAAGACACAGACCTGCTTGAGCAGGTCCAGAGGAGGGCCACCAAGATGATCTGGAGCTGGAGCACCTCCCATATGAGGACAGGCTGAGAGAGCTGGGATTATTTAGCTTAGAGAAGAGAAGGCTTCGGGGAGACCTTATAGTGACCTTCCAGTACTTAAAGGGGGCCTACAGGAAAGATGGGGAGGGACTCTTTATCAGGGAGTATAGTGAAAGGACAAGGGGTAATGATTTTAGACAGAAAGAGGGTAGATTTAGATTAGATGTAAGAGATTCTTTACTGTGAGGCTGGTGAGGCACTGGAACAGGTTGCCCAGAGAAGTTGTGGATGCCCCCTCCCTGGAATTGTTGAAGGCCAGGTTGGATGGGGCTTTGAGCAACCTGGTGTAGTGGAAGGTGTCCCTGCCCATGGCAGGGGGGGTTGGAACTAGATGGTCTTTAAGGTCCCTTCCAACCTAAACCATTCTATGATTCTATGATTTACAAATGAATGCACAGATTGGTAACACTTCAGAATAAGAGAAACTTTACAAAGTATACTAAATTAACACAAATCAAGAGCTACTGACTTTATATTCATCAGCTTCTTTTAAGTTCCAACATGTTTAAGTAAAAAATGCTCAATTAAGATATTCAAGCAACCTTAATTTTTCTTATTATGATGTAAGTATTCACATATATTTAAGATATTGGCATGTGAGGTATTGAATGTATTAGTGGGGGATTTTTAACAAGAAAAGTTGGTAATTTTTTATAAATTTAATCCATACAGTGTCTCAGGAGACTGAAACAACAGATACAGCAGTGAACGTGTTTATTTGTTTTTGCATATTCAAAGCAAAGCTACTGTGGCTGAGAATGGATTTTGGAGCTCATCTCCTATTCCATCATTTGTTTCCTAAGCCCTAGCAACAGCAGTTTAAAACCAGTCAATATCCTTTTTACAGAGCAGTGACCATCTCCCCTTCTTTCCAAAACCACTATGACCAGCAAGTGGCTCCTGCTACACCACCAGCAGCAGCTTCCTTCAAACCAGAAATTATTTACCAAAACAAAGATTTGCTGAGAGAAAGTGAGCCGGAATGAGTGCTTTCAATGGAGATACTTACAGTGGAGCTCATGTCACTTATTATTAGACTTCTACCATGTAGGCATCTACACTCATGCCAGGCACCTGCACCTCACTTTGCAGCCAGGGGCTGGGCACAGGGAGCCTAGTAGCACTGCTCTGTATCTACCAGTGACGCACAGGCAGGCATGTGAAACACCACAGCTGAATCCATATCTATGTCCAAGTTCTCATGCAAAACTGTGATGTTGCAAGGTGAAGGAAGCAGACAGTGGCCGTCAGCCTGCCTGAAGATTCTGCTGCCAACCTAGGAGTCTGATGATGCCTGCACAGACCAATTCTTAGTTGTTTAAAAATATTAGTTTAGATGTTCTTAGGTACATGCTCCAGGTAATTCAACCTTATTACACAAAAGAAAGAAGAAATACTGATTTATAAACTAAGTTTTATTAAGGCAGACTTTCAAAGACATATTTTAGCCTCATAAATAGCAGGCACTGAATATGAAGAATAATCCACTTCACAATGATAGCAGTTTCAACTGTATTAATTCATCTGTCAGATCTTTTACAACAAACAGGTAATACGTAAAGGTTATATTTTTATGAGAGGTCAGGCATGTTTTTTTAATGTGCCTCCAGTCATTTACTAACTGAAATTCATACCTAATGTTCTAAACAAGTTTTCTGAAATTGGGTTCTCATCCTTTCAGTATTATCAAGCATTACCCATTGTATCTAACAAGCTTTTTATTTTATTGCAAAGCATAAAACCAGTATACTTTTAAAAGTAGACTCTAAAATCTAATTATTTTTTTCCAGGCAATAATACAGGGCACTACAGCTGTAAATCTTTAATGCACAGAGGTAGTGATGGAGGATCACATTTACTATAGCTCATGACATTTTAATTAAAATATGTACTTACATTACTACATGGAGTAATCAAATGAACAAAAAAAATACAATATTTTTTGTTGTTTGGAAATACCTTATATGATAGTTAGCATTTAAAAAGACTTACATTTTTAATTTTTGATGTGCAATCAACAAATATTTGATGTAAGGCATTATAAAATGCAGAAGAATGGAATGATGTGCTTAAGTAGTTATTTATATTTTAGAAAGAAAAGAAAAATAATGCTGAACAATTCACACAGCTCAAGGAAATGGTATGGAATTTTAATGAAGATTATATTTTCTTTAAAATAATACAGACAATATTGAGGACTAACATATTGTAAATAGTTGTTTTAATCACAGCAAGCATACTAGCCTAAATTTTACTCTGGCTGAAGTCCAAAGGCAATCCAGCAATAACTGCAAATAGAATGGGGCCCAAGATCTCTAACTCATTGGCCAAACTGACTAAAATAGCACTAAAATAGCTTTGTAATTTATATTAGAATGACTGGAGGGAACTATAGGAAGCCTGAGTTTATACCATAATGAGAATGTTTATGAAATAAGGATTTGACTTCTAGAGCTATTACCATTTCTTCTGACAGTCTTTCATTAGTACAAATGCTTCTTTGCCAAAATCAAAAGAATCTCTGAAAGAAGAGCAGTATTGATTAAAACTCTTTCCATCCAAAAAGTACTAGAAAGAAATTTCAAAATTTTCTAATACACCCAGTTTGATATTTTCAAACTGCTTATGAATGATGAGTCAAAATTTGTTAAAAAAAATTACTCCAAAATTCAGACTATCCCCAATTTCAAAACAGAACATTTAATTTATTGACTTTTTCCCCCTGAATTTTTCTTATAAAAGACTAAAATATTGATCTTTTGTACTCTTTCAGCCTGGAAATAAGTTTTGCCATCACCAAAGTGTAGGTGGGGTATCTTGCTGGCCGTGGAGCTATTGTTGGCTTCCAAAAAAAACAAACAGGAAAGCTTAATTTCTTATGTTTAGTTCATTGAACTGAAGGGCATGACCAAGAATTCACAAAATTCAGCTGGGACCAGATGAATTGGTTATTTCACTGTAGAGGAAAATGAGAGGATTCAAGGCTAGGAGAATAAGACAACAGACTTATTTACACATGATTCCTGCGAAAATCATATGTAGTCAACAGAATTGCAAAGACGAAGAAAAAAGGAGGTCACAATATGTCAAGTCTTTTCTCATTAAGATCAGCTTTCACTAGGCCTGCAAATCCCATTAAGTTTGGTAATAAATGCCAAAATTCAGTTAAGTAGTGGCAGTGCATTATTTTCCACAAAAAGTGAGGGGGACTTGCTTTGAGGCTTTGAAGAGGCAAGAGAAGGCTGGATGGGAGCAGTAAGGTTTGGGGGTGATTGAGAAGGGAAGGGATACTGCAAGTGAGAGCAGGACTTCAGCATGTTGTAAGTGTTCTACAGGCTCTGGGTGGAGCCTCTCTCCATTCCGCGTAGATCAGAGGTTTAGTCAGAGCACATTGCTCAGGCCCTTGTCCAGCCAAATTTTGAATATCTCCAATGACAGAGATCCCACAGCCTCTTTGGATGCTCCTATGGGATCCTGCTAAGCAGATTCCTGAACAAGCTCAAGTCTCCTCTTTTGAAGTCCAGGGCTGTGATTTTACCATTTGTCTTGTTCACTTTTTTCCTTGTCTTTTGTTAGTAGGAAATGAATAAGAGATATCGTATGTGCATTTTTATAGAATTTACTTTTTGTAATGGACTATCAAGGTAGTTGCATCTACTCGTGGTGAGTAAAGATCGAATAGCAGATCTTCTGCCATAAGCTTTCTTTTTCTTTTCTTTTTTATTCCCCAACATGGTTTTCTTGTAGAGTTAGAAGAGCTGTCATCATCTTGCTGTACAACCTCTCCCCTACCACGTGTGATTTTGTGTTTTTGTCACTCTGCTGGGAGTTGTTGGTGCCTAGTACTTTTGAAAGAAATCAGACGATTGTGCAAACATTTTTTAGATGGGCGGGAGGAAGGAGAGGAATACCTGCTAGCATAGAAACTCACTACTTTGCACAATATTCTTCCTAAACAATTCCCAGAAGAGCACCTTGGCAACCTGAACGACATCCATCCTCTTTTCAGAATTCAAGTAAAAACCTAATCAACATCTACTTTTCTTATGTTTTCTTTTCTTTCAGGGGGAAAAAAAAAAGGACAAGTGAATTCATGGCTCATTGCAGCACTACATTGCAATTCAGATCAGGAGATCTTTTGTCTCAATAAATATTCCCTTGACCTGCCACTGGCAGTTTTAGCAAAGCTCCAGCACTGGGAGAACATGTGCATCTGTAAAGAGAGATGCTGACATTGCCCTTTTGGGGCTTATCTTTCATAGAAGAAATTACCAATAATATGTTTTGAAGATATACTCCTGAAGCTGACTCCCACTAAAGTAACGTGAGGAAGGCATATTTTACTCGGAAAAGCCAGTTTCCAGTTTATGTATTCATGGCTGTGCAGCCCTGATAATAACACAAGCTTGCTGGCTCCATCAATATCTTGAATACTAGACACAATCGGGGAAGCACACTTTTTTCCTGTTTTGCATTCCAGACATCACACTAAACTTATATATATCTTTCTCTCAGCTGTCACAAGCAGCCATGTCCACAAAAGCAATACTGCCATTCCCTGTTGTAATTGATGAAGAATGGCAGCTTTTTACTAATGGTTTTGCTATGCTGGTAGCCAAAAGCAGCTGTTGCAAGTCTCAGCATTTAATGAGTAATCAAACATATTTCTAGTATCTCCAGAATAACATTTGATTTACAGTGCTAACAATCCAGGGAGTACGGAAGCTGGCTTTGTTAAGCTGAACCTCATGCACACTCTGATTTCATCTGGAAAACAGTGCTTTAAGTGTTGAGGTTTTTTTCCTGGCAAATTGAAAGACATAGCATTGTGAAGAAGAAACATTTTTTTGTTTCCTTTTCCTTATGCCATAAATGCTTTATAAAATAGAACTAATGTTTTAGAAAGAGTCAACACGTTTTATTGCCCACAATGTTTTTGTCTCCCAGAGTCTTTCTTGCTAATTAATTAATAGGTCCCTTTCTCCTGGCCATCCTGTCTCCCTCATGGATGATGAGGGTAAACAGGGGAAACCTACAGCTGGGGGGTTTTTAGATAATTATTGAGCTTGGAAATCAGCAAAGCAATTATTTTCTTTTCCCTTTTTTTCCTACCCTCATCTATTGGGGTCAGCCAGAGTTAAGCCACTAAGGGCACACAATCTGGCTAAGCTAATAATGACTCTGTTAGCAGTGAATATTTATTTAATTTATTTATTCTTATTAATTTAGGCTATTTATTTATTTATAAAGACATCCAGCTGCTTACACAGTCCCAAGGCTGTGATAATGTTTACAGAGGTTGCACTTCTGAAGAAAACGAGGAGCTTGAAATAGCACCTAATAGTCTATACCCAATATGCACATAAAGGAGTAGCCTAGTAAAGTAACTGCTGGAAATAATGCACAAGAAGAGCAGCACAAGAACCAATTAGCAAATACTGAGCTTAATATCCATCCGTTTGAGAAATACGTCTCTTGAGAGTGATTTTTCCTTTCTGTTTTCAAGTCTGTGGATTGTTTTCCTCTCATCAATGTGAGAGAAGATCCTCTCATATATATGAAATTTAGCAAACAGGAAAAACTTAGCTTTGACTTTTGCTTTTGTCATCTTGACAACTTGATAACTTTTTAGGCCATGACTCAACAGGGACTTAATTTTGCCCGTATACCCATCATGGCTAGGATGTGGGAGCAAAAATAACCAATATACCCTCTAATCACGATAGCTATGCTGGCAAAACCCCTAGTGAAGATGTCTCTGTGCTGATAAAAGCATGTTTTTGTTGGTTTAGTTTATGTTTTGCAGGGAGGTGGTGTAAGCTGTATTAGAAGAAAGAACCTTTTTGATATCAAATGCTATGTCTGAACCAGAGGACTTTGCCAAAAACACTGTATGAAATTAGATGTGCCCTGGGAAGTAAATATCTTCTTCAATGGAATTGTGAAATAATAGATGTTAGCCATACCTGACACACTGAAATCTTAAGGATTTGAGGAAAAAAGAGTCAACCCCAGCATAATAGCACAAAGAGTTGCTATTCATTTATTAATCTGTAAAGTGGTTTCAGTGTGATCAAAATATTTTTCAGATACAAATGTTCAAAGAAAAGGCTAAGTATTAAGCTCAGTTTCAGTGAGGGAAGTGATATACTGGGACTGATTCCTAGCTTTTGAATGCTAACACAACTTGATGGTTGTCATGATGTTTAGCTGTACAACACTTGTTAATATCAGCTGCATGCCTTTTGACAACATACCATCCTTCTAGTGCCAGATGAAAGAGTACCAGGAAAAGAAGCATTTTTAAGCAATCCAGGAAATGACATTCACTTTTCTCATGAAAAAGGTGCTGCAGATTCTTAAGGTATGGCAAAAGTCTTGAAATTGTGACGCCCTCCCGCCAAAACGTACACCAAAAATGGTGGACATCACACAAAGAATTCAGGAGAAAGCATGTCATAGTGTACTTCCATTATTTACTGTTTTAAGTTTTCATGAGCTAGAGTTTCACACATCAGTTCTTCAAATGTCAAATGATTTATTCAGAATGTGGTAATAAGAAAACTTTAGCTTTACACAGGACACAAGAAAAAAATAGTGTGAAATAAATGTCATTCATACTGAATGTCAGTTAGAGGGACTTCAGTTTGATTCTCAGTAGATGTTCGGACGGTATATTGAGGCTGGTTTGTTTCATTTATTTTAGGCAGATGTTGGACCTGGTTAGAAATAATTTAATTCTATTTTCACCCAGGCATCTTTACCTGAATAAAGTTCATTTCTACACCAGAATTTGGTGAGAAAATGTTTTTAGTTTTGAATGACAGAAAGAAGTTTATCAGGACCTTTTGGCCAGCTTTATTTTAAGGGAGTCATGCACTTAGGATCAAATTTTGATAACCAAATTTCATACTAATCTGGTGACATTGCAAGGAAAAGAGATTTGGAGAGGCTGATGATTGAGCACTTTCAAAGTTTGTTTTGCCTGCATCACATCTCTTCCTACCTACTTAGAGTGTTGTGGCTAAGTCTCTCAAGGATGCAGAGCAGTCTTCATGAACACTTTTTTCCTTCATGTTTTTCTGTATTTATCTTTAGATCTTTTCTCCTACTTAAAACCTATAAATCTCCTAAGGGCAAACTTGGATTAGGCAGAGACACAATAACATGCAAAAATAACCTCAGAACACAACAGTGACTTCTACACAATCTAGTATGCAATGTGATATTCTGTGAAAGGTGTCAATTTTTCTTTAATTATTTAACCAGAATATTGCTTTGAAGACATTCCTGCTACTTCAAGATCAAAGTACTGAAGAATCCATAGAATTTTGCACTATACATTTGCATTAAAATTTAAAATGTCATCTGATCCATTCAGTGACTTAATTCATAACTTCTATACTATTCTACATAGCTTCCTACCTCAACATCCAACTACACTAACCTTCAGCAGTGATAGGGGACAGTAACCCTGCATACCCATGATAGGGGTCTGACTATAGGGGCTTCAGAACTTGGAATGGCATGGATGTCCTCAGGCCCCACAAAAGGTTTCCCTTGTGCAAACTAGTTTGCAAGAATAAGAAAAATGGCAAAAGAGGCATTGTTACTCCAAGTGACATCAGGCTCAGCCTCCATCACAAACAATATTTCAGAAAAAAAGGTGGAAGAAATCCATCATTTGAAAACACTCAGGATAACATGGCCCCGTGTAAGTCCTGGTCTGATTCCTAGCAGTGGTTTGTTTAACCACTGAAACACAAGCCATCATATCCCTTCCAAACATCTCTTACCTTTTACCAGAATAGTTCAGCCTTCCTAAAACAAAGCTAATGAACTAATTTCCATTTCTACAGGAGCAGGGTAAGGAGTAATGAACTGAACATACAGCAAGGGAGACAGAGGTTTTTGATGGATGAACAGAGACAGCTTGTACAGGGCTGACTCCTCAGCTGGGCTTTCTGTTCCCTCTCAGAAATCCCATCCCTATTGTAGGAATGACCCAGCCACTTATAAAGGTACAAAGCAAGGTCAACTTCAGATTTCCTTAATAATTCACAGCAGTTTAGTGGACTTTGCACAAGCAGCTGAATCATCCTTGCAGTGGAAACTCCTGAGAGAGAGGTGGAACAAACAGCTGGCAACAGAAAACAGTGCAGGCATTCAGGTTAAGAGTGATCAGTCTTCGAACAGAGCCCTAATGCTAATGGTAAGCACATAATTAATTTTTTTTTTTTTACTAGAGGGATTGTAGTGTCACTATATTTGGAAGTTCTTGAGAACAGATCAGACATTCATTAGGAATTACATATACGTGATTGATCCTCATGGAAATGCATTAAGTGAATTTGAGATCCCTTCTAACCCTAGTTTTGTGATTCTGTGCACTGTATAAACAAGCATCCCTCTCCTTGGAGTATTACTATGTCTTGGAGTATTACTGCCTTTGTGGCTACGATAGAAGTGCCTCTGTGTTAGTGTTTTAATTTGGTTCAGGACTGCACTTTTGAAGAAAATCTTTCCATTGTCCCCACTTACTATGCTCTGGTTAATATGTGAAGCATGCTTTAAGTGTGCAAACTGGATTATTCTGGGGTGAAGCTAAGCTGCAAGGTATGCTGTAGGTGTGCGCTTGATGCAATGCAGCTGTTAGTAGGTAGGTGTTCAGGTCAACGGGGCAGATGAGAGTTTATTTGAAACTGTGAGAGTAGATGTACTCTGGATGCCAAGTTCTCAGCACTCATTGCTTCATCACACAAATCTGTTTCTATTGCATCATATTACTGTCTAGTATGACAGAGGTAGCACTCTTTCTTTGTACAGCATCAGGAGTAATACTTCTCCAACCCTTTTCAGAACCTTTAGATACTACCATAGCAATACATAGGTATAATTACTATTTCACATAAGGAACAGTTGCAAATTAATTAGCAAAAGTCCATAAAGTTTTAACTGAAGACAGAAAATGTTATGGTAATACTACTATGCATATTTAGCCAATTTCATATCACTGAAAATAGAATATTTTAGTGATTAGGAGAGAGAAGAAATTCAAACTACAAGGTCATATTAAACTTATGGAAGTTTTAAATATACCCACTTAAAATTAGCTGTGAGCGTGACTCTCCTGTCTCAAATATCTTATATTAGTGTGACAATTCCCTTCTTTTCATGTGTCTGCATTCTGTTTTTTTTTCTAAAATCATATTACATCTCTCTAGTGTACCAGTCTGATTTGTTATTGATCTGAACAGTAAATCCAATTTTGTATTTACTTCACAATTTGGATCAGTATAATGCCTTGACAATACAGTATTGTTAAACAAAACCTCAAGCGTCCTTCACAGCAGGCAAATTTCTGGACTGTGTGCTGCCAGACTAGGGACTTACAACCAATTTTTGTAAGAAAAGCCCGGTGAGCCAAAGAAAATGTCAGTGTTTCACTGGAGGACTGCACTTCCCAGGCATAACTAGGAGGACGTTCTTTGCCAAAAGGTCACGGAAACAGGTTTTTCACTCTTTTCTGCCTTACTAAGCATGTCTGTTTCAAGGTACTGCAGGCAGAGTTTTTCTCAGCATCAGGAAAGACGGTGACTGAAGCAGAAGACTGGAACAGGGAGATCTTGTCCTGTTCTTACTTCGATACCAGACTGTTAGTCAACAAATTATTTCACTATTTCTTAGATTCTCCATAATAAAATGGAAACATGAGCCTTCACACTTACAGCGGTACTATTCTAAGACAGTTCAACGTGCAGTGATTTTTGGCGCTCCATAGTGTGGTGAAAATAGAGAGGTCTTCTATTCTTTGGTCATGACATAATAATATACATAATTTTGAAATGTAGCATTGGGCAGAACACCAGATTATCCCCATCTAAGACACATAAAGCAGTATATCGCATTCTTCAAATTCCTTAAAGTCATACCTTTGAAAGAATTATGGACTACAGTCAAGAAGCAGTCAAACAACAATCTCGAGAGCTGACAGAATTACCAAATATTGGTTATTTGGGACAATACTTTATGATATTTTAGACGGCATCTTGTAACTTATGGCTGTGCAAATACCTGGTTTTCTTTTTGTTTGTTTGTCTTGTTAAAAACTGAAAGATAAAGTGTGGCTTTTGGAACAAACAAAAAAACCTGGAGCAAATACATGATTTTAAGTTAATTTGAAGCATTCCAATACATGCAAAACATTTCAGTTTTGAGCATGGTAAACAGGCAAGACCAAGAAAACTTTTGTTTCCAGGACAGCATGAGGAGTGGAAGAGACACTCACATATGCTGTGAGAGTTCTCAAATCAGCCACCTTTTTTGGCCTGAGGAAGTTCAAATTTGTACTGCCCATATTTCTGGAAAATTTGATAAGTGTGACTGCTTATAAATTTTTACATTTCATTTATTTAATTATTGACAAAGTTACATGCCTTTTTTCTAAGGTAGCTTCCTGACTCTCAAGCAATGTCATTCTTTCTTTCATTTTCTCCTTCTCAGTTTCTTCTGTACGAGTACTCCTGATCAATGAAAATCTAAGTGTTTTCAGCAACATGGAACAATATTAACAAGTGAGCCTGAAAAACAGCCTTTTACCTACAATAGGTGGAATAAGACCGCTGCTAGCAGTGAAACAGAAAGAAGTTGGGTCTTCTACATAAATTGGATTATTGCGTTAAAACCTTTCCTGAAACATTTTTGTGTGTATAATCACCTAACCGGCAAAGTTTCAAGATATCTGGAATTGAGTTTTTAAGAGAATGAACTCTTCACTAACACAAAAAAGTCCTTAGTAACACTCTTGTCTATTGTGACTCAGTTTTAATCTCTTAAGAGAGATTCAAGGCAGTGCTGTGATTCCAGCATAAACTACTACCATGGCAAGTAAGAAATGTGATGGAGGGTATGGGGGGAGAGGATTTGAAGTACTGGACAAAACCCTCTCCTCTGCTTAGAGAAGACTATTACTCTAAGATTACTCTATTTTAAAATTAGTATTGTTTTAATCAGTGTGTCCTAATTGTGAGTGCTGAAGTTTTACAATTTAACTTCAGGTGCTCGAAATTTTAATCTCAACACTCTAAAAGTTAATGTACCTGCCCACCCCAAAATGCCAACAGTGTTCATTTATCAACTAAATCTTCATTCATACTGTATCTAAAAATAAATGCCTGAATCCTCATGGGATAGTCTGCATTATTGACTGAGTGGGTTGTGGCTGCAAAACTTCAAACTGGAATTACGCCAGATCTGGTGACGAGTTAGCTAGCGGTGCTGGAGTCATTCTAGGTGATATTAAAGGCTGTATTCACATATGTGCCACTTTTCCCTGTGCGTCAGAGGTAAATCAAAAGCCTAGACCTCCACTCTCAAAACTTTTTAGCCATGACTGTTAAACAAAACTGTTCTCATAGCTAGTTGAAGAGTGTTTCTTCCGGCAAAATGCAGCTATACTCCTTATCTTTTTCCCAGTTAAGAATATTTCAGCTCATGTTATTGTGCACTTCCCATTGAAAAGCCCTGTTTGGGAAGGGCGAGATCCTGTTCATCTTAAAATTAGCAATAAAGCTCTCATTACCTTGGATAGTGAAGAACCATACATTTAGATATCCCTGTTGATTTGAAATTTGGAAGCCATCTAGCTCTATCACTCTAGATAAAACCAGATGTTTCCTGTCATGTTGCTACTTATCCAGAGAAATGGGATTAAAATTAAAATTTTCAAACTTGATTTTGTGAGCTATTGACTGATTTTAAGCAGCCTTTCTTGTGGAAATACTGACTCAAAACATTGCTTGCATGATTCTGCAACCATTCTTTTCTTCAAATCGTTAACTATGCAGACAATGCATTCTCTATCCAAAATATGTGACTGAACTCTCTGGGAACTCTTAAAATATAAAACTTCCTGTCACCTGTCACAGATACATCTCATTATTAATGTATACAAGAAATCCAATTTCAAAATGTTTTGGTCCCTTTTGCAAAGTGGTATGCCTTTGAGAAGTAACATTAAACATATTTTTTAAAAAAATCTGTTTAGATTCTGAAGCATTTAAGAAGATTTTATGTGTGTTTTGTTTTTACAGGAATCATTTCTCTAACTTCCTAGATCAGTTTGTAGATTTTTAGCACTTCCAAAAAGATGGTACTCAGGGTTCTTTTACTAAATTCAGTTGAAACTGAGTCAGACCAATGTTAAAGGCTTTTAGAAATGTACCCCAACCTGTAAGAGTATCAGAGATGCTAGAGGAGGCAAAAAAATAACCCCTTTAATAAATTATTATTTATGTCCTATATCTAAATATTTTTAACACCATTTTCTTCCCCAAGAGCCACAATCAATCACATTTGTCAACTTAACTGATCCCTGAAATGAGATCCAAATTATTCAACAGTGTGATAAAATTAGTAACAAGCCTCAGGCATATGACAGCAGTTGTTTTTAGCATTCATTTTTGTTTTAACTACTAGAGACCTATGGCAGATGACATCATTCTAAATATTGCATAGGATCATACTGTAGTTCAGCTGAACAGTCCTCTATTCCTGCAGCAGTATAACTTTGTTCTTTTTTTTTTTTTTTTACAACTCTGGAACCCTTTAGATGCAGTGGAGCATGTGCATTTGCAAGTACACATTGTAGCTGCAGGAAGAGGTGCTAAAACTTCCAGCATTGAATGCAGTAAGTTCTTAATTTTCCTCTCAAACTTTTTAAGGCTTCTGGTCATAGGACAAGTTACTGTCTAATAGCAAAACCAAACCCAAACCAATAAAAATGCCAAGACTTCCATACAGCTACTAAAAATATTCTCTCCTCTTTAGAGAACCGTGGTACCTTACATAGACTGATTGCAGGTCTTCTCTTTGGCTGCTGAGAAGACTCACACCTTTTGCAATTTCCAGAGGCCTAAATCTTCAACTGCCGTATTCCCATTCCCATTCCCATAGACTCCAGCTGGCGAGTCACACAGAGCAAAGTAGGTCTCTGCTCCAAATTCAGCCAATTTAATCTGCACTCTCCCATGTTTACTTACTACATTCACTTACCCTTCTCGTTTCTTCTGCCACGTGCCCTACTGTGCCTGTTCTTCTGCAACCATCTCCCTTTTCCACCTGCCTCTTTCTTCTCTGGGACTTCCACTCTCAAACCATGGCCAAGCCCTGCTTGATAAAAAAATGTCCCTGAAGCAACTCCTGCTTTCTCTAGATTTCTCTCTACAGAAAAAAAAGCTCTTTTATAGTCTGACTCCTTCACAGAAAGCAATGCTTCTGAATGCAGCTGACATTCAGCTGCTCAGCCATTTTTCATCCTTTGACTCTAATCAGCCTACTTCTCTTGTTTTCATCTTTTAAGTTTTATTTTATAGTGATATTCAAAATAACTCTTTTTGACACATTTCAATCTTTTTAATCAATTATGGGATGAATAAAAGTGAGATTATGTTTTCTGGAAATGTATTGCATATCAAATGATTGACGCTGCTCCACAACTAGTTTTTTCCTGGCCCCATTGCATCAAGTGCCAACAACAGGCTTCATGTCAAGAGGCTGGCAAAAATGAGTGTATGTCACAACTAGCTAAACAATATGGAATTTTAATGAGAAATCTAAGCAGTGTCAGGCCACTTCTAATTGTCTGTTATTTAATTTATTTATTTCACTTTCTCTATGGGCCTCTATGCTTTTTTTATCGTTGAAAGTAAAAAAAAGGAAATGAATAATAATTCGTCTGAATGGGGGCCAGCTGAGGACAAATTTATAGCAAGACAGTGGAAAAAACAGGCTCATTCATTTCTTTGTTATTGCAGCTAAATATAATGCAGAATATAGTTGGGTTTTCTTAAAATTCAGTAGGCATGTGAAAGCTGCATTGAATGAGGGAATGCTCTCTTTGACCATTATGTAAAAATGTCTAATTAATTTTCCCTTGTTGCTTTCAATATGTTTCTATTACATGCTTGGGACTATTGGGGTTCCCAACAGTGACTCAATTTTGCAGCTGTAAATTACTGTCCTTAAGTAATTCTAAGTATTTTCTCTCTGAAAACTCATAAGCACACATCAGTTGCTGGTTGTGGTCACACAAAGAAAAATCCTGCTTGGCTATACTTATTCTTTTACATTGTCTAGAATACCATTTTTTTATTTAGGATAAACACAATTTTTTTGAAAAGTCTTCTGGAATATTTTCCTCTACAGTATAATGCAGATGATATGGATGTTAATTTTCATAAACTAATGGTTCCCAAAATTTCTTCTCATGGACCACCATGCAGTACCACGGTATCATATGGACTGCATATTGTTTAGGCAGAAATGAGCTCTAGGAGTATATCCAGTTCATCCAGTTACCTGACAAGGTACAGGTAGTGCAATGTAGCAGGGCAAGTATGATGGGCAGAAGGTGCCAGAACATGCTGTCTCCAAAGACCCCTGTGGATAAGGTCACCTGTGTTATTTGCAGGGGAGCTACTGACTGATTACCTGAGACTTCCACGCCACTGGTAACCTACAGAACGTGTTTAGCAATGACTGTCATCATATTTGAAAATCAAAAATTACTCCTAAAGAAGTCCCAAAATCAACTGAATTATGCTGTAATGAAAGAATAAATGAGAGCATTTGTATGAAAAAAAAAAAACCCACCCAAAATGTATATATTATTTTGAGTTCCTGTACTCCATTACTGTGTTCAGAAAACTTTATTTCATAGAATTATAGAATCATTTCTTTACTAGCTGCTCATAGCTCTGAACAGATAGTTCAAGTAAACACTTAATAAGCTGTTTTAGTGTCTGAGTAGTTTTCTTTGTTCTCCTAAATATTCACATGGCATTTATGGTGCAAGAAATAAATGTAAGCTTCCCCAATGGACAATCATGACAATTATATTGTTATTCAGTATTACCTTTTTTCTCCTTTTATTTAAGTTTTAGCACTTCTTAAAAAATATTCAGTTTTGTGGTAGAGGAACAGCCTCTAAATTATGATTGCAATTTCCATTAGAAATTTTCCAAAGAGAAGATCCACCAGATGGTGCCATTCTCCTAGCAGGATACAGAATTTGGTCCATGAAAGATCTCAAATTCTTATTCATATATATTGTTTAATAATCAATACCTGCTTGTTCACCATTTTATCTATGTCCTATACATTTATGAATGTTATGCTGACTTTTATTTAAAGACCTAAACTTGTCAGAACATCTGTTTCTCAAGGAAGGCTAGATTGGCAGGGATGACCCAGCATGTTCCTCAGTAGTAGAGTTGTCTGCTGTCATCATTTGCTCATAACTTCCTACCTTTTATTTGCTGAGAAAGAAACCCTCAAGTTCTGATGTAAAACCTGCATGCAATCAGGGAAAAAAATGGTAAAAAGAAAAGCAAAACCTTATACCTCAGTCCTCTGCTTTTTCCCTTGGTATCACTACTTAAGTTTGTCTTACCTAATTGCTCAGAATGTCTTATCATTGGCTAATATATTTCTAATTTTTTAAAAATTTTGATCTTAGATTTGACAGAAGCTTGAGCTGGAACTATCCACTAAATAAAAAAAAATCACAGGCTTATTCTGATTTACTTTAAATGATCACTTCAAATTAGTTATACTTCTCAGAGAAGAATCATTTTACAGCTACTGTTCCATTATCAGTCCCTTAGAACTTAAATAGCAAATACAAGTCTAGATTCTCATTTTAGCAAGAACTTTACCAAAACAAACATTTCTCTACTTAATGCAATAAATTTATACACTGAGACAAAAATAAAGCATCTTTATATAATGCCTGGTTTCAGTTTCTTCACAACTGTGGAACACCCTGTAAGCAGAGTCCACCAAGGAACTGAAGTTCCTCCTTTCTCAAAATGACTTTCCCATTTAAACTTGGAGTCTCTCACAATTTACTCACGACAATGATAATGGATTTTGGCAGGATTCTCATCCTTATAAGCACGCTTTCTGCCTGGTGTATTCTCAGAACACTTTAGCTTTTACTGTCTCACAACTGGTTCTCAGTTTATTTGTTTTTCTATGGATTTTTCCTTAAACTAAATATCCTTTCTACAGACAAATGTAGTCAAACTTGTTTCCAGACTTAGACATCCTACTTTTCCATATATAAATGCATACAAATCGGGTTTGTGGCATGAATATAGTATATATATGTGTGTGTATATATATATATCATAGAATCATAGAATGCTTTGGATTGGAAGGGACTTTTACAGGTCATTCAGTCCAACCCCCCTGCAAGAGCAGGGACATCTTCAACCAGATCAGGTTGCTCAGAGTCCCATCCAACCTGACCTTGAATGTTTCCAGGGATGGGGCCTCCACTACCTCTCTGGGCAACCTGTTCCAGTGCCTCACCACCCTCATTGTAAAAAATTTCTTTCTTAAATCCAGTCTAGATATGCCCTCCCTTAGTTTAAAACCATTGCTCCTTGTCCTGTCACAACAGGCCTTGCTAAAAAGTCTGTTCCCATCTTTCCTATAGGCCCCCATTAAGTACTGAAATGCCACAATAAGGTCTCTCCAGCGACTTCTCTTCTCCAGGCTGAACAACCCCAACTCTCTCAGCCTGTCCTTATAGGAGAGGTGCTCCAGCCCTCTGATCATTTTTGTGACCCTCCTCTGGACTCGGTCCAACAGGTCCATGTTCTTGTGCTGAGAGGTCCAGAGCTCCAGGTGAGGTCTCACCAGAGCAGAGCAGAGGGACAGAATCACCTCCCTCGACCTGCTGGCCATGCTTCTTTTGATGCAGCCCAGGATACGGTTGGCCTTCTGGGCGGCGAGCGCACATTGTCGGCTCATGTCCAGCTTTTCATCCATCAGTACCCTCAAGTTCTTTTCTGCAGGGCTGCTCTCGATCACATCATCCCCCAGCTTGTATTGGAACAGAGGATTGCCCTGACCCAGGTGTAGGACCCTGCACTTGGCCTTGTTGAACCTCATGAGGTTCACACAGGCCCACTTCTCCAGCTTGTCCAGGTCCCTCTGGGTGACATCCCGTCCTTCTGGCGTGCCAACTGCACCGCTCAGCTTGGTGTCATCTGCAAACTTGCTGAGGGTGCACTCGATCTCACTGTCAATGTAATTATGAAAATATTGAACAGCATTGGTCCCAGTACTGGTCCCCTGAGGGACATCACTCGTCACTGATCTCCACCTGGACATTGAGCTGTTGACCGCTACCCTCTGCATGCGACCATCCAACTTCCTTATCCACTGAAGAGTCCACCCATCAAATCTGTCTCTCTCCAATTTAGAGAGAAGGATGTTGTGGGGGACCATGTCAAAGGCTTTACAGAAGTCCAAATAAATGACATCCATTGCTTTTCCCTTGTCCACTGACAAGGGACAGACAGAAGACATGTATATATATATATATATATATATATATATATATATACGTCTTCTGTTACTGACCTTAGAAAGTTAAATCTTGTCACATTCATAATTCATAGGACTTTATACTGTATCAAGTTTCTTGGTGTTTTGGGGTTTGTTTTTTCTTTTTTAAACTGATGAGGGTAGTAACAGGCTTTCATACACAAACTACACAGTGTCAAGACTGTACATGGTGAATTACACAATTGCTAGAAAAGCATTCTGTAAGAGTTTCTTAGGTTTTTTAGGCTAGTGATTCCCTAGTCAGAAAAAGGAAGATTGATAATCACTTCAAATTTAAAATTTTAAAAAGTAAAACTAGTAAGAAAGACAAGTCATGCTAGTTCCTAGCTATATGTGGATCATGCCAAATCCTCTGAACCTGACTTTTTTTTTTTCAGCCCAGTGCTGGTTTCTACAATGGATTGTATTAGTACACTTCTAGAACAACTCATGCCTTCTGAAATTGAACTAAAATGACAGGAGCCACAATGGTGTTGAAAAATTGATACAGGTATTATGGCACTAATCCAAAATTTGACAGAATCTGACTTCTACCTCCAGCATGTTTGTTCCTACTGACTGCGATACTTTTCCATATCTCAGATTGTGGGAAGTATGAATGCATTCAAAGAATATATTTTTTTAAATTTGCCTTCAATGGAATTAGTTGCTGCTCCTAGACTGTGATGCAAGGGCTGACTTATGTATTCATTATTCCTCCTTTTCATTGGGGGAATACATTTAATTAAAGAACAGTGGCAGTGCAAGAAAGGTTAAGCCGGAGCACCCTTGAAGAAGGTCCTTTGTCAACACAGAAGGAATGAAAGATGTCAGATAGCTTGACTTAAAACATTCTGGTCATTATGATATTCTGAACCAGGCTCTGTAACTTTGGGAAATCCTTTATTTTATGTATACTGATGCCCTTGTGTCAAGATAACTGGCTCTTTATTCAGAGTTCCTTAAAAAAACGAAACAAAATTCTGTGGCTTATACGAAAATAAAGCCATTAAAGTTACCTATTTTTGCCTTTTTTCAACTTCGTGACTGTTATTGGCTATGATTAATAAGTGATGTTTATAGGTATTGTGGCACGAAGTGCCAAGGAATTCTTCTGACAGCAAGCCATACACACTGAGGACTCCATACAGATGTTACTGATGATCTGGGGCAGGACTCATTTAAAGGGATACATCCTTCAACAGCATTGCAAGTAGATATCTGAAATTACGTGTTTATTTAAACTCTTTTTTCTCCGGTATTTGTACACTTTATGTTCTTACTTGGTTTCAACAAGTGGCCATTAGAACGACTTCATTCTAATGATACCTCATTTTTCATCCCTTTCACTTCCTGATTATAATGCACTAAAAGAAGCATTTGTATTCTCATCATTACAAGGAAATACTGAAACAAGTATGGAATAATTTCTCCTTTTTATTCTCTCATCCCCTTGTAATCAGAAATTTGTGCCCTCCTATATAAGAAGCTATGGAATAGATTAAATTATCCATTTTTGGTATAGCAAGCAAGAAAGCTATGTCACAGTAGGACAGACTTCCTTATGTACAAGCTCACAAAAGGAAAGAACTGAAAATTACAGGTGTGTTCTCATTGTTCCTACGGAAGTCATATGCTAGCTGGAAAAACACTTGTAATCAGAATTGAGCCTTAGTTTGAAAACAGAAGCATGAAATGATGAGCTTTCAAAATCCCCGGTCCCTTATATATGAAACATAGGAATTGAACACATTGTATTGCTATTTATTAAACCACATAGGGCCATTCACCATTAGTTTTCTGAGAGATAAAAAATTACAAATACCCCTGCTCAGAGGCAGCAGCACTAAGGAAACTAGTTCTTGCTCTGACATAAATCATGTAAAGCACCCTGTCACCTTTGTAAACACAGTGCACTCCATCCATATTTGCACAAAGCTAATTTAATTGTATGTTTAGCAAAACAATCAACTTAAAGATTTCTTCCTTTTGATACAATGAAGTTTTTTCTACAGAAGCAATCCCTCTTCACCAAATATGAAGTCAGAGGTTCTGTTCTAGATAATTTATTGTGGTTTCTCTGGGCTCAGGGTTTGGTAAAGCCAAAGCTCATGCAATTATCTCCACAACTGATTTTATTTGGTGCTTAGAAGAGAAAACTATTGATCTATCTTTGGTAAGCTACAGATATACCACCATATGGCATATGAGAAAGACTTACCAAATCACACCTTCATGTAAGTATATTTAATGACACACTTCCGTCTCTTTTTACCACAGGAAAAAGAAAAGCCTCTGTAAGAGATATCAGGACTGCAGAAAGACTGGGAAGCCTTTTGTCCCTCCTTTTCAGTATGTACCTAGATCTAATTCCCCATTACTCCCATTCACTTCCCAGGGATCAAGCTTTGGGTCTGCTGACAGGTAGCTATTAGCACCTTATTACAGAGCCACTCTGGGGACAGAAAAATAGGCAGCTGCTCAGGACAACAGAGCTCAAGGAGTGACAAACAGTCATGGCCTGCAACCTGCTGCACCTGCTGGCCATGTGGTCTGCAGTCTGTGTCGGCTGTTGTTTCTGTGTGTTCTTTATCGGGTGACACCCGCGCTGGCCTCCCAAGCAATACGGGAATTCAAGTTGCAGGACATATAAAGCAGCTGGTTACCTCCAAAACAGCTAACTAAATAAAGCCTCCTCAGATGTTATCCAGGAACTAAATGGGCAGGTCTTTTCTTTCTTCCCAGCCCTCTGCAGTCATTAACCAATAAAATAAATACTGTACAACATTGCATAAAACATTGCATAAATGTTTTGCATTTGCTGTATGCATATGCATACAGCAACAAACAACATACAACAAAATGCATAAATTGCATTTATGCAATTAAACATTCCATAAAAAATAGTTATATGATGAATGCGTTTTAAGGTTTAATTTAAAAAGAACAAAGCAATTATAGGAGTCTTAGTCTAATTTCATATTAAATTTAAAGATACTTCACTCCTGCACTTGACTTTATTTTTATTTTATCTTTAATCTGTGTATATCTGAATTTTGTCAAATTAAAAGTAAATATTAAGGACAATCTACCAAACATGATATGTGCTGTGCCCCTTTTCTCTGCTTACTTCACATACTGAGAAAGAATTTTGTTCCAGAAAGCTGGCTTTCAATTCCTTGAATTTTTAGATAATTGTATTAAAAACCATATGCCACATCAGTTTCCTTTTATTATTACACATTTGATTTTAAAAATTCTTTAGGCAAAATTCTGTTCTCAGTTACACACATGCAGCCTCACTGAAGTCACTAATTACCATTTAATCAGATAAATAACTTATTCTTAGGGAAAGAAGATAAGAATGAGAGCAAGGGCAGGAAAAGAAAGAGCTCAGAGCACAAAATAATAGGCAGACTAGCAGAGATAATTTAATAATATAGACATAACTGAGGCCGAATGTTAATATTCTGTTCTCCTTCCTCTGATTTTGTGAGTTAACATTCATTTAAGATCAGTGACATGTACATGTTTTGTCAGTTTCATTTAAAAGACAAAGGGAAAATTATGTTTAGTTATAATTACATTTATAAAGACCATGCTGGTTTTTAAGTTTTCACTATTGTTATTTCTGGAAGGTACTAAATACTCTCAGAGCAGAGGGACGGAAGGTCAGTTAAGGCACTAGAAGGGCCAAAACCCCAAACCCTAGGAGTATAATCCCCACCAACAGTAGAAGTAACAGTGGACGCAGTGATGGAGACAGATTACATTCATTGCTACCATGACCTCCTCTATCGCTGACCAAAGCTCTCTAAAATTGCCTAGTTAGGTCTATACAGCTTAATGTCACGCTGCGTTGAGATGAATGAGAGTTTGGTTAGGTTGTAAAAGCAGAAAAGCTACAATACCAACATAAACTACCCCAGGCAGAGAGCACACTGCTTTGGTTAAACTACTTTTAATGTCCATACTAGTTTCTTAACGTTGTCTTACACCACAGCCAAACAACCACCCCACCACCCTGCAGCCGTTTGCTAGCAGGGTTTGCAGCAGGTACAACGTGAACAGCATGGGCTGCACAGCCATGTATCTACTCTGGCACCCTGTAATCAGGAGACATAGCGCCTTTAGCTGCTCCCGCTCATGTTCTTCCATACCCACATTTATCACCTTCTCTAGGTCAGACCTTGCACAGCCAGGTTGCCAGAACATTGGCTGGGAGCTCTCTGCACCTGAACCCAGTGCAATGTTCTCCAGCCTAGCTTGAACAGCCTTCAGCAGCAGCAGCTCAAGCCAGGACAGATGATTTACCCCTAACACAGATGAGGAATGCTCATGTGATTCTTTCTGCTTCCTCAAACATGGGCATGGTACTTGTGAGGCATAGTAACATTTTAAATCACCATATTTATTTTTGCTGAAATTGTCTGATTATGGCCTTAAAACAAACATTCAAAAAATGCTATCAGAAGCATTTGGCTGACCAGAATATATTAAACCACTTAAAATTTACACAAAGTTTACGAAGCCATATTTTCAGTGGTTACACCATGCGCCTGGCTTCTGTGGACATTAAGGTTAAAAACTTTAAAAGCTTTTTGCCATACATACTGTAGCTGTGTGTAACAATACATTGTCACTCCTCATGGGTAAATTTCAAGAGTTTCAGCGTTCTGATTTCAATCAGATAAAGACTTGGGAGTCTGAAAGCTAATAGAAATTTTTTTCTAGATCTGTTGAGTCTGTAAAATTGAATTTGAAAACCCATGAAAGCAAACTCTTTCAAGTAGGTTTCTAATACTCTGCATGCAATTGGCCAGGAAAAACTACAAAACACTTTTGTTTATGATTTCTCAGAATTTTTGACACCACTCTCCATTAGAAAATGAGGTGAAGATACATATGAAAATGATCAAATAATGAGAAATAAAGATTACTTACAGAAAATCTTTGAATTTTCAAAGTTGGATTGGTTTTAGAAATGTTTTAGAACAATGCTTATTCTTCACTGAAAAGGTCTGTCTTTACCTAATTTTAAAGTATATCTAAATACGACATAGTTATAAAATTGCTTTTAAAGTGGCTGCATGTATCTTCTCAGATGGTCTCAACAACTGCGTAATGGCCAAATGATGAAAAAGCGGAAAAGGTTCTCCTGGTTTAGTTTCTAAAATCTAATACTTGCAAATGATTTTGTGGTTTTGAGGGTTTTTTTGTTTGGTTGTTTTTTTCTTCTTTCTTCTTTAAAACTTGAGATATAAATAGCATTTCCCTGCCATATTTCCTTGCTTTTCAGCTGGCTGCAGCATGACTAAGCAGCAGCTTAGTGGGCATCCTACATATTCACCAATTAACAATCAGTTTAATTCTGTCTCATACAAGATATGCAAAGTTTACACAGTCCGAAAGACTTCCTTCTAAGGAATGCCAAAATAGAGACCAATGTACAAGAAGGAAGATAGTAAGCCTCTCATGGATTGTGAAAATCTGTTGTCTTTCAAGCATCATACAAATAATAACTTAATCATGTTTTAGTTATGTTTCTTGGCAGTTAGGTTGTAAAGATATGTTCAAAACCTCCTCAAAAAAAGCATTCTGATTCACAAAAACTGCGTTCAGGATTTCAAGGTTATCTTCAGTTCCCAAGTTATATACTCTACAAATTCTTACATCATACATTACTAAGTTTGATGCATAGCCATTTCGTGAACATTGCTTTCAAATAAATTAAATCATTGTAGTAAAAAAATGACAATACAGCAGAAAGATGATACCTGAAGATTGACCTTGTTAAAACTGTTGAAACATAGGTGATTAGAGGACACTGTACTGCAAATCCAAGAGGTTTCTCATGAGCTGTGATTGTATTATTTTTTATCCTGTGTGAGACAAGGCTTAGAATAATAATATGGGAACTTTTTAATTAAAATTGTCACTGTCTCGAATGCTGTGAAAAATACATCAACATTTATGGCAAATGAAGGATGGAACACAGCCCTGTGAACATGATGGTCGAACTGCTGGGTAAGTAAGTATTTTGCCTTGAAATCTTTTCAATGTCAGTTGTAGATAAACATTTAAAGTATGGTTCTACTGTGAAAAGAATCTGTCAGAAAATAACTGTTTCTCACTCTGGAGATCTGCTTCTTGTGTTCACTCATGTGACTGAAAACATCAGACTCTATTCCAGCTAGTTACATTCATTTGATCTGCAAGGCTGGCTACATAGATATGATTGAGTGTGCTTACTTATGTCTCTAGCAGCATGAACTTAATTGTTAATTAGTTTCCAAGAACAAAATCTTAATTGCTGATAAAGATGCTGTATCAAGGCACAAGTGAGCAGTTTTGTTCATGACAGCATTTGGGTAACATGCGTTCTATATGTCTAGGCTTCAGCCTACACAAAGCACTGTGAATGTTTAGTACCTTAGATTAGAGCTGCAATAAAAATTAGAGTGCTTGAGTTTGCTTCGTATTTTAGAAATTGTGAAAAAACATTTCAAATGCTCACTGTGAAGAAAAATTGAGAAGAAACATTAGAAAGACAAACTATGGGGAGCCAAAAGAAAACTTTCTTCCATATCCACCCCAAGCTGGCAGTACATCTGCTCAGTGCCCACCATCTGGGTGTGTCTAATTAGAGACTACCTGGAATAGGCTCTCGGAGAGCTATTACAGAAACAGCTCCGCAGCAGATGTGGCTTCAGTCCCTAAGGGCTGAAAGATAAGGCTGCAAGAACAAGGGGACCACTAAGCAACGGGAATATCGTATCGCCTCATGTGGAAGTTCCGTACAGCAAAATGCTTCCAGAAGAGCTAAGTATTGCTTGCACTTGGAATTTACATGAAATCCCACAGGGAGTGATGATTACACAGACCAGCAAGTACAAAGACAGTGAAACAACACACTGAGACATAATAAACACATGCAGTCCCATACTGCTACTTCTGATGCATCACAGTTTAGACTGATGGGCTATGGATTTCTTTTCTTTTTTTTTTCTTTTTCAGGAGAGGGGCTTTTTTTGCATTTTTAAACAATTATTTTCAGGTTTTAATATCACCTCCATTTCAAATCATACTCAGCTGAAATTTAACACGGAACTTATCTGTTTAGTTTCCCACACTCTGGCCAAAAAATCCTCCTAAAGATAATTTTCAGAGGTTAAACAAATTACGGTACAGCATCAGGGGGAAAAAATGTTATTTTTCTCTTTTTCTAGCTTTCTTTCCTGCAAAAGTATCACGCTTGCCTAGCATAGCACTTAGTTCTTTCCACAGACTGAAAGACAACACTCAGCATCTTTAGATAACTCCTACTGATGAAAACCAGATGCAACTTCAGTTTTATTGGAGATGAAATGATGTAAAACTTCTGTATGTCAGAGAGCTCGATTCCTTTTTTACCAATAGATATTGATCCTAAAACTCCTTCACTTTGCGAGAAGGAAGAGATGGGGTCTGTGGAGCCCCATTTGGGCCAGCCATATACATGGCATGGGTTGGCTCATGGCTCACGGCACAGCACCAACTGCAGAGCTCTTTCATCACCTTCACTGCTGTCCCCATCAGCCCCGTCATCTTGTGAAAATACAGCCATGCCTTTAAAAACACAAACCACAACAGGTATAACATATTGTCACAAAGTTTATACCTGTTCTCTGAGCTATTTCAGTTATGTTTTGCTTTCAAAATACCTGCCATTGCCTGGGTGTTTCAGGCTACGTTGTGTGTCTTAGGTTCCTCACTCTGGCTTGCCTCCACTTTGCACAGCGGAGGGAACAACGCCTAAAGGGAGCTGACTGTGAGGTGCTTCACAGCCTGGCTCCCAAACAGTTCTGCTCTTTGGCCTCTACAACAGCCTGTCTAGTGCATGGAGCCAGCTGTGAATAGACATTTCCAGATACTCACCTTTGGGGCTGCCACCAGATGTGGACAGCTGAACAGGTCCTCTGTAAACATCTGGAGAAGCTGTGGCCAGTTGCAGTCCCCTTGGCCAGAGAATTGCTCACTTCATTTTACTTGAATCTTTTGCATTCGAGCATCATAATTTTCCTGCATAAGAGGTGATCTGAATACAGTGTAATATAATCCATTACGGAATTGTAAATATTAATGATGTTTTTACCTACAGCAATGGCAATATTAACTATATTCTTAGGAATAAAAATACATTCCTCCTTCAGGTTAGGCTAATTGCAGTTAGAATTCAATGCGGCTTCTCAGTATTATCACCTGCCTTTTACAGGCTCAGTGGGGTTTTCAGGCATAGAAAGGTGATTTGTCAGGTTCTTACTGGTAGCTTAATAAAACTGTGAATTAGTGAAAGCCACTGCAGTGAGTAAATTTGAAGGCAGTTGGAGATCAGTAGCCTCAGCTTTGACTGTACAGTGCATTCACCCAATGTCATGAAGGGTGATCAGAGCTCAGCAGTCTAATGACAAATGCAGGAATTCATTAAGCTGGTTGGGACCGGAGGCACATAGATGAAATAGTGAGTGGCTTGCAAACCACTTAGTTATGCTTGTACTTTTAAAATACTCAAGGCACATGGAAAAAAGGGTGTAAATCTATGCCTCTTCTAGGGGAAAAGAAACCCTGTTTTCTCTGCTCATATTTGTCATGTGAGAGAGGCTAAAAATATTGGGAAATGTCTATGAAAAAAACCCAAATCCTAGAAATATTTAATATTTACTAACATTTTAGCTATGTTTACAGATCTGCAATTACATACCTCTTGCACAGTGATATCTGGGATAAAAGGCTGTTTACACTTCTGCTGGGAGCTCTACTGTTAAAAAGATCTTGATACGCACAACACATACCATGCAGCCTCCAAGCAGATCTCGGATCTAGTTCTTAGCACACAGCTGAGTCTGCACAGAAGTTTGCAATAGCCATGTTGCAACAGCGAATCAACGTTCAGCTATGATTGTCATTATAAACATTTCAAATGTCAAAAAGTCTTTAAAAGGCTTTGCAATGGGTTTTGACCTTGGGAACACAATCCTAAACACTATTTGAATTTTGGAGGGTAGACAAATCACTGAAAAACTGAGGTTCAGTTTAAAGATATTTTAAAATCTGTGCTGAACAGCTTCACCACAAAATTCTCTGAAATAATACTTAGACAGGTAAAAGCATTTTGTTTTAAAACTTTCATAGGTCACCCTAATCTTATAGGTCAATGAACTAAGAAAAAAACTGTTTCTTGTACAGATGTATTCGTATGTCATAACTCTTTTTATTTGCAAGGTACAAAAAGAAATATTAAAAGAAAGGTAAGTAGTTTTCACATACATCTCTGACTCCCCAATGAGACTAGGTCCTGATGACTCTTCAGGGCTTCAGCATATGTTTTTCAAAACATGAGATTTGTGAAACAAGAAAATACAGCGTCAGAGCGTGGTCCCCAGATGAAAAATGGACAAGAAAGGAAAATGAAATTTCTGCTCACAAGTTAAAGATCTGCTTTAGGAAAGGGACCAGTGGCAAAAGCCAATATATTGTACATTACCAAGGTGTGACATGCCATTTCTTATGGTACAAATGTAAAAGAAAGGCGCAGTGAGCATCTTCTTAAAAAACCCCAAGTGTATGAAAAAAAAATCTTTAAATGTCATTAGCCTTTCATATGGCCTGTGGCCAAAAAGAAAGAACAACACTGAATGTTGTATGTCACCATAATGTGTAATTTAAAATTGCATTGTACTAAAATACAACTGAGAAAATACCCCTTAAGACAAAGAGCTCTGACAGCAAATGTCTGACATGCTTATATTATTTCCCTCTTATCTTAAATACTACTAGCAGAATTTTCCTCAGTATTCTTAGTTTAATAAGCATGTAATCAGTATGGGCCATCTGCTATTCTACGTATAGTATGGATATTTAGACAAGCAGTAGTTTAAAATTAAAATCTGCATGCCTTAAATCTGTTTTAAAGAAGTATTTCAATATGCTTGAAATTAATGCTAAGATTAAATGATACATTGCTTTGCAGAACTGGGGCATAAGATCTGTAGGAATATTTGGGAATTTGCTGAAATGTAGAACTTATTTACAAAGACAGTGGAAAAATGTTCAGAACTGATGTGAACATCTGTAACAATAAAAGTTCATGGGAATTCATCAGCCTAATGAAAGATATGATCTTGGTAACTTTTCTAATTGTATTTTCAGAATATACTGCTACATGCAGTACTCCTCTTGGTTTTACAACAGCTAGTCTCACAAAATTCTCTGGATTGGAAGAATCCTGTTCCTTCTAAAAATATGGTGAGCTTTTTCAGAAAATTGGATTTTTTTGTTTCCCATAGGTAAACAACAAAAAAAAGCATATTTACACAGATAAGATTGTATTTCTCATGTGGAATTGGAGAAACAAAATATGAAACAGCAAACAAAATAAACAAAGAAAATTAATATGGGCCTGGGATTTCTGGCTAGACTCCATTTCTCGTATTGTAGTACCAGTTCATTGTCAGAAGGGAGTCCCTAAATATGGACGGGAGATTAGGGAGAAAAACAGCCAAGGAGAATAATGAGGTTCTGAGTTGCCCAGATTCATAAATCTATCCAAGAGCTTGAGTTTATCTATTTCTGCATGTGGGAATACAGTTGCAGTTCTGTAACACTGACATTGTTTTACCTTAAAACTGAAATCCTGTCAGATTCTGTTTTGAATGAAAAATTTGGAAATTGCCATGGAAACTATTAGTTCATCACAGTAGACTTTCAGTAGATAATATTTGGTGTTCTGCAAATTGGAATAAAGTGTCAGACCCTTCATCTGCTAAGCTGTAAAAATACAGTGTAGCTCAGGTACCTATGAAAAAGCAAAAAAAAACCCTGGGTTTTTTTTAAAAAAACAACTGGGACCTCCATTTTTTTTCCCCCAGATGTTAGAAAACAAACACATATCCAGGTATCAAACAGTTAAGAGTAAATATTGGTACCAAGAGAAATAATTCAATATGGAATTTTATTTGTCTAGTTTGGATGAGACAGAGTACAGTCTATATAAGCATATAATACAGATCGGATTTTAAAGGCATGCCTGTGGTTTATCTTCCTGATGATAAAAATGAAGGTATTTCGAACAGTGAAAGCAGTATTTGTTATTCTCTATCAGATAAACTTTATGATAGGGATTAAGCACTTGCTAGCAGAATGTGTGAAGGGAAAAAACAAGTGTGTGTGGCCTGTGAAACTTATGCCAGTCACCGAGGAGGGCTGCCACGCTCCTGTACGTCCGTCTGCCTCCTACCAGTTGAGAGTTGAAATGTGCTGAGACAGATGTGTTCGCAATATCAGAAACATAGGGGCACATCAGCTCTGGGTTATGCCAAAGAAAACACTTAAATCTGTTAATTTCTGCCTATTATCTGAGTATTTAAAAGCTAATGTTGAAAAACACCTCTCAGAAGCCTACATGATATTCTCACTTCACATCTACACGGTCCTCACAAGTGCAGTATCCCAGCCATTCTGGTATAGAAATTATATGTATCCAAGTCATCTCATTTCCCCAGACTATTTCTCAGAGGACTTCTGAGCAGTTTCCGCATGAGCTCTGCGCTGAACCTTGCCTCCATAAGGGCTTCAGGGTGTCTTTTTTTGGGACTTCCTTCCAGTTTCTTCCTCCCTGTCCTGAGTTCCTTCTGCCACCCAGGGTGCCTCTCCATTCTCCCTTTCCTGCTGCTCGAGTGCTGTCAAAAGCTTACACTGATCAAACAGCGGCAGTAGAAGTTATTCCCTCTTCATGGAGAGTTATCTCTGGGTAAAATGATGAACAAGAAGCCATGTCAGCATTTCACTCATGGATCCTATTACATCGCTCCACAGCCCAAATATTTTGGGTAAGCACTGCCTTGGAGCCATCTAAAATATGAATGAAATCCTGGCTTCAAGAAAAAGCTTTAAGAACATAACTATTCAGCAAATCACTTAGGCATATGGTTAATTTAAAGAACCCTTTTAAAAGTACTGAAGCCAATAAGACCAAATAATTATACACAAAAAGAGGTAATTGGGATTTATTATTGGAGCGACCGAAGGATATATAGTAATATAGTAGGTAGTTTCATTTCCTTAATGCATGGCCGTTCTTTCATCGTGTTCTTCTGTTCCTTATCCATAGCCAAAAATTTAGGGGCATGACTGGTAGCCAGAAAGCTCTGAGGAAAAATCTAATCTGTAACACAGTAACTTTCCTTACCTGCTCATTTTCCCAGCTGTAAAATATAAGCAGAAAACATTTATTTGCTTTCCCCTGCTATCACTGCACTATGGACAAACAAATCTTTATTAGAACATTTAAAACAGGTTTTCGTTGAGAAGAATTTATCTTATTTGAGAATTCTGTGGCATCACTCCACTTAGTAAGTTAACACCTTGCAAACACCAGTGACTACAACATAACCTTCTCCTGATGTCAGTCAAGGCGTACACAGCTATATATATATACACATTTTCCAATTATTTCATTTGCGATCTCTTTTTTAAAACAAAACACATTGAAAAATTATTTCCTTAATTCAAATACCTGAACTTCGAAAAAAAAGAGTAAAATCAGACACTGATGCCAAATTCAGTTGTTTTCAAAATCTAAAGGAATAACCCCCTGCTGCCTCAGCGTGCTCTTTCTCTCTCTAGCAAGGCTGCAGCGTTCTTTTTTTAATTTTAATTTTAAGCTTTTGTAGTTTATTTGAGGGCTTCTTTAATACCTCAATTTTAGTGCAACGCATTATGTTCTTTAAACAAGACAGAAGACAAAAAAAAAGACCAGTACAGCATGCAAATGAATTGTGACCATACGTACATGCATAACTACACGTATTTCAATATTTGTATGGCATAGCTATGATACAGAAAATTCTAGTTAAGGTTGATACAAAATGCCTAAGTCTGTACTTCTTGCTGTTGAAATGATCAAGGTAGAAACTCCACAATTCTTTCCAGATAGGACTCTGAATCATTTACTCATTAGAGTTATTCTGAGCTTGCTCTGGCATATTTTTTCCCTTAATTTGCATTTCTCTCTCTATTTTGATGATCAAAATCACTTGTCTCTGGAGACCGGTTAAAAAGCAATGCTTAAGTTGGCATCGTTGGCCAAAAAAAAAAAACAGGAAAAAAAGGAAAGATAAAATTCAAATGGCAGACAGACCATATTTGACTGTTGCCCAGACTGAAGTGCAGTTTCACCCTTCTTCAACTGTAGTGAGGATTCTGTTCTAGAAATTTGCCTTTCTATGCCAGCCTCCCTCCAACTTCTTTATGTTTATTCATAAATTCTAAAAGCTGTGAGATAAGCAAGCCTTGATATACACAAAATTCTGAACTTGTGTAATGTCGAAGCTAAAACTAAATGCATATAAATATGGCCTAGATATCTTGCAACTTATTGCTTAGCTTATGAAAAATGAGTATTACATTTCTTAGGAAAATATTTGCTTAATATTTGTTGTGTTATTGTTTTACAGATGAATCTACGTCTGTTAAAATCCAAATCCAGGTCTACATATCAACTGCCTAAAATTTGAATGTATTCAGTATTCAGGGAGTCTTGTTTTCCCCCTGAAATTTCTAAATAATTTTACAATCCAAGATACTGATTTTGCCCAAAGATCAAGAGTGGTAAAATCTGCAAAACAAAATTATATCCTAATCCCAAATGAAATAAAATAAATTAAAAAAAAAGAAAAAAAGAAAGATGTGGGCTATAAATTCATTATCAGACAGCTGGACCTTCATTTTAAACACTGAAATGAACTACAGTATTTTTATAGCTGGAAGTTGAATCACACCACTAGAATTCTACCTATAGTTGCTCAAACTATTGCATTTTCAACCCCATTTCAAAATTAAAAGAAAACAAAATACTGGAATATATTATGTTGCTGACTTTCTATAACTTGATTACTTCCTGACTGGTTGCTCAGAACAAAGCTACAGGAAACAAGTATGTCATTCTTCCTGCAAAATGTCAACAAGATGATGATGATGATGATGATGATGATGATAATAATAATAATAATAATATCATACTAAAACCCCAGACCCTAAATGGCACTTCTTTTGACACCCATACACATATTTAACAGTAGGAGGAAATTTTCCAACTATCACAGCCCATCAGTCTTTCAGTACTACTTCAGCTGGAGGCTGGATAAAGATCATTATTTATAGGATGACAATGAGGCACTTTTCAGCCATTGGAATTTAGGTCTGAGAGTTAGACAGTGAACAGCCACACAACTACAAAGGTTTGTTAAAAAAAGCTATCAAGTGGATTTTCATAATCCACGCACAGTCCTTCCCACATACATAAATGCAGACAACATGGTTATCATCTTAACTCACTAAACTTAACCATGCTCAGATTTTTTTAATGAGCATTAAACTCTTATCCTGTTATTCACCTGTGAGCTACTTCCTAGCTTTTTATTCCATATTTTTTCTATTCCTCAACTTATTTTTTTTCCTGACTCCTTCACAAACATATTAAAAAACCATACTATTTTTTAAGGTGGATTTCCCCCACTTCCCTTGTGCATACACCCTCATCTGTGGTTTCTCAGTTCTAGTAACATAGGTGCATTAAGAAACAAGCTCTGCAATGAATATTCCTTCTCAGTTTTCACCATCTTCAAGACTACACCTATAAAACAAAGAAGCAACATTACACAGTGCTTTTATACACAACAACTACAGCACAGAGATACTGAGGGCATGAATCATAAAAAGAGCCACTGCAAAATGCAATAAGCCCAGATGCAGTTTTTTTCTACCTGTTGTTATTTAGATGCCTAACAATAAGATCCATACAAGGGAGCTTATTAGTGAAAAGGTGCTGTAGCCTGTAAGAAACACCAACGAGAAAAGTTGCATCCTAGATACCTTCTTTCTCAGAAATTATTTACTGGGGAAAAGCAATTTTGAACCCTTTTCTGTGTTAACAGCTTAAACAAACCTTACTCTGACAAAATGGAGAAGCAGATGATGGTCCCGCCTGAATGCCCACTGGATGCATGAGATACAGATTAAGTCACTCTTCTGTTATATGGTGGTTGAATGCTCATCTCCTACCTCTTAAGTGAATGCTCAGACCATCACTCCCTTGAAGAAGGAGGAAGCTGAACTGTTTTATATAGGATCATTAAATATTCATTAGGCCAAAAAAAGGGAGAAGGGAGAAAGACTAAGAAAGGCTTTCTGGCCTGGTGGTTAAAACATAGGAGAGGGATTTCAGAAAAGGAAAGGATTAAAGCTATGTCTGCAGCATATTGTGTGAGTTTTCTACCTATCTCACTGCAAAATCAAAACCATGTAACCTCCCTTTCAGGCACATTTTGCATGGGATGTAACTCTGAAAATGTCACTGACTGTCTTCTGAAAAGGAATTAAGTATATCTATTTTATGATTTCTGACAGTGCTTAGGCATTAATTGGCATCTAGCTGTTCACCGGTGTAAAGTTCAGACGGTTCTGTGCAGAAGCAGATTGGGGACAGGCTTAGGTGACATTTTAGGCACCAATGAAACAACTTTATAGAAATTTAATTTTTTCAGGTTCAGGCAGGTACTAATATACTTCATTTGGAATTAGACAAATAAATCCATGTGGACATCTAACCCTGCATGGCATACTCCAGATCACCTACTGTAGTAGTGCTGAATTTGATCTGTGTCTGATCTGGTTGGGCTCTGGAGATATTGCTCAGACTACCTGGCCAAAGTTCCAGAACATTTTGGTTCACTTTTATAATGTATGCCAGCAAAATTTAGGTGTCTATTAGGGATGCTCAGCATTGCTTGAGGAACTTGGTGATACAGCTCAAGCTATTAAAATCTATTTGGGAGTCTAAAGACCGACTAGGGTTTTCAAAACCATTTACATGCCCTGCACTTATTCATATCAAGAAAAAAAACAAACCCACAAGATACCTATAAAACTTTCAGTGCCAAGTTACCTTTACAAATCTGGCCTGAGAATGTGCTGATGAAAAACATTCACTAATGAGATCTTACTAACAGACAAGTCTAAAACCTCTGCTGTTGATGAGAGCAGTACCAACATGACGCACACTGTGTCCACAAGTAAACATAAAACACATTTGCAACGTGGGCAGGGAGGCTCATGTGGGCTTTAATGTAGGTAGTCTGGGTAACAGTAGCACTGGAAATGAACCATTAGGACATCCCTGCAAGGTAGCTGGTGACTTAGTATCCCAAAGTCCCTTGTACTACACTGCCATAAAACCTATCCTGTCGTCACTGTTACTGTCCCCTTGTGCTACCCAAAGCAAATTGATAAAGGTGGATAAAATATAAAGCACCCAGATTGCAGCATAGGTATTACTGAACTGCCACAATTTCAGCTCTACAGTAAATCAGGAGGATGTGCTGGTGCAATTCTTATCCCGTATCTTTCCTTTAAGTCAGCAGTTCAGAGATCTCTTATGCTGCGCAGTGGCTCAAAGAAAGGATTCCTTCTTTACAACTTGCCACTTCAATTATCAGCTTCATATGGATTTTGGAATTTAAGAAGCTGATGCCTTGCTGCCATCTTTTGTTTCAGGCAGGCAGTCTGACATCTTGGCACCTTTCAGGTCATTTATGAAAGACTTTCTTCAGAAGGAAAGGCTAGAATTTGATTTTGCTTATTTGTTACAACGAAAAGCTGATGTAGGAACTGATCATCCCTTATTTTATGTTGGAGCAATTCCTAGTACCCACTGTTTGAATCTGGGCTGTGGCAAATGAAAGCAGCAATTTACATATGTTCAGCCACTGCCTCCCCTCCGCAAATGTTAACAGATCCCCTCCTTATTCCCCCACCAGTACTGCAAATAAAACTATCACACACAGTTCTTTAATATATCATAGTAAAACTATTTTTTCTACTCAACCAGGGGAAGATTCCCACCCCCCTGCTGTATTAGTAACTGGATGATCTTTTGAAGGCACATAGGATCATCCGCTGTTTGAACAACGAGGTGCTATGTCTCACTGGATTATGCTCAGTGATTAATATTGGTTTAGGACTTAAAATCTGTGAACAGAGGATTCATTCAGAATCACATGCAAGAGCCATGAAAGAATCCCAGGACTATCAAGCATCTGCTGAAAACTGTCTGACACGGTTTAGTTTGTGTTCAGGCATGAGGTGATATGGAGTGAAAGCAGCAAGAAAAAGTGGATGAATTTTGAGCTACTGAACCAGAGAAGCAGCAAGTGGGGCTGATAATTTGAGCATCTGTGTCTGTATCATCTCTTGCAAGACCATAAATTGCAGGCTTGAGCACTTGAACCTGCCCTTCAGGCATCTTTCTCATCTGAATTCTCTCAAGACTGTTGAAAATATTGATTACCGTTGCATTATCGCTAAAAGGACAGCAGAAATAAAGGGGGCTTAGAGGCAAGCAGTGAAAGTGATTGACATGAAAAGTTTTCCACATAGAACTTATAAGATTTCATCTGTTTAATTTAGAAATGAGACAAATAGACAGGGCGTGATAGAGATGTATACAGTAGTTAGGACTATACCAAAGCTCAATTAGCTGTTCCTATTCATCTTTATCTTCCAGACTGAAAGCCAAAAATGTTAAAAATAAGAAAAGGAAATACTTTGTAGAATGACATGATCAATTTAGAGAACGAACAGTCACTAAACCTAACAAAATGGGGATTAGAGAAGTATTTGACATGCTTGTGAACTCTAACAACAACCCATTTTAACAGAGTTAAAAAATAAATAAGTGAGGTGTGCTTGGATAAAACCTACCCCCAAATAGACTGTGACTTGATAATCTACCTAAATGTGTGTTTAACTTTCCCCTAGCCTCTACTTCTGGCCATTTACAGAGACAGGAGGATAGATAGGCTTCTAAGGTGATGTTCCTACAATATGGGAAACCTGGCTATGTAATTACCTTATGTTTCAAGTAAGTTAGGATACTCCATTAGTTCAGAACAAATGGTAAAACTGATGTTTGCTGTACTAACAGCAATAAACAGAGATGGAAGATGAGGGATATGATTGAGGAGATACTCTCCAGCTGTAGATATCCTGACCTGGTTATTACTGGATTAACTGTTGGGTTTCATATTATCCTTTACCAGTTAGAATCTCTATCCCCAAAACATCATGGCAGCCCCAGTGGGATGACTATCAGTCAACCAATTATTTCCAGTCAAAATCATCAGTTGCAAACAACTGTGTACCAAGATGCAAATGGTTAGTTGAAATTACACATCTGAGGGCATCTGCTACATTCTCTGTCAATGACTGGTGCAGATTGGTGTCTCAGGCAGTCCTTGCCGGAGGACCCTTGCCTGCTTCATGCTGTTTCCCTGCTCCCTCAAGACTACTTCATAGTCTCACTCATATCTTGAGTGTCATTTCTTTATGAATTAATATGCTTTAAGCTTCTTATGAAAATAAAAGGATGGTCCTGAGCTCTGTTAACAGAAACCATAGCAGTGTCTCTAGGAGTGCCAGTCTGAATTAAGCCCAAGGCAGTATTAGAAGTGTTACATTTCTCTCCAGTAGCTCCTGAAATGAAATCTGTACAGTTTGTAAAGCTTTTGTTCTTCCTCTGCTATCATTCTTTACTTTCACACTTGCCTGAAATCAGCACCCATCTCTATTTCCAGTCTTGTCCTCCCTAATCCTCAACGATTTCACTTTTACTGCTGACTTCTGCACGAAATGTCCCCAGACATAACTGGCAAGTAAGGATGTCTGGACAGTGAAATATTGCTTTACTGGAATATTTCAGATAGTTTTGGCCTTTCACTTCATTCTGCTTCACTCCAGAAAAAAATTATTTGCACGCTCCAGAAAACAATATCGGCACTGCCGAGTTTTTAGCAAGGAGGGCAGTTAGTTTCATTTCCATTGATCTTCTTCCTACATAGTTATGACCTGTTTAGCTTGCAGGCTGACTAGCTTGTCTGAGAAGCATGGAAACCTGCCTTGTCATCAACTGTGTGGCCAAGAAATCAGGGAACAGACAAATCCCCCACATTCCCAGCTCCAGAGAAGACTGCTTGGCCTATGGGTTCCCAGCCAGCCAGTACTTGGCTTGTCAGGTTGATATAAAGAATGCTTCTCTACTAATTTGGGAACGACCTGTTTAATTTGTCAGTCACCAGCTAACCTGGGGGATGACTCACCAGGCAACCATCTGTTTTTTCATAAAAAATTGTGACAGAATTACATGTTTGCATCCCTTAGTTCTACAGAAACTTAGCAAAAATGGCTCTTGTGGAAAGGTTTCAACCAGCTCTGTCGGGACCCTTGTTGATCAAAGGCTGGAGGGACATCAGGCTCATGTTCCCATAAGATCTTTAATGGTTCCTTAGTTAGGAAAAAACTAAGGTCTATGGGATAGACGTTGGGCTGGATTGCCCATCTATGCTGTTCCTTACTATAAATAAGGAGAAACGTTAATATCTAGGATTCGTTAAATCCAAGATCGACAGACACACTTACTAATTGGTTGACATGCCATTTAAAGATGCTCTAGTATGTGCTGTTCCTCATTCTGCAGATATTTTTAGACCACTGTTTTATGTAGATTTTTTTTCTAAGGTATTATTTTTATCTGCAGTGTCTTTGCCGTAGACTTTAAGCCTTATGGGATTCTCTAAACAGAGAATAATTTGTCCTTAACAGAATATTTGTGATCAGTGATATTTTTCTCTTAGCTCTTGTTAAGCCAGATTCTCACGAACACTTTTCTTATCACTCCAGGCCTTCCTAGGATTACATCTAATTTGCCACATGGAGTTATTTCTGCACACAGAATTAAAGTCCTTAATCATATTTGGTTTAGTGACTCCCATTTGCTTAGCAATCTTGAGACTATTTTGCCTTCTGTTTTGTCCTCCTCTAGGGCTGATGATGACTTGATTGATTCACACAATCCATCAGTGACTGATTTCTTAGACCAGTTATCTTAGTGCAAAATAACACTCATGTCTGCTTTTATTATTTTGGTTTACTGCAGAGTTACACACAAAAATGTGGGAGAAGAACACTAGATGTGCACACACTGTCCATGCAAAATATCCATAAAAATCCATTTTAATTTGGTCCTGTTCTCATTATCTGAAGCGTCTTTATGAAGAGCTGCCTTGTGCCAGTGAAACCTTGCACTTCTTTCTTCTGTGAAAAATTATAAATAGAACTGAGCTTATAAGAAAAAAATAGCTCAGTGGCTGGAAAGCAACTTTAAAGAAAAATGATGTTCATAGCCATGCAGGCAGTAGCTTGAAAAGCAGCTTTTATAAAACATATTTAATGTTTACAGTCACTCAGTGGCTGAGAACAGTAATACTTTTAAAATATGTTTAATGTTTAAAACCGCTTGGTGGCCAAAAGAACAGCTCTCGCTGAAAAGATATTTAATGTTCAGAGTCATTTTGCGGTAAGGAAAAGCAACTTCTTGTTAATTTTTAACATTTACAGCTGATCAGTGGCTACTAAAACAACTATCAATACAACATGTTTTATGTTTAGAGATGCTATGTGCCTGTATAAAAACAATTCCTACATCTCTCAATACTACACTAAAACATGCCAATACTTTTCCCTCAGCAATAGTATCATTGACAAAAAATAACACATAATCCCAACAGCTCTAATGCAATATATCTTGAACCTAAAGATGATTATTCAAACCACAAGACAGTACCAATAATTACAAAGATTCTCCTTATATACTAAAAGAATTAATACTCAGCACCATTAAAATGACCAACATATACATTTAGAGCAAACCCAGTAGCTTAATTTTAATAACAAAAGTATTGGTTGGTTAACCTAACAGAGGGGCCTGCATCAAAATACTTGGGTGTGATGAAATATAAAGTGTTATTTGATTTATGCTACTGAGCTGGAGTAAAGTCAGCGTGTGAATAGGAACATAACGGCTTTATCTGTTGTGACATGAGTTTTTAACTTTGCGCATTTCTAATTAAACACAATAAAGTAGGCCTGGATATACACGAAGTAAGACTCAAATGCTTTGCATGAATTCGGCACTGACACTGACGTTTTGGGACTGTGAAACAGCTAGCAGAAAACATTTATCCAGCGTTTCACCTTTTTAACAGCAAAAGCTTCTCAGACATTTTGCTGTGTGCATGTTTGTAGGGTCCTGTCTGTCACAGCTTTCATTTTACATAGATTCTCCCAGCTAACAGTATTTGACAAATTTCCTTGTTTTGCTGACAATTTCCTACAGCGAGGGTGTATGAAATGAAACTCACAGTGAGTATGACAATAGCCACAATCCTTTAACCAAGCAAGCCTTGATTCTCTGCATTGTTTTCTTCCTGCCTTTTGATCTAACAGGGTCTTGTCTGTAAGGTTTTTCACAGTAGTTGAAGCTGTCTAGGTTGCCTAGTGAACTATAATAATGTCAAGAAACACTTTTGTTTCACAAGCGTTTACTGCCTACATGTAATTTTCTCTCAGCATCTCAGTGTGGGTTTTTTTTATTTTTATTTTGGTTTGCATTTTTGTGCAATGCTCCTTATACATGGGGAAAAAACTCTTTGACAAAAGGCTAAGCAGCCACCACCTGCCTTTCCTTTTGCTCCTTCCTTAAAACTCACCTTTCTCTACAGTGGCTATAAAACAGTCTGATGATCAGTGCAGTAGTGATGGGACAGGAATTTTTCTGAAAAGTGGCCTGTATAACCTAGGGCACCAGATCTGACCCAGGTGATGGACGAATTTGTACACTCTGTAATAAAGTACCAAATTAGAGGACATGTGGATATGACCCTGTAAGGGGGGAGTCAGTACAGTTTTGTGACGGGAAGCCGCCCTATTGGGTGAATCATTGAGTATATAGCTCTAGATTACTTGTGTAGATAAACAGTATCTAAATTTCCAAAAAGCTTTCAGCAAGGTTCCTAAGCAAAGGTTCTTAAAAAAAAAAAAAAAAAAAAGGATTAAGACAGAACAGCTATTTCTAAGGTAACATCCAAATAAAAATAGAAATCAAATGGCAGGAATAAATTGCCAGTCTTTAGACGAGAGGTTGGTTGTCACTGGCATCTCACTTGGATCTGAACTCATAGGTTGCCAGTAAAAGAGAACATATAAGCAGGTGACAGCTTGACAAAATGAAAGCTTGACTGCAAAGTGTTATATGGGAATCTTAACGTAGCAAGTAACTGGGGATAGGGGATTTCACACTGAGAAATGCTGTCCTGATTTCCCAGCCAAAACCAGGACAAATACAAAGTAAGAGGCATGAGAAAAAAATACCTTATCAGTACTTTCACAGAGGTGGGTTTTAGCTTGGTTACCTATTAACTTTTGATCTTGGGATCACTGTAGAAAATCCTCCACAGTTTTCATCTCAATGATCAACAGTGGACAAAAAAGGGAAAATGATTTATGGGAATTATTAGATAAGGAAAAGAGAATAAACAAGAGAATAAACAGGAATATTCAAGATATTTGTATCTTGAATATGACATCAAATTCCCATCATTGTCTCTAAGGACTCAATAACACCAGAAAAAAGCATGAAGACCAGGGTAGAGATGGAGGGGCTGAAGACAGGGGCTGACAGATTATATTACCAGTTATCTCTCCATGAGCGTGTGTAATACCATTCAAAAATCTCTCTGGCCTCTACAGATTCCCAAAGTAATATCTTCTCCAACAGCCTGGGTACGCTTTTGGAAGTCCTTAAAAATATATTGCCAGAAGCTAGGAATCTGTATCAAGGGAAGGATTGCTCAGTATTTGCTTCAATGCTTTATAGTCTTTCCTTCCCCAGCCCCTGCTCAGTGTAAGCTTCAGGCTAAACTCAGGCACAAGGTACTAAGCTATGCCCAACTAGAATGCAGGTTCCTACCTACCAGTTCATCAGGTTAGTTTTCTACATATTGTAATCCTTTCACATGAAACTACATAGATGGATATATTAAACATATGTTCCATTTGTGAATGTATATATATAAACCTTTGCCAATGTTTAAATATAAGCCAATGTTTAAATATGAGCCAATTAAGTATTCACTTCAGAAGGAAAACTCCAGGAAATTTATAGAGACTATTTTTAGGCTGTCAGTACCATGGGAAGCAAATCCATAACACTCTTCAAGTAGCTGCCTTGCACCACGGAGGATACCCAGTAAAAATAACCTGATATCAACTTTCTAGTATCATTGACCATTTTAGCGTTATAACATAGTGTTACAATTGAGGCAGTTTCAAATAGAATATTCAAGCCTAATCAGTAACACAGCTATTTAATGTGAACTTATTCCATTACTCATTAATTCATAACCAAAAAGGCAGAATAATTGCCATGGTGATCTGGAGTTTGTAGAGCCCCCCTAAGCAATAAAGAGTTAATCTAGTGGAAAGGTATGAAATGAAATTGGCTAGGAAAGAACATATGGAATCTATATGTTATGGAATTGATAGGTTTAGTACAGCCCTAGCTGGTCTGTGTATAAGCATAGAGGAATAATGGAAATACCTTAGAAAACAATTAGTAGACTGTGACAGTAGAAGTTATAAATTTGTCACATGTAATACAGAAGATCAATTAAAATCAGCATAGTCAGTGAAAGAAATGCATGAGAAATGCAAATGTATTTCTGTGCACATTTTTATGTATAAATATATAATAAGATCTTTCCTTGAATGTGTGTTTAACACTCATATGGCCCTGTTCTCAGTCATCTGGACTGATAGCTTTAATAAGGGGATAACCTTGGTTTAAACTCACCATATATTTGCGTGCTTACGTGAGCTATATTGCCACAGAAGCTGGCACAGCTGCCAGAAGCAACAACACAGTTGATTAAATTATACTTAGGGACAACATATTTTGCTAATACTAACTTACAAATGGGGAAATTACAACCCCCTTTTCAGTCCTCATACATAAATTTCCATTTCGGTTTTGTTCTACATTTTGCAACTCTTATTAAATCAAGACAATATTTTGAAATAAAGATATTGATAAAACCAATCCAATAGCAGAAAAAATATATTAGGAATCCAGCCTTTAAGCTTTTATAAGTCTCTTATTAGGCATAGGATAACAGCATAGCAATCTCTGTTCTTAAAATATTAGTTCTGCGTTGTAATTTGACTCCATCTGCTGAGTTTCTCTGCAGGGAATTTCAGATCATTGTCCTCTCCAAAATAAATTCTTCACCATAAAGTATTCTGCACCCCATTTATTATGTGAGCAATACACTGTCAACTTTGGAGGTACCAATATCCTTTTGCAACAATACAGAAACTATGAACAAGTAGAAAGTATCAGAAATAATGGAAGTCATAGATGGGTACAGGAGCCTGCATGTTAAAACCAGTTGGTAACCAAGGGACTTTTCAAGAGAATATATTTTTTGTTTATATCTGTGGTTGACTGTCCTCTCCATCATACATAAGCAGATGGTACATGTCTGGAAGGAGCAAGGCTAGCTGGCCATTCAAGCCTCTGGCATAAAACAGGTAGGCATCCTAGTTTGTAGTGGGCTTAAATTGGAGTTTTAGAACACAGTAAACATTCAGCTAACATTTTCGTCTTAGTAAAAGAGATATGAAGGAATTTGGCTACCAGTAAAGAATGCACCACTAAGTAAAAATGGTAATCCTAAAATTATCTCTTCTTCAGAAAAAGCTAAAAGATATGCATCACCATAGTCTTTTTTAAGGAGTGGTATTGATGAGAGGGAAAAACAAACAAACCCCACTGTACAGAAACTGTAGAAGAAATTTTAATAGAACCTCAAAGTGAATTTGAAAGGAAAAAATAAATTTCAACCTAAAACATGCATGGAAAATAACACAATAAAGTTCTTAGAAAATCTACCACGAAAAACTTGGATATGACAGATATATCTAAATCATATCTATGTGCAGAAAACCAGATATTGAGGATCCTATGAATTTCCATCTTTTTGTACCTTTTCCTGTAAAAAATCACCAAGGTCCAACTTTATCATTGACATGCAATTTTATTATAACTTTGTGACTGGAAGTCTGAATGCAGGGATGAATGCTATGGCATTTTTTCAGCCACCAAAGCTTTAGCGACAGCAATTAGTATGAAGGTTAGAGACGTTACGAAACTGAGAACAGTGCAGCCATGAAAATTTCTAAAATGTGTGTAAGGGGTCTGAAGGACACTTTTCTTCCCAAGACTCCCCAGCCCCACGCAATCGTCTCTTATGGCTGCAGACTGTGGTACCTCAAGGGTGTTTTATACAATTCACTTTATTTCACTGTCCAAATGGAATATATACTGTGTGTTTACATTGGGTGTTGAGTCTTGAGGATTTTATTAGCTACTTCTCTACCCCTCTATTCCCCTTTCAACATGAGCTCTGGCATCATATTTTGCTCCTTATTATCAATAACCTTAGGATAAACTACCAAACTGAGTAAACCTTTGCATGTAAGTGTCATGCAACAATAAAAGACAGCAAGTCACTAGTCACAAAAGCTTGTCAGGCTCAGAGAAACAACTAGTAAGGGGGAAAAAAAGTTATGTTGTAGTGCATTTCCCACAACAGAAACAATGTGCATGAGTGCAGTTCATAATAAATACTGTTGCAAAAATACAGTAAGTGAAGTTTAGGACGTTTGGGAATTGAAAACTGGCAACTAGAAAATGAGAGTGTAAAAAAATAGATGAGTATGAGTTTATCAGGGTTTTTGCCTAAGCCAAGACAACCATATGCTGCACCAGCTAAAAAATCAAAGTGATTTTCAATGTCAGCCTCAGGCAGTGGTAGGTCTAGGCATCTCTATAGGTGCAACTAAATGGTACTGATGATAGGGAGCAGTAGTTTTAGATCCTCTGAGAAATCTATGCTTGCATAAGGTAACAAAAGCATGGATAAGAGCGAGCAAGAGAGTGGAGAGACATACATTGGAGAAGGTACAATCTCCTGGCACATCACAGGCGACAGAAGGCATTTCTGGATATTTTTGCTGTAAGACCACCCAACAGCAAAAATTGTTATCTGCTTTAGTAACCACTAATTGGAGTTTAGGCCTCCATTTAGGGCACTATTTCCTTGCCTTGTCTTTTCTGATCAATTTTCATCCATCTTTTATTTTTCTTATAGAGGAAAATAAAACCTGTTATGAATAAACCTTCTAGAGACAGTAAATATGACTGAATAAAGTGAAGATCAAGAAGATGCATTTTTGCCATGGCATCTACTGCTGTTTTTCCAAAGGAGAATACTTTGAAAAGCATTTCTTTTAAAATGCTGTATGCGTGATACAGCATACTCAGTTGCATCTCATTTAGTCATGTAACTCCCAGTCAATGTAAAAGCTACAATGCATGGCACACCTTGAAGAGTTTCCCATTAAATAAAATCACTGTTAGCATTTTGTCTGCTACTGCACACAGATATTTATGAAAATAAGAAAGGAAGACGGAGGGAGAGCAACAGAGTGAGAGAATGAATGCATGCACTGCATTCCACTGTGTAAATAGCATAATTCATTATTATTTTGCTCATTTCTTTCTGATCAAGTTTAACAACTAACCATACATTCACTGGTGAGAAAATTTTGTTCTGAACTTGCCACAGAAATAGACTTGAAAATATAACAAATGTTTTCCATCTATAAATAATGTAACTGTAAGTAATATTACTAGGCATCTCTATAGGGGCAACAACAATAGTGCACCTATACAGTGAATGTATAGATGCACCTCTATGGGTGACTATAGTGAACTTGTCTCTACACATGTATGAGATTAACATGATCATCTCTGCACGTCTACTCATATCACATTTTATCACATTCTACCACTCTTTATCACAAAATTTAAAATACTACCTCATTAATTCCATATAGCAACTTGTGTAGGTAACTAGTTGCCTCCAGGATTGTCTTTCAAAACATCACCATCTGAGCTACATAGCTGAAGGGGCAACAGGATCCCTCTGCACATTTCAGAGTCAGAAAACTTCTGAAACTGTTAGCAACCACAGGGAGTATTAAATGACTAGTCCTGGCTTGTGAAGTACTGGGAAAAGACAGCTTAGGAGAGAAAATGGCAATAAGCTGAAACTAGCACTGGGAAGTTAAAGGCCTCCCAGCCCAGAATGAATTAATTTCTGGTGTCCACAGGGAAGCCCAAAGTGCCATCTGGCAGCAGGACACACGCAGTGCGCTTGTGTTGCAAACACACTGCTCAGGACCACTGCAGAATCAGCCATCAGGCAGACTCCCGAAAGGCCCATTTAGTCTATTCTCCTGCTCCAAAGCAGGATCAATGCTCTTTATGTCTTTCCCAGCAAATGTCTGTCGTGTTGTGAAAATTCTTCAAACAAAAGCCTATTCCGGTGCTTCACTATCCTTACTACAGCCACCTTTCTTTGGAAAGAAAATTATTCTCTCCCCTGTACACTAGGTTTTTGAAAACTTACCATGTTTCCAGTCAGTGTTCTCTTTTTTTTACCTCAGAATCCAATGCACTCAATATTTTCTTGGACATAAGGTTTTTTAGACCTTGATCCAGTCTTGCTGAGCCTCTCTGACTCCCATTTTTGCATTGTGGAGAGCCAGGTGAGGGCAATTATTACTTTCAGCACCCACAGTGTAGCACGACTTGGATAAAGAATTGTCCCCTAATTAATAATTAGGTGATCGTGCAAGTGCGGTAGGAGTTTAACAGCCACAAGGACAAGAAGAGTAAATGGCAAGATGCTGTCTTACCATCTAATTCTGTACAGCAAACAGTCAATGTTAACTAGGAAGAGAGAGGAACGCACTTCATCATGTGAAATAACAGGTTTTGGGGTACACAGAACCCCTGGACCTTAGCATACCTGCTTTGAATATCTTTTTTCTTCTCCTCCTGTCCCCAGAGACTTAAAGTCACAAGCACTCATTTTGCAGGAGAATGAGTTTCTAAATAAGCAAATAAAGCTAAAACAAAACTGTAATCTGTATATTTCTAAGCACAGAGCAAGACATTTCTAATAATAAGTTTTAGAAGTTATATTTTCATTTCAGCCTTCTCTTTCTTTCCTCAACAGGAAACGGACATTGAGACAATTAAGTAATATGCAATTAGTTATCAAGTGTTTAAAGCTTCTTACTCACCCACTGGAGACATTTCTGGGACACTGGCAACATAAGGCCCATCCAGGAACTTTGGCTCATTATCATTAATGTCCTGCACTTTGATGATGAACTCTGATTCAGGCTCTAGTGGTTTCTTGGTGTCAACATCCACAGCCTGAGCCCGGAGTGTGTAGAAAGGTTTTTCTTCTCGATCGAGGCTCCTTATGGCATGAATGTCTCCTGTGGTCTCATCAATGGTAAAAACCGTGCCAGCACCATCTCCTGAAAGGGTATATTTAACAGTGCCCACTCCCTTGTCCAAGTCAGAATGAAGCTTGAGAACAAAAAGGAAAAAAAAGGATGAAAATAACATTAATGGCTTTTTCTAGGCTGAAAGGCAATTATTATTCTTTTTTTTTTTCTCTTATGTAATAAAAGGCATTAGAGGAACTAATTTCTTAAGTCCTTAACTGACTCTAAGCGCATGGAAAAAATGTGGGTAGCATGTGGGTAGCACTATCTAATGTTTTTACCCCCACCTAGTACCCAGCACAGAGCATTTCAAAATTCTACCTGCTTTCTCCCATGAATACTATTCACTACTAAAACTGTAATGAAGCAGGGCTTCAGATTTGTTATAAACTGAAATTTAAGACCAAGGATGGAAAACCACCAATAGCCACATCAATCAAACATGAGATGACATGAGAGAGTGTCAAAAGCTTTCACAGACATTTGGCTTTCAGAGAAGTAGAAGGGAACTACCTAATTTTCATTTGACACACAAGAGTTTGATGGAATCCTAAACTCAAACTCAAAGTCAAACCTGGTTTAAAAAAGACAATATACACCTCTTAATTACAGTAAATGCTAAACAGAACTAAAAATACTACCTCTTTTACACAAACATTTGATCGTTTGTTTCTGTGCTTTCTGAGATAATCACATTGCGGACAGTGTGAAGCTAAGAGTTCTCTTGCTCATTGGAATAATACAGAATCTAATCATTTCTGCCTTAACTCACTTATTTCTGCCTTAAATACCAATATACACATTTTCCAGGCTGTTAGTATGTTAAATATCTATTTCTAATTTGAAAAAGTACTCGAATACAAGTTCTTGGACGTTTTTGTCCATTTGATCAGTGTCTGTATTACTATAATGTGGCCTTAAACACTATTTCAAATGCAAAAATATTTGAAATCAAAATACAGTATGATGAACTTCTTTCTCAGATGCCTTTATCTGTTTTATGCTCATCCTTTCAATACATGGAAAAGTTTTGAATAGATACTCAAGGTTACATCACTGATGCTGAAACAGCTTTTAAAATATTTGCCCGCTTGTCCCATCTAATGAGGACTAAAGAGATCTACTATAATGGACACAGGTTGGAATGGAGTTTTCAAGAGTGAATTCCCTTAAGCAGTATAGTAAAGCGATTATGGATATAGGCTTTATTTACATGATGTACTGCCCAAGGTGAAACACAATAGAGGAAACATGGGACATGAAAGGAGATTATGTAGAAAATGAATTACTGAGAAACTAAATGGTTTTGGTAATGGGGCAAGAAGCTAAGCTACAGAGAAAAAGGTAAAGGCAATTATTAACATTTATAGCTATTGCCTTGAAATTGAAAATAGGTCCTTGTGACTGTGGAAGAGGTCATGGTTTGTGGGACAGAGCGAACATGAACATAGTCTCTTCTTTGTCTACTTTTTCATCTCATCATTCCTGTTCACTGAATATACTAGATTCTGATCTTTCATCTAGCTGCCCCCTGCATGTGATTTAAAATTATCTCTCCAGTCTGAAGTAAAGCATTTTGCTTCTTGAGCACTGGTTCACTGTGGAAAGATTCAAAGGAAGTTAATTCTTTTCCTCCTGGGGTGTTAAATATTTCCTTGCTTGCAAAATGAAAAGATAATGCAGCCTGAGATAATTAATGTCTATTTCTTCCTCATCATTTTAATTTAAGTGGCTCACAAGCTTCCTGCTGTTCCATTATACCTTGCTCAGTTAAAATGTAGTATTTTCCTTCCATTATCATATAGAGGCTTACAGACACACATGGAGTGAAAAAAAAATCAAAATGATGATGAGAAAGCTCAAAGAAAAAATGTTAGAACTTTATAGAGAGAACCACACAATTTTCTTACTTGTGTCCCTGTATTAAATAAAATATGTCTGGGCTTTATTGTGAAGTCTACCTTGTTCCATACTCCTGGAAGTAAGAATAGCACAGAGCAAAAGAATATGGTTTTGAAGCAGAGATTTGTAAACAGGGAAGCGTGCCAAGAATATTGTCTCTACTCCCATCTCCTGTCATCAGATTTGGCACTAAAGCTGAGATGGTTGAGTGTCTTTCTGATTGCCAGCTGAAGGGTTTATGTTCAACTAGTACCAATCAGGTTGCAATGCATGCGTTATCCGAGTGCTTGGATTATACTAGAGAGAAATAATTATAGTTGCTTCCCTTAGCTGGGGAAAAAGTAAAAAAAAAAAAACAACACAAGAAAAAAGCAAAACAAGGGCTCCTAAGAGAAAGGAAGAGTGAAATACAAAGACAAGCACAAGCATAGCTTTTTTCAAATGTATTGCAGCAAAAAAGCTTTATAACTGGAAGCATTAGCAATTCTACAGTTATAGATGTGTTTACTGTGCTTCACAAATATCACTCAGCTACTATAACCTAGGAACCATTCCACTGATTTAAGCAGGGTTGTGTTGCTTTGCATCAGCTGGGATCTGTCACATGGTAATTATTAATGAAATCATGCTAATCTGCTATTTTGACATAGGCTGCTTAGATGTCATTGCTGGACAATGGGCTAATGCATGCTTATTTGTAACCCACATTGGGCTATGCAATTTGCGGGGCAATTCAACATTACAAAGTGTCTAATTACTGTAGGGGAATAGCTGATTGATTTAATTTAAAATTAACTAAATTCTCCAACAATAAAAGGCACACAATACTGAGATTCAGATGCAAGGACAGAGAGAGAGGAACTAGCATTGGTTGAACTTGCACAACACTAGAAAATAATCCTGACTTTCAATGCTTGAAATTTTCCAGAAAGCAGTTTAGGCTAAAGAATAAGTGCTTGCTAGTGTGTCTCTGATTTATGTGTTACAAGCTGTATTGCACTGGAAGAAAATACATTTATTTTTTGTGCTGAAAAACATACAGAAGATTTGTGAGAGACTATATTTTCTGACACTGTGTCCAGCAGCAGTTTTGGTTTTGTATCCCATTTCTCCTTCTTGCTTGTACTTATTTTCTAATTCTTGCTCTTCTGCAAAACTACAGGGCAAGAGAACAAGTGCTCCAACCTTACCTAACCCACCCCCTCAATGTGTTTAGAATCCAGAATTACTTGAATTTACTGCAACAGAGTGGTACAAATGATTGTATTCACATGGATTTTTCTTACTGTTATGTTTTCTCTGTAAATCCTGAATATTAAAAATACCACAAAGGTTTGGAAATGGGAGGGATTCATTTCTACTTTTGCTCAAACCTGTGCTGTTATTCTCACTACCTAAGTAACACAGAGTTTAGTGTCAGATCTTTGGGCAAATCTGCCCCAAGTGTAAAATTAATGATTTCTTGCAGCAAACTCTGTTAGTGCAGAAAATCATGAATATTTTTCTGTGATGGCAGATAAAGACACATCATCCCATAATTCTTGCTAATGTGTGCAAACAATAACACATATGGCAAAGGAAATGACTGATAAAAAAATCAAGTATGAATAACAAGATGGAGACTATTGTGAAATACATTGAGTAAATCTATGCAGAAACTATGACAGTGTTCTTGAACCATATCCAATACCAGATGCCACACTGAGTCAGTCTGCAAGTCCATGTGATCTAGCAATCTGCTTCAGCGTATAACTAGCTGAAAGCTAGTTTGCTTCAGAGAGGACGAAGAAGTTGATAACAACTTGCTATAAGCACATCTGGGAGAAATTATTTATTAGTTCTTCAGGCAGTTATGTCCAATTCCTAACAAGCAGTATGATTATTTGTATTTTAGCAATAAATTAAGACTTTACTGCTTCAATAACTCAGTGTTATTAACTCCGTGTCACTTCAATAATTCATACACCTGCACAAATGATTTGATATTACATATGAAACCACATGGAAGATCAAGAAATGTATTAGCTAACGTACTTCAAGTACTGCTGTATATCCCTTGCTAAATTCAACATGGCAGTAGTATGGATCAGAAGTATTTGTTCCTTGGTGCTGATTTGCTCCTCAGTATTCTATGCATCTGATCCTCAACTGTACATCTTCTCTTTTCTTAAACACTTCAATGGCTTGCATTAATGAACTTACAATGATTTGGAAAGTCAAATTTGCAAATTCACAGACATAGGTAAAGAAATCAGAAGCAAAAGAAGCTTAACAAATTGTGAGATAGTCTAGCCTTAAAACGAAGTAATTGCGATACCCTCACAGACCATGCAAGAACAAGGGCTATGACATTCACTAGGATTGCTGTGATCTTAATTTCACAGCAATACAGACATTGAAAAGTTGTTTTATGAATTGACTGGTTCCCTTTCTTCATTTCCCATCCATATACGATTAAAAAAAAGGTAAAGAAAGAAAAGAGGAGGAAGTAAAAAAGTTTTAAAAGTCAAGGAATGTTTAACATCCCTAAACTGATATATTCACCTAGTGATATACCTTGAGATTCTAAGTCTTATTCCATTGCCAATTTCACAGGCTGAAAAAAAAATCACTCTTCAATTTATTTATTGCTAGTAGATCAATTTAAATGCTATATTGCAGTGCATATCTGGACTGAAAACACTACTAAATGTTCCAAGATATTAACCCTTTCTTGCATGCACAATGGTACTAGTTATCCATCCTATATCTGTATCTTCACATCATTTTTCATTATGCAATATATTTTAGGACCTCATTCCATTATTTTCTCTGCCTATATCTACCTCCAAGTATTTCCATTTGCTCTGTACCCACCAGCTCCTCCCCCTGCCCTTTCTTGGGTAAGATGCACAATGAAAACTGATGAGAAGTCAAAATAGCCAGTCAACTCCAGTATTACTTAAGACTGCAAACACAGAATGATGTCCTAAACTGAGGAAAGGAAAAAAGGTCATTGTTTTATGGAAAACATAGATGCAAGCAGAGCTATTTTGGCAGTCCTCTACTGCAAAAGTCTGTGTGTTGGAACACGGATGCCCACCACAGGAGAGGAGGGTGTAAATGAGCCTAGAGAAACCTTTAATACTAAGCATCAAAGAAGACTTTCTATTTGGAACATTGCCCTTTTAAATGATACTTATTCTACACGTATTTTCTATTGGCAAGAACTCTATGGTCTACACAGATTGCATAGTTCATTTTAAAAACTGATAATTGGATTCTAATGTACTGCTTTTATACAAAGACATTTTTTTCTTCCCTCTAAAAGTACATAAAAGTTGAAGTTTTTCCCGAGATAAAAGGGGGGGGGGAGGTCAGAGACTTTAATTCAGGAAACTGAATAATAAAATCAATAATACAATTGCTGCTAATCAAATCCAGTAAAATATTTTTTCTTTCCTCCCCTCTCCACCACACACACCCACACCCCCCACTCCAGAAGACATTTAAGGACAAGGTAAAATCTGCCCACAACACACTCAGTGCAAATGTTTTTTGATCCTAAAAATTTGGATTACCTATGGCATCTTCTGAATACTCAGTTAACATGCATTAATCAGGCAAGACTGCAGACTAAAGCTTGTGTTGGGAGGAGGTAGGACACTACAACAAATGGGTCAGATGAACAACAATCTGCAAAATAGGAGTATGGAAAGAAGTAGCAACTAAAATCATACAATCATAGAATCATTTAGGTTGGAAAAGACCTTTAAGATCATTGAGTCCAACCACAAAATGATGAGGTAAAAGAAAGATGAACAAAAAAAGAAAAGAATAATGTTTTTTAAAAGTCATTTGGAAAAGATGGTTTTGTTTCCTTTTAAGACTGAATATTATTTGCAATAGGAAGGGGTGTCTTTTGTACTAGCTTTGAACAGGGCTTTTACAAGACACCCCCATCTGTGACTAGGCTTTCTTAGTGCTATGAGAATTTTAAACAATAATTAAAAATATCAATTAAAGCATGTGTACATATATTAAAACCCCATATATAAATATAAATATAAATATAAATATAAATATAAATATAAATATAAAAATACCAAGGATAAAAAAGAAATTATTTGAACTAGCAAGCTGTGCATATCATATCACCATGACTAATTTTCTTAGGGATGTATTGCTATGGCTTCTTTTTCTATGTTTAGTAAAATATCTACTTCCAAGAATTGGCATTCTTCTGTCTAATTTTTATAAAAATGATAATAGACAACATGGTTCTGCATTTTGAAGTATCTTCTGTACAGTGTCCAAATTAGATTAGAATACTTTCTTATTCCAGAGGAATTAAATAAAAAGGTTTTCTACTCTTTTTCTAATGATTCCTGTTTGGCAAATAAAGCTGAGCTTTACTTAAATTAAAACGCCGATTATCCAATTAAATAAAACATTATCTCCTTCTGTCATGGGGATTTAGTTTAAGCATACTAAGTCGGACCAGACTTTTCCAATAATGAGTGCGGTTGCTGGTTAGTAATATGATGGCAAATAAGTCATTAGCAAGGAATAAAAACAGTACCTGACCTGGTCAGTTCAAATGAATCCTCATCCCTATCAACATCACCAACTTGAGGGATCAGGGATTGTTATTTTTCTAATTCTGCTCTATGAGAATATTTTTGTTGTATCATGCAGAATTCAATTATAACATTGCAAATGCACATTCCAAAATAAATATTTTCTTCTTTCATGAAATGCAATTGCCCATAGACAGAAAAAAATATTGCTAAATGAAAAAAATTATGCACTAGTAAAATATTGAAAGAATAAAAATCAATCAATAATATCTCATTATAACTTGGTGTCGTGGTCTAACCCCAGTCGGCAACTAAGTACCACACAGCTGCTCACTCACCATCCACCCCCCGGTGGGATGGGGAAAAGAATCGGAAAAAAAAAAAACCAAACCCCGTGGGTTGAGATAAAGATGGTTTAATAGGATAGCAAAGGAAGAGAAAATAATAATAATGATAAAAGTATATGCAAAACAAGTGATGCACAATGCAATTGCTCTCCACCGACTAACTGATGTCCAGCCCATCCCCTAGCAGCGATCACTGCCCCCCAGCCAACTCCCCGCAGTTTATATGCTGAGCACGACATCATATGGTATGGAATAGCCCTTTGGCCAGTTTGGATCAGCTGTCCTGGCTATACCCCCTCCCAGCTTCTTGTGCGCCTGGCAGAACATGGGAAGCTGAAAAGTCCTTGACTTAGTGTAAGCACTGCTGTTAGCAACAACTAAAACATCAGTGTGTTATCAACATTATTCTCATACTAAATCCAAAACACAGCACTATAGCAGCTACTAGGAAGAAAATTAACTCTATCCCAGCTGAAACCAGGATACTTGATTATACAAGTAATGATATATGTACGTTACAATTTGCATATATTTCTGATGATGACTTTTACATCACCATTTCAGCTGGAGTTGATGCATATAGAAACACTGTGTCCTGGTCCTCTCTCTTAAACTTTAATGTAAGAATCAATATTGGAAGTCTTTTTTTTATTAAATTATTCTTACTGAACTCATATAACTCCATGTTACAATGTGCTCTGTGTATGTATGTTGATAGGTTAAAGTCCACAGTTATGTTGAATTCCATTTGAGAGAAATGTTCTGCAGAATCTTAACAGCTGATGGGACCATGAATCTGCTGAGGCCTCTAGGTATTAACACAATAAAGTAACAACATAATCACAGGTTCCAGCAACAAATTCCAATATTGGCCTTTAGACAACAATAGAAGACAAAATTTGAGGAAATTTATCAACTTCCAATTTCTTCTTTCTCAAATGCTGGTCTGCTGGGGGCTGATGGGGTCCATCTGTGAGAGAAGGGGCCCAACTTAAATGCCTCTATGCAAACACACGTAGCATGGGGAATAAACAAGAGGAGTTAGACGTGTGCATACCTGCAGGGCTATGATCTTATTGGCATCGTGGAGACGTGGTGGGATGGCTCCTATGACTGGAGTGTTGGAATGGAAGGATACAGGCTCTTTAGGAAAGACAAGCAGGGGAGATGAGGAGGGGGTTTCGCTCAGAAATTGTCTGAGCAGCCAGGGATCAGGTTAAGAAAGCTAAAGCCCTGATAGAATTATATCTGACCAAGGATGTCAAAGGCAACCAGAAAAGCTTCTATAGGTAAGTTGGTGACAAAAGAAGGACTAGGGAAAATGTGGACTCTCTCCAGAAGGAAACAGGAGACCTGGTTACCCGGGATATGGAGAAGCCTGAGGTACTCAATGACTTTTTTGCCTCAGCCTTCACCGGCAAGTGCTCAAGCCACACCGTCCAAGTCGCAGAAGGCAAAACCAGGGACTGGGAGAACGAAGAACCACCCACTGTAGGAGAAGATCACGTTCGAGACCACCTAAGGAACCTGAAGGTGCACAAGTCCATGGGGCCTGATAAGATGCATCTGTGGGTCCTGAGGGAACTGGCAGATGAAGTTGCTAAGCCACTATCCATCATGTTTGAGAAGTTGTGGCAGTCCAGTGAAGTTTCCACTGACTGGAAAAGGGGAAACACAATGCTCATTTTTAAAAAGGGAAAAAAGGAAGACCCAGGGAACTACAGGCCAATCAGTCTCAGCCCTGCCTGGCAAGATCATAGAGCAGAACCTCCTGGAAACTATGTGTGCTAAGGCACACAGAAAATAAGGACATGACTGGTGACGGCCAGCATGGCTTCACTAAGGGCAAATTGTGCCTCACAAATTTGATGGCCTTCTATGACGGAGTTACAGCATTAGTGGATAAGGGAAGAGCAACTGACGTCTTCTACCTGGACTTGTGCAAAGCATTTGACACTGGTCTGCACAACATCCTTGTCTCTAAATTGGAAAGACATGGATTTGACGGGTGGACCATTTGGTGGATAAGGAATTGGCTGGATCATCGCACTCAAAGAGTTGCAGTCAAAGGCTCAATGTCCAAGTGCAGACCAGTGACAAGTGGCGTTCCTCAGGGGTCGGTATTGGGACTGGTACTGTTTAACATCTTTGTTGGCGAAATGGACAGTGGGATTGAGTACACCCTCAGCAAGTTTGCTGACAACACCAAGCTGAGTGGTGTGGTTGACACACTGGAGGGAAGGGATGCCATCCAGAAGGACCTTGACAGGCTTGATAGGTGGGCCTGTGCGAACCTTATGAAGTTCAGCAAGGCAAAGTGCAAGTTCCTGCACATGGGCCAGGGCACAAATACAGTCTGGGCGGAGAATGGATTGAAAGCAGCCCTGAGGAGAAGGATTTGGTTGATGAGAAGATCAACATGACCTGGTAATGTGTGCTTGTAGCCTAGAAAGCCAACCGTATCCTGGGCTGCATCAAAAGAAGCATGGCCAGCAGGTCAAGGGAGGTGATTCTGCCCCTCTACTCCACTCTGGTGAGACCCCACCTGGAGTACTGTGTTCAGCTCTGGGGCCCCCAACATAAGAAGTACATGGAGCTGTTGGAGTGAGTCCAGAGGAAGGCCACGAAGATGATCAGAGGGCTGGAGCACATCTCCTATGAAGACAGGCTGAGAGAGTTGGGGTTGTTCAGCCTGGAGAAGAGAAGGCTCCAGCGAGACCTTATAGCAGCCTTCCAGTACCTGAAGGGGGCCTACAAGAAAGCTGGAGAGGGAATTTTTACAAGGGCATGTAGTGATAGGACAAGGGGTAATGGCTTTAAACTGAAAGAGGGTAGATTTAGATTAGATATAAGAAAGAAATTCTTTACTGTGAGGGTGGTGAGGCACTGGAACAGGTTGCCCAGAGAAGTTGTGGATGCCTCCACCCTGGAAGTGTTCAAGGCCAGGTTGGATGGGGCTTTGAGCAACCTGGTCTAGTGGAAGGTGTCCCTGCCCATGGCAGAGGGGTTGGAACTAGATAATCTTTAAGGTCCCTTCCAACCCAAACCATTCTATGATTCTATGAATGCAATTTTATACATCGTGCTGAAGTAATATCAACTACAATGAAGTGTGCAGCTGCTGATGACAGCTCAATGGAAAATGATTTTACCACCTCACTAAATTTTTATAATTTCAGAATTTTTCGAAGTATTTAACAGGAACAGAGCAGGGGATTGAATCTGAAACCCTTGCAGTCCAAAGGTCTTAATGCATCAGATGGGAAAGGTGAGGTTATGCCATGTATCCTCATGCATAGATGTGGCTTTTTGCTATGATAAACTATCTTCTGGTTCAAAGGAGTCTGTGCAAGACATCACCTGTTACAAATGAATGCATTTCAGTTGGCACCAGTGGAGCTGGTTTGATTTACACCTGTGAAAGCACTGGCACTCCCTCTGTACCAGTGCCTGGCTGGAGTCCCAGTGGCTAAGTGGGAGCATAATGCTGATGCCTGAAACTGAGAAATGCGGGAAAGGAATGTGCCACAAACAGGGGTCTGGGGAAAAATCATCATAGCTTTCAGCAGCAGATACCCATATTCCTTTTCAAGGCAATACTTATTTTTTAATTCTGAAAATTAAATGAAGAAAAGACAACATTGCAATGAAATTCTACAGTCTTGCTATTTAATTGTGCAAGATCTGCAAAATATCCAATGGCATTCCTCTAATTAATTAAAATTGTAAGTGTAGAGGAGTGGTGCTTTTTTTAGGTAGTATATAAGATTGTAGTGTTTCCTTTTTGAAACAGGAATCACTGTAAGAATATCAAAAAGACTTGCATCTCTCTGGATGCCACATACTGACAGTAATATATTATTTTGCATTATGTTCCCTGCTGTATCCCTTCTACAATATATATAAAAGATCAATTCATGAAAATATGAATTATGCTGTATGAATAAATATAATAAAAATAGATACTAGAGACTTAGGAAGCCTTTACATGAAACAAGCTATATCTATAACCAAATTTGTAAGACATCTATTAGAGGAGAGATCACAATTTCTAATGACTGCCTAATTATATTTATGAAGATAGTCTCTCTGAAGATCAGCAGAAAACCACTGTTCAAAAAGTTGAGAAAAAGCAAGAACTTTATATTGCAAAGCGTCACTGAAATTAAGCTGTTGGCAGGGTTAGATATTTTCAGTCTAAAATGAGGTATTTATGGTTGTGAAGTGACAAAATCTATTTTCTTTCAAGGGTGTGTGAATGTGATCTATTTTCTGTAGAATTATACTCTATAGATGTCTTAAGCTACAAGGTATAAAATCATGGTTTATTTTCCTTATTCCTCATATGTTAACTACTTGGGCTTTACATGGAAAATATCATTAGTGTCAGAGGACACATACTTGAATACCAAATCCAGCATGATCAATATATGAGATTCCTCATCTCATCTAATAATAGGTCATGACATTATGCACATTTTTTTTCTTGAGATTTAATTTCCCATGGAAACTATAGCTACAGCTGCTCAGTTGCACAACCTTTTCTTCTCTCACAGGCATTGCCCTACTGATGCCAGTGGGAATCCCTTTGTGTAGGCTGTAGGATTAGTTATGAATATGTCATAGGGACGACAGTGTACTGTATGCCATTCTGCTTCTGAAGTGACAGACAAAAAGACTGCTGCCTGCTGATGGCCGCCATGGCAAATAAGGGCTACGGAATGACGTCCACTACTGGAAGAGACCATGGCTCTGAGCAGTTTCCCACTTTTTCCCTTGGCAGCATTCACTTCTCCACCCCAAATGTCTGGAGATAACTGAATTCCCTTGAACTTCTTTATATCATACTGTCCCATCTAGTTAATGCAGTTGAATAGTTGGCCTTTGTAAGCCTGGCTCTTCTGAAACTAATTATGGAAAACTTCTTGCCAGAGTTGCTCTTCTTAGGAGGCAGTAACCTGTATGAGGGACAGTAGCTGTGGAGAAGCATACATTTCCACACCACAACTGCAACTAGGAGAAGAAATATATCTCCAGCTATGTAGTCATAAATATCTACAGGCATAGTAGTCATGAAGCTAGTTATCTCCCACTGTTAATCAGTCCCTAACACAGAAAACTATGGTTAGGGGTTAGCTGACCTCCATAGTCTTAGAAATGGTGCATCTGACCACAAACAAAGTGAATCCCAAGCCTGACTCTGGCTCCCTGACTCAGCTCTGCAAAATATCCAGAGATAGCTACTCTGGAAAGTCAAAGGCTCAGTATAGTTCCTAGAAGCGTACCCTCCATAAGACTCCCTAAACTGGGTCTACCCTTCTTTAGGAAGCCACAGTTCTCTGACATGCAGAGACACGAAAGGACACAGATCACCATACAGAATCCTGTTGCATTAGCCAGTGGTCTACCTATGCTGAAATATTTTCTGTGTGTATATCTCAAAGATGATAATAATAATAATTATAGTTATTAATAATTAATTATATAAATAATAAATAACATGATTTATATATTATATAAATATAATTGTATAATATAGTATAATAAATAACAAATAATAAACTATATATCATATAATTTATAATTTAATATATTATAATAAATAATAAATAAATTTTATTATAAATTATACATAATATTATTTCTACATTAATATTATATTATATAATAATACAATAATAGTGATAGTAATTATTATTATTATTAAAAATCACTGATAAATACACAACTTTTAAGTACTTTTAACTGGAGCTCTGTCATAAATCAGAAAGAACAGGTTCCTGTAGTTAGAACATGAAAAGAAAGACTGGAGCTGTAGGGTCTCCTCCTTTTTGGGTAAACACATTGTTGGAAACATATGCTGAAAGAGTATCAATTTAAGTCCATTGCATTTGGAGAGGTCAAAGATTCTAAACCGATTATAAAAGCTTATGCTTAATTTGACATTGATTGGAACTTTAAGTAGCAAATAACTCTTCTGCTGTTTCATTTTTTATTTATATCAGTATGCTCTTCAATTCCAGTCTGACCTTGGGGGGTTTTAGAGCAAAGGCTTTTGAATTCTGTTGGTGCTGATTAAACTTTCTTCTTTTTGATCTTTCCCTTAATACTTTTTTTTTTGTTAATTCAAATATTTTTCTTCACTGACTATTGCAAATGAATATAAAAACTCTCTTCCTCATGTATTTAAATTTAATGTTATGTTAAATACAAAAAACTTGTTCTGTAAATCACACTTGCTGTAAAGCAGTGTCAGTTAAGGTGTCTCTTTTTGTTTGATAATGACACACTAGAACAGGTAGGGAATGACAGAGCAGAAAGATTCTGCCTCAACCTGTCTATCACTGTGACAAGGCATACTATTATAAACTATTTGACCACTTCTCTTTTCTAAATAGGAAAAAAAAAATCTTAGTTTTTATCTATCTTAGTTTTATCTATCACATAGGTGAAAAAAATTAATTTTAACACATATATTAGAGGGATAATTTTAAGGCATTTACAGACACAGAATTTTATGAGTGAAACAGAATATCTTCTGAATTTTTAATCTCTTTGTCTTAACTTAAGTTGGTCCAAAAAACCCCAAGTAAATAAGCACACCACAACACAAAAAATGCAAAATAATCCAGCAGTCATGAATCAATACTGCTTAATGTGTATGAGATATAGGAATGGAAGGTACAGCGGAGAAGCTGAAAGACTTCTGTGCTCAGATGTCTCAATTCCAAGAAATCGAAATTGCGTGAATCATGTTGCAGTTGCAAGATTTCCTTAGAACAATATTTTTAAAGGCTGTATTAATGAAATCACCTTTTCATACAGCACCTGTGGATTTTCCTCAGGTTTCAGATGAAGCATAGGAAAGGGTTGTGTTGTACATAAACATAAGGTTAAACATAATGGTTAAACATAAAGGTTAAACATATGTTGTACATAAACATAAACATAAGGGTTGTGTTTCACATTAAATATTCTTTGAGCATGAAACTGTAACTTGCTGTGCATTTGCTACAGTGTTGAGACAAACTTCCTGCAACACTGATTAAGGTCTAGGTATAATTCAAACAAGGTATAATTCAAACAATATTGCAATAAACAGCAGTCCCTCCACTTTTTAAAACTACTTGCTGAAGCTGGTTTCTAGTCTCACCAACTTACATTCTTTGCCTCAAGGACCAACAAGAAATTGGTAAAATACAAGCAGTGATTACTTAACAGCAGAGTAACAACTTACGAAATTTTGTGGTCTCAATGTAAGTAGGTTCAACAAATTAAAAAAAGAATGTGATTAATGAAGAGCTACTCTAGAAAGAGCGGCAGAAACTTGTTTTTGAGGTGGCTGAGTTAATGCGGTCACTCTGGAGGAACAGAAATGAAAGTGCTTACGGAGCATACACCTTGCAGGCCTGCTTGCACATCACCTCCTGCATCGTGATGTCCGTACTGCAATATGACACCATTTCATATTCAGAATGACGACTAAAATCAGTGGTGGAAGCCAGGACATACTGTCAGAGGGAGAAGGCCTACTTGAGGAAAAGGTTGTATTACTTTCAAGCTCCTTTAGAAACAGAAAAACTTTATCGATATAGCTGGCAGGGATATGAACTTTATTTCCAATTTCAGAGTTTTAGAAATAATAATGAAGGGGTCATATCTACAATTTTTTACTCAATCAAATATAATTAGGGTCTTCAGGAATAGTACCAGTCATTTCAATAGAAAGTATATGAGGTGGTATTCATGATATTAAAACTTAATAAGTTAGAGAATATAATAAATAAAACAAGTAAATTGGTACAATACAGATAAGTGACACACTGCATAGTTCGCATTTTCTTCTAGCTTGAGTTACAGAAAATTTTTTTGGCAGTCTTGCAAAAATAAGAAAATTTCTCTTTCAGTGGGGTCTTTTAATTAATTGACCTTTGGATGGGATAAAAGTAGGTCCTTAAGACACAGGTAAAGTGTCAGAATTTGTTCTCCAGGCTTGGATTATTTAAAACAAGCAGCATTTATATGGCACTATGCAGAACTGAATCAAATCACAGAAATCCTATACATATATTGTAAGTTATGGATACATTCATATTTCACATATCATTAAGCTGCACTGTATAAGAATATCGGTATGCCTTCTTTTTAATAAAAACACCACACCTATGTACTAACAAGCAAAAGAAAAATATCTTCCACAGCTCAAGCCTAAATAATTTCTGCTCAAATGGAGCAGTTTAATTATAAATCTGAATGGTTATTGTCTCTGCTGGATTGTCCCAAAGCAATTTTTTAAAAAATGTGTTGGGTTTGCAGGAAGTTATATTCTAGCTATAGCATTTACTTGCAAGATTTACTCATGTTTTTAATGGATAAAGAAAAATGTTCTTAAGAATCAGCAGAGAATACAGTATAATAGATAAAGAAATTAAAGAGCTTTATAATTTGGAACGGAAATGATTATATGGCTGCAGTGATATCTCTTTTCTATAGGTGTGGCAGTACTTATGTTTTATACTGACAAGATGAAAGAACAGCTACCTCTGCTGCTGCTATTGGGGATGGAGAAGGAAATGAAGAGCATAGAGTCATTTTACCCCAGAGACAGAGGGTGGCAAGGTTATTGCTACAAAGACCTTGGAAGAAGGAATAAGCAGGAAGCAAGGTAGAAGAGCTGTGTCTGGGTGTTTATATTCCATCCCTTTTCTGATAGAGCTGCTCAGTGAAACAACAGAGGTGTTAATTTGTTCCTAATCCTTCTGCATATGGTTCTTCCAGAAGTCCTGGGGAAAATAATTTACAAGGGCAAAATCTCTCCAGGCTCCAGGGAAGCCTAACTGTGTCCATAAAGCTTAAATCTTGGCCTCGAGAAAGTCAATGGCAAAACTCCCATTGTCTCCAATTTTATTCAATAATAACTAGGGCCTTGCAAGTACTAGCAGGGTACTCTCCTGCAGAGTGAGAGTAAACATTTTCTTTTGTTTCAATTCACACATTTAGGTAAATTTTCTTTCCACTTATAAGTTTTAACAAATGGAAGATCTCAAAACGGAAACAACGAAAGTATTTTCTTGTGTGGAAATCATTCACCATCTCTCTCTCTCTCTCTCTCATTTCCCAGAACCTCAAATACTACTATTTGATTGCTTCAAGATTCGAGAGGTGGGACAAACTTGATCAAATAATGCTTTTTGCAATTTTAACAATAAACTTTCCGTTAGACAGAAATTACTGTGAAATCCTTCCACTGGTACAGGAGTTACTTGTTATGTGACAGGGGTTTTATCCATTTATTAATGTTCCCAGAAGTAAGGCTTCTTTCACTGACAAATGTTGCAGCTATTGATAGCTAAATTCACCTGGATTTGCAGTAGCTGCTAATTATGATCAAGGAAGTCATATTCACAAAGGGAAGCATTTTTTAGCAATTTTCCTAAAAAATATTCCTTTGGTGTGATAGATGATTTGCACATACCCTTTTTGAATGTAAGGACAGACTTAGTTATTAAATAATAATAAATACTTTGGCTGGAGACATTCTAAGCATCAAACATCTTTTATTTCCTTTGCTGTCTGCCTTTAAGTTTTCATGGATTCGCAACTCAGTTCTCAAGTTCATCATCTTACTACACTTACTCCAAATATAGAAACCGGGATTGAGAAACATGTTTGTGCCTCTCTAAAAAGACAATGTAAACACGACTTATGATAAAGAACAAATTTCTCCTTTGTTCTGACAAATGTTTTTCCTCACTGAATAACAGAGAATCTCTACTGTGAATAAGGTATTTTAAGAAAACATGCAATCTAGTGACAGATGAATTTTAACTATACTTGAAAGACATATGTATAGAAACTACATATTTGTTAATGAGATTACAGAACACTGGTACCTATTTAGAATTAGATACTAAACTAATTAGCATCTGTTTGTTAATGAAACTCTTACTTGAGCAATATTTGCACCATAAATTGAACTGAATTTAACAATAAAGGATAATGTAGTCTAATTTACATAGGACAATAAGTCAATTACTGCAAGAATCTAATTCATTCAGGAAGGTAATATATAAACAGAGTGCTTTTGCTTAAACCAAATAAAAGAATGAACAGGTAATTACACTTATTCATTAATGAATTTGCCAAAAATAAGTAAGCCAGAAAACAGTAATTATTTCTGTTGCTCATCTTTTTTGAGGGAAAAATACTCTAGATATACAAATTACTGAATCTGGAAAGCTAGTGTTTCTAATTCTATTAACAAATTGATTATTAACATATTTCTTTTCAGTGCAAAGTTATTTGTTAGAAAATCTCATTTCTTTCAAGGATGTCTGATGGTGATTTATCTTCTGCAGAATTGTATTGTATAGATTCAGTGCAGTGAAAACTGCCTTACAAGACTATTCCCTTGTAAGTATTGCTTACAGTAATCAAAGAGTATTGCTCTCTAGCATTGAGGCAAGCTATATTTTCCTATCTCATTCAGGAGGCAAGATCTACCTTCTGGACAACTACCATAGTGTGTGACTAAATGAACATAGCAGGTGCAGCCTCAGAAAACACAGTATGCAAGCCACCCATGGAAAGACATGCAAGGCCATACTCTGTAGTATTGCACTTTATTTATGCATAAGGGATAACGCATAACTGCCAAAACCCACATCCACAGCAGGGCACAGGTCTGTTTGTACCAGCCACGTGCCCCATAGAGCTTGTTCTACTAAAGGAACAATGGGGAGTTTGACTCAATAAGAACAGAAAAAGAAAAAGGCTTCATGCACAGAGCTTCCCACTCCTACCCTCACCTTCCACACCTGCACAGGGAAATAGCCATTCTTGTTGAGCTGCTGTGAGATCCAATTTAGAGCTATATCCTTTACTCTAAAACTAAGTCTTTTGAGAGGCTGGCTTAGGGGTATGAAAAGAATACAGCATTCACTTATAGTGGGCCTTTTTAAGCTTTCAGAATAGATTAATCCCTCACTGGCATCCAGTTGCCCTTGTTCTGAGTGCTGCAAAATATGCTTTGCAAAATCATCTAGCACAGGCAAAAGAAAATATTTAAGCAAAATGAGCTTTTGATTTACTATATGTGTGCCTTAAACGTGCATATTTTTCATTTTAACGATACATTTACAGGAAGCATGAATCGGTGTTGTGGGATGCCAAACACCTGTCACAATGAAATTTCCCAGCACACTTACAGCCTTATCAGTATGATGTTCTTCTGTAAGAATTCAACTGAATACTAAATTTTCTATAAATATTCTGTTAAAATGGGTAAAATTAGTGAGACACCCCTGCTAAAGATTTTGAAATGCATAAATACATTAAGATTTCTTTGCTAATTTGTTCATTAACTTAATGACCTAGTTAGACTGGGCTTAGCCAGCATGATTAACAAGCCATTATAACACTGATCACCCAGAAGATAATCTTAAAATTAGTTTGTTTTAAACAGTACTTCTAAGTAGTGGAGTTTTCATTACTGGAGCAGCTGTTACCTGGGGCAACAGTAATTTACTTTCCTCCTAATTTGATATATCAGCTGCAGCTAGCAGCAGTGTAGTATTTCTGACTTCCTGAAGCATCTATACTGTAGTGAACTGTGTTAGTACTGTGGACACCTGGTGACAATTTTGGGGCTTGTGTGGCTCCTTTATTATGAGCACCACGGAACTGACCATGGAATATGGGATTCGTTGGGATTTTTCTTTTTTAGTAAAAACTCTAATATTTACCTTCGTAAAGTTGAACCTACACAAATTCATTCTTAAGTGTGAGATGAATGTGAAATGGAATCTGCATTTTACAAGAGAAAACAATGGGAGAATCTGAAGACCTCCCCTCATTCCACAAATAAAAAATTGTTTTGTTCATACATATGAAAGAACCTCAGAAATGCTGATTAACCTCCCCCTCAAAAAAATTCTGATACATGCCCTCTCTACCAAAGCAAGTTTGCCCTTGAAAGGCATTGTTTTCGTCTTTAAGAAAGAGCAACAAGAAACATTTTTGGAAGACAGAAAAAAATTATAGATAGTGGCTCTCCAGCTTGCCCGTGATCTGTGAATGTCCTGACTTTGATCAGCAGACGAATAGGTGTTTCAGCCAGGCTGGGCTGTACAGCTAAGAAGAGATACATGCCTACTTATAAAGAGCTTATAAAGGAGTGTTTACGTATGTCAGCTGGAGGATGTTTCTCTCCGTGGCTGCAGTGCAGTGTTCTAACATATATCCCTCCTCAGCACAGCAACACAGATGCACCAGAACCACTGAAGGAAGGTTGTAAGGTGCTTCCAGATGACTTCCCAAAAGTGTATATAAACTTTTGTTCTCCCAGTATTACTGACTGTATTTTGTGGGCTGATCCTGCTGCTACAGCTAACTCTCTGCCACAGGAGAAGTATCTGTGTCATGCTACACCAGGGCAGCAGATACCAGCTCTTTCTCTACTTTGTCCTCAAGAACTCCTAAATTTCCTTGCTGAGCAGTACTGCCTGCTGTGGAAAGGATGGAAAAGCGCTTTTCCCTGTGGACAGGCAAAGTAATAAACTAGTCATGGCAACAGCAAATTAGCAGCACATATCAGCACTGCGGGTTGTATATAGGATTTGAGTAGCAACACGCTGTCAAAGTCCTGGAGGTATTATGAACTTTGACATAGGGAAGTTAATGATGTTCAGGTTCTACAAACTCATGTTCATATAAGAGCTACAGATAACTGTACATCAGATTTCAAAGGGCATTAACAACCCTACTTAGAGGAAGGGAAACAGACAAAGAAATAAAAGGTTAGAAAGTAGCTCAATGGTACAATTTGTAAACAGAATTCAGTGAAAATGTAGTGACTTTAATGGCAGTACTCTACCTTTTAGCTGCATTCCAGCACAACAGCAGCTGTAGATGAGCATTAAGTTTGCTTTCATTCAAGCCACAGAACCCCAAAGATCAGAGAAGTGAAGCAGAACAATCTAACTTTGTACAACTTCAGCTGGGAACACCTAAGAAATTGTCAATCCCAGTAACTCCAGCTGATTCTGAAGAAGAGCAGAGATGATGATCTCGACAGACAACACCAACTAAAGCATACTTGTCTTCCTTCCATATGAAACTGCACCAACTTAATGAAGGTTTAAAGATGAAAACACTAAATCTCAAGACAGTGGTATCAGAGGGCCTATAAGAAGAACATTTGGATCGTTTATCAGCACAAAAGCAAATAATCAAATGACGTTTCCCTGGCTGCTGGTTTTACACACACAAACATACACCCACATGTTTTCCATATGCTTGTTTTAGAGTAGTTCTTTTCCTGGTGAGACATGGAAGAGAAAAAAGAAAAAAGAGAAAAGAAAAAAAAAAAATCAAACATGTAAATCATATGCAATCGATGTTGCAAAACAGCTAGTAAATGTTTCCAAAAGAAAGGGCAAATGAATTTTACATAGCCAAGTATTTTAAAAATACACATTTTATTACAATCTTAAAGGAAAAAACAGATTATATTTTAGGCTGCATTCTACATACAAGATTTCTCTATCACAGATTGTGAATAATGTATGCATCCTTTCTCATCTCTTTCATATATAAAAGGTTTTGAAATATTAATTTTTGTAGTTTAGAAAAAATTACAGTGAATATTTTCATGAGCATGTATTCAGGAGAAAGTACTGGCCTTCACAGAATAAATGTACTGTTAAGAGCACAAACCAATATTTAGAAAATGATTTCTGTTCTTCATAACTCTTTTTACCCTTTTTTCACTTGAAAAATTCATTTTTGAGTTGGACTATTCTAATTTTTTTTCCATTTTTAAAAAATTTGACTAGACTTCATGTTATCTTTCATTATTACAGTGAAAAAATATATTTAAATAGACCATATTTCCTAAACCAAATACATCAACAAATAATTTTTCATTTCTCTGTCATGTTTCTTATAACTTTGCATTGCCTGTTTCATGCTTTGTCTTATCAATCAATTAGGATCAAGTCAAAATTTATTAAATCGGAAATCTCTCAGTGACTTCAACATAAATTGGGTCTGTCTCATGATTTTTATTGTTCCTTGTATGTTTTTTTCATGTTGCAAAAAGTAATAGCCAAAAAGTAACCAAAAAGAAGGCATATGGGTAAACGCAACTTTTACTGAGGTTTTATTTTGTACTTGTAGTCCACCTGTAGACCTCACATGCAGGTCATACACATTTTTGTGAATATATACATGTATACATACATACACACACACACACATACGTATACTAGACTCCATGAATATAATTTTGGGGTTATTTGTTTAAAAAGTGATTCAACAGCACAGCAGGATATATACATGAGCAAACAATGGAAATTTTTGCTCAGGCACCTCTCTTGCCTCTGTACCTTGGAAGCCCATTTCTTCTAACTCAACAGCCTGTCTCTGCTCTGATTTTGTGCAAATCATGTAAAGACTTATTTTCTAGTACCTAAACTTTTCAAGGATTGTTGATTACGAGGTGTACATTACAAGCATGAAAATGACATATTTATGCATACAATTTATATAAATATAAATCTTAATATATATATCACAAAAAACTACTTCAAAACTGAGATCATACTCTCCTACTTTATACTACTATTCTGCATAATTTCTTCCTCACCTTCAGACACTTGGCTGTATAAATCACTTCTGCTCAGTAGCTCTTCTTAAAAGGACTGGAAAATTTAACTAAAATTTAGGGAAAGAGGGCTGACTAAACATGTCAGCACTCACCTAGCCTTGGGTAGTTTCTCCATATCTATTTTTTATTAGACACGAGCTGTACCTATGTTAGCAAGTAACGTAACGTGGATCTGTAGAACGAAGCAGCTGATGCTGAGGAACAATGCCAACAGTAAATGCACCTCAGGGTTTTTTTGCTGCAGACAAGATCTCATCTGGTTCGATGGACTAAGTGCCAATTCATGTAGTGCCTCCTTTCAGCTTATTTTTATCCAGAAGTGATCTAGTTTGTTCCCTCCAAGACCTCTCCTGATGTGAACAAAAGTACAGTAAGTCTGAACGATCAAGAGATTTGCCTCAAAAGTGCACTTCAGATCAGAACGAAAATTCTCATGAAGATTCGCCAGCTATCAGGTAATGCACAAATGCCATGATTTTGGTACTTCAGCATTTAAGAAGGATAATATCCACTTCTTTGTTTTGAGAGAATCAAGAAGCATTTTTCAGGAAAGGCCCAATTTATTTTTTGAACACAGCTCAAAATGGAAGTGCGCTTTAGTTTATGTTTGTATTGTAAACAAAGGCAATTTCTCTTGAAGTAAAGATATACAGGTTTCATCAGCTGGTTATAAAATTAGTAGTGGCATAATGTGAAGTGAACTGGAATTTAACAGGAAAAAAATGAAAATTTACTTTAAAATCCCTGAATCTGAACTTTAATTTTATGAAAAGGACTTATGTTAATAAAGTCTGTCAAAATGTGTGGGGTATTGGCAGCATTTAGACAAATGTCACCATTATCTTTCTTTGTAGGCACTGTTTTAGACAAGTGTTCATCTTGTCCTTTAGTTTATAACACCCATGAATATTAAGACTATAAATGGCTTTCAGCTATTTAAATACATGATCATGATACAATGTCAATGGCTTTGCAAATTTGTTGCATAATTTTACCTATATTTATCTTTGTAATTTACTTTTTTCGTGAAGTTTGAGGTACATTACTGGAAAGTAACACTGGAGATAAACTACTGAAGCAAATAACTTCTGCATATTTATCTAACTCATAGCATACTAACTGTCCATCATTAACATCAATCAACTGTCCATCAGTAACAGGCAACAGAGCCCACAGAAACACACAGAATTAAAGAATATTTGGGGCCTGTCTTGTGGATATTGGGCAGAGGGGTTGCAGGCTTCTTTCCCCCCAGATAATACCATTTTATATTTTCCCCAATAACACAAAATTATCTGTATAATGTATATAATGTTATAAAATTCAGTACACATTTCTTATTATCTTGTATAGACTATAGGAAAGCAATGCCAATAGGTTAATTACTTATACTATTATTTTTTACAAGTTTTTAACTACTGATACTTGGAGATAATTAAGAAAATGAGCAGCCTATCAGAATTATTTAATACACTGAGGAAGCCATGACTTCAGAATCAGTCTCTGGGGGTGGGCTCCCCAATGAAACAAGTTAACAATCTATTTTCCAAGGCACACAAGTGAAGAAGCATAAAGCATAATGCAGATAGATTATTATGAGTTTAACAGCACAAGATTTTTGATTGCCTGTTTTCTCTGTTATTTTAATAATTTTGTAATCTAGTCTGATGATCCATGAATACAGTAGGCTAGTGAGGAATTGACGGCACTGCCCTTTTCTCCCATTCCTTCTTTCCCATGAGCTTACTTCACCTTGCAGTTACAAATTTGACATTATTAATGTCAAGACTAGGGATGGACTTGGAAGCTAACTATTTAATCTAAAGAGCATTGCAGTGGCTGGATGTAGAGAAATTTAATCAGTAATCATTTATTTCATTTCCAGGTAGGCAGATCTGCCCAGCTCTCTGTTACTGTGTTGTTCAGCGTAGATAGAACTCCCTACTTATCAATTCAGATAATATCAAACAGTAGGCCATTATTTATATAAAAAACCACATGTAAAAATAATAACAAAATCAGAAGAATGGACTTTCTAGTCTCTAGGGTTTCAATATAATTTTGATAATTACTCTGACAAGTAATTCAGTGTTTCTTGTGCTTCAAGTCCCTATTTATGGAAGAGAGCTAATACTTTCTTGTCTCACAGAGCCACTGCAAGGATAATCATTGCAATGTTCAGATGCCTTAGTGATGAGGCCCATAAAAGCGCCCCTCTGAATCACAGTAGTTTATAGAGATAGTAATAAGTGTGGAGGACAGAACAATTAATTTAGTGTAGGATCAATTACAATTTCTTAGGGAAAAAAAAAAGTTCCTCCAAAACAAAAGAATAGGTTACACATTAATTTATTTTTTAATTGACAATATATCTAATTTTACTACCCTGGGTAATAAAATTATGCTATAATTGCTACTGGGCTCATCTGGCAAAATTTTACACTCAGCTTGCTGAAGAAGGAATGATGTAGTAAGTGCAATTCAGAACCAGGCCTTACAATAGCTTTCAGACATAGCAAATGAAGCATTGCAATGAACATGTCAAAATGGTAAATAAAATAAACCAATCTTGTTTGTATCCCACATAAAAGAAGAACTTATTTTTGGTTCTGTGTTTTGCTATACAAAAAAGCCAGAATTATTGTTTCTAACATAGATAACAAGTGTGTTATTGCCCTTTAACTTTTTGATAATACCAAATTAGTCTATCGCCCTAGAAATTACTCAAAAGAAGTAAATACTGTACTTTTTTAAAATGCCACAGTAACACCTACCTTTACTGAAAAGAAATTATCAGTAAAACTGGTCAGCGTTTCAAGTTTTCAGCATCTTTATTACAGTTCTCAAACTGCACAAATGTTGTCTGCCAGAATTCATTAGGCTTATGCGGGAATCTCCTGATTCCGCAAACACTCATTGATTATTTTCTCAGACTCTACTACTGGCATCAATTAGGGTTAAACTAGAAGCACTTACCTGCTGTTGGGCTGATACAGCTGGATTTGACAAGCAGGAGCTATTATCTGGCTTATATGATAGTGCTGAAAAAGTGCTCTCAGACTCTAGAACATATACCTTGCACTAATAACTTCAATGAGATTTTTTTTTCTTGGCTTGCTCTTTGACAGTTTATGCTTTGCTTCTCACACTAAGAAAAAACATCTTTTTAGAGCAATGAGACTGCTCTGCACCACTTTTTGAATTGTAATCCTTAATTCACATAAGCCATAATACATAAATATCTATAGCCTGATGTTTTTTCACACAGTAACTCTTGTTAACTAACCAAATCTGTATTTTGACACACCAAAAAAAAAAGTTTTTAGTTTCTCTATTACGAAATACTAAAAAACTGTGTTCTCTTCAACAGAGTATTTCTACATCAACACCAAGATACAAGAAAAAAAAAAGACTCATAATCATCTGTGATCAACAGCTTACTCAGACATCACTGCTGAAAAGCAACGACATCAGAAAAAACTGAATAGAACAACCTCTGCTGAATGGCACAGTGTCATCGCCAGGGACTATGGTTTACTCACCGCCATAGTCACAGGGAGAAAAGGTTTTACTAATTAAATCACATTTATTGACTTTAACTTCTAAGATATTGGAACAGAAAATTCTCTCTCATCTTGCTTCACCTTAAGCTTCTTTAAAGGGCAAGTGGAACTGAGAACCACAAAACCACTTTTGAAAACCTAGAGAAGTAAAGAAAAATCAAAAGGCTGGTGTACACACTCCTGACAGACCTAACTTCTTATTCAACCTGCACACAAAACATCTACTCTCCTTTAATTTATGTGGTATTCATTTTGTATAAAGAGACTGTACGTAAACATATAAAGAACTGTGAAGGTTTTTGAATTTGCAAGATAAACAAGGACTTCTTCCACAGAAGTAAAGCAGAAGGTATAACAAAAGCTTCATTTACTTTTTGCTTTTCAGTTTATCAGGCAGTCAGACTAACACGACATGATTTCAACTCTTATCCACTTTAACAGGTCATTTTGGTTTCATTTTGTAAAGTATGATTTGAATAACCTATTGCATTTTCCAAGAATGGTGTAAGATTTGTATAAAAATATAAAAACATCACAGCAAGAAGATATATGGGAATATTTGTGCTTCGTATCTGTCTTTTGCAGCCATGTTTGAGTTTGGGCTTGAGTGCAGGTACCACTGCAGTTCAAGGGTTGTCACATTTGTGTTATATGTAGATGACGAGCTTGCTTGGGAGGTTTCATTGCACCTGATCAAATCCCCTCCCATACTCAAGTTGGCCTGAGCACAGATTGAGCTGGTTTCCTCTCGTCTGAAGGCAAAGATAGAATCACACAGACAGCATGGAAAGCTGGGTGTGCAGGCTACAGCACAAGCTCGGTCCTTCAGCTAACAGGACAGTAAGTATAGCTGCAGCCATGCATAGCGGAGGTGTTCAGCGCTTAGGCCAATTTTAGAGTAAAGGGATCTTCTGAGGGGTTTGCAGGGGGCCTGAGCAGGCTCAGCTCTTTTTAAGGATCTTTTAAAGGAAGATCCTCTGCCAGCTACATGGACTAAAAAACTAATGGAACAGTGTGAAATGGTAGGTAGTGAGAGAGTTTGCAGGGCGTGAATGTTTACAACAATATCACAAAACTCTTGCTAACTGGATGTTTTTCTCAACGTCACATCTCAACATCTGCACTACTATCTTAAAGCTTTCTAAACGAATATTATTACTAATATAGCCACATTCACTAAAGAATTAGTACATTGCTACATGAAGTACTACAGATATTTGCATTTTACATATGAGCAATGTTTATATTTTCACTAGGAAAATTAATATTTAAGTAAATATTTTTTTATTTAGAATGGAATTGTTCTTTGATCATATTCCTGCCCATCAAACTGTCCAAATGACTTTCAACAAAGTTAAATGAGTCACTCTGGGGACAAGACCAAAATAAACGCTGCTCATTTAAAGTCTCTCATTTATATTTTTTCCTAGGTGGAGGAGAATGCCTGTTATTACCAATGATCCCCACAGAAGAATGGTGTGCTGCGCTGCATGCAAGTGGCTTCCAACCCAGAACTTTGTCTCTGGCAAAGGCCAAAAATGGATACCTGGAGAAAAGCATAAGGTTAGAGAAAGCACAGTTCACCACATAATTTTCAAGCCTCCAGTAATTTGTGGAGACATTAGTGGTGACTCTGTAGTTATCAACCTTCAGCAGATTAATTTTTCATGAACTTGTTCACGCTCTTCTCCCACACATGAAAAATTTTAATATCCACAGCACCCTGTGGCAGGGAGCTACCTATTTTGGATTTATAAATTTTGTGAAGAATCACTTCCTTTTCTTTGTTCTGAATGTGCCACCTGTTGGCTTCATTTGATGCCCTCCACCTTACATTGGCGAAGGAGGGATTCCTCCCCCTTTAGCTTCACCACTGTGTTCTAGACTTCATGGAGACCTATCATATCTCCTCCTCTTTGTCTCTTTTCCAGGCTAAGGCATCCAGTTGTTCCTTACCGAGGATACAGACCCTTTGTATACTTCTCTGTACTTTTCCCAGTTCTTTGGGACACATGTCCTTTTTGAGAGCAGAGATAAATAATTCACACAGTGTTGAAGATACAGGTTCACCAGAAATTTAGATACAAAGATTTATTAATGACATTTGTTTTCTTCTGACACTGCTAAGAATTTTTAACATCCCATTTGCTTTTTTGGCACTCACTGCACACTGAGCAAATGTGCATACAACTATTATAAAACAAGATCTCATTTGAGAGAGATTATGGTTGCCTCAGAGCACAACATTTTATTAATGAAGTTAGAGTTATCCCCTCCTCCCCCCAGTATGTACCACTTCACATAAAATTTTGTCTATTATTTTAATCCTGTTTCATAAGGTCCTTTTCCCATTCTTCCCATTCACAGTTTGTCTTTACTAACTCAAATAGCTTAATATGAATAGCAAACACTGTCACCTGGATACTCACACCATTTCCCAGATCACTTACGATCATGTTAAACAACATAGGCTCCAGCCTAAATCCTTACTGATACTGATGATAGCACAAGAGTGTCCAGGATGAAACATAGTAATATTTTTTTTTTAAGTGATCAGTTAAGTATTTTCATGACACTAGGAGTGAATAATCCATCTGTTAGTGAAAATCTACTTTTTTAGCGAGCAGTAGCAAGGTCGTAATGGCACTAGTTCAACAGTATCTATAACAACTCTAGCTTACATGTTCAGAGACAAACAGTTAAAAAAAAATACAACGTACACAAGAAAATAATCTCTGTAATTAAAGCTGGTGCTAGAAGACTGGAGATTGATTTTTTTTTTTTTTTTTTTTCCCCCCAAGCTCAGCTTTGTTGTCTACATACACTTTTTTCTCTTGTTGTAAATACAAGAACAACTACTGCACACAGCTGTTTAGACAAAACCTATTGTAATTCTGAAGTATTTTTTACTATTTAAGCTAACACTGCTATGGCTCAATCCATAACATTTTGGCTACCATGACTGGAGCCAATAATTTCAGAATACAAGGAAGTACAGGTATGTGAAGGTAGAGGAAGAAAAATGTCATTGTTTAGCTGATGGAAAATGTTAGTACAGCAAGAGAACAGCTTGCATATTGTCATGTCACGTATGGAGCATCCTTTGCAGTCCTGCTTTCCTGCTGCAATGGCAGGACCCGCCAGCTCTAAAAGGACCAGCATCTCAACTGCCTCCAATACTGTCTGTCTACACCTTTATTGCTAAAATTTCTGAGTTTCTATAAAACTGCTCTCTCTTGCCATCTTACTTCTTGAGTATTTCTTTAAATCTTATTTCATCTGTTCTGGTTTAACCTGTTTTTCTCCTACAGGTTTTATATTTTGCAATGCAGCAAGAATCAACAGGGTGGGTTTTTTTCTTAAATGTATTTATGAAACAAAACCTTCTTCATAAGAAAATTAAATTTAAGCCAGTAACTAGTAATTAAAACAATATTAGGTTTACTTTCAGCCTGTGTCAATGCTGGTGAACATTTTCTTCACTCATTATTATGTCTTTCAGCTTTTCTCCTCCCTTTTTCACCTTCTGTGAGATATCAGCCCCCAGGCTGGGTGGGAGAGGGAAATGCCAGCAGTATCAACTTAAGCAGCTTTCTCCTTAGTCATCCTCTCTTGCCTGTATAACGCTACAACATATATGTCACTGCAGCGGTCATAGTACACATGCTTTTGGTACACACAGTGGATGATACCAAGGAATTTATCAGACTTTTAAAATAATCCTGGAAAGAAAACAGAAGGGCAATTTTCAACCACATTGTTCTTATGCTTGAGTTCATCTTCTGCCCTTAGAAATAGCATCATCTCTGGTTTGTAAATGACTCTACAACATTATTGGATTATTTGGAATTTTATAATCTATATTTAGATTGAGTAAATGTTCAGGAACAAGTGGCAATAGAGACAGAACTACCCAAGAGTGTTCCTATAACAAAATTTATATTTATAATTTCCATTACTGGGACACCTGAATAATATTTGTTTATTTTTATGTAATATTCTTTCCTCAGTTTTATTCTTGTCACATTCCACTTTTCTTCTTTGTTAAGACGTTTTTTGACTTTGGTTTTTTTGCAGGTTTTTTTCCAGGTGGAAAAAATGTAATCTAATCTCTTTTACATATAAATTATTTTTTAGCAAATAAAAGGATCATTTATGAAAGCAGTTCCTTTCATTGGATTTCCACCAACATATGTGGAAAATGTAAGCAAGCTTTCGGGTACACAAGGTGTACTTCAAACCAAAACAAAAGCAGCAGTGTTCAAACTTAACTATAAATTGGGTTCATTGCTCAGAATTTAATTGGATAATTTGACCCTCTGTAAGGAGTAAAGTGATTGTAGCTTTTGCAGCAGAGTGGATGTCAGGTACAGGGAGACAGAAAGAAGGATTAGAGGATGGTTATCTCTAGAGGGAGAAGAGAGACAGGTCATTTACAGCCTGTGGAACATGGAGGTGGGTGAGGGAGAGGGAAACGGAGCTATGAACCCAATACCTGCTCTGAGCCCGTTGCTTTCTGTATCAGACAGTTACAAACTGTGGTTTGATGTACGTACTTCAGAAGCACAGGGGTTTTCGCACCCTAGGACGTCTGCTGTGAAAAGAGTCTCAGGGCCCTGACTCGCAGACCATGCTAGATGTAACTGCAGCCCCTGACGAGACTGCTAGTCCTAATTGTCTTTGTTTCTGTTTATAACTTAACATACAAGGATATTAACTGCAGTGGCTGAAAAAGGGATAATCTTCTAACCCTTTAGCTTCTCCTATAGGTTGGTGCTGGGCACCTGACTGGACATTTTTCTTTCTTTTGCCTAAAAAACATGCTTAATTAATAATTGATTGATTCTTGCTGGGAAAATGTTTTTGTTTCAGGATATTTAGCATTTGATTTGAAAAAATGAATTTAAGTTTGAATTTTGTTAATGCATTTTATTTTATACTCATATATTATTTTTTAATTTCAGTGGCAATTTTTCATGCTATGTTTTCAAACAATGTAAATAATTCTGTGTGTTTTATTAAAACAATGAATTTAAATGATGTAAATATTCACATTTTAACACCCTTTTAAAATTTTAAGTGGAATAATGAAACGAATTTTATGAATTTAAATTTATGAAGCTTGCTGTTCTAATTTTTTTTGCAAATAGTGTTTTTATACCAAGTCAGCATCCCCCTAAAGAAACATAAGTCCACATTTTGAAAAAAAAAAAAAAAAACAAACCTGTCTCATAGGTATGAAATCCTGAGCTTTAAACTAGTCTCCTATCATCTAGCAATTCTTTCATTAATATTTCTATAATTTGATTTTTCCTATTGAGAATTTATATTTTTGTAGTATGTTTCAGTGAGGTATTATGTTATCCCCTTCTTTTTTAACACCTCACACATTGCAGCAATCATAAACTTTATTCCATTTCTGAACATCCTTGTTACTTTGGTTTACACATTATTAGCCAGATACAGGAATGTCTGTAGGTATTTAATATCTTTCCGTATTTTGCTGTTTGGCTAATTCTATTTAATTTCCGACTTTGTGTTCTGGTGCTCTTCCAGAAAGGATATATCATGATCTCAGCTAGTTTCTCCTTCATAGAATCGTAGAATGGTTTGGGTTGGAAGGGACCTTAAAGATCACCTAGTTCCAACCCCCCTGCCATGGGCAGGGACACCTTCCACTAGACCAGGTTGCTCAAAGCCCCATCCAACCTGGCCTTGAACACTTCCAGGGTGGAGGCATCCACAACTTCTCTGGGCAACCTGTTCCAGTGCCTCACCACCCTCACAGTAAAGAATTTCTTTCTTATATCTAATCTAAATCTACCCTCTTTCAGTTTAAAATCATTACCCCTTGTCCTATCACTACAGGCCCTGATAAAGAGTCCCTCCCTATCTTTCCTGTAGGCCCCCTTTAAGTACTGGAGGGTCACTATAAGGTCTCCCCGAAGCCTTCTCTTCTCCAGGCTGAACAACCCCAGCTCTCTCAGCCTGTCCTCACAGGAGAGGTGCTCCATCCCTTTAATCATTTTCGTGGCCTTCCTCTGGACTCGCTCCAACAGCTCCACGTTCTTTTTGTGCTGAGGGCTCCAGAGCTGGATGCAGTACTCCAGGTGAGGTCTCACCAGAGCAGAGTAGAGGGACAGAATCACCTCCCTCGACCTGCTGGCCACGCCTCTTTTGATGCAGCCCAGCATACGGTTGGCTTTCTGGGCTGCAAGCACACATTACTGGATCATGTTGAGCTTCTCATCAACCAACAGCCCCAGATCCTTCTCCTCAGGGCTGCTCTCAATCCACTCATTGCCCAGTCTGTATCCATGTTTGGGATTGCCTTGACCCAGGTGCAGCACCTTTCACTTGGCCTTGTTGAACTTCAGTTCACTTGTAATTGATGATCTAATGTTTTACTAGTTATAAATTCAGTTTTGAGTTGCTGGCATACATAATACATGCTTGTGTCTGATCTGAGTATTGGAAACACTATGTCCACGGCTTCCAGGTGAGTCAGCAATTCTCAGCCAAACTACAGATTTAGATTAAACAAATTTAAAATTTTCAAATTCACTTGGATTAAAAGAAAGACTATGTTTTGGTTTGTCCCTCCCCTTAAAACCTCCAAAATATTTTGTCAATCTTTCTTTAAACTATCCTTTCACATATTTCCTGGTTCAAATGACCTTCATGTCCAGATGAAGCCATTTATACAAAAACATTCCAAATAAAACTACAATAGATATAAGGCTTTTCCTTAGCAGTTTAATTTCTACAAGGTCATTTGTATTTCTCTGTCTGTGTTGACAACATAAACTTCAGCACCATTAGCACCATCCACTCAGCTGTGTTCAGAGGTCTTGTGAGAACTGGTGACTTCATACTAACAGGACCATTGCCGCAGGCTTTCAGTCTCCTACACTGATCACTGAATTATTGGTCAATGCAGCCTGCTGAGTTTTAGAGTTTTAACTATTTCTATTTGTGACCTCCTTAACAGTCTGGAACAATGACCACAACCTTTTACATTCTCTAAAATGTGGGTTACAGCTCAAGAAGTTGATCTTTCCTTTATATTTTGACCTTTCTTAGTCCTGAACTCACTCTTTCTCCTCTCTCATGCAATTAATGAAAACATACATAGTTCTCATCTTTGTTTCATGTCCAAATACCTCATATAATTTTTATGAATGCAAGGACCACAGGCAAAAGGTGTTGCTACTATCAGTATTTTGCTTCTAATTTTCCTGCTATGAGTTACCTAAGTAAATCAATAAATAAGTAAAGCCACTAAATCGAACAGATTTACAACATTCTGTTGTAAGTTGCTCATCTCTACCACATGTGACAATAAAACTAGGTCTTTATACATCTTGTAAAAAGATAAGCTTGAAAAAGTAAACATTAAATGCAAGTCCAACTTGCTCAGGGGAGTTTTGCATTTCGATGGTTCTACTTCCTTCTCACACTTGCACGTGCAGCTGTCAAAATTGCTTTGTGTCTCACATACCTTATGCAATATACAAGATGCAAAGCTTTTAAAGTCATCACTTTTTTCACCAGCCAGAAATAAGTGAGAGACACAAAGGTTTCAGCTCAACACAGTTCTGCCCCCTGTTCTGATTCCTCTTACACATTTTTACTGTTTCATTTCTCCTCATCAATTTTCTTATCTGTAATAAATTGTGACAATGCTTTTACTTGAAAATGTGCATGGTATAAAGTCAGTCAGTCAGTTTAGTAAGCCAGGCTAACATGATCATGCGTGATCATGCTTTAAATTATCGTCTAAGGACCACTAAGGCCCAACAAGAATTTTACTGTGATGCCTGCAGACAGAGGTGGGTATATGAATTCATGGGGATTAAAGATGTACTGAACAAGCTCATTCTTATAAATACTATTTGGAAGATCTTTCATATTAAAATCATCCAGAAATTAGTAACTGTGATGTCCTGCATCATGGGAGTCAATTAACACATTACTAGCAGCAGTCCCTGAAAAAACTCTCATCTCCTCCAAGATGGCACTGTGCAAATGTCTAATGGAAATGTTAACACAGGTCTCTCTTTAGTATTGTTACTTCAGTTGTGGGCATAGAAACTGATAAGCTAGGAAAAACCCTCATGACAGCTTTAAATGAAATATTGTGACCCTCTTAGCAGAAATCTAGTAGAAATATAATTTAAAAAAAAAAAATCAAATAAATCAGAGTACAGTTATGAACAGATACTTAAGCTTTTTTTTTTTTCTTCAAAGGGCAGTAGCTTTCAAATTCACTTCACATATTTCACAGAATCACAAAATCGTATAGGTTGGAAAAGACCTTCAAGATCATCAAGTCCACCACTACACCATGTCCCTAAGCACCTCATCCAAACGTCTTTTAAATACCTCCAGGATGGTGACTCAACCAGTTCCCTGGGCAGCTTCTTCCAATGCTTGATAACCCTTTCAGTGAAGAAAAAATTCCTAATATCCAGTCTAAACCTCCCCTGGTGCAACTTGAGGCCATTTCCTCTCGTCCTATCACTTGTTACCTGGGAGAAGAGACTGACACCCAACTTGCTACAACCTCCTTTCAGGTAGTTGTAGAGAGCAATAAGGTCTCCCCTCAGCCTCCTTTTCTCCAGGCTAAACAACCCCAGTTCCCTCAGCCACTCCTCAGAAGACTTCTGCTCAAGACCCTTCACCAGCTTCGTTGCCCTTCTCTGGACTCGCTCCAGCACCTCAATGTCTCTCTTGGAGTGGGGGGCCCAAAACTGAACACAGTATTTGAGCTGCAGCCTCACCAGTGCTGAGTACAGGGGCACGATCACCTTCCTACTCCTGCTGGCCACACTATTTCTGATACAAGCCAGGATGCCATTGGCCGCCTTGGCCACCCAGGCACACTGCTGGCTCATATTCAGGCAGCTGTCAACCAACACCTCCAGGTCCTTTCTTTTCCTTTAATTTTATTTTGTAATTTTTTTCCTTTAATTTTATTTTTTTTTTCAAGTTAACTCAGTGCTTGTGGATAACAGCGAAATTATAACCACAGCACTGTAAATTTGTTTGTCTGAGAACAGATTCTGCACAAGCAGTGCAAAGTTTCCTTAATAGACTGTCCTGTCATCCAGACACACCCGAGAGGGAAAGTAACTGTAAAATCTGAGTGTGCATTCAGAAAGAGGTGTTGACTTAAGCCTGATGGAAGGTGGTCAACATTAATTTCATTATATTAAAAACTATCCACTATAAAATGCATAAATGAGTTCTGTGCTCATATTTCAGATACAGAGGATAAATTACTAGGTTTCAGAAAAGTACTCTGTTCTGGTCACAGATACAGAGCTCTGCTTCCTCCAAATCAGCACTGTTTCTGCCTTGATATATGATGAAACCCCTGAAGATGATGAGGCTTTCTCAGGACTGAGTCAGATGAAAAATACCATTTTGTTACATGCATCCTGTACTGCCATAGTGCAGTCATGACTATTACATTTTTCAGCTGGTGGGGATCATAACAAGAAAAAAAAAAAATCTGTAGCAGTTTGTACGTGAGCACGTATAATGTAGTGGAGGTTTGAAGAACAAAATGTTGCAAAACATATAGGTTATTCATTAGCAAGATAATATCTGGCAAGCTGAGAATATTTAGTTGTTGCGCACTGGAAAACAGAAGAAAAATGACCGTTACCTCAAAGAGGACTTGGGAATCTTTTTCTATGCACCCAGCCTGTGTTCAGTACAAGTTGCCACATGCCTGTCTCTGCAAGCTTGAGGACAGCTAGCAAAAATCCTCACTAAGAGCAATTGTGCAGGTGTACAACATGAGAAAGATGTAATACATTTACACACCAGGAATGCAAAGATACACATACATAAATGGAAGCATGCTACATGTGTAACAACTAAAACACTTTGTTAGTATTATCTTTATAATGAAGAACCTATACTGTTCTCATCTATTTTGTTCTCTTGAACTTTCATTTTATTATGCTGCCTCTGCATGTCACTATTGAAACACAACAATAAAGAAAGGTTACAGCAAGATTTATGATGTTCTGGTGGGGTTGCACCCCCTTGAGCTACCCCTGGGGCAATTAAAACTGTTACCTTGTTAGTGGTTATAAACTGTGTTGGGACATGGCCATGCTTGAGGATCTGATACTCAGACGATTTCTATCACCATTCAGTGAGAACTGAGCTTTGGCACAAAGAAAGAATCATGAACATTTTTATCTTAATGCACACATGTGCTGTTTTGCATGGCCTTCTGGAGCTTCACAGTACCAGGAAAACACATAAAGCACAGCAAAGTATGTACATGAGCAAGCCTTATTTTACAGCAAGCCTTCCAGCATCCCTTCAATTTTCATGGGCCACATGGCCACACCATATTCCAATTTTGCGTTTTAGCCTGGGTCTGCTTACGTGGATCTCTACTGAAGGGGGCTACCTTTTGTTTGGTAATCTGATGGATTTTTATGGCTCTTCCATATTACGCCAGCAGAGGATTTCCAAACTTTGATTTAATATTCAGGTTAAATGGCTTTTAATGTGTCAACATGAAGCACTATTTCAAGATCTCTAACTGTGAGCTAGACTAATCCCCATCAGTTTCTAAACTATATTTTGATTTGCAACCTGACACTTCTTGAGACGGTCTTCTAAAAACAGACATAAAAGGAATTAAGTGCGTTGGCTGATAACAGCTGGCATTATTGCTGTAAATCTGTGTTCTCGTACAGGTGGCTTCCAAAATTAACTAGTCACCCCTAACTGTTTAGTGAAATTGTCAGCTGATTTAATAGACACATTAAACTCCTATTTATAAATTACTGTGACATTATTAGCACAGCAACTCTATAATAAGTAATATAAACGCCAATGCACATGTCACTATATTGTGTCTGGCCATAATGGCCGGAAGAAGAAGATAAAAAGCCTGTGATTTCAGGTCACATGAAATATCCTGCACTTTATCATGTACTTAATATCACTTTAAAATATAGCACAATAGTATTATAAAAAGAATTACTTTGAAAATATATAATTTTGGCATAAAGCTAATTTATGGTAAATATAAACCAAATTTATTGCTGTGATCAATCAAGAACTCAATTACTTTTCATACCTTAAAAATTTTCTGTGATTTAAAAAAATTACATAAGATCTAAAGATAGCAATTAGCCACTGTTGAGTGTATTTCAGTATGTTGATAATGGTTTGAATTTATATTAAGCATGGCTTTCACCATCTAGATTTAAAAGCACAATTTCTCTAAAAAAACTTCTCCCATTCAGTGCTCTACCTTCTTTGAGAGCTTTGTGGAAAATAAGGGGAAAACACTAACATCTCCATCTTGTTTTTTGTTTTGTTTTGTTTTGTTTTTTTAAAGGGATTAGGCAAAGCAGATTTATGCAAAAACTGGCAGGTTCTTTCTTCAGGTATATTGAAGCAAATAGTTAATACAGACAAAATAAGTAATAAACATCAAAAGGATGCTTAGCACGTAATAAATGTTGGAAAAAAATGATCATCTCGAATTGCATTATTCTGGAAGCAGATTTTTTCACTTAATGTTACTGATGTACTAATTAAACTTCCTAATTTATTTTATGTTTCACCACTAAGATCCTTCTGTATTTTATTTTATTTATTAGGTAAGTGGTATATGATATACTGTCAAGAAACATCACTATTGTGTGTACTACATTCCAATTAGAAGTTTCCTCATATTTGAAAAGTGGCTTTTCCACAACTTGTAACAGTTCAAAAAAGTCTTAAGAGTTAAAAACATGCCAGGTGAATCTGTGATGTGATAAGTGTTACTCTTAATGAAAATATCCCATTAGTTCTGAAGTTGCTTATAAGCTCAAATTCAAATGTATTGATAATAGTCAATTTTGTGCAAAATTAATATTATTTTGGCAGCTTAGTACTGACCTTAAATGACTACTCAGAATATCTTACATAAAGGAATAAAGACTAATGAATTACAGTGGTGCAGTAATAACATCTCTGTCTTCTGCGGTAAAAGGTACAGTAATCATGTTGCCTATGCTACAGCATCAAATGTGATTAGAGTCCTCATCTGCATCTTTAGCGAGTGGCCAGAACAAAGGTTTGTGTTAGAGAAAGTGTAATTTGTAACAACCAGATGTCACAAAGATGCAATTTTTCATTATATGATCCCCCTCTCTTCAGACTCTAAAACAAACACATTGTATTATCTTTGTGATATAAACGTACATTCTGCTTTGTAAATTGTTTTGACTAATATGTTTTAGTGTTTAACGCTAATGCCTACATGTGTAATATCCAAGTACAATTTTGGCTAGTTTGTCAAATCATCTAGTGAACCACATGTTGTCTTTTGCTGTTTTATTTATAAATAAAACAGAAATAAATAAAACTACTAAACTACTAAAAAAACCCCAACCTACTCAGAATAGTTTCCTGGAAGGGCAGGAGGGAAAATTAATTTCTGTGAATTTTATTTATATTTAGAAAAAAAACCCACATTCCCAGCTTTTACATTAAAAAAAGTTAAAACATGGTATTGAAGTAAAAACTGAAGCATGATGCCTCATTTTTATGGTAGGTGAATTTAAACCTCACTGTCTAGGGAAGTGGCATTTGGGGACCCAGGAAATGAATCCTTGACCTCTTATTTTCATTGACTAAGGGCCTTTACTTAAACTGAAAATTATACATAGCATGCAATTATATACTGTGGTACTATTTTTTTCAGGTCTCGTTTTCCCCTTTCCTTTCTGAAAACACTATTATCTAAATTCACCCCCCACACGCCCCAAACAGTTGGTTATCAAATTACTTATGCCCTATTACAGAAACAGTGGTCATATAATGAGAGAGAGAATTGCATAAATTCTCTGCATGTGTGAGTGTGCATGTCTGCACACGGAGTATAAAAGCTATAATGCAAGAGTTTGAATTACAAAGCAATAAAACCTATTAGAAATAGTTGAAAACAATCTGAACAATCAGAAATAAAAGCACATGATACTGAGACATAAGATAACAGAGCAAAAAACAGGTATCTTCGTTAGCTGAAAACTGACTTGGAGTAACCATACCGATCAGAAATGACTGTGCATTCTGGGCTAGAGACTTCTGGTTTGAATCTTATCTCTGATATCAGTCTGACATTTGTTGCTAAAAATCAAGTATGCTATTACAGTAGATTCAATTAAAGTTAGTTGTGCACCACAAACTTATCTCAGAACTCCCATTTTTTTTTGCTTTATTCCAAAACCAAGGAGAAGGAACTAAGACAAACATACAAAGGTAGAAAGTAAATGTTATAAACTTGTGCACTAAAAATAATAATATCCATAGTGGCTATATGAGAGGCTGAATGGTGAAGGGGATGAACAGACGGAACTACTGTCAGTTGAAGAAGGTTTGCCCCACCAGAAACAGGTACACATTTATAGCACATTTTACTATTTGTCTATGTCATTTCAACTTCTAAAGAAAGGGTAAAAAATTACCTTTCCCACATACTGAGGTTCGGAGCCCATGTACTCCTCCAGCACAAAAAATTGATTCCACACCCAGCCTCGTTTGACTCGTTGGGCAGATGACCTCCTCCCTGGCACTGGATCAACATTTTCTCTTGGCTCTGCTTCTAAAGTCTGTTGTGGTTGTGGATGCAGTGGCGTTAGGAGACCTCCATCAAACAGGACCCAGAGAAGCAGGGATAAGCAGTTCCTTGTAAGCATTGGCAACGGCTTCCCTATAGCAAGTAATAAAAACTCCAGCACTTAATGCAGAGCAGAGGAATCCAGGTTTGAGGTGTCTGTGGCCTCCACCACTTAGCTTCTGATTTTATTGCGGAAATGCTAATGCAGGCATTAATCCTTCTGATGACAAGGTTTTTGCCGCATTAAATTCCATCTAAAGGGACCTATAAAAGAGATTTACATGGCAACATCAAATTACATAAAATTACATTGAAGCATTCATCAAAATTCTCACACCTAGTTAGTTTCTAGAGACAGAGAAAAAGATTAGGAATCACAGTTTTAAAAGAGATTGCTATTTTGATTGTAGCACTGAGCTGCTCTAGAACATTGTACAGTTATTACAGGAATAGCTCATTCTTGCTCTGCTTAGCATTACCTTTGCGTCTGTCTGAGGACAGGCCCGTAGCCTTTGCTTTATGACCCAGTTATCAGACAAAACTGTCACCCATCAGTGATGTCAAACATATTTACTCCAGATTTACACAGAAAATACTGGGGAAGAGGGGATCCTACTGTCCAGAGCAGGAATACTTTGCATGTGGTCTCTGCCAGAAAAGCATCTTGGAAGCATCCCCTTCTGTCTGTGGGTGGACTTGGACAATGTTTATACTGAACCTTGGACTCTGGAGGGTAGATTTGTATGAATTCCATGGGAAATAAAAAATGGGAAATAGTGCCCATAGAGCTAAATACCACAAAGCTGCCAACACACAATATGAAGTCTATGACTGGCATTCTCTTCTCATGACAAGCCTTGTATCAAAATGATAGCTGTGTTGTTCTTCAGGACTACTGTAAAGTACATTAAAAAATGCAGTCCTGGTATATGGAGAAAACGACAGAACTCCAGTCAGCATAGAAAATGAAACAACACAGAAGCTAGTAAGATAAGACAGTGATACTCATTTATGCTGACAAATGCCAGGTACACAGATTAAAAATAAATCAGTGCTAACTAACTACAGGGCTGAGACAGAACTATCACACCAAGGTGACAATTAAAACTGTGGTGATCCTTGTAGCAGCCAAATGCCATCAGCAAAGAAGAACAAAAAAAGCACTCTAAAGGAATTGTTCTCACATTGCTCTGTTTATACCAGCACAAACCATTTTAACAGAAAGACAGACAGGAAAATATACTGTGTTTTCTAGCCACAGTATAATTAACAGAGGTGCTTTCTTTTTGTATTTATGAAATGTTCTGATTTATTGCCTGCAATTAATAAAATGACAGTGCTAAAGGATGTAAATATTTAAATATTAGGGATGTAAATATTTAAATATTATGGTGTATGAAAAGTTCAATAAAATGTAGTGCTAGTTGTCATTTGCAACTTTACGCCAAATTCAGCAGCAATAAAAACTGGTGAAAATGAGCACTCACAGCATCTAAAAATACTGTGACCCAGGCCCCAATAAAGACACAGTGAAGACTGCTAAATCTATGGATTCCATGCTGAAACAAATGGAGCTCTTCTAGAATTTAGAATTAGCCAATAAACAATGACACAACATCTACATTCATTTTCAGGTGGGCAGCAGTAAGTACTGAAGCAACGTGAAGACTTCAGTGTTTATTTTTCCCGCTCTTCCAAGCTATTGATCTTTCTTTTAATAGAATGGCTTAATGGATTTCTTGAAGCTATCCTTGCCTATGCTGGTGCTGATGCAGGTGTTAAAACTGAACCTTCACACTTTCGTAAGGCCCAGGACATCTGTTTAACGAACATACTTTCCCTTCCATGGCTCTTCATCATTAGGGGTGGATGACTGGCAGGCTGCATGTTGCACTAACTTGAATAGAAGGGAATCGAAGTTGTTTTCTGACAACTAACATTTCCATAAACCACAGTTCTATGCTAATAAATTTTAAATCCCACTATGGATTAAAGATTTAAGAATAAATTAATAATCTTGTCTCATTAAGACCTACAACCTAGGAATGAAGTGTCAGGCTACTCTATGGTCTGCTGGTTGTCAGGTACAAGAAATACTGCTCGCGGGATTTAAGATGGATGCATTTTACATTTTAAAAACAAAAATACAATTTATATCACTATGGAATTCACCACTTTGTTAGGGCTATATTGTGTCATTGATTTTTAAGCAGAAGTTTCTACCAAATCAATAAAGGGTTCTGCTTAAAAATCAATGACACGATATGGACCTCAGAAAAGAAGAAACAGTGAAGTACCTAACCATATATATTTTTCATTTTCAAACACTGCCAAAGGTTACATTTTCCTTATGAATAATATTATTACTATCCATAACAATAAATAACATAGAAATTCTTATTTGTTAGGTACATGCTGAAGTATCTAAATAGAAAGGATTTATAATTGGGAGCCTGGAAAACCTAACAAGTTTTCAAGAAGAAAAAAAAACCACCCTAGAAAAATAACTGCACTTCCTATTCTAAATTTAGGGCAAGATTTTCTGTTCTGATTAGAAAGGCTACGTTTTAAGTCTTAATAAAAAAACAAAGCAAAAAAATGTGGTGAAAAGGTATCTAGTGCAAGTGACCATTTTAATTCTACCTTCAGAAAGGATTAAAAATGAGGTAAGAACTCCTATCTGTTCATGATCCTTTAAAAAAAAAAAAAAGTTTTTCTAAGTTGTGCTCAAGACATTTCAATTTTTTCATCTAGAGCAAAATATTCTTAGGTACAATGGGTGCAAACTTCCCACTTGCATTATCATTTGTATTCTATGGATTTAATTCCAGCAAAGAAACTTTAAGACAGGACCCTGCTACATTAGAGAACTGCACTCACTATTAAGATATTTAGTATGTACTTCTATTAGCAGCTTTTTTTATTTAACAGTTCACATGACTTTTTGTGCTTCTCTCTTCTATGCATTCAACGGTATATAACATAAGGTTCAGAGCGTGTTCATCCATAATCCAGTTCCAAGACTTCCAAACTCCTGTGCCTCTCTTGATCCATGGTTGCAGGGTGCATGCCTAGTTTTTATGGCAAAATCATAGTAACCATGAAACACAGCAAGAAAATAAAACCAAAGAACTCAAAGTATCCTTTTGAATTGCCCAGCCATTGATGGGAGCTGGAAATAAACAACATCAAAAAACTAGTGGGGTAGTCTACACTGCTTCACAAACCCCCAAATCACGCTGTATTCAATTTAACTGCTATACCACTGCTCTTTGCTGAGGAGGCTCTGTACATTACAGTTCTCCCAGCAAAGCTCTGCCTCCGGCCATGTCTGTCAGTCAGGGAGCTTTTAAAATGTTATACAGCACCAAAAGTAATGCAAAGAGATTGAAGGACTTCAATGAAAGGAGAACAATTCCCCCTTGGCTGGAAGGTTAGTAACCAAGTGCAAAACACAGAGCACTTTAACCCCTTCTCTGTTGGTCTCCCAGACTGCCTTCCAGAATGCCTGCTGCAGAGTGAGGATAGAGCAATGCCAGCGCTTGCTTCATTCCCTACAGTTTCAAAAAGCTGATGAATTGGACGGTCAGAGAAAAATGGGTGGCTAATAGGTGTTGTAGTACAAGATTGCACCACAGATGCCCTCATCAGCTGCACAAGAGTTCACCATGAAGAATTTTCATTTTTTTGATTTAAAGCTCAGCAGTTAGAAGGCCAATAATTGAGAATCCAGTACTTTGGCACTGAAGAGAACCACACCAGCTTGCTGCTGTGTAACACTTGAGCAGCAGGAAACTGAGGCAGAGGGTCTCCCCCTGCCGCCTCTTCTTCCCCAGCATTTCATTGCTGGCTTTGGAGGAAGCCTGGTGGAAGTGGCCTGATAGAATATATTTAATAACACAGCTGGAACTTGTACAGCAATTCAAAGGCTAAGATGGATATTTCTTTTAGTCTGTGTTTATTGTTTTGCATTTTCTTTTTAAGCTATGTGTTAGTCTTCCAGGCAGGATGCCTAAACCTGTCTTGGTGCTTTTATACTGTCATATGCTCATTAGACATTTAAATCCAGCACCCTCATACACCTCTGTCCAGAAAACTGCTATGAGGGCTAGGAGATAAGGATTTAGAAATCCAATCAGAACATTGAGCCATAAGGAAGATACTATATTTCCTAAATTTTTAAAGACATTATTTCCTCTGATGCTTATAAAGAGATACTTATCTAGTAAGAGGGTTGTGCACAGACATGCACTCTCAATGCATCTCTTCCCCATACAATATGAAAGTATAGATTTTTCTTAGATCTTGCTTTTTTTCAAGATTAGCTGTTGCTAGTCATTTCTTCAGACTATCTTATATGGATTTAAGAACCATTATGCATGACTTAATGAACCCATAAAGAGAGCTACAGAGGGAGAGCCTGTATGAACTTACCCCCACACATGCTTTTATACACCGAGATTGCATTTATTAATTTCCCTAGTTTTAAAAAGTGAAGTGACCCAGCAGCAAGCATGGACAATCTGTTAAAACGCGATAATTAAGAAATCTTGATTCTATTTAGTCTGTCCCCAAAACTGCAGACTTAGAAACTCATGAAATGCAAATGATGAATTAAATATCACTACTAAGATTATTTATTGAGAATAACAAAATACAGTATAAATGGTGTTCCTGCAAGATTTTTGGTACTGACCTGGATTATACTACCATTAATCTAAACAGCCTGAGCAAAGCAATGTTTTCGGAACAGCAAAAATGATGCATGCCATTACTGCTGCAATAACCCTTAATCAAAGAGAGCCATGGCACTGCAGACACAAATCACCTCACCAAGCTTGGCAAGGGTTATCCCTTCTACAGAGGATAGCCATACATCCTTTGCAGTCACTAGTATGCACATAAGGCCTGATTTAGAGAAGTCTTTCAAAAGAAACTCAAATGACCTTTGATCTTGCCATGGTTTAATCCCAACAGGCAGCTCAGCCCCCCCCAGCCGCTCGCTCACTCCCCCTGCAGTGGGATGGGGAAGAGAACCAGAAGGGTAAAAGCGAGAAAACACATGGGTTGAGATAAAGACAGTTTAATAGGGAAAGCAAAAGCTGCATGTGAAAGCAAAGCAAAATAAGAAGTTCATTCACTACTTCCCATGGGCAGGCAGGTGTTCAGCCATCTCCAGGAAAGCAGGGCTCCATCACGTGTAATGGTTACTTGGGAAGACAAACGCCATCACTCCGAACATTCCCCCTTTCCTCCTTCTTCCCCCCCAGCTTTATATACTGAGCATGACATCATATGGTGTGGAATATCCCTTTGGTTGGTTGGGGTCAGCTGTCCCAGCTGTGTCCCCTCCCAGCTTCTTGTGCACCCCCAGACTACTCGCTGGTGGGGCGGTGTGAGGAGCAGAAAGGGCCTTAACGCTGTGTAAGTACTGCTCAGCAATGGCTAAAACATTCCTGTGTTATCAACACTGTTTCCATCACAAATCCAAAACACAGCACCATACAAGCTGCTATGAAGAAAATTAACTCTATCCCAGCCAAAACCAGTGCAGATCTATATGAAGTATCTACTTGGGTCAGACCGCAGATGTGCTACTGTCACATGCAAAAAAGCAAGAAACACTAAAGCTCCGTGAAGCACTCAAAACTGTCTTCAGTCCAGCAAAGCTGATAATTGCACCTCCATGAATGGAGGCAAATTGCTTACTGACAAAGTATCCATTATGCACTGATGGTGGGAACATTTCTGCAGCCACCTTAATCATAAATCTATCAGCATAGAGAATGCTTTTGCTTATGTGAAACAACAGCTAATGTAGAGCAACCATCTTCCTACCCGTAAAGAGGTTTGAAAAAATTTGGCAGTATTGTAAAATGGTTGATCCATGCCAGATGGAAAGCCAGCTAAGATCTATAATTGGATATGCTGTAATAGCTGACCGTCTAACCTCGCTTCTCTGCAATATCTTGAAATAGGAAAATGCAACTACAGAAAAAAAAAGTCTATGCTGTCAGTAGCTATTAAAATTAACTGCTAAAGCATTTGAGATGATATATCTTGTGGTTAAAGGAACAGTAAAAGGATATGGAAAACCTCAGTTCATCTCTCACCTTGATATGTTTCTTTTCTCTGACCTTAGGCAAATCAGTTAGGCTGATATTCACAAAGGTATTTAGTTAAAGAATTACCATTTGATTAGACTCTAGATGTCCATATATCTTTGTGAGTTTGACTTTCTGGAGCTTCACAACCTGTCTAGACACCTTGGAAATAACAGTAATTCTTTCTCTTTTTCGTCTTTTTTCCACCTTGTCTTTTTTAGTTAGGGTAGGAACTACTTGGCAGCACCAAAATGGGGGTTAGGAGGGAGATTACAAGTGAACAGATTGGAAACCTCAAACTACCAAGGAGAGTAATTCTCAATCTCTCCATCCTACAAGTCAGAAGAGTTTCAACAGAGTAATTGAGTAAGTCCCACCTCTGCAGCCACAAATCCCATTTGGCAAGTGTAACATCTGGAATCCATGCCAGGTCACTCATGGGATGGAAAAAAAAAATCAGTGTTTCTACCTGCTAAGAAAACATCCAATTTACCGGGGTCTTAACATGATCCAAAACAGTTAATCCTTTATCTCCCTTTGTGTAGGACACAATAAGCCATAGAAACCTAGAATGGCTCTCTAGTTATATAGATCGACCCCTCAAGAGGCTGAACACCTGAATCTCAGTCCCTTCTTCAGTGGTTGTTTATATGAAGTTGACGACTAATAGGAGGAATAGAATACCCCATGCCAACCCAAATATTCTGTAGCTTAGTGATAAGAGCACTCTCATAAAGTGTGAGAAATATGGGTAGAAAACACACAAATGGAAGATGAATCTTGGTATTTCTGAAAGATATATATATGTCATCATCTGGAGGAGAACTGTACTGACTGAACTACTTGACAACAAGCAGATGACAGCCTTTCTCGTGCAATAAGGTGGCTTTAGCTCTCCTTTTGTTAAATTCTATTACAAAAGTCCCCAAATCCTAATATTTCATGTCAAATATTTTGCTTTATATAAAGTTACTAATTATTCAACTTGGCAAGAAAAATATGAGTTTGATTAAGGCCATGATTTTTGGATTTGACTGCCAAAGCCACACTCTCTCTGAATTCAATGGTCATTTGCAGACTTGTATTTTCTATACTGTGTTAAGAGTTCAATTCTAATGTCAGTTATGCCTATAGATATCAGGAGTGATACTAATATGAATCTGGAATACTCTATTGAGATTTTACTGGCATAAAACCAAAGTGAGATGAGAATGATGTCCCTGATCTTCGAATATGACTGTCCTTGTAACACATTCATAGGAAGCTTGCCACAAATATAAGTTGCAGTAGCAGCACAAAAAACATGTGATATACCATACCAGTATGCAATAAACATATTTGTGAAGTGCCTAACATTGGAGAGGAGTCTAATTATGTTTGGCACTTCTAAGCACTACAATAATAAAAGTATTATAGCTCCACAGACTTGCTTTAATAATTGGCTCTCTAGCATATAAAAAAGTGATTACTTAAGTGACTTTGGTAACATAACAAAATCAGATGATATAAACTTCCAAAAAAAAGTGTAGCTGTACAATGCTGAGGGTTATAGAAAATGTAGTGAAAAAAAGCAATATAAAAATATTCTGTGTGAGTGCAAAACAATAAACTGGTTCCATATACAACTATTTACACATATTGTGTCGGCTTTGTCATCATTAGCAATACTTACAGGAGATGACTTACAACTTAAATATAAGCCACTGAGCCATCATCCTCTACATGGGAAATTATCATGTCTAATTCACAAACATGCATAAGAATATCAGGGAGATAATTGTAAAAAAAAAAAAAAAAAGACTGTAACCTTCATTATAAAAATGAAAATACATCAGTCAATGCACAAGGCTCCACAGTCATTGAACTCTTAAAAGTTAACTCAGGTAAAATGAGATTTTCACTACAGGTTAAAAATGAATGTTTATTTCAGTGAGATTCAAATCCAGGCCAGTACTACTCTGTAAATATATAATGGAGCTCTACAGTTTAATCATCAGTTAAAATTAAGAAACCAAATGCCTCAGAACAGCACAAAATTTCCTTTACTTTAGGAAGATGGTCAGATGATGATGTAACACCATCAATTTTATTTTTATTCCGTCTTGTATTATGTTATGTTGGTCTTGTCTCAGAAAAGTGCTATGGTGAATCTATACCTACTTTGTCAATGATCCAGAATCTTTATTTTTGATAAATTACAAACATTTTCATTTCTGGTAGGAATAGGTCAATGTCAAAGCATGGACAATCAGGAAACCATCCTTCATTCTACTGTCCTATGTTTTTTTGAATGAATACCTGAGATGGGGGAAAGGAGAGAAAGGCAGACAAATCAAAACCTTTCAACACATTAGCCATATATGTAAGGGAAGAATTGACAAATCTCAGGCTGCAACTCAAATATATTTGTAATTTTGTAGGTAACATGGGATACTGAAATGAATGTTAGCACATTTTAATGTGCTTTGTAACATACAGTTTTGTTATTCCTTAGGGTATTTCTGTTTTTCCCAACCTGTCAAGAATTCTATCAATTATTTCAGATTGCAAACACACTTTAGTTAAAATCCCACTATTAAAAGACTTTCTGCTATTGGTCAGACTCTGTTTATAATAAATGTTATACAATCCATTATAGGTTCCTGTGTTAGAAGGACTACATAAATATACTAAATTACATAACTAACTCAAGGATAGATATTTTAAAATGAGTCCTTTCAGGCATTTGTTTGTGTATTGTGTATATAATAGCACAATTATTGCTTAATACAAACTTGGTGTATAACCTTAGACCCCTAAATTTGAAAATATAGGTGTCCTATCGTCAGTTATTGCGACTTGGATAAAATAGATTTAGATTTCTCTGTCATCCTCACCATAGTATTAAGAAGTATTTAATCCTTAATATTCCTTTCTATAATAGATTGTGGAAATCCGTAGCTTGACTTGTACTTTCAGCCCAACTCTTGCATTTTCAGTCTTCTGAAAGGTTAATAGATTTGTGCTAACAGTACTGAATTATGTAATTTCAGAGGATGGTACCCTCCTCGGGAAAAAATGACAGACAGCAGTTTTGCCCAACAAGTTTCAAGCCATTAATCTTGTGAATATTAATAGGTAGTCCCAAAGTCAACAGGACTGAGAGGTAACCAATCAATTTTCTTAACTGTGAGAACATTCAGCTCAGGCCTCTCAATATTCTGGAATCACCTAGTTTACACTGGGCTTACTCCAATGCTCAATAATAAGTAAAACTCTTATGCTTAGTAATTTATCTCCTTTCACAACTCATTTTGACTTGTTCTCACCCTACCTACATACGCTCTGTTAGGACTGGCAGTTGTAATGAGCCTATGACTCTTTTCTGATCATTGATGAACTAACAAAAAATCCTTCATGAGTTTTAAAACAGAAATAGTAACTAGACAGCTTCTATTTTTATTCTTTAAGACAGTTTTCTTTCTTTTGCCCACCATTACAGCATGGGAATATAAGGTCATCACAGCAACTGAGGCAAGCTCTAGTTAGACTGACAACACCTATTCTGACTAGAGAGTACAGACAGCTATAAATCACTTCAGCCAAAGTAATCTTCATTTGTTTTATGTTGTTCACAACCAGATATGTTTCATGAAAAGTCACCAAATATCAGAGCTGTCTGTGAATAGGTAGTCTTTCCTCAAGAAACCTTTCATTCAAGCAAAACCTTCCACTCTCCAGTCAATATGGAAGTGTTCCCAACCTAAGTCAGCGATTAAACTCAGAGATGTTAAAAGCAACCACGAGGCATTTTGTGTACGGTCTCTAGAAAAGATAAAACAATATTCTTGCCTGACTTTCATCTTTATAAATCCTCATGTCTCTTGTGTGCAACTGTTCATTGCCCAAATTCAAGTCTAATGAATTGAGTAATTTTATAGTAGATGCCTGCTGTGAATTTCAACAATTAAGGACCAACGCAGACAATAGATGAAGTGGTGCAGGAGGAAATAGAGGGCTCATTTCAGTGACACTTACTACTGCAGCCTTATCTGTCTTGTCCAGAGGAATAAATGCAAATCTTATTTGTGAAAATAATTTTCCTTTCAGGTTCTTTCCTACCTTTCTAAACTTTAAATTAAAAGGACAAGAAAATAATATATTAGAAGAGAGACAGATCTTGTCATCTGTATAACACTCACGCTCAGCAACATAAATTATTGGAGGCTTCCTCTCACTGGTCCCTTTTTTCCCCATATGGTACACAAGTGGGCCTCTATTAACTGTGTGAATATATTTTCATAACTTCAGTCACGCAAGTATCTGTTTTAATTTAATAAATTAAAGGTAAGTATTCTTTTGTCTCTGTTTTGTTGTTCATACATACATGCCCCATCTCCCAGCATTACAAAAAATACAGGAAATAGACAACTTTAAATCTGAAATGCAAAATCTCATCAACCTTTGAAAGCTTATTTACTATTTCAAAAAAACTTTTTTTGGAAACGGAAATGTCCATAAAGAGTCATAAGCCATTTTCAGTTAGCACTGATTTAACTTAGAATGGAAACCATATCATCTTATTATGCTTTTCCCCTAACCTCCTGTTTTGAATTATTTTAATAGTCAGATAAAACAGTATTAATTAAAATAAAGCACATATTTTCAAAAACTATTACACCCAATATCCTCAGTCTTCATAAAAGAGAGTGGTTTGGTTTTCTTTTGTGTTTGCAATTTAAGCAAAGTTTTTCCCTTAATTTTGTCCAAGCTCCCTGCATGGTACAGTAAAAATGCAACTGTAGAGTGGATAGGTGTTTTATGACTTATATAACTTCGTTCAAGACGTAATGAGCGGCTTGTTTATTGCATGTATTTCTTTTATTTTTTATAATAAGCATAAATTTGTCTAGTTATTGCAGTTTGCAAAACTGTGGTTTAGATAGGAAATCAATAATGCCTTTTTAAGGTTAAGCTCAGTGAAACAAAGTGCTGAAATAGCCCCTGATGAAACTGCACCTCAGCTGAACTCACAAAGAACAGCATTATGGAGAGAGGATAATGTCATACCTGCAGTATTATAGATTGCAGCCAATCAATCAGATATATTGTAATCGCTAAGGGCCCAGTCCTATTGTACTAAAATAATACCTTCAGGCCTCAAGGTAGAAAGATTGACACATTTAGCCCGGAGCAACCTAAAACAAATACTTCCCTAAATCGAGTGAATTAACCTTACTAGAGGACACAGCGCAAAGACATACACACACATTTTGTCCCGGTAGAAATGGAGTACTGGGCCAAAGACTAAGCTAGAAGAAAGTCTAATACTCTGCACTGAAAAACCACAGAGGGAGCTATTGCTTTGGTGGAAATCAACATGTATTTCCCCCGATGTAAATTCTGATGTGTGGTGAAGTGTGACCCACTGTGTGGTTCCACTCATCACAGAATCACAGAAACACAGAATGGCTGAGCTTGGAAGAGACTTCTTGAGTCCATCTAGTCCAACCATCCAGTTCAATCAGGGTCAGATATAGCATGTTGCCCACGACCATGTCGAGTCGGGTTTTGAATTTCTCCACAGAAGGAGACTCCGCAACCTCTCTGGGCAATCTATACCAGTGGCCTGGCCATTCTGCAAGTTTTTGATCCACCTCACTTTCTGCTTATCTAATCAGTACTTCATCAGCTTCTCTGTGGATGTTTGCCAGACAGTGTGAAAAGCTGTTTTAAAGTCAAGGTAAACAACATCCACTACTCTCCCCTCATCCACCAAGCTAGTCACCTCATTATACAAGGCTACCAGGTTGGTTAAGAATGATTTCTCTTTTGTAAATCCATACTGACTACTCTCAGACACTTTCTTGTCCTTCATGTGTTTGGAAATGGTTTCCAGGTTTCCAGGGGTCAATTAACTTTCCCAGAGACTTAGGTGAGGCTGACTGGCCTGTAGTTCCCCAGATCTTCCTTCTTGCCCTTCTTGAAGATACGGGTGATATTTGCTGTCTTCCAGCCCTCAGGAACCTCTCCTGATTGTCATGACCTCTCAAAGATAACTGAGAATGGCCTTGCAATGACATCAGCTAGCTCCCACAGCATTCATAGATGCAACCCATCAGGCCCCATTGGACTTATGTATGTCCAGATTGTTAAAGTGCTCCCAACCTGGTCCTCCTCCACTGAGGGTAAATCTTCCTTGCTCTGTTCATTAGCAGCAAGTACTTCCTGGTTTTCTGGAATTTCAGAGCCTCACCCACAAGCGCTATGACCCAATCTCTTCATGAAGATAGCTTTTGTTGTTCACGCCAAGCCAGTAGGTGAGCCAAAATAAACTCCCTCATTTGTCAAACCCCCTTCTCTTCTCCGAGGAAAGGAGTCTTTGAAAGCCCCAAGGAATTTTGGAGATGGTTATAGTTCATTTTTCAATTAATTTGCCAATTTCTTCTTTCTAAATGCATTAGCCTCTATTTATTATTACTAGTAATTGCATTTGTAAACATGGGAGCCCAAAATATAGGTGTATATTCTATGCTTCTAAATAAAAGTAGTTTGATTTTTCAGAGCCACTATAGACTTCAAGTGCCTGGTGAAATCCTTAGAGTGCTTTCAAGGAACAAGATATGCTCTGTACTATAAAGACTTACAAATTAATAGCAATAAACATGAAGATACTTAATATATATTAAAAGCACCAAATAAATGCTATTTGGAAGATAGCATTTTAATCTACCGAACAAAAAGATTAACTCACCTATGATATTTAAAATATTTACTTTTTTTTTTTTTTCATATAAAGCTCTAAATTTTAATGCTTTTGGGCCATACTTTATGATAAACATAATAATCAAATTTTGTTTGGTCACACAATTGTTATCTGGATAATCTTCATATGTAAGTAAAGAAAGCTCAGTTTGCACAGTGAGCTTTATAAAATATATCTGTAAATTAATACTTTTATATCTCTAATATTCTTTAAAAAGGTACTTAGTTTTTACCTTTCTCTAAAAGAGAGGGTAAAATTATTTCTTATCATTTTATGACAGATTATTCAGAAATGTAAAGTGAACAATTAATTCACCATAAAATCAAGTATTTGCTTTGCTGGGTGTTAGTAAGGTGTTAAAAGCAATTGGTGATATGAAAGACAGTAAAAGCTTATCGCTTAGAGAAATTCCAGCTGAACTGCTTTTATGACTTTGCCTCACTTTAGCTAAAATTTTATCTGATGTTAGAGCTTTTGAAATTCCTAGGAGAGTTTTATCCCCAGGAAGAGTCTTATTTTCCATTTCAAAAAGAACTAAAACAATTCTTTGTTTTTACCCCTTTTGATACACATACACATTTTTATATGGTTTGTGGCATTAAAGAGCATTAAAACCCAAACCTTGCAACTTAGAAATTGAATAAAGTTTTACTTTTGAGATGATGTCGACCATTATTGGCTTTACTACTCCTTTGGTTTTGCAGATAAAACATAATGCAACAAACTCATGCGATCAACGAGAATTTTTCATTGATTCACCACTTGCAACCCTGTATACCTCAGCATCTGCTGAACTGTCAGATGTGTTTCCACTTATTTACCTGCTAGCTTCATTCAGAGACAGAACGGAATTTCTGGTGAGGACCAAAGCAAGAGAGAGACCAGACAGGAGCCCAGCAGACACACCTCTCACTTGACATGTGTGAAACAGAATCCCTGTTGAGCAGTTCAAAACCTGACTAAGGTCACCCACTTGAGAGCCCTAACTATATTTTGATAATATTGGGGAAGGGGGCTATCCCTGTATTTTTCCTTTCTGTTTTGCCAAACGTTTGGAAAGTCCCATTTTCCACCTCAGAATGACTGAAATCTCATATGTTTACATATGAGTATTTATCATGATGTTTCTGCTACACTTGTTTACGTAATGGTGGAAAGCTCAGAAACAAATCTATTGTACCAAAAGAAACAAAAAGGAAAAAAAAGGTTCCAAGATTCAGGTTTGCCATTAGCATGGAATAAGCAATTCACTCTCTAGGATGCATACCCCTCAAATACAGAAAGTACTATGCTTTCTGAAGGCCCTTCCCAGCTCAGTAAAAAAGGCTCTACTTCTCTGTTACCTGTGTTAGCCATCATTATGGCATTCAAGCATCACTAGTGATAATTAAATATTTAACTAGTTAGCATCTGGAGCAATAGCTGGCAGCTCGGCTAGGCAGTAGCTCCTGTGAGCAGCAGACAACCAGAGCAGAAAGAATTATTGTGATTATTTCTTAATGAGGTGGCTAAAATGGCTCTCAGCTAATCAATGAAAAAGACTTACCTACTCGGCCCTTGTTCAGAAACAACCTCAATAATGGTTATGCAAATAGGAGCTTTCCGCCAGATTACAGAGACTTTCATATTTTACTATTACTGAGAAATAACCACACCACAATTATATAAGTGAACCTGCAGACAAGGTGCAGGGAATAGCTAATTGCCCCATAAATACACGGATGAGTGCCAGCAACTGTGCAGCATCCAAGTTATCTAACTAGCTCAAACTACATAAATTAAGAACAAAATACAGCACCAGCATTCCAGCTTGTCAACACATTGATCAACTCACCCCTTTACTGCTCACTTATTAATCACCTTCCCTATCTCCCTCTCTTATGCACCGTAGCAAATTTTAGAACTAGTATTTAGAGGAGGACAAAGGGAAGAGAGAGGAAAAGGCACTCTCTTGTTTAATAAAATGCCATACTAACACAAGACATTAAGGTTACAGTTAGACACCTGAATTAAAGAGGTCTGCTTCTCAAAGATGCTCTCAGTCAGAGGCTGTGTGTGTAAAGTACTTCAGAAAATCAGGATAAGTTTTTAGATACATACTAGCATAGGGCACCATATATCTTTTCATGATGAGTTTGTATAGGAGGCTGGACTATAAGCCATGTTAAAACTTAGGGTTTGTTTACTTGTGGGAGTACTGGAAAAATTTACAGCATCCTCAATGATGCTTTATTGCACATCCCTTGTCTGAAGGGATCTTTGAAACAGAGAGACCATACTGTGACCAATCTGATTCTGAAGAACACTAGAGTCTTTCCAAGTATTTGCAGCAAAACTAAAACTTGTTTTTTTTAATTGACTTTCAATGTTGATGTCTCTTTCAGCCTAAGGGAGGTAGCAAAGTTTCACATCCCAGATGTCCTTTTTATTCTGCAAAGATTAAGCGTTCCATCTCCCAAAGAAAAAAAAAGAAAATATTTCTTTTTCTCAGAGCAAAGCAAAAGCCAAGTATTACAAATTCTCCTACCAAGCTCTTACTGATATTTTTTTATATATACTCCTAGGAAACCAAGGCAAAACCCTCAGGTCTCTAATTTTCTTCAGCTTGTTTCAAAAATCAAGGAATTCTCAGTCATTCATATGATACAATCTCCTCATTAAACAGGACAAAGATTTCATGACAAATACATTTGCTTTGGTCTTTACGCCAGAAATTTCAGGACAACAAATTTTCCTTTATTTTGTGTTGTTTCTATGTGTATATTTATACATAAATACTAACACACATGCATATATATACAATTTTTTTTATATATGCCTCATAAGAAAAATGAAAGTGTATTCCTTACAGGCATGCCTAAGAGTGGTAAATTGTCAGAAAACCCACCAAATACATTGACTGCTGACTAACATAAATTAACCGTCCCAATACAGTGTAAAAATCCTTTCCACTTCCAAATTTATATAAACAGTAAGCATTTCTGAAGGACACTACCAATGATATGACTTCCTCAGATTTTTTTAAGGTGCAAGGTTCCTTTCCCATAGCACATACATTCCAAAGAAGACTTTCAACAACAGGGTTGCTGTCGTTCAGTGGAAAAAAACCCAAAGTAGCCACTTAGTACATCTTCCACTTTCCACAAAGTGCAGTGGTCCAGTGCCTAGGTGTGGAAATAAGAAAATGTGTATTCTTCCACTGAAAAAAACCCTGAAGAAAATGCATTATCCCAAAGAGTATAATCAACCAATACAAAACTCACATGCACTTTCTGTTAGTTTGACTGTGTGCCAGTAACATTTATTTTGAAATTTAAAGCACTTACTGTAGCACTTTCACATTCCATGCATCATTTTTAAATTTCCTCTTGTCAAAACTGGAACTATAGATTTAAATTTGACACAGAAAAGAAATAAAATGAATCCTAATATGGCCCAGAAGCTTCTTGAGGTTACAGAGGGAGGTGCAGGAGGAATAACATGATGAAAAATTAAGACTGAATGGATAAATTGCAAACACCTGCAATAGATGCTAATAAACATTTTGCATTCTTGCAAAGTAAGCTATTAATGGAAGAAATAGTCCTTGCTCATCAAATTCTTGCTGCAGTACTCAAAAAGTACAGCACAACTAAGAAGGCCAGAAAAATTTAAAGCTGTGAAGAGTAGAACTGGATGCTTACTGAGATTTAAAGAAGATGAGAAATTTCAAAAGAAAACATGACAGAAGTAGAGAAGAAGAGTAACAATTTTAAATGGCCAATCTTTTCATACACTCTTGCATGATATTTTCTCTTTTCTTCTGATACTGCTTTAGTAAGGTTATTATATTACTGCAATGAGAAATAAAATTACAAATCTACCACTTTTAAAGGCAAGCATGGTACATCTCCTTCATTGTACAAGAACAAGATGAAATTGTCTTTTAACACCCAAGTGGTGATGTAGCATTCAGTGGTGAGGCAGTAGAGAATATTACTCTTGTTAGCCATGCAGATGCGTTAGATTGCTGCTACTGCTGCATGCAAGGAGATGCACATCTGCTGTCTCTGCAAACAGGAGCCGGCCAGAAAGCCCAAGAGCTGTAACAAGCTGACGTGCCTCCTAGAGTCAGAAACTTTCTACCCATAAAAAATCTGAGCCCTGAAAACAGCCCATCAGCAGCTATGGTGTCAGCCTGGATTTCAGACCCAGGGAAATTTTAGCAGTAGAAGTGCTGCTTTGATTTCTGGTCACAGCAGAGAAGCTTAAGGCTTAGCACTGTGGTGGACTCTCAATTAACCCAATGGAAGTCCTCTTACATGTAAAATTTGATCACTAACATTAGGATTCCAGGGCAGGAGGGGTGGGGTGGGGCTGGAATGTACTTCCCACACAACACTGCATCTTGTTGATAGTGTAGGGTGGAGAGGCTATGGCTGTACTAAGGGATTCTGGGACTCACTGAAAGAGTTAATCTAACAGGTCTTCACAGGAAAATCCCCAAATGTAACTTTAAAAAGTTATTCTATTTTAGTTTGTAGAAAATAGAGGCAAAGAAAGGAGGCATGCATACACTAGCAAAAGTAATGAAATTAGATTTAATGTAAAATATACTCTGCTAGGATTATATGAAGTAGGAAACTTCGTAAGTGGAAAGCTCTCTTTTTGGCCTTCTAGATCTGAACTGTCCTTCAATTGTTTGTTGAAAAGTAAATATGACTGACAATTTACGTGAAAAGCTTCCTGTCAGAAATAGTATTGTTGTTTAAACTAAGTTAAATCACATAAAACTAAAGAAAAAATATTTCAGAAACAAAATGAGGAAGTATTTTTAAAAATGCTGTTCCCTTTCAGAGCTTTTCAAAATAGATTTTTTTCAGATATAAAATATCTTTTAAACCCAAAATATTTTGAAATTAAGTCAACATTGAAAAAATGTCTATTTACCTCAAAACTAAAAAAAATTACATTTTCATTTCATACAGTATTTTGAAATTTCACCTTTTCTTTGTAAATTTTGCTTTATTCCTAAAAAAACAAACAAAAACAAACAAACAAACAAAAAACCAAAAAAGAAAGATTCCTTCACTTTTAGGATTATCATCTTTTTAGATCAACCCTAAGTTGAAATAAAAAACATTTGTAAAACAAGGTTTGTTTCCAAAGGGATTTTTAAACAGGAAAGAGAAAAAAAACCCCTATTTTTTAATACAATAAAAATTTCTAGGTTAAGGTCTCTCGTAAGAACAGTATGACGCAGTCTTATATAACTATTGTTTTCCATTCTCTTTTAATAGCAGAAACTCTGCAAACCTTTATGAACAAAAACACTAGCAGAAAAAAATTAAATAAAACCAAGTACACCAGTAGCCCTGTATCTTGGAGTCACTGCTATCGTAAATTAAATGGAGTACAGTCCAATTGGAGTTATCAGTTGTGGGAGGTAAAAGCAAAAGAGAAAGAGAGAAGATTACAATATGCTATCCAACAAAGTAAAGGCACAAAATGATAAAAGTAATTTTTAATATAGAACACAAGCCGGAAGTCTGCCTGGATGGTTTAACGTGTCATTTTAGCAGAGAGGTAAAATCTATGTCCCTATGATGGGCAATGGCCTTACGAGTTGGAGACTCCAGAAATTCAGCAGCTACATGCACAAAAGACTCAGTAGCAGAAAGAGTTACGCAAAGGAGGCTACAGCATTCCTGGAACCTGGCAGGAAGAGCAAGGACTCAGAGGGAAAGATTTTGAAGCCAGCCTGTACTTACGTTCACATGATTGAATACCCTAACACAGCAGCTCTAAATATTTCCCTCCATAAAATGACAGTTTGATTTTATAAAATCAGCATAATTTTCATGTACCAAATGCTGAGTAGTGACATGAACACTTATTTGCATGAATTTCCATCATGCTGTCAACACAATGTTTCTTGGTAAACCTGTATGCTTGCACCTGCTCTAGCTATGGAGGCTAGCAAACCAACTTTCACGGGGCCCATAAGCTTAGCTTTGCTTTCTTCATCCACTTTTGTCACCTGTGTTCTCCTCTCTTCTTTCCCCATTACATACAGTAACAGAAAGTCCTTGCTCTGAGTCAAAGGCCACTAAGTCAGTTAAGATTTCTGTCTTACAGAACCACTGCCACCCAAAACCTGGTGCTTCTGATTGAAGAAAGGGAAACAATAAAGGTAATTGGGCTAAACAGATTACACTTTATTCCATACCAAAAAATAGTGAAAAATGCTTAACAGAATTTAATCTTTATTGCATTTGACGTTAGGGTTTTTAAAAAATAAATATTTTATATGCCTTATTTTTTTCCATTATCTGAATTAGGAATATCATTCTATATTTCATTCTTTATCCACTAAGGTAATAAGTGATTACATTAATCAAAAAATATAAAGAGCCGACAAGTCTCAATTTCCGATGTCAGTTTTGTGATGCAAGAAAAATCAGTCATGTTATTCTGCATTTAACATAGCCTTAGTGGAGATCAGATTCTGGCTCTATGTTCTTATTCTATATTTTTAATTATATTCTGTGGTCATTCACAAAACTTTTGAAGCCTAAATAATACCTCCACTGTCCCACAGCTACTAACCAACAACTTTGAAGAATAATGAATAAAGTGCCAACTTCATATACCAAAACCATTTAGTTCAAGTGCTTGTGGAGTTGTACAAAATGACTTTGACTTTTTATAATGTTAAGTGAATTCTGAATTTGGCCCCAAATGTTTATTTACCAGCTAACAGTTTTATAATGAACTAGATCTTTGTGAAGAAAACTATTAATAGTTGTGAAAAAAAAGGGGAGAAAAGAGATTTTGTATTTAAATTATCAACTCAAATGGCTTAAAAGATTTTAAAGTCCATTATGCCTATTCATATAATTTTGTAATTGTTCTTTACAATATGATGATGCAGTCAAGTTTTAAACATTAACCGAGATAGCAGATTGCTTCCACTTCCATCAAGAGACAATCCACAAGTTCACAGATCCCATTATAATCCTTAATTTTCCTTTTTATTCAGTTAACTATTACCTGTTTCAAGATATGATATCTCTTAAGGTAAGGATCTAGTTGCCTATTTCAGACTTATAGATTTTACATTGGAATGGATAAAAGAGACTGTTGCAGAACACAGTAACTACATATAGTATAGGGATGATTTTGATCCTAAACTTTATTTTTTGTTTCTGACAGACTTACATGACCTAATAATTGTGGTGGAGGGTTTTTTCATAGCTTGTTTTTTTTTAAACAAATATTAAATAAATCTCAAAAGTAGTAACATCCCTATAAGTAGGTTCAGCATTTCAGGGCTGCATAAATTACAGATTCCTTAGCAAGGTCTGCTCTTGGCCTCATTCAGATTCCACAAACTGAAGCTTGGCAAGATACTTGCACATCATCTTTATTCAGTAGAGAACGACAGGCTTCTTGAGCACTGTCTAGGATGAAAAGCATGATCACTTACCCTGCAGTTGCTTACACTCCACTCATTCTGATTGTAACAATAGAGCAGATTTACCCTGTTGAATAGAAACTGCTTAAGTAAGTTCTTCCCCTTATTCAGTCTCTCTTATCCAATAGTGTCTAAAGTTAAAGCTGTGATTTGATATTATTGTATTGAGACTAATAATTTTTTGCTGTCTACATAAACATGCATGAGAATTATAGTACCTATTCATGCCTTCAAGTACTCATACATAAACATTTTACCAATTTAATATAAAATAAGTATTGCTCTGTAATACTGTTGGTACTCTGAATCATTTAAGTCAGTCAGAAAAGTATTAAAAAGTAATTTTTTCACAATGTGTCATCCATGCTTTATTTCATTCTGAGAGCATCCTTTGGCATCTGTATGCCTACTGGGATTCAGAAATCTTCTGTAAGATCATTTTGCCACAAAAAAGACTCACTCGGATATAAACAGCCTGCCACCGAGCTGACAGCAGACTTTTCATCAGTCACAATTGTCTCTACCTCTATCTCCAACTTTTTCAGAAGTGAAAATTCAACTATTTAATGGGTTGTGTGAGCACAAGCTCTACATTACTATTTTGAGACTCCATATGAGATAGCCAGCTCTTTCCCTTAGGAGGAAGGGTACCTGCGATTATCATATGTCACTCCAGAGAGCTGGTCTGAAAGGGCTGACCTTGTGCTTCTTTCCGATTCTGTGAGCAGAAGCCTGACAGGACACTTACCCATCACCATTAATAATCAGAGAAAGCCAGGCTCCTGGAGCACTGGCTTGGATGATGAACAAGATTAAAGATGGTTACAGAGTTCCACATGAGTTATTAGCTGTTAGCCTGATGTAAACATGACTAAAGGATAATGGAATTAGTTTGGCTGAGCAGAAATCACTCAGAGCAGCCTAACACTTCTCTTCCATTGTGAAATATTTCATAGAGGAGGGAGAAGGGTAGGGAAAGTCTTGCACGTCACTTTGAGAGCCCGCGTAGCTTATGGCATTGCTTAAAACAGAATCCTCTCAAGGAAGCAGACGTGCTTTTTTTCTTTGCACAAGCACTGTGAAGCTCAGAGGAAAATAAAATTAAAGTGGGGAATGGGACAAACTGATCGAAAATGTTTCTGATCTCAAATCACTTTCTTATAGTCACACCTTCTTCAGTAAATATCAGTAAATTACTTCAGTAAACTACTGAGTATTTTTGTCATTATGGAATTTTTTCTCTGAATTTGTGCATTTATTTTATTACTAAATTTATAGCCACTTGAAAGTCAATGATGTGGGTGTTTTTGTTTTGCTGCTTTTTTTTCTTCCTTTTTTTTTCTTTTCTTTTTTTTTTTTTTTAACACCAATTGACTCAATAAGCAGCAACAGACCTGACACTTCATTGTTAAGCAAACTGAATTTGGGATCTAGCAAACTTTCCTACAGGAGTTGACAAGCGATTTTCTCCGGAGCAATCAGTGATTAGACCTTAAAAACAAAAGATAAAAGATTTTCTGGATTTCAAGTACACAGACAGACATCTAGACAAGCATTAAGGACAAGCAAGGTATTGTTACAGATTTTTATCAATGTAACAACTGACACAAAAATCTGCTTAGGCTTATTAAAGAGGCTAGAAACATATAGTTGAATAGTATAGCACTCACACAGCCTGAAACAACAACAGAAAAAAAAGGGGAAAAAAAAAAGAAAGAAAGAAGAAGAAGAATCACAGGCTAAAGTGTAACCCCACCTTCCACCCCCATTTTTTCTTACGAAGAACAAAGAGAGAGGATGGGCAAACATCAGGAAAAAAGCACAGGGAGGACTGGGTGCTAGAGAAAAATCTTAATTTCTTTCGCATCCACATAAGTCATGAAGTCAAAGGCATGTCAGTCATTTATAATTCACCTCTGTGAGTTCATTAGCTCCCTTTTGTTTTGCTAAAGTTGATCAGGAAAAAGGAAAAGGAGAAGAGAGGGGATACATTTGTGAAAATGGTGTTGAAAAAACCCTAACAAATAATTTACACTTTTCTTTCCACTTTTGCTGAATGCATTTTAGTGCAATGATATGAATGACAAAACAAACTTTTGTGATCACAGGATCTGGAGACATTTTAAAATGACATTTCAGAAGAAGAAAAAGTAGCTTGCAGGGAAAAAAAAAAAAAGAATCAGTATACATCAGTTTCACCTGAAATGAACTCCTCAAGTCCCTAATATCCTGAAAAACTGATACTTGAGTTTTCTCATTCTTATACTAGAATGATTGAAAAACATTATACACACTCAGTGCTGCAAATTTCAGTAATTTAATCAAGGATTTGGGACAAATTTGCTTCAAGGATGTAGTGCAATTGCAATTCTGTGAATGCTTCTTATAAAGCCTATAAATTTCCCGATGGCTCCTTTTTCTTCATATGGTCGCTGCAGATAACACGTTCTAGGACACCCAGTACTACTTCTATTCAGAACAGCTGCAAAGCATGGTGGGATGTGAGTACACAGTGCCCTGGGGAAACAGCATGACGTTCCTTTGGCCACTATGGGCCATTTTTCTTGATGGTGCTTTTGGGTCTGCTCATTTCTCTGTTGAAAAGCATGTGCTTACTCATTCTACAAACTCATTTCTCAGCTCAGAAGCTGAAACACTGGAAAGAGTCTTTTCTGACCAGGGGAAAGACAAGTAAAAATGGGAAGAGAGAAAAAAAGGTAAAAATATTCTTCTTTTTAAAAATCTGTAAATCACAAGGGAACTGAAACTCCATTCTTTGACCTTCATACTACAATCTTTTGCATCCACTACAAATAATAATACATTAAACAAACATTTTTCTGCTGTCTTTACAGTTGAGGAAACAGAAATGGGTAATACTCCATTCAGTTCTGCATTGGAATAAGATGTAGGTAGAATTTTTTCATGTTCTGCATACAGAGGTTGTTAAACTTTCTTTTCTGTCTGGTATAATGTCCTTCCATGGACCTCCTCAATATGCTGTTCATTAAAAGCAGGTTCATAATATTTACAATATAAGATTTTGGCAGAGCTTCCATTATAAAGGCAACAGGGTTTGTCTCCCCTGCATCTAACACACTTAGTATGCACCTTCTGAAAATACTGACAGAAGCGAAATTCTGCTGTAAGCTTTACAGCTACAATGTTAATAGATACCTTTCTACTGTTATCCTGAACTCTATTCCTGAACTTTTCAGAAAAAAATATCTGACACAGCATGGTAACTGTAATGCAGGCAAACCAAGAAAATATACATTACAACAAAACAAAAACTGGCTTTCAATTTTTTATGTCCTGTTTAGGAAGAAAAAAATAACCAGCACCACAAACAACAAACATTTTTTGTGGAAGTAATAACTAATATAAAGAAAATACAAATGATAGCGGTTTATAATATGGCAGTACAGTTATTTACAGCACAGTTTAATGGTGGTGAACATGAAGCACATCAAAGTTTTTAAAGATTAAATACATATTTACTACATAAAAAGCTGCTTTCATAATCTTCCAAAGACCAAAAAACTAAATAGTGATACAAATAATACTAAGCAGTGTATATAGGACTGTTCATTTATATGCCCATATATACCATATCAATAAATGCTTCAGAGTGTAGCACATATGACTTTCTAAGCATTAATGAATAAAACATCTTGACAGATCCTCACAGAATATGAATAACAGCAACTATATTTCACAAAAAGAGAATCAAAGGTAGAGAGAAGTGATCTGAAAAAATCCATCGGGGCAAGCAACAGAAAATACCAAAGCTACGATCTGAACTAAATCTAACCCTGTATCTTCAACATTTACTTGGTCCTTCCTGGCTTTAAGTGATAGATTAAAAAAACAAAAGGTTCATATCTAAAAGGTTATGTCATTTTAAAAAACTGCATCCTGGGAATACTAAACTGGATTAATAGTTGACAATGTTACTTAAAAACTACATAGCATAGCAAATGCTTCCTCAGCTTCTGAGATTTCACTTCTAAGATTGTCTTGTTGATACCTTCATGTTGCAGGAAGTCACCTGCACAGAGCACGCAACATGCATTTGGTTTTATGATCTATCACGCATGTAACCTTGAAATGACCACACTTAATCAAAAAGAAAGCATCAGAAACACCACTAGTTTCTTTAATAGCTTAGAAGCTCCATGAGAGCACAAACCAATGAGTTTTAGGTGAAGGAAAGCCATCCAGGAAAAAAAAAAGGAAAAAAAAGAAAGAAAAAAAAGAAAGAAAAAAAAGAAAGAAAAAAAAGAAAAGCTACACTTCATTTCAATTTTCCAGGCTGATTGCAATCTACAGAAAATGCACAGTAATTCATTTGTTGAGTTATAATTTGTGGCTATTCTAAATTGTGTATTGTGTTCAAAGGGAAGTTATTATGTGTAGAAAAGAATAAGAAACTTGATTATTCAGGTGCACTATGTCATGAATACTACTGAACTCTTCTCCCTCCTACGGAGAGTCGATGATTATCCTCTATAAAACCTCTGTTTATAACAATTACATTTTAATAGCACTGTGGGTAATTCGCTGCTTTTGTTTAATATATGCTACTCTTTTGTATCCTACAGAAGCTTGCTGAAATGCACCATTATTTTCAAGACGAATTGGTTACATTCGTTTAGTATTACTTATTCATGATAGTACAGCATTATCTTGAATTTGATTTCTACACATTGATCAAAAATTGATTTTCTTATTCAATTCACAAGTTATCAACACATTTAAGGTGCTTAAGCTGATCTTAACCTCTCCATATTTTAAATACCGGTAACATGATAAGCACTAGGAAGTATATACAGCCGAAAGAACAAACAAATGGTTTGTTGGTATCAAAGTAAATTTCTCATATAAGAAGTTCACACCTGATGAAAACCTCAGAAAGACCAAAAAAACCCTCAAATGAAACATCATCTAATTTCTTCCATGCTTCTCTTACACAATAAGCTCTCCTTATTGAACAGTCCTTACTTGACCTTTTGTCCTGGTTTCGGCTGGGATAGAGTTAATTTTCTTCCTAGTAGCTGGTATAGTGCTGTGTTTTGGATTTAGTATGAGAATAATGTTGAAAGCACACTGATGTTTTAGTTGTTGCTAAGTAGTGTTTACACTGGTCAAGGACTTTTCAGCTTCCCGTGCTCTTCTGGGCGCACAAGAAACTGGGAGGGGACACAGCCAGGACAGTTGATCCAAACTGGCCAAAGGGCTATTCCATACCATATGACGTCATGCTCAGTATATAAACTGGGGGAGTTGGCCGGGGGGTAGCGGTAAGGGGTAGCGGGGAGGTAACTCATCATTACCCTGATGAGTCAAAGAGGCTGTTTCCCTTCCACTTTCTGTTCGTTCCCACTCCAGTTTCCTGCTTAGGAAACTATCTGATTATGTCTGACCCTTCATCACTTCCCCCCTTCCCCTAACCCATGGAGCAAAAAGATTTCATTATCCTCTAATAAAATACATAAACAAAAATCTTTCTGTGGTGTCCAACAATCAAAGCTGCTAGTATCACAGCAGCAGCAGCAAAACTGAAACAAGTGGTTACCTAAAATGTAGGTGATTTATTACGCTGGTTCATTTATAGACAATACAGATCCATTTTCTCACAGAGGTGGTAACATGCATTACAAAAGACCATAGTAGGACTCTCAATAACTTAGATGGGATTTTTTAGCTTTTGCAAGCCCAAAATTTCACTGAATTTTAAAAGCAACAAATATCAGCTATTTTACAACACCCTTCTTCATCATACATGCTTGAAGAAAAACAAATGGATTCAGAGAATCTCAATTTCCGTGAAGCAGGTAAAGAAAGTTGACAGTAAAATCACGTAGGAACCAAAGTCCACTGGTGAGCGGGAACGTGTTACATCATTTGCACTCTGAACCCTGTGATATTTCTGTTTTTCTTTCTGTACTGCAAATTCAGGTCCTCTTTTTAAGTGATCAAAGAGTACTTAGAGTGATCACAGATATATTTTTTAAAATTCAGTCCATCTGCACCTTCCTCTACCCTTTCAGTTTTCAATTATCCATATAACCAAAGAGGTGATTGTATTAATCTTCACAGAGAGTAACTGTTGTGCTCATGTCAGAGCTCAAAGGCTTAGACAGGATCAAGAACAAAGGGCCAGAATTTGATTTCAACTCTCCTGACCTGTAGCTCAAGAAGCCATTGCACAAACTACCTCCTGGAACTCTCAAAGAGAAAACCAGCTCTTTACGTATTCCTCATTCTCAAAACCTGCACTGGGCTTGCAGAAGATCAGCAAACTTCCACATATTCATACAAAGATAAGTCTATTCATCCAAACCAACCTCCCAAATTGAGTGTTAACGATTTCACATAAGATAATAATTGCTTATTTATCAAGGTTTCTGCTCTCAAGTATTTTGGCATGATGTGGTTGTTTGATTTGTAAAATATAAATGTGTAAAATACTATGTCATACTTCACAATTCATCTCACAACTAGTGTATTTAAAGCCTGTTTCATCCTAGAGGAATTGTAAGTGGTCTTCAATAAGATACAAATGTCTGCTTTTGACAGCCGATCAAGAAGAAACAAAAATGAGTTAATGAAGCTTTCTGTATGGCACGTGTTAGGGGACTAAAAAATTGAAACCGTCGTAAAACAGTGATTTCAAGCAATGTCTTATACAGCATATTTCTCTTCCCCTTAGGACAGTAATTTCTATAAACATTACTGACACATTGATTAAATCACCTCACTGATTGGTTTTGGTAACCAGAAAAAGTACTGTAGCAATTTAAGAAATTGTTATTTTGTAATAACTACTCTGTTATTAAAATAAGGATAATTTTTTTTAATATATGCAATTTTCACAATTCAGATAAGGACCTACACTAACTATTAAAATCTATCTGCCCTACCACTCACTCACTTATATTTAGTTGCATCACACTGTATGGGGACCGCTGCAGTTCATGTACTTATTCTAAAACCTCACTGCTTACCAAAGAGACTGCCTATTACTACCAAGACCATTCAGCCACTTTTTACCCAGGTGATGCCAACTCTCCAAAAATGACTTCTGCTTTAGTACTTGGATTTTCACTTTCCCTAATTTAAGTTTCTAGAACAAACAGAACAAAACCAAACCCATAACATTGCATGTGACTAGTGTGATGGCTAAACTATTATTTAGTTCATAGGAGAATAGACACAAATCCTATTTACTTTGCCAAAATGATATGCTCCCTGAGAATCCTCAGCATTCGCACATGCACCCCAGTAGTGTGTTACGTACAGTGTGTTGCAGGCTACCATGAATAATTGGAAAACTGTTCTGGCTCTTCTGATCTTTATGTTGCCTGATCTATGCAGATGAAATGGAGACTTGCTCGATTATCTTCGGGATGCCCCAAGCACTGTGTTGGAGAGATAAGGTTTATAGAATCATAGACTCCTAGAATCATAGAATGGTTTGGGTTGGAAGGGACCTTAAAGATCACCTAGTTCCAACCCCCCTGCCATGGGCAGGGACACCTTCCACTACACCAGGTTGCTCAAAGCCCCATCCAACCTGACCTTGAACACTTCCAGGGTGGAGGCATACACAATTTCTCTGGGCAACCTGTTCCAGTGCCTCACCACTCTCATTGTAAAAAAATTTCTTCCTTATATCTAATCTAAATCTACCCTCTTTCAGTTTAAAGCCATTACCCCTTGTCCTATCACTACAGGCCCTTGTAAAAAGTCCCTCTCCAGCTTTCTTGTAGGCCCCCTTCAGGTACTGGAAGGCTGCTATAAGGTCTCCCTGGAGCCTTCTCTTCTCCAGGCTGAACAACCCCAACTCTCTCAGCCTGTCTTCATAGGAGAGGTGCTCCAGCCCTCTGATCATCTTCATGGCCCTCCTCTGGACTCACTCCAACAGCTCCATGTACTTATATTGGGGTCCCCAGAGCTGAACACAGTACTCCAGGTGGGGTCACAACAGAGCGGAGCAAAGGGGGAGAATCACCTCCCTTGACCTGCTGGCCATGCTTCTTTTGATGCAGCCCAGCATACGGTTGGCTTTCTGGGCTGCAAGCACACATTACTGGGTCATGTTGATCTTCTCATCAACCGACAGCCCCAAATCCTTCTCCTCAGGGCTGCTTTCAATCCATTCTCTGCCCAGCCTTTATTTGTGCTTGGGATTGCCCCGACTTATGTGCAGGACCTTGCACTTGGCCTTGTTGAATTTCATGAGGGTCACATGGGCCCACCCCTCAAGCCTGTCAAGGTCCCTCTGGATGGCATCCCTTCCCTCCAGCATGTCACCCACACCACACAGCGGTTTAGGTTCGTTCTATCCTTATGTTCATAATATCTCAGTGGTAAGCAGTTACCAAGACATATAAAAATAACTAACGGAATCCAAGTTAAAGTAAAATGCATATTTCTCCCCAGCTTTCAAAATAACACTTTTTTTTTTCTTTCTTTCTTCATCTCTACTACTTATAAATGTGTTTGAAAGAGAGACTTGGTCTACTCAGCTAATATTAAACCAGAATGTTCTTTCTCCCCCTCTCAAAACCAGATGTAGCTGCTATGGTCTCACAGGGAAGATGACAGTAAGGCATTCACAATCTTTTCCTTACTTAATACCCCAGACAGCGCTCTTGGAGAGAACCTCTGCATTACTGCCTCTATCAAAAATAATTACCTTTTGGTGAAATGTTACATTCCCATAGCCATGCTCCCCCATCAGGTCTCCCAAAACACCCAGACAAATTCAGTTTTTCTCCTGGAAAATTACTATATTTGCTACCTACACAGGAAATCAGCTGACTGTGCTTTTTGAATAAAATAAGTACTTTTCTGCTTCCTTAGACATATGTGTCTTATATCCTGTGCTTGAGTGACCAGTTAACATCCCCTCTCTTCCTTTGGTGAACCACTGATATATTTCACTGTGATATACAATCAATAAACACTACTGATTTTGTATCTTTTTTCTTCTATATTAACAAACATACCTGACAAATATTTCAATGTTATACAGATATGTAGCTCATTATTATTATTATTAAGATAAAATATGGTAGTAATTAGTCATTCTCAGGTGACTGATCTTCAACGTCATTTTCTAAGCCATTGTCAACTTCTTCTCATGACTCAACCTAGCTTTTAGCTGTACAATGGTAGGCAGACCTGGATCTTTCACCTTCATTAGTGCATGCTGAAGATGACTGTCACTTTATTTTTTGTGTTATGTGGATTACTGACTCCCACAGAAACGTACTGTCAATTTTTACTTTTTTACACAAGACCTTCAGTACTTTACTGCATGAAATCTCAAACTGAAGTGTCAAAATAATTTTTTCATTCCCGTATTACTAAATGGAAAAGATCATAGCAATATAGGAGTGTGAGAGTAATTTTTCCAGATGAAGAACGTGGTGATTAAAATCCTACATTTTAAGCATTACTTTTCTTGTCTGCTTTCCATCAGCCTTTCAAAGGACTCAAGTTTGTATAATACATTCTTAGATAACTGGGCATGCCCAGCACAGATGCTAAATTAAGGTCATATTATTGTAAAATATAACTAGCTAGCTTTTTTTTTTGTTAGGAGTCAGCTAGCTATACACTTTCCATTACCAGCAGAAAACACAGCCCAACAAATGGATTACATCTTTCCTCATATTGCTCATGCTATCCTAGAAAGTGATTATTTCAGTTTTATTGGCAATCTATAATTTTGCTAATTCAGTATATGGCAGTACAGGACAGCATCTGAAAACTATGCATGACTCTCCTTCCTTGCAGGTTGCTGGATTTCTTTTTACACCTCTGTGATTCTCTACTTGTGAATGGGATAAAGCAAAAAACTGTATCTTGTCTTTTATGAGATCTCATTTCAGAGTGATTCTTCTGTACTCTGAATGAAAGTGAAAAGGTCTCTAGCAAGCTGGCAAGAAATGTTTTTTTACAAATTTAAGAAAGTCACTGTTCCTTTGGAAGCAAGGAGTGTTACAATTGCTGAGTAAGAGGTATTATTTTGTTTACTAACCACCAGTTTAGGCTCTGTAATCTATAGCTTACACTGTTGGCTTATGCAATGGGCTTTCACAGCTTGTTCTATTTCCTTGTGCACCTGAGCTTCATATAAATAGGTCAAACTTTTTTTTTTTTGTAATTCAAAGAACCTTCATGCACTGTTATGAAAATATGTTTTTCTGCAATGACACAGAGTCACGAGTCTGCTGTCTTTGTTTAAAATCCTAGTTTGTAGTAACAGCAGCATATGGGGTAACTTTGAAAGGGAATACATATAAAGTCCCAGGCCCTAATGACTTAACTACAACCTGCAATGCCTCAACCAGCAGCAATGGCAGTTGCTGCTGGACTGCACTCTGATGAATGACAGGTCTGTAATCAAGCTCCCGTTTTTGCTCCATGAGCATCTAAAATGTTGTAAAGAGTGGTGTCTATGATTTGTGCAAAATCTCAAACTCTGAAAGATCTTTTCACCAAGGTACTAGTGGAAAGATCAATAACAGTCAGTTTCAGCAATCCTTAATATCCTTTTATAAAAATATATATTTATACATTCTCATGGATCATGGCTGAAATCACTTTGTCATTTTGAAAATGTTTCTTTTCAGGTTTTGTTCACATTTCAATTACCAAAGTAGAGGCTTCTCTGATGTTATTACTGCAAAATACCAGACACAATATCTGTGCCAATATCCTACTTGGAAGAATCGTCAGACGACCTGAATGTTTGCTTCCTATAAAAATATTTCAGGACTTGACCCTCTAATAGAAACTCCTTCAGTTTCTCAAAATCCTTACTGAAAGTTACATTTTATGTCCCATGTATCTTCCAGAATCAACAATTTTTTTTCCCCATATTTACCAATCCATGGATGTGTTGAACCCATATGCTGCTAAAGCAGGTATTCCAGAGATGGTTTTAAATATCTTGAGATATATTTGTACATTTTGTTTTATTTACTATTTTCATTATTACTTTTTCCTCTACTTTCCCTACTTACTGTTTCCCTGTTTACTATTTTCCCTACTTTCCCTGTTTGGTTTTCATATGGTCTAAATTTTTAGGTCTTCCCAGTGCTGTTCATAATCTCCGGTCATCCTCTTCCATTTGTGTCCTCCCCTCAGATTAAATGTCCAATATGTTCTCTATTATATCAAAAAAGTGTATTTTTCCCAGAAGATATCCTAGATGCCAAAGGCAACCCAAAAAGTAATTTGAGGATTTTTTTTTTTTTTAATAAAAGCATTGAAAAAGCATGTCTCCTAGAATTTCTTCCTTTTAGTAGCAAAAAAATCTTCCTTTTTCACATTTCTTTAATTATTTGGCTCTCTATATATGGAAAGAATTCCATCATAATTTTATTTTGGAAGTACAGGTGATTTGGTGGTTGGTTTTGTTTGTTGGGGTTTTTTTTAGAACAGGTTAAAAATATATACTTACTACGTCTTCTGCTCATTATTCAAAAATCTTAATTATGGAATTTCACTTTTCCCCAGGGAAAGGTGAACCCCCTAGTTACATGAATCGTGGGTAGGGTTGGAGTCTTGCTTTAAATCTGAACTCTGAAGTACTTCACATCTCCTAAAATGTAATAAAAACAGCCTCTTGACAGTTCCAGGTCTTTTACCAAGACATTATTACAAGCTGTCACTCTTTCTCCAGTTTATTAACTTACACATGTAGTTCAGATACTTTAATAATATGGGTAAAATTGCCACTATATACGATGAATTTTACATTCTTACTCCCTTGTCACCTGCTTTGTAACTATTTCACTCTTTCTGATGTAGGAGTGACTAATCTGAAATTAGTGTTTTCCCTATGCAGATAATCTATTCCTTTTTAGCTGTAATATTGATCAGTTGCAGCTCAGCAGAATTTTTCTTTTGTCAAAGTATTTCCCTTTTTCCAGCTTCGAAACACCACTACCCCTTGCAAAACAGTAGTCTGTTACAGTGCTTCCATCTTTTTCCAGATAAGCTTGTATTTACTTATGTCTGTAGACTAAATGCTAGGGGTTTATGGTTTCCAATTATGAACTGTGTGCACACTTCTGCCTCAAGTATTTTGTCTGGGGTTGTTGGTAGTGTTCTGAATTCTGTCTGCTGGTTTCCTAGCCAGCATTTTCACCTTTTGAGAAAAATATAACAAATCTCATGGCCAGGTCCATATAACATGATTATATGCAAAATAGCCTGTAGGAACAAGCAAGGAACAGGTGATAGGAATGTTTTAGAAATCAAAGGAGAGCACTCTGGTACATGTATTTAATAAGTCTAGATAGTGTCTCAAAGTGTCTTGCTTATTCTTTTGTATCTCTTCCATACACTTATGGATTCATTTAAATTGGCATTAATCCTTCCCAGTCCTTTGGGCCTTGAAGTCATATATCTGAGGACAGAACTAAACACGGCATTTTTCAAGTTCTGCAGTAGATCTGGTCACATCAGGCTGACACAAAGACACTTAAAAACAACTTCAGGTAAGAGTGCTTTTCTATCTCAGAAAAACTCAGGCCATTAATGTTTCTAGCTACCTTTAGTGTATTGAGATGCAGCGATGACACAAATTCAAAGAATTGATCATAAGTAGGTTCTACTTTTCACTCTGTTTTAAATTTCTAGTTAAAACTACCAGCCCAAAGTCAGATGCAGATGGAGCAGAATGCAGATTTCCACGTTTCCTTTTTATCTCATTTCTCTATGGTAAGAATCTACTTTGTGGTTTTTGAGCAGTCAGTATCATAATGCAGCATCTCTTTCAAACTCTATTCTTTCAGTTTTGCACACAATACTATACTTATTGAAAAATGACCTAGTTTTGTATCAGTCCGTAAAGTTAGAGATCATAAATCAGATGATTTATGAATAGCTGGACTATGCCTGAAAATGTTTGTGAATGCACAATGATAGGAAATTGGCATTAAACCAAAAAGCAGCAGCTCTGGATTTAACTACACATGGATGGAATAAGAAGGTTCAAATTTCAATTCAAGGTGTATGATTTCTTTCATATACACTACTGAACTATACAGTCATGAGCTGGATTATTTTTTCAGCCATTTTTTTCATGTCCTCTGATGTTTTCCCCATCGTCCATGTTAGAATCATCTGCAAAATGCCTCATACACAGACCTTCATATGGCTCGGGAAGCCACACAGCCTCTTATGCTCATATTCAAGGAAATATTTCCTCACCTTTTACTTGACCAGAAGACCAACTTCATAAGACCAGAAATCAGGTTGCCGTCCCTCACATGATGGATATACAAATGAGGTATATGCTTATGTGACTGGATGCACAGAAATTGCACAATATGACATGATGTAATTACATCTATGTTATGCCATTGCACAACCAGACGTGAACCTGTCACATGGCAGATGCTGCTAGTCATATGAGACGCAAGAGGCAAAAGAAGACAAAAGAAGACATAAGAGAAAAGGCCACAAGGAGCAGACTACCATGACAATGAAATCAACACTGCTCACACATAAGGGGCCACTGAGTAGAGAGGGCCACAGACAACACCTGTTGGACACGTCTGTCATTACAGGGGGTATTATTGCTTTGCTTTATAGCTTTAATAAATATATGGGACTTCCCATTATACATGATAATGTAGAGAAAAGCTAGCAAGAAGGAGAGGTAAGCATAAAGCGTAAATATCTCAGAATCCATTGGTTGAAAAAAAATAAATGTTATGTTATGACTTAGATTTTGTAGAGTACATAAGTGGTAAGGACATTAAAATATATATGTGAATGAGAGTGCTAACATCAGAAGTAGCTAGGAAGTGGTCTATATGTTTTTCCAGAGATTGTTAGTTAAATTTTAAAGGTTAAACAACTGTTAAGAAAAACAATTGGGGCTGTAGGCTATAAATTCTAAATTGTGCCCAGTGTTACACAAAAAGATAACTGTCTGCCAACAACTGGTGTGCATCAACAGCTCAGTTTTCACTGTTTCCTCTCATGCTCACAAAACAATTTAAAATCTGTTCTAGCAAATAATCTCTTTTAACAGCAATGTTAAACAAATGTATATGTGCATGTACAGCACGGTTGTCCTATTAAGACACTAAAGATAAAACTCTAGCAGTCCACTTCTGATATCATCAAGTCACAGTAGGTAGCTAATTTCTAGTTAATTAAATATGCAGCAAGTAGCTAATACAGTGCATAAAACTCTTATCTTCTTTGAACTGCACATCTCCTTAGCACCTGAAATTTCCCTCCAAAGCAAATAGAACAAAAAGGAAACATTGCAAAGGGATGAGAAGGACAGAAAGCTACTGAATAGCTGAGCCTGGACCTATGTATTTTTTATATATTCATGGTGTTTTATTCCTTTTACCTTCAGAGACAGAGCTTGTTAAATTAAATCTAAAAATGTGCAGTACTTCATTTAGTCAGCATTACAACATTTCCAGTGTTCTTAATCAGTCGTCACAGTCCTATGCATCTCCAACCTTCTACACTTTGGATCCTGGCTGTGTGATGGAAACTGAGCTCAGATTAAGAAGAATACAAAAATTATTTGAATATCTATTTAAAAAGTTTGTGAATCCATGTTTATATTACAAGATTTCATAAAAACACCATTAACATGAAAATAACAATCTTCCAGGGTTTTTTGCTTACTCAGCCGTAATTGCCAGAATCATGTCCTATTTCACTTTCTATTTTTTCAAGAAGAAGTACTAGTGGCTTCTGATGTTCTCTCAACGCACTCCCTTTGCTGATAAATGAAATAGACAATAGAAAGTAACCAAACTATGAAACTGCACATTTTAGTGACTGAGAAGGGAACACAGTTTACACACAATTTGCTTCACCTCTTCTACAAGAAGCTTCAAAAATTTACATTCAGGTCTTGAAATATAGTAAGTTTCCATCAGCCTCGTTGCATTTTGGAGGGGCAAGGGGTGGGGCACATTAAAAGTACTTCAAAGAAGCCTGGATCTGCTGCACTGTAACTGCTCTGCTTCACATATATGGGGTACCTTATTTTGTAATGCTTTCTAGTTCACCAAAACCACAATCTAAATCTCATTTTGAAGACTGTGTATATATTTAAAGATGTATACATATATATTATATGTATTGTTATATTATATAAACACATTCAACAATAATGAAAGCCAAATGCACCTAACATATGTAACCTAATGGTTAGCTTCACTCAGGTGAAACCTGTAACTTCAAGAGAAATAAAGAGAAAATGTCCTGGTGGAGTTGAATTGTTGACAGCAGTGGCTTTAATTAGGCTTCAGTTTGGTTCATGTCATCACTACTGCTCTTTCTGGCTGTATACAGCTCTCTCAGAAGAACTGTCGAGAACTGTCTAGCCGGTCTTAAAACCTAAAGTCAACTATCATTCATTCTTCCCAGAGCCATGGATCTCTGGATTGCATCTGACACATATTTCTGTATCGAGGCTGTCATTATTGATAAGAAAAGTGCTGATAACCTTTTCTTTCATAAGAAAATGTTGCCCTGGTGGAACACCCACTCTTTAGCATATCATAAAAGAACCTTCTGAGAAAGAGAAAAGACTTCATTATCAGAGACAGAAAAAGACCCAGCACACAAAACAATTCATCCAGCACTAACCAATGGAGCAATATGGAAATTAGTGTTAAGAATTCAAATTTATCACCTTAGCATCAATAAAATTCGTTTAAACTCATGAGACTGCCTATTCACCTTCTAATCATCCATGCTACAATAGTCTCTCCCTGAAAAAGTTAAGCACAAAAGCATTTTGATAGTTTTCTGACTTTTTTTTCTGCTCTACAGTGTTTTTTTCCTTTACAGCTGATTTTCTTTGCACATTGTTGTGTCAAACAAATCTCAATCCCTTCTGCAATTATATGTTTCATAACTATTGTTAACTTGATATTTTCACGATATTTTAACTTTCAAGATTAATTTTATTGTGTACATTGGAGTAGTCCAACACTACTATCTAGGGCTAATTAATTACCAATGCTCATTTTAAAAGGTTTCAGGAAATTAGGATTTATTTTTTCTGTAACAGAATGTACCATTCAAATACTCTACCTCCCCTTGTTACTAAGCTTTGTTGGCGAAACAGACCTTGCTTTTAACCAAACGTTTGCATGCGTTTTTCTATTGTTTCATTACAAAAACAAATAAAAACCTTCTGTCTTAAACTTCTGAAACCTAAATGAAATAATAAAAAAAAAAACACAAAACCCCCCTTTTCTAGGGATTAGATTTGTGCTTTTGTGTTATGCAACCATTTGACTGTATGAATGTTGGAATAGTCTAACTTGAAATCCCCCTGAAGTATTTGGAGTTGAAAACAGAGCCATAAGTCATTCAAAATTTAATTTTCCCTAGATTTACAGTGAAAGCTCAGCTTTGATCTATGACATCTGTGTCCTAACAAACTGGTCATTCTTAATGTTATCACGCTTCAGACACATGCTTCCATCACTGGAATATAAGGTATAAGGGATATTTGGATCACTGGTACAGGACTACAATAATGAATTAATAAACCGAAAGTGACAGAGAATGCTTTGAAGAATGCAGGCATGATGAACAGACATCAATCAGCATGCTAAGCTCTGATTCAGTGAAGTGCTTCTGTCCCAGCCCTAACCTCAAGTTTGTGAGCAGTCCCGTTGATCTGAGCCAGCCTCAGACCTGGCACAGCGGGGTGCACTGGGGGAGCAGGGCGCTGCTCCAAAAGCCCGAGCCTGCCACAGCTTTGTTCCCATTAGGGACAAGTCAGACCTGTGTGGTGGCAGTAGCAGTAGCAGATGACCAAGGCACAGCTGGCCTGGAGAGCGGGGGCTTGCATGGGGGTGATGACTGAGTTTCCTGATGTTTTCAAACCCACAAAGACCTTGCTCTTTGTGAACATCCTGTGGAGCCAAATGGCCACCCTCCCTCACCACTCTCCCTTATTCAAATCTCATAGGGTTTTGTTCATTTGTTTATTTGGGGGGGTTTTGTTGTTTTTGCTGTGCCCATAAAAGGCAGCTTTTGAAATGCACAGGTGCATTGATGAGTCCATCATGTGCATAGCTAATAGATCTGCTGCTCAGCTCATATTGCTCATATATTAAATTCTATAAAGACTATGAAGTCTCCCTGTCCTGAACAAGGCACTAGGGTAGCTGGAGTTATAAAACAGAAAACAAAGAAACAAGAGTTTTATGTGGCAATATCAAATTCCGGGGCATTGAAAGCAAGGCTCCTGTATTTTACGTATACAAAAAGATGCAGCAAAATGAGGAATCAAAAGTAAGCCTCAGCATATGAATAAGGGAGTGGTGTATAGGGAATTATATTACAAAAATTGGAAAAAAAAAAGTGGGAGAAAGAGGGGGACAAAGAGGAGGAGAGCAAAAGAGAAAGAGAGAAAGAAGAGAGGAAGGGAATGAAGGAAAGACTCCCCCCCAGAAGCAATGGTGTTTGAAGCTCCCATCAGAACGGGAAATGCCATTTTGTCTCATGATTGGGAAGACCAGATCTACAAAGAAGCCTGAACCTAGAGTTTCTACCTGACTACAAACTTAGTCTTGGACCAGGAGTTGTGACAAGACAGGGCTTTTGCTGACTCCAGTCCAAAGGGTGGCACTCAGCTTATCAATGAAACCACTCACTTCACATAAATTCCAGCTATCCCCCTCAACTAAGGCCTGCAGCAAGTATTTGAGAGAATTTTATGTATTCCTACTCCTTCAAAAACACCCTATGAAGTCTTCAGCAAAATTACTAGACTTCCACTGCTTCCAACCCAATATTATTTTAGAATAAAGCAGTCTGCTTTAGTTTACTTTTCTTTTCTTTTCAAATGTCTGGTCTCCATCCCTGCCTGATATATGTAAGACCATAACTCACTATATTGCTGGGACACTCCTGACTTCTCATACAGCAAAACAATTTAGCTTAGTCTATGAAGAATCATAAAACAAAATATCCTTCAAGCATCATGGTACTTCAAATAAGTCATAAAATCTATTAAATCAAAACAGCACCAACAAATTCAAAAAGCTAAAGTGCAAATTTTTGCTTTTTCTCAGAAACCAAAGCAATCCAACAGAATAGTTAGTAAGAACTAACAACATTTATCTTATTTTCTCTCTCTTTCTGAATCTAGGGAAACACTCAAAAAAATTCCCATGTAAGTAGAATTTTTCAGACATTGGTACCAATTGCTCAATTTTTCTCATCATCTATCTCAGCAAGTGAAATAAGTGCAAGAATTTAGCCACTTGAACCATACAGCCAATTATAAACCCAGTTTCAAGTTAAGAAATCACCCATAATATTATTGTGAAGGTTCTGTATTACCTCTTTCATAAATTCATGTTCATTGTATCCTAACATAGCTTTGAACTTCGTCTGAAGACTTCACATTTTCTTTCAAACTTTATATAACATTCTGGTACACAAAAGTGGTCTTGTCCACCTTTTTCAAATGGCATACAAAAGAATAAAATTATTAAGTACCTCATTTGTAAATACTTAAGTACCTAAATGTAGGTAGTCCAAATTACATAACTTAAAGAGAACTGGGTATTAAAAATGACATCCTCACAATGAAGTACCTTTTAGACTGAGGAAAAGAAAGATATATTGGCTTCTAGATTGTGTGCCAATCACAAGCCAAAGTATCCTGTTCAGTGCTATTTTTGTTGGATTTTTTTTTTTTTTAATATATAAAGAGCTAAAGGAATAATGCTGAATGAAAAATAACCCTACCATTTAAAAAGCTCATCCTATTGCCATCACTGAAGCAGCAGGAAATTCAGCTGTTAATGAACACCTCTAACCTTAACTACATCTATGAAAAAATGTGCTTTGCCTGACTAAGTATAACTAAGAGGAAAAAGCAGGCTTACAGTGTAAGAAAAATGACATCTTCAAAAATATTATAACCAAATGATCTAATTCCACGAAAGAAGTTTGTATGAAGATATATTTTGTACCACCTATAAGAAGACAGAAACTTATCTGCTTCTATATGAGCAGAAGGGATTCATGGGTCTGATTGCAGAATGGTAATTAAAGCATTAGTGTAAGATTAGGAAATGATAAAATTTCCATTTAGTCTAAACCAGTATGTACTATATACTCCAGGAAAAAAAAAAAAAAGCCAAAAACCCTCTCTCCTGCCTTTCTAAGGGTTTACTCTCATTTAAAAGTATAACCAATTATTAAGCCTGTCCCAAATCTTCATATTGATCTAAATATCTATCTTCATTTTAACACAACCAACCATAAATGTTGTATTCTGGAATTTTTCATATTCTTCAATGACATCTCACATTACTATGGACGCATAAGAATGACTACAAAACATTCTGCAACTCATCTTGTTAGGAGCATGTTCTTCTTGTACCAGCACAAATACTCAAATGAGCCAACATTGAACAGAAATGCAACCATCATGTTCTATCTCAAAAAAAAAATCAATTTACAATCTCCCACATGAATGTCTCTCATTCTGTTTTTATTTGTCCTTGTTTTCTCTTTATTAAAGGAAAATTGCCAAAGCTACTTTTTTGCCACTGATTTATTCTGGCCAATTAATGAAGCATGCATATTTGCTTTAAGAGATAAGATTAAAGGATGTAGTTTTAATAAATTATATGACTAGTTGGCTAGGAATTGTATTTCTTTAGAACCTACAGCATGTTCACAGTTTTCCTTGACTTAAATTCCTGGAAGAAGACAGGTTTCCACAGTATGTAGAAAATTGTTTTTGAAGAGAATTAGAATATGAGAAACAGACTATATAATCAAAAAGAAAAATAAAATATTATACTCTAAATACATGGAGAGTAGTTTTGTTTTGGGGTTGTTTTTTTTTTCAGCAAGGCAGCAGAAAAGGGACTCATGTGTCTTTACAGTCTAACTTAGCTTTAACTCTTTTCTGCCCTTTAATTTCCAGACAAAGCCAGCTCCACCGTAGCCTTTCTGTAATCATAAATGGAAATCTGCAAAAGCTGGCTACAGGCAGCCTTCAGGAATACAATAGCACAGAGTTGGAACTACTTAAACCAGCCCTAAAGTACGAAGTGTGTGAAGATGGTGACATCCCACCAGCCCAGCATGTATATTTAATCAGAGGAAATGCTCCTGAGATGTCCCTGGGGCAGGAGGTGTCGTGTCCCATGCCGGGGCGTTCAGCGGCACAGAACATGTCTCAGTCACAAAACAAATGGAAGTACCTCATGCCCCTTCTTCATCTTATATAATTCCACTTCTTTTTAATTTTTATGTCTTAATTGCTTTGGCAATCTCCTTCCTCTGCCCCAAAAGCCAGGGACTGGCTGACCTCATATTCATACAACAAAACTCTGTCAATCCTCTTTCTCTCTGTTATTCTAGTTCTTGGTAAACCTGAATTCCTTTAAAGATCTATGCTCTAACTCACAACCAGGTCTGACACATTTGCAGGAAATACACACTACAAAACCTGCAATTTTAGTCAGTGTTTTTTTCTAACTAAAGACAAATTCCCCAACATGGCATTCACATCCCCTCATATGAGCACTTTCTAAAACACTGAACTTTTTAAGGAGCTCCATTTTTCTTATGTTTGTACATACAGAGCTGTCTTTTAATACACCACTAGAAGTAACTGGCTAAAAGTTTCTTGATTCATTTTAGTTAGCCAATAGAATATTTTCTGTTATGTGTGTATTTAAATAAAAATTATCCAAAAGAAAAGTAATTTCTGTATGGGACTTTATTTGTCAACATTTATTGTTGAATGTCATTTGCATAGTGTGATACCATATTAACTTTTCTGATGCTTTACTATATAGATTTGATTTTAAAAGAAAACACCTGTTTATGCCACACATCTCTTCTGCTTATACTTTTATAAATGTAAAAAAAAGCCCTAGTCTTCCTCTATTTTAAGCCTATTTTATACAAGGTTTCCTTTTTTTATCTTTGGCAGAACACATTCTAAAATGCTGTAGAAAAGTAACTGATTCATTTTTGGGTCATGCACTATCAAAGCAATTATTGACTATGTTTCAGATCCATACATTCACCTATTACTGCACAAAGGTATTAACTTCAGTTTTTTAAGTGGTTAAGATTGACAGTGACCTCCTCAAGTGACCATGAAGCAGTGTACAGAACAGAACTCTGTTTCAAAGCCTCCATTGCCACTTAAACACATTATTACTTTTGTTAATTTGTGGGAGTTGGTGCCTTTTGTATACTAACGCAAGACAAACAAAACAACTCTCTCCTATACCTTAACTGTAATGAAGAACTCAAGATCCCAAACCTTTCAAAAATTGTCTAGATGACTCTGGTGATGCTGTATAACAAATTATCTCTTTTCAAGTTACGAGCTGGGCTAAGTTAAAGGAAGCAGAGATATGAAGAAGCATGGCTGCATCGTACATCTTTCTAATCAGAAACACATAAAAAGGCCTAACTCCCTAGAGTATGTTCCCAAGTATGGTAATTGCCAAAAGGCAAAGCCTACCTGAAAGCACCGCTAAAGTAATTGAGACCTCGACTGCATTTGCCCAGTGCCCAGCCTGAACTTTTACATGACTGTGGTATGTGCTATGAAAACAAACCAAGTACAGACAATTGTTACGTAGGGTCTTACCGACAAGCTCTGGCCTACACCTCACCTGCTCTAATGATGAGGTATGCACAGAAAAGAAACAGAGAAGCACAGGTGAACTCTTAAGAACTTTGCGTCCAGGCAACACATTTGGAGCAGGAAGCCAGCAGGCGATAGTAACCCAGGTAACAATAGCCAGATGGCTTTAGCTACGGAGAAAGTAGAAGACATTGGCCTAGGGTAATGGTATACGACACCAATGAAGACATTGGTAGCTTATAACAACCAGCTATGTTAGAAAGCAATAAACAGCAAAAATAATAGCCCCTGATGGAGAATATCCTTGCACAGAGATCCTGTTCTACTTGTGAATAAGTTTTACGTTATATGCCACAGATCAGTGTGATTCTGTCCCTGTGGCTACCTCACCCATGACAACTAATCTAAAATATTCAGCTCTGTAAGACCCCATCATATCCTGTAGTTTAGTTTTCCACTAGGATCCTAGACTTAGGTGGCCAGGACCGTACACATTGTGCCTAGGAGAAGAACAGAGAGGCACATGGTCATGTTTTGCAGCCTTCCACCAAGGAACGTCTAGCCCAGAACAGACCCTGAGCTTTCCAAGGTTTTCACTGTATCTAGAACAGCCAGCTAGGTATGAGCATTGCCAAAAATCTGTGATTGGTATGTTTCAGTACTCAAGAATGAATCAATTCTTACTTTGCAATTCCTACAATTCAAACAATCCAGACCAGCTTCTCCCAGTGTAGCTCAGTTTAAAGACCTTGTACCTGGACAACAAACTCCCTTGAGGCATCAGCCCTTGTACTGTGCACCTCTTTCCCTATCCCAGTGTAGCTCAGGCTGTTAAGAATGCTAATTAAGCTCCTACTGTCTGATAACATATGCACAACACTATTTTTACAGTATTATACAAATATTTAAAATGTTTTGACAGATTGTGTTCTGAGAACACTTAACTGAATATCAAGTGACTAAATCACAGGAGTTCTTTAGATGACATTACAGCTGATATGCTGTGTGTAGCACAGGCACATGCTCAAATACAGTAAATGATATTTATAGTTTGTAAAATTATGAAGATGGTATTACATGATCCACTATAAATCAATGTTTCACTGTTTTGGGAGTATGAAACTTTGTAGCATTATTGCTTTTGGTGTTTTCCTTATTTCTGTCTCAAAACACAGGCATATGAATCTGAATCTGTTAGTAAATATTACAAAAAAACAGTAGCAGGTAAAAAATACTACTTGCCTCCCAGCTTACAAGAGATAGGATATATTGTTTTATCTATTTACCACAGTAAGGTACAAGAAAAGGTACACTATTGACCTTTCTCCCCTTTGAGCTTTCTCTAAATTATTGAAACTCTTAACACTGGATGTTTTGTTGCCGTTGTAGAAAATAAACCAAACTGAAACCGAACAGTCAGACTCAGAGGTCTGTTCTCCCATCCATGTATGCACATATCCTCTATTAGCATTAATGAGAATTATCCATGCATATGGATGAGAGATCAGACCCCTTAATTTGTTTAGATGAGACCAATTTTAATCAGTGTGAGCTAATGCATAATTTTGTAGCACGCTTGTGTGGTTGGTGAGTCAACATGTTTGAGGTTTTCACTTTACATTCCAGGAACGACTGTGTAGGCTGAAAATTTTGAAACAGAAGAATGTCAAAGTATTAGTCAGGAATATTATTCTCAGGGTACTTGTCCCCTGGTGAGGAGAAAAGGAGCCATAGTGACATTGAGTGACCTCGCAAAAGCAAACCAGGACAGAGAGCGACTGTTGAATGCCAGAAGCATGATTTTGCATTGAATCCCTACCATTAAAAAAAGTCCTACAGCCGTCACTGAGATCTGTCGTAATAAATCATTGCTCTTGTTTATTAAACACAGGTCAGTAAACTCATATTCCTAGTGAAGATTCAAAATTTGCATTACCTTCTAACCTCACAGCAACCTCACACTAAGCTCAGTAAACATGTTTATTCAAACAAAACAAGCATCAAGAAAAATTATTTAAATGCTTTACACAAATAACGCCAAAACACACTGTACAAGGTGAGACCAAAGACCTGCTCAGGGAAAGACTTATGCTACTCTGACCTCCATTTGAAAATGAGTTTCAGTGTCAAAAACAAAACCCTACTGTCAGATGTCAGATACCCTGTCTTTCCACTGCTTCATTTTTTACTGGTAATCATTTTCCTAACTCACTTCCATCAATCCTGCCCCATAGAGATCAGACTTTTTTTTGACACGCATAACTGTGAAGACATTGCCTGTTTCCACAAATAAAAAGAACATACAGACAGCTAGATGTAGAAACTTTTTTTTCCAGACAAAATATTCAAGACATCTCCCAAAATTGAAGACATATATCTGCAGGTAAAGGACAAGAATTTGCACCTGTAACACCAGTAGCGCAGACCCATTTGGAAGATGATGATCCATAGCTGTGATTAGGCCTTTTTCTTAATCTTTCCTTCAAGGTTTCACATTATCGGATGTTCAAACCATCTATTTGACAAATGTAACTTTTAGTTTTTAAAACAGCTTTCAGCTATTCTCTTGTGCTTTCTGAGGTTCTGTGTGAAGCCATGAGTAACTTGTACATATCATCTTAAATAAAGATCTGTGTAACCTTGTACTACGTCCCACAGTTAGCCAATCTGAAACGTACACAGGCAACTAAAAATGTATAAAAAGTTTTAAAAAGTTCTAAAAATATCCTCATTTACAGTTTTTCTGCCTCATTCCCACAAAGAACAAAGAGATTTTCCTACTGAATTCTGCACGAGGCCAGCAGAATCTAACCAGTAACTGACACAGATACACAATGCTTCAGTTTCAAGAGATATTTTTAGCCCATCGAGTAATGGAAAAGTGAGCCGTCCACCCAGAAAGCTGGATTCTTCCATTCCACTATGTTGCATCACTCTCAATATCTCAGTGGGGCAGGGAAGAGAGAGAAATGGTAGAAACACACATGTAAGCATACACTCTATGCTGTGTACACATAAAATGCCACAGACTTGGAGATTTGCAATTTAAGATGCGTTCTTAGGAGAATTTATGAAAGGAATCATGAGCATGTGGCAAAAAGCACATTATAAAGGCAATTTATCACATGGATTTCACACACACATGGAGGATGCATTTTTTTTCTTATATACACACACATTTATTTATTTATTTATTTATTCAATTGCACCAAAATCATAATAAGCGAGATGAGAAAGAGAAGTACAGTATTGAGGTGTCTTTTTCATCCTGATAAAGAATGAATGTTTTTTAAGGCAAACACATTGCACCACTGATTTCTTCATGTGAAAATATTTTATGTATGTCAATATATAGTATTTTATGTAAAGTCAATACTGAGATTCGCATTAGACCTTAAATACAAGTAATAAGAGCAATTCCTCTGAGATATCTGTTTGGACTAACTTGTTTAAAAACATATTGCAGAGTGTGGGTAGAGACGAGAACAATTGGATAGTGGAGTTAAGTATTTGCATCAGAGATGATACTTGGTAAATTATTAGCACACTGTTATTATTACAGATGTTTTCCACAATTTACAAAAGTATTAAAATAAAAGATTGTTATAGGAGTTTTCTAAGTGAATCGTATTTTACTGCTACCTAAATTAATGTAATATTTATAAGATGAGAACTTATTTACATGAGTCTGAGGGACAAACAAGCTGTAGTGTGTAGTTACTAAAAGGACCCTATCACTTATCTTAACTGGGGATAAAGAACTCAAATTGTCAAATCTGATCCCAGATAATTATCATGTTATATATTTGGGAAGTTAAATAAACTCTATCTCCAATAATCCCAAATGAAATCTATGTACAAATAAATTAATCTCATGATCTCAAAGTAATTTCTAATATGGTTTTATTTCCCTTCCCAAGGCCAATCTGTGTTCCAGATCCAATTCAGCACACCTGCACGGCATTCCACTAACCTTCCTGAGCTAGGAGTGTAGTATCCAAGATAAATACTGTTGTATCCAAGCTGTATCTTTGAACTGTATCTATTTACATAGTACCTCTGGACTCAGGGAGAGAAATCTCATCATGTTTAGTTCTCCGGACAATTAAAACAGAGTTCCAATAAAACATATCAAGATTAAACTTCTTTGGAGTGAAAAGCTCACTGCCAGCAACAACTTCTAAATTAAATAACCTAATCCTTCTACTACTTCAAGAATTCACAGGGCTGGACTCCATCATGTTTTAGTTGAGTTACTGGAGGATTTAGCACTACTGAAAGGTAAAAACTAAGTTCCTATACTGTTCTGCAGAAATAGAGGCAAGAAAAACAACCAAAAGAACTTTCAATGTTTACTGACCAGGTGTGTAATCACAGACCTATTAAGCAGAAAATTCTACATACAGAACTCTGTTATTTTCTTTCCAGTGTGCTCCTGTATCATGTAGAACTGTTAAGAGAGAGAGATATCACTAAAACTCCCTTCCCCAGCATTGTATATTTGTTATAGAATAAATTTAAAGATGCTGCTCTGTTGTAGGGGGGGCAATTTGAATGGAATCCAATAGCCATTGCTACCAAAATAAATTAAAAAAAAAATTGTCCCTTTCTGAACAACTTGGTTTGGATTGTGCTCTATTACTTCAAATAAAGTACAAAGTATTTTTTGTTTTTATACCTTTAGAAAGTTACTGTCAATAAGGTCTTCATCTGGTCAGTAAAGTATTTCTTCTAAATCTTTAAGAAACTTTTCAGGGTGCTTTCACTTTTTTGTGAATTGTTTTTGTAGCAAAGACTTTTAAAAAATATTTTTACAGAAATAGATGTGGATAATAATCTATGGAATTTTATGTATTTTTTTGTTTCCATCTGTTTTATTTACACTACTCTGTAAATGATTTAGGGTTGTCACCATCCCTCTGTACTTTAGTTTGGCTGTAATTGCATAAAAATTATTAAGACAATAAAAGTAGCACAGTTACCTGATGAAAATAAAAATGGAAAAAAAATGCAATCAAAAAAATGAAAAAAGTTATTTTGGTTACAATCCAAGTATATAGATATATCTAAAAATTAACAAACAATCCAATGACAGAAACTTGAGAAAAAACTATTCACTGAGTGGAAAACATACGACACCAAAAAAGTTAATAAACATTGCAGCCTCTCCACAGAGAATTCACATCAGGGCAAAACTAGTGATTATATTTTTGTAAATTCTGTGAAGAGACTTACTCCTTTCCCATCAGTTTCTATAAATGCCTTAATCACCATGGCTTAAGTAGATCAATTAAATATTCTCACACAGAGAATCGACTAAGCAGCTCTCCTGCTTGATGCAAAGGAAACATGTCCCACACAACTTTCTTTCTTTCTTTCTTTGTTTCTTTCTTTCTATCTATCTATCTATTTATCTATTTATCTATCATCATTTGAAAAATTTTATATGTACTTGTAAACTAAGTTAAAATGGAGGACTTTACCTTCAGGAAGCTGGAATCACCTCTACAAAATCAATGTCTAATAAAGTTTAAAGGAGGGCATGAGGTCCTGGGAAAGACTTCGGGGTCACAGAGCCACTATCACATGGCATACAGCCACAATAACACCTGCCAATTCTAATGGAAAAAAAGAGGTTAAAAATTTCTGAGTTCTAGATCCTTTTCCACCCTCTCCAGAAACCTATTACTGAGTAATTAATATGCCCCTCAAAAGTTATAGACATATGAATTCATGCCCCCAGTGTACAGTGAAAATCACAATTGCTCACACAGCCCAGAAATGCAATTGGGTACATAGATTTACAATGGTGTTAAATAAATTGAGTTAAAGTGAGTCAGACTGGCAAAAAATAACTGTCTGAATTCTTAGCCAAAATTTTGCCTTGATATTCTGCATATTAATTATCTTTTTCAGCTGCTCCTTTCTATAGCAGATAATGTAAAATATCAGAAATCAGAGAGCCCTTTAATTTTGCAACTTTGGTCTTTTTTATCTTGAATTTTACAGCTATTTTACACAGGCTAATTTCATTATAACTTTTGTGAAGACAAAGACAAAAACAGCAAATAAAGCGGTGATGCAAAGAGGTATTTCATGCTCAAAGTTATGAAACAGACTTTAGAGAAAGGTGCAGCTGCTCACCACCTATTGGAGTCATGCGGTGATGGCACAAGATGGAAAAGAAAATCTGTTTAGACCTTTTCCTTTTCAACAGAGAACATGCTTTTTTGAGAGCTGCTTCAACTCAAAAGAGTGAACTGGAAAACTATCCAGTTCCATGCTCTTCTGTGACTTCTTACCAGCAAATGACTTATGTGTGGCTTTACAGTAAGCATGTCAGTAGTCTTACCGTACTCATCACCACTAATCACGTCCTTAAATATGTTTGGAAATTTTTTTGGTTAAAGATCTTAACTATCTCATACCACCAGCAGAAGTAGTAGTTTATGAACAATTATATACCTATTAATCATGAAAACTAAACCCATGAATTTCAGATATGAAAAATTCTGCGCCAATTTCAGTTAAAGCAATTATGGATAAAATAATTTAATAAAATAATTCCTGATGCAAATAACTTTCTAAATTTACATTTGAACACAGCTTCATGTTTAAGTAATCTATTATTTCTGAATTCTTACTACCTTCTAATCTATATACCACTAGATCTTCTGAATTGCATTTGCTATTTAAGCACAGTTACACACACACAAGCATACCCATACAAAGATCTGTTGATATTAATCGAAAAAAATTCAGAATCTTCCATCACAACATAGTAAAGTTTGGTAGTGAACTGTAACTTAATTGCTACCAATACCTATCATACCTCTAACAGGAACTGCTGATTGCCAGGTAACTGCTTACCATAGCTCTTGATTAATTGTGCATGAATGCATAGAATTTCTAGGGTTATGACCTTTGGAAGAAGGGGCTGGAAACTAAGGAGGACTGTTAAGATGTCATGAGTATACGCAGGGAGAAAATTAGAAGGACCAAAGCCCAACTAGGACTTAATCTGGCTACTGCCATAAAAAACCAAAAATAAATGTTTCTATAAATACATTAGCAACAAATGGAGGACTAAAGAGAATCTCCATCCTTTATTGGATGCAGGGGGAAACATAGTGACAAAGGATGAGGAAAAGGCTGAGATACTTAATGCCTTCTTTGACTCAATCTTTAATAGTGGGGCCAATTGTTTTCAGGATACCCAGCACCCTGAGCTGGAAGACAGGGATGGGGAGCAGAATAAAGCTCTCATAATCCAAGGGGAAATGGTTAGCTACCTGCTACACCACTCAGACATACACAAGTCTATGGGGCCGGATGGGATCCATCCAAGGGTACTCAGGGAGCTGGCAGAAGTGCTCACCAAGCCACTTTCAATCCTTTCTCAGCAGTCCTGGCTAACTGGGGAGGTCCCAGTTGACTGGAGATTAGCAAATGTGACACCCAACTACAAGAAGGGCTGGAAGGAGGATCCAGGGAACTACAGGCCTGTCAGCCTGACCTCAGTGCTGGGGAAGGTTATGGAGCAGATCATCTTGAGGGCCATCACATGGCACATACGGGACAACCTGGTGATCAGGCCCAGTCAGCATGGGTTTATGAAAAGCAGGTCCTGCTTGACCAACCTGATGTCCTTCTGTGACAAGGTGACCCACCCAGTGGATGAGGGAAAGTCTGTGGATGTTGTCTACCCAGACTTCAGTAAAGCCTTTGACGCCATTTCCTACAGCATTCTCCTGGAGAAACTGGCTGCTCATGGCTTGGACAAGTGTATTCTTCGCTGGGTAAAAAACCGTCTGGATGACTGGGCCCAAAGAGTCATGGTGAATAGAGTTAAATCCAGTTGGTGGGCGGTCACAAGTGGTCTTTCCCAGGGCTCAGTGTTGGGGCCAGTCCTGTTTTAATATCTTTATCAATGATCTGGATGAGGGCATCGAGTGCACCCTCAGTAAGTTTGCAGATGACACCAAGTTGTGTGGGAGTGTTGAGCTGCTGGAGGGTAGGAAGGCTCTGCAGAGGGACCCAGACAGGCTGGATCGATGGGCTGAGGCCAATTGTATGGGGTTCAACAAGGCTAAGTGCAAGGTCCTGCACTTGGGTCATAACAACCCCATGCAACGCTACAGGCTTGGGGAAGAGTGGCTGGAAAGCTGCCTGGCAGAGAAGGACCTGGGGGTGTTGGTCAACAGCTGGCTGAATATGAGCCAGCAGTGTGCCCAGGTGGCCAAGAAGGCCAATGGCATCCTGGCTTATATCAAAAATAGTCTGGCCAGGAGGACTAGGGAAGTGATTGTCCCCCTGTACTCGGCACTGGTGAGGCCGCACCTCGAATACTGTGTTCAGTTTTGGGCCCCTCACTACAAGAGAGACATTGAGGTGCTGGAGCTAGTCCAGAAGGGCAACAAAGCTGGTGAAGGGTCTAGCACACAAGTCTTATGAGGAGCGGCTGAAGGAACTGGGGTTGTTTAGCCTGGAGAAAAGGAGGCTGAGGGGAGACCTTATCACTCTCTACAACTACCTGAAAGGAGGTTGTAGAGAGGTGGGGGTTGGTCTCTTCTCCCAGGTAACAAGTGATAGGATGAGAGGAAATGACCTGAAGTTGCACCAATGGAGGTTTAGGTTGGATATTAGGAAATTTTTCTTCACTGAAAGGGTTATCAAGCATTGGAAGAGGCTGCTCAGGGAAGTGGTTGAGTCTCCATCCCTGGAGGTATTTAGAAGACATGTAGACGTGGTGCTTAGGGACATGGGACATGGCTTAGTGATGGACTTGGGAGTGTTAGGTTTACGGTTGGACTAATGACCTTAAGGGTCTTTTCCAACCTAAATGATTCAATGATTCTCTGATTCTGTGATTTCCAGTGGCTTCTGTTCTTGTTGCCTACCATATGATGGATAGCATCACAGTTCTGCTACTTATTTTCACCAGAGTTTTGGAAAAAAACCTCTTTAGGAGTCTGAATACTATAGCTTTCACCTTGACAGTTTAATTTTTTTTAAAGCCTGAAATGCAAATTAAGTGCAAAATGGAACTCAGAGGAAATAGTCCAGGCAAACTGAAGTTAAATAATTGTTGGGTTTTTTTATGAATGCTTTCATTCAACATCTTGTCTACTTGATTATATTTTGTTCCTTGACATAAATCTTTGGACACAATACCTTGGACAATCATAATTTTAAAATTATGTTACAGAGTTGATGATCTGAATACAATCCATAGATATTCAAAAGCTCACAAAACTAATTGTAATAGCAGCAACCTTTTTGTTGCTTAGTTGTGTCAACTTACTTCAGAAAGCCCTGCATTTTGTGAATTTCCTTGCATGCTTCCAAGAAGAAAAATGAACTCTCATTTAGGGTACATATGTAACTGTTTTTCTTTTTTTTACAAGCTCATGCATTTTGTCTTGTTTTGGAAAGGCAAGGATATGTTCTTGGCTAGCTCTTTTACGCCGCTTCACTTCTGTAAAAAGAAAAAATTTCCAAATTCAAGAATCTGAAAAGTCAAACAGAAAATTCTGAAACATTTGGCTAGCTTAAAAATTTGGCTTCTATTCAGAGTTGGTCTCAGAGACCCTGCTTGGACTCCAAATGTTCAATGTTATCTTCAGGGAGAGGCAGCAGTGCAGTCCATACTTTTCACAGTAGCGCATCCTCTCTTGACATCTCAGCTGTCCTGCCTTTCCCATTTTGAGATATCTCTAGCAGAAACTCCCTATTAAGCTCTGGAAAGCTCTAAGTTCCTGAATTCTAAATCCAAAAGGCAGTTGGAAGAAATGATATGGCATTTCTCATGCAGGACAACCTTTTTCTTTCCTTTCTAGTCTCTTTTTCAGATGAAGTGTTCCAAAACTATACAGGCAATTGGTACGACAGGTTTCAGAAAGAGAGTCCTAATTTTGTCTCTGAACTTTTTGCTTGTGAAAACCTATAATTCTCCAAACAAACTTTGGGATGTGGGTCTGATCCTCCTTCTGCTCCATTGAGATCATGTGGGAAGGTGATTAAGGCATCCAGCTTAGCGTAACACTTAACTGGTGAATAAAATAAAAAGAATGATTTTTGGTTTCCTTTGTATATTCCTTGAAGAAGGAAGATATGGGAATACAGTAGATGCCTAGAGTAAAGTCACAGAGGTATTGGGGAGGCAGTTCATAAAACTTTTTTGTTTGCCTTTCATAGGATAAGCTTCAATTTTCAGTATTCTCAATTTTGGTGAAGGCTTTGCAAATGTAAGTGCTACATAAGTAGTGAATTCTGTTATCAGACTAAGAGATTCACCTTCCCCCCAAAATACTGTCATACTACACTTCAGATACACCTCTACAATGTATACAAGGATCAGTTAAACTCCATGGGTGTGCTATTGTCTGAAACAGGCAGCTACTGAACTAGTTGCTTCATACAGACTTTTATTTATATTCCTTAAGGATGGGTGATCCATGGTGGCGACTTAGACGTGAATTTTTAAAGTTAAAATGCACTAAGGAAATTCACATTTGTTTACTGGATGTGAGTATATGAAGTGACTACATCAGTGGATGAGAGAAGAGCTATGGATGTCATCTATCTGGTCTTCTGTAAGGCCTTTTACACTGTCCGCCACAACATCCTTCTCTCTAAATTGGAGAGATATGGATTTGATGGGTGAACTGTTCGGTGGATGAGGAATTGGTTGGATGTTGCATCCAGAGGGTAGTGGTCAACAGCTCAATGTCCGGATGGAGATCAATGACAAGTGGTGTCCCTCAGGGGTCTGTACTGGGACCAGTCTGTTTAATATCTTCATCAAGGACATAGTGGGATCGAATGCACCCTCAGCAAGTCTGCAGACAACACCAAGCTGAGTGGTGCGGTTGACATGCCTGAGGGATGGGATACCATCTAGAAGGACTGGGACAAGCTCGAGAAGTGGGCCCATATGAACCTCACGAGGTTCAACAAGGCCAAGTGCAAAGTCCTGCACATGGGTCGGGGCAATCCCAAGCACAAATACAGGCTGGGGGATGAAGGGATTGAGAGCAGCCCTGTGGAGAAGGACTTGGGGATATTGTTGGATCAAAAGCTGGACATGACTTGGAAATGTGCACCTGCAACCCAGAAAGCCAACTGTATCCTGGGCTGCATCAAAAGAAGCGTGACCAGCAGGTCGAGGGAGGCGATTCTGCCCCTCTACTCTGCCTTGGTGAGACTCCACCTGGAGTACTGCATCCAGCTCTGGAGTCCTCAGTACAGGAAAGACATGGAGCTGTTGGAGCAAGTCCAGAGGAGGGCCATGAAAATGATCAGAGGGATGGAACACTTCTCCTATGAGGAAAGGCTGAGAGAGTTGGGGTTGTTCAGCCTGGAGAAGAGAAGGCTCCGGGAAGACCTTATTGCAGCCTCTCAGTACTGAAAGGGGGCTTATAAGAAAGATGGGGAAAGACTTTTGAGTAGGGCCTGTTGCGATAGGACAACGGGGAATGATTTTAAACTGAAAGAGGGTAGATTTAGACTAGATATAAGGAAAAAATTTTTTACTGTGAGGGTGGTGAGACACTGGAAGAGGTTGCCCAGAGAGGTGGTAGATGCCCCATCCCTGGAAACATTCAAGGTCCAGTTGGACGAGTCTCTGAGCAACCTGATCTAGTTGAAGATGTCCCTGCTCATTGCAAGGGGGGGTTGGACTAGATGACCTTTAAAGGTCCCTTCCAAGCCAAACTATTTTATGATTCTACTGCTAAAAACAACAACCAGAATATTATCCTACATGTTTTCCTTTTCAGATATGTATTTCTCACAGCATTCTGCTCTTGTGGTTAAGTGGGAATAATTTTCTGGCTATCTGCAAGACAGAGTTTGAGCAGTATGCGTGGAAGTGACATATACAGTCATTTCATTAAGAACCTTACTCATCTCTTTCTCAGTCTCATCAAGAAGAAAGAACATCAGTATTGCCAGGAATTATTAGGATGACAGAAAGTTTCTGTTACATCAAAATAAGGGAACATTGTGGGATTTCAGGTTTAGCAGGTCTAAAATTCAGAAAAAGACTTAAAGCTGGGTAGTATAAAGGAGTATGGATTTGTACCTTGATTACTTCAATTTTTCTATTATGACTGCTAATTTCATTTATAGAATTTCATATAAAATTAGTGGAGGAATAATGCTAGATTATTTGTCAGTTTTATTCATTCAGAATCTGTTTCTCTTTCACTATGAAAGGGGTAACCATGAGCTGTAGTTATTATCTCCTCCCTCTTCAATGATACATTTACAGTTACTCCCACTCCATGTTGTTAAAGTGGTTAATAACTGATATATGCTTTACTTCTTCCTAGTTGCTGCATTAGCAGTTAGAGAACCAAAGTTAGAAGGACTGCCTAAGGGCTCAATCCACCTCACAGGAAAGTCAATAAGAAAACTCTGATTCACATCACTGGGACTTGAATTAGTCCTAAATACACAGAAGAAAATCCAGCTGGTAGTATGGTTCTTATGTTCGGTTTACAATTCAAACAGAATCCTTATGAGCATGGGCAAGTTAGAACTAGCAATAGGAATTCTCTGTAATTTATTGTGAAGTTAAAGTTACTCTAAGCAAGTAGGAGGAGAAGCTAAAAACTGAAGAGATATGATGAATAATGAGTACTTTTATTAATTACAACACAGAGAAAGTTATGGTCAGCTATTACCACAAGCAGCATATACCATTTGATTTGCAATATCAGTAAATTATTTCTTTAAATTAAGTTACAAAAATGAATGTTTATAGGAACTGTGGCATAAACAGATTTTATTTTTATAAAACTCCTTGGAAGAAGGTAAAAAAAGGTCTCTTCCAATAACATCTTCACATAATGAAATCAAATCAAGTTATTAAAGTTAGTGCAGATATAGTAGTGCAGGTAGGAGGAAGAGTCCTGACTTCATGTAAAGAAAGATATAGGGGTATAAAGAGAACCAACAGTGTTCTTCATACTATGTTCAGAACAACTGTTCTCCTTGATTTTTGTACTGTCAAGAATACTGCCTGCTTCCTCATGTCTTCTTGAATATAATGTCTCAGAGAGAACAAGCACTGTAATTTTCTTCCTCTCTGAAACTGAATTGATGCTATCTCATGTCTGACTTGTTCCTGTCCTGAAGGAGACTGGACAAAAAAATTCAACTCACCAAAGCAAAACCCCAAAGCGAATCTTTGCTGGGGTATGGCATACAAAGTGACTAGTCTGTATTGTCTTCATCCTGGCCTACTGGGTAAATCGCTACCTGACCTCTACACTAAAGTTTTCTATTCACCTTCTATGTTAAGAATTACAGGGCTACTGAACTTTAGTGCAGGACACTATAAAATCAGTTCCTTCTTAGTGATCACACATTGTAGAGGTTGAAGTTAATTGACATAAAAGAGTCTACACTGTTTAACATAGCAGCATATTGCTCTGCCATGGTTAGCATCATTTTGTTTTTCCCTGGAAAATTATATTTTACATTAAAAACTTCATGCTGTCTTTAACACTCTATGCTTTCTGCATCAGTGTGCTGACGACGCAAGGTTATTAGTGGAAAAATTCAACTACAGAACAATACAAGAAGACAATTGTCATAAACAGAGAGCACACACAGCCTTCTGATATCTTTACATTTCCAAGAATCCATAGCTGCTTTCTTACGATTGCGTTTGCTTCAAAGGAGTGACTGTGACATTGATGAACATAATATTGAGTGAGATGCTGTCAAGATATACTACAATGACAGTTCCTCCTGTGTTCCTAATACGTGGTTCTGTTTTCTTTCCCTTTTAAAAAAACAGAGTACCAGATCTTGTTCCATTATGACTGAAATAAATATGACAGATGTTTCACTGGATCAAGATCTGATATTCTTTTTTTTTTTTTTTTGGTATAATGTAAAATTGAATAGTTGCTTTAAAGTCAGTACAGTTGTTAAAACTTATTTAAGGAATTGTCCCAGAAAGTGTCATTGACCTCAGTGTGAATAGCTTTTAGTGATGAGATATAAACAACAACATGTCTAGACACCTAGGCATATAACCTTTTATAATTCCTTTCATTTACATGACAATAGTAATTTAACCTGAAGTAGCAGGAAATGCCAATGTGATTCTATCAGACAGATACTGCCGGTATCTGTTCTTATGGAAACTAATAACATTCTGGAATAACCTCACTGAAGTCACTTGATTTAGTTGGTATGTTTTAGACATGGTATACTCTATTTACTTGACAGAAGAGTTTACATGCTGCACGCAGTTTCAAGGTGCACTTTCAAACCGCAACTGCTAATGTGACCTAGGTGGTCTTCATAGAGAAAGTCTTGGAAGAAATGACAACTCAAACATAACAGAGTAAAATGATGAGAGAGCAATCCTTTGGGTTTGGAACAAACAATTTAAAGAAATACCATCTTGCTTACATGAGGTAGTCAGATTAAATGCTCCGTCTACTCTGTTTTACCTCATTAGTTTTACGTGTACATCAGCCTTTTAGTGCAAAGAAAAATGTAGTTGATACACATTGACCATAAGGTGTTTGATTTTGAGGCAAGCTCTAACTTGGCACAATTTTTACCCACAAATGTGTTAGTGTTATTTATGTACACGTATATGTCAGGGGAAGTTGTACAGGGCGGGGGGTTAGAGTTATTCTAGCCTGGATTACACGCCACTGAGGCTTTACCATTGTTCTAGCATGTAGAATGGAACAGCAACAAAGGAAACATTATCTCCCTTTGTGATCAGAGGAGCACAGGTTTGCTTTTTCAGGCCCCAAGAAAGCTTCAGAAAAGATGAACTGGTCTTACAGACACTCTGTAGCCAGTCATCTGCATGATTATGGATTAGACATAGTAAAAGTTTGATGTTATCATATGCAAATATGAAGTCATCTTCAAAAAAACCGTTGCTACTCACCTTAATCGTGTTTCCTGCATTACCAAAGGATAGGATGGGAAATAAACAAAAAAATTGTATTATTTCTAGTGCTAATTGCCTGAATACTTCTGCTATTTTAAAGGTGTCTGCAGACCAAATAAATGAGAATCAGCTCTCAGAAGTAACTTATAATCATTTTTCTAACATCACAGCAAGAGCTTCCACTGTCCTTTAATTCCATGCAGTCAAGGCAGTTAAAAAAAAAAGGGGGGAAGTATTTCCTTTACTTACTGATAGACTGAAATATTTACTTTCAATATCATTCATAATGAGCCCCTAGTAAAGATTTGCAGTCTGATCATCTGACATTCAGTCACTGTTTGCCTTTATGGGGTGACAGTGAACACCATTTCTCAGGTGCTGTTTCCCTGCATTCAGGAGTCCATTTTGACCCCAAAAGCATTAACCCAGCCAGCTTACATTTCTTCCTGTACTGTCATGTAAGACGTACTCTACACAAAATAAGGAACATCGACCTTGAAAGGAAAGGGGGGGGGGGAATAATAAATCCCACAACCAAAGCCATTCAACAGCCCAGACCAAGATCTAAGCTCTGTCAAAATGATTTCTTATTCCATTTTACTGAAGCAGTGCCATGCGTTATCACTTCTGAGTTCATGTCTTACAGCTGAGGCAGCCCACCTGAATTGGTAAGTTGTTTAGTTAAAGTATACACGTGCTATTCACATTGTCAGTATGATTTAAAAGGAAAGAACATTTTGCAGGTGAAATACAGCCACAACTGTGACAGGAAGCTGAAATCCAAACACTAAAGCACATATAACCGATTGCTGTGTGTCTCACTATGCTCCTTCTCTTCCCCATTTACAGAAATACTATAGTCAGACTCGTGACACTGGTGGAGGTGGCAGCTGTAGATCTTCCAGGAGCTTCTGTCTCACAATCATAAGTAAAAATGGTCAGGTAATCTTAGCTAAACCTAATGTATTACTATTGTCTGTATCATTGCATCACTGCACACACACTGATACACAAACGGCAATATAATGTGGAGAAATGCTGAATTTGCCTTGTGAGTATGAAATGTACAGATGTTGAAACACCTAAATAAATTGTGACTATAAAAAAAGGTGCTTTCCAAGTCCTCAGTTTACAACCATTAAAGTTTACACTTCATTACACCTGCTCAGAAGTAGTTGTGTTTATTTATAGATATTTTTATAGAGGTGGGTTGAGTTGCTTAGCTTCTTCAGTCTGGTCAGGGTGCTGCTTTAATAGGATAGATCAAGTATTGCCATACAAGCATAGACATACTTTTTAAAGCAAAAGGCTCTGTATTAAAGTGTAAAACATACCTAAAAAGGGCTATTTGCTCAAACAGCAAGGAAATCAAAGGCTTTCTTCTTGTAATTTACAAATAAGGAAACCTGGATCCAGAATGCTAGAAGTGCCCTGTAACTCTGTTTAATTTTATTTTAATGTAATTGAAAAATCTTGTGAAGGCAATTTTGAAAGTTGATCTCATTTTCTATTACACTGCAGTACAGTACCAAACTCTATGCATTTCATGTAAATTAACAACATTATCAGGCTACAATGAATCTAAACACTCTTCCATCTGTACTTCGTGAAATGTGAATAAATAAAAACTTGAAAGTAATGCAAATGAAGTCACTGACAAAAGATCCATAAAATTCAGAACTAGGTCAAAAGTGAATGCATTAGTGTTCAATATAATTCCATCTTAGGCTTTAATGTTCACCTTCTTCTTTTGTTCTTGCTGCCAATTGATTATCTTTCAGTAAAGTTTACATGTTACCATTAAATGTTAATAATGCATAAATATTAAACATACCATTGGAAAGCTAGCAACACTATTAATATCCTCAATCTCTATAGGCGATACTAGAAATTACTAAGATCAGTATCAATAGTCAAAATCATAAAAATCCTGTCTTTCTGGCATTGATAGCAATAAACAATAAGACAAGGTACAACTGATATTTAATACAGCCATCTCTTGCTACAGAACTGTAGAGAATGGGGAAACTGGTGTTAGGAAAGAAAAGCCAACACTTTTTAAATAAGACATTCCTCTTAATATTTCACTAATATTTCTATCCTTTTGTCTGTATGTAATACTTAAAAAATGCTGTAACCGCCTCAAGACATTGCATATTCTGAACACCTTAGTAATATTTTGTTCTCTAGTTTGCCCAAGGAAAAAAAAAAAAAAAAAAAAACCAAAACAAAACCACAAAATCAACCCTCTGCAGCACTGCCGGCCAGAAATGTCACTGCCAGATTCCCCACCACAGATCCCTGTCAGGCAGGGCATTGTTAAAAAAGCAGGCAAAGACTTAAATGTACATAGTTGCTCTTGATTTCAGTCCCATTAGGTGACAACAGCTAGCTAAAGTATACATGTGCAATAAGCTTTACTCTCCCCCAAGAGTGCTAAATCATTGTGTTGGCTCAAATTTGTTTTTTAAGAGCTTTGTTGACTTCACAGCTGGTGAGTTGACACTTTCCATCACTCCACCACTTGGCAACAGATGCCTCTTGCTTATGCACAGATGCTGAGTATCCACCCAACCCTAACATTAGCCTTGTGTTTTGAACTAATTGGGCCAACACAGTTGTAATTAAGATTTGAATAATTAGAAAACTAACATGATTACTTTCACAATTAATCCTTACATTGTACCATTATATTCTCTTTTGGACTATTCTGCATAGCTTTCATTTCTTTGGGTCCTGTAAATGCATCAGCCTTCTAAACAGTAGAATAAAAACATATTTTACAGATAATATTAATGGCATTTTAAAGGGCTGGTTTCACTCTGATTTTAAAGAGTTACAATGTATGATTGGACTGATATTTGCTTTCATTCCATTTGCCCATTATGTGGATCCCTTTACAACACCCACACAGGAAGAAAAACCATACACAAGAATGAACAAAGATTTTTAAAAACAGTATGCGAATATACGTGGATCCAAAGTAATATAAAAGATCTTTAAGATGAGCTGATCTGACAGATCCTGTTTTATTCTTTTGACTTGGTGTCTGTTTTAAAATGATGGGTGCTAGGGAGTAACTGTTAAGCAAAGGAATATAGCTGAGGGGAAATGAAGAGTCTCTTTTAAGTGGTGAGTCTGTCCCGGGGAAATGGCAACTGTAGTACTTTAAAAGAATAGCAGACAGTCTGATTTTAGAGAGGACATATTAAAGAGAAGAAATAGTAGGAAATAAACAATTAAAAATTGAATGTGATTAGAAAATGTCCATTCAAAACATGAGGATTGTATCACTTTCAACATCAAAACTATGTAAGGACTGGATGAATACGTAAACATCTCATGCTTTGGGTATTAAACTAGTTTTAAACAATGCTCAAGATTTATCTGCCAGTAATATGCAAAATTAAGGTGTTCATGTATGCGTATGCTCACCGAAATGTCACTTTTTGTCTCAGATGCATTTACTAACATATACACACAATAAAATCTCTCTTAAAACCACTCTCTTAAAATCACCACTAGTTAAATTTTCATTCTTTGGCATTAGAGAGACTGAGAACAATAGAGCAGAAACATTATAGCTGTACAGTAATATTAATAAGAAGCATAATTTAAAAAAATGTATATTCTGTTCAGTTTATAGAAAGTAAATGCTAAGTCTTTTTTTCTTTGGGATTCTAGAGAATCTACCCAGTTCTTGGCGCAGTTCAGGAAGCCTGGTATTTTTGAGTTAAAGGGATCACTCTTAAAGGTAAGAATATTGTTTCATATGATATATTTAAGAAATAGACAGCTGTAATCTCAATTATGTGTTAGAAAAAAACAAGGAAAAAATTAAATACATATTCTCTGCAATTGTAATAAAGTGCATCCAATTATAGGGAGGAGGGGGAATTTGTTGCAGATAGACTCTTGAACTAAAGATTTATGTTTTCTAGTCTTCTCCAGGTGTTTAAACCATATTATTTGCACAGATATCTAAACTTTCTTTAAAGGGCATTTCAGGAACATATTTATCAGGGAAAGCAAAGAAACAGGAACAGGGAAGAAGAAGTGGTTCACAAACAGGTTCAAAGGAGAATAGTAAGTGTTAAATGGCAGCAGCCAGTAGCAGCTCAGCCTCCTGTGTGATAGCAGCAGTTCAGTTCCCCTGAGGCAGGAGAATGAGAAAAGGCTGTAAATACTGTCTGCCATTGTTAGTGAAAATAAATATACTGCTTCCATATTCAAGAAGAAATATAGCCTCAATCCCTCTTCCCCCACCAATTCCTTAATCCAAACTACAAATGCTTCTGCTTATGGCTATGATGATCCCCAGGGTTAATATCTGACATTAGGGCAATTTGTGATCACAAGCCAATCTCTCATAAAAGTTTGAGTTAGGTGTTGTTGAGACAGTGATGCATTATTTCCTTAAGCACAGAAAAGGGAACACGATGATAAGAAGCTGTGGAGGGAAATGACTCCCAGAAAGCAGTTATACTAGCCCGCTACCCTTGGTCTGCTAAGTGGGGACAAAATGAAAGAAGGAAAATGGTGCTAGGCAATCTTGTCTAGATTGTGCTTTTTCCAAGAAAGGTTGGACCAGATGATCCTTGAGGTCCATTCCAACCTGGTATTTTATGATTCTATGATTCTCTTGACCTTTATGTTGGGCAACTTTTCAAATGTTGGGAAGAGAAGCCTCTCTGTGGGCAACATGGGGGGAAAAGGGGACAAACAAAGTTAAATATTAAATGGCAAAGGAATATCGGCAAAGGAATATCGGCAAATGGCAAAGGAATAATGATCAAAAATCATTTCAGTACTGATAAACTTCAATTTGTCTGAAAGAAAAAGCTCAACAAGTGCTGATGGCATCACACAAGTAATCACATCCTCACCTAGTCTTAAATGGTCAGAGCTGCTGTACTATCCAGCACACGGCACTTCTGTGGCTTAATGACCACTCAAAGAAGGACCTTGTCCATTACTCAACATCCTGGCTGCTGAACGACACTTCAACCCCAGATATAACAGTACAGTAAAAATCAAGATGTAATAGCTCTGGGACTTTGGCTTTGTTTAGACAGTCCATGAAACTTCAAAGCTCTCATGAGTGCTTATCAAACCTACTTGCTCAGTTAGATTTTCTAATTCTATCAGTCATGTCCAGTGTACCTCACAACCATACCCTGATCCAGCTCCTGTTGAAGTCAGAGAAGGGTAAATTGATTTTTCATCCAGGTTTGACTGATCTCAATTTTTTTTTTGCCCTTTCTGTAAAACAGATTTTGCCAGTTATTTCTGTTGCTTGTAGGTTTTTTAACTGTAAGGCAATATACTGAGCAGACTCCACAACTTCTTTCCATTGTGTGATTGGTAAACATGAAATCGATTTTAATGAAATTGAAGATAGGTTATAGCTTTACTGCAGTAGGGCTGCTTTCACAATACCTTCAATAAAACATAGTGTATTGTCTCAAAGAGGGATGAATAAGATTATCAGGTTATAAATGTCTTGTCAATGGTTATCAAATAACATTTGGTTTCACAGAGAGCTTGAGAATTTTTACAGTTTTAGAATATCAAATTCCAACATACATGTGATTATATTCTCATATAGAATTATAAAGTCATACTTCAAATGATTACTTAGAATTAGTTTCCCTTCCTGTGGCTGTTTTGCTTCAGTATCTGAGCTATACATTTTTGCATAATAAAGAAAATAAGTATTAATATTTTCATTTGTATTCCTAATTATTTTCAGAATAAAAATAAAGATTTAACAATGTTTTAAAAGTAATTACAGGGAAAAAATTTAATATTGGAAAAGAACAATGCCTCATTAGATATTTGCAAAGAAACTGAAAACTAGAACAATAATTTTGATTACTAATACTTTCCTTTTTGACAGGAGATATTTTTCTATTTCCTTGTATTATGTTTTGCCTTATATCCTACTCACAACATTTATCTTGGCATTATGGCTCTCTGTGCCTTTTCAAATGTTTGCCTTCAGGGGTACTGATGCTACTAAAGAACATTATATTTGGTAGATCTGCATTAAAAATCACTTCTTTTTCCTGACAAGCTATTTAAAACATCATATTTACGCCTTATGAATTGCACTTTAAAAAATATATCTATATAGTCCATGAAATCTAGACCCATCTGACCCAAGTTTGTTTCTTTGCAAGAAGGGCAATTTCTATTTGGGGACATTATTGCTAAAGAGGTATGAAGGAAACAATATCATATCAGAAAACTTAGAAGAAGGACTCCTAAAATGGCTAGTTTAACTATGGACATCAGTAATATCAAACCATTATTCTTCAAAAGTGAAATCTGAAAACAAGAAAGGCAGGAAAACCACACCAACAGATATAACCTTCAGCACTTGTATGTTCTATAGTTTTAGATGGGACAAGACCTCTAGTTCTGTTTCCATAATTAATCATTTTTGCACGAGACGTACAGACAGAAAGACAGAGGCAGAGGGTCAAAGAATGAAACATGCTAAAGTATGCTTTGAAATGACAAGAAACTATTTCTCTTTCATGGTATCTGTCCAAAGAAAACCTAAAGAACAGCTGGTAGAAAGAGAAATGCCTGATGCACCTAAACATTGCATTCAAAAATTTTTAGGTACATCAGTTCGTGTTTTGCCTGATACAGCCTGCACTGATAGAAACAACTGAGGTAGGCTATATGGTAATCAGCTCCACCTGTTTTTTATCAAATAAGTAAGATTATATCAAGTTAGATTTATTAAATCTCAGCTCTTAGTTAAAATCATCATCTATCACTAGGTATCTGAACAACATGAACCCAGTTCCTACCTAGACTAGGCAGAAGATATACATATATTTAGAAATAGTTGTGAGAAATTCCATTAAAGAGAAAATTAAAATATAGCATCCTGCCATTTTTACCTGAACTATCATCCCTAGGCATGTAATCACAGAAAGGGCTGTATAGCCACCAGGCAATGAGAAATGAATGGTAATTCTGGATGTTCAGCAACCCCCTTCCAACCCCTCCACAGAACTGTAACAGCAACATTTAGAAAGATAGTTAAATGTGTGAGTTTTCTATTTAAAATATTCATGCTCATTGATCACAAATAGGGAAAAAAAAAAATCATACAGCTATTGCAGAAAAAGTGAGTTGATTAAAAAAGAGTGACCTTTAGAAAACATTTGTAAAAAATGCTCATTGCTTGTTGGAAGATAATGCCCCAGGGAGTTCCACGCAGAGTCAAAAAAACCCTAACAAAATAAACAAACCAACCCACCCAGTTTAAATAACAAGCTCAGAGAAAAATATTCCCACAGGAAATATTTTTTTTTAACTTTGCTTATTAAAAATGTCCAGATGCTTGCCCTGATGGCTCTGCTCCATTCTGCTATACATAGTATCTCTACACTCAGCCTAGGATTACTCACCTTCTTGGCTGCTGGAAGTCAGATATGTCCTTGACTGATACATTTTGGCTCTCAGGGTGAGAAACAGTGACAGGTAATTGCTATGTGCTACATCTGATGGGTAGGTAATTCAGAGTGGGACTGAAGTCCATTGATGGACCTGAATTTAGTTGCTTACATGTTCTGTGCACCAGACAAAGGACATTTCCATTCCAAACAATAATTAAAGGGGGGGGGCAGGGGGGAGGAGACACGAGGACAAATGCAGAAGAAAGTGATGGTGCCTGAAAATTTCAATCTATTTATATGCAGTGAGGACCAAAAAATGGGATAGAAGTCTTTACACTGAATCACAAAACCATCAGAGAGAAGTGATACTCTTCAAAAAGCATTTTAATTAGCAAATTCATTTGAGTGTTTTCCATATCAGCACTTACCTTCTCAACATCACCTCTTAATCTTTCTATTTATTCTGACATACACACTCTTTCAAGCAGGAGCCAGGTATATCACATTTTATATCTTTATTTATTTTGACATATGTACTCCTTCAAGTAGCAGTTCAGAGTTAGAAGGGCTAAATTACCAAAAGATCTGTTTTACAGAAAACCTGTCTGAGTCCCACTGTCTAGGAGGTCAGATTAGAAAAAAAACTATTTAAAGATGAGAATATGAAACACAGCTGTATCCTGAAAGCATTGCTTATTACATAGTGATAGAAAAAAGAGGATCTTTACTGAAAGGCACAGGGCTTTTTTAATCTTCTTTCTCCTCTACCAGTGTAAATCAGGACTTCTGTAACATCTGTTTAGAGTTACAGTGAGGTAGGTCTACACTAGATAAGTTTACTCCCTGACCTAAATTATTACTATATTACCCAGAAAAGGAACGAGAAGTGTTACTTGTGACAGGGAATGCAGTAAATTTATATTCCATTTACCATTTTCAAGAGATATAGTTAAATATTTAAAATTATGGTAAACAAGTACCAAGATTATTATTAATATTTTAGGGATAAATGAAAAGACTGTTAACAAGCAAAGACACAAGTTTCCTAAATGGAAATGAAATGTCTTTTCATTTTGTTGTATAATTAATACTCCACTTTAATGACTGAAATATTACTTGAAGAGCTTTTACAGAAAGCTTGTTGCAACTAAATTTGAGTGAATTCAGATTCAGCAGAATGACTTCATCATCAAACCTCTAGCAAAAGTACTAAGTAAAAGTCTGCTCTGACTGTTCAAGACAATGGAAAACTAGTCAAGAAATACTGGGTTTTAGCTTTTCTTCATGCTACAAGTATTCTTAGAAAACTGTCATTAAATTGTACTGTCGGGTATATTTGTTCCATTTAAAAATACTGGTTTTATTTGCAGTATTTTCTTAAATAGGAAAAAAGAACCGTGGGATGGAACCTTTTTTTTTTTTTTAGATTATATATTGAACTTAACATAAAACAGATATATGAAAGTGCGTAACATGCATACACAGAGTCAGTATGCCTGAGGACAGAAGGCTAAGAAGCTTATTCTTAATAAATGTACTTCGTGATCTTCATATAGGCTTTTAAGAGAGTTGCTTAAACTGCCATCTCAACTCCATATACGGAAACACTGTACTATATATATATATATATATATATATATATATATATATATATATATAAAGGTTCCAAGGGGACTGAAGAACATAAAGGAGTGGTAAGGGAAGTCAGAACCTAGGTCACCAGTTCAAACCAAGCCCTGTGGGTAGTGGTTGAACTGCATAAACAAACCAAAATCTTTGTGAAATTCATAGATGGACACAGACAACTGTTTAGCAAATGTGTGTCTGCATTTACAATTACATTTAGCACTTGCTGGCAGCCTTCAGAGAACAGCAGCCAAGAACCTACCTAATACTTATAGACTCTAAATGACCTAGGTCAAAAAGCTGGATTTTGGGATCAGTGCTGGAGCACATTGTTGATCAAGAAATGTCAAAAATCTCATTTGTTTTCTGGAAAAGGAGGGGGTTTGCATCCTATTTACCTTCACTGGAAAAAAAAAAGAATTTCAAATGTTTTTCTAACCAAATCAGCCTGTATTTTGTAAGTATATTTGGTGTGCTGGACATAGTATTAATGCGGTCAATGAGTAAATGCATGCATGAAAACAATAATAAATCTGACCTAAATTTGGAAAAAAACCCTCCTCATCCAAGTCATTTAACTGAGTATTTATCATCTGCTTTGGAGACTGTTCTGAAGATACTGTACTCTGGAAGTTGAAGGACAACATAATTCTGGTACCTAAATATACAACTTTTAAACTTAGGTGGGAGACAGCATTTTATTGTGGGTTAGCTGCTTAGATACTTTCTTATTTTGAATCTCAGACCTATAAGTTTCTTATGAATGCCTCCATAAAGGTTTCAAGCCTGAGCTGTGATTACAGGTCTGGGCCATTCAGCACAACAGCACAGAGATGGACTTGAGCACCCACAGATCCCAAATCACATTCTGCTGGGACACAGGGCAGTAAACATAGCTTACGTTGTACATATGTCAACCAATGCAGTCATTGCCTTAAAAACTACTGAGAGCTGAGACATCTGCAGGAGAAAGATGCCCCTCCAGCCCCAGAACTGTTTGGTGTACATCAATGAGTCTGAACTTTACAGGAAGACTCTCTTCACCCTCAAAAGTGAACTGATACATTTGACAGAAACTGAACCACAGCTGCTCCGAAGTAATCTGACCAAGTCTCATGATGCAATATGTTAGCTCCCATCTGGTTGGAAGAAAAAGAAGCCTCTTTAAACGATGCATTGCAAAATTAGCATTGTAAAACATATGTCTTTGACTTCTGCTAAATACCAAGTCCAGTAATAAATATGGTGATATAGGTTTGTATTTTATTTCAATATAGAAATTATCTGCATGAAAGATCCCCCTCCCACCCCCCCAAACTACCAGGCTTGAAGGTTCAACAAGAAAGCAGACTAAAGCCTTCTCCCTCTCAAAACACCATTGAAGCTTCAAAGCTTTGCTACAAAATTATTGCCTCAACAACTATTCATCCAGTGACACGTGCCAAACTTGATGCCTTCAATGAGTTACATCTCTGCAAAACAAGCAGACCTTAGTGGAAGTTTCTATTAATACAAAGGAAGATAAGGTTTGAAACTCATTCTTTAATATGGGTGAATTTATGACAAAGAGCAATAAAAAGAGAAGCCAGGAAAAAGTAGTAGCAAACACTACATTTGCCTCTAGATCAACTAATTATGAGTCTGAGAAGTCATTCAGAAGGTGCAACTTTCACAGTGACTGGAAAATAACAACCCCTGAAAATATGCTGAAAACTTACATATCTGCACACACACATATATATATATATATAAATATATACACTGAAATATATGTTGCTTTTTAACTGTAAGGAATGCTTTTGCAAGAAGAATGACATCCTGAAGTATCTGACTTAAACCTTGCAGAGCTTTGTTTCTATGAACCAGTTAAGAGCACGCAATTTCTGCAGTGTAGACACACACATAGACTTCAAAGCTGGAAACAAAACTGGCTTTTACTGTGCTAGCTACTTACTGTACACTGAGATACAGCCCCTGACACAAAGAATGTACAATCTAAAACAATTACAAATACAGAAAAAGGGGATAAAGAGATGGTTGAGTGTTGGAGCACATATATCCTATTCATGTAAGTACTGGAGTGTTTTTAGAGGGGTTTTCCTTTTTTAATTAAAAGAAAAATTTACACAGGTAGACCAAGTGAGAAAAGCGATGTCCTCACAGCATCAAAGGAAGGAAGAGAATGGATGTGAAAGTGATGAAGCATTAAATTGTGGTAGATGAAGAAAAGGAAAGGAAAGAAAGAGGAAGAATGCTAAGAGGAACAGAATGAAAAGGAACACAAATTATTAGGAAGAAAAAGAAGCTATACAAAGAAGAAGGTGCTACCCAGAGTGCAAAAATAAGTGCCCAGGAAATAGACTATGAAAATAACAGAAGTAGCAGGGATAACAAGAGTCTGGTGGGACACAATAGTCTTGCTAGGAAAGCTGATGTTAGTTCTCCAATGCCTGTTAATAACACAGGGCTTAAAAAGCCTCCCTTTCTGGTCAAGCGAATTCCCATATATCTTTGAGAAAGGAAACTGGGAAACTCATTAACCCCTGAAGCTTATTCTATGTCACTCTCACCCTAGTCTCTTGAAATGACTTAATATATCTCTTTACCTTACATTATCTGGATTATTAACTATAGTCATTAACAGTTGTTTTCTTTTTCATATATCACTATCATTGTTTTAGCAGGACTGTTCCTTGCTGCTCTATGGTTGGTTTTATATCAGCTTTGAGAGAGCTCCCTTTGCTTTACCCCTTTCCAAACCTCAATTTAATAAATTTCCTTGAAAGGCTCCTAAAACATTAAAGCATTAGCATCAAATGCTAATTTTCAATGGAGTTAGGCCAGATAGCAATCGTACTCTTCTGTCAGTAATAAGGAGACTTAGCTTGAGGCAAAAAAAATTAACACTGGCCTCATTCAAAGAACTTGAAAAATCTGAAATAAAGCTGAACTCTGCATACAGCTATATATTTAATACTATTTGATATAGCCTTAAAGTAAAAAAAAGGTCCAAAAGAGGGAACTAGGCTATACTGACATGTCTTCCACTGCCTTCCTGTATAACCTGTGTTCCTATGTTTACCAAGTCTGAAAAGCTTCAGTGAATCAGATACCCCAAATTATTTGTTTAATGAGGAACGATATTTCCCATATTGCTGAGGTCACTTTTGGACTGTCACTATGTATGAACAAGCCCACAATCCACCAATGGAAGAGATCAGAAAGTAATTACAGCATTATTGTTTATTTTTATCAAAACATGAGGAAAACCAGCATTTCCCTGTGTTTGGTGAACTGTCATCTCATACAATCTCTGAGGCTAGCATACCGGAAAGTAAGTGCTCTTCACTTAGAAGCAGATAGAACATCTGATCTTGTAAAATAATAAAGAGATGTAAGTGCATTTGTAAGACTTGTTTAGAAACCCACAGACACACTACCATGAAAGCATGATTTATATATTTTTTACTTAAAGCAACAGCTTTGTGAGACAAAAAGGGAACAGAGCCATCATGTCAAACAGTGTTTGTAGTCAGTCCTTGTGAAAGACTGGAACAGAGGTTCCTGCTATTTGTATGTAACCTGGATGTCTGCGACTGCATAGGAGTTGTTTACACTAGAAATTTTTCCATGCAGTGCATTAAGTTATTGTCTTTTGATTTTTTTAATGACTACTCTGATGTATATTAATGAATACTAATTATGATGAGAAACCATTGATTATTCATGAAAGGAAAAAAGTGAAGGCAGGTATAATGGAAGCTGATTTGTGCATTCAAATATTTCTACCCCGGTCAAGACTTGCATCTCTGGATGGAAGAAGCACAAAACTTAGTAAATGCCATATTAATGTAACATGAAAAAAGAAGCGAGCCATATGCTACATCAAAATGAGGATCAGTGCGTGTAACTACTTCCAAAACCAGCTTCCTTTCCAAGAAAACAGTGGACATATTGAGTGACCATTATAAAAACTATTACTTTCAGAAATAATTTTCAAGAAGGAGAATATACTGATAGACAGTTAAAACTGTCAGTATTCTTAGTACATTCCCCCAAAACCTCAAGTCATTTTCCCATATGTTTATGTTTTTGTGAGAAAGAACTTGGTATTTCTCACTGAAAAAGCTAATGGAATAAATAACAAACCTGCACATAACCAACATTTCCCTGAATTGTTCTTTTTTTCTGGGGGGGGGGGGGACGGACACACACACGAGTGGAGTGGGGCAGAGGCGTGGGTATTTTTGGATGAAAAAATATATCTCCATATTGAGTAGCTGAGCTTTTAATGCAAGATACAGTGCTACTAATTGTATTACCAATATTGGATGATAACCAATGATACAGATATTTAATGACAGTAAACAGTATTGGCTGAAAAAAGCAGTGCAATTCATTCACACTTTTATAAACTACCTAGGTGTTATACCTCTGTTTAAGACAGCAAGATCTGAAATCAATTAACTTTCCATTGATCTTTTCTTCGTATTATGACAGATTTGTAAACACAGTGTGCTAATTTTTGTGGGCAACAGAAAGAACATAGACATGTTTAATACAACAGATCTTAATTTGGTCCCTTACAGTATTAAAAAGTTTGAGCTGTTTACTAGCTCCTTAATTACGTCCCCTGACAGCATAGCTATTACGTCCCATGACAGCATAGCATAATCTCAGGACTTGACTGAGACTATCAAATTCAGTTCACTTTAGACATTTTAGGGTGGTTATGCCATAGGTACACTGGGTCATCTAACTAACTCCAGGATGCATAAACATCTCTGACTTTTTCTTATTAATCATTTAATCTTTAAGATAGCCTCCCTCATATACTCTCTTTTTTTTTTCTTTCCAGATAAAGATCTTCAATCATGAGCCTATTTCTTTTTATACGCCACACTTTCTATCACCCCATGAAAAATACATCCTCTCCCTCTTCAATCAAACACTACTTCCCCACCCCCCACCCCAGTTACTACCAATTTAATTTTCTGGCCACTCGTGCTGAACCAGCACCCCCACTCACCCTTATCCCCCCACAGAACTGCTAATCCTGTGAAAGCAACTATCCAAACCCCACCAGCCTCCGAGTATAACATTACACACGCCAGTCACAGCCCTCACTCTGACGGTAACCTGGAAAGCTGCATGCATATTCTTGACTCACATCTCAAAAATCCCTTTCTGTCTCGTTTAAATGCCATGGGACTTTGAAGCCTTACATCTATGAGTTCCTGCTTGCGAAGGAACGACGCTCCTTATTCAGAATGAAGTTTTACCATAACGCACTTTTGCTTTCCAGCTGCTGTGCTTCCCCAAATAAATGTACTAAGCACAAAGGGGGAATGTGCGCTTGCCTTTCCTCCTCCCTTCTCACACCCTTACACGTTTCTAACATTTTTTTTTCAAGCTTCAGAGCACACCAAATCGGAAATAACTGCAGCCATTCATAAGAAGCTGCTTAAAACCTGAATCCCTCCAGAGAGGAGTTCCAGGCTGGGACACTTGCCTCTGCCCCCCGTCCTCTCCTGACACCAGGCACGGGCTCCCTTGCTGCAGTGCAGGCTGTCAGTTTACTCAGTTTGAACTTTCAATGCAGAAATTCGGCACGATGCAGTCAGCCAGATAAAGCAACACTTACCTTAATTGAAATCTTTTCTCTGGTAAAGCTGGAGCATCAGTCAAATCAACAGTGATTTGGGGGTAATCTAAGTTTCAATCAACACCCTCCGGGTAGCTGCATACTGCTCTGCCTTTTTTTCGTTGATGTTGAACTCTTCACTGTCTAAAGGAGAGAGAGAAAGATAAGCTGAAATCCTCAGAGGCTCCTAGGGAGTGAGAGAAGAGGAACCAAAGCAATGTTTCTTAACATGAGATTCTCAGCAAGCGTGCTCAGGTCTGGAAGATCGTGTAACTGCTGTGATAGGCTCCTGTCATGTCCCCTGAGCCGTGAGATGATCATTGACCTGATTAGCTCTGAACACTCCCTACATGCAGAGAAAGCACTGAGAGGATTGGTGGGTCGCAAGGGAATTGGGAAAGGCACCAGGGCCGCTTGGGAATCTTCATTCTTCCAGACTAATGGATGTGCTGCAGCTGAGGCTGTAATTTGTGAGGAGGTTATGCACAATGTTAACCATCTGAGGACTTAAACAAATGTGCTTTTGCATGCTGTTTCTCAAGGTGCACCAGCATTCAACGCAGGGTAGAGCTGAGTAATTAGAGGCTGATGTAGCCGTTTCGTAATACAAGGCTCACTGTATGAGATGTTCTGTAAGCTGAGAGATAAAGTGGATTCATACATTTGTCTCTGACCCTGGAGACAATAGCAGTTAATGGGTAGAATAAGTGAAATTAGCATGGTGGGCTCATGTTAGCCCCCAGATGGCAATCAATCACCATGGAAAGAAAAAGAAAAGAACAACAAAACCCAAACAGACTAGAATTATTTAACAAGTATATGTGGCAATTTAAATAAAATGTAGAGAAAGAATGACAAATTAGTACAGAAAGGACTCTTCAACATAGAGATAAAATCAGTAGCAAAGCACAACAATACAAGTTCTCTTCTATGCTTGCAGTAGAGGGGAAAAAACAGTAAGGAACGCATTTAAAGGAACTAATTTGTCTTTTACTTATACTGATACAAATAAATCTATTAAAGATGACAGTTTAAATTTAGATGGGGAAAAAAAGGCAGAGTGAAAGAAGAATGAGGTGTATTTGTTACCCGTTTCTGGTTGTAGGGTATTACGGCAACTTCTGTGTACCAAGTATTGAGGCTTATGTGGTCAAATAAGTTCAGCCAAAGTATGTCAACTTTTATGACTATCCTCATCTGCTACTTTCCTGCTTCTTGGACTACAATTATGGCACTGGCCAGTTGACTCAATTTTCCATTCCGATTTATCCATGGAAATACCAGTTTGTGACTAAGAGAGGAGTTCACAGAACAACATATTTAGTAATGGTGGTCTGATGCCCCAGTATAAAATGGATAAAATTTTATTTTGGTAGCAACTAAAGAAAAAGATTTGGAACCTATAGTAGCAATGTTAGTTCATATGTCGTTATTGTAAGTTACTCTATGAATGTTGAAACAAAGATAATCATAAACATATACTGAAATTCTTAATCACATTTATTTACTTTGGGTCTGGTTTTATCCATTTTTCAGGTATATTAGTATAATTGTATTTTAGCAGGATAAGCAGTCAAGAAAGCTATTTCTAAGTTGTTAAGCAAATGGCAGAGGAAATGGATTACATATTTACTTTCTGCAGGCATTCACATCAGAAATCTTATTATTACAGAGAAAAGAGTACCACATGAATTAGATCACTCAGCAGTAACCAGAAAAGTTTGAATCTCCAATTTATTTAGCAAGACACAGAAGACAATGATTTCTCACCCTAACTGTAATGCCTGAGAAACAGGCAATAAATCCCATGTTCCCACTACACAGACAATAGGAAGAGACCAACTTTTCTGCCCTAACAGTGGTAGCTATATAATTTTCATGATCCTCCTCTGGAAGTGCCTCTCTTCCCACTGATCAAAAGCTCCCCCATGTGCAAAATCTGGATTATAAGATTGTCTTTGGCAATATTTCATATTCAGACAGTAAATTTTTTAGAACGTAGGATATCTTTTAATATGATTTACAGAATGCCTATCACCCAGGGATTCCTGTTTCACCTGGGACTAATGGTAACAAAATAATAATTAATCAAATAAGAAGGCTTTTACATGCATTAATATGAATCATAAACACATTCTTGAGCTTGACTAAATGGGTTTCATGTGTCAAGACTAAGGTGATTTGCTGCTACAACCCTCACTGAAAAAGAGGTTCCTTTCCTTACCCATAAATTTGTACTACAGAATGGGCAGGAAGTCATCCCAACACTTATGACCTTATCTGTTCTGACGTGGCATCCCTCATGAAACAGGTAATCCACAGACACCCTCTGTATTATTTATGATTTCAAATACAATGAAAGAAATTAAATATGAAAAAGACCTTATTAACACAATTGCTTTGCCATTCCTGAAAGCTTCCAGTTTCAGGTTTCTTGCTGTTTTGTTTAGTTGAGTACTAACTCTCACCAGCCCTGGAATTTTCAACACTTCTCTTAAACTACTGTTCAACAACCTAAGAGATCTCCATGTCAGGAATACTTTTCCTGTTACTAGCCCCTTTTCAAATCTCTTTCAGTAGTTTTATACTAAAAATTCCACTCTTATAATATAAATTGTAATCCTTCTCAATTAATGTTCTGATTGTCTTTTTAAGGTTTAAAAGTCAACATTCATCAGAAGTTCATAGTACATAAATGATTTTAATTGTTTCTTACCACAAGTAAAGGTCTGAAAAAGAAAACAGTGGGTCCAGAAAAGGGACTGAAGCATGAAGTGACAAAATTTGAAGTGACAACATGATTTAATTTTGTGCAGAAACAATTGGGACTTACTGTCGACTTGGACAATAGGGTAAGAAACTGGCATTTTAAATTCAGAGTTAACAAAAGGAAACAATAATTTGAATCACTCACAAATCTTCCTGCAGTCTAAATAACAGAAGCGAAGTCAGTTGTCTTGGGTCCTATTCCCAATCCTAAATATAACCTAAAATTTTGAATTCAGTTCCTATCACTCATTTAAATAAATGGACAGAGGTTGTTCGGAGCAAGGAGATCAGAAAAGCAATATGTCTTCAATAGGAGATAAAATAATCACTTACATAGCTAAAAAAATTTCTAAAATTCTCAAAAAACACCCTTCTCGGCTCCTCATTCTTATACAAAGGGGACAGTACATTAAACCAGTAAAAAAAAAGAGGGGGGGGGAGGGAAAGGAATAATTTTCTATGCAATCCATAATTAACCTCTTGAATGCACTGCCACAAGCCATGACCATAGCAAAGAATTAAAATATACACGTGAGAGAAAATTTTAAAATCACAACAATAATATATTTAAAATATATACATAAGAAAAATTTCCTTGTTTCAGGACTGTTCCTCAATGAGAAATAAAAATATTGCCTCATGGGCAAGACAAGATACTAATCATGGGAAAAATCCTCTATCAACTAATATCATTTAGTAATAAAATTTAGAAGACCTTTACTGTGCCATTGCATAAACCATGGTATTTTTACCATCAAAGGTCATTAGATATTCATGCTTCATTAAAAGAATAATTTAGTTGGTTTGGGGTATATTTTAACAGATTAATAGCATTTTTTAAAAGAGCTGCATTTCCCAAATTGGTCATTTGAATAGACTGAATGAAAAAATAAATACAGAAAACTATACTAGTATAAGTTTTTTAATATTCATGTAAAGATCTTCCGTTCAGAGACACGAACTACTGTGCCACAATACTTCACCATACATCAATGTCAATGCAATATAGAATAAAAAGCCATAGAAGAACAGAAAGAAAAGTGACAGAATCACCTATATGCTAATATATTCACAACTTTTCTGCTCGCCCAAATCACACATACAATCAGTTGTCTGAGCTCTGCTGATGCTCAGGAACTCAATGAACTAGAACTGAATCGTGTCCATAGCCATAGCTTCAACATACAGAATTACGCTTTTTCTACAGTTAAAAAGATCTTTTGCTATGAAAAAGATATACTATACAAGATGTACTGAGAGTGTCAATTTGCTCAGTAATTTCATCTTTTTAAATAAGTAATTAACAAAAAGAGGTATTGTCTGCTTCATTTTGGCTGGAAAAACAGTAACTAGAAATCAGGTGTGGGAATGCTCTAGGATAGCAGCTAAATCAACAGAATAAAAGACTTTATAGAAGAGACTGAGTAAAACCATCTTCATCCTTCATCTCTCCAGAGAAAAACATATAAATAATAAACCACTTAAATACATTAATTCTTTGAAGAAAAAGAAAACCATTTGAACCATTTGAACTTTCACAACCATTAGATTTTCCTCATGTTGGCAACCATTTTTCCCCCATGGCAGCCAGGGACAACCAGACTAGATAACTCTCAGTAATACCTGACAATTGCCATGAATTTTAGCACTGAAATTTCACTCTCATCCTCATTAATTTCAAAAGCACAAGCTGAGCAGATTCAACTCCAAATTCTCATCTGGCTTACATCAGCATAGCTGCATTGATTTAAGTGGAACTGTACAGCAGATTTATAAATTGGTGAGATCTCATGTAAAAGCAATACAATTTGTCATCAATGACTATTACACTGGATTTCAAAGATCGGCCTTCCCGTAACATCATCCAATATTTTATTTTTGATATGGATCATTTTTTTCCAAACTTTCTGACCACAGTGAGTACAGACAACACAGGAAACTTGTTTGCATCTAACAAAAAGTATAATCTTGAACATTCAGTGCTTTAGTTCAATGCCTTGTTCAACAGGTTCTTGATGTTAAGGTAAAGATGTGATCTGGATGGAAGGAAACAGCTGAATTGTAGCCATACTCAGTGGAAAACTGCTCACTTCATCAGGCTTCTCCTTCTGGTAGCTCTAGGGGCTCAGACAGATCCAAAACTCTCTTGCTCTTATCTGACCATTGTTCTCACTCCCAGTTTAGCAATAGTAACCAGTACCGCTCTTTGTACTTAGGCTAAACTTCCAAAAATAAGGAAAGTCGTATAACATACTGCATTAAGACATTTCTGATCATGTTATGCAATGTACAGTTTGAGCTTCGTTGTACACTTTTATTAAGCTAGGGTGATAGACCAAGACATTTTGATGTTAGTGCTCCCTGTTTCCTTGGAGGCATCCCCACAATGTTGGAGATATTTAGGAGGCACAGGTAACCCTGGATTTAAGTAAAGGTCCACAAAATACATAAAGAAACAAATTCAAGTTTTGTAGTGTCCTAACACCACAGTAGAACAGTTCCAAAAGCGTAATGACAGTGGGAAGGCTAGTGGTGGCTAAGTACTCCACGATTCAGTTCTGGAAGGTATTAAAGAACACTGTTCTTCCCAAGAGTAGGGAACTTATGGGTGGAGAAGGTACAGAGCCCTGTGAGTTAAAGGAAACATGGAAAGACAGTGTTTTGAAGGACGTATTCATATCTGGTAAAGAGAAAAGGGAAATAAATGTAGAAAGAAAACGTGAAATGGAAACAGGCCACCACTGTTTCGATTATTCCTCTTCAGTTTTACTACCATCTAAGAAAAATGTATTTTGCATCACAGAGGAATATAGTTCATTTTCAAGCACCAAAAGAATTATGGTTGTCCATAATTATAAAGAAAGAAACAGAATGGACAATTATTTTAATATATGTTCCCGCAATATTATTTATTTATGGATATGTGTCATAAAGGCAGTTCTGTTAAAACATGGAATCCAAATTCTGTTCAGTCTGTTTGGTATGTCTTTCTGTATGAATTGAGAACCTCGGGACTACTAGAATGTACTCTACAGGACAGAGGAAATTTTATATCTGGTTAGTTTATCTCTGCTGAAAATTTCTGTCAGCAATACACCTATACAGTTCAGCTGAAAACAAGTTACACAGCTGTAACCAAGGGCACAGTTTTGTAGTAAAGTGTGACATGTAATTCCTGGTCTGGGTCTCCTTTTTGCTGGGGGCTATAGACCTCCTTTAGGCATAACAGCAAAACCAGGAGTGCCCTGCAAGTTGCAGCACAAGGAGCAGTGTGGGAGACAGAATGACTCAGGGACATCCTTTCTAAAGTACAATCCCTCCCCCACATCCTTCTTGTTCAGGTGAAGGGAACAGTGTGATTTGTGGTATGACCTGTCTCAGCAGCAATTTACAACTTCCCAGTAAAATCTCTGTCTGCTCACTCCCTTTTGCTATCCACTTGCTTTAGCATGCGGGGATAGGGGAGAGAGGATAGTGCAGAAAGTAGTGCTCAGGGATGCAATATACTGCTTGTAACCACATAAATATCTCATACCTATCCATTAGCCTCCATGTTCCCGTCTGTCTGAATAAGGAGGGGTTGCTTGTGTCCCCTTGAAGGGGACAAAACTGAACTGCAATTTAGTCTTGGGATTCTCCCTGGCATTTTTATAGCTGAAGCCTTCTCTGCTACTTACTCAGACTAATACTATAAATCTAACACACTTTAAGGGCCACATTTTCAGTGTCATAAACCATCATATATGTCCATTTTTCAGGGGAACCACAGGGCTTTTATAATACCTAGAGAAAATCAGATCTTAGGAGGTGAAAGCATCTCTGCTGAGATTGTTCAGACACTACTGGTTTCTGGAAAAGCTCAGAAAAACATAGTAACAAATATAAATATTAATTAAACCAAACTTTCCAGCAATCCTAATTTGCGTGTCTCTGACTAGTTTTTAGTGTTCTAACTTTGGGGCATTTGGTTGTGTTTCTTTTTTTGTTTGTTCTGTTTTGTTGTTTACTTTTAATTTTACCCTTGACTGTTTTTCCTTACATGATGCCACTCTCCTCTTTTTCAGTTTGTCCATTTCAGAGTCATCTTTTAATCTGTTTTTTAAATTCTTAAAAAAATCTGCTTTTTCTCTTCAACTTATTTTAATGTACTTGTTCTCTAGGCATACGAAATATCCTGTTTCTTACCTTAATCTGCTCTCTTTCCACTTAGTCATTCCTTATTAATGTTTCTTGCTGCACAATTCCAGTACCACAAGCACTTCCTATCTTTCTTCTCCAAGGATTATTTTGCCCATCTCTCTTAATGTTCTTCCTTCTTTGTATCCTTGCTCTTTTATTTGGCACTCTTAGAAGGAAAGGTATCCTTCTGCCTTTTCTGGCAGTGTAAGAATGGATAGGAACAGAGGGAGAAATAGAGGGAGGACAGAGGGAGAATAACAGCTGCATTTTTTCCATATACGCATAAAAAATTCTTATGTAGGAAAAGGAATGAAGTGCTGACAAAATTGCTTTTATCGTCATGTTCCCTCAACTACTGTTCAGGAGGAGCTGGAAATGCTGTAAAGGAGAATGACTGGAAAGTTTTTAATTCCTAGTTCTCTCTCCTTCTTCACGGTCTGAAGCAAGTTTTCTCTCAGATAACAGACACCAGCCCATTGGTTGTAAAGGACAACTTCCTTCTGTACAGCAAACAGGGAAGAAGGCTGGACTATACTATAGAGAGTACCTCTAACATTATTTTGATGCCAGGCTCTGAAAGAATAGGCTGATGGGAACAGAGGCCAGTAAGACAAGCTCTCATTCAGGGTCAGCACTCTCCCTTCATGTGTGACCATGCTGGTTAGCACTTAGGCTAGATTCTGCTGTGGGGATACTCAAGCTACACCACACCAAGCTGATGGTGGACAGGAGGGTAAGGTAGTCCCTCATCCCGCTATTCTGAGCTGAGCAGAACTTTCAGACCCTTTCAGAAATGTAAGTAATTTAGTTCCTTCCATGTGTCTACTGGCAAGACCATTACTTGCAAAAGCATTGTACTGCATCCACGTGTCTAATAAGTTAAGTGGATTTCATGACATAAACTGAACTGTGTAATGTATATAGAACTTATTTTTGGATACCAAGGAACATGAAGATTTCAATCTAGTACACAGACAGTGACACTGATTAGGAGGGCCTAAACCTGTAGTTTTCTTCTTCTTTGTACCACTCTTATCATTAACCTTTCCAATGCCCTCCTATTACAGACAGCATGCCACATATTACTACCCCATTAGTCTATCTATAGTCTATAACAAAATTCTGAACAAAATTATTGCTTCCTTCGGCAGAGCTACATGTTATTCCTCATCCGCCTGTTTTTGATTCTGTCTTGCACTTCAGAAACATCAGTCCCATGGGCCTTTGTGATATCAGGTTTCCTAAGATTTCCCCTAGATGATCAGCAGAGATAGAAGAATGAAAAGGCAATAATATACAAAACTGCCTTCTTAATTATTCCATCCTGTAGTCATTATTTCCGGTAGGATCTATTAATGCCAACAGTTTAAAAGCTCAGAAGACACAGAATCAGATCATGATACAAAATGTGACATTCAGTTCTAGCCAGCAGGAAACTGAAGGGGGCAGGAGGAGAATGGAGCAAAAAACCAGCCTCCTTAGCTCAGGCAGCCCAAGCAAAAGCCATGTCTCAGCTGCAGCCCCTTCACTCAATGGGCAGGCACCATAAACTTGGGCATCATAACCCACAAAGAGAATAAAGAAATAGCATCTTAAACTCTGCTTCGCTGCAGCTTGCTGCCAAAAGTCAGTACAGAGCATGCTGGAAAAGAATTTCTTTAATACGATCTTGCTGTGGAAACATGTTGGAAGAGAACATGCTTCCACAAAGCACAGTCACCCTTTATCTCTTTTTAAGACTGTCGTTTGAGACAGTTGGCTAATAATACGATTTGGCCTCCAGTGGTTAAACTGAATAGGATTCTCTAGCCACAGAAGACAGATCAATGACACCATACATTTAAAAAAATTGTTCAGATTAATAATTATATCTTTTCTGGACAGGAAGTATCATTATATGATCATACTCATTTTGGGCCATTAGCTTCTCTTTCCCCTTTTTCTGAATATGGAGAAATGAAAGATGGCTTAATTATAGCACTAGGAAATTACCTCCCTTTTGGAGGGGGAGTGGAGAAGATGGTTTTATAATCATAATACAAAGTTGAGACTATAAGATATTACCTTAAAATATTTATTCTCAGTTACTCTCTCAGTTCCATTTGCATCTGTAATAGGTAGCATGTTTAAAAGACACTCACGTATATGGAATGAGAGCAGAAGAATTGGAAGCCGGAAGGTACAGGACTCACTTCCGAACTTCACAGAGTTGCATTTTCTTTCACTGTTGCAAGTTGTGATTCCTGATTGATGTGAAAATGTGTAATATTAAGATTGTCTGTTAAAAATGGTGGGTAAGAAATGTAAACGCTACATATTCATTCATGTTAATTTGTCTCTTTACAAGCATAGCCAACTAGCCTGTGTTCAGCTATCTCCAGAACCATCTATACTGATTATTAATCAGATTTTGCAGAAACCCTGTATCTTTTTTTTTCCTTATTCATGAAGGCACTTCTGAGAATAATAATTACACTACTTAGCCTTTATCTAGTGCTTCTCATCTTTCAAGTGCTTCACAAATATTAATTCACTAATTAATCTTCCCAACAACTCAGATTACTCCCATTTTACAGAAGGAGAAGCATTAGCAGAGGAGGCAAGTGACCTGCCTGAGGCCATGGAGGTTTAGAGAAAGGGGAGAGGACTAAGGGGAAAAGATTTTTATAACTAGAAGGAGATGGAGGCAGATGGGACAATTATGGTGATGATTCAGCAAATAATCATAAGATTCCAGTGAAGATTTTCACATACCACCGGAGGGCAGGCAGTGCTAGCTCTACCATGTATTATACAGTCACTCAGTATGCCAAAGGATCCACAAATAAAAAAAGTGGAACTGGCAAATAAAACATTTTGTACACTTTCACAATTTTTTTTAAAACAAAATACAGTCTGTTCTTAGATACTGGCAAAATCTTAAAAGTAATCATGAGCAAAAAACTAAGGTCAAGAAACTAGAAAATTCTAATATGTTAGGCATCTTGTTTGATGCAGGGCTATCTATACTCAAAATTGGATCAACTAAATGCAAAGACTGCCCAATACTAGTGGCATAAATTCAGTTAGGATTTTTATGCCTGGTTCATTTTGCATCAAGGGAGGCTGATAGAAAGCGTACGGTCTATAAGACTAGATCTCAGATTTAGTTCAACCTGTATGTAACAAAATAGACTTGCCTCTTAAACATTGCCTTTCTGCTTTCCAAATAACCTCTGTTTAATCCTGTAAGTATCCCACTAACTTTTTTTTTTTTAGTTTTACAATAAAACCTTCCTTTTAATCCAGATCTTCCAAAGGATTGCAGGAAAACAGACACTTCTATTTTAGGACTACAGGAGAACATGGGTTAATATTATTGTATGGTACTGCTGGCAGGAAGACTTTTTCATTAAGGCTGTAAGAGATATACCATTTCCTGGAATTTAGGACAGTGACTAGGGATGCGAGATATCCAAGCTAAATCCATGCACTGAATGACTGAGTGATCTAAGAGCAAAAACTGTTCGCTATGTTGCAACTGATAGAAACTTGGGAATTGGTTTTGGATTGTGGTAGAATCCTAACAAGTATACTACACATACCTACCCAAATCAAAAAGCTCCAAATGATTACAAAAATATTCAAAGTACTTTATGCTCCATGCAGACTGGGAACAAACTAAAAAAACCATTGAGACCTGTACAAAATCTACCAGATGTACAAACAACCCGATTGAGTTAAGATCACTTTTTCCCCTCTTTGAGAACTTTTGCTTTCTGCTCCATTGATATGGTAAATGTTTGTTCCAGTTGCACTTTATGCAGACGTTGACATTTTGTATATAATACTGTATTGTGTTGATCAGTGACGATAGAAGCAAAGTGGTGAACAATCTATATACTCTCATATTCAAAACTCTCACACTACACTGATATCCAAGAATACAGAAAGCCCCAATAAGAATGAAGAGGAGAGAGGAGCAATGCAAAAACCCCCTGTAAATTTCAACCACTACAGTAAGATATGCGGTGCAAGGTTCAGTGCTAAAAGAGGATCTCCCACTCCTGTACCCTGTGCATTTCTCTCTCAAGTTACCCCCTTGTCTGGAGATGCCCTTAGAATGAAATATATTTACCTACAGAATAGATACACTTATTCTGTATCTTGGAAAATTATCTGCTTCCAAAGCTCCAAGAACCTGAGTGAAAACTATTATTCCAAAAAAGAATAATCAAAATAGATCTTTCTTTGCTTCTGTAAGATTTTGAAAGTAAAGATCATAGTTTTCTGAGTTTTACATCCTCTTAAAATTAATTCTGCCCATAAAATTTATTTAAGACACATATTGAGGAAAAGTTTTCCTGTAAATGACAAGGTGAAATAAAGCCTTTATTGGCACTATTTTGATGTTACTAACACAACTTTATCATGGCTTCAGCATTTGTAAACTTTACAGCCACTATACATGCTTACCAATCCAATCAGTGACAACAGCAAGCAACTTACCACTTATGATCTCAAATTTTGTAGTGGTGAGAAATAAATTGACTGGGAAGAGCTTCTACAGCATGCTGTAATCTGGATGACACTATTAAATTTGTGATTTCATGTAGTGATTAAATTTTTATTTAGCTTCTGTGATACAACGGTTTTTATATTATTACAAAAAAGTAATGATCACAAAACTTTCATAACAGATCACATACATAGGTACAGGACTGATGAGAAGGATGCTCAATAATGACATGAGAGTATCATGCCAGAAACAAATACTGCATTTTGTCTGTGAAGTTTAGTTAGGTGTGCTTTGCTTAGGCCAGCCTGTTGGAAGTTTGGGTAAGGCCACAGACCACTCTCACTGAAATTTGGAGCACTGTGCAGAAAGGACTTCAGAAGACAGAAAAAGTGGCAAAAAACCAAAGAGCCTGGGTCAGCTGTGATGTGACTCAGCGTGGAGGAGAAAAACCTTGTTTATGCAACAGACATAAAAATTGCAAGGATACGGACCAGAAGCCCTGAGTTTCTTCCCAGGTGAGCGTTACAGCTGCCAGGTTACGCATAAGTTGCTGCAGCTTAATCTTGTGTTCCCTTTCTTCAACATATTTCAACTCTAAAAGGAAGATTATTATAATAGGATTTATTTACATGCCTACAGAATTGTATTTGGTGGCTGCTGAGCAAGGACGGAGCTCAGAAGTGCTGGTTATAAAAACTTAATTACTGTTTTAGGAACGAAGTTCTTTTAAACAATGACTATTATTTATTTATTTTACCTAAATATGTGTCAAAAACTAGGCAGTGCTATGCAGTTCAATGCTGTAAGTTAAATGAGTAGTTATCAAGGTAAGGCATATACTGGTTCTTAGATGTTGGGACCTACAAGTAAACTAGCTTTACATATCAGCTCATCTTTAATTAAAATTTGTTAATACAATCTGAATGTTGCTGATGCTAATATTTTGAAGTACTTAAGGTTATTCTAGGCTAAGCACGAAAGTGTCAGTTTTATTTTTCTACCACTCTTTATGTTTGCATAGGCTTTAGCTTTGTATTCTTCAACAAGGAAATAGTATGTAATTATTTTGGATGTCTTCTTTTATTGCTTAATTAAAACTATAGAAAATAGCATAAAGTAAACTCTCTCTATCACACTGACATTTGCACAGCAGCACATTTGCAATCAACTGAAAGCATTTGTCCTATGTCATTAATGATATAAAAGATACAAATTATTTATTTATGATTATATTAATAATAAAATATTAATTTGTTGAAGAAAACTCTGTATTAATAATAAATAATCCTGATCTCCATGAACATGATACCAGGATGAAATTGCTTTAATTTGGTTTAGAAAATAATTAAATACAGACTTACACTCATAGAAAAGAACTTTACTGCCTTGTAAACAGTAGTAAAATACATGTCTCGGAACAAGCTCTAAGTAAGCACCTGCATAAGAAGTGTGTTGTAATAATGGATTAATTTACTGTGCTGTATCATTGAGCATCAATTCTGAAAGTGCTACTTTTTCAGAGAAAAAATTCTGTATTAATAAAAAACATGCAAAGTCTAGAATTCAAAACCAACACCTGAAAACAAAATAGAAGAAAGCGTCTGCACTTCATGTCATTTATTTTCTAATTTGGGAAAATATATGTGTGAGATTAATGATAAATCCACACACATCACTTCTTCAAAACCCTGAATCTTCAAAACAGGGAAACAAAGAATAATGAAATAATGGCCAGGATGGGTCAGAAAAAAATCCTGTATCTGAGTATAACTATGGAACTAACACAACAGAGATTCATAGGCAATGTCGGCTACAACTGACAATCTCTAAAAGTAAGTACATGCTGTTGTTATTCCAACAGGTTTTTACAGTGTTTCAGTCAGTCTCCCAATAAGTAAAATACTTATGAAAGTGGCCTTGCTAAGTAGTTGTGCTGCTTTTCAAGTGTTTGGGGCTTTCCCACTGTTTATGTCTACCTTCACCTCAACTTCTCATCTTTTATATCTAAACTTGCTCAGATGGTAAATTATCTCCCTTTTTGTGTGCGTCTTTTTCCAAACTGTTTTTTGAAGTATACAGGAAAGCTACAGCAACAGTGATGACATCTGTACCCTTTAATTTATAGCACAATGCTGTCTGTTTCTATGCCTCATTATCAATACTAACGGGCATATTTCTAGTCACTTCACTTCCACTTCGTATTATATACATTAGCAATCTTTTCATGCAGGTCCTACACCACAAAGCTCAAGAGCATCACGTTTTGTAAAGCATCAGACACAAATATTCATGTTCCAGAACTTATGAGTGATTTTATCCTCAACAGCAAGCAGACTGGGAATGGTTGCAACTCACACAGACATATCTGAGTTAGTCCTAATTAGCTCAAATACTGGTAACAGCATAGGAGGGCACAAAGACCTAACTGCAAGCTAGCTGCCCAAATACATTCTTTACAATATCACTCCCAGCAGACAGTAAGTTTGAGACCAAAGGAGCAATGCAGGACATATCCCTCGCATCCCATAAAAAAAAATCCACCCCATGCTTCGACTTATTTCACTACTGTCTCAAAGAAAGTTGTTCCAGTGACTTAAGTGAGATTATTTACATGAAATTTGTAGGCCAATAGATTGTGGGCCAGACCTTGAACACATTTCTTCAAGAGACTATCCTTATTTGTGCAGATAAGAGCCAAAAAATTTAAATGAACTCATTAAATTGCATTTTAACATTTCCAAGACTCACTTCTAATTTCATAATCATGTTCATAACCATACTTTACTCAAATTATTCATGAATCACAACTCTTGAACAAGCAGAAAAGGCATTGGTAATACATATATAAATGTAATTAAAATGAGAAACTTCTTAATAACTCATTGCTAAAATATGATATACATATGCACACATAGATGGAATTATTCATAAGAAGAAAAGGTGGTATACAACATCTTAAGCAAAACCAAAGTATTCAGAAGTTTTCAGAAGGTCTGCTTTGGTGGAAATGTATTAATTTTCACAAAAAAAAGTCCCATTGTAAAGAATGCTGCAACATTCCTGTATGCCTTGCAATGTCATTAAAACTGCACAAGGCTCTCATGAGTGATTTATTTCATTGAGTTTGCACCATCATAATTAATAATCTAATTTAAGCTAGTCATTTAGGCTACTGATAGTCCATTATTAGAGAAGAATGTCAGTAAGTTTTCTTCCACCTGAATACAGACATCTTTCTCAAAATGAGATTTATCATTCTTGGCTGGCATCTAGCTCTTCCCCCTTTGATTATGAAAAGATCAGAGACAATTTTCTAAGATCAGATGCCAAAATTTTCGACAGTATTAGGTGAGCAGAATCCCACCATTACTTTCCACAAGCTTCCTTTAGTAGAATTGTACAGAAAAAATACTTATTTTTTTAAAAGATACATTCTGGTCAAGTGCTTCATCTTTCCCTATCAAGCTCTTAACAGCTACATTCCCTAGCTTATCGAACAGATGCTCCCACAGAGTCTTATAAGCTAATGTTATGCTATGTCGCTTTACTACAATAATGATCAGGTAATACATCTACAGTGCAAACTAACTTCAGCTAATCAAAACAATACCTGCTAAATAAATCTTTAAAAATGCAAAGCATAAGTATTCTTCTTTAAGATTCCAAATGCACATTGCAAACTATCAACATACTCAGAGCACACCATTTAGTTAGACAGATATAAATGTTTTACAGAGTGGAACTTCAGCATTAAATTTCTTAACTTAGTTAATGCTGTCTAAGTATATGGTCAAACTTTTAAGTAAACGGTCCTCTTCTACAATTTACTCTTTAAAGAATTTCTTTGTTTTTATCAAAGCAGTCTTACCTAGATTTTGATCATTTCGTAAATATTTTTTCTCTATGATCCAGGCTGGGGGAAGGAGTAGAAGAAGATGAGGAATAAAATTGCATAAATTTACTTTCATATCCAAGATATGTTATCTTACTAGTCATTAAGTCTTTTCTCATAGATATGCTTTTGTTACACAGTACATTTTCAATGTAAGAAATTAGCCATTCAGTCCCTACTATTTCTGCCTTTAAATAGCCATGAATTCCTGCTATACGTGAGGTAAACCGAAAGGTAGGACTGATATCAGTGGGAAGAGAACAGACACAGCCTGGGTGAGTTGCTGCGTTCCTTAACAAAAAGAGTCTTATACTGCAATACCATCACAGGATAAATCTGTTCATTCCATAAATGAAAGAAGAGCTGTGAAAGATAGCTATTGTAATTTCACAGCTAAAAGTTCACGTCAGTCAGATGTAGATGTATGGTAGCTGTTCCTGTAAACAATATGGGTATTCCATGTTCATTTTTTAAATCACACTGTAAATGCCTTATCCTCAATTCGGTATACAGTGCAACTCCCATAATTTATCATTTAACACAGCTGTTATGCAACAAGCAATTTCCTTCCAAGATCATGGTATTCGCATATTCCACTTTCAAGGAAATAGTAGGTAAATGTTGTTAGATCACATTCTCTTTACAATCAAAACAAAGAAACCAGCCTTTCCACTGAACACAATGTCTTTTCCCGCTGAAAAAAATTGAGATCTGTTGTCTATCACAATAACAGCCATGACGTAGTGAAGCACAGAGGCCTCCTGCAAAGCAAATACTTCCATTAATTACAACACCTTTGTGCTTGGGATGCGGAAATTTTCCAAATAACAGTGATGCACCAATTAAAAATTGAAAGGTATCTTCACTACAATACACGCAGACACACATGTCCACATTGATACCTTGTACACTTTCCATAACTAATACACTCTCCACAGCTAGCTTTGACTTTACGCATACTTCCCTATCAATGTACAAGGAGATTTCTTCCCAAAGGTATTATGGAGGAATCTGTGAACAGAACACTTCCCTTAGAGAACAGTGCAGAAGGCCATGAACAGTGATATGAACCTTCGATATTGCACTTTGCATGTAAAGGTGTAATTCTGTCAAAAACTAAAATGATAAGTAGTTAAAATTTAATGATTTTTTTCTTCAGACAAAACTGAAAAAATGCCCTGAAAATTCTGAAATAAATTATTTTTAATTTTTTTTTTCCTGTTAGATCCCAAACTGATGCAAAGATGAGACATTTTCAGGTTGAAACAGAACTTAATTTTGAAATCTTGAAATCTTGAAATAAAACTGAATTTGTCTTGCATGCCAATGTACTGTCAATTAAAATAAATAAAGAAATAATTCCCCACAATTTGATTGTCAAATAAATATTGAGTATCTACCTAAACGAAAATTATTTGATACACAGAGATTCTGAGCATCTATAAATTGATCTAAAACACAGAATGGTAATTTGAGTTGAAGCCACTTTCAGGTGTAGACTATGGACCTTAACTTTATATAGTCAGAAGGAAAAAACCTGGTCTATAACTTCATTATTTTCTGTTGCTAATATAGGATATATAAATAGGGGAAAGAAATATCACAATTTTGATATTTTTTGTTTTTAAAAAGCAAGTAACTCTTTTTGAATATTTTAACAAACAGTCGGCAAAGAAGCAATGCAGAGCCTCTGTGTGAAATAACTGAGGCACATGGCATATTTCTTCATTACTCAAGAGTTGAGAAAGACAGGGAAGGCAAGGTCACAAAGACAGGGGAAGAGCTGTTTAAACAATATCTTGTCAATATCTTATTTTCTGAGAAAATTATCCATGCCAGCTATGTGAAAAAGCAGCTACAGAAAATAAGTGGCATGCCTGGCTTGTCATTATGTCAGCTGTTACCTTTTCTGAAACTAACATAATTTTATTTTTATACCATTTCATAAAGTAAATATTGTCATCCCAGGGAATTCAGGTTACATGCAAATTTTTAATAAATAGATTAATAAGAGTTTTTCTGTCAGAAAACATATGCCTAAATTAAAATGCTTTGACTTGATTTTCTTGTAATTTGTTCTGACCAGGTAAAAGTGTACCTGAATCTCCAATATTCCCATCCTAATATTCTTAAATTTTTTATATTTGATGTTTCATTCCATATTGTATTTTAAATGCAATTATAAACAATTTAAAAAACTAAAATCAAAATAAAGGGTTTGGGGTTTTTTTAGAGTTTCTTTTAAAAATAATTTCAAAGTTTGGCTGATTAATTCATTCCTAAGTAGGCATCATACAAATTCAAAACAGTTTTCAGCTTGATTTCAGTTAAGATTTTTCCCTTTGTATCTGCATTGTCTTGAAATAACAGAAGCAATTTCAACTTCAAAGACACCCATGGCTAAGTTCCCATTCAGTTAAATAAGATCAGACTTTCACCTTCTGATGCTTATGCTATTTTATCTTTTTATGCCCTTCACTGTAAGCACTAGGCACTGGGCAAATGAAGTCAGCAGAATTAAACAGAGATGGAATTGGCATTAACATGGTTTGCTATTGTTTACCCCAACAATACAGTATGGTTATGTGGAAATAAAAAGGTTATAATGAGAGCAGAGCATGGAACAACATGAATTCATTCTCATAACAGTGACTGCAATGTTAATGGGACATTGTGCAAACATGACCCACCCCATTACAATTTGAGGAATTTAATAGTACATCCATTTCCAGTTGCAATTTACTTCTTACTGTAGTAAATAAATTAACATATTATATGTAAATTAAAAACAAAGAGAAAACACCTCACCCTGATCACTATCTCTAATCTCCCCATCTGTCACTGTGCCATGTGTGAAGCAACAGATATATAATATCACCTCTGTATGTAACCTCAGCTTAATATCAATAATTCTATTTCCAATTCCTGATGTTCCATTTCCAGGCACATGAAGGACAAGAAGGTGATCAGGAATAGTTAGCAGGGATTCAAAAAGGGGAAGTCATGCTTGATCAACTTGATAAACGTCTGTGATGAAATGACTGGCTTGACAGATGAGAGGAGAGCAGTGGATATTGTCTACCTTGACTTCAGTAAAGATCCCATAAGATCCTCATAGAGAAGCTGTTGAATTAAGGGCTGGATGGGCAGACAGTGAGGTGGATCAAAAACTTGCAGAACAGACAGGCCCAGAGGGTGGTGATCAGTGGCACGAAGTCTAGTTGGAGGCCAGTAACTAGCGGTGTACCCCAGGGGTCAATACTGGGTCCAATCCTGATCAACACCTTCATTCATGATCTGGATGATCAGGCGGAGTGTAGTCTCAGCAAGTTTGCTGATGACACAAAACTGGGAGGGAGTGGCTGATACACCAGAGGGTTGTGCTTCCATCCAGAGGGACCTCATCAGGCCGAAGAAATGCGCAGGCAGGAACCTTGCAAAGTTCGACAAAGGGAAGTGCAAGTTCTGCACCTGGGGAGGAACAATCCCATGCACCAGTATACGCTGATGACCAACCAGCTCTGCGGAAAGGACAGCTGGGGAAAGCAGCTTTGCAGAAAAGGACCTGGAGGTCCTGGTGGACACCAAGTGAAACATGAGCCAGTATGGTGTCCTTTGCAACCAAGACAAATAATAGTATCCTGGGATGCACTAGACAAAGTATTGCTAACAGGTAGAGGGAGGTCATCCTTCCGCTCTACTCAGCACTGGTAAGGCCACACCTGGAGTGCTAGTCCAGTTCTGGGCCCCCCGGCACAGAACAAATATGGAGCTATTGGGGAGAGTTCAGTGAAGGGCCACAAAGCTGAGTAAGGGACTGGAGCATCTTTCATATGAGGAGAGGTTAAGAGAACTGGGACTGAAGGCTCAGGGGGATCTTATCAATGTGTACAAATACGTGAAGAGAGGGTGTAAATAAGATGGAGCCAGGCTCTTTTCAGTGGTGCCAGGTGACAGGACCAGAGGCAATGGGCACAAACAGAAACACGGGAGGTTCCCTCTGAACATAAGAAAAAACTTTTTCACTGTGAGAGTGACAGCACAGGCACAGGTTGCGCAGAGAGGTTGTGGAGTCCCCGTACTTGGAGATACTCAAAAGCCATCCGGACATAGTCCTGGACAACTGGCTCTAGGTGGCCCTGCTGGAGCAGGGGATTGGACCAGATGACTTCCAGAGGTTCCTTCCAACCTCAACCATTCTACACTTCTATGAGTTTTATGTATTGATGACAATCTCTCCATAGGTGTGACCTAAGAAAATTGAGGATCAGAATGCCAAAATGCTTCCATTTTGCTGATGCACACCAAAGAAATTACATTCAGTTTGCTTCATTTAATGTTGATTTTAGCAGAATGAAGGACTTCAGGTTTTGGTCCTATAAAGGCTGAGATTTAACAAGAGCATTTCATACCAATATGGTCAGTTCCAAGAAAGGGATACAGCAATTACCAAAAATAATACTGCAATGACACTTGCCAAAAAGCACTCAGAAAATATACATTTATAAATACTTTCATACGTAATACTATATAACCGAAGAATATGGTGTTTATATATCCATAAAGCAGAGCTATCTTAAAGAAAGGATTTCTTACAGGGTTAAAATACAGGAGGGTTAAAATACTAGGAGCTGGATGAAGAAGATTAATCTAAATTCTAATATCTTCCCAGTTGTGGCCCAGGAACAATACCTGAATTACATCATTCAGTTTTGTGACTTTCCGCACCAGCAAGAGATGACAACATGACATTTTTTAATAACGCTGCAAAAGTGGCAAGCATAAAGCATTCAAATACAGGAATGGTTTAGGTCTTGAGGCAGCAGCATAACTAAAAACAAGGACAAGATGCTGTTTGAGCACACATTCAATGTATTCCAAAACCATTATTTCTTAAAGCAAACAGGATGTCTGTGCCAGCCTCCTGCGGTTTTACTGTGTCCTTTTGTTATTTGATGTTTCAAAAAATTATTGTGCAGTGATCAAAACCCAAAAAATGCATGTGTATCCTACAAACTCTATCCACATATAATACAGAGATATTTGACTTGATACAGTGTTTATTTGCCACAATACTCAATAATCTGTCAAATAATCAGCATTAAGCCTTTCTTTTGCTTTTTGGACCTTCTTAAGAGAAATCCAGAGGGTGGCTGAAGAGGGGAGCTGGCCAAACTGAACTCTGTAGTTCTGCAGTCGCATCACTATCAGCATCCCAGACAGCAAGTTCAGAGCTAGCTTTGATTTGTGAAGAGATACATTCACATCTCTGAGCTGAAAAGGTACTACGGCTCAGCTTTCCATGTGGACATGCATCATTTTCTATATCCCACTTAGGTGGCCTCAGGAGCAAGTAGTAGCTTTTCTTTACTAGGTATCATTTTAATTGTCTTACACTTCACCTTCGGTGGACTCAACTGACTTGATGCTACTCCTAGTATCAACATTGCAGTTGGTTTCAATCTGGCATCTTTAAGCTACTTCTAGATGAGGGGACAGATAAGCACTCTATCACGCTATACCTGAAGTTGGGGTCCACTGATGATCCAGACAAGGGAGTGTCCTGACACTGTTTTCCAACCTCTGTGTTAAGTGGAATCCTATAATTTAAAAATATAGTAAGCACTTGAAATTAACTTCTAACCTTTCAGCAGCCTCAGAAGATATGTTTATGCTATTAAATTAACCAGTATCTGCGAATGTTCCTGGGCACTGGGCTCAATCATTCATACCACAAAATTATTGGAATAGTTTCTGGTACACTTGTGGCCTCAGTGTTTTCTTGCAAGCTATTCCCATGCAAGGCTTAGGAGGTAGCAAAGAACAACATGGAGTTTGCATGAAACTACCTTGTTTTGAAAGCTAAGGGAGTTTACTTACATTGCTGTTCTCTGTTCTCTGCTTTTTAGCCTCAGTACCAGAGAATTATAGAATAGTTTGGGTTGGAAGGGACTTCTTAAAGGTCATCTAGTCCAACCCCCCCCTGCAATGAGCAGGGACATCTTCAACTAGATCAGGTTGCTCAGAGCCCCATCCAACCTGACCTTGAATGTTTCCAGGGGTGGGGCATCTACCGCCTCTCTGGGCAGCCTGTTCCAGTGTTCCACCACCCTCATCGTAATGATCCTGGTGTGTTTCGTTTGTTGATACGGACATAGCCAAAGTGACCAAGATCTGTAAGGAAGACTTCTCCTAATGATGTCCCATCAGGGTTTCAAGTTAGACAAGAGGAAGCTATCATGAAGAATGCATTATCCATGTTATATAAATTTAGAAGAAAATGTAAAGAACTTTGCCTTTCAGGGTTGTCAGTCAGGCACATATCTAAAGCCCTAGTATTACTCATGGAGACAGAGAGACACTATCAAAAGAAATTCTCAGCAATCCTGAACATATAAGCAATCACCACTAGACACAGATGCAAGACATCATGATAGAAAAACTAATCCTTGTAGTAAATAGCAAATTTGCATACTGTTTAATATAAGAAATCCACCAGACAATGGAAGACTGACATTTAAAACACAAAGGAGAAACAAGTAGTTTGTAACATTCACACCATATGTCTTGCATGTATTCTCAGGCTGCTGAAGAGCACTTTATACTGTTCAGGCACTTTTTGCATTAATGATCACCAGTTCTGACTGGTCTTTCTGGAACTAGATGTCCTCAAAATATGATGGCTCAGGGTTGCTAAATCCTGCATTTGTCTTCCATACAGACAAGTGCAGAGGGTATCATTTAGTCTTCAGTTCAGTTCCCAGAACAGCTCATTTCCACAGTGGAATGAGGTGAGGGGGTTTTTTGTTTTCTTTTCCTCCTGATTCTCCAAAAATCTATTTTATAGATGGCAAGCCCTGTGTCTGTTAGTCATTTAGGGGAAAATGACTAAAAAGATCAATTCTCTCTCTGGGTTTTTTGTTGTTGTTGTTGTTTGTTTTGACATCTTCAAAGAATGTTACTTACTTGCTAACTGCTATTATTACTGATTTCCATCCCATTAGTCAAGAGAGATGCCAAGTCTCATAATGAAACAGAGAAAAACACAAAACCCTGCAACTGTTTAGCGTTTCAGTGTGGCAGACAGTATTATGGAAAATGATAAAACATTTTTAGATGAGCGAGAGCCAGATCCAGCTCTCCTTAACATAGGTCAGAAAGCTGCCATTGATAGCAATTGATTTTGAATCTGATCCAAAACAAGTTAAGAATACAAGGGAGTGTCACGCAGACAGCCAAGCTGTATTCACTGTTTGCTAACTACTCTAAGATGGGAAGTAACCAGGTGCATATACTGAAACAGTAACCATCACAGAACTTTTGATTAACTTCTGGGTTTGCACTAAAAGAGTTCCAGTGCTATTTGCACATCTTAATTATATGGGACCATCACTTTCTGTAAAAAAGACAGTACTTATAGTTTGTTGATTACAGCCATGTCCTTGACATCAGTAAGTACTTGACTAAGTACAAGATTAATGCTGGAAAATTGCTGGTAAAACTGATATTTTCCATAATCTATGTTGAAAACATTTCAATGCTAAACAACTAGAGGGACTCATATTTCATGATGAAAATGTTTTTTTATATACACTTTCACCTCACTCTAGAAATTGCTTGGGCCTTCATGGTGGGATAAATATTTATTCCTTTCACAAAAGCCTTTTTACCTGCTAGAGTAATAGACATCCTAGAATTAGAGTTATGCAAACACTGTTATTTCTGTTGCATAGGAAATATGACATTTCAACATTTATCTTTTCTACTAAGACAGAGAAAGAAATTGAAAGTTCCATTTTGTGAAACATTAAAAAAATGTTTTCAATATGTACCAAATTCCAACATTCTGAAGTTCCTTAAACTGAAAAAATTCAGTCTGATTCAAGTATACCCCAAATACTTTATTTTGAATCCGTTCATTAGTAAAGTTAATCTCCGTTGGTACTACATTTTTTCCCACAGGAAATAAAGTTTGGGAGTTTAATGCCCTTACATTTTTAAAATGTAACAAAGATCAAGCAACCAGGAGCACACATAAAGAGAAAGAATAGAATTAAATAATCTTGTTTAAATGAACTGCTTAGAAGGCAATATATAACTTAGATTTTTCTGATATATGCTTGTGTCAAAATGAAAAGCAGTATATATGTGGAAAATCTTCAGTGACAAATTTATTCCAATAGAAAATTTGCTCTGCAAAAAGTGATTTTTTTTTTTTAATTCCTTACTGTGATGCTAAGTTATACAACATATTTTTCAGAACCAGACTTTAGAACAAGATGCCGGAAAGTCAGATTCTATTCCTGGACCTCCAACTGGCTTCTTAGATAATTTGGGTGAGCTATTTTTCTATTTCTGACTCAGTTTCTTTACCATAATGAATATTTTGTATAAGAATTACATATAATTTTAAAAGTAAAATAATTGTGTTAAAATTGAGGTGGTGTTATCTAGTTAGGTCTATGTGATATATAGAAATAGTTTTGTAATGAATATTTTGTATAAGAATTACATATAATTTTAAAAGTAAAATAATTGTGTTAAAATTGAGGTGGTGTTATCTAGTTAGGTCTATGTGATATATAGAAATAGTTTTGGGTTATGGTCTTTATTCATTTTTACATCTTATTAATAATAGATTGTTGCTCATGAGAATATTTTAAAAAATACATTTACTTCAAGCAGTTTTGTTTAACATTTGACAAGAATCTTCCAACTAACAGAAAAGATTGCTTAAAAAAAAGAAATACTAGTATGAGTAACTGCTATCACCCTTTAGATTCTATACTCCAAGTATCATCCTCCCCTACTAGAAAAGTAACATCTCTAACTGCAGATTGCTGTTTTGGAGTCAAGCTGCACTTTGAACAGCTGACTCCATGTTCAGGTTCACTGCCTACAAAAATAGCCAATCTTCTGTGGGAAACACTATCAACAGCCTGTTGATTATTTTTAGGAAATTCATGAGAACATCACACTAACAGTTTATAGAAAAAAATTCCTCCTTGCATGCCCCTGGAGATATATGTATAGAGTAGTAGTTTCACAGCAACAGCTTTATTTCCAAACCACAACATCCCCATAATGTCAGGCAAATTGGTCCACTAAGCTTTCTGAAATCCTTTTCTTTGATGATATTCCCCTCACAACTGATAACTTAGTTTAAAATATTTATCAGGACAAGGAAAAAAAACCCCAACATTTCCAGTGTAAAAGAAATAATAGGAAGATTACATAAAATGGGAACTTTAAAAATATGCTGTCCTCAATTACATGTTTACAACTTTATTCTACTTTATGCTAGCTAAATCTCAATGGCCAATGTCACAAATTTTCCTGCAACACCATTTTCAACTGCACAGCTCCACAGAATCAACTATTACACACAACACAAAAAATAATACAACTACAAAAAACTATATATAAGTATAAAACCACTTAGATATATATTTCTTGAATTAACATATCTTAAATGGAGCAGACATGGAAAAAGGTTAAAAGAAAGAACACTGTTTCCAATATACACAGGTGCATACCCTATTCAGAGAAAGATTCCTAACCAAAGTCTGTTCCAGAAGCTAGAAACTAAACAAGGAACATACAGTGTAGATTTCTCTTCAAGATATTTCTTATCCTGCTCTTGGCAAAACTCTGTCTTGAAATAAATGTGAACACTGAATTTTACTCATAGTTTGCACATTCGCTACTCCAGATAGAAGAAAGACATTTCTGTTCTATCTCAGACACTTACAGACCTATGACTCAGGAAAGGACTGAATTACATGCTTACATTTTCCCTTGTCCACAAGGGAACAATGAGCTGAAAAGCATTTTTGAATGAAATATTTGTCAATCAAAATCAAATATTTGCCTCTGAAAATCTTAATAAAAACTGAGATAAATTAATACCTTGAAAGTAATCTTTCAAATAAAAGTAGACCTAGAAGCATCATAAACCAGTAGTAAGTAATGATTTTCAGTGACCAACCAGAGTTCTTATAGTAATCAAAATTTCCCTCAAAGGGCAGAATTGTGTTCTGGATTTCAGTGCTCCTAAAGCATCCAAAATTAGAAAAAGTAAAAAAAAAAACCAAACAAACTAACAAACAAAAAACCCAAACATAAACAGTGAAGCCTTAAAAAAGTCTATGTACATAAATCTTCCCCTTTGGGATGCAACTAAAAGTCTGAGTGTCACACTGAAAACAAAACTTATGCAATAAAAGGAAGTGGATTATTTCATTTTATCCCAGATGTCAGTCAGTTTGACTACTCATATTATGAAAATTATAGGATCATGTTAACCTCCTCAGTGAAGTGCAGTCTTATTTCTACTCTTACTGCAAATTCATAAAAGTTTCAAAGTAATGGTTCAAAAATCTTAAGCATCATGCCTTTGAAACAAACCTACAACAGTATAAGGAAAGCATTACAAGGATGTTGGTATGGAGAGATGAAAGTATTAGGACTATGATCAATTGGATTTAACAAATCACAAAATGTAGGATTATCTTTAATAGTCCAGAGCATCTTAAAAGAATTCAATAGAATAACATAGTAGGCTAATAGAGCTATGGAAAAGCAGAGGATAAAGCAAAACCCTAAATAAATACAGTAGCTCCTTTTGCTTTTATAGGCTTTTATCCTAAAAGTATTTGCAAAGTCTAGAGCGTGAAGTACATTGTCACTGTATTCAAGCACCGATGAGAAGGAAATGTGCACACATGAAGACTGAGTAGTAAGGATACCAGCCCTTGAGCAATCTCAGCTCTAAATACTAAGTTAAAGGTGTGCAGCTGTGAAAAGGATACAGTCCTGGATATTTGCTGTGAACAAAAATAAAATGAAAACTACTTCAAAACCCACAAAAGGAAAAATAGGTAGATATACAAACAGTCCAAGTTCAAATAGCGAACTGGGATACTGCAGGACAATTCTTGACATGCAGATAATGTATTCAGCTGTGGGTTTTTTTGAGACTCACGTCTGATAACAGAAGAAATGAGTCCATACATCCTGTGCAAGTATCTATTTCCCTCCCTGGTGTTGCAGCATGCTCACTGACTCGTATCACCTCTTTTTATCTTTAAAAAAAATCCTCTACCTGCCCATGGGAGAGCTCACTTATGGAAGATGATTGAAAGTCTAGTTGTGGAATGTGGAGTGTGGTTATCTAACAAAAGTGAACTCATTATACACAAAGTTTATGGAATTCAATATATTATATTGTGTATCTGGATAAAAGGAGAATACAACTGCATTCAATGCAGGACAGTGATTGAAGAGATGGATCCATCCATCCATGATAAGAAAACAGCAAAATTCAGAGATTTATAGAAATTCAAATAGATATAAAGTGCACATAAGTTGCAGTCTTTGCTTTCCCCCAACTCATAGACTGTATCAGAGTAACATTAACAGAGCCCCAGCTAAGAGAATACTCTGAAGCCAAACAAAGATCACATTGATCATACAATACAAGATATATGCCAACCCTTACAGTGCAAGCAGGCCAAGTAAAGCTATATTAGCTCTATAGTAAATCCATCCAAGCCTATACGTGCTTTAGATTTAACCTGTGTCTGCACACCATCAGTCTGTGCATTCATCTAGGATATCACATGAAAAACAATTACCTGAAAGATACAAAGAAGTATTATCATAAAATATGATATTTAATGTATTTTTTAATATTCTATTCTACCTCCTTAGTTTGTTGTTTGCATCAACTTTGACACCTTAACATTTAACTTCAGGTAGGCAAACAGTTCTGAAAAACTCAATGAATGTAAGGGAGTGTAAGAGAGCACAATTTTCAGTTCACACATCTTCTCTGAGTTTCGTAGATAATGTGCTGTATTGACCATGTATTTGGTAGCTAAAGGAAGTTTCCTTATAACATTAAAATCTCCTTGAACTCAGAGGTGTAAGTTCAAATGAGAACAAAGGGATTATTTGCTGGGTTCCACAATGTTGTGGTTTAGCCCCAGTCAGCAATTAAGCACCACACAGCTGCTCGCTCACCCTCCCCCCACACTGGGATGGGGGAGAGAATCAAAGAGCAAAAGTAAGAAAACTCGTGGGTTGAGATAAGAACAGTTTAATAATTGGAACAAAATAATAGTAATAATAATAAATTGTAATGAGAAGGAAAACAAGAGAGCGAGAGAGGAACAAAACCCAGGAGAAAAAAAAACAGTGATACAACTGCTCACCACTCACCGACTGACACCCAGCCAAGTCCCCAAGCAGCGATCGCTACTCCCCGGCCAACTTCCCCCAGATTACATACTGAGCATGACGTCATATGGTATGGAATAGCCCTTTGGCCAGTTTGGATCAACGATCCTGGCTGTGCCCCCTCCCAGTTTCTTGTGCACCTGGCAGAGCATGGGAAGCTGAAAAGTCCTTGACCAGTGTAAACACTACTTAGCAACACCTAAAACATCAGTGTGTTATGAATATTATTCTCACACTAAAATCCAAACCACAGCACTATAGCAGCTTCTAGGAAGAAAATTAACTCTATCCCAGCTGAAACCAGGACACACAGTCCAATCCAGTGCCTTAGAAAAAGTGTCACTATATTCTCCTCTGTGCAATTAATTGTGAAGGAGCAAGGGTGGAGCGGAGGCATTTCCTGCTAGTCCAAATGTATGGAGGACTTCAACTTGGAATGTCCAGAAAATACCATCCAGGAGGGAGGTAAATGGATTGGACTCCTTGAGTTCTGACATCTAAGTAGCCCACAAAGTAACACTGAGTTTCTGCATATAACTAACTTAGACATGGATCAGATTTTTAGCTGCAAAAGTCTTTAGCAGGCAAAGTGAAAATACAATCTACTTTGCTTTCAGACTGGTTTATGCTGTCCAGCACTAACAGTCTGATCATAATCTAGGTAAAATTATCTCTACAGACAGAGAAGATGGAGGTCAAGGCATCCATCTCTGGGTTGTTACATTCAAAGTAGTGTTACGGGAAGAAGAACACAATATATATAGGGAGCCTAACAAATAGATTATTAGTCTAGTTACAGTAACAGTTAACACTTCTAATCCAAATTAATACAGAAAAAACACTTTAAATGGTGCCCATGTTCTCTCTTTACCTGGGTGCATATTTTTCTTTATGTTTTTAACTTCAGCCATGGAAATTGACCTCAAGAGAAGAGTATCATAGCTTTCATTTTTCCCATATTGAGATATGGTAATAAAAAACCAAACCAAAACAAAATCCAAACAGAGCAAAGCTATGCATTACACAGCTAACAACGCCTACAGGACTGAAATAGATTGTTCGTCCTTCTGTTCTACCTAAGGAAAAAAAACCAACAAAAAATCTGCAGCCAAGACTACTATGAATAGCTATCTTTGTCAACCCAACCAAAGCATCTCCTTCCGCAGGAGTTTCTGGTGATATTCCAGCTAATTAGCAGCATTCCTGCTTTCTCAATACATTTTGCAGTATCTTTTATGAATGACTTTACTACTAGGTAAGAATATTTTACTTGGTGTGCTTAAGGAACTGTTCAGTGATCCAATAGCCTTGTTTCTTACCCTTAGGTTTCATCTCTTTTTTAGAACAAACACATAAAATTTGATATTTTAACTGGAAAAAATCAAGCACTTGCACCTAAACTTTTACTTCTCTCTTCTTCTTTCCTTTCAAAATAAATGTCTTTGAATGCATCAGTTACAATTATCCCTTACAGGTTTACATTCTGGCTTATGCAGTTAGGTCTACCTCACTTCACTGAGAGCTACTTAATTTCAGAGAGCACTTAGTCAATGATCCTGTATTTTAAAGCTTTTTTCCTCCTTGCATTTTTTTTCCCTCCTTTTTACTGTGCTATACTCTTCTCTTCCTTTTGGATGTCATTTTCCCCAGAGGAAGCTCTGGAGAGTTACACTGCAGGAACCCCTGTGCAAGGAGCCCAGCCCCAGGGCTTTGGTTCCCACTGTATAACCCCTTTACCCAGTTCAGCCCGGGAGCTCAAGTAGCAGCAGAGCTGAGGGTAGCTGCTATCGTGGGGTTAGGAGAGTGAGGGAATTTACTCTTCTCCTCTTTCTTGTCTCCCCACAGGTGTGCCTGGCCTTCTGCCCTTTCCCTCAGTTCACAGAAAAACCTGCCAAAAAGACCAAATACATGGACTCAACCAGGTCACACAAAAGAACAGAAAACAGAGACCTCTGATCTCCTCAGACTATGACCAGAGACTGAAATCACATTGCAGCAACCCTGAGTTTTTAACCTGGGTCCCACCTTTTCTCGGACTGCTTCAGGGGTTGCCTCTTTTCTTTTTCCCTCTCAGGTTTTGGGCTAACAATGTGAGCCACCAGCACCCCTGCTGCCTCCTCTCCATACCAAAGTTTGTCCAGCTGGAGTTGCAGCCTGACAGCAAGACTAAGGCAAAAACCTGTCTCTTCCCTTTCCTCGGGTTTTCAGTGAGCCTCCAGCACCCAAATTGCTTATAAAATAAAATAAAATAAGATAAAGTAAGATAAAATAAAACAAAACAAAATAAAATAAAATAATATAAAATCACACAATCAGCTGACAGACTTGATACAAGCTCTGCCTTCCCAGTCTTCTGCTATCACCCCAGCCACCTGCAGAGACACATTTGCAGAGGGTGGCTCACCATGTCACTGTGCCTGGGATCACCGAGGGGTTTGCCCACCCTTTCCACCACTAGTTACCCTCAAAAGCCTATCATGGACAAAAGGGACCTTGTTGTGCCTCTGGTACTAACAAAGCGCTGCTGGTGCTGCTGGTGGGCTCACAGTTTTTACAGTCTCTGTTCTCAAATACAAAAAACCCTCAACAACCACGCAGTTGAAATTATTGTATTAATCACACCCTTCCTACCCCCTCCTATTCTCCACCCTCAGCTCTAGGTGATGTCCACCCTTCCAGGGCTCCTGGGGGCCTGAACAGGGGCTGTGCCCGGCTTCCTCCAGAGGACTGGTGCGTTCGCACACAGAAGGCAGGTAGGGGCGGCAGGGGGACCTACAGCAAATCGCCATGCTCAGCCCTTCACCCGGGAGCATGCCATGTTCATGAAGAGAGTTTCTTCCTCCTCAGTCTTGGGCCCACTTAAGTTTATTTCCATACATTCCCTCCGCACGGCGCACACCCCTGACGGCACCGTGCAAGCCCCGCTCACCCTGGGCAAGGGGAGAGTCGCTCACCCTCAGGCAGTGGGTCGGCCAGCACCACCCAAGCCAGCGCACGGCCCCGTGAGGCTTCTGCTAGGAATGGCAAAATCACATTTACTGGGCTGCAGGGCCTCTCTCTGTTGGCTAGCTGGCAGTAAGGTGCAGAGAGGGGAAAGAGAGAGAACGATGATGGTAATTGTAGGGTTGGAGTAAAAAGAATGAATGAAAAAAATTGTCTTTGCTAAATGCCAGCAGGCGCATTTTTCTTACTGTAACACCACTGACCTTCTTTTAACAGACTAATACACTGAAAATTTGGTAATATGTTATGAAATTCATTGGAATTGATAATTGCTATGTTGTGTCACAGTTCCAACATTCTCCATCTCAGAATGCTTTTAGCGACAACAAACCACTGCAGCGTTTTCTGTATGGAAATCCTGTGGAGAGACAGTCCCACCATGTGAAAGGTGGCTGATGTCCTACATCCTTATTTTTCTAACTTTCCCACCCATTTTTTTTGCAGAAGATAGGGAGAGATGGAATTTTGTTTTTCTCTGCTGGACCAACAGAAGTATAAAGCTTTCATTTCCTTCTCAGCATCGTGGAAACATAGTACGTTATGTCTAGAAACTTTATACTGCACAAAATACAGGGATGCTTTCTCATAAAGTCTGCCTGGTGGTCAGCATACATAAAGAGTAAAGACCCAGCAAGAGACTGATTAACCCCCAGGTCAACATGGAGAAAGAGGAATCTTAAGCTTCTACCATTCATATGTATTTTGTATTTTTTCATCCTCTTCAAGGAGGACGACCAAAGAATTGAAATAGGAGCATTGAATAAGGTCCTACATAAGAAGCTAAAGATCATTTATTAAACAGATGTCTGTGCATGACATGGAAGCTTGCTCTGGCCCCAGTCATTTGCCTTTCCTGAGGTTAAATCATTTCCCCTAGACTCTCAGAAAAATTGCAGAATGTTGCCTAAATCCATCTCTTGATCAGGTTTTAATCACTTGCTGCTTCTGATCCATGTTGATTTCTGTCACGATGAACTTTTAAAAAGCTCTCTTTTTTCAAAAGGCTCTTTTAAAAGTTCTCATTCTGAGAACTAGCAACACATATGAAATTTCAAAGAATATATCTATTTCTTCAGTCTTAATTTATTTTTACAATATACAAATGACAATATATAATTCTGTTCTATCTTTTCCTAGATTAAAAAGAATCAAACGCTTTAATTATCTGAGGAGGAACTTTAATGATGAATGAAATATTAAAATTATTATTTTTTTTTTCTCTGAATTTCTGACTTTCTTGGTCACTTCACGGAACGTTATTTAGCAAGGAGATCAAGAAATGTGCTATTACAGAAGTTGAACAAGGACATTAGAATCCAATTTTAGTTTAGCAACAGGCCAATCTACATGTATTCACATCCTGGAATTTTGTTGCTGTTAGATAGCTCAGGTTTGATTAATGAATTATGAATATTTTAAAATGCTATGCAAGAGCAGTCCAAATTCTCAGACATATCACAGAACTATCATTTCACACAAAACCCCTTTAACAGATTAATGAAACTGAGCTGAAAATCTAGCTTTGTACTGAAACTTTGTTTTTCAAATGGACCTTAATGCTCATCAAAGCACTTTAAAGAAAAAAACTATGAGTAGAAAATAGGAAGGAAAAAAGTCAATGGAAGATTTCAAGGTTTTGCTGAACTGACCCCAAGTTTAAAAAACAAACTGATAATGTGTATGGGTTTTTTTTGTTTTTTAAATGTATAAATTAATCTAACTCAAGTGTACATGAAAAAACAATCTCTTTGCTTTTTTTTTTTTGGGTGAGCAAATAGACCAGTTTAAACCAGAAAGGCTATCATTTGCATAGTAAATTATTTTACTATATGGTATTGAGTGATTTTTATTTTAGAATAATTTTTTAACTGAGCTAACTTTTTTTTTCTGGACTTGGGCAAAAAGGCATGTTCAAATGCTTCAAGTTAATATATAGCTGTCTTAAAAAAATATGAAACTCATTTCAAATCAGAAATACAATTATCCCTGTTTTAGAGTAAATGAATTAGGACATTAGGACATGCAATGCCATTACTTCAGTTTACTTGTTACAGAAAATAGTACTGTGAAGAACTGTGGGTCGAGTAAGACTTAGTGTGATCAGAAACAAACTATATATGGAAATAATCCCTGAAAAATGAGTTAGAAAGTTAAATAAAATAAAAAGCCATTGATTACTGCAATCTGCTGTAGTGCTTTAAGTGGCCTTGGTAATTGGCACGCAGTGAATTCGGCATATTAGATCATGATCAGATTGACTATGTCAGATGCCACTGATCCTGGTTAAGTGGTTGATATCCCACTGCTTGGTACTACTGTTTCAGTTCTGCTGGTTTTATTATTTACCTGACCACTCTCCATCTCACTTCATGAAACAATCTAAGATAAGGACAAAAACCAAAGCAAAAACCAGAAGCACCCTTTGTGCTGAGTAAAATACAAATATGTGCAAAAAATAAAAATCTGTTTTAGCTAACAAGGTAAATAGATTCTATTCAAAACTATCATAAAAACAACCCTTTTACAGTCAATCAATTTTTCTGACCATAACTGCCCCTTAGGGTTCAAAGAGAGTTTCAAAGGTTTTTTCTTTTTTTCTTTTTTTGCTTCTGGTTAATCAATAAAGATATATTACTACGAAGAAAATGTATGTTTGAGAGGTTTGCACATGGCTTCTGGCTTAAATGGAAAAATACCATTTTTTAATGGCATCAATTCAAAGAGTAAATTTATGTTTATAAACTAATAAAATTAATATATTTTTTACAGAATGCCTAATCTGTGTGCCAAGATTAAATCAAATTCACTATTTTTAAATTTCATACATGTTGCTGACTATCATATATTCTTCTCTGTACCTTTTTAAATAGGAATATAGCCTGAGGAACTAATCGTCCTCTAAGCCTTTCAAATAAGGCTGTTCGTGTGGATGATTTGCTTTGAAGGGAAATTTTTTCTGCACCTTGATGTGTGCTGGTTAGTGTTAGATGGTGAAAGGGTGGAAAAAGCTGAGTTGCAGAGCACATCAGCGTGATATGTAAGTGGAAATTATTTCACCAGGGAAATGGGTAGCTGCAATTATTCATGTGTCAGTCTTGCAAGATAAATTACATTATTTGTACACTTCAAACACGATTTATCTCTTTACTACTATATTTTAAAAGCCTAGTTTAATTGTTCATTTTTTAATTCTTCATGTTTCATTCCAGATCCATACACCAACCAGATGGATATAAAATGTAATTCATTCTATAGCCAGTCAGGCTCTTTCAACCAGAAATATCAAATTTAAAGTACTGATGAACCATGAATTCTTTTGTAATAATATGTAAACATCCTATCATCTACTTTGGCAACTTACAGAAAATGTTTCACATTAAACTGAAACATAAAACTGATGATAAAATGGGCTTTCTTAGAAATCTGGTAAGAAATAGGCTTTGAACGATGTAGTTAAATCAGCTTCATTTATTTTTTTCTGATACCTTTATATTTTTGTTCAAAGACAATATCATATTTGTTTCATAGCCTTGTTTCAAATAGGCTTAATTTTAATTATTTTTTATTAAATTAACTACTGGAATCTTTATTGGTGCTAATTTCATACTACTCTTTGCATGTAGGTGTGACTTTTGCTTTCTCCATTCTCTGAGAATCGTATCCTAGTAAGGCCTGTATTTCTGAGCAGCACAGCCAAAAGTAAGGAATAATCCATGCATTCACACACACAAACAAACTGTATTCCTAGCAGAACCTCAGACACTCCTGGTTTCCACAGAATCCTACTGTCTCTTCCGCATAGTTTTCACTGGAAATTGTTCACAAGACATTCAGCACAGGCATCCGCACCGAATCATAGAATCATTTAGGTTGGAAAAGACCTTTAAGATCATTGAGTCCAGCTGTAAACCTAACACTGCCAAGTTCACCACTAAACCATGTCCCTAAGCACCACGTCTACACATCTTTTAAATACCTTCAGGGATGGTGGCTCAACCACTTCCCTGGGCAGCCTCTTCCAACGCTTGATAACCCTTTCAGTGAAGAAATTTTTCCTAATATCCAGTCTAAACTTCCCCTGATGCAACTTGAGGCTGTTTCCTCTTGTCTTATCATCCTCTCATCAATTCAAGCAAAACTCATTTACCAGTGAGAGATTAGGTTAGATAGTTATTAGGTCCAGATACACATAGCACCAAACTATAAGATACTTTCTTAGGCTGCTCCAAAGAAATTTCCAGAATCAATAAAAGGGCTGAACTGGTTTCTGTCCTTTCCTATAGATCAACCTATGTCCATGAAACTTTACTCTGAAAAGTCCTTCAAGTCTCAACCTCTCTCAGCAAGTGAATAGCTACCTCAAACCAGGAACACTGACCACATAGTCTAAGCAGACACTGTAGACAATATTATTGTCTCTTTTCCACTGCTTGTAAGCAGACCCATCTCCTTGCTTTCTTAAGCTTCAACAAAATCAGTAGATCATGGCAAGCAATTCAGTAAAATGGAACTTTGCAAAGAAATGCGACAACCGCGAGATGTAAAAGCACTCAGAACAATTCTCATCATCCACATTCTTCCCTCAGATCACCTAGACTGAGATTAGAAAGTAGATTCATATCCTTCACATGCTTTAAGTTTTCTCCAGAATATCTCTAAACATAATTTATCTGTGAACAACCAAGATGGTGCCTTAACTCATCAGAAAATGACCTAGCCAAGTTGTGTCATACAGAAGAGAAAAAAAATGTAGATGATCCTCGTCTCTTATATAAATATGGTCTGACATGGATTGCCACCCATTGACTGAAGAACTAAAACGTAGTTCAGGTAATTGTTAAATTTTCTTTCTCATGACAAGTTAAATTTTAGTCTTTGTACTTGTTTGACTCACAGGCAGCTTCCCTTGAGAGACAAAGTTTTACCAGAATTCAGTTCATATATTTACCTATAACTTTGGAGATTGAACAGATGAGAAATGAAAGATGTACCTAATTTCCGAATGCATTCTGTAAAATGTATTTAATATCCACTAATATTAATGTTTTAAATTACATTTAAAGATGGTTTTTCATTTTTAAGTGCCTGAAATCTTTCTTTGTAACACAACTCTTCCGGAGGTATCAAGAATAGGAAGGTTTTGCTGAAACAAAACCCAAAGCTTTTTATATGACTTTATGGAAAAAGACAGAGAGAAAGAAAAGAATGAAACAGGGAGTCAGAGGGATTTTCACCACAGACAAGGTGAGACTACTCACCTAGTATGTGGCAAATGTCAGCTTCAGGTCCCTTAATCTATTGGTCTTTCACATGCTAAGTGAGAGCTCCCTTACAGCCACTCTGGAATATTTTGGGGTCAGTGTCTCTCAGTTGCCCTCAGTGAAGCTATGCAAATCATTCTATTCATATAGTGAACCATTTGTTAGTCATTTAAAATTTGATGAATCATTACAAAAATGGTTCTTTTTAAAAGCAAATCATTATATCTAATAACGTTGAAAAGAATCTGATCTTGCATCATTATGTTTAATAACAATTGAAAAGAGAATCTGATCTTGCATGTCCCACATAGTAGGCGAGTGAGGCTGTTCTCTTTCTGATCAAAACACTACAACCTGGATTTCAGAAAAATTCTCAAAATAGGTATGCTGGCATGAAAAGGATTTTGCTTTGATGCAAAGCACATTTTCCAAGAATAAAAAGCATGCAAAACTCACAAATGTATATTTATGGGGGGGGGGGGCAAAAAAGAGAGGGAGAGAGAGACCAGCTGTTTAACTGATTCAATGAATATTTATAAACTGCTATGTTAGATGTTTCAGCACATAAAATTAGGAACCCATACTTCAGAAACAGAGTTACAGTGTTTGATACTGTCTTAAAAATTGGCAATACTTCAGATTATGCAATTGAATGTGACAGAGAAACACAGTAGTAGTATTTTAGTGTAACATGTCTAAAAAGCATTCACTCTGAACTAATGTGTGTCTATCCATCTCCTTCTTCATGATTTCCAGAGGAGACACTTTTAAAATAATTTACCATAGGTAAGAAAATATAAATATAAAAGTCTTCATAAAATAAAGTCCACTTGAGCAAGTATTAAACTAGATAAAAAGCACAGACTTGTCCTCTACATTTAAAAAACCCTTCCATTTCTACAGGCTAGTGATATCATTTAACATATTATGATCTGTGGTGAACTTTTTGGGATGATTTCTGAAATATCAAAGTGCAAAGAACATGCATTAACTAAAATGTTCTAACTGAGAAGTAGCACAGTAATAAATGCTTATAATTAGAGTATTGTTTTGCAATGAAAGAAGTGATTGCAATCCAATCTTATTTTACCAGTGCAATGTTTGTATGAAATCAGAATTTACTTTTAGAGAAGGTTGGCTCTGTTTTACTTAAACATTTAAACCTTCCTCTACTCAGATATCAGACTCAGATACACAAGGGGGTCTTTTTCATACTATGTTATGCGTGATTTCAATTACTTTGGGGAGATTCTTCTGCACCAACACAATTAGTGCAGAGCATGTACAAAAGCAGTAACAACTGAACTTGAGAGTTAAAACCAAATTCCAGCTTTCTAAATTAAAGATGTATAGTCTATACTGGAGGAAGGGGGACGAAGAGAACACTACTGTGTTCTGGGATGTAGCGTTTGCTGTCCACTTGGGACATTGAGCTAAAAATAAGGAATCTGGAATTACATTCCTAATAAGAGTTCCCATGGAAGTGAAAGAAGGCACGTTGATGCATTCTGGATTGGAAGAATAAGCTTCTCTTTTGAGTCAAATGGAAACAAAATTCTTTTAATTCAGTTTTCCCCAATGAAACATTCCCTCAAACCATTTTTCACTAAAATCTATTTCTTGACTTTATACTTCTGTGAAAATGGTAAGAAATAAAACTTCCAAGTTTTCTATCTGATTATACACATACAACTTATGGTCCTGCAGAAAAGAGGGACAGTCTGCTAAACAGAGTGAACGACTGTACAGTGGCATCATAGGGACAAAATTTTGACAGAATTTCTAAGCGTACTAGGTACTAGAAAGACATAAAAAGTGTCTTCACACTTAGCAAGGCCTTTTGTCCTGTAGTATTGGGTTCCCTAAAGTAAGCACTTCTTTGTGAATTGACTGAGACATTACGACAAACCTAAGCTGAAGCACTTTCCTCAGCATTCTAGGGAGCTGCTTGGAGTCAAGGTAGGGTGAACAAGCCCCTGAGTGCTCTTGAGCTTGCTGCCATTAATCCCCATTAGATTTGCACTGAAGAGCAAGTCAAACAATATGCTCCCAAGCTGACAGAACATATCAAACTGCCTCAAGCAGAGAATTCAGTGGAGCTGATGATACTATAAGATTGTACTTAAATGCTGTAGGATGCTCACTTCCCAGACCAATGGAACCTTAAAGCTGTGATTTAAAAGATTTGTTAGCTTGCTGTGTGGTGTTAGAAAGTAAGAACACTTCTCTTTTTAACATTTAGTCGTCACTAAGGACAGGAAAAACTCAAGAATTCCCCTTGTGTTCTGCTGTACAAGGTCAATAGGAAGGCCAGAAGACCATGGAAACAGAAAAGAAAATAAAGGAAATTATTAAAGAGAAAGAAGGCATGCTGATGAAAAGGTGTAAAGGAGGCTACAAAAACCATTTTGCTGAGTTGCTATGAGACACCACAAAAAGAAGGGTAAGACATTACAGTAGAATTTGATATGGTCTAAAGGCTAAACAGGCCAGAAGAATTCGCTGAAGCATTTGCAAAAATATAAATACAGAGAGATTCTCACCATGGCAAACCCTCCAATTTCACTCTTGACTACCATCAAGAAAGTGCAGATACAGGGAAAGAGCAGAAAATCAGCAATTAAGAGAGTGCCTTGTAAATGTTAGCTTGTTGTGGGTATTCACAGAACAGTTCATCCAGTATGCTACTCGTTTACATACTCCCTCAGAAGTCCATATACTTCAAATGTACAGAGACGCTAGACCACTAGATTTAGATATAGAAGCTAACCCACTTTGGATAAAGATGGTTTAGAAAAAAACCCGGACCAAGGTTGAAACACAAACCAGTTTTACCAGATTTTCATATTAATTACTGTATTTCTGGAAAAAATATGGAGCTTGTCCTCAAGACAAGCCTGTGATGACACATTCAATAAGGGTGTGGCTAAGACAGAAAGCTGTCACCACAGCCACATCTGTTGCTTGTCCCTTATCATTCATAATCTTCTAGTACTTCTGAAGAGGTGAAAAATCACAAAATATTTTAATTTATTTGGTCTTAGATTTCAAGTGATAGAAAATTTGCCTCTAAAATATTGTTCTATCTTCAAGTAACAAATATCACTCAGTAAATCACGACCTTGGAATGCTTACCAACTTATGGGTTTGACATTAATAAAGAGAACAATCTCAATGCAGATGCTTGTTTCTTTCCTAGGTTTTTAAAGAATCTCATCCTTTCATATTTCATTTAAAATATAGGCCCACTAAAATAAGATATAATTTAATTGGGTTCTTTTTGTGTCAACATAAGATCTTACTGACATCAGCTCTTATGAATGTTTGTGGAGAATTTATTTGATTATCACAAAGGTACATCTTTATTAAGAAATTATGTGCACTTGCCTAACTTTAGCTTTAATTATTTTTTAATTAATTAAATTTAAAAGGAAATAAAGTTATTGAATGAAAACATGAATGCAACACAAATCTCTGCTGTTCTCCGTGTGCTTAAATCTGAACTAAATGACATCCATTAAAATCTGTGAATTTTAAGAGAGTGCGCTACAGGTGAAAACAAATATTTGCGCTAAGCAAATAATTCAGGATCAGGCGTCTTTGTATCTTTATGCTACATGGGATAATTAAGACTTCCCATGTTTCCTCCCAAAAAGGCAGAACAGGTTTTTTTCAAGCAGAGATACAATGTAGTACATAGTAAAATTGCACTTAAATTCTATTTTAAGTCATGTGGCATTTAGCCACAATAATTGCTTTTATTGCCTTCTAGAATCTTATATATTACAAAATTATAGTGCTGTTGTATTCTCTTAACAAAAGTGAGTCTTGAAATACACAGTACATACAACATATACCACATAAATGTCCATGTGTCATTATCTCCACATATACTCTTAACAATTTCAGCTGTCCAAATAATTTTCATCCTAGGTCATTCCTATAGTAGTTTTCGTCCCTTTTATTAATTCTTCATATCAACTACTTACTGGTTTTTGCCACTAAAGTTTTTTCTTTGGCTTTTCTGTTCAACATCTACTATTTAGGAAATATTAGTTAACAGCCAACAATACCCATACCTATTGTTTAAAAAAATTATAGCCACATCATTACAGTTAAAGCTATGTCAATACTTCTGTAATAAAAACTGCTTTTCCAAGATTTGTAATTCAAACATAAAGAAAAAAATACTTCTGGGATGAAGCTCGGCATATAAGGTCATAGTCCACAACAAAATTGTTTTACCAATTTTCAACCAAATTGATTCTGCCATTTTGAGTGCTGCAAGTGTAAATCAAAACAGAGATTTACCTGTTTAAAGCTAAATAATGTTGGCCATATACTGATCTGTGGCAGAATCAAAATTTCTATGGCCTTTCATTAGGAACAAACTTAACCTTCACCTAAATTGCAAATTACTGATTTTATATATAAATATATATACATATATATATTCACATGCGTAATAGAGGGCTTTGTGATCCCCACAGCTGAAATCTCTCTTTGAAGGCTAATTCCATTATAGAAAATCTCCACTGATGCACACTGTCTTATACGAATTACAGACGTGACCCATATTTTATGTCTGTCCTGCTGTGAAGGCACAATTTTCCAAAGGAAGCTTAAGCACAAAATGCTCCCCCACCTTTGTTCCAATGACACAGCTGTGGCCAGCTGTGGCCAGCTATGGCCAGTCTGCCCTTGAGTGTCAGCGTACTACCTGGCTGAAAATCTCTGGGCTTGCTGGGCTTTGTATGCTCAGGAAACTATAAATGGGCTCATCCTTCAGTCTGTACTTGCAGACACTACGTGCACAGCAGGCCCATTAGGATCTCCATGAGGACTCCTACGTATCTTGAACACATTTAAAAAACTAAAAGCATATATTTATAATCAGTCTAGTTTACTTCTGTCAACAGACAGCATTAAGTTGTACAAATGTAAATGTCAAATAAACGCTTGTTCCGAATATAATTTTGTCATTTTCTAAACTGATACATATTAATATTCTATGAGTGCTGGGAAGATGAGCCCTTGTACTACTGCAATGGGTTTAATAACATCCTTGACCCAATTCAGCAATTGTCACTGACAGCAAGGCTAACTCAGTTTCTTATCTTTATTTCAACTGAGAAAATTCTTGTCTTGAAAACAGAGTTGACCTATATTATTAATTTCTAGTATTGAAAGAAGATTTATCAAGAGTCCTTCAAGGGGTCAACTTTCCTTCTAGTGGAAATTTGCACAGGATGGTTTGCCAGTAACTGCATGCCTTCAGAGAAACTTGTGCATCAGACTGAGAATGAAATGGCATCTTAAGCTCCTTAAGACAGTTCAACCTTCTTCTTCTACAATATCATTTAAGAAGTTAAAATCACCTCTGTGTTACCTCAGAGATGTAATTATGGTGCCAAGTCATCAGGCACGAAGTGTACCAGTCCAGGTGAAAATGTAACATATGTACTAAGTAATGTGGTCTGGGAACACCTTTTTCAAGTCATACTCTGTCTTGAAAGCAAGATGAGTGTTATAGTGGTTAATTCTGCAGTGATTCAATTGCTCTATTTTACTACAATATTTTTGTCAGTCCTGGTTCAACTCAATAGTTGCATACAGTTATTTTTATCTCCAAGCTACCTTCCACTTACCCATCTGGAATTAAGTTTCTCCTTCATCTTCACTTTTTATATGATTCTGCAATTCTCTTTCCCCTCAATCTCTTTTTACATTCATAATTTTTGAGACAAAATACTTGTTATGTCATCTGATTCACAGAAGTTTTATTTGGTTTGGAGAAGATTTATTTCCTCCCTCTTTTCCTATTTTTTAAAACCTTTATTTCATTTCCTCTTTTAGAACTTGCTTGGAAACTAATCTCCCTCAGTTAAAGAAAGATCAGTGGACTTAATCCAGTAGAAACAGCACATTTCCCCTCATCACAACTCAAAAAACTGAACGATACTGGCTGATAAGGTGGCTGAATTATTACCTATGTTGACCTCTGTCAGTTTGGTGAATTGTAAAGCTACTATATCGTGATGAAAACCATGATCAAGAGAGCAAAAAACACACAAACTTTTATATCACAGAGATTATAACCTTGATTCTGGCTTTTCATCATTTTACTGACTTCTAGACCTTTCCGATTAGCACTACCTTAACAGTATTTCCTCTCTTGCTCTCCTTCTAATTTAATTTTTCTCTATCCTGCTCTTCAGCCAGTTCTTTGCATTTTTTTCTCTCTATGCAGCAGTGTGTTGAAGCATTTCAACAACTACTGAAACAATTTAGCAGAACTGCTGATCTCATGATATTCTGGAAGACTGGCAGAAAAACTTATGAAAATTCAAGAGTGGAAAGATATGTGTATGATGGTCTTGAATGATGAGATGTGTAAATGTATTTGGATGCATGGGAATTCACTGATTTTCAGCTTTTGAGCCTTTGCATTCATTTCTCTCATGTTCTGTCTTTTCATTTGTCCAAGGCTTTTTAGATCACCATTCTTTGCTTGGAGAAATGGTTGAGCTATGCTTTCTGTATATTTTTATTTGTCATTTATTACCATTGTAAGTAACAATAACAAAAATATTTAACTTTTGTATGCCCAGATTTAAAACCACCCAAAGGAGGTTTTAAATCAGGTTGAGAACACTTTCTAATATCCTCGTCCTTCCTCCTCTTCTCCAGTGTAGAGATATTAATTCTATTCCTGTAGTCTGTAACTGGCTTATTGAATAACCTGTTTGAATATCTTCTTTTCTGCCTCAATTTACTTACATGAAAAATGTGTTTACCATGTTTATACACTGGATGTAACAATGTTAGAAGCAGTATTCTTATTTTTATGGTAAGCAAGCTGACAGACTACGTATCTAATCACCACTGGGAAACTATTTACAAAAGTTTAGATGCTTTTTCAAGAGCATAAAAAATGATAGGTCAACAGGAATTTGGCTTTGCCCAGCCTTCTAAGCTGGTACATCCTTTTTAATACAAGAATCCCAAATGCTGAAGCAATTACACATTAATTGTTCAACAGGCTGTTTTATTCCAAAACACTAAGCTGTAGTATGGTTGTCGATAAGAGGCAACATACTCCACTAATGGGGATTCAGTCCTGGAAGTTTGTCATCACATATTTGCAAACAACTAACCCCTATGATCTCTGTTTTTATTGTATTCTAGGCAGAAGATGCAGACTCAGTGTAAAACTTTTACTGACTATTGAGAAGTCTGAAAAATTAATGAATTTTACAATTAATCATTAATTAAATATATAACGACACACTTATTGAAAATTGTAAAGAATTAGGAAACTGAAATCTTGTGGACTCTCCCTCCTTCGCAAGAGGAGGGAGAAAATTTAAATGACCCCTTTCTTTCTGGAACTACATTTTCTATTATTTCAGAAAACTATGTATTGTTTGCCAAATGGTTTAAACAGTCATTTGGGGTAAGATTGTCAAATACTTTGGAGGCAGCAAAGGCAGCAAGTATATCTGAAAGCAGTGAACACTGCTCTAATGCAGGTTGATAAAATGTGTGTTTCGACTGGAAAAAGTAGTTCTCAAAACTAGCAAAATATTAATAAAGTCTACTTAACACAATGACTAGACACTTTTCCAGTCATAACAGGGCCTACATAAATGAAATATTTGAAAGATTAGAAGACTACATCAAGAGAAAAATAAATAAATAAATAAAAAGATAAGCACTACCAGAGTAGGAAAATAATTTGAGTTATGCCCTTCACCTAAAATAAGATCTGACAGACTCAATCTTGTCTTCAGTGCACTTAAAACCAAACGGAATTACTTCAAATTCAACAGTATGGCACTTGGGTTCAATAGGGTCTCAGGGACATATGAGGGTTGAATGAAACTCAATTTTGTTCTGATAACCACGCTTAGAGAACAATTTTCCAGATGCATGTAAAGATTTCAAGATGCCATAAATATTATATATTTCAGGAAATTATTATCTAATCTGATATAGATATCAGAGTTGTCATTATACTTTTATTAAAATAAACTTTGGAGTAGATGGCTGTTTGACATACCATTGATGAATTTGCAAAGTTTTAAGAAAGGGTACAAAGGAGCATGCCTATTTGTTTATAAGAACCAGATGATGTTCTACATCCCTTTCATTTTGGTTTTTTTTTTCCCCCCTTCTTCTTTTGTTCCACAAAATGAGACCCACTGTATTAGGTGCAGGGAACACCCTGAAAAGCCACAAGGCCACACATCCAGTTAGTTAAAAAACAAAGAGAACACTCTTCTACAAAAAGTATCTGCTTGTGAAGCTAGAGTAACCACAGCAATAAACACTGCTTCTATTTCTATAAACTGCAGTAACTCTAGTAAAATCAATCATACAAAGAAACCTTTTTTTAAAAAATACATATAAATGCATACAATATTGCAGGGAGAGTCTCATAGTGCCATTACATTTAAGAATTCTGACTCTTCCCTTAGTGATCCTAGTGTAGTGCCTTAAAGCATATGAAATTTGTTAACCCCATGTTGAAGTAAGCAAGAGGAAAAATTCAGCCCATGAGAGCAGGGAGGGGTGCTAAAACATTAATATATTATCAAATGCCTATTCATATTTCTACAAAGTGTCTGTACTGAACATGGCCCTAGTCAGAAATGAAACAAATGTCAGACTCTAATAACTGTAGTCAGAAGCTAATGCAAAAAGAGAACAGATTGAAAACCTTCCCCTCCTCTCCAGGGACAGAAAAGACTGTTGTCCCCAGGAAGTGGAAAGCGAGGGAGAGAGAGTGCAGGTGGTTGACATCATCCCATCCAGCATTAAGCAGGAATGATTGCCTAATTGAATAACCTTCTGTTGGCAGAAAGACATTGTTCAGAAACGGGTGATTCCACCCTCTCGCCCTTGCAGCAGGTGGCATTCAGTCAGATGGACAAATACAAACATCAATGTAAAGAGCAGGACAGACACCAGCTGTAACTTCCACCTATCCAGACACCTGGGGAGCAAATTTTGACAATGCTGCTTGAGGGAAAAGAAAAGGAGATGTTTTTTAATAGGCTAAAGTCTGAATTTGGATTTTAACATTTAGCTCCCAAGAGCAGAGACATTCCAGATTTTCCAATTACAGGAAATCTGACAAAGGATGTCAAAGAGAAGTCTCTTCGTTCTAAAAGAGACTTGTATCTTTTAGCTGACTGTTAATTAAAGAAAAAGGAACATACTGGTTTTTAGGGACGTGATAGCAGTGAGGGAAAATGAATGAATGGTTGGGGGCTGAAGATTGTGAAGGCAAGGGGTCATTTCTATTGCTATGTATGCTTCCTTTGTCATTTGTACAGGTTGCTAAAATTCTTTGAATGGTAATTTCCCAATAATATAGTACAGATAATACTATTTTTCCTCCTGCTTTTTATTTGGCCTATCTATTAGAGATGCCCAGAGTGTGGCAGAAACTCTTTTCTTCTGTTTAGAAGCAGTTAGCCCAACCAAACCGTGATCGCTTTGGGTTTTCAAAACATTATACTATTATTATTACTGTTAATAACTGAAGTCCCCTACTAGAAGCCAAGCCTGTACTTAAAAATTAAAATATTAATTCACCAAAGCACTTGAAAAAATCCTTAACCTTAATGCATTCTTAAATTAATGAAATTCAGGCATGTGCTTAAAAGTTTGGCTGAATGATGGGACAGCTCAAATGCTTCTCTGTATCACAGCAAAAGTCTGACAGAGTACTTGCATACCTGAAAACATAATGATCCATTTTCCTACAAACGTAACAAATTCATAACACAGGTCTTAACAGAGGAAAAAAAAAAAAAAAGGGCTTTAGTTACAAATGCCAAGCACAGATGTGTAATTGATATTATAGTATAGAGTAGGCAGAGACTCATTTCAGATGAACGATGGGGACAATAAGCAAGAATCCTTAAAGCGTTAACCAGCATTGCTTGCTTCCTCAACGCCAAGGCCAAAACACTCAGTCACCAGGTCGCAACTCTTCCTTCATGGATTGATAGTTTGGCATGGGTTTGCAACTATAGTAAATGGGTCTGACATGGAATGATTTGGGGTGAATTATAAGCACTCTGCTGAAAGTTAAGTCCAGAGTGAATATCCAACCTGAATTTTGAAAGTCATGAAGAGGGTATTCCCAAAGATATGGTTCAGATGCCAAATGACATAATTTATAAGGCTGCTCCTGGGAAACAATCCATAGTAATCTACTCCTGCAGGCCAAATGCCAGCTTTACTGCTGGGAATTATACCCAGGCAGTAGACTTGTCTACTGGCAGTATATTCCCCAGGACTAGGCAGTCTGCACAGGGCAGGATTAATGACATAAAGAGGCTACTACTTTTTAAATGCCTACTTTTTAAACAAACAAAAAAAGGACCATGTACCTGCAAACTAAAGATGTTGCAGCTTCCAGGACAGTAACTGGGGTTTCATTATATCCCTCTGGAATTACAGAGAGTGATGAGGTAAACTGATGATCTAGCTATACCATTTGCTAGCTCTTTCCCTCTTCTAATACCTTTTAGGTCCCTTTGCAAGGAAAATAGGGGAAAAAAACAACCTTCAAACAACATCTCCCCTAAGGGAACTCATGGCAAGTTTTTAGATCTAGAGTCCCCAACACAATAAAAAGATTTTAAAGTGCACAAATAACAGAGAGAAGAGTGACAGAGGCAAACTTGCCAGAGAGGAACTCCCTTCCCCCAAGAACTGGCAGACTCAAGGGATGTACAAAGAAACCAATCAATTTTATAAAAGTGGTCACAAATGCAGGAGTTCATAACACAGTTTCTCTTTGGGAGCAAACTTCTTGATTGTTTTAACACAGTCTAAACCATACTGATGCCCTCGCTGACTTGCTCTTGATCTTGAAGCCAAATTTAGGCACCATGGAAAACAAAATATTTGTAAGAGTCAGCATGCTGATCTGATTATGACACTTCTGTTTCCAACAGATAATTAAAAATCCTAATCCCTTCAGCCTATTAACACCAAAATACGCTGGCTGGAGAAATCCATATTTTGTCACAGCTGCCTCTTATCAGTGCAGGATCTATGTACATAAGGTAGAGGCTCTAGTATACTTTGGACTATGTTCATAACTAAATATTCTGACAAAAAAACCAAAACAAAGAATGCATTTTTTACAATTTAGGGTTAATCTTTGCATATACTCTAACTCAGAAATACTTTCAGTATGTTTCAATACAACTAACTGAATAGCAACCCTCCTCTCTACCCTAACCCTCAATACATCAAATCATAGAGCAACACTTAACTTTACCTTCCAAATAACAATGTCAATTTTTGGTCCAGATTCCCAAATCAGAGTTATAAGGATGTTCCAAAACAGTTCCCCTCAATCTGTTTGTATCAGTTAAAAGAAACATATTATTTTATAATTTAAATTGCACTGTCACTACAGCATATGAGATTTTTATGAATAGCTTATAGGGACAGTTTCCTCACTAATCACCAAATTAGTTATATTTGGGGAAAACATGGTGGTTGTTACAAAGACGACCACTCATTTTATGGCATTATCAGGACAGACAATCTGGCCATTCTTTTTTCTTTTTATATAAGAAAAATGCAATTAATTACCCAGACTAGGCTGTGGCTAGCAGAGCAAGCCACGCGTCAGCAGGTTACCCCTTTCCTCTCTTATAAGAAGTGCCAAGGAGTCTTTTATGACCACAAGGGCTCAAGGCTTAATTTTACATCTCAGAGTATAGCTAAAAATCTCAGTAAGGCTGCAGCATATTGCTATGCAGATCATAGACAGTATAATTGAGAGGAGAAATCAATTCTGAAGAATACAAGATAATCATTCTTCAAAATAAGTAAGCAGTGTGTCAAAATAAAATCATCTGATGTACTAGAATATCTATACTGACACTTCCCCTCCTTAGTTCACCCTTAGGTTTTAGTGCCTGGAAGAATTATTCCTATTTATATCACATAGGCAACAGTACCTGGGTCACACACTGTAGCTGCTCTGTGACTGGGGAAACATCAATACAATAAGTCTACAACCCAAGAGATAACGTTATTTCAATATTTTTCTTGGGCTTTTCCATAGGAGTAGGAGGAAGTGTTCATAGACTCACATGAACTATCTGTTTACTTAATCTCTGACCTCTTGAGTCTTTATGTTCTGTACTTATGCTCTAGATTCTTGCAACACACTGCAATATGACAACGAGGGTCATTAAGAAACTGTTCTTTTCACACTCCATAGACTACTGCTCAGTAGTACTATCCACTATATTAGTATTATTTGAATATGTGTATGATTAGATTAATAATATGACATTCCATTGCTAATGCATATTATATATTTATTACTTATAAACTACATATCATATTCTGTTCAGTCTTAGGATGTTTTCCGTGAGGAATAGGTGGTAGTGACCTCAGGAGACTTAACTTCCTCTGAAATGTCAGATTTCACACTATAGGATGTAAAGGCATAAAAGAAAACCAGTTTCTAAAATATCATGCTTTGAAACTTTGAGCCTATTAATCAGGAAAAAAAATTCATTGACAAGATGACAACATCCTGCATGACAACAGTGAGCTTGATGTGGTGTGCAATAATCTATTAAAAATCAGAATTTATGATGCAGTAATTGAACCTGTTCAATTGTGGTGACATGAATTGTCCTGAGCAAATAGCACACTATATTAATATTTTAGTTAAAATTCCTGGACTGTATGGTTGGTTAATAAGCTGCAGTTCAGGTTGAGAATATATGGCTGTTCAATATAACTGGGTTATGAATAATCCTGCTTATTACAGAAAAAGCAGCCTTCTCTGAGATTCAGAGTAGACATGTCAGTGGAGCGGAGGGAGTTGCATTATTAATCCTCCCATGTTCAAATGTATGTCAGCAGCCAACAGAGGTCAGTACATATCCCACAGCATTATGCAAATGTATGCATTATTAAGACTTTTTACTACTTCTTGAACACTTAATATTAATCACAGTGTTAACCACAATAAGCTACCAGTATATCTTAAGAATGCCTAAAAAAAGTTGTAAAAATAAAAATCTCTCATTACTTTATATCTGGATTGAGGACTGACATCAGGAAGAAACAGAAGAGGCTCTTGAAAATAAAAAGTTAGCACTAATGATATTATTTCACGGGAATCTATGTTTGATTAGTCAAACAAAAATGACTACCTATGGAGTTATATAAAAGGTTTGAGAAGAAAAAATATGTGACTACCCAAGGTTTTAAACTGCTGATATGCACTATTACAGTGAATCATACGATTGCTTCATGTCCAGTTTTTACTTAGTCTTACTATGCTTAGAAGTGCCCTGGCACACTGGACCTTCCTGGGAATGACTGGTATTTGAAGTCTTTGAAAATGAAAGTCATTTTCACTTGAAGAACTGTAAAGGAATACAGTTTTTGAAAAACTCTGGATGTCAATAACAAGCAATTGTTTCTGTATTAAAAAAAAAAAAAAAAAAAGAAAATTACTGTTTTGATCCCCACTCTTGTCTTATGTTTCATGGTGAGAAGTGTGTAGGCTTTAATGAAACCAGTGACCGCCTAGAGAAAAGCAGCTGTAATAGAACTGTTCATCAGCCCTCATTCAAATTCCAGTAAAACAAATTTAGCGGTTTTGGGAAATGGAAGCACTTAAATGTCTTAGTCCCCAAAACCTGACAGTGAAGACTATCCACAACTATGGCTACATCTCTAAGCAAACAGTTTTGGTGCATTCTTTAATGCAAGAAAAGTGCACAATCATATAGTAGTGTGACCAGAAACATTTCCAGAGACAGAAATGGAAGTGGCTAATCATTTGCAACGAAAAAATACTATTATAGCTTTCAGACAGCACTATGGTTATAAGCACAGGGAATACAAATTCAAGAAGCAGATCTAATGCTGCTAACAAGGAGAAACATAAATAATTGCTTCTCTAAATTTATTTTGGTTACAATGAGATTTAATAAAATCAAGTATAGTTAAAGCAATAGCACACTAATCACCTAAAACAGATACTGAAGTGACAGATATTATGCCTATACAAAGTACACACAAGCTCTTTCCTTCATGCCTGAAGCATTTGATATGAAATAGCAAAGTTCTGGGGTTATAAGTTCTGCATTAATAGAGCATTGCATGACCTAATAGGGATTACTATTTCCAGACCACTTCTGCCCTGTGACCCAACAGCTCAGAAACTTGCTCAGGATTGTCAAAATCTATCTCAGTAGACATGCCAGAATATACTGGTGTAGAAGCATTGTGTTGAGCTGTTGGAAAAAGATCGCATTTAAATAGCATGTTTAGTGCGTTCTCCTACATATGTATCTATCACTCTGGCTGCAGTCTCAAACGGGTACAGTGAAGCAGCCACTGATCTCCATGCATTTCCTTGGCAAGTCCAAATACTGACAGTATTCAGGATATGTTCTGTAACCGCCTGGGCATCATAAAACAGTAACTAAGGAAATTAAATTGGAGATAACTTTCCAACTACTTTGATCAGTTCAAAGCTAAGAGTAGCACTGCAGTTTTTCCAAGAGGTGACACAGATCTGCGTTACAAATTGTACTTTCTAGTACCATACTACAGCACTGAGTTAAACCCATATTCTGCAACAAAACAGTGGATAGTGCTTAACTCCTATGGTTACGACTGTACTGCTTGCTTTTGAGCAGCTCCCTAATAAGTACCGTGACATCTGTATTGGGTTCACTTTACTCTAAAATACCACTACATGTAAATATACTCTCAAACTTTATTTTCATTCTGTATTTTTAATAGGTGAATCTGGTATTAATATTCTTCAAAAAGAAGTCATGCAGATACAGCAATACCAAAATTTCTCACTTTCAGTTATTCTGAGTATGTTTTGTCCTGGAAAACAAAAACAACTCAGATAGTAATAAAAAGCCTTTTCTAAATAAGATCTTTATTTTTTTAATAAAAAAAAAATTCATATGTTTTAAAAAGAATAGATGAACTCTGCAGAAAATATTTAGATTTGAGTATAAAGACATTTTATTTGACATATAGTTGTTTGACATTTCAATTTATGAAAAATCTTGACTTCTTTATACTATCTAGGTTTCTTCATATTTTTCCAGTGTTGATAAAATAATAAAATTCAGAAGATCAGTTATTTGTACAGCTTTCACTGGTCCTATTTAGATAAGTGTCTCAGATAGAATAAGTATATCTTTTGCTCATTCTTTATCAGTGTTTCCTATGACATGCCACTTCTGTTCATACAAAATATCATCCTTGACAGAATTTGTTAGATTCTACTTCTTTAATTTGCTTATCTGTTCATAACCCCACCAAAATAAACTGTAATTCAGCAAGCATCTGATAATATTACCTCTGTATTACCTCTTCTACATATCTTTTAACTAAACTTGAGATGTTGAAAAGGTGATATTTGACCTCAGATTTGGATTCTGGATGCAAGGTTCATTCATGCTTAGAAACAGATTTACTTGCATACATAAGACAACACATAAGACAGCTATGCCTTATGATTAGTGATATGTAAATCAATGTGTAGCACTTTTAGCTTTCATTTCTTTAAAAAATTGCAAAATATCTAAAGACTTGCGGATTCTTCTTGCTTGTTAGGCTGGGTATATCCTTTAATAATGTAAATAATGTAAATAATGTTGTTGTTAATAATAATAATAATAATAATAATAATAATAATAATAACAACAACAACAACAACAACCCCAAGTCTTTCTCCCATACTACCAAGATGATGAACTTGATTCACAGAATGAAGAGGAAAAGTCTAAAAACCATACATGGTGTGCTTTAATTTTGGATAAAGTAAGATGACAGATATTCAGATTCTTAACCTGTGTAATAAAATGAGTGAGCTAACCTTGCACAGACTGGCAAACGGCTGAAAAGAGCTGTATAGTTTGAGATTTGAAATCATGCTTTTGTGCTATATTTTCAATGCTGCAATGTTTATTACATCCCCATTTACATTTACCTATATACTGGAGACAATAATTATCCATGTAACCACAGGATTTAAAACCTTAGGTGAGATTGAAAAGCAATTAAGTTTGAACATTTGGTATAGGATTTAGTGCACATTTTTACCGATCGTGCCACCACCAGTGAATACCTGCTCCAAAAGAATAATTTATTCACATGCCACTTACTATTCTTTTATATATTGTTTCAGTAATCATTACCAGGGCAAATTTATTAATTTGGCTAAAGGAGAGAATGACTGTCCACATTATACTTCCATAAACATTTCACAGTGTGACAAGTCCTTCCCAGGCCTGAGAAGCAGTGCCCATGAAGCTGAGCAGTGCCTCTATGCACAGGACACCTGACATCACCTCTAGACTCTGCTATGGGAACATTTCCTTGATATGCAGTACGGTACAAGTCAAGGATCTGCTTTTCTGCTTAAACACAATCAAAGCCAAACTCTAGACATGGTGACCAAAATCCCTGAATTTGTATTACTACAGAACTGTATTTTTTCCTCCTGTTTTCTTCCTCCTTAGCTTTCAAACAGAACGTATTATTATGAAGACCTTCCTTTCATCCTTTCCGTGCATAGTGAATATTAGAGATCAAAAATAATTACATCAGTTGTGTGTAGAGCAGTGACTGAAAAGGTATAAAAATCACTCACAAAAGAATTTACAACAGCCTAAAGTTTTGGGCAGCTGCCTAAGTTTTCACTCATGTTACATTAAGATGTGGTGCTTGTATTTTAATCAGAATCTTCTCACCAACATATCACATAGTTTCAGAATCACAGAAGGGTTGAGGCTGGAAGGGACCTCTGGAGGTCATCTGATCCAACCCCCCTCCTCAAGCAGGGACATCTAGAGCTGGTTGCCCAGGACCATGTCCAGATGGCTTTTGAATATTTCCAAGGATGGAGACTCCATAACCTCTCTGGGCAACTTGTGCCAGTGCTTGATCACCACCACAGTAAAAAAGTGGTTTTTGATTTTCAGATAGAACCTCTTGTGTTTCAGTTTGTGCCCATTGCCTCTGGTCCCGTCACTGGGCACCACTGTGTCCACTGTCTTAAACCATGGACGTCAAGAGATTTACCATTTACATTCCTACCTGGAACATAAAACTTTCTGTGATGACACTGTAACTCTGCAGTAGAGAAAAGGCTGCTAAGAGGGGCTTAAGAAGAAATTGGAGAATACCTCAGACACACATGCACACACATTAAATATAAATAATATTTGTGATATGCAAATAATACAAAGATGGTAGAGAGGGGACGGAGGAAAACACTTTGATAAACATATTTGGACACTTATTTGGTACCCTGGTACACTTGAAAGGGCAGACTATAGCCTAATCTGACCTATCACAGTGATTTAAACAGACATGGTATCAGACCTGAGGGAAAGGGTCTGGTCATTAGACCTGATGATCAAAGGGCTGGAGAACCTGCCCTATAAGGAAAGGCTGAAGGAGTTAAGTCTTTTCTCCCTGGAGAAGGCTCAAGGGGACCTCATCACAGTATTCCAGTACATAAAGGGTGGCTACAAAGAGGACAGAAGCTCTTGCTTCACAAGGAGCCACATGGAGAAGTCAAGGGGCAGCAGGTACAAGTTGCACCATAAGAGCTTTTATCTCGATGTAAGAAAGAAATTTTTTACAATAAGAACAACAGTTCACTGGAACAACCTCCCCAGGGACGTGGTTCATGCCCCATGGCTGGAGGTTTTCAAGATGCGATTGGACAGGGCGCTAGATAATCTCATGTAGGATCCCTTTCCAGTGAAAGGTTGGACCAGATGAGCTTTCAAGGTCCCTTACAACCTCAGCTGTTCCATGATTCTGTGATAGCTCTGAGATATTACAGCTATGGCCTCATAATCATACAACTGCAAACTCATTTTCCATTAAAAGTTTAGCTATGAAGGAAGATGCAATGAGTGGCAAAGAAGGCTTACCATTCTTCAATGTAGCCATGAGCCCTCCTGTGCCTGGACTGGTATAAGAATTCATATACTTCCTTCATTTCATGTGAGATTTGAGATTGCTAAAAGTGTTTCTTTGTGGAGTTTCAGATGTTCTACGTTCTTTTTTTCAGTATATAAATGTAATTTTCAGGGAACTTCTGATCCTACACTTCTCTTGAAAAAGGATCATATTGAATAACCAGGATGCCCTTAGTTACCACCTATGGTAGAGCAACATATCTAAGCTAGTTTGAAATTAGCTAGCCAGAATACTGTAAGTAAAGTAGGCAACATGGAAATCAAAATGAGGAATCAGACCTGCCCGAAACACTAAAAAATTTACTTTTGTTTATCCCATTGTCTGTCTGTGCAACCAGTACACAAGGTAATTACTTTAAATATACCTACTCAATCTAATTTTATACTATAGCATAGCCACAACACTGACTGCAGGACAGAAATGCCTACTATAGCACTTGCAGTTATAACAAAATTGAATAGCATCCTTTAATGGTTTTACTCTATAACAGTTAATAACAGTTATCATTAAAAAAACAACAGTTTGTATACTTAAGAACAGAAATAACTCAGTCTTTCAACATAATAATAATAATAAAACAGAAAACAAGATCTGTCTAGCAGTTGAACGGAAAGCATCTGAAACTAAGTGCAGATTTTATCTGAACTTAGAATTATACTTCAGTAGCATTCCTTTAAAAATTCAGTCATGCCTGAAAATCTCTAATGCAAACAATACAAATTATTTATTTCAACTTCACATGTGAAATCAATTTCAGGTCTAATAATCAGTAGGGGTTTCATAGAATTTCTGTAATTGATACAGCTCCTGTGAGGTAAATCTTTACAACATGGCCATTAAGCTCATTTTGGATGAACTTGTTTTAATCTTTGCCTAAACCCATCAAAAAGAAACAGTACATACAATATCAGAAACTAATAAAACATTAAAAAAGTACATTTCTTAAGAACATTCTTTCATGGATTCTATATTTGAGAGCCTTGAAAATAACACTGATTAAATACACACACAAAAAAATTATGAATGTACTGACAAATTAATTTTAAAAGGGACTACACGCTCTACTGAAACAACAGGCTTTATTTTCATTGGGGGGGGTGTGTTTGTTTATTATGCAGTTAATAAATTCACAAAACAGATCTGTAATTTATTAAAAAAGTTAGAAGACTGAGGAAATACATTTTCTCAGAACACGATTTTCTAATACTGCTTCATTTGCTCCACCTGTTTTTTGAAAGTCAAGCCCTTGCCAGTCTAGAGAGTAAGAGAAACACAGAGTCAATGCAGACAGGAAGGTAACATTTAACTAACAATTATGTGCGTTAGCTAGACACACTGTAATAGGATTAAGGTTTAGAAAAATCTGCTATTTGGATTAAAGTCTAAAACACAAACATAACGCTAGCATATATTGTTTGGAAATAAAACCAAGGACATTAACTAATCTTGGCTTTACATTATTCTTTTGTTATGAAGGCAATAGGAAAAAATAGGTGTTTTCAGACCTGGTTCCAGAATTTTCACCAGGTTAAGCAAAACTGATTTTTACATCATCTACTACAAAATTAAAAAAAAAAAAAGGCAAGCAGTAGAGTCACAGTAAAGAGGAAGTTACTCAGCACAAAAAGAACCTTATGGAGTCAGTTTTGGGCCTGTGAAGCTGCAGAGGCCAGGGAGAGCAATAGCTGGAATGACCATCTGACCCCAGTCCTCCCCTTCTCTCTCACAGTAGGGATGGGAATAACAGCTTTATGCAACTCTAGCATGAACAAATTGGGCAGTGCTGCCATGGCTTAGAATCAGTGTCCGACATTTTTATCATCCCAGGCAATTGCTGGCTTAGCCTACACCTACAAACAGCCCTCTAGATTTTGTCTGTAGGATTTCCTTGTGTCTGGATCTTGTACAGATGCATAGTATTATGAGGAGACAAAAAGCCCACCCTTTTTTTCACTCTAAATATTTTAAAATTATTATTTTAAAGGAAATCAAATCTCTTTCCACTCACTACTCAGTCTCAGATAAGTGGAATGAGGAATGGATGGGAAATTAAATATAGATGTGAATTCCAGCCCTGTTCAGAATATGACAAAGGCAGGCTCCCATCTTCTAGTCCTATAGGGACTGAAGAACCACTTTAAATTGTGACCTAGTGCTCCTTTGCATTCAACCTGATGTCTTCTTTTACTTACTACTACCATCTGTAAATTGGCAACAAGAGGACTCCTAAGACAGAGGTACACTATGCCCATCTCTCCCTTCACAGAATTTTGCCTGATACCATATCATGGATACATTTTTAAAGTTTCAGCAAGAGGTGTGAGGGGCATTTCCCCACAATTCTGATGCTGGAAAGGAGTCTAACCTTTTTCCTCAGTTTGTTTGCTTATTTCTCTGCATTGTTTGGGTTACACATCTGAAGTTGCACAAATAGAAAGCTAACAGAGCCAGGATATCAGAAGGCCATATGAGGTCTTAGCCTCACAAATTGGTCCACAGACCCTGAGAATCTAAGTCTGTTAATATGCCACGGTAAATGCAGTTTGTCTCTGGAAAAGTTAAAATAAAGAGGATAATGTGTAACAGGATAATCTGCTTTTTCTAGACTGTGGTCATTTTCACAGGACCCCAAGGCTCACTCCTGAAATGCTCCATACAAGAAAACTCTAGAGCACACCGAGTACTAGCCTTCCCTTCCCATCTCAGTCACCTAATATTTTTGCTAGGAATGCAGAGGGAAAGATAACCACTCCTGTGCTTAATACATTTTGCTACTGACATTGAATTCAGAAGAGATGGTGAAGAACATCGCAGAAACCTTTGTCATCATACAACCTTATATTTTCTCTGCCAATACAATACAGTTATCACGGCGCTGTGAATGGTTCTAACATTTTGATTACATGTAATAATTTGCAAAAGTAAGGACTGTTATGGTGACCACAGTAGCACTCAGATAGTATTTTTCATCTTCAAAGAATGTGACAGGCATCAGCTAATTAATTCCCATAGCCCTTTAATTCTGTTTAGCGGGCTATGGAGAGACAAATACAGTCCTGACTGTAAATGAGCCCAACAGTCCCAGTTTTACCCCTAGAGCTAGAGCAGGCTAGTTAACATATTACTGTCCTATGTCAGAAAGATTATTTTTGCTGACATCAACAGCAAGTTGATTTTATATGGCACATCTGAAAAACAAGGGATGGTTAAGTCTTGCTGAGCAATGAACCCTTGGTTTTCAATCCAGTAAATCTCATAAATAGTCTAATTTTTCAAGCCTAGGAGTGATCCTACCGACTTCAGCTTAGAAGCTTAAGCACAACCACGGATGCTTTACAGGTCTGGCAATACAACAACAAGCATTTTCAGGATGAGGTCCACTGTGAATACACAGCTGAGGACGAAGACACAGGTTGTTCTGGCATCTAATTCTAAACTTGTTCTTTTAGATCGTGCTCTTTCTGTTAGCCACCCAAAAGACAGCTTGCCGGTTCATTACCTTCCCTTTCTCCTCTCTATTTTACTGTGCATAAAGGCAGAAGGCACGTATTTGAGACATGCACAGAACCACAGCCGTACGCTTTATTTTACATACTACATGCACCAACTATTAAAACCTGATGGTGCTGAAAGGCTGTAACCATTATATATCTAGTAATGCACTCATCACTGAAGTGCTGTCTGAGTGTTTGGCTGCTATATACTCACTCATTCAAGAAGAAACATAGAGGACTCCTGCTTCAAACCTGCTGTTTTTATATGTGAACTGGATCAAAGAATCAGCCCAGTGAATCAATATGCAAGTGAATCTTTTCTTAGAATGTTTTTTAGAAACTGTCTTTGAATAAGATGGGAAAAAATTATAAATTAATATACAGTGATCCTCAGACACAGATAAACATAAGCAAACATTTTATCTGCAGGGAGCTGGAAGTTTCCCACAAATTTCATAGATCTTAGGAAAAGAAATGACTATGTAGCCGTCCCTGTATCAAAAAAACCCTCCCTTCATCAGCAAGCATCACATCATCCTCTTCCTCTTTTCTCTCATTTCTTCCCCTTCAAAATTTCCTTGGGATGTTTGGAATTTTCTGGTTTGAGCTACCCACCAGGTGGTGTGAGAAGCCTTGGTGAAGGAAAAAACACTGATACCTTTTCATCCACCATCAGCACTTTCTTTTAAGCACATATAAAATAGGACATTCCAAGGAAGACTTACCATCACCATAAGACTGATACTTGCTTCATCTTAATCGCCATACAATTGCACTACGTATCTTGTCCCCCTTTGCAGCCTTTCATTCCTCATATCCTACATTTCATTGCTCTCTGCATTTCTTCCTTGAGTTCAGCCATCTTACTTTAAAATTCCTCCTCGAAATTAACGCCTTTTCTGACTTACTTACTTTTCTTCCAAAACAAGGCATGATGGCTAAAAGTTTTCCCTTGGCTTAACTCAAGCTCATCATTCTGCCCAATTCCCATGCCTGTCTCTTCCTGCTGCCTTATAGTTGTAGGAATACACATAAACCAGACTGGCAGCTCTGTGTAAGGAATGACAGATCTGCTCACCTCCATTAAACCTAAGCTGGGTACACTTGCCTTGGCATTTCTGGGATGATAATGTAGTGATGGAGGACTATTTAATAAAAAAAGTGCCTGGGGTTCATTTCCTCAGATGTTTACCACAGCCTTTAGTGAAAACCCCTAGCTGAACACTCCCTTTACGAGATAGACTCCAGGAGTTTAGTAGCCCTTCTGCTCATAGATTGCAGCTGGGAACTATAGGACACAAGTGCTGAATTCTCTAGACTTCCCAAGAAGCCAAGTACACCTCAGAGCTCCATCCAGAGGATATCTAATTTGCAGTTTAACCTGCTATTAAATATGTAAAATGTGAATCACGTGAAAGACTGAAGCCAGTAAATCAAAAGCTATGCAGATTCATATTTTATATTTATTCTTCATAGATTTTATAAATTAGACTCTTATACAGAATTACAGTACAAGGAAGCTTTATGGAAAAGCTAGAGCGCTCATTAAATGAAAATAAAGAGTATAATTACTTGAAGTCTAATTCAGAAATCCCCACATGAGGAAACACTAGAGGTGACAAATCTGCTAGGGAGAATTCCTTGAATAAATAAATATTTTTTTCTCTGGGTCTGATACATCTCTGGTATAGATTCAATTTCATAAGTTTCAGTGCAATTTTCAGTCCCTAATACATTGCAGGTCTAGTAAAGAAGTCTTCTATGCCTAAAATAACACTGGTTATTTTAAAATAATCAATGCATCAGACAGATAGAACAACCACAGCACGTTGGGCCTTGAAGAAAGAGGTTAGCCTAATGTTCTACAGCCCAAGGGAAGGACAGATGATATTTATATTACCCCTGAATATGAATAAGAACACTAAAGGTTATAGGGTTATTCCATTAACTGGATCCATCACCGGACAGCATGAAAATTGTATTATGTTTCCGGACAAGGTCTTGGGAGAATTGTAACAGGTCCATTGATGTTATTTTTGATTCTGCCTAAATTAAGTGAAGGCTTTACATTTAAAAGATTTTTATTTGGCCATAGATCAATAGCCAATTGCACATTTCAATTTATCCTGTCCTGTGTACTGTAAAAATTTTCTTGTTGTGATTTATGGGAATATTTAATTAGCAAATGCTATATAAGTAACCGTTTGTCTTACAAATGCTTGTCTTATAAAAAACAGCTGCAAATCATGTACAAGTACAACTTCTTAATAAGACTCTGGATTGAAAATTTTAATTTCAAGATACATTAGTTTGGGAAGTTATCCTCTGAAAAATACAAAGACACTCACAGTCTGTGTCCTCTGGCCTCCTCCCATCCAAAACTAACAAAAGGTATGACTCTGACAGTTATATGACATGTGGAGAAGAGTTAGGAAGACACAGGTGATACAGTTGTGTTATGATCTGGCTGGTTTAAATATCATTTATGGCTCCTGGAGATTCATCACTCCATCCACAGAAAGCTTGATTGCTCAACTGTTAGCTTTAACTAGCAAGGATAAGAAGCCACAGTCTGTCCATGAAAATGTTCCAGTCAGGGTTTCTGGAGACCAAAGTGAAGGTGGAAATCTCCTTCCTCTCTAGCTGTTTGCTCACTTGTGGAGTACTGGATGTTTTGTTCTGAATCTAACTCTCCTCCCACAAAATCTCCCATGCAAGTCTACACTCGTCTACAGTGTACGCAAGGGTGGTCTGAAACCACATTTCTCAGAAAGAGAGAAACAGGAAAGCTGTTCTGGCAGGTCTGTGATGGAAAATTTAGGCAGAAGGGAGTATGCTGCTTCTAGATGATAAGTGCCGTAACTCTCATTACTGCTCATTGGTGGTAGTGGAAAGCCTTACTCCTTTCTCCTTCCCTCAGCAGTAACTGTCCTCCATCCTTTCTATTCCAAACCCATCCTCCAGCAGGAGCAACACTCCAAACTGCCACATCACTTGAAAAACACGTTCTTTTAGGAGATGGATGGCCAGAGTAGCGAGCATGGCCACTGCTACTAGGGCAGTTCTATTGCCTCAGATAGTCCACTCACCTGGAAAATTGTGTATGCAAAAAAAAATTTAGAAAAGGCATATTCTAATCCATAAAAACAGGACTAAATAAAAAAATCTTATCACCTGCAACCAGAAATAATCTATTTTATCATATGGGTTGAATAGTTACAGGAAATATGTTAATTCTTTAAAGTATTTGAAAGATCCTCAATTCTAACAATAACCAGGCACCCAGAAGTTAAGTACATGCACAGATTCACACCTATTATTCATGCAGAAGTAGAATTACACTCAGAGTATGACATGTAACATCTACATGTTTTGTGGGGCGGGCAAGGTCATTCTGAAATTATCACAAAGAACCAACATACAGGAGGTGGGATGTGAAGCATTCATTCTTACTAGTCTTATCTCCCCTGTGAGGAGAAAAGATGTGTTGCTCACTTTACAACTAAACTAGGTAAATCCTAGTGAAGAGAAGGCAGCTTTGTAGTTGATGTGTGAGTTAACAATTTTTTTAAATTTTTTTTTAATGCATGAAACTGGCTGTTAATGCTATATAGTGTGAATGTCAGATCTGCTGCAGTCTGTTTAATATGGGACCCTAATACTCACAACTATCCAAAAAGATTCAGGAAGAAATATATAACATTTATGTGAAATTTGTGGATGACCTAAGATACCTACTAAGAATTTCCTGAAGGAAAGTAACCTTAAGATAGAGCATTCATCTCTGCTTCCTCTGACCCTTTCTGTACTCCTAGCCCAGGAGCACTTGGTGGTACAGCAAAAATGAGAGGCTATTGTATTCTTGGATAATATTAAATTCTGCCAATTACCATTTGGCTTCCAAGAATCAAATCACTTCAGAAGATTAAAAAAGCCCAGATTATGCTTTCTTTGCTTTCTGATAGGTGGGACAAATACTGCTTTACCATACCTGGTCATACAGTCTTTAAACTGTTCACCACTTCACCAGTTTAACTGTCCACGTTAAACACTGACTCTCTTCCTATTTTCCCTTGGAACCCATTCCCCAATCTCCCCATACACCTCGACCACTTTTCAAAATATCAATGCTCCAGTCTTCTTAAATTCAGAAAATGTACGATGACGTATCTGTAAATGTCATAATCTTTTGCTATTGAATATCAAATTCACAGTGTACTGGCACATGAATTAGACTTAATAAACATGCTAAATTTTTTTAAAGTTTTCCTATATCCAATAAATCAGACATTCAATGGAGCAGAAGTAAACATGTATTTTCCTAGGCAGGCCATCCATTTAGTTTGGTGTCAAGACTAGACAAAACACATTTAAGAGATTTAAAGAGGAAAAAGTACACAGTGAAACTGCGCAATCAAAGATGATGGGTAAGTGTCAAAATAAGCAAGGCTCTTAGTACAGTCTGCAAAATCCTGTAGAATTTCAACATAAATTGTATTATATTAATTGTGATTTTGGGGGAATTCATAAGTTCTAAGTTACAATTTAAGGATGGCCATGCCAAGTCCTTTGGAGCATAGAGTTGAAACTTGTATTTTGTCATCCTTCACTTTCAGTATTTATTGGAGAGTAATTCAGAGTACCTCCCTTTCTCTACCCATAAGTTTTAGGAATCTACTAAGCTATACCCAACTGGCTTCTTAAAACAGATTTTTAAATCTAGTCACTATACATACACATTATACCATTGACCTGTATTAGCATCTCAACTCCTCCTACAGCTAAGATACTGAATTAGTGCTGGAAATTATTTATAATCATAGGTCAACTGCAATGTTAAGCTAACAGAGAAACATAATTACCTCCATTTCAAGATAAGACACTCCAAGCCAAAGAGCTAACTTATATGAAGGGTGAACAAGTCAATGCCTTCTTTCAGAACAGTACTTTCCTGGCTAGGCTCTTTTGCGAATATGTCACCTTCTTTTAGGCAATGAGAAGAAGTAATAGCAAGATTATTTCAAATAAAAAAAGAGTATTACTGTTTTATTTCCCATTTTTTTCCTCATGTGTTTTCCAGCACTAAAAGTTATCATTTTAGGCTGAAGGTTTAAAGTCATTGCAGCATTTCCATAACCTGCAAAGTACTTTACACTTTAATCTCCGTTGGCTTCATAAATTCCATATCCCTACATTAAATAATAAATGCAGTTGAAGAGCAGTTATTATAACTAATGGGACATTTGACAATTTGGTTTCTATATGGTTTTTGTGATGCCTCAAGCAGTTCTACATTGTACATCACAATACATATGTGATCATTAAAACGTGCAGTGTGATCAATGGTTAATTAAAGCTTCTTATAGTAACCAGTCATACTAATTTTACAGTGCTGATAAATGCCCAACGGTCTGGATGTCCTTTCTTTTCTAATTATACCAACTCTGTACTCTTTTTACAAAAGTTATCAGGTTCCACTAAACGAGTACCTGTATTTTTATGACATGCAAATAGAGCTGATACTGTGCTGATGGATCCACTGAGCTTTACTTTGCTGTGGATGTTTACAAATGGTTTCATAAAACCTTTTTAAGAAGAGATTGTTTGGTGCCTGTGTAAATTCATTGTGTGCTGCTTAAGTTAGGAAGTGTAACAATACAAATAACATTATGGTCTTATTAATCTCTGGCTAGGAAGTGAATTTGTTTTAAGGATTTTAAGGATTTCAACACTATATTTTTAAAAAACGTACTTGAAGCATATTTATCTGCTGAATGCACTGTTTTAGTAATCTCTGCTGCTAAGTTAGGTCTTCATAAGTTAGCAGCACAACATTTAGCCTGTAAAGACAGGTCCTTTGGTTAATTATCATCACAATAATTCTTTCTCTGTGCTTTTTTATTTTATTGTTCTCTTGTTCCAAGCAACTAAGAAAAACATTTAAGCCTGTGCTGAGTCCTTGAGATCAGCTCAAAATATACGACTGGATTTAGAAGTATCTTATATACATACCTAAAGTCAAGCAAGTGTTTCATTGTTAATAAGTAGAGAGAAGAAGATTTCCATAAACTTCACTATACTTCTCAATTATGGACTTTGGCTTTAAAAAAAATTACAGTCATGAAAGTCAGGTTAAAAACAAATACATGGAAATCACTTTGGCTGCTTCTGATCAACTGTTCTTTTGATTTCCTCTCATTTAGACATTCCTACTTATTTGAAAGGTTAGTTGTTGACTTGAATTTGGTCTTTGCCTATGAGATATTCTCTGAACAAAAACATTCATCCAAAGTATGGGATCATTTAAAAACTGAAATAAAATATGATGTCAGAAGCAACAGGAACATTACCGATGTTACAGTGAACTTGTGAATGGTTTCCTATATTAAGGGTGTTCATGCACATGTTGTCAGTTCAGATCAAAGGACATAAATAGGCATAAAGAATCTCCCTTAAATGTACTAAATATATGCCACCTGCTTTAAAGCAGTGTTTCTTTCTAGAGCTGAAAAAAAAAGTAAAGAAAACAAAAAACAAAAAACATGGTTAGTACTGGATGTACAAGAGTGGAATGGACAAAGGCTGTTCAAAAGCTCGGAGAATGCTTTCTACTCTTACTGACCCTTTCCAGCTACTTCTGAAACAGGACTGAAAAGGATTTTGTTCAGCTTTTGTTTTACCTACCTGTCAACTCAGGAACAAGATTGTCTTCTACTGCATTAAAAAGGCTGAGTCCTTTACTGGCTGCATTGGAAAGGCTTCCTTAAAAAGAACAATTTGTTGTTGTCTTCTTTTGCCATAATTTTGTCAACTGTGCAATTAGCTCACATTTTGACAAAAAAATTTCTAACTCATCAAATTTGTTCCAACAATTTTAAATTGCTCTACTCTTGGTTGAAATTACACATACAACTACTAAATAGACTCTAGGCTCAAATTCTTCCTGTTCTATACAGTCAGCAAATGTACTTGTAGAACCATTAACAACTACTATTTTAATGGTAATTTTACTGCTACAAATTCAACTTAACTTGAATGTATTGACCCAGGTCTTCAACCAATGTAAAAGACCTTAACCCCAGTAAAATTAATCAAGTTATGACAATCTCTAAACAAAATGAAAAACTTATTTGGTATTTTACCTTTAATATTTTTGCTATTGAATCACTTCTCTGTCACAGGGGCAGACTGCCCTTTTTTTTTTTCTCTGATCCTAGTGAAAATGAGATCTTCAAAATGAGGGAACAATAATTAAGCTCACAGATGGGTTATACATAACCGATTTTATATTATTTCATTTGTATATAGACCTGGTTTAAATCTAATGAAGCCACAAACACACACAGAGGCAAAATCATTTGTTTGATTTTGGGCTTGTCTTTGGTACACCAAGGCTAGTTTCTTCAGGCCATCCCACAATACAGGGCATGTAGCAGAATTTTCTAGTTGGCAATTCAGACAGGTAAAACAGGATCCTGCTCTGAATCTATCTCTAGAGGAGAAATTGTGCCTGCGTAAACTCACAAACCTATTGGGAGTTCTCTGAAATATATAGGTGGTCCAGAAAATACACTCTGCTTTGATTTCAGCATGACACTGTATAAATCCATAGTCCATCTGCATATTCAATACCATCTGCAGTTCTGGCCCTCCCCTCCTTCTACATCTCAAGGGACTGGAGATGAGCAAAGAGATGGAGTGTCTTCCCTACACTGAATGCCTGAGTGGGTTCGATCTCTGCAGCCCGGAAAAGAAAAGGCTGACTTGTGGAAAAAATTTATAAAATTAAGTAACAAGGAAGAAGAGGTGGATAGGGTTCGATTAAGCACTCTCTTTCAAAACAAGAACTAGGGATAATAAACTAAGCTAGGAGGAGCCAGGCTCAAAACAGATGGTTGAACTGTGGAACTTCTTGCCAAAGCATATTTGATTGCCTATGTTTCACAAGAGGTCCAGGGGAGACTTGAAAAGTTCATGGAAGACAAATCCACAGATGGTTGCTAAATACCTAGATAAAATGTTCATATCAAGAGTCCCTGACCTGAAAATAGTTGAAGGCTGGAAAGGCATAATATAAGAATACCACAGAATCATAGCACCATTTAGGTTGGAAAAGACCGTTAAGATCATCGAGTCCAACTGTAAACCTAACACTGCCAAGTCCACCACTACACCATGTCCCTAAGCACCACATCTACACATCTTTTAAATACCTCCAGGGGTGGTGACTTAACCACTTCTCTGGACAGCCTGTTCCAATGCTTGACAACCCTTTCGGTAAAGAAATGTTTCCTAATATCCAAGCTAAACCTCCCCTGGCACAACTTGAGGCCATTTCCTCTCATCCTTTCACTTGTTACTTGGGAGAAGAGGCCGACACCCACCTTGCTACAACCTCCTTTCAGGTAGTTGTAGAGAGCAATAAGGTCTCCCCTCAGCCTCCTTTTCTCCAGGCTAAACAACCCCAGTTCCCTCAGCCGCTCCTTATAGGACTTCTGCTCTAGACCCTTCACCAGCTTCATTGCCCTTCTCTGGACTCGCTCCAGCACCTCAATGTCTCTCTTGTAGTGGGGGGCCCAAAACTGAACACAGTATTCAAGGTGTGACCTCACCGGTGCCGAGTATAAAGGGACAATCACTTCCTATATGCTTTTCTAGGCTTTCTCATCCGATCACTGTCTGAGACAGAATATTAGGTTACATGGATGTGAGATCTGACTCAACATAGCTATCCTTAGGCTTTACTGCAAGTGTGTATGAACCTAGAACAGCAATTCACTACTTTTTGTCTATTCCAAATATCGCATGGGAAGAAGAAATATGAAAAAGTGCTAACTTTCACTGTATTCAATTAATTGTTCTTATTTTTTTGTTACGGGGTAATTTCAATCTATCAAAAAAGCATTGCACTAACTGCCTAATTTTCATGTTTGACTTCAAATAGAACAAATAGATTAGATCTACAGTGCACTTACCCCTCTTATAACTTTTATTTAATACAGCTCTGATTTTCCTTTTGAATTCATAAATAATCATCTAAGAAAAAGACCCAGAGAAGCATTTCTTCCCCCCCGTCTTTCTAAAACAATTCTACAGCCACACAGCTGTGATAAATGTCAATAATACACACCTACAATTGTTCCATCCTTTATGGGTTATTTGTGGGATGGAATGATGCTCAGATGTAGATCATTGCTGCATGTCTTTCCATTTGTTCTGTCCTGTTCTGGAGTGAATTAAAAAAATTCCCACTGGTCTCCTTTTTCATTTATTCGTTTAATCTTCTTAACAATTCTGAAGCCTGTTGCTAAGAGATAATCAAGAGAAGAAAAAAAATACATATAGAAACTAAGTAAAAGTCCTTACTTTGGGAAAAAAAGCTTCCAGCGTGCCTAACAATCTTTCCAGCTGGCATGAGATGTAATGTATAGTATACAGCAACCCAGCTCTGTCCTTTACACTAGAGAGAGATTAGTGCCTCCACGCAGACTATAAACTACAACTGTCAACCTTATACAACAAGAACAGCCAGCCGCAATCCACTGAAACTGATTTGGTGCCAAATGACTCCAACCAGCCTTACGGCCAAGGGACCAAACCATAATTCTTCAGGTAAATACATTCCACTAAATGAGTCCTTTCATTTTAGGCAAATAAGAAGGGGAGCAAATGAGAGCACAAGAGACAGAAACTGGAACATAGCAGCAGCACAGCAATAGCAGCCCACATCCAATGTAATTAGCAGTTGTTCTGGAAAATGCTAAGAAAGTCAGACCAAGCACTTTGCATTTGGAATTAATACCCAAGGCTACATCATGGCAGGGGTCCAGAACAACAAAACAAGGAGTCTGAAGGGTGGAAAAGCACAGGCTATGTGAACGCTGCTTTCTATCCATGCAGTTGGTTAGACTCTAGGAAGACTTGTCTAGAAAACTTTGTTCAGTCTTGCCTCCCAGAGACCAGCGAACACATCTCAAATGGCAGCACAAATGGTAGTTACCTGCTGCTAACCCTCTTTTCAAGGGTATTGCTCTCTACTTAAGACATTCGTGTAGGCAGTGCGTACATTTACAGCATGAGCAGCATCCACCAAATATCATTTACTGGCCAAACATTATCAAATACCATTTATAAATCACAAAGGCAGACAGTGTTTCCTATAAGGAAGACATAGGTAGCAACATAAATTATGTCACTTCACAAAATAACCAACTGTAATTGAAAAACACTTGGCTTGCCTGCCTTTCCCTACCCATTCATGTTACAGTACAAATGTGTTTCTAAGCAAACCATTTCTTGCAAACCTGTTTCTTTGCATCTCTGGCCTTTTATTTCAGAAGGTGCCAAGAGTGGACTCTGTTTAATTTAGTCACAGTGAACTATAGTGCTCCATTCCTTTAAAAGCCTAGATCCAGGCAGGAGGAGGATGGATGTTGCTTTGTGTCTTGGACCAGGAGAAGCCTTGGGAGGAAGGGGAGACTACTCCTTCCTGCAAGCAGCAAGGGTGCCTCGGTGCCAGAGAGGTTCTCTGGTGTGCAGGCAAGCGAGGGGCTCATGGGACAGTAGAAATGCTGCCTTGGGAGAGGGCACAGTGGGGAACTAAAGGGGATTTTCAAACACCCAGGCCTCCAAAATGGGAGTTAGTCTCTTTCTAGGGATCAACAAGATTCACTTGCACTAATCCAGTCTCAGAACTTGGACTAGAAGCAAGCCTGGAGGACAAGAGAACTCTGCAAAGACAAAGAAGGCAAGAGAAACTTCTGTTTGCAAACCCTCTTAGCTTTCTGTCATGTTCTGAGTTCTCCACTTTAAAAAGTTCATGCTATTAGTCTCTGTTCTAATAAAACCATCATTAGAGATTCAAAACATATTCAGTGTTTAGGGGATGATAAATTCAAGACTGACTCCAGTCCCATCAAAAAGGCACTAAATGATATTTCAAAATATGGCCCAGAGTCTCCTGCTTTCAAACTGGCACTAAAAATGGAAGTTTGGAAATCCTGTGAGCAGTGCTACCCCTGCGAGACTCAGTTAGGGCTGAGACAGGCACTGCAATGAGAACCTCATAAAGTGGAATTTTTTGCAAAAGATATTTCCTGAGACACAGAGTTGCTTTGTTGAAAGAAAGAGTACTGACTAGTTTAGGTTGCATATTTTTGCTTTTGAAATCTATAGGTAATACTTAGTGAATAAAAAATTTTTAAAGTGTTTTTTTTTTAAAAGAAGGAACAACCCATTAAACTCATGCATACGCACACAAATGCACACACACATAAGCCTCCTCCCGCCAGCTAGATACCAGGTGATAATTTCCCACCTGCTAGAAAACATTTTTCAATCTCTCTGTATATTTTACCAGTTAGCACCATAAAAGATACAAAGGTATAATGAAAATGTGGACCAGGAAGAATCTTCTGGAAAGAAGAGAAACTCCTCCCTTCCTGGACGCAGCTTTAAAAAAATTACTTTGTTGCAATATTTCATGCTACATGTTTTCTGTGGTACACTTTCCCAACGTGCCTGTCATAGATTTCGGCATTGAGCATGACTGATAAAGTAAGTAGAAACAGGATATAAAAATTAAACAGAAATAGGAAGAGTTGAGAACAGGGAATGGGTTTGTATGTCTGTTTTCCTTAAAAAGCAGAGGTGTATATTTTCTCCTTAAAGTTTTATTCGAAAATCATTAGGATATGAATTTTTATTTTCTAAAATTTCCCCTATAAATTTACGTCTGCTAGGACTCCCAAAATAAGAGAACTAAAGCTATTTAACCTTTCAGAAATCTGAGATTTCACTCTCTGAACATTTACTTGAACAGCAGGATTTTTAGGAACTTTACAGAGTCATGGTGATAACATTATTTATTTTTACCAGTACCAGAATAAATATCAGGGAATAATAAAAGGGTAGACAATAGTGTGAGGAAGGACAGCTGAACGATTTTTCCAATTACAGCTACTGCTACATCTTTATCATCACTGGTACATTAAATATTATGAGTTGTACATTTTGTCCAATAATAGTGTCCAAAGAAGTATTTAAGATAATTAGGATTTTGTGGTGCTAATTTAATTTGATATAAAATTAATTTATTGTGAATGTTGGAAGATATACCATTAATCTCCTGTCCATGGAGAACCTGCATTCCTATAAGCAACACTGAGAACCATATTTTCATCCAAAGCATGTATATGTTGTGTTTGACTATACAGTTTCCTATGAAAAATACGCACGTGGAATTTTTCTAATATTACTGGAACTGGTGACTTAAAGGCTGACTCTGTAATCACTACCTTGAATGACTATAAACAAATGCAAGTAGAAAACCCAAGAAGAGTTATCACATCTTTAGTTCCCAAACAAGAAATAAGTAGGAGTTCATCAATGATGAAGAGATATTCATTAATATTAATGTAAAATGTGTAAATTATAAAAAAAGCCCCAGGTATACAGAACCCAAGTAATCATTCACAAAGTTACTTAATATAACAAGGAAAAACACACATTGAATTAGTCTCTTTAAAAGTCCAAATATTAAATCTGCATTGGCATCCCTACACTATTAGGCTGCAATAAGAAAAATAGGCAAGAAAAAAAAATAAACTATCTCTAGCAGACAGATGATCAGAAGTAAATTCTTAGCCATACTAAATCAACCCTGCCTAGTTCAACATATCCCATTCTGCTGAGAGTTCCCTTACTATTCAAAAACTGATGTGAAGAAATACAAGTTTCCTTTCAGTTCCTATTCCACTACAAAGTTAACACAATTTAATTACGTAGATTATAAACTGCTATTCTCTCTTGAATGGTGAATTTATCACTTGTAGTAAAGTATGGAATATCGGATGTTTATTTATGGTCAACAAATTTGGGCCCTACATTTTCCAAGTATAGGATGAAAAGTGATTTAAAAAAAGAGCTACTTAATTCATTGTGAAATAACAAACACAAAGAAAAGCCATTTGCATACTCACTTTTCTTTAATCATAGTTTCTAATTAACCACTGAAACCTCCAGACTGCATATTCCACTTAGGAAAATCATGTATATTTTTCAATATTTTGTGACACATAGAAATAATTTCAAGAAAACTGTTCATTTTTTATCAAGCATATACTATCCAACATATTATATTTAGTAAAATTACTTGCGTACAGTTTCTTTGGCCAATAGGGTACATACTCTATTAAAAATTTATTTATACCATAGGTTAAACTGCCAAAGACATGAAGATCCAGCAGACTCATGAGCTTTCTGGGGATTTTTAAAGCTAAATACTAGAGAAATTTTAGAAAAGAGGAGAAAGTTAAACTTTAGCAACAATATATGAAAGAGGCTTGCTATTTTCCATTCTTCCAGAGAAAGTCAGGAATAAATGTCATTAAATGGCTATAAAGCCATCTACCAACCACACAAACACATGCATGTTCTTAAAACCAGTGAGGACTGACCACAGTAATCAAACTGAATGCAGGCAGTGTTGTGCAAATCGGGCCAAAAAGGCGTATCAGGGAAAACATGATCTACTATCTACATTTAGTAAGGAAAATTAAATAACATGGAGGTTGCCTAGACTGGCTGATATTAACTGCCTTTGCTCTTACCCTTCTGTTTAGTTACTTATGATTCACAGTGCCTAAGAGGAGAAACAGAATCACAATGCTTATAAATAAATGCTGTATTTCAGTGCTATCAAGGCTAGGACAGAGATGGAAAGATTTTGTGCAGCAAGACCCCAAACATAGTAACTTTTCTTCATGTCACCATTCCAGTACAAGTAATACCATTAAGAGGGGAAGTTTACTGCATACCTTTTTATGGGACTAAGTTCCTGATTATAAAACTAGTCATTATGAAAGGATCTACTTTGTGTTCTCAAGCAACCAAATCCACCAGCACTGGAAACTCAATTATATCATGTATTAATATTTCATAAATTAAATTTCATAAGATATACTTGGGTGAACAGAGTAACTAAATTAAAAATTGATTTATAATTAAAAACTTATCAATCATTTCAAGAACATTAGCACAACCCACATTATATATTTGCTACTCTAGTCTGTCCAGAAATTGTAGTGCAACTTGTCAGGCAGTATTAGTCATCAGTTCTGTGCGGTAGACAATGTTTGTGGCAATGCAGAGAGCATTTAGAACAGATCGGCAATGGCATAATGATTTATTACATTAATGATATGTGTACTGCACTAGAGAACACAAATATATGGAGAAGCATTTAATTTCAAAATTACAGAGATCTCAAATTTTAAATAGGTCTGTATTCTAGTAAACTGTGCGTGATCATTAAGGAGAAAGGAAGAGCAAAAACTGGGAAGAAAGACATTGACTTTCAGAGAAAGATAAGAAACATTTTATAATAGCATCTGTACGCTTACTTATCCGTTAGGTCAGAATGAGCCTGACTGAAAGGACCATGAAGTTATCAGGAGTCTTTCCATAGAGTTAAAAAGTAGAAAAGTGGGGTGATTTTGATTTGTGAATCATTATTTCTCTTATAATTATAAAGTGGACAATACTCATACATTAGGCTGATATATTTATAGTTTCCTCATTTGGTATGGTTATGCTGTTAAAGTTACGATGATATTCCAGTGTTTATGAACAGATTATCTATACTACAGAGAAGAATTAATTTCCTTTTCTGTCAATACTGCTTTAGGAGTTAGTCATTTATAGACAGAATATGGTATGTTTGATTAAGCAAAACTTTTAGTAAATTTGGAGACAAGTGAAAAGTTAGCCGTTTGTCAAAGTGACTTACTGGATCAAAGTCAAAGTTCACAACACCTTGTCCATATAATTTCATATAGATAAATATACACAACTTTATCGAGAAGTATTAGACTATCTTGTTAGATCAAGCACTTCTTTGCCAATAAGATTCCTAAATAGAAGCATTTTTGTAAGGTGCAGTTCATTACATTCTGCTTCTGGTAGAAGGACCAGTGGTATTAAATATTAACACCTAACTTAATTAACACTGCCTTTTTCACAATGTAAAACTTGAAGAATTTTGATTAGCATTAACAAACTCAAGTATTTTGCAAAATATGTTCATAAACTTATGAATCTCACCTATGAATGCTAATAGAATAAAAAAGCTGTGAAGGCCAAAGTCCTAAGCCTTTTTTCCTGTTTGTTTATTGTTTTGAGCTCATTGAGAGAAAGAAAGAAAGAAATCATTATATCTCCATTCAAATATATTTATATCAGCAACTCCTTAACCCAGAATTCTGCTTATTAGTCCTGTGAAAACTTCAGAGGGACCTCTTGAACAGTTTTACTCAGCAGTTCCTACCTAGCTCCTTGCACAGGATGTCTTTTAGCAACTACTCTGTTGCTCATCCATCATCGTTTCATGTTCTTTGTGACATAAGTAGAAAGCTGTGGGTTGTAGCAGCAGTAGAGGACCCCAGACCTTCAAGTGTATGACATAAAGGTGCAAGTCGCATATGCTCATTTATATAAAGGCATTGAAGTCTGCTGAAGAAAATTATTTTCTGGTATTGCAGCTAGGGGTAGAAAGAAACCAATCAATGATTTTCAGAGTCTGCACCACCTTAGTAATGCAGATCCTTACGTTGCTATATGTGTGACAAGTGCAGATGGGCAGTAGAAATATGAGAGAGCTGTCTGGTAGATACATCTGTCTGTCTCCTTCCACAATGCCATCTCAATGTGCTCCTCTTCACATCAACCATTTATGGCACTTCACATGTGCCATTGTTTTTAAATCAGGACAATAGTACTATTTCTCCATTATATTACAATACAGCATGAGACCGAAGTTCAAGATATCCTTCTTGAATAAAAATCTGTATGCTTTTGTTTGCCTGTCAGTCAGTATAGGGTATTTGACTGTCTTGGTACTTTTCAGAATCACAGGCATATTATCTAGTTCTATCAATAGATATTTATTTGTGCATTCCTCCTTTTCTCATAGCATTTAAATGCCTTGTAATCTGGAGGGAATTAATGCTATTAGTATCTTTGGAAGGCAAGAAATAAAATTCCCCTTTCACACATAGGATATAGAATAACTAAGTGTTTCTGGCGGATTGGAGAGTTGAACCCATACATTTTATTCTCAGACTAAGTCTTGTCTCTGGTTAAGTAGTTATTAAAATAGCTGAAAAATGGATAGCTGCTTTCATCTGAACGCACCAGAGTAACCCAACAATATTTTATGAACACATAGCATGTAGGGCAATTTGCTGCAAAAAATCTAAAACAAAAACCAGGTTTCTGATTGCAATGCAAATAATAAGCAAACAGCTATACCTCGGTACTTGTGCTGGGGTTAATTGGTATAAAATTGGTATAGGATGGTGTCGTAGTTTAGCCTCAGTCGGCAAACAAGCACCACACAGCCGCTCGTTCACTTTCTCAAACACTTCTGCTGTATTGCCCCACACGATGATGTCATCAATGTATTGCAGACGTTCTAGAGCTTCACCCTGTTCCAGTGCCATCTGGATCGGTCCATGGCAAATGGAAGGGCTGTGTTTCCACCCCTGGGGCAGTCAATTCCAGGTGCACTGGACGTCCCTCCAAGTGAAAGCAAACTGTGGCCGGACTCTGCTGTCAAAGGGATAGAGAAGAAAGCATTAGCGACATCAGTTGTAGCATAGCATTTGGCTGCTTTTGACTCCAGTTCGTATTGAAGTTCCAGCATGTCCAGCATGGCAGCAGCACTCAGCAGCAGCATGACTTCATTCAGGCCACAATAGCCTACTGTTAGTCTCCACTCTCCATTAGACTTTTGCATTGGCCATATAGGACTGTTAAAAGGTGAGCGAGTCTTGCTGATAACTCCTTGGCTCTCCAGTCAACAAATCAGCTTATGGATGGGAATCAGGGAGTCTCGGTTGGTGCGATATTGCCTCCAGTGCACTGTTGTGGTAACGGTTGGCACTTACTGTTCTTCAGCCCTCAGCAGCCCCACAACAGAAGGGTCCTCTGAGAGACCAGGCAAGGTGGACAGCTGTTTAATATCCTCCCTCTCCAAGGCAGCTATACCAAAAGCCCACCAGTACCCTTTTGGGTCCTTGAAATGCCCTCTCCTGAAGCAGTCTATGCCAAGGATGCACGGAGCCTCTGGGCCAGTCACAATGGGGTGCTTTTGCCACTCATTCCCAGTTAGGCTCACTTCAGCCTCCAATACAGTTACGTGTTGAGATCCCCCTGTCACTCCAGAAATACAGATGGGTTCTGCCCCTGGATAGCTTGATGGCATTAGGGTACACTGTGCACCGGTGTCTACTAGAGCCTTATACTCCTGTGGGTCTGATGGGCCAGGCCATCAAATCCACACAGTCCAGTAAACCTGGTTGTCCCTTTCCTCCACCTGGCTGGAGGCAGGGCCCCTCTAGTCCTGGTCATAGTATTCATTACCCACTTCTTGTAAATACGAGTCAGGAGTTCCTTCATTAAAATCAGGAGTAAGATCATCCTTTTTACTCTGTTGGGGGAACTGCCCACTGGAAACTGGAGCAGCAATTTTCCTGGAAGAACTCCCTTGTGTGATTGTTTTTCCTTGCAACTCGCATACCCGTGCCTCTAGGGATGAGGCAGATTTTCCATCCCACTTCCTCATGTTCTCTCCGTGGTCACGCAAGTAAAACCATAGGGTGCCCCGTGGTGTGTACCCTCTATATCCTCTCTCTTGAGCAGAACAACATTGACTCCTAATAGCTGAGATACTGGTCCATACAGGTGGAGAGTAGGACGTAATCTCTTTGAGTTGCTGGACCTTCCGGGACAGTTTCTCCACAGTTGAGATAAGGGAGGAAGAGAGACTTTCTTTGTATTCCTGGAGTTGGCTAGCTGCTTCATCCACTGTTGGTCCCTCTTCATCTTTCCAGGTCATTACTGCCAATGAGCTGGCATACGATGCTGGTGCACTCCGTACAAACTTCTGTCACATGGGTCGTGTGCACTGGACTTCATCTGGATCTTTGGATAACTGCTCATTGTTCAGGTCACCATAAATCACCTCCAGCATGGCTATTTCCCTCAGGTACTGGATACCTCTCTCCATGGTGGTCCACTTGCCTGAGCGACATATAACATCTTCCTTGAAGGGATATCTGTCCTTCACACCTGACAGGAGTCGCCTCCAGAGGCTGAGGGCTTGTGCCCCTTTTCCAATCGCTTTGTCAATGCCTCCTTCCCTAGAAAGGGATCCCAGCTGTTTGGCTTCCCTACCCTCTAATTCCAGGCTACTGGCTCTGTTATCCTGGCATCTGAGCAGCCAGGTGGCAACGTGCTCGCCTGGACGACGGCTGAAACCTTTTTGCATATCTCGCAGCTCACTCAGGGGTAGAAATCGGTTGGTTTCTGTCTCGTTTATGAGTTCTTCCTCTTCTTCCTCCTCTCCTCATGATGGCCATGCTTTTTCAGCATCCCTTTCTAAACGAGTTGACTTTCACTTCCAAGATTCCTTCTTGTGTATAAGGGCGACTGATACTGGTTCCCTGGTTCAGCCACAGCGCCTGTCGCTGGAATTGTAGTAGCCTCAGTAACTGTCATTTTGTCATCAGATCCAGAGACCTTGTCTTCCCCGTGAGAGTTCTGACTAGTGTTCAACAGGGCTCAGTAGGCATGGGCCAGGCCCCACCACATTGCAGTGGTTTGTGTCTCCCTAGAATTGCCAGGGTGACAGCATACTTTTTCCAAATGTTCTACTAATTCTTCAGGATTCTGCACTTGTTCAGGGGTGAAGTTCCAAAACACTGGAGGTGCCCACCGTCCTAGGCATTTGCCCATGCTATCCCACACACCCTGCCACTCATAACTATCCAGCCTTGGGGCAGATCTCTGGATGATATTCTTAAATTGCTTACTAACCTTAGGCAAAACTGAAACAATATTCCCAATAATACCAATAGAAGTGTCTTAACTATCCAAGGACGTCCAAGGTACTGAAAAGCTGTTGTAATGAAGGAGGAAACATCATAGAAGAAGGTAGCAAAGGTGCCATTCTGTGTTTCCTCCATAAAAAAACCTCTCAGAGGAAGAGGTATAATTGCTGTCTCCACGAGGTGGTACCCAAAGTACAGTAATGGCTTCAGTATAAAGCTCAAATAGCAGATTAAGCTCAAGGTCACTGTTTTGATAACAAACGTCCCAGGCAAACCATCACTAATCACTGCGGAGCACAGCAAACTGCAAAAACCAACACCTACCTTTAACGTGTACAGCAAAAAAATGAACACGGTGCTGATCAGATAAACTAATATTGAGAACAAATGAATCAATATTGTGACCTGCAACCGTTAATGAATCTAAATTCCTTAACGCTCTCTGGTTAGTCTGTTACTATCTCAAAGCCTTTGGGCCCCATGTTGGGCACCCAAAAGGACTGTCGTGGTTTAGCTTTAGTCAGCAACCAAGCACCACAGAGCTGCTCTGTCACCCTCCCCTGCAGTGGGATGGGGGAGAGAATCTGAAGAGCAAAAGTAAGAGCACTTGTGGGTTGAGATAAGAGCAGTTTAATAATTGAAATAAAATAAAATAAAATAAAAAAATAATAAATTGTAATGAAAAGGAAAACAATAAGAGAGAGAAAGAGAGAGACAGGAACAAAACCCAGGGAAAAAAACAAGTGATGCAACTGCTCACTACCCGCCGACTGATCCCAGCCAGTCCCCGAGCAGCGATCGCTGCCCCCTGGCCATCTCCCCCCAGTGTATATACTGAGTATGACATCCTGCGGTATGGAATGGCCTTTTGGCCAGTTTGGGTCAGCCGTCCTGATTGTGTCCCCTCACAGCTTCTTGTGCACCTGGCAGAGCATGGGAAGTCCTTGACTAGTGTAAGCATTACTCAGCAACAACTAAAACATCAGTGTGTTAGCAACATTATTCTCATATTAAATCCAAAACACAGCACTATACCAGCTACTAGAAAGAAAATTAACTTTATCCCAGCTGAAACCAGGACAGATGGCAAAGGAGAAAAGAAGAAATAAAAATAAATAAATAGAGAGAAACCAAAAATTCATCTGTTTGGGAGTAGGAATAAGAAACAAGAGCATGACTGAGCCCCACAGTCAGAATTTGAATTTGGACATTGATAGCAAGTAAAAATGGCTGTAGCTAATGCTTTCACTTGGATTTGTCTTGGTCTAAAGAGGAGAAAATTCAGACTCCAAGTGTAAAGACTATTAAAGGATGTTAACCAGAAAATAAAAAAAGTAAAGGGAAATCCTTAAATAAGATTATGTTCTTCAGTGAAGAAACATTCATTAGTATGGTATTGTAGGAAATGAAACATTTCTAACCTTAGAGACTTGGAAAAGCACTGGAGAAAAAAGTGGATATTCAAACTGATACTATTCTGTAGGCCAATTAAAATGAAATTCAATCTAGTGAGTAGCAATAAACATTTCTAAAATACAAATGCTAAGAAATATGGCATTTTTTATGTTAATATGAGCAAATTTTTTTATTATTATTTAAAAAAGATTTTAACAAAAGATTTAATGCTTTAAAATTTTTATTTCTGGCCTTTTTGTTACAGTTAAGGTCTCTGACAGTGAAATTATAAACAATCCATCTTGTTATCATCTTTATATTTGTAAGGGGTTTTTTTCACATTACAAAATAGTGATTTTTCCAACTATGGAAGCTTAGTCTAAACTCTGGAATCCAACTGGTTTTCCACCATTCATGTATTCATTAGTAAAAGTTTCTGCAAGTCACGTCAGTCACTCAAGTAGACATGCCTAAACCACTGTTAACAGTTATTCCATCCAGAGAAACAGTTTAAAATAAAACAGTGGCGTCACTTTTTTCCCCATCAAAAATGCAGTGGATTTAATACTATCTGAATATTTAAAAGGAATGCATCAATTTTTATTCCCCCCCCTGCCCCGAGCCTCTTCAAAACAAGCTAAAAGGCACCAATTTGAGAAGTTTATTCATTTTCTTTCAGCTTCTCATATCATTATATTTTAGGTAGTTCTAATATGTTACAGAATCTTAAATTTTAAATATTATATAATTTTTGTTTCTTGTCTTAGACTTTCCGTTCATTAACAGCTGATAAATAAAAAAGTAAATTTGAAGAAATTTCTTGTAGGAAATTTCCCTCTCTAATTTAGAAGCTACTCTAAGTAAAAATAAAATGAATCTGAAATCAGAAAATACTTCTATTGACATTGCAATATTTGAGTCCAGCTCATTTTTGTTGCAGTTACCTTGGATATCCAGACAAAAAGGTAGTAAAAAGCAATTCAGAAACAAATTATCACTAATTAAACACTCTGGATACATACAAAGAAACAGACTTTGGACAATGGTGGATTTTATTTTTATCTATTCTTTCAGAATGTCTCTGGAGAAGTAATACTCTAAGATACTATTAGGGGGTCTTTATTATGATAATTTTTAGTATTATTCCCTGTAATTTTTATGTGCTAATCTAGGGTTTCAACAGTATCACAAGAAAAATAAAAATGTACTGTTCAGAAATATTCAAGTAATGCTTAGAAAAGAGGTATAGTTCTTAAACTGAAAGACTGAAAAAGGTATTTCAAATAAACTGATGTTTCAAAGTTGTTGCATTTTACAGTCCTTATGTCATGAATAATAACTATATGTTTGCTAAACCTTGAGGGAATAAGAGTATCTTAAACAAAAAAGTTGCTTAGCAAAGAATTTACTGATCAGGAAAATGGTTGGTACATGAAGACTGTGTTACATCCAGTCAAGTTATTTTGTCATTACACATGCATTGGAGATGGTAGTGGTAAGGTCAGTGTAATATTTCTTGAAATGTGACATGTTAACGAGTACCATATCAACATGGTACATCAAGAATAGATTCCTGTTCTGCCCAATTAAAACAAAAGTTGTATTACTTTGGACCTGACAGATTTTTTTAAATTAAAGGACAGTCTTTCTTGTCCAAATCACAACTGACAGTGTACCACTGCATTGAATTAGAGCTATCTCTTCCTCATTTTGCCTATGAAATACAGCAGGAGAAGTACAGTTAATATTCACATTTAGCTATATTCGAACAGAGAAAGCTAACAAGACTATTTTGTCCATTCTTATGCATACAGGTGTCATCACCTGTACATTTAAAGCCCTTACGAAGGGAAAGGCAAGGACACTAATTCCTTCCAAAGATCACGCCCATGCTGTCTTAAGGATATTTGCTGCTAAAAACTTCAAGCCAAGACATACAGTAGGTGGGATGTTCTCCTTGGGGGACTAAACAATTCATCTTAATTGTATGTTTTCTCCACTGCACGTGACAGAAGGTTTCCCATGTGGTATAGGACTGTTGTAAGCTACACACCACAGTGCCCAAGTATCTCCGGTTATTAGCAAGCATATCTTAGTGTTGACTAGATTCCAGTGGTTGCCTGAGAAATCCTGAATAATATACTTTGTACACCTGGTGCATTAAATAAAAGATCTCATTGTGTCCCATTATTGTAATAGGCAATAGAATGCCAAGAACATATTAACTACAGTACCAATAATGAATATAATGCATAATGTAGTGAGTAGTTTGCACTTCAACTGCTTTGCATAATTTTTGTAAGACTAACCATAAAATGATCTGGCTGTAGTTTTAAAAAATTGTTTTACTTATTCTCTCTCTCTTTTTTGCATAATTTTGCAATTCTAATTAATTCCTGAGTTTTATATGAAATAATGACATAGTTTTTTAAAAAGTAGTATTTTGGGGAGCAACATTAAAATCTTTAACTACATCTAGCACTGGGCTTCTTTAAAAATATTACAGGCTATGATGACCTGAAGAAAATAAAATGGCAAGCACTGTTATACATCTTCATATGGCAGCAGATGAAAGGAAGTGGAAACAAAATACATTTAATACTGTATTCTGGTCACTCATGAATGACTTTAAACCATTTCAAACATTGACATTTAAAAAATAAAGCAATATAACTATAAAAAATGAACACATTCTTTCCTAAATTATAACTTTGTTCATATTCATGCAAGAAGTTTGAAATGGCTAATCTTGTTTGAATGTTTAGTTTGCCTCAGCTGGAGGGGGAAAAAAAAAAAAGTGAAGCAGCACAGTTAAAGGACGTACGCACTGATGATGTTTGACAGCAATTTTCATTCAAGAGACGTGCAAGAGAACTTAGAAGTCTTTTTGAATCATGGCAGTCTTGTAGGGAAAAGTGAAAGCAAAAATAAAATTCAATTTCCAAATATACTCTGTGGCTGGACTACCACCATACTTACTAAATAAATAGCATTACAGATAGCATCAAATGAATGAATTGTGGTAAAAATAAGACCCTACTTGATTTGCTGTGCACCATTAATCGAGACTAAACACTTAAGTATGCAAATGTTTGGATCCCCTTCTCTTCACATTTTGAAGAGGCCTTAATAAAACCCCAGGGTTTGGAATAGAAGAACAGACTAGTTAGAACTCCCAGAAAGAGTTTCCTATCTGAAAAATAAGAGTACTAACTGTTCCTGAAGAGAAATCTGAATGTGTTTCAATGTTTTTCCTAATTCCATATAGCAAGTAATGTTTTTTAAGACTGTGTCAAACGGGAAGTAAACATTGCCAGAAAATAAAGAGGAGTCAATGGTCATGTCAATCATTACAGTGGTGCATCCTTTTATGTTGCAAACGTTGACTTGAGTGCACTCTAAGCATTATAACTGTCATAGCCAATATACAAACCTGAACTCTACCCAGTGGAATGAAGTCATTGTGACTCTTTTTACACAAATGCAAGAGCTCTCTGAGTATATCATAAAATTCTGTATTTAACTACCTTAACAGTGGATTTCTATTTCAATGATCTGTAACGAAGGAACGCTTTTGTTCATTTTGCAAATCTGTCTTAGTCTACACACTATTGATTTCAGTCAGCTAATCTGTGAAGTATGGATAGTGAAGTCTGTGCACCTAAAATAATACTCTTTAAGAAGTACAGGAGTAAAAAGCCCAGCCCCTACATATCTGCATTACAGGAATCTGATTTACAACCTGGCAAATCAAGTTTAGTTTTGATGATTGTGAAAAACTAAGAGTAGGCAAGTTCTGTTATATAACATTCTTGATATTTATTAGATGGTGAATGCTAAAACAAAATTTTGCTTGGTGATGAGCTGGGTGAGACTAATTCAAATGAATTACTCATTTGAAAGAGATCATGTTCTGAATTTCCTTTCTATCCTCAGCCATGTAACTTCAAAATGGCTGCCTTTCATATTTCAGTTAGAGACAATTTTTCATAACTTAATGTAGCCCTCTAAACAACATTTACTAGCAAACAGCTAGTAGCTATGTGGACAGCAGTGCATTATATAATGCAAACTCTATTATATATTCAAGAGGGAAAAGTGAGATACCCATTTATTTTTCCAAGCCATGACTTTAAATTTGAAGTATTTATCAGATTCAGCCTGCCAAGTTCAATATACTAGTTGACTCTGATAGAGAAACATAAAAGAATACTTGATATCTCAGTGCAAAGTAATCTGTCCTTCGTACCTCATTTTCATCTGGTATTGATCAAGATAACTGAAGCAGTCTCATTTGATGTCAGCAGATAAACTGGCTAGGAGTTTGCTTCTTCCTAGTATATCAACAAAGAGGGAAGTACTGGATTCTGGACTTTTCTTCTCCCTCCTTTCATTCTCCACCCAATCTACATTATATTTGCAGTGATGTGGTAGATAACAACACTGTTTATATTATTTTACAAGTTAAACTCTTTAAAGATTTCTATTTCTTACCTCTTTATTTTCTAAAATATTCTCATTTTCTTACCACAATTTACTTTATTATTCTGATATTACCTTCTACTGTGTTTTCCTTCATTAGCAGGATCACCATTTTCATACTGCCGCTGCAGTTGCTTTTGCTGCAATTCAATGTAGTTCATGAAGAGCTGCTCACATTTATTTCCTAATTGTTTTACAGTTATAGCCTCTTTCATAGGTATACTTCAATGTGTCTTTCAAACCTCTTTCTTCACAAATTTGAAATTTCAAGTATGCTTTGTTTCCTTATTTTGGAGTATGAGTCATTTCACATTAGGGCCAGACGAGTCATGTCAGTACTAAGCTCTGCTGTATCACAATGCTGCATTATACTTGACAGCATACATTAAGTTGTAGGAACTTAAATGTTCTTCTCTTTTCTAATATGTTTTCTTTCCTGCTTCTTATTATCCACAATTTATTTTAGCCCCACAGTTCACTCTAATCTAGAGTTTATCTATTCTCAGCTCAATTTTGAACTGTCTGTTGTCTGAATATCCTAACTCCATATGCTCAGCTTTTTGCCTTTTTCAGATGTTATGCTATTATGCATACAATGTGTTAACACAGTTACCTGGCTCAGGGGTCTTAACTTCCCCTACCTCCTAAAGCTAGGATGTTCAGTATATTCAAAAGTGATTAATTTCCATACTATCATTCCACAGGGTATGATGAACATAGAGAAAAGAGCTTCCTAATGGCACTGAGAGCAGTGACATTTACTGAGGAAAACACACACACTTGCGCAGAAGTAGAGGGATATAGCTGTCTTCTATTTTATTTTCACATGCAAAAGTTCCTTTTCTGAGTTATAAGAAGTTTCTCCCCAAATTCTGCTAGATTCTTCCCACAAGTAACTCTGTAAGATGTGCTATAGTGTTTTGGACCAAGAACTCCAGTATTTTGTCTTCAGCTTCAGCAAGATAGCAAATGCTTAGAAAAGAATGAGAAATAGATCCAAAATGTAGGGTAGTATTCCTTCTCACCTTTCAACAGACAGTGGCACAAGGATTATCAGATTCGGAGGTTGCATCCAAAGTATGGCATTTAATGGACATCATGGGATCCATTCTCCATGAAATTGCCTTTTCCCTTCTAAATCACTGTATGCTTTTGGTTTTATCATTTGCCTGATAATTTCACTAGGGGCCTTTTACTTTTTTTTGTTTAATGAAAAATATCAAAGAATCAGTTTACTTGTCTTCTCTATTTAGCTTAAATAACACATAAAGCATAAAAACAAGCTTTTAGCGTGAGCTGGACAGAAGCATATTAAAAAAGTTTAGAACATAAAAAAATCTGTGCTTACATAAAGCACAGTCAGAATTACTTTTAAAAAATATTAATAGTCAATAAAGTTATTTATATTCTCAACTATTTGACCAAAGTAATCAGGGTTGATGGGCAATACGTTATAATCAGAGGTCATGTAAAATTCTTAACCAATTATTGCATACATAAATAAAACTGTAAACTAAAATCCTTATAAGCTGAGTACCATTTGTGAGAAAAAACATTATGGTTGCACAAGCTAATTTCTTTGTATCAAACTCTTCTGAATGGAGTTTTGCAAGTTATCTATTTTAAGCTCAGCAGTTTCTCTTATTTCCCTTATTTGCTGAGAGAAGGAAATTACTGGCATGTTATTGCATCAATATTTTAAATATAGATTTTCAAAATGCAAATAAGTAAAGCGTTAACAGCTATTTTCTATTTATGACAAAAAGTGCCAAGAGCTTGAAAAAAATGGCATAAAGGCAAAAAACATAATTCCTGATCAAGAAAACAAACCTGCTCAGTGAAAAATGGCCAAAGCAGCAGTGAAGAGAATGAAGAACAGAAGGGATATCACTAAGCCAGAATGATTTTTAAAATAAATTCTACCTAACTACACTGACAGTGTAGCACATAGGAAGAAGCAGATCCCACTTAAAGGAATATTACTGCTTCATACAAAATAATTTCTTTTTCCTCCATACAAAATTCCTCCCATCCCCAATCAAAAGCTTCTTAAAGTTTGGCTCATAAAGTCAACATAGGACTTGTTCTTTCATCACTGTAAGGATGTTTATTGAACTCTCGAGTCCAAATCTTGCATGCTATCAGGTTTCTAGTCGCTCAGCAACCAATCCGTCATCTTTACTCCAGTTATAAAAAGTTTTATAGCCTTTCCATCTTTAACTAAGGTTTTCTATCCTTTCACTACGCTTCTGTGCTGGGAAATAAACCAGAAGCTACAGGAAACCCCTACACAACCCTCCAGCTTAAAACACTTAGAACTTGTATAGCAAGTACTTTATGCCCAGTACAGCTGCTGGCAGAGAAATTGGCTGCGATCTTACCTCCCACGTCTCGTGTAGCTCAACCACTTCCGCTGGGTAGTTGTTTATTTCTCTTTTACTTTCATATCCCTGACCTTTTTTCTAATGTGTTGAGCTGAGTTTGGAGTCACAGTGATGAATGAGATGTGATGATGAGAATCATAGTGAGGGTGCAGCGTGCAGGGCTGTTTCTCGGGCAGCATAGTAGCAGACGGAGGAGGGGGGAAGTGGAAATCTGACAGGTTTAGCTTGCTGACAGCCCATGTTTATAGGCTCTGTAAAGAATACAGATGAGACAGAGGAAAGGCAGAGACGACAATGACATAATAAATCTTAGACACAGTGTTTTCAGCCTGAAAAAGTGAAGAAATAAAATCAAGTTTGGGATGCCATTAATGGTTAGGCTGTCACGGAACTGAATCTCTTCACTGTCTGCTTCTCTGTATGAGATTAATAGATACACTAGACTCCTCTGTACAGTACTTCTGCCATCTGCACAGAAAATTGCAGCCCTCTCTCCCCTTTGACCACAAAATACTTTAGGTAATAAAGGAGTTAGGCATTCTAGTTCCAATACACAGGGTGATATATCTGCATACTTCTCACCAATACACTCCAACGTACCTAAAGAAGAAACTTTATTTAATGCTTGGAAATGCTTTGAAGAATAAAAAAATAAATTAAAAAAAAAAACAAACACACAAAAAAAAAACCAAAAAACCAACCCAGAAGTGGTAAGAGTAAGGACCAGCCTCCATTCTGAAAGGAGCAATCATCTCCTCAGCTGCTTCAAACACTGTATCTGTTTGACTTCAGTGGAGCTATGCCAATTTATATCAGGTGAGGTTCTTGCCTTTGGTTTTCATTTGGGAAAAATTCCAATTAAATGGTGAGTAAATTCCAAACCACTCAATAAAGACTTCAAGATTTTAGGTAATATAAAATTCTTAAATGTTTAGATTTTTTTCCCACTCCAAAGTCCCAGATATAGTAAAAGTTTCCTTCACTCTTTTGAATATATCCAGTATGAACATGACTTTTGTGATGCAACCTGATTATCTGCCCTATCTCCAATAGGCTACATGTTGCAGACAGATTTTTTCAGAGCTGCTCTCATTTCTCAAGTTCCTCTTATTCCTAAAAGAGCTACAATTTTTCATAATTCCCACTTATGAAAAAATAAGACCAAGAATGTAAACTATCACTGCAAAATACTTTCATTATTTTTAACCAGTTATCATTACCATCACCGAGTAACAAAAGACAGTCAAATAAGAGCAGCTTTCTACCTAATTACTGGCAAGGATAATGCAAAGTTCCTTCCTTGTCGGAAGCTGTGAAGTCTGTATCCATTTTCATTCATCTGAGTCCAGTGCTAGGAATGCCATACATAATATTCATCTTCCTGCCCTTTGCAGATTACCTTATTGTTGAATGTCGTAAAGAGGAGAAGGCCATTATACCCATCTGAACTAACAGAAGAGGTCAAAGAGCATACCATGCACTATAATTTACACAAAGAAACACGCTGAAACATGCATGTGTTTTCCCCACTGTCTTCCAATAGTAACACCTACTTTCAGGCCAGCTTTCATGCTTTTAATAGCTTATTTGTTAATTGGAGGCTGATTTGGCCTCCAAAATTATGCATGCCACCCTACAGGACTAATCCAAACAAGGTTGGCTGACCCAGCCATCAGCATGCAAAAATGTAAATGGTGCAACCTTAGTTTTACAGTGTGTGAAAGGAACAAGCGTAGGGGACAAACTATTGTTTTCTGTAACTGATCATTAGACCAATGCACCCTTGTTGAGTCAGGAACATGTGCCAAATTTATACAAAGTAAGATTCACAGAAAGGGCAACTTTTCATGAAAATCAGACTTCTTTAAGGCATGTGAAAAAGGAGCACAAAAATAATCACTAACCATTTTTGAGAGAGAGAATGATTCTCTTCCTAAACTTGGGGGGGGGGGGGGGGGGGGAGAGGGAGATTTTCATCTTAAGATCTCAAATAATTATATAGAGCTCTCAATAGTCAGTAAACTAGAAAAGTATTGTTTTGATAACATATATTAACAGAGTTTATTAACTTGCAGAATTAAGCAAGTTTAAATGATTTGTCCAATATCTTCTAGAAAGACAAGAATCACAGCATAGAAACTCTGATTTCCAATCTCCTGATCCAATTCTGAAATGATGCTGCATTACACGTGCCTGCTAGTTTATAACTGCTTGTCCTGAACCACTAAGTGCTGTATTAAATGGTGTATACTTATCAGCTCCATTATATTTATGCAAAATAGTGTTATTTCTTCTAGTCTCTCTAGATAAACAATGACAACACAACAAAAAGGAAATTATCTACAAAAAATTACATTTCTTGTAATTATTTCCTTTGGCACACTTTAAAAATGCTATCAGCTCCTCTCCCATAAAAATAAGAAGGATATGAAAAAGAAAATAGGAACAAAATATTAATAGTTATATAAATAGAAATAATAATACAAAAGTATGAAGTAAAAAAAACCAAACAAACACCCAGGATTAATTAATGTACATATCTGGTACTCACCAGAGAACCAACCTTGTATATGTTCTCTTGAAAATACTGCCAATTAATACAGATTTTTCATGGTAGTTATAGTTCAATTTTTCATGTACATCTACAGCTGAAAATTGTCAAATTGACAAGCTAAGCCCCAAGCTTTTACTGATCCTTATAAAAAGATTAGAATAAGGAAGACTGATTCTGTGATTAGGTAAAGGGGAAAGAAGACAGCACATTTTTTACAATTATTCCTGTGTGGTCTTAATTCTAGCTCTTCTCATCTGCTAACTTGTGACAACAGTAGCCTTTAATGCCCATGCCTGACCTTGCCCTGCTCTCCATTAGTCTCATATTTCTCTGAAATATAGACCACCTCAAAACAAAAAAGCTAGCTCACACAAAGAGATGAGAAGTGCATGTTTTCTACCAACTGGTAATTATTTTTGCAAGCGTATGCATCTTCCTAGCATTTTCTTGAGAGTATAAAAACAAACCTAACCTCTATAGTCAAAAATCCTTACGTTTTGTTCTTTTCTTTTCAAAAATTTCTCCCTTGGGGTGTAGCTGAACAGTGAGAAAAAAATCGTGGTAGAAATATAAAGTGTCTACCCACCCAAAGTCAAACTGTCATATCAGCTGGGGATGCTGACATTCAGTGTTACATTCAGCTAAAGATAGAATGAGTGAGACTGTTGCCTAATAGGACTATTGTCAGTAGAACGGTTCCATCCCAGACCTGGAGACTACTGCTATTCTTCTGAAAATAAGATTTTCACTCTTTCCAGACTTTTACCTAAACAAAGCTTTCTTAGTCACATCTTGATTTTTTTATCTATTGTATTTATTTATTATACCTTAGTTATTTGCAAATGCTTCTTCATTTTGTCTGTGTTAATTCCCACCTTACTAAGTAGGATTTGAAATCCTAACACTGTACGTATTATTTATACAAACAGAGACTAGTGATGGCTCTGTTTGAGGTTTAGAGTACCTGGTCATTCCACTTCAAAATGGAGGATGGCAAAGAAGCCCACTTGAGTGAAGTTAGCTAAACTAACGTGTTATTTTCTTAACAGAGGGTTAGACCTAGCACAAGCTAACTTCAGGAAACTCCCCAGACTGTGCAAACCTTCCTTTGCTTGGACAACAGCTTCAGAGAAGAAATTATTGAATTCAGGCAGAGATCAGATTGGACTCTTTGTCAGTAATTTCTAATGGAAAGTCTATCAAACCTCAGTAGCTAATTAAAACCTAAAAATTATTCCTTTTCTTGGTAGCATGCTGTAGGGGCTCATTGTACGTCAAAGACAAAATGCAGGATCGATGCTAACACCAAGCTCAGAGTGGAATCAATGGAAATTATATCTGTGTCATGGAGTACCTTATTCCAGTATTTAAGAAGAATCAAAGGGTCGGTTTGCCCATAAATTGGCTTTTTTACACTACTCTTTTGGCATGGAGGGAGTAGCAATTGAATCTGGGAACCTAAATGTTCTGGAATATACTATACAACTAGCAAATTCTGCTTCTCTCCTACTTCCTGCACAGATGTCTCAGGCCTGTAACAATACCATATTTCACAGACATATCTTCATATTTGAAAAAAAAGTGTGTGGGAAAAGTGCCAGTCAATTGTCGTTAGAATTCTCTTGTGCAGTCCAAGTGGCCTCTTGGATGGACAGCCTGGGGAAGGGTCTCTTGCCAGTTGGTGGTGTGACTGAATCCTCTTCTCCAGCTTTCTGTTGCTAGAGACACAGGGAATTTCTGATTTGTACCAGGGAATTAGGCTGCAGACGCAAATAAAAGAGCTCTGAGGGGAACTTTGCCAGCCTCCCTGAGGTCTTCCTCTTTTCACTATCAAACAACACAGGATAAAATCTGGCTTCAAGAGGGGACATAATTATCTAACCAAAGAGGCTTTGTGTCAGTAATTATTTTTTTAGAATATCACTTTAACTCTGTGTTCAAGTAAGTCAAACACACAGTTTTTCTGCCTGTATTATCAAGCAGGTGGAGTTTACTAAATAACTGTTATCAGATCCTGTGTGGTTCTGTAGAAATATCTAGTCTCCAAACAGGGATTCAAAAAAGGTTTCCTAGCTAACCAAACAGCATCTAAACAATTCCGTGAGATCTCAAGACAAAGCTAAAACCAACAAGCATAAATCACATCCTTTTTGCATGATGTCCTAATCTTTGATAACATTGCAGAGCTAACGCAGCCAGTTTTCCTGTGAAAAAATCTCTTAGCAGTGTCATGGAAAGGAACCACCTGACCCGTAAAAGACACACTGAGGGAGGAATACTACAGAAGAAGGGCTCAGACTGTGTATATGAGATCGGCAAGTGAATAAAGACATCCTCAAAAGGAGTTCAGAATTAAATAGTTAATCAAAAGGTTGTGCAGTAAGGATCTCCTCATCCTACTGGGAGGGTATGTTGGGGAAGAGCAGGAAGTGCATATAAGAATGTGCATCAACTTCCTGAGGCATTTCACAGTCTGGTGAGAGAACAGACCTCACTGTTTCTTTTTAAATCCCACATGATGCATGATTCACCCAGGGAATAAGTTTTAGTTATGGGGGAACAAATGCTAGGAGTTATCATCACACATAAAACTTTGGCAAATTTTGTTTGCATGAGACTGTGTTTCCTTTTGGTTTTAGTGAATTTTTTTTTTTTCTAAATTCCCTAAGGGCAAGGCACAATATTTTTGGACTAGTTGTAGTTTGGTAGAAAATAAATCTTAGTCTTCCAACTTCGTTTTAAGAGAGTAGACTAAATTCTCTCTTGTTTTTTATACATATTAACAGTTTGACTTACAGAATACATACATCTTAACAGTTTGACTGATAGAATATAGGTATATAAAAAGCTATAAAAATCTACCAGCTTCTGAAAGGTCATGCAAAGGGGAGCTTGTTGGGGAGCTTTCACCCAGGCTGCTAAGACCTGACCTGGCATTCCTCTTACTGCAATATTGATATTGTTATCACCAAAAAGAAAAGCTGGGGTATTACATTTATTTACAGTGCTTTATTTTTTACACACATTACCAGCTCTCATAGATGAAACAGAATCCGAACTCAAGTCTTGGCATGAAAAATAGTGTTGGAGCTCATTAAATCAGCTTGAATAATATAGCAGGATAGCATCCCTGTTGGAAAATCTGAATGTGGTGTCATCATCTTTCTCAAAATAAAGTGTTAATGATTCCTCTTATGAACTTCTGGCATATGAAACGAACTCAGACAATCTGTTTTCTCAAGAACTGAAGAAAATAATTTCAAATCTATAAAAAGGAATGAAGCTTAGACAGCAACCTTAATATTTTTCTCATTCTATCATTTGGTCGCTGACTTTTACATTTTTAAAAGAATCTTAAGAAAGTACAATAATATTTGTCTAAATACATATGACAATATTCAGACTAAAGGCTCACTAAATCAGACATCACTCAGTAAAAATTTGCCTAAGGAACTGATGATTTGTCCCACTATGAATAACAATGCATCTCCATGCTAAGAATGAAAACTATGTTATATCTATGTCTATATATACATGAAAAATATAAACAGTACCTATATGTATATTACTTATACATGTACATATAATATATAGTACATACATATACACATACATACAAGTTCGAAGCAGAATAGAATACCTACAAGTTAATATATTACCATTAAATTTAATAGAAAATCACAGCTATGTTAACAAAAGACATGCATAAGCCCATTACCTGTGTTATTTGGCAACTGTCTCACATAAGCTTAAAACACAGTATGTAATAGCACAAACTATAGATAGGAAATAATTTTGTAGCACAACTAGCCTCTATGCCATTTTAGAGTCTAGAGCAAGAAGTCAGTATAAAGGTAAAGAAGAATTTAGCAGAAACTCCTTCCCATTGGAGTTTAGATTCCATATACCGTATAGAAATGATATTACTACAAGGTTTTTTCCCTCCTGAAACTGAGTGATTGTAAAATACCCATGTTTACAATACTGAATCTCACTCTATTTTTGAACATATTTTCTTTACCTACCTAAAGTTGATGGTCTTAAGGATTGGGCCAAATCTGGCAGCTTAAAAAGAGAGAACTGGAAACAGATCTTTAAACATATATTTATTTATATATTCAAACTTTTTCATTCCATTCATACACCATACTGACAGTTTGGAAAATCAGCAAAATCCTTTAGCTCTAATAAATCATACTTTTCTTTCCTTTTTTTTTTTTTGGTATATTTCATGTATAAAAATGTGAAAACCACAGTGTACAGCAATTTAATAAGAACCAACACCGCATCAATAATCCTACTATCTGAGCTTCCAGTTGTAAGCCAGCTCCACATTACACAGATTCAACTCACCCATGAGCCACTTGCTGAAGGACCAGGACTGCTGAAACTGCCTGTCCTGGCCCCTTCTCTACTGGTAGATACACACCAAATATGCTTTAATTATGATTTATTGTATCATGAAGTTCACTATTTAACCACTCCAGTCCTGTGTGAATTTTAGTCTATGAATAATGTCTAACTCAGCACACTTGCACTCAATATGCTGCTGTTGAAAACAACACTACAATTCAAGACAAAGTACGTTAATACACAGGAAAGGAAGAATATGAAGGGCCTTTGCTCATATCTGAAAAGCATATATTTTAACTTGAAGAGAAGTAGCAAATTTATTACAGTTTGCTTATTCCATTTTATATATATATATATATATATATATATATTTTCACTGTATTGTTTGGCTCCGTTAATGATAAATGTCATGAATGCAAACATTATCTTACTAAGCAGTGTGAGTAAGAGCTGCTGATAGAGCAGACAGAAATAGCTAAAGCAGTTTTGTTAAGTAAAGCAATGTTTTTATGCAGCTGGAAGAAGTTTCCTACATTGTAGGAATAATTAAATGTCTAAATTACAGTTTTGTTTTATGTTGGGTACTCATCATTTTAGCCATTTTTTACTTACCACTTAAGAGTTTTCTGTGGAAATGGCTGATCTTTATGCATATGTCATCCTTTGAATATCTGGAGAGGAAGACAAGACTGCACTGTTCTCCAGAAAGTAGCTATGAAAAGCCATAATATAATGAGTACTTCTTATCTATTCCTATTTGAATCTGTCTCTTCTACCAATTTCCAAAACTCCTATTATATCACCTCCTGTATATGGATATAAAGCAAAATTGAAACTAATTGTTCATACTTCCGTTGTCCGGTTTCTTTTATGACAAAGTCAGTCTCCTGACAGTCTAGATGAAAGAAATGACAGTCTATAGTCCCCTCAGTTACTGCCCATATGCCTATTATTGACTCTGAGGTGTATCATGGGGGGAACAGGTTCTAGAAACCTCCAGAAAAACCCTTATACATTACTCCAATCTAAACAGACAATTTTACACAAAAATGCCTTTTCTAATCATAAGTGATGGAATACAAAGAAATCCTTGAGATTTTATTACAAAAAAGCTGACATTCATTGATTTATTCTGTATGATTTTTCATCCTTCATTGATGATGTTAACGAAAGCACAGCATTTTTGACTAATTGCTCCAAAACAGAAAACAAAATGTCTTTTTTGCTCACATTTTTTGATCACCAGGAAGTACTTGTCACTACAGTGTTTCCTATTTGGTCATGGAGCACAGAACAGCTTTTATTCTCACTTCTTGAAATTAAGAAAAAGGAAGGAATGTCTACATGTCTTGAAGACAAGGTAAGACAAAAACCAAGAAGCTGAAAAAATAAAATATTTGGAGGATTTGTGTAAGTTAAAACCAGAAAACTTTCAAAACAAAGAACCAGAAATGAAAATTCCTTTGGTTCAGGAACCAAAGGACATAGCTGCAAGTTGCCATAACCCCTTCACAAACTCCTGAATCAGGGCTACGAGGAATGAGCAGAAAACAGAAACGTTGCTCAGATTGCCGGTCAAACTTTTGGCAATAATTAGGCAGAGTCAGGCTGCCTTAGCTCAACCACGTGCCAGAGTCTAAAATCTCATCCTTATTCTGCAACTGTCTAGCTGTAAAACCTATGCTCCTAACCCATGTAATCAAGCCTTGAGAAAAGTTATGTCTTGTTATTCAAGTACCTCCCTCCCTAAGCAATATTTATGCTTCATGTACCTCACACACAACTAAAACCAGTATTCTTGGATGCATAGATCGTGTGTCTCTAACTCAGAGAATGACTTTACATATTTGAGCAGGATGTACATTTCTGGGGTACCTATAGGACATGAGAGGATCAAATACTTGACGGTAAATCCAACTGGAAAGACAACTAAAAGAAAATAAAAACACAGTGTGTTCTGGCACTTACTTAGAGGTCAGTGAATCAGTGAACCTCAAATCAATTAAAATTTGGTGAGCTGTAATGTTCAAACCATCAGCACTTAAACATTCAGGAAAGCGTCTGCATTACAGGAAAGTTATTATTCAGCCACCACTTGTCAAGTCTGATAAATGGCCATCCCTTTTGGCTTACTAAAATGCGTTACCACAGACTATAGCTAATAATACCAGACTAAAACTGGTAAAGGCTATGACCTAGGTGGAAGGAAAAGGTAACGTGCATTTCTTTGTGTAATGTAACAAAATAAGAAGTAACAACCATTCACATACTTTGCACATCATGTACGGAGACAAACATACTGCTATTTCTTAACTATATAAATAATTATCATTAAGTAAATGAACAATGTTTTTAGAACTCTATGTATACTAACAGTTCATTATGACTTCACTGTCTCACACATCTAGTTTTATGATATGTGAAAAATGATGTAGCTGCATCTTATTAAATTAAATTAGACAACACATGCAGCTTAAGCAATTGCTGTAATTACTCTGTAATTTCTAAAATACGTATAATATGAATACACAAATGATATAAAGATCATTTTTATGTAAACAGAGTAATTAATACAGAAATCTCAAACTCTCCTGACTGTCAAAAACAATATGCTTGCAAACTTTAGGAAGGGCTGGCACAGTGCCTTCAAAGACTTTAGAAGAAATTGGGTAATCAGCTTTCAGCATAATAAATATACGCATAAAGCATGCAAATTAAATTCAATAGGTATTATATAACAAACTCTCCAGGATATGAAGCTATGATTCACCATTTGTTTTTTCTCTGGATAATAAAGACTAATTGTGACTGTGCTCATTTGAATTGGAAAAAAGCCATCAATATCATGATTAGAATGCAAAATGTGGGAGGTGGCTCCTACCACATCTATCCTTGTTCTATTTTGATGGCCTGTTCTTCCTTCACACTCCTACCACGCACAGTTCAAGCTGGACAAAAGTTCAAAGTAAAATGGCTAGAACTAGGAGTCTGAGTTGCTACTGAGTTCTTCCATTTTCTCAGAGACAACACCACCATTGGTTTCACCAGTGTTACACCAACTTAACTGTCTAGTGCAATAGGAAGTCAGACCTTTAGTGTACATTAGAAGGCAAATTACAGTTATTTAAAAGGACATTTGTGTACTAAGGCCAAAGAAACTACGAAGACGATGAGGATACAAAAGGAGCAATATGCAAACCTCTTCTACATTATATATTAAGTATGGGGTCCATACCAAATATTGTACATGTTAATTTGCATAAACACTGTGCTAGGTATTGTAAGTGAAACTCCACTTGTCGCTACTTAGTCAACCATATTACTGAGAGTTAATAGGGAGATATGGAAATTATCCTGCATCTGTATTTTTTCTTTGTGGTTAGTTTTCAGTATGTCTTTCCCAGGAATCCAGCATATAGGAGTGAACAATTCTGTTTTTTTCTAGCCATTGGAGCACTTTGAGGGAAAGGACAAGAGTTTGGATTAATTTCATATTGATTTTCTTCATCCTGGCCTAGAAAATATTCATAGAGCTCATTTATACTGATCTTCTAAGACTTCATTAGAGCCAGCAGCAAAGACTCAGGGGCAATTGTTTTTGAAGCTTCTTTAGTAATAGCCTAAGGGACATTTACAACAGGAATTATTTATGTTTGTTCTACAAGCAATTCTTGTTTTCCCATGTAAATTTTTCAAGAATTCATGGTTATGAAGAAAGTTTCCTTGAGCAAAATGCACAGAAACCTGGAATTGCCTCATATTCTACATTTCTACAACATCTTAATTAGTGACAGATAAGCTATATAGATGAAACACAATATGTGAAACTTTCCACAAAAATCTCTCTTAAGAGGAAAAGCTTTCCAAAACCTGTAAAATATATTTTGTGGTTTATTGCTGTTATGACTGCTCTTTTGAGGGAGAAGTCCTTTACATTCACTCCTGCCTTGTTATTTGGTGGAAACTAGGTTCCCGGAATCTCATGATTACTTTTACTTGCACTATTTCAGTTCAGAAGAGTGTCCTTCACAACCACGTCTCTTATTTACAAGCACTGCATGCTGCATTAAAAAGGTTGTAATCCAAACAGAAAAAATAATCATCTTTATCATGATTTTACAGATGTAAAATGTGTATCGCAGGCAAAGATTAACCAAACAACTTGTCAAAAATCATACAGAATGTCTCTGGTAGAGCCAAAACCAAGCCAACCAAATCACAAGCCAGTGCCTTAAACACAATATGAAACAGAATTTTCAGAAGTCTCACTGCTACTGTTCCAGTGGTAATGCACAGGATCTCTATTGCATAAATGTTGATCATCATTGCCTTCTTACCTGATTTCCAAATTCAGCTAGATTTTGTCAAGGAAAAGAAAGACCGAAAAATCAAAACAATCATCTGCTTATATCTGCAATCATTCTATCTACCCACTTTATTAAAATTCTAGATAAAATGCTGTGGCAGTTTCCAAAAAATACCCAGACTTTGTAATATGGTACCATGCAACATGACACTATTTTCAAGGAGGTTTAAGGTTACAATCTAAAAATAACACTAAACAACTACATAGCACTTCCTATTTACTGATCTCAAAAAAGGAAGTTAAGTGTAATTATATCTGTAATTCAGAATAATGATGAAGTGACTTGTCCAAAGCTCAGGAGAATATCATCGGAAGAGTATCCCACTCTAATGCCCTATCCAATGAACAGAGGCACCTCCCTGTAAAAACGGAAAGATTTGTTCTGATGGACAAGTGGTAATTATCTGAATGGGAACAATCTACTTTTACCAGTACTTCTGTTCTTTATTGATATGCCATCAGAGTTACTGTCAATTGAAATCACTTCTGATTTGCTTCTGGCAGAGGACAAAAGTGCAGAAAGTTTTCAGAGAAAAAAAAAAAAGGAAGTTAATACATGAAAGCATCAGCGCTGAAAAGACTCTCTTCTGCCTGGATGGTCCTTGTTAATTCAGTTCTACTTGACTACTAAACACTGGCTAATTCCTAAAGAAGCAGCTTGTCAACACTTCCAGGCTACTTGAGGGTTATACTAGAGTATTTATGTGAGCACACAAGACAAACCCCTCAGTCTGCTTTGTACAGTATTTTTTTTCCTGTTTTCCAAAAGAGACAATAATGATAGACTATTTGAGATTCCTTGTATTCTGCAATATAACAAAACAATTACAACATCCTAATTCAAGCTTATTCTGCATACCTAAACAACTTTAGAAACCTGTCTCAGAGTGTGGAGAAGCAGGACAGACTGGCATAAATTCATGTTAGAGAAAGACACTAGCATTTCAGGTTTTGTTACTTTTGGCAAAGATTTTGCATAGTTATTTAATAGCCTTCTTTTTAAAACAAACACACCGGTAACTGTTTAATGTAAATTGGTCAATATTGAGCAATGCAGAAGCATGGTTGACTTGCTATGAAAATCTATAGCCAGCAGGCTTAAATTCACCTTGCATACTATAACCAGACAGAGTATGTACACAGAACACAGTACCACAGCTGGATTTTAAACAAATGGCAATCCATTAAAGCACTTTTTTTCCCAAAACACGACAAACTTCTCTTCTCATAGATTTCAGACAGCCTGAGGGCAAACAAGGTTGCTTGTCAATTTATAGCCAAGTTTATACCTGTAAAGGCCCCGTGAGGCTCTAAGACTCAAACGAATGTCCATTTCCTTTATGCTGCACTTGGGCTTTTGAGACCCATGTCCTCCAGGTGCATTAACATTGTCTGAAACTCATTAATAAGGCAAGACAGAAATTGTAAGTGATGGGCTGTGAGATGTTACTCCCATTTTGGGATTCTAAGAGGTAGTTTCACTAAAGGTCTCTGTGCTATTAATTCTGTGATATTCTTAATAGAAAACAATATAGTACAGATAAACTAATGTTGAGCAGTGAAGGCAATTCCAAGCATAATAGTAAATAAGAAGAATCTAACTAAGGCAAGAACAAGTTTAGTGTTAACATTTGCAGGTAGCTTTCCAGCTACTCACATTCATTCAGTACTACTATTCTCTTGTGCCTGTATCCTACAGTTATATTTCAAATGCTTCTTCTTTAAGTATTTTCAAAAGAAAATATGGTTCACGTTCTTTTTCCTCCTCCAAAATATAGGCAATTTTGAATCTCATTTGTCACTATGTTTCTTACTCTGTTTCATTAGACCTCTCACTGCCGTAAAATCATCTAGAGAGAACAGGATTCATTTGTGGAACAGAGACAACTAGTCAACTGAACAGGTACTGTTTCAAGAAACTGAACACCCTCCGCAGGATTCCAGGTTTACTTTTCCTTTCTAACCAGTTGAGGAGAACAGAAGCAGTAGGAAGCATAAGACTCCTGAAGGACTTCGTACAGAGGTAGACAACATATTAAAATTCCAGCAAAACATTTACTCACTGCAGAGTCCAAATTAGCTGAATGACTCCCACCAACTTCAATGGATTTTTAATGTGGCCTCTAAACACTCTCTTACTTTATGCAAAATCAGGAATCCTATCAAGACTTACATGTTTACTCACTTGTGCCTTCAGAAGTCTTGTAGATTTAGGTTTTGGAAGAGAATATTCACTTGAGGATTCTGGGAGCTAAATATCAGTCTACCCACTAGGGAACTTACAGCAGGGAGGTTATGAATATTGTTTAAGCACAGAACATATGTATTGAAAGACAAAGGTGGATGTAGCAAAAGGAACTTTTTACTTCGTGGCGTAAACCATCATAAATACATAAATATGATCTCCATAAATATGATCTCCATAAACATCATTTAGGCTTTTCCACAGAAAAATATAGGTTGGTAGAGAAGCCATCTGTCCAACCTCCTGCTAAAGCACAACAAAGTTTAAAGAGGAATAAAGTTGCTCAGGCCCTTGTATGTTCTACCAATTTTCTTGGTAAACATCCCTGTAGTACGACATGCATGGTAACATCTCTTTTTCCCCTCAGACAAAGTTCTTTAATAATGCCATACACAGTCTTGTTGCATTCCTTGTGTGAACTACCACAATCATTTTTTGTAAAAACAAAATCTGAAGAAGACCATAGCAACAATAAAATTACTGATAATGTAGGTGAGAGAGAATCACAATTGAAAGTAAAGAATGTTTTAACAATGCAGATTGAAAAAGGAGTAGGAAATAAACAGAAAACATATGGAAAAAAAAGCTGGTTTTCATTTTTTTAGCTTTCCATTTATTTTGTGCCCCTTCTCTTTTACTGCCTAATGACTTTTAAGCAATAAATAAATAAACAAAAATTCATGGATATTTCTGTAATGCTTTTGATCTTACTAACAGGACATCTTCCACTGTCTAAGAAAAGCCAGAACACAAATGGTATTAATCATATGTTGAGTCTAATTCCTTGTTTAATCTTCTCGCAGCCACTTTCTCCTAAGACAGTATAGTACAGTATATGAGCTATGGATACACTGACTCATTATCTACTCATAATTTTCCCCTGAGCAACAACTCTCTCAGCTACTGAGATTGTGACCAATGCCTTTGTATCATACAGAAGATGTAGAAGGGGTGCCACAGATCAGAAAGCTCTTTCCACATAATAACTGACCATTTTGAAAACTGTCTTTGAAGCAGGACAAGTTTCTTCTCATAGTAAGAGAGGTTAAAATTTGTCAATTTCAAACTTGGCAAGACAGTTTACAGGCCAAAGACTCTCTCTTGTGTGACTCAGAGGACTCAGGGTGTTTGTTCTCCATTCATCCTATGTCTAGAAATTGCACTTCCTTCAGCCCAGAGCTCTGTCCCTCCACAAGGCATGTGCAAGAAAAGTGCTACTTGGAGAAAAGAATTTTATCTGCTGAAAAGATGCTCTTATATCATAGAATGATAGAATAGTTTGGGTTGGAAGGGACCTTTAAAGGTCATCTAGTCCAACCCCCCCCTGCAATGAGCAGGGACATCTTCAACCAGATCAGGTTGCTCAGAGCCCCATCCAACCGGACCTTGAATGTTTCCAGGGATGGGGCATCTACCACCTCTATGGGCAGCCTGTTCCAGTGTTTCACCACCCTCCCAGTAAAAAATTTCTTCCTTATATCTAGTCTGAATCTACCCTCTTTTAGTTTAAAACCATTACCCCTTGTCCTATCACAACAGGCCCTACTCAAAAGTCTTTCCCCATCTTTCTTATAAGCCCCCTTTCAGTACTGAAAGGCTTAAGTACCTGAAAGTACTGAAAGACTCCCCGGAGCCTTCTCTTCTCCAGGCTGAACAACCCCAACTCTCTCAGCCTGTCCTCATAGGAGAGGGGTTCCATCCCTCTGATCATTTTTGTGGTCCTCCTCTGGGCCTGCTCCAACAGCTCCATGTCTTTCTTGTGCTGAGGACTCCAGAGCTGGATGCAGTGCTCCAGGTGGGGTCTCACCAGAGTGGATCTTAGTAGACAATTTACATCTTATTGTCTATCACACATTGATGGTCAGTGATGATTTATTCAGTTACAAACTGCCAATATCTGATAATTCTAGTAAAACATTTCCTTCCAGTATCCAGATAACTACAAAGGTATGGATATACATTCATTAAACTTTCCAAGGCTGAAAGGTGCATCCAACACTGGACATCATATCAATGCAACTGCCAAGTGTGGACAACTGCAGTATGGCTGCTGTATAATTTTATATGTGCACATATACAAGATCAATGTCTTACAGATACTGTAAAAGAAACACATTTCAATACATGTTTATAATGTATCAATGTGATGCATTTCAACATATTGCAGCCATATTTTTTCTGGCTTATTGTTGCAGTATCTATCATTTTGTGTGGGAAGGCTGGAGCAGAAACAGAGACTGCTTTTTAAATTTTACTTAACGCAGTTATGCAGTATTTCATAATACTCTATTTATGCTTAGGCCTTTGATCGTTGATATGAGCACAATCGACAGTCACAAAGCCAAAGTCAGAAATCAGGGACAATTAAAAAAAATAGTTGACAGCACTGATACAGAAAAGCTAGTAAATAAATAGTTTAGGATATAATATTCATGAAATTTGGAAGCTTGTGTCAGATACGTTGCAAACCACTGGACAAATACAACCAGTGTGGTGAAGGCAGTGCAAAGCCCCCTTTAAGTACTGAAAGGCCACAATAAGGTTTCCCCGGAGCCTTCTCTTCTCCAGGCTGAACAACCCTAACTCTCTCAGCCTTTCTTCATAGCAGAGATGCTCCATCCCTCTGATCATTTTCATGGCCCTCCTCTGGACTTGCTCCAACAGGTCCATGTCTTTCCTGTACTGAGGACTCCAGAGCTGGACGCAGTACTCCAGGTGGATTCTCACCAGAGCAGAGTAGAGGGACAGAATCACCTCCCTCGACCTGCTGGCCACGCTTCTTTTGATGCAGCCCAGGATACAGTTGGCCTTCTGGGCTACAAGCACATATTACAGGGTCACATCCATGTCTTTCCTGCACTGAGTGTGCCCTATCAGAGACTTCTACCACTTGCTGAGGAAAACTAATCACCTTTTTGTTCAATTACCATGCACTGCATGTTTAAAGAGACTGCTCAAGAACACAGACAAATTGCCACAGAATAACATTACCGTATTAAAAAAATGAACTTTTATCTTCTTGTTTAAAATCTGCTCTTGGCTCATACTGCTGTAGCAACTACACCATTCAGAACCAGCAAAATGAATCTCATGTATCAAGGTAATGACCAAACCCTTAGGTTGATATATAATATGCTTGAGAAATAATATCTTGAGAAATGAATAACATATCACTGTGCAAAAAATATACATGTAGCAGGCAGAAGCTTGCATGCATAAAATACAAGAAACTTACTTTTAAAGCTGTATATGTGGGAAATTTTCTCCAGAAAAGAAAACAGAAAGTGACAAATGTATGTTAACAACTAGCTATCTCTTCCTTTAAAATTAAAAAAATCAACCAACAGACATTTCTCCTATTTCTTCTACAAATTAATATGCTATTTTTCCAAGACTTGTTTATGAAGCATTCCTATATTACCAAATGTCCTCATAGTGGTAAAGAAATTAAAAATTGCTCTAAATAAGGATAACTTCTTTTGTACGTTAATATTACCTATAACAGAATGTTCTTTCTTTGGAGTTTATCGGTATCATCACAACCACTTTCTCTTCAGTTTCTCCTGGTTTGTGTTCTCATATGTGTTCAGGTGCAGAACCAACCAACCACTTGAAGGGGAACCTGTTTTCTCCACTTTGAGTATGCTCACACAAAAGTAAGACAGGCAGCATGATCCGTAATTGCCCTGAGTAGGAGGGAGAAGAGGGGACAACTGGCAGTGATAGAAGGAGAAAGGAAATGTGTGAAAATAAAGGCCATGTCAGGAAGCACGAAGCCCTGGAAGCCAGTCACTAGATGCAGCAAGGAGAAGGGAACAGCCAAGTTCAGGGCTAGTATCAATATTTTCAAATGTAATTTTCCTTCTTTTTTTGTTTAAAAAGTCTGTCTAAGAAGTCAAAAGTTAGCAACTTTGAAACACAAGCTACTTTTAAAATTATGATTGAGGTTACTTTAAAAAAATGTACTCATGCTACATTATAGATGTACATAAATAAAAAAGAAGCATAATATAAACATATAACTTTACATCTATCTTAGAGAATATGCTCAGATATCAAAAATGTTCCTTGGAGTCTCTTCTGATCTTTATAATGTTGTTCCCTCATGAAGAAAACTGAATAGCTTATTTTATAGGAGATCTGAAAGCAAAGGAATCTCTGAGGCTGTTCGTATAAATTGGTATCTGACACCAGATATTTGACCAAGAAAGTACACAAAAGGAGAGATGATGTTTAATGCAGACACATTTTTAGGGATAAATCTGGCTACTTTGTCCATTGGAAAGCCTTTATATAGCTCAGAAAACAATCAGGGAGAAACTTTATTGTGCCTGAATCAATAGACATTAATGCAGTGCATTTCTGCCTCCTATACAACCATCTTGGCTGGAGTAACTTCCATTCAGAACTTCTTTCTCCCTTTCCTTTCATTTCTGTTTTATACTAATTTCTTCTCTCTTTTCTTGTTTGAGTGTTTACATTCAATTAAGGATTTTCTCCTATATTTATCAGCAGCGTTTCATCTAAATTACAAGAAGAACCAACATATAGTCCCAGGTCATTCAGAAAGCCTCATTAGCTTGTTGATTATCCTCAGCATTTTTGAGAGGTTTCATTACCATGCAAATAGAAGTAGCTTCTTTATTCAGACAGACTAATGTTTACTGTTCTATGAATTATGTCATGCAACAATTAAAATCATCAAAAGGTACATAGCAAATGAAATTCATATTGTACATACTAGTTATTATTGCCACAAAGGATAAGGGGGAAAAAAAAATAACATTTGCTGTCATCTCTAAGTTGCCACTGTTTTTAGTATAATATAGCTTAAAACCTCAAATTCAGGCCACACACCAAAAAGACAGCATAAAACTATTTATTTGGAATCACTTGTTTGCATGCGTTTCTTTCTCTGGAAGAATTCATTTCACATCCTGTTAACAGTAACACACAAGGCATTTACTACTGATGTTTCTAGAAGATTGGACCACAATTCTTTTCGGCCCTTGAGGAATAAAGGTCAGGCCTAAGCTAGAAAAACAGAGAAATGAATCGTCAATCCACTGAGAATGTACCAGAGCGGAGGAAATATCAGCTGACAAGTTGACACACTCAACACCTAGACTGGTATGATATTTACACAACCTACTTTATGCGGACTTTAATTGTGCTTTTCATTTATGTGCTCTGAAATGCTGTGTTAATTCCTTTATTATCCTTGAGCATTTAGGGACCATACTATTTTAATTTATGTGCTTAGATTATAGATCTTTCTCTTCCCTTTCTACTTTTAAAGCATAGAAAACTCCGACTGACTAGTAGAAACTCCGACTGACAGAAGAGAAATAAAAGGGAAACCTTTCCCACTGTGCCATAGCAGTGTAAGTTCTCACCCCCAGCCTCACCTTCATTTCAGCAACTCAGTGGTTTTCCTGGGCTGCAGCTATCTATGCAGTCTGTCTGTGTTCCTAAGGAAATTTTCTCATTTTGTCACTCTGGGAACCTGGTTCCAAATTTACTGCCTGATTTTAGCGACCTTCCTGTGCCTCCTGTGCTGTGTGCTCGCTGCTTGGCTTGGCTCTTACCCCAGTGCTCTCCATAGCTGCTGCCTGTGGCCCCAGAAGACTTGAGCCTTCCCTCCTCTGAGCATGCTCTCTGAGCTACCTCCATCTCCCCATCCCTCAGGAGCGTTTATCCAACCTTGTCATTCTCTTTTTGTGTGAATATCACATAGAAATGTACAGTACCATATAATAGTATAGAAATCATTCTGTTCACAGGAAAAAAACAGGGGTGAAACCTTCTTTAAAATACAATAAGCAATAGAGGTTCACAGCTAGAACCTGAACAAGGTAAAAAAATATTGATTCTCTTCTGGTAGGTAAGTGTGAATATATGACAATTTCCAGTCGACATAGAGCTGCAGCTTTTTGGGCATAAAACCTTTTTAGGCCCTGGCTTACTTTAAACAATCAATGCTGATATCCCGTATTGAGTAAAATGGACAGCTAGCCAAGCAGTTTAGTCAGTCATTCAGTTCTGCACTTATTTGATTACCAGAAGGATGCAGAGTGATCTCCCAGACACACAACATTAACCTTCAATCAATAACCACTTTAATGGTAGATGGACTCCTTTCTTCAGGCCTCTTCCAGCTGCATTACTGTGGAACTGCTATTTGGATAATGATTAATATGCTCAATACATCAAAGATTAATTCCTGTTTACGATGGAAGATGCTACCTTACCTATTTCCATACCACAGTCTCTGTCCTCTAGTCATGGATCTTGACAATGGCAGGGTTTTGATTACTTTCAGAATAGTCTTCATAATGAACTTCTTACTTGTGGTAATCAGTAAGGCAGAAAAAGTTTAAAATGTTGTAATTTGAAGGAATCTACGTATTCTCTGAATCCTGAGTTGCTAGAAACAGTGTTAGGGGCTGAGCAGATGCATAAAAGAAATGCAGATGCTAAGCCTTTTCCCCCATATTTTTTCTTCTGTTTCTAATGTAACCAAGATTAAGAAGGTAATTTATAAAAGGGTGCTGTTACAGTAGAAATATAACTTTGTTCTTAGCTCATCTTTGTTGAAATACAGTGGAAACACATAGTCAGATAGTAACTATTTGAATTATTTAGTAAATAAATGTCCAGTTCTTAGAAATACACCAGATTTAGAAATACTGATTGAGAGATGTGTGTATTTTAATGACATTACAATACAAATAATGTATGATTAACTTATGTTACCAAATTTAAGATATCACAGAGACTAGTGGAACTCCTTCCCCCTAAGAGTTTTGTTGTGGTTTAGCCAGCATTAGGCCAGCATCTAAGCACCACACAGCCGCTCGCTCACTCCCCCCTGGTGGAATGGGGAAGAGAATCAGAAGAGTAGAAGTGAGAAAACTCATGGGTTGAGATAAAGACACTTTAATAGGGAAAGCAAAAGCTGCACATGCAAGCGAAGCAAAGCAAGGAATTCCTTCACTGCTTCCCATGGGCAGGCAGGTGTTCAGCCATCTCCAGGACAGCAGGGCTCCATCACGCATAACGGTTACTTGGGAAGACAAATGCCATCATTCTGAACATCCCCCCCTTCCTTCTTCTTCCCCAGCTTTATATACTGAGCATGATGTCATATGGTATGGAACAGCCCTTTGGGCAGTTGGGGTCAGCTGTCCCAGCTGTGCCCCCTTCCCAACTTCTTCTGCACCTGGCAGAGCATGGGAAGCTGAAAAGTCCTTGATTTAGTATAAGCACTACTTAGCAACAACTACAACATCTCTGTATCATCAACACTGTTTTCAGCACAAATCCAAAACAAAGCCCCATACTAGCTACTAGAAAGAAAATTAACTATATCCCAGCGAAAACCAGCACAAGTTTATAGGGTTAAGATCTCCTTGACATTCTCTCTAAAATCTCATTTACCCACATCCTTGGGGGAAAAAAAATACAAACCAGGGTTATCAATAGTTTTTCTTACTTTTAACTAAAATGTTGTTAAGCAATCTTACTCATTAGATGTGTAATTAGAAGACTGTAAGTATTAGATAAGGTACTTAGGTGACTATAACATTTTTCCATTTATAAATCAACAGATAACTCATTTGAAAATCACTCTTGTTTTTTTGAAAAAAAAAAATCCTTGCTAAAACATATGTCTAATAGCACATTTTATGCTCATGTACAAATTGTCTGTCTAAGGCATCAAAGGCTATACTTTTAATTGCCAAATTGACCCAATGAGTTGCTTAGTCCTTCTGTCAATGACCTTACTCCTTTCAGCCCTGCCCTGTCTCACAGATGAAAAGAGATGGTTTGTTTTGAAATTTATTTTGAAAATCAACTATCTATGGTCATCATTCTTTTGTAAGGAAATTCAGGAAATACGCTGAAGTGGGCAGAAAGCTGCAGATAATGGCAAGAACAGTCTGAGAAGCTTATGGAAGAAGGGTCCTCTTCTCATTCGGGCTTATTTAGGATCAGAAAACAGTATTTATACTTAGCTTTTACAAGAAGCTTCTTTGGGCTACAGGATGGACTATATGCCAGAACTATGTGATTTTTCAAGGGATGTCACATACAGAAAACAAGTAAAATGTTGCTGTTCTCACATAAAGGAAGATATGAACATGACTGAATAATAACTATGATATGGCTCAAGTTTAATAACAAAATATCACACTTTTCCACCCTAAGTGTTCCCCATCAAGTCTTCCTATTTCTTCCTACTCTTTGACTCGGATATGGTAATACCTTTACATGTTGTTGTTACTGTGTTTATTATAACAGTTGTCATGTATCACTCCATGTTTCAGTGGTGGAGGTCACATTCATTTATGATTTTAAAATAATTGAGTTATTACAGTGAAAAGCAGTATATTCATTAAGAATATTATTTATATTCATGCTTATTATTAACTCCAAACTTCATATAAATTTACAGTCTTTCATGTTTGTTGACTTGGAAAGAGCTTTGTTTGCTTAAAGCTCAACTGAAATTGCATAAAAAGGTAATAAAGTGATTACTTTTTGATAATATTTGTCAGATAATAAACAGGCTGTTTCTTCATCTTTCTATATCATAGACACAACTCCAGTAGATCAAATCCTGGCAGCCTCAGCAAGCAATAGTAGATGGTTTATATGACCATTTGTATGGCTTAATTGTTCAATATATTTGGCATGCATTATGCTAAGTGGAAGAGAGTCAAAGGAAACAAGTGAGCTAGATCAGAACCAAAGGTGAGCAACAGTTCAGATCAGGAGTACAAGAAAGGTCAGACCAAGAAAGGAAAAAAAAAGGAACATTGGCAGCAAATCAGTTTTGTATTTTGCCATGAGAAATAAGGAACTATGAAGATTGGACTTTACAGCATTATTCAGTGTGGAAATAGGAAAAAAGATGTGTATTTCTACATGTACTGGATGTTGACAGCCCTTCCTGTCTTTGTAGATGTAATGTTTCAACATATTTATTGACATGTATCATACTTATCTGAAGTTCTTTATACATGCCTAACCTCTAATGAAATGAAAGTCTTATTTGCATAATGACAGTAAAAGTAATTTCTTTATGGAAAGCAGTGGAGCAAAATGGTTAGTCTGGTCTGAATAATAAGCCTCCAGTCTGGAAGTATTTGATGGCCAGTAATATAAAAGTATTCTGAGTCATTAATTTGCTAAACTATACATTCAAGATACTTTGTTAGGAAATGACTGCTATAATTTCCATTCAACACTTTTGCCTTAATTGCACAATTGTGTGCTTCACAAGGCTTATACAGGAATGAAAACCTGCATTTGTTAATAGATTTGTGGGCAAGAGGCCAAAATTTGTGAAACTGTGACTGACAACTGAGTATTAATTGAAAAGTCTTTCCTGGTTGTTATTACTTAGTTTTTTATTACTTACTGTGAAGAAATATCTGACTTATTGAAAACCAGCTGTTCCTAAATAACTATCTATTCCAAGTACACAAAAATTCTGAGTTTAAATATATTTTCAAGCAATAGTTGTTGAAATAGAAGATAGTAAATTGCAATTTGTTTATTTTCACCTGCATTCATCATTGGAACTTGTAACACTCACAGTGTATTTTGATCCTTTCTGTGATCCTTTTAGCTCCCTCAGGGAAGGTTCACTGCTAATATCAGGGCATGACAGTCCAGTAAGAGCCCACTAGGAAAGAGCTAGCCATTCTGGTTGTAAAGGAATCAAACTGCAGTGCAGCATTCTTCCCCTATCCTTAGCTGGCAGGCAGTACCTTAATGAAATGAAGAGAACTGACAGAAACAGATGAGAACTCAGTGTGACAACTGCTTTTAGAGGCAGGCTGAGCCAAAACAATTTGATGCAAGCAATATTATGATCAATAACACCTCCTAGGCTTGCATATTGCATTATGTACTAGTCTATATGGCTCTTTTTTTTATTATTATTTTCCTGCCTTCTTCTTCTTGTTCTTTTCTTTTTTTTTTTTTTTTTTTTTTTCAATTAAAAATTTTTCAGACTAGTGGTAGTGAACAATTATTACTGGATTTGTTTTTGGAAGAAAAATGCCAGTGCCACCCTGGTGCATCTTGTGTGCATGCTCTGTAAACTTTAACAGTAAAGAAAGACATTTAAGGTGTTCTCATTTGCAACATGTGTTAGCTAGTCCCGTTCACTAAAGGTTATTAGCACAGTGAAAAAGATAATGAAATCTCCTGGATATTTCTGTGAAATAATAGGTACAGTAAAAGTATTAAAAAGAAAAAAAATTGTGTAGTGCTCCCAGGCTAAGCAAAGTCACCGGATCAAACTGTAGATGAGGTAAACTGAATTAATTATATCAGCATCTAGCAAAGTAAGTAGAAAGTGTTATGCAATGTCACATTGCACAACGCAAACTTTTACCTATTTGGCAACCATCCCCACAGAATACATTTATTTTCAACATCACTGGTTTAGCATAGCACCTTTTTATCAAATGTCAGCTTAAACATAGTGCTGCTTATTATATTTTGGGTACATCAGCAGTTTTTTAGTAAAGTCAAAACAATTTAAGAAAACAATATAATTCTGGAAAATCTAAGGGGACACACCCTATTTTTGCGTGGAGTCAACTGTTTATGACATCGCAGTATGTAATTTTAAATTTTGTATTCACAGGTATATAAAAAAAGGACATTTCTAATTAAAAATTTTCTTATTTAAGTAAATGGTCAAACGTTGACACTTCCTTAAAAATCTTCCCCTATGTCCACTGGAAGAACATCTTGTTGACAGTGAGATGCATTTGACAAACATTTCAATGTTGTACCATCTACACAGTTAACCAAAAAACCTCATGTCATAGAAAGAGATTGATGTATAGACTCTGTACTTCATTTCTCCTTTATCTTTCTTTAGATGAGTTGGGAATTCTTTCCTTGTGTAATCAACTACGGTTGATTAGACACACTGGTAAATAAAATAGTTTTCTGATCTGCTGTAAATGAATTCAGTTTCACACTTATTTTCCTCTCAGTAAGTTAATAATAGAATTGCTCTATTCTTTCTTGCTATGTAGCCCAGTTATTGGATCATGTAGGCAAAAAACCCTACTGAGATTAGTCAATTTTATAATCTATTTTAGGCTTAGCTATGTAATGGAAAGTTGTCATGGAGATCAATAATTAACCTGTTTATGTTTGACCTGCATATATCAACTCATAAAGGTATAGCAAAGCAAAGCAGTCTTTTAGAGTTCTAGTACTGAAGAGGAAGCAGCAAAAATTCATACATCTAAAAATGGCATAAACAGATTAGAGATTTTTTTTTCTGACTTTACAAGTCTTTTTAAAGACAAAAGAAATCATTACTTTTTAAATCTTAGAACTGCATTTTAAATGGCAACCAGCAATCAATGAAATTGTCCATGCTGAGTCCATGCCAGGCTAGAAACTTGTATTCTAATGCAGATAATAAGATCTTTAAAACAGAGACATTGCCATAGTTCTAGTCTGAAAATAACATCCACAACAGCTGACCTATAGATCTGAATCACTTATAATCTCTCTATTCAAGTTTCTTTGCTGATCTTCATCAACAATTATTTTATCTTAAAAATAAAGAAACTTGATAGCTCTTCTCTCAATTCCCTGATGGGAAAAGGCAGGCTTACTTACTTTATTTTAATTATTAAGGGATAGTTCATACGAATATTAGTACAATACTGATAAAAGCAACAGCAGCCTGTCTATGGCGTCTTTGTCTCTTAGATTTCCTGGTTGCAGGATATGTAGATTGCTGATGTCTTCATTCTTTAATGGACAGGAAAATATAAACCAATTTTTCCTCTTTTCAGCTTCCCTGAAATATCTAGAGCCATTTGTGTTAAATACCAAAATAAAAATAATAGCATTGGCAGTGTTTACTGTCTCTGCATTATTTTAACCTATGACAAGATTGATATGTTCTCAATGATAGAGCTCAAAATTTATTTGTAAAGGAGGAATAATTGACTTGAAATATTTTAATATGGTCCTGCAGAAAAAAAAATCAGTATTCTGTACATATATATACATATTTATATGAGCTATCTAGAAAAAGAGAAATTTTGATAACTGCAGATGACACAGTCAGTGGCATGTTAATTCTAACAGGAGACCATTTTACAAAGACATTAAGATTGTTTGGTAAACTGGGTACATTTGAAACACATACATGCATATACCATTTGGTTTCTCCCATACATATAAATCAAGAATACGTGTCATACCAGTGGTGAAAGAGTGAGTGCTTTAAAGCTGTCTGGGAAGGATTTAAGCATGGATAACCAGACGATTGTTGCTTACAGTATAACAAAGTAATTTAAAAACCCACTTGATCTCAGGTGTACATGAGTAAAGGGAAGATCTACCGAAATTCCAGGGGAAATATGACCTGTGTAAAGCTATTTGCAAGATCACTTATACAACAGTATGGTCATTTCTGCAGCTGCACCTTGTAAGGCACTGAAGCACTAGAAATAGCCCAAGAAAGGCCCATGGGGATGATACAAGGTATAGGAAACTTGTTACATAGTAAAATACTAAGAAAAGTCCTCCTACTTGCTCTAATGAGAAAGTCAGAGAGATTTTGATCTCCAGGTACATGGTTTGGGACAAATACTGCTAAAAAAAGGTCCTTTAGGTGATAAGTTCGTAAGTGTAAATAAGTACAAGCTGAAAATGGGAAAACTGGACCTAAAGACAATGTCATTCTTATTTTGACAGAGGTAGGTTCAGCCCCTTTTGACTTCAGCATCCGTGAGCTTTGATCTCCATTTGATTGACTTCTTCTAAAATCTCTGAAAAGTGTTAACAGGTTTCTCCTCACTTTTTTCCCATTTATTATTTGTTACTTAGTTGAAAAAATTATAATTACTTACACAGTTATGCATCCAATCAGATATACTGGATTGTTTCTGCCACAGAATGTAATTTAGATTTTAATAGTTAATATTTTTCTCATCTAGCATACTTTGGATGAGTTAAACATCATTAGATTGTAATTTCTGTGATTACACATCTCTTATTTTTTCCTTAATTGACTGATATCACATTTATCACCTGGGCTGCAAAGAGCAGCTCATCCTGCAGAAAATGCCAGGCCCTTCAAGAAATAGCCACAAATGTCAGACTTGAAATTTGCATCTCAGTATGAACTTTTCTGCAGCTCAGAATTGTTTGGAAGATGATATGGTTTAATTCATCAGTAGCCAAAATATCACTCTGGAGCTAGCAAATTATCAATAAAGATGACAGAAGATGGCTGTGGTATGGGACATAAGGTATTCTGGAAGAGGCAAAATGCTATTTACATACAACAATACAAACTTTAGAAAGGGTCTGGTCTCATAACAAGGTTAAACATGGTTTAGTACAGCTCTTGCTTTTCACACCAAAGCAGTCAGCCCGTGATCAAAACTGATTAAATTCTGAAAGAGAGAGTGGAGTCCTTCTGCAGTGGGTAGGTTGGAGAGCACAGCAGCCAACATCCTACCACAGTCATCTCAGGTTCTCATTGACTACAAACAGCTATCTGGAGATTTACAGCTCTTAATTCCCAACAGGATAGAAAGCTGAGTGAGTAAATGGCAAAGATATAAATGCATACTTCTCCCAGGAGTCATCATGAAGTCTGACCCTAATGGATCATTTATGAAACAGTTGATATTAAATACTCTCCAGTGGTGTCTGTCAAGCATGCAACATATACCTAAACTAAAGACTGATTTCTAACCAGAAAGGATTTGAAATTTTAAATGTCTTATCATTTTGTGGAACTCCACACATTGGCAACAATCACAGATAGGCAGTTACTCCCATCCAAACACAAAACTATGTAGAATATTATATAGTGTCTTTAAACATAACTACTTTTCATTAAAAAAAGTGATGGCTGTGTTTGACTCTCTTCTCTGATGATCAGGATTGGCTTCTGATGCGATCTGTTGAATGAATTGATGTCTCACCACAGAGTAGCGACAGTGGGATGCGCTTTACTGTTAGGTTCATAGTATGAACAACACTAACATGAACAACAATTTAACTGTGAACTATTTCAACAGGAAAATTTGAAAGATCAGTCATTTTTCTAGTAAGATTTGTAAGGGTCTGGAATGACTTTTTGTGTGATCCATAAAAATTGCAAAGAAAGAATGCAGTGTTTTAAGTTAGCAATAAAGTAGTCTACATGGATATTCCTTCCTAAGTAATTTCCCCTGCAAAATAAAAAATAAAAAACTTGCTGGGGAAATGGGGAAAGTAAATGAGTCCTTCATTTGAAAGTGAAAACTGTTGTCTACATGATGGGAGCATGCAGTGTTGTAACGTAGCTCTGTCACATAAATAGATAATCTTGTTCAAAGCGAATATAAAGAAAATTACTATCTGCTTAAAATAACTGTTTCAAAGATTTGGAGATAAAAATAATGGAGCAATGTTTGGGCAGCAAGTCCTTGACCTACCTCCACCTGTTTCACTGTGATATTTACTTAAGCTACTCCATCACTATATGTCTCCAGAACTGACAGTAAATTTCAGAAACTAGTATAGTACTTGAAGGCAGAGAAAAATGGCAGAACAATGCTGGTTTTACTTATCCTAACACTCCTTCTTGCTGTTGCCTCTAGGAAAAACAAAATAACCCCTTTCTTTATGGTGTACTCTAAATCCTTTCTCTCTTTCTCAGACCATTTCCAATGTAAGTACTGTAACCTCCACACTTCTAGAACTCAGGAGTAAAAATTTTGCAGATCATGAGCTGTGCCTTGAAATCATGATGTTAAAATATTTTTTTTCTTTTTTTTTTTTTTCTTTTTTTTCTTAAATGTAATGCTAAAGAACTACAGATGTGGCTAAATCATTGCTATTTCCTAATTTGGCTAATAAGAAATTATGTATTTGGGAGGACTTTTTCCATATCCTTTTGTTCACATGTGCCAAAAAACAACAAAAAGGGATCTCCTAAATTATTTTGCTGATGTTAGTTTATTTATTATTTAAGCTTTACTTGAAATCTCTATCTTTTGCACTGCTCTAGTCAGCGAAAATTGGGTAAGTCCTTACTTAAAAAAAGCATCATGTTTCCTAATGTAACCCATTTTAAAGCTTGAAAAATGTGCAGAAGTGCACCCTCTAACTATATATTTCACACTAATTCCCTCTTTTCATTAGTATTATTTCTTTTTATGATTGCTATTACTTCTTCCCCATTTTATGATGCATGATGCCAGTACATAGCTCACAATTGCTTTCCTGATCAAGTCTGGATTCTGCAAATCCTGTCTCTTATGGTGAACAGGTTCACCAGCCTAATTTATAAGATAATAGCACTTCAAAATCCTCCCTATAGGACAACTTAGCCCTCATTCACTTCCTAGTGCAGAGGGTGCTTTAGGAGTTATTTAAAGGTTAGTTCACAAGTGATAATATACTGGTGCTTTTAATTTTAGTTAATCACTGGTAACATCTGTGAAAAAACTAAGTTACTGAAAGAAGAATTTATTCTTTGTCATGTTGAGATCTTCTTTCGTTCCATGTCAAAGAGTTAAAAGTATCTATTGTGCAGATTTCTTGAAAAACTGCAGGGAAGGCTTGAAGAAAGACAGGCAGGGATGTGTGAAGAAACCAATGATGAATGTACTACCGGAAATGAGACAAGTTTACCCTTAAGCAAGTCGGAAATAAAACTTAAAATGGTACAGAAAGAGCAGCCTTTCACATCAGTGTGAGCTCTGACATTCTGTTGAGGGTAGTGCCTTTAAAGGGATGAACTAGACAGGTCTCAGACTGTAGTTTGCAGGCAATTTGCTATGGCATATGAAGAAAAGGATTCAAGATTTCCTTATTTCTGTCATATCTCAAAAAAACCCCAAACCAAACCAAACCAAAACCAACCTGCTACAACTGTGTAAGTACATTTTAAATATTATTTTTCCATGTAAGAGATTGTAATAGCTGCCACAGAACCACTATGGAACTACAAAGGGGAAAACAGGTTTGTCCTATAAAACAAACTCATGTTACACAGCATGCAGAAAAGTTGAAGACCTGGTAGATGAGTTACACATAATATGGTGCTTGAAGAATTTATCCTTAAATAAAGACAGCATGAATACATAAACCAGTGATTGAGTACCAAGATTTTCATTAGGTCTGTTTCCTTTGAATTTGAAACGGAAAAAAACCCAACAACTCACTAACTGAGAACACAGTTAGAAACGAATTATGGGGTGATATCACTGATCACAAAAAATAACCACTTGGTATCTTTTGCAAAAACAAAAAAAACCCCCACCGATAGCAGGAATTAATAAAATAGATAAAGGAAACAGAAGTGATACATTGGTGAGAACAAGAAAAAATCCAATCATATTTATTTTTGAAAAAGAAACAAACATTAATTTGTCTCTTGCATTTAAGTGGCTATAGCACATGAATTTTTGCCACTCGTATGCTAGCTAAACAAGAATGTCAACCATTTGAAGATGAGTCATCTTCTTCTAGGAATTAAGTGATTGTGTTTTTTTAAGGACATATTTGTCACACACTGATTTGGCAGAGGCTCTAGCTTATCAGTATTGGTACGGTGGAAGCACTAAATCTGAACTGTAGCTACCAAACAGCACTCCCAAACAATTCTCCAGACTAACTGTTTAATTTTTGTGCTATGGTACTATTTCTGACCAAAATCTCTAGGTCTGAGATAAAGTATTGCTTTGATGACTATTTTCCCAAGATTGTCTTTTAATTAATTCACTGTTGCCATCTTCACCTCCTCCCTGCACCCCTGCTAGGTCTTCTACCTCATGGTGTCTCCCCACTTGCCTCCTAGGTTTGGGGAGGGAAAATGCCTCTTCCTGCCAGCTCGAGCATAGTGCTTACTACCAGTTTGCTGTCTTCTATCCTATCGTTAGCATTGGCGTGTCTTGCTAGAAAGACTTACCTGAGTGACTTCCAAGTCAGTGGTCTATCTTCAAGGATAGTCTCACCCTGAGCTATCTGTCCCATTCGTAAACAAACCAACCTACCCAGAAAGCACTGAATTTCATTTTCCTTTATGTTCTTAGGTATTTGCTGGACAGACAATAGTTTTTATAGTTGAGCTGGCCAAGTAGATACAGAATTTATTCAGGCAGTGTTTGTTGTATTCTTTTCTTCAAAGACTTGGAATTTGCTGATTTGTTTACACAGCTTGGGCTACAGAAGCGGTCAGATTATGCACACAGTATTATTTCTGACCTTTCATTTCCCTTTAATCCTAAAATACAATTTGTTTTATGAGTGTCCTAATAGATGGTGGAGGAGAAAAGAAAAAGCTTCAGAGGGAACAAGGGGTACCTGGACAATTTAAAAACATTTTATTTTCTGTATTCTTGTGCATGTAAAAAACCCCATAGCTTTAAAGATAGTCGAGCATTTAGGGACATAAAGGTTGTTTCAGAAAAGGGAGACAACAAATATTAATCAGCTGTTTAATATATTTGTATTGATCTTTGTCTTATACATACAGGAGAATGTTTCAGACCAAAGTATGAATGATCAGCTATTTTTGTCTCTCTTTTCAGCAGCTGCAAAGCACAAGAGAACTTTTCTTTCTCGTCTTTATGTATAAAACTCTAGGATAGATTTTTAGTAGATATAGATAGGCACAAATGCCCTAAATTTTAATGCAGAGGACAGCATTTATGACTCTGAACCACTATTTTTTGTGTTAGCCCTGCCCATGAACTGGTACTCAAAACTTAATTTTCCATAGGGTTTTGGCAAGTCCAAAGCATTGTATGGGGTCTTGATTATCTATTCCATTTCCTTCAAAAATATTTATGCATATTTAAGAATTTTCCTTGAGAAAATTTTAAGTAAAAAATCCTGTTTGTTTTTCTGTCACTGAACACTGACAAACATATAAAAGGATAAACTATTATGGTACAAATGTTCCCCTTTTAATGCTAACAAATGGATTTGAGATAGAAGTCACTCTATTGTATAAAGTCTTTCCCAAAAAATGAACAAGTATATCTTAAGTATAGTTACAAACAAGTACATGCACACAAGAAGCACATGCACGACTTTTTCAGTTGATCAGGAAGGATATTTATGGCACTAGTGCTATTTATTAGTAAAGAAATTCTAGTCAAATTTCATTTTGTTTGGCACTGTACAAATACAGAGAAAATTACAGCCCCCAACACAAAAATTTAAAAGTTAAAAATACAGTATTACAGGTAAAGGTTTTTAAGGCATTCAAGATTCTTGCTGGCTTTTAAAAGATGTTATCGATCTTTGGATTGCCATGGAACTTTGTTTTTAGCTTTACTTATTTTTTTTTATTAGAAACATTAGCTAGTCTTGAAAATGATGATATGTTCATGCAGTAAAGGTTAGTAAACTCACTCTGTTTATAGCTCATTTACAGCTGCCATGTATTTACATGGAACATTGAAATAAAGTAAACACTAATGAGCTTCCTTCTTTGGATATGATGCTTAACTGGTATAACTACAGAAACATGTATGTGCTTAACACAGGATGAATATGATTAAGTATTGTCTGTATATTTTTTTCCTACTTTCCAAACTTTAACTTTGGAATTACTACATGTATCAAATTTTAAAAATCCAAACATATATATGTACATACATCTATATGCATATGTAGGGTAAAAGTCATAGCAGTTTTGTGCTGTAAAAAGGTTTCTCATGAAAAAATAAGCATTGCTTCAAGGGATTTACAGTTCTAAGTTTGCCTTTATGTTATTTACACACAGTATGTTGTTTCTTTCAGAGCTGCCACCTGCAACAATTTTACATCAATTGTTATATAATTAATGTGTCAAACTTGGCCTTCACCATTACTGAGAGATTTACCTATTCACTCTCCCCTTACTTTGCAAAATGGAGTACTTTGAACCTGAAATCAGCTACCAGATTTAAACATTCTGTGCTTAATGAGTGAAAGCCTACCTCTGAAGTGAATCCTAACAAACGGATTCTTAAAATCATGGAATACAATCACAAAGCTGTAATTCAGAACAAATATATGTGATTATAAATCATCCAGCACCCTCTGAAATTTTTGTATTTCTAAATAGAGCTTTTTTAGAAAAACATGACTGGTGAGAAAACTTATTTTCTAACACACTAGTGAGGCAAAGAAGGAAGTTTATTGTTGGCTAGTCAGTGTTGCAAACTTGCTTTCAGTTACCATAAACCAAAACTTATCTTTTCTCCCCCTCCCACAATTATTTCTATGAACAAAACCAAGACATTTTGTATTTTTGTATTTTGCAAATTAAGGTTTTAGTTAAATATGCATAAACTAGATTTTTGCTCATTTTTTTCATTGCGACCCGGATTTCACTTGCAGCTTTTCATGCTTTGTTGCACAAAGTACAAATAAAACAGTGAATTCATCTTTATGAGACTGTGAAGGCAATCAGCTTACAATAGATAGAGCAATTTCATTTCTCTTTTACATTTAAATGCAGAATGTGTTGGATCCAATACTACCTATTTCACTTAATTCTCTACTTCTCATCTCTTTAACTAAAAAAATGTATATATATTTCTTTCAGTGTGGGTGTGTGTACAAAGAAACATGTTCACTGCCTAAATTACACTTGAAGGCAGAAAATTACACCAAAATACAATAAATGACTCCTACAAAGAAAGGACTAATGCATAGAAAGTGAACTTATCCCCACACGTCAACATAGGCTCTCTTAGCTATAGCTAGACCTTCAAACTAGTTTTCTGCTGTATCAATTTGTATGTCATTAAAAATAACAGAAACTATCTAGCATACATATTAAAGAGCTACAATAATAACATGAGTGAGGAAAGCATTGCATCATTTTTTTTTCTCTCTCTAGGTTTGGGTACCTGTGTATGTATGGGGGGTGTCTTTACTTTTTCCCCACACCATTCTCTACTTCCCTAAGTGGGTATAACTTAGCCCTGGAATCCCATACAATGCTGTATAAGCTAGAAAGGATCTGGGTCCTTGGCCTATAGGTAAATGGATGTAACATATATGCTGGCCTTTTAAAGGAATGTAATACTAACATTTACTAACATATAATATTCACATAATAACCATACTGCCAGAATCAGATGAGATTCATTTAAGAGTTTAACAAGAACTCAAGGAAAGAAAAAATGAATACTAATGATGATGTATAACCTCTCACTGAAAATCATTTGATACCTGTGGACTGAAGGGAGGCAAATGTGGATGTTTTATAAAAAGCTTCCAAAAGGATTTAAGGAACTTCAGACTTGTTAATAGGTGTTATAAAGGATAAATAAAAAAGAAAAAAGAAGAAAAAAGGAAAAAAGAATTGTGGACATCCGGGTGAATACTGTCCACTTGGGAAGGGACAACAGTCCTTCCTTTTATAGAAGCCAACATTGCAAGACTTTTGGAGTCACCTGACTTTTCAGCACATTTGGATAAGAGTGACCAAGTTCTTGTGTCTTCCTTGGATTTCCAAAAGGCTTTTGATAAAGTTCCTTACTTCAGGCTTTTAAGAAAACTAAGCAGCCACTGCATGGACTATTTAAAGATATGAATTAAGAGTGTAGGAGTAAAGAGCTATTTTATACAATGGAGGGTGGTCACCCATGGAATACCTCCAGAGCCTGTGCTCAAACCAGTTCTGGCACCTGTGTTGTCTGACATATTCATAAATAACCTGGACAAGAAGCAAGCAGTGAGGTGAGCTGGTTTGCTGATGAAGTTATTTAAGAGAGTAAGGGCAACTGCAAAGAACTGTTGAAGGATCTTAGGGGCCCAAAAAACAGAACAACAAAATTAGATGTGAAAGTAAATATAGATTACTATAAAGTTGCATACGGGGAAAAATAAATCTACTTCCACAAATAAAACAATGAGCTCCAGTTTACAATCAGGAGGAACAGGCTGGTGTTAGGAGAGTTTCATCAGAAGGCATATAGGTGTTTGGTAGCAAAAAAGCAAATCACTGCTAGGAATCGGGAGCAAAGAATAGAGGAAAAAGCTAAGAGAGAACATCATGCTGCCATGGTATACATCTATATTCTCCCACATCTTATAGACCAGAAAGAAAAAAAAAAAAAAAAGGACTAGCAGTCATCAGTAAAGGTAGTAGGAGCCAGGCTCAAAGCAAAAAATAACAAGTCATTCTTCAACAGCAGTCCTTGCTAAAGATAACTGTGAATGAAAAAAAGTGTGTGTGTGTATATATATATATACACAAAGGTTACTAGGCAGGCAAATCACTTAGCAACATCTCCCAGTATCCAAAAATATTTGGAGAATGGAAAAGTATCCACTTTCCTTCTTCTCACTGTTCCCTTACTATCTGCTTAGATCTACTGTTAAAGACGTAGTATTGAGTTAGACCCTTAACGGAGGCACTACGGCTTATGTAAACTGCATCATCTGAGCATTGCTCCTATATTTACCCTCTGCCTTTTTCCCATTTGTTGAGACTTGTGGTATGTGGACACATGAGGGTAAAAATTACACTAACATTGCAAATGTTGAGAAGAAACAGTTTGTCACTAGGATAGATTTGATATATGGTTTGGTTTTTTTTAAATTGTAGCATAGGAGATTTGTTGTATACCAGCCCAGACTATTTAATTTTTTTTTTATTATTATAATATGGAATATAAACAACCAGCATGACACCTAACTTATCATGTATCTTCTTTCAATCTTGAAATAAATTGCAGGGAAGTTATAAAACAATTTAATAGCCTTATTTTGAAATGCACCAAATATGAAATGCACCATTTTTGTTGCACTAAAAAGAAACTGTTAGAATATTATATGGCATTATGATTTGGCTTAGAAGATACTCTTTCATACATTTCTATGTTTCCTGAGATTTTAATAGTCAAACTCTGCATAGAGCATATGAAAGTAATAACTACGAATGCTTTGCAGTGAAACTAGTTCTGAATTCACTTTTTCCGTTCCAAAAAAAAAAAATCGTACCTAAAAGTAAAAGAAATAAAGTTTCCATTCTGAATGCAAAGCACAAGTAAGCTCAAATATAAGTCTCTGGATGAAGACCACTTAAAAAACATTAGTATCCAGAACAAGAGAATAAAAGAAAGCAAGGCTTTGAAATTACTGAGTCATTATTGATTGGGTTCTACACTTCTCTGAATTAATTTTCAATGGATTTTCCTGAAGAGCATGTGCAGGATATTTTGAGTTTGTTTCTTGCTTTAGCATCACCCACATAGCTAGCCTGCAAATATATTCTGGTAACTTCTGATTTATACAGGCCTGTTTCAAATACATTCTGTCTCTCTTTACATTTTTGCTTCTAGTTCGGCATCTTCACTCAGACTAAAGCTAGTGAAATATTTTTAAAGATTTTTTCCTACTGTTTTTCCAATTTTTTGTTTAGATTTTTTGTATGCTTAGGGAAGAAAAATATCTATTTTTGTGAAACATTTTTTTAAAAATGCCTCACTTAAGTTTCAAAAAATAAAAATAAAAAAAAAAAATCAGGCTTTAGAAAATCTCAAATGTCTGGAGCTGTGGAAGGGAAATTGAGTAAGAGGATTCTATCATGGAATACGGAAAGTGGGGCTGGAGGATAACAGGAGGGAAAAAAATGAGCTTTACTGTGAGGAGTAAACAGATTGATGTTGCCAGTAGACAAAGACATCACTGACATAATCTTAGAAAATGGAAAACAACAGTTCTCTGTGTGCATTTGACCAAGGACAATATTATGTGTTGCTTTTTGCTGATTACTTAGCACTTACAAAAGTAAGTTCATGGCTCTAGGTGATCGTGTTACATGGTAAGACTGTTATCTACCCATGCTCATGTCCTCCTACTCACTTACTTTTTAAGGTAATTAAGAAAGGAAATAGGGCATTTCTTAAAAAATATATAACCAGATACTGAATCAAAAAGCAGAGAAAATAAACAATGAGAATAAATAGTAGCTTTGGGGAAAAAAATACAACTCCACGCAATGGTTCACAGGTAAGAAACTAGTGGAATAACTCTGCTTGAGATTATTAACTTAATCTATCTTGGACGTGCAGTTGTGGAAAGGAGACTGAGGAGGAGGAAAGGTTAGTGAATGAGTGTATCTCTGTAAATAACAGCAACTGAAATAAAGCAAATTATTTGCAAAAGCACTAGACTTAAGACCCCTGTGTGAATTCAGAGCTCATTGGGAGCTAGAGGGAAAGTAGATGCTTTTGTTATCATCTTTCCTCTCCATCAAGCAATGCCAGACATATAGTCACATTATGCAGTGCTGTTGTGGCTGTTTAGAGCCGGACTGTCTCTGATCTGATAAACCAGCTATTCAGATGTAACTGCTGTGGCAACATAACCACCTCTTAAAACCACCAGGTGGTGCATAAGCTTTAACATAATGCACAGGCAATAATTTCTCCTGTCTGGGGTCTTTATTTTAATGTCAGGGTTCCTCAAACAAAAGAATGCATACATTTGACATTTAGTGCACTGAGGTTAATTAGTTCTAGGGATTTTTAACAAAATGGAAAGGAAAAAAAACCACCCAACACTAAGCATATATTTAGTATTCATATGATTTCAGTAAAATACATTATGAATAATCTCCTCTTGCCCCTGTATCTGGTATTTTATTGATTATACTCTCAACCTTGGCTACAAACTATGTTTCAAAGCATGGATGTCTTTACATCACTGTATTACAAATCCTATAACAGTATCACCTTCTATAAAAGTAGACTGCCAGAATTCCTACCGGAATTATGATAGGAAATTGCAATTTTAAAACACAGAACAACAACCTTTTATTTTTTATCTTAATATATTGTTGAATCATGAATGTCAAACATTATCATGACATGTTAATAAGATATTCAATTGCTTTACACAATTCACTTTGATTTAGAGACCATGCAAAGTAACCATCTAGCTTGTATCTAACAATAGTGACAATGTTTCTGCTAAATGGTTTCCAGATAGAATTTTTTTCCCCACAAAGCTCTTTGAATGTCAGTTTCTGTGAGATATTACTTGGTTTTCATTAAAATCAAATAAAACAATATTTTTTTAAAAAATATATAAAATATATTTAAAAAAAGGTTTTTTTCTGTGAAAACAAAACATTTCATGATTACTTCTATAAACAGCAATAGTTTTCAGGGGGTTAACAGATTAATGGGGCAGTACTTGGTAAACTAAGATGAGAATTTAATCCAGTGAGCCTATCTATTAAAAAAAAAAAAAAAAAAAAGACATGTATGAAGTACACATGCTGTGCTAAGAGTCTGCAAGTGAAAAATGTGTGGCATGTCTACAAAGATTCATGCTTTTTTAAATGAAAATGTTGAATTACTCTTTCCTCCAGATAAATTTTCTAGTAAGTTTTGCACTCATTAATTTACTGTTTCTGAGGTTCCTGCATTTTCTATGCTAGCCATCATCATCACTATTATTATTACTGTATTGCTTAAGTACTCTAGTTATGGATCAGAACCATTGTGTTAATCAGGTGCTGAACAAACACAGGAAACTGTTATACCATCATTTAACATGTTGTCCTGCTGAATCATTGAATGTGGTCTTTGGTTTGGTTGCAAATCACTGCAGGCAAGGCTGAGCTATGACCCATACCTTATTTTCAGCCTAACTATTTCTAGCTGTGAGGCTTTATCCAATAACAACAGTGGGTAGGAGTGGGCCTTGGATGTCTACTGGCAGGTCTACTCATGAATTAAAAAGACAAAAGGAAAAATTTGTCTTATCTGTAATGTGCAGGTATATAGATTAGACTCTTCATTTGTACAAAGGAGATATTTTGTAAACAGTAATTTTCAAGAGATCAGCAGGTCAAGAGGGCTGTTTTAATTTCTTACTGTCACTCTGGCTTTACTGCTGGGGACTTTTTTTTTGTTAAAATGTACGTGCACTTAACTGTCACACTATACACACTAATTTTGATTAAAATGTCATATAATTAATGAATGCATTAATTATATTCTTAATAATTATAAAAAGCATGGAATATTTTATTGAATAACTTACTAGTTATCACTCTAGTATTTGGGATGGTTTATTTCTTCAGAAAGAAAATAGTTATGGACTTGAATAGATACACAATATTTAAATATTTAAGAGCTGATCAGTAATAACTCGGAAGATTCTTTGAACAGTTTTTGGTGCTATACTATAAGAAACAGCACAAATGTATAAACTACCCAATATGAACAAGTGTCTATATAATTTATCTGTTCTTTCCATAATTTTGTGGTTTCTATTCCCACATCACCTACAGCCTTGTTGGAACTGTATATACAATTTACTTACCATTTGTTCAACAACGTATTCAATGACAGAGCTGATGGGAGACAAAATGAGTATTTAATTTGAAGGTGCCTCAACTACAACACAGCTTTTCTCAGCCAGACTGCCCTCAGCTGTCAAATAATTCCATTATCACCATGAAAAGCACTATCCAAAGTTATATGTCCCTATAACACAATCATTCTAGATGAGTCCTGATTCTGCTGTGACACTTCTAGCTTTCTTCAAAATGGTAAGTTCTGTTGTATTTCCTTGTACACAGAGACAACCAGAAGATTTAAATGGGTTGTAATTGAAAATTATGCTTCTTCACAGTTTCATTCTATTGTTGCTATTTTAAATTTCAGAACACAGCACATCTATATCTACCACACCATATCACACCTACTTTACGATACTAGTTTCAAGGTTGAAACAGAAGATACTGGCCAGCAAATAGGTGACCTAGGATCATCACTCAAAGCATGTATATTAAATGTACTATTGAAATTAGTCTTTCAAAATGAACCTTTAAAACATATGTCAGGTTGATATTTATATCCCCCCATTACTAGTTTTCATTACATAGGTGTGGGTGAGTTGACTTTGGCCAGCTACCAGATGCCCACCCAGCCGATCTCTCACTGCCCCTCCTCAACAGGACAGGGGGAGAAAATAAGATGGAAGAGCTCATGGGTACCAATTACCATCATGTGCAAAACAGTCCCGACTTGGGGAAAATTAATTTAACTTATTGACCATTAAAATAGAGTTGGATGGTGAGAAACAAAGACAAAAACTAAAATACCTTCCCGCACCCCAACTTCTCCCCTGGCTCACCTTCACTGTTTCATCCCCGACTCCTCTACCTACTGCCCACCGAGCAGCGCAGGGGGGTGGGGAATGGGGGGCTGCGGTCAGTCCATAACAGCTCCTCTCTGCCGCTCCTTCCTCCTCACACTTTTCCCTGCTCCAGCGTAGGGCCTGCCCTTGGAATCGGCTGTGTCTGGCACGGGGCAGCCCCGGCCACTACTCACAGAGTCTGCCCCTGCAGCTGCCAGCACCTGGGCACCTGCACCCAGCACAACAGCATAATTATATCCTATATATACACATAACCTATAGATATCCTACATTTACACATAGGTATATCACGTGCAGATATATAGAAGTAAGTAAAACGGTTTGTTGAACCTTTGTTCAACAAATCTGTTGAGTGCTTTCTTCTGGCTATATCTGGTGAAGAGAGCAGCTTTAGCCTGAGAAAGCGTAAGTGAGGGGGACCATGGCTCTTGGCTGGCTGCGCTGGTACTTCCTGCATCAGAAAGACATTTCTAATAAGCAAGTCTCCTGAAATTAACATGCCTATGCCATAATAATCCTTCAGACAATTAAAAAGCATCTAGCACCAAAAATGACCACCTTTAGGATTCTGCAGAGAAAATGACAAATTCCCCCAATCCCACACACTCAATAGCATCTCAGATTCACTCGTATTCTCTCAATTCTCTCAGGAAATCACCATTAGGAATAAAATCATTAGTCTTTAATATATACACTGAGAGCACATAGAATGTATGTAATGTATCCAGCATTTATGATTGTGTTAATTCTTGTCTTAATATAATGGAAAATGTCATTAAAAAAATTCTTGAGGAAAAATAAATAAGCTTTCAATAGAAATCTAGGCATGGCTCTGCTAAAAATAGATATTATTTTCTTCTTCGATTCTTAAGACTGAACGTCTTCCTTCCTGTCTTTTTTTTATCGTGTTATTTGACGGTGAAAACACTAATTTACTCCTCAACCTTTCACTTTAGAAAGAATAGGCACATGGTTCAAACCACAGCACAGAATAAAATTTTAAGATTACAGGGGATTTTGTTTCACTGCTGCCCAGCTGTTTACCCTTGACCAGATCACTTCAACTTTCTGCTTCTTCTCCTCATGCCTGGTGCTACTGTTTATATAGGATCAATTCAGAAGGAGCAGTTTAACAGACAGAGAGTATATTTATTTTAGTAGGACTTGAACAAGGATGATGATCGTTTACCTGTACAAAGATGCTTTACTGAACTGAGAGCCTATAGCACAAACTCACTTGGACAGAAATTTTTTTACTATGCCTAACATAAATGTGTGAGGTAGCAATGACAATTCTTTAGTTTTATTTTCTATCTCATGAAATGCAGAACATTTTTTGCTACTTACTACAATGAAATGGTGGCATAAGAATATTGCTTGAAAAAGAGTATTAAGGTATCTGATGACTTTTGTCAACAAACTATTGTTATATTTTTTTGAACAGTTTCTGAAGAAGACATTGAAAAAAATGTTTGGAAATCTAAATTTTATTTCCAGAACTGAAGGTTAATTGTAACAATCTCTGAAATGTATTTTAGAGCATGTGTAACATTTAATAATGTATACCTATAAAATATACATATATGCACATGCAATGTCTATTTAATTACTCCTATTTTCTGTCTTGTGATTTTTAATTTAATCTCATGCCTTTCTAAGCCAGACTGACAGTTCTGAGAGCTTGATTTTGGCAGCAGCATATTGGGCTAGGTAGGATTCTGGTCTTGTTTATCCATACAGAAATTACAGTATTCCAAATTACGTTTTTTTCCTCAAAGAATCACATCCAAAAGTTTTGGTGCATGTTAGGACAGGCATTTCTCATGGACCTCAACATCCATCTTTTAATATTAAAGACAACTAAATAATGTATTATTTCATATGCTTCTATATATCAGCATAGATAATCCTTGAACATAGCTTCAGAACCTCTGGAAGTCCCTGAAGATAAGAATCAGATAACAAACCAAAACAACAACAAAAAAAGAAGCAGAGTTATGAATATGGCCAGAATCACCCTCCAGTTCTGGATAAACCACAGTTTTTAACAGATGGCAAGTTCTAAAATGAAGATAATCAAGTTAAGACACTATTTCTGATAAACTGTCATAACTCTTCTCCACTCTATATTTTTTCCCAAAGTAGGACTGAGACAGGTATTTGTGAAGATAACTAACCTGAAATTACATATTTAAAGGAAAAACATTATTGTCCACATGACTTCATTTTTATGGTCAAAATACAATTCTTATAATAAAAATCTAAATTTATCTTCACTGTTTCCTCTTTCTCTCTACCAGAGACAAGCTTAAGGAAATTCTATTACCGAGTATCTGATGTATCCAGGTAATAGTCAGCAGCGTTTTACAGTATCTAGGCCTGCACAAAATGAGATCATTAACTTCGCTGCTGTAATTATTACCTGTATTATTAACTGCACCCTTAGCAGTAGAATTAAATTCTTATCTTCCAGCTACCGTATCTGAGAAAGTGGAAGGTCCCCAATGGAAAATAATTCTGTCACTAAATGCTGAAGTGTTCCCTGTAATTTAGTTCCTTTTGCTTACTTATCTTCTCAATAGCATAAAACCACTTTTTAGCAATGAGACTATGCCACTTTTGTAAAGGCACTGAGAAACTCCATACAAGAAACTCCTTCCCAGCCTGCGCCAGGCAGACACTTACCGGGCAACTCCAGGAGAATGCCATTCCCTTGATACCACACAGCAGTGATACCATACAGTGATTCAGTAAAATTTGAGATGGGAATCTGAAACAACAAACACCATGTTGGCCTTGCTGCATTGAGATTTTCCTGAGGATTTGCTTTACGTTAGGGTTGATCGTTGTTTGATGCCCCTATCATTATCAGAAAAGAACACACTAGGTCACTTATTTCAGCAAAAACATGTCGAGACTGATATGTTGAAATGCTGCTGGTTTTGGAGTTCTTTTTCTCCTTAAAAAAACCCTACATTTTCTAATTACTTTCATACAGCTTTTTTGAAAAAAAAAAAAAAAAAAAAAAAACACCAAAAAAACCGAACAAAAAAAAAACCCAACCCAAATCTCTGCTCAGCTTGCTGGTATATACCATGGAGTTTTGCATTCAGAATATCCTGCTAATAAGAACACAGAAACTTTCTGAATCACACCCATATTCTCATATAACTTCACATAACTTGCACCCGTTTTCTTTTTCCAGGAAATGCTATATGGACACAACACACAAACCACAGGCAGTATATGAGTGAACACAGAAGAGCTATGCTAGTTAAATGTGGTTAATGGACCACTGTTCCAAAAAGCTCTCTTGTTATTTCCAATTTTTAGAAGGCATGAAGGCATTGATTATAATATATGCTTGAATAGGTGAACCTATAATAAACAGTTATGTATGACATAATAGGTATAATATGTATGACATAACTTATAATATGACTTATACAGAAATCATGTAGACAATTCAGTGAAAAACTAGTACTGGTGGCTGTTGGATCTATACATAATTCAAGTAAGATCATGTGGAGAAAATTACATTATGTCCCAGAAATAAATGTACAAGCCACAGAAAGATAGTTCTGTGACTTTACTCTAGATTTTGTTTACTAAGCACAGGCAAAATTATAAAGTACAATATAATCATGAACATTTGTATTTTTTGAAGCATCAAATATGCATAGCTTTGACTGGCATAAGAAGGTGCACTGTAATTCAAAGATGGTTTATAAGGAAGCCTGTTTTTCATTACCTGATTTTGATCTTCAGAGATAAGAAGATGCTAGATTCATTTATATTAAATGCCTTACCCATTAACTAAAAAAAAAAGAATCTAGTAATTCCCCAAAACTAACAAGTTAATGAAAGTTCTGAAGGTATCAAGTATAGACTAACAAATTTCTCTAATCAGTGTTTTTATATCATTATGATATTAGGTATGAAAGATTCAAGAATGTTTTAGTCTTAGAAAGCCTACACTCTACTTCAATAGGATGCTTCAAAGACATACCTACTTTCCTCCTCAAAATATTTAAGTTTATGATTGTTTATTAAGCCATCTAGCTTCTATCTTTTGATGTATTGTCAAAAGATGACATAGTTTCTTTACTTTTCCTAAAAAAACTTTCACATTTGTGATGACCAGTGACTTGTTTGAATAGATACTAATTCAGCTGCAGTAAGAGAGAAACAATTAGGCCTTCAGCCTTTTTTAGACTGCTTCTGAGGCAGAGACTATTCATATTAGCTCTACCAGAGGGGATGTGATACTGGACATGTTGGTCACCAATGCAAGTGAGCTAATTAGTGACGTCAAGATTGGAGGCAGCCTGGGCTGCAGTGATCATGCACTGGTGGAGCTCACAGTCCTGAGGGATATGGGTCAGGCAAAGAGTAAAGTCAGGACTCTGAATTTTAGGAAAGCAAAGTTCCACCTGTTCAAGAAGTTAGTCAATGGGACCCCCTGGGAAACTGCCTTCAGGGACAAGGGAGCAGAACAGAGCTGGCAGATCTTTAAGGATGCTTTCCATAGAGCGTAAGAGCTCTCAATACCCAGGTGTAAGAAATCAGGAAAGGAAGGCAGGAGACTGGCATAGATGAGTCAAGAGCTTCTGGTCAAACTAAATGGCAAGAAGGAAATGTACAGGCAGTAGAAGCAGGGACAGGTATCCTGGGAAGAGTATAGGGATGCTGCCCAGTTGTGTAGTGATGGGGTCAGGAAGGCCAAGGTACAGCTGGAGCTGAACTTGGCAAGGGATGCAAAGAATAATAATAAGGGCTTCTACAGGTATATCAGCCAGAAAAGGAAGGTCAAAGAAAGCATACCCACCCTGATGAACGTGACTGGCAAACTAGTAACAACGGATGAGGAGAAGGCTGAGGTACTCAACAACTTCTTTGCCTCAGTCTTCACTGGCAACCTCTCTTCCCACACCTCTCAAGTGGATGGACCGCAAGACAGGGACTGGGGGAGCAAAGTCCCTCCCACTGTAAGAGAAGATCAAGTTCATGACCACCTGAACATACCAAGACTATGAGACCTGATGAGATGCATCCTACAGTCCTGAGGGAGTTAGCTGATGTAGTTGCCAAGCCACTCTCCATGATATTTGAAAAGTCATGGCAATCAAGTGAAGTCCCTGGTGACTGGAGAAAGGGAAACATTGCACACATTTTTAAACAGGATAGAAAGGAGGACCCTGGGAACTACCGACCTGTCAGCCTCACCTCTATGCCTGGGAAGACCATGGAGCAGATCCTCCTAGAAGCTGTGCTAAGGCACATGGAGGACAGGTGATTTGAGACAGCCAGCATAGCTTCACCAAGGGCAAGTCTTGCCTAACCAACTTAGTGATCTTCTGTGATAGAGTGACTACATCAGTGGACAAGGAAAAAACAATGGATGTCATCTATCTGGATGTCTCTAAAGCCTTTGACACGGTCCCCCACAACATCCTTCTCTCTAAATTGGAGAGATATAGATATGGATTTCATGGGTGAACTGTTCAATGGATGCAGAATTGGTTGGATGGTCGCATCCATAGGGTAGCGGACAACAGCTCAATGTCCAGATGGAGATCAATGACAAGTGGTGTCCCTCAGGGATCCGTATTGGGACCAGTACTGTTTAATATTTTCATCAATGACATAGACAGTGGGATCGAGTGCACCCTCAGCAAGTTTGCAGATGACACCAAGCTGAGCGGTGCAGTTGACATGCCTGAGGGACGGGATGCCATCCAGAGGGACCTAGACAAGCTCAAGAAGTGGGCCCATATGAACTTCATGAGGTTCAACAAGGCCAAGTGCAAGGTTCTGCACATGGTTCGAGACAACCCCTAGTATCAATGCAGGCTGGGGGATGAAGAGCAGCCCTGCAGAGAAGTACTTGGGGATATTGGTGGATCAAAAGCTGGACATGACCCAGCAATGTGCGCTTGCAGACCAGAAAGCCAACTGTATCCTGGGCTGCATCAAAAGAAACATGGCCAGCAGGTCAAGGGAGGTAATTCTGTCCCTCTACTCTGCTCTAGTGAGACCTCACCTGGAGTACTGTGTCCAGCTCTGGAGTCCTCAGCACAGGAAAGACATGGACCTGTTGGAGCAAGTCCAGAGGAGGGCCATGAAAATGATCAGAGGGATGGAACACCTCTCCTATGAGGACAGGCTGAGAGAGTTGGGGTTGTTCAGCCTGGAGAAGAGAAGGCTCCGGGAAGACCTCATTGCAGCCTCTCAGTACTGAAAGGGGGCTTATAAGAAAGATGGGGAAAGACTTTTGAGTGGGCCTGTTGTGATAGGACAAGGGGTAATGGTTTTAAACTAAAAGAGGGTAGATTCAGACTAGATATAAGGAAGAAGTTTTTTACAATGAGGGTGGTGAGACACTGGAACAGGTTGCCCATAGAGGTGGTAGATGCCCCATCCCTGGAAACATTCAAGGTCCGGTTGGACAGGGCTCTGAGCAACCTGATCTGGTTGAAGATGTCCCTGCTCATTGCAGGGACTTGATGACCTTTAAAGGTCCCTTCCAACCAAACTATTCTATGATAAAAGGGCTACTCAGCTTCTGTATTGGGCCATATGCTTTAGTTGCATGGAAGATGACATTCCTATGCTTTTTCTAATACATCAGTGTTTGTTATAGAACAGAATAGATTATTTCAGTTGGAAGTGACCTGCAACGATCACGTAGTCCAACTGCCTGACCAATTCAGGGCTTACCAAAAGCTAAAGCATGTTGCCAAGGGCATTGTCCAAATGCCTCTTAAACACTGACAAGCTTGGGGCATCAACCACCTCTCTAGGAAATCGCTTCCAGTGTTTGAACACCCTCTCAGTAAAGAAATGCTTCCTAACACCCAGTCTAAACCTCCCCTGGCACAGCTTCGAACCGTTCCCACTTGAATCCAGGGAGAAGAGCTCGGCACCTCCGTCTCCACTTTACCTCCTCAGGAAGCTGTAGAGAGCAACAAGGTCACCCCTCGGCTTCCTTTTCTCCAAACTAGAAAAGCCCAAAGTCCTTGCCCGCTCCTCATGGGACATTCCTTCCAGCCCTTTCACCAGCTTTGTTGTCCTCCTCTGGATGCATTCAAGGACCTTCACATCCTTCTTAAATTGCAGGGCCCAGAACTGCACACAGTACTCAAGGTGAGGATGCACCAACGCTGAATACAACAGGATAATCACCTCTTTTGACTGGCTGGTTATACTGTGTTTGATGCACCCCAGCATGGGGTTTGCTCTTTTGGCTGCCAGGACACACTGCTGATTCATAGTGAGCTTGCTGTCGACCAGCACCCCCAGATCCCTTTCTGCAGGGCTGCTCTCCAGCCACTCCTCTCCCAATTTATACTTGTACCTGGCATTACTCTGTCCTAGGTGCAGAATCTGGCATTTGGACTTGTTAAATTTCATCCCATTAATCATTGCCCAGTGCTCTAATCTATTTAGATCTCTCTGCAAGGCATCGTGTCCCTCAAGAGAGTCAACAGCACCTCCCAGTTTGGTATCATCAGCAACCTTGCTGATGGTGCATTCACCTCCTGCATCCAGATCACTGTTAAAAATATTAAACAGGACTGGCCCTAGAATTGAACCCTGAGGATCACCGCTGGTATCTGATTGCCAGCCAGATGTAGCCCCATTCACTACAACCCTTTGAGCTCTGCCCTTCAGCCACTTCTTCACCCAGTGCACCATGAATCTGCTCATTCCACAGTTGGACAGTATGTCCAGAAGGATGCTGCGAGGAACAGTATCAAAAGCCTTGCTAAAATCCAGAAAAACTACATCCACTGCCTTTCCTTCATCCCCTAGGTGGGTGACCCTATCATAGAAGAATATCAGACTAGTGAATCAGGGCTTTCCCTTTGTGAACCCATGTTGACTGTGCCTGATGATTGCATTATTCTTTAAATGCCTTTCAACAGTAGCCAGTATAATCTTCTCCATAATTTTTCCAGGACCTGAAGTTAGACTAACAGGTCTGTAGTTCCCTGGGTCTTCCCTCACGCCCTTTTTGTAGATTGGAATAACACTGGCTAGCTTCCAGTCAGCAGGGACCTCCCGACTCCCAAGACCTTTGGCAGATGATCAAGAGGGGTCCTGCCGTAACATCTGCTAGCTCCTTCAGTACTCCGAGATGAATTCCAGCAGGCCACATGGACTTGTGAACTTTCAGCTGATACAGCTGGTCCCTTACAATTTCACTATCCACAAATGGAAAGTCACTGTTCCCACACTCATGGTCCTCAGACTCAGGGAACCGGTCAGCCCAAGATCTGTCATTTTTATTAAAGACAGAAGCAAAAAATGCATTGAATGCCTCCGCTTTTTCTTCATCTCTGCTAGTCAGATGGCCATCTTCAAAAAGTATTGGTCCAATGTTTTCTTTAGACCTCCTCTTGGTATTAATGCACTTAAAATACCCCTTCTTAGTGTCTGACAACACTGACCACTTTCAACTCTAATTCAGCTTTGCCCTTTTGTGTCTTCTCCCTGCATATATGTTATAAAAATTCTGTAAAAGCCTGAAAAGGTTTCCAACTAGCTAATGTACATTTCTGTTCTAATATAGGGTGTATATTCAGTTCCCAAAACATTCCATAAGCCTTCATTCTGGGTACAGTAATGGCAAGGGTATGTTGGAGAACTGATGGTTGTCTGTCTTGTTTGTTGCAGAAGACTGCCGTGAAGAATATTCCTAACTGCGGTATGATAAGCAGTCATATAAAGGGTGTCTGGCATGACCACAACAGGGTTTTTGTTACTCAGGCATAGCTCGTGGATTAGCACACTTCACAGGCTGGTCTGTTTGAAAATAGCCTGTGAGTCTGTTCACAAATTCATATTGATAGGAGACAGAACAGTCAAGTGTGGATTTATTGTCAGGCAAAGAATCAGAATAAATAGATTGCAATATTGTAACTTAGGTGCTTCAAGATGGTGTGCATATGCCCCATCATTTATTGCAGACAGATCCAGTCCCAGCACATCATATAGCTATTCTAGACATTATTTTTCCCAGGAAATATTGACATAGGTAAAAGTACCCATAATTAAAACTTTCCAGAAACCCATGCTTGTTTCTGTTCGCATGTGAGAATATGTGACCTTATAGGTTCCTTTTGGTTCTATATCCATGAATCAAACTGCTGCAGGAAGACAAAAATAACGTCATGAGTTTTTTGGCATGTGACCAGAAAGAGATCTGTACAACTCTACACTCAGAGAAGTTGTGCCCTATGTATTCATTCAGTACAAAAAATACCTTGCATGTGTATAAGCTTATTTCCATTTTCCATCAGAACAATTTCTGATACAGAAAATACCACTTAGCATTCTCTATAACATTCAACATATCCAATTAAGTATTCAGTAAAATGTCCATACAGGTATTCAACCTATTGAAACAACTGATCATTTTAACAGACCACAAACTTAAAGGTGAATATTTTGAATGTAAGCCCAAACTGTGACATTAAAGAACTCTAAAACATCCTAGGGAGAAGTTTGCAACAGAATCAAGTGCTAGGCAACAGAAACCTTCCTCATGTGTGGTACTTCACATAAAGATAATACCCTGTGTTCACTACAATACCATTTTAAGCGGCATAGCTTGTTTTCACAACGACTGCTGGCCAGCTATATGTTGATCAAAGAGAAAATTGAGCAAGACCATAATCTTTGCTATGATTCCTTTTTTACAGGTTGCATATGAATAGGAAGGAACTCAGACAGCAATCCCTTGCTTAGCTGTAAGTTGCGTTATGCGCTCCTCTTATTTATGATTCCTTTGGTTATGACCCAGGAAACTGATGTGTTTGCTTTCATTAGCATATTTTTTTTCAGAATTACAAAGCACTTAATCCACACAGAAATATAATTATAAAAGGGCTGATTCGCTACAAATCCATGGCTGCTATTGCTACACATAGTTATACTATTACACAGTATTTTATTTCATGTAAGTCATGCAATTGATTGTAAAGAACAAACAGTTTCCTATGAGAAAAACAGACCTTACCTCCAGTTTCATCTGCAGCTCCTTTAAAAAACAAAGGAAGAAAAAGTTTGTTCACGGAATTTAATTAAAGTTTTTGGTTCTACCATATTTTACTACAAATCTGTGATGGCCTGAAAGAAACAAGAGCTGTTAGCAAGGTTAAAGGGCTATGAGAGCTTATCAGCCAGGAATAACAAAGGTTTTTCTCACTCTTATGTCAGTGAAATGAAACCTGAAAATCTTGCATATTTCAAGCTATTGAGTTACAAAAGAATGAACAATTTTAATTGGGACTTGGTACTTTTCTTTCTCACCACTCTTATCTCAATTGATTCCTCCTCAGGTATAATCAGATGCATCTAAACTTCAGCTTCTGAGTAAGGTCAAAGAATTATCCTATCTAGGTGCCATAAAGAGTCCTTACTGTGAATTTTCAGATATAAATTTCTTACTCACCCCTGCAACGGAGCGCATATATTTTGAATTTGAATTCTGGATCATTCCTCAAAGTGACTCATAACTGACCTGAGCACAATGAGCTAGGTTAATGAGAAACACAGTAGCTTGGTTTCAGCTGGGACAGAGTTAAGGTTCTTTCTAGTAGCTGGTATAGTGCTGGGTTTTGGATTTTAGTATGAGAATAATGTTGATAACACACTAACATTTTAATTGTTGCTGAGTAATGCTTACACTGGTCAAGGACTTTTCAGCTTCCCATACTCTGCCAGGTGCACAAGAAGCTGGGAGGGGGCACAACCAGGACAGCTGACCCAAACTGACCAAAGGGATATTCCATACCATATGATGTTATGCTCAATATATAAGCTGGAAGAGTTGGCTGGGGGGCAGCGATTGCTGCTTGGGGACTGGCTGGGCATCAGTTAGCCAGCAGTTGCATCACTTGTTTTTTTCCCTGGGTTTTGTTCCTCTCTCTTGCTCTCTCTCATTGTTTTCCTTTTCATTACATTGTTTTTTCCATTATTTTATTTCAATTATTAAACCGTTCTTATCTCACTCATGAGTTCTCCTACCTTTGCTCTTCCGATTCTCTCCCCCATCCCACCGGGGGAGGGAGGGTGAGTGAGCTGCTGTGTAGTGCTTGGTTGCTGACTAAACCTAAACCATAACAGTAGTCCTTTATGGTGCCTAACATGGAGCCCAAAGAGTTTGAGATAATAACAGACTAACCAGAGAGCGTTAAGGAATTTAGATTTATTAACAGCTGCAGGTCATGATATTGATTCATTTGTTCTCAATATTAGTTTATCTGATCAGCACCATGTTCATTTTTTTGCTGTACATGTTAAAGATTGGTGTTGGTTTTTACAGTTTGCTGTGCTCCGCAGTGATTAGTGATGGTTTGCCTGGGACATTTGTTATCAAAACAGTGGCCTTGAGCTTAATCTGCTACGAGCTTTATACTGAAGCCATTACTGTACTTTGGGTACCACCTCGTGGAGACAGCCATTACACCTCTTCCTCTGAGAGTTTTTTTTAATGGAGGAAACACAGAATGGCACCTTTGCTACCTTCTTCTATGATGTTTCCTCCTTCATTACAACAGCTTTTCAGTACCTTGGACATCCTTGGGTAGTTAAGACACCTCTATTGGTATTATTGGGAATATTGTTTTGGTTTTGACTAAGGTTAATAAGCAATCTAAGAATATCATCCAGAGATCTGCCCCAAGGCTGGATAGTTATGAGTGGCTATTCATCTTGCCTGAACTCCTGACCAAACTTAAAACACAAAAGGAAGCATATACAAAGTGGAAGCAGAGATAGACAACTGAGAAGGAATACCAAAACATTGTCTGGGCATATTGAATACATATTAAGATAGTAAAAACTTGCTGGAGTTGAAATTGGCAAGGAATGGAAAAAGCAACAAAATGGACTTCTACAGGTACATCAGTAGGAAAAGACAAGGAAACTGTGGACCTTCTGCAGAATGGGACAGATGACCCTGTGAGGAAGGACATGGAAGGTGCCTTCTTCACCTCAAACTTTACCGGCAAATCTCATGTCTTGTAGATCCCCGTGTCCAATGGTAGAGTCTGGGGAGAGAGAATTATTGTCCTCAGCAGAGAATGATCAAGTTAGAGACTACTTAAGTTGGATGTAGATAAATTCCTATGGATGGATGTGTGAGGGACTTTCAAGAGCATTGAGGAAGGAAGCCCATGTCATAGCAAGGCTGTGCTCTACTATCCTTAAAAAGTTGTCATAACTACAGGAGCACCCAGTGACTGAAGAAAGGTCAACATCATGCCCAACTTCAGAAAAGGCACGAAGAATGATCTTAGGAGCTTCAGGCTTCTTGGGCTCCCCTCAATGTCTTTGGAAAATTAAGGAGTAATACTCATGAAAACTACTTCCAGAAAGGTGAATTCATGCTGGCTAGTATCAAGGTGAATTGTGCTTGACCAAGGTAATTGCCTTTCACAATAAAATTACTAGCTTTGCAGAGGAAGAGGAAAGCAGTGACATCATTTGCCTTGACTTTAACAAGGTTTTCAGCACGGACTGTCATAGCATCTTTTGAAGTTATCCTTGTTTTAAGCACAAGGATGGACTACTGACCTCTAGAGGCCCCTTCCTATTTTGACCTTTTTATGAATCTACAATGTCAAACAAAAGTAAATTTACATTTTATGCAGATGTAAACTAAAACCACATGATACCACATGTATTTACATACTTCAGCTGTTACTTAAATACAAAAGGGAAATCTTAACTGTACTTCCAGGATTCCTTATGGAAGCACTTTCTATAGTCAGCCTCATGGCATTTAATTCTACCTATGAGTCAAGATTACTTTATCCTATAATTTTAGCAGGTGCTAAATACCACTGCGTATTCTGAAACCTATTGTCATTACATATTGGGGAAAAATATAGCAATCATGATCTAAGTATCACTTATGCAATTTTAGTACATCAGCTTCTCTCTTTACATGGGTCATGAAAATAACTATTATGGTAACAAAGCCATTGACAAGAAAAATAATTTTACACTTTATTGGTTGACTAGAGATTATTTTGCATTGTTTAGCAATAATTGTAACAAAGCTTATCATACTTGGTGTAGTAGTAGCTTTTCAACTCCTCACAGTGGACTGACAAGTGTAAAAAGTCATGTAAACACAACAGATCACACACAAACTTCCACCATAGCTTTAAGAAACACTTGAAAATTCTTATTATGAAAATGTGCAACTATAGAACACAAGCCTGCTGCTACAAAAATCTGTGAAAGCATAGCATAATAATATAAAAATATTCACAGTTAACTGCATAGATCATTACTTAACTTTTGTCACCAAATAATGCTTCAAGGTTGAACAAAAAAATATCGCATGCATGGCCAATATATGTGATCTTGAAACTTGTGCAAGAAGACTTTTCAAGTCTTTTTATAACCAACTGCCAAAAGATATCTCTGAATTAGAAGAAAGATTTCAATTTGTCAGTCTTGAATATATATGTTAAAATGTTGGCCCTGCCCTGACACACACACCCCCACTCATCCCCTCCGCTCCTCCCTGCCAGGTGCCCAGGCAGCCACAGGCCCCTGCAGTTCCCTCACATATGAAAAGACAAATGTCAATGATTTATGTATCAAAGTCTTAAAAGCAAAATAACACTACCAAATACATGGGAAAATTTTGCATCATATTTCTATGAAGAACCAAATATAACAAAGAATTGATAAACTGATCAGAAACGTTACTTGTTTAAAATACATCATAGAAAGAAAACATGAGACGAGAAAGATTTCACACAGTAGCCCTATAAGCTGTCAAAACTGTACCTCATGCTTTGATTTCAAGGCAAAAGATTACATTAATTTGATTAATAACTTTATTTTTAAAAAATGTTCAAAGAAACCAGAGATTGTCTTTAAAGCTTGAAAATTCATAAAAAGCTTTTATACAGATCATTTGTAAAAGTGTTGTGAGAGATTCGGAGAAATGCATACACATGCTTCAGAAGTCCAGTATTATGAAGGCATGTGACACCTATCCTCAAATCCTATCCACCTCGATTTCTTAAAACTTGTGCAAATTTATTATCTCCATTGCCACCACAAATGAATCGGCAACAAAAATACTTCCTTTCCATAAACAAAGTTGAACACTCTATTAAAAATTTTATAAAATTTAATACATTTATGAAAAAGTATATTGAAATACATCAACATTTATCATAAACTCAACTGTAAGTGATACATTGAAGCATCTTATAATTGATCTGTACATGTATTGGGGGGACAGCAGGAACACACACTAGAGAGAAAAATACATAATACTGTAAAAGGAGTTGTTCTCTAAAGCTTACAATAAAGCATTGCTATTGCAGGTGATCTTAATGCCTAACTTTCACATGTGCAATATCCCTTTTTCATCCACAGAGGTCTGTTACTCTTACTCATACCAACAGCTGATGAGGTAAGTAGGCACAACTTTTTCTAAAGCTTGCATGTTTGTTCCCAAAATATTTTAAGCGTCTTACCGATCCACCTGGTGGGATCCAGAAACAGACAGAGCTGGCAGCTATTCTATTGCTCATTTATTACGTGTTTTTTTCATTTAGATTTCTGCATAGAACTTCCTCGTCAGACTATTAGCACTTTCACATAACTCAATATTTACCTTTTCTAGCCCACTCCTTGCATCAGTCACAGAAGAACTCTTTCGTACCTCATAGAAAATGACTGTGGCAGAAAGGTGCTTTATATCTTGCTACTTGTTTCTAGTGCCTTACTAGTCCATTCCTTGTTTCCAGCTAAGGAAGTGCTGAGGTAATTGAGTGCTATTGTAGCACATAGCACTTCTACATTCTACTTGCCAATTTCATCATCTTTCACTTATTTCATAATCTGTCGTTATATTATTGTATGAATGCCCCTGAAAGATCATGGCACTGTGGAAGAACATATGACTCAATGCAGACTCCAAAAAAATGAATTTTCTACTGTGACATTTTTGATTTACTCAAGATTTCCCCTCCCAGTCTGATCTGCAATCCTGAAATTTTATATGACTTCTGAATCTAAACAATATTTTACTCCTCTCCCAAATTCAAGACATGAATTCTAAGTTGACATTTTGTACAAGGTATTTCCACCTAAGGTATTACAGAGTTTCAATATTCCTTTTCTGTCTTTCTTTTACTTTTTTTAAGTAAGGAATAAAAAGCCTTTGGGTCGGTCTGTTTGAGCTTTCCATTTGAAATGAGAGGGAGAGCCAAGGGGAAGTATCAGAGAATTCTTCTTGCTAGCAATACCCCAAGACCTCACTGAGAGATTATTCTTCACTTCTCTCAAAGATCTGTAGCAGTTGCAAGCACACACTTTGCTCAGCATGATACAGGTATTTCAGCTTTCAGAAAGAAACAACACACCCTCAGTAATGAAAATATAGCAAACAATATGAGGAAACATTCACTACAAAAGTAAGCACCCAGTTCAGCGTGGAAGAGCTTATGCAAATCACCATATGTCAAGTGAAGCTAAGTGAGCTTCAGCTAATAATATTTCATTGTACTCCACTTGTCTAGCTCTTAAAGTCAACAAGCCCATCTGATCTTGGTATCATAAGTTATGGGACGCAAAATGAACTGCAGATTTCAAAGTTCTTGGTAGGTGAGATTATAACCAGAATCAATCCAAACTAGCATCCTTATTGTCTCGTTAATCTTTTCAATTTCCTGTAACATACTTGTTACCACAGTATCAATTATCATAGTTGCAAAGTTCACAAATTGCATAGTATCATAACATGGTATTTTATATAATAATATATAATGCAGTTAAATTTACAGAGCCACTACCATGTTTATTAATAGAAATAAATCAATGTAAAATGCTACTTAAATCAAATGAGCGATAAAAACATCTAACTGATTTGTAGCACAAACTCAACATCCAACAATACATGCCGGACAAGAGAATACAAGAGACTTCAATAAAAACTGGAAATTCCCTAGTTTGGTCTAATAAGGATGTCTTCATGGCAATTAGCTCAGTCAATTAGAATAGAAAGGGTCCGTGAAGCTCTCCCTACTGATTGCATTCACATAATGCTGTCAATGGTGAGGGCAAAACATCAGATAGTGAGATCTCATGAGTCACAGCTTTAAATATAATTATTGACACTTTGAAGAATAAGCAAGTCAATCAAAACACATTTCTCTTCTAGTGTCATCAGACATTAAGCACATGGAGTCACCCCACAGGCAATATCCCCATGCACAGATGTAAGAAAAGTGGCAGCTATCTATTAGCATGAAAATATACAGGTGTTTTCTTAGTACAAACCTGTATTTTCACAGAGAAATCGTCTGAGACATCTTGTTTCAGGCACAGATCCATTATGCTTGATAACAGTCATCCAACAGAAGATTAAAACAAACTAAACTAAAACAGTATTTTACCTGTTTTCTGTTGTCCCTTTGTCACCTGATCAAATGAGTGGAATATCACTGTAATTCACACACTCCACAATTAAAAAGAGTCTTTATTGCTTCTGATCAGTTCACAGTAGGGTCTGTGAGGTATGACTGAAATCAAACGATGCAACAGGACTGTGGAGCAAAACAGCACATGAAAAAAAACCCCAAACCAGAGTGTAGAGGGCATATTGTAATAAAATTCAATTTCTTTTCTTTGTTTATCCTGCTCTAAAATTACTTGGTTCACATGATTCAGTCCCCACATAAGATGACACATCTGCTTCAGGGACCACTCAGACTAAAACTGAGGTTCAACATGCAGAGTACTTATCAACCTTAACAATGTAAGAGAGAGATTATTCTTTTTATAATTCATTTCACTTAAAGCCTTTAATCTTACAAGAATTAGAGCCTTCAGCCTCATCTCCATATAGGCTGGGTAGCAGTCTACCCTAAATCTCATTCCTCTAGCTTGTCTGCATTCCAGCAAAAAACAGTCAAAAGGCCCTGAAAAGGAAGCATCAGAAAACCCTACTTCAGCCAATGCTGTGTTACCCTGCCTGTATGGTGCAAACTGAACGGTCACGATTCTCAAACACATGAAATGAATAGGACCACCTATTCCCGGGTCAGTCATGAGTTGGCTTCTCAGTCTATACAAAGGAGCAGACTCACAATTTCTGTATTAAATTCTCAGTATAACACAAGGTTGTCCAGAGAAAGAACAATTCATGTCACACTACTACTTCTCCTAAAGCACAAACAAATCACAAAGGAAAAGGTATGGGTTTGTCTCAAGCAACCTTGCTCTCAGTGTACCAGGCAGCACAGCAGAGGAGACAAGGAGGGACGTCTGATGCAGCACGTGGAGAGAAGAGACCACATTCCTTATGCTGACACCGTTCCTCAGGCTGTAAATACATATACTTCAGAGTAGACTATTGCCACTTTCACATATACGGAACAGAAAAATTTGCTTTTTATGTAAGAAAACAGAGAATGAACTTGCTTACAACTACAGCTGTTATTTCTGTTTCAGATAACCAAACTTTGAAAAATGACAATGGTTTGCTTTTTGCTCTTTCAATAAGCTGTAAAAAATTGGCATCATATTAGTGTTTTATTAGAAACATTTAAAGATATATACTGTGAATGTTAGAACTTGGGCTGCTGTAATTTAAAGAAGATTGTGCGTTTTGTACAAAGACGTGTGTAAAAATGTACTGTTATATTTTAACATGATTTGACATAAATCCTACAGAGAAAAGTAGTGAAACTGACAGCTAAGTCAGCCTTTGAACAAATCCTGACACACTCACTGTTTGAAGGGTTTTTTTTTTTTCAATTACCTCCCAGTTATACTGCAAACAATAGGGGCTTGAAGTCAGGAAAGCTGTAAATAATTTTAGCATAGTCTATGCATACACCATATGAAATATACTCAAATGTTCTCTTTTCTACTCTCAGAAATCACTGTTTTTCTGAGACATGCTTCTGTTCTTAAATGTCTCTAATAAGGAAGACTTCATGCTTCTCCTATACAGTCTGTTTCAGTGGTATTTTTGCATTTATAAGATTTTTAATTATATGTAACCCCAGTCTTTCTTGTTATAAAGTAAGAAAGCACTTAATTCTTGCCCTACTTGTCCTAAATCTGGAAAACAGGTTATTCTCCCCTTTTTCAGGAGCTTATCATGTCAAATGAAGATTTATCATTTATTTCTCCTTTTTTGATTTTAAAGCCATATTTATTCAAAAATTCTCTCATGTCATGTATTTTTTTTTTTTAACCAATAAGATATGTTGCTCTTTTGGGAAACTCTTCAGGTTTTTCCTCAAAGTATAATGACCAAAACATTACAAAAGCATTACTGAAGCTGAACAGAGATGAAAAATTGTCTCCCAAACTATACATGGAATCACAGAATAATTCAGGCTAGGGGAAAATCAGGACACCTTTTGTCCAATCTTCAGCTCAGAGCAGGGTAAGCTGTGAGGTCAGACCAGCATGCTCAGGGCTTTATCCAGTCTGGTCTTGAGCATCTCCAAGAATGGAGACTAAACAGCCTCTTGGGGAAACCTGTTCCACAGTTTGACTGTCCTCAGAGTTCAAAAGTTTTTCCTTACATCCAGTCTGAAGCCCACTTGTTTCAGTTTACGCCTGTTGCCTTTCATTCCCCCCATGCATGCCCGTGAAAAGCCAAGCTCCTTCTTCTTGGTGACACACTTGTTGGTATGGGCAAACTGCTGTTATATCCTCCCAAAGCAGTCTCTTCTCCAGGCTGAACAAGCCCTGATCCCTCAGCCTCTCCTCACAGGACAAGTGTTCCAGCTCCTGACTAGCTTGGGGATCTTCTGCTGATCTCACTTCAGTTAGTTGATGTCTGTCTTGTATTGGGGGGCCCAAAACTGGATGCAGTATCTAGATGAGGTCTCACAAATTCTGAACAGAAGTGGGATAATCCTTTTCCCTCAATCTCCTGTCTGTGGCCCTATGAATACAGCCCTGTTCCGCCTCTGCTGGCCCCAGGTAATTCATTTGTCACAGGCCTTCAGGTAGCACATGACCCATTAACCAATACTCTCTGGTCCCAGCCATCCAACCAGCTTTTTACCCATCTAGTTTTCCACCCATCCAGGGTGTAATATTCAAAACTAATAGTGTTGAAAGCCTTATTAAAGTCAAGGTAAATAACACCCATTGCTTTCCCCATGTTCACAAATCCAGTCATTTCATCGCAGAAAGCAATCAGGTTGGTCAGGCACGGATTCCTCTTGGTAAATCCATGCTGACTGTTCCCAGTCACCACCTTCTCCTTCATGGGCCCAGATGTGGGCTTTAGGAGGATTTCATGATTCCACCAGAAGCTAACATGAGGTGTCCATACTATAGTTCTCTGTATTGTCTTTTTGGCCTTTTTTGAAGATGTGTTCAGAATTTGCCTTTCTCCACTCATCAAATCATGTCCCAAATTTTGCTCCCTCCATCCTGACATCATTGTACAGAGTCATCTTCAGTTTGTAATCCCTCCTCTCCTCCCCTGCTTCCCTGAATAGTTACCTAACCAATTGTTTCTCAGTTTGTATTTTGTCTCTGGTGATTTCTTCACACAGATGTTTCATTTATCTAAGTTTCATCACACCTTTTGGTGATTACTTCTCCATTTTTCAATGTTATTTTGAATGCTGAGTCTAGTCTCTAAAGACTATTTATTCTCCTCAGTTTTGTAGATGGCAAATTAATCTACAAAATTGATAAGCAATATATATTTCTATTTCATCACCCATCAGGTTAATGACAATACTGAATAAAGCCAGGTCTAAGACCATAGCAAAATCCTTATGACACACACTTTCACTCTGAATGTAAGCCACTTTGTCATTATGCAGAACACTTCTGCAACCAGCTTTGTGCTTTCTCTTTATTGATCCATCTAGATCAAATGCAGATTAAAATACCATGTGAAACAATACAAAATCCTTACTTAATCAGGATTTATGACACTTACTGCTTCTTCTCGTAATCATACAGGACTATATGATTAGAGAGCTTTGACATAATTTATTAATGATCTGTGCATTTCTACCATGCAATTTTTTACCTCTTATTTCTAATTTTTAGAACTCAAAATGTCGTAAGTTAGGTCACTCATCAGCAAACTAGAAGCATTATGTGTTAATATCACAACTATAACAGATCACATTGATTCTATCTATATCTTTTACAACAGGAGTCTTAACATATAAAGATTTTTGGGGTGGTCAGGTGAATGATGGATATAAGAAAGGAATTGAGGATTTTTTGTTTTGTTTTACATCATTACTGAATTTAGATTGCCTGGATTTTGACATGTTCATTGTGAAACAAATTCTATAGGCCTATGTTGCAACAGCTGCTAAGTGAACAATTTTTTTGAGATATGGGTGGCAGCATGATGTCCCAAGATGGGCAGCCAAAAATAGAGACACAATAATTATTTACAAGTAACTTGTCCATAACACTTACTTAAATTTTGCATTGGTTTTCTTTTTGTATTTTAAGCAAAATATATTTGATAAAAAAAAGAATAAAATTTTGAGTTGTTCCATTATATGATTAAATACTTTAATCTAAAAAAAAAAAAAAAAAAATCTGAAATTGTTTAAGGCAACTCAACCACACTTTGGCTGGGTTTTCATCCTCAAATACTTTATTTTGTGTTTTACTTCAGCTAAACCTCAGATATACATCAGAAAAATACATTTCCCCCAGGTACAGCAAAAGTAAAAAATCCTACACTGTTGTCATTGATTTTTAATCAATATTGATCAAAATTCCTTGATTTTAGGAACGAGTCATGCATAGTGTATTAAATGGTTATAGTCTCTATGTGCTTAATTTCCCTGTATAGTGAAAGATTTTTTTAATAGATTGTACTTCATATTAGAGGTGACAGATATTCCTGATCTTGTACAATAAGCACTTCTATTTTACAGCGTTTTTACACATCTGTTTTTCCTCCATGAAGTTTGACTGAAATTTTTATAGCATGTTGTATATACCCAGTGGACTGTAACAATCTGAATTTCTGTAATATCCCATCCTAGAAATGCATATTTAAGTAATTCTTAAAAGGATATAATGTGTTATAATTGAAAACCTCAGCTCCATTCCTTCCAAAGCTCATACTTATGTGAGTAATACCACGAAGCACTGCAAGATCAGTGCCAGGCTTACTAATGCAAATAAAGGTTTGTAGAACCTAGCTCTGTAGAGGCTCCCATATGCTTACTACTGATGTCCATACCAGATAAATAAATGCAGCCTTAGCATTCATAACCAAACATACTCCCTAGGTAAGAAATAGTTTGCAGAAAAAAAAATCTGGAAACACTTTTCAATGCCTTTATAGACGCCCATACACCCAAAATAACAGGATATTGAAATATCCATATTACCCTTGTAAACCCTTCAGGGGTTGTATAGAAAACACAGAACTCTCTACAGCCCTTCATGGACACATAGGTTCTGAACCTGCAAGCTGACAGCACAGAAGAGTAGGAGGAAATACTTAAACTGATCTTGGTTGACTTCCATGATTTAATATAACTTCCATGTTCAGAGCATATGCAACCAGCATAGCAAAGCAATTTTAGCAGACACATTATTCCTCTGCCACCTGGCAAACAAGGACAACATTTCAATTGCAATGATGAAGAAAACTATCAGTACAGCTTCTGATTAATAACACTCTCCTTGGAGAGGCAAAAATTGTGTGAAATGTACATTGAACTGCTACTTTACTCTTCATAGCATTCATCTAAATATGGGATTAAGATTGGGAAGAACCTGTGCTAATTTTGGCTGCACCAAGGAGTGACTAAAGCAAGTGCTTCATGTTGCAAACAGATTAGGATTTTTCTAAGTGAATTCCACTGACTCTCTGAACACCTTCTCGAGATAGCAAGCTTGTTATTTTGGCTCCTATCGCTGTACAGATCTTATATTTTAATCCCATAAATCTCACTGTTCTTTCACGCTCCCTTGTTTCTGAAGGCATGCTTGCTGCAGTGAGTGGAATGCAAGCAGATGCTCACATAATACAGTACAGTAACATATAAGGACACTCAGTAAGAAGCTGAAGACGAATTGTTATGACAGCCCCGTGCTACCCCATTACTAATCAGTCTTTTCCATCAAAATAATTAGTTTTGGCATGGTGCTGTACTGGTAAGATAGTAGTATAAATTACTTCCAAGTGCAGCAGCCCATAACTCTACAGTACCATAAACCACTTTCTGAAATAGTTGAGCCTTAGATAGATTTTTAATTTTCTAGTCCTACTTTTACCTAAATCAGTACTTTCTAGTTTTTTGCTAGGATCTACTCATTCATCCTGGGCTTTAAATATACCAGCACTTTTCAAACATATTCGAAATATAAAGATTCACAGTAGCAGTATGAATACTTTCATGCAATACTTCATTGCTAAAAAAAAAAAAAAAAAAAAAAAACAAAAACCACACAACCAAAAAAACACCAAACAAAAAACCCAACACCCTTTTTTTTTTTTAAATAAGCTTCACTCCTCATAAAACCTAACAGCTCCAGAACATTCTATTTTCCTTGCAAACTTTTATAAGCAATTTCTGTAAGCAGCTATTTCTGTGCCATTGCGACAACAATTTGCTATTTTCTCTTATTTGTTTCAGGTGAATAAAAATATTGCACACATTTAGTTTAATTCTTTCATTTCAACCATGTGAAGCAAATTTGGAATCTCCTTAAGAACTTGATTACCTTGGATTAGTCTTAGACTCCTTTTTTGGAAGTCACAATTCAATCAGGTATAGCCTTTGAAACTTGAATATTTGTTCAATCAGCTTGTTAAAAAGGGTAAAAACTGACCTGTGCTCAGAAAATTATTGTCTTTTTAAATTATCTCAAATTGGCACTAAAATCTGAAGAATCCCAAATCAAGAACTAGTTTTGAAAGGTACATGGGTTTGTGCATGGGATTACAAAAATCTCAGTAAGCTATGTGCTTGTAACCAACACCTGATTATCCTGCTTTCTTAAAATAGCATGTTCTATGTCCACCATACATAGTACAATTTATAGAAGGCTTTATTAAAAATAATGAATGACAGTTACATTAGGCCAAATTAACACTTCTAAATAAATAACAGGTTTTGACAGTTCACTAAATAGCCAGCTGGTTCCTTCATTGTTTTACTTTAATGGTTTTCATGAATCATGGACCCTTAACCAGTGATCCACTCCAGGATTCATGAATGCAGTATGATGTGTTTTGTGAGGATGAAAAACTCTGCATGTAGCTCACATTTATGGTACGAAAAAAGAATATTAATAGGGAAGAAATAATCTTCAGGTTTACAAGAAGTCATAGAAAGCAATAAGTCTGTGTACAAAAAGTATCCAAGGCCAGTATTTAGTTTCACAGCAACTGCATCATTCTTGCCTAGCATGGTAGATGTATAAGCAAATTCCATCTCCCTGCATCCTCTGTTTTATCAGCTAGATTTCTAGAGTACTCAACATCCCAATGGAATATTAGAAATTAAATACAGAAATTAAATGAACTTTCACATATTTAAAGTAAGAAAAAAAGCAGAGGAAGAAAAATAGTCAAATTAGAAGAAAAATCATCACAGAAAAGCTGCCCAGGAAGACATTTCCAGTACAATCTTCATGAGATAATCAGAGGATACAGCTATCCTGAAGAGATGACAGAAAGTCTTACCTTTACAGCGCTATTTATAAGCAGTTATCAAACCAATATTCTTGTGATCATGATCTCTGTCAGTAGTCGGGAAGCCCTCTCTAAGAAAGACTCTCTGTAAATAATGACTGAATATAAAGATTATAATGTGATGTCTGTCTGGGTGTGCAGACAATACAAAGGTTTGAATTACTCAAACTACACACACATATCTTCCATTTTTTTTACATTTTAAAGATTTAAAATTCTAAGACAGAAATATGGCAATCATGACGTGGGCCAACTCTATCTTTCACTTAAAGATGTTGTATGATAGTTATATACTGTATGATAGCAATGATGACATGCCTAAAGAACATACAAGGTGAAAATATATTTTGAAGGACATCTCTCTCTGGAATGTCGTTCTTCAACATTAGAGCATTTCTATTCAGAGACACATTAATTTTAAAGCTGATTAATAAATACTAAGCTATTTTGTGGATTGATTTTTTTAGCAGTAAATAGAGGACTAGAAGAGCAGTGTCTCCCAACTCATAATAGAAGAGCTGTTTCAGCAGCACAATCCTTTTCAGGACTGTGGTATTTTCATCCACTTACCCAATGTCATTAGAAATGTTTTGACAAATTACAAAGGGATAGGCAATGAAGTAAATAAGAATAAGTACAGCATTAATGCAACAGAGCATATTAAGATCTGAAAATAAAATCAGTAAACAAATCAACAATAAAAAAGGGAAAGAAAATTCCCAGTAAATTAATCATTCTAACTACCAAAGAAAATGCCAGTATTTATATTCCAACTCTCAGAGCTGTCTTCAAACCTACCTATTTTGTCATACAATACCTACTTTTGCTTTTGAAAAACTTGATACATACAAAAATCTCATAATTTTCAAAAGCTCAACTACTCTAAGGTGTTGAAGCCAGATGTTCAAAGCACTGAGCCATACCAAAAATACCATTGAAGACTACGATGCTAGACCACAAATTAATTTGCTTTATAGTGCTGATCTATGCAATGGATTAAACTTTTAGTATTGTTAGAGTTTTTTGTCTTTTCTTAAACAAGAAAATTGAAACAAGGTTTTTCATAACTGTTTTCAAACACTCAGTACACTTGCTTTCAAAATAGCCTTGTTTTCTTTAAAGTTATTACTTATGGGCCCAAAGGAATAATGCTTAGATACCCCTTTCCAATACCATCATTAAAAAATAGATTATTCCAATCTTGCAGTTCCAGTGCAGACTTCAGGAGGATCAGAATTAATGCAAAGGTCTTTAAGCAGCTGTGTTCTGGAATAATAATAATGGAATGGATTTGTGAATAAATAATTAGCTTTCTAAATTAACTTAATATTGCATACATACGTATCTGACCCTCCCAAAATACATGTCAGAGCCTGGAAATAACTGACAGAATAAATATTTGGAATCAAGGGAATGAAAGAGACAACTCCAAAGACTACAGGTTTATTAAAGGCTTTCTTAAAAACATCTGAAAGGGAAAAAGAAGGAGCAATGATCACAAAATGTATCAGTTATTTGTAGCTGAGACAACAGCTCATAAGGATACTTAGAAGAAAAGCTGAAGCCTACAGAAATATAGTCGTGCTAAGAATACTGATAGCATGACTTGATCTAAGGGAAATAAAGAAACTGAAAAGGTACTAGCAGATGATGTTACACTTTGTCTCTTAAGCCTACTAGCTAAATAACATATACAAATTTAGTAATCATACTTCTTATTCTTCTAACAAGCAAGTTACTGACAATTGGTACTCAAAAAAATTCTTTCAGACTGCTCAGAATTGATAACTGCTCTCCACGTATAATTTTCTTACCACCTTTGCATATACTCTCTATAGTTTTGTCTAGACCGTATTATGGGAGACCTTATGAGAAATCTTACTAACTGTATGGTAGATGATATCCACTATTTTACTATAGCCACAAGTACAATTAGCACGTTGCAAAAGGATACAGTTTGTTCCTGGCAAATTCATACTTAATGTTGCTCTTTTATGCCGCCTCGATTACAAATAGTTTATTTTTCCCAGGAATTACTGTAAAAATGATTACTTTATAATTCTCAATCTCCTCTTTTTGCATCCTGTACTTACTATACTTATTACTTAAATTTCTGGTACTTCATCCGTCTTGCTCATGTTCTATGAAACCCCTATGAGATACATTTGAGCTAACATGTCTGAGAAAGATTCAGTTGGCCCTGTAAGTAACCTGGGACAAGTTTCATCACATTCTAACAACATGAAAATAAATAACCAGGTGATCTATATAAACTGATATCTCATACGATTGTCACTGGTATTAAATGATGCCCACCTAATCACAGATGAAGAAAAAGACTGAACAAAATAATAAACACACTGATCAGTAAACACTGATGACAGGTTTTCTTCTCCTCACCACTTTCTTCTTACTATTAAAACCATTTATTTGAACAACTACCAATTCTTCTGACTCCTTAGATTTACATTACTTAGGATCTTATCAATTAGTTATCTTATCAGTTCTAATCAGTATATCTTATCAGTTCACTGAAATCTGCTTCCAGGAAGTACATAATTTTAATTTTGCTGTTTTTCTTCTTCTCCTGAACTCTACTGCTTCATAAACAGCCTCACTCTCTATTTTCCATGTTCTCCTTTAGTTCCTTCTCCATTAGTTTGGATCAAACCTACAAGAACCTTACAACCTTTTGCTTTCTTTGTAGTACATATTGAAAGCTGATCATCATCATTGTCACTGATGCAGTACAGGACTCTGCTGAACAGTATTTTCCTGTATTCCTTTCCCCGACAGAAATGTCTAGGATTTGGAGTCGCATATCATATTTAAAAAAAAAAAAAAAAAAGTCAGTCTTGCTTCCCTAATTGTCTTCATTTGCTGGATGATGAAAGGACCTCCTCATGACATTGCCCACATTCTTTTCCCTTTCAAATATTTTCAGTCCCTCTACAGTCTGGCATTCTGAGTATGGAAGTAAAATATTTTTAATGCATTGGTGGATAAGTTAGAACTTATTTACAGGCATACTGGCAACATTTCCAAAGCAGACAGATAAATTCAGGCTTTACAGTGCTTATTTAGCAGACTGAATACGTGGTTATTCTTTAATATTGGTGGTTATGAGGTTATTCTTTAATCACAATGAGTAGTTGAGTCAAATATTTATCATACTTGAAAAAGTAGCTGAAGTCAAGCAAGGCAAAGGGTTGTTCAGGACTCCACCATTTTACAATGGGAAAAGTAAGTGGCTTTTTTGTGTTGTCTATCAAGCAAAGTTTTGAAACATATGCATAAACATTAACAATAAAAACAGATCAGGGCTTAGAAACAAACTAATGTTCGTCTTAGAAACAAACAACAGGCTCAGCCAAGAATCAATCCGGTTTTTTCCTTCTTTTGTGGGAAATGTTAAGCATTCCTTTAATAGTAGGAATTCTTTTAAAATCAGTTTTACAACATTTTTTTTTCCCTTCTCAAAAGGTAGGTGATACTGTTAATTGAGAGAAGCTTTTTAAGAAGTTGACACCCTTTATCCCTGAACAAAGATTACATGCACAGTAAGTTGTAATCCTTGGCTTTGCAATATTGCTTTACGAGGTTAAGAAGATGAATGTTCATTGCTTTTAATCCTTACCATGATTTACGAGACTCTGGGTATCCTTTCCCCAGAGCATCTACAACTGTGCGGTTATTCTGCCTGCTGCTTAAATTACAGAGACATCTGCAAAGTAAATTATGGATTGTTGTCCCACAACCAAGCTGCCTCTTCATCTCTCCTGTAGTATTTCTTTGATAACAACAAAAGGATTTTTTTTCCCCTTGTTTATCACTCTTGTTTTGCCAGACTGGGTGATATTATGATGACCTGGATTACTGCCTGCCGTGCAAACTTTCAAACAACATGTTCAGCTGTAAAAACCCACAGTGAAAAGGAAGGGAGGGAACGGGCTGTAAGGGACAGAGCAGACAGCTACATAATGTTTGCTTTGTGCGTTAAGCTCTTCAAAGTTCACAAATCTAGAGCTTATTTTCCTCATCTTAACAGAAATTTACGTAGCTAAAACAAACATTTGAGCACTTAAACCCATTCTGAATGAAGTGAATATATAGCTTTTTGTTGCTCTAATATTTCTCTATTACGTGTCCATTAATATGCTGATTTCCACATCTCTACTTATAGGCATGTATTCCAATATAAACGTATCAAACTCATCTAGGCTTATCTAACCCATATGAAAAGCTGAGCTCCTATGCGGTGTAGATGTACATTTGTGCATCTGAAATAGAGTAATTTGTGGAGCTTATACTGTAACACTGAGAATTAGATCACTTATCCCATTTAAAATTTTAAGTCAGATTTTTAACTATATGCCTAATTTTATAATCTTGCACTTTAAAACTTTATTTCATAATATATGCAGTGAGGATATAAACTCATTATCAATAACAAGTCACAGTTTAAGGTAACTGGTCCAAGATTTCAAAACCGCAGAAAAAAGACAGCGAGCCAAGGCTTTTCAAAGTACAGATGCAACTACTTTTTTACTACAGTATGTATTTCCCTCTCAGTTTCTCCTCTCTATCCCATTCATCCTCTGTGCTTGTCCACCTTTGTGGACTTTGAATCACTGTTCCCACCACAACGAAGCATGCCAATGTTCATGTTCATTCAATGTTCGTTCGAAACATGCCATGTCCGCACACGGGTGTTCTCAGAAGGTATTCTACCAAGTGCTGATCTCATCAAATTTCAGATAAAATCTAATAAAATCATTCCACGTTACTTGCTCTCTATTATCCCTCTCATTATGTTTTCGTACTGTCTACCTGAATGCCCTGAAACAATATGCAATTTCGATTACAATCCAGGTGTCAAAAAAATAACATTTTAAAGGTAAAGTGCATGGCAATATATCATCCAAAAACGGTTTTACAAAGCAGAAGTAATAGCCACATCCCAAGCTCCTATGGCACAATTCCAGTGAGCCTAGTCAAGATAACAAATGCTGATAGCATTGACATTAGAGAAACTCTTTTTATATATTTGGCAGAGTCACTGAGATATAATCTCAATTTCCTAATTCCCTTTGACTATGTCAGAAGCCCAGAGTTCAGTGAGAGAAGATACGTAACCAAAAATTGTATTGAGCTATTTGTCCCAAAGAACAACCAGTAAAGACAGGCTTGAGTAATAAAAACTAGGATCCAGACTCTTCCAACTTTGTATCTGAAGTTTTCATCAGAATTTTATGGAAAAAATACATATCAAATTTTTAAGTATTTACATAAAATATGTCACACAATTACCAAAATGCAGCCACATGTAAAAAAACCTGTCTTTAATATCAGCCACATAACTGTACTGGACAGCATAAAAGTACTTTATCCACTGAAATCAAGGACTGTATAAAATGGAATTTAAGCAGAACAATGTCTTACTATAAATAAAATATTAATAGTTTTTTAATAAAATCAAAACCTATATATATTGTGCTTGTTTCTCACTGACATTAAACAACAACCAGCCTTAAACAACTCTCTACAGCTTTTGCCTTTACTGTAGAACTTCAGAGGACAGTTTCCCGATCTTTTTTGCTCTATATCTGCCTGCAAATGAGTGTTCATAGCAAGCATCCAACAAAGCTGTGATACATAGAGTGTTACTGAATTTAATCATTCCATGCCACCTGTACTTTTTTTCTCTAGTGTACAATGCTTCATAGACCAAATTGCTAAAAACATAACAAAACAAAACAAACAAACAACAAAAAACCACAACCTACACCCACTAACCTTTGCCATCTCCTGGAGACTGTGCTTCAAATTCATTTAGGCTTTTACCTCAAAATATAATTCACTTCAAAGTTATAAAATTCATACCTGCCTCTGATTTTTTTTTTTTGTCATCCCCAGCATTAGATTCTTGCCAAGAATAGTAAATAATAAAGCCACTTTATAGTGGATTCCATAAGCAACAACTAAAGTAGACAACAGCATATTAATAAACATGAGGAAGTCTATGACATTGTTTTTTACCCCTGTGAAAGAGGTTCTGCTAAGGTACGCCTTTGAAATGAGACAAATACCATTTGACAAAAATAGCACCCTCCAATTACAAGAAAAAGCATTGTAAAAGTAAAGCTCAGAAAGAGAAAATTAGTTTCTGTCCTTTAAGAGGTACAGAACAGACTGTAAAGGTACTTTTATTTTCTCCAATCTGCACGTAAATTGGAATAGCCTTCAAAAGGTAACATAAGCACAGGCCTTTGTAAATAGTCAATTGGTCAGTAGTAGTGCAGTCTCTGGATTGCATCAAGTATTTTTGTTGAGATATGCAGCAAAGATATTAGATCCTTGGATTTTTCCACCTCAGTTTCATGGGCCTAGAACTAATTTGTGTTGAATACATAAATAACAAAATAGAAAAACAGGTGAGAACTGAATCCATTAGGTTTAACATGATGAGTTGACTGCAATTATTACAAGTTTCTTGGAAATGAGAGAGACATCTATAGAGTTTTTAGAAAGTCTACCTGTGAATATGATGCCACATCTTCCAAGATCTTACAGAAGTAAAGTTCAGACTGGCCTCATTCACCACAATCCTCAACTGATTGGGTCACTATGGTCTGTAAAAACATACAAAAGTTAAATTGTCATTGTCAACAGTTGTTCCTCATGAGACTGAAAAAGTTAACAGAAAAAAACAGGGAGCATGCTATTAAGGAACTCAATCTAGAAAAAAAAAAAAAAATTATAGATCACCACACAGCAGTTTTTCTGTGCCTCGTGTCAATACGGCAAGGTGAGGAGCAGGACACAGATATCCCTTGAAGCAGATGGACCCCACTGAACAAACATTCAGAATTAAACTGCTCACATTCCTTATAGTTGTCTAAAACTTGTAGGATTTTTACTGCCAGTAGGCATTACTGCAGAAAATCATATTATGGCTCTGACTTGTATGCATTGCCTTGTCTGGGTTTCCTTTGTGCCAGCTATCATTCAACACAGTATGAAAATAAACACACAAAGATTTCTTTGAAAAGGATGGAGGAGTGATAATATGAGCTAGGGACATCACATATAATGTTTTGTTCTTTGTTTTGCAGCCAATTTTGTCACTACCATAATGGTATAAGTCGGTATTGTATATGGCAGGATGATAATTTTTCTTATAAGTGCAAAGTCTATAACTCACAGAAGCAACTTCCATAACCAGCCCATCCTGAACTGTTAGAGCTCCGAGACACATTCTTATCTGAGCCTTGATCTAATGATTAGATCATTAAGAAAACAAACAAACAAAAAAACAAACAAGAAGATGATAGAAAGTGTTTTCTATTACTTCAACAGGTCTAAAACTTGGAGGGTTCTTTGGTGCTTTTATTTTTTGTTCAGTTGTTTGTATATTGGAATTTCTGAATGCATATGGACAGAAGGAGAAATGAATAGGAGGGAAAAGAAGAAGGAAATTAAAAAAACAAGGGACCCCAAACTTATGCCTGAAGGGATATTAAAAGAGAGATGGCATCCAGATATAAAACTATAAAAGCAGAGAAAACTCAAGGGAAGACAAACAGCTAAGCTGGTGAGAATCTATTTGCATTCTTTCACACCCCAGGCAGTGGTCTTATCCAAGATAAGGGGCTACTAAAGAGAGACATAATACCTACTCTGTGCCAAAACATTAGATTATATTAAATTAAAGCTTTTAGAAATTTACAAACACAGAAGTTGCAGATAAATTATGCACGCAAAGGGGAATAAGCCATTTATACAGACATTAATAACCCAAATCTCCATACTTCAAGTAAACATTAAAACAAAAGCTAGTAGTATACTACAACATAAATTATATATTTATAAACGTGTAACTTGATTTGCAGTACTTGCGCTCCCCTGCCTCCACTGGGTTAATACATAACTGCTTTCAGTACCTTGGGAAGCTACAATATCTTAGATTCTAAGGGGGATCAAAAGTCAAAAGGGAGGTTGGGAGGGGGGGGGGGGGGAAGAGGGGGAGGTGCATGGCAGAAAGCACAGCATTTCCTTTAATTTCAGTGGAAGGAATATTTATTCAATAATTACGTGTATTTAATTTTGAAATTATTACTACCATTCAACTAGAAATTTGTTATGCCCAAGTGATTTTATTCACTGAGAATTTACTGTAGGAATGATTGACTCCAATTCCAATAGCTGGTACTATTCAAATACTCAGACCAGATAGACATGGTGTTCTCTTCTACCCTTTAAATTCATCATATTTGGGAGGGAGGCAGCACCAGAACCAAACCTACCCACTTAACAGGAGAATTCCTTTTGACTTTCTTGGTAAGGCAAGCAGGATTTGAATCACATGTTTTTACTCCAAGCTTACCGAATCAACCACATTCACTTTTCTTTTTAAAAATTTACTTGTGGCTCTTACACTAAAAAATGAGTCTACCTACCAAAAAACAAATTAACAAACAAAAAAAAAAAAACAATCCAAGGAGAGAAGAATCCCAACACTGTACAAGCTTTTTGTGTCTCAGAAACCACCAACAGAAAATGAAAAATCCAAAACAACCAGTTTTTTCTCACTGTTAGTTCTTCATGTTATTGAATTGGATTTGATAACAATGATATTAACTTCATGGATCGATAACACTTGATACCAGTTAAAAACAGCAGCTGAAGCATGCATCTAGAACTACACACATTGTAGGAGTCCTGAGTCTACTGATGTAGAAATGAATTAGGAAGTTCGGAAAGCCAAGAAAAAAAAAAAAGAATCCAGCTTTTTGGTGTTAGCACTGCAAGTTCCTGTTTCCTTAAAAATATTGTTAACATGCAGCATACAGCTCTAGTTATTTATTGATTAGTACCTTTTACCAAAAACATTGGCAACGAGAAAGAGATCACAATGACTCTTATTGCAAATAAGGATTGGAGTGGTTCTGTAAACCTTATTGATTTTTTCTCAGTTGCATTGATTAAATTTGAAAAATCTTTTCTGCAAATACCCAGTTTACTTAGCTAGAGGAAAAGTACAGCATGAGAACTATAACATTTAGCCTGAGAAGTCTGACTGGGAACTATGGTGCCATTTGGGTACACTGCAATATACTGGCATTCACAGAGAAGTTTTTGAACACATTTACAAAACAAAGTTAAAGCTGCCAGGATTGTTATCATCCATGAAACGGCAGGAAGTACCAAATGATACAGAACCTGCATATTTGATGAAATATCATACAGTTTGATTTACAGCTTTTTTTTTTTTTCCCCAAAGTTGAACATTTAACTGGTAGTTGTCTAACCTGTACTGTATGAAATTACGGTTCCTTATTCTCTTTTGGTTTTGTACGTGGACTGAATTTCACGGCACTTTTTTGTCTGTGTCCTCTTGCCCCCTGCCATGGGGGAGGCGGATCACAAGTGTGGATGAAGGTTACAGTTCCTATTGCCAAGCCATTTGTGAAGATGGCATCCAGGGGTCTGCTTTTCTTTTCACGTTCCCTTTACACTAACATTTATTCTTCATGAACAAAAGGTTTTCATGCAAGATACAAATTTGGGCCTGTCACACACATACAAGGTCATTTAGAAAGAACTGGGTCATAGATTGAAAGGCTTTTCTACCCCTCATTCCTCCTGTACTTCTCAATATTATCATTTTTACATTTTACTGCACTAGGGTGTTTACAGAAATTTGGCAGTCAAACACACACTGGAAAAACAAGAATGCCATGTAATTTTTAACCTCTCTTCAAAACCATAATAGCCAATTTTGTAAAGAAGAACATATCCATCTGGGCTTATTTGATAAATATGCTCTCAAACACAAATATGCAACAAGGCACAGCTAATAATGCTTTCATGTTTACTCATTCACAAATCAATATTAAAACAAGCAGCACTAACTCCTTTGCTGAAGCCTGAGATTCCTGTGATAAAATTCAGTAAAGCTTTCACAGACTACAGCCCTGCAGGGTAAGTCTTTGCATCCATCCCTGCGTTTTCCTGTTTCTTCTGTCTGCGGTAGATAGAGGCTGTTTCCTGTCACTGCTGGCAGTCTAAGTGAGATGCACCGGTTACAACCAACAGTGCATGTCATGGAATGATCATATTTGTTCACCCTTTTACAAAGACGCATCTGAAAGGATTCAAAAAGACCTTATACAAACCCAATGGGTTTCTAAAGCAGCTTTCTCCCCATGGAGAAAAAAATGCAGCAACCTCTAAATTAGTGTCTTTTTAGTGTGAGAAAACTTCTAATAATGAGACCATTACTTGAGTTTTAAAGGGCCCAATATTATTTTTATTCTCTCCTATGTTTTGTCTACCATAGAACTAAAAAGTACACAAAAAAACTCTACTAGTGAACTCTATTAGCTGGACTAGCTATATAGTCAAATGAGACAAAGATTATACTTTAAATACTGGGGATTTTGGGGGGGGTTTCAGGTGGGGCAGGGTGGGTGTTTTTTAAAGAAAAGGAACCTACTACCTTACAGTGACAATACATAGCAGATGGTCAAACTCTAAATTTAAAGTTACTTAAAAGAAAGGAAGATAGAATTGAAATAGGCAAGAACAGATAAAACATTATTAATTTAAGCATAAACCATATAAAAGACATTGCGATATGAGCATGCTGAAGCAACAGAACATCCTCCCAGTTTGCAGAGGACTCAGGGAACAGATTGAAGAAACAGGCAAAAAAAAAAAAAAAAGAGTCAGGAAGCATGCCTGTGTGAGCAACATAGCCACATTCTTCACAGGTTAACAGAATGAAAGGAAATGGATGGTGAAGGAGATGGTAAATGCAATCAAGTTTTATTCAGAAGAGTAAAGAGGAGGACAAATGTAATCCTCCATCATTTTAATATGACTCTGTGGTTCTTGAGATTGCCAGCAAGCTAAATGATTTCTTACAGGATTAAATTATATTGGTTTCAGGTGGCATTAATTATTAACATCAGGTCATCCAATTAAGGAGGGAAAAAGACAATGTGACATAGACAAGCAGTTGTAAATCTTTAGTACCTCAATTCAGGTAGGAATTGTCCATTTACTCAAAACAGGTCAAGCACAATTCCAAGGTCAAATAAATTCATATAAACTACTTGCTTAACAGTTTTCTGTGAATTGCAAATTGACAAAAAAAAAAATCTCTATTGCCACACATTTTTTCCTACTGAAAACAGAGAAAACAATCCAATTTATTAAAAAGAGAAATATTATTATAAAGGTGTTTAGAGTTGTGTTACATATAAAACTTTCACTTTTATTAATGTCACATGGACAAAACAGGAATCCAGAGTTTTTATTCCTTAACAGGAGCCTGATGGTAGCTGTGATGCTTTCAATGTGCCAGTGGACTGCAGATTCTTCCCTCCCTCACCTCCCAAAATACTTCTGAGGGTTAAAAAGTAAAGAAGTTTCCTTGTCCTTTCCTTCCTTAAACCCCTGACAATGGGAGTAGGTATTTTTGCAATGAGAGTACCAGTTCACTAGGAACTGGAATGAAACCAATCACCCATTTCACATGGCAATTGCACTGCTATCAGAGAGTAATGATTTTCAGTCACTACTGACTTGGCTTGAATCTGAACTACCAGCTCAAAGGTCAAAAGCTTTCTAACCAATTATCAATCTCCTGGTCCATTCAGCCCCCTCTATTATCTTAATTTCCTTTTGAAGATTAATGCTGTTGCCATAGTTTAATCAAATAAGCCTTTGGCTCTGACATTTACTTCCATCCTACAGCTGCTTCTTCACAGAGACGAGGCAAGAAAACCATAATAAAATTACTACCATAAATATCGCTTAAAAATTAAATATTGACTGTTCAAGATTTATTTAGGAATTAAGACAAAGAACTCTGTCAGTACACTGAGTATTATTTTATGGTCTCTTAAACATCTGAATTTTTGTCTGAATTTTCAGACTGGAATTCATGTGGTTTCAAATACCCAGAGCCCAATATGGCATATAAAAGTGTTTAGTCTTATTGATTAGACATTCAACATTTTCAAAGAATCATTGGAATATGTATAAAGAATCTATAGCTGGCCTTCTGAAAATTATCTTCTGGACTCCAGCCTGTCTGCCTTAATATCCTTCCCCCATAAAGATGTTATTTAGTACAAGGATAAGAATGACAGGATTACCTAGGATTGTTCTGGACTGGTTGTGATACTAGCCAGCAGTTTATTTCCATCTCCAGATCCAGAATATCATTATTTCCTTAGCTGGTTTTTGATCTTCCTCATCCCCTTTCATATCGCATATATGCCTCATGAGAAGAAATGAGAAGTTCCTTTTAAAGTTCTACTAAAAAAATATATATAAAAAAAAGAATTTTAAGATTATTTCTAAAGATATCGAGCTTACTTGTCAGAATAAATCATCATGGTCTCTCAAAATATTTTTAAGTATTTTTCTTTCGGAATAGCTCACAGAACACTTGTGCTGAATGCATTTTTCAGGAACAACAGGGAACTGATGAAGAATTTACTATACATAAATTCCTCTGTGAAATGATGCCATATGTCTACTTGGTTAATGGCTGTAGGAACATAATTTGTCTAAGTGGAAAAACAAACGGGTATTTCCTTAGTCTGTCACCATTCCCTCTGTACACACCTACTCACACACACACACTCATAAGTGCACATACACTTAACTAAATTCTTTCTACTAGATAACACATTTTTAGTATGTTTTTTTAAATTTAGCACATTTATCATTGCTATTTTTTCCTTGCCTTTTAGTAATTCTGATTGGTTTAACTGATAAAAATATTAAAAGTCTGAAAGAAAGTAAAAAAGGAATGTTGCCTCTGCTTTCACTTTAACAGTATTTCCATTGAGCACACGGGCTTATATAGCATTAAAAGTAATATACTGAAGCCATATGTTCTCATTTGATAGAGGACATACGCTGCTTTTGCTAGTCCCATTATTGTAATATAACGATTCAAGCTGAATTCATAAGGTGGCCATTATCTAGCACATTCAAACACTCTCCACCCACAAATTTATTTTTTATTAACAGTAGCAAACACCGTTTTGAAAACAGGATGACAATGTAATTCTGTACCATCCTCAGAACTATTCAACGGACGTTTGAATGAACAAGCAAAACACTCCAGTTTCAATGGAGTGGCTGAAGCCATGATACTGTGCTTGCTCTCTGAACAGAAGTTAAACACCACCTGTAAAAAGGCAACTTTGTGTTGTGTTTTGAAAACTTCCTGGGATTTGAGAATTTTTATTATCACTCTATTGCTTGAGATAGCCCAAATTGCTTGCTTTCTTCTGAAACCATCTGCCAAACATAGTAGTTTTTTTCAGTGCACTGCATTTCATTTTTATTTCTCAGAAGCCACAGAATTTCTTTGACATTATCAGACCCCAGGGGTTTTCCCCAGCAGTGCACTTGAACCTTTCCAAATATTCCAAACTGTGCATATAGTCTGTCCACTTACAGGCCTTGGATTAGACTTCAGTGCTGAAAATTAAGTTAGCAGTGCAACACGCTACAAAGCTGTAGCCATGGGTAGTGGTACAAAAGAACAACCTGAGCTTATAAATATTTTACTTTTTTTTTTTTTTTTTTTTTTTTTTTTTTTACAAAACTGGTGATGTTGATCATAGCTACAGTAAGTCACTGTTGCTATGATACTAACAGATACGAGGAATGAGGTAGGTAGCTAAGTTAAATAATGCAAGCACAATCCTTGAAATTAATCAGAAGTAAACTGCTGAGTATGGCTGTAAACACTTGGTATGTCCAGGAACAGAATGAGGCTGAGTGTAATACAGCGTTGACACAGCGTCCATCATGAAAAATCATCATTCATTGATTTCATAACATTTTTGTCCTATCCTAAAAATAAGAAACTCTTCTAATAGCATGGCTCCTATGCAATGTCTTTGTACAATTGCAAATAATACCAGATATTTTCATTTTTTTATAACATTATGTACTAACTTTTCAAACTTTACAGTTTCATTTCTCAATGACATATATATATAATTAAATACTTTGGTATTATTTGGACACAAAAATGACAGAAAGTTTATTTTAAAATTGAAAAAATAAAATTAAATCACTGTTCAAAGTATTTGGTTGCCAGTTACGTCTTATAACTAGGTTAAATTTTTTTTCATTCACCTCTGGTGAGAACTGTTCTAGCACTTCTACTACACATGACAGTGTTAATAGCGTTTTATTCTACCATTAGATGCACAGCTTCTTTGGCTACGACTGTTCCTGGGGATGCTAGGCCTCATTTTTGTTTTGTAAGGCTTTCCCCAATAGACACTCCAGCTTAAAATTTTTATGGTGGTTGCTTTTGGCAAGTAGAATTTCAAACAGAGTAACATATTTTGGTAAGTTTATTTCTGAAGCTATTTCTGGAGATGCTGTAACAAAGTCAACAGAAACTAGGTAGTGACTTTCTGGTGTTCTTATCTGGATATTGATTGCAGTGTTCCTTGGTCACTATATTGTGCCGTTACGTCTGGTCAAAAGGTGATTAGTACATGGTTTTAACAATTTCTAGTCTACATATAATTTTTTTCAAAATTATACTGTAGTTAAAGCTCAGATTTTCCAGTAAAATAGCTATAGATTCTCAAAGGAATCAGTCTACTGCTTGGTTGGAACAGGTCAGGAAAAGCAGGTTTTCTAACATCATAACAGCAAAGTATGAAGAAACTACTGTGCTCACCAACCAGAGCAGGCAAACGATTGCAGGCATAAATACCTAATGACTGTGATTTTTAAGTTTTAAAAGACCAAATTTTCTGCTAAAAAAATTACAAAACTATAAATATAAGAAAGGGTATCTCAAAAGATTTTACATTTTGAGAACTAATATTGGCAGTTCTATAGTCCTGAAATTTCATAATTTAAAAGAAAAAATGCACCACTAACTTTCATAGCTTAAAATCCCACATTCACAAGCAAAATCCACTTTATTGAGTATCAGTGATTCAGAACGCGGTCTATGAGATTCAGCTCTTACATGATTTAGGCACTAGCTGCTTTACAGATAAGTATTGTAGTAATTTAAGGTAAAGTAAAAATGCTGTGGTCTACAAATAAAAGCTAAACCCAAGATACCTATGCAATACACATTTTTTACATATAGTATCATGTACAAGCATGAGGGGATCTTATTTTGAAGAGGCTGTACACTGAAGTTCTGTGGTTAAGCCTAAGTCATTCCAAAAGCTGCTGGATGTAAGTAAGGAACCAAAACTCTGCAGACTCAATACCTAAATCTCGTCTCAAAAATGCAAGCTCTTCTCAACCTCGAGGGCAGGAATGGCAACTCTAGGAAGGATGGTAGTTTACTAATTAACAACATGTTTCCATACTCCATTCTTGGCAGATTGTGGATGAATATGTACACTTGTAAGAAAAAAGAAAACAAGGAGAGAAAACACTGATTCTTCCCCCCTCCCATCAGAAAATAGTATATCACTAGAAAGTGTTTCCCCCCCCAAGGTGTCTATATTATAAACAAAAAAACTCTTATGATTCGTTTTGTTAAGAAATTTTTAAAGAAGCAGCATTTGTACAAATGTGATGTGCTGACAATAAACATGCAATTTGAATACTTAAAAACCAGGTTCACTGTATCACCTGTAGTATTAGTTACCAATATAAAGAAAAACCCTAACAAACTCTCCCAAAACATCCAGTGCCTATGCAGACTAATAGAAATCAAGCAAAAAGAGTATGCCCCCAAATCTGCTCATTTCTTTCAAATCAGTTTCTTCTGTTCTAGAGTTTATTAAATATGACATCCCTAAAAAAACACCTGTGAAGATAAAAATCCTATGCAACTATTCCTACAAGATAATGGGATTTGGAAGTCATTGAGCAGTGGCATGAAGTAGAGTAGCCCAAATGTTCTCTGGAGGATCTGAAAAAGTAGCAGAAGTCCATTTAACTGTGATGCCAACAGCCACAACTACACAGATGTAGCAGAGAGGGAATAGGTACAGTCCTAAATGCAACCCAAGATTCCCTTTGTCTACCTTCCTCTTCCAACTATATTAAAAATGTAGTGGCAATGAAGGGCTTTCTGCTGCTTATCTTCCATATAAGGTGAATTTCACTCTTGATGACTATTTTGCTTCGAAACATACTAACAAAGATAATGAAATTCCAAGTTTTTTGGTTGGGGCTTTCTGAGACTGAAAAAACCCACTTGTATGTGAATTTTCCATAAGGCAGAAAAGTTATATTTTTCATTCTTTCCTTTCTTGCAAATCAAGTACAACTCAAGTGTTCTAATTACAGCTTATTATTATTCACACTGACACAGAAATAACTAAGCAGACAGAAACTATGTTCAACAATATAAAAGCTTTACTTAGAATTTTATAGAATATTTTTATTAATCTGAACTATAAAACATCTTACTACTTGCTTGAAATTTACCATTTTAATTCATAAAGTTAATGGAGCTTTATATATAATCTATATTTCTATGCTTTACATGTTTTCACATGAAATTCCTAACATGTAAAACCACGTAAACATTGGGAAAAAGTTAGGAACTATATTAGTTAGGAACTATATTAGTTAGGAATCTATATTAACTCCTTCCTATGAAGCAATTTTCTCAGACAGTGAGATTATAAAATACAGTAAAGGTATAACAGTAGCACATCACCTTGTTATTGTCAATTCAAGGGTGCACCTGGAGATTCAGATGGTTGGGAAAAAGTCCATAGCTGTGGTAAGTGCTGTTTCCTATTACAATTTCATGACAAGCATAGTAGTATTTTTGCATATGAATATACCCGCTGCAGAGCATGAAAGCTTTATGATTCACTTAACTACCAAACATTGGAGGAACACACTATGCATAAGGGGAAAAAAAAAAAAGAGAGATTCTGGAGCAGAGGTAATGTTCTTGTTTTTCACCAGAGTAAGAACCATAGTCCTTTTATGTCTACAGCAAGTCACTAAGATGAGAATAATTTAGCTTAACCCAGCTGGAACAGTAGAACAAACAAACAAAGCAAATCACGCTCTTCTCTGTGTTTTCCTAGTTCACTGAAGCAAGCATCACTGCCAGTAATAGCATTGTCTGAGGCTAGGAAGTCAAACTGAAGTGTTTAATGAGACACTAGGTATGTCTTGCAGTTCTATTAAAACGTAGCTACCAAGCCAAGTTTCCTCTTGATTCCAAGCGATGCACCCATTAGCAATGCTCACAGCATCCTTGATGGGGGGAGGAGGTGATGGTCCTTCAGTATTTTTATCTTCAGGAGTATGGATCCGAGACAGAACAAAGAACTAGAGAATGACCCTATTTCTGATTCCTTTCTCTTCTTTGTGCAATGATGTATTTTGTTCTGTCAAATCAAACCTCTCACCCAGATTGGGAGCAACAGCAATGGACCTTTGACACTGAGACTGGCAACTAACTCCATCATTCACTAATGATGGAGAACACATCATGAGCCAGGAACAGATGCATTTTGACCAACCGTGGGTAGTCAATTGTTAATTACCTGGGAAAGCCATTTAAGTTTCTAGCTGTTATTTCCTGTTAGGAGCTAGGTGTGATCCTAATTTTCATATCAAAGGGACACATAAGAGAATGCGTCCAAACCCTACACAACTTATGCTACAGGTAACCAAATGCCTGTCCTGTAGAGCAGCTGCTTCATCCTTAGTGACTGGGAATCCTCAAGCACTTGACCTGCAGGCTCCTTCTTGATGCGTTCAGGTGATTTCAAAGACATTAGCTTGTACTTCTTTACTAATAACTTTTATTGCAGAGTGAGCATAAGTTCTGTTTTTCTTCAGTTAAGCTACCTGTCAGTCTTTTAATCTTGTTCTTAGTGTATGAATAGACAACTTTTGTAGTAATCTAACTGCAGAACAAGGTCACACACCCTTCTGCTTCACATGCTAACAGAAAAAGCAACACCTGCTCATTTTATTTATGTATATTTCACTATAAACCTCAGCATTAGAGACTAATGGGCAGGATAGACACATCAATATGACAAGAATTTGGTCCTAAGTAGCCAAGTTTACATACCTATGTCATCCTGTGGCAGTTGTCCATCAAGTCTGCTTATTCTATTGAGCATCCTGTTGTTAAACTAACTAAAAGTCCTAGAACTCCTGATGTCTGCTAAATACAAGTTTCAGCCACTTTGCAATCAGAAAGAAGAAAATTAGTGGGTTGGATTTCAATCTAAACATGGTAATTTTGTCTCGGTGTATTGTTACTCTATCATAATTTCCTGTTATGAGTGATGGAAAGAGATGGAAAGTCACTGATATCTATCATATGTGCTATATAAGGTCAGCTTTGGGGAAAAAAAAAAAAAAATCTTTATTTTATCATCACTTGAAGGAACAAAAGCCTACTCTCAAAACCACAAAACTTCCAGAAATCATCTAGATTTTTTTTTTTTAAATCCTTTCAGTCATATATGGAAGGGATTTTTAGAAGTGCATTATGGCATTGCCACATCATACAATGAGTTTTTCTTGGCATTTTTACTGAGCTCACATTCAATAAGAAAGTGACAGCCAGTGCTTCATCTGCTGGAAGACTATTTTACATCAGCAAGGATTTAATTTGGCTACAATAAATGTTTTCCATCTAACTGATTATTTTTAACCAATTTCTTCTCCTATTTTAGTTCAGAGTCAGGATGCTAGTAAAAACCTGACACTGGTTGAAGCCTCTGCCATTGTGCCAAAGGAAACATATACCAGAGTGGCCACTGAGAACTGCAACCGGTGGGAGAGGATGGTACTTCCACCATCCTCCTGTCATGCCTGGCCAGCAACATTCAGGCACTAAATGAGGGCTCTCAGTCGCTCGACAGTTCCTGGGGCAATTCCTAGTGTTGGGCACCAAGGAAAGGAAAGGGCAAAGACTTCTGCATTCAACAATCCTGGACTAACACTGACCTGAGCTAGTTTGTCTGTACAGTGACAAGGACACCATAAATTAATGAAAATTGAAATATTAGCATTACTTTTGTCAACACACTGACATAATTCTTGAGAACTCTGTCATTTTATTCATTATTGCTTTGAAAAAGTAGTTGACAAAATCCAGTAAAAATCAAAAATACTTATTACAAAATATTCTATTTGACAGGCATTTCCTCAGATACAAATGAAGCTGGTAAATCAGACCGTCCCTACTGATTACTAAACATTTCAACTTCAAAATCTTCTGTTTACATACAACCTACAGTTCTGGTACACATTAGATTAAGGTCAAATGCTACTATCTGTAAAAATTTGGTTGACCTTTCTTAATATTTATATCTTACTATTCAAGTTGGATTTGGCCCCTATGTGTAAGATGACACGTAAAAGACCCCCCACAAAATCCCCCGTTCCCTAGGACTACATTGATACTTTCTGACAGTGACTATCCAGGAGAGCAATGTGTTACAGGAAACACACACAAACAGAAAGGCTGAAAAATGAAGATTTGAAATGTTTCTAACCCCAGCATAAAAAAAGAAATAGATAAATTTTTTTTTTAAGAAGTGGGGGGTTGCAAATAAGATTTGTTGGAAAACTGCCAAAAGCTTTGTATAGCTGCATTGCCAGGTGGGGCATTATGTTGTATGACAAGGAAAACTGTCAATCTAACACTTAATACCATTGTTTTCTCGCAACATGAAGTGAAATTTTGGAAGGGTTAACAGGTAAGTTAACAGTAATTAATCCAGGAAAAGTTTTAGCTGGAAGATTTGTTACTGACTGGTAAAAACACTTTCTTGGAGTCTGTAAAAAAAAAAAAAAAAAAAAAAAAAAACAAAACACACCACACCAAAAGAAACCCACACAAAACACCCCCAAAAAACCCAACACAAACAACTACCTAATTCCTGAAAGATTGATGAGGATGGATAATGGATGTGTTTTTCTTTCACATTCTTTTGGCAAACACCAAGTACTTTTGGGAGCCATCGCAAGAAGTGCATGAAAAATGAGTTTGAAATATATTTAAATAATAACCTAGCAATTTTACATACATTTGTTATGAAAGTGATCAGTATAACAAAGTTTAGTTTACTGAACTTTTCTTTAGTTGGGTTTTTTTATCTTTGAGTGTAGAAAACACTGAAAGTACAAAATCGCCATTTTAAATGCAGTTTTGAATTAAAGCTCTTCATAGTAGTAAGAAATCTTTCCGTATTAGCAAGCCTTGCCATACACAACATATATTAAATAACTCATTTAATATCCTAACATTAAATCAAAACATTGAATTCTGTTGCTCCACATCTTAGGTTCTGAATTTTTTCTTTTTCAAATAAGTGTATTTTAGACTTCCCCCCCCCCCCCCCCAAAAAAAAAGTTTCTGGGTATAGAGGTGCTTCATTTTTGGTATTATTTGAGTAGACAAGTTATGAACTAATTTCATCATTCTAGCAAGCATCATGGAAGAAATTAGAATTATTAGATACTATTATATTGTTTCATTTTTGTGAAACTGAGGTTTGTGACTGGTAATTCACAGATCACCTAACTGTCTTTTCTTATTTTAATGGGGATTTTGTTACCAGTTTAAGGCAAATACAAATTATGCAGAAAACCTATTATAATCAATTGTGTGACTGTTTTCTTATTTAAAAGCAAAAGTAACAAGGAAACAAAGTTGAAGGTTAGGATCTGTTAATGGGGTTCTTAGATCACCTAGAGGTAGTTTCTTCTTACTCAAGGATCTATATTGCTTACAGAAAAAAAAAAAAGGCAAAAAAGCATTGCATTCATTTCTAAAACTTATCATATTCAGACACCCCCCCGCCCCATGTTTCCTAATTATTAAAGGAGGAACATTCATCTAGTAATGTAAGTTAAAACATAGATAAGGTTTCAGATATGCTTGTCCAAGGAACTATCACTTGACATTCAGATGCAAGTAAAGAAAAGAAAGGAAAAACGCAGCAGCAGCTGTGCCGCCACAGTGGTATCTTGCATTGGTATTCTGAAGGAAAGCATTACTGACACAATGTTACAGGAACTATCATAGTTACAGGCCAAGGGAGTAAATTAAAAACAGTACGATAGCTGTCTTCACATTTTTACAAGCCAAGCAACACGATACTTGAGATTGGGTTCTGTTTTGGCAACACATTTTTACAAGCCTGATGCTGTGATTTAACTGAGTAGTCCTCATGCCTTTGCTGCTCAAGGGGGGCAGCACAAATCGCATATACAGCTTCTTCTCTGAAACTTCCCAGTTACAACAGGGGCTCATGAAGTTTACGCATCCAATAAAAAGGTTTTGCAGAAAAGTTTAAAGGCTAGCTCCACGATAGCTCTTCAGTGACCTTCTTCCATTTATTTTCCCTCGTAATGACTGGCTTCCTTAAAACTAGATTAGCTCTCTTTTCCTTATCTAAAATGATGAAATATGGCTACCATATCTAAATGCCTCTTGGCATGAAGAATGAGATGTACAAATATACTGTGAAACAAAGAAGCTTCTGAAGCAAGTAGACCTGGATAGTGTAAATACAGTGTAAATATGATGCACTTACCTTGTAGAGACACGCTAACATAAAAGCATGCTGTTCTTTTTTGCCAGAGCATTTTGTTAGACTCTCAAGCTTTATTTTACATATTACTAAGAGAACAATTATTTTTTCTTATTTTCATAATCAGAGAAAATGCAGATAATTATACAAATAACAGATAAATATGAAATCAGGAAACAGCCAATAAGCCTTGACTGTACATCTGCAATAAGACACTACAGCTTTTTCTCTGCTCCTTGTAATTAATAAGTGTTGTGTCTGTGCTCTGCTCCATGGAAAATAAAATTATAACCCAAATTCTTCCCTGTGTACTTTCTTCTGTTTTAGTAGAAAACAAAATACTTTAGTTTTGTGAGGGAAACCAGTAAGGAAGATAATGAGAAAAAGTATGTATTCAACATGTAGACATTTCGCTATGAAAGATCGAACGACAGTAAAAGTGGAAGTGAAAGCCTCCCCACAATTCTTAAAGTCTCAAATCAGCCTCATGTGTGACTTACACATGGATGAAACTTGTAGGGGTTTTGCTCTGATCAAGGACAGCAGTTTGTTATGCGTTCAAAAGGAATAAATTCCTGCTATCATACAAAATAGCAACTTTAACCTGAAAATAGTAGTAGTAAGTTTCATAGCATAGTAAAGAAAGTGAAAAGCTAAATAATTTTAAAATAAATTACCAACAGATCTATAAAAAAAGATGCAGAACAGAGAGTTAAGATTAAACTTCTGATTCGTCATGAAAGACAATTATGTCTTTAGATGAAAAACATTTGTTTGCTTTATGATCCTAGTATACAGCAACATGAGAGAGGATTACCTGCCACTGTTCCCAAGAGACGTACTGAGAAGTCCCTTATGAATACAGACAGAAAATATTTTGTTTTTCTCTCTACAGTCTATCACAGAATCCAACTGGTATGAAAGGAGTAGCAGATGAGCATAAAAAGAAAACTAATAGACACGCACACACCTAATTAAGATAAAATTTTGAGATACATATGCATAAAGGAGTGGGAGCACTTTAACGATCTGGACTAAATTTGAATTACAATCCTTGAAATGAATCAAACATAAAAGAACTCCGATAAGAAAAGGATTATGCAAATTCCTTGTGTACTTGTGCCACCTACTGGATATTACTGAAAGATGACAGAAATTAGACATTAATAGCACATTCAGCTTGCTGGCAGAATTCCAGCAGACATCAGTCTCTACATACTCCCCAATAAATTAAGAACTGATACATAATAATACTGCTAGGTGTCCAAGTCCCCAGAAACTGCTACATCCACAAGCATAGCTCTTCCTCTGCTTCAAGACTTGCAAGAAAACATATCAAGCTGCCTTGAACAACTTCTCCATTCTACCTGGGTCAGATTCTTGGGAAGAGTTTTGCTGAAATTAGTGAGCTGAAGAATCCAACTTGTATTGGGTGTATGCAAAGAATCTCCCACATCTGTAGAGCAGCACTAGTAAGATTTAAGATGCTGACTGCCTCTTTTTGTGGTCAGAAATATATGAACAAAAGTTCATTGTTGAGTCCCCTGTCCAGAGAAACTCCCTCCAGTTAGAGGAGTGCCTGGATGTTTCCTCAGGATGATTACAAAAAGCTTATCAAAGATGGGTGCCAAAAATTTTAATTAAAAAACAAACAAACAAAACCCCATACACAGAAACTCAAAACAAATGTTTTAAAATTTGAGTTTTAAAAAATGGTAAATTAGAGTTGAAGTTTATCAGAGGGATTTAGAAGACTGTAGTCAAACAGTAAAACGTGTGCTCTGGGTCACATGCCAAGGCAGAAGACACAGGGGACACAGGCCTGTACATGTTCCCATTCACTTCATTCAGCCTTGAAATCTACATCAGCAACCAATAAAGAACTCTTAACTGCTTTAAAAAAAAAAAAAATAGTAATAAGTTCTTTCTACAAGATTAAGCTAAAAATTGCAATACCCAGGAAAAGTCACAAAGAAGATGCAGCTGAACAGAGATAAGCATTGTAAATGACCATCTGATCTGTCTCCAGATTCAAAGCAGATAGCAAAATTATGTCCAAGCTTGCCTGTCTTGGAAATCTTGAAGTAAATTGTATCCTCAGCAAATTTAGCAGAAGCCACATGGTTTGTTAACACTAGAGGATCTGCTAACTGACTTGGCCCTGCCCAAACAAAGCCCCTGTGGACTCTGGAAGGAGATAAGGTCCCACATATGGAACTGACCGGGTTGCTAGTGTGTTGCTCCTCCCTCTGAAAAAGGCAAACACATTCATGGGATTGCTTTCGCTGGAGGACCTGGGTGCGCTTGGTGCGCAATGCAGGAGAATAGGAAATCCAGCATGTACCTCAAGGAGATTTAATTTTAGGGGAAAATAACCCTTCATTTGAGGTGTATGTTATAGAACCTACTACAGCAGGAGCCACCTGAACCAATAGAGGATGAGTCTCACAGGAAAAACTGGGCAAGCGCAGCAGTGACCCAGCCTGAGCTGGCTTTGGCACCCAACAACTCAACACAATATGCTGCTTCTCCTGTCTTGAACAGTACAGTTAAGCAAGACTGAAATTACAAAGAGACAGAAATTCATCTACAGAAAAATCACAAAAGTAAAAAAAATGAAACAGGGAAGAATGCAGAGAACTCCATACTTATCTTGTCTGTAGCAATGAAAATCACAGTTCATTATTCCAGAAGACTCTGACTTCCATGTCCAACAAATAGGCAGAAGTGTCACACTGCACTTAAATGTAAAACTTTATGCTCTTCTACCACAGTCCAGTCTTAAGATGTTGTTCTAATGTCACAGAAATAGAAGTATCTGAAAGATTTTGATAATGCAGTACCTTAATGTAAATTTATACTACTATTCGGGGAAGTTTTTTGAAGATCAGTGGGATCTGAACATCAGTCTCCACTTGTCCCAACTATTCTTGCTCAAAGTAGACTCTCTCCTTAAAACTGAATTCATATCCCTCTCCACTCAACTGAAAAATTTCTCAGACTTTTTTTAAAGCCTGGAAAACAGCAAGGTACCATACGGTTTTCAGAAAGCAAATGAAATATTTTTGAGGGTCTTTTTGTACATTTGAATGCTATTTTTATAAAATTAACTCCTTGTTAAACTGAAGTATATCATGCAAATTTGTCTGTTACAAAACATAGGGCTGTATACTAGCTGTACAGTGCTTTAAATGAAGTCATGATCCTACAAATTTTTAGCATTCATTTAAACTAAACACTGCATTAATTATATTAACTCCAAAGTTGTGATAAAGAAGGAATTGTTTAAAATGAAAATTTACTAATTTTCTATCACTGAACCTTAAAATAAAAATAATCCATGGCTGAAGTTTCCCGAGGGCAGACAGCTGTAATATATATACCACACATTTACAGCTAGAGGCTCACAGAGTGTGGCTTGAATTTCATGCCTTTGTACACTTTCCTGTTAGACTAGTGTAAAACATCAGAGTTTAACATAGTCTTGGAATATTTTTGCTTTCCTAAACTGGATTTGACACTGCAAATTAAGATTGAAAAACAGGACATAGTAGAAGACATTAGCTCATCTCAGAATTTGTTAAGAACACCAAGCTTTTAATCTTCTATTCTGCAAGACCTTGCTGTTCACAATATAACAAAGTCTACACATGCATCCAACGGGTGGTATTCCTTTAATGCCATATTGCTGTGCTGATTCGGTTCTGCTCCTAACAATATTTATCAGCAATTCTTTATGTAACTTGATTAGGAGCATCCTGAAAGGTGGGATTTCCATAGTAGTGAGACCCAGTTAACTGTCCAGTTACCATTCCTATGTTCATGAAGGAAAAATAATTACTGCAAGAGAAAAACTTTACCTATCAAGGGAATTTAGTTTCAAGTCTTTGAAACTTAAGAAACCCACATTCTGTCATGGCCTAAGGTCTTAATCAGCTCTGTATAGCTTGACATTCAGACCCTCAATTATATGTACACCTATATAGTTAATTTATTATACAGTCTCCATGCAATAATCACAGCCAGGACGTCTGAGCATGGAAGTACTTCAGTATAACTCTAGCTAGCCATCTAGAAAGTAGAAACACAAAATATTAATGCGTAATAGAATTTTGCACAAATTAAATCTCCGATTATGCACTCATTTTTCTCACGCAATCACATGCCTCACTGGATTTCCAAGTTCTTATCTTCTCTGCATGTATTTTTGCAAACATCTCTAAACATTACAAACAATGTGCAGCAGCAGCAGCACTTTAAAGCTTATTTAATACAATCACATTTCACCAGAGTTTTTATTCAGTCTACTGGATTTGGAGCTGAGCTAAGCATTAAGAAACTGCATCTGACGGTTTATATAGTTAAAATCCAAAGAACATAAAAGAAACCACCTATATAGATAAAGATTTTTTGGTGGTTTTTTTTGCTTTCTTGTAGTAACAATTACAGTAATAACTACGAGCAAAGTATACCTGTTCCTACCTTGGATCTCTGACCTCATCAGACCTGTTAATTTTAAGCAGCACTTGGGATGTGAGTATGGGGATACGATACGTTTTAGAAAATTTGGCTCTAGTGCTGGTCACTGGAGAGTCACTGGTTTGCATGTGTATCCTGGATGTTTGTCTCACTGGCTGCGTTGGTCTGTTTATACAAACATCTAATTTTTGCTTTGCTAACGTTACAATAGCAGTAGCAAAATTGGAGTGTTCATACAGATAGTAGCACTTATGTTATATGACCACACTAACTAGCATTGCTTATAGCAATGCCCCTAGATGAGAATTAGCCTGTCTCCCATGGTCCAGCTGTACTGATGCTCAATGGCAGTGTCGCAACTGGCAAAGAAAGCTCTAGGGCAGCTGGAGATGCCCTGCACGACTCTGTCCTCGCTGCCTTTCCAATATTGCCTTCCACTCAGGCTAGTTAGCAAAGGCCTAAAACCTTACTAATGGAATGGCATAAGTTGTCCTGGGGACCACACCTATTTGTCTCAAATACATACGAGATGCACAGTATCTAATGTATCTCAGTTTGAGAGCCTAACAACTTGTAAATATATTTTCCGCCTTCCAACATGCAGGTGGGATATATGGAAATTCAGAAACAAGTAAGAAACTTTAATGCAGACAGACTAGAAAATCAGTTACCATGTTGTCTTCTGAAGGAAAGGACTGAACAATGATCATGGCCTAAAATCATAACTTTATTCTCACAGGAAATGCAGGTTTTTACAATGAAACTAACAATAAAACATCTTCTACCTTGAGTATTTATATTCTGTGTAGCATGGTTTTGGCGAGTTATGACACAGACACTCAATCTGCAGTGAAAAGATCATGGCAGGCCATAAAACATCAGAAGATAGTATGTACTTATTGTTAAAATTGAGCGCTACACAAAAACATGCACGTGTGTTTTCATACATTTGCCAGACATTTGCCAATGCCTGCCAGCAGGCACAATTAGACCCTGTTTCCAAGTGTTCTTAATATATATATAAAAAGGAGGATGTAGTTATATCAGTAAAATTAGTTTTGTAGAACAAAAATACGTACAGTGTCCTATGAGGCCAAAGCATTTACCATCTTCGTTTGGGGGGGGGGGGGGGGGGGGGGGCGGAGTGTCTGTCTAATAAGAAAGGTGGTCTGTCTAATAAACACTTACAAAAATGTTAACCTAAACACTTTCTCCTGTAACAATATTGCCTGATGTTTCCCTCAGCATTTCATCTTGTCCAAAAAGACATTAGTGTGGGATATAACTCCACACTTCCTACACGAAAGACTTGCCAGAAAGGGCAAGCTACACCAAATCACTTAAAGGTGACATTGTTACAATGTAAACTGATAAAAAACACTTCAGGAACTTCTGAGAGTGACGATGAACAAGTCTTTGGACTTGTTTGTCTGTTGTCTATTTTACATGTTGTGAAGGACAGTACCTTTTTTCTGGTTGTTCATAATCTAGTGCACATTTAATTTTGTTTGAAAGGATGCACGAGCACAATAAGAATTGCTGAGCTTGTGTGTTATGTTAGGAGGGACCCACTGGACAGGTGGAGAGACGGCCTTGAGAGCAAGTGAGGGTGCTCAGCTGGGGAAAGCTTTCTGGAGTGCAAGACAAGACAGGCAGAAACAGCAACACAGCATAGAAGGAATTTGCAGAAAGGGTGCACGCGGGGAGACTCCTGAGAAGACACAGGGAGCAGATGTAACGCCAAGTTTTCAGAGGTGGCAGACAAAGCGATTCTGCTAAGGATCTAGAGGTGGATGTGTGAAGTTTGCTGCAACTGAGGATGTAACTGGAAATCACTTGGAGAGCAAGGCCATGGGGAAAAAACCCTGCTCTACAAGGGCAGAATGAGTACGGAGAAACTGATTCCAGTTCCTTTCTTTTCCAGCTGTCACAAGTTGAATTATAATTTGTTTGAAAAGCTACACCTTGCTCTAGTTGCTGTTTTATTAAACCTCAGTAGGAAGGCTTTTGGTATTTTCAGTGCATTTATTTTAAAGAAAAGGTGCAGGTAGATATATTCCAAGATTGTGACTGATTTGGACCTTGTCAAAAATATATATGTAGAGTAGCAATTAACATTTGATAAAAGTCATGGGCATAGAAAAGTGAACTTTTCATTTGTATCCTACAACTGCATGGCACAATCCAACTCCACGGATACTGCTACTAATGCAGGAGTTTCAAGGTAAATTCACCTATCTTCACCAGTATTAAACCAGAGATTTAAAACTGACATAGAATTACTTATAAACAGAGATATATAAAGCAGTAGTATTCATTGCTAATAAAAAAGGAAATACTTAAAGATATTTTGAAAGGTAGGTTTGTTTTCAATATTTTAATACAATTGCAGTCCTAAGATAAAAGAAAATACACCATGTAGAAAGCTAATAATTTCCAAGTATGAAGACATTTCACCCACTAGTTATATAAAAGGGATAGCAGCAGTATAAGCTTCCACAGATACCACAGTAAGGACTTTCAAACAAGCAACGTTGTACAGCCTGCTTGTTCAGAGACCACATTTTTAAGACAAGGGAATAGTGAAGGCTTTTTCTTCTCAGATTGTCTTTACAGTTCTCCAGCACAGAACATATTTTCAAACTTTTCTCCTCAACTACAGACATCAGAAGAATGCTCTTTTTAAATGAAACCTAAGATTCGTCTGTTCCTTTATTTCAGAAGCCAGGGTTTTAGAAAAAAAAAGGTAAATTTACAGTGTATGGCAAATCTTACAATTAAAATCATCAGGTGTGATGACCTCTGCAATACCCAAGACCCAAAGAAGCTACTTTTAAGAACAAAAGTGTAAAACACCTCTCTTTGTGTCCTACTTTCAGATTTTCAACAGACTACCACCAACAGGACTAAAGAGAACAGTTTTAATTTGGAGAATAAACATGGGGGGGGGGGGGGGGGGGGGGAAGAGAAAGCTGTTTCCTTGTTTGAATCACCTTTTCAGATTTCTTTAACTCAAGTGTTTAGACTAGCTACAACTGCATTAAGAGACTCAGAAAGAGCTGGTTCAAGTTCAAAGTGAAAAGTCCTAGAATTTTCTTAATTATGAAAACTCTTCAAACTCCCAATTAGGATGTTATACAATGGTCTAAGAGTTCATTTTTACTCCTCTACAACTAGTAAAACATATGAAGCTTGTATCTCATAATAAGAGCCAACATGGGCCCTAAATATGAAAGCTTGGTTTGGTAAGGCCAACCCCAAATAATTAGTTTCAACAAACACATTCTCTGTCAGCAAGTATGACAGAAAGAAGTGCTCAATAACAACATAACCGTTAAAAGACTAGGGAACATATGCACAACCTGCGAGTGCCACAGGCATTACCATCTCAGTCCTTCCACGCTTTTTTAATGCCTTTCCTTTCACACGGATGCTTAGACCCAGAAGTTTTCAAAACAGATCATTTCAGGAGATTCAAATGTCATCCCTCCATTATAAGTATAACCCCTCACAGACCCTCAGACTAAGGAATAAGTGGCTCTCACCACCAGCATCAAATGTTTCCCAGGTGCTGATGATGTGCTGCAGCACCTCACCACCTCTCTGCTCTGGGAAACCTGAACCTCTCCATGTCAGGGCACAGAGGGACACGGGAAGAGTGGGCACACCGAGGAACAGGGGTAGGTGCTAGTAAGTTCTTGTGTAACTATTTTAAAGGTAGTATTATTGAGGCTTTCCTGTATTATTTTGGACTACAAGTATTACTATTGCAAATAGACTAATAATTGGGTTTTGTATGTACATTTGATTATGATTGTAATTAGGCTACTAGTAAAAATTCTTGGCTATAAGGGTATCTGTGGTATATTCCCTTTTTCATGTAATATTTTGAATGCAAGGGTGAGGCGCCCACAGCACTTTCAATGTCCTGCACAAAAGGGCTGTGAGCTCTTAACCAAGTCAAACACAATTCCACTATTGCACTTCCAAGGATCAAAGTAGAAGAATTGTGAAAGAATCTTTCAACTCTCAGATTTCAATGTTCAACCTTTTTACACTTGTACCTACACAGACTGTCAATAACCAACTTTCTTCAAGTTTTGTTAATATAATCCATAGCTCCTAAGATCAGGCATTGACACTAACAATAAATGAGCTTGATCTTCACATTGGCAGAATTTAACATTTCAATCTCCTTTCCACTATTGTAAATTATTGATATTACTAAACTTTTCTATTTAAGTTTTCAAAAAAAAGTGATAAACACTATGAATGTGGAAGACTGCAATTGTCACTCCTCTCAAGGGGATTCCTGGCTGATGGATCATTGCTGAGGTCAGTTAATACTGAGCTAGACAAATTAGTAACTTCAGTTCTAATGAGAATCCCACTGTTAAATACCATGTTACTGTTTCTAGGTTCATAGCTCTAATAATGAACTTTATAATAATTTTTGCATATAATAGTTGACTAGCTACCTTGTGAACTCAGTAACTTACCAATTTTCTACCAACTACAGTGCAGGAAACACTGTACTAAATTAATAGTATATTGTACTGCCATTCATATTCTTCAGCTACAGTATAATTCCTTTTCACTTAGTGGTAAATTACATCACAGATTGATTAAAACAAGGAAAAAAGAAAAAATAGTAAAATATAAACCAGTACAAATTAGAGAACAAAATATCAAGAATATATCCAAGACCATAGATGAAGCAACTAGGAAATATAAAACGTAATTGTGTTATTCATCCAATAGTTAAGTGAATTCATAGATAAACTACAGATGCATCTTCTGAGGAGGGAGACAAATGGCTACAGAACTGAACGAGAACATACAGGAGAACAAAAGGCTTACGGAACACTGGGAAGAGATCACATTTACTTACAAGCATCAAATCAATACAGCCTAGGCAATTGGCAACAGACAATCATTACTTGAGAGGATTAGCTGGGGGTTATGTGAAAGAATGAGATTCTTCTATTTTAGTTTTCAGTGTTTTCTGCCTGTATTACAATGCTAATCATCATACCCCAGAAAGGCCAGGTACTCATTAAGAATGGTCTGGGTTATGGCATAGAAAGAGCTATTCTGTCTGGATTATATTGGTGGCACTATTTTGTGATAAAGTTAAGGAGCTCGAGTCTTTCTTAATAGTGTCACATTATCTGCCAGTTACTGACTGATGTAAAATCCACAGAGGCCAGTCTCAAGTATTTCTTCAGAAATTCCCCAATTCCAGCTGACATTGCATGAAGAGAGGGTAGGAATGATCTGTCACAACTTTCTAGATTTTCTATTTTTCCTTTGTTTACTGACAATGCACTGTAAAGTTGCCGAAGGCCTAACAGGTAGCTATTTTGTAATAATTTTATTTTAATTTTTCCAAATCAAGAAGTAGGCAAGTGAAGTCAGACAATTTTTTTCCCATGCAAAGTTAAAATTACAGAATTATCTGGAACATTTAGCAGCATTGCTGGTCTCATCCAACATCAATCAATTTTCTGTTATTTCTGAGGAATTCATTGAGTGTTGGTAACATGGATGATGACTTACAGAGGAAGTTTAAGTTCATGTCTGCTTGCAAACAAGAGAAGGGATCAGTCTCCTACAAATTCATAGAAACTGCCAACTGCAGCTATGTTTTCCTGATTCGTTATTTCTAGACAGGCAGAGCTCCGACCCTACCTTGCAGTAAAGTCAGACTTCCAGTTCACATGTATTCACGTGCAGAAGTTAAGCAGAAGAGTGAGATGTTTTTGTACAAAGATGCTTAATATTACAACCACTCTATATAAAAATTTAGAAGAAATTTAAAATTGCTTTGTTCAATGAGAGCCTGAGTGTCTCCCTGAGTGCCTAAGCACAGACTGCTCCAGCTAGCTGGACTGAAAACTAGGTGAAACTCAGCCCAAGGAGGCTAAAACTCATATTTTCTGCAACAAGAGAGAACAAGTGCAATGTTGAGGCATGTGGGCTGGTAACTGGGCCCTGGAGTGAGGTTAAGCTGAGGACAAGAGAAACTCCTGAATATCATGCGATAAATCTGCTGGACACAAGAGAGGCCAGAGCAAGAAATTAATAAAAATTACATGTAGTGCCATGAGGAACAGCTGGGTTTCACAAACAGTTCAAGGGGAAGTTATGGGAGAAACAGACACACTTCACGGGTAGCTGAATGGGGAGCACTGGAAGTCTTTTTAGGAGCAGAGTCTGGCTAAGCCAACAGAACTTTGGTAAACATCTCAAGACTACAACGAGTCTGAGATTGCTTTAGGTAACACCAGAAATACCAAAATGGGGAACGGATGTAGCCACATTGGCCCTAAAGGGAAAACAGAAATTGGGGGCAGGTTGTTTACCTGCAAGGAGACAGGGATGAAAAAGGGAGAGATCAAGGTGGATCAGAAGTAGCATGCACAGCAAAAAGGAGAGAAGGGGGGATGAAAGCAGCTAGTTGTATGCAAGTAGGTGCAAGTCCGGCACCTGACCACAGAAGTTGATCCTATCTTCTTATTAAACTGTTCCAAACTCTCTTTCTTCACGAGTGTCGTCTACTCTGTGTGTGCATGCGCATGTTAGATCCTAGCAACTTTCAAGCTTGACTAGCCAGCAAGGAAATTAAGACTGGAGAAATTACAGGTCTGCGACTGGATACGGGTGTGAACATACATTGAGGAAGAGCTACCAGAGAGACTGCGTGTGAGTTTGAGCCTGTTTAAGGCTTTTTTGAGCCAGTTTTGAGCCAGTGATTAAGAACAGGATTGGGCCCTGTAGAGCTCACGTTTATGTGAGTGCTGTTTGTCGGTCTGTGGTGCCTAAACAGCTAGAGGTGATGTTCTCCTGTGTATATTGATCTGCTTATGGCAAGCCACGCTCACAGTGTGTCACAGTGTGTGTGTGCAGGGGTTATATATACTGGCATATTAGGAAAAATGGAAATGGAAAAAATGGCAGCCTGGCATTTAACAGGGATAGGAGGATCCCCTCTGGCTCTAGCAGAGTGGGGAGAACTCCCATCAGTCCCAAAGTCTACTGGTCTTCTCTTAACATGCACACACAGTGAAACACATTCTGAACTGTATGTGGTTATTTATCCTTTCCTGTCAATTTATGCTTACATCGTAATCTACAATATTTAGCTTCATTTAAATACTTTTTGCATTTGGGTGTGTCATTGATGCGTAACTTACCCTGTTCAATATTTATTATTTATCAAACAGACAAGAAAAACCCCAAGGAGAGCACTTATTGAGGCTCTTCATAAAACAAGGACTTACTTGATTTTTTTTTTTCCTTTAAACTGATTATCCAGCTCTTAAAGTGATTGCAATAAGTTTGCCTTTTATAGATTATTGACCTGGTTTACTTTCATTTCATTGATAACCCATTATCATATATCACAGTAACATAATTGCTGATCACACACACTTCACCCAGAACCCTGCTGCCTCTAGCCTGCAGGTAAACAAATGGATGCAGGGAACCTTGCAAATGTTTTTCACTTATGAGTAACAGCTGCTCAGAAGTGTGGTAAATTGAAAGACCGAGTTACTGACCTGGCCAATGCACAACACTCTCAAGGGCACCTGTACAAATGCTCCAGCTTCAGGTACCTGCAAGAATCTGTTTTATCCTGCAACAGCTCCAACTGGTGATACACATGGCAAAGGGAACTCACATCACCTTTCATGGACTTGATGCTGGTATTTCAGCCATTAAACTGATGACTCGCAGTACTATCTACTGTAATTTTGGCAGCTTTAAAACAAAATGTATTCATTCTGTTTCAAATAGCTCTTCTCAATTGTGGACTGTGTCCACAATTTCTATTAAAAGAAAGCTGACATTTCAACAGTCCAGTAATGAATTGCTTTTTTGCAGTGATACTAAGTTTTCAGGGTTCTTTTGTTTTCTGAAAACTTGAATTTCAAGTTCATTTAGAATTGTTTCCCCACACAGTTTTTGATCATCACAGTTATGCCTTCAAGAACTATACACAGGCTTTTATATCTCTGCTCATTTTCTTAAGTAATATAGCAACAAAAACATCAATAGGGAAATTAAGTTCTTCCTCCCCCCCAAGAACAGAGAAAGATGCAACACGTAATTTTTAATTAAAATTTTGGACTGCTTTCTAACAACTGCTGTTTTTACACTGAACAAAATAAAATAATGGGTCCTGTATTTCATGCATGGAAAATGCATTTCTTAGACAATAATAGCAACAGGCATTAAATAATTTTATTACTGAACAATATTGGTGCATGATCCATTTCTGGCTGCACGTGCACTTGGTTGTGTAGTGGTGGCATGGGAGACTTAACTCGTTATATATTGGGTGGAAAAAAATTAGATTTAAATCTACCTTAATGAATGCAATTTGTAAATGAGCAGAGCTGTGGTAAAAGAACACAAGAATTAGCAAAGAGATATCTAATAATAGGTTTTGATATTGTCCTGGTTTTGGCTGGGATAGAGTCAATTTTCTTCCTAGTATCTGGTATAGTGCTGTGCTTTGGGTTTACTATGGGAATAACGTTGATAACACACTGATGTTTTAGTTGTTGCTAAGTAATGCTTACACTGGTCAAGGACTTTTCAGCTTCCCATGCTCTGCCAGGTGCACAAGAAGCTGCGAGGGAGCACGGCGAGGACAGCTGATCCAAACTGGCCAAAGGGCTATTCCGTACCATATGATGTCATGCTCAGTATATAAAATGGGGGAGCTGGCTGGGGAGCCGTGATCGCTGCTTGGGGACGGGTTGGGCATCAGTCAGTGGGTGGTGAGCAGTTGCATTGTGCATCACTTGTCTTGTATATTCTTTTATCATTATGTTTATTTTCCTCTTCCTCTGCTGTCCTATTAAATTGTCTTTATCCCACCCCATGGGTTTTACTTTTTTTTTTTTCCCCTGATTCTCTCCCCCATCCCATGGGGGGGAGGGAGGGGAGAGTTAGCGAGTGGCTGTGTGGTGCTTGGATGCTGACTTAAACCACTACAGACATTTGCAAAGCATATGAACTTCTAGTATTCTTATCAATATGCTCCATCCCACATATCCATATTCATCCAACTTGTATCAGAAAAGAACAAACAAAACTGCAGATGGATCTGTGAACTTTTCACAGTCGTTTGAATCAGTCTCATCCTTATACTACAAGTCTCACTGCCAACAACCACATAAATAACAACAGAGTAATATTCTGTAACCTCCCCCTTTACCTTTAGTGAACAGCACTATGCCATGTAGAAAAGTGACAGGGTACTCTACATCCCCATTACACAGATTAAGTAGTAAATTGAAAGCCCTTTACAGAGTCTAAGTACATTTACTTCTCCAGTACCTAGTTATAACTTCCACTAATTTTTTATTATTATTTTTGCAGTTTTGCATGAAGGAATCCTATTAATCTTACTCTTATCTCATGCACCTAAAAAAACAAATAAGCTAATATATCCAATATTTTATCTGCCACACAGAAGGCAAAACACAGACTCATTTCTGAAATGTGAAAGCTATTTGCTTTGTGCTGCAAATGGAAATTCACCAGGACCAAAATTACTGCTAAAGCAATATGATATTATAAATTATCACATTGTTTAAAAAATAATATCAGGGAATCATTCATTTGATAAATCTCATCCCTAAAAGTCAAGATATAGGAAGTATTGATCAGTCTTTGATAGCAGAAATTCCAGCAGATGGTGCCTCTGTTTACAATTGTTTTGTTACATTTTCCTTTCCTTACAAGATCATCATAGACAATTTATTACTTAAAAATTTTGATATAGTGAATGCCTATTTTATATCATAATTCTACTCCTAAAAGAATTCTCTTTTAGATAATTTTCATTCATAATTTTGATCCTATGAATGCTACTGGGGGGGGGGGGATAAAAGACTACGTAATACAAGCAAAAATTTTCCAAAATGATCAAGCAATTTTAAGATGTCTCAAGTTAGACATCAAAATACATCCAGCATGGAAGGAACTGATACTCAGTATCATTTAATTTTACTAGCCCAATAAATATTTAAAAGCAACTGAAAATTCCAGATACATGCCAGTGTTCACACTGCAGATTGGTTTCCAAATTATAGTTAGAAGTTTTGTTTTTCTAATATTATTTGGCTGCTATTTAGGTTAGACTTGATGATAGGTTATGCGATAAAAAGAGATCATCTCCATACACGCAAAGGAGCTCAGAGCAACAATTACAGGAGTGGGAGCCTGAATAATACCTTGCCCAAGCTGCTCCCAGGCCCATCACATGGACTGCTGGCCCATCAAAGGCCCATCTTCGCAAGCCCAGAGGAACAGAGAGATACACAAATGCAGTTGGGAACCCAAACTGAGGACTCCCAAGGAACAAACACCCTGTCTGGGCCCCTCTCAGGGCTGTCCCAGTAGAGCCTCAGCCCCACGGTTCAGGCGTGAAACACAACACCATGAGTAAATGGAGCAGCTCTGAAGATCACCTTTTGGACAGAGGTAGGGAATCATTGCCCAGAGGTGTGGGACACATTACGGGGTGCAGGGGAAGAGCATTTTGGCATTCCATGAGACTTATTATGGGATGTTGAGGGGAAGAAGAAAAGGTGGGGAAAAGAAGAGATCAAGGTGGTTTGAAAAGGAACAAGCATGAGAAAGTAGAGGGATAGGGGGATGAAAGGGGCTGGTCACGTGTAAACACGTGACTGGTCAGCATGCTTGTCTGGTCATGCTCTGCCTCTGATCAGTGCAGTCTGTCCCCTCTTATTAGACTCTATTTCTAACCTTTTCCTGGGTGAGGGACTCTATCTGTATGCACGGGGGGGGGGGGGGGGGGGGGGGGGGGGGGTAAGTGCACCAACTGGAGTGGGACCAGGCATCAGAGACTCACATGCCCATGATGCCAGAAACCAGAGCTAGTGCAGGTGTGCAAATGAGTGTGTGAGCAGCTGCAAAGATTAAGACAGACCAGCCAGGGAGCAGATGAAGTGGCCTGGGAGGTGGGGCAGGGAGAGCAGGTGTGTACGTGTGCACGCCTCTAAGGGCAAGACCACAGGAGGAGCTGTGTATCAGGGGCTCCAGGGAAGTCCTGGACAGCTGCTGGAGAGACCATGGAGTCTGGGGGTCTCGAGGGGTGAGATCCATTTGTGCATGTGTGCCCACATTTGTGTAGACATGCACGTATTTGTGTGCACACACATTTATGTGCATGTTTCTGTCTCTTTTGGTTAAGGCACCTGGGAACAGCAAGGATCCAGGACCAGCTACTGGCCTGCGTGTTCAAGGCTGGCTGTCGTAGGGACCCACAAGGGGTTCATGTGTGTATGTGCACGCTGGTGTCTGCGGAGGGGTCCATACATGCTGCTGGTACCTGGGCTGCGGGCCTCACAGCTCACATGCCCAGGTATCACCAACTGGGAAGACTGGGATCCAGGGACAACTACTGGGTAGACTGAGCCCAGCTGCTGCAGGGAGACATATTGTACACATTCCCAGTAACGGGCCTCCATCCTGTTCAGCCAGAGAAAGGAACAGGATGAGGCTGGATTTAGGCCCTCCAACACTTGGGTTTCCATGAAAAAGTAGAATTGTGGAAGCTTACAAATAACATGCAGACTATGCATGGGGCTGTAAGATGCAAGACATTTCACTTCATTGGTTCAAAATTCATTTATGACAAGTGAGAGTTGAATTTGCATCTGATTTGCAAGCCTCGGGGACCACAGTCAAACAATGCTCTTTCCAGGCTTCAGCTAAGAGACCTTAAACTGAAAGATGTTACTGTTGACCTATGGCAAGGGTGCTATCTCCCCTCCCTCCCCAATCCCAGCACAATTATTAGACACACAAAGCATACGAAGTGCATGGGTATTCCAACTTTTACATATACAATCCAGAGAATGGAACAGGAAAAGTCCAAAGTTTCAATCTTACATTTCATTAAGCACATTTGTTCATTCAGCATTGCTGACACTTGCACACTAAACAGATGAAAGTTTAAAGATTAAATCTCACAAACATCCCACTAAAAAGAAAAACAAAACAAATCCCAAAACAAACACCAAAAAAACCCAAACCAAAAACCACCACCGAAAAACCACACAGAGCACTGTAGCTTGAGTTTACCAACATGTTTTTTCCCCAGAAACAGGGCACCATAAAATAGCCTAACCTAACATCTTAGTTCTAGCAGTAATTAAGTATTTTGTCTGTCTTGCAGAAGTGATTAGTAGTATGGATTTCAGCTAAAATAGGACCTCTATTTGCTACTACTTAGGATTTACAAAACCTTTTCCCAGTGGAGCTTCTAGAAACCAGGAGATACTCAAACAATGAGCCAGACTGAACTCTGCAGTAAGATGACAACTTAAGCAATGTATAACTTTGTGAATGTAGTAGGAAAAGATAGAGCCAAACGAATTCACTGGGCTTCCATCTTCAAAGAAGCTCATGAATTAAACACTGGAGTTAATTCAGGAAGGTATTTAAGTGAACCTGCCTTATGTGTTTGAAGATAGGATTGACTGAGCCCAGAGTTTCCTACCCGTACTCACTAGCTGTGTTTTAGCAGTGTGTCACCCCTCTCCTCATGAGAGGGGACAAGAGGTATCAAGTTGGAACAGAGGCCATTGGGACCGGGAGGGTGGGGGCAGAGACGAGCTGGCTGCCTGACTGTGTTAGCAATCCCAGCCCATCTTCGTGAAATGTCAGCAAGTACTGTGAGAGCAATAAACTGCAAAACTCAATCTCAATTAAAGCATACTTAAACACAGATGTTGCTACTAGCAACACCGTAACATTGTCATTGTAACCTCTCCTGTCAAGGTTACTACTGCCAGTCTTTCAAAATACAGCATATTATCTATTCCTTGAACATATAAATTACCTTTGAATATACAAATCATATGCAGATTTTGTACATAACTGTGCAATCAGGCAACAGAAAGTAGCTTTTCTGCAAACAGATTTCTTTTTCTATGCAATTCCTTTTCTCTGGACATTAATTTCATGGGGACCAAACAGGTTCAAAAAAATCTTTGAGTCCTATTAAGCAGTATTTAATAATACTGATTTTTTTAGTGGAACTGAGATTAACATATTGTTGCACTGCTTTTCATTCTCTCAAACAGTCCGAGTGCCTCAATATACATGGATACTTTTTCAGACTGCCTCCAGCACCTGTAGTTCACATTTCACATATGCTTCCTAGAGATGATGAAAAGACAGAGACAAATGCTTTTTTACCCTGTAGGATATCCAAATGAGCAGTTGAAGAGGTCAGAAGCAGGGCAGGTCTAAATGCCTTACCCATTTATCTCCTAGAGCTACAACAGGTAAAACAACATTTTTGTGTACCATACTGTCAGCAGTTATCCATCTTCTACAAACTTCTTTCCCTTAGGCAACCAATTCAAATTTTTACAAGTAAACCCCCAGAAAAACATGGTTTTTTTTGTAAGAATTTGCATTAGAAAGGGCGAACATCAGATGTATACAGCTCAAGATTGGGCATACAATCTCTGTACACAATTAGTGGTAGAGCTTCCTGACTTCTCTATATGCAACAGCAGATCAACAATGAGTACATTTTTAAGTCTTCTTTCAAAATTGTGGGCTTGCAGTGGACATTTCAGTAAGCATGGTCCTCTGTCCATGGACTAATGAGGCTTCATTTGCTACAAGCATGTGCCTCGCTTCCCCTCATCCTCTCTTTCCCACAGTATTCTTATTTTTCTCCTTTTCCTCTGTGCTATCTGAAGCTTTTCATTTTCCTTCCTCCCAACTCCTACCTTCCCTTTTTGGCTAGACAGCCTAAAATAGGAGTCATATCTGCGTCCGAGCCCCAGCAGGTACTAACTGCCTGCCTGCATACCCACAGGCACACCCAGCTGCATTTTGTCCAGTGGTGAAAAGGCAGGCTACACTCTGCCTGTCTTCCCTCTGTGCAGACAGAGGTAGACTCCTCTCTTACTACTGAATTTCACAGGATTTACACAACTCCTTCACTGCCTTCAGGCTTCTATTGCCTGACAAATTTAGGAGGAATTGGCCAATAGATTAAAAAGCTATCACAGATAACTGACAGTCATAGACTCTGTGACTATATCAGGAAGCCAGTAAATTATTTTAAATCATGCTGAAACAGAATTTCCTTATATACACGCACACCAGAATTCTCTTAAACTGGATTTCCATTAGTTACAGAAATGGCAAGATTGGTTATTTCTTTGTTTTTGTCAACTTGTAGTTTTAAATATCCACAGCCCACAAAGATTGTTTACCTCTGACAGGATTTTCTTCCTGAGTGCATGCATCACTGATTATAGTCTAGCTCATGTACAATCAGATTTCCATTACTTTGTACTGTACTGTAATTAAGGTTATGCGGATCAATTACTAAATTAATTCCAGGCTTATAATGTTATCATTAAAGTCAGAGAATGATTTAGGGAATTAACAGATAGTGGGCAGGTAACACTTCAGCCAAGATTGCCTTGACTGCTTTTCTCCCAACCTCAGTGCAATGAGCGCACTCCGAGTTCTCTTAAAACTACTTTAAGAAATTTAGCATTGTCAGAAATAATAGTCCCACACTGGCTTCAGGGTTTGGCTAAGCAACCACACAAATATATATTAATTGTTTTCATACTGGTTCAGTCCACCTACTGTGTTCCAGCTGTTGTTCCCTTGTGTTCAGATTACAATAGAATTATAGGTCAATTCATTGGCTGGCAATACATCTTCAAAATACTCATTTAAATATACTGATGTAATTATAACACAAAAATATAAAAGTGCTATCCGGTTCACTATTCAAAGTTTATATATTTTGTCATTTCCCATTCTATTTTTTGAATTGTAACATCTTATGTAGTGGATAGATTTACTAGTAGAAAACAACTCAGGGCAAGATGCAGTTACCAAAAGCAGTTAACTCAAAACATTCAAAAATGAATCTAGTTAATATAATTTTAATTTGAAAAATAGTTTAAAGGCAATATTAAAATGTAAACAAAGGAAAATAAATCTTCAGAAAGAATAAGCTAAATACATAGGAAATACTCTCCATTTGATGTTAACCTATGCTAACATTTTTCTTCCCCCTCCCCCCTCATTAAAAGTATGTCAAGTACTTCTCTGACTTTTTACAGTACTACAATTGACATAGGCATGACTCAACCACATTAAGGAGGCTTTGCATTTTAACATTAATCTCCCCATCTTGCATCTGTTATAAGGATAAATGACCTATAGTATAAGAGTTGTTTACCGCATATTCAGAAGAAATCTCCAAAGTCCATCTCCCAAAATACAATTTTATGTCTCTCAAACACATTCTTTCTATACAGTCTTAATTCTGCCTTTAAAGCCAATTACATTCCTCTAATGATAGAATAATCTTTATCTAATGATAGAATAAGTTGGGTTTTTTTTCATCTTGGACAGGTGTCCAGTGTAATCACCGATACTAACATTACTGTAAGAATTTTCAAAGGATATCACCTAACATTTCTTGGCTCAAAGTTGTATGTATTGCATGGAATTAAGCAACATGCAACATTTCCATTTTGTGATCGGGATACTATAGATTTAGCTTTTTTAATTAGTCTTATGTAGCCAATTTATGATTACCTGGATTACTGTTGATTTCCTAGACTGAAAGGCTGCATATGCAGGAGATTTCAGCAGCAATACACAGCATCTTCAGAAAATTAAAGCCATTTAGTCATTTTCATTCATCGTAAGTTTCTTTTGTCAGATCCTATATTAGTTTCATGAAATTTTATCACTCATTATAAACCCCTGGTTTACAGCAAAGCAGAGTCAATAACCAACTGTAGCAGGAGAAATCAAAGAAAAAATAACAGAGTCACCACTTTGGCTTGGGCTAAGACAGACAGTAAAAACTAAAACAAGCACAGAAGTTAGGAAATATCATGACAATGATCATTAATTCTTTGCTAGTTTTGCATCTAATGCCACAAGGCAGAGACAAATAATATCCTCTGAAGAAATGTCTGGTACTAACGAAAGCTGTTCATGGAGTGCAAGAGAGACAGCATCACTTGAGAAAGTTTTCTCCTTTCAGCCTTCTCCCCCTTCGACCCTGGTCTTGCTAATTGCTCCAAAACAACAGATCAAAGCACCTATGTATGGGTAAATGATGAAATGTGGAGCAATCCAAATATCCCAAAGCAGCAGCTTGTAGGTTTAGGCCTGACAGCAGCTGGTAAAGCAGGTAAATACAATTTTAAAAGAAAAGGTGAAAGGTTCAGAAGCTACAGCTTTGAAAGCGTTACTCACACTTCTACGTCCATGCAGTGTCTGCTAGCAGAAATTTCTCCTAATGTATTGGCGTAAGGTACCACAAGGAAAGGAAGTAAGAGACTAGCAGATTGCTCCCTCTGGCTTAGCAAGAGTATCACAAAGGGTTAATTCACAAGTTTCTCCATTCAGCAGTTCACTCTTTTGCATCACAGACAAGAAATCCAACCAGCTGACATAGTTGCATCTGGGCCTTACCTACATAAGTTAAAGTCAGTAGGGCAGTAAGAGCTGGCTTGTACCACCTTATCTTTCCATCTTAGCTGAAGCTAGAGGTCTTTAGTCTGGAGAAAGAGAAGCATAGCCAAAAGGACAAGCCTTCCTACTGTAAGGCTGGTGGGACAGTCCTTATCACAACACATGTGACTTGAGAGCAGGCTTAGATACACAACTTAGATTAGACATGAACATTTAGGCTACCAACATCAGGTGAGAGGGGAGTCCCATGTAAACGGCAAGAGCAAGACAAGACATCTTCCCTTAAGTAGCCTAGGGTTTTGTTATCAACATCTCCCCATGGGATCAGCAACTGACCAACCCTGTTGGGTAAACAGGAGCAAGGTGAGAAGGAGGAAGCACAGTTCAAATCAGGATAATTTTTACGCGTATAGGCTGTTCACCCTTATCCCTAGGCACTTTAACACGGCCTGGTAACTCAACTGGAGAACTCAGTACAATTTCTTAAACTTCTCAGCTCAGACAGCCAACACTACAGTCTAGTACACAGAGATTTCATGCCCTGCAAAGCCACAGATGCATAAATTAGTAAGCAGATGGGGAGACAGCCCAAATCATGCTTTTTAAACTGTTAATCCCAACAATACTCCAAACTACATAACACAGATTTCAATTGTCTTCTATTTTTAATAATGACTAATATCAAGTAATGAACAAGAAATATATAGAGAAGTCAAATCATCAATTCTCCTCTTTGAAACATTACACCTAAAAGAAGATTTTTAACCTGTTTTACCCAAACAAACAAAAGGACACAGGACTGGTAATCATGTCACAATAGAAAAAGACAGAGAGAAAGTGTGCGTGCGTATGTGTGTGTATATATAGACACATATGAATATAGCTAGCACATTGTTCAAAAGAAATGTTGGACACTTGCTTTATGGCTTTGACATAGCACAAGACAATAATCTGACATGCCATAGCCAAAGAAGAGGCAAGTTTTTGCCATGCATTTGTGTGGATTTGTAGAACAGGCAGCTACTGCATTGTGCTGTCATGCTCAGAGGTCAGCACTGCTACGTTGCTCAGCCATATAAGCTCATCTTTGGAAAGATTAGATTTACATGACACTGAAAACAATGACAGAGCCTACTGAACCAACGTATACAGCTATACTGCACACTCTGGTCAAGAGCGAAGGGCAACACAGTCATACTGAAGTACTTGAGAAAGTGATGAGGGTGCTTATGAGGGAAAGCAAAGCTAGATTTAGCAGTCCTTTATTAGGTACTCAATCCTTTCACTTTGCTATGTACTGTCCTACAGAGGATTTTTTCCCCTTTGCCCAGAGCTCTTCCTTAGCCTTCAACAAATTATCCATCACAACTGGCCAAATATTTAATCCTATGGTACCAGCATAGATGCGCTATCTATAGGTATGATATTGCCTACCTCTTCAGCTTTTAAATTCAACAAAAAAGTAGTTACTCTCTTCCAAAAGTTAGGTGTCTGCAACGCCAACTAGCACAATGATACACGTCTGGTATTTTATATGCAACAAAGAAGGAGAGGGTTTAATATACACATAATACATATATATTCTCACATTTAAAAATATCTGTGTAAGTAAATGTGTGTGCACATGTAAGCATCCAGTTGGGAATCCTGACAGGCAACAAATACTTTTTGCACTAGTTAGTCAGGCTGCAATTATTCAGCAATATTATCAATGCATAAAAATGTCAATACCACTGTTACAACAAATGAAGCTAACATGGGTATCGTGGCAACCATAGTTCTGTGTTGTCGTCAGTGCAAACATGCCTTTCTTATTCTTTTACCACCAACAAGCACAACAACAGAGCTGGTTACAGTCACCCAAGGTACATGACAACCTCTTCAAATGGTATAGTTCTGTACTATAGCCACAGTATAACCAACCACTCTGAGCTACTAGCTATGTATTATGCATATATTTAATAACATTCATATGCTAAATGTATAAAGATAGAGACCAGGCTTTTTTCATGAATCAAGGAACTGGTGGGCTAGGTCCCATATGAAGTCAGAGATTTTTGATGAAAGATGATCTTTGGGATCTTTTCTACTGAAGCATTGCATGGAAGAATACAGAAAAGTGCTTATTGGAAAAACAAGTGTAAAAAATGAGTGATGAAGGTTGTCTTCATTAGCAATATGCTTACAAATGTGATAGCCATATACGTTAATATATCCTAGTTATAATAATATACTATAGGTTCATTGGGTATATACCTTAATATTAAGTATGTCAAGACAAGTTTTGGATGGGCCTTGTAATATTTGATCTGTGAGCAGAAGTGATGTAATCTGTAGGGGGGTTTTTTTGTATTACAAGTCTGACTATGAATTATAGGCCAGGTTCATGGCACATGTACCAGCATCAAGGAGCTTTTTTCCACTTACAAGGTGCATATAGCTACTCTATCACAGTATCTTTCAGCATTCTGTAATCATCTATTAGGTCGTTCTTGAGAACTATTAAAAAAAATTTAGTTTACCTTCTGGTTTCCATACAGTAGAAAATGACTTACCAAAGCTACTTCCTACCATAAGTTTAATGGGAAATAAAGGAAACTAAGGTGATGCTTTTAAATTAGTGTTCATTGGCAGTTTTGAGCATAAATCCACGTATGTTCCTAGGAAGCCATTCACAGGAAAAAGCTGGTCTTTTCAATTAAAAAAAAAAAAAAAAAAAAAAAAAAAACAAAAAAAACCACAAACCAAACTTAAGGGTCTGGTCTGCATAACATTAAAAAAATAGAACTAAGTGTATTGGACGCACATTGAACACATGATTTTGAAGACTGGCAGTTACTTCTAGCTTGATTCCTGCCAAGCCTGCAAACACATTTACACAACTTACTCTGAAACGTCTTCCTTACTAACAGGTCTGAAAAATTCCACCCACTCTAAAGCAATCTTTTTAAATGGTAAGACAGGGTAGAATTTGTTTTCTTCATATTCATAACTATGGTAAATAGCTGATGATAAAATTTTGTTCTTGAGATTTATATTTCACAACAATTTTGCAAGGTTGTCATGAAGCATGTAGGCACACACTGAAAATGTCAGAGAATGTGATTTTTTCCTTCTGAAATGAAACATATGGCATTTAATTTTACCTAGTGCATATTTTGAAACAAGCATATAAATTCTTTGGTATATGAGTACGTTATAATACAAGTATAAAGACACTATTTTTAGTAAGGTTTATGTTCTTGTGTACATTACCAGAACCTGTAGGTGGATAAGCCAGGCATGGTGATGACCATGCAAATCAGCAGAATTTTTTACCTTTTTTACCTTAAAATTAATCTTAATTCCTATTATCATGCATGAACAGGAGTATTTAAATTCTGCCTACAAAAAGATTAATTATTTTCCAGTTATTTGTGTTCATTTCAGCAGCTATCAGTTTACCCCACGTTTACTGCTATTCAATTACTTCGTAAACAGGAAATTCAATACATTTATATCAATTATTATTGTGATGATGAAACATTACTTATTCTCACCGTTACACTTCATGAGGCAATGCTTTTGGCTTTGCAAAATTATTAGTAGTTTGACAATAATTACATAACTTCAGTGAACAGTGAAGAAGTCAGTTTAATTCCTTTATTTTCTCTTTTTTGCAGATGATAGAAATCCATGTCTTGAACTATGACCTGCATAGTTCAATATGTAATATTGCCTACATAAGCAACTAAATATGCTAAAAAATTCCTCTTTAATTTCATCCATTGTATAAAGTTTCCCACATCAGACATCAACTGTAATAATTAGTATACAGATTAAGAGAACAAGTGACTTACAAAAAACAAAAAAAATTTACTCATCTGTTTTGCCAACTGATTTTTTTTTTTAAAGCTTCACATAGGATTTTCAAAACTCTTCCTTACATCAAAAGCAAAAATAAGTGAAAATACTGTAGCTTCCTCAAGTCTAAAATACATGAAGCAATCTAATACTACACAGTTTCTTGAATCATACCATTTAGACATTTGTGGATTTCAATTCACTCTCATAAAATTTATTTTAAAACTTTACCATGTAATCATAGCAAGAATGTGTTATTCTGGTAGTTTAATATTAGAGAAAGAAAATATCTTACCAACTCACTAATAATTTACACCTGTAAGTAAGCAGTGCAGTAGCAAAAAGAGAGATAGCGTTGGTCAGAATGTTGTAGCATTCATCACCAGCTCCCATAGGGATGGGCTTCAAAACTGCATGTAGTCTTTTCAATCATTTTAGTCAGCTGTCAGTGACATTTGACCAGACTGAGGCCCTATCAATAGGAACCACCACCACAAGGCTGAATATAAAGCAGGTTTTGGCAAGGGAACATGCAAGAAAAACACACGCAGCCTAGGATTATGAGCAGAAAACATATATAGCTGCAGATAATACGGGAGACATTAGTTATACAAAAAAGAAAAAAAAGTTAAGTGATAGAAATATAAGATTATGAGCATGTGGTACAGCACTGACACAGTATTTCTAGTTTGAGTGTCATCACTAGACATTGTTCCTGGACTTGAGGGAACTTTCTGAATTAGAATTTGGCTGTATTTGAACTACCATCAGCTGTGTTTTAGAGTCACATAAAAACGCCTTATGTGCTTTACAAATATACTCCCTGAAGCAGTCATCAAGTGCTGAATTTTTTTTTCCCCTTTTAATTTAATTAGCGACTATAAGGAATATGAATGGCACTTGAATGGTTAGCTTAAAAACTAACATTAAGAGTTGAATAAAACTTAAGGTTTTGCATGGAAACATGACTCAGCACAACTGCCAGTGGCAAGAATATATCAAACAAACAAAAAAGTTTACAAACAAAACCAAAGAGTTTCCAGCTCTCTTGTGGCAGGAAAAAAAACCCCAACACCCCAACCCCAAAGCCCCCCAAATCCAAACCCTTGAATAGTTTCTAGAGCCTTAGAAAGTAGAAAGTAGCCTAAGTTGTTGGACTAACTTTGTTTCAGTACCCATGTTCCTAAACTAGCCCTGTAATTTTGAGTATTAGCTTCCCCTCTGCTCCACTTAAGCTCGAACATTACCACCATGGTCTACATACTTAGGTGTTTTCTTGCATCACAGATCAGTGTTGCTAATTAGTAGTTGCATCTTTATGAAAGTTGCAGAGTATTTCAATATTGTTTTATGTGAGCAGCAAGCAAAGGGTGGGGGAAGAGAATCTGATACAACAAACAGGGTTCCTTTATATGAGAGCATGATTACACACAGAAATTCAACCATTTATTCTATGTTTTATTACAAGTTCCTCTTGTAATTCCTCTTATATTTCCCTTATATTTGCCTCTTTTACAATGAAGGTAATTTGCCTTTTTGCCTTATATTTGCCTTTTTGAAGGTAGACAGATATGCTGGAGGAAACCAAGCCCTAAGTATAAAAGTCTTTACAGAGGGAGACAGGAAAATTCTATCAACATCATCACATTTAGCCCAAAAAGAAGAAAACTTAGAAGTTAAAGATTCAAGGTAAATTACCAAGATCTGTTGTGAATGTTTTTTGGCTCTTTCAGAAGTCCAAGGTAGGCAAGATTCGTCATTTTAACATGGTTATATAAAAATCAGTTGGCTCCCTCATAAAGGATAGCAATTTGACAAGTAATTTTTCCACCACTTAATGATTTATAATTACTGGTGGGAAGAAGAGAAGAACCATCAGAAGTTCAAAATGAAATAATAAGAATAAGGTACACTAGCATAAATGCAACTGTCAAAAGAATTAAAAAGAAGTCAATATGAATGTAGGAATGTATGAAGAGAAGTTAAATGCAAAACAAAAACAGTTTTACAAATAGATTTAGCAAATGATGATTTTATCACTGATAAAATAATGAATAGAATACCTGGCTCAGCAACGACTAGTGAACTGCAATTCAGATTAAACAGTTGTTTTGCATATGAAATTTTATTCTTTAACAAATTGCTAGAGTAATAAACTGTCCTTTTAATGTCAAAGACAATCTCTTATAAATTCTGTTATGATTGCCCTTGTTGTTTAGGGCTCAAGAAGTTTCAGAAAGAAATTCTATTGACATGACATTTGTTAGCTGAGCTGATAAGACAAAAACCCAAAACTATTATATAAAGTCTTCTTCCTAAACAATTATTTGTGTCTTTGGCTGAGTTTCTTTTATGGTAACAGATGAAACATATTACAAGTAGCAATCTGAAAGGGGCCAAGCAGCCTCAAAAGTAGCAAAAAGAGCTTTCCTGTTATTATGAACAAGGTTTTTAAATAGCACTTTGTTTTTAGTATATTCTACAGAATGTTACTGAAGAGTATTGTTCTATATTCTTTAGCCAAGCAATTAAAAAAATTGTCAGGAGTAACCTCATTTTCTGTTAGATTTCTAAAGCAGAGAACTGTAATTTACCTCTGATTAAATCTTAGAGGACTTTTCCATGAGCTTGAAGCAATTTCAAATAAATAAAAATTTCCAACTATGAATATAACTTCAAAAGCAGATGCATCATATCCCTAAAGACATAATTCAACCCAAATAGTTAGGTACTTGCCTGAGTGCCTTTTTTTTTTTCCTTGAAACAAAAAAAAAAGAACTCAGGATATATTCTTACTGTATTTAACATTTAAGGTACAAAGAAGTGCAAAGTATATTTTTTTGGTAGTGATGAAAAAAGTCAAAGATTCAGTTTATGCAAGCCAGTATCATTTTGTCCTTGGTAAAGTAGCTGTGAAAGTAAAGGATGACATGCATATAGCCAAGAAGAGCTTTTTTCTTTTTAGAACAGTGTACAGATTAGCGAGAACACCCATGCATCAGGCAGCAAATTGATCAGAGAATTTATTGTGCTCCAATTTAGAGCATCATGGCTCTTCCTACTTTCACCTGAAATACTGCACACTGGTTAATTCCAAAGAGAGGATTCTGACCTTACTGTCTGAGCCAGCATGGCAAACTTTATATTCCCAAGAGAATAAAAAGGAAGCATCGTTATACTTCATCCTGAGTCAGCAGTGTGACCTGGTAGCAAGGAATGCCAGCAGCATCGTGGCCTGTGTTAACAGGAGCAGAGCAAGGAGGCTGAGGGGAGGGATTAGTCCCTCCTACTCACTGCTAGTGAGACAATACTTAGAATACTGTGTCCAGTTTTGAACCACCAGTACAAGGCAGATGTTGAACAACTGGATCAAGTTCGGTGGGGGGAGACTAAGCCAAGCTCTTGCCATGTGGGAGAGACAATGAACATGAACTGAAACGAAAAAGATTGTGATTTGATATAAGGGGGGAGGAATCACTATGGGGATAATTGAGCAGTGGAACAGATTTCCCAAAGAGGGTGTGCGATTTCCATCCTTATAGGTTTTCAAGACCTGGTTACAATGCTGTGTTGATCCTACTTCGAGCAAGAAGTTGGACGGACTAGGTGACTTCCTGAGGCCCCTTTGAACCTGAATTAGTCTATGATTGTAACACAGAATTACATACATGTATTTTGGCAGAAGTAGAGCCTTTGATTTTGGTGCTTACCTTAACTAATCTGAACATTCATTTTAACAGACAAAGAGACATACGTACAGTCTCCTGTTACAAACTGCCTCTGCTCAAGAAGTTCAGAGAATAGAAGAAAAACTTCAGAGCAAAGAAGCACACATGACTGAAATCTCAACCAACTCCCAGTGCAGTGCTGCTAAACTACAATGAGATTTTGTTGATTTCTTAGTTTAGCTGTTTTCTTTAAACCTATGCACACGCACACACATATCTACTAGTGTTTGAAATGAAGAGACACAAGCAGCTATACACACATGTATTACTAGCCGAGCCCCATTTGGAAGAGATCCAGACATGCCACTACATACTGTTTTTACTCCAAGCTTAATTCTCTTTTATGTTTTTCCCCTGTTGCATGTTACAAGCCTATTCTCACCAACAACAGGACTCAATAATATAGCAGTATACTCGCGTTATTTCTCCATTACTGAAGGAGATGAATGTGTTGATGAACAAGTCAGTTCATCAGGCTGTTCACAGTACTGTCATTAAGCAAGCTAGTGAGTTAAGTTCATATAAACAGAGGCAACACTCAGCCCTGAAGTTCAGGCCTAGGATACTGAGTCAATCCATTATAAAAATAAAGACAAAGGCAAGTTCAATTTGGATCAACGATTTAATCTTCACTCTATCCCAGATCCAAATTTCAGAGTATGCTGTGAACCTGAGACACACACACACACACTTTTCTACAAATTATACATAGTTCGTGCATCATAATAAAGCATAAATACTAATTTAGGTGTTCGCTTTCAACTCTGGAATCATGAGAAGTTATAGGCAATTTTGTAGTCAAAATAAGTAGACATTCACTTAGACTGGAGTTCGACAGAAGCATATATTAGTACAACAACAAGACCAAATTAGCTCATCTAACTCCCTTTAGGCTCCTGGTAAAAAAAAAAAAAAAAAATTATTTCATTCTGCATAGAATTAGCCCATGCACAGATATGAGTAGTTGTAAGAATGGGATCACTTATGTTGAGTTATAATTTCATATAAGGATCCTTCTGAATAAGAAGGATGGGGCCTTCTCAGAAGGCAAATAAGGTTTGACATCCTGGTGGTGAAGCAGTAAGTTATGTGCTACAAAATCTCTGAAGTTAAATAAACCAGTCCCAGTAGGTAACTGGGGGGAAAAAAGTCACTATTACAGAGAAGGGCTATAAGGAGGACACTGAATAAGTAAAGTTGTTTAATCATGCATGCTTCATTGATAAGAGAGACACTTACTATCAGATGAAAGTCATCAAAATTATATTGTGTCATTTTACAGCATAAGATTTTTCTGCAGTATGAGTGATCCGTGCCAGATTTATCTAAGTCTACTGATATAAGAAACCCCAAATCTGATTTCTTCCCTTTTCTATTGCATGGGTTGAAATTGTGGAGTTACCTTATTCTCATTTACAGTCAAAATAAAATACTGGGAACAAGTTATATGTCAAGAAAGCAGCTGACAGTAAATCTCCCTAAAGCTGTAGCTAGCACCTCATTCTGATGCTAACTAGACAGAGATGTCATAGATTTCAGCAACTAAACAACAAAATAGATTTGTGAGAAGAAGCACTGATTTGTCAGGAAGTCGAACTCATCCATCCAGCCTCACTAGTGACTATAGCAAACAAAAAATCCAAAATAATCTTTTAAAAGAAAAATAAAATAAAAAAAAAAATCTCAATGCTACATCAGGCAGAAAGCAAATGAGAGAATTGCTAACTTCTCTAAAAGATGCTTTCTCTTTTTTAGCATGACTCAGCTTTGTACCCTGTCTTCAGTTTAGTTCTGTACTTTTCTGTGTACATATCCACTATTTATTGTGCTTATAATCCTAATTTATTTCTCCTCCCTCTTCTTCTCACCTCTCATAGTTTATCATACATGCCTGGAATAGATTCTTCATTTTCATATGACTATTTCTTTCCCTTTGACAAGCAAAAGCTTTTTCTTAGTTGCATATAATTATTATTCTAGTTATCTCTTCAGCTTGGAAACGTAAGGGTTTTTTCTTAATGCACTGTTACAACTATGTTTATGGAAAACACAGGAAAAAGAAGTTTGGACTCCTAACAGTTTATTCATTTCCTCTTTCCAGGTAGGGCTGTTTCAGAGCCTATCACACACTAGTTTCATTTGTTTGCTGTTCATTATGTTTACAGACCATAGACTGTTGCACAGAAACACGATGAACGTGAGAGGGGAAAAAAAAAAATAAAAAAGAAAAATGCAGATTTTCAAAAAAACCATTTTCATCTCAGCATCAGCATCTAGCTTTAAGAAAGCAGACATATCATCAGCAAAACAGAAAATTGATTCTTACATGATATATTTCTAATAAAAGCATTACAAGAACTTGCAAAACAAAAGCAATCCTAAGAACAAACCACTTGAAAAATCATGGCTTGCTGTTGCATGCCATATCAAGTGGTTTGTTGGAAGAATCCATTGACTAAGTAATGGTTCCCAGGAGTTTGGTATCAATTTTCTGGACTATTCAGCTATTTTTAAAAAGTACCGTAAGTGCAATACAGACAGAAAATGATTAGACCATTATAATGTGCTGTCATGTTAATGATGCAATTTGAAAACCACCATTATGAACAGATTTATGCAACGTATGTGAAAATTAGCTTATATGAATGCTTCACTTACTTAAGAAAATTTCTAGCAGCCCATTATGAGAATTGCTGGTTCTTCATGGTACCTCCTGGCTGCCGTTGGACAGGTAGTAATTTATGAACTAGGCAATCAACAGCATCAACGCACTTCCCACAACCTAAGTTTTTACTGAAAATTCTATAAAATGTTGGAGGAAACCAATGTAAGAAACAGGTAGCTGCTTAAGTCTCCAGTAAGGCTTAGACCACAAAAGATAAAAGCACTGTGTTTTTGTTGAAGAATTCTTAGGAAAACAATTGTTGCCTGAACAGCAGTAGAAAGATCTTCCCATTTTTAGCCCAGTACCTTAAGGAAAACATCATTTCTCCTGCTGGCATCCTCCACAACCTTGAAATGGATTAATGTTGCTGAAGGAACTGTGGACAAGAAATCCACATTTTAACTATAGGTGTGTTATTTTAACATGCTTGCGTAGTTTCTAAATCCAACCCAAGGTCATAAGAACTTGTACATATTTGTACTTTGTGCCACTTACACAACAGCCTTCTCAGCCAATGAGTTTCTACTGCTTAACAATTGACCTTGTATCATAATTAGATTTTTTATCTATTTTCCAAATCATTACAGAAATTATCATTAACATAATTTAATTCAGAAAGATTTTGTGCTGCTGGGAAAGACTTCAAAGAAACAGGCAAAAAAGGCTCTTCTCTTTCACAATGCACTACATGTACGTGTCCAAATAATAAAGATATTTTTTGAGAACCATCAATTGACTCTCCTGATAATTTAGATAATAATGAAGCGTAGTTACAGTCTTTGTTGTACATTCAATGCAATACTTTGACAACTCTTCATTAACTATCTCCTAACATATCTGTAAACCTAATAATGGTCAGAGGGCTGGAACCCCTCTCCTATGAGGAAAGGCAGAGAGAGTTAGGGTTGTTCAGCCTGGACAAGACAAGGCTCTGGCGAGACCTTATTGCAGCCTTTCACTATATAAAGGGTGCTTATATGACAGACAGAAAGAGACTTTTTACCAAGGCCTATAGTTAGAGGACAAGGGGCAACAGTTTTAAGCTGAAAGAGGGTAGATTTAGGGTAGATTTAGACTGGTTAGAAGGAAGAAATTTTTGTTTGTTTGGGGTTTTGGGGTATTTTTTTATCATTTTGAGGGCTTTTTTTGTTTTACGCAATAAGGGTGGTGAGACACTGGAACAGGTTGCCCAGAGAAATTGTGGATGCCCCATCAATGGAAGTGTTCAAGGTTGGGTTGGACAGGGCTTTGAGCAATGTGATCTAGTGAAAGATGACCCTGCCCATGGCAGGTCACCATTAGGTGATCTTTAACGGTGCCTTCTAACCCAAACCATTCTATGATTCTAATTTAACTCCTTTTTGTTTATTCAGCTCTTGTTAATATTTCTGTAGAGTACTCTATAGTGTGAGCCTGAAGTATTTCCCGACTCCTTCAGTTAATGTGATGGCATTTTCATTCTACAGCTAGAGAATGAGACCAGTACACCCATAATCCAGTTTATTAGTCAAAAAAGCCTTGTAAACTAAGCTTCTGGTTTCACACAGACCAAAGAAAAAAGTAATAGGCATGTCCTAAATGGGCTAACCCATTATGACATGTGACTGATGAGGAAATATAATAACTTTATCCTTGATCTGAATATCATTTGCCACTCATCAACATATCTGATGGCATAGTCAGCTGCATCTTATCTACATAGAATTGTTCCTTTGACAAAAATAATGACGTAAAACTAAACCAGTCAAGTCTAACTAGATATGCTATGTAAAAAAAAAAGTCTCCAGGTGGTATTCATTCTTGTCTCAGGTACGTGAAGACTTAAATAATTGCATAGGGAAACAGAAAAACCTATTCTAATTCATGTTATGGAATAAAACCATTTTTTAAGCAAAATGCATCAATAGTGATGGCGGGGGGAAATTTATCTGTATAATTACAGCTATGAAAGGCTGGACAAGTCACAAGAGAGATGATCCTGTCCAATTCTGTACATAACCTATCACTGAAGCAGATTTATGTATCCTACATACTTCAATTTTGCTAACCTTAATACAAGAGTTTTTCCATGGACTGATAACGTGAATCTTATTACATGGAGAGGACTGCCTTATATGACTACTTCATATCCAAACACAACATTGCTTTGCTAATCTTTTTGTTTACCTCTGGGAAGGAAGGGATATTTTTGTTTCCCCAGCACTCATTGTAAGTAGCAAATACTGGCACAACTGCAGCTGTCCCTCATAGTCAGAGCATAGCTTATTTCTGAAAGCGAGTGCTAGTGCTGGAAGCACGAGCTATGCTAACAAGCCACTCAGTGCATAAAATATACGGGGGCAGTAAGGTGAAAGCAAGAGCTGTTTCAACATTTAAGACTCAGAATGTTAAAAACAGGATAAAAGCTCATACCCAAGGGAAGGCAAGTAGTGGAGAATTAGAAAGCTCCATACCAGGTATGAGATGTGCTTTCTCAGCAGAGAGAGACAGAATACCTGGAGATGGTTTAATTTGTTAGGACCTCCATACAAGAATCAAAGCAGAAAACAACATAAAGTACATACATGTTTTTATAAACTATCATTAAAGCTTGTAATTACATTTGTACTACATGCTTTCCTATGCTGTTATCTTTGAAGTATATTGACACTAATTACTGGAATTTGGATTAGCCAGGTACTATAGTACACAAGATTTCAACTGAAAAAACATATATATGCTGTAAGTAGCTGTTTGAATATCCAAGTGCAATGCTGCATTCAGATTTGAATGACTTAGCAGGGAGATTGACAATATGACCTTTTGAGATCTCTTCAAGACATCTTTCTACAGCACTTTCACTGTTTTTTCATTATAGGTGTGATATCATCTTAAAATAAGTTTCTGAAAATGTTTTCAAAATATTTAGTGACAAATGAGAAGAAAAAGAAAAAGAAGGTATTTTAAAGGGATATAATACTAAGTTGCAGAAAGTGTGTTGTGATTTAAACGTAGTTTCCAGAAAATTCTAACAAACCATCTAAATATTATAAAAATGTTCTCTGTAAAATTAAGTGCTGTAAGAATTTTATGACTTCCAATTTTTATAAAACCACTAGTGGCTGGATTATGTTCAGTAGGGATCATTTTAGCATTTCTAACTGATGTTGTCAAAGGTGGAATTTATTCTTACTCATTTAATACTTGAAGATGGCAGCACTGACTTCTTATATGCTGAGTTCCTGAAAGTGCTGCATCAGCACATGAAACTGCTAACAGCAATTATATCTATAACCATAGATACATCTAAGAGAGAGCAAAACTTTGTCAGATCTGTTTTTAGTACAGTAACTCACTCAAATATAGGACATGTTTTCTATTGGGTGGACTAGTTCTCTGGTCATATAGAAACAACTTTTTAACCCAACACTGAAAGACGCTTTCGTGAAGCTAAACTCCGTTAATTAAACCTAACTTCAAAAGACAATCTGACTACTTTTTAGAAAGAAGACAACAGCAATATAACCATAAAGTTGAGGAAAAATAACTGCCTGTACACCGTATGGGTAGTCACAGATTGCCTATTTACGAGCTAAAATGCTAACAAGACAACCCATAAAGGTGCTGGAATAATGGCTAATTTGCAATCAGTTAAGCTTGAGAGAGATACATTTTGCTTCCATAAAGTTGTAGAAAAAGAAATGGCCATAAAAATCCTTTGATCTGAACATTGAGCTCTTTGCTCATATTCTCATTTTGCAACACTCATCACTACCTCTCATGCCTTCTTGTTGACAAATTGTTATAAGACAGTTAAGAAGAAACGCATTAATAAACAGCACCAGAATATATGAATATTAAAATTACACCAAGACTCCAACTTTTTGTTGATGTGAAACTGTAAAACATTGAAAAGGTACTAAATTTTATGATCTGTGAGGCTTTAAATAGGACAACAAGTAGCTATTCTAACAACTCTTTTTCCTCCCTCTGTAAAAATTCCAGAATACCTCCTAGAAGAGGAAACCCAGGAAATAAAATTATAAAGGGATTTAATTCAGATACAGGCTAGTTTTTCTCAAGACTTTCACCATGGCTTCTCATACCAATGGCGAGACAGAGATACAGTTTGAACAGATACGGTTCCATGCATTCTCAAAGCTACTAAAACACATACCCCAGAGACCTGGCACCCACCAGTGAAAGCGTCACATCTCTACTTCCCCCCAAACCAGCTAAATCCAATTACTCAAGCTCAGCACATTAAAGGGCTTCCAGCAAGTACTTTTAAGTACTTCCTTTGGCTTACACCTACCTTCTTATAAAATTACGTACTTCCTTATAGGTAACCAACAAGGAACCAACCATTCACTGACCCGTAGGTAAATTCTTATTCCCATCCCAAACAGACAAGAGAAAATGAGAAGACAGTTCAATGACGACACTTAAAATAATGTGATAGTGCACACCAGCTGACTGGTTTTGCTTTTCTGAATCTAGAAGCATTGTTTTTTTAAAATACTGCATTAGCTAAAAGGGCATTTAACTAATGAACTCCTTTTCCAGTGACTATCATCCTGTCACTGACCTCAGAGACCAAACACAACACAGCAAGACGAGTTCCATCTGCAGAGCATACATCCTCACGCTACATTTTCCCAATTGGTTGACACCTTTCAGAAAGGTCTAAATTCTGTGATAAAGAACATCTATCCCTCTCTCATGGCCCATTCAGCTTCATCTTGCTGAGACAGTGACAGGCAGGTTTGTGCACTAGAGACTGATCCCTTGTAAGCCCTGAATCACAGGGCTGTCTAAACTCATTTTCCTGCTGACATTATCCCAGGCAAAACTTCTCCATAAAACAATACTGTCATGCCAGAATAACTCAACAATTAGGGAAACACAGCATGACCTTGTAAATAACCAACATGACAGCTAGGGAAAAATAAAGAGAAAAAAGTAAATTTAATTCCTCTTTTCCATACTCATCTGTGAAGACAAGAACATGTCAGCTGTTTCATATGAACCTGCTACAGTTTGAGTGTTCTGAAGAGTGATCCTTAAAAACAGAGGTCAAAAGGATCACTTATGAAGAGTATTTTAAGGACAAAGCAAAGGCAAACAACATAATATTCTCAGCAAAACAATCTAACAGCAACTTACAGTTATTTCAACTCAAAGCATCTTCCTTTCTGGAGACCTGCACAAATTGCAGCTGGATAACAGTAATTCTCCATTATAACTAAGAACTAGTAAACACAGCCTATTATTCATAAGACATTATACTGCATTCATTACTGCTAGGTTATGTGATAAACCTCATCCGCAGACCTGCAAAGGAGCTCAGAGATACCATGACAGGAGTGAGAGCCCAAAGAATACGCTGCCCAAGCTGCTCCCAGGCCCATCCCAGGAGCCATCAGCCCATCAAAGGCTCATCTCCACAAGCCCAGAGGAACACAGGGATGCACAAACACAGGTGGGAACCCAAACCAAGGACTCCCAAGGAACAAACACCCTGTCTGGGCCCCTACCAGGGTTTCCCAGCAGAGCCTCAGCCTCATTGTCCAGGCATGAAACCCATCACGAGGAGTCATCAGGAAGAGCTCTGGAGATTATCTTTCAGACTAAGAGGGTTGCTGCCCAGGGGACACGCTGTAGGACACAGGGGAAAAGCAGTTCAGGGTCACAGGACTTATTATGGGATGTTTAGGGGAGGAACCAATGGTTGGAAAAGGGAGGAGTTTAGTTGACTTGGGTAAGAACAACAGTGGGAAAATAGAGGTGTAAGGGGATGTAAAGGCCCAGTCACGTGTAAATAGTTGGCTGGTCAGGACGCTCATCTGGCTATGCCCTGTGCCTGATCAGTGCAGCCTGTCCTGTCTTCTTATTAAACTGCTTTCTACCTCTTTCCTGGGTGAGGAGACTCTATGCTGTGTGCACATGTGTGTATGGGGCTTTGAGTGCAGCAACTGGAGTTGGAAAGTCTGTGTGTCCTTGGTGCCAGTGGCTGGAGCAAGTACGGGTACATGAGTCAGCGTGTGATCATTAACAAAGATCAACCTGGATGAGCTGATGAGTGGGTGAAGTGACCTGGAAGCAAGGAAATGAGGGCTGCTCTGGGTGTGAGAGCACCTGTGTGTCTCTAGGGGCAAGACCAAAGGGGGCTCAGCTGTGGGACCAGGGGAGTCCTGGCCAGCTCGGGGCGGGGCGGGGGGGGGGGGTGGTGGTGGTGGGAGAACGTGGTGCATGTGCATATGCGTACACACATTTGCAATATGTACCAGCAACTGGAACAGAGCTGCAGCCTCAGGGGGCTTGTATGTCCAGGTGCCAGCAACTGGTGACACGGGGATCCAGGAACAGCTACTGGAAAAACCCGAGTGAGCCCAGCTGCTGGAGGGATCCACCTTGTACATATACATATATACAGACATCTGTTCTCACCAGTGGACTTCCATCCTGTCCAGCAGGGAGGGAAACAAGATGAGACCATAGGTGCTCTGAGTGTCTGTCTGATCTGTGTGGCTGGCCACAGACATGTAATGCGTGCTCTGTGTGTGCATGCCTGTGGGAATACATCTTCAGCCTTGCTAACAGCTGAACCTGGGGACATGGAGCTGCAGCAGCCTCATCTTACCTCCCAGTCTGTTGGATCCTGCATGAAATATTTTCCTCTAACAGTTATCAGTTGCTTTCTTTAGGATTATTACACAACTCATTAACTTAATGATAAAAATTAGGGTGCTTTGGCAAAGTCTATCACATATAGAAATCAGAAGAAAAATACTCTGAGTATATCATTGTACAACACTTGTGTTAAAGTCCAGGGATTGTCAAATGACATGATCCCACCAGCAGGAGGAACACACTACAGCCATTGCTCCTTGAAGAACTTTTCAGAAAAACACTGTTCGGTACATGTCATACTGAAGGTGTAAGTTTGGCTAGTAACATGCTGACTTAATTTTGTTTTACTCTTTTTTTCAACTACTGTAGACCACAGATGTAATTTCTTTAACAACAAAATAACCTACCCACAAACTCTAATACTTGCAGTACTAGAGTACACAGACACCTGTTTTCAGTTAATCTGAAGAGCAATTAAAGCTCAGTTTAAAGGTAGTAATTTCCAGTAAAATAAAGTTTTCATTATTTAAGACAAAGACAAATAATTTTTCATTAGGTCAAAAAAAAATGTGAAAGCACAAGCAGCTTGGGGAAGCTTTTATATTACCTAGGATCCTAGACTGCAGCAGTATTGACTGACAAGTAACAAGAAAAGAAAACCATACTATCCCAAAGTCAGGGATTTATCTTAACATTTTGTCCAGAGTGAAAAGGCAAAGCACTTCTGCTCTGAAGAGCCAATTAACTTTAAGATATCCATATGTGGTGCTTCATAAGAGTACATAACATCCTTAGCAAGATAACACGCAATGTCAACTCGATTCCTTAGGTTTTGTGTATATGTTCTCATTTGAGAAAGCAGAACAGTGGGTAGTTCAGTAGACAAGGGCTTAGAAAAAAAGACCTTCTTACCTTAATTTGGTTTTCTGTTTGCCAATTAAAACCAAGAGTTCTACATAATAGAAGCAAACTTTTCGTGTGTACATGTACAACACCATCTGGCATGAAGAAAATGAGATGCTGGTTGTGGCTCAAAGACTTTACTGCAGTTCTAACAACACTAATAGTCTTGAAGACCTGAAGTTTCAGCTACCTATTGCTACTTCCAACTCTTCTAATTTGATTTCCAAAACTATTTCACCCTAACTGAAAATATTTAGATCTTTTCAGGGATCATTCTGCACCTTTCAAATTAAATAATATTTTGTAAATAATGTATAAAGCTTTCTACCCATGAATCAAGGACTAAGCTACTCTGAAAATGTTCTTTGTTGTGCATCATAGCATAGACAGTTGTGAACAGATCCTGTATTAGCTATTGAACAACATACTACAGATGTAAGAATTCTTTACGTTTACTGATATAGATGCTCATGTCAGCAGAAATGCCACAGACAATTAGAGCTACAGGGAAGGAGCAAAGTACCCCTAGCAATTTCTAGTATCAGCTATAAGACATTAATGATTTAATTTCTAGAGCAGTACACTTAGGGCACCTCTTCTTCCATCTCTGTTCAATAGTATGGGGAATAAGGAATTACATCTCTAACCATAAATTTAAATAGACCTGAGAATTCTCTGACGCTCAAGCCACTGTGAAGAAGTGATATGCACCCTTTCCAATAATTTTTTGGGGGGCTTCACCAACAGATAGTGATGGAAGACTGCTTATCTGATACTTAAAATGGTCCCTGAAACCTTCTTGTTGCTGAACTGTGAACAAGAAGTGTTTGGAGGAACACCAGTGAGAACAGGCTTAAAGCCTAGAAGATGGTTTGGGTTTTTTTTCCCCTCACAATACAGGTAATTTTGTTCCAGAACTCAGGAAATTTCCTAGGCACTGTTATAAGCTACTAGTGTAGACACCATCTCATTGTTAAGCTAAGCAGCAACCAACAGGGAATGATTAAGACTGTCTCCAACTGCTTTCTAGGTTGCAGTAACAGCAGGTATTTCTTTGGGATGACTTTGAGGATGAGAAATACATAGTTGTCTTCTGGATAGGGAAGCTACAGGAAAAAAATTAGGGTTCCTGCCCAGCTCTAGGGACTCCCAGATCCTGGGTGGTGAGAATTCAACACCCTGAGAGATGGTGAGTATTCTCCCCATCCCCCACCCTTCCAGAAGGTTCTGAGCACTTAAATATTAATAGATACATATACAGACGGATGGATGAAAGTGCTCTAACCAGAGATGAAATACAATATAGGTACAAGTAGAACATTAGTCTCAACAAGTCTAGCACTAAAGCAGAAGAAAAAATATAAAAGTTTAAAAAAACCCCAGATTTATAGATGCATAAGATAATGTCTGTACACATGGAAGGCCTTCTAATAGTAAGTAATAACTATCTACACATTAAGTAGCAATATATTTCCCTGCTCCTATTGGCCTATTTTAGAATGAAGTCCTGCCCTTAAAAGAAGTTGCACACTATGTTATCAGTTAGCAGCAGCAGAGGCTGTCTGTATATGAGACTCTTGGATTTTCTGCTGTGTTCAAGGTACAAATTCCTGCTGACGCTGCTTCCAGTGTTACCAGGCATGACAATTTCCTATTTTTACAGTAGGTAATTACAGTCCAGACCAGTGATTCTGAAACATAGTTAACTGAATCTTGGCATTTGCTGTAGTTCAGTCATAACCCCTGCTGCCAGCATGCACCACTGGAATGGGATTCATCCAATAAAACATTTATCTGAAAGGTTTCAGATGTGCCCATAACACTTTCTAAAAAAGAGTGCCTTTTTTTTTTTATATGCAGTCCTTCAGAGACATGTCTTGAAGCATGGGGGCTTCTTACCAGTTCTTTTCCCACTAGTTCTCTCTCAATTATATTGCTTGTTCTACTGAGCTTCTTTGTACATTTTGATAGAAAAGCATTTGCTCTTTGTAGATTTTTTCAATTAGTTTTATCTGTATGTTGGCAGGAATGTATCTTGAGAAAAGCAAGAGAGAGAAAAATCCCATTCCCTGGTAAATAGTTTTTTACTTATGTTCTAATAAATGAGGCAATAATTGTCCTTTTTCCATGTTAACAAACCAAATACACTTCCAGCAGAAAACATCATTGTGGACAGACTTTTGAGTAGGGCCTGTTACGATAGGACAAAGGGGTAATGGTTTTAAACTAAAAGAGGGTAGATTCAGACTAGATACAAGGAAGAAATTTTTTACAATGAGTGTGGTGAAACACTGGAACAGTCTGCCCACAGAGGTGGTAGATGCCCCATCCCTGGAAACATTCAAGGTCCGGTTGGACAGGGCTCTGAGCAACCCGATCCCGTTAAAGATGTCCCTGCTCACTGCAGGGGGGATTGGACTAGATGACCTTTAAAGGTCCCGTCCAACCCAAACCATTCTATGATTCTATGACTTGAAATATAGCAACTTGATTTGAGCAGTTTTCCATTATTTCATTTCCATAGTTTTAAGAAGCTTTTCTTTGCCCTCCACTACAAGGTACATGCTCATAGCTAAAATTGCCATTTACCAAGAGCAGAAGGTGATACTATAATCAACTGAAAAAAGTCCCGTTTGCTTTTTACTTAAGCCCAAAGCTTACTCTATTAATGCTGCAAGGGTCCTGCAATTAATATGAAGCTAGTATAAGTCTCTGTAGATCTCAAATATGCTCTGGGACAAGGCTGTTAGGTCCTCCTCATTTGCCTTACTGGGGGACACAACTGCTTCTTTCCACATCCATCTCTGGCATATAGATCCATCCCACACTTCCTAAGCATTTCAGAATCCATTCTAAGTTTATCTCCACAGTGATAGCGAGTATTCTCTCGCAAAGGGAAGAATAATATTCTCTCTGTTAAATAGATTGGAAATTGAGTTACAGGAAAGCTAAATGACTTATCCAGGACCACTTGGGAAATTTGTTGCAGAGCAAGGAATTGAATCTAGGTGCTTAACCTGCGTTTCCAGCTCATATATTATGTAATGAATATTAATGAAATACACAAGACCCCAAATGGTACAAGTTTAAATGGATGAACTATTTTGAAAAATCTGATGTTTGGTTGTTTTCAGTGATGAGAGCTAAGAATTTAACAGAAGCGGGTCGGAAAGTTAACATGATCACACTGCAAACAAAAGGTAGTTACTGTGTCTGAAGTCAGATTTTTCGGCAATAGACAAGGATGCTAGAAGTATGGGTAGGTCCTTCACTCCGGTCACCCTATAGGACAATGCTGTGATGACTTCAAACATACTCATTCTTGTTAAACTTTGAACTAGACCTCAAGAGAAAAAAGTGTCAGTGTAAACATTTGCATGCTTTAATCTTTCCCTCTTGAATTTTTTTCCACAAGCCTAGCACATATTTCCAAGCTTTACATTGGAGTCAAAGTCTCATACTTTTGTCACACCAGAGAATACAGACTTTCAGCACATAGTAGAAGAATAAATAGCTTGAAAAGAACACCATGATTTATTACATAGAAATCATTATTGCAGTAAAAGACAAAAATATATATTAAAGGTTTAAAAAATCTATAATTTCCAGAGCAGGAAGTCTGCAATTTCTGTGAGGAAAATATATAAGGATTACAATTTAAGAATGTTTTCTGCCCCTACAGAGATCATGTTCCAGACATGTTACTGACAACATATGCAGACTGTGTGCTCCTATACTGGTTTAATATATACATTTATCTTTGTGCAAGATTTAAAACCAAAGCTTTATACAAGGATTTAAAAATCTAGTTATAGATATTCTGCAAGAGAAGACTGTAAAAACATACTTTTGTATTAATAGCATACTCCCAAATGCCCTGAAAGGTAACAAACAAAAGCTATTACAAGCACCTTTGAACCAGAATTATGGCCACTGCAATCTCAGTATCACTTATGACACAAAGTATCAGGGAAAAATAATAGCTATGGGAGAAGGACTCATTGCTCGAGAGTGAGCGGAGCCTTTACAAGTTACAAACTAATCAGAATAATTCCCAGACAACATGCTGTGATATTTGCATTGTCAGCTGGTTATTATGATTTATTGGAAGAGTGGGACACGGACATAGCAGTACAATGGAATCACACTGTGATAGCTGTAGTAGTCTCATTACAGAGCTTTTGCTCTTTCAACCCAAACTCTGTACAGCCATTGTTTTCCTTTTCTCAAAGCACAGAGCAGAAGGAAAAGAAAAAAAATCCCAGGTGTTTAAATCCATAGCTTTGTGTATTCTCTGCTTTTTGGGTTTTCTTCCTCTTTTTTTTTAAAAAAAAAGTGCTTCAGCAAATCCACCATCTGAATACTGCCCTAGAGGCAGTCACGCTAGTGAAGTCATTAATAAAGTTAGAGTATTAGGCTTTTTTCCTGTTGCAACTTCCATATTCTCTCTAACCAGTCAGTGCACCAGAGCACTTCTTTTGAGTCAACATACATAATAACTGCTCATGTCTCACCATCTATTTAGGCTTTCATTAATCCTTCACCAGTTTTCTGGTAGCCTGATATTAGATATTCTTAGAGGTGGAGGTGGTTTGGGGTTTTTTTTTTGTTTGTTTGTTTTTGTTTGGTTGGTTTTTTAATAGATTCAACTAGAATTAGAAGGATTGTACAATAACAATCAGCAGCCAGGAGACTACAGTACTATACATACAAAATAGTAAATTATATGGCAGTAGTACCTGCAGACCCTCATTCATGTTCAGTGACTAGTATAAGCAAAACCCTGAAGAGTCATAAAAAAGGGCTTTATACCAAGAGAACTTAAAAATAACAGAGCTGATGGAAAATATTTTAAAGAAATCAATGTGAGGGGTTTTTTTAATGTTTCTAACTCATTGCCATCATAACCATTACATTCCATGAATCCGAATACATATTCTTAGAGATGTAAACACCACAGGGTACAGAATTGGTCCCAAGCAAGTTTTGGAAGCTATTAATCTCAGCAGCAGTCTGCTATCAGGACTAGTCCTGGAAGCTGCTTCCACCTCAAGCCCTGTAGAACAGGATCCATAAAAAATGCTGAAGCAAAGAAAATAAACCTCTTTTCCTTTCCCTTCCCTCTGTAACAAACAAGGTGTTGACCACATGCAGACTGGTGCTTTGCCTACCCTTGTGCAATCACCGTGCCTCTGGATATCAACAAATACATCAGAAATAGGTGTTACCAACAGATGACACTCATACCCTTCCCCTGGAAGAACATAACCAAGCATTTATGCAACATATAAACCAAAGCCTGAAGAGCAACTACAAAAACTGAACCCATGACATACTTTATGGTGTAATTTTAACTCAGCTGAAAAAGTTTGAATTTAAATTACCAGTTAAGTTCCAACAACGTTTTGTTTGTAAGTTGCAGTTTGGGACTTAGATGTGGAAGGGAGAGTTTATAGGTTTCACACCTTATGAATTTTACTGAAGCACCACAAACAGCTAAATACTCCGGTAGGAAAAGAATTGGCTATCTATTGACTGCTTTGAACTAAATGAACAGTAGCCAATCATAGCTGTATCAGAATGGCTGCAGAGATCAGTACTGAATAAAAAAAGAAAAACTGTGGTCAGAACAGAGGACGTCCATCAGGGATGAGGCTACAGTTCATGCTTTGGATAGGATAAGACACTATACTCTGCTTCACACATACATACAGCCGCTCCTTGTGGGAATGGGATGTCACTCCTTCCATTCATAAGTAAACAAACATTATGGACTTGAAAAGTATTTCCATTTATGAAAAAAAAATTGGCCACAACACTTCAGAACCTGTAGTTTTAAAGGCATGTTCATGCACTGTGGCAGCAGATAAGCATTTGGTGTGGGGTGTTGTGTAGCATTTTTTTGAGACAGGCAGTCGCAGCTTTTAGATCTTTTAGAAAAACCAGCTTTCAGATATAAGTATAAAGATTTTCTGAAAAGGAAAGTGCTTACAAAACGTACCTTACAGTAATCCTATCTCTCACCACATCCACAGCCGCTCGTACGTTTCTGGGTGTCAGCAGCAGAAGGCACACGTTCTCCATTCACTCAATTTGGGATGAACACTTAAAAAAAGACTTCTGAATACAGCAGACTCCAGATGTTTCAGATTGCTGTGTGGGCACGGGGTGAGGCTATTCAGTTTCACAGCAAGAAAATAAAATACAGTAAATTACCTTGCCAGGGCTTCAAAGTGGCACAGATTACTGCTCTTCTTCCATAATCATCAGATGATTAAAGAGCATTTTCCTCATTAAAACCTCTTACAAGGGTTCACCATTATCCAACTCTTCATTTACTCATTAAGCTACATCTAGGTTTTTACTTCTCTAATTGTAATTTTATACAAGCTCTTTAGCCCTAAAATGTTTTTTTTTTTTTCAGAAAGGAAAAGGGCTTTATCACCTACTGAGTAAAAATATTGTTTTCATTGAAGAGACCTTGAATTTAAAGCTGCATAATTGCAATGTGAGTTGTTTTTAAAACAGACCAACAATTCATAAAAAAAAAATCCTGACCAAAACAAACAAACCAAGAATAAAAAAAACCTCACAAGGGGCAGAAAGTAGGCACAGCACCCCAAATCCTCCTCTTTAGATGCTTGCAACCAGCAGAAGTGGTGTCAGAAAATGGTAATGCAGGTAAAGAGTTCAACTGCTTTCTTCCTCAGTAACGGAAAAGCTCTCCAACTTAATATAATCAAATCTCTGAAAGAAGGAAATGTTATTTTCCCTACCAAAAAAAAATGTAAAGATGCATGACCCAGTTTACACAAAATACATGGGACAGGGAACAATATAAACTGGTACATTGGTGATGGGGGGAGGGGGGGTGGGGGGACGGCCCCTGTGAGGAGCGGCCGGGGCTGCCCCATGCCGGACACAGCCGGTTCCAGCCGGTTCCAACGGCCCCACCGCAGGGCCCAGCTGAGCCCCTCAGCCACGGGCGGGCGCCTCGGGGAAAGCCTGGGGAAGAAAGGGCAAAAGATGGATAAGAAATGGGTAAGAAACTGGGTAAGAAACTGGGTAAGAAACTGGGTAAGAAACTGGGTAAGAAACTGGGTAAGAAACTGGGTAAGAAACTGGGTAAGAAACTGGGTAAGAAACGGCAGCCGGGGCTGAGGGAAACAGGGTGACAAACAGCCCTGCGAGCCCCGCGGGGAGAGCAGGAGGAGGGCAGGAGCTGCTCCAGGCGCCCCGGCAGAGAGGCCCCTGCGGCCCCGGCAGAGACCCCGGTGGGGCGGGTGTTTCCCTGCAGCCCGCGGGAAGGCCCCAGGCTGGAGCAGGGGAACAGCATGAGGAGGAGGGAGCGGCAGAGAGGAGCTGTTACGGACTGACCAGTCCCGCACACTCTCCCCCAGTGCCACCTGGGGAAGGGTAGAAGAGCCTGGAGTGAAGTTGAGTCTGGGGAAGGGGCAGGAGAGGAAGAGTGTTGAAGTGTTGGTTTAAAGTTTGTCTTTGTTTCCTCACTACTCAAATCTATTTTAATTGTCAATGCATTAATTTTACTCAAGTCAAGTCTGTTTTGCCCACGATGGTAACTGGTAAGGGATCCCCCTCTCTATTTCAACCCACAAGCTTTTCCATCTTGCTGCCTCCTCTCAGAGGGGGCATGAGAGCGCAGCTGGGTGGGCATCTGGCAGCCAGCCAATATCTACCCACCACAACAGGACATTCAGATACATGTCTTTGTTACAATCCAAAACACATCTTTTTTTTTCCTCCAGGACTGTAGGACAGAACAAAGATACTGAGGTAGCATCATGCCTTGGGCATAGCCAGGAATCCTAAAATTCAAGAGTTCCGGTCAGTATACAGGTAGAACAAGTCATCCCCCCCATAAATTATTTGCCTTTGATTGCAGTTAATTTCCTTTTTCACAGTATTCATATACTGCGTATGAACATGGTGTTAATATATTTACCTGTATATATGAAAATCAGATTAAATGATTGAGACAAAATGTGAGATCTTAAACAAAACCATTAACTTAAAAGGCATTTATTTCCAGCAGAAGACAGTGTTATAGATGTGTTCACTTTTTAAACACAAGTGCTAATGAAAAGATACTTGTAATAGAGCCACATGAACCACTTCAGTTGAAGCCAAGCTGAAATACTAACTCTACCAAAACACATCTCCATTTGTTGGTTTTGTTTTTTTTTTTTTTTAATATTGCTTCAAGGTTAATTTGCCAAAATTACTTTGCAAATAAAATTTTAATAAGTAGCTAGTGTGGAAGTGCTTTTGAGTTAATGTGAAATATTTTTTTCCTACTATACACATGAATAAGGCCACATATGACTACCATTGTTAAGTAAATCAGATCATTTACATTGCTCCTTTTGTATTAAAATGTTAAAATTTTGGCCTTGCATATAATTGCCCTCCATTTCATCTTTATTTTACTGTATTCACATTGCATTTAGTTTTCCAAATGGATACATACTCCAAGTGCACAATTACCTATAAAGTGCAAAGACCAGGAAAGGAAAGAAATTGCTGAAAACAGTTATTTCCCAGAGTGGGGGCTCACCATGTTTCTACAATAGAATGCTGTATTGGGTTTGCACAGCAAGGTTTTGGTAACGGGAGCTACAGGGGTGGCTTCTGTGAGAAGCTGCTAGAAGCTTCCCCTATGTCTGATAGAGCCAATGCCAGCCAGCTCCAAGATGGACCTGTCAAGCCCATCAGCAACAGTGGCAGCACCTCTGCGATAACATACTTAAGAAGGGGAAAAAACTGCTGCATAACAGCAGCTGGAAGAGAGGAGTGAGAATATGTGAGAGAAACAGCTACACAGACACCAAGGTCATTGAAGAAGGAGAGGGAGAAGGTGCTCCAGGCACCAGAGCAGAGATTCCCCTGCAGCCTGTGATGAAGACCATGGTGAGGCAGATTGTGCCCCTGCAGCCCATGGAGGTTAACAGTGGAGCAGATCTCCACCTGCAGCCCATGGAAGGCCCCACGCTGAAGCAGGTGGATGCCCAAAGGAGGCTGTGACCTCATGGAGAGTGTGCACTGGAGCAGGCTGCTGGCAGGACCTGTGACCCCATGGAGAGAGGAGCCCACACTGGAGCAGTCTGAGGAGCCCACACTGGAGCAGTCTGAGGAGCCCACACTGGAGCAGTCTGTTCCTAAAGGACTGCACCCAGTGGAAGGGACCCAGGCTGGAGCAGTTCGTGAAGAACTGCAGCCTGTGGGAAGGGCTCACCTTGGAGAAGTTCATGGAAGACTGTCTCCCATGGGTGGGTCCCCATGCTGGAGCAGCATAAGAGTGCGAGGAGGGAGGAGCAGCAGAGACAGCATGTGATGAACTGACCACAACCCCCATTCCCCATCCCCCTGCACCACTTGGGGAGGAGGAAGAGAAATCAGGACTGAAGTTGAGCCTGGGAAGAAGTAAGGGGTCGGGGGGAAGGCGTTTTAAGATTTGGGTTTATTTGTCATAATCCTACTCTGATTTCATTGGCAATAAATTAAATGAATTTCCCCAAGTCGAGTCTGTTTTGCCCATGACAGTAACTGGCGAGTGAACTCCCTGTCCTTATCTCAACCCACAAGCCTTTCATTCATATTTTTCTCCCCCTGTCCAGCTGAGGAAGGGGAGTGATAGAGCAGCTTTGATGGGCACCTGGCATCCAGCCAAGGTCAACCCACCACAAAGGCTAACCCTTCCACTGTGAATTTCAGATGCTGGCCAATAATACTACTTAAGTATCCCTTATGGACACACATGGTAGTCTTCAAATCACTAGTTTAAAAACAATGACTTGATATCAGACAAAAAAGTTTGATCTACAGGAAAAGAGGGTTAAGGATTGGGTGATACACAGGAAAAGGTTGAGAATGAATTGCAGCATCAAACATAAATAAAAGAGTGCTGAAAAAAAAAATCTGCAGAATGTCCTTACAGAAACACTCAAACTACTGATGAATAGTGGGGAAAATAATAATGCAGTACCTATTTTTAAATAATGCTGCTAAAAAAGAACCAAGAATTTACAGCCTGGTGAGATTTGTCCCATTACTGAGTAAACTGATAGAGAATCTAATTAAAGATAGGATGGCAGAACAGTTGGATAAATATAACTTGATAGGCTCAAGCCAGCATGGCTCCAGTAAGGGGAGGAGGGGGGCAGGGGAAAGAAATCTCACTCCTTTAGCCCAATAGAGTTACTCTTTGCAAACACACACACAAAGAAGAGAGGGGGAGTAGATGAAGGTGGGCTTAATTAACTTCAGTTTTCAAAAATAATATAATTATATCTTTCCTAAAGGAGTATTAATTTTTTTAAATTACACATAAGGATATTAATTATTTAGCTTTATGTCACCAGCTGTGTACTAGATAGTTTTCTAAGGGGCAAATATCTTGATTTAGAAACTAATTAAGCAATCGGAAATAAACTTTAAGAGTTATTCCTCAAAACAACCACAGATATTTTTAAGTAGAAAAATCTCATGGGTCTATGCAGTTAATGATTTGGAAAAGGAAATAGCTAGCAAATGGATGACATTTCCCAGTGACACCACACTGTTTCTGTTATAAAACATTATAGTGATCTGGGAGAAACCCAAGATAGAATTGCGTGCTTATACCTGGGGACTAAGCAAGATGATGGCAGATAAAATGTAACTCGTCTATCACAAAGTGTGAAGATGTGCCCAGTGAATACAGGATTAGAAACCCACAGACTCATTCTTGAATTCTTCACAAGAGATTTTTTTGGGTTTGTTGTGGTTTTTTGGGGTTTTTTGTTGTTGTTTTTTTAAAAAAAAAAAAAAACAAACATGAGACTTGGAGTTCACTATAGAGAACTTGATGAGGTTAGTTGTTGGATATTAGGAATGCAAACAGAATGCTTGGGTACATTGCAAAGGTTAGTTCTATGTAGAGTCAACCTAGGGAAAAAAAAAAAGGGCAAACACAAGCAAAAGAAAGTGTCAGAACAACTGTCTGAAATTTCATTGATGATTTTGAAAATATAAGATAACCATTCTTATTGAACATATGGAAACTATGGAAACCAGGCATCCAAAGAACTGAAAGCTTAGCAGCCTCCACCTTGATATTTCATCTATTCCACATAATGACTGGAATTTATTATCTCAACTTTCCTCCTTCCTATATTAACATCTAAGTCATTTTTGAACACGGCCAGAAACGCAGCATATTGGAGGACACAGCAGAATACTTTACCATTGCTAGCTCTGGCAGTTTGCCAAACTTTAATCTAGTTCAGATATGTCTAAACTAGATTATTATGATTGTAAGAGGACAGAGAAGAGGTCTGGAGGAAAGAGAAGCCAGCAGCCCAGAGGGTCAGGTTTGGCTCTGGTACCCTGCTCCACTCAAGTAGCGGGTGCAAGAACCTTCGCAGTGCTATTTGAGTAGTTGCATCCACATGGACATTTTGCACAGCACTCACTGGGATGCTTCCCTTCTTTCAGACCTCAGCAAGATCCCCTTTCACAGTTCATAAGCTGCCACTCCCCAAGTTCTTATCAAGTCACAGGAGCTCCTCCTCAAACCCCTCCCCAGCCCTGGCCTGGACAGTCACAGGGAGCTTAAGCAAGAAGAAGGTGGAGTGGAACCTGCTCCTGCTCTCAGATCCCTGAGGCAGCATCTCTCTGGATACCTTTGGAGTCACAGGGTACTACTGGGGAAGATCTGCTTATTCCCTCCTCAGTTTACTTCAAGTTTCTGGTATTTTGAGACTCACGCACATCCTTCTTTGTCCCTCAAATTAAAAGAAAAATAAATAAATAAAAATTATTTTAAAATAAGGTCTCCGATTGAGGGGGATAGAGGCTCATGCCACCTGGAAAGCCAGAAAAGCACTAGCCACAAACAGGTACATAGGAATAAGTAAGTACAGGGCAAGTAAATGGTGAAAAATCTAAGAAAGAAGAGTAAGGAGCTGGCATATCTATCTCCAAAGGAGGACTTTCTTTGCCAGGCATATCAGAATCATGATGAAATGAAGATTAAAAAAAAAAACCACACAAAAAAAAAAACCACTGTACAACCCAAAAAACAGGATAAACAAGTTCCCAGGAAAGCTAAAATAGCCCATGCTGGAAATGAAGCAATGCTGTATGTTCAAACAAGCTTGAAACTGAATTAAGATTAAACAAGCTATCTGTGTCAACAATTAGAACTGAGAACACACATAAAAATTCAATAACAAAATAGAATAATTAGGGAATTGGGTCTTCATTACCAGTTGCCTGAAGGTTGTCAGGGAGTTCCCAAATATTCACAGATCTACTTTTCCCTGCATGTTTGCACCTCTGGGCAGAGCCTATTGGCTTCTTGCATGCCTTCCGAAAGTACTGGAGGTTTTCAGGTGGGTTTTTTTTTTTTTTAGTTACCCTACCTGGTTACCGCGGGGGGGGGGGGGGAGGGGCTGGTTTTTTTTTTTTTTTTTAAGCTTTGGACACACTCTTCTCTGTCTCCTCTCACCCTCCTTTTTAGTCCCAGTTTGTCATCTGCAATATTTGTTTCTTGGATTTCTGTAATCTCAGAGTGGATTTTCATTTTCTTTACCTAGTAGGATCCATCTGGTCTGAGGAACCCAGCAAGTATACAAAGAGTACTACATCCAAGAAAACAGACTTCGAAGAACCCCTTTCTGAGATACATTAACCTACAGTTTCTGGACCTTTTAAACCAGAGTTAGTGTCTTCATCTTGGTGTCTGATAGCTCTTGAAGAACTTAATTTATGGATTTGTCTAATCATTCTGTGCAGGTATACTTTGCTCTTCCATGATGACTGCTGGCAAGAAGATCCCACAGTTTAATTGTACTTTGCACGACAGATAATTCTTTCTGTTTGTTCTCTACATGCTGTTTGATTATTTTTTTATATCCTTCGTTCTTGTATCATGAGACATGAAAAATGAATATAAAGTGATTAATGCACGGTCATTCATCATTTTATAAGCCATTAGCACATTCTTCTCTTCCCCAAGTTAAAGATTTAGTTACTTAATCTTTCCTCATACTGAAATCATTAAAAAATCTCCAATTATCCTTGCTGTTGCTATCAATAGCTAGGGGATTGAATGATGAACTTCAGAGGCAAACATCAACTTTCTTTCTTTTGCTTGCAGGAGGGGGAAAAGTAGGTTTAAACTCCAGTTAGACAGAAGCCAACATTCTCAACCAAACAGCTAACTCAAATTAGCCAATGTGAGTTAACAGCACATTATTTTGCAGTACAGGCATGTTCCAGGAAGCAAATTCTTCTGTTGTTCTGAGAACTTGTAAGAGTTCCCTTTTAAAGGATCACAGCAGTTATAAGTAATTTTTTTTTAAACATAGATGAGAATATTAATGAGTTTCCCAAAACCTATTTTTTAAACAATGTCACTGAGTAAACCCAGTTTAACGATATGACAATGATCATGCTTTATACATAAACAGTATAATTTCAAACAATCTGCAGTTTACCATATAGATTAGGTAACTTCCAGATGGAAACTCCTGTTATTAACAAGATTTATGAACAGACTAATGAAAGATGAACTGAATTGACTTATGCTACAACAAACCTCAGCTGAGCTGAAACTAGTAGTGAGCTCTCATATTTCCGACTATTTTCTCAATTTCATATAAAAAGTCAATTTAAAAAGTTAGCATTTGTTTCCTTCTGTGTATGTGACCAGATTCTTCTTTTTCTCATAAACCCACAGTGATTTGTCTGGGAAATAATATGTATCATTTACTAACATTTGCATTTTATGTATAAACCAGCGAACTGAATTCTATTTAATGATTCAAAACATCCGCAGTATGAGACCATAATACACTTCTAACCATCAGAAAACTATTTTGCTTTACTTAATATTGAAATTTGATTTTTTTTTTTTTTTTAAGAATAGTAAATTCTGCATTTCCAAAGGCCTGTTAGTCTCGCATTTGAAATGGAATAGAGTAAGTGACTGGGTGGTGTGCCTTCATGCCCTCCGAGACTACAGAAACCCAAGAAACATTTACTGCAGAAGACAAACTGGGAGGAAAAACATGATGGGAGAGAGAAGAGCGTGTCAAAAGTTTACAAAACTCTGAATGAGGTAACCAGGTAAGGGAGCTAAAAAGAACAGACCTAAAAACCGCCAACACTTGCTGAAGGCATCCAAGAATAATGCCTTCAGATCCCCCAAAACCTGAAGAGTTGAATACAACTGTCTCTTTCCTGTCTCCTTTCAAATTATGAAGTTGCTTCACTTTTTAAATCACTAGATAATTCTGAAAAAAAGATAAATCTGCATAAGGAGAGTAAAGTCTAATCCCCACCCTCCCAAAACGAATCCATCATATCACAGCACTAATCTAACAGAAGCTAAACAGACAAGGTTAGGGGAACCTTCCTTCTTAGGCTGGAATCCCAGTTTGATGCAGGTGAGGAGAATACCTGTCATTAACATGACACAGTCATTGCTAGATTGATCCTGAAGGTTTCTATAAGGTTGGCAGCTTCACCCAAACTGCTGATTGAATATAAATGGAGAAAGGACTGCTTTCTTATCTCTCTCATTCCCCCAGTTAGCCTTCTTTGATCCTGAGCAGGGTAAATAAGCATGTTAAAAAAATTCAATGTTACTTTGTCACTTTCAATACATTCTATATCCTCTTCAAAATTGTTCATATTCATGGTTATAAAACAGAAGCTCTACAAATTTTCTTTGTTCAGTGCAGTGCTTATCACTTCATATATGCAACCAGTTAAAGCCCACATTGAATGGAAGGAAGATTCAAGTGTTTTTAATGGGGCTGCAGAATCTGTAGAAAGCACGTCTGCAGTACTCCCTGGAGTGGAATACAGAATATTGAATGCAGTCATTCAGCAGCAACCATAATGAAAGGCCTGTAGCTGTAGCAGCAGCATATTCTGATTATGCAACATCACACAGTACAACAGTAGTTAAGGGTGCAGCTGATCTAACTACGTGCTGGGACACTGAAAATGTATAAGCACCAGCAGGATTTAATATCTATTATTTTGGAAGCGTTACAATTCTATCACAGCATGCTATGCATCAAAAGCATCCCAAGGGATTTGATTACAGGTGAAACACAGAAAAAAAAATAGTTGCCCCCTCTGCCTTGCATTTCTCTGGAATATATTCAATAGAAAAGATTAAACCATTTGAAATCCTTAAGAAGCACAGATATAACAACACATACTACCTTCTAAGGCTGTGGCGTTATAGAAAACTTGAGACAGACAACAAAAACTTTAAACAACTGAACTGTCTAGAAATATAAGCCAAACACTGTATATTTCAGCTCAGACAAGCCTGTGAAAAATTATGTGTGGGCTAAACTTATAGCTTCCTGTAATGGTAAAGTGCAGCAGATTAATGTTGGAGCGTGTATTGGAATTGCACTACAAGGCGCTCAGGAGAACCTCTTAATGGCTTGCCTTCTGAAAGAGCCAGGTCTTGAACATAAAAGTCAATCAGCAGGAAATGCCATAAAGCTTATGGATAACAAAGATAGAGAGTTGTTGTCTCAAATGTAGGTTAGCCAGCTAGGTGGCCAGCTTAATTAATACTTAATGACTCACATACATATGCCTGCTTCCCTCTGCATTCGCAAAACATTTGGAAGTGTGACTTCGTACCTATTTAAAGCTACGTTTCTAGGTTCCACAAAACACAAGAAAACCCTGTACTTACTGTCTGGAGTTTTTTTTCTTTTACATACAAACAGGGTATGTGTTTGTTAAGAAGACGAAAACTTAGGATATCTAATGAAATTGTGTCTCTTATCCTTCCTAATTACCCCTTTATGATTATTCTTTTACAGGTATTACTCAGCAGGGATGGAATATAGTAAAGATTTAACAAAACACTTATCCTTTTCTGTTTATGGACAATTCTAAAGCTTGGTTCCTATCAAATACTAATTTAGCTGTCTGTATCAAAGCCCAGCTGACTGTATAATTGGATCAGACACTCCAAGGATAACATAAATTAAGTAACAAAACTAAATCCTAGCATCAGAGCTTAAAAAACTTATTGGGCACAGGCAAAAAAAAATTCTTTTACTGCTAATAGTCCATAATTACCCAGAAAAAGTGTTGCTTCTGAAAGACAAAGAAAAGAAAAAGAATGAGGGGGCAGAGGAGGGAAAAAACCCCCACAATGATCTGAAGAAACCCAGTTATATTCAGTAATATCTGTCTTCACAATTGTTTGAAAACAAAGAAAGTCATTTTAGATCCTTTCTAGTAGTTAAAATACTTTTTTCCCCAAGGTGTTTTTTTGTACTTGTCACTAATTTTCCATTCTTTCCATCCCAAAGACCAGAAAGAGAGTGATGATGATCATAATTACCATCTGACTTCCTAAAATTTTTATACAGCTTTAGGGTCTCAGACATTTCATGTATGGTCACTTCATTTTGATTTTAGAAAGTATTTATGATAGTTTACATGTTTCAGATTTTGTGTATCCTACAAATTCTTATCTACAGCTCAAGTCTTCAGCTGGGGGAAAAAAAAAAATCCAGCCAAGTCAAAGATTCTCTCATGTGAGCAGAGCTTAATACCCTGCAGGACTAAGCTGTCATTAATTAATTATATTTAACACACTTGTAAGAGGGCTGGTTCTCTTTCGGTAGCATTCCAGATTTATATAATTTGGTTACATGACCAGCAACAGAAACTGGACTGTGTTTTGTTCATAACTGTATAACATGAAACAGAATTAACAATAAAAACAAATAATTAGTTAACAAGAGTTGCACATGATACCATCACATGATTTTCATCATAGTGAAGATGAAATTCTGACAGTTTCACAAGGGACAGCATGTGGATGAAAAAAAACTAACACTGGCACATCTTGGAGCTTTAAGTTGGATATGCATTTATGAATTCAGTGATACGTGAACATGAGAGAAGCAATAAAAAAAATGAGAACAGTAACTTGGCTGCATTTTTGTTTATCAATTAAATACAAAAATTGAGAACATAGCATGTCTATATTATATGCAACATTATGGTTTTGAATACTTTTTTAACACAAAGTAAAGAAAAAAAACCCACACAAAACCATTTCATAATATTACTGCTTTTGATGTGTTCTTGCAGGTAGTGAAGGCACACCAGAAGAGACAAATGTGAAATGACTTAGAAGAATCCCTAATACATTTCTCACTCAGCGTGCCAAAGTTTTAGAACACCAGTTTTTCTTTGTGAACCACCTATTCAGAATCAGTGAAGTCTAAAGCTATGCATACAACAGAAGCCTGAATTTTCAGAAGGGACTGAAGTTTTTTCCAGAATATCCACTAGGCTGACATGAAAATGTTTCCCAGAATTAAGCCAAGAAAGCAAGTGAATACTTCATGCATGCAAGAAGCTATTCCTAGGGATAAGGACAGCCACATAGATACATGCTTGATTTTCAAAGTACCATCCTATTAATTATGTCAAACTACTAACATTACACAGATTTTCTTTTTTAAGAAAAGCTTTAGTAATCAAGCTACTTAGGCATATGTGTACTTTTGAAATCAATAGGATTTAATAACATACTTAAATGTTTGGTTGAATTATCATTCCTTCATAACAAGAATTCCATACAGGCTCTTTAGAAACAGAGAATTCAGAGTCCTTGCATTAAACCTCAGGGTTTTGATCAGTATTTTGTTTAAAGAAAAGGTTGTATTGTTTTTTTAAAACACAGTGTTTTCCAAAAAAATAGTCAAACATCAAACAACTGCTTATGCACTTAACAGTAGTAGCTCTTAGGACTGATGCTATATGTGGTGTACAGTCTTCATGGAAGGAATAAGGCTAAACAGATCTAAAGTCTATAGACCTACATTCAATCCTGCCAATATTAAAGAAAGAAGAGAAACGGAAGCCACTAAAATAATGTACTGATGAAAATTACAGTAATTACCTGAGGCCCACACCTATAAGTTTCTCTTCATTTTTATATCTATAAGAATTAAATAAAAGCAGATAAGAGAACCTGTTGCTAGTAGGAAAACATCTCAATAGAATTCATGCCATAAACACAACTGACAACCACCTCATATAAACTAAACACAGGTTTTTTGAATCCTCTTTGCTCATAGCCTTCAACCAGAAGCTTAAAGAATCAAATTCTCATGGAAATCCTTCCTAAGCTCTCCTGCAAGCCTGCCAAACAAAACCAGCTACATTCAAGCTGTTCGGTAATAACAGTTTGGCTGCTCTGAGATAGTTCTCCATTAAGAAATACTCACACCAAAACCTGAGACACACAGAAACCCAGTAACACCAAATTCTCCTAGCAGCCCAACTGCTCCCACTACACAGAACAAACAAAGGACTTCAGAAACAATTACATAGAGCTTATCTCCACCACCCCAACTCACCACAGAAGCGCTCAGCAACATACAGAAAATCCCAGGAGAGTCTACGAGTGTCTCCACCAACTCAAAACCTCACCTACACCACCTGCCTGCCACTGCCTCATGTAGTGTTACCTCTCATATGGCTCCCAGCTGTTTCCTGCTCTGCAGGTTAAAAGAACAGACAAGAAGTAATTGCTTTTCTCTGATCTAGCACATCAGGTGTCCTGTTTTAATTTATTAGTCTCCATAGCGAAAGCTTTCTGCTATGCTTACTCAATCTGATTTTCAGTAAAATGAAGGTATCCAAGAAGGAATTACACTTTAAATTGTCCCTGGGAGTATGACTGTTTGCCCTTGTTCTCTGTGATGTTGTCTGTTTATAAGAATTCTAGTTAAGGTGAAGAAACAGTAAAGAACTGTTTGGAAAGTAAAAGTAAGAGTAAGCTTTTTTATTTGGAGGGGGTGTGAAGGGATACAAGGAACAAAAACTTGGTCAAAAGGGAAAGGGAAAAATTAATTCCCCTCATTAGACTGGACTATGCTATACTAAGGACTATACTAAGGAAAAACTGACTTTGGGTGAAGTCTAAATCAGAATTTCCTCTGGCTAGATAAAGAAAAGCACTATTTGTAGTAAGATGTAAAACAAGTATGTAGTTTAGATAAGATGGTATGAAAACATAATTTAGATAGGTCGACATCTGTTAGAAATAGTTCTTCTTAATCCCCTCCAAAGAAAAAAACTCATAGAAAGCTTAAATAAACAATACCTAATGTCACTATGATGTGCGTATGAATGAAGTTATAATACCTAATAAAATACAATATTCATGCTTTCTGTGGGTTATAGCTACACCACATGTATAATGAATACATAGAGTAAAATGGGATAACAGGTATGAAAGAAAGGCTATCACTCAAGTGCGCTTTGCATCTTGTTTATTATTCACCACACACCTGTTATGCTTGAGTTGTGGATATAATACCTACCACTGTTAAAATGGACTTTGATTCTTCTAATAAAGATAGTAACCTTAAAATAACCTTAGTATACATATATATGTGTAGAAAGAGAGTATTATATTTTAAATACAGTCATATATTACAGTGAAGACCTATCAAGTCTCTTCTACTTAAATGTACTCCACTATAATATCTCTAACTTTATTTGTGGCCATTTAAGGGGATGAACCAAGAGAATAAATCAAGAAACAAAGAGTTTGCTTGGCGGTTAGAGCAGAGTTCCTTGATAGTTTAAGTTTCCTCCTTCATACCAACCAATAAAATAGTTGTTTTCTAAATATACTTATTAGGTATAATCCTAATCAGTGCCAATTAAAATCTTTTTGGCATCTGACTACTGATTCCATGCACATTTTATGGCCCTGCAAACTCCTGTGAGGCTGGCATTTCTCTCTGATGAAGTATTTCAAGCTGCCCTAGAATCACCCCTAAGGAAAGGTACTAAGTAGTCCTATATAGTAGGACATCTGATCTATAAGCAAAGTGGCACCATAAGCAGTTCAGTGTTCCTGTTCCAATTCATGATAAATATTTCAGGTGATTCCTTTCCATATACGGAAGAAAATACATCAGCTGTTCTTAGAAGAGCTGAAAATACCCTCTGACAATAGTCCATCTCCATGAGGGCTTTAGTATGGATGTGGGTGTGATTTTCACATCCTATGTCCTGCAAATATTCACCTCTCATAATCTCTCTTCCCTGTGCTGATAGAAGGCCACACCAAACAATTTTGGTTCCCAAAAAATAAATGTGATGGAATGGATTGGTTGGGTAATAGAAACCCTGTAACAGCACCGTGTGCCCCACCCTGTCTCTAAGTTTACAGCCTACAGGTAATTCTCACTGAATGAGGAGTACACAGCATTTTACTCTGACCATTAGCAAATGAGCAGAAAGGTTGCTTGGGGCCATTGTCAACTTTGTGTAAATTAAGTAAGCCCTGAAGCCATCACAGAGGCCGTCAGACCACTTAGGCAGCTTATGTGTGGCAAATGCCACCTTACACAAAGAGGAGTTTTATCTGACTTCTGTGTGGCTAATAGGCTCACCAGTGATTGTTACCAAGGAAAATATTTTTTTATACTTGAATAAAAAATGTAGAATATAAAATTTAGACTTATTGTACCTTAACAATTGATGGCATCATCTTCTCTGGTTTGGAATATAAATGAAAGAATATCACAACTAATAAAATAAGAAAATGCAATAAAGGAATTATAGGAAAGTGGTGTAATTTGCAAATAGATGACCATATCAAAGTCAGTGAGACAGAAAATACATAGCTATATGCTTAGCCATATTTTTCCTGCTCTTGACAGCAATGAATTGTCTACCTGGTGTTGTAGTGGTTGGACCTCTTATTAGGATGCTTAATACTAATTAAAATTTTAAAAGGTCTCTCTGCTTTATGATGTGCTGTACTAATTCCTGGCCAAGCAATCAGAATATGCCATAATGAGCAATTGGTCGCTTTAAAAGAAAATTCTGTGTGATTTTCTCAAGGACTAAATCCAATGAAAGTAGAAGTAGGTTTGACTACTTACATATCTTATTCAGATGGTCATTTCAAAAAGCAGATACTGGTCTTGGTTTCTTTTGGACAGTGAAGCAATAGCCATAGTCAAACCAAAGAAAAAAATAGTTTTCGTATGTACTTAGAATAGAACTTGCTTGTTAATAAATTCTCTCACATCCATTCATATACTTAAGCAAATGACCCTCCCCCAAAAATACTTCTTCATTGTTTGCCTTGTGTGTGAATCTTTTTTTCTGTTCTGATATTGGTGATCTACCATTCCCTATTTTATCTTCTGTTCCTTACTTAAGAAGAAACAAACCCAAAACAACTAAAAAACCAGTGCTATGTACTGTTTTTGTACTATGGTAACTGCTTACTTCCAATATATTCCCCTCTTCTTTTCCTTTATCAAAAAAGATGTTTTATTTCTAATTTCTTGTCACATTCTCAAAGTATATCAATATGTATGAACTAATTGCAGCATCCAAAGACAGCAAAACCTCAAAAGGCTTGTAACTAGACTGCAGTCTGAAAAATGTAAATAGGATGCTTTTTGTTTCCCTGCCCTTGACATGTTTGTATAATTAATGTATTTTTATTTCCTATTTTACGTTGTGCTTGGTTGTGGTAGTGTTTTCCAAAAACATGTATTTGAGGTACCAAAATCACTGAAAAATACAATTTCAAAATGGCACCAGAAAATGATACTTCCAACCTTCTATTTATTGAGGAAAAATAATCCTCAGACAGCCTGGGGGATCCTGGACCAAGTCCACCCTTCCCAGAGCTCTGAAATGGGAGTGTTGCTTGGAGCAGATTCAGAGAGGGCTGGGACATGGATCATGGCACAGAATGGAATTAAAAATCCACACTAGAGTCCACCTTAACAGGAGAAATGCTCTACTTCTGCCAAAATGCAAAGGCATATTAACTAAGTAGTGGGACAGAAAAAAGACTTTCAAGTCTGTCTTTCGAGAGAAGTAGCACACATTTCAGGGAAAGGTATTTAAATCTTAGAGCACATAACAAAACCAGCCAGCACCTTTAGAGAGGAACGTTCACCTTTAGAGGCACATTTTTATAGAATGATCTCCAGCATAACTCACCCATCTTGAAAGGCAGGAACTCTGCTGGTTACTGACAGCGATAGATCAAGGGAGGATTTCATAACTCTGCCAGATGCAGAGGTTTGAAGCTTAACCTCCAGTACAGGACCACACAGTGTAATTCAGATTAGCTCCTGGCAATAGTCAAGCTAGTATGCTAAATCCAACTAAATCTAAAATACGTATGGAAAGTGGCTGAGCTCTAGAGCATAGTCATCAAATGATCCTGAATTGCTCAGTTTTTGTGATCATTGATAAGTTAAAGAAAATGTACATTCATCACCTAAAATAAATGAAAGAAAAAAGAGAAAGCACATAGAAAAAAAAATATACAAGCCACTTCTGATTCCTTTTGTGACATCTAAGGCTGCAGCTGCAGTGTGATGAGTATATACAAAATACTGAATTCTTTATATCAGTTTTGTTTACTCTTTGGAGAGGAGGGGGATGGAGGATTCTGTTGATTTTCCTGGTAAGGTTTAAGTCAATGGTCAGTGAGCAATGAGGCTGGAAGGTAGAGCTATGGGTACAGGCAGGAGTGCTGCAGCCAACAGTTGGACTGGCTTGGGTTGATGTGGAAGATCATCCACATGCTTGAGGTTTGTGACATATAAATACATATCTGTAATGTCAACTACCGATGGTTTTATTTCCTCTTCTATTTTCTTTTTTTTTTTTTTTTATTTACAAAACATGAACAATGTGGTCAGCACAGCATAAGGCACTGAAAGAGATTAACTTTGGGTTCTTAATTAAGATATTAAGATGCCTAATATAGGACTGTAATCACTGCAGGTCCTGTCTGTAGTCAGCGGACAGAAAAAGATACTTCTAGAGGAGCATTCAGGTCTTAGTGAGCTAAATCCATGCCTGTGTCTCTCAGGGACCATAAGTACTTGGTTTTCCTGTTCGGTGGAGAAAATAATGAAATGAATGACAATTCCCAGTGGCTGAAACAGTTCAGGTAGCAAGTCTATTCTCATATCAACCCCTTGAAGAGGAATCAGAGTCTTTGGTGTATTTCTAAAGGATTAAAAGGATTAAAAATTCTGAAATGGTTCAGAAGATGGTTTTCACCTGAGAACAGAGAGACAAGTCCTAACCTCAGGATTAGTAAACATGAGCATGGATTGCAACTTCTCTGTCTAAAAGTTGAATAAACCAATACATGTGTGAACTCTGTTATTTTTATAATAGCAAACATCTTGAAACATTTTTGTTTTGAAAGTTTTAAATACAAATTTTGAATTCTTCTAAATATTTTGATTGTTCTGAAGTGTTTTCTCAAGGTCTTGTGAAACATTGTGCTTATGACAGTAATGTAGGACTGTTCTAAAACATGAAATTACAGCTCCTGATCATGGAACTGGAGGTAGTCAGCTGAAATCAGAACTTCTGTTATTTTGTGACCTATGTTCATGCCTATACCTATTTCACAGGTAAATTTCTTTAGAGCAATCTGAAGGTTTTCTGTCAGTTTTTTGTAGAGCAAAAAGGTCACTTTTGAGAGAATGAAAATTTCTAGAGAAAAAAAATACTGCAAATTTTAAAATCATCCTAACTATTTTTAAGTAAAAAAGTAGTAATAAAAAATCTGCCATCCTTTAGTTTTCAGTACATGAAGAATAAATCACTGTTCCACAAAGATGTGGATGAAGATATCTGTGCTTTATTCTCATTGTTGGTAATCTGTATCTTGTTTCATATCTTTACCAGTGATCTTTAAGTGGAATAAACAACTGTTAGAATGTGAAAGTATGGAAATCGTTTTTGCAGCTTCACCTTTAGCAATGCTCATCTAAAACTTACGAAACATTGGATTTATACAAAGAACTGCTACAGAAATCTACAGAAATGTATTTTTATGGGGCTTGCAGATGAAATGCTGAAAAACGTGGCTGCATATTGCTAAGACTGGCAGCTAATTATCAGTGTCATTTGTAGGAGGGAGAGGAAAGGATGAAGAGATTCCAGATATTTGAAGGAAAGAGCAGATTAGTATTCTGTATGCCTGGAATTATCTTTTAGATTACGCTACCAAACTGAGGAAAGCAGAATCCTCTGTCTTCACCTTGTGGACAGCATAGCAAGTGAGAATGACAGTTTTCCTACTCAGTTTTGCCAGTGTGTCTTAAATCAGGGCACATGTGCAATAAGCTATCAAATTCAGTTTGTAGTCTCCTAGATAGTTGACCGAGGTGGCAATTCTGATGCATATACCATGAGATGAGATCAGTAGCTTTGGAATCTGAGGCTTCAGGTCCTATGAGTTGTAATTCATTTTTTAAACTTTCTACCACTGCCCTGCACAGAACTTGTAGATTTCTGAAAACAAATTCTCTTTGTGATGGAGATATGAGATTCAACATTAACATACATTAAAGTTCAGGCTTAGTAAAAATCACCTTTTCTCATACAGAAATGTTTTAGCTCAAATGCAATGGAAGCCTATAAAACAATTCTGTGATACCAAAAAGGTTGTTTTCTCTAGTCTTTGAAGGGGGGAGAGTGGAGAGGGTTTCTTTTCACCCTCTGTTTGTTTCTCTTTTTCTTCCTTTCTCAATAAAGTTAGGGCCAGGAGAAGAGAAGAAAGCCATCAAAATATGCAATTTTCATAATAATGCTCAATATATTATAAGGACCATATCTTGCCAAATGTTTCCGATACTTTATTTTACAGTGTGTTCTTCTCAGGCTATAGTCATTCATTCTGTGCTAGCTACGGGTGACTCAGTAAAGAAGATACCAAGACCCATCTGTACTTGAGTATTTATGACCACTTTTCATGAAAATTACTATGTGCATGGATTCAACAGAATAGCTGCTCCTGTAAACAGTACCTAACTAAGTTCAGTCAACACAATTCAGGTAGAAAAAGCATACTACTAAAAGAAATAAAATACAGTTTTCCTGAAGTAGGTTAGGGAGTAAAATATTTGCAGTCTATATGTTTTCATGAATTCCAAGTTTCACACTTGGCAATAACTATGATTTTGCTAAAATAATATATGCTATACATTATGCATTTCTGAAGTATAGTTGTCCGCTACCACTTTTGTGATAATATGCATTTCTATGATTGTACAGGTTTATCATTTTGTGTTAAAATATGGTGAGACTTATGGTGTAATTATTCTTGTTCCTGGATGGGAGAGTATGATGGAAATGTGAATGCAGTTTTGATGATTTAAGCCAAAATCTCCAGACCGGAGTCTCACATAAACATTTTGAAGCTGAAGGATTTCTCCTAACATAATAGGGCTATTAAACTATATAAGAATTATTCTAAACATAAGTTATCCAAAGAATAATTCTTTGGATAACTTTGACCACATATAGAAAGGAAGCAGCATTTCTTGAAGTGTTGTGATAGTCTCTTCCAGTTCAGTGCTTAGTTTGAAAGTGTGGCAGTACACAAAGGAAAAGAGAACGTTTAACTTTCTTTGTATCTCAGAAAGCTCAGTTTCAGTGGAACTGAGGAGCCTGTTCCTTTTTAGACAAAATGAATTCAGTTCTGTAATGCAAACTCTGCAGGGTTTAGTGATCTGGGCCCAAACTGCTCTTAACACAGTATTTATAATTCTGCAATAAAAGCTTAAATCCAGACATCACAGCTCTTATTTATTATGTATTTGACAATATGGCTTTAAATTTTTTGAAACAAAAAAAAACCCAGGAAAAACTTTCAAGTGTATACATTCTTGAGAGATATAAATCAAATCAGAAATCTATGGGATTAAAAGATATTAATCTCTTTACTGTTGTAATGGAACCACAAAGAATTCCATAAATCAAGGTTTGAGAGAACCTGGAGAACAGTCCTCAGAATACATGATGGGATATAGGTAATAATGAAAAAAAAAAATTTAAATGTCAATACAATAGAGAGAAAGAGAAGAAGAAGTTCTTGAACTCACTTACCTTGAATGCATCAGATTTACCTTCAAAACCAGCTTGTCTACAGGAAAAATTATGCCTGAGTAAAACAGGATTTGAATTTAAAATAGATTATGTATTATTGAACAAGTATCCTTGGAGATATTTTTGCTACAGAACAACCAGTGATTTTTATTTTTGGTTTTTGGGTTTTTTTCTTAGTTTTCTTATTCCAAAGTAGAGTGAGATAAATCAGAATGGTTATTCTTGTTCTAGAATGAATGGAAACTTATCTACAATGGCTTTTGCCATGCTGACCTACCTTGGATCCCTGTCTAGAAACAGATTTTGGACCACAATTTTTGCCAGTCTCTTTATGTGCAGGGAAGCAGATGGCTGCCTCTGCTCAGGCAGCAAATCTGGCTCTGGTTACCAAGCTAGAGGTAGAGGAAGAGGAGACACACTGTCTCTACTGCCATTTCTGGTCTCACCTGAGGCAAAGATGGCAGCCATGCAACAGCTGGTTCAGGTTATTTAACTTGATTCCGTAAGATGTACTCTTACGCGCTTTCCTCAGTCCCAGGTCCCAGGAACTTCATCAATTTTTTCTGACTGTGTGAAGGAACTGAATTGATGATTAAAATGACAAGACATAATACCATACTTGCAACTGAAGTCATAGTAGTAAATATCTAGTAGCTAAATATTTTAATCTTCACATTAAAAAAACCTTTTTGCCCCTCTTTCCTTGAAGTCTAGCATCTTTGTTTCTCCCATTCCTACTTTCTCCCCCAAACTTCACAAGCTAACAAGCATAGAGGGGAGAAAATTAATACATTACACTGAGTCATTGCGGGAACACCTCCACAGTTATCAGATACTGAGTTTTTCAAAAGTTTCTAGTCACTAATTTCAAACAATAGCATTCATCAGAGCTGTACTGAATATTTCAAAGCCACCGTGTGGTGTAAAAAGTTCATATTACTTCCTCAGAATGCCATCATGAGCACTTGAAACATTTTTGAGCATAGACTTTCTGACTTGAAAAAGTTTTAAATTGATGTATATCGTAAAGAAGGAAAAAAAAAAAAAAACAAAAAAATTTTTTTAGCTGTAGCTGATTCTCAAAGAAAACTCCACGTTTTCTAGTGTGGCTCTGTGCAGACTAATCAAATCCTTTTATATCTAGGGTTAAGGATATATATGGAAGTCCAGACCTTCAACTATGGTAAACTGGTGTAACTCCATCAAAATCAGTGTGCTATGCTTACTCAAACTGAATAATTCAGGCACAGCACACCTTGCTTTCTTCTTGCTTTATATATATACCCTAAAACAGAGGTGAGCATGTTCCAGAAACGACTGTTGAAAAGAAGACTGGAGTTTGCATAATCAGGCCTTTTTTACAGGTAAAACATGTTTCCTTGCTTACTGATTAAGGGTAGCATTTAGTAAACAGAATAAACAGGATTTTTTCCACAAAACTCTAGCTAGGAAAGTTCTAGGGACTTTTTGTTTCAATTTGGAGACTGTAATGAATTTTTTATTATCTTTTTTTTAATTCCATGTAGTTTTGTTCTTGCTGATAACATGATCTATTGTTCTCTGAGCTATGGTGAGATTGCCATCCCTTAAACAGACAGCACTTATTGGAAATTAAACCTCTACTAATGTATTATAATTATTACTTCAGAGTAATTTGCTGCTCCAGCAGGGAGTCAGAGCTAATCTGACGGTAACATTTCTTCTGTGGAGCCATGAATATTTCTTCTATGCTGAATATCCACATAATGGATCTAGCCTGAGGCTGATTAATGATCTTGGTGCTGGAACAGTGATTTGTAGCTAAATCAGCCCTCACTGGAAGACATTCAGTGTTACTTCAGTCAATACTGTTAAATAAGTGTAAACAATCTTTGGTTAGCGGAAATGTAATCTAGTAAGGTGTGAGAGAGGCAATAAACTGAAGTAAATAAGGGAACTTCTGCCATCCATGCATTTCATTGGTACATGGAACAAATCGCAAAATCAAACAAATGGAAAAAAAAAACCAAGATTCCAATCTTCAATGCACAAAAATCAAAACCTGTGGTACTACACTGAATTGCCATTTCCTAAACAATGTGAAAAGGAAATTGAGCAGTATGGATAAAAGAAATTGGTATTTCTTCTTCCTTTATGTACATAAACATGAAGCTGAAGAGTAAGTTCAGTAAGGGGTTAAAATCTAAGAGAAACAGAAGTAGAACATTGATGTTTTAAGCCCACTGGATCAACCTTTTTCCTTGTAAATTCTCCATGTTTCAGAATACAAATGTTTATAATACTATATCATGATGTTAATTAACTATAGTTAGATCCCATGGTTATAAATATAAGAGAAAAAGAAATGATGGTCACCTCCAACCACAAGTTTTTGAAGAGATTCTTTTCATTTATAGTTCCATATGTCTGGTTGTAATACAACTTCTAGAAAAACTTTTTTTCTGAGAAAAAAAAAAGAGAAAAATAATTTCAAAGCTTGAAATGGGTTGATTACATTTGTTTAGTTACTGCCTATAATAACCTTAAAATTAATATTTTGTACTCTGAATTAAAACGAAAAGTTGCATTTTACTTGAATTAATATCACTTTCTTCTTAGGAAACGCAAATATTTCAGATTATAATTTTTGGATTATTAGTTTATTTTCCAGGTCTCATCATTTTGAGTCTTTTTTTTTCTTGAGAGAGCAGACAAAGAAGAAGAATGAGAAGGAGAAGTGAAGTGGGGCTCCCTTTCACAGTGTTCTAGCTTTCATCTGTTGGAAGGCAATAGATGTATAAAAAATATTATTAATTTCAGACTGCTACAGAAAATTGAAAATGTGTCTGAACAAAAATGTTCTCAGATTCTTTTTAAAATATAAATTTATATATTTTTCCATTCTTTTAGTCTGCAGGAAAATTTTCTGAACATCATTTAAGCACATTTCCTTATAGACTGATATTACCATAACGAGATGGATAACAGGTGATAAGGTATCAGTCCATCAGGGCAGACACCACTGCAACAGATAAAATCTCAATCTTAATTTGATGAAAGCTCCAACTGATTTCTCTGAGGAAAAACTCCCTGCGTTATTTTCTTTTTTTTCTTTTTCAGCTCATGTCTAGCTGCCAGGGGAGCCCCTGCCCAGTCCCAGGGCACTGGGGAGCCCAGACCTGCTGAGCACCCAAGAAGCCACCTGCCCCTCTGTCCAATTCCCTTTTTGACTTCTCCTTTCATGCCCAGTCCTACACCCCAACCTCCAGTCTGGCCCACAGCTGCCATACAGTGTTTCTGAATGTTTCTCCACTTTACCAAGTGAGCCTGTTTTAAAATATTAGATAAAATTGCCTTTTCCTATTTTCTCAAACCCTCCTCTCAAACAAGAGAACAGTGGCAGTTCTTGGGGGCAACTCTGTGCAGTTCATCCATATAAAAAATTAATTTGTATCATTTCAGTACCTGAGCAATTGTATTGGCAGAAAACTCCAGGTTGCGTTAAGGCTGAGTGTTGTTATAAATGAAAATCTTCAATTAGACAGCTGCACCAAAGCACAGACACATTCAGAGGCAGTGAAGCGTTTGTGAAAAGTCTTATTTGTTACACAACCCACCTGTAAAATCATCAGCCCCAAACCTTGTAGCCTTTGAGGGTCACTGATTGTCACACAGTCAGTAAATTTTAATATAAAAATACTTCGCTGGGAAGAACAGTTTATGGGATCTGAGGGACAGATACTATCAGCAGTAGCAAACAGCTATATTTTCTTTGCTGAGACAATCTTTCTTACCTTAAAGCTTGATTCCTGTTCTTTAGATTCGCTGAAACCTACAGTTTTATTCTTAAAGATCAAAAGATAGATACAGTTCTTGGCTCTCTAAAGGCAGATTCAGTTCTTGGCTCAAATTCTGGCTTTTATTTTTTAAGCTATTTTTTTAGAATTTTTTTAACTTGCTCACATTTCTTAGAAGCCTAAATAATTTTAGTTTTGAAATTCAAACATAGTGTACCAAATCAATCAGCTTGTAAGACCACAAAACACTGTTACAATAACACATAAATCTTCTAGTCTCTATCATAATAAATCATCTTTGCTAGCCAAATGACACTTTCTGTATATGGAATTGTCTTATACTTCCATATACAGAGACTTGCCAGACATATGTCTCAACCAGTGAGTTCTTAACTATTATTATGTGAATATATAGTAGAAAAAATTAAATTCAGTAGTTTTTAACCAGATGAACTAAGAAAAAAATACATAAATGCAATTAGCTGAGAAATAGAGAGTTAAAGTGCCTTGGCAGAGGCCGATAGCTGGAAGATTTAAGAATTTCCTGAGAAGAATGCCAGTATGTAGCTTTCTGTTCTGTACGTACAGATGAACAAAAAGCTCAGTTTGCACCACTTCCAGTTATGTTGCTTTCCTTTCTTCTTAGTCACCATCTGTGGTAACTTTCTTACAAGCATTCCGAGCAATAGTGTTCATTGGAAGTCTGGGATCACACGAGAAACAAACAAATTCCTTTCCCAGAGTTCTGTTTGCAGGTAGAGCTGGACCCAGCCTCCTAACTCAACTCTGTAAAGTAAAATCAAGTTTCAGTTTTTATATCATATACTTGGATAAAAACAGCAAAAAAAGTCAATGTTTTGAATATCTGACATCTCTTTTCTTTCTCCTTTCAAAAAAAGTGTGCTATTTTCATTAATATCTCTGCTGTTATATACAAATATTGACCATTAAATATAGTTTAAACTCTTTTCCTTATTGATTATGTAGTTCAGCTGCTATAAGCGTGAAATTAAATCCATCTTTTAAGAAATGTGTAGCACTGTATCTGAGTAAATAAAATATTGCCATCAGTAGTAACAATGTACTAATGCTGTAATAACTCTGCAAGGCCTCACTCAGGACCAAGGCCTGTCTGTCTTGGTTTACCTGGTCTTCCTCAGGTTTTCCAGGATCTTTGTTTTAGCTTGTTTTGCTGTATTAGCAATCCAAACAATCAGATCATTATTGCCTAATTTATTTCAGTTTTGCTTAGCTTTGAACAACTACATGTTATGCCTGTTATAAGAATTTTTATATATTTCGGTAGGCAATAAGTAGTGATACTGTGCAATTACTCTGTGTAGAATGAACTGTCTGTCCTGCTCTGGGCTGGGATAGAGTTATTTTTCTTCCTAGTAGCTGGTATAGTGCTGTGTTTTGGATTTAGTATGAGAATAATGTTGACAACACACTGATGTTTTAGTTTTTGCTAACAGTAGTGCTTACACAAGTCAAGGACTTTTCAGCTTCCCATGCTCTGCCAGGTGCACAAGGAGCTGGGAGGGGGCACAGCCAAGATAGTTGATCCAAACTGGCCAAAGGGCTATTCCATACCATATGATGTCAAGCTCAGTATATAAAGTGGGGGGGAGTTGGCCGGGGGGGAAGCGATCGCTGCTCGGGGATGCGCTGGGCATTGGTCGGTAAGTGGTGAGCGACTGCATTCCCCCCGCCACCCCCCGGGGTTTGTTCTTCTCTCTCTCTCTCTCTCATTGTTTTCCTTTTCATCATCATCATCATCATCATCATCATCATCATCAATAGTAATTATTATTGTTGCTGTTGTTGTTGTTATTTTCTTTTTCCCAGTTATTAAACTGTTCTTATCTCAACCCACGAGTTTTCTTACTTTTGCTGTTCTGATTCTCTCCTCCATCCCACCAGGGTGGGAGGGTGAGCGAGTGGCTGCATGGTGCTTAGTTGCCAACTGAAGCTAAACCACGACACTGTCACATTAGAATAACAATATGGTGGAGTGGAGGTATACAATGATAGCAGAAGCCTTGCAAGTGTGAGCACAGGATAAAACCAGAAGCTATGAACAAGTCATTAATGAGCATTACAGACCATAATCAGAATGCACCCTTAGGAGATCGGCAAAACCAGCTTTAGGGATAATGGAAGGAGCAAAGAAGAAACATCTGACATATGCAAAATATACCATATACAGTAATTTCAGATGCAATGTGACCACCAAAGGGGCAAAGATGGGTATAGTTGCTCATAGGAGGCTACAAAGTAGCACAAATTTGCCAGAAAGAGAACAGGGTAAGCACAAGGGCCTACTAATAGGCAGAACATCCTCCTCAGTACACAAGAAAGGTGGCAAGACAAAAGAAAACAAGATAAGCAGAATCAGGAGCAGAGGAGACTCCCCTTTTTGGGAGCGGGGCAATTGCATGAAAACATCTGATGAACTCTCCAGCTTGACCACCTGGACCTCGGTGGCAAAGAGCCACCAAGGACCACAGACATCAATGCTCACTATACTGCATGAGCTCAAACTATTAAATGCTAACAGCTAATTTAATATATAAGAGTTAATAGTACAGTATAGGTAGTGATGATTAATAATGAGTATAAATTAACCATTAACAACTCTACTGTTAATGAAAGAACTTAATAAAATTTATTTTTAAGGTTTAAAATTAGCCCATGATGTCAGTCTTCTAGATATTCCCATCACAGTGATCTCTGATTCCCTAGTTGATAACTATATACATATATCCATGTTTAACATGAGTAAATAAAATAAGTGGTTGTTCCTATAAGAACAAACTGTGAACCTTCTAGGCATAATACTAGCCTGACTGATCATAGTAGTGGTTTCTCTTCAGTGTGATTAAGAAGGCTTCAATATAGATGATAATATTTATACAAAGTTAAAAGTTTTAAAAATCATGACTAGTTAAGCAGAAGTAAGATCACATATAGATGAGAAAGTGTAAGTGAAAGAAAATAATTTCAAGCAACATTTGAAAGGAAATAGAAAACTGATGAAACAATACAATAGAAATATTTTTTCTAAGATTATGGAATATTCCATTCTCATGAAATAATATATTTCATGATAAAAGATCTTTAAATAATGGGAGAGAGATAGTGAAGAAGAATGAAGAGAAGGTATCAGTGGAAAAAGGTTTTTACCAGTTTGTAATGTGTTTCAGAAACAAAGAAGGCAACTCTGTAACTGGATCTTGATTGAATGGGAAAGCACTAGAATTGTCTCAGTGATGTTGTTGCAGACAACTGAGGAGAAGTCTTGAAGGACAGTTTAAATGTATCACAAACAAACAAAGTCCTTTGTCCTTCAGTTCTTTACTGGACACTGTCCTACAGTGTTAAATATGTTGAAATATATTTTTAAAATTTACCTATTGAAAAAAAATCTTCAACAAAACCAGTTGAAGAATATATTGTAATCTGGTTTATATCTTCCTCTTCCACTATCTCTGTAACAAATTACTTTTGAGTTACATGCTGCCAACTGTTAAATAGCTTTTATGGGCATAGCATTAGAAAGGTGGTATGAAAACTAAAGAATGTCAGGGTATGAGCTGACATCTGCTCTTGACTCATCTGAAAAGCAACCTCAGAATAGCATGTGCCTTAAAGAAAGACCATCTCTTCCTGAGGGACTGCCATACCGTGTGGGGGTTTTTTTGCTTTTTTTTTGTTTTTCTTTCTCCTGGTGATGGCACATGAATGTTTCTACATCATGCATCAGCCTTTACTGCAGTCCAGCACTGGAAGGAACAAGGCTAGCAATTCCACATCTACTCATCCTCCTTGGGAGTGGTTGTTCCCAAAAAACTACTGAGAAGGGATAATTTCACAGCCTAGGAAAACTAATGAGCTGCAATTTGTCTGACACTTCTATGGTTTATTCTCAGTATCGATGTAGGGTCAGGTCCCTGACTCATATCTACATAAACTCAAATTAACGAGATTAGAGCTAATACCTTATGTTAGCCCTGAATTGCTTCCTAGGTAATTGGTGAATTCAGTAATGGAGAGAGGTTAAACTAGCGTAGCACTTTGGAGATAATATTACTACTGGGTAAACATTACAGTGAAACCTGTCACAGAGTGATACATTTTTGTTTGACACTCCTTTCCACATGAAACTGAAAAGCAGATTACATTAAATTGTCAGGAAGAAAAGACTCAAGGTGACATAATGTAAATGGACTAAGTGCATACTGTTTCTGGTTGCTTTAAAGCTAGAGACAGATTTTGTAAATGTAGGGAAAGCAAGTTTCTGATAGAAAACAAGTTTTGACTGCTACATTAGGTGGCAATACTCCTTTGAAATTAAAGTATCACTGTGCTTATCTAGTAGCACAGTCTCAATACACATTTAATAATACAAATTTCTAGGCTAAGAGACGCTGGGTTTGATTTCTGTTCGCTTAAATAAACAACATACTTACAAAAATGTTGGGTTTTGGAGTTATTTTGCTGCAGTCATTTCCAGTACTAAAACTGATCTGACCAGAAGAATGAAGCAACAAAGGATAGCTTAATTATACTAACCATTTAAAAAGTTTTGATTTAGACATGAGAGAATGGAGGGGTAGCAGATTATATGTATGCACTTTAATATCTCTTACTTAGCTTGTCATTTCTAGAAAAAACTTTCTGTAGATTATGTGTCCTCCAGAATATTGTTTCAAGCATGCCTTTTACCACTGTTGGACAGATGGTAGTTGGTTGATGACAGTGGGGAAAAAGTCACAAGAATTTGTAATATAGAAATGTTTTTCTCAGTAACAAAAACTCCTGGATCTATAGCCAGATGTGCTCTCTCCACCCAAGAGGAGAGACCAGAGGGAAAAACAAGATGATAGCAAAGCAGCAATAATAATGACCTGTGATGTGTCGCTATTGATGGCCTCTATTGTTTGTGTTTGTTTTTTCTTTGAGATGCTATTCTCCTTGAGAGAGGGTTGTGTATTGGGCTGGAGAAATATATGAGATGTGCATTGAAGTGAAAGATAATAGAGTGAATTGACTTGCGAAGTAGTGATGCGGATATGAACAAGGTGCGAGCACCTGAATCTCCCCTTGTGTAAAAGAAACCAAAATAGAAAGAAAAGGAAAAAGAAGATTTGAATGTGGTTATTAGGAAACTTTCTTTCAATACTGAGACAATGGAGCAAGCCTCTCTTGCACAATCCAGATACCAGTTTCTTAAACTGGCATTAGGTTTTCCCATTATTTGATCAAAGAATGGATTCTGTAATCAAAACCGTGAAACACAGCCTCAAATAATTGTTTTAAATAACAAATAATCCTAACTTACTTCAAAATAATATTAAGACTGCAAAATGAAGAAATCTTGAGAGCTGAACTGTTGCATTTATTATTTTCCACTTTGCATACACTATGACACTATCACATACAGCTGTTTTCTACAAAGTCCCTGTCTCATCCAATGAATGGGGTACTTACTCCATATGTCTTTTTCTTACTATTTCTTCAAAGTTTCACGAGATAATGAAACACTGATATCAACATTTCTGTAATGTGATATGGAAATAGAGTTTCATTTTACAACTGTGAAAACGAGGACAAGATCGTCAGAAGTATCTAGTAAGTATCATCAACTGTATGATTTTTCAGAACACCTCTCATAATAACCTTAAAGGTTTAAAACACAGCTCTGGTTAACTTCAGGTTTTATATGTCAGGGCTTCTGCAAATCAGCCATTTTAAGTATGCAGAAATGAATGATACCCACTTGTTAAAAGTCCCATTTAACTGAGTTTTTCAAAACCATACAAGAACTCAGTGACTGAGAGAGAAAATACAGTTGCTTACGATAGCCTGTAGGTCCTTAACAATTCATCTTTCACCATCTCAGGCAAATATACTGAACTGCCACAATAAACTCCTCAACCTGTTCCATGAATCTGACTAATCTCTAAAGAAGGCTGTAAAATTAATTGCAAAATAAAAAATATTCCAATAATAAGGAATATTTAAACTTACTTAAAATTGCAACTAAATTTAAACTTATAAAAAAATTGCAAAGAATTTTTTCTTTGGTTCCTGAAGAATTTTTTCTTCAGGTTTTAAGAACCTGAAGAAAAAGCACAAAACAAACACCAAAGCAACTAAGCTGCTGCATTTCCATAATATTTTCCAAGAAGTTAAAAAATTATGATGACTAGATTTTGCATGGTTTGTATTCACAGAATGATGCAGGCTGGAAGGGATGTCAGAGCAGAGTCAGATATGGGGTCAGATCAGGTTGCTCAGGGATTTATCCAGTTATGTCTTGAAAACCTCTAAGGACGGAGACTGAACAACATCTCTGGGAAACGTGCTCTGCTGCTGAAGTGTCCTCAGGGTGATCCCCCCCTCCTCTTATAGCCAGTCTGATCCTTTCTTGTTTCACCTTATGTGTGTTGACTCTTGTCCTCCCACCAGGCACTGCTGTGAACAGCCCAGCTCCATCTTCTCAGTAATCCCCTCACAGGTGTCGGGGCAGGGGGTGGGGAGGTGCTGTTCTTAGGTCCCCCTGAAGCCATCCCTCCAGGCTGAAGAAGCCCTGGTTCCTCAGGCTCTCCTCACAGGACAAGTGCTTCAGACCCCAGCCAGCACGGGGGGACCCTCTGCTGAACTCGCTCTGATTTATCAGTGTCATCCCTGTGGTGGGAGCCTAAAGCTGGACTCAGTATCCAGATGTGCTGTCATGAGTAACGAGTAATATCCACAAACCTGTCATTTTATCAAAAAACCCAATCAGCCTGGTGAGGCATTAACTTGGTAAATATTACTCTTGATAAATACTGGTTTAATATAGATTTTTCTGAACTTTGAGTGAGTGAAATAATTGGGCCTGCTCTTTGCATAACAAGTCAGATTGACCTACTTATTCCATGTACCTCATTAATGTCCCAAGTAAGAAAAAGATTTCAAATTTATAAATTTTGTGGGATGTAAGCAGATCTATTAATGCTTCATGAAACAAGTATATATTTTTAGGTGAGTTGAGCACTTGATACCCTGAGTTTAGTTGGTGTTACACTGGACAAGGGACAAACACAGTCAATGTAAGTATCATATAAGACTACCAAAATTAAGCAGCTGTTTTACAAAGAGATTAATGTTTAATAGCATACTGCACTAAATTTAGATTTATTGGCAAATACCTACTTCACATTATAATGGCTGCCTTACATTAATAGAAGTAAAAAAATTTTTTTTGTAAATTCTATTCCAGCTTCTGATCTGAGTTAAACAAAGATAAATCTACCAGTGGGATGGGATGTACACAAGTATAGCTAATAGATCAATTTCATAATCCAAGCAATTTCAGGGTGCTTGACTTCTAGAATTGTACAGCTAGAATCTTCTCTCAAGACAATTTCATCTCATTGAAAGCAATCATAATTTGAAAGGTGCAAGAAGCAAGAACATTTAAGCTTTCCTAAACATTATTTATAAATTCAGGATTTAGAAATTCATACTAAAATTTAAGAATTTAGGAATAAGATGTTAATTCAGTGGTCAAATGCAGAAATGCCCTATATGGAGAATTTAGGAGACCATGTCTTCAGAGTCCAAAATGTATAAGCATTTGATGGGAAAGAGACAAAGCAATAGAAAGATAGATAGAAGCAATAGAAAGAAGAGAAAGAGCTCTTTGGGTGACTTACAATAAGAGCAAGATGCACTGCCTTGTACACTTACATAGATGTTGCACACAAGGAATGAATAAATTGTTCTTAACGTCCACTGGGGATACAACATGAAGTAAGAGGCTTAAACTGAAGCCTTACATTTGATTAGACATTAGTAAAACCTTTAACTGTAAAGACGGTTAAGCACTAAATTAGATTGAGGCTGTGAGATTTCCATCATTGGAGGTATTTACCAGGATTTGAAATAACTCTGTCAGGAACAGTTGGGGCAAGAGGATGAAAAAAATGGTCCCTTTTGGGATTATTCTTTCATATTTGCCATATAATGTAAGATTATTTTTTTCTTTGATGCATCTTAGGAAGGTAATTACTTTACATGTTGCATACTGTGAAATCTATGTTACTCTACTAGAAGAGAAACCCCAGTCAACATCCTGAGAATCATTTTTCTAGATGCTGTAGAAATAGGAAACAGCCATGTCCCAAAGATTTCCCCAAATAAAAAGGGAAAATAAGCAGGATACATAATGGTATTTAGGTAGAGCGTTAAGATGGAGCTAGCTAATACAAAAATGTTAGTGTTAGAAGAACAAACTTACCTGTATTAGCTAACTTCGATGACTTCAAAGGTTTTTATTAAGTGGGAAGGGTATTCATGAATTCGTGTACAGGCTGTCTGCCTCACTATTATTAGCAAGCTAATTTGCAGTCTTTTAAGCAATTTCATGAGAGAAGACAAAGACTAAATAGGCCCGGGGAATTGCCCCTAAAGGTTGTTCATATCTGGGGGGGGGCTAGGAGAAAACATGTTCACTGCTGCTTGTGCCATACTTCACTTAATTTAAATAAAGGATTTACAGGGTTGTCATTGTGCAACCCTTCATGAAGAAGAAGGTTACATTGCTGATGATTCTGAACTGTCTCAGCTATTGGGCTGCTTTTTAAAGTTATCTTTAATAAGAAAAATATGGGGAAATGTTATGGACAATTAGGAAGTAATGAAGACCATGTCATTGCAGCTGATGACAAAAGATATTGAAGGGCATTGCAATATATTGAGTCTGGATGTTAATCTGCTAGACTACTGCATTTTTCAGAGGTTGGATTTATTTTGTGTAACAAACTCCATTAATAATCCAAGAGAAGGCATAAATAGCACATTTGTTATAGGAGGTGTTCCCATCACTGGAGTGAACAGACACATTATGAAAAAGAATCTAGAGAGGAGAGGGATCAAGAGAGGAAATACAGTAAGATTCACTGAGAAAATATGTATAGTCCTAGAAATGTGTGTGGGGAAACCATTCCCTTCTCTCCACAGTGAAAGGCATCACACTTTTTGAACAGATGGGACAACCCTCACAAGTGCCACTTCAGTGTTATACTTATGTCCGCAGTCACTGAAGTTAGACTTAGGATCAACCCAAAAGCATACTGGCAGAAATCGTTCCCTATACTGATCTGCCAGCCAAGAGGCAGTTCAAGTGCAAAGCACGCTTGCCCTAAAATGCATCTCTCCAACCATTCCAAGTCCCATATATGCTCCTCAGTCTAAAGGGAATGTAAGGGTTAGTAAGTGGCATGAACTAGATGCATAACTCATTTATGAAGTAATATGGCTCACACTCAAAAACTATGATCTTCTAAAGTTTCTAAAGCTATGATTTTTTTAACTCAATTAAAACTTTTTTTAAAAATGGCCCAAGCATCAGAACCAACTCCTCTCAAATTTAATTGTTTTTCTCCAGTCACACTAGTAATGTCATTCATCCATGCTTCATTACCTGGCATGAGGGCCTGCAGCTTATGGCTGCTTTAAAACAACATGCTCAGAACAGAGATGCAAGACAGAGACACAACCCCTCATTGTATCTGACACTCATCTGTGCATTTAACTGTAATCATGCTCCTACAGAGTCACAATCTTTTGAAAAAGCAAAATGGTTCTAATATCAGAATCAAGACTGCCATCCATTGCCAAGACATACTATCATGAATTATGCATTGTGTATCTCATTTGCTTCAGAAAGACATTGTGTAAATCAAAGCTTTTCTATGTACCCAGTACACAGAAATGAAGCACTAACCAAGTATTATACTACCAGATGGTTTAGGTTTGTTCTTTAAAAAATTACTCCACATATAAGTACGGCACAGAAATCTGAAAAGAATAATTCTGCAGAAAAACTCAAATTTGCTCTCGCTCTCTCCTTATCTTTTGATTGCATTTATCTCAAGGTTTAAAAGGACTTGCTTTAAAGGATCTAGAACTTTAGAAGTGCTTAAATACAAGCAGAACTGAATTTGAGAGCCTAGAAAGCAGATTTAGCAGTAGGAAAAAAACATGGCAGAATTTTCTTAAAGAATTCTCAAAAAGCTGCAAATTACCATATTCACTTTCAATTATAAGGGAAGGGCATTAAAACAAATCTGTTTAATACCAGCCAAATGGGATTAAACCCTTAAACACTAACTACAGTGCAGCAGTAGGCCCTGCAGCCTATATCTCAAAGTACTACTCAACAGAGCACGATGAGAATGAACTGAGGATGACTGTCAGAAACAATATTTACCTTTCTGTTTGATATATGTGTGGGTTTCTTCTGCTTACCTCCTAATAACATCTGCAATTGACTGACTACAGAGAGAGGATGTTACAAGCCTGTTGTGTCAAGTTTTTACAGAGGAACTGTAGAAACCCATGGGAAGCGAAGATTAGGTCACAACAAAGGAACTTTCTTAGGAACAAAATGTGTCTTGTGAAGATCTGCCTAGCTGCAGAACCGGAATGACATGCTGTAGCACGCAGACACACACTATAATCCTTTCCACGTAGGAACCAAGTTCCACGACAAAACTAGTTTAGTTTTGGGCCTCACTACTGTCATTTGGAAGGTGGTTCCAAAACCTTTGTGACTCTAACAGTTAGAAATCTTGTAATTCCAGGCTGAATTTACTCAAAGTCTGTATATATATTTATTTGCTGTTGGGCCAGTAATGCTTTTTACATTTCCTCCTGCTGTTCACTCCCATCACATGATATAAGTAGAGACAGTGACTATGTTCTTCTCTCGGGCCTTGTTTTCTTTTGGGGCAATATGTTCCCTGTTGTTCACCATTTCACAGATTCATTCAGGCTGGCGGGGACCCCAGAAGGTCTCTAGTCTAACCGTGAGGTCAGGCTGTAGGGGACCCCAGGAGGTCTCTAGCCGTGAGGTCAGAGCAGGTTGCTCAGGGCTTTGTTTAGTCAGGTCTTGAAGAGTCTCCAAGGTCAGAGATTGCAGAGCCTTTCTGGGCAGCCTCTTCCATGAGTTAAGTGTCCCCACAGTGATTTTTTTCACCTTCTTAAAAGTCAGAATCTCTTTTGTTTCAATTTATGACCATTGCCTCTTCTCTTCTGGCTGTGCACTTCCATAAAGAGCCGGTCTCTGACTCCTCAGTAACCCCTCACAGGTACAAGCAGGATGCTCTTAGGTCCCCCGAAGCCATTTATTCTTCAGGCTGAACAGGCCCTGGTCCCTCAGCCTCTCCTCCTTCAGAACTGATTTTTTAATGACCCATCCACCCCCGACCACCTTGAACTCATTTACCTATTTTTGGTTTTGCCTTATGTCTCCATTTTTGCCTTTTTCTCTCTGCCTTACAGGCCATTTTGGTTTTGTTCCATGCTCTCCATTATATCTTTACCGAAAATCAAGGCAAACAAGGATTTTCTTTAATTTCTGCCTAATTCCCGTTACATAGCAGTCCCACTACTTCTTTCATTTTTTTCTTAATTTATGTGTATAGCTGGCAAAACCGTGCTTTTAATTTTAATTCCTCTGCAAACGTGACTTTTGGCAGTTCCAACTTTATTCATTACTGAGCTCTAAAACATGGACTTCATTTCCTTTTTGCCTTTCTAATCAGTCCCTTTTTCCACTGTCTGCTTAATCCTTATATCTTTCGAGAGAACTATTCATCTGAAATTACCTGTATGTTTGTTCCTCTTGTAATGAAATCAAGCCCCAGATTAAACCAAACCAGATCAAACCAAAATGAAACTCAAGTAAACATAACACCACCGAACTAAATTATACCAAACTAAGCTAAACTAAAGAAGAGAAATTCAAAATGTATGCATGTCAGCATCAGCGATATCGGATGTGACCCTAACTGAAATACAGCGGTGTACCTCCAGCTGGAAAATCTACACAGAACATGTTGCTATACTGTCAGGATTATTATCTGCTTGTTAACAGGAGTAGGAAAGAGATATCAAGCAAAAGACAAAGAAGATGACTTGTTTATTTTTCCATGTTTGTATTTTTAAAGGGCTTTGTTATTCATTATTCAGTAGCTGAAACAGACTATCAAATGCTAAGAAGTGTAACACACATGACTATTCTTCCAACTTGACTTTCAAATCTGTGTGAGGTATCTATTTGTTAGCAAATTAGCTAAACAAAGAATCATAGAGTAATATTACAATTTGCTTTGGTTGTTTCTGATTAAATGGCCGCTATCAGTTTAGAAGGCAGCATTTGTTGAGGAAGAACAAAATATTTCAGTCAGTGTAAAACCTCTGTATATTGTAATTTATTCTGAATCAGTTCGAAGTGCAAATCAACCTGTGCATCTTACTTCAGTCAGTAAAGCATTTTGTTTTCTGAAAAAAAACTTAGTGTCACATTGTTCTCACTGGAAATACATGAAAATACTTTTGTTGGAATAGATGGCAGCAGGAGCAGGAAATACTCTAAGTGTGAATTGAGGTTGTAAAAGAAAGCATGAAGAAGGGTGGAAAATTCATTTGGAAAATATGTCACAGGAAAAACAGTAAAGATATAGGGACTACAGGTAAGCAGACTCAAACCTATGTGGTATGGTGGTTTGTTCCCTTTTGTGATGCCTTGTATAAGTTCAGAAACACTTCTGATTTTTGGTTTTAGAAATTAAAGGCTATGCCTACTGCTAATGACCCAGGCAAGCGTATGGTGTTGCCATGGCTTTAGCAGGACGAAAGGTATTTGAAAAGATGAATAAAATATATACCTCAACATGGGAAGACAGCACAATGTTACAGGTCATCTATTTGCAAATTTGTGAGGTTCAAAGCCAAGAAGTTCAGTACCTGCTTTAGATATCCCAGATTTGGAACATTTTCTTTAATTATCTTCAAAGCTCTAAAAAAATAGCCTGAAAAGCTGAGTAACACATATCATAGACAATAAATTTTCTGGGGCAAATCTGTTTTATTATATGACTGGGCAGTATTTAGCAATACAGAGTTCGTAACGTAAATGTGACTAGCAAAAAAGCTGATAATAAAAGGCAATTTTGTGATATTTCAGCAGTAGCACCTCCTGTCTATCTGTGAAGCTACAAAGGAAAACCTTTCCAGGCACTGTTTACATTTAAGTCCATCTGATAAATAAGTATTGACAATAACTAGATGTTGGCCTGTTGCACTGTGGTTTTTTTCTCAGTATTCCCAATGTTGTGATGCAGGCACCAGGGAGCCAGATGTGGATGCAGAACTCTAGTAAGAAATGTAAATGCAACAGTACAGAATAAAGATGAAGAAAGGAGGGAGTTAGAGGTTTGGATAGGAAAATATTAAGCAAAGAGTCAGGGGAAAGGGCAAGAAACAGCATATATAATCAACTTGCAGAAATCCATAAAGCCTGAGAGTCTGTAATCCTAAACTGCAAAAACTATTAGCTAAATTCCCTCTTGGCTACCTGATAGGTGACCTATGCAGAGGTCGGTCTACGTAATAGCCTAGACCAATGAGTGCAGGAAGGAAAGCTTATTTTGTACATCTGATGGTCTGAACCGTTTGGTGACTCTAAACATGAATCAGCGTAAATCTCTGAAAGAATTACTGATTGGTTAGTGTTTTGAGTATTCTTTTGCTTGTTTTCTGTATATGAACTAACGTACAACAATATACTGGGACTTCAAAGGTTTTTAAATTTGGCATAGAGAGGGCAGGAAATCCCAGAAGTAAAATACTCTGTGCAGGCTGAATTCAGCCATCTTGTGCATAAACATAGTGAAACAGTCTGTGGGAAACAAATGTGCCTACTTTTGAAAGCCAAATTTGCATCAGAAATCTCAGGCAATTATGAGGCATGAAGGAGAAAGTATAGAGTAGCAATTTTAAAAAGTTGCCTAACCCTTTGTTGTTGGGAACTTTTGAGTGCATTCTTCTGCTGCTTGTACACATTTTTCCTGCACGTGTATAGTTCTTTAGAAAGAGGCCTAAGAGGAGGATGTTCCCTGGCAGCTACATGCTGATACCTTTTCCTTCTATTAGTACTCCTCCACTCATCAAATGGATAGTGTCCATATATCATTTTGAACAACAACAAATAAGTGACTAATAAAATCCCAGGTTTCATATCTTTTATTATGCTGAATGGGGATACAAGCAGCATGTGCCCTTCCCTAAGAATAAGTGCCATCACCAATATTACTAATTATAGATACCATCACTGCCTCTGGAGAGACTTTATTCTTTTTCCAAAGCTTTTTTTCTGTTTTGTTCTCTTTACACTTGCTTGCTGTAATTTAAAGCCCGCATAAATGCAGTCTGGCTCCTGCTGGCTTTGCTTTTAAATGAACCTCTAAATTTTCAGTAACACAGAAGGACAGGATAGGGGATATAGACCACTCAATCACATTGTTTTGTTTACAATTTAATAACAAGGTATCACCTCTCCTAAATGAGGCCTTCTACTGTTAATAAAAATGGAAGTCTAGTCTTTCATTTCAAGTCATCCAAACAGGCTCAATGATACATTAAAAGAATGCAAAGGATACAAATGAAGTACAGAAGTATGAAAATACCAATCTTAAGATTGTTTCTGTGGCCTTGTCCCTTTGTATATGGATTATACCTTCTTGTCTGGTGTCACACTGGTAGCTCAGGAACAGAGCCAAGGATGGAGCTTTGCCTTTGGCACAAAGCAGAGTGCTATTCACAGAAAAATACTTCTTTGTCCCATATAATCCCTTCACATATTTCTATGGTTGAACATACTGTTCTCCTGATACGTGTCCTCTTCAACCCAACAGACTTTTTAGGTAGCCTATGCAGATCTCTATCATTTGAATTAATATTGTATGGTAGCAACACTATACTGAAAAGCTCTGTCAGCCAGCCAATAGATGAAACGTGCCAAACCTTTTACTCTAGTATAAAGAACTGCTTGCAATATGGGCAGAGAACCTCTCATCCTCAGAACTTCCAAATAATTTCCTGTCCTTTAAAAGCATGACCTAGAGTTATTGACAGTGCAGACATATTTATAGACTTATCACACCACAGCGAAAAACTTTGTCGCTGAGTAAATTAGACTTCAGTCAGGCTAATTAGAAATTGGAGGGGTGTGCATTAGAGATCTCTGCAAGAAATGATCTGTAGAACTCCAACATCTGAAAAATTGAGATGATAATCAGTATCAACAAGTGAAACAATACTCAGAGCTCTCTAAACTCAGAACTCAAAACAATCTAATCTATACAGAGCTTTCTACATCCAACAGTCAGTGAAGGAGTCTGCACTAAAACATACAGTCTCATTAATGTATTTCTTCATACACAGTTTTTGCTGGACTAACAAAGCCTAACAAAATACTAGACCACCCAACATTTAACTCCTGCCAGAAATCTTAACTACACCCTACTATATATGGGACACAACTGGGACCTGCAACCTATTTAGCACACAGTTTTAGAAATGTATTTCCTTATAACAGAGTTGATAATAATAAAAATACTAAAATTATTATTTTCAGAGATAAGTATTATGCTTTGGACAAAAAGACTGTGGTCTCGATAGACCTTCATGTTGGAAAACACTGGAATTTGGCCTGGTTTAAAAATCACTTGCCAAAACCCAGAAGCAATGGAATTTTGCGGGGACAAGTAATACTCAGATTTTTTTTTTCTTAGTGTGTTAGTAAAACTTTTTTATTGAAGTTTGTTTCACAAAAAGTAAGCCTGAAGCAGATAGCAAACATGGAGCATATTATTCCCACCAGTTAAATTTTGGCAATACTAAACACAAATGAAAGTAAGGACTTATGATAGAAAAGATAATGCAGAATTAATTATTGACGCTCTTGTTATTACCATGATTTACGAACCCGCTAGTACTGTGACAGAAAACATATAAATAAGTTGTGTTCTTGGTTTGACATCACAGTTAAGAATATAATTTATAAAAAAAGATGCAACATGGGAAGCAAATGAGCAGGCATACTTCAACCTTGGTTTGAGTGGCAGCCTTGTCCACTGATTTGTATTTTGTGCATTAATCAGTTTGAGAATCAAAACCACCCTTTTTACTATTTTTAGAAATTAAAAAGACATTCAAAATTAAGGTGGCTAACCTTTCCAATTCATTACTGAGTTTTAGTAGGATAGAGCTGTATTTTCAAACCAGAATAAGCCTGCATGCTATTTTCTGTCTCCTGTTAGATCTCTCTCTTGGCAAAAGAAAGATTTTTCTTACCAGTGCTTTTGGAGGGAAGGTCATCATTTTACAGATCTTGGTCTGGTAAGATACTGACCACTTCCTCAGAGATGCAGATTGCCCTTTATTCCCTGAAAACTCCAAGCAGCTTGCAGGACTGAGCCCATAAATGGCATTTGAAAGTGGGTTTTATTGTTCCTTTACATTCATTATATTACTTTATGTCCTGCCATTTGTGTGCAGCTCTCGTTTCAAGCATGCATTTTCAATGCAGAAGATTCTATCAGCAGCAGCAGATGTGAAAGTAATGACAGGCTGAGAAGTGATCTGCAGGCTGATTTTGGAAAGTACTTTATTTGGCTCAGAACAAATTTGGTTGTTTAGAAGGCCTGCATCATAATCATATTCATTTTCAACTTCTGTGAAAGAAAAAAAAACCCAAAACAAAACAAAACTTTTTGCCTACAAACTGATTACATGGCTAAACTAAACCCTCCAGGACACTGTAATATAAAATATATAAGAAAAAGGACATTTAAGAGAATGCTAGTAGGAAGAAAAAAGGATCCAGAGGCAGTAGAGGTAAATCAAAATAAGAGAGGAAAACATAAGGGGAGAAAAGAAATAGAAAATAAACCACAATAATCAAAACATAAGGGGTACTAATTTTTTTTAATTTGTAAAAGGAGATAGTGGGAGAGAGGACAGAGGACAGCATATGTTCACTTCCCTCATAGGCCCTAGCAAGAATCTTAACTTTCAGAGAAGGGAATACTGACCATGACCCTCTTCTCCGAGATACCAACCGTGAAACGCTTTCCCAGAAGTCTCTGACATTCATGAAAGTTTTGCATCTCTTCCCACTGCAGACTGTCATTTCCCCTCACCCCAATCCCAGAGCTCTTCATTTTCTCTTCTGTCCTAACCCTTTCTTCTATCTCCACCTCCAGCCAAAACTCATCTAATTGAGTAACTTCTTATGTTTGTCCTGGTTGGAATTTCTGAAGCCTGGACACAATCTGCGTTTTCCAAAAATCCATCTGTAGGGAATTCAGATGACAAAAAAGATAAAATTAAAGGGCAAAAACAATTTTCTCCCCAAAACTGAACTAAGGTCATGCAGCTGTTGCACTCCAAAACTAGGCTGAGGATCACAGACAGCTGAACCTCTAGGCCATGGGTTACTTCACTTCAGCTAATAGCACTCACATTTGAAAGGCAAACTGTTCCCACACAGAAAAAAAAAATCTGAGAACTTAATGGAGAATGGTCTTGCTATAGGGTTTTTAGACCAACTGACTACATTTTATAACTTCATATTATAGTCTAAAGGTGGTTTAAAACTTTAAATAAATTACTACAATTCTTCATGAAATCCCATAGGTTTTGAATGTCTTACCACACAATCCTAGTTAACTTGCATAGACCATTTGATGTAATCCTTATTAAATTCTATAAAAAGATCTTACACAAGGGCTTACCTGCTTTACATACAGAATATATGCATGAGTAATTCTGTGTGTGTCTGTGTGGGCTTATTTCCCTAATTTGTTTACACATACTCTAGATCTTGGAAATAAAAGCAATCATGACCAAAATTCATTGAAAACAACTTCTGGTCATGGAAATTCGAATATTGCCGAAGCTTTTGTTTGAAAAACTGACATCTTAAAATAAAGAAATGTTAGGCTTGGGAAGTAGAATAGAGAAAGCAACATGGAATTTAGTAAGAAACAAAAAGTCCTACCCCCTAGGCACTCAAATGCTTGCTAATCCCCTCAGAAATGACTCATATAAGAAAACTTGTTATATTCCATTGTTTTAATTACTGTCTGTTGAAAAAGAAAAACATGATACTTCCTGGCCTCCAAAATTTTTTCGAGATTCATAAATAGAAACACAGAAAACAACATTGTTCTTTTCTGTAAAGGTTGCAGATTAATTTCTCCATGTGTACGTATTTCCCATCATATGAGAGCTAAGGTAACTTATCGAGGACAAGAACAACCTGTTAAATCAGAAAAAAATAGTCTTGTACTTCACGTGAAATTTGTTTAGTATCTTGTCTCAGGTTTTGCTGATCATACAGAGTCTCCTGGGTATTCAGAACCTCTTCTTATATTTTATGTTGTGCAGGAGTTGTGCTTTCGGCTTCAGTCGGGCTCAGCTCTCTGACTGGGTTGCTAGTCTGCTAGTGGCTGCCTTCTCTCCCTGCGCCCCATCCCACTGCAGAGCTGAAATCAGAAAACAGTCTGAAATGACTTAGTCTGTTCTGTTCCAAGACAGTGCCTGTGATACCAAAGGACTGCTGGGCCTAACCAAACCTGAAAATACTGCAATATTTTAGCAGCTCCGCCAGTTCAGTTCCACTAAGCTGGCATCTTTGGAAACCCTCGTTATAATTCCCACATCCTACACAGCTATACAGACTTTTCACGGCTTAACCCCAAACTGAAGGAGATGAGAATGAGCTCAACCGACAGCACTTTCAGGACTTCTAATACCATGCTAAAGCTGAAAATAGGCAAGGATGCAACTGCAGTCTCCACTTGCTAGGAGAAAAGGCTAAGAGGCAAGAAAGAAATGAGACTCATTGGGAAGGAAGATGCTGAATCTAACCGCGGGAAAGGAAGTTACAGATATTCAGGCTCTAATGGAGTTCCTAAGTAGTGGAAAAGAGCTAAATGAAACCAGGCAGAGAGCAGAGCTGCAATAATGTGAACATAAAAATTGCTGTAATGGCCCATATGAAAGGTCTGTGTAGCCTGAAATCCTGACAAGGGTGAGTAACAGACACTGCGAGAAGCAGCAGAAGAAATAGCATAGAAAATGCTAATTCTTTGAGAGAAGTAATTAAATATTTAAGAATATGCCTGAAAATGAAATTGCGCCTGGGTGACAATTGTTACTGGTCACTGCTGTATGGCTACTAAACATACTTTTAGCCTTGATAACATTCTGGGGCAATCAGAGCGACTTTTAATCTCGCACCTTTAAGAAAAGCAACCTGGTTTTTTCCCTTTAAGCCTGCCTAAAACTGTCATTGCATGTTCCCTTATTCTTGCATGGTGGAAAACATTGAAAAGCTGTTTCATCCTCCGCTTTATACAATTGTGTTATGGTATTTATGGACATATAAATATTTTACTGAACTGTTTCAAGATCTTCCAAATAGCTGGGTTTCTTTTTTGTATTATAGACAGAAAGGCATTGTAAATAGAGAAAAAAGTTCTAGATCTTTCAAAAGGACATTTTGATAAGGTTAATTGGTTAGGAAGACAGTTTAGCAGATAAGAACAAGTTCTTTTTCTAATAATGGATCTAGGGTATTTATTTTGGACTCACTGTACCCTGTCACTCACTGTTAATTTTTTACTGGGCTTACAAAAAGATCAGAGACAAGACAAAGATTATTATCATCACTCATTTGTGCAGTGTCTTATTGTCATTTTTTATCTTTCAGCAGGTAAATATGCTTACTTTTCAGAAATAGCTCTATTAATTTCCTGTAATTACTCACCATACGTACTTCATTTCTGTTTCCGCCAGCTAAAATGATCAGGAGATAATGCTTGCAATAAAAGAAATACTGTATTTTAATATTAACTTTCTAGAAAAGCTAATTTCTGAAGGACTTCTGAATTGTTTCAGAATATACACTCTCTGCCAAGCTGGGTATTTTTCATCAATTACCCCTAAGTTTTTATTTAGGCTTTCTTAAAAATCTTGAAAGACAGAATCATTCTTTTACAGAGGAATTATAAATGGGAGAATTTGGATATCTAATATAATTCTAAAATGGCCAATCTTTAAATGTCTAAAGTGCATTCAACAACTGGATCTTATAAGTGGATGAGGTATATGAAAAGTTGTGTTATAAGTTCTCTTTCATGTTTTCAGCTTTTATTTTTAAAGGTTTTTATCTCATTGTAAAAGCTGTAGCTAAAACAATATAATCATGTCATGCAATGATTCTTCTCTATTAAATTTTCTCTTTGAGAAAATTGTTGTAGCAGTTGGAGATGTGGTAAGTATGCAAAGTATTTAAATGTCAACAAATTCTTTCATACCTATTTTACCATACCTCTTGTTAGACATTGGCAAAATATCTTTAGGGCAACTCTTTCTTTAGAAGCTAAAGATATAAATAATTACATATAAAAAATGGCACAGGGGGAGGGAGTAATTCCTGTTGCCAAATAAAAGCCCTTGCTAATAGATTACACCCTGGCAATCAAACAAAAGATTAAAGCACATCTAACATGTTAGAGAAAACTCTGAAGTGTTTCTTGCCAGGAAGAATGCAAAGCACTGTTAGCTGGGGAACGTGCTGTATTTCCTGGAATACATCCACCATAGTCTGAACTTCTACTTTGCATGAAATCTACAGAACTTGGATACAAATATACATTTATTTGTGTAGGTGTCCTGGTTTCAGCTGAGATAGAATTAATTTTTCTTTATAGTAGCTGGTATGGGGCTATGTTTTGGATTTGTGCTGAAAACAGTGTTTGCACTGGCACCCTTATCTCGAACCCTTTGAGCCCCACGTTGGGCATCCAAAAAGTCTGTCGTGGTTTAACCCCAGCCAGCAACTAAGCACCACACAGCTGCTCACTCACTCCCTCCTGGTGGGATGGGGGAGAGAATTGGAAGAGTCAAAGTGAGAAAACTCATGGGTTGAGATAAAGACAGTTTAATAGGGAAAGCAAAAGCTGCACAAGCAAGCAAAGCAAAGCAAGGAATTCCTTCACTCCTTCCCACGGGCAGGCAGGTGTTCAGCCATCTCCAGGAAAGCAGGGCTCTATCACGCATAACGGTTACTTGGGAAGACAAACGCCATCCCTCTGAATGTCCCCCCTTCTTTCTTCTTCCCCAGCTTTATATACTGAGCATGACATCATATGGTATGGAATAGCCCTTTGGTCAGTTTGGATCAACTGTCCTGGCTGTGTCCCCTCCCAGCTTCTGCACCTGGCAGAGCACAGGAAGCTGAAAAATCTTTGACTAGTGTAAGCACTACTTAGCAACAACTAAAACACCAGTGTGCTATCAACACTGTTTTCAGCACAAATCCAAAACATAGCCCCATACTAGCTACTGTAAAGAAAAATTAACTATCTCAGCTTAAACCAGGACAATATGTAATTCTGCTTTCTGCAGGAACAAATCAAATATCTGTATTCAACCTTTACTCAGAATTCCTAGATATTTCAGTAGGAGGTTTTTCCATGAGTAGTATCTGACTAGGAATTTTTGTGATTGACTTTATGGGCTGAAAAAATATGCCACTTATATCAAAAGAGAAAACATCAGGAATAAGAATAAATGAATTACTGACTTGCCCAGGAATTATTTCCAAGGGTTTACTAATTATAAGTAGCCATACTTTTTATCTACTCTGAGCACAAAAGAACACAGATCTTAGCATTTCGTTTAATATTAAGTTTAAGAAATCTTGGTTTTATTTTGCATAATTCTTTAGGCCAAAATTAATTATCTGATTTTTAACAGAAAATTTAGAATTTAAAACATATATGGATGTTCAAAACTGATTCTCTCAACTGGAAAGACTATATTTTTAATTACATTCATCCTAGTTTAAGGTTAATCCATGCAGCTTATTTGCATGTAAAACCCTACAGGCAGAAAATAAAGAAACACATAGTAAATTTGAGATAGTAAAGTGTTTTGCTATAATCCAGGGAAACAAAAAACAAAAACTCATAAAAATATTCAGAAAAGCATCTCAGTTAGGCTGTTTGTGTACAATAAAAGTAGAAGTTATCCAGAACGCACGTCCGTTTGACAAGCTGAAACTGTGTGATAGCAATGTAAAACAGGAACTGGTTATGATGAGCCCACGTGGATGGTATCCCCTATGTTCATGGGAGGCATTATTATAACTGCTTCTAACTTAACTGCCCAAAGAACAGAAATTGAATATTGTTGGATGTCTGTGCATTCAGTTGCAGGTACAGTCACTGCTGCTGGGCTTTGTAAGCCCATGCTTCTGCTTCTGACATGGATGAAGTAATTCCATCGGTTTAATGCCACATATGTCAATGAACAAAATGGTTTACCCAGTTCTATGTATTAATTTTACCCAAACTGAGTAATGAACTGATAATGATACAATCATTCTAGGTACCTAAGCATTCAGAAACAAAATTACTTCTTAGTTTTCGCAGTTACAGGCAAGATAAATAGAGCCAGGCTAATGTATATTTATAAATAAACTTACATGAGGTAAACAGAATCAGTCTAATGTAAATTGCAAACCACTCAGAACCATTAACTTCAGCAAGTAGAGTTTTCTTTTACATGGGCTTATCACTGCTTTAATCTCTACCTCCTTTTGGTATGATAAGAAAATGCGAATTAGGCAACAAATTAAATAGAAAGCCAGGAAAATGTATGATGTTGTTATTGCTTATTAGACCTAAAGAAGAAATACCAATTTGTTTCTCTAGAGATATCACCAGAAATTAAGACTTGAGATTCTCAACTGCAGAAAAATATTTAAAACATGTATAAAAATCAATTGCCTTTGCTGGGCAAATTACCCATATTGCCGTTCTAAATATCTAAACTTTAAGTTCTTAGGGATGTGCTTAAAAAAACCAACCAACCAACCAAAAAAAAACCAAAAAAAAAAAAAGAAAGAAAAAAAGGACAAGGATGTACTCTTTTCTCATTAGAATAAATGTTTTAGGTTTTCTATGTGGTACAGTTTTAAAGTCATTTTTATAATTTGGGACTATTTTTTTAAGAAGAATTGAAATTTATTCTTTAGAAAATCCCCGTTGATTTTTAAAATTGTTCTATGCTTGTCAGAATGCACAGATAACAATATTATGAAATGTTTGTACAACCATTCACCTTTATTGTAAATATGACTACTTAACACTTTCATTATACTAGAACCTAAAGATTAAGACCACATCTTACTGCAAAAGGCAAACATATGATATATGACGATTTAGACTGAAAAATTATATTTTTTGGTCGTTCTGAGTCTGGAAGGCTTATTTTGATTTAGATATTTATTAGCTTAAGACATTGGGCATATTTTCTGTTGTAGTCACTTTCAGCATACTATATCAACCAATGTTGGTAAAAAGTACTGCCATTTCCTATAGGCACTCTTGAACAGTTTGGAACTTGGGTTTCACTGAAAGTCAAGGGAGCTTGGTGGTCCCAGGCTATGTTTTCTGTCTATGTTAACTTAGGTCTTGAATTTGCCCTCACCCACCTCATGGTGCTGCAGGTTGCTTTGGACTGTAGCTCTAGTCTGGCTTTTGCTGACAAATCAGCTGAATCCTAATGCAGGGAAGCTCTGGCACAGGAGGAGACTGATAAAGGTGTATTTCACTAGATCACAAGATATCTCTTTTCATAGATGACCATTTGCCATTTCCTCTAAAACTTGTACCATTTCCTTATAATGAAGATGTCCTCTGGTTTAATAGTTTCTTGAGAAAATGGTTTCTTGATATCCCAAAAGCCTAAAGAAACATACAAACTGAAACGTAAAGAACACAAAGACTGAATGAAGTTGGAGGCTCACAGAGGCTTTATGATTTTTTTCAGTAGTTTCATACTGAGTTAAAAGGCATATCAGTGCTATGGGAACTGCGTAATTCAGAGTAGGATTTTTTACCAGTACAGTGAGATGATCATTGGGTAATAATGCAATATATCTTCCTTTCCATTCACAAATTTTCTTGAGGTCTGTAAAGAGGGAGGGAGCATGATATGCACATGACCACCTTGGATTGTTTTATTTAAGTTGGAGGCTTCTGTCTCCTGCAATTTAAACAGATGACTTTGTGTTATTCTGCCCCTAAATCTCTGCATGCTTGATGAATGGTTGTACAATGTGATATACAGATTTTTTTTTTTTTTTTTAAGTTATTACTGGCTTTAGCAACCTGTATTGCTGCAGCTGGGAGACCGTATGCCCTCACTGCAGTCTCTTTCCTGCTTTGCTTGTGTGTAGTACTACTGATCATTACAGTCCACCCTGGGAAAAATTCTTTGGATTTTCTTGTATTTAAAATTATAATTCTGCACATCTAAATTGCACCTTTAATTTTTAAATATCTTTACATAAATCCATGATATATTTTAAATGGTGGTAGTGATAATATTTTGAAAAGGATCAGATCAAAGAATGCACTGCTAAAAAGCTGTGTTATTTCATGGAGCTTTTCATTAAACAAGTCTGTGGAAGCAGACACCCCTAACTTACCAAACAAGATGTAGTCATTCTCTAATATACTAAAAATGCCTCTGGCCTTATCCTTCCTATACTTCTGGATGCCAGTTCAGGGTCACAGGTAGTAGTCACTGTGCCACATACTGTAGCTAAATGTAAAAGTCTTTTATTTTCTGAGGAATTCTTTCAAAATTGTTCATACAAAGAACCATTTATTAATGATTTATCACTCCCAGAAAAAAAAATTGATAAAAAATATTTCAAATTATCTCAAAGGCAGAAAAGCACACTGAAAGTATCCAAATAAGAACCTCCTTCTATATTAATTTTCTACTGCTTGAGGCAATCAGCAGGTCTTAGAGTGAGAGCCGTAGGGCACTACTTGTAATGATATTATGCTTTCACTACAAGATCCTTCCAGGTAAAAGACTTTCTTTTTTGTGGAAAAGTTTAAAAGTTAACAAGAAAATAGTATTACAGCAGGACCACTACTAGCCACTATAGTTAAACTTGCTTGCATTTTGCTGTTCTAATCCTGTGTTTTCATTCTTGTAGTGACTGAACTTTGATCTCTCTGGATTGTATTGTTCAAATGATGCCTTGCCTAAGTATAGTCATTCACATAGATAGAAGTATATAAAAAAATATTCAAGCTATGTATTAATTTATGTGATTTGTTTTTTAAACTGTTCTAACAGCTATAAGATTGGAACAGAAAATAAGTAACTTTTCTAGAAGGAAGTATCTTTATAGTTTTAATCTATAATATCATAAGAGTACAACTGTTATTTCTTTAGCAGTCTGTAAAGCTGGCCAAAGAAGAAGTATTTTGTGCTTCACAAGATTATTTAGCAGGTTTGATTGCTGAATTCAAATTAATAAATACAAACAGTAAATGAGGAACTCTTAGGGAACTTGACCGATTTACTACGTTTTACAAGAACGGTCAGCTTTAGTCATTTGCTCAGACATTATAGTGACCAGGTATTTCTATTAAAAAATCAATCATATCATTAATACTTTAATTTCATGACTGATTTTTTTGTATTAAGGTATTCATAGCCATTAATAGATAAAAACTTTTTTGTATAGTCTTCAGGCACTGCTCCAAACAAGGGGAAAAGTAGTAACTGAGGACTCAAACAGTTTCTCTCTGATGCTGCAGAAGCTTCATCTCTTGCTGCTGACTTGTTCCAAGGGCAGATTTCATGCTGGGGCTGCCCGACCTGCACGGAGCAGCCAGCGGCTCTGAGACAGGGACCTGCTTGTCCCTGCCTTCATCTCCTGCACCAAGCAGGGACAAGAAGCATGACAAACACTCTGTGGGGAGATCTCAGCTTTTGTTAGCTGGTACAGAGCAGTATAAAGAAAAAGATTCCTGTACCGCCTTTCCTTCCAGCACAGGGGTTCACCAGAGGCACCTGATACATACACAAGCCAAATACTTGCAGATTAGAAAGTTTTCTGATCGTCACAGGACGTATGTTAAGTATACTTCATTATCGTTAGATTTACAGAATTGTAACATTTGGCTCTTTACCCTCCACCTGCGATAACTAGACATTAGGCAACATTGACCCTTGAGATTTATGTTTTCACCTCCTCCAGTTTACTTTATCTGTGCCAAGAAACTGGAAGTGTTTCTCTGGTTCATCTGTTCTCTTTTCTACTGATAACAAATAATCTGCATTTAATCTTAATGGGTTAATTTTCTTGAAGGTCATGACTGGCTGTTGCTTATGCCTACCACCCGAAATGCCTCTTTCAGAAGGTGCTGAGCAAAGACTGCGCTGCTAGACTTTTGTTTTATGCAAAGAAGCAAGTGCTGGGAAACCACCTTTAGGTCTTGCTTTAGACGAATTGGATCTGTGAGAGAAGCTGTGCCACAAGCTATTTTTATTGTTTATTTTAAAGCTGCTCTCTTGCTGAGGGAAATACCTATGCATTCAGTGGCTCTTTTAGCAGAATACTCCAAGTGGCAATATTTTCTCTTTTGTTTAAACTGGCTAGGTGCAGAGATTGAAGTCTGGAGCTGCCTTTGGGATACGACAAGTTCTGGAGAGGGGATTTAAAACTCAGCTTGCATGATATGTATCTTTAGTCTGGAGTTGGATGAGGCACATAAGATTTCTTGAAGCAAAATAGTAATGTTAAAGATCCAATATTCATACTTGAAAGGACCTTATAATAGTGTAGTTTAGACAAATGCTTTTACAAAAATGCAGACACAAAGCCAAGAATGAGTGCTGCCAGAAATGGAAAACTTTTTTAGTATTTCAGGTTCTATAAATTCTTCTTCATGTGCAGCATCCATCACAGAATAACCAGATAACCCCTACTTTTGGTCATATGTCACTGTGCCAATCTCTTATCTGTGTCTTTAGAACTACATCGTGCTTGGCAGGCCAGGTGATTTCTATGGTAGATGTGGTGGCATAGTAATATAGGAAAACTACTTCTTCCGGTGCTGGAAACCTAGCTGTTCCACAGATATGGGCATACAGAATGAAGACACGCTTTAAGTATGTACTACAAAAGTAACTATATCTTCTTTCTAGAAACATCCAAAATGGAAAACATCCACTAAATAGTCCCTCTTCTCAGGGAGGCTGAGAAAGATTGATCTCCACAGATATTTTAAGGTTTGCAGTCTTTAAACTATAAAGGGACACGTATTTTACTACTTCTAGGAAAAAAAAGGCTTGTATTTAAACAGATTAACAATTATGTTTGCAATTAAATGCCTATCTTTTACCTTTATTTTCTTTCCCTATTATTTCATTGAACCGAGTTATAACTACTGCATAAATCTAATCAATCCAAGTAACATAGCAGGATGCGGTCACACTTGGACCACATTTCTAAGTCTCTATTATTGTCATTACTAATGTTGCTGCTGTGCAAAAAGCCCAACATTGCATTAGGCTTTCTGCTGCTTTTTCCTGATGTGCTCATGGAAATGTAGCTGTCCCCTGTGATGACAGTGAGCCTTGCTCTTTCCAGTGTTACTGCCTTCCAGCTGACAATGAGCATGCTGGTTTGTTTTCCTCAGTTATATTAACTGCTTCTCTCCCCAGGGTGACTTTCATCTTGGTTTTGTCCATGTTTGAATACCCTTTAGTTTCTTATTCCTCTTTTTTGACTAATGCTGACTATTCCACCGTAATAGGTTTAATATGCAGATTTCATTGATAAACTGTTTATTGTCTCTTCCAGATAGTCTATAAAGGCATGAGATATTTCTATAAGGGTATTTATGCAGAACATTGCTGGTATTTTTATGTTTCTTGCATATCTTCCCTTTTTTAGGTATTTCTGCAGAAAGTGGTCTTCTTTTTCCACATGATTGTGAATTTGGTCAACATTTTTTCAGGTAAGATATGGAGTAGTCTAATTTTGTTTATTCTAATATGTGATATGAGCATCAGATATTTGCTTAAATCATCCAACTCCTGAAAAGATTCAGCTTTAACTGACTAATCATGAAAACTGTCAGTTCCTCAATTTTAAGGCTATAGCTTTCCCTTGATTTTTTGCTCGTTTACAAGAATACTGAAGGGGAAACAAGGTTGTCCCACATAACTTGAAGATCATATGGAAATGACATTCTTCTGTTGATCTCAGCTACTGTATGGGAAGACAAATGGTTCTTAGAGTGGAAACTCAACACACTTAGGGACTTTTATGTAGAAATCAGTATTTTGAAAAAAAACTACATTCTTCAAGAATTGATGCAACGTATCTGTAGGAAATCAGACAATAGCATTTGGGTTTATTAAGATTTTCTATTTATCTTTTAGCATAGTACCATTTGAAATGTATTACAATGATTGGTTAAAAGATGACAATTGAATAAATTGCTGCCACGAGGTCTGCCTACAAAGAAAAAGTTAAAGCTTCTAGCTTAGTCGATAGAAAAGCAAGCAAGAGAAAGACAATTATGCCCACATGCCATCAGTGCTCCTAAAAATCTGATCAGATTCTACCATTTCCCATTGAAAGTACTCTCTTCTCAAGGGAAGTGAGATAAAATGTAAAACACTTTTACTTGCTGCTTTGACTTTTACTGACAATAGTTTCCATATTCAATAAACGTCAGAAATAGTTTTCAGAAGTCAATGTTTGCAAAGATTATGCTTTATTTATTTGTTTTTCTCTCTGTTGTTTGTTTTTTGTTTATCTTCTTGGAACATATTTTAAAACTGCCGGGATGACATTTTAAGTTAGTATATTTTCTCTCTGCAGTTATTAGTAATTCATCAGTTACTAATACTGCTTTTTGTTACGGAAGTTTGTTTATTTTAAGTAAAGAAAAACAACAGCAATATTCATGCAGCCCAATTTCAAAAGCCAATATCACTTCTAGGTTCCAATCCTGCAGAAATTTATGCAGGTCTACAGAAACACATTAAACAGAAATGAATAGGATAAAGCAGTATGCTCAAAAGCACTACACACTTTGAGTCAAAATGCTGCGTGATTCTTTAAAGAAACTTAATCTTTGAAAAATTGGGCTCTTTACCAGAATGAGGTTCATACTGTTCAAGTCATTTTCCTTAAGTCAGCATTGCCCCTGTTAACTGCACAGTTTCATGGCTATATGAAAAATAAATACACTTAGTAGGTACACATAGAGAGGTTTCCTTTAATATCATCTGTTGTCTAATGTAAAAAGGCATTTATGCTGATCCACATTCTGAAAGGTAAATGAAGTTAAAGATCAAGTGAAAAATTGCAGCAAATTCTGGGGTTTTTTTGTTTTTTTTTTCATTAAACTGTAATGGTTCTGAAGATAAAACTAAAAGAAAGCATTTATTAAGTTCAGAATACTTCCACAAAGGGAGTGAACTGGAAGGCTCAATTATTATTTTGGTTTTTTAATATCCAGGATATCACCAAAGTCGCAAGAATTAAGAAAAACTATGCTAATAATGATTTTGCTGAATACAGACTGTTGAAAAAAGCTTTACACTTAAAAATATAACTAAAAGACACATTTTCTGAAAAATAGCAGTTTTAATTAGTGAGCTCATGATTCCAATTCTAGTTCAATGAATACTATGCATAGCTCCAATGGAGCTGAACTGTTCTAAAATATGACTAGGAAATCAGAATCCACAAAAGAGGTGCTTAGTGAGAACTAAATAAAAACTCAGCACAAAACATCAAGAACATCATGATTTGACCCATATTTGCTTTTCCTTTTTCCTTTTCCTTTTAAGCAGGCAGAAGTCTGTTTAGTAGTTACAGATGAAGTTGCGGCAAGCTTTATAAATAATGACCTACTCAGTTCTCATCCTGATGCATGCAGATAACTCTTATCAGTGTCAAGAGGTACTGAGAATGTGCTGGATGAAAAGAATAGACCTCCAGCAGATTATACATTTATTTGCAGGGCTCTGTTTTAGAAAGCAGAAGCAGTTATCTAATTGTCCTGTTGTCACTTATTCTTGGAATTAACAATACAGACAAATGTTTACTAGTTACCACAGAATAGCATTGATACAACAGTGGTTTCACACACTTTGTAGTGCAAAGATTTATTAAAAAATAGAAAAACTAGCAATATTCAAGCTATGCATGTAAAGATTTCAAAGTTTAAAATAGTCTAATACACTTTAAGCAATATACTACAGCTTTTCTTTTTTTTCCCCTATAAAAATTGCCTACAATATTGCCACTTTTCTCTTCCCTCATATACTGCATGGTGTTTTGGTTGTTTAGAAGAAAGTCTCCCTGTCCTTCATTTTAGGATTAATAAGATTCAACTGTAGCAGGGATACCTGTGGGAATTGGTTATTTATTCAACAGAAAAGTGCTTTTTTGAGAAAAGAGCTGTTGGAATCTAGGAGAATAAATAATTCAAGATAGTTCTCTTCCTTTTTGTTTCAATACTCAGGTGTATATGTTTCATCCATAAGAAATTCCACATGCTTCTTCAACCAACTTCACATACACATTGCTGTATTTAACCCTTTCATCTTTATTCTGTGAGGTAAACCAAGGAGATTCTGCAGTCAAATAGAATAAGCATTTCTAAGACTGCTAGCTTATTTGAGAAGGCAGAAAGAAGGAACGCTCACCGAAGAGAGAAACTTGAAAGTGAAAGAATACTAAAGAAGCTAACACGAACCAAAAGGTTAGTGTTGATGTTACTAGAAAGCATGTTTTTAATATTTATCTTATGCATTTTATGCAAATATCAAAACGATAATTTCCTTTAGCGTGGCTTGAAAAACTTAAAGTGCATCTTTTTTCTCTACTAAATTATGCAGGAAGAGAAGGAAAGCTTTTCAGTATTTTTTAACCTAACAAGATAGACTTTTTCAACTGTAGGGATTCTGCAACAAGTACAAATCAATGCCCAAGAACTTAATCTTTGCTCTTGAGGTTATGGTGCATACACTGAGGAATAGATAATAATAAGTATTAAGGAAAACCCCTTGGAACATTTCAATTGTAATGTATCTGTACACTGCAACACCTCGCTGAGAAGCACAGTGTCACACATAATTATACAGAGCCCAGAGATAACACAAAAGACCATCTGTAAGCTTTGAACAGATGTAGCCTTTGAATACTTGAGTTTATCTTGGTCTTAACATTTTTAAAGCTCAAAACAAGTGCAGCTTCAAAAACAGTACTGAGTAGGAACAAATTCACAACTGGGATATTCAGATTCCTCTGAACCTGATATTTTGCTTACTGTTATTTAAAAGCATGTATTTGCACCATTACCTTGTGTTTTAAGGGAAAAGGTTTTTGTATACATAATTAATTACCTGTCAATATTTTTTTGCAAATGAAATGCCCTACAAATGTAAAACCTGACTGAGATAGAATAGAATAGAACAGAACAGAACAGAACAGAATAGGTTGGAAGGGACCTACAACGATCATGTAGTCCAACTGCCTGACCAATTCAGGGCTTACCAAAAGCTAAAGCATGTTGCCAAGGGCATTGTCCAAATGCCTCTTAAACACTGACAGGCATGGGGCATCAACCACCTCTCTAGGAAATCGCTTCCAGTGTTTGAACACCCTCTCAGTAAAGAAATGCTTCCTAACGTCCAGTCTAAACCTCCCCTGGCGTAGCTTCGAACCATTCCCACACATCCTATCACTGGATACCAGGGAGAGAAGCTCGGAACCTCCCTCTCCAATTCCCCTCCTCAGGAAGCTGTAGAGAGCAACGAGGTCACCCCTCGGCTTCCTTTTCTCCAAACTAGAAAAGCCCAAAGTCCTTAGCCATTCCTCATGGGAATGGCTTCCTTCCTTCCAGCCCTTTCACCAGCTTTGTTGCCCTCCTCTGGATGCATTCAAGGACCTTCACATCATTCTTAAATTGCAGGGCCCAGAACTGCACACAGTACTCAAGGTGAGGCTACACCAACGCTGAATACAGCAGGATAATCACCTCTTTTGACTGGTTGGTTATACTGTGTTTAATGCACCCCAGGATGGGGTTTGCTCTCTTGGCTGCCAGGACACACTGCTGATTCATAGTGAGCCTGCTGTCGCCCAGCACCCCCAGATCCCTTTCTGCAGGGCTGCTCTCCAGTCACTCCTCTCCCAATTTATACTTGTACTTGGCATTACTCCGTCCTAAGCGCAGAATCTGGCATTTGGACTTGTTAAATTTCATCCCATTAATCATTGCCCAGTGCTCTAATCTATTTAGATCCCTCTGCAAGGCATCGTGTCCCTCAAGAGAGTCAACAGCACCTCCCAGTTTGGTATCATCAGCAAACTTGCTGATGGTGCATTCACCTCCTGCATCCAGATCCTTGATAAATGTATTGAACAGAACTGGCCCTAGAATTGAACCCTGCGGAACACCGCTGGTATCTGGTTGCCAGCCAGATGTAGCCCCATTCACTACAACCCTTTGAGCTCTGCCCTTCAGCTACTTCTTCACCCAGTGCACCGTGAACCTGCTCATCCCACAGTTGGACAATGTGTCCAGAAGGATGCTGTGAGGGACAGTATCAAAAGCCTTGCTAAAATCCAGAAAAACTGTATACACCACCTTCCCTTCATCCCCTAGGTGGGTGACCCTATCATAGAAAGATATCAAATTAGTGATTCAGGGCTTTCCCTTTGGGAACCCATGTTGACTGTGCCTGATGATTGCATTATTCTTTAAATGCCTTTCAATAGTACCCAGGTTAACATTCTCCATAATTTCTCCAGGAACTGAGGTTAGACTGGCAGGTCTGTAGTTCCCTGGGTCTTCCCTCACGCCCTTTTTGTAGATTGGAATAACATTGGCTAGCAGATAGATTTTATTTCATTAAGGTAGCAGGGAATGGTGCAAAGTTCCATGTGGGATGAGGGTTGCTTTAGGGGGGAAAGGGAAGGGGAAGGGGAAGCGGAAGGGGACAGGGAAGGGTGGAAGGAAAAGAGAGGAAGCGAGAAAGACAGACAGAAAGAGAAAGGCAGAAAGAAGATAAAATCCTATAAAACCATATCAACCATTCACTATAGAGCTAGAACTTCACATACCCTGAACTAGCTTTAAATATGGTTATACACTCTCTGTCCCAAAGGTATCGTACACCTAAATGGAGCTGGAGTTTCACTGAATAGGGCTAATGAAAAGCATGGGTTTAATGATCCTGTACTTATACCTGGATAAACAAAGGATATCAGTCTAGAGTGCTGTCAGCTTGGTATGCTTTGTGAGCAATAAAATTATAACCAAGCTATTAATAAAAACTGATTTCTTCAGTTCAATAATCACTTGCTATAAAGAGTAAAGACCTAAATGGAAAGTAAAATGCATATTTCTTGGTTTCTCGCATGCCCATAAATCCCCCAAACCATCAGTCTATGAAAGATAAAAGCCAAGTTTAGAAGTAAATTTGTAAAAAGCAGATAACAGACTTATATGTGAACAAAGTTATCCACTATAGACTAATGGAAACTGTAGACAAACGCTATCTGAAAGACAAAACTTAAAAGTTTCTACCCATTTACAGGTTCCTTATCTAAGAATACTGAAGGGGGAAAAAAAAAAAAAAAAAAAAAGAAATTCAACCACAACAAGACCCACACATTTGCATACACATAACAGCAAAGTAAACTTTTCCAAAGTGGAAAATTTGTTCACATGGGATGAGATATTAAAAATGCTAGGTTACCTTGTAAAGCTGTGTGCTGAAAAAGAAAAAACATTTTTGACAAGGAGGGAATAATTATAGGTTTTAGAGTGTACCTGAAGTTTCTGAAGACCATGAACCAACCTCATTTACTTCCAAATACATCCCATTTTCCTAACTGCAGGCATAATTCTAAAGTGCTATTTGCTTGGTGAGCCTTCCATTTATCTCTAGATGGTCAAATATTCACCCACAGTTTATCTGTCCCTATCAGAAAAAGTGTCCCAATATCCTTCACATGGTATTCCTCTTTCCATTGTGAACTGTGAATTAGCTTAAAAAAGGCCTGCTTGGGAACTGAGGGACCTAATGAATACCCAACAAAATACAAATAGAATGATATAGTCACTTTAGCCAATCTTTCAGATTTTTTTTTTTCTTTTAGATCACCTACAAATAATAAGCAGCATCCATGTTCAGTACAAACAATGTGGAAGTGTCAATTCCTTGGCATTGAATAGTCCAAACTTGAACAGAAAAAAAAAACCTAGACTCTCAGTTCACTTTGTCCATCTTACAAAGATGGAGAGTGGAGTCTTCAGTCCTGTTATCTTTTATGTTTTATTTTTCTCTGACAAAATCTCACTAGATTCTTGCCCTCATACTGAAAAGTTCTCACAGGAAAGACCTTGGAAGACAAGTACATGAAGGAACATACCTAGGAAATATCAAAATGATGAATATTTCTTAGAACTAGAGTCCAGAGATTTCATTTTTTTAAAACAGCTGGGAGAATTCCCAAGCAAGGTCAATTAGACCGCAGGACTGTAAAGTCAGTTTATAAAAGAGTCAGTTTGTAAAGAGCAGCCTATTTATTACTAAATTTTACTGTAAGATATATTTCAACTTTTTAGAAGGGCCTTAAGTTTGTTATTACATATAGACAATTTTTCAGATTGATTTTATGTTAAAACTTGGTAAAACAGAATTCGTGCCTGCCTAGACATGTTAAGGCACCTAATTCTCCACTGCTTTTAATTTAGTGTATTTTTTAAATTCTTTTGCACAGTAAAATGGTAACAAGTAATAACAAAAAGAACAAGATGAACAAATATGAATATAAAACTGAGACCCCAACTTTGATCCACCAAGAAAAGAATGGTTCTGTTACATGCAGTATTTCAGTATTTAAAAATCAGAATAAAATTAGCTATTTCAAAATTTTCCATAAACAGGAGCAGAATCTTACTTCTAGATACTATCACAGATGGAAAGCAGGTCCATTTTTGGACACAGTAATTTAGGCATTAAAGTCTTTGCATGCAATTTAGGTGTGGAAACTTTCATTGGCCAATAAAGACATAATCAATAAAGTCAGTGGATTTCAGAGAGCACATGTAAGTTAGGTCAGCTGAATAGCTCCCAAATTTTATGGCTGTTTTAGCTAGGAGCTTGACTGAGTTGTCTAATTATCTATTGATGTCTGAAACATGTATATATGACATCCCCAAGAGGCTGATATGGATGACAGAAGTTTAATTTAACACTTCAGTGTTGTTTTGGGTTTTTTTTTTTAATTTTCACAGATGTCAGGAGAAATAAAATCTTAATTTCTAAGAATGTGGAGGTTTTTTAAAGTATGTGAATTTTTAAACTTTAATTCATATTTTATGGAACAAAAATTTTTACTATAGCTTTTCTGAGTGTCACATTGATAAATGTGTATCACTGACATTATCAGTACTCAAGATAATATCAAAACCCTTTTATGTATTAATATGGGAAATTAATTTCAGATCATCTTAATACTTAGATATTAGGGAAAAAAACACAAATAATAGATGGATTTGAAATGAAAAGGCTTTGCCTTCATCATTTATGTTCTTAAAATACAAATATAGGTTTAAGCAGACTAAAAACATTTCTGTAATCTATAAATAAAGTCAATGTATAACTATGAGTGTTCTTTGTTTTTTTTCAAGTGAGTTCATTGTTTGGATGATGAACATTGGATAGAAATAGGGAAAAAAGGTAATAAAATGACCCATTGAAATATTGTATCCTGTGCAAACAGTAAATGCATACACAAATAGTCCAATCTTTATTCTATTAAAAAAATGAGTAAGTAATTCAGTAATGTTTAAAAACATTGTCAATGTGTGCTAGGCACCTCATAATTTGTATCTTTCATCCTTTTTCCATCATTTTAGATGTGAGTTTGTTTTTCATGAATACCGAGCACTTATAATTTCTATTTTTTTTTACTAGACTTATGGATGATTATTATTTCAGAAACTCATTGTGCTTCTATTAAGAGCCAGGAAAAAAATTGTGAGATACCTAAATTTATCTAGCCGTGTTTGAAAAACTGACTCAGGATAAAGTATGCCTGAGAGAGATATATTTATTTCCTTTTTTACTATAATTATTTTTACTTTATATTGATGATATTTTGGGGGAAGAAACAAGTAAATTAGGGACACTCTGGTACGTTTTTTAATACTTGAAAGATTTAAGATAATGATAGGTTGACTGCATTTTCTTAGATTCCAATTTATTTTATTAATTAAACAAAATTTGCAGATACTTCTGTAATTTGAAAGAATGTTTACATGGCAATCTATGCCATGTTGATTTGATTCTTGAGTTTTTATTTTTGGAAAATTATGTTTTAAAGATACAACTCTAGGACACGATGAGTTAGAATAAAAGTATTGAATTCTGTTACATGTATCCTGGCCACTGAGTTCTTAATACTTATTATAATTATTACTATTCTCTAATCCCTAACTACCTTGGCAGCCCAGCTATAGTAACAACAGGATCTCACCAGAAATCATCAGCTTCCCTACAGTCAGAATTAGTACATTGCAGTCCTGACTGATTAAAATTGGGCTGTTAATTCTTGTCAACAGAATACACTTAATAATTTTTAAAAAGTAGAAGGGAGTTCCTGAAAAGATATCATGTGTCCTTAAACTTCCATTCCACTAATAAAACTGTGCCCTACTACTTGAGACAGAGAAAAGCAAAAGGTCAGGAAGATTTAAAAGTCATAAAAATGTATTAATTGCTAGAGCATTAGGCCATCTGTCGTGAAGCAAGAGTCTTTGTCCTCAGCAGTGGACTCAGCTATATCAATAGTGTAAGTGCTGTTCAATAGCTATGTGTTAGTTTAGCTCCTCCTGGAGCAGACATTTAATTGAAACTCAGACTGGCAGAGTACATGGCTCCCTGTTGTTAATTGGTCTTTAGAGACTGTTAAGAAGCATGCCAATTATCTCTAGCCTCAGTCCCAAAACAACAAAAAAAAATTAAAAAGAGACAAATAATAAGGTCAACTTGTCTTTTCATTCATAAGCACCAATAAAAAGTGTCCTTTTTTAAAAAAAATGTAAGTTTATGTGGCATTGTCTTTGGACACAGACCTGAACAGAAGTATGGCACAGCAGTTGTTCATGTACCACTAAGGCAGGTGGCCTAGAGATTGTCTGATCAAAACCAAAATATTCAGTGAAAAATATTCTTTCTAGGATCAGGTTAAGAGCATCAATTTAGGGTGTGTAAAAAACAATGCACTGTAAAATGTTAAGATGCCTGAAGAAGATGGATGAGAGAAATAAAGCAACAAGTGATCAGTGAGAGAGTCCTAACCCCCTTCAGAGAAGATTACTTTAAGAGCTAATTAGAAATATTTTTCAATACAAGCAATCAGCTGTATTTTCTGCCACAAATTATTTAAACTTGGAAAAGGGAAACAAAAATGTTTAGCAATCACTTCAAAATATAAGACACAAGAATCAAAAATCTTTGTAATACGCAATAATACATTTTACCTTTTAAAACACCACTTGTGAACTAACAGCCACTATTCATTAAACATTAAATCTTTCCTTAGATCATAGAAAAAGACCTTAAATAACACAGTACTCTGACATGATTTTACATTTTTGAAAAGTAGCAAAAATTGTCCTATCATAATAGTATAAATACTTATTTTAAGGAAAAGGTAAATGAAAAAGGAAGAAATCCAGAGTCAATATATATAGTCAATAAGAATTCTTACAAAATTATATGTGTTTGCATACAAGATTTTAATTTCCATCTCACAAGAACAAGACTGACATTAATAATACAATCTCATATACAGTTCCCCTTGTATTTACAATCAGGATACTTAATATCTGTATCTTGGAATTTAAGCCTACAATTGGCTTTGTCTTAAAAGTCAAGCTGTTTTTATAAATTTTCCTTGTTATTGTGGGAAAAAAATAGTAATTTTTACCAGCAAGAATATTCAGAGAATACAATTAATGGAAGATTTCTCTCTTCTAACCAACCTTCTCTTTATTCATTGATGCAAGAGTCTGGTGAATAGTAAGAATGCTATTCTGCAAACTCTTAAGCATGCAAGGTATGTAAAGACACTGTGTAATAACAATTCCTCAGCAGAATGCTGCTAGGGACAGCAGAGGTACCTCACATTTAGCTGGGCAGTCAAAACATTTTACATATTTGATGAAATGGATGAGGACAGACAGACAGACTACTAATGTAAACAGTGCTCCTTAGGGTAGTTTTCTTTCCCCTTTAAATGATTAAACAGCATAATGTATGTCTATGTTACACAACAAAGCAATCTGCAGAAAATGCAGAGTTAAATGCAGAGCAATAAGCAGAATAACCACATTAACTACCATGAGAGTTGTAGCTAATGCATATTGGGACAGCACCATGTCAGAGCAGTGGTAACGCTTTTGGGTCTTCACGTAATGTCTTTGAAGAGCACTGCACTCATCAGCTACACAAGGACTTCAGCAGTTCCGTGTTTAAACCTTAGTGTGAATGACCAATGGTCTAAATGAGTATTTTAGATGCACTTCAGGCAGGAGACTCTCAGAAGCTCATGGCAAATCTTGAATAAAGGTGAACAGGGACTGAAGAATCCACACTTCATTTCTGTGGATCTTATTTCCCATAAGACAATTTGATTGTGGGACTTTGAATCTGCTTCAGGGTGTGAACTAACAGACCTGACCATGTAGCTCAGACACAGGCTTGTAAAAAGAGGTCCTGAGTGTAAGTGTCCGTAAGATGACTATATACATCATTATGCTTTTAGATATTCAGCAACAGGAATTAAGTGAAACTGCCTGAATTTAAAAGTACGAGCATCTACCCTACTACTCAATACTATTAAAACACAAAAAAACTGCAAAAGAGGGGATTTATCAGCACAGGTCTGATATCAAAGCCTGCAGCAGGACATTTTGGTGTAATAAACTTTAATATAGAGAAAAAATTTGTATTAGGTATTGTAAAATTGCATTTCCCTTTACTGAATTGTAGGCAATACACTTACTCCTTCAGACATGATGCTGGAAGAACATAATAATTCACATGTTCATGCCTTTGGTTGCTCATTTTATTAAATAAAGAGTTCAGGCTAATTAAATAAGCCTCTGCTTTAAGGTAAATCTCAGTTCTCCTTCAATAAATACAGGCATGAAAAGCTTCCAGATAAATACCCCTTGCTGGGTCGTAAACTTGCACATATCACCTTGAGGTCCATTGCACAAACTTGGAAGTTCAGCTTTTAGATTTCTATACTGCTTTATGGTTCATATATTTTTATTTAATGTTATAAAAGTGTATCCAAAAGTTAAGTTAGTTTTTGTGGGGTTTGGGTTTTTTTTTTATTGCACAGAACTATAATTGTGAACTGTGCTTCGGACTATTGCCCTTTGCAATTTTGGGTACTATCTGTCTGAAAGAAACAAAGCCACAGGACTATATTCTCAAAGTCCAGGAAGACCGATATAGAAAAAGAACATGATACATTTTTCAAATCTATGAAAAAAATATTTGTTTTTCATATTTCTTGTAGTCCTCTTTCCAAATTACCCGGATTCCTCACTGTCAATGATCTTTTTTATCATTAATGATTCTCGCAATACTTGCACTAGTTGAAAACTTTGTTAGCACACCATCAACGTTAATAACTGATAGTTCAAAATTTTTCAGCATTATTGATAACTCAAGAATCATTAACCTTCTACTTTGGCATATTTTATGCATGAGGGAGCACAAACTGCCGTGACTAAGTAGAAGATGTAAGTAAAAGCATTGCCAAAGACTAAGCTTGAATTTTTCCTGTAAGAAAACTGAAAGCCATTGTATTTACCATTTAACAGCTTCTTCTGTTAAGCGTCAGGTTGTTATGACTATACATTCATGAAGAGGTGTTATAAACTCAAACTTGGTTAGCTGAAAGAAATAATGAGATTTATTCCAGAATGCAGAAAGCCTAATACTTACTAATTTTTTTCTTAAATTTTGTTGTTGTTGTTGTTAAAGATAGCTCTTTAAAGTGAATTGATGGATTTTTGAATTAGTTTTCAGAGGATGTAGTTAAGGTAAAGTACCCGTATTGTGAAGTAACATAGAGGACTAATAGAATTCACTACTCTCTTTAATCCTTAAAGGGAACTCTCCTAATAATTTTAAAATATTCTTGGCTATTTCAGAGAATCACACAATCACAGAATGGTGTAAGTTGGAAGGGACATCTGGAGGTCATCTTGTCCAGAAGATGTATTATAAATGTATGTAAAATAGCTTCATTTAGTTGTTGACATATGGAATAATATATTTACTTTACATGTCCCAGTTACAATTCTAACCCCAGTTAAAAGCGATTCATATAAAGAAGTGATGAAGAGATTTCAGCGTGGAACAATTGCTCACTGCTTGGTTGTGCCGTGTTTTTTCTTTCTTTCTCTATTAAGAAAAAACTATTCTTCACATAAATGATTGTTACTTGTTTTCCACTTTGATGCCATTACTGCAGAGCAAGAAAAACTGGAAGTGATTAAAACTGAAGGGAGTAAAATGCCTGGAATGTCATTAGAAATGACAACAACTGGGATTATATTTGTCTTTTCTTGTTTGTCTATAATAAATGTATATATTAAAAAGTTGTATTTGTTTTTAAAAAAAAATAGATGTGTAAATTTAGCCAAGAGTATTTGGCTTTAAAGCTGCTTTCTTCATGCCCCGTTCCTAGAGAGAGGGCCGTCATGATCATTGCACATGCTCACCTGAGGATCACTTTGAAGAATCAAAGGTCTCTGCTTTCCAGCAATTATTTCATATTACAGCAATTGCAAATCCCTGTTTAGATGTGAACCATTGTAATTTTTTGTCAGAGATAACCCACGTTCAAAAAATATGAATGTGAATGGACAAGAGAAGCAAGGACAGAAAGGAAAACCGAAGCATAGATGGTAGAATTGATTTCTCCAAAGCCACTCGCTAGATTTGGATTCCATTTCTAGCACTGCTAGGGAATAAAAAAACTCCAGTATAGTTTCTCATACTTGAAAGTCTAAGGACACCATTCCTTTCCTGTTTGATTCTTAACTTTTTCCTAAGTGCCAGCAAAAATATACAGTACAGGTTTCCCAAAACTAATCTTGTCAACGTTGGTTGAAAAACTGCTGCTAACCTGGGATCTATGTAAGTACCATACATTTAATAAGGGCATTTCAGTGGTATTTTCCTAAAAATAAAGAAATCCTAATTCTCAGCTGATGTAGGTCAGTGTAACTTCACTGATTTTAAAGGGTCAATACTGATTTATATAATCTGAAAAATCTGGTTGATATTGTTTGTAGTACTCTATTACTGTGTAGATAGTACAGCTTTCATTTTCTAACTTAATCCTTTCTCTTTGAGTAGCTTGCAGCTTCTTGTTGAGATAATTAAAAATACCACTTCTTTTTCACTGTTTTAATCTTGTATCTGCTTGCTCTAACTCAGAAATAATTAAAGGACTACTCAGAAACCTGGAAATCACCTTCGCCTGAAAACACTTCATGTATTAGATACAAGTAACACATAGCAACACCTACTCGCTAGTAGGCTTGCTGTGAAACCTCTTTTTCTCATCCCTATTTAAACAACCAGATTCTCCCCTACTTAAAAAAAATATTTTAAATCATCAAGATAGAAATATTTTAAACAAATAAAGAAGTTCAAGACAATCAATTTAAATAGCTCTGTAGTTTAAAGTTATTCGCCATCAAGACATTTACATCTGCTGAGTTCTACCTTAATATCAATTAAGTTCTTCAGTTAGGTTTGTTGTAATTCCTTCTGTTACTGGAAGATGATTGAGGAAAATAAAATCCCCTCCTCTTATAGGCTTGATCTGAATAAAATGAGATGTTGATATTTGCATTATCTCAGCACTGTCATTGGCTAAGTTTTTAGACATTGGAGCTTCTGTACAGGCAATCTACTACAAATGTAATGGTGCTGTGATTTCTTCTCAGCTTGTCTATATGGTTAAGAGGTGCTTCTATCTTCTTTTGAGGTTGAATTCATTCTTCCATTCAGTTAACTGTTTGAGGTTTATTTTTGGTTTCATTGGTCTTTAGCAGGAATTGAAATTTTGTTTCAGACACCTTCAAACACCTACACTACTGAAAGACTTTTTTTAGTTTCAAAAAAGACTTTTTAAACTTAATTCTTGAAGAAAGTTTATAAACCTTGAGGAGATTTTGAAAATACTTAAAAATCATCAGAGATCGGCTAAGTTCAGTTAAAAAGTTGCTTTGGCAATACAAGATAACTTCTAAGTGCCCCAATTATTATTATTAAACACAGTAATATTTTCTTGGATTACCAATCAATTTCATGGGTTTTTTTGATTAAAAGTTGCCTTGAACAATCTTGATACATTGTACATTGCACCTTTTACTTAAATGTAGTAAGAGAAAACTACTATGTCGAGTTACTAATTCAGGGGAAAGCAGTGGATGTTGTTTATCTAGACCTTAGTGATGTTTTCAACACTGTCTCTGGTACCAACCTCATAGACAAACTGACGAAATACAGGCTAAATAAATGGACAGTGAAGTGGACTAAAAGCTGACTGAACTGCCAGGCTCAAAGGATTGTGATCAGTGGCACGAAGTGTGATCAACCTCCAGTTGGTGGCCAGTCACTAGTGGAGTACCGTAAGGGTCAACACTGAGGCCAATACTGTTCAACATCTTCATTAATGACCTAAATGATGGGGCAGAGTGTACCCTCAGCAAGTTTGCTGATGATACAAAACTGTGAGGAGTGGCTGATATGCCAGAGGGTTGTGCTGACATCACACAAATGACATCACACAAATGTGATGACAGGAGTCTCGTGAAGTTCAATAACAGAAATTGCCAAGTCCTGCACCTGGGGAGGAATAACCCCATGCACCAGCACATGCTAGGGGCCAACTGGCTGTAAAACAGCTTGGCAGAAAAAGACCTGGGGGTTCTGGTGGACAACTAGTTGACCATGAATCAGCAATGTGCCCTTGCAACAAAGAGGGCTAACAGTGTACTGGGCTGCATAAGAAAAAAGTGTTGCTAGCAGGTCAAGAGAGGTGATCTTTCCCCTCTGCTCAGCTGTGGTGAGATACATCTAGACTTCTGTGTCCACCCCAGTAAAAGACAGACATGGGTTTACTGGAGCAAGTCCAGAAAAGGGCCACAAAGAAGGTTAAGGGACTGGAGCATCTTTCGTAAGAGGAGAGGCTGAGAGGGATGGGACTGTTCAGCTTGGAGAAGAGAAGGCTGGGGAGATCAATGTGCATATACACCTAATGGGAAGGAGTCAAGAAGAAGCCAGAATTCTCAGTGGTATCCGGTGACAGAACAACAGGCAATGGACACAAATTGAAATATAACAGAACTGAAATATTTTGGAGGTATTCAGACCCTGACTGGACACAGTCCTTGGCAACTTGCTTTAGCTGCCCCTGCTCTGAGTACTGGGATCAGACTAGATGATTTCCAGAGGTCCCTTTCAATAATTATATAATTCAATAATATATAATTCAATATAATTATATTATATATATAATATATATAATTATATATATAATGTATATAATTATATAATTCAATAATTATATAATTTCAATAATATAATAAACATAATTAAATTTATTATATGATCAACTTTTCATTTCATAAAAATTTTGCCATACTAAGCATCTAAACTATTGCTAGTGCCTATTATCTTGAAAGAAAACGTCTTGTTAGAAGAATCAGCAACTTCTCCAAATCATTTTGTCAGTCATCAATGCTTCTTATAAAATGCAAAGACTTCAAAGTACATAGTTACTTATTTTGGTAAAAAACTGGTAAAAAAAAAAAAAAAAATTAAAGTGCAATTACCAAAAAGAGCTTACCACACATCTATTTTGGTTTTGAGTTAAGCATTTTTTTAAAAATCCAAAGCACACACTTTTTTTTTTCTAAAAATGAATGCTGTAAACTTTGTCTGCTCAAGACAAAAATTATCTCTATGTACCAAACCATTTTATTTTATAAGAAAATAACTTTCTATTCTTTGAGGACATACTTCTGAAACAATGATTTGTACCTTCTTTGACTGCTGAGTTGTGTCTTATCAAGGAAGAAAATTCACATAGACATTTAATAAATAAGCAACAAGAAACATAAAAGTATGTCGGAATATGGGTTGCTAACACTGGATCAGTACTCACAGAGAGGTTGTTCAGTCTCCATTTCTGGAGTTATTCAACCTGTTTACCTTCACAGCTGGTTCTGCTTTGAGCAGGAAATTGGATAAGATGAACTTTTGAGATCACTTTCTGCCTAAACTTTTCTACGATTCTGAGATTAGATTAGAACATTACTGATGAGAACCTCACACAGCAATTTCTGCACCAAGGCTATAATTTCTATTTGAGCTGTAATATTATTCGGAAGAACACCTAGGTTCAACTAAAGTGAGAAAGAAACCACCATCACTCTAAGCAAATTGTTGCAACAGAAATTTAACTTCACTTTAATGCTTTACAGCTTAATTTAAGTCTAATTTAATTTTTAAGAGTTGTATTCCAGCTACTAATATACATTCTGACTTTTCTCAATAGAAACAAAGCAAAACCATATTTCAAATACCTCTTTTATATGTTTAGATAGTCATAGAATATGTGAAAGTTGTACATGACCTCTTCTTGGAAAAAAGACTAAATAAATGGGGGGGGAGTGTCCCCATCTGACACATTACCCAGAACGCAAATCATTCCTGCGGCTCTTTACTGAGTATCTTTGTAAGTTGCTTAGACGTCTTCTAAAGAAATATATCACAGAAAAGCTGGGTATCATTCCTGTTATTATTATGGGAACGGATAAAAGTAGTAAAGCGTACTGTCATGCATTCTGTGAGTTGGGAGCAAATTTGGGTCTGAAATGAGAATGGCATTTCAGAAGTACTCTCAGGAGATTATGTTTAAACTATGGGGGTTTTTTATGTGATATCTGAAAGGTTTTGTATTTTCAAATTGTTCATGGCTACAGCTAAAAAAAAAAAGAGAAAGTGAAATTGTCAGATAATTTATATGACATATTGACAGAGAGCAAAAAAAAATGAAATGAACCCAAAATATCTTTGAAGTCGCTGTAAGCACTTTTTTTCATGATGATTTTGATGAGCACTTCGGGTTTTTTTGCAATCAAAGAGTTATTTTGTCAAGAAAAGCAGCAAGTTTGAGAGAGGGAAAAAGAAAAGATGGAGACATTATGTAAATGACTAGACACCAGCTTAACTATAAGAAAGCAGAGTTTTGTTTTTATCTATTACTATTCATTACATTCCCCTTCTGCACATATGCTGAAGACAGAGACCCAGAACAGGACAAAGCCAAGTTTACTAGCTTCAAAAACATATCAGGTACTTGTTGGCTAAAACCCAAAATATCTCAAGAAAAGATTTGTAATACATCTCCCAAGGTAAATAATGATCCATATTTATCAAACTCTTTGTCCTTGCAGGATTATTTTCCTACTTTAGAGACAGCAAAACTGAGTTTGAGTGAATTATCAAACAATATGTAATGGGTTTACGGTACAATATAATTTCAGTGTTATTAAGAATATATGTAGTAGAACACTATTTGTTAGGTCTAACTCTTATTCTGTCCCATCCTAGTTTTATTAGAGCCAAATATTTACTACATGGATTCAATGCACTACAGAGTTTTTCCCCACTGAGAGCTTCTGTAATGAAAGTATTAATTTCTGGGGCAGAATAACTAAGAAAACCTTGCTAAGTATACTTGGAAAATAGAAATAAAATCATACAACAGCATAATTCCACTTTCTATGTTCATAAAATTTATTACATATATTCTTTTACTATTTAGGACAATGTGTTATTTCAATGAACATTTATTTCTTAAGCCCAGTGAGATTTTTTTATTGCTTTGCACCTTGTATAAAAATTCATACTTGAAACATACAAATGGATATAAAATAATAACATTCTAATTTGTCTTGCACCTTCATGAATTCTTATAGTCCTCTGAGTGCATGAAAATCAGAGAAGAATCAGGCCCAATATGCTTCAATTATTATTTCTATTTCCATATTTAAGTCTCACAAACATGCTGTTTCCACTGAAATCACAGCTATTCAAGAGTAGAATTTGCCTCATGTTGAATTGCATTTATAGAAATTATGCTGGGAAAAAGGGCGGGGGGGAAACCTGTTATTAGAACACAGAAAAGAGACAGCCACAATAGAGAATAAAGTGATAAGAAGCTGGATAGCAAGTTCACTATGCAAATACATCCAATACATCATTGTCAAGGTGAGTATTTTGCTTGATGTATTTATTTTCCTACCTAGTATTTCAGCTGTTGCTGTCTCAGTTTTTGACTGTTGTGGGCACCTTAAATACATTTTTCAACTTCTGATTCAGTAAGGAGTTGCTGCATGAAAGCAATTTTTTGCTTAAAATACTCTATCCAAATTCTCACATTAAATACAAATTATTATCCTTCTTCAAAGTTAGATCAAGATATCTTTTCCAGCAGCAATTTCAGCACCAGAAACCCAGGCAAATCTTTCCTGAAGTTAAAAAAAATTGAGGACAGGATTTAAAAAATGTCTACTAAAAGTACCAAGTCCTCCTTGATAACCCCCTCATTAATAAATAAACTTTAGTTCTTATTTTAAATACATATTTCTATTTTTAAATAACCTTAGAAAAAGGTGTTTAACATAAGGAGAAACTTGTTTCTATAGATTATGCCTTCATCATAGCCCTATCTCACCTTGCCAAATAACAAAAATTACTTTCACACGCATAAATCACAGTTTAAAAAACTGGCTGCAAAACATATACCAAATCTAAAACATTTAAAGACATGGATTTTTCAAAAAGCAAGTTCTTGAAAATCCAGCTTGGACTGACTTGATTTAAATACTTAAAAATCATTAATTCTGCCCATATATGCCCATTATTTGCCAGTATGATAGGCAAATTTCTGTAAAAGAAACAGTTGTCGTCTTCTGCAAGGTTATTTATTACACTCAGTGTTTTGAGTTTTATAAATACAAGAAGAATTCCACATAAAATTTGAGCTGGATAAAGGAGCTCAGGAATTCTAGAGTAGTATTCCTTGCTAATGAAGCTCATACATAGAAAATAAATTCACTGTTCACACTGGGATTTCTCTGTATAATCTTGGAGTATTTTCATTCTTGCATTAGTCTTACATCACCATTTTCTATCCTATCTGCAACAAAGGTTTACAGCCCTATATCTTTGGACATATTAAATTAAAGTACGCCCTCAGTTGCAAAATTATGACCTTGAAGTTTGGTTTCTAGTCCCCTTTCTTATAAACCCAGAAAGTTAGAAGAAAGAGGTATTCTCTCTGGGTAGTACTCAAATTAACTAAATTTTGATGTCTTCTCACCCTGTGAATTACCTATCGTGGCAGACAAATCCCATTCATTCACCATAATTAGTACTCCAAGGTGAGGCGACTACCTGTTTCATGTATTACTACAGCATGAATTAGAGAGAGGAGGGGAAAGAAAATTCTCCCAGCAGAGCTCAACATGACAGGCTGCACAAATCAATTTTAATTAATTCTGCCTCTTTAAATCTGCCTGCTCTTTTGGAAAGATTGTTATCTGCATCAGGCACTATGGCAAGATAATTAACAAAAGCATTGCAGGGCGCTGATAGCGCTAGCAGCCAATTTACTTGGCAACATCTTGGTTTTATGAGAGTGCCAGGTTAGAAGGTCCATTGTATTAGGAGTGGGATTTGTGTTCTATCTTCATGTAAAAAATACTCATCTTTTACCAAGGAACACGTTGTGAGGTTTTAATTATATGGCTTCAAGCAAGAATTAATGAGAGAGAACTTCTGAAAAACAACTTTAGTGTTATGAGGCAGGGATTGTTTCAGCGTAAGATTACTGACAATGAAAACCCAGTGTGTCAGTGCTATAAAGTTCATCCTGGGAAGCATAAGCTTATGAAGCGTTGTTTTGTTCTGGTTTGTTTTTCATGCTACTTGGCACACATTTCAAGCCACCTACTGTAGAGTACTGACTTTTCAGAAACAATATCTATGTTACATTACATTGCTTCATTTCCTAGTAAGGCACTTGATGGAGTGGTACAATATACTACACCAATAATAAAATGTTGATATTACTAACAGTAAACTGATCTAATTTTGAGTATTTGTTAGGGCAAACATCTCAAACTAGCACCTGTCCTTCAGAAATGGTAAAGCCATCAAATACAAAATAATGAACAAGAATTTAAAAATATTGTCTAAAAGTGTCATTAAAAATGAGATTACCAGTCTGGTATATATATAAAGTCTATCTTTTTCAGTAGTATTTCATGATAATTGAGGGATAAACTGGCATATAGCTTCTGGAAGAATCAGGATAGTAGTTTTGTATGATTTAGGTTTGGGTTAAAATAAAAAATGTGGATCATATCATACAAAGCATTTATTTAATACAAATTCAATCTGCTATTCAAATAATTTTGAAAAAAATATTTTGTCAAAGCAGTATCATCTGTCTTCTACAGTTGACATTAAAGGCTAAATTAAATAAAAATTGAAACTTGTATTCTGGTTAATTCAAGAGAAATGTGACTGCATGTTCATGGATAATCCAGGTCAAATCTGTACTCTAGATTGCAGAGTGCACAGTTAGTGGTCATACAAACCACTAGGTGTTAGAACACAAACTCTTTGCAACAATGACGGCATTGTTATTTCCATTTAAATAACAATAAAATATTACATTTAATTTCAAGTGGCTTCATTTACATCTCTTGCACAATGCTACAAGTGCTTTGATGTATAAGTAGGGCCATTTAGACTGAAAGTGAGAATATGTTTTACTTTGCTAAATCAGGATCTCTTTATGTACTGGGTATTGGTGTCAAGATTCTGGTAGTGGGGGGACGGCAGGGGTGGCTTCTGTGCGAAAAGACCAGCACTGCCCTGTGCTGGAAACAGCTGGTCCCAGTCTGCTGGAGTAGATTTATCCAGAAAGACTGCAGCCTGTGGAGACAACCTACTCCGGAGCAGGGGAAAAGCATGAGAACAAACGAGAAGTAGAGAGAAAACTGCTAGGTACTGATGGTAACACTCCTCCCTCCCCTATCCCTCCCAGTGCTGCTTAGGGAGGGCTTGGAAGTGAAGGAGTGAAGTTGGGCATAAGAAAGGGGGGAGCAAAGGTGTTGTTTTAATGTTTGCCTTTTGTTTCTCACCACTTTATTTCAATTGGCAATAAATTACTTTCCCCCAAATAGAGTCTGTTTTGCCTGTAACAGTAACTGGTAAGCAATCTCCCTATCTTTATCTCAAACCATGAGCTTTCTCATTTTATTTTCTCCCTCGATCCTGCAAAGGAAGGGGAGTGAGTGAGCAGCTGGGTGGGCATTTGGCTGTTAGCCAAGGCTAACCCACCACACTTTTACAAGGACTGGATAAACTTCATATGTATCTCCCTACATTTATCTCTACAGCTGCATCTCACAGAAAAGCCAGCTCTACTTTTTTCATTTCCTTTTTCTTACACACTAATGGAACAATAACATTTTAATTTGATGTATCCTTTTTTTTTTTTTTTTTAACAAACTACTGTGTTGCTAGATTATTCAGCTCTTTCATTTAAACTGTTAACTCCAGTGGATGGAAACATGAATTCAGAATCTTTTCAGTTCTCCAGAAAATTCTGCAGTTCTGCTTACAGGTATGACATACAGAAAAACTTGGAAGACTCTGCCACAAGAAACTATTCCTACGTCAGCAATTACCCAAGTGAACCATGTGTATGTCCATAAGAGAAATAGTCAGCCAGAACTCTCTCTGTCATGAAACACTACATACAAACCTAAACACTGGAAGAAAACAAAAGTACAAAATTTGACTGATGCTGTAGTCACATAATCAGACTTACAAAACATTTCGTTTTCTTCTTTTGTCTAGGTTCCTTTACCTACAACACTGGCATATTTAGACTTAAACCAAAACCAAACTAAAACACACACACTCAAACAATAAAATACAAATTTTTTAAAAAGCTGAGAAGTTTTCTATCAGAAAATCTAATTGCATTCTTTCGCTATACAAGATTCCAGAGTAATTCTGAGGCCAAACAATGCAGCTTCTCTCTGTCCTACACATAACGAGTAAAACTCAAAAGCACCTAGGCTAAGATCAAAATGTTTGTGTAAATTAGGATTAATACAATTAAGTGAAACCAAAGAAAACCTTTATTTACTTTGGAAAACATTAGGCACATCTATTCTACTAAATTAAACAATGCCAAGGAGCATTCCCATGCGTTTAATTATCTGTCCTGCTGCCTCATTATAATGGTTCCCATCCAACTTTTGGCATAGGCTAAGCAACACTTTCTAAAGCAATTCCTTGAGATGGAACAGCAGACATGGAATAGAACTTAACATAGACTAAGGACCATTAGCAATAGCAGTTTGCCTGTGGCCACTCTGGTTTGGTGGCTAAGAAAACTTAACAACAGGGATGTGGGCTGTTCCATGCAGTGCAATAGAACAGTCCTGTGTTTTTCATTTTACTGGCATAGATGCACACATTCCAATTACCTTCTTCACATTTGGAATGATCATGATTGCAGTCTTTTTTACTGTTGGAATTTCATGAAGTGCCCTAAAATTCAGAAGACCCATACCAGCCTTTGAAGAGCACAGTGGCTCTTGGTGATAGTGAGTTCTGTCAAAATAACCTGAACTGCCCAGGTAGGAAGAGAGTAACAAGAATAATAGAGATTAAAGGGACTCTGAAGTAATTTTGGAGATATTTTATTGCAAAAACAGAACACAGCCATAAGTCTCTCATCATCACTGTAGAACACAATCAAAACAATAAACAGCACAGCAAAAAGAAACTCTGGGATATTATTTGGAACCAAATTAGTTATATTTAATTTCAGTATTTGAAATGTGCTGCTATTGTTTTGGTTTTGTATCATATTAATCTTGAAGGAAGTGGTGGGACTTGGGGCTGCACCATTCTTCATCTTCATTTGCAGTTATATATATCAGTATTTTAGCTTTCTCTCCAGACCTATGGAATTCAATGAGAGTTTCCTATTGATGTTCCTAAGTGCTACAGCAAGTACTAAAATTTCAAGTTACTCCTAACATCCCTCCATGAAGTTAATTGAAAATGGTCAATTGTGAAAGATTTTATGTAATTTTACAGCTCATCTACTCTATACAAAACCCTTAAATATTTCAAGGATGTAAGTCTGTTCCTTGTGAGTGTAGATTGTAATTGCTTAATCATGAGAGAAAAATGTCCTAAAGATAATTCATGAGGTCTTGAAGACAGTAGTGCTCTCCCTCCATCATCACAATTGGCTTTCATTCTTCTGAATTTCAGAATATTATTAATGGGTAAGAAACACCCCCATGTAAAGGAAAAGTATGAGGCTTATGAGCACCACTTAAGCTTTGCCTAAGTGGACATGTTCCAGCTAGCTGTATTAACAACAAATTCCTCTTTCTCCAGCTGCAGTGGTATATAGTATTGGGGTTGCTTGGTATCAGTCAAACCAACTGCACTTATGATAGTTATACTGCTTCATGGAAACCAGCTGAAAAGAAAGTGGATATTATAGTTGACACAAAACTGAATATAATCCAACAGTGTTCTCTTGTCACAGATAAAGCAACCAGCACATTAAATTACATTATGAGGACTATGGCCAGCAGACCATTTATCCCACTCTACTCAGTGACAATGAAGCCACACCTGGAATACTGTAACCAGTTTTGGGCCCCACAGTTGAAAAAGGTGGAGGGTTACCAAGATGGTCAGCTTATGACCTCCAAGAGAGTTTGAGGGAGCTGGGCTTGTTTAATCTAGAGAACTCAAGGTAAAGGGGCAATCTAAGAGCAAACTACAAGTACCTGAAGGGAAGTTACAAAGATGACGGAGCCTAACTTTTCCCAGCAGTGGCAGATAACCAAGTTAAAGGGGAAGTGGCTAAAATTAGCAGCCTGAGATGTTCAGATTAGATATTTGGAAATAAAAAAATTTTAAAAGTTTAAAAAATATGAGGATATTGCAGGTCTAGAACAGGTCACCTAGGGAGGCAGCACAGTCTCCATCATTGGTGACTTCCAAGACTTTGTTGGACAAAGCCACAGCTGATGTGATCTGTTGGTGATAGTCCTACTGAGAACAGGAGCTTGGATGGCCTCCAGAGGTGCTTCTAACCACCGTTTCTATTACAAACTCCAAAATGATATGGAGTAAAACATGTAAAAGTTAGACCAGATGCCCAGTCGTTGGATCTGGGGGCTTCTTTGATAGGGGGTTGGTCCCTCATGTCAATAAAATGGAAAGCTAGTAAGGAAAATCACCATCTGGATCTTTTGTCTCTTTCTTACCCATTCCTTGAGCTTCTTTTAAGAACCTTGTAATTTATAAAGTTAAAAGTCTCTAGTAGCTCTTCCTAATCACTATTCAGCTTATCACAGAGAAACTAATCTGAAACTTCAATTTAATATGTATACAGAAATATTGTTTAAAAGAATGTTTCCCCCCCTACACTACACAAAGAGAAGCTGTGTCTCATATGCTACTGAATACAACATCCAAAAGGAAGAGAAACAATATTTCTCTTTGAAGTTCAGTTCCTTAAGAAAGAAGTGCTAGTGGCCAAACTTCAAAGAGAAACTGCCCTTCCTACCTGGCTGTAGCACTTCAGAGAGAGCTAATTTACCTCTCTGGTGAAAGGCAGGTCTCTCAGCAGCCGAGCTGCCTAAGAAATGATGTAGCTGGTGGACTCTGGAATTAAGTGACAATTTTCTTTGAAGTTTGGCTGCTCATCTCATTAGCATTTCAGACATGTTGAAATGATTTACTTTCCATTTTGATTTCATGTAGAAAGCTAAATGGAAGTTCCCAACTCAGCTCTTAAAGTTGTAGCTTGACTTTAAGAGGTTTTAAAATTCTTAGATGGCATCATGAAGTTTTTTGACAGGCATGGTAGAGGCACTCAATTTTTGCATTTCTGCAATACCTGAATTGCCATCCACAAATGACAACATCAATATCTATCTAACAGAAGTGGACAGAAACTATTTGTAAAAAGTAGAGTGTCTCAATCCTGATAACACTGATTCTATAGAGATGATGAAAAAATCCAATGCTGCTTTGAAGTATATAAGGATTAAAATTTGCCCAGTGTCATTACTTTGTTTAAAGTAGCTGACAGTTTGCACTTCATTATATCTGTACGGTGACATCTACACAACTAAGGAAAAGGTCAGACATGCTAGAATTCTGCTGCGTAACAATTTCCTAAGTGGAGTATTTTTCCTAGATACATTATACATTTTTAGAATTGACTTTCACAGAATTTAAAGGGCACAGCTCATATGGTCTGTGGGGGCTTGAAATAACCAGCATATCTCTTCAACCTACGAGGAGCCTGGTGACCCCCCAAGTACAAAGTTGTCTATATGGGATTCAGCACTGAGTTTTCATCTTTCTATAACTACCATTTTCATTTAGGGCACATCATTTTTATGAAGTGTCTCTCAAACAAGCCCTACAGGTTCTGGAAAGCTTAAGATATCCCTTAAAGGACATCTTTAAGAGAAGAGCTCTGGAGAATTAAGAGAAGTGTTCAGAAATTCCTTGAATGAATGACTATCTTGGACATCTCATCTTGCTAATTGAGACTTCCATCCCTCAAATTATCAGAACTGTAATCTTATAAACTAACAGCTTGGCACAATATACATGTCCATATGACACACATACACTGATTTCAATCTACCTCTTACAAATATTTGCAAGGATGGAGTTTAGAGAAAAAAGAAAAAAAGAAAAACATTGAAAACCCAGCCACCAAAACAATTCAGTGGGTTAAAAGATAGGGATAATTGCCGTTGCTGGTAAAAAAACCAAAACAGGGAAAATTGTACATCGGATAGAGAACTTTTGCTTTAATGTGAATGAAGAAAAATATGTGAAGAACTGGAAAAGCAATGGAAGGAGAAAGCAGAGCTAAGCTGCAAGGAAGGAAGAAAATAAGGTTCAAATATAATACAGGACAGGGAATACAAATAAAAAGATTTTCAGAATAACATATAATGAATGAAAAAAAATACTATGGCAGTAAAATAGTGTTTTTCCTATTCTATCCTCTTACCACTACGATGATTTTCATTTTATGTAGTAAAAAGTAATCTTAAGAGAAAAACTGTTTTAAAAAGATGGTTTAAATAAATTAATTGATGCTTAAAGAGCCATATGGTAATAGTATTAAGACACTCCAGGGCATGTTTTATTAGTCTATTAATACAAACTTCAGGTGGTAAAAGCACTCGGCCATACAACGCACCTGAATCGTATATTAATTGACAAATAAAACACAGTCTGCTGAGTTTCAGCACTTTACTATTGTTGCAAGTACATGTAGCTAGGTGTACAACAAGCACAATTTTGTTTACAAAACACTTCTAAACACTACAGCAACATTGCTCAACAACAGGTAAAGTATTAGCTAAAAAACCATGTTTCCTCTTCCAGAAATAAGGATATATAGAGTTTTTCATCTATCTCAGCTTCTCAGGAGCTAGGTCATAAAGACCATAAAATCACCTCATACCTTATTTGGTCTCAAAAGCATGGGTAAGGGTAGCTCCTCAAAAGATTATTGGTCTTTGTATATTGTTCACATGATGGACTTGGAAGATTCTGAGAAGAATTGCATTTCCTTAAAATAAGGAACGGCAAGATCTAAAGATTGGATGGCAGGAACAGTGTGACTGCTCCTGACTGGTAGGCCAGAAGGCTAAGGCTGGGTGAGAAGCCGAGTATCAGGAACCACAGCCGAGTGAACAGGTACCCTCTGCCTTGAACCAGTTAGTCTAGTGAGCAACCGCAACGTATCAGCCCTGGAAGTACCAGTGTGGTGCAGAGTGGGGTGGGGGGACTGGAGCAAGAAGCAAGAAAGCTGGAGTAGAAATCTGGGCAGAGGTAGAAATGTCTGTATATATTAGCATATATATATGATTTTGGTACATTCTTTCCAAAATACTAAATGAGCCATAAGTCTTGCCATTCATTTTCAAATACTTGTGAAAACCATAGTTATCTCCTGCAGTGGTTAGTCCACAGCCTATGTAGAAATACTGCTAACATAGCAAATGTCACACCTAAAAGGTGTGATCTTGCTTTTAAACTTACAGCAAAACAAAGCAATTATAACTTGCTTATATCCAGCTGTATCTATGAAAGAAATTCTAAGAAAAATAATAAAACAAGACATTACATAATGTAAATTTACAAAGGGACTGACTGGTTCCCAAACTGTATATATTCTATAATTCTTAAAATTTTGACTTTTTTTTTTTTGTTTTTAAGGATTGGTGTGCCTGCTGGTTTCATCTGTATAACAGTAGTCTCTGAATATTGTACTAGCAGAGCATTAATGACTTCTGTAATGGTTGTTATTTAATCATAACTATTAAAGATTATGGACCACTGAATCTGCTGCAGTAATATTTTTTTTAAAGAGTTCAAGGTAAAGATTGTTTGTTTATTTTTATGGTGAACTCAGATCAGCCTCGGGTTCTAGGACACAGAATGTTATGATCTAACCATAAAATTTACCATAGTTCAAAAAAAGGTGCAGGTTAAGAGATACCACAAACTAACTGTGATTTGTGTTATTGTTGCATACCATGTATGACTGCCATGGGAAATGCATTCCAAATCCCTACTATCATATCATAAAAATAGGAAAATATGTATGGAAGTATCTAGGAAATTAGTGGCTTTCTGACAATATTTTTAAAAGGGCTCTTAATAAGTTAGACTGTCCCTGTCACTTCCCCCGGTCTCTATCCATCAAAAGTCCCAACAGGAGTGCTTTCTCTCATATGGTACCATTTCAAACCCCTGAAGCCAAAACAAGTATTTCAGTAATATAGTATCAGGACCACAGAGTGACAAGTGTATAAAGAATTTTTAAACAGGAATCAATGAAAGAGCCAGACTTCTATTAAAAAAGTATAATACTACTGTGTTTCTGAAAAATGCTCACTGATTAAAGAAAAGGTGATAAAAATGTAGAAAAATAATGGGGTATAGAGTACTTTTTTAAAGAGAATTTTTATTTTAATTTCTAGAAAAATGCTGACCATTCTATAATTGTATCTTTAGAATTGTAATTTCTTCCTATCACTTTGGTTTTGATGTCATTGGTAAAATTTTAATAAGGAAGTCCCACAAGCCATCACAGTTGTCTGTATTTATCATAGATTACTATATGCTTCCTACATATTGCAAAGTGTTCATGTACTATAGTAACGTAATGTATTTTTCCTCCCAAAACTCAAGTGAGAAAGGAAAGTAAATTCCTAGAGTCCAAACAGGGAAGTAACAGTCAAACAGGCACTTCAATAAATTTTAAAAAATCTGATAAACTTAATTCTACTTAGACATTTAGTTGAAATTTGAGCCTCAAAATTATTCAGCCAATGAACTGATTTTAATTTATATTGTTTTTTCAGTCTCTTGGAAAAAGTATCAGTGAAACACAAACCAACTTATTTTATAATTAGAGAACTACTATAATTTTTTCTGGTTTCCAGAGGCAATTTTCTTCAAAACTGGTATATTAAAAATGTAAATCTTATTTAAATTTGGTGCAATCATTTAAAAAAAGCTAACAAATAAACAGGACTCTCATGAACTAATACAGTAGTTGCTATTTGTGACAGTATTTGTCAAAAGATATCCCACAATATCCAACCTATTGCATTTTAACCTTATAAATAGAAACTGTAATAGATTTACCAATGGTGACTATGTGATGTGTGTCACTAAATAAATGACAAAAATTCAGTGACCAAGCAGCTCTTAGAAAAAGTAATGTGACTACGGGGCATTGAAAGCACCCTACTGACCCTCTTGTGTTTTTGTGTTGACAGGTCTAAAAACCTGAGCACCACTGACATCCAGGCAAGTTAACTCTGTTAGTAAGTGCCTTGTTTAAAAGAGGTGAGGAAAAGTTCACGACAGACAAACTCATACCTACAGAATTGCTAAATTTATAGAAAGCACATATGCCTCAGGAATTCAGTGAGCTGAACCATGGAGGATGGAGCAGCATGTGCCCCAGGGGCTGATACCAGGACCAGCACTGTCTATCATCTTCATCAGTGACCTGGATGATGGATGCAAGTTTGGAGAAGATACAAAACTGGGAGGAGTGGTTGATACACCAGAGGGTCATGCTGCCATTCAGAGGGACCTCGACAGGCTGGAGACATGGACTGACAGGAAGCTCATGAAGTTCAATAATGGAAACTGCCAAGTCCTGCACCTGAGGGGAGTAACTCTCTGCATCAGTACACACTGGAGGACAACCATCAGGAAAGCAGTGTTTTCTGACAGACCTGGGGGTGCTGGTGGACAACCAGTTGACCATAAGCCAGCAACAGTGTGCTTGAGACAAAGAAGATGAACAGCATCTGGGCAGTATATGGAAGAAGCATTGCTGGCAGGTCAAGGGAGATGATCCTTCCCCTCTGCTCAGCCCTGCTGAGACACTCTAGAGTGTTGTGTCCAGGTCTGGGCTCCCCAGTACGAGACAGATATGGATTTTCTGGAGCAAGTCCAGCAAAGAGCCATGAAGACGATCAAGGGACCAGGGCATCCGACATACAAGGAGATGCTGAGAGAGCTGGGACTGTTCAGCCGGGAGAAGAGAAAGTTCAGGGTGATCTTATCAATGTGTATACCTGATGGGGGGAGTCAAGAAGGAGGAGCCAGACTCCTCTCAGTAGTATCCAGTGATAGGACAAGAGGCAATGGGCATAAAATGAAGTGTAGGAAATCCCATTTAAACATTAAAAAGAAAAAAACAAGAACCACCCTAAAAACAAAAAAAACCCCCATGTTTTTACTGTGAGGGTGGTCAAACACTGGAACAGGTTGCCCAGAGAAGTTGTGGAGTCTCCATCCTTGCAGACATTCAAAACCTAATAAGACACAGTCCTGGGCAACTTGCTTTAGCTGACCCTGCTCTGAGCAGGGAGATTGGACCAGAAGTCTTATGAGGAGCGGCTGAGGGAGCTGGGACTGTTTAGCCTGGAGAAAAGGAGGCTGAGGGGAGACCTTATCGCTCTTGACAACTACCTGAAAGGAGGTTGTAGAGAGGTGGGGCTCGGTGTCTTCTCCCAGGTAACAAGTGATAGGACAAGAGGAAATGGCCTCAAGTTGCGCCAGGGGAGGTTTAGACTGGATATTAGGAAATTTTTCTTCACTGAGAGGGTTATCAAGCATTGGAACAGGCTGCCCAGGGAAGTGGTTGAGTCGCCATCCCTGGAGGTATTTAAAGGACGTTTGGATGAGGTGCTTAGAGACATGGTGTAGTGGTGGTCTTGGCAGTGTTAGGTTCATGGTTGGACTCAATGATCTTAAAGGTCTTTTCCAACCTATATGATTCTGTGATTCTCTGATATCATCTCCAGATGTGCCCTCCAACCTCATTCATCCTGTTTGATTCTATGTTTGCCTAGTGTATGTTATGTTAGGCTTCAGCTTTTGGCCATTGTTAGAGATGACATACCATGTTGGATTGATGTTAGTCTTCCCAGATATGGCTGCTCTGAAAAGAAGCTCTGTCTACAGATAATTCTGCCCCTTTAATCTACGTAACATTAGGTCAGAGGTGAATATCCAGTGGCTGTTGGCTACATGCAGCTCAAGCAGCTCAGCTGTGTGCCAAGGCTACAACATCAGACAAGGAAGGTAGTGTACAGGCAAAAGGGAACTGGGTCATCCAGCTGCGAGAGAAATGAGCCAGCAATGACTGCTAATAGCCAAACTGCCCATTGCCCTGGCTGAGTCTAAACATTTGCACTTAATGTCTGGAGCAATCTAACCATGTTTCATTCTTCAGCAGAGTAGAGTAAGCCCTGGGAAACCATAGTTACTTCTTTTCTCTGAAGTACTTCCATATTTCTTTTATGCCTGTCTACATGGTATGAAGTATGTCTTGCAGCTTTTGGTATTACAAAAACCTTGATATGCAGCTCATAGGGTCAAGAGAAATAACTGATTAGGGACTGACAAAGCTGATGTAACCCAAACTCCCTAATACTTCCCTCTTATCTCCCAGTAGATAATAGAAGATCACCAAAATGGAAGGAGTGTTTATAGTTCTAGAGAAATAGAGAGATAACTGGGAAATTTGACATTCAAGCTTAGGTCAAGTAAATTTATGCATAAACTGAACTGAAAAGTTACCACTCTTGGCTATAAATTTTACCTAAGGTAGGAAACTGGCACATCACTAGGAAAAAAAAGAACAGACATTTTTGCAAGTTTGGAATATTAGGATAATTTAGCTACGAGGAAGCTACTTCAATGTCTGAATGCCAATGGTTTGTAGACAAATTCTTAGCCATAATTGCTCATATTACTAATCTACAGTTACTACACTTAAAGATATACATATGTAACTACATGGATGCATATATATGTTCAAATTTGCACACTATACACAAATATGCATACTAAATAGAAACATATATATACACATGTAAATTATGCCTACATGTATATGTGTACACACTTAGATAAGATGTAGTCTGATTAATACTAATTCTATCAATCATTTTCACTTCCTTCATGCAGCTAGATAATAGTCTTGTGAAATATCTTAATTTATTTTATTTGTTTTCAAAATGAACTACATCCAATTCCTGAAACAGATCATAATAAAAAAATGATAACCATCAGTACTACAGCAAAATTATTTGTCTATTCAATTTATCAGAAATTGTTAAATTATAACTGCTATTCATTAAAGCTGAATATATTGAGTATCGTCACTTAGTGTCGTAATAAAGTATATATTGAAATTACTTCTGTATCTCAGGTGTTAGTATTTTCACTGCATATGTATATCTACAGTCTTGAGTCTATATCCAGTGCTTCCTGGATCTGTATGTTTCAGTATTTCTTCTGTCTTGGCTTGCAGCCATATCCTTTTATACTAGCAGAATGATGACAAAGTCCTGAGGAGGAAATATTTGAATGAGGGAAGTATCCCTGGAACATCCAGCAAATTGTGCTGGTAATTCAGCTGAAAGAACATCTTGTAAATGGTACCATACTTCCCACAGCTGAGTCTGGGGAAGCACCATGCTGAAGCAAATAACGTTCTTTTTCTAAACTTCTACCAATTCTATCCAGAAAAGCTTGCAGGGCATTTTTCCTGATTACATAAACCAGAATACCCCAGACAAAATTCCACTTGGGATAATTATATTTCTTAATTTAAACCTCAATTCCTTTTTATAGTTTTGAGTAGGTAAATTATTTTTGACAGGCTATCTTAAGTGCTGGAAAATCATATCATTTCCATGTAGACGGAGTTCGTGTTAGTTGATTGAACAGGCTCATAGTGCAATTTATGAAACTCTAAGGTTCTTTGATTGCAAAGAAGACAATTCAAGATAAAATTATTTTATGGTTGGTTCTTTTAAACAAGTTCATTTTTTTTTGTACGCACAGAGATTTTAATCTCATTTAAGAACTAGATGTGCAGTATTTTCCCCACGTCCATCCTTGCAAACCTTGAAATCCATTTCAACACAAGTCCAAAATGCCAGAAATTTAAAACTCCTAAACACAATAATTAACAAAATAATTTAGATGCCATTTAATTTTTATTGGCTGTTGTTTCCTGTTTGTAGTACTCTTTAGTATCCACTCAGTACATCTGCTTTATCCACGTAGATCATGTGAAGTATTTGGCATCTTTTTAAAGAATGAATACGGATATTCTGTAAAGTAAAAGCAATGATTTGAAATTCTTCTGTGAATCATGATGTAAGGATTTTCAGTGCACTTCTCCTGAATTCTTCAATGTGTCAGTAATACTGTATAACTGACATGTTTATACAGGAACTGATGTATCTCCTTTTATCTATATGAAACTCCTATATTTTAAAGAAGTGGAAGTCTGTTTCCACCCCACTAAGTAGAGCTCCCCCACCCTGATAAGACAAAAGCCAAAACTTCTAGGTTAAATCTTGATTCAGGTTTAACTAAGATTTTAGTCTCAGAAACTCTTAATTGTCCTTTGAAATATTCCAATTTGAGAAGCAGCAGGCTTCCAGCGTTTTTTAAGAGATTAATGGAGAATTTTACAGTTCCTCCTTGCCTACACTTTCACTCTGCTTTAGGCGGAAGAGAAAAGCAGAGCTGTCAGATAAATATAAACCATACTACTGGCCGTCTTCTCCAATGCAGTGGAAGATCCAGAAAAATAAGAACATTTTGCTCCAGGCTCACCTATGAACCTTTTTTCTGTCAATTGATATTTCTTCTTAGTTAAAAGGGATAGAAAACTGAGATGTATCTGAAATATTATGCGGTTCTTGGAGAGAGAATTTTAATACTATTTTTACTTTCCATTCTTTTGTTAAACTTCCTTGTCCTTCATTCTGTCCATTCTTTTCAACGGGACAAATATTTCACCTGTAAAATGATCACTCCTGTCTCAACTGAAAATCACATTATGTGTGGATATGTAAGAACACCTTTTTAAATGCCTCAGATTATATGGAAGCAAACTTATATTCAAATGTTTAGTGTATTTCTGAAGCAATTCTTGATGTGATCAAACGCAGAGATACAATTCACTTATAGGTAATTGAGGTAGAGGCTTATCAAGCTTGAGTTTGAAAACCTTGAGTTTGAAAGCCAGCACCAGGTTGCCAGCTGCAGCCTGAGCTCATCATAAATGCTTTAACAATTCTGCACCACACAGGGACTGAGTTCAGATCCTCCGGGATCATCAGGCCTTATGGATTCCCAGTACGGGGCTAAACAAGTACAACTCCCAGTCGTGACTAACCTGACTAATTTTCATCAGTCCAGCAATCAGCACTCTGAGATCCTGAAATTATACTACTATTGTATCCTTGAGAAAGCAGAAGACATTAAATGGGTGAAATCTCAATAGATTATACTCTCTTAATCACTGCTGTCTAGCAGAGCAATATTACCAACCTGAACTGGTTTCATCATTCTCTGACCAATTCCCATTTTAAAGGCTATTCCATTTACAGTCTGCTGGCATTTCAAATGTCTTGTTTTGAAAATCATTGAGACACATCTGTAATTTGGAGTAATTTCTTATTGATTTACTATTTTATTTTTATTACTTATGCAATGTTTTCATCTTTACAGAATTTGCTTATATATATATATATATTCTACCTATTTTAAATCTTTGCCACTGAATCCAGCATCTTCATCTTAGCTTCCTGTTTCCTCTTCACCGTATCACATTTTACTATTTTAATTTGCTCTCATAAATTTAGAGATCCCTTATTCTCTTTAGATTCTGTATTTTTATAGCTGTTCCCCACTCACTTTAATTTCCTTCTTTTCAGTGTCTTTTTCCTCCTGAGCTATTATTGTACTTCTTTTTTCATATTTAGACTCTCTTGCCCTGAAAGGGCACCTTCTTCTTTTCCCTGGTTGGGTTTTCTGTCCTCTGTGTGAAGTATTGTGATATAAATGTGGGCCCTCTCCTCACCTTGGCATGTCTAAATAATTTATTTTGCCCTTGCCACAACATCTGCAAACACTGTGAACCAAGACCTTATGCAAATCTCATTTCTCAAAATTACATCTGGTAGTGTTCTCTCTCCTGTGCTCTTGCATACATATAAGTTATACTTTTTTTTCAATTCCGAAAGCCCACAGTTCTGCCAATTCTACAACGACACTAATGGTCCTACAGACATTAGCAGCTTATTGTCATTATTACCCTCCACAAAAATGATTCCTAATGGTAAAAATGGATTTTTAAAAACTGGGAGTTGATTCTATCTGAGTCAAAGACAATAGGTAAGATAGTAATTTTATTCACCCTACTTTCTGAAGTCTACATTCAGCAAAACTCTTAAGTGCTTGCTTTAAATTAACAGGCACTTAGATGCCCAAAGATAAGTGCTTTGCTGACATGAACTATATAAGCAGATTGCTATGCTTGGTGGCACTGTTTTGCCTCACCCCTCTCTCTCTTTTTGTTTCTGGAATAACTGACTTCTCTGAATAGATTCAGTGTTGTTACCAGTAGCTATAATGTCTGTGGAGATAAATACACATGAACATGAAAGCTAATGCCTTATTTCAGTTAAGATATATCCCTCTGCTTTATCTACTAGTAGCTCCTGCACCAGGCTGACCTCCAGCAGAGTTTGGGTCCTCATGCAGTGGCTTGAAAAAGGACATACCATTGGAAATGTAAGGAAATACTACTCAACTATGAAAAATAACACCACAATGCTTCTTCATTTATATTGTCTCTACCGAAGGCAAGGCATTGAAATTGATAATGTTCTCTTTTCCTAAACATACCAGATAAGCCCTTGATATTTCCTTCAACAACCCTAATAATTGCCTTTATATTGCATAAATATGGCCCTATGTAGCAACAAAAAACATTCCTCATATAAAGTAAAATTTAATTCCTATAAAGGAGAGATTAACCTCTATGGGGAAACAGATATGCCTGTTTAAACTAATGATATACTCAATAAGTTGTGTAGGAATCTGATCATTTTTTTTGCATTATTTGATAATTTAAGAAGAGTTTGGGCTTAAATGCAAAGACTGGGCTACAACATTCAAAATCTGATTTGGAGAATTCTTACACAAGTGCAGTAAGAGTCATAAAGAAAAAATGCATACTTTTGAACCCTTGTTATTACTGAAAATAAAAATGCGATCCTCAGGCTTAGTGGGAAGTGGGCTATAGCTCATAAACCAGCCATGGCAACTTGCACGTTTTCCCTACAGCACACAGAGGACTCTCACCTCTCCTCATTTAGCCATGTAGCTCTCTAGCAATCACTTCACTCTGGGTTCTGCCTATATCAGACAGATAGCCTGGTTTCCCTAAGGCACTCAGACTGCATTTCAAGATGACAAATATTTTTTACCTTCTCTTATTCTTGCTAGAAAATTAACTAACTATAATCAGAATGAAAGTCAGACATTGCAAATCAAAATAAAAGTGGGTTCTTAGTACTGTGTAAGGATGAACTGAACATATAAAGAGATGTCTATAGTGCAAATCCCTTTCTGAAAAATTTTCCCCAAAAAAAAAGATCTTTACTTAGTGTTAAGACTAAATATTGAAATTACATTACTTAAAAACTAGCCAGTTATAGTTTACTAAATAAGACAATTATTAGTTCTTTAAATATTACAAATGCTGGGTGTACATTTTGTTTTGTTTTCTTCAAAACAAGGCATAACAGAAACATAAGATTTGACATTCATTCTAATCCAACTTCAAATTTTCTTTTTTTTTTTTTACATCAAAGAGTATATATAAGGTATGCTAAAGAATCAGATTCTCACAGCAGAACTATTTTTAACAACACCTACATGTTTATTTTTCCATTTGCACACTATTTTTAATGGAAAACTTTGTAATTCACCTTCATTCCCTCTTAATAGGTAAAATTAGGAAAACTAGAGTGTGAAACTAAGGAGAAAATATAGAATTACATTTTTTGAAACTCAACTGGGACTCAAAACACCTGGGTTTAGTGGGAAAGGTAATTTATTTTCAGTACCTCATCTTGTAACAGTTCTTTTCTTACAATAAAAAGTGAATATACTGGTAGCTGTGAATCCATACACAACATTCCAGGTATGGATGCATAAAAAGGGAGAAAGACGAAGTTACAAAGGTGATCTATTTGAAAAATGACACCACACTCCTCCTATTTGATCTTGGGAAAGATATTTGCTTCCAGATTGTTTAAAATATTTAAATGCCCAAACTTTGCAAAGTCTAAGAGATTTAGTAGAACATCTCCTTAACAGTCACCTGTGCACTAATGAGCGGAATTTCACTCAAATTCTAACATTTTTATTAGCTAGATATAAATTTTAAAAAGTGGAAATAGGGAAAAGAGAATCTGGCTAAGGTTCAGTGCACCATTAAAGAGCCAGAAGATCTCAGTCCATCAAGAAGACAAAGGTCTAAAAATAAAAGAGGAGTCTATAAGGAAATACATGGCCTGGAAAGCTAGTGTTTAAGGTCAAGGCAGCTCTAGCCCTCATACCGTTGCACAGATAGGAAATTCCATCTACTGATGACTCACGTTTCCTCCCAGGCAGGGAGTGACTGTGGCAGACTGATGAGGAAAGAGCTGAACTAACCGGGACTGCAAGCTTTTATCAAACCAGCTGGCGTCACCAGCCACATCAGTTTTTATGTTACTCAACTTCCCAGACAGTCATTAAGGAAAAATAGCCCCAGAGAATTAGGAGGGTTTTATTTGAATCTTGACTTCAGAGATCTAAATGTTGAAAGTCACATAACACAAAAGAAAAAAAAAATTATAATTCAAAATACATCACTTTTTTTTGTGATGCTTCAACACCCACCTATAAAATGTGAACAGTAGTACTTCCTCTGTACCTCAAAGGAATGTTGTATGAATTCATTAGAGAGTGTAAACAGATAAAACTATAATAACCAGGGCTGTATGAATACCAAAGCCTGAGAGAGAGTCTAGAGCGAATGCATTCTGTCCCTGGCTCAGGCATGAGGCCACTTGGATATGCCAAATGCTCTAGTTGCAAAGCAAAGCACTGCAACTGAGGACTTTATGAATCTAAGATTACAGAAAGCTTAGACAGGAGGACAGTACAGAGTTTACATGTGACTTCATAGTCAGAAAAATGATTCTGTAACTAATGGGGGAGATGGGGGAGGGAAGAGTAAAAGAATGAATTAACTGATGTAAACAAAGTACTGATGACATATATGGGAAATGACTACTGTGCAGTTAAGTTCAACTTCAGAAAAAAGCATGAATTTTATATTTGGTAAAAGAAAATTAATGAAAAATTGTAGACATCTGTGTTGAAAGTACCTAGTATTCTGTTGCAGAAAATCTTTTAGAGCTAATGCATCCACAAAAGAGATTCAAAAACATTAATTTCATGGTTGAAACAACATTTCATGGGTTTCATTTTATAATATCCTTGATTTATGTAAGACTATAAGTCACATCAGATAAGAAAACAAAACATTGCTAATATTTTACATGCTATAAGAAAATTTTTCTGTAAGACATAACTTCACAACCTGGTCATTTCATTGTGTAAAATGAATGTTGTTTATTTGCATAAGTATCAGCCAATTTTAAGACACTCAAGCCTATGTTTCTGGAGAAGGGGAAGAAGAAAGCTATGCTACAAGTCTAAAGTTTCTCTCTTGCTTTAGCTTCTTTAAAAATGTCATCTTTACATGCTAATTTTGACTGATCTAGTCTATGGCAGTTAAGGATAAGATGCAACTAAAATTATACGCCCCAAATCGAAAACAAAATCTGTTTTGGTTTTCCATTTTCCATTTGATTTTCAGTCATTTTACACAGTCATTTGACCCTCTTTTTTCCTTCTCATTAAAATATTTTAAACAATTAGCTTAATATTGGTGTATTTATAGCTGCAGTGTTAAAATGTCCATAGAATTAAAGAGATTCAGAGAGGAAATAATCTTAAACCAATGTTACCACAACATGGTATTTGATATTCTACCGGACGAGATTTTATTATTTTATTTACTGTTTTATTTTACTGTTGACTTGGGTCTCTGATATCATTGTAACTGTCCATTCTCCATTTGACAATACAAGAATATTTGTTCTAGCAGATAAAGTTATTAAAAAAGACAAAACAACAACAACAAAACAACAAATGTCTGGAAGCTAATGTTAGCTGAATGTAGCCTGCAAATGAACCACACACTTGTTTTCATAATGGCAGTAAGTAGCCATTGGATCCATTGTCCAAGCATCGCAGAGAACTATCCAAACCAGGAATTTATAAGTCAAGACTGGTGTTTGATTGGAAATAGTAATTAATCTGAGGAAGTCCTTCCCTCCAGGTTGCTTGTGAACTCAGGTCAGACCAGCTGATCAGAAGAGTTCCTTCTGTCCTTCCTTCATGTCTAAAAATCTAATCTCTACAATCAGAAGGGGTTTCTTAGCCACCTCCCCACTGCCCCTAAGGTTGTGCCGCAGCAGTGCTGGTATCAATAGCCGTTGGAAGACTCCTCTTATTTGTGAGGCCAACTTTTAAATTGCAGCACTGTGGAGCAGGCTCCCTCGCGCTACTTTTTGGGAACTCCTGTCTCTGCATCAGTGTATTAGCAAGTATCAGGAAGGAAGAGATGGTGTTTGTTAGCACACTGTCTCTAGGCTTTGCCCAGCCTGAGGCTAATTTTGATTTGTGGTGAAGTTTTCTCGTTTCACCCTTTCTCATCGGGCTTTCTGCTGAGTCCAAATTTTCAGCTAAGGCTTTCTGAAACACTCAGCTGAGGTAGAAAGTCATCTTTCTTATGATATGGAACCACTGTGCTGTATCATTGCCTCTGGAATGCTCCTTGCTGATGGAAGATCCAGTTGAATTTAGCATTAATTTGACTACAAAGCTCTCGTATGCACTGTATGAATGTACTTCTTCCTGGCAGACAGGCAGGTGAGCATATGAGAATGAAAATATATATATACTAACTTCATGAATATTGGTGAAAGATATTAATGAAACCAGATGTACTATTTATGATTAGTATTTGATAACAGTCAAGAAGTGATGGCAAGAAAATGAACTTGATGGTATATTTGATATAAAAACTTCAGAATAATTACTGAAAATAAAAGATACTTAGGTCCCATTTCTGGAGAACATGGGGATTTGAAAAACTTAAATAACTGGAAGAAACCAAGAAAGATGACTAGAAAAATGCAAGCAACAGTCATCTCATTCCACAAAAATGCTTGAGATTTTGTAAACCACTAAAAGGCAAATATTTTGGTGATTAACACAATCAGTGGAGCAGTAAGGATTCCTAAATTCTACTAGCTATTCTACCAGCATCTCACACTCCATGTTTCTATCGCAACTAGTATGCTGCAAGTTGTTCAAAAGAACAGGTCTCTCTCCATCTAGTTTTTAAAAGATCTCTTAACTGAAGCATCATGAGGGAAAAGTCAAAATTGCAAATATTTTCTTAGGAATAATAAAATAATTTTCTATTCCTCTTCATGGAAGTATGAATTTCAAACAAGTCTGATTTAAAAATATATATAATCAGTAGGCCAAGCAGAGAATGAGACCGATTCTATAGCTTTGTGGTCATTTAAGAGATACAAGAACTTGCCTTCCTCACAGACTTATCAGGGACCCAGGAATTTTTTCTAACAGAATTGATTCATACATTCACCCCCCAAAAAATCTGAGCTTTAATAAGCTAGCATAAATTAATCTATTTAACAAATCTGTAGTTTAAAGCTTCTACCAAAAGACTCAGCATACTCTGCATGTGAAGACTAACAAAACTGTACATTAAGATGGAGAACGTCACTGGAGAAGACAGCTACTGAAAAGTAAGAGGTTAAAAAAAAGAAGATATGGTATCCAGGAAGAGTATTAGATGAGAAAAGAATATCTCTATGGCCTTCCAACATTGTCATTTACAGCATATATTCTAGACAGAAAAATGACCAAGAACATACAACCACAGCAAATGTTAGCAAAAAAAAAAAAAAAAGTCAGTGAAAAATACAGAGTGCTAACTAAGCAGTCCTAAGAAACCCAAGGAAGTTAATACAAGTTGGTGAATTTCTATAACATTACTAAAATTATCTCTATGTCCAATAATGAAAAAGGCATACTGTTTCTCATGAGATTTCATAAAAAAATTATTTTATCCTAAATCAAACTGTTAAATGTAGATCTAAGGTCAAAAATGACTGTCCTCATATTGGCTTTCCACAGTTCAGCTGGGAAAGAATTAAGACAACAGCCAAATAATTCTTCCACCCCACAATTTTCATCCCAGAGAAAAGAAAATGTACTCCTTTGATTCTCTTGACACCCACATAGCACTAATTTTTTAGTCATACCTTAATCTTTAATGAACTTTTGAATCTAATAACTTGTCTTCTGAAAGCACTAAACAAATATTACTGTCAGGGATCTTATGATGCTTTTCCCAGAATCCTTGGGGAAAAGAAAGTGATAGCATTTACAATTATTATGAAGGATACAAATTCAATTTCTGTAGCATGCAAAAGTGCTAAAATGCAATACAACACAGTATAACAATATTAGTCCAGATAGTTCTGTTGGCTGAAGAGACCACTGTCACACAATTCTGTCCTACTGCAATATATGAAATGGATTGTGGACCAGACAAGATCTTAGAGAATTAACTCTCTGTATTTGTTTCTTTAAATCTAAATTTCAGTCTAACATAACCTAGTTTTAAGTGTTAAGGGGTTAACAAATAGTTCAGTTACAAGAATGGAAGAGGACATTAATTACAGCCTGTTCTCTTTATTTCAAGAGGAAACATCTCTGTCCAGAGATGATTTTCAGCACTTTAATCAATGTTTCAGTTCAGGTATCACTGACCTTTCATGCCATATGCCCTGGTGCAACTACATGCTGTAAAAGAACAAGCACAATTGGCACATTAATCACAGCATCCACTGTTAAGCTTGATCTTGTAAGGAAGAAGATACAAGAGGAGCTGGAATTTAAATTACAAAAAGATAAATAAGTGAAATAGTGTACCACAAACTTAAGTGATGCAGAAAAGAGAAGACAAAGATAAAACTAATCAAAACAAAAACAATCAGATAACATAGTGACATGTTCTAAAACAAGACAGACTATGATTCAGACAGATCTTTGCCTTGGAGGAAGTCATGCTATTTATTATCTTTGAAAACAAGTGTAAAATGGGGCTTATCTCCTCTTGTTAATCAAGAGTAAATTAGATCCACTCTACTGTGCTGTAAAGAAATCCCTTCCTAACAGACCTTGTTTAAGGTACAATATTTTACTATGTCAGACGCCTTCGATATTTCTTCATATAGTCAATTGGAATGAGTTTTGTTTATGGATATATCAGCAGACATATACAGAACATGTTACTTTCTAGCAGCGTTTGCATGATATAGTTTTAAGTGAATAATTCAGCATATACTTTTTTTTTGGTCCTTTAATGGTTGGAAAGTTCACATAACGTATAATTTCTTTTGAAACTATTATAAAGTTCAGTGCGTAATCTAGTATTAAGGGGACCTGATTAGATTTTGTTTTCATTTTAATGTCAAAAAAAGATAACAAAAAAAGTTACTGTTCCTCCCAGTTTTTCCCCATCTAGATGTTTATAAAGATCTTTGTTGATCTTTAGTTCAACCCAGTTGCAGAAAAACTTTCATTTATGAAGTCTGACACTACATTTTCAGTATAATCTACATTTGTTGCACTTCGCATGAAGACCATACAAATTGCAGTATAATTTCATAAGGTGTAGTCCCCCAAGTGAATGTCAAAATCTAAAAAAATGCTACTAGATTAAGAAAATACAGTGAATATTAAAACCACAGAACAAATGCTTCTTTCGTTCAGGTTTCAGGTCTTTCCATAATAGGACATGCATACTTCATGTGTGGCTAGAACTAAAAATGTATATCTTGCCAAGGGTTTCTTTTCCTAGCTCAAAATAGTCCTATAACCCTATTACAGGGCACTGTACCTCAACCATGATCTGTGAAATACCTATAATCCAGATGTCTTAGAAGGAAGGGAGAGAGCAGAGGCACATACATTTGTAAGCAAGGAACCAAACAAAATCAAAGTAATAAATATTTGAAAGTTAAACTTATTTTTTATTGTATTGCCAATGAAACCTATTGAGACAACCATGCACAAGTTAATCCTAACTTTAAAAATGTCTTTCTTGGGTTTTAAAAGTCAAAATGCTCCCACCCTATTTAGAAAAAAGGAGTTTTATAGTATTTCTTTTCAGTTCTTCTACATTTTTGTTTCCTTTAGTGGCTGCTGTTTTGCCAACATTATTTTTATTTCAATAGGACAGATTTGCAGCATTTGAAAAGGTGTGAACCTACATTGCACAATGCATATCTAAGGATTAATTAGGAGTACAGTCAACTTAAGCCACTGGCATTATCAGTGCGTATAGCTGACAAGTTGAACAAAAATTGATAATTATTCTTTTATTACAAATAACATACTATGAACTTCATTAACATTGAAATATTTCAGTGCATTGCATCCCCAATTCTGTTTAACCAGGAGGTCATCAGTGGCAACAGTAAAATTTCTGATGTATTATTCCAAAATAAAATAAAAGAACTTAACAAATATACTTCAAACAAATGATTCTGGTTAATTTATGATGTTGCACAGTGAAGAAATAGTCAATTTAAAGATGAAGACAGAGAAGCAGCAAACCTAACAAGGTAAAATACTTCCAAATCCTTCTCATAGGAATCCTGATAAACATGCAACAGTTTGTTTTCCTGGGAGAATCTCTGTGAAATTCAGATATCTTCAACCTCCAACAATATATAAGCTATTATCAGCTCACAACTGATGGGCATGTTGATTTGGACTGCTTGAACATAAAGCCCCAAAGTACTATCATTGCCAAAATATTTACTGGAGGAGAAATTACTTTAGAAGGCTTGAGGAACAAGCTGCTAAGAAGTTTGTAGAGTTTTCTGCTTTCATTCAAGTCAAAATACTGTCATGCCAATTACAGTACGAGAAACTGAGTAGCAACTCAAAATTTTATCTGCAACCAGAAAGCACAGATGTTTTAATTATAAATTTTTCTATTAAATATTTCTAATTTTCAAGTGACTCTGGTTTTGTATTAAGATATAGGTCAATTGTAATTTTATTCATACTTTATTCCAAAAGGCCTGGGTACTCCCAGTTCTGATTCTCCAGGTTCTTGTGATTTTATAGCATGTCTCATTCATGAGGAATTTTTGAATCAGTCTCATGAAAACGTGTATGTGTTAAAAGTTTTGAAGAAGGTCACTGACAGGCTGATGTGTGTACAGAGGATGGGTCGTTGGAATAATATAAGTCAGCAGTTCCCTTATTATAGGAGGACTGGGAAACTGTGGGAGTAGTTACTTTGGAGAACACAGTCGGGTCACATAAAATATCCACCTACATTAGTAGCCTGTCTCCTCCAGTGATAACAAAGTGTGCCTGGGGGAAGAGTGGAAGAACATGGCAAGCATCTAGTGATTTTTCCCGAGCATATCCTCCCACCTCCCACCCTTCAACAATTTGTGCATCAGGCCTTGCCGAGTCAGATGTGAGGTTTTGCTATTACTAAACCTTAAGATTTTTTTTCTGCTACAAAAGAAAAGCAGTGGAAAATTCCTGCTTAAAAAACTTGCTTCACAGGTCAGGAAAGGATTTGTTTTCCTTTATACTTTTATCTACAAAGGATCATATACGGAATTCATGAGGACTGACAGTAGTTCACACCAAAAACTTCTGAGTAATGAGTGCACAGGCATACAAACTAAATAATTTATTGTTCATTATTCTTTTTATTAAAAAACTTTGGTTCCCTAATCAGGAAATTGAAACAGTGTCACCTGACTTATGCAGCCATCAAACATTGCAAGCAGTAAATAGCAAAAGTGAAAAAAATGAAACTTCCACAGATCAACCAAATGACAAATACTGGATTTTATCCACGTACTCAGTAGGTGCTTGTATTCTCACAAGTATGGTAGACAGTTAATACAGTTGTAGAATTCAGGACTATCCCATGAATAATACACAGAGTAAAAAATTCAAGCTGAACGTAGCTTTATTGGCAATGCAGTAATTAAACAAGGTCTATTGGATGAGTAAGATTGTACCTATAGTAATTACAAAAAAATTCTTTTCAGGTTAAATTATCTTACCTATTATAAAGGGTTTTTATTTGGATATGTCAATATAGTGTATTGACACATGTACTTAGAGATCTGGGTAAATTTTCTTCTGCATTACTAATTTATGTCCTAATATGTCATAGCTACATTTCTCAGCAGGATGCCTCACTGACTTGAAAGGGATTTGGCACAGACCTGCAACCCACTGATGAGTAAGATCAGACAAAAAGCAATTTTAACATCTTTTTTTAAAAACAAAAAGGAGGGGATTTTTAAATACAGAAAAATAATTTGAATCTGAAACAACTGTTCCACATCAATACTTGGAGGAAGGAAATAGAAAATATTGAGTACAACTGACCAAAAGATAAGATGCTTATGGAAATTGTGAAATTCTAGAATAATTTTGGAATGAAATAAAGTTTTTGAAAACGTTAGCGAAGAAGGATAAAAACATCGGATCCAAGGAACTTTTGAATAAATGTTGCTTCAGAATCACAATGGATCTACAAACAGGTCTGACCATGTATAACTCTGCCACTTTTTTCTTTCCATTGCTCAACACAGATAACAGGCAGTACATTCTACAGTCATCCTTGCTTTCTCCCAAGAATACAATTCAGTGTTTCCTGTTGGCAAAGGTGTTGCCTTGTCCCTGTATGGCTAAGCACACAGTGGTTAGAATAGTCACCTGGGCCGCAGAAGACACAGGTGAACATCTGCCTCATTCAACCAAAGGATTTAATCTGATTTTTTTATATACTAAAAGGCCTGTGACTGCAGAGCTCAAAAGTAAATGCCTTGTTTAATATTTTATGTTATTGCACCTTTTAAAAATAATTAAATACTACCTCTTGTAAAGAAATAACCGCTGTTTTCTGATGTTTATGATTGTCCCTTGCACATGTCCTATTTCAGAAGAGTTTGAGGCAAGTGGAAATCCCTGCTCTGTCCACTGGAACTGAGATTTCAGCCTGTGCCTTGTATATCAGAGGTGAATATTTTGGTTCCTCTATATCCACAGACATCCACATCCACACACAGCCTGTACTGTAACACTCATAGGCTATCTTACAGCTGACAATGCTTCCTGAGAAATTCCTTGTTAAAATATAATAGTTTTGGGAAAAAAACCACCATTAAAAAAAACCCAAACCAGCATTTTCTGACTAGCCATATTCTCTTACTGCAATCATTTTCTGCCAAAAGAAAGGTTCTGTTATGCAAGTATGGAAAAGAAGAGCTTCTTCAGCACAGAAGAAAAGGTGTTTGGCCATACCTTTATATTATTCTAATAAAAATATCTTTTCAGTACGGCCACTCTGCCAAAAGTTCTGATACTATTCACACTTCAAACATCCGTGAAACAAATCAGCTCATTTTAATTATTTTCCATTCTAATAATTTTATATTATTTGTGATTGTAACAGTTAACAGGAGATTAATGTTTTCTTGAGACTGCCTCTGCCTTGACATTTATAGGATTCTTTCTAAATGTCATTGCTTTTTCTTAATAAGATGACTCCTTTCAAACCAATATTTATATATGCAATTAGATAGTTACTACAGAAGGCAAACACCATCCTGCTAAAGAGTTTTCTTTTAATATTACATCGATTTCAATTCTGCAATTCATTGTGGAGTTACAGCAAAGTCTTTGGGACAATTCACTGCCAAAGGGTACACTTTTGTCTTGAATAACTCCATTATGAAGTAATCTAAGTGCAAGAACTTAGCACGGTTAACAAGGCCTTTGCTAGAGTAGACCAAATCAGTGAGTCAGATTATTTATTTGAGCAACCTGCTCACCTGTGTGAATAGCTCGCCTGTTCAAAGGCTACTGAAAAGTCCACTTCAAGATTTGATATCGCTATCCCTTATAGCAAAGCATAAGTCTTTACACAAACACACACACACACACAAAATCCCAGCTGTCAAAGGTGTCATATATTCATCTTTTACTTAAAGTTATACAAGAAAGGTAAATTTTTGAAAAAACAACAACAAAGCCATAAAAAAACCTGTCAACTTGATCCCTTCTTTGAAACAATTTCAAAATACCTTTTTGGGGGGGAAGTTTTAATTTTGACAAATCATAAATAGTTCGCTATATTTTTAAAATTTAAAGCTGAATTTATCTTTACTATAAAAGAAAAAAAGATGTCTTTCATTGAAATTCTTGTATGTTGCGTGAATCCTTCAAACATTTGCAATATGACTAATCTGTGTGAGCTACTGTACACTGCGAGTTCTCTGTTTCCCAAAATGCTCCAAGTTCATTCATGATGTCGTAGCCTCAACATCAGCGTACTTATTAAAGCTGAAAACACTCATTTTTACTGTTGCTGCTCTTGAATGTTGTAGTTGGAGAAAAAAATTATTAATTTTTAATATAAGTCAATAAACAACAATAACACTTTGAATGTTATCTGAAAATTAAGTTAGTACTGACTTTTATGCTGTTCCTTACTGTATCAGAAAATAATACAGTTTGGTCTGAGCAGGAAAGAGAACCCGTTAGTTGCCCTTCAGCTAAAACCCAAATACATTCTCTGACACTGAAAACCTGCGTCCGTTTTGTAATTTAGACTGCTCATGGTCAGGTATTTCAGATGTAACGAGTGAACAGTCAGTTTATTACATTTCATATCTGTTTACTTCTATCAAATTTATTGTAGCTTTCATTGAAATAAGAATGAATGCTTTTCTTACACAGTAAAGTGCTTTTCAAATATCATACCTTCTAGCACCGTGAAACTGTCTGAAATTTTGGAGATTTAAAGTGGTGTGATAATCTGTCAGCTGGTCTTCAAAACATGTACAAATAATAGGTCTGGTTTCAAATCAGACTGCCTAAAATTAGATACTTAAACATCTATTTCAGAGCTCTAGATTTTGAAGCACTTAGGAATGATCTGAACTCAATATTTTTGTTTGCTGATACCAGAGCATAATTTCACACCAGCTATAAATTCAGACACTTCATGCTGCTTGAAACTAGGACAGCTACTGCCAAGAATCTGTAACAGAGAAAACTTAGTGCAGTTGCCTCAAAACAGTCTTTAATAATTTCTTCAGTTAAGGAAACTGTTTGTTCTGCTTTCCTTTCTCATTTTCTTACTCATTACTAGATAAGCCCTCCTTAGTTTCTCTTTCCCTGAGGTCTACCATGTCACTTGGTCCCTGTCCTACATATAAATACATCTTGAACAATATACACCACATCAAAAGTCAAGAAGCACTGCTATATGTGGTGGAGAAACAGAGATCTTCAGGAAGGGAGGGAAAAGATCCCTTATGTGAAAGAAGAAGCTGTGGGAAAGTCCTACAGAATAGGTCAAAAGGAGAAAATATAAGAAATAGAAAATACTACTGAACAATTAGCATTTCTATTAAGTGAGTTCTCGGAGTTTGGGTGTCACAAATGAGCAGTGTGAAATCAGAAGAGAGTGTGATTCAGAGACGTGGATACAAAACCGGTAGCCGTTTCACTGCTGATCCCAACAATATTACACGTTTAATAAACCAAAGCCCAGCAGACTAAGGCTGATCAATGGACATACCATACACTAACTGCCACTTGAAATTCTTACGCATCTTAGCGATGGGCGTGGGAGTATCAGTGAATATAATGACATGTATTGCTGTATGACAAATTGTATGCCAACTGTTTTAGACAGTTTTGTAGGGTAATTATCCCTCTTCTTCAACATCTTTCTAAGGAGAACCTAGGGAAGTAAGATGTGTAACTCTGAGAGGCAGGAACATTTGGGTGTTTTAAGGTCTTAATGAAACTGTACATAGACATTGTATCTCGCCTTTATTATCTCTGTAGGAAAGACAGATTTAAACTGAGCTCAAAAAACTCTTTATATGCCCTCTTCCAAGAAAGCTTCCCTGCTTTGTGGATTCAGTTATTTATCATGGGCTTTACTGTAGGGCTAGTGGATGACCTCCCATAATAAGAGAGATAACTCCTTATGCTGGGAACTGCAATATAAAAGCACAGTAAAACACAGCCCCGTTTGTTTGTCTGATGAAGATTTTTATTTTTCATTTTTTAACCAGTCATATTCAAAGTAAGAATGACCTCAGATTGGTTTTGCTGTCATTTGCACCACCCAAAATTGAAACCTTACTTTCTTAAAACCACCAGGTGACACTACTGAAAAACTAATGCAAATAAACACAGAATCAAACTCTGTATTTTCAGTTATCCAAAAGATTTCGAAGCTATGACTTCTTATAATGCTAAGGTTAAGTGGTCATTCAGCAGCAGTTATTTCAAGGTAACTGAAATTCAGGCAAGGCAATCTAAGGGATTTTAAAATAACACATAATGCTAAAAAAAAAAAAAAGGCTTTTAGAGATAAATATTTTTTTCTGATTTTCTAATACCACCAAGCAGTGGTCATATTTATCTGCCCAGTGCAGTGCCAGATATATTTTAATTCTTCTCTTCCCAAACAACATTATAAAGTACATCGTAACTCTATGGCAAATTGAGTACCAGTTCTATTACTTCAGCTTAGCAATCCACAAATTCTGAACTGTGAAATGCTAAATAACAGGGTAAGCACATATCATCACTACAGGGCCTGACAAACAGCTGAATATTTACCCTGCAAATTAACTGCATTTTAAGCACTCCTAAATGGGTGAAAAAGAAAATCTTAGACATGTAAATCCATACAACAAATTTCATCTGCTTGTGAAGATGTGTAGTAGCTAATTAAACTGTAAGAAAATGATTTTATCTAATATATTTATACCCGGTAGATGAACAGCAGCTACCAGTTTCTTTTATGTGGTTTGCTTTCTGACCTGATAATTTTTAGAAAGCATTGCTCCAGAAATGGGAGGAATTCTTAATAAATGTATGGTAATTGCCTTAAAATGTTTTTATTCTAATTGTTTTACTGTTATTTCTTGCTAAAACTGGTCATTTTTACCAGAGACAATATTGCATAAATGCACTGAGTGAATGTGTGCAGGGGTTACTGTTCGCAGCAGTGAAATGCATCTTAGTCCTCCCTATAACAAGTTCCATAATAACTGATAATTAAAATCCAAATAGTCAACACTGAAGCTAAAAAAACTAGCAAGATAATTTAACCATTAGGATGGCTTGAACAAAAATTAAAGATCGAGAAAGATAATAAAATACTGACAATTTTCTCCACTTTCCATTTATTCTGCTCACAGAGGCTCGCACCCCCACCTAAGCTAAGGGAACAGGAACTTCTGTAGAAGTAGCACTTTCGCTGTTGGTTCATTATCATCTCTGACTGTCTTACTCCACCACTGCCCTTTCAGGTGTAAAGCTTCAAAAGAGGCACACAAATACTGTTTTGAGGACAGCTGCGCTACGTATTTGCTAACTGAGATATTATACCTGCAGAAGCACCCTCCCAGTTACTCTCTAGCTGTTGTACCGTCTGCTCCGTTTCATTGCTACTTCTCTTTTTCTCAGCATTTGGCCCCGCATAGAAAGAAGGATATTATACCAAATATGATAACAAGTACCAAAGATAGAATTTTGGTTTGCCTACTGCTAATAAAAAGCATACTAAGAAAGTTATTTTAACTACCTGCACATTTGCATGGCAACACACACTGAATTATCTATAAAAGCCTTATTCTGTTACACAGAGGATACCTCTATAGCCTATAAAATGAACAAGTTAAGTAGGATGGAATAAGGAAGGTGAACTTAAATGTATTCCTTACAGAAGAAATGGTTAATGCTTTTTTAAGAATTAGGAAGATCTAGTTAAATCCAACATGGAAAGAATGAGGTCAGTGTAAAATTGAAACAGAAATCTGTTAGTATGGAAAAAGTGTTTTTGTGGGAATTAAATGCTCTAGTAGCCAAGAGAAGGTGGAAATAACTATGATAATTATAGGTACAGACAGGCATAAGGAAATATGACAGTACCTCTTCTGTGGTTTTCCTTGAATTTTGGAACTTAAAAAGTTTGACGCTCAGTGGATTTGTCATTGTGACCGATTTATGAGTTCCTTTTCTAGAACGTAACAACCACTGTGGCATATTCCCATCACCTTTTTGAGCCTTCCCTGTAACCTAACCCACTTTTGCTTGGCCCCTACCCAGACAGGCAGGAAACAGCATGAACTGTGGTTCCCTCAGACTCAGTGTAAACTGAGCAGACAGCTGGCTGCTCTCAGCTTTTGGACAAGCCAAAAAGAACAGGCTCCTAGCTGTTGGAAGGCCCATTGACTGGACTTGGAGGCTGCATGCTGCCTCTAAATCAATCTTTTTTTTCCCACTGTAAGAAATTAATTTTTTTTTTTTTATTTCTGCCTCTCTGTTAAATCATGTTGAAGATGCTAGATAAGCTCAAACATAATAGGGAAATACATAGATGGATACACGAAGACAAAATGGATGCATAAATCTCATTTTCTAAGGAATCCGAGCATAGCTTTTTAAGAAACAACACTGATTTTATGGTAGGAACTTGAATTCATTAGGGAAGAAGGTAAAGGCATAAAAATTACATTGAGTTTGTAATTGAGAGCCAGCATATTACTGTTGCTTAAATTCTTAAAATCATTAATGTCTCAGTTATTTCAATAGTGAAAAGATTACTGGATGGTTAGTTTTGTTCTGCAGAAAGCACATTATATTTCCTTTTCACATACCAAACTTTTATTTCCAAACCAAATCTTTTGCTTTGTAGGACAGCATGTTCTCGAAACTTTGAAGAAGTCACTAAGTTAGGTCTCCCTAGAGGTGGTGGAAGACATTCACTTCTGAAAGCACACGTAGAGCAAAATAATACTTGGATCTCAGAGGACAAAACCAATGCTCCTTCAATTTATCAAGACGAGACAGAGCCACCATGGAGGTATCTTAAAGACTGTGATGCATTTTTTTTTACTGTGCAAAGACAGTGGGCTGAACTGAAGTTGTATTAAAAGCTTAGACAAACATGGAAATTATTTTGGGAACCAGAAAGGGGGAATTGTTTGAGGCTACTTCTCTACATGTCAAATTTACTATTGAAACATTCTTTAGCTTTCAGGACACTGAGACCTATGTGGCTTCGCTTCTTTCTCTTCACATCAGTCTCTATTCTTCTTTAGGGCCTCCCGTCTGGGTGGGATTAATAGTTTTCACCTGTGCACAGATGAACAGGGAATTAGATAAAAGGTCTGATCTGACACATCTGTAGACAAGGCCTGTGATCTTTGTCATTTCAGTCTTATGTAAGGCAGTAAATTAAGTAAAATATGATTTAAGGGACATTGGATATCTGGAGATGAACAAATAATCATATAAAACACACTATAGACCATACTTTAAGTTAGGGTGTCCATATAGCAACTAAAATACCAGGGAAAGAGTCAGAAACAAGAGATCTTGAAACAATAGATTTGCTATATTTCCAGAAGCACAGATTATGTAACAATAAATAACAAAATAAGACTTATCAGCTTGCTCTGTTAAGGGCAGGATAATTCTCTATGAATAAAAAGTAATGGAAGAGTCCTCTGAGACAACATTCCTACGTCTTCGAACTCACAGGTTCCACACAGGCTCTCACCTGCAGGTACACCGATGCTGTGAATCCTGATTTAGGGTCCTGCTGGCTACACCAATATTCAAAAAGAACATGATCTAGGAAATTTATATCTATGACATAATATAGAATCCCTAGTAAGCAAATAATTTGCTAATGTTATCAGCGCTATGTGTTTCTATCCTTTTAGCTTTCTATTATATATACTCTGTAAGTAATATCATCTGTATCCATCCATGTTCATGACATCTTGTCTGTATTGTCTTCCTCTTTACTTACTCCCTGCATTGTGTACATAAGATTTTAAATAAAGTCAAACCACATAAAGAACACGGAGGACCTACTTTCTGTAACACTATGCACATCTATATGGCCTCATCACCCTGCTCTGCAGCTTTCTTATCCCTAACTGCTTACATGTCTCAGGCTTCTGCCTCAGCTATGGAGCAGCATTTTCAGAATAACCTAGCGTATAGGAAGACATGGTAACTGGCAGCTGGCTCAACTAGATATTTTTCATTTGGTGTCACGGGGACTCCGCTATGGAAGAACTCATAGACACAAGGAAGTTAATCAGCTGCAGTCTTCCGATTAAACTGAAACTGGACAAAATCTGATTTTCAGCATACAGAAAAATAGTAAGAGTAATTATGCCCGATGGAACTAGTAGATGCAGTTTTACACACGTCATTTAATTCAATATAGAGTCAAATATATTTTGGAAAATATCTTCCAGCTTTTTTTAAGATATCACCAATAAAAGTATGCTCCTTCTTTCTCTGACTGACTAACGCCTTGCATTTGAAGTTACTGTCCACAGTTTATATCCATATAAGCAGATGAAATATTATAGAGGTCAAAATATAAACCTGTTCCATATAATGATGAAGCCACATTCAGAAAACTAGGATTTGGGGAAAAACAGAATCACAGAATCATATAGGTTGGAAAAGACCTTTAAGATCATCGAGTCCAACCATAAACCTAACACTGCCAAAACCACCACTACACCATGTCTCTAAGTACCTCATCCAAACGTCCTTTAAATACCTCCAGGGATGGCGACTCAACCACTTCCCTGGGCAGCCTCTTCCAATGCTTGATAACCCTCTCAGTGAAGAAAAATTTCCTAATATCCAGTCTAAACCTCCCCTGGCGCAACTTGAGGCCATTTCCTCTCATCCTATCACTTGTTACCTGGGAGAAGAGACCGACCCCCACCTCTCTACAACCTCCTTTCAGGCAGTTGAAGAGAGCAATAAGGTCTCCCCTCAGCCTCCTTTTCTCCAGGCTAAACAGTCCCAGTTCCCTCAGCCGCTCCTCATAAGACTTGTGCTGCAGACCCTTCACCAGCTTCGTTGCCCTTCTCTGGACACGCTCCAGTACCTCAATATCCCTCTTGTAGTGGGGGGCCCAAAACAGAGTGAGGATAGTTTTCCTTGGGGAGAAACTTTCATTGAAGTATCTGCCAGAACACTCAATTAGCAATTTTAAACTTGCCAACTTAATTCTGCACAGCCTCCATTCATATAGCCAAGTGTTCAAAACTAGATTCTCCTTCTCCATCTTCCCTGTTTAAAGCCTTCTTTGCCCCATCCTATTTAGCAACATGGGAAACAGCATTTATTTGTTCACCAATACAAAGCCTCCCTAAACTAAGAAACAATGAAATGGTCAACCTACTGGAACCATTTGTTAGGTATGCATTATTTGGTCCAGATTAACTTGGCTGAGAAGGCCACAGACCTCCTTGGAATCCACCTGCTGTGACAGTCACGGTCTCAGTAACGTGACATAGGAGATCCTGTGTGGCTCTGTAGCCCCACTTATAGCCAGGGTTTTCACAGTATTAGGAGTACAATTGCAGCTAATATGTCGGCACTGAAACAGTTAATCCTTTTCCAAGGCTACTGGTTTTCAGTTAACATATTTCAAAGTATGCAGGCAGATGGCATCACTCGCAAAGCTATTGTTTTAGTTTGTCATGAGACAGAGCAGCACCTGGAGAGAATGCAAAAGTTACCATCAAACAGGATAAATGCAGACCCGGTATGTTTGACAGAAATAAGTTAAATACTTCAACAAATAAAATATTGCATATTTTTTAAAGATTGCTGAGATGTCTGAATCTGTGTGGAAACTTCAAACACATGGGTTTTCCTTAAAAACATTGTGTAAAAGCCCTTGCTGCAAGTCTTGCCAAGGTCAAACAGGAGGTGCCTGAAGTGAACAAATATAATAAAAATAATTCTGTACCATTTAAGAAGCATATGAAAAGTCTAGATGACAGGCTGTGTTATTTCACTTATTCTGGTTGCCTAATTATTCAAGTGCCTCTACAACAAAAAAAAAATTCTTAGCGAAGTATTGCTTATGTTGTGAAAGAGACATCATAATATGTAATGCTTTAATAGTCATCTGAATTAAGATTCAGCTTTGCACAATAAAATCCTATCAGAACCTTCTCAAAAATCCCGTTATATTGGTTACATATATCTAGGAGTTTCCACCTGGCTCCTTTAAATAATTTTCTTATAGATCAGACCATACTATATGGAGGTTTTCTTGTATTTACAGACAAAGATGCAGAGACATTGGATGTGTCTTCACATCCTCAATTCTATGGTGCAATGTGTATTTCTACAAAGTAGAGAAGTAAAAATAGAGGTGCAATCAAATAGCAGAGACATCTACTAAGGTACAAATATGATGCAAATGCAATCACTACAAAAATATTCCAGCTTTTTTTGTGCTACATAAAGCCTCAGGCTTCTTTCTCTGTATCTGATGCATTTGAGAACTATTGTTTGCTGCAGATGTGACCCAGCTTTCTTGGAATGAAGCAGAAGGCTCCTTAAATCTAATATGGCATTACTGAGCTACATTACCTCTTTTGAATGAGAGAAGGAAAGATACAGGAAGACCAAAAGGGATAGAAATTATTAGAAGAAAAAAAAAGCAAAAGAAAAAAAAGCACAATTAAAAAAAAAAAATCAAAAGCTTAGAAGAAAAAAGAAGGGATAGTAAGGACACTATTCGGGATGCTGGGACCACACATGGGCACACGCACATAGAGAAGATGCCCTGCACATCATGGACAAGCTCTGCCTAAAAAAAGAACACAAGAAACAATCTTACTGCAGAAACAAACAGAGGCAAGTACACAGTTTTGTGCCATTTTCAGTGATTTCTTGCCAATGATAGGCTAGTGAATTGGTCATTTTTTATGCGCTATTTGAAGCATTAAGAACCAAAGGTGGCTGTACATGACTGAGTCTTACCCATTACACCTGCTTAATTACAAGCCATAGAATCAAAGGAAACAAAAATGACTCCGTGGCTCGTTGCTTGAGCCCTCAGCGAGGCACATAAACTGCTCTTGTGTGCAGCTGTATTACAAGGAGATAAGCACTTTTCAATTAATTACTTATTTTTTAGCCATAACCTCAAGAGTTTTTGCACTGTGGGACAGATTCAGGATTACAGATCTTTCTTCATAGATACCTGTTGCTCACTGTCTGCCTTTTTTCTTGAACCATTTTGGGTCTACACTAATACAGGAGGAAATAAATGCAGCCAAAACACATCCTCTAGATTACAACTTGTTAAAAAAAAAAAAAAAAAAAAAAAAACACGAAAAAAGACATGGTTAAAATGTACCTTTTGTCCATTACACTGTTTCAGACTTCTAGTGTTCCCATTCCTCACAGACAATATTGAATCATCTGTAAAGAGTCTGAAGATAAATTTTAGACCAGCTAATACTGCAGAAGATAACTCACGTGAGGTGTAGGGAGGCCAAGGTTTAAAGTCCCTGCTTGGCCCAACACAGAATAGAAACCCAACCTGCCTCTGAAAGCATGGGTAAGTATTCTGCCCACTGCTCCACTGAGTCATTTAGAATTCCTGTCTCTACCAACAATCTTTTAATTTTTTATAAAAATTGAAATAACTTCCTTGGAGACACTCAGGCTATAGTAGTATGGAGGTGAAGTTACTTACTTACTTAAAATGAGAGCTGGGTTGAAGCCAAGGCAAATAGGGATTTAAACTTTATTTTCTTACATCCCAAAAGTATTCCTTAACCACTGTGCTAACTTCTGCTTTGACATCTTTCTTCCTATCTCTCTCTTCCTCCATCCTGGGCATACAAGACATCCTGAAGCAATGACAGTACCTCAGAAGAAGAACTAACTTTGACAAGTCACAATTTTCCACCCCCTGCACCACATGCACCTGTCCTGTTTGCCTGCGTAGTTATCAGATTCCCATAAACAAATAAATATAGTCTTTTCATATGTGCATGAATGTATCATGGGGATATAAGTAAACTTGATGTCACCCTTGCAAGGAAATAGCATGTACGAGTACATAATAAGGAAAGTTTACTTTCCCTCTCTGTCTTGTCTTCTTCCCCTAATATACATGCATTAAAACATAGACCAGAAATGCAGGTAGTAGAAGCACACAACAGACATCACAGCATAACCAGACTGGTGAAATATAATTGACTTAGGAAAAAAAACCACCTAAATTAAATTTTGTACTCCACATTTAGGCTTGGCAATGAAGCTATAACAATCTCAGAGCTGTGTTATTATCACCATCCATTTGGCCCATTTGATGTGTTTTGATGTTAAGCAAAGTATGCAGAATGCATTTACACAAGCCAAAACCAAAATAAATGCATTGGTCTCAGGTGCAGTATTGATCTACTCTGGTACTGAGAAATAGAATATACATAAATATTGCATATTGAAAAAAATGTAATCTGTCATTTCACAAGAGAAGCATTTCATTAGTTGTAATAAATTACTAATCTGACAGATTGCAGACAGAGTAATGTTTACAATATTTTAAGGTTCATCTTGTTTCCTTGTTCTTTTGTGCTGTTTTGGCAGGGAGAGATAATTCATGCTTTCTTTTTTATCCGACTGTAACGGCAGTGCAGTAAATTATGTCTGAGGTTATTTTAGCCAATCAGAAACCCTGATTAGGTGTAGTCTAATTAAGGAATAATGAATGAGGAAGTGACAAATTTCCTCTTCCTCATTTATTTTTGTAATTAAATTGCATACGGCACATCAATCAAATAATCTACATTATTAGAATTTGCAAACTTTTTTTGGAAGCCACGTGTTGCTTTGTTGGCAGGAGCATTTATCAGGTTTTATGACCAGCTGTCAAGCAATCATAAGGTACCAACATTAAGCTATCTATCTGATAAATGTCCTCAAGGAAAGATGGAAAATAATCAGCTGTAGCTGCTACAAGAATGCTGGAACAGCGTGCAGTGTTTCCACTGAGTGTAGAAGAGGGTCAGAGCTTGATGTTAAGATAATTATTTAGGTTGTCAGACAACTAAGGCTTAATAATTCTCCCAAGCTCTTAAACTTCTACAGTTTAGTCTATGGTGTCATTTGTCCTTCTGTAAGTCTTGATCTGGAGTGAAGAAGTGATAGAATAAACTGAGTGCTGAATAAATTAGAGGTGAAAACCTCTATAAAGAAGATGGATAAACACAGCTCTCCACAATATTAAGTTCACAAGCAACAGATAAAACATACAAAATGTGGAGTTAGGAAGTAGTAAATAAAACAGTTTAGGAATGTTCAAAATATAGGGAATTGCTTTTGAAAACTTTCATTTTTCAGAGAAAAAAGGGCCAAAATACAATTTTAGCCAAAATGCTCAGTTGGAATATTTCCTTGATGTCATATGACAGGAGGAGTTCAAGATTTAGAGAATCTTCCCCTTTAATGGGACTTCTGTCTGCTCCTATTTACTGTATTCCCCATGCTGTTACCCAGACCAACACTTTCCTTAGTGAATAAGACTGTCAAGGCCACGAAGCGTTATGTGGGGGGAAATACAAACAACGTTCCTGTCTTTCAGTGAGAAGGAGCACGAGGCAACAACTGCAACTTCACTGTCATGCAACCTTTCTAACTTAAATGCTTTCCATTTTCATGCATTTGTCTGGGGACTATTTAGTTTCAACTATTTATTTTAAACTTTTCTTTTTGAAAGCAAATTCTGTTTGCAAAATGTTTTCTTCAGCTGCAAATCAAATTCTCATGAGAAAAATATTTCCATCAGGAAGGTTTTGACCAGGGCTTCTACAGCTCATCCTGAGGCTGACAAAACTGACTCATTCGCAGTAATTCACAGCACCTCTCTTTTCAGTTCCCCGTCTATGAAAGGTGGACAGTCACACCTGTACATTTACTTAGTATTATTAGCTAACATTCAAACTTCCTGGTTTCATTATTTCATTTTTTTTAATTTCTGGTTTTTAAGAAGTATCTCATCATGCCAATAGTTATTGCTACAGTTGGGTGACAACTTTAACATGGGGATAAGAAATAACGATAAAAATTTCAAATGTAGAAATTGTCACATACAACATGGATGCACAGGGCATCAGGACTGGCTGTCTAGTGTCAAAAATAAGCTGATCCACATAAATTAATTTATATTATCTACAGCATTAGCCAGCTAGCCTCCCATACTACATAAATAGTAAATTGAAGTGAAATGATATAGTGACAGAAGAAATCAGAAAACCACTACTGTTACCGAAATAAGGCCAATTTTTTCTCTCATCCATTCCCTTTACGAAGATACCGTGGTACCAAGGTTTTTTTTGGAATTATTAAATTATATCTGAGGCAGAAATAAGCATTGTGCTTGTAATTTGAAAAGAATTGGACAAGAAAACCCCATGTTATAATTCTAACCTAAGTTCACAAAAGTTTGGAAAGTCTTTTTCTTTATAGAGGCATAAGTAAATGATATAAAGCAAACTCCAGGAGAAGCTGTGAGAGGAAGACTTATTTTCTGTCAGGTGTTCTTGTCTTACAGTAGATCTAATGAGCTCCTTAACACTCATGACAGGGGTAAGTTTACATGTGTATGGGTATTTAGGTAAGACACAGGCAAGAGGTATTTGATAGCTTCCAAAGAAAAAGCTTTACACTTTGCACTTGACATAAAAAGCATAATTTGCTTTGCATTGCTTCTCATCTAGGTTCAGTCTCTATGTAAGGGTTTAACTTAAAACCTCAAGGAAATCTGAGCACTTAGCTCCTACTTGAGAATTAGAATGCAACAGAAGGAAGTTGTAGCCCTAAAGCCCTCTGAGAATCTCCTTTTTCCATTTAAAATATCAAGACATGAACAAGAACCCTAACTCTATCCTCTCAAAGATGATAAAAAGAATAATGACTTAAGTATGCATTCTCAACACATATTTTCACATCACAAATAAAATAGTTCACAAATTTCTATGTACATATTTTGTCATGGTGACATTTACAATTTCTTCTTTCTAGGGATGGATTCCACTAATCTATATGAAAAATAACAATAGAACCAAAAATTTCTTTCAGGCCATCTTTTTCACTGCACTGTTTTCAATGCAAAGAAAATAAGGACATAGTGATACAGATATGCCACATTATATCTACATATTGAAGATAAAAATAAAAACAAAATGGAAAAATCCCATGCTTTTGCATTATACCTGGCAGACAACTTAATCTACAATTATCAGCATTAACACAAACTTTGAAATCTTCCAATGTTAAGCCTTTATGTTTCATTACAAAAATTACTCTGCTGTAAAATTACCAGGTAGTAGTTACAACTATGGTTATGGTTTGAATGACAATCTTTGCTTTGCATGCAGAAAATGCCCATAGTTCACATGTTCCCTGGTATTAGTCTGCGAAGTTTGAAAGATGGGTCACCGTATTCAGAATATGAAGTAATTCTGAATGTTTCTTAGATACTATCAAAACACCAGAATTTTTTGATACATTTATCACTGGAAATGGGAGCTAGGAAGGAGGGAGCAAGACCTTGGGTTTTGGTCTTTGCAAATGGTGAGTTTGAATATCCTTTCAAATTTCAGTAAGTCCTATATGCTTAAGGATGAAAAGCACTTGAGAGAAATAAGATTGTATTACTTTAAGCTGCCAAACACAGGAATATAATATCGATCCTCAAAAATCATTATACTGTTGATGCAAGGGGAGGGAAAAAGAAGAAAACCTCTTTCTATTAATGGTTCAGGCAACTATCACAAGGGACTTCCAAGTCCTAAATTTGCTGCAACTCTCAGCAAATTAAAATATGCAAAACTTTTCAGAGTTTTAATGTAGTAAACATTTCAAAAGCCATTTTTCACTATTTCACTGTGAGTATATACCACTAAGCAGCTGGGAAATCTAATTTAGGTTTGAAATCTGCTTGCAGTTTTGAGATCCTTGGCACTATTTCTGGGGAGGTCCTTGTATAATGTCTTTAGAGCAGAATAAAAATGTTATATAATGAGAGCCAAATCTGTTGTAAGGTAATGAAATGGCTTTACTCATTTATTGTAGGTGCCCATCTTTTTCCCTTATTCCATGCCCAGCAGGTCAACACAGCAATATTATTTTAATCACATACAATTCTATTTCTAATGTCCGATTTAAGCAACCAACTCCCTCTATAGTATTCGAACTATTTAGGAAATGTAGTTCTTATGTGTGGGTGGGTGAGAAAAAGAGGTCAAAAGGGTTAAAAAAAGCTTATTTTAAAATATCTCATCGTTACTTGACACTGTTGACTGTGGTTGTATTTGTCATTGTCTAGAAGCACAGAAAGTGGAAAAAACAATGTTAGCAGGTGCTTTCCATTTGGATTTTTCACTACCAGTGGCTTTCCTTAGAAAAGTATTCTTCAACCATGTACAACTATTCTCTCTCCCTAGTGACAGAAGCTGTTGAAGAATCTTTAAATTTAGCTATAACAAAAATAGTTCACTTGAATACCATTATTTCTCACAGCAATTTCTTCTTTACCTAGGTTGCATGTGCACTTGGTAGCAACAAAGTAGTTATTTTTTTTTCTATTTCCCTAGGTCTTATATCTTTGTATAAGAAAATATAAGGAAACTATTCCTCTACCCATTCATGTTTTAGCTGTAGCGTATATTAACTAGGAGTGGTTTATGTTTAGGAAGGTTTAGTGCTAGTAAGGTTTATGTCAGTTTTATTGGAAGCATTTAACAAGATTCAGTGTTTGTCAGCAGCTGGACCAGTGAGCAGCCTGATGGTCACTGAGTATAAATGCCGTGGTAGGCAAGAAAACACAGATCATCCCCAAAAATGAGAAGTAAAAAATAAACCTTAAGAGCATTTTAGAAGCATTTACAAGCACATTCAAAATTTCACTTCTTATCCTATCACTTAGGCTGTTTTGAATTGCTGTGCCTAAGTGAGGACAATCCTTCAGAGTAAATGACAGTGTGGCAGCGCTGGAAAAAGAAATTATTATGTTGGTACTTACAGTGTATTCACAAGTAGAAAACATATCCTTTTTTTCCCTTCTCAACGTGGCTACCAGCCTGAGTCTCTCCTGTGTGATATCTACAGTCAGTAAAAAGTATTGATATGTTTTCTTCCTGTTGGAAATTGCTCCATGTTCATGTTAGATACTCAGGCTGGGGGGACGGGGGGGACGGGGGGACACAAGGCACTCTACTTGCAAATAATCTCTCACAGCTCTCACAGCAGGTCAGGGACAGCCAACTTTCCTCACCAAAAAAAGAAAAAAGCAAGGAGCAAAAGACAGAGAGGCAGATCTGATTTCTGCTAATGTCCAGCCCGTCTGCTCAGCCAGATGGCCAATTGAATCACAAGAGGAAGGTGTCACAGTCACAGAGAAACCTGAGGCTTTCCTGCTTTGTCATACTCTAGCCAAAAATAATAATTCAACAGCAGCCAACAGAACCCTAAAGGCTTTGTGTACTAGCATGCCGAGCTTTCCTGTAATCACTGTGATATCTCCAGGAACAAGGGGTGGCATGAATCATTATTTGGATGTGATAACATGACCCATACAAACATTAGGGGATAATGGGCAAGTCTGTACTCTGCAAATCGAATCACACCATGATCCATCATTAACCTAAGTGAGATATTGCTTTATTGAAGTAGCCCTGTAAATGAATAGGTCACAGTCTATTTAAAAGCTGAGAGATTTGTTAATGTTCCAAGGCCTTATATTCTATGAGAACATACAGCCTGAGTATAACTGAGATTGTAAGTATGCTCTTAAAGGGTAGGTAGGAAAGACGGGAAAACCTAAGATTTAGACAAGAATAATTTTAGAACGTTCCATTGAAACATACTTATTTCCTCATATATAGAAAGGTATTTTTATATGTGTCTCAATTTAAATTTTGTCTTAAAGGAAGAAAATAATCACTAATTTCAAAATGTTTTATTCCTCACAAACTTTATAGCACAAGGAGTTAAGACTTTGGGACTGTGCGAAAATTAATGCACTTCCAGTTAATCTGAATCAGCACTACATGACAAATTAATATTGCCCTTCAGAAAGGAGCTTCAGAATTCTGCTTAGGAGGTTTTCAACATTAAGCTATTTAATTGCTACTTTTAGGAACTCTGGAGTTTGCATAGACGTAAGTCCAGGTGTTAATACCAGTTTTTCACTGTTCAGTTTAGATAACTGGTTATGAAGCTCAGTTCTGTTAAGACAAAACTTTCAAAAATTTCTCCCTCTTTTTGCTGCATCTTGGCAGCTTTATTTAATTGTGGATGCAACAGGGAATTATGGACACCATCCTTTGAGACTGCTGAATCATAAATGAAGAAGGAATTATTTTTCTCCTAAATTTTCCTCCTTTATTGTTCTGAAATAAAGTTTAAATCAAGAATTATTTATTTCTTTACCAAAAGACCTGTTTTCTTTTTATCTTTACAGCTATAAAGCTTATAGCAATTCTTTGCAAAAAGGGGAGTAAATAATGAGTCTATTAAGCAAATCATTATACACTAACAAACCAGTTTTGCCTGACAAATGTAGTAATGGGCTTAGCAGTTGAGAGGAAGACATCTTCTCCAGGAACTGCATGGGTAATTTGGGAGGAGCATATGCAGCAGAAATTGGTAAATAGCAGAGAAATCAGTAATCTTAACACCCGAAAGCACTTTTATTTGCTTCTAGGAAGGACAGATGGTTTGCTTCCACTTTCTTCACTTTCACCTTGAAAAAAATCAAAAAATACCTGTGACTACTTCCCATATGACTCTGTTATATAGCTGCTCTGAATATACTTAAGGTGTTTTAAGAGAGTCTGTCTTGCACTTTTTGAGACTTCCAGGGCATCCACACAGAATAACTTTGATTACATTTCTAAAAGGTGTACAGAATAAGTTACTAAATATTACTATACACATTGTTTTGCTAATTTCTTTGTTGGGGCATACTTTGCTTTTGATATACTCAAATTATATACTCATCTCCTTCATACTTCCTCTAGACCCTCTGAGACTTTTACCTGCTGGACTGAAATTCACTACAGCGTACTGCTTTTACTGACAAGAGCCTGAGTATAAGGGTAGTCAATTTTTTTTCTCCAGTCACGGCTTCAAGAAGAACATTCATATTCATGTTTAAACAACTCAGTTCACTCTACAGCCTTGGGAACCAAATCCACTGAAATACCTTTCCTGTGCATAATAACGAAGTCCCCATGAACCACATACATCTTTTGCTGAATGTTAGACACCTGAGTAAGCTACTGTATCAGATGCTTCTCTAACTTTGAAGTCTGTCTTACACTTGTATTTCTGGAACCTACTTGATGACCTAATGATTTTCTATAAAATTTAAATAGCATACCAACTTTTATAGGTAGAAGTTGTTTACCCTTAAACAGTTAGGATTTTATGCAGGCCACTGATGAGTTCTTCTTCCTGATTTCTATTTGATCTAGTAATTGAATAAAAATGCATTTTCTCAGTGTAAGGGGGCAACTGATAAATTAGAGAAGAGCATATAGAAATCAACACAACTGCTTATGACAAAACTTAGAAATACAGGATAAAAAAGCTGCTATCTCTTCTTTGATCACCTTCTCTCTCTGTCACAGCCAAGCAAATAACACTGATACTTTGTTCTTCTTTTGAGTTACACACTGTAGAAATAATAGGTACATTGACCTGAAAAGTTCATCCTTGTCTCCTGGACTATCTGTATGAGTTCTCAGAACCCAACATTAGCAAAATTTTGTTTGTGTTTTTTTTTTTCCTCTATCACTGATACTAGTTTTTTAATGGATAGAATTAGTCTCTGCTCCTATCACTGAGAACAGATGCCATGCTATCATTAAAAATAGAGAATGAATAGCAATATCTTTTCTGATACATTTTCTATAGTCCTCACTCCTGTTTATATACATCCATTTACATACACTAGGAACCCAGCTGTATGCGCAGTCAAGAACAGCCTTTAGCCAACTTTGTGGCTGGTGAGAGTACGCAGTTTTCATGCGTTAGCAGAGTTCAACTGGTTCAATAGGTAAAAACCTAGGTTTCAGGACACAAAGACACAATGTGAAAGACTTTTGAAGTTTCACATGGTAAAATGCATCCTCATTAAGTGATACGTGGTTGAATGTGTCTGTCTTTTAACCCAGAAAGACACCTGACACACCTTATAGAAACATCTATTGGAAAAAAATAGGCACTCTCCTGCCTTCTTTCTGCCTCGTTTAGGTGGCTATTGCAGGTCTTATGCACTGGAGTGAGATATCCCTTTCCATGAACACGCATATTAAATGAAGTGCTTGAAACATCACGTGCTTTTGAGTCACACAGAGGCCTTCTCTAGACACGCTCACAGACTTGCGTTCTCATTCATCTGTATGCTTGTGTGTGAAAATTCTTCTTCCGACAGTGGGCCAAAAGCACAGCTTTAGGCCTGAAGTAGGTTACCTAACGTTTATGAGTGGTTAGAGAGAGAAAATATATGATGGGAGGGTCAAATCTTTGACCTAAAATATAGCTTATAAATTAAGAAAGGGGAAAGACAGGTGGTAAGAAAGTGGCAGACTGGTATAAAATAAATCACCCGTATTACACTTTAGGTGAATCTTCATTAAGTTTACATGTTATTACTAATTAGTGCTTAATTAATTCCTCATTTTCCTATATTAGTCCAACCAAGTGCAGATGTCAGACAGCAAAAATTTCATAGGAGTCTCTCTTCCAACAAAGTCTGCTACCTGAAGGAAGAGCGTTAGACCCAGGCCATTCTGCTGGCTGTTGGGCCATTTCCAAGGAAATCCACAGTGCAGTTTCATGGCTTCCCTAAACTGTACTAACCACAGCTCCCAAAAGGAGCTTTACCAGCAGGTATGTAATGGCCAGGGCAGCAACACGGTAGCCACACTCTCTGCCTGGACAAACGCCTGCTATTTGCCAATAGCAGAACAGTACTATCTTTGTGACTAAGAGAGTCTCCAACCAAAGTTAAGCCACCTTTATTCCTGCTCTGTGCTCCCAAAGAGGCTAGGATCAACCAAAACTAAAGCCAGTTTCTACAGGAATAAATAATTACTGCTGGAATGCAACATGAAAGATGCTGATGAATCAAGCCTGTCATGCCTGTTCATTGAGCTGCCTCTTCAGTGAATCATGCAGCTTTATTTCTCTGACAAAGACCAGAACCAGGGCCATTTCCATCAATGCCAGGAAAGTTGAAGCAAAGAGGTTTTATTTAACTTCAGCTAGGTTTAATTTCTCTTCTTCTAGCTAAGTATTTTAAACCAATAATGGATTTCAGTACTATCATTTCCCTATCTACCATCATTAATTTTTAATATGCAGTTCAATCCATCAGATCATTAACACATTCTCACTGAGACTCATTTTGTTATTCTGAAGTGCTTTCCTTTAGCTGAAGTCATTTTCAAGGTGCATCTCTAATTCTACACAAGTCCCATTGTATTTCATGTTGTTGTCCAAGTTTTCAGTGGTTTATAAGACATAACGTACAAAACAGAACTGAAAAAGAGCCTACTACTGTGGGTGAAGGTGTTGCATAGTCTGCCACCTCTGACTCTGCTACCAGAGGACAGATGTTTGGAGAAAATCTGTCATTTGGTAAGTGACAACGGGAACTAAAAGACAGTAAGTGCAACAGGAGCATCTACTTTGAAGCTGCGGTCAGGGCATCTCAAAACTCAGTTTACAACTAAATTTTGCTGTAGATAGTAAGAATCTATGTACTGAGACAAAGCAGATAAGAAACACAATGCAAAGCAAAAAATGAAGCAAAATATTTGTTACAAGACTTCAAAAAAGTATATAGCTATAACAAGCTATGCCATAAAGTTCACTCGATCTGTCAGAGAAATGCAACCCCTTTCTAGTGTTTAGCAAAGCAGCTATTTCAGAGTCCCTCACAACGGGTTTCACTGGATAAAAGAAACAAATCAGTCAAGGTAAAACAATAAAGAACAATGAAATTAGGAAAGAGGATCCAATAAAACAAACTGCCCAAGACAGTATGTTTTACCCCTGTTTTATTCAATAACAATGTAAGCTCTTCAGTAATGAGAGATGATTAACATCTTGTAGTACATCCCGGTGAAAAAGAGTACTTTCTTTAGCAGAGAGCTTCTTAAAACCATGCTGGCATATATGGAAATAATCTCTTAATATTAAGCAGTCTCTTAAGTGGCATCCTAAACAGAGATAGGCTTAACCGTCTTTCTGAAATTGTGGTCTCTGAACAGCAACTTGTATTAACAAGGGATGATGGAATCTGTAGTCTTTTACCCTCGTTTTTACCTTAAGAAATACGCTGTCAGGTTTACTCTATGGAATCTGATCATATTACAATACAAAATAACACACATGTGAAAATATAACCCAACATTACTTCCGCTACTATGACACGACCACTTATACATATCGTACAGCTCCTAATTGTAGGCCAGTAGCAGTGAATATACAGACACAAATTAATGTACCACAGCAGAGCCTAGCCCTCCCTCCCCATCAAAGACTTTTAAGAAAGTGAAATCTTGAGTGGAAAAAAAGAGGGGCCATCTTTCATATAAGATGTTATATTCCAGTCCCTTTAGTAAACAGTCAGTTGCCTAAGAAAAAGCAAAAATCACATGGTAATTTTCTTAACACAGTCTTATAACATATAACACTTCAGACAACATCCCTTCTTAGTAGCATTTGTCTATTAAGTCTCTGTTACCACCAGGCACCATAATTCATTTCTTTGTGATACCTTAAACTCGGTAAGTGCTATATAAACTCAAATTCTGTTCACCTTTTAAAATGTCTCATAAAAATGTCTCCGTTTAAAGGGTATGTATAAACACACCCAAACTTGTGGATACATACAAATGCTTTAAGTGGAGGCATTTTTATGAGTCATTTAAAAGCAGAATAGTATTTGGCTTCATATAGCAATTTTCACATGCAAGACCCCTCAAAGTGCTTTGTAAATGAATAGCCTGGAAACCAACCGATATACTGATGCTGTAGGTAAGTACATATGATTTGAAGTGGAGAAGATAAATGCAGAGGTATTACAGTTTCTTCTCTTAACACATGAATAGAAAAGCCATGGTTAAATTAAGAAAAATCAAAGACATTATGGAATCAGCATTACTTTTTTCTTGTTCTGTGTTTCTTCACCTGCCTCTCTGTATTAACATTCTTTAATTTACAGGTTCAAACATATCAGCTGTCAGAAATGAATGACAATGTGGAAATGAGATTAAAATGTGGCCATTTTACTCAGTAGCATACTGAAAAAATATCAGTATATTTTATTGTATAAAATGACATAATTTAGATCTTGTAGAAATATTTTTCTTTATGTATTTACACGATAATTTAACTGACCGTGTTTCCTTTCTAGACTTTCACAAGATGATGACACTTCTGCTGGAGTTATTCAACAATTTGTTTATCCTTGCTTTTTTATTTATAGTTTATAGTTCAGTCCATACACACACACATATATCACTGTTTGTCAATATTATGAAAAATATTCAGAAAACAGTTTGGTATTCCTAAAAGAAGGAAACAGAATTGCTTAATAGAAACACGTAAGTGATTATTTTTCAGAATCTCATGACTGTGAATTGGACAACTGTGGTAACAATCAAAATGCAAGTTCGCATCACAAAATGATTTCACACTATACTCACATCTATGCTATTAACTATGTTGTGTGGTATTAAAGTATAAACAATAGAGGCAAAACTTTTATCAAACTTTGAATATTGTTATATAAAAATTGATAAATATTGTTAGAATCAGAAGTAGAATGCATGACCAATACAGCTTTTAAAGTAAATATATCCAAACTTAAAACATGTTCTCTTTCTTTGTTGTAACAGTTTCAGATAATTCTATCTAGAAAATAAGAATACAGATGTAAAGATCACATGCACTATCTTATGATCTTTAAAAGCATAAGAAATATATTTTATTTAAATATTGCTTTATAAGCATAAGAAATATATTCAAGGGCAAAACGTATGATTATGATGTCCTGCTGTGCAGATACTGTCATCTTCAGAATGACATATGTGCAGAAATTATTTTTGTATAACTTCCTCAGGAAAGTTGATATTTATGATCAGTTATGCCTAACAAGAAAAATGTGTTCCAAATAATCTTTGTTTTCATATTTTAAGAGTCAGTTAACGTATAGGATACTTTGAGTGTTGGATCAGTTTTATAGTAGGGCGCATGGTAAGAAAAGTCCCACTGTACCAATGAGATGGCTGCACATACTGCTGTGGGTGTACGTACAGCAGACACAAGTCTGTGTACCCACGCCCTTACCTATGTACTTCATTACATGAAGGCAGTGCAAGTTTTTACCCTGACTTTATCCTCTCCGTTTTAGTGCAACATTTTGCTTTGCATGTGCGTGTCTGAATAGTTTAGAAAGGTTAATATGGGACTAATAGATCCTACGAGCATGTTAAAGACAATTTACCAAAGCTCTGGATGATTGTAAGAATATTTGAAAAATTTACAATGATGCTTTGCACAGTTACATGTAACTTACCCACTTCTCTAATTCTGTGATAACCATTTAAATAGTTAGTTAAACACAACTTCTTAACCTTTTATAAAACATTTATAACCATACCTTTAAGATAGTATAAGAGTATCTAGATAAAAGCAATAAAGACAGAATCATCATGCAATTTTCATATTACACAGGTGTCAACAATTTCTAAAACATTCTTATACAGGAAAGTATTTAAAATAATTTGAATACTAAAATAGCTGTCAGCCTAAAAATTACTTCAGGAAATGAAATTTAGGAATTTGCTAGCCTATAAAATTTTTAAATCATCTCAAGCACTACTATTGAACTAATGGGTTATTTAAGGTTGAAGGAAAGCAAAATAAGCATTTGCTTTCCTTCTGAATACTGATTACTAGTCATCTTTTTCTTCAGAAGAGCAAAACTCCAACTGATGGGTACAAAATGAGAAACTGCATATAGCAAGACAACCGTAACATACATATTTGCCATTCTGTTATCTATTCTGTATTGTATGTCACTGCAACTGAAATAGTATTTCTTCTTATATATTTGGAAAAAAAAATACAAAGTATCAAACATTTTGAGGGAATTCTGTCTATACATTGTGAATAGCAAGGAAATTGTGGGAGACCATATAATCCTATCTGGTATACCATTCAACACAGTAGGTAAACAAATACCATAGACCTGACATTCAGAACAGGTGGGGGGCGGGGGGGGGGGGGTAGGCAGCAAAAATTAGTCCAGATAAAGTAAACTTGAGGAAAAATGTCATATATATGTGATAGATGTGAGAAAGACAAATAGATTATTTTATAAGAAGTCTTATCAAACTAAAACATTTTGTTTCTTGCTTTCCAAAAAGAGAATCTGTTTTCCCTCCCATCTCTAACAGGGACCCCAATCTCAGCAAAAAGCAACATCAGGTAACTAGTTTGATCAGCCAAGATGGAAGCCTTTGGTCTGCATGCTGATATGTTCTGGAGCACTCAAATCAGTTCAGCAATTAACTGCTTATGACTTCTGCAATGTAACCATCTGGCTTTCAGATCTGGGGAAATATTTTGTGAGAAGCCTTGAAACCTCTTAAAAACACGCTGTGACCAATGAAAGGTCTAACAAGATGTTCAGAGGACTGAAATAAAGACCTCCTGACAATTTGTGAATTTCCTAAAAGCATGGTTTCATTGAAACATTTTGATCCTGATTTATTTTGTATCTGAAATGCAATCACATACACAGCAAAAGGTACATTATCATAAGACCTACTTAGTATTCCTGAATTGTTAGGCTTTTTGTGATTTATATTTGAACTTGAAAATAGGGAAAAAATTACCAATAACCTCAACTGTTCATTGATGTTATCCAGCAATAAAGTAGCCTGCCTTCCTATTTAGCTCTGTATAGATATTTGCAGATACAGAAAAAAACAATATTAACCATCACTCAGTACACACAGAAATTAACACAAAGTCCATCACCACCATAGAGTACTTTGAAAGGAATATTTGAAATACAAGAAACATGTATCCTTCTTAATCTAGACTAAATATTTAGAATTGAAATACTAAAGCCACAAAGACATTCACATTAAAAAATTACGTGAAATATTTATTAGGATAAGTACCTTCACACATCTCTGCTATAGGCACACTTGCAGCACGATTTATAATTCAGGGCTAAACTCACCATTAAAATGTTTGTATAAAGATTATGTATGTGATACTGCTCAGCACATAACTAATTTGTAGATCAATTTGAAACCTTACAATAATAAATCCTGGCTTGCATTTGAAAATCTTGTACGTCAGGGCTAAATTTTATTTCTCACCATTAAATTATTTCTGCAGTGCTTTTTTTTTTTTTAAGGGAGGAGGTTGCTCAGGTGTTTTCAAAGTTGCTTCAAGTTGAATTCACATTCCTTACCTTCTGTCTTTTAATTGAACCTTATCACTTTAAAGGTCAATGCTGCAGAAATTCCCGCCCCCCCCCCCCCCCCGTATTCCTGCCTTCCCTCACACACACACAAAAGACTGTGTGCTAAAAAAAAAAAAAAAAAAAAAACCAAAACAAAACCAAACATAAAAATATGGCAAATACGTTTTCAGTCCCACCAGTTTCACACCATCACTGATTTATTTTCCCTTTCAAGTGAACCAAGTCCCGCATTTGGCACGACGTGTTTGCCTTTGTATCAGCACTGATCTTACCACCCACCGCAACCAAAGTAGGTGCACCCGTACCTGTGTATCTCAGAGCCGCTGCCCGACCTGGTGGAGGGCTGGACGCCCGCAGAGCGGGAAGGGAAAGGAGCAGCTCCTTCCTCTCCCTGCACTGCCCCCTCTTCCTCTAGGCACTGCGGACTTGCACACTTTGTTGAGAACTTATTGAAGTTTTGCGATTCCGAACCGGGATGAGCAGGAAATGCAGCCTGCTAATCCACACGGCCGCATTCCTCGCGTGTGCCCCTGCGGCTCCTCCGTGGAGCCAGCGTCCTTTTGTGCAGGGCTTCGGGGGCCCCCCACGCCACAGCCCCAGCCACCGCGACACAATCCCAATTTCTCCTCCTCCCCCTCCCCAGAAAAAGCAGCCTTACCTGCTACATGAAGCCGCAGCAGCACCAGCAAGACCAGCAGCAGCAGCGTGCACAGCAGCAATACCTCTTTCTCTGAATCACTGTAGCAACAAAGTGCCCGTTCCCGGGCTCCCCTTCATTCACAAAGGATCTCACAGGCAGGAAAGGCAGGTAGAAACCACTTTCTTACTGGAAGAGGCTGGCTGCCTTCTCAGAAACGACTGAATCCCTCTCTGTGGTTCCCTACACATTTACCCTTCAGATCAATACTGCTCTTCAGCAGCAGCTTGAGCTCAGCTGCAGCTGATAGAGACTAGCCAATTGGTATTGAGGATTCCCTTTCTGTAACCCCCTCCCACAAAAATACACAGTGTGCATTTGAAATTTTATTAGTTGTGAAAAGTAGTTTTAACCCCTTGCTTGAAAACTCCCCTATGCTTTTGGAGCTCCAGATAACCTCTCATTTTCTTTTTGCATTCAGAAAAGCTCTGACTGACCAAAATATCCCTACCTGGACTCTTTAAAGCCGGGTAACACTCAGTGAGGAAACTAAAATAGCTCAAACTGCAATCAACTGACTGGGAGGATGATGTGTTTGCAATCCAGTAGATATAGCATATGACAAAACCAAACAAAAAAAACCCAAAGAAACTACCTTGCAATCTATCATCCAGATATCATCATCATTTTTTTTCCCCACAGCCTTCCCATATTTCTGACCACAAAACATGTCTGAACTACAATCAAACAAGAAAAAAGAACTTAAATTGTGGCATACACAGTCACAATAACATGCCTAGAGAAAAGAGATTTTTTGTTTGGATAGTGCTGAAATTTATTTAGTGGATAAGGCTTTTTCATCTCATCAAGGATGTTGAATGCTTTACATTTGAAAAAATAACTTTACTTTTAGACCCTCAAAGTAAATATGACACCTGCTTGTTTGTTTCTTGGCATTTATTTGCAGGCAGGAACTGCTGTAAAATATGTTAAGTCTGAGAGCCTGTTTTTCTCACTTAAAAACAAAAGGTATGCTACATGGATTACTGCAAAATAAACCATTTAAAAGGGACTTACATTAAATTTTGAACAAAAAACCTGGATAAAATATACAAACACAGAGGTAAGTCAGCCATGTAACAATGTCTACATGGACAATGCAATCTTCATAACATTTCAATATCCTAAAGTTTTGGGATATTGACAATTCCCAAATTAGATAGCCTGCCCAGTAAAAACACACTTAGGTTTCCTCTATTTAGCTGATAAGAGTGCAGTACTATATATAACATAATAGTCAGTTGACAGAGACAGGCAAATGAATTACAGATACATGCATGGATTTTAAAGTGGAAGGCAGTAACTTCATTAATTTTAGTAAAATAGGGAAACAGGACTAACTACACTGTGAAACACAAAGCAGCTGCCACACAGTGTATGAGGCCTTCCTCTCAGTCCACTCATCTTCCCATGGCCAAAGCTGAAAATAAGTACCTCTTTCTGCATTACAAAGACATAGTTCAGAAAGGTTTGGCTTCTGGCTCACGGGCCATTTGCAGCCTGTTAGGATAATTCGTATGATCTGTAGGCTCAGTTTCAGCAGCCCTCTTTTCCAAAAGTAACTTGAGGAAGAGGGTACGGTGTACTGAGCTGTTCTGGTAGTGGCTGCAAGACAGTTTTGAGTTCCCTGACACTCAGGAAATTGCTTCCTCAATGTGACGCCAGTTCTAAGCAAGGTACCTCCAACAGAAAAATCTGCCTGGTCCAAATTTTATCATAGGAGAAGTCTGGAAAAGTCTGTATCAGTCTGCTCATGTGTGCTTCTCAGTTCAAGTCAGACAGCATGCTGCAGAAAGTAGTAAGTATGCGGGATACATGCTGTGAGAAGTAAAAAGTATGCAGGATATCTGAAGCATACCATCATAAAGTCCAGAAGCACAAGACTCTGCCAGATTGATTATACTACGCATATACACACACACACACACACACGACTAGCTATATTGCGTAAAAGACCTTATATAGCTGTCCAGTTGCAGGAGATAGGTAGGCTTTCCAGCATGCCAGAAAGTTGAAGAACCACAGTTGTTAGGTTAAGCTATGACAAACTGAGATTATTTTTGCACATGCTAGACACTATTTTACAACTGGAGTCAAACTGCATGTAGCTCTGATGCTTGCTGACTTTACATTTGACTAAAACCAAATTTCTAGGATGACATGAAAAGAGGGCATCCCTTCTCCCAGAGTTAGTAGCTTGGCAGCTATCATGCAGTGAAAGGAACCTGATAAAAGCAAAACCTTCTCCTCCCAGCGAGCACCAAGCCCATCAAGAAGAAAGACTCTAATATCAGTGGTAGGGGAATGGTCTTCTCCACAGTTGGTCAGCCCTCTCAGTCCAGCCACAGTCCTGTCCTCTAGCTCATTCTCATCCCTTACAGATACATATATTAAAATAAAGACGACAATGTGTGCTTAAAACTAGTATGTGAGCTATTCATCAAAGTGCAGCTTCCTTAAAAAAGTCAGTTACTGTGTTGTACATGAAAATGTTGGTAGTTAACCAGAAAAAAACTCATACCCTCAGAGCTGTTTATACAGATTACCAGAGCCACTAGATTCTTCTCTTACAGTGTTCTTCAGAGAGACAACTAACGGAGTCCTATCTTTGGTGTGGAGAAAGCTGTGAGTGTCATGACAGATTCAAATAACGCTTAGGGACTCAACAAATCAAACAATTTCTTTTCCTGTCCATCATGTGAATAAGCCATGAAAGTGTCCTGAAGTCATTGTACTTAAGAAGTTTAGTGACTGAAGAAGGGTTTACGATATTCCGTACTTTAAACTAGGAGATCATCAGCAAGTATAATTTTCATTGCAGTCAATCCTATTAATTGTGACAAGGAAAACTTTGTTACTGCATTTCCTTTTATGATAACATAGAGGTGGATTTAAAAAGTTAATTTATTCTAGGTATTTCCTTAAAATGGAAAATAATAATAAAGCTCATACTGTCTGCAAAACCACTGCAACATTTAAAAGCTTTCTTTAGATGATCGTTTTTTAGCTTTACAGTTTTATTTAAAGTTTGGCAATTGAAAGTTCAAAAGAAATCCTAAAAAATGGACCAATATCATTTACATAGAAACATACAAGTCTTTGCAAAATCACAAAGTTAAATTGCTAATTTTAGTTTCCAATTTTGCTCTATGTATCTGCCATAAAGAAGGATGTGTGTGTTTTAAAATTCCATTTATTTTTAGAAAGAAAACTGAAGTATGAACAGCTCATTTCTTAGCCTCACTCTAAAGTGGAGATAGGGCTAATTACTTAGAGAGAATACTTATTAAAGTTGAAAATGGTCCACAATATGTAGGATGGAGGAGAACGCGCCCAGAGGAACTGGAATTCCTCCTTTTTGAAATGGTCCTTGCATGCTACTAGAAGTAAACATGAATGAATCCTGCCCCGAGCTCCCCTGCAAGTTGTGTAAATATTTGTGCAGAAAACTCAAGCCTCTTGTTTTCTCTGGCTAGATGTTCAGAGTTCTCCTAGGATCCTTCAAAGATCTGTGTTAAGAAGATGCAGGCTGGACAAATACCCAGTACGGAGTCTAAAAGAAAGGTTTCCCACTCTAGCCAAAATAAAGTCTGAGACTTTTAGCCTTGCAGCCTCATGGAAGCACATTTATGTGAATAACTGAATTTATTTATGCAGATACTGATTCACCTGACTTCTAGGTGGTAGAAATTAAGGTTTAGCAATTTCTATGGAGAATTCGCTCATATACAATGCCAAACTAGGATTAAAAGCCCAAATGCTGCATGTCACAGGTAAAAGAGATCTGAGATTTCACTGGTGAACCTTCTAAATCAATAAATATTTACATGTATGTATATATAAGATCAGGCAAGCAGCCTTTACCTGAGAGTTTCCTTTTATTTGGGCAACCTTATTCTAGACAAGATTCAAAGAGAAAGCTTAATTTTATTGGTACACTTACTAGCAACCTATCATGACTTGTATAATTTCTGAAACTTCTGCAGTTAGACCTACTTAAAATTAAACCAGTACATTACATTAATAAAGTGGTAACCGACCTCTTAAGTGGTGCCCTACCTTGTTCATCAGTCATCCATATAGCCACCAGACTTTTCTGCTTTTACTGGAGTTATTATTACACATTGTTATGGTGACACCTAGAGAAACCAACCGGAGATCCAGCATTATCATAGGTAGAGCTGGATAGCATTTGAAGTCCCTCCCTAAGATTGCAGGCAAAGTCAGCGACAGAGGTGTCACTCCTAGCTGATGTCTAATCTGTCCCTAGAAACCTCCGAGGACAGAGAATTCACAATCTCTCAACTAGCCTCCTCCACATTTTATCTACGTTTACAAGTGAAAGATTTTCCAGGTGTTTAACTTAAAACTGTCTGGTTGAAATTTAAGTTCTCTGGGGTTTGCTCTATGTATACTATGGTTTAGTATAATGTGGATTATTCTTTTCCTTTTTGCTGTGATATTTCATATCATGCAGATATGAAATACAGATATGTCATCTCTAACAATCCCCATTCCTTCCATCTCTCTTCACAGGACTTTTTGCTTCCTGGATTCTGATCATTCTTTTACTCCATTCTCTTTTCTATTCAACAGATTTCCTGTTTCCTAAAATTAAATGCCTAATACTGAATACAATACGGCTGCTGTGCTCAGTGCTGGTAAGGCACATCCTGAGGATTATTAGAAATGTAATGCCTTCAAATTTGAGAGCTGTCTTTATGCAGGGTCAATGCCATTCTTCTCTCTGTCGTGCTATTATACTAATAATCAGTCCCTTCTCCAAAGAACTTGCATTTTAAATAAAAAATGAGAGAGAACTCTCAGATGCAATCAGCACAGCAGCACACTATGAACGTAACAGTCCAGGCATGACTGACTGTTTAACAGTCATCGGTGACACAGGAAATGAGAGACAAAACAGGATGCAATAATGTTTGCACAAGGCATTTTGAACTTCTCATATTTCTTATTACATCCTTCCTCAAAGCTTTCAGTTTGCCAGTGTCATTGTCACTACCTTTGTCTCATCCAAACTGCCTACTTTCTATGTCTATATGTCCACAAACTGTAGGGTTTTTTATCCGTCTACCCATTGGAACATTAAGACACAAAACCTAACCTGCACCACAATTAATTTGTAAACTATTTAATTTAAAATATCTATTTACCTATTTTTTTTTTTAACTTTGCAATCTATACCATTTCTTGGAATGTGTTCAGTGGATTTGTTGATTTTTTTCTCTTGTATTTTAGGCAATGACATAAGTACTGGTAAGAAAGGGAGAGTAGATTTTACCAGTTGAATAGTTTTCTTTGCTGGTGATTCCAGTACTGGGTCCCACTTTGCCTGGCCTACTGCTGAAAACATGAAACAAAGCATCAGGACACTCTTCTTGAATCCTTCTGTTGAGGCTTATATCCATTTAACACCTGCCTACTAATTCAGTTAGTTTTGCTCCCTACCACCATCATTAACACACACAAATGACTACTTATCTCACTTTCCAGTAAAACAGCCATGTTTTGATGCATTCATGGAAGCAATAAGCCAGACACAATCATATAGCTAAATCATACAGTTATGATGTCTGTCAAATTGATGTCAGCTAAAGTCCATCCACCAATGCTGGCTGTGTATGAACTTAATTAGCATCACCAGCAGCAAATAGATTATCAACATGAGAGGGACTGCAAAGGCTATTGTAGTTTTTAAGCAATACCAACAAAGTTATGTCAGAAGCACAGATGAGAACCGTATAGTTATCACAGACTGGAAATCAGTCCTAAGGTACATAGGCAGTATTTCACAAAATAGTTAATAATTTTTTAATATCTATACAAACTTTGCTTTTAAATAATGTATTATATTGACTTACATTTCCTAAATGGTAAGTTTTCCACATTATGTATTTTGATAGTATTGTTGAAATTGTTGTGCTCTAGCAAGCTATCATTGTTTTCTTCTGGGGATAAGTACGTCTCCATAGATTGCTACCACTAACCTTAGAATCTTGCAAGCTTTTTCACAGTAGTGCAATTATAAATACACACATACTAATGTCACCCATTTTTAGTAATTTCTTATTTTACTGCACCTCTAACAAGACAGTGAATTTATTTCACTGAGAGGTAAATTTATTTTCCTGCAACTCGGAAACTCTTTGTAAATCCCAATACGATACCTTCTCTAAACAATAGACATTATCTTTAAAACAATGTTACATTTTGTTATTGTTGTTTTAATTTCTAAGGCAACTATTGAAAAGATATAAAATCCATCTTGCCATGGATTTTATATACTTATCTAGATGATATATACAGGCAAAGGTACTGACAACTAGTTTTCTCCCAAGAAACATAATGAACTGAACTCTTTCCAAATAAACAGCAGTTCTTTACACTTGTTAAAAGTATGAGTCTGCCTAGGCTAAGATTGCAACTATGTACTTAAGAGTCCTCATCTCCATCATGTGTTTAATACTAGTACTTCACACTTGAATAACAATTTTATACACACAGATCTCAAATTAGTTTTCATAGCAGTAGCAGTGCTATTTTCACAAGGAACTAACAGAGAAAAAAAGAAAATTGAGGAAATACTTATTTTCTATAGACAAAGTATAGATACGTGTTAAAGCACTGAACTGGAAGAGTGAGGCAGAGAATCAACCCTCAGATTTATCACTAACTGTCTAGATCTCCTTAAAAAAGTCATAGCACATACTGGTTTGCAAGTCCTCTAAAAAAGAGCAGCATAAATTTCATCTATACCTATTTAAAGTGGTTTAATGTCTACTGATGAAACTGGATGCAATCACTATGACCTCAAAAATCAACACGCTGTTTTACAAGTTTCTTGCAACTTTTAACAAGTCCTCTCATTTGCATATCTCAGTACACTAATGTGTGAAATGTGAATACAGACACTTTCATCATGATAGAAGCTATTCTGAGAGAAGATTAGATATGTTTCATAGTTAAGTATTAGGTACTGGGGCACTGAAAGGTGACACATAATTCCCAACCTATGAAAGTTTTTTTCCTGGCAGTCAACTTAGTAAAAACCCATCGAGCCTGAGCATATGTACACTGGGATGAAGTGTTGCCTTGTGGGTATTCTGGCATTCTCTTTGAGGGGCAGCAATTTCAACTGAGTTCCCGCTTCCTCTAGCCTATTGACATCCAGTTTGTGCTCTAGTATCAGTCAGCCTGAACAAGAGAGTGCCCTTCTTTTTTCTTTCATGGTATACCTCTACATCACCCTGAAGTACATTACCCTCTCCTCCTAAGGCTTTTGGAAGTGGCAAGATTTATCAGCTACTGGGTAAGTGAATACAGTATATAGCATAGTAGTATTTCATTCAGTATTCTCCATAAAGATGCCTGAGAAACATCAAGGGACCTCCAACCTCTATGTTCACAAAACATATGTTTGCAGTCCACAAAACATCTATTAGTTGGGAATTATTTCTTTGATTCTGTACCTTGTTTACTGCTGATGTACATAGGCTAGTGCATTCATCTGTCTTGCTGAAAATAGGCTACTACTGCTAGATCAAAAAAAGTAGTAGGTTAGAAACAAAAGCAAAATTCACAACTGATCCTTCACAGTCCCTCCCAAAAATAAATAATGAACATTTATAAAGCTTAGAACAGACCCAAATTAATATTACAGAAAACAGGAAGGGAAACAATTATCTATTTTTCAACCTAAACTGTATACTTATAGTATCTTAGCATGTGCAAATTGTTATCTCTAAACTTATATATTTACATTTTTAAAATGCCTTATGGAATTCATTTCAACAACCTTTCAGTACTGTCCACACAAATTTTGTATACTTACACTGACTGCTTACTCCAGCTTCCAAGTGTATTAGAAGAAAGAGCACTGAAAAATAAGATGGAACAAAAATTCTGCCAGCGGCTTATACAGACATGGTCTAGACGGATGTTGCAGCATGAAATAGACAGCTGTCTATAGAAGATCATTGAAAGTACTATTAGTAGCTACAGATAGGAAACTACTACGCATTCTGTTAATTTTACATATAACTAAGAAATCAAAGAAACACATTGGATTTTTTTTGTTTCTAAAATGCTTCACGCTGTCCTTCTCTCCCTTGCTCTTTCTACACACACACAGTAGAAACAGAAGAAACAAGCTGACTGTTACCTGTCTCAAACATTAGAAAATGGTTAATTTTCTCATTCCATTTTTTTAATTGAAAGTATTCTTGAACAATGTGTTTTCCCAAGAGAATACTGAAAAAATGGTCTAAATTTTAGGTTAAAAAATCTTGAAATATTTGTCATTTCTTCCAACACTGTAGTTTCAAAAGAACTTTGAGCCAGCAACACATAGTACTGCTGCTGCTGAAAGAAGTTGTCCCCACTTGGGACAGAGTGGGTCCTAACCACTCCTTCCTTTTATGTCAAGAACAAAAACAATGAGGACCACAGCAAAATTCCTTATGTTGTTTTTAAGTGAATAAGTCAAGAAAATCAACACAGAGTTGTGAAGCAGGAAGATTTTTTTTTCACTGCCCCCTCCCCCCCACCCCCCAGCTTTTTTTTCCTGAGGTCTAATACTATGCATAGCCCTGCTTCCAAGGAGATGTGAAATTGTTGTATGATGTAAAAACAATAAAAAGAATTTTAAATTATTAAGAAATGCAGGTTTGTCATTCTGCTTCAGAACACTGAACCCATATAATAAAATTATGGCAGACCTTTTACCATGACAGAAATGAAAAGAACTTACAGACAAGGTAGTAAAGTGTGTGGTCGTATTATTGTATAATCCTATGAAAACTGTAGTAGTAAAAAAAGACTGCTCAAAGTCTGGTACCTGCTCCCAGGAATGGCTAATAATGGATGCTACAAAGATGAGGGAAAATGTATGTGCAACTCCTTTTCTAATCCCGCTTATGTATGGAAATTGCTCCGTGACTTCTTGAGTGAAAGCTGAGACCTCATAGTATTCAATTGGCTGAACAGCATCTCGGTGGGTGGCAATCCATATTTTCTTTTTACAAGGAACTGCTACTGCATGTGTTTATTTCTGGGAAGGTTGTTACTATACAGAGGAAATCATAGAATATGTGATTTGTGAAGATGTGAACCATTTGTTTTCCTTCTTTTCCCAACTGGACAGGTAGACTATCTTAAGTGTTCGTCTGTTCCCTTCTACTCCTCTTTTGTTTTAGTCTACTTTTCTTCAAAACATAGTGAACATATGTGTTCTCACTTCATAGTGAGAACAAGTGAGCAGATGATAGAGACAGGCACTATTATAAAGTATCAATTTACTAGTGCCAGATAATGATAATATTGCATAAGTAATACCTGAAAAACTAAAACCAGAAGGTAACTAAGAAGCATGGATGGAGGGTGGAAATTTGCTTGGGTGAAAAAGATAATATTTTATTTGGAATTTCTCATATGTGTTAGCACTTTACCTATTCGAATACATACCAGGGAGACTATTCAGGAAAAAAAATGACCACCAGGGCAAAGAAAATAAAAAGGAAAAAAAAAAAATTGAAAATAACACCATTCAAAATTCAGGAATCTTTATCAGTTCTGTTTCATTTAGAAAGCTTTGATTTTTATTGCACTGCAACTACAAAACATTAAGAATAACTTGACTAAGTCAAGTGAGTAGAGCTGAATAGAGTACACTCTGATTTGACCTTTTAAATGCAATTTACCTTAAATCATATTTTACATATATGCATGAGCCAACCAACCACAATATACCATAGCACATAAGTGACATCTTGTAATGAACTACTTTTCTTAAAACACTTTATAAGTTGCTGTTAAATCCAAAGCACAATTTCCTGTCTTCAAGCCTGACCTTGCAATTTTCATGTTCTCTACTTCTTCTAAATAAGTATGCAAGAAAAAAAATCTGATTAAATTAGATGTCTAAGATAAAATTCTACTGTCATGATGTTTGTAGTGTTTTAATGAACACTAAGTTTGAAGCTGAGAAAAATTTAGAGAAAATGGTTGACAGTAATTCTTAGCTACATCTTTCTAGTAAAATATGTGTTTAATCAGTGAAATCATGCTGATTTGGAGAGTTCACTATACACTTCGCTGAATCTGGAAAGAAACACAGTAAAGTACAAAAGCCTACTAAGATTTGGATAACCAGCACCATCTCCATAAAAGCAAATAATTTTTTTCAAAAATACACCAATGATAATGGAGGACGTCCTTCTTGCCAGTGGCAGTTAAAGAAGCAAGACTTATGTCTCTCTACAGAAAGAGGTTAGGGTCTGCTAAACGTCTAGTTCAAGATGCGTGTAAAGGCTCACTAGGGACTATATATCAATCAGCTATGCTTTATTTCTAAGACGGAGGAAATACAGTAGCTCTTGAGCAGGTTTTTGGTTTTGTTTTATTACTCTCAGTAGAAATGTGTCTTTAACTTTGGAAAATGGAAGCATAAAGGAGCTCTTATGGATACAAATAAGCCAGCCACACCACTGTAAGCATGTAGAGTAAGCAGGCATAAATGGATATACAAAGAGTAAAATTAAACATAAATCTAACGGAGGAGGATTTCAAAAGCTTTTTATTTGGGTAAGCATCAGTGCCTCTTCAAACTATCAAAACTATCCCTTGCCAGAAAAATACTCAGCTCCTAACAAAATCTCTTCCTCTGTACTCACTGCCACTTTCTTAGGAACACAAAAAGATACCTATTTCTCAGAAAGAAAGAATAAAAGGGGTATTCTGGCACTGAGCTTTCCTATCCTAGAAATGGAAGAAATATTTTAGAAATATCATGCTGCCATTGCTGGCTAGAGATGTGAGGCAGACATATTCCAACAATATTTGACCGAATATAAAGAAAACCTATGGAGATAAAACAACAGTAGATTTAGTAGGCCTGACCATCAATGAATAAAATAGTACTAACTTAAGTTGAATACAATGTATGTCTGTTGGTATTCCACTGAAATTACTGCAGAAGAAGAGTACTCATGTCAGACTATTAACCTCCATAGGAATTTGTGTCAGAGTTGAATCCTCACTAAAACAATACATTTGATTTCTTCTGTTGTGACAATAAATAATGATGGGATTTCCTGTTCTTTCTAGGCTCCAGAGTTAATTTCAGCTGATTAGGCAACTGGAAGTAATATGCAAATTAATCTATTCAACTTTTACCATATAACAAAACCAGCTCAAAAATTAAAACTGTGAAAGCTATACTCAGATTTTAGGGAAGATCCAGACAGAAAGATATGAAAAAAATACATTGTTCAGTATATTTGCATAGCTTCAAAGAATTTTAAACAAAACAAATAAAAAAGAGAAGTTCTCTAATTCCACTCTGACTTTAAAGGTCAACTTGAATCAGTAAAAATGCTATAACATAACCTTATGGGAATTCAGACCTTTTCTTCTTTCCTGGCCTGACATGATATTTATGGGTCTCAAGATGATAATTTTATATGCCAGCCAAAACAAAAAACTGAAAACAAAGTTGCATTTCTCTTCTGCTTCCTACATTACTACCATATGACCTTGCCTTTATAAAGATTTTTAATAACACATAAGGCAGAAAACTTTGTACTATCTATAGTGCATTGGTCCTATATAAACTTTTGTCAAAAAAACACATAGCACATATATTGCCAACAGACAGTTACTATTGGCAAGATTATGATATTTCACCTACTCGGTAGTATATATACAAACACACTTTAACTAAGGTGGAGATTTTTCTTCTTTTTTCTCTCCTTTACTGGTCACTGAGACAATAGTGTATACGGCATATGTCAAAATGAAGAGATAATTTTTTCAAATTCTCTGCAAAGTTATTTACTCTCTCTCCACTTGAACTCAAACATTTGAATTTAAATACTTGTCCCTTGTTACCTCAGTAGTATGATCTCATACTTTAAGCTTTCAAAAAGCACACTTTGAATTTTTCAGTGGTTCTTCAGAAACCTTTCATGAGATAGTGCTTTAGACCGCTCTTGAAGCACATTTCTATTAAGAATCTGGAAATTGTCTGCAAGCTAAATTTCCACAGGCTTATTTGCTGCTTTTCCTTGTGATTACATGTACAATAAAAATAATAAACTTCCTGAAGGAGGGTTTCAGCAACCTAGGAGCCTCATAGTGAACTTTCTTATCTAGGCACTCAGTAACCCAGTTCGTTTGTAACTCAGTTTGGTTATGAGGAGAGGCTGCAATCTGATAGTCCTTTGGCAAATAGAATGCAATGTATTTTCAGAGGTGAGATCAGAGATGTTAGCTTTCTGAAAGAAAATTAAACTTTTTAATAAAAAAATATTTGACAAATAATATCTACCCTAAAGATATTTTTAGTCTTTAACAAATATTCTTGATTAAAAGTAGCATAAAGCGACATCTGCAGTCACTCCAGGAGTTTAATTTCTCTTAAAATAGGAAATTAGCTTTCCACAGAAGGTATATTTCAAGCACTGAATAATTCTGTCTTCTTGTCTTAGCCAAATCCCATTCCTGACTACAAGTGACATAAAATAGTAACGTGCCCTATGAAAACCTGAAAAATGTATAAACTGTGTGATTCTGTGAAAAAAGATATTGTATTAAGAACACAGAATGATTACAAAAGACATCACTGATGTAGAAAAGCTGTATGAAATTATAGTAGTGAAGGCAAATATCCAAACAAAATGTGATGCATATGTAATAATACCACTCATTAAGTAATGGTGTCCGAGGAAGCTAGAGCTCTGGAGCTAGAAATCCAGACTCAGAACATGTCTAAACATGTATTTAAAATTAAGCACAGTAACACAGAAGTTGTTACTTTGGAGACAAAACAAAAATAATCAACTTCTTCCTTGCAGTTTTCTCACAGCTGCTATTTTTCATATTCTTCCATTAAAACAGTTTAGCATAATTAAATTAAAAATAATTCAAAATAATTGTCTAAATTTTGCAGCCAGTGTCACCACTTGTAGCCTTCAAGGGCTGGCAGATGTAGTAGCGCAGTTTCTCTTTCATTTGTGGCATGTTGCCTACAATTATTACTGCTTAAGAAGAAATGTTACATGTTTGTTGTTTACATCAGAAAGTGACAGTCTCCACAGCACAGGGATAAAATCATCCTTTTCAGTGCTCAGCTTGATAAGCCTGGGGGCAACAGCTGCTGCCTTTTCAGCTGTTTGTCTTTAAACGCCTACTTTTTGGTACCTCAAGATGCCATTTCTTCTTCAAGCAGAGCCCAAAGCTCACAAAGTCATCCTCCAATGTAAAGAATATAAATTCCTAACTGGTACTAAACTAAATAACCACCAGCTTGCTTCATCTGGAGGTAGATGCTAATGTGTCAAATCTAAACCGCAGTCAGTCACTTGCTACGTTTTAGGGTGCTGCAATGTTATCTTGCACTATCTGTTTCTCGCTAAAAAGGAAAAAAAAAATTGAAAAAATAAGTTTCAAATACACAAAGCCTCTGATTATCTTTCCTACCAGAAGCAGAAAATCTCTTTTATGTGGCATATTTGAATACACAGATCACTTCCTTATTTCGTGTCCAAGCAATTGCTTTCATATTCCTGAAGGCTGTAAGAAAGGATACAGTTTTAACCATCCAGCCCTCATCACTGCTAATAATCAGTTCATCTGAACAGAATCTCCCCTGAGGAACATCTAGAATTAATTAGAACTGATCGAACAGCACAAACTGTAATTTGTTGATGCTTTAGCAAATATATCTTATCAGTTAGCTCCATAATAGTGGTAGGGCTTGTTATTTGTTTGTAAATACTTGGACAGCTACCATTTTATTTATAAAAAATGCTGATGACTGCTGAAGGGCTTGTGAATTTCTGCATAAATTTTGATTAATTTCCATTTCAATGAAGCATTATATATTATTCCTCACTCATTATTCCTCAACAGTTATTTTCTTCTAAGAATTTAGGCCATCTAATGACTGAGCAAATACAATGCCATGTGATTTAAGGGACAAATTGCATACCAGGAATATTGAAGAGTGAACAGTTAAAGACAGAACCACATCAAAATTTCACAAAGAAACGTCTGGATGGTATTTTGACATTGCACAGCCGAGATAAATTAACGTTGCAGGTAACACACTGTCAGGAACAACTGAGGATGTTCAGGAGACTCCAAGTGTTGTTCATTCCTGTTACATACAATAACATTTATCAGTGTATCACGTAATGCATTGTGCATATATACACACATGAAGAGGCTTTGGCTTTTGGAGGGCATAAGTTTTGGGGCAACTAGTGTAACTGTGCATAATGTTGTGCAGGAGTGCACAGTCTGACCTACAGCAGATAAATAAATAGCTAATAATAATGATAATGACAAGTAGGCAGCTAGTAGAAGCATGCAGAGAAGATGGTGTTGTGGTCACTATAATAATAAGCTCCTCTGTAAAATTCAGAACCTATTCATAAGCAATGCTTGGCAGCCTTTAGACTAACATAAATATTCACAAATATTAAATATTAATATTTTAGATGTGTTGTTAGAGTTGTTCTTTGTCTTTTCCACAAGACGATGAGGATGACAGAAACCTGTTCATGAAGGTTATTTTGTTGCACTCAAGATGTATAGCTATTCAAAACACGAGGGGTTGGTAACTGCCTACAGACAACACACAAGCCCCTGGTGGTAGCTACAGCAGAAAGATCTTGCAGCATTATTCATTTAAACAGACTTTTGCTTTCCCCAGTCACAGCCCCAGCAGATGCAGTGTGAGGGAGTGCCCAAACAATGATCTCCTTCCTCCCCTCCCTCGACTTGCTTGCTCCTTATCTCCCACAGATCATGATAACCAGTGGGTTCTGAAAGCAACCACGCTGATTCCGCTCACTAAATATTGAAATAACAAATTTGGAGACTCATATAAATTACAGTATCTGCTGGCTGGAACCAATGGACCAGAAAAGGAGGGAGGTAACAATACTCTGACAGACCATAGATTAATGTCATCATGCTGTTTAAACTTCATCTGTTCTACGTGCTTCAGAGGTTAAAAAAATTGCAAGCTAAGACAGTAATATCATCTTACTGTGTTAAAGACACCTATTAGTCATGTCCCAGGCAAATAGGGATTTATGACTCAGACATAATTCTTCCAAATATGCCTGCTGTTCATAAAAGGCAGAGATATATGACTCAAAAATAACATTGAGACAGGAATAATTTTACACTTCACTTTGCAACATTGACTTTCCTCCAAAACTTATAGCAAAATCTCCACATTTTATGAATAGGTTTCTGCCAATGCTATAGATTTATTGCTACAGCTTCCAAATCAGATGAATTTCTCAAACAGAAGAGGAATAATTTCAGATAGAGAAGAAAGATACATGTAGATCTTTGTTTTCTAAACAACTGTACACTGAGGATAAACTAAATTACATGTCACATAGCCTGTGTAATGACCTCATTTAAAATCTCCATTTTGTTGAAACAACTTGCTACTACAGTTCAAGTACATTTCCAGGACCTTTCCCTAATGAGTCTTCCAAATTCCAGTTCTGGTTTGGTTCTCCTGGAGGAGTGTGCATTTTAAGAGTGAAATGAAAAAAGGAGATGTAGGGAGAGATACACAGCTGCTGATTAGGTCTGCATCGTAACAAAACATGGATAAATGTTCTTTCACCAAACTGTTGTAATCAGGCCCCAATTCCTGCAATGCGATGCCCACGGCAGCCCCTGGCCATTGGCGATCTGGGCAGACTGCTGGAGGTGTGGGGGGACATCCTCTACCTGCTACATCAGCCCTGGTCTGCTTCTCATGCCCTAGCACACACACATACATCCGCACTCATTCATGGGCACCGTTATTATTTTCTTAGTAGATAATTAGTACGGCAACAAAATAAATCTCTTCTGAAGTTCACTTCCATTTAATGCAGCTCACACCTTTATGAGGGGCTTTGCTCCTTTTTAGAAACAAGTTTGCCTTCTGATAAAGAGAACTGTCTTTTGGTTTCAGCTGCCAGAAATTATGAAGTTCATGGATCTGCTCCTTCCTCAAGAACAGTTTTCAGTGCGTCTTTTTAGTGAGCACCAACCACTCACGAGGGGTAATCCCTGAGACACAACCACACAACTGTGCCCAGCTGACTCTTGGCTCTACGGTACGCTTGATGGATGTGGATAACTGCTATTATGAGAATTAAAAATATTACTATCTGATAAAATTTGGGGAAAGTTTAATATTATGTCCATAAATCCAAACCGTGTTATTATTTATTTCTCCCTCTTAAACAGCTCTTCTGCTTAAAGAATGTTACTTGTCTGGTTAAGAAGCAGAAACACCATGTAAGTGATAAACCACAGACCTTGAGGAGAAAACAGATAAAGTAATACCCAGAAAGAGCTAATGAGGTGGCTTAGGGGCTAAATTTTGGGTTTATGTATTTCTGTATTTCCTAGTCAAGATCTTTGGTTGATGTACATTAGCACAGCTCTTACAGATTAAAAAGAGTTAAGTGAATACCTGTACTAGCAAAAAGCCTATCCAGTGCATTGTTTTATGTAAGGTGTTCTAGAGAAGCTAGCTATTTCAGTGATCTAACACCAAAAATAATCCTCATCTGTGACAGTATTTCACAGGTCTATACCAGTTTTAGCCCACAATGAAGGCTAAAAATTGGTGAAAGGGCAGAGATCTGCCTTACAATCCAAATGAAAGTCATAATGACAGAGTTCACCATCACTGTGTTGATTGCCCAAACCGCCACAAGGACCTCAAGTTGCTCAAACTGCTGTCAGGTGCACAACTAAATGCAATATACAGTTAAAATGGAAGCCTGATGAAGAGCAATTCCACTGCTACACTGGTTTCCTTCTGTTGAAATCTTCGCTGGCATTTGCCAGCATACTTTGTGCTCACTGCTAATGGCAATGCTCTTTCACAACCTCTTGTATAATATTTTGTACTTGGACTGGATGAAAATGTATCTATACTTAGAAAACAGCAGAGTTTTAACAGGAGTTAACATGAGGTAAAAATCTACCAAAAGCTGCCCGGCTTGCCCTACTGCATGCCGTGGAGGTCAATACAGACTATGTGATGGGGGAAGCACGTTGACCTTCACTTTGAAGGTCCATGTCAGCAGCCTCGGTGGTGTTTGGCGGCCTGCACTGCCCCCTCGGCCCAGCCCAGCCAGACGCCAGGTGAGAGGGAGCCAGGACAGCCTTGGCAGGGCCCTCCCTCCACATTTGGGAGCTGTCCCAGAGCCCCAGCCCTCAGGGCCAGCCACAGGCCTCCCCGCCCCAACTGCCTGTGTCATCCTGGCGCACACCTCATAGCTGCCACCACTGCCTCACCTGGACGTCACCAGGCAACGGTGCCCTGGGCTGTGGCCCCGCTCTGCTGGCTGGGGCGCGGTGGGACTGGGCCCGCTGGGGAGGTGAGAGGAGGGCATGGCCCTGCTGGCCTGCGGGCACCTGCCGGCCCATGGCCCATGCTGGCCCCTTGACACTCCTGGAGCAATTTTCTTTTCCCCATTAAGTTTGTATGTAGTCTACTACTTCGCCCACGTTAAAAACATCACGTTTCACAGCAAAGATACAGTAGGTGGTGACTCCTCTGTGAGCCCATTGTGGTGCTGGTATCTCTGCAATTTACTGACTAGCGCCCATTCAAACCAATCCTCGGCAAGGCCAAAGGTTCAGCAAGCGCAGCCGAGCTGGGCATGCCTCTGTGACCTCTCATAATTTTGTAGGTACAAACCTCTCCTCTCTGTTGTCTGAGCCTTCTGTCTGCGACTAGCACAGAGTCCGACATACTTACGTAAAAAATCAAGAATCAAATTTTAAATTGTCATCCACAATCAGACAAGAAAATGTGACAGGCTGCTTGAATTTTTCTCTTTGCTAAAGTATTCACATATTTGTTATCACAGCATTAGCAGTCACAAGCATTCAGTATCAGCTTTCCTCCCAAAATCTCAAGACTGTCTGAAAAGTAATGAAAAAAACCATGGTGGTGGGGTTCTGCAGATTTCTTTCTTAAAAGGAAAAAAATCCCAAAAAACCCAAATGAAAACTCAGGATACATTTTAGTTATATTTTCAATTGATCATCCAACACTTCAGGGCCTAAAAGTAATTCAAAACCTAGCAATGTATTTTCCCAGAAAATAACCAGTCTGAAAACATGTAAATTTCCCAGAATCATGATGCCACAAGGGTGGGTGTGGTTTAAAGAAAATATTGAAAGAGTAACAATAGTACCCTCGAAAAATATCAGTGTTATTTTTTGCATTTTTTGTAATCTTCTTCTCTAGAATCACCTTTTACAGTCAATAATGGAAGTTGACTCCTGGTCAACCACTCATGAAGAAGCATGGGAGGACACTCAAATTTTCATACTTCTACTGAAGTAGCTCAGAGTCTGTACTCTGTTCTTCAAGGAATATGAACTTAAAATGTTGTCTCATTGCTGCAAACTAAGTATCTGCAACTGCACTACATGTTCCAAGTTTATTATGAAGTGTAAACATTTACTTAAAACCTCTTCAGGGCCTTGTTTTGTAAGAAACCACAGTAAAGCATTGCGGTCTATAAATTCAACAAACTCTCTAACTAGCAATTACAGAAGATGGAGTGCTTTCCTCCATACTATTTAGGCACCCAGTTGCTGAATGCTTTTTTCCTTCCTACACCCTATTATTTGTTACTCTTCAAAGCCACTATTTACATTCACAGGACTATATTTATGCCCTACAAATAAAAGTTTGACTGAATCCATTAATATGACATATTTTAGCAAATAATCAGCTTAGATCAAGGAGTCCAAATGTTACATGATTTGGCCATCCTTCTGTCGTGGTTTAACCCGAGCCAGCAACTAAGCACCACACAGCTGCTCTCTCACTCCCCCCTCCCTGGTGGGATGGGGAAGAGAATCGGAAGAGCAAAAGTAAGAAAAATCGTGAGTTGAGATAAGTACAGTTTAATAACTGAAATAAAGTAAAACAACAACAACAACGATAATAATAATAATAATAGAATATACAAAGCAAGTGATGTATGGTGCAATTGCTCACCACCCACTGACTGATCCCAGCCAATCCCTGAGCAACAGTCCTGCCACTCAGCCAACTCCTGCCATACTGAGCTTGACATCATATGGTATGGAATAGCCCTTTGGGCAGTTTGGCTCAGCTGTCTTGGCTGTGCTTCCCCCAGCTTCTTGTGCACCTGGCAGAGCATGGGAAGCTGAAAAGTCCTTGACTTAGTATAAGCACTGCTTAGCAACAACTAAAACATCAGTGTGTTATCACCATTATTCTCATATTAAATCCAAAACACAGCACTATACCAGCTACTAGGAAGAAAATTAACTCGATCCCAGCCAAAACCAGGACAGTATCCACTCCTTATTCTATACCATCAACATCATGCCCAGGTTCTACCCTTTCCAACACATTCCAATTAATCACCACCACTTTTCCCGTCTTTTGATATATACACACAGATATCATTCCCTTAGTCTATGGGCCATGCCTCTAAAATGTCCATTGAGTTCATTTAGTCCATGACTTTGGGCTCCATCTGTCATAACAGTTCTTCAGGGCAGGAGAGATGGTGTGTGGTGTTGGATTGTTGCGTGCTGAAGCCAGTTCTGGTTCCATTATTGCTGCACTTTTCTTGGTTTCATCAAAGTTCATTCTTCATTAATCTGGGTGATTCTTACTGTACTACCATTGATATGGTGTATAGTAACCATAAAAGTGATGGTATACAGTACCATGTAGCAATTAACATCATACCATTCAGTTCATTGGCTATTCTCACCCAAAGTCAAATCCCCTTGAGGTACACATCGGACTTCCCCATCCTCCCGCATCACCCACCAAGTGCACCTAGATCCTTGAGCAAAAGCAATCCCACAAATGCATTTGCCTTTGCCCAAGGCAGGAATAACCCAGACTGTCTTCCCCAGTATATTTTTTATGTGTACTACAGGGACTTTATCCCCTTCTACAGTATGTGAAAGTTTTGAGTGGGCAGGGCCAGCTTGATTGACAGATCCCCTAATGCTGAGTAACCAGGTGGCCTCTGCCTAATGTGTATCCCAATGTTTGAATGTCCCACCACCCATTGCTCTCAGTGTAGTCTTTCACAGTCCATTGTATCCTTTGATTTTCCCAGAGGCTGGTGCATGATAGGGGATGTGATATACCCACTCAATGCCATGCTCTTTGGCCCAGGTGTCTATGAGGCTGTTTTGGAAATGAGTCCCGTTGTCTGACTCAGTTCTCTCTGGGCTGCCATGTCACCATAAGACTTGCATTTCAAGGCTCAGGACAGTGTTCTGGGCGGTGGCATGGGGCACAGGACATGTTTCCAGCCATCCAGTGGTTCCTTCCACTATTGCAATTGCCTTGGTGGGTTTGTGGGAGTGTGCTATAATCAATCTGCCAGGCCTCCCCATACTTATGCTTCAGCCATCGCCCTCCATACCACAGAGGCTTTAACCACTTGACTTTCTTGACTGCAGCACATGTTTCACATTCATGGATAACCTGTGCAATAGTGTCCATGGTCAAGTCCACCCCTCGATCATGAGCCCATCTATATGTTGCATCTCTTCCTTGATGGCTTGAGGTGTCATGGGCCCACTGAGCTATAAATAATCCACCCTTATCTTGCCAGCCCAGATCCACCTGAGCCACTTCAATCTTAGCAATCTTCATTTGTTTTGACGTTCTTCAGCGGCCCGACTCTTGGGTGCGTGAGCATCTACGTGACATACTTTTACAATGAGGTTCTCTACGCGGGCAGCAATATCTTGCCACAATGCGGCAGCCCAGATGGGTTTGCCTCTGCACTGCCAGTTGCTCTGCTTCCATTGCTGTAACCACCCCCACAGGGCATTTGCCACCATCCATGAATCAGTATAGAGATAACGAATGGGCCATTTTTCTTGTTCACCAATATCCAAAGCCAGCTGGATGGCTTTCACCGCTGTCAACGGACTCGATTCACCTTCTCCTTCAGCAGTTTTTGCGACTTGTTGTATAGGACTCCATACAGCAGTTTTCCATGTCCGATGCTTTCCTACAATACGACAGGACCCATCAATGAACAGGGCATAGTACTTCTCATTTTCTTGCAGTTTATTATACAGGGGGGCCTCTTCAGCACACGTCACCTCTTCCTCTGGCAATATTCTGAAATCTTTGCCTTCTAGCCAGTCCATGATCACTTCCAAGATTCCTGAGCAAGTGGGATTTCCTGTTTGAGGCCATTGTGTGATCTGTGCGACTGTCCTGGTTTCAGCTGGAATAGAGTTAATTTTCTTCCTCGTAGCTGGTATAGAGCTGTGTTTTAGATTTAGTATGAGAATAATGTTGCTAACACACTGATGTTTTAGTTGTTGCTAAGTAATGCTTACACTAGTCAAGGACTTTTCAGCTTCCCACGCTCTACCAGGTGCACAAGAAGTTGTGAGGGAACACAGCCAAACTGGCCAAAGAGCTATTCCATATCATATGATGCCATGCTCAGTATATACATTGGGTAGAGTTGGCCGGGAGGTCTGCGATTGCTAGTCAGGGACTGGCTGGGCATCGGTCAGTGGGTGGTGAGCAGTTGCATCGCTTGGTTTTTTTCTTGAGTTTTTCTTGAGTTCATTTCATTTCAATTATTAAACTGTTCTTATCTCAACCCACACATTTTCTTACTTTTGTTCTTCAAATTGTCTCCCCCATCCCACTGGGAGAGAGGGTGAGCGAGTGGCTGTGTGGTGCTTGTTTGCTGACTGGGGCTAAACCACGACAGCAACCCACTTACTCCATGTAGCATCAGTTGCATGATGTGTAGAGGGGACCCTACCTTTGAACATCCAGCCCAGCACTGGCAGTCGGGGTGCCAGGAGGTGCTGTGCTTCAGTACCAACCACTTCCGAGGCAGCTCGAACCCCTTCAATATGCTGCCAAGATCTCTTTCTCAGTTGGAGTATAGCGAACCTCGGATCCTCTGTATCCCTGACTCCAAAACCCTAGGGGCTGACCTTGAGTCTCCCCTGGTGCTTTCTGTCAGAGGCTCCAGGTAGGGCCATTCTCACGAGCTGTAGTATAGAGCACTTTTTTTACATCTTGCCCTCCCTGGACTGGCCCAAGGGCTGCTGCATGAACTATCTCCCGTTTAATTTGTTCAAAGGCTTGTTGTTGCTCAGGGCCCCATTTGAAATCGGTTTTCTTCCGGGTCACTTGATAGAGAGGGCTTATGATGAGACTGTAACGTGGAATATGCATTCTCCAAAAACCCACAACGCCTAAGAAAGTTTGTGTTTCCTTTTTGCTAGTTGGAGGAGACATGGCTGATATTTTGTTAATCACATCCATTGGGATGTGACAATGTCCATCTTGCCATTTTATTCCTAAAAACTGGATCTCCTGTGCAGGTCCCTTGACCTTACTTTGTTTTATGGCAAAACCAGCCTTCAGGAGGATCTGGACTATTTTCTTCCCTTTCTCAAAAATTTCTGCTGTATTGCCCCACACAATGATGTCATCAATATATGGCAGATGTTCTTGATCCTCACCCTGTTCCAGTGCAGTCTGGATCAGTCAATGGCAAATAGTGGGGCTGTGTTTCCACCCCTGGGGCAATCGATTCCAAGTGCACTGGACGTCCCTCCACGTGACAGCAAACTGTGGCCTGCACTTTAGTGCCAAAGGGATTGAGAAGAACACATTAGCGATATCAATAGCGATATCAAGTGACATACCACTTGGCTGCCTTTGACTCCAGTTCATATTGAAGTTCCAGCACGTCCAGCACGGCAGCACTCAGCAGCGGCGTAACTTCATTCAGGCCACGATAGTCTGCTGTTAGTCTCCACTCTCCATTAGACTTTTGCATTGGCCATACGGGACTGTGAAAAAGAAAGTGAGTCTTGCTGATCACTCCTTGGCTCTCCAGTCAACAAATCAGCTTATGGATGGGAATCAGGGAGTTTTGGTTGGTGCGATATTGCCGCCGGTGCACTGCTGTGGTAACAGTTGGCACATGCTGTTCTTCAACCCTCAGCAAACCCTACAACAGAAGGGTCCTCTGAGAGACCAGGCAAGGTGGACAGCTGTTTAATATCCTCCATCTCCAAGGCAGCTATACCAAAAGCCCACCGGTACCCTTTTGGGTCCTTGAAATGCCCTCTCCTGAGGTAGTCTATGCCAAGGATGCACGGAGCCTCTGGGCCAGTCACAACGGGGTGCTTTTGCCACTCATTCCCAGTTAGACTCACTTCATCCTCTAATACAGTTAGGTGTTGGGATCCCCCCCCAGAAATACAGATGGGTTCTGCCCCTGGATAGCTTGATGGCATTAGGGTGCACTGTGCACTGGTGTCTACTAGAGCCTTATACTCCTGTGGGTCTGATGGGCCAGGCCATCAAATCCACACAGTCCTGTAAACCTGGTTGTCCCTTTCCTCCACCTGGCTGGAGGCAGGGCCCCTCTAGTCCTGGTCATAGTATTCATTACCTGCTTCTTGTAAATAAGAGTCAGGAGTTCCTTCATTAAAATCAGGAGTAAGATCATCCTTTTTACTCTGTTGGGGGAACTGCCCACTGGAAACTGGAGCAGCAATTTTCCTGGAAGAACCCCCTTGTGTGATTGTTTTTCTTTGCAACTCACATATCCATGCCTCTACGGACAAGGTAGGTTTTCCATCCCACTTCCTCATGTCCTCTCCATGGTCACGCAGGTAAAATCACAGGGTGCCCCGTGGTGTGTACCCTCTATATCCTCTCTCTTGAGCAGAAGAATGCTGACTCCTAATAGCTGAGATACTGGTCCATAAGGTGGAGAGTAGGACCTATTCTCTTTGAGCTGCTGTACCTTCCAGCACAGTTTTTCGGACAGTTTCTCCACAGCCGAGATGCAGGCCTGTAGGAAGGAAGAGAGACTTTCTTTCTGTTGCCGGAGTTGGCCAGCCAATTCATCCACCGCTGGTCCCTCTCCGTCCTTTCAGGTCATTACTGCCACTGAGTTGGCATGCGACGATCGTGCGCTCCGTATAAACTTCCGCCACGTGGGTCATGTGCACCTGACTTCATCTAGATCTTTGGATAACTGCTCATTGTTCAGGTCACCATAAATCACCTCCAGCATGGCTAATTCCCTCAGGTACTGGATAGCTGTCTCCATTGTGGTCCACTTGCCTGGGTGACGTATAACATCTTCCTTGAAGGGATACCTTTCCTTCACTCCTGACAGGAGTCGCCTCCAGAGGCTGAGTGCTTGTGCCCCTTTTCCAATTGCTTTGTCAATGTCCCCTTCCCTAGAAAGGGATCCCAGCTGTTTAGGATCCTAGCAGCTGGGATCCCTACCCTCTAATTCCAGGCTATTGGCCCCGTTATCCCAGCATCAGAGCAGCCAGGTGACAATATGCTCGCCTGGACGACGGCTAAAATCCTTTCACATATCTTGCAGCTCACTCGGGGTAGGGATTGGGTGGTACCATCTCATTTATCGGTTCTGCTTCTTCCTCCTGCTCTCCTTGTGATGACCCTGATTCATCTTCATCCCTTACTAACAGAGCTGATTTTCTTGTGTATTTCTTCTTGTGTATAGGGGTGACTGATACTGGCATGGGTTGGTTCTCTGGTTCAGCCGCAGTACGTGTTTGGGGGGTTGGAGTATCCGCAGTATCTGCCACTGTGGTTGGAGTAGCCACAGTGCCTATCACCAGGGATGGAGTAGCCACAGTGCCTGTCATTTTGTCGTCAGATCCAGAGACCTTCTCTTCCCCTTGTTGGTTCTGAATAGTGTTGAACAGGGCTTGGTAGCCATGGGCCAGGCCCCAGCATGTTGCAGTGATTTTTGTCTCTCTGGTGTTTCCAGGGTGACAACATACTTTTTCTAAATACTTTTCTACTAGTTTTTTAGGATTCTCCACTTGTTCAGGGGTGAAGTTCCAAAATGCTGGAGGTGCCCACCATCCTGCGCATTTGCCCATGCTATCCCACACACTCTGCCACTCATAACTATCCAGCCTTGGGGCAGATTTCTGGATAATATTCTTAAATTGCTTATTAACCTTAGACAAAACTGAAACAATATTCCCAAGCAATACCAATAGAAGTATCTTAACTACCCAAGGACGTCCAAGGTACTGAAAAGTTGTTGTAATGAAGGAGAAAACATCATAGAAGGTAGCGAAGGTGCCATTCTGTGTTTCCTCCATAAAAAAAACTCTCAGAGGAAGAGGTATGATTGCTGTCTCCACAAGGTGGTACCCAAAGTGCAGCAATGGCTTCAGTATAAAGCCCAAATACCAAATTAAGCTCAAGGTCACTGTTTTAATAACAAATCTCTTGGGCAAACCATCACTAATCACTGCAGAGCACAGCAAACTGCAAAAACCAGCACCAATCTTTAACATATACAGCAAAAAAATGAGCAAGGTGCAGATCAGGTAAACTAATATCGAGAACACATGAATTAATATTGTGACCGGCAACTGTTAATAGATATAAATTCCTTAATACGCACTGGTTAATCTGTTATTATCTCAAACCCTTCAGGCCCCATTTTGGGCACCAAAAAGGACTGTCGTGGTTTTAGCCAAGCCAGCAACTAAGTACCACACAGCCACTCACTCACTGCTCACCTCCCGGTGGGATGGGGGAAAGAATCTGAAAAGCAAAAGTAAGAGAACTCATGGGTTGAGATAAGAACAGTTTAATAGTTGAAATATAATAATGATAATAATAATAACAACAATAATAACAACAATAATAACAACAACAATAATAATAGAGTATACGAAGCAAGTGATGGACAATGCAATTGCTCACCACCCACTGACTGATCCCAGCCAGTCCCCGAGCAGCGATCGCTACCCCCTGGCCAACTCCGCCACTGAGCATGACGTCATATGGTATGGAATAGCCCTTTGGCCAGTTTGGCTCAGCTGTCCTGGCTGTGCCCCATCCCAGCTTCTTGTGCACCTGGCAGAGCATGGGAAGCTGAAAAGTCCTTGACCAGTGTAAGCACTGCTTAGCAACAACTAAAACATCAGTGTGTTGTCAACATTGTTCTCATACTAAATCCAAAACACAGCTCTATACCAGCTACTAGGAAGAAAATTAACTCTATCCCAGCCAAAACCAGGACACCTTCTAAACGTCCTTTATTTTTTACTACTCAGAATTTTTTTCTGTAAGTCCACAGGACCCCTGAAACCCTTTGCTGCACTTCCTCCAACCATCCCCACCTCAACAGGAATCTTCCAGTTCTCTGGCTGTCTGGTGAAGCTACTGTGTAATACTATAAAGTGATATGAGCTATTAACCACCCAATTAACCATACAAAGCTATTCAGCCTTCCATCCTGTCTCCAACACTAGCTGCCTCCATCTGTTTCTCTTTCTATGCTTCTTCTAGGTATTTTTGATGGCGCAAATTGGGATAAAGATAATTTTTTAAAATTAGTAAGAGGAGAAGGGAGAGAGAGGAAGATTTCTAGAAAAATCCCATACTGGGTATACAAATGGCAAAAAAAGTAGTTTGCCTGTTGCCTGCCTGAAAGGCTTTTATCCAACTAATTTTCTCGCTGCAGGGGGAAAGTGAAATTGGCACGCGCTTCTCTGGCAAGTTGTTGGAGCCTGAGTGCCCTGACTGTCAGCCCCTCCTCTTCCTCCTCCAGGCTGACTGCCAGCTTGTCTCTGCCTGCTCTGGGGCAGCTGGGAATACAGAAAACTTAGGGAGAGGGTTGAGACTGAGAGCTCCCGTTCACCTTTTTACCTGCCAGTTAAAAAATAAATAAAAAATAATTAGGAGTTTTATTAAAATCAACAAGAGAAGAAGGGGTCTGGTAGAAGAAAATCCGATTGGTTTTAAGGTTTCTGTGGCTCCTTAATGACTTCAGAGAAAAATGGTATGTAGATTTACTTCCTTAGAAAAAGTAAATTATATTTGTTAAGGTAAATTAAAATATATTTAATGATATTTTGATAAGGATTCAAATTAGCATGATAAATTAACCAAGTGTAGTATCCTGAATTTACTCCCAGGTACCATATATTATATACAGAGAAGTAATAAACATGAACATTTTCTGATTTGGAAAGGAAAAAAGAACAATGATTTTTTTTTAACTGTTCCCTAAAGTTATATCTTAATACTTCCTCATTTTGTGCCTATCATGTCAGGGCTGTAAGCATTAATTTATCTGAACTTTTATTTATTTTAGTAATAAAGATAGCTATCATGCATATGGCTTGCTTTCCCTTTTGCCAATATGACTCCCTAAAGTAACTTTTGGGTGGCTGTTCTGAACGACTTAATGCGTTTAACAAATGTACAAAAACCAAATGGAAACTTTAGGAAATGGTTGCTTGCTGACCAAGGTTTTGCTTACTCTTCTGATTTACAATCAGTGAGATGTGGAAAAGTTCCTAGAGGCAGAGCAGATCAAGTGTAAAGAAATACAGTGTCTGACATGGCGAATGTGGAATGGTTAGTAGTTTTTCAATTGAGAATGGATTAAAGAAAGTGTTGGCAGTCAGTGGCTTAAGTCACTACTGGGATGAATGAAGAAACCAGTCATTTAGCTCTCCGATAAAATCTGGAAAGTAACAGCTCCGCCTAGCTCATCCCCTATTCGATTTTTCAGGTCACAAACAGTTTCCGTATATTGGACTTCTGATATTAATGGACAATGAACGTGAGCACGGACACCAGTAAAACATGCAGTATGTTATGCTTTAAAATGCCTTTTTCCTGCCTCTGTCTTCAGGTTGAGAGGCTGCCTTAGTGGGTTGAATACACGCATGCTTTGTATTAAGCTTCCTCCAGTTAATGCATGCTGCTATTCAATCTTTGATCCTCCAGACAGTTAGAGCTGAGTGTCAGAGACGGCTCGGTGAGATTGCTGCTGCTCTGAGCTCCTTATGATTATTCTTACTTGATTATCCTCATAGCTTATATGCAATACTGCTTGGCATGGCACCAGAGCCTGTGTATGTGCTGACTTAAGGGAACCTTTCCAGGTTCAGCACTGGCTGCACATGATCCACTCTGTCCAGATTTTACTTCCCATTGAGGTTATGTCGACACATTGTGGAAACAGCTGTTCAAACTGCTATCTTTCACTCCTTTCCCCTGAGGTTTCTACCAAGTCCATGCCAACACTTATAGACTATGTTGCTTACACCTTCCTTGCTTGATTCCTGAGGTTTGTCCCCATACTCTGATGCTCCCAATATCTGCTGTACCCTTTTATCAGTCATTATAATAACTCTTAAGCAGAATTTCTCTTTTGAAGCTGTTTTAAACAGAGTTCAGCTAAAACTTGCAAAGGTCAATATGTTGACAGTCATATATTGAGTACATTATACCAGGAATCTGTTAAAATCTCTTGAGATTTTAACCTTTGCAACTTTATATGATTCGTGGCCTAGCTTCCCAGGGAACTGATAATAAATCAAGTTGCTGTGGCTAACCAAGAATCAGCTGAGCTACCTTTCATATACACTGTATGTTCTTAGCTTGCAACAAATGTCAAGTAACATGATTTACCTGAACATTTTTACTATGGCTTAAACTATACTATATATTAATTACATGTGCAGATATATAACCTTAGTTCAGTTCATGCCGTATTTTGACTGCAAATGTGAACATCTAACAGGGTAAATATTTGCTACCACGTTAGTGAAGGGGAAGGGGAAGGAATATTTGAGCAAGAGCTCCCTTGCCCTGAGAAAGAGAAAGCCATCAGCCAACTCTGCTACGTTTCTTGGTGACTGCTGGGCAGAACCGAGTGTTAGGGGTTTGCCTGTCTCTTCGCTCACCATGTTTCAAAGTCTCTTTAGGATGACTGAAATTCCCTGGAGGGAGAGGGAGACCTCCCTGTAAAGGAACTGAGCCTTTTGGTCTACACTGGGGAAGCGAGTACAAGGAGTACACTGGAGAAGAGCCATGTCACAGTTCTTGTCAGCCTGCGACACAACCGCAAATGTTGCTGAGTGTACTGGAGCTCAGATTTACAGCTCTATCCTGAAGCTTTCTTCTTCTGCCAGGAATGGCACACAATGAGAGATGGAAGAATACTATTGTTATTCCTTCTGTAAGGGTATTTCTTCCTATGTATATATTTTTATTATTGGGGCTCCATGAGCCATACATTATGTTATTGCAGAGTACCCAACACATAAAGTGTATGTTCATTTACAGTATGTAAACAAGTCATGATTACATAAAATATAATCTAGAATGGGAATTTTAAGCTCTCCTGTCTGGTCACTGCAGTCTTGGCTTATATAAGTGCTTGTGATTTCGTATAGAGTTTGCTCAAGGCCAATACAGTAAGAATTTCTTCTCCATTCATCTGCTGTCTAGACAGGCATACTTTTAAAGCTGTACAAGCTATTTCTGGGTTTCCCTGCTAATGACTGCATCAACTTTGTTCCAAAAGAACTGCAGTGAACTTCAGTGACATTTATTGCAAGCATGATATCATTCCAAACATTTTCTGAAATTTTAATAGAATAATATTTTACTGATCATCTGTAAGATGATTAATAAAACATCAGCACCAAAGAGGCAGTTAGGTAAATGTTTAATTGTAAACAAGGTCTAGGATATGATGAAAAGAATATTACTAAAATTAGGAGGCAAAATAAAGCTTGCATATTTCATTTTTTTTTAAAATGAGTCTTTTGCAGAGTTATGAATTAGGCACCGGCAAACCCAGCATGTTTCCTTCTAGTATAGATATTTCTACAGTAGCACTCACGTTGGAACTAACATAATGCATATTCGGGTAATAGCCACTGTAAAAAAAAAGAACGTATTTTTTATCCAAAGATTAAGTGACAATTTAAATACATGTAAATGTATGTATGCTTAAGAGAAGCCTTGGAAAAGCAATGAAATCCTTTATGAGATTCTAACCCATGCTCATCTGTTAGTATCTACCATATAGGCACAGGATGATAAACACTAGGGTCTTAACTGACTCATATAAAAAAAGTCAAATTAAATCTCAGCTATGTGCAGCAAGGCAAAAAAAAGTTGTCTTTATTTTGGTTTCTCCTAAATTTTAACCCTACCTAAAGAAAAAAAATCATTAGCAGCAGTCCTGAAAACAGTTATAAAATCATAATAGTTTTTATAACTAACATAAATTAGAAAGCTACAGAAATGTTAAGAATTCTCATTTATTTTCTTCATCTATGTTAAAACGTAATTTGTTTGATCAGTCTCTTATAACATGCATTTATTTTGTGTGAACTGCAAAACAATAATAATGCATTACACAATTTAAGCCCAATATGTAACTGCTTTTTTTATTTAATTAATCGTTCTTTCTCTATCAATAAAACTGAAAGCACTCTAAATTTCCAGAATAAGTGTATCACACATCCAGTGATAACTAAGTTGTCAATAATGTCCTTCCTTATGTCCATTTTACTGTAAACCGAACCCAACAAATATTGTGGTTTTCATTTAGCTTTAGCAGGCAAGTATTTAAATAGGTATTCAAAGAGTTACTTTGGTAACTGTTTTACGTACCATCAGATTCTAAGAATAACCTCTTTTTTTCTCATGAAATAGAAAAGGAGTCTCCGTAGATGTAGTCAATGCAATGGTAGTGATATTTTTGTAGTGCTCAGCTTGACATGGAATCACTTAAGGCAGATTTAAATTAGCAGATACATTTTTGAACAAGATACCATTCTCTGACTCATCATTCATAAGAATATACAACCAGGAAATTCATAGATTTAGTTACTCACTATGTTTTAACCCAGTAGGTCACAGAATTTGCCTAAGTCGTCTCATATTCACACATGACATTTTTCATACACTGCATGTAGACTTTTTTTTCCATATATGATATTCTATTTGGGCCTTTTGTTTGCCAGTGGAGTTATACCTATACAGAAGGGAAACTTCATAAGAGAAATGATTATGGAGGGAGAAATCTTAAGAGCTTTATAACATTCTGTGCCTTTGATTAGCATGACAGTTAGCCCTTCCTTTAGATAGGTTAAATGAATTGTTTTGTACTTCATATGATTCACTGTTCACTAGGATATCTTCACAACATCCTTTAGGAATGTGATCTTTTGTTGTAATTTACTACTTACTCAGACTACTCCTGTCAGAGACATTAAAATTCAGCTTCAGCTCTACGTACAGAGTTACCACCATCTATAGAGACACCTGTATCAGATAGAAGCCTGAGAAGGGCTATCCCATAGTTAAACTGTACAGCTGGACCATGGCTTGAACTTGTTTGAGGAGGGAAGCCCAAAGTCTTCCCAGGAAAATTTCATAACATCTCTGTGCTTTGCTGCCCCTTCAGTAGAGCTGGCGTTAAAAAAAAAAAAAAAAAAAAAAAAAAAGATACATGTGTTAAAGGCACTTAAATACTTCAGAGTGATGACCAAAGAAAAACCTGTCGTAGATGTGAGTTGTTCCACTGTAGGCAGCTCTAGATGCCTTAACTACCTCAAGCTTCAAAGCATAACAAAAATAACCATAAGGTTTCTCCTCCAGAAGAGGAGTGTCACATTTGAGAAGACCAATTCTGACTGTAGCAAGTAATACACTCTAACCCCCTGACTGCTAGCACTGTAAAGCCTCACAAAGACAAGAGGCCAACTCTCACAAGAACTTTTAAACCAGAAATAGCATATGCCATATGTATATACACACATATTTATAAGAATCCATACAGATCTAAAAAATAAAAATATGTTTCAAGCTTCGTCTGCCTTCATACCAACTGAAGCTTGAATCATATTTGTATATCCATGCACATGTGTGCGTGTGGGGAGCTGCGGTTTGCCTTTAATTTAAAGGTACAGCACCACCTGCTGTTAGCATATATCATACGTAAGCACTGCTTTCATGTGTTCTAGTTCATTTCAGTTGATCTTTCTTGGAAGCTTGTACTGTCTACAGGTATTCTGATAGTATCACTAAGGTTAGGATGACATGTCTAAATTGAGCCAGAATAGGTTTTGCCAGATAAAATTCATTATTTCGATTTGGAAAGGACAGAAATTAAGGCAGTGAACAAACTCTTGTTAGTATGTGTATGAGATTTAATTTGATCTTGAGAATGATTAGCAATACTGTAATTTGCATCATGAATGCAAAAAAACAGTTCCAAGCTTAGATAAGATCTCATCAAAAGGAGAATTTTCAACATGTTTGCATATGGAAAGTAACTGAATGTTTCTAGAGAAGCTTGTCTTATGTTCTCTTAAAAATAATGTTTGTAAATATTTACTTCTTAAATTAACAACTGTGACATCTTACTATAACACAATGTCCGTCACTTCAAAATTATACCACTTTATTAAAATTATAATTTAAAATATGTTAATTTCTGATGCAAATTATATTCATATTCATACATATTTCTTAATGCTTAAATGCCTACTATGTAATGGGGATAAAATTTCACTGATATACTTTAAGTTAGTATTGTTGAAATGTCAGGCTATTATTTGGGTTGTGAGCTCTACACAACAGGGGTTATCGTTTTATTATATGTTTGCTTAGCGACTTCTATAATGGGACCCTGTCCTGGCCTCAGCTTCGCATCAGGAAAGAAAAGTAAAACCAATAATAATCAAAAAGCGTTCAGCCCTGTTAATCAAACTTTCCTAAAACTTCTAAATCCAGTCTCCAGATCAGTTTTGTAAACCCTGACAAGTAAACCTAAAGAAAACACAACCTTCCCACCCCCATTAAGTGTACTGGAATATCACTTAACTTTTCAAACCTGCTAGAAAGATGACAATTCAATACACTGAAAAAACAGAAGCTAGCCAATAACATTTCTGAATTAACATCAGATTTTTTTTTTCCCAAGCTTCTATCTAAAATTTCAGGTAGGTAAAATAAGTTAATTTTGCCAGGTTCTCACAGGAAGAAATTAAACTCCCTCAGTGAAGCACTGATGGAGTATCTGATAACCCAAACTCTTCCAAGGGCTTTTTGCTGGAGTCCTGAAAATTTCCACTTAAGGATGCATTTCTTTTGTTGAGTATCAATTTATTTTAGCTATACCTTTTTTAGTGCCCTCCTATTTTGCTAGTCACTTAAGATTACTACTACCATCATCACTGTCAGCAAATGTAATAAAACCCACTGGAGTTGCAAGTACTGTATTCTTAGCGCGTGTTCTCAGTGTGAGAGAGAATTGGCAGGATATGAGCTGACCTGTGCCAACACCATTATTAATTCTTCAGGTACTGTTAGTAGCTTCAGGCTACAGAAAAATAATTTACTTAGAAAAGCAGCAGGGACTTTTATAAAACCTTATGAGGTGAACAGCCATTTTTAGCTCTAAATACAGACAGACAGTAGTTTCCAGGGAATAACGCACATAAATCTCAAAGTAGAAATTTATTACCTAGTGCTTTGTTAGTGTATATTTTGTGGAATTATATTTATTACTATGCGTATTTTAAAATCTGCTTGTTAGGAAACTGCTAATTTTTATTGCCTGCTGTGCTAGCCATCCAGATGTTGTCCTCCCTGGAAACTGAGGGCTGCACTAGAGAACTTCCTGACCTTTGCAACTAAATAGAATTGTAGAACCTGTGGAGATACCAGCCATATGATAGTTTTAAGTTTGAACTTTTTCTCATAATTTAGAAATAAGACAGCTGTGAATCAGACATACACATAAAGTGAAACAACAACTAAGACAGAATTAATCATAGGGAATTCATGTAGAATTCAGCATATATTTTTGGCTGAGTAAAATAGGGATAAATATGTTATAATAATATCAAATACTGTTGTTTCAGATGTTCAGAATAAAATCTTTCAGATTTCAACTCAAAAAGGTTGCTTTTTCAAATAATTACTGTGTGGGGGGTTTTTTTAGGTAACTTCACAATGAAACACAGCATCTTGTTTCATATTGAAAACAACCAATATTACATTAAGCCTAAATAACTTTGGATAGCCATAGTTCAGATAGATACCAAACCAAATTATATTATTCATATAGATCTGGTCAGAACCAGAATTCTCTAGATACAGGTATTCAAAATGTTTCACTAGTGTCACTGTCTTGTATGATTATGATAGTAAGTTTAATTCTGTGTAAATACACAGAATTGATGACAGTCTGCAAGACACAGGCTGGCCAAAAAGTTAGACTCTCTGAGAATACGGGCAAGAAACAAATGCAGCTTCAATGAGGCACTATAAAATCTAAGGTATTTGGAGATTAATATTGAAAAACAATGTTCTGTTTCTGATCAATGAGTCAGACCAAAACGTGATTTAAGCAGATATGCTAATGGTTAATCAAGATTTTTACCTCTATCTGGGTTTAAATTATTAACTACAGCCCGTAACAGTTTTTCTGAGGAGATGAGCAGACTAATACGGCTAGAGTCATCAGGTTATCAGCAAAATGCATAAAAAGGCATTTTTTTCTAGAGCACATGATGAGGGAACAAACACATGAGTCTTCACCTTTCCCCAATCCAGAATCTTCCCCATCTAAACAGAAGTTCCATCAAGCCCTGATCATGGCTGCTGCCATAAGCTGCATACAAAATTGGATCATTGTCACATTCAAAAGGTGGGTCCGAACAATATTTAATGGATATGAAGAGTTCTGAACCTTTTTCTTTTGCTAATTTTGTATGGCTGTGTTTTAATTCAGCTTGCTTTTTCTAGGTACCTGGTTATAGCAATGTAAGAACAGTAGGTGATAACAAAGAGACCAAACCAGGTCATTTGGGTATAAAACACAATGTAACCTGTGGGACTCGGAACTCAGTTGGACATTGACTTCACAAAAGGACATCTGCTGAAATCTCAGATTCTCAAGAACTTCAGCCTATGTTCTAGAAATACCAGATATTCAGCACTTGCTTGTCTTAGGGAACAGCTTAGAAAACTGTATTACATGTTAACAGTAGGTCTAAGAGATAAACGTGATCTTTATGACTAAAGAATTTGATGACTAATGACCAATCTTTAATTCAGTATCACATCTACAGACAATCAATGTAGAGATCTGAGGATGAAATTAATGTAGTAGCTTAAGCAGGTATTTAAGCTACAAATGAGCTTTGTATGTATTTAAAATCATGTGCATTTCAAAAATGTAGTGAAGGCTTGTAAATTAAGAACTTTTATCAGCTTTACTGGTCAAAATATGAAATACAAAGCAATCAAACAATAATCTAATCTTTCCTTGATCAAGTAGCATACTATAATCCAATAAAAAGGAAATGTTTTAATAATATGCATCACCTAGCATTACAAAAGGAAAAAGAAACATATTTCTGGAAGATTTGAAGGTCAGGATATGTGTTAAAAATAAGGAAGACTTATTCATGGTTTTACACTGGATGAACTTTCATGTTTTCTGGTTTCCTTGGGTCTATACATAGGTCTATATATAGAGAGAGATCAGCATGTATTACTGTTTTTCAGATATCAGAGAGCCATGATATGGCCAGAAAACCTGAAGGGAGGGGGAAGAAAAATGTTTCTTAAGGCTTTTAACTTATTTTCCAGAGAAAAGTACGTTAAAATAAATTTGGAAAGCCCTCTAAAATTTGGATGGCAATCCAAAATAAACATTCACCTCCAAACTTTCCAGGAATAATTTTCAGTATTTTGGTTACTGTTTGAAAACAAACAAGAAAAGCAAAAACACTTTCTGTGTATAAACAAAAATCTTTTTAAAAGATGCAGGTCAGGATTCAGCCTCCCTAGTTAACTCCCTGTGTTTGTATAATTGGTTCTTCTCCCAGTACTGAGTTGCTAATTAAATCTCAGTAGTAACCAACTCCTCAGCATGAATTCTTAGTATAGATGGTTTCATTTACCAAATTCTCTGTGCTTGTTTGCCTGTTGCAACTCTGGAGGTTTCCCCACTTTTGATCTTGTTTTCTTTTTTTCTTTTACTATCTGATAGAAGAGAAAAAACATCTGGATATCCCATCCTTCATACTACATAATTATTCTTAGAACTAGCTCTTTCTCACATAATAATACTATCTTTTTTTATGGTCAATGTTACTTTCAGCACACAAGATTAACCCTATAACCACCTTCGTGCTAATGACAATTTCAGCTTCTGCATCCCTAAAAAAAATAATAATACAAAATGTTTGTGCACTAGAGCAACAGTAATTGAGCTTTTATTGGATTATAAAGTCATCTTCAAACTTTTCTGCCATTATTTATTCTTCTTTTTAGATTTTTTTCAAATTTGCATCTACAGAAAGACAACTGTCACTCTGAAATATCAGCTACTTCACAACCAAGGCAACTCTTTCATGAAAATAATCTACAGCATTGGTTTGCAAAGGCCATAAAAGAAATGGTGCCAGACTATTAAAATAGACACTTCCAGAACTATGAAATCTAGTTGTGCATTTTAATACATCTAAGTATTCCTCAAGAAATCCTTCTGATCCTATGTATTATTGAAAGGCAGAAGTGGGAGGGAGATACCCCGTCTCCCGAAAAAATATGCAGAAATTAAAAACAGTAAATTGCAACACAATTTTAAAATATATATTTTTAAATTCTCAGACAATTCACAAGAGACAGGACTCTCTTTGCACAAATTTCAAAAGTATTATCACCTCAAGTATGAGAAGAGACAAGAGCATGGAACAAATATCTATGAGTTGTTACCTACGAAGAAATACAAGAAGCAGAAATATGATTATAAGTATGTCAGGTGTATAGTTAAAAATCTTGAATACTTTTCTGGGTAGTTTTGTTATCTCTAATCAAATCTTTGCTGGTGTTCTGAAAAGTGTGATTCTGGGTCTTTTTCAAAAGACACGTTCTTCCCTCAGCACTTTGTACATATATAACACTAGACCCAATAAATATAAATTGCACTAGGAATGACGCTTTAAAAGCAGGACCTTCAAAACAGCAAGAGAAATAAGTGACAGTGGCTTGTTGGCAAATATATTTCAAAACATACAAATGGGCTGCAAGAGTTCACGTTAACTTGTCAAAAATACATTAACTTTTTCTTTCTTAAACTCAGCAATTTTACCAGTCTTCAGACATTAACAACTGCTCACAGAGCAACTGCATTTTATTAATCACATTTTTTGCTGGGTAAGCAAACTTCTAAGAACTATCATTCTTGGAGGTTGCTTATTGGTTTGATTCACCTTAACTTCCAAGCAAGGACATATAAATTGACTAGGAATGTTTCTTTAAGAGTTAACTTTTACTCTGATTTTGTTTGGTGGTTTGTTGTTTTTTTTTTTTTTTTTGGGGGGGGGGGGGGGCTTGTGGGTTTGGTTTTTTTTTAATTGATAGGAGAAGTGTGATACAGCTAAGAAATAAAGTAATCAATTTTTTGCTCCACAATGGGCAAAAGAGTCTATCATGATGACCTAGTGGTCCTCACTATACTAATTTAAGGGGGTCTAATCCAGTCCCAAGGAAGGAATCCCTGCTTGTGGATAGAGTAGCTGAGGCATGTTTCCAAGATTATCTTCTGTCTCTTTCACATGAAAAGGCATGGGTTCATGAGAGGCTGCCCTAGAGTATAAACAAAAGCCCAGTAAAGTGGGGACCAATAGGAGATTCACTGCAGATGTGCACCTTGGGTCCAAGCTAAAACAGTGATAGAGCAACACCTAAAGACTACTGTAGAACAACGATCATAATGACAATGAATACAAGCAGCTTGCATCCAGTTTTGCCCACCATATTCGGATTCGTATTTTGGTTTATTACATTTCAGATTTCCAATTTCCTAAAAGGAAGGTTTTTTGCATTTTTCTTTTCATTTTATTTATATAATATAGACCTATATAATAAACACATAATTCACTCCTACATGATAAGTATAGACAAAATACATAAAAGATCTTACAAAATTTAACTGTGAGAAAAGATGGAAAATATTAAAACAATATCATGCACCACAAGAAAAATAAGGGAAAAGAACATAGTAACTATTGTACCTAATACATGATTTTTTTTTTTATTATTTTTTACAAGGATAGAATGCACACAAATTGTGGGAATTAGATTTGCACACTTGCTACTTATGGATAATTTTATCTCCTGTTCTGCTTTGAATCATGTTTTTTTACTATCTGTAATGAATCAGATTCTTAAAGATGTAGCTCCTACAGTCAAATAATTATGTCAATCAAACAGTAGTTTACCATTTCTTACAATTGTAAAATGGAACAAGAACTTATGCTAGAAACACAAAATATTAAGACTAACAAGATTATGTTATACGTCTAATCTCATGAGTTTTAGGTAAATTCATATGTTCTTTGGAAACAATTTTTGTTTAGGACTGACAATGGCACAATGTTGGAAATATATCTTACTATCAAACCATCCTTCTGTGGCTTGTGGAAAAAAACCCTGGTTATTTCAGTGTGATTCCTACCAGACTTCTCTGTTTATCACAACAGTACAAAAAAAGTTGATGCAAAGAAAAATCTTGCCTTCTGGTCATTTCAGAAAAGAGGTCACGCCACACGATAACCTCTAATAAGTGATGCCTTCAGATTAGAGCTGGTGCTTTATTTTGCCACAGTACTAAGAAATCTAGTATTTTGATAGTAGTTATTGAGCAAATCCTTCAGGGAAAGAACAGGTTTTCTCTTATGGCTTACCTATAGACAAATTGCCTATCTTTTGACAAGTCTTACTTATGCCTGTATTTCCCATCTAAATAAATGCGGATACTTCATTTCTTCCATTCTTTGAAATTCCTTAAAATTTTGAAACACCATCTCTGTTTGTGAATAATTCAGCAAAAAGGAACCTAAACTATTGTAGATGAATCTAGATACTACTGTAATGTTGCAATAATATTGCTCTTTTGTAGACTACCCTCACACAAATTCCTTCCAAAAAACTTGTATGTCATTTTGTTTAATAACAAATTGCAGATGAACTTATGTAATCATGTTTGATGCAATTTATTTGTAATTTCTAATTGGCATTTAGGCTATCTGAAGCAAGGTCTGGGTTTTTTCTTTTCTGTTTGGTTGGTGGGGTTTTTTTCTCCATATTTATACATAGCAAATATCTGTAAATAAATAATTCAAAACCTAAATTTGTGCAACCATCTAAATTTTCAAGAAACATTATATGAAATATTTTTTTCATGCAAATAAAATGCATTTTACAGAGTTCTGTTTAAAATTCCTTTTTAATCTGAACCTTTAGAGAATGTTTAAAAATGTATTTTCAGAGATTTTTCTGTCCTCTGTTGACTCTTAAACAAAGTAAATATTTAATCAAGATACCAGGGGAGAAAGCCACCTGGGCAACATAGGCTATTACATTTCATAAAATGTTAAGTGGCAATATTTAAGTAGGGGAAAAAAAAGTTTTATTTCTTCCATGGGATATTAACACTTTCTATCTTTCTTACATTTGGACAGGTTTCCAACCTACACTTGCTCTTCAAAAACCTGAATATCATGGCAGTAGAAAATTAAGAAGCACAGTGACACTGGTTCAGTTTGAATATCTGTGAATTATCAACTGCATTAAAGATCTATTAATTCTTGTCAGTTCAGCCTCAATATCAGCTATTATCCACTAATAAAGAAACTAATAGCAATATGGATTAGATGTCAGTTTGTAAAATTCTGAAGGCAGCAACAGTTTTCTGTGTGTGAAATGATTCAGTCTTTGGAGTGAATGATTCTTAGTGCTAGAGAGTTGAGGCGTTTTAGAAAGTAGATACTGACTGATAAAGTATGGACTTTAAGGAAATAGTTTCACTGAATCTACTTTTCAAGCAAAGAAATTAGGATAAAATAACCTTTGACACTCCTGGCAGCCACTAAATATCATCTCCAAGAGATAAAATGTTTGGGATGGAGTAAAACCAGATGGGCTTTCTTCTCTCTTCCAAGTTATTAAAGGAACCTGAGTATACAGTCTGAATATCTACATGCCTCAAAGTAAGACTCAGAGGAAGACACAATGAATACTGAGAAAATGTATTCAATACTGATCTTCCCAGTCTCCCAAATAATGAATAATCTTTCTGACCAACATTAAGTAGTTGTGCCATTAATAATTTTATTCCTCTTTCTTTTGAGACAAGCTGAATTTCTGAAAAATGTTACAGGCATCTGCCACCTTCTTCTTCTTGCTATCATCTTTCTGTTTCTTTCCAGACCATTGAATCACTGGATTTGTATACTCCAACTTTTTTTACACTATTAAATTTTCCAAGAATTATAGGTGCTTTGGAAGTGACTGCGTACAAAATAAAGACATTAATCTATGTAATTAGGCTAAAATCGTGTTGCCATTTAGACCTAAGGTAGATAGGTTCTTCTGTAAGTCTTTTATGGAAGTGAAAAGTAAACTTAAAATCATTTAATAATATTGTGACGTTTAAAATGACACATTAAAATCAATATATAACAGCTGGCAAACCTATTTGCTAAAGATAGTATTCTCGCCACTCTTTCAGCAATATTGTAGTATTATCTAGGTATAGAGTCTAAAATCTCAACTATTTTCCTTTGAAAACTTATCTAAGAGAAGCAAATAAACTCCTTAAGTTGTTATCAAAAGTTCTGCTCTGAAATTAATTTAAATATAGGCTTATTTTCAATCTATTTCAGCTAAAATTATTACTCTAATATGTACCTCATCTGTCAACACTAATATCAATGAGCTTTTCCATCAATTTACTGTGTTTTCACCAACACATATTGGTTATATATGTTATTTACAATATATATATTAATACTGATTTAACAAAACTGTATCATATAAACATTGAGAGCCAAACAAACATTTTAAATTTGTTTCCTCTAAACAAAGAGAAAACTAAGTCCTTTCACAGAGCAATGCTAAAGGAAAAAAGACTTAAAGACCGGAGCATTCATGAAACAGATTACAAGGATCTTTTACGCACACAAATGAGCAGTCTTTGAAAAATAAGCATATAGGTAGAGTTTGAGTGGGAAAATGTTAAAATGTTAATTCAATTGAAAATATTAACAAAAATTGAAGGTAGTGCTTCAGGCAAGTTTCATACTAGAACTTACCAACCTTAGTCATGACACAGTATATGATACCATGACATTTTTATCTTTGTGAAAATTTGTTTGCAATGAGATAGCATGACACTTGCAACTTGGAGAAATGTCAAACTAAATTTGGGGCAGAGGTAACCTAATGGTACACTTGCAGGGGGGAAGAACACAGTGGAAGCTTGTGCCTGTGCCCAGAGAATCATTATTTTTTTCTCTAAGAACTTTGATCTTCCATCTTCCTCTCAATTCATTTCTGAATATTTAACTGGAATTTTTGGAATTTGGCAAAATTTAAGAAATCAGGCTCACTATTCTAATGTATTAGTGAAAGACAAATTTTCAGCTTATTCAAATGTTGATAATCTTCTGAGACCCCTCAATTGTCTATTCAATTGCTGCAACAAAAAACATGACAGTTCCTGATCTGAGTATAAAGGTAATTCTTCAAAAATTCCTTGTTTTCAAAAAAGCAAATACCTGTCTACCCTGCTGGAAGTGGGAGATGATAAGAGAAAATGGTTATATATATTTTCATATAAAATTATGGGTTTTATATGTCTGCCACAGACTGGGACATTGTTATATGTCTGTCTTTAACTGGAACATTGTATTCAAAGAAAGTATAACTTATCAGTTTTATTCTTAGTCCAATTTCTGTCAACATGTAAGATTTAGTTTAGAGAATTTTATTATAAGAAATGTTGTCCTCATTTCTTTCGTCATGCAGCTTTTTAATTAGATCTCAAGTTAGTAAACATACTTAATCTCTCACTCAGCATTCCTCAGGCTGATAATGGCCATGTTATACTGAGATTGAAATGTCTCAAAAGTTTTGGGGTTTGGTGGTTTGTTTTTTTTTTTAAACAGTCTTCAGGCTGGAAACCCTTTGGCACTGCCTTTAGAAACATGGACTGCTTCCTGATTCTATTTTTTCTTTTATTTATTTTTCTTCAGTTTATAAAATATGCAAACTAACTACATTCCCTCAGTACATGAGCAATGAAAACAATACAGTTGTTAATAGTAGTTTTTGAATGCTGACACAAAGTCAATTTGCAGGACTTGACTAACAAAAACAGATATTCCAAACAACAATTACTTCAAACTTCCCTTCCTTACTTGCTCAGACACCACACTGCGAAATAATGCGTGGTGCTTATAAGTAACCCAGAATGGGAGAAGACCCAGGCTCTACCAAACTAAGCAGGACAAATTGCACACTTATTTAAAAAGTTTTCCCTACTTCCAATTTCCATTGAAAACTGTGTGCTGTTTTTACATACAAAAATACTAAGTAGTCATAAGAAAAAAGAGGTTCTCAGATGAATTATGGATGATGGCTTTAACTTAAATCTGTCTATTTTTTTTTATTAACTTCTAATAAAAATCTGTTGTAAACTTTATTCATTTTTATAACAAAAGCTGCTATTTATTCTATTTATAAATACATTCATTTTAAAACTGTCTAAAGCTTTTAATGATTAGTCACAGCTAGTTGAACAGGAAAAACACCCCACCACCACCCTTCAATTGTGAATCACGTGAGTTTTCACTTATCAGTAAACTATCAGGATAGCACAGAGTCCTGTTCAGAGACCACTACTCCATTGAGCTTGATACTGTACAGAGATTGAAAACGGTCTTGAAAGAAATTTCAAATTGAGTAACTCATGGAATGTGATATTCAAGGAAGCAATGAAACTACAGGAACCATTGTAGGCAAAAGCACATGACAACCATTTAGACTATTAGCAACTTCACGTAGGCAACACATGACAAGAAAAACTTAAGGAGACCTTTGAAGGGAAACAATTTAAAAACTGCTCATATATTTTTAGGTAGGCTGAAGGGCAGCAGTAGAAAAAGCCTGGTTGTGCTTATCTGAGGAGCATGATGGAAGCTGTCAGCATAGGCTGGTGGTCTGCAGCAATATTCTTGATACTGAATTACAGATGACAGGAAGGGTGGAAGATAGACTATGCGTCCTTAGAGTGAAGGTGAAAGGCCTGTACTACTTTATCATAAAAAGAAAGGGAGCCAGTGAATGGATGGACAGAGAAGAGTAACATGAAGAAATTTAAATGCTTATAAAACTATATGCTATCAACCCTCAATGGATAGAAATGAACCAACATCGTATTTGTCTAGGCGAGAGATGAACTTGTAAAAGTGATTGACACATAAGCTAACATCTTGGTATATTAGGCTCAGTCTCATTTTCTCTATAAACAATGAATAACCATCCAATTTCCAAACTTTCTGTATTGGGTATGGCTGGGATGGAGTGAAATTTCACCATCGCAGCCCTCATAGTGCTGTGCTTTGTATTTGTAGCTAGAACAGTGTTGATAACACACCATTGTTTTGGTACCGTGGAGCAGTGCTCACACGACACCAAGGTTGTTTCTCCAACCCCTCCTCAGAGGCCAGTAGGCTGGGGATCGGCAAGAAGTTGAGAGGGAACATAGCCAGGACAACTGACGCAAACTGACTGAAGGGATATTCCATACCATATGATGTCATGCTCAGCAATAAAAGCTAAGAGAAAGGAGGAAGGGGAGGGAGCATTTGTTATAGAGACATTTGTCTTCCAAAGCAACCGTTATACATACTGGAGCCCTGCTTCCCAGGAAGTGGCTGGACATCACCTGCTGATGGGAAATAGAGAATAAATCTTTTTGCTCTGCTTTGCTTCATTTTGCTTCCACATGCGGCCTTTGCTTTCCTTCATTAAACTGCCTTTATCTTGATCCATGAGCTTTTAATCTTATTTTCTGTCCCCATCTTGCTGAGAAGGGGGAGTGAGAGAGCAGCTGAGTGGGAACCTGGCAGCCAGCCAAGGTCAACACAATGCATTTTCATTGATCTATTTTCTTATGTAATTATTATTTTTGGAGAAAAAACTGTCTTACATCAGCAATGATAGCTTTAAGAATCAGTCTTCTAAATTCCTCTCATCTCTGACATTTTTTGTAAGGATGTCTCAGTTTTCCCCACTAGCATCTTCACAAGCAACGTAATTCTCCTTCTTGGATCACTTAATGGGATCATTCTGGAATGATGATTCTTTGAAGATCAAATTTTAAGAGAAGAGGAAGTGCTACTGTAGCGGTACCACTGCAAGTGATTAGAAAGCCCTGTAGCGGAAGAGCAGAACAACATAGAGCTCTTTCCCCAAAAGCTGTCCAAGGAATTGGTTGGTCTACCTGGCTAGGCATTCTTAAATTAGAAAATGGATCACCTGCTGAGTCAACAGGTCCCAAAGATGACTCAAACATGACTAGGAATCAACCAGATCTCCCAAACTCCACCAGGTAAGGGGACACAGGACTGTAGGAAACAGAGTTCACTAAATTCAAGTCTAAATGCTGAAATTTCAGCTGGAAAACACAGAACATAAATTAGAAGAGAAAACCTTCAATGAATAAAAATATACACATAATACTGTCCTTCACTGTCTTTTAATCTCTACCATTATGAATCATTCAAAAGTCAGAGGAAGAAATGACAGAGGAAGACTGCTAGTTTCACAGAAATTTCCAAGAGAAAGAGACAATGTTGGAAATTGAAAAATCAGAGGAAAGTTTTCCTGCCCTTAAAGTGCAGTTTTGCCATAGTAAGGTAATAAAACACATTTATTATAGAAAAGTAAATTCATGTTAGAATATATACATAGGGTAGATTTTCCAGTCTGTTTCATACAAAAGTAATTAGTTTCAAAAATACAAAAATAAAAACTGGTTATACCAGGCTTCTTAGAACCTGTCATATCTTGTATGGTGCACGTCAAATAGGACTACAGTACGTACTACAAATATATCAGGGCAACTCAATGAATTGTTGTGTTATAGTGCCCAAAATAATCTCATTGAAGCTACACTTAAAAGCAAAGTACATAATTTCATTGTGGGAAATATGACTGGCAAAGATTAGATTACACTCGTGAATCATCATTAAAGGATGCATTTTCTCATCTATTCCTTATAAAAGTATATATGCAAGTTTAACAGAGAATAAAACTGTGAGACAGTAAACAAGACTGCATAACACAAATTATCATTCTTTAAATCTATCCAAGACAAATCTTAGAATAATACAGGGTAATAATCCTTCACTGCTTAGTAAATCACCTGGGTTATTAGATAGAACTAATTTGTGTCTTGATTTAAGAAAAAAATCCTTAAATTCAAAATCCTATATACAGTGATACCAGTCTTTATTAAGCCCATACTTGATTCTTGGATAGAAGAGCTATTTAAACCTTCATACATGTAACCTTAGGTTGCATGCATTATTAAGTTTTCCAGAGAAGATATTTGACAATTTCTTCTTCTCTCTGATACTCTTTGTCATTCTGGTTGGAGATTGTGCCTAATACAAGTACTTGGTCCTCTTTTAGCCTACAGCTGCAATTATCGTCAAGGACAGAAATTTAAACACCTGAAACTGGGCATGCAAAACACCAATTGATTGTACACAATGTATCAGTAATTTATAGTCTTGACAATTCTTAATAAATTTATTCACACAAAAAATTTGCATAGCTTCTCACATCTCAAGTTTTCAGCAAGTGGAAAGCCAGACTACTGCTCACAAAGCTTCAATCAGCGGAAAGGTTACAGAGCCAATCATTCTTATATTACAAGAAGCATTGCCTTTTAAACATGAGAGCCAGTTTCTATGAAAGCACTATAAATCTATCAGCACAACACTTACAAAGGCATTAAAGTTTTTGTCAATAAAGTCCTTAAAATACTGTATATCCAAGAAAGCATTAGAAGTGGTACATAATCTCTGTGTGTAAGGACATAAATATGCAACCTTTCCAGAAAAATTTCAAATACTGTAGCTACTGTAACTACGAACTTAAGAACTGCAGTATATCGGGGATAGTCGACCAAGAAGTAAGCAAACAAAAAACATCCATTACAATTCTTTCTGAAAATGTGCATGTGAGGACAAACATATTGACACATGTGAGATGCTTGGATACTGTAATCATGCACATTATATAACGGGAAAAATATTAAAATTATTTCTTCAAAGGCTATTTGTTTTTTTCAGAGAAGCTGCTTCCAATTCCATTATTTTTTCAGGCTTTATTTTGATTTAAAATAGTCTGACTTGGTCTGCTAGTTTTAGGATTTAATGTACAGGATTATCTTCTACTGCCACAGTGGCTGTTATGATAGAAAAGTAACTTACCTAATATTTGATAAGTATGCTGTTAAAACAAAGACAATTTTGGAAGTGCACTTTTAATATGTTTTATGTAGGAATTCTAATAGACTTATATCATAGAAAACAAGGAAACAATTGTTTATAACAAAATGAAAATAATACTCCTGGAGCCTTATGCTTCTTTTAGGAAGTAATATATTTACATTAACACAAGTCATGATTGACAACTGATATGTTGTATTTGGTTCTGAGGCTTGAATTAGAAGCAAAAAATTGTTTTGCACTACAGAAATTATGTCAGAGTGTATGACTTGCTTTTTTTTAATGTTGCACAGCTTTATGTCATGTCATAACATATCACAAGCTGTGGCTGACAAATAAGATAAAATACTATGCTAGTACAGCAGCCACAGAGCACCTTAACCTGAGAGCATCAATTGCAATATAAATGTACTGCAATGACAAGCACAATTCCAATGAAAACCTCTAGGAAGCACCAAATAAGCGAAGAGATATTATTTCCTTAGCTACTTTGATAATAATCAATAAATTTGGTAAACTTATCTATTATTATATTTTTATATATTTTATTGGTTTTATATTTCCCCTTGTGATCCAAATACTGGCTTCTGCTACACAGATCAGAGAATTTGGATGCAAAACTCTAGTGTTCTCTCTCTCACCTTTGTTTCATATACTGGAGTATTTCATTTAGGCTAAGGTTCAATTTTTTTTCATAGAATCATTGATGTGTAAGACTTATATGTTGAAGACTACTTGTGAAGGTCATCTAGACCAGCCTCCTTCTCTAAGCAGGTCCAGTTAGACCAGGTTGCTTAGGGCCTTGTCCTGTTCCATTTTGAATATCTCCATGATAGAGATCCAACAACCTCTATGGGCAACCTGTGCCAGTGTCAGACCACGCTCAGGCTGAATTTTTTTTTCCTTAATATTTTTATTAATTTTATTAATACTTTACTAAGCTCCATCTTGGTTTTGTTGCTTCTTGTCCTATCACTGTGCACCTTCTAGAGGAGTCTGGCTCTGTTTTTTCTGTACCCTCCCATCAGTTACCTCTATACAGCAATAAGGTCTCCCCTCAGCCTTCCCTTCTTCAGACTGAGCAAATCCTGCTCTTTCTGCCTCTCCTATTATGCTTCAGCCCTCTTATCACGGTGGCCCTCTCTGACAGTATGTCACTGACTGTCTTGTACAGTGGAGCCCAAAAGCGGACATGGTACTCCAGATAAGGTCTTAGAAATGCCAGAGGGGAAGAATTGCTTCCCTTGACTTTCTGAATACTTGCTGATACAGCCCAAGATGCAGTTGCATTTCTTCACTGCAAGGGTATACTGCTGACACTTTTTTTTAGTATGCAAACTATGTTGTTGTGTGCTTATGTTAGAGAAAACACAACCAAAGAGGTGCCCTCATCTCTAAATCATGTTATCTGTTTAGATGAAACAGATAATGCTTACAAGTCTTTAATCCCCATGGGAGTACATTCCTCTCCCAGAGCAGCTCTTCCTCCTACACAAAGGAGTGTTAGCGTGGCTGTTCTATGCTGAGAATACTCTTATCCCATCTAGTTTCAGACCATTCATACAGCAAGGTAACACCTGCTATAAAAGCACCAGAATGAGGTCAACAAGAAACGATGCACAAGTTTCACAGCTAGTAAGTATTTACAACAAAACAGCAAAAAAATTTTGTTCTCTTTAAGATTCTGCCCTGTTGCTCATCTCTGTAATGCGCTTCTCCCAGGACATAGTATATCCACTTAGTAAAATGGATTGTGCAAAATGGGCATTGGTGACTTATCCGAATGAAAGTGTAGCTTTGGGTCAAAGCTCCATGATAGCAGCATGATAACTTCATAGATAAAGCCACTGCTGAGATGTCACAATAACCATGGGCGACTGAGGGAGCCATGAATGATACAGACATCCTTGGGCTGTTTTTGTGTCACTAGTTTGTGTTGCTATAGGAAAGCAGCTGGTAAATTATTGATCATACAATGTTGAATAGTGACAAACATAGGAATGAGAAAGTATGACCTATGAGTTTCTCTCAGGGTATCACAGAACAGTCTACAGATAAAGATAAGGTAAAGAAAAGCTTATTGCATTGAAAAGGAATTAGAAAATAGTCTTAACATTACTGCTACACTGAGAGTTTTAAGGGAAGGACCTAGCTGTTCTATAACCCTGTTTCACCAAATGTCTTTGAGGAAAAACAGAAGACAGGATCCACATGCATATTCTAAGATGAAAACTTTGCCAAAGCAGGAAACACTGATTTTATAAGATATAGGAAGAACTTTTAAAAAGAGGTGGATCTATAAAACTGCAATTCTGTGGCTGTTTGCTTACAAACTCTCCTCTTTCTTGCTTTCCCTGCTGCTACTTCACCCTCCTACTCTTCTGTCGTGTTCCCTACCTTACCACCTTCATCTTCCAAGTAAAAGTAAATAAAAACCATGGTGATAGAATAATTGCAGTATCTGCTGTGACTCTGCTATCTCACTTTACATCTGACTTATCTACTTAAACTGTAAGGGGTTTTTTCTGTGTTGGTTTTGTTTTTTGTTTTTTTTTTTGTTTTTTTTTTTTTTAAGGAACCTCATCTGGCAAAAAAATAATTATCTTCCATTACATAATTTTAAAATTTCTGCTTTAGTTTATTTTGGAAAAGCAAAAAACTTATATAAAGATTATTAATTTTTTAGTGCACTGGCCAGAAGTATTATATTTTGTTTGCAATATGGGCTATGTGATACATGGTTTGTGGAATGAATTTGATTAATTACTATAGTTTATGTAGTTTTTACTTCAAGCATGAAAAATAAATCCTTTTGTTTCATCAATAGTTTTTTTCTCAGTAATTGTGAAAGTTCTAAAGTACGCATTTCTAAATAAGCAGAAAGCACAAAGATGTTGTTATGCTTTTAGCTTTAAAAATAAAATACTATTTTTGTGAATATTTATGCCCCTAAGTGACAGCTCAGCATCCTCTCATCCATGCACCCTTGCTCTGAAATTTGGTTTCTACTCTGAGGTGACAAGTTCACTATCTGCAAAGATTACAGAACACCTATTTACGTATTCCCCACTGATTCCTCTCAAAATCATATTCTAGGATTTTGCAGTATTCACTTGTCACTAAAGACACCTGACAGTCAAGACTCTGAGAATAACAGTAGTTAGGAATGATTTTCTATATGCATCTGCACAATTATTTAGAAATTCTACAGCTAGAAAAAGTTCTTTAAAAATAATATTATGAAGCTTAAACTAGAAAAGATATTAAAAAGGATTATGCTAAATTGAAACTTCCAAAATGACAATAGAAATTTCTGCTAGGTATCCATAACCATTCACGGTATATTTCAAAAAGCCAATTTAAATTTTAAATAATCACAAGCGCCACTGCAAGTTGCATCTCTATTATGCCTGTCAGATGCTCTTCAATGCGATCAAGAGGGCAATTCAAATTTATAGAAGACACTTTTCACCAGATTCTTCAGAAACTGTATCTTATTTGAACTTTATGACAGTAAAAAGGAGAACAAACCTGAATAAAAGAAAACCTTCCTAACTTGGGCATGGTGTGATTCTGCCAGCCAGTGGCCAGCATACTAATAATTTCCATAGTTAATAGGTTACTTCTCCGAGATGATAACTTTTACACAACTTTCACAGAAGGATATTGATGCGATCAATAAGTTAGCTGTTACTTAATCAGATAATGATCTATTGCATTGCTTCTAGGCAATAGAAAGTCAATGTAACGTGTGTGCACTTTTGCTAGTTGTTGGAAATGTCTTAATTCAATTGCATGGAAAATTAACAGTTGAAAACCAAGGAAATCTCTTGTAGTCACACAATCAAGAATTATGTTCCTCATCCCACCCTGATGAATTTTTAGAGAAAATCCATTGCAATCACTCTACCTAGCATGTTAATCTGATTTGGGGAAGGAAAACCTCATGTAGTGATTTCAACTGTTGTCAAATCATACCAAATTTCAGAAGACAAATGCTATGATTAGCAGATGAAATAAGGCAACTCTGGTTTAGGAGTATTGACACTACTCAGTGTGGGAGAAACAAGAAATCAGTGAATATTGTTCTATTGCACAAATACATGTGTATGCTGCTGGAGTGCTGGAGAATAATGTTTTAGAATTTGTGATCACTGATCATTTAATGCAAAACGTTTGAGATTATCTCTGGCACATACAGATAAGCAATATTGTATGTGGCCTGTGGGGCAAAGATAATGTATTTTTATCAGTTCTCTGAAATTCTTACCAATTCAAAGAGTAAGCCTTGTAAAATAATAATCATCTCTGAGCACTGATGGGTATGAAATTTCAACACTTCTGTCATTTGCCAAAAAAAGCCAACTAGCCACACAATGAATACTAGTATCTAAATATGACGACCATGATGGTTCAACATAATCTCAGAATTTTTAAGAGACATGTAATGAACACCACCTAGTAGCTCTGTGTACTAAGGGCTCTTGTTAGTAAGAGCTGGAATCAGTTGCTGTTTCTATAGTAGGCCTATTTCTTCTTCTCTTACAGCTTTCTCATACTGTTCCAGGCAGTATGTTCTACATATGTTGACAGTGATGGCCAAAGATGGTCTTATGTAGAGCTATAAATACGCTAAGGTTGATCTTTCATTAGTTCAACAGATGCCTAGAAGGCGGCAAAGTTTCATTTTATAGAAATTGTCTTGACAGTCATATCCTCACACTATAAACAGAAGCAAACCATTAGGTGAAAAATTGCCAAATTGCCACTGATGAACCAAACTTCAAGGCTTCAGGTTCTCATCCAGGAACTCTCCCTCACTGGGTGATGTTCAGAACACAACAGCATGAGATACTCTACATTAACAAAGTGTCATGCTAGTGAACTGAGATAATTGCAGATGTGGGCATACAGCATACACAATTAAAGGCTTCTGTGACATGCTGTGACATTGTTAAAAAAAAAAAAAGTTGAACAACTCTTAAACTAGCCTAGCGCTTCTGAAACTCATGTTTGTATTGATGCAACTCAGAAGAGAATTCTGCCTATTATTTCCTTAATGCCTTCTAGTCCTTCCAGACTTCCATGAATGTAGGTTAACAACAGAGCACTTTGTCCATAACAAACAAGTTTTTGTATTAGAAATCAGAAGCCAAGAGAGTTGTGAATGTTTCATATAACTACTAATTTAATCATTCAAGGTCTCCAGGAAGAAATTCTGACTAATATCAAGATAATATTTTAAATATTTTTTCTGATGCACCATGAATATGACAACCATTCACAAAGCAGTTCCAGGCATATACAGTGCTGGTGAGGTAGTGCATATATCATGCCATGCCCCAGAAGCAGCAATAGACTCTCACCATAATGTCACTTAGAATAACAGTATCCCTGGCAGTGTTAGAAATGTATGAAAGGCAAAAGTGAATAATGCTGAATTTCTCCATGTACTCTTTGTAAGGCCTTATATAGTACAGTTTTATTTCAAAATAAAGTCATAAGAATTGCGTCACAGACTCACTTGTAAGGTCAAAATAGTCATATGCCTTGATATTAAATAGATTATACTAATATTCTTTCTTTTCTTGAAAAGATGTGGATACATCACCTTCTCTAATATTTAAGGTTCACCTTCATCTGCAGAATTTATATATTTTCTCTGGATCATTGTTTAACTTACAATATAAGTATTAGCTCACCTATACTTAATGCTGCATGTCATTTTCCAATATTCGAATCCTTTTTCAGATTATTATAATTTTGTTAAACTTCATACACAGAGGCTGAAACTTCCCATAGTAGGTATTTAACTCATTGTATTAATACTTCAGTTTGGTTTTTTTTAAAGTAGCAACAAAAAGAAGCTACTGCCATAATTACAATGAAGAAACACTACTTACACTTTTTTTTTTTTAGTTATTTTACTTTTTCACAGTTGCTTTGTTGAAGTTCTAGTAGTTTGAAATTGAGCACACGGTTGTCAGTTTGTCAGGGATGCACTCTTTGCCATTCCTCTGGAAAACAGTACCCAAGCAAGGCGTTTCTGCAGCAGACCCCGCTAAGGCTCTGCCTCTGCAGACTGCCTACGTAGAGCGCGTTCCACTCACCTTGCTTCCCTGCATATACCGAAAGAGAGAGATGTTTCAGAAATTGCTGCTCAGGCAGCTGACAGCCTCGGTTGTGCTAGCCAGCAGACAGGTACCGGGAAAGCGCGTGTCGTTATCGCATGGCAGCATGAGCCGAAGCTGGGGCCCTCTCGGTCCCTCCCTCTCTCCCGGCTCTGCTGTGCGCTCTTGCCTTCCTTCTCACGTCAGCCCGGGTGCAGCACAGCCAGCCAAAAGCTTTTTAGCAGTGTTTGTTTTCAGCAAACCCACGAATATCTGTGCCAGCAGCACCAGCATGAGTAGAAACTATATGAACACACATTCAGACACGGTGGGAAAGCGAGGAGGGCGCTGGCTTAGAGCTGTCATGGGACTGCGCTCTCTCTTCCCATGTTTCTTCTGCTTCCGCCTCTTGGAAACCAGCTAGACCAGGGTGAAAGGGGGAAGCAAAAATGAAGGTAAGAGGTAGTGGAAACCAACTACAATTAATAGTTCTCCTAAACACAAAAAGATCCGACTCTAAACTGTGAGCATCAGCATTCCCCACCTAAGCCAGTAGCTGTCAATCTCATGAATATCTCACAGTTCTTACATTGGCCTAAGTTTTCAAATGCGTAATTTTCTGATCCTTTTTAGAACACAGACAAAAAAGGTCACAAAACCCAAGGATTACAAAATTTTAGAAGACTGGAATTAAATTTACCTGTCCAATTCTAATGGGCGTTTTTCTTAGGATTCAGTAGTCAATCCTCTGCAGGTTTTTCACATCTCCATACATAGAATGGGCCACTTTCAAGGAACAAAATAGTGACTGCACGCTGAGATACTTATTTACAGTGGGAAGATGCTGAAAAAGACCTCCCACAAAACAAAGAAAATGCATTATAGCTATGGGCAGCTGCACTTTGTCCTAGAGAAGTAGGTGTTGTCTTTTTTTTCAAAATTTCTGTGCAATAGTAAACAACTTTTTTTCCCCAGTAATACTTTCCATAACTGGCCATCATTTTGATGTTGCATTTCTTTAAATAACCAAAATACAGAATTTATTGACAGAGCTTGGTGAGTACCCACGGCTATCACTAAAGTGTCTCAAAGTTATTAAGTGTTATTCAAAATGGTAAATTACTTGAAAAAAATTAAGCTCCTGTCATTTCAGATTAAGATTCAAAATCAGTGGATGTTTTGAATGATTTTTACCTTGTCTTGTGCCATTTCTCCATCTGTCAAATGGAGATAATATTTCTTACCTCTCCTGGAGAGGAATTTTCAAGATGAATAAAGGTTTGTGAAGAAAAGCGCATTTGTTATTCCATAGGCAGTTCAATATAGAGATGGTATAAAGTAAAATATGGCATGGCAGTAGAGAATGAATGATGACATAAAATTAAATTGTTTTCCAAATACCTCTTAGAACATTGTTCTTTCTACTGAGTCATGATTCCTGTAGAAAAAAAATAGTACTGTAGATCCCTCTGTACATACATTCCTATCATAAAAGCCAGGTTACCTGAAACAATTTCTGATCTGCTAAAACTTCTGAATATTTGAATTATGTATGATAATACTTGATAATTTATGTATGTATGAGCTTGTTAGAATTAAATCAAATGCATACTTCTCTGTGTTGGAGGATTTTTGTTTTTCTCCTTCCAGATACTATTCATTCCTCTTCCCAACAACTTTCATTGCTCTTTTCTGAACCTGGATCCATTTAATGAATAGCATTCTGGTAGGATACTGTAAAATAATTAAGGCAATGACACAATTTCAATAGAAGTTTTGAAGTTAAAAAAAGTTTTATTGCTTCTCTAATTCATACCACTGGTGAAAGCAGCTAAAAATCACAATTGCTTATTTTGGTACAGGTCATATTAAAATTCCTTGTCAACATACTATCTGATTTCAGTTTTAAGCCCTTCAGTGTTATTTCTTTCTACATTCCCACCTTTTGGATTTATTTTTTTTTTTAACCAGCTGCACAATATTTCCACATGTTGAATCAATGCCTATACTTTTAACTCCTAATTTTCTTTCCATGTTTTTAATCTGGTACAGAACTAGCTTGTGATTTTACAGGTGAGATACGTTATCAACTATACATCTTAAAATGCTCCAAAACCACAGTAGTTAATAAATTCTGCTTGCATTTTCAACAAGATTCATGAGTTTGAAAAAAGGAGAGTTATATCGTGTCTGTCCCATCTACCTGAAAACAAACCTTATTGTGAGAATTGAAAAAGCAGCAGAAATTCGGGTTCTTTGCTGCTTAAAAAAATACATGGTATTGGATGGGCTCCTAGCTACCTGCAACTGGATATTTTTGAGGTAGATATTTTAATTCTGGAGCATATCTTTGTATGTTCTATTTTCATTCATGCAAGAAGGAAAAGTCAGCAGCCCAATATTCAGTAACAGAGCAATGAAAAGGATGTTAGTTTATTGTCTCAAAACCAGCAGTCACTAAACAGTTACTAATTCTGTGTTCTCTATGTATATATTGGTCTTAGAAAACAAATAAAACATCATTCTTTAGCTCTTATCTGGAGAAGATTTAACATGTCCATAATTTTTAGCGTGTGCATACTGTAACTGCATTCAATCTGAGTGCTCAACACATGTCTCCAAAAGCATCTGCAGGAACAGACACTTACATAATTTTACAGAGTTCCTGCATGCAAAACACTATATAAATTGTGTGAATTTCTTCAGGGAATCTGCTGAGAACATTGGCCAAGTTAACATAGCTATATGATTTACAAATGTCAAAAAAGCTTTAAAAATGAACTTTCTATATATGCATTTTCTATATTTGTATAGACTATATATATAATGGGTATGCATTCATATATATACAATCATAGACTCACAAATAAATGACAAAAATCGGAATTATTTTTATATCCATGTATTGGTTACAATTTTCTCAGACAAGGATAGGGAGGAAATACTGCATTTAGAAAATACAATGAAACTAGTAAGTGTTATCATTTTCACTAATATCAGATAAACAGAAATTGTCTGTTCCATGCTGGGCTTCAGAAGAAGAAACTAATAAATATGCATGTGTAAGCAAAACTGTTTACGCTACCAGCAACTGCAGTAGACCTTCAAAAGGGTTTCATTTTTAAGTTCCTTGTTTTGATCTACTTTTATTTTCCCCAAATATTCACTTTTGCAGTAAAAAACAGTATAGGTCCTTCCTGAAACAACATTTTAAAGTTCAAAGCCAAATACTTTAATAAGGTCATCCCTTTCCCTTATCTATTGAACAGTTCTAACCATCTTCCTTCCCGGAACACTGAGAATATTAAAAAATTACTCATTTTAAACTTGAAATGTAGTGTGTAAATTGCTCCTACTATAAGACTGCAGCATTGAATTGTCTAATAAAAACTTTATTAGTGGCACAATAAGCAAGACGAATACAGTGATCGACTTGCTAATCCAGTGAAAATGGGAGAACCTCTGAAGGCAAAAAACAACAAAGTCTAATTTTTTCTTCTCTCACTTCAACTGCAACAGGATTAGAAAAAAAACAGGCTGAAAGAACAACATCAGGCTTGCAGAATTAGAGCTTGATTTACCCCTTCCTTTGTGGAATCATGTGCGGCTGTCCAGAAAGAGCTTAAAATGTCACCGTATCAGAGCAGTGACGTGTAATACTGGTTCAGGTGTAAATAATAGTTCAAGACACAAGAACGCAGCAAGTCTGTTCTAAACTAGAGGATAATTAGGAAATGATTCATTTCCATGAGTCATTTCCAGCTGCAGCGTATCTCCCACCACCCTGCATAAGCCTGGGCGAGAGTTTCCTGAGGAGCTCTCCTTCAGGCACGGTGGCACAAGGTGTGGGGTGGCCAGCTTGGAGCTGCTGCCATGCACCACAGTGCTGGCACGTGGCCCCACGCACACGGTCGCAGAGCTGCTCGCAGCAGAGCGTATATCCGGCAGCAATCCTGCCCGGTCAAGTATCCCTCAGTTCCAAATGGGAGAAAACCAAAAACTTCCCACACAAAACCAGAAAAAGAAGTCTGTGGAAAAAAGGTTTCACCTGTTAGAAGTATCTCTTTTGATTTATGTGATGTAATACTGAAACAAAGTTTAAATAAAGACAGAGCAAGGCTTTTGAGGGAAGAATGTCATAGGACTGACTGGCTGTCTCTCTGCCAGCTTTATGAATCTAAGCCTTTAAAAATTCTCTCTTTTCTGACTATGATTTAATTCAGTCCTTAAACAAAGTACACCTGCCTGCTTGAAATCAACAACAACAAAAACATTAACAGTAAAGATGGATTTTGTGAGGAGTATGAAAGGAGAAAGCACATTTAAAATAAAAGAAAGAAGTAAACTGGAGGGTTAAGAGGTCAATCAAGTTTACTAAAGATCTGGAACTAAAATCCAAGGCATACAGAAAGTTGAGGCTGAAAGATGAAAGGACATGCTTGTATGAAACAATAAATAACATCAGAATTATCACTAAAAAAAATCTATTTAACCTTAAAATTATTTTCCCATCATTTAACTGCATTTAATTGACTATACAAATTTTGTCTCGACCTATGATATTGATCACCTGTTTCTGGAAACGCTAACCATCGCTTCTGAGGAAAGTAAAACTCCTAAGTAATGTCATGTAATTCCTATTAGATGCTAAGCTGTTGATGGTGTAGCCATAAGGAAGCTAACTTTGGATATGGAGTTTATGATCAAGTCACTTGTATTCTTTCCAGGATGGATTTTTCTCTCCAGTAGCATTGCACTGCCATACAATCTTCATACTAGTTCTGTGCATAGCTCAAGTTTCCATGTTCTGTTCTCAGAAACCTTCAAGACTGGTTCTAAGCAAAAGGTAAGGAATAAACCTGAAAGGTATTATTTTTATTTTCCAGTCAGCCATTTATATGTTTGAACTTCTCCATTCAGCTCTTGTGTGTTAACATACCTTTGCACAACATCATCAATTAATCTCTGGTAGAAATAATTTAGAAGTTTTACACATTACCACATGTATTTCATAGTACAGTTACTGTTATTGACAAATAAATTATTGATAAATAATTTATTGATAAATAAATTACCTATCCCTATACTGGATAAAAAGGAGTTTGGAGGCTGTGTGCCTTTGTTTTTAATAGCTGAAAAAAGAGCTATGAATATTTTGTTTATTTTTAAAGAAATGAGTTGTCTCTGATTCCACCTCTTCTCACGAGTTATCAAAAGTAAACTTGCCAGTCTTACAACCTGCTTACATAAACAAATAGGTAATAGTTTATTTACCACAGCAAACAGTCAACTGAATGTGAAATATTGGCTTCTTTCATTGCCCTGTATCCTCCATTGTCTTCCAAGCAACACTGTTTCCCTTATAAAACAGGGAACAATTAGTTTACAGAAGTTTACCTTTGAAGGATGTTTATAGATTGTTGGTAGATTTAGAGGATGGACTGAAAAGCTGGTCTTGTATAGTTTGGCAGAAAGACCTTGGAAACTGCAAAGAAACCTGCTTGCTTCCCACACAGCAAACAAGCTTATTTGCAAATGGTGTTTATGCTGAATAACCTACTGACAGCTTTAGAGTTATTTTTTATGTATGGCTATAGTCTATTCAAAACAGTATTTTACAATACAGCTAACTTAACAAATGCATGTTTTTAAGAATCCCCAAATACTTTAAAAGACAGGATACTTTATAATTAGGGTGAATCCTACTGAAATGTTTTAGAATTTACAACTGAGAAGGAGAAAAATTAGAGAAAGATACAGTATTTAGAGCAATTTTTTATTCTAAAGCTTCTAAATCAGCATAAGCCAATTTTAATGGGCTATGACTGCCATAGAAGGTCAGTTTCTGGTCTATACAGAACTAATAGGTGGTCCAGCTTTTCTAGATCAGCTGTACAGATCACAGTAACTGTTATATTTCTTCTAATATGAAAAGAACAGAACTAAATGATATAATAAATATGAAATACGTAATAAACATATATAAAATCTTCTGAAAAAGGTTTCTGAACAAAATGCTTGTGTGTGTATAAAAACAGGTCGCTAAGCTATCTCTACAACGTACAAACATGCACAAGGTGTGGTGCATCCGGTGAGTATAAGGCAAGCAGACCAGAGAGGACCACAGGGCATAGTACTGTAATCGCCCTTGGGGGAGTGAGAGGTGTCACTTTTGCTTGGGCAAATTTTCCCATGTGTGAAGAGATTCTGAGAGAACAGCAAACAACCTCTAAGGAGTAGAAAGCAATCATTTGTTGGCTAATTCACATAAAGATAGCTAGGATTAATGAGTTAGGCTAAGCATTAGTATGGTGACCTCCACTAATGATGTCCTGTGAGTCTTTGCTGACTTCCTTTTATTTATTTATTTTAAACTTTTCTTATTTCACATATCTTTAGCCCATGTGTTGACTCCTACCTCAATGAGTTTCTCATGAGTTTCTGAGCTTAACCAAATGACCCTCCTGTACCAGGTGCTGAGGGTTACAAGTCTGTGCTCCTCTGGTGTGCAGCAATTACACCAGCATTGCATGACATACAGATGAATCCCCATCCTGGTGCAGCAGCACATCTCCTTAGCAGAATACACCACACTACACTCATCACTCCATATACAAAATGATGAGAAATGTTATAAAAGTAACATAATATGTACTTTACATTTTTTCAGCTAACAATTTAAAATATATTCTGTCAGTTCAGGACATGTCACCATGCACAGAGGTTGCTTTGTCAGTCTCCTATTTAGTGATACAGCTAGTGTGGGAGCTGGAAGTAGATCTCATCTGTGAGAGGAAAGGAAGAATTAAGACAGTTCTATTTTGCTTTTTTAAAAAGAGCACAAATATTGAAAGGCTTCTGATGGCAACCTTCCCTTTACTGATACATTAGCTCCAAGAAAGCGAGCTTGTGCTCTGTAGCAAGAACAAGGGACCTTTAGGGAGATGTGTATATTCTATATATTCTAAATGATAACTGTCATGCCAGGTGCAGACTACTGCCCAGTCCCACCAGTGGATATTGGCTCCCCGATCAGCAGCTTCTGAGCAACAGAAAGGACATGTCTGTTGGAGGTGACCCAGACTGCTTCACTACTAACATACAGTGAGTGACAGGTCATTACATATATAATATCATTTGTATCCTCTACGTGTGGTAGGCCTGGGGGTACCAATTCCTACAGGTATACCCATCTTACAGCAGCTTGTCTAGCATCATCCCGAAAAGTTAGGTTCCTCAACTTGAAACAGTGAGAATGTCTCTTCCACCAGGAACATGATTAATGAAAGCAGCTGGAGCAGAGGTCACAGCAGAAGAAGGAGCAGGAAATGGTGGCATGTTGTCACAACTATCACATGAGTGGTAACTGATTACTGGTGGTACCTAGGGCTCAGCTCAATTTTAATTCATGATGTGTGTACAAACTAGAGAAGTGTTGTTTATGTTACACATGATAGAAAGGTTTATAGGAAAGTAAGTACAAAGGTGTCTGAGATGTCTTTCTCATCCAGAGTTGTCCCACCAGTGCTATTGAGCATGGATTCAGCCAGTCTGCTTTAGAAACAGCCAGCTCTGGAAGTTAGCTGCACAGGGCCAATTGGCCAGGAGGACATAAAACTTTCATGAGACAGGATCACCAGAGCAACAGCATAATCTGATTGCTTTTTATAACACACGGAAAAGACAAAGTCTTTCCAAAGATAATTTTAAGAAGGAAATCAAGTCATTTGACTGCTAGAGGTAGTAAATTAGAAACACCTTCCTTTGGCACATAGAGCTAATTTAATACCTTATGTATACATCCAAAATACGGTTCAATTATAAGAGAGTGGTCACGCTTTAAGACTATTCTCATCTCTAATTCCATTATGGAAAAGCCTTTTACCTGTCTTGGGCATCTATAGGAAACTTTACTTTGGCTGTTCCTTACTACTGGCAATGCAAAAGACTTTGTGTTGTTCCCCTTGTTAAAGAATGGAAATACTGTGCTTATCATCTAGAGCAGTTTTGCAAGATCTGCCTTCTAAGGTGGCCTCTACCTTACAAAGGCTTTTTTTTTGTTTGGTACAGCACCCTCACCTTGGGCAGAATTTCAGAAGCAATGGCCCATTAGTGCTTACTAATCAACACAGACCTTCTGGCACAAGAAGCAACAGTGCAATCTAAGACACTGAGTTCTTAGCTTTGGGGTCTTTTTCGTTTGTCTTCAGTGCTAGATCAGGTCTGATGTAACTACGGTTTTTTCTGACAAAATCTGAGTCTAAAGTCACATTTTCATATTTTGATATAGCAATTGCATATCAACATTTCACTTCGTGGTGCTTCATGTCGTGGTTTAACAGCATGTCAGTCGGCAACCAAGCACCACACAGCCGCTTGCTCACCCTCCCCCCTCCCGGTGGGATGGGGCAAAGAATCGGAAGAGCAAAAGTAAGAGAACTCGTGGGTTGAGATAAGAACAGTTTAATAATTGGAATAAAATAAAATTAAAAAAAATAATAATAAAAACTGTAATGAAAAGGAAAATAATGAGAGAGAGAGAGAGAGAGGAACAAAACCACTCACCACCTGCTGACCAACACCCAGCCAGTCCCTGAGCAGCGATCGCTACCCTCCCGGCCAACTCCTTCCACTTTATATACTGAGCATGATGTCATATGGTATGGAATAGCCCTTTGGCCAGTTTGGATCAGCTGTCCTGGCTGTGCCCCCTCCCAGCTTCTTGTGCACCTGGCAGAGCACGGGAAGCTGAAAAATCTTTGACTAGTGTAAGCATTACTTAGCAACAACTAAAACATCAGTGTGTTATCAACATTATTCTCATACTAAGTCCAAAACACAGCACTAAACCAGCTACTAGGAAGAAAATTAACTCCATCCCAGCCACAACCAGAACAATATCATCTGAAAACAGTCAAGTTAAAGATACCTATCCTGAGAATACTAAGGACACAAGAAAATAGAGAAGACACAAGATTTGTGAATGTGTGTCAAGTTAATCAGGCTTTCACCTCATCTAATGACCTTATGCATTACAGATCATGACATTTTTCACTTATATGTGCAGATGGGAAATAATTTTTTTCTAATTAAAAGCAAGAAATGTAAGGAGTTTCAGGTAATAAAAAATAGTATGAAATATTCAGCCATAGTACAAAAGAATGCCTATATAGAAAATATCCCATCTTGATCATTAAATAAATACAAAACTATACAAAAGTGAATATATAATGCAAAATTACTTAAACCAACATGTCATCATTGGTGTTTCACCAAATATCACTAACTATATCTTTAATGTTAGTTTTCAATATTGTCTATCAAAAGGATATTGTATTCTTTTTCATCCACACAGTCTCCTGCCAATACACTACAGTTTCGTGAGTTATGACAAGTCATTTGTCACTCCACAGGGCAAAATGTTATTTGAAATAAATGACAATACTAAGATGAATTTGAAAAAAATAATTTTCCCATTCTGGAAATGGAAAGCTGTTCAGTCTTAAAAAAAGGTTCTTCGTAATTTTCCAATGCAGAACAGCAAAAAGAAAAACCACTAAAAGCAGCCTTCAAAGCAGCACACAAAACCAATCAGCAAATTGCTTCTTGGCAAGATGCATGAGTCTGTAATACCCCAACAGGCCTTGGTCACCCTGGCCACATAACCTCTCTTGAACAAACACATACATACATATGCACACCCCTGTCCAAATTCAATGCTTGTGAACACAGTTGCCTATCAAAGTAGGTCTTGAGGTAAACCAAAACCACAAGTAAAACAGCAGAGATTGCTGCAGCGTGCACATTTCTAGTTGGTGAGCAGCCAGAATATATCCCATATAATGAATATGTAGATATACTAATCAGGTAATAAGATAAAGCACTGCTGGCTCTCTGTCCCTCTCTTGTAAGGTCTGGGGAGACTTCGTCATACACTTATTTTCATTCAAAATGGTGGTGACTGAAAGGTGTATCCATTTACAAATAAATCCTTTAAATAGGACACAGAGCCTATAGGAAAAGCAGTGCTATGTGCAATTCCCTTAACTCTTCCCCCTAATGAGCAAAGCGAAAAACAAGTATCTCATACACTCTAAAATTAAAATCTGTACTTCAAACTCTGAAATATTTCAATGCTTTCTTCAATTGTTTTTGGCAATTTTAGTTAATGTTTTTCTTAATTCTTCTTTACTTAGTATCTTGTTCTCTGTGTTTTGAAGGTTCAACACCAGACACTCACAGATGAAGTTTTCTAAAAGGGAAACTCCATAAAGGACTACCAATTGCAAAATGGCTGCTACCTCACTCTTCTCAGTGTGACTGACTCCTGGCAGCATAAGATGCCTGAGTGTCTCCTAGCTTTTTTCCCTCAGGGGAAATAACAAGAGACAGAGGATTTTTTGGAAGGTGTCGGTTTATTTCAGTGCCATTGGGAACAATGAGGTGCAGCAGCCAGTTTGGAAGGAAACTTTTATGTTTCTTGGAATAGAAACTTCAGGTAATTCCTCTAAAGATAGATAAATTAAGTTGCAAATGTCTAGTGGCCCAATACAACCATGTAAGTAAAAATATTTATTTTCAGTAATTCTCCATTGCACCCAACTCCACTGAACGCTTTTTTTTTTCCCCCACCCAGATAGTCTAACACTTAGAAATATCGCCAAGTATGCATGTATACAACTTGTGCATATGACAGTATGCATATAGAAAGAAATTGGGTTTGGCTACTTCAGTCCCACATTACATCATTTTGTCACCTGGTTCCTATGGTAGTTTGGCACCTTCAGTTCCAGAAGAATTATTTTCTCGACTCATCTCCCTCATGCGTCCAAACCAGCATCAACTCCCTCCCTGCACACCAGTGCACGTCTGCAGCCATTAAAGACCTTTAGCCCTTCCCAGTCCTTGGGAGGGTGACTTGAAAACCCTTTTCTTCTTTCTTTCTCAGGGCTGCTCTAAGAGTGTTAAATAAGAACAGATGAGCTAGAGGAAAAAGACAGAGATAGTAACTTATATGATACCAATAAGGAAAAGGAATAAGCAGTGTCTTTGTGAGGGATGACGTGGTTGTGGAAGAAAAATGAGGGACTGACAGGAAAGAGGTAGAGAGATATTGGAGAATGTAGTTCAGCTACTTTAATGCTATTCTGGCAAAACAAAATAGCTGTGAATGCAGTTTAGCTGATGACTATAATCTACTCAACCTGCGCTATTTGGTGTTGTAAAGCAGAACAAAGTTGATGCTGGATTTGCCATAAAGTTGACAAACAAGTTAATCATTTAGGATTAGGATTTAGTGGATTAGGTTTCCTCTGCCTTCCTCTGCACTGTGGCTCAGTAAGTCTTGTGGTCTGAGGACAGAAAGTCAGGAATTGCTGGACACCTGAACAACAATTAAACTCAGGTATTTCTATTAGCAAGTCTTGTCCATGATATCACTCACTTCTTTTACAGGCACCTCCATAGTTACTCTTCTAGGGAGAGACTTTTTCAAAATCTAAAATTACCTCCACATGAACTTCTCAAGAATGGTGGAATACATTTCAGGAAAAAAACCCACTATTTTCTGTATTCCAATAGCATCTAAAAACTCCCACCTAGCCTAGAGTAGCAGTTTAAGCATTGCACAACCATACAAAAAAGGCAACCAGTAAAATAAAAAGTTTTTTATTTAAACAAACAAGGCATTGAAGAAAGGTGGTATTATGCCCATTTTGCAAAGTGAACTGAGTCACCATCAGGCTGGCTTATCTAGGTTACACAGTAGTTTGTGACATTAGGGAACAAAGGAGTGGAATAGAAATAAAAATCTTCTGATTCCCAGTATACTGCCTTAACCAAAAAACAGGGTTGCTCCCCCCCAAAACAAATTTTGGTTTCTTTACATAAAAGAAATTAGTACCTAAGACTATATCTTTATTGCATAAATTATAAAAGCATAAATAATAATTTCATGTATTATAAATATTTTTTCACTGCTTATGCCCTTTAACATCCTACTTCCATAATGATTAGCTTTCATTAATTTTAACACATGCAAATATAATCATATGAAATGCATAACATTGGAAGAAAATGTATATAAACAAATTCTGTATTACTAATTATTTATTCATAGATTCTCTTGGAATCAAAACAGAGATATTAATTAAGAATAACTATGAAATGAATTAAACTGTAATTTTAATGCATGTTTCTAGTGATGGAAACTGAGCTATATTTATCCATCCAGCCTCACTATGTATTTCTCAATTTCTTCATATATAGATCTTTCTGCTATGTGGTGGTTTTCTTCCAGGAAAAGGTCTTAGAAGAAAAAAAAAATACTTTTTTTACAAGAAAAAATTTCTTTTGCTCAGTAATGGATTTCCTCCAGTCATTGCTCTTTCACTAACCCTGTGATTGTTTGCTTTATCACACATTCATTTCCACAGCCAATAAATATTCAGTTATCTTTTTCTTAAGAAAACAAACACCACTAACGCTGCCCATTAGTGTCTACATATGTTAATAGGAATATCTGTTTAATTCAATCATGGTTTTCCTTTTATTGAGAAGAAACTTTATCAAAGACATTTACAGAGGAATCTAAATAGGGTTCTCAACGCTCTGTTGTTCGATTTAGTTTGCAAGGATCATACCGGCAGTGGGAATGTCAGACATTTTGGCAGCTCCTATTGCAAAGGGGTTTTCCTTTAACATCAGTATCTCTCAGGGGTTTGTCTGCTTGAATTTATTTCTTGGTGGGATGGAGATTCCTGTCATACATAATGATCCCTATGATTGCTTCGTATAGAATTTCTCTGCAGAATTACACTGTGACCTTTATATTTCATTTAAAGTGCTGCAATAAAACGTGAAATGACAAGAAAGGCAACTAAAATTTTCCTCTCTGACACAAAGCCAACAAAATTTTCATTTACCAATGGAAGAAAACAGATCAATGGAAGATTAAAACTTCAAATGGAGGTGCTACGCACAAATGAAACCCCCAAGTGGTTGTTGATGCATGGACTTCACTTGCTCTCTCTTCCTTTGGTTGGGAAAAGATCTATATCTTATGGGAAAAGTTGGGTCACAGAACTATGTAGAGAAAGTGCTAAAAACATTCAACATCCATGGCATGACTTATTAACCGCTACAGTACAGAAAGTGGTGTAATTGCGAAGACAAACAGTGCATTATTGGGAACTGCAGGGCTACACAAGAGATCTAATATTCCTGCATCTGCCAACAATTACTGTTTATTTTACTGTTATAACAACTATAAGTCCTGTTCATGGAAAATAGTCCATTTAAACACTTTTCAGACTGGCAGTGGAGAAACGATATTTTGTAGGACAGGTTGTCCATTCTGATGACTTTTAAAATAATTTCTTCACAATAAAAGTTCCTCAACCTAGGGATTACTGTCTGGTTACTATTCTGTTTGCCAGGATTTGAAAAGTGCTTTGCTTTGGTTCTATCTTCTCATCCTTCTATTAAATTAGTGCTTTAATCCCATCAGCTTCAGCTGCTTAATGTTTCTTAAACATGGAATTTTCTGATCACCTCTGCTACTAATAATTTGATTCACCTGATGACAAATTCTCCTTTGCATGATTGTTGCACATTTCTTGCCATTTAAGGGCAAGATAGGCCTATTTTACAATGCTGCTTGTACCTGGCTGCAAATTTATTGTCTGGGGGATGGGGAAAGGGGGCCTACAGTCCTTAAAAGATAATACATTGTTTTACTCATGTAGGAAAATGGTGTATGAGATATGCTAGATCTTGTCTTATGAGTTAATTGTGCTAATGGACCATCCCAGCTACCTACTACATTTGATAGAATATGTCATTCCATTTCCTTCCCAGTTTAATGGCCATTTTCCCCCACCCACTACTCCAGTGGAAGTGCCTATGAGTGACGACATCTGGAAGGCATCTCAATAATTCAGAGGGCTTCACCTTTTCCTTCCTTTGTCGCCTCTGCAGCTCCCTCTGTGGCTCTCTATTCACTGCAGTGGGATGACATCCACTTCCCGCATCTGGATTTCATCCCACAGCTTATTGGACATGATGATTTGGACACAGGACAGTTTTCATTGTCCTTCACAGACAATTCTTCTTGCAATAATTTAGGACTTGACACTTGAAACTGGCTGAGTACTTAGTCCTCCAGGATTCTCGCTTTGTTTCAAAAAAATTTGCTGTTATGCTCAACTAGAGATAGAAACATAGGCAAATTGCAAGACATTCTCCATGATTCTTTAGTACAGCAGAAAGTCTGGATTAGCCTCACCACTCAGAATTTTACTTTCCCCATTATATTCTATTAGGATCCGATTAATTGTTTTTCTGCCTGGGCTTAAGACATATGCAGTGAAAATTGGCTTTCCATCTCCTTCTTAATTATTTTCATATCAGACATCTAGGTTCAGGAGAGCATTTAAAAAACTGCTAATAAGGTCCTGCATGATTTCTCATCACAGATACCAGAGCTTTTCATAGGTATCAAAATTTATTATATTGAGTCATTAAATTCCTAAATCTGGGTTTTATATGTCAAGCTGGAGATGGAAATTTTTTGCCTTAATAACCTAATATTAACCTTTCATACTAGTTTTTATATGTGTATAAATAGATCAATGAAAATCAAGGATAATTGGAGATAAGTTAATGTAAATCACGTGGTACCTGAAATGTAGCTTACTGCATGAAACAGAGCCTCAACTAATGTGAAGTATTTCTAGATTTTAGTAGAACCAGTAAGTTTACTCAACAGAACAAATGTACTTCTTCAATTGTAGAATAATAACTATTTCCTTTCACTGGATCAAGAGAGAAGACTCAGGAGATGCAGGTTCTATTTCCACTCTACTATGGGCTTGACAAGGTACGAAGAATATCCAGTTATTCTTCTCTGTACCTCAGTTTTCCAATACATAAAATAAAAATTCTATTGACTTCTTGGTATAACACTGTGAGGTCTCCTGGCTAAAAAGAGAATTAACAGAGTTGGGTACCATCATTATGAGATTGTACAGTTTCAAAATTCTCATCCACATTGCTTGACACCACATCAGCTGACTCACCTGCAGACTTGCACATCTTCCTCAATAATTACATTAAATGCATTTGTTGTATTTCAGTCCTCACCTATTTCTGGCAATACAAAAATGTTTTATTACTTACACTTTTCTATAACTACTCTTAATTTATTGATTTTTGTTAGTGAATATTGCAATTCATGAAAAGCTATAAATAGCATAAATGCATAAACTAATATTTCCTATGTGTCTTAAAAACAAACCAGTGTGTTGTAACGGAATATGAATCAGTTAACCAGAGTAATTTTTTATTTGCACTCAATCAACTATTCCTAACTTTTTATAGTATCTAAAGTACATCTAGAAATGCTGATATATTTTTCTAGCAAAATGCAATAATTTCGTAACATGTTATTGATCACTTAGTCACTTACAGGACTTTTAGCTAGTAAGCTTTTCACAACCATCTATTTGAGAAAATAGTGATCTACTTTTACACATACTAGGAGTTATCAGTTTTTTGGTAGTGAAGCTTTAGAAAGGAAACATTCTCCTTTTCAGTGGCTGTGTTTGACAAGAGCGTAGAAGCAATTATTAGGTAGGGACAGGTAGGAGAAGAGCTCTTCCTCAAAGACAAACAAGGAGGAAATACCTGTGGTTACCATCTGCAACAAAAGTCGCATAATTAAAATTTTATTTGAATTAGAGTCTTTGAGGAAGAAAGACTTTAAACTAAATGGAGTGAAGTGGCTTTAAAAATGCCTTAGCTCAACTACCTTAATTACTGGAGTTAGTGGCCCACATAGTAAATCAAGAAAGAAATGGTTTCTATGTAATTTTTTGCATTTTATGAAAATTAGGAACAAACAAATGTATCACTAAAAAATAAAATACAGTTTTCTAAACCAAATTAGAATGAAATAAAGCTCTATGATGAAAGGTCACCATTTAAATCACCTATTAAATTAATAGGTCAGTGGACAGAATCATTTAGTCACTAAAGATGAAGGGGGTTTTCTATGTTACTATTTCTTTCTTACACCTCACTGATGGCTAATATCTGTCAGTTTCTTTCCTCTTCCTTATACACAGTAGCTCAATGATTACAAAGGTTTAACAACTAAACATATAGCTGTTTAGAAATAAGAAACTAAGATTATAATAAATAATTTCTTAATATCACCATTGCTTACCTACAGTATTCCCCTTCTATGTTGCAAGTCATTTCCCTTGAGGAAAGTAAGTGTTGTTGGTATAAATTTTAAAAATGCCACTGGTACCTCTAAGTTCACTTGCTGTTTGAACAAGGTTCCTTATTTCCCTAAAAAAAACCCCTGAAGATTCACAATACTTCCTCTTTCAGCGAGGATGCTTTCAGATGCATTAAATCATCAGTGAGATAGAGTATCTCAGTCAAAGTGAGAACAGAGTAGGAACTTACAGTAGCAACAGGCTTTCTCAGAAGATTGGTACAAAAGATTGATACAAAAACGGTGAATCACCCTTAGGATGTACTGTCTGTGCAGAAAGAGATATGATTCAAATCAGATTAGATTTCTGACCTTTACAGTTACAGAGTGTTTCTCACTCTGCTTTGGAAAACATAGACATAGACTCAAGAAAAGTAAAATAGTGTATGTGTTCCAGATAGAATCTCTGTGTCCCAGTCTCCTCTGGGTGGGCAATTTTTGTCTTGAAAGTTAAGCTTCTAAGGTAGCTTGCTAAGTAACTTAGAGAAACAGAAATAATTTGCATGGCGCCTGTGCTGGTAGGACTTTTTATCAGCCTACTATCAAAATATAATAGGTAAAAATCTTCAGATATTTTAATTTATATTATCTTAACTGATGTTAAGAAACCAGCGGTAATACATAAGTATAAAAGTTCTACGTTCTCTCATCAGTATAAAACTTTCCTTTTTATGCCAAGGAGGAAAACTAGGCGTAAGTAATATGTTTGTCTGTGAACATATTTGAAATGAGTTGTTTTTTTTTTTTAACCTCAACTACTTTTAACAAAGAAGCCCAAAGCAGCTTCCATATCATTACCAGTAAATTCTGTTTACTACGAAAATTAGTATTTCTCAGCCGTAACTCAGCTAGAAGCCTCTGAATCTCACAAGCCATGCATGATAAAAAACTGACAGGCAACGAAATGTATGAATTAGACTTTTAAAAGTGGTGGTCTTCTCTGAGAAGGAGGTAAGATTTCACTCAGTTACTCACTGCAATCAAAGCTCAAAACCTCAGCGAACATAGGTATGACAAACATTACATAGGACTTCTTAAGACTGATTGTACTAAATACCACAGCAATGGCATGAAACTGGCCTATTTTGTTGTTAGGATGACTATCACAGTGACATGAATGCTCGATTTCACTATATTCATTTGAAAACTAAACAGCTGTTCAATTTTTGTCTCTATGAAGGCAGTATTAGAGCAGCACAAAGGTATCAAGACAGACATCTGTTCAACTGCACATACATCTAATCTTGGAGATTTGCTGATTTTTTTGTTTCTAAATAAATCTTTATTTAAGGATGCCAAATACTTTAAAAAATGCAAATTGAACATAAAAAACTCTATAAGGTATACAAGTACTACATGCATTTCATAGAGAAAAACAGAGACAAGAATAAGTGGTTTGCCCAGGCTCACAGAATATATTAAAAGCAGAGCCCAGGCGAGCAGTTTATAGTCCTACTGCTCACGCTGAGGTGCTAGCCCCAGGGAAGTCTGTGGCTGCTTTCTGACTACATTCCCAGGGAGAAAACTTCACACACAATCATTTGCCCCAGCCACGAGAGAAAACACTGCCTCTATCTGCTCACTCCACAGTTTAATCCCAGAAAAAGTTACAAGACAATATTAAAGTACAGCTGCTATATAAGAACACTTGGAAAGAAAGTAAACAAGAGGTTTACTGGGTTAATCTTCCTTAAAACCCTACATTTTAGAAATATATAAAATTTGTATAGTTTATACAAATGTACTCGTACAAATATATCAATATAGTTGCGGGAAAGTGGGGCTTTTGAGAAAAACATTTCCATCTTTCATTTGTTGAATACAAAGATTATAAACTAGGGTAGGTAGGCACAGAAATTACAAGAAAATATCAGTTCAAAATGGGAATTACATAAACGTGACCTATAGAACTGTGTAATTTCCCTTATAGCAAACATATTTTTAATAAAGATTCAGATTTGAATACAAATCTTATACTAAAATAACTCCCAAATAATCCCTGAATAAAAACAGTTAATTTGTTCATGACAATTGTCAGTCACACAGTGAAGTGAAAAAAGCAATTGACTAAATAAGCTTAACCTTTATGATTGTAAATAAAAATAGACATACTAGTATGAGGGCTTCCTGATTTTTAAACCAGATGTTTATTTTTTGCAAAATAATGAATATCACATGGCACATCTAAACATTTAAATTAGTGTTAGATAGTAAACCCATTGTAACACAGGCCTAAGAAGTCCAGATTTTTTCATTCACTTTTAGATGCAAAGTAGGAGTCTGCCTCAGTTGTTGGAATTTAACTGTTTAAGCCTGTTACGCAAAGAGGCTTATGCCTCTTGAAAATAATTAGAATTGCAATCAGCAATATTTTCATCACTGCTGTTGAATTACTTTGTTCTTGAAAAAGATTCGTGTTGCAAATCACAATTTAGACTTGGTTAAAAAGAATTCTCTAAGCCTGACAAAATAAAATTGTGTTTACCATATTTAAGGAAACTGTACCTACTTCTTTGACCTCCTGGATAAAGTCTTGGACAGGCTACCCTTAACCCAATAAAAGCATCATTGACTTCCATGTATGATACTTTGAATATAAATGTGTATTTGTATACTTCAAAGCTGGACAGTACTATTATATCTTAGAGCATTTAAATTCTTTAGCAAAAGTGCTGCAGCTTTTCTGACCAGTCCGCGTTTTGTAACTAGTGACATTTATTAACATTTTTTCTTAAGCTCCTATCAACCAGGTGTAATTGCGATTTATTGGTTTACCACAAATATTCAGCTATGCTACTACTTCAGGATTCATTTAAGATTTGGGAGAAATCTGCACGACTTTATTCTACTCCTTCCTCTGACCTTAAAGCTGTAGTTATATCAGGAAGAGCAGATATGAAACATTCTGTGCGATAAAGATATTTTAAGTCTTTTATTTAGCATGGCTAATATTACTGTTGACATCTTGGGTAGCAGTAGCAGCTGATCAAACTGAAGAAATACATACTTTGGAAGGGAACGTCTACCTCTGAGGAAAACAGCTGAATTCAGACCAAAGATCTGGTTATTTCAAGTACCCTCTTCTGCCATTTTCTGCCTCTCAGTATCAAGGGGCAATGACGCAACTGTACTTTGATCATTTGCTCTACAATCACACATCATCTTCTGCAGGCAAGACACAGACCACAGACAGAAAATGAAAAGCATGCTGAAACACAAGCTATAGCAACATAGATACAAAACAGCCATTAGCTGCATTTTGCTGGCTGCTTTTTCATGCAAGAGAAAAAAGAGAAAACAAAAGAGTCACATGGTTTATGAGGCAATTTCTGAAACAGAGGCATTAAAAAAGCAAACAAGAAAAAATGCCTATGGCTTTTGATGGAAAAAAAACCAAACACTTAAACTGATATGGGAGTGGAAGGAATACATTTAAAGAAATGCAGCAGATGGAGAGCAGAATAACATCTTGAGTTAATTTATTTTTGAAGTACACAACGAGTTTTAGGATATAATTGAATTAGAGAGTCAGAGGATGAAATAACCTTTTTCTTGTTCTGCATATTGTTCTCACAAAAACAAGCATAGTAAGTTGTCTGAGATTTTTAGAAAAATCAGCCTAAATTTTTAAATTTTTTACTTAATGAATCTAACATAAACCTGCTGTTTGATGAATGCGTCTAAGTGTAGCAGCAAAATGGCCAGTCACCAGGTGCCTAGACTGCTTCATTATTTAGGCATCACCAGAACACAGTGCTTGTCATGCAGGTGTACCAGTTGTGTGATCCAGCAACAGTTGCAAGTGAAATGTTTCTCCTGCTTTATAAGATACGTGCTTTGGCAGCTTTCTTCTTCAAAACATACATTAATAAATGCCTATGCTACAATGGCCTGTAAGAGCTACAGTCTTCCATACCTAGACTGGTTTCGATATTAATTCCATGTTCTTAAAATTAATATGCATGTGTAAACAAAAGAAGACATTTTCATCTCTGGACACACATACAAAAATAATCTGTTTTATTAATCCAGTAGGTAACTTCTATGGCTTCATGTAAAATTTCAAGACTATCAATTAAAGAAATTCATTCACTGTGTCAGAGGCATTTTCCTTTACTTATCATGCAGGTAGGTGGGTTACCCACCAGATCATGGTGCATACACACTCGCCACTGCCCCAAATCATATATAGCTACAGAAAAACTTCTAGACAATGTGTGAAAGTCAATTTACTACACATTCAAAAATAATAAAATAATGCATCTCCTTCACGCAGCTTCAACTTTGTTGCTTTTTAAATTGATCTTTCAGGAAAAAGAATAAACTTAGTGCTTTTTTTTGATCAATATTCCTACCAATAATATTCCTATCACTCTTTCATCTCCTTAGTGTGAAATTTTGCATTGATAACTGAGAGGTACTTTATGTACCTGACAGACTTTAGTGATCTGCTTGCATGTCTTTAGCATTCAAGACATTGTGGTCCCTATTTCTGAGCCCTTCTGTTTTATGAAACATCTTACTTTAAGTAAGGCAGTAATGGAAAAGGAAGAAACAGTTATGAATTCCAACCTTAAACAGGGTTAAGACCCAAACAATATCCAGTTCCACTGCCTTAAGCACTCTGCAAACCCTGAATCGTACTTAGCATCCATGAAGAACAAGTTACAGTTGTAAAGGTGCAGAAAAACTTATGAAAAATAATGATAATGCACATGTTACATCACTGATGTGAGAATGAAAAACTTTGCATGAGTGCCACATTAGATTATGGCTGGGTTTGGATAGTAGTACACTAACAGAGGAGAGAAGCAAAATATCAGGCAAGTGTGGACTGAAGCTGAGAGCATCCAAGAGAAGGTTTTGCAAAATAGCATCATGTTTTTTCTCCTATTTTGTCAACTTCAGACTCAGGTGAATTATGAAAGGATACACAGAGCTGAATGAAGAAAAGACAAAATGGACAGTCTTTAAGCACCCAAAGCATACTTTGGGCAGGGGAAAGTAAGAATATCACTCCTACACTCTATAAATTATGAAATGCTGGTAGGAGGGACCACCCTGCCTCTATCAGACAGATCTCAATAGAGAACACAAATTTTTCTCACATTGCTTTTATTCTGTACTGGACTTTTCAAAAGAAAGACACATCCTCTAGGAATTTTGTATTAGCTTATTTAACATAATGCTTTACTGAGGGCTAGAACAACCCAGGTCCTGAGACCGATGAAGTGTTTGACAAGGTTTGTTACAGCATGGTCTACAACATAAGTCTTTCAAAACATCTAAACAATTGACATTCAGACAGTGCACAACTAACATTTTATATGGCATTTGTAACAGCTACATCTACTCTGTGACAAGCAGGAGATCAGGTACATTGAGATAATGTTTTAGTTAAGACACTGAATTATGCTCAAGTTCTTTCTTTTATCTTGGATGAAAATTTACTATGGGAAAAATTTAGAGCTGAGATATGCAAAGGTATGTCTGGAAGGACAGTTAAATTTTATTGAACTTAAATCAGAGCTTTAAAAATCCATTAACAGATTTTAATCCTCTCTACGATGGGGATAAAACCAAAAATCTATCCCAAAAGGCTCTTGTAAAACTGTTATTACCAATACCTGTACTAGCTCCCCCTAGTTTTTTTCCTTGGATTTTTAATCTATTTCCACTTAAGTCTAATCTACCTTACTGAAAGGGGGCTCTCCCAACCCCCACCCCACCATCCAGTTACTATTATTTTTTTCCTTCTGGTGAAGACCACTTCTGTTCCCCTGAGCTGATATACAATGGCGTCTCTGGACCACTTCCCTCTCCTCAGTTCCATGACAAAGTACATAGTAAAATTTACAATACAAAGGCTGAGTCAAGGGATTTGCACAGACATCATGTCCTGGCAACACTTCATACACTTCTAGCTACTAGTAAGATTGAATTTCATTGTTTCTTTAGAACAACAGGTGCAGTATAACTGTATATTCTTTCCAGTGACAAAAATGGTAACAATCCATAAACTTATATACATAACTGATAATAGTTGTCGTATGTTGTTCATGTGAAACTTTTTTCTGTGCAAATCATAATTTTAGTCTACTTAGAGATGATATACAGTCCAGTAAAATGGACTGCAGCAAGGAGATCTCATTAAGTTTCCTCCTCAGAAAAAGAAGAAAAAATAATTTTACTTCTGTCAGTTCTTTAATGCATTTGCATATTCAGCTATCAATTATAAGTGAATGATATGCTCCAGGCCAGACCATCCAAGAGAATGAAAATCTGCATACAGCATTTGCATCCTAGAACTGAAACAAAACTGAGTATGGAAAAGGAGCGTATCTACCATCTTTGCCAGTTATTGTTTGATAACTTCTCTCAAAAGGTCGGGCTAAGAAGCCACTGAAGACTTCATTGTTTTGTAAGCTGTTACAGCGCTATGCCAAGCTATGACTTGGCATCTTCAAGGGCAGAAGGCTACTGGAGCTAGGCTAGTTCTTTCACACACACCCCCTTTTTTTTTGAAAGAGATATTTTGTGATATCAGGTGTGCAGTAGAATCTATCATAACCCATTCAGCATATCTTCTGATGACAGGTAACTTGTCACTACACGTTTCACTTTCCTTCCCTTGCTACAGACTGGCAGCTTCTGCACACTTTTCATTGTGCAGGTGCTATCTTTTGGCAGACTTGTTCAGATAATAGAGCAATCCAATCAAAACATCACTGCGAACCCTTGACAGAACATTTGCTGCTTTAGAAACATTTGCACTCACCATATGGCAAGGGCAGCTTAGGCTATGAAACTGTGATAATTTTGGGTCTTACTCAGTGAGGGCGTCTGAGATTTATGATGGCCAAAATTCATTAAGTGTTGACAAAGCCATCCAAATGTTTAAAGCAATTTTGTAGGATAGTTCCAGAGCTGAGTAAAGGAGAGGGATTTGGTTTTCATTGCCATTTATACAAGGACATAGCTATTTCCACAACCATTCTGTACCTTACAACCACCAACCCATATTGAAGTGAGGCAGCGGCTTTCTATAGCAATGGAACAAAATATAACAGCTTGCAATACTAGTCATATTGTTTGCATTTTTTATTCAGTATTTTCAGTAATGTACTTCCCAGAACATGAAAAAGAATTATAACATGACAGACATGATAATCAGAGTGCTTCTTTCACATTTTAAAGGCACTAGAGTTCTTAAATATACCACACTCCTTAACTTGCTGTAAAAATAGAAGAGGTTAATTTTTGTTTACTGCAATTTTTAAAATTGGAATATTTTCTATGTTCCCTGACATGGAAAATATGGATAATACTTATCTTACATCATTCAATGCCATTATTATAAGATCTCACCATAAATAGTTGTAAAATATGCACTAGCATAAATTATCAAAAACCAATTAAAAACCCTCACAAATTATTGCTTGTTAGTTTATCTATATACCAGATTTCATGGCAATAGCATTTCTACATTATCATGTTTCAATGGCAACAGCAACTTTTATTCCCATTTGTTCTTCAGCCAAAGTAGATTCTGAAAAACCCCTTTGGCCCTCTCCTATGGATACCAGGTTACTCACTAGCCAGGTGTTTCAATATAATATATTTTTTTTTAACTTCAGTGGAAGAGATTCCAGTAACAGAAATAAAATGATTCCATACACTGATGAAAAACATAACATAAGGGCAAACACCCTTTATTTGCAGTTTATTGTTGGGAAAAAAAAAGGAAAAATTGAAGCAGCTGTTCACGGTCATGCAAGTGGTGTAGCAGTAAGTTATACACATCCCACACACAAGATAGTGTTCTGTCCCTTTCATGCTTTCTTCTCATGACTGTTTATTTTTTGCATTACAATTAGTAGATTATACATTAATTATTCCCTTTTACTTGTTGTGTTTTAAGATTTATATTATTCCATACACTGGTGTGCAAATTAAACATTTCCTGTTGGTGACTGCTTCACTTTCCTCAGCATTGGTTCTGACAATTAATTTGATGTTAGAAGACTAATTATCATAACTAAGCAGACCAGAGTTTCTTAATTTAAAAACAATTTTGTGAGATCTCACTTATTTCAATAAGCAAAAGAGCAAACCCATGTTACATATGCTCATGTTTCGTGAGAGATCCAAAGACTGAAGCTCACCTACTGAGAGACTACTCCAAAAGACAATGAACTCCAGAGACCATCTTTTCTTCCTCTACTGACTTGAGCAATATTTGAACGACACAGTTTCTACCTGGCCCATCCCATAACATGAAAAGTTTATGGCATTAGAATTAAGCAGAGTGCCCTGTTCCAAAAGCTTCTGTAAACCAAAAGAAAAAGTGAATTGAACATATGAGATCTTGGAAAACAGAGTGGGAGTAATACCCATTTTGTTTGACCTCTGAGCCAACAACAGGGCAACTCTGTCAGGTTCTAAAAAAAATATTGGATGTCTGTCTTTCCTTAGCAGGCTGGATGAACAGCACATCTACAGCCTGGATCAGAAGCTAGTTTTACTGGCATTTAAAACTTAACAATGATCTTTTCCCCATTGCCAAATAAAAAGTCAAAATTATAAGCAACTAAAAAAAACCTGCTTTCTACCACTTGTGCTGGGCTCTCTGTCCATAGGGATGCTTCACCATTTTACTGTCCTCAAATGTTACAGTTGTGCTAGATTATTCCAAAGTAGCACCATGCGTAGTAACATCCCTGAAAGGCTTTGGGCAATTGTATTGCAAACAGCATGGTCCTGGGGGCTGATAGTCCTTTAGTGCCATACTGGTATGCTGTTTAGATGACAAAAGTCTAAAGCTAGGAATCAGGGAAGGGAAATAGTATAGCGATATAGATTACAGATTGTATTTTCATGAACTGCAACACAGCTCCACAAAGCTGAGACAAAGGGTTACAACAATGTAGTAATCTATTTAGGTCATCTAGCTTTCTGTGAACCAACTCTCTTAGCTCAGATGACATGTAGGATAAAATAGTGAAAGGTGGGTTGTTTCTATTTGAACTCACCCTTGGGCCAGAATCCTTATATAGCCCTACTGTCTTCCTTCCTCATATATATATTTAAAAAAAAAAAGTCTTCTAATGTTATCAGCATTTGATGAACTACAGAGAGTTTTTACTTGCTAGACAATTAAGTCTGGGAAAAAAACAAATTAAAAACAGACCATAACACTAAAAAAAGCCACATTCTATTTATATATCTACTGAGGAACATTTCATAGATTTTATCTACACAAACTATTACAAAACAGTACTTGCAAGTTCTAAAGTGTTATTTTTAAAAATTCTTTCTCTAGATATTCTGTAATGCAAAGAGGTCCATAGGAGCCTTTCATCTTTGCATGGGAAAAAGTTTTACAGCAATATATACAAACAGAGCTTGAGAGATTAGTTTCTTATACAAAATCACTTGCTGTTTACTTTCAAATACACATTTATTCAAATGGCTGGAGGCAAATATTTCTTAAAATATTGTTAAGTTACCTGAATCCATCTAAATACTTCAGCACTTGCAGGTCAAATTATCTATTCAAGATTTACTTAGATGTAATAGTATGAGAATATAAAAGTAATTTTCAAAAAACCAAAGCAAAACCCCCCAGATTTTTAAATATGAAAAATACTGTACTTTAAAAGTAGCTACTTGAAAGAGAGGGGATACACTGCCTAGTCAAGTAACTTGTCTCCCTCCACATTTTATATACAAGTTATCTTTGTATTTTAAATATTGTTATCCTATTTTATTGTATATTATGAAGAAAACTTTTGTGTAAAATGAGGTTTTAAGGGACTCTGGTTTTGCAAAATGAAATTTCCAAATGGAGAAAATTCCCAACACACCCATTTCCACATGAAATCTTGTTCATATGTTAAGATAACTCTTCCAATTATTTGTTCTCATACTATTTTCCCAGAGTAGCTGGACTTATTCACAGCAGCCTTCGTGTGTACTTTTGATTATTACTATTACCATTCAATATATCAGATCCATGTAATATTTAGACAGGTAGTGAAAACAGTAAAAATTAAAATTATTCACTTTGTCATGACTTTTCTTTCAATTCTGTCATAAGGGTATCTTAAGTGTCATGTTTTAAAGATAATTTAATGCTTGAAATAGTCAGCTGACTTATAATTCTACATCCAATCATCTTCCAATGATCTTAAACATAAACAAATACATTTTAAAATTCTAAAGTGACTTCTAGGTACCCAAGGTACCTATTAGCCTCAGTATAAGCAGGTAGGAGTGCTATAATTGAATGTGTATGTTCTTTTGGACTACTCTAGCTGTCAGATGAAGTGTATGAATTAAGTACTTTACTTAAGAGGACCATTAATTCCTTACAGTGCTTTGAATGAGTGCACTTCGAAGAAAGCGTGGTCATGCATAACGCAGCAAAGATTAACGTCTACAGAGGAGATGAAGGTTCTATGTCTTCACCAGGGGAGGGTCATTTCATTACAGTCACAGCTCAAGTTATATGATCAACATACAGAACATGAGTTCAGAATCTAACATATATTGGAAAGAAAGGATATGAACACAGTCAGCTTTAAACACATGAAATAAGGGAGAGAAAAATTTAAGATCCTCCATAGCATTACACAGGTGCCCTGCCTGTGTCAGATTCCTTCTCCAAATCATTCATCCATTTGAAGGGCTTTTCACTAGCTATTCATTTTAGAAAGGGCATAGGTGTCTTGCTTTATGTTCCTGAAGTTAGATTGTTAAAAGTTGATGAGTGAAACACTCCCACAGTCTCTGACATAAAAATCAACTTTTCAGGTTTAAGGATATTAATCTTTATTAACTTTGTTCACCTCCATTAACCAGATTTAAGTGGAAGAAAGCATTCCCATGGCTTACCTTCCTCTCTCTCCTTCATCTTCCTCTTATTAAAGAGAACATTCTTTTGTTCAGTCCTGCAATCTGCAGAATTTTATCTAAACAGATAATTCTGTACATTAGAGGAATCCACAACCACCTCCACGACCCATTTTAAAATGTAGATGGTTTTACAAAGCCCCAGTCATTATGGCACTCTAGAGTCGAAGCACTATTGAAATTAAATGGAAATTAGGTGTTTAACTTATTTGTAATCTTTATTCCTGAGTATTTGCAAGCTAATGTTATGGCGCTCTAGGTTTAACCTCCATAATCCTGTCTGAACATTAGGAAGCACTGCAGCATATAGATCAAGCTTTGTTTATGCTGCTGCTGAAGGTAATGCATTTGCTCTGCTAAGGAACAGGTAAAGAAATTGAGCTGCCTAATGGGCTGACCTCTGGATCTGTCTAGATCAAACTGAAGTCTATCAGATCTATCTAAACACACAGGCCAGGTTTACTCTGATGTATCCAAATCCTGTTGGACATAGATGTACGCATAGATTTGAGTAGTCATTTATAGCAGAAGCAATAAACGTTCACAGACTTATTTTAAAAACAAACCTTTATCCCATTACTGAAAACAGGTATCACTGCAAAACTGCAATACAAGAAGGAAGTATATGGAAGTCTCATTTAGTTCTCCTACAACCACTTTGAAGTGCTTATAATGGAAAGCTACAGCAATCGAAAGATATCCAAAAGCTCCACTTCAACCAAAATCACAGTTAAAGAAGGAAAAGATATGCAGATAGAAAAATTGCTATAAGGAGGTGAGGGCAGACTGAAAGACAAACAAGTCATGACTTTCTCATAAAAGCCATCTCTTGTGTATATTTTATCAGGTTTGTTATTTTTCCCATTTTAGCATTAGACTAGAAGCTTGGGTGACTTTTTTGGGGGACAATTTAGGAGCAATTACTGTCCGGTCGTGAACATTCTACAGAGGTAGACATAGTTTTAAGTTGCTGCTGTGTGGGTGTGTCCCCCTCCTCCTTAAGACATCCCCATTGGTCTCTGCCAAGATCCTGGCTAAATGCCAAGTGCTACGACTACAAGAATCGAAGTATGACATAACATGTATGCTCAGTTTCACATTGAAAGTGTTTGAAGAAAACATGACAAACTCTTGAAAGTAGAAAAATGGCAGGAGTAAAATAAATCTACTCATGGCACAGACAGTATGTTTTTCTAGTAATATGATAATATTATGCAATTTCTTTGCTTTTATGCAAGTTCTCCTCCAAAAGGATTCCAAAATATTTTTAGACCCTCTAGTAACTATTCCATGTTCTTGAGACAGGAATGAACTTAATACTGACAGAGAAAACCTGAGCTGAATTATTAAGCCCAGTTATTAAGTCCTGGTTTCTTAAATGTAAACAGGTGCATACCTGCATACCCAATTTATGACTGCAAGAACAAAAGTGTTTAATCCAAAAGTTTTATTAATATGTATATACAGACCTCAAAGGAGAATGGATGCTTTGTGTGTTTTTCTATACCATAGTGATCTTTCCAATTGTGCAAGAAGAATCATGCAGAAGAAAGTGTCAAAACAGACATTTTATTGGAAAAAGAAAAGTCAGTATTTGAGTTGTAGATGATTGGGCCATGATGTTTAATTGCAATTGAAAATTTGGCCTCCAACTGTTTACAGGGGATCTGTACACTTGAAGGACAGAGTTTATTACAGTGCCAGAGCTGTGTTGTCTCAGCTGCTTTTATATTGATTAGCTGTACTGTCATGGGATGTCAGGTGTCTCTCGAATTGTGATTGTACTTTGCATGCACTTCTCACCTTTAGAAGTGAATTAAAACAAAAATCCTTTAATATGCTTACTATATCAATAAGTTTTTAGAGATGTGTATGTGGCTGACAAGGCAAAGAAAAAGCGTTACGAAACACTGTTGAGTTCTACACCTCTGATCACGTGGATTGTCAAGTTATGTATTGTTTTAGTAACTATCACCATAACAATAAAATGAATGGGAGCACTCCAAGGAAAGATTAGAATGCAAGTCAAAATCTGGATCCTGTTCTCAGCTCTTGGTCAGCACTCTTGGTCAAACCATCTGTGTGAGAGTTACAAAATAGTCCTTTCCCTTCCCACAATTGACTATCTATTCGAATAGTAAGATATTTGTACCAAATAAAGATAGACTGCAGAATTTTTCACGGAGTGGTAAGTGTTCAAGGGATGCACGCAATCAACTTTAGAATACATTTGTATTTAGCTTCAATCCATATTGTAACTTTTCAAGGAAGCACCAAATCTTCAAATTAAGTAGTAATAGAAGTCTGGAAATCTTTGTTATCAAGACAGCAGAGTGATTCACAAAATCCTTCTACACAATTTGTTGTGATTTTAAGTCACAACTTAGTTTTTTCCTGTTAATTGTAAACAGAATTTCCAATAAACAAGCAGCTAAGGAGGAGGAACACTGAGAGATGGTTAGTTTCTGCCTTCATGAAAACCAAAGAAAGGTTTTTATAGCCTTTCTTCACTATCCACGAATAAATTCCTTATCATGGTTTCTCTTTATTTATAGTAGTTTACAGTTATTAAAAAAAATCCTGATCCTTCTCTTAGGAGTCTTTTTAATGCTTTAATAACAACAATATGATCTACAACTATAAACCCAGTGGAATGAATATTAATAGTTGGAAAGATAAATCCATTTTCAAAGCTGAGCACATGTGATTCATTAACATGAGTGTGTCACCATAAGGGTCTGCTAGACTGAAGTTTACAGTTAAAAGGATTTAAAAAAAGTCTTTGCACAGATCAAAAATGTCACTTGGTGCATTGATGAGTTCATACTAACTACCAGCACCACAATCAATGTTCTTTTAGACCTACTGCTTTCTCCCTCTTTACTCCAGCTTGACAACTTGATAGGTAGATTATCCATGTATAAACTCTTAGCTTTATATTTATACTTAGTTGGGCATACAAGAGGCTTTCCTTCTTTACGTTCCCCAACCCTCATCCCTCCCTCCCCAATGGTCTACACTGTTTCTTATGCCTATAAATGAGATATAAGCAGGCTTCTAAAACTACCTTGGTTTTAGCTAATTTCAGATTACAGTATGATTCATCTAAATCTAACCTAAATTTCTCTGGGTTAAGTAACTATGCAAGAAAACAAGACTTTTAGACATAATCCCCCTCAAACAGGAAACAATTTGAGTATATGGATCACATTATACCTGCTTCAGTTACAGTAGATGGTGGCTTTGTTTTTCATGTGGAAGATAAATAAATGTGTTAAGCTTAATTGCATTAGAAAAAGTGAACTGTGAAATGCCACTAAAAAATGGTTTAAAAGGCCAGTAGTGAAAAGTTCTGAATTGAAAAAAATGAGAAAAAACATGCCTTGCTAGAATTACCTCTAACACTTACCTTTCTTTGTGCTAAACCTGAGGATTCTTAGGACAATACCTAGGATTTTGGGCATTTCAACTTTTGTAACCCATGTTTCTTACTTAATTTTTCCCTAAACCTTTGGTTCATGTCATTAAGTATTTATTTTTTAATTGCAAAGAAGCACTACAGAAACACAGAATCGTATAGGTTGGAAAAGACCTTTAAGATCATTGAGTCCAACCGTAAACCTCACACTACCAAGACCACCACTACACCATGTCCCTAAGCACCTCATCCAAACGTCTTTTAAATACTTCCAGGGATGGCGACTCAACCACTTCCCTGGGCAGCCTGTTCCAATGCTTGATAACCCTTTCAGTGAAGTAAAATTTCCTAATACCCAGTCTAAACCTCCCCTGGCACAACTTGAGGCCATTTCCTCTCGTCCTATCACTTGTTACCTGGGAGAAGAGACCGACCCCCACCTCTCTACAACCTCCTTTCAGGTAGTTGTAGAGAGCGATAAGGTCTCCCCTCAGCCTCCTTTTCTCCAGGCTAAACAACCCCAGTTCCCTCAGCCGCTCCTCATAAGACTTCTGCTCTAGACCCTTCACCAGCTTCGTTGCCCTTCTCTGGACACGCTCCAGCACCTCAATGTCTCTCTTGTAGTGAAGGGCCCAAAACTGAACACAGTATTCGAGGTGCGGCCTCACCAGTGCCAAGTACAGGGGCACGATCACTTCCCTAGTCCTGCTGGCCATACTTATTTCTGATACAAGCAAAAAATAGCACCTTTTTGATACAAGCCAAAAACAGTGCCTTTTTGATATAAGCAAAAAATTAAGCCTTCAATATAAGGAACAAGAAAGTTAAAGAAGTGTAAAATCTCAACAGTTCATGACATAATGAAGTAGGAAATACTATAAATATTAAGAGCAAATCAAACATGACCACAGCTTACTTTTATGCTCCATTGCCATACCTATATTTCTCTTCCTCTTTGAGATAAAGCATGTTCCATTGGTTTAGTATGGAGACATATACTCTGGGAACAGTTTCAGCTCAATTTTTGCATTTATGAAAATGCAGAATGGGACACAAAATTACCATTACATATTCTTATACTGATATACTAGAGCTCTTACCACCTATGCTTGAGGTATTTGCCTCTTATCCTATCACTGAGAAACAGAGGAAAACAGTTATTTTTAATGCATGCATTTACTGGTTTCCCCAAATTTTGAAACAGAGCTTATGCTACACATTTTACAGTAAATTTGATGCTAAAAGTTACCCTGTCACTCTCAAGTGTCCAAGTACATATACACATTAGTCAAAATGCAAAGCTACCCAAGTTCTGTGATCTCATCAATTACCTACTTGCCTTGTCCATGTTTGAGAGTGTGAAGGGACTTCCAAGCAACAACCAGTTTTTATTCTTAATTGTTCATAACACTATCTGCATGTATAAATACCAACCAAAAGAAACCTGAACTAGATTTTTTTTACCCAACAAGTAATATGTTATTGTAGTTTAAAGTTAACAAAAAGAGTATGTACGTGACAGCTTGAAGAGCAGATTAGTCTTATTCTACAAAGTAATAATGGGACACTTGACAGAGAACAAAATACTGCTCTTAGAGATCTAAATGCATTATAATTTTTTTTTTATGATAACATTGTTTCGATATCTGTTGAAATATTTCTTGTGAGTTTAGTGACCCTCCCAAAATCTCCAACATATAATTCCTAGTAGAAAGTCAGTTTATTTAGGTACAGAAGCCTGAGGATCTCACCCTCTTTTATGTTTCATGAATTCCAGAAAATGGAAAAGCTGTATAACTACGTTAATTTCTCTAACTGAAGAACTATTCATGTTACTATATACTTAAATGAATATCTTTTAAGCTGCAGAAATATTACACCTCATAAAAATGCCCTGATTAGAAAAGTCACATTTGTGACACATTGTCACACTATAATTGTCACATTTATTGTTGTAGATTTTCCTGTCATCCTTTTCCCCTCCAAATCTGATAGCAGTACCAGGAACTTACTCAGTTTGAAAAGTTGGCAGCTATACTGTGATATTGGATTAGCCAGGTAAGATCAAATTATGAGATACCAGTTTAAAGTGCTGAAGCATTCCCTGAAGCAGCTTTCATTTAAGATATTAAATGTCACCATTTTCATACTTCATTAACTCTATAATTCAACAGGGAATAACTTCTTTCACTGCACCAGGTTTCCAGTATCATTTGTTGTGTCTTGATGAAATCTTGTTTACCTCAGAAATTAAACTTAAGTAATAATCTTATTACTTATGAAGGAATACTAAATATAGTAATGAAAACATACATATTTGCCTCTTACACCTCAAAAGCTGTAAATGTCAATATTTAAACTTTGTTTAGTCACACTTCTTTAATTAACCAATTAAGAAAGCCATTTATTCAGCCAAGTCATTTTTGAACACTAAAAAATGGAAATAATTAATACTACAGTAGTTCAAATACGAAGATAAGGCTGACACTGGGGAAAATTTTCATTAAAACGAGATTAAATCATGTCCTACCTTCATAGTTTACTTATGCTGTAACAGTTAGCTAAGTGATTATTTAAATGTGAATTTCTAATATCTGCATCCAAGTAAACACTAGATATTGATGGCAGAGAACTGCCTGTCCCTACCAAGTCCTAGTGCAGTCAAAATCTTTGAGTTTCAGACTTTTAAACATTCTGCAGAAATCAAGTCACTTAAACACCATACCAATGAAATCTGGCAGCATAATTCTTTTGAAGCCTCTATCATAACTTCCAACCACAATTGACTATGCTGAAGACTACAACGTTATTGAAGTGACTTATTACAAGAACACATTTGCTGTTTCCCTGACTTTTAAAAATGCGAGAGACCGTGCTTATCTATATCCACTCCACCAGCCTTTTCCAGATAATTATAACAGGGGAATATTATGATAAAAAAATTCTGAAACTGTCATAGGTATATGCTTATGTTCTTCTCCAAGAGACTCCTATAATATGAGTTTACATGGCTGAGAACTGTATAGCTGGTATTAAATAATCCACAACAACTGTTGGGACTTCCAGGAAAGAAAAGTGGTTAGATAACAGAGTAATACTAACTTATTACAGGCAGTAGTGTAACATTCTGCAAGCCCCGTTCAAAACTGAAATCGCAGTATGCTAGGTGTCGTATGTTCCTTCCTCACCACATCTGTAAGAGAAGTTAAATCATTAGACAAGCTAGGCCAAAACCAGAAGGAAGTCCTCAAGGGCAGAACATCCATGGGTCTCCCAAACAATGGGTTACCTCTCCCACGTCCCCTTCAAAGGAGTTGCAACTATTTGGGATATTTATGCCACCCAATATTAAGTAAAGGCATAGCCAGTCAAACCAGAAGTGTATTTTGCTGACTAGTTTCCTACACTCCTCCCATGGAAAGAGGAGGACAATGGAAAGACTCCCCGAGAATAATTCAGAATAGTCTGCCAGGACTACAAAGGAAACACAGGGAGAGAATAACTATATTAACCAACTGAATTTGGTGCTAAATATAAATGCTCTGCATGTACCACTTTATTACTTACTACTGTTTGACTGTTACTACTTTAACTGAAAACATGAGAAGTCAAAAATCTGAACTTCATCTCCCTCCCATTCTTCTTTCTGCTAAGTTCTACAAGGAAGAACAAAAAGTCTTTCAGGTAGAGGAACTCATCCGTTTAGTGGCAGAGCTCTGGGAGGAGGTGAGTAGGTTGAGGGGTATCAGGGAGTGCGAGAGCGAGACAGACTACTGGAATCACACCCTACCTTCCCTGGGACAGGCCCAACAGACAGACAGGACACATGATATGGAGGATTCCCTATTCTCTCTCCACCTGGCTGAACACAGTGACTTAAGGGATAGGGGGCAATGGCAACAACTTCCTGCCTGACACAGCAGGCGCATCTCCCCTGTGACTACCCCACCTTCCCAGGTGCCCTTGCGTAATAGGCACAAGGCTCAACAAGCAGAACCAAACAATGACGAGGACAATGGTTCATCTGGCTTGGAGGTGTCACCAAGGTTAAGTTGGCCTACACCCTGCATCAAAACCACTTCCATAAAGAGAAAAAGACCTGTCATTGTCATAGGAGACTCTCTTCTGAGGGGAAGAGAAGGCCCAATATGCCAACCTGACCCACTTCTTAGGGAAGTCTGCTGCCTCCCTGGGGCCCAGGTTAAAGATGTAAAGAGAAAACTTCCTACCCTGGTATGGCCCTCAGATTATTATCTATTATTGATTTTTCAGGTAGGTAGCCATGAAATTGCAACTTCATGGCTGAGGGCAATCAAGAGAGACCTCATAGCCTTGGGACGACTGGCTAAGGGATCAGGAGCACAAGCAGTGTTCTCCTCTATCCTTCCAGTTGCAGGGAATGATGAGGGAAGAAACAGGAAGAGCCAGCAGATCAATGCCTGGCCCTGAGCCTCGTGTCACCAGCAGAACTTCAAGTTTTTTGATCATGGGTCGGTCTACACGACACCAGGCCTGCTGGTGACAGACAGGGTGCACCTGTCACAAAGAGGGAAAAGGATCTTTGTGCAGGAGTTAGCAGGGCTCATTGAAAGAACTTGAAACTAGATTTGAAGGGGGAAAGGGATAAAACCAGGCTTGCTAGAGATAAGCCTGGGGGCAGCACACCAATGTTTGTGGGACAGTGTGCTAGTGAGGTCCTTTGGTCTGCCATCTCAGTGGAGGTAGGGGATGGAGATCCACATAGCAGAAAATACATAAGGGTTATTGATGTTTTAGAAAGCACGGAAGCACCTGAGAATGGTCCCAGAGGAATTAGGGCTTCTCCCCCAAAAAAGGTGGTGGGATCAGTAGCCCAAATGAAGTGCATCTACACCAATGCACGCAGCATGGGCAACAAACAGGAGGAACTGGAAGCCATTGTGCAGCTAGAAAACTATTACATAATTGCCATCATGGAAACTTAGTGGGATGACTCGCATAACTGGAGTGCGGCGATGGATGGCTATAAGCTCTTCAGGAGGGATAGGCAAGGCAGGAGAGGCGGTGCGGTAGCCCTGTATGTTAGGGAGGGTTTTCACTGTCTAGAGCTTGACGATGGCAATGAAAGGGTCGGTGTTTATGGGTAAGAATCAAGGGAAAGGCCAACAAGGCAGATATCATGGTGGGACTCTGTTATAGACGACCCAAACAGGATGAAAAGACAGATGAAATATTCTATAAGCAGCTGGGAGAAGTCTCACAATCGCTAGCCCTTGTTCTCGTGGGAGACATCAACTTACCAGATGTCTGCTGGAAATACAATACAGCAGAGAGGAAACAGTCTGGGAGGTTCCTGGAGTGTGTGGCAGATAACTTCCTGACACAGCTGGTGAGTGAGCCAACGAGGGAAGGTGCCCGCTGGTCCTCTTGTTCACGAACAGAGAAGGACTTGTGCGTGATATGATGGTTGGAGGCCATCTTGGGCATAGTGATCACAAAATGATAGAATTTTCAATTCTCAGAGAAGTAAGGAGGAGGTCAGCAGAATTGCCACCTTGGACTTCCAGAGGGCAGACTTTGGCCTGTTTAGGAGACTGGCTGACAAGAGTCCCTTGGGAGGGAGTCCTGAAGGACAAAGGAGTCCTGGAAGGCTGGGCATTCTTCAAGAAGGGAATCTTAAAGGTGCAGGAGCAGGCCATCCCTATGTGCCAAAAGACGAGCTGGTACGGAAAAAGCCTGGCCTGGCTGAACAGAGAGCTTTGGCTGGAACTCAGGAAACAGAAGAGAGTTTACGACCTTTGGAAGAAGGTGCAGGCAACCCAGGACAACTACAAGAATGTCATGACGCTACGCAGGGAGAAAATTAGAAGGGCCAAAGCCCAACTAGGACTTAATCTGGCTACTGCCATAAAAGATGATAAAAAATATTTCTATAAATACATTAGCAACAAAAGGAGAACTGAGGAGAATCTCCATCCTTTATTAGCTGTGGGGGGAAATATAAAAGGACAATATAAAGGTGACATAGGACAAGAGAAATATAAAAGTGACAAAGGATGAGGAAAATGCTGAGGTACTTAATGCCCTCTGTAGTGGTTTAACCCCAGTCAGCAACTAAGCACCACACAGCCACTCGCTCACTCCCCTCACAGTGGGATGGGGAAGAGAGTCCGAAGAGTTAAAGTGAGAAAACTCATGGGTTGACATAAAGACAATTTAATAGGGAAAGCAAAAGCCACACATGTGAGCAAAGCAAAATAAGGAATTCAGTTACTACTTCCCATGGGCAGGCAGGTGTTCAGCCATCTCGAGGAAGGCAGGGCTACATCATGCATTACAGTTACTTGGGAAGACAAATGTTGTAACTCCGAACATCCCCTCCTTCCTTCCTTTCCCCCAACTTTATATGCTGAGCATGACATCATATAGCGTGGGATGTCCCTTTGGTCAGTAGGGGTCAGCTGTCCCAGCTCTGTCCTCTCCCAACTTCTTCTGCACCCCCAGCTTTCTCACTGGTGGGGTGTTGTGAGAAGCAGAAAAAGTCTTGACTCTGCGTAAACACTGATCAGCAATAACTAAAACATGCCTGTATGACCAGCGCTGTTTTCAGCACAAATCCAAAACAAAGCCCCATACTAGCTCCTATGAAGAAAATTAACTCTATCTGTGTAATGTCTTTACAATCCTCATGTAAAGCAGCAAATACTCATGATAGAAACTGAAACTGAGAAATAAGTTCAGTTCCTGCTTCTGGCAGTTGTATTCCATAGATGTGTGGTGTTTATTGTATTTATATTTCAGATCCTTGCCAAGTTATTTGGTAATGGGGAATAAAAGAGTTTAACATATTATGACCTGCTTGAAGCTTAAGTAGGATAGTAAATTGTGTGCTAATGTATTCAAAAGAACATAGCTGGGTAGATCCAGCTGCCATTAGTTAGGTTTGGAGATGAGTTGTCTTTAAAATAAATACTAAGAAATGATCATTTAATTTTCCTGACCAAACAGTAACTAGTGACATATTTTAAAAGATCTAGCATAGCCTAACACGTGGCATGGAATGACTGAAAGTGTTTTTAAACTCTCATGATGTGGTTAATAATTTTAAAAAGTAATTAACAACAGAAATGAAATCTCAAAGTGGGACTAGCCTAAGGATTATCAACCATCTGAGGTTAATCAGCAGGCATCAGCACCTACCATTTCTTAAATCATCTCCCAGGAAATAATTAGGACCTTAGCCTATATCAATCTTCCAATTAGTTAAGCAATGGAGATTCAGCTTTCAGCCTTGTTGCATGTTGTGGTTTAGCCCCAGTTGGCAATTAAGTACCACACAGCCACTCACTCACCCTCCTCCTCCCACCCCCCCCAGTGGGATGGGGGAGAGAATCAAGGAGCAAAAGAAAGAAAACTCATGGGTTGAGATAGGAGCAGTTTAATAATTGGAACAAAACAACAAAAAATTGTAATGAGAAAGAAAACAACAAGAGAGCAAGAGAGGAACAAAACCCAGGAGACAAAAAAAGTGATACAACCAGTCACAGACCAACACCCAAGCCCATCCCCGAGGAGCGATCACTACCCCCTGGCCAACTCCCCCCAGTTTATATATTGAGCATGACATCATATGGTATGGAATAGCCCTTTGGCCAATTTGGATCAACTGTCCTGGCTGTGCCCCCTCCCAGCTTCTTGTGCGCCCAGAAGAGCATGGGAAGCTGAAAAGTCCTTGACCAGTGTAAACACTACTTAGCAACAACTAAAACATCAGTGTGCTTTCAACATTATTCTCCTACTAAATCCAAAACACAGCACTATACCAGCTACTAGGAAGAAAATTAACTCTATCCCAGCCAAAACCAGGACATTGCAAGTCACATTTGCTGCAGTTTGATAGTAAGTGTTCTCTAATGTCAGGAAGCAAAGTCTCCACAGGAACATATAATCCTGTATTGTACTGACTGCACTGTGCAAGCTGGACAGCATCTGCAATCAGCAACATTTTCATTGATTTCAGCATCTTCATAGTGTCAGGTCCCATGATCTGTGAAAGCTCATCAAAAAATAACTGTGACATACTCCCAAGGCTTCCCCAGCCAGCTGAAGAGAGATATCAACCTTTCAAAACTTCATCTTAACTATTTAAATTATACAGTGAGGATGTTATAGTTTCACAGAAAAGGTAGGATTCTTATGAATACTCTTGCTTTCTGTTGGCAACAACATGAGCTTATCTATATATACAAACTGTTGTCCTTTATTGGTTCGAGTCATGATTCCTTATTTAAGCAGACTTTCTAAACAAAGCTGATTCTGGCACCAGCTGACAGAAATGTTAAGGGCATGCTACAAGATTATTAGAAGAAAAAAGGATAATAGTTCAATTGTCCTGCTAGTTAAAAAAAGCTGTTTAACAAATTTCAAAAATATAGGAGAAAAATAGAATGCTTCAAGATAATCCACTAGTAATATGGTTATCAAAATATTGGGTTTGGTTTTTTTAATAGAATGGGTGCAGGAGTGGTATAGCAATGGTAGAAGTTTTGGTAGAACAAGAACTTCTGTATCCTCTGAGAGCAAGGGTTGGCAAATTTAGAACAAATGACTGCATTTTTCCTATTTCCTCCTGTAAAATGTACCACCACCTTATTGCACATTGTCACAGGATGGCAGAATAAAGCCATGATTGTCACAGAACTCCAAAAAAGTGAATAGATATTGAAAAAGGACAAAGTACTCTTATTAATTCAGAGCTTGTTACAGGAGCTGTTATATCTGATGATTCAGGCTTCATTCACCACATCCTATCTAATTGCAATTACAACCTCTTTTGTCCTTTGTTGAACACTACTGAAGTCAGTCATCAGCAAATGAACCCCAAGTTCAGTTCAGAGATGCAATTCTTGTGTTTTTATGCATTTTGGATACGATTGCACTAGACTTCACTAGGACAAAAGAAAGATGATGGTCAGGAAAGAAATGGTCCACTTATGAAAATGAAAAACTAAGACAGGATGATACTGATTGTATTTTAAAAATATAGTCTGTACTTCAAATCTTATATTTATGCACTTCATAAAACATACATATAGACAGATGACTAGTAAATTAGCAGTTCAATTTTTTTTAATTTTTATTAACCAGTTATCTTATGTGAGCATGATATTGTCCTTGTGACTTTGAGGTTCAAGTACATGCCCAGTATTTCACTGCATGCCACAAAGCCTTTAGTGTTATTAGAAGTCAATATTAAGCTTTCCCCTCAGATCCTTTTGAACCAGTCCTCCACCAGGCTCCTACCACTCAAACAGGGACCCCTTTAGTATTTGGATACAATGCGGGGTGGGGGTGGAGCTTGTGCTAGTGACATGGTACTTCATAAAGTGTTTGAGGATCATAATTTATAAATTCAGCACACCCTTACATCAGAAGTGTCTTGTTTTTTCAAGCAACTTTAAAAAACATTCATCTTAATCTAGAATAAGAAAAATGCAAATAAAAGCAGTTGTTTAACAGAAAACAATTATAAAAACTTAAAAAAGACAAATAAGAGTCTATGCATAGCATCCTTGCACTAACATGTCATTAAACATCCTCACTCCTATCCCTTTTCCTTCCCTATCCAATGTGCATGATCAAAATTAGGATTGTGGGCTTTGGGATTACTTTATGCTACAGATGATATTTGAGGAGACCATGTAAGGCAACAAACCAATTAGAAAGCTGCTTTTAGAGACCTACAAGATACTCACACAGGGAAAGTGCAAAGGAGCTCCCTTCTCAGGTATCTTGGGTGGGGGTGGCAACAGTAGTGATGTTAGTTGTAGATCTGGGCTTTCCCTTGAATTCCTCTACCTAGGGCTCCTTGCTGATTATGATTAAACCTTTCACCCTAAAACATTTTTTCCTTCCTCCTGCAACATAGTCTGCTCACCCTATGAAAAAGAGAGAGGGCTTTAGTTATGAAAAAGATTTTGTAGGGATGGCAATCCCCTCCTGGATTAAGCTAGCAAATCCTTACTTTAAAGAAGGATAAAACTCTCTTCCTTGTGGTGGTTGCTTGGAACACTTTACAGGGAATGCATGGTTCACTGGAACTTACACTCTGTACCAATTGGGGCATTAAAAATAATGCAAGCATCTTAGATAATTAGTGTTAGTTCATTACTAGCAAGAACTAGGTGGTGTGCAAATGAATTTGGGGTAACTGATCCTCGGCTTCTGTTTTAAGGGTAGAATATCAGTAAGTTTTTCTTCTAGTAAACAACATGGACAATTAATTTTGTCAGAGTAAATTTCAAGTAGAGAGTTGAACTAGAAAAGAGTAAATTTATCTGCTACAGTAAGTGTTAAGTGTAATGGTATTTATACATTGGGTTTATTTCAAGATAGCAGCAGCATGCATCAAAACCTTTATTACTACCACTTACATGTTTCCATTCTTGAAATTCCTTTTTCAGGCTGGGCAAGTTTTTCAAGCCTAATTGAAAATATTCTTTACTAGAAAATCATTTCTTAAAGCTCCATCAAAAGGCTAATAAAAACAATGCATGTTTGAAGTTATATCTCAGTTCACCATCCTTTTAGAAAAAAAGACTAGGACTTCTAACTGAAAAGGATGCCAGCTGATGCAAAACCCTACTTAGCCCTAGAAATACTGTCTGTTTCAAAATTGCTAGTAATCAGTAGGTTTTCCTCCCTGCTTCAGACCAACAGAACAAGAGGTGGTCTCATGGAAGGATCATAAAAAGAGTTATATAAGTAATTTTACCTTTGATAGTGCTTTGTATGAACAATTCAATTTAATTATTTTAACTATCTTTTATCATATAAAAAAATTAGGAGACGACTTGGACTCTGTTTTATGACCTATGCATTTGCAATATAGCACAAAATATACAGCACACAACACTGAATATTCAAGGAATTCATCCATGTTGTATGAAAGCTGAATTACTGAGATGACAATTTCATGGTTGGCATTACATTTAATTCTGTGGTACTTGGGACTTCATCTCAAAATGAGTTTCAACAAATGGCTTTTAAACTGAAAAAGGATGCGATACAGTCTCTTGATCTGAAATATGTTGCCAATAGATAATGAAAAGGCTAACAGTGACTCATACTTTCATATTTTTCACACTGTCTTGCAAGTCATTGATACACAACAAATACATTGGTAAGTGTAGAGCAGGGCAGCACCTTTTGTCTAATAAGGGTTAGTGTCACCGTTGGCTTATTTACAGACAGAGCTTCCTATCAGGTGCTTAATAAAGCATCTCAGACACATAGCTAGGGTTTTTACATACCTGTACTTGGCATTTTATATCTAGCCAGAGGGCAGTGCTAACAGGTGATAATTTCTCACCTGCAATTGTTACTTGGCTGCATTTTTAACATTCCCAAAGAAACATTTGTTTAATATATGCTGATAAGATAGTAAAATATAACCCTTACAAAGTGTGCTATTTTTATATTTTCCTTTTCCAAAATTATTTTCTAACTAGCCAGACATTAGAGGCAAGCTTTTCAGAACACAGACCTTGTTAACCCCTGCAATGAATGCCAAGTTCCTTGCTTCAACTATCTATCAAATCACTCATGGATAATGATTTTGTATGTGTTAGTTTGGAAAAAATGTTATAATTTGTATTTGAATGTTTGGGGTGGTTTAATGACTTGTAACAGTAAAAGGAGAGATGTCCAATTCTCTGAAGATCTTGGTTTAAATGCCTACCCTACCAGTCACTGGTATGTATGAGCATGTGTACTTGAATCTTGTGCTTCAATCCTCCAGTTCATTGTGAACATCACTCTACTTTCCTCCCAAACTTTGGTTTATTAATTACAAGCCCTTTAGGGATGCAACTATTCCTGACCACATGTTTCTAGAATGTCACAAACTGATTTTTATCCCTGTTGGCATATTTACAGTACAAATGAAAGTGAAGTCACAGGGGAAGAGGAAAAAAAAAAAAAGCCACAAAAAAACCCCCAGAGAGCCTCTCCCACATTTAAAATATTCTAGTAACTAGAATCACAAGCAAGAAAATGAGGAGCAACAGCTGCCAATTAGTTTACAGGGACATGGCTTGAGCATTGTATACAGAACAACAAGGCGGCAGGTAGGGTATACGTATCCCAGATGTAAGAACAAAGTAACAGCAAGTGAAACAAGATGGAAAAGTTGAAGTGAACCAATGATTACATTTCATACAATCCTCCTATGAAACATTCAGCTGTGAGATAGTATTGCATTCAAGCATTTGCATAATTTCAGAAGAAGAGTCAGGGAAAGAGAGGGAAGAAGGGATCACCAAAACACTTCCAGAGAAGTAGGATTATGTCCTTGCTTTGCTGGTTCAGGTAAATAAATTGTGTAATCCTTAATCTCCTCTTCCTTGACTGAGAAATTAGTTTCAAAATATCAGGAATCCCAGGAACACCACCAGAAATGAACAGGAATATTTACAAATGAAATTTAATAAATGTAATTTTATAAATGAAGACAAACCCACTATCTATAGTACTGGTTTTCCAACACTTTTGGGGTTACGAAGAAAAAAGTTAGTTCTGACAGTGATTTTGCCCCACCCGAGACTCAGTGTGGTTGAATTGTCATAAACAATAAAAGCAGAACAACCATTCTGAAGCCTTACACCAGTAAGAAGAGTATGACATTAGTGTTAAATTGTGATTTCATATGTTCCCTTGAGAAGCTCCAGATACAAAATGCTTGTGGAACAAAGCTATGGAAGCTTGTCCACAGAAAGGAGTCGATTCAGTCAGAGTGATTTCTTTTCCACTTCCTAAGAAAATAGAATAATTTTCTGAAAACTACCATTTCCCAATGCTCTGCAACAGTGTGCGAGGCTGGCAAAGTTCTCCAAGCACTATGTCAACAGAAAGATCCTCAGTGGCTCTCCAGAGTATCCTTCAGAGCTGCAGATATCAATAATTTTTTTTTTCAGCTGCACACTGGCAAGAGGCAGGATGATGACACTTACTTTGTATCCTGCTGCTGTCCTCCCTGAAGAATGAAGCAAAGATGAACTTGTAGCCTAGGGATCATTGCTATGGCAAAGTTGATGTAAGGGAGCAAGAGATGAAAGAACAAAATGAGATCTGAAACTGACCTTCAAATGCCACTACAGTGAAAGAAATGTGGTAAATATTAGGGCTGACAGAGACTAGAAGACCCAGTACTTGTATTGTAGACAATGAACTGTGACAGTAAAAGTCACTAGTAAAGCCATTCAGGAAACAGCCTCCTTTGTAAATGGAAAGTTGCTTTTAACTTAGCTGTCTTAGTGTCTCAATTTGCAGATCAGGAATGAATGGTAAATCTAAGTATATTTTTAAAATGGTTTTGGGCAGAAATATGGTTCCATCTTAGTAACACCACAAAGCTTGTATTTTTCAGTCCACATATTCACCCTATGCTCACAGTCTGGAGAAGATTATGTATTCCTTACAGTACAAAATTACAAATGTATTTTATTTTTTGGCCATCTGCAAAGTCTCTATGGACAGGCAAGAAATACCTTATTTGTTTCTAAAGCAAAGTCAGTACACCTGTCTTTGAAATTTGGTGTGTGTGTAGTTATGTTGCATATATAACTTCTATACAGAAAAAAGTCAGTAATAGGCCTCCAAAAAAACCATTCAGATATCAGTTATTATTGCAATACAAATAATCTATTAGAACTCAAAATTATGTCTCAATTGACATTTTTGACATACATTTTGTTTAAATACAATCACACAAAAATCTTGGATTAAAAGCTGAAGTTAGAAGCAAAACCAGCCCACATCTATGAAATGCTCAGGTTCTCTTTTTTCATAGAATTATGTATTTACCAAGGTGTTCTATCATTTTATATTTTTTATGTTTAATATTTTAAAAAAATATTCAGGAGATAGATCTTTACTGGTATCTTTGCTCCCTGCAAAAAAACAAGTGCTCTTCCTTCAAACAGAGTAACTCAATGAAAGGAGTGAGATTAATTCTGTTGCAACAGCCTTATAGTTAGTTCTTGCTTATTTAATATGATCCTGAAGCTGGAGAATAAGTTAATTAGAACCATTTCCAAATAATGACAGGTCCCACACATTGCCTGGAATATAAGTGTTACTGCTGCAAATAAGGATATTGGACTTTAAGCTGAAGTTTTATAGAAGTAGGGGAAGACAACAGGGCATAAAATTCACAGAAGCCAAGGTTCTCTTGAGAACCAAAGGAACTGTGAGAAAGTCAGCAGAAATACTCTCACAATAAGGCACCACTCAATACCTATCAGTGGCAGAATCAGAGCATTTGTCATTTAAAGACAGCAGAGGTTGTAACTGGTAGATATGAGCTATCAGATCAGATCCTTAGGAAGTATAATATTTGTTTCCTTCACTTCTTATATTGCACATACATTTAACCTTTAATGGACTATGGATCTTGGGAAGATTTGTGTTTTTCTGGTATACAACACTGGGGTACAGTTCAAAGCAGTACTAAATTAAAAGAACAAATGAGGCTATACCTATGTCAAGTGAAGAGTAACTGAACCTGGTCAACACAATCAGTTTTCTTGAAGAGCAAGAGATCAATTATATCACCTGGACTGATAACACTATATACCTTATGACAAACACCATCATCTGCTTTAGAAACTCATTTTTCTTCTGCACATTCCAGCTAAATTTCTCAAATTAGCAGGATGAACACTATTATTGGCAGAGAACAATTTCCAGATGAGAAAGATGAAGGCCTGGAGTCAGAGGCCACAAAAATCCTTAAACCCTGCCACAGAAACATTTAACAGTGTGTAAAGGATAGAGATTGGTTAACCAAATGTATTGCTATCATATATGAATGTTCATCCTAATTTCATGGTCAAGGAGGAAAAAAGTATCAAGGGCAAAAGCAAACAAAAAACCCAACAACATTACCTTCACCAGTGGGGAATTTCCAAGTAAAATTCTCTACTGTGATAGCAAGGGATAGCCTCTCTAATGCTTGTATCCCAAGATGAAAAGCATGAGCAAGACTGAAGTATTACGACTGCTACGTTGTTACAGACAAGGAATATAGGAGCTTGAGACTGAAATAACAGCCAGAGAAGGTTATAGGTAACTAGGGAGTGAGAGAAAAGGAAAGATGCAGGATTTAATACCCTTGACACAAGTGTGGGAGGAAGATAAGTGAAGGCTTTTCTATTATTTAAAACTAAATGCCCGACATACTTACTCCTCATTTACCATGGAATTACAGGGTTTTAAGACATGTTGCATGATTGTTTAACTCTATTCCCTTACCTTAAGGTCTCATTCTATCTGCATCATTTCTGAGACCTGCTAATCTACTTGTCCTCCACTGTTAGAAGCTACAACCAAGCAATTTATTCCAGTGCTTCCCTGCTTAAGCGTTTTGAAAAGTTTTAAAATATGTAACCTTAGTCTTCCTTACCATTTCATGAATTCATTATCTTTTATCTTATCATGGACATAGCAAAGGATTACTCCAGCCCTCTTTGCAATAGTGTTTTACATATTTAAGACTCTTCTTAAACAGGATAACACAAATTAAATCATATTTTTCTTGTAAGCCATGTTTGGTTTATGACCTATGATCATTATTGCCTCTGAGCTGTCTAGTTGTACAGTGCAAAGCTCAGAACTGGACAGAAGCCAAGATCTTGCTAGTACTCAGTAGAGAAGGATTACTTCAAAATTACTTACAGACTGTAGGCTCACTTATACCAGAATAGAGTATTTACTTTTTTCCAGAACAGCAGGATTTCCCTGGGTTACATCTCCCCTAGAGATCCACTATTGAGTTTTTTGGAATAGCTGCCACCTGAACATTTGTTTGACATCCTATATTCATGCAATATTTTAATTCCTGCTTTAATATATTTCCTCCCAAATTTTGCATCCTACTTTTAAGTAACTGCAACTTCAACATTTTAAATTCTCAAGTGTATAGTCTCAGTTCAGTGAGATTACATTTTACCCTGTATTCCATCACCCAGATCACTAGCAAAGAATTGAAGAATTAAAAACATCAGAGAATTAAAAGTTGCATAAATGGTCACACCTTAATGTTTAAACATTCTAGACTACAGTTCTGAATAGGCTTAATGGCACCTCTAAGTTACCAAAAAATCTATTTTTCTCTCTTTTGGTAATATTAAGCTGTCATGCATTATTAATTTGCTTTTGCAATGTTAGTTAAGATTGTCAGGTTAAGACTTTACATGTTGACAACATCTGGTGTTTAGGGTTTTTTTGGTTTTTATTTGGGGAGGGTGTGGGGTTTTTTTGTTGATAGAGTGTTCATGGTCTCATTACATCATATTCTTCAGTGGCTCCAGTCTCAACAACAGTGCAAATATCCGGTTTCCATTCTGCCACTTCACCTTTTGGCAAATTAACAAGATGTTCTATGGAGAAAATGGAGTGAAGTTAACAGCTTAAAAAGCAAATCTACTAGTCAACACAATAAATTACTTCTCTCGTGTTAAATATATGCATTTCTGTTGAAACAAATTTGGGTTAGCACTCCTTTTTCAGAGCCTAAGCTAAGTCAGCTTGGGTAGTCTTGCAACTTCTATCTTGTCATAGCATGTGCACAGGTAGTTGTAACAACCGAGCTAATTGTCACCTCACAACAGTTTACTTGTGTGCCTGAGCTTGTCTAAAGAGTTCCATAAGCAGTAATAGTGAAACATGTAAATAAGTATTTCTCAGTTAAGCCTAGAGTATTATTTTTTTCCCCTGATAAACTTCTCTTGGACAATACTACTATATGGCTTATAGGAATAAGTGATCTATCAAGCGTAATTACTCTGAGAGTAAGACCTGGACACAGTTAAGTGGTGTCTGATTGATAGTTAAGACCTGAACTAGAACATATCTTGGGGTTGCTTAAAAGTGTGTTGAATGACCATCAGCTTAGTGTCATGAGTATAACAAACTAGTTAGTGTCACTACTGCTATCAGTATTCAGACACCCCATGTAAGTCACTGTGCTGGACAGGACAGTTAGCTACTTGCATCTGACTAAATTCCATGTATCTCTTCTCACTCATATGGCATGTTAGAGATATTCAGCTGTTTACTGCTGATACACTGACTGGAAAAGTCAAGTGTTAGATGCTAATATTTTGAGCACATTGCAACTTCAAGATGCTGTCAAAAGATAGAAGTACAGTAAATACAGCAGTAAATACAGCAACATTTTTAATAAAGTTCCTAGGAGATAGTAGGTAGCACACAAAGCTGACCATCTACCTCACCTAACCTTGCTGTTCTACATGAAACATTCTCTCTTGGGGGGGGGGGGGGTTTGGTTGGTTGAGGGTTGTTTGTTTGTTTTTTTTTTTTTTTAAACACAAATTACTTTCCCTCACTACCCAAATAATTTCTTCTCTTTTCTCCCTTTCAAAGCCCATTAAGGTTAGCTTTCACTGTTGTCTCATGCCTTTTTTTTTTTTTAACTATTTCACTCACTTCTTACTGTGCTGAACCGTACATCAAACAAATTATCTTCAAGCTTAATACATAGCCAAATGTAATCACTATGCATCAGATGAAATCAGTGACCATTGGGCAGGAACTTTTTCTTCTTTAATCTTTTCCTTTCTATACTACCATGTTTTTTCTTTCTTACTCAGATCAATAGGACTCCATTTTTCCCTCTCTTCACTGAACAGAACATGACAACTTTGGAAGCTAATTGAATTTACAAGCTGAAAAGGTAAGATGGTAATTCCAAAAGTCAAGAAATTCCTCCAACAAAACATGAAGAGAAATGTTTCCTTCACTATTCAATGTGTTGTTTTCCTCTCTTCCTTTTCCACGACTATAGATTAAGTAGTATTTCTTAGACTAAACAATATGAAGCAGTGACCTAGTTCTTACCTACTTGAGAACCATTATTTCCAGTTTGTGTACTCAAGTGGATTTTTCACTATTATGCCTAAATACTTCAAAAATTTACCTTCATCTCAGAACATGGAAGATTTGTTGAACTATGAATATAAAGTAGGCAAAAATCTAAATTCTTATATTTAATAAATAACTAGTAACTTAGAGTAATCGAGGGGCTTAAAGCTATGCAAACGAACAGAGGAAGTGAGGTTTTGGCCACTACCTACCTGAAAGGAAGGGCTAGAACTCATTTTCACAAGCCTCTATTGCAATTGAAATACTTCAAACTAAAATTATTTCTGTCACAAGGCGTTACATAATACTTGTACTAGAAAGAACAGTCCATTGTCAAATACTTTAATTTCACCATGTTATCCAGTAATGAAGGCACTGTTCATGCATTACATAATGAAGTCACAAAAATCTGCTGTAGTAATGTGTTTGTGATAGTATAAAAACGTATTCTGTGGTAAATATTCTCTCAAAAGTTTTCTATGAAGAAACCTACAATTTTACTGCAAGTATAGGACATATTTGAAGTGCTGCACCACACAATCAGTTTTCAATTAAATGACTCAGGGATTGTTTTCCTATTGGATACCAGTAACAACTTATTTTCAGGGACTAAATCTCAAACTTAGGCATCTTAGCTGCAGTGTCAAAATGAGGTTAGACTGCTGTTTGGAGAATGTTTCTTTCCCTCAGTGACTGGAATGACAAGAGGTATAAAAGGCATCACCTTTCCTAGTGACAGGAGTATCTGAACATTTCCAAAACTCATTCCAAATGCACTAAACATCCTATAATCTTTTTTTCAGGCTTTTGCCCATAACGGTTGTCCGAGTGTGGCTGTAGCACTGCTTCTGCCTTGTAACAGATGTCTAGTTATCTGATAGAGAAAAATCTGAAATGGACTTGAGAAGGCAGCCCCCCAAGATGCCTGGAGATTTCTCTAGAGTTCAAGACCCTAGAAAACAAGGAAACAGTTGTATAACCCATGGACTTCCACAGGAGTGGGGTAGAACGAGATCCCAACTGCAGACTGGGCCAGCTCCATAAAGTCAAAGAACTCATGACAAGCAGCAACCCAAGGAAATAGGTTTAGGAAAAAGCTGACCTGTGTCATATTGATCTTCACGAGATTATTACCAAGTTATTGCTGTAATTTAGCCACCTTCGTTAACTCTTCTTCCTGTATGTAGAACTTCCCTGCAGATGTATGGTAAGACCAAAGGTATGACAGACACACACACCTTCCATATCATCACTTCATAACAAGAATTTTCTTTGAAAAAATAATTAAGATCTTCAGGAAAAATGACTCTAATTAGAACAATAAAGTTTTATACGCATGAGAAGGTCTCTGCATTTAGCCAACCCACTAAGAAAACAATGTTTAAGTGTAGCAGCATAACTTTCCCTGTTCCTATTATTCCAATTAATACTTTTGGCTCTTGATTTGTCTTTCTCCCCTTTGTAATGCCATAAGCATTCTCAGAGTTCTGCTTGATGCATCATAGCTAGCAAATAACTGTTCTTATACCTGATTTGCAGAAGATTTCTTCTTGAAGATTTCCGATTTTCCTGTTTTCCTTAGGTTTTTTTTTAAAGTTCTTAGTTTTCCCTAGTTTTTTTGTTGTTGTTTTTTGTTGTTTTTGTTTGTGTGGGGTTTGTTTTTGGTTTTTTTTTTTTTTTTTTTACTTAAAAAACCCCTAACAAATAAGAAACCCCAAAACAACATTCTCCCCACCCCAGCTGCCATAAAACCAAAGTTACCAAAGGAAGATGTAGTAGACTGGTCAGCATCAGGCAAATTCAGTTAGAAACAATACCTTCCTGCAAAGGTTAAACAAAATGTGAAGAACAAGTATCAAATCTAGAGTCAAATTCAACCATGCTGTGAATGGGAGTAGGGGAGGGATGTGTATAATGCACAAGCAACTTTGCCACATGTCCAGGACAGCCACATCATACCAGTAACAGCAAACAGCACTGAGGTATTTTAGTACTTTACATGATTTGGTATTTTAACACATTCAGTTTCTCCTCTTCCCCTTTTATTGTGGTGAATGCACATCTACATTCAGTTTAAAGAGGTAAAAACTGCTCCATACAATCAGTCACCAATACAGTTTCCCAGCATTTATAAAGCCAGTGCACTATACACAATTTTACAAAGTTACTATTGTTTTTTCCAGTGGTTAACTATTTCAGGACTTTTTAAAGTTGATCCCAGTAGACAGATTAGTTCACCCCTTCCCTGATGATTTTAAAATCAAGCATATGATTGCCTTTGTATCTCAGAGCCCTCAGTGCTTATCTCAAGTGCCACCTAGCATATTTTATTTTCCTATGAATTTGTTCAATTTGTCTAAATCTGTTTGGATCACCTTATCAGACTGGTACCACCACATGCTTTGACATGGACTTTTGCTTTTTGTCCTATATCAGCTTTACTGGATAGGAATGGGAAAGACATGCAAGACTTATCAGAAACAAAACTAGTTTATTTCCAAGCATATTTCAACAAAAATAATGGAAAAAGTCTGTCTCATCTTCAGTAGACCTGAAGACATCAGAAGCTGGCCAAAATGCCAACGTAACACCATGATTTTATTATAAGCAATCTGCAGAATCTGGATGTGCAAGGAACACAAACCAGAAATTTGAATACATCTGGAAAGTAAACCTTAGGGATTTTTTTTTATTCTCTTGGTGCCTCAGTTAGAACTAACTTTCAGATGGGCTAGTTGCACAGGAAGTTCAGCTACCCTTTCATTGTATGCCACTAAAAATTTACTGAAATAAGATTCACTTCACCTGAAGCTGTTCATAAATTTCCACTAAACTATTTCAATTAAAGACCATATTAATTATGCAATTACCAAAATCTGTTATTCACAGAAAGTAGGAGATATAGGAAGCAGAAGGAGATGGAGGGTAAAAACCCTAGATTTTGAGGTTCCAAGAACTCTAGTTGCTGCTGCTCTTCCTGCTTTGAAATACTGCATAATTAGAACCAAGCATATGAATCTCATATGGGCAAAATGCTCAGTACTGCTACTAATCACATGGTGTGGCAATGTAAGTATCATATTCTTGTTATAGATGGAAATATACCTTTCAGATTAAACTGCAGAATTTTAGGAAGACAGATTGCACATTTACTGGGCTACAGAACATATTCCTGTATGTGCAGACTTCACGCTAATGCTGTCCTAAGGAAGATTTCCACTCCTACCTTAAGGGCTAGGATAACTCCCTGATAGACATTACAAGAGGGGCCAGTCTGGCTAAGGACATTATTCTGTGCTAGGTAATAATTTCAGTAGTGTTGAACCAATTCAATTCCTGCTGGCTTTGCAGCTTAACATGTCAAACCATTTGTACACAGGTGCTTCCTGTTCCACAGTGGTGGTCTGAATAGAAGTTGGATTGACATACATGACAAATCTTACAACCTGAAGATTGCAGTGTATTTAGGTTTTTTCTTTTTGTTTAAAACAAAAAGTAAAGTAACAAGCTGCTAGGGCTGCAGACTCTCTCCTTTATCCACATCAAAGGAGACAACAACCAGATGTTCTAGCAAGGCATACTGCTTGAAAAAGCCAATTCCTGGCTTTGCACCCCCCTCCTCCTGCTGTTGAGTTGGCAATTAAATGTATGGACTTGTAACCATAATAACAATTGGTGAAGGCTTCTCAAAGGCAGGCTTCCTGCATTCTCTCCAGCCTCTGGTAGCAGACAGTTTGCTTTTTCTCCACATCCCCCTTCCATCCCCCAAGTTACAAGCATCCAGTAATACCAGTAGGAATCTTAATCCCACTGGGTTGTATAGAATACAGGACTAATTAGTTTGAAAAATGCATTTTGCTCTACTAACGTTGCAAAAAGATGTTACAAGTAAAGAAAAGAACATAACTTCTCTGCTGCAAGAAGAAATTAATGAACTAGGTGCATCTATCATGGGAGAACTCTTCAAAAAAGCAAACAAAGCCAGAATGACTTTGAATCACTTTTGTACATTTTCTGAACACTGTGAATAACTTCCATCCTTTAAGAACACACATGCTCCTTCAACTGTAGAGTACATTTCTTTATTGTCAGGTTTTGAGTGGCACTGCTTGTCATGCTTGTAACATGACTTGTAGCACTTACAGTTACAATGTGATATTGTAAGATGAGGGAAAGGCCAAGAAGTTTTAAGTTAAGAGATGTTCTTCTGTCACTTCCTTTTTGCTTCACTTCTTTACCCCCTAGAGATACTTGCTGTTTGGGCCTCCACAGCAAGGACAATTTCCACTAAGATCATTTCTTATGCAGAGGGGAAAAACTGACGAGTCTGGCATGCAAGAAAAATTTTACTATTAGGGGCTTCAAAGATGAGACACTTTTTTCCTCTTGCAAGAGCTATTGTAACTGGCAAGACATATTTGCTGTTTACCCTCTGCCCCCTGAGAAAGAATACAGGATCTCTGCTCTTAATAGAACCAGAAACTGCTGCAGGTATATAGCACAATACACAATAATCTAACTACACAAGGGTCTTAGATTAGGATCAAATATTATACTATTTGACTTCAGTCAATCACCATCCTGTATGAAAGTGTCTCCAACTCCCCATCCCTTCCCCACCCACCCTACTCCATGTCCCATGGGGGACACGTCCAGAAGAAAAGGCTGAAGGAGAGTTGATGCATTTTAACAGGCCGGATGTATACAGAAGACTATTCGGTGTTCTCTTTTATTCCTTAACATAGTCCCACATGGTAACAAAACAAGTGGGAACCTGTAAATTTATATGTTATTGAAGTAACACCCTAACTATACTTCATTACTCAAAATGATGTATGAAAGGCTTCTCAGTTATTTCCAAATGATGCTAAAATAGTCTATAGAATTTATCTGACCTATTTCACATAGGTTTGTTGGATAATGCATCTCTAGGGAAAAAAACATCACACCTTTCTCTACTAGAGAATAAAGTCCGAGTCACCCTAAAGCTAGCCATTACAAGCTAGCCAAAGACTTATCAAATATCACCTTTCCATTAAGTCACACTCTCATACAGGAGTTCACATTATAATTCAAGACATCATCCTTCATTCCTCTGACACAGGATTATTTCATTTGAGCATCATTTATCCTGTTGGGCTTTCAGTCTATTTATCCCCGTCTACTGGCTGCTGGAATAAGAAATAAAGATACCTGAAAAAACACTATGCTAAAAAGACAGTAATGAATAGAGTCTTAAAAACAATTCTCATTTAACCAGCCTCCACCATTAAAAATATGATTTTATAGTTTATACCTACTACACCCAGAAGGGGAAAAAAATGAATATGGGCAATTCTAATAAATTACTTTGCACGAAATATCAGATCCTTAGGAAGGACCCGCAAGATAACATATTAATAAAGTTAACAAATTTCCTACCATGACATAAAGAGAATTATTAAAGTGATCCTAAGATCAGTGATGCTTAATGCCACTACTCCTTAAATTATTATGTTATATTCTGACAAAATGAAGACCCCACGTGAAGTGTTGAGTATCTTGCTGACAAGTCTGACTAGGAAACTGCCAACATATTTTAAACAGAATATACAGTAATAAACTGTGATACTACTTGCCGATATGTAACAACTTTCTATTTCAGTATTGCATGTGTTTTAAAGTTTCAGTGCAACAATACTGCAAAATACCATTTCCTTTGTCATCTCTTTCCCGATTCTTGAGTTTGAAGCATCCTAATGACAGTCAAATTCTGCTGAATAAAAACCCACCGCCTGTAAAGTAAGTAGGTATTTATCCCCTGTAGTTGCATATAAGCTATTTTAAATGCAGAAATCCTGAAGTAATTTCTCTGGGCTGTTTCTGTACCTCTCCACAGGATGTTAATGCAACACTAAAATTCCTTTGAGGGGATAGGTTAAAAAGTTATTGCTCCAGACCCTTGCTGTGAATCTCCTTGAAAGCTACATCAGGGACTGGTTGGACAGAGTATTCATGTAGTAGTAAGCTGTGAATCCTGGGTGTCAAACAGATCTGCTTGTTATTTAAGAATGCCCTCCCTTCCCTCACCTTTCTGTCAGTCTGTAGGGAGGAGATCAGCTGTAGTTAGGCGATTTCTATGCATTGCCTATGCATTTGGAATGCATAGGCAAGAATCGTAGGATCAAGGCATCCAGGGTAAGTTTAAAGAGATTTTTACAGCAACCAGAGAAGTGCTGATATATGACAAGTACATACATGAGTCTATAATAGCTATTGCAGATACATGGGTTGATCTGTATATGCAAAATAACTTTAAGTACCTGAGGGGTTTTGTTCAGTTGTTTTTCTTTGCTTTATGAAAAAAGAGCTCTGCAGCAGCCAGTTTCTGGTAGATTCCATGTTTTTCAAAGTAATGTCAAAAAAGTGCAATTTCACAAACCAATTAGGATTGCTGTTGGAAACAGAGGCCCCACCTTTCCCCTCAAGCTCACTGTTGGTCTCATTTTTCCAATCTCCTTGCTTGTGCAAAGGGGGTTCATAATACTATCCCTTATACAGTTGCTTTTGGTCAAGAGAAACAGCTCAAGCTTTGTTTATTTTACACAGCTAGTTTTCAGTCACATCAAGGAGCGCCAGTGCTGACACCAGAGATGTGATTGACTGCCTCTTGTAACAGCATATTTAAATCATTCATAAAACTGTATCGAAATCTTTCCTTTCTCTCCTGCTTTTGTTAAATAGCTCTCTCCCCAAAGGGTTCTTTATCACTTCAAAAATTCTTTGTTAGAAAACAATATTGGTGGCTGAGGTTTTCCTTGCATTATAAATCTACCCTCCCTCAAAATATTCTGTTTCTCGTAGTTGATGATCCACTAAAGAGCTAACTGCAAAACCACACATTTATCAGCCCACATTGTTTTTAGACCATTCTTGTTTATAAACTCTTCACATAAGTTTTGGGACTCTAAGGTATATCAAATATTCAGAAAAATTCAACAGAATAATCTCACATTATCCCCTTGAAAAGAGAAAACCGAATGTCAGTATATTATGCAGAGAAGGGATGACAAGCTTCTGTGGTATGAACTGGTGAAGACAGCAAAGTCCCACAGTGAGGATAATATTTTCCCGTTTTCCACAAAGTACATACGCTACCAGCATAGCGGTTACACAGCTCTCCTTCTCTATAATCTTGTAGTACAGTGAAGTTTTTACTACAGCTCTTTTTCTAGACTATTTGCTATAATTTTAGGTGCTCAAGAAACAATGATGAACATTTAAAGACTGAACATGAACACATGCTGTATAAAAACATGCAATTTGTACAGAAGTGGGGAAACATGTTTGATAATTGGTTTAGAGGGGATGTATATTGTCAGACATAAGTAGCTAAAAGCTAGAAGTTCTGGTTTCAGTTCCTGCTCCTAATGAAGATGTTCAAAAGACCTATAGCCTGCACAAAAGAGGGGAGACCGATTCATAGGAAGATTACATCTGCAATACCATCTCCATTGGCTAATCCTGCGTCTAGAGTTACTTTTCTCCAAATCTTAGTCTAGCACTCTGATATTTGAAACAGTCTCATCCAGCACCCAAGGCAGTGAAATAGAATATTAACAAAAAACAAATAAGACAAAGGAAAACAAAGGAAACATGCTATTTTATAAAATCATTAGTTAACTTGCCACGGAAGAGACTTGCTGAACTGTTCAAGGCTGTGTCAGTTAATTATGCTTTCTACAGTCCAAGGCAATTAATTACATTTTTTCCCTTTTAAAGCAAAGTTTGTGTGTGGCCCTAAGTGTCAATTTAAGTTAACTGACAAGTTGAAATTTAGTGTTGGTAACAAAACAAAAAACTGTCTAGTTTATTACGTTGGCTAGCCCTATACTATTTAATTAAGCAGTGCAAGGAAGTGTTCCACAGCATCGGAATTCAATTATCTGTCCTTTTAATTGTTACAACAGCCCTGCCTGGCATAGTTTTTGGCCCGGACTGGCCTGGAACAATCAGAGCTCTCCCAAACTATTCCTGGGCGTGATTCAGGAGTTGGCAACATTCAGAAACTACTCCCAAAAGCCAATTTGGACACAGCAATTTTATTTTTAAAGGCTAAGAGTTTAACATTCTGGCATTAAGGCTAGCTAACACAGTATGGCTGCATTTATGAGGTAGTCTTTGATATGTTTAATTTACTAATACAGGCATAAGCACAACATCCCAATGCACAGTCAAAACAATACATCTCAAAGCAGAAATGCCACAAAACTAAGATGCCAACAAAAGTTTGGCATCACTCAGATGACCAAAATCCTTTATATAATCTAAGAATCAGAAATTTGACAAGTTTTCTAAGGTTATTCATAAAAAGATTAAGCAATGAAGGACAGGGAGGCCAGAATTGCAGACCTGTTCTACTCCATGAAGAGAATCTCAGTTTTAGATTTGTTCTTATTTTTCATCTGCAACACAGGAAAAAAAAGCTAAAAGTGCTTGGAAAAGTCATATTTCATCCTACCTTGCAAAAAGGTGCCCTCTTACAACTGTATAAGATACATATTGATTAATCCTATAGAATGACAGCACTGTCACTTCAGGATAGATGATAGAAGTAGACTGAATAAGAGAAAGCCACTTTCCTAAACAACAAATTTTAGATGAACCAAACTGCTTAAGGACACCCTTGCCTAAAGACTTTAAGTTGAGAAATCTACCTAGACATTAAAAATCCAAAACCCTAAAGTGTCTTCAAACATTGACTACTCCTATAATGCTGAGACTTCAGAAAAAACAGTGTGTGTAAGATACATCAACCAACCTACAGACTAATAGCAAGTAAGTGTCTCCCCTTTTTGGAGTGATTTGGAGCTGTATTACTCCATTTGTGGAGTAACACAGCTAACTCCTGGAATTAAGCCTCCTGAAAGTAGAACCAGGAAAAAACTGTTTATTGGTTTCAGTGCTTTTGTAATGCTCCATTTGAAAAATATTTACACTGTTATATAATATCTTCCAATTGAAGCAGTATAGTGTATTAACCTAGGGGTTATAAACGGTCTTTTAAAGTAACATTCCTCTCTCCCCACTGAGAGGCAAAACCAATAAAATTTCTTCATGCCAAAACAGTCATAATAAGAATTATTTTTATGTCCTTTTAGGTATCTGCCTCCATCCTCTAACCCTAACTAACAATCATAGCTCAATGCATGATGTCTCCCTTTAGCTCCACAGTTTCAGGTGAATATTTAGTAAGAAGAGTTTTGAGTAAAAATCACTGTAAGGGGAGGGAAACTACCAAGTAGAAGGGGATGTATAGGAAAATACCGTACATTTAATACATGTCAATAGCACCCAACTACAGGTATATGTTCTATTATTTGCATGTGAATCATGGAAAAAAACCTAGCTCTGACTCCCCTTATCTGATGGGAGGCATAAGAAAATAAGTTCTAATGAAGATATCAATAGTCTATCAATCAAATGAGATCATTGCTACTACTGTAGAGCTGTTTCCACAGAGGTTTATGGCAAGATGTCCAATATAAGCTTCTACATATTGGCACTAGTTTTCAAGCAATTTTAAGAACTTAATGAAAATATTTTTTCTTGAAAGGCCTAATATTTTGGAACACAACCCTCTATGCTTTACATACTAAGTGTTTAGATATGCTACTATCTACAGATCATTGAGGTTGTCTTTCTGATATCTGTTTTAAACTGCCCATATTTCTTCTAAAGCTCAACCTTGAAGTGACAAGTCTATCTAAACAGTAGATCTGCCAGCTGTTGTTTCAACTGAAGAGTACAACCTATAATTCAAACTTCTGTGCTTTATTTTTGTGTTAATATTTTCCTTTGATACTCTCCCAACAAACCATTCTTTCCCTGAAGACATATGTGGTAATGAATTTGGGTAATCCCCATGTCTAAATACTTTTTACTGCTTTGTTTTTGTTTGTCTAACTGATCAGCATTTTTGGTCATATTAAGGTTATTTTTTCATACTGTAATAAGTATTATATTTAGGTTTGTGACTAACAAAGTGCTGTAAACTAATTAAAAATAAGAGTATAAGCACACCTATATTAAAGGAAAAAGCAATCAACTAGAAGAAAACCACACATTAATATAAACCTGAGAAAAGGCACATAAATACAAGGTCAAGAAACCCAAGAAACAAATTCAGTATGTTTTGCAGAAGACACCCTCAATGAAAGTCAAGAGCAGCTGTGCACTTGGTTAGCATTTGACTACCTTTCCCTGTCTGGATACTCCATTGCTTTCTTTGAAGTTCCATTATGTTGTGGTTTAGCCCCAGTTGGCAATTAAGCACCACACAGCCACTCGCTCCCCATCCCCATCCCCCAGTGGGATGGGGGAGAGAATTGGAAGAGCAAAAGAAAGAAAACTTGTGGGTTGAGATAAAGACAGTTTAATAATTGGAACAACAAAATAATCATAATAAATTGTAACAAGAAGGAAAACAATGGGGGGGGGGGGGAGTGGGGGACAAAACCCAAGGGAAAAAAGAAACAGTGATACAACCACTCACCACCCGCCAACTGATGCCCAGCCTGTCCCCGAGCAGCAATCGCTGCCCCCCTGGCCAACTCCCCCAGTTTATATACTGAGCATGACGTCATATGGTATGGAATAGCCCTTTGGCCAGTTTGGATCAACTCTCTTGGCTGTGCCCCATCCCAGTTTCTTGTGCACCTGGCAGAGCATGGGAAGCTGAAAAGTCCTTGACCAGTGTAAACATTACTTAGCAACAACTAAAACATCAGTGTGTTATCAATATAATTCTCATGCTAAAATCCAAAACACAGCACTATATCAGCTACTAGGAAGAAAGTTAACTCTGTCCCAGCCAAAACCAGGACACATTACTATTGCCTTATTGCTTCTAGAAGACCATATACTGCGCTAAGGAATCACTTCAGAGAAAAAGAAGCTGTTGCTTAAAGCAGATGAAAACTGATGAATTTTGCAAGTGTCACAAGATTTGTGTCAAAAAAGTGCCAGAATTGGAAAATAACACAAGGTCACAAAAAACTACAGACTCTAGAGTTACAGAAGTTAAAAAGCATATTTTGAACTAAGTTTCATTTAAATACATCTTCCAGGTTTAAGCCTTTCACACTTAAGTTTTCTTCTAGAGAAATAGACATACAAATTCACCTGTAGCTGTACATCACTTCTTAGCATGGGGCAAGGAACTAGACCTTCAATAAGTACAATACCCATTCAGCTTCTGATGCTAGGGGTTGCCAAATCTGACAGCTCAATAGAAGCATGGCTGCTGCAGCTCCCTGATCCCCAGTCCAACCCATAGCAAGGGCAGACACACACAAACATATGTATACAACATATACACATGGCTGGCCACACAGATAAACAGTCATGCACCAGTGATATCATCTGTTCCCTTCTCTGGCAGATTGGGGTAAGAGTCCATTGGTGGATACATATACACACACACACAGAGTGGATCCCTCCAGAGCTGGGCTTAGACACCAAGTCTATGCAGTAGCTGCCCCATCTGCTGGCACCTGGATACATGAGCCCCTGAGGCCCCCAGCACCCCACCAGCTGCTGATACAGAGCCTGCCCCTTACACACACCAACATGCACACACAGTGGATCCCTCCAGTAACTGGCCTTGGACACTGCCTGGCCAGTAAGCAGTCTGTGGAGCCTCTTGTCTCCAGATATCTCATGCAGAGACACTCATGCACAGGTCTGCCAGTCCCCAGGTCTTACAATCTCTCCAGTAGCTGGCCTGGAGCTCCTGGTACCTCTGGCAGACAATTCCTGCAGTTGTAGGACACACACATGTCCAGCCCAGACTTACAACTGCTTTGATACATGGCTCCCAAGACAGTTAACCATCTCACTAGCTAGTCTGGCTCGATACAGCGATCAAACTCTTGACATGCACACCCTCACTCCCTCTAACTGCTGGCACCACAGGCACATGAGCCCCTATGACCCATGGTCTCACTCAAGTTTCTGGCACCCAGACCTGCAGACACAAGCATGCACACAGAGAGCCCCCTCACTCACAGAAATAATTCAAATAAAGTTTAAAAATACAGGACACATTGTGCTGATCAGGTGTGGTGCATGGTCAGACAAGCATACTGACCAGCAGCCTACTTACAATCAATGGGCCTCTCATTCTCTTATCACTCTTTTCCCATGCTTGTCCCTCCCAAAACCACCTTAGGCCCTTCCTTCCCCCCACCTTTTGTCCTTCCCCTAAATATTTCATAAGTCCTGTTCAATCCCAAAACACTGTATCCCACCATGAGTCCCATACCCCTCTATGCAGAAACCCCTCAGTCTGAAAGCTGGCAAGGACAACCATTCCATTGACTTACCTTGATGTGTTTCACCCTCTAGTCCATGTGGCCTGTGGCCCTCTGGTTATAGCCCTTGGAGGAGTCGGGCAGGGGGTCCCTTTCTCCATTTGGGTTATTGGGGTTACCCTGCCTAGCACTGGGCCTCTGTGCTCTTTTGCATGTGGAGACAAGCCTTTTGTCAGATAACCTAACACCTGGAAAGTCTTGCAAATATTTTCAAATCTAGGTCAGTAATTGATTTTTGTCAGCAGCCTAGCCTTAAAGAGTATTGAAACTCTTCCAATAAAGATGACATAGGTCACATAAGTAATCAGAGTCATTTGGTTATACACCTCATTTTAGAATTCAGTGAGGAAAGCCTTGTTCTAAATATGGAACTTTTCCTTGAATTTGTTACTAACAGGCTTGTAATACTGTTAGAAGAATACTGAAGCAAAAACCATCTTGAAAAGTTCAATTATTTTTTTAAGGAAGTATAGTAACATTTATTGACATCTATTTGTTGAGAGGGACTCAAGGCTGAAAAAAGTTATTTACATTGCACTCTGGCTATACCTATGATTAGACTACATGCTTCATCCAGTCAGTTGAAGAATGACTGTTCCACCCTATGAGGTAGCTTAGCTCTACAGACAACCTGTAGCACATTTATGAGAGATCCACAACCTGACCCTGAAGCAGCTGCTGTGCAGGGGAAGTAAGACACCATGACCAAGACAGTGTTTCTTCCATGTCTGTGCAATAGTAAACCCCACATTCAGCAGGGACATGGCTTGTGGAATCTCATTGCAGCAGCATGGTGGTCTAGCAATGCTAATTCAATGCCAAGTCACTTGAGAACTCATGGGAATTTTAACCTGTGGACAGAACAGGCATATGAATTTTTCCGTCCTGCACCCCCCCCCATCCTCCACTTTCAAGGAAAAAAAAAAATCTTAGTGCTTGGCTGGCTTACTATACCTGTAAAAGATTTAATTTGTGATTTCCCCCCACCCTTTGCTGGAATAGAACATTTTTCTCATCCATTAAATATTTAGAACATTAAACCTTTCTATACAGTGGCAGAGAAGGACCACACTTGTTGAACCTCTGCATGTACTTTGACAGGATGAATTAAGCCTAGCACATTGAAGTTCACATTTTTATTTGAAGTAAAAAGTGAGAAGTAGATTCTGTGACAAATTCAGGTACCTCTGACTTTAATGCATGTGGAAAATTGCAAGCTCAGACAAGACACAGCTTTGTAGGTCTCCTCTCTCTCCCCAAAAGGAATCATCTTTCCTTTATAAGGGTCACTGCAGACAACGCTTATAAATTTCACCAAGCAAGTGTGTTATGTTAATTAGAATAGATTTTTTTTTGTTAAGCAAATAAATAATTGATCAAGATTTTAGGATTTCAGGTCATCTGAAGCTGTCCAGACATTGACAGAGAGATAATGACTTTTTCTTTTAAATGCTCACATAACTACTGAAGGAGGAAGTTGCAGTAGCAAGAGCAAGGCAACAGTTAACTCTTAGCTTATCCTGAGTGTACCTGCATTCACACCCACTTCTCAAATGAGAGTACACTAAGCATTAGATTCTAATAATGAAAAAGGATTATTTTTCACCATGTTTTTCCCCTGTGTTATTATGTACTTTTCTTGAGGACCTGTGCAAACTCCCTACTGGCTGCCCTTGCTTAATGATGCTATTAGCTCTGACACTGACCAGGTGCAAATGTTGCACATTAATCTATGCATACAGGGACTTAAATATTACACAATGATAGGTTATTTAAAGGACTATCTAACTCTATTGTGCACTAAGTAGTATAAACTCAAAGCCACAAAACAAGAAAAGGGACTAGAGAAGAGAAAGAGGAATCTCTCATCAGTAGCGGTTGCTTGCATTATGAACCTGCCACAACAGTACTATCGGGGTTTGCAGGTGCAGAGCACGAGACCAGCAATCTGGGAATAACAGCATGAGAAAAATGAAAGAAAGATACTGCCACAGAGGCCCTGGAAAACACTACCTCAACAGCTTCAGTGAAAGGTTGCAGTGCTGCAAAGAGCCTTAGCCTTAGTAATACCAAGGGACCTGCTATACCTAACATCATATTTTTTGAAATAAGAGGGGATTTCCCTCCACCCCCCAAATAAACAGCGTGCCATTGTAGTTACCACTGTGTAAGAATAGTCAGGCTTTTTCATTAAACATAGCTGGAAAGCTTTGTCGATATTGAGAAAGTACAAGTTTCCATAGGATACCATACATACTTCTTTCTAGACATTAAATCACTGACTGCAAATGCACCTTGCTAGTCATATGGGCGATACAGAGGAAAAACACTTAGAGTACTTTCCTTTTCAGCTATTTTTCATGTGTTGATATGTCTGCCTTGAAAGTGATGTTTCCCCCTGCTTCAAGGGCACTTTAAACAGATAAAAAGAACTCTCAAGAAAAAACCTAACGCAGTATTTTAAAAGGAAAAAAGATTTTGACCCAAACCAAATTAAAGCAGTGATGGAGGCAGCCAAAGCTGCAGATGAAATTGCTAAAGCTACATTTTCTGAAAGGTTCAGTATTACTATCAAGGCATGTTTTCAGAAGAATTGAGCACTAAAAAACCCCTATAATTTGCAGCTTGCTAATTAGGCTGCAAAGTAGTATAGCCAGTAGTATCACAACACTTTTCACAAACCGATATTTACTGAAATAAGTATACGGGAACTGAAGTCTTGAAGGACTGACTCCATATGTAAATGACTTTAAAAAGGTGGATCAAATTTCTTCCGAAAAGATAAACTATTTCTGCATTTCTAGCACTTATACCACAAAATAGAAGGTTTCTTGGAGCTTTTGCAACAGCTCTAGAGGGTATCAACAATACGGTATTTAAGTCTAGCTTAAATTAAGTAAATATTAAAATGCTGCTCCAGAAACTCATATATTAAGCTCATTCAGTTTCACCTGCAATGTGTTACTTTGGCCAGAAGCTAGAGCATCTTCAGTCATCTTCAATAAGCAGTTATGACTGAGATAAGAGTTCAAGTTTAATTATAGGATGCTAAGTCCTAATATACTTTTGTCTGAGTTTCAGCAGCTGAAAAGTGGCAAACTAAAACCAAAGTTTCAATGCCTTCCCTTTAGTTTGTAGGCCTCTCTTGTGTAAGCCAGTCTTCCCAAGAGTTGCAGTATAGGTCTAACAGATAGGACCCCCCCCCCCCCCCCCCCCCCGCCAAACCCACAAATAAAAAACCCTCACATATTATGTAGTCACATTAACACTTTTAGAAAATAAACCATGTGTTTACCTAGCAAGAGGGAATGCAATCCAGATAGTCCAGGCTGTGTTCCAGATTTAACAGTAAAAATTTTGGAGTTGCTAAAAATACCATAAAAGCTGTATTCCAAAAAATTCTGTTCTGAAAGCCGTTCAGTCTAGCTATGCTTATGACAGAGTATTCATGTTTGCATTCAATTGAATTGTCAGTAAAATGTTTTGTAAGTGTCTGGTCTTCACACTTATTGTTATTTCTCTATATAAGCAAGAACATTACTATTCAATCAGCAAAATCACTGAAATCCTCTCTGTTGAGAATATCAGCCACTTAATAGTGAATAAACATAATGACATTAAGATGACTAGTTGCTTACCCCAGAAAACAGTAAGCTGACCAAGAACACAGACTTCTTAAGCTCCTGTAAGTATTAAATAAATATGTAAAAGGTGATTAACAAGCAAAAAGAAAATTTTAGACACCTTATTCTAATAAGCATGCTAAGCAATTTGTTTAAAGAGCACACAAAACATTACGTACAAAATATTTTCCATCATGACTCTGTGAAACCGTAAAATGCTATCAGTTAAGAAAAGGCTGACACACACACACTGTGTTAAATAACAATCGTGTCCTGTCATTCTAAAATAAAGTTTCTAGGCAGGGTTCTATAGCAAAGGAGCACTCTTCCTCATTAGAAATTACCTCCGTGCAAATCAGCTAGAAGATCACAAGCCGCCTCCTCCTCCATGTAGGAGCACAACAGTTGTAAACTGTCATTTGCAAACAATATACCTATAAACAATGTTGACGTTTTAAAAAGAAGAGTCACACCACTGGCGACTGACAGTGCAAGGATTCTTCCTGCCTCAGCATTTCCCTTGTTCCCCACCTTGCCCTCCAAACAACTACAAATGCATCTTCATGCCTTTTCTGCTTCAAGGGAAAAAAGCACAAGGCATAAATATCCAGAAGTACAGGAAGAAAGTGAACAATAACACTCCTTTCTTTATAAAAAAATATAATGGAAAATAACTACTATTATAGATAATACAATTCCAAGGCAGAAATAAGATGTTTCTACAAGGATACTGTAAATGCATAGAAATTAAGCATACATTTATTAGCATTTACTCACACAGTGAGGAAACATACACTGAAAGTACAAATATAACAGGTATTACATACTGAAAGCACTAGCATCTTTCAGTTTCCATGAGTATGCACAGGGCAAACATGATTGCACTAGTGTCAGACATAATTTCGGTTTTCTGATGTTACCGGGGTATAATGGGGTTTCCAGGCAACAGCTATATTTAGGCTAGTTAGTAGTCCACAATTAATGGAGTCCACACCAACATGAGAAGAGAACACACCTCATGCATCTCCAGAAGATCGAATACAAAAAAAAAGGACACAGGTCTTATGTTATGCTATAGAACTGAGGTAGAATTTCAAACACATTTACTAAAGAAAATGGCTACAGCTACATATAAGCAATCTTCCCCACCGTTTGAGGCGCTGCTTTATCTTCTTTTACCAAGGAGGTTAATCTCCTCAGCACACAGAAAGAGCCAAAAAAAGATTTCAGCAGTTATACACGCAAGCAAGGCCTAGAAAGATACTGAAAAGCATCTAAAAGCTTAATTCCATGTAGATAGCCAGATACATTAAAAAAGCTAGTTTTTAGATATCTAAATACCTTAACAAAAAAAGTCTGTAAGCCCGTCAGTATGATCCACATGCGATAACCATATCACCCTTTCCCTTCGAAACTCTAACACGCCTTTCGTAGAATTTAACGCAGAGAGCATCAACTAACTGAAACCACTGCACAGAGAAGCAGGGAAAGAAAATAACTCACTCGTCCAGATATTTCTCCCATCTACCTTTGCTTCTTCTACGTTTTCAGGAATTTGGTTGTATAGGTCACTAGACATTTCTTCCATGTTCAGTACTTCAGTCTCATTATCTATACTAATACTGTGTAGCGTCAGAAGCAACACCAAACAAGTTTTCATAACTGTCATATAGCTAAGTTTCAGTCAAAAAGACTTCAGCTCTTAAACATGACAACTAAACATATTAGAAATAAGGTCCTATTTTATACAGCCTAATCTTGCAAGAAATGGTTATGTAGTAAGTTAAAGTTAGTAGTTCTTAAAAGTAAATTCAGATATCTGTTGTCTTGTCTTTCAGGAGATCAGGTACACCCAATATAGGGGTACAAGTTCAACCTTGTGCAAAAGTCTAGTTCCCTTCTGTACTTCACTAGATCTTATAGCTAAGATCTTCGAGACCTTTGGCTATAAAGCACCTTCTTTAAACCTGTTTTCTAGCAAAAACCTTCATTTACACAGCTCTTTAAAGCAAGTAATTGCCTTCTTATCAAGAGATATCCTTTCTTTACCAGGAGAGCTATTTGGGCCACATAATGAGACACAGTTATTCACTTACCAGACTACAAAAAGGTTTTAAGGCTTTTATAGCTAAATAATTATTATAAGCTTGCTTTGCTGAACAATGAAAAAAAAAAACCAAAAAACAAACTAAACCATCATAAACATGCATTGTTCTTCACTGCTTTCTGTAATAGAACTAAATTTTAAATTGAAAATAAAAATACAGATTGTCTTAAGACAGCCAGACAATAAATATCATCAAACAAACAAAAAAATACAATACCACCAAACAAATACTAAAAAGGAAAAAAAAAGTCATCAACTTACTAGAGTGAGAGGAAGGAGCCCCTACTTCTCAGGCACAAATATTTCACTCTCCCATGCATTTCCTGGGAGAACATTTTATGGAGTTGCCTGATTTTCCTAAGCATGTCTGACTGGGCACAGCTGTGCATCATTACCTTGCCCAGTACAGCTGTGTGAAAGCTGAGGCAATAACTGGTGCCCTGACTGCTGATATTTGCTAGTCTTTGCATGCTGCTATAGAAATGGGAGAGGATTTGGGGGAGTGAGAGGTATGGTTTCATAACAAAATGTAGTTAATAGGCTGGTGTTTAAAGTGTTACTTTATTCCAGAAATATGTTAATTTCTTGGTAATATGCAGGGATGAACTAGCTAATAAACACAACAGAATAGAGCTGGCTTAGCTGTTTTTCTGCTGCATATATCTGGACTAGCAGAAAGCCCTTCTTTGGCCCATTCTTCACCTACCTTCCATCTCACTGCAAATTTACATGTATGTGTTTTGCTCTGTTTTACAGCAGATGCAGCAACTAAAGCCTCAGTCCTCTAACAAAACTTTTCTTTCCATTAAAAAAAAACCATGTGCACCACTAGAGCCACAGGCATAGTGCAAATTCCCACAGCAGTCTAATGAGAAAGCACATCTGTCTCTGCTCTGAGCATGTATTGAAAGTTATCTTCAGTTGATTCCTATCCAGCAGGGTACCCAGTTACTAAACTGGAGTACCTGGGTATGCTGCTTCTCACTTTTACTGCCTACAAAACCAGGTGTGCCTTAAAAACAGTAGGCAAAGAAGATCTAGGCTTAGACATATCTGTAGCCTCAATTTCTGACATGTGCAAGTATCAAAGGGGTGGTCCATAGACTAAGGGAATGATATCTGTGTATTATATTAAGGATGGGAAGGGTGATGGTGGGTAATGAGAATGCATTGGATAGTGTGAGACCTGAGCATGACCTAAATGGTATGGAATAAGGGGTGGAGAACGTGCTGGTTTTGGCTGGGATAGAGGTAATTTTCTTCATAGTAGCTAGTATGGGGCTATGTTTTGGATTTGTGCTGAAAACAGTGTTGATAACACACTCATGTTTTAGTTGTTGCTAAATAATGTTTACGCTAGCCAAGGACTTTTCAGCTTCCCATGCTCTGCCAGGTGCACAAGAAGCTGGGAGGGGCAGAAGAAGCTGGGAGGGGGCACAGCCAGGACAGTTGATCCAAACTGGCCAAAGGGCTATTCCATACCATATGACGTCATGCTCAGTATATAAAGTTGGGGAAGAAGAAGGAAGGGGGGACATTTGGAGTGATGGCGTTTGTCTTCCCAAGTAACTGTAGCCCTGCTTTCCTGGAGATGGCTGAACACCTGCCTGCCCACGGGAAGGAGTGAATGAATTCCTTGTTTTGCTTTGCTTGTGTGCGTGGCTTTTGCTTTCCCTATTAAACTGTCTTTATCTCAACCCACGAGTTTTCTCACTTTGACTCTTCTGATTCTCTCCCCCATCCCACCGGGGGGGAGTAAGCGAGCAGCTGTGTGCGGCTTAGTTGCTGGCTGGGGTTAAACCACGACATCCATGGTCAAGATTCAGATCTAAAAGACAGTTAAGTTAATAGAGGATCAAAGAAATGTGGAGCAAAAGGGTGGAGGCAAGTGGTGGCATAAGAGAAACTCCCAGAATGAAACAGTAAAGAATCCAGGAGACACTTTTGAAGAAAAGAGAGAGAAAAGAAATAAAGTACTTATACCATTTCTACAGACACTGACTGTAAAAGAATGGGGCAAGAGTACCAGATTCAAACAAAAAGGATAAAGAAAAGATGCACATAAAGCATTTCAATAATGTTTTAATGTTGTAATAATGGATACATTGTCATAACAAAATAATCTGAAGTGGTAGGTGAAAATCAGGATTAATATTTGATTTTAAAAGCTAATGTTAGAGTTCAGTACTTTACAAAAATTTAGTCATCACATCCATTAGTTTGCTATTTATCTGAGTGAACACTATTAAGGTAAAAATTATTCAGGATCATTATAATACTATTAATGACTCTACGCAAGGACCATTGCTTGCAGCTTTGGAGACTATGCTAGTACTTTTATTAGGTCTCTGAGCATGTTCTGCTTTTCTACAGGCCATGGCATGTTTTGACCTAGCCGTCTGTTCCTGTTTGATGAAAATTTGTATATGTTATTACTCTTAATATAGATAATGTGTATCCAAATATGTATATTCTGTGTTTCTTTGACTCAGGCCTTCAAATTTATAAATCATAGTGACTTCTAAGGAAGTTTAGTTTTTAAGCAGGAGTCCTCACTCAAACATGAGATGATCAGATTTCATTTGCTTGAAATGAGAAAGCTGCATTTGCCTCAAGCAAAACTAACTGGCTGCAGAAACATTCAGCTTCCAATATATCTCAGGCACATGCTCTTTTTTGTCTCAAATTCTTTTCTTTGCAATACACTGAAATCTTCCTGTTTAACAATATTTTGTGCCCTCACCTTCCCCTTCCAAATACATCTCTTTTCCTTGTTGGAGCTGAGGCTCAATGTTTCCTTTTAATTCTGGCAATCTTGCCATGCCCTTAGGAAGCATGAAACTTTGGGTGGCTAGAACGCTTGGGGTGTGGGTGCAGAAAAACAGGATGGATCGCCCCCAATATAGACTGGCTGTGATATGCAGTGATCCACCTTTCATTGATGCCACGTTTAATTGCTTTCAGGGATTTTGGGCTGGATCAAGTCACAGCTACTTGGCCAAATCTAATGTTTGCATGTCTTTTTTTAGTCTCTACCACTCCAAATTAGGGTTCACAGATCATTGCTTTGATGGTATACAGGTGATTATATATTTAATACAAAGGTGACTAAATGGAATGGATTGATAACAGCTTTGATTTTCTTAATTGCTATTCACAATATCAGCCACCATTCATAATTATTTCAGTATTTACTATTTCATAATCTGCTACAGTTTGTTAATGCCTTGGTTCTGGTCTTGTCTATCCAACAGCTTTCCCTGCATGATGAGTCAAATGCCACCCCTTTGCTTTACTACAGACTTAGCGAGAGTACACAAGGCCACAAAACCATTAGAGTCTCCATGACGCTGAATCTCAAGAAGTGTAACAGAGGAGCAACAGAGGAGCCATGCAGATACCTAATGCCCAGTGTTATGTGGTACTTCTCAGCTTGGGTGGGTGGGTGTGAGGTGACACAGCATGGGTAAGTGGAGGAGAGTTCTTATTGAATCAGCACTCCTAAGTTTCCAACATCCATAAGAAGAACACAGGAATCCCATTTACCACAGCAGGTGTAGTAGTGAAAAAAATAGAATTTATTCTCCAAGGATTATCATGGTTTTCATGCTATATAGTTTTAAACAGTGTAGCATTCATGGCAGTTTTCTTGTTTTTATTATGTTTGCATTCTGCAACCCTATTTGAGTAAAATTGATTTGCCACAGCTCCTTAGACAAGATCCACATTTCCTAGATGACACTTCAGTATTTTTCCTGAAATCAGCATAATTGGTTTTTATGTGCATTCTTTTTATTACTCATTACTGCCTGAGTCGCACAGCAACTTGAAAAGTCATTAGTTTCCCTTTTACACTGAAGTGTTGCAGTGAGTTTTGACTCACTGATGTGAGTCAATGCAAAGTGCATACGGTTTACCTAATAGACAAATCTTCTGGGGAATAAAGTGAAAACATTGGCCAGACATAAGCTTCACTTTCAGGTAGGACAAGCTATGTTCCACTTTGATATTAGATTTTATATAAATGAATTTATCTAAGTAATACCTAGTAAATTTACCCAGAAACCTGAATGCTGTCTTTGACAGCAACAAACTTGCTTTTATCACATACTTTTGCTTTCATCACATTACGTTGCTTTAATTTCTTTCATATTTCATGATTTATTTAATAATTTTCAACTTCTGACATAGAAACCACTGACAGTGTGGATATGATTGTATATTTGGTTACTACAGCAGAGATTTTTAGGCAATATTCTGTTAAATTTACTTCCATTACACTTACTAATTTGTGTAAGAGCTCCAGAACCATACATACACTCTTGACATGGCACCTCAGGAAAAGGCCCTTCAGACTTCAGGGACTTTCTTAAGATAAGACAATAGGCCACAAAATTATACTTTGCCATTCCCTATTCATGCAAGAATTGACAAATTAATCTAAAAATGTGTCTTTTTTGAATTTTTCATTTAATTCATATGAAGTTGTTTGATACTGAATTTGTGAAGCCATAGTTATTAACAATAAAATAATAAATGATGATTAGTAATGCATTAAGCACTGTTAATTGTTATACTTTCATTTTTGTTCTTATTATTCATGGTGTCAAATATATTCTGCTACTTGTCAATAGTATATAATTTTGTTAGACATTAATATTTATGGTATGTAACTAGCTTTTGTCATGTAGAAACACACAAAAACTAACAGCATGACAGCATCTCTGTTTCAACATGCTGTGAATTTTTTTCAAGTATAATATTCTGAAATATATTTTTCACTTGAAACACTAGTTTCAAAGCTTAAAAATGTGTTTCAATGCCTAAGCACTTATCGTATCTTTTTATATTAATTCAGCATCTCATTTATACATATAGCAAAAATGTTGCTCTCCTGCTTATGCATCTCTTCTCTTGGATTTTTCACATCCGTAGATCACCTCCTGAGGCCATAGGCACAGAGCCTGTATGCATTGTCTGATCTAAATTTCATGTCCTTTGAGGAGAGAAGACAACAAGCTAAAAAGCTTGGCCATGGTTAAAGCAGATTTTTCAGTGACTGCTGTATATAATATTTACAATACTGAATAATGCTTTTTTATGTCCTGACACACAATAAGATCACTGTCATATCCAGAGAATTGCTCCTCAGGGCATGGATTGTCTTCCACTTTTTGTCTGGCACAATGGTGTCTTGATTGCTGATTGATTATTTAAGTATTACTGTGATACAAAGGACAAGGTTGTTTGGGAGACAAGTATCTTTTAGGTAGACACGCTGATACAGTTGGGGAAAAAAAAAGCACAAGATTTCAAGCACAAAAGCCTTTCTACAGTCCATCCTCAGAGAATCAACAAATAAGTAACAGGCAGAGCTTGGGGGCAGTAGCATTTTAAAGGACTTCATCCACTGTAAGGAAATTAACTGCACACATACATTTCATTACCTGGTGTCATCCTATCTTTCATTCAGACTGGACAGCCATACATCTATGTCATCTTCACTTTTAGAATGACTGTAATTCCATGCCATATTCCCACAAATCAAGTGCAGATTTCTGTGTATCATATGCTCCCTCATCTTCAGATGACAGTTTGGTGTATCTTATGAGCTTACACACATCTATTCTGTATCTTTTCTAAGAAACAGTTGATTTTTGGTGTTGCACATAGATTCAGCACTTGTGAATCTAGAAGCCTAGCCTAATAAGGGGCCTCAAGGGAAGCATCTAGCTTTTTCAGATTTCTGGGTGGGAATTTGTGCCAGAAGCATCTCTTAATTGCTTAAAGAACCCCTTACACATTTGAACCTTTTTGCTGCTGACAGCACTTGGCAGAAGATAGTTTAGGGTACTGCCAAGGCACAGGCCTTTTGCAAAATTGCTGGCTATACATCCTTAACTTGTTCTGAAATGAAAGCACAGCTCTCTTTGAAGTTATTGGCTTAGAAAGTTGCATCCCAGTTGGCATTCTTGTCAGTGGTCTTAGCAGACAGAACCGCCTTCTCTCTTGAATAGCTCTTTCCTCTTGGTTAAAGCCCAACAGATAAGTACAGCTGCTGCCAGAGTTGAACTAATTCAGTGGACAGATAAAGGGATTTCATTCTCCAGCTTTCCCAAAGCTGTTCCTTTTGAAATAGTAAATTCAATGAACAGAAAACAAAACGTATAAGCCTTCCTAAGATAACCCAGACAATCATCAAATTAAATCTAAGTATTATGTAAATGCATTCTGGGTACTTGACTTGATGTATTTCATGATATTGCTTATAAGCAAAGCCGTACTTCCTCCTGCATCTTCAAAGCTCAGGGAATCTGACTATGATATGCAGGACAGGCTTTTAGGCTAAAGGGTTTTTTGGCTAAAGGTTTACTACTGGGTTAATGTAGACAGTTAACTGAAATTTGCTTACTTTGGCTAACAGGCTTAAAGCCTACTACAGTTTATATATTCTTATGGGATTATAATAAACATATAACAAAACACTAACACGGGGAGCTCTACTGACCTAAGGGGTGCCCCAGCTGGTGTTCAGCACTGCTGTGGCAGTACACAGGCTCATGGGGTCAGCTAACATTGAGGCCGGTTTATGTTAATGACCCAACACAGAGGTATGCCTGTAACGCTCTGTGTGTGTGACAATTTTGGTGGAATTAGGTACGGAAGTGTGTTTACAAATTTGTAGGTCTTTTTAAACATCTCATAAATGTCTACTATTGTGGTCTATCTGTTGTATTGCTGACACCGATCCTGAAGGTGTAGTTCACTCATTACTGATTAATTACTTGTTGCTAATAAATGCTTCAACCCTGATTGAGCTTAAATGATGTGAACTGAGCAGTTTTTCCCTGTGAGAGCGGTAATATTGAGTTTTATGCCATGCATCATGCAACTCCTTGGAGATCAGGAGAGGTCCTGGATCACCTTTCCTTCCAGGGAGAGAAAAATATTTAGGAATGAACTGCTTTGTAATTAGCTGCTGAAATAATGAAACCACTTACAATGGAAGGGTACAGAGGAGTGACACCTAGGATACCTGGTAATGCTGGAACAAGAGCACGGGAGAGAAAGTTCCTCAGAAGCCAACAATAAAATCTGGACCTCAGGGAAATGCTTATATCACATGTCCATATGAAAAGAAGCAAGGATAAATTTTGACCTGGAATGCAATCACCAATCCTTATTTGATTGTGAGCAGTGCACACAGGAATAATAAAATCCAAAGACATGAATACCATTATCATTCTGACAATGAGATCTCTCTTAAAAGTCATCATTTTTTACTCAACTTCAGATTCTAAAAACAGACTCTAAGGAAGCTACACAGGCACTGTGTTTTGTGAAGAAAGTCTGAAATAGCGTCTTTTGTGTTAAGTTAACCATAATTTTTCCTGTTTATGTGTAATATGAATAATAAAGTATAACTGGCTAAACTGTGCTTTTTTGCCACATGAAACATCCATGATGTGCTGATACACACAGGTATTTTTAAGGTTATTCTCCTCCTGCCTGAAGAGGATAAACAGCATTTAGGTCAGCCTGAGGAACTGATTTATATTGTCACAGGAACAACGTGTTTTATAATGTTCTCTAACTCTGCCTATCTATTTATAATTCCCGGTCCAGCTCACTCATAGGCAATCACCCTGTCACGCCTTTTCTTCTCTTAATGTGCTCAAAATGATGACTTTGAGCTGTCCTTCTTTCACTTCCACCTGGGAGATCAGAATTACACTACTTTCTAAGTAAATATATTTGAGTACTGTAAAACTAGGTACCATTCAAATTAATTTGCTTCACAGTTTGATCAGTGCCCTAGATGTTACAGGTTTCATAGCACTTTATGAGGTACATTTCATAGCATTGTATCAGCACTGTGTGAGGTATATTCCACAGCTTTTTATCATAGCGTTTTATAAGATATATTTGATAGCATTTTATGTAGCCACTTTACCAGATAGCATGAATAGCATTTTAGCAGTAAACTTTTAGGGCACATTTCATGACATACAGTTGCCTACAAATATAAATGGACAGAAACAGAGATAGAAGAGGTAAAGAACAATGTTAACTCCTATTATTCTGAAGAAAATAATTCAAAACTCAACTTACTGTACAGAATATCTTTCGTACAAGGAGAAATGTAACATGGGATTTCAGGCATAGAGTTCCTCTGCTTTGGTTCTTACGTGATAGAGCTGCCTTCTCACAGGTGTCTTTCCAGTCCAGTAGTACTTGTAACATAATAATGTTGAATATCCTGCTAATGTATTCTCACTCTTTTCTGGTATATTTTCTGCTTTCTGTTCTCACAAATCAGTTCCAAGTCCTCTGACATAAGACACTCCTGCAGAAGTACAGTCCCTGTCCTGACTCATCTAAGCTCCTTGCTGTCAGTGCACTCCTGCAACGTTCAAAGACTCTCTGCAGCCAAGCTCTCCAGGCAAAGTCCACAAAATTAACTCAGGCATTAGGCAAACAAGTAGGGTACCAAAATACAGAAGGAGTAAAAGGAGTAACATACATACAGTTTCCCTGGTAGTGGGAAGAAGCCAGAAGGCAGGAAACATAAAATTGAGATTTTTTTTTTATTTGCTGCCATGGCAACTAAACAAAAAACCCAATAGCTTCTTGGTTTTTCTATACTTCTTACAGGCCCAGCATATTTGCCAGGGTGACCATGAAGAATAATTATCAGTCTTCCAACACCTGCCAAATATGAAAAGGAAATAGGGAATACAAAGAGGTTATGTTTGGAGAATTTAAAGTGAGGCTAGGAAGGGTTGGAAGGGGTTTCTTTGGTCTGAAAAGGAGAAGGGCAAAGAAATGCCGTGATCTGAAGCTTAGGACTGAACAAAATCTTGGTATGACTTGGTAGGAAAAATTACTTAAAAACCCAACTCAGCAAAGCTTTTACAGCACAAAAAAGCCACTAAAGACAGCTCGTTTACAATTACTATTGGATAACAAAGCATATTGGAAGTGGCATAACATCATAGTGCTGAACAAACAACATTATTTTCCCCCATGTACCAGGACAGTGATCTGAGAGAGCAACTATTTCTAGAAGTCCATCATCAAACTCCCAAATGGAGTCCTTCTAAACTGGCATATCAATATACACATTAAAAGAGTAACCATTATCATATATGTATCGATATACACATTAAAGGAGTAACCAAGAGTAACCAAGAGAAAGCCACACTTACATATTTATATAAGCAAAAAGACAAAACTTTTAGAGGCAAGCCAAGTTTCAAACAAAATTTTTTCATTTATACTGTAACCTATTTTTCACCAAGTTCTGTTTTAAAAATACAATATTTTCAATCATTGACATTTTTTCCTGTAAGATGCACTTAAATTTTTTATTGAATTCATTAAAATGTAAAAGAATTGTGATTAATAAAAGTTTATTTAAAGTTATACAAAGTCAAACCTCCTACATGCAAAATACCATACCTTGCAAGTTCAACCAGATGTGAGATAAAAATATGAACAGTAGACCCTATCGTGAAAGTAGGAATACTAGCACCCATAACGTGAGCAAGTAAGATCTCGAGGTTGACATCCAGCTGCCTATCCTTAAGTTCTGCATATTGAGAACTTCAGAGAGACCTTAGATTTTTCCCAAACTCTTTGGCCTTGAGGGTAGTTAGGAAAAGATAGTATTCAACTGTAATTCAGGGTATAGGTTGCACAGAAATAGACAGAAAAGGCTGGCTTGCTACATGGCAATGCCACCATGTTTTCCATCTTTGAAAAACAGGCTTTCAACTTTTATTTTGCAATACGTAGGTGCCAATTAAATAACTATGTGCAGCAATGCTTAGTGCTCAGGGAAAGACTTCATCAGCCGAAGCTGCAGAGGGTATATTGATCTCCCAAAACAAGAGGAACACCAACACCGTTAATGTTTACAGGACTAAGCAAAAGAACAAATAAATGTAACGATGTGAGTTCCACAATATATCCTTAATCAGAGAAAGCACTGTTTATAAAGAGTGCCAAAGCAAAGGGTGAAAAACAGGAATTAGGTTTCCACCTTTCTGTATAGTTGGGAAGTCTATGTGAGCAAAGGAACGCTCAATTTGAGCATGGCAAATTATGTAATCTGTCCCATGGCTTTTTTTAAAAAGTGATGGTTCTCTCATTATAACAGGCCCATTAATCTGTATAGTAAAGTCAAATCATGATGTTTCTGTATGGTAGCAATCAGGGGCAATAGAAATTTTCATATTGGTTTGCTGCTGATGCATCAGATGAATTCTCAAGTAAACTGTCATCCTGACACTCCATAGCAATTGCCAGATAACCAAAGCCTGCAGCAGAGTCTTCTCACAGCAACAGCACTGAAACGAAACAAATTTGACCCAAGAAGAGCAGCAAGTCCTTCACATCCTGCTGCTAGTGATGCTGGCAGGTCAGTTACTAGAACATCTACTGAAACTGCTATAAAAATTGTTTGGCAGCACAACAGTAATTTGCAATGTGAAGCCAACTGAAGATGACATAATTAATGTAGTCTTGAACTGCTTCATATTGTGACCATTTAGTGGCACAGAGTACTTTTTCTTTAGGTTAGATAGTCATAATTTGCAAGTGGCACCTTCTGCCTGCTGAGCTGTTGATGAAGTATGTGACTGAAAAGTCACATAACTGTCAGGCTCCCATTATGCTTCCCATGGTGCACCACAAGAAAGAAAATGACAAAATCTCAAATTTTGTCAGACTGCCAAAGTATCTCATATAATTCTGAAATCAAATTAGCTATGTTGCTCCAATATCTGTTGAAGGGGCAACACAGCAGGGCACAAGCCGTACATGAGATTCCTGTGTGCACTGATGATAACTTTCTGACATAGGTGACTGAGAAGCTGACAAGCGAAGATGCTCTGCTGGACCTGATACTTACAAACAAGAAAGAACTGCTGGGGATGTGAAGGTCAGGAACAGCCTTGACAGCAGTAACTGAGATGGTGGAATTCAAGATCCCAAGAGAAAGGAACAAGACAAAAAGCAGGATGACAATCCTAGATTTCGTGAGAGCAGACTTTGGCCTGTTCAGGGATCTGCTCGGAAGAATTTTATGCGGTATAGTTAAGAGAGAAGAGGGGTCCAAGAGAGCTGGCTGATTCTCGACTCCACATATAAGCACATGTGACTTCAGAAAGTCACCCCTGCTGAAAAAACATTTTCATGTTCAATGGCTTTTCACTGATTTCCCTGGGAAGACACAAATTATTTTTAATTTGGTTTTCATTCCTGTTCCAAAACAAACTTTAAAATGAACAACTTTGTCACTTGCCAAAAGATTAATATGTTCTCCTCCCCTCCAAAATTTCTCATTTAACAATATCGGATTTCAATGAGGAAAAAATCCACTAAAGAAAGAACTCTCTATAACACAGATGACAAATAGCAAGTACCATAAAAAATGGTAATCATAAAATATCTTTCTGGCACCCAAATTGAAATTTAATGCAAATAAGAAGAAAAGTAGTAACAGCTGATTACATTCTGATCCATTTCCTATGAATGTATGCTTAAATATTAGGTAATATTCTAGTTGCATCTTTTTCTCCAAGAAAGGTTCTTTCCTTTTCTTTCTTTTTTATTCATGAACAGAAGAAAACATTAAACTGTACATTTCCCATTCAACATTGAAGTAACATCTGGCTTATTTTTATTATTTCCCTTTCTTTGTCTTGTAATATTGTTCACCTTCACTGAATTGTCAACAAATACAGAGAACAAAGCAATTTAAACTCAATGTGTGAGTGCATGTACACATATACAAGTCCTGATTCTGTGACTCTCCCCTTACACAAATAATGTTAATCATGTAAGAAAGAATCTATGGGATCAGGCCTAAGAGAAGGGAGAAAACAACATCATAAACTGCCTAAAGAAAAGATAAAATCTGTAATTTTAGTTCTGTAGGGGTCACTGAAAGAGTTACAATAGTGGTGTCTGTTCACATGGAATCTTAGCTGCAATCACAGACTGACTACAGAGACACAGTAAGACCCATATTTTAAAAGTTTCAAGATGAGGAAATAATAAGTAAATGTAAATGCACAAACAGGGGGGCAGACAGACAGACAGACACTTTAAGCTATGATAATTATCACAAGTTTTCTGTCATGACATGAAGATTTCAACAAATATATGGATAAAACGAAACTCTGCCTGATGGACTTCTAAAACAAATTCCTTGCCTGTTATGAATAACAGCAAACAGAAACAAAAGAATAGCAACAGTCTAGGACCTCCAGAAAGGTCAAACCTTGAAGGCTGTTAAAACTCAGTAACATGAGAAGAATAAATTGTGCAGCTTTCTGTTTTTACTCTTATGTTACAAAAGATGGACTGTAGCATCACAACCTTTTTTTAGCACATAAATATTTTCTTAGTCTAGCCTGGAAGAGAGAAAAATAAGTTGAATAACCCTCCATGTTTTATATTTTTATTAGTGCAAATTAGTAACTACAAACAACTATCAAAACAAGCTGCTGATGAGCAGGCAGCATTTCACCAGAAGCAAAGGATAAAAATAAACTTCCTCTCTCATATATAAGCAATAGTGTATGTACCCCAGCTGATATTTGGTCTTGCATAGAATAGTATTAATTAACAACAGTTAAAAGGAATTAAGAAAAATAATCTGTATTACTCATTCCTCTCAAGCCCAGAAGACATTGGAATAATTTAATAATAAACAATACATTTAGCTAGTAAGAAACCCTTGCAGGCAATGAAAGTTATATCCTAATTTTAATGCCAGTAAAAACATAAGCTCATATTTCAAACAGATACTGCAAAAGTGGGATGTCACATGAACTGAACAAAATCTGAGCCAGAGTGACATTCTCTTTGTTTCTGGGGTAGACTATCAGAGAACATATTTGTAAGGCGAAGATTCTCAAGGACTAATTTTTTCATGGTATAGGGTACCTATCATGCAGGGAAGCCAACAGGAATTGTATATGCTCTGACACTGGCCAGGATATGCATCTTTGTTGTTGGACCCAAACTAGCCAGAAGTTTGAGTGTCTCTGTCCAGACCTCTTCAAGAAGATCAAAAAGGATTGCTAAATGCAAAAAGCTTGTTTTATTAAAATGTAAACTAAAATGATTTATTAAAAAAGACTGGGTAAGACAAAATAGCCATAAATAGGAAGAATGGAAAGGGAGAAAAGAGGGCTTATGAACAAATTTTCCCACCTTAAATTTTTGCTTCCAGGGTTGGTTTGAGACAAGATAATGGCTTTCTGGTTTGCAATAAACTCTTGTGTTCTCATTGGTCCACAGAAATTTTCTCTTTCCATCACTATACAGTCCTGAAAATGTGGCTGCTCCCTGCTCCTCTCTGCAATTTCTTAGTTTCCTATTATTCTGTATGTTCTTTTCTTCTGTCTCAGTCAACTAGCAATCTGAAAGCTTTTCTCTCCTGAGTGTGCTCAAATACATGCAAGGAAAGATATAATCTCTCCTTTCTTTGTGACACAGTCAATTAGAGTTTTTTTAAGGAATATAATATACAAGGTGAGAACAAACATACAAAACAGATACCATCCACCACACCTCTCAAACCAGTTACAACTGCTCATTAGCAGCCCAGTGGTAAATATCTCCAGTTTTTATAGAACTCCTAGGTCCTTTTTTTGCTTTCATCTTCACAGGTCCTCAGCAACTGATGTTACAGCTCCTCTTAGACATTTCTTAATTTAGGTGGACCAAAGATAGACCAGACATGATGCTAGATCCATCCCTCCTCACTGTTTTTCTGCTTAGCTTTGATGAGGACATTCAAAGGATGTGCAGTACACTTTGCAGTACACTGTGCAGTACACTTAGCTTTCCAAGCAATGGAGTTACAAAAAGGTCTTTTACTCTGTCTGATCCTCTTTATGGGCATATGATCTAAGAATAGATTATGAACCTATTTTAAATATAATTTGTAGTATCTTATGAGCTTCATTTAGGACCTAATTGTTATATTCAATTTCACTAGTATTTATAGTTTATGGCAACTATAAATGGAGCTATGGAATTTAAGTTATAAATGAGTCAGGAGCATGAAAAACAAATTTGTTCTATGATCTTAATATGCATAGCAGGGTATCAGGGCTGTGCTTGTGTATATGCCCAGTGGACTTAAGTCATTAATTTCCTGGGTGATGCTGCTAATCTTCAGCATAGAAAAGACAATGGACTCCTTTGAAACAATGAACTGACCTGAAAGTAGGTGATCGACTGAACTCCAAGCCACATTCACAAAGTAGAAGTATTTGACTGACAGTTACAGAAGTACATCATGAGGAATTCTGGATGGTTCTGGAGGTTTCTTCAGGAAACTCCTGCCGTGCCTAGTCCAACTTGTATGCCTAATTGTTGATTAACATCCTGTGCAGGGTGAGCCAGAGATTCCCAGGCAGTTCCTGCTGGTGAAGCAATCAAATTTTACATAGATAAGACACTTGTAAATAATCTATTTAAGATGTTTTGTATGTAGTTAAGGTAATCAATAGCAATGGCTTATGCATGTGCTGGAGTGTTCACATAGGACTGTGGATTAAAAGAGCTGAGCAGAACAGCAGTTTGGAGAAACTCATCTGATCCAGCTGATGACACTTGTGCAAGGACACTTACAACAGGTCACCATGCAGACAACAACTGACCATGCTATTCAAGAGATATGACTTCCTGTATCATCACTACTTTATGCCAAGAACCCAATAAATTATTAGAGCAAACCAAACCAAACCAAACCAAAACACTCTTTCCATGAGTGTCTGTGCAAAAAGGCATATTAATATAAGGAAACAAATCATGAGAATATTCTTAAGTAACTCAAAGAAATAGATGTTCATATACAACAGTAATAGGACCTATCTACACGCAAGTAGACTACCCTTGTGTACAGTTAAAGAGCTTAAATGCTTCCAAAACATCCTTTTTCTGCAGAGGAATGATGACAGGAGGTTAAATGACACACTGAAGTAAATGCAGCTCTTCACCTTTGAGAAATTAAGACCCTTAATTTTAGGTACATTTTTACTGCAATTCCATCTGAAGTCAAATTTGGCAGAGCATGCCTCTGAAAATGCTTGTAGGTTTTATAACTACAGCAGCAGCCCAAACTAACAGCTAGCATCCTCTGAGAATGAAAGGACGAGTTCTAAAATAGCAACAGTAGTGCTAAACATGAGTTTATTTTGCTACACAGAAGATATGCTGCAGAAACTCTGGCTTTATAAGTGATTAAGCCATTTATGGCTACTAAAATGGCATGCAAACTTCAGAATAAAATATTGTATAATCAGGAAAATATTGAGTCGAGACAGTCGCCTGAAATAATAACTAAGGAAGAAACTGTCAAACTCATTAGGAAGATGGAGACAGATTTGGTCAGTCCTAATTCAGTCTTAAAGTATTATGAAAAAGAGACAGTATCCTAATGAAATTCAGGATATGTTTCTATTAGCAGAAATGCTTCATATTAGTTAGTATGAACCTCAGAATGTTTCCTGTTTTCACGTTACTCAAGATGATAATTCTTGTTGTCTAGTTTGGAGAAAAGGAGGCTGAGGGGCGACCTCATTGCTCTACAGCTTCCTGAGGAGGGGAAGTGGAGAGCGAGGTGCTGACCTCTTCTCCCTGGTATCCAGTGATAGGACACACAGGAATGGTTCAAAGCTGTGCCAGGGGAGGTTTAGACTGGACGTTAGGAAGCATTTCTTTACTGAGAGGGTGGTCAAACCCTGGAAGAGGTTTCCTAGAGAGGTGGTTGATGCCCCAAGCTTGTCAGTGTTTAAGAAGCATTTGGACAATGCCCTTGGCAACATGCTTTAGCTTTTGGTCAGCCCTGAATTGGTCATGCAGTTGGACTACATGATCGTTGTAGGTCCCTTCCAATTGAAATAGCCTATTCTATTCTAAAAGATTATATGCCCACTGTTTTGCATTGATTTTATCCTGAGTTGAAGTAGAGTAACTAGAAAAACAATTATAAAAATGGAGAATTTTTTTTTCTCTTGTCTTGATAAGGTTTGTTTTGGGTTTCTTTTAGACACATCTTTAAGTTATTATACGATTCTCAGAAATTCAAACCCAGAGGAAAATGAAGTTGTCTACAGGTCCCACCACAGACCTAACCTAAGCTCTGTACAGCAACAGCTTTTTATCTTTCTTTATAGTACAAGCCTTAAATCACTTGTAAATAAAGACTGAAGATAAAATAAAATAAAATAAAATAAAATAAAATAAAATAAAATAAAATAAAATAAAATAAAATAGCAAAGGTTCCAGCTACTGAAGAAAAGGGAATGTCAAGCATCTGAAGGAAGATGGTGACAGATGCAGATGAGGTAGCAGATGAACTTATATATATTGTACAATGGAGGAAGGATCAACTGCACAAAAAGCAATAAAGAACAGAATCGTTGTACATTGTGGTAATTAATTCAAATCCAGGTTAGTTTGGCATTTCTTGAAGCTGAAATCACATCTGACTAAACTGTGGTTACAAATAGTCCTTGTATAAATTTAACTCCTGTATAGGCAGAACATTGTTCAAAGTTGTACCCATTTACTTTTTATGATTTTTTTTTTTTTTTTAAATTCTGGCTAAATACAAGAGTAAATTCTGAAGTACTTTGCTGAGCTGTGAATATCAGGAAACAAATAAAGATAGACTTTATTGCTTTGTTGAACCATGGTGAAATTATTTCAGCATGTATATGTATAAATGTGTATATACACATAAAACTGTGTTAGTATTTTTTAAAAGCAAATGCAGACTTCATTGCTCTCATAACCTCCTAGAAGCTATGCTAGAGCACATGGACGATAGGGAGGTGATTCGAGACAGCCAGCATGGCTTCACCAAGGGCAAGTTCTGCCTGACCAACCTAGTGGCTTTCTACGAGGGAGTTACCACATCAGTGGACAAGGGAAAAGCAATGGATGTCATCTACCTGGATGTCTGTAAAGCCTTTGATACGGTCCCCCACAACATCCTTCTCTCTAAATTGGAGAGATACAGATTTGATGGGTGGACTCTTCAGTGAATAAGGAAGTGGTTGGATGGTTGCATCCAGAGGGTAGTGGTCAATGGCTCAATGTCCAGGTGGAGATCAGTGACGAGTGGTGTCCCTCAGGGGACCAGTACTGGGACCAGTGCTGTTCAATATTTTCATAATTACATTGACAGTGGGATCGAGTGCACCCTCAGCAAGTTTGCAGATGACACCAAGCTGAGTGGTGCAGTTGACATGCCAGAAGGACAGGATGTCATCCAGAGGGACCTGGACAAGCTGGAGAAGTGGGCCTATGTGAACATCATGAGGTTCAACAAGGCCAAGTGCAGGGTTCTACACCTGGGTCAGGGCAATCCTCTGTTCCAATACAAGCTGGGGGATGATGTGATCGAGAGCAGCCCTGCGGAGAAGGAGTTGGGGGTACTGATGGACGAAAAGCTGGACACGAGCCAGCAGGTCGAGGGAGGTGACTCTGTCTCTCTGCTCTGCTCTGGTGAGACCTCACCTGGAGTACTGCGTCCAGCTCTGGGGCCCTCAGCACAAGGACATGGAGCTGTTGGAATGGGTCCAGAGGAGGGCCATGAAAATGATCAGAGGGATGGAGCACCTCTCCTACGAGGACAGGCTGAGAGAATTAGGGTTGTTCAGCCTGGAGAAGAGAAAGCTTCGGGGAGACCTTATAGCAGCCTTCCAGTACTTAAAGGGGGCCTATAGGGAAGATGGGAACAGACTTTTTAGCAAGGCCTGTTGTGACAGGACAAGGAGCAATGGTTTTAAACTAAGGGAGGGCAGATTCAGACTGGATTTAAGAAAGAAATTTTTTACAATGAGGGTGGTGAGGCACTGGAACAGGTTGCCCAGAGAGGTAGTGGAGGCCCCATCCCTGGAAACATTCAAGGTCAGGTTGGATGGGGCTCTGAGCAACCTGATCTAGTTGAAGATGTCCCTGCTCTTGCAGGGGGGTTGGACTAGATGACCTGTAAAGGTCCCTTTCAATCCAAAGCATTCTATGATTCTGTGGCAACTATTGCCTGTGTGAAGGCTTACACTGAACCTGGGCAAAAACACAGAAAGGCTGGTATAGGATATTGTGGGGACACGATCCAGACCAAGTGGCAGTGCTTTGGTCGAGGATCTGACCTTGCGTTGTGCTGGGCCCGAGTTTACCTGGCAACTGCAAGCCCCGAGCTTGCCAGACAACAGCGACATGGCACTGCTGGGCAATGACCACAGAAACCCCCAAGGAAGGGTGTATAGACCACTCCCTGAGAGCCCGATTCGAGCGCTCCTGAGGAATGGCTGACCCGTGCCTTGGTGATCTCCCCTTACTTGGGACACCAGGTAAGGATACTTTCCTGGGAATTGAGTGATACCTACTAGGTAGGTTATGAGGAGTTTGGCATAGAAGCAGAAGAGTCCCCACTTGCAGGGTGGTGTAATTGTTATCTACTTAGTGTGTGTGCCTTATCCTAACAAACCTCACTTTGTGCCTCAGACTGGGAACCTTATTCCTTCAAGGGGTAGAAAGTGGCAGAGGGTCTGACCACGGCAGATATTATCAGAAACAAAGAATGTTAGCAAAATTGATGGGTTTATGGAAAATAGGTCTTGTGGTACAAAATGGGTATTATATACTGTACTTAAAGGCTTAGTTGAAAAAGACAGCTATGGATTTGTGTTCTGTGAAACTTAGCTCTCCATTCAAGATCTTCCTTTTCCAACTCTCACATCACACAACTGGGAATTCACATATTCCCATACCAGTGCCATAACTTTTTTGTAGCACCTCAGAAGGTCCTGTGAACTTACGCAGATTCGGAAGAAAAGTTGTAGCTCCAGTGTAGCAGAGTTGAAGATAAGCAGTATTTCCAGAGTCCTGCATTTAGGTATTATGGTGTGTCCTGAGGTGGGACTATGAATGTCATATAACCTGATGTGATTGACAGGGATCAGCATGCTCACATGTGAGAATGTCAAACCATGGATAAAGATAACTATGTTAAAATAATAAACCTAAACCTGTAAAATTAAGATAGCTGTAGCTTTGTTTTGATGAGCCTCAAGCTCATCCAGCTCATCCAAGATAAGTGTTATCCTCCCTGGGTAACTTGCCCTGCTCTGCCGCTGAAAATAATTTTTCTAATGTCCAGATGAACCAGCCAAGTTGCAATTGGAGACATTTATTCTTCGTAACATCTTTCAGTATCAAGAAGAGTTTGGTTCTGTCATTCAAGATGGAAAATTGTCTCCATCTCCTCTTGACCCATGAGATGAGCATCCATGCTCTATTTGCAACATTTCTATGTATTTTTAACTTTTTCTTCATAGCCATATTCCATACATATAATCAGGATTTTGTATTTTTGGATGGAGAGTAGTACATCAAAATTATTCTTTGCCTATTTATGAGCTTTATTATTTCTATGTACATATGCGTGCATGAATGAGACAAGATGTTGCAATCCAAAACTAAAAAAACCCAAACCCTAACCATATACATATTTTTACCCATATTAAAATTTATAATTACATAAAAGTTGTCAGTGCTACATATATCTACTAATGATCAGCACGAGACAGCTGGCTGTTTTTTCACAAGAAATACATCAACATGTTTTTCTTGCTAAACTATTTTTAATCATCCTTATATTTTAAGTAAGAGATAGTATGAGAAAAAATAAAGGAAATTGAGAGAAAGCTTGAAGCTAACTCAGAAACAAGCAAGGGCTATTTTATTTCTTTCTTTTATGTACTGCTACATTCTTTTAATTTTCTCCTTATTGCTTTTATATGCAACTTTTTCTTCTACATTTTCATTTATCCACTCTATAGCATGACAAAGCTGCTGAATACTGAAATTTTTAAATGCAGAAAGGAATGCAATGACCTCAAGTGAGGGATGACAGTCGGGGCAGGTAGGCACTATTTAATACCTTCTACAAAAAAACACACAAGAATTCATACATCACTTGAATCTTATACATTTTAAAAAAAAAAAGAAAGGTTTCATTATCATCATTATCCTTAATAGTCTTAATGTGATCACTTTTTCTCACCGCTCTTAAGCTTTCCAGCAATTGTGTTAACACCAAAGACTGGAACATTTTGATTGAAATAGAAATATCCTTCTTCCTTCTAGCACAGTTATATTAATATGGTAAAAAAGTGAAATGATTCCTCAATGTTCTAAAGAAATAATAGCTCTGACAGTTAAAGACTATTAATGACATCTTATAATCTTGTGACACTGCAATGACTACTTCTGTCATCACTGTACCTTATTAGCAGCCACATTTACTATCTTTTTACTTCTCATTCCAGCTTCTTATGTAGCAAGTGGCCAACGTGTTGAGAAATTACATTTTTGGAAAATTGTTTTATTATTCTTCAAAGCAATTAACTTCTACACACTTGATTAGATACTGCTATATCTCAGATTTCTTTTCATTTCAGACTATACTTAAAATTTAAAATATAGATTTAAATCTCCCTTTTAATAAATCATTGCACACTTGGCTGGAACATGAATGTGTTACACCAGGAAATTTGTTACTACTCTAGTACCAGTAATTAGTCTGATATTCTACTGCAGAAAGAAATTGTATAGATAGTAAAAAAGTAGTATTAGAAACAGTAATTCAAGCCTAATGAAGCAACATTAGCACTTTTATGTTGTACTTTCTAATTAGGAAGTCTGTTAATGAAATTGGAGCATTCACTTAATTGCTGTGAACAATTATTTTCAAATTAAGCCTAGCAATTAAATAGCATGATTAAACTCATGGTACAGGCTTTTTAGTAGAGATATGGTAAGTATCTTGCCTACTGTATTATGCACAGTAGTCAAAACTCTAAAAATCTTCTGATTAGCCAATGTAAATTAAGAGCAATGCCATTTCATTGAGAACATGAATGAATATGCAAAGAGGGACAATAACCACCTCTATTATGGAGGCCAAATAACAGCCAGAAAAACTGTTGTAAAAACTAATTATATTGGTGATATTTTCTCCTGATTTCTTCTATACAAGGGAGGGTCAAGGAGATGAATGCAAATTCATCATATTAGCTTGCATTCCATGTAACAGAGATGATGAAATAAAATGCATTTTCCAGCTGAAGCCACAGTTGATGCTGAACGCCCTTTAAACCATTAGATCTGTCCTAACACCTCACATCAGGAATTTTACTGGTGAACGTACTGAGATAATTGAGTAATCTGAACTAGTTTGATGAGCAGTAGTAAGATTGCAAGGTGATGGGTATGATTTCATAGGACATATATATTTCCTTGAAATTATGAAACACTTATGACACCATTCATCAACGCAGAAGACTGGATCTGGCATTGTGTCTCACATAAGATACAAATCCTGTTGCATGCTACTGCTTGATTCCAATAATAAAAAATGCCTTGAAACTTGGAAATGGATTTTTTCAATGTTCAGCAAACTAGCTAAGGGACGTATTAAAAACATATGATGACTGCAGTATTACAATCACAAGGAGAAAGAAATATTAATAGCAAGAAAAATTGAGATAGTCCTCTTTTTTTTTCAAGTAATACTTAGGTTCAATCTTTTTTTCCCTACAAATAGCATACAAAAAATACACTAAATTTAAATAATAAACATTCCATCACAAAAACTTTGGAAAGCTATTAAAAATAACCTCCTTCACAGCTTTTGTTTTCAGATAGAAATTGATCCTAGAAAAATGCTAAATCTCACTTCATTGCAATAGTTGAGCATGTGTTTAGCTATTATTTGTAAGTACTTAAGGAAATATAGAGAATTTAATGGGATCTAAACATTAAGCACATTCTTAAATGGTTTAATCAAGGACTTAGCAAGTGAAGACTGTGAAATATCTAATATGAAAGGATGTATCTAAAACATTTTAAGAAATTAAATGGAAAAGTTTGAATAAATTTGGCCTATGACTTGAATTCATTTTTCCCAACACAGAGTCTCTTGGATCCAGATGTCACTCAATATGAAATAAAATATGAAAAGCAGGAAATAAAAATAGGATAAAGAGCAAGGTGAAGAAGAATTAACACACAATCTCTTTCACTTTTCTCTCACAAAAGAAAACTAAATATTGGTTATATTTTGCTTACTATTTGAAAGTGTCCAGTTGAAGACATAAGACATTAATTTTTTGAACTCCTGTGTTTCATTACAGCAATCACCCCAACCATCTATCTATCTATTCAAAGTTTCTGGTTAATGGCAAAAGTTGCTTCTGTGCTTTCTTTAGAAAAATAAGACTAACACTGGGAGATGGTTTTCTTTTTAATAATTAAATGAAAAGAAATACAGTCACTATAGTATTGTATCATTTCTTATATCATAAGAATTCACACAACGTACTCAACAGAATCCTTACAGAAGTAAACACATTTTTCAGGTTTGAAATGAACATGGAAAAAGGAGTAACCTATGATTAAGTGTTATGAAAAAACCAAAGAAGTTAATTATTGTTGGGAGATTAAAAGTTTACACAGCTTAACATTCAAAATTGCCTGCCACCAAGGTAGACATCTTACATCAAAATCAGGATCTCTGCAAACGCTTTGTCATGTGAATTTATTTTATACATTTCTCCCCTTCTGACTGATCATTGCTTTTCCTCTCCCAACTACCTGCCAGAGCCCCGAGCGCACCAGAGGGCTCTGCAAGCTCAGCGTGTGTTGGGGCCTGCACCTCGGGGCCCGTGCCCCATGCTCCGGTGCTGCAGCGGGACCCGTGCTGCAGCTGCTGGGCAGGCACCAGTGAGAGGGAGCCGGGAGAAGCCTTAGCAGGGGATTCCCTCCGTGCTCAGAAGCCGCCTCAGAGCCCCAGCCCTCAGCTCCAGCTCTGTTTTGGCTATGGGCTCCCCCGACCCGATCGGCACCCACACACACACACACACACACACTTGGCCTGCTCTAGCACCCGCCATGTCCTCACCTGGCCCCCCAGGGGCCTTCCCGGTAGAAGTTACTTACTCAGTGGTCATCATCTCCAGACTCTCAGGGACAGCCCTCACGGAGCCAGCCCTGCAGTGCCCCCGTGCTCCAGATCTCCGTGCTCTCTCCACTGCTCTGGAGCCGCTCTTTGGGAGCCGCAGCCTGTGTGGCTGCCTACCTGGGCTGGCTCTGGCCCACAGAGAGGGGATGGCCAGAGCTGGCTTGCGCAGGAATGTAGGGCGGCTGTCAGACATGGCTGTCACCCTGGAGGGATGCCTGCCAGAGCGTCAAGAGAGTGTACCCAAGCCCATGAATGAGCTCTATACCACCTTCCCCACCACTCATAATGGGGGCCCCACTTAGGTAGGGGCTCCTCTCCCTCCCCACTTGGAGATCAAGAGCACAAACACAGGGAGTGAGTATGTTTTTATTCTGGTATAAATGGCCATCACACAGCCACCTGCCCCAACAAACCCGGCCGTGACCACTGGAAAGGGGTGCAGGCGGAGGTCTGGGCACTAGAGCCCTGCCTCGTAGTACACCTTGCTTCATCATCCCAGGTGAGCACACCATGTAAACCATTGCTCTGCTGATTGCAGGGGTAGCCCATAGTTTTGTGGCTTTTTGGTTTGCCCGGAGAGCCAGGATTTCCACCCAGCCCCAGCCCATACCCCAACCACTGTCACTGCCATAGATGGGAGAAGAACCGTGGAGGGCCCATCACATGTGAGACCATTCCCCTTAGGGTAACTATGGCACCCAGACACTCTGAGATTATTTGCCCTTCCCCATCCTGCTCCATCCTACTTTCCAGTCGTCCTCACCCTGCTCTGGCTGTGGATGCACAAGGCTATCACTGACTTCCTGCAGGAAGGGGATGCCCAGAGCCTGAGGGCAAAAGCCAGGGTCTCTCAGGGGTGCTTTTGCCCACCACAGCACCCTGCACCAGCTGAGCAGTTGTCTGGGCACACAACTGCCATGGTTACTGTCACTAGACCTGTTATGTGGGACTGTGCTCTTTCAGTGAGGCCACTGCCCTGCCTGCCCTGTTGTCAGCCTTAATCCCCCGCTTGCCTCCTCTTGCAGAGCAGAACCATCTTTCTTCTCTGAGATACTAATACACCAGTATTTACCTACAGAAATAACGTTTTGGGATACTTAGAACAGTCTTTCTTGTCAGAAGACAGCCAAAGAAGAACAAATGCAATCCCAAATGGGTATCATTAGTATGTGGTAAAACATTAGATAAATGTAGCAAAAATTTCCACAAATATGCTACTTCAATATATTTCCATAGAATATACCAGGATGGAAAACACACTAGTACAATTACTGCTGTCACAATTAAAAAAAAAATAAAAAAAAAAAAAAACAAAACAAAACATATATTCCTTTATCTTCTTTTCAGTATGGAATTAATTAGACCACAGATATCTAATTCAGAATTAAAAAAAGTTGTTAATATCTTCAAAGTAGGATAAGACATATACATATATATTTTCTATTTTAAAGCCTAATTATATAGGCATTGTCATAGATACATGACAAGGTATGTATCAAGGTATGTATCAAAAAGAAGGTCAATATACTTTATAGTATGCTCTACTAGATGACAAAACAGTAGACTAATTACAATTATCTAAAACAAACCAGACTTTTTAAAGTATCTTCAACTGGAGCTTTGTTACCCTGTAGCCCTGTAATACATAGTATTGCCATTGGTAATAACAGCCCACAGGCTTTCTACTGACTTTGCAAGGTCTCAGATCTTGTCAGGCTTGCTCTGTCTGAAATTTTCTTCACCTGCCTGCAGCTTTGTTTTGCTTTGTTTAGCCTTAACTATCCACTTTCTAATTGACCAGGTATCTATGGCTAATTTGTTAACTTTTGTTTATGTTTGTATGGTGTGATCATAGCTTTATATAGATGGAACTAACAAGCAGTTTTTCTAGAATGAGGTATTTATGACTCTAACATAAAGTTGCAGTAAAGAGAAATATAGCCCTGCTATGAGAGCAGAGAGCTCATACCAGGAGTGTCCTCATACCAGGAGATACAGGATGCAGCGCAAGGGAGTACTGGTATGGGATGAGAAGAGATGGGCCACAGGCTGGACACTGGAGACCTCACAGCTATAAACAAGTCTCCAGTGGTCAGGTAAATTCGTTCAGACTGGAGGCTGACAATACTGGCTTTAGGGGTACCAAAGAGAACACAGAAATAGTATCTAACATCCATAAAAAGCACCATATATACTAAATTCAGATCTGATTCAACACAAGATTCCTCCCTGCAAATGACTCCGTATGCTGATGGCTCACTGTAACATCCCATGACCAACACCAGAATGAAGCCACCTACAGTTAGGCCCAAGAGGGGCAGTGGAAGGGTAAGCATAACACCAGGAAAAGGGGTAGAAATCAAGAAGCATGTGTATTACAGTTTTTACTGAATTGTTGGTGGCACGTTTTCTGCCCACAAATATCATTTTTTTCTTCCTCTGTAATAATTAGATCTAGACTAATAATGAGTCTTGTGATAGACTGTTAAGATTTTGACTATATTTATAATATATTATTTGCTTTATGTGAAAGGTGTTTTATCTCTTTGGCCATAAATAAGATTTTGGGCATTACTAATTGGTGGAGAATGGGGACAGCCCTTCTCTATCTACCCTTACACTATTCTGGGGGCACACCCTAAGTATAAACTTTTGTGGGTGAAAGCCTATGGAAAACACAGAAGATCAGGAATGCAATTAATGTGTGTTCTTATGGTCCCAAGAAGTATCTTACTTAGAGTAAACAACCGATTTATATGGAATCTAAGCAGACCTTTCTAAGCACTTGCTGAAAATCTAAGAAAAAAGTAAATGAAAAGCTTTGAGACAGAGTAACGCAGAGGTATTGTGTTCTCTGCCTTTGTCCTGGGAGAAGCAGCATTTCACATTTAGAGATGGGAGGAAATCCATGCCAGAGTTGAATTTATAGAAAGGCCAATATGTCTTGGAGGAGCTAAAAACCCCTTTATCTTTTTAGAAGAGGAGATAAAACCCCAACTAGCTCTATCTCTGTGGCCAAATTCATACAGGGCCTCTGGAAGACTCTCCCTGCTTCCTCCTCCTCCCTCTCTCTGTCCCTCCCTCCCCACCCCCGGCTGTTTGCATCCTAATTTGGGGGCAGATTTTTTTAGAAAGAACAGAAAACTAGACACACTTACAAGACAGCATAGAAAGTAAAATCAAAGCAAAACAAACCGCTGCAATTAAGAGTACAACTGTATCATACTAATCCCAGAATAAACAGCTCCCCCTAACACACACACCCCTTTTCAGCAGAAATTACAGAGTTGAGAAAGTTCATTTTCCAGCGGGGACCAAACCTTTGGGATCTGGAGTCTTGCAAAAGTATCAAGCAAGCTAAGTAAGAGCTTGCAAAATTTAAGAAAACAATGAAGTTTCAATTTTTCCTCCTAAAACACCATAAACTGTGCAGGAGTGTGGGCAGGGTGGTTAGTAGAAAATAGACTAAGAGGAGAATCAGAATCCACAGGCAGAAAATGAAAAACTAGAAACTGAAACAAAGCAAATCAAACTAGACTAGGAGAGGGAAGAATTCCAGAAGGATTCACAGCTCTACAAGTTAGAAGGGTTATACAACATCAAGAAGCATGTGAATTAAATGGGGCATATATCACTGAAAATCAAGAATTAAAAGACAAATCTAACTGCTAATACTGGAGTTGCTGAGGAGACCTGAGCAGCAGTCCAGGCAACGGTGTGGGACCCCCAGGTCCTGTAGGAGCAGGGTGCAGACCTGAGCCCACAAAGTGAGGCTGACAAAGCTGGAGATGGTGGAGCTGTAGGTGAAGCCCAGCCCTGCTGCACCCCACACTGAGACCCCTCCCTTACGAGAGGCTGGCTCAGTGAGGGACTTGCCCAGGAGAATGTGAAGCTACAAGCCCCTGGGCTCCAGGGGCTGAGCAACGGGACACATTTAAAACAAATTCTGTAGCACCAATTACTACTTGGGTCTCTGTAAAAACGAAAAGGGAAAGCCACAGGCTTTGTACTGAGTTTGCAAGGCCTCAGCACTTGTCAAGCTTGCTTTGTCTGAAATTTTCTTAACCTGCTTGCAGATTTGTTTTACTTAGTTTAGCTGTAACCATCATCTTTCTAATTGACCAAGTAGCTATGGTTAATTTGTTTTACTTTAGTTTATCTTCGTGTGGAATGACTATGGTTTTATATAGATGACAGTAACAAGCAGTTATTCTAGAATGAGGTATTTTTGATTAATATAATGATGCAGTATAGAGAAATATAGCCCTGGTATAAGAGCAGAGAGCTTGATAGGTGGAGACAGGATGCAGCACAGAGGAATACAGGCATGGGATGAGAAGAGATGGGACACAGGCTGGACACTGGAGACCTCACGGCTATAAGCAACTCTCCAGATGTCATTTAAAGAAATGCAGACTGGAGCTAGACAAAACTGGTTTGGTATTAGCAGGAACAAAGAGAACTCAGATATCTAACAGCATCTAACATCCACAAAAGGCACCATATATATTAAATTCAGATGTAACATGGAGCTGCAGACCAATGAAGAAAGCAAAGTTTAAAAAGCATGTTAGAAAACACATAAGAATGGACCCAAATGAATCTAAGGCATGTAAGAGAGTAGGAGCAAGGAGCAAGGAAGAGGTAGAAGAAAGTATCAGCTTTAGATTCCTCCCCATGAGGACCCCAGATGCTGATGACTTGCTGTAACAGACTACCAACAACACCAGAATGAAGCTATCGATCTTACGACCCAGAAGGATCATGGAAGGGTGAGCACACAATCAGGAAAAGAGGTACAAACTAGGAAGTATAGGTATAACAATTCTTAATGAACTACTATTATTCTTATTGTCGTGGTTTAACCCCAACTGGCAACTAAGCACCACACAGCTGCTCACTCACTCCCCCCCTGGTGGGATGGGGGAGAGAACTGGAAGAATAAAAGTGAGAAAACTCATGGGTTGAGACAAAGACAGTTTAATAAGTAAAGCAAAAGCCGCGCACGCAAGCAAAGCAAAGCAAGGAATTCATTCACTACTTCCCATGGGCAGGCAGGTGTTCAGCCATCTCCAGGAAAGCAGGGCTCCATCACACGTAATGGTTACCTGGGAAGACAAACGTCATCACTCCGAACGTCCCCCCTTCCTTCTTCTTCCCCAGTTTATATGCTGAGCATGACGTCATATGGTATGGAATAGCCCTTTGGTCTGTTTGGATAAACTATTCTGGCTGTGGCCCCTCCCAGCTTCTTCTGCACCTGGCAGAGCACGGGAAGCTGAAAAGTCCTTGACTAGTGCAGCAACAACTAAAACATCTCTGTATTATCAACACTGTTCTCAGCACAAATCCAAAACGTAGCCCCATACTAGCTACTATAAAGAAAATTAACTCTATCCCAGCCAAAAGCAGTACATTATTAAATATTTTTCTGCATAAAAGTATTTTTTTTTTTTCAAAAATAATTAGATCTGGACTTAATAACAAGTCTTAGACTAGAATGTTAAGATTTCTATTATACTAACAATAAATTATTGGGTTTTTACAGTGTGTTGCCTGTTTGTCCACATGAAAAGATTTTGAGCATTAACAGCTTTTAATCTGACTAAATTAGAAAGCTTCTTTAACTTTTTGAACTGGTTCAAGGTGCACCTCTCAAATCAAAGCCTAACACCATGAGGATAAATCCAACATATTTTCAGTGTCAAACTGCTGATACTTTGTTGTAAAATAATCTGTATAATTCCTCTATCCTAACGGTCTGTTTTAAGGGGAAAAATGGAGAAGGACAATTACAATATATAGCTAATGATCAATATGGGACCCCTTCTCCAGTATTATGGACCTCTTGACATAAATTATATGATCTCAGACTTAGATTAGCATTTAACAATCCAATCTTTCTGCATCATCCAGGGACTGGCATCTTATGAATCTAAGGTTTGGGGTTTTTTTGTTAAATTACTTCACATTAGTTATGGTTCTGAAGAAAACTGATGGAGAAACGTCTCTGCAAATGTGCAGTAAGTCTTAAATACAGCTTGTATTAGCTGCCCCATTCATTTCACAGATTCATATACTCAGATGCTTAGTAACAAATACTGAAATGTGTATTAACTATGGGTACAAAGGGAGAGGAAGCAGAATTTATTTCCAGCAATGCTTTTTATATTGAAGCCACAAGTATGTAGCGTCCAGGAAGCTATTCCCAATCCAGAAGGAACTACATCTGAGGACCTGCAAGCATCCTCAGTTGCTACTAAAAGGAATTAATCTAAAGAAAATAAATGCACTTCAGTAAATGTTTGTAATTATACTATTTTGAACATGTAAACAGCTTACTAAGGAGGACGCCTTTTTGAGGCATTAATGCTGTGAGCTAGGTCTGAGAGTGAGTCACTAACTTTGCTTTTCTAACCTGAATTTTATATTTACTGCATTCACTACTATTTTTTTTTTACTATTGCTTGAAATGAATAAATAAATAGAGGAGAAAATAAGTCATTGTTATTAGTGAATCCCCCCCTACACAAAGCCCAGGATTTTCTAGACTTGGAGGCTATGTTTTTATCACAGAACTCCACCTACTATGAAGAAGTAAGAAGTAATCCTCGTAAGCCATTTTTCATAAATGTTTTTACTTAATAAAACTTCCCCAGTATTTATGTATGTGGGGAAAAAAAATATTTCAGAGTTTGAAATTATAAAAGTATTCAAAGGTTTGTCGTATATCAGATACATGGTGAGAAGAGGGATTTGAGAATTCGGAAAAATCACACGAGTCACACTCAGGTGCATATGGGGAAAAAAAAGACTTAGAAGGTGTAATATTCAATACAAATAGCAGAAACAAAAACTGAATTATGGTTCCTGAAAATCTTTTATAGATATGCCAACCCAGTAAGGTATTATGACCTTAATATAGTAAAAATATTAAATGAATAAAAACTGTGCTGTCAAAAGAAGAACAATTGTACTGACAAGTATTAAATCAACTGCCTTAGCTGACTCTTTACACCTTCAAATTAACATATTCTTTTAGTTCTGCAATGATTTAATGATTACAGTGTAACAAAGGAAAAATCAACTTATCCATGTCTGGTACTTCAGCTTTCCTTTTGTGTGTACGTGTGTGTGCATATATGTGCGAACAAAATAATTAGTAATTTGTAATTCACCATCTAATGATCCTTATGTTCTGGAATTTGAAGTATGGAAAAAATGCACTCAATTTCTAGCCAGATATTTTTCTTTAATATATACGCCATAATATATATTTTCTAAATTGGGTATTGTGATTTTTTTTAAAAAAATATTAATTGATCTATCTGAGGAATAAAAAAAGGATATTCATAAATTATCATAGTGTGGGCCTTTGAGTTTAATTTAACTTAGGATAATTGCTGTAATTATTTCAGTAAGATAGAAAGAAAAGCTTCCAAGAGTCAAAGAATGTTTCGCAACACGGTATATCCCAGATCAGAATATTTGACTAGGGTGGCAAGGGCCAGACTTCAGGAACCTTCCTTTCCTTAAAATGATTAGAAATGTTACTGTTTTAAAAGTTGCATATGGAAGCCCTATCTATAAGTCAAACTCTCACAAAGTCCAAAAGAATCTTTACACTAAAGTTGTTACAATTAAAGCATAAGACAATAGACAACAGACACTAACAAATTGAAATGTACAATGAAACAGCCAGTATTATTAATCACAAAAGACTGATTCACAACCTTTTAAAAAATATTAAGGTTGGATAGTGCACAAAAGGAATATAATAGGTTTATTCTGCATGTTTGACAACTACAACACAAAAACGAGCAGGCATTTTAGTAATTTTTTAAAAATGAAAATTACTTTTCCTGGTGTAAAAAAATTAGCTGGTTGGCAGCTAATTCCCTCTCTCTTTTTTCTTTTCTTTTGCAGATAGGCTTACCAGCTAGTTTAATTTAAAGCAAATCCACAGACACCCTAGCTATCAGCATCCATGTTTAGTATAATATCTTAGAACAAACTGTAAGTAAAGTTGGAGATTGTACAGTGACGCCCTTACTAGTGTGTGATCCACTGAAATTCTATTTTGCTTTCCAAGTACAGTATTAATTATGCATAGGCTTTATGCTGGTTTGCAGTCTAAGCAAAGTCTGAAATATTCACATATGCCAATTTGAGATTGGGTCACAGTGATAGTTACTTGGGTCAAGTGTGCAGTTACTTCCCAGGGCTTTGGTGCTGGTTTTTTCTTGGTTGGTTGGTTGGCTGGGGTTTTTTTGAGGAATTTCTAGGCATGACAACCTCTGGACAACCTCCACAAAAAAGGCAAAACTGTGCTCTCTTTTCTCATTGCCTTTGAAGAACAACAGAGCAACTCTGCCCCTTTCTTACGATTTCTTGTAAAGTGCATTGCACATTGAGAACACTAGAGAATAAATACATTGACCTCAGTGATAACACAAAAAAGCAGTTGCTCATTTGTACTAGGGTGAGAGAGCCCTGAAGCTTTCCTTCTTTTTAGATAAGCAGTTGCTTGTCTCTTAATTACTGGTCAATTACATCTTTTAGAAAGATGCAATTGGTAGGATTGTTGGGGTTTTTTTGGTGGTGTGTTTTTTTCAAAATCATATCTTTGGAGAAACAGATGCCACTTGGAAGCATTCTACTGCAAAACTTAGACATCAGTATTGATGTATCACTTCTGACCTCTAATATAGTTGATGACCCAAATTTTTAAAATGTTTGTGACAAAATGCTAAGCTTTGTAACATGCAAAGGAAGTGGTGGAGCAAATAAAATTAAGAGGTGATTTGATATATATTTGTGCACACTAAAAATAATAATTTTAAATAATCTACATCTGAATGTTATATAACTGCATTCTTTCCTCAATTCTGTTTGCATAATTAGTGCAAAATATTTAGACAAACAAATTTGTGTGCCATTTTGGGTTATCACTTTTTGTCTAAATAATTTTCTTGCAGCATTTGTAGTATTTTTTGGTTATGAAAAGTAATAGGTGCCTTGACAAATCAGAACATTGTTCTCACTAGTGTCACTCTTTATGGCAAGAGCTACATTACATAGTAAATACGACTATGGCCATATCTATACCAGTGTCAATACCATAGATATTCAAATCTTTGGTATCATCACAGAATAGAAGTAGTTACATTATAGACAACAGACAGCAATGAGAACTTTCAGGTAATCAGTGCCTCTGAAAAGAAGGTCATGTTATGGGTTACTTTCTAGGGGTTATTTATGAAGAAGTTATGACTTGCAACGACTAATATTTTCATTAGACAGAGATGGTTTGTAGACGCCAAACTAGTGTAACATGGAGATCTTTATTTGTCCTTTTTGAGGAGTCCCTAGGAGCAGTTACTTATGCAACGGAAACGTTGCATGTGTTTGTACAGCACCTAGAGACCTTCAGAAGTATTTATTAAGCTAGAAGAATTAACATAGGAATAAATGCAGTTTAAGAAGCCTTACACAAAAAGAAATCACACGAATCAAAAATTTTTATGAGCATGTGGAACAAACTCCAAGTTGGTGACTGTTAGGAAATAATCTAGAGTTGAAGAGCTCAAAATGTGCAGTGAGTAAACAAAACTTACAATAAAGGCTGAAGGGCATTTGTCTCTTCATGTAATCACACTCATGTTATACTTGATAAAAACAATAAATCATGTACATCTGGCAAAGTATTGGACATTATTTCATCTTTATAATACAATGAGTTGCTCTAGAAAACTGAGGTAAACAAAGTTTTCTTGAATAGTTTTCAGTTAAGGGAATGCAGGGGCAACACTGCATGAACAATGATCAAGAGGTTTATTCCAAACAGAAAGAACTTAAGTGCATCTGTATTTCTGTGACGGCCTTAGAGAATTCTGCAAGACCCTTAATTGTTATTTGTCTCTATTGAATTTGGCTCTTTGAAAAACTAGTAAAAAAACGACAAAACCAAACTTGAATTAAAATATAAGAAAGGTTGTTCAAAGCCAGTGAAGCATTTGGTTTCCTTATTTCCGCTGACATTAACAGATGCTATAAGGAGAACTCTTCCATAAGGTTTAGAAATCTATAAGTCGCTGGTATGTACGGCACTTTACAAATTTAATGTTTTTTCTTGTGGTATGACTAAGAGGCCTCCTGTGCTACCAAGTAACCTGCCACACAAAGGCAGTAGGCAAAACCCAATGATTCTAGAAAGAAGTTAGAGCATGAGAGGCCAAATGCCTGGGGGAGGGGGGAGTGTGGAGGAGAGGGACATTACTTCAGTAGAAATACATAATACTAAGTTTTGCAACATGCAAAGGAAGTGCTGGAGTAAAATAAAATTAAGAGGTGATTACTTCAGTAGAAATACCTTAAACCAAGCCTTAAAAAGAAGTTAAAAGTTGCACCTAGCAAATGTAATAAGGAGTCATTTCCAGCAAGATTAAAGTAGCATGGTTTAAGGTTACAGTGGTATGAATATGGAGGTGGCTTGTGTAGTCTGGCCTTCCCACTCAGCATCATTATTTGAGTGTGTCAGGCTATCTCATCTACATGAGATATTAAAGTATATGGGATCCTTTGTTATTCTTTTGACAAAGAATTATGCAGTTTTAGTAAGTACCTTCCTGAGACTACCATCTTAGTCATGACTTAGCAGTGGTTTCTAGAAAATCATTAAATCAGACATTGACACACGTTCATGTATCATAACCCCAGTCATCCCAGAGAATTAGCTATGACTATCATACTGTTGAGCGCAGTCAAGCCTACAGGAAGACTGTAGGGAGGTTCACTCTGGAGCTTTGCATATATCACATCCAGCCATTTGTTTCAGTATTCAGATGATGTATCACAGAGGATGTGCTGCTGGTAAATGAAGTCCCAGAAGGCAGAGTATCTTACTAACATCCCAAACTGTCTCAAGAGCTGTTACAGTCTGCTTGCTTTCTCTGTGCCATTTAAGGACTAGTGCGTTCTGAAGACGATTACTACTTCTTCCACTTGTTCAACTCCCCCTCTCTTCTTTCCCAAGATCTCTCTTTTTAAATGTGTTCTCCCCTACTTTGTATTATCAATAAATATACTGTGAATCAAAAAAAAAAATTGTCAGGGTAAGACGACATGAGACTTTTTCACATAACAGGCCATCCTTATTGCAGCCCCTCTGCCTGCTGGCAGTTCCATTTTTCCCTGGGGAATGGTATTTACCTGAACTTTCCTGTCAGTTCTTTTCTTTAGGACAAATAATTCTGCTATCCACTGAGTGAATGCTGTTTGCCAGACAATACTGAGAGCCTTCCTACAGCATTTCTTAGAACATAATTTCCACCTGAAAAGGCATGAATGTTTCAAAAACATGGAACACCACACCTCTGCAATTCACCACAAATTGCAGGCCTCATCAGAGGCATGTAAAGTAATCTGTGGTGAAATTCATGCTCACTGGTCTGGATTCCTGTCCCTCCCTAGAACACCAACCTGCTCTACTCCTAGATCTTCCCTTGAGCGAAGTATTCTTGGATCCCTTCCCGCACCTGAATATTTACCTTGAGTGTCCTTTACATTGCCCCTATCATAAGATCTTATTTCTCCTCTAAGATCCTCCCTCCCAATACTCAGACCTAATTATGTAATCTCTAAAATAAACTGCTGGGTCCCACAAAACTGTCTGTCCACCATTCTTTGCTTCTATTCTTTTTTTCCTAACATCCCCAGTCCTTACCTGTACAAGACATCATTTGAAGATAGAAGACTTCCTAGACCCTACTCAGGACTCAGGGTGAGGGTAAGAGGTAGAGGTAAGATGCCAGCTAGATCATTCCATTTGCATTGGTCAGCAAGAGGCTGGAGAGAGCTGCTAAACAGAAAGTGTGAATTACTAATGGAAAATTAAGACAGTAGTGGCTATCCAAGTCTCTACTAGTGTGACTGTCAGTCACTGTACATAATAGGATGGCTCTTACACTCTTTCAGGCAGTAGATTTCAACCTGCGATACTCTGTCATTTCCCAGTCTGCATGTTCTCTTCCCTCATTTGCATGTGCCACTATTTAGACACTCATTCACAGGAAGGCTGTCAAAATCTCAGTACAACAAAAGAATATAGTGGTAGCTACCAAGAATATGTTCAAAATGCTGAATTTCACAGAAAAAGAAGTATTTTCAAACGCAATTCACAGTTTATCTATGGTGTGAGATGCCTTCCATCTTATAAATTTTCAGAGTGTTGTGCTGAGCAAAAATAGTACAGCTTCCCTGCGAGGTTTGCACAGCTCCCCTGCAACCACACTGGGAGAAAGCATTTGTTTAGTTCCACTGTCAAATCTCTGCAGTTCCCAGAATTCCTAACAGCTGATGCGCCTCGGCTGCATCACAGCAATAGTACTAAACTCAAAGAAAACGTCCATTAGTCACTATTTATGCTGACATTATTAATGGAAAAATGTACATTATGTCATTATACTTCCTTACCTCATATAGTCTCATGCTGATGGATAACCTATAGTTACTAATTTTAAATGTAAGGAATTGGGGTGGTGGGAATGACAGTTAACCCTGAAATCATGTTGCATTTTGGAAACACCTGTGAGCATTGACAAAAAATAAATCATTGTAACGTCATTAATTTTATTTTTTTTTGCCTTATGAGAAATTCTGATAAGATTGTAACTTGTTCATACTGTTCACAACACCCAAAGTCATATGAAGAAAAAGTCTCTCTGACCAGCAGGCATGCATAATACATACTGTGCTGCACTAAGTCACAAAAGTAATGGATAATGACAACCAATAGGGTTTTCAAGCACTTACTGCTTGTGATCTTTAACATAAACTTAAATACAAATGTTTCATCATCTTTTTATAACTCACGATTTTATCATTTGCTTAAAACAAATAGCAATAAAATAACTAAGATATATTTTACCAAGTCGTTATCTATAAAACCTACAAGCTAAACTCCAGATCTGGAAGTAATTCTGCCAGACCAGATCCTTGCACTTGTAAGTGTTTCTGTAACATCAGTAGGACTCCCTGGGGGCCACTTCCATAGAGTGTATTGGAGTGTATCTGTATGTTTTCTGTGTCTGGGCAAACTTTTGGTAGATTGCCTATGCTGCAAAGAGCTGCAAAAAAGCTTTTTGTGCTTTTCATGCACAAGTTTATTGGTAGGAGTTTAAGTAGTTAGATAATACTTACGGGACAGGTAAATACTGCTCCAAAATTTTTCAAATTCCTTTTGGGTTTGGCAGTTGCAGATTGTTATAAAGATCTTTCTGTAGTGTGCCTACATAAGCACTGAGAAGAGTATTAAAACAAGTATGTTATTTTAAAATAATATTTTGATCTTCAATTCTGATGAACTAAGCCTGATTTACCACGATAGTCACCTCTGTTCCGTATTCCTTCTGTAAATAGCATTATTGTAATATAGATGGAGTAAGCTAATTTTAAATTTTCCTAACAATATTTTTTTATATATATATATGCAACAAAAATGTATGTCCCTGAAAAAAAAAGCAAATTAAACAACAGCAAACTAGACCATATGGAGTCATTTTTAAAGGAATGTAATTCCTGGGCAGATGCAGCCCAGGATCCGACTTGCCTTTGTTGCTGTAGCAGCATACTGCTGACTCATGGTTAGCTTGTTGTCCACCAGGACTCCCAGGTCCCTTTCAGCAAGGCTGCTCCTCAGCCACACACATCTAGCCTGTAGTGGGCTTTTCGGTTATTTCATCCCAGGTGCAGGACTTTGCACTTGTCTTTGTTGAACTTCATACTGTTCTTGCTAGCTCACTCTTCCAGCCTGCCCAGGTCCTCTGTAAGATGGCTCGTGCTTCTGATGTATTCACCTCAACACCCAGTCTGGTATCACCAGCAAACTTGGTGAGGGTGCTTTCAATCCCATCATCCAGATCATTTATGAAGACGTTGAACAGCGTGACACGTTGAACAGTGTCAATCCCTGGGGGACCCCACTTGTGACATGTTGCCAACCTGAGTAAAAGCCATTGATTACCATCCTCTAGGTGTGACCTGCTAGCCAATTTCCTATCCACCTCATAGACCACCCATTCAATCTGTATCTTTCTAGTTTGTTCAGGGAAGGCTGTGGGAAACAGTGCTGAACATTTTGCTGAAGTCCAGGTAAACAGGTTAAGTAAGGAGGTATTTTTACACCTATGCAATATTAGTAAAGATAATTTTGGCTATGATTTTGTTGCTTATTTTTCCAACTGAAATGTCAGAAAACTGAGAAGACAGCAGATAAAAGTTTAAAACACATTTTGTGGGTTGGAAAGAAGTATTTTGTATAGGAAAGTATAGCATAGGAAAACTCAGTACATGTGGCTTATTACAAAATAAAAATAAATAAACATTGAGAAGTAATTAGGTTACAGTGTATAACTGCCTTCACAGAGAAAGACATGCTGGACGCTGTAAGCATCTGGAGTCTAGTAGCCAAAGGCAAAAGAAAAAATCATGAAGGGAAATTAAAATCAGAACTGAGGATGAATACATACTGTTCTATTTGTAGTTAAAGTTCTAAATTCAACTAGCTTTTAAAAGACCCTATATTATTTTCAACAGATCACGACTAAAGGACATGGTCAGAAATATATATTCTTTGTGTCTTGATATCCTTAAATGAACTTAAAGTTTTTCTAATTTAGCTCTTTGGTAAATTAAGCTCTAGGTAAATTAAGGTCTGTTCTACATTTAACAAACACTTTTGTAGTTTATCAGTAAAGAAAAACACTTTCTTATCCAACTCAAATGTATTATTCAAATTTAGCTTTAGAATTTAGAGGGAGAGGATCAGAGCTGCATTGAACAATCTTTTCTCTTTGGAACTAGGATGTCATGGCAACCCTGTGTTTGAGTTCAAAGGAGCGGCACTGCCACAGGAGGTCCTATTCATACTGAACCTCAAATAGGCACTCCAACAATAATTATCTGATCCTAGAAAGGCATTTGTTAAATATCTGTAGTGCTGAGGTTGTAAAAACCTTGCAGATACTGTATTTGCAGAAGGGTTTTAAAATGTATGAGAGGTAGAAGGTGAGTGTCAGCTTTGAAACCTATCATCCAACAATAAAACTTGTCTGTTATATCCATGAATGCATTCTGCTCAGTCATCACAACGCCCTTTTTTTCATTCCTTTTCTGTGGCACCACCATGGCCTCTCCATCCTTTCTTATTGCTTCTTTTCTAGCATTAAGGTCTGAGCCTTTTTCCCCCACTTAAAGATATCTCACCTCCTCCTGATCCAGCACCCTATCCATCCTATGCTACACCAGATGTTGAGCAGTATTTAGAGTAGAAGTTTCTGAAAACCTAGGCATTTCATATTTTCAGATCCTGTAAGGCGAGAGAAACAACAAACAATACTTTGTCATTGCAGATGTCATGCTGTTTTGGTTTGTAACTGTATTCATTTTGTTATTGGAAAGACCGGAGGGAAGTGAAGAAGATCAGTACACTGAATATAGTTTCACAGCATGAGCAGGCATAACAGGAGTTGAGGATGTAGAAATGAGGGAACAGGAATATTGTTTAGTCCAAGCTTGTGGGATGTTTGTTCTTTTGCAAACAACCTGTATCTGAAGCATGTACAAAATAAACATTCTACAATGAAAGAAATCAAAAACCCCAAAACCCAAGAAATTATATTTTTGCAAAAATAGAAGGGAATCATGAAAGATACACTGTACTGCTGAGCCAGTGGTTTTTCCTTACTATAAGCCACAGTGGAAGAGCAAACCCACCTATTTGGGAACCAAAGGGGAAGCAGGCCAACTTGCAATCGATGGGTTGCACTGGAACGCTATCTGTTTTTAAAATGCTATTTATTCTAATTGGGTCAATTTTCAAATATTTTGAGCAGTGACTCCTTTTGTGTTTTGTGATTTGTCTTTTCAGATGTGCCTGCTGCTTCTACTTGGATAGCACTGCTGTACAGCTCATAGTAAATTTAGAAACCACATTGATAAGGGATTTACAGTTTTTAACAGCCTTTAAAAGTTATGCTGATGTTAAAACCTTTCTATGATTAATATTGACATAAAAGACTTTCCAGAATGTGTTTATATAAAAAGCTTTACAAATATTTTACTGCAAAGAAAGGCCATGATGCTATTTTACTGATGAGGTTGTAAAAAACCCAAACTTCCACTGACGTAATATATTAATTCACCACATTACTAAACTGCAGCATGTCCTTTGGAGTATGACTACAAAATTTTCAGTTTACAATAAACAGATTGTTGTTCTAAGATATCTTCCTTTCCCCTTTCCCCTTTCCTACCCCTCCTCTTCCAAATGGTTAGGGGCTGATCATATAGCAAGAAAGGAAGGTAACAAGGGGAAGAGGCAAGGTAAATACTTAAACAGTAAGTACAGTGTCGAACATGCAGCAACTTAATAGCATTTTACCTTAACCAAAAGGATAGGACAGAGTATAGAAAGGACAAGTATTGGTAGCTGATGGCAGTGGTCACTATTTTATGCATGTGACGTTAGTTTGTCAGTAGAGAATGAAGAAATAAATTTAAAAAAACACAAATGCCTCCTGTAAACTTTTCTAGAACCAATTATCCCTTACAACAAGGGTTAGCACTGACATGCTTCCCGTTCCCTCAGATATTCTACTGGCAACCTAAATGCCAAAGTGCAACAGATGTCTGGGTCATATTATGTGAAATTTCAGTACTGATAGCATGAAGTTAAACATCTTCTGGCTGTTGCTTACCTCCACTTGAAGGAATCATCAATCCAACTGTCTTCACAGTCCCCTGCATCATACTGTCTGGCATGAAATGAAGGGTTTTTGCTGGCTTCTTATACCATAATCTAGTCTAACTCTCCATAGTATCTATACACATGAGTAGAGCATTTCAAGATGTGTTATAAGGATCTCTGATATTTTCACAGGCAGTCTTCAGGTTCTCACACTTCATGTAGAAATATCTAGTACTCTGTGTGAGCTCTGTGCAACACATAAGACAGGTGTGGTACTAATATAGTAACTCTAGAGTAGAGTCTTCCATCTTCTTATGTTTATGGCTTCCTGAGGATTTCTCAAAACAGGATTTAAAAAACTTTACATGAATGAATTTATGTATAGCTAAATATAATCAGAATCATAGAATCGTTTAGTTTGGCAAAGACCTTTAAGATCATCGAGTCCAACCACAAACCTAACACTGCCAAGTCCACCATGTCCCTAAGCACCGCATCTACACATCTTTTAAATACCTCCAGGGTTGGTGACTCAACCACTTCCCTGGGCAGCCTGTTCCAATGCTTGATAAACCTTTCAGTGAATAAATTTTTCCTAATATCCAATCTAAACCTCCCCTGGCACAACTTGAGGCCATTTCCTCTCATCCTATCACTTATTAGTTGGGAGAAGAGACCGACCCCTACCTCTCTACAGCTTCCTTTCAGGTAGTTGTAGACAGCAATAAGGTCTCCACTCCGCCTCCTTTTCTCCAGGCTAACAATACCAGTTCCCTCAGCTGCTCCTCAGAAGACTTGTGCTCTAGACCCTTCACCAGCTTCACTGCTCTTCTTTGGAAACACTCCAGCACCTCAATGTCTCTCTTGTAGTGAAGGGCCCAAAACTGAACACAGTATTCGAGGTGCGGCCTCACCAGTGCTGAGTACAGGGACACGATCACTTCCCTCATCCTGCTGGCCACGCTATTTTTGATACAAGCCAGGATGCTATTGGCCTTCTTGGCCACCTGGGCACACCGCTGGCTCATATTCAGCTGGCTGTCAACCAACACCCCCAGGTCCTTCTCTGCCAGGCAGCTTTCCAGCCACTCTTCCCCAAGCCTGTAGCATTGCATGGGGTTGCTGTGGCCCAAGTATAGGACCCAGCACTTAGCCTTGTTGAACCTCATACAATTGACCTTGGCCCATGGATCCAGGCTGTCCAGGTCCCTCTGCAGAACCTTCCTACCCTCAAGCAGATCAACAACTCCCGCACAACTTGGTGTCGCCTGCAAACTTACTGAGGGTGCACTCGATCCCCTCGTCCAGATCATTGATAAAGATATTAAACAGAACTGGCCCCAATACTGAGCCATGGGGGACACCACTTGTGACCGGCTGCCAACTGGAGTAAACTCCATTCACCACCACTCTTTGGACCCAGCCATCCAGACAGTTTTTACTCAGCAAAGTGTACACCTGTCCAAGCCATGAGCAGCCATTTTTTCAGGAGAATGCTGTGGGAAATAGTTCAAAGGCTTTACTAAAGTCCAAGTAGACAACACTCACAGCCTTTCCCTCATCCGTTAGGCGGGTCACCTTATTGTAGAAGATCAGGTTGGTCAAGCAGAACCTGCCTTTCCTGAACCCATGCTGACTGGGCCTGATCACCTGGTTGTCCAGTACATGCTACGTGATGGCCCTCAAGATGATCTGCTCCATAACCTTCCCCGGCACCGAGGTCAGGCTGACAGGCCTGTAGTTCCCTGGATCCTCCTTCCGGCCCTTCTTGTAGATGGGTGTTGCATTTGCTAACCTCCAGTCAACTGGGACCTCCCCATTTAGCCAGGACTGCTGGTAAATGATTGAAAGTGGCTTGGTGAGCACTTCCGCCAGCTCCCTGAGTACCCTTGGGTGGATCCCATCTGGGCCCATAGCTTGCGTATGTCTGAGTAGTGTAGCAGATCACTAACCATTTCACCTTGGATTATGATTATTATGATTACTTTTCTTAATAATTTTTCATGAATATTTCGAAGTGGTCCAGGTCACATTAAAAAAAAAAAACCTGTTTCTCTAGAATTTTCAATTTCAGTAATGCACAATTTGATTAGTTGTCAATACTTATTTGGGATGGCATCCAGTATTTATTTGATCCCCAGAGTAGTAAAGACTGTATTGAAAGTGCTTCATTTGGGAAAAATGAAAAACAATCCTGGAGGAAAGATGGCAGGCCACCAGAATATTTCGTGGTAGAGAAGCACATGTGCATACCTAGGTAGGAAATGTAACATTCATTTTGTATAAAAAATGTCCTTTCACAAACAAGTGGAGGTAAGCCTCAACTTGCTAATATTTCCCATAACAATTCCAGCAGAATATCTGGAATATTAACAGAATATCTTCCAACCTCAAGGATATCAGGCAAAATGATTTTCAATCTGTTTTGTCTACTAATTCGATTAAAATTATAGCTAAAAAAATGGTTATAAAAATCTAACTTGATTTAACATACATTTAAGATTGCATGACCTATGCTCTTGACCCACTTGACTGGTATAATGCTAGCACATAAACTAGATTTAGTAGGGTTTTCTATTCAGTCACAATTAGAGGAAGTTATTTTTTTTTTTTTAGTGGAACATATTCCATCAGAAAATGTTGCTTCATTGAAATGACATGTTGCATGGAAATATTTTAATTCTGAAAAGATAATCTTCTAAAGCATTCAGAATAGGGAAAAGCATTTGTTTTTCTTTCTTATAATACACTGTAAAACATGAATTGCAAATACATTTGCATTAAACTTTTTACTCTACATTTAACATTGCCAACTTTATTTCAACTAAAAATCTTGGTAACTCTGGCATACCTAACAGCATTCCATAATTGTAGTGTATTCAATATATAAAATAAAATAAAATTCTGCAATCCCTTTCATGTAGCAGTAAATATGTGCTGAGGGAGCTTTTCTTTTAAGAGATACTGATCAGAACACACTGTGTACAAAACCCTTTGTACACAGGAGACATAATAAGATGGTGTTGAAACAATCAGTGCTGGGACAGCAGAGTGTAACAAAAGACAGATGTCAGACAATATGACAATGCAAAATAAAGGGAACAAGTGAAACTGGAAAGCTAGAGCATGAAGTCTTTAATGAGACGTAGAACAGGAATTGTCCTCCTTTTCAGTGCATAAACAGAAGGGCAGTAATTTGGGAGAGTGAGAGGCATGTTTACAGTCAAGAGTGTACTGAAGCTCTAGGTCTGGATATGAATCTATCAAATTTGTCCAAGCCTGTTTTATGGCATTTCAGCATTTCCAATTCAAGCTGTAAAGCAGGAATGAAATAAACACTGTCAGAGTCTAAAAAGAGCTTCACATAAAGTTGGATTCTAAACATGAACATGATTTTAAAGGTCTAGCCTTGCATTCTTTGTGAACGGATTCATAAAAAAATCTTATGAAATGAAATGAAAGCAAAATAGCTCCTTATAAATGCTGTTTAAAGACAGTGCTTATACCCATAAAAGTAAAGAAAACCAAAATGCATATTCTGTCTCTTTTCTCTTTGTTGTCTGTCGTGCCAAATACTGCAGGTGCCACCAGAAAAACCTGGTGAAAAGAAGCATGCACTGCAATACCTTGCACAACAGGGCCACTGCAGATGGAGATAACAATTTTCTCTTGAAGTTAGTGCTATGCAGATACCTTTGAGTACAAAAAGAATCCGTTCTATATAAATTCAATGTGATGGGAATTCAATACAAAGAAGATTCAATATGAATGTTAGATATATTGCATTGAGTTCCTGTCTAGAGAGAGAAAAAAAAAATAAACAGTGTCTATTTATTTCTTTTTACACTGGCTAAAAACAAGTCTTTGGATGGATTTACAGAATCCATGTCTGCACTGATCCTGAAAGAATCAAAAGCAATGACAAGAAAATGATAAAATAAAAAGAATGAGAAACATACACATCAAACACTTTTTATTCAGGAAACGGCAGGACCAGACATGTTGGCTGTCTTCCAGTTTCAGTATCTGTTTTCATTCTAAATTATTTTCCTTCTTTCTATAATTTAAATATTTTGTAAGTGGGGTGCTAGATACACCTTGTCTCTGCAATAAAGTAGAGCAATTCCCCCGTCAATGGAAAGATAAGATGGAATAAAGTGGAATAAAACTGAGGCTTAGTCCTGAATTAAGGCCTAAATCAGTCTGGCAGTGAGATACATTCATTTCATTCGTGTGTGTGTCTCTCTCCCCCAAATTTCCACTTAACATTTCTCTTTCTTATTTTATCTTAGGAAAAACAGTTTAGACAGTGGCTACTGCTATTAGCCTAAACCAGAGACATTCTGAGCTAGAAACTTATGAAAAAAATACCATGTTTCTGAACTTAGTTTTAATCTGTAAACCAAACAGAATCTAATGAAATAAATTCTTAGTCTTTTCCAGATTTAGGGGCTTATATGAAGCATTGCTTTATGTATCCAAGTACTTCACTCATCTCCTTAATGCAAAAGGCTGATTGCTATTCCCATTTTCTGAAACTTTGGTACCAGGAGTCCAAAGGAGTAAGTAAAAATCCATACATCCTCACTCCATAGAGTCATTTCCTCTCTTTCTTATCAGCATTGGCTAATGGCACGGAACTTGCGTGGAAGAGCAGAGGTTTCTAGAGAGTGAAACTGAGTGAATATACAGTTCTGTTTGTAACAGCCACATTTTGGTAAGACATGCTCTTAAAAGAAAAGAAAAGAAAAATCCTAGCTTGGTGTAGTTATTAGCCAGAATGCAATAAATAAAACATGGTATTGACAGCCATGAATAATGAGATCTACTAAAAGAGAAAAATAATTAAAAGTCAAACTACGTGGCATTTAGAAACTCAGACTAGAGAACAGAACTCAGACTAGAGTGTAAACCAGATTTCAAAAGGAAGAAAGAAAGGAAAAGGAAACATTGTAAATGGTACCAAGAAATGAGTCTGTATGCAGAGTTAAGCATGGAAGATAAAGATAAGTTGATGAAGGTAGTCTTTTCTATTTCACTGAAGAAGCAATGAGAAGTGAGTAAGGCTGATGCTAGAAATAAGCCTGAAAAACATATTTACAACTGGTAAAGGTGTTTAATGAGTGATATAACTCTCAAGAGAATGAGATGCAGTTTTTCACTTGAAACCAAGAAGCAAAAGGTGAAATAGAATAGTTAAAGCTGACCTTCATACAGAACTTCTGGAATGGTACAGCTTTCTTAATTAGCAACTGACTCATAATATCAGCTAACAGGAGCAATGGCTCTGACAAAGAGCTCTAACAGAACAGGTAGATACAATAAGCAAACTTCCTCCAAAAAACCAAGTGCAACTGAATCATCCAAGATAAAAAAAATAGATGCAGTAAAGTTACTTTTAAGTGAGAGACATAGCAGTAAAGTTACCACAACATAAAGCTCAATGCACTCTTGAAAAATGTCATGAGAATCTGGATAACTGCTCAGGCCTGTATAACCTCTATCCTATTCAGCTTCATTGCTGGCAAGTTTAACAACAGTTCAAATATATCTGCACTACGCTACTGCCTAAGCATAAGTATTTGTAGCTACTAGTATAAAGTTAAGGTCAAACTTAAAGAATATGGGAGGCAGGATGGATAGCCCAGTCAAGAACACAGAAAGAAATACAAAACATAAAAGGAAGAATGCCCAGCAACTGAGCACGACAGTAAAAAAAAGCAACCTATTGAGTAAATAGAGACTGCACACCTGCAGCAGAGGAGAGCATCTGCAGTGGGACTCTAGCAGACACAGACATCTCCAATATTCACACTATGCAATAAAAAAGCTGCCAACCATCCAGCTACCATATTTACAGTCATGCTATTGGATCAATGACCCATTTCTCTTTAGCTGCATTGTAAAGCCAGCAGCAATGTAATCCCAATGATACGAAGCTGTAACAGCCTGGAAGATTGTCACCAAAGGTTAGGGGATGTACAATAAAACCTTTCTGTGGTGGGTGGATAAATTCAGGCTGTCAGTAAAAAACTCACAGAACAAGACATGTTACTGCATTGAGTTTATAACAGCTGACACACAGAGGTGCTGGAAGAGGAAGGACATCACTGTAGTTTCTGTTCAGCTTTCTAACAGAATATAGAGAGAATATATCCTCTCAGTAAATTCACACGGAGGGCAAACTGCATTGTGTACATCAACAAAAATGCAAAGATAAAGCCAGTGAAGAAAAGTTAGTAAGCCTATAAGGAAGAAGCACGTTTCATCCCTTGAGACTAGCACAGAACTCATCAGTGGACTTGTAATAGCAAGACAACCTTTAAGTAAACTGAGAATCTACACTGAAACATACTTCCTGATTTATTCATGGCAACATCATTCACACTGCTTGCAACACTAAATGTGTTCTGACATTTTACACGTGATGTGTCAATTTTCCTCGTGCCTTCTTAGTAGGTATTGCAGGACATGAATCCACTTGTAAAGTTATTCTAAGAAAGCACAAGAATCTCAGACAGTCAAGATTATAGCCAGTGATCTTATCCCTGTAATAGAAAGAAATATCAAAGAAAAAGCAATTCAGGACTATGGACAACCACAAGATATCCACACTACAACCACTCTTAAGTGGCTGCCAATATTTGAATAACATCCTAGAAGAAGACAGGCTAAAATTGATATAAGAACATAAAAGCAAGAATACTGAGTCAAACCAAAGGGTCACCTAGACCTTTTTTCTTTTTTTTTCCTCTTTTTTTTTAAATCTGTAAAGATAATGTTTGGAAAAGCTGTGTGATGCTTCATTGTAGAAAGAAGGGAAAGACAATCCAAGGAAAGGGAACGTTTCAGTTGGTCCATAACTTGCAGCACTTGTAGTTGGCTGCCTGAAACAATAAGGAGTTGAACTTGCTCCTCACATGCGTCATTACTGCATAGGCTGGAGCCCTGCCTAACATTCAGGCTGGATGCCTTGAAAAGCAAGTAATGAAAGGCTTATATGCTTAGTTATTAGTATATAAATGAATTACTACTGTTCCCAAATAGATTTTTTTGGCCTGCAACAATTTATAGGTGAGGGACATTCCTACAAAGGTGGTATCTCTGTATTTGATAGCCCTCAATGGATGTCAGTGGGTTATTTAATGACCCTTTAGACTGAAGTGAACTTTTATGATTTTTACAGCCTTAATATACTTTATGTGAGGAACCCAAAAGGGACACCTGTTGACTTCAGAGAGATTCGAGCCAGAAAAACTGAGAACCACTAAAGAAAGGCTAAGTAGAAAAGGTTTGAAGAGAGTCCATTCACTGAGGGGAACAGCTAACTATTTTTCCAGGTTCTGTGTGTATATACTAGACCCCTTTGAACCCTTCAAACAGCTAATACCCAAAGTGCAATGTAAGAATACCTACACACGGCAGAAAAAAAAATGTAAAGAGGTACTCTTACTGGTACTGTGTGCTAATAAAACAGCCAGAGTTAAAGTGTGCTGTCTTAAAGTATTAAAATTTGGGCAACTTTGCATTTGTGAAACTTCCCCTAGCTGCCTTGAATACTTTCACAAAGCTGTTTTAAGTACTTGCTCAAAGTCATGCAGCAGGTCTGTGTAGTAGCAGGGATCTAAATTAAGGTTTCTTAGATGCTAGTTAGTTCTTTAACCACCAGCTCTTACTCTGAATGGGCACAATTATAAGCAGATATAATTGAGGAGAACCATTATCACAAAATTTTCAGAGAATCTAATATCCATAACACAAATCTGCCCAATCTTAATGCTGCCTTTTCCTTAAATAATATTTTAAAATCTCCTCTATGGTAGAGATATTATGGAGCTACTTCCGCATACTTTAAAGTAAGATTTACTAGGGATGGGCTGAAGGGAAGACCAAGGTATTTATAATAACATCTTTACCTTCAAACTGAATGGCAGCAAAACTTTTGCCACTTCCACAGTATTGTAACTGAGATAAAACACCTTCAGGATTTACAGTGACAAAAAATACGTTATGACTGTGGCTGTTGCAGATAGTTTGATAAGTCCTGGCAAACTAAAAATGACAGAAATATTGGTCCTCTATTAACTAATAAGTACACATCCAGAAACTTCACTGAATCTAAAAAAGATCGATGTACATAACATTTACCAACTAAGGTATGTGACCTTTGCTGAATAACGACCTGTATAATAAAATGGTTGCTGAACTGGATCATAGAATGAGGTGGTTTGTAATAAAGATCATGCTATTGCAACATTATACTTTGGGGCAGGAAGCAGATACGTCAAAATTCTGATGATATTTAACTCACACTGTCTATTTAATCAATATATTCCTTAGTAACCATAATGATTACACCTACATCAAACTAATAGTGAATGCTTTTCTTTGTTTGAAGTAAACTGTTTCTATGAAGATCAAGCACTAGAATAGATGAATATAACAATGCCAGTATTCTCAGGAACCATAGGGTACTTTTACTCCCCCTCTGTTTTTCACTTGATGCTCTGCAACTTGCCAGGCTTAGAATAAAAATAAAAAATATCTGACCTGACTGCTTAAAGTGACAACCCTTATCAACTGATACTATTCTGTCACAGTAGTTACACTACACAGTAGAGTGCAGATCTTTTCATTCTGAGTGACAGAATCAAAAAAGTCATTGGAATATTTCCACTACTGATTTCTGAGCTACTGAGATCCAAAAATCCTAGTGCTTTCTACTCATGAGCATGTTGACAGCAAAGCACTAGGCAGGACATTTCAAAAAGCTCTTCTAACATGAATAAATACATAATATAGGCAAACAAAACCTCTAGACTTCAACGACTTAGCTGTGCCACCTTTACACTTTACACTCATCCACTATTAGACCGGACTACATATTTGAGGATGATTTGACCCCAAATTACAGCTTTTTATTGTTTGTTTTTCAAAGAAAGAAAAGAAATGGAGAGTGCATTAAGGGTCTAATGCCATCCTCTCTCGTATCTAAATACAATGTACACTTCTGAATATGAGAAGGTGTTCAGAAATATTGTTCATAGATTGAGCCAAATGAGTGGAGGCAGCTGGAAAAAAACCCTACAGTTATAAAAAGGATATTCAGGTTATAGATTTTCATGTTCCCAGGTTTTATGGAAAGAGATCATATGTCAACAGTTTAAAAGGAAACGAAAACTTGTACTGTTTGGGAAAGGGGCCTAGTAAAATTGTTCAGTGATCCACTGTTGCTGCCTACCAAACACAGTTACAGAAGTAAGAAAAATATAACATAAAGCTAATATTGTTGTGTGCAATATCGAAAGAATATAAGTGGCACACAGGTTTGAATTTACTGACTTATTCAGAAACTAACCTTCATATTAATGGACCATGCAGTTGTGGAAATACACTGAGGTTGTGATCCTTTACTGGCACTAGGTAATACTAGAGAAGCTATGTTAAACAGCAGTGAATGAGTGACATAAGAATGTAGTTTGCAACATCTCAAAAGGCATAAAGACAATTTGCAATATTTTTTTCTGTTCTTTCAAATAAATTTTCTCATTAAAGTAAAATTATTCTTGCTAGGATGTCTCCCTGTGTTTAAACTCCTTACTTCAGAGGTCATTCTTCAAAGGAAAAATGTAAGTGCTTATACTAGACATAAATTTGTTCCATGTATGCATTGAAAGGATACCTAGGACTACTTTTGTGCATGTGATTTAAAACTGTGTATTGGTTCACAGTTTAACTTTTATAATTTTTTTCAGATAGTGACTCTGTTTGTTTTTTCCAACAGGTATAGTTTCTCTTTGTTTGGTTTCTTATAAAAATGTTCAATTCTTCCCAATTGCTTTATTCTCTTTCCATGTATTTATTTTTTAGTTTCTTTGAAAATTTATTAGTTTTAGCATGCAAAGTCATATCTTTTGTGAACATATACTCAAGAAGCATAGTTATTATCTGAAAAGGGTCAAAATGCATATTTTTGCAGCTACAAAGCTAAAGCTATAAATACAGGGCTGGAGTTACTTTATGAAGTGAATGATAATATGTTAATAAGATTAATTAATATTTGCTGTACTTACTATCATTCTTTTTATCCATAAAAATGACTGTTCATATTTCTGGGTTTTATAAGGCAATTTTCCTGTCCCTTAGACTTTTAACGTCTCTGGAATCACATTAGTGGCAGTTTTCAGTGCTCTTTTTTTCTCAGCAGTCAGCTTCTCTGTTACAATTCAGTGGTTCGTCATTTTTACCCTGCTTGAAAAACCTTTGCTGTAACACACTGCTGGTCAGCCAACAGGCAGATCAAAAGTGCTACCCACTGAATGAGTAGTTGCCAACAAAGAGGGAATTACTCATAGGAAACCAATCTGTTTTTAAATGGTAATTCCCAAGAAAATACTTAGATGCCCTGAAATATCACAGCATTCTGCTCTCAAGGATTACTGTTTAAATTGTATTTTTCCCAATTAATAAATCTATGCATATTATGTTGCCTTCGAAAAATTTTTTAGTGTAAGTATTTGCAATTCTTTTTAGAGTTTGTAATTGGCTAAAATTGGGTTTATTTGACAGCTTATTTGGGATGTGCATTAGTGACTCAGAGATGGAAAAAGCAGTTCCCTACTATCTCTAGTCATCCGACAGCACTTGGACTCTTTCCCCTACCTGAAAAACATAACCTAACCTAGCCTAGCATGATGCTCTAACAAATGCTATCAGAAAGTCCTGTTTGGACTTAGACTTTTATAGCTGAAGACTTGAATGTGACTTCTGGCTAATAACTACATTAATAATCAAAGGAAAAAAAGAAAAGTAAAAACCAAAACGAAAATCCATAAAGAAAATACAAAATCCTGCCACTTCTAGTACCATGTTTTCCAATACAATTCTTTGCTCTTGTCAAAAAATCTAAATACCAAAAATCTGAATGAAGGTAAAAAAGTCCATTTTAAGGAGTACTGAAAAGACTGCACACTGCATCAGTATAGCTTCTGTAAAGCTTTATGTAACCTGATAATAGACTGAACAGGTTAGTCATGTGACTCATGGTGTAGATTGCTTCAAAGCCAGTTAAAAAATTCCTATACCAAATCCATCATTTCTACACCTCATCTGCACTCTCCTCTGTGCCAGTACAGCTGTTATTGAGGCCACACTGTAAAACAAAAAATGGAACTTGTAACAATTAAAATAACCCACCTTTGGGGTTATATTTAAGGTGGACCCTTTCGGTAATACAGTGTGTAACACAGCCTGTAAACACTAACATCAACACAACTGCCATGGCAGTAACAAGTGGCCAGAGGAGGAGCAGGAGCTTCTTAAGATGCCTTTGCCATCAAAGCCAAGAACTGTATAAATACCTACCGTCCTGGTCCAGCCTTGAAGGCTGACAGCAGAAGACACAAGTGGGGAAAGGAAGAGAGGGTCTCTTTTTTCAGAAACTTCATTGACTGGGCAGGCAGGGAGTGCAAAAATGGGAGTCGTATATACCTATTCTTTTTACCATTGAGCATATAGCCCATATTTTGGCACTGAATGTAAGTGATGGTGAAGTGAAAGTGATGGTTCCACATCTGATTGCATTCAGACTATTAGGAATGCTTGAAAGGCAAATCTAAAATGCAAATCTTTTGGCTTAAATAATTTCCATGTTCGGCAATAAGCAATGATAAAAACTGTCTCAAGTTAAATTTACTTTACTTAAAATGTGTCAAATGTTAGTATAAAACAAAACTCAAGTAAAGAGGGCACTGGCAAACTGAATGTCAGTATAAATGTAATTCAGCTTAAATAGATGTTAGTTTTGTCTCTAATGATCTTTGTTATTTGTTGTATTCAGTGTTACAGTGTACAAATATATTTTCAGAAGGTTTTTACTGGATACAATGCATTTGATTTGCCTCTGAATTTCACCACAGTAATTATTGTAGAGATCTGAACAAACATTGTAAATCATCAGTTAATGAAAAATGGGTTTGTATGTTTCACTCAAAAATTTCATTGGATTATCCCCATCTAAAAAGATTATAAGCAATTTTGAAATTAAAGAGATACAAAAATATATCTCATCAATAGACATGAGTGTGTGCTAAATCAGAATAATTTATTCCTCTGATTATTTAAAGCCATAAGATATGCAACAGCTATATAATGGGACCGCTATCAGCCAGCATTCAGAGAATAGTAAACGTAGAGTGAAAGCAACCAGAAAAGTTGTTTTGTATCTTACTTTTTATTTTTGGCCAGAGACATAGCGTAAATAAACATTCAGCTGAAGGGAACAAAAGATTTTCTTTTTGCTCAGAACCAAAGACTTGTGCTTTTCAGTACTCTGAAATACAGAATTGGCTTAGTTATATTTTTCCACATTAAAATCTTCATAGAGTGATGAAAAGATAGGTAAACACATATAAACTCATTTTCAGGAAGGCACAGGTAATTTCATTCAATGCACTTTCTCTGGGGAGCTTATTTGATGAAACATGCATTGGTTACATTATTGATGCTTGGTTTTGTTTCTAGTTGACAAATACCCTATGCAGGTTATCCAAGAGAGCTATGGGGATGGGGTCCATCCTTTAGGCATTTGTGGACTCTGGAAGCAGTTTGGTTTCCAAATTTTTAAAGCCCTCCATACTCCTTCCCTTCTCATCACAATGTCTCTCAGTCTATGGAGAAGACAAACCATAAAAATTGAGATTATAGAATGGTTTGTGTTGGAAGAGACCTCTAAAGATCATCTAGTCCACTGCCCTGCCATGGGCAGGGACATCTATCACTATCTATCAGGTTGCTCAAAGCCCCAGCCAAGCTGACCTGGAACTCTTTCAATGATGGGGCATCCACAACTCTGGACAACCTGTTCCAGTGTCTCACCACCCCCATCATAAAAAAATTTATTCCTTATGTCCAATCTAAATCTACACTCTTTCAGTTTAAAACTGTTGCCTTGTCACTACAGGCCTTGGTAAAAAGTAAAAGTATGTCAGTGGGATGTCTGGGTTTAAGCCTCTGATTCCAAACCCTGTATTACAATCGTGCAGCAATACAGCAAAATATAATAGTTGCATGCTTTTAATACAGGAAATGGTATTAATGATTTATACAGGAAATCTTATACTGGCAAATCTCAGCAGCAGCAGCAGCAGCAGCATCATCTGTTTGGGCTCTGTTAGACTATGCATAAATAGAAAACTTCTTCCTTCCCTCATTATCCAATTCTCCACACATGTATGCACATAAATAGGCTCAAGGAAGGAAGCATGCTTTAGAGCACTCTTTCCTCTTTCCCTTCTCAACCAGATGCAACAGCTCCCACAATGGCAGGTCCATGCACACAGGCAAGAAGCATATCTCCTCCCTCCCTTCTTCCCTGAAATCGAATTTTGTGGGAGAAACGACAGCTTTGGGCTTTCAGCCAGGCATGCAAAGGCAGGTGCAGCTTCAACAGCCATTCCCTCCTTCTTCCAAGAGAAAGTATCTGCAGCTTATCATGATGTTTGAGCACATATAAGCTAAGCTCACTGAGGCTTCATAACAGCTCGCAAATGATAGCAAAAATACTGATTATTTTTTTCTTCAAAAGAGCAAAAGCAAAATGAGCCCTGAATTTTGGCAGAATTCAACCCTGAGGAATTTTACCTCAAGAGATGAAAGATTTAGAGGCTGCAAGAAAGCACTCAGAAAACCCTACCTATCGGATCTCACAATCTGTTTTCTCCTAAAGCAGACATATGGAAGATATAAACAAATAACAGAAATTCTTGGTGAAAAATGTAAAGCCATCCAAGTAATTAGATAAACAGGATGTTTTCTACATTTATTCTTTGTATTATAGGTGTGTGTGGTGGGAAAGACAGGAGCCTACACAAAACATATATACAAGCACACATTAACACTGCAAACATGTAATATCTGCCCTAAGTTACGTACATGCTTCCATAAAAAAACCCCAAAAACTGAAATGAAAAAATCCAGTTAAAAGATGCATTTTGAAAACACAAGACTGTGCCCTTGCAGTTTGAAAATTATCACACTAAAAACATCAGTGGTATATTGTCTATTCGTCTCCCCATTAGCATATGAGAAAATGGAAATTTTTGCTTCAGGGAAAAGAGAGGAGAAAATGAAGGAGCCTTTCCCTTTCTGCTTGCGTAATGCCAGCACTGGCTCCCCCCCCCCATCATGCAGCCTCTTTTGGTGCTTTGGCAAGTTGTTTTGCTGCCTCTGAATGAAATCTTTGCTCTTTCTGCTCCATTAACATTACAGGTGGAAATTGTATCTACTCAAAGTGGCTTTAACGTACATAATCTGCCTCTTTCTGTCTCTCCTTGTTATACGGCTATGTAGGTGGCCTTTAGTTAGGCACACTGCTGTCATTTCAAGGGCAATGGCATATGCAAGTGAGTACCTGGATCCCTTGCTGGGATTTTAAATGCATTAAATTAAATGGCTTTTCAGTTTCAGCAAAAGAGTTTGGGAACAACTTGAAAGTTTCTGTATTGGATGAGTCACCATGTTTTGTTACCAGAGAATGACAAACATCTGACAAATGATAACCTGCCTAGAAATGAGGATACTACTAACACAAACATTCCAATCACCTTGGAGAAGCAGCATTTCTGCAACACAGATTTTTTTTTTCTTAACTATATTCGCAAGTGAATAATGGAAAAGGCTAAGGAGACATTAATCTGCTCTATTTTATACAGAAAAGAAAGTGATGGGGGACTCTGAAGCTCTAATGGCAATTTGTGCACTTTATCTGATTACTCTTGCAATATAATAAAACAGTATGAAAAATTATTGCATTGTTATGATATAAAAAGTATTTTCAGGCAATTATAATAAACAAGAAGCACAAAACACATTTATTACATTTTATTGCTGTGGCTTCTTTTATAGTTAAAAATAAAAATCATGAGAGACATTCAGAAAGATGACTTATGCAGGAGGCATTATGACTCATAGGCCTTACAAAACAGATGGGACTTTTTATTAGGGTTGGGCAAATCAAATAACAAGTATGCTGAATAGCATACTTATCAGATATATCGATGACAGGAATAGGGCTTTATTCTCGCTATGTCTTTAGTAATTTCACAGCAGTGCAAATTCATTCACTTCAGTGGGACAACTCCGTAGGTAGATGTTAAGAAAGATTTATCTCATTGCTACATATAAAGGGCTATATGTCAAAAAGTTCTCCTGATCCCATTATTTCTTACATTTTTCATAAACATCCATAAATAACTTCAACCATTTCAGCCCTTTTCTCCATCTTTTTATATGAGATTGTCTGCCATTATAGAACAAAATCATACGCATGCTCAAACAAACTGGCATGCTGTTCTGATTAGTAGTATAACTGAAGTTAACTGGGTTGTTCACATGCTCAAGGGAACAAATACTTAAGTATATTCCAAATCATGTCCACAGTGAGTCAGTTGCTCTTATTTCTGTACTGTGGTTCATCCCATGATGAACACAAAATTCTGTGAATATCCTACCATGCTAGTAGCACCCTGGATAGTAACCTTACAAACTGGAATATCACTGGTTTTGTATAAATTTAATTCTACTAAAGGCATAACATTTTCAAAAATGCTTAACAAGTTTACATACCTGTTCCCATTGTCAGAACTTAGGTTAAGCACTTAAGCATTTTTATTTGGAACCATCAATTTTCAGTGAGACTTAATACATGTCACATTAGATAGCAGAACCCAGATATTTTAAAAGTGTGTCCCAAATTCTCATTTGTATACTATGGAATTAATCAGTATGAAAGAATGACATTAAAATCCGTCCAATACCAACATTATTTTAAAAAAAAAATTTTCCTATTCTTCCTTTCCTGACCCCTAAGTATTTTCTCTACCTGTTCCTCTCCCAGTACAATTTTGGAAATCTTACATACTGGGTAATGCTGCTGTGTCCTGCCATTCTGCATAAAAACAATGTTCAGAAATTGAGTAGAATAGAAATAGAACATGAAATTTCCAAACATAGGATGAACAGAAAAGAGCTGTAATCATTCTGTAGGCATCAGATTTCCTTGAGGAGAAGAAACACACACTTAAGCTTATTAAATTTAGGAACAAATCTTTGGGAAAAAAATCACTAGTTTCAGCTGATGTCAATGGGAATTTGATTATAAAACAATATGTGATATTTTTTTCTATTCTCAGAAACAGATTGGTAGACAGATATAACAACACCTAGGGCTGAGAAGCAGCGGAAGCTTTCCACTATCATTCTCTTTACTCTCTATATTACACAACAAAGTTTCACAGACATGTGCTTGGAAGATGGTAAATATCATATCTTCCTCTTTTAGAATGGGTAACCTAGATATGAAGAAACCTCCACTGACTTTGAGGCTCAATGCACCAAGTTGTGCACTTGTCTGTGCTACTTACGAACAACTGAGGAAAGCTGAGTGGGCTAACAGATGTTGTTGTACTGGGTATAAGCACAGTTTCTCCCTCTCCAGCACAAGGAGTAACAAAGTTGGGATCGTGCTTCCCAGAATGTCTTGCTTGTCTCATGACTGTGAGATTGTTTACTCACAGGGGTGTCACATCCTCTTCATGCTTTTTGCTCACTCTAAGAATAACAATCTGCTACTACCACCAGTTTTGCTCAAGTTAGAGAATGATGCTTGAAGATTTTGAGCTCCAAACCTGCACGTACACTTGGAACATATGCAAGTAGATTTTCAGGTTTTGGTTTATTTTTTGTGGGTCTGTTCTTTTTTTTAATAACTCTTTGAAAAAGCATTTTTCTTGTCAATGAATATAAACATACTCATCATGTTAATTTTCTACTATAGTTGCTGTGAATTCACTGGAGTTGTAATAGGGCTTGAGCCAGTATCACAGAAGATTCCACATCTAATCATGTCTCTCACTAAGAAGAACAGCCTCACACTTATAGAACATGCAGGTTTCTCTTAAGAAAGACAGCATAAATGGGAAAATTATTCTAATGTTTCTGTAGAAAATTAAGAATTCATGCCATGGAAAGCATAATAATGATAGCTGTACTATATAGAAGGGATTCTTGTATTTTGGAACTCAATGGATCTGATTTCCTATTTCTGGCTTTATCACAGATTTCTTCTAAAAACCTAAACCAGTCACTATCTCTGCATGTCACAAATTCCAGTTTTTCCAAATCAGTATAATATTTCCATCCCTTTGACCATTTTATCTCTTTAGACTTTCATCTCTCAAGAGAAACAACAGTGTAAGTGGACACTGAAGACAAAGAAATCTTAACCATTTCAGACATGCTTTATATAAGGTTTCAATGTACTGTGGTGGCCCAAATAATAAGTATAGGAATAAAAGAGCATTAACACATACATTACATTAAAAGATGTTGTTACAATGGCATTAAGAGGATGCAGTAATGTTCACCAAACTTAAAGCATATTTCCATCACTTTGTGACTATATTATGTTGTGATATATTTCCAGATTTCATTCTATCTTTTTCCCTGTGGTATCTGCTGCTTCATTGAACTAGTTTCCTTAAAAAAAAAAGCATGAAAAGAGGCTGTTTACAGTGAGATTTGTACTTCATATGTTGTAGATAATGAAGGAGGCAGAAGATTTCAGAAAAAGCACATTAAGGATGTTGAATATGATCCTGAACAAGCAGATTTTCCCTCTCTCCCTTTCACAATGCCAAAGTAATATAAGACTTATTACTTATGCTAGATCCTCAAAAGTAAAAACCTGAGTTCTAGTCAGGAGCCTAATTCTCATAGATTTCTCATTGATGAGATCTAAATATCTAAATAGCTATAAGGATCTAAGTCATAAACTAGACATTTTCAGGAAGTCAATAATTGTATGTTTCTTGTTAATTTGCCCATCATAAAGAATACTATATACCTGTAATTGCAACTGTGGCCAATATAAACATTCCTCAAACTGATGTAACATCTAATTGTTTTAAAAGTATAGAGAGAATTTTGGAAAACTAGAGATACTGATGTATCAAATTTGTTATCTGAAGCTCGCAAGTATTTCTGACAATTTTTTATCATAATATTTGTTTCTTGGTTCTCTAACAATTACCTGGAATACTACTAATAAAAACTGATCTTTCAAATATCCATGAAAATTCACGAACTATTAGGTGCAAAGGGGAGAAAAATCTTTGTTGATAGTTTGTGTAGTATATTCACTGCAATAACGATTTTGCTATCGCTGTAAGGCTGGATGAGATCAACTAAATAAGGCCTATATAGAATTATAATAATATAACATATAAAGAAAAGTTTAGGAGATAAAGTGAATAAATTCTCTATAAGAATAAAACGAGTATGCATTCATGCAATTAATAAATTTACATCAAGGTAAATAAGGGTTAATGAGTAAATTTTAATTCTCATAATTCACAAATTTCAAGCTTTGATTTTCCAACCTTAATTTGTTTAAAGGTATTGCAGATATAGAAAAGTAAAATGGTTTATAAGCATATCATTGCAAATATTAGTCTTTGCTTTCCAAAAAAAGGCAAAAGAAGGAATCCGTATGCTCATAGGTGACCAGATTGGGGAACATTTCCTGTTTAAGTATTGCATCACCGTCACGGCCCAGCAACTTAATGCTCTACCCACTTAACCATCTGTCCTATCCCACATCTAACATTTTAGCTATTTAACTTCAGAAATGAAAATTCTAACCAGTAATGTTTCTCATTAATGTAAAATGTGTAATTATTACTTCTGCATAAAAAGATAAATATCATCATCCATTTTAGGTACATGAATTAGCTCTGATGCTATAAAGACTATAATTCTTACAATGAGGGAAAATAATTAGAGGAATTGATGATAAGAAAGAACAGTAACTACACTTTCTCCCCATTTACAGTCACACCTGCTTAGAGATTAAATTGTATTTTTATGCTACATTAAAACAGCATTTTCTACAGGAATGCATTATGTTTCTGAAAGGCAATTGCAAATGCCTTTGTGAACTCAGCATTATTTCGTGTTCTGCAGCAAGCATTTGTGTTAGTGTCAATTAATCTGTAATTCCACTTCTGAGAGAGAAAAAAAAAAAGAAAAGAAATGTCACTCAGATCACCACCCATATATTCCTACTCTTGTGAACTTTGTTGTGAGAGTTTTATCATCTTTTGCAAGCTCCTGAATCAGGAAGATAAAACTTTAATGTAATGTTTGATCTGAATGCAACCTCCTACCATTGTCACTCTCTGCTGACTTTCAGTCTGGGAATTCATATTTTTATCTAGGCACTCCAATGTCCCAGCTGCTATAACAACTATGCCAGTTTTGATCATCACATTTGATTACATAATTAATAAAAATTATTTTATTTTAAAGATAAGCTTGCCATCATTTTTTATGGCAAAATAATCTTCTTCAGGAACCACTGGTCATTATTTCTGTCAAACCTCCTCTACACTTCACTGAATTTCTTTTCACCTAGCTGCCTTTCAAGGAATTAGAAATGTAACCAGATATTACCAGCTGTTCTTTCTCCTAGCATCTTAAAGTACAACTGGGTGAAAAGAATTGCAGTGAGTGTGTAGTTACTATGTTTACTATGAGATCTCACAGAGAAACAGAATAGGTTGTTTAATGTCTCCTAGAATCAAAAGAAACAGGAGGACAACATCTGTTCTAAAACCCTGCACCATGGGAAAAGAGATCATAAAGCTATCCTATCTGGCTGGAGTAGTTTCAATAATTGTAAAAGGGCATGGGTTTACCTGGTCATTCTTCATTTTGTCAGGTATGGTTTTGAACTCCTTGGTGAAGACAACAATTCAGTATGTAAAGTTCAAGCAAAAAGAAGCCCAGTTGTTCTTAACAGCTCGAAGTGTACTAAATACGTGACAAAGCCAAACCCAAAATGACTGTTCTTGCCAATGGATGCCATCAGCCAGGTAATCATACTCATAGGTGGATTGACTGCTTTTCTTTAATAATTCAAATTCTTTTTCTATTTGTTGGCAGATGTGGCGATTCAATGCTTTCAAAGATCCCTGTTGGCACCAGAGAAAGATTTGCTTTGCAAGGACAAATAGGCTCTCTCTCACATCCACAATCATAATTACACTACCTTTGTTCTTACAATAGCTGCTTTTATGCACACTGTACAGAGTTCATATTATGACTTTTGAGTCTGGCTGATTACTTTCATTGATTCTAAATATTAAGTACTAAGTATTTCAAATAGATTAAAGATACTGTAAATACAAAAAGATATTATATGATGCTCTAAAACTATCAGCAATAAAATCTAATCTTAATAAGTGACTAACATTCAGAAGTGTGATACTAAAAACAATTAAATGATTTTCAGGAATCAGTATAAGAGCTTGAATCGAGGAATCCTCTTAATGTATCTCTCTGGCTTATTTCCTGCTAGGTATTTGTATTTGTTTGCAATTACTGAAGTCATTCAATTCTTTACCTGATGGCAGATAAAGAATTCTGTAACTACTTTAAAAAATTATCATTCAATACATCAGAACTTTAAAAGAAGTACACTCAGCTGCTCAGCTGGATGAATACTAAGAAGACTACAGTTTACCCAGCAAATTAATAAATACAAGAGATATAGTGAATCTGAATTATTTGGTACCTAGTTCGATTTACACATATAATGGGAAAACATTACATATAGCAAGGCCCAGAGCAACTAGATCATGTTTTGCTTTGAGCAGAAGGTAGGACTACATGGCTTCCAGAAGATCTTTGCATCTGAACTTTCTATGACTTCCCATGTAAGTTCACGTGAATAATTAGCATCATACAGTCTGTATTTACAAATATAAATTTAAAAAAAAGTATAGAACACTGTGGTAGATCATTGCAATTTGACAGTTTAGTTAAAAGATCAGGATGGAACTTCCCTTCCCCAAATTCCTATTAATTACTTCATTGAAGGACCAAGCCAGCACTGCGAAGAGGTACTTCTAGCAGATCCTTTTACATGCTACTGAAGTCACTTGCAAGAGGGTTTGCACTGCACAGCATTAATTCTCACTACATCTAATTATTCCAGAACAATTGGTTTAATGTGGATTTCATTTACTCAAGCATTTTTGACAGGCTGTTTTGTTAAATATGGCAGTGAATTAAAACTCAATTTTTTTTAAAGTATGACATAATGTTTACTATGTTAGTCATCTGTAAAAAAAATTTCTCAGTGAACATCATTACTGAGTATAGGAAATGTGAAATAGAGGAATGAACTGGGCTGGAATAGTTCCTAACAGCACTGAGAAAGTATCTCTTGGCTGAGCTCTCTATGAAGAACAAAGGCTAAAGCTGTTAAATTGTCGAGGTCCACATCTTATTTTATAGTTGCTTAGTACCACAGGATCCAACACGGAAATCCAGGCAACAATACAAAGCTCCCACAAGACTTCCATGCAACACAGTGACACAGGAAATAAACTTTAAATAATAAAGCCATTTACTTAATTTTGGGGGAGTTATTCTATCTATTATACCATCCATATATAACATAGATTGTAGCCTAGCTGTTGTTTTACACATACGATTTACAATTTTATTAGTGCCAGATCACAGAATCACAGAATCGTATAGGTTGGAAAAGACCTTTAAGATCATCGAGTCCAACCATAAACAGATGAATGTCTATGATCCAAGAACCATGGCTATTCCTTCTGTATTTGAAGACTAAGGTAATTTAGGCCATAAGATCTATCTTAACAAGTATGAGGCATAAAAAACCACTGAAAGCATAAAGGGGAAAGGCTTGATTTTATGTAGGTGGTTCCAACTAAACTTCCCTCTTTATAGTTTCAGGAAAATAAAAACTACTAAACACAGAAAACTGAAAATCAAAATGATCTCTAGATATTTCCCCTTTATTTGCCTTCAAAATCAGTTAATGGTGCATGATGTGCAATCAATATTGAACACAGTCCCAAAGGACAGCGTACAGATTTTGAGTAGTGTAAAGGGAAAGGAATCTCTCTGAAACACTTGTTTTTTCAAGTGACCATTGCTTTAAATACAAATCTGAAAATGAGTCTAAACCAGCATACCTAGTAGAAATACACCGTAAAAAAAGTTTATATAAAGTTCCTTGTGTACTAATCAACTTCTGTGGGAAAAAATATTTTAAATCCAATTTTCAAAGCATTCTTAACTGATCCTCTCTTTATGTAAGACAGAGCTACAAAACATCCTAGTTTTCCACAAACAACTCTTCTCTTCCCTAGAATTCTGGCCTGAGGGGAAAAAAAAAAAAGTATTTTAGATATTTTTCTGAAGTGCATGGATGACATACAGCTTGGCAGAAAACAGTTTCTGTGATTAGGCTGAAGGACATATGGAACTCCCACACACGTCCATCACAAATGAAGTACATTTATGAAGAAAATTTCCAAAGTGTTCCAGATGCCTCAGGCTGAATGCACCTGTAGTTCATAAGAAATTCCTGACAGAAATATTGAACACTATGTAAGCAGAATTTGGTGCACATACCTAAAGCCATTTTAGGGCACTTTTGCATATATGCTAGATGAGCAGAACTTACATAGATAACAGACAAGGAAACTGTTTTCTCCTTATTAGTTCTATCATCTCCACATACAGCTAGTTAAAAAAAAATCACCTGCACATGTAAATACTGGTGACTGATAGCTCTGTGCAAGATCTTCATGTTCAGAGGCCTATCTCGCTCATTGCATCAGTAAGAACTGGAGGAAGCAACCCTTCACCAGACTCCTTGGTGCTGAATGACCTCTGAACAACTCAGGGAGACAGAAATAAGAGAAGCTCTTCCGAGTCAAAGAACAAGGAACTAAAAACCTCACTGAACATAAAGGGAGTAAGGGAACTGGTAAGGATCTAATAGTGCTTTGCTACATTTCAAACATTATGGCCGGTTTCACATGCACAGATCATTATAATTTAAGTACTTCTGTTGTATTTCCTAATCAAAAATTAACAATTTTTTTTATTCTTGAAAATCCTCAGTGTATAGAAATTCTGAGTAAAACCTCTCAAGAGTCGTAACAATAGCTTAAAAAAAAAAAAGTAGTCTCCAAAACTTATAACACAGGTCATATTTTGACTTTCTTAACATTCAGGAAGTTTACTGTGTTTTTAAAAGATACTAACTGCTAGACTCTATGGCATAAAATCTTGTAAAATTAAATATAACAAGACTTATGGTAAAACTGAAAGATAAAACCATTATATTTGTCCTGGCAGATAACAGCAGCACAAGAGTCAGAGTGAGAAACCATAGAGAGCAATGAAACGGTGTGTGTGCAGTGCATATGTGTAACCTTAAGAAGCAACATTATATTTTGTATTATCTTTCCTTCTCTGCTTCCTAAGAATTACTATCCTTTTTCTGGAAAGTGTTTGTTTATTTGGATTCTGTTTATTTTAAGAAAGTGCTACCAATGAATCCATTGAGCAGAGTATCTATGAAAGTACCACACATTGTCTGAAAGTGTCTCCTACTGCTGTTTTGTTTATGAATTATTCTAGCTCAAAAAGAGCTCATCTTGAATTCCTCAAGCAATTTGCATTCCTTGACTTAAGCTTTTGCCGCCTGGTTCTTCAACTTGATGCCAGCTTGAATAATCTTGTATCGATTGTCCTCCCCAGTCTCTTCACTGCATAGCTGGTTAAGGTCTCTTAATCTCTTTCTAAAGAATTTGAACCTTGATTTTCTAACCTTCTGAATAACTAAAATCCTTGAGTCTCAATTCTGAATGCCCTTTCCTACCCTTTCCTTTGCTGCATCATTTCCTTAATACCTCTCTTATAATGAGCTGATTAGAACTGCTCACCGTATTTCAAATGTGGTCTCGATCACTGCTGCCTTTTACAGTGCCAAAATCATATCTTCTTCTATTGAGTTCACATGTAATAGTCCTACTCCATTTAAGAATCAAAGATATTACTTATGCTTTTTAAATTAATTATTTTTTTCCCAATGAAGTCTAGATTCTGATATTTTTATTCATACTGAATGTAACTTCGTTCCTCAAATACTATCTCTGATTTAAAATGGGAGACTAACACAGAAAGAATTTGAAGTAGAATATGTTTTTGAGAGTTAGATGATACGTAGTCTAATCAGGATATAAAGTTTCAAATTTTCTAAATTTCTAGCTCTCCAGATTTCTGTCAGCATAGTAACTGGTTTGTGCTAGAGCGGATGCATTCACATGTAGGATTACTGTAATCCCTAAAGCTGATCCTCTTGATCTTAACTTCCACTCCCTGGAGGTCATGCTGTTATATTTGATTCTAAACTGTGATATCCTAACAACAACAACAGAAAATCTTCTGAAGGATTATTGTAGAGAACTGCAATAGAAATGTTAAAATTGGTATGAATGGAGAATGAATGGGCATGTGGAAAAACCGGAAGGAGCAAACTGGAGAGGAAGATCTATAAGAATGGCATGTATTGATGGCACCTAGATGGACACATGATCAACATCGCAGCACACCTTGGGACACCCAGGTTGGGAAACATAAGACAAATTAAAACAAGGAAAAGCCAACACTCAGGTTAAACAAAAGATTAAGCTGTAAAAGATGACAGAAGGAAGTTAAAGAACAGAATAGGGGACATAAAACACTCAAATAGGGAGACAAAGGCCAATAAGTCCTGAAGAATCAGACACAGGACAAGCTACACAAACAAAAGGGTGCAATCATTGCCAGCTTCTAGGTGACACTAAAAGGCAAACCCAAATCCAGCACACACTGCCTTGGCCTCCTAGCTCCCTCTCCAACCTGTGCACATACCTTGGCTCTTGCCTTGCTCCCACAACTCTTTCCAGCTTCTATTTCTGTTCTGTCTGAGCAACAGGAGCAGCTGCAGCAACAGCCACTTAGGTTTGGGCATATATTCCCCAACTTGGTACCCTTCCATTTTATACATCTGTTTGAGTACTCTGCATGAGAGAAACTTTCAATTTAAACTTCTCTCAGATTTTTTTTCTAAAATGTTTCCTTCCATCAATACACAACAAAGACAGCTCCAAAGTCAAAGTAACAGTGTCAGTTTAAAGTGGCAGTGGTTCTTGATATTTATAATGCAGTGCTGCATGAACTAAATAAAAAATTATTTAGAAGATGCCTGTACCAGATGTGAGGCCAAGGCAGAGACAAATCAGCCAAAGTGTTTAAAACAAAACCCTCTGGGACTCCTTTTGTGTGCTCATTGTTTCTCCTTGCTGAATCTTCGCCCTCTCCCCAGATCTAATACTAATTTTGCAATTCTTGTATTAAAGAAATCATGACCACATCCTGGGGGCACTTTAAAGGGTTTTCTTCCCATATTTTCTGATTTGCTTATTATCTGAGAAGACACCTATTAAACATTTATCTTCCTGGGCTGCATGGTGGATTTCTTGAATAGACATCAGTTTAATGATGCTTTAATTCCCACCCACTTAAATGTTTTCTGAGAGAATTTTTCCCATCTCTTTCTGTCCTAAATTTAAAGTCTCTTGACCTGTGTTTATATGATTTCAATGTTTATGTATGGATTTCTGAAAGAAAACGCTTGATCTGTTTCAAAAGGTAGTATCTGCAAATCCAGTTTCTAAGCAGTCTGATTTCAGGTGAGTGTACCCCATGCTTTCTTCAGTTTTGGAGAAAAAGTTCTCTTGCTGCTTCAAGATGAGACTGATATTTCTAATAGTGTGTCCTCTTCTGAAAATCAGCATATTGTGTGCTTTCTGCTTTGATGATCCTTTAAATCTTTTCTTGAATACAGAATTTGCAAATGGCTTCAGCTCCTTCAACACTCCAACAGTGCACAATAGATTTCTGAATAATTAGCTATGCAGGCTAAAAAGCTTCTCCAAAAACCAATAGCCTAAATAAGCAGCATTTGAATCCATGCACATCCAAAACTGATTATGGATTAGGGTGATCAGTAGGCCCAACATATCCATCAGATCGGATATTAGACTGTTTAAACCCATGCCTGCTTTTGACTGTATTAAAATAGTTATTTTCACCTTGTGCATGTCTCTTCAAACAGCACTGTAATACAAGGATATCCAACTTTGCCATTTCTTAGTAATCTGATTGTTATGGTGTATCAAACCCCATCTTCAGAAATATCAAACCAACTATCTTCAATAGCACTACTCAGTTCCATACAGAGGGCATGTAAGGTGCATTTTCTGAGAAGAAAGCGGGAGCGTACAAGCAACGTTCAAGAACTGCTACGGATACATAAATGGCTTTTTTTTGTCTCTCTTTTTTTTTACAGGGAAACAAAAATGAACCAAGAACAAACACAGAAAATACAGCATAAATATATAGATTTTTGTTCTTACTGAAGAGTATTTCCACATCAGTTCCTTACTGTCATATCCCTTCACCAGATTTCCCATCAGACTTTAAAGTCAGACAGAATAACTATGAATTTTACATTAACCCACTATCCTCTAGGACTACATTTTATCAGATCACAGCCAAATCTGATCAGAAAGTTCCGTTCTTTACTAAGAATGAGGCCCAATCTTGTTTTATATTTTTTCACCCTGGATTTACATACAGATTAGACGGTCCAAACTCCATGGATATATAAGGAAAGGTTCTAGGCATGTTACTGCTGCTTCTGTTCACTGTCACTAGACATGAAAGCAGCACGTACTAGTTTTCATTTGCTCTTTCTATGGGATGAGTACCATCTGCTCAACAATGCATTTACACTATTGATAAACAATATCAAGGGGGAAAAAATATAAAAATCACATTTTGCATTATCTTTTCATGCCCTTTCCATTTCCATTGTAATGTACCCCTCCAGATATTTACAGTTTAAAGGATCACAGACTACACTGTGACTGACAGACAACACTTATGACAGTAGCCTACATGGCACTGAACAGCATAAATAAAATGATCCTATAATCTATGTCAGCAAGACACATTCCTAAGTGAAATGCTGAAAAGGGCAAAACCCATTCTACATCTTTTCTTGTGTTGCATTCACTTGTGCTTTTTCTCAAGCCTCACAGGAGTGCACTCTATGGTTAATCTAACTGTAAAAAGTTCAGTTACTCCTCAATTCCCTTCTACTGGATTTTTGGGGGATCTGTTTGAGGAACTTTGTAGGGATGGACTAAAGGGCTGTCACCTGTGTCACTGTGGTTTAAACTGCAATTTCCCTGCAAAGCATGTAATTATCAGACAGAGAAAAAGTTCAACTCATATGTTTGCCCTTAGTCCAAGATAAGCTGGCTAGACCAGTATGAAGGCAATAATAAATTTAGATGAGATTTTTCATAAGTGAATAGGGCTCAATTAAAAGCCCAGTTAAGCTTTGCAGTGAAGGAAAGTCTGGCAGCTGAAGGATAGAACATAAGGGCGCAAGTATCACATTAAATGATCAGCACAGAGTTCAGGAGGAAACATATACTTTAAGATATTCTGCAACTTGAACACCTTACTGCCTATTTTTCACAATTCATTTTATATACAGTAAGTAATTTAGGGGAGAGAGTGCTCAATCCAATAGCCTTTCAAAACAAAAGAGCTTTCCATTGGTATCAATGAACTTGAATCAGTCCCTTAAGAAAAAAAACCAAACAACTACCACCACCACCAAAAAGCCCTAATTCAGCAGATTTATAAGAAACTCCGTATAATTTATATAAAATTCTTCTGTACATGGAACAAACTGCTCTTGATCAGAATGCAAACTACATAATATGTTAATTATTGCTATTCTAGTTAGATTATATTAGTCTTCAACAATTTAACAGTTTATATACAAAGTTGTGGTTTGTTTGTGGGTTTTTTTGCCTGTATGTAATTATTTATTTAAATTGGCTTACTTATAACCTTCATAGTCATTAAGAAAAGTAAAAGTAGAAAAGTACAAGAATTCTGAGATTCATATTCCTTTGGAATGTGAAACGTTCATGGTTTTGTTTTCATCTTAAATTGGAATAAAATATTGAATAAAATATTTCAAAATATTGAAAATTTGTGATTTAAAATAAATAAAATTTTAAAAGGTGGAAACATCCTCACTTCTTTTAAAAACATTTGAACATTCTATATAATTTCATTCCTGCAATATTTTTTTTATTTTGAACTACGTTAACACTAAGTGTTAGTGGTGGTTTATACAAGACACAGTTCAGCTATTTTCTCATGTATAACACAAAACAAAGAACATTATTTTATTAAAGATATAAATTCTGTATTTCTTATATACCTAAGAAGACTATCATGGCTACACAGCATCGCTAATTCAGCAACCTATTTTTAATTTCTTTGCAAGAGATTATGTGATACTGAGAGCTCTTTATAGTGTCCAGTGAAGATAATAGAGTCCCATTGATGGCAATGGGCTTTGGATTAAATCCTAACTGTTGTTTTCACCAGTGACTTGGAGAGGAGAGGACATGAATTCTCAGATGTCTTTCTGAAATCTCTTCCATATAAAAGAAATTGCTTGAGATCATCTCATGAATTATAGCAGTTCCAATAATAAGTGCTGGCCCTGCTTCAAAAGACAAAATATTGGAAGACTATCTGTCTCTTACAATGTGCTTAAACTCACTTTTCAGTAGCTGGTGCCAACCAATCTATTTCATATAAATTGAACTGAAGTTCTCCAAGGAGATTTTCTGTTCAGGTTCCCTAGAGATTTCGTAGTTGCCAGCACAGTCCATGTCAAATTTACGGCGGAGGGAAAGACAGTCAAGTATGAACCTAGCTAGTCTTCTTAGAAACATATTAGGGGAAAAAGAAGTTTTCCATTCAAGTTCCTTGTGACAAATCAGCCTCAGAATTATGAAAATTCAGCATGGGGATGTGAGAGACAGTAGTATAAGAGTCCTAAATCCTTGCGAACTCCGTTTCACCATCGTAAATTCACTTCTTATCCCTCAGTAAATTGCTTCTCTCTGTCCTCTCACTTCTCTGAACCTTTAGTAGACATAACACCTTTCCTCCACTGTACCTTGCTCTTCTTTATTCCATCTCAGTCTTACAGTATATATTGCAGGGCTTCAAACAGGAGTAAAATTCTCATCTCTGTATACATCATTCAAATTCTTTGCTGACAGAATGACGAATTTGTTAATTCCTTATGATTAATTAGCTAATGTTTGCATTACACTTAAAACAAATAACTGTGTCCTTCAGGTGCCAAGTGTTCCACTTCTGCAATTATTTATGAAAAGGCACACAGTGTTTGTTTGTGCAGCCCATCTAGACAACATTATCAACTGTTCAAAGACATTTTTATGCATTGTTCCTTGTTGGAACCAGTCCATACATGGAAGCACAGCACTATAAGAAGTTCAGAGGCAGCTTACACCTTCTCCCAGTCTATGTATCTATCTAAAAGCTTTAGAGAATGCAAGAACTGATCCTTCTTCAGTCCTCTAGAAAGTAGACTCTCCTAAAATGGCAGTGTTAGGTTTATGGTTGGACTCGATGATCTTAAAGGTCTTTTCCAACCTATATGATTCTGTGTGATTCTGTGTGAAAATAAAATATAAAGCATTAAACCTGTATCTTAGCTGTACTTGTCACTGGGCCTGTCAGCTGATCAGTCATAATCACGTTTTGTGTCAACTTCCCTATGTTTGATGTATAACGTCTCTTGAAAAAATCTGTAAATCAGTATAATACCTCCATACCAGCACGATATAACTACTCATGACTGCACAGGTACTTTATGAAACTACTAATAACAATACTATTGTCAATTCTTGACACTGACAAAATGTATTATTTAAATTTTTTTAAAAAGTTCTAAGCAAATACAAGCTCTAATCCAGCAAATAGTTCTGTGCAGATAAATTCTGATTTCTGCAAAACCTGGGAAGGAAGTCAGAACCTTTGAACTTAGGGAGGTTGGCAAAATCAGAGGCACTGTACATATCTCTGATAATATTTTGGTACACCACCTCGTTACTCCTATGCACACAGGTATCAAACTAGTTCTTTAAATGATACAAGTTTTGGTAACTTTCATAATTATTGGTCAATGCTGCACTCAGGATGATGCGTAGCAAAACAGAGACATACACATGACCAGGCTGTTAGCACTCAAGACTGACCGAGTGTGAATGAACTTCACTGGAGAAGCCAGGAAGCTGCCCTTCGCTGGGGTACTCAGCTCAGACACGCTGCCATGTGAATCCTGCACACCAGTAAACACAGTACTATGATTGCTAATAACAGGTCATAGGCTTTGTGCTAGGCTAACAAGGGTTTCAGGATTTGTTATGCTTTGTCTTGTTTTGGCTTGCCTGGAACTTTGTTCAGCTTGTTTAGCTGCAGCAGCAACTACCTAATGACCAGGTAGCTATTGCCTAATTTTTTCTAGTTTTGCTTAGCTTTGTATAATCGTGTGGTGTAATGTCTACTGTTAAGAATTTTGACACAGATATGAATAACAACTACATATGCTGTGCACAATGAAGTGTCTCTGACCACAGAAGAATGATGAAGCATAAAGGAGTACAGGCAAGAGGTGATACCAAAGGCCTTGAAGGCAGGAGCAGAGAGTGGTACTAGAGGTCCCAGGGCTATCAAAAACTCACCAGAGGCTGGTTACCAATAGTAATGCAAACTTAGGAATTGGGAACATGCAATTCCAGCAAAGGAAGATGAACTCTTCTATTCTGAACATCTTCCCAGTGAATATCTCAGGATGCTCACAGCTCATCTTAACATTGCACTCCACCCCACACACTGAAACCACTGACCTTAGGACCCAGAGGAGCAGTGAAGTGGTGAGCATAATGTGAGAGAAAAGGGAGAGTTCACCAGAAGGGGTGATTTGTATGGCAAGCTTTAGCTTTAATATTGTTAAGGAGATTTAGTTTGTATTAAGTAGATGACTTAGACTGTGAGTGTTAGTATCCACTGAATGTTACAATATTAACTGACTAGTAATAATAACAGTTCATAGTATTTTAGCTACAGTTAAAACTTTTGGTTATGCCAACAATGAATTCCTGGCTTCACTGTAAGGTCCCTCCCTTTTGAGAGTAACACCACATAGTCACCTGGGCTAGAAAATGAGTCTGGCAAATGCGTGGCTATCTGCAACTGTCTATTTAAATCCTACAACAAATGCTTATCTGTATTTAACCACAAAGTTTAGTAATTTTGCCTCATCCCTCTCTGTTCACTAACTGCCTTCTCTCTCCAAGGAATGATATACTAATATATGCCAACAGTTCCTCAATCAGTGGGGCCCACATACACAGACATCAGTGTGTTCACATTCAAGCACAGAACCAACTCGCTAGAGTGCACTTAGAGAAACCAGCGCCATTCCTCTCCGTCTCCAAAGGTGTCCCGTAGGAATAATCAGACAATTAAAACTTCCAGTATATTTTCACAAAACTATATGATGCTGATGAAACTGTATTTGCTAATGGGAAGCTCTTTTAGCCAAGAGTCAGTGAACAGCCCTCATATTAAGCTGGGGAGGAGAAGGAAAAATAAGAAAGAAGAACAGAGAACAAGTAAATGCTTTTTCTGTTGTGCCACATAGATTATTTCAGGGACTGAAGAAAAGATTTATAGTTTTCTTATTGTCAGGGGCCAAATGCAGGGTCTCTCGCCACTTTTCCCACCAGCCATGGTAAGGCAACAGGATACCTCCTGCCTTTTGGCATTGAGACCTGCACGGACATAGTGGGCACTGTGCCTTTACTTTCACCATTAAACATCGCTTAAATGTTGACAGCAGCAGTTCTTCTAAAGCATTTGGCAAAGGATAGATAAAATTATGCTGCACGTGGGCTGCCATTGGTTTGACTGTCTCGACTTATGCATATATATAGTGCAGTTAGTGCTATGTATGCACCTTGTATGTGTATCTCAGCTAAATTTAAACTAAGTAAGATGCTGTTGCCAGCATAGCTGCAGCGACAGAGGATTCAGCACAGACTGCAACAATTCACTGGCAGCATCATCAGGGGCTTCGTGCGACCATGCCCAAGATGTCAGCCCTTTGAAAAAGGTTTAAATATGGCTTCTCTTTAGCCTATGCATTATCTTCCACAGCTGTAGTCACTTCAGAGGCAAGAAGAAAGAGGTACTCAGAATCTATTTATAGTGTGTAAAGGTTTTGCCTAAGGATAGGGATCTCCAGTGAACCTGCAATAAAATACACGTTGATTTAGCAATTTAGTGCAGGTCAGTTGTAGGTCATTGCTGGGGTGGGGAGAAGTTCCTGACCTACTGATCTGACAACATTAAGACCATTTGTAGCTGGAGAACTGAGGTTGTGATAGTTCAGCTCTCTTATTCGCATGTTTAGAGAAATAAAAGGTTAGTTATTAAAATGTTAAGTATATTAAAATTTATTTAGCTACTGCATATGCAGAACTAAAAGCATTATTCTTTGATACATATGATGGGTTTAATTAGAATAACCTCATTTCATCAAGACAATTATAAAGGATCTGGTGAGGGCCATGGAAGCATAGCTTTACCTGCTTCAGCTACTTAAATTGATTTTGCTTTGATCTTTGAGAGTTATTGTAGATATTATTTCTTATGAGAAAATATGATAATCTAAATCAGCATCTGGTTATCAAGTTAAGGAGGTTTCTTCTTTATAAGCAGGAAAGATGGCAATATTTCAGAATTCAGATAGCCTTTCAAGAGAAGTAGCCTAAGTCTCACCCCATCTGAAACAGTTCTCCTGGAACATGAAACCTAGGATACCAAATCTCATCCTTTTGCCCTAGTACAATACTTCAGTGGGGTTACTCCAAATTCACAGTATTTTAAATAAATTTAAAATGAGATCAAAATCAAGTTATCAGATGTTCCAGAGGCTTTTTCTTTATTTTTAGTAAGTAACCTTGTTCTTACTGATTTAAGAAACATCATAATTATATTTGTTCACACTAATCATGCAGTATTATTCACCAATATTTTTAACACTGTAACTTAAATATAAATTGTTGTCACAGAATATTCAGAACGGGAACAATAATGGTGAGCTACAGAATATGTTATTTATTTCTACAATTGGATAAAGGTATGACAGTTTCTTGTGTGAATTTTTTGACATGTAAGTATAAAGCCAGAGTTCTGCTAACTACCATAAATGTGATTTTGAAAGTTACTTTCAATTAAATATCATGCAGGTACATCTCACTGCTGATGGAAAAACTCAGGGACAGATGGAAGAAATAAATATATTTAGAATACAAATACAATAATTGCTGCTTTTTTTTTTTTCTCATTTTACTATTCACTGACCTCAAACAGAAGGGTAAAGATCACTGAAAATATTTGACCGCATTTTTCAAGGAAGTCCAGTGATGCTTTTTAATAGTTGAGATCTTCAGAAGTTATGGAGATTGAGGTAGAAATCATGACAATGAAACCCCATGAAAAGTTAAGTAAGTACAGGAGTCACTAACCATAAAACTTAATTGTTTAAAAAGAAGCCTCACTTAAAAATAAAATTGGGTGCCCCAATGAACTCAAGTATTTCCCATATTCCTTGCACTTTTAATGTTTTATTGAAAAACAACACGAAAACTTGGAAGCATCTGAACTGAAATTCAATGATGTTCTGCTAGGGAGACCAAAGGTTAATCTTTGAAATACAAAGGGAAGATCATCTCAGCTAACATTAGATGTCTACAATTAGACACGTCCAACTCTTCTAGTCATCCTACACTCCTTTTGTAGTCTTGCGGATGTAATTTTCTTTTTTTCACTTGTTCTCTTAATCTTCTTCAATGAAATTTCTCTGAAGGGGTATTTTGTTTCTCTACTAATTCCAGCATAGAAGTCTCTAATTAAATTAGTAGCTCTAGGGCAACAAGGACTTAAAGTGTCAGCATTAAGTTTAAAGTCGTCATGCATCCTGTATGAAGTGTTACACTTCTCATAAAGTTTCACATTAAGCAAAAAATATGAAGAGAAAGGAAGATAGCTGGGTCCACAGAAGCACCAGAGCTGAGGTAAATAGATATATGTCTTGTTCATTAGCTGAATGCAGTTATTCTGAGACCTGTCCCACTCATTATGAAAACAGCGTGGGGCTGAAGTATGAATAACCCTTCCAAACAGCCTCCCCCATCAGACAAGTGAGGGAGACATATATTCTATTCTGTGTTTTATTACAGTTGAACAAATATTTGTATCCTGAAGGAAATTATTGTCTTTCAAAATTTGTTGTTCTCTAATAAGGGTGAAAAGTCAAAGTAGTCTCACAGGCCTATGGTTGTGTTTACATTCTGAACTGTACTTTAAATTAATAGTTTCCTAGGAATACACTATGAATGGTGAAAATTGCTTTTGACCTTTTTAGTTAAAAAGTATGACATATTTAAAATGGATTTTTTCATCCAGAGGATCTATTTTTGGCAAATTTATCTGTTCAGAAATAAATCTGAAAATACAGGCAGTTCTGGGTTTTTTTGGCTTAAAGCAACTGATTGTTTTTAAATACAAATGTTGTATTAAAGGTAATTGCAGCAAACAAAACATTAAAAATGAAAAAGAAAAGGTAGAAAATAATTTCTACCTACTTTTAATGATTTGCTATTACCATTGACCATTATTTCCATTGTCTCAGAGGATTAGAACAGCTAGTACTTCACTGCAATCAGCCTTCATTCAAAAGTGACATTTTTGTGTAATTGGTACCCTTCCAGTTTAACAATAGTCTGGATTAATGAATATTAGATCTAGATAGTATTCCTGAGGCTCTAAATCAAGTAGAAGTGCTTTACTTTTAGAAATACTGACTGACTTGTGGAAGGCAGGTGTACCTCCAGATAACAGTTCGGTGTATCTCTGTCCTGAGTGTTCAGCTAGCCCTGTTTCATGGAAATAGTTGGCAACTGATTTATTTGGAACACTTCTCAGATTTTACTGCTTTCTACTAAGCAGTGCTTTCTATTTTGTGCTGACCTAGTAGTCAGCATGTTTTACTGATTCCTGCCACATCAGGCACAGACTGAAGTTGTTTTTTGATTTTTCCATTAGCTGCTAATAGATCTAAAAGCATTCCTTATTATTTTCTTTACCACGGAATTTAGACAGTTATTTAGCTTCACGGAATTTGCAATAATGTTTAATGTCACTTTAGCAGAGCTTGTACTAAGTTTATTTGTTCACAAAGCTTCTTATATTCATTGCTTTGGCACCTGTGTTTACAAATCAAATTTCAGGAATTAGTGAAAAGTTTGTAATGTGCTTTACAAGTTTATTAAGATAAAAACAGTAAAATTTTATACCGTAATGCACATGGGGGGGGGGGGGGAAATAAAAAAGAAACTAAACAGCACTTGGGTTGCACAATTTTTCCATTTTATGAGAGACTTGATATCCTTAAATTTCGGTTCAGTTAGTAGATCAAAGCAGCTAAGGACGATGACCATTTAGTGTATGTTTTAACCTGTGCATAACTTGCTTCAATACACACTAGAACCCAAGTGCAATCACAAAGCGAAAATTATCCATTTACTTTCCCAATAATCTGTCCAGTTAATCAGGCACAGAAGGTCATTCAGCATTAAACAGACAGTGCTAGACTTTGTAAAAATCTTTTGTAGCATTCATTCACTTGGTGTTAGCAGACCCACTATAGTAACTCAGAATGCATAAAGTCAGTGGTAGAGAAAACAGCTTTATGGACCTGACCAGTACTGTTTATTTCAAGTACCATAAGCAGGGGTAAGACTTGCAGTTGATACCATATTATCCTAGAAGATGCAGTTTTCACCATTTCTTTATTTTCTGTTTTTCATTATGTTCCTTAAAAAGCCACAAGACAGATCACCTTCATTTTAGGAAAGAAAAATTAAAAAATATAAAAATTTTAGATTCCACTTCTAAAAAGATAACCGAACAACCCAATAAAGAACCATAAAGCTCATGATCAAGAATCCTATTTCTTCTTCATTCTCAGCTCTTTTTCTGACCAAGTCAGAGCAGACTATCATATTTACTTTTGTTTTAAGTGTTGAGAGTATGTCTGTGGTCAAAACCAAGCCGGGCTTTTTTACTAGGAAAAGCTTCACAAAGCCAAGCTGGAGTCAAACTACAGGTTATGCCACCTGGGTATATAATGTAAGTCATTCAGACCTCTAAGTCAGACCCTGTTCAGTTTATTGCTGTGTGTAGAGTCCAGTTACGTGAACATAAAATTTTCCTTCATGAAGGATTCCTACTCCAGTAAGGATGAAATGATCGCATTCCATCTATCTACATACATGTACCTGCACCACAAGCAATATCTTCTTTGTTCTCTGTATTAACCTTATTAATACACTTATAAAAATTAATTTGGATGTTTTAAACTGATACGTATGATCTCTTTACATACACATGCATCTGAGTATAAAAGAATAGTTAGGACTTTAAAAAGCCCAGTGAAATTTCTTAGGATTTTGGATCAACACCTCAAAATTTTTAGGGTATCTATTGAGAACTTTTCTTCAAAATCACTTTCAGATTTCTGTTTTTAAGCAGAAACAGAATACTAGTCAAATTGAAAGCTACATGGTAAAAATAATTTTCAGGATATAACATCATCACTTTTTTGTAATTTAATTTAATGTAATGATGAAACATTTCCCAGTCAATAGTATTGTCTGAAGATATTTCCCATATATTCGAGAAAAGTTTATATTTGCAGAGATAATTTATGGAATCATCAGAGTTAACCTTTCTTCAGTAATAAAGGCATACTTTAAAAAACAAACTGTTGTGTGGGTTGTTAAAAGCTTTGTACATGACGCTTTTGTGACAAAGCTGAAGCCTTGAAACAGCTTTGAAGTAGAAGTTTGGCAGTGCTTCAAAGCTGAGAGAGATGGCACAGCATAAAGGACTTTCCCCCCTTTTCCCCACATTGAAAATAAAAAGACTAATGCAGGAGGATGTGCTTAAACAGAGGAAAGATAAAAACTGGTTTTGCCAAGCGAGTAAAACAAAAAAAGAAAGAAAGAATGAGTTTCCTTGGTTTAAACAAAAAAGGAGGTCAAACATGTCTGAAACAACTTTTGAAAGAAGAGCAAGGTTGAATTGTCCAAGTTTAAAGTTATGAAATATATAAATTGTTTTGAAATACAGGTAAATTGATAGTGTTTTGAAGAGAGATTTCCTCATATTTATATACTACTACTACTTTTTCAGAAAATTTGAACTATGTGATTTTTCTCAGTGGATCTTTTCTAAAGAAATCAAACAATTAACACTTCCTCCACTGACTGTTCTTCATTAAGGGACATTCAGATTTCTCTTTAATGATAGAAAAAGAAGCAATTAAATGACAAAGGAAGAAAGCCCTTCCACATGTGCTGTCAGAAATGAAAACAACTCCAGAGACCCACACATAATGCAAAGTAATTAAATGATAAAGAATTTTAGAAATAGGTTATGGAAACACCTGTCAAATAGTTTATGTACAGCTGTTCAAATTTTGGGGCAGCAAAATGGACTAGATGACTTCTCCAACAGTTACAATTTGGTTCTTTTGGGGTTATAAAAGATAGAAATGCAGATTTTACATGCATATTTAGGTTAGATTAAGTTGTTTTCATTATGCTAAAAGAGTACATGCATTAAAAAATGCTGCAGGAATCTAATCTGTATTTCAAACTTCTAAGGTATGGATTTTTTTTTCCATTTAGGACCAAGGAAACACGAACAGCAAACAGACAAAATAATCCGCACAGAGAATAATCATCATAGCCAAACTGTGCAGGAAGCTAGAGGGCTGTGTTTTCCATAGGACACAATCTGGGGAGGAATACATTTCATTCATCAAGGCAGGAGATGATAACGACACAATCGTGGATTTCAAGGCAGGGAGACAGAAGTCTAGTCCTACACTTGTGTTCATTCAGTGCCAAATTTATAATCTCTGTGGACCAAGACAATATCCTGCAGCAATGGAAAATGATAGTCCAGTAAAGGGCCATTCTGCCCAAAGCAGACTGGGAACGTGACTTAGTACAATTACAGGTTTTCTTTCCATGCCTTACTAGGTTTGCAGCACTATTACAACTTGTCTAATAGTACTGTAATAAAACATCACTCACATTAACAATGCAGAAGCCTGTGTCCTCATAGCACTGTTCCTTAAGATTGGCTAGAGCTCCTGCTCATAATAATCCAAGCCCCTCAGGTCAAAACATCATCCAAATGCCTGTACCCAAAGTAAAACACGTATCTTCAGTGATTATGTTTTTAGAGGCAGTCTATTCCTTAGAGCTTCTCTACATCACAGAAAGCCCTATTGTCTGCTGGCATCTTTACAGATGAAGTTCTTCATTCCAAGTCTGTGATATTCAAAATCAAAACAAACAACCTGATAACCAGATTTTTCTAAGCAAATGACACAAACAAACAAATAAAAAATATTCATGGCAATAAAAAAGCAGGGAAAAAAACCACAACACCATTAGGGAATATAAACTCATCTTTCTGCAATAGCTGAGAGAAGGGGAAACCCCCCCAAAACAACAGAAGTTCCAGATTTTGCTCTTTTAACAAAATCTTGTCTAAGAAAGTATAAAGATAATCATAAAAATTCAATTACCTTCTGTTATTACCTAATAAAATATACTCCAAGCTATTTTCACTCTCTTCCTTCTGAAGTAAGCTGCACTGTTATAACCCCTTCCTAATTAGCCAGGACTTCATACTGTGCTGATGTTTCTCTACAGCTTTGGTTCCAGGAGAAAGCATATTTCCAAGCATAATATTTCTTGTATCATAACAAAGGAGTACGACTTATCATATGGAAAAATGTTACATTAGGATATTGCACACTTTTCTACTTGAGTAAATTGACTACAGACCACACAAGGAACACTCAGAAATCTTTGATTCTTCCCTACAAACGATTTATATGCCACCTTTTCACCCCTCTTGATTTCAAGGACTAGCTGCTTTTCTCCTCTTTTACTTTTCAGTAATCACAAAAGTCAATAGGGCTCTTCCTATAGGCACTTACAAAATTCATCAAAACTGCACAACTGAGCAGATGCAATGTTTAAAATTTTTTACATACTGACAACTGTGCAGAGAAATACTAAGCGAAGGTCTCACAAGCTCAGCTGTTTGTTGTGTCTGCTGATCATCAGATTACCAGTTTTTTAAATTCACTAATTATTTACTACATTAAATTTAGTAAACTAAATTTACTAATTGTTTACTGAAGTCAATAATTACACCATGAATTTCATATTATAAGGTAGCTAGAACAATGGGTCAATATACAAGATTGACAAAGATATTAATCAGTACCCTCTCCTGTTACGGAAAGCTAGTATATCTAATATTGCTTAAAGGAACTAGTTGTGTTTAAAACCAATATCCATAATTCTGGAGACCAGATAACTGCAAAATATTTGCATGTCTTAAGTAAATAATGCAAACAATGAGTGAATACTTGTCGGATGACATCAGTGTATTTCCTGAACAGGTCTGACTGAGAATACAATTGTATTTCTTTGCAAGTAGATCATCATTGGAAACTTGAAAGGCAACTTGAAAATTCTTTTGTGGATTTTTGGAGGAAAAGAAGAAAAGAAACAGGATTCAGTGAAAGAGACACATTATTATTTTATATCATTTATTCTGCATGTAGGGATTTTTTACATGTTTTCCATGCTTTCTCCCCACCCCCGTCCCATCAACATAGAATCCTTAAAGAACAGACTAACCAAAAGGACTAAGTAGCAGCTTTTTCTGACAGGTTGGAATGAATCTCTCTCTGTACTAATTAGGAGGACCCTTGGGTGTTCTCTTACAGCATGTACTGAAGCTTACTCTCAGAATTAACGCTATAAACCACCCACTATTAGAAGCATCATGCTCATTTTTTTCACACTATGATCTCCTCTACAGTCAAGAATTAACATGTTTAGCTTGTCAAAATGTTAACAATCAACTTTTATTAATCTAAGATGTTATATAACTTGTAAAAACTATTTCCTGGCAGTATGAAAATGTTGCCAAAAAAAAATACTATGTGAGTCCATTAGTACCTGAAGGGTATTATCAGCTACATCCACAAATATTCTCACTTAAAAATGTATTTGTGTTTCTTTAGAAGTGATAGCAGTTGTCCATAAGTAGGTCCTACTTTATATACAGGCTTACATTCATGCAAGGGAGTTCAGCAATTACTATAGTGAATGTAATCTTCTACTTCTCTCCTACCAGCCCATGCAAACATAAAACTCAGTGCTTCTTAGTGCTCTTCCATCCTCAGGCATTGCAGGTGTCGGTTCTTCATTTCTCCTTCTCATGCGGATGTGATATTTTCCAGCTTTAAATATGTGGTTGTTTGCAGACACAATAGGAAGCAGTTTTGCTTCTCACACTGGTACAACAGCTATGGGTCAGAAGGCATCACCTCTATAGGCCAGATATCACTGAAGGAATAAAAGTTGGGCTATCCTGAAGTATGGCTCATGTGCCTGCAGAAAGATGAGCGCAATGTACTACTTTGAATTAAAAACTTTGGAGTTAAGAAATAGAAGTGCTTTTAGAAATCTTGCAGGTACCAAATAGTATCTTGCAATGACAAAACAACTGCATACTGGGCTGTAGCAGCACAAGTGCAGCCAGCAGGTCAAAGGGAAGTGACTCTTTCCCTCTGTTTGACACTACAGGACCACATCTGGAGTACCTTGTCCAGTTTTGGGCTCCACAGTATAAAAACAATAAAAACACTGAAAAAATGGGGTGACTACAACAGAGGGCTAGCAACATGGTAAGGGGACTGGAGGACATGAGGTAAGGCAGAGAGAGCTGGGTTTGTTCAGCCAAGAAAAGAAGGCTAAGGGAGAGATCTTATGACTGTCTTCAGATGCATAACAGGTAATTACAGAGGATGAAGACAGATTTTTCTTAGAGGTGTATCATGAAAAAGAAGCAATGTTCAAAAATTGTAGCAAAGGAAATTCTGATTAGATGATAAAACTTTTCATGTTGAGGCTGGTCAAACACTGGGAAATGTTGTTCAGTGAGGTTGTGGTATCTCCACCCTTAAACATACTAAAATTTGGTGGCAACACCCTAAGCTATCCGATTTCACTTTTAAGTTAGTCTTACTTGTTAGAGTAGATGTTGATACAGAAGACCCTGAGAGATCAGATAAACACCTATAAAGAATTCAAATGGGTATGGAAAGTAACACTGGCTCTGTATTTTGTTGATCCACATGCAGAGGGCATGGTCAAAGTAATTTTGTTCAGAACATAACTGGTATCTCCTTTACAGCTACTTAAGAGATTCTATGCCAACTTCCTGTATTAACTACAACTGTTATCTTTAAATAACATTTCTTAGTCAAAAGTGAGGAATGTACTTTTCTCTTATGAGAGAAGAGATCATATTTTGTTTTTATAGAAAAAAAATATAAAAGGATTGCTATAGCGCTCCAAAAGGTACTTTCTTCATCAGCAGCTAGCGAGGTAAAATTTCAGCAAAACTTGTCATGTACTCTTTTCTTCCAGTTAACTCATATTTTCACATTACAAATATTTTACTTAAATTCACTTACCTTCTCATCTAAGCTATTCTTAACGCCATTTTTTGTACAGAGCTACCATAGTGCCTTTTTAGATATTTTATTTTTTTCTTGTGGGAGAATGAGGTAAATAATCAGCTGCAACTTTTTCACAGGGAATCTTATGACTAGGTCCTCATTCCTGTTTCACAGATTCAAACAGATGTGCCAATACCCAATAAAGATCAGTTTCACTTTCAGAGGGGCATGATCCTTTTATCTCACTGCCAACGTCATCTTCACAACTTTCAAGCAGCACATGCTGCCATCAATCTCTTCTTTTGTGAAAATAATTCTTTCTAGTTATGTATGTGGAGTGACAGTGACCAAGCCATTACTACTTTACCCCATGATTAGTTAAAAAGGGATACTACAGTGGCTATATCTCCTTATATCATCCAAAGAAAGCCTTCAATACCACACTAATCTCATCTACAAAGAGCCATTTTAATAGTAGGAGAAGAAAGAAGATGTCAGTGTGTTCCTTCACAAGCTGTCAACTTTTTGTGCTCTCCACTACAAATGCTACTTCTACATATGCTACTGGACAGGAAAAATTATCATTTTATAGAGCTAAAGAGATGATTCATCTTTAGTACTGAACTGAACGATCTGCTCCCCTACCCCCCTCAAATATGTATTCATGCACATATGCATTATTTTCCCCCAAGTCATAAAAGTGAAGTGTAGCTTAAATAAATGCTAAATCTGATTCCATGCTCCCTGGCAGCAAAATGAGATTTCTTTATGTTATTATGAATACAGTATTAACAAAATGTACTGCATACAAATAGCACTTAAATGGGTAAGGACTCAGACATCGATTTGCATTTTCCAGAACTCTTCATTACCTTTAGTTACTTTCAGAACGCATCAGAATTATTCCCTTCATATCTCTTACAGTACTACCAACAAAACAAGTAAGAAAACATGAAATACAGTATTAACATCTTTATCTATTTGATTTAAAATATACATACCAAATGAAATATAAAGCCAAGGGGATATTAAAAATGCAATGCAGTAACATCGCAAAAATATTCTTTCATACTTTGGTAAATTTCAGTATCTGAACAAGTTTAAAATAAACTTTTAAAAATTAATGGTATTCATCACTTTTTCAATTAATTTTAAAGGCCTATGATAGAATAAATGCAAAAGATGGCAACAGAGAAAAAAAAATAATTAGGGTTCAAATATTTCTGCATAAAGATCCAAATCCTCCATGGATATAAATTAGTTCAGAAGCTTGGAAATAAATAATATATGCAAATTTATGCTCCGAAATCCAAATCAGAAAAATTACGTGAGTTGTAGACTACAGATGTTCACATATTATTCAATGAACCCGGTGCACTACTTTTTTAGATGAAACTGCAAGAATAAGATTTGTTACAAACATAGCCATACAAAATTTGAATAAAAATGCTCAAAGTAAGATCTTTTGTTTGGGATTGCATGTCTATGAAATGTAAAAGTGGAAATTATCTCAGTTAAAACAGTTTTGCTTCTTTTTTCCCCTCCATCAGAAGTCTGCTGTTATTGGTGAAACTTGGCCAACTCAATAGAAACAACAAGAAAATAAGAAGGAAACATCTATATTTAGTACTCTTTCTGTGCCACTTTAAATAATGGTAGTTTAAAGAGAAGAGTAAAATACAAGAAGGCATTGCTTTGTTTTTCTCTCAATGTACCTCATGTTTACAGCAGCTAAACAAACTAAACATGTTTCATTCCCATCAAAGTCATGCTCCTTCTAGTACCTGCAAACAGCAGAAAACCTAATAAAAGTACATTACAAATTATTGATTTCTGAAATCTCACAAAAACCCCAGAACATCCTGGTGCCATCTTTCATGACATAAATACAAAACAAGTTCTGATGCCTCTGACATCTTTTGAAGGCTGCTAATAAGATTTTACTGATTGCTACAGATATTAAAATTTGATGGGTCTGAATATAAACACCCTTCATATTTTCTTCTCCACACAAATATTTTATTTAATATAGAATCAGCTGCTGAAGCTCATTCTCCTTCTAACTTTGCTAATGATTTCAGGGTGTACAAGAAAATTCTCTCTACTACCGTTGAGTGTCCTCAGGATCACAAGTGCTCAGCAAAATCTATGGTTAACGCTTAGCCCATTAAGATTCTTGATCAATAACGAAATATTCTTAATCAAAAAGTTTTAACTTCTGCTCATGGGATATTGAAAGAAACGAAAAGTGTAAGGATTGCTTTGTAGGACATAACTTTCTCTTTACCCCTGTGCTGTAAGAACAAATACTTATGCAGTCAATAAATAGCAGCTCATCAAGACAAAGCATCAGATTGCGTTTCAGGGTTCCATCCTGCTAGCAGAAGTGAAAATCTATATGAGGACACCTGGGACATAAGAAGAACACAAAATTACTCTGAGCCACTGCGCTCACTGATAAATGGCACATTAAGAAAAAGACATTACTTTCCTCCCTCACAAGTAGCACTAATGGAAATCTATAAGAAGTTATTTTCAAGATCATGTTTGTTATTAAATTCTCCCTTAACATGTAAACCAACTCTGATATGTACAAATGTTAAGAAACAGACAGAAACCCAAGCTGTATCCTGGGACACAGAAAGCTTTCATAATCTAGAACTGACAATACACAGGAGGAGGATGGTATAACAGTTACTAGGACACAAGAGAATTAGGTTTGATTTTCTGGTCCTCCCCATACTAATATTCCCTCTAAAAGTTAGGCAACTCACTTGGTCTTTCGGCTAAGCTAAACCAGGGTCACAACAGTGCAACTGTGTCCCCTGTCTGAGTATACAACTCATCTGTTTTCTACACTATATTGCAATGAAATCCATCTCTCCTCTCCCACACGTTGATCTGGAAGCAGGAAATCCATGTGTGAGGTAGAGGAGCCAGCAGTCCCAGAGTTCACAAAAGGGCTAGGTCTGCAGCTCATACGCAGCACACACCTCTGAACGTTCACTAGCCTTTAAAAAGATAATGTTATTACAACAGCTAAGTCTCATGAATTATGAACGATACAAACTTTGAAACCCTACAGAGTTTCAAAAGCTAGTTGGAGCCCACCTCTCACTGAAGTTAACTGCATTTAGGATAATGACCCTAGACATTACAAATTAAAAGGAACTGTGTAAGCACCCAAAAAAAAACCCTCTGAAAGAGTCAGTTTAGACCACACCTTATTCTATTCAGTTTATATCTGGCCAGAAAGAGCTATTTTGGTACCACTATGAGTAAAAAATGCCTACAGCACAGCAGCCTAGCCAAATGGGAGACAAGAGGAACAGTATGCCAGGAATCATGCCAAGCTTTAGTCTGTCTATGGCTTGCAAAGAGATCATAAGTTACCCACCCTTGGATAAGCCTCATTAATTCCCTCCCTGTCCCATACTAAAAATTCATGCATTTCATGACCTTTTAACCCTGTGCTGGCCGAATGCCTATATATTGTAAACACTGCCAAACAGGAGTTAGTGTGACCTCCCTATCCCAGTGATGGGCCATCATTTGGACACAGTACAGCTTTAAGCAAACAGTAACACACAGTATTTATTACAGAAACAAAACATACATTGAACTGCAAGATTTAAAGCCTGCTTGGGTGAAATGCTTTCAGGATAAGTGATTTAGAAGTGTTTACCTTACATACATTATTACAATTTTTGGTCTTTATGAACATAAAACACGTGGACATATGCAGTTTCTGGGTAGCTACTGCTGGTTATCAGAAAGGCACCTCACGGTTGCCCATAAAATCAAGTGTAACTGGTTTCTAAACCAGCAAATCAAGTAAATTAAAAGCTATTATAATTTGTAAATGATATTGCAAAGAGATGGCAAGTTCCTTCAAAGAAATCTTACCATTACTATATTTGTCTAGATAGATAGAGAAATGTGAACAAATCTAAAAATTACTTAATATATAGGTAAAGAATTTCGGAATACAAAATCAGTATGAATTTAGCTAGGATTCACAAAATCTAAAACAATGGAAGAAACCAATATAGACAGTTTTATCCAAACTTATTTTTGTCCACATGCTTTTATTCACTTTTTTCTTCAAAGTATTTTTTGCATAAAACAAAAAAACCCTAGAATTCCACTAGTCCAACCACTCAGGGTTCAAAAGCAGACATAAAACATTTATAAGTGACCTCAAATACTTTATCTGTATATGTTTATGTTATGAAATCAAGGCAATATTGTCCAAAACCATAGGAACTTTCAAGTACTATGCATTTTTTTTTATCTTTTTGGGGGAAACAAGTTTAATGGATGGAAAAATGATAGAAATTTCATTTTTATCTCTCTCATACACACAAGTACACACCTATCAGTTTTTAGAGCTTCATTTCATATTAAATGAGCATAACAATATAAGATTTCAAATATTTTCACAGAATCAAAGCTGAAGCAAGAAAAAGTTTTATTTCAGACACAGTGCAGTTGATCAGACAATAAACTGGAGCTATTGGTTCTTAAAATGTGACACTGAAACATTTATCATGAATTTCTAAAATTAAGTCAACTTTCACAATACCATTTAGGAAAAAAAAAAAGCCAGTAGAGAACTGTTGTGTGTCCAGGCAGGGCACCAGGACAGACTTCCTAGGAATCTTTAAAGAAAATAGGTGAAGAAAAACCTCTGGATAAAATGAAGAAATTCAAAATGGAAAAAATAAAATGTATCCGTACTTTGAGAAATTTCATAATTGCTAAAAAAAAAAATCCCCAAAACCTCACCTTGAGAAGACCTACAATTTTCTGACAAAGAGGCCATATCCGCAAAATCACACCACTTACGTGCTGGTTTCAGATGGGATAGAGCTAATTTTCTTCATAGTAGCTAGGATGGGGCTATGTTTTCAAAATGTGCTGAAAACAGTGTTGATAACACACTGATGTTTTAGCTATTGCTGAGCAGTGCTTACACAGAGTCAAGGCCTCTTCTGCTTCTCCCACCACCCCACCAGCGAGTAGGCTGGGGGTGCATAAGAAGCTGGGAGGGGACACAGCTGGGACAGCTGACCCCAACTGACCAAAGGGATATCCCATAACCTATGACATCATGCTCAGTATATAAAGCTGGGGAAGAAAAAGGAAGGAGGGGACATTCAGAGTTATGGCATTTTGTCTTCCCAAGTAACCATTACGCATGATGGAGCCCTGCTTTCCTGGGGATGGCTGAACACCTGCCTGCCCATGGGAAGGAGAGAATGAATTCCTTGCTTTGCTTTGCTTGCGTGCGTGGCTTTTGCTTTCCCTATTAAACTGTCTGTATCTCAACCCACCAGTTTTCTCACTTTTACCCTTCTGATTCTCTCCCCCACCCCACCAGGGGGAAGTGAGAGAGGGGCTGGGATTAAACCACGACAATTTATAAAAGAAAAAAATTATAATTTGCCTAAGGATTTTAAAATCAGCTCCTGTTCAAATATGTCCTTCGCTGTTAAATGACATTCACTTACAATAATTGTGAGGTAACACATTTGAAATCAGTAATCCAGACAGACTTGTGGCTTTGAGCTTTTGCAGAAGCAATTCCGCAGTGAAAAGAAAGCAGGAGTGAAAGATGAAGTATATATAAAAAAGTATATATAAAAAAGTATATTTTATTATTAGAAATAGATGGTGTTTCAGATTTACTAGGATGGGAAGGGGTGTTAATAAACTCAGGGAGATTAATTTAACACGCAAAGCTAATTGGTCCCATTTCTTAAGAAGTGGATTATTGCATTTATTCTTACATGTACAAAAACACACCTGAAACAGCACATGGGTAACTGCACTAGGAAAGAAAAACACCTAGAAGTGTAAAATAGTTTAAAAAAATATACGTAACAGATTTTAATAGAAGAAAGAGTTATACAGCCCATCGCGAAGTGGGTGAAACTGATTCTCAGTAGCCCATTTCCTGTGCTACTGAAAATTAAGGTATGTTAGAATTGCGAGGACATCTTCATGTATAGCAAAGCTGTTAACGTTCAACAGCCCAGGTTAGCTCATTATGTGCTTCTGGCAGAGTTACGGTAGGGAGAACAGGAGAAAAGGTTTTTTTGGCAGGTTGAACTTTAAAGGAAGTAGGGTGTTTCAAGCTGCTGAGGAATCTGGATTGTGAAAATAAATCCCCGAGATGGATTAGTGGGCAGGTAATGGCAAAAAGCATCTGATAAACCACAGAGTTATGTGGTAAACTTATTTATTACATGCCTATGCAATTTGTCACAGGGCTGTCTCGTTTATCACCTCCCCATGTGAGATGCATATATTAATATTGCACACTGCTATCATTGCCTGACAGCTTATGATCCTGTTTTTGAAATTCATACATCATTTTTCCCTGCTCCCTCCTATCACAAGAAATTCCATCCAGTCATATTTCCAGACAAATGCTGAGACAGGATTCCTGATCCACCTGGTGTCATGCCTTATGCTCTTCCCAAATCGAATTAATAATGTAGAAAATGCATTATGTATTTTCATATACATACTGTAGGATCAGTCATTGCCATCCTGTTGCTCACAGATTTATTGTATCATGATATGTCATTGTTCAATCACCTGATATCCTCACCCAGCTGAAATGGATCTTGTCAACACTATTCTGCTAGAATATCTTTTTAATATAAATGGCTGGTTCATGAAAACACTTCTTGCTGTTGCTGTTTTTTGTGGGACCATGTTAGCTCTTATCAAGAGCTAAAAGTTACTTTTCACTGAAATACTTACAACAAAAGGCTGCAACTGTACATTCTTAGACCTCATTTTGTCTACGCTGAATCATAATAGTAGTTACCTGTGAGTCAGCTAAGGCTGTCACATGAGGAGAGTCCTGTATGCATTAGGGTGAAAAGCAAGTCATGGAAAACTTCTGGTATACTAATTTTGGTTATTAAGCCAGTTCTGTCAGCACCTAATGAGAGACATATAGTTGTTGCTCCCTTTCTGTTTCTCGAACTCTTTAAAGCTTGCTGGTTTTATGAGATAAAAAGCTTATAGAAGTTATGAGCTCCAACACAAACTCCTTATTAAAAACCATCTAGGAGTGTACCTGCACGACACTAGAAGTTCATGTATAAAAAGAACAGTGCTTCATGAAACAAAAGGACGAAAACTGTGAGTAACAAAATCAAAGAGCAACACTCAGTTACAACTAGAGTTCTCAAGGAGCTCAACAGATGACTAAAAAAAGATTTAAGCAAGAATTGAATCTGTTCATGTAGACATCTGGAGCCACTAAAAAGTAAACCGATCAAGAAGCCATCACTAGGGAGAAGTGCATAATTGGTTTTCTAGCATAGCTTCAACAATCTACAATTAAATGTCTCAAGCAAAGAACCTTTTTTAAATTTTTTTTAATTTCAGCTTTTTAAACTTTTTCTTCTTTTTTTTTTTCCTCCAGATTTTCTAAGAAAACTCTGTCAGGCTGCCTTGTTTGGAAACAAAATACCTTATTCTCTCCTCCTTACTTCTTCCTGAATAAGGCAGTGAAAGTCAAGTTAAAATTTTTGACACAGTTTTCAGGCTGTCCTATGGAGAGGTGAAGAATAAATTAAACTTGATATATACTATTTTGTATGTCATTTTGAAAGGGAGAAAAACTTATCAGATATTTATGAGCATTTAGATCAACTAATCACAGATGTATGTAGAGGACTTCTGAAATCCTAATTTATGTTCAGATCATACTGGGATCAGAGACTGAGAAGACAATTGCCAGAAGATTTTTAAATAAGGTAAAGAAGCTAGAATTTTACAAGCTGCAGAGCACTATTGCATCATATTACAAGTCTGGGTAGGAAGACAAGAAAATGTCAATTAGAATCAGATGGACACACAAAGATACCTACTAATACACAGGGGCAAAGGAAATTCATGAACACTTCCACAGAGTCTTCATAATACAGACAAACTATGTTTGCAGGGAAAAAAAAGCACATAACATGTAATTTAACAGACTCGAGCAGTTTTCTGCCATGGAAATAGGGCCATAGCTTGCAAAGGTTAAAACAATTTTGCGAAAGCACATCGAAAAACACTGAAAAAGCTGAAAAAGAAACATGGCATACAAACAACGCACAGTGTACAATCAGAAAAATGTTCATGAGAAATCTTGAAGAGAGAGATACATTCTTAATATATTCAATAGAACTGAGCTCTAGGTAACTGTAAACTAGATACTACAAGTCAATATCATAGTTGAAGTTCCATTACAGTATTTGCCCCAAAATACAGGGGAAAGCTTTAGCTCACCTGATGGGTATCTTTCCTACTACAGGGTGAGAGATACAAAGGGGAAGCTAAAACTTAAAATGTTGACATCTGTAATTTTTGCAGGAAATGGATTGCTTACAGTGGGTCAAAACCATGTCAAATATTAAATCTGATTCTGGGACTATTCATGCAGAAAGGCAGTGAAATGTTAAAGATTGATTCCAAGATGTCTTTACTAGCACAGGGAAGCTGTCAACAGAATATAAAATTAAGTTGACAGAATTCAGTTGTCCTGTCATAGAGACATCTAGAAAATGTTGGCAATAAAAATCTTAATGACAAATTAGATTGATTAAACAGGATACAAAAAAGAAAGTGGAAGAAACTACAGAACCGATTAATATCTCTAGTAATTTCAAAAGTGGAATTACTCATACAGCTCCTGATATACTAAAAAAATATGAGAAGAAAATACTTTCACATACCCACTGCTTCAGCTGAGGTGGGTTCGAGGTAGTCAGACTGGCCCTTCCTAAAACTTTAAAGCAAGGGTTGGTGAAGCAGATATATTAGAGCACTTACTATACCAAGAACTACATTCTATTCACTTCAGCTGAAACCTTATCATGGAGAGATGATCAGGGAACATGAAATGAGAAAATTCAGATACAAACAGCCTGCAGTGGTAATCACAGGAGTTTTGGAACCTTGGATCAAATAGTTATTGGAAAAAATATATTAATTCTTAATTATTACACCTGCTATCCAGAAATAGCACTGCTAAAGCATAGGAGCTGCAGGCCTGAGAGACAGTGGATCATTAGATTGTTAGAAGCTCAAAAGTTTTGCAAAATGTGTGATTCTAAACACATCACTGTCAGTCTAGTACGTGATTAAACAACCGTAACATTTAAAACAGGGCTACTGTAAGTCCCTCTTATAAAAAACCCAAACAAACAAAACGACAAAAATAAAAAAAGAAAACAAACACAAACAAAAAAACCCCCAAACCCAACAACCCCAAAACCCCCTATGATCATCAAAAGATCAAAAGCATTTCTAGCCATAAGACAATGTTCATAGGTATAATCGGAAAACAGGCACCCAAGACAGATATTTCTTGTGAGGTTCGTTTTATGAGTGATAACTAAGAAGCAAGCCTTCAGCCTTCCACTTATTCTAGAGAAAAAGAGATAGAAAAATAGACTCAGACTTCAAGTTCCAGACACTGAAAAGGCTGAGCTGATCAGTGAAAAGAATATGCAAAATAGTACTGAATCTGATCCACAAAAGGCTTCAGAGATATACGAGGTAAAGGAAGCCAGTTCAGAGATTGACTGTATACATCTACGCCTCTAAATAAAAGAAGACCAAAGAATGAGACCAAGCACAGGACTCCTGACTGCCTGTTCCTTAATTAACAGCTTGCTCCCTAGCTCTGTTCTGAATCTCACCAACAGATACTGTCTGGGCATGATTCAATAAGCAGAATGAATGAGACTACATAAGCTTTGACTCCTTTCAACCCGTACAGTCCTCCAGCACTACTGGGTTTGTGCCTTCAAACCCTCTGCATGTCTTCATACCACATCTCAGGTTTATAGCACAACACCAATGTGTTTTGCAGAAAGCACTGTGGTGGGCAGCAACACAAGTCGCACATTCATTCAGACACAATTAACTGAAAAAAAACATACCAAAATAATAGTTACATCTTAGGGCCACAAGAGAACTGCCTGACACCCCTGTGCTGTGCAGTGTGGGCATGGCCAGTCTATTCTAGGGACAGCAAGCCCCAAGCAGCATGGACGTGAGCCAGTCTGGGCTACTCAACTCTAGAATCAGGGACCATTTCTTGTCCTTTCTGTTTATCGGGATATAGACAGACAGGCACTGTAAACTGATGATGCATAACAATATTGCAGTTAATGTCATATTTTTCCACTTGGAAGTGAAAGATGTAAGAATAACTATTTTCAAGTCTTGAGCTGAAACATGGCATCCTCAGAATGTTCTGGTTTACCAGAGATAGTGAAGTAACAACAGTGAGTCAAGAGTGAGTGATGTGAGTCAATAAAAGTTATAATATGCAATTGTTCTCTCTTTAGTCCTCCACCCTTTTTATCTAAATTTTTAAGATTACTTGCTATTCTATTAAGGATTCATTCACAAAATTTGGCAAACATTTCTTGCTACGTGTTGCCTAAGAATGCTACGTGGATGACAATCAATATGCAATGCAACATTAATAATGGCAATAAGATTATGGAAACCTTATATGCTGTAAATGGGAGTGTTGTATTCTGTAGCCTTATAAGTTATCTAGCCACAATTATATGCCATTTAGTTAAAAGTAGCATGGTTTGTCATATAGTCTAAGTTTCTTCCGAGCAGAATTCTTCTTCTGCAGAGAATTATAACATGGGTGAGATGGCACAATGTAAAATTCACCTATGAAATATAAGTAAGCTTTTAATTAATGTACTGTATATTCTCATCATATTAAATGTGTTGCAACATGCAGCACATTTGTCCTCTGTAAAGAAAGCTAACTACTTCATATTTTTGCCTCCATTTAAAAATCACCTAACCACCAAAATAACAAGTATTACAGAAAGCAGTAACTGTACTTTTTAAAATAGAGACATTTCCAGGGCAAGCCACAGACATTTTCAACCACAAACGATAGCCCATCTTAACAGCGTTTTAGCAGATATCTTCACATACTTGCAAAAATATGGTATGTAGAGGTAAGACCATGGATCTAGTTAACCTGATCAGTCTTAGTTGTGCCAAAAGTGTTTCCAAGATTACTTCTTTTGTTTAGGACAGCAGAATTAATCTTACAGATATTTATTCCTGTGGCTCTGTTTGGTATGTTTTATTTAAGTGTTACATACTCCTATACAAATGACATTCCTGAGAAATCATATACCCTTAACCCTCATTCAACCTTCAGTCTCATTATAACAGCTTTCTCAAGCTATATGCTTTTATCAGTGCAAAATTACCAACCTTTATTTTCATACTTTACAAAATTTTCTTTGGACCATTAATTAGCAAAAGCAACCAAGAATAATTTAATCATGGACTTGTAAGCACTCTCTCTCACTCTCGAGTGCCATGATAGTACGTAACTGTCCGATTACACCTTCTGGGAACAATACCTTGAGTCTTCGTGAAGCAAACTTAAACTTGATGTTTTCATGACCTAATATTCTTTGTCTTTGCATCCTGCCTCAAGTTCTTTTTTTATTTTGTCTTTAGGCAATTTAAATATTTTATCAGTATAAACAACAACAATGTCAAACTGTATGATTCTATTTCTTCAGCTGTCAACTCTTTTAACACACAGACCCAGGAGGTTAAGTGTGCAATCAAGGTAAGATAGAGACACATTGACCAAAAATTATCACTAGCCTATAAACTTTTCAACAGTTAACAATACAACTCACTATATCTCGATCTTATTTTTATGCTGCTTTGAATTACACTCATCCAGAGCAAACTATTAAAAGTATCAACAGTTCCTCTTTTTTTTGCCACAAAAAAATAAAATTCTCTAAAACACACCTCATTCCACTTTCCAATCCACGTCCGTGTGTGCCATGTAACAGAGAAGTAACACAGCACAAAGTTGAGGAAGGAAAAAGAATAGCTGGTGGATTCAGTCTTGATTTCATGCCTCTCTACTGGGTTTTACCTGCTCAGGTGCTGGCAGCAGCGGCAGCAGCAGCACCAGGTGCTGCAGGGGCGGCCCCTGTGAGGAGCGGCCGGGGCTGCCCCGTGCCGGACACAGCCGGTTCCAGCCGGCTCCAACGGCCCCACCGCAGGGCCCAGCTGAGCCCCTCAGCCACGGGCGGGCGCCTCGGGGAAAGCCTGGGGAAGGAAGGGCAAAACGCTGCCCGGCAGCCGGGGCTGAGGGAAACAGGGTGAGAAACAGCCCTGCGAGCCCCGAGGGGAGAGCAGGAGGAGGGCAGGAGCTGCTCCAGGCGCCCCGGCAGAGAGGCCCCTGCGGCCCCGGCAGAGACCCCGGCGGGGCGGGTGTTTCCCTGCAGCCCGCGGGAAGGCCCCAGGCTGGAGCAGGGGAGGGGGTGAGGAAGAAGGAGCGGCAGAGAGGAGCTGTTATGGACTGACCGCAGCCCCCCGTTCCCCTGCGTCGCTCAGGGGGGAGAAAGTAGAGAACTTAGGGATGAAAGAGTGAAGGTGAGCCTGGGAATAAGGAGGAAGGGAGGGAAGAGGGTTTAGTTTTTGACCTTTTTTTTCTCACCATCCAACTTTAATTGGATTGGATTGAAATTTTAATTGGCAATAAATGCAACTAATTTTCCCCCAGTTGAGTCCATTTTGTCAGTGATGGTAATTGATCAGTGATGGCCCTGTCTTTATCTTGACCCATGAGCTCTTCCATTCCTCCCCCCCCCCCCCCATCCTGTTGAGGAGGGGGAGTGACAGGGCAGCTGGGTAGGTGTCTGGCAGAAAGTCAACGTCAACCCACCACACTCTCATACTACTTAAGAAAAAACATTGTCTAATACACCAGTAGTCCAGTAGACTTACAGGACAACCTAAAACGAGTTCTGATCCTTTGTAAATCTGTAAAGCAGTGATGGGGCCTATAACATGACATGCAGAGAAATAATATGAGTACTTTGTACATGAGAGAACTGAGAAGAGAAATTAAGATATAATTCAGGCTGTGGCCTGAAGGTGTTCCACACACAGATCTCATCTTGATGCTAACCATGAAGCAGCTGAAAGCCTTAGTCCTGGAAAATAAATGTCTCTAAAAAAATAGTTTGTCATTTTTAGAGAGTTGAAAAGTAAACAGGAAGCAATCCCTATGATAAGATGAATTTGCATACAATAGGTAAGACTTTTAAGCTATTTCTTGTGGTTTTTCTTTTAGTGAAGACGCTTAATCAGAAGAAAGGACAAGTGGATGGAGACACAAATAAGAGACTGGAGTGGCTACCTATCTTCTGCTTGTTTGGACAACTACAACAGTAGAATAAAAATTTTACTAAAAAAAAAAAATCAAGATCTATTTGAATACATTCATTTCAAACAACATCCTGCGTCCAAGTGGTGTTTTGATTTTGACAAAGAGATGCAGAGGATTTATATGAAGAGATGCAAAGAATGCCTATGTGCATCATAGAAAACATGGCGTTAGGACTTTGTCAGTCAAAGAATCAAGAACTCAACAAGTTTGTTCTCATTTCTTACAGAATTAAAGCTCTCGGCAATGAGGCTGAGCCTCATCAACAATACTTTAGCTACCAATTACATTTTATATTCAAACACTATCATGACAGAGTGAGGGATACAAGGAGATAAATCTATCATATAAAAAATGTGAAAGTTTAATAAAAGTACTGATCACAATCTGTAAACACTGTTACAAGAAAAAGATAATGAATTTTAGAGGCACCTTCTATCTGTTTAGCCAGAATATAATAGCAAAAGTGGAGCAGAAACATTTTTAAGATGAGCTGACTAAAGGAAAAAAATTGCTATGAAATATTGTGGCTTTACCATCATTTTACATTTTTAAGTTGAGATTGGATATATTTATAAAGTTACGTGACCGCAAGTGGCTGGATGTAATAAGAGAAGTTCCAAATATACAATTTAGACTAGACTGGCATTTGTTCATTCTGGCCCTAAAATGCATGCTTGTATGAACTGGTGATTGCAATAAAGCCTAGCAAATTTGATAAAGCTGACTAAGATATTCTCTTGCATAAAAGTTATCATTTAATTCACTAATTTTTAAGCTATTTTCAAATGCTGTATTTAATCTTTTCTTAGTTCATTTGTCTATACATAGGAAGAAGTTCATAAGAAATACTTGAATGACATACCAAGGAGATGTATTGGAATGAATTCTTGCTGAACAGCCATCTGTTAGCTGTTATCTAATTCACCTGGAATTTCATGATAAGCAATTTTTTTCTTTATAGTGTGTTTTGTATTGCATCTTTTTAATGACAACTGTTGATTCTCATATATTTACTTTTTAAGTTTGGAACAATTTCTATTGTCTTACTGGGTAACATTTTCTGTTTCATAAATTCATTTTGTGAGAGATTTGGTCCCAGTTTAACAGGGAAATTCATGGGCTTCACTCACTCTACATTTTACTTTCTGGGAACATCAGATTCTGCTTAAAACCTAAGATTTATTGGCACTATTCATGCCTGGACATCATAAAACATTTCAAACTGCTCTCGATATATAGACAGTCACTACAGCCTGCACATAGCATTTTTCAGCAAAGCAATATTTTGTGTTATATGATATTTTAAAGCAGTGTCCTTGTAAAGAATTCCATCATATGCAGCAATTTCATCTATGAAGTCACAATATAATTTTATACTTGGAAGAATCTGTGCTGCTTCTTTTTGCTGTCCATGAAGAATTACTTTCAATCTGTTGTAAGACTGAATCATTTTATCTGTTTGTTTGAGCCTGACATATTTTGCTGAAGAGGTGGACAGTACCAGCATCATTTACTCCAGATATTTCTTCATGCAACTACCTTCCTAATTTATAGGTTACTTTAAAAGCATAAACTTCATTTAATAAATATTCTTCAATTTAATGCTAATTGTTTGAAGCTGATAGGACATTTCAAAAATTGTTTCTACAAGATGTGTCTGTCAGAATTTACCTCAAATGATTTCAAGCCCAAATAGTTGATGCAATCACTGACAATTACAACATATGTTCTTGCTTTTTTCTCTCAATAAAAATGTACTCTGACTCAACTGGAAATCTTCATCACAACATAACTATTCTAGCCTAATAAGAACTAATTGGACAGAAGACTTTTTTTATTGGTCTGTTTCCTATGGATACTTGTATATAGGAAATCTTCATCAGACAGTATCCAATGCAGTGTATGTTTATGGTGTTCTTTATATATCTTTTAAATATTTTTTCTGTCATTTGGGTAGCTTGTGTCTTTTCCTAATCACACTCACATACCGTGACCCTAGAAGTGTTCAAATGTTCAGTAAATCTTGCTGAAAATGTTCAAAGCAGCTCGCCAGGAAACGTTGATTCTGTTTCTGTGGAAAACAATCACCAAAGTTTGCCAAGAAGTTACAGTTTTCATTAAAAGCCCCCATACTTGAAATTTTTATTTTCCTTTATTTTTTGTACAGTTTTTCAGCTTCTGGTGCCAACTCTCTCTTCCCATCCTTTATTTCCCATCCCCTCCCAAATTTCACAAAATTGAAATTTTACTACCTACTAAGAGGCCAATTTAATAAAAAAGTAGTATTTCTTAAAAATATTTTCAAGCAATTTCAGTTCTCAAGGTTTTTGTGCTTATGGGACCTTTACAAGTTTGTCAGATCATCTGAAGTAAATTTTACTCCCCAAGCTTACCATTTAGATACTTTTTTCTCTTTTGTCATTTGCCAATGTGTTAAGTTACATCTTGGGTGAACCAATGGTACCTGATCATGCTCAAATTTCTGTTCTTTTACAGTGAAATAAAAGAGTCAAATTAAAAAAATAAATCTCCGTTAATAATAAAACTTAAAGTGACTGAAGACAACCTAATTTATTTATATTGCAATGAACTAGAAGTATGTATACTGTCAATTACCACATTTCAGCTGAAAGATTAATTTTCAGTTAAGATGCTTCTTCTGGCATACCTAAGAGTCATTTATCCTATTCCATTTATGTTTTCAGATCAGTGTGGGGTTTTTTTCCTGTGCTCGAAGTGAATACAACTTTGGCCTTTCGAGCCTGGAAAGATAGTTGTGAAGCAGCAGGAGCCACCATTCCTGAATTGTGCTGGGATGTCCTTCTTCATAAAAGAATTTTAGATCTGGTAATGTTAGGAGTGAAAGAAAATGTTTTGTACTATATCTCATGCCATCTGAAAAAGGGGTGTATTCGTTACTCAGCATTTTTGCCATTATGAAGTCAAAAGGTCTTTGGAATTTTGTTCATAGAACCCTAAAAGTTAAAATGTTTTGCATGTTTGCTTTAAGTAGCATGTAAATGTATATTTTACCTTGCAGCATTAAAAAAGTGCATTAAACTGGTAACAGCATTATTAGGTCAAGACATTATATGTGGTGGAGGCTGCATATATGCACTTGCATGCACCCCTATGCCTAAGAAACAGTAATCCAGAACCTGCTACACAAGAAGTTGCAGCACTACCAGGCAGAGAGCTTGAGGCTCAGAGTTGAGAACATTGTGAATTTAATGTTTACTATGCAAATCTTGCTGCTTGCACCCCCCCCCCCCCCCCCCCGCCCCCGAATAGGAAGTACATGCATCTTACTCTCTACTTACGGTAAAGCAAGGAAGAAATACACCTCATTGTCCTTTAAATCCCCAAATAACATCTTCTCAAGCCACACAGAAACACATCTTTGAACTTTGGCTGTTACTTAACATTTTCAGTTTGAAAACTGCAACTTTTTACAGCAAGAGCATAGGAGGAAATACCTACAATCTCCCAAATTGTTTTACTCCAGCCTGGAAGAAAGAGTAGGCGGGGAACGGGAAGAAGCAGCTGTTCCACAGCTCTAGTATAGTCAACCCACTACAACAGTGCAAACCAGAAGTTATTTTTTGATAAAACAGCCACAGAATGACTGACTTGGTATTATATTCCCTTGTATTTAGAATGTTAGCTTTGCAAGTCCAGGTGATGTGATATTACTGCTGCTAGTAATATGCCACAGGCCCTGTACCAATTACAGTACAAGGCCTCAGGACTTGTCAGGCTGTGTCACCACCTGCACCTGTTTTAGCTGTAACAGCATATTGCCTGGTGGTGCAATGAGCATAACTTAACTTGCTTTAGCTTAGCTTTCTGAAATTGCATGGATTTACTTCCAAAAGAAATTAAACTGCATGTGGTAAAGGTATAATGAAGCCAAGCAAGCACTGCATAATTAAACTTGTGGACCAGTAAGAAAAGAAGTGTTAGCAATGGACTGAAATCATATAAAAGCAACCCCAAGTGGAGCAAGTCTGAGGAGGAAGAAAACTCCTCACCATCAATATTCTCCTCCTTCCAGAAATGGAACTCAGAATGCTCACAGCTTGCCATAAGAACACTCTTAAAGGGTGAGCATAACACCCAGTGTGTAGAAACAATAAATCTTGTTTATAGCAGTATGAAGTGGATCATTATTGGGAATGAGCTGTAATATTACATGTTAGTATCATAACTGTTTGTAGTACTTTGATTAGGCTGGCAAGACATTGATTAGACTCCCAATAAATACAAAGTATTCTTTAGCCCACACATTGCAGAGGGTGCAGTGCAGAACATTCTTGCATTAGACTAATTTCTACAAATTGGTGCATTTCTTAATTGCATTAATAACAGCCTTTAAAATTATCTGCTTTTAAAGCAAAGCAGAGGTAAAAGTATTCTTTCATGCATGAAAAGATTACGCATGCTCTTAATTCTTTAATATAGGTACCCATCCATAAGTCTTTAAACTATTTTGACAAGCCAAAGTATTTCCTGCAGAGATTAATGCCATATCACTATTATAAAGTGAAACAGGTGATGCTACTGATTTCCTACAAATTGCAATGAGCAGCAAACCACTAAGACACATCATTAGAAATTAGAAAAATACTTTAAATTGAGACTGAATTACCATGTATTGGTTACAGCAATAATTCTTTTGGGTCAAGGTTTGGGAACACCAGGAGGACATGGAATGGGAAAATTTTCATTGCATCTCTTGTGTTTGCTTCCCAAGCTGCCAGTTTTTCACAGTATTTCTGCTAGTCAATAAGCTCTTCTGTTCAAAAAGTCATCCAGAATTGATCTACTAAGAGAACAGTAAAACACAGCTCACATAGATCAGTTCATCACCAGTTTAATCAGTTAAAGGTAATACTGTGTATTTTGTGGTATTATATTACCATCTCAGCAGTTCAGTAGCATACCATATAAGTATGTCAGTGCACATGTGACTACAGTACAACAGTATGTTAAAAGGTAAATAAAATATTTTAGAGAAGCAAAGTCTCCCCCATTGTGCTAACAATTTTTCCAGCCAAATCCACCAAAGTGGAAAGAAAGGAAGAGGTGAAAGTTCTGTCTGTGAACTAGTGGGTAACAGTTCGCCAGCTGCCCAAATTATTCTCAAGTACTTTGGCACATCTCTGGATAAAAATTATTATGGTTCAGAGGATTTGATGTAGACAGGAACATTTGTCAAACTATAACCAAACTTTTTCAATTTACATTAGTGAAGTTATGAAGCTGAACTATGGCAGCCACTTCCACTAATCTATTAGTTAAAGAAAAAAGCCACAAAGCATGACATGCCTTCAAATCTATCTATATCTGTAAGCAGATGTGTATATTCAGGAATGCATTTTAAGCATCATTAATACTGATACAGAAAGATACTGCAGTCATCTTTCATAACCATAGGTTTCACAGATGCAGTCTGCCTGAACAACCTTCTTCAGCTCAGAGTGTTCATCCGTCTTGTAGAAATGGTTCAGCATTTTCATTCATCATTTGAATGAGGTGTGGTAAAACTTCTACTTTTTTTTTTTTTTTTCAAGCTGAACTAGTGTATTTTCATGGACTGTGCTTTCTGAGCCCATTAATAGTAATGATGTTATATGGTTCACTCCAGTCCTTTCCATGGACTGCTGCTCACATCAGAGCAAGTAATAAAGAGGCAAAGCCCTCCTGTACAGAAATGCATGACTTCACTGGAGTGGGGTGAGTGGAGAGCAGTTAAAAGCTTCAACTAATAGCACCTGCTATTTTGCCCAAACAGAGAAACAAGTAAGCAAGCACAAATAGAAGAGGGATCCATCAGAAACAGAAATTAACTCTAGTATTTTCTTACCCATTTTTAACAGAATTTCATGCTCATAGACATTCACAGGAGTAAACAATGAGGTCTTCCGTATGGTCTATACAGGATATTATTTTGAACTGCTTATTCATTGCATTCTGCTAGATATGTGAATAAAAGTGAAAGCTCACAACCCTCCCTATGCCTTAGGAAGCTATCAGCTGTGCCAAATTACCATCACATTCTGAGCTATGCTGCATCTATCATCTCCCAAATCTCGAATGATTTTACAGCATCCAGAATCACGATGATCACTATGCTTTGAAGTGGTCTTCAAATTTTGTGCTTGTGTGGAGGAAGGGATTAATCAATTTATCTGGAAATTGCTCAGCTTCCTTCCTTTACTCCAAGAGCTGAGCTTCTGACATCCATATCCAGTTTCTCTTCCACCTCTTCCCTTCAAAGGTCAGTTGTCAAAAAAATTTTGGGGCTGCTAAATATTTATCTTACAGAAGACTCTAAATGAGTATTCATGATAGTGGTATAAGCTGGGAGTCACAGCACAGAAAACATAAAACTCAGGGAAGATCCAACTGATACTCTCAATTCAGGACTGCTATGACCTAGAATAAGTAAGAGTACTTAAGGCTGTAAACTACAGCAGTGCTGCACAGCCACCCTAGCATACTCCACTGAATTATCTGCTTCTTGAGTGCCTACACCATCCAAACATAATATCATAATGTCATAACCGAAAAAGTATCTTTTTCTACTGTGAACTCAACTATAAAATACAGAAGAACTATTGATAACAAAAAAAACAGGTGAAAACAACCATCACATTTCTTTGCCCACCCAAAAAAAGATATGAAAGCAATAGGTTCAAATGACATTGTCAGGTAATCAAGCATGCTACAAAAAAAAAAAAAAACCCACCAACCAAAAAACAAAAAAACCAACCAACCAAAACACCACCAAACCAAAAAATGCCAACAAAAAACCCCCCACACCAAACCCAAAAACCAAACCAAAACCAAATCTTCTAGGCATTCTCTATGAAGATCCACAAAGCAACTGAAGGGAAAAAAACAAAACAAAACAAAACACACTCATTGTGTGCAGCAGGCAAATCAAGCAAACAATGGAAGTATTCTGGGTATACTCTCCAGATGTTGACAATTAATTTCTTTCAGAAGAAACTAAGCAGGGGAACAGCGGGTCCCTCAGAACTATAAGGAAAAATCTTAAAAGATAGAACAAAACTGTCACTCAGCACTGTACAGAAGAACAGCAACTGATAGGAGTGGAAAGGACCCATTTTCACTTTATCAACAGTAGCATGAAGAGGACAAGAAAAAAATCAGTATCATTCTTTTTTGTTTTAATTTTATAGTTATTCTCACTTTCACCTGTTCACTTACTTTCACAATATAGACATATCGTTCCTTTGTTCAGAGAACACAGACATTTTTCAGTGAGCTCAGACACAAATGACTATAAACCAGGAACGAAGCCTGCAGATACCTAGATGACATTAATTAGAAGCCATGTTTGGCTTACAAAAGCCATGGCTATTGTCTCAGTGACCAAATGAATTAATCTAGACTCTTTTTTGAAAGGGATGTCATTAGGACTGACCTCCACATACATGTCTTTTAAATGCAAAGTGGTCCTGAAGCTTGAATACCAAATCTCTCTTTGAAGCTGAAAGAAAAAGTGATGCCATCTGTGTTTTAAGTATGTAATCTTAATTTCATGTCTTTAGAATAATAAGAACTAAATTGTTCAGTATTCACAAACCTTAATTGGTGGGGGTCTCAGAGCAGCCACCATAGATACTATACACCTTCTAAATATGCACTTCATAAAAGAAGCTGAACAGGAGCTAAGAAAGCGTGTTCTTCTAAGAAAGTATATTAATTTAACAGATGGTTTAAAGGACTAAAATGGTTGCGCCCAGAGGATGATGAAGAAAGCATCAGCAAAAACATTGTACAACAAGTAAAACTGAAATATTGCTGCATAGCAGTTTAACTTCCTTTTGCAAAGCTGAACAGACACTGAGAGGACTTTTACAGTGAAGAAATTGTAGAATGACTCCCAGGCCTTTGATCCAATCATGGTGGAAACCTGCTCTGGCAGGTCCATTTACTCTGAATCCCATGCTCCAGTGTCTGACAGAGCAGCACAATCAGACAGTTGATCAGCAAGATGTATAATGTAGCGAGGTCAGAATCAATAAGGATTTGCTTCTGACACTATAGCACTGAACACTGCACTTCATGCAGCAGTTCTTTTAACTAAAAATACCTTCCTGATTGCAGGCCACCTCTTATTTTAGCACCAGTCACTGGGATTAAGAAAGCACTCACTGCCAAATATATCATTTATTTATTAGGATTCCAAGTGGGGGGCAGCAGTGAAGCAATTTCTTTCCTGTGGATTTCAGCAGAATGCAAAAAAATGTTAGGACAAAAATGCCTGTTTTGTTAGAATTAAGGTTGAGAAGTCCTTAGCGTTTAAAGCCCCGCTATTCTTAAAAATCCACATGCTTAGTAAGACCTATTGTAGTGGATCAGAACAAAGGCCCATTTAGCCCAGTGTTCTATCTATAAGAGCAGACGAAAGTGAATGTCCAAAAACCAGTATATAAAGAATAATAATAATACAGCAATACCTTCATATTATAGCCTCCCCCATTCCAAAGACCCGACTCAGGAAATTCATGAATTGGAGATTATCCTTCCATTAACTTCACCAGGATAAACGACTTCTAATGAAACAAAACTAAAAGAATAGCAGATGCCCAGCACTCATGAGCCAAACTTCTGATTATCTAGATTCCACTGATAACTTCAAGTAGTTAGAAATTTGCTGTGTAGGTTGGAGATCTAAATATGAATCTTTTGAACAAAGGGTTCCCCTAATATAACCTCTACTTACAATCACATTATAAAATCTAAATATGCTTCCCTCTTATGTGGATGTAGTTGGGTTTCTCATCATACTTCCCAGAATTATTTGTTTCAATAAATTAGCCAGTGCTAAAACTCTCATTCATCAGTTTCCAGAAAACAAACACAAGCTAATTAAAAATGTCTGATTTTCATATGATCCTACTTGCTTGTATGGATACACCTTTGTTATTCAACTTGTCCTCTTAGTCAAAGTCTTTCCCAATATTCTAAGTATGAACTATAGGCATACTACTAATACCACAAATGACTGAAGTGTTTGCTTTTATTTTCTTTTAGGATAACAGGGGAAAAAGAAGCATCATGGTTTCACTCAGAAAACATGGACTATTTTTAAAAATAGTTTTATAGTGGAGGCTAATTTTCAAAAAGAATGGACAGATTCTGCAAGAAAACAGGAACCGATTATAGTAGCAGGAAGAAGAGAGTGTGTGGGGACTGTTAACCCAAACTAATGGGATCTGGAGGGCTGCAAAACATTAGCCTTCTTGGAGGGAGAGTGTAAGAGTAGACTTGAACTGCTTTTCCTCCACACAGTTGACTCTCCAGAGATATGAACTCCAATGTGAGTTGAATCAGGGTTTGAAGAAAGGCCATTTTAAAACCCTGAAAACTCAGGAAAGCAAAGAATTAAGGTATGTATCAGTCCACTACATGCTTATGTGAGGGAAGGAGGTTGCTGAAGTTGAGATGCAGTGGCAAGCAAGAATACTGCTTGACCAGACTGGCTAGATGAGAGTCTGTGCATCTAGTTAAATACACAGCTTCGATTACATTACCAAGGAAGAGGACAAAACCAATTAAACAATATGATATGTGCATGCAGCCTGCTTCCCCCCCCCCCCCCCCCCCAAAAAAAAAACCAACAACAAACCACCCAAAAAAACCCAACAAGCCCAGAACACCAAACCCCAATCAAGACCAACTTAACTCAAAACCCTAAGGCTTCAGAGATTATTCATGTGTTAGTCACTTTTAAAGGATTAATGGCTAAATAAAATATGGTAGGGAGAATTTGGCAGAGAGGCTAGAGAACTGCTAAAAAAAGGCACCTCATTTTACAATTCTGTGCATCGTTTTCACAACTCACTCCCCCCTATTTCCACAACACTGTTAAGCATGGTACTTATCTAGTATCGCACTTCATCATCTCTGTAGTGAGAACTTCATCTTTCCCTTCCTCCCATACACAGCAACTAAAATGAGGTATGGCTCAACAATATATACTTTTCTTCCTTTTTATCAAAAGAAAAATGGGGATGCTTTGATACTCTGAAAGGTGCAAAAGGCTGTTAGAATTCTTCATGTCACAAAAGATCAGCCAAAATGCCTGGGTCACCTGTTTTCAGTCTCCCCTCTGCTAAATTCTTCTGGCTAATCCCCCTGCAATCAATATAGATAAGCCTAACATAATGAATGTTACTAGTCTGTATGCAGGTGATTTCAGACACCAGTTTCTGCCTCTGGAAGGGACAGATTACAGGTTGTATTGCCTTGTGCCTTAATTCCACATGTGGTTTCAGACACTTGTGTTTTGCTGAAGTTGATCATCTGGAAGGGCACAAGATATTTGGTGACATTAAATTCATAACATTCAGAGAATAAAAAGCAGCATAAACCAAATGAACAACCTCCTTAGATACTGAAGAGTAACTTTCCATGCCCTAAATGATACAGATTTTTGAGATGACAATTTTTAACTTTGAGGTCTCAGATAACTTCAGGCTTGGAGCAGGAGGGGCTGGACTAGGCAATCTCTAAAGGTACCAGCTGTCTGGTGATATTAGTGAAAACAGTGGTCATCATGCTGAAAATATCACAGTGGCATTCCAGTTCTTCTCTCGCTCTTTCTAATGCTACAGTTAATACCTTCCTCTTATGACATCATTTTCTTCCATTTTACTTCTTATTTTGAGCTTTTGATAAAGCTTTGGATTTTCTCCAAACTTTATAAAATTATATTATAGACCACCATTCAATGTATCAAGAACTACACACCACAGTAAACTCTGTCATCCCTTTCTGCTCTGTTCAGTTGTTAAAAACAAAACCATATTCAAAGTTACTAACAGTGTTATAATTTCAATTAATATTAACAAATGGTACCTTCCCCCTTAAGGAAACATAAGGAAGTCAGCTTAACTTATAAACTAACTATACTTTTTAACTATAAGATGTACAGAAACACTGAAGTTTTTATAGGTGTCAAAATATTTCTCATTGGAGATTTTTTTTAAATAGGCAATAAATCATAAAAATGTAAGTGATGCTTTGGTATATAGAAGCCCCTTCCATGAAGAAGATTATTCTAAATTATCCCAAAGACCTTCTCTTTCAAATGCTTATAAAAGCAGGATCTGGAAAAAATAATGCAAGGGTTGAAAAGATTGCATTCATGTACATTCATGCAGGGAACAAGGAGGAGGGAAACTGAATACACAAGACTTGCATTTAATGTAAAGATAAATGTAAAAATATTTTATCTTCAATAATTTACTCAGATACAATACCTCCTTCCCCCAATGCTGACCTACTTCCTAAAAATTTGAGGATATTGCTTCTACAGAAAAAATTATATAATACTTAAGAAATAAGAACGCAAGCAATACTTCATAGTTTTATAGTTTCAGAGACCTAAACCCAAGATAGGAGATTATTCTAAGGAAAGAGCCTTAGGAGGAATTGTTGTTGCCATAAGTTGTCATCTCACTTTAAAAAAAAAAAAAAAGACCAAAATAGGAAATAAATTAAATGTTTTGTGAGCTTTCATTACTGAATGCTTCATTACTGCTGTAGATACAGAGCTGTTGAATCAATTTGTGAATTTAGAGGAAGAACTGATTAGAAACAATTGGGATGAAATGACTGTTAACTGGTGAATAAGACATTAAGGTTGACACCTTCAAGGCTGCCTAAGGAAACCAGATTTCATGCCTTTTTAGATAGCTCTGAAAGTACTAGGTCCCTGAAAGATTTCACCATCAGTATATGTGCTATGGAATTAGGATATTATTTCCTCTGTAAAATAGTATCTAAGGGAATGTACAGGAGTTTGGAAAACTCATGAGATCCTCTGTGACTGAAGATCTCTAGAACAGACTATCAAAGACCTTGGTCACAGCCAAGAAGTCATCCATGTCCATGATGGGAGAGCAAAACAAGTGAAGAACCTTAGTAATTCTTCAAGTGTCTGCCATAATTGCCTGTCACTTAAAAATGAACTAATGAAATGAGGAAAGTAGTATTAAAATTTTGGAAAGGGAAAGGTGCAAAACAAATATCATAGTCACTGTTAATTGGAGCCAAATTACTCCCTTGTAGCTTGACAAGATTTATGTAAGAAAGCCCTGACTGGGTAAGAGTAGAAGTAGTAAACCTGCTTAAGAGAGGGAAGAAAGATGAGGTAGAGCTGCTTAATTGAGCAAGGGAAGAAACAGGGAGGAATGGTCTCTTATTTCCTGGCTTTAAAAATGTCTGTTCTCCACTAAAACTAGGAGTTGTAGACCAATTTCTGGGTTTTGTGCAATGGGAAAACACAAATATTTCCACACAGAAAAATCCAATTGCTTTATCAAGACAGTGATGAAGGACATCACATCAGTTTTTCAGCATTGTAAATCACTGGAGAGTAATTTTTAAACAGGTGCATGATTTTAATCCAAGTATCCATTTAAGCAATAGTAATTTGTAATGACAGCTTGTGATTCCTAGCTCAGACTTGGGAATTGAAGACTTGGAAAGAGCAGAAATAAAGCAGTTTTAGCTGTCTGAATAGCCACCATTGGTAGAACAGAGAAGCATACACTTACTACACTCTTGGTTTCCACTATCCAGAAGTAGACTACCCTATTTGCTGGTACTTAACAAGAAAGTGAGTTTTCAAGGCCTGAACATAAACTTATTTCCTTGTACAGGCCTTTTTAGCTGAAAGATGCACATAATCAGAAATAAAACTGCAGGGAAGTTTCACTACAACTATGACATAAGAAATAAATAGAAATAGTTACCCTGCAAAAAAAAACATTTTAAACTTTTTGGGAAAGTCAGGGCAGAATTTGGCCAGAATCAGATGCTTTTGAAAACCCTTAAGTGTTTTGGGTTTTGTTTTGTTTTGTTTTTTTAAACACAGATCAAAAGGGCAGAGGAAGTGGGAAGGGTTACTTTGTTAGTTCCTGAAAATCAATGCTCACGATTACCTTTGACCATTCCTATTAACAGCTAATAATTTATCATGCATTTGGTCTTCAAGGATGCAATTCAGGTACCTACACAGTGGCACTTAGTGCCATTTAAAAAAACCCCAGAGCATGGCTCCTGACTCCACCTGCTCTTCCATACAGTCTCCTGTAAGTGCTAAGCCTCATCTGCTTGACCTAAGCAGTTGTTCTAGGACATCCTATACAGCAGTAGATGCAAATAGTAGAATGTGGGAAGACATTTGAGCTGCAACTGAATTTGAAACAATACGCTATCTATAAGAACCACCTGCTATCATTCTGGAAGTCATTTTAAGGTTATTAACATAATTCTCTATGTCTCTATGGTAGAGGATTGGGAATGGTATTCTATTGGCTTACACAAACACAACAGACAATCTTCGTGCGTCTTGTCAATGAAATGTGCATACTGCACCACGCCATTACAGCTTTTTTTTTTTTGGACGTGCACCAAAACCAAACCTCTTTCAGAAATGGATAGTCCTGGTCACACTTTGAAGTGCAGCCAGATGCCTAGCTTATCAACGTTCGGGTTATTTTTCTTTTTACTATGGGACATCTATACAAAAGGCAGAACAAACCGCAAAGCTGTGTAAGGAATCCAAAGTGTATTTTCCAGTAGTAAGTCAGAAAATCAACTCTTGGGAACAGATACTCTTCTGTACCTTACACTGGGTCACCAGCAATCTGACAGAAGAAAGCTATTTTTTGTTCAAGGAGTTGACAAGACAGTAAATCATAAGTTTGTCTTTTCATAAGGATTAAAATAACCTTGTGTAGTAAGAGAAAAGCAGGGGAAGTAGAAACTATCTGCTTGGAGGGTGAGGGAGAAGACTTTTTTTTCAGGTATTCATTAAACACCAAATAAAAATAGCATGTCCTCAAGAAAATCCTCAGATGTAGCTGGAAGGTTTGGAAAGTAAAATTCCAGTTCATTGGAGAAGTTCCAACAGATTGATTTCCACAGACATGATTTGAAACAAGTCAGGTTTGTTGGTCTTTTTGTCTGTCATCACATTTATAAATATTCAAACCTTCCTTTTCTACTAGCAGAAGTCTCATGATGAATACAGGTGTTACTCTATCCTAGGTTTACAAGTTTTTCTCCTCTCTCATGAGCCTTCATTTATTATCTCCTTGACATTTCATGTTTTTTTTTCCACTTTCAACATGTGTTTGTTTCTGGCAAATGAACCAATTTAAAAACAAAAGCAATGTTGTAAAAAAAGAGCAAAGCACATTGTCTTTAAGGGTTAAGAATATGGCTATAAAACATAATTATCAAAAATATTTTTTTGTGAAAAACAGTCTTGTATGCTAAAAATAAATCCATATTTACCATGCACAGACACTCAGTGTTGGTAAATATTTTAAACAAAATATTTTTTAAAAAGTTTGGTGTCTCATTCAGTTTAATAAGAAAAAAAATAAGCAGATGGCAGCACAGTATGTGCCTTTTGGATATTATGATAAGATCTCCATTGCTGAAATGTAAAAATTACCTTGTGGCTACTTCATCAGTATAGTAAGCTATACTGTTTGAGATGCAGAAAAAAAACCCATTTAGAATTATGAGTTCACTCAACGTGCAAGAGAGTTTTCAAAGCAAATTACAGTTCAAGTTCTGAACAGACTTTTTACTTGAACAATCTTTGTAATATTGCAGTTAAAAGATCCCCTTAAAGCAGCTATTAGTTAGGCTACCTGCCTTTTTTAATATGCCAATAATAAATATTATAGCTACAATAAACTATACAATACATGAAAATTGCTGTTACGAGATCTTCTGCAACTCAGAAGTTAATTAAGTAATGTTATACCAGTAAAATGTAGTATGACATTGTATGTTCCACAGCACTTAAATAGTCAGTTTAAAATATATCTCTGGAATGCACAGAAGCTTAAATATAGTTTGGATTTGCTTGACTTTTAATATGAATTTTTCAAGTTATATATACTAAGGATACATTTGTTTCACCTGAATCCAAATGACTAGAGAAAGACAGTTACAGCAGCAAACAAGAACAGCAATGACAGGTAAGAGTTCTTGAAGAAAGGGCTGGAGTTATTTATCAACAATGTATTTATCAAAGAATACTCCCCTACCTGGCTTCAGACATTTTAAGAGCCACTTCCTTAGAGGGATAAGCCTCTAAGCACAAAGCCTCTACTACATATTTGCAGCCCAATTTTAAAGAGGTTTTAGGTAAAGGAAGGCTGACTGCTGTGAAAACAAACATGGGTTGCAACTACACGGTATTTTACAGACAGTTGCGACTAGCTTTGCCTGCACTCCAGGCTGGCTGGAAGTAAGCCAGCAGCAGATCAGAAGATGCTGAGGTACAATTAACATGGCACTGAGCTTAAGCTAATAAGCCTTGCTGGGAGACAAGGCTTTCAGGCTCATGTGGCACTCAGGCTCAGTGCCGTGCTAACATAGCTACACGGCTTCCAGTTTAGAACTGGCTTGCATCCAGCTGGTTCAGAGAGCAAGCAAGGACAGCTGGTATTTGCTCTGAGCATGGACAAGATTTACTAGTGACTGCCACTGCCTGCAGAAAACGCACACAGTGGAGACTGTGCTGCGAGCAGGACCTTCTGCTTCTGTTAGCTGGAAATCCAGGAAAGACGCTGAAGGTAATCGCAAGGCAAGTTGAAGCTATAAGCAAGGGGAGATTTGTATCCAAGACACAATTTCTAAATGTATTTCTTCTGTCAATCTTCAATGACTAAATCAATTATGCTGTTCTTCTGCGACACTGCAAACAACTGCCCCATGTTCATAGAAGAATAGCACAAGTATTCTTGTTCCTGCCAGATGCGGTGCACAGAAACAAGGTCACATCTGCCTGTGACAACATTCAGACTTAACTAAAAATCCCCAAATCTGCTTGCACCATCACGATCTGAGTTCACAGAACATTTGGATTATAACTCAAAGCCCAGTCTACAAGCTGCAGGAAGCATGAAAATTCAAACAGTGAAGTGCACGAACCCAGGCTTCCAACTCAGGGACTCCATCTGAGATAGACAAATGAAAGAAAGCCTAATGCAAGGCTCAGTTTATTACCCTAACAGTATACATATCAGGAGGTTAACTCAGAAACAGTATGTAATTCCTTTTGCTCCAACAGGTTAGGAGGCAATTAGGAAAAAGTTCTTCACTGAGAGAATGCTCAAACACTGGAACAAGCTCCCCAGGGAAGCAGTCACGGCCCCAAGCCTGTCAGCATTCAAGAAGCATTTGGACAATGCTCTTCGATATGTAGTTTAACTTTTAGGTTGTGGATTCCTGTGTGGAATCAGGAGATGGACTTGATGATCCTCATAGGTCCCTTCCAACTCAGGATGTTCTGTGATTCTGTGATTCAATAGACAGTGTTAAAACAAGCTTTGATGAACCAGAGTGAACGTGTCTTTCAGATACAATAACCCTCTCCACAACTAACTATATTCTGAGTTAAGAGTGTAAAGCAGGATCCAAAATCAGTCCTTCTTAAGCTTGGGGGGAGGGAGAAGAAAAACAAACTTGTAGACAGTATATAGAGTAACAATGAAGAGAAGAAACCTGACAAAGAATTAAATGGAAAATAAAGTTATTAAGAAGGGGGGAGTGAAAACTTTTAAAAGAAGCTTCTTTTTTAAAAAAATAAATGTTATTACATGTAACAATTCAAAGTGTAAAAACATCAGCCCTTTATGTAGATTGAACATCAACAGCAGACTACTCTGAGCGAGTGTGCTTAAGGCAAAGTACAGAAAAGACAACTACTTGTCCAGGGGATACATTTATTTACTGAATGCAAGCAGCTTGTAACCCTCAAAGCTGAACTGCAGTTTAAGACCAGTTCTGACCAGAGGAGACAGCATGCAATAAAAAGGAAGGCAAGAGTGTATGTGGGAAGGTGTAGAACAGATTTGCCTCAGAACTAGTTGCTGCTGGCATGAGGTAAAGAAAGGGTTTCTTCCTGACAGGATGAGAAGAGATCAAGTGAGGAGTGGTACAACTTGGAACCTCACTTCTGAAAGATAATCCTTGAGAATTCTTTCCCAACCAAGAAAATTAAGGTTACGAATGTGAGATAAGGGAAGCTAAGACCAGCAACTCCCTTACTGGAAAAAACAGTAGTTAGATACAAACTACACCAAAGAACCACTTAGTAATTTAGCTTCACTGTATAGAAGGTGGTAGTTTTCACGAGACAGAATTTCTACTGAGTATCTGATACCAAACTTACAGTCATATGAAATAACTTTTTTTTTTTTGAGCAAAACTTAGATTACTAAAACTAACGATTATACTGAGGGTTTCTTTGATACCACTTTCATACCACTGTCCCAAATGCTCTTCATTCTGTGTACAAAGCAGCAAGATTTAATTGCAACAGTAGGCATTTTCTTGCCAATTCTCCACTAACAGGCCATCAAACTGGTTCAGGGAACTATTGATCAAAGGCGTTTTATGATTGAGGTACCTATTCCTACTCAATATACACATTAAAACTGCCTTTCTACTCTCTTGAAATTTAAGACAAAGTTTACATCCTGAGGAGTAGTTAGGAAGAATTTCTATGGGTTGAAAATAAATACTTTTCACTGTGTAATTAGGAATGTGGACAGTTAAATCCATAGTTGAATACAAAGATACCTACAGTCATTCATTTCCAGTCCTAAGAGCCATGCAGCAAGATCTTCATACTGGAGACACCCACAAAATCTTCTACTTGTACCACACACCACTGAATGCCAGGTACAGGTAGAACTCTGAAACTGAGTATTTTCTCCCTGTGAGTAACAGGTCTCAGTTCTCCACTAGAGGCTGAGGTTGGTGGCACATCTGGGTCTCCATGGCAAGGCCAGCCTTAGCGGCATGCTACAGTCTTACTTCCTCCTACAACCACAGGCTAAGAGTATTCAAAAGCCTTTGTAGATGCACAGACACTCCATGGATCAAATGAGCAGCTGTGGCATTGGAACTGGACTTGAACTGCTTGCAAGTTGTCAGCAGCCAATGGACTGAATAATTCACTTACATCCATGCTTCTGAATTCAAGTTTCTCACAAAACTGAGCGTTTCTTTTTAATGCCTCTGATTACAACTCATGACAATACTTCTGCTATTTTTATCTTTTACACTATACTATTAGACTCTACTTCAAAATATGCCGTCTCCAAAACAGATCTTAAAGACAGCTCATGTCCATGAATCTGGCAGTAAAAATATAGCTAAATCAGTGGTCTTGCTCCAGCAATAGCTGGCATGTGCCCCCTAGGATGTTTCTATTAATGAACTGTGTGTTCCCCAATTACTAATTATATAGTTTCCTCTTACATTTATGCTTGAACCCCATGAAATGATGAGACCTCCCATCCCCAGGGCAAGTCACTGAATAAAATAAGGGTCCTGAACCACTCGGGCTTAAATACTAAATCCAATACTTTTACTGTGAAAAAGAAAGATACAGAATGGGGTTCTATAATAGCAGTAAAGCTGCATTTCTGAATGAAGTAATTTATTTGAAGAAATAAGTGCCTTGTCAGCTCTTAAAAATACATAATTGCTTGTCTCAAATCCAAACTCAAGTGCCCTCAAAGGTTGAGGTGCTTTTATAATCTGAGGGATCATGATTTTGGGGGCCAAGGTTTCAGAATGGCTTCTCAACCTGCCAGTGATCATGAAGCAAGATGTGAAAGTTCAGGCTTGTAGAAATGTCGAAGCATATAAAGTCCATAAGACCTAACCACATCTTCTCAGTTCTGAGTAAGTTTCAAGGTGATAAAGAGAAGGTTTACTTTTAACAAAACTTGTATGAATTTTAGAACAAATCAAACTCAAACAAAAACCACTAATGCAACAAAAATGAAAGCCAAAACTGAATCAAGTCAAATTGAAAGATATATTTTTAAAATTTGTAAGGGGAGCATATTAGATTCCTCACTAGAACATACTGCTGCAGTGGGTTTAATGTAAAGCATAATCACTAATAGTCTCTGACTTCTTGTTTAAGGGGTTGTACAAAGCACGGATCTTGACCTAGTTTAAGCTCCATTTCAAGTTTCCTCTGCTGCTTTTCAGTTCTTCCTTCACCTGTATTTAACTTTTCTTCAAAACATAGTTACCACAGCTTCTCCTTTGAGATTTTTTTAAAAAAAAAAAAAAAGGTAGATTTCCTTAATGTTTAAGCAGCAGTTGCTTTCCCTCCAGCGTGTGTCTTGGGTACTATTTAATACTGGGTCTAATTAGCAGATTTTGGAAATCCATCAATTTTCTAATAATCATACAACCAAAAATTGATTATTGAATTAAATAGCTATATAAAATACAAGCATCTCAGAATTACTTGAATTAAAGAAAGGACCATATTGACCATTATAGTTTCAGTATGTGCAGATAAAATTAAATAACCTTCATCCATCCTGTGAGCACTCTAGATCTGACAGCAAAGTCTTTGAAGCTGACATTCTCTTTGACATTACTCTGACTCCAGTGGAATAAAAATACTACTTAGCACTTACCTAGCACTTTTTATCTTCAAAGCACTTTGCAAACATTATAATTAATCCTGACAACAAGCTGGTGAGGCTTGTAAGAGTCATCTTCCCCAGGTGATACATGGGAGAAACAGAAGTTGCTTACCTAAAAAGAGAGGAGAGGAATAAAGTCTGAGAGTTTCCAATTCCTTGTTCTGTGCTTTGATCACGTCTATAAACAGCATTTTGAACAGTATTTATTGCTGCTATTGCCCCAGTGTCATAGAATCATAGAATAGTTTGGGTTGGAAGGGACCTTTACAGGTCATCTAGTCCAACCCCCCCTTGCAATAAGCAGGGCCATCTTCAACTACATCAGGTTGCTTAGAGCCCCATCCAACCTGACCTTGAATGTTTCCAGGGATGGGGCAACCACCACCTCTCTGGGCAACCTCTTCCAGCATCTCACCACCTTCACAGTAAAAAAACTTCTTCCTTCTATCTAGTCTGAATCTACCCTGTTTTAGTTTAAAGCCATTACGCCTTGTCCTATTGCAACAAACCCTACCCAAAAGTCTTTCCCCATCTTTCTTATAAGCCGCTTTTCAGTACTGAAAGCTGCAATAAGATCTCCCTAGAGCCTTCTCTTCTCCAGGCTGAACAACCCCAACTCTCTCAGCCTGTCCTCATCGGAGAAGTGCTCCATCCCTCTGATCATTTTTGTGGCCCTCCTCTGGACTTGCTCCAACAGGTCCATGTCCTTCTTGTGCCGAGGGCTCCAGAGCTGGATGCAGTACTCCAGGTGGGTTCTCAACAGAGCAGAGGGACAGAATCACCTCCCTCAACCTGCTGGCCATGCTTCTTTTTATACAGCCCACGATACGGTTGGCTTTCTAGGCTGCAAGCGCACATTGCTGGGTCACATCCAGCTTTTCATCCACCACTGCCCCCAAGTCCTTCTCCACAGGTTTGATCTCCATCCCTTCATCCCCCAGCCTGTATTCATACCAGAGGTTGTAATTTAGTCTTAAATCATGAAAGGTAAAAGAAACAAAAGGAAAATTCACATGCTGAATATACTATAGAACCTCATCTTAGTACTGTAGATACACTGAGAAATGCGTTTTCATTACTTATGGTACATACATATAAATACAAACAAGACCAAGAGACCTGAGATCATGGAACTAGTCAAATTTCAATGTATCAAAAATTATTACAATTTCGATTTCTTTTGTAGGCAAGATTTTCTACTCTGAAACACCGCTATCATTTCCCAATGTGTAAATCTGCCATTTTGTTTCCTGACTATGTGAGTAATCTTTTCAAAATCCAACAGCACAAAAGGCACAGGGAAGGCAGCTGAAAATCCTTTCTGCATTGGTTTAGTCCTTGAACGACATAAAGGTGGCATGCCTAGCTCAATCTCTACTCTTGTGGGCAAACAGTTGGGAATCTTCTGTGGTAGAAACTCATTTTAGGTATTAAACAGCAGCAGCCTTTTTTTTTCCCTCTGCATTTGAGGATCAAGGCCAGGGAAGGAAATGTGGTTTCCCTCTTCTTCAGTGGATGTTGCTGTAACTGTCCATGAGCATACCCACATCAGCGCAGGACAGAACAGATTGCAGTATGACAGCCTACAAACCAAATATCATCATAAAGATGACCCATAACTGGGAAAGCATAAGACTAATCCTCTGCCTGACCTGCAGGAATAGAGATTTCTCACCATTATTTTCCTCCCTTTTATGCCCATATGACACTCTAGGTAGCAACAAAACAATACCACATCAAACTTGAGAAATGCAGTGGAAATGCATGATCAGTAGTTGCCACTGAGAATAAGTGTGAATGTAAATGAGAATACAGTCATCTTTCAGATGTTTGTAGGAATTATTGTAGAAAACTTCTGTTGATTGTGGTTTAGGATCATAGAGTCAGAATCGTAGACTCATAGGATGGTTTGGGTTGGAAGGGACCTTTAAAGATCATCTACTCCAAACCCCCTGCCATAGGCAGGGGCATAATTCACTAGGATCAGGTTGCTCAGAGCCCTGTCCAACCTGACTTTGAACCTTCCAATGATGGGGCATCCAAAATTTCTCTGGGCAAGCTGTCCCAGTGTCTCACCACACTCACCATAAAAAGTCTTCCTTATGTCCAATTAAATCTACCCTTTTTCAGTTAAAAGCCATTGCCCCTTCTCCTGTCACTACAGTCGTTCGTAAAGTCTCTCCCTGTCTTTCTTATAAGCCCCCTTCAAGTACTGAAAGGTCTCCCTGGAGCCTTCTCTTCTCCAGCCTGAACAACCCCAACTCTCTCAGCCTGTCCTCACAGGAGAGGGGTTCCATCTCTCTGACCACTTTTGTGGCCCTCCTCTGGACCCACTCTAACAGGTCCATGTCTTTAATGGACTGTGTACTTGTAAAAGCCCTTCTTATTCCTCGCATCCCTCGCTAAATTCAGCTGCAACTGTGCCTTAGCTTTCCTAATCCCACCCCCACACATCCAGGCAGTGTCCCTATATTTTCCCAGGATACGTGTCCCTGGTTCCACTGCCTGCACAGAAAGGACAACCATAGCCAGAGGCAAAAGTAAACTTCAAAATTTACAAATGTACTTTCCATGGATTCAATCCATGATACATTTCAGACCTTGAAGTGAAGGCAAGCTATGGTTTTTAATGTATTCTTGCTAACAGTATTAGAATTACCCACATCTATAAATTGCAAAATTCATATGAATAAGTTAATTTCTCAAATAATGTCAGTTTATATCCCAAATTGATATGATTTCAGACACAATATAAGTAACAGCTTCTTCCCCAGTTCCTTATACAAAATGCAGAGAAACAGGAATGCAATCTTCAAAAGCTGATGTGTAGAGAGAGAACTACCCAAAGTAACGTAAAGCATCCATGACAGAGCTTTTAAGCCTTCTGCCTTTCAGGAACAATTAGATGCTTTACACTGGTTGCCCTTCACTTGGGAGTCACAGCTCTGAATAATCACCCAGAGTTTGGCACCTTTTAAAAAACATAAAAGGATTAGTCTCTCCTATCAAAGGACAGCCAAAGGAGGAGGTGATGCTGGCACAGTTTCATCTAACAGTACATACATAGTCACCCTGAATGAAATTCATTTCTCTCCTTTGCCAGAGAAGATTTGAAACACCATTTTACCTGCCCTACAGTAATACCTTAGCCAACCAGCCTAATACCTGCTATGGGAGATGGCATATGAGCTCATTGCTACTGTTTATTTTTTAATATAATTATTATTTGGGCCACACAAAAGAATAGTGATGACTTTTGGTGGCTAGATCATTTCCCTGGGATGGGGAGTCCTGCATTTTGGACTAGGATATGACAAGTTCTTAATAAAAAAATTGCAAAATATTGGTTATATAAAGAATAGACCACTAACTGACATGTTCATCTTGTTAAGTGCTGCAACCAGACTAGGGTACAAATGGGGTGGTGGGACACTACCAGCCTCTTCTCAAATCTAATTGTCTTAAAGGACTACTCCAATGCAGGTACCATATTTGGATAGAGTATCAGATAACTATGTTTGATTAACGAGAGAAGGTAATGCAAAGGGTACCAGAAAATCTGATCAAGAAAAAAAAAAACCTCTAATCCTGAATTTTTTGCCTCTTATTAACACATTGCAAGCTATCAGGTGTTCAATATTAGTATATGTGAGACTATTCAAGTTTTATAGGTTAATATACTTTTTATTTTTTTAAATTCCAAGGTTTTGCAAGCCCACTACCTGGAACTGAAAAAAACCCAACCAAACAAAAACTAGTCTTGGACAAGCCTAGATGATGATTCATTTTCTTTTCCTAAAGCACTCTAAACTAATCAAAGTCAAAATACAATGCATTTCCCAAAATCAGATTCCTCTGTACCCAGTCACAGCCACTCCTCTGAAAAACAAGTATAAGAGTAGAACAATGTTCAGGTAGTTGTTTGGCTCTCACAGCTAGAGATTACCTTACATAAAGCCTAACTGATAACTAAAGACAGTGATACCAGATATTTTCCCATTCTGTATTTTTTTGCTGTTGTATTTTTGTCTCCAAGCCTGTTTTTAACCTTGTCCAGTACTATAAGTAACAACTGGAGTGCTTTTACTTCTCTGAAGGTAGTGAATCAAAAGTAGTGGTAAATGCCTCAAATCCAAGGAAAATATGGGGACTGTGGAAGCAGGTTTTATTATTGTAGCACCAGTACCATGCATATAATATAATTATATAATACATATAATACTATATTACAGTTGCTAATGTAATGCACAGTATTGTGATAAAGTAATAACATATAATCAGCGTATTATATAACATTATACAACAGAATATTCATATGAAGTGTTTTGCATATTAGGACGTTGTAGTGGCTAAGATGAATTATTTTTGGAAGTTGTTTTTTGGTTTGGTTTTTTTTTTGGTTTTTTTTTTTTTGTTTTGTTTTTTTGTTTTGTTTTTTTGTGTTTTTTTTTTTTTGTTTTGTTTTTTTTTTTTTTTACACACTATAGCCAAAATATTTCTTCAAGGTACTGCATATTTGGTTACTTTTTTGTATCAAGCATATATCAGGTGATTATCTTTGCTTTATACATTTTACATAAATGCTGGATTTTTCAGACAGTGTGTGGAATTTGCACAAAAAAACCCCAAAGAAACTACATTTATATAACATATTGCTTGCTTCTGTAAATCCTTACAATCTCATAAAAAAACCATACTTAGATAGAAACCCACAAACACAGACACGTATGCACTCACACCATAACTGAAGGCACAGACAAGCAAACTAGAGGTAGACAAATGCAAGAGAAGCAAAATTGTTTACATGGAAAGATACAGACCCATTGTCTAGTGGAAAACTAGTAGTGGAGATCTACGCTGTAAGTAGTTGCATTTCAGTGTTCTCATTTCCATTATTTGCATGCAAAAGTAATACAGCATTAGTATAACTACTCTGCAATATGGCATAATTGCTGGAGCAATATAAAACTCATACATTCCAAAAACATTTGTATACATAATTTCTGCAGTAACATCAAAGGAAAAAGACAGCAAAACCAACAACAAAAGATCTAAAAGATTTTCTGAAGGGGGAGTGTTAAAAATTTGAGTTCAGCAAAGTTTTGATCTCTAGCTACCTCTTTTTTTTTTTCTTCAACCTACTATATGCACAGAAGAAACTGTTACAGAGCTGAATGCTATAAGAAAAGTTTCAAAGTAGGTGTGTATATCATTAACTATTGTTATTTATCTACCTCAAAAACTATTCCACTAAATGCAGATGTTTTCTTGGGATTAAAAAAAGAAAGAAGGCAATAACTTCTTCAAACTACCTAGCTATTTCTCCAGCATCAGGGGATAGTAGCAAATATAAAGCCTTTGGGTCTATACTGTATTCATTTTAGAACAGAGAGCTGGGAGGGAAAAAAAAAAAAAAGAACCATGCTGCCATAGTTCTTCAAAAATCCCTAGCTCTAAGTCTTTAAGGGAAAGTCATATACAGTTTAGAACTCTTGAGGTTACTTTCTAGAATACTGAAGGCAAACTAGTTGCTGGCCTGTGTCAAGCAAAGCAAAAATCTATTTTTGCTTTCCTGGTCTTCTTCAACATCAGAGAGCTGAAAAGATTCAGTTACATTTTTCTACAATTGATATTTGCAAAGCAAAATTAAAGTCTAGTGCCTCCTTTTTCTGTATTCAGACATCTCTCATGTCTCAGAATATAGTGCTTTACCAACTGTTTCTACCAGTCTGGTTCTGGAAAGTTGTTTATTTCTGAAAACAAAATATTCACAAAGGTTTTAAAGAAATAAATGTGATAGAGCATCCAGTACAGTAGTGCAGTCTCCATTTCTAACCTAGATGTAGAGTAAATGTTACCAAGATCTCTTAGATTCTTGTGGGCGAGTCTGTATTTCTTATAATTCTGCCAGTCTCCCAAATCCCTTTCATCTTGCTGGGTATGGATGCTATTTCACATTTGAAGATACCCTCTTGTGAAATAGCACAATACTTGCAAGGATGAAGGAATTGTGCAGCATAGTTGGAGTTGTTAACACCCCTTTACACCAAGCCTGTATCATACAGGCACACAGGTAAGTTGACTGCACAGCTGAAGCAATCAAGATGAAGCCGCTGTAGTCTAGTCCATCACTTTCTCCAGCTAGATACTATGTGTGTCGAAGGAGAAGTCTGCCTTCCTGCACCAAAATAAGTCATACCAATAATAACGTTAAGAAAGGGGGGGGGAGGGGGGGGAGGCTATAAAAATTAACAACTTGTTCTGTTAAAAGCAGAAAATCTAAACCTACTTCACACTGACAAAAGTCTGCAGTTACTAAAGGCTGAACTTCTAGATAGAGCATAATAATACAATGAATCAACAAGATAGTGCTCATACAGAATTATCCAATCCAACATGAGTATAGATAATCAGCAGTCCAGATGATACATAGTTAAGGTGATGTAAATCAGACTAGCATAAAAATTGAGACACTGGTATAGCACTTGTTTAAAACAGTATATCCCATATGGAAGTGAGTGTGCCCTGCCTGTTCTTCAAGCTGGCAAGCAGCAATGGAGCTACACTAGCACAATGCCGAGATAAAAGTTGACTGGTTTCGCTGAAATACTCTGCAGCTAAATTATGAGTTTTCTTCTGGAATATTGGAAGGGCTAATGCTTCAAGGGGTGACACCCATGCTGCCATGGTTTTACTACAGTGAATTGGTTTTATTTATACTACTGGTTCCAGGGGCAGTCAACTCAGATAAGAAATTGTGGCATCGTTTTACTGCACAGAAGCCCCTTCTGATTAGAAAGCACGCGAGGTACATTTGAAATGTGTTGGCTTTCATTTCTCCAGCACTACTGCAGTTGCAGTAGCGGACAGAGCTTGCCTCATTTCTCTCACTGCAGGAAAACAGCAATAAATCTGCTTTAGAAAGACAGAGAAAATGCAACCAGCCATGCCTTTAAAAAACACAGAAGGATTCAGAGCCCTAGGTATTTATCAGTTCTCACCCATTTCTTATGCGTATATACGGGGCCATATTTTAGTTGATACAAGTTTTACTTGTTCCTAAGTGCAGCTTACATGTCACAGTAGTAGCCGAGGAACTGCCTCTTTGTATTTCACTGTCTTCGCTTCAGAAACTGCAAGTTTGCAGCCTGCAGCAGCAGTTCAGAGGTCCGCCCGCAGCACCGGGACACCCCATTTGCACCAACACAAAGTCTCCCCTAGTTCGTATTCCCTCTTGTGTGTCCTCACCGGGTTATTTTCCACCCAGGGACGACCACGGCCCCTCCCGCTCAGGGGCACACGCTGTTCTGCGTGGGCACACACGAGGCAGGACCGCCGAGGCACTGCAACCTCCGGATTTTATTCCTTTCCTTGGCTCTGCTCTCCCCGCGTCCCAAGAACTGCCTGGACGTTCCCGCCCAGTCTGGCCGTCCCCCCGTGCTCCGTCGCTGCCTGTGCGCCCCAGGGCGCTCACAGCACCCCAACACAGCAGCCGCGGCCGGGGAAGGTCGGGGACTAGGCCGGGTGCAGAGGTGACAACCCCAGGCTCAGCCGGCTCCGTGACCGGCCCCGGGAGTGACACCCACCGGGCAGCCTAGAGTCGCCCGCCTCCAGCCGCGGCCAAAGCCCCTGGCACACGTTCCCCGGGGCGGCCGCAGCGCACCACCGCCCCCTCACGCCGCGCCGCTCTCCAGAGCGGCTCCTAATGAAACACCGCCGGCAACGCGGGGCCCGCACAGAGGTTGCTAGGAGAATCCAGCCGCCTAGCAACCAATAGCAGCAGAGCCTGCGTGGAGAACAGCCAGTCACAGCCACTTCGATGGAGCGTGCCGGCGGCGGCGTTGGCAGCCATTTTGCAACGGCGGTGTCTGGGTGGAAGTAGCAGCTCCCCGCGTCCCCTCGCTCCCTGGCCAAGGCCTGTCCAGGCAGCAGGCTACTTCTGAAGAGGCAACAAGGCAAAAACTCCTAGGCAGTCGAAGAGAAAAGCTGAGTGAATACGAGCAGTTAGCTGTGTACGCATTCCCCATGCAGCCAGTCTGTCCATCTCCCTTCCCCAAGGAAAAGGCAGACCCCAGCCCCAGGCAGCTGGTGCAGGCTTCACCTGTGCTTATGACCACGGTGCAATATAGCCAATGCAAACCATCGGTTTTGAGGTGACTCCAGCCGCTTGGGAGCAAAACTTAAGGTTATGACAGCCTGCTCTGTGAAAACAGCAGCTCAGCCCTCAGCTGAGTCAAAAAGTTACTCCAATGCCAGGCATTACTGTGTATCATGCTACAGTATAAATCCATGGTTTGCCCACATCTCAATACTAAGTGAACTCTGGTACTGTCATTTTAAAAAAGAAAAAAACAACCCCCCAAAAAATCAGCAACAACCAAAAAACCCCTCACAAACCAAACCAAGAAAAACCCAAGACACAACCCACACCAAAACAGAAGTGGAAAACTTTCAGAGAAAGGCAACAAAGGTAATTATGTGAAAAGGCTCTGAGAGATGGACAGTATGGGATGGGTTAGGACTCACTGGCTCAAAAAGAGACTAAGCTGGGAGGTCTGCAAAATCATAAGAGAAAGGTCTCATGGAGATGTTGCTCAGTCGTTCATCAGTTATTCCAACATGAGAATGATGTACCAGCAAATGAAGCTATTCAGAGCCAGTGTCAAAATAAGCCAGTGTTTGTCACCCTGATAGTGGACCTGTGAACTCCTTAACAAATAATGTTGACGGTGCTACAAGTTCAAAGGGAAATCAGACAAGTATTTGAAAGAGAATACCTTTGAAAATTAAAGAAACTCCAAACTCAGGACACACTCAGATCAGAAAAAAAGTTGGGAAATTGGGAGTGTGTGCAGAGGAAATGTTAATGTATTTTCCTTTTTAATTGTCCATTGACATCTATTTATGGCCACTCTCGGTGAGAAGATACTGGACTAGAAAGACTGATCTGAGGAAGGATGTTTCTGGATTTTCATTCCAGCTGGTTAGCACACATCAGCACAGTTCAGAGTAGACTGGGTCATTCTGGGACAGCACGGTTGCTGTACAGGAGCAGAAGACACAACCTTGTCACCAGATATGCCATAGAGAGTTTTCAACCCTTGTTACCTTCCAACATCTGCCTCTGAGAATATCTTTGTCTGCTCTGCAATATGGTTGGAGCCAAAATACTTGGCTGAATCCCATCTAGTGATTTGGTAAGCACTGCTTAAATCACCGCATCCATTGCCTGCTTCTGCAAAGCACTCATTTAGCAACCTCTCTTTTGAGGCTAGTGAAATACTGCAGGCAATTCTGCGCACGTGTCCTTCCCAGAAGTGAACCTGGTCTGTGTATGAGGATGATGGTGGGGAGTTTGTCTCCCACAGGGAGTATACTGCAAGCAAATCAGCATCCCTGACATCTGCAGAGCATCAAAATTCTGTTGCTGTTATGGCTTTTACAATGCAAGGAAATTAAAATACCTAAAAAGTGGAAGTTAAAGTAGTATCTTAATGTCACTGTTTTTGAGCCATTATGTCAAACACCCTATCTCAGAACCCTGTAGATTCAATGTCACTACACTGTCACACTGATAAGACAGACACACTTCTGTCCATGCGTCAGACTTGTGCCTTCCATGTACATGACTAGAGGGAGCAGGAAGTGTTTTGTCTTAAATCTCCTTAGCTCCAGAAGAAGCTGAACATTACATCCTTTCTCCCTTGACTCAGCTGAATTCAGATAGCTTAGGGATGACTGATAGGGTAAGGCTCAAATACATCTAACAGAGGAGAGCTCCCAAACCTGCTTTAGAATGGCTTCAAGTCCCTATAGGGGACTAGGCATCCAAGTACCAGGCACACCTACTGACATCCGGAATGTAAAAGCAGCCTATTTTCTCTCCCCTCTTGATTTGGAAGCTTGAATCTGTGCTTAGTGAGAGATCAGTGATGAAAGACTAGGCACAGCTTTTTGCAAGTGTAGCAAATTTTTTTTTTCTAGCAATAATCTAAAGTGTTATTGTCCAACTGAATCATATATGTAGCTGCGCATTATGACAAAATAAACTTACTGTAAAGTCTAACTGCTGACTGCTGTAAATACTACAATAACTTTACACCCATACAAGGTACTTTTAAAAACCTCAGTGTTTAGTGTAGCCTCTACAACACATAGAAACTTTTCTGAGAACTTACTTATAAACTACAAATCTATATTACCTCTCCACTAGCATGGGGACAGACCATTTCACTAATCCTGTCCATAAGAAAGTCCCCAGGGTGCCCTTTGGAACAACCTCCAGGACCAATTTAGATATGGCCTTCATGCTTCAAGGTACTCCAGGCAAATAGCCTTAACCACTGCTTTAGATCTAGCAGCATCAGCTTTCAATGAATGACCGGTCCACATAATAGCACAGTGCTCCCATGAAAATCTTGTCAAGTTATTCATATGTGGGGAATGAACTCATGTGTGAAGAACAGCAAGTAGTTGCAAGCAATATGTTTTTTTAAAAATACAAAAAATATACCGTAAAACATTTTTCTGTAGTATGATTTTAAACATCTTTGTATACTTGCAAATATAAGACAGACATTGAAGACTATCAAATTCATCAATTTAATTGTAGCAATAAAGATCCTACATAAAAATCAGAAAAACACCCTGTTTTTTTGACATTTTGGGTCTCGTCATCTCAAGAAACACAAAAGGAAGATATAATGATCCTAAAATAACATTTCCCATACTTGAAACATCTGCTCCAGTCTTCACTTATAATTCTCCCGTGTTTTTATAATTTCCTTCCATCTTATCACATATTACTCAAAACAATATAAAAAGAGAGGTTTTCTAAGTTTTCAAGGCAATGAGAAGGAGGAAGACATACACATACCTCCGCACCCATCCATAGAAGTTAAAACATGCTACAGATAGCATTGTTTACCACTTAAGGCAGTTTCTTTATAGTATCTCTGCTCTCAACTCAAAACCATTTCAGACCTTCCACTCCCTCCTTCTTAGGATCCTGCTGAGAACTCACATAAAAGTTAGACTTAAATAACAACAAAAGGAGCAAAAAATGAAACAAAAAGCACACCTTCAGATGCTCATCTGTTGCCATTGTGTTTTGGAATACTTTTCTCTGACAAAATGTATTAAAGTACCATAATAACATATTAGACTCCGGCTATGATGAGGGGAGGGAAGATGATTGTTTTTTAAAGGAATTTGGAACACATTTCCCAGCTCATTTTGGGATTATTTCTTTATAGGAAATTAATAGATAACACATACTAGTTTTGTCTGTAAGGTAGATGATTGGATTCTGCAACTGTGAAGATATTGGGTCTTCATTACACATGAACACTGGAATAATCCAAAGGAGAAAATGTGACAAAAGAAAAAAGGCATCCCAACAGTGAGAAACAGTGCTATAAGCAAAATAGCTAACTCAGAAAATCCTTTGATTTCAACTAAACTGTGCTACTTTATACAACTATTGTTAAAACTGTGGATCTAATTATACCCTAATATAAAACAGCAAATCAGGAACTTAAGACAGCTACATTATTCCAGTCATGGTAAGAGAGAAGAACAGTCCTAGTGCTGTGTGCACTGTGATAGTACTTTATGTAATAGATTTGGTGATATCTTTTCAGGCAACACCCCCACCCCCCAAAAAAACTATTGCTACACTTATTCAGGATAATCCTCTTAAGGGTAATAATTTTCTAATTTAAGAAGGCTGATCATGTAAATTGCCTACCCCTGTCAGCGTACTGTTTGTATGAACTCATATACTTCCACTGCAGATAGTAGTTGTATACTGGTTTTATCGTCTAAGAACCTGATTTCAAAGAAAGAAGTGCGATAAGATCACTGCCAGGGCAACAGACTTACCAGGTAACTAATACAGAATTAGACTAAGTACCAAATGATAGTTTGTATCACTACAAAGTGACAGCAACAATTTAATATGATCTGGACTTGAAAACTTTTTTTTAAAGATTAAAATTTTGGAAGTTAACATATGAATATAACATTTGAATAATTTCCTTAAAAATTAAGACTGAAATGTTACTTAAATCTTGACCAAAAATCTCCAAATTAATGTTACAGCATTTTTACCCAAGTTTCTTATTGCATTAACTACAAATTAAAAATTCCCATTAATATTTGTGTATGTGTGTGTTTGCATGAGTGACAGTTTAAACAACCAGAATAGCCGAGATCACAGTCTAGGTACTGAGATCTGTATTTTGGTAAACCCAGCCCATCCCACCAGCTACATCATGTTCCCTTAGTAGTTTAGTTTTTTGTTTTTTGTTTTTTTTTTTTTTTTTTAAGGAAAGGAATACCTCAGTCACTCACTTGGAACAGGTGAGAAGCATTAATGATTTTTCTCACAAATTTTGCTACAGCATTGTAAAACATTTATGTCAAAAATCTTGTTTCTTTATTCTAACAGAAAGGTAAACCCCAGTGTGACTTGTTTGGCCAATCAAGACCCAGCAACAGTCAAAAGCAGATAAAAGGTAGCATTGACTATTAATCATGAAAGATAAACACTTCCTTGGACAATGAGCTACTCTCAAACAAACAGAAGTCAATTTACTTTGAGATATTCCTAAGAGACAAAATAGAGGAATTTGTATGATAAATTATTCATCATAGCTTATTCACACAATTTTAATTACGATACTCTTCCCATAACAGTCTAAACATAGAAAAGCTCAGGGGACTTAAAGGCTCAACACCATTGATTGTAGCATACTGAGTTTTCACCTTTATATTGACAGTATGTATGGGAACTGGATTCAGTGAGTAAAAGCTGGTATCACCTAGTAATCTTCATGGTCCATGGAAAAAGAGCAGGTGATGATGAAAAGGAATTAGCAAGCCAGGGATCTCTCCCAAGAGCTGCCGAGTCAATTCAGAGGCAATTAAAAGTATTCAGCCTTTTACAGGGTATGGCCCCAAGGGCTGTAACAGAAGCAATGACAAATGGCTGTTTCAAACAGCAGGAATAAGATGATGAGGAGATGCACAGACTTCTGAATACTGCAGTGGTCCCTGCTGGTTAGAGTGAAACATGGATGCAGTGGCTTCTCTGCCACTGTCATGCTGTACTGATTGTGAGGTGAAAAAGATAAGTTTCCAAGAGTTGAAGGGGCTGTGCTCTTCACAGGGAATGAATGAGAGTCCTTGCCTTCTTAAGAGCAGAATAACCTCAGCACCAGTCAAAAGCTTTCATAGTCTCACATCAGTCCCAACACACTTTGCAAATTCTGGCTCAAAGCACTAGCCTTGACTGAATTAAAAATAATAATAAAAACATTGCAGTAAAAGTGAAAACTACTGAAACCATCATAACCAGATCACTGTATCCCTTTTATACTTCCTGTAATGAGATTTTCTCCCTTGCTTTAAAGAGTGATCCAAGACTTGTATATGAGAGCAACTGACAGGAAGTGAGAGAATAGAGAAGTTAAGCCCCAAAAGAGCACTGTCAAGACACTTTTTCTTCTTTTAGGCATCAGAACTAAGATAAAAAAAAAAAAGTTGTGAGAGCATATTCTGAGAACAACAGAAAAAAAAGCCACCAAACCCCCTATTTTCAAGTGCTTGCTTTCCTTGTAGAAATCTTTCTTTCATTTTTAGTTAGTTAACTGTTCTGGGAGTGAGACTATAGGACCAAAACATAAAAGTCTCCCAAACCAAACCCCACACAAATTACACAAGCAGCAGTCCTTTAAGTGTGATTTTTGTGTGTGCACGATTCACTTTGTTTCATTATGTCTGATGAGTCTAGGAGAGTGAAAAAGGTATCCTTGAACATGGAAAACAAACAGGGACGGCTGTTCCAACTGCTAGAGATACTAATTTGTTCTCCACATTTATATTACCCTGACTCTACCTGCAGCATACAGCCACCTTCAGTGAAAAGTTCACTTTTCCACATTACAGCAGAGGTTGAGGTAACAACATAGCCTCATCACTGAAATTGTCATACAAGTTTCTTTTTCTTGTTCTGTACTTCAAAGGAGCCCTTCTTTCCCAGAGCACTGTCATAAAGTACTTATGTGGAACACAGATTAGACAGATTCAAATGCAGTGCAAATGGGAATAGGATATGCAAGAAACTATTGCAGAGGTATCTGAGTCTTATAATATCTGGAAGCTATAGGATACACACCAAAGTCAAAGAATGAGGGAGATTGATTTATCCAACCAATTATCATTTTCTTCTTAAATAAATTTTTCTCAAAAAATAGTTTTCCATTGATTAACTAGGTGTTGGCAAGACAGTAATGCTAACTCAGAATCAGATAGAACATGACCCTCTGAAAGCACAGATGGAAACAGCATGAAGTCTTCTCTGTCTTAAAACTTTTCTGAAGAATCCTCTCTACCTGTATTCCCTTTACTTGAGGCCACAGGCAGCAAGTGGCAGGAGAGGTCAAGTAGTGCCATGGCCGCATCCTGTCCTGCCCCAAATGCTCTATTACCCAGTAACATCTATATGTCAGAAGAGACATTAGATGGCTGTGTTGGGCGGTGCCTTGGTACCTCAGCCATAGCAATGCTAGGGGCCTGCTATTTGCAGCATTGCACCTTTCCACCCAAGCTGTGCTGCCAGTGCCTCCCAGAGTCCCCACAGCATTATTTTCCCTTACTGCAGCTGTCATGGTGCTGTGCATCTCATGCTTTGCATCTGCAAAGCCTAGTAGTGCTGCTGTGGCAGGTATGGACCCTGCTAGCACATCTTTGTGGATGTGAATCTACTTCAACATCCTGCATTACACAGCTGTCAGGCTGCCAAAACAGTCTATGAAATCCTTAAAAACTTGCAAGCGTTTTAATGAAGCAGATTTTGTTTTCATACAATTCCTCCTCCTTGCCCTCCCCCCCACAAAAAAAAGTTCCACCTTATAGTTTCCAAGCCATAATCTGTTGTTGAATTCCTCTTTACCCACTATTAAATGCATGGTTTCTGTGAAATGAAGGAGGGCTTCAGAAGGAATTGTAAATAATATCAATCCCTTGGGATAAGATAGGATCAACCAGTACAAACCTCTTCCAGTGGTACATCCAGCACCTCATTGGCAGAACATGTTTGGTTTTGGTTTGGTTTTTTTTTTTTCCAGATCTCCTGGAAGTACTCTATCAGATGGAAAAGTCTTTTTAACATAGGAAATTCATCTCACCTCTCAGACTGAATTGCTGCCTTTCCAACTCACCTCCAGACAATTACACTACTATTGCTCCAAGCACAACATCTGTAATTGGGTGGCTAAGACAGTGTATACAACTTGGAGCAGAGGCATGTTAACAATATCCTCTGTCCTCTCTCTCCTCTAGTGAAACAGTAAAATTATGATTTGCATTTGGATGTGACCTGCCTGGGTCACAGAATGCTGCAAATGCACAGCCAACACATTCTTCCTGCATGTGTCTCTTCTCTTGCCTCTTTACCAAAGGTACACTTTCGTTCCTGGAAGTCCAGCTGCATAAACAGCATCCTGTTGATGTAGGCTCTAGGTGAGATGGTGGTGCTCATGAAGGGGAAATATCTACCTCCCGCAGTCAATGCAGTAGAACCACCAGCCATTTTTGGAAGCCTTTGTTAACTGCCTACTTCCTCCTCTCAAGAGCACATTATTCCCAGAGTACTGTACAATCAAGGTAGCTGTTGGGACAATTCTTTCCATTCTTCTGTGCACCTTAGAGTAACTGTCTCCTGTTGTGTAAACTTCTGCCCTAGTGCTGGTGAACAGGCCAGTGCATGTAGGAGCTGAAGACAAATAAGGCAGTTAGAAAATAGATGGGGAAAATACCAAACTGGCATTCACAGCATTGGAAAGTGGCATGAAGACAAATATCCCAAGACAAGTTTACGAAGACCCGCCTATTTTTATACAAAGCAAGTTGACAATCCAGGCTAGCACAAATTATTTTATTTGGAAAATAAGGAACATGAAAAATCTACACTATATATTTGTAAGAAATGGTCAATTAAGATTAGCACCACCAATAAAGAGAGCAGTTTGTATAAGTTATTTGGAAGATTCTACATTTGACTGGTCACAGCACTTGATATCTTGACTTCTTTGATATTTGTCTACTTTAATTAGCATAGCAGAAGCAGAATTAGAGCCTTTACTTTTTATTTCCAGTGGAAGATAACAGGAAACTCTGATGACTATTGAGTGAAAGATACAGTCAGTAAAACACTTAGATTTTTGTCAGTGGGCTTCCCTAAGACCCATATCACTATGTGACACTTTTCTAAGACTTATTCTGATTTTTCTATAGTATTTACTGCTTCCATTCACTTCTAATACATTTAATTAGCAAAAGGCACAACCTTTTTAGAAAGCATGATCCACTGGTTCTGCTGTTCCCAGTCAGTAGCAATCAACCTCATTTTAAACCTGCTTCTGCTTTCTCTTCAAACACATTGTCTGATCTCTGGATACTTGAATGCCCAGTCCCCTGCTTCTCCAGACATTTTTCCTAAATCCCAGCAGGTCCTTTTTTCTCTTTTTGTCCTACAAAGCAACATAGCAGTCTGCTGGAGTACCAAGAAGTCTCCTTCTGTAGAGAAGAGCCTTGTACTGGCAGACATGCTGGTATTTGGACAGCCATAACTGAAAAGAATACTGCAAAGCCCTTGCAGAGGAAGATCTGATTCAAATTCAACAGACCACCTTCCTCTGTAACTGCAAATAACTTCACTCTACTTCATTACACTTTTGCTGAAGTCAGAACTAAACGTATACAGACTAGACTACACGTATACTATACTAGACTGAGTATAAGGTCACAAACTAGCATGTATAAATCCACTTGGGTTAATACATCCAGAGACTGAACTGTACCTCGGTACTTAACTGTTGCTGAGCAGGATACTCCCAATACTGAAAAATAATTTTTATGCCTAGGTACTTTATAACAGTTCTCTCAGTCTGTACCTTCGTGCTAAGTGTCCATAATAAATAGAAGAAAATCATAAATAAATTCAGGTGAGGGGCTCCAGTCATTCAGAACAGAATGATGACAAGTGTATGCATTTTCAGCTGCACCTGGATTGCAACATGCCATCAAACCACCACCAGCAGCACTGCAGGTGTCAGGGCCCTGAGCACACCCCCACGCCTGGAGGTTTGGCTGCCAGGGCTCAGGGCCAGCTCAGAGCCAACACAGCCACAGGCTGTCCCCTTCCTGACAGAGCCCTCCCAGTCAGTGGTGCAGGAGAGACCTCAGCCAGAGCTGTATGGAGCAGCTTTTAGGCTGAGCCTCTGCCATTTGGCCCCCATCTGAGCTACATCGCCAGCCATATCACAGTGGCCATGGCTGCTGTTGATCTGAACCCTGACCCACAGGCTGACATCCCAGCCTGGCCTCAGCCCTGCCACACCACTTTGGACTTGCTTAGTGATGAAAGGACTGTATCTGACCCTGCTTACCCTTGCTGGGCCTGATCCTGCTCCCTCCCTGGGGTGGCAGTGGGATGGACCCTGGCTGGAGAAGCCCCTGCCATGCCAGCCCAGGTGCCCCTGTGTCTCCTGGCACCCTGACATCATGCTGGATTAAAGCAATGAAATAAAGAGGCAGCATATTAAATGGTGGATTATAACTACCATGCCATCTACTATGTAGATTTTGGATGGAAAATGAAAGTTCAAGGAGCTGCTTCCTTGAGCAATACCCATTTCAATAGCCAGTGGTCTTTCCAACACATGCACTTGGACATAGGAATTTACAACTCCACTGTGCACGCAATTCAAAAGCAGGTATATAGAGAAGCACAAAATAAAGAAAAGCTAGGCTATGATATCAGGGTTGTGCAGAAAAGCTAAGCTCTCTAATATCCTGATTTATTATATTACTTTAATACTTCCTTCTTGGGAGGGATTCGTAGTACCAAGGAAGATGAATGTGTGGCATGTTAAGATCTTAAAATCACTGCAACATTAGGTTGTTCTTATTCCTTGTAATTGTTTATGTCTCTTCTCTTTTCTCCAGATCACTGACTTTGCCACAGTTAAAAGTACTTTTGGTATAAATACAAAACTAATCAGAAGACACTTGTTATAAATCTTAATTTCACTCTGATCTCAGCTGATGAGACAAGGCTAATGAAGTTATGATATACAAGTACTTAAATGAGTACTAATACCATGAATTGCCAAGTGTCTTTACTGACGTGTGTGGAAGAGAGGAAGTACATCATTAATTTTAGAAACACAATTTATGTCTTAAACTTCCTATTGTTTTCTTATTGCCAAGATTATACCACTTCTGTTTCAAATGCTGTGTCAGATGAAGTGATCTTCCATTGGCAAGTACTACATGACTGCATGCCTACACAGAAACAATCTGTTTTCAGCCTTCCTGAGGAGAAACAAGTACTTCTGCAGAGTGGATTATATGAATGAAGTGATTACACAGATATCTGCTAAACTTGTTTACAAGAACTCCAGTCGTAAGTGACAACTCAAGCTTGAGACCGAACCCAGCAGTGCTTTTGAAAGCTGCTATTAAAGTCTGTGCAGTTCAGTGCAGTCACATTAAAGCCTTTAAAGTATTACTAAAGTCATTGAACTGACAGTAGACTAAGTCAAACTCATCTACTCTCAGGTTCGTCAATGATATGTGAATAATTCCTGAAGCAAAGACATATCATTCACCAGGAAGATAAACCCAACTATTTCTTTAAATTTCAAAAGATATCATGTTCATTGCACAGTTTGTACAAAGACAGAGTTTCTTCTTCCATTTCCTCCCACTTTCTCCGTATGGATGAAGCTAAAAAAACATTTTAGATTTTTTTTTAAACAGGGATTGGTGGACATTCTTTTTTCTTTTCTTCTTTAGTAATATTTACAAGGCAATAATAGACTGTAGGGTTTTATATGTATGTGCATGCAGACAAACATTTCAACAATGTACTGACAGTTATTTCATGGTGCAGGGCAGAGAGATGTATGTTTCACAGTGACTGGGTAAGTTGGCTTATGGAGAAGGAGGAATGAAATAGCATCCCATGTTGGCATTATTAAGCTGCAAAGTCTTTCTGCCATGGGTATTTATGGCTCTGTGGATGTGAACATAAAAAAGAAAATCTGTTTTCAGGCTTGGATTTTTTTCCAGAAGTAACTTCTTTGTACAGAAAGCAAAAAATTCTTCATGAAAAAGTAATCTTTGTGGAAAACTTATTTTTCTGTCAAAACGAGTTCTCTTTAAATTGTGACAAGACATCACATACACAAAAAAGCCTGTAAAGTTTAAAAACTCTATAATATAATACAAAATATCTCTCTCTACATCATAGCACTGAATAAGCTAGATGCATAATCATTTTAGAAAGGAGAAATATTGTAGGAGTAAACACCAATGTTGTACAGTAGTCTCAGGTGACAATACTGACTGCTTGCCCAGTACTTTGAAGTTAAGGCTTACAGAACTTACCCTTGAAGTCACAATTAGATCATAATTTTTGTATTAAATCAGGCCCTTACATCATAACAAGACAAAATACTGCTTCTGATGTATTTTTTCATTCAGTTGCTAACTCTGTGTGGGTTTATTCTCATTGCCTCTCAGTCTCTTTTCTTCATTCATGAAACACAGCTAGTATTTCAGAAGCATTATTTCTTTACTGTTTGTTATTTACAGCAATAGTTATTTAAAAATAGTAATTTTCTTTCAATTAAGCCCAGCAGTCATACATTTCCCTCCCAACTTTCTGACAACACTTGGTCTGGTGAGCTTCCATTTAACCCTTAATTCCCAGTATTAGAAGTCACTTCACAACTATGTAATCAACCTTTCAGAGGAGCAATAAATCCCATCTTCTATTAGTACTCCCATATAAAAAAAAAAGTGTAGGGTATGCATAGCAGCTAGAAAATAAATTTGCCTTTTATCACTCCATGATCTCAAAGAATGCATGGCTGGAGATATTCCCCACTTGTCTGGATATACTGATTTTCCTTACCTCCATTTTTTATAATATTAGTGTACTGGCCCAACTTTCACTCAGTGTGATGACAGTGGAGTTTCAGATATGAAATTTGTTTCTGACTTCAGACATGAATCTCAGTAACAGTGAAAATGCCACCTTTTTATAAAGGCATGTTTCAGAGCTGGTGTTCAGCATAGGCAAGAAAGAGGCAGGAAGAGAGCTGCTCAGTGGGTTTCCCCCTCCTGCAGGCACTCACAAAGATCAGAGTCATAGAATGGTTTGGGTTGGACGGGACCTTTAAAGGTCATCTAGCCCAACCCCCCTTGCAATGAGCAGGGACATCTTCAACTAGATCAGGTTGCTCAAAGCCCCATCCAACCTGACCTTGAATGTTTCCAGGGATGGGGCATCTACCACCTCTATGGGCAACCTGTTCCAGTATCTCACAACCCTCATCATAAAAATTTCTTCCTTATATCTAGTCTGAATCTACCCTCTTTTAGTTTAAAACCATTACCCCTTGTCCTATTGCAACAAACCCTACCTAAAAGTCTTTCCCCATCTTTCTTATAAAGCCCCCTTTAAGTACTGAAAGGCTGCAATAAGGTCTCCCCTGGAGCCTTCTCTTTTCCAGGCTGAACAACCCCAACTCTCTCAGCCTGTCCTCAATAGGAGAGGGGTTCCATCCCTCTGATCATTTTCATGGCCCTCCTCTGGACTTGCTCCAACAGGTCCATGTCTTTCTTGTGCTGAGGGCTCCAGAGCTGGATGCAGTACTCCAGGTGGGGTCTCACCAGAGCAGAGTAGAGGGGCAGAATCACCTCCCTTGATCTGCTGGCCATGCTTCTTTTGATGCAGCCCAGGATACAGTTGGCTTTCTGGGCTGCAAACGCACATTGCTGGGTCATGTCCAGCTTTTCATCCACCACTGCCCCTAAGTCCTTCTCTACAGGTTTGCTCTCCATCCCTTCATCCCCCAGCCTGTATTGATACCTGGTGGTTGTCCCAACCTATGTGCAGGACCTTGCACTTGGCCTTGTTGAACCTCATGAGGTTCACACAGGCCCACTTCTCCAGCTTGTCCAGGTCCCTCTGGATGGCACCCCATCCCTCAGGCGTGTCAACTGCACCACTCAGCTTGGTGTCATCTGCAAACTCGCTGAGGGTGCACTCGATCCCACTATGTCATTGATGAAAATATTGACCAGTACTGGTCCCAATACAGACCCCTAAGGGACACCACTTGTCACCGATCTTCATGTGGACATTGAGCCATTGACCACTACCCTCCGAATGCAACCATCTAACCAATTTTTATTATGTCATGTCTCAGCTTCCTTTCTTCTCTGTCCTTAACCCAACCTTATCCTTATCCTCCCTTTCTCCAACTCATCCTCATGGTGTGGTCACCAGTGTTTGCAACAACAATCCTAATTTCTGTACCCTAATACTGACCTGCTTTGCATTGCTTTTTAGATCCTACTAAGAACAGGGAATTCTCACATCTGCCTAAAGTAAATGCTGAACCTCTGAGTGAACAACTATTTCTAGATTTCAGTGACAAGATAATCCAGTCAGGAATTTCCAGCAAACAGGTCCCAGAGCCCATCAAGTTTAATTTCCTTGGGGAATCTGAGGAACTGGAGAGAGAAAGTCCCTTTACCTCCACCAAGAGCCACCCCAGACATCACTGATCTTTGCAAACTGATTGCCACTGAGATCTCCGAACCTATTGCACTGGGAAGCTACTAAGCAGCTATCAAAAACCTGAATTTTGCAGAGATGAGTTATATTAGCTTTCAAAATTCAGGTCAGTTCACAATTGCCATCTATGGCTTAAGCCATCTCTGTGGTCTATGCTTCAGAAATTTATTTACTTCAGTTTTTAGAGGGCTTATAGAAGTATAATCTTAATGATTCAAAACCTCTGAACTGTTTCTCAAGTTTTGAGGTTACATTCAATTCCACAAAGTCCCTGAAAACATGAATTATGTAACTGTGATGTCAAATCATAGTTTAGATTAAGTTCCTATGGAATGCAATGAGTGTGAAGTTTCACTCAGGAGGAGCTTTGTACTTTACAAGATGGGGGTTCAATTTTTGAAAGGCACAAATAGAAGTCAAATATGGATCTCTTGTTTATTTACAATGTGATTTTAATACTTAATTTCCATTTCCTTTTCTCAGGATAGATTTAGCAGTAAATTTTAGCAGTAAGACCAGTAGAAACCACAGTATAACTTTCATCTCTGCTTGGAGAAGGTTGCAGATCTAAAGGCTCCAAGTCAGGAGAGTACTTGGAAAATCCTAATATGTAAGGTTCATTACTGGTTATGTTGCCGCATCAAGGCACTAACATGAAAGTGGTTTTGCTTTTAGGGATGATAAATAGAAAATGAGAAAACTACTCGTTTTGTCTACAAAGAGAAAAAAGCCGATTATGCATATTCCTGACATGAGTACAATTTGTTGCTGCACAGAAAGCAGCATTACAAATTCTACAGTAATGCTTTTGTCATGGGAAAAGCAATTTGGAAAACAGGAACCTATCATTACCCTAAGCAGTATAGTTTTCTTTATAACAATGCATACTCTTAGGAATACAAATATTGATGTTTAAAATGAGAGCGATATTAAGAGGAAATTTACAAATAATCATTTAAAGACACAGTGATTTTGCAATTTATACTGAAACTCAAAACAGACATAGAAAAGATTAAGAGCAATTTAACAAGATGCATTAACATAGTGTATCAGAAACAAGAAATATGGTTTTAATTAGATTCATAAGCTTACTTATGTGTAAAGTTATGGACGTTTTTGTTTGGTTGTTTTTATTTTGTTTTAATCTGTACCTACCTACATGACTTGATATCACATTTAAAGCATGTATGGTCCTTTGAAACTCCTTGAGGCCCTTTAAAATCATATATACTTGGGAAACTATCATGTTACTGTCCACTGAAGAATTTGTCTGAATATGTGCTGTTTAGCAGAGCTGCAATATTACAGATCAATTCAGACTTTTGGTAGTCTGTATAGATCTGGAGATTGGCTAGATCCTATAACCAGTATCTCTAATCCAGCATTAAGTAACAGGAGATCTTTAATGATTCTAACTACTAAGGGTCTCAGTTTCACGTAGAAGCAACCTTGTCTTTTATATGAGATTAAGGTTACAAAACTAGATTCTATTCTTCCTGTGATAGTCACGGGATGCTTTGAAAACTGTTGATTTGATAATAACTGGGACTGCATAGGCAGCATGACAGACAGCTATTATGAAATCAGTAATAGCTCACATGCAGCTCTGGATATTAGAAATGAACTTTCTCATGTCACAGTCCTGCTTCTATTGATCAGATACCCAGAAGGAAAAAAAAAAAAATGAGCAGAGAGAAGGCTGATTTTAAGCAGCAGGCCACAGTTTTCTTAACTCAGCAATGGGGAGGAAGTACTGGCCACACACTTTGTCTTCTCAGATACCAGTCAGTTTACTAGAGAGGAACTACACAGCTCTTGAAATGTAATCAATGCTGTGGGGCAGGTTTTCTCTGGCTTATTGCACAATGGTCAGAGGAGTTCTGTAAGCTTTTGCAAAGTAGGGAGAACACCATTAAAAAAACCCCACCAAATTAAAAAAAAAAAAAAAAATCCATCAAACTTCCAAGTCTCCCTTTCCCCCCCAACCTGAGAGATAAGTAGTTCCCCAGCTCAGTCTCAGATACCTCTGGGACTGGCCTATTTATCATTTACTTGAAGTGAATAGAGCACAGAAACCAACAGTAAGTATTCCTTTGCTACAAAGTATTAACATTCCTGAAAATATCAATTAGGCTACAAGAGGAAAAAAAAATAGCTTTCTGATCCACAAAATAGGAAGTCCATGAGATTCACAGAACCTTGGAAAGGCAGTTAATTGTATCAAGAGAGACAGGAGGGCATCCAAAGCATCAGGTCACCTGTACAGCACCTTGAAAAGTGTGGGAGAGTGAACCAGCTGCCTGTCCTCATTCTGCTTCCCATCATCAGGAAAACATCTACTCTCCTCTACGGCATACCCTGAGTAGTCCGACCAGCTGAAGCCTGATGTTGGGATAACCCTTCTTTCATATTATTCCCAGAACCTACATATCTCTAAAAATATCCCCTGCTATCTATTTCTCAGATAGGAAGGGAGGTACTAAATAGTATGAGTTAAGGCACCAGAGATTTCAAGGGAGTAAGGGTGACACTTTAGGAAGCGTTTACTCTGAGTATGTCATGAGGCCAGACAAACTGTGGAAAACACAATGGAACAGTCACATCATGGCACTGACTTTTTAACAATAGTTGCAAGTCTTCAAGTTGAGTGTCATATACTCGCTTGTGCTTTCATGTAGCTTTCTGCAGTGTTTTACACCGTTTGTGGGATACAATACGAGTAGAAAAGCTGAAGGATGGGAAAAGTTAAAAATACCTAATACCAATTTAAAGCTGATCTCTAGAGATGGACAAAAATTAAATGCTTGTGATATAGTCTATGGTATTTAATAGGAAATGCTAACTTATTTGACCACTTAAGACAGATAATATGCTGAATTCACTCTGTCATTTTCTGTGATGACTGAAAATACATACAAAAATGAATAATAAATCAACGGAGAACTCTTCAACTAAGTGTATGATCTAGAGAGAACATAAGCTGAAATAGTTTGCATCTTAGCTATCCCTTTCCTCCATAGTATCCCTCCAGACAAAGAAACATGGGCTAGTCACTATACCAGATTTCTCACAGAAGCTTCCACTGTTGCCTTATAAAACAGTTCTGGGACCCGCTGTGAAACACCAATGTCTGATTGCACATCTTTAACTGCTTTAACCTGAAAATTCTTAGCCAAAAAATGCTGCTTGTAAGAAAATTTATTTTCTTACCATTTATTTACTTTTTCCATCAATTCTTACATTTGTAGGAGGTTTAATGTTCCAAATTCTGAATGCTACATGGTTCATTTGTGAAATACAGCACAGTGTATTTATGATCCTTGCAAAATTACCTGGTCTTAAGCTTAGTACTTTCTAAGTACTTAGTACTTTCATTTCTTTTGGAGTGCTAAGAAGTTCTTTACCAATTAATAGAATATTTATTCACCTAAAACTCTTATGATGTGATTTCTTTCTTTTAGGAGTATGCTGTAGTTTCCCATTTTAAACATACGTAGTTGTCTGAATGATTTATGATACATAAGTTTTGTTTCTTGGCTTGGAATGACTAGGGTTACATATGCTATGGAATTCAATTTAATTAAACCACACCTATTATGCTCTGGGCAAATCTGTTAAGACTCTGCTATGTTTAGCCCAAAGATTTTTGCCATGTTTTCTCTTTTACAGTAGCCTTTTAGTCTAGAAATGTTGGAATTCTGTTATATATTTTTAATAGAATATTACAATAATCCTCTCCCATGCTTTCATTAAAATGCTTATTGGTCATTGTAATTTCCTCTTAGATGGTCTGCCAAATTCAGCTTTATAAAAATGACAGCAATGAATTCAGCTACCAGAATTTCCCCCCCTACCCACACAAGCTTTAAATTATTTATACGTTCTTGCTGCATTCATACATTTTTTCAGATAGGTTCAATGGTTGCCAAGCCTTATCAAACGTTAAGGTGAAGATGAGATTCTTTTTCTCTTCATTAATACTTCTTACGAGAATTCTATTATTTATTGAAAAAGTGGTTAGATCCCCTTGTTTGTGTACAGTCATAATAGTCACAGAGCTGGAATACGCAGAGCCTCACGTAAGTCCTTCTGCAAGATGATAGTTTCATAGTGAAAAACAACATTTAGGGGTGACACCTGCTCTGACAGCAACAGGTAATTCACAGTTTCTTGCCCTTCAACCACATTCATGTATTTGTATAGTGAGAGAAGAAGTCACCATTATGTGATATGGGAACTAATCTGCATTTAAACAGTATTTTTTCTTTTAACCTAGACTTGTTCCCTCATTCAGATCACAATACAACTCCACAAACAGCTCTGCCTTGGGAACGGAGGGGGCAGCATGGGGACAGGAGTGATCATCCAGGAAGGGAGGTTACTTATATATCCACAAACACTTTGTATCATGGAGGTACTGGCTTGCTCTGGGGCAGCAACAGGTAAAATTGTCTGAGTTTTTTAAATGTTAAAATGCACAGCTAATTCCCCTTCTTCCTTCCAAGAGGGAGATGAAAGAAAGGTAAAACAGGCCTTATGTTAAAAGTGGCAGCTATTTCACTTTAGGATACCATCTGAAAAGTTCAAACGGTGTGACAGCAGCAGTGCAAAACCCTAAAGAAAATAACATTGCAAGCATTCAAGCCCTGTGCTGCTTAAGCAATCCACTTCCCCACATACTCAGAACTTCAAACATGTCTTTGCTCTTAACATTTACTTTCAAGATTTATAGGCATACTCACTGTGCCTGACATAAATGCTTTTGCACACATTATGCTTGCAAAACCTCATAATGGGCATGCAAATTGATATTTATTCACTCAAAGCCAGTAACTACACATAAATACTGCTTCTGCAATTACACTGGTGTATCCATTGAAATCTTCTTTCAAACTCTTTTCCAAGCAATGTTCATCAGGGAACATGTATAGGGGCTTTTATTTTTTTAAGCATTAGTAGATACAGCCACAAGACAAATGTAGAGGCTGTGCAGCAATTACTTCAGCACATCACTGGTACTGCCTGCCCTCCATTGAGAGGTGCTACACCAAGTAGAGCACAGACAGCAGCAACTCTTCCTCCCAGTATCTTCAGCTGAACTGGTGGTTTGTATTGTCATTACAACACAAGTATGCACAGTTTTAACTTTTGCATGCTCAGAATCAGATTCTAGGGAGAGATTATTGCCCTGACCATGATGGAAGCTGTATCAAGTGCTCTCCCTCATTCTCTCTATACCACAAAACTGCCACTATAATTATCAGCAGGGTTATGAAGATTAAAGATTGTGAAGCTCCAATACATGAATTCTATAGCAAAGAAACAAAATGCTTTTAACTGCCAGGCCTTTAGTCAAGAACAATAACAAAAGTCACTATTTATTTCTTTTAATGTAGTGGGAGGAAAAAAAAAATCTACCGTTTTCTGATGTTGTTACAGCTATCATTCTGAACCCATTTGTTATAACACTGTCTTTCTCCAATAAGAACAGTAGATGCACGTTTGGTCTTTAAAAACAAGAACGCAAACACACCAATGATCTGTACTGTTATTAATAGGATGAAGAAAACAATTGTGAAATTAATTCTATTACACTTTAGGACAGAAATCATAACTAGAGTTAATGTGCAGAGGTTTTCTCTGTGGAGGACAGAAGATATATTACCTTCTCATTCAGTTTCCCAACTTACACAAAGGTTAAATCACTGCTATTATGATTCTGCTAAAGAACTGTCAGAATGTTTGCAATGCAATATAAAGAAAATGGATCAAATATTTTATTAACTCCCCAGGATGTATTAAGAAAGAAGCTACTCTGTGTGTTAGCTTTGTGAAATGAAAGTTCAGCTGTTTTCTGCTTTGAACTACTTCCATACTTCAGCAGATCAATCAGTTTAGACAGATCAAATATCTACTTATAATCAACACGATCAATTAATGTATTTGATTTCAATATAATGACTGTTCAGAAGCAAAACCAAACAAACTCTACAATGTTTCCATCCATGATTTCACATGCTCCAATGACCAGCACTTGCTAATTCAAGGACAGAACACTTCTTGGTCCTATCATTCAGAACAAAAATTCTCTTAATTTCCACAGTATATATTAATTTCAAATTGTACTGTCAATGCATTAATAGGATACAACCCAAAATTGGCATTCATAGCAGAGAATGGGAGGCCTTCATTTTATAGTAAAGAGCTAGTTGGCTTATATTTTGAAGAGATAAGGCATATTTGCTATTCCCTTGTTTAAGAAATAACCGAAGTTAATTTGAATTCAAGGTAAAAGGTAATTTTATTAATTTGTATTACAGTTTAGGCAGATAAAAGGGCACCAACTAAAAGCTTCAAAGAGTGTTGGAAAACTGAAAAGGAGATGTTGATACAGGATGTTTTATACTGTGCAATTAGTTTGTATTAAGCTAAGCTTAAGCCATAGAGGTCATTCCTTATGTGAACTTTAAAGCTGGGATGACTTTCTTACAGTCTAAAATTACATATTCATCCTTATTGCAAAATTTGGGAATGTGTCCCAGTTATTGTTCCAAAAGTACCTATTCTTTTTCATTTAGTTATTTTTTAGACTTAATGACAAACATAGCTGAAACAGTAATGAGTGGTGACTGGTTTTCCTTGGTTCATATTCTGCTGACATTCTGCTAGTGCTGTTACTCTGAATTTCCTTCTGTATTAAAGCTTTCATGGCTGTCTTGGGAAACCTCAAGATGCATGAAAAAAGACACCATTCGGAGTTAACTTGTGTTCAATACAACTTTCTTGGTTGGGGAAAAAAAAAAAACCCAAAACATTGCTGCTGTATTCGTGCCTCCACATAAGAAAATGACCAAGCATTAAGGCTTCCAGCTTTTGAATTTGCCTCATGATATTCTGTGCTATTCCCTGAGGCAAGCTTAAGTTTCAGACTGTACGCCTGTTTTCAAAATGAAAGTGCTGTGGCCCTAAGACACTTTTATTAGCTTTCTTCCCTTTTTTCTTCTCCTTTCATTTTTATACATAGATCATAAACATGGATTTCATCTTGCTTTGTTTACATAGAACAGATTTAGTTCCCTTATAAACCTGTAAAATGGAAGTAAACACTTGTGATTGTTGTCATGTTTAAGGAGTTAGTCACAAGCCTCAGAAGACAAATTACTTTAAACAGTTTCAGGAACAGCAGACTGAAGACTGCTCATTGTAACTCATCTTTATTATGAAAAAGAAAACAACAAAAGTGAGCATTGCCAGTGATGTGCTATCCTTTTACCAGACCATTTAAGTAATGTTTCATGGGAAAGAGAAAACTGATGCTTGAATTAAGGTTTTTAGAGAAACTATTTATTTATACTTTTTTGTTCTGTGAACAGTAAGAGGTAAGTATTTCTGTCCTTAGTTGCCCTATTCAATGCTTCCACTTCCCTCTATACCTCATAACTGAATGAAGTCTGTTCTCCAAGATAACTCCAGCAAGCAAAGAGAGATGAACACTGAGTAGACTGAAGCTATTCACACGCTGATTATCCTCACGAGGTACATCAGGAACTAATTTGTTTGTTTTTCCTGTCAGCAGAGGTCACTGATTTGCATCTCTCTGCTGTACTCAGCTATCCTTTTTACAAAAATATATAGACATTTTTGAAAATAAAACTTTGAAAACTATACCCTTTTAAAAGCATGTCCAAAATTAACCAGAGTGTTCAAAAGTTACTGTGGGGAAGTGTGACTGCCAGACAAAGGTAGTTAGTAAAACTTCACAGGTCTCATTCCATTCTAGAAGTAGAAGAGGGCTAGAACTGAACAGTAGTCTTAGAAAAGCAGATTTCTGGAAATAGAATTATATTTAGAAGAAGGATTTTGCAATCTCTTGCTATTCAAAATGGAGAAACTCTGAACACTAGTAGAAGGATATAGATACAAAAATTTAGAGAGGATTTAGACACAGCATAATTAATTTGTGACATCAGGGGGTTAACCCAAAGACCTCTAGTACCTTCCTTGTCATGTCTTGTAACATCAGTCCATTTAGAGATTTGGTTTATTCTATAAAGGTCACTATTCTGATATCACAGAATAATATAAAAAAAGAGACTATTAATCCTAATTATTGGCAAATACATCAGTAAAATTCTAGTTCTAGCAGTGCTAAATAACTACATGATAGAGCCTAAGCTATCTCCAAAGATATTTCCAATCATCCCAGTTTCTGAGGCTTTCTGACTGCATTACTAACATTGTCATATTTGAAAGTAGAGAATTTTGACAAGGAAAAGGGCTATAATATCTTAAGTTACCCTAACACATCCTCAGTCACCTGAGAGCTCAATGGGGATAACAGGTCCAGAGCTGCTCATCAAAATTTCTCATCATCATACCTTTGGAACTACTCATTACTTTAAGTCTTCCAACAATTGCCATATCACATGCATTTGATTTTTTATTTCAATTCACAAATTCAGAAATATTTTGAACTACTTATGCAGTTTGGAGAGCACAGAAAAACTTATTACATGGTCTGATCAGTACATTTCACAAAGTCATCCTTCCTTTCTCCATCTAGGTATTGAAGCAATGGTGTGGGTTTACTTCAAATGTTTTGTAGTGCTGTCTTGTTAGAATGCAGGAGAGATGTTGTGAACAGTTAACATCAGTCTGGTTATTCTGTCCTTGAACATCAGTTATAACCCTTCTCAAGTTTCATATATGGAAACACATCAGTCATGTTCACTGAGAGGTTATACTTCCTAATGCAAGGTAAGAGAAAAGTAGAACAGGAATGGAAAAGACAGACCCGCTGTTTTCCTAGCAAAGAATAAGGGGATTGCCCATATCAAAACTACAGAAATGAAGGTATTTATCACAAACATATTTCAGCTACTCTCCGATGATCATTCTCCATAGAAGAGGGAAAACTTAAAACAGCCTTTCAGACCTTGCATAAGAAGCTATTGATTTCAATGGCTACAATCTGATACCTCATTCTCTTTAGAAGAAATACTGAGTTGGGGCACATCATTATTGCCAGCAGCATCAGACTTAGTGTGATCTTACACTGGAACAACACATTAATGGTTTCATTGACAGGTCTGTGAGGAACAGGCAAGGGTCCTGCCTCCTGCCTATTTATCAGGAGATGCATAAGTGAGCTCTCACACTATGGCTCATGCTGCAGATTCCCACTACAAAGGATTTATCATCATAATCATTGAGCAATGTACGTGCTAGGTTTAAGAACAAGTTGCCAAAGCCTAATAGAAATTCAAACATATTGTGGAACTGAAACACAAAGTAAGATAGATTGTTATGCCTAACAGTTAAGTCTGAATTTAGAGAAAAGTACACAAATACGTCTTTATTAAAAAGAATATCAGCTAAGTGGTTTTATTTCATTCAGCCTTTGTCCATCTGCAATCTTCTAATTGTGACATACTTACTCAGCAAGCTATTGTACATATAAATAGAAAGCATTCTTGAGTAACATCAAGGCAGTTTTCTATTCCTTGATTGCTGTTTGAAGAGCACTATGGATAACATGATGCCTGAAGATTTCATAAACTTATCAGATTTGCTTTCTATCTCATAAAGCAGGATTACTCCATACTCTGAACCACAGACCTGTGTTTGTTCCACTTACATTTTTCTTTAATCTTTCACCCTTGAGTATTTTTAAACAAGTAATTACGTTCTTTCATGCCAGCAATGTGTTAGAAAAACTGTTTGTATCACTAAAAAGATCTAAGTCCTAAGGTAAGGATTTCCTATAGAAAAGATTTGTTTTTCAGGGAAAAAAAAACTGTCAAAGGAAGAGTTTATTAGTAAAAGTAGGAATCATTAGTTACAACAGAAAAGTAAGCAAGATAAATGAATGTGGAAAATATATTCTGCATGTGCATCAAAGCATTTAAGCATAAACTTAAAGAGAATAATCCCAGTGGCCTACATGACTGTTAGGAGGAGATTGTCTCACCAGGACATGCAAGAGATTTTTCTTTCAGGGAATCCTGGAATTCCTGGGATTCCAGGGTACCTTTGGAAAGGTCACTGAGCTTAAAGAACTAAGAAAACAGATAGGTGACTCTATTATAGCTTATATTGAGATGTATATCATGGCTTTTAAACTGAAGAAATTATGGACTAAATGATGACAAAATTATAAGTCAGCTGTGCAGACCAAACAACAAGCAAATGAAAAACTATAAAGAAAATAGCAGTGATAACTTTAGTCAAAGCACTTAATGGAAAATTCTTTTCCTACAACAACGAAGACATTTGATTATTTACTACTTTACGCATGGAAGAAAGCTGTAAGTTCTATAAACCAGTATTGTATGAGAATATCATGAGGCAGCTCCTAAAGTTGTTGTAAGACTGTTCTACATATTCCAGAACACCCAGCACGGGCCAGCGGGTGCCCACAGGCTGGTGGGGCTGTGCCCTCCCCAGCAAGGGGTTGGGGACAGGGCCTGGGGTACCAGAGCAGTCCAAGGGGTCAGGGCAGGGAGGCTCAGGACTCTGCGGTGGCTCCCAGGCATGGGGGGAGGCTCCTGCCAGAGCCTCTCCCAGCTCCCTCCTGCTCACCATCTGCCTGGCACCCGCAGCCCAGGTGCCACCATGGAGCTCAGCCAGGATGAGCTGGGCTGGGGGGAGCACAGGGCACAGGCACCTGGTGGGTACAGGCTGCAGGGCCTGCTGGTACTGACCGCATCTTTCATAATGGTTCTAGGCCTGTAAGCATCTCTGAATCATCTAGGCTGACAGAGTAACTCTAAGTAGGGTCTGCACCTATTTTATAGTCAATAGTACAACAAAAAGGTCAGAGGAAGGAGCTAGCTAGGCACAAGCAGGACTCCATGGTGTCAGAGAGCTGACATAAATGGAAAAACTCAAACACAGAGTAGGACTCTCTTGCATTATCCCACCTTACAGGTTGAGCAAGTTGCCTCCTCTGTTCTGTGCTAAACAATGCCCATTTCAGTCAACTGCTGTAAACCATTAAGAAGAGTGTCACTTTATGTTAATCTTTCAAGGAAAACTTTGAGTCAGACTGAATCATTCAGGAGGAGACTTTGCTTACTTGTTTGCTTTAAATGATTTCCAAGGCATTTTAAACTAGAGGTATTTCAGAGCAATGAAGCTACTTCAAAATACTCCATCCTAGCTCTTCAAGAACACCCTTAAACATTAATGCGTTATCCGCTTTTATTATGTAAAAAGAGATACTCCCAAGTGATGAAGAATTAACTTCATGCCAGGGGAATACCATACTGAGCTTTGTTAAATGTACCTTTATGTTTAAAGAGTATTTCCACTGTTAACACTTCAAATCACTTAGTAAAGAATAAAACAGTATAGTTAGAAATACAGACTAAGTACATGGTTTTAAAAAAGCAAATGGCATACTCTAAAAAGCAAGAGTACATGGTAGTACTCTCTTCCCTCCTACCGGTGTAAAGAAAGAACAGTTTCTTTGACATTTTCAGTGTTACTCTGCTTAAAAGTTAATGTAATTGAAATAAAATACCAGTTTTGAAATTGGTATGAGGTGCCAAATTTAGAAGTTGATCAGCATTTGGATTTAAATTCAGTAACATGAGTCAGACCCATGTTACCACTGGGACAGATTTGCTGTTTAGAGTCTGCACAATTCAAGGGAACTATATAATTCAGAAAGACAATCACAAAAATACCCATTTTGGAGGATTTCAGCACAGTTGGATTTCAGCTTGGGGACTATTATCACTTCTGGTTAGGTGTAGGCAGTTAGAGGGTATCACCAGCGCTTAATCAGTACATGGGCAGTAACAATATTGCAACTCCCAATACAACATAAAGCATCTTACAACAGTATTGTGTGATGAGCTGGATCATTATTCCTATATACCAAGAAGACGGGGGATCTAGGAACTCAGTTCAGTGGTACTCTGATCTTAGCATCAGGCATTACTGGGATATGAACAGAAGAAAAATTGTAGTTATCTTAGTAAATCTAGGTACTGTCAAAATAAAGATAAGAATATTTTGGATTGAGTATTCAGATTTAGCGTTAGTGCTGACCCCTACAAAGGATCAGCAATACAGACCTTAACAAGGTCAATTATGTTAACAGGATTTTTCACTTCTGCAGTGAAAAGTGTAATCTACAGAAGATTGCTGCCCTATTTGTCCAGGTCTTGAAGTACTGCATCTAGAAGTACCATGAATAGGAATGGATTTTCTTAGTTGTTTCCTTATACTAATCAGAAAATCCCTGAAGTGACAAGTATCATAAGAGATTACTTAATGTGCCAGGATCTGCTTTCACCAGCAATAATTTGATTAGTCTGCTATAATTTTATAGTCTGCTGTTCATGCTCTACTTTATGTATGAATACGGCAAAATTTAGCAGAGGTGAAGTGTTGATAGCCTCTCATACAGCTGCCTTAAAACAACCACTTATTTCACTGTCAGTCCAAGGCTAGGCTTTTTTCTCCTCTCTTTTTCCTTCCCCTTTTAACTCATCTATTACCTTTCAGTTGTCGGCCTACGTACATAAGTCTGTGATGCCTCGTATTTGAAAAAATAAAAAGGAACTTTTTATAGCACAGCAGCATATTCATTTTTTCCTCTAATTTGCATTGCCAATTTACTGTTATTGCAAGTGTTCTTGCACTGTATTCAAGTAATGAAATGCTCAAATGCTGACAGAAACAGCGTGAAACTTGTTTTTTCTTTTGGAAACTGGAGGCAGCACATTCCACTATGTTAGTTGGGTTCCTTTTTTTCTGCATTCACACTGTCCTATTTAATCCATAAATGTCCTGTTCTTGTCTCACAGCAGATGACCAAATGAATGTGTTGCCTCTCCGTTTTTCTTAATGTGGTATCATTCCAGCATGATTATTTTTCTTCCTTTCTCTTTAGCTTTTTTTTTTTACTTTCCAACTCTATTAAAAGGACTATTTTTTTTAATTTGAAAGCTTTACAAAGCTGTGCATTTGAGTGGAATTTATTGCAAGCTAATTTGCCTTATCTTCTAGGAAAATATATTGCTGAGTGTGCCATTTCTTCTTGTCTATCACTTATTTATAACTGCATACAATCTGTTTCCTGTTCACAACTGTATTTGCTTTTGTTAATGCATTCAATTACTATGTTTTTATATTAATTTCCCTTTCTCAAAGGAAATCTCTGGATTTCATAGGATTATTTAATTTTTCTTTCTTCATGTTAATGTTACTTGTGCAGCCATTATCCATATTGAAGAATCAGTACATACATGACAACCTATGGACCTATTTACTCAGCTGAATAAAAGCTAGAGTCTAAGCAAGATCAGTCATTGTTTCTCCAGCTTTTCTTTTCTTCTGACAATTTATTGTAATTTTTACATTTTAATTTTTTGTAGGCTGCATTAGTCAAAAAGTATTTTTCTCTAAAATTCAATATGGATACATGTGATTCTATTCTATTTGATTACACTCTATTGAAGTATATAGAGTACAACTGATGTAACCAATGTAAAAGAGCTAAGAACACAAGCAGTCTTGAAAGCAAAGTAAATGGATTCTATATTTAAGATTCTTTCAAAATGTCTGCCACTAAGGAACTAAAAGGGAGTGAGGCAACCCTGGCTAGGGAGTAATTGATTCAGTCTTTAGTCTTTGTCCCCAGTTATTTTTAACTATATTTTAAGCATGGACTTCAGCTCTCCCCCCTCCCCTGCTTTTTTTCCTTCCCTCTATTGTATCAGAGCACAGGTGATAGTAAACCTAAGTGCAGTTTGCTTTTTAGAAGCATCCAACCATGTTTTACCACCTGAGACTTGTTTGCAGGTGGAACTCAGCATTGGGTAGTTAGGGCCAAGAGCTGCTGGACATTATGCATCAGTGTGTTCCAGCACTAAAGGACCAGGGCCAAAGCTTTGATGGAAAAATCTGTGTGAGGATGTCTTTCTGTCTCTCTGGCTACCAGGAGCACAGGTACTCTGATTAGACAGGAGAAATCGGTGCATTACTTAACTGCCTGTCCTTGTTATATAATGTGGGACCATGCTTGGATTACCCTAAAACAAGGAGAAAGAGTTAAGGGAAAGGAAGGCTGACCTTGATAATAGCCCGTACTCCCTTCCAACAAATCTAGCTTTTACTGCAGTCTGTGACTCTGACCGTCACCGTCATACAGTACGCAAACTATGTTAAGAGGAGCAGTTGGATACATCACCCCGCACTAGCTGCCAGTAGAGATCTATTTAAGAGCAGTTAGTAGCTTCTATGTAACCACCACCACTTCGTTAGGCACATGTTCGGGCAGGACCCTCCCGTTCCCACCTTTATTCCCCCTATGCCCTGGCAAACATGTTCTTGAATTGCACTCATGCTGTACAAGCTTCACTTGAGGACCCTGCTGGAAAGCTGGCTGCACCCTACAGAGCAGCCAGCTTCCCCACCACCATGTGAAAATACAAAGATTTCCACCATAAAGGACAGGGACTCCCAAGATATCCTGTCAGTTGGTCCACCAATACAGTTCTTTGTGCCATACAAAGCATTTAGACCTCAAGGCGCCATTATGGTAATTTAGACTCACCTCTTGCATAAAATGAGAGTTCACAGGTTTTATTTCACTGCTGCATATACTAAGGGGTGGAAGCCAAAGATTATTATTATGTCTGACTGACCTTATTATATCAAAGTGAAAATCCCATAGAAGTTGAACTTTAGGAGCAAGGGACTATGTTAGTCTTCTAAAGGCAAACAGTTTGATTTCTTGTTTTCATTTCTCATTTATATCTATGCCATTTATAGTGCTAAATATACACATCAGCTAAGTCAGCTCAATAAAAGACTTATTGAGCTGATAAGATTTTATATCAAAAGTCCACCCTAATAGATGTATTTATTGAATCATTATCCCTGTCCTTTCAGACAGTTGCCCAAGATTAAAATTCCGCTTACAGTGATGCAATGGATTACATAAAATATAGTTAGTTGTGATGTGGCAGTCCTTCTCAAAAGGTGGCGGGTTTGGGTGTTCCCCTTCTCCTCCCTGCCATTAAAGTAGGGCAAGTATATATTTTAGTTAGGCTTCAGGTTAGCAGAATTAAACTTGTCTGTTACTGAAAGCTTTGTCTTTACACCACTTATGCACTATTGAAACATTTAAAAACATGGCTAAAAGTGCTGCAGAGACCTCAGCACAGGCTGAGATTTATTTTTAACATACAGATCCACCCCAGTAAGAAGGGAGAGTTGTTTTAAAAATTCATAGTACATGTAGAAGTAACAAAAGGTGGGATATCATTTGTTTTGATAGATATTTATCAAGGTGGTTGCTGAGAAGAGACTCAAATACTAGTATGATTGTGCATTTGGCTACTATACAGTAGCACAAGTGTTAATGTATTAAAGCACTCTACTGTTCTAGTCCCAAAGCCCTACACATTAAAAGACAGAAGCCAAAACTAGTCTCTCAGGTTGCTATTTTGCTAAGCAATGGCTTCCCAGTATTAACTATGGATGGACAGGACTTTGGATCACGAGGTCGTAGAAGGAAAATCCAGACTTAGGACCACAATGCAAGATCTGTGGATACAGACAAGCTGAAGAGTATGGCGTACTGCTTGGTGCCTTCGTTCCTGCTCCCCCCCATCTTGTGAGTTCACGTGAGGCATTAGGTTTCTGTAGCATTCCTCATTGCTTCACAAGTAAAGGTCATGGAGCAGTTGATATGTAATTAATGTGGACAACTGGTAGGGCAAAGAGTTCTGTGCCTAGAGGAAGACATGTAGTTTCTAAGACAAGAGTATTATGCATTCAAAACCTAGGCTGCTGTAGAATAAGGCCTCAGAAAACTGCTTATGCAGTGGATTTTTAAGCAGTCCCTCAAGCACTGTTCTTCACCTGACAGCCTGTAGCCATCTGTAACTACTGATACATAAACTTTCAGCCATGAAGTCAAAGTTGATTTGAGTATTTGTTTTTTAAACCCATATTTCAAATGGGACCTGTTCAGAATGTACACAAACTTGGAGAACAAGTTTATGGAGGGTTGGGGTTTTTTTTCCCTTTTATAAAATATATTCTGTAGCAATGAAACCACAGTCAGAGACAAGTTTTGAGCAGTTTCAGAAAGGCTTCTTTATCACAAGCTTGATAAGAAGCAAAAAGGAGAACCATGTGGATATTTTAAACACAAAGTGAACAAAATAGACCCGACCCTCCCCCCCCAAAAAAATAGGCCCACACCCCCAAAAAAACACCCCTAGGCTACCATTAAAGTCTTCAGCAAGACAGTTTAGTTGATTTCAAGAAACTTCATTAAAACAAAAATGTGAACATTCTTATTGTTCCGCAAAACTGACACATCAAAAGCACTAGGAGATAGCTGTATAAAGTCCTTTTTTCATCAGAGAAGAAAAAAAAAGAGTTTCCTCAAGGTCTAGCATTACTTGAAAACACTGTGTGTGGAAAATTGATCATTGCATGGACCATAGTGTATGTAACAGCCAAAACTCAAAATCAAATGCGAACTGAGTATCATAATTTTTTTTTTTTTTTAAGACATAAGTCTGTTAAATTGCTTAATTCTGACAGGAAGTGGTAGAAATTAGTGGTAGAAACCATTACTTGAATTGGTTAAAGCTGGAGCGTACGAAACATCTAGCTTACAATATCCTGTTGGGAACAATCCTACACCTACAAGGTATTGGACAAGATGACCTCAGAGGTCTTTCCATCCCTAATTTCTTCGACTCAATGAATAAACATTAGCCTAAATCAGAATAGGTATATTGTTTATCTAAGCAATAACATTCAGCTAACTGGAGCACACCAGGGAATTGAGTGCTCGTATGCTGCTGATTAAACAAGATCAGAGAGCTTTAAAATAGGCTTTGGAGTTTTAATTTGCAGAGCTTGGTATGCATTTATATTGTTATAACTGTTTATAACCTTGGACCTATGAAACAAACCTTTAGATGAAAGATTTTTTTTATTTTAAGAAAATAGTTTGTAAAATATGAAGACTACAGGCTTAACTCAAACTTTAAAATTACATGTAAAATAATATGTCTGAAGACTTAAAACACACAGGCTTAAAGAAAGTAATTTCAGAGAAAGAAAGAAAATATAAATAGTGATTGTGGCTTATATCATAAGAGCAGCTTGGACTATATGATAATGCTGGATATTTTACAGGTTTGTGTTGCATTTCTTCAGATAAATCTAATTTGCCTATGAACTTACACCCAGGTATCATTTGCATCACTGTTCTTTTTGACCTTTTCTTACTTGAATGTGGTTGTTGACTCCGTGTCCCAGATAGTTTCTTCTTCCCCATTCAATTACTCAAGCTTTATAAGCAAATCAAGCAATTGCAACATGGCTATGATGTTACCGTTGTTAGTTCCTATATTTACAGTTTTACTAAGGCACATTCTTTCCCTAAAAATCTGTGCCAATATAAGCTAGCATACAGGAATGCTTTTATAGCAAAGCAAACAGGAGGTCACAGATCTGAGCAGTCTGACTGTACTCCATATAAATGAATGCTTACTGATATTGTTAGGTCTCTACCAAGTTTGACTTTGAAATCCTAGAGATTAGCTCCTTTTGAATTGTAGGTTTGGGGGTTTTTTTGCTTGCTATACATTCAAAAAACCGTAACACTAAGTCTAGAGGTATAGGGTGAACTCTCTTCTTGAGCAAGAAAGAAGAAAAATTCCAACTGCTGATGGTGGGTGAAAGAGAAAGAGCATGGTTGGATTTCACAGTCCATGCATGAGCTTGCACAGCACACAGGGCAGGGGGAACAGCAAACCTTGCCACAGGTCTCTTGGCTTGTCAGCCGAGCGCATTGTAGATAGTCATTGCCATAAAATGCTACCCTGTAATTCTAGTCTATCATTCAGACATCTTTGATATTATAATTGCATTTCATATCCAAATACACTGGCATTGCTTAAAATTGTAAAACATATCGCAGCCCTTGTGACACTGATTCACACTGTTCCACTTGACACAGCTCTGTGGCTGGAATGGGACCGTCCAGGTGGGAGAACACTTTTTACAGCATGTAAGGCATTACAATCTGGGCTTTGGGATCGAAGAGATTTCAGACAAGTTAGTTTATATATGAAGCAAAAGCTATTATCATTGCAGAAGGCGTTTGGCTTGGGATCAGCAGATTCTTATCCATCAGATCACTTTTTTTTTTTAATTCAAGCAGCATCATGTATGTACTTTCACATCACATTTTTTTCCTTTGGACAAGCAAACTTTTTTTTTAAGATATGTTCTTGATTTTTTTTCCTTATTAGTTTATCCACTAAGTGAACTTTGAACCCAACTACTTTTTCCTACTTTATTAACTTTTCCATGTTATTATTAGTTTTCCCAAAGCCCCAAACATTGCAGTAAAGATTCTAGAAAATTAACTTGAAAATAGCCAACTCAGAGCCAAATAGGTTGAAGCAGAAGTCCCATCTTCCCCAACATATTCTGGTATGAGATGATACATACAAAGAAGAAATATTTGAAATTTTAGTCAAAAAGAAGAGACTATGCAAAAAAAAGTGAAAATTACTTTTCAATAAAAATAAGTTATTTCAGATACAGATTGGCTAATGCAGAGGAAAATAAACCCAACACTTTCTCAACTGTTTCAAGTTGTCAACACATTGACAATTTGTGGTTCTAATACTGCAAGCTGTGCCACCTGGATGTTTCCTGTACTCCCATGGGGTGAAATCCAACGTTAAACTACTCAACATTTTGCAATTTAGTTTAACAATCAATTCTGATACAGCAGATGAGGTCATATATTCTGTATAGAAAGATGATGTATATACAAACTATTCATAGCAGGCAATAAAGACTACTTTTCATGTACAATTATCCAAGAATATTTTCTTTAAAATGTCCTATTTTATAGATATGGACTTAGGCTGTAAGAGCAATACAAGCATATGCTAACCTCAGTAGAGGAATCAGAAGAACCTAAGATAAGGTCTCAGCTCTATTCTTAAGTTTTTATTTCTCAGCGACCATAAAGCTATTGAAATGCTGTTACTGTAAACATGTAATTCCAAAACAGAATAAAAAAAAACTCTTCTGTACTTAAACTCATGTTGCTTCTGGTATGGATTTTGTAATACTCCCAGATGCTTTGCAAATAAAAACATCCTGCCACTTAACAGGTGGAGTGATTTCAATATCTGAGGATGACTCATAAAAATCTTTTTTTTCCAGTACAGTCTAAGGACCACAAGATAACACATTATTCTACCTATTGTGAAAACCCATGTGAATATGAAATAAAAAGAATTTGTAAAAAGCAGAAGCATAATTCTCAGGACTGATTCACTGCAGAAGCAGGAACTTCTGACTTTTCAAATTATTCTCTTAAATAGATGTAAAAAGTCACTATTCAGTATTAAGCGACTTTAGAATTACTTGTATTCTTGAATAAAAATAAAGAATAGAGGAAGGAAGAGAAACCATAAAGCGCAAGGTAGAGATGATGATTATTCTTGATTCATGTCAGTCATGCCTATGTTTTAGTGTGTTGTGCTGAAGAGTGTCATAGAACAAACAATTGTGAAATAAAATAAGGGGTTACACCCATATGCATGAAAAGTTTCACAGTAGTAGATATGTACAGTATTCCCCTACCTCCAGCTTAACCACTGACTGCAATTATCATTTTTCAGTAGTATGGAAAGTTGCAGTATATGCTTTAAGTATTGGGATATTTCATTAGCAGAGGAATAAAGAATATTTAGGGACTAAGCAGTAAAAATGAAGGGAGAACTTTGGAGATGAATGTCTGCCGTAATTACTGCAGAACATTTCATTCATTTTACTACTTCCAGCTTTCAGTTAGCTATTTAGATAAATCAATTATGCATCATGAAGTCAATTCAACTTCTAATTTACTTAGTGAATTAAGTGAACAATGATCAGCTACACTGTTTCTTTTGAGTCTCTTCAAACAATTAGAATCTACCCAGTGAACCAATGACATACTGCTATAACAAGTTATTGTTCTTTATAGAAATCAACTGTTGATGGGGAGGCAGGGGGAGGCACAATTAGGTCTCATTAACATGATGTCCCACTACTGATGATTAGTATTCATACGATACTACAGCTCAAAAAGCACTTGCAGTGGGGATTCATTTTTCCTTGAAGTATAACGCACATCCTGGGATGTTTCTGTACCAAACAGCCACATTTTAAAGGCATGAGTTAGACAAACGTGGAGTGAGAGGGCATTAAAAACCTGTATTTCCCAATGTTTACAGCATTTTATCACTGCTGAGTTTGCCCGAGCATACCAATCTATTCTTACTGCTGTTATATGGTCTGTCAGTTTATGGTACCTGTCTTTCATGCTCTCCACTCAGAGGATGTGGCACTGAAAACTTTTACTAATAGATTGGTGGCATATAGGAATGTGTGAAACCAAAACTTTTACATTTGCATTAGGAGTCAAACCAAAATCTGAACTGTGGTGAAATGGTAAGTCACATATACCTAAATCTTCCTCTGATGGACAAACTTAACATCAGCTCCAGAACTTACTGGAGCACCCTATTGAATGATTTTGCAAAGAAAAACAAATGCCCCCATCTGACCATGATGTAGATGACTACTTTTAAGCTAGTTACGCTCAACTCCTTTTATAGACATTGAGATACAACAGGCCATATTGATCTCAAGTCATAATTTCATCATAGATCAGATGTCTAAAACAGGATAGAAACTGTCCTAAAAATGCCCCCTTGTGCCTATAGGGAGCTAAAGCTAAAAAGGGAGCCCAGAAAGAATTAGCAGCTGTAGATACTTCCAACTGAGTCAAATACACTGACAATAATTGATATCTTAAGAAACAAAGACTTATTTGCTTGCTTGTTTTTGCATCAGATTTAATCCCAATCCCTTCAATTAAGATACTCATTGTAATGAAAACACTAAGCTACTTTTTCCAATTTGTGGACCCTGTTTTCCCCTTTCTTATTTCTCCAAAGCAGCATGGAAGCACAGCACCAGTGGTGTTTGTTTTGTTTTGAGTTTAGGGCTTTGTTTGTTTTTTTGCTTGTTTGTTTTGGTTTTTTTTTTTTTGTATCTAAATACATTCCTCCTTGGTTTTCCATGGATAAATTCCACTTGCTCTCTTCATCAAGATTTGCACACAGGAAAAAGATTGCTCTGATAATTATTTTTGTATTTCCAGAAATTTCTGCCAAATAGGAAGGCCTCAGTTTTCACTTATACCCTTTAATTCATTAGATATAAAAAGTGATAAAATGAGTGGCTTTATGGACAGGGAGAGAACAGTGGGTGTCAGCTACCTCAACTTGAGCACAACTGAGCAGTCCCTCATAATAGTCTTGGAAACAAATTAGAACATTATAGTCTAGAACAGTGAAAAAGCAGATGGGTCAAAACCTGTCTGAATGACTGGGTTCAGAGGGTAGCGGTGAATGGGTCATACACCAGTAACAAGTAGCCAATACTCCACAGGGTCCATCCTGGGACTGGTCCTGTTTAACAACTGTATTGATGGCCTGGAGAAGGTAACAGAGGACGTGCTGCTCCAGTTTGCAGATGACAAGTTGGTGTGAATGAGTCAATACACTTGAGGGCACAACTGTCACGCAGAGGGACCCGGACAGGCCGCAGGAGGCGGCCAACAGGAAACTCATGAAATTTAACAAGGATCAAGCCACGTGCTGCCCCTGGGCAGGAAGCACCGGTGCAAGGGCACAGGCTGGGCCTAACTAAGGGCAGCTCTGCAGGAAGGGACCTGGGGGCCTTGGCAGACACAAGCTGAGCATGAGCCAGCAGTGTGCCCTGGCTGCAGAGAGGGCCAGTAGCACCCTGGGCACTATTCACAGGGGCACGGCCAGGACATCAGTGGGGGGCACTAACCCCCTCTGCTCAGCACTTGCGCTTCATTCTAGAGACTGCATCCAGTCTTGGGCACCCCAGTACAGGAAGGACATCAAGGAGCTGGAGTTCACTGGAGGGCCCCCAAGCTGGCCTAGGGCTGGAGCACTTGCTTATGAGCAGAGGGTGAGGAACCAGGGCTTGTTCAATCTGGAGAAGAGACTTCTAACCACCACTAACCTAACCACCACTCTGCCCATACCTACACAGGGGTTATTGGAAAGACAGAGGCAGGATCTATACAGAGGTTCACAGTGATGAATTGAAACTGGGAGGTTCAGACTGGATATAAGGAAAAAAACTCACCCCGAGGACAGCAAAGCAGGCTGCCCAGAGAGGCTGTGCAGTCTTTGTCCTCAGGTGTTCAAGACCATGACTGGATAAGGCACTGATCAGCCTGGTCTGACCACACAGCTGACCCTGCTTTAAGCAGGAGGTTGGATTAGAGACCTCCTGAGGTCCCTTCCAACCTAAATGATCTTGTATGACCCTATCCTATGATCCTGTAACTATTACCATATTCAGTTTATAAAAGTGCTTCCATTTTCCCATACCAAACACTGCCAAAAACCCCCAAAACCAAAACACCACAGTAACACCAGTAAAACCCAAATCACCTTCCAGACACATCAGACCCTAAAGTCTCATTTCTGCTGTGTTGGTGTTTCAAAGCTGTCCTCTTGAGATGCAAATGTTTTCCTAAAATAAGTCCTCCTGAATTTTTAAAACAGATACAGTATATCACCAGCAACCTCATCCATGTATGTATTCCATTTCTCCAAAGGTCAGCAAACTATTGTAGATATCACCTGGTATTATTCTTACACAGATACCTATTTCAAGCTCCTGACTTGTATTGATTCTTGCAGTGTACTAACGATGTCACAGCTTTGTGCTGTCACCCACTCATCCCTAAAATAAAGAAACCTTGGTTTCTTCCTTTTTTTTTTTGCAGTTAGTAACAAATCTACAAAGCTTAACTATTATAGTTGTGCATTGCTAAGCATGGAATAATTCTGGGTTTATAATGCCAGAACTGACTCCCACAACACTTAGAACTAACCTCCTATGGGAATCTTGCTGTCTTTCACTCCTTGGGAGAAAGAGATAGTTTGAAGGCAAAGGAGACTTGAGGAAGCCTAAGGTTAATTTAAACAGTGGTAGGTATATGAAACATCTGAGGAATTTATAATGTTAAATTTCTGGCAGGAATGGATTAATAGAGGAGCAAGTGGTGAAAGAAGTATGATTAATAGTTTCACATGACTAATTCATTACATTGCATATGATGCTGTTACATATTGCCTTGCAGGTTCTCTTGGAATATAGGCACATTTTTTATTCTGAAGAAATGCTGTGCCACGCAGTTTTCTGTTGCAATTGCTGTGCATACCAGCTGTGACAAGTACTGCCTTGTACTTGGGAACTTTTACTTTGCCTCAGCCTCTTATAGTGATGATGCTGGAGACAGTTATGTCCCAGGAACAGCTTATTCTATCAAAGCTTCCAAACAAGAATATTTCCACATACTATATGCTAACACCTTTCACTCAAGAGCCAACACATGTGCCATAGAGGAGTAGGCACTGACAAAACACCAGGTAAGCAGCTTCCATTTTATTCCAAATTCAACCACACAGAGCCTCCCAGGCTCTGTTTCCCTGCAGCCACAGGAGGGGACTGGGGGTACAGTGTATGTGTACATCTCACTTACTGGGTAAGTTTGTATGCTTAACCATTTGCAACTGTGAGGCAGATTTTTATATATTTTCTTCAAAGATTTAGAAACCAAATATGAGTCCCTTTCAACCAAAAGATTTCCTTCTCCGGATGACTGCAACTTTATATGTACTTCGGAGTTTTTGCATGAACTTAAACCCAGAAGGCCTAAATTCTGCAGAATTTATGAGAAGTATCCCCCACTAATACTGTTTCTACTTAAGGAGAAGAAATGATGAAAAAAATAAATTAATATTTTTGTAGCCAGGTTCTTTCACTTTTGGAAAAGCTAGGCACTTCTGTTTTACAAATACCTCATTCTTTATTATCATTCACAAATTGAAAGACATTCAAACTGTGTTCATGAATCTGGAGAAAAATGGGTCAAATCAATTGATAAAATATTAATGAAACTGAATAATAATTGGAAGTTATTTAATATTACTTGACTAGATGCTCTAGAAATCACAATCCTATGACTGAATAAGGTTTCAGGGATTTAAGAAGAAATCAGTACGTTGCTCATGGGGAAAAAAAGCACTAATACAATCCCAGAACACATATGTAATGGCTAAGTGCAGTGAATATGAAAAGTTATAAATAAGTGGAAAAAACAGTAAAGAAAGCAAAGGACAGTGTGGAAATAAGTTATTATCAAATGATAAATAGGATGGGGAGGGCATAGTGTCTCATGTTTATTTAATGAGTTATAAATAAAATTAATCAGCATAGTTTAAGTGCCTTTCTAGATAGAAATGACAGATGCATTTTCATTTTTTTGCAAGTTGGAAAGAGAGGTGATATTGTTGTATCACAGGATGGATATGCAACTGCAGCTCAGATGTTGGGAAATTGCTCCCAGATTGCTTACAGCCAAACAGCCTGCTTCTAGAGGGAGGCTGCAGGAAAAATGCTGAGGTTCAACAGCACTTGACACAGTAGCCAACTTCCAAACCCAATGGAAAAAGAGCTAAAATTTTGCCTATATATTAAAAGGTAAATGAGGAAATCTGTGTAGTAACAGCTTGTCAGGCTGATATTGATCCTGGTAAAATATTGAATGACTGACACAAGACTATTAATAAAGAATTAATAAGAGTGCTAATAAATTAAAGGATTAAAATAATTAATGCCAGTCAAGAGGAGAAAACAACAATCTTTTGATAAAGATAAGCTGGCTAGTTCAACAGGACCTATTTCCTGTTATTTTAGTGTCTTGCTTACCAATGTATTGTTGCATAATATTTCAATTAAAAGGACTCATGCAAAAAAATGAAAGTGACACATAGTAAGTAGATTAAAAAGCTGATAAATATCTCCTTGAGCTTCCTGTAACAAGGAATAATAATCAAAGAGGGTGTGTTTCTAGCAGGATTTCAGAGAACAGTTCTACACCCACTATTACTTAACATTTTATCAAAGACTTGAAAGGAAATACAAATTAAACCCTGATAACGTTTATGAATGACACAAGAACTAGGGAAATTAATCTAACGAAGAGGACAGATCAGTAATCTAAAGTGACCTGGGCTGCCTGATAAATTGGGCATAAGCTAGCAAAATGAATGCCACAATAGCTGAGAGTAAGGTCGTACAAATTAGAGGTCAAGACTCTCTACAGCAGTCTTTCTGAAAAGGTTTTTGGGAACTGATGAGTAATCAGTACAATTAGTGTTCTGTGTAGCATTCAAGAAGTGTTGTATTGCATGGCACTTGAAGAGCGTTTCTTTGAGATTTACTATTAATCCAAAGAAGAATTTGGCCTTGCTGCTTTGAGTTAGCATATGTGAATTAGCTTTTACTTCCAGTGCATTGGTTGCCTTGTGTCCTGTTGCCTGATGCTGTACAGAACAGTTGAATGGCCATAACTACAATATTGCCGATTCTGCCTCGATGCAAGATTTACATTGGTGTAAAAATTCCTTGTTCTCAAATACTGAGAATAACAAAGTCACAGTGGCTGTTTACTGTCACTCTGGATGAACTATTCAATCAAATCAGTTTGAAATATAAAGTATAAGAAACTGAGCAGATACAGAGGACTTCACATACAAAAGCAGAATATCTTACCACTACTCATGTTAGTTCATAGGCACAAAGATCAGGTTACAGTTCTAGATTGAACTCCACAGATGGAGTCCCATTACCTGAGCTCCATCTTTGCATTACTTTTCCACACTTGCAACTATAAAGTCACAGTTTGGTAGTGACAATTTCTCATACTGACAGTCTCAAATGTCCGTTTTACACACGTGCAGTGTAAAGGGCAGCTAGAAACAAGTCCCACTAGAGCTGGAATGCATAGAAATATTGCTACCAGGATAGTCCCCTTCCTAAAAGATTACTTTTTTGTCCTGTTGTCAGGGAACTTTGCTTAGAATTGAGATTATTAGATTTGAAACATACAGGCATATGCTTATATCACATAAGACTTCCAAATAACTCACAATACACTATTCAAATGCAGTTCAGGAGCTACAATTTACATTTTACAAGTCATGGTTCATGGTGAATGTTTACTATATCCTCTATATCTTTGCAGACCTATTTGTGTAAAACCAGCAGTTGTATACCTGCAATTACCGATTAGATTCCCCATACAAAATACCTTGCATAGTAGCTTATTTCTAACAGTCAGTATCAAACTATTTACCGATTTCAGTACTCCATTTCCATAGCAATGTTTGTATAACTCTTCAGTTTTGTGGATGACAGACCATTAGTTGTTATTGAGATTAATATGCAATCAGTTAGTTTACTTTGAAGTACAGAGTCTATTTGTCTGTGATTTAGATTCCTCAAGGCCCACTGAGAAGTGATGATTTCTGACCTATCATGCTTGTTACTATCTCGGAAATCAGACTTCTTTGGCATATTAAAATCAGATTAACACAATGGCAGTGAAAGTTTCATATATTTGTTCTGTACGCCATCTGTACATCTATAACTTGTTTCTCATTCTAGAAAATATTCATCTTTTGCATGGGCTACAGCACAGACAAGAAGCCAGAATACTAACCAGAAGTAGACATCTGTTCTGACCGAATTAAAAAGTCCAGCTCAACACAAGACCCTTTCCCATCATCAGATTTCAGCACAAAGATCATGACTAACAAATCTGATGAAGTGTTTGTATAGTTTAACCTTTTCCCTCTTACCATGTCCAACAGGGGATGGCTAGGAAACAATGAGAAAAGCACACACATTTAATGATAAATCCCAATAATACTTTGTAGTTTCCAGTAGTTTGTGGTTCAGATTTTAAGGAACAAAGGGATATCCACGAATTCTGTTTCTTTATTTTCCTAATAATTTTTTGAACATCTGAGGCAGGAAGAAACCAGTATGTGTCCTATTCTTTCCATTTATTTGACTATACTGTAGGAAGAGAAGTATTGACAGTATCCCTTTCCTTCACTCTGTAGTGTTTAATTTTTCACAAAAATATAGACAGAAAACTGAAAGCTACCATAAAAAGAAACAAATGACCCTTTTAAGAAAGTTGTGTTTCTTTTGTATATGTGCAGAAGTGTTTACTCCATCCTAGAATAATTCTGAGTTTACACGTTTGGCAAGAAGTCTGTCATTATATGTTGCTCCTGGAACTAGAGAAAAATAAATGCACAGTAGAAAGCAGTAGAGAATCCTGTCCTACACATTCAACTATTCATCTCAGAAATAGGTAATAAGAACAAACAAAAAACAGGAATCTCAATACAAACCACAAAAGAGGATCAATGATGAATCAATAGCAGTGTAACAGTGGTGAATCATCCATCTAACTAGTGTTCTAGACAATTTTGTTCTCCTGAAAAGTACTGCATACACTTTTGATGTGTGAGGATGTACCTAAGCATCATTTTCCCCCCTTGTTTTGAGTTACCCAACAACTTAAGTGTTCAGCAAAAATTCTTTTGTAGTAGGTGGTCTGACTGCAGTCCAGGGAGCCTGATGTTTAAGTTCAGGCATGTTACCAGCACTTAATGAGAACTATTTGTAGAGTTTCAAGAAAAAGTTAGAGATCGATTCTTCACAAGACAGCTTTATCAAATCATTAGGTTCTGTGGTTCTAACCAGGACCTCACTAATTAACTTGTAGCCTCAAATGAGTCTATCACCTCAGACTGTCTTTTATCACCATTAACATGCTATTTGAAAATCTGTACAGTTAAGGTGTTTGAGTTTAGACTTCCCTGGTATTTAACTGGTAAAATGTCAAGATAATTCTTTATAGTTTAAGTGTTTTCAATGATGCATATACTAATTACATAATTGTATATACCTAACAGATAAATATGTTTTAAATGAATGGTATATACCCAATAATATTAGTAGCAATATAAGTAGAACTGCCACATTGTTGTACGTATGATAATTCTCACTACAAAGAGATGAGATTACAAGAGATCACGCCTGAAAAAACATTCTGGGAACACAAACACGCAAGAGAAAGCATTAATGTTTAGAGGAAGACTGCTTGAGGAGGGGTTCCCATTGGAAGGACATGCAATAAAGTGCACAAAAAAAAGATGTTACTTTTTTTATACTAGGCATAGGTATACTAGGCATAGGTATACTAGGCAAACAACATAGATCATAAAATCATAGGAAAAGGGTCTTCCTCTTTTAGAAAAATAAAGCAGTAACTCTTCAGTGGTTAATCAGCTTCCTCCCATCCCAAAGCTGAGGTTGGCCATAGGTGTCTGGGTCCAACCCAGCAGCTCTGTTGTCAAGCTCTAGCAGCAGTATCATCTGGAGAGGGACTGTTTGCAGTGGTTTAAGAAATGATGGCTAAAGGAGGTGGTCCTTTGCAGACAGCTACATAATGATGATTAGGCTTTGTGGGTACTAGAGAACTCTTCGCAAGATGCATGAAAACAACGCATGTTTTATCAGCTGTCATTGAACAGATCAGGCAGCGATCAGAGGTCACCAGAATTTGCTAACAGATTATATCAAAATGAATGGGTAAACTTTTCTTTGTCAGTATTTTCAAGTGCTTAACAACAGTCCACAGCTCTGACCCCCAATTTCAGAGACACTGATAGGAAGATCCCATTTAATATTTGAATTAATTATCATTCAAGAAACTACATTTCTACTGTATTTTTAGTTGATACCTATAAAGGACCTATATTCCCACAGAGCTTCTGCACTGATCACCACATTATGTGTGTCACATTTACATTTAAATTGGCCTTCGCTCTTTGTAGTTTGAGTACTTTAGATGCAGAAAATCGTAGTGATCTCAAATTCTCAGTGGTTGTTTTGGGAAAGTACAAGCAGAGCTCAAGCTTATCTATGTTTTCCTGAAAGAAATTACCAACACCTTGAGTCTTCACCAAGGCATCTGTAAAGCCATGTTATCTTTTAGCCAGCTAGGTAAAATGGTATGTCTATTGTCTGCCTGATTCTAAACCAGGGCAGGATCTTCTACCTGGGTTCTCACAGAGAAAAGCAGCTAAGCCTCAAGTCATTTGAAACACTGTATTGTTCTGAGCAACGTATGACCTAGTCCCCTGGCTTTTAAACTGGAGGAGAAAGCTGTTTATAACCAATAAAGAGATATTTTAAAAGAAGCCAACACACTCATTTTCTGAAAATGATGGGATTCTGCTTATTTGTTGACATTAAATCTTCAGCAAAGCACACACAGCGAGACAGGCAATCTATACTCCAATACCTGTAGGAAAGCCACCAGATACCAATGAAATCGATGCTTTTATTTCTATACAGTGTCTTTTCTTACCTTACAAGTCAGTCTAGATTTATAGTTTTCACCCCAGATAATTCTCAGGTATTATTCTCTTTCTGCTTATTTTCTTGTGTTATCAAAGAGCCAACTATAATTAAGTACAACTAAATGCTTCAATGCTTCCACAACACTTACTTCACCCATCATGTAACTATCTCTGATCACATGCACTGTAACCCCCTTGCGAACAATTTCTTCCTTTCTATGCTTCTTGCCATGGTCTTCCTCATCCACTTCCAAGCAAAATATACAATCACAGTAGCAACTCTCCACAGGCAGTCATGGCATGGTGTTCTACACTTATTAATACAGTATTCGCTTGTTCAATAATTGGGGGTGGTGGGGTGGTGGTGGTGTGTGTGTCTTAAATCAATAAGTATTGGCTATAAAGAGTAATGCATTCATCATTTTAGTACTTTAAAGGGGACAGGATTGACCACTGCTCCTACATGCAGATATTTCACTTCTGCTTCTGCCATGGTATACTATGACTTAGATACACTGCTGTATTTAAAACAAATATGTCTACTGAAAATAGGGAACAATTTAAAGATGGTAGAAGAATAAATATTAGGGTTCAAGAGGGAAGCTTCTCTAGGGAAAGTTGTGCCATAACTGCATATTGCGGGATTCTCCCCTCTGTACTAACTGGTTATTGCTGATAACTGGATATGAGGCTTAAAGTTTTTCTGGCATGGGTTTAACTAGCTGTTTGCTGTTGCCTTTAAGAGAAGCCCAAACTTTGTTTAGCACTGTTTTGAGCTATAACGAAGCTTCCACAGTCTTTTCAAATTCTAGCTTTTGGAAGTCTTCCACTACTAATTGTCCTATTATTTCTACTGACGTATAGGTACCTGTGCTACCTGAGTGAAGAGTAGATTCTCTGGCTGTAGTATTTGTCCATTACTTAAAATAGTTTTACTTTCATACTAGACCTCACTTTCACTACTTCTGGCATTCAGGATATGTGCTAGGTAAGAATTACTATATCCGCTCTTCACTATTCCCTTAACTCCTTTTAAAAACATTGAGAAGAAATTTTAAATAAAAAAGCCTGCCTGGATAGAATATTGAAAAGCATACTGTAGGGTAACTAGGTAAAAACAGAAATAAGAAAGCTTGAAAAACTTGAGCCCAAAGGCTGAGGAGGTAGTAATGACAGAGTAAGACCATCTCTAGTGTTTGCCAATGATCTTGCAGTTGAAATAGCATCCACAGCCACCATTTGGGGCTGGAAGGTTTGGCATGTATATGACATAGTAATGGAGTCTAACTGTGCTGTATCTGGATGTTTTTAAGAGATCTGTAGGTGTTCTTGGAAGGGCAGGGCAAATAATGAAGGTCAGGGCAACTCTTGATCTGTGTGCTCCAAGAGAAGCAATACATTTAGGAAAAGAAAGCTGTGGACTTGCATAGCAGTAAGGCTGTAATAAGTTAATGCAAGTAATTACATTGGTGTCTTACAGTGAGTAGTATATTTATCCACAGCAAGTCTCCCTTGCCTGATCAGCACATTGCTTAGTTTTTCACTATGAAATATGCCCCCCCCAATAGCATGAAATTGCTATAATAATGCATAAAGATGACTGTTTAAAAAGCTCGTAAAATACTGTTATAGAGAGTTGCTAAGGGACAATTTAAGGAGGTGTATTATTAACCAGTTCAGTTTCAGTGATTTGGACACTTAATCAGTGCTGGTCCTAAATACTCTGAAGTCCAGATAAATTAGAAGAGCTGAGAATCCAATGTATTTTATAAGTAAAGGATACTGTCATGACCTGAAACTTTTCAGGTGGCAATACAAGAGTGGGGGAATTAAGACCTTGTCCCTGAATACTGGCAAGTATAGCAAGTAGAAAGTATTAGGAAATCCTTAATGCTCCCTTCTGAATGACATCAAAATTCTAGTTCAAGATTAATACCAATTTGTAATCAGCATATTAGCAGGTAGATTAAAAGTCTAGTTGCACTTCCTCATTAAATACAATTTTAAATACATTCCAAAACCAATGCATACAAGATATTCACTGTAATCTTGAAACCGAGTAGTATGCAGTTGATCAAAGACTGCATCAGTACAGAGCAACATACTTCCCTTGGGTTTCTACGCTTGACAGTCAGCATCCTTATCATGAGTATAGTTCTAGTATCTGCTTGCTCTTCAGATTTATTTTTTTTTACCTGTGCTTATGAAGTATGATAGAAGACGGACTTTTTAAAAGCAATATGTAAAATTGTTCCTCCTGAAAAGTGAATTGCTCACATTATTTATAGCTCTCTTCAGAGCCAATATCTCCATGTTACTGGATCACTAGAGTATTTGAAAGTGTACAATGAGAGAGCAGCCACTTTCAATTTTAGTTTTACAAATGGAACATGCTTCAAAATTTTTAACACCGCTATCAACTCTACAAGACAGTTTCATGCTCAACTGAAACTTTGAGATGGTAAATTTGATTTTGGAATTCAGTTTGCACAAACTAATGACTGCTCTGCTTTAAAAAGTTGATCATTAACAGCCTCTAACTTTTCTTCACATGAGTTCTTATTTTAGAAAAATATTTTATTAAAGATGCTCAGTTATTTCATATCCATTTTTGTATGTGCTTTTAGTCTGTCATCATTCCCTAGTTAAGTGCACTTCCTCTCACTGATAATTACTCACTGTGTCTTGGTAAAGCTTAACACTGTCAAATTCTACATAACATTGGTTGAAATAAATACACATGCAAAACCAGTAGAACTGTTTAAATAATTCAATTCTGTTAGTTTCTTTGTATCTCTTCACAAAGCTGCTAGAAAACACTGTAAAATTACTGTTTGGTTTTTTGTTGCCCTCCCCCCCAAAAAAAACCAAAACAACAAAACCCAAACAACCTGTAAGCATCCAGAGATAAGAAACAAAACAACGTCTCAGATATGCTATGAAGGATGAACAGAATTTTTATGGATCTAATTAGTATAGATGATAAAGCTAAAAGCCTTGCAGTTTAAGGCAACTTCAGGACCAGGTGTTAAAGTGGAATTCAACTTTGGACTTATTAGAGTTCCCATCTAAACAATTACTTGTGCAACTTATGATCTTACAGTTACTGATACAGTCTTCACATCAGTTTTATATTGGCACCAGTTATTGTACTTTCCTCCCATCTCTTCTTGTTTTGCAAGTACATATGAGACTTTTGTACATATGGTATCTATATAACAGATTTTCATGCATCTTTGATGAATTATTCTGCTGTTTCATCACCAACATGCCATTTCTGGGACAGCCCTGGCATCTTGTTTTTGAAAGTAATGTCTCAGCAACAGCATCCAAGTGGCAAGTAAAGAACATGTACAAAACCTTTCATTAAATCATGTTTCTCTACTTCACAAGCCACAAATTTATACAGTCTGTGGAGTGTTTTATTGTTGGTTTATTTTGTGGTTTTTTTTTTTTAATGTTGAAATACTATGTGGTATCACCAAGACATATTTAGTAGACTTAGTTCCGATACATATCCCAAAGAAGAGAAGTAATCAGCAGTAGTAGTTACTTGTGCTACCAAAAAAATACTAATATTAGGACAGGACCCTGTTTTGCAGAGTCCTACAGAAATAGCACATGAAAGCCAGCATTTCTCTGAAGAGCTTCCAGATGCATTTTAAGGCAAGAGCCAGTAGATAGATGCTGTTACAAACCCTCATTTCCCACCGTCTGTGACTTTTCATCAATAGAGCAAACACTTCGGCTAAAACCACAAGAAATAGTTATGTAGACCACTTTTGTCATCAGGTACAGTTAAAACTTGTATGCTATCTTACCTGACCACCAGGCAGCTCCAGAAAGGCCATAGCAGCACAGAACAGACCCAGTCTCAGTTAGGGCTATCCTACAGCATCCCACACAGGCTTCTCATTTCTTAACAAACTTCACTGCCTTATCAGGCCACATAGTCAAATAAATACAATTTTGTTATTTCTACTAAAAGGCTACAAGCTTTGTACAAACTTGACAGCACAAGATCATCACACCTTACCTGGATGTGTGGTGGCCTCAGTAGGTTTTATCTTGTTTCAGTTGTTAGACAATAATTAGCTGAGCAATTATTGCCTAATTGCTGTCACATGAGCTCAGGGAACACCATAGACAGTAAAAGGGTCCCACCACCCTATGAAGTCACTGCATAGCAAACAGCTGCTCTTTATGAAGGAGGAGCAGCAGCAGGAGGGGGGCTACTCCATGAGGGGGGATCCTATTGCTGGTACCACGCTTGCAGCGGAGTGTAGTGCTACAGGATCTAGGCAGGGTGGGCAGAGCTGAGTGCTGATAACAAGTGCCGCCAACAGTCCCAGACACGGGAAGGTCATGAGTCAGGTCCAGAGTCCAGCCAAGGAGTCCAGTTGAGTGCAACAAGAAATGGCCAGAGACAGGGCTTGGAGACACAGCTACAACATAGGTCAAGGTCTAAGGTGGGGCTAAAGACAGGACTGAAAATAGATCACCTGCCATGTACCTTAAGAAAGAAGAATGTGTCCAGGCCTGATCTTAAATAGAGCTCCTGGAGCTACAGGGAGAGGATGTGGTGAGGGTCTGTCCCAGATGAGGCCAGTCAGGGTAATTAAGATCAATTAAGGCACTCAGGACCCTTACACCTTTTGAGTTAATTGGGGCTTAAAGAGGCTACTGTGTAACTTTCAAACTTCAGCTGGGAACCAGTGAAAAGAAAGCAGACTGGTAGCAAAACATAAAAAAAAAAAAAAGCCTTAAGTGGCTTTCAAGAACAAGGAAGATAAACTTCTCTACCTCTTTCATTGTTAGCATTAAATGCCAGCTGATGAAGAATTTGGGACTGGTGATGGTAGTGTCTTATCATAACCTCTTGCCTTTTCTGCTTGAAGAAGACTAGTACTTTTGACCTCAAGACTCTAAAAGATACTGGAAGGGGGAAGCATAGTGCTAAAGAAAAGGCATAGCTACTGGAAATTTATACATATTAATCTTAACTGTAATAATTAATGTTGTGTCAGTTAACTGGGCAAATAGTAACTTAATTAGTCTAACAAAATCTTAGTTTCATGCATAAGGTGTACTGCTTTTTTGCTGTTAACAGGATTTCAAGTGTAATAGTAATAGAATATTCTTTCTTACAGTAGCTCTATTTAAATAACTTTGTCTTCAGGATTAATTTACATAAACCTAGCTGAAACAGGGGTTTCCTTTCCTGGCTCATTTTTTCCTATTAACTCTATATTTATCACTTTTAGTATATTTTTGTAACCAGCAATATATCTTGCTGTTACACCAGCAAGTTTATTTCTGCATCTTTTCCCCAACAGCAATTAAGGATCTTAGATTTAATTTACATAACCTTATCCTAAAACTATCGGTAGGGATGATTATAATACAAAGGTGCTAGGGTGCATGCAATGAGGGAGGGCACCCAGTAATTTCTGAAGACTTTAAATGATATTCCAAATGTGTATTCATGTAGAGGGAAGAATAAGTTGTTTGCAACAGTGCAACATCTGCATCTTACAGCAAGATATACTGGTAAGGCTTGTAAAAGGGTGTGCTTTTTGGGGCCCCTGACAGTATGGACAAAACAGAAAATACATTCTTAGATAATTCAGATTAGTATCATAGATAATATTACAAACAAGTTAGCTAAGTTGCAAGGTCAAGGTGTCAATTTATTAGTACATTATATAATAGCAACAATTGATTACATAGCTCTAATCCCACTGACCATCAACATAATCGCAGCTCAACATCAGACTGAAATAAATAGGTGGAATACTACCTGCTGTGCAAAACTGCTCTGAATCCGCTTGCTACAAATACAGACATTCAGTACTGAAATCTTTCAGTAAGCAAAGCAGTGTGTATTTTTCATCATGATGGCCTTAAGAGATTTTTCTCAGCACATCAACAAATTAAAAAGCCCATTCCCAGAAACTGAGTAAAACAACTTCACAGTAAAACAACAGCTAAAGTGTCAAGAGAAAAGGTTTATCAAGGAAGCATTTTAATCTGAATTTGTTCATCTTTCCTACAGATTGGGCCTGCTGTATGTATACCATGGAAGACCTTAGCGACAGAGACTAGATCTAAGACAGCTGCAGTTCCAGAACCTGTGGCTAATGCCAGACCCTCACGTCCCTTTTCCTTCTGTACAGTGAGCCATGTTTTCTGGAGGTGGCATGTGCCATTTTCAAGCAATTATCCAACTACTGTACCTAAACCAATGATGCAAGGCATCATTGTGATGCAACACACAGTGCATCACAGTGCATCACGTTGTGATGCAACACACAGTGGCTCACAAAGGGTTTTTGGCAAGTTGTTATTAGGTGACTTAGACAATGGCACCTGCTGTTGTTTTGGCAAGAACAGTAGTCACAGAAGATTTCCAGTTCCAGTTGCAAGAAGATTTTTTCTTTGATCAATCTATTCATCATCGTCTTTTCTGAGCTACAAAACAATGAGAGAGGGGAGAATGAGACTGCGCTGCAGGCCTGGGGTAGCCAAGTGATCTTGGAACTTCAGATTAATAAGGGTGCTTTCTTAGATGTCTGATGGAATTTACCCCAGAACATAATCACTACTTCAGTACAGATAGGTGACACACTCTTCATTCAGAAACGTGGCCATCTCCATATGGAAGCTTACCATGTCCAGATCTCACTAACTAGATGAGTGTTGGTTGATCAGGTATCATATAGGGGTGTATCACCATTAAAAAGACTTCTTTATAAGTTATAAGACTTCTCAGTCCTCATGACATTTTAATGGAAGGCCCTGTAAACAGGAAATTCTCCATCTGCATCAGGGCAGCTGATGCAGCCTGCAATTCTCTCAGGCCTTTAAACATACCTGACACTTGATCACCACAGTCACTACCATTACTTGTGTATGATGACATTCTGCAAGCAGCAGCCTTTCTGATCAGCTAAATGCAGGAGAATTGCCTTTACAGAGAAATCCTTAATTTAGGAGTAAGAAAAACATACTTTATAGTTTCAGTAGAAAAGTAAAATGAAAAATGCCATAAAATGTAAATATGAGAAAGCTAAATAAAACAGAGCATGAGAAGGCAAATGTACAGTTTTATATTCAGATGAAATGGAAATATGTGGAAAAAAGACAGTGTAAATGTCTTCAGTGATTTCTCTATAGGTCCAACCCTGCAGGGATGCTATCATTCCATCTTTACTACTTGCATGCCTATGGGCCAATCATTTAAAATAATTACCAGGGTTTCTCATGTCAAGATGCTATTTTTAGATGTAGATTTTTTCTATGTAGTACACAGTTGTCAACTCCTAATTTTATTGCAATTCCCGTGTTGTATGAACTTTAAGCTCCAGTTCCCCCAGCCATATAATTAGAAGAAAATCTGTGCTTCATTTTAGAAGTTCCTAGTTCTCACAGCTTTGGAGAAAGGAAGGAGAAATGTAACTCAAACATGCTCTAAAACTTCTGAGGCAAAAACACAAATAAAAATGAATACAATTTGTTTGAAAATCATTATATTTAAGTCACTTATTATTTTTGCCTGTGCCATGCCCGGTTTATGAGCTTTGCTTGCTTGAGGCACTGACTAGTACCTAGAAGACCAGGGCAATATTCAGCTACACAGGAAGCCCTAATCTATGCCCTGGAGAGCTTTGAAATAGCTACAGACTATAAACAGAAATATCTGTACCTAGAAAAGTCTATGCAAACAATGTGCATTCTTCTTGTACCTTCTACTCTTTTCTTTAAAAGAGCGATTACCTGATTATTGGGGAGTGCCGTCTAGAGCAAACAACACAAACCCACCCTCCTCCACAAATCTATTTTGTATTTCCCTCTTTTCAGTCATTTAGAATTTTAAAAGGAATATTAAATTTATGTTTTCTACTTATGGCATGGAAACATATTGCTGCTTTAATGATTTACTGGAGTCTGAAAATACATACATACATATATATGTATACATGCACACATATAAACCACTTCTTTGTCACCAAAGAGGGAATAAGTTTTGGTTTATAACCTCCTAATTCTGTGCATCCTGAAGCCATAGACTATTTTTTACATCAGAATTAAAAATAGACTTGACTTTGTTTTCTCACCTTGAATGTGCTATTTTAGTTAAGGGAACAGTACATTTAAGAGAGACACAGCCTAATATGATTGCCCTTGACATAAGCTGTCTCATCAATGAGAAGCTGATTTTACACATCTAGCTTTAATGATAATGCTCACATAAATGAAGAAGAATCTTAATAAGAAGTTACTACCTTCTTTTTCACTATTTCTTTCCTAAAGACCACCTCTTTTATGACACAAGTCTCTTCTCTTTGGCAGAATGAATATATGATAGACTAGCTTTATTGGGTTTGTTCTCAATTGTTACTGGTTGTTGTTTTTATTATTATTATTTATTTATTCTGTCCAACCCAAATGAGCTTTGGATGTCTCTTTCACACTGTGCCATCCTAAAATCAATGTTGATCACCCGATTTTTGCTTGTAGCTTCACACCTTGGGAGTGCTACCTATTTTTCATAATAACCAATTAACTGATTAACAGAATAATGGGAAAAGTTCTTTTCACAATAAAACCAGCCTTCTTAGTAGATCTTTTGCCACTACATAAAAATAAATACTTTATTTAAGTTTGGTAGCTTAAATTTGGGGTCTGCTGCAGTGAATTGCATTGTGGATGTCTGCAACAGATCCTACTCTCGGGCAGCCTTGGCATCTGCCACTAATCCTCTGATTTATTTTTATTGTTTCAGTTTTATCTTCCCTGACCTTAGTGCTGTGAGGGTTTACACTGTACACTGAAGACACTTGTTTTGAACTTATTCCAGTGTTTTTAGAGTAGAGTCCAGCTGCTGGTAATTCTCTGCTAATAATCCCAAAGGCTTCATTGTGGACACTGACATTGAACATGTACCCAAAGAGGAACAGGTGTTCTTGTAACTCAAAAATACAGAAATATTGATTGGATTCCAACTGATAACTAAGATTTTTAAATTAAAATGGTAGGAAATAAATCCAGACCATTTGCAGTAATTCCTCTCATTTGACTGCGGCTTTCAGAAGCTAGAGTTTTCAACAAGATCCCCAAATCATTTTCATAAAGACACTATTGTATGTGTGGATCTCAGTTTCCTAGCATGTAATTAATAGAGAAAGTTTAAGCTGGTAAATATAAACTTAGCCTTTTACACTGCAGTCTCATTTAGACAGATCTGCAAACCTTCCAAGCATGAGTGTTAAATATGTATCTGACAAAATTATGTAAAATCAGGCATGAGCTTCTTGAACCCTTACTACCAGAATCTCTTTCTTCCAGAGTCTTATTACTTGCATACATTTTGGACATCACTGTAAAAGTCACTAGTACAAGGTTTAATTTCTTCCATCATCAGTCATGAGTTTGCTATTTTTATTATTTCTGCTTAACTGTGATTTTTCAAACTATAGTGAAAGTCTTCTTAACAACCCGTTGAAAACTTCTGTGTTATTTCACAGAAGTTTTTAACTTAACATTTTAAGCACTTGTCTGTATAGATCAAGGTAAGCTAGGACAGGTGGATGTAAGTTAACATCTGAGCTAATGAACATTGTTCCAGGTCCCATACATGAAGTCCTGCGGAAAGCTTATTAAATTAATCTCAAAACCACACTAATGGTAATATTCACAACCTGTAAATTGGAGCTGTCTCACATCAGGCTTGCTCACTGCCCACAGAGAAGAAAGTTCTGTCTCTCTTTGTTCATTGGGACTGCATATGGCAGCAAAGAAACAGCCCAATGCATCGGTAACTATTACAGTCATATCATAACTATGAATGCCAGCTGCGGTCACAAGATGAACTTGATTACTCTGACAGTTCTTCAGAGCAACTAAATCTACAAATAGGTAATTCCTTTTGTTAGGGCATATTCTGAAAATCTGCTAGACTGATCTAAGTCTGAAAAGCTTTGGTCTATTCACCTTATAGCCTAAGGGCGGAGAAAAAGGCATTGGACAGATCCAGACGCTATCAAAGCCCTAGACAGCAATCCAGATGACATATTCTTCATAATTTCCTAACTGTTTAAAGTGTCTAAAACAAATAATTGCCTTCATGAGCTGACAGAAATTCTCCATTCACCTAAATCTCCACATCTCAGATCTTTCATTTCCCGAGTGTGCTAACTGCTAACGGATATGCAAAAGAGTACCACCACTGCCATTGTTGCTGCGTGCCCTGTTCTTTTCAGTGCTTGTCATCCATCCAGGGGAAGGCAGAGCATGTTGAAGGTTGGGAACCAGTTGCAGAGGAAACAAGACAGGTTCTGGTGCTTAGATTTTCCTGTAGCATCCCACTCAGCTGGTTTTTTGATGTCTAGTCCTCCCCATTGACAGCAGACAGTGGATGACTCAAATCTTCATACTGAAATTAAGACTCCAATTTCAGCATACTATTTCAGTATTCTGGATCTGTCTCCATTATTTTTTTGTAGGAAAAGATGGGAGGGGAGGTGTTTAGCATATATGTTTTCTGTACTCCCTGACAGAAAATTATGTTCAGTGTGTCCAAAAATACCTGTAGAGATTGACAAATTATAAATGGCCACACTGGAAACGTTTTTCATGTTTGCTTTGTTATTGTGGTGGGTTGACCATGCCCACCAGTCAAACACACACACACAGAGTTGCTCCCCCTACCCCTGCCCAGAAGGATGGGAGAGAGATTAGGAAGCCCCAAAGTGGGAAAATCTGTGTGTAAAGATGAAGACAATTTAATAGGTGAAGGAGAGGGAAAAAAAAAAGGAATGCAAAGGAAATAATTCACCACGTCCCACAAGCAGATCAATGCCCAGCCATTCCCCAAGCAATGGCCACCTTGGAAGCTAAAATCCCTCCTTTTTTTCTTCTTCTACTGCATTTTTTTATCCTGTGCATGGTGTTATATGGTATGGAATATCCCTTTGGCCAATTCAGGTCACCTGTCCTGGCTGTGTCCTCTCTGAGTCTCTTGCCCACCCCAAACCTACTCGCTGGGGGCACAGGGTGGGAAAAAGAGAAAGCCTTGACGTTATGCAAGCACTGTTCAGCAACAGCTGAAACATTGTTGTGCTATCAACACTGGTTTAGCCACAAGTCCAAACTCCAGGACTCTAGTTAACTCCATCCCAGACAGACCCAGTACATTTATTAAGAATGGACAACAAGTATATCTCAGGAATACGCATAGACTGGAATTCATTAGTTTTACTACAGGCACTTACATACTTGTGATTTTCTAGCATTTATCATGCCTTGCAGTCAACCTCAAAATTAAGAATTTAACAGACTGGGAATTTTGATTTTCTTCTCATTTGTATTAACCTTCTATAATCTACACAATTATGTCATCAGCTCCTTATGGGTTGCACCGTATCCAGTCTATGTGGGTTGATAGAAGCTAGCCACCATTTGTAGACTGCTTTTTGATTTTCATACCACTCAAAATGAATCATATAAAATATTTGAGTACACTACAAAGAATAGTACGGTAGCTAATAGCTAACCTTGTCATACAGAAAGCTAAAAAATAATTTTCCTCCCATCTTCTGAAACGGGGGCTCAGATCAGTGTGCAGCGTCATCTTTCAGAGCTTACTGTCACGTCAGCAATTGGCAGAATTGTGAAACCAGGCACTAGAGTTTTCAAATAACACTGAATGGAAACTGGAAGTAATGATTACTTACCACTGGATGGTATTTGGCTTGGGCTTTGTTTGCTGTCTTTTGTATTATTACAGAAGCAAAGGGAAAAGTCAATAGTATATAATTACTAATGGAATGTTTTACTTGTTTTTAACTATTGTATTTCCAAAATGTTGTAAAGAACGCTTGGCTAAAATAGAGGGAACTGCTATTGAGAGAATGAATAGCAAGGCTTGCCATTTCTTGTTTCTTCTCTTTTAGTAAAATGAGCTGATGTTCTAAAAATTTCGTTTTCTGCTCTTCTCTGTTCATACCCACTCTTACTATATCAGTATTTTTTTTTCAGTCTTCTAATTACGTACACATTTTTCCACAGGAATCTAAAGAATAATATATGAAATTCTGTAGCTAAAAATACAGTAGCTCCACGTGAAGTTTTTGTTTGGTGAGATAGCCTCTATCTATTCAGTCCATAGGAAATTATGTTGGCAGAAATTCTCTTAGGATAGAGAATCATTTTTTGTTACTTATACTAAACTATGTCTTGTGCTTATTTTAATTGGCAATTATATCAAACACATAAATCCTGAGTTATTGGTGTTCACAGTTCCTGTGCAATAAAAGTGTCCTAACTAAACTTTACACTGTTTCATAAAGAGTATTTCTCAGTTGATGTATTTCAATTTCAAGCAAGTCTGGCTCTTGTAACTCAATCTGCCATGGTCCTGAAAACTCCCTTGTTGCCATAATGCCATGTCCTATAAATCCACAATGGCAAACTAGTTATAGTAGACAAGATACTGTGTTACTTCTAGGATTTTTATTCTGCTAGCTTGTAAATTCTAAACTTTCAGATTACAGCCTAATAAAGAATAGAATTTCATTAAAGTCTAGTCTAAATCATGCAACAGAAACCAAGAAGGGGAAACTCTGGCTGGTTCAAAGAAGTAGAAACTGTAATTAAACTAGGTCTATTTTATAGATCTCAAAAAAAAAAAAAAAAAAAAAAGAAGCAGTGAAAATATTAAGAAGATGAAAGTTTATAATTGTGGACATATCAACACAAAGAACAATCTATTGCAAGATCTAATTAGCTAATATTAGTAAGTCACTGATCTCTTCCTGAATACTGGATGTTTTATCACAAATCAGATACCATACAAATATTCTAATGTGTCTTTAGTCACTTAAGGCTTGAAGGTTTGTCTTCCTGACTCACTATGGGCTTTGCTTTGTTACTAGAAATTTTCACAAAAGAATTTACAGACCTTTTTTCTGACTTTTGATACCCTACAATGGCATGTCACAGATGTCTACACAGCAATCATTGCATCTAGCAGTAGATTCAATATAAAAGTATATATTCCAGTTCAGTCTGAAACATTAAAACCAGAGTAGTCATAGCTGCTAGTTACCTAGGAAGCCCACATTGTTTGTTCCTAATTCCTACTGCGTGATATGGGCTGGAGAATTTCTTAAAATTTAGAAACAGAAAAAGCTAAAGGTACATCTAGCCTTGATACATTCACATGACTTAACTAGAAAAATAACATAATTTAAAATACACATATTTTATATAACCAACACAAGCAAATACTCCAGACTACCTCTTCACTATCAGTCCTTTTTCATGGACTCATTTATTTGGGGGGGGGGATATTTTATACTTAGTTTAATCCAAGTGCATACCTTCCAATTTTGTTAGTTTCAGTTGGCATCCATCACTACTTGAGATGCAATTGCTCGTCAGGTAAATGTGTTTCTTACTTTATTTTCCTAGAGCAAAGCAATTTGGGACATGTTTTTCTATGTAGAACCTCTGACTATTGTTTTTATTTAGTAAACACCCCAAACAGTGGCAAATAATATTGTATGGCCTCACCTCAAACCTGACACGCGTTAGTGTACAGAATAAACAGCAGACATACTTAGAGAAGAGTATTTTCATTTCAATATTTATAAAGAGCTAATTATACCAGTTTATGTTGTTAATATTTTTTGAACAGCATGCCCGTTAATGCAGGAACAGTACATCCAAGGCATCTGTATTTTGAATCATCATGTGTATTGAAATGTTCCAGTTCTTATTGGAGGAAGAGGCAGGGATAGTTCTCATGGTTTGGTTCACCTTTAATGTCTGGGAGACAGGGAAAAGAGCGTCATGACTTCCCATATCTCTCTTTATTGAATACCCCTGGGTAAGGAGATGAGTGAAGAACCTGATAAAAGCAAATTTGGTGTGGTGGCATGGAGGCAGGATGTCATGATGCCTGGGGTCTCCTGAATGTCAGCTATTGGAAGAAGACTAAAATTAAGATGACTAAGAAGCTTTGCCAGGATGAAAGTCTATCTAGAGAACTTAAGCCGTCGTGTTTTCAATTCTAACCAGTGTTATGCAGTTAGGACTGCCTTAAGAAAGTACAAGTGAATATTGAATATTCTACTAAAATCCATGTTCAACACCCTGTCAAATCAATTTTTCTGTTATTTGGCAGCTGGAGGAAAACTCTACTCACTCTCTGCATATTAGTTGGAAGACATTATGAAGTTGGCCAGCTGAGTTTGAAACAAAACCTCGCTTAAGAATATGAACATACAATGATTATCGAGTAGAGAATCACTTGCCTTCAAGATAATTTGTAGTTGTTTCCAACATCGTCAAGAAACTGTCAGCTGCGCAGATCAATTATGTTGCTGCTTTGAAATTAAATTTTGTTTAGAGCCTACTTCCTGACATGAAGGATTTCAAGATCTTTTTACAGGCACTTTTATAATTAGTGAGAGAGAGCAAAAGACAAGGTAATAAATAAATGAGATGCTGTCATCTGAAAAAGAAAAACAAGTAATGTTTACCTTGTTCTTTGCTAAGGTTTACTCTATGCTGTATGTGTATGTTTTCACATAAACCCATTCAAGAAAAATATACCTCCATTTCCACAGACGTAATAAATGTACAGGCACAAAAGAAGGGCTGTGTATTGTTCATGGCTTGGGGGTGTGTGCTTTTGAGTGTGGGGTGCATTGTGATCTATCATAACTCAGTCCTTTTAGTGCCTGTTGTTTTGTCAATACAGACAGAAGCAATAGCTAGGTGCCCTTACTAAAATTGCAGTAATTTAAATAAACGGCTTTTAACAAATATGTGAACAGTTTAACTAACCTAGATTTATCTATAATAGCACGTTTCCCTTGCTTAGTGTAGTCTGAGGGGGAAAAAAAGTGTGTTTTAAATTCCTCGAGTAACACATCCAGTTATGTAATTAAGGTTTCGCTGTCCCAAGGACCAGGATTTATGCTGCTAAATTCTGGCGTTGATGTGCAATATTAAATTACTATATTCATCATTATTTCATCAACTATGTCATCAACTACAAAAACATGAACAAAAAAAAAATCAAGAAAAATTCTCATATTGTACTTATTTTGCTAAAAATGTACTTTATTTCACAGAATTGGTATCCTCTACCACAGTTCATCTCAAGACTTTATATTGAAATACATAATCATATCGATATTAGAACTGCTATAGTAGTTCTAGTCACAGTTTAAGCAGAAAACTTACTCTTGTTTCCTTTTAAGTGAAATAGTCATATTTTCCCATTATTCAGCAGAATGCACAGGTTTATTCCTAAATCAAGACTTTATTGTGTTAGAAATAAAACTATCAAGGACAAGTATATTAAGTCTTCTCTATAGATAAAATTAATTCAGTTTAAATCTAAAGCATGATAAAAAGTTGAAGTTAAGGTTTAGAAATAACTTCTTAGTCATTTCAATTTCCTCTATGTTTTGAAGTATGTTCAAGCAGTAAAAAAAAAAAAAAGAAAAAAGAAAAAGCCCTGAAGTAATAAATAAAATACTGGTCCCCTAAGATTATATTCTAAGCAAGCAGGTATAAAGAAATGTAGGATATCTGTAGAAGTTATTTGCACTCTTACATGGTGCTATGGGCATAGTTTGTATTATAAGATACTCAAGGCCAATATCTGGGGTTTCAACTTCAGATCCCATGCACACTTCTAGCATCACTGAATTTCACCAAAGTGATCACGGATCCTGGTTTGAATCATGGCCTGTGTTACAATCTAATTTTGCTGTAAGCATCTTTACCTTACCTTGTCACTATGGTAGCTTCATATTAAATTCAGTATTTATTGGGAAATAAAAATGAAAAATGCAGTCTTTGCCTTTGAACTGATAAAATACTATTTACGTGAACTGCAAATACCAATATAACTTCAGCCTCTGAAAATACTTTCTCTGTTTCTTAGTTTCCTGGGGAACATTAGTATATTTCTCACTGTTTTGCAAAGATTAAAATGCAAAAGTTTCAGTGCCATTCCTGAAGCATATTTTCATGTGGATGAAGGTAGCATGCTTTTATGAGTTACAGAGATTTCCAGACACATAGTTACCTCTGATATTAAGTAAACCTGTGCTAATAGTGAGCATGCAGTATTTTGTAAATTTAGGAATGGTCTGCTAGCTAGGCATTAGCAAACTTGTAGTTTATATTAATAAACAACAATTGCAGTTGACTTCAGTGATGATGAAATCATTGTATCTATTGCCAATGACCAGAGCATTATTTAGGGTTGTTTGTTATAGTAAAGTAGCACAGAACTGGCATACAGCCCCAGTAAACTTTTGAAATCAAACTACTGCCATAATAACTAAGCCCACTAGTTTTAGCTGAACAGTACAACTGGCATACTAAAAACATTCTCTTCTACTGCAATAATTCTATGTCCTGGGTAGGTCAGGACTACTTGTCTAATCATGGAAAAATTATTTACCTGTGTAAGATACAGATACTGCCTCTGTTTTCCTCTGGTTTTATCAAAGTTTTCATTTCACAGATAAGAAAGTTTAATCTGTTCACTGCACTGAATAAAGAAAATTCAAACCCTAATCCAAATATATTAAAATGGTATCTACAATGGTAAAGGCTCTAACTGCTCTGTCCTCAAAATTTGTCATAGCCTTGAAATAACTTAGAGCTTCATGCGCCCCAACCTCCAAGCCATCTTGACTGGTCATAATTTATTCCAGCTGCTGCAATTAACATTTTCTTTTGGCCTATACTTTTTCTTTCGTGCATCTCCTCTCCTTCACATTAAAAAAAAAAAAAAAATACAACAAGTTAGGGAAAGAAACCATTGCCTTATGCCCACTGAGATCCCACAAGGATAATACTGAAATGCTGACAAGACTCTGGATGCTTTAACGTGCTGACTCAAACATTCATCACACTTGCTGATGAAGACAGTTTTAGAAGACAAAGTAATCATTACAGCATTCACTTGGCAGGTAATCCTTTCCAAGTTTCATAACATGCATTGCATTTTTTTAAATTCTAGAAGTCAGTTGAACTTCTAACAAATTTATGACTTCTTTTTTGATCTCAGTTGCTCAGAGCTTATGATTAATTTTGTGTTTGTGTAGCCTTTCATAGTCTTTAAACCACATGAATATAGAACATTAAAACACTTGACGTACTGGTGTAACTCCATTTACTTTCTCTTTTTTTACTAGTTTTATCATGTGATGAAACATTTGAGGCCATTTTGATAAACTATTTTAAGTTTATAAAAGTGAATTAGAACCACGTGTTCTTTTTGCCTCAAAATTATATAATGGCAAAAAAGGGGCAATGTTATTTTCTTGGATCACAGAGCTATTCTAAAATATATAACCACGTGAACCTGTGGACCCTTGTGGAATTTTATTAAGGTTCCACAGAATGTGGACATCTTCCCATAGGTTTCTGGTAGGAAAGTTTCCATCACAGGTTTCAATAGAACTTACTCAACTGTGGAAAAAAAGTCGGGTTAGACTTCATATGAAATTTTAGATCTAGTACAAGTCAATGGAAATGTTTATATAATTTTCAAATAGGTCCAGTATCTCACTCTTAGTGCTACATGTTTCATTCAAATAAGATGTAATAAACATTATTTATAATTGGTAATGAAGCGCACCCTCCCCCAAAGGGAGCCTTCAGCCTTGAGCTAGAAAGCATGAAAATAGTTTCCTATGGAGCTGCAATTAATTATTTCATTCAGAGACCAGATATTTGGCTTTTCTTCCTGAAAGAAAATAATAAAGATTCCTGTAAAAGCAAGTATTATCGTTACTATAAATTTGAATTATTATTGAATTCTAGGGCAAGCTGACTTATAAAACATAAATTTGATGGAGTTGAGCTTCTAAAACTAAGGTCTTCTCCCAGTCAAAAGTCAGCTTTACTGGCAGTGATGCTGAGAATAGTGAATAAAGGGTCTCACTTATCCATTCTAAATAAGCAAAAATCTAATTTTAAAAACACTGTGCTTTTAATCTAATTTTAAAAACACTAAAATATTTTAGTTTTTTATTCCTGCTCTTTTTCAGTAGCTGGTACCACAACACTCCAACAGTAATTCCACTAACTGCCCTAGCTGTTCCTCACCGCTCGTTGCTCTGTTAGTTTCTATTTTTACCCAGCTTTGCTGGGTAAAAGATTGCCTGGATGGCCAGGCCCAAAGAGTGGTGGTGAATGGAGTTAAATCCAGCTGGTGGGTGGTCACAAGTGGCCTCCCTCAGGGCTCAATGTTGGGGCCAGTTCTGTTTAATATCTTTATCAATGATCTGGACAAAGGGATCGAGTGCACCCTCAGCAAGTTTGCAGACAACAACAAGTTTGGCAGGAGTGTTGATCTGCTTGAGAGTAGGAAGGCTCTACAGAGGGACCTGGACAGGCTGGATCGATGGGCTGGGGCCAATTGTATGAGGTTCAACAAAGCTAAATGCTGGGTCCTATACTTGGGCCACAGCAACCCCATGCAACGCTACAGGCTTGGGGAAGAGTGGCTGGAAAGCTGCCCAGCAGAGAAGGACCTGGGGATGCTGGTTGACAGCTGGCTGAATATGAGGCAGCAGTGTGCCCAGGTGGCCAAGAAGGCCAATGGCATCCTGGCTGGTATCAGGAATAGTGTGGCCAGCAGGACTAGGGAAGTGATCGTGCCCCTGTACTCAGCACTGATGAGGCCACACCTCAAATACCGTGTTCAGTTTTGGGCCCTTCACTACAAGAAAGACATTGAGGTGCTGGAGTGTTTCCAAAGAAGAGCAACGAAGCTGGTGAAGCGTCTAGAGAACAAGTCCTGTGAGGAGTGGCTGAGGGAGCTGGGGTTGTTTAGCCTGGAGAAAAGGAGGCTGAGGGGAGACCTTCTTGCTCTCTACAACTACCTGAAAGGAGGTTGTAGAGAGGTGGGGGTCGGTCTCTTCTCCCAGGTAACAAGTGATAGGATGAGAGGAAATGGCCTCAAGTTGTGCCAGGGGAGGTTTAGATGAGATATTAGCAAAAATTTATTCACTGAAAGGTTTATCAAGCATTGGAACAGGCTGCCCAGGGAAGTGGTTGAGTCACCAACCCTGGAGGTATTTAAAAGATGTGTAGATGTGGTGCTTAGGGACATGGTGTAGTGGTGGACTTGGCAGTGTTAGGTTTATGGTTGGACTCGATGATCTTAAAGGTCTTTGCCAACCTAAATGATTCTGTGATTCTATCTGCAAAGGCACAGCTTTGCTATATAAATGACTTCTTTTTAAACCACATAATATTTACCATCAAAAATCAACTCTGAATTACTTTCAACCTCTTGTAGGAAAAAAAACTGCAGTGAAGGAAGACTTACCATTGGATTTTTTTTTAATGTTGAAGAGAGACATGATACCTTTTAAGGCAACACCAAACAGCTAGGATCCAGGTAAAATAATCTTGAATGCTTTTCTTTCAAATATAATACAAACATATTTATATACCACAGTGCAAGATTTAATGTCATTTAATGTTGTGGATTTATTTTAAGCTAGCAATACAAAAGAAGTAAAAAAAGAAAAAAAAGTGTTTTTTCAGGAGCAGTATTTACACAGAAAAGATAACCAAAAAAGGTAAGATAAAGAAAAGATAGTTTCTGTAAGGACAAAGATCTCAGAAGATCTTGACAGAATCCTTGATTTCTCTACCTTGTCCTAATGAATTAAATTTGTAAGAAAAATAAATTGGCTAGAATTTAAATAGGCTATAATATCCTAATTGACTATTCCAAATACGTGCCCTTTCACTAATGACTTTGTATTTGTTTTGTCTAAGTGTATTTAGTCTTACCTCTATCTAAAAAGGGAAGAAGCAGACCCATTATAAAGAAGAAAATCTTAAAAACACAAATGCATAGAAATGAACAAATGTTAATGAAACCTCCTTCAGGGTTAACCTAAAGTACACATATAACACATGAAAACAGGCTCTAGCTCTCTAATTAACTTTTTAAATTGACTACTCTTAATATATTAGGCAATCCCCTAAGATTTTAAAGTCACCTTCTAAATGTAATTGTGAAGGATCATTTACTCTGCTTCTTTTCTTCTGTTTAGAGTATGATAAATTATTCATCTCATAGTCGCCACTAAAACTCAGTAAAGGTGATTAAAATCTGGGAAACTAAAGACTCTGCAATGGAGTTGCAATGGAACGGATTACTTCTTTGGGGATAAAAAGCAAGTGAACTGTTGCAATTGTCATTAAAACATCAATTAGCACACCATTTAAAGGTTAGCTTAAAAACCAAGAGTTTTTTTCATAAAAAGTACACAGCTTGGAACTGACTTGCTAATTAAGGTATTAAGAGCCCAATGTCATTGTAGTGTGACATTTCTGTATTTGACACACATTCTCTTTAATCAACATGTCTGATCGTAGTTTGTGTGGGTTGCGATAGAAAGTTGAGGGAGTCAAGAAAAATGCTGTACATATCTCAGAATCTTGAGGATCAAAGAGAGTTTTAAATGATGTAGCTTTAACAAGAGGTCAACATAAGAGAAAACCAACTGTAATCAGATATCTGTCACACTTAATTAGATGTTCTTAAAACACCACTGAAAAAAACAGAACTGGCTTAGCACTTTTTGAAAGTGTAGACAAAACTGAATTTTGCCAGGCCTATGACATAAGGCTTTATCCTTGCAATGATGTCAGAGTAGGTACGAAGAAAGGAAGGGCAGGGAGAGCTAGCTGCGATTAATAGGGTTTTAGTGGGCTATGGCAGGTTTCAGTGAGATGTGGGTAGCCAAGTAGAGACTCCATTAACTTAAGATATCTTCCAGTCAGTCTAAATTGAGGAGGGAGGGTTTTATTTCTAAATCCCCTTCTCTTGCTTAGCTTTTTAATCTTTCTCTCCTGTTTTCTCCAAATGTTCCTTCTTCCACCCCTGTGCCCCCATACTCTCCGAGCTGTAAGAGCAGCTGTAGCTCCAGTCATAAGCCTTGTCTCCAACATCATCATGTGTCCTTTTGACCTTTTATCTTAGTTAAGGTATAGGGGAGACCTTGCTTTTATAACTAGTGGCACCCAGTCCTGAGGGCAAGGACAGGGACAGGGACTACCTTATCAAATGCTGAAGGAATTACTACAAGGAGGACCGCAAGTTCCAGCCACATTTTGGGATGAAAGACGGACCTTTTAACTCTCTAACCACTCCTTAGGTACTGGCAAATCTTTTCTTTACATACTTGTCAAGGCATATCTTCTGAGGAAGCAAGTTTACACAGAGTGAAAAAAAGATTACTTCTTCAGAAAAAAAATTGCCCCTACTCTTCTTTGGTTTCTCTACTTTTATGAAGTTGTCATCTAGGAAACCTGTATTTCTTTAAATAAATGTGATGCTCTCTCCCAGGGACTGAAATGCTCTGTTTACCTATAGGACACATGGAGCAAAAAAGAGAACTTTTGGAGAAAACTAAAATTATGGCTAGTTATCCACATATTAAAAGCTTTAAGAATGAAAAAGAGAAAGCAGAGAGGTCTGAAATACCAGACAGAAGAGTAAGACTTTTCTGTGGAGACTGTCAGAATTGTCTACAGAGAAACTGAAGGATATAGCAGTAAGTGATCACAGATCTAGGGAATTTTGCTTATGAGGAAAGTTTGAAAGAATTGGACTCATTTCTAGAGAAGGCACAATGAAAGGGATGATAATTCATAAATATCTGCTGCTTCCAAGAGAGGAAATTAACTGCTCTTGTCCTATCTCCAGTAACAGTATAAATCCTTCACACTTCTTTGTCAACACGATTATTTGTAAAATTGTTTCTAATGATAAGTAAGCACTAGCATAGGCTGCAACAGAGATCTGGAATATATATTATCAGAAGCTTTTAAGAATACTAGATACACAGCGTATAGCTGATCCTGCTTTGAGGTAACTGAACTTTTAACACCATATCCAGCTTTTTTTCCTCCTGTACTATGCCTTCATCGTAAATTTTACAGCATTCAAAGAAGCAGAAATGGATTATCTGCTAGCATAATTTGAAGGATTATGCCAGAATCTAATTTTTACCTTAGACAATGGGTATTACAAATTGAGTGGGACTGGTCATAGCCAAAGAGCAGATTTAATTTCACTTTGCCATGAAAGCTAGCAAAACAGAAGCAGAACTAGATCCTCCATCAACTTGGTCCCAGCTATGCTCTGCAATGCTAAAATAATCCTTTAAATCTGACAGTGCTAATTCATGTACTAATCAATTTATCAAGCAAGCAAACAAAAAGTAGTAGAATGGAGAAAATAAAGTTTTCATCACGGGCAATGTGATCAAGCATTAAAAAAAAAAGCCCTCATCTTCATGATTATTCTGCACACAGGTACAGATAGAATATTTGAATTTATATCACTGCCCTGGAGTATTTTAACGCATGAGTCTTAAACAAAAAAATGCAGATGGATATTGCTGTTCAATGGTAATTATTCTTCCGACAAATTAAAACACTACTTTTTCTTGTTAGGGTTTTCACTAACTTGGCATAGAAGTACTTAACTATGAAAAAAAAATTGAAGAGAATTCCTGTAGGGAAAACAAAACTGCTGCAAGCTGTTAAGTATATTTATTACAACTATTACAACAGAGAAGTTCTTCACGAACAATCTCTCTCCCTAAAAGTACAATTTCTGTAATACTGCCAAGGACCTTGATATCAAGGATGATATGTTTTGAAAGTGAAGTGATGGCCATGAAAGTTAATTCTTGACTGCAGAGAATAAAATTGGTAGAGGCCCCTAACATAATCAGTTCATTCATTTGAAAACAATTGATTTCAACTAGAGCTAAATATTGGAATAGGTCTCTTCTCCATAAAGCCTTTTTTATCCCATCAGTCTAATAATAGAGATGTTCTGGCAGATTCAAGGGATTCTTTTTCCTCATCAATCCACTGGAGATAGGAAGTGCACACATTTCATGGGCAATTATCTGCTTGTAGCTGCTTTTAACCCCAATGTGGTATTTCTTTCAATTTGAACTAACATGACAGCTGTGGTAGGTCAAACTGGATCATGTTCCATCATATGAGGAGCTGTTATCCCATATATCCTGCCACATTTGTTATAAAAGTTAAGTACCTTCTATTTCAAGCAATAGTTGAAGGAGTAGTCAGTCTGCGTCAAGGTTAAGAAAGCAAAAAAGTTTTTAGTATTGGCTAGAAAAGAGAAGTAGAAGACAGAAAAAAATTAAGTTCAGGAACTCTAACATTTATATAAAGAATGTAGGGTTTTGGTATTTTGGTTCTTTTTAATTTATAATCTTTAAATCTAGCATTTGAGGAAGAACAATTTCTATTACAGTAAGCTAAATAAGTCTTTCCTCTGGAGCACATACAGCTGTCTTACTACTTTCAAAGAAGGAGATCCCAAGTATTTGTGAAGGGACAAAATTTGTCATTAGATTCATGCACAATATTTCCATTGACCTCAATATGACATACTCCTTAGTACAGAATTTACCTATGAAAACTAACTTCAATTGTGCTAATGCAAGGAAAAATAAAACAGCATAACTTCGCACATTATGGATTTTCCCACTGGGTTTTTTATTGCCATATCTTTATAATTCTTTTCTTTTTTTTCCCAGTACTATCAAAAGAAAATATTTGAGAAAAAAATTGACATACATGAAAATATGAGTTTGGTGATCAGGATATAATGATCATGGACTGAAAACTATAAACCTGACACTGTAGTGCCTTAAATTATTATTTTCAAATTCAAATTTCCTCTTTTGACATATTTATCTTTCATTTTACAATATAAAATTATATTTAGGAGTGTAAGTAGTTGGAAAATTGGACACAGTTGACTAAGCATCAGACCACAGTCTGCTTTCTAGGACAGACATGGATTCAGCTAATGATCATTGTAATCTACAAAATGACATTTTAGACACTGTCTTCCTCGCATATATTCTTTTATGTTTCCAAACTGCAGTATTTTAACTGTCATTGTCTGTCATGGTAAAAAAATAGATATACACATAAATAGCTTCAGATTGATATAGAAAAGTTAGTTGTCATGGTGATCTTGTAACCTAACCTCACTAAATCATTCTCAGTTCAACACAATTAGTGCCAACATATAAAAACATAAAATTGTTTAAATTTAATCTTAATTTTTTCCTTTTCTCAATTATGGAAAGTGCTCTTTAGCAAGAGAAGCACTCTGCATTTATCTCCCTTTTTGGCATGCATTTTTCGCTCATTTTGAAGAAGGCAATTTCATAATCAGAAAAGTGTAATAGTTGTGACAGTCAAAACCTGTATGTTAATATATATACAACAGCCATTTTTTAACCCTTTCAATCTGTCCAGTTTGCTTCCCAACTGGACTTTCTTGCTAGAATATACAGCCATGCAGGACATACCATAAACCCATCTCGTTTGTGTCATATTTTTAATTAGAAATGTGCAAGAAATAAGCAGATATGTTCAAGAGAAAATTTAAAAGTTAACAGTTATATCTGGTCCAAGATTTAAAAAGGTTATTTGTCTTAAGATAAAATCACATGAAAATCAAAGTACGTCAAAGGATGGAGAATAGTTTAGGCATGAATGTATCAAATCTGTGGTACTGAAAGGCTGAAAGTATTCATACAGTACAACAACTACCATGAGAACAATTCAATGGAAGAGAAAATGGATAATGTTAACAAATCCTTGTCCCTGATAAATTAGCCTAAGCAAGAAAGGTCCCTACGCTGCTATTTTAGCCAGATTTCCTAGGATTATTTTAGTAAATTTTTAAAAAATATATATTACTGGAAGAGATACAATCTATTCAAAATTTGGCTCAAATGTAGAAAGTAGCTATACACTTTGAAGATTGCTTTTTGTATTAGGTACAGCACTACATCACCCTCAGCAGCAATTCAGTCACCTTGTCATCAATGCACTCCAGAAACCTCCTGGGCAGCTTGTGCTCTGCAGTGTTGCCCCTCTGGCAGATGCCAGAGTGGTTGAACTCCCCCCATGAGGACCAGGGCCCATGAGCATGTTGCTGCTTCTAGTTATCTGAAGAAGGCCCCATCTACTTCTTCCTGATCAGTCTGTAACAGACATCTGCATAACATTGCCTTGGCAGTCTTTCAACAGCATCCTAAGTCAGACCTCCCAAGCAAGCAGGAAATGTCTCCAGATGACAGTTAGATTGACAGATGGCAGCCTCGCTCTCTGCAGCAGAGAGTCTTCCTCTGCTATCACTCACCGCTTCCTCCTGATGCTTGTGCATGACTCAGGCTCAGCTAGCTCAGATGATTCAATGGAGGGAGCTCCCAGCAGCATACCTGGAAGGGAACTGAACCTCTTCTGCACTGGCAAATCCTCAGGTGGAGCAGGAGCCTTCCTCCTGGTGCCAGAAACTACAAGCTTCCAGCCTTTTGCCACCACAGGAATCTCCATTTCCCAACCCGATACGCACAGACTCTGCCTGCTCCTCCAGTTGGGACTTTGGCCTCTTGACACTGCAGGGTCTCGGAGAAAATCCAGTGAAGCTCTTATCATCTCTGATGCTGCACAGTCTGCTGACCTCCTCCCACATCTCCTTCAGCTGGTGACACATATCCTCAACCTGTACATTTACTTGAGAGATCATCTCTCAAGGAGAGGCTAGGAGATCATCTCCTGCTGCCTTAGCCTCAGTGGGAGGTGCCAGGCACACCTGCAGCCCAAAAACTGCAAAGCTGCATCCTTCCTCAGGAGCTCAGTTGTTCCAGGTCTTTGATGTTACAGGGAAGGTGATTTAAATCCCTGCTGGGGACCGTGCCCCATGGCACTTTGCTGAGGACTTATATGCTGTTCTGTGCAGTTGCTGGCCCATTCTGTGCACCCGTCTGTGTGAACTGCCACACAAAATGCTGCGTCTCTTGGTTACCTCTGTTAGCTGCACCTAGTACATAAAGGCACCTATGTTTGATAATCTCTTGTTGAAAAGTAAACAGATTACCAGTTGCACCTGCAGTGAAAGCTGACCTCTGAACTGTAACTTCAGGTAAAACCAAAACCCAAGCATATAAAAGCTTTTGAGACCTAGAAAAAGGATAGAAATGGAAGCAGAGAGGGTGATGGATTAGCTAAATCCATAATGAATGTATATATTGCATATTACAATACATTGACTTGGCTTTTGTTTTCCAGGACAGATGTCATTCTAGCACCTGTAGTTACAAATTCAACTAGGCACTTGGAAACTGTAGAATAAGTTTCAAGTTACTCACTATTGGGCCATTTTCCCTGAAGGTGCGATCCTATGATCTTAATTTGGCAAACATAGTTTCACTGTGATCATTCTTCATATGCTGTTTGATTACTGTTAATCAAGCTTAATTTACATGAATGGTTTTTGCTAGGACTTGGCAAACATAACAGCCTTTCTGCTACTTATAATTTTATGAAGGAAAGAACAGGGAAAAAAGGTAAAAAGAATATAGTAGTTACATTTTCAAAAAATGACAGCACAGTTATATATTCTTAAAATTATACATCTCAGAGGGGTTGCTTGTTTTTTTAATCATTAATTTTTTAAGAACTAAATAGAAAAAGAGGGACATAACAAAGATGCAAGAACAAAGAACTATTTGTCAAAATAAGAATGATTAGGAAGGCTCTTAAAGAAATAATCTGACAAACATTATGAAATTCAAATACTGCCTCTGGTTCAACTTGACCTTGAGTTGCAGATTGCTGCAGGCTAGAACAGAATACCGCAGAAGTATTTTTCATATTCTGCTAATAAGCATCACTGGAAACAGCTTAATGGACTAGATGAACTTTATATATAGTACAACTGTGCTTATGTTAAGAAATGTGAGGATGCATTATGTGAGTGGACAAGCATAGGATCCCTTAAATTGTATCTGAAAATTATCTGTATAATTTTTGCTTAGGGACCCTTTTTAGTACAAATATTTTCTTACAAAAAGCTTTTTTGCTTAAGGAGCTTGCATCAGATGACCTATGTTTCAGCTTTATGTTTAGTGCAAACAACTCACCAGAGTAGGCTAAACTGAGAATTATGGGTTGGCTCCCATAAGTAAAATGAATGAAGAGAGGGATTTTGTTACTCTAAACTTTTTTCATTTGTTTTGGAAGAAAAGGATAATTTTGCCCTTTTAATGAGAAAAATGTGTCCTCAGAAAAGGAAAACTTCAAAAATTGTCATTCAGTAGTTTTAATGAAAATCTGTGGGCGGCCCCTTCCCTGGTGCCCGACTTCTACATGACTCTAATATGATCTAAGAAGAAAGAAAAGTGTGTTCACAACTTATGGTTGCCCTAAGCAGTCTCACTGAACGCAGCAAATGTCATGTGTGTCTAATGAGAAGATCCTTGTGAACCATCAAATGAGATAGTGGAAATGGTTCTCATTTCATATCAAATGAGATAGTGGAATGTGGAAATTTCCACATTCAGTTTTTTGTGTAAGAAAGCAAAAGTTCGGGGAAGCTGAGGAATCTCAGCTGCTGAATCCACCCATAAAAATGTACAAAATGATTGACACTTCCAAACACAAATGTAAAGTGCTTGAGGATGTAAAAGATGTAGCTGGATAGTGGACTCCAGAGATCAGATATGTCACCAGTGTGGTAAAACGGGCTTATCCAGGAAACACCTACAGGCAAAAGAAAACGCCTGCAGGGGAAATTAAAATAACAAACAAGCAAGCAAAGATGCACAATAGCATAGGTAAATAGGAATACAAGCTAACAATGCACAACAAAAAGGTTTGCATTAGTTAGAGCAATAGAACAGACAGTAACTAAGAAAAGGTGACCTTGTAAAACCTTACTATCTGAGATATTCACATATATATGCATGTATATAGAGCAAGCCTGCTAGACTATGAATATCACTCTGTTGTGGTGGAACTGAATGCAATCTCTGCAGAATGATCAATGATATCTCTGCCCACCATTTAAAACTCTGTTTAGATTCCAGACAGCTCTGAAGGTCTAATTAGTACTCAACCTGCTCCAATCTAGGTTTTGAGAGGTTTGCCATGGTTATAGCTCTCTCTAAAACACAATTCAAGTAACAGGTGCTGGTTCAAATATGGATTGCAAGTCAGTTTTGCCCAGCACAGACTAGTTACTTCAAGACAAATACTTCGGCTTTGCTTCAAGACCGCTGAGAAAAGCAGCACGCATTCTACAGAGTTAATGAAAAGCATCTGGAGTTATCTCCAGAATATACAGGTTTTCTCAGCATTTGCAAAGATGATGCTTTATGCTTTGGACAAATCTTTGTCCTTTCATTTTATTTAGTGCTCACATTGACCTATCATCTTTATCTGTCCACAGAATGCTTGAGATGCACAGCTACTGACAGGAGGAACTAACAAGTTGAAATAAACTGTACTACAAGCAGACATAGCCAGAGCGCTAACCAAGTAGATTGCTTAATGAGTTCCTGGCAGTCCTCTATGAGTGTTTGAGGAAGAAGTCTAAATCTCATTCATTATAAATTGACATAAGCACATTAGAATATGCCAAAATTGGTCCTGAAAATAAGATGTAGGGCCATGTGTCACTTAGAGTGTGTCACCACTACAAATTTACCTTCAGTTTTAACCTGGCTCTTAGCCCAGCTTCACACATTTTTTTGAAAAAGAAGTCTTAGTCTTATGCTTCCATGTTTTGAAACAGCATGTGTTTGTTCACACTAAGATAATTCACTTTTCCATCTTTTTTTTTCTTCTCTTTTTTATTTTTCTTTTAAAGCTGATATTACTTTTTTTTTTAAAGCTGATTACTTTTTTTTTTTTTAAAGGTGGATTACTTTGTAGTGAGGATGTTTTAAAAGCTTATTTGAGTAGATAGTAAATTTTGATAATCCTCTTGCTTCATCCAGCTTTTCTAGATACTCATTTCTCACTTACCTTCCACATAGTGGAAGCTGTTGTTTAGTATGGAACTCTCTTTCATTTAACACTTTCTTCAACAGTCTGCTTCTATGATACAAAACTTAAGCTCTTTAGCCAAAGAGCTCTAAAATGTGTCATTTCAACATGAGTTAATAAAGAATAAAGAATGACCTCAGGTTCTGGTTATGCTCTCATGTATGACAGAGAGTATGGTTTTGGGAGAGGCATTTAAACTCTATGGTGGTACACCAACATCTGGCTAGCACAGATGTCCCAGTGAAAGGATATAATAAAATGTTCAAGAACTTCTGAGTAGAAGTGGTTGGGGTTTTAGCTTTAGAAACTAAAGATAAAGGAGGAGAGAGAGACATATGATTCAATGAGAAGTCTGAGAGAAAGGTGTGGAAGAACAGGACCAAACTGCAGAACAGAAAACAGTGCTAGAACTGACTGAGGTCAGATAGTATGACAATATGAAACTGTCTTATAAAACTATATGCTTTTAGACATTGCCCACTTGGCCAAAAAAGTAAACAACAGCATTGAAACAGAATGAAGAACTACCTTAATGAATGAAGCCTCTAGCATTGTTATGATGAGTAAAATTGCATCAGAAATATGAGTCATATCTCTTGTCTGATGTCAACAAAAGTCTTGCTTTTGGAAACCTTACGTTTTGTTAGTGCAGTTCCATGCCTTAGATCACAATCTATGAGGTTTCTTTCCCACCTTTGCTACTTGTGAAAGGAAATAAGCATAAGGGAGAAAAGAACTTTATCATATAACAGTGACATTTTTAGGCAAAAAAAAAGTTTCAAAAACAATCCCTTTAGCCTGCAAAACCTTTCTATTCCTTGACTATAAAGGAATAGAATATCAATCAGTCAGTGTATTACAAAAAATCCTCTTACAAAAAAAGGATGCAAATTTGCCTTAGAACATGGCTGTTTTTTCCACACAGAGTTTTCTGATAAATTATTTAATTATAGGAAAGATTTCTCCATTTCGATGTTATGAGAAATTTTGCTAAGAAGTAATTTTTTTCCTTGTCTCACTTTCTCCTCTTCATAATGACTCGTGGAAGAGGAGTTCTGGGTCACTTTTTTGCATCTGAAATTCTTACCTCACTGAATCCATACCTTAAACATGAAATAAAGAAATACTGAGCCAATACAAGTTTTAAAACATTAGTCATTATTCACTGCATATTATTTTAGTCAAGAAGTCTCTGTCTCTGTATTTATTTTTCAGCTTTTTATATTTCTGTTGCACTGCCAGTGGATGATGATTCATAGGGAGGGGAGTCATCATGAAAGCAAGGGAAGTCTGAGACATGGTCTGCCACATCAGACATTGGATAACCAAAGGAGAAGTACAGAATGGCCATGCTTAGCATATCATCAGAGTAGGCCAAAGAAGCACCTAGGATTTGGAGAGCTGAATTTAGGAACTCATCTTCACGCTGGTAGGTGATCTCTGCACTTCCACAAGATCAGCAGCAGTGCACCGGGACTCCCACCTGTACTACTGTAACCACAGAAATGCCAATACTGGGTCAAACTGAAAGATCCATCCCACCCATATATGTAACAGTTTAAAACCAGGATGCTTAGAGAAAGGTATAATAACAGGTCAAACTTTGTAATGATTTTTTCTCAATATACTCTCCCAGCTTTCAAAAATCAATGAATTTCCTGAGTTACAGATTACATCTATGTGTAATATGCCTTCAGTAGGCAATCTCTTCCCACTTAGTTTTGGAGTCGACAAACTCAGCACAGCACTGTGTTCTATAACAATATACCACTTTAGATTTTTTCTTAACATATCACCACAAATTTTCTTAGCACAGCAGGCTGGGTAGTTGGGACAGTGGATTGAGACAGTGATGCCAGTGGCTGGAGCAGGGGAGGGGCTGATGGCCGGGGCTCCACGGTGGCTCCTGAGTGCAAGGGGAGGCACCCGCTGAGGTGTCTCAAGGCCAGACAGCTGCAATGTGGCCCTAAGCTCAGGCATCCCAATACCAGAGGAGGCAGGAGAGGGACAACCCATTCAGGGCTCTGACAGGAGCAAAAGACAGATGAATTTCCTTGGTTTCTACTGAGGAAAAGCCTCACCTACGGGCATTTTGCAGGGAAAACCTGCAGTGATAACATGGATGGCATTAGTCACTGGCATCTAAATAGTTGTGTAGGTAGCTTCTATCCTACTGTACCAAAACTGTCAACCCTGCCAGTGCAAACTTTGCAAGTAATATTTGTTCTGTGAGGTGTTTTAATTTCAAATTTTGTCTCCATAGGTCAGAGCACTGGAGAGTAGGTTGTAAAATAATGAAAATAATAAGTTCATATCTTATTCAGTCATTAAACCTCAGATCACTTCAGATGCATGGCACCACTCATATGGCAAAGATGAACTGATGTTGCACCAACACTTGCCTTGAAGAAAGATCAGGAAAATAATATGTTGACTGACTGTCTCCTTGGGTTGAGCTTATGAGTTCATGAGTCACTGTATCATTTTCAAGCAATTTCTGACTTCACACACAACAGCAGTATCTAATTTGAATAAATAGCATCAATATTTGTGTCAAAGTTGATTCCTGCACCACTTTTCACTGACTTGCAAATAATTAATTTGTTAGGCAGGTACCTACAGGTACCTGTGAAGTTGCAGCCTCCCAGATCACAATTACAACTCATTTCTGAACCAGCAGAGTCCCTTTCCTGATGGGACCTGGTATGAGAGTTTCTCTGATGCTTCATGTTCACTTCTGTAAAGATCTTCCTCAGATCCATACTCTAGCATCAGTGCTGAACGTCTCATATTGCTACAATCACATGCAACAACCCTGTGCTAACTGTTCCTCACCTGAAACCTGAACCTGCAGGAGAAAGTGCAAATGTCAGTGTCTTGCACGTAAAAGCTGTTCTCCAGGGAGTCCTCCCACCTTCTCAGTGTGTAAAATGAGGCAGTGCCAGCACTAACAGGCTGCTGAGATTACAAACATAAGTAGCAAAAATTAATTCTCTTTTGCTGAGATATTACACATTATTGCACTAGGTGAAAAATCCCATGTAAAACTGTGAGGCCTTAGTGTTGCTCTTAGCAAACTGGAACCTCAATATACTCTGCAAATTAAACAAATCTCCAGGTGTTTTTGAAAGCATCCTGTCACGATTATGCTTAATGCAATTGCCTTAACATGTTTTTATTATATTGTCAAAATTGCTATGAAAACTTAATCTATACTTCTGTGTGTAATTAGACCAAGTTCTATGGCCCTTCTAATTCTCCTTAGTGAAATGTTGAGTATGCCCTGATATATGAGAGTATTTACTTATCTCCTATTCACTGTAATTGACAGTTTCACCTTTTTTTCACATTTCTTATTCTCTTTCCTCTTTATTTTCTTATTTTTATTGCCCTGTTGTTCCTATCTAATACTACAGTTCAATATTTTAAAATGAAACAGATGTTTCATTCATTGAGGCAAAGGCACTCATATGTCTCTCAAGTTTTAGATTTTTTTGAAGAAAGAATGGCGAATTTCTCTGATCTGTACAGATAGTCAAGGCATAGTTAATTAAACATTATTTTTTTTTTTATAATTAAACACCAAACTCATAGTTCTACAAAACCTTCACACAAGCTTTTGCTAAGACTACCATAGTATTAAACTTGATTGAGTTATTATATCATATTAGATTATTTTGCTTTAGAATTCCCTAGCTGTGAGCATAATTTGCCAGATAAAATCTAATATGTTTAATCTACACTGCTAAATCAGTTTATCTTCAAATTGCATAGTGTCATTTCAACTCTCAATAGATTCAATTTTTAAAGTTTGATATTTTCAAAATACATTAGGCAAAAATCTATATTTCTACTGGCTAGTGTGAAACTTCTTTTTGTCTGCTGTCTTGATCATAACCACTATGCAGAAGACAGAGAGAGCCCATTAAAAGTGCATGACAGAAGAAATGAAATTATTGTTTTACTCAAAGATTAAGGTAATATTTCCATACTGTCCAAAACAGGATTGGGGTCATGAACCTGCATTTTACATAGCTCCAAACTTATTATAAATATGTCTGAGGTTTGATGGCAGAACCATTTATGCATGGAAAGAAAAAAGGACCTTTCCTGCTTACCTTCTCAGGGTTTTAATATCTGTTGTCCACACAGAAAGTTTCTGGTCCCAATGAGTTTTGGGATAGGGAATCACTACTGCATGAAACTCTGTCCGGGAGAGCTGATGTAAAGGCATGTCATGCAGGCTTGATGCAACAGAAACTGGGGAATCACTGGGGAAGGGGATTGAGAGAAAAAGTGAGCTAACCTAGATGACAGCACATAAACATCAGCTCTGCAAAAGTACTCTTAAGTTATATGGATGGGGCAAGATGGCTCTTGTGAAGGCCACTCTGCAGGATGAAGCTGTTGTTAAAGCATAAGATAATGAAACTTGCACTGGATTTTAATTTGTTTCAAAATGAGGAAAAGGTTCAAAACTGTTTCATGAGAAAAAGGTCAGAGAAGATTAAGGGAAAAGAACCAGAGAGAAGGAAAAAAGACATGAGTGAAGTCAAAGGTGGAAGGGATGAAAGTAATAATGAGGAAGGTAAAGAGACCAGAAGATGGTGTTATTGCCATCATTCTTTGTTCCCTTTCAGAAAGGTCTGCCTGTCTCATTTCACTGTCTCAAAATTGACTGCTGTTGTGATTCTTATCTTCAGACATCCATTTGACAATTTCTTCAGTTAGCAATGTCTTCTGTGGTATCATGTTGCATGTATGGCTGTGCCATAGTAAGCCTGCAGTATTGCAGATATTTGAACTTTAAATTTTCAATTGCTTTCTTTTTTCCCCCTCTTCTTTAAAGCATGGACTTTGATTAGATCTACAAGTGTATTATATATCCTTCCTTCTTCACGTTCTCACTATCCCTAACTGCTCACAGCTACTGAATTTTTTCTTCAAGCACCACCTTGTGTCTTGGAATTACAAATTGGATATATATGTTAGGAGAGACAAATGGCAGTTTAAAAAAATAGTGAGAATTTTAGAAAGCCTGAATTCAATCTTTGCTCATATACTCTTATACATCTCAGATGGGTAATGCATTTCCTGTCATTTATTACTAGGCTCTGTTGAAATGATAAGCAGCATTTGGAATATATGATTTTGTAATTCAGTATAAGACACTAAATCCAGACACAGTGGTGCAAGAATTGAACACCATAGCAACAGCTTTATGTACTGGCAATTTTTCATCATCTGCTCTCCTGGCACTTCCATGAAATCAGCATCGTTTTGGTGGTCACTTTGCCTGCTTCATTGCTGCATACTGGAAGATAAATCCCAGTGCCTGCTCTTTATTACTGGGTATTTTTAGCTAACTGTGTTGATTTAGCCCTCATTACTTATAAGCAGTGTCAGATAAATTAAATATTTCCAGGTGTGTATTTCATTAAGGCTTTTTAATCAATTTTATTAAGGCAGTAACTCACCAAATCAACATGCTTAATTGGCCAAATAAGTTATACAGAGAGTAAGAATAGTGTCACAGTCAAACTGAAGGCTTGGATAAAATAAAATCTATACTCATGATGGCCCGCACGCCGTGAAAGATCTTAGACAAGTCATCTATACCTAAAACTTCACATTTCAATATAGATTTTCACTCTTTCCTATTTTCTTATGAAGACTTTCCGATGAACAGCAATAATCCAGCAAACCATTACTACAATACGAGTTGCTGGTTTTCCTTTTCTTCTCTGCCTTATCAAACAACTAGTCTCAGACTAATCCTTTTTCCAAGACTATATTCCTTCAAGCTGCAGGCCAAGTGTGGCACTAGCCTAAAGTAGAGTTGTGGGCCTCAGAGCTACCATCAAAAAAATGGAAGTCCAATATATCTCTTCTATTCCTATCATTTAGTCCAACAGGCTGCTTAAGTTTGGTATCAGCCCAACTTTCTAATTTGACTTCTGCAGTATTTAAAGAATTCAACAGTCCCTTATTTGATGTCATGAGGGTTAGCCTACCATGGACAATGGAAAAACCTGGACAGTGTGTTGACTGCCCTTTCTTGCCCTAATTTGGCTGTCTTTGCACTGTGCTCTGGATTTTGAGGGGCCTTGTTGGCCTGAATTAACAAGATTTTGCACAGTATTTGACTTAAGTTTCAAGTGCTGCTTAAAGCATTGAGGAATACAGGGCAAGTGTCCCTGCCCTCCACTCCATGTTTTCTCCTGTGGGGCATGGCGCAGGGACTTACAGACTAACTGTTCATGGAATGAGCTTGCCTTTGCCTGCACTTTTTAGTTTAAACTGAATGCTGCTTGAGTGTGACTATGCTTTCTCCCCACACAAACTACCCTTGAGGCAGTACTGCAGTAATTTTATACCTGTGTTAATAAATCAGGTTACTGATACACTGCTGGCACAATCAGAGGTTTGACAGTAAAAAAACTATGGTAATCTGAACATTTCCAGTCACTTTCATGTGCTTTGTCAAAATCTATTAAAATACAGGAAAGTACTGTGGGTTTCCAAATAAGGCTATTTTCATATGAATGTAAACACTCTGGAAGTTTACAAATACTCTAACAGTGAACTCTGTTATGTCCTGTATGTTTTCAGATTCCTCAAGCTCTCAAATAGCATGGTTGTCCAGCACTAGAAGCCAGTTAACAAACATAATACCTACAAGCAAAAGTATTGTCACGTTGTCACATAACACTGTACTATTTTAACACCTCCATCAAACAGCAGAAATCAGCGGAAGTCTTGCAGGCAACTTTATCAGTGAGTAAGAATGCAGAATGCATGCAGAGTCCATCTCCCCAGTGTAATTTGCTTTTCTCCATGGAGATGTTCACACCCCTCTAACAGGTTTCAGAACAATACTCTCCCTTGAGCATATTTACTCTTGCTCAGGGATCTCTCTGTCTCAAGAACAGAAGAATCATATATTTAACAAAGTGGAGGAAGGTGATCTCCAGATTGTTGTACAGATCCATATGCTAATGCCACTGCCTCTACTTAAAACCTGGAATAGGAGCAGACATGCAGTAAATACTTCCAACACTGAATATTTGATTGCATGCTAAGAAAAATTCTGTTTGTTGTGACAATACAGCCAAGCAGCAGTTAGCATTTATTTTGGGGTTTTGTTCCAGCTCCATCAGAGTTTTATACAAGTTTTATTTCACAGAATCTTATGGAAAAAAGAACAGTAGCAGTAATTCAGAAAAAAAAATTGTAGTAATCTAATTTCTGTAAAGATAGCTAAATAAATATGAAGTTAATCTTTCTAAGAGACAAGAGCTAAATATCCTGCTGAATTCAACAGTTTTATAGTGTACAAGGAATGATTAACTATATTAACAAGCAATACTTGAAATATGCAAGGAAGGAAGAGGGGCTTTCTTGCCTCTGGCAGTGCACAGCACCATCTCTGGACACTGCTAAGCTATCCATGCCAAATGTGATTTTTCTTCTTGGCTTATGAAGCTACTTCTCAAAAGCTGAATGTTTGCCTTTGGAAAACAATAGGCTGACCCAAATAGCAAAGTTTATCAAAGTATTATGAAAATAGTGCCAAGTGCTTTCCAATGCTTTGAAAATTATTTTTTGGTTATCTAAGCCCTTTTTCATTGTGGAGCTTTTAGCGTCATCTACCTGTAGCACAGGACCTTTACTCATAAAAATATAGCAGTAATATTACCATTTTTGTCTATTAGTCATTGATGTACAGAAGCAGAGTGGGTTTGGCAGTAAACAAGCTTGAGTTCATTCCTCCATTTGTTTTATTTATTTTTGCAGTCTATTTTAAATGGATTCTCTCTTGGGCTTCTTGCTTCTGCAAGCAGTAAATCAGGCAGTGGTGTGAAAGAATGCTTGAAAAGATTACAGCACCAGTTGGGCTTAAGCAGCTCCACTGTATCAGGGCAAAAAGGTCAACTCCACTGTAATGAACCCAGAGTTTAAGAAGCTAGTGTCTTGTGCTTTTTCACATAAATGTTTTAATGTATATGATGTTATTATTCCTAGTGTGACTGTGTGATCAGATCAATGCAATTCTATTCTTCCTGAAAAGTGATACTCAACATTTTGCTCTTAATCCGGAATTGAAATATGTATGGGTCTATAAAACTACAGAATAATTACCTTCATGTTCATATGATGTTATTCAAGTTTCCCCCATAAAAAAAACAAAAAAACCCCCCAAAAAACCAAAAACCAAACCTTCCAGTTTTCACCTAGGTATATGGTGAGAGCCATAAGATGTAGAAACTGGAAAATTCCACATTAGCCCTCAGTATAAAATGCAAAAGGTAAGTAGGTGATAATGCATAGACCTTTTCCTGTACCTCTTAATAGCAAATAAAAAACACTTCAGGAGAAGTAACCTGCAACAGATGAAATATGCAAGCATGTGAACATTCATGTGGTAAAGAAAAGTTCCATTCCGCATGTGTACATGTGTAATGATTGACCTGCTTTTCAGTGAATGTTGTCTATTTCTATGTCTTCTGATTGCAGTAAAGAGGAGAAGCCACACCTAGTTGCTGTCCAACCTATGCAGTTCATAAAGTGCCTAACCTCTCTTGTAATTATGGTAAATCTAGACAAAGGAATTAAAAACTCTAAGGAAATGGAGTTCAAAATTCCCTAAGGACTTCTAATGACTATCCTGGATCAGGGAGCACAATAATGTAGAATATCATTCAGCATCCCTAGTCACAGGTTATCAATAACACAGTACTTACAGCCCAATTAAGGGAATAGAGACAGCAGCCTATGTTATATGTTTCCCTCTTTAACACAAATTGGCCATATTGTCACCAGGCCAGAGTTCACTGCTTTTGAAATAATAGGATGTAAAGTGTAGATAATGCTACAGATTAGGTTAAACACATAATGATCACAGATGTGGAGGACATAGTTTGAAAATGCAAAAGCAAATAGATTAAAATACTAATTCTGGTTGCAATTTAACATTTGCTACTATATTACAACCATATGTCTATCGTGTAACTGGGGCACAAAGCCAGTCCCATTTACAGGAAAAGTAATACTAAAGTAATGGCTATACTGGGACATGTTAAAAACATCTCCACATCTACTTCTCTGATTGTATTTTAGGTTAAAACTAAGTACATTCATTTGAAAACCATAATTATGTTATAATTAGATATTGATCATTACACATAATGCTTTCACACACAGGTGTCTAATTTTTTTTTTGGTTAAAGTTTCACTCAGTAAACCTTTAGAGTCAAATTTATCTTTATCATCTTTACTATTATTTTCCCTTAATGACCTAACATCTCAATGCAGGAGATTAGAAAGGAAGCAAGAGGGAAAAAGAGTCACTAATGTGAGTCTAAAAGACCAAGCTATCAGTGAGTTCAAAATTTCAGCTTCCAAAATATTTTGAAGAAGCCTGTTGATGGTGCCTTTTGGAAAAGCTTGTCAGAGACATGGTACCTGACTGGATGCACATTTAGGCAGCTATTTTCTTGTGACTTTATGACATTACTTTTTCATAAACTTTGTTATGAACTAAAAAATTGCAATGGAAGGAAGCAGGTAAAAAGGAGAAAAAAAAGAAAAAAAAAAAAACCCAGCATGAAAAATGCAGGCATGAAGCTATAGTGAAAAGATTGAGCGTAGAGGAAGGAGATGACAGAAGTCAATAAGCCAGTCAGTTAGGGCAGAGAAAATTCTGCCAAAGCCGTAAAATAACTAATCAGATACATAAGGCAGCAAGAGAAAGTTTCTGATGATCTAGTTGTTGGCCATCACTCATGCTGTTTGCTTTAAATAAATTGAAAGCTCAATTATTATAATATATTCATTTTAGCATCTCAGTATGACTCTTGCTATTTAATTTTAAAAGTAGACTTTGAATGAATGACAGTCTCATTAACATGTTACAATCAACTGGAAAGAGAGGAGATTTTTCTATTTGAGAAATAGCATGCTTATAATTTAATATAGATTGTATAAAAGAAATGCTACATAACATGAGAAGAAATGTGAGGGCTAGCATCTATTTTGATTCAGATGAAAAATCTCCTGCGATTTATGTAACTAACATAGAAAAAAGATAGGTACATTGTAGTAAGAAACCACATGTGATGTCTACCTACCACTGTTGGACAGTTAACATGTCACTATTATTTCACTAAATAATCACAGAAAAAATAGAGATTATCTAGTCCATGCCAACTTACTCCAGATATCCCTACTTTCAGTTTCTTCTGTAATGAGAATTCTTGTTTGGGGATCTTTCCTTAAAGGCTATTTAGAGGTGACTGTGATGGGTTTTACATCCTATTAGCTGGTCATACACTGTTGCAGAGCAAATATTTGTTAGCTGGTTTACACATGGCACCCTACAGCCATTCTGAATCTCACCTGGGGCTACATCAGTAAAAAGCAGTGTGCCAGAAATCCGAATCTGGACCATGGCCTAATAAAACTATCCTGCATATCTGATCCATCAGTAATGCCTCATTCTGCGCTTTTTCCTTCGACCCTGGAGTATTTGAATAGTGCTTCAGAGCAATTGATTTATGAGCTTATTCTTGACACTATGTTACTTAAAAAACTGTTTCACAAATTGATTCAGTATCTCCTTTAAGCAGTTAAACTGAAGTTCTCTGAAGAGTTACAAAGCTTAAGCTTTGTAATTTATTGGTAGGAATAACAAAAATGAACAGTCACTGCCACACAAGAAAGATTTCTTAGGTGCCTCAGTGTCTTCTGCTTCAGTTCTCTCCTGAGAATCAGGCATTGTTAAAATCAGACGTTGACATTTCTCATTTTATGCTCCACTTCAGCATGATATAGTTAATGTTAGACTTTAAGACCACAAACTTTACAATAGCCTTTTATTGCTGCTCCGTGTCTTCCTGACTTCAAAATCCTCCTGAGCATTAATTAGGGTCTCTACATCCCTTAGGTTTCAACCTCTTTTTAAAAAAGCAGCAGGTTCTGTCACCAAACACTGCCTCAGGATTTGTCTGACTATTTAATAGTTATTCACTTGACTAAACTCTTAGGTACAAAACATGCAATCTGAAGCACAATCTGCACTAAGGAGATGCAGCTACTCTTCCTTCCACAACAGCAGTGAGACTGCCAGCCTTGGAACCAGAGTATTACTGTTGGGCTGGGTAATAAAAAAAAAAAGCAGAACTGAAGAAGGACCGAGCCTGAATACTGAACAAAATTTTCTTTCTTCCCAGTCAGAGGACTAGCAAGTGGCTGAGCTATGTGAGGACAGAGGAAGCACGGTTCCTTAGATTTTTTAAGGAAAAAGAGGAAAACATGAAAGTTACAAAGGGGAGTATTAATGGCAACAGTTCCCTAACACATGAAAGAATTTGTCACAAGCTATTTGAAAACAGTGGTAAAAGGAAAAGGCTGATCTTATGCCATTGGAACTTGGGCACTAAATAAAACAGACTGGTGGCCAACTTATTGGCTTCAAATGGTATTTTCTAAGGAACACACGTACCAGGAAAAAACTAGCAAAATACCTTTCATGGAAGAACTGGATAGCTAAAACCATCACTGGAGCTGAAGCTCTCTGGAAATACGATGAAAACTGCTCAGGTTCTGAACCAGAAGTGCATTTGTACCCGTCAGTAGCAAGCGTCAGCAAAAAGGAAGACTTTCAGATGATAGCTTAATTTCCAACAGCACCCCTCAAAAGCTCCAGAACTTGTAATAGCTGTAACAAGTTTTCAGTAACTAAGGCTTGGGAAGCAAACCAGGAAGATGTATGGTAGAAATGAGAGCAAGTATTTGAGATTATGCAAGAAGTGAAACACAGGAGGGAGTAATTCTCAGGGAATAATGAAAAAAAACCCCACCCAAACCCAATCAACAAACTAACAAAAAATAAGATAGAATATTTTGACAGACGTAAAACTGAAGAACCAGCCCAGAGTCTTAAAAAAGAAAGGTTTGAAGGACAATATTTGCAGGATGCTAGAAGATGCAGCAATCAGAATTTGCCAATCTTTTTACCTGTGTTTATAGAGCAGATGGTATCCTGACACAGCAGCTGTAATAAAGAATCTCAGATGCTACAAGACTGAAGGCAGAAAGGTATGCCAACCAAGCCAGAGTCTAAATAAACAGAACTTGTAGCACCACAAATTCTAATAAACACTACTTTTTTTTTTTCGATAATTCCCAGCTTTGCCCAGCAAAAGAAGAAGAGAAACAAAAAAGGCAATATCTGTTCTGTATATAGGAATGCATACAGATATGATGAAAAGAGCACCAGGACTCTCAATAGCTTTCCATGGAAGCTTAACACCTACCAATTCTTATCACCTTGTTAAGGATTTGTCCTTAAAATATCCAGTCTGTCTATAAATGCATAGTGATGATATCTTCAGAAAAATGTGCTCACTCAATTTTGAAGTGGGGAGCCAAAGTTATGAGTCTAAATAGTTATGTATCTTTAGTATCTAATATGGATTTATCTAATAGTTACGCATTTTTATATGTATTAAGGTACTTAAGTAGGTAGTTTCCAAATAATCACTTCTTGATTTTGTCATAGTCACCAGAATATGATAAAGATACACAGCTGAAAGTAGCCGTCCCGTATGCTGTTTGTAACAACAGCAAAAAGAAAAATATCTAGCAAAATGTGAATATAACAATATACAATTCAAAGTCATTTTCAGAAAAAAAATCCCCAAAAACAATCTGATCCAAGGTAAATAGACTAAATAAAGCTGTGGATTTTTCTTTTATCATATAATCTCCTTCAACACTTGTCCTGTTCAGTCTGTATTCTTGCAACTTTCTCATGAAGTCTACAATAGATTTTTTACAGCAGCTAACACTGTTTTGTGCTTTTAATTTTTTATGTCCTATAATTTAATAGTATCATATTTTCAATCATGCTAAACTAAGGCACATCACAAAAGAACATTGATTAATAAATGCATGAGGGTTACTAGAGCAGGTCTTATCATTCAGGAGATGGAAAAGAGACCACTAAGCTAAGACTGTACCCACAGACATGATCTTGATTCTGAAAAGAAACATGTGAATTTTCAAAAACATCAAAAACCTATGAGTAATGAGTCACAAAAATCACAGTAAATTTAGAGAGATAAAATTTTCTGTTTCATACTGCCCAAGATGAAATGTCATATCAGATGTATAATTATATATAGAGCCTGCTTCTTTAGGTATCTACACTATATATCTTGAGCAAGCCTTGAATGGGTGCATTTTTTTCATTATGCAAAAGCTGCAGCAGTGAAATTTCTATGCAAATGGTTCTGTTCTCTGTGACTTAAGGGGGAGTAAGGGCAATTTCCTTTACATTGTATTAAATTTTGCAGAATTCCAGTGAAAGGCTTACTGCTCACTTCCACTACTTAATGGTGCTTTGTACTTGACCTGGAGGCAGATGGTGTTATTTATTAAATCATGAGGAAACTGCAAGTCTTAAATGCCTGGGTGTGCCTTCACAGCCCATAGTACCAACTAGCAGAGGAGAGGTGTCTGCCATATCTTAAAACTGTAGTGATGGATTGGCAGAAGAGTCTACCTTCTTACTACACTCACACATTTCTTCCAATAAAGCCCAAGTACACAGGTGTCACAGAGGGACAGACGATTCGTCTTAATCTTTGACAGCAGCATAAACACTGCAGTAAAGGAATACAAGAGGAGGTTTTCCCCCTTGTATTTATCTAAATAAATATCCCCCTTATTTATCTAAATAAATTCATTTATTCTGCACTTGCTGAGAATGACAGGTTCAGGGAAGGTAGAATAGGCTGGTACTAAAGTTTAATTACTCCTGTGGAGTATTCAAGCAGCTACAGCTAATAATGTCTGAGCAGTTTCCTTCTCAGAAAGCCTTGCACTGTATCCCCTGTGTGGATGACTCCCATGGGCACTAACAGGAGGCTCACGTGCGTACAATAGCCAGAGCAGAACGAAATATCAATATTCACCATTGAGGGACTTTTTATTTTTTATTTTCTATTTTCTTTTTTTCCTGTAAGTCAAAGACAAAAAAATATGTAGTAGCCTAGAACTTTGTATGCAACTGGGAGTGGAAAACATTCCCTGAAAAAAAAAAGGACATCTGTAGGAAAGGGTTAGTTGCTTAACTACATCTTCAAACAAAACACTCTAAAAATCAGATTACGGACTTCCTTTCTGGCTCTTTCCAAACAGAAGTAAGAAAGCAACCTAGTCTTTGGACAGCTTGCATACCTTTCTATTTATCTAGCTAAAAAATCTTCTAGAAATATTTGTTCTCATTAAAGCAAGATTTTTCACATAGTATGAATGAACCTCTATGCATGGTAGCAAGCATTCACACAATCACTATAAAATTGTAAATAATATGAGACTGTCCATTCTAAGTATATTTAAAATGTATGGTAATTACCTCAACAGTGAAATCACTTTAGTACATAAGTGCTTGACATATACATTTGCTGTACCAGGAATTGTATTACACTCTAGCATTAATGTCCCATAAAGTCGTTACTGCCATAGGAATATCAACAACATTTCTACATGTTCAGTGAAACATACAGAATCAGATGATTAAAATGAAGTGTCAGAGGAACTATACTAAGAAATTCATGCTTGTTGTTTGCCTCTGCCTAAAATATTCAAAGTTGTGATTCAATGAAATTTCAGCAGCAAGAAAGCCAGTAGGTGATTTACCTGATTTCAAGCCCAGACTGGATGGCAGAAGTTGTCCATGGGAGTAATAATTCTTACTATGGAAGAAACGGTAGTTGCCACTCTTTTGTGAGGTAACAAAACATTCTAGCCCAAGAAAACACTGGCTGCTTCAGAAAAGGACTCAAGAGTACCTCTTAGTGTCTGGATTTGTTTGAACTGAATGTCAGAATTGGGCTAAGCTAGTGCAGTTCCCATCCTTTGGGAGAAAAAAGGTGCACAGGCAGGGAGGAAGCTATGGTGGTGTCCACTACATCTCACAGTCTGGAGCATCAGGGTGTAGATTGGGGCATATCTGCCCTCCAGTATAGAAAATGCCATTCCCTACCACTCCCATTTTCTACCTTTTTTTTTTTTTTTGAGTATAAGTTAAATTACATTCTGCATGCCTGGAACAATATGATAAGCACAGAAAAAAGTTACAAACTTCTTGTAAATGACAAACATTGTTTCCTTTACGTTCATCCTTTCATTAAGCTGATAGTTATGTAAATGACTTATGGCAAGACTTGAGTCAGTCTATTTCAGTTCAAATCACACTTAACATTAGCTCTGTAGATGCGTTGACAGATCATGTTTTGTCATCAGAAATGGTGGTGATTGCAATAACATTCCAGTTTTTGTTTAAATCTAAATCAGTAAAATTCTTTTAACAGTCTCTCCTGAGGAAGACAAATTAATCTCTTGCATCCAAACTCTCCAACAGCACTGTATTTTTCTGAATATATACACAGGGAGGAGGAAAACACAGTGCAATATATTCTTTCTGTATATTGAATTGCCTGAAGATTACAATACTACTATGCTGCATTTAATACTCAAAGTACTTTCCTGGAGCTGTAAAACAGAAACAGATGTTGGCAGTTTCCCATTTAATGAATTAGGGGTGGTAGAAAAATGACACCCAGCAAAACTGTTAAGTTTAAGATGTCAACTTTGCAATAATTTACTGCTTCATCTGAACAACATTAAACAGTAGTTTGATGTTGTAAGAGGAGATTCTGTGCATCTTTCTACCATTTCCCTTAGGTTCTTCAGGTCTGGCAGGAATTAAAATTATACAATCAGAGATATTAAAGATGGAAAACATTATTTTGTGGTTTGCTATTGTTATTTTGTTAAAAGTCAGCTTTGTTGTGTTGACTTATAAACTACATTTCTTCAGATCCTCTTTTGATCAGTTCATAATTGGGCTCTAATGATGTAGTTATGATCACATTTGATAAGCCTCTTTTTACCACCTACACTTCCTGTAAATGAGGAACACAAGCAGAAGCTTAATTGTAGCTGCTTGCTGAATATTTACCTCTCAGCTCAATAAATCATGATGGTTCACCTCTTCCAAAGTCAATAACGATTTAATATTCTATTAAGCTGATGGGAGTAAAAGAATAGTAAACCATGTTTCTGTTATAGCAATGTAATTAACTAAAACAGGGAACAATTCCCCTTTCATTTAAAATGGCATTAAAACATCCGTTATTCAAGGAGTGCGATCATTATAAAACTGTGTGGAAAGAAGTGAACCCTGTAAACCTCGACTTAATTCAGTTTTCTGAGTGAAAAGTTAAAAAACTGTAAAATTATAACTTTACTACTTTAGCGCCATACTATTTGTGAAGAAATTCTTATGTTGAGTCCTCAGCTGATGATAGCTCACCTAACTGGATAAAGTCAGTGAGGAAATAATGTAGAGTTTTCATTCACAGATTCATAGTGAATATGCTGTCCTTTAAGACATCCAAATTCTAGATAGACTAAGCTCATTATATGTTAGAGCTTTGGAATCCCTTAATTTATAACAGTTGAATTATTCCCACAGTAGAGTAAGACATTTACTCTATCCTTCTTCCACTTAAAGAGACTTGAGAAGACTGAGGGAAGGAATCAGTTCTTCAAAGAAGAATGTGATTTAAAAAAAAATACCATGCCACTTATTAAGAAATAAAAAATTACCATTTTTACAAAATCTGAATTTGGCTTCCTCCCTCTTTTTGTCTCCAGGTGCAGCACTATGGAAGAGGGAAAGAAGGATAGTAATGATCACTATTTGTTTTTAATTCTACTTGCATTCTTCATCTCCTTTCTCCATGAGAGAAACAGCAAAGGGCCACAGCAGTCAGAACTAAACCTAAGCCATGTAGACTTTAGACAACTGAATTAATTACAGACTAACTGATTAGCTGCTGATTTTTACCTGCCTATGACTCTGCTCAGGTCTTATGCTTTTCTATTGCTTTTCAATATGTTGGTCTCCTTACAAAGTCCACAGATTTTATTAGCATCTTTTCTAAGAAAATAATCTAATGGAAGAAAATTGTGGAGCATGTAAACCAATAAATGGCTGAGTAGCACCTCCACAAGGTGCCCTATGGGTATAAATTAAATCTCACTCAAATTTAGTGATTTCCAGTACAGCAAGTATGCCAAAAAAAAAAAAAAAAAAAAAAGAGTGTGTAAGTCCCTTGCAACTCAGTGGGGTGCTTGCAAGGATCAGGAGATCTAGTTATGTCTAACACAGAGCTCTAATATCTCCTGCTTCTGACATGGACAAGGTGGGTGGTTTTGGGTTATGTTTTACTAATTGAATCATTGTGCAGGCCTCTGGATGTGGCTTCAGGACCCTAAGCTGACGTCGTCACTGTCCTCTTCCTTAAGTTTATACATCCGAGAGGAATCAGCCTTTGCTGGGGAAGTCTGTAGTGGAATATCCTTCTGAGCTGCTGGTAGTAGGCATCCTTATGAGGTGACAGATCAGTGAAGTTAATCTGCATATAACCATACTGTGCATTTGTACGTTGGTATGGATACAAACTGATCAATTCTGCAGCCATTGATAATACCAATAGAAACATATGAAATCAGGATTCAACTTCTCTAATATTCATTGATATACATTTTATATCATTTTCTCTGCCAAAAATAAAGATTTGATTAACACACTATTGAAGTTCAGTTCCTTAGTCTCTGCAGACAGTTGTACCTCTTTTTTCTTTTTTCTTTTAAACAGATGTGGAACTACACAAACTGACACCACCTGAAGATTTGGCATACTGCATAGTTCTCAATAATAAAAAGATGCAGATTAATGTGCCTTTTTAAAAAAAATAAGTAATTGAAAAGAAAAATGTGGAATTAATTTTTTAAAGTTTCATAATGTGATGGATGGACCTTGGCTGGCTGCCACACACCCACCCAGCTGCTCTCTCACTCGCCCTCCTTGACAGGACGTGGGGAGAAAACAAGATGAAAAAGCTTGTGGGTCAAGACAAAGACAGGGAGATTCCTTACCAATTACCGTCATGGGCAAAACAGACTCAACTTGGGGAAAATTAATTTTATTTATTGCCCATTAAAATAGAGTTGGATGGTGAGAAAAAAAAACAAAACTAAAACACCTTCTCCCCACCCTCTCCTTATTCCCAGGCTCACCTTCACTCCTTCATTCCTGACAACTTGATCTCCTTCCCCCTCCTGAGCAGCACATGGGGATGGGGAATGGGGGGCTGAGTCAGTCCACAACAGCTCCTCTCTGCTGCTCCTTCCTCCTCACACTTTCCCCTGCTCCAGCGTGGGGCCTTCCCGCAGGCTGCAGGGAAACACCCGCCCCACCGGGGTCTCTGCCGGGGCCGCAGGGGCCTCTCTGCCGGGGCGCCTGGAGGAGCTCCTGCCGTCCTCCTAAGCTAAGCATGAAACATATAATTAGTATTTTGGGAAATAACATGATTGGACAAGGCTTTAGTTTTACAGTATGATGGGAAGACAGACCTTAGGTTTTGTTAAACAAGCGCAAGAATTTTTTGTGGATTCAAAGGCTAAATCTAGACTACTGTACATTGTGCAATGATATGTATATATACTTCTAAACCATCTTTTAGAATATATTTCACACATGCAACCATGAGAGGCTAAAGCTGAAGCTTCTTCATGGTGGGAAAACAGACATGATATTTTTTCAGTATAGTCACCTCTTATTTGCACCAGGATAAAAGCAGGTCCAGCATCTCTGGTTTATTTTAATAGAGAAGTATCCTGTATCACCAGTCTTAGTTTACTTCTCTCATAATACTTCTGGAATCTCTAAAGAAAAGGAAAAGTAAATGTTTTAGCCAACGCATTGAGCAACAGAGTACTCTTGCCAGTGCAGGTGTTATTGAAGTCATCAATAATTAAATGACAATAAAATCACTGATTCCTAAACCAGGAAAATATAAAAGCTATAAAATTGTTAAAAGCTGGCTGGGTAAGTGGGGGGTGACTTAACGAAATGAAATAGAATTATTATGAATTAATGATTAATAAAAATAATGGGTTAGTAGTATGATATTCCAAAGACTCGCAGAGTGGTAAAGGAGAGCTGAGGAGTAACCGGGTGCTTGCTCAGTTTGAACAGTAAAGCCAAGAGGCCAGAGCTGGAGTCTGGGAACACGTCAATATGGAGACATCTATGCCCAGCAGCCAAGCGGAGACACTCGTAGCACCAACCGAGCTTCCCAGCAGGCAGTCTCTGGGTGCTCTAATGCAGGGGTAGTCACCATGCAACCTACAGGCAGGCATTACTAAAATCATCTGAATCCCATTTAAGAGGAAATAGAAGCCACATCAATTTCAATTGTTGCCAATATCTCTGGGTTTAAATCTATTCCCTGTGTGATTCAGCAGACCCAATTAAGGAGATTTAGGGACTTCCCAATTAAATACAGAAGACTTTCCAAGTACCTTTAAGAATTGTATTTTTTTAGTGTATAACAATTTCATGCAATCCCACTGGCAATAAAACTGGCAGAGTCAGTAATTAATTTTAACACCTCTGATTACTAAATTAATATTTTATTATTAAAATTACATAATCTAATGAATTCCCAGTTAGTAATTCCACAGACAACTATAACTTTTACTGTTATTCTTCCCTTATTTTATTTACCCATGTATGTTTAAGTTTTGACTGAGTTGCAACTTTGCATATAGGTCCTGATCTCAGCTAAGAAGCCATTTTACAGAAATGTAAATTTGTTCAGTTGTTCTTGAACTGTTGGTATTTGTTACCTTTGTAAGAGACTTTTATTATTCTGTTTGTCTTCCAGCTGCAAGCTGTTTGAAATTAAACCAGGCAGAAGCTCTTCTGACTTGCAGCAATACATTTATTCCCAAGGGAAAGCCTGACCCTTTAAAGCCTCAGAAAGAAGAAAACTATTTTTCTCAGTTTAATTTTCGTTGGACAGCCACATAGAATAGCTGGACTGGGTAAGCTTGGAAATGGGAAGGTTACAGTTTTAGCAGTCCAGTGGTATTATATAGCTTCCACCAAAATGAAAGCAGGAACATCTGCTGTCTACCTGTGAGTAATGCATTCTCTCAGTGTGGGAGACAACATACCCTGAACACAGTAAAGATCCTGTCTACAAAGGTGTATTGCCCTCTGAGCTCCTTCTGCATGTTGCAAACAAGCTTCCCTTTTATGCACATGTGTAAGCTTGTTGGTTTAGAGCAGCACTGCCAGTATTGCATAAAGTCAGAGTCCTGTACCGTTTCTGCTCTGAGGTTAATTTAGAGCTCACAGGCAGCTGGCTGCTATCTTATTTATCAGTTCTTCAACAGTACTCATGGAAGCACCATTCCTGGTCCACCCAGTGGTATAAGGTGCAGTCACCAAGGCACACTAAATCTGTCAACAAATGCTGGCGTTTCTTCCTGGCTGCACCTCTTTGTTTATCAAACAATCATTTTCAGTAATAAGGGAGCAGAGTGTAAACATGCTCTTCACTAATTTGCTATGTTTGAACATCTGATTCTTTAACGTTGTGAACAGGAAGCGCTGATGAGCTTTGTGACTGCACAGTTTGGTTCCAATTAAATTTTTAATGAAACAAAAGTCAAGCCCAACTGTGACTTGTGAGAGAGTTTTGATTTCAGCAGTGCCCCCTTACGTCCTCTAATTTGGCCAGGTTTCCCCACTGAACATAAATATTGATAGTTGACAAGACAGAAAACACTGAGCAGGGCATGGAGTGTGCCAAGCAGTTTGCTTTTCTGAGCTGTCACTTGATTTTATTTTTTTTATTATTTTTAGGGGCTGTTGACAGATTGGCAATCAAGCTTATCTTCAAGTTCATTCAAATCTATTTTCAGAATGGATATCCCAGGGTGATTGTAAGGCAAAGGAAGCAAAGTGTGCCTGCACCATCGAGCACAGTGCTTTAAGCGGATAGAAAATGTTTGAAGCTATTTAACTTCTCTGTAGGAGCCCACGGAAGTCTGTTGCTTCCTGCCACTAATAAATGCCGTGGAGGCCAGTTGCTTTCAAAACTCCCAATAAAACCCACTGGTGTTGTTTTTGAAGGAACACAGCAGAAGGGAGGAAAACTAATTTAAGAAACATTTGCAACAGTGAAATAGTGCCCAAAGCTATGGTATTAATGACAGTAGTCAGTAGAAGCAGCTGACTGCCTGGATTTAAATGGCAATCTGCTTGGCAGTAGCATTTTAAAAACAACACACATATCAGACTCCACCGTCCCTTCTGTACACATACCCAACAGATTGGGTGATCTGACCCTTGGATACTGAACTCTGTAACCAATCAGGTTAGATAAAGGAAAAAGAAATTGCTTTGGATCTGAGGCTTGCTTTATTTAGCATTCATTCAGTGATGGTTTTGCTACCAGAAAAAAAAAAAAAAAAGAAAAAAAAAAGAAAAAAAACCCTAAGCTTTATACTAATGAAGAGCTGCCAAGAAATAGTTTCAGTAGTAGGGGACAGAGTCCCCAGCTGGTATAAACTGGCCTAGCTCCAGTGACTACAGCAACATTGCACCACAGCTGTTGAGCTGTGGATGGGGCTGCACATGCCTGACATCAGGCTCCTAAATTCACACTAAATAAGTAACAGTAAGTTTATCAGAAGTAGAGCATCTGCCTTTGGATCAAAAGATCTGATTGTTTTTTTCTTAATTTTGGTGAGAAAAAAAGGCCACTTACTCTTGATCCTTAAATAAAGATTTAGGAGGATAACTTTAAGCACATAATTTGGAAAAAGTCTTGCCTGGAGTCCACAATTCAGGATCTGGATAAATTCCATAGAGTTCAAGAGATGATGGACCTTAAAGCTATCCTGCAATCCTAGGAAGTTAATTTACTTATTTTAAAGGGGCATTTTAAATGCATCCGCCTACATGCCAAGAATGGAGCCCCAGTAAATGAAGAACCACATTTCAGAGGAGGAAGGAAATAAAATCTCTATCTATAAAACCTCCATCTACTTTTTCATAGTAACGTTTCCTCACCCTCCACCAACAAGAAACAAACACTCTGACCCTCAAAGTTTTGTTGAAGTGGCAGATGTAAATTATGGAATATGGTAGTTGTCAGAAAGGATTTATTAGTATGCTTTTCCTATTGCTCCTGACTTGTGCTAATGCACCTGTATACACCTGTATGGTATGTTACAATTGGAAAATATTTTAGATTACTGATTTTTGCAAATGTAGGTATGATTCCCAAAAGTATGGGGTTTTTTAGTGTTTTAAAACTATTTTATTTGAAACTCCCAATCAATGCCTTTGGAGACTACTCCAAAAATCCTACTGCTGCGACAATTTTTCTCACAGCGATCTTATATTTCCACATTATTTGATTTAATTTTACCATGCCTACCTCTTTCTCCTAGGCTTACACTAAATAATTTTCCTTATTCCTTGGAGTTAACACTTTGTTGAAGAAAATATGTCATGTTTTCTTTCAGCCATTACTTACACACAGTATCCTCTTGCAAAATGTTCCCTTACAAGTCATTCCCCCAACTCTCTAACAGTATTTTGATTTTTTTGCTGGCTTGAATCTTTCAACAGGTTTAGGAAAATGTGGTGCCTGTTGTATTATTGCGGAGGCAATTGTATTACTTCTCATTTAACTGTATCAGCTTGTACAAAGCCTAGGTGCTCTTTCATACACAATTGCTTTCACGAAGATCAAATAAAGACAAAGGCATTAAGCAATGAATATAAGGGTGATAGAATCAAGACAATGGAGGGAGTTTCATAATCCCTATAGAACATGTGATACTTATGGATACTAGCTCTTAAATTACCTTATTTTCTTTGCTGTACCATACAACAAAGTCATATTTTGACTTTTACGTATACTCCTTCAACTGGGACTTTTTGGGCGCTAGCATTTTCCAAGGACTAGCTGTATTTAATTATACTTCAGGCCTCCTGTATAGGACGTTATTGACGCTTTGAAGCAGGTACTTGAAAGAAACAAGTGAAAGATAACTGACTTTTTCTCTCTGTGTTATTAAACGGTCAGCCAAATTTCAGCTCAGGTTGTTCATAGGAACATCTCTATTCCTCAACCTGTGGTTCCAATCACTGTCATTCCAACCACCGTGATACCATGAATTACCTGTGGCATAATTCATGCTCTTTTCAACCACAGAGAGCTGTGCTGTCCTGAAACAATTCTATTTTAATTTCTATCTTTCTTGTCTTTCTGTTTGCAGCACTTTTTTTCACCATAGCCAGTATATTGGACAGCCCTTTTTTAAAACTTACTTCTGTGCCATATATTTTCTCATCAAAATGCTTAAGAAAGATGTTAAATAAAACAGAACCTAACCCTGATTCCTCTAAAAGCATGATGCTTTTGCTTGCTCAGTAGTATCTTTTAGCTTTCCTTCCACATGATAGTAGTCTTAGGCACAGCAGTACATGAATTTTTCAAGTAACACTTCAGTTACTACCCAATCAAATATTAAAATATGGACATTACATCTGCTGTGGCAGCTTTAGCTGGAAGCTGGGGTTGTCGTCACATCACTTTGGTTTTTTTATGCAGGCATACACCCAGACACTGACTTGATAGCCATTGTTACTGTGGCCGCCTCCCTTCTATAGAGGAAAATAGGTTTTAAAAAGTATTCTCAGTGGTTTTTTTAGAGAACTTTGAGCCTCATGAATGCACATAAAATGACTGTTTACTGTAATTCCTCCTATTGCCCATTTTTATTGGTCTCTCTCACTACACTTTAAGGCACACTCCTAAAATCTATTATCTTGGAACTGCTGTAAACACACACATTAATATACTAAGTATTCAAAATCAGAAATCTTTGCAGTTATCTCTTCAAGATATGCATATTATCCTTATATCTCCAATGAATTTCTGTAACTCTAAATGGTTCTAAGATCAATTTCTGATTGGAGTCTTTTTTCATTGGATCATTACAGCATCTTTAAGTTATTTAATCAGAATCATAGAATCATTTAGGTTGGAAAGGACCATTAAGATGATCAAGTCCAACTGTAAACCTAACACTGCCAACTCCACCACTACACCATAGAATCACAGAATCACAGAATCGTATAGGTTGGAAAAGACCTTTAAGATCATCGAGTCCAACCATAAGCCTAACAGACCAAGACCACCACTACACCATGTCTCTAAGCACCTCATACAAACGTCTTTTAAATACCTCCAGGGATGGTGACTCAACCACTTCCCTGGGCAGCCTGTTCCAATGCTAGATAACCCTTTCAGTGAAGAAAAATTTCCTAATATCCAGTCTAAACCTCCCCTGGTGCAACTTGAGGCTGTTTTCTCTTGTCCTATCACTTGTTACCTGGGAGAAGAGACCGACCCCCACCTCTCTACAACCTCCTTTCAGGGAGTTGTAGAGAGCAAGAAGGTCTCCCCTCAGCCTCCTTTTCTCCAGGCTAAACAACCCCAGCTCCCTCAGCCGCTCCTCATAAGACTTGTTCTTTAGACCCTTCACCAGCTTTGTTGCCCTTCTTTGGAAACACTCCAGCACCTCAATGTCTTTCTTGCAGTGAGGGGCCCAAAACTGAACACAGTATTTGAGGTGCGGCCTCACCAGTGCCGAGTACCATTAAGAATCCATTTGTTTTGTAATATTTTTTAATTTTTTTAATTGCCATTAATAAAGTACCTTGTAAAAAAAAAGTCTTCATGCCTAAATCCAAATAACTGTATATGTGCTTGCCTGGTGCTATGCAAGGACTAGAAAAACAAACAATAGAAGTGATAGATGCTATGGCTTTCCAGTCATCATAAGGAAGGAAAAGGGAAGACAGACTATTCTTTCAGCAGCCAGAAAGCATGTTCTACTATATGGTTTCCTTTAGCAGTAAGAGAAAAAGGAAATCTCTCTTCAGCAAACAGGTGGGAAGAGATAATGAAGATATCATGTCCTGGTATGCTTTATTACATAAATATACTATGCCTTGAGGTAAAGCCACAATAGAAATCCCTGCTTAGGCAGGCATATGAGAAGAGGTCAGGCCATTAACTCAATCATCAGACTCTACAGACACATAATTCAGTTGACAATTGCGCACACATTTTAGGTTGCATAGCACTGGCAGAACCCAGCATCTTCCCTTTGTAATGACATTGTCTAATAGGGCTAGAGAGTCAGACTATTTCATGATTATTCTATTTCTGATCCCAAGGATCCTCTGTTCTTTTTTGCATACTGACAGTCTTCAGAAGAAGGGATGAGAGGATCAAAGAAAAAATTAGGCTGGAAGGGAAGAGAGGATCAAAGAAAAAATTAGGCCGGAAGGGAATCTGAAATTCATGTAGACCGACCTCCCCATTTAAAACATAACTGCTGGGTTTAAATAATATACTCTAAGGAAGCCAACACAATCTGTTCCACTGAAGCCTGTGCAGCGGAACAGAGTGATCCATGTACTCCAACTTCCACAGGCAAACTGTGCTGGTTTTGGCTGGGATAGAGTTAATTATCTTTATAGTGGCTGGTATGGGGCTGTGTTTTGGATTTGTGCTGAAAACAGTGTTGATAATACATAGATGTTTTAGTTGTTGCTAAGCAGTGCTTACACTAAATCAAGGACTTTTCAGCTTCCCATGCTCTGCCAGGTGCAGGAGAAGCTGGGAGGGGGCACAGCTGGGACAGCTGACCCCAACTCACCAGAGGGATATTCCATACCATATGACATCATGCTCAGCTTATAAAGCTGGGGAAGAAGAAGAAAGGGGGGGGACGCTTGGAGTGATGGCATTTGTCTTCCCAAGTTACCGTTAAGCATGATGGAGCCCTGCTTTCCTGGAGATGGCTGAACACCTGCCTGCCCATGGGAAGTAGTGAATGAATTCCTTGCTTTGCTTTGCTTGTGTGTGCAGCTTTTGCTTTACCTATTAAACTGTCCTTATCTCAACCCACGAGTTTTCTCACTTTTACTCTTCTGATTCTCTCCCCCATCCCACTGAGGCAGGGAGTGAGCGAGTGGCTGTGTGGTGCTTAGTTGCCAGCTGCAGTTAAACCACGACACAAACAGAGGTGCCACCTTGAAGGTATTCTGCACAGAAAGAATCTGGCAAATGTCTGATTGGCAAGACAAGTCAGGATGTGTCTTCTTGCAGGATCCACTTAAACCACTCAGGCAATCTTCCAAATTAAGGTTCACACCTAAAGGTTGACTCAGATGAACTAGCTGAAGCTATTACTACTTCTGTCTGATTTTCTCCTCAGATTAGCGTTGTCACAGCTGAAGCCAGGACACTTGATCAGCTCATGGATAGGTTGCCAAACCTCTATGATCTTCAGCCAGACATATCAAGGCAAAACAAATTATCTTCCCTTATTTTAATATACCTCACTGAAAACTACGCTGCTTCAGGAACTGATCCAGTAGTAGAGGAGCTGTGTCTGCCTTCATGGCAGGGACATACATCATAGAAGCAGAATGGATGGTACCAACTCTAAACCTGCAGCCACCTGATTGATCTGAGTTTACCATGCCAACTCTGTTACAGGCATTGCTGTTATCCAAAGCCTCTTTATACACAGAAAAAAAAAAAAAAAAGCCTATGAAAATGTGGAGTTTAAGTTCCTTTTCTCTTTACATTGAAACTGTTCTTTTACACTAAAGTTTTCAGGGAAGTCTAAGGAAAGCTTCTGAGAATTTTTGCCTGCCTTGCTGCCATGCATAGAAAGGGGTCAATGTGATCTAAGATTGTGTCCTCTTGGTAACTTCAGCAACAGCTGTTGAAAACTAAGAACACATCAGCTTCAGTGACTAGAATGTGGGACTGAAAAATAATTTGCACTTGGCTCTAATCAAGGCTGATTGCATTCTCGGTGACCTTGGGCAAGTTACTCAAGCTCTTTGTTCGCCTTCCTGCTCAGCTGTAAAATTAAGTCAAAGCTGGACTTCACTGGAAAACAGATGCTGCCTCTGACTTGAATTTTTCTGGTAAATAAATTATAGAAGAAAATATAATAATTAATTAATAACTAGCAGTCAGCCAGTCAGCACATAGTAATTATGTGGCCATATCCATTTGACTGTACATAAACAAAATCAATTTTCATTAGGGGATATTAATGTTACCAAGCATTGCTAGAAAGGCTTTGGCAGTTACCAAAAAACTCTTTTTTTTTTTTTTTTTTTATCCAATGAAGCACAGCTATTCTTTCATTCCTTAGTATTGTGTACTTTTATAAACCAAACAAATGCTGATATAAAACTGATGTATACTGAAATTTAAGCCCAATTTGAAAATGCATTTCAGTACTGTTTCATATCTTTATGCATGGGAAAGTTTTATCTTCATAAAAAGGAAAGTTTTACAAGTAATAAACATAGAGTCAGATTCTATTGCAGTTTAAACTGGTGTAAATATAGCTATCCTAAAAAGACCAGTGAAGCTGGCTGCAGCATCAGGATAACTTCATTTAAACACTAGTGTCTTTTAGAGTATTAATTAATGCAATTATTTTTTTTCTATTTTGAAGTGGGGAACAATGTAAGGCGGGGTTCTCTTTTGGGAATGCTTCAGTTTAAATGAAGAGGATTTTCATTAAAATTTTCAAACAAGCATGATTGCTGAAAATGCATTTTTCCATGTCCCTAAGTACAACAATAGATTAAACAAAAAAAGCTTTTCCTAATTCTGAAGTGCCTCTCCTTTTTTTATGGAGGCAGTGGGAAGAGGGCTAAAAAGTTGCAAAGAGCTTTGGCTTCCGTTCATATTATTTTTTAAGGTAATCTATATTGTCATGTATTAAATTCGCATTGTCATGTATTTTGGAATTTGGTAATCTGTGGCAAAAAGGTACAGGAAGATTATTCAGACATTGCTGTGATTGATATTTTAGAAATCCAAAGAACAAGGAAATGAATAATCACCAACAATTAAACTTGGAAAAAACTGATGTACTCTTAGATCACATTTCTTGTCCTCACATAGCTGGGTCCAAAATTAAAGTTCATCATGCAAGTCAAAATGTTTCAGAAGCAGTCATGACCTCTGATATGCCAGTCTGCTGACAGAAGTTAAAGGAATCAGTTTTCAGTCTGGGTTTCAAGACAATTACATAGAGTTTCTCTGTTCTATTTACACTGCAGAATGCAGCCAATATCATGTTTAAAACCCAATAAACTGTATTAAGTTTCATTGTGCACACCCTACTCTTCAGTTTCCCTACTGTCTTTTGTTTCCCTAACAGGTTTTCTTCCTAAGACCATGGATTGATTCTCTGTGGCTGCAATTCAATTGCTGTAGCTATAAAGCAGGACAGAAAGCATATGATTACTAAGCTGCTAGACAAAACCATGGCATTGCAGAGCTCAAATTGTAGGATTAGCTCTTGTTAATACTGCTTATTTATTTCATTGTAATTATACAATAGGATTGGACAAAAGAATGCAACAAGTCATCTACTTCATCCTAAATCCAAAACCAGCACTACTTGAAAAGAAACAGAAGAGACTACACATTTGAAATGTGCACCATCGGCCTGTTATTCAATCAATTTGATATTGAATCGGATGTGGCAGATGTAGAGGGTTGCATTTGTCTATAATTTGTCAGTCATTTTATACCTTGCAGTTGTTTCATCTTCCATGGAATCTGGGTGGAAGACAAGCACCAGAACTTTAATTGTGTTTAAAAATTAAGTAAATAAAAAAGGACATTTCTATGCAATGTTGTGCCTACTGCATCTATTTCACATTGCAGTCAATGAGAATTAAGTACCAAAATGATCTTGGTAATCATAGTAGTCATATAACATAAGCCATATTTATATGGTACCAATAGATGACCAAATCTTAGTGCTAGGGCCTTTTCTACTCATTTTGCATCAGAAGACAAATTTGGAGGACTGTGTATCTGGACCTGTACTGGATTCCTCAGTGGCTATATTTACTGATAACACCTCATGCACTTCAGAAATGAGCAATTAATGGGATTAATTTCCTTTTCTTCCTCTTCAAATCCTCTGGTATCCCCTTGCTTTGAAAGGCTCAGTCAGTTCTGATATCAAGTAATTTGGGACTAGGTCATTACTGAACATGTCAGTAGGGGTCTGATTTTCACATAGAAACTTCACTGTCCTTCAGGTTGTGGTGTTCTCTAAAATGCTGATGGTAATCATTCTTCTTATTTCTGCAGAAATATGCGTAGAAACCTTTCTATCTTTAGAACTGAGAACCGTAGGCAAGGTGCCAGAAGAAAATACAGAACTGTCTCTGTGTTTAAACCACATTCATTGCCAAAGAAACCCCCACAAAACCACATTCTTTTAATGGCATATTGTGTTGTAAGTTTAATTGTCCTATATGTTTTCGTCCTTCAGCATTTATTATTTCAAAAGTACAGATGTGACATCTCAAAAAATGCATTCATCCAAAATACTTAAATCAAACAAACAATCTTTCTTAATACAAATTAAAAACTACTGATCAGAATGCAGCTTTATGTGACGCACTAGAGAGGAAAAAATGTGAATGTGAGCAATAGGTATGCATGGGTATGTATGCACAGGTAACTCAAAGAAGCAGACGAAAAAATATTAAAAAAGAAACTAATTAATGAATAAAATTTGGGTGTTATCTTTTGAAATAAATGAGAATAGTTCCACTCAACTTCAAAACCTATCTTTTCCTATCTTTACATAAAAACGAATAGTGGTAATTTGTATCACCAGGAAGAATCACCCAACTGGGCTGCCATAATTCCTGAGGGTGGATAGTTTAGAGCAACATCAAACATTTCAGGTTGGAGGGGAATTGTGACAATCCAAGTGCTAACTCAGAATAACCAAACTGAATTTGTCTGAGCTCATAAAAAGTTCAAAAACTCCAGTAGTCTTTGAGCAACATCTCTGAGGAAAAAAACCCAATAAAACAACAAACCAATAACAAAAAAACACCACAGAAAAGGTGCAAATCTTCAGTAAAGTCGGACTTTCGGTAAGAACAACTGAAGGGTAAGCATCTACATTTAGCTAGAATGACATGCAGCCACACAGGATCTAATCTGCAGTAGATGGTGAGGCAAAGTGCTGTGCAGACTGAATGTGAGCAATGCTGGCAGACAGCTGCCTCTGAAAGGAGTGCGTTATAAAGAGGAATATGACCAGGATAATGGACTTGGGCCAAAAGTCTTGACTATCAGAGAGTGAGCTAGTGACTGCAGAAAAGTAGGGAAGTGGAAGCAGCTCAAACTATCCAGATTAAATAACATAGGGAGGGCTTGCTGGGTATAACTATCCAGATTAATATATGATTTACTATATTATTTGAGACATTCTACTAATCCCTTTATTAGAATAGGATTTTTAGACAGGAGATAATTCTCTTCTTTTAAAAATTTACCTTCCATCTTCAGATATACAAAAAGTATTTTCACAGGCACTTGGCACACAGAAATTCCCAGGATTCAATGCATGTTTAGTATTCAATTCATTACACCAATGCCTCTAAATTTGGTACACAGGATAATACTCATTTCTTAAATGAGTCAGGCTCCAGTGAAATTGAAAAGAGCTACATGCATGCATTTGCATCCAGAATGTAACGGATAATTTGAAGATGCAAGAATAGCTTTGCTGTGTTCAATATCACAGAAAATTTGAAAGTTATTTTCCTTTTGCTATACTTTATGGTCAGCTACCATATTTTTTAGCAAAAAACATGGAAGAAATCTATACCATCATATATAGAGATATTTATTTGTAAACTTCTAGCAAGAGCTGTTTCGCAGGAATATAGGTCAGGGTCAAATTTAAGGAGTAACTAATAAAACAAAGATTAGATCCTCCACATCATGGCAAAACTAAACTGAACTTTCTTGTACTCATAGAACTAATTCTCCCTACTCACAAAGAAATGTTAGTAAAGGAAGAAAACATAAACAAGAAAGGGGATTAGGAGGCTAAGATTCACTTCCTAAATCATAGCTATTTTTTGGACCTCTAATCTGATGATGAAACTACTAGTGCAGCTGGCTTTCCTGCTTTTTCGCAGCCTCTTCTTCACTTACTCTTTAGTATATTCAAGATTTACTGGATAGGAGGGCACAGAGTTGTATCTGGTTTATGCCACATTTAAAATATTTTAGTTTTTTATTCCTACTCTATTTCACTAGCTGGTCCCACAACACTCCAACAGTAATGCCACTAACTGCCCTAGCTGTTCTTCACCACTCCTTGCTCTGTTAGCTTCTATTTTTACCCAGCTTTGCTGGATAAAAGATTGGCTGGATGGCCAGGCCCAAAGAGTGGTGGTGAATGGAGTTAAATCCAGCTGGCGGTCGGTCACAAGTGGCCTCCCCCAGGGCTCAGTGTTGGGGCCAGTTCTGTTTAATACCTTTATCAATGATCTGGACGAGGGGATCAAGTGCACCCTCAGTAAGTTTGCAGATGACACCAAGTTGTGTGGGAGTGTTGATCTGCTTGAGGGTAGAAAGGGTCTACAGACAGACCTGGACAGACTGCATCGATGGGCTGAGGCCAATTGTATGAGGTTCAACAAATCTAACTGCTGGGTCCACAACAAAATACTTGGGCCACAACAACCCCATGCAACGCTACAGGCTTGGGGAAGAGTGGCTGGAAAGCTGCCCAGCAGAGAAGGACCTGGGGGCGTTGGTTGACAGCCGCCTGAATATGAGCCAGCAGTGTGCCCAGGTGGCCAAGAAAGCCAATGGCATCCTGGCTTGTATCAAAAATAGTGTGTCCAGCAGGACTAGGGAAGTGATTGTCCCCCTGTACTCAGCACTGGTGAGGCCGCACCTCGAATACCGTGTTCAGTTTTGGGCCCCTCACTACAAGAGAGACATTGAGGTGCTGGAGTGTGTCCAGAGAAGGGCAACGAAGCTGGTGAAGGGTCTAGAGCACAAGTCTTCTGAGGAGTGGCTGAAGGAACTGGGGCTGTTTAGTCTGGAGAAAAGGAGGCTCAGGGGAGACCTTATTGCTGTCTACAACTACCTGAAAGGAGCGTTGTAGAGAGCAACCTACCTGAAAGTGGGTGTTGGCCTCTTCTCCCAGGTAACAAGTAACAGGATAAGAGGAAATGGCCTCAAGTTGTTCCAGGGGAGGTTTAGATTGGATATTAGGAAAAATTTCTTCACTGAAAGGGTTGTCGAGCACTGGAACAGGCTGCCCAGGGAAGTGATTGAGTCACCATCCCTGGAGGTATTTAAAAGACGTTTGGATGAGGTGCTTAGGGACATGGTGTAGTGGTGGACTTGGCAGTGTTAGGTTTACAGTGGGACTCGATGATCTTAATGGTCCTTTCCAACCTAAATGATTCTATGATTCTGTGATTCTATGATTTACTAATTAATTCAGTCTTTTTAATAGTTCCTACTAGTCTAGTTGTTTACAAAATATAGGTACCACTGAGGACTTTCATATCCCTTTTATACACAGAAGCCTGTTAAACACATTCTTCCACCTCTCAGATCACAGGAAACCTTTTAACAACTGTTTCTTCTTTAATTCATGCACATTATTAAAGAAAGACCCCTAACGCTCATTTTCTTTTTGATTAACTTTTTCACTTTGTGGTTGGAAGTGAGTGTCCTGGATGAGTGACTGGCCAGCCACAAAGCTCTTAGACACAGTTACCCATATCCTGCTAAAACTTTAAGGTTTTCTCTGCATCAGGATGTCTCCTCCTCCCTGTTTCTCTGCCCCTCCCCCTTTTTGTTTTTGCAAACCAAAATGTGTTTGAAAACAATGAAACAACCTACCCCACAACCAACCCCAAATACACACGTTTCTGATGTGCCAGCTGGTTCCTCTTCCATCCCTCTCCTCCATCAGATATTGCCATTCACGGTGTCCTCATGCTGCCTGGCATCCTGAAGACCAGGGAGACATTTTTCATACAATTCAGGCTTCTGACACCAGGCCTGCGTATAGAATAATAAAATTCAACAGCAAGGTATGTAATAGTGGCATTCATGAAATTCAGGGGAGAGAAGGTAAAATTTGACAGCAGCCAACAAGTTTTTCTTAGCACCAAAAGCTTTATGATGCAAGTATTCTAAATAATGAATTACATGCAATTAAAACTAATACACGGATATTTCAATGATGAACTACTTTATGTCAAACACACCTTTCGGATAGATTTAGTTTCTAGTTGTGAAATTCACATTGTTACAGGAGTACCTCCAAACTCTAGTCAGAGTACAAACTCTACTACTACCTGGACAAACGGAAATCTTACAGTAGCCTTAAGATTCATATATCTGTTATTTTTTTCTTCTTTTCCCTAAAGAGGGGGAATTGTCTAACTGTTGAAAATTGCTCCTTGGAAATGGCAAACTCTGTTATCTGGCGTTTCAAAATGATCAGAAAAAGGGTCTTTACAGCTTTTTGTTTCAATGTATTCTAGTTGTATTATATTAATGCAAAAGACAGACAAACAGACTTTTCTCTATGAGAGAAAAGACTTAAAAAATGGATTACAGTTGTCTGAAAAGAATTTCTAGTTAGAAATTGTTTTGGAAATAATCCCATTATTTATTTAATGGCAGTCATATATATTAGAAATTCTGACTTGGTGGAGTATGGCAGTGGAACAGTTTGTGATCTTTTATCAGTTTGTACGCTACTTTTGTCCATACAGCTACTCCCAATACACAGTAGCACAAAATTGGTACATTATGTTTGTTTGTACCTCTAATAAATAGAATCACTAAAATATTTCATCTCTAGCAAAAGAAGGGCCTCTGAAACTCAAGGTCATTGCTTGTTGGACTTGTAATGAAGAATGTCAGCTTTCATAATTCATCAACCTGCCACAGACAATCAAGTTGCTTTAAGATCAAATGTTTGAAATGAGTATCTGAAAGCATGAGATAATATTCAAGAATAAATAATCAGAGTTATCATCTTATTTTCAGCTTGGAGGGTTTATTTTTGTTTGGTTTCTTTTTTCTTGTATCACCACAGCTCTAAAAAAAGGTAAGTCACAGAAAGAAAGCAGAGAGACTGAGGGGAAAAAATAGCAAAATGCACTAATTGGGGCAATATTTTGTGTGCTAGCACATAGCTAAAACTCATTTAACATCAATTAAACTTTCCTATCATATAATTTATTTTCACTTGTTTCCTGCTGCTAATCCTTACAGGCCTGACTTGGAGATAGGTACTGAACTGCCCTTGATTGTATTAGGAATTCAGCTGACTAAAAATGGCATGGCTGATATGGAGGAACAGTTGTACTAATGAGGAAAATTTTGTTATGTCCTGATCTCTTAATTTTAAATTATCATTACCATAATCACAAATAATCCAGATTACAAATACTCCTGCTCACCATGGATTGAAGAAACAATAAGAGTTTCCTATGCATGGAGAATTCAGTCATCTTAATTAAAAAACCAACCAACCAAACAAACAAAATCAGACAGAGGCAACAACTAAATGCAGTTTCCCAGTTTCCTAGATCCTGTTTGAAGATACTTCATGTCACCTGAATTTTTGTCATCTTACTCTTCCTACTACATCCTGTTTGTGAGTAGGGACACGACAAGTTGAGGAGCACAGGTAAAACACATTTATAAGGAAACATCAATTTAGCACCATTGACAAAAGGAACTAGAGACAAAAGACAGGAATTGTGCCTTCAGGTCGTTTGAGACACACCAGCTTCAACAAGTGCTTCCCAAAAGAGACATTCCTTCAGTTAATCCTTTACTTAGAGCGTGAACAAAAGGGTAGATCTAGCCATGAAAAGAAAATGGAGGTAAACTTGGCTTTCAAGGGGAGCAGAACTTGGATTCACATTTGGTTTAGGATGTTACCATATAGCTATCAGAATATTTTCTTCTATAGTGAACTTTCATACAGGAAATAAATGCACAAACATAAGAATGCATGTTTATGACACATAAATAAGATGGGAATAATATTTTGAGTAAAAAAAAATAGAATAAGATGTACATTAAACTGTGTGAAGTATTGTTCTACATAAAAACAGCCTAATTCAATAAAATAAGTGCAAAATACGCCATTCTTTAAAACATGCTTAGGACAGCAGTTTCATTGAGCTGCATTAAACTAACTGTAAGTATCCCCTCTATTAATGGGGGAGGGGGAGTTACTTCCTCTTAACAAAGTAACTAAACTTTCTTCTATAATAACTATTTTACTCCACTCCTGTTTATTGATTTATAATTAATAAAGGTATGTTCAATGTTAATTTCTATTGTTTCTTCTACTGCTAGAGTACTACAGATGTATTACATTCATTATGTTTAAATAATCTTTTTTTTAACTCATTGTGAGACTCCAGTATTTAATAAATGAACATTTTTGAAGGACTTTTCCATCACCCCTTTCTTTGGCATTTCTCCTTTTGCCTGAGATTTATTCTTCTTCCTCTTCTCTTTTCTTTAAATGACAAATAGTATGTGTTCTCAAGTTATAAGTGGTGCATAACATAAAATGTGAGTTTACATTTGTAGAGATAATGCATAAACAAAAACAATGTACAAAGGAAAGCTATTATTTTGTAACTCATAACAGAACATGTTTTATTGCCTATATCACTACTAATGTTATAAATGTCATATTTTAAAAATGTGTAGTCCCATTTTCAAGATGAATGCAATTGCAAAAGAACTAATATCACCTATAAAACTTGTGTTTTGTCTAAGCTATTCATCTAAGCTCCCCCTATAAACAATAAAGAAAAACAGGCATTTACAGAGTATGTATCTACCCATTTCTAGTGATTACTGAGGAAATCTATATGCCAAAGGTAGAGGAAAATAATCTTAGTTTGGAAGTCTAAAACTCACTGAAAATAGATTTTTTTGTTTTATTAAAGTGCTTGACTTGTTTTAAAAATATGCTAAATTTACACACACATGTACACACACACACGAGAAACAAATAAATATAGATATACATACAGGATGCCTACCTGTTGCACTTCACGTGCTGAAGATATGTATAGGGAAGTTCACCAAGATTTATTTTTAGTGTACTGAGTAAGTCTGTATAATTATATAAAATGTGGGTGATTTTTATGTTTAATGATCCTTGAAAGAATCCCTAGGTTTAAGGTAGACTGGGGAAAACAAGATGTGAATAGGTTTTTGACCTTGAGCCGGGGGGGGGTGGGGGGGGGGACGACACACAAGAGATTAAAGAACTTAGTAAAACTATACCTCTGAAAATTCTTCCAGTTCTTAACTTAAGCATCGATAAAATGCCTAATCTGGCAATTATCAAATGCTTGATATTTGCCAGAGGGAAAAAAAAAAGAGCCTTGAGACAAGAAAATTAGACCCTTGCTTTCTCTCTCTTCTTTCAGAGAAGAGTCTGAGAAATAATTCATAAATCCTCCTCTTAACGCCAGTACTCCAGTTGTATTGATCTTCCTTGCCCTTAAGTCTTTCCTAGTGAGCAAACAACAGACACTTGACTTCCTGTCTCTTCTCTTTCCTACTATGAGCTTGTTCTGAATCCCTGATGGACTCAGACCTCCTATTGACTTCAGACAAGAAATCTTCTTATAAATGACTGCACGGCTGTCCCCTAAAAGAGCTTCTGCTGGGTATCTCTCTGCTACACCAATAACCTGTCTAATTACATGCCTTAGCCTCTCCTTCTACTGTCTGACAAGCGCACCATCTACAAAAGCCAAAATAAAATTGTCCGTAACTGTTCTTTTGAATGGAGTATTGCCCTCTGCTATAGGTTATCCTTCAAAAACCATTTTTATAGTGGAATCCCAAGTCTTTGCAACATGTAAATTCTTTTGTACCTGTAGAGCAGTCCCTTTAGTGCCTCTTGACCCCCACATTATCTAATGTAGAAGATTATGGGTCTGCCTGTTGCCATTATTTAGAAATTTTCTTTAAGAGAAATTGAGAGTTAACAGTTATGGTTACATTTTTCACATATGAGTACTTAAAAGGTTATGTGTTAGAAATTCCAGCATATGCCACTTAGAAATAAATATACATCATCAACGTCAGCCTCAAGTTAGGCTACACAAATGGGTCAGCCTAGAGATTCATCTAGTCCAGTAAGCTGGCTCTGACACTGACCAATGGTAACCGATTATCAGAAAGCTATGAAAAATCAGGGCATGCATAGATGCAAATTAGTATCTTCCATTTGCTAATTCTGCACATATTTTGTTCAGTTACACTGGATGAGCATCCTTTTTATTCCTGCCTCTAGTCCTGAAATTCTAAGCCATCTACTTCTTCACATGTAATTCTCTGCTAAAGACTCTGCCTTATTGTTGCTAATGAATAACAATCTATGAGTTTAGAGTCCTGCTTCCAGGCTTGCCAATATATCCAGTTTCCTCCTCCTTGGTTTTCAGATTATGGACCTTTCCAAGGAGTGACTGTGTCCTTTTTCAGACTTTACCACTTATATGATCAGTGCTTACTACAGGAGTAATCGATAAACAGATCACGATGAGATTTTTGACGAGAAAAGTCTTTCCTGTATCGTCCTTCCAGGTTTGTTTTTAATTTAGATCCAGACCCTCTTGTAAAACAGCTAACTTGTGCTATACCATCAACATAATCACTTTGCAAAAGGCTGATCCCTATCATAGATCATGAAAAAGTGTCTTATAGCATCAGCTCCTTAATCAAACAGGGGTACTAGGAGACAGCAAAACCAAACCAGATGAAATCAAGTGTGCTTAAAACATTCTCTTTCAGCCTACTTTATCTAGAAGACTTTTGAAGTAACAAGAGGAATTGAAACATGATACAAATTGAAGAAACATTTACAGGCAGGTGCACAAGCACATTAAAAGGTTGAGATACAGGGATATTTTTTCAGGAAAAAATACTTTGCAATTTCCTTTTTTCCTTCTTCTTTTCAGAAGAAGTTCTATGGCCATTCTTAAGTAGTAGAGATGACAGCCAGAGCATATAAACTAATACATGGAAAGGAGAAAGCCATTTAGCTGCTTCTGTCACACTCCATTTTAGGTCAAAGATTTCTTGAAAGTAGTATGTTTTACCTAGACAAACAGATTATTTTCCCAATATAGAATAGGGATTATTGAATACAGGCTTTCCTTAGAAGTCTCTGATCACACTTAAATTCATGTGTGTGATGAGATCACAGATGGCTGCAGGCCATCTCTGCACTGTCATCTTTATTTCTTCCTTCAAATTCACAATCATTTTTAAATACTTCATGAGGCAGGAGGGAAATTAAGTCACAGAACAGTGTTTCTGGGAAGTTTTGATAGACTCTGTGGAAAGTCTTATACAATTAGTCCAGCAGTTTGGGGAGTCTTTTTTTAGTAAGCGTTGAAATCAGATTACCTAGTAGGTAATTGCAACTTCCTTCGAGGTCAATTGAAGCTTTCAGTTTGAGGTTCAGGGAAGTGGGGGTTGAATGCTGAAAGTAATTTAAAAAACTTAGATATGTGAAACACAAATCAGAAGGATGAACATTGCAGGTAAAGGGATAAATAGTAAAAAACATAGTATTAGCTTTCCTCTGATATTTATGGGTAGAGATTTTCAATGCAAAGACATGATGTAAACAAAAATATTTCTCTAGTTTATCTATTCAGATATGAAAATTATTTTTAGATAATTTTCACACCTTTAAGAAGTCAAAGTGTAATTCAGAAAATGGGTAGAAGAAAGTTTGGGGGTAAGTTTACAGGTTCTTCATCAAAAAAAGAATCAAAAAGAAGGGGAAAGTGGGTACATTACTTATGAAACTCTGTCAACTGAGCAAATTATGTTCCAAAATGATACCAAAACTTTAAAATAAATTTTCTTAATATTTATGTTTCAGATAAAGACCATGCATGAATCAAGACTTGATGAAGGCGATCCCTTGCCTTAGGGAAAATAAACACTTGAGTATATCACACTGTGATTTACTGTCAGGCAAAACAAACCTGCCATGTGCTTGCTCACTCCTGACTCTGCCTGTGCCAAAATCCTGATAAACCAAGATTTGACTTGCTGCCAGCAGCAGCTTTTACTATTTGAACTTCTATTCCAACTTCTTTTCTTTCCTCAGCTTGTGGGAAGAGCACCTAGCTCATGCTACTGCTTAAACCCTGGGAAAATTAAAATCTCTGTTCTTCAGGACCTCGATCACCAAAGTAAAACTAATAGCTGTGATTCAAAACCTAGTCCAATGACTGTGAATCAAATTAAAATATGGGAGCGTATTAGTGTCTAAATTTTTTTTACATCATCACTGGCATGGACTACTTCCCCACACACATCCCTGTGACATTAAAGCAACAGCCACACAGAATTTGGTACAAAAGATTCCATTTACCTTCTATTTCATAGATCTTTTGAAATACATCAACACAGAGATAAATATTCCTCTTTATTTTCTGGAGTCTTCCTCTCAACATATTAGGCATTTGGGACTTCAATTTTATTCTCTTCACATATATATTCATAAACTGACAATTTACACTTTGACTGTCACATCACACTCTCATATAGCAAACAGCGATGGATACAGCCCCTACCTGAATGGGAGAAGTTATGTAGCCATGATTAAGGCACACAATGCAGGATTACAGGCTGGCCCAGAAAGGTGAAGGTGAAAAATCCCTTCCAGCAGTTTTGGTAAGTCCATGCCTAGTGTAACTTTGAAAACATAAAAATAAGGTAATGGAAGTTTGTGGAAACATACTGAAGTGCAAGGATATAACAGATTTGCTCTTGACACCATCTCTGCATTACTCTAGTTTTCAGCTAGGATTAACACAGTGGTGTTTCAAGCTTTTTCCTCCAACACCAGATGAACAGCGACAAAAACGGTGCTGTAGTATAAGGGAACAAACAGATGCCAGCAGTTAGCTTAATACTTACTTCTTTTTAACTTTTTCACTATTTCCACTTTATTGGAATCTCTTTGACCTTGTCTGATTGTTCTCTATGAGTGGCTTAGTAATATGGCATGTGCACCTAAAGCATGTTATCTGGGATTAATCTGTTGTTCTACAGTACAAATAACTGTCATGTGATGCACTTCACTGGTTTTATGCTGTTCCTCCCTGCAGGCTACTCAGAAATGGTACAGATTACCTTGATGTTTCCGAAAGGCATCTCAGTGCAGGACACCACTTTCTAAGAGTCTCTGCCATGGTTCTCATCGGTCATGCTGAGAAAAATCGATCTCAGTTTATACACTGCCATTTTGTTCTTACGCTAGTCTGAAAGAAGGAAAAACCTACAACCTCTACATTACTAGCTTTAAAAAAAAAAGGGCAGCTAATAAGAGGGTGAAATAAAAATGCTATCTTTCTGAATTACACTCAAAGTTGTAAAAAGAGAAAAGAGAAGATGAGGAATATAATTTTGTAACCAGCACTTAGTTATACATACAAATAGTTCTGCACTGAGTTTAAAGATACTTCCCATGAATTTACAGGTACATGTCAGAGGCAGAAATGGATAGAGTTATAACATAACATATAATTTTAACTACATTTGAACACAAAATGCTTTTCTGTTCTTTATCTTAAACTATGTGTGGAAAAATGCATATTTATACATAAACTAATACATTCTATTTTTTTCTGTGATAGTGCCTAGAAGCTTTGTTCAGAATACCATTTAATGAATTTTTGTGCACACGCACAACAAGCTTATATTCTAAACACTAATGTGATTGCCTTTGTATGTCAGCTTTGTGTCTGCGGAAGTAAAGGAAGCAAAAAAAGGATAAGGGAATGAAAAGCATAGAAATTTTTAAATCAACAGTCTTCCCATTAAATCTACCCATATGTAAATACTACTTTTGGTAAGAATGAAGATACGCAATGTGCGGTGTTTGTTTCTACATGTGTATACATACCTATTGTGAGAGACTGAAAGAGTTAATGTCTCAAACATTGTGGCGACTTGAGGCGCGATTTGCATGGCGACAGCAGGTCGGTGAGCACAGGGTGGGGGAGAGCAGGAGCGGGATGTGGAGAGCGCGTCGGAGGATGCGCGGTTCTGGGTTCCGCCGGACCTGACCATGTACGGCCAGAGGTCGCACAGAGCTGATCTGAAGAAGGGGCTTGCAACTGCCCCAGAGACCCCTCACGACCACCCCCCTCCCCCAGCGCCTGCGCAGAAGATTGAGAACTTTCTAGAACAAGAACCATGTCAGTCCTGAAGGGGCGTACCTGGAGGCGGGGATTAGTCTATAAAAGGCTTTGCGCCCCGTCCCCCCCGCCCCCAGCGAAGCGCGCGCACGCCCACCACTGGAGGATTGCCACGTCTGTCATCGTCATTGCAGGATTCAAGGGTGGTGATACTTTTTCTTTCTCTTTCCTCCTCTCTTCTCCTTTCCTTTTCTTGCTTCTCACTTCCTCTGCTCTTCCTATATATATATATATGCAAGTTTGGGATCGGGTTGCCCGGAAAATAGCTCCATTGCCAAATCACCCCTGTTTGTTCGTTAAACTCGTCAGGTCGTTAAGTTTGTCCGTTTGTGGAATTCGCCAGTTAATAAAGGTGCTGGCCAGCCTGTTCCTCTGGGTCATTGTCGTGACTCTGCCGACCACGCGGCTCTGCCGAGCAGAGATCGGCTTTTGTCGGTACTCAAACAGTCGGGGAACCGAAAAGATTCACCCCTCTCGCAACCCACCGAGTGGGACGAGACACCTATACGTCTTTCGATGCTTCCGTGAGACTCAATAGTGGTATATAAATGTAGTAAAACAGTGGTATAACCATGGTATAAACAGTAGTATACAAATGACTACGTATTTCTCTAACAGTATCTGATGTAGACAAATGTTAGTATTTCTACTTTAAAAACAGAACTGAAGGATAAGTGATTAAATGCCATGCTTACGATGAAACAGTGAGTCTTCCACAAAGCTGGTAATGTAAAGACTTCAGATAAAGTCCTAATCACTGAACTGCTTTTCTCTTTATTTACCTGAAGGTACAATTAAATAAATCAGTCACTTTTCCACAGTTTTGTTTCTTCCTTTTTCTATCTAGATAAGTAGTTTTAGTTGATCGGCTATCTCTGCCACTGAGGAATGGAAGAAAATGTGTCTAGTTGACAAAGGCTTGATACCATCCGTGCAAAACAGACCTACATGAGCAGTTGAAAGAGCTACTATTAAAATTTAATTGAATAAAAAATTTCACTGGCACAACAATAAGTCTGTACGTCAATTTGAGAATACTTCAAAATACAGGCTTGGAACCAGAAAGCTTGGTCTAAGCTAACATGAAAAAACCCTCCAGCAGAATGTGTACAAACACATGAACTGGAAAAGACCAAAAAAGCAGGACTTAGTGCATGCAGTTTAGGTTCAGCAATCAGAGCACCTTCAGTTTGTCAGCTATTTTGATAACATCCTCTTTCTAACATTCCAGATCTCTTAGCATCTCCAGCTTCCTGCACATGTGTATTTCATTCCTTTTGGCTTCAGTTTCTGAAGCTGCTATTTCCTAACCTAAAACTTCTTAATTCCCCCAAAAGCATAACAAACTACATGCTCTAGCTGAAATAAATATGACTTTCCTGGAGAAAAAAAAAAACAGTTTTGTGATAAAAATGCAAGATTCTCTCTAAAAGTCAAAGTGATGATTATTTGGCTGCCTATCCTTACGGCATATGCCAAATCAACTTAACACTCTCAAAGGTGAAATTGGAAAAAAAAACCCAAACCAAAAAACTTCTCAGGGAAACTGCTGTGAAGATGGCAAAATAAAATAATTTTTTTCTTTCCTATAAAGGAATTCCCTCAAAAAAATCCGAAGCTTTCAGATTTTCCTTAAGATTCACAGTCATTCGCTCTCTCCCCTTCTTCCCTGACTCAAATAAATTCAGAATAAGCAATAAGAAAAAAAAAATTCCCTCCTTAAGTCTAGAAATCATGAAGGTTTCAATATTACAAACACATTCTCTTTAAACAAAATACAATGAGCAAGGTTGGCTATAGCAGCAAGCCAAGCTATGCACTAATATATTCTATAATATTAGAAAGAAAACTGCTCTGGCTTGTGTATGCAATTCAGATTCAAAATTAATTGTACTTTTTTTTTGGTAGGCTGAGTCAACTTTGAGTCCTTGTTTTTTAGTAGCTAGCAAACTGACAGCAAACGTAATATCAAATAGTGATTTTTTTTACCCAAAGATTTGTTGTTTGCAAAATACAAATTTTAAGGCCGAATACCACTTGTGGTACTTAAGAATGCTTCTGGATTTTATTTTGCCTTTCTAGTTTCAGAGTTGATTTACTAACATTTTAGGTAGGAAACTGCCCATGATTCTTAAAAAACTTGTCAATAATTTTGATGTTTTTAAAAAAGGCTTTTTCTTTTTGCACCAAGATTTTTTTTTTTATTTTTATTTTTTAACCCCAGCATGTAGCTAAATGATTAAGTAGTATGGATTAGCTGTGACTTCAGCAGACTAGGGTCACAGAAATCACCTTCTGTGCTTCAGTTTCACTGACTGCAAAGTGAAGTTAATGACACTGACCTCTTTTGCAAAATGCTTTGATGAGAAGTGCTGTTTATATGGGAACTAGTTATTAATAATCAATTAAACAAAAGCATGAGTTAGGTATACTGATGAGCAGAGACAGAATACAGAGTTCACCAAAATTACAACAATTCTTAGTCTTCAGCAACTTGAGGAAATTAATATCAGAGAATAAACTTCTATTCATACTCTTATGCCTGCATTTCTGTGCAGTTATTTAGATTGCAAGCGTTTATTGATTGACACTGGCTTTTTGCAATAACCATCAGCATCCTGAGGTCTTTGTCAAGAAGAATCTGATGTTCATGGTAGAAATTTCTTCCCCCTTAATACTGGGGTCTACTTTGATTTCTTTTTTATGTTTCCTCAGCACACCCTACTGCCCTTTCCCGGCAACCAGGGCAGCGTGGCCAGCACTCGCTGGCTGCCCTTGCCCCAAGGACACCCAGGGCTGGGGTTTGTCACTCTGTGATGACTGTGGCTGCTCCTGCCTTTAGGGCAGATGGTATCACACAACACCAGCTCACCCCAGGGAGGTGAGAGTCACTCACACCCAGGCAGTCAGGATGGCCAATGCCACCTGGACCAGGACCAGGCTGGCCCCACAGGCCCCAGACCCTGTGTCCCCAGAGCACTATGGGGTCAGGGACTTTTATCAATGAAAGACTGGCTCATTTTCATTACTTCTTCAAGGTTGAAAGGGCAAAGGGAAGACTGTCAGTGTATGGCGGTTCCACAAATAACGACAATTAACTCTTTAGTCTTCCTATTTGTACCTCTGCTTTCTCAGAAGTGAATGCCAGATGATAGAGATACGCCATGCCTTCTTCACTGAATACCTCTTGTAGTTGGTTTTCCAATGATTCCGCCCATCTGAGACCCTGGTACATCACCGTAACTGTAAATAAATGTCCTAAACCCCGTCATGCTCATAAATGATACAGCTAAGGGCACTGCCATGCATTAGCAGTGTTCTAGTTATCCGCAGTGACAGGACCACTATCATTCTGAACTTGTGTGATAGATGAGCTTTTCTAGAAATGCCTATGACTCTATTAAGTTAGGCTGTTAATCAGGGACGGAGATAGTGTTCCTATTACTCTGGTTAGTGTTAATAATGCCTGCAGCAGTCCAATAATATAATTCCAGCATTACCTCTTTACACGTTTGGCTCTAGGTAATTTATGGATAATACCAAGTGATACATCACATAGCTATGAACTCGGTAACTACCCGTAGAAAGTTTCTTAGCAACGTATATGAAGCAATTTCATAGTATACTGTGATTTAAGACAGAACCTTCATTAAAGTCTGCTACTTTACAACTAGAATCTTTTTTTGCAATCAATACATTACCACCTAAAAGCAGCCTCACACAAGAATCTGAGTTATTTATAACTTACTAGCTTTTTTTCTGTCCCTGCTCAACAAGAGTCACAGATATGTGTTCCAATGGGCCACAGTCTGATGCCCTTACATACTCCTTTTTGCTCTGCACCATCCTTGGGATTGCCTGAGCCTGTCCCAATTTACCTGGTCCCCTGGGAATGGTTTACTAGGCAAAGGCCTCCATAGAAGAGCTCTCTGACTTTGCCCCCCCCTCCTCCCCTGAGCACTATTTGTCAGATTCAACCACAATAACCTTCCTGTACTGGAGGGAGCAAGAGACTGTCATTAAGACAAAGCATAAGGAAGCCTTAGCTACCCAGCAAGCGTAATCTTATGGCCCTTTTGTGCTAAAACAGAAGTTCAAAAGAATTCTCTTCGGCTCTGACTGGCTTTTTTGTCTATAGTTGAAAAGCAGGACTCGCACCACCTTACCTTGTAACCTTTATAACTCTCTCAGGTGCTACATTTATATCTGCACAGGAGCTATTACATCTTCTTTATACCTTGTGATGGAAATAGCCTATACAGTTAATGTTATTACCAGAGATAGTTAATTTAACCTAAAGACATTTACAAAAAGTACCTATTTAGTTTGAGCTTTCCTCCATTTCCCTCCAAACACACCTCCTAGATGCAGAGGAAAGTTCATGTAAGCCTCAAGGATACATTGCTGTGACCTTAGCACCTATCTGAACTGCTCATTTAAGTCTGGCTACGGCGGACTGCTTGAAGTGCTCAGGCAGCAGTAGCCCACTTTGAGCTGCTGTTGTTCCCAAGCATTTCTCGGACCAAGCCACGCTGCAGCCTGCACGTGGACCTTGCTGTCTAAATCCAGAAATGCGAGGAAGCAATGGGCTTACTGCACATATGGCAATTAAGTGATCAGTTGTAGGTCCCAGCATGTTACAGGAGAGGGCTGTGGCGCAAGTAGCATCGTGCTACTAGATAAACTAAGATCTGCAAAACTAAAAAGATCAGTCAGTGTCAGTTAAGCAAGGTCTTTTCTAACCTCATTTAAATGTTTATTTGTCATGTAAATGCGCTTCAACATTAAAAGAAATGAAAGTTCAGAACCCATGTAACCTTTGGAGTGAAATTAAAAATTCATGAGGCGTATAGGTAGGTAAGAGAACATTGTAAGAGCTATTCTTGAGCACTGCAAAAACCAGATCTTTCAGGACAGACTTTTTAAACCTCACTTCTTGGAAAAGCAAATGGATTTATCAATTGCTGCAAAGAATGGCTTTAAATATTATATGAAATTATAGAAGAAAAGAGTAGGTAAAGAAGCCTTCAAATTACTTTAACCCCAAGTGTAATCATTTAACTAAGTCTGTGGGGATTTCTGGTCTGGAGTGGGGGGTGTTAAATGAGTCTAATAATGATTGCTAGGAAACACTAATCCTGATAGGACCTATTCTACCATATGGACAAAACAGGTGTTTGTCAAGGGCAGTGAACAATATGGGGCAAGAAAGTCTTTAATGGCTTTTGCATGTATGAGTGAGCATGGGCCAGGTGGATCAGCAAAACATTTAAATATACCAATGGCAGCAAAAACCCCTGGGCTAACAAAATACAGTATATCTAAACTGAAATATATTGCTGCATTACGTCCATATCTAGCACTTCAGTTTTTGCTGTCATGATGAGTCGGAGTGTCAAAATGCCAGATTAAAATGGGGTCTCGAATGTTCCAATTACACCAATCCCAAACATGATGACTGTATCATATCAAGAGAAGCCTAAAGAATATAAATTCCATGCAAATGCCATGCAGAAAAATGTCAGGCATTGTGTTTTATAATGCAGTGAGTATTCTTTGTCTATAGCAAAAATTATATTCCTTTTCAGGACAGATTGTTTAGTGCATTTCCCTAGTTGGCTAAACATGCAGTGATGCAATTTATTGAGTCTGCAAAAATATTTTTACGTCGTCTTTTTTTTTTCTTTTTTCTGCTTTTACTATGACATATATGTAGTAATGTTAGAAAATACCAAAGCAGTACCACAACATGCTCTGTGCAGTGACTGAGGGGCTTTTTTAAACTTCAGAAAACAATGTTTTATAACCAGTAGTATAGTAATGATACAAATTATAAGTTGCTGAGGCAAAATGTCTTATTAATCTTGCAGTGCCCTGGTGGAAAACTGTCTTGACAATGGAGGTTTTCTGCAACATGATTTGACTATTTTATGTGCTAGGGTTGTGCCTTTATTTCTCAGTGATTGGAAGAAGCAGCATTTTCAGCAACCTCAACCAAACGAAAAATGACTGAGTTCCATGCATCTGAGTTCAGTACTTTTTGTAGCTCCACGTCTCTTGTTCCTTTCCATACTGTCTCTCCTGCCACCATCTACTCCTTCCTGTATTTTTTGACACATCCTTTTGAATCCAATACTTGTTTTCTGTTCCTTCCAGCTCTATAATCCTCTCACAACAACACTTTTAAGCTGTCTGACATATTGTTTCTGAGTAGCCATCTCTGACCCAGTCTTGACAACTTTGGTAGACTACCCTTTCCCACTTTTCCTTTCATGATTCATAGGGCTAACTGGATGTAACCTGTGCTCTTGCTTATACTAGAAGAGATAATTTAAGAGCTAAGCTATTGGGGGACTGCATCACTTGCTTCATCTATCTGCTCTTTTAACAAAAAGGTTTATATTCTCATTTCCACACCTAACTCATACATAATCAACTTGGCAATAAGAGGCAGATTTGGTACTAGCTAACTTTTGCAAAAAAGGGTTCCTTTAGAAGAGTACAAAGTTAATTCCATTGCAAAAGAAAGGCCTTCCATTGTATAAAAATGGCTGAAGAAAAGCAGCTTCTCTCTTAATTAAACACTTCTAAAATAATTTAATACAGATAGAATGAAATTAATAATGACACACAAATCATTTCTTTCCATATATAGAGAAGCGTCATCTCCCCAGTCAACAATCTCTATATGAGTTACTTCCTGACCCAGAAAGTAATAAGCTATTTGTTTCCTGTTGAAATGTGGCTCACTATCCCTGAGAAGAAGAAAAATAGAATTCCAGGTAGGCGCTAACAATTACCATTAACAGCTCTTGTGCAGAAAAAAAAAAAAAATCTTTTTCTTTTTTTTTTTGTCAAAAATACTGTATGTCCTTTACAGTCACTTCTCTCCTGCACTTATAAAGGCTGCATGTATTTTATTTCAAAACAGATGGGAATGGACAAAAAGAAAATGTTCCCTCATTCTTATTTCTTTTCTATCTCACAGAAATCTATCTACCCACTGAAATCTCATTCCTACCTTGATTTAGATACCATTTGCCAACATGTTGCAGAATTTCTCACTATTCTCTGTAAGCAGCAAAATTAGGATAATACAATGAAAGGTAAAGCTGAATTTAAAACATTTTCATAAAGGATATTCCAGGGACACAGGAGGCAGGAAAAGGCAGTGATACAAATTTTGAGTCACCCCAGAAGTAAGATCATTTGAGGTTCAAGAAAACATTATAAAATAAAACATTTAGATCTCCTACTGAGATCCAGATGGGACTCACTGACTGTGGAGATTGGTGACAGTGAAACTAGGTAGACAAAATTCACCTGCAAATGTGCTTTCAAAGGCAAACAGCTGCCTGAGGTTAAAAACAACAACGAACCCCAAGCATACAACCAAACAGAAGCTTTCCCCACATACACTACTGCATCCCACTGGGCACAAATTACACAAAGCTTACCTGTGCAGCTGCCTCCTGCTTCTATCCTTTACCTGTTATTGGCTGGCTTAAGGACATGTGTGATGATCAATGGGATGCTAACACTATACTTTCCATCTAGAAAATATATATGATGGCATGTCCAGAAGAGGAAGATCACTTGTGAAGGGTTGGATATACCTGAACCAGACAAGATTCTTCCCATTTAATAATTTCTGACACACCACTAAGTCAGTAATCAGGATTGTTAGATTAAACCAAAGGGAAGTGTTATTTTACAAGATCCAAACTTATTTTACAATCTAAGTCTTGGAATGCAGGATTAACGGCATGCAGACAGTACAGGCACGAGTTGCCAGGATCCCTATTTTAGCAATGAGTACTCCCTTTCTCTGCTTGGAGAAAAGTATTTTAGAGTCTGCTTATACATTTTTCCATTTAAGAGGTGTCATATAAGACACAGAGATAGCAGAGGATGTGGTTTGTAATGCAGGATTCCTCTCCCTCTTCCAACACAGTCTCCCTTTCCCTACCCTGGAGAGTCAGGAGCCTTTACTTGGTTCTGTTCTCTCTTATTCGGAGAAACCCTGTACTCCTGATGCACACTGAAACACCTTGACTGTGTGAATGAAAACTGACCCTATTCAGTATCTCTAATTGCATGGCTAGAGCATCTCTTCCTCCACCACCCTGTACAGTTTGAGGTAAAAATGGCTACAACTGGTGGCCTGCCCATGGAGCACAATCCAGTCCAAGCAGGTGAGCTGTGACATGAGTATTCCTGGCTGTTATCAGAGGAAGAGGTGAAATTTAAATGATTCTTCAATCTCTCAATGGGGAGCAGGAGATAAGAATTTATACTCTGGATTTTAAGAAATAACATAACCAGTCAGTGTACAATCCACCTAACAATTCTGATGTGTGGTTATTTTGTGCTACCAGGTTGACTGGTTAGTTTCCTCCAAAACCCACAAGAATGTTCCAACTGAATACCCTACCAGGTCAAACTGAAACAAAAGTGTGACTGGCTGGAGTGTGTTATGTTAAACTATGACAGCAATGTTCTGTCCTTCAAATATAAATTAATCTCAGGGTAGACACCTCCAGCTATACCAGAAATAAAATATCAGAATTACTTCTAGAGCTCCAAGGAACAGTGCAGCAAAGTTAAAAAAAAGGGGGGGGGGGGGGGGGGACAAAAAAAGAATACAGAGAAAAGAGCCCTTTTCTTTATTTCTTCCTCATATCAGAGAATGACTGCTTCATATAACTTGAGCTGTGACAAATTTTATTTTGTGTCCTATTAATAGGTACAAGCTCCAATCAAAGAATAACATCATGCTGTGTCAATATTGCTCTGACAAGCAATATTCTTTCTTAAATAGCTAGGTCAGAGAAACTAGGTCAGAGTTTTCTTTTCCACAGCCTCCACCTTGTACCACTCTGAAAAGCCCATGTCCCCTACTGGAGAGCTCTTTTACTTTTACTGGAGATTCAGCCTAGTGGGAAGTTCCCAGGGTTGAAAGAAAGTGCGAAGATGAACAATCAGCTGAAAGGAACAGAACACACACAGAAAAAGAGGCCGTGGAGGCAGGGCCAGGGGATGAAGAGGGCTGCACTGGGGCAAAAGAGAAAGGAGCAGCGCTCGCCCTGCAGAAGGGATCCATGGCGGAGGAAGCTCCTGCCTTTTAGTGCAGGCTCCAGAAAGGGAGCACCACAGTACAAAATAGCTAGGAATAATTAATTCAGGACAGTGGTTTCTGGCAGTCATGGGCTCACCCTGCTCTGTAGTTTACATTCCCATTGAGGCCACCTCCATGTAGTGCAGTTCTGACCAGAACTCAAGGCAGTAAGTATCGTTCTCAAATTTATTAAAGAATGTCTGCTGCTTCACCAGTTGTCAAAATACAACTCAAGTACTATCCCACCTAAGAAGGGTTCTATAAATTTTTAACTTGCTAGTAGATTGCCATCATGTACCCAACTTTTGCCTGGCATGACTATGCTAAAGTTGATGATAAATAATACCTGACTGATTGCTTAGAAAGGCTGGCTTTGTTGTTTGTGGGTTTCCCAGCTACATCCTGTCTTAGCACCCGCGTCTGATAAATGCAGTTGTGATAACCTCTGCTTACTGCTATCATTTCTATAATTGACTGTTTATTCAAGAGCAATTGATTGTTTATTCTATTCATATCCCATTCTTCCTCCTTCATAACTGTGAGTAATATTTGGAAAGATCCAAATAAATCAATGTGATATGAATGACTCATATTACTATTGGCTAAGCATGCCTGATTTCAGTTAATTCATAATTAACATTTCCATCTGACTGAGTCATAACAGCGTGTACTGGGAATATCTGAATTGCAGGTAATCAAGGGAGTTGCTGTTTAACTAGAAAGTCTCACCTATAGATAAAATAGGTACAAGAAGATTTCATGAGATATGATAATACATCTAGTTCCTACTACTCAATATCACACAGGCCAGACAGTAAATATTCTTCAGCCTTTAGAAGATCACATTTTCTGAAAATTTTATTTTTTATAATATAATTTTATAATATTGTATGTGTAAATTTAGTGTTTGAATCACTGTGAAAAAATTACAGAGAAGGTACCCAAAAATCAAGGTAGGAAATGGTTTCTATCCATGTTTCTCTCCTTTCTTGAGTATTGGTGGATACTAAGTAAAGAACAAGTAAGTCAAATGGAACAACAGTATATATATATCAAAAGATGTATGTTGAGAATCACATGTACATAGAGTGTTTTGGTATAGTAGGAAATGGTAAGACAGAAATTATATGTTCTAGGATATTAACAGAAATAATTGTCAATATGAGTATCATAGTGAATAAGGTTTCTGTTTGCACAAGAAACATGCTCAGATGAATGTGTAATTTCTGTGCTCTTGCTGAGATACTAGAGCGCTTTTCAATTAATGTAATCAATACATGGCAGGAAATGGCAACACTTTAAAAATCATTATTCAGAGGTTAGATATACAAAATGAGCTTTATAAGAAATGGTACTCATCTAATATTTTCAATCCATCTGAAGCACTAATTCTAGAATATAGTGCTATCACTCACTTCATTACAACTACAGGAATCAATTAACATAGTGTCATCACAGCTCATCCTTCCCTTCTTTAGTTGAAATTTCAAATTATTAATTGACTCATGTGCAGTAGATGGCACACATAATCCTCTGTAGACTAGAAGCTCCATTTTCTCAAAGAGAAGCTGCACCCTAAGCTGCCTAATGGCCCTTGTCACTCTAGCAGGTAATTAAAAGCCTTCCAACTTTGGCAATTAGCCAGAAGAAAAGCAGATGGAATGCTCCACTTGTCAAATGAGGAATGAAGCTCATACTTTGAAGAAGGAATGATAATATTTTGCAATTCCATAAAGTCTTTTCTTCGGGGATTTTAAATAAATTAATAAGCATTAATTAATAGGACCTTGTAAATTCCCTGGGAAATACTACTTGTGCTACCCATTATAAAAGAGGACAAAAAGAAATTCATTGCCTCAATTTCCACAGGATCATTCTTTTTGGATGCCTCAGCACTGGTGAATTTAGTCAGATTATTATGTTGGGGGAACTGTTGAACATTTCTGTCCCACTAAAACAAAAAGAATTTTTCATGCTTCGCATCCCTGAAAGTCAGACTTGGGATGTATTTTGTGTGACAACCAGAATTCATGCACAGTACTAGCACCATTTAAGAGACAGAAACCTGAAAATTAACCTGGTGCCAGGCAAAACCAGCAGCGATGCCAATGCAGATAGAGTAACAGATAAAGTTATTACACTATAATAATGCTAAACATAGTGGTAAACATATCCAGTCATTCGTTTTGGGACACTTGAAATTATCTTTGTACTCAAAACATTTCAAAAAAACCCATATATTAATGTTTTGACTGATCATCTGATCAAATGATGTGTTCCAGCTATTCAGAGGAATTCTGTGAGAATTTTCCTTTCTGCAACACTAGGATGAGTCTCAGCTATTAACAGAGATAATATCCATGACTATAAAACAGCAAACATGTTATAAGCATTCTGCAGTGGAGCTTTTATAACTACTGTTACTGTCATAGTTTAAATTCTTATTTTTTTAAGTTTTGCACTTGTTCTTTGGGTAAAACTTCTAACAATTTTTTAACTGACCTATATACCTTACGAATGTGTAAAAACCAAAAGACTGTAAAGAGAGAAATTATTTTGTCAGCACACTAGCAATCAATATGTGCATCTCCTTCCAGAACATGGCTCCTTGAAGAATAAAATAAATGAAACTCAAAACAGTTTAGCACAGATGTAATCTTTATCTCTACAAAACAGTTACTGTAAGACAAGTATGGTTTTAAAACAGTTTTTTTAAAGAGACTACAAATCTCGTGAAGGGAGATTTTCTGTCCAGGAAGTATGCATTGTCAGAGTCAGAAGCCATATCACTAAAAGGGCCTTTTTTTTCCCACTGTGTCCCTTGCAAGGAGAGCAGTGAAACAGGGCTAAAGTTTTTCTAATATGAAGTATTTGGGTTTTTTTCTACAAATGCTTATAAAAAACATTCAAATTTTAATCAAAACACTTAAAATTGGGGAAATTTTGGAAGTTGTTCTGTCAAACACGTGTCCAAGAGCATACTAGCAGTTATAGGAGATGACAGACACCTTTTAAAGTGTGTGATTATAGATATCATATAACTTAATGCAAATATTTCTAACAATAATTACTTAGGTTACTAAGTTATTAGAAAATGAAGTAGCTACTATTTAATGCAGCAAGGTTAAATCTGATTACTACTAATAGGACACATTTCAGCATGGAAAAATACTGCTACTAATTAAAGAAATTATTTAAGTATCAATGCTTAACCAGTTTCTTTAGCTCATAGAAAACAAAATAGTCAATTTGAAAAGTTCTTCAAAAGAAAAGAAAACATCTTATTTCTGTAATTTTAACTTCTTAGAAATCAAATAAGGAAAAAAAAAAAAATCAATCCCCACACTATTTTTAGGTGGATTATTAAACAAGAGCCTTTGTGGAATTATTTAGAGAGGAGTTCCAACTCCTGTTAAGAAAAAGAAATCTCTCAGCAAACACACTAAGTGAAAAAGCAAAATATTAGGAAAATTTAAGAAATTGGTACTGAAAATAGCAGCAAGTAGGTATATACTGTATAGTCATTAACCTTACTACAGACTGATAGCTGAAGTTAGCTGTTTTGAAAAGGAAAGGAGGTTTCTTCTAATGGCTGGAAGCAAATTAACAGCTTGCTTCTGAAAGACAAAAGTCACATATCCGCTTAGTCTATTCTTCTGCTGATTTTATCCTGACTTGAAACTCATGTGATGAAGTCAGTAAAACGGCAGAACACTAACCCAGGAAAAAGTGCTCTTCTGTTTTAAGGAGTGGGTGTTTGTTTCTTAGCAAAGTTAATTTACTACTATATGTTCAGATAAGCATCAGAATTGGTATAGGCCACAGACTAGCAAACAAATATCTGCGAGCCAGAATATGGGAATGAGACCTCTTGATGGGAGTAAGCTGTCCATTCAGCTGTAATAGGAAATAGCATCCTGAGAAAGCATGCTCTTCTTTCTCATTAGTTTATGGAAGGAAGAATTACAAAACACTCCTAGAGTGATTAAGTCACTCTTTCCCTCACATTCTTTTTGTTCCTGTTCTAAACCTACTTGTAGAGGCAAATTAGCTGTGATAAGTACTGGAAGAAGCAACCAAGTTGCTAAGCATCAGGGGAAGTAATCTTTTAGTACAAATTTCACTCTCACCAGGAATTTAATGTGAACAGGCAACAAACAACTATTAGCACTACCATGGGACTATATTTAATTTGTTATTATTATTTTAGTGGGTAATGAAATGCCTTTTGAATTAAAGAGGTTAGCAATTTTTAAACAGGAAATTGTTTCAGTTGTGCATGTCTGGACTCATGAGCTAGCCTACAGTATAGAAGGTGAATAGAAGGCTTCAAGTCACACTTAGAAGAATTTGTATTAATTGATGGGCCTATCTCAGAACAATTCCTTTAACTTGTTTTAATGTTTGGGATTTGGGGTATTTTTGTTTTGGAGTTGTTGGTTTTAGGTTGGGTTTTTTTAACTGACCTCATGCTTTTGATGAGAACTAATGAGATTTAACTGTATTTATTCAGATTACCCAAATTATAATTTGTTTTACAGATCAGTGTAGCAGGGTTCACTACAAATGTGCCATACTAAGTTTGGGGTCATTTCCAAACCAGATCAACAAATAACTAGCATAATCTCTGTTAGAGTTTAACACAAATAGGAATACAAAAAGAACATGAATGTGGATGGTGATGTTTGTTCTCCTACTGTTCTTTCCTTTCATGTTTCTTTCAATGCCTTGGGTTTGGGATGCTTTTGCCAGCCTTGCCCAGGAAGTGCTCTGTGCAAGGAGCAGGTCTCTTCAGCCAGGACTTTGCCCACAGTCTCCCCAGCCATCCACGCCTAGGGCCTGGCCCTCCACAACGCCTGCCAAGAACAGATGTCTCTGTAAGTGGACTATAGATCTGTCCTCACTAGTTATGCATTCACATTTTGGTAGGAAGAGCAGGAAATGGGTCTTCGGTTTAATCTCTGAAACTTAATCTTTGCCATTTCTTCATAACCTGTTTGATGTTAGGCTTTGAAGATCTGAACCTTAATATTGACAAAGGCATGTCTGAACACATGTCTATTTGCAAAGGCACCCACTCGAGGCTGCATGATTTTTTTAGCACCCAAAGTAATAAAGCTGCCTGTTGGCATACTTGAAGAAAGCAGGCGGGAACTGAGTGAATAAAGCATCCTCCTACTTCCCACCTTTGAAGCCCCACGTTTCACTGCCATGCCAACAAAATCACGCCAAATGGCCACTGCAAGAGTGCATCTATTGTGTCAGTGTTTTCTAACTGACATTGATCGAAGTGGCCATTTACTGTATATTTTGTGTATTTACAGATGCTCATGTATAATATGAAAGTTAAACAGAAGTCTTTGTTGATTGTTAAAGACTGATGCTAGCGTAAAAGTGAAGTACTTTTGTAATTGCTGATTTTGAGATAAGGTCTGAGACAGGTGTATTGACTCAATGTGAATTGTTGAAAAATGTAGATCGTCTTCTGTGTGTGGTTGTTACTGAATTTTATAAGACAGCAAATCTGACATTGCCATGTGGTGCAATTTAGTTAGCGTGAAAGTTACTTGTAGATGGGTTTTTGAAAGTGGTGGTTTCATTTTCCCTTCCGTTTTGACTTAAATGGCTTACAGCTCATTCATCTTTTGGTCTTACTCACATGGAATGAAAAGGACTTTGACAAGTCTGAAGCCTGTGAGAGCTGTAGCAATTTCTTATGTTTCACTAAAGCTTGTTCAAATGCAATAATTGCAGGAAAAATATGTGGCCATTAAAAACTTGCATTCACAAGGCATACCATTTTCAGTATTCTTATAGTATTCTGATAGGAATTTATGAAATCAAGCAATGAAGATTCATGATCTCTACTCAATAACATTTCAAATACTACACATATTAAATTCATATACATTAATGTTACTACTTACTTCTCAAACCATGAGGTCAGTTCTGTCTTTGCCCAAATGAGAAAAAAAAAGCCAATGAAGCTGTAAAAAAAGATAAGCTTAACAGTCATTATGCTTTCTTATGTTATATGAAAGTAACTGCAATACGACAGTATATTTAATATATTTTTAATCTTGTTTTCTGAAGGTATGCAGTTTTCTGCGATCTTGAAATAGAGATCTTCGTCTTTGCTACTTCCAGCTACTTGAAGCCAGCAGTTAGCTGTTAACTTTTCTTCTTTCATTGATCATTTTTGTTCCACAAAAGATCCACTCAGGAGCTCATATTGTGTGTGAGGCGTGATTTTTATAGCAAGGTTGGCCTTCATCTTGCAAGTCTTGAGTCACATAACGTTGCAATGAATGATGGTTTGAAAAGGGAAAGCAAAGGTTGCTGAACAGAAGAATCACATATTTTCAAATATATAGATATTGCCAAAATTCTGATGTGCTTCATATGCTCATGCTTTTTAAGGATGATGTCTTGTAAATAATTTTAATTTTGAACAATAAAGTTTTTTGGTGCACAATGAATTGGGATGAAGGTAATTTTTTTGCCTTACTATTTGGTAATTCCCTTCATTTATACCTGAAATTAAGTTATTTTAAATTTAGCACTTACGCAGCAGGCCTGTACCACAGGCCAAGTATTGCCCAAAAATTTTGCAGTCTCTGTGGCCTTCTAGCATCTTGGGCTGTCTGCATATGCACTAGCGTACCGGAGTTGGCTAGGATAGAGTTAATTTTCTTCATAGTAGCTCCTGTGGTGCTATGTTTTGGATGTGTACTGAAAACAGTGTTGATAACACAGGGATGTTTTAGTTATTGCTGAGCAGTGCTTACACAGCGTCAAGGTCTGTTCTGTTTCTCATGCTGCAGCATCAGCGAGTAGGCTGGGGGTGCATGAGAAGCTGGGAGGGGACACAGCTGGGACAGCTGACCCCAAGTGACCAAAGGGCTATTCCAGACCATAATGACATCATGCTTTTCAATAAAAGCTGTGGGGAAGAAGGAGGAAGAGGAGACAATCGGAGTGATGGTGCTTTGTCTTCCCAAGTAACTGTTACGGGTGATGAATTGTCGTGAATGAGTGATTTAGATCGCTTTAAAAAAATCACCCTCAAACGTATTAACAAAAGTTGTTTTAATATGACATTGTAAAAGTGCAACTTAACAAAGTTCAATGGCAAGGTTCACTCCATTAATTACTGCGTGGAAGAAACATACAAAGGAAAATTGGGTTACACTTGAGTTAGAATGATTTGCAGAAAGACTGGGCATACAAAAGGGTACGGAGGAACCTCGCACTGAGTCACAAGGTTCAAAGTAGACCCCCTTGCTTTCTAAACTCTTGATGGAGCTTAGGTGCAGCTAGGCCCAAACTTACTCTCAGACTTGAACAACGGTTTATGTCTAAGGGATAATACATGCAAAATTTATCAATTCAGCATGCAATCAAAGCTACCAAGACACAATCAACGCTACCATACTAGAAGGTTATGCATGATATGTGTCGCTTACCAAAGATCTGCTGTTGGTAAAAGGTCTCTCTGCCTCGAGGAGCAACCTTGAGAGATGTCCCTGCTCAAGGGGAGATCACCGCCATGCAGCCACACTGCCTAGCAGGGAGAGCTCAAAGAAGGCTCACTTTGGCTGTCATATTTATAGATAAAGTGGTTGGCTCATAGTCAAATGACATGCAATAGGAAAGATACGTATGAGGCTCCTTGTGCCCACAACTTTCTTTGTTCCTTGATAAATGAGTCTTGGAAAAGCCAGTCGCTATTCATGTGTGAATCGCATGATCGGTGTTCCAAGCTCATAAGCATTGATGCTCACTGTGCCACTCAGCTTCTTTGTGGATTCTCAGAGAACAGATAGGAACCAGAGGAGTTCTTGGTCCGGTCACGGCTCAGGCCTTTACCTCCTTTGGAGCCTTTACCAAACTACTTCTAGTTTGGTTAAGAGGTTGAGTGCATCCATCACGTGAAGCCATGCTTTACTACAGGGTTACAGGCTGCCATGCATAATCCGCTCTGCAGTAACTGCTGACCAGGTGTCAATACATCGTGATGATACCAAGTAAAAGGAAAAGTGAGCTGCCTCTCATAAAGGACCTGGGCACCAACTGGATATGTAAGTGTTTGTGCCCGGGGAGAGAGAGGGCTGGCTATCACAGGCATTTTCCCTGGCCAGGGACACTCTGTTCTCCCAAGGCAACCTCAGTATCTTTATAACCTCAAAGCTTCTGTTAACAATTACATAATCATCACATGTGATGCCATGCTTTAGCTCCCTGTATGGCAACTTCCTAGGTCAATCTATGGGGTTTGGATGATCATGGATTATGGTAATGATCATGTTGGTCTTACATGCGCTGCTGACATAGAACCGTGGTTTCTTCAGCCCAAAAGGTTGCTTTCAGCTGATGAACTTGGGAGTCCTACTGGTCCAAGGAACAGGGATAATTCTGTGTCTGTGTGCACACAGACATGATTTTGCCTCTGTGACCTTTCCTTCTCTATCCAATATATGCTATAGGCCTCCTTTGGAAGGCCTCCCCTGTCCTCAGGTATCACCCCTTCCTACTGGGTGAGAAAGGGAAGCTTGGGGTGACACGGAACAGGACTTGAGATTGCTGGTACTTGCTTGTATTTTGCTCCCATATTGTACAAGAGTCTCAAGCTCTCAGTAATGCAATTACCACACAGCATATGGACCCCATATAAGGAACAGCCTGGAGATCATCTCTGGCACTCTTACAGCTTTGTCAGAAAAAGTAATTTTTTAGTATTTAAGTGGCCATTTCTACCCTTCCCCCCGCCCTGTCACTTTCTTTCCTTCGCTCTGTGAGTCCCAGCCCATTGTTTAGTTTGAATACACCATAAACAAATGAACAACGAAACAGAAATCATCAAACAACAAGAAAGCATTTATTCCCCAAACTTGGGATTTTTTACTTTTGGTGCAATACCATAGTGAGCCTGTTGCCATCCTCTAAAATATTGGTAATGATGTTAAATGACTGTATAAAAAGTAGCATGGAATGAGATTGCTGAAATAGGATCAGGGATCTAGTCATAGATTTAGAGAAATTCAGCACAGAAAAAGGTTCTATAGTAAGTGGCATCATACTGGCTTGCTCTGGACCTCAGACTAAAAAGGGGAGTAAACTGAGAAAGGATGAGCTTTTTTTACAATCTAAGTTATGTAGGAACATCCGTACAGAATTTTTTCTTATTGTTCAGGAAGCTCCTCTGCACAGTACTGAGCTGACACAAATGAGTTTTCAGTGACCACTTCCCAAGAGTCTTAGGCACTTGCTGGCATTGTTAACACTGGGGTCTGGATTATAGCAGTTTTATTGAAATCTGTGCAGAGTTTCTCTTTTGCTTTTAATACAAATTCAAAGTAAATAAATTATCGAAGGGACTGCAAGTCAGTAGGAGCCAGGTCACAGAATGGTGAGAAGCAAAGGGGATCCAGACACTTTTTCCCCCCAGGCTCGGCAGCAGATAAGCATTCCCTGTTGCTCTTGAGCCGCCTCCTTCTCCAAAGCAGCCTGTCTTCCTGTCACCGTAGGCAACCTGGTGCCCCAACCCCATGGGCAGCCCGGACCCTGCCTCTCCATGGGCATGCTCTCTGCCCATATGGTCTCATCTCATCCTACCCCTTTGGTATGTCCTACCCCACTCTGAGTGACCAGGGTGGAAGTAACCTCTGCTGGGGACGAGTGAGCTCTTTTGAAGTAGGAGCCATGAGGCCACACGGTAACAAGGGTCTGGGTCTGATGCAACTGGTGCAGACACCAGGGTATTATGCTCCAGGGGAAACATGCTTAGTGGGCCTCCAGCAAGGGTGGCTCTGAAATGGATGGAAGCCACCTTTTCTGATTGTCTTGGAGCTCTTTAAGCCAAATGCCTGCCTTACAATCAGGGTTTAGGTGTCTAGCTGTGGGATTGCTTGCCTGCTGGCACTCTGTGCGGTGTGCCTACCTTGCAATCAAAGATCAAATGAGAAGGGCACCTTTGCCTGGCCTCCTCTGGCTCCTGAGCAGCACAGTTTCCAAGAACTCAAGGATTGTTAAGCATTGTACAGTTGACAAAATTGATATGAAGACCTAAGGAAAAAAGAGATGAGAAGACAGACTGACATATGCAAGAAAAAGCTGAAGGAAAATATTGACGATGGAGCTGGGCTGCAGTAAAAGATGGAATGATAAATATGCAGGATATATAAGAGAAAGAACATTATTTCATATTTATTTTCCTAATCTCCAAGCATGGAACTTAACTGATATGTAAAATGTTGAACAGACAATTGAATATATATAAAAAGAGAATGAGCAACAGTCAACTATCATATGTGTATCTACTTTGTGTGTGGAAAGATATTTTCTGTCTTTCTGGGAAGAACGCTATACCTTCTGAAGGTACTTTTGTCCAGGGCTTAAAAGCTTTTTAAAAGTCTTCTGTGGGTTGGGAAGGGCTGGCCATTTGGCTTGCTTTTTAGCATACTCCATTATTGTTCTGAGAGAATTCTGTATCCTGTAAGTTTTCCCAAAACAGCTGTGATGTGTTAGAGCCTTTTCCTTCCTGTCTGAAAAATCATGTTATTAAATCACTTCCCGGGTGTTATTTTGCCATTAATCCCATGTATTCCTTTATACCAGTGACCACATTAAATGCTCATTTTTATGCCTTTTACGTTTCAGTGTATGTGCAGAGTGTCACTGTGCTGATTCCAGAGATGAGCTATATGGTTTGTTCTTATTTACAAATACTTTATACATAAATTTTTAATACAGACAAATACAGACACATAAGCAAATTCTGCTCAAATAATGAAAAAGAAATCCTCCAGGGCAGTGAACAGAAATACTAGCATAATAAAATACAGAAGGCAAAATGAGTGGAGGAGTAAAGCATAATACCTAAGGGTGGTGGCAGTCTGCTAAATCTGATTACTTAAAATGTAATAATAGTAGTGAGAAAGTGAACCTAAAAGTACAGAGATAATGAAAGTTTGAGCTTCTCAAATAGGAACAGTGTGCATTCAGCTCTTAGAAAAAAAGTTTACGTAGCCCTTTTAGTAGCAAGTAAGATTCAGCAATATCTTGTAAAAGTTTTCATCAGAAGTGTTAGGTCAACTATAGCTTCTTTAGTGGTAATCGGCAGAAAAGTTGTCTTCTAATACATCTGTAAAGAGCCAAGAACTCTATAAACACAGTAAAAAATGATACTAATAAATACAGCTAGATTTGTTTCTCCTAACATTTTATGCCTAGCAATGATCACTTACATCACAGAAAAAAAATTAATGCTGGCACATGTGAATGGAAATGGATACAATAACTGGGTCATCTTCAAGACAGAACTTTAACATTAAGGTAAAAGTCTTGCTCTGCAAGCTTATACCACAAATCTGCAAGCATTCACCCACATAAGTATGTATACACATATTTTGACAATTTTTCTATTTTATCTATGGATTAAAAGGTATTTCTACTGTTTACTATGGAAAGAACTGAAGGACTTTGTCATATAATACCAGTGCACAGCACATAGGCTTGGTGACTTCCTAATACAGACCTGTTCTCAGATTATTTTGACTTTCTTCATTCTGCAAAGAGAATATACCCAGTCCCAAAACACATCTCTGTGATTCCTCAAAAGGTAGTTTGTATGTGGTCATTATTACTACAGCTGTGCAGTAAAATTATTTTCCTGAATTCAAAATTACCCCAAATTTCATAATGATAAAAACAATACACTATTGTGTATTCAGAATGGAGGCCTCCATTATTTTGATTAGAAATGTACCACTGCAGGAACTAGCACACTTGCTTTTGTCATAAACTCTGGTAACATTATATATCAATGAAAAAACTTTCCCTCAGAAAATTCTGATCACTTCTAGCTCTGGCTTCGTATCTCAGAGGAGTAGTTCTCTGTGGCAGGTACGCGTCATCTTGAATTAAAAATTTGGTGGTTCTCTTTGGCTAGTGGGAAAGCTGGTGAAAGACAATCTGCAGCTCTGCTTTATGTAAGCCTAACTACGTAACAGTGTAATGTGTAGGGAAGGAGAAAAATGCTGTTGCTTTCTGCTTCACCTCTCAGCAGGGTGAGGACAGGGGGAGAAGGGGGAAGGCAAGGGGGAGGTGGGGGGAACGTGATTTTTAGTTTTTGTCTTTGTTTCTCACCATCCAACTCAATTTTTAATTGGCAATAATGAAACTACTTTTCTCCAGGTAGAGTCTGTTTTGCCCATGACGGTAACTGGTAAGTGATCTTCCTGTCTTTATCTCAACCCATGAGCTTTTCCATCTTATTTTCTGCCCTGTCCTATTGGGGAGGGGGAGTGAGAGAGTGGCTGGGTGGGGATCTGGCACCTGGCCTGGCTCAACCCACCACAATTTGTTAGAATTTACGTTAGTATGAATACTGCATTAAAACATTTGCTAAATTATTTGATAATCTTTTACTTTATACAGCATCATAGTCAGGATTTTAAAGAAGCCTCCACAAATCAAGAAATTTGAGACAATCTGAAGACTCTGATGAGAACTGTTTGGGCAATTGTTTTATGATGAATCATAAGATTTATATTATAAGCTCATATTATGTTTTATCATCAGATTTAGTAGTACTGTTATGTAAAATTATATATTCTCTACTTTGAGCAATTCACTAATCTGTGTTTCCTGAAAATACTTTAGTTGCAATTTAATTACTTTTTTCTAAGACCATTTCTCTAACTAGGGAGATTTTTCCTTCCCATATGGCTCATAGGATTTAACCCAATGTAAAACTTCACAGCCCCTTAATTTCTCTCAACAGGATAAACAGAAAATATTTACCTCAGAAAAAGACAATAAATTAAGTGGTGATGAGAATTTTCCTGTGCTTTTATGAGAAGATGTCTTTGCTCTTCATTTTTTCCTCAAACAAGATAAAATACGTATAAAGGTCAAATGAACAAGTCATTCAAACATCACTTTTGGACTTAGTATTCAATTGTCCTTCACACCTGTCTGCTGAGCCAAAATAAGCTCTACCACCTACTACAGATTAATCAGTTATGCAGTATGTAACAAGTGCTTTCACTAGGGTCTTCATGTCCTGTTTACCCCAATGCACTAAACTAAGGCAAATTACATCTATTCACTGTTAGTTCAATATGATATGTTCTAAGTAGACTTACAACAAATGACCTAATGGGTTTAGCAAATAAAACCCCTACTAAAAACCTATGATAAATTACGCAGGCATTCCTTCTGTTAGGTAGACAGTGTGTCCAGAGCTCCAATAATGTTTGATAATGTTTGCTTATTTGTTAAAAATAGAGGGAGGAAAATAATGGGGTTTTACTAATGAAATAAGCCTTTTTTGTCAAAAGTTTCCAGGACATACTCAATGTCAACATTTTTTCCCCCAGATATTAACTAAGAAAAACTTTGAATTAGAAGATTATTTTAATAAAGCAACAAGAATCTGTAAGATTTAATGATAAACATAAATATTTTATAGCCATTTCCATTAACCATGCCTAATTGTTTACTAAATGCCAATGCTTTAAAGCCTTTTTTTTGTCATGTCCTCAAATCATGAGATGAAGAGCACTCAACACCAAGGCTATGTCTATCTCGGTAACTAGTGTGTACCAGTAAGAGCGAATTTATAAAGAAAAATAGTTGACATTGAGGACCAACATCCACACTGCATGAGAGGGCAGGGGGTGCATAATACTGACTCTGGTTTGTTCCCATGGCCTGAATGTCCATTAGTGGATGCAGTGTACTGGGTGTGCTCCTGAAGCATATCTGTGGCTTAGCATCATTCAAGAGAAACACAGTTCATGAACTCCAAGATCACTCAATTTTAAAATCAAAATAAGGTAAGTGGGTGTGAATGGCTATAAACTCTTCAGGATGGCTATAAACTCTTCAGGAGGGATAGGCGAGGCAGGAGAGGTGGTGGGGTAGCCCTGTACGTCAGGGAGTGTCTGGATAGTTTAGAGCTCGATGATGGTGATGATAGGGTGGAGTGTCTATGGGTAAGAATCAGGGGGAAGGCCAACAAGGCAGATATTGTGGTGGGAGTCTGTTACAGACCACCCAACCAGGATGAGGAGACTGACGAACTATTCCATAAGCAGCTGGGAGAAGCCTCACGATCGCTAGCCCTTGTTCTTGTGGGGGACTTCAACCTGCCAGATGTCTGCTGGAAATACAATACAGCAGAGAGGAAACAGTCTGGGAGGTTCCTGGAGCGTGTGGCAGGTAACTTCCTGACACAGCTGGTGAGTGAGCCAACTAGGGAAGGTGCCCCGCTGGACCTCTTGTTCATGAACAGAGAAGGACTTGTGAGCCATGTGATGGTTGGAGGCTGTCTTGGGCAGAGTGATCACAAAATGATAGCTTTTGATACTTGGAGAAGCGGCGAGGGGGGTCAGCAAAACTGCCACCTTAGACTTCCGGAGGGCGGACTTTGGCCTGTTTAGGAGACTGGTCAAGAGAGTCCCCTGGGAGGCAGCCCTAAAGGGCAAAGGAGTCCAGGAAGGCTGGACATTCTTTAAGGAGGAAGTCCTAAAGGCACAAGAGCGGGCTGTCTCCAGGTGCCGAAAGATGAGCCGGCAGGGAAGAAGACCGGCCTGGCTGACTAGAGAGCTCTGGCTCGAACTCAGGAAAAAGAGGAGAGTCTACGACCTCTGGAAGAAGGGGCAGGCAACTCAGGAGGACTACAAAGGTGTAGCAAGGCTGTGCAGGGAGAAAATTAGAAGGGCCAAAACTGAGCTAGAGCTCAACCTGGCTGCTGGTGTAAAAGACAACAAAAAACACTTCTTCAAATACATTAGCAGCAAAAGGAGAGCTAAGGAGAATCTCCAGCCCCTAGTAGACGGGGGAGGGAAGACAGTGACCAAGGATGAAGAAAAGGCTGAGGTACTTAATGCCTTCTTTGCCTCAGTCTTTAATAGCAGGGCCAATTGTTCGCTGGGTACCCAGCCCCTGGAGCTGGAAGACAGGGACGGGGACCAGAATGGAGCCCCCATAGTCCAGGGGGAAATGGTTAGTGACCTGCTGCACCACTTAGACACTCACAAGTCTGTGGGGCCTGATGAGATCCACCTGAGAGTACTGAAGGAACTGGCAGAAGTGCTCACCAAGCCCCTTTCCATCATTTACCAGCAGTCCTGGCTAACTGGGGAGGTCCCTGCTGACTGGAGATTAGCGAATGTGGCGCCCATCTTCAAGAAGGGCCGGAAGGAGGACCCGGGGAACTACAGGCCTGTCAGCCTGACCTCGGTGCCGGGGAAGCTGATGGAGCAGATCATCCTGAGTGCTATCACACGGCATGTAGAGAATAACCAAGGGATCAAGCCCAGCCAGCATGGGTTCAGGAAAGGCAGGTCCTGCTTGACCAACCTGATCTCCTTCTACGACAAGGTGACCCGCCTAGTAGATGAGGGGAAGGCTGTGGATGTTGTCTATCTAGACTTCAGTAAAGCCTTTGACAGGGTTTCCCACAGCATTCTCCTGGAGAAACTGGCTGCTCATGGCTTGGACGGGTGTACTCTTCGCTGGGTAAAGAACTGGCTGGATGGCCGGGCCCAAAGAGTGGTGGTGAATGGAGTTTACTCCAGTTGGCGGCTGGTCACAAGCGGTGTTCCCCAGGGCTCTGTGTTGGGGCCACTCCTGTTTAATATCTTTATCAATGATCTGGACGAAGGGATCGAGTGTACTCTCAGTAAGTTTGCAGATGACACCAAGTTGTGTGGGAGTGTTGATCTGCTGGAGGGTAGGCAGGCTCTGCAGAGGGACCTGGACAGGCTGGATGGATGGGCCGAGGTCAATTGTATGAGGTTTAACAAGGCCAAGTGCAAGGTCCTGCACTTGGGCCACAACAACCCCATGCAACGCTACAGGCTTGGGGAAGAGTGGCTGGAAAGCTGCCAGGCAGAGAAGGACCTGGGGGTGTTGGTTGACAGCTGGCTGAATATGAGCCAGCAGTGTGCCCAGGTGGCCAAGAAAGCCAATGGCATCCTGGCTTGTATCAAAAATAGTGTGTCCAGCAGGACTAGGGAAGTGATTGTGCCCCTGTACTCGGCACTGGTGAGGCCGCACCTCGAATACTGTGTTCAGTTTTGGGCCCCCCACTACAAGAGAGACACTGAGGTGCTGGAGCGAGTCCAGAGAAGGGCAACAAAGCTGGTGAAGGGTCTGGAGCAGAAGTCTTATGAGGAGCGGCTGAGGGAACTGGGGTTGTTTAGCCTGGAGAAAAGGAGGCTGAGGGGAGACCTTATCGCTCTCTACAACTCCCTGAAAGGAGGTTGTAGTGAGGTGGGGGTCGGTCTCTTCTCCCAGGTAACAAGTGACAGGACAAGAGGAAATGGCCTCAAGTTGTGCCAGGGGAGGTTTAGACTGGATATTAGGAAATTTTTCTTCACTGAGAGGGTTATCGAGCATTGGAAGAGGCTGCCCAGGGAAGTGGTTGAGTCGCCATCCCTGGAGGTATTTAAAGGACGTTTGGATGAGGTGCTTAGGGACATGGTATAGTGGTGGTCTTGGTAGTGTTAGGTTTACGGTTGGACTCAATGATCTTAAAGGTCTTTTCCAACCTATACAATTCTGTGATTCTGTGATTCTGTGAATCAGGAGATTCACAGCAAAAGATGACTCCTGATCCAAACCAAAATGCTAACGCAGGTGCACTCAAAGTGGAAGGAATAAAAGCAGTATGGTTTTCAGACACAGCATGGCGAGTAGGAGTGTGAATCTTCCTGCACTGCTCTGCTCAGGGACATCTCCCCTTACTGGAAAAATCACCTTTAAAGGAAAACATTTACATTCAGCTTCTGACTCTCATAAAGCCAGACTCAATGATGCCTATACGTGAAATGTTCCATATATCATTCCCCTCCAAAGTGGTGAGTTTTGATGAACCAAATGTAGCAGCTATTTTTAATATACAGATGTATCTGCTCCTTAGCAGAGTGTCTTCTTTGGCTGCTCAAAGCATTCCTTATGTTTCTCCTGTCCTAATGCATCAAAAGGCGCCACGGATGCATTGTATAACAAAGCCTTCCATTATATATGATCCCAGTTTAAATTTCACATAGTAATACATTTTTTATGTAATTATCTTCTCTACTTATCCTAGCATTGTAGACCTTTTCTTCATCTCAGTTTTGATGACACTGTATTTCATCTAACACTTAAATAAAACTTATGCCAATATATACTTTCTCTCAACCTTATAACCTTTTGAGCCTCTTCTATTCCATTAAGCCCTCTACTAAACATGACATCTCAGCTTTATTTAGAACTCTCTCTCCCTGCAATATCTTTAATAGCTGTATTACACTTTTATTCCACCAAGGAACAAGGATTTTTATTATCTTTCAAGCAAATGGATTAAAAATAGTTTTATTAGCTTCTCTTACAGCTGCATTCACCTCATTAGTATTAAAAAAGTCAGTATCATCATTTGTATATATCTTTTTCAATTGCCTATAAACCTGCTCATTCAGTCCTAGGTGAAAATGTACGAAATTCTGTTTTAGAGAACAAGTTGCCTTCTTCTTCTCAAACTCTCTTTTGAATAACTTGTCTGATGGAGGGAAGGGAAGCCCAGCAGAAATGTTTACAAATATGTGACTAATGGTTCTGGCCAGTGGTTCTGGCTTTCATGTATTGTGTCCTTGCATTTGAAAGAAGAATGAAGAATGACATAAGGCAGCAAAGTAGCATTATGCTGTTAAATTGCTTCTTATATTCAGAGTATTTTTATACCTCTGTTCCAAGTGTAAGACATATAGCCAGAAGAATGTCACAACATGCGCTGCTTCTCAAAAACCTGTGCCAGAAAATTGTTGCAAAATTCTGGACTCTGGCCATATTCTTTCATGTACAAATTCATCCCTGAAAAAATATGTACAGATGGGTGGAAATAAGGCTACTATAAACCCTTTGTCTACACTGCCCAGATCTTCAATAGACACAATCTGGTTAAAGGATGTTATCTCCTTGTATCACTGTCAATGCTGTCTATACTAGCCCATTAATTTGACAAAATCCCATTAGAAATTTTGCAGCGATAGTAACAAAAGAAGGAAAGTAATACAAAGACTCTGGACACTTTTTCTTCATGCAGCTGAAGTGAATAAAGAAGAATTTCCTATGTTGGCTTCACAGCAGCTACCTGATTGCTAATTAAGACCAAATAGTTTGGAGGAAAGACCTGATATTGCTCCATGCAAGCACAAATATTCCTTTCCAAAACCCAAATTTTGCTCTAAAAAAAAAAATCGTATTTCAAAACAGATTGATGATTAACAAACAGAACTTTGTGTTTTTATTGCTTGTCAAAGAATGTTTTTCTCTTCACCTTCCAGTGGCCATTAGTGAAGAAAAAGATGTAAGAGAGACCAACTTTTAAAATCAAGCTAGATGCCACTGAATATTGCTTTTCACGATATATACCCTTGAATTGTTATTAAATACAAAGTTCAAGCTATGGAAGATGATTCATAAGCAAAATTGTATCTAAAGAAATAATTACATTAACATAAAATGTGTTTTCTCTAAATAATTACATCCTACACATGTCCAACAAACCATTAAACAACAAAATATCTCGATTTCACGCCTTACAATTAAGACATCTCACCTGATTGCTATCAGAGTTTATCAGAGCTACTAGTTTAATTCAGCTATCTAACTGAGGAAGTCTCCTTGACAGTGTATGGCACACACACAAACAGGAAAAAGAAATCTGAGGAGTTATTAAAGTTTCAAACAAATTCAAAGTACGGCTAAGAAGCTTGATTGAAAAAAGAAGTTTTTAAGGTAAGCGATACAAGCTTTGATTCTCTTTACCGCACTTGTGTTGCCAATTTTCTTATAAAATCTCACGCAAACATCCTTGTCCCAGATGAGAGTCAGACTGTCCTCCAGTTAAATATTACTTCAGTGATCCCATTAATATGGAAGCAGTGCCATATAATTAGTAAACACAAGTTGACACATCATCGTATGTATGCAGGGAAGTTATCAACACCATTAATTTAAAATCAGAAACACAGAGACATGGAGAGGGTGATTTACTTGTCTGCGCTCAGAGAGGGTATCTGTGGAAGAGACTGTTCTTGACTATGAGACCATCCTTTCTCTACGATGTTCAGCAGAAAAGAAGCATGTGTTTAACATTCCCTCTCTTGTGCAGCACCTAAATATTAGCATAACACTCCCTAGATTTTTTTCGAACTTAAGAGATGGTATTCACATACGTGCATCTTCCTCACAATTTTCATCAAGAAGGAACAATTTGATTAAATTGCAAATGCTGAAAAATACATTATAGTTACTTTCACAGAAAAGCTAATTTCACCCTATGTGAATCTCTACTCTCTCCTCAGACTTATCCCTGTCTGTTACAATAAAAGTTAACTATAAAAAGGTAGAAAATATTGAGGTAAATGCAAAAATCATGTTAAGATGCTATTAAAATTGTGCTTTTCTTTGATACTCTGTGAAATATTCCCTGATAAGAAGATAGTAAATTGTTTTTGTCAATAACAACTGTAAAGAAACAATTGTTTTCTAAAGCCATCATTTTAAATTATCATTAAGCCATATTTGCAATGTCTTATTAATAATACAGAATTGTGTTTGTTAATAATTTACACAGAGACTTGACAGTTTTCCCCCAAGCAAATTAGTCATTACTGCTACCAAAACTATGTAACTCAAAACCAGTAGCATTGCTCTTTTTGCTGTGTTCAGGGAGAAAAGAGACAGTGATGTTCACCACACTTGTACTGACATGAGCAGAGGAAAAACAAAGGCTGCTATTCAGTATTTGTCTACACACATGAAAGAAGGAATAATGGCATTATAAATGAAAAAGCTAGTCTATGTCCAAGAAATATTTGTTCTACTGTATTTTCATTATCTGCCTGTATTAATGTGACTGCGTCACTCAAAAATCAGTTATAAGTTTTACGGATTTATATTAATTTCTAATTTCTATTGCACAGTTCTATTTAAAAAAAGAACAAAACACACAAAGCACATTTTAAAATAATTTTATAGGTTAAAGAAAAAAAACCCACAAAACCAACATATAAACAAAACCAAAAGGATAACGCAAATTTTCCAGAATGCCAATAGACTATATGCACCTCAAGTATGGGGCACCTACACACCAGCTTCCCTAGCCTTCCCTTATCCCAGCCACAAAGGAAAGCAGAGATGAAAATCTTCTTTTTCTATTGCCTTCAATAATTTCCCTTTTTCCTTCTGGTCTTTCCCTGTCACCAACACCTGGCTTAATGTGTCTGCAGATAATTTGAATAATAATCTGCCACAATAAAGTGTTAAATAAAGATGCCAAGCTGCAGATTTCCCTTAAATAAGTAAACTTAGATAAAATGGACAGGAGCTGTTCTCTATATAAATAATTAATTAGAAAAAAAAGATATCTGATTATGCTATATATGTGGAATCTAGTAGAGACAGATATTAGTAACAATAAATTAAGATATGCTGGCTGTTGAATTATATGCTGGAATAGAAAAAAATTGGTTCTTCATTTAATAAATAACTATACATAAATATAGATGTATTACGTGTATAACAGCTGAAGTGCTTGATGAACAGTGACAGAAGTAGACATTGACACAATATCATACTTCATCTACTTAACTGCAGAGAGGTTGTGTATCTTTACCAAAATAGACAACATAATCCATCAGTGATGGTAGAATGGGCACTGGAGATCCTCTTCTATTTCCATTTGTCCTCACCTCTCACTCACTGGCCCAATGCAGGAATGTAACTCCCTCCCAATGCAGGAATGCATCAGCTTCCTTCTTAATTTCACATAATGTTCATCTCATTTATAAAGAACTGAGATTGAGTACTGAAATAAAAGTTTAAACAACCTTTTCCTCAGCCAAGTCAAATACATTAAGATAAGTATGTCAAAACCAAAAATATCACTGCTGTCCTTTAAGCCACGCATTATACTTTCTTCCTTTCTGTTCATCCTATAGAAGGTCCTAGGTACTGTATCCCAAATATTTTCCTGTGTTTATTCTAGCTCTGTGAGTAATACAGATTTTTCTCTTGTCAGTAGCTGCACAAAGACAACTCTGTACATAAAAAATAATCCATAAGAAAACACTTCTTTTTGATACATAAGCAGATTCTGCCAGGATGTCATTATAGGTCACCAACAAAATTCTGTGTCTCTGAGAACTGGTACAGCAATAACTCCAATGTAAAACTGTAATAATTAAGAAAGTAAGAAGCAAAAATGTTAGATGAATTTCATCTAATAAGAAATCCTCAAGAGATTTATGATCCTTCTTCCAAAGGAAAGGTTTGACAAATATGCTATCAACAGATAAAGGTAAGAAATAGATTAATATCTTCACTCATATCTCATGTATACAATTCAAATAAAAGTAACAACATAAATATGTAAGCATGATAGTGCAACTCAAAACTCCTAAATATTCCTAAAGCCAGAAGTTATAATCAACATTAGATATTAATTTTTCCATAATTGTCTCTTAATTTACATTTTACTACTCAGAACTGGGTTTTGCTAGTTTTGAGGTCTGCTGGTAAGGCACTATCATAAGGGGTCCAGGTTTTCATTCTGGCAGCTGTTTTTTCCTTTGTAGCTGTATATGGATTAAGGGATGAAGAAAGACGTGTAAACAAAGGATATCTTACTTGCAGCTAGGTAAACAGTGATCTTTTTTTAATAACCTAATTTTAACAGTGTGATACCCATTTTGATCACTTTCCAGAAAGAAAGTTTACTGACAGGAATATTGTGAAATATTTCTGTAAGACAAATTTCAAAGTCAAAACAAACATCTCTGCCAGTAAGATAATCCCTAGATTTATGTTTAGCCAGTAATAAGAAAGATGCATATTATGATCAGATTTCTAATCTAAGTCACTCATACTTCGCAGTATGATCATTAGACTTATAAAGTTTGCAAGCAATCCAGAAAACTACTGTGGTTTCAAATAATATAAATATTCTTTCTTTTTTTTTTTTTTTTGGTATAGTGGGTATTTTGGGCAATGCATATTAAGTAGGGATAAACACAGTCTCTTTCATTTAAAGCTCTACTTCACAATTAAGGAAACTAGCCAGCTTGTAAAACATGTATTAGTGTGCTTACATAATGGATGTAACAGCTTTTCATAAGTATCAATGAGATATCTTGTTATTTCATCTACTTATGTTTCCCCTTAAGCAACAATACCTTTTTATAAGCAAGTTGGTTTCACCTTCTATTGTTGGCCTACAGATACCATGAAACGATCCCCTTTCCAATTGCGAACAAATTCACCTCACTTCATGTCCTGGTTTCAGCTGGGATAGGGTTAATTTTCTTCCTAGTAGCTGGTACAGTGCTGTGTTTTGGATTTAGTATGAGAATAATGTTGATAACACACTGATGTTTTAGTTGTTGCTAAGTAATGCTTACACTGGTCAAGGACTTTTCAGCTTCCTGTGCTCTGCCAGGTGCACAAGAAGCTGGGAGGGGGCACAGCCAAGATAGTTGATCCAAACTGACCAAAGGGCTATTCCATACCATATGATGTCATGCCCAGTATATAAAGTGGGGGGAGTTGGCCGGGGGGCAGGGGATCACTGCTTGGGGACTGGCTGGGTGTCGGTCGGCAGGTGGTGAGTGGTTGCATCACTTGTTTTTTCTTAGGTTTTGTTACTCTTTCTCTCTTTCTCTCGTTGTTTTCCTTTTTGTTACAATTTATTATTGTTGTTGTTGTTATTATTATTATTAATTTAATTTAATTTTATTTTAATTATTAAACTGTTCTTATCTCAACCCATGAGTTTTCTTACTTCTGCTCTTCAGATTCCCTCCCCCATCCCACTGTGGGGGAGGGTGAGCGAGTGGCTGTGTGGTGCTTGGTTGCCAACTGAGGCTAAAACCACAACACTTCAACATTGGTTTTGTCAGTGTAAGAGAAAGATTTGAATGCACAGATGATGAAACTCAGATCACAGGTTAGTGGACAAGTCTTCCAATAAAATTTGGTGCTGTAATACTATGACCAAGAGTTACAGTAAAGCATCTGAGCCTTTATGGAGAAGACTAGGTGCCTAGAAGCAAGCTAGACCTGGGCATCTGAGCAGGGCTGTGAGAAATGGTGAGGGTAAGGAAAGCCAGTTGGCTACAGAAGATTTCAGGATGAGAGAAGAGGGAAGCTGAGAATTTGACAAATACTACTTCAATGTTTCTATGTTACTTTAAGCACTCATCCTAAAGATTAAGTTGTGTCCATATAAAGAATACAGAAAAGATAAACATGAACAAAAAAATGGAAGATCAACTTCCAAAAGCCTGAAAAATAATAAGAAATCTTTTTACAATACAAGAGGAGCAGAAAGGGAAGTACTCATGTCAGAATACAGGTGGCCCATGGGAAGATCTGTCTTAAATTAAAAACTTGCTGATAAAGGATATTCAATGGAAGCTAGTGAGAACTGTAATAAATCATGAGGATCAAAGATAATCAGCATAAACTCCCAAAGGACAAAATAACTGAAATACTGACTTTATATGAAATTCCTCTCAAAACTGCCCAGTGCTGTTCTACTGAAAGGCAGCTGATGGGTTGTCAATCATTAGAAAAGATCCTAGGCAGCTTTATGAGACTCCAAGCCATTAAGTCAAATGTCTGTACTAAGCACATCAGTAGGAATAGTCTGGAACTATTAGAATTACTGAGATAATAATGCTTGCTGACAGTACTGAATTCAAGGTAGGAAAGATGCTATGCAAACACGACGAATTTGCAAAGGGATCTCATAATACAGAAAATTCTGTAATAAAATGACAAATCTTTTTAGCATGGATAGATGTGAAATGCCATACCTCCAAAATGAGAACTCTTAATTTTATGTAACAAAAGATTGGCTCTGTGCTGGTGAATGCCACTCAGAAAGGAAACCTTGGGCAGAAGGTGAAAGATCATCCAGGAAGGAACAGAGGACAAAAGAGAAAACAATGCCATCCTACAATTGTGCATCAACTTTCATTTTGAACACCTCTTGCAGTTTTGGTGCTTCCATCTCAAAAAGACTGTACTAAAACTGGGATATACTCAAAGAAAGTAGCAATGATGGTCACAGGTATGAAACAGCTGATGTTTGTGGAGTTGATAGGCTAGAGTGTTGCCTAAGGATGACTAAAGTAGGAAGAGACAGCAGTCTAGAAAAGTGTGAGAACTGTGGGTGACTTATGTTCCACCTCTGATAAAAATGTCAGAGGATATTACATGAACCCAAGAAGTGACATTCAAAACACACTGAAGGATGTGATTCTTCAAACAGGATCTAATTAAGCCGTGAAACTCCCTACCACGAGTTATTATAAACACTGAAGAACTGCAAAAGCAATTAGATAAATCCATATAATAATTACAAAAAAAAATAAACATCAAGGATTATTTACACATAGATAGCAGCTCTGGCTCAAGAAGTTCCTAAGCGGAAAATCACTGGTGGATGGAAGAGTGTCATTATACAATTTCTTTGTCCTAGTGCTCTTTCCTAAGTATCTATTTATTGTCCACTCTTGAAAATAAGATTCAGTGCTTGTTGGACGTCACTTCAGTTGGTCTGAACTGATATGATTACTCTTAGGTGCTTATGTCCCAGTAAAGGTAGAATGTGCAACCTCCCTTTAATTCTTTTGTGCTTATTTATTAGAAAAAGTATTACATACAATATTACAGTCTGTAATGAATCCTATTCTTTCTATTTAACCTCTGTTTCACTCAGTAAGCTGGATGGATGTCTGCAATTAAAGAAAAAATAGTATATGATCATGCAGTTTAGCCCATAATTTTCCCTATTTCTGCAGCTATCATGAGCACAGATGGATAGCAAGTCATTAGCTTTTGAGTTATTTTGATTATTAGCAAGAATTAGCTTTTGAATGTTTAATCTAATACTCTTCTAACAACAATATTTTCATGTGTAATTATAAAATACATAAGTATCTCTATGAAGGAAAGAAAAAAATGCAGGTAAAAGCAATAGTGAGAGGAAAGTGTTCTTCTTACTTGGTATTATTCTCTTCAGACTGAAACATTAACTTGTAGCAAAAAAGGCCTGTTATTTGGAAAGGGACTTTCTCTCAGCCAGCTGCAGTCTGGTAGATGTCAAACTACATTACCGTGGTGCCAAACCTGAGACTTTTATAAACACTCCTCTTCAGCTTCATTACTGTGCTAGTTGGGCTAGCACTATAAGAACTGATGCTGTTCATAGACAGTTGGTTCACAGTATAGGAATAAGAATAGAACTACTTGCACCCATCTGTTTTGGTACCTTTCTACATTAAAGTGCTGTAAAGTAATGTTTTGATTTAACCCCAGCCGGCAACTAAGCCCCACACAGCCACTCGCTCACTCCCCCCCCCAGTGGGATGGGGAAGAGAATCAGAAGAGTCAAAGTGAGAAAACTCAAGGGTTGAGATAAAGACAGTTTAATAGGGAAAGCAAAAGCCGTGCACACGAGCAAAGCAAAACAAGGAATTCATTCACTACTTCCCATGGGCAGGCAGGTGTTCAGCCATCTCCAGGAAAGCAGGGCTCTACCATGTTGTAACGGTTACTTGGGAAGACAAAATGCCATCACTCCAAACGTCCCCCCTTCCTTCTTCTTCCCCCAGCTTTTTATGCTGAGCATGACGTCATCATAGAGTATGGAATATCCCTTTGGTCAGTTGGGGTCAGCTGTCCCAGCTGTGTCCCCTCCCAGCTTCTTGTGCACCCCCAGCCTACTCGCTGGTGGGGTGGGGTGAGAAGCAGAAAAGGCCTTGACTCTGTGTAAGCACTGCTCAGCAGTAACGAAAACATCTCTGCATTATCAACACCGTTTTATCAACACAAATCCAAAACATAGCCCCATACTAGCTGCTATGAAGAAAATCAACTCTATCCCAGCCAAAACCAGCACAGGTAGAAACTGTTGTAGTCAGAAAATGTTCAAGGACTGCTTCGTTTTAGACACTGGATTAAAACTTGTAACCTATTAAGTTATTGGCAAAATGCTAACAGGCTTTAATAGGCTGGCAGAAATAAAAGAAATGACTGGATTTTCTTTGCACTGAAAAAAAAGGAATGAACAATTTAATAAATGTTTCTAAACTAACAGAGATTACATATATCAGCTTTAGTCAATTGATTTCACTGGGATACGCTGATGAAAAACTGGTGTGACATTAATGGTGAATCAGGCCTTTAATTTTTATCTCAATAGCTTTACCTTAATCAGAGGTATTTTATATGCTGTAATTTCTTCCCATTAAGCCTCTCAAGGATTCAGAGGGTTCTGTCCCCCAGTAGCCCATATATGACCTTGCTTTAGAGACATAATCATCACCAGTCTTTGTAGCATCATTTTGTTCCATTTTAAAAATCAAATAAAAGTCAATATTTATCTGGTGACATTATGTACTTCAGTTAGGCATATTTATACCGCCATCAGCTACAGGATATGGTTTCAAAGATGTTCAAAAGCTGCTGATTTTTTTGAAAACTGAAAAGAAAAATGATCCTATAAACTCTGAGAATAATAAAGGATGTTCTGTCTATAGGCAGGATTCTTATTACAGAGAACGTCACATGTTGGAACCCGAGACAATCAGGAAGGTAATAACATAGCTCCACAGCAGCCCAGACTTCTTACTTCACCTACAGCATGTTGAATTTGTATGTAATAAAATGCCAGTGAAATCATTTTTCTCAGAATAAATTGCTAGTAAAATACGAGTACTTTGACAGACTGGCAGAGGTAAATACATTACATTTGATTAAAAATTCCACAATGACCTATTTTTTCAACTACCTCCCTTACTTCTGAGAGATTAAAGAAGGTCTGTACCTTATTAATAGTTCTCATGCTGATCTTCTGTAGCATTTTTAGAAGCAAGTTATTCTGCATGAGACTCCAAAGTGCTATCTATTCTATTTAGAAAAAGAAGTGACATACATGTGATGGATTCTAACACCCGTCTATCAAAATAAAAGAATTTAAGGTAAAAACCCTTTTTTTTTCCCATGAAATATTCTAACATTACTGAATTAATTTGCACATTGAAAAGACGTGAGAGAAATAGGTATGAATCCGCAGTACAACTGGCAATTGAGGTTAAGAAAAATATTTGAGGATGAGTAAATCACAATGATATATCCAAAACCATATATTATGAGTCAATATAGGAGTTATACTTATTTTAATAATATTTGTGGGGTTCTGTAGTTTTCACCAATAAAAAAAAAGAAAGAGAATTCAAAAATGTCAGTCAGGTTTTGTTATTTAATTACTTCAAAGAAAAAAGAACTTTGTTTTCATTTGCTCTTTTATTGTGTTTTTTAAGGAAGGAGTTGTATTAGTGTAGAGATGAATGGGTTAGTTTAGAGGTAGAGTGCAGGTAACTTTTAAAAGACATTTCTGTCAGAAATAGGCCAATACTCAGGTTTGAAAATAACCAGCATTAATTTTATAAATATTTTTTAAAAATTGTAAAGGAAATTGCTCTCATTTTTATAAGTGCTACAAATTGCCCTAAGAAATCTGGTTAAGCAAAGTCTGTCCCTCTCAAATGACTGCTCCCAAACTAATTTTTAGCACATATCGGAAACAGAGAAGGTATACTTTAAGGAAAATGCATTTTTTCATCAAGTGAAAGTTCTGAAAGAAAATTCTGGTCAGCTTTCTGGCCGGCACCCTTTACAATATCTCTGAGTGAACTGTGTGGTAAACTATCAAATACTGACTTTTGAATAGAGACTGTCTCAGGCAATATTTCATGGACAAAGATTGCACATGTATAGTGTAATATTTATCGCTTTCAAAAAGTGCTGTATTCATTACTTTAAAAAACAAACAAACAAAAAGAATACAGATGATTAACTATAACTTGAATGTGCCACAGGGTTAACCTCCTTATTAGAGTACCAAAGTAATTAATATTTTCAGAATATTAGTTTCCACAGCTGTATGTGAAATAAAATAACAAATGGAATCCTGTTGCTTAGAAATCTCTACTTATAACGATCAGCTGTTCAAAATGACAAAAAGTAAAGCTTTACTTTGATCTTAACAGCTTTTGGAGAGCACGGATACTACCTTCTATAAAGTTTTACTATGATGGGCAAAGATGAATCTTCCAAATAACTGTAATTTCCTCTTGCTATTTTTTACTACATGAATTTGAACCTAAATTTTACTTACTAATATTAACTGCTGTTCTGTTACAGTTGCCTACTGACAGCTCCAATTTATTCACCCCATTTGCCTCATACAATAATTATATTGTAACCCAGTCCCTCCTGCATTGTTTCTATAATGAGCTATTAACTTCCCTCTCATTAACAGTCAGTTTTAGTCCTTTCTCTTATACGTCACACTTTTGCTTCCACTTATTCTCAGTTCTTATTTTCAGCAACATGATCGCTTTCATCTGAGTACCAATCTCAAAGGGTATCTGGTTTATAATCTAATTAATTATTAGGTGAGATATTTTTTCTTGGAAGTTAGAATACATGAATGTTAATGTTTTCTTGATTTAATAATCCTACTCATATTTTGTAAGCCTGAAGTATGAACAAGGTAGCCAAACAAGGAAGAAAAGCCTGTAAAATTGTTTTAGGCTTCTTTCATTGCTATTTTGCCAATGAATAAGAGATTAATCTTAATACAGTTTTGTAATATTGAATACCTATATTCATGTTGTAAGGAACTAGCAAAGATCAGAAGAAAACACATCCCATATATAGTTCCTTTTCTTCACTTGAATTATATCAGGGGTTAATTTTATCACGACATGTCTGAATGACATAGTATAGATTAAAGAATGCAAGCATAAGGGGTGGGATTTTAATTCTGTTAGAGAGAGAGGGAGCTTTGCCTTAATTCTAGTCAAGCTAGGATTTTACCTTGCAAGCTTATCAAAGGATATAAACTGCAGCAAATGCCAGGCTTATTTTCTTCCTTCATTACCTCATTTTCACTTCTTTTACTAATTCCCCTATGTAATCCTCTCCTTTCAATCCTTTCCAGCATTTACATTTTGATTGTCATGATTTCCATCTATAGTATACTTAGTTGTGTTTTTTCTTTCTTAATTCTCCTTTGATTTACAGATATACTTTTTTCTTGCATATACATTTCTTAGAAATGTAAGTGCATGAGTATAGACTAAAGAGCATAAAAATTACCCATACCACTACATGTAATTATGTTGGAATTAAACTAAATTGTCTAATAGAATTAATTTATCATCTTGATAATAGTGTTCCTTTTTCTTTACTCAGTCATTTTATTTTTGACTTTTTACTACACCTTGAATGTGCATTTGGTTAGACATAGGATATTACTATGTTAGATGGAGGCTATTATTGCTTGCCACATCCCTAAATGAGCATAGGTATTTCTCTGAACAACATTAAATACATCTGCACTGAACTTAATATAAGTGTGGTTTTGAGAGGAATAAACAGCTGTCCCATTAGTAATGGAACTTCAAAAATATTTAAGGAGTCAGAGATTAAACAAGTAGGAACGTCAGACCCCATATAGTATTAAAATAAAGGGTTTTTGAAGTGATGCTGTCCAAAATACTTGCTCCCCAAGGAATTGCTGATGAAAAATATAAGTACAAACAATAGCTTCTCAATGTATCAAATATTCACTTTGTATATTTAAATTATTTTGAATTATTTAATTGTTTAACATTTTAACTTGACCAGATGAAGCAATTAATAATATTTATGTCCTTTATGTTATTTTTTTAATATGTCTGATGGAACCAGATATCTGCTAACTTAGAATTTTAATTAGTTTTAAACAATTGACATATTCTTACAAGGAAATATGATTACTGAATGATTCTGGGATGCATCAATTACCAGAAAGAGTATGTAAATATTTGTCCATTTTTTTGTTCTGAAAAAGCCAGGAAATACATAAGCTTCATTCCTTCAGAATGAGCTTGGCATTTATGATCAGATGACTGGAGAACAAAAATTCCTTCTCTGGAACTGATGTAAAGAGTACCACTGAAGAGGATGAATATTTAAGGGCAAAAAAATTTCCTATAATGATTCCTTGGAATATATTTTTATTAGTTATCAGTGCTCATGTCATGTTTTACAAATAAATGAACACAATGGATTAGATTTTTATTTTCTTTATATTATCATTACAGATATTAAAGGAGACACCAGAAGTAGTATGGGGTTTTTTTTTTCCCAATTAGAAGTCAAATGCTCAAAATCTGGACTTGAAATTTCTTTTGCAAGTATGTTTACATATAAATGATATTCTTCTTGCTAATTCATGCCCAGATTCATGACAAAAATCACAGGCCTAGACTTATAACCTGTAGCTATCTCACTGAGGCCATGCCTATAACAGGAAACAGTATTGTTAGATCATGTGAACTGAGATCAGTTTAGTTAGTTTAAACAATGATATATGTTCAAAATTTTTAAATCAATATTTTAAAAATTACAATCTGTTCAAACAGTACTGAAAATAAAGTTAATAAAAGTACTTAAAATATTATTAGTAATTAGAATTATGTTAAACAGGACATTGAAGAGATGGTGGCTTATATGTATATATACCTATATCTATTTACATATATATTTACATGCATATATATGTAAATACAAGTGTATATATACTTATATATATGTATTTGTATATAAACTGTGTGCAAAAGGTGCATCCATTCTGTTGCCAGAATTTTTCATTGGTTCTATATTCAGTGTGAGTGGGTTTTCTCCTAATATAAACATACATATAACTTCATGAATGCAAACTTAGTTTCTATATTGAGCAGATTTATAATTGTTGATGAAAGTATGATCTTCAAGTTCTGTCTGAAAGCACCTTCCACTGAATAACAGAAGTACAGTCCATGGTTTTGTGTATTCTTTGCAAAAACACTATGATTATTTTTGCCATGTATTTTTAGAGAGCAACAGGGGTCTGTGATCAGGTTTTATGTCTTGTTTCTCGAAACTCAAGTTTAAGCGTGAATAAAACTATTCATATGTGAATAAATTCACAAAATAAAATTGGAATTTACGGATTCAACAGACCAAGAGAAATGTCATTAAAGGTTTTTAATTTTGTTTGGTTTGTTTCAACCAGTCCTTAAAGCTTTTTAAAATCTGCCTTCTTATCTGAACTTACTTGGAAAGGTAATTATTCTTATCTACAAAGCTAAGGTCCTTTTAGTTACAATATACATGGGATTTAGGTTATTAAACACTGTAAATGAAAACATTCCAACACCAAATACTCGACCTGGAATGTCAAATAGTTTGACATTTACCTAGGTATTATTGCACATAAAGCCAAGCTCACAGTAATAATATACATTGCTGAGGAATTCTCCAACTGTGAGTTAATATATAATTTTCCTCAATAATTCTTTCTAAAAATAACAAAAAAACATGAAACAAAATATTTCAAGCACTAATGGTTTTTTGTTCAAAATGTTAATGTTTAATCTGATTTTTTTACAAAAGCTTTTCAAAATCAGACTGTTTTTCAGCAACAACAAAGAAAATGCCCATAGACAATGTTAGCATTACATGTCTATGAGTTGGGAGTTTTTCACTCAAGAATCATGCTCTTGGCTATAAGCCAGACAGCACATTAAGAAATATTGTTATATGTTGTCTTCTACTCATCAACAAAGAATCATCATGTAAGCACCTGCTCAGGTTTGTTCTATTCTCCTGCTCTCCTTATTTATTTACTTCCAAGAGGTCAAGACCAAAATACTCTGTGCCCAAGCTAGGCTGATAGGCATAATTTTTTTCCCCAAAATATTTCAAAAAGTGTTGTGCTTGTCAGTTGCTCATTTTTATTTACATTTGAATTTCTTCTCAGCTGTCAGTTTAAGGCACTCTTCTCTTTTCCAGTGTTCTTGTGAAAGAGACCATATTATCTAAGATTGCACAAGCAATTCAGTTTTACTTCTGTAATCTAGTGCAAAGGGTTTTGACTGGATGCCTGGCTGTAAAGAGCATCTGACTTTTTGGATGTGGGTACCTAAACATGAGAGAATTTATACAGTAAAAACTTCTCCTGTATTTATTTTGATATTTGGCTTCTGATCTCAATACAGAATGCAATGCTATATCTGATATTACCAAATATGATTGGTTATTTAATGAAAGAAACATTTCAGCTAGCTCTTTTGATCCAAAACTGTGATGAATTATTGCTCTGTATTCCAGTAAACATCACTGAAGTTTAAACTCCAGACAGATACACAGAACAATTTACAGAAGACAACAGAGTAAAAATGTGTAAGTCTCCAGTTTTACAAATACAGATAGGCCACATCCTTTAAATATTGCATAAATCATGTTGGTGTATTGTTTTTTAAGAATTTTATCAAAATTATTTCTGTGTAACATTCTATTTTAGAATTAAACATTTAAAAACAAGTAACATGAAAATATTCAGAAAGCAAGATCTTCAGCTACTCTTACCACAAGCTTTATAGAAAAGACTATTCAATACCAGTTATAAAATTAGGTTCACAGCTATCCAAACTTTTTCTTAGTAAGTCTGTCTTTACGTAATTCATAATGCTGTAAAAGATTCATCAGTCTTTTCTTTAAAAGAGTTAGTTAAGCACACACACCCATTCCCACTGTTACATGTCTAGTTCAATTTCCACTAAAATGCAAATTTACTCAAGTACAGGTTGTTCCCATACCACCACTCCACCTGGAAAAAAAACCAAAACAAAACAGGAATGCCGTTCAATTGACTGAAATGATGAATAGGTTAACTCAAGTGCAAGTTAACAATATAAGATTATCACCTAGAGCTCTATGCAAAGGGCTACAAAAATAAGCCAATGTAGTGTGAAACAAAACAAATTCATCTGCTCTTTAATGAACAAATCTGCTAACATAGCTTGCAGAAGCACATAGGACAGATCCTTCCTGTTATGTTATAATATTTTTTGCATTTGGAAGTCTTTCTTCCTTAATACTCTGAAGTTGTCAAGGTGTTTGAAGCCTCATATTCTCTATGACATCTTTCGCTCACTAGTCTGACTGACCCCGTCTCAGGACCAAAAGAAACTCTTCCCTATCAAATTGTCAACATACATGCATACACATGCATATGTACATATATTTGTATATACATGTGCACACAAATCCAGAATTGTCTTTTTTCACACTTTTATTACAGATGACAAAGCTATAGTTATTTGGTTATAATCAAATTTTAGATCATTAGGATATAAGTCACCAAGTTTATCAGAATGCTCAAGTTTGTCAGAGTTTTTGTCCACTTTTAGCACAAATGTGAGATCAAAAGTCAACTTTCAGAATTCGAGGCCTCAAAATTTCCTGGTGGACCTTTCGTCATGACAGTGGCAGAAGGGCTGGTTCTGAAGTCTTCAAAGACTAAATTATTCCATTTCAATCATTCTGCACCCTTTGCAGGAAGAAGGGAAATAAAGATTCAGAGCCTGAACTAAACTCTTTGAGTAAACAAACAAGATCTATTCATGCTAGGGGTGTTGTGCTGGTAGTTTTCTAACTTTTGAACAAGATACAGTCCTTCTATTTCTGTAGGCTGAGACAGCAAGTTGCAGCCTACTACCTTCATGTATCCATCAGTCTGTTTTCAGCTACTTCTATATACAAATCAAGGAAGGCGCACAAAGAGCAGAAATGTTCTACGTATATATTTCTAAAGGTTTTTTAAAAATAAAACATGACATGTTTAAGTGAACAAGTGAACGCTTGAGCTACGATAGATTAAAGTGTTCTAGCATCAATTTAACATGGTCCCAGCTAAAGTTGTGCTAAAAGAAAGTGATAAAAAAAATAATCCTTGGTTGAACATTATATTAAAAGTGCTTCAAAGAAATTACTTGAGGGAATCCAGTTGTATTGCTTTTCCTTTTGATAAAATTTGATAAGGTCATTTGGTGCCAAATTACATATTACCTCTAAGCAAAATTAAAGTTTTTGACACAGGGTGGCAGCTGAGAAATGAAAAGCTCTTTGAAAGGGTTTCCAAACCTCTGTTCAGGAATATTTGGAAAATTATTTTATAACTCAGGTTTTCTTTGCTGCCCTAGGGAGGTTATTTGCTCTACCTAAAGTAGCCTCCACCGCAATAGTGCTAACACAGCAGCGTGTACTTGTGCTGAAATAGGCCCTGTCTGTATTAAGGATTTACAGGATTAAACTGATTCGCTAGAAAACTTTGTGCTAACAAAATACAACTCTGTTAAGATCAGAGCTGCACACTTTCTTCAGTAAACAAAATATTTAAAGATAAATGTATATCTTGGCATTGCTGATTTTGAAAACAGATGTAAGGTTTGCTTAAAAAGTTCTATCTGGGCCAAAAAAGACAGTTATTATTAAAACATTATTTCCTTTTTGTTCAAGAGCCAAAAGATTAGGACTCAACTGCAGGACAGCCAGATTCACTTTCCTCATCCACCTGGTGATATTTGAAGCCATAGGCCTAGGACTGCCAGGCATTTTAGCTAAAGGAAAGATTTTTTTTAAAATATCTCTTATTAGTGAAGCTCCACACTCCATGAATGAACAAACATTAACTGTAGCAGAGTCTAAAGTCCTGCTTCGCAGTGGAATGTCTTAGGATAAAGCTAGGAGGTATTCTCATTTTTGCTATGGGACTATCCTAACTATTTTACATAAATTGAAGGAGCAACCCGGCAGTGAACTCTCCTACTGAACCAGAATATACAGGCATAAAGACATTAGATCCTGGATCTGTAAGATTCCAGCACAAGAAGAAATTGAATGTATCCATGATAATGGGTGCCCAAGCCATTAAGTTACCAGAAAAAAAAGGAACATCACAGATATCTCCTTGTATCATTTGTGAAATGAAAAAGTTTTTGAAATTTACTCCTTTCTTCTCTTCAATATTCTTTCATATGTCCATCCCATTTGCATTTTTGAGTAAAATGGAAGTTATTATTTAATGGGAATCACAAATTTCAGCATTGTATTTCCACAAGAAAGAAGTGTATTTATTTATCTATTGGTCCTATAACCACAATAAATAAAAAAAGTTATTTGACTAAGTAGGATGGGATTTTCAACAAGTATTAGTGCATGCAGTACTGTTCCTGTTGTAAAACTGATCAGCGTGCTGCCACAGACTTCAAAGAAATAGAAAAGGATAGTGGCCCAGGGGGAGATCATACTACATAGGGGTCAATATCCCTGCATGAACTTGTGAACTGTAAATTCAAGCTGGCTGTCTAGTGCTACTTTTTATCCTAAGTTTTTGAAACCTTCTTCCTGTTTGCAGTTTCCTCTTTTACCCCTTCCTACTTCCACCTGTCATATATGAAATCTTTGATTAGTACTTAAAAAAAAAAAGAAAATTATTAGAAAAACTATGCCGTTATAATTTATCACCCAAGTAACTTAGTTCATTTAACATAATATACTGGAGTATCACACAGAGCAGGGCATGAGAACGTTTAAGTGGCTCTCACAAAGCAGGAATTACAGCAGCATCAAAATCCCACTGCTTTTGCCCTGCCTGTGATGGAAAATCTTCATGGGGACATTTCATAGGTCATTTGGATTGCAATTTAACTCACAAATTGAGCGAGACTCCTCTTACATCTGATTGACTCATACTATCTACCCCAGAAAAGAAAAACATGTTGCTATATCTCTCGTGGGACTGTACATCTAATGACCAGTCTCGATTATCCAGTACTATTTTTCTCCTCTGCAAACCATAGCCTACTTGTAAGGCTGTTTGCCTGATGTATGGGGGAAAAATCAGTGAGCTAAGTGTTTCTCATCTCCAAATTTTTAATTTGCAATCCGTCTCCATTGTCTCTCAAAAACTTTTGCGTGGAAGACTACATTTCACTTATTCCATAAAAATAACCTCAGTCCAAATGCAGATTGAGATGCTTTGCAGAGATAGAAAAATATATATGAAATAATGTTTCATGTGCTGAAAACAAAGGAAAAATCATTAGCTAAAGATGTATTAGCTTCTAACTCTTCTAATATCATCACTCCATATAAAAATGAATCACCGATACTGCCTGTCTCCTACACACTCATTTAGCAAGTGGTCTACAAAGCATTTTCTATTAGTTGCAAGATACTTCAACTTAAGAGAAGACATAAAACATGGTTTAGCTGACTTTTATGGCAACCCTAATGAAACTTTCTGAACCTTTGTGGATAATATTTTACAGAAAATGGATAACAATAGCTGCATGTACAAAAAGGTTGCAGGATATACAGGACACAGTAACAGTTTCAATTACGGAATATACAACAGTGTGTTCCAACATTTGCAGATTGTAAATTTCAACATTATTCTGCCTGGCCTGTACCGTCTGCAGGAGCTAAAGAACTGAATCAGACATCCAGAGCAAAGGGATGTGGCCAGACTCAGCTAGAGCCAGTACAAGGGAACATAGTTTTGAGGACAAAAATCAGAGTTAGGATCGAATGTAATTTGTGAGCCTATTTTCTGTTTGTCTCTTTGCAAGTGCTGCATTTAGTCTTTGCTAACTTAAGGAAAGGAGGGCAAAGGAGTACAGAAGAGGACTTCTGTTATTTTAGTCTAGCCTAGAGTATACTTTAGAGTAGCTGAGTGTCTCTTACAAAAATCCACTGCTATTTTCTCCCACTTTCCTAAGAGGCTGGGAATCAGTTTCCATTGGGAATTCTCTGGTGAAAACCACACCTCATTTCACAATTGGGCTTTATGCCTAAGACAGTAATGAATATCAAGACTGAGATAGTTGTGGGGTATGTGAAGCAAACATATGATGGTGCATGTACAGAGACTTTTACTTTTAAACTGTTTCAATTGATTGTAACTTTTAGGCATGCACTTTAGTTAGGAGAAGCTGTTCTTTGTGTCACCTCATTGCAATAAGCTCAAATTCCAATATGAAGTTCTAAAGTTTCCTGAAAGGAAATTATTTATCTTGCCTGATAACACTGGCTGACCAAGGCATGGCTGAGGAGTGACTGTTGTTCAAACTGTTGTATGAACTGTCCTAATACCTCCTCTTTGTTTTTTTTTTTTTTTTTTTTTTTTTTTTAAGCTGAGTGCACATGCATTAGCTGGCAGGTGGGTAACTGTACACCTAGGAGGACCATGGGCTTGCTTCCTATAATCAAGATAATAATTTGATTGACTCACTGTTAACTTCATGTTATATTTAACTAAAAGCAGCGAGAAAGACTGACTCTAACTGTGTTTTTGCTGCAGCACGCTGGGTAAGGTACAACTATGAGGAGGTGGAAGGAGACTGCATCTTTCCTAGAGAGCAGTGCACCACACCAGACCCCAGACAGGCAGGGAGACCACTGCCCATGAAAGACAGGAATTTCCTAAGGTGCCAGCAGAGCAGCTATGAGCCAAACTTTGGTGTGACAAGAAAAATAATCAGACTTTCCTAAAGTCCAAATGATGACTGTGGAAAGGCTTTACCAGCCTAGGATGCCCTTGACATTTGACAAATGAGAGCAGGCTTGGAGGTGATAACTTGCCTGATTACAGTGTGCAGGGCTGAGGCAGAGGGAGGAAATAACTTCCAGAACCTGTATCTACTAGCAAAACTGAATTTTCTTTAATTTAACATTAATTTCAATATAGACAATGTTGTAATATAACATCATTAAATATTAAAAGCTTTCTGATGTCTCTTGGTGTCCTTACTGTAAGAAAAATACAAAGTTCTACCTCAACACTCTGGCTGGTGTGGGATCTCATCTTAGAGTATAATAAATGCTCACACAGCAAATTCCTATAAAACCAAGTGTGCCAAAATGTATACAGACTAAAATTACTGGATTTAAAATAGCAAATAAATTTATACTATATAGAATAAAATTACTGGGTGTAAAATAGCACATTTATATTACGGGGTTTTTATCAGTTCTTCTCATTTCCGTCATGTCAGCACACAGTACTGTACCAAAATGCCAGGGTAGCTAGGGCTGTCTATGCAGTCTGTCAGCCTGCAGCTGCAGATAGCTTTCTTGTTTCTCTTCTACAGTGCAGATCATTTGACAGAACAGTGTCTGTCAAATCTCAGCTTTGCCCACAAATGCTGTGCTCAGAGTAAAGCAGGGAAGTTTTTTTTAATGAGCGTGGATACTGCATTTTGAATAATTTAAGCGAGACTTTTTTAAAAAATCTTTTTACTAGTACATTCTTAGTAAGCACACAGGGACATGGAAATGTGTCTGCAAAATATTGGTAATTCTCAGTTCTCTGCAGTTCGATATCACTCCAAAGAGGTGATCTGGCTAACTAAAGCCACTTGGACATTTCCAAAGCCTTTCTAGAGATGTAGTTGATTGAAAGGCTGCAGGAAACACCAACCCTAATATTAATGACATGGTGCCGGGGAACAGGAGAGTAGAAACCTGGCTGGAAAAACACTGAGCTGTAAGTCATTATCCATTTGATTCGTAGATCAGCAGCACTGAAAAACTTGGGCATTTCAAAGAATAGAAACATGAGCAGTTTTCTGACACGGTAGCATTATGCAACCTAGTAGATATTGAAAAGCATTGGCTCTCATTCATAAATGACTCTGGAATTTAGGGGGAAAATAATATTCAGGTACAATGTGGGGATAGTTCTGAAAATAATCACATCTTCCTTAACATGATATTTCCTTAATGTGATACTTTCTCAGTTATACCTGCATGATGTATCTTAGGTTATTTGAGATGCATACATTCTTTGTAATAATGCCTACACAGTTTGATCTGTAGTTCAACCTCCAAGTTACACAGCAGAAACAAGAACAAGCTGTTCACCATACCACAAATGGAAATGTGAGAGACTGGCAGAAATAGAATTTTTGTAAACATTCCCAGAAGCACTGACTACAGGCATTCTAATAATTTGTACCAAAAAAAAAAAAAAATCATCTTCCTTGCTAAATTCACATTTAATAGACTCAGCAATGACAACACAACATGCAAAATGAGTGGTTTGAGTATAGATAGTCTGCATGAGTCACAGCATGTGGAAAAAAAAGATTTAATTAGTATGTCTCTCTGTGACACAAAATATCAGAGCAAATAAACACATTTGTCAAATGTGGGAAACATTCTATGTCTTCAGAAATTCTACCCATTTCTCATGTTCACTCAGCCATTCATACAGAGAAATCATTTCTGAAATTATGAAACTGATTTGGCATTACAGGCACATAAGGCTTATTAGACAAATAAAAACAAACACTATAGGAAGCAAGTATAAAGGCCAACTGTAATGTGAACAACATGCCTAGTTTGGATGACAGACAATATGGTAGTAAGGAAGGTGACTGTTGACAGAAAAATTACACTAACAAGAAATCCTTGGAATCATAAAGGAAGAATAATGCATCATGTAGGGAAATACAGGTATTGACTACTTCTCATCCTAGTGCTGCCAGTCTGTGTGACTCTTTATGATGATATTTATACTCATTTCACCTGAATGTCATGTGCAAACATACTGGCCTGTTTTTTTTCTCTGTGAACTAAAGAAAGGAGTTTGTCTGTGGTTTTTTTTGGAGGTGGGTGGCAGGAGAAGACCTATTTGTTAGAATAAATTATACTGTCAACTTCGATGATCTGCTTCATCTAAAACAAGGGCTTGTCTTCCCTCCTTAACTGTCCAGAACTGTTCTTTCACAGGGGATGTCAGACCTTTCATGTGTAATTCACTGGAGAACTGTTTCCTTCTTCATCATACAAGGGAGGCATGTCTAGAAATCCCATAATGATTCTGCTACTGTATAAAAGGGTAGGGAGACAAAGGTTTTTAGCAGTCCTTTCAAAGTGTCTGACACTGCAGAAAAAAAACTGAATGAGACTTTTTAAAAAGAATTAACATAACAGTGAAGCTAAGAAAGCTGTAGCCAGCTAAACTTCATTTGTGTAACCCTTTTTTCCTGAAAAATCTAGCAATTCAGCAGGACTAACCATATGCTTAAGTATATGGTTGCATGATTTAGTGGTTCAGGAGAAAGCCTGATCTACCAAGTTTGACTTTAAATGCAGTTTTTGCAAACCCTACAAAGAAAACTAATTTAGTGGGGGTTGTTTGTTTGTTTGTTTGTTTTTATAACACCCTTTAATTATAAAGTTAATTAAATTTTCCATTTGGAAAAATTCTCAAATAAAATAGTTTATATTTTCTTTCTAGGGATAAAATTTTGTTGACTTTCAAGTGATTGATTCTTCATTCAGTGTGTTTATGTTCTGTTAGTTATATAACAATTGTGTGAGGGTTACTGTACATGCAAATGTGCGAATACTTGAAATAATTGATTGAATATATGGCAGGACATTTAAATACTAGACTAACTGTATTAAGTGCAGAATTAATCAGTTGTCTGACCATCCTTGCTATACTGATGAAGGTAAGAACACTATACTAAGGAAAAAAAGACAACACCTTTTTTGACAACCACTCTGTATGAGAAACTATCATTAAGCACCATTTAAACTTAAAAAGATTATTTCAAGAGCTTGCAATATCTATGCAGAATATAGGGTTTGATTGATTTGAAACTTAATGTAAATTCTTGTTAAAATCTAATGAAACTAGAAGGATATCTCAGAGACTACACTGAATAAAGGGAAGAATTAAATTTTTTTTATAGGTGTCATGACAGCTCCTCAAGATAAAGAGAGTATGAATACAAAAATCAAGAACAAATAACTCGGTTCATATATAGTTGCAGATTTCAAGTTCGTGAGATTAAGTAGATGCAACAGCTATCCACAAAAGTGATGAGTAAATGAAAATTAACAGCTGGTGGTATGTGAATCCAGTGAAGCCCCTGAAAAGGATGATTTTTTTCAGCTTTAAGGAGACTATAAAAAGAGTAGTATGTATTGCTCTTAATTTGAATATACGCTCTTACATTCTCATGCTCTTGATCACCCACACAGGCCTTCAGTTAATTTGCTGTCTGTTCACCCATCATATATTCAAGCCAACACCAGCGTTTCCAAGAAAACAATGGCAGAATGCCACATCTAAAAAGTCACAGCATATCATCAACAAGAATAATTTTTCTTTGCCGCATTACTTCTGAAAAATAGTAACATCAGAGACACCACAGTATATTTTTTATATTTGTGGAGGATTCCAATCTGCAGAAGTGCAGTTAGAGACTAAATTAAAATCATTTTTTTCTAATAACTGCTATAGCACTGAAACGTTGCTTTAACACAACACAGCAAAAGCAACTTTCAAGTATTTCTAAAAGTTATGGTTTAAACATTGGACTTGGTGTTGAATAGATTGGGCAATACTTTTGCCTGTACCATTGTATAACTGGTCATATAACAGCTATGATGTTGCTTCTATTTCTTTATTAAATTACTTGTATCTTTTAATTAAGTTGTTTTGGTTGTTTATTTTTCTGTTGGAAATTATTCCTTGAAATTCTCATGATAAATGATTATATTGAGTAAATAATGCATTTATATTCAAAATAATTCTGAAAGAATTTAGTAAACCAGTTTCACTCTTAAGCATAAAAGTTCAATGACAGATTTGGTAGGAAAGCAGGGAGAAGAATATCATATTTGGATATTTTAATGCAGTTACAAAATTGTAATTTGACAAGAATTTTAATTAGGGGGAAAAAAACCAAAACCATTGGCCACCTTTGCTTAAATGAACACAGATAAGCAAATAAAAGCATCACAAATTAGTAACTAAAACTTCTGTAACAAAAATATGTAAGTACTTTTTCCTGCATTTACACCGACCTAAAAAAAACCCCAAAGTGCAACGTTTATATCAACAATATATATCAAATGCAAAACATAGGTGAATAAAAAGGTGGTTGTTTATCAGCCTAGGAACCCACTGGAAAAATGTAAAATATTTAGAAACTGAATTTCCTGTTTAAATAACCACACTTAAGAAGTATGTACAATAATCGTATGTGATCCTGATGGGCTTGGTATCAGAAGCTGAATAAGTCCTTCAATATTTTTTGTATTAGGTTACAATAGTATCAAATACTTCTGTAAAAATGCTCTCTTGGCCTACTTTTAAAACACATTTAGACGACTGTAAATTGGAAGATTTTTTCCTCTCATCCTTTATCTCCTTTTTGATCTGCATATGCCATTCACTTAACGACTTACTAGGTTCCTCTTATTTGAAGATTTAAAGTTCACTTCCTTCATTTACAATTTTTCTTCATATGACACTAGCATGTTTGAGTATTCCACATTATATTGATTTCTAAAATTTCAGTTCTGTAGCCAAAATCTCATTATGGAAAGAGTAGGGAAAAAATATGGTCATTCCTTATAACATTTCTACAAATCCCCCAAAGACTTTGTTAATGTTTCATTTGCTTTCATTTAGTAGTGTAATTTTAAGAATTGTGAGATACCACCAATAAAAAAGGCATGGGACACAAAGAAGGCAAGTACTGAAATGTCTATTTTGCTTGAAAACTGTTGGACCAGTCTGCCATTCATCATTTTGGATTTTGTGATTTATTATTTCTGTATTAGTACTATTAAAGTTGGTAAACTGAGCAAGAGTATTATGAAAATATAGAAGAAGCAAAGCTATGAAATTAGTAGTGCCTTGAAATACAGTGGCATACTATATGATCATTTAAAGACATACAAGAATCTGGATTCAATGGAAGAATGAATATTTTCATAGATGGAATAACACTATACGCACACTATACATACAAATATATACTTACTTCTGGTAAGTTATCATATTAGCTAACAAATATACTACTACTACAAAGGCAGATCATGCTTAAAGCATACTCCGAGTCTTTCCTTAGGGAGCAAAGTTTCTTATAACTGAAATGGTAAAAATATTGGATGTACATTCCAGATGCTTTTATGCAAACAACCACCTAAGCCCACTTCTAGAAAGAAAAAGCTCTCTGTAAGCACAGAAGAGTCTGCTGTGTGTATCTGTGAACATTAGTGTACAGATCTAATCCATCACAAAGATACTACTGTGATGTGTGATATTAAAAAAAATAAATCTGACAGACACACATTTAGTTACCTCTGCTTATCTAGGGTTTCCATAGGCATTTTGAACCATCCAGAAGAGCAATACTAAAGGGATTTGTCTCGTACCAAGCTCAACTGCAAAGTCCAGAGTAACATAACATAAAACAAAATAAAAAGTTCTCTATAGAAAATACACTGAGCTATTCGGTATTAGGTAAAACAAAAAACCTAAAAACATCCAGCATTTTTCAGCAGAAGGCGGAAAGAGAAGGAAAACAGTCCTAAAAATAATTAGCAAAGGAAGACTCCATTATGACATTTTGTGATTCCAGCATTTCATTCTAGTTTATCTTTCTTTCCTTTATAAAGTCTTCTCAGAGAAGATCTTTAAACACTTACCTTTTTTTTAAAAAAAAAAAGAACTTAATTGATTGTTGTTACAGCTCCCAAATGAGCTTTTAAGTCAAAAAGCTCCCAAACTCGAAAGACGACTTAGAGTAAACATTACTAAAGCTCATAGCAAAGTCACAGTTCAACGTTCTATTAGCCATTAGAGTATAGAAATACAATTTTTACGGCCAGCTGGCTATAGATTTAGAGAATTTTATTTTAACTTACATTATACACTCTTTGACCACACAATGACAGCCAGATTATTTTAATTCCAGCAGAGAAGCACTTTAAATTCCTTTTGAAAGGCTATCTTGTTTCTCACCTTCACTTTAAAACTGGCTATGAAAATTCATGGAATTTCCGCCTTTGAGCAGTGGCAGCGTATTTATGTCTTTGTTTCTGGATAACTCCAGAAATAAATTTCCTGTCTAAGGCTAAATCCTGACAGTGTACTTTGTTTCTAGGGTGGATGCAGAAATGCTTCATCCTAGTTTATTGATAACTGAGGCTGACCAGAGAGGTATGCCTTGCCATTATCTATGGGAAACTGTCTGAGGAAAACAAACATTGCTAGACAAAACAAAACCGTAAAGAAACAACAAAGAAAACATCCTAAAAGACTTAAACTAAGAGCAGTGCAGTGCCGGAATTGGTTTGAGCATAATAGGCTCTATCTAATATTTTTCTGTAAGAGCATATGTTTAGAAACTATCATTGACCATTTCGTAAAAGATATATTTATCTAAAATGGGATTTGGACAGAATTAAGGCACCATACTAAAAATGCAGAAAGTATGTGACCACAGTTCAATACTCCAGAACAGCTAGCAATGATGGGCTGCTGGTTCATCTGTCTTTTAAATGTGCTGGTTTTCATTCTCAGTCTTTTGAGAAATAATACTAGGTGTATTATTTCAGCCAGGTCATAATACTAGGAATACTTTTTTGAACTTTACAACATTCAACAAAGTCAGTGCTGCCCTTGGACAGGAAGCATTGCTGCAAGGGCACAGGCTGGTGGAAGGGACCTGGGGGCCTTGGAGGACAACAGCTGAGCATGAGCCAGCAGTGTGCCCTGGCTGCAGAGAGGGCCAGTAGCACCCTGGGCACTATTCACAGGGGCACAGCCAGGACATCCAGGGGAGGGACTGTCCCCCTCTGCTCAGCACTCATGAGATCCCATCTGGATACTCTGTCCAAGTTTTGGGCCCCCAGCACAGGAAAGAGGGAGAGCCCTCAAGCTGGCCGAGGTCTGGAACACTTGCCCTGTAAAGAGAGGCTGAGGGACTAGGGTTTGTTCAGCCTCGGGGGGAAATAACAGCAACCTGATGAAGAGTTTACTGACAAGATGGAGTCAGACTCTTTGCAGTGGTGCACAGCGAGGAAATGAGAGACAACAACCATAAGGAGAGACAAGACTGGATGTACAGAGAATCTTTTTCACCTTGAGGACAGCCAAGCAGTGGAAGAGGCAGCCCAGAGAGTCCATGCAGTCTCCATCCTTGGATGTTTTCAGGACTTGACTGGATAAAGCCCTGAGCAACCTTGTCTGAGCAATTTTCCTATGATCCTATGATTTCAGAGTGAATGAAAACTAACAGCACATTTTTTCTACAGCCCTAAAATTGCCTGATGAACATCTAGATATTCAAATGACAATGCTGTGGAATCCAAATGCCCTATTTACTTGAAGCAAATCCAGTGCCTCTTTCTGGATTTTGTTTTTCTAGTGAGGAGGTGCTAACTAGACACTGTTTTAGACACTATTAAGACACTGTGGCACCCAAATTGTAGGTGCTTAAGTTCTCCATTAGATCTAGTCTCAGTCCTCATCGCGTGTAGGCTTTCTGAAATTTGTGTAAAGGTTTTATCCAGAGGAAAAAAAGATCTTATTTTTGCTGTCATTGGCAATTTAAAAAGCAGATTTGCAGAGTAACTTGTGCATTAATGCCAGGCCTTAGGGATATTTATATGAACCCTTTAAATTAAACCCTTCAAATAAACTTGCTAATCCTATAGAATTGACAACCATGCATTCAGCTAAGTTTATTATTCACGTCATAATGATTTATGGACATTTTAACAAGTACAGTCCATGTGTTGTGTTGTCACGTCTTTTTGAAGATTGGTTATTTGGATTAGCTATGCAAGTGTAAGGATATTTCTTATAAGATGCTTAGCAAAAGACATCCTTTAACTCAGGATTTCGTCCAGCTGTTTGATCAGAGACCAGAGACCAAAGATCATGTTTCTGCAGACAGCTGATCTCTAAACTGCAGCTTTTTCTTCAGACAAAGTGAAGGCATGTTCCTTACACAGCTTACTTCTATTTTATTATTATTATTCCTATAAACCTGTAAACCAACATTACTTCAGCATTATAAATTCAAATGCAAGCTATGTAATTTTAAACAAGATTTTCTCTAAGAAGATTTGTAATAAGCAGCTTGTTAAACTGTCTGGGAAGTTTAAGTGACAAACCTAAGAGCTCTTGTTAGCAGTTAATTCTTTTGAAAGAGGCAAAATAAGGTATGGATTTGGGAGACAGACAAACAGAGGAAGACAGGCACAAAAAGAAAATGTTTAACAATGGTATGTTTAGGGACCAATCTAACTTCAAACTTTATAAACTGTGACAATGAAATTTGTCTTACAGTTAACACTAAATATGAGCGATGAATACTGTATTTGCTATCAGAATATCTAGACAGACTAAAAGTTCCAAGGTACCTAATGCAGAAACAAAAAGGTTTATAAAAATTATCATTTTAGTTTTCACCTAGGTTTTCCACTTCTTTTTTATTTTTAATTTAAATTTGCAGCAGCCATTGTGCTAGAGGAAGTGCATTTAACATTTCTGAAATTTTATGCCATTCTGTAGACAAGGCATAATCACTAGCTAACAGGCAAGCGAGCAGAACACACCTTGCTGTGATAGAAGAATTTCCCCTCTGACTCCTGTGGGGTCTAAGAGTCTCCAGCCCAAGCCCAGCGACCTCCCTCACCCACTCCAGCCCTTGCTTGTGAAATGCAGCCCTGACTCTGTGCTAGGACGAGGGGGAAGTGCCACTATTCTTTAATGAATGTTGCTAGTTTGTATGTATATTTAATGATACACAGAGATCTGAAACCAAGAAAATTCTGCCATTACTTATACAGTAGTTGCTTGTGTTCAGTGACATTATACTACAGCAACTGTCCTTTCAAACTATTTCAGAGAGCACACAGTACTTACTGAAGTTACTGTCTTACAAACTTCTCCCCTGCCATTCACAATAATGCAGGCCCCATGGTGAAATAAAATTATTTTCCTAACAGCAGGCAGTGAAATAGAAAAGTGTTATGAATAAATACTCTACATGTCCCATCAGCCTTTTAACGCAACAAGCATCAAACCAAAAGAACTGTCATATGGAAAGAGAAAGAACCAGAAAGCCTTCTAGCCTTCTCCACATCACCAGCTGTACTGGATCTGGCTTGGATGGAGTTAACTTTCTTCACAGCAGCTGGTACAGTGCTGTGCTTTGGATTTGTGACTAAAACAGTGTTCATAACACACCAGTATTTTGGCTATTGAGGAACAGTGCTTGCACAGAGTCAAGGCTTTCTCTTTTCCCACTCTGCTCCCCCAGTAAGTATGCTGGGGGTGAGCAAGAGATCGGGAGGGGACCCAGGCGGGGTAGCTGACCCCAAGTGATCAAAGGGATTTTCTGTACCATATGACATTGTGCCCAGCAATAAAAGCTCAAGGAAACGAGACAGAAGCAGGGATGTTGATGGTTACAGCATTTTCTTCCCAAGTAACTGCTATGCATGCCAAGGCCCTACTTTCCAGGAAGTGTCCAAACAACTGCCTGCCGATGGGAAGCTGTAAATAATTCCTTCTTTGCTTTGCTTGCACGTGTAGCTTTTGTTCCACCTATTAAACTGTTTTTATCTCAATTCACGAATCTTACCGCTTTCCTCTTTTTTTTCTTTTCTCCCCACCCCACGAGAGAAGGCAGTGAGTGAGTGGTTGTGTGGGTGTTGGGCCATTAGGTGGGGTCAACCCACCGAACCAAAAGCCGACTGGCCGCCCACCATTTAATGATCTCTGTTACTGAGATATGGATAGAAGCAGACTCACAAGAGAAATATCATCCACATAGAAAACATCTAAACTGAAGACTAGAGGTTCATAATGAGCAGAGTTAAAAATCTGTATGTCTTTTCCACAAGTAAAATCTAAGGTCTTTTCACATATTATTGTTGCTTTAAAATGACGTAGGCTTGCAGACATCCCTTATAGAATGATGGCTACTCTACTAAATAGCATATTTGCTGAGATCATTGTTCCTTCATTTTGCACAGAAACTGTGACAGTAAATTGTCACATAATTTACATGATTAGTGATACTGTAGTTACAAAACAACTTAAGTGCTATAAATTTCATATAATCTGCCACAACTAAAAAAGGAAGCCAACTGTAACTGAAGCCAAATATAACATCACAGAAGTGCACCACACTCCAAAATGAAGAATATTTGACCTTTTGCACTAAAACATTGAAGCTGTTGCCAGACTATGCAGCCAGAGAATTCTGCACTTTGGTTCAATATCAACTTATTAGCCCCAAAGGAAAGATGATTAATGGCCAGTCATACCCTGAGAGGAGAGAAGAAACTGAAAGGTGTGAAAGTCAGCTAGAACTGCCCTAGCGATCTGTTTAATTCCATTTCCAGCTAGTGCAAATTCCCTATGTCGTTACAGGTAAACTGAGTTAATTTGTCTTGAGTCCGTGAGACAATGGGTCTACTTAGTGCTCAATAGGAAGGATGAAGGATACTCAAGAAAGGAAGACAGAAGTGCAGGAAGTGAGGACCCTGCCTTCTTGACTAGTCCAAAATGTGAAGTGGTAGAGGTGAAGGACAAAGGCTTCCTCTGTGTGTGTCTGGTCTGCATCTCTCACTCAAGCGTTTACTAGTTTACTCCAAGATTGGGATGTTTTGTTTAGGTATGTCCTATATATTTCAGACATATCTTCTTTCTAAGTCCACCTTATTGCTATTCAGTGATGGCATGCTATTTTGTTGCCTTTTTTTGGTGGGGAGGGGAACCCCACTCTTCCATGTTGTAATTCTTCTAAAACAATTTTCACTGAAGAAGTAAATATGAAAAGAAGGCATAAAAAGTGAAGCTGCTGAGAGGCTGTATTCCAAATAATATTATAGCTTTCACTTGGACAAGAAAATACAGGAAGATTTTGATTTGATGCTGCACATAACATCTAAACAGAGAATAAACCAGAGGTAAATCTCTTCAACTTCTGCCTTTAATGCAACATGCAGTTGGAGACTAAAATGAAAAGTAAAAATTAATAATGCGCACATTTATTTTGTTAATGTACACCTAATAATTGAAATTCACAGCTATTAGTACTATTAATTGAAGTTGTCTACACATTAATGAAGATGAAAAATTTGAAATGTTTTTTGACATAGCGACGAACACTTTAGTCGGCTTTTAAACTCGGTACAACTGCATTTTTCGAGAAGGAAAATAAGAGTTATTTCACTCTTTAAAATCATCTACTTGTTAGTCCTTTTCAACAGAGAGAAGTGAAAAGAGAAGTGACCATCACAGAAATTAATAATTAATTCAGCTTACTTCTATTATTTACCATTGTAGCTATGAGTATTCATCACCATAGTATGTGAGCATCTTAGAAACATCAGTGAATTATGCCTCAGTCCACAAACTTGTAGGGAGTTTCTGTTATTCCTGTTTTACATTTCTGGAAGCTAATGCACACAGAGATCAATAGACTGATTTTTCAGAGGCACTTAGCATCTGACTCTCCTACCCATTCATTTCATTTGGCATTGCAAACCATAGGTCATTATTTTTTCTCCTATAACTTAAGGACTTTGAAAGTGCCATTTATAAGAAACTTCCTGACTTGAGAGAACTTTCCATATACATTTTGGAAACTAATTTTGCCTAAGTATGAGGATGGAAAACATTGAAAGTATCAGAGAACTATCTATTGACTTCCAGCTGGTAGCTGGTATCTTGATAGCTGTTGAAGCAGCCAGAAACAGGGAGTAAAAAATGAAAACAAAATTAAGCCTTTGGATTTTTTCCTTCCTTTTTTTTTTTTTAAATTTGGAAAAACACGGTTTCTTGCCTGTCCAAGAAGAAATGTTTCATATGGTATAGAAAACAATGCTTATGGCTGAGGTATAGGGCTTAGAAATTAGTAAAAACAAACAAAACTAGGACAATCCCATAACAAAAATATCAGTTACAGATGCCATTGTAAATGACCCTCATTCTCACAATATATTGCATTTATTTTAAACACCTTGATCACATAATCTGGTTCTTATTAGATAACTGATATTTCTGGATACTTCACTGATGCTCAGCCACCATAATATAGTTGATAAATAAGGCAAAGATACGCTTCTCCATTGATATTCACGAACTGAGATGATATGCAATCTAACGCAAAAAAGTACAATGGGAGGAGCTAGAGGAGAAGAAAGCCAAGAGTATCTTTTCTATTCCTTTCACAAAATATTCAGTACAAAGTTCAATACGTGGGTAGGAAATGTATCAAAAAATCCTCTGCTCCTTTTTTTTAGACATAAGGAATGTTGTAAAGCATACAAACATGACTCTTCAGGTTCCTATTTTTTTCCTTAAGTGCAATTCCAGTAAAACTGAAATTCTACTTGCACAGTAGGATGCACTGGAAATTTAGGATTGTGATTCTAAAATAAAATTACATTGTTGTTAAAGCACAAATCTGAAAATCACATTTCTTCTGGTTTTGTCAGAATTAGACACAGAAATATCTATATATGAGTAATATGTTGCTTTATACCATTGTTTCATAAAGCATGACGGCCGATTAGACTACAAGCAGCTCAGCAATTTCTCCTTTTACTTTATTGATACTGCACCTACTGTATAAGTGATTGGGTATTCAGTTGGTCTAAATGAATACAAGTACATTGATTTCAAAGGAACTACAGCTAAGATAATGCACAGACTGAGGCATTATCTTTTCTGAACTGAGGACTTGACGGAAGAACAGACTCTGTCCCATTATATGCAGGTTTGGACCACAATTGCACGTACCGTTTAAATGTGGACAGATAACTACACACCATGCTGTGCACTGACTTTAGGTTGTTTAAAACAAGAAAAACTGAAACACTCAGAAAACAACCCAGAGCTTATACGTCTTTTCCAGAAAGCCTAATGACTTCTGGTTTAAGACAGCCTGTATGTGATTTTATTTCCAGGCCTTATTAGTGAATTATATGTTACCTAAAAGCCTCATATATTTTTAAGATTGTATTTCCACAAGCAAAAAACCCAAACATAAATACTCCTTTGATTCTAGTTACAGCAATGAAAACATCTAGGACGTAGAAGTGATTTCTATTTACAGGCCGAATTACAGCCATTCGTATTAATGACCAAATATATTAGGTGACATATAGGAACACACAGAAAAATCTGAAGTTTGTTCAAAGTTTGATGGTGTCTTACACCCTTCAAAATGGAATTATTTACCTAAATGAGAGTCAATTTAGAAGTTATAATGAAGATAAAATTAAGCAAAGTAACTAAGTATATAATGTTTCATTTTTTCTGCTTTTGCATATGGAAGGCCTAGAGATAAAAGGCAGAACTGAGAAAAACAGTGATCCTAGTTGCATAACTGAAAATTTAGCAGTAATACCCCATCATAGTGGATTAACACTCACACTTACTTAGCCTAACTTCAGAACAGACTCTGAGCAGGGAAGTTGCAGAAGGTGTAAGTTATTGGAAAAACTGCTGTTACAACATGTGATTGTGACAGATATGAGCCTCAGTCATCAAGTATTCAACTGCTTTGAAGACTGCAGTCTTCAATATCGCAAAGCCACAGATTCTTACTTGTCATTAGCAATAGTTGACACTTTCAAAAGAATTAGTAAGAATTGATAAAAAAATTCCAACTGAAATGAATATTAGCTTTGAAAATGTGTTGTATTTCCATTACATACCTCTAGAAGGAGGAGAAAAAGGTGTATTGTGAAAATGTAAGCAAACAATTTATTACCAGACAGTAAAATATTTAACATTTGTGCAAACATGAACAAGAAGTAAGACTGCAGTGTGCAGCATATAGCTCTCACACTGGAAAGATGAAGTGATCCCTTTCTCCATGCCTCCCATGATGTTGCAGTGTGTGTTAAAACCACAGTGTAGCATTCTGTCATATACATCCTATGCACTATTAAAGATGTTTTAAGAAAGAGCAGGTGAACTGAGCTATCAAAAGATGATAAATCCAGTTTATTTGTACATTATTAAGGATGGAGTAAAAAAGCACTACATAAATATTGCAAAATGTTTTCTATTCTCAAAAAGCATGTCTGTTACAAATGTGGTCTCATGTGATTTCATATTTGGACTTTGTACTAAAGGCATCCAGATGGTGTAGTAAGAGAGCGTTCCAAAAACCGTAACTGGCATCCTTGCTGGCAGTAACAGCTTCCAGCTACTTTAAGTTGTTATTTCCTTATTCTTCAACAAACAGAGAGAGTTTTGTGACAACGCTGGAAAAAATGAGAGTCTTTAAGAATTTATGACATGGTAATCTTCACCTTTTTCCATCCAGCTGAGAATGTTCCCTTTGCAGTTACAGAGTAGTTGTAACTACACACTGCCCTTTTCTTTATCTTCCCCTTTCATCAGAGCAGTTTCTAAATCTGTCTGCTCACAAAGAGATATTCCTTCAGTCAGGATAAGGAAAAAAATGGACATGATTACACTCCTGGACATATATCCTTCCTTTTATTACATCCCTTCATTTTAACTTCACTAGAATCATTATTATTGCCTCATAAAACATGGCAATGGTACCATTATTGCTCCTACTCTACAAATGTTGTAGATGTTGATAGCACAGAGAATAATGAAGACATAGATTTCAACACACTAAAATCAATTGGAAATGCTTTCAGGTTAGCTGAGAAGCAAGCATGTAAATTATTAGACCAGTTATGGACCAGTTTCAAAGCTGGCTGCAAACACTAGAAGGTCATCCACCCATATCCCTGGGTTTTTTAACTTGTCCTTGGTAAGTGAATTATGTTTTCAGCAGTACGATCAAACAAGAAGTTTGGATCTGAAGTCTCATTTCAATTTTTGGAGAACTTCAGACCTTTTATGTATAGATTTTTTAAAAACTGTACAAATGTCTTAATAATATAATGCCTTTTTTCCAACTGCTTATGAAAATAAGACTAGATATAATTTTTTTATGACTGGCATATGCAATTTTATTTACATACTACAATTTTGAGTGGCTATGTGTATCCATCACCAGGTCTAAACTTCCTTCCTGGCTTCTTATATACTTTGAGTTCTCCTACAGATACTAGAGTCTAATACAAAAAAGAACCTAATGGTAGTAAAAGTGCTACATCCACTTATGCTCACTATACTTGACTGACAGACCAAGTCACTGAGTTAGCACACTACCTTCAACTAAGATTGCATATGAAATACACCTTCCTTATTCAGTGTCAGACTCATTACTATGTTCTATATGCTTGCCAGGTTCTGCTTAACAATATTCTACAACCAAAGTAGCAAGAGTTACGGAAAAAGTTGAGATTTGTTGGCAAAAGTATCAGGTAATAACTGTACAATACTCATACCTATACATGACTCGCGTCAGTGACATGAGAACAATTTTTAGTCATAGTTACATGATGTTTGACATTGAAATAAGCTGCCTGCTACTCAAAGGTATTAACCAGTTTGTCTACAAAATGTTCCACAAAAAAAGAGATTAATTTTTTTTTTTTTAAATCTTCAATGTGAACACAAGCAACATTTATTTAAAGACAAATAACAAAGTTTCTGACCTTGGTTATATTTCATAATGAAGCAAAAAAAGGGCACAGACCCAATTTTCTTCTCTGAGTCACCTTTAAATAATTGTGTTCGATCAACATAAGTTTTTTTCTGAGATGCCTAAATTAGAACTGGCTTCCTTCTTATTTCATTAATTGATTTTACAATGATTATTTTCCTAACCTTGAATAGCATAATAAGCCTTATGGGTTACAGCCTACCTGGTCTGCCAAGGACAAACTTTAGAGAAGCAGAAGAAAACTTAATTCCTGTGGAATGAGGGTCCATGCAGGCTCTGATAAAGCATAGTCAAGTAGAGCACCAGAAGAGCAAATACCTGATTAGAGGAGATCCTGTTATGTGCATCTGCTAATTCATGTCTGTCTTAGTACTGTAAGGACCAGTTTGCCAGAAAGTATGGAAATATATATTGTAATTGCACCTGGAGCAAACTATGTTATTACAAAAAAATAAGACCTCATTTGGTAACTTTTCAGACTGTACCATATTTCTGAATATATTTGAAAAGTGTCATCTATCACAATCATCACATACCTGATATTTGATCTGTTCTGCACACTCCATCCATTACTGCTTACTGATACCAAGAAGTAATGTTAGGAGGGACATATTCTATTCTAGCAGCAGAATTTTATTTTACCTTTACTTCAGTAACAGACGGCAATTATTTTAGTTATTCTGTAAGGCACAACAATGTCACAGATCACTGTTGGCAAATCATAGTCAAATTTATTACAGGATGTTCGTATTCTTTCTCAGATGACATTAGTTCTTTATTCCATGAGTAATTCCACTGAAACTGATGAAACCACACCTTAGCTAAAGTGCTCCTCAGCCTCAGTATGAGAATCTGGCCCTAATTTCTTCCATCTGCTCTTTCAGTGCTTCAGATTATGAAGTGTACATTAAAAAATTCAGAAAACTTAAGCAAAAGCAAGAGTCAGAGACCAGTAATAATTAAGGGCTTTTGAAGCAGGTGACAGATTAATTTATCCTCTGAAAGAGGTAAAAGTCACTAGCTGTTCGGCTGACACGCACCAAAATATTTTCTCTAATCAAATGCACCTGTTTTGTCTCTTACCAAATTAGTCTGTCAGGCTGAATCCTTTGGGAAAGTTATATATATTGGCAGTGAAATAATATTCTAATCACTTAACAAAGGTCAGGCCTTTTCATTTAACCAGTGCTATTTACCACGTTCTGTAGATGTTCATCCGCATTCTAATGTGCACCTGAGTGAGAGCTTTACTCTCACTTGACGTTAGCTTATATAGCTATACAACAGAAGTATTATACAGATTCAGTGAATAAGGAAATTAAATCTTGACTATATGATCTATTCATTATTTTGGTCTGACTGAAGCAAAATGAACAATACAGAAGTTTGAATACAATACTCAGATGTTTCAAGACAACCATTTTTGCAAAGAAAATAGGAGGAGTTACAGTTTCACTTGAAAAAAAATGGAGCAGGGCTTTTTTCCAGTCACTGTATCAGGTAATTTAATTCATGCTTACAGAGATGTATTCTTATAAAATCAATATATCCACAGCCATCACAGGCTAAGATAATCACCTGGAATGATGAACCCACCACACAAATATTTATCTTCTGATTTATGCTGATGTCTTTAAAGCCCAGCAGTATGAGAATAAAAGCTTTACTGTTATTGTTAGAAAAAGCTGTAAATCAGGAGACAATATTAAGTGTACAATTTTGATAGATTAGCTAGGATTAATACCTAGTCAGGGAACACAGTAAATGTTGACACATTTAGAAGTACATTCATGTTAAAAAATATTTTTGCTTCATATAATGTTCGTTGAACCTATCAACTATCAAGTCTCTCTGAACTGGACCACTGACTGGACAGTGATGCTGAAGAAAAGGCAAAGACTACTACACATACAGGCAGCTTTTCTGAATGCTTTTAGGAACATACTTAATCCACTAAAAGTAAATAAATGCATCTGCTGGGTTTTTTAGGATTTTTTTTTTGTTTGAGTAACAAATAACTAGTACTTTTGGAATGCAAATCGTGAGAAGACTCCCCAAAAGTCAGCAGAATTGGCCTGAGCAGACTTTTAGAATGCATCCATGTAATCTGTGATTATTTGAGATGCAAATTTCTGGAATTTACAAACCACTCACATTGTACCAAGTGCATCTTTAATGGTGCTATTTATACACCATTAATTACTATGTAAGTCACCTGGAAACGACCAGCATAAATGGAATTATTTCCTAAACTGAAACAGCATTTAAAATGTCTGTGTTTAATTTTATAGAAACCAGATAGCTCAAGACATATGCCTCCATATCCTGTGTTTTCAGGTTTGATTTAATGATTCTCTAATCAAATAACTTACTTTTATGTAGAAGCTGTACCTCAAAGCCTGATTGGAGTGGTTTAACCCAAGCCAGCAACTAAGCACCACCCATCCACTCCCCCACTCCCTCCCCAGTGGGACGGGGGAGAGAATCGGAAAAGCGAGAAAACTGGTGGGTTGAGATAAAGACACTTTAAGAGATAAAGCAAAAGCCACGCACGCAAGCAAAGCAAAACAAGGAATTCATTCACACCTTCCCATGGGCAGGCAGGTGTTCAGCCCTCTTCAGGAAAGCAGGGCTCCGTCACGTGTAATGGTTACTTGGGAAGACAAATGCCATCACTCCAAAAGTCCCCACCTTCCTTCTTCTTCCTCCAGCTTTATATTGCTGAACGTGACATCATATGGTGTGGAATAGCCCTTTGGTCAGTTGGGGTCAGCTGTCCCAGCTGTGTCCCCTCCCAGCTTCTTGTGCATGCCCAGCCTACTCGCTGAAGCAGAAGAGTCCTTGACTCTGTGTAAGCACTGCTCAGCAGTAACTAAAACATCTCTGCATTATCAACACCGTTTTCAGCACAAATCCAAAACATAGCCCCCTACTAGCTACTGTAAAGAAAATTAACTCTATCCCAGCCAAAACCAGTACACTCTCCACCCCTTATTTCATACCATTTATCTCATGCTCAGGTCTCGCACTATCCAATACTTTCTCATTACCCACCACCCCCCTTCCCATCCTTTGATACAATACACAGGTATCCCCTTAGTCTATGGACCACCCCTGTGAAATGTCTGTAAAATGTCCATAAATGTCCACAAAATGTCCACTGAGTTAATTTAGTCCATGACTTTGGGCTCCATCTGTTATGGTGATCACTCAGGACAGGAGAGGTGGTGTGTTGCATGGAGTTGTTGGACACCAAAGCCAGCTCAGGTCGGGTCACTGCTGCACTTGCACTGCTTCTTGCAGGGCTTGTCCTCCATTGGTTCAGGTGCTTCCTGCTATAGTAGTTCCTACAACATGCAACTCTGTCCTTGTTTTGGCTGGGATAGAGTTAATTTTCTTCCTAGTAGCAGGTATAGTGCTGTGTTTTGGATTTAGTATGAGAATAATGTTGACAACACACTGATGTTCTAGTTGTTGCTAAGTAATGCTTACACTAGTCAAGGACTTTTCAGCTTCCCATGCTCTGCCAGGTGCACAAGAAGCTGGGAGGGGGCACAGCCAGGACAGCTGATCCAAACTGGCCAAAGGGCTATTCCATACCATATGACCTCATGCTCAGTATATAAACTGGGGTGAGTTGGCCAGGGAGTAGCGATCGCTGCTTAGGGACAGGCTAGGCAACGGTCAGCGGGTGGTGAGCAATTGCATTGTGCATCACTTGCTTCGTATATTCTTTTATCATTATTATTATCTTCCTTTGCTGTCCTATTAAACTGTATTTATCTCAACCCACGGGTTTTACTTTTTCTTTTCTGATTCTCTCCCCCATCCCACAGGGAGTGGGGAGGGTGAGCGAGTGGCTGTGCGGTGCTGTGTTGCCGGCTGGGGTTAAACCACGACAGTCCTTTTTGGTGCCCGATGTGGGGCATGATGGGTTGAGATAACAACAGATCTGACCAGAGTATGTTAAAACAAATTTGTTATAAGCATTCATTATAATAGCTTAGTAGTTGCTGGTCACAATGTTGATTTATTTCAAAGTTGTCAAAATTTATCTCAAAGTTGTTGTATTTGTTCTCAGAGTTGTGTTATGTCAAACCTTACTTGCCGTATATACTGTTTATCAGTATTTATGTGCTGTTTATTGCCTCTGGGAGGTGGATTAAGGTTATCGCTTTGCTGTACTGTGTAACACTGGCTTATGGTATGATAAAATTGTTGGTCATGAGATCAATCTGGTATTTGTACTTAGCATTGCCATCACCTCTGTACTTTGGGAGCCATCTATCAGAAATTATTAATAATTACACTTTTTACTTTTTCTCCTCGGAGAGCCAACCTGTGGGGAAAACACCTTTCTCCATCTTCCCCTTCCTCTCCAGGCTAATTACAATAGCTCTTGAGAACTTTGAATATCCTTGGGATGTTCAAACCAGCATGTTCCTATTGCTATGTCTCCTGAATGTGCGTCAGGTCTGGCTTAGGGTTAAACAACTACTTAAGAATACTGCAGCTACTCCAACCCCTGCGACAGGGACTGCAGTTACTTCAACCTTGGTGACAGGCACTGTGGCTACTCAAATCCTGGTGACAAGCACTGTGGCTGAACCAAAGGACCAACCCATGCTGGTATCAGTCACCCCCCTGCCAAGAAGAAATCTTGGAAGCGAAAGTCAGCTCTAGTAAGGGATGAAGAAGCTTCTCCTCAGAGGGAGCACAAGGAAGAAGCATACTGCTCCACCAGCGAGGAGGCAGACTACTCTAAAGCAGGGCCATCATGAGAACGGGAGGAGGAAAATGAAGAATTCCGCGCTTCCCCCTGATGAAGAACTCAGTGGGAGGGTTCCTCCACTTCCTCGGAGGGAGAAGAACAACTCATAAAGAAGATGGTAACCACCCAATCCCTATCCCTGAGTGAGCTGCGAGATATGCACAAAAATTTCAGCCATCATCCAGGCGAGCACATTGTCACCTGGCTGGTCCGATGCTGGGATAATGGGGCCAGTAGCCTGGAATTAGGGGGTAAGGAAGCCAAACAGCTGGGATCCCTTTCTAGGGAAGGGAGCATTGACAAAGCAATTGGAAGAGGGGCACAAGTCCTCAGCCTCTGGACGTGACTCCTGTCAGGTGTGAAGGAAAGGTATCTCTTCAAGGAAGATGTTATATATTGCCCAGGCAAATGGACCATCATGGAGAAAGGTATCCAGTACCTGAGGGAACTGGCCATGCTGGAGGTGATTTATGATGACCTGAACAACAAACAGTTATCCAAAGATCCAGACAAAGTCCAGTACACATGACCCATGTGACAGAAGTTGGTACGAAGCGCACCAGCATTGTATGCCAACTCATTGACGATACTGACCTGGAAAGATGAAGAGGGACCAAAGGTGGACGAAGCAGCTAGCCAACTCCAGGAATACAAAGAAAGTCTCTCTTCCTCCCTCGTTTTGGCTGTGGAGAAGCTCTGCCAGGAGTCCCAGCGATTCAGAGGATATGTTCTACTCCCCACATGTACGGACCGGTATCTCAGCTATTAGGCGTCAGCATTCTTCTGCTCAAGAGAGAAGATATAGAGGGTACACACCACGGGGGACCCTATGGTTTTACCTGCATGACCATGGAAAGGACATGAGGAAGTGGGATGGAAAACCTACCTCAACCCTAGAGGCATGGGTATGTGAGTTGCAAGGAAAAACAATCACCAAAGGGGGTTCTTCTAGGAAAACTGCTGCTCCAGTTTCCAGTGGGCAGTTCCCCAGACAGAGTAAAAGGGCTGATCTGATCTTAATGAAGGGATTTTGATTCACATTTACAAGATGCAGGTAATGAATACTATGACCAGGACTAGAGGGGCCCTGCCTCCAGCCAGGTGGAGGAAAGGGACAACCAGGTTTATGGGACTGTGGATTCGATGGCCTGGCCCATCAGACCCACAGGAGTATAAGGCTCTAGTAGACACCGGTGCACAGTGTACCCTAATGCCATCAAGCTATCCAGGGGCAGAACCCATCTGTATTTCTGGAGTGACAGGGGGATCCCAACACCTAACTGTATTGGAGGCTGAAGTGAGCCTAACTGGGAATAGGGGCAAAAGCACCCCATTGTGACTGGCCCAGAGGCTCCGTGCATCCTTGGCATAGACTGCTTCAGGAGAATGTATTTCAAGGACCCAAAAGGGTACCGGTGGGCTTTTGGTATAGCTGCCTTGGAGATGGAGGAAATTAAACAGCTGTCCACCTTGCCTGGTCTCTCAGAGGACGCTTCTGTTGTGGGGTTGCTGAGGGTTGAAGAACAACAGGTGCCGACTGCTACCACAACAGTGCACTGGAGGCAATATCGTACCAACCGAGACTCCCTGATTCCCATCCATAAGCTCATTCATTGAGTGGAGAGCCAAGGAGCGATCAGCAAGACTTGCTCACCCTTTAACAGTCCTATATGGCCAGTGCAAAAGTATACTGGAGAGTGGAGACTGACAGTAGACTACTGTGGCCTGAATGAAGTCATGCCACCACCGAGTGCTGCCGTGCCAGACATGCTGGAACTTCAGTATGAACTGGGGTCAAAAGCAGCCAAGTGGTATGCTACAACTGACATTGCTAATGTGTTTTTCTCAATCCCTTTGGCAGCAGAGTGGAGGCCACCGTTTGCTTTCACTTGGAGGGGTGTCCAGTACACATGGAATCGACTGCCCCAGGGGTGGAAACACAGCCCTGCCATTTGCCATGGACTGATTCAGACTGCACTGGAACAAGGTAAGGCTCTGGAACATCTGCAGTACATTGATGACATCATTGTGTGGGCAACACAGCAGAAGAAGTTTTTGAGAAAGGGAAGAAAATAGTCCAAATCCTCCTGAAAGCCGGTTTTGCCATAAAACAAAGTAAGGTCAAGGGACTTGCACAGGAGATCCACTTTTTAGGAATAAAATGGCAAGATGGACATTGTCAGATCCCAATGGATGTGATTAACAAAATAACAGCCATGTCTCCACCAAGCAGTAAAAAAGAAACACAAGCTTTCTTAGGCATTTGTGGGTTTTTGGAGAATGCATATTCCAAATTACAGTCTGATCGTAAGCCCTCTCTATCAAGTGACCCAGAAGAAGAACAATTTCAAATGGGGCCCTGAGCAACAACAAGCCTTTGAACAAATTAAACAGGAGACAGTTCATGCAGTAGCCCTTGGGCCAGTCCAGGCAGGGCAGGATGTAAAACATGTGCTCTACAATGCAGCTGGGAAGAATGACCCTACTTGGAGCCTCTGGCAGAAAGCACCAGGGGAGACTCGAGGTCGACCCCTAGGGTTTTGGAGTCAGGGCTATAGAGTATCTGAGGCCTGCTATACTCCAACTGAAAAAGAGATCTTGGCAGCATATGAATGGGTTTGAGCTGCTTCAGAAGTGGTTGGTGCTGAAGCACAGTTCCTCCTGGCACCCCGGCTGCCGGTGCTGGGCTGGATGTTCACAGGGAGGGTCCCCTCTACACATCAGGCAACTGATGCTACATGGAGTAAGTGGGTGACACAGATCACACAACAGGCTGAAATAGGAAACCCCAGTCACCCAGGGATCTTGGAATTAATCATGGACTGGCCAGAAGGCAAAGATTTTGGAATATCACCAGAGGAGGAGGTGATGCATGCTGAATAGGCCCCACTGTATAATAAACTGCAAGAAAATGAGAAGCCATATGCCCTGTTCACTGATGGGTCCTTTCATCTTGTGGGAAAGCATCGGAGGTGGAAGGCTGCTGTATGGAGTCCTACACGACAAGTTGTAGAAACTGCTGAAGGAGAAGGTGAATCAAATCAGTTTGCAGAGGTGAAAGCCATCCAGCTGGCTCTAGATACTGATGAAGGAGAAAAATGGCCCATACTTTATTGCTATACTGATTCATGGATGACAGCAAATGCCCTGTGGTGGTGGTTACAGCAATGGAAGCAGAGCAACTGGCAGCACAGAGGTAAACCCATCTGGGCTGCTGCATTGTGGCAAGGTATTGCTGCCCGGGTAGAGAATCTGGTTGTAAAAGTACATCATGTAGATGTGTGACATTACCATATTCCATGGTTCTTTTATCATTATTGTTATTGTTATTTTCTCTTCATTTGCTGTCCTATTAAACTGTCTTTGTCTCAGCTCACGGGTTTTGCTTTTTATTTTTCCTGATTCTCTCTCCTTCCCACAGGGGAGTGGGGGGAAGGTGAGCAAGCAGCTATGTGGTACTTAGTTGCCGTCTGGGGTTAAATCACAACAAACTCACATCATGGCTTACAACAATTTAAAGGTATATCTATTATAATCTCCACTCCTGGTCCCTTTGGGCCAGGTTATAGGGTTTAATGTTGTAATGAACTCCTCCCCTTGCTCCTAGCCTGGCTAGCAACAAGGGGTTCCTGCTATAGTAATTCCCATAACATGCAACTCAAATCTTGGGTTACAACAATTTAAAGGTATTTGCATTACAATCTCCACCCCGGTCCCTTTGGACCAGACCATTGGGTTTAACATTGCAATGAACTCCTCCCCTTGCCCCTGCTCCAGCTTGGACTTATCCACAGACTGCAGTCCCTTAGGGGTGTACCTGCTCCAAATGGAGCCTTATCTATGAGCCACAGTCTCTCCAGGGGTATACCTGCTGCGGCACAGACTTATCCACAGCCAGAGTCGCTTTGAGGTGCACCTGTTCTAGCGTGGTCTTCTCCATGGGCCACAATGCCTTCAGAGAAATACCTGCTCCAGTGTGGCCTTACCCACAGCCACAGTCCCTTCAGAAGTAAACTTGCTCCAACACGGCCTTACCCACAGCTGCAGTCCCTTCAGGGGTATGCCTGCCCTGTCCTGGGCTTATCCATGACCACACGCTTTGAGGTGCTCCATCATGCACAGCCACTGATGCTTCAAGGTATACTGGCTGCAGCATGGACTTATCAACAGCCAGAGATGCTTTGAGGTGTACCTTCTCCAGTGTGGGCTTATCCTTGGGCCACAATCTGTTCAGAGGTACAGCTGCTGCGGCACAGGCATAACAATGGCCACAGATGCTTCGAGATGTACCTGCTCTGGCATGGGCTTATCCACAGCCACAGATGCTTCCAGGTGTCCCGCTCCCATGTGGACTCATCCACAGGTCACAGTCCATTCAACTCAAGTTCACACTGGAGTTCCAGCCTGTCCAGTACAGCAGCACAGAAACAGCAGCGATGCCCTGGCCATCTGCCAGCCCATGTGTATGGCTATTGCTCTTATCAAAATGCTCCCAGGTACAGCAGAGTAAGATGATAAGCAGTACAGCAAGCAGAGAAATCAAAAAGCAGCCACTAACGAGCACCAGACTCTAATGTACAGTAAGGCAAGCCCCATGGCAAGCATAGAAGTCTGCCAGTTAATAGCTGAACAGCAATAACAGCTATAAATTCGATATAGCATATTCCAATCAAACCTGTCGTTATGTCGAACCCTTTGAGCCCCATGTTGGGCGCCAAAAAGGACTCTTGTGGTTTAACCCCATGTGAGAGACTGAAAGAGTTAATGTCTCAAACATTGTGGCGATGCAAGGCGCTATTTGCATGGCGACAGCAGGTCGGCAAGCACAGGGTGGGGGAGAGTGGGAGCAGGACGTGGAGAACACGTCGGAGGATGCGCGGTTCTGGGTTCCAACGGACCTTACCATGTATGGCCAGAGGTCACACAGGGTTGATGTGAGGAAGGGGCTTGCGACCACCCGAGAGACCCGTTGTGACTACCCCCCTCCCCCAGCACCCGCTCAGAAGATTGAGAACTTTCTACAACAAGAACCATGTCAGTCCTGAAGGGGCATACCTGGAGGCGGGGATTAGCTTATAAAAGACATGTCCCCCAGGGAACTGCATGCGTGCCCACCACTGGAGGATTGCCACGTCTGTCATCATCATCGCGGGACCCAAGGGTGGTGATACTTTTTCTTTCTCTTTCCTCCTCTCTTTTCCTTTCCTTTTCTCGCTTCTCTCTTCCTCTGCTCTTCCAATATATGTAAATATATTTGGGATAAATTCTGACGGGTTGCCTGGAAAATAGCTCCATTGCCAAATCACCTCTGTTCATTCGTTGGGCTTGCCAGTTCATTAAGTCTTTCTGTTTGTGGAATTCTCCAGTTAATAAAGTTGCTGGCCAGACTGTTCCTCTGAGTCATTGTCATGACTCTACTGACCACACAGCTCTGCTGAGCAGAGATCGGCCTTTGTCGGTACACAAACCCTTGGGGAATCAAAAAGATTCACCCATCTCGCAACCCACCGAGTGGGAAGAGACACCCCAGCCGGCAACTAAGCACCACACAGCCACTCGCTCACTCCCTCCCCAGTGGAATGGGGGAGGGAGTCAGAGCAGTAAAAGTGAGAAAACACGTGGTTTGAGATAAAGACCATTTAATAAGTAAAGCAAAAGCTGCGCATGCAAGCAAAGCAAAACAAGGAATTCATTCAGTACTTCCCATCGGCAGGCAGCTGTTCAGCCATCTCCAGGAAAGCAGGGCTCTAGCACACGTAATGGTTACTTGGGAAGACAAAATGTGATAACTATGAATGTCCCCACCTTCCTTCTTCCCCCAGCTTCATATTGCTGAACATGTCATCATAGAGTATGGAATATCCCTTTGGTCAGTTTGGGTCAGCTGTCCCAGCTGTGTCCCCTCCCAGCATCTTGTGAACCCCCAGCCTACTTGCTGGTCGGGTGATGTGAGAAGCAGAAAAGGCCTTGACTCTGTGTAAGCACTGCTCAGCAATAACTAAAACATCTCTATATTATCAACACTGTTTTCAGCGCAAATCTAAAACATAGCCCCATGCTAGCTACTATAAAGAAAAGTAACTCTATCCCAGCCAAAACCAGCACACTGATGCACTCAGTTCCACTCGAAAGCATTCTATCATTCTTCATCACATGCTGTAGAGGCCGGCAGGTGTCCCCTAATAAAGTTAATCCCAATTTGAAACAGCCTATTTTAACTAAGCCCTTTACCAAAAAAACAAAAGAAAAAAACCACCATCATCCTTGCCAAGAGTACCAAAGCCATGACAAAAAGCTTCAATAACTGTATTACAGATATGTAGATAATGTTTCACTGATAAAGAAATATTCCTTTCTATTGTATTTCTAAGTTCACTCTCACTTTCCCTTTTATTCCTACATCAAACCCAAATCTGATTTTTCTTCAGGTTCTAAATAACTTCCAAATCCTAACACAGACTTGCATCTGACCTTTTTTTTGTTTTCTAGGTATCTGCTTCCTTTTCAAACATCTCACTTCCCAAATAAAGCAGCTTCCTTGAACTTGTAAGCTGCATGATCTCTCAGCCCTCAAATGATTTTTCTCATCTCTTATTTTTCACTTTGTTTCCAGTGCTGGTCTATCTCCAGCCAAATTCTTTAAAAAAAGATCAAATCGAGCTATCAAACTAGAAAAAGCTGAAGAATTTATTGTATTCAATGTTGTGTATCAGTGTCCTTCCCACTCCTCCTCTGTTACTATTATATATTGTCTGTTCACATCTTTTAGGTATCACAGGTGCTCAGACTGCTTGGGAGAAACTGTTAAATGTTTTACGTGCGGTATAATGTAAGATATCACATGATCTTTTTTATTACAATAGCAAAAAACTACTAGTGAAAATCATGCAAATGGGCACTGAAAATATGTATCAGATTTGAAGATACAAAACATTTACAGAGAATCTTTTAAGGCCAAGAGAGAGGTTAAACATTTCTAGATCTGAATACAAACGAACTTCAGAGGTATTTGATATCCAAACCCACATCTGGATCAAAAGTTTTCAGATACACAACTTTTATTAAAACAAAAAAAATACTGTTTCTAGTTAGTGTGTTTCTCTTTCAGACAATCAAAATCCCTATTTCTATCCAAATTTTGCAGATCAAAGCCCTCAACAGTAAATTAGTAGACTTTCCAGTTACACATACAGATACTCACATTGCTGCCTAACCTTAGGCACGCAGCCTGTGTGACAGAGGTACAAGCCTGTATTCCAAGTACATTCAAAGAGGCATGCTAATGAGGCTTCTAATTCAGACACATACACTAGATGTCTTAATATGGACAATAAGAATTTCACCCATACCAGCAATGGGACTAGTTTTCAAGCAGATATTATGCAGAACAATGGCAGAATCTGACTTACAACATATAGCAACTGCAGGAAGTCTAAGGTGTTCTGTACTAAACCATAATACAGGCATACTATTTAGAAGGTAAAAAGTTTACCTAAACAGCATTAGCAATTGCAAGAGAAAATGTGTCAAGTCTAATGATTATTTTTTCCTCAGAACACTGTGAATGTTCTGAAAGGTGCATTAAATATTGATCTGTTTCTGAGTATCAGCATCCAATCCTTCTGTATGGTTGCTTTTGTGACTCATCCGGTGAGGAGCTCAGTAATTTCTTTAAAGTGCTGTTACTTTTACCAGACCAGGCTTAAGGTACACAGTGCTTCTCTGATATATTTTTTTTTTAAATGTTTGAGACTTACTATGAGATAAACTAACATGTACATAGTTTATTCCACTATTCTAAGCCTTCAAATGAAAAACGTACTTACCATGACAAAATGACCTTTGAACTATTCCCATAGGAAGTTAGATTGCTTGCCATTCTCCAAGCAAGCGGATGCTTTGAAAAATACTCTGCATACTTTAGTTGCTCTGCAGGAAACGACATACAGCCAAACAAAGAAAGATGACTCAAACACAATTATTTAGTAACACACTTCATTTTAGCCACAATTTTATTGATGGATTGTTGTTGATACATACTAAGCATTCAGAGAAGTTGGGTATATTAACTTGAAGTGCTTTTTCTGTGAGCATTTATGCAAACAAAATACTTGGTGTTCATATAAAGCAAACACAAAAGACAAATATACAAAGTAAAAATGAATTAATTTTCAAGGTAGTGCAGCAGTCTCATAAGTTTTGCAATTGTTGAATTCTGTCACTAAATCACCTTAGGTAGTGGCTGATTAATACTTCTTCACACAGTGACTGGAATACCCTGTATTTTAAATTCACAGTGGACCGGCCCAAGTATATATACACTTAATTTTGTTATGAAATTTGCAGGTCTGCTCATGTAATCAGGTAAGAGCTACTCCCAGCTCTGCATATATGAAGAAAATCTATGTAAAGCTCAGACAGCTCAATTTGCAGGCTTTGCACAATGCATTTAACATTGGAGTTTTATTAGCAGAAATCTATTTGCTGTACCTAGTGCTACCAACTTTAGTGGAATTCTACTTCAGTCCTAGTCTAACTGTATTGTATACAGTTTTAATTTACCTTTCTAGCTTGGGTGAAATGGGTATTTTGTTATCAGCATTGGAAAGGAAGTCCTACCAACCATCTCAGGTACGGATAAGGCATATGGTGGGAGAAAATTATCTGGGGGACAAGGGAAGTGAGTAAGTGGAGATCTGAGAAGGTGACTGGAAATAAATATGGAAGAAGGGTCCCAAAATTAAAGTGAACAGGATTCATGAACATGGAATGACTGAGTAGACCTAACAGAGGATTTTCCTCTCCAGGACAGGTAGACACCTGTCCTTGTCAAACTTTATGTTTGTGCCTCAACAGTACTAGGGTCTGACAGACAATTCCAGGAAACAAAGTTTAAAGATCCACTACGAACATTTTGCTGAAATACTCCATTAATATACTTCTTTTCTGGGGAGGAAAAAAATAAGTTTAAAAACTTAACTCATCTCTCACCTTTAAATTCTCTTTGGTGCAATGTAACGGAAAGTACTGGACAATTAGCTGAGTAGTAAGTGCTACTGTGCCAACTGTGTCACATTTGCCATCATGAGACACTTCCCAGAAATCCAGAGAGTTAACAATGAAAAGTTTTCAGGCAGCAGTTTGTTATTTTATGTTTGCTACTGTGTTCTGTGAATTTTATTGATGCTTATTTTCAGCTCCTTTTTTAGACTGGCTAATAAAAATTTCTGTTAATAAAATTCTGTGGCTCTCTACAGAGTAGTCTGCTTGCACTTGAATATTGCCTGCAAGTAAAGTCTGTATTGCCAGAAAACCACATTTGAAATTAACAAGGCGAGAAATGAACTGATACCACTGTCCTCCATCATAATAAATTCCTAAAAGCATTTTACCATGATTCTTCCTACCTTCCACTAAGAGTTTGTGTATGCAATCTAGAAAGTACTCATTTGTGATACACTAATTGATTATCCTTGAGCAAATCTATGCCTGTATTCATACTCTGTCCAAAAAATGCAACTAATAACAGGGTTAGAATACAGCTCAGTCCTTAGTAGTTTATAGTAGATATGGGAAGAAAACACAAGGCAATGGTCTAAACTTTGGAAGACAGTCCTGTTTCTGGTATCATGAAGCTCAGCCTTTACATGAGGCAGTAGTCTTCAGTAAGACCCCTATCTAAGAAAAATTCTGGGGTTTTGTACACCAATGTAAGAGGGAGAAAAATCTGTCTCACAGTGCAAGTATTCCATAATTATTTTTTATTTAATTTGACCTGAATAAAATAGCCTTACCCAACTGATTTTGCATTTTATATGACTGATATAACCTGCCTTCTATATTTGTATTCACATGGAATATTTCTATCAGATATAAAGGACACCGCCCAGGATGCTGTCAGCTGCCTTTGCCACAAGGGCACATTGCTGGCTCATGCTCAACCTGTTGTCCACTAGGACCTCCAGGTCCTTCTCTGCACAGCTGCTTTCCAGCTGATTGGTCCCCAGCATGTACTGGTGCATGGGGTTGTTCCTCCCCAGGTGCAGGACTCCATGCTTCCCTTTGTTGAACCCCATGAAGCTGCTGTCTGCCCATTTCTCCAGCCTGTTGAGGCCCCTCTGAATGGCAGCACACTCATCTGGTGTATCAGTCACTCCCAATTTTGTATCATATGCAAACTTGCTGAGGGTGCACATGGTCCCATCATACAGTTCATTATAAAGAGGTTAAACAGTATGGAACCCAGTATTGACCCTTGGGGTATACTACTAGGGACTGGCCTCCAGCTGGACTCTATGCCGCTGGTCACAGCCCTCTAAGCCTGGCAGTTGAGCCAATTTTCAGTTCATCTCAGTATTTGATCCGTATTTTATCAGCTTGTCTATGAGGATGTTATGGGACACAGTGTCAAAAGCCTGACTAAATCCAAAGTAAATAACATCCACTGCTCTCCCCTCATCCACCAAGCCAGTCATCTCATTTTAGAAAGCTACCAGGTTGGTTAAGCACAATCTTCTCTTTGTAAATCCATGCTGAATACTGCCAATCACTTTCTTATCCTTCCTTTGTCTGGAAATGGTTTCCAGAATTATTTGCTCCATCACCTTCCGAGGAATCTACATGAGGCTGACTGGCCTGTAGTTGCCCATATCGTCCTTATTGCCCTTCTTGAAGACAGGAGTGACATTTGCTTTCTTCTAGTCCTCAGGAACCTTCCCTGATGCCCATGACCTTTCAAAGATAACTGAAAGTGGCATCTCAATGACATCAGCCAGCTCCCCCAGCACTCACAGGTGCATCCCATCAGGGTTCATGGACTTGTGTGTCCAGTTTGCTTCAATGTTCTCCTTCTCTACAAAGGCTAAGTCTTCCTTGCTCCTGACTTTTTCTCTCACCTCTGGGACCCAAGATTTCTGAAGGCCAGCCTTATCAGGAAAGGCCAAGGCAAAGAAGGCAATGAGTACTTCAGCCTTTTCTATGTCCTTTGTCGTCAGTTCCCCTGCCCCATTTAGCAGTGAGCCCACATTTTCCCTGGTCTTCCTTTTGCTGCTGATGTCCTTGTTGAAGCCCTTCTTGTTGCCCTTCATGCTCCTCAGCAGATTTAACTCCAGGTGAGCTTTGGCTTTCCTAAGGCCATCCCTGCATGCTCAGGCATTGACTCAATATTACTCCTGGCTTTTTATCCTTGAGTACAGTCAGGAGCTCCTTGTTCATCCATGCGGGCCTGTGCTTGATTTTCTGCTCATTGTGATGGACCATTCTTGAGCTTGGAGTTGGAGGAGATGATCCTTGAAAATCAACTAGCTCTCCTGGACCCCTTTTCTCTCCAGGATTGTACCCCATGGGATTCTTCCAGACAGATACCTGAAAAGGCTAAAGTCTGCTCTGCTAGAGTCCAGGATTGTGATCCTGCTTTTTGCCCTACTTCTTCCTTGTAGTATCCTGAACTCTGCCATCTCATTGTCACTACAGCCAAGGATGTCTCCCAGTCTTCACAGATATGAGATGATCCTAAAGCTTTTCACAGCCCAATAAAAGCTATATCTATCTTATTTAAAAATATTTTTAAAGTGATAAAGGTTTTAGTAAAATGGTCTTAATGTTGGCAAATTGTTTATAAATTTTACTTCCTGACTCTTCTGGAGACTATTAGAAATGGTATAGCTAAAGTTTTGCAAAATATCTGATGTCAAAGAATATCTAACGTGTAGAACAAAACAGAGAATTTTGACTTAATTTAGCAGATCTTTTCAGATTTTTTTCTTTTCAGAGGCATTAAGCTTTTGCATTGCATATGTGGATTCACTTTGAATATGATGCAACTAATTTGTATCAATAGGTTGAACTTCAGAGAAATCGGTTGACAGAAGACATAAGCACTTCACTTTAAATGTCTAACATTCAGCATAACAAAAAATGCTAAATCAAGGATAAAAAATTGATTTGATCACAGATTAAAGTGAAAACAAAACTGAAGAGTTTAAAGACAGTCTGTATTTACACAGAGATACTTGTTACTTTCAACATTTCCTTATTATTGCCTGCTTCCTCTTTTTTAAATTATTATTATTAATATTTAGTTGACTAGAGACCTGATTTTTGTAGTGATCTGTAACTGAAAAATGCATTGCAGAATTGAGAGACCCAGATCTTGCAAGACCTAGAGGGCAGCAGTGAACCTGTTTCTATTCATCAAGCTACAGCAGGAAACAAAGAGTTAACTGATCATATACATTGCAGTATCTCATGCTCAAGTTAGATCACCATGGAATATTTGTTATTTGTGCCAATAGCTCACATCTCTAACAAAGTAAATGAGAGCTGGTGAAATTTCACCTACTTACAAAAGACCCAGAAGGATGGTCAAAGCTACTCCAAATTAAATATTCCAAAAATCTGATCAGGCTCAGCTTTTTTCTAGATTTTGCTACTCATCTTGTCAAAAAGGAATGGCAGGTGTTATATTAATGATGAGAGGGACATATATCTGAGACAGCAAATTGTATCTAATCACATATTCTGTTTGAAATATGGCCATGAATAAAATCTGGTCCTCTGTATACGGATAAATGTATTTTGTCACTGAGGCAGATAGGTGTCTTTTCAAAATCCCAGTGATTATATATATCTGCATTTTAAAATATACTTATTTGACATCTGCCCCAAAGTAATTTTCTTTTTTTTTTTTCAGTACACAGGAATTTATTTTTTCACTTACACGTCTCAAAGAAACCCCAGCAAAATCCCCAAAATCTTTATTAATTTTCTTTTCCTACGTTAAAATATTTTACTTCCAACAGTATAATGCTGTGTACATTTTAACCCTCTCCATTGATACTGTCCAGGTGATAAACTCAACAGCTCAAATCTGAGCAACACCTGGAATTAACAGAAGTTGACTGAAATATCCACATATGAAGCAGTAAAATACCCACAGCTGGATTAGTACAATGAGCTCTTTTGCCTGTTTGGGACTAGACCAGTAACCAAGGTACATATTGTGCTCACAATTATGTTCTTTCTTCTGATAAACTAAAACTGTATTAACCGAGTTTATATGAGCAGTACCTATTTAAAATCCCAAACAATCTGGTTGCAAAGAATCTGATCATGGCCACAGTATACCCTTGAAACTGCAATTTAATCTTGAAAGACTTCTGAACTCAAGAAGACTAAAGTACAAGGATATTGAAATCATCCTTGAAAATACATCTGGCAACAAGAAAGCCTAAGTTTCATATACATGTTAAACCACCTGTTGTGGTTTAACCCCAGCTGGCAACTACACACCACACAGGCACTCACTCACTCCCCCCCCCCCCCCAGTGGGATGGGGGAGAGAATCAGAAGGGTAAACGTGAGAAAACTTGTGGGTTGAAATAAAAAGTTTAATAATTAAAGAGAAATAATACTTTTAAAAAAATCTAAGGAAAAGGGGAAAGAAAATAACAAAGAGAGAGGAAAATAAAACCCAAGAAAGACAAGTGATGCAAATGAAAATAATCGCCCACCACCAACTGACCAATGCCCAGGCAGTCCCTGAAGCAGTGCCCCTCCCCAACCTCCTCCCCAGTTTTATTGCTGGGCATGACATCATATGGTATGTGATAACTCTTTGGTCAGTAGGGGTCAGCTGTCCCAGCTGTGTCCCCTCCCAGCATCTTGTGAACCCCCAGACTACTCACTGGCGGGGTGGTGTGAGGAGCAGAAAAGGCCTTGACTCTGTGTAAGCACTGCTCAGCAATAACTAAAACATCAGTGTGTTATCAGCATTGTTTTCAGCACAAATCCAAAACATAGCCCCATACTAGCTACTATGAAGAAAATTAACTCTATCCCAGCTAAAACCAGTACAACATCCTAAAAATTAATTTTACACTGCCTCTTCACTTATACAAGCATTTGTTCTGCCATGAGGTGTGCCAGCATAAATTGTTTTCTTTCCCCCTCATATTCTCTTTGTGTGCTTGATAGAAACACACAAAAAAATCCTGAAAGGCAGAGAAAAAAAAATAATCACATAATAGGCAAGCAACTTCCATTTTTGTCATAATGAAAGAGAAAGTGTGCCTTGAAGTTTGGAGGCCACTAAGGACTGTTTTCCATCTGGCCCAAATGAGGCATTTGTCCTCCATCTGACACGCATCTCATAACTTTCTCAAATACCAGCAGACCCTGGCACCCTCTTCTACTTCTAACACTTAGCAGGTATTAGGCATGGAAACTGTAAGTAGCTGGTAAGTACACAGAGCCAAAAGAGACCAGAAGGCGTGGAAGGGAGCCACAAAAGATTCATCTAGTATTACAGGAGGACTCAGCCAGCTACCAACTCTTCTCGGTAGACCTTAACTACACAGGAGCTAGAATTTCTTTACAGTGGAGAACTGACAATGGTCTTGATGGACTTCTGATGGTATAAACTACAGCTGTTCATAGAGACAATTCCTCTGGGCAAAAATCTGCTTTAGCCAGGCACAGCTGTCTACACAGCATTTTTTTGAGAGTTAGCATGGGTATCTCTACATTGCCCCACACAGCTTTAATCCAGAGAACAGTGACAGTCACAAAGACCTCAAATTGGAGATCGTGCCTTTTGCTATGGAGTCATTCCCAAGAGAAGCCTAGAATCAAACAAATTTTAAAGAACAATTACTTTTTTGGAACTGTACGCAACTGTAGCATTCATCCTCAATCACAATGTAAGGTCAAGGTTTTTGTATTAGTCTCAGTGACATTTAAAATACATGAGATAAGACCAACAAACTGATAAAGTAACAGACTACATAAAAAATTTATAGTATTTTTTTAATTGAAAAAATGAGGCATTGATCATAACCAAAAACATACTAGCCTCTTATCTTAACCTCCAGCACCTCTTTGCTTATTAAAACTTCACTAGCGTACTTGTTTCTATTAAAGTTCAAACTATTTTTCTAAAGTTTACTGAGTGTGGGCTTTCTGTAAGGAAAGCCGGAAGTGTTATGCTGCTTAAACAAACATTTATGGAAAGTAATATTTATTCTACAGAGCCAGAACATATTTGGTATTCTGTACAGGACATTTTTTTTTCTTAATTGAATTTGTCAATAATGCTACTCAGTTTTTTCTCAGTTTCTCTAAGAACAAGAGTGCAGTTTCATAAGACTTACAAATAAATAGCTTGTAGAAAACATTTACGCTTTATGATCCCATTAATTCTACCATCCCTGTACGTTAATAACTCTATCTAGCTTTTAAATAAATACATCAAAATTCATAATACCTTTTGAGGTACATGAATAGAAATCACCGGAAGCTCCTGACTTGAAATCTTTCTGATAATTATTATCAAGAAACTACGCTTCACCTCGTGGTGGTTTTCTGTTATCTTCCACAGAGCTTTGTGGCACACGTTGTACTGAACCTACAGGATTGATCATGAGCTCTAGAGGGAATGTGCCGTAGAGGAAGGCCAGAAACAGTTCTTTTAATCTTCAACATTTGTTTCATTTATACTATATCACCAAGTACAAATACTGCAGAGTGAGGTTTGCTCTGTGCTTCTAGCTTTTTACTTGCAAAGCCGTTACAATTTCAGTAACCTGGTGTGACATAGTGATACTGAATACAGCTGTCCTCCAAAGATGTCAGCTTTTTCAATTTAGAAAAGTATTCCACAGCGAAAGGTACACATATGCAACATGAAGAGGCAAAATGTTTATAAACTTTTTTTTTTTTTTAAAGAATGTAAACAAAGGCGATTTGCTACATACCTACGGTACCGGGTGGAGGTGCCCTGGTGCTGGCAGCAGCAGCAATGGTGGTGGCGGCAGCAGGGGTGGCCACCTGTGAGGAGCGGCCAGGGCTGCCCCATGCCGGACACAGCCGGTTCCAGCCGGCTCCAACGGCCCCACCGCAGGGCCCAGCTGAGCCCCTCAGCCACGGGCGGGCGCCTCGGGGAAAGCCTGGGGAAGGAAGGGCAAAACGCTGCCCGGCAGCCGGGGCTGAGGGAAACGGGGTGAGAAACAGCCCTGCGAGCCCCGAGGGGAGAGCAGGAGGAGGGCAGGAGCTGCTCCAGGCGCCCCGGCAGAGAGGCCCCTGCGGCCCCGGCAGAGACCCCGGTGGGGCGGGTGTTTCCCTGCAGCCCGCGGGAAGGCCCCAGGCTGGAGCAGGGGAGGGGGTGAGGAGGAAGGAGCGGCAGAGAGGAGCTGTTGTGGACTGACCGCAGCCCCCCGTTCCCCTGCGTCGCTCAGGGGAGGAGTCGCGAGTGAAGGGGTGAAGGTGAGCCTGGGAAGAAGAGGGGATGGAGGAAAGATGTTTCAGTTTTTTTACTTTGTTCTCACCATCCAACTCTATTTTTAATTGGCAATAAATTAAATTAATTTTCCCCAAGTTGAGTCTGTTTTGCCCATGATGGTAATTGGTAAAGGATCTTCCTGTCTTTATCTTGACCCATGAGCTTTTCCGTCTTATGCCCACCCACTTTGTCCTGTTGAGGAGGAGGAGTGAGAGAGCAGCTGGGTGGGGATATGGCATCCGGCCATGGTCAACCCATCACAATTTTATAGAACTATGTTAGTATGAATACTTCATTAAAACATTTGCTTGAGAGACAGCTGGGTGGGGGTCTGACCAACCAAGGTGAACCCACCACACCTACCTACAACTCTGGGCACATAATGACTTGGATGTCTCAGGACTGAGACTCAGGACTGAGATGGAAAGAGGAGGCAGATTTAGTTACTGAATGCATGGCAGAATATCCCCAGGGAATTATACGATGGCCTCAAGCCCCCAGAAGAAGTTTTATTCTTAGAGATCTTTAAGTAACAAGCTTCTTATGTATATGTGGACTCAGGGGAGTTTGCTTGTTGTATTTGTAATACCGCTGGGAACAATAATCAGGTATACACAAAAAGCATTTGTCAATTATGCACAGGAAGTCACTGGATAGGAAAACTGCATCATTACATAGGCAAATCTGTATTCGTGCTATTGCCCTGTCTGCACACAAACATCTGCTATTTGCCAATCTTTGGGTATAGACTAGTTGTATGTTTCCAAGTGAATTCTCAGTGAAAGAACATTTTCTTTGCTAGTGCATGTTGTTTGTTTATCACTAATCCTGACTGACTGCCACACAATTTGTAGCATAAAATGAACATCTGTGTACTGAAGTAATGCTGATCTGTGCAAGGCAAAAAGAGCCTAGATAGGCTATAAAGATGATGATGATGACATTGTTCTTCCCTGCAATTAGAACTAAATACATTGGATTTTTGTGTCACTTTCCTGTGGATCATATCAATGTGTTTTACATGTAATTTTGTTATCCCACCTAGGTCACCTCTATTGCTTCCATTTTAGAAAGATATTACTGTTCAAGGTCACCAGCAAATCTGTTGGAAATCTAAGCACAAGACCCTGTCTGTCCAGTTCTTGCTCCAGTGCTCTCAAAAAAAGATTGAAAGCATAAATAAGAAGCTTTTTTCTAGGAAGCATTAGCTTACTAAGTAAAGAAGGTAATAATTCACAACAGTGACACTATCACCAACTCTCCTCTCCATCCACCCAAATGTCTGAGCTAAAGCTGATTATATACCTCTGACTCATACTTAGTAGTCTTCCTGCTTCTACAAATAACATTTTTCAGAATGAAGGAGAATCATAGAATGGTTTGGGTTGGAAGGGACCTTAAAGATCATCTAGTTCCAAACCCCCTGCCATGGGCAGGGACACCTTCCACTAGATCAGGTTGCTCAAAGCTCTGTCTGACCTGGCCTTGAACACTTCCAGGGAGGGACCATCCACAACTTCTCTGGGCAACCTGTTCCAGTGCCTCACCACCCTCACAGTGAAGAATTTCTTCCTTATATCTAATCTAAATCTACCCTCTTTCAGTTTAAAACCATTACCTCTCGTCCTATCACTACACTCCCTGATAAAGAGTCCCTCCCCATCTTTCCTGTAGGCCCGCTTTAAGGATTGAAAGGCTGCTATAAGGTCTCCCCAAAGCCTTCTCTTCTCCAGGCTAAACAATCCCAACTCTCTCAACCTGTCTCCATAGGGGAGGTGCTCCAGCCCCCTGATCATCTTGGTGGTCCTCCTCCGGACCTGCTTGAGAAGGTTGTGAAGAGACGATCCAGACCGAGCAGCAGTGCTTTGGTCGGGGGTCTGACCTTGTGTTGTGCTGGGCCCGAGCTTGCTCGGCAACTGCAAGCCCCAAGTTTGCCCAGCAACAGTGACATGACACGGCTGGGTGATGACCACAGCAACCCCCGAGGAAGGGTGTATAAACTGCTCCCGGAGAGCCCGATTCAAGCGCTCCTGAGGAACGGCTGGCCCGCGCCTTGGTGATCTCCCCTTACTTGGGATGCCAGGTAAGGACACTTTCCTGGGAATTGAGTGATATCTACTAGGTAGATTATGAGGAGTTTGGCATAGAAGCAGAAGAGTCCCCACTCACAGGGTGGTGTGATTGTTATCTACTTGATAAGTGCCTTATCCTAATAAACCTCACTTTGTGCCTTGGAACCTTATTCCTTCAAGGGGTAGAGAGTGGCAGGGGGTCTGACTGTGACACAGGTCCATGTCTTTCTTATGCTGGGGGCCCCAGAGCTGAACACAGTACTCCAGGTGGGGTCTCATGAGAGTGGAGTAGAGGGGTAGAATCACCTCCCTCAACCTGCTGGCCACACTTCTTTTGATGCAGCCCAGGATACGATTGGCTTTCTGGGCTGCAAGCGCACGTTGCCGGCTCATATTCAGTTTTTCATCCACCAATACCCCCAAGTCCTTCTCCGCAGGGCTTCTCTCAATCCACTCATCACCCAGCCTTTATCAATGTTTGGGACTGCCCTGATCCAGGTGCAGGGCCTTGCACTTGGCCTTGTTGAACTTCATGAGGTTCACAGGGGGCCCACTCCTCAAGCCTGTCAAGGTCCCTCTGGACAGCATCCCTTCCCTCTAGAGTATCAACCACACCACTCAGATCGGTGTCGTCCACAAACTTGCTGAGGGTGCGCTCAATCCCACTGTCCATGTCCCTGACAAAGATGTTAAATAATATTTGTCCCAAGACAGACCCCTGAGGGACACCACTTGTCACTGGTCTCCACCTGGACATTGAGCCGTTGACTGCAACTCTTTGGGTATGACCATCCAGCCAATTCCTTATCCACCGAGTGGTCCACCTGTCAAATTCATGTCTCTGCATTTTAGAGACAATGATGTTGTGCAAGAGTCCAGGTAGATGATGTCAGTTGCTCTTCCCTTGTCCACCAGTGCTGTAACGCCGTTCTAGAAGGCCACAAAATTTGTCAGGCACGATTTGCCCTTAGTGAAGCCATGTTGGCTGTCACCAAACACCTCTCTGTTTTCCATGTGCCTTAGCATAGCTTCCAGGAGGATCTGCTCCACGATCTTGCCAGGCACGGAGGTGAGACTGACCAGCCTGTACTTCCCCTAGAATTAACATTTGACCTTGCATCTTTTTAAGAGCTAAAGCGAAAATGAGTATCAGGCCATTTCTCAAGGATCTATATGAATGTCTTACTGGATACAGCACAGTTATAAATCTCAAATCACACCTTTGAATACTACTTGGGATAATTTAATATAAGTGTTATAAAAATAATGTCATCTGAAGCAACATGTACGATGACATTTATGAAACATGTATGATGACAACACAAGAACTGTCATACTGGATTAAATCTATTTCCATGTGTTTATACATCTTGTCTCAATGTCAAAGGCAGCTGAAACACCATTTAGTGGATAGCTAAGGAATCACTGATTTCTGAAAGTAGCTCCTTCTTCACTTTTTTTCCTGCTAATGAAGTTTTGAGTCTTAGGTGTTTCAGAAGTATCTTGTTGTAAATTTGAGATGGGGAATTTAAGGCTGGATATTCTGCAAGAAATTGAAATTCATGGAAATATTTTACTGAATTCCGTGGTAAATTAAATATATAGGCTCTCCTTACAGCCATTAAAAACAAACAAAAAACCAACCATAAACCAGAAAACCACCATCTTGTTCATTATTTACTATTAATGTGGAGGTTTTTCCACTGTTCATAGAAATGGAAGAATAATGTAAAAGCAACCTAAAAATGCTTCAATAGACTTTATTGCCATATGTAAGGAAAAAACATGTCATTGTTAAGGTGTAGTTAGATCTTTAAACAATCTTTTGATTCCCAAACTGCAAAAATTAACAGAATTAGCTGCAGCTAATGAGACAAAAGCATAATTATCTTGACTAGGTTTTATTAGAAGAGCATACAAGTTAGTATCCGGTATGAACAAATATGTTAACAGTTATTTTTTCCCCTCACTTCTTTTCTGCTATTTCAGGTAGGATAAGTTTCATGCTGTTACCTCTTCAAATATATCTTGAATAGATTCAAAAAGATTTGACAAATCTATACCAAAACCTTTGTTGCTCTGAAAGATTCAAAAAGAATTTGTTCCTCCTTTGCCTGTTTGCCTCCTATGGATAGTTGCTTTTGATCTGTAAAGGCCCTCTTTCTAATCCAAAAAGCTAACTTATTCCAGTAGCTCTAAAAGGAAATAGTTTTCTGCTGTCATTTATGCACTTATGGGCTCAAGGCTAGCTTATAACCGAAAGATAACGGCCAGATGACTCACAGGAAAGGTTTCTCTGAAAAACTAATTAATGCTCTGCATCACCTTTTAGAATGATGCCGTTTAACCTTATTTTGACACCCAGCTGAGTGAAGAAAATGAAGAGTCTCTTCCTTATAGTCTATGAACACTCCTAGGACGCAATAATTCTTGCGTCGAGGAAATCTTTAACAAAGATGTAACAAATCTTTGTTAAAATCCATAAGAAGATGTTAGTGAATCTGCATTACATGAAAGTATCTGTTTCAACAACAACAACAAAATTTAAATAAGTTTTATGAGTGTGCAGCAGTAGGTAATCTTCAACAACTTTTTCTATATATTGAAGAGAAGCTTTCAGAAGAGTAGTGTGTGACACATGAAACATTGATGTGGCAACTGTTTAAAAGACAATGCTGATAACTGTTTCATTGTTCTTTTAACTAGTTATATTATTTATTTTAGGTATTTTCACTGAAATTTAAAAGTAAAAAGAGAGATAATGCAGTTGTTAGTAAGGAAGCAATGGCACAGAAGTTGCACCAATTTATACCATCCATAAAATGAAATTCTTGGTTCCAGTAAGATGACTCACATTTTGCTCTCTAAGTAAGAAGGGCATACTTAACCTTTTAACTACAAAAGTTTGATTAATCTGAAGCTTTAAAATGACCTTTCATAACGTTTTTATATCTTTGTAGTCATAATGCGATGTAAAATGAGTTGTATGTCAAAGCTTGACTCAGATCATAAGTTATCTTTCATGTCATAAAAAGAACAGAAGATTCTACACAGAATAAAAACAAATGCATATGCATATCAGAACCTTATGAAAAAAAGAGTCAGCCAACATAAAAATGGTAGGTTTATGTATTTTTTTGCTGTACTCCTTAAAAGCCACACTGAAGTTTCAACAGGAAAAAAAAATCCAACTAAGATTGACAACTAATTCTTTCGTAGTACCAAATAGTAAAATATTGTTTTGACAATAGACAAATTAGACAATAGTGAAATTAGACACCTATCTGAAAGTCTTTGATAATAAAACAAACAAACAAACAAACCGAAGATCCTTTCTATTATCAAGTCAGACCTTTTTCATATTTCTACTGCTTTTAAACTTTTTTCAGGAAATTGTACAGCTCACAGAACAGCTTTGCTTTAACTGAGGCCGAGTTTCTTTCCACGTTTCACACATATCAAGGTCTTAGGTTCTAAAGCAACATTTTAGTTTGTTACTAATACATGAAAAACAGACTGTTACGAGTGTTTCTAGGCATTAAAGATCTCTTTATTACAGCTAGATTTGTTGAGCTACAAGATAGAAATAGGATTCTAAAATTCTAGGCTGAGAAATCGTTTCCTTTATTCCATTATTCATAAAACATTTCCTTTTTCGTATGATGTTTCAACAGTGCTTAATTTGGCTTTGCATTTTAAATAGCATATAAACCAATGGTGCATAACAAGAAGAAAGTAATGGGCCAATGTTCATGGCTGGCAAACAGTATCAATGATCTGTGATAAAATAAACTTTAAAACATGGTTAAAAAGGAGGAGGAATATTCTATTTAATTTGTTTATTACTGGAGAAGGCTTCAAGGAAAGATACAACTTTCAAATTCAGCCATGGATTTTAACTACTGTTATTCACTTATTGCACAAAATTTTAGTTCTGAGATGAGGAAGCAGCTAAAAATGTCCTTGTGAAATGTTATTTTCAATTGAATATTTTATTGTTGTCTACAAAAAGAAACAATGGCTGAGGTCATTTTGAAAGACTGTTCAGATCTGGATGGTCTCAGTTGGTCTGAAGAGCCAGATCCCTCAATTCTATATGATGTTCATGTCAAAGTTCAAATTTAAATCTAGTTTCAGACAGTGAATTGCATGACAGTTTCATAAGGTTTCACAAAATAGTTAAAATAAGAAAACTAGAAATTACTAATTTGAAATTAAAGACGATTTGACAAAAAATCACACACAACAGTCTAGTTTTTGCTCAAAAGCAAATGGAGAGCTTGTGGAATTAATGGAACAGAAATGTACTGTTTTCTGCAGATGAGCCTACTAATCAGCAACTGATTTTCACATTAAACTCAAATGCCATTCTAAGACATGTTGGATTTCATTCCAGAGAACTTATTTTATAGTCAGCCAATATATAGACTGACACGGGACACAAAATATGGACAAATGATCAGGTTATTTGAGAGAGAATGTACTCCACTCATGCAGATTTAAAGTGGCTTCCAGGCTTACTGGCCACATATTTTAAAAGAACTCTTCATTGGAGATATGTATATCTCCCAGTCAATCTGCTCAATTTTTGTGCTGAATTATGCCACAGCCCGCTCGCCTAGAATCACAGAATCACAGAATCATATAGGTTGGAAAAGACCTTTAAGATCATCGAGTCCAACCATAAACCTAACACTGCCAAAACCACCACTACACCATGTCCCTAAGCACCTCATCCAAACGTCCTTTAAATACCTCCAGGGATGGAGACTCAACCACTTCACTGGGCAGCCTGTTCCAATGCTTGATAACCCTCTCAGTGAAGAAAAATTTCCTAATATCCAGTCTAAACCTCCCCTGGCGCAACTTGAGGCCGTTTCCTCTTGTCCTATCACTTGTTACCTGGGAGAAGAGACCGACCCCCACCTCTCTACAGCCTCCTTTCAGGTAGTTGAAGAGAGCGATAAGGTCTCCCCTCAGCCTCCTTTTCTCGAGGCTAAACAGTCCCAGCTCCCTCAGCCGCTCCTCATAAGACTTCTGCTCCAGACCCTTCACCAGCTTCGTTGCCCTTCTCTGCACACGCTCCAGTACCTCAATATCCCTCTTGTAGTGGGGGGCCCAAAACTGAACACAGTATTCGAGGTGCAGCCTCACCAGTGCCATGAGAACATGACTGTTAGCTCAAATGTATACCATGCAGTAAGATGTGGTCTGAAAAGGGTGCCTGGTTAAGAGCCTAGACCTGCATGACATCCATAAATTGAGAACCTCGCTGGCCAAACCTATATATATATATATATGTTAATAGAAGTATACACACCCTAGTCCAACCAAAATCTACTTGTGCCTTTTACTTCCAGCAGTTTGAGTTTTATTTTATACCTGTATAGTTCACACCTGAAATACCTCCACAGCTCTCTCGAATTAGGTCCCTGTGCCCCTTTACAGTCCAATGAAGTTCACATTGTAACACCTGCAAAATTTAAAACCTGTATGACTGCACAAGCACCCTGATTTTAAAGATGTATTTTTAGATAAATAATGGAAGAAGCCTGCAAACTGAATGGTAGATTGTCACCCTATTGCTCTCCTATCCTCCCTATCCAATTTAACTTCTTTAAACTGCTTCTGATTTTACATTCCTATCATGCTGCTGCTTATACATCTTCTTCTTCAGATTAAAAAAAGTAAACACTATCTTATCCACTTCTCATCACATTCACAGTGAGTCTCTCAGTGCAATTTCAGAGACCTCTGAGATGAGATACCCTATATTGCTTTTCATATAACTAGCACAGTCACAGACTTAACATTCTCATTAGGCATTTTGTTTTTACTTTTGAACTGCAATTGCTCATTGATCAACCTTTAGTGAGTTTTCCACTTTAGTAACTAGATCACTTTCAGGAGTGCATGTAGTTAACTTTGAATTCTGTACCAGTTACAAAGTTACAGGATGTCATCCCCCTCCTCCAACAGGACTGCTGTCATCAACACTAATTTCATTCAGTATCATAGTGCCCGTTCACTTAATTTACTCCCTCAGCTTCCTCATATTTTCTTTCAGCTTTAATAATCTGCATTACAATCACCTGCAAACTTTGCTCTCTCAGTGTTTATCTCATGTCCCTGATTAATGAACTAACATAAATCATAACTTTGTTAAACTTCTGCCATGATACAAGCTACTATTTAGTCATATTCTTATGTTTTTGCACATGATAGTACTTAGAAATGCATCCCATCTTGTTTCTAATCTCCAATATTTTCAACTTCTGGCAGTGTTTTTTAAAAATCTATTACATTTTGAATGTCGCTAGAGTACTTCATGAGAGAAGAATCATATAATATTAATGCTTTAATATTATAAAAAAAATTACTTCATAGATATGCAGAGGTGAAACTATATAACAGGAACTGGTTAAAAGATAAGTCACCTGCATCAAAGCTGGTAGCTGAATACGTGTAAGTACTTTTCTAACAAGTCAAGTGCATCTTACTAAGATTCAACCAAACAACAGCTTTTAAAAAAAAAATCTGCACATTACTTCATCCTTCATGATTCTGCAATTTCTGTATAAATCCAAAGGAACTTATATAACAGTAGCATAATGTCTTTTTACAGCTTAATGAAAAAATTTATATCTATACTGTGGTAACCCAAATTCATCAATCTCTCAACTACTGATGAGCAATTAGATTAAGCTTTGTTAGTGTATCCAGGTGTCTCCAACACTTCGATAAATCAAGTCAGCAATTAGGAACTAGACAATTGAGCAAAATAGTTTATGTATTAACTCAATTACAAAAAAAAGTACCTAATCACTGTGAAATTCAAGACAAATCAGACCTACTCAGAGAATTGCATTGTAGACATGCTGAATCTGTCAGAATTTATGCAGTAAGCTAAATCAAAATTCTCAAAGCTGAGGGATGACATTTAAAAACCATATAGTGATGCTAACTCTGATCCTGATATATAAGCAAGGAACCTGACTGCAGATATCATTCCCCCCCAAAGTCTATTATCATGGTTTAAATAAAAATACATCTTTGCCTTACAGCATTTCTGATTTCTGCCTTTCATTTTATCTTATGTTTGATATCTATATGGACAACAAATGCAAAGAATTCTCTGAAAGGAGATCCATTCTGGGGAAACTTATACTCTCAATTAATATATTCCTCATTGCTTATATATTCCTGTTGAATCTTTACAGATTCATAAAAAATAAACTAGCATTTATTTAGCACATATTAAACCATCAAGTCTAAGTCAAATGCTTTGTTAAACATACACAGAATGCCTCATTTTGAGTGTTAACCTTTTAATAAAGGAACTCGAGAGTTCTATGCAGATTGCAATACTTACAGCCAATTACCAGAAGTAATTGCCAGAAAAGTTGTAATCGTCTGCTCACTATAATATTATATTGAAAGAGCACATGGGTATGCGTGTATTTGTTGATAATGGATTATTGTATGTCATACTTTGCAAAGTAAATGAACCAAGAAAAAGATACAAATAAAAAAAACCATTAATTTTGAAGCAATACAGCAACAAGGTTACAAATCTTAGCTTTAAGTGCACAAACAACAAGAGTTTCAGATCAGACTGTCTCAAGCTCACAAGTTAATTCAGGTTTAAATGTCATTGTAATCTTCACTTTGCATATATTTATATTAATTTAAAATTAAAATTACACTCTAGCATGTTCTCAGCTTCCTGTAATCCTCCCTGGTTTTGCTTATCAACAGCTATAATCTTTGATCATTCAACTATGTGATGCCTGCTGTCAGGTACACCTGTTTCTTTCAAAAAGAAGAACATGAAGACTCACAGAAGGATCAAGAGCTTAATGTCATCAGCTGCATGTGACATATAAAAAGCCGAAAAGTGGGAGATAATACTGTGGGGTATTTCCAGTGTAGCAAAACTTGAGTGCCTGGCTATGACATACTGAGCTAGTTACTGGCTATGACTGATAAATTCTGATCTTGTTAGATGTTGTTGGTATGCACAGACATGTCTTCTCTCATTTTGTTTTTATGCTTTTTAAAAATAATGACATGACACTAATCAAACTTTTGATTAAACACTAATTCCTAGTTTTCAGCAGAAAACAAGTACTGAATTTTATATCAGAGTTTGTGAGAAAGAAGCTACCAGCCTGCAAAAGGTAAGAAGTGTTTGGATTATCTTGAAGGGATAAAGTACAGTATTCTTAAATTCAAGCTAACTAATTTACATAAAGATCACAGAGAGGCTTCCATCAGAACTGAACCCTAAATAGGTTTTGTTCCAAAGTATGCTCCTCTTACAAAGTTTTCAGCACAATTCAGGTTATTTTGCTGAAAGTGTGGTAATCTCCATGCCAGATCTGATGGTCCACCTGGTGAAGATTTTGTTCTACACCAAATGCTTATAAATTCTTCAAGGAAAGACAAAGAACCTCCCTGTGCTTGGTAAACAATAAGATAAAATTAGGTCATAACTAAAGTTATAGTAAGAGTTCCCTAATACAACATTAATCACAATTTAGCTGTCATCAGATGTAGGAAACAGTCTTTATCATCATGTTAGCTAAGTAGCAGGTAAACCTGACTGGAAATTTAATCCAACCACACAGGAAATTTCTTCCCAGTTGCCTAATGCTTGGAAACATGAAGATTTATGGGGATTTATGTTATCTAAGGGTGTGTTCTCAGTAATATAAAGAATTAATCCTTTAATACTACAAACTTTGTCTTAGTCATAGCTTGTAGCAATGTATCCTAGAAAATAATTGACATTGTGTAAAAAATTAAATATTTAGCTTTTTTATTAATTGCTTTCCATTTCACTTGTTGTACCTTTGTAATTGTATTGTACAACAGTTGACAAATATCCAAATCTGCAAGTTATCCTTTATGTAACAGCTGTCATTTTTCAAAAAGTCCTACTAGTTTCTGGTATTCATAAGGCTTTAAAAAAATCGGAATTGTGGAGTCATACTCAAGCATTTCAGTAAGTAAACAGAATTCTCATTGAATCTGGGCTGTTGTAGAATAGGATCATTTTATCACATGACAAGGGGTAAATTCTTTGTTTTCTCCTATTTAAGAAGTATTTTTATTGGTCAAATAGAGAACAGTTGGAGAGTAACTATTCTTCAGCATTTTGAAATAGTTCATTCACAAGATCCGGAGTTGAAGTACTGTGCTCAAAACAGAATGTAAGGTAACTGATTGTCTGATACTTTGGATGGGATTAATCTCTGTCAGTATTTCAATATTTACTGTGTACGCATCTGCATCTGAGAGCGATACTTTAGTTTTTCAGTCAATAAAATGAAATTCATACTTTTAGGACATGAACCCTGTAACCTATTTCAGGCATTTTCTTTAGAATAACATCAATCATGCACTTTGAGGATCTCTTTCTTTCCACTGATTATAAAGGAGTTTAGATGGATAGTTCAGAAGTGAGCATTTGATCCAGTGAACCTGACAAGTTAAAGGTACTTCACAAGTTAAAAGTGCATGTGTGTCTTTGTTACTATCAGCACATATTACTATCTCATAATTGCTTCCTTTTCCAGAATTTTTTGTTCTATGTTATAACTAGTTATTTACCCTGATGATAACACATGTGGCATAAAAGCTATTTTGATTGCAATGTCATCTGTACAAATATCTCACAAAAATACATTCAAGAGATACAGGCTCATTTCCAGTGAAGAATGTAACCAATGCTCACAATACCTGCAAATTCTCCAATATGTTAATTAATCAAATATCTGAACAGCCTGTATTTGTCCTTGCTTATTTTTTAAACAGTAGGAGAACACAGTTTTAAAATGCTAACACTTAAAATTTATAAAATTATAACAGCACTGAGAGAAGTTGATGACTCATACATGATTCATCCTATTACGGGACACTTTCTCAATACAGGGCTCATAACAGAAGCATATCGTATCTGTCACTTCAAATCCTCATTCAGCCAGGCTTAATTGATGTCTGAGAAACAGCACAGCACCTGAAAATAGCTACAGTAGCTGATACCTCTAATGTCAGTGTCTGCTATCTACAATTTTCATAACACAGTGACTTAGCAGACATGACTTTACAGTACTGCTGTGGAGTTTGATAATACAGAATATGTAGCAGAATAAAAGGACTGATGGTCTGAAGAGTAGCAAAGTCAAATGTTTTCTTAATATCCTCATAGCATAAAATCTGATAGACTTTAGGAGCCAAGAGTTGATGTGATCAACACCATGCAGCAGGAAAAAAACCAAAATACAGAAAGGCGCCGTAGTGCAATATGCATGACAAATGTGACAAAACCTATCACTAATAGTATCCTCTTAGCTGAAGTGGACTCAGCTAATAAGTTTATTATCTCAGAAAAAGAAAGTTGTGAAGGCAGAACATCTGTGTGCAATAATGAACATTCTGTAATTGAAAATAAAACCAAAAGAAATACCAACTGTTGCATTGTAAATTAGTGGAATGCACTCTTGATTTACTAACAGCTGGATTCTCTAATTATCCTAATATAACGAGGTACTTTAATCTTAGATAAAGTACTTTTCAAAAATTATCCAAAGATTTTTCTTCATCAGAAAAAATGCTGTTAATCATATTCTATCAACAGTATGTGCAATCGGATTAAATTATTCTGTTCTTGGCTCCAGCAGCCTACTTTCACCTGTTGAGGTGACCTAAATCCTCCTGCACTGAAAATTTATTTTATTGTGAAGCTAAAAAAATGCCGTTTATTTTACAAATTTTATTCAAAGCTGTGCTTTTTTAAAAAAAACCCCTATGTAGTAAGTACACAATTTAGCATTTGTATTTTCATTGATTTACTGTAGTTGCACACATAAAAGACAGGAATGGCTTCTGAAAAGCCATTTCCAACACAAATAATATTAATCTTAAGGATACCCAAGCTCCCCATTTTGGGAATATGCATTCTGGAATTATATCTCCTATTAAGACTGCAGTAATGACCTATATATCTATAGTTGCCATATTGGAGAGTTTTCCACTTCAGATACATCATTTATAAGGACTTCTAAAGGAAGGAGACTTTTCTCAAATATATTAATGCTGTTGTATACCAGTAAGTCCAAACAGACCTTGAAACTTTCACTTAAGAAGTAAGCAGGAACTTAAATTACATGGAAAAAAACAAACAAACCCACAAGACAGAATCCAGAGAGAGAAATGGGTTTAAGTTCCAACATTCTTCCTGTCCAAAAATTGGAGGACATACCCCTAAACCTTTGTACTGCATTTTGAGATCTAGTCCTGAAAAGATGAAACAGCTGAATATTCTTCTTAGTTTATTTTCAAAATATTTAAATATCCTTATTATATTTGTTGAGAACATTTTGAAGTTATCTTTACTTAGCTGCCAATATTTATGATTTCTTTTCAAAACAGTTGTGTTATACAGCAAAAGTGGCTAAACTACTTGAAATTACTTTAGCAGTCTTACCTTACAAAAGTAAGCCTCAATAGATGAGCAATCAGGTATTTTTCATCCAGCTTGTCTGAAGTGATTAATTCAGTTTTGCAAAGCAAAACAGCAAACTAATCTCAGATGTCCATAACTGGCATTCTGAGTATGTCCATAACTTGGCATAAAAAACTCCAAATACTCCATTTGGAAACTTGCTAAAATGTCAGAAGAGAATACCATGTGCCCTTCTTCGAACCTTTTCCAGACTTAATATAACCTTTCTAAAATGAAAAGCCTAAAGCTGCATATGACATCCAAAGTGGGGTGAATCATGAGTTTACACTCATGATGATGCTTTTCGTTTTTATTTTCTTTCTGTATGGATTCTTAATTTCTAGTTGTCTTTTCTGACCACTGCTGAATGCTAAGCTGATATTTCTAAGGAACTGTCTATCAAAACACTAAAAACTTGCTCCCAAGTAATAAAAACAGCCTTTGGGAGACATTTTATAAAACTTTGTTTGAAAAACCAAGCAAGGGATATTAAACTGGGTCAATCCTATCTGTATCTTTGCTGATTCCTTCAGAGTTTTCTTAAGAGATTTGTAAGGCAGAACTTCTTAAAAAAACATCAGTTCTTCTCAAACAGACTGTGCAAATCCAGATGCCCACTAATTATTACAGTTTTTATTTAACTGGTTTAATACTGATGTCAAGCTGATACATCCGTACCTTCCTATATCTTTCTAGAACTTTTATTTGTAAAGTCAGTGCTACATTTTCTACCCTGCCTTGGTAGCAAGGAAATTGATAAACTCTTGCTTAAAAATAGTATTAGTAATTTATCTCCTCTTCCCCTAAGCTCTCTTAGAAAGTAAACTCCATTCCAGTCCTGCTGATTTGTGTGGTCATGCTATCAGCTTGTTCCTTATCCTCTTCAATTTCAGACTTACCCTCTGCTGAGTCATCCTCAAAAATGGGGTCTAGCATGTGAATTGCTACTGTTCTTTCATAGTGTCACCTCATGAGAAGAATAATTTTAGCTTCTCTGTAAAAGCCTTGCCCTCTCAGAGTGCTCTTTTAACAACCTGATCAGCAATTAGCTTAACAGACTCCCTAAAAAGTTTCTTGATTTTCCTGTCTGAAGAAAGTTATACTGTTTATTTTGATTCCTACGTCAATTGCTCTTCAAAGTCTTTTGGATTAATTGTTTTTTTAAATTTTGTTTGCCAGAGTTCTTCATATTTTCTACTTTCATTCTGAAAAAGCTGACTTCAGCTTTTTAGAGATGGTTTCTTATGTCTAATGATTTTCCTTACCATCTTGCTTAGCTAAACTAGCTTTCTTGTATTCATCAGTGCTGCGCTTCTTGGAAGGTGTCCTTCAGTAATGGCCATAAAACCTATAAGGATTTAATCCCATTAGCTTTGCTTTTTAGTTTCTTTCTAGAAAGTTTCGTTACTTTTACATAAGTTCCTTTTCAGTGGACTTACTGGCTTTTGCAAATCCTGTGAGGATGCTAAATATTATTACAGTCGTCGTTGTTAAAGCATTACTCCTTAACAATAAAATCTTTATCCAGACCCTGAACAGTGCTTGGCAGACTGCATTCCAAATCACAGACTGCATCTCCTCTTGTGGATTCCCTATGCAGGTGCTCCATGAAATAAATAATCACCTACCGCATATAAAACTTTTTCCACTGCATCACATCCTGATGTTATATTTGGCCCATATACATGGCAGAGGAAGAGGCAAGGGGAGAAAATGGAGTCTGCCACTACACTTTAATTTCTCTTCCTTGCTGCCTCTTCATCTGTCTCAGCATACAGTGATAAATGACTGTCTGAAGACTTCACTCCATACAGATTCTGCATTACTTGCTGGGATGGTTATTTTATTTGACTTGATTCTAGCTCTCTTTAACTTACAGTACTACTTTATCACCAACATGGCTTACTGTGAATTTCTTGTGCATTTTGTATTTTAGTGTGCCAATGACGGAGTGTCTTCCTTCCACCAGTCTTCTGTTGACTAGTATGTCAGTGACTTCATGTATGGCCACACATTTCAGTCCCTTCATCTTGTTTCTTAGTCACGTTTCTTTCCGAAAATTAGAAGACACACAAAGTAAATGTTAAACAGAGAGTAAACCATATTATTTTAGTATTTTGGACAATGCAAGACCACTGCCTAGGACATGTTACACATATATGAGTCATGGATTTAAATGTCAAGAAGGAAGATTCAGGTTAGATTTTGAACTGTAATATTTTGAGAAAAAAAACCATGAAACCTAGCAATAGAGGCTTTATTATTCATGTCTTTTTGTCTTTTGTGATTCCTTTACTTATTGCTTCAGGGTTAGTTTTATGGATAATGGTCATCAGCTGTTACTTCTACAGATCATAATATGTCATTGTCTTTTTCTTTGTACATTTCTTACATTCCCCTAATACATTTTCCAGCCAAGTTCCTCTGGAAAGCTTATTTTCGTGAAGGAAATAATTTTTTCATCATTGATTTGATAGAAATTTTGTTTCTACTAATATTTACTAAAGGTTCAAAAGCCAGACATTACAAAGAAGACATGATAATTTATTAACAACCTGAACACTCAGCTCAGGCTGAGTCTTCAGGATTACAGCAGACTCTAATTCACACAAGGCAAGCTCACAGACTTAGAGTATAAACATTTTATGATCCTGATTTTCACTGCAGTGTTAATTCTTTCCTATTCTAATTAGCATATCTATCTTCAGGTAATACCCTACAATTTAATTACTCTTCCCATCTCTTTCCTTCTTTTCTTCTTTTCCTAGTTTTCTTTCTTGTCTCATTGCACAGGAATAATTAGTAAATACTTACTCACTACTACCTACTCTGCCGTATTCTCCACAACTATCAACGAAGGAACAAGGAGCCAGACATCAGAGGACAAGGAGAAACACTGGAAGATGAGGAACCAATGATGGGTTATATATTGGTATACATTGATTAGGTCATACATGCACATGCATGCATTACATGACAAACTTCCCAAGAAACCAGTCGATTTCGGTTTAATCTTTCCACTGCGATTACCGGCAGTAAGGTGTGATTCTGCATGGTTCAAACCACTGTGCTGTTAGATGCTGCTGTGTTTGCAACTGCATGATTCTTGCCAGAGAAGTGGTTATCCTACTGCAAAATAATACAGCCTTATGTCAGAAGGCAAGGGAGAACTCTTTCAGCTCAAAACTGAAAGAGCTAAGAATATAAGAGAAAACAAAATCAGTGACTTACTTAGAAAAAGTAATCATAAAATACTCAGCTCACGTAGCCTCTTGCTCTTCTTTATCTGAAGAAATAAGACACCTTGCAGAAAAATGTATCCTGAGAACAGGAACCAAATTTTGAATAAACAGCCAGGCTGCTATATGTTAACTTAACAACGTAACACTTTTTTTTTTCGGGGGGGGGGGGGGGGGGGGAGCAGCAGGAGAGAGGCCCACTTTATATGTAAATTTCTATACTACTCATAAAAATCAAAAGTCTTGTATACACTCAGCAACGTAATTGTGCAGTGCACATGCAGACACACACAGACACACATGATCACATCAGTATGGTCTGTCTTGATGGCATATATCCATTAGCAGAAGCCCATAAAAGAATGTTGGAAACATATCTGGAGCTGCTAGGTGATGATTTTTCTTGACCAAAGATTCTTGACCAAATTCTTGAAGATTTTTCTTGACCAAATAAAATTGCTGAAAACAAGAAAACAACTTCAGTTTCTTTTATGCAGACTAAATCTCAAGAAAAATAGTGGTGCACTTTGGCAGCACCCAACAACTTAGATATCCCTTCAGGAAATGCAAGTACAGATATAAGCTTTTCGCTTATTTTTCTCTCTTATTGAGATCGATGTAGATTTTTTTCATTTTTGTATTAGCACTACTGCTGATCACACTGCTATAGTTAAGATTATGTGAGCACTTCAATTGTGAAAATATTTTCAAGGGACTTTTAACTTGCCTAGAAAAATTACTCCAAACCACAGTGTGTCACACAAAAAACTGAGGCTGGTATAAGAACACTCTTTTATGATTAAGACCTCTCTTGCATTTAATATAAGGTTTTAACAATACATTGGTGGGGTTTTTAAGTCTAAGGGAGAAATAGATATATATTCCTCATTGACAAGTCTCCGTTTTAGGTGTTTTCTTGCCCAGCTTCAGCTACATTTTTAGTTAAACTAAAAAAAGCATTTATTGTTTCAAGGAAATGCAGTTTTCAGTATAGACCAGTGTTTGCCTCTAAAATGAGTCAGTACCAATAACTTCTAAGTGATATATGTGTAATGGAAATGTATGATTTGCTTAATTTCTGGAAAAAATAACACGTAGCTATTTTTGAACCAGAAGAAAAAACCCCACTCATACAAGATTAATTTTTCCATCTTTATGCTGATTAGCCCCATCCAAATAAATTGCCTAGGGCAGAGCATGGAAGGCAGAATCAAGCCCAAGTGATGAATAAAAACTCCACCCTGTCCCATTAAAAAAAACCAAAACAAAACCATCCAAACCACAAAAACTCCATGAGGCCACACCAATGCAACTGCTGTTTCTTTGACAAGTGACCGTCCTCAGAGGAACACTTCATCCTTAGAAGTGTTACTTTTAACCATCACATCTGCTCCTTTCTCCCAGTGTATTTCATGGGAAATCTGATATCCATTTTCCAACACTGAACAGTGAAGAACAATTGCTGTCATTTGTAATATGGATATCTCTGTGTCAATAATGCCAGCCACAACACGCAGCTCACTGGCAAAGATTTCTATTTAATGATAACAAAATGCTACGGAACTCTGAAGAGTCTTTTAGGAACCATGGCTAGAGAAACACTTCACAATCCAGGCTGTTCAGTTAATAAACTACCAGCCATGTACAGTCTGTAAGAGCCCAACAATACCATCTATTTTGCCTGCAGTGCCAAATGAGTCTGGAGGACAACAGTCAGTGGCTCCCTCACCCTTCGTTCAGAGCATGGCCCAAAGAATGAGATCCAAACTTCTCTGACAGCAGGGTAGGGTTGATTTAGTAAGAAAGTTAAATATGGGCACTATAAAAGTAAGGACAAAATTACAAAAAAGCTTGATAGTAATTATGAAAAGTAACTCGAAAAGATCATTAGTTTCTTTAGATGAAAGAACTCAAGCCACACACTACACAGATTTGAAGAACACAACTGAATTTTATGACAAGAGCAGTATTTCTCCAAAGTAATTTAAAAGTGGATGACTAGCTAAAAATAACTTGCATAAAAATATGGTCAAATAAAAGCAAGAATACAAGTCATTAGACTAAAATGACCCCTTGCATTGAAGTAAACCAGCCAGGGCTCTTTTGAACAGTAACCGGTTATTTAGTGTTCTGCCAATTTGAAGAAACAGATGCGTCTCATCAAACTTGCAGCAGCACAAATATAGTTGAAGAAATCATATTTCAAAGTGCACATAACTAACTTTTTCAGAAAGGAAAACTTTAAAACAGAATATCAAATTATACTTTTTAGAAAGTGTGGAAGTTTAGTGACGTGTAGTAATCACAGATCAGGATTCAGTTATACAAATCTTTCAGAATTGGGGAGAGCTGGAAATATGCCTCGTCTGTTGAATTTCAGGATGCACAGTCATTTATTAACACAGGCTTTGCAAAAAATGGGATAGGATTTTAGCTGGGGTCTCTATGCAGGTGGGAAGTTTTGAGATAATTTACTTGAAATCCAAACTTCCTTCCAAATGCAAGGGGACCTGTTGTTGTTTATCTTGCCTACAATTCAGGTTGGGGCAACCATTTTCAGGTTTGTTTGTTCATTTGCTTGTTTATATTCAACAGTTACAAATAAAGATTATGATGGCAGAATTCTCCCGTGATTTTAAAATACTTTCTACCTAAACCACAGGGTTTTACTTGAAAAAGCATTTGGAAACAACTCAGAAATTAGGAAAGTAGAATTCTGTAGCACATACGCCTTTTAAAAAACACTAGTTTTCAGAAAATAGTGTTTTTATTAAAAATATCAGCAGACAGCCATTTTGCCACTTAAATACACTTCTCAAACAGGTAGCTGAAATTCAAAATACAGACTTTCATAAACACAAAAATACATTATGCAATATGAAACAGGTGTTTGAAACTGGTGATACAGATGCTTGTCCAAGATCCTGTACTGCTAATTTAGCTGGCTGATGAAAGTGATACTTTCTGTGGAGCATTTTACTGACTTACAGATAGGTATTAACTGAGGAGGCCAATATTTACTCTTCTAGAAGTAATACACAATAAGACAAAAGTCAATGTTTTTCTCATGAGACAGGATAGCTAGATACTCATTCAGGTAAATTGCTATACTTACATATATTATTAAAGTAGATATATATTGTCACATTCCTACATTGTTACATCTCCAGAAATAAAAAGGCTAACATTCCTTATAAAATTGTCCCTGAATTACTTTCTTTCGAAACTAACATTTAATAATGAGATGAACTCCAGGACAAAATAAAACCCCCTCCTCTCGAAACTTCTATATGGAGCAGTATTAGAATTCCACTGCAAGTAATTACATGTCTATGTCTGACTGGCTATTACATTTAAGTAATTGTTTATATAATCTTTAAGAGTGGCATGTTCCAGCCAAGCTGAAACAAGTAATTGGAATGCAATTTTCTTAGTCTTTGGGCATTTGTATTTAAAACTTTGCATTTAAACTGGGATTTTGTTTGGTTTTGTTTGTTTTCCCCCTCTCCTCACAAAATGTCTTCTCACATTTTTCTTCTTCACGAATACCCCTGTTTTGGCTCCATGTCTTTCGTAACATCTAGACAGTGTTGTAGAAAAGCCTTTACCTCTTAAGCCAACTGGTTATCACCTCTCAATTCTGTTTTCCAGGACCATATCTCAAAACCTCAGAGCTAGTATACAGAAGGCCATTGTTTCATTTTACTGTGACTCTCCTGGAGTTCGTATGTTCCTGAAGAGCAGAACAACTGGAGGAGATCACTGGACTGTGGAAAAAATGCTGAATGTTACAACTGATGTCTATATAGTTTTTTTTCAACAAGTCATAGTCCTCAAACCTTAAAGACGATCTTGTAGCTGACTACTGGCTCAAACATAGGCAGATATTTAAACAGGATCTTATTTTCCTTATACAGTTTTCCACAGGAAAAGAAAAATATATGGGATTAATCTTCTTGTGCAGAAGGATGGTTTCAAATAGCGGATGTAATGGATCTTCAACAAATTCAGATTCATGAGCAGGCTATATGCAAGTTAAGACAGCATCAAGCAGATGCCATATTTAAGTTCTGCTATTTTCCACAGAAAATCATGTGGAGTAGAGTTGAGAAAGCCATTAACTGTATAAATTATAGAGATTTTTGCATTTTGAAGTGTATTGCTTAGTGCAAGAGGGTGAAATAAGTAATTTGGCTTACAAAATAAGGATTAAAACCACTATCAATCCAAATAACATTTTCCCCATAAAGCAATTTATTGCTGATGAGCACTGAAAGAGTACTGGGGGGAAAATCACTCAATAAAGCTTAAACATTATCTGATTATCATTTGATTGTTTAAGAAAAGTCAAATGGTGCAAAAGTTTTTTTTGTAATTGGATTTTTTTTCTAAAAACATTTGATATATTGGATGTGAAATGGTTGCAGCTCTGAAAAATCAGTTATGGCTATTATCCTTAAACTATACACTAAGACATTATTAGTGCACAATTAAAATACAGAAGGGAAACTAGTTTGTCCATGAACCACTGCTGAATCTTTAAACTGATGCAAATCACAGTGGAAGGAGACTTCTCTCTAGTGCCTTGGTTTACTACAGATGCTTTAAGCACTTCTTAGGTTCATTAATTGTGTTTGCAATCCATCAGGAAAGATACAAACCCAAAATGTATAACCATCCAGTTGATGAGACTTTTTAAAAACTCAGTTCAGGCCTCTGTAGAGTTTTAATTACTCATTTTCAAACAGCAAAGTTACAGACTACGTTTCTAGGGAATGTAGCTAAGATCTTCCCTGTCTGACACAAAAGAAGAGAGAACTGAACATACAGACTCATTTAATACGTTCCAGTGTTTATATTGCCACTTTCAAACATCTCTCCTAAAGCATTAATCACATGATAAACCACAGTATGGTGGTTCAATTTGTTGAATATATACAAGAATCTTTGGACAAGTTCATTTCAAAACGATGACAGTTACACAGTGCAAGTTTAAACAGGCACATGGGTTATGTGTGTAAGGAACTACTGTCATTATAATTTCATTGTATGCAATGCAAATAAACACTTTGCATTAAGCTGTGGGAAACATTAAAGAAAGGATTCATTTTCCTTTCGTGCTTTTTCTTCCTACGTAGACTCCAAATATAAATACTTGGACTCAAACCATACAAGTTTGTACATATACTTAACTTCACAGAGATGAACTGTTCCGCTGAAATCAGCGAGGCTGTTCACACATGTATCATGAACTACATACGTAACGTATTGCAAGCTTAGAGCCTCAGCTACCAATATGCAAGGGGAAAAAATTGACAGATCAACAGAGCAAAATGGAAAATGATTCATGTGCAAAAATATTTCACATTATATAATTTCTATTACAAATATGAGGAAAACATACACATACGATACCATAAGCCCAAAATACCTTCAAGAGACCTTGGTGCTCATTTTAGTAAGTGCTGTTTAGTTAAGAATATCAGGAATAAGATATAGAAAACCACAAGGATAAGCAGGAAGAGGAGGAAATAACACAGTGATGCAAGTATCTCTTCAGTTCAGTTACAAACACAGTTCAACCTGTATATATTTAAAAGAAAATAAAAATTGCTTGAGCTATTTTGCTAATGGGGGTGGTGCAGATGATACTGAAAAATAAATTTGGAAACTTTGGTACCATACAGAGTGCAGGTGCCCAGGTGCTGGCAGCAGCAGCAGCAGCAGGACTCGGGGCTGCAGGGGCGGCCCCTGTGAGGAGTCGGGAGCAAAGAGGTGAAGGTAAGCCTGGGAAGAAGGGGAGGGGTAGGCAGAAGGTGTTTTATTTTTTTGTCTTTTTTTCCTCACCATCTGTTAGGAATGTCTCATTGCTTAACTATTGTACCAATTAGTCTTTATAGTATGAAATTGTATGAACTTTCTTAAGAGAGATAGATATATAGTTTACATTGTATACTGCATAGTCATGCTTAAGTAAGCATGACTAAAGGACCCCAGCTCCTTGCAAGGAGGAGGACAGCTCCCACTCTGAAGAATAAAGGATACCCCTGGACTACCGAGATAATGCCAGCACCCTAGCCCCTCCAACACCTCTGTGAAACCCCCATATTACCTGACATCATAGATGAGTACCAACTCCAGGGACATCTAGATCAAGAAAGAAGCAGATGGGTGTGATGACGCTATAGAAGTTGGTTTGAAAAACAGTAGTATGTGTGTTAAGTAGTGATTGGTCAAATCACGTTGTACCTGAATGCTTGAAAGTTATAAGAACCATGTGTAAAGCTGCATTCAGTGTGCCCCAATATGAATGGGGCACCTCATACGCATGAATAAAATTACAATTGTAATTCTGTACTTTGCGTCCTAGCCTCTGTCCTCGGTCAGCACAGGCCAGTTGCAAAATTTTCATGACACATCCAACTCTGTTTTTAAGGGGCAATAAATTAAATTACTTTTCCCCAAGTTGAGTCTGTTTTGCCTGTCACAGGAACTGGTCAGTGATCTCCCTGTCTTTATCTTGACCCACAAAGTTTTCCATCTCATTTTCTCCCCCTATCCTGTTGAGGGGGGTGAGTGAGAGAGTGGGGTCTTGCAGATAGCCAAGGTCAACCCACCACATCAACAAAGTTCACTGCAGTGGTAGAGGGCAGCAATGTTTTTGCACACTAAACAAGGTACTGCAGTCCATTCCCATAATCTGGGCTATCAAAGTAATCACAACACAAATTATATAAAGCGAAGTAATTTGAACACTCTTTTTTCCCCTCTGATCTTGAGAAAAGTTTTAGGATTTGCAGTAATTCAAAGCTGATATATAACATTGCTCATTCAGGTAGTGCATAAGGTAGTCAGCAAGTTTGCAGATGACACCAAGCTGAGTGGTGCGGTTGACATGCCTGAGGGATGGGATGCCATCCAGAGGGACCTGGAAAAGCTTGAGAAGGGGGCCCATGTGAAACTCATGAAGTTCAACAAGGCCAAGTGCAAGGTCCTGCGCCTGGGTTGGGGTGGCCCCTGGTATCAATATAGGCTGGGGGATGAAGAGCTGGACATGAACTGGCAATGTGTGCTTGCAGCCCAGAAAGCCAACTGTATCCTGGGCTGCATCAAAAGAAGTGTGGCCAGCAGGTCAAGGGACATGATTCTGCCCCTCTTCTCCGCTCTTGTGAGACCCCACGTGGAGTACTGTGTCCAGCTCTGGTGTCCTCAGCATAGGAAAGACATGGACCTGTTGGATTGGGTCCAGAGGAGGGCCACAAAAATGATCAAAGGGATGGAACACCTCTCCTGTGAAGAAAGGCTGAGAGAGCTGGGGTTGTTCAGCCTGGAGAAGAGAAGGCTCCGAGGAGACCTTATAGCAGCCTTCCAGTACCTGAAGGGGGCCTACAGGAAAGCTGGACAGGGACTTTTTACAAGGGCATGTAGTGATAGGACAAGGGGTAATGGCTTTAAACTGAAAGAGGGTAGATTTAGATTAGATATAAGGAAGAATGTTTTTACAATGAGGGTGGTGAGGCACTGGAACAGGTTGCCCAGAGAAGTTGTGGATGCCCCCTCCCCGGAAGTGTTCAAGGTCAAGCTGGACACGGCTCCGAGCAAGCTGAGGTAGTTGAAGATGTCCCTGCTCATTGCAGGGGGATTGGACTAGATGACCCTTAAAGGTCCTTTCCAACCCAAACCATTCTATGATTCTGTGATTCTATGATCACTAATGGCTATAAAAGACTGAAACCTTTTGAGTGTTCTTGGCATTAGCAAGTAATTTCCACAAGAGTATTTCTAGGGGACTTAACTACCATAACAGAAACTACTTTGACTTTTATAAATCATTTCTTCACGTAAAAAACTTTTCAGCTTACAGGTGATATTTACTGAGCCAACTAATGTGTTATAAAGTTAGAAGAAAAGAATTACAGAATAGATGAGTGATGCATTTAAAGGGCCATATTCTAACATAAACTGTCATATTCTCTCAGTCCATGAACTGGATGATTTTATCTTAATTACGCACTTTTAATTCCACTGCTGTAATTAATAAACCATGTCACCGTGCATTTTGGGGTTTGCTATTCTGAGGGTTACCTTTATTGCTAGTCTCTGTTGAAAGTGTACTTTCATAGGGCAATTTAATAACTGCTAAAACTGAAAGAGATAATTGCAGAAAATTGCAGAATGTTAAAGATGGATGCTAATTAGAGCTATCATAAAATGTCTGAAGGAGTAAGTGCATCTACAAATCTGAGGGCTTTGCTAGGAGACTGGGGGAAATAAGAGTTATGGAAAACCAGCTTATAAGTACAGCACAGCAAGGCACTGGCCTCAGACTGAACTCAAATCAACAATTCTGGCAAAGCAGCAGATTCCTCCGACAACAGGCGATTTGAAAGCCAATTAACATATGAATTGCAAACAGGACATGCAATAAAATGTCACTGTTCTATTGAAGAATAATAAAACTAGAAAGCTTTGCAATAAAATTTAAAATGGGAAAGAGGTACTGTTCTGCTAGTCTAGTCATGATCATGGTATATGGGGGTGGGGCAGGGCTTTCCCTATCTGAAGGCTGCAAAGGCTAATCTGACATCAGGCACAGGGTAGGACTCTATTAACTAACAGGTCTGGGAAGAACCAGGAATAGGAATGTATCTAAATACTGCCACCTCCAGCTGGCGTGACCTCAACATAATTCCTGCTTGGGGGCCTCTGGAGTAAGAAAGGAAATATAATGAGGCCTGGTGGGGAAGCAAGAGTATCCAGGAAGGAGTCATGTTACTTGCAGCTGCATTAATGTTACTCTGTCAATGTAAGATGGCTGAAGGGTAACCTCCACACACACGTGTGGGGGCAGGTACTCGCATCACAGTCCCCAGGCAATTTAACACTTAAAGATGGGGCGTGTATTTTGAGCAGATCAAACATGACAGTTGAAGTGGCTACAGTTGCAGGGCTCAATCAACCAACGGTGCAGACACTGAAATTCCTCACCACGTAAGCAGTCAAAAGCTTTCAGTTCAATTATATGCAAAGTCATTTCTACTGTTGTATCAGGCAGACGCTTTAGTAAATGATTTTCAGAGTAAAAGAAGGAAGGGTAGTCTGTAACAGAGGGATTAGTGCTGGCTGCAGGCACCTATTTGTGCTATACTTTCCAGGGGATGATTTAGTAGTGTACTTTGTTTATCTCAGCAAATATTATCCTACCACCATCAATACAGCCATTTGCTATAAGGCGCAATCTTGCCTGCAGAAGCAATGCCTTTTTAATATCTAACACACCCTTATATTAAACCAACTCTTGCTTATTATACCAGTGATAGAAAAGAAGTTAGTTGCTTCTTCCATCTTTATTGTTGGGTTTTCTAACACACTGTAGTAAGATAGCTCCACGTAGTGCTATTTTTCATGCCAAGAGACAGTACCCATGATTAAAGCCCTGTGATCTTAGTACAGTGCTAGTCACAGCCACAGTTCAGCTACACAATAATTACTATTTATGTTTGTGCTTGATGTGAAGAAATAAAACAGATACATGTACATAATCCCATGGCTTTGTTTAGCAACAGTGATTTCATACAAAAGTCATGAGGTTTGCATTTCCATATGTGATACTTGTATGACAGACAATGATTGGTAACAAAGCACTAACTATTTCCATCATTTTTTCTGTTCAATACGCATAGGAATGGCACTGTATTTGCATTATACCATGACAGAAGATCAGCGTTTTGCTATGGGACTAAAAATGGTATCAGTTCTTCAAGCAAATATCAAACATATTGCCATCATTTTAAAATGCATAATATTTGTCTTATTCATGAATAGGGCAGCAGTTATCAGTAAAATCTATGTGATTTAGTTAATTTTACTTCTGTTTTCAGATAGGTTAGTTATTGATTAGTCAATTTGATCATAGTCCAGAACTTCCAACATACTGTTTCAGAATGGGGGTAAGCAGATCTAGAAAAGGCACCATTCAGTTCATTATGTTGCAAGACTGGCACCTCTTCTATATGCTAAGGTTTTGACACTGCAGGCTGCAAGGTAAATTTTGAGATAAATATCTAAACAAGCTAGTTCAGGTAGTAACAGCAGTCCAGCTCTCAAGGAGCAAAGATCTGCTTCAGATTTCTTTACATATAACTTTGATATACTGTTGTCTGAGGATAACATACACCATATGTTTATTTTATGGGTAGATTTTGGTACCGAAGCATATCTGGGGATCAGTTTTTCAAAGTACTTACATTAAGTGATCAGCTTCCCATTTATTTCAAGTTTGAAGGTACCTGGGCAACACTTCTAGGGAGATACTAAACTGCTTTTGAAACTGGTCAGCATTAGGCACCAAAATGCCTTGACAGTCTGGTGCTTTAATACTAATTTAGATGAAATTTATTCATTAATGGTACTTCAAAATTATTTTTCAAAAGGACTAGGCTTCCTTGGTGAAAGAACAGCCCTTGCAAATCTTCTGATGAAGGTCAGAGTAGAAAAGTATTTTTAACATAAGACTTAATGGTGCAAAAATTACTGAATGTGGTAAGAAAGTCTGCAGATAATACCATCGGCCTGGATAACTTTCTCATTGATTTTTGAGTCATTTTTCTGTACTTAATTTATCTACTTTTACTGGAAACCTTTAAAGGTAATCACAGTGCAAGGCTAGCTGCCAAGTAGATTGAAAACTGAGTTTATTTCAGTGCATCCCTTCTGTAGACAAATTACCCTTCTGCTGTACACCCATCTCTGTGTTGAATAGTCCAGAATGGCTGCTACAGTTCTAGTGCCTATTATATACTCTGCTCTCCTAGATACCCTATATGTAAGCACAATCTTTTTATTAAAGACATCTTATAATAACATTCTTCCTCATAGAGCACCACTGAATTGCTGTCTATGACAAACTCTTCATAAAACAAGATACAAGTTACATGGTTCAGTTGAATCTACTTATTTTCTATACTTCCAAAGCTATATGTGGAGACTTACTACACTGAATAACATGTCTTTGGCAGTCCCTAATAAATACAGTCTGGGTTTACTTGCTTCTGCATTACTATAACACTCTATATTTTTATTTTACCCTTTGGAGGGAAGCACAAGTGACAAGACTCCACTGCAGTTTCTCCTCTTTGTTGGACTTCTAATAATTTCAAGTCCGTTACTACTCATTGAGACTGGATTTTCACAGATATCAGTTGGTCTTCCTGAAACACTAATATTTGATCTCTAGAAGCTTCATCTTCAGCCAAACTCCATACTGGAATTCTTAATGTACAGTATCTTTTCTAACAAGTTACTAAGAGTTGAATGCCTCAGCTTTAACGTCCTCAATATACAATTCTGGACAATACCAGAAATCAGTGCATCACTTCTCAGTAGATGATTCAGATAATTCATTTAAATTGGTTTTAAACATGCTAGCAGCAAAAGAAGCTTTAAGGAAAAAAGTTGTTTCTTGAATTTCCTTTATCTGATTAATTTCATTCTGTTATCTAATTCCTAGTATATATAATCCATTTCACTCTGCTGCCTACTTACTAGCATGTAAACCAAATAATCTTAAATACTGTTAAACAGTCTTAGAGCCAAACATTGTTGTGTCTGCTGTACGGTTGGTGTCATCTTTCTTTTAATTTGCTAGGAAGATCACTTTTCTTTCTTTTGCCTGTAAGCAGGTTCAAGTGCTTGCATTACAGATTCCAGGTAGATGAGTAAGAATGTAAGGAATACTCTCTCTCAGTATGTATCTAATATATAGATATATTAGTTTCTTGTATTTTTAGGTTTCCTGATGTTCTTTATATAAATTTTTGTTCTCTTTTATTGAAAAGAATGTTTTCACAATGATAATATATAACCCCCACCTAGGCATATACTTTAAAGTATAGATTTAGTAGCACAAACTCTACAGAAAATTCTTCCTCTCAAATTAGAAATCCATTGATCCATAAGCATTTGCAAATATAGAGACATTACTTTGATGGAAGCTTGTAAAAGACTGGAGAAAATCTATCAGTCTACTTTTAGACATAGGGTTGGCCACCAGAATTTTCAGGATGCTCATGCACACTGAAACAGCAGTCTAATTTTCATTGACTTCACAAGGATCTTTATTCAGCAAAGTGTGCAAGCTACTATAACTTTTCCTTTTTTATGAGGAGTTTGGACAGGTCAGATTAAATTCTAGGATGAAATATCTGATTTCAATAGCTTAAACATTCTGTAAAAGGACAATACAGCATCCATATGCAAATTTGCACAAGGAAGCTTTGTCAGTGCACAAGAAAAAAGACAGATAATATAGCTTTAATTCTACTATAGCTGAAGTAATAAGAGAAATTAGATTGTATATGAATTAAGCAATATTACATAAGCAGAAATATCAGTCCAGTCAAATTACAAGCCTAAACACTTAATCTCACTTGTATCATTAAAAATGAACAGATTATAGGTACTATGCAATGCAGTGAAGTCATTTCCCAGAAAAAAATGCAATTGAATCTTACAAACTGCTAGATTCAATATTTACTAAATCCCCTGATGTAGAGAGTATAATTTTTACCTTTTTAAAAAAAGACTAGTTGTATCACATTTTTACAGTAAAATGGTGTATAATGGCAAGCATACAGAAAGAGTAAGTGGTGAGAGAATCCTGTCCACCAGAAAAAGTTTGTATGGAATCTTACACAGAATTGTGTAGAAACCCAGCATTAGGGTCTTAATGGAGTTACTATCAATTGACACCGCCAAGAAAGGATTAATTCTTTGTAGAACCAAAAATCTGCACTAGCAATGATCACTTGTTAAGCGGTCCAACTCATTCACCAGCTTCGGATGGTGAGCTGGTAAGTTTCTGCCTCTAGGACTCATGTGCTACTTTTCTTACAACTCAAGGTCTCAACATTTAGTTTTACTGATAATTGATTTTTTCACATGATGAGGAAAAGACAATACTACTAGTCCCAATGCTGAACATGGAGAGACGGATAGAATTATAACTGGTGGGCCTGGGGGCAAAAAAAACCACTAAGAAAGGCAAATGTCCATTGGCCTTTATAGAGTAATACACAGTCCTGTAAAGCACTTTAGCAGTTACATTTTTGAATTTTTGAAGAAGATTACCTGAAATATCTCTGTGCCCTTATGGAAGGGGATAATGACAGGGGCAAAAGCTATGGAAAATAAAAACACAAACTACAAAGCGGGGTGATCTTACTGCATGTATGCAGCAGGAGCAAACCCAGCCTTAGATTACAAGTGGGTCCACACACCACATCACGCACCACAAAAAGGTTTGCCACAGAGCCACATAAAGGAGAAAAGATCACAAACATTCAGACAAGGAAATTTACATTATCTCTTCAGTTCCTGATGCTGTCCTGGACAGTCAGGATATTGGAATACCCAAGCTACTTGCATCATATCAGATCTCTCAAATGTCCGATACACTGTAACTCATGTGATAGGACAGGCATCAAGTGCATCAGGTGCTTTATGTACCAGTAATTTCTTAGGATTAGTCACATGACTTCCAAATTTCAGTTTAGTTCTAAATTAGAGACTGTTAGACTTTACAGTAGTATAAAGTACACCACCAGAGTATTTTGAAAATAAAGTTCCTACATTAAAATACTTCAACATGCTTACCTAATGTGACTTTATATGCAAATTAATTACTAGTCTCATTTTTAGTTAAAGTACTTTTGAAAGAAATGGGAAGCACATATAACATGCTGAACACCTAGTAGAATATTAGCACATATTATCAGGGTCATCTAGAAAACATTTTATGAAAATGGTTTTGTAAATGATGACAGATGCACAGACAGATCTCCTATCACTCACTTTGTGACTGTCTGCAATCACAAGTTCCACCGACACTTTAGTCACTATTCCTCCTATGTTGTATAAGAAGGGTAAACAACACGTCAGCCTGTTCCCCCCAACTCTACGTCCTCTCCTAAAGTCAACTCTTGTTGCCCAGAACTTTGGCCAAAGACGTCTAGCTATATGTTTCAGACAATTTTAGGATTTGAGATATCAGAGCTACATGCTGAGGAGATACTCCAGCAGAATTGCTCAGAAATTAAAACCAAGTCTGTTCTTAAGTGTTTGCAATTGATTTACAACCCAGCAGTGTATTCCAGTATTTCAACTTTTTGTCTTCTTTTATATTATTTCTCTCTGTGTTTGTGGTCAGAAAATATTGTCCGTGGCCCTAACCAACGGCTAAAATTTAGTAAGTTCCTCTGGAGTCCTTCGTGGCAACCTGCATGTCATTTTATAAATGAAACATTGCATAATTACATTGCAACTGTTAGATGTAGCAAGACCAAACTGATCTGCAGTTTTTTAACTGATCTTTGCCTAAGATGTTAACAAGTTAACTAAAAAGGCTGCAGTAAGTAATAAATTATTTAATATTAACATCACAGGTCAATCTACTTTATAAACATTAATGTATTCTTTAAATTCTCATATACATACATATATTGATGGAAAATCTGCTCCAGATTTTCTTTATTTATGTTTCACTGTGCTTTACCTAAAAATATTTTACTCAGATGTTTTTTCAAAAATTACATTAATAAGATATAATTGAGATATACCTGTATGATTCAGTTGCCCCAGTTTAACATTAGAAGCAATTAGAAAGTACTTAGTGATACTGTATCTATTACAACCTCCTGGAATTCCCATGCAAATAAAATAATCAGGTATCTGAAATAATGCAACAGATTTTTGGATGACTTGGCAATCGCAGATCTGCTCTCTTAAAGGCTAGCATATATATTGTTTTAGTCTGCTTGTAACTGCAGACAGGATGAAGGATTTGCCATATTATTTCAAAATAAAATTAGAACAATTTATGCATATCACTTCACAGAGAAGAAAGAAGGAATACATGCCCTAATTCTCAAATTCTTTGGAATTACTTTACTATATCACACTTAAATATACAGGTGCATAGAAAAAGAGATGGTAAAGCAAGCATTCTGATTTGTGGTATGCAAAAGAAAGCTTTGCTTAATGACTCAAAAGACAGAGTTTTGAGGGAAAGAATCCAATAACTTGGGCTGCTGGAAAGCAGAATAGGAAGAAAGGACAATCGAGTTACTGAAGTATAGTTGCCAACTAGTGAAAATCAGTTTGCAAGTCCAGCATAAGATGTTGGTATTGCATCTTTTCAACAGTCAATCCAGACAGAGTTTTTTGCAGAAAAAATGTTAGGGCCCATCTGAAGACAAACAAAAATGTAATCACAACTTGTTATCTGAAACACATCATGTTAAGAACCATCAAAAAAAATGAGAGGAGACATCTGGAAAAAGTGAAAACAAACCCCAGCAGGTTGTACAGAATCCTACTGGTCAAATTCTTAACACTTTGTAATGTAAAAAAAGATAAGGTGGTTCTAGAGATGTAGTTTGTTTTGCCAGTACACCTGGAGACAATATTTAGGTCCTAAAGCTGGGGAGAAATAGAAAACTAGTATGTTATAAGTTCCAGAAGAGTAGCTTTAATTAAATAAATGGTTTTATAAATTAAAATGGAAGTGGAGGGTATTATTATATAGAAGAGTATATAGGAGAGTGTGTGTATATATATATATATATGGATATTCTTATCAGAATAAGAATTTTTCTAAGCATCATTTCACAGATAGGGGAAAGGCATGCAGAAGAAGGATGAAAATTAGTAGAAAGAGAATCAAGTGTTGTCTCATCTGAAGGTAGTACCCAGATTAGTACCCAAAGTTCAGTATTTTACCAGTACTAAGAATCTAATTGTTTTAGTGTAAACAAAAATAAATAATATGTTCTACTGCACTTAAGAGTGTACCTGTACAGATCTGTGTAGATTATTGCAGATTATTTGAGCTGAATGGGTATGAGACAGAATGTGTAAACCATACTGCCTGATTATCCTGGTCCTTTCTAGTGGGCTGAGTTCCTGTCTGTGGCACAAATGTGTGTGCCAGAGTGATGCAGTGAGATTACACACATGCAGTACATCTGGCACATCCGCAAAAGCAACAGACGTAGTACACAATAACTGTGCACTCCATTCAGCTCCTGGACCTGGAATAGAATCATAGAATCATAGAATCATTTAGGTTGGAAAAGACCTTTAAGATCATTGAGTCCAACTGTGACTAAATAGACTAAAGCATGTGCTAACGGAATGCAACACCGTCTACACCTTTATGTCCAAATAAAGAGTTTAATGTACTTCAGCTTCAGCTGAGAAATAAACTGCCCATGAACTTCAGTAGAAGCAGAGAACTTCTGAAGTTCCATCTTCAATGTTTTCTGAAATATATATTAAGATGGACTGCAGCATCAATACTAAAATGACAATGATGTCATTTAAAATCAAAATACATAAATTTAAGTATGAGTTACTGGTCTTTTAGAATGGCTTGTGGTACAGAAGAATTTTTTAATAGAAACTTTAAGGTAAAAATAAATATTTTTTCATAAAAAATATAATTACTTTCACTGCCACAGCAGGTTCTCAGTAAACAAGTAAATTTGATCCTATACATATAAAGAGGATCAAAAGATACCACAAAATCAAATTCAAGAATGATAGCAATAACGCTGTATATTATATTCAATTGTGTGGCTCAGGAAATCCCCAAACCACTAAATCCCAGAAGAAAACATCTGTAAACTTGTCTTTTTTCGTAAGCATTTGCTAGCAGTCACACACAGGAATTCTGACGAGACCTTTATTCTGGCGCAGTATTAGCCTTCTGTGCTAGACAGGCTTCGTGTAAATGTTCTAAGTTAAATTCCACTCTTTTTCTTTAATTTTCTACTCTTCTCATTCTGCTGAAGTCATATGCAGTTAATCCATCTTTAGATTTGTAAATTTCATTTCTAGTATATCAGACCAATGTATTTTATGGTTTGTAGCACACACCCTCACCTACCTCTCCCCCAGCCTTGCTGTAGCCAGGCACTGCTGGCCTGTGCTGCTTTCTGCATCCAGTTCCCATAGGAATTCTCTATATCTGCACCACTAAGCATTAATTTATGAAGTTGTTCCCCTTCCCCAAGACCTTTTCCCATCTCTCCCTTTACTAAGCCCCTAAGCCTGCAATGTTTTCAGTAACTCCATTACTAACTCCTTCATGTAACTGAGAGTAGGCTGTTACCTGCTGTCTCCCAGTGCAAACCATACTTTACCTCGGACACCTTCTGACTTGTTAGACCTACTTTGGGGCTTGCTACACCAGTGTCACAGGAGGGCCTAGGGGACACAGGAGGAAATGCACTGGGCAAGGTGTCACCAGACAGCATAATGTATTACATTTGTGAAGTTACTCTTACAGTAGGAAAACAAAGGGAGAAATAGGCTGAATGGCTACATAGGCCTCTTTTTAATAAAAAAAAAAAGCCACTAAAAGCAACAGGGATGTGATGATCCTGTCCCAGCTCCATTGGGCTGACTGCCACAGTGTTTGGTCCAGTGGCTGTAGTGGGACTGCCAAGCAGTTAGAAGAAGGATGGAGCTACTTCAGTTGTTCCATGAGCCGGCGAGACTCACAACCCCCGGAGGTACCCTCCACCTTTCACCAACACTGCTTCCAGATCAGCAGCTATGTTTACACAGCCTGGAGGAGCCACAACAAGATAAGGCTCAACCCTCCTACTGCCAGTGGGCCAGGTGGTTCATTGCTAGTGTACGTGTAGCTGTGCCCACTGCCACTTTGGTATCTGGAGCCTTGTGTCTCCTGTCTGACACACAAGTAAAGTCCTCAAGAAAAAGACGGGGGAAGGAGAATTCAGAGCAGCAAGTACCCTGGTGCACCAACTCTTCCTCTTTCCCTGCTGTATTCCAAGCCTGCCTTGCAAATATTGTACTTATGCCCACTCCCACACACACATCCAACTTCCCTGGTGTGCTGGCCGTGCCTTGGCTACCCTGACAACAATCTGACAGCAGACAGAGGAACACTGCCAGGAGATGGAAGGATCCTATCTTCACCTGTGCCATCTGTGACTAGGAGTCTGCTTTTGCTGGTTGGGGCTGCTGCCTACACGAGTATGTCAAGGGAACCATCTGTTTTGTGCTCTGATACAAGGTGCCATTGTAGGGCTGGTGAGAGAAAGTTGTACAGTATCACAAGAGTGATATGCCCATGCCTGGCTGTGTATAGATGCCTACTGCAGCCTTTCCAGATGAGAGATGCTCCTTCCTAATACACGATTACTTTATGGGCTCTTGATGGGTACAAATTTCAGCTATAACGGTACAAAATCATGATGGGAGCAAGCAGTGCTCTCTGCTACAGCAGCCATAGCAAGCTGCAGGTTACACAGATGATGACTTAGATAGCGCAGCCCATTCTCAGCTCTGTCTAAGGCGTACTGTTATAAGTAACGCTTCTCTCCTAGGCGTGCTGCAAGAACTGCGAGGAAGGGCAGCAAAACTTGACACTCTCTAGAGTTAGCCTCCGACCCTGCTCCTATGACAGCTGTGCTGGACCCCTGAGACACCACAACTGGAAGAGGCCTGGAAGGTAGCCTCCTTCTCCAGAGGCCAAGGCAGAAGCAGGCAGGTGCAGCTGAAGTGTAGAATTGATGGCTATCATCTTTCTGGTGGAAGTGTAGGCCAAGACTCAGGTGTACAGGGTTGTCTGAGGCAATGATGTGTAAGTAGGAAGACTACAGACTTTGCATGTGTGTGCACTTCATGCACAGGAAGGTGCAGATAATCTCTATCTCCTCCGAATCAGTTACTCCCTGATGCCTTTTGCTGATACTAGGTCAGATCAAACTTAACAAGCCTCTGTTTTGGGCTACAAATGGGCCAGCTTTGTTCACAGTTATTAATTCTGGTAGGATCTCAAACTAAGGGGGAAACTACACAAGATGAAAAAGTATCAGAAAGCAGTTATCTTAAAAGCAGCTTCTAGGGAGAATTAAGATGATGGCATCTTTTTATCATGTCCAATCAAGAAGGCATACTAATCACACTTCCAGTGCAAGCAATATAGGATTTGCTTACTTCCTCCTGTTCAGTATAGAAAACAGGCAATTTTATTTTATTTCAAGTCATCTACTCTGCCTCTACATAGCTGTGATCAGTTAAAATTACCAAAACATGTATTGATATTCAGAACTTTTTCATCTTGTATTGTTACTCAGTTTTACTGCTTTCTTAAGTGATCAATAGGCATCAACTTAATTATTCATATGAATAGAATAGTTGAAGGTCTTTGAGATAGAAACACTGAAAACACATCTTTGTAAGATATCCTGAACACACCAAATGTCTTAGAAATATGTGTGGAAGGACAAACAAACAATTCTTTCAGCATGCAAACATTGGCAATATGAGCAGCAACTCCTGAACATGGCCTTTCTGCACCTTCCTAGCTGCTGCTGGAAGAAAAATCAGATGAATAGTGCATGATGTGAATTCCTGCTGATGAGAACAGGAACACTGAGTGCATGTAACATAGCAATCTCAATGAACATCCATACCATTGAGGAAAAAAAAGGTGCCCCTTTTTTGCCCTTGTAAAGGTATAAAGCAGAGACATAATGTGGGTTCATCTCACATTTAGAAGGGAGTAGGACACAAATACAGGGGGCTCCTGTTATCCAAATCAATTCTTCCTCCATCTCTAAATTACACTTCATTTTTGGTTTTTAGTGCTAAATGTATCCTGACAGCGTATTTCAAAAGCATGTATTCTTTGCAGATTTTCCAAGAGAAAGATGTACTCTTAGTAGGTTCTGAAATCATGTATCATCGTGTATTTAAGATACATAAGGATTCTTTTTAAGGTAACAGAACAAAGTTCAGATGGATTCAGATGGACTTTTCTGAAATATATGTTCATGTTTCCTACATCCCCTGTCGGAAATACAATTGTTTATCTTGTTGTGACTTGTGCTGTACTTTGCTATACTAGTGACAATGTTGATAATGCTGGTGCTATTACACCTTTTTTTTTTATATTACATGACTATTAAGTTTCAATCAAAATGAAGGCTAATCATCAGGAACAGTAACCAGTCAAGTCAACTTTATTTTAAATTGCATTTGACTATGCTGTAATCAATTCAGTTCTGAGACACTAAGAAAAGCACATGATTTTATCCCTGATTTTATATTCCCCAATGGTCTGTTTATATTAAAATGAGTGACAGATTTCCAGCCTATTTATAATAAGTTTCATAAGCCAGTATACACATACTGTTCATACAGAGAGAGCATTGAGAGGCAAATCTGTTCTGCAGCTACCATTAATTGTAACAGAAATATTTTCTTGTTAGATTGTTCAATGAAGCAAGCTCTTTCCTTCCTGATAACACTTATCCCAAAGGAAAAATGGAAAAAAAAAGCAATAAAACAAAATATACTAACACTGCTGAAAGCTCCCCGTTTGTTTTAACCTCTAAAAACTCATCCTACAAAGTGACATCCATGTCTGGATATCTCACTTTTAGGACTAGGACTTCCAGCTAAGCTAAATTCCTTGGAAAGGAATTTAGACAGAACATTCCATGTAATCTGACAGGTATTTCCTAGTTGAATTGTTCAGGTTGAACCAACTACCATTTAATGTTGTACTAATGTTCCTCCTACCTGGCATTTCTAGTCTGGACAATCATTTGAACCTGGGAAGACTGATGAACAGCTACCTGTTTAGACACACATTTAGCAAAATAAACACACTTCTTGAAACTGTATCTTAATCATTATGTGAGCGGCATAAATATATTGGATAGGTGTACTTTCTCTCTATGTATATAATCTATATATGTATTTATAGGGTATGTGTATTATATACATGTATATATATAAAACCCAGAGGTAAAAGGCTATGGAAGAGAGAGTAAGTCAAACAAGCAACAGATGATGTTCATCAGGTTTTCTAGTTTAGGATAAAGACTCTAGGCAAGATTTGTAACTTCTTCATAAATACCCATGAACTCTGAATTTTTTAATGATAAGAAAGAGTTCCATGAAGGTGTTGCAATCAAAACCACATTACTAGAAGAAGAACACACCATACATATGGAGCTAAAAATTTACTATCAGTCAAACTTATCTAATGAATACAGAAAAGCCTTATAATGAAGTTAGAAGTGTCGTACAAAAACTTCCTAGTATCTACCTCTTTTCTTTAGTGTTGTGCTCCTCTGGGTCCTATGAAGATTTTTCAGTATGGGAGAAACAAATACCGCCAGGGTATCATCCCAGTTAATAGCTGCTGGCTATTAATAGTAGCTACCCCAGCTAAATACTTTTTATCTTGAAACTAACTCAAGTCATCAAGTATATTTGGGATAGATACACAACCTTCAATAACTAGGGGTGCCATATACGAGTGGTTTACCCAACCTCATTGCATTTGTAGTGAAGGAGATGAGAAGTTATTTTGACTTGCACAAGGATGAAGTATTTTCTATGGCATTAAGTATGAAAATATTTTTTTTTCTCCATAGTGAAAACACATTCCAGTCCTAGTGGTTGACACTGCACAGGGTGTGGTACCCTAATTCCTTAATAAGTGAAAACCAGACACTAGCCATGTTAAGGGTAAATCACTGTCCTGGTTTCGGCTGGGATAGAGTTAATTTTCTTCCTAGTAGCTGATATAGTGCTGTGTTTTGGATTTAGTATGAGAATAATGTTGATACCACACTGATGTTTCAGTTGTTGCTAAGTAGTGTTTGCACTAGTCAGGGACTTTTCAGCTTCCCATGCTCTGCCAGGTGCACAAGAAGCTGGGAGGGGGCACAGCCAGGACAGCTGACCCAAAATGGCCAAAGGGCTATTCCATACCATATAACATCATGCTCAGTATGTAAACTGGAGGGAGTTGGCCGGGGGCAGCGATCGCTGCTTGGGAACTGGCTGGGCGTTGGTCGGTGTGTGATGAGCAGTTGCATCACTTGTTTTTTTTTTCCTTGGGTTTTGTTCTTCTCTCTCTCTTGTTGTTTTCCTTTTTATTACAATTTATTAATAATTTTGTTTCAGTTATTAAAATGGTTCTTATCTCAACCCACAAGTTTTCTTACTTCTGCTCTTCTGATTCTCTCCCCCATCCTACTGGGGGGGGTGGTGGGTGGTGGTGGTGTGTGTGTGTGAGCAAGCGGCTGTGTGGTGCTTAGCTGCTGACTGAAGCTAAACCACAACAATCACTCTTCCATATATTTATCACCTAGGCTTCATTTTAGCAAGTTTGCCTAACTAACCCAAATTTTAACAAATTACAAAACCTTTCTATCCAAGAACCACCATACAGTAGAGGAGATCATCAATTCAATAAACTAGAGAAAGGAGCTTTAGATTGTTTGATGGGAGCTGGTGATAAAAGCCCTCCACTAAGTAAAACACAATTCTTATCTAGCTGAAGGAGCTGAGAATTGATTGCTGCATTCTAGTAATGGAAGAGGGAAAAGGAAGAAAAATGAACTGCAGTGTCTAGTCATCAGAGTACAAAACACAGGCAGAACTTGAAGTCCTAATATTTAGACAAAGCTACAACCTCACTGGCACCACAAACATTCATGACAATTCACAAGATTGGAATTTAAGAGGAGAAATACAGAACTAAAAAGGGAGGAAGTGTTAAATATTAACAAAGATATATTTGTTCTAAAAACATAGTGATGAAGAGACTAAACTTTTTTTCTGCATAAATATAAAAGGAAAGGAACAAAGACTTGTAATGATAGAGACTCTTTTAAACCATTTTACCACAGGTAGGAAATTAGATATTTTTGGCAACAGAAAGAGTGAGAGCTAGTGATAAAGTGAAACATTAATTATCCAGTACCTGTTAGAAAGCAACACAGCCAGACAGAACTAACAGAAGTTAGAGAATGCACTGGGGAGAATGTGGAACGGGAGCTAGTTTAGGAAACAACTGTCTCTAGTCTCGATTCCAACTGACAGGAGGTAGCTGAGGATTAGAAGGTAGAAAGTACCAGGGATGGTCACAGGAGGATCGGGTTCACAATTCTAAAGAAAAAGAAAGGAAGAAAGGGGCTGAAATAATAATAATAGGTTTGGGTTTTTTTTAAAAAAAAGGATTTTTTCAGAAATTTCTATTCATTTTGGGATCAGATGAGTGACATGGCAAGATCTGACTTTCCATGGAAAAAAATACAGCATAATTTGCAGTTATTGAGAATAAACAGAGATTTCCAGAAGTAGAGGAACAGCAGAAAACTGTATTAAAAATACAGTATAGCTAAACCAGGACTTCTGTTAGACTCGGGGGGCAGTGGGGGAAAAAAAGAAAGGATGTCATACAGAATGTGAAAGCAAAACTACAAAATTAAGCAAGAGTCTACAGAACCAGCACAATCACCTAGGGTAAAACCTGGAATGTCGGAGTGGGAGACGGACCCGGAGTAGCGATGAATCTCAATATGAGTATGGTCGTTCTCCTTTATTCAGATTACTTAACAGGTTTATATAGAAGCTAAGCAAAGCACGCGCTAACAGCGACTATTCTATTGGATAACTATACTTGTCCACGCGCTTAAAACAATTATATGATTGGTACAAAGTTGCCGTTCACGCACTGTTCACAAAGGGGGGTTTATCAGCACTTTCCCAGGCTTAGTCCCGCTTATCTTGTTTTACCAAGTACTCCTTCTGCTGTTCCCAAGGGAATTTCACCTTGATCTCTGGCTCCCAGGCCCCATCAAAGTCTGGATTGCTCACATCAATTAAGCTGTGTCCTTTTTCACTTAACCATTCTTCCACACTGGAAGATTAAGATACAAAATAGATGATAAACAGGAAGAGACAAAGGTTCTATAAATATATCATAAGCTTGAAGAGAAGAAAGGAAAATGAAGATTTTTTACAAGAAAAAGATCATATAACAGAAAAAATTCAAGAAGGATATAGTTTTCATTGCCATATTATCTTTCTCTTTGTGACCAGAGAGCAAGTGTAGTTAATTCTAATACTGAAACTTAAAATAAAATGACATGGTAAAAGGTATTTAAATATATTTGATGCAGTTAGATGGGCCAGGGTAGGGGTGGAGGAAAGGAACAAAACCTTGAGTACTTAATGAAATAGCCAAAGTAGTATCTGAATCACAAGTCATTATCTTTGAGATCTCATAGAAGAGAGAAGTCTCAGGGGACTGAAGAAGGGCAAACCATAACATTACCCTAGGAAAGGGAAGACTTGACAAATCACTGACCAGTCACAGCATTTTCAGTATGTGGAAAGATACTGGGAGAAGTTATTAAACAGCCAATTTATAAGCACTCTACAGGAAAATAAAAAGGTGATAAAAAACAGCCAACATAGCTTTCTCAAGAGTAAATGATGTCAAAACAATCTAATGTCCTCCTTTGACATAGTAACTTTTAGTGTAATGGATAAGAAGGAAGTAGAAGATGACATTGCTTTACTTTAATAAAGCTTTTTGCACAGTGCCACATGAGACCTCATAGGGAAGCCAGAAAAATACAGCCTTATAGGCCCAGTCTGAACGAAGGATTTAAACAATATTGAGGATGTGTAATACATGCTAACATAAGTGATGACATTACTGCACAACAGAGTATAAAAGCAAAAAGTAGGCCTAGGCCTTCCTAAGCTCAACCACTAAACCTTTTTCTGTTTATGTCCTTTGGTTTCAGTGAAAGTGTTTGTTTATTTCAGGTTTTGAACTTAAGCTGAACTGAAGATAAACTGTGGTTAGAAAATGCATTTTACTTGTAAGTACGAGGAGGATGAGATGAAATTTGTAAAGTATCATAAGAAATAATACCTAAATTTTTGTATTAATTGTTAAGCAAGCTGACTTGCATAACCTCAGCCAAGACGAGCAACAGAAACCAGCCAGAATGACGTAAAATCCAGTCTGAACTTGCTATGTCATTAATGGGATCATAAGGGTCACAGTTTGCAGGGCCCAATTTGATGTGGTAACCTTGAACTGTAATCAGCTGTGATCTGCCCAGTGGCCAACCATCTATGTAACTTCAGAATGATAATCCAAAAGGGAAGATTCTTCCATGGACACATGCAATGTGCAGATCCTTCAGGACATTGAAAACTGTAGAAAACCAGCTCACATCAAATTACCAAACTGGCCAATTTAGTGCCATAGGACTTTGGAGGTTTTACAGTTATTTTATGGTAAGTGAATAATTGATGTAAAGACTGATCTAACCCTTATGCTGCAACAGCCCTCTGCGTTATAGTGTGAATTATTATTACAGCAACAAATTATAACATTTTGACCAACAATCACACAGGACAGAACTTAACAAGCCATGGCCTATGCCAAAAAACAGGCCAACAAATGCACCTGATAAGTCAACAGATTCTCTACATGAAAAATTATAGTTACTTAAGTCGAGCACAATTCATTTCACAAGAAGTAAAAACACTAGTGTTCTCTTGAATAGGCTAATCACCTGAGTTTGGTGTCATGAATAGAAGATAGAGTCAACCAGGAGAAATAGGGAGGAAACACAGAATGAGAACACGAGGATAATAGCAAATATTAGTTGTGGTAGAAAGTGAGACTCCACCCTTATTAATAGAATACTGAAACCTAACAGTTCACACAAGTAGGAGACCTGTTTTCCTGTTATCTAACAAAACTGCAGTTCTGCCCAGTCCTCTGACCCTTTTTATTCCCTGGTGTTCTACTTTGAAATAGAGGTGTGTTGTTAATACAAAGCCTAGGTGTGCCAAAAAGAAGTATCACAGTTACAAATTTGGTTAGGAAAAGAGAATTCTTAACCATACAAACAGCATGTATATGTATATGTATATGTATATGTATATGTATATGTATATGTATATGTATATGTATATGTATACGTATACGTATACGTATATCTATATCTATATCTATATCTATATCTATATCTATATCTATACAGAATCATAGAATCATGACAGGCTTGAGAGGTGGGCACATGCGAACCTCATGAAGTTCAACAAGGCCAAGTGCAAGGTCCTGCACATGGGTCGGGGCAATCCCAAGCACAAATACAGGCTGGGCAGAGAATGGATTGAGAGCAGCCCTGAGGAGAAGGACTTGGGGATGTTGGTTGATGAGAAGCTCAACATAACCCGGCAATGTGCACTTGCAGCCCAGAAAGCCTACTGTATCCTGGGTTGCATCAAAAGAAGTGTGGCCAGCAGGTCTAGGGAGGTGATTCTCCCTCTCTACTGCCCTCTCATGAGACCCCACCTGGAGTATGTGTTCAGCTCTGAGGCCCCAAGATAAGAAGGACATGGACCTGTTGGAGTGAGTCCAGAGGAGGGCCACGAAGATGATCAGAGGGCCAGAGCATCTATCCTATGAAGACAGGCTGAAAGAGTTGGGGTTGTTCAGCCTGGAGAAGAGAAGGCTCCTAGGAGACCTTATAGCAGCCTTCCAGTACCTGAAGGGGGCCTACAGGAAAGCTGGACAGGGACTTTTTACAAGGGCCTGTAGTGATAGGACAAGGGGTAATGGTTTTAAACTGAAAGAGGGTAGATTTAGATTAGATATCAGGAAGAATGTTTTTACAATGAGGGTGGTGAGGCACTGGAACAGGTTGCCCAGAGAAGTTGTGGATGCCCCCTCCCTGGAAGTGTTCAAAGCCAGGTTGGATGGGGCTTTGAGCAACCTGATCTAGTGGAAGGTGTCCCTGCCCATGGCAAGGGGGTTGGAACTAGGTGATCTGTAAGGTCCCTTTCAACCCAAAGCATCCTATGATTCTATGATTTTGGTTGGAAAAGACCTTTAAGATCATTGAGTCCAACCATTAACCTAACACTGCCAAGTCCCACTAAACCATGTCCCTAAGCACCATGTCTATGCATTTTTTAAATACCTCCAGGGATGGTGACTCAACCACTTCCCTGGGCAGCCTGTTCCAGTGTTTGATAAACCTTTCACTGAAGAAATTTTTTCCTAATATCCAATTTAAACCTCCCCTGGCGCAACTTGAGGCCATTTTCTCTCGTCCTATCACTTGTTACCTGGGAGAAGAGACCAACACCCACCTCACTACAACCTCCTTTCACGTAGTTGTAGAGAGCCATAAGGTCTCCCCTGAGCCTCCTTTTCTCCAGACTAAACAGCCCCAGTTCCTTCAGCCGCTCCTCATAATACTTGTTCTCTAGACCCTTCACCAGCTTCGTTGTTCTTCTTTGGACATCCTCCAGGACCTCATGATCCTCTATTAGTTTCAGGCTAACCTTGGTAACTTGGGTTACCAAGGAAAGGTCAACACTGGAATTGGGTCTTGAAGGAATAACAGTACTGTCGTTCAGCATTGTTTTTGATGTTAAATTCTGAAGATAACCCTTGGTTAGAAGATGTACTTGACTGGTTGTTACAACTCATAGAACTTCACAAGGTAAAAGGAAAAGTACTGGAGCAGGTAAAGAAGGGAAACGTCAGAGGGTCTCACCGTGTGCATGCATACAGTAAACCAGTAAAAGACATGAATAAAAGATACAGGATAAGGGGTACATATTTGCTAGCACTGAAAAAAATAGAGTAGAACCACCCATGATATCCAGTCCCCTGAAGAAAGGATGGCCACTCAACATCTCTCTCTTCTCTAAAATCATGCTGTTCTCCAGTATTTTCCAGTAAAACCAGAAAAGTTCAACAGCCTAGATAAAAAACACTAAGATGAGTGCACAACAGGTTAAAAGTCACATTCAGCTAATACATACTTGAAATTCACTCAGGCTGCATGAACATATGATGTGAGATTTTTGCAAAGGCTTGGGTTAGACCCAGTTCAAATCACTGTTTTCATGAATGATTCAGACAATGGAATATGAAATGTTCTTTGACATTTTGCAGATATCGCCAAACCAGGAAAAGAGTAAACACGCTCAAAGACAGATCTGAATCACTTGTCAAAATCATTCTTGACTCCAATTTAATAAGATGAAGTTAACAAAAAAGAAAAGCAATATAATATAAAGCAGAAGGAAAAATTAAATTGAGAGATATAAAAATAGAGAATAGCTGTCTCAGTACTATTTTAAAAAGAGATTTAGAAGCTTTAATGGACTGCAAATCAAGTCAATGATACTATATTGTAATAAAGGAAAGAAAAATAAAAAGGAAAATACAAAGCTCAGTTCTGGGATGTACTTTACCTTATAAGCAATGAAATTATTCCCCTCTTGTCAGTTTTGCTAACGTCACAGCTAGAATATTCTCTTCAGGATATACGAGTACATTTTATGAAAAACAAATAAAGAATAGCTGAGGAGACAAAAAGCATGATAGCATGAGAAAATAGAAAATACTGTGAGATACTGAAGATAACTTTTTTTTTTAAAAGAAAAAGAAGAAGAACGAAGGTATACATATCTTCCAAAATGCTCAGATGGTTCTAGCAGAACTGCTCTGATTCTATTAGAGCTTTGAAGGAGAGCTGCCTAGATTTCTTCCCCAGTGGAAGTTCCCAAAATTGGGCCAACACTGAACAGAACATGTGTCCCGGTGGCTGTTAGAAATGAACAGTACTTACTGGTTCTCAGTGTCTCACAAGGAAATAAAAAAGAATTTGCAGAACCTGCAACAAGGAAGACAGAAGTATTAGGAAACTAATACTGGAAGAGGCAGGCCCCAGAACAGACCTGGATTTTAAGAATTTAGACACATGGAAGCATCAAAACAGCTGGCTGGTTAAGATGCCATGCGCTTAACTGTGCTCAAAAAACTTACTGTGTAGAACGAACTCGTGTCAATAGATTTAAGTATATCTGACCATGATTCTCTTTATGCTATCTTTTTTACCACTTGTACCTGCGCTTGTTCAAAAGACTGTGCAGAGAGCAAGCACCTTCCACAGACATCTGTAAAACACTGGTATGAGGGAAGTATGAATGGGGATGCATGGGTGTTTAAGTACCAGAGAAAACAGCGAGCAAAAAAATAGCATGTAGTTAGAAACAGGAGATGACTGACAACAAGAAACTGGTGAGCACTGAAGCAGGTATGTTTCCAACAAGACTACAGTACAGAGGACGTTTCAGTAGAAGACCTGCACTGAATAAGGCAACGGGCATCAACCTTGCTCGGATTTATAGGGGGGGAAGTGAGGCATGGAAGACCTCAGGGATGAAAGATCAGACCATATAAAGTGTTAACTCATAAGAAGTATAAAATATTTTAGCCAAAAATCAGTTCATTGTCACCAGTCAAGAAGAACCTAAGAGATGACTTGATAGCTGGCAACCTTATCTTCCATGTCACCACAAGTAATACTAACCTAACTAATTGGATATACACCTTTTGCTGCTAGTATGAAAGAATGAATGAGTAAAATACATGAGGGAATGAGTGCGAATGACTGAAAACATTTTTGTTTAAAACAAAAATCTCTTTCCGTAAGATCTTGCTTTCAGTTTTCTTATATTTAATTCTTACTCAACTTCTGGAGCTCTTATTCAAGATAAAGTCAGAATGAAGCACAAAACAATCGCCAAACAATAGTTTTCTGCTTGTGACTGAGTAAACAGTTTCATTCATAAATGAATTAAAAGAAAACATTTATTTTTTAGCTTGAATTAAGTTCCATTTTTTGCTGATTACAGAATTTATTTCTTCTTTAATTTGTGAATGCATTCTAGAGGCCTTCATAGCTGTGAGGAAAGACTGTTAGAGAAACTTAGTTGCTAGGTGGTAGTCCAGGGACAGCATAATAGTTTCATAAATAAAATTTGCTGCAACTTCAACTAGAAAACTTAATTTTTTAGAAATTATCATTTTTCCTCATATATGTTATTTTTTAAGTTTACATTATCCAACAGGTGAAATTAAATTATTTCACTAAAATGGACTTCAGAATATTATGTCCTTCGGCAGCAGGATTTTAATTTTCTTTAAATGAATCAGTAATTTTAATTCTTAATTTTTTTTTGTTTCCACATAATTACTGTTTTTAAAATGTTTAACGTGCCAGAGGTGTTATTCATAAAGTCCATGTTAGAAATCATGTCATCTCTTAGTCTCACAATTGCATACAGGAAATGTAAAAGCAAAATTTCTTGTTGCAAGCAATGCTTAGGCAATTTTATACCACAGGTAGCTGGCCCTTCATATTCAGTGAGCTCACTAACTGTAGCCAACCAATCACTACGTCTGCCTTGGCAAATATATTTTCCCTCTTCAAAACTCTGACTTAGGGAAGCCAATAATAACTCTGCTCTGTGTGTAAAAACTCATTGCACGATTAAATTGAAGAGCTGAAGTTTTCTCTTGAATTTGGTCTTAGCATTCTGCATACTGTGATGAATATTGATCTGAAATTTAGAGCCTTGCCAGCAATCTTTTCCGTGTCTGATAATATTTCCCTAGGACAATGAGGTGAGATGATTAAAATGAATTCTAGTGGCTAAGAGGAGCATGAAATGCAAGGCTATAAAGTCAGTACTGCCAATTTGTTTGCAGGCCATGCCCCTAAGTCAATTGGAATATGTGTGAAATAAAGCCATTAAACGTAATTTATATTCAGTGGAGAAAAGCTGTGGAAATATAATGTGTGGCTTCAAGCTTTGCCTTTATCATCTCCTAAAATAGGCTTTACTAACTAACACTGAAAATTACTCTACTTTTTTTTGGTTCCAGTTTAAGTTGGATAAAAGCAACTCCTTTTTCACATTCCTCCTGACAGCATGCAATCTGCTGCCTGCCTGAAACTCATATCTGCATTTACTCTTTATTTGCCTTTTATTTCAAAAGCCTCATCACTTTGTTTTGGTCCTCCATGAGGACAATAACATGCATCTCTCTCTCCGCAACATTCTAACAGGTAATAGTCTCCTAGTTGTACATCTGCTTCATTTTACGTAGGAGCTATAGCAGATTTAAGCCACTTTAACTCCAAGGTCTTAATTCCCTACTGGAGGAGATGCATAATCTATTTAAAACACGGATAAAAGTGTCGTTAGATAGGGCTGCAAAGTTCTTCACAAGATGTAGTAAAATTTTTTAGTAATTTTTTTCTTGGTAAAAACATTGAGATTTTAATAAGTGGAAAGAGAAATTGCAAAGTATGAAAAAATTGGGTGGAGTTTTAAAATTCTGTAAAGCTAAAAGCAATTTTAAAGCCATTTTTCCTGTTGCATTATACTGAAGATCAAACTGTATCCCTTTGAATAGTTCAGGATACTTTCTAAATATATGCTTGTCAACTTGATTAACAGTTGTGTAATCCACATCTAGTATGGACTGTGCTTGACAGATTGTGTCTCTGCCCTTTCCATCTTACAAAATGCAAATCTACCTACTTGATAGATTTAAATAGGTATAGCAGATGGGAAAATGCCAGGTTTTTTGTTTTCAGGATACTTGTAAAGTTAGTTTTAAAAAGCATGTCATTACATTTAGTGACTTTTGCATAAAATTAGCTTATGCAGAGGGAACAGTTCATTTTATTTGATTTGTATTTCATCAAGTTATCCCTGCTGTCTACATGTATAGAAGAACAGAATTACACTGAAGTTCTACTCCTTATGCACACATACACAGAATTATTTATCTATGCAATACAGCAATGACAGACCAGTCCCACAAAACACAAACTGACAAGACTGCTGAGAGTTCACACTCAGTCTGTGTTTACTGCCTGTAAAAGTCTGCCTACTCTGTTTTTTGCAAGGTCTGGAGCTTTTTGCATTTCCAACGATAATCAGTCAAGAATATTTAAAATTAAAAAAAAAAAAAGGCGTGCATTTGTCATTATCATAGAATCATTAATCACAAAATACCTTAGGTTGGAAGAAATCTCTGAAAGTTATCTTGTCCAAACTCCTGCTCAAAAAAGAGCCAATTTACATCATGTAAAATAAGGCTTTATCCAGTCAAGTTTTGAATACGTTCACAGATAGATATTCTACAAGCTCTCTGGGCAGCCAATTTAACCACCCTCATAATGAAAATAGGTTTCCTTGTATCTGTTTAGACTTTCCCATGTTGTAAACTGTGTCCATTGCCTCGCATCCTAGGAGACCCTGACTCTGTTGACTCTATATGCTTCCACTAGTTTATTAAAGGCATGTATGAGACCTCCCCCTTAGCCTCTCTTCCTAAGACCAAACCCATCTGTTAGCCTCTCCTCATATGTCATGTGCTCTAGCCCTCTAATTACCTTGGTAAACCTTTGCTGGACCTGCTCCAGCACATCAATGTCTTTCTTGTGGTAAGGAGACCAAAACTGGGCACAGTACTCCAGATGTAGCGTCACAAATGCCAAAGAAAGGGGAAGAATCACTTCCCTGGACCTGCTTGCAACACTCCTCCTAATAATGCAGCCCAAGATGCTATTGGCCGCCTTTGCTGCAAGGGCACATTGCTGGCTCATATTCAATTTGCTGCCCACCAGGATCCCCAGTTCCCTTTCTACTAAACTGCTTTCTGTCCATTTGATGTCCAGTCAGTCCAGCCAGTACTGTTTTATTGGGTTATTACGTTCACGGTGCAGGACTCAGTGTTTACCTTTTTAAAACTTTATCAAGTTTCTGTGAGGTCATTTCTTCTGTTTAAGCCTCTTTGCACAGCAGCCCAGCCCTCCAGACCTGTTTTTCCAATTTGGCATCATCCACAAACCTGTAGAAGGAGCGTTCCACCCCGTCAGCAAGTATTTTTTTCTATTGCTACATGAGTGAAATGAATTCTTAAACTCATAACAATTTCATTGCACTATGTCTCCAATTCTTTCATGCAGCTTTCTTAAGACAGCTGTCAATCACTGTCATGGCAGCCATCACAGTCACAGGAAAAACATTCAGCTGATTAGCTGTCAGGAGCTCTACTCCATTTCCTCACATGGGCAGCTAGTGCCATTTCAGCCCTTCTAGTGTATCTTGTCTGGCTGCTGTCTACTGTTGCAGGAAGATATGAAACTCCTGTATGATCTGTACCATACATATCCTGCTGGAGATGTCTAAGATACACTATGAAATCTTAGCAGATGGGTGTATTTTAAAAGCCAAATTGGGCCCAGAATGTCAGCCACAGGATGAGTTTAGAGACCTTGCATACCCATGCACTCCAGCTTGTAGAAACTTAAATTTACATCTTAACCTCTAAGTGAATCACACCTAGTCTTCAGCATGATTTTTAGATCTATAGTTGAGCTATAGCTTCTTTAACTTTTATTTCAACTGCTTTGAATAAGGTTGTATGTGTTACCACAAAATGGCATTGAAACAACAATTAAATTAATACATTTAAGAATTGATTAACCATAAATATAATCCATTTTACTTCATGAAGAAACCGAGTAAAAAGAAAGGTGTAATTAATTAAGCTCTTAAGGTCACCTAATAATTTACTCTTTGTCTTCCAGTAAATGCATTAACAAAGTTCAAACTGATTTTAAAGGCTGAGATAAATATTCTGATATTTATTATGTCATGTTCTGCTTGAATAGCAGAAAAATCCTGTCCCTTTTGGCTGAAGCTAGGCTGGCATCATTGCAATAGACAACTACCTGTCCCAGGTAGATTGCTGAGGGTAAGAAAATACCCTCCTTAACAGGCAGTCCTGTCAGTCTTGCTGCCGGTGCACACAGCCTTGCACCAATTTTTTGGAAAAAGTTTGGAGTTCCTCAAAATAGCAACATGCTGCTAGTACACTGAGCACAGAAAGATCTTCTCTGTGGAGCTAGTGAGAGTACAAGGGATTTTGAATCTCTTAGCCATGCAGACTATTGTTTGTATGGACCTGATGAACTCCTCTTCCAGGGAAAAAGAAAGTCTTGTCCCTTCAGAGGGCAGAAAGGAGAAAAGTTTATCAATTGTCATTCTCCTCCCAAAATTCATATTGCCTTTCTCCTTCAGACAGCAAAATTCAGTTTTGTCTAGCCTGCTGAGAGTATAGGACCAATTTTGACTACAGTGGCCAGAAAAGAAAGCTCCAAGTCCTTTAAAGTACATTGATTTAATCACAGCAATAAAGTCAAATGGTTCCCATCCCTTAAGATGAGTCCAAGGGTAAGTAAAGTAGGAATCCAGGCATGACATGTATGCACAGTCCTGCTGCAAACAGCAGATAACACTTTTGCTGCTGCTGACATTTTCAAGTAATAGATTAGCCCCAACTAGTTCAGGCTTCCCATTCTCAGCTCTCTTGCCTTCATGAATTATTTCCCCAGAAACCTTTCAGACTGCTACTGGAAGCTGACTGCTACAGCTTTCATGCAGCCTCTTCTGATATGTGATGGTGGAAGACTCCATAGCTTCTAAAAGCCATGAAAAGGATGTTCAGTTGGGACCAAGTGCAAGGTCAAGTGCAAGGCCAAGTGCAAGGTTCAAGGTTCAAGGTTCAAGGCCAAGTGCAAGGTCCTGCACTTGGGCCACAGCAACCCCATGCAACGCTACAGGCTTGGGGAAGAGTGGCTGGAAAGCTGCCTGGCAGAGAAGGACCTGGGGGTGTTGGTTGACAGATAGCTGAATATGAGCCAGCAGTGTGCCCAGGTGGCCAAGAAAGCCAATGCCATCCTGGCTTGTATCAAAAATAGCGTGGCCAGCAGGACTAGGGAAGTGATCGTGCCCCGGTACTCAGCACTGGTGAGGCCGCACCTCGAATACTGTGTTCAGTTTTGGGCCCTTCACTCCAAGAGAGACATTGAGGTGCTGGAGCGTGTCCAGAGAAGGGCAACGAAGCTGGAGAAGGGTCTGGAGCAGAAGTCTTATGAGGGGCGGCTGAGGGAACTGGGGTTGTTTAGCCTGGAGAAAAGGAGGCTGAGGGGAGACCTTATTGCTCTCTACAACTACCTGAAAGGAGGCTGTAGAGAGGTGGGGGTCGGTCTCTTCTCCCAGGTAACTGGTGATAGAACAAGAGGAAATGGCCTCAAGTTGCACCAGGGGAGGTTTAGACTGGATATTAGGAAATTTTACTTCACTGAAACGGTTAGCAAGCATTGGAACAGGCTGCCCAGGGAAGTGGTTGAGTCACCATCCCTGGAAGTATTTAAAAGACGTTTGGATGAGGTGCTTAGGGACATGGTATAGTGGTGGTCTTGGTCGTGTTAGGTTTACGGTTGGACTCGATGATCTTAAAGGTCTTTTCCAACCTATATGATTCTGTGATTCTGTGATTCTGTGACTGAGTAAGTGGGGAAAAGAGAGAGAAGCTGTGGAAAAGTGGGCTGAATATACTGCTCATTCTGTCATCTCCCTATAGGCTAACTTTGGAAAGTAATTTTGACTCTGTAGTCCCATTTTTTAACTGGAAATTTACCCATTGGACAAGATGAGAACCCTTTTAAATGTCTGGATACCTGCCTTTATGAAAGGACTCATTAGATTACCTTATACAATGTAAAGTTTATGAAGAGTGGACATTAAGAGACTTATGGAAGTGTAAGTGAGGATTTTTTAAGCGCACTGACAATGAGAACATGACTCAGGTGTGTGAAAGGAATAAAAGAGAATGAACTATGGGACTTGTCCAACCTTTATTTCTCTTTTGGAGAAAACAATGTCTTCTTTGGCTTCTTTGAAGGTAGTTCAGTATTTCTTTACTTTCAAAAAATAAGTACTTTCTTTTCATTCAGTTTCCTTGCCAGTAAGCAAAAGAAAATGTTGTCTCTTTGCCACAGATCCTTGAAGAACCCTTTTTTTTTTTTTTCCACTGGAGAAGAAAGTGAAAACAATTTTGTTTGTTAGCATATATACATTTGTGCTGGACACCTGCAACAACATTTTAAGACAAACTATAGGAAAGTTTGTAAAATCTTTAAGTGATTCATCTTGTCTTCATGCCTGAAGTAGTTCTTTTCATTAGGACTTTGAAATTATAGCAAAAATCACTGCTAACACACAGGCCCGGAAACTATCCCATTGCTCAACAAGAACCTCATGCTGTGGTCCCTGTTAGTCAATTTAATCTTTTCTCATGCAGTCAATTAACAGCAGCAAGAACAGCTGAAGTTTCCAATAGCAAAAAAAATCTTCCATTAGGAAGAGCTCAGGATGGGACTTAGATGTAGTGAACAAGCCATCAGCTCTTTCTGACAAAACTGTTGATATCACTAATCTGGTTTTATTGTACTTTCCTGTAAGAAAAGAGAAACTCCCATTCTGAAAGATCTGTGACTGGAAGGTAGGTGTAATTGTTTCCAAAATTTTGTCCAAATTTGTTATCATTCTGACAACTTTTCTGAGCCAGCTATCAGAGAGATAGTTATTTGTTGTACTATAGCATACAAGAATCCTAATCATGAATGTGCTAAAAGTTTATCTTTATTTTGTATTAATCAAAGTTTGTTAGTTTTAGGGAGCAAACTTTCCTAACAAGAACAAACATACATTTTTTAAATGCTGAAAAACTCACAGCTGTTTGTGGCAAGATCTACAGAATTTAAGTTATAAATATTATATGAGGATGAAATTCAAGTTTGTCCTGTACTTGTAATTGTGGTGTAGGGGTGTGTGTCCATGTGCACTCCCAGTGCATTCAGTCACCAATTCCCTGGCTGATCAAAGAAGCTCCCTGGCCAGTTTCTGCTGAGGTGAACCCATGGACTGATTCGAGATGAGGGGATTGACTCCCTAACTTCACCACAAAACATTTCACTAATTGCTGCAAGAGCTATCCAGGCAGGAAATTCAGAGAGTCCTGGAGATTACCTCTGCTGTGCACTTGGCAATTCACAGGGACTATCCACGTGCTTCAGTGTGTTGATTAACATCCAGGATGGAGAATCTGGCTGCTCCAGAGACTCTCTGAGGCAGTTGCAGAATTGATTTTACTTTAAATAAATAAAATAATTGTAAATAAGCATTAGAAATTATTCCCGCAGATGCAGAAATGGTCACCTAGGATGGTCTTTTGACTATACTTAAGACATGAGGTATTTTGTACACAGTTTAAGTTAATCAATAGCAATATAACATGCACATGCTGGAGTGGTCACATAGGACCACAGGACACAAGTAAGAATTCAGCAGAGCTGTGGTTTGGGGAGACTTTCCTGATCCAGCTGAAAACCTCACTGCAAATTTCCTTACAATGGAGACTTCTGCCATCATCCAGACAGGGACTGATCATATATAAAGATTTGAGAGATCTGATTCCCCATGTGAGCATTGCTCTGTTTAAAAGATTCTAATAAGTAAGGGGTTTTAAACATCCTCTCAGTGACAGTCTACAACATGGTCCTGTAAGGTGGCAGCAATGCTAGGCTGCTCCCTGAGAGAGAGTGAGAAAGGAGCTGAGGGTGACAGCAAGATGGGCAGAAGCAGAGGCCTCACCAGGAAGAGCCCCATCCCAAGTACCTGGATGAGGCAAGCAGGGGATGTTGGTGCTGGTAGCCAGGGTCAGCCAAGTGCCCAGATTGTCAGGCAAGTCCTTAGCAACTACTTGTTCACCAATCCAGACTTGACTACCCTGAAACATTCTCAACTTAAAGGAAAACAGTAGTCTCTGATTCTTAGGGAGATTGAAAAGGAAATTCCTTGCACAGACAGCCAGTCTGATAACTAAATGGTTAATCTCAAAAGATAATTTTTATGCTAGAGTTTCAGAAATCTTCATAAACCTAAAAGGGACCAGGAAATCCATTTTGCAAAAAGAAACCCACAAACCTAGCATCTCTACGTGCAACATGATCATTCCAGTTCAGTTTATATTATGTTGCAAAGGGTTTTTTAAAAATATTATATGTATTACATATATATGTATTATATTGAAATATTTTATATATATTATACAATACTTTCCTATTGCAAGATAAGTGGTAGAAAAGGTAAAATTTACTCTCACAATGCTCTTAAGACATAGAAAAAAGGTGGAGTAGTAATGAGAGAGAAACGTTGATATTATGCAGTAATGCTTCTCTAATATTTTACCACTCTGCCATTGACTCTTCAAAACTGGCAAAAGCAACTGATTTTACCTTTAAGTAGCCATTTTGTAATTGACTCGAAGGTTGCTTCTCCTTCTCCTAATAGCAAATTCCAATAATTATCTGGAGTTCATTCCTTCCTTCCTCTTTCAAGATCAGGGGACACCATTCTCTACACATATTTTGCTGTTATTAACAGGTTTGCATATTTTATACAATGGTTTATAACTCATTTATTTGGCATACCTTTTTATCATTACTGCTGGAGGTTTAATTTTGTTGATAACGGAGATTAAATTAAACCAATATAGGAATGAAATCAGATAAATCTTTCTGATTGCAAAAATATCTGTGGATGCCATGTTTTTCCACTGTTTTTACCTTAGCTGTTACAGCTTTACCTATAACTAACTACTCAGAATTCATTACTAAGCACTGCACCTTCCTCAGGTCTACTCCACACACACATCCCTTACTGCAGAAGAACCTAAGCAGTTTCTCCTACAGAGAGCAACCTGAAGTCCTTGGAAAACTTCATAGTGGGCAAGTTATAACCACTGATTGCCCAGCTTAGTGCCATGGAACAAAAAACAAAACCCTAAAACTACTGACAGTACCTTTATTAATAAGTTAAATATTGTCATTTTGTTCATAGCACTTGACACATTTCTCCAAAAGAAATAAAGAATATTATCAACAGAGCAAATTTTGCAACTTTTCTTCTTTAGATGCTCTAGATTTCTCTCAACATTTTAGCAAGAAAAGTCACAATGCAGCTTAATGTGAAGGTGACCTTAGACACTTATTACTGTTAGCAGCCTGAGAATACCTTTTAGATGTTGAGGGTTTTCTGCAATCAGACCTAAAGTACTGCTTATTCCACTGGGACAATTTACTTCAAGTTTACGTTACTTTTCAGTTCGTGTTTCTCATGTCATATTTTCTACTAGTAACTTTATCTGGCATCTTATTTTAACATAAAACTGGAAGGAAGCAGTTTACAAAATTAAGAATCACATTGCCCTTTGTGCCCTTCCCTGTGTATTTCCTTTCTTATTTCCTCTGTAATTTTTCAGAAACTGCAATACTCTTGTGCATTGAACAGGCCTATCTGAGAGCTCACGTTGCAGGCGGTGAAACGTTGTGGGAACTTAGTATTTTAGTGTTCTTTGAGGATAATAACCAAAGGTAATACCACAGTGTCAGCACAAATTAACTATGCTATCTCTGTGGTACCAGTTGTAATGTGAATCGCATATGGTGGTTACGGGAAATAAAATAGAACAATTGCAAAAGAGTTTGTTCTCAGTACCTCACTGTGCTTCAAGTTCTCTCCAGATTGATTGGGATTTACTGAGGAACTGATTATCATTTTCAGAATATATGAAGTAGATATAAGTTACTTTGAGAAGAAATGATTCAGTTGTCTGAAGTCCCTTAGCCAGCATCAGAACCAATTGTGAAGATGGGACACATTTTTCTGTACATTTCTTGCTAGCTAAAAAAAAAAAAAAAAAAAAAAAAAAAGAACAATAATTTTGTTTTGTTTTACTTGATATTTGAAACATACTTTCAAACTTGATACTTGAGCCAGAAAATGAAATCTTGTTACGGTTTTAATCAACTCTTCTAGATATGAATCTTGGTAGGTGCCTTTATCAGGCATTAGCAAAAAAAGTAAGTTGGTTTAAGTTTCTATGAGAGCAAAAAGCCATTACTAGGGGGGAGGGAATCAATAAATGTCAATTTTTAGAGATAATATTAAATAATCAATCTGAAAGCTCGTATTTTTTTCATGGAAAAAAAAGATTTGGAGGCAATATCAAGTAGCTTTTCAAGGAAGATATACAGTGCATTGATATTTAATAATTTTAAAATTTCTTTTTTTAACTTCTGTTCTAATACAAGTGGTCACAAAAGTAGGTGTTGGATTTCCTTTTTGTCAGCATATGCAAAACTATGTTTTGGGAATACACTGGTTTCCCTAGCAATTTTAGCCTGTTCTGTTGGTTACCACGTTCCTGATTTGGGCCTGTTAGAGAATTTCCAGTTTAGTAAGGTCCTGAAAATTTTGAATCTTGTATAAATTGATGAAAAGAGGTCTCAACATTTTCAGCTAGTACTAGTCCCTTAGTGTTCTTCACCTCTTCTCAGTTTATTGTTCCATAAGTGTTTGAATTTTACCTACGCTCTCACTTCCCAACTTGTTATCAACATTTAGAACAAGTAGTCACAGTGGGAAAAAGAGATGCTACATAAAATCTTAAACCTTTTAAATAACCCTACTGCTGTGCCCCTATTAATTCACTAGGAAGTACTGTCCTGATGCTGTAGCATGAAAACTGCATAGTTCACATGACACAGAAGGCTGCAAGTTGTACAAAGGTTGTGCGCTGAACACAGTTCTCCAGAAGCTTAAGAGAGGCTAGGATAGCAAAAAGGATTGTCTCAAGAGTAAAATATATGATGCTGGGATACTTGATGTTGAGGACACTGAACAACAGCACTGCCTTCCATGGAAATTAAGAAAACTAAAAAATTAAGAATAAGAAAATTTAAAACAAATTAAATAATACATATTCCTAAAGACTTGTGTGCTACTTAATCCATAAATGATGATATATTTTTGGAAAAAAAGATAATTTTCAAGTGACTACAGAATACAAAACAAAGCTATGTTTTAGGTGTATTAAAACGAGCATTTGAGTACTTGCAGCTCTTAAGCAAAGCAGAACAATAGCATGTAGTTTCACTTTTGCCAACTCTTCCCACTGTATACACAATTCTGTATATAAAACAAAATTCTACTGAAATATATTGAATGCTTTTAAAAAAAATTCCAAAGTATTTCTGTGTATTCCTTTTAAAATTAATGACCTAAAGAAATAATTCTGTCTGATCTTGCCAGCTACTTGTATAATAAACTATCACTTCATAATTGGTCTACTTGGAATAATTCTTAATTTATTTGGATGAACTAAAGAAAACAAGGAAAGAATTTAAATAATCTGCAAACAATATAAATATTACAATTAACATAGAATTGATAGTAACTTTCACGGTCTATATATCTGTGAAGCAGAACTGCAATGACATTTTAGAATTACAAATGTATATATATTTTTATTGCACAGACTATCTTATGGTGAATGAATTGCACAAAAATAAATGGAGATAAATACACTACTGCGTGCTAATCATGGCAAATCCATGAGCCATAAATATTGACCATGTGAACTAATTAACACGTAAGTATATTAACCAAAAGGGAAACTGGTTACACACATGTGATCTCCAATAAATATATTGCTTTTGAAGACTAAAAAAGCAGAAATATTTAGGCTTTGTTTTACATAACAAAGAAATAGAGAATGCAATTGGATTTTAATGTGGTTTCTGAAGAATGACTTGCCATCATGTTTTGAAATCTGGTAACAGAACAGACTAGCACTCAGGAATGTAAAGGAATGCAAGGCACAATAAAACAAAAGAACTGTGTGTAATGTATTTTGTCACTGCTGGAAATGAATTTGAATTTCATACCATTTTAAAAATTCTGCAGGTTCTTTTGGGACAAGTTAGATTTTAAAGTAGGGAATTTTTTAAATTATTATTTTATTTTTAATAATGCTCAGTCAGGTGGTTCTGACAGTGATGATGCCACCATAAACCTGCTTAAGGGCAGATTAAAGGTTTATATATTCCGCAGAAGAATCAGGGATCTGAATTATATCCTTGGCATTTTGTTGAGAGTAATAAATAAGAAGTAACATTTCCTTTTCCCATAAACTAGCAATGTTCACCTTAAAATCCAAGCTAGTAAGCAAGAACTTGCTAAGAGAGTGAGTGTAGGAAAAGGATAAAGAGATGTTTGAGGGCAATCACACAAAATTAAAGCAGAACACTGTATGCAAAGACTAGACTAATAATGACCCTTTGTGTATTAGTGGAACAAATCTAAAATACAGCCATTAAGAAATAGGTTCTAATTTACAAGTTCTTTTGACTGGAAAACATTTTTGTACCTGTGCATACCTTCAAAGTAGTCACCTAGACAAGATGGGTGCTTGATGCATTTTACACAGAAATGGATTAACCAATTCAAAATTCATGTAGGTGGGAGAGAAGGATTAAGAGGGAATGAGAAATAAAAATTTAGTTCTGTTACCAGCAAGCACTTTCCTGTTTCAATGTTTAAGGTGAATGTGACCAGCATATTAACATTCCTTTAATTTCAAATGCAAGCAACTATTTTATTATTTTTTATAAAATAATTTCTCATGATAGAAATGCTTGGACTGGCTCTCAAAATCTCAGAAACCTGTGATCACGATAAATTTTCCATTTCCCGGTAAAACCAAAGAACAAAGTCACAGCTTTGCTTTGCTTATCTGATTAATTCTGTGTTAAGCAAACATGGCAAATGCTATGCTAGTCTTTCTCTTTTGCTATGGGAAGCACCCCTAACCGTTGTGGATCTCACACTGAAATGTTCTTCCTTGCCACGTTATGCATTTTTTGGGACACGTGATCCATCAGTTTCAGGGTTTGACAGTCCATAGTCTTCTCATCAAATGACAGTTAACATAAAACACGTTTTTGCTTTTTGCATTAAAGCATGTTTATTCAATGCAGAACTGTATTAAAATCATATTAACAAGCTGAAGTCTACAAAGAATTACATTTAAATTGCAATCTCCTTAATAAGGAACTAGATTTTTAAAAATCTTTTAAGCTCTTTGCTAAAGCCAGCATCAGTGTTTATTTCTAAAAGAAACCTCCTGAGAAGTGATTTGTGTTTAATAACCTGGTTATATAAAATGTAGTTACTGCCAGGTTCTGAGACTTGTACTTAGCTTTGCTTAAATTGGTTTCCTCAGTGTGTCTGTTACTTAGTCTCACACAGCCTCCTCCATCACCCCCAAAGATTTCTGAATCATTTACTTAATTCTGCCAAGTTTGATAGAGATGGATGCCTGAAACAGTTGTTTGTACTATCTTCATGCGAAGCTGAAGCTGAGTTGGGGAGTGTGATCCATACTAGTTTGCTAACTGTAGGAAAGGCTGGCAATTTATTTTCTAGTTGTATAAAGAAGCCTATGATTTACTTTATATTAATAGCCTTGATATTGAGGCCTGTCTTATTAAAAATATGCATGTCTGAATCAGAGAGACTGATCTGAAAAAAAAGTAATTCTTGAAGTAGTCAAAACCCAGACCTGTAATGTGTACATTGACCTAATTTGCTAGTTTGTTACAGAATTTTCAGAAGAATTTCCCAGCAGAAAATATCCGTGGTACCACACTTTTGTTCATATACCGCTGAAAATAAGAAAAAGACTTAAAACCCAAAAATTTTTCTTCATTCAGGTAAAAAATACAGTGTGTCCTTTAACACTGTGGACTGCATTCTTATTTTCTCTGGTATCTAGGTTTCAGACACCAGTATGCAAAAATGCCTAGTCATTTATGTGTTAATGTAACTCTGATCAGTGTTAATTTGTTTTGAACTTCTAGTCATATGGCCAAACTATTCCACTGTAATTCTGATGCTGAGGAAAGATGGCAGTCAAAGCACTGTTAGCTGTTCCTGGAGGGAGTCTGTCTGGAAGGAAGGAGATGAATAGGGTGCTTTCCCATATGTGCTGTGGAAGTATAAACTGAGGAAGAGCTGAAGCATCTGTTATCGCCAGTACTAGCTGTGGACAGCTGGCCAGGGCCTGTGGGCCACCTGTATCTGACCCATTTATCTTTGATGTGATTAGTGAAACTAATGGTACTGTAACAGCTTTCAAAACTCTTGGGAGCCTAGTCACCAAGACCTTAACCTAGATATGCAGGGGAGCAAATACTGCATGCCTGTTCTCCCTTCCTCTTTGCTTCTCTACCTAAGACAGGGCAGAAACTGTTCAATAGTTCTGTCAAATATAAAATACATAAAGCTTAGCACAGTAACAACATTTTCCCCTTCCGTGCTCTCTGTGTGACTACCTTTCAGTAACTATAAGCACTTCTTCAGAGGCAAAAATAATTTTTGCATATGTTATAGATTTCTACATTTTTTTCCTCCAGCTGGTAGTTCTGGTTTTGATGGATTTCTGTTAAAATGTGGATTGGGATTTCAATTAGTCTTTCATGGTAAACTCTATTAATTTAAATCAGTACTAAAGGAATGTGATGGTGGTTGTTATTCTTATTCAACAGGCAGGAACTAAACAAGTTATTTTTTTAAACAGACTTGAACTGAAATTAAAGACATTTTTTGTTTGTTTTTTCCTCTTCCCTCCAAATAATTCAAATGACACAGTCAGCATGTCAGCCTCACAGATATGCCTCTCACTTGCACAGATTTTCCTGTAATTCAGACAAGGTACCATTGCTTTTGTCATGTCGAGGACAAGCTTCAGATGTCTGAGAAAATTTTTGCAGTAAGACACCCATTGCATTGTAGGTATTTTATTAGCTCAATGTACATTGCTCAATGAGGTACAATAGCAATGAGAAATGACTGCAGTCAAAGGCATGAAATCCAAAGCCACATGATATTCCAAACAATATCACTCTGATGCTGTTTTCTGATGAAGAGTAGGAGAACCCTGGGAACTACAGACCAGTTGGTCTCACCTCTGTGGCCAGTAAAATAATGGAACAGATCCTCCTGGAAGCTATGCCAAGGCATATGGATGACAGGGAGGTGATTAGAGACAGCCAGCATGGCTTCACTAAGGGCAAACCATGCCTGACTAACCTGGTGGCCTTCTACGATGGAGTGACTGCATTAGTGGATAAGGAAAGAGCAACTGATGTCATCGATACTGACTTCTCTGAGGCCTTGGACACCATCTCCCACAACATCCTTGTTGCTAAATTGGAGAGATATGGATTTGATGGAGGAACTATTAGATGGATAAGGAATTGGCTATATGGCCATATCCAAAGAGTTGCAGTCAACACCTAAATGGAGATCAGGAACAAGTGATGTCCCTCAGGGGTAGGTATTGCGTCCAATACTATTCAATATCTTTATTAATGGCATAGGCAGTGGGACTGAGTGCAACCTCAGCAAGTTTGCAGATGACGCCAAGCTGATTGGTGCAGCTAATTCACTTGAGGGAAGAGACGCCATACAGAGGGACCTTGACAGGCTTGAGGAGTGGGTCCATGTGAATCTCATGAAGTTCAACAAAGCCAAGTGCAAGGTCCTGCACATGGGTCGGGGCAATCCGTGATATCTACACAGACTGGGTGATGACAGGATTGAGAGCAGCCCTGCATAGAAGGACTTGAAGGTACTGGTGGATGAAAAACTGGACATGAACCGGCAATGTGCACTTGCAGCCCAGAAAGCCAACTGTATCCTGGGCTGCGTCAAAAGAAGCGTGGCCAGCAGGTCGAGGGAGGTGATTCTCCCCCTCTACTCAGCTCTGATGAGACCTCACGTGGAGTACTGCGTCCAACTCTGGGGCTCCCAGGCACAAGAAAGACATGGAACTGTTAGAGTGGGTCCAGAGGAGGGTCACAAAAATTATCAGAGGGCCGGAGCACCTCTCCCATGAAGACAGCTGGAGAGAGTTTATCCTGGAGAAGAGAAGGCTTTGGGGAGGCCTTATTGAGGCCTTCCAATACTTAAAGGGGCCCTACAGGAAAGATGGGGAGGGACTTTTTACAAGGGCCTGTAGTGATAGGGCAAGGGATAACGATTTTAAACTGAAAGAGGGTAGATTTAGATTAGATATAAGGAAGAAATTCTTTTCTGTGAGGCTGGTGAGGCACTGGAACAGGTTGCCCAGAGAAGTTGTGGATGGTCCCTCCCTGGAAGTGTTCAAGGCCAGGCTGGACGGGGCTTTGAGCAACCTGGTCTAGTGGAAGGTGTCCTGCCCATGGCAAGGGGGTTGGACTAGATGATCTTTAATGTCCCTTCCAACCCAAACCATCCTATGATTATATGTTTTCAGAACACTTAAGTGTGTAGAAGCTATAGGTAAAGAACAATGAAAAGGAAAGTTTACTACAGTCCTTGAAAAAGGACAAGCAACACCTGGCCCAGTTTAAAGAGGTATTCAAGCTGTAGGTATGTTGGAAGACATGGCAGCAGTACTGTCTCACTTGGCATACTTTAAAGCGATCTCCAGTTATGTTGTAAAAACCTTTTCCTAGGGTCTCCACTAAATAGGTAACACTGGACAGTCCTCTACTAGAGCGAGTGAAGTACATCTGGTATTAATATCCTCTATCAGCTAAAAGTGATCATGTATATGAAGTGCATGTGCTGTAAAAACAAGCAAAACAAGGAACTTGCTGCTGAGTCAATAATGTCACAGCAAACAGGAGCTATTGACTCAACAGGGTTATTACACTGCCAAAAATTGATAGCTTAACTACAGTGCAAAAATATGAAACAGATGCTACTGAATAAAAAGCTGTGAAATTTAATTACTGAAATGCAGACATGAAGAAAAGTGTAGTCTGTTATGAGATGTAGATTAGTTTTAAATATTTTGACATTTAAAACTAGTTTTCAGTAGAATCAACTAATACTTGGATACGTTTTATACTTTTTATCACGCTATAGAGCATAGCAATAGGTTGTTAGATAATAACAAAGCTGTGTCTTTTTTTATTTTTCACTGTGTTCAAGTCTGATATTCTGGTTTTGTGATAACCATTTAAGATTTTCCTGGAAATTAGGAAAAAAAAAAAGATTTCTAAATAATTCTTCTCAATCAGTTAAATCAGTGTCTAAGTAAATCATGCCTGTAGAGTTGTCTTCATTAACTGTCACAGAAAAAGTCGCAATTTAAAAAAATGTAACATAAATGTGTATTTCCTGTAAATGACTAGAGGGGGAATAAAATGTGTATGAGCTCCATTACGGTTAGACATTATTCAACATTTTAAATACCTAATTTCTGAGGTCCAAATTTTTGTTTCTTTTTTTTTTTTTTTTTTTTTTTGAGGGATAAAGAGTTTGGAGGAGTCTAAAAATTGAGTAAAATGATATAGAAGGTCTCTGAAGAAATAAAACAAATAAGTTTAAATAAGTTTGCCTGAAATTGATATGTGTACAGTCTTGATGTTATTTTCACACTTTTATTTTAAGAAGAAAATGGTTTAAACCAAATTTATAATTATGAACAACACAAATAATTATTTTGTTCAGATTTCAACCTAATGCATCATACTGTGATCTGATGTAACACTGGGATACTGTCAAAGTAATATTTTCCAAATACAAAGTGATGTTTTTAAATTTAAATATGCAGTCTTTTGCTATAGAAAACACAGAATAGTGAGGCTGTTGTGACATATTCATAAGGTAATTTCTTTGCTTACATGAAATTGGAATTTAGCTTAACATTTCCAAATCAAGAAGGAGCTTTGATGATGATGTACATTTCATTACAACTAAAATACACTGGTTAATTTATTAGAGGAGTATAAGCATTTACAATACGGTAGAAACTACATACACACACACACACAAACACAAAAGAACTAATTTCAAACTTTCCTATAAAAACTGCCATGGTTTTCTTTTCTGGGTTTAAAAGCAAACTGTAGCAGATTCCAGTATTATGGTGTGGTATAGGTTAGTGACGCCTGATTTCTTAGATACTACCACAGAACTGGTTATGTAGTCTTTAACTATATGATTAGAAATCAAAGTGATAACTGCTTGGAAACTATATCATGCTAAAGTCTACTTTATCTTGTATGGGAACAGCTGCAATAAAATTAATGCATTTAGAGTGATAAGGCAAGAGGCACATAATGTAATAACAGAATTTACATAGCATGTCATAAAACCCCACATTATGTAAACTCAAGATATCAGATAAAACTTAATGCTTCTAACTTTAGTTTTAATACCCCAAATATATAATTTGGGATAGCAATCAAAGAAATTTAAGACATCGTTTGTGAGATAAGGGCTTTTGCCATAGCAGTAAGGAAAACTTTAACTCCTTCAGAACATATTTTGGATCATAAATAAAAATCACACATACAAGAAAACATTGAGCTGCCAAGTGACTTAATAGTTTTACTCACTGGAAAAAACATTGTGGGGAAATCTATTACTCAGGTAGCAAAAAGCTTGTCTCTTTATACCAGCTGCTTTACTGATGAATCTTCATTGTTTTCAAAACTAGTTATCTTTTAATAGTTTGTTATAACATCAATATTATAGGGAAACTAATGAAGATCATTTTTCCTTTTCTGATACATATAGCTAACTGTTTCCTAGTTACAAGGTCAGAGAATTTAAGAAAAACCTAATTCTTTTCTTAACTCTTGTGAAGAATTCACAGAGCTAAATTGGCATGAAAGAATAATAACAACAAAGTTGAGGCAGCACTGCAGAGTGTGGCCTTGCTGTAATAGAGTGGAAGGTTGAAGAGAACTTCTTCAGAGAAATCTGTCATCTAGTACAATGTTGCTTAAAATTACACCAAAGAGGAAAAGAAGTAAGGAAGACATGTCCTTTTTTTTTGTACTGAAAGTTTATTCCCAGAAAAGGAGTATGGGGGGAAAAAAACCTAACAATTTTAAGGAGAATAATTTTGATTGGGATTGACTTTGCCCATGCTGTTAAAAGCAACTGTTGCAGACACCTACAGCTTTTACAAGCCTGTTTACCAGTGCAGTTGGGTGTCACTACACTGATTATGTGCTCTTCTGGAAACAGGGAGGGGATCAAATCACAGAATACTTTACATGACTTGAAAGTGCAACAAACCCTAGAAATACTTCGTTTTGTGAATATACTGAATATATACAAAGTTGAGGACTGCATCAATGTTTATGCATATTCTGTGTTGGAATTCACGTGGTAGATAGTAGCTGGCAAACCTCAACATGTGACTGAAATACAGGTGATAATAAACTATGGATGTTTTACTGATTCTAGGTACATTACAAAATGTTATTAAGTTAAATTTAGAAAGGAAAATAAGCCTGATCAGGCATTTAAAAAAGGAACCTGGATATCAGGTTCCTAGGATGACAGAAAATGCTGCATCCTACTCTGTATTTCACTTCACAGGAAGAGTGATCTATGTCCTTGAAGTTATCCTCTAGAAAAGATCTAATCACTTTAGTTATAATTCACAGAAGAGAAAGATGGTACATAGTCACTGGGCCAGACAGCTGCATACCAGTTTTCATAATAATCCCTTCTTTTCTCAAATTGCTCACTAAGGCTAATGTACCTCTTTATTTCTAGCAGTTTTGCTTTTATCTTCTCTTCATGCATGTGCTTTTTAGCATCTGGTCATTCACTAAAGTTCAATAAACAAATCTTAAAAATATTTAGATGTGAAGCGTAACAAACAGTGCATACTGTATACTCCATCATTTTTCATGCTCCTTGCTACTGCACCTGAATGACATGACATGATTTTCACAAAAATGTGAGGGGACAGCAAATTTCACTTTTAGCAGTGATAAGCATGGTAGATACTTCTAGACCTAGGAGAAAGAAAAGACTCCTAACCACCTGGCAACCGGATTAAGAACTAATCTACTCCTGGTCATTCAGTGAGTCATTTAACATGTATGAGGAGAGCATATAGTCAGAGCAGTAACACTTCATACTCATTCTGCACGGATGCAAATGATGAAAGTAGTTAAGAGCGGGGGGCAGGAAGCAATACTTTAACCTGCAGTTCCCAAACTTTTCTCTGAATCCCAATTTCATTTGCCCTTTCCAAGCGCAAAAGCCAAAGTTTTGGAATTACTGCCTCGATCATTAAAAAGGAGCAGTGCCTGAAGAAATTATTCTGTTATTGGATCTCTCATAGCAAAGGCAGTAAAGAAGAGATTCATCTCAAGACAGAAAACGGTAGACAGGCATCTTTTTATTGCTTTTCTTGGTAGAGGACAGAATGGATACTTATTACAAGGTTTAATAATATCAGTGTCTCCCTGACTGCAGGGGAAAAAAAGCACCAGCTAAGCAAACAAAAACTAGAAGCCACTTGTACTGTTCATTTAGCAGAACTCACACTCATTATTTTCTTTCTCATGTCCAACCCAAATAATTGTGATCAGTTGAAGAACAGTGCTACCACTTCTTGACTGGTACTGCTACGTATGGGACTTACTAAGTTCTGGAAGCCAAACTGTGACTTCTTCTCACTGTCAAGCTCACGGCCAGTCTCAGAGATGCCAAGGTATTTATGGAGCTATATGCTATGACCTAGTGTCCTAGGTCCTTGTAGGAGATACTTTCCATTAGGTAATATCATAGTATCTTTGTAGGCATCTCTGAGGGCTGCACACTTGTGTTGATAGAGCACTATTTCTTCTCTGCAAGTCCTGCAAGCTTATTTGAAAATCAGTGGCCAAATCATTTCAGTTCTGTTTTGCACCCAGAATCCTCAATATGACAAACATAGAAACTTCTTTTTGTCAATAAACAAACTATTTCTTGGCCACAAAAAAAGTGGAAAAAAGATTGCAAAACAGGACTAAAATAGCACTAAAGCTGATTTGCATGAATTGATTACTTAATTTATGAAAATATTCTGCACATTCTTTTAAAAATGTAGTTTAAATTGCCATACAATTGTTGGTGATCCTTAATGACATGAAATATTTTACAGGGTTCAGAAGAGAAATAAAAGCAAGCTTATGTGTCTGACGTTCATCTCTGATTTCAATATATTTGAAAGATGATGTATTCCTTATGCTCAGGTTTGATTATACCAACAGCATTGGTTTGTGATAATTTGGATAAGATCACTGCCTTGCTATAAGTACATCATACATGGAAGAGGGAATTGCTGATGAAAATAAAATTTGCTTTGCAAGCATATTCAACCACTTTATATACATGCTGAATTTTATAATTCTGTGCCATTCAAGCTATGCAGTTTTACTTCACTACACCTTTTCTCACATGAGCAACATATAATTTTTAGCTAGAAAGGAATGGATGCCAGTTACTATCCCTTGGATGGGAACCACTGATGACAATACAATTGATTTAAAATAGGTTTAATTTCTCTGATTTTCCTAAGTACTTTTAAACATTTTTATGATTTCATTTTTCTGGTGGGGGTTTTGTGGAAGACATGCAAAAAGAGAAAACTGACTGCTCTTACTGAGGAATTACACTAAGTATGTTCAGAGTATAAAATAAATCATCGGACAGACTCCTTTCTCATCGTTCTAGTAATGTTTTCCCACATGAAACAATAAATCATGTTTGGGTCCTTAATTTTTTATTGTGATTTGTTTTCACAGTTGACAGCTTTTCTTAACATTTTTGTTTAACTTTAGTGACATAGAAAATAATGCAACTGCTTAGAGCCAGACTATGTGACAAAGCTTACCATGTGGGAAACAGATCTTGCACAGTACATGTCTCATCCTGTCAAGCCAAATAGGCAGTCTGCTTATTAATGGGATTCATTTGTACATGAAAGTTTCACCACAGGCTTTTTGTTATCAAGAATTGCTACTTAAAAGAAGTATAGCTTAAATAATGGAATATACAAGTTAGAATTTGTGCAAATGTGAAAGACACTGTAACTCTGTAAAGACATTTGACATTTGTATCTTGGTTTTATTCTGAGCAGCTAAAAGCAGGATTAGCCTTTGATCCCTTATGAGTGTAACAATCTGGAATGCAATAATTTTTTAAATCTTGTTTCCTCATATCCTTCAAATGCTCTGTGGGCTATCTAGGTCAGAACCAATATAATACCAAGTACAAGTCAAGTTGCATCATTCTGTGATCATTCTGTGGTATTACTGCCAAGACAGAACTTGTCAAAATCTTTTCACTTGGTAATATAAAGACTTGCTGTGCACAGCTGGGATTCAGATGTTAAATACAGGAATCAGTTAAATACACCCAGTCTTAAAATAGCAAACAGCATTATGGTATATTGTTTCCACTGTGACACATCACCAGTTATGAAGCTTTGCCAGTGCTTAGTGTTCATAACTTGAATTCATACTACTGTAGTAACAGCTGATTATCTATGCAGTTGTATTACATGAATTATAGTTCCCTTCAGCACACAGTCCTACTATTCCTCTTTATGTTAGACCTGCTTTGAGCAGGTGGGATTTTCTCCCCATAGATGATATGTTTTTTTCTCATCTGACAATGTGGCCTGAATTATTCTGATACTAACAGTCACTGTTCAAGAAACACCAAGTCTTTTTCATATGTTTATTTCCCCCCTAAAGTTCTGTGCAAGGATGATCTATTTAGATCCCTTTGGAATATCCTGTACAGTCAATTTCCGTGTTCCTACATCAGATAAAATTGTTGCATCCACACCTTTCCTGTCATGTCTTTTTCATGTGTATGCTTGTATAAATGGGATACTGAATAAATACAGATAATTGCTGGCTCATCTACTGCCAAAGGGGTCAAGGAGTGTGCTTAAAAGACACAATTTCCTTCTCTTTACAGAGAAGATTATTCATGACTGACATTACTAACGGTATTTTCCAGGAAACAATAAAACAAATTTAGAAAATAGTGGGTTCACAATTCTGTCATTTACTACAAAATGAAAAATGTCACAGACCTGAGATATAACTAAAGTGGTTGAAAATCTAGCAAGAATGTTTCAGAACTTCTAAACCTTCCATATTCTTGTATATCTGCTGGGTAGCTAGGTAAGCATTGCCTTTTAACTGGGAATTATAAAGACATCTCAGCAAGCTTATGCTCAAAGTGGTCAAAGCTTGTTGTCAAATCTGCAATTAAAGCCAGATACAAATTCTACTGGTTTTTGCTCTTTTGTGGTTGCATTTACCTCTCAAACAAAACCATGAACTTATTTCCAGGCACGTCCCATGTTTACCTTCATTATTTTTAAGTTAAGCCACCATGTCCCTCAAGTTATCTAACTTATACATACACACAAACATATTCTTTTATAATAATGTATTTAAGAAGAAAAGGTTGGTTTTTTTGTCTTTGACTAGATTTTTTGTCCACATAATTTATCTATTTCTTTATCTGCTGCCTCTGCACCAACAGAACTCCTGGTCAGTAGAAAACAGAATCTTCACTTGACTGAAACACAACAAATTTCTCACCTTCTCCAGCTGTCTCAAGAATAGCAAAACAGAAATAAATATATATAGAAAATAAAAAGGTACAAGTGGAAGACATGTATCATTGAGATAAGGTAACTCTTTTTCCTTTACAGTCATGTCAAGCAGTGGGCAAGTACTTTTAAACATCTAAATCAAATAATCACTTTTAAAATCAAATTACTTTAATGCTAAACTTGGAATTAGTAGCTACAACACCAGAAAGACGGTTTAGTCTGCAATGTATTAAGTCATTGTCTGAATGTGCAGCAGCAGCAGCAAAAACAGCCAGTAAGATTTTGCTCATCGTCAAGAAAGGTATTGAAAACAAGACAGAGGGAGTCATTTGCCAGTATACGGTACCTTGGTACATCCACATCCTGACTGCTGTGAGCAGTTTGGTTTCCACACAGCATGAAGCATCATTTCGGAGCAACTGAAATGATGGGGATGGAGCAACTGCCTTTCAAGGAGGAACTAAAAAGGCTACAGATCTTTTTGGAGAGGACAAGGTTGAGAGACCATATGACTAAGGGTTACAAGATCATGGAGGACTGGAGAAGTTGCATGCAGAATGTTTTTTTACCAAATAGTATAACTAGATGTATTTAATGAAACTAGGTTTGAAACAGATAAAGGGAATCTTTAATTACTGGTAATAATTTGGCATTTGTTGCCATAGGAGGTTGTATAGGCAGGCAGGATTAACAAGTTCAGAACAAGTTAAGCAAGTACCTAGGCAACAGGTCTATAAAAAGATACTGAAGAGAACAGGCAGGTAGGTACCCTCTAACATCTCTAAACCAATACATATGGATGCTAGGTAGTATGAAGAGACTGGATTATAGAAAGCAGAAAGGCTTTCATGCTCTTCCTTAATATTATGTACTACTTCCACTGTCAGAAACATAGCCACAGGTCTGACCAGCAAGGCACCTTCTCTAATTTTGAAACCCATTTAGGTCTTTATATTGCACCTTAAAGTTTGAAAAAAACAAAGACTTTGGGCAATGGAAGTGAATGACAATGTCAGAACTGGGAAAGCACCAGACTGTCCCTTAATTGCACTTTAGACCATAGATAGGACTAGTGAGAGATTAAAGGAAACCTTACCATCTTTTTTAAGGGACAAAGCAAAGATTATCAATCTTTAAGGCTATACTTTATATGAAAACAGAAATAGGAGTGCAGGAGAAAATAGCTATCTTGAAGAAAACTCAAAATCACTTGGGTGAGGCAGATTAAATAAAAGCCTTGAAAATAAACTTTTGTCCAGCAAACCTGGCGCCCAAGGTTAAAATGAACAGTTCCCTGCTGGTGAAAAGATCATTCTCCTCCTTTCTGCTACCTCTAACATTTGCCCATGTATTTATTATTTTCCTGGTTTATCACAGGAGTCTGCCATCTACGCTCAACCTCTCTCCTTGCCTTCTGTAACTTGCACTCTAAAAGCTTTTCCCCTGAGCAGGCTTGAGTTGCTCTATGATAGTGCTTAGCGAAACTCTGTATTAATCCTTTATATAACACACCTCTACCATTTAGTTCCATGACAGTGCTACTGCTTCCTACTTTATAGGCAAAATCTTGTTCTTATAATCCAGTACAATTTCCCCACCTAACTGCAAGCCTTTAAAGGCAATGTTACTCAAAACTTCATTTATGTCAGGGGATCTGCTGAGGCTAAGCACAAAGTCTGCAGTGAAAAAACTTGTACATAGGCTTAAGGGAACTGCACTGGCTCTTTGTACAGAGGTGTATTTTTAAAGGAGAATGATTCTCTAGTTAGCTAGAGATGTTCTGCTCTGCACAGCCATTGTCTTGATTTTTAGAGAAAGACTCTCCCTTTCAAGGGAGTAACATAATTACATTCTGCTAGCTTATAACTGTCCCTTATTGAATATGACATTGTGGGAAGCTGAAACTGAGCTTCCTCCCTTTGTGTTTATAGGAGGAATACATTTTTGTTTAGTAAAAAGTGATATACAAGGACCTTTGAGCTATTGGTCAGCACAAATGGGCTGAAGTGAGGACCAAGAATTGGTCTTGTGGGAGGGGAAATGTATATTTACATGTCTGTACAAAACTGCTTCTCATTTGTTTGTTGATAGTGTTGCTGGAAACTTTATGAAACATAGTGGAAAAGTAATCTTGAGTTTACCTCCAAGAAACTGAACTAGTGGGTTCCAAGGACATAAGTCACAGGTGCTCAGTAGCCAGACTGCACTTTCTTGTGGGGTGGGAATTGTAGTATATTGTGTCATTCTGTTGGGAAGTAGCTTTTGATCAGCACAGACCTGTGACTCAATTCTGCATAGGCTGTTTATCTCAGATAGTTCCATCTGTGACCACCTGTACATAAAGGTATATGAAAAAGTGTAAAGAATGCTTTGGGGAAATGTTTTCATAATTTATTTATTACCCACTAATCTGAAAGCATATTGACTTAACACGGGAGTTGGCACATCCTGTACAGTTCATCTTTTTGAGCTATTTTTAGACTATATGGCATTTCCTAATTACATTTTAGAGTAAGAGCAATCCTTCCTCCTGCCTTTACATCTCAGACACATTCAGAAACTCAGAGTAGACTAATGTAAAAGGTTGTTTTAAGTTTAATAAATACCAAATTCTAGCTTTTGAAAAGAAAAGTAAGTAAAATGAAAATCTTGAGGAATAATCAGGATAGTCTTAACCTTTATATGAAAGTCTAACTTTCTTCTAGTTTTGGTGTCCTGAATCTAGAGAAATTCCATAAAAATCAGCATAGCTGACTTAGATTGGTGCCACAATGAGAGAAATCAGAAGCTGACTTTCATATCTGTTAGGGCTTGATGCTATGTACATTAAATGTAGCGTGAGATTCATAGCAGTCTGATCATTTGTATATCAACTGCAGCAGCTATATGCATTGGATAATGTCTTTCCTGTTGCTCATGTCTCCCCATTGCCCTTTCCACTCATATTCTGCTTTTTAAAATACTGGTGTGCCTTGTTCTTTCTGCATACTGGCCCTGGATCACTAGTACAACTGCACTACTTCATAAAAAGAAACAGCATTTTAAGTTTCTGTAAGAAATGCACTTCATGATCCCAACAGATAATCTCTAAAAATCACTCCATGAAAAGGATATTTCTTCCACACCTATGAACATGCCAGTGATCCTGCAACTCAGGTTCTGAGTTTGCCATTAAGAAATGAATAGTTTCATAGAAAAAACAGCAAGGACTGCACCACTGCAAAGCGTTACTGAACTTTTGGGGGAAGATAAGCTTCTTAGAGAAGGAAATCATGCTTTTTCAGAAGGTTACAGAATTAAGAGAATGTAGCTTTGATTGAAATATAATCAATGTGAAGAGGTTGATTTAAGGATCACAATGTTTCTAACAGTTTTATAAGCATGATAAAGCATCAACTGCCACCGAAAGGAGTGGTGTTCTTTTGTTCATGCAATTAGTCCATGCCAATCTGCATCATGTTAAGCATCCAAGTGCAGCAAACCTGTGCAGCAGGGTTAAAACTTATCTGTGGATTAGTTCCCCTATAGAGTGCATGGTGCTTCCACTCCCTCCAGCAGCAGTGCTGAATTATGCTGCCTTAAAGAATTTGTAGAACATTATGGGTGTGCAGCTTGAGAAAAAGTGGTACCTTTTCCACAATATTATGTGCCCATTCCTTTTGACAGATGAAACTACAGATATTTTTAACACATTTTTACATTTTAATAGAGTCATCATTTATTTTAAATGGAACTTGGATGCATTCTCTTGCATTTTATTAACTTGTTGTAAAGAAATGCTGTGCTGTTATGAGATGATATAATCTGTAGAAAATAATAATCATTTAGCAATTGTTCCTTGCACAAAACTAACAACATGTTTTCTCTTAAGAAAAATAACCATGCAGGAGGTTGAGAATAATGTGTGACTTGTGATACGAGGCAGATGATGCATATGCATCAAACTAAGCTGGATACCTGTAGAAAAGCCTGAAAGTAGGGGAGTTTGAAGGGAGGAAAGTATACGCTTTCTATAACAGATAATCTTCTGAAGTCGTTTATTGAGATCATAGATTTAAGGAGCAAAGGGACTAGTTTTTCCTCCTCCATGAAAAGGGATAGAATTCTAAACCTGAACTCTGAAGATCTCTTGAGAGCTATCGACACAGTCTGGTAAAGGTACAGAGATATCCATTGGAATCCCAGTGCTCCCGTACCAACATGAAGGCCATCCACACTTCATTTCTCAGCTAACAGAGTAACTCTATCTAATGGAACTGAGCTGGAAGAAAATTCCCTCTAACTTAATGCCAACTGGAGTTCCTTTTAGTAGGCAATTTTACTTTGTAAAGGGCTCATCCCCAAAATTAGCACTGTCTACGAGTGTATACATACTTTCCAGTTTGTCCCTTGTGTTCTTGATGGAATTGTCTGTCAGCCCAGCTCCCATCTTTCACTAGACATCTGAAACTCCATGTATTTTTCTCCCTGGATTTCCACAAGAAAGGAAATACTGAAAGGAGGTCTGACATCCTTCTGTTCCTTTCTTTGCTGGTTAAAGCTATGCATTAAGATCCTTTGCTATTTAAACAATAAAGCTGCGTTTTGTGGTGCTCTGTGACAATCGGTGTACTGTATACGCTTGCTAAATTACAGCAAATATTTGGAATTTCAAAACACTGGGTAAGAGAGAAAGAGAATTGCTCTCTGGGGGTCTGATGCCACAGGTAATGAATGGAAAAGGAAGGCAAGAAGCCTGTGACCTTGCACTATGGAGATTACATGCTGTGGAATCAGGGGTTAGTATTGGCAGGAGCCTGCTGCAGGGAAGCCTGCAGCAGCTGTTGCTCTGAACACTAGTTTCACAGGTCGTGGGCTGCAGAGCAAAGGAGAGGAGGGGAAGACATTAGCGATGAAGAACGTTGATGAAATTCAGAGCAGATTAGAAATTAAAGATCATGACATGCTATTTCCAGACTATTAAACATGGTTGTGAGGAACAATTACAGGTGCCTGAAGTTTCCATGACTACAGAGTGTTAATTAAACACATGGTAAAAAGAAAACTTTGGAGGATCGAGACTGCAGCCTTGAAAAATCCAGATCATATTTTCAAAGACCAGCTGTGCTTTTCTGCTTAAGGCATTTATTTACTTTAATATGGTGGCTGCTGTTGACTTTTTTTTGTAAAGACAGCCAAATTGGTATGAATCAAACATGGAATATCTTGCAGTAACAGTCTCCTTTGTGCAGTCTCACAAAACCAGAGTTCTCTTAATTTTCCATAGAAGAGATTGTAATATCCCACACCCTCTAATCTTTTATCAGGTGCACATTAATACATTCAATTTTGATACTTCTTTTCTTTACTTCTGCTCATGTGAATATACAGCCAGAGATTAATAGAAGGCAGCTACTTTGCAGAGTAGGAAAATTAAGTTATTTCAGATTGATCTCATTTATGATTAATGTATGAAATACGAGTGCATCTTTATTCCAAAATGAAGTGGCAAAACAGTTCATTCGCCTCGCATTTCTTTTGCATCAAAAAACAAGTAGAAAACAATTCTATATTCAAGTCCAATTAGATTTACACACCTGTTACAAGATTTCCTTTTAATGCCTTTTCCTTCCAACACAGTTTTAAGCTGAAGACCTCATAAGAACACTTAATTAAAAATTACTGTGACAGGTATGTATATTAATTAAAAATCAAATAATTCTTAAAACATATTTAGGGACTTTCTCTAAAGATGCATATAGTTACAATTAATTTCATATATTACAGCTACACAGTAGTAACAATTAATGTGTTAATAGGTTGGTGTTTTTAAACCAATTATCTTTGTAATTACTTTTGTATGCAATGTATAACCTAAACCAAACTATGTCAGTGTTTTCAGAAATACCGCCTATTGGAATACATAAGAAATATACGATGCTATATTACTAACAGGGAATCCTCCAATTTACTTTATTTTTTTCATATCTGTAAAATATGATAATCTAGCTGAATATATCTGATTTCTTCTCATCATACCTTCAGTGGTCTCTGCACCTACAGTGGTCTCTTTTACCTCAGGTCTTTAATTCTTTATAACTTCTGACTAAAGATTGCAGTTTTGATGCTCAGGACTCAGGCAGCTATTATTTTTTTTCCTTTTTTTAGTTTGGCAATTTGGAAAATTAAAGTATATATTTTTAAGTTGTGCTCCTTTTTTCAGATAATTTACCTTCCCAGATTGTCTTGGTGTGCTGATTATGAATCTGCATATATATTTTTTCAAAGTTCTCTTTCAGAACTAACCAAATAGTTCCTTACAAGACAAATCTGATCACAGTTTTGGGGACAATCTGCTCCAGGTATTGCTCCCTATAGGTAACATGAATATAGCCACACCATGTTTAGCTCTGTGCTGTTACAATTCTCCAATACTGTCTCAGCAGGCTTTATAGCCTCAAAACCCTCTCGCACCAGGTTCCAAGGCATGGAATACATATCACACAATTCCTAAATGCTATTCAATATAATGATGCTGGGGATAATACTCCAGAACTATTTCAAGCCCTTGCAATAGAAAAAGAAAAAAAGTCTTTTTTGTAAGGCCATAGATCTGCCCCATGAGCTCCAGAGGAGATGTGGATTATGCAGAGTGGAGATGGCCACTACAAAAACAGGAGGCAATGAGAAACAGCGTTGTAAGCCATTACATCTTTGTACATACATTGCGTCATTTCATCTGGAGGCCAGGGATTTCTCCTTGGACTGGATACTGTACAGACACAACCTGAGAAAATTACTTAGAATCATTCCGGAGTAACAAATTATTTTGATAGTCAATCGAGGTAAAGTACATTTTAAAGGTGTTTAGAAGGACACAGTATTTTCTAACAGTGTGGAGTTATAACTCTCCCAGAGACAATACCTATTTTGTTAGACATGTTCAGTTTACATGTGTTTAGACTGACCTGAGAAGACATGCTCCAGCACAGTACAGAATTTTAGTTTCCAAATCATCCAGATGCTGGGAGTGTGCTGTGCCTCTCTTGTGGCACAGGCATCAAGATTTTCTTCCTATGGAATTGAACATACGGTGAGCAAGAAGGGACTAGTACACATGAAACACCTGTTCCCACGTAGGGTTAGAATGCAGGTAGGGTATGCACTTAAACCAACAAGCTTAGCCAGTTTAGATATAAACACTGTCAATCTGAAGCCTAAGAAATCACGATGGCCAAAATTTCTTGAGAGCCTAAAAAAATTGGATTTTTAAAAAATTATTTCTGTAGATGATTTTTATGTTTTCTTGCCATATTGTTAGGTCTACATTCACAAGGACTGCTAGTATTCTTCACTGTGACTAAATAAACTTTAAAGAAAAAAGTGGAGTGTGGTTATTGGCAACTTTTTGGGTTTTTTCCTAGTGTATCTCAAGCCCTCAGAAGGATGTCAGGAGCTGGGACTGCATAGGGCTTCTGGGTGTAAAATGAAAATCTGCCCTGACCTGTTGAACTAAAGAGTCTTAACATGGCATAAAGGAAAGAAACCACATGCTTATCATTAATATAAGCTTTTGTGTACATATGTATCTAGAGAGAGTGCTAAGAACTTTGTTAGTCCAATCAATCCTTTAACAACCTAATAGTCCAAGTTATCTAACCTATGAAAAGCCTCATTAATAACGGAGTTCAGATTGTCATTTGCCCCCCTGAGGATGCCCACCCCTCAGCCGCTACCCCTCTCCCCTGGCAGGATGCTCACCCCCAAGGGCTCCCCTGGTCCCACGCCGGCAGCTCTGCTCTTCACCAGGGCTGGGCGGGTGCGGCTACACCAAGGCACCAGCACCCTGCGGCCTTCCCCTGGCAACGGGAGCTTCTTCCTCCTCAGCCTTGGGCTCGCTCGGGTTTATTCCTGCACGTTTCCTCAGCACGGCTCACGCCACCAAGGGCACCACACAGCCCTGGTTCACCCTGGGGAGGCGAGAGTCACTCCACCCTGGGCAGCCAGTGCCACCCAGGCTGGGCCTGGCTGCCACCACTGCGGGCCCCAGGCCTGGAGCCACCATGGCAGCATGGAGGGAAGCTGCCCGGGTGGGTCATGGGCTGGTGACCCTGTGCCCCAATGTGCCGAGCGTGGCCCAGGGGGACTGCAGGCAGTGGTGTTCAGCCACCAGAGTTGAGGATGAGGAGTATATGGTTTGAACAGGAATTGATCTGTAAATACAGGTTTAAGTCCAGTTATGTCTACAACTAAGTACGTTACGTAAATGTTGCATCAAGGTGCATAAGGATTGGTTGCTCTGACTCCTCCAGTAGAAGTAAAAATTTAAATAGCCCATTAATCACAAAACACTAATGTATTCTTCAGAGAAATAATTTACAGTCTGTCCCTGGGTGCAAACTCTGCAAACAGCTACTTCCAAAACTGGTTCACTGTTACATGCAGTAAATCTATTTTTAATGGTGCTTGCTTTTCTCCACAAAGATGATGAGGGAGATATTGGTGGAGATATAAATGCATAACTCCCAGTGATAAAACTTCACCGAAGTAACACTTTTTCTGTTTCCATAGGAACAAGTCTCAAAAATGCCACCTGACTTGCATTTACATAGCACTCTGCCAAAAATCACGGCTCCTGGCTGACTCTGTCCCCTGTCGCTCCTTCCTGCCCATTTCCCACTTCTTTTAATATTGCCAATGCAGGCATTTTGTTGGCCGTATCAGGGAGCTGAGGCAACTGAATAATGCAGAGAAGAACAGTGCTTGCTTGGGTTTTTTTCAGCCGGATCAGCCTCTGATTAGCTCCCTGGGCTGCCACAAAAATGCTTTTGTGAGCACAAGCTAGGCCGTGGTGTGGGAGTAGGGCGAGCAGCCAGGGAAACACAGAGGAGCAGGAACTGCTTTGTCACAGCCAGGGCAGCTTAAGTGCAAGACAGGTGATGCCAAAGCCTATTAGCCTGCCCGTGCGTATGATTGTGTCCGCTTAGATCCCAGGCTGGTTCTAGAACAGCAAGAGTCAGGTCAGAGGCTTATAGTCTGTCAGCAAACCTAGGCAGTCAGTTTCTTTATAATCAACACATACAAGAAGTTGATTGCTCGCCAACAGGATCATAATGCCTCCTGTCAACTACCCTAAAGAAGTAGGTGAAAAAATAGTAGTAAAAAATACCCCAAGACCAAAACTATTTTCCTAGTTTTTTATTTTTTTTTATAGTCGGATGTATTTTGTATCTTATTTTATGTGTCAAAGCATATGTAGAAAAAATGGACTTTTTAATGTTTTTTCAGATATAACTGTTCATTAAATTGAAATACAGTTAAACAAAATAAACATGCTATACTGAATTATGAATGTTTTAATTATTTTTATGTTTGCAAATAGGGCCGATAGACTACTTTAATCCTTCTAGTTTCATTGCCTTGGACCTACATAGTTAATCAATTAGTCTTCTAATCTGGTTTCAGGCTTGCTACTTACTTTTCTTTTTTTTTTTTAATGTTACAACAAGAGTCAATTCAGCCTTGGCTTTATTCCACAATCAATGTTCATGAGAGTTAGGAACTGGTTCAGCTTTGGCTCCTTGCCACAATGGGTATTAATCAGAGACTAAAATTAAGTGCAAATCCAGATATTTAATATGTTGTGTTTTTTCATGTTTGAAAAAACTATGTTTTGACATTTGTGCCATTCATGTCATTCACAATGAACCATGAAGGAAAATCTTTTAGGACAAAGTGCTTAATTTAGAGACAAGATGCTTTGATTCATTTCCATCACAGGCTTCTGCATGGTCTTCAGCAAGTCATTTACTCTTTCAGTTTTCTCTCGGAAAATTGGGGGGTAAGACCTCCTTCACAGGATTAGCCTAATTAATAGTCAAATTTAAGAATCATTATTAGCCCTCTTACAATGATACTAATACTTTTGGTTCAAATTCTATCCAATTAAAATAATACACAAACTTTCTCCAGCCTACCTTTTTATCGGGCACTGCCCCTCTGGATCCTTAGGTGAGTGACTTAGTCTGGATTGGATGCGGCAAGTTTATTAACATGGTCTTTACATATTTAGATGATATGGATAGATTGAGATATAGGCATTTGTATGTTTAGTAGCTTCATTGCTAGTCTGTATTACATCCAGATTTATTAAGGTGTGTGTTGTATGTTGGATGCTTGTTCTTTGTTATCTTTGCTAATCCTAAAACACGTTTTGCCTTGCTCCCAATGCAGTCCTTCAATGACTAGTAATTGACTGCTGATGAGTTATCATCCTGTGGCCTTCAGTATTATCCTCTGCTTGTACTTTTAAGGCCCATGCTCTCATGCACTGTCTGCACTACCATTCACTGCATTTTATTCCATGATCAAAGATAGTCCATTCTATGCAGAATGTTATTACTAATTTATTAGTTAGAGAAATACATATAACAATAAACATTACACCACACAATTGTACAAAGCTCAGGAGAAGCTAAGCAAAATAGGTGATTTCACTTGGTCATTAGATGATTACAGTTATAGCTAAACACACTGTAAAACAAATCTCCAGGCAAGGCAAGACAAGTTAATACAAAACAGTGCAAGTTCTGTGACCTTTGTTAGCTTAATACAAACTTGTGCCCTCTTGTAAGTAATGACAACAGCATACTTAACTGCGCTACAAAGCTACACAGTTTCTTGGGGAAGCTTCAGAGGGAATTGACACCTTGTCCAGCCCATTAATGCTGATTTGAAATCCTGACAGCAAATGACTAATCTGCACATGAAATGAGTACTGGAAGACAATGTGGTGCTGGATTTGGCCATCTGGTATCATTTATTTAAGATTTTTGCTTTATAGCATGTCTAGAATGCCAGCCTCACATAACACATGGCACTGCTTTGTTTAGCAATCATGTAAAACAATTTAGCGGAACTAGTAAGTGTTTTATAGCAACATAATATCAGTCAAATGGTGACTTTTGTGTAATATTAGGCATTTCTGTGTTCTTGATAATTTTGGAGAAAATGGAAAGCAAACTTAGAGTTCTGAATCTGACAGGGCTTGCAGAAATGTTTGCATTTGTACAACTAATAGATAAGAGAATCCACTGGCAGTCCTATAACTAATTAGCAGTATCAAAATAGCATCAACCATAGAATCATAGAACAGTCCAGGTTGGAAGGCACTTCAAAAAACTCATCTGGTCCAACCTTTTGTAGGAAAGGAAGCCTAGATGAGATTATCTAGCACCCTGCCCAATTGCATCTTGAAAACCTCCAGTGATGGGGTCTCTACAGCTTCCCTGGAGAGGTTGTTCCAGTGAATGATTGTTCTTACTGTCAAAATTTTCTTTCTTATATTAAGATAAAACTTCTCCCAGTGCAACATGTACTTGTTGCCCCTTGTCTTCTCCATGTGGCTCCTTATGAAGCGAGAGCCTCCATCCTCTTTGTAGCCACCCTTTATATAAAAGGATAATTCTTAATAGGCAATCAGTTGATGTGAATGATTAAAAGTTAAGCTGTTATCCTTGGTCATATTACAGTTTCAAACCTAGTTTGACTATAATTAAAGCAGCAAAGCATTTTAACCATTCTAGTAACATGACAATTGGGCATTTCCTGTAATCTGACATTTTATTTCAACTTTTATTTCATAGGCGCTTTATTTTGCATTTCAGATACTGCACCTTGAAAAGCTAAATGCATCTATATGGGTGAAAGAGAGCAGAATCTAGAAAACATTTGGAGAGTGGGAGAGAATAATTAATAGTAAATATAGAAATACTAGATAAAGAAGAAATCCCATCTCCCTAAACTTTGTACAGTACTGTGCTGATTTTGGCTGACATAGATAGACTTAGTTTTCTTTATAGTAGCTAGTATGGGGCTATGTTTTGGATTTGTGATGAAAACAGTGTGGATAATGCAGAGATGTTTTAGTTGTTGCTGAGCAGTGCTTACACAGAGTCAAGGCCTTTTCTGCTCCTCACACCACCCTACCAGCGAGAAGGCTGGGGGTGCACAAGGAGTTGGGAGGGGACACAGCTGGGACAGCTGACCCAAACTGACCAAAGGGATATTCCATACACTATGATGACATCATGCTCAGCATATAAAGCTGGAGGAAGAGGAAGGAAGGGGGGGGACACACGTTCAGAGTTATGGCATTTGTCTTCCCAAGTAACAGTTACATGTGATGGAGCCCTGCTTTCCTGGAGATGGCTGAACACCTGCCTGCCCATGGGAAGTAGTGAATGAATTCCTTGCTTTGCTTTGCTTGTGTGCACGGCTTTTGCTTTCACTATTGAACTGTCTTTATCTCAACCCACGAGTTTTCTCACTTCTCCCCTTCTGATTCTCTCCTCCATCCCACCGGGGAGGCAGTGAGTGAGCGGCTGTGTGGTGCTTAGTTGCCAGCTGGGGTTAAACCATGACAGTCCTCACATATGTTTTGATAGATTTAAATATAATCCCTCTGAAGTGTTTATGGAACGTTTATTACACTAGCTGAACATCAAAGTCTTTAATGTTTTTTAACTCACAGACTATCCCATGTTATGGCATTATAATAAAAATAGGGAGTGTAGGAATGAAGAGGTCAGTGATAAGGGCCAAAGTTGTAGGGCGCAGCCTTTCTTTGTACATGAAACTAGTGAAAAGGGAGAAAATTGCAATCATGTTAGCTTAGTGAACAAAACATTTCTTATTTCAAGACTGAAGAAATGTCAATTTTGAAGTGACATTATTGCAACAGAAGGGATTTACAGGAGCAAAAATGAATCCATTGATGTTTGTCAAGAGAACTGGGCATGCCTGAGCATCCACAACCAATCTACAACAGAGATGCTATAACTAACTAGGGACAGCATGCATAAACCTATTTCAATGCAATGGACTAGAAATATCTTTCTATTCAGTATCTGAGACACGGGATAAACAAGGCAAAAGGCAAACCCTTCCTAAATTGCTCTGACAGGTTGGTAAGTTTTACCCCATGATAGCTTTAATAAAGGACAGATAAGATGGTAATGCTCTGAGCAAAATATATGCAAAGCAATGAGACCTAGCTAAGAAAACTACAATTAGCTTATGCATGATGTGAGGGAGACACAAATAGCACCATCAAAATAAATAAATTTCACAGGGCTCAGTGTCATTACAGCACGAGCAAGAAGAAGAACAAAAGCTTTGGAACTGCCTGGAACCAAAAGAGAAATTTCAGTGTCCCCTTGTTTTTTTTAAATTTTTTTATATCTTGATAAAATTCAAAATGGTAATGTTTTGAACATCTGCACAATTAACTGAGTAGCATTTTATTTTGTTATTTCAATCAAATGAAGGATATTTTGTATGCTAAGCTTGGAGAAGCGTAATTATATTTTCCTCTCCAGCTCCCCCCACTCCTCCTGAATTCAGCCCCTGTGAATAAAATGCAGTGAAGTGCTTCCCTTTAGAATGCCGTTGGATGATCACTCAAATAAAAATTAGAAGTTGCATATTTTCTTTAAAAAGCCCGTTCCTGAAAATATCCTCTGAACATGACTGTTCAGGTAAATCTTTAAAGGAACATATTTAAGAAATCTTTGAATAAACCCCCATAACATAAAGTTTAAATGTCTACATCTGTTTTCCATTAAAGCCATGTATACTGGTCTTTAAATTCCAATTTTAAGCAATACATACCAAGGACTTTATTTTTCATGTTATACTAGCTGTATTTACCTGCTGCTACCCCTCTCCCCCTTCTCCTTCTTTCTTCTCTCTCAATGAGAGAAACAAAGGTTTAAAGTTTCTTTCAAGTTTGGTGTTTATATAGAATTTGGACTCTGTATTATTCCAAGTAAGACATAAATGATTCCATGAATACTGCTTTGCAGTTGATTTGTATTGTGCCCTTTTAATTGTTTGCTTTATTTATATGACCAGGAACCCCTAGAGATGTATCACTGCATTTATAGTTAAACTCATGAAATTACTTGATATGATACAGAAGGGTACCCTTTTCCTATCTGCCATCTTCCCTTGTTTTCCCTATATCTACCTTAGATACCTAACAGTGAGCAAATACCCGGAAAATGAAGATGTTAATGCATCCTACAGGCAGTGCTTTCCTTTCAGAACTGAACTCTGCACTATTCTCAGAAGATAAATAAAGCATTTCTTGAAATAGCAAATAACGTTCTTGAGTAGAGCAGCTTTGTTTTGACTGATTATTAGACCTGGATACACAATCCAGGATGTGAAAGCATGCAATGTACGTGCTTCAATGCAAATAAAAGGAAATTGCTTTTTCGTCTGGAAACATTGCTTTGAATAGTTCAACTTCTGTTATCAAATCCTCATCAGTAAAAGCATTATTCCTGTCAAGATTTCTAAGTAGATGCTTGCATTTGGGATCCTTAGTCTATGTATTGTCACACCCCAATTTTTATAGAGGCGTGGAGCAAACTGAGATGACTTTTTTATAATAAATACATATAGTAACCACTGTAGAGAGTAATTTCCTCACCCTCATCTTTATTTTTAAATACAAATTAGGTAATTATGTAACATTAAGTGAAAGGGATTAAACTCTGCTTTAGGTAGATTTTTATACCACACTCATCACCAAAATATCTGATCGCATTGTGCTATACTAAATTATACGATTCGCATTTGTCCTACATAGCTTGCTTTTTACTAGTTTGGATCATATTTTTATGTATATGTATGCATATTACTGCATGCTTGTATTAGATAAGAAAAATCATGTGGAGAAGGAAGAAATAGGGTTCATCATGACCTTTAGCTTCTAAGGACTCTCTGATCACTCCTTGAGAAACTACTTTCTGCTTGATTTCACAGAATAGCTGAGGTAGGAAGGGACCTCTGGAGATCACCTAGTCCAACCCTTTGCTCAAAGCAGAGCCTACGAGAACAGGTTGTTCAGGACATTGACCAGTTGGGTTTTGAATATCTTCACAGACGGAGACTCACAACCTCTCTGGGCAACCTGTTCCATTTTTTGACTGCGCTCACCATAAAAAAAAAGTGTTTTTCTTTTGCTGAAATTGATTTTTTTGTTTTAATTTGTGCCCTTTGCTTCTTGTCCATTCACTGGGCACCTCTGAGAAGACTCTGATTCCATATTCTTCATTCCCCCCCCCAAACAGCTACTTACAGGATTGATAAAATCCCCCTGAGCCTTCACTTCTCCTGGCTAAACAGTCCTAACTCTCTCAGTATATCTTCATACGATGGATGCTCCTGTTCCTTCATCATCTTTATGGACTGGACTCATTCCAGGAAGTCCATGTCTGTCTTCTGAGAGACAAGTCCATGTCTGTCTGGTCAGAGCCCAAAACTGGACTCTGCACTCCAAGTCTGGTCTCAACCGGGGCTGACTAGAGGGGAAGGATCACCTCCCTTGACTTGGCGATGCTTTTCCTAATGCAGCCCCAAAAGCTGCTGGCTTTCTTTGCCACAAGGGTGCATTGCTGGCTCATGGTCAGCTTGTTGTCCAACAGGACCATCAGGTCTTTTTCTTCCAAACTCCTTTCCAGCCTCTTGGTCCCCAGTATGTACTGGTGCAGGGTGTTATCCCCCAGGGTGCAGGACTTGGTATTTCCCTTTGTTAAATGTCATGAGGGTGCTGTTTGCCCATTTCTCCAGCTTGTTGAGGTCCCTCTGAAAGGCAGCACAACCATCTGGTGTTTCAATCAGTCTTCCCAGTTTTGTATCATTTGCAAATTTGTACTTTAGATGCTAATATCATGCTCAGCTGAAAGACTGTAGTGGTTGATGACCGGGTGACAACCAATGCTCTGAAAAATAGGATGAAGTATTTGGTCCAGCTACAAAAGGAAATTGTTTTTTCATAGGAATGAATAATTAGTGTTACAGCCATCTGAAATCAAGTGGCTTACATCTGAGTTCCCACAGCATTTTTCCTCCCCAAAAGTAGAAGCATGGTGATTAAGAAAATAAAAATACAGCACAATGATATACTGAAAATATGAAAGTGCTAAGATGATGATTAAGATATTTCTTTGTTTGCTGTTGGTAAATTATATTTCTCTCTCTTAGGCAGTGTTTGAATGCAGAAAGGATTTGCTAGAAATTCAGAGAATTTGAAGACAAAAGGAATTATGAGTTCATCTCGTGTGTTCCATAATTCAGTCCAAAGAACTGAAACCAGTCGTTTTCATAGTAAGGCTGTAACTTCTGATATGTCTGTAACATATATATTACTATCCAGCCATGGTTTAAAGATTTCAAAGGATGGAAATATATCATAATTATAAGTAAGCTGTGATAAGGGTTAATTAGAAATTAGTATGACACAGAACTATGTTGGTCATGTTCATGACATCACACTGGTATAAAAACAAAAATGCTTATGAGTGGCTCAGTTCCAGCAGTATGATGGTACTTTACAAAATGTTGTTTACCCAATAAAAGTAAGCTGTAACAACACAGCACGTTCATACCCATCTAGTTTACCTAGCTAAGTGGAGTGTGAGACTTTGAGCAGAACAGTGTGAGTTCCTGGTCTGGACAGCAACTTCACGTAGGAATCACTTCAAGTTGAAATACAGCACTTCTAATGATCAGGCACAACAATTCACTGACACCTGCTTTTCCAAAAAGGTGTGGATGAAATAGCAATAGTTATTCTAACATAAATTTAAACATTGTTCTGAGCTTATTTAAGCTTTTTACATATAGCTGCCATCAAGCTTCAATTGAATAGAGCAGTTAATTCTGGCTGACCTAATATAGATTCAGGTATGACTTTTCAAGGGACAGTATTACTTATCTGAAACATCAAAAAATCAGTGTTACATATTCTCTCACACAATACTAACTAGATTAAAAGTCATGATAGAGTTAAAAAATAACACATTAGAGGGGGGGTAGGAAATTATTTTACTTGCCTTTTAGTTTTTAAATGTTACTGGAGCCTTGGCTTATTTTCATTCTCCCTGTTTGCTGGCATGATGTGGAGCTGTAAGGCTTGAACCCACTGCACCAGCAAGTCTTCCTGTTCCACTCAAGAAGCTCCCAGTACCTTTGAACTCCCACCTGGGATTTGGAAGCTGTTAGCCAGGCTAACCTTTAGCAAAGAGTGGGAATGAGATTATCCACCTGATTTTCCACAGTCACGTCATCTAGGATTGTGACAATTTAGAGACGATCATGGAGATGAAGCATGTAGGTGGATACCTGTGTCCACAGTGAATACCTGTGTCCTTTTTGTTTTTGCAGTACCAAAGGAGTGCACAGTTAGAGCTCATATCTTTTCATGCAGAGAGCAGGACTGTGGAGGATAGATCAGTAGGAACACAGGGAGACATGGGTGGTCTTTATGTGCTAAGGGTGCTGCTGAACTTGGGGGTCTGGAGGAATGGCCACAAAAAGATAAACACAGTGTGAGAGATCCTTGGAAACAAATCGGGGGCTTTGAATTTGTGTGAAGCAGCTTCCAGATGGTAATTAAATGCACAGTTACTAAAGGTTGCAAAGCTGTTTGAAATAAAAGAACAATGAGGGGTATCAGGATTTTTAGGTTCTGGTGGGCAGAATGACTTTAGTAGGGCAGGAGCAGGATGGCTAAGCACACAAGTTGTTCATGTGAATGCTGAAAAAGCCTTGCGGTTGGTAGACTTGGCTGTGCATTTTCACAGAGACTGCCTGAGTTTTAATCCCAGTTCTGCTTCCAGTAGTTCTGTGAAATTTGGCAACTAGTTTATTTGAAACAAGACAGAGTTGAGGGTTGCCTGGCTCCAGGACAGAGATAGGAGACTTTGATTACAGAATTCTGTACTACAAAGATATATTCTAACTACTTAGTAGAAGATGTGAAATTAGAAACTGTAAAACCTAAAACTATAAAATCTTGGCTTTCACCCCAATGTACTTTTTTTTTTGTACTAAGATGTACAAGGTGTACATTTCTACCTGCACTTCTTATTAATTTATGAAACTTCATCGGGAGATGCAGCCAGGAATGATAGTCTGCCAAGTGTGAGTTCCATATAAGATGTGTGACACTTGGCAGTTCTGGGGAATTTTCAGCACAAACCTCTTGGCCTTTTCTCTTGCATTATAGTGTTGCTAAATGACTACATTTTTATTGCTCGTGTGTGGGTGGATTACTGCCTTAGATTGAGTTGGAGAAAAGGAATTTGTGGTAGTGCTTGGAAATAGTATGTTTAGTGAGTGTTGAGGGAGGGAAATGCAATGGCATGTATGGAGGCAAGTAGGAGTTCAGGGTATCTTTTGGCATGGTGGAGACCAGTACAGTTTTTATTCACAGATGAAAAGGACTGATTTGGGTGGTGGGAAGGAGTCAAGCAAAAGAGCACTGGAAGAAACAAAAAGGAAGATGAAGTCTCTCTGTCCCCTGAGAGTTATCCTGTAATTTATAACCTCAATAGTGTCAGTCCGAGAGTGAGTAAAACTAAGCATTTGTGACTCTTAACAGCTACAATGCCATTCTGCCAGCACAGAATAAAATATTTTAGACTAGATGTCAGCAAGGTATTCTTCATCACTTTATAGTGATGTCTTAGTAAAAAATGAGAGAGGTGTTTGTTGCAAATGAGAATGTGTGTCTATGCAGTTTTAAGTATCTGGTCTATATTTCTGTCTCATTTATCTCCCCAGTCTTGCAATCTCTTCCTTTAGGTTTGCAGAGAAAAAGAAGACCCATCAAGTAGGCCTCTGCTATATGCTCCAGTGCAGATGAGATAAAGAAAAGGAAGAATTCATTTTCCCTCCTTTACTTCTCCATATCACAGAATCCAAAATAGAGTTTTCTGTTGATTTGGCAGTGTCTTTTGATAAGCTCTAATTCCAAAAAATTTTTGTACAATACTAAAATGGTGATCGCAAGACACACATGAAGTGATTGCCTAATTATTTTCCCTTTGTTTCATTTGAACACTACTTCATTTTGGCATTGTAAGAGAATTTGTTCTTCAGGGCATGTTCTTACCATTTTCTGTGGGAACTGCTTTACAAAAAAGTGATAAACTTATGATGCAAGACTTCATCAATCCAACAGTAATTCTTCCACAACCAAACCACATCAACCTTTCATTGTCTGTAATGCCAGTAATATGTAAGAGTTTTCTCTTCTGATTTCTTCGTTTGCTGATAAAATCAATCTAAAGTGCAAAAGCTGTTAGGTAGTGTGGGATAGGGAATGTTGTGCTGCCAGCAAAGTAATGCTGACCCTGTCCCTTTGTCAATCTTCATTTACTGGCAACATAGTTAAAGTTGTCACAAGCAAGTGAACTGGTGGTGATACTGAAAGAAAGACAGAGAAAGTGGCAGCTTGACCTTTTACTTAATTTCATGGACACACTATACAACTGCATGAATAATGGGGTTTTAGTCAGTGGTAATTCAAAAGCTGAAAGAAAAAAAATTCCTTCAACAATTTAAATTTTTTTTTTCCAAATTTTTACTATTTAACATACCGTCTTTAAGAAAATCAAAATGTATTTTGAGTGAAACATTGTATCACACGTGCAGGTCCTCATATGCACAAAGGAAGTAGTCCCTTTTTGCTGAGCAACTCCTCCTGTGTTAATGAAGGAGATTTCTAAACAGGCAGTGCAGCACAAATGTATGCAGACCTGTCCTCAATTCATACTCCAGATGGTACACTTGGACTTCTCACTGCTTAAAAGCTCAACTCTGCAACAATAATATTAGAAGAGCACACATGTGTGTGTGAACATAGTAACTCTTAATATCAAAGGTACAGATAAAACTATGTTGTGTCTTGCAGCGCTTATTAAGACATGCTCTAAAGTGGATTAAGCTGCTTTTATGTTTGTGTATGCTATGTAATTTTCATTCAAATGCAACATCCATATATCACCATTTAAAATAGGAAAAAATCGGTCATGGTGATATGGAGGAAAAAAGATTTTTAAAATATTAATTAAGGAAAAAAAAAGTATGCTATCATTTCAGCTCTTTCTGCTCTGGTTTAAGAAATTCTGGAGAGTTTTCAGATTGAATTGTATTTCTTTCATCATTCTTTCACAATCAAGAGTATTCTTTGATGCACCTTCTTGGCTCCATCAGTAAGTTCCTTTGTAATTAACAAAAATGTAGCATGTCTCTTACTGATAGGAAAGCTGGAAAGCAAACTTTCTTTTTTAAAAGAAGAAAATAATAAAAGTTATATAGGTAAACTAAGCTATTCTAGTGTAATTAGAGAACTTCAAATGGCTCACCAAGGCAAAATCCTCCAGAATTCACTTTTAGTAAAGTCCAGGGTGTAAATGGCAAGGAATAAGGACAATTCTGCACAAAGATAGAATGTGTAAAACTGTAGCTGGGTGAACAGTCATCAACTATAGCAATTTTGGATCCATTTGTAGGAAGAGATTTAACTGACAATGAGGTGAATTTTAAAAAAACCAACCTGGTTTAGGAAAACAAAACAAAACAAAACAAATTCTGTAGGAAACAGGATAATATTGCCTCTCACTTCTTAGAATATACCTATCACAATGATGGAATTGAGGGGAGAAGCAACTTGGTCCACTGAAAACAAATCAGAGTATCTGATGGCTCTTCTGCTTTGTATTCCTTGCCGATACAAAACTTTAGAGCAGTTTTTCTGTCTGTAATGCTTGAGCAGAGTTAATTGAGCCCCGAATGCTCCTGTAGTGAGAAGAGGGGAGCTTTGGGGCAGAACAAATGAACTTGGCTTTATTGACCCTTTGTGTAAAAGTAAATGGGACAAAATGTCTGCAGTATAGTCCTGAATTTCCTTTGGCATGTTCAGCTTTCCACTTACACAACTTTTGCTGATCCTTGCTCTCAGCTTGTTGTTCACCCCTTGTAACTTCTGACTTCTTCCATTTGGCCTTTTCTCCAGATCCTTTCTCATGCATTCTTGCTCTCCTTTCATCTGCTTCCTCTTCAGACCCTATGACCCTACAAGATACCAATTCTTGCTGCACCTGTATGAATGGCAAGTGGAAGCTAGCTCCTCCTTCCCTTCAAAAAGCCCTCCAAAAAACTGTAAGCTGAATCTTCAGGTTCAGTAACTAGGATTTTTAATAATACATTGCTCCTAGCTAGACAAATTTCTGACAAAGGATAGAAAATGTAGTATCTATAGAATATGACATATAGTGATCTCTAAATAAAGTGTAACATAGTTTTATGAATTGTACCTCTTGAGATATTAATCTGATTACTTTCAAAAGTATGACTTTTTAATAAACTACCTCAGGTTCCATCATACTGCAGTTCTTGTTCACCAAGACCATTCAAACTGCAACAAGTTCTCAAAAGAATTATTAATGAGTGACCAGGTGAAGAAAGACCCACTCTTACATAGAGAGATGAGAAGGGGATGGTATAACTTCTCAAAATGAAGGCTGAAAGAAGGATATTGCTATGCATTACATTTAGAAGCAAACAACAAGGAGAAGCTGGCCAGTTTCTTTTACGCTGAAGGAAGGGGAAGAAGAACTTAATTATAAACAGCACAAGTAATTACATCTGGATGTTGGACATGGGAGCTTAAAACTGCAAAGCAAGACTTTGTTAGAACCTTCTAGTAGGACTTACTGGGTCCTCAAATGTAAACATTTTTACTATAGCTCTTAAAGGCAATGCATTAACTGGTTGCTTTTGGTTGCGAGGGGTGGGACTTACTCAACCATTAGCCTGTTCCAGTGTTTTAGGACAATTTTTATTCCATAACTGCACTTACTGTTTGTGTGTGCACCTCTCACTGGTAAGAGTTCTATTGATAGAGAGGACACAGTCCTCTGCTTGTGAGAATAAATACAGTGGTATTCTTTAGGAGCTGAAGGAATAAAATGAACTAGTGGAAGAAGCAATGTGCTTAGTTATGAGACTGCAATGCCTTTTTTTTTCTATTGATTGCAACCTTAAATTTCAAAGAACTACCTGTCAGCAAGAAAGGCAGCAGTTACCATTTTGATCCTTGAGTTGCTGCTAACTGCCAGAGGAAACATAGCTTACCCTCTCAGACCTTCTTCTTCTTTTTTTCAGTTGTTATTCTCAGCAACTTAAAATACCTTTGGGAGTTGGAAAAGAAAAGGATCATTATTTGTGTCAGGTAGATGCAAGAGTTGCTCCCTAAAATTTCTGGGGCTGACCCCAGCATAGGCCAGGCAGCGCCTGCACCATCTCATAGCACTTGAGCTGGATGAGAGAGTAGGGTAGTGACAGCAACAGGTCCTATCAACAGTCCAGTGAGTATCATGTGAAGCAAGGTAACAAGCCAGGTCCTGGGTCAATCCAGGAAATCCAAACAACAGTTCAGAAACAGGCCAGAGACAGGCAGTTCATAGTTCAGAATGTCCTATGACACAGTTCAGACAGTCCCCAGGCTGAGCTGAAATGGGGCTCCTGGACACATGGTCAGGGGTGCAGAGAGGCTGCAGATGAGGCTAGTGGTAGCCAGTAAAGCCTATTAGACCCCATAGGGCCCTGAGAGCTTGTAGGGAAAAAAATCTAACAAAAATCAGACAGTTCTTTCCATGTAGAAGTTGCCACTTCTATTGCAAATGGCCTGAGCACAGTCACTACTTCCTCCCCTTTCCTAACTCACCTTCTTTTTCCATGCAAAAGCAAGGAGCAAAGCAGATGAGCCGGGGGGCACACAAAAGGAGGGAATACACGGACGATTTCCTCCATGTCCTTTATCAGAGCATGAGTCAGCTTTATTGGCTTCTCCCATTGCAGAATAGGGGGCTTAGTGTCACAAAAAGGGAAATACATAGGTAAATTTTCCCTGCCTTTTTCGTGAGTGTGGTTTTATGGAGTATATATGAAGTTCAGAGAACCTAGTAAAAATGATAGCAGATGAGTGGACTTCAGAAAGTGCTTGTCTACAACCCAGCAGGTAATGAACCTCTTACCTTCTCTTGCTAACTCAGAACATAAAGGTCATTAGCCTTGAAATAAGTTGCAGAGGAAATACCTCACAGAGTTGCATTATAGCTCATTCAGTGACAATGTTGGAGAGATTAATTTATGCTTGAGAGAGCAGAAGTTTATCTTTGTTGCCATAAAGGTTATTCTCCTCCAGATAAGTTAGGCAGTTTTGGTCTCTGTCTTTACCTGCCCATCTTATCTTATGCTCAGTAAAACTAGTAATCAGGAACTACTCTTCTCTTTTTGTCACTTCTCCTGCATAATTTCTTTACAAAGCATAAGAAAGGGTCCAGAAAGTGGAGAGAGCTCTTCATTACCTCCTATATTTTCAGTGTAGCAGGCACCAGCCCTCAAAAAGAAGAATCCCCTTAAAGTCTGGCTGCACTTACTCACTGTTAGCTCTCATATTTACTAAACTGAATAATTTGATACCATCAGCATCACCTCACTACTTGTCTTCCTTTCCAGGCGATTCATAAAAATGTTTAATATAAACACTGGTCGTAGCACAGATATCTCTAAACCCCCTTTTGTGAACTCCCTCATTATGAAAATTGACCATCTGCTCCTACTATCCATATCAATCTCTTAACCAATTACTTATCCACTGAAGAATCTTTCATCTCATGGCTGTTTTCTTAGATGACTGATGAATGAACTTGCTAAGTGCCTCTATAAAATCAAAGTTTATATCAAATGACCCTTCCTTGTCCATATACTCACTGACTGAATTCCCTGGTCTGACCTCACAGCTGATCCTGCTCTGAGCAGGAGGTTGGACTAGAGACCTCCTGAGGTCCCTTCAGCCTGTGACTCCACTAAAGAATTTCAATGGGTTTGTGGCCCGCGGCTATCCTGTATGGAAATCATGTTGACTATTCCTCAACATGTCATATTTATACAAGAGTCCACTAATTACATTTTTCTTACAGTTTCTGTTAATTTGCCTTGCATGCACATCAGTCTTACTGGTTTGTGATTTCCCAGGTGGCCCTTTCAAAGAATTTCCACAACATTTTCCATTCTCCAGTCCCCTCATACTTAGATGGCTTTAAATGTGCACGCCATAGCTAGAAGTTGCAGACCACTCCTATTTCCTCCACTAGTCTTTCTTTGAATTCCTTAAGAATTCCTTTAAATATGATATCTGCTTTTGTTACTGTTCATTTTACCTTTTTACTATCTAACCTCTTTCATACGCAGTCTGACTTGAGAATCATGACAACATTTTCAAGCTGCAAGTAAAATTTTAATTCACAGACTTAATTCAGTATTGACCTTTTTGGAGTATCCTCCTATCTGTCATCTCACTCATCCTTAGTTTGTTGGGCTGGTTTTTTGTTTTTGTTTTTTCCCCCTATGGTGACCTGTTATTTGATATCCCATTGTACTTGATCCATAAACTTTCTTTCTGAAAACTACTTTTATTTAGCAAAGATTCCATGGGCTAACACAAGGATTATAGTTCCGAGGAAGTCCTAAACTCCCTTGTTTTCCTAAGTTATTTGTGCATGTGGTACTTATGTTCTATAGTACCTGGGGTGAAGTTTGACATTGTATTGCCATAGAATGCTTTTATATTAATATCATATTCTGTCCAATAGCTTGTGAAATAAAGTCGGTAATTATTATTACAAAAACTTCCATTGTTGTTGTCTTAAAAAACATAGCAAATGTCTCTGGTTTTCTGCATTACAAGTCTTGGTGTTTGTGTCCAAGGAGGTACAAGCATGTATAGGGCTTGTTTATTGCAGTGATTCTTTTTGCTACTCAAAATTAACAGGGTAATGAGGGGATATTCACACCAGGATTTATTATTCAAACCATGATTTACTGATAGTAATACATGATCTGTAAGCAAGCAGTTTAGTAGGAAACGTTCAAAAGAACTTAGTTATTACCAAGATCTGTTGCAAAATGCAGAGGTATCTTCAATCATTCAATTTTCTTACAGTATTTCTTGGTTACAGAAATTTTTGTGCCTATGTTAGTATATCTATTCATGATCTTCTCCTTCTAGGCTTCATAAGCTTCTGTATTTCTCTTATTAAATTCCCTTGCATGGTGTTTTGTTTTGAACAGACAATTCAAAAATAGAGATAGTGAGACCCATGTGTACAGATGGATGTGTATTACAAATGTCCATAGGCAATTAGATTTTAGATTCAGTCAACAGCAGGCAGCACTGAGAAGAGAGGAGGTAATTGCCAGACCTAACTGGATCTTAGTGTACTCATCTGAGAATATTTTTGTATGGGACTATAAGATTTAACTCTGTAGCACTTCTTTCACTGAGCATCTCTGCCTTTTTCTTTGCTTTCAGCATCAAATAAGATTCAGAATGAAGCCATCTGTATTTTATGCTTAGTGAAGAAACAATCCAAACCTAAAAACTACTAATCATAATGACATTCCAAAAGCAGAAGATAGGCCACATACCATTTCATATTGTTAGCACTGAAATGAAAACACAAAAAATTAACTATGACATTAACTGCAAAAATGGACCTTGACTTTCTAGTTATTTATAGTAAGACTATGGTATCAACTGATGTGATTTCATCCCTTGAAAATAAGAAGACATGCAGAAATATTCCTTAATGTGAAAAAAATACATAGGATGAACAAAATCATCTGTCTTGTTCTCTTTTTTGGCAAGCAGTTACTGGCTTTGATCAACGCTAGGAAACAAAATGAGTAAAAGCTATTAAATTTTTATTCTCTATTTTGTTAAATTGATGAAAATACATATTTCATCTGCTTTACATCTGGTACAATTATGTTTTTACAGAGCTCCAGGAGTGCTGTCAGGAGATGACAAAAGTACTTAATCTTTGGCAATTTAGGAAGTGAATGTTTTGATAGCCTTTTTTGCACACCAGATTCTACAGATTTTTTTTAACATATTTTATTTCTAATTTTTACAGGTTGTAGATTAAAGCCTGTAATGCATTAAATAACAGCTAAAATCCACAGAACACTTCTTCATGCATACAGCTTGAAGTAAATGATTAGTCTCCATTCAAAATTAAAATTGAAAATATGTTGAAGAGCTCCTTGTGTATCTTGTAGCAGAATACTTACCATCTTATAAAGAGTTTTCTATTTAGAAGGTACCCACAGGCCATATTTGTGAACTGCAATGTGCTAGCAACAGAAATGAGAGTCTGAGCTACACATCATCGTCTTTGTGTGACTCAGATTTACCTTCCCAGGGAATTACTTCATTTATGTGATAGTGGGTTACCCTTCCATGATTCAATAAAATCTGAGCTGTTATTCATATCTCAAATTTTAAAATAATGACTTGGGTATTTTACCTCCTGCCTTTCTGTTGTTCAGAACTAAGAACAAACAAAACAAACAAACAGAAAGGCAATTCCAAAGAAACAGGCACTTCCATAAGGCCTGTTTTAGTTGTTGCTAAGTAATGCTTACACTAGTCAAAGACTTTTCAGCTCCCCATGCTCTGCCAGGTGCACAAGAAGCTGGGAGGGGGCACAGCCAAGATGGTTGATCCAAACTGGCCAAAGGGCTATTCGATACCATATGATATCAAGCTCAGTATATAAACTGGGGGGGAGCTAGATAGGGGGAAGTGATCACTGCTTGGGGACTGGCTGGGTGTTGGTAAGCGGGCGGTGCGTGGTTGCATCACTTGTCTTTTCTTGGGTTTTGTTCTTCACTCTCTCTCTCTCGTTTTCCTTTTCATTACAAGTTGTTGTTGTTCTTGTTCTTCTTCTTCTTCTTCTTATTATTATTATTATTGTTATTATATTTATTTCAATTATTAAACTGTTGTTATCTCAACCCACAAGTTCTCTTACTTTTGCTGTTCTGATTCTCTGCCCCATCCCACTGAGGGGGGGAGGGTGAGCGAGTGGCTGCGTGGTGCTTGGTTGCCAACTGGAGCTAAACCGCGATAGTCCTTTTAGGTGCTCAAAATAGACTTGAAGGGTTTGAGATAATAACAGATTAGCCAGAGCGTATTAAGGAATTTAGATCTGTTAATAGTTGCGGGTCATGATATTGATTCATTTGTTCTCGATATTGGTTTATCTGATCTGCACCACGCTCATTTTTTTGCTGTACATGTTAAAGATCGGTGTTGGTTTTTGCAGTTTGCTGTGCTCTGCAGTGATTAGTGATGGTTTGCCTGGGAGATTTGTTATTAAAACACTGGCCTTGAGCTTAATTTGGTATCTAAGTTTTGTACTGAAGCCACTACTGTACCTCGGGTACCACCTCGTGGAGACAGTTAGCAATCAAACCTCTTCCTCTGAGACGTTTTTTATGGAGGAAACACAGAATGGCACCTTCGCTACTTTCTCCTACAATGTTTCCTCCTTTATTACAATAACTTTTCAGTATATTGAACATCCTTGGCTAGTTAAGATACTTCTATTGGTATTGCTTGGGAATATTGTTCTGGTTTTGCCTAAGGTTAGTAAGCAATTTAAGAATATCATCCAGAGATCTGCCCCAAGGCTGGATAGGTATGAGTGGCAGGGTGTGTGGGATAGCATGGGCAAATGCCTAGGACGGTGGGCACCTCCAGCGTTTTGGAACTTCACCCCAGAACAAGTGCAGAATCCTGAAAAATTAGTAGAATATTTGGAAAAAGTATGCTGTCACCCTGGCAATTCTAGGGAGACACAAATCACTGCAACATGCTGAGGCCTGGCCCATGCCTACTGAGCCCTGTTCAACACTAGTTAGAACCCTCAAGGGGAAGAGCAGGTATCTGCAACTGACAACAAAATGACAGGCACTGTGGCTACTCCAACCCCCGTGACAGGCACTGCGACTGAACCAGAGAACCAACCGTGCCCATATCAGTCGCCCCTACACACAAGAAGAAATCTTGGAAGCGAAAGTCAGCTTGTTTAGAAAGGGAAGATGAAAAAGCAGGGCCATCACAGGGAGAACAAGAGGAAGAACTCATAAACGAGACAGAAACCACCCAATCCCTATCCCTGAGTGAGCTGCAAGATAAGCAAAAAGATTTCAGCGGTCATCCAGGTGAGCATATTGTCACCTGGCTGCTCCGATGCTGGGATACGGAGGCCAGTAGCCTGGAATCAGAGGGTAGGGAAGCCAAACAGCTGGGATCCCTTTCTAGGGAAGGGGGCATTGACAAAGCAATTGGAAAAGGGGCACAAGTCCTCTGCCTCTGGAGGTGACTCCTGTCAGGTGTGAAGGAAAGGTATCCCTTCAAGGAAGATGTTATACGTCACCCAGGCAAATGGACCACCATGGAGAGAGGTATCCAGTACCTGAGGGAATTAGCCATGCTGGAACTGATTTATGGTGACCTGAACAACAAGCAGTTATCCAAAGATCCAGATGAAGTCCAGTGCACACGACCCATGTGGCGGAAGATGGTAAGAAGTGCAGCAGCACTGTCTGCCAATTTAATGGCAATGCTGAGCTGGAAAGACGGACAGGGTCCAACAGTGGATGAAGCAGCTAGCCAGCTCCAGGAATACAAAGAAAGTCTCTCTTCCTCCCTCGTCTTGGCTGTGGAGAAACTGTCCCAGAAGGTCCAGCGACTCGAAGAGGATAGGTCCTACTCTCCACCTGTACAGACCAGTATGTCAGCTATTAGGAGTCAGCGTTCTTCTGCTCAAGAGAGAGGATATAGAGGGTACACACCACGGGGCACCCTGTGATTTTACCTGCGTGACCATGGAAAGGACATGAGGAAGTGGGATGGAAAACCTACCTCCACCGTAGAGTCACGGGTACATGAGTTCCAAAGAAAAACAATCACACAAGGGGGTTCTTCCAGGAAAATTGCTGCTCCAGTTTCCAGTGGGCAGTCCCCTAGACAGAGCAGAAGGGCTGATCTTACTCCTGATTTTAATCCAGGAGCTCCTGACTTGTGTGTACAAGAAGTAGGTAACAAATACTATGACCAGGACTAGAGGGGCCCTGCCTCCAGCCAGGTGGAGGAAAGGGACAATCGACTTTACTGGACTGTGTGGATTCGATGGCCTGGCACTTCAGACCCACAGGAGTATAAGGCTCTAGTAGACACCGGTGCACAATGTACCCTAATGCCATCAAGCTATATATGGGCAGAACCCATCTGTATTTCTGGAGTGACAGGGGGATCCCAATACCTCATAGACTACCTCAGGAGAGGGCATTTCAAGGACCCAAAAGGGTACCGGTGGGCTTTTGGTATAGCTGCCTTGGAGACGGAGAATATTAAACAGCTGTCCACCTTGCCCGGTCTTTTAGAGCTCCCTTCTGTTGTAGGGTTTGCTGAGGGTCGAAGAACAGCATGTGCCAATTGCTACCACAATGGTACACCAGCTGCAATATTGCACCAGCGGCAATATCGTACCAACTGAGACTCCCTGATTCCCATCCATAAGCTGGTTTGTTGACTGGAGAGCCAAGGAGTGATCAGTAAGACTCGCTCACCTTTTAACAGCCCTATATGGCCAGAGCAAAAGTCTAATGGAGAATGGAGACTGACAGTAGACGATCGTGGTCTGAATGGAGTCACACCACCGCTGAGTGCTGCCATGCTGGACATGCTGGAACTTCAACACAAATTGGAGTCAAAAGCAGCCAAGTGGTATGCTACAACTTATGTCACTAATGCATTTTTCTCAGTCCCTTTGGCAGCAGAGTGCAGGCCACAGTTTGCTTTCACTTGGAGGGGCGTTCAGTACAGCTGGAATCGACTGCCCTGGGGGTGGAAACACAGCCCTGCCATTTGCCATGGACTGATCCAGACGGCACTGGAACAGGGTGAAGCTCCAGAACATCTGCCATATATTGATGACATCATCGTGTGGGGCAATACAGCAGAGGAATTTTTTGAGAAACGGAAGAAAATAGTCCAAATCCTCCTGAAAGCCGGTTTTGCCATAAAACAAAGTAAGGTCAAGGGCCTGCACAGGAGATCCACTTTTTAGGAATAAAATGGCATATTGTCAGATCCCAATGGATGTGATTAACAAAATAACAGCTATGTCTCCACCAACTAGCAAAAAGGAAACACAAGCTTTCTTAGGCGTTGTGGGTTTTTGGAGACTGCATATTCCAAATTACAGTCTGATCGTAAGCCTTCTCTATCAAGTGACCCAGAGGAAGAACGATTTCAAATGGGGCCCTGAGCAACGACAAGCCTTTGAACAAATTAAACAGGAGATAGTTCATGCAGTAGACTTTGGGCCAGTCCTTGCAGGGAAAGATGCAAAAAATATGCTCTATACCATAGGTGGGGAGAAGGGGCCTACCTGGAGCCTCTGGCAGAAAGCAGCAGGGGAGACTCGAGGTCGACCCCTAAGGTTTTGGAGTCGGGGATACAGAGGATCCGAGGCCTGCTATAATCCCACTGAAAAAGAGATCTTGGCAGCATATGAATGGGTTTGAGCTGCTTCAGAAGTGGTTGGTGCTGAAGCACAGCTCCTCCTGGCACCCCGACTGCCGGTGCCGGGCTGGATGTTCACAGGGAGGGTCCCCTCTACACATCAGGCAACTGATGCTACGTGGAGTAAGTGGGTTGCACTGATCACACAACGGGCTCGGATAGGAAACCCCAATAGCCCAGGAATCTTGGAAGTAATCATGGACTGGCCAGAAGGCAAAGATTTGGGAATATCACCAGAGGAGGAGTTGAGGCGTGCTGAAGACGTCCCACTGTATAATAAACTGCAAGAAAAAGAGAAGCCATATGCCCTGTTCACTGATTGGTCCTGTTGTCTTGTGGGAAGGCATCGGAGGTGGAAAGCTGCTGTATGGAGTCCTATACGACAAGTCACAGAAAACTGCTGAAAGACATGAATCAAGTCAGTTTGCAGGGATGAAAGCCATCCAGCTGGGCTGCTGCATTGTGGCAAGATATCGCTGCCCGGGTAGAGAACTTAGTTGTAAAAGCACTCCACGTAGATGCTCATGTACCCAGGAGTCGGGCCACTGAAGAACATCAAAACAACCAGCAGGTGGATCAGGCTGCTAAGATTGAAGTGGCTCAGGTGGATCTGGACTGGCAACATAAATGTGAGTTACTTATAGCTCGGTGGACCCATGACACCTCAGGCCATCAAGGAGGAGATGCAACACATGGATGGGCTTGTGATCGAGGGGTGGACTTGACCATGGGCACTATTGCACAGGTTATCCATGAATGTGAAACATTCGCTGCAATCAAACAAGCCAAATTGTTAAAGCCTCCCTGGTATGGAGGGCGATGGCTGAAATATAAATATGGGGAGGCCTGGCAGATTGATTATATCACACTCCCACAAGACTGGCCAAGGCAAGCACTATGTGCTTACAATGGTGGAAGCAACCACCGGATGCCTGGAAACATATCCTGTGCCCCATGCCATCACCTGGAACACTATCCTGGGCCTTGAAAAGCAAGTCCTATGGCAACATGGCAGCCCGGAAAGAACTGAGTCAGACAATGGGACTCATTTCTGAAACAGCCTCATAGACACCTGGGCCAAAGAGCATGGCATCGAGTGGGTATATCACATCCCCTATCATGCACCAGCCTCCAGAAAAATTGAATGATACAAAGGGCTGTTAAATACCACACAGAGAGCAATGGGTGGTGGGACATTCCAACATTGGGATACACATTTAGCAAAAGCCACCTGGTTTGTCAACATTAAGGGATGTGCCAATCGAGCTGGCCCTGCCCAATCAAAAATTTCACATCCTGTAGAAAGGGATAAAGTCCCTGTAGTACACATAAAACACATGCTGGGGAAGACAGTCCGGGTTACTCCTGCCTCGGGCAAAGGCAAATGCATTTGTGGGATTGCTTTTGCTCGAGGACCTGGGTGCACTTGGTGGGTAATGCTGGAGGATGGGGAATTCCGCTGTTTACCTCAAGGGGATTTGATTTTGGGTGAGAGTAGCCAATGAACTGAATGGTATGATGTTAATTGCTATATAATACTGTATGTCATCACTTCTATGGTTGCTATATGCCATATCAATGGTATTACAGTAAGAATCACCCAGATTAATGAAGAATGAACTTTGATGAAACCAAGCAAAGTGCAGCTGTGATGGAACCAGAACTGGCTTCAGCATGCAACAATCCAACACCACACACCATCTCTCCTGCCCTGAAGGGCTGTTATGAGAGATGGAACCCAAAGTCGTGGACTAAATGAATTCAACGGTTGTTTTAGAGGGATGGTCCATAGACCAAGGGAATGATACCTCTTTGTATATATCAAAAGACAGGAAAAGTGGTGGTGATTAGTTGGAATGTATTGGAAAGGGTAGGACCTGGGCATTACATAGATGGTATAGAATGAGGGGTGGATATTGTGCTCTTTTCAGCTGGGATCGAGTTAATTTTCTTCCTAGTAGCTGATATAGTGCTGTGTTTTGGATTTGGTATGAGAATAATGTTAATAACACATTGATGTTTTAGTTGTTGCTAAGGAGTGCTTATACGAAATCAAGGACTTCGCATCCTCTGCCAGGTGGACAAGAAGCTGGGAGGGGGCACAGCCAGGCCAGTTGACCCAAACTGCCCAAAGGGGGATTCCCTACCATATGACATAATTCTCAGTATATAAACTGGTGGGAGCTGGCCAGGGGGAGTGATTGCTGCTCGGGGACTGGCTGGGCATTGGTTGGCGGGTGGTGAGCAGTTACATCACTGTTTTTTTTCTTCTCTCTCTTGTTTTTTCCTTTTAATTACAATTTATTATTATTATTATTATTATTATTATTATTATTATCATTATTATTATTATTAATTTATTTATTTATTTCTGGTTTTAAGCTGTTCTTATCTCAACCCATGAGTTTTTTTACTTTTGCTCCTCAGATTCTCTTCCCCATCCCACCGGGGGGGAGGGTGAGCAAGCGTCTGCATGGTGCTTGTTTGCTGATGGGCTAAACCACAACATTACCCAAAGGTAAAAGATTCAGCACTTTCATTTTTCAAACAATTGTAGAGAACTGCAGAGAGCATAGAACAAAAGTTTGGTACATTCTTTTTCATAAGTGCTATTAGAAAATATACCAAGATGAAAAAGAAAAAGAAAGGCTACCCTTGTTTCTTGAATAAGTGTGATAAATTTGAAGATCTTCAGTAATACCAGTTAAAGAGCCTGTATGTCAAAGTTATTTCCTGGGGTGGGTGGGGGAAGTTAGCGTATTTTTTTGGGATGTCCAGTTCAATTTAACAGTCATAGTCAAGTGATGCATTTGAACAATTCTTATATCAAGTCCCTGGTGTGGAGGTTGATATACAATAGGCATGTATAAAGTTTAATGTGCTATTCGTACTGGATAGTATTCTCTATAAGTACCCAAAATTGGCTTCAGTCCCACAGTGTTGAATTACACTCGTTGTTGTTTTTAATTAATGCTCTTAACTCAAATTCTACTTCCAGTTGTCCAGGCACAATGAATCGAAGTTCATTTATTCAAACTGAGCTAAGTGGTGTCATGAGGAGCATAGTCTTCTTTGAACGTGACCAAATGTGAATTATCTTCCAAATCTCTTTGCTTTGAAGGCCCTCATCGTTGCCTTCTAGTCTATATTTTGTAGAACTAAAGGCAACTGTTGCAAGTAGCAGTTTTATCTGACCAATAAATAAAGTCCTTTGTGCTTCTCCAATTCATTGTTAGGTAGAGGTACTAATATAGTTGGAATATCTGAGCATCTAAATAAATGACTTGAAATGGCAAATGTCTGAAAGCATACAATTTTCATTTCAACTAACAAAAGCTATATTTGCTCAAAATCACAGGAGTTTTCCACTCAAAAATAAAGATTTGAATACATCAAACTTTTCTTTGAAATGGATTTTGTTTTTTCTTTTGATGGGAAGTTATAAAAAAAAGTATTTTCAAAATGCCTAAGTTATATACCATGACTATATTATATACCATATATTAAGAAATCCATTAAAAAAACAAAACAAAACACATTCAAAACATTAGATAAAGTAAAAATATTTTGGAATATTGTCTCTCATGGAAAATTTCAAGAATTTGTCTCTGTCTCTTTCATGTCTTTCAAGTAACACCTAGATTAAGGTTTGTTTTTTTTTAAATTATCACCTTTTTTATCTAGTGTTTAGATGGCTGTTTGAGATCCATTTAAGAGCTTTGATCTGAACCTGTATCCTTGGGGAAAAAACATCTTCCTTTATGTTTTGAACTGGCTACTCTGTTTTTATTCCCATTTCAAAAACTTATTATAACAAAATTTGTTTGCAAAGTAAACCCAGAAGAAATCATTAATAATTGTCTAATCTTTCTTATGTATAAAACAAATTATAGGACTAAACCTAAGAATGTTCACATTGTGTCCAATATTTGCTTGAATGAAAAACCTTTTTAAAAAAGAGACAGAATTCAATTGTTTTAAGCAAGGAAGAATACAAGGTTAAGCAAGGTATAATGTGTTCCTTGTTTTCATTGTTAGTAAGAGAAAATGTAAGCACATAAATTTTTCCAGCTGCACCTCCTCTGTCACAAGATCTTGTTATGCATTTTTTTGCGAAATATATAGGGCTTTTTAGTATCAGAAATGTCTCCAATAGATTCACATCTACAGATTTTCCTTCTCCTGGATAAAATCAGTGTATTGAATGTTTTAAATTTTTCAGTGCACAATATTTTTTTTTTCTCTGTACTTCAAATAATTCTGTCTCTTTTCTAAACCCTTTTGAATATTTTAACATCCTTTTGAAGTCTGAATACTGAAACTGGTAACAGTGCTTCCATATTTACATATCGAATGTGTAAATTGCATGAACTCTTACTCTTGCTTCTTGCTCTATTGTTTCAAGATTGTTCCAAGACGGCGTTTATTTACCTAGCAATATGAACAATATGAGCTGTCTTGACCAGAATATGTCACTGAGAAGCCCTGTTCAATTATTTATGAACACCTTCTACCCTCACCTCTTCCAAGTCACATTTATATTACTTATACTGTAGATCTGGTCTATGTGTCTTGTTTCTAGATGGATGACTTCACCTGTAGCTATATTCAAATTAAGTTTTACACGTTGTGCTATCTTTTCTGTCTTAATAAAATATATATACTGATGAGTTTTCTGTGGACTTCAGAAGGAAAGCTGGAAGCATAGCTTACTGTAAACAGTGGCACCATTAATTTCATAATTAATCTTTAGAAAATGAAATTCAAATGGTTAGAATTCCTGTGTTTTCCCTAGGAGATCCTGAGAAGAAGTGAGGGCTTAACATGGCCCTGCCAAGGTATATGTTTTGGATATGGTAACAGACATCAGACTAACAGCTTTAGGAATACACAATTTATCTCTAAATAACAATACAGTAACAAATACAAGCCAGTAGTATAATTCCCCAGGTCATCTCTGTAGTACAATTATCTAGGTCAAAAGGACAGCAAATCCAGTAATTCACTAATACTGGGCTAAACTTAATATCCAGGTGTGCAATGGCTTACATAGCCATGGTTATAAGGCAGGCTGGCAGGAAGCGGGGCACAGCATTGTCTTCAGACGAGCAACTTGGACCAGATGACAGGCTCAGGGCATCATGAATTTCCTGGTCAGACTGTCCTCTTTTGCTGAGTTGCGGAAGCACTGCCTGGACTTGTTAACCAGTCATCATATCCTCCCTCTGCTCCCCCTCTCTGCCCGTTCTTTCCTTTGTGTGCATGATGCCTGGAAATACTGTATAGAGAAATGCTAGCCCCTAAGAAGTACAGGAATGAATACCATACATGCAGCTCAATGCTACCACATATGAACAACGAGTCCAGTTTATCTGGATGGAGGTATAGGATGTATCTGGAAAAAAAAATATGTACCATGGTTCTGGGTCAAGGACACTTGGTAAGTGGCATGTGTGGCTGCAAGCTTATCAAACTACTGTTCTGCAGTCTGTGTTGCTGGTTTTGACCTACAAGACTTAAAGGATTAAGCAAGAAATCATTTAGGTGAATTTAGCAACATAAGATGCTCTTCCATAAGTACTACTACTATGGATAAAAAACAGGCTACAAACTGACTGATATGGGAAGAGGTAAAGAAGAGGGGGAAGAGTTAAATTTTCATGGCTTATTAGTTGTGGCTAGTTTTAGTATTTCACTGAAGAGTACTTTTCATGGTGTGCTTTTAACATTTTAACATTTATATAATGTAAACAGCTTTGCACATTTAAAATACATCTGAATGTCAAACTGTAACTCTTTTACCATAAAAATTATTCAGATTTCCTGTAATTTCATTTTTATATTTGTTACTGCTATAGGTATAATTTTTACCTTTTAGTATTCACACCAGAATCTTTATTTTTTGTGAACTTTGCTTTTTAAATCCATGCTTCTTTTTTGTGATAATAATAATAATAATTTGTTGAATATAAATGTCTATGATATTCCATTTGTACTCTTAAAAAAAAAAGACTCAGAATTGTCCAGTTAAATATATTGTTTTTCCTGAACCACACATTATTAGCCATTTCTGTTTATGTAAACCATAGATGTCAGACACAATTGATTAGTATTCACACTATAATATTTTCTATTAATACTTAAATATTTTTTTTTGCTGTTTTATGTAGATGCCTTGGTAATGACTAGAAAACACTGCAGTAGTTCAGATGATATGCTATTATCTTGAATATCGTTTTAGAAGTCTTTAATGATTTGACACTCAGTTGCTCTTTTCTATTCTTTATAGTGCCACACTTATACTGCATATCATTATTTTATCTGCTGATGACATGATTATCTCATTTTAGATTAAGCTTCAGCAACCATTTAACAATAGCCAATAAACCCTGATGCAAATTACATTTAATGAAAAGAAATAAAACAGAGCTCTTGGAATCTGAATTTAATTTATAAGAAACCATTTAATCAGCAAGAAATATTTACCTGGCAATGTGTTTTCACATATTGAAAATCTCATCATCTGGTTTAATACTCAGCAGAGCTTTTGCTGTATAGATAAAATCTTGAAAGGCTGTTTCTTCTGCCTTAGAAAGAATTATTGTGCAAAAAATAACATTATGTGTGGGCAATGTAATTTATTTTAATATAACTTACAGGTACTTTGGTTTCTTTTGCGAGCAAATTCTCAGCCATTTCAGAGAGGAGAGATGAAGAAAATCTATTAGGTATAAGAGACTAGATTTGTGTCTTTACTGTTGCATGACTGTTGTCTATGGAAGAGCTGTGAATGTCACCTAATCTTAAGAAATCACCTTGGAAGTAGTTTGACCTTAACAATAGCGATTTTTTAAATAATATCTAGTAAAATTTTTTACATACTTGGTTTCATCTCATTATGTTTAGCTGTTGGGCCCTGAAATAATGAGATAATTAACACTATGGATCATTCTTCTATCTTGCACATTTGATTTGGGATATATTGGAATTTTTACTTCATTTATTTATTTTAATTAGAAATAACTTGACAGCCACTCCATTAAGAACATTCTTCAGCATTCTTTACAGCTCATTTCATATACCTATGATCTCTGTTCTTCAGAATGTCATTTAGGCCCCAGCTTAAAAATATTAATTGATTCATCCATAAATCAGTGTATAACAAATGTATGAGAATGTACAGCAAAAGTGTTAATTAAGCTGTATTAAAATAGCATATAGAATCTTGGTGATCCTCCATAATTTAGAAATCAAAAAAAGTAGGACAACAGCTGTTGAGGCAGATTACTTTTTATGGGCTCTGACATGGGGAAGCTTGTTGATCATTTCAACATATTTATAAGTTTTGTAGATGTTTAAGTACCACATGAGTATATACTTTCTTCCCTGAGTTACTGTCTATCAAACTGTGGGCTTACCAACTCAAACACAAAAATATGGCATATCCTGTTTACCTGAAGGGTTCATAATTAAATATTTTCTCTTCCTGAAGAGTGATTGTGATTTGGTATCAATATTAGATTATCCTGATGGTAAACATGAGGGTTATCTTTCAACACCTTGGAGAAGAGATTTCGCTGTCTAATACAATATTGGCTCTTAACTGTATCCCTTCTGCTCATATTGACCTCATACTATATACCTTAGAAATGAGGAACGAGATTGCTGTAGTGATATTCAAACCTTCATGTGCCAGTTACAGGGGGGAATAGTATGACTGTGTGGATATAGTATCTAACTCCAGGCATGCTTAAAGAGTGTGGACTTTCTGAAATTTCCGTATGTTTAGTGCTAAGGATGGTGTAAATTTACTTGCTGATTGTGAACTGCTGATAGGTTCTTAAAATAATACATTAATTAGTGATTTTTTTACATAATGTACCAGGTTAAAGTGCTTACCTATGGGCAGCTATGTTTATTAGACTAATAATATTAACAGTATTTAAAACACAGTTGATCAAAATAAGCTCTTATTTTCATCTTCAAATGCAATAAACCAAGCATTTTCAAACATATTGTCTCTGCAAGGATTAAATCCTTGACAATAAAAATTAATGATACAGTGCACATCATTCCAAGATGATCTTAATGTTGAATTGCAGCATTGTTGTATGCAGTAATTTCCTTTTACTAAGAGCTTCTTAAAAATTAGAAGTTCCATATACATTTTTGAACTTCGTTGAAATTTCCTTGTTAATATCTTATTTTGCAAATACTCCAAAATATTCAATATATAGAATGTTTCAAAAGTAAGTCAATATTATTACTGATTGCTTTTACATTGGCCTTCTATTTTATCTGCACATACAGAGCCACTATAAAGTAAGCTACTTAAAAACAATTATGCAGTCATTATTCTGCATGTCAAATATAAAATGCAGGAAGCTGTGTTTGAAGAGAATCAAGATAATCTTCAGAGGGCAACTAAACATAATTCAAATAGTTTGTTCAAAGTGAACATTAGGCTTTAAAGTTTATTGTGAATGTTTGGGATATGCCTGTTTAAATAGCTCTCAAAAGTATGTACTTGTCTATTCTTTGGCAAGGTGGTACTTTTTAATTTCAAAACCTAGTAGATTAGTTCCATGCAGAAATATTTATATATGGAATGAACAAAATAATTTTGTATCTCTTCTGCTGTTGACCCAAGATAAATAATGAAATTTGAGTCATTAAGAATGTGCCAGAAATGTACTTGCAAATATGTTGTGTTGTAGTGAGATTGTACATCTCTGCCATCCTGCTGCATTGAATAAATTTTTTGAAAATGCACTTCTAGTATCTTGGTTTGAAATGTTTTTCAGTAAAGGAGGTATTTTGACCAAAGACTTTTCCTTTGCTTTTCTGTTTTAGCTGTTGGAACAGAACTTTTCAGACAAAACTTCTCAATAATTTAATTTTGAATTCTTTATTCTGAATATAAATATGTGTGTATATATATATTTATATAAAATGTGCTGTGCAAATAACATCAACCAAACTACTTTTAACTTTAAAGCTCAGAGTAAAATTGTAGAGAGTAGAATTGGCTTCAAAACTGCAACCTATATAAAAGGAATCATTATAATTGAATAATTAAAAAACATTAATCATTGCAGAAAAATGCGGATATTATTTCAGCTGGGTTCTACTTCTTGATCTCTGTATTCAGTTCTAGGGGCATGCATTTATCTTCCTTAATTTTATGACAGGCATAGGTAAGCTATTTGAAAATATAAACAGCATTGCTAATCAGAAGACTTCTATACAAGTTCTGCTTCCTAATTTCATCAGGTAAAGAATGCTCTGTTTTAACAAATAGTTTCCAGAAATATACCCTTTAAGAGCAGCCATATTTCTTGGTAAGCTAAAGTAAGTTAAGTTAAAAATGACTGGAACAAAAGTTTTGGCAACAAATGACCAAGTTTTGGAGTTTTGTCAAGTGAGAGTGCCAGATTCTCCTGTTTCTTCTTATGTTACAGTGAAAAAGTTCTGAAACATCTTCAGGACTGAGTAAAATATCTTCATTACTGACACTGGGTAGATTTTATCAAAATTTTAAAAATATGATAAATTGTTAAATTCTTTGGAATCCAAACCTGGGAATTAATGAGTGCAGAAGTAGGAATGACTACCATGTCTAAAATTGCCTAACACTTCCTGCTGCTATGTTTTTGTTTAAGTAATTTTGAAATTCAGTTTGTGGACAACACTTTTCTGTGCTAATACTGTAATTTTAGTATGTCTGCTGTTTTTGAGCACAAGGAATATCTGGAAGCCTCCCTTTATATAGAAAACAACATTTAACTCTCTACCATCAAAACAGCTCAGAGCTAACTGTTGAAATTGTAAAGACAGAAAGAATCATCACTGGACTGGGCCTTAAACATGAAGAGCACTGGGTTTTATATAAGCAAGTTGAGAATATTTTCTCCTTAGCAGGAGTAAAATTTTTTTTTTCCAGTGCTGATTCCCATCCAGTTTAACAAATTTATCTTCAAAAGGTAATACTTGTGTTTATTCCAGGTGAAGAAAGGAGTCAGTTTTAGCAGTATACTTGGAACGGGGAATACATACGGGACATGTGTCTCCTGGACAGAAACCATATTAATCCTTTGGCACGGGAGTTGCTGCGCTTGGGGAGGAGATAGGACATTAAATATGCAAGAGTGATTCTGTTGCCAAAAATTAGACATCTTACGCTTTCTTATATGCTGTAAATAGCCTCACTTGCCTCCAGCTGCCATTCCACAAACGGTGTGGGCTTCGTTGAGTCGTGCCTAGCAGCTCCCTTCAGATGCTTAGTGTCATGGCCCTGAGGGCGCTGCCAGCCCTGACCTCCAGGGCTCTCCCCATGCCGCCACAGCCCAGAACCCCATGTCAGCCCCCGCCCCAGCGACACCACAGCAGGGCCGGTCTCCAGCTCCCCACAGCCCTGCCCTGCTCGGTCGTGGGCCCTGCTGAGACAGGCCCAGGCATGGGCCCACATTCCAGCCTGGCCTCAGCCTGGCCTCATCCCCAGGGAGATCCCCAGTGCCTGGGGCTGGGGCTGTCCGGCTGCCCCTCTGCTGCCCTGCTCCTGGCTGGGGCACTGGGACAGGCCCTGGCTGCCAGGCCCTGCCATCGCCCACCCGGGGAGCCCCTGATGCTCCCAGCACTCGACCCGACCATTTCCTGCTAACTTTAGTCATTGGTATGACAATGTGGTAAGAATTTTTTAAAAATTCAAACAAGCAAGGCCAAATAGAAGAAATGTGATGGTATTTTTGTGTCACTTGGATTTAGACTTTTCAGCTAGTAATGGAAATGTGGAAATCCCATAGGTGCATTTTAGCCATGGGGCCATGCTGGAACTATCTGGGATGAATATGCCTAGCTCTTTTCTTGAGTGAGCACTCCAAAAGTGCTTTAAAAAAAAAAAGAAGTAAGGAAAAAAGCCTACCCTTCATAAGAATATACAGCAGAATAGTTGACTTTAAAAAGTTGGGTTTAATAGTGATCACACAGCTCCTGCTGCAAACTCTGTTTTTCAGCATTTGCATAACTGATTTGGAAGAAGAGACTGAAGGATAATGTGAGTAAATATTCTAGTAATACTATAGTATAGAAGATGGCAAAGACAAGAGTAAACTATGAAGGATTATGGAAGGAACTTATACACTGAGTAAATTTCCCATACCATTTCAATGTCTTCCCAATACAAATAAACTGTAAATGACTGTCCTGCTTTCGGCTGCGATAGAGTTAATTTTCTTTCTAGTAGCTGGTATAGTGCTGGGTTTTGGATTTAATATAAGAATAATGTTGATAACACACTGACGTTCTAGTTGTTGCTAAGTAGTGTTTGCACTAGTCAAGGACTTTTCAGCTTCCTGTGCTCTGCCAGGTGCAGAAGAAGCTGGGAGGGGGCACAGCCAGGACAGCTGACCCCAGCTGACCAAAGGGCTATTCCATACCATATGACGTCATGCTCAGTATATAAACTGGGGGAGTTGGCTGGGGGGCAGCGATCGCTGCTTGGGGACTGGCTGGGCATCGGTCGGCAGGTGGTGAGCAGTTGCATCACTTGTTTTTTCTTGAGTTTTGTTCCTCTCTCTCCCCTTCTCTCTCGTTGTTTTCCTTTTCATTACAATTTATTTTATTTTATTTATTTTCAGCTTAATTTCTATTATTAAGCTGTGCTTATCTCAATCCACGAGTTTTCTTACTTTTGCTCTTCAGATCCTCTCCCCAATCCTGCCAGAGGGGAGGGTGAGCAAGTAGCTGTGTGGTGCTTGGTTGCCAACTAGGGCTAAACCACGACAATGACACATGAAAAAAAGCAGTTAAATACAAATTATGAACTCTGACTATCATTTTTTGTCAGGAACTAGATCTTCTGGATATAATAGGTATTTTATGAAAAGTTCATCTCTGTGCTCAGTAGTGGTCCAGAAAATAAATAAACTGCAACATTTTTTAAGAGAGAAGCAAGGAGAAAAACAGAAAACACTATTATGCCATTGATAAACCCATGGTTCACCTGCATTCTGACTGCTGTGGCCAGATGTGTCCCAACCTAATAAAAAATTTAAAAGTAGAGCTAGAAAAGCTTCAAAGAAGGACCACAATAATCAAAGACATGGAATGGGCTCTGTACAAGGAAGTACTGGACAGCTCTACAGGCTAAAAATAAAACAACTGAGAGTAGATGGGACAGAGATGTATAAAATCACAAATGGCATGGAGGTAGTGGATAGGTTTGGGCTCCTCCCTGCCTTGTCCAGTACAAGAATTAGGGAAAAGCAGATAAAACTAATAGACGTAAGATGCAAGACAAACAATTGGAGTTGGTTATTCATTAGTCGTGTAATTCAGTTGTGGAACTTCTGTATTTTACAATTTTGTGAATGCTAATGCCTTACATAAGCTCAAGGGGTAGTTGGACAAGTTCATGGAATCCAGAAGGCTATTAAATGTAAAAACACTATCTGCAGTTCAGGAAGTCACTGAACTGCAAACTGTGAAAGCCACAAAAATTATTTCAGAAGGTTTTGATGCCTTTTTATCCTGCTTTTATGCTTCTCCATAGTTATCTGTTTTTAAGCACTGCTTAAAGACTGGGCTTAGTTGGGCCACTGGCCTGATCTGGATCAATCTTACGGTTTATCAACAGGGCTGCAATCTTGAGGTCTGCTACATTAGCTAATGGAGAAATTGAGAACAGTAGTACGTTTATTCTCTTGTAAGGATAACTCTATTAGAACACCAGGGTTTTATATTCCATAAGAATATATTTTGCATATGATTTTGTACAGCAGAAAAGTGTTAAGGCTCAGGAACAGCTGTGCTCCACCCCAGGTCACAGAGGGAGGCATGTCTGTGTACCTCAGACCTTCTGCATAGCTCCTCTAAGCTTGAAAGTTCGTATTCTCTTAAATTTGTCTCTCCTCAACTCACATCTCGCAACACATAATTTGCATTGTCAGTGTCTTTCCCACTGCTTTCAGATTCCACTGTGAAACTCCCCTACATATTGCTGCCTGATTCCCAAATATGCCCTACAGTTCAGACCTTTGATTCCTCATATCTTATCCATCTTGTTAACCTCAGGCTCCTTAGCTTCCCTCTGTCTTGCACACTACTCGGCATGTTCTTGGTTCCCATTTTTTTCTTTTTTTTTTTTTTTTCTTACAGGCTCCTAATCACAATCTTTTTTGCACAGAATCTTACTGAAATCTGAAACTTCTCCTCTTCTTTCCACTATTTTCTTTTTTTTTTTTTATTCTGTACCAGTAGCCTCCTGTCCTTTGCCCAGTCTCCCAATTCACCCCTCCAATTCCCCAGTGTTCGTCACTGCACTCCAACTCCTTGTCTGTTCTTAGTGCACTCTGAAATAACTGGCTAGAGTTTAAAAAATCTTTATTTGTGTGCCTTTCCTCCCATTTCTAGGATTTCTTCCCCATTCTTCTGGTTTCTGCTTTTATCAGATTCTGGGAGAGTTTCAGGTGTCTAAACATATCCTTTTAGACATTCGGCAGTATCTGACATATCTGCATGAGACTGGCAGATACAATACAGGATCTACAAGGAGACATGCTCTTCTGAAATGGTAGCTGAACATCAAGAGCATCTGAATATCACCACCTCATAGCATCTAAAATAGCATTATATTCTTCTGTTCAGACATCTGTGTCATTCCTTCTGTGTCCTAATTAATGCTTATCTTTCCACAGTCTGACATTGCCTCGTAGATGCACGCAAGGAAATTATTAAGAGACTATTTTTATTTTTTACTTCAATATCCACAGACCAAGAACAATTGTTATGGGGAACTTCAATGCTGTCCTTCCAGCTTTATGCTGATGTAGGCTCAGTGACTCTGTTAAGGATGTCCCATACGCTTCAGCAATTTTCTTTGTTAAGCTCTGAAAAGTATCTGCTGAGCATGAAGGGTTTATATGCTGACTGAACTCACATGGATTTTCACAGGGATGGTAAGACACATACTCTTCAAACAGGCTAACCTGCCCCCAGTGACAGATCCCTGTTGCAAAGCAGAATTCTATAGCTGCGGTCAGAAAAGTTTTTCAGAGGGTTTTTTACACATGCATACACCCACCTATGTATTTCCTTTACTTTCTTCTCATATAGCATTTAATTGTTTAGTTTCTATAATAAGTCTATCCTAGATAGACTAAAAATTCATCCCTAAAGTCTAAATTTAGTTTTCAGCAAATGACAACAAACTCTTTAATGTAAAATGTCAGCAATATTTATAAGAGATAGTATTACTGACCTATCCTCTAAACAACTTTTCAGTTTGGTCTGAAAACGGCAAATGTGAAATAACCTTTTTTAAAGTTTTAAAAAGAAACTTCTAAAAGTTTCTTTAATTTTTTATACTTTTCATGCAACAGTGTGTCTTCTAGTAAAAATTAGTCTGTATTTCTAATAGATGACTTTTTAATCTATATTCTAGCAGGAAAGGTCTGTTTAACAAAATACAACCCTAGGGGGTTTTATGGTTTGGATGGTTTTTTGTATTTGGTGTTGTTTGGTGGTTTGGGTTTTTTTGCTTCCATCAACTGCTATTTCTTTTGCAGAGATTGTGATTTAGAAAAGATGGCAAGTTACCAATTGGGCTTTATTAAAGTTTATGAATTGAATAATCTATTTCTAATAATAAACAATGGCTGAATCACTGTTTAAATAGTTTCATTTATATCAAATATTTTCATACCTACTGTTACAAATGCCCCAGGCTTTCCATTTCAAGAATAGCCTTGTCATTCACCTGATTTTGGCAACTTCTCAGAAAACTGAAAGCTACATCATTGACACTAAAGGTAATCTCATACTTGCATGAAATGAACTCTCTATTTTTCATACATTGTTATTTTGATTGGTTGCTGTGGTCCTAAGTATAATGAAATTATGTAACTGCGTAGAAAGTTGCATAATATATTTAATTATAAAGTGTCTGTATAAAATAATGATTGGGGCGCATAAATCCCACTCTACATAATTTCCATCACTGCTTCCAAGCAGTTTCGAGGCCCCATTCACCATCAGAAGTGAATCCTTGCAGTCCTAAGTACACTGAAACAACTGAGGACATTCCTGCATGAGAAGCATAAACTTGCCACTGTGACAAGATGACAGTAAATACCATTTACAACAGAACTGTCACATTTCTATACCTGTACTCATTTCTATACCTGTAGGAATCCAAAGTCCTTCATTTTGTGAACCAAGTAATCTCAGAGTAACTATATAGGTAAAACTAAGCCATCCTTATCTACAGGAATGTATCCTGGCAGATAACCAGTGAAGAATAAAACCCACTCAACTTCCAGAGCAGGAAATTTCTCAGAAGGTAGTTCAATCTCTGATCTCTCAGTTCTGATTCTCAATGAAACCAAAACTCCTTACAAAAATAAAGTTTGGAATTAAAATTAATAACTCTACTGAATACCAAAACCCACAACTTCAGTAAAGCTAATGGTTTTGTAACATACTGTCATAGTCCTCATTGAATCCCAAATCCATTAATCTCTTTGTGTTCCACAGTTTATGAACTACTTCTGTATTTCCCCTAAGAGATAACTACTTATCATCTCTCCATCTCCCTCTCTCTCTTCCATTCTCCCCCATCCCTTTTCTAACAGTCATAGATATATCAAGTATCTTTTCTTTCAGAGATGATGATCTAAAGAATATATATTCCTCTAAACCTCTCCTAACCTGTGATTCACAGTAGGTACCTAGGTTTGAAATCTGAATCTGTTTTAGACCTCAGGAAGAATTAGAGTTCCTGAAAGCTTGCCTGATTTTTCCATCTATATTTGCTGGTTTAATAAAATGTGTTATCTCTGTCGAGAAGCTTTGTCCTGCCTTTTTCCTTGTCCAGACTTTCTGTAAGATAACATAGAAAGTAGTGTTCAGAGGCAGATTGTAAAATCAGATATATAGTTGAAAAAATTTATATATAGATACTCTGGAGCATTCAAATACCATTGTTGTTGGCAGTAGCAACTTTTCAGACCACTTATGGCTGGTTGCACGATCCAGAATGATGCATAAAGATTAGGTCACAAGTGAGAGTGGCAGGAAGATTGCCAGGAGATGTATTTATCATGAAAAATTACAGTAAACTCAGAATGCTCATTAATATTTTAAGATAATGAACGTGGATATGACACAGTTTCAGGGAGTTTTTTGTTGTATTTTTTTTTAAATATGTTCTTCTCCATTCATGTGCTAGCTCAAACATTCTTATATCCTTGTGAACCTTAGAAAACCTAGCATAATTTGGGGGATTACAAATCTTCCCAGGCATGTTTTTCTTGCTTATCTGTGTTATGGATTTACATAATTCCAGTTTTAATACAGAGGCAATTTGCTGTTAGCATTTTCCAAAAGGCTAATTTTGCTTGGAATAGATGCTTCAGTATATGTGGAAGAGATTTTAAGCATTAGGCCTGATTTCACACTGGATAAGAGATCTTGTATGTCAGATCTTTGGCTAGGTCAGCAAAGGCTTACAGAGCTTCAATGTATTATTAAATAACCTGTGAGGAACCTCAGCCCTGGAACTGGCTTATTCTTAAAACACATAATTCTCTCCAATTACTGATGAAAGGGGTGAAGGATATCAATTGATACTTGCTGAGTAAAAGACTTTAGAAGAACAAAATATACCAGCTAGTATCCCACTCTTTATTATGAGTACATATTCACACTTCTCTACTGGGTAATAAGAAGGTAGCTTGCCCAGCTTTGTGTGAGGTAAGTAAAATATCAGGTGTCTGGCGCAGTGTTCTGTCTGGGCTGTTATGTCTTCTTTCTCAGATTGTAAAAGTGGGGCAAAAAAGCAGTAATGGGAGTATTAGGTTATAATATCTTTGGGTTTGCTAATGGTCTTTTTATTGAAGGGAAAATGAAGTTAAAAATGATGACTGCTTGGGATTAGTATGCCTCGGTTATAGAAATGTATTAAATTTTTTTATGTAGATCTTTTTCCCAAATAGTTAGGTGTAAAAGTGTCTTGTTCTGTCCTATAGTAAAATCTTTCAGGAGATCAAGTGCCAGTATTTTCTTTAGCCTGTTAAGCATTTAAACTGTACGAATGGAGTTACAGAAATAAATGCTATTGTCTTCAAAATAATTGGAAATAAAGGCTTCGAGGGACAGTATTAGAACTGGAATTGTTATTCATTGTAAGAATACACCTTTCTCATACCAAAGATTGAATCATTAGATCCTAAGAAGCCAAAACCACCTCAAACTAGCAGCATAAAACCAAAACAAAACACAACAAAACAAAATAAAACAAAAAAACCCAAAACAAAACAAGAAGGAAGAAGAAGGGTTTGTTAACATAAAAATCAGGTCCTAAATAATATAAACCAAATCTATTTTTTTAATGTAAAAGTCAAATAATTGCTAAGCTTAGCATGTATCTGTGGCTGTTTATCTTGTTTTGCTTCTATAAAAAAATACTGGTTTAGTAGTTAGCATATTAACTTAATGCAGACTTCCATTTGTATTGTTGAATTTACATGTTCTCAGATGGTTTGGTATGATCTCAAGAAATTTAAATATAAAGTAGGAGACATTATATACTACATGATGGGTATAACAATGAAAGGAAGAATTGATTTCCCTAATATCACTAGCAGAAGGCTTTGAACTGTGAGAAAGGAATAGCTTGCCTGGGATAGGATGAAAGAGACTGAGATTTTACTTGAACATTAGCACAGTTTTGAAAACAGAACTTTTTGCATCCTCCATCAATTTTCATCTCATACATGCAGAAAGAGGGCACTCTAGCCCAGAAGTTCTGTAAACAAATGATTCTTGATATTCTGTTCTGAATACAGTTGCTAATAAAATAGCATCCACCAAATTTCATGTAACAGATTTGGATCTAAGTCCATTGCTTCAGTTAGGTAAAATTAATCCTTGTGCTCTGAGGATGCTCTCCTTGAAAATCAACCAGGTCTCCTAGCCTCTTTCCCTCCAGGACAATTTCTCATGTGATTGTACCAAATAGGGTCCTGAATAGACCAATATCTGCTCTTCTGAACTCAAGGGTTGTAATTCTGCTGTTTGTCTTATACGTCTCAGGACCTAAACTCTAGTCTCATAGTCGTGGCAGCCAAGCCTGCCCTTGACATCATTCACTTTTTCTTCCTTGTTTCTGAGTAGCAGGTCCAACAGAGTACCTTCTCTAGTCAGTAGATTGATCACCTGTATCAAAAATTGTCTTCAAGACATTCTAGAAGTTTCCTGGATTGCTTGCACCAGCTGTAGTGCCTTCCAGCAGATGTTGAGGTGATTAAAGCCTCCCATGAGTACCAGAGCCTGTGACTGTGAGGTTTACTCCAGCTGTCTAAAGAAGGCTTCATCCACCTCCTCTTCTTGATCAGGTGGTCTCTAGCAGACACCTGCTAACATCACCTGTGCTAGTCTGTCCTCTGATCCTTAACTCCTACCCACTAGTTTTCTACCGATTTGTCTCTGGCTTCAAGGCAGAGTTTTTTACATTTGAGCCACTCCTTGACATAAAGCACAACCTCCTCCTTGCCTTCCCACCTCTATCCATCCACTGCAGCACCCCAGTTTAGAGAGCTATCCCACCATGTCTCCATAATCCCAGTGACGTTATAGCTCTGCAGCTTTGCTTGGACTTCTGATTCCTCTTGTTTGTTCTCCATACTACATCCATTTGTGTACAGGCAGTTGGCATGGGCCCTAAGTCATACCTTATGTCTCTCCAAGTGTAAGAGCATCCCTTGTAATGCTGCTGCCAAGACACATCTGTTTTGCCCCTTGTGCCCTTCAGATTATGGCAACGCTACCCTACATATATAGTTTAAAGTACTCCTCACTAGATTAGCAAGTTGGTTTGCAAAGACACTCCTGTCCCACTGTCAGATATCCCATCCCTATACAGTAGTGCTTATTGCTTAAAGAGGGTCTTGTGGTCATAGAAGCCAAAGCCCTGCTTGCAACATCAGCATGTGTTGACCTACTGAATGAGTTCACTTCTGCTGGAGCCTTTTCCCCTTACTGGAAGGACAGAGACATCACCTGGCCACCTTACCTTTCACCTCATCCCTTGAGCTCTGAAGCACTCTTGATGCACTTTGGGTTACCTTTGGTAGCACTGTGGGTGTTCACATGAAAAAACAGCAGCGGGTAATAGTCCAAGGGCCAGACAATCCTTGACATTTCTTCTGCAGCACCTTGGATCTCAGCCACTGCTAAGCAAGAAACCTCCTGAAAAATCAGGTCAGGTTGGCACATAGTTGCTTTCATCCCCCACAAGGAAGGAGTCTCATAGAACTACCACATACTTTTTTACCTCTGTTGAGGCTCAGCTTGCTCTGATGAACCCCTCAATGGGTCTTGTTTATCCTTAATCAGTGCCCAGAGCACTATATGTATGCTCAAGTTGCAGATCTGCAGACGGGGTAGGAGCTTTTCTCCTGTTGCCAGAAGTCACAGCCTTCTGTGTCTTGACAGCCTTCCTCCTCTAGCTGTTTGACCATGGTCACCAGCTGCTGCTGCTCTTTCCTTGCCTTGCATGGCTCAGGCTCTTGCTTCTGCAGCTTTTCTGCAAAGAACCTGCCAATATCCTCTTCAACCTCCCTGATGCTGTGCAGTCTCTCACCTCTCCCTGCCGCTCCCTCATCTGGCAGCTCAGTGCCTTGACCAGAGCACACTTCCCATAGAAGAGACCCCAGGCCATCTTTGCAGCACCAAATCCAGGCAGTGGCCAGAGCCTCTGCTGTGCCAAGGCCATTAACATCAGTCAGCATTGGAGCATGTGCCTTGCGGCATGCTGAGACCATCACTGCGCTGTCTCCATGCGGTCCTGCTCAGTCCTGAGCAGCAACGGCAAGCCCCTGTGTGCCTCTCTTCACTGCTATGATAGTGCTAATGTCTACCCACAGTCCACCAGCTTAAGTGTTCCAGTCTGGCAGTCAGTGCTTCCCAGAAGCAGACTGCACATTAGGCAAAGCCCCAGCAGAACTGGCAGCAGAGCCCGCAGTTGCTATACAAACTGAGGGCAGCTACCACAGGCAGCAGCACCAGCAGCCTCCAAGGCACCCTGCCTAGTCCTGCCAGCCAACCAGCACCTCGTCACCGTGCTCCCAAAGCTACACTGCAAACAGTATCACCTGCACTGGCCTATTCCTGCCACATTGCTTCTTTGCAAGCCTATCAGAGCCTTGCCACTGCCCTTGGCTTCACTCGTGGGTGCTGCTGGTGGTGCCACCCTTGCATCAGCTGCCTCCAACAAGGCTGACCTGATTGTTAGTCTGAAAGGCTTCTTACATGCAGGGTTTAGTCTAAGACACTCAGCTGTGATATGAAAAGCAGTAGAACAATGTTGTATTGGGCGGTGACACTGAGAGGTGTCAGGCTGACAGGGAATGTGCAAGGTGGTAGGTAGGTTTTTCAAACTTACTGAATACTAAATTTCACTTCAGTATTTAAATAGCCATGAAATCAATTTATCAGTTCATTCTTTTCCAATAAGCATGTTCCTTCTATGGTATTTTTATTATTATAAATTAAGATGAAAGGTTTTGCCTGCAGCCAGTTTTAAACTTTGAAATGTTGTTTATCAATGATCCTATCCAAATATTACTGCAAGCATAAATTTTAAGCACTGTGGTATTTTGAGGGCGGCTTTTCATTCAGAATGTGTGTGTGTGTGTGTGCTTAGCTTTTGTTTCTCTAAATACAAGGACAATGTGATCTCTATCTGTACATTTTTAAGTATGCTTGGGAAGCTCTTTCTCCACCTTTTGAACTCACTGGAGAAATTCAACATTTTTCAGGACTGCCAAGATCTTGGAAATGACTCTCTTTAACATTTTGTTAAATTGGACAGCTGAGTAAAAGAAAGGTTGCAACTTGAGGACACAATGTTAACAGATAAGAGGGAATCCACAAAAATGAACAGCATGCCCTTCTACAAAGACGTAGCCTGGGGAGAAGCTTCATTCATAGCTGAGGCCTTTCTGAGACACCAAAGTCAGTAACCATATGACATAAATCTATAGAAAATTAGAGATTGTTAGATCCAGGGTTGCAACTAGTCTGTCCCCTATGACAGACTGGCCCTGAACATCAGATATTTTATTCAACTTATATATTCTTGCATGAGCATAGGTAGAAAAGAGTTATAACTTTGTGCACCACCATTTAGAACAGCGAGTAGTGAAGTCATCTGCAGTACCTGCTAATGGATAGGCTACTTAAATATGTAATGCTTTAAATAAATACAGCTTGTCAGTATTTCTCAAGAGCAGCAGAAATAATGCAGATGTTGTTTTACTAGTACCATTGATCCAGCATTTACTGACACATTTATTGAGAAAGACCATATACCGAGCAGAAGGATTTTGTCATAAAGTATACTGCTGCTTACTGCATAAAATTTGTCATATTTTCCAGATCAAGACCTTATTCTATCCATATCTAATATTATTCTGTTGGAGTTTTTTAGTTAGAAATGAAAAAAAAGCAAAGGCCAAAAACAGATGCGAAAAAGAGAAGTTTTACTAGAAGGGCACCAGCCAGGCTATCATTTAAAAAGCTAGAGCTCACCTGCAGACATTTTAGTTTAAGTGAACAGTGCACCATTTGGAAATAATGTAAAGGTACTAGGGCTTTTATTTTATTTTTTATTATTATTCCATTGTAATCTGTCCTGATTCCAGAAGCAGCTTTCTCTAATTCCCCTACCTCTTTTAGTGCCTCTAGTCAACAAACCAGTGCTCTCGCAGCTGGCTTTTTGCTTAATTTCTCCCTTACCTAGACTGTACGGCTAATCTGTAGAATAACTTTTAGCTGGTTAGCCAGCTTACATCCTCCTGGCAGGTTGATGCTGTTGCTCCCCTGAACCTCAGCCTCGGACTCAGCTTCATTTTCAAGCTGTGCCTCACAGTGCTTTTGCCTCTAACTCGCGGCTTCAGCAATTCCCCTGACAAATGAATGTGCTGTTTAAAGATGCTTCTGTTCTCACTTCTGTTTGCTTTGCCACCTCCACCACCAAACTGCTTGTTACCTTCCTGCTATCTGAATTTAGCTTTCCCACAATGCCACAGGCAAAAATATGGCTTACATACTGCCTAATCAGCTAAAAAAAAAAAAAGTCAATCTAGTTTGAACAGTCAAGAAAGGTGGTTTGAGATAATCTGCTTGGGACAGTGTAAAGAGACAGATACTATCCACTCTGCTAGCAGACCTGTAGAGCTGCTCCTTTGGCTGGGGTCAGGCAATAAGAACCAAGGTCAGTAATATTACCAGTAGGTATATTAGCTATACAATTAGCCATACTCATATAGGCTTACTGGTTGATATAACTCTGGTTTTTGCTCTGTGTGACTTCCAGCAGCTAACAAAAGTATTAGGTAGTTATCATAACTATTTAGTCAGTCCTTTCCTATTTATGTTGATGAAGTAAAATTTCAAATAAACACACAAAAGTTGTTTCACTGTAAGAGTATCTGTCTGTCAGCATTTGTTTAAAAAGAGCCAAAACCAAGAAGTTATAAAATTATTTCTAAGAAGTACAATTAAATGAAACAATATAGATCTATGGCCAAGAAAAAAGTGATAGGCTCTTAAGTATGAGAGATTATGAAAAAAGACATTCACATGCTTATTGCTTCTTAGCTGAATACAGATATTTACCAGGAGTTTCTTTAATAATCCTGAATATTTTATTGAATAAAATAGCTGAAACAAATTTTAAAACCATATTCTCCAAATACTATATACATAAAAGCACTGAGTAATTTTTCATTAAAATCCAAAATAAATTTAGCCTACTTTGTGATTTATCATAGACATAGTTAAAACTACGTAATTAGTACTATTTTTGTATAACATATTTGCATTCTACCAACCATAATGCAAATCTATACTGTTCAGGAAGGCAAAATTCTGACAGCGCTTGAAAGAGGGCTAAGGTTTTTGGCTTCTATCATATGTTTATGGCGAGAATTTCAGATACCCATATCTCAAGAGCAGATGTGCCCATTTTCATCAAGAATTTTTTTTACAGAGTGGAGAAACACACATAGGCTATACAAGTTTTGTAATTTCTGGCATATATACTAATATTCTGTATGATAATTATAATGCAGATTTTCTTAGTTGCCACAGTGGCCTTAAAACCAAAAAATTTTCCTTGGCGATACAAATGTATATGCTTTGCAGGTGTATGCTCAAACACACCATGTATACACTCCATGTATATTAAATATATCTGTATACCATCCAGTCCATACCATTCCATACCATACCATTCCAATTCATATGCATAACATCTATTGTAATGCACATCTTAAATCTAGTCATTGCTTTATCTAAAGTAGCAAAGACAAAAGAGTTGTTTTATGCAGAATAGACAGCACTTAGGCTAGCCATGCAAATTGCCTATCTAAAGTTATCTTAGCTTGGCGCTGGACCTCCTGTGATACTGGCATACTGAGTTGCAGTAAGGCTTTCTGCCTGCTTCACAGATGGCTCTGAATGCAAGGAGCCAAGACACACAGAACATTGTGCATTTGTGCAAGCCAAAATTCCTGCATGGTGTATTTAGAGTTGCTGTTTAGCCAGCTTGGATTTAAATTTGTTCTGTGTTATCAAAACCATAGCGTCTGCAGCAGTCTGTAGCATGGCTGGGGTTTTCGTTACATTATTTTGAGCCTACATAGCCTCAATGGAATTTGTGTTTATTCCTTTATGTGTAAGAAATTTTCCAAAATATGGGCCAACCGCCTTGCGTCAGCAAAGTGCCTTTTACAATAGACCAGCCTTCTTGTCCCTTTTCTACATCCAGCTGTTTTGTTATTAAGCACTTGTCTAATGATAATCTTTCCTGATGTATTCAATGACAGCTGTTGAAGCCTTACTCAGATTTGTCAGTGTAATTACCCAGATATTTATAATGGGCAAGAGGAGTGAATCAGAATCCTGAAGTATAAAGCTTCCATCCAAATTTTCTGATAATATTTATACTAAATTTTGGAAACTGAGCTTTCATCAATGACCTGAAAAAATATTTAACTTGGGTTATTTCATGCTGTCTCTGGTTCTTTGTGGATGGTACATATCCAATGTCAAATATTGAGAGTGAAAAAATTTCACTGTACCCTTCTGCTGTTGTCTGTCATCTTCCATATTTTATTCAGTAACAAAAGTATCCCAGCATGGGAAAATATTTTTACAGAGTACTTTTTGGAGCCTGTAATTCATATCATGTTTTGAAGAGAAAGTTGGTCCATTCAAAGAGAATGACCCCAAACCCTGTGTAATAACTCAAGGATGTAGTTTAGGTACTGAATATGAATAATTTAACTTTAGCAAGATCTGGAAAGATTTGCCTTTGACACAGAAGGCGGCATTTAGTTTCCGTTAATTGACTGAAAGCAGGGAATTCAGTGATGAGATGATTTGTTGTCTATGGTAGAATGGTGATTAGAGCTGATCAGACATTTACGGTGGGTTATTTCAATTAAAATAAAGTATCAAAATCTTTTTCAGGTCATTTTTGTCTTAGTACTGTAAATGTGTGTCGTGGTTTAACCCCAGCCTGCAACTAAGCACCACACAGCCGCTCGCTCACTCCCCCGCAGTGGGATGGGGAAGAGAATCGGTAGAGTAAAAATGAGAAAACTCGTGGGTTGAGATAAAGACAGTTTAATAGGGAAAGCAAAAGCTGCGCATGCAAGCAAAGCAAAACAAGGAATTCATTCATTACTTCCCATGGGCAGGCAGGTGTTCAGCCATCTCCAGGAAAGCAGGGCTCCATCACGCGTAACGGTTACTTGAGAAGGCAAACGCCATCCCTCTTCTTCTTCCCCAGCTTTATAAGCTGAGCATGACGTCATATGGTATGGAATAGTCCTTTGGCCAGTTTGGATCAACTGTCCTGGCTGTGCCCTCTCCCAACTTCTTGTGCGCCTGGTGGAGCATGGGAAGCTGAAAAGTCCTTGGCTAATGTAAACATTACTTAGCAACAACTAAACCATCAATGTGTTATAACACTGTTTTCAGCACAAATCCAAAACATAGCCCCATACTAGCTACGATAAAGAAAATTAACTCTATCCCAGCCAAAACCACCACATTCTCCGCCCCTTATTCCATACCATTTATGTCATGCTCAGGTCTCACACTAGCCAATATATTCTCATTACCCACCATCACCCTTCCCATCCTTTGATATAATACACAGATATAATTTCCTTAGTCTATGGACCAGCCCTGTAAAATGTCCGTAAAATGTCCATAAATGTCCCCAAAATATCCACTGAGTTCATTTAGTCCATGAGTTTGGGCTCCATCTGTTATGGTGGTCACTCAGGACAGGAGAGGTGGAGTGTTGCTTGGTGTTACAGGGCACCAAAGCCAGCTCAGTTCGGGTCACTGCTGCACTTGCACTGCTTCTTGTAAGGCTTCTCCTCCATTGGTTGAGGTGGGTCTGGTTACAGTAATTCCTATAACATGCAGCTGAAATCCTGGGTTACAACAATGTAAAGGTCTCCATTACGATCTCCACCCCTGATCCCTTTGGACCAGACCATTGGGTTTAACATTGCAATGAACTCCTCCCCTTGCCCCTGCTCCAGCTTGGACTTACCCACAGACTGCAGTCCCTTAGGGGTGTACCTGCTCCAAATGGAGCCTTATCTATGAGCGACAGTCTCTCCAGGGGTATACGTGCTGCGGCACAGACTTATCCACAGCCAGAGTCGCTTTGAGGTGCACCTGTTCCAGTGTGGCCTTCTCCATGGGCCACAATGCCTTCAGAGATATACCTGCTCCAGTGTGGCCTTACCCACAGCCACAGTCCCTTCAGAAGTAAACCTGCTCCAACATGGCCTTACCCACAGCTGCAGTCCCTACAGGGCTGTACATGCTCTGTCCTGGGCTTTTCCATGACCACACACTTTGAGGTGCTCCAGCATGAGCTCATGCACAGCCACAGATGCCTTGAGGTGTACCTTCTCCAGCGTAGGCTTATCCTTGGGCCACAATCCCTTCAGAGGTACAGCTGCTGCAGCAGAGACATAACCATGGCCACAGACATTTCAAGATATACCTGCTCTGGCATGGGCTTATCCATGGCCACAGATGCTTCGGGGCGCCCTGCTCCTGTGTGGACTCATCCACAGGTCACATTCCCTTTGACTCGAGTTCACACTGGAGTTCCAGCCTGTCCAGTACAGCAGCACAGCAACAGCAGCAATGTCCTGGCCATCTGCCAGCCCAGGTATATGGCTATTGCTGTTATCAAAATGCTCCCAGGCACAGCAGAGTAAGATGATAAGCAGTACAGCAGTACAGCAAGCAGAAAAAGCAAAAAAGTAGCCCCTAACAACCACTAGACTCAAATTGACAGAGATGTTTTAGTCAGCGGACTAAGGCACTTCATGTGTGTTATGGGATATATATGTAAAAAAATTATGTAAGTATGATGATTTGTTTTAAAAAGGCTTCTCAAAGATGGTTTCATTGTTAAGCCCATTTGCCAACTCATTTCTCTGCCAGTCTTTATTTTAGAAAGATTTGCCTTTGTAACAGTGCTTCCTTAATACAGAAATGAAAAATGTTAATTTTTGTCTTTTGATTTCTGCTGAAACCAATAATTTTCTAGTTATCAATTTGGCATGACTGATTTGAACTAATCCTAGGGGGAAAAAATAATTATTATTGGTCTCTGTTAATCTCAAAGTAGCCTGATAGCCAACACAAACCTGAAAGTTCTTGCGGGGATTTCTGCTTGCATCAAAGCTCAGAAGGAAATAATGCCATTTTCTGGTGGTGGTGTTGCAATATTTCAGTAGAAACTGCTCATGGAGTTTGAGGAATATTAGTATTTTTATGAGTCTCAGTTAATAAAGCCTCATAAACCTGATAAATCTCAGTTTATCAGCTCAATTATTCTATTTTTCTAAAGTCCACAGGACCAAAGGCTTTAACAGGACCCAGTTAACAGCTCCCCAGTTATTCTCTGTCTGCCTCTAGTCAACATTTCAGGTTTATGTTTCTTAACCAAATATAAAATTAAAGATGTGTTATCACAGTTAGGGAGGATGAAGGTGGAATGGATTGCAAATTTTGAGAGAAGAAGGTGGCAGGCAGTTGAAGAGAGGAAAAGAAAATCTAGGAAAGGCTTGCTCTCTCACAGCACAGGAATGAAGATGTTCTTACGTATGTGCAGAGTCAGAGCCTCAAGAAACATCATTCACGACCAGAATGCCATGGTGCTCTGCCTTTCGCAGTAAACAAGCAGCTCCGGGCAACTTGCAGCTGTTGTGATACATCACAACATAAAACAGGAGGTATAGCTGAATGAGAGAGGTTAAAGGGGCTCTCGGATAGTATTAGTCATCATCGAAGACATTAGGCTAAACATTTCAGCAGCCTAATTGTTGCCAAAATTTTTACTGGCATCAGAGAAAAGACAATAGAGTGGATAATGAGTTAGTTGAGTCAATGTATAAGAAGGAAATCTTCCAAAATGAGAGGGCACCACAGGAGAAATCACGAAAAGCTGCTTTGAAATTATACTTTGCATACAATGTGGGCTGATATCACAGGGCAGCTGAGGACAGAGCTGATATTTACATAGCAATTGAGAAATGCTTTGAAAGAATGAATTAATGATGGAAAGATGAAATGATGTTCTGATTTGAGAAAGGCATTGCAGTTTCTGCTTCTGTTGTTTTAACTCTTTTGCTAAAAATCTGTTTAGTTCTTTTGGAGTAAAACCCACCATTTTGTGGTTTAAATAATTTTCTGAGAGGTCAATTTAGCGATTAATAACAGACTCCTTGAGTAAAATTTTTTGAAAGTCTTAAATGAAGATAAAATGTAATGATCAAAAGGTGTAACTGGTATTATTAATCTCCAGGAGCCATAACTCTTGAGGTGTATATTATTGGAATAATTTAGTAGTTTTGTCCAAGAAGCAGTACCATGTTGTTGTGGTTTAGCTTCCTTCAGTCAGCAACTAAGCACAACACAGCCGCTCACTCACCCTCCCCCCTGATGGGACAGGGGAGACAATCTGAAGAATGAAAGTAAGAAAACTCATGGGTTGAGATAAGAACAGTTTAATAATTGGGAAAAGATGATGATAATAATGATAATAATAATGATGATGATAATAATAATAATAATGAAAAGGAAAAAAAAAAGGGGAGAGAGAGGAATAAAACCCAAGAATAAAACAAATGATGCAACCACTCACCACCTGCCAACCAATGCCCAGCCAGTCCCCGAGCAGCAATCACTCCCCCCGGCCAGCTCCCACCAGTTTATATACTGAGAATGATGTCATATGGTAGGGAATCCCCCTTTGGGCAGTTTGGGTCAACTGGCCTGGCTGTGCCCCCTCCCAGCTTTTTGTCCACCTGGCAGAAGATGCAAAGCTGAAAAATCCTTGACTTAGTGTAAATATTACTTAGCAACAACTAAAACATCAATGTGTTATTAACATTATTCTCATACTAAATCCAAAACACAGCACTATATCAGCTACTAGGAAGAAAATTAACTCGATCCCAGCCAAAACCAGGACAGTTGCCAACCCTTACTCTATACCATCTATGTCATGCCCAGGTCCTGCCCTTTCCAACACATTCCAATTAATCATCACCACTTTTCCTGTCTTTTGATATATACACAGAGGTATCATTCCCTTGGTCTATGGGCCATCCCTCTAAAACGTCCATTGAATTCATTTAGTCCATGACTTTGGGTTCCATCTCTCATAACAGCCCTTCAGGGCAGGAGAGATGGTGTGTGGTGTTGGATTGTTGCATGCTGAAGCCAGTTCTGGTTCCATCACAGCTGCACTTTGCTTGGTTTCATCAAAGTTCATTCTTCATTAATGTGGGTGATTCTTACTGTAATACCATTGATATGGCATATAGCAACCATAGAAGTGATGACATACAGTATCATATAGCAATTAACATCATACCATTCAGTTCATTGGCTACTCTCACCCAAAATCAAATCCCCTTGAGGTAAACAGTGGACTTCCCCATCCTCCAGCATTACCCACCAAGTGCACCCAGGTCCTCGAGCAAAAGCAATCCCACAAATGCATTTGCCTTTGCCCAAGGCAGGAGTAACCCGGACTGTCTTCTCCAGCATGTGTTTTATGTGCACTACAGGGACTTTATCCCTTTCTACAGGATGTGAAAGTTTTGAGTGGGCAGGGCCAGCTCGATTGGCACATCCCCTAATGTTGACAAACCAGGTGGCTTTTGCTAAATGTGTATCCCAATGTTGGAATGTCCCACCACCCATTGCTCTCTGTGTGGTATTTAACGGCCCTTTGTATCATTCAATTTTTCTGGAGGCTGGTGCATGATAGGGGATGTGATATACCCACTCGATGCCATGCTCTTTGGCCCAGGTGTCTATGAGGCTGTTTCAGAAATGAGTCCCATTGTCTGAGTCGGTTCTTTCTGGGCTGCCATGTTGCCATAGGACTTGCTTTTCAAGGCCCAGGATAGTGTTCCGGGAGATGGCATGGGGCACAGGATATGTTTCCAGGCATCCGGTGGTTGCTTCCACCATTGTAAGCACATAGTGCTTGCCTTGGCCAGTCTTGTGGGAGTGTGATATAATCGATCTGCCAGGCCTCCCCATATTTATATTTCAGCCATCACCCTCCATACCAGGGAGGCTTTAACAATTTGGCTTGTTTGATTGCAGTGAATGTTTCACATTCATGGATAACCTGTGCAATAGTGCCCATGGTCAAGTCCACCCCTCGATCACAAGCCCATCCATATGTTGCATCTCCTCCTTGATGGCCTGAGGTGTCATGGGCCCAACGAGCTATAACTAACTCACATTTATGTTGCCAGTCCAGATTCACCTGAGCCACTTCAATCTTAGCAGCCTGATCCACCTGCTGGTTGTTTTGATGTTCTTCAGTGGCCCGACTCCTGGGTACATGAGCATCTACGTGGAGTACTTTTACAACTAAGTTCTCTACCTGTGCAGTGATATCTTGCCACAATGCAGCAGCCCAGCTGGGTTTGAGCCAACTGGATGGCTTTCATCCCTGCAAACTGACTTGATTCATGTCTTTCAGCAGTTTTCTGTGACTTGTCGTGTAGGACTCCATACAGCAGCTTTCCACCTCCGATGCCTTCCCACAAGACAACAGGACCAATCAGTGAACAGGGCATATGGCTTCTCTTTTTCTTGCAGTTTATTATACAGTGGGACGTCTTCAGCACGCCTCAACTCCTCCTCTGGTGATATTCCCAAATCTTTGCCTTCTGGCCAGTCCATGATTACTTCCAAGATTCCTGGGCTATTGGGGTTTCCTGTTCGAGCCCATTGTGTGATCTGTGTCACCCACTTACTCCACGTAGCATCAGTTGCCTGATGTGTAGAGGGGACCCTCCCTGTGAACATCCAGCCCGGCACCGGCAGTCGGGGTGCCAGGAGGAGCTGTGCTTCAGCACCAACCACTTTTGAAGCAGCTCAGACCCATTCATATGCTGTCAATATCTCTTTTTCAGTGGGATTATAGCAGGCCTCTGATCCTCTGTATCCCCGACTCCAAAACCCTAGGGGTCGACCTCGAGTCTCCCCTGGTGTTTTCTGCCAGAGAGGCTCCATAGGTAGGGCCATTCTCCCCACCTATGGTGTAGAGCATATTTTTTGCATCTTTCCCTGCAAGGACTGGCCCAAGGGCTGCCGCATGAACTATCTCCCAATTAATTTGTTCAAAGGCTTGTCATTGCTCAGGGCCCCATTTGAAATCGTTCTTCCTCTGGGTCACTTGATAGAGAAGGCTTACAATCAGACTTTAATTTGGAATATGCAGTCTCCAAAAACCCACAACGCCTAAGAAAGCTTGTGTTTCCTTTTTGCTAGTTGGTGGAGACATGGCTGTTATTTTGTTAATCACATCCATTGGGATCTGACAATATGCCATTTTATTCCTAAAAACTGGATCTCCTGTGCAGGGCCTTGACCTTACTTTGTTTTATGGCAAAACCGGCTTTCAGGAGGATCTGGACTATTTTCTTCCCTTTCTTAAAAAATTCTTCTGCTGTATTGCCCCACACGATGATGTCATCAATATATGGCAGATGTTCTGGAGCTTCACCCTGTTCCAGTGCCGTCTGGATCAGTCCATGGCAAATGGCAGGGCTGTGTTTCCACCCCAGGGGCAGTCGATTCCAGCTGTACTGAACGCCCCTCCAAGTGAAAGCAAACTGTGGCCTGCACTCTGCTGCCAAAGGGATTGAGGAAAATGCATTAGTGACATAAGTTGTAGCGTACCACTTGGCTGCTTTTGACTCCAATTTGTATTGAAGTTCCAGCATGTCCAGCATGGCAGCACTCAGCGGTGGTGTGACTCCATTCAGACCACGATCGTCTACTGTCAGTCTCCTTCTCCATTAGACTTTTGCTCTGGCCATATAGGGCTGTTAAAAGGTGAATGAGTCTTACTGATCACTCCTTGGCTCTCCAGTCAACAAATCAGCTTATGGATGGGAATCAGGGAGTCTCAGTTGGTACGATATTGCTGCCGTTGCGATATTGCAGCTGGTGCACCATTGTGGTAGCAATTGGCACATGCTGTTCTTCGACCCTCAGCAAACCCTACAACAGAAGGGAGCTCTAAAAGACTGGGCAAGGTGGACAGCTGTTTAATATCCTCCGTCTCCAAGGCAGCTATACCAAAAGCCCACCGGTACCCTTTTGGGTCCTTGAAACACCCTCTCCTGAAGCAGTCTATGCCAAGGATGCATGGAGCCTCTGGGCCAGTCACAATGGGGTGCTTTTGCCACTCATTCCCAGTTAGGCTCACTTCAGCCTCCAATACAGTTAGGTGTTAGGATCCCCCTGTCACTCCAGAAATACAGATGGGTTCTGCCCCTGGATAGCTTGATGGCATTAGGGTGCACTGCGCACCGGTGTCTACTAGAGCCTTATACTCCTGTGGGTCTGATGGGCCAGGCCATCGAATCCACATAGTCCCATAAACCTGGTTGTCCCTTTCCTCCACCTGGCTGGAGGCAGGGCCCCTCTAGTCCTGGTCATAGTATTCGTTACCCACTTCTTGTGCGTATGAGTCAGGAGCTCCTGGATTAAAATCAGGAGTAAGATCAGCCCTTCTGCTCTGTCTGGGGAACTGCCCACTGGAAACTGCAGCAGCAATTTTCCTGGAAGAACCCCCTTGTGTGATTGTGTTTCTTTGCAACTCATGTACCCGTGACTCTACGGTGGAGGTAGGTTTTCCATCCCACTTCCTCATGTCCCTTCCATGGTCATGCAGGTAAAATCACAGGGTGCCCCGTGGTGTGTACCCTCTATATCCTCTCTCTTGAGCAGAAGAACGCTGACTCCTAATAGCTGACATACTGGTCTGTACAGGTGGAGAGTAGGACCTATCCTCTTCGAGTCGCTGGATCTTCTGGGATAGTTTCTCCACAGCCAAGACAAGGGAGGAAGAGAGACTTTCTTTGTATTCCTGGAGCTGGCTAGCTGCTTCATCCACTGTTGGACCCTCTCCGTCTTTCCAGCTCAGCATTGCCATTTATTTGGAATACAGTGCTGCTGCACTTCTTACCATCTTCCGCCACATGGGTCGTGTGCACTGGACTTCATCTGGATCTTTGGATAACTGCTTGTTGTTCGGGTCACCATAAATCACTTCCAGCATGGCTAATTCCCTCAGGTACTGGATACCTCTCTCCATGGTGGTCCATTTGCCTGGGTGACATATAACATCTTCCTTGAAGGGATACCTTTCCTTCACACCTGACAGGAGTCGCCTCCAGAGGCTGAGGGCTTGTGCCCCTTTTCCAATTGCTTTGTCAATGCCCCCTTCCCTAGAAAGGGATCCCAGCTGTTTGGCTTCCCTACCCTCTGATTCCAGGCTACTGGCCTCCGTATCCCAGCATCGGAGCAGCCAGGTGACAATATGCTCACCTGGATGACCGCTGAAATCTTTTTGCTTATCTTGCAGCTCACTCAGGGATAGGGATTGGGTGGTTTCTGTCTTGTTTATTTCTTCCTCTTGCTTTCTTTGTGATGGCCCTGCTTTTTCATCTTCCCTTTCTAAACAAGCTGACTTTCGCTTCCAAGATTTCTTCTTGTGTACAAGGGCAACTCTACTGACATGTGTTGGTTCCCTGGTTCAACTGCATTATCTGTCGCCAAGGCTGGAGTAGCCACAGTACCTGTGACAGGGGAGGCTGGAGTAGCCACAGTGCCTGTCATTTTGTTGTCAGTTGCAGAGACCTTCTCTTCCCCTTGAGGGTTCTGACTAGTGTTGAACAGGGCTCAGTAGGCATGGGCCAGGCCCCAGCACGTTGCAGTGATTTGTGTCTCCCTAGAATTGCCAGGGTGACAGCGTACTTCTTCCAAATATTCTACTAATTTTTCAGGATTCTGCACTTGTTCTGGGGTGAAGTTCCAAAACACTGGAGGTGCCCACCGCCCTAGGCATTTGCCCATGCTATCCCACACACCCTGCTACTCATAACTATCTGGCCTCGGGGCAGATCTCTAGATGATATTCTTAAATTGCTTACTAACCTTGGACAAGATCGAAACAATATTCCCAAGCAATACCACTAGAAGTATCTTAACTACCCAAGGATGTTCAAGATACTGAAAAGTTATTGTAACAAAGGAGGAAACATTGTAGAAAAAAGTAGCGAAGGTGCCATTCTGTGTTTCCTCCATAAAAAACGTCTCAGAGGAAGAGGTTTGATTGCTAACTGTCTCCACGAGGTGGTACCCGAGGTACAGTAGTGGCTTCAGTACAAAACTTAGATACCAAATTAAGCTCAAGGCCAGTGTTTTAATAACAAATCTCTCAGGCAAACCATCACTAATCACTGCAGAGCACAGCAAACTGCAAAAACCAACACCTGTCTTTAACATGTACAGCAAAAAAATGAGCGTGGTGCAGATCAGATAAACCCATATCAAGAACAGATGAATCAATATTGTGACCCACAACTAACAGATCTAAATTGCTTAATATGCTCTGGTTAAACTATTATTATCTCAAACCCTTCAAGCCCCATATTGGGCACCAAAAAGGACTATTGTGGTTTAACTTCATTTGGGAACTAAGCACCACACAGCCACTCACTCACTGCCTGCCCTGCGGTGGATGGGGCAGAGAATCAGAACAGCAAAAGTAAGAGAACTCGTGGGTTGAGATAACAACAGTTTAATAGTTGGGAAAAGAAAAAAAAAAAAAAAAAAGAACTGTAAAACAATAACAGAGAGAGAGAGGAATAAAACCCAAGGGAAAATAAACAAGTGATGCAACCACTCACCCACGGCTGACCCATGGCCAGCCAGTCCCCACGCAGTGATCGCTGCCCCCTGGCCATCTCCCCCAGTTTGTATACTAAGTATGACGTCATATGGTATGGAATAGCCCTTTGGCCAGTTTGGATCAATCATCTTGGCTGTGCCCCCTCCCAGCTTCTTGTGCACCTGGCAGAGCATGGGAAGTTGAAAAGTCTTTGACTACTGTAAGCATTACTTAGCAACAACTAAAACACCAGTGTGTTAGCAACATTATTCTCATATTAAATCCAAAACCCAGCACTGTACCAGCTACTGGAAAGAAAATTAACTCTATCCTAACTCTATCCAGCTGAAACCAGAACAATATAGTTTCCAAATTTGGAAATAGCCACCCAAAAATGATTGGGACGTATTGATTGTTTTCTAGTAAAGTAACGTGTATTTTTTGGTAAATTATATAATGGTTCTGAAAAGGATGTCATGTAGCAGTTATTTCTGTAAAAGTGCTGTTTATCAGCTTGCTCCTTTATCCTGGTCCCCTAATGACATGTATATAAATACATACATACAAATACATAGAATATCAAATTTGCACATATACCAATAGATAGAATATCATACCATAGCTGATGCTAAGTATCTGTCTCCCTGTGCATGCTAATACTTAAGCAATCCTATTGAACACATTAAAAATATGGCTGCACAAAATGTGGTAGTCTTCATTTTGGATTGCTTTCTGTCACTTTCTGTGCTTGTCCCATCTTCCTTACGTAATTGCAGGGAACAATCATCATTGCAGAGACAGTCATAAATCTTTCTTGATCAGTTATTCAAGCCAAAATATTACTCTTGTTTCTGCGTTTCTTAAAAACAAATGTCTATAATGCTACATTAAGTCGTTTAATTCAACAAGGGGCAACACAATACACAACTTTTGTTACAAAATTTAATCTTTTTTGACATGAGAGCTTTCTGTTGCAGAGCATGTTAAACTTCCTTTCTTTCCAAGCTTAAAATTTATTTGAGTACTGAAATATTTACAATAAAACCTTTTTTTTCCACTGTCTCAGTGTATTACCAGGTGAAAACCATGAATGCTCACTAGAAGGTGTTTTTTTCCTCACCCAAAGGAGATTGGTTTCTTACTCTTTGACCTGACTCTATAAGCTTTATGCTGAACTATATTGCTTCATGCAAGAAATCACAAGGTGGTCAATTCAGGGAAGTGTTAACACCGCATATGTATCATACAAATACTCCTCTTAGTACATTAAGACAGCATATAATAATCTTGGTAATGAAATGAGTCAAAAATCATCGTGTCACATCTTTCCTTTTCCAAATGATAGCTGCTATCAGTATGTGAATAATATTGTAACTGCACTCCTTGTGATCAAGTCCTACATGTCACTGTCCAAAAGGAAAAGATCCAGCAGCTAGCTGACAGTAAAATGTAAATGCCCATTTATAAATCTGCAACTTTGTTAGACTCCTAGAACCCCAGCTTTCTTGCAAAATGATGCTTATATCTCTATTCTAAATAGATCCACAACATCTGTTCAGTCTTCACATACCCTTGTCAAATAATTATGAATTTGTGTATTATGGATTACATCATGAATTCCTGTAATAAAGTGAGGAATGACCAGATGCTGAAACCATATGACACCACATGATGGAGTAAGACCTAAAATTTGGCATTAGGATAGTACAAGCAGTTATAATATATTGTCTTCATAATTTATAATTCAATGACATTTATTCCCTCCCTAGCTATTTTGAATTTCCATACATTCTTTCTACTTATTCTCCCTCCTGATTGCCCCCCCCCCCCCCCCCCCCCCAGCCCAACTTAAGCAAAGGAGATGTTTTGGGTTTGTGGTTTTTGTTGGTTGGGGGGGATGTTTTAGGTGGGAGGGGTGGGTGCTGTATCATAAGTGCTTTCTTGCCCTTCTATCTTCCTTTTCTCCTGGTGTACTAATTCTCTCTCTGCACATTTTGTTTCCCTGGTCACACACAAAATCTAATAAAGACCCCAGAATAGAGAACATTTATGTTTCAAAGCAAGCAGAGACCTCTAAAAATGAGCTTTCCGGTCAGTGCTCTGGATAGGAATCCTTACAAGTATATGGCTTCTCTGCAGTTACAAGAAGCACTCTTTTAAGCATAAAACTGTCCAGATTCTAATCTCATTTTTGCATGTCTAATAAAGAGCTTTATTATATTTTGCAATTACAAACAGCTAGATGAGGCAGCTGGTGCATAATGGTATACATGCCCTTTTTGTATTGAACTGGCACTTCGCATTGGAATACAAATGTCTTGGCATTACAGAAATAGCTTTTCATATAGGGCCAGTTATATTTTAAAGTTACAAGATGTAAAGACCAAGTGCCATATAAGGCAGTTGATGTGTAATGGCATCCTGTGCAGAACATGAACACTCCATGGCTCCCAAAAGGCAGCTGGTTAATAATGCACAGATTTAAATGTATTTGGCAATGGTTGCTTCAAGAGGCACTGTAAGGATATTAAGCTCAAAGATATTTTATTCATCACTTCTTTAACCTTCATTTGATACAGTGTGATGTCATATATTGTTAGGTATAACTTGCTGCCTCATTAGTATTTCACTAGTTTGAGCACACTGAAAGGGAATGGGTGACATTCACCAAGTCCCCACATAATTCACATAAATTCAAAGTCTCTTGTTACTTTTGGATGGGAGCATCTAAGAATGAAAGCAAAATTACAAGCAAAAAACCAGGTAGGTTGTTTTTATACAGCAGATTATCTATGCTGATTGTAAGGTAAATTTAGTTTGATTTATTTCACAGTAAAAAGTGGTCATTTTCTCCACATTCAACTTAAAAATTAAATAACAGGTACCTTCAAATACAGTAAGTGCAGTGCTGTGTCTATCATCTCTAAAGGAAGTTTCAAAGTTGCCAATTTCAGATAATTTTTTCTTTCCAGAAAAGACAGCAACAGGGAAAAAGAATTATAATTGATTATAATCATGGCAGTTGATAAGAAACATGAGTCATTCAGGTTTTCCTGTTTAGTGAATTGCCTTTATCAAGGATTGGATTGGTATAGAGCCATATATGCCTTAGAGAGGATGCCCTCTAAAAGGTGACATCTGAATACGTATGTATTATAGATATACTTACTGGGTAATACAATTCAGTGCTCCTCTGTGCTTAATTTTTTAAATTACTCTGTTTTTTCAGGAACACATGAACAAATGTAATGGGATAAAGTCTACTTGAAAGCATCACTCAGGTAAGCAAGGGCTTGGCTACATCTGCCCAGTTCTAACTCATTAGATGACTGGTATGTGCTATGAAAATGAACTAAGTACAGATAATTGTTGGGGGCAGGGCGGGGGTGGAGCTTACCCAAAGCATCCAGACTACATCTGCCCTCCTGTGATGGTTTAGGTATGCATAGAAAAGTAGCAAAAAAGGACACATGAACACATGAACTAGCTTTGCATCTATGTATTCCATTTGGAGTGGGACAGAATGTGATAGTAACCCAGATAACAAGTTACCTAGAGAAAGTCAAAGAGAAGGGCTTGGAGTGACAGGAATGATAAGGCCATTGGTGACCAGCTGAGTTGCAAAGCTAAAACATTGAAAACAGTAGCCCTTTGGGGGGAAACACATCTACATATCCAACACTGTGCAGAAGGATGAGCCAAAGACCCACTAAATGTGAAGGCCATGTCACCAGCCAAGGCTTAGACACCTTGACCAGCTGGAGTGATTGTCCTGTTTCCCTGACTCCATGGTACTAATCACAAATGGACTAGAGGCCCTGGTTTTGGTGAATGTGGTCTGTACAAATAGTGTGTGTTTGTGATAGAATAGAAATTGCTGTCCACCCACTATATCCATCCTGCATAGTAAATAAAATCTGTAATTTATGTCACTGAGTGGTGCAGATCTGGTTTTGCAGCTAAGTGGCTCTGTGACAACAGGCAATGTGGTGGCACGACTGGATATGCAGGACAATATTGTGGTTTTGACTTATTTCTGGTGGAAGAATTGAGTCTAACACATGTCCTGGCAATCTTTGTAATTTTAAATCAGCTGTAATTTACTCCAAAGAGAATGGCTATGGAATCAGGGGATTTTTGTAAAATTTTATTTGGTCTGACAGAGACGAGACAATTCTCACTGTGAGAATTCATTTGGAGATTGTCCTGGTTTCAGCTGAGACAGGGTTAATTTTCTTTATAACGGCTGGTATGGGGCTATGTTTTGGATTTGTGCTGAAAACAGTGTTGATAATACAGAGATGTTTTAGTTGTTGCTGCACTAGTCAAGGACTTTTCAGTTTCCCGTGCTCTGCCAGGTGCAGAAGAAGCTGGGAGGGGGCACAGCCAGGACAGTTGATCCAAACTGACCAAAGGGCTATTCCATACCACATGACGTCATGCTCAGTATATAAAGCTGGGGAAGAAGAAGGAAGGGGGCACATTTGAAGTGATGGCATTTGTCTTCCCAAGTAACCATTACGCGTGATAGAGCCCTGCTTTCCTGGAGATGGCTGAACACCTGCCTGCCCATGGGAAGTAGTGAATGAATTCCTTGCTTTGCTTTGCTTGCATGCGTGGCTTTTGCTTTACCTATTAAACTGTTTTTATCTCAACCCTTGAGTTTTCTTACTTTTGCTCTTCCGATTCTCTCCCCCATTCCACCAGGGGGGAGTGAGTGAGCGGCTGTGTGGTGCTTAGCTGCTGGCTGGGGTTAAACCACGACAGAGATTTTGAACAAGATAAAGATAAATGACCCACCCAAGTGGTTGGGTCCACTTGGTCAAAAAGTCAGAATATAGGTAAATGAGTTGTTGACTAAGATCTGTGAGTGTCTGAGGAAAGTTTGTCATGAGAAATGCACAAGCCATGAGAGTGATCCATCATGGACATTCCAGTGAGTTCCTCTCCCCATACCTGGGAATTAAATATCTCCGGCATAGTTTTGCTGTTTACCTATTTGTTATAATCAAGAAAATTACCAAAAAGAGCTGATAATCTTATATATAAGTACAGCAGTCTGTATTGTGGCCACAGGAGAACCACCAGTTCACTTGGTTGTTTATAGTTGAGAATGAAACAAATGTGACTTTTTATTTTAAGGAGGTTGTTTGAAAACATCTGATGGATTAATACGGGATTTTAGCCTTAAAGAAACAGCTACATGCAATAGTTGAAATATAACTGCTTATACATGTATTGGAATTTTGCTGGGGAAAAGGGATGAAAGGATGAAAAGATATTTAGGCCAGACCCCTGTACTTTTTCTGTATAGACTGCAAGAATACAGCAATAAGGAAGGTATGTAAGCTGTCCTGTATCCATACATTATCAAGAACAGGAACTATATGAATTTTGCCTTGAGAGTACTGGTGATACTGAGTACCTACCAAAAATATTACCTGGTTCTTGAGCTATTCAGGGAAAACAAGACACATAGTTCCATCGAGGGAATATATATGTGTATTTTTGGACAGTGTTAAGAACACAGTCACTGTTGCTCTGGAAATGCTATTGATAGGATGATGCACAAGCCAAACACAAATGTGTCAAAGTTAAGCACTCCTTTTTTAATGGATCCAGTTCTCTGATAATCAGAAACTGTAAAGAGATGAGAGAAGGCATTCCTTAAATAAATTAGAGAATTAGAATGATTTAATTCCTATAATGGGATTTGTCAGATGAAATGTTAGTTGTCTACATCTGAGCTGATCACTAGAGGCTTCCTTTGGAGTCTGTGGGACAAATAGTGCTGCGATATGATCCTTCTGATTTTAGCAACAGCAATTTCTCTCCATAAGTCTGAAGGGATGAATTCACATGTAACTTGTGCACTGCAGATATAGAAAAGCTGTATCCCAACCTTAATGTCCAGTACAAAGATAATAAAACTTTTCTCCAGACAGATCTCATATGGAGCAAGGCAAGGAAAGGAAAGGGCAAGGGTATGATGTTAGTCATCCCAGAAGTATTTACAATTAGGGAAGAAAGGCTCACCTCCACAGCGTAATTTATTGCCTGAGTGTTCCGAGATCACTTAAGTCAGAGAGCAACCCAGCTAAGTCTCCTTCGTTACATCTAAATTGCCTTCCACTTTTCTCAGATAATTTAGCATTTCCCACATTAAATATGTTAGAGCAGAACCTGCAACTAGACTAGTTTTCCTGCTAGTCCCCAGAAGTTCATGAGAGTACATCCATATCAGATAGAAATTCTAGCCACTACTAATGCCAAGATCGGAATCCAGTGCAAGTGGAGGACTGTCACTTAGGTATCCTCCTCAGCTAGCATGTGTCACTAATTTACCTCAGCCACAAGATCATCCACCTACTCAGGTGATAGTGTATACATTTTTTTGCCTCCAAGGGGACTAATGGAAATAATAATTGCTCCTTTGCATTCTTCTAAATTAGTTCTTCCTTCCCCATGAAGCATGTCTAAGTAGAAAAGATTAAATGTAAATAGCTCAGAAAATTAGTACAGAAGTTTTTATTAAACATGGAGAAAAATGGTATTTCCAGATACAGTTGTTTATTGTTTTCTAATGCAGCAAATTCCGAAAACTAATGAGAAATACTAATTATTCATTTCTATATTGAATTTATTGAATACTCTATTGTGCCCCGCACATTTTTCACTTGTAAACATGCAAGTTAGTTTTACAATGGTAAATGAGTAGGGAATATGATTTGAAGTAGTGTAAATGTGAAAACATGTGGCTCATAAATTATGAGAGTAGGTGTCGTGGTTTAGCCCCAGCCAGCAGCTAAGCACCACGCAGCCACTCGCTCACTTCCCCCCCGGTGGGATGGGGGAGAGAATCGGAAGAGCAAAAGTAAGAAAACTTGTGGGTTGAGATAAGAACAGTTTAATAATTGGAACAAAATAATAGTAATAATAATAATGAATTATAATGAGAAGGAAAACAACGAGAGAGAGAGAGAGGAACAAAACCCAAGGGAGGGAAAAAATAATAATTAAAAAAAAAAAAAAAGATATAACTGCTCACCACCCACCGACCAACGCCCAGCCAGTCCCCGAGCAGCGATCGCTACCCCCCGGCCAGCTCCCCCAGTTTATATACTGGGCATGACATCATATGGTATGGAATAGCCCTTTGGCCAGTTTGGATCAACTATCCTGGCTGTGCCCCCTCCCATTTCTTGGGCACCGGGCAGAGCATGGGGAGCTGAAGAAAAAAAAAAAAGTTCTTGACCAATGTAAACACCGCTTAGCAACAGCCAAAACACCAGCGTGTTATCAATATTATTCTCATACTAAAATCCAAAACACAGCACTATACCAGCTACTAGGAAGAAAATTAACTCTATCCCAGCCGAAACCAGGACAGTATCCACCCCTTATTCTATACCATTTACGTCATGCCCAGGTTCTACCCTTTCTAATACAATTAATCACCACCACTTTTCCTGTCTCTTGAGATATATATATATATATATATATATATATATATGTACACACAGTTACCATTCCCTTGTTCTATGAGCCATCCTTCTAAAATGTTTATTAAGTTCATTTAGTCCATGACTTTGGGCTCCATCTGTCATAATAGTCCTCCATGGCAGAAGAGATGGTGTGTGGTGTTGGATTGTTGCATGCTGAAGCCAGTTCTGGTTCCAACACCACTGCACTTTGCTTGCTTTCATCAAAGTTCATTCTTCACTAATCTGGGTGATTCTCACTGAAATACCATTGATATGGTGTATAGTAACCATAAAAGTGATGACACACAGTATTATATAGCAGTTAACATCATACCATTCAGTTCATTGGCTATTCTCACCCAAAATCAAATCCCTTGAGGTACACATCGGAATTCCCCAGCCTTTCGCATTACCACCAAGTGCACCCAGGTCCTTGAGCAAAAGCAATCCCACGAATGCATTTGCCTTTGCCCAAGGCAGGAGGAACCCGGACTGTCTTCCCCAGCATGTGTTTTATGTGTACTACAGGGACCTTATCCCCTTCTACAGTGCGTAAAAGTTTTGATTGGGCAGGGCCAGCTTGATTGACAGATCCTCTAGAGTTGACTAACCAGGTGGCCTTTGCTAAATGTGTATCCCAATGTTGGAATGTCCCACCACCCATCGCTCTCAGTGTAGTCTTTAACAGTCCATTGTATCGTTCAATTTTCCCAGAGGCTGGTGCATGATAGGGGATGTGATATACCCACTCAATGCCGTGCTCTTTGGCCCAGGTGTCTATGAGGCTGTTTCAGAAATGTGTTCCGTTGTCTGACTCAATTCTCTCTGGGGTGCCATGTTGCCATAGGACTTGCTTTTCAAGGCCCAGGATAGTGTTCCGGGTGATGGCATGGGGCACAGGATATGTTTCCAGGCATCCGGTGGTTGCTTCCACCATTGTAAGCACATAGTGCTTGCCTTGGCCAGTCTTGTGGGAGTGTGATATAATCAATCTGCCAGGCCTCCCCATATTTATATTTCAGCCATCACCCTCCATACCTGTGGCGGTGTGCTCCCCCCGCCCCCTGCTCCCTGCACAAGCAGTAACCATCAGTGGGAGTCATCCCGATAGCTGCATCCAGCTTATGCTGGACCTTGAGGACGAATAGCAACAAAGTAGCCAAGGGCTGCCTGAAGCAGGGATCTAAACCTCTTGCTGATATGCAAATATGACCATAAGTCAATCATCTTACTCCTTAAATAGTGGACAGCCCAGAGCCCTTTGAGCTCTCCTGCACGGCAGCGGGCTGCACGCCAGGATCTCCCCTTGGGCAGGGACGCCTCTCAAGGTTACTCCTCGAGGTTGAGAGATTCCTTGCCGCAACAGATCCTCGGTAAGTGACTAACAGCATGCTAAACTTTGAAATCTTAGCTAAGTGATATAAAGGATTGATTGCGCACATATATAATCCTTTAGACATAAACCGTTGACCAAGTCTGGGACTAGGACTGGATCTAGCCGCACCTAGACTCCTCTCTGAGAAGGAGTTTAGAAAGCAAGGGGATCCTTTCCGAACCTCATGACTCAACGGGAGGGTCTCCCTGACAGTTTTGTCTGACCCTGTCCTCTATGCAGTAAATAATCAAGTGCACCTCGCCATCGAATCTTGTTAAAACACTGTCGCATTGAACTTTGTTAACTCCCTATTCTGTATCAATAAACTATATTTTTACTTCTCTCTAACGAGTGAAGTGCTCGCTCACTCCATCCGCGACAATACCAGGGAGGCTTTAACCGCTTGGGTTGTTTAATTGCAGCACATGTTTCACATTCATGGATAACCTCTGCAATAGTGCCCATGGTTAAGTCCACCCCTCGATCATGAGCCCATCCATATGTTGCATCTCTTCCTTGATGGCCTGAGGTGTCATGGGACCACTGAGCTATAAATAATTCACCCTTATGTTGCCAGTCCAGATCCACCTGAGCCACTTCAATCTTAGCAGCCTGATCCACCTGCTGGTTGTTTTGATGTTCCTCAGTGGCCCGACTCTTGGGTACATGAGCATCTACGTGACGTACTTCTACAACCAGGTTCTCTACTCAGGCAGCAATATCTTGCCACAATGCTGCAGCCCAGATGGGTTTGCCTCTGCGCTGCCAATTGTTCTGCCTCCGTTGCTGTAACCACCCCCACAGGGCATTTGCCATCATCCATGAGTCAGTATAGAGATAGAGCACTGGCCACTTTTCTCGTTCAGCAATGTCTAAAGCCAGCTGAATGGCTTTTACTTCTGGAAATTGGCTTGATTCACCATCTCCTTCAGCAGTTTCTACCACTTGTTGCATAGGACTCCATACAGCAGCCATCCACCTCCGATGCTTTCCTATAATACGACAGGACCCATCAGTGAATAGTGCATATTGCTTCTCATTTTCTGGTAGTTTATTGTGCAGTGGGGCCTCCTCAGCACGTGTCACCTCCTCCTCTGGTGATGTTCCCAAATCTTTGCCTTCTGGCCAGTCCATGATTACTTCCAAGATTCCTGGGCTATTAGGGTTTCCTATCCGAGCCCGTTGTGTGATCAGTGCAACCCACTTACTCCACGTAGCATCAGTTGCCTGATGTGTAGAGGGGACCCTCCCTGTGAACATCCAGCCCAGCACCGGCAGTCGGGGTGCCAGGAGGAGCTGTGCTTCAGCACCAACCACTTCTGAAGCAGCTCAAACCCCTTCATGAGCTGCCAAGATCTCTTTTTCAGTGGGAGTATAGCAGGCCTCTGATCCTCTGTATCCCCGACTCCAAAACCCTAGGGGTCGACCTCGAGTCTCCCCTGGTGCTTTCTGCCAGAGGCTCCAGGTAGGGCCATTCTCCCCAGCTGCAGTGTAGAGCACATTCTTTACATCTTGCCCTGCAAGGACTGCACCAAGGGCTACTGCATGAACTATCTCCCATTTAATTTGTTCAAAGGCTTGTCGTTGCTCAGGGCCCCATTTGAAATCGTTCTTCTTCCGGGTCACTTGATAGAGAAGGCTTACAATCAGACTTTAATTTGGAATATGCAGTCTCCAAAAACCCACAACGCCTAAGAAAGCTTGTGTTTCCTTTTTGCTAGTTGGTGGAGACATGGCTGTTATTTTGTTAATCACATCCATTGGGATCTGACAATATGCCATTTTATTCCTAAAAACTGGATCTCCTGTGCAGGGCTTTGACCTTACTTTGTTTTATGGCAAAACCGGCTTTCAGGAGGATCTGGACTATTTTCTTCCCTTTCTTAAAAAATTCTTCTGCTGTATTGCCCCACACGATGCTGTCATCAATATATGGCAGATGTTCTGGAGCTTCACCCTGTTCCAGTGCCGTCTGGATCAGTCCATGGCAAATGGCAGGGCTGTGTTTCCACCCCTGGGGCAGTCGATTCCAGCTGTACTGAACGCCCCTCCAAGTGAAAGCAAACTGTGGCTTGCACTCTGCTGCCAAAGGGATTGAGAAAAATGCATTAGCAATATCAATTGTAGCATACCATTTGGCTGCTTTTGACTCCAGTTTGTATTGCAGTTCCAGCATGTCCAGCATGGCAGCACTCACCAGCGGCGTGACTTCATTCAGGCCACGATCGTCTACTGTCAGTCTCCACTCTCCATTAGACTTTCTCACTGTACATATAGGGCTGTTAAAAGGTGAATGAGTCTTACTGATCACTCCTTGGCTCTCCAGTCAACGAATTAACTCATGGATGGCAATCAGGGAGTCTCGGTTGGTGCGATATTGCCTCCGGTGCACCGTTGTGGTAGCGATTGGCACCTGTTGTTCTTCAACCCTCAGCAACCCCACAACAGAAGGGTCCTCTGAGAGACCAGGCAAGGTGGAGAGCTGTTTAATTTCCTCTGTCTCCAAGGCAGCTATACCAAAAGCTCACCAGTACCCTTTTGGGTCCTTGAAACACCCTCTCCTGAAGCAGTCTATGCCAAGGATGCACGGAGCCTCTGGGCCAGTCACAATGGGGTGCTTTTGCTACTCATTCCCAGTTAGGCTCACTTCATCCTCCAATGCAGTTAGCTGTTGGGATCCCCCTGTCACTCCAGAAATACAGATGGGTTCTGCCCCTGGATAGCTTGATGGCATTAGGGTGCACTGTGCACTGGTGTCTACTAGAGCCTTATACTCCTGTGGGTCTGATGGGCCAGGCCATCAAATCCACACAGTCCCGTAAACCTGGTTGTCCCTTTCCTCCACCTGGCTGGAGGCAGGGCCCCCCTAATCCTGGTCATAATATTCATCACCCATTTCTTGTAAATACGAGTCAGGAATTTCTTCATTAAAATCAGAAGTAAGATCAGCCCTTTTACTCTGTCTGCGGAACTGTCCACTGGAAACCGGAGCAGCAATTTTCCTGGAAGAACCCCCTTTGGTGATTGTTTTTCCTTGCAACTCACGTACCGGTGCCTCTAGGGTTGAGGTAGGTTTTCCATCCCACTTCCTCATGTCCTCTCCGTGGTCACGCAAGTAAAACCATAGGGTGCCCCGCAGTGTGTATCCTCTATATCCTCTCTCTTGAGCAGAAGAACGCTGACTCCTAATAGCTGAGACACTGGTCCATATAGGTAGGGAGTAGGACCTATCTTCTTTGAACTGTTGGAACTCCCAGGACAGTTTCTCCACAGCTGAGACAAGGGAGGAAGAGATACTTTCTTCGTATTCTCGGAGGTTACTAGCAGCTTCATTCACTGTTGGACCGTCTCCATCTTTCCAGGTCAGTATTGCCAATGAGTTGGCACATGACGGTGGTGCGTTTCGTACCAACTTCCGCCACGTAGGTCTTGTGCACTGGACCTCATCTGGATCTGTGGGTGACCGCACGTCGTCCAGGTCACTATAAATCACTTCCAGCACAGCTAGTTCCCTCAGGTACTGGATACCTTTCTCCAGGGTGGTCCATTTCCCGGGGCGATATACAACATCTTCCTTGAAGGGATATCTTTATTTTATACCTGACAGGAGTCACCTCCAGAGGCTGCGGGCTGGTTCCCCTTTTCCAATTGCTTTGTCAATGCCCCCTTCCCTAGAAAGGGATCCCAGCTGTTTGGCTTCCTTACCCCCTAATTCCAGGCTACTGGCCCCATTATCCCAGCATCGGAGCAGCCAGGTGACAGTGTGCTCCCCTGGACGACGGCTGAAATCTTTTCGCATATCTCGCAGCTCACTCAGGGATAGGGATCACGTGGTTTCTGTCTCATTTACGAGTTCTTCCTCTTCCTCTTCCTCTCCCTGTGATGGCCCTGCTCTTTCATCTTCCCTTTCTAAACGAGCTGACTTTCGCTTCCAGGATTTCTTTTTATGTATAGGGGCGACTGATACTGATACGGGTTCGTTCCCTGTTTGAACCGCAATGCTTGTAACGGAGTTGTCCGGAGCAGCTGCAGCCGCAGTGCCTGTCGCAGGGGGAATCAGAGCAGCCACAGTGCCTGTCGCAGGGGGGGCTGCAGTAGCTGCAGTGCCTGTCATTTTGTCACCAGATCCTTGAGGGTTTTGAATAGTGTTGAACAGGGCTCGGTAGGCATGGGCCAGACCCCAGCACATTGCAGTGATATGTGTCTCCCTAGAATTGCCAGGGTGACAGCATACTTTTTCCAAATATTCTACTAATTTTTCAGGATTCTGCACTTGTTCAGGGGTGAAGTTCCAAAACACTGGAGGTGCCCACCGTCCTAGGCATTTGCCCATGCTATCCCACACACCCTGCCACTCATAACTATCCGGCCTTGGGGCAGATCTCTGGATGATATTCTTAAATTGCTTACTAACCTTGGACAAGATCGAAACAATATTCCCAAGCAATACCACTAGAAGTATCTTAACTACCCAAGGATGTTCAAGATACTGAAAAGTTATTGTAATGAAGGAGGAAGCATTGTAGAAGAAAGTAGTGAAGGCACAATTCTGCATTTCCTCCATAAAAAACCTCTCAGAGGAAGAGGTATAATTGTGAATTGTCTCCATAAGATGATACCTGACATACAATAACGGTTTCAGTACAGCACTTAGATACCAAAATAAACCCAAGGTCACTGTTTTAATAACAAATCTCACAGGCAAAACATCACCAATTAAAGCAGAGCACAGCAAACTGCAAAAACCAACACCGATCTTTAACATGTACAGCAAAAAAATGAGCATGGTGCAGATCAGGTAAACCAATGCTAGGAACAGATGGATCAACATCACGTCCCACAACTACTAACAAATCTAAATTCCTTAATACGCTCTGGTTAATCTGTTATTATCTCAAACACTTTGTGCCCCACGTTGGGTGCCAAAAAGACTGTCGTGGTTTAGCCCCAGCTGGCAGCCAAGCACCACGCAGCCGCTCGCTCACTTCCCCCCCCGGTGGGATGGGGAAGAGAATCGGAAGAGCAAAAGTAAGAAAACTCGTGGGTTGAGATAAGAACAGTTTAATAATTGGAACAAAATTATAGTAATAATAATAATGAATTATAATGAGAAGGAAAACAACGAGAGAGAGAGAGAGAGGAACAAAACCCAAGGGAGGGAAAAAATAATAATTTAAAAAAAAAGAAAAAAGATATAACTGCTCACCACCCACCGACCAACGCCCAGCCAGTCCCCGAGCAGCGATCGCTACCCCCCGGCCAACTTCCCCAGTTTATATACTGGGCATGACATCATATGGTATGGAATAGCCCTTTGGCCAGTTTGGATCAACTATCCTGGCTGTGCCCCCTCCCATTTCTTGGGCACCGGGCAGAGCATGGGGAGCTGAAGGAAAAAAAAAAAAGTCCTTGACCAATGTAAACACTGCTTAGCAACAGCCAAAACACCAGCATGTTATCAATATTATTTTCATACTAAAATCTAAAGCACAGCACTATACCAGCTACTAGGAAGAAAATTAACTCTATCCCAGCCGAAACCAGGACAGGAGGATAGCAATACATTTTAGTACTTTGTCTCCCAAATGATCCTAATGTTGTTAGAGGCAAATACCATTTCATCTACCTCTGAAGGACAGCTGTCTCTGACAGTGGAGGAACACAATTGCTGACTGCAATGTTACACAGGCTTTTAAGAAAAGCAATGAAAGTTACATGTAATAGAAAACCAGAGGAAAATTTATACAAAGCTAAATTAATGGAATAGAGGGAATTTGTGCAGGGAACCAGGGCTTTATAACTTTTGAAAGTGATGACGTGGGGGTTTTAGCAACAAAAGGATCTGTAAGACTTGCATTTAAATCTCTTTTGAGATGCATCATCACTAATGGCATAGTGCCTTTTAATTCTTTAAGGGGATTTTATCTACTATAAAGCCCACACTGCAGAAATCTGTTAAATCACTTGACTCTGCTAAGTTTCTGTTAGAATATTTACTTTAATGACCAGATGTCAGTGAGCCTAATTTGTGAGATCTGATAATATTTTAGTCTAAGGTAACATGAATGATTTTCAGTGATATGTGAATATATAGAATTATATGCATGAAAATGTCTTGATTGCAATTACAGATCAAATACTTGCATGTGGCTATGGCTGGCCAAATGCCTGGCTTCCCATATTTGGTTGCTAATTTGTACTGTATGAAGACTCAAATCAGGCACCAGTATCTTAAAATTTTAGAACAGCATCTGAATAGATGTTGAATAGATGTTTAACATCCAGAAGGAGACTATTAAACATTTCTTTTTTTCCTCTGTTCCTGTGCTAATAAAAACTTTGACATTATCTAACGTTATTAAAAGCATAATTATTCTGGAAGAAAATTTGGAGCTGGCTCTGCACATTGTGTTTGAAGCTAACTGCCAGGTCTGGATTCAGTACACATGGAGTGGTGGCAGGTCAGCTGTTGGCTCTGCAATGAGTGATTTCCGGATCAAGTAGGGAGGGAGATGACAATATGGAGATTTCTGGCACTTTCACTACAACTTGGTATTGAAGCGTGAAGTACTCATTGCCAAGTGGCACCTGCAGCTGAAGAGGGGCTTGTGCTGACTGTCTGAATGAGAGTTGGAACCAAGAAGTAATATAGCCTATGAGTGCCGCAAACTGTCTGTAAGCACCCATTTGCCCATTTATCTCTTAATCTAGTCAAGTGGTTAAAAGTATTTACCCCCAGGAGGAGACAACAGCCTTCTCTCAGAGCAAGGTTAGAGCACTCCCAAAGATTTCAGTGTAACCCTGTGATTTTTCATAATACTCGGGACCCTGTCTGTGTTGGAGCCATATGGTTCTTTGCCCCAGAAGAGGAGATGTCGTACCTGGGATGGGATCCTTTTACAGAAGCCTGACATTTGATGAGAAGAATGTCTTCTCCAAATAATAAAAGCAGCTATAGACTTGGTTGTGGTGCCTTTGGAATAGATCATAAACTTGAGTCTCATCCTTGAGATGAGCTGGCTCCCTGCAAGGGTGTTATCAGGATCCTTCTTGACCTCTGGTAGAATAAACTCTGAAGAGGAGTTGAACAAGGGAGTAGCTTTTGGTAACGCCTAGCTTGACATGTCACATAACTGCTGGTATGAACTGGAGAGTATTGGATGCATGTATCATTTTTGACAAGGAGGGTATGATGTCTTGAGGACATGAAGCTTAATCTCTCTGCTGCATACTGCGGCAGAGGGGGTTTGGTTAATACAGTGTACCATGTGTCCTGTGCTGGAGGAAAATATGTTTATCCCCTTTAAATGTGCTAAGGCATAGATGAGCAAATGAGGCCTATTATCCGCCCTGACTGCACTGCACATAAAATATTGTTTTGCTTTACTGGTCAACCTTTCTACTGAGGTGTAAGAACTACTTCCATGCCAGAAACTACAGTTTGCTGTAGTGACTCAGAAGACTTATATATATTTGTTTTAAGAGTGTTCCATTCACAGTAATTCACTATAATAACTGTGTTGCTCTTTTTCATAGGAAAACCTGGCTGTCACAATCTTTTTGGTTACTTGCTTGCTTTTATCATTCTCTGTTAGGTCATCTGCTGCATTTTAGGAGATTGGGAATGAAATATTTTAATTAATAGAACTCCAGAGACTTTAAAACCTCTGGCCTTTAAATCTTGCAAATAGGAGTGAGAAACCGGGTTACATAAGTACGCAGTGAAGTTTGAGAGGAATAATTGCATTGTTTTCGTCCAGTAAAAACAGAAGGATAAGGATACTAGATTCTGGATACCAGTGTCTAATAGTAACATTGAGCTATTAGGCACATTCATTGCAGGCCTTACAAATGACTGCCATATCTGTAGGCCTAGATCCACTTTTAGGTTATATGTTATGTTAGCCCGTTAGTGGGGCACATAGACTCCCTGTACAAGAAATCAACCTGCAGAGCTGGCATCACCGTAAGCAGATGCAGAAAATGCAGAAGAAAAGTATTTTTAATACACTTTGGCCTTCTCTGAAACAGAGGGGTTTTTATTTTAGTCATGTGCTTAACTTCTTGACTTTTACAGACAAAGAGGTTTCAAGCCCTGACAAATCTGTTTCTAGCTATATTCTGAAGCAGAACTTTATGCCTGGAGTTCTACTAGCAGAGACTTGTATGATCATGGCCTTTGGGTTCTACAGAGTTAGAGGGTGCTTGAGGATATAGTTCTCATACTTATGTGTCTATAATGCTCTTTTGTGTTCCATTTTAGATTCCTTTTTGTGGAATCTGTCCTTCAGTAAGAGCAACTGCATGCATACTTGAAGGATCCAGTACCATGTGTGACAGATTGTGTCTGGATTGATTCCTCTGTTAGTCTACTAACTAGGTTTGCTGTTTACCTGATCTTATTTGTTTACCTCCTGAAAACAACTGAAGAAGTTGTGCTCTTATTAACTAATACAAACAAGTGTTTGAAAACCAACTATAGAACCCTTGGTTTAGATATTAGAGTAGAAAGTCTGCTCTACTGTTGTGCATCAGTAGTAATTCCTTAAGGAGTTAAGGCTGTGATGTAGGAGTGACAAGTATAAGCCTAAAATATCTGTGCAAAGAAGCCCTGGATTTCATATTGGGGAAGATTTTTCAGTTTGGGTAAACACTGTTTTTTCCTGTAAGAGTCCAATGAGCTTTTCTGGATCTCACATTTTTTGAGGGACATATTTTAATTGTAGGATTATGTATGGCATTAAGTTCAACATTGTGTAACCTTAATCTTTTTCAGGAAGAATGAGCTACAATTCAAAGACAGAAGCAAGAACAGGGACTGTTAAAAATGCTTTTCTCACAAGAAAAAATATGTGAGGATCTGTCAGCATCAGCTGTGAGCCAACATACTGATGAAACCTGACTTGAAATATCAAATATCATGATGTACTTGCTGGGAAAATGAGAAAACAAAATGCAACTCTTCCAGAAAAAAAATAATGTTGTGACTGAGACAAAGCTTCACTGCTCTGTGGCTTACAAGCAATGCATGAAGACCTTGCCAGACTTCTGACTGATTTAATTTGAATTTGGATTCAAAGTTAGAGTATAATAACACTTTGATTGCTGCTATCCTAATTTGTTATAAGAAAAATGTGTTCTACATTATTCACAATTTCAACTGTGACATTATCATATGATAATAGGTAGGGGTTTATGATGTTATAACTCACTTTACCCTGTGATGCCATCATAGTAGCAGAATTTACAGGGAAAGGCTTTTTTTTGTTTTTTTTTTGTCTGTGACATTTTAAGAAATAATGTCATTAATTTGATGTGGGGATGAAAGAAATTGCTTCTTCCTCCTCACCTCTTATACCTAAGGAACATATATTTGGAGATTCTTGATGTTGCTCAAAGTTGACAGAAAATCAGAAGCACTTTTCCAAATATGGTCAGCTTCTCCTTACATTCTTGAGTCATGTCATCAGCTTCTATTTTCAGTTGCACAACTTCTTTTTTATTATTATTTTTCCTATTCTAGATATGTGAGAAACATTTCTTAGTGTGAACTGAAATAGAAATGGTTAAAAACATTGTGATTTTTTTAAGAAGGATTGTCCTGGTTTCAGCTGAGATAGAATTAATTCTCTTTATAGTGGCTGGTACGGGGCTATGTTTTGGATTTGTGCTGAAAACAGTGTTGATAATACAGGGATGTTTTAGTTGTTGCTGCACTAGTCAAGGACTTTTCAGCTTCCTATGCTCTGCCAGGTGCAGAAGAAGCTGGGAGGGGACACAGCCAGGACAGTTGATCCAAACTGACCAAAGGGCTATTCCATACCATATGGCGTCATGCTGAGCATATAAACTGGGGAAGAAGAAGGAAGGGGGGACGTTCGGAGCGATGGTGTTTGTCTTCCCAAGTAACCGTTATGTGTGATGGAGCCCTGCTTTCCTGGAGATGGCTGAACACCTGCCTGCCGATGGGAAGTAGTGAATGAATTCCTTGCTTTGCTTTGCTTGTGTGCGCGGCTTTTGCTTTCCCTATTAAACTGTCCTTATCTCAACCCTTGAGTTTTCTTACTTTTGCTCTTCCGATTCTCTCCCCCATCCCACCAGAGGGGAGTGAACGAGTGGCTGCATGGTGCTTAGCTGCTGGCTGGGGCTAAACCACGACAAGGATGTAGTGGAGTTTTGTCCTGTTATTGAAAAAGATTTTTAAAGTTCCCAGACATACGTGGAGTGATTGTAGTTACTGCGGTGCCTCATTGCAGGAAAGATAACCCTTCTTCTAGCACTATATTAGCTCTCCAAGTAATTTCTAAATCAATACCAGAAGGAAATTCATTATAGAATGGAAAGGTAATGAGGAAGATATTGTCTCTATATTTAATATGATATTTTTGGCAGTTCACTTAAAAAACTTACTCCGTAGGATACAAACTGCATGAACTCCCTCCTATTTATTCTACATTGTACTAGTTTCAATATATCATTCTCTTAGATGGCAGAGGGGTTGGAAGGGAGAAGAGTCTTGGTTTCTCCCTAGGTCTTGGACTGTTAGCATATTTTACATTAAAGAACTATCAGATAATGCTATCAGATAAAATACAGCATTGGGAAAGGGAGTAAGGTGCCACACACTGGGATATTATCACACCTTTTCTTTTTGATTTTGTGCATCTTGCACTCCTTTGTACAGCTTCAAAGACGGACAGTTGTTTGGATAGATAACTACATCGTATCAAAAATACAATTTTTTATCTCGGGCTTTCAAAAGCATGGAAACTGGATCAATCTGTTCCTAGCCATGGAACTTTTCTGTTTTGAAAGGAAGGGACCAATCAGTCAGATGATGTACAACAAAGAACAATTTAGGAGCCAAACAGAGGAAGAGATTCAGGCTCTGATTCCTAGACTCAAGAAGTCACTTAATTCAGTTTGCACCCATGTCTGGAATAATGGTGGAATTTCAGAAATAACCTCTTTTTAGTGTTTCTTATTGGCCAATTTAATCAGCTTCATCTTGCAACACCATTATCTCTCTCCTTCTCCAAATATTTTGACTGATAAATCCATGTTATTAAGGCACCTAAGTATGTGGTCAACAGATTTAGCTCTCAACTGAACTGGATATTTGAACCATGCTATTTTTTTGAGAAAGTATTTGAGGCTGCTCCTGTATTCTTTCTAAGACACACACACACGCAAAAGCAACCAATGTATATATAATTTAACTTTTGAACTATAAAAATGAAAACAAAAGACAACTGAATACTTGAATGGAAGTGTTTTATTAAAAAAGACCTTTTGCTCAATTTTTCACTGTCCCCATCTAATTTTTTAATGAATTTATAGCAACGAGGAAGTTTATTATTCAGAGCCTTTACACTGTTTTACCTACTGAAAATCAAGTAGCATTACAATTTTGTAGCTGTTTATAATTTTTAAATTAAGCTGTGTGAATAAGACTTGTTTCCCTTGGAATATAATACAAAGGTTACTGAACTAGAATGATTTTCTCCTGAAGTTTAGTTTAATGAAATTATTCTATTCTACTTTATTCTTATTAATCTAGATATGTCTAGTGTGACTCCACTGGTCTCTCTCGATATAGGTATTCTGCTTCATGGTTATCCTTGGAGATTAAATTGCTGCTGAATAAAAGAATCTACCATTCTATCTTGCAGGTCAAATTGTATAGTTCATGGATTAAAACAAATAGACAAACAAAAAGCACTTTTTGTATCACAGTCACAGTACACAAACTTTCTCTTTTCCTCATCTTTGCTTGCAATCCACATTTTTGAAAAGAATAATAGAAAAAGTAAAAAACTTTGATGAGCCTGTGCTGAGAACTATGTCCCTGAGCTTATCTAAAATCCAGCAGCACAAACCCACAGTTTTTCTTCTACTGTGCTTTCCACTTCACAAGGTGTTTTCTACCTTAGATATATTTTGTTACATACCCTAGTCTCCTCAGTTCCCTTTTCTGAAATGGAATCTGCAATTTAGGGGGTTGCAGGAAACAATTCAGGTGGAAAAAAATAATTTAATTGCCTGTGAATGAAAAGGTTACAAAATACGCTCTAATTCAATCATTTGGGAGTTGAGGGACGACTAGAAAGTAATTTTTTAAAAAAAATTTCACGTGATATTGTAGCACTGTTTGGGATGCAGAGGTTTGGTAGCCTTCTAAAAAGCAGAACAGCAATAAATTAACTGAACAATAAGCTGTTTTAAAGTATTTCTGACATGGTAAACTAGGATTTTGAATATTTTCTTAGCAATATTTGCTCTTTAGATATGGTATATAAATTAACTGGGGAATCACTGCAAAGAGGTTTGCTTGTTTTGACTAGGCTTTTATCATTATTTACAATCACAGCTTATTCTAAATAAGAAAATAATTGCTACATTAGCAAGCTGAATAGGAACATTTTAATGTAATGGTTTCACTGAAGATCTCTAAGCATATTTCTTAGGTAAGAGATGGTTGCGGATCCCCTGAGTTTTTAACATTAATAATTTAACATTGTAACATTCAAAATTATACATTTAGCTTAAGAGGACTGCTGTGATTAGAACTCCTGATTCAAAAATCATTCCCACTGAAATGGCAATGTAGGACAAATAAAGCAATACTATAATTTCTGTCCATAGCCCAATAGAGGCTGCATGGAAGAAAGTGGCTAATGCTGTTTTGGGGGGGTATCAACTTGGTAAGGAAGCAGGTGTAAGAGTGCTAGATAATATTTGGAGGAGTATTTATCTACATGAGGATGAGTTCTAATGCATGGCTATGATATCAATCTTAATTAAGTCAGTATTATAAAACTGTTTCATCTCCTGTTCCACGTCTTGACCTCTGTGGATGTACATTGGTCACAAAAATGTTCACCTAGCAGTTTTCATTGCTAAGAATCATCACACTCAAAATCATCTTATGGTCAAAATGGAACACGCTATGTATATGGACCCAAGAATTTATAGTTAGTCCAGCTGTTTTTTTAACACTCTAATAGTCCAAATTATCTAGTTAATACAGAAAATACTCAGTAATAATACAGTTAAAGCTATTCCCCTGCACAAAGCTCCCAAACCAAGGACACCCTCTTAATAGCTGTCTTTTTTTTTTTTCTTTGTTGGTGTTACAATTGACCTCCCAATGCTCATCTGGTTTTTCAGGCTGGTCATTTCACGCTCTTTTGAGGGGAAGGGTGGAGGAATACCACAAGTCCTTGCCAGAAGACGTGATGTTCATAGTGGGGCTTTCTTCCTTTCCTCTGCCAATAAAAACATGACCTCAGTATCACCACCTTCTTTTTCCTCAGCATGGAGGCCTATTTGGGTTTGTTATGACAATCCACCTCTTTTTCTGAGTGACCAGGAAAGCAGGACTGGTGTTCACCAGACAGTATTACACAGCCCTGGCTCACTCCGGGGAGGCTTGAGTAATCACCCCCAGGCAGCTGGGGTGGCCAGTGTCACCTGGACCAGTATATTAGTTATCCACATGACAATTAGTCTAAAAAATACTCCCTTTCAAATATTGTCCCACAACTACTTCTATTACAGCCCTGGGCTATATAAGCTCCACTCTCTGTCTGTGGGAGCCTGGGAGCCAAATAACCTTTCTGTGCTACATCTGGAAGCTGTTGCCTAGGGGAAGGGCAGATCTGGGCTTCTCTACCAGTGAGGGGAGGTTAGTTGTGGCTAGTTACTACAGATGGCTCTGTAATCATACAGGCTCTCCTATCTGAAAAAGATCTATTTGTTCTGAGGGTCTCAAATGAAGGGAGGACTTGTGAAGTAAGCCTGGGTTTGAGTTTCCTCAAACTTCCTGCAGAAGAGCACTGTGACTGAACGAACCTTTGAAACTGAACTCCCTCTGGAGCATCTATAGTACTGCTGCAGTGAATCACAGAATAATTCAGGTAGGAAGGTCTCTAGTCCAACCTCCTGCTCAAAGAGGGGTCAGCCAGATCCAGCTAGGATGAGCTTTGCTGGCAGCTGTGTCCAGCGACCTGAGACCTGGAGGTAGGTTAAGTTGCTTTCTATGGTGCTGGAGAGGGGTTATACGGTGAGAAATTGTCACTGATAGATGGCTTCACTATTGTATTTAAGGCTGCTTGGTTATGACTAATGTTTTGAATGCTTCAGGACTTGCAAAAAATGTCATTTCTAAGTCGCAGTGATTAATAATCCTCATTGTTACCTTGTAAAAGATCTTTGTAGGTGTTTTTCTGTAGAAGTTTCTGTAGAAGTTTCTGTAGAAGATCAGATAAGGCTGATTTAAATGAAAACTGCACTGGTTTTAGTACTTCTACTAGTAATAGCCAATATAGCAATTCCCACAGGAAATGTTTCCTCGCTTTAAATAAAGAGAATGTTTGTGGTAGAACTTGGTAATAGACCTTGTATAAAACTGAAGAGTGGAAAAACAAGGCATAAGTCTTAGCTCAATGAATTACTAATGCTCTCAAAAATTACATTTAGCAGCCTGAGGCACTGAAATAACCAAACACCCACATAACACTTGCCAAAATAATTTAATTATTTGATGAAAAATTTTGTAGGCATAATTTCTTACTCAAGTATTTGAGTGTCAATTCTTTTGAACCCAATTTTAAGCATATTTAAAACTGGTTTAGTACAAAATTAATTACTCCTTACAAAATCAGGTATTAATTGGTCACATTTACATTTTTGCAAATGCACAAAAACATTAAAAAAGGTTAGCTGTGTATTTAAAGCACCTTAAGGATCTGGTGGTGCTGGTATTTTTCCTTCTTACTGTAGAGAAACTTGATTTTTTTTTTTTTTACAAGACAAACTTTTCTAGTTTGTTTTTCTGTTTGAAAAGGCAAGATAGGCTTGAAGCTTCTTCTCCTCAGCCGATTATTAAGTACCTTGCTGCTTATTCTTTTTGGAGAAGTGGAATAAAATTGCTCATGTTGATATAATTCATTCATTAGGGTGTCAACATGTAAATAGGGCACTTCGTAAAATGTGATACGCATCACAAATGGTAACCTTTCATTTCTTTGTGCTAGGCCTTTCATAATGTCAGGTAGACTTACTACTGGTTTGCTTCTAATTCTTTCTTATCCGCTTAACATGAAATCTTCTTTGCAATTTTCTTCTAATAGAACACAAAAAAACCCTTGTTTGCTATCCAAGACTGAGAATGGGGAAAAATGCAAACGGAGTTCATGCAGCTGGTTACCATTCAATCATCTTGAACAATGGTAGAAGTGGTTCCAAATCAGAACTCCAGGTATCATTATCTTTTTCCCCTTAGGAAATTCAAGATCTGGATGGGCACTTAGGCCAACACCTGTAAAAGCATTTATAGAGTTAGATACCTAAATAGATATCAACTTCTACCTCTGTCCTGTCACTATTTGGGAGCTTACCTCATGTAAGGTGACGATCCAGACTGAGCAGCAGTGCTTTGATTGAGGATCTGACCTTGTGTTGTGCTGGGCTTGAGCTTGCCAGGCAATTGCAAGCCCTGGGTTTGCCAGGCAACAGCGACATGGCACTGCTGGGTGGTGACCACAGAAACCCCCAAGGAAGGGTGTATAGACCGCTCCCTGAGAGCCCGATTCGAGCGCTCCTGAGGAATGGCTGGCCTGTGCCATGGCAATCTCCCCTTACTTGGGACACCAGGTAAGGATACTTTCCTGGGAATTGAGTGATACCTACTAGGTAGATTATGAGGAGTTTGGCATAGAAGCAGAAGAGTCCCCACTCGCAGGGTGGTGTAATTGTTATCTACTTAGTGTGTGTGCCTTATCCTAATAAACCTCACTTTGTGAGGTTTGGACTTGGAACGTCATTCCTTCAAGGGCAGAGAGTGGCAGAGGGTCTGACTGCAGCAAAATGGTGCATCAAGCAGGGTCCAAGCATAACAGGGTAGAGGCTTATTTGGGTAAGCATGCGATTCCGCCCCAGCCCCCGTTTGACAATGCTTGGGTCCAAGACCACTGGTCTGAGTGAGACCAGGTGAAGAGCCAAACGAACAGACCTGGCACAGGAAAAGTTAAAGATGGACAAGGTAAAAGTATCATCAGTAAGATGCTGGGTGCATGCTATCATGCCACTTCTAATGAAAAAAGTGATGGCAAGACAAAAAGAGAGAATTGCTTGCTCTAATGGAAAGGTTACAAGAGAAGGTGCAAAGGTAAGAGATGCAGCTGATGATGCAGGGTTTCACTTTACAGAAACAGAGAGAAAATGAGAAGAGATTAGGAGATAAAGTAGTACAGATGGTCAGTGCTAACTTGGAGAAACAGGGTGGGACTGTGGATGGCCTTAAAGTGTGGACCCTAATACGAGATCCCAAGCACTGGGATGGGGACATTTGGAATGCCCCTGACGAAGAGCCAGATGCCTGGCCAGATGGTGGTGAAGATACCGCACAAGGAATCTTCCCCATTATCAAACATGAAATAAGTGTGTGGGGGGGGGGGGGGGGAGGACAGATGGGAGACCTGCCTAGCATGTAGTTAAGACTACTGCCTTTACCCACCTTGATCTGGCCAAGTTACAGAGGGAGTTCAGTAAATAGCCTGATGAGTCTGCAATTGCGTGGGTCAAACAAGTTCATGAGATGGGAGGTGATTGAATAGTTTTCAATCAAGAGGAAGCTCAGGGAGGAGGCTGGGGAGCTGGCACCTTTCTCAGCGCAGGTCCGGTATGTTCCCTGACCGCCTCTATTGCATGGGGGGTATCCCTAAACAGGAGCAAGGAGAACAAGCGCGTATTCGTGATCATTCTGCTCAAGAATTGGCTAACAGACTAGTGTAGTTGGCTGTTGAACAGTTTGTTGATCAAAGTGGACGCAATAACAATGGGGAAGCCTCAGACACACCATTATATCTGGTCCCAAACCCTGATAAATTAGGACTGCTCACACGAGGGTCGGGGCCCAGCCTTAAATTAATCTTAATTAGTGCCACCGACACAATGCAAAACGGGCAAAACACTTGGCGATGGTTCATAAACCAAGTAACACAAAAGGCTGGAACAATAGGGTGTGATGAAGATGTCACCTGATCAAAACCCCCAAAAGAGGTTAGAACCGTCAAACAAGGCCCTGCAGGACCTCGGGTTAAATCCTCAAGTGGGACAAGAGACAAGGAAGACCTCAGAACCAGGCTGTGGAGGGAAGGTTTAGACCTAGGTTTGTCATGAGAATTAATGCATAAGAAACCCACAGCAGTTTTAGGGGCCATGGTCCAAGCCGCCCATGAAGCTGGCCGGTGTGGTGAGAATGCAAACCACTCGTCCGCCAACTCCTTTTATAAAGAAGCCAGAGAGGCTCTAGATGCCATTCAGCTTGCTACCACCCCACTGGCGGAAAATGAGCAGTGCCTGTAACCTTCTGTGGTGTCCTGGGTACAGCAGCTCAAACTTTTCAAGTAGGACACCAAGGGGGTTCTGCATGTCATTATCGGCCTGGGCTCTAATAGAATCCCTGTAAGATGTTTGATCAACACTGGAGCCCAAATTTCTTGTTTTCCCTCTGCCTTAATGGCAACCCTGGGTATCATTCCCCATGCACATGTTCACATTCAAGGGGTGCGCGGCCAGCCTCTCAGTGTGCCCACTGCCTGGGTGGTGTTGCACCTTCCTGATGAATGGAGTCATTGGCAGGCTAAAGTTCCTTTTTTTTCTGACCTAAAACAGGCACTGCTAGGGATGGATGTTTTGGCTTGCCAACAGTGGTGAACACCCACAGGTGAGCTCGGGTCCTTTGGCATTATGCCTCCTTTGATCAAGCCCAGCATCTCGAAAAAACTTTGTTGTGAATAGCACCTTTGCTCCCACCCAGGTCTAAGGTTGTTAATGTTCCCCAGTATAAAATCAACCCATTCGCAGAGGGCATCACCAAAGTTATAAAAGATCTCTTAGCAAAAGGAATTATGGTTGAAACTCATTCCCCATGAAATTCTCCAGTTTGGCCAGTAAGAAAGCCTAACGGAGAGTGGAGACTCACAACTGATTATCATTGTTTGAATGTTGTGACAGAACCCCTTAAAGCTACAGTGCCTAGTATGCCTGAACCAGTCATGGAAATTGAAAAACAAAACCATACTTGGCTGGTGGCCCAAGATGTTAAAGAAATGTTTTTTATGGTACCACTCCACTCAGAGGACCAACAGCGATTTGCATTTACTTGGCATGGCACGCAGTATACTTTTACCCATTTGCCTCAAGGTTTTAAACATAGCCCCATGATTGCTCATGCTGCCCCTGCTGCTGAACTAGCAAAGATTACACTTCCCTCTGGCGTAATGTAGCATCAGTATATTGATGATATCCTTATTGGTAGAGAAACTCGTGCAGAAGTCCACCCTGCTATGGATTCAGTTCTACAAATGCTGATGAAACTTGGTTTAGAGGTCCTCGATAGCAAACAACAGGGAACCTCTCACACCATTAGCTTTTTAGGAATGTGTGGGAAGGGGGGCGACAAGGTATACCTTTAAAATGGTTATTTACACTACCCTCATCTAAAGATAAGGCTGAGCTTCAAAAAGTTATGGGCTCACTATGTTACTGTCATAAACACGTACCTGGATTTAGTGACCTAGCCTAACACCTGTATAACCTGTTGAGAAAAGCGGTGTCATGGGAATGGACCCCCAGTCATGAAGCTGCCCTGCGTGAACTCATCTCTGAGCTGTCACTCTAACAATCTTTTGGGGCCTATTGACCATAATTCCCCATTTGAAACAGTCTGGAGGTTGAGTCGCTCTGCTCTGAGTTGGGAAATCTATCCGTGGAGTGAAGGCAGGAAGAGGCCAGTGGGGTTTGGCTCGCAAATGTATAAGAGGGGAGAACAATGATATACCCTGTTGGAAAAGGTGTGTTTGTGTCTATATTCGGCACTGAAAGAGCAGGACTCACTATTGCAAGGGAAACACATAACTTTAAGAGGACCATTTATGGTACTGAATTATATTTCACATGTACCCCTGCCAGAAGGAACGTCACAGTCTGTGACACACTTGACATGGCAGATGTGTAACAGGATTTTGTTAAGACTCAAAAGTCATGGAAGGTCCCAAGCAAATTATAAGAAATCAACTAGAAGTAAATATAACAAATATAGAAGTAAATAGAACAAATGTAGAAGTAAATATACCAAATATATCCTTCCCTTTTTTCTGAAGCCCTGGAATTTACTCTTGCAGATGCAGATGGGGTGTGGTTTACTGATGCCTCTGCAAAATTTCAGGCAGGGAACTGGTGGTATAAAGCCGCAGCCTTATACCTTACTTACATTCGTAAGCATGAATGTCTGAGAAGTGGAAGAAGGAGAATAGAGTGTACAGGTGGGGGATCTCTGCACTGTTGTGATAACAGTAAAAGCAGGACCACAGAGCATATATACAGATTCATACGCAGTAGCTCAAGCTCCACTACATTGGGTAGGATTATGGGAGGCTAACAATTGGATACAAAAGACAAAGGATGTCTGGTGCAAGGAAGACTGGCAATATTTGTTGCAACAAGCGTGACAATGGAAGATTCAAATTAGATATGTTAAAGGACATGACCCTTCTCCCACTCCTTCGGCCCAATATAATCAAGCTGTCACCCAAATAGCTACAATTGCCCTAGTGTAGACATCCAATCCCAAATTGCATACTCTTGCAGAATGGGAACACACACCAACTGGGCACAGAGGGATCTCACCACTCATAAGGGGTATGTATGCTGAGGGATGGCCATGCACTAAGAGGCTAGCTCAGGAGGTGGTCACCTCTTGTCCTGAGTGTGTGGCCCAACAAACACACCTAAAGCCTCAGCAGGAGCCTGCTCTTCACTTGAGAGAAAGCACTGAGGCCTGTGGTCCAGTTGGCAAATAGACTATATTGGATCTCTCCCCACTGCCAGGGCAGGGTGGAAAAGGGTATTGTTATTAGTAGAAGGTGTCTCAGGCCTCACCTTTGTGCACCCTTCCAGAGCTGCCACCGGCAGAAATACAAGGGGTTGGAACAATGTTTTTCAGCCTATCTAGAGATCCTCTAGAGATCCAATCAGACAATGGTAGCCACTTTAAGAATAGGCTACTACAAACGTGGGCTGAAACCAAAGACATTAAATGGGTCTTTCATGCCCCATACTACCCTCAGGCAAATGGAATTGTTGAACGTACCAATGGCCTCCTAAAGCAAGCACTGCACTCCCACAAGCCTGGTCCAGGAAGCCGCTTGTGGACAGCCCTGGCCAAAGTAAATCTATCCTTGCCGAACCTGTCGACTCCTCTGGGAGTGCCTTGAGACCTGCAGATTGGGCATACAATATCTTTTAACCACACCACCAAGGGGCTTAAATAAGGAGTCCTTCTGCGTGTGCATAATAACGTCTGGAGCATTCAGACGCCCGATGGCAAGACCCTAAAAATTCCCCAGAAGTGGATCCAGAGGTAACTGTCTGGCCTTTCCCTGCCGAGATGGTTTTCTTTTCTGTTCTGTAGGAATGTCATGGATCAATCCATGACTCAGAATGGCATAATTTGGTTCACTTGTATGGTATACGGTCCTTGTATTCCACTGAGGCCCCATTCCCGGCGTGGCGGGAATACTGGGTGGTGTTAATTGACTTACTGGAGGGAGTGGAGAGGTTTGCCCCTAGGGACCATGTTGGTACGGGTTCATGAAGGTTATTTGAATTTTTGGTGCAGCTGTTTGGCGTGCAGCACCATACCTCTAAGATGGAGGCAGCAAATGGCACTACCCGCAGTGGTGGACTAGACCAGACTCTGTACTGGGAGGGCTTGGTGTAGGGTTGCTACTGGTAGCATGTGGCCGACCAGTTGCATTTTCAGTGGTGTCCCAGGGGCTCGAACCACATCAGTATGAAGTGGCTTGGCCTCTTTTTCCTGACAGCCATTAGCACAGCCCCAGCACCCACTCAGGGAGGGCTTATAAGTAATGTCGTCTTGCAAATGGTAATGGATTTTGCGCAAGATGTAGGCATAAATGATGGTCCATTTTCTGCCTGTATTGCCACTCCCACATCAGCTGAGAGCTCGCCTTTACACCTTTATGGCTCAGGCATTGACATATCAGAATTAATGGCATACCTTTCCAAAACAGAAGTTCCCCTCAATACCACTGAATGCATCCAGGTACATTGTATACCTCTACCTTCAGGTCCCATGTGCCTGAGCCTAAATGAAAGTGAAAGCTGCCTGGACAGGGTAGATGGCTGGACGACCACCACCACCACCCACACTTGGGACTGGGATTGGACCACCCCAAGTAGTGGATTTAATTTAACTCACTTTAATGTATCTAAACCTAACATCTCTGTTTCCCGTACAATGTAATATTGTGAAATGACGGACCCAGGCAAAACATGCAACATGTGGGACACTGATTGGTTCAATTTAGAATTGGTAAAACAGTGACTTCCACAGTGATTTCAAATTCCTTGGTTTCAAATACAAGACATTTCCTAGTACATCCACTTAGGAGGAAAACAAAATCTAAGTAAGTGAGCCCACGCAGTGAATTACTCTAAGGTCCAAGGGTTTAAACTTACCAACCCACTTCAAAGAAAGTGGGCCCTCTGGCCTCATGCTATACATCAAGCTTTATTTATGTGAGAAAAAAATGCTTCTATGGTGGTACGGATGCCCCCGAGTACGGTATGGCTGTGTAGTGATGAATATGCCTATTGTCATTGTTTAACCCCAGTCGGCAACTAAGCACCACACAGCCGCTCACTCACTCCCCTCCGGTGGGATGGGGGAGAGAATCAGAAGAGCAAAAGTAAGAAAACTCAAGGGTTGAGATAAAGACAGTTTAATAGGTAAAGCAAAAGCCGTGCATGCAAGCAAAGCAAAGCAAGGAATTCATTCACTACTTCCCATGGGCAGGCAGGTGTTCAGCCATCTCCAGGAAAGCAGGGCTCCATCACGCATAACGGTTACTTGGGAAGACAAACACCATCACTCCAAATGTCCCCCCTTCCTTCTTCTTCCCCAGCTTTATATACTGAGCATGACGTCATGTGGTATAGAATATTCCTTCGGTCAGTTTGGATCAACTGTCCTGGCTGTGTCCCCTCCCAGCTTCTTCTGCACCTGGCTGGCAGAGCATGGGAAGCTGAAAAGTCCTTGACTAGTGCAGCAACAACTAAAACATCTCTATATTATCAACACAGTTTTCAGCACAAATCCAAAATATGGCCCCATACCAGCCACTATAAAGAAAATTAACTCTATCCCAGCCAAAACCAGCACACTATCCCAGCTTTAATTGGTGGAAAAATGAAACCTGGGAAAATGCCTATCAGCCAGCCACCTACAGTCTATTTTGTTCTAGGAAATGGACGCCCCATATGTTACACCCCTTAACTGGGCATAACTATCAGGTAAAGCGAGAAACACTTACCTGGGAAGAAATGATTGTGAGTCAATGGCTGAAATCTATGATGGGATGGGTGACTGACTGGTTTATTCCACACAGCAACATTAACATTATCATCAGAGATACCCTTGTTCAACTGGGATGTCTGCCTAACAGCACCAGAACATCCTTCACGTTGGTCTACACACAGTTGCAACCCACTGCCAACATAATACTACAAAATAGACTAGCGCTAGACGCCTTCTTGCTCAAACAAGGTGTTTAGACTGGATATTAGGAAATTTTACTTCACTGAAAGGGTTATCAAGCATTGGAACAGGCTGCCCAGGGAAGTGGTTGAGTCGCCATCCCTGGAATTGTTTAAAAGACATTTGGATGAGGTGCTTAGGGACATGGTATAGTGGTGGTCTTGGCAGTGTTAGGTTTACAGTTGGACTCGATGATCTTAAAGGTCTTTTCCAACCTATACGATTCTGTAATTCTGTGATTCTGTGAAGGTGGAGTGTGTACGCTCATCAACACTACAACAGACTGTTTTATCACCATTCCAAGTATCTCTCTCCTGCTTCAGCAGCAACTCAACATAATGAGGAAAGTTGCTCAAGACTCTGAGGCCTTGTGGAATGTACATCACACCAGTTTAACGTCACGACTGTTATCTCATTTGGGACTCAATCTATCTGGATGGTGGGCCTCTATGATTCAATCTTTCTTAAAAATCTTAGTCGTAGTTATCATAGTTACCTCAGTTTTTGGATGTATTGTTAGTCGTATTAAGAATGCATTAGGCATTAATGTTGTACAATGTCAAACTCTTCCCAGGGCAGATCCTGATGATTACGGAGGCATTAATCCTCCTGTGCCAGCCAAAACAACATTCTGAGTTTATATGCATGAGGCAAGAGCTGCTCCCACTGGCACTCCATGGATCTTAAGGTCCCGTCTTCCATAGTTATCTCAACGGGTGGATTGTTGGGAGATGATCCAGACTGAGTGGCAGTGCTTTGGTTGGGGGTCTCATCTCTCATTTTGCTGGGCCCAAGTTTGCCCAGCAACAGTGACATGACACTGCTGGGTGGTGACCACAGAAACCCCCGAGGAAGGGTGTATAAACTGCTCCCTGAGAGCCCAAGTCAAGCACTCCTGAGGAATGGCTGACCCGCGCCTTGGTGATCTCCCCTTACTTGGGACACCAGGTAAGGATACTTTCCTGGGAATTGAGTGGTACCTACTAGGTAGATTATGAGGAGTTTGGCATAGAAGCAGAAGAGTCCCCACTCGCAGGGTGGTGTGATTGTTATCTACTTAGTGTGTGCCTTATCCTAATAAACCTCACTTTGTGCCTCAGACTGGGAACCTTATTCCTTCAAGGGGTAGATAGCTGCAGAGGATCTGATCGCAGCACCTCAGCTATGTCCTTAAATTAAATCAGCGAAATCTGTCTGTTGAAAGAACATTACAGAGTATACTGTAGAAGCTCTTTTTTTTTCTTTTCTTTTTTTTTTAAACCACTTTCATCAATAGGAATATGGATTGCTGAATTTTAATCTAACATTCAGAAGTCAATTTGAGGGGGCAAAAATGAAACTAAAGTTGTTTCCTTCAAGGCTTACCTATTTGCATCTTACTATTATTATTTTTAAATCACTTATTCTTTTTTTCCACAAGTGTACTGGTACTGTCATTGTTGTTAACTTATGCAACACGTTAGAGGTTTGAGGACTTTGACACTTAAAGGAAAAGCTCTATGACTTTGCAGGAAGCCCCTTCACTCTTAAAATGTCCAGTGTGTCTACCGCAGTGAAACTGTGCAAAAGCTCTCATATTAGGAAACTTGCTTGCCCTGTTCTTGGCAGGATATCCGAATGGGTCAATGTCTTTCTAAATGAAATTTCAAACACTGAACTGCTTTATGTTTTAATATGAGGTTACTTGGAGAGTAGTATTATATAATAGTCTACTTGTTCCACCCAAAATGAACATAGTAGAAACCAGAAGACTGAGGAGATTTACTATGTCAGAAAATTGTGATGGGGATGCTGGCAAGCCTCTGATGTTGTGAGACAAGAGTGGAAGAAGTTTTATTTGTTTTGTATATTTTGATTATAAATATTTATGTATTCTTACGCATTCTAGCAAAAAAACAAAGTTGCATTGAAAAATCAGAAAACAGAACAGAAAATGTTTTCCCTCCTTTATCTAGGGAGAGGTCTTACAATTTTTTTTTAAGGTTGTTATTTATTATGTTACCTGTGTAACTTCATAGGAGGAAGATCATATAGGAAGTGGTCATTGTCAAAAGTACCATTGGTGCCATGGTTCCTTGATTATGCTGCTGAAGGAACGAACTCAGATCTCCATTCTTCAGCAGTTACCCTAAAATAAATCCGTCCACTTTTTCCTTTTTTTCTTTTTTTTTTCCCCAAGAGCATTTGCAAGAGGACCTTGTATAATACCAGCTGCTATGAAACACCGACGACAAAGTTTCATTACAATGTTGGTATGTATTGAAGTATTTTCTGAAATAGTTACTTAAAATATCTGATAATAGCTTCCCTAGCAGTTTTGTAATGACTAGTTCTGATGGTAACCTGCATCGGATCTACATATTTCCTTCCTGTTTATCAAAGTCCAATGTGATTAAATTAGTAGAATGAATGTTGTGTCTCTCCAGTAAACCAGAACCTGTCAAAACATCACGGAATGAAATTACAACAACAGTAAAACTTTTCAAAATTTATGAAATTAGTATAATCAAACTGTAGGCAGTAAAAACGCTTCAGTACTAAAGCACGTAGAACTACAATTTTAACTAACATCAGTATATACTTCCTTTGTTAAGCAAAAATACTTAACAGGGGTAATTGATTTTTTTTTCCAGCTAAATACCTTTGTAGGCATACTGTGTAGTAAAACATTAAGAAGATAATTCAGTGGCACTACTGCTTGTACATACTTCTTTAGGAATACTGAATTAAGTCACTCGGAATATATCTGAAGATTTGGAGGAATTTTTGCTTTCTCCTTATCTGAAATATGGAAATGTGTTTTTCTTTACCATTTTTCTTAACCTCTGTTTCTAAATTGACCCCGGATTCATAAATCCATTTCTAGGTCTTTTGCACCCTTTTTCATTCTGAAATCTGGGAGTAGTTTTCTACTTTCTTTTAGGAGTTTTACACTGTGTGCCAGTTCTGAAGTAAATTCAGTGCATAAAACAAATATCAAAATATCTGTATCCTTTAGGAGTGTTCAGTTGACTGATACAGTCAACACCCTTTACACTGAGCTTGTAGCATAGTTGAAACATAAAGGCAAATCTGTCCTGTAAATGATTCTTTAATGACAGGACTAAATTAAATATTGTGTGGGGAAAAAAAAAAAATCTGCACTATTCTGAGATTGAAATCTTGCTGGAGCTGTTCTGAATTAGGGGCCTGATTCTCATCACTTCAGAATAGCTCCGTCAATGTGAACAAAATGTATGTTAGCATCCTGCACTTGAATACTCTTTGCACAAAGACTGACTCCAGTTTCTTGCATCTCCAGGGATACCGATGGCAGTCAGTGAATAAACAGTAAGCTCTGTGCGCTGCAGGGCTTCCCTGTGCTGGGGAGGTGAAGATGCTGTTTCTCCTTTAGCACGAGACAAGTTTGGAGGCTTAAAGAAGGAGGCAGTTCAGCAAAGACTTTCACATTAGGTCTCAGCAGATGCCTGAAGACAGCAAGTCATTAGTTCTTAAGTGCAGAATCAAAAGATATATAAGAAATATCCACTATGAATCATGTCTTTGGGTTCTTCTACTCAAAGTGAAAGATTAGAAATGCTAAGTATGTGACTTGTTCAACTATAATTACTAAGGGGAAATAAAATAAATAAATAAATTTGTTTACCTTGCCACAGAGATTTTATTTATTTTTCTGGATTAATTCTAAAGGTTCATAGAGGTGAACAAAGTCCTTTTTCTAATCTTACTTTTTTAGGGGGTAGAAGAAGTGATAAGATAAACTGAAGACTAGAGCTGCAAGAAGTCTAAATGAAGACTAAATTAAGATTAGGTAATTTATAATAGTACTAGTCTGTCTAGTCCTATTCAGAAACTTTCTGACACCTATTAGTACATTTGTTTTAGCTGGAATATACTTGCATTTTGCAATAGCAGACATCCAGATATAACTTCTGAACTTTTTCTGAGACTTCAAGAGATTACAATTTGATTCTACAGGTATTTTGATCTTTAATATAATCTGTCATCATTTTCTCTTGCATCTTTATGTAAATATTTCAAGTGCTTTGTATCAATTAATCCTAACATACTTTTCAAGATAAAAATCAAATGCATGTAAGTGATTAATTTAAAATAATGACTTGAGTTGTTCAAGAATACAAGAAAATACCAGCTTTCTTCCTCTAGAGACTGGTCCAAATATCAGTGCTAGAGTATGTCTCAGCAGCTCAAACACGTATTTTTGAATCACTACTTTTCTTTCAACTCATTACAAAATTAGAGATAGCCCATTGCAAAATTAGAGACTGTTTATACACTTGGAATGTTTGAATTTGTTTCTGATTTGGGTGTATTTTTAAGTGTAACGTTTTTATGAGCAATAAGCTATATGTTCTGTGCTAAATTATCTCCCATGCGTGTGAGATACTAAAAGCTGAAAGTGCCTTACAGAGCCCCATACATGTTGCTGTCAGCATTTTCTTCCTCTTTTAAAAATGTATTCTTTTCCTAAGTCCCTTCCTTGAAGTGTTATCAAGTCAGGGGGAATAGATGTAGTTTATAAAACTTGGGAATTCATCAAAATTAATTCCCATCAGCAGTTTTCAAAACCCCTTTCATTTACTCTTCCAAGTGTTTACAAATCCTCTAAAATTATCATTCGTTTCCCAAGTCACTAGCAATGATCTTTGTGATGTTTCCTTTTCAACTTTTCAACTGCCAATATAGCTGATTTATGTTCTTTTTTGAAATCTTCCCTTTGGTACCAGTGATAGGGCAATTGTATTTTGCTAAGCAGTAACATGCTAAAAATTAATAGACTTTGCTTCCTACTGACATTGTAAGCTACCCAACACTCCAGGCTGCAGCTGTTTTTTGTTGTTTTGTTTGTTCATTTGTTTTTAAGGAAAAAAAAATACCCATTTCCTTCTGCACATTTGATGTCTCATTTTCTTACATAAATGCTATTAATCTGAGTTATATAATTCATTGATTATTTTTTTTTTTTTCCTCCTTACTGTGGCACATGGAATTCTTTAAATAGTAATAGCCAAAGTACTGGCAAGGCACATAAAGGAGAAAGGGCTATAAATGAATGAACAGACACATATATTTCCCCCTCTTCTTCTTAAGGATGGAACTAGCATAATTAATAGCATAAAATTATTGTTTAGTCAGTGAGTAAAATTATGATTACTGTATTGTCCTCAGAGACAGTTAATTAAAAAATTTTAAATCAATTGATCTGTTATGGAACTCTGAATATTGACAAGCTGTGATTAAAACTCAAGCCAAATGTAATGTTTATAAACTACAGATGGAGTTAACCAAGTAACTCAATTCACTGATGGAAATTTTTAAAATTCCTTTGGAAAGGTGCATCTGATAAAGTTCAGTGCGAAGTTAGGACAAACAAATCTTTTAAAAATTCCAAACTAATTAAAAGGCTAGAATGTTTCCTGGCTTTTCAGTCTTTCATTATTGAGGAAGTAGGTAAATTAGCTTTTACAGATTCATTGCAACTGCTTTATGGGTCTATGCGTCATATAGGGTAATTTCCACCCCTGACTCCTGTTCTCCCACTATATTTTTAGATATTAATGTGATACATAGCTTTACTTCTAATTTTTATTTCTAGAAGGAAGGAAAACTACTTCTTTCATGGTTCTCTAAACCTTACAGTGTCACAGATGATAAAGGGTTTCCATTCCCTTTGTTTGGTCACCAGGTTACCCTCCTCTTTCTTCTGGTTGTGTTGCTGCTGGGTTTTTTTAACTGAATAAATGATTTATTAAAATCAAAGTAGTTTCTGTTATGGTAGTTAAATTCCCTAGAAATAGTCTCCTGGAAATTGCCTGCTAATGCCAAGAACACTTGAAAGGTTTCAGTCTTTTATAGCCATTAGTGATATTGCCTTATTCGCTAGCTGAATGAGCTATGTTATATATCAGCTTTGAATTATTGCAAATCCTAAAGCTTTTCTCAAGATCAGAGGGAAAAAAGGTCAGAGTCCAAATTACTTAGCTTTATATAATTTGTGTTGTGATTATTTTGGTAGCCCAGATTATGAGAATGGACTGCAATACTTTGTTTAACGTGCAAAAATATTGCTGCCCTCTACCATTGCAGTCAACTTTGTTGATGTGTTGGGTCGACCCTGGCCATCTGCAAGACCCCACCCAGCAACTCTTGCACTCCCCCTCCTTGACAGGACAGGGGGAGAAAATAGGATAAAAAAGGGTTTATGTCAAGATAAAGACAGAGACATCACTTACCAATTACCATCACTGACAAAACAGACTCAATTTGGGGAAAATGAATTTAATTTATTGCCCATTAAAATAGGGTCGGATGGTGAGAAACAAAGGCAAAAAATAAAACACCTTTCCTCCTGCCCTCCTTTCTTCCCAGGCTCACCTTCGTTCCTTCATTTCCAACTCCTCGACCTCCTCCTCCCCAGAAGTGCAGGGGGATGGGGAACGGGGGGCTGCGGTCAGTCCACAACAGCTCCTCTCTGCCGCTCCTTCCTCCTCACCCCCTCCCCTGCTCCAGCCTGGGGCCTTCCCGCGGGCTGCAGGGAAACACCCGCCCCACCGGGGTCTCTGCCGGGGCCACAGGGGCCTCTCTGCCGGGGCGCCTGGAGCAGCTCCTGCCCTCCTCCTGTAATTTGAGATTTGTTGCAGATTAGTTTCAAAATTGGTTTGCAGTGATGGCTGTTCATATAGCTTGTAACAAGCACCAAAGTCATAGCTGAATTTTCAACAAGCTACCCTGAGGTGAAAGGGTATTGCATTTGCTGTCAGGTCAGAGAACATTGTTTTAAACTCTCAGCAATACATTTTCTACCTGACCTTGCCACCAAAAAGCAGCTTTGAGTCCCTAAACTTGTTGTCAAAAGCTATAAAAGCTATATTCAGTGACACTTTTTTTTTTTCAATGCCCTCAAATAGTAAAACAGTGTCTTAAAATACTTGGAGGATACTAGTTACAGCTTGTAAGTCCACTTGTGCTAGAACCTTTAACTGTGAAAAAGAAATACTTCTTAAATAGGTCTTGACGGTATTGGAAATGCTAAAAATGACACAGGAGCTGTGCTCCTGACATATTTCAGGATATCCTGTGCCTAAGGTAGCTACATTCCTACAAATTCACTTCTGGTCTGTCTGCCTCAAAGGAGAAAAATTCATTTCCTGTTTCCTTCCACAAGGCTTCTGTAAACATGATTAAGTCCAGTAATTTTTTTTTTTTATTGAAAAGGTTTAGTAAGAAATGAGTTTTAGAGCACAGTTTAAGAAAGGTGCTGACTGTGACAACCTGCAGGAAAATGGCTGCTGACAGTGCCATCAAGTTATGACACCACTGAGATTGCAGGAAAGCTGTAGTACCTCTCAAGAACAGAATCGAAGAGTGGGATCTCCACGCATAGCCCAGCAAATGTTCTATTTTTTGCCATCTCTAGCAGAAGTCCCCTGACCCCCCAGTGCCCTGGAGTGTGAGGTCTGGGGCTTGTGGGGCCTGGGCCTGATACAGGTGGCACTGGCTGCCCTGGCTGCCTGGGGGTGACTCTCCCCTCTCTGGGGTGAACTGGGACTGTGAGATACCATCTGTGCTAACGGTGTGATAGCCACAGTCATTGCTGCATGACAAACCCCAGCCTGGGGTGTCCCAGAGGCTGGGGGTGGGCAGTGAGTGCCAGCCATGCTGCCCTGGGTGCCTGGAGAAGGATGCGGAGGGTTTCTGAGGAGAGGTATGAAAATAAACCTAAGCAGACTTAGGGCTGAGGAGCAGGAAATCCCTTCCATAGATAGTGAACACCGTATTTCTCCTGGGAGAGACCTCAAGAAGGTGATGCCTTGTCATAACCATGCCTACTCTTGTTGCCGGGGTCTGAAACTCTCTGCTTTAGGACCCAGAGGAGCCCTGGAAGGGTAAGCAAAACACCAAATCAGCGGGGTAGAGACAAGGTTAGGTTTTTTCTGTAGAAAAAAATTCCTTGTATCATTGAGACTTTCCTGTAATAATTTGACCTAGTTGTGTTGTATGTAGACTAATAATTTTGTGTTATTGGTCTCTTAAAACATGTATTAGACTGTCAATTCTTAGCTCCATAGCATGCATTACACTCAACGTTCCGCCATGAGCCTCCTCCTTGCAGGTTGTTTGGATTTCCTTGAGATCTGCTCTTTCCCAGATTACAAAATGAATTGGCATAAAATTTGGATAAGAAATTTTCTTTGCAATGTGCTTTTCCCACACTCGGAGAATTCTGAGCTGTGTGAGCTGGAAAGGAGGTCTCAGCTTCAGAGACTGCACCAAAAATTCAAGTTAGATGCTCTTGGGAATGTTTGTTTAGAAGACTTTAGTTGTGCGAGGCTAGTTAAACAATAGGTAGTGCTTTGTAATGATGAACTCATTAATCTAGGAATATAATAGAAAACTCTTAAGTATGTAAGGACTTTTTGACATATATGTAGCACCCTATATATAGCTGATTGTTATCTATATCTGTTTCACTGAATAAAAATCAGGGCACCTTCTGTCTTGCTGCTTAATATAGGTACCTAGCTATTAGCTGAGTCTTATGAATGTAACTTGTGTTTCTTGCCTTGGCATATTCTGACAAACTTTGTTGCTGTTGAGTGACCTACTTTACCTGCTATATTGATTTTCTTTAAACCTATTTCTTTGTTTTGTTTTGGGAAGCTAGCATGCACTTGTACTGGCCACAGTATTTTATACATGTCTATCTAGATATAGTGTTTTGAACTGCCCCAATATGAAACTTTGGTCTTAATCATACTCAGTCTTCAGTACTGATTTTTTAAGAGAGCAGAATTGGGCGGGGGGGGAGGGGGGGGAAGGAGGGCTAATTGGGAAGAGTGAATTGGGAGGGATGGAGACATTAATAATTTCTTGGTGACGTCTGTGCTTGCTTCTTTGTGCATTGTTCCAGTGTTCACATGCTGACGCTTACCTTGGTTAGATGTATCTTGTTCACTCTCCTATGGCAATGGAAACAGTACTTTTTTATTTTCAGTTACCTTGTTCATTTATTCGAACTTGATAATAAACATATTGGCTATCTTAGCATTCCTCCTATTGATGTAATAGCTTGAACTGAGTGTTGATTTAAGCAGGCAGTGCTGCCACCCCTCTTTTAGGCCACTGTGTTCACACATCTTAAGGCAGAATTATAGAATCATAGAGTATCTCATGTTGGAAAGGATCCATAAGGATTATGGAGTCCAACTCCCTGCTCCTTGCAGGACTACCTAAAGCTAAACCATATGACTAAGAGCACTGTCCAGTCGCTCCTTGAACTCTGACAGATTTGGTGCTGTGACCACTTCCCTGGGGAGCCTGTTCCAGTGACCGACCACCCTCTCAGTGAAGAACCTTTTCCTAATGTCCAATCTGAACTTCCTCTAAAGCAGCTTCATTCCATTTCCTCGTGTCCTATCATGGGTCACCAGAGAGAGATCTGCACTTCTCCCTCTGCTGCCCCCCTTGAGGAAGTTGTAGACTGCAACGAGGTCGCCCCTCAGCCTTCTCTTCTCCAAGCTGAACAAGCCAAGTGACCTCAGCCATTCCTCATAAGTCTTGCCCTCAAAACCTTTCACCGTCTTGGTTGCACTCCTCTGGACACGCTCTAATAGTTTGATGTCCTTCTTATATTGAAACACCCAAAACTACACACAGTACTTGAGGTGGGGCTGCACCAGTGCAGTGTAGAGTGGGACAATCACCTCCCTCGGCCAGCTAGCTATGCTGTGCTTGATGCACCCCAGGACACGGTTGGCCCTTTTTGCTGCCAGGGCACACTGTTGACTCATATTCAAGTTGCCATCAACCCAAACCCCAAGATCGCTTTCCACGGGGCTGCTCTCCTGCCTCTCATCCCCCCAGTTTGTACATATAACCAGGATTACCCCACCCAGGTGGAGAATCCCACACTTGCTCTTGTTAAATTTCATACAGTTCATGGTTGCCCAGCTCTCTAGTGTGTCCAGATCTCTCTGTAAGGCCTCTCTACCCTCGAGGGAGTCCACAGCTCCTCCTAATTTAGTATCATCGGCAGACTTACTTAGTGTATGTTCGATTCCTGTGTCCAGATCATTTATAAAAACATTAAAGAACACTGGCCCTGAAATCAAGCCCTGGGGAATCCCACTGGTGACTGGCCACCAGCCTGATGTAACCACATTTACTATAACTCTTTAAGCCCGACCCATCAGCCAATTACTCACTCAACGTATTATGGACTTGTCCAGCTGTGTGCTGGACAGTTTATCCAGAAGGATACTGTGAGAGACAGTATCAAAAGCTTTGCTAAAATCCATAAACCCCACATCTGCTGGTTTCCCTTGGTCAACTAGATGGGTGACCTTGTTATAAAAGGAATTAAGTTGGTTAAGCAGGACTTTCCCCTCGTGAACCCGTGCTGGCTATGACCAATGACTGCGTTGCCTCTCAAGTGTTTTTCAGTAACTCCCAGAATAACCTTCTCCATAATTTTACCAGGCACTGAAGTGAGACTGCCAGGCCTGTAATTACCAGGGTCTTCCTTCTTTTCCTTCTTGAAAATTGGGACAACATTTGCCAGCTTCCAGTCAACTGGGACCTCTCCAGACTCCCAAGACTACAGAAAAATAACGGAGAGAGGTCCCGCAATGACATCAGCCAGCTCTTTCAGTACCCTGCAGTGAATCCCATCGGGACCCATAGATTTATGTGCATCCAGCTGGATGTCCATCTATGTCCCTATTTGTGAGGTGACCAACCTCATCAAGTAACAGACCAATGTTATCTCAGGTCCTCCTTTTGCTGTTTAACATATTTTAAAAATCCATTTTGTTGTCCTTTACAGTGCCATTCAGCTTGAACTCTAATCGAGCTTTGGCCACAATAATTTTCTCCCTACAGTGGCAAACAGCATCTCTGTAGTCCTCCTGTGTCGCCTTGTCCTTGCGTCCAATGTCCGTACACTTTCCTTTTCCACCTAAGTTCTAGAAGATTCCTGCTTATCCAAGCCTGCCTTCTGTCCCACTTGCTTGACTTCCAACACTTTGGAGTTACCTGCTCCTGTGCTCTTAAGCAATGACTCTTAAAAAGTGACCGGCATTTATGAACCCCAATACCTTCAAAAGCAGATACCCAGGTATGAGAGACTGAAAGAGTTAATGCCTCAAACATTGTGACGAGGCAAGGCGTGGTTTGCATGGCGATGGCAGGGGTCGGCTAGCATGGGACCTGGAGAGCAGGATGTGGAAAGTGTGTTGGAGGACGTACAGTTCCAGGTTCTGATGTACCTTACATAACAACTTACCGTATAGGGCCAGAGGTCACACAGAGTTTATCTGAGGAAGAGGCTTCCGACCACCCGAGAGACCCCTCGCGTGCAGCACACCCCCCACCCCATCCCTCCCCCAGTGCCTGCGCAGAAGATTGAGAACTTTGTAGGACCAGAACCATATAATTCCTCAAGCGGCATAGCCAGAGGCAGGGATTAGAGTATAAAAGACACACCTCGCAGGAGCCAGGTGCGCGCCCATCACCAGAGGATTGCCATGCCTGTCATCGTCATTACAGGATCCAAGGGTGGTGATATCTCTCTTTATCTCTCCTTATCTCTCCCTTTTCCTTTCCTTTCCTTTCCTTTCCTTTCCTTTCCTTTCCTTTCCTTTCCTTTCCTTTCCTTTCCTTTCCTTTCCTTTCCTTTCCTTTCCTTTCCTTTCCTTTCCTTTCCTTTCCTTTCCTTTCCTTTCCTTTCCTTTCCTTTCCTTTCCTTTCCTTTCCTTTCCTTTCCTTTCCTTTCCTTTCCTTTCCTTTCCTTTCCTTTCCTTTCCTTTCCTTTCCTTTCCTTTCCTTTCCTTTCCTTTCCTTTCCTTTCCTTTCCTTTCCTTTCCTTTCCTTCCTTTCCTTTCCTTTCCTTTCCTTTCCTTTCCTTTCCTTTCCTTTCCTTTCCTTCTTATAAATGTGCCAATAAGATTCCACCATTGACAACCCCTCTATGCTTTCCCAGTTTTCCTAGTTGATGCGTTCCATGTTCAAGTTGCTCCCACCACAAACAAAGTGCCTAATTGTTCATTTGGTGTTGTTTCACCTTAATTTAGTCCAAGGGAATTTGCGAATCTGAGTCACTCCCAAGTGGAGTGGAGAGGGACCTGGCAGGCAAACGCTGAGTCTGCCGTGTGTCTACTGTTATCATCCTCATAGCCCTTAGACATAAACCATTGACCAAGTCTGAGACTAAGACTGGATCCAGCCACACCTAGAGTCCTGTCTGAGAAGGAGTTTAGAAAGCAAGGGGGTCCTTTCTGAACCTCGTGACTCAACAGGAAGGCCACCTCTTTTCCCTTAGCCACACGCCAGACTCACGCCCTTCACATGACATATTCGGCATCACGATTTTCCTTCTACCTCCCCCCCAGTGGGACGTGACACCAAGGGACCTTACTGACTAGCTCCTTCAGCTGCCCAAAGTCTGCTCTCCCCATATCCAGGGTTGAAGTTTTTCTGGCAGTTTTTCTCCTGTCACCAACGACCTGAAACTCAACTACTTCGTGGTCACTGTGACCAAGACAGCCACCAATCACCACTTCACCCACAAGACCCTCTCTGTTTACAAACAACAAATCTAGGAGGACACCTTTCCTAGTTGGCTCCCTTAGGACCTGCACCAAGAAGTTATCTTAAATGTGCTTCAGAAATTTCCTGGACCTGTTTGTGTCTGCTGTATGACATTCCCAATTGATGTCTGGGAAGCAGAAATCACCCATAAGGACAAGGGCAGTTGATCTAGAGATATCCCTTAATTCCTTGTAGAATAATTCATCAGTGTTGTCTTCCTGGCTGGGTGGTTTATAGCAGACTCCCATAACAACATCCAGTTTATTTGCTTTCGCCTTCATCCTTAGCCAGAGGCTCTCAACCGTGTCTTCACCAACTGTAAGCGCCATACAATCCAACCCCTCCCTTACATACAGCACCACCCCCCCACCTCGCCTGCCCTGCCTATCCCTCCTGAAGAGCCTATAAGCATCCATCACAGCACACCAGTCACAGGACTCATCCTCCCAGGTTTCGTTTATGCCAATGATGTCGTAGCTCTGGGACTGTGCCAAAGCTTCTAGCTCCTCTTGCTTTTTTCTCATGCTGCGTGCATTAGTATAAAGACATTTCAAATGTGCTCCAGTGTACTCAGCACATCATGGAGCAGACTGAAGGACCTCACTAGCACACCGTCCCTCAAACATTGGTGTGCCACCCCCAGGTTTGTCTCTAGCAAGCCTGGTTTTATCCCTTTCCCCCTTCAAACCTAGTTTAAAGCTCTTTTGTAGATGAGCCCTGCTAACTCTTGCGCAAAGATCCTTTTCCCCCTTTGAGAAAGGTGTACCCGGTCTGTCGCTAGCAGGCCTGGTGTCTTGTAGACCAACCCATGATCAAAAAACCCAGTCGCAGAGCCAGGTATGGATTAACTGGGTCTTCTTATTTCTTCCTTCATCATTCCCTGCAGCTGAAAGGATAGAGGAGAACACTACTTGTGCTCCTGATCCCTTCACCAGTCATCCCAAGGCCCTGAAGTCTCTCTTGATTGCCCATGGACATACTGCAACTTCATGGCTGCCTATGTGAAAAAGCAATAATGGATAATAATCTGAGGGCTGTACCAGAGCAGGAAGTTTTCTCTTCAACCCAGGCCCCGGGGAGGCAGCAGACTTCCCTAAGAAGTGGGTCAGGTCAGCATATTGGGCCTTCTGTTCCCCTCAGAAGGGAGTCTCCTATGACAATGACCTGTCTTTTTTTCTTTAAAGAGTGGTTTTGACGAAGGGCACAGGCTGATGTAACCTTGGCAACACCTCCAACATAGATGGACCATTGTCCTCATCATTGTTTGGTACCACTTGCAAAGCCTAGTACCTATTATGCAAGGGCACCTGGGAAGGTGGGGTAATCATGAAGGAGATGCACCTGCTGCGCCGGGCAGGAATTTGTTGCCATTGCCCCCTATCCCTTATGTCACTGCATTCTGCAGGGCAGAGAGAGGGTAGGGAATCCTCCATATCATGTGTCCTGTCTGCCTGACAGGTCTGTCCCAGGGAAGGTAGGGTGCAATTCCGTCCCTCAAAACTATCTCTCTCTCACACTCCCTGATACCCCTCAACCTACTCACCTCCTCCCAGAGCTCTGCCACTAGGCAGAGGAGTTCCTCTACCTGGGCACACCTCCCACAGGTGTGCTCACTGCTGCCGTCCGGTACTGGCACAAGAGCAGGGCACACCCTGCAGCCTGGCACCTGGGTGCCAGCGTGTTCCCACCAGAGCTCTGTCAGCAAAGCTGCGTCAGTTGCTGCGGGTGCAGAGTTTAGGGAGGCCATGGCTTTCTGCCAGGTAGATACCATTGCTCCCTGGTCCAGCCAGCAGAGCTACAGTGCCCTTCTATGCAAACTGCCGCGCCATGCTCTGTTCGCTATCGCTGCCCAGGAGTTTCTTTTGTACGTGTGGGGGGGGGCTTGGCCGCCGTTGCTCCTGGCCCCACCCAGGCCTTGTCAGCTGCTGTCACGCAAGCTGTGGGTTCCTGGAGGGTCTCTCCGCTCCCCTGAGGTTTCCCTGGTTCAGGAAACCCCCCAGGCACCAGAGCTGCTTGCCTCAGCAAGATGAATGCAGAGAGATTGTGCAGGCAGGATATATACAACTTAAATGCATAAAGTAAATATTTACTGGTACACACATGTACATAAAAGATAGTCAAGGCTTAGTGAGCTCTTGGGTTAAGCATTTGTATGTTCACCACCACTAGTAAACTATCCAAAGAGGCTTTCCTCACATATGTTGGTCAGGAGGGGAAGGGCCGTCTCCAGTGTCCTCACCATTCCTGAGCTGCTGTGTGCAACTAGCGCTGATGCTGATGACTTGGCCAAATGTTTCCCAACTAGCCTCCTCATTTATTTACTTTTAAATTATTTTATAGCTTACCCTGTTGGTGCTTTTCCTCTTGAATCTTTTAGTTACTGATGATCCCCATCTCACTCAATTTAACCTCTGTCTGGAGTTTTAGCTTATTTTTCTCCAAAATTTCCTACAGTATTTCTCACTATTTAACAATTTTTAGTGAAATCTGAGCTAGGGTCATGCAGCTGTGCCACATCAGAGCTGGATCTTGGATTCTTGATACACAAGCAGCTAAACCTCTGTGTGAGGAGCAGGAAGTTTAAAGCAGGGGACTAAAGAGAGGGTTACAGCTCCACCCCTCAAAGACTTAGTGTATTTTGAACCATGGTGACATTGACATGGCTATGCTTGGTAATAGGGTCTGGTATCAGGCTGAGCTTCTGCTTGCTCCTCTGCCTAGTGGGAGGTAGCCACCAGCAGGGTTAAGAATCTTCTTAGCAGTAGCAATAACAGCTAAACTTAGTCTTGCCCCTGTTACCATGGTTCATGCAGGATGTGATGCTGCTGTGAATTCAGGCCTTGAGCTGTGATTTGATTCAGCTTTTCTTAAAAACAAAGACATATTAATGAATGCTTGACATTTTCCTGATGTTTGTTAGTTCAGGACACCAAAATTAATAAAAATCTGTCTCTAGCATTAGTAGTTACAAATGTAATTTTACCTATTAGATGATATAATGCTCTGTAGTATATATATAACTTTAAGTACACAAAAATATTGTTAAATACTGGCTTTTATATATATGTGTGTGTCATATATATCACTGAAGAGCAATCAGTGAGGGACCAGTTGTGCTAGGGAGACATTTGGATCTGTCTACTAGATATGGATATTGTTTCAGTCCCCTTTCTGTGTTGGGAGGGCAATAAGAGCTAAAGAAGGTAGTGAAGTAATTAGGGGAAAGGAAGTAAATGGTGGGGGGATTACAGTAGGGAACCACTGAAATGGCAGACAGTCACTTTGGGATAGACTTTCTCTAGATGTGTGTCATCCATGCTGCTGCTGCAAAAGCAAACAATGTATGTGTGACATTGCTTGCAATCAGTCTGCAAGCTATCTCTATGAAAACATGGTAAAAAAACTTACCATAAAATGTTCCAGTTGATAATGATAGATTCTAAATGTTTGCTTCTACCTGATGGAAAAAAAATCAGACTTCTATTTAAAAAAAAAAAAAAAAAAAAAAAATTCTTTCAAACTGAATAGGGAAATGAGATTCCTTCAAAGGATCTTCTGCATTTATTAATAACATGAATGAATTTGCAAGGCAAAGAAAGATTCCTTCAATTATTTTTGTGTAGAACATTGAAATGCATGACTGTTCAGACAATTGGATGTGATCTAATGTAATCAAGAGTACCAGTCTACTGTGATAAAACTGTAATAGATGATTGTGTGGTCATAAAGGATGTTTAGAATTAGTGGATCAGTTCCTATGTTATCAAATATTTAAATTACTAGCATACTTGGCATTGGTATAACTGACAGTAGAAAGTTGGTGAGTACCTACCAATTATCTCAGCTGATGATTTTTTGGCAAGTTCAACTCAGGAATGAATTTTGGTTTGTGTGCCAAAGTTAATTGCCTTCTCCTAAATTGGTTCTTCCCTTGCTTAAATGAGGATAATAATTATTTGGAGGGAAGCCTTTAAAAATTTCAGAAGGTGTGTTTGTAGAAATACTAATTTTAAAGGTCTTGTACTTGACTTCAGCATCGTTAGTGATCTCTCTTTGTTCTGTAATTATAACAATGAAGACGGTAAACCTTTACATTCTCAGCTTGATATAAAAGAAATTTTTCAAGTCAAAGTAGTTGACAATGTAAGATTTTTCTCTGTAAATGAATAGTTTTCCTTTACTCAGAATTTGTTTTTTGCTAGTGTACGTGTGCTTCTTTTCTCTCGCTCTTTTAAAACTGGCTTTTTATCTTAGGCATGTCTTCAATCTAAACTTCTAGTTGCAGAACATCAGAGTGAATAATTACAGTGAGATGCTATTGCAAATAAAATAGCAATATAAATTAGTTTTTCTGAAGTTTTACTAATCCCCCCCCCCCCCCTTAGTGTGTTCTTCCTCCATTGTTGGAAGCAGTAAACAATGTACTTGTTTATATCTGATATATTGGGTTGCCTCAGGATATATGAAGCTCTCATGGGATATTTTTACACTTGGATGCCATGTCTTCTGCTCCCCCAAAGCATTCTTTCTCAAGGTCAGTTGTAGTTTATTCATACGTTAGCAGACAGAACATTGTTTCAAAAGCAGTTGAACTAATAAAGTCCCATTTCCTATGGGTATGTGCTCTACATCCTCTAGGGTTTCTTCCCTCTCTTCTCTTCATTGAACCCTAGCTGTTCCTCAAGCTTGTAACTTCTGTCACTGGACAGAGGACAAGAGTGGCTCTGCTCTAGTGGATCATTGTGTCCTTATGGCCAATGTCTGTTGCCAAACCACGTGTGACAGCTGCATTCATCTTGCATTTCCCACTGCAGGGACTTGCTCTGTCTATACAAAGCCTGTGGAAATTTGATTCTTATTTGGGGTCTTTATTGCTCTGTCAAGTCTGGTTGAAATAGTCCAATCGGTCAAAAGTTTACTAAGATTATGCTGAGTTGGCATAACAAACTGAAGCACGGATAGGCAAGCAATCTTAGGAAACTTTGGAAAATTCTGCGATTTATTTCATTTATCTGCACTCATCCAATAATGTTGAATAAGCAATGAAATTTCTGACATATCTCTAACAGTTTAATAGAAGACACTATTTTCCTTAACGTCATCACATTTACTATCATAGCCATGTATTAGGTTCCAGTTCAACAGCTCTTATAATTTAGTTTTGACAAATTGATATCTCACTTATTGTTGAAGTATTTTTCTTATCACATTGTGGTTAGTAAAGGCCCTCTTTTGTTACCATTTCATCACATTTTCTTCCTAAACTATCACTTCATCTTATGTACAGTGATTGGCTCTGGTTTAGTACCTTTTAAAATGCGTACTAAACACAAGCCATAGATCTTATGGTTCATATAAAAATGAGTATATTGTTCAGCATTGCACAGCATGATTGAACATGTCCATGATAATTCCTGATGTGTACAAAGACACTTCAGTGGCTGTCATTTTTGTGATCACTTAAATGAAAAAATCTTTATCTGCACAGATGGCTTTTCCTAGGCGTCTTTTAGTGATCTGACTAATTTTCTTTTGGAGTACAAATTGCATATGTTGTAGATAAAATAAGCTGGCTCTCATGTCTAACGATTATATTTTAAAAGAATATTAATATAATCTTAGTATCAATCTTAATGTTTTCTTGAGCAATAGCTAGTTTTAAAAGTTCAATGTACTTTTAAACATCTGATCAAACTATGAGTTCAGATCTTAGTTTAGAATTATCTTTCCTTGATATAATTTGGATAACAAAGTCTTGGTGAGTGAAGTGAGCTAAAAAAGTAATAGCCTGTCTCTAAGAGTCCACATAATTGCAGAGCTATCTGTAAGATAAATTATTTTTTGTGCTGCTTAAACTAAGGAAAAATGAGAACTAATAAAGAAGCAGGACGTCTAGTTTGCTTATTCAAATCAAATGTCCTGTGTGCTGCAAGAATGTTAAGTTGTCAGAAAACGTCCTTTTGAATTACTGCAGGTGCAGATATCTCCTCTGTTCTTCATTCTTAGAGTGAATGTCCGCAGCAGTTCTAGCTTCAGCTAGGCTGTGCTTCAGCACAGGCTGTGCAAATCTATATGATGGCGTGTTTGTGAAGCCTTTGTTGTCACCTAAACATGAAATTAACTTATTCAGCCAGATTTTTATGTGGTATTTTGAGGTGAGGGTTTGTTTATGTTTTGACTTTAAAAATCCATGCATTGTAATAAAACTGCTTCTCAAATAGCCTTCACCTTGCATGCTAATTTTTTTGCAATTTATGTTAGGCCTTTTTTTTTATGTAAATGCATACTTAGAGTGCAAATATGCATTTGGTAGTTCACTTGTCTTCTGATTGTGTTTATATGTCACAATTACTACAAATCTAAAAATATTTTTGCTGGCTTTTTGTCCTTGAAATTGTCTCTTTCTTGATCTTTTATGGGAAAAATAATTTGAATACCCATACTAGTTTAGATCTTGTGTGGAACTATGAGATGGTCCTCTAAATGCTTTCACTTCAAACAGTTTTAAATGCCTCTTGGGAGAAGAGGAAACTTGTTCAGGGTGTATGATTTATTCAGAATGGATGCATCTTTGATCACAGCAATGTTCAATAGGTACTGCAATATTTCAGCAGAGAAAGTGTATTTGTATCATTTGTACAAGCAACAAGTTTTGACCAAATTTTCTCATACATCTCAAAAAAATATATTTTTGTCCAGAAGCTTTTTGATTGTGTGCTAAATTTCTAAATGTTTTTTACTATTTTCTCTTCACTATGTCTACCTAGGTTCTACTCCTGGCTCTTCTTTTGCTTCCACAACTTAAGAGTGGTTTATGGCACTCTCAAACCTTCAATAATTTATGTAAATACAACTAAAATAAAGATTATGTAATAAAGAACATCTTAAAGTCTCCTATGCAAATTTCAACAGGCAAAACAATTCAACATAATTCAACAAAAGAGTAATTCTCAAGTTATCTCAAAAGATAAGTAACGGTATTTAAGGATTTACCCAACAGTTTGGTTGGTTTGGGTTGGGTTTTTGTTTGTTTGTTTTTAATGGTTCACAAATAACATGGGTATGTTGTTGTATAAGTGGCCAGTTTAAGTAGTAGTACAACAGGTTCTCTGTGTTGAACCTCTGTATTCAAATACTTCTTGCCTTGCAGTGGACATCTTTCTGTTTTCCTAGCAAGGACTGGTGCAACAGCATACTGTCATTCACAGGTAAAAAACAGATTTCTGTCCAGGTGCATCTACCATTTGGATTGCCTAAGATTGCCTACTGTGATCCAGCTTGGGCCCCAGTTTGGGTGCTGCTACTGCTGGGTTTCTGTGGTATTCCTGAGCAGTCTCTTCTTTAAAAAAGTATTCAGTAGCAAGGTTCATCACGCCAATTCTGCACGAGCACTTTTGTATTGGCATTAGAGGTGACAGGAGCAATGCAGGAGCATGAACAAAGATATGAAAAGCCAAAAGATGGTGATGGTTTTTATGAGGATCATGAATCATCAAATGTGACATGAGTCTTGAGTACAGCAAAGATAAGGAACAGATAACCTTATTCTGCTCAATATTGTATTTGGTAAAGTCAAATAAGGGAGGCTTATGCCAAGACATTTCTCTTCAAAAAAAGAGATTAGGACAACACACACAACTTTAACAGATGTGTCAGGGTTTATAAAATTGAACTACACTCCAAGAGACTGATGTTGTCTTCTCTGGATGTTTCACAGAGTAGCAGATCCTTCAGCAAGCTTTCTATCTTGTTTTTGCTGTCTGGGCATTCTATATCTCCTGGACTGCTGTGTGCTATATGACATCTTTGGGACATACTTGGCTGTATTCTGACATCTTACATGCCAGCTCTTTAACTACCCCAGGATGAAGTGCAACAGACCCAGATAATCAGAGAATAGGTGGTTTACTTGAAATACATTCTCTATTCATTTTGATGTGTGGCTCAATTGTGATGCTTCAAGAACAACAGAGGAAGTACAACATAAAGTCAACTTTAAAAGGAATAAATATTTTTTAGATAAGTATTAGTAAATAGACAATGTCCTTATATGAATTTATATTTGTGTGTCATGCTTTTGATTCTGGAGGATAAACACAGGAAAAGCAAAATACACAGAAGCATACAGTTTCTAAATGCTTGAATGTGCAAACATTAATGTGCTTGAATGTCCACAAAATTTATAGACAAAGGTGATGTCGTGGTTTAACCCCATCCAGCAACTAAGCGATATAACACAGCTGCTCACTCACTCCCCCCTGGTGGGACAGAGGAGAGATTCAGAAGGGTACACGTGAGAAAACTTGAGGGTTGAGACAAAGACAGGTTAATAGATAAAGCAAAAGCTGCGCATGCAAGCAAAGCAAAATAAGGAATTCATTCACTACTTCCCATGGGCAGGCAGGTGTTCAGCCATCTCCAGGAAAGCAGGGCTCCATCACATGTAATAGTTGCTTGGGAAGACAAACACCACAACTCCAAACATCCCCCTCTTCCTTCTTCTTACCCCAGCTTTTATTGCTGAGCATGATGTCATTATGGTCTGGAGTATCCTGTCAGTCAGTTGGGGTCAGCTGTCCCAGCTCTGTCCCCTCCCAACTTCTTGTGCACCCCCAGCCTACTCGCTGGTGGGGTGATGTGAGGAGCAGAAATGGCCTTGACGCTGTGTAAGCACTGCTCAGCAATGGCTAAAGTATCAGTGTGTTATGAACACTGTTTTCATCACAAATCCAAAACATAGCCCCATACTAGCTATATGGGGCATACTATATATATACTATATGGGGCATACTTATACATACTATAAAGAAAATTAACTCTATCCCAGCCAAAACCAGTACAGGTGACAAAGGAATCTTTTCCTAATTCTTTGAAAATATGAGCAATGGAATAATGGTGTTCAGCCAACTTTGGAGACCCCATTAAGAATGTAGCAAAACATTTTCAAACTCTGAATGTAATCACAGAAGTATTCCACGCTGACAAATAGGTATACAACTGGCTGTCTGAAGGATGAAAATTGCTGCTGATAATTCTCAAAGGCCATTTTCTAATTGCATCTACCTATCACATATGCTGAAAACTCATTGTCTATAAACCAAACATCTAATTTTGACATCTATTACCATGGTATCTGAACACCTTGTATTTCAATTTTGGTAATTATAAAAAGGCATAAAATTTACAAAGGCGTGATGGGGACTTCAAAACATTTCACAGGACTAAAAGAAACACTACAAAGTAAAAAAAGATCTAAGCTGAAATTTGGCTATAATTAGGGCATAATAATTGTCTTATTTGTTCATGGAATTTTTTGGTAGTGCATAAAATTAACAAGCAAAACACCTGTCAGAAATGTGTTGGCAAGCAGGGTTGTATCAGCTCAGTGTAGTTCTGAAGTATTATCAGGTAAAATCTTTGAATACAGAATCCTTGATATTAAACACTGTGTGCACCATCAGCAGCAGTCCTCTCTCTGAGATGCAATTAGAGATTCTGAGCTTCACTCTAATATCATAGGTATAGAAATAAGGTATAGAGTGAAATTAATGTCAGAACAGAGTTTTAAAAGGTAGGGCATTTGCAAGTTTGTTGGTTATGTTTCATATGGAGAGAGGACAGTAAGTTTTGTTGTTTGTTTTTTTGTTTTTTAATCCATTTAAGAAGGTATGCTCTTCTTTGAGGTATGTATACACACCAAAAGAGAATCCAAGAGTTCAAAACTTCCTTTTTTTCTCACTGTTTATTTCTAGCGATAAAACATGTTGAGTGATAATTTTTGACTGACTGAGGTATAAACATTGCAACATTACTTAACTACTGATTTACAATTCATCTGTCTTACAGTAATGCAAAAGTTCTTTCTGAGAAATAAATTTGTTCCCTACCTTGAAGTGTTCTGGGTTTGGATTCACAAATATGAAACAATAAAATATATTCAGTTTGGAAGATGGACCACTGATGCCAATGAGCTTAATATGACTTCAACAGGTCAAGAATTGAGCACATCGACACTTTCTTGAGGGGGAGTAAGTAGGGTTTTCTTCTCTTCCAGATTCTTTATATTAACACAGTCTTTTCAGATGGAAGGAAATAGGGATAACAAAATCTATCAATACTTCTCCCAAGGATAGTGGAATATGGCAGACATAAAAACTGAACCAAACTTCCACTGGAAGCTTAAATGCATAACAGTTTTATTGCTGAGAAAGTTCAGTAATAACATCCATTTTTCATTTTGTGTCACTATAAGAAAGGTACAGATAATACTACCAGACTCTTTAGTATTCTGGGTTTGAATGTTCGCAATGTAATTGTTTACACTGAGACTGAAAATATTAATTCATCAAGTCAGGAGGTATATTTTAATATGTATAAAGTGGTATGCTATATATATGAATGTTCTGAAAAGAAGGGGATTTATAAATTTTGTTTAAAAAAATGAAATGGAGATCTGATGAATACTTGTTGAAAATTCAGAATGGCACAGGAAATCTGACAGCTGGAAGCTTAAATAAGCTTCACTTATTATTATTTTTTTAAAGTGTGTTTTATTAAGAAGTCAGTGGAATGCCATGACTGAGAATGATGATTGTTGGACCACTATTCCAAAGAAATTAAACTTGGAGAGAGACTTAAATGAAAAGATGACCTTTTCAAAAAGGTCGGTTTGCATTAGTGGCATCATCTACTTGTCACTGTTTTCTTCAGGACAAAAAAAAAAAAAGAAAAAAAAGGGAAAAATCTGAGCATTGGCAATGTTTCTCAATGCTACGTGATAATGGCACCTTCAGTAGCAGGTCCATTGTATTTATGTCATTACATTATCTGACTTCAGTATTATGTTTGTCAGCTGCCCCTTCTGATTCAGCAGTCCTACGTGCTGGTGAGATGTAACAGCTAATACATGTCTTGGAGCTTAAAAGAAATATTCTTTCTGCTTGTCTGATGAGAGAGTCAGTCATTGCCAGAAGGGCACAACCACTACCCTGCACTTTGGGAAGGGAGTCTGTCTCTAACAGACTGACTGTAACATTAACTTCCACTGAAACAGCTTGCTTCTCTTGCATACTAGCACCACAGATCCTGTAGGCAATTGTAATTTCTTCAGCCTGTAAGGAGACCCTAGAATTCAGAAACCTTCCAGGAAGATGCTGGCTCTGGAGCAAAAGCTTCATAGTGAGAATATTCATATTTCAGATCTGGCAATGGTCATAGGAGATGAACAGTTACAGTTCTGCAAGAGTGCTACTGGCTGTTTGAAAAGTTACTGCAAAAGGAACAACTAAAGGCTGAGAGCTTTGTTCTTTCAACTTACCAAGTCCTGGGAGTATCTTTCTGTTATAAAAGAAATCAGAGAAACTCTACTCTCAGCCTTGTCTTCACTGCAGGTTCTCTCAGCTTTTTCAGAGGATGAAAAATCAACACCATCATAATTACTGCCTCTTTAAAACAGCATGTCTGATGTGTTTATTGGGACTGTTTGTCCGTTGTAAAGACACAGATGATTAGTTACCCTCCCAAACCTCTTGATAACCTCCTTCATTTCAGAGTGTTACAGTAGGTTGCAAAGGCATCAAGTAGGGTGTTCTGTTCAATTCCACATGTTTACATACTCCTTCCCTATCCTTTTTTAAAGAGATACATTAAGTATAATGTTTTCTGTCTTGAGAAGTTCTGTCTTGAGAAGTTCAGTCTTGTTATTGGACCCAACTCAGTCCATCTGACATATCCATGACCGTGTGGGAAATCCTTGGACTTCTAGATCCTGTGCCAACATCCAAAACCTGACTTTGGTGTCTTTCAAGTAGCGTATCAGTCCATCATACACCAGTGGAGAAAGTGCAAGTCCTTCTGGAAGTCAGAGTTTTGCCTTTAGATTAGTGCCAAAATCTGACAAGCTTAGATGTTGAGAATGGTATTCTTCCATTACCATCCAGAATCTTAGTAACAGATTAACTTCATTTGGCTTGCAGGTTCACCTGGACTTAGATTTCTTATTCTTCTTCCAATATTGCCTGAACACCCCAAAACCTGGACTAAATTGCTAACAATGATCAAATCAGAAATTTGCTGCTTCTCTGTCAATTTCTATTGCTCGTACTTGTAATTAATAAATACAGTCAGGCATTGGCATATGGTTAATAGCTCCTGTCAGGTAATAATATGATCTGTATGATTCTGACTGTAGTCTTTTAAGAAAGTTAAATGTGCCATTCAATAGTCTTTCTCAGATAGGTATTATATCATTAAAATTTTTATGATGAAACAGTCCAATTCCCAGGCCCTCTGGAGCAATTTGGGCTGGCAGGTGTATCCTCCTCCCAAAGTCGTTACAACCACTTGTCAGTCCAAGGCCAAGAGTGTTGGGTAGTTGCATTGCGAAGCATGCATAAAAGGGGCAAAGAGCTCGCACATCTGTGCTGGACAGGGGAGAAGTAACATGCTAGAAAAAATAAAAATTAAGTCTTTCCCTTGTATTCCGCAGAAAGTTTTCACAGCTGGCTGCATTTTCTTCTCTAGCATTTCTAAGTTATGCTTTTCACTCCCCGAGCATCATTCTAAGGATTAGTCTCTCCAAGGTATTTTTAACATTGCCTCTAAGCATCATTTTGAACTTCTTGTAGGTGAGGTAGCTATTCAGTTTGTACTTAACCATGTAAAGATACTTTAGAGATTCCTGACTTAGACTACTAATAAATGGAACAGCTATAATTTCCTACTCCAGAAACATTTCTACTGAACTAGTAGCAATGTTTCTGGAGCTTTAAAGCAATGATCTTTTCTGTGCAGACACTTTGGAACTTAGCTGATTATATAAGGAAATAATTGACTACGGAAATGCACCTTATCTTCGCCATGACAAACTACTGACTCCACAGTCATGAGCTCCTAGAATGCTCTTGCTATTTTCCTGACAGCCAGTGTAAAGTAAAATTTCATTCAGATAGCCACCATGAATGGAGCTATTTTGAACTGCACGACAAGACATGCCTAACCCTCCTTTCTCTGTTGGCTGTACATGCTATCCTTCCTAATTATGGAAGAAATTCTCTGTATTGACTATTGTTTTCTTTGGTAGACTCTTTGGATTGCTTCTTGCAAGTTTGGGAGACTTGTAAAACCTGTTTTGCACATTGATAGAATGATAATTGATTGAGTTATCTATTGCATTACACATTTCAGAGCATGAGGTAATTTGGTGTACAACTCTGGATATCAGCTGGTACTTTTAGTCAAGAACATGAACTAGCATATATGAGGTGCAGGTGTAATATTAATGGAAATACAATGTTTTTTAAAATATTGCATTTCCTGTCATGGGAATAATCAAGTTTTAAAGCTCATGCTAGAAAAAAATGCTGCAACATTACCTTTAGGTATGTCTTTGGGTATGCTACTGTTGAAACAAGTCATCAGATGTCTAGTTATAAATCTGATGAGAGGCCAATTCACTGATTCCAAAGATCTCTAATATAAACTAAGACTACATTGTAATACATTAAATGAAAGTATAATCAGTCTTGTCCTTTCCTTGCAGTACCATGTTTAGTTGGTCATGTTAGTTTAGCCTATAGAACCTAAAAAAGTTCAAAACATTATTTCCAGGTATAAAACTTTCTACTTCAGGATTCCTTAAAAGAAATTTCTCCCATTATATACAGAGGAATACAATGATTATCTAAACAGTTTTATAGTATATGACTTGAATTTATTTTTGTACTAACATTTTTGTTTACCATTCTTTCTTCTGTATGTCGACAGCACAAGCAAATCTACAGGAAAACATTCAGTTAAGTCAGCTTTGCCCTTAGCCAGCAAGAGCTTCTGAAATGAAACATTATAACCATCACTGATTATTCAGAGTAATGTTCCTCTATTAATGATCTAATTTCTTACTATACCTTGCTTTCTTGATTTTGATTTGCTTAGTAATCCCCTGTTTAAATCAAACTATTGATATCTAAATGTCTATGCCAGAATGCTCATTTTTATTTTGTTTTTTTTATCTGTTTCTTACTCACTATTAGGATGTGGCTTTGGTTTATGGTGATTCTTGTATCGAAAAATAGGAAATTCCAAAGGTAAAAATAAAAATTTTTTGATTCAGAGCTTCTTCATCTTCCTTGAGAATAGTCTGTGGCATGGATGATCTAGGATATACAGGAAGCACCCTGAAATAACAAGGGATTCCATAAATTCATAATAAAAGTTTCTATCTAAGGAACTAACTAAGGAGTTAGTCTAAGTTTAGACTTCACTTATATTCACAACCATTTTGTAACATCCTTAAGTTCTTATACTTGGAGACAGATTCTCAAGGAGAACGAATCAATATAGTTCCCCTGAGATAAACTAAACTATACCTATTTGCATTCATCATGATTCTGATATTACTTGATTAATAGTTTTCCTGTAACTTAGTTTTGTGGTTATTAATATTTAAAGACATAGAGATATATTTACTTATCTTGTGATTGACACTCAAAAATTTCAGAGTTGTCAGTGTTTTTCCCCACATTTTTCTGCGTTGCAAATCCTTTCCATAATTGACAAAGCACAAACACCGACTTTATAAAAAGTCAGTGCTTTCATGGAAGTACTAGGCATTGGTCTTTAAACATGTGGTGGTAACTGAAGATGTCATAAGAAAACAAAGCAGATTTCCTAAAAGGTAGCTGAAAATCCTATGCCTTTCAAATTGTTTGCATTTCATTTTCTTGAATACTTTGATGTCAATTTCACAGTTGTCACAGATGCTTCTAAGCTGGTCAATCCTAAATTTATCATCCAAAATGCAAGCAGGAAAAAAACCCAGTATTTTGTTGGTTTTAGAATAAATCCATGCTGACTTTATGCATAATGAGGTCACGTAAGCCACAGGTGACACAAGTAGCAATCTAGGCCAGCATTCTCCATCTAATGGTGGTTGATACCAGGTCTTTCACAGAAAAAAGCAAGAATACAAAATAAACAATAATGACCTTAAATGAAGTTTCTTCCAGACCCATTTCAGATGGTGATTGGTTTGTGCCTTTAGAAGAAATTTGAAATAAAACCTAGTATCATCTGCTGTAATTTTGAAGTATTGAATCCTTTTCTGTCACACTGTGATAGCGACCTCCTTATATATATTCAATGTTATGTAGCAGAATATACAGATCATTCTGGTTGCACTTTGTCATATTGTTCTTTATAAATGTAAAAATGGGCAAGTTAAATTGGGCAGTTTCTTTCCTGTGTTTCTTGTTTCTTCTCCCAGTGACAGATATTTAAGTAATGAGTAAGAGCCATGAGACAACCCTAGCCTTTTGATGACTAGTCGTTCTTGCCATTCATCATGTGTCTTATTTTTTCTGTGGCTTTTAGAAAAAGAACCGGGGGGCAGGAAGCACAAGCTGATCTTATTCTTTTAAAACCACAAATACAATGAATGAGGTGTGATGACTGTGCAATCCTTTTGTGTTTTGCTTTTTGTATATGAAGTTTCTAAGATTTTTGAGATAGGAAAAGCAAAGGAAACCTGATTGTTCGATTTTATCCTGCTTGCACTGGACTAGAAGTGGTCCAGTATAACACTGGAATCTGGATCTGTTTTTTTGTTTTGCTAGATATGAAGTTCACTTGTCCATGTAATGGTTTCATCAAGAGACCTATTAAAGTAAAGCAGTTGCATAATTTTATAAGCTAATTTTCAGGCAGTCTTACAAGGAAAAATCTCAGTCCAAAAACTGACAGTTTGAGAAGAGTAGTGATTGAAAAGAGGAGTTTTATCTACGCTGTAAGGATTGTAATTTGTTGCTATAGAAGTTCTATCAGACCTTACGCCAGTGTAGATGGCCTCTTTTGACAGATGGATTTTTTTCTGCTGATACAACTGCATTGCCTTTTCATGTGATGTGTACTAAGTTGTCAAAAGTTTTCTTCTTGGGAGGCTCTCTAGACCTGTTTGAAACCTGTTTATTAATAGTGAGAAGCAATGTGGAGAGGAAAGAGGGAGGGGGTTTTTTTAGTACCTTCTGGCATCGTGCCTGCAGTACTTTGTAGTTCATGTGCACTGGGACCATTAGCACAATGGAGGAAGAAAAGACAAGCATTCTCAGTTATATTTGTTGTTAATATTCACAACAATAAAAGTACAGTATGTTTATAGACACTCTGCATGTTAAAAGATTCCCTATATGATCCATTGTAATCTATTTTACATGGGATGGTTCTCAGACAGGCTGGAGTAAATTTCTTGATTTTTATGAAATTGCTTTGGATTTGTACCAGAAATACCTCAGCATTTCTTTTTTCACACTGTATATGTCAACCTGTCATTCTCCAAAGCTGCATTCCTGGTATAATTTACTGTGTACCATATTGCTGATGAAAGGTTTATTGCCTGATGAAACTAATTGCTACGGATTATGCAATGCTATACAGCTCTTTGAGAAATCTATCAGTTTTACATGACTATAAAATTAGTCTTTTACTATGTAATTAAAATAATAGTGTCTTTGTCCCAATTACTTTATCGTTTGATTGACATGCACACATGCATGCATAAAATAGTTAATACTTATAAAAATGAAATTTGCTCTGCCAGCCTCCGTCATTCAGAAATGATATACGGCAAGTGCAAGATCACATACAGTCTAGTGATTTACAGAAAGACAATGAAACAGGAGACAAGATTTATAGAGCTCATCCTGTGCCAGCTAGTCTTATGGATATGGGAGGGAATTTATAATCCACTCTGTTTTTTCCCTTGTGTGTAAACACAAATAACAGAACAATGATTTTGTTTGTGACTGTTTGAAGATGGAAATTATGCCTTGGGGGGAAGTTTATCAACACCATGCAAGGCCTTTGCTGTAGGGAGATGTGTTACTGGAAAAATATATGTATAAACATATATATACACATATGTACAAATATACATACATGTATGTTTATATACCAATGGATCTTACTTTCTTAGCTTGCCAGGGCTCTGACCAACTGTGTTACTGTGGAAGAGTTAACAAAGAGCAACTGAATTTCAATCCAAACAGGGTGGCCTTCTTTTCTGGGTGGTGCAGCTGCCTCTGAAGCAGAATCTACATTAATATCTTTGCCCTTCCATTTGGCAAGATCAAGACTCTTCTTCTGGCATAGGAGTACAAAAAACAGCAGGTAGGAGATGCTGATGATAACACTCCATATTTGTCAGATTTTTCATTAAAAGGATAAATGTTCTGGAGTCTTTGGCAAAGACCAGTTGTTACAATAACCACTGCATTCCTTCACTGCTTCCTTTTCACTTCTAATTGCTGTCATCATCTTCTGGATACTTACATAGGTTCATTCTTTGTAGTGTTCTGTTTTAAGAGGCTTTTTGGGATGTTTGTTTTTCTTGGGTTTACTTTTGTTTTTCTTCCTCTCTGTCACACCTTCCAGTCTCCTCTTGGGGAAGTTAATCTCTTGCGTTATAATTATCAGTGTTATCTCTTCTGGAATCAGTGTGTATTCTGGAAAGCTGCTTAGATGTTGTTTGTCAAAACCTTCACCTTCAAGGGTGCCAAAGTAAATGCAGTACAGTGAGGAATTCCAAATTTCTTTTTCCTGGAGCTATTTTAGTTCATGCTAGTGTAACTTTTTTTTTAATAACTTTTGGTGCTTGTCATCTTGAGGTGCAACTTCCATACAAATGCATCTTTAGTTTTAATTGGAAACAACTCAAAGCACCACAAAGTGGTTTTAACTTCTTAAAGGACACCTTGTTACTAAACTGCTGAAATGGATTGTCTTCATAACCGAGGCATTTTCAAAATGTAGGGTTTTTTCTCAGATATTTTAGTCCAAGCTTTCAAAATCTGATACTTGGCATTAATTTGAAATAATTTTGCATGGAAGTGTCTTCTGAATGCATATCAAAGCATCCAGTAGTATGTCAGTGCAAATCATTTGATCTTAAGGAGGAGAGGAGTGTTGTTTGTTTGTTTGTTTGTTTTTAATTTACCACAGCTGAAATGGACCAAAGAGCAACAGACCCATTAGTGTGAGCTCAGTGCAGTACAAGAGAGGAGAGCCAAGGCGGCTGTCTCTCCTGTAATGCTGATGATAGCAAAAATAACCTTAGTCAGATAACTGAATGCTGTTGAGCTTTTTGGAGCAAATGGAATGCTTTAAAAGCCAGAATAGGTGAGTGAGACTGAGAAATAGTTATTAAAAGTGAGACAGAAAGAGAAAATACATTGAACCAGTTTAACTTTTTAATTCCAAATCTAAATTGAAAATGCTTTTTAAGAAGTTCAGAGAACAAAAGCAAGATCTTTGAATCTTTCCTTGTGTTCTGCTTTGTCATAAGTCTTTTTTCCCCCTTGTAGTTAAGTTAACTTATCTGGTTTTAAACTTCACCAATAATTATTAGGAAAGAAGAAAACAAACTGAGAGCTCAGTAGATTTGAAGCAATTTGTTTTGTTTTGTTTTGTCTGTTCTAGGTTATGGGTTTTTTTCCTGATATTCGCGCTAGAGTTGTGATGCTTCTTCTATGCTTGCATGTGTTGCTGCTCCAAAGAAATTTAAAAGATCAGAATAGTTGCTGCAACAACTCAGAAAGACACAACAGAGGGGCTTTCTTCTGAACTGTGTTGTGTGCACGTGGTAAGATACTATATCTGATTATTTGGGCGTCCAGAAGGAAAGAAATCTAGGACTCACGTTTTCACTCATTGTTTGAAAATTACATATGCCCTTTTATTTACACAGCCTGTCATTCTTACTTGGCTTTATTTATATATGGAAAAAAATCACAGATTTTTTGAGGACTGAGCTATTTTATAGTAAATGGAAAGCATGTGTATGTTAACGTTTTCACAGTTAAAAGAAAGCATAATACACCATAGCAATTTTTAACAAAATTAATAGCATTTAGACAATTTCAATCCCAGAGTTTCTAATCAGCTTTTCTTTGAAACAGCTGTGGTATGAACACTTGGTTGACTACCAGACTGATAATGCCAATTTTAGAAGTATTACAAAGTTCTTCTAGGTTTCTCATTTAGCAATTGCACATTTAAAAGTGACTCTACAAATACTATAAATTAAAGACTGGCAAGTTTTCCTATCTGGAACTTGATCTGTTATAGGAAGAAATACTTCTGTTCAGAATCTGAATTCTTTAAAAAGAAGTCATCAAAATGTGGAGGGAGATTCAAACTAGGACAGGTACTGGGTGGTTTTTGTGGCCTCCTTATTTTGGTTAATAAACAGTTGAGGCATCTGTTGACATCAGCTAGATCTGGAATGGTTTGTATCCCTTAAATTGGTGCAATTGTAAGAGAGAGGCTGTCATCAGAGTATATGCTCATCTTGATATTTAGGCCAGTGAATTTCAAAGAGAAAAAGGGTCATTAATTTTCTAGTTCTTGGAAGTGTAAGTTTGAGCCTCCCCTTCCCTGTCAGAATGAAGGAGTGCTCAGCTTTTTTTTTTCTTCTCAGAGGGAAAATTCTATTTCTCTTCCTTCCAGCTTCCCTGATTAGCAGAAAAGTAAAAATAAGCTGCAGCTCTCTCAACTCAGAGTAGATGAAGGTGCTCTAGCAAGACATAAATGTATCATAAAGAAGCAAGGTGCTCAAGAAAGAAAGCATGGAAAGTGAAAGTGTCCTATTTGCATATGCTACATAGGTCATGGCAAATCTGCCACAGCTCTTCTCATTAGCTTCTATTGCATAAAATCGCACAGATCTTAAAGTAGGAAAAGGAAGAATTATGCTAGCCTTTTCATAGTCAAATGTAAGCACTTGGTCTGGTTCAGTTCTGATCCAGGCAAGGAAGACCAGCTTATTTTGATATCTGCTGATAGCTTAGATGATAACTCAAAAATTATATTTACAACATGATTAGCTACATGTGCATGTGTGAACTTGGAAGTAGGTGGGTGGGTGGGGATTATTACTATTCTTCCACTACATTAAGTTGATTGGATTTTGGACTGGATTGGATTGGATTTTGTAAGGAGCCAAGTAGTAGACCTTTGCTTAAGCATATATCAGTACAAATGTGTGTAACAAAGATAGCTTCAAATCTATTTCTTTGCACCTCATTTAAAATAGAAAGCAAAGTGTCTTAGCTTGTTAGACTCTGTTGACATCTAGTGGCTACTGGAGCAATGGCAAACTGTTTAATCTTTCTGCATTGTATAAAGAAAGTTTGTGGGGAGAGTAAGTCAAATTATAGTCCTTTGTAATATTTTTATTTTTTTCTGATCAGTAAGAAATGTGAAAATAAGTTATGCTATTTTAACACTCTTGGTAATTGGTTAAGATCTTCTACTATAGAGTTTGAATAGTGCCATTCTTAAGACTTGTTACCCTTTGAGTACTGAAGGAAAATGAATTCTTTATTCACAGAGACCTCTCTCTACACTGAATGCCCAGTATTATTTCATTCTTCCGTGTGTTTAGCGTGACTCTTTAATTCTTCAGTGATCCGATTTTTACTTCAGAATAGACAACATCAGAGCTCAGTCTCAATTTTATCCCATTTCATTTTAATGATGCAAGGCAAATAATTATCCCAAATTTTTATTTAATTACCTGTGAGGCTCTTGGTAGGTGGCTGAAAGTTCAGAGAAACTACAGTTTATTAGAAGGCAGTCAGAGGAGTTGGTGTGGTTTCTGTTTGTACCTCTGAAAATACACATATCTTTGTTAACATTAAGCATGTTATAATTTTTCTCAAAAATAACTGCTTTTTGTTTGTTTGTTTGTTTGTTTCATTTGTAGCTACAGAGGGAACAGTTGCCTTCCTATCTCTTCTATGTATGACTTACATTGTAAAACTAGAAACTTTCTTGAAGGGAAAAGCTTTTAAAGATTTCTAACCTTTAATGGGTTTTATGCAGCTGTGATCTTCAAAACTACTTGGAATTATCATCTCGATATTCAGATTTACTGCAGGGTTAAAAGAGATTCCTGTGAAGAACCCTTTCAAAAACTCAGTTGTCTGACTTTCCGTTCACTGTTGCAAGTTTTCATTTTAAATTAACTTCATAAGAGAAAAGGTTATGCTTCTGTACTCTTCAGTGTGATTATAACAGCCATGGTAGAAAAGAAGAAAATCGTAAGCTGTTTCTAGTTATCTAGTTGTCTGTGAAAGTCTAGGCCAAAAAACCAGCCTGGTTTAGGTCTTGCTGTCCTTTTGCTTCCATCAAAATGAGAATTCATTTTATAATCAATTTCTTCTTTTAGTTAAGGTTAGGCGGAAAATACCAACATCTACGGGAAAATCGCATGTAGTAATCATGTTTAAGTTATGTTTACTCATAGCTGAGCAAACAGTTTGAGTAATCTGGCAGTTTATATATTTATGTAAAACTTAGGGGTGAAGAGTTACTCTGTTTACATATATAGAAGCTGTAATACATTAACTTCTGTTTATGTACCTATTCCAACATTTTTTGGTTGTGATAACTTGCAGTTATCTTATCTTCCTACAATTTAGCTGGTTTTTTTTATAATTCTTGATTGCCTTATATTTAAATTACAGTCAAGCAGATTAGTAAGACTTGTTTACTACTGGAAAGGGAGTGGTAATATCACTGTATAGAATATTTTGGGCCAGAAGAGGTACTATACAGTTTAATAGGAAATCATGCTTAAGTAAGTAATTGCTAAAAGTTTCATGCTTTTCTTACAGTAGGTCAAGCCGTGGTTTCTAGAGGGCTGTTTTAGGGGGCAATGTATCTCTTAGGAGTTGAATGACAAAACCAGAGAGCTAATAATGGCATTTTGAGTCTCAGAAATGTTACTGTTTATTTAACAAGCAATTTGAGGAATATTTTTGTCATTTTATATACTGGAAGTAACGGTGGTTTTAAAGGACAAGCCAAGTTAGTACAATAAAGTGCTCGAAGTGCTATGCAAGCTACTATTTAAAAGGTACCAGTGTGTAGAACCTTTGAACTCCAATTTTAAGACATGTTGCAAACTCCAGTTTTCTGTGCTTGGTTTGTGTGCACCACCATCTGTTTTCTATTTTTTCTTATAGCACAACAACTTAAATATGGAGTACAGCAGTACTGTATAAATATTCATATTGAGGATACCAGCCTTTATTACATGTAAAAAGCCAATTTCCCATTTTTATTATGGCTTGCAGACAAGAGTGCATGTTCCCACTTATCCAGACTGGGAACACCTCCCACATCTGTCACAGGCTTGAAGAAACATGAGAACAAGATCCTGGCCTCTGGATTAGTATAAGCAATTTGTAAATATCAGGCAAATCAGGAAATAAAAAAACCCCATGTGTTTGAATAACTTGTACATTAGTAGGTACCAGTGAATCATTTAATGAAAGAACTAAACTAGTTTAGAAGTTTAGAGCTTTAGTTCTTTGTTTGGAACTAGTAAGATTTAATATATTAAATCTTAGACTACAGTCTAAAAGAGACTCCTTCTTACCTAAATAATAATTAAAAAACCCCTACCTTTCTAGACAATTTAGCAAACCAAATGAATACTCACCTACTTGATTTTTTTTTTCTCTCTTCCAGGGCATTTTTTTGGTCAGGGTTTTCTGAAACTTTAGACATTTTTTGCAGCCCCTTGTCTCCAAACTGGAAGGCAAATTCTCAAGTATATTTGCATTGTTTTCTGTTGTTAAACAAAAATATGTTCTTCTCTTGTTTTCTGTTTCAAGTCTTCTTATGCCTTGGATATGCATAGGATATGTACCTTTATGCAACTAGGATCCTTCCCACAAGAAAATGACAGTGACCAAGAGTGTTATCTTTATTTGTACTGCAGTATTGCTTTCTTCCTGTGCAGCAATGGACAGAGTCCTCTCATCCCATCAGGCAACCACTCTGCCAGCACTTACCTATATTCTCTGGGGACCCCTCTCAAACATCCTTGGTCGGAGAGTGGGCTGTGTGTTCTGAACCAAAACATTTAAAAGTTCCTCAAGCTCAACATAGACTTGTTTTTCTATTTCTGTTGCTGGGGTTGCTTGCTCTATGACCCTCCAGTTTTAAGATGAGTCATGTGTAGATCACAAGTGGCTTTCCACTTGTTACCTGCAATCATACTGTTAGAGCTTGCAGAAATTTGCTGATGTACTGTCCTGGAAAGTCAAATCTGACCTCTGTCAGACTGTCTTCATTGTAAGAATTCTCAGTACTTTCCGTTCCTCACCAGTTTAATTGCATGTAAATTACCAATTTAATTGTATGTAAATTACCAATTTAATTTGGACCTTTAAGGTGTTTTGTTGCACTTAATACATTTACAATTAGTTTACAGCGTATCCTTACCGTGAGGTCACACTTCTTGGTTACTGGGGTTGGATGATAAAATCTGACCTGTTAGTTTTCTAACTTGCAAGGGAAACAGTATTTGCTTTATTTTATCTTTGCAGACTTTTGATGTATTTAGCATATAAATTATTCTATCTTGACAAATGTTCTGATGCTGTTTGATGTTGCTATAAGCTGAATGAAATTTCAGTGTAAACTTAGATTGTTATCTTTATTTTTTTAGCTAATAACAGTTATCTATTTCATTCACCTGTGACTATTCTAAAGCTTCATAAACAAAATAATACGAGATAAAATAATATGAGCTAAAATCATAATGTTTATCTAGTATTGCTCTGGATACCGGTATTTTGGAGATACTGGAGCAAGGAAGCAGATGGCAGCTTACATCAATATTTCACACCTCTGATAAGAGATAAAGTAGAATGATTCATAATACAGTCTCTGAAACTTCACATAGGGCCTTAGTGTATTTTTTTCCAAAGAAAAATACTACATCCAGTTTCCAGAGACTTAGTAAAGGGAGGGTGTCTTTGCAGTATTGATAAATGAAGAAAGCAGTATAAATAATAAGGGGCACATATAAAGAAAATATGCAGTGGAAGACCTGAGTCTGAAATGGCAGTAAGGCATTTCATTAATTGAACTATTCTTCTATAACCCAGATGAAATTCTGATGGTATTAGAATAAACGTTTGAAGACTAACTCCTGTGGAGAATGCAGTGCACAAAATGATATCGAACTGTCAATAGATATGTACTGTGAAGACATGGCGGTAGTTCTAACTATGCCTGGTACTTGTAGTAAAGTGAAGACAAGTTAATCAACAAGACAAATAAATAGAGAAAAACATGCATTTAAGTTCTGAAGGCTAAGCATAACAGCATTGTTGGTGGGAAGTAATGGAACTTTCAGTGCAACAAAGTACATGATCTTTTTTTTAATTGGATGTTAAATGTAATAATGAAATTACAGAATTAATGCATTTTTTTCCTATATATCTTGTTCCTGCTTGTTCCACAGTAGTGCTAAGGAAGAGAGAGATGAGTAGGCTGAGACAAGTAAAACTATAAGGCAAAATGGGATAAAGCTACCCCAAAAAAATGTTTTCCAGTGTTCTCTGTGGGAGTGACATTTCATTTAAAATACCTGGGGGGCATGCTGGTGTGGTGTAAAATTTTAATTTTTGAATACTTCTAGTGGAAGAGTTTATCAATGTTTCAGGGATTTGGATAGAAATTTTTTTTAACATTAGGTTATTTCAAGGTGTAACTCCCCTTTATTTTGAGTAACGATGAGAAAACCATACAGAGTTATAGTACTATTTTACTTTGTTGCCTTAATTTTTATGGTTGGAAAGACTTGCTTTTATATGCTTCATACTCTGCCCAGTAGACAGTGATAATTCACTGTAATATTTCCGAGCTAAGGGCAAACTTCTGCATCTATCAGACTTCAGGCAGTTTTATGTTAGAAACCCTAGCTAGTTTTCTTAGGACTTGTTCCTTTACCTTTTATCCAGTGTTTGCTCAGTTTTACTTAGTGTTTCACTCTTCCTTTCTGCCACTACCAATCGTCTTTGTGCTCATCATCTAGGAAGTACTTTGTACTTGTCTTACAAAGACTGCCAGCTGAGACATCAGGTTGAGCTCTGTATCTGTAAAAGAAGAATTCAGCACCCCTGGGATCAGTAAAAGCACTTGGAAAAGCGGTGGGCTAGTCAACATCACATGAACTAGACTTATCCTTGTGGTATACTGTGGTATACTTAAGGATACTTCTTTTCATGATATAAGATAAGGTCACTGCACTTCCTGATGACATCTCTGACCAGGTGGTTGATGGCAGATGAGGCAGAAGCATAAGAACTGCTGCATATAGGAACAAGGTACATCAGTACTTCTTAGTCTTTGCTATTACAAGAAGAATGTATACAGTTTTAGCAAATAGAAATACAGATGTCTGGCACAAAATGACATCCTAAATATCTCAGCATCATGATGTTTTTTTGGATCCAGCTAGGATTCCCATAAATACTGACCAACTACTTCAATAATATGGCATTATCTGTCATTATGTCATTACCACAGAAAACATAGTTCTTCTATTTCTCTCAAAAAAACACTTTGGCATTTCTGTACAAAGGTACTTTGGTCATATTTAACAACAGAATTAAAATCCAGAAGGCTTTTTGACCTTAACTTTAAGAGCTAGCTTGATCTTCTCTGGATGAAACCCTGACATTTGGACTCTGTTCAGCAATTGGTGACATGTTATCTGTCCCTTATCTAACTTTAATGCCTTGGACAGAAGACAGTTATTTAAAACTCCCATCTGAGAACAGGGTAGTGCTCAAAAAGATAAAATCGAAGAGGCAGTTAATAACTAAACAAACCTCTACAAGTAGACCATTCAGCCACTGCAGAAGGATCTGTGGTACTGCTCTAGTAATATAAACTAGTAATGTAGACCCTAAGTGGCTTTAGGCCCTGAGTAACTGTAGAGAAAGAGGGGCTGCAATTGAAAATCTACGCTTAGATTCAAGTATTCAGTAATACAAGTGGCATATCCTGTTCCCTACAGGACAGACCTCCTCTTGCTCTCTCAACTAGATGAATTTCAACACAGCATGTTTTTTTTTCCCTGTATGACACGTTCTAAAGCTGCGATGAGATTTGCTTGTCAGAAGAATTAGAGCATATGCTGCATATTTAATGTTAAGAGAATGAATATATTGTATTGCTTCTAGCATGTTTGCTGTATTACAGGATAGTATTACACATCTTCTTTGCTTTTCAGAGCCTTTGTAACTATCTCTGACACACTACAAAAAATTCACTTCATTGTATGCATGTCAGCCTTTCTTGGGAATCAAGGAGATACATCACCAAAGCACAAGCAGTTAATTAGTCTGAGAGCTACAAGACAGAAACATGGAGTTTTCCCCAGTATTATACACTTAGTAGCAGCAGCTAGGTCCAGTGCCAAAACTGGCAGACCAGTAATTGGTTGCTGCTATTGAAACCTTTTTTTTGTTGCTCAGAAAAAGTTACACCTTGTTATTCTCCTTTAGGACATAATCTCCAAAGAATTATTGACTCTATATTAATCCAAAAGTTTGATTCTTTGAGGTGTGTAATGCAGCATTGAACACACTAATTTTTTATTTAATCCTTAAGAATAGGTAATCTGGGATTTGTGCATTTTTTGCAACTGAATACATGCCTATCTATACACATATCAGCGATCACTGTCTTTAGAGTGTTTAAAAGACTGACAAGTCAGGTGAGTTTCAAATTTCAGAACAACACTGGGTCGACATTAATTAACAATACACACTGCTAATAACTGGTTCTTATCCATTATTGTCACTCCATATAGAATACAATTAGTCATTTAAAAGTTTACCTACAATTACCTGTGATTATGCTACACCAGGGAGCTGATGCCATAAAGTTAGTACTGATGCCTGTGATCCTTGATGGTCTTAGCCATGGAGATCAAAGTAATGAGGTTTGAGAGCTCTTGATGAGGGAACTGCTGTGGGCTACTTCTTTATTCCCTGCCTTTCCACTTGCATTGTTTTATGTTCCTCAGCCTCCTCCCCAGAGGAAAATAGGGAGAATCTATCTGCTTCTGACATAGCTCATCTTAGTTTTTTTGGATCAGGACTCGTTCTGGCTTTGTCAGTCATTTTTCTTGTTTGTTCTGCAGGATTATTCTGGTTGCACCAGACGCCCTTCTGCAGGATTATTTTGGTTTTACCACATATCTTTCCTGCCTACTTTCATCCTTGGTTCTCATCTTGCAGATTTTACTATGTGCATGCTTTCCTGTACCTTGCTTGGACAACTATACCACAAATCCGTCTTTGTCCTTTTGTGGTTGCCTATTATTTATACTTAGTAGCATGACAGTGTTAACAAAAGCTTATGTACAGTCACCTGTTATGCATGTTTCTATGCCTTCATTCAAGGGAAGCTGTAGTGGGTTAGCCTTGGCTGGCTGCCAGATGTCCACCAAACCGCTCTCTTAATGTCCCCTCCTCAACAAGAGGGTGGAGAAAATAGAATGAAAAAGCTTGTGGATTGACATAAGGACAGGGAGACTACTTACAAATTACTGTCATGGGCGAAATAGACTAGACTTAGGGAAATTAATTTATTGCCAATTAATAACAGAGTAGGATGGTGAGAAATAAAAATAAAATCAAAACCACCTCCTCCCTATCCTCCTTCTTCCCAGGCTCAACTTCACTCCTACTCCCCCTCCCTGAGTGATGGAAGGGGAGGAACAGGGGGGCTGTGGTCAGTTCATAACGCTTCGTCTCTAATACTCTTTCCTCCTCACACTGTTCCCCTGCTCCAGCGTGGGGTCCCTCCCACAGGATACAGTGAGGATATCTGCTCCAACATGGACCTTCATGGGCTACAGAGGGACAACCTCCTTCACCATGGTCTTGTCCATTGGCTGCAGGGGAATCTCTGCTCCAGGGCCTGGAGCACCTTCTCCCCCTCCTTCTGCACTCACCTTGATATCTACATGGTTGTTTCTCTCACATTTGTCTCAATCCTCTCTCACAGCTGCTGTACAGAATTTTTTACTCTTTCTTAAATATGTTATCACAGAGGTGCCACCGCCATCGCTGACTGTCTCAGCTTTAGCCAGTGGTGGGTCTGTTTTGCAGCCAGCTGGACCTGGCTGTACCAATATGGGGACAACTCCTGGCCTGTTCTCACAGAAGCCACCCCTGCAAGCCCCCCTGCTACAAAAACCTTGCTACATAAACGCAGTACAGAAGCAAATGTCAAATATATCTTGCTTAATCTGCTTCTGCTTCAGGAGTGCACAATGCTTATCTGAGAAGATACTTACTCAGGACATGCGACAGAAAGTCACTATTAACTAGTTACTAAACATTACATCCGAAAACAGTGAGCTGACAGACCTGATTCATTTCCATTGTCCTGAACACAGACAGGGAATGTGAAGAGGAGTGGGAACAGGTATATGTACTACGGTCCACACTTAGTCTTCATTTTATTTCTGCTGAGGACCACTAAGCTTGAGTCCTAAGGGAACTGGGGAAGAACAACAGCCAGTCCATATTATATTTAAAAAAAACCAACCAAACAAACAAAACCAAAACCAACCAAATATCATAGGGGATAAAGGAATTACATAATTATTTTAACTACTTGATGAAAAACAAATATGGGACTTCCAAAACAGTAACCCGTATGATGAGAACAAGTGCATGTAGGATTTGCTTGTACCTCTGCATAGACCTAAAAAATGAAAATAAACTGCAGTAGCATTTTCTAGGCTATTAGGTTTTATCCTAAAATATATTTCTGACTAATATTGCTTTAATTTTTCAAATTATTTGAAAATAAATTACATTAGAAATCAATTATTTAAGAACAGAGAATCACACTAAATGAGGAATTAGGGCAAACACTTATGGATGAGGCCCTCTGTAAACAGATAGGAGCAGCCTCACATTCACAAGTCCTGGTCCTCATGGCAGACTTCAACCACCCTGATATCTGTTGGAGGGACAACACAGCAGGGCATAAGCAATCTGGGAGGTTCCTGGAATGTGTTGATGATAACTTCCTTCTTCAAAGTGATAGAGGAGCCAACGAGGAGAGTGCTATGCTGGACCTTGTTCTTACCAACAAGGAGGGGCTGGTGGGGAATGTGAAGCTCAAGGGCAGCCTTGGCTGCAGTGACCATGAAATGGTGGAGTTCAACATCTTTAGGGCACTGAGGAGGGTGCACAGCAAGCTCACTACCGTGGACTTCAGGAGAGCAGACTTTGGCTTCTTCAGGCCAGGTAGGGTACCATGGGATAAAGCTCTGGAGGGAAGAGGGGCCCAAGAAAGCTGGTTAATATTCAAGGATCACCTCCTCCAAGCTCAGGAGCAATGCATCCCAAGAAAGACGAAGTCATGCAATACTCCAGGAGGCCTGCATGGATGAACAAGGAGCTCCTGGCTAAACTCAAACACAAAAAGGAAGACTAGAGAGGGTGGAAGCAAGGACAGGTAGCCTGGGAGGAATACAGTGAAATTGTCCGAGCAGCCAGGGATCAGGTTAGGAAAGCTAAAGCCCTGATAGAATTATATCTGGCCAGGGATGTCAAAGGCAACCAGAAAAGCTTCTATAGGTACGTTGATGATAAAAGGAGGACTAGGGAAAATTTGGACTCTCTCCAGAAGGAAACAGGAGACCCGGTTATCCAGGATATGGAGAAGGCTAAGGTACTCAATGACTTTTTTGCCTCAGTCTTCACCGGCAAGTGCTCAAGCCACACTGCCCAAGATGCAGAAGGCAAAACCAGGGACTGGGAGAATGAAGAACCACCCACTGTAGGAGAAGATCAGGTTCGAGACCATCTAAGGAACCTGAAGGTGCACAAGTCCATGCGACCTGATGAGATGCATCTGTGGGTCCTGAGGGAACTGGCAGATAAAGTTGCTAAGCCACTATCCATCATGTTTGAGAAGTCATGACAGTCCAGTGAAGTTCTCACTGACTGGAAAAAAGGAAGCATAACCCCCATTTTTAAAAAGGGAAAAAATGATGTGGTGGTGAATGGAGTTTACTCCAGCTGGCGGCTGGTCACAAGCGGTGTTCCCCAGGGCTCTGTGTTGGGGCCAGTTCTGTTTAATATCTTTATCAATGATCTGGACGAAGGGATCGAGTGCACCCTCAGTAAGTTTACAGAGTACACCAAGTTGTGTGGGAGTGTTGATCTGCTGGAGGGTAGGAAGGCTCTGCAGAGGGACCTGGACAGGCTGGATCGATGGGCTGAGGTCAATTGTATGAGGTTTAACAAGGCCAAGTGCAAGGTCCTGCACTTGGGCCACAGCAACCCCATGCAACGCTACAGGCTTGGGGAAGAGTGGCTGGAAAGCTGCCCAGCAGAGAAGGACCTGGGGGTGTTGGTTGACAGCCGCCTGAATATGAGCCAGCAGTGTGCCCAGGCGGCCAAGAAAGCCAATGGCATCCTGGCTTGTATCAAAAATAGTGTGGCCAGCAGGACTAGGGAAGTGATCGTGCCCCTGTACTCGGCACTGGTGAGGCCGCACCTCGAATACTGTGTTCAGTTTTGGGCCCCCCACTACAAGAGGGACATTGAGGTGCTGGACCGTGTCCAGAGAAGGGCAACAAAGCTGGTGAAGGCTCTGGAGCAGAAGTCTTATGAGGAGTGGCTGAGGGAGCTGGGATTGTTTAGCCTGGAGAAGCGGAGGCTGAGGAGAGACCTTATTGCTCTCTACAACTACCTGAAAGGAGGTTGTAGAGAGGTGGGGGTCAGTCTCTTCTCCCAGGTAACCAGTGATAGAACAAGAGGAAATGGCCTCAAGTTGCACCAGGGGAGGTTTAGACTGGATATTAGGAAATTTTTCTTCACTGAAAGGGTTATCAAGCATTGGAACAGGCTGCCCAGGGAAGTGGTTGAGTCACCATCCCTAGAGGTATTTAAAGGACGTTTGGATGAGGTGCTTAGGGACATGGTGTAGTGGTGGTCTTGGTAGTGTTAGGTTTACGGTTGGACTCGATGATCTTAAAGGTCTTTTCCAACCTATACAATTCTGTGATTCTGTGATTCTGTGAAAAAAGGAAGACCCGGGGAACTACAGGCCAATCAGTCTCACCTCTATGCCCGGCAAGATCATAGAGCAGATCCTCCTGGAAACTATGCTAAGGCACATGGAAAATAAGGAGGTGATTGGTGACAGCCAACATGGCTTCCCTAAGGGCAAATCGTGCCTGATAAATTTGGTGGCCTTCTATGACAAAGTTACAGCGTTGGTGGGTAAGGTAAGAGCAACTTTGCACAAGTCATCTACCTAGACTTGTGCAAAGCATTTGACACTGTCCTACATGACATCCTTGTCTCTAAATTGGAGAGACATGGATTTAATGGATGGAGCACTTAGAATTGGCGGGATGGTTGCACTCAAAGAGTTGCAGTCAACGGCTCAATGCCCAAGTGGAGACCAGTGAGAAGTGGCATTCCTCAGGGGTTGGTGTTGAACATCTTTGTCAGGGACATGGACAGTGGGATTGAGTGCACCTTCATCAAGTTTACTGATGACACCAAGCTGAGTGGTGCAGTCAACAGCACTTGGAGGGAAGGGATGCAACTGGAGGGAAGGGAAGCAACTGGAGGGAACAGCACTTCCCTCCAACAGCACTTGGAGGGAAGGGAAGCAACTGGAGGGAAGGGATGCCATCCAGAGGGACCTTGACAGGTTTGAGAGGTGGATCCATGCGAAACTCATGAAGTTCAACAAGGCCAAATGCAAGGTCCTGCACATGGGTCAGGGCAATCCAAAGCACAAGTACAGGCTGGGTGATGAATGGACTGAGAGCAGGCCTGAGGAGAAGGATTTGGGGCTGTTGGTTGATGAGATGCTCAACATGACCCAACAATGTGTGCTTGAAGCCTGGAAAGCCCATCGTATCCCGGGCTGCATCAAAAGAAGTGTGGCCAGCAGGTCGAAGGAGGTGATTCTCCCCCTCTACTCTGCCCTCGTGAAATCCACCTCGAGTACTGCATTCAGCTGTGGGGCCCTCAATATAAGAAGTACGTGGACCTGTTGGAGCGAGTTCAGAGGAGGGCCACAAAGATGATCAAAGGGCTGGAGCACCTTTCCTATGAAGATAAGCTGAGAGAGTTGGGGTTGTTTAGCCTGGAGAAGAGAAGGCTCTGGGGAGACCTTATAGCAGCCTTCCAGTACCTGAAGGGGGCCTACAAGAAAGCTGGAGAGGGACTTTTTACAAGGGCATGTAGTGATAGGACAAGGGGTAATGGTTTTAAACTGAAAGAGGGTAGATTTAGATTAGATATAAGGAAGAAATTTGTCACGATTAAGGTGGTGAAACACTGGAACAGGTTGCCCAGAGAAGTTGTGGCTGCCCCCTCCCTGGAAGTGTTCAAGGCCAGGTTGGATGGGGCTTTGAGCAACCTGGTCTAGTGGAAGGTGTCCCTGCCCATGGCAGAGGGGTTGGACTAGGTGATCTTTAAGGTCCTTTTCAACCCAAACCATTCTATGATTCTATCAAACCTTTTTTGAGGAGTTTGTAAGGATGACCATTATACTCCAATAAAGTAAGGGTAATATAAGAAGTTTTACTCAGGCTTTCATGTGAAATGGTAAAAACTTGCTTGCACCTTTGCAGAGTACTCTCCCCTATCCCCCAAAGGTTTAAATATCTACCTGAGTACATTCAATACTCAGAAAACCATATGACAGAGAGTTAGCTTTATTTTATTCCTGTAACTAAAGACAATCCCGTCCCTCCAGAGACGAAAAGAATTTTAAAAACATTTCTCTTCAACTTTTCATATATGGAGCACTACCTTTAATTATTCTATTCCAGAACAGCGTTGGCTACTTTCCTGTTACCCACAGTCATGGTATTTTGATTCAAGTTTAGCACACCTCCTTGATTCCAATATCAACATCAAAGGAATTGCAAGCAAATTTTACATTTGCATATGGGACAGTGAGATTTCAGAGAAGAGCTTGCTATTCTTACCAGTAAATAGATTATATCCATTTGAAGATGCAAATATTTCTTTTGGAGTATGAAGCTCAAATTCACAGTTTATTTAGGAAAACTAGGTTAACTACAGCGAATCTTACTACACTCTAAATTTTCGGTGAAGACCTAGTATCCCTGGTCTCACAGAATGCACCTAATACACAATGATTAGAAAAAAAAGAAACTTAGTGAATAAACTGTTTTTTTAAATATATTTCTTTTCATATTGTAAAGTTTTCCTTGGTTTTTTGTTTGTTTGTTTTACAATGCCTACATAGAAATAGGCAAATTTAAGAATATATCATACAAACTAGACATACTTCATTTACTTTCTAAATTCATTATAAAAGCATCTGACACCCTTACTTGCTTTTCTTTAAAGAAAACAAATAGAAAAGGTTTTCTTCCCTGAAAGTTCCATTAAAATGTTAAAAACATTAACAAGAATCAGAAGATACTATTGAAGTATGAACTACAATATGATCAAACTGTTGCTAAAGGAAGTCTGAAAATATCTGAAGGGAAAGAGTGTTGAAATAACATATTAAAAACTAAAAATATAAGGTTTTTTTGCTTCTATCTGTGTCATGAAAATATAGCTACTAGATGCATATCTGGTTCAAATTCAAGGTTGAATAAAGAACAGCTGCATCAAAAAGAACAAGTCCCAATAGGTTTAGATTCTTCACAGATTGTACAGGCACTTAGCCATCAAAGAGGAGAGAGTGCTGTATGACGCCTGATTATGCAAACCCTTTTGTTTTCCCAAGTACTAGAAAAGAAATGTAGTCACTTGAGTTCAGTATAGTTGAAATCAGGAACACCCGTATGAAAGACTCGTGAATAAGTAGCATCACATACATAATTATGATAGTGATTAATTAATTTAATTCACATAGTATTGAAGTGATAAAGTAGGCATATAATCACATCTGACTGACATGTATTCATAATACTTAAGAGCTGGACAGCAGATTATAAAATATAAACACAGACTTTTAGCAACAGAATCGTAGAATGGTTTGGGTTGGAAGGGACATTAAAGATCATCTAGTTCCAACCCCCTTCCCATGGGCAGGGGCACCTTCCACTAGACCAGGTTGCTCAAAGCCCCATCCAACCTGGCCTTGAACACTTCCAGGGAGGGGACATCCAGAACTTCTCTGGACAACCTGTTCCAGTGCCTCACCACCCTCAGAGTGAAGAATTTCTTCCTTATATCTAATCTAAATCTACAGTCTTTCAGTTTAAAGCCATTACCTCTCGTCATGTCACTACACTCCCTGATAAAGAGTCCCTCCCCATCTTTCCTGTAGGCCCCCTTTTAAGTACTAGATGGCCACTGTAAAGGTCTCCCCAGAACCTTCTCTTCTCCAGGCTAAACAATTCCAACTCTCTCAGCCTATCCTCATAGGGGAAGTGCTCCAGCTTCCTGATCATCTTAGTGGCCCTCCTCTGTACCTGCTCAAGCAGGTCCATGTCTTTCTTATGCTGAGCGCCCCAGGGCTGAACACAGTACTCCAGGTGGAATCTCATGAGAGTGGAGTTGAGGGGGAGAATCACCTCCCTCGACCTGCTGGCCACACTTCTTTTGATGCAGCCCAGGATACGATTGGCTTTCTAGGCTGCAAGCACACATTGCCAGCTCATATTCAGTTTTTCATCCACCAATACCCTCAAGTACTTCTCCTCCAGGCTGCTCTCAATCCATTAATTGCCCAGCCTGTATCCATATTTGGGATTGCCCCAACCCATGTGCAGGACCTTGTACTTGGCCTTGTTGAACTTCATAAGGTTTGCATGGGCCCACCTCTCTGTCCTGGCTGTGCCTGTATAAACACCTTCCAGGGTGCTACTGGCCCTCTCTGCAGCCAGGGCACACTGCTGGCTCATGCTCAGCTTGTGTCTGCCAAGGGCCCCAGGTCCCTTCCCTCAGAGCTGCTCCCAGCCGGGCAGGCACCAGCCTGTGCCCTTGCACCAGTGGTTCATGCCCAGGGGCAGCACTAGGCTTGTTCTTGAACTTAATGACGTTCCACTTGGTCCATTTCCCTAGTCTGTCTAGGTCCCTCTGCATGGCCTTGAATTTATTGACTATTCCCTCTAATTTGGTGTCATTGCAAACTTGATGGTGTCCTTTTCTGTGGGTTGTTGATAAATATATTAAACAGGTTGTTCTAATGTTGCATTTCACTGAAATAGGTCATACAGGTTCCTTCTTCACTGTCAATTGTAGTTACCAATATCAGGTAGGAATCCTAGTCATGGAGTGAGAATATTGTCTTCAGACATTTTGCAAATGGATAAACCAAAATTTAGTCTTTCTCCTAACCTTCCTTTTTGTTCTTTTTAGTTGTCCACTCTATGGTTAAAGATTCACAATTTATCTACATTTATTATTTTTGTTAGGATTTTTGCTGCTCTGAAAGATCTATCTATCCAATTCTATATCCTTCCTTTGACGAATTGAAAGATTATATATTTTCACATGCACAACTCAGCTTGTGAATATACTTGAATTAACGTGATTGTATGATTGGTGTCTTGTACTAACACTTAGAATTTCCCACTCCCAGGATGACTATGACAGTAAATATTCTTTCAGTCAAGGAAGTTTTAAAATAAGATCCAGCCGTGACTACTTTTTTTGTGTTGTTAGGGACTGTAATAATGGTAGGTGATAGTTTTCTGATATATGACTAAAGAACTTCTCAAGACCAAGAGCTGTTTTATTTATTTATTTATTTAACACCTTGGGCATGTTCATTTAAACATGCACATATTCAATACTTCGTGTGTGAAAGGCAAAATGACTTGAGAGTTGTCAACATCTATGTGACACTCAACAAACGTTAGTCAATCTTCTGAAATATGTATAAGAGGAAGGTTTCTCTCTTCTTTGCCCTCTCACTTTCCTGATGCTATCTAATTTCTCATAGCATTTTCAAATTGTGTCTTAACTGAGAGATTAATTTCCACTTGTGCTGGTTTTCGCTGGAATAGAGTTTATTTTCTTTGTGGTGGCTAATACGGGGCTATGTTTTGTATTTGTGCTGAAAACAGTGTTGATAATACAGAGATGTTTTAGTTGTTGCTAAGTAGTGCTTATACTAAATCAAGGACTTTTCAGCTTCTCATGCTCTGCCAGGTGCACAAGAAACTGTGGGGGACACAGCTGGGACAGCTGACCCCAACTGACTAGGGGGATATTCCATGCCATATGACATCAGTATATAAAGGTGGGGAAGAAGAAGGAAGGGGTGGACCTTTGTAGGGATGGCATTTGTCTTCCTATGTAACTGTTACGTGTGATGGAGCCCTGCTTTCCTGGAGATGGCTGAACACCTGCCTGCTCATGGGAAGGAGTGAATTAATTCCTTGCTTTGCTTGCATGCGCGGCTTTTGCTTTCCCTATTAAACTGTCTTTATCTCAACCCATGAGTTTTCTTGCTTTTGCTCTTCCAATTCTCTCCCCCATCCCACCAGGGGGGAGTGAGCGAGCGGCTGCGTGGTGCTTAGTTGCTGGCTGGGGTTAAACCATGACACCTCTGCAGAACCAGTGGCCAGTTTAAATGTAGTTGAAATGTAAGTATTATTTTAATACCTTTTGTGCAATGGGATGCTGGGAAGGTGGTAGTATTTTGGAAAAGGTTCTTAGAATCCAAAAAGGAAAACAATTTCTGTTGCCTGTTTTCCAAGATTTGTTTCTGTTTGTAGAAATCTGGAGTTAAAATACTTGACAGAAAGAAAGTCATCATTATTTATCTGTAGAAGGATGTTTCAGATGCTTTGCTAATTTGCCTTGAAAACCTGTGCTTAATTAATTAAACTTTTAAACTGCCACTTACCCCTTGATTGCAATTAGCAGAGCTCTTTTATCACTGTTACGGCTTACTGCTACCCATCTTCTTCATTCTTTGACCAGATGCAGCACCTTTACTGGAGTAGCTTTTACCAAGATTGAGTTTCCTGGTTATATAATTATGAATACCAAGATGGTATGTTCATTTTACTTCCTACTTTGTGGAGTAATGATTACAGATATTGGAAAGATTGTGCAACTTTCAGATTACTCAGCATCCCTCATATAGTAAGGCACATGTTTGTTTTCTACCTTTTAATTCCTCCTGCAACATTCCCTTTGTGCTCTTCTTCTTTGGATTTGCTGACTCTTCTTTAGTAACGCATTTGTCCAGATCAACAATTAGAAGATTTGTGGGAAAAAAAAAAAGAAATTCATTTTCCTCCTTGTGTCTCTTCTGTTTAGTTAGTATATTACACAGCTAAAAACACCTAAAAGATGACCATTGAATAATCTCTTGTAACTATTATGATGTTAGCTGTTACTTCAGCTTTTTTATATCAACACTATCATGGTGGATGGATGCTACTTGACTTTCAGCTTCTGTGAAGGGTTTGAAAATTTCTCAGGTGCTGGGAAAGGGTCCATGAATACCTGACTTATTTTAGGAAGCATTGATGTTGATTCCAAAGAGAGAGACAGGAGATTTTCTAGAATATGTTAGAGACCTATACAGAATATAAGAGGCTTTAAATGGGAATTTGGAGACAGAATGGTTGAGATTATTTGCATTTTATCATTGACAAAATATCTTGAATTTTGACTCCAAAATACTTGCCTGACAAAGCTAATACTTCTAAAATTAACTTGTCTGTTATACTGATTTGCCTGTTGAATTAAGAAAGTATAACTGATTTCAGTATAAGTCTCAAATCTGCATCTTCCATGACTTTATACAATTCAAGGCTGGTCACATGGCTGTTTTGAAGACAGCAACATGACAGTGTGATTGATGTAGTTAAGAATGCTTCTAGCTGGTCCAAGTTTCAGCATGCACTTGTTTGATTAAAGCACTGCCTTACTCTTGAATGTTACAAAAATAAGAAATGTTTATTTAGGAGTGTGTAAATTCTAGCATTTGGAGGACTTTTTTTTTCATTGGAAGCCTATTTTACAGTGTAGTCATAGGTCATTGATAACACTGCACAAGGCATATTTGCAAGAGAAGGACTTAAGTGATTGATAAACCAAGGGGAATTGTCAAGAAGTAAGTTAAAGGAAAATGCATATTTGTGATACTCTTACATTTTCTTTATAAGCAGAGTAAATCAGGGCGAGAGCTAGATTTTTAAAGCATGAAGCATTCAGCTTTTAATTGTGGAGTCAAAGAAATACCTAGATTGTCTTGAAAGGAGAGAGTAGTCTGGGTTTTGTTACATGGAAGCCCGCTGAAATTCACTTTTCTTATGTTGCCTGCATTAAAATAAAATTTAAAAAAAATGCAGTGGTATACATGTGTTTACACATACATTTTTACTTTACAGAAAAATGTTTATAAGATTCATTCATAAATATCCGCTCTATTTTGTGAGTAATGCTTGAAGCACCTCCATTCTGATTTATTTCTATTTGTAACTATGTGTTGGGAAGTGAGCACACTAGCAGGAAGAAGGGAAGCTATGGTTTCTGCTGGTCTCAGGATAGTAGCAGCCTGCCTAAGCCTCAGATAGGGCACAAAAACTAGGAGAAATAGCAGAGTGTCTTTTATCTCTATGTACCAGGCAAAGGAAGCATTTCCCTTTAGGTGTGAAAAAGAAGTGACATTTTACTGATTAATTACTTTCAAACTGGTACTGATAACTTATTGTACTAAAAAGCCTGCAGCAGCATTTGTGGTCTGTTAATTCCCAGTATCCCTGAACAGTCCCAATTTGTGGTGAAAAGAGGAAGAATCAGAAAGTTATGTCAAAATGTAAAGGTTTTTGCCTTTTTTTTTTAACTTATGTGTGTACACATGGTGTAATTGCTTTTCACAGAAATACCTAATAGAAGACATGAAAAGCAAAAGAAGAAATAATGGCAGCACATAAAAGAAACACTAAAAATACTGTTGCATAAAATAGATGTGAATTTTTAAATCTATTCTGATAGAGGAAGCTTCTGAGAGTTATTGAAAAGATGTTTTAAGTTGAAGTTAAAGCTTAAAGAGGCAAAGGTATCTGCCTTACTGGGGCAACTTTAAAGAAATTTAAAACAAATCTACACCTCGTAAGTAACTTTTTCTACACTTCGGAATTAACTGATACCATCATCAGTGCTGCTTATTATAATCACAAAGAATATTGCATTCTTCTAACTGAAGTACAGTTGTATCCAAAATAAGTAACTGTTCGGCACTGTTCAACCCTGAAAGAAGTTTTCTACTTCCCTTCTAAGTGATACTGTGGAATTTGGATCAATAATTATTTTAACTTTTAAATGGAACTTTTTCTATAAACCAGGAGAAATCACTACTGAAAGTATTCCAGCACACATGCTTGGCAGCACTACTAGTGATGAACTCTCACATATTTCCAATGTGGTCCTACTCTATTCTGTCCACCACAGACAGTACAAAACAACAAAAAAAGCAGCACTGGCATTCAGGAGTGATAGGGCTCTTCAGAGACAAAAATGCCAGGAGGATGGTAGAGAACAACTAAAGCTGGGTGTGCATTTGTTTTGTTTCATTTTTTTTTTCTAATGGTAGACTGTGTTCTTTCAATGGTATTCAGACTTCAGAGGTATCTTACAGGCCAAGCTGAGATGGTATTGCTGAAGTGGTGTTGTTCTCTTGCAGACAGGAAAGGCTGTTTCAGTAACATTTAGGAAGCAGTTTGTGCCTACAGCCTTCTTTAGGAACCTCCCAGGAATTCTTTTACAGAGATACAGGACATCTTGGCATGATTACTCCTATAACATCAGGAAAAGTAGGCTGAGGAAAAGGATTCGAGGCTTTCTAGAAAAGCCTTAGTACCATAAAATGGGCAATGCTGGATGCCTGCAGAAGCAGTGTCGCCTCTCCATAGCTGGAGAAAATTTCTTTTGTTCTGGAATGAGAGCTGGGGTGCCAAGAGAACCAGAGCTTTTAGTGTGTCAAACAAAAATACTCTGCTTTCAAAATCCATATTTAGTTTTTCCTGGTTGACCCCTGTAGGACCAGTTAAATGAATGTTGCTGAGTCTGAATCAAAGAAGTACTATTCAGGAGGAATAATATTTTATTATTCACAGTCTCCATAGTATATGGAACTGCTGTGTGACAGACCAGTTGAATTAATCAAAGGCAGAGTAAGTAGAGGAAGCACTAACAAATATTCTCCTTCTGGATATTTATTACTAAATGTTACTACTAGACTAACAGTTCTGGATACCACAAGAATATAGTTACTCATGGAACAATCATGCTACATGCATCCTGGCTGCAGGTTCTTCTACTCTGCTCTACTGTAGTGTGCTATTACCCAGAGAGGTTCTTAGGATGAAAGTCTTGGTACTAAACCAGCTGAGATGTGTAATGAGACACTGATGCCGACCTAAAATTCTATTTCCCCCCTGCAATGCAGCTCTGCTTTTGTTAAGCTTAATATATTCTGCAATAAATATATCAGCCTCTGCAAGATTCAGTCCTTTCATTTTATTTAAAAAATATTAATATCTAGTTAGATTTTTTGATTGGAGGTTTTACTGGATTTTCTACTGATACATAATTTATGCTAACACTATATACAAGGGATGTGACCTTCCTTACTACCCAAAGAACTACAAGATTATGCTGCGTATTAGCACTTTAACAAACCTGGTTTAGTTGAATTGTGTTTGTTATTTTTTTCTTGCAATGACTTTTCCCGAAAGGATGAGGTAACAGAGAATGATAATGTAGAATTGTTCTGTGAAACATGATAGTATGCTGTAAATGTTTGACCTTTCCATCATTTAAGCAATAAGACACTCCAGGGTGTGCTGTTGAAGCATAATATTAACACAGCTCACCTACATTGAGTTTAGTATGCATGCTGATATCATACAGTAATGGGCACCCTGGAGTGTTTTATGGAAGTATAAAATGCCAGATAAATTGTTAGAGGGGGTTTCTTATGTCTACAATGTTTTTAAATGATTATCACAAAGTTATGCTTAAAAAGAAAATGAAAAAACTTAACCATGAAGAGCTCTTAAACAAATCCAAAGGTTTTCTAATTATTAATAATTATACCTATTTGTGGTATTCAAAGGCCAGCTTAACCTAGGGCATGTTGCCATAAGGTCTAGTATAAATACATAGTAGTAGAGGACCCCTGTCTGAAGAGAGACTAATTGAAGTAGATAACTAGTTTTTTATTTAAGTGTAATTACTAAATAGAATTAAACATGTATGCAATCACTTTACTTCCAGGTTTGTGTATTCTCAAATTACTCAGTAGGCTCAGTTACATTTGACGTATGACTTTCCAGGGCTTTGACACAAATGTATATTTTTAGCTCTTCCTAATGTTTTACTGTGTACCTTGCCACCATTAGTTGATAAACTCTTTTTTTCATTTTTCCTCTTTCACATGCTCTTTTCATGTATGAATTTCCTTTGCCTCTTTGTATTCAATAAGTGCCTTAAAAGGATTTAGAAACAAGAATAATACATCAAAAAGTTCAGTTTTCTTTGTGTGACAACACAGAGAAAGATTATGCCACATTCAGTGATACCAAAAATTGTTAGTAGTCCCATGAGATGAAATGCATACAGGTGATCCAATATAACACAGTGTAGAAGTTGTTAATCCTTTGGAGCTTGTGTTAGATGAGATATTAATAAATGTTAATTATTTTTATTTGTTTGTCTCTTTTCTCTCCTACAAACACTTGGAAACTTATAAACTAACCCTACAATTATTGACATTATTTATAAGCAAAAAATTTCAGTAAACAATGAAACAATGCATTTCCATAGATTATTGACCGCAGTACCAAAGCAATCCACATGCAGATTTTGAAGCATCTAACCACCTTCTTATAATGCTATGTATAGTTCACAGATCTAAAGGAAAAAGTACGTGCAGTGGAGGTGAGAGATGCTCTTGTGTTACAAAAGGCAGGTTCAAGAAGTATGCCTTGCAACTGTAGCAGAAGGGAGCTCAACTTGCTATTACTGATTCTTGGATAGGTAGTCTGTAGTTTCAGGCTGGCACTTCAACTGAAATGGAGGGAAACTGGGTTTACTGTCCCATAAAACTTCAAAGAAGTAAACTTTCTTCCTAGTAAGGGAATTATCATTAACAATAAGAAATTATCCATCCTGGGATAACCTAACAGTAAAATCATTTCTTTCCATTCTGACCAGAAATTCTGGTCATTCAAACACTCAAACTTAATAAAGTTTGTGAAATCTGATATGTTGTCTGAGGGAAATGCATAGGATTCCTCTATTTTTTGGTTTTGCCTTTCTAAAAACTCAGTGTTACTGTTTCAGATAATTTCCACTTGACCAAAAAGAAGTGCACTCTCCTTTATTGATGAACTATACCTGCATGGAAGGCACATTCTTGCCTTAGGAACACAGCTTGACCACAGGGTGCTTTTATTTTAAATGGCTAGCACCAGCGAAAAATGTGCAGTGATGATCTTGTTTACTGGTGGAGAGATTAGTAATGCAGTGTTTCTGCATTACTGAAAGAAGTACAGATTCAGCACCAAAGCTTACATCCCTGTCCTCTCTGATTTAGCATTGGCATACACGTGAGTGGTCAAAATCATTCACATTTCCATTGTGGAAACAAGAGAGTTAACTTCTCCTGGGCCTTTGCAGGCCTCACTAGTTAAGAAACATTTGCAGCTAATGATCTTGCCAGTCAGCACGCTTTAGTTAACAAAGGAGTGGATTATTCCTAACAGGGTGTACTGTCTAGACTCTCCTTATCAGAAGGATTTCAATTCTTATTGTTATTTACCATATCCTACTTATCTGGCACAGTGCTGGTGAAGAATGGATTGTATAACCTGAAGATATATAAACTCTGTCCCATTTGGGCAGAGTTCATATCAGCAGTGTGGCACACTGCTGCTGTGTGTTCTCTCCTGCAGTAATACACTACTTCTGTCCTGACCCAATCTAAATTGTATTTCATTTTTTTTTCTGCAACATTGTTAACTGATGAAAAGGCAGTTTTCTGCAACATCAAAGTTGCTGTTCCCTTCAGAAGGATCTGTGAGACAAACCTTTGTAAAATTCATGCTCTCAATGGGCTATCACGTTCAATAGTATGTTGAATCAGGAACACATGCATATGTGTATGTAAATTCCCTAACCCATCTGGAAGAAAATAGTTTCTGATCAAGAAAACCAGAGTTAGGACTAATGCTTTTTGTTTAGACATAATTTGCCTTATTGATCCAGTATGGACATGCAACCTTTAACCAACCTTTAAATTCCTGTTCATGTGGTGGTGGTTTTTTTGTTTTACGTTTTTCTGGGGGGGGGGTAGGGGAAATGTTTCCTTGATTTGTGTACAGAAATAGTACAACACATCTTAAACATCATGGGATTATAGCTGTAAGACCATTGTATTTGTGCAGGTAATATGTATGCATAAGTGAAATGAATGCAAACTGGGAAACTTCAAACAACATAGAAACAGAAATTTACATATTAGTGAACATGTAGTCTATTCTGCTAGTACACGGAATGTATTAACTTTTGTTCTTATTTAACCAGTCCTCTTAAGTGGAAGCCCAAGCAGAAGAAAAGTTTAGACTGGGACTGTGAAGCTAGACACCATAGTTTCTTTGTCTGGTTACCTAAAATGGCTGCAAAGGATATAAAACTAGTGATAAAGATATAATAAATGTGCCAAATGGTGTGGAATTCCATTTAAAAAAATACTGTGAGATATCAATGACTGCAACTGGGTTATTAATTTTATTAAAATATATATTTGTTGCAGAAGAACAGACCCCTATCTAGGTCAGACGTAAGCAAGAAAAAAGTTAATTGCCTGGAAAAGATACGAAGGTCAGACTCAAAGCCAATAATTACAGGGACAAGACCTCTTTAAATGAGAATGACAATGAAGATAAACATTAAATTTCATTACTAAGTGATAAATGACTTATGATTGATTTAGTTTTCACAGCAGTCACACATTTCAAAATGTCACATTTAGACTCAAATAACCTTTCCAGGGAAACAAGAATCTGTGCGGGATGTATAAATATTTTGCTAAATAGTCTCATGCTTCACTGAGTTCTCTCCATTTGCAATTCATTATTTTGCTCATTTAAATGGCAAGTGGTGTACTAGCTTTTTTAAAGAAACCAAACAAAAATCCCCTTTCTTTTAAAGTATGAAAATCACTTCCTCCTCTAATGTAATGCAAAATATAATTAAACCTGAATAAAACATATAGAATTTCAATTCTGAAATAGTTTTCAAATGGATTTTTTTATTTGTTATTTAGATCTTCTAGCAACAGTTGGGGTTTTTTTGTTTTTTTGTTTGTTTGGTTTTTGTTCTTTGTTTTTTTTTCCTGAAAGCTAATGAAGAACTCTTTGAAGGAAATGGTAGGATTTAAATATAAAACTATGTCATATAAATACATTTGAGTAACTTTTTAAAAGTCTTTCAGCCTGCATGCAAATTTCTCATCATCTTATGATGGCATGTCACTGAAAGGTCATAGAGTCATTTAGTTCTACTTTCCCTGACAATTTTTCAACATTTTGTTCCATCAACCTACAATATTCAGCACCACAGGGCACTAAAATAATACTGTAGAATAATGTACGGGGGGGATGGAAGCAGGGAGAAGCCCTGTGCAAGCTAGTGCATAGTATTTTTGTTTCTTCCTGTGATACTCATTTACTTGCTAGCAGCAAATCTGTCACTATGCTTGCAAAGAATTTTTGACGTGAAGTTTGAAAAACAATATTATTTTACAGAGGCAGCAAACTTCAGATTGTCAGCTATGACAGAAATAAACCCATAGATTTTGAGAGAGAGAGAAGGACAGGTTAGGCAAAATGTTCTGCCTGCCCTTCAGGCGGTTACCAAAGAAGTGGTGAAGCATTACATCCTCTAAGGTCTATAAACCTTATATTTGAGTATAGAGGTTACAAAGGAACACATGGTTAGATGTCCTTCTTGGTAAGTACCTTAAAGTGTTTCAAAGGGGGAGTCATGTTCCCAGAGGAAAATACATGTACCTGAACTAATCCCATGGATTTGTTTTACAATCAAGGAAGAGCAAGATACTTCCTTGGTGCAACTGATTGCATCATGGAGTAAAGAAGTAAATGAAATCTGATGCAATATGTCCTAGAGGTGTGGTTTTGCTCCACTAACTGTAAAGGGAGACTGGGTGACTAGCTCAGATGAGAGACCAAAAATAAGGTGAGATGAACTGTACTCCTTTACCTTATGGCCTTATAAATGACTACTTAATAAAAAAAAAAAACCAAACAAACAACTGACAACAACCCCAAAACCCCAAGCACCATTTGTAACACTTGGTATCCTTAGAAAAGAGGTAAAAACAATCCTATGATAAAGAAGATTCTGTTGTAGTAGCAATTTCTACTTGGTCTTTGGCTGAGGTAATGATATTATTTGCTTTTAGGTAATGTATGAGAAGGAGAATGTCCAAAATACGGTAGATCCTACTAGCAGGTGTAGAAACACAGCAATGTAGATACTTTTAAATTATACTAGGAATAAAGCTCTTCCAAGTAATAGAGAACTATTAGAACAAGAATATTGATAAATAAATCAGCTACTGTCGCCTTTTAAGCCTGGAAGGTAGAGAGTGTACTGTACTCCTGAAGGTGCAATATCTCTTCTTTTAGCTTAAAACTGAAGAAATATTGTTGACCTAAAATTATTTCTTTATACAAAGAACATCTCTGTCAGCTCAGAATTTGGAACTACATTGGCCCACTTGCTCAGTATGATGCTATTTATTTATTTATTTATTTCAGAAATTATTACTATTTACACTAGAATGAAGAGAGGAATAATTGGTTATTAGAACATTCGATAGCAGCACTGGTTGGGAAAGGCCATAGCAGCATCTGGAACAAAGAAAGGCATCCACTTATTGCAGAACTAAGAACCTGAAACAGAAAAAGAGAGTACTATCTCCTCCTCTCTGAGGATTACCATTCTTCAAGGAAAAATAGATGCCTATCACATCTTGAAGGATTCCTGTCCTTTCCTTTGTTCTCTTCTTATCTACGATCAAATGACAAAGTCCTGTAAAAAGTAGCATAATATATTAAAAACTTGTATATAAATCAGTTTGAAGTCAGTGCATTAAAAATCAGTATTTAGACATAATGTAATTAATGGATATTTCTAAAGCTGCAATACACTAAAAACTAGTCCTCTCACATTCTTCTGTTACTTAGTATAGAAGTTACAAATTAATACATAAATCATGGCTTCAATCTGTTGCATGCTAATACTAGTACTTTTGTAAGCAGTTTTATACATGGAATACACAGTTTTTGAAGCATAAACACCTATGAAGTCCAACATGCAAAATAAACCTTCAGCCTTTGCTTTACTCTGTTTTCAGTATGTACTGAGACACTAAGGTTTTTAAGGCACAAAGGTAGCGCAAGAATATTGTGGGCCTTGAGAGCTCTTGCCTCATGTGCTTCTAAACCGTCAACTTATATGCTGATTGTGCATTTAGTAGATAGATGGGAATTAATAGTAACTTTACCTGATAGAGTGCATAGGTTAAGGAGAGGTGCTCTTTGATTTTTGGCCTACTCTGGCTAGAGAACTGTGATGGTATTCAGTTCTGAGGAGGAGTTGCCTGTGATTTACCCAAATAAAAGGATAAATTCTGAAGTTCAAATAGACTTAGCTGTGAAAATGAAATAAAAATATTCTGACTCCAATGACTGAATGTGCATTATTGTGTCATAGAAGTCATTTAGATGACTAATGCAGACCATGTAATAAAGATGAGTAATTTGATGCGTAATTTCCAGATTTTATACCAGTTACTTTAGTTTAGATCATTTAGCTATATTTGGAGCTATTTTCTAGCAGCATGTAGGCTCATGTCTTGAATAGTTAGTAGATATGGCCATGAAGAATTTCAGTCCTTAATACAAAAGCATGCTGAAATGCATTATAGATGCCCAGCTCTGTTTTCTCTCTCTCCCATTACCCTTAGCTCTGTGCTACCCCCTGAACATCTTTGGCTTTCTCAAACTCTTTCAGAAGGACTCAAATCCTTCCTTCTCCTGCAGTCAGTATGAGTTTCTGCTGGTTGCACACTCTCTATAAAGGCTGGAGAAGTTGAAAAGGTCCCTTCTCTTCAGAGGCATGAATTAGTTTTAGGTTTGCACTGAACAGTTTAAAATAAAATTCTCAAACAGCCATGTAATCTATGTACTGTGCATGTATAATAGGAATGAAAAAGGTAGGATGAAATATCTTGGGAATTTTGAAAAGTTTGTTCAGAAATGCCTAAGGAAAAGAGTAAGTTAGATGGGGAGGGGAGCAGTTAAGACCTACACATTTAAAGTCATCTGCAGGTATGGCATAGAATGTTACCTTCTATCCTGGGAACAGGAATGAGAAACGTGAGACAGCTGTGAGTGCATGATGATAGCTACTCATCTCAGTATAGCTGTATGTACCATATAATATTAGCCTAAGGAGAAATAAGGAGTTAGCCAGAGCTTACAAATCAATCTTTCTAAACCTTTCTGTAGTAGTGAGTTTCTCAATGGAACCTCAAAAGACTTTGAGACACAAAAATTAGACTTTTTCAGAATATAAGCCCCATATTTGCAATTTCTAATAGGATGACTATGTAATACCTTAGAATAAAAAGATCTATATAAACAACTCCCTGCCTATTCATGGATCACTGCAAGCTGGACTGTGCTTCTAGGCTTAGTTTCAGTCTATTCAGTGTCTGCCTGGGTTACTGCAAATTCTGCAAAATCCCCGTTAGATCTTTTTTTCCTGTCCCCGCAGCAGCCTGCCTGTGTGCTGCCTGCTTCCTTCAGCAGTCTATGCCTTTGCATGAGCTGCAGTCTGGCTGCTTGTGCATTCACTGCTTGCTGTAATGGGCAACATGGAAACTTCGGGTGCATATTCACTGTCTCCAGGGTTATCACTGCCCTCTTTCCAGATCTACCTTGTCTGGTCCCTCTTCTTGAAGGAACAAAGCACACAAACAAGAAGCCAACACATAGGAGAGATACTATTTAGCAGGCTTCCATTGCACATAACAACTCTGTTACAGTTAAGGGTTAGAATTGCAAAGAACCAGCTACACACAAGATGGACGGCAAGGGTGCATAGGAAGCAAGCAAACATAAACCAGTCAGATATTAATGTCAGGCAAAATCCTCCAGCATCATTGGTGAAAACTTGACTGGAACAAGGCTGGACAGCTAGGATCTGTACTACCATGGTTTGTTTTCTGTGTTGCAGATTGTGTGATGTGGCTAGTGTAGGTCTGAAAAAGTGTTTGATTTAAAAAACAGTTTTCAGGGGACAAAATCAGTTGTTGCAGTATTAATACAGAAAATTTATCTCAGGGCCTTGGAATTTTTCCCCATGTAAGGCCATGGAATTAGATTCATAATGCTTGTGTCATATTATAGCACCTAATGCAACCACAGAATTGTAGAAAAGGTCAAATATTTTTTTAGGCTCCAGCAAGCCTGGTATAACTAGGAAAATAATTCTGCCAGACAGACAGGCTTGTCTGCAACTTATACCACTGCTAGTGGAACTGAAATATGATGATGCTGATCTTTGTAATATAATTAGTGAGAAACATTCAGTAATTTACTGAAGAAAAGAAATCTGTCATAGTAGTGCATCTTCAGCCTAATAAAACAGGTGGCATTTGGACTATTTTCTGTGGGGGAATTGAGAGAGATGCAAGGAGAAAGACTGATGGAACATGGGTTAATATGCACAATGACGATAATTTACCATGTTGTGCATTTGCTATAATTACTTGGAAGTAGTACTGTGTTGTATCAGATCAGTGCTGCCTTTTTATATTGGTTTGAGAAATCTTTTTTTTTTCTTTTAAGTTGAGGCTAAAATAAAACTTTTACAAGTGTGTAGTAATGTTGCTTTTCATAACTTGTTTGGATTCCAAAACAATTGATAAATATTGGGTGTTGTAATTTATGGTTTATTCTTTTGGATACCAGCCTGTTTCTTTCACTACGTGGAAAGGTCATGGACAAGAAATAGAAAAGAGATGGTGGCAGCACTTATAAAACAACTTACTATTGTGTCAAAAAGTAATAATTGGCAGTGAGTCCTGTCTAATCACTGATGTTAGTGCATGCAAGCACACTGCATCCATATTCTGTCAGTGCTGATCAGGCAGCACAGTCCTCTTACAAATTTTTATAAGCTTTTAAAAAATACCAGGTTAGCTAGTAAACATTTCAAATTACTTTAGACGACTACTTTTACTCGTGTGGTGCTTTTCATAGTTTGTTGGCTTTGTTTGGGGGATTTTTTCCCCCCTACTTGATGAGTTACAGTGGAAGCGATTTGCAGGGAGTTGTTTGTTTTCTTATTTCTTTCTATTAGAAATTATTTTAGCAGCATTCAAGTAAAATATAATTGAGTCAGAATAAGACTAGCAATATGGAAGGATGATAGAATGTAATCTACCATAGAACAATACTATACTAATATTTCACATGTTTCACAAAACAAATGAAATGGATATAAAAACCAATTCTCTTTGGTCTGAGATTTCACAAGCACAACAATTACAGCCTCATATTTGCCTCATGGAATGTATGGTGCTTTCCACCATTGACTTTAGTCTGCATTAGTCAAGCTACAGTTTAGCCTTCAGTTTTTCCTGTGTTTTTCTCTTAGTTGCAATTATTTTTCTCAGAAGATAAATTCATGTTGTAAATTTATGTTCTTCACTGGAAATAAATCTGCTGACCTTAGAAGCTGGCAAGAAAACATAAGCTTCCTTTTTTGCCACTAAAAGAGAAGTTACTTGACCAATTGATCTGTCAGTATGTGTGTGTCTGTGAATCTGTGTATAAAAATTATTTTTTTCCTGAGAGAGAATTTGACAACCTAATGTATTTACAGAAGTACTTCTTCTATGCCTTTTTTCTGGGGAGAGCTGAGTTTTACGGCTCAGTTGCATTTCCTTTGCACAGGCTTTCAGTTTGCTCCTCAGGATTTCTTTCTTTGAAATTTTCAGGTGCGGTTGAAATGCTAGACTATCAGGATAACTGGCAGAAGTAGACTAAAGCAAGACACAGGATAAGATACCCTCATGCAACTGTAATAAGAAGATACAGTGGCTGAGAGCAGGGCTCTTGTCAGGTTAAGACACCACTGAGACTGTGGTTGTGGTTGTAGTTTCCTTCAAGAGCAGAATGGAAGCAGGGGGTCTGCATGCATAGCCTGTAAGTAGGATTTTGCTGTCCTTAGCAGAAGCCCTGTGGTGCCCTGGGACCTGCGGGGCCTGGATCTGGTCCTGGTCCTGGTCCGGGTGGTGCTGACCACCCCAGATGCTGGGGAGTGAGTGACCCTCACCTCCCCAGGGTGAGCTGGGGCTATGCAGTACCATCAGTGGTGTGGGCCATGCTAAGGGAAAGTACAGAAATAACCCCAAATAAGACTGAGGAGGAAGAAAGCATCAACATCCTGCTCCTTCCAGACAACAGGAAGAAGAAACCCTAACCATGAACTTCTCCTGGCAAAGACCTTGCGTGTGACTTCCCCTTCTCCCTCCAGTGCTTTTGTTTGAGGGTGACTGAAGCTGCCCACGGGAGCATCCCAAAGAGCATTGCAAGGGTGAGCTTAGCACCAATGAAAAGGGGTCAGTATTACCAGTTTTTCTCATATGTTGTTTTTAAAGGTGATATTATTAATGAGGCTTTACTGTGGCAGTTGGACTATGGACATTAGTATTACTGGACCAGTCATAACTGTTGTCTTTTGGTTCAATTTCTAAAATTTTAATCAGGCTAACAATGGTTTGGGGTTTTTTTTCCATATATATGGTGTTTCCCCCTTTTGTCAGTAACAAGATTTTGAGTGTAACACTGTCTAGTCAAGTTCCTCTAGGTTCAACTAAAAAGTTAAGTATTCTGGTCTATATTCTAATGAAATCTGACTTTTGAGTTTAGAAGGGGGTTTTTTTGTGCTTATTATAAGAAAATGAGTGACACAGATATTTTTCAGGCTTCCGACTCCCATCGCTACAATCCTGCAAAGATCCAATGAGACTTTCCCATTGTTCCACATCGGTGTGGGTCCTCTTGAAGTATGGCATCCTTTAAAGAAAGGAAAAAAAAAAAAAACAAGTAACATTAGAATATTTCAGAGAGATTTTACAGTCTAATATATTTTTCTATTCTTCTGTCTAGAAAATACAATACATTAGGGCATCCTGAAAACCTATGAATATGCCCTGAAATGTTCTTCTGAAGGAGGGGGATTACTTTCAGTATTCTGAAACAAGGAATGGCAATTATACTTTCCTCTCCCACAATATAAAGTTCCTTTTTTTTTTTTTGTCCTGCAGTACTATGAGAAGTCACATTTTAAATCTGTGCAGGACTGCATCTTGTTTCTCTTTGCCTTTGCATCTATGACATCTTATAGAGTATATTAACATTTAGGGTACAAGAAAAGTTGCTTTCTCTGGAAAGTTTTTTCTCTTTCCACTTTTTCTTTTTATAAATTCTGGCTTAATGTGAAAATAGACCCTGGGAAGAGGATTTAGTTACCAGATAGAAAGTGCAGTTTTATAGCCAATTTCATAATCAGTTTATTTTTTATCAGTTTATTGTCAGTGTTTACACAATATATTTTTCTGTATGTATACACAGAGTGAAACCTACCTGCTGTGGTTAAGCAAGGGAACAAAAAACTTACCAAAATCTGGTATGAAACATTTCATGTTGAAATGATGATTTTTGTATTAGAATGTAGTAGGGGGGAAAGGCAAATGACTTTCAAATTTCTTTTCTTGAAATGAATAAAAACTTTAGGAGAATTGCCTGTATATTACTCCTTTTCCTAGTAATTATGGCCTCAACCTCTTGAAGCAGTCTGATATTCAAATTCAAAGGATTTTTTTTTCTCAGATTAGGAAATCCTGGCCTAGATTACTTCCACTAGAGCATATCCACTTAATATTCTTCAAAAATAAGCTTTGGTAGGAAATCTGATACTGTGAAAATTTGATTTAGAGGATTTGCCTATGTTAAGCCTACTTTTGATGAAAAAAATCCATTTATAAGATATGTGGTAATTAAAAAAAAAAATTGTTTTGAGGAACCTGGAATCTGCCTGAAAATAGGAGCAGGGGGGCTCTGTGTTTGTTTAGATCATCATATTTCAGTTTATGAATTCTTTTGCAGTATTGTGACTTTTTTTCTCAAATAGGATATTGTTCAGATACTGTTAGGGTTTTTTTGGGTTTTAAGAAATGTTTCCCTGTATGCATTCTTGAACTCATCAGTCTGAACTTTTTCAGTCTTCATGAATTGTAGGTGAGTTCATGGCAGTGTGGCTTTTGGGAGAACAGTTTACTGTGTGTGATAAACCTCAGTATTTGTAATAACCTGATGTATGTGAGTGTCCTTCATTCCTCCACAAATCCTTGTCAGAATAGTTCTGGAAGCATGCCTCAATTCTGATCAAAACAGTGTCTAAGCTTAAGTTCAGGAGTGAAAACATATAGTTCCTATGACAGCAGCTAAAGAGAAAAATCTCATAATCCTAAATGTTTGCTGATTGGATACCTGTGAAGGTTTCTTAGTGACTATATGAAGGCCGTGACTAATTTCAGGCTTGGAGAAGCAGTGGTTTTATAGGTGTTCCTCTGTGGAAAGTGAGGTGAAGTGCTCTCTTTAGAAAGGGGTACTTCAAAAACTGGAAGAGAAGTCATCTGATCTAGAAGGTTTCCTAGGTAAAGGTGACTTTTCAGTGGTACTGAGGAGAGACAGTGAAGTAACTTACAGCCTCCTGACTGCTAGACTTGGTCCCCCTCTCCCCCCAGCCCAAACAGTAGGAAGAGGCTGCAAAATTGTGAGTGTCCCATTGCAGTTTTTCTGCATAAGAAGGATCTTGTCGACATGTCTACTCTGTGTGAATCTGTTTGTTCATGTTGCCATTAGTTTTCATGGCATAATTTTTCACATTCCATGATTTTTGTAACCTATCTAAATTTGTCTACAATGATTCTACAATGAAGTTATTCCAGGTGGAACAAGCAATAGTTATAGTGAACTTTCAGAGTAGGCTTTTTCTGACCCGTAATGTCAAATTCATTTTTTCTTGCTACTGGCTTAATGACCTAGAATTTCAAGAAGAAATGGGAACCATTCAGATCATGTATAGATAAATGGTCTTCTGCTGACCTCTAATGGAGAAGATAAATCTGAAACTACCTTGTAGCCAATTTCATGTTCATACCTCAAGAGAACAAGAACACATAGCAATAACACTGTGATAATACTGTCATCCTGTTAAAAGCATCTATGTTGTATGAGAGGATGTGAAGAAAATGATACTGAAAAATAACAGTTCAAGAATCGACTTGTTTTGCAAATCTCAAACCTGCTTTGGATTGAAAAATCTGTGCCTGCTTTTAAAACTTAGAAATTTTAGACAAAAAGAGAGAGTATATGTGCTTGTGAACCTGGATGTTGTGCTGGAAAGCGCTGCACTCTGTGAGCTATTGCCAGTGTGGAGTTAAAGACAAAAGAATATAGGAGTTACACTGCCAGGTTAAACAAGAGCGTCTACATAAGGGGTCTTCAACTTTTGCTGTAGAGGAATAATATTCACCTTTGCTTTGTCTTTGTCGTGGTTTAGCCCCAGCCGGCAACTAAGCACCACGCAGCCGCTCGCTCACTCCCCCTCGGTGGGATGGGGGAGAGAATCAGAAGAGCAAAAGTAAGAAAACTTGAGGGTTGAGATAAAAACAGTTTAATAGGGAAAGCAAAAGCCGCGCACGCAAGCAAAGCAAAGCAAGGAATTCCTTCGCTACTTCCCATGGTCAGGCAGGTGTTCAGCCATCTCCAGGAAAGCAGGGCTCCATCACGCGTAATGGTTACTTGGGAAGACAGACGCCATCACTGCAATGTCCCCCCTTCCTTCTTCTTCCCCAGCTTTATATACTGAGCATGATGTCATGTGGTATGGAATAGCCCTTTGGTCAGTTTGGATCAACAATCCTGGCTGTGTCCCCTCCCAGCTTCTTCTGCACCTGGCAAAGCACGGGAAGCTGAAAAGTCCTTGACTAGTACAGCAACAACTAAAACATCTCTGTATTATCAACACTGTCTTCAGCACAAATCCAAAACATAGCCCCATACCAGCCGCTACGAAGAAAATGAACTCTATCTCAACTGAAACCAGGACAGTATCCACCCCTTATTCCATACCATTTACGTTATGCTCAGGTCTCACACTATTCAATACATTCTCATTACCCACCATCACCCTTCCCATCCTTTGATATAATACACACATATTATTCCCTTAGTCTATGGACCACCCCTGTAAAATGTCTGTAAAATGTCCATAAATGTCCACAAAATGTCCACTGAGTTCATTTAGTCCATGACTTTGGGCTCCATCTCTTATGGTTGTCACTCAGGACAGGAGAGGTGGTGTGTTGCTTGGGGTTATTGGGCACCAAAGCCAGCTCAGGTCAGGTCACTGCTGCACTTGCGCTGCTTCTTGTAAGGCTTCTCCTCCATTTGTTCAGGTGGTTCCAGCTGTAGTAATTCCTATAACATGCAACTCAAATCATGGGTTACAACAATTTAAAGGTATATCTATTACAATGTCCACCCCTGGTCCTTTTGGACCAGGTTATAGGGTTTAACATTGCAATTAACTCCTCCCTTTGCTCCTAGCCTGGCTAGCAACAAGGGGTTCCTGCTATAGTAATTCCCACAACATGCAACTCAAATCCCGGGATACAACAATTTAAAGGTATTTCCATTACAATCTCCACCCCTGGTCCCTTTGGACCAGACCATCAGGTTTAACATTGCAATGAAGTCCTCCCCTTGCCCCTGCTCCAGCTTGGACTTATCCACAGAATGCAGTACCTTCAGAAGTAAACTTGCTCCAACATGGCCTCATGCACAGCCACTGATGCTTCGAGGTGTACCTGCTGCAGCATGGACTTCATCCACAGCCACAGATGCTTCGAGGCGCACCTTATCCAGCGTGGACTTATCCTTGGACCACAATCCCTTCAGAGGTATACCTGCTGTGGCACAGACATAACCATGGCCACAGACGTTTCAAGATATACCTGCTCTGGCATGGGCTTATCCATGGGCACAGACGCTTTGGGGTGTCCTGCTCCCACGTGGATTCATCCACAGGTCACAGTCCCTTCGACTCGAGTTCACAGCGGAGTTCCAGCCTGTCCAGTACAGCAGCACAGAAACAGCAGCGATGCCCTGGCCCTCTGCCAGCCCAGGCGCAAGGCCATTGCTGTTATCAAAATGTTCCCAGGCACAGCAGAGTAAGGTGATCAGCAGTACAGCAGCACGGCAAGCAGTGAAAGCAAAAAGCAGCCACTAACGAGCCCTAGACTCTAAGGTACAGTAAGGCAAGCAAGCCCATGGCAAGTACAGAAGCCTGCTGATTAATAGCTAAACAGCAATAACAGCTATAAATTCTATCTGGCACATTCCAATCAAATCTGTCATTATCTCAAACCCTCGAGCCCCACGTTGGGCGCCAAAAAGGACTGTCGTGGTTTAGCCCCAGCCGGCAACTAAGCACCACGCAGCCGCTCGCTCACTCCCCCTCGGTGGGATGGGGGAGAGAATCAGAAGAGCAAAAGTAAGAAAACTTGAGGGTTGAGATAAAAACAGTTTAATAGGGAAAGCAAAAGCCGCGCACGCAAGCAAAGCAAAGCAAGGAATTCCTTCGCTACTTCCCATGGTCAGGCAGGTGTTCAGCCATCTCCAGGAAAGCAGGGCTCCATCACGCGTAATGGTTACTTGGGAAGACAAACACCATCACTCCAAATGTCCCCCCTTCCTTCTTCTTCCCCAGCTTTATATACTGAGCATGATGTCATGTGGTATGGAATAGCCCTTTGGTCAGTTTGGATCAACAATCCTGGCTGTGTCCCCTCCCAGCTTCTTCTGCACCTGGCAAAGCACGGGAAGCTGAAAAGTCCTTGACTAGTACAGCAACAACTAAAACATCTCTGTATTATCAACACTGTCTTCAGCACAAATCCAAAACATAGCCCCATACCAGCCGCTACGAAGAAAATGAACTCTGTCTCAACTGAAACCAGGACAGTCTTTAATTCATAGGTCTAGAAAATGGTGCCACAGGTAATAACATGCGTGGAGTACCAATCTTCACTTTTTAGATTTTTTTTCTTTGAAGATCAAAAATCAATATAGTATTGTAGAGAGAAATCCTGTGTAAATCAGTTCCATGTGTATGATATTTTAGGAACACAGAATAGCTGAGGCACCAGAAGACACCTCTGGAGATTGTCTAATTGTGGGGATTGACCCTGGCTGGCAGCTAAGCCCCCACTCAGTTCCTCATTCATTCACCCCAGCAGGATGGAGGAGAGAATCAAAAGGGCAAAAGCAAGAAAACTTGCGGGTTGAGATAAAGGCAGTTAAGGTTAAGGTGCCACGCATGCTTGCGTGTCCTGGACTGTGGTCCTCAGGGCTGGTGGTGGCCTCTGTGCTGGGGCTGTGCTGCTCACTGGGGTGCCTGTCCCCGCTCCTCGTCCTCAAGATGCTCCTTGGAGCAGCGGGTGCTGCAGCTGGCTTGTGAGAGTGGCACGGCACGGCACTGTTAAGGTGAAGAAAAAAAGGAAAATAAAAACTGATGCAAAGGCAGTCACTCACCATCTCACTCACCAGCAGACTGATGCCCAGCCAGTCTCTGAGTAATGATTACCTTGGAAAAACATCCCCTACCCCCATAGTTTTATTGGTGAGTGTGATGTTACAGGGTATGGAATATCCCTTTGGTCAGTTCAAGTCAGCTGTCCTGGCTGTGTTCCCTCCCAGCCTTTTGCTCACCCCCAGCCTACTCGCTGGGGGAGGGGAGAGGGCAGAGTGAGAAACAGAGAAGTCCTCAATACTGTGCAAGCACAGTTCAGCAACAGCTAAAACACTGGAGAGTTACCAACACTGTTTTTATTGGAGATATAAACCCAGCATTGTATGGGCTGCTATTGAGAAAATTAACTCCATCCCAACCAGTACACTAGCCGAAACCCCCTGCTCGGAGCAAGTGAGCCCCGATCTAGACACAGCACTGCAGATGTGACTCACCGGGGCTGAGCAGAGGGGAAGAATCGCCTGCCTTGACCCGCTGGCAGCAAGGCTCCTGCTGCAGTCCAGGATGCTGCTGGCTGCCTTTGCTGTATGGATGGCTCATGGTCAGCTTGTTTTCCAGGACCCCGGGTGTTTTCTGCAAAGCTGCTAATTGGTATATCAACTTCCCTTTTTAATTGGGTACAGCTTACCTGCTTTATGCCAATTTATTTTGGACTGATAACCTAATATAACTCCATAAGCCTGAATTTCTTGTTAAACTCCCAGGAGCTTTTTAATCTGTTGGACAGTTCCAACAAAATTTTCAGATAGCCATTCCAAGAAACAGCTAACAGTTTGCCAAACACCACATGTACTGGTTGACTACGCACATAACTCTGAACTAGCCAGAGTGTGAGTAGCTATTGTCCAGTGAAAAGAAACCCTTCTTTGAAGGAGCTTCTGTGAAGAGAGCTGTGTATCACGCTGCAGAGGAAGGCAGACACTAGTGATGTAGAGGGAGTTGGCAAGGTTGGGAAGATTATGTGCTGGGAGACACAGTACACGAGTCTGAAACCATGCTTCATTAGTTACTCTGCTCACAGAACAATTTGCTAAGCTTGTTGCATACATAAACATTTATTTAACTGAAACTCAATGCTCTGCTTTCACTGTAAAGAGTTGTAAATGCTTCATTTACTCCAGAAGATGGTGCTCGCTGCATTGACTTTAGAATTTATTGTGACAAACAATTTATATCCAATTCAGCCTTTGTTGAGCTGTAAATTATTGAGGATACCTTTGTAATAGGAGCTGTTAATGCAGCCCTGCTCCTGAGGCTTTCACATTTACAAATAATTTGCATAACATTTCCACATGAGAGGTTAGAAAAAGCACAACTTCTCCAGTAATCTTACATTAATACAACCTGATATTTTAGAGCAATCTCCGTTATTTTTCTACCACTAAAACATACATATTAGATTTAAAAAAGACAAAATAACATTTTATTCAATGCAGTAACTGCAAAGTTGACTTTTTAACAAGAATATTTGTAAATTCCACTGTTGCAATGATTCTTTTTGGAAGATATGGGTGGTCTTTGCTATAAATATTTATACATGGTTATAGAAAGATGCACAGAATATGCATATAACTATTGCTTCTGATGTAATGTATGAACTGTACTGTTAAAATCAGTATGAGAAATTATACTTTGCAGTTCTGAAGTACATCAAATTTGTTTCAGTCTTCATATCGCAGTGTTATGCTTCTGCATTTGTAATTGATTTGCTACTCCTGTACAATTAAAAGCAGAATTTTCTAGCTTTTTGTCTTTCTTTTCATCCTGTTTCCATGGAAGATGTTAATAAATCTTGAAAAACTTTCTAAGATAAGCATATATTTTATGTGCATATTACAGACTGTGAAATATTGCAGGTAATTCACTTTTGTGCAGGGTCTCAGAACAGATGACAAGCTCAACCGGAAAGAAGCATTGAATTGCTGCCTACCTGTAGTCAGTAATCACAGCTGTTCCTGATCAGTCTCTCAGGTACAGGTATCACGTTTACTATTTTGTACTATTTTGGCCATTTTGATACAGCCAATGAAGTTGTTTCATGTCTGGGGTTTAGGTGAGAAAGCAGAAAGATGTGGGAGGAGTAGTCAGAAAATCTGAGGAAGGAACATAGAAGGTGAAAAAAGGGATGTGTATATTACACACTAGAATTAGAGAATAGCTGAGGTTGAAAGTTATCTCCCTAAATCATCTAGTAGAACCCACTGTTCAGAGCAAGGCTGATTTTGATGTTGGATCTGGCTTTGTAGTTCAATCACATGGCTCAGGCTTCATCCAGATCTCCCTGGGCAACCTGTTCTGGTGTTTGACAGACACTGTGAATTCATTTTTTCCAAATATCTAACTGGAATTTCCCTTGTTGCAGTTTGTACCTGTTGTCCTTTTGTTGTGTACAGCCAAGAAAATGCTAGTTCCAACTTTTCTGCAACCATACACCGAGCAGTTGAAGACAGCAGTAAGATACTTCTTTAACCTTTCTTTCTTTAGGCTGTACAAATCCAGCTCTCTCAATCAGTACTTGCATGTCTCATATTGCAGCCCCCTAAACTTCTTGTTGACTACCATCTAATAAGAACAAGTGAAGTGTGAACCTCACAAGATTCTCCTGTGATGTTCCCCATCTCTCATGTTGCTCTGGTGTTATTGTTCTGCAATATACAGCTTACTTTTACTTTTAATATATGTGTGAAATATTGCTCTACCCTATGTGTGCAAATTCTCTCCTGACTGTGTTGACCATAGCATTGTTTTCCTGAACCCGAGTGTTAAAATAAAAATTCAAACTAATATTGTTTATTAGAAATCTCTCTAAGACTTGAGTTGCATGAAATGAAAATATGCTTTATCGCTACCAAAAGACATTTTAGTTACCGCTTTAAAGTTAAAAAAGGCAGCATGCATGTTAAAAAAAAAAAAAAAAAAGGAAGGAAAGAAGAGGAGTCTCTTTAATTAATATATGAAAGATAAATCTATAGTTTTCTCTGTATATATCTGTGTTTATAGATATACAGAGAATCATCTATACTGACTTGTTTAGTTAGAATATTTCTAAGTTATGCTGGGTAGCCCAGGCTAACAGCTATAATCTGAAACACTACTGTTCTTGTTTCAGTGGGTATAAATGAACAGTCAAACATTTAGGTTCTGTTCTTACAGGCATGCTTATCACTGATGAATAATGGTAACAATGCTTTTTATAAAGACTTAGTACATATAAGAAATTCAGGTTTTTTTCCCCTTTTTTAGATGATTTCATTTTGTGTTGTGACCAGAAATTAGAAATTCAGAATTTAGAAATTCTAAAAATTTTTGTACCAAAATGCCTGCTATGCAATTTCCAGTGACTCAGAGTACCCTCTGGGTTGAGAAACAACAGTGAACTTAAAAGCTTTGTCTTCCAATTCACCTGTTAGTGGTTATGCTGGGGCTTCATAAACTGTCTCCAAAATAATTCCCTTTAAAAACAAGGTCAAGCATGATGTAAATTCAGTCTCAGGCTCTAGTGGAAAATCCCAGTTCCATGCTTCTTAACTATCTATATGTATATTTTATTTTAAAAGCTTTCCAAGGTTTCAGCAGATTAAAAAGACCTCTTTCCAGTCTGCTCCCCCCCCCCCCCCCTTCCCCCCCATTTTTTGTGTTTCCCAAAGTTCAGATGTACAACATCAGACTCATGGTCAAGGTCAACCTGACTTCTCATCATGTAAAATATGGATTGATTGACATGCCATAATGTATAAAATAAAAGGCCAGATAAGACAATCTTCAGAAAAGAATTTCACCATTGATAATAGGTGTTTGAAGAATTAGAAAAGGAGTGAGCAAGTTGTGAGAGTTATGCATGGCATTTGAGAGGTTGGAAAGAAACACTGCTGAGAACTCTAGTTCACTGTTGAAAGCTAGAAGAAGATTTAGGATGGTTTGAATGAATTGAGAAAAACTTTTGCACTTACTTTTGAACCACTTTACCTTTAGACACCTTTCACAGCTGCTAATTCTCATTGTGTTGTCACCGTGCTCTCATTATGACTTTACTAAGTCACCTTCTTTGTGAAAACAGTGATTTCCAAAAGAAGTCCACACTGTGCCACTCCATGTTCCAGCAACCTAAAATAACTCAGAGATTTGTGTTAAATAAGAATGAACAAACCTCATGGAGTTAAATGTTGAGTCATCTTCCAGGTTAAACTAATTATCATACTTTTTCTCCCCCACTACTGTAAGGCAAGGGTAATTCCATTGATATTTATTAAGTATTTTCTGGCTTGCACTTGAATTTTCTTCCTTTTTACCTAAAATAATTTTTTTCAACATTTTTTTCCTCCACAAGGTTGATCTAGTTTGAAAAAATAACACCTTTGTCTAGTACATATGAAATATTTTATTAAGCTTAAGTGTGAAAGAGCTTTGTAAATCTTAGACTTATCAGTAATAATTCAGATTTTATAAAATATCAAAAGGAGAGGTGTCAGAACATCCCTTCTGTTTATTTTGACGATAACTAGGAAAATATATTTTAATTTACACAGGAAAAAAATTTCCCAATTTGGAAGAAAAAATTGTATCTGTGATTCTTAATTATTCTAACTCAAAAAATAAGTCTTGAGAAGTGAATGAATAATAAATATAAATAGTTATTAGAGCACTAAACATTTACTGAGATTGGTTAGGAACCAACAAACCTAGGAACTGGCATAATCTACCTACTGGCACAATCTATCTAGTCTGTCTTTTTATTTAATGAGAGGAAGCCTGATAATTCAGTAAGAATTGAATAAGCCCTATAATTGTTAAGAATAATTTTTTATAAGAAATGTAGAAAACTTATTTTGGATAGTGAAAATAAATTAATGAAATGTTTATATTTTATTGATCATAACAATGATTCACTTATCTGAGTAATTAAAACTAATAGTCTGGATTTTGCAAAAAAAAAAAAAAATCCACATTTCATTAGACAGAACAAAGATAATTAATGAATCTTATTTGGTCTCCCACAGTAACCTAAACACTTCAGATCTTTCCATATATGTACAGTTTAACTGTGAAAAAATGGAGACAAATGTTTATAAAATATTATCATCTGAAAAGTACATTTGGGAACTACTGAGTTCTGTCTTTGGAAACTTCAGTACTATGCAAGAATGTTCAGAAAATCTTTCTGTGGATTGGTTAGAAAAATAAATACTTCAGAAACCATGTCTGGTGTTAGCAAATTTTCCTAGGAAAATCTATTTTCTTACATAAAATAACAGTTAAAACAACGAGATGAAATTATGTATTGTTTAAATGACCTTTTTAATGCCTTTTTGTTATTCAAATTACCCATATCTGTAGATAGACAGAATAGCAGGGCAAATCAATGAGAGGAACTGTTGCATACATATTCTTTTATTTTATTTAACTCTTTAGTGGCCCATAGAGAAGTATTTTGGAAAAGCATTAGAAACTGATTCAAAATGCTGCATTTAAATCTGATTAAAAGGCTTTTAATATCTACCAGGTACTGTGAAAGACTACTACAGAAATTTCTCATAATGATTTGATGAACAAGTATCGACATTTAATTTTCTTTCTCTTGTTCCTCTACTCTCCAAGTCTTGAACACCCAATATTATTCTTGCTCATTCTTACTTCAGAGGTTAATAAGTTGGTCTGAGCATTATGCAAATAGAGCCAGGTGATAGCTCCCGAAATGACATGTTTACAAGGAGTTGTCAGGCCATTGCCTTACCGTTAAGATCATGTAACTGTTTCCTTAACAAAACCATCTTGCATTTGGTAACTTAGATTTTTGCTGAATTTTTATTTTTAGGGAAATTTAGTAGAGTCCTTTTGCTGAACTTTTATTTTTAGGGAAATTTAGAGTCTTTTTAGGGAAAATTAGAGTCCTTTTGCAGACTGTAAAATTGGAAACTGTCTATCTCTGGAAGATGTTGCTGTTGGTTTTTTTTCTGGTGCTATGAAAATATTCTCATTTTATCTTGGTATAACTCTGCAGACACAAAAAAGAATGTAAAACTCTCTCCAGACTCATATCCTATTTCCTAGTCAATTTTTGAAAATTAGTTAGTTTTTACATGAAGTAGCCTGAAAATATTTGCTGAAACTAAGCTGTATCCCTAACTAAGGGATGACATGATGGATTTCTGCAGATGACTTATTTGAACAAGTCTGCTCTGAGGATGATCCTTTAAAGCTTCTCTCTGGGACTGGGATTCTTATCTCATATTCCTATGACCTTCCCATTTCTTCCTGGGGAATCCTTTTTCTTGAGCTTCTGTCATTAAAATGGAGACAATTATAGAAGAAAAGCTTTGGAATAGACCTTAACATATCCAATTGTCTGTCCTCTGGACTTTCCATACCTTTCTTGAAAGACAATCATTCAGACAGCTTGTTCTATAATACTATATTTTATGTATGCTAATATGATTTAGTTAAATATCTTGATTCATGTTCAGTTTAAGTAATTCATTACACACTGATTTCTTTTTATTTTTTCAGAAAAAACTATCTTACTTCACACTATGGCTAACTAATGATTATTCTTTGCTCTTCTCTACATATAGTTGCATCTTATTTTAAACAATTTCTGATCTTTCAAATAGTGCTGCATTTTGACCCTTTCTTCCAAATCCATGAAGTTCTTCCATCTGCAAATGCAAATATTTTCTGCTCCTTTCTCCTTTTCATTAACACATTGAATAGCAGTGATTACAAGACCTACTCTGGCAAAACATTACCGGATACAACCATCCAAGTTAACACAGAATATTGATCAGAGTTTTGAGTGTTTTCATAATTAATTCTGTGCCCACCTTTTAAGTATTTTCATCTAAAATGTATCATCCTACAATCTTTGAGATATTCTCATAAGATAGGATCAAAATCTTTCTCGTATTTGAAATGTATTGCACCTATTTCTTCCCAAACTACCAATTTTTATTATTCTAGTAGTTTCCTACATTTGTTAAGCTGTCTGGTTTACAGTTTCTTGTATCCTTTTCTCATTCTCCCCCTTCAAAGATACTGCAAATATTTGTCTTTTTCCAAGCTTACTCCTTGTTGGTTCTAAAGCTTAGCTGTTAACAGCTCTGAGGCAGTCTCCATAGGCTTGCAGAGTAATTTTTAGCAATTTTCATGGCTTCCAGCTGATTTGAGAAAATTTATTTTATCCTAGCAGTCTATACACCATTCTGTCAATATTCTAATTTATGTTCTTACTCCTTTATTCCTGTCTGTTGTGTCAATCATCTGCTCTGTATGTCTGTGATTTAGATTCAGTCACAGATTGGGACTGATGTAATAGAGGGCACTTGTAAATATATTTCCTGTAACCAGTGAATGAGGCATATTTCAGAGTCAAGCCCATGGTCACATTTTCCCCAAATGGAAGATTTGATTTTACAATATTTTTAAGTAAAAAACCTTCTTTTGCAATGCTTTTGATCCTGCCCTTTTGCTCCAGCCTTTGCACAGCTCTTTCTAGCTTTTTACTGTCCCATTCTGAGCCATAGTTCAAATTTTCACAGTCTAGCCCTTTTCTTTCTCTCTCTGAGACACTTGTCTATGTCATACCATTATCTCTCCTGCAATCTACATATTTCTTAAGTGGAGGTAAATTTGAGTCCATCTTTTCCGTTGGAATCTAGACTTCTCCTGCTGATTCTTTGACATAAAAAAATTTGAAGGAGTCTAGAGCAATTCTGGAGAACTATTTTTTGACCGCTATGAATACTGCCGACCAAATATCTCTTCGCATGAACTCCTTTCAGCTGACTGTTTTTCTCTAGTGTAGATGAGTACAAATCAAATTTGTGCATCTTCAGAAGCCAATTGTATGCTTCTAAGCCCTTTTCCTTCTGTTTGTTGACTAAATTTCTTCCCAGGAGCTTCCATGTGGGGAAAAAAAGAGAAGGTGGAATCAGTAATTCACTGAGAAAACACTAGCCATCCTTCATCCAGGCAAGGTAAAACTTCAGCTGGTCATCAGGGGAAGAAGTCTTTCAGCTGCATTGACACTTAATTTTTAGTTATGCAATTAGTCTTTTTCATAACTAAAATAAAGGAAAAAAGAGACATACTAAGTGGTTCAAAACTTTTCAGATAATTTGTCATCAGTTAACATTGAATAATTTACTCTTGTTTTCATTGGTTTTCCTCTTACTGCTGAGGAATTTTAAAATATTTTGTCAACTTATGCATCTTTTGAGGAACATAAAAGGTTAATAATGTAACCTTATCTTGTAAGGTTATGTGAAAATAGATGTGATGTAAATGAATAATTCTCATGGTATAGTAAGAATTTATGAGAAGTTATTTTATGCTTTTCGTGTTCAGTAAAATACTTCAAATAAAACCTGAAGACTGACATTGAATCTGGAAGATAGAAAGAAACTCTCCATGCACTGAACAATGCAGGAGCCTTGAAAAAAAACAAACACAAACTGTCAACCAATCAGGTAATAAAGACTATAGGAAAATGTGCATGCAGTAGGAACAAATGAAGGAACCATGCTAACAGCATTTCTGAACTTTTGAAGCTTTCCATACAACATTTTTTGATATAGCATACTAACATGCTGTGGACTTTTCATTCATATTTGAAACAATTTTGATACTGTAAATGCCAATCTCCTGATTCCAGCATAATTTTTGCCATTGTTATAGCTTTTGTTTTCAATACAGATGAGTTACAAGCCAATTACCTTGAAAAAGTAAAATGAACTACCATGCCTCATGTAAAGGGAAAACAGGAGATTGCTGGGATGTTAAAATGGTAACTTGCACTAGAAAGATTTTTTTCAGAAGAGATATTAAAACAAGATAATTTGCTCTAAAAAGTTTTATTTCTGCAAATCCTTTCTGTATAGCTGTTGTATGAATATCCTGATATCTTCTGGAGAAAGCAAGGTTGTAATTTTTCTTAATTGTGATTATATTCTTTTATCTTGTGTAGTAAGATAAGTCCTGTCTTGTTATGCTTTCACAGATGGCAATGCATTTCCCAGTGCTTACCATATGAAGTAATTCTCAAATATAATTAGGATTATTACAAGTTTGTTTCTGCCCAATAAGTCTTAGTTTGGAAAGAGATATAAAGAAACAAAAATAAGACACCCCCCCCCCCAGCTTATTGTTTGATTTTAAGCTTAAAAGAAGTTTAAAAATTGGCATGGGGTAGTCCAATATTTTTCTTGTAGTATGTTAATACACCTAATGAGCAATAAGAACTGGTTAAGTCATCAAGGGAGAATTTCTTACATGTCTTTATACACGTACAATATTTGGCCCAAAGAAATATTGAAAGAAATAATGCTGCTTGGTTTATAATTTTCTTTCCTTTTTTATATTTCTTGGTGCAATAAAAAGTTGTAAGTGTTGAATTGATATGAGGCCAGATTGGTTTTGTTGCCTTTTAAATAAAACATCTTTTTCATCATCTCTCAGTGGCATCTTTCTGACATGAAGACTGTCATTAAGGGTGTTTTCCAAGTGGAGATGGAGAAAAGCAAAGTAACCAGCTTAAAAAAAGTGAATATAAATGTCAGAAATGAAAGACAGTTCTCTTGATCCTCACTTTCACATCTTGTCCAACATATCAGTGATTTCCCCTTAGACGCAGATACCTTCCCTAGGCACTCATATGCCTCTGAGGGGGGAACTGGATCGATACAAACGCACACAGAGTTGTGGCGCAGATGCTCTGTGGTTATGTGCATACATATCAGGTTTTGGAGTGGGATCCATGTTTTCTTAATATTTAGTTTTCATATCGTTACTGTACCATAATTTATTAATATTTCACAAAAAACCCCAAAGAACAGAGAGTACATATTGTTCATGTTCACAGATATGCCTGTAAAAGCACTGGATTCAACAACAAGCCTATGTGTAAGGATGGAGTCCAAAACTCTACAAAAGGAAATAAAGATAAATAATGTGGTAATGAAGTAAGCAGGAAGACTGTAGTAGTGATTCCTTGAATTACATTGTTTTTCTACTGGTTGAACTGGGTCAGGGGAGAGAGAATATATTCTGTATTTTCATTTTTTGTGGAGAGTAAGTAATCTCTTTTCTGTTGATAAAAGGGCTATATTTACTAGGTGGAAGAAAAGGATGACGTTTTAATCTGTGGCACCATTGTATATGCTTGTTACTCTTATCCCTCAGTTATGCTCTCTGTTTAATATCTTTATTTTGCACTGCTCATGCTATATATTTTTAGCTTAAAAAAGGATGCTTTCTGTGCATTTAGGCCAGCAGTACAGGGAAAATATCATAAACACAGTCACAGCAGTTAGGCTCAAAACAACAACGAAGCATTCAGTTGCAAGATTTTGGAAAAAATGTTATAAACCAGATGTTGCATCATCACCGACATAACGTTTCAGGCTTCTGAATGACAGACAGTCCAAGGCAAACTGGCAGCATTAATCAACAAGTGAAATAGCTAAGATTTACTAATCCATCACTGTGGAGTTACTGCCTTGTTATTTTATTCAAACCCAAACAAATATTACGATTTGAAAAGGAAAAGGAATGTTATGTCTCTTGTCTGAGGCATTGTGCTCACAGTGTTGAGTATTTTAAATAATATTGCTCAGTTCTAAATTAATGTGAAATATTAGTATTTTTTTAACCTTTCTTCAATAACAGAAAACAATGACAAACTTAATGAAACAAGGCAAGTAAGCTTCTATTAGTAATTTTCAAGGTGGCTCCAAATCACTAACTCATTGTGTATTTTCTTTCATATTTTTAAACACCAGTTAAAATATAATTATGATAGTTTGCAGTAATTGGCACCAGAAAAGGCTGCAGTCTCTCTGCCATTTAATAACTAATATTGTTAAAGATAAAGTGAATGTTCAGTGACACCTGAAGCTAAAAGAAATTGGAGTGGGATTCAATTCAAAATTCAGAGATACAAAATTGAATGTCTGAGTTCAGTGTAACCTGCAGAAGTATTCAGCTGTCACCTACTGGCTCACATCTTGGAGTGGTTGTAATCTCAAATCTGTATCATTTGCTGTCTTCAGTGTTGTACACACATAAAATTTTACTTGATTTTTAAAATGATTTTCCAGAATTTATGAGATAACTCCATTTTAGTTGGTACCTATGTGTTTTTATTTGGGGGTTTAGAGGTTATTTTTAATCAAGCCTGTAATGCTTACATCACATCCATAGCAGGAAGCCTGTTTCAGTCCAGGTCTTTATTAGAATATTGACTTTTTCTTAAGGTACAAAAGTGAATGTGCTTTACAGTAAATTCATCTATATACAGGTGAATAAAAAGCTCATAAATCTATGGCTCTCTGCCAGTGAAATCACTAAATTTCACAAAGGTGCAAGCAGGCTTTCTTGGGAGGAGATGAACTCTATAAACCTTTCTTTAAAAATAAGGAGACTTCATGGAAATATTAGGCTAAAAATTTTCTCTGGCTTAGGTAAAAGATTCTGTGAGTTTGCTGGAACTTGTACCGTAAGAAAATCTTTAGAGCTACCATTAAATTCAATTTCATTCCTCATCCTTGCTGGAGCCTTCTCAGTCTAAGCATTTCTTTGGGCCTCACATCCATGCTGTTTATCCACTATCATCAGAAAATAAGGCAGTCTTTTTAACACATCATAATGTTGTAATGTATTCTTAATAGGTTGTATTTTCTGCAGTACAAATCAGAGGGCAGGTGACAGGTAGATTCTGTAGTTACAAGGACTGGGAAGGAGAACAAAAGTGATTGGGAGATTAGATAACTATTTTATCATTGCTCTCAGTATCTTTGCATTTTGAGCATTTGTGAAATTCCATCATAAGTATCTGGAAAGTTGTCAAGAAAAGCTTTCTGTAGTATGACTCCTTTTAATAGTGCCTTCAGTGTAATATTGTGCATGTCAGCCATCCTGAAACAGGTGAACAGCATATTGAGTTTTAATTAGGAGACAGCATGTAAAGACCTTCCCGAATTGTACTTATCTCACAGTAGTAATTTCTATATTCATTTTTTTATAGTCTTGACAGTAGGACCCCAGCCTTGTTGGTAACCTCATTATGTTGTGTAATCAGTAGCTTTTCCTTACAATCTGAGTTAAATATATGGGGGGGGGGGGGGGGGGGGGAGTGTGGTGGGCGGGGAGGAGACAGGTGGTTGCTGGTGGTTGTGAATGTTTGAAGTATACTTTAGATTTCCTGAAATATTTTAAGTAAAGTATTATTTTGAATTATTATGTGACCTGTGATAGGAACATAAATGTGTGTGTGGTCAGATGAAATATCTCACAATTGAGGATATAAGAATAGATCATTGGAATAAAATCTTTTTCTTCAACACTTAATAAGAAATAAATCCAAACTGCAGTTATGGCACATAGTCTGGAAATAACTTTAGAGACTTTATAAAACAGTAAAACAATAATTTCCTATTTACAAATCCATTGCTTTAACAGTGGAAAAATGCTTATATTCTGTTTTCCTTTTTATACAAGTTTTATTTAATATCAAGTATTTAAATACATAGTATTAACATTTGAGTAAAGATAAGGAAGTCAAGTGAATGTTTTAGTACCTGATTAAGAAACCAGAACTGTCATAGGAAAAAGCAGATCAGTCTTTTGACTTTACAGACTAGTATTGAAATAGCACATCCTTTTGGTATAAAAGACTTATTCAGGAACTAGGTTTAGGTTGCATCTTTGGGATTTGGATCTGTCTCTAAGACAACAGATTCTGTTGTCATTTGGGAAAAGTTCTGCTACATTCAAGTTTCTGTAATACGAGTATTGTAGAAGATATGTAGGAATGACAGAGAAGGTTGTACAGGAACGTTGCTATAAAAGGGGTAAAAAGTTAACTATACAGTCATACTACACGGGTTTTTTTTAAATGGATTTAAAGTCTATATGTATGTAGGAAGAAGATAGGATTGTTATTGATCAGGAGTAAGTAAGTCAACTATTACAGAAGTTTATGGGAGATTAGGGAAGCTATACAGATAAAAACACAGATAGGCACTTTTGATAACCTCCATACAGAGTGGGTGAATGTTACCTCACGGCGTGAAGGAAAGGCAAAATTTTTTCAACAGTACAAAATACTTACCTAGAAAAGAGCCACTCTGTGACAGTAACCATAATGAATTATTAGGAGGAATGTAAAGAAAAAGATATCCTTCAAAATGTAGGTGTCATGTCTAAACAAAAGAAATAGGAAAGACATAACTTCAAAAAGATGTGTAATCACAGGAAAAAAAAAAGATTTTAAAAAAGACGACAAAAAAGCCTAAAGAGCTTGTTGTGAGAGGCATAAAAGCTAAAAATAGAGGTTTCTTCAAACACATCATAGAAAAGTAAGTATGACCATGGTACAAAAAGGACTTTTAGGACTATGATAGAAAAGATAAATTCTTTTTGTCATTGTTTACCACAACCAATCTCAAAAGATTATCAGAGCAGAGATACTCCTAATGGAGAAAGATATCATATATGAATTTCAGAAGAAGATTTTAGAACAAAATTATGAATATTATAAAACATTAAGAGTAGATGTACTTGCCAGAACTGATTGATTTCTACACAGGATAAATTGATAGAAACTTCAGTAAAGAATACAGCTGTTTGACCAAATGTGTAATAATGGATTTTGGAAGAGTCAGCAAATTTTTAATCACAAATCTGGCATTGTCATTGGAAGTTAATTCGATATTGATAAGATTGTTTAATAATAGGTATATGAATTTTTCAAGTAATTTTACTCAAGGAGCCTTACATATGACTCTTATCCTATGTCAACTACTTTTCCATAGGAGAGTATGTTGTCTCATGGATGAATAACATAATGAAAGATAAGTGAAAAAGGTGGTAGGAATACATGGTGCCTTTCCACAAGAGTGGTAGCATACCTGTGTGCAGCAAAGGAAATCGTGAAGTTGAATATATTCATAAATGATCTGAAGTTTGGAGTTGAAATAGAATCTTACAGAAAGGTGTCATGATACCAAGTGACTGGGTATACCAAATAATAGGTGGAATTCAGTTTTGTTAACTACATTTTATAGTACTTGGATAAAAAATTTCTAACGTTGCACACATTGATGGCTATTATTACTTAGAAAAGAAATCTGGAAACCACCATGGACTGTAGTCCAAAAACTTTGTTTGCTGTTAGCAGTGATGAAAAACAGAAATCAAGTATTATGAATAATAAGGGAAAAGTTGGATAAAAACCCAAAACCAGATTCTGGCTTCATCATGTCAGAAACTAAGTGCAATTGATAAGGGAAAGCTTAGGCAACAGGGTTTGTTGGAGGAATGGACAGGTTTTCATATAAAAGATTGAGGATCCTTTAGTTTGAAAACAGATGATTTAAGGGACAGTATACTGGGGATCAATAAACTCATAAATGTTGTGAACAGTGAACAGTCATGGGTAGTTCTTATATCTGTCTTTTTTTTTTATTTTCAAAAATTAATTTATTAAAAACATAAAGCCTGATGCTTAAAGTCAGCTGACATCACCTAGAATGACAAGCCTTTTGATGTCATATGTAGTTAGTAAAAGTGATCTACTCTCTGCATTTGGGTACCAGTTGCCATTATGAAACTGATGTAATAGTATAATCTTATAGCAGTTCTGATGTAAAGATATAACAATGAGGTTTTGGTTATGTTATTCCTTTATTTTTATTTATGCTGTACCTTCATATAAATGTATTTTTTTTTAGTCTTATTTGAGAGTATGAGAAGAATTTTTTCTGCATTTTCCATGAGTCTTTTCTTTCTCTTCAACACGTTTAATTTCTGATTCTGCTTCATTCTTTGATTTATGATACTATGCCCAGTTCTAGTGAAATAGAATATTTTAATCTTATTACCTCTGCCTCACTTATACTCTTGCATTGCAAGAATTATATCATCTGTGTTCTTCCACGTGTTCTGGTCGTTCTTTCTGTCATTCTTTGTTCATCACTTCACTGTTAGTCTTTTCTTCATGAATTTCTCTTTATCCTTCTAATCTCTCTTCTTCTGCCCTCCCCGCATTACTCTTCCTATTTTTTTTCCTGCATTTTCTCTCATTCGTTTAATTCTTTAAGATATTAAATATTTAACAAGCTAGGACTGCTTCTCATCAATATATGTAAAGAGTTTATGATCTCTTTTTAAATGATTTAGCCTACCAGTAATGGTCTGGTTCTCAGTCTAAGGTTTTAAATCTTTCCATTTCTATATAAATAAGGACAATGGTACTCAACAAAACAGTTTCATTGTGAAAAGGAAACGATCAAATCTTTGCTACCAAAATCCTTTTGACTGCTTTTGCCTAAACTACTGCAGTAGAGTCCTTTTAAAATTTAATTTAGAACACATAGTAAATACCTTGTTAATCAAACAAACAAAAGCTTTGTTCTATAGAGCATACAGGGAACATAATTGCTACAAGTCACTTAACATTTTTTGAAGGTATGTTATATATCTTTTTTTGTAATGAGCACAACTGTACAGTTTGAAAACTGAATTTATGTACTCAGGAAATAGGATCTGTAGAAGCCATAAGAATTTTTGCTTTAGACAGTTACCATGACTTCAGTAAGCTCCTACAGGCCAAAAAGACAACCAAGTTTTATGCCTGTTTTTGCCTCAAGTGCGTCAGCTTTTCTGAAAAAATAGAAGAATCTGTCAGAAAATAAAAATTTGTTTTGTCTTTTGATAAAAAAGATAGAAAGCTAGAATGTGAAGACAAACATATGATGAACCCTTCAGTAGGAGAAATACTCAGAGCTATTGGTATTATAAGAAGGTCCCCTAAGAAAAAGTGTGTGACTCACTGCTGAACAGGCATTGTGATGAGTTTTAGCATATTCAAAATTATTTACCAAAGCTGTTGTTTCACAATAGAGCAGTTTAAGCACTGCACAGCCTTGTGCCCTATTCCTCGGGCCAAATTTTGCTTTGACACGCCAGTATTATTCTATTGAAAACAGCTAATTTCTTACACAACCAATGACAGAATTTTACATTTTTTTCCCAAAATGCAAAAGTACATCAAGAGATTTTTTTGGCATATGATTTTGAAATGCAGTTTAAAAATCTAAAATGTCCCTTTTTCAATGTCATCTGAGAAAAGACCATTGATAGTATCTTAATTATGGCACTGGTTCTTATAAAGTCCATAATTTTTACTTTTTATTTTTAAATAAAACATTACAAAATCAAAATGGAATGCTAATAATGCCTTGAAATTAACTTTCATCAATCTATCCATTCAAGAGAATTTAAAGGATTATTTTTCTTTTATTGCTTTTAATACACTTGTTGGTTGGCTGAGATTGCAAGATTGTGTCCAGTATACAGCAATAAAAACATGTACAGAAAAATGAAAAATAACTTATTTTTCATGAGAGAATTGGCAAGTGGTTGGGAATTTTATTTACTCCAATGGTACTGGAATAGACCTTCCTAAATGCAACAAAACCAACCTGTTTTTGAAGTGGTAACATGGGAATTGAAAACATTCTTGCAAACGTGCACTGACCAAGCTGAGATGACACACTCTACTTTCTTGTTTCTTTTGTGAGGAGTGTTTGGGATCCAAAAAAAAGGAGCTACAGTTTATTTGCTAAGAAGGATATCTGGAAGTTCAGCAGAGGCTCATTGTTTTGGTTTTATCCCTGTTACATATGTAAGTACACATAACAATGTTGTAATAATTATACTATGGATAGTATATATTATGTTTTGTCATTTATAGCAAGCATCAATATTATATATAACATTTAAAAAATCTTATTCTGATCCAATTCCTTTCACATCATATAAATAGACTGCCATTTTGAGTAGATTTAACAATAAATATATTAATATCTTGGCAATGCAGAGCTCATTCCTTTGTATTAGGTGTGTGAAGTATTGCTTTTCTTATGTGTGCTGGTTTTGACTGGGATAGAGTTAATTTTCTTCATAGTAGCTAGTGTGAGGCTATGTTTTGGATTTGTGCTGGAAACTGTTGATGCTCAGAATATAAAGCTGGGGGAAGAAGGAAGGGGGGGATGTTTGGAGTGATGGCATTTGCCTTCCCAAGTATCCATTAAGTGTGATGGAGCCCTGCTTTCCTGGAGATGGCTGAACACCTGCCTGCCCATGGGGAGTAGTGAACGAATTCCTTGCTTTGCTTTGCTTGTGCATGCGACTTTTGCTTTACCTATCAAACTGTCTTCATGTCAACCCATGAGTTTTCTCACTTTTACTCTTCCAATTCTCTCCCCCATCCATCCAGGGGGGAGTGAGCGAGCAGCCGTGTGGTACTTAGTTTCCGGTTGGGGTTAAACCGCAACATTATGAAAGCAGGATGATGAATTATGAAGCTTTTCTGTGCTTATCCTCTTTTGTGTGTGTACACATTCATTTTTGGTTTTTGCAATACAAAGTTACAGATTTGGTAAGTTTTGGGACTAAGGATCTGCAGAAAGGGCAGTTGGGGAAAAAAATGAATTGCAGAAGAGCAGTTAAAAGAAGAACTTGTGTGTGAGGATGCTTGGGTTTGGCTGCCAAAAATGTAGAGAATATCTGAGGTTAGGAATGAAAAGGAGCTAACAGCTACTGGGAAAGGGGCAAATGAAGTAGAGAAACAATACCAGACTCCCAAGTCTTCAGTGGTTTAGCCTATGATGATTCTTTCCAGCTACAGCTGCTGCTTCTCCTATGAATGACAGCAGCTGGCTTGGAAGGAAGGGAAAGAGGGGATTTTTTGTCTGTCAGGTACAGGGATTGTTTTTGTAGTGAATATTTGCCTTGCTCAGAAGTTAAATACCTACAGAAAGACTGTGTATAACACCCTGGTCTACATGCTATACAGGTTCCACTATGTTGATATTACCAGTCAGATAGATCAATACAGCTTCCATACCTCTACCAGTTCTTAAATAGAATTACTCATCCAGACATATTGCAGATATATAAGCTACCACATTGCCTATAACAGCATCACTATCAAGCTACAGTCAGATAACTGTTTCCTTATATGAATAGTATTTTATTGTACGTGTCAAATCTCTCAAAGTCCATTTAAGATTTAAGAAAACAATCCAGGAATGTGGTTCAATTTTCAGGTATAAGATATATGGCATACAAGTAGGAACTATGATTCTTGAAAATAGAAAATAATATTTCAAGCATACATAAGTAAAAGTGAGGTAAATCTGCACATATCTAGGAGTGTACAATGCCAGTTCTGAAAGGGTAATTTAACTAAAATTAGAGGAAACCTTTTTAAAATTTGCTTTGGTCTTATTTTTAGTGATAAGACTATAGCAATTAAAATGAGCATATTCCTGAGGGTTCTAATTATATGGAGGATATTTTGTCCTAAAGGTTCAAATCGTGAAGAATCAGATAGAATAAATTGATGAGCAAATCTTATGACTCCCTTGGAATGGAGAAAGAAAAAAATACACATAATGACTAAATGATGGAATACTAGTACTGCTGAAATGCAGAAATTTAGTACTGCAAACTGTATGGCTATTATTGGATGGGTACAGTATAAGGTTTTGTGAATGGTCTAGGTTGTCCTTCTTGTAAGGCCTTGTATCTTTTGGGATTATTCTTGTTATATGTCCTCTCACCTGATATTGTGTCAGTTTAAGCCAGAGGCATTTCAGAGATATGTGCTATAGCTCCATTATTATTACGTTGAAAGAATTTAATGATTCTCAGAAATTACAGATAGCATTTGTACAGAATTCATTTGATAGAAGAAGAGTTAGTTTGAGAACCTTCCTGTGGTAGAGGAAATCCATAGGCAGGTCTGGCTGGAGGGTGTTATCTGGAAGGAAGAGTGGAAAGAGGGAGCTCTGATTCACCAGTGCCTCGGAGCTCCTTGATCTCTCCCCATTTACCTGTGGGACCACCTGACTTGGGTTTACAATTACAATTCATGGAGGATTCAGGAAGATATTTAGGAAGGTTTGTTCTCTTTTCTGCTTTCCTGGTAACAAAGCAGGACTATTTGGTGAATTTTGGATAAAGAGCTGAAAATGTGGACTCTGTAGACTAGATTCTTACACGACAGCCCAACACCACCGAATGTAAGCACATCCAAGAATAACAGTGGCAATCTTCCCTTTATTCATTCCCTAAAACAGGAAGGTCTGTTGTACATCCCCCTTTTTTTCTTTTTTTTCTGGGTTGCATTGAGATCACGACAAACAAGCTCCAATATCATATTTTCCAATATAAACTATTCTATTTAAGAGGTCTAAAAGGTTATTTTAAGCAAAATCATCTTTAGTCCCGTGTGCTGAAAGAGAAAGAAATGTTTTACTTATCTTGAGCTGTTCATTCCATTTTCCATGATACTTTTAAAGTGATTGTCATGGCTTTGGACAAAGTTTCTTTGTGGCAGGCCATGCCTTTTTCATAAACTGGTTCTTCCTTGTTTTATTGATCCTTATTCCCTGTGGTAAGGATGAAGGCTATCACTTCCTTTGACCTAGGATGTGATACGGGGCATCATATGTTCTTTGAGATAATTTAGATATAAGTTTGTTTTTACACAAAAATGTATGTCTTGTGACAGATGGAATAACTGAGCCTCAGGTGCTTAAAATAATATTCAAGAATTTTTAGGAAAGGAAACTGATTAAGGCAACAGATTGCAGTGAAATGCAGACTACAGAGATTAACTTCATAGACATTTGAAACAACTTTTTGGATGCTCTCTGCAAGATGTTTAATAGAGATGTTGAACCCAGTGAGATAATTCAGATTCCTCTGTAGTAGCTAGCAGTGAATAACACTGAAGTCGGTATCCTTCTGTTTAAACGTTACTCGGCATACCCTTGGTGAGTAGTGAGATTCTGAAATAAAACTGTTATGGCTAATGAGTGCTGGGAAGGTCTAACACAAACCTGCGTGAAAGTCTTGTGAGTGTGGCTGGGATTTTATTTGTTTATTTAATTCTCCCAGGGTGTTGTCTGCTTTGTTTTGTTGAAAGGGGCACAGCTGGACATGGGTAGGAGGCAGGCTGCCTGTTCGCCTTAGCCCGACTGATGTCTTCTGGCTCAGCCTGCAAACTCAGGAAGGGACACAAGTGGGGATTGCTGAGCTGTTTTCAGGGAGAGCAAATGCTCCAGGGACAGGGAAGGTCAGTGACATGGTAAGCAGCAACACCACAGCATAAGTACAAACTAAGAGAATTGCAAAAAAGTATAGGGAGTGGAGCAATTTCATCATGGATGAAACTAAAACATCTTACCGGAGGACACACTGAGTTCAACAATATAAATAATGCTATTTGACGCTTCAATGAAGAGATGCAATTATAGTGCTGACTTTGAGCTCCTTCATTTGGAGAGACTTTGGTGTCACAGTCTTGAATCAAACTTGTTTCCTCAAGTCCTGAGAATAGCTCAAAACCGAGACTTCTTTAGGTCTGTCATGAATAAAACCTTCTGAATAACCGTTTGAATTAATTGAGAACAGATTAATTTGAAGCTGAACTGTAATTCTAATCTGATTTTAAACTTGAACTGCAAATTGAAGATTTTTTCCCATAAACTAAAAGTTAAAGCAGGCATTTTTTAGTGAATCTGGGATTTTGATTCAGATACAAGTTTTCTCCTCAGTGAATGATACTGAATTTGAGGTTTAGTTTCAATCTTCATTAGGATAGTTGCAATGGCATAAATGAGATTTATTCTAGTTTAAGGAGGATTTTAGGTACATACTGGTCTGTACTCATCTGTCTTAGGGGGAGGCAAAACTACATTTCAGGAAAATGTGTGCGTAACCTAGAACAGAAAAAACCTATACAGATTTCCAATTTGTGTATACACAAACAGATTTAGATGGCCTGAAGTAGTGTATTTGAAATTAAGACTGATTTTTAGCAATTTAGTACAAAAATGGAGCCCTGAAAACCATGACTGCTTATGTTATAGAAATGAGTGCATTCACAAAAGCTATGCAAGCAAGGAGGTAAGGGCTATTTTTCAGTTATAATAGGCCAAATACAAGTTTTGATGTAAAAGCTGTCAGCTTGTTAACTCTTTCAAAATGCTCTGCCAACAGCATAAATCTGCAAAATAATAACAAAAAACTGTGCCATTTCTTTCTCAGATTATTGTGTAAAAGTATAAACCTTTCGCAGTTCAGCATATGAATGTGTCTTTCGAAAGTGCTATGAGCAATGTCGTTTGATCAAACAATCATAATTCTTTTCATGAGCCATTGCCTATTTTAAGAATCCATGTTAATATGTTTCACTGATTAGTGGGATCTGTTAAAAGATGCCTTTCAGGAAAGGCTCTTTTTTTTTTTCTTCTAGCCATACGTTTATTTCATAAAATGAAGAAAAGCAGAGGTAAAGATTACAGACACAAATTTAGATGAGTGGATGAAAGGGTACCTTTAACCTAAAGCCAGTCTGGGAAAATGAGCTGCTTGACATCTGGTTGGTAGGGCTGATAGTGCAAGCAAGGTAATATTTGTTCAAATGAAAATTACATTTGCCCCTTTAAAATTTGATTAATCAATGTGATCATAAGAAGGTATTCTTGATCTCCAAATTCCTTGCTGAATACCTATTCATATATAATGGTGTCAGTATTCAGAGGCAGTATGGATTTGTACAGAGATTTCACAAGAGCCAAGGGCTTTCTGGGAGAGAATAAATATACAAAGAAAAAGTAGCCTCTCTTTAGTGAAAAGACAGGGATAGGAAAACTAAGCTTTTTTAAACAACTCTGTAGGTATAGAATAAATTAAGAAACTAGCAGAGTATTCAAAGATGGAGAAGAAAGAATTGAAAAATATATTCCAAAGCAAAAATCCCAAATCTTCAGTTATTTCCCTAGATCTCTGATTTTGTGTATATTCTGTGAAGATCTCTATTCTTAGAGGATAACATTACAGTAAATTGTATTTGTGTAAAGTAAAATATAGCAGTCATTTTTTCTTTGATTATGTTTTTAATGGGAAATTCATGTCCAGTTTCTTGCCTACTGTTATTCCACTTTCATTGACTATTAGTGCTTTTCATTTTTTTCAGAAAAGAAACCCCTTAATTCTTCCTAAATACTTAGTTCCTCCAAATGAGACAGCATGCATATTTTGCTGATAAATGTAATTTTTTCTTTATTTCTAAATTTACTATTGTTCCTTATGTATATCTGCTTTGACATTGTGCACACCTCATCCATAAATTCCAAATTGTTTCTATATTTGATATGCATATGCCCCTACTGCTTTCACATGAGAATATAAAAAAATGGAGCAGATATTACTCTTTCCCTGCTATAGTTGTAGCAACAAAAGGGAATAAGGGTAACAGCAGTTTCAGTACTCAGCCTATGTTTGGCTCTTTGTTCCTGGATGTTCCATTATCTACTTTTCTCCCTTACCTTCCTAATTTGATCTTAAAATGATGTCTAACTCCAGCAATTTTTTTGCTCATTCTCATCCAACATATGATGAAAAATGATCCTGTTGTTAGTTTTCAACTCAACAAGAAAAATGGATGATCTTTGGGCAGTTACAGCAGAACTGCCAGATAGACTTCATTCAATAATGACAGCCCAATCCCAAAAAGTTGTGAAAAACTCATACCCAAAAACTCATGCCCATAACTTAATTTCACTAAGGTCAACACATTAATTATTTGGGTTCTTCTCCGAATTATTTGTGTGACAGAAGGAAGCTATGTACTCTGGTCATAACAAGCACTGCCTGGTGCATCTTTCATATTACTGTTTCTCTTCAGAATTCGCCATGACTTTCTGTTTATAGCTGGGCTTGTGTGCACTCAGGTAAAAAGAAGCATGAAGATTTACAAGATGCATAAACAAACCCAAGGTTTGAGAGTTCATGCATGCAAGATGCATGTAAATTTACAACAGGATCAACTATTGCTGCATCTGGAAGAACCAGCTACTTCAGTGAGACTATTTTTACTTATTCCACCATTAGTAACAATTCCTTCTAATTGGAGCAGTCTGCAGAGTTTTTTAAAAGCTTGTTACATTTTTCTGTGCTTTTAAGATGTTCCAGAAAAATAGATTTGGCAATGTTCTCAGTATTACTTTCCCAAACACCAGTTTGTTATTGCAAACTTAACCAGGTTGATTTACTAGTGTGATTCATTTTTGGTTTTGTGTCCATGATGTTTATAATTTACAGTTCTTCAGCAAGTTGGCAGATCTCATGACAGTATCACATCAAAGTCAGTTTGAATTAATTCATTAATTAAATAGTCTATCCTAATTTGATTTCTTTTCAACAATTGTCAGTGATAGTGTCTGCTGCCAGCTAATCTTGATTATTTAAAACAACAACAACAACAAAAAAAGATAATGGCTAGCTGAGTAGAATTGCATTGCTTAAGGCTTGCAGCTGATCTTACAGCTAATAATATGAGTGTGTTGCAATTAGTTCTGATATGATGTTCAGACTGCATTTCCTCGATAAGGAAAAAAAAAGGCATCAGATTTGACTGTATAGGCTGTTACTCATTATGCAGGTGATGACAATGGTTCTTTTAAATTAAGTATTCGCGTTCTGCGTTGGGATTTATATAATGTGATCTTTGATTATATATGGACAAATCAAGCATGCTGAATGCTCAAGACTGTCATGTCAGGAACAAATCCCAAGATAGATAGAAAAAATATGGTTTTGATTTAGCAGAATAAAATATTCAAATCCCAAAGCCTATATGTCTTTGAATATTTTTAGTGTTTAAGAGTCTGATTAGCCTTACATTTTCCTTTGCCAATTAGTAGTTTTCTTTGTTTCAGAAAAGCCTGCTCTCTTTCTTTCCTTCCCTTTATGATATTGTTTTCTCCAATCAAAGGGTTAGGATGTTTAATTATTCAAGAACAAAAATATATTCTCCAGACGTATTCGGAATTACAAGCTCTCTGGAATAATACACATGCAGGGCTCACTTCTGCTCATGATAAATTAGTGTAATTTTGGAATGGCTTAATAAGAATAAATGATATTCAAATAGGAAGCAGCAGAATTTTAGTAGCATTACCCCCTCCCCCTTTACCTATCAACCCCCAAAAAAAGCAAAAGACATGAATAATTTTATTGGGAGAGGTTCCTATTTATCCAACAACATTTTTTAAACTGCACAAATGTTACCTTTTAGGTGGTTGTATAATTACATGGTGTCTGCTAGCACTATCTTGGATGCAGACACCATTGTCCACAGCTTACTCTTGCTAAAGAAAAGTCCTGGAAACCAAAATGTCTCATCTGAATTTGCTATGACTATACAAATTGCCATCAGTTAAAAAAAAAAAAATAATGCCAGCGAACCAAAACGTTATATATGAAAGAATACTTCAAGTCTAGCTCAAAGCTGAAAAAAATTCAACTCAAATTTTATCACTATCTATATACTAAATAGTTTTTGCTTTATAAAACATTCATGCTGTACCATCATTTTTTTCTTTTTTTTACACAGAATTCAACATTACCAAACACAAACATTTTTATGATGTTCTTTCACTGTCTTCCTCTGGCCAAACAAGATCATGAACTCCTCTTGATAGGGCATGCAGCTAGCACAGAGGTTTCAGTTATTCAACCGACTGGCTCCTGCACACTGTATTGAAACACTCCCAAGTTTAACAACTGAAGACCCGTTTTGCTTAATCCGACTCTCAAGGCAAATGGTATAATTTCTTTCTCTACTAATCTACATTTTATGCACTTATCTCCATTTGTCCATGCTAAATTCTGAAGTTATTCTAAAGTTAATTCTAAAATTAGCTTCAATTCTAGGAATAGATTCATAATCATATAGTTTAGCTTATATGCAAATTATAAGTTAAATGCAGTGCTTTGGCTAATATTCCCAGATTTTGCTGCCTGAATTATCTCACCTGCATTTAAAATTGGCTCCAAGTTTTGTCTCACACAGAGGGAAAGACTACTTGATTTTATGGTCAGGATCAAACTCTTTTTCTCTTGCAATAGTGATAATAAAATGAGAATAATACAAACAAAAAAAATCTTTATTGTAGCATAACTGGCCATAGTGAGCCATCCCCCTTTTACTGAGGCATGGAACATACAGTTACCAGGGGAGAGTCTCCTCTTACAGTATCTCACTTATCTTACCGTGACTGCCAGTTTTGAGCAAAATTTTCTGCATTTAGAGTTGCTGTTATGTTAAATTAGAATGACCTGAAGTTTAATTAAACCTTGTAAGCAATATCTGTCTGCCCATTACAGGATGAGTACTTTTAACTCACCATTCTGAGAGAAATTTCCTAAATCTTTTATCTTTTCACAGGACTGCAAACCTGGATTTTATAATGATTTTTTTCCAATCTTTTTTTCCCCAGATTATTATATATGTTATAAAACATAGATATGTTTTTATATGCATATATATGTATGCCTCCCTGCCCCCCAAATCATCCAAATGTTTAACTTTGATGACATCCTTCTCTTTGTATAAAATATCTAGTGTGATCGTGTGGGACTGGCATGGCTTAGATCTGGCAAAGATGTCTATTTGCTACAAGAGAAACAAAGATGTGAAACAGTAGTAACAAATCTAAAGTTTCCATACACAATTTCCTGTAGCTGATTACTAAAAAATATTGTCTAGCCACATTGTTTGTTTCCAGCAGATGACCTTCAACTTACCTCCAACAGAGTGAGCAGGTGCCAGTATGTACAATAAAAATACTATTCCTGCACAAACATTACTCTTCCTTTTGGAATAACAGACTGTATATAGTGCTCCTTGGTTTACAGGACTGACTAGGACAGGAATAACTGCAGTAGATTTTCATGGATCAGATGCACCTTTTGGCACTGTGCTAACTTGATATGTGAAACCTTGGTACGATATGCAGGAATGTACCATAAAGTAATTCAAGTTTATCATTGGACAGGAGGCATTGAAATAGCTTGTGTTTCAATTAGGAATTACTGCATGAGACTCTAATTTGTGGTTGATTCTAGAGGAAACTATTCAGTTAAGATAATTAATATATAATAGACTTTAACTGAATTTTTGTTTTCTTTTGTAGATTAGCAGTGATTATACTTTATGTATGTTTATATATACATTTAGAGAAAGTAGCTGATACCTGATACCATTGTAAATTTGGAGATTTTTTGGATGCGTTATTGTAAACCAAAAAGTACATGCCAATGCTGTTCTTTCTCTACTAGCTGAATTTAGTTATTTCATTAGAAAATATTTTAGATAGGTAGATGCATAAACTTTCTATGTCAGGTGAAATCCAGAGACTGATTAAGCTCTTGAAAAAAACCTCCGTAGTGAACACTATACGTTACCTTGCCTATCTATCAGATAAAGCTTTTCTTTCAGCTACTTCTGCTTGTTTATATTAGATACGGAGTTTAAAGTCTCAGTCATCTAAATAAAATACATGCATAAAATGCAGTTTATTTGACTTACCTTGGTCAGATATCTCATCATATTTATTTGCAGAAGTAAGAGAGAATTTGCCCTCTACTGGTTTCAGCTTGCATCAATTGAGACTTTTAAATTTAATTTTCAATAACCCTCTTCACATCATAGATGGACCTATGCTGTTTACACTGTGATAGAGATCACTTCTTTTTTTACACAAACTATACTCTGGTATGATCTTGTCTTTTCTTTTCTGGCCTCATTTTTCTTCTCTTGTTCAAGCTAATTGCTCTCCACCACTATTTTTTTGGTTTCCTTTTGTATCCCAGCAATGCAAACTCAGATGCCAAAGTTAACATAGAAAACACGTCATCGTGGTTTAAGCCCAGCCGGCAACTAAGCCCCACACAGCCACTCACTCACTCCCCCCACAGTGGGATGGGGGAGAGAATCAGAAGAGTAAAAGTAAGAAAACTCGTGGGTGAGATAAAGACAGTTTAATAGGTAATGCAAAAGCTGCGCAGGCAAGCAAAGCAAAGCAAGGAATTAATTTGCTGCTTCCCATGGGCAGGCAGGTGTTCAGCCATCTCCAGGAAAGCAGGGCTCCATCACGCGTAACGGTTACTTGGGAAGACAAACGCCATCACTCCAAATGTCCCCCCCTTCCTTCTTCCCCAGCTTTATATACTGAGCATGACGCCATATTGTATGGAATAGCCCTTTGGTCAGTTTGGATCAACTGTCCTGGCTGTGTCCCCTCCCAGCTTCTTCTGCACCTGGCAGAGCACGGGAAGCTGAAAAGTCCTTGACTAGTGCAGCAACAACTAAAACATCTCCGTATTATCAACACTGTTTTCAGCACAAATCCAAAACATAGCCCCATACCAGCCACTATAAAGAAAATTAACTCTATCTCAGCTGAAACCAGGACACATATTCATGAAGCACATTATTACACTGAATTTCGAAAAGAAGATATGAAGAATGGTGGACAGAAATGTATTTTTCCTGCACTAACAAAGGCGAGCGAGCAGGATAATCACAGCTTCCAAACTTCATTTGAAAGAAGAAAATGAATGATTGTAGTATGAACATTGGAGAATGCAGACTGTTACTGGCCATTTTTTTTTCCTCAGTTAGAGAATGTTTAAGCTTTCCAAGGCTAAAAATTAACTATACTTCCCTTGAGATTGTACCTTTTATCTATTTCTTGGGAGACCAGGCCAGAAAGCTCTGGGCCTTTAGTAGCAATATCTGAGGGTGACAAAAATTAGAGCTGAAGCTACAAATAGCCTGAAAAATCATAAACCATTTTCAGGTCCTTTCTGAGGATAACCAGAGAGAAGACTGCTATAGAGACTTACTCTTAAGTCTTCATAATAGCCAAATGGCACATAAAGGAACAGAAGGTAGAAAATGTGATAAATAATACTAGAAATACAGTGAAGACTACATTTTCTAACTGTGCGCACCATCATTGGTGGGTATTATTCTTCTGGAGGGCACAGTTTGACTCAACAGCGGGAGGAAAACTCAGGATTATTTCCCTTTCCCTCCCTCCTTGAAAATAAGGGATTAATTTTGGAATTTTAAATTTGGGCTTACTACATTTGCTACATTTTGGGATGCTAATGTGCGTTTTCATATTAGATTTAGGGAGCTCAGTACCCACCTTGATCACTGCAGGTATGTCTGCATTTCAAGTCCTTGGAAACTCCTAGCTAATCACGTGCATCCTAGTAATGTACCATTATGTAGGGCTGTCTTTATCACTTAATTCTATTCGTTCTCTTAGAACTGCATTTCCTCTTCCACAACCAATGCAACTGTGTGTTACCAACTTGAAGATGTAGCAGTTGCAGCATATGATTATATTCTTCAGCATACTCCCGATACTGTCAGTATTTACCTTTTTAAGCTGTTTTTGTTTGTTTGCTTGCTTTTCTTTCTTGGATATAATTTTCCAAAACTGTAGCTTGGATTTTTGTTTATGACAGAAAGAAAACTTCTACTCAGTTTAATATTCTCTCTATTGTGTAATTTGTAACTTTCTTTCCGTAACTAGTCGATAGTTTTATCACAACACATTTCCTTAAGACCCTCAAAGATAAGAATGAAAGAAAGTTTTGTGAAGTTTTGCTTTAGTTATCTGAGATGAGAAAATCTTATGGTATTTAAATGTTATTTACTGCACTGTTGCTTATTTTCAATTTTAATCTATTGCTTCTTAGTAGTTTTTGTCTGTAGCATTTTATGTATCCCTTCAAGTGCACACCGCTCTGTAAAGACGCTAATTAGTTGAAGCATATGTCTAGCCATAAATCTCTTGTCATGTTTGGGGTGGGGGGGAAGAAAATGAAAAACCTACTGTCTCAATTGACTAGTAGTTTGAGTATTGAATCTGTTTACTCACAGAATTGTACAGGTATGAAGAGGTTCAATTGTCTTAAATTTCCATGGAGATACTGACCTGATTGTTGTCTTGAGCAGTTCTAGGAGGTTTCAATACTATTCCTGAGAGATATCCAGCAGTTGCAACTCCTACCTCACAGTATCAAAATTTTATTAGTACACTGTTTAAATGAGGAAAGGGGAAATAAAGCTTTCATGGCAGAGAAGATTAAAAAGTCTTCGTATGCAACCAGGATTGTATATGTGCAACCTGGTGTAAATCCAGAATATTGAAGGGAAATGAGTGCTAATATAATTGTTTGAAGTTTTGAGATCTTCCCTGGCATACTAGCACATGTAACTCAATCAGGTATTATCTGCAGAGCAATTACCATGTCAGAGCCATTAAAAGAAATCTTCAAATTAAGCCTTCTACTTCTTTCAACAGAAGAATGAAATCTTTCAACATTTGTAAAGTGACAGTTACCTTCACATGCCTTTAAAGGGGATCATTTATTTGGAGAAAGGAAAGGGTTATAAAACATATATATTAGTATATAGTAAGACTTTAAAATTAATTAAGACATACTACAACAATTATTGAATCAGGAAAAAAATGAGAGGAACAGTTGAAGATAGGTACTGTTGAACATAGAGTACTAAGAAGAGCTGACAAGGATATAAGATATTTTTTAAAGCAATGATTGGTGAACTGAGGTTCCAGAAGTGGAGTGTAGAAAAGCTTAGGAACAGATTTTTAAAATACAGTATGAATGAAATCTTCACACTGATTTAAGCAGTATGGATGATGAATGTATGTGAATTTGCTTTCTACATTTTTTTCTCTGAGACTTCATCTCCAGAGGAAGACTAACACCTCCCACAAGTAATAACAGCTGTTTTCTTACAATCTGCATTTTGATTTTCTGTCCTTTCCCCTCTCCTCTTTCTTTTTGTTCAAGTTTTATGGCCTTTGGAGTGACAATGTTGCTGAACAAGAAAAAATAACGATTTTAATATCTGACAGTTTCATTTTAGGCAAATACAGCAGAATGTGAATAGGAGCAAACCAATGGTGTTATCTATAACAAAAGCTTTTTTGAAATCTCTAATCCCCTTATGAAAGTTACAGTATTCTTGAATCTTCAATTTTGGTATGCTTGTTAAGTCTGTGATTATGCGAATATATCCATGAAAATTTCACTTAAGAATTGTCTAGGGCTGAAATACATCTACTGCATTAAATAGCCTGCATCATCTTGAAATAATTATAGGACTACCTAATGTCCTCATTTTAGCTGAACTGGTTTCAAATCTGATTAGAACTTTAACAGAAAATTAACCAATTTGCCGAGGCTATAGAATACACTATCTGAAATGAAGTCATATAATTAATCTTAAATTTTACTTAGCTTATCCCTTCTGTCAACTCTCCTGGTATCTCCAGCCTGCATAGTGTTCTGGTCACCAGTCAGATAAAACAAACGTTTTGTTCCATGACTTTGATCAAGAAGTTTGTATGGAATTCAGACACACAATGCTTAAGAATACCTGATACAATATGTCTTTCCAGAAGAGAAATCTACTTGCATCGTGGGTGTATGTAATCCTGTCATTGATTTATGGATGCAGCTTTCCCTGGAGCAGTTGATTTGTGCACTTTACTGCTTTATACATCAAATATACATTTGACCTACTGCATTTTAGAAGGGCCCCAAAAGTCCACCTAAAAGGTTTTTATGATTTTTTTTTTGCAGGTTTCCGGTATTTTTATTATTATGAGAGTAGTCTAGATTTGATCATTCTCTATCTGTCCTTCAAAAAAAATATAATTAAAGAAAACCCACTTTCAAACTAGCAAGAAGACATTGACCATTACATACAGTGATAGTGAAAGTGTAAAGATGAGTGGTTGCATCTGGATTGAAGGATGCAGGCTTCACATTTTGTTGTGAAGATAGGCTAAGTTAGGACTGCTCTTTGTGCTGGGTTCTGAATTTTTAGCCTAGTTCTCATGAAAACTCTATTTCCCCCAGGAAATGTTTGCCCTCACATTCTGTTTTTCAATGGAGCAAAGAAATTGCAAGAGGAGGAGAAAGGATCTTTCAAATAGCTAAGATTCAAAGCATATAGTGTTTTGAAAATCAATTCAGCAACCTTTAACATGGTTGCTGTGTGTGAGGAACTAGTGCAAACAGTTCTGTAAGGAACAAAAAATGCTGGATAATGATTTCTGGACTAAGATATACCATATATTCCTTTATATAACATGACTTTTGGATAACTTGCACATAAATGGACTTAAAAAAATGGGTATGAAGTATGAGAGAAGCTCAGAAACAGGAGAGCATTTGTGAGGAAAAAGAGCAGATTGACTATTGGACAAGATGGAGAGTTGGGATAAGGTTCCTTTGTTTGCCTACACGTGTAACACTGATACTTGATCAGAGAATTAAAACAGTAAAAGATAACATAAACCCACATTAAAAATAGCATATTGAAACTAGAAGAAAACAGCCTTTTCCACACTTTGTCAAACTTGCTTCCTGTGCAAAAGGAACTCAAACATTTTGATCATTGTTGCTGCATTCAATAAGACAGGATGTCACCGTGCAAACCACAAATCAATTCAAAGTTCTTTTCCGCTGCGCTATTTGGATTGTTTTACACTGAGATTTGGTCACTTATGTGATAAGCTGCTGCAGGCTTACATGTATGATAAAGTTCTTCGTTTTGTGATAAGCAAGCAAATATGAAAAACTTACTATCGTATCTGGCACTACATGTCATCCCTGGTACCTCAAAAGTGAGACTACGAGAAATGTCTGTGAAAAGTTTATAAACTTTCCTCTTTTTGCCAATACATAGTCCTCCCACCGATGAAATAAGATAACTCCATAGAATAATGGGAGGAAGCAAGTTGTAATTTCTTCTTTACAGTGCTGATTAGTCACCAGTACTACTATTCTGTTATTTCTTGAAAGCACTACATTTTTGTTAAAAATTATGAAGTTGTTTAACATATCAATGCTTTTCTATAATTCTCATATATCAGAGGTGTTAATGTCTGGGAGTAGATTCTTATGTACTTTATTAGTTGTACTTTAACAGATTTCATTAGAGATGAATTTTCATATTCATCATTAGTAGTGTATCTACGGCAAATATAAGAGAGAAAAAGCATTTTAAATAAGCCTCTGTATATTACAGAAAAATGACTTTGGAGACCATAAATCTCCTTGAGTACTTTCAAATTGCAAGTATTTTACACATATTATTGTTAATGCTTTACAGTCTCTCTTATAAATCTTCTTCTAGAACATGAGCTAGATATTTGATCACAAACTGAACAGAAGGCTATAATATAGCACATCATGTAAATTAAAAAAAAACAACAATGCAATAGTAGATTAGTTAGACATTAATATTCACAAGGATGTATCTCAAATTTTCACAAGGAAAAGAAGTTGAAATTTTTAAAACTCTTAATTAATCTCTTTAATGTCAATGCTCTGTTTTAATGATCTTTTCACAATATTTTTTCATTTATTAATATATATTAAGGCAAGGTGGTATTTTATATTAAGTATTTTATGTTAGAACATTTTGAAGAGGTGTTAAGTGTTGTTCTATAAGAAATTTAAAAATTTGGACATTTTATTCAAATGTTTATTAAACCAAGTTTGAAGTGTTTGGATGGAAACAGAAAAAAATAAAACCAACTCCCTTAACTGTATTTGAAGTGAAGCTCAACATTACAATTAAGTTCCCATCAGTAACTATCATTGTGTTCTGAGCTGTGATGAGTCAGATACTTTTGAATATTAAATCCATGTTCTGATATGTGGTGGATCTTCTCCTTTGTTTGTTTGTTTTATTGTGTTCATTGTTATAACCTTACCAATCTTGTCTTTTGATTTTTATAAATTATCTGTTTATCTGAAGTGTGTGAATAAGGTTGATGAATATGAAGGGCATGTAACTCAAGAAAGATGTATTCTTCTGAATCTTTGAAATTTATAATTGGTTCTCACTAACAATAATTTTTTTTTCTTTTTAAATATATGTGTGATTTTTGCTATAAATAGAACTTAATTACACTTATTAGTCAATTATTAAACAATATTATTTTTAAATTGTAAGTAGTACAACATTTACACATACATATTTTTTAAAAGGCATGAGAAACTGTACAATAGAAAAGCCAAGAACATGTAAGCAGTATCCTATGCAGAGTTGAGGAGCTGAAATCTTTTCAATAGGTTGAATAGAGGTAGCTCAGTATTAACAGCCACATTTAATTTACTTAGCTTATTCTTACAGCATCTGTCAAAACTTACACATTTGAAAGCATTCATCTAGAGAGAAGTATGTATCTATGTAATTGCCTGTCAGGCTGAGTAATTTGTTTAATGACTGGGGCTAAAAGAGTCTAAATTAATTGTTTTTGAAGATTAGCAGAATTTGTTATGTGTAACAAAATGCATGTTTGGGGCCAGACATCATCTCAGAACCAATTTGAATTTGTAACATCTATAAAAAGTTAGCACCAATCATTCACACCTGAAATTCAAGTTCTGAAATTGTATCTGCCTTGATCAAATGTCTCCAGATGAGGAGAATAAAAGATTGTTAGATTAAAAAAAAAAAAAGAAAAAGAAAAAAAGGAAAGGGGGGGGGGGAAGACTGTGTTGTTTTCATGTCTGTCATTACCCACACTGCTGATTCTTTTGACTGTGGACTTTGACTTTTGACTTTTGACAGCAGGAGGACTGTGAACTCCTGGAGGACCAATTCTGTTTCTGATGCAGGATCAAGCCTGGCCTCAGAGCAGGTGTTCAGCCAGTTGCTCAGCCCTTTGCCAGCTCAGTTGCAGATATATTAGACAAAGCTACCTGGTGCCAGGGAGGGAAAGCAGGAACTCCCTTCTTAGATGTTCTTGCAGGGTTGGTAGGATAGGCTGTCTCTGCTGGCATATACTCTCACTGCAGAAACTGCAATTTTTATTCATTATCAAGAAAGAGGAAAAAAATCAATGAAGATAGACTTTTTCATGTCTGATCCTCTAATAAAATGAAGAAGCGGTGATACACAAATATTTTTTGCTGTTAATAGATAATTTGTGATGTGTATTACTGAAAACTTGACTTAATGTGCTACCTAAGCAAGAACTTTTAATGTGCAGTTTAAAACCAATACATTTGGCTAGGGATGTGCTGTTAATTTCAAAATATTGATTGTGATGTTTCTCAGATATATTCTGGGGGAAAGAGAACATTATATTTCTTTTTAAAGATGTTTTTCTTTGTGCTCATAAGCTAATGCTGCTGTGTAGAAGGCTGTTGTCTCAGGAATAGAATGATGCAATTACTAATGTGTGGCAAGCTGACAACACTCAGGCATTTTACATTGGCATGTAATCTTGGCCATGTGAATTTCTTTTCACAGTCTCTGTCAAATGATCTCTATTTGTTTGACTGTGGATTGAGGAGGAAAAGATCTGAGTTTAGCAGGAACTTCAGAAAAGGCGTGAAATGTTTTTTAAACAGAAATAATTTTACATGCAAGTGTTTGAGGGTAAAGGAGTTAGAATTAAGTAAAAGAGATGGGGGACTGGAATGGATGAGAGGTGTTGAAGACAGTTTTAAGAGGATGGGTGGCTGGGAAAAATAGAGGCTTAGGGAGACCCAGCTGATCAGCTGGAGGAGAGGAGGATTTGAGGACGTAAGAACAACGATAGGAGCACACTGGAAAGAGAGAGATGGAGGATCAGGAATAAGGATCTGTCAGTCAATTCTTCTGTATATGTTTCTTCTTCATGGGAACTGAGTAATAGGGGATTTTGTCCTGCTGGGGGAAGGGGAAGATTGATGCTCCTGCTTTGTTCTGTATGAGAAAGTGTAGGTGTTCAGGAAGTATTCCATCATTATGAGGTGCAAAGACCTGAGCTCATCATCTCTCTGATGTTGGGATGTTTTGGCTGTATAAGCTTGTTTTTCTGGCCCTCATGTGATCCACCATTTAGGAAAACTTTTCTGTTTTAAGTTAACAGTAATCATGCTAGAGAGGCATATCTGAATACTGAAAAGATATTAGCTTTGCATTATGTGGTTTAAGTAGATGAATGCAGATCCCTTGCCTTTGCAACAAGCATTGCATAACAAGGACAAACACAAGCTGAAAAGGCCAAATATATTGATCGTATAATCATTAGTGGCCATAATAACTTCCTTGTGTAAGGCAGTTAATGTGTCCAATAGTGACATGAGAAAATTTTACTAAAATTAAGATCTGGAGAAATTCTAAGTTCTGGTATCTTTGCTGAGAAAAGAAAAAGAAGATCATATACAGAGAAAAACAACAAGGTTGCTATAATGAAAGGAAGGAAATTCAGCCAACAAATAGTTAAAAATTCAGCCAGCAAATAGTTAAAAAGGTCAGGTTGGATGCACATGAAACAACACAGGGTCAGACGGCAAGAGAACATGTGAGAGGATAGAAAGGAAGGAGCTGAAATCTGAAACAGGAGAGTAATAATGAGCAAAAATTTATTTAAGGGAAAACAAAGGGAACACCAAAGAAGTTTTGCAGTGACAGTGTAAAGAATGAAGAATGAAAATGTATTGTTATTGGAAAATTATTGGAGTAATGAAAAAACAGAAAAGCAAAATATGTGATAGACAAGACAGCGGTATCCTTTTTAGTTACTAGACACAGGAAAACTGGATCAGCTGTTAACTGTTGTTGAATTTGCCTTAACATTTCCTTAGAAGGCAAATGGAGAAGCAAAATACCCACATACAGAAGGGAGTCACGTGAGGCTGTATGGAGTACCTTCCTCATTAGTATGTGAAAAAACAAGATCAATGGTGCACATTACATTAGGAACACAATACTGAATTAGATCATTGGAGCAGGCAGAATATGCTAGCAGAAGACGAGAGCTGGTGAAGGAAGAGGAGGTAGTCCTTCTGCAGGGAGCAAGAGTGGAAGCAATGAGGTTACAGAGTGCTGTGGTCTCTTCCACCCACCTCCCCTCACCCCATTCTGTTGACCACTGTCTAATCTCTGGTTCAAATACCTTTAATTTAGCATGTTTTGAACAAAAACATACCAAAACTAAATGTTTCAGCTTAGTCTTACCATTTGTAGTGGACATGTATTCTCATAACATTTGGAGTCAAAAATGCAACCATGCAGAGCTACAGGCTTGGGGAAGAGCGGCTGGAAAGCTGCCCAGCAGAGAAGGACCTGGGGGTGTTGGTTGACAGCCAGCTGAATATGAGCCAGCAGTGTGCTCAGGTGGCCAAGAAAGCCAAAGGCATCCTGGCTTGTATCAAAAATAGCATGGCCAGCAGGACTAGGGAAGTGATCGTGCCCCTGTACTCGGCACTGGTGAGGCTGCACCTCGAATACTGTGTTCAGTTTTGGGCCCCCCACTACAAGAGAGACATTGAGGTGCTGGAGCGTGTCCAGAGAAGGGCAACAAAGCTGGTGAAGGGTCTAGAGCACAAGTCTTATGAGGAGCGGCTGAGGGAACTGGGGTTGTTTAGCCTGGAGAAAAGGAGGCTGAGGGGAGACCTTATTGCTCTCTACAACTACCTGAAAGGGGGCTGTAGAGAGGTGGGGGTCAGTCTCTTCTCCCAGGTAACAAGTGATAGGATGAGAGGAAATGTCGTCAAGTTGTACCAGGGGAGGTTTAGACTGGATATTAGGAAATTTTTCTTCACTGAAAGGGTTATCAAGCATTGGAAGAGGCTGCCCAGGGAAGTGGTTGAGTCACCATCCCTGGAGGTATTTAAAGGACGTTTGGATGAGGTGCTTAGGGACATGGTGTAGTGGTGGTCTTGGCAGTGTTAGGTTTATGGTTGGACTCGATGATCTTAAAGGTCTTTTCCAACCTATATGATTCTGTGATTCTGTGATTCTGTCGTGTTAGGTTTACAGTTGGACTCGATGATTTTAAAGGTCTTTTCCAACCTATACGATTCTGTGATTCTGTGATTCTGTGAAAAGCCTGCATCCAAAAACTTTGGCTATCTGGTATTCAGACTTCGAGTTTTGATTCACAGCTACATCACTGATATAGTAAATAATAATAAAAAAGTGGAAACATAAGTGGTATGTTATTTAAGAGCAATCTCTTTTAGACTATGTATCTGTAAACAAAACCAACAGTATCAGTTGTATACAGAACGATTTGAATACAGAACTTTAATGCAAAGGTTTTGTGTCTTATTGGGGTATTCTGAGGATAAAGGTGTGAAAAAGAATAGGTGTCTATTTCCAGATCTCTTTAGTCTCCCAATGCTTTATAGGGTAGTATTTTATCTTACTGCTAATTATTAATAAATGCAGCTTAGGTTTAGCAATAGGAAGTTTCTTTGGGAATCCTCTGAGCTTAAAAGCACTGAAATAAGAAGTATCTTGCTATTTCTGTATTTTGCACAGTGTTTTATTTCTGTATCCAGAAGAATTTTATCTTTGATAGTGATTGAAAGGTGATACATATGCCAAAGACATTGTATTCATATTCTTGGTAGTTAATGAGAGTCATTATGTAACAATATGCCATACTGCCACTATTTAAAATTTTTGAACATTTTTGCACTGCATAAACTGCTAACTTCTAGGCAAACAGCTGCATTCTGAATTATTTAGAACATTTGTTCTTTAGCTAATTGACAGTTAATTGATGCTTTGAGAGACAGTCAGCTAAACAGCATGTGAGTGGATTCAGGCCTTGCTTCTCACGGAGACAAGAGATAATTTATGAGCTACTTCCACCAGGGTAGATACTCTCCTCTCTTGCCAGAGACAGACTGAAGAAGTCACTTCTTGAACTGCAAAAACATTAACAATAGTCCACAAGGCTGTTGAACAAACCTATCAGGTGTATTAGACCCTGGGATGCTGTCTCATCCCACTCGGTGGGTTTCGAGATGGGTGAATCTTTTTGATTCCCTGAGGGTTTGTGTACCGACAAAGGCCAATCTCTGCTCGGCAGAGCCGCAGGCCGGTAGAGTCACAACAATGACTCAGAGGAACAGTCAGACTAGCAACTTTATTAACTAGCAAACTACAAACTTAACGAACTGGCAAGCTCAGCAAACGAACAGAGGCAATTTGGCAATGGAGCTATTTTCTGGGCAACCCGTCACAATTCATCCAAAACTCATATGCCCAGATATATATATATAGTGGAAGAGTAGAGGAAAAGAGAAGTGAGAAAAGGAAAAGAGAAGAGAGGAGGATAAAGAAAAGGAAAGGTATCACCACCCTTGGATCCCGCGATGACGATGACAGACATGGCAATCCTCCGGTGATGGGCGTGTGCCATTCCCTGGGGAAGGTGTCTCTTTATACTCTAATCCCTGCCTCAGGTCACACCCCTGGAGGATTTATGTTGTCCTGGTCCTCAAAAGTTTGCAGGCACTGGGGGAGGGGGGTTGTTGCGAGGAGTTTCATTCCAAGTTTCAGGTGGTTGTAGGCCCATTCCTTAGATAAAACTCTGTGTGACCTCTGGCCATAGATGGTAACTGTGCATCCTCCAACGCACTCTTCTCATCCCGTGCTAGCCAACTTGCTGCACCTTATCTTGCTACAATGTTTGAGACAGTACCTCTTTCAGTGTCTCACAAGACAATATCTCTTTTAGTCTCTCCTCCGAAGAGCTCTCCCCATCCCATGCTAGCGGACTTGCCATCGCCATGCAAATCGCGCCTCATCTCTCCACAATGTTTGAGACATTAACTCTTTCAGTCTCTCACAGATGCAAGAGTAATTATTACCTTATAGCATTCTGAGAAACAGAAAAACAGTTTTTGAAGTGAGATGTCAGCAAAAAGAAAAAAAAAGGATGTAGGAGATCTGGATTATTTTTATTGTGAATGTTTTTCAGGATCACCAAAGAACATGGAATTCTTTTTGTGAAACTCATGTACAAAAGTAAATGATGAAGATGCACAGTACAATATTGAAAGTTACGTCAACATTTAGAAACCTACAAACTCCACCTATTTTGAATCTCCAAATACATTTTCATGCAAGGGTTTCCAAATTACTTCAACAAAAAAGACAGCAGCATTCAAAACATTTCAATACTGCTGTCAAAATGTTAACTTGTTCAGAAAAATTCTTCAATCCAAGGAATACTACAATCATATTGAACTAAAATTGTATTTGGTGGACTAAACTCAGTATCCTCTCTTAGACTATGATTTAACATCAGGGGCTTAAGGAAGACCAGAAGAACAAGGGAAAGCATGTAGAGCTACTTCCCTAAAACATTCTCCCGTCTGCTAGGAACTTGGAGTTCTTCCTCCAGGTATGGTGTCTTTCTTTTAAGGAATTACTGAATTATTCAGAGAGCATCTATTATGAAATGCCTTGTTTTACCTAGTCTTGCTTTATCTATCTCTCTTCAAATCTCAGATGTATGCAAAGTAATGGCTTTGGATGAAAAGATACAGCACATGAGAACAGCATCTTGCAGATTCCCAACTTTATTTTGGGCTGGTGAATAAAGTAACTAATTTTGTACTTCTAATTTATTACATTTTTTTTAATTTATTATTGAATATGTTTTGTTAATTTGAAATATCTTGCCTAACTTGGAACAGTGCCTTCCCTCTTACAGAAGTATAGTGGTTATCTTCTGTATTTCAGCACTGGCTTTAACTACAGTGCCCATCTGACTGTTAGACTTTATTATCTTGGGATGTTACACTGCCTGTTTCCTCAGTCACTCATTGTTAAGGTATTGCACAGGATAGCAAGATTTATTGAACTGAAACAGAAAAAGTAGAATCGGGCTTATGTGGGACTTGTAAATCAAAGAGAAAATACTGTGCTTAACCTATGTAGGTGTGTATTTGACTTCGTGGAGTACAGGGAAACTACAGTAGTTGTGCAGCATTTTTTGTAGCCTTAAAGATTTGCTTTGTATGGGAGAAGAGTGTGGTTGTTTTCCTCTAGATGGCAGATTTTGACAAGCTTTCTTGTAGACATATAAGTAAATAGATAAGTCTTTCAGGATAAATTACCCAGGTTCGGCACTAGCTTCATCCTACCACCTTCTTTCACTACCCCAAATGTGTGTGTGTGTATATAAAAACCCTCTGTGGTAAGAAACTGGTCTTTGGACCCCACCAGTTCCCCTTACCTTATGGACCCCAATCTCCATATTTAGTCAGTAGATAAGTGTTGTGGTTTAGCCCCAGTTGGCAATTCAGTACCACACAGCTGCTCGCTCACCCTCCGCCCCCCCCGCAGTGGGATGGGGGAGAGTTTTGGAATAGCAAAAGTAAGAAAACTCGTGGGTGAGTTAAGAACAGTTTAATAACTGGAAAAACAACAAAATAATAAATTGTAATGAGAAGGAAAACAACGAGAGAGAGGGGAGCAAAACCCAAGGGGAAAAAAACAAGTGATACAACCACTCACCACCCGCCAAACAACGCCCAGCCTGTCCCCGAGCAGCGATCGCTAACCCCCAGCCAACTCCCCCCAGTTTATATACTGAGCATGACGTCATATGGTATGGAATAGCCCTTTGGCCAGTTTGGATCAGCTGTCCTGGCTGTGCCCCCTCGCAGCTTCTTGTGCACCTGGCAGAGCATGGGGAGCTGAAAAGTCCCTGACCAGTGTAAACACCACTTAGCAACAGCCAAAACATCAGCGTGTTGTCAATATTATTCTCATACTAAAATCCAAAACACAGCACTATACCAGCTACTAGGAAGAAAATTAACTCTATCCCAGCCAAAACCAGGACAATAAGGTAGGAATTAAACCTCTTGTAGGCAAAGAGCTTAAAAGCCTCTTCTAAAACATTATTGAATGAAATAGATCAGGAACATTTAGTTTTATTTTAAAATCAGTATATAACTTACAGTTACAGGAAAAGTCGGACAAAATCCTAGTTTTCTATCACTTTCTGAAACTGTTTAGCTGCTTATTGACTTTTGAAAGATAGTTAAGCTATATATCACAATCTTCTAACGGAGGAATTTGTAGCAATCCCAAAGGATGACAGGGTGAAACAACTGTTTTGGAGACTTCAGTTATTATTCAGACTTATGAATTTTCATTTTCATTTTTCACTCTTTCAAATACAAAATTCTAACTTTTAGGTTTTTTGTCTAGTCTAAACATATATTTGCATAGAATGGGGAAAAAATGCTACTTAATTTCTTAAGCAATGTTAGTAGTCTTTTTAATAAGATGAAAATGTACTGTATATTTACTCCACTTGTCACATTTCTTGACCATAACTAGGCTTGTCTGAATAAGTATGTGTGTGAGGAAAAAACAATACATAAGGCAAAGTCCAGGATACAGAAAAAATGCTTTTTTTTTTCCAAATGAGAATAAAATAAAACCTCAAATTCAGATTTATCTTTTTGTGAAACTTCTGTGGCATTGCTTTTTAACCTACTCTTTTATACATTATTTGTGAATGTGTAATCACACTGATAATTTAAGTAATATATTGCCAGAATTTCAAAATCAGTATTTGGCAATATTCATTCCACACACAGTAATGAAAATTCAATCAGATAGTTTGCGATGCTCTTTGAATTAGACATAATATTCATATCAGCTTTTCAAACAGGGCAGCCAGGGAACATATTTTCTAGAATCTCTTCAGCTGCAGAAATGCATCGTGACTGAAATGTTGCTAGAACGGATATTGATTGTTGTACTTGCCACCATTTCATGCAGTAATATCCCATGCAAACTCTTTTGTACTTGTGCGTCCCATATAATTTTCCATTCACTACCAATAACCAAACCCACAGTTCCTGTAATCGCTAAACTCTGGATCTTTGTGACAGTACAGGAAGCTAATGATGTCGTGAACAGGCTCTCAAAGAATAACTGCTAGGATTCTAAAGATTATACTTTGAAGTATAAACAGGCTTTTGTGCAGTAAGATTGTATTCAGCAAGAATTGCAGACTGCCCTTTAGAGGGCAGAGAAATGAAGAAACAGCAAAATGTTCAGAGAAAATACTTAATGGTTTTCAGGGAAAAAAACATTTCCACAATATCATTATATCATTCAATACTCGGTTTGTGTGTTGCCTCCACATGTGAAACTGCCTTTTCTCAATGATAGTTTTTAGTAAAGTGTTCTGTGTTTTTTACAGTTTTTGCTCTGAACTAGGTTTCCATAAATATCCTTACCAAAAAGCACGGTGTCGACAAAGGTGTGGAAATTGACAGATTTGTCGCTAATGATACCTTGTTTGCTCCCTCTAAAATGTCACAAAAATTAACAAGTTGTGAAAACAAAATTAAATGCTCATGGTTTCTCAGTTTCTCCAGTAAAATTTTCTTCTCAGATAAGATTTCGAGGTGTGATGGTAATGCCCAAATGGGGAAAAAAATAACACAACTGTAAAAAACACAATATCTGTCATGTCGTTGAGTGAGAGTTCTCTCTTCAAGACTGCTTTTATGTGCTGTCCTATAGCGCAAGATAAGTTTAAGTACTTTGGCTTATACAAACAAGCACTAACCTAAGAAAATGGAGAAAAAGAGGAGTTATGTCTCTTGTTTACTGGTGTGAAACATGTGTAGCCTCCCTGTCACTGCAAGCACATCTTTGATCTCTCTTTCCTGTCAGAATTATTTCCTGACCCTGAGGGTAAAGGAAGAAGTTTTTTAGAATACCCAGGTGTATGCCAAGAAACACTCAAATATTCAACAAGATAGCCCTGCGACGTTTTTCTATTGGGTTTGTGTACAGGGTTTATTTTTAGTTTTAAATACTATGTAGCTTCTTTTGGGTTATGCTGACTTATGAAACTCTGCTTTGTAAAGGGATATATTCAAACAATGATTCTAAAAAATTATTTAAATAATTAAAATTTCATCACTGTCCTGCACATATGGTAGTATTTCTGAATACCTGAGGGCATGGAGTAATCTGCAGGTTTTATCAGCTTCCACTTTGTAATTCTTTACTTCTGTGTCACCAAGGAGCAATACTTTTGCCTGCATTCATGATGATAATACTTTAGTGCCTCACAAAAGGTATTACCTCTTGTTATCATTGTGTTACCTGTCATGTGCCTATCACAAGTGTATAAACCCTAATCCAGGAGATCCCTCCTATTAATAGCTTCTTAGCTCCACCTGTTCATCAGAAAAATTGCTGCTAGAGACATCACCTGCATATGCTACCTATTGCAGCTTTTCTACTGATATTTGTGAAATTGCCACTGACTTTGAGGCAGAGTGACTGTTCCCCAGCAACCAGGATTTTATTCAATTATTTTAAGGAGTTATGTCTCACAGTAACTACATAAAAAAAATTACATGTGAAAGAAGCCAACCATTCTACTGTAAATACTGAGTCAGTATATGAAACATTATATTTATTAAAATCTTACACTTTTGTTTTCCAAGGAAAGTGCTCTAAACAGTTTAGTATTGTCTACATATAGGAAAATGAGCCAGTTCCAGTAAACTGCATGTGCAAAAGTTGCATGAGCAGGTTCGTAGGAATTGCTGCACTGCACTGAAACAAGTCAGGTGCTTAATAATAAGGAAATCAATATGGAAATTAATGCTAAACAGTTAATGTGTAATATTATTCTTCCTTTGCAGTTTCTGGCTCCACTTCATTTCCATTGCCTGTTTCACAGTGCTTTCAGGGACTTGGCCACTGAACAAGGAGAACCAGGAATTAGGGCACAGGACAGGGGTGAGGAAAGGACGTTCTGCAGATAGTAAGAATGGAATTGAGAAAGGCCTGTTGTGTTGCAGCTCTGAATGAAATGATATGTTTGCCCAATATCATACAGATGGGTACTCAAAGCTTCGTAGAAATAACATTGTTGTCATTTCAAAAATACTCCAGCTCCCAAAAGCCTACACGAGTAGAAGATAAATGAAGGGCTTTTTGTTGTTGCTTTGTTAGCAATATTAATATGCTGGTGGTTTGATTTATTACTTCTTGTAATTTATTTTTTAACAGATCAAAATTATGCTTTTGAGGACAGCTACTGTTCCCGTTACCTAGGTCTCTTAAGAGCCCTTTTTCAACAGAAAAAGGAGTCTGATCAGTCAGTTCCTATATAGGTGTTTGTAAATAAATTAAAAATAAGATTTAGGCAGACATAGGAAAATAGTCTGCCATTGCATTATTCCTGTTCAAAGTGCTGTGTTTTGGAGCCCATATTATTTTACCTATTATTGGATTAGCATGATCTATGCGAAGCAGTCAAGCTATGTGATGGTTATCCATCTTTTCTTGTGTATATGCAAAGGTTAGCTAGTTGAATTGGGCATTATGTTTGAGCTTGAAGGCAATGAAGTTGTAGAGGATTGTCTAAGAGCACAATGTTGCCTAGAATTACATTTAATGAATACATTTCTCACCAGTGGCCTCATGTAGAGTTTTATGCAAGGTGCAGTTTAGTTGTTGGCATGATAGGTTGAGCAGAAATGCACAGTAGTTCCAAATGATCCATGAAGACCACTTTATCTGTTTGTAGTTCTAGTGAGTTTAGACAACTAAGATGTAATTAGGGGTATTGGGATTTTGCCATCCCATTCTAATACCTCTGATTTTTGAGTAGGTTTTAAAGGAATCTTTAATAAGCATAAACGATTTCAGCCTAAAGTTTGTTGTCTCATCCCAAAGTTAGTACTTTGACATTGTCAGAAAGTATCTGTGTATAATTATCTACTACCAAAAATATTAATAAGGTACTCCCTGGAAGAGAACTGCCGTTAATAGTGCTGAGATGTCCTTCTAGTTAGTGCCTTTAAGGGCTGAAAAAAGGCATAGTCAATGGACTGTAACTTTTTTCTTGTTTTATAAATCTACATGTGCTTGTCATATTTGGCATAATAATCAAACTAATAAAGTTTCCAGCTCTGAAGATGATTCTAGTTCATTGCACTGGAATGGCTGAATCCATAAGCTACCCACTAAAACTAAATCATTAAGTAGCAACTAAAATGAAATATGTCTATAAAGCTATTTTCAGGTATTATCTAATGGATGCATATCATCGTACCATATAATTTTATTTTCTCAGCAAATTGTTTTTAGGGGATATGTGCAGCAGAATACTTATAAAATTTAATGCAATTCAATGTAATGAAGAAATTTACATTTGAAGCACAGTCGCTTACAAATGTTATGGGACAAGCAGCATTCTATTAGAAGGCATTTCAAATGTTTCTGAACAGCAGCTGAGGAGGATATTTCCTGATGTGGCTCTATTACTGCAGCACATTTTCTCTTCATCTGTAACTACTTCTTACAAATAAAAAAAGGCAAAACGGAAACTTCAGTTACCGGAGAATACAAAGGACATCAATTCATCTTTTGAGAGAAGTAATGAGCAGAAGGCAGCAGTTAGTCATCCACTGAAGCTTTCCAGTGGAGAGACTCTGATAATTTGATTGCTCATTTTGAAATAGAAGTTCTCCTTGTCCCCGGAAGGTTTTTCTTTTTCTTGGCAGCTCTGATAGGTAGTTTGTTTCATGAGAAAAAGGTAATGAATAATGGCTCATAAAATTTTCTCTGTCATACTCTCTCTTTTCCCATCCTCCTCCCGTTGTTTCTTCGAGATTTTTATTGGAAAAAGACCCAATACTCTTCTTGGATGATACCCTGAGGAATCAGGCTCTATGTATGACCAGTTCATAGAAATCTGTCATAAGTCATCCCCAGGCTACCAAAATGCCAGTGGAACTTCCCTGTTCTCATTTTTGTAGTCTCCAGCTTTAGTAGTCTCTCTCTTCTTTATGTCCATGCACATGAACATCTTTAACTTTATTCTTGATTTTGTTTTCTCCAATCTATCCCAAGTTGTTTTGTGTCCCAGAGCCTTCTTCTGATGGTGTATTGTGGCATTCTGCCACGCTGCATCCCTGTAGCAGTTACTTTTTCTACTACTAGAAAGCTACTTTTGCTAATGTTTTGAAATACAGTAGAAAAGTATGCATTCTCTGTAGTTCATTGAGGCACAAGTGTCAACAAACCTTCCTATAACCCTCAGAAAATATTAGGGTTTTTTGATGTGGCTTTGAGCAGAGAGCTAGGTGGTGGAATCAGTGTAAATGTACAATGCTGCATGTGAAAAACAATTATTTCACCTCTGTGATAATAGCCATCTATCTACAGCTATCTCCCTACTGAAGTTTTTAAGACTTAATTTAGAAATTTATTTGTTTGCTTTGTTCATCATTTGGATTTTAAACTGCCCCCTGTTAATTATAATGTGACAACTAAAATTTTAACTGCATGCCCATAAAAAGTGCAAACATAGACCACTTATTCCTTAATTCCTGCTGAATTTCTCCCTGTTTCTACAACTTACTTAATGAATCCTGAAAGGCCATAGCAGGGAATTATACTTTAGAAATTGAGGTTATTCAGTATATTAAAGGATCAAGATATCACGCAGGATATAGAATGATCAGTCCAAAATGGCTTGTTCCTTCTGAATTTCATCATCTCAGGAGAATTATAAATCAAAGACATGTAGCTCTAAATGTATCCTATGGAAGGATATAGACTCCACAACAGTATGCTTCATCAGCTTATTTGTCACTGTGGCTTAGGTGGAGTGACATTACATAATTTGTGATGACTTTGTTCTGACATCTTCCCATCACAAAGGATTGATGGACCAAAGTCACAGAAATGTCATCAGTGATAAATTCAAGCTAGACTTTAATCTTTCTCACTTGAAGTAACATCAAAGAGGAATAACACAGCCTGCAAGATACTTTAGACAACTTATTAAAGAAAAAAGATCCACAACTGACAGATTGAGTTAAAATTGTATTGATAATTTAGGTGTATTTTCCTTCTGAGCTTGTAAGGAATTCACACATAAAGGCTCAAGTTAACCAGAATTTCAGAAAAGATGCAAACCTCTGTAATTCTGCAGTGAGCATATTTCCTATCTCTCTAGTAGATTTAATGTTAATTGTTAAAAAGGCTTTGAAAAAGTGATCTATTCAGTACCTAATTTGAATAATAAAAATATGGTTATTACTGAGAACAATGCTGCTGACTCCTTGTTCTTGAAATCGGGACTCTAAAATTATACATAAGGCCTACGCACTTTGTCCTTGAGAACTTCAGGTATTTGCTTTAAGTGCCTAAAACAGAAGTGAGGTTGTCCTTGGGTCCTACCATAATCAATGGATAAAGACAGGCAACTCCAAAGAATGAATCACTTCATAGCTAGGTTTCAGTGAATTTTTAATGCAATGTAATACTTGGATTTTACTCCTCCCTTTCCATATTAAAAATCTAATCTTACTTTTCAAAAATAGGAATCACAGTCTGCATGTATTGGTCAAATTCTGTTTTGATCGGTGATGTTGACTTTCATCCTTCATGAAAACCTACCCGGACACAGTTTGGAGGCTTTTTTTAACCCCTTGCAGTCAGCTGGAGTATTTCTGTTTTAATAGTCTTGATTGCCTCATTTCAACAACAACTATGTTCTCACATCCAGTAATGACTAATGTATTGAATTTAATGTCAGTAGAGAAGCTGGTGATGAGATAGTGAAAAATTGAGGCTAAATATTGATGCAACTTTGTCTGTAGAAATATAACGTCTACAATTTTTTTTCAAAAGCTAATCTCTCCAAAAATAAAATAGAATTACAGTATATCCAGAACATGGAGTGCTCAAGAATAATGCATTTTCTTTATTTTGACTGAGTCTTTGATGCTTCTTTGTTAAGGAGAGTGAGAAGTCTACAATATTTCAGGTTTGGATTTTGTGGGCATTTTTGTTTCTTTGTTTGTTTGTTTTAAATTATAAGTACTCATCCAGTAGAAAATAAAATGATATTGTTATATCATTTCACACACAAGTCACAAAAGGCCTTTACTTGCTATTAACTTTTGGCCAGTTCTAAATTGGGCTCAATTTGAACCCATGACCTCAAAGTGAAAGGCTCAGATGCCACTACTAAACTTGTGATCCATGTGGTTCTCTTCAATGTATGGGGTTTTTTTCCACTGTAGAAGTTCTTTTGCTAAACTGACCTATATTTCAATGCAAAAAAATGGTTAGACCCAAGTTTTAATATTCATATCCCATTTTTATTTCACTAACACAGTTGCAATTACTGCCTTTTTCAAAAGCTAGTGTCTGCCAGATTGCTTTTCATTATTTTTTTTTCTCATGCTAGAAATGTCACTTTTTTCAGACCTGGAAACTGTTATTTTAAGAGATATCTTGGAACATAAAGCAAAAAGTGTACGGAAACCTTCAATGTTTGTCTGATTTCTTCTTCAGTTTAATCGCAACAAGTTGACTGGATTAGAATGCAAAAACACAACTACCTCACAATTTTTTTGACTTTGTTTTTTTAAATACACAATAATAGAGGATAGTTTGATTGATATATTAAGCAGCAGTTCCTTTAAAAACGATGTCATCTCTGTTTCTGTAAAAATAATGCAAGACCTGAAAGGTTATTCACATTTCAGCAGAAAAAATAGATATTGAGTTGCTGGCTAGCAACATGTCCTTTAGAATTTTTTTTGTTTACATTTCATCAAAGACAGTGTAATTGATCTTAGAGCAATGGATAAAACCCACCATCATCAACTGACAGAGTAACCTTGTCTTCTAATGGCTACTGGTCATATAGTGTTCTTTCAGTAACACTTTCCTTCATGTAAAAGTGGTATCAGAACTCTTCACCTCCGCCTCAGGTAGAATTCTGCCCCCTCCCTCTCTACACAAATACCCTCTTCTGTTGTTTAAGAGATTTGGCCTGTGCATTGAAGTTACAGCAATAACATAGTCAAAAGGAAGAGAACAAATAGTTCTATCACGTGAGGAAAATAACACCAGTGTCAGATACCTGTGAGCTTTATGTAGTAAAGTAATAGTGGGAATTTTTTGTTTTTCTAAGCTACTTAAAAACTTGGGAGAGGAGAAGAAAAGGAAAAATCTGTCTTAGTTTAAATATTTGGTGGTGCAGTGTATCATCCTTATAAATTAAAAAGGAGTTATCCTATGTTGCATGATTTATGTCTGCAAAGATTTGCTCATGTTAAAAGGAAAAACTTACCTGCATCTCAGTGAAGGAAGTCGTATGAAAGAGTAAACAAGAAGAAATCATAACATACTTCACACATTTGCTACAGGTTAGTCTACAATGCTAAATATTTATATAATGCAAATAAATTTTACAGCTTTTTCTAAAGACGGTCCTTAATATGACTAGCTTTATTGCATAATGACCTTCTGAATTTGGAATATTCCCTTTGCAAATGTGATGTAAGGTAATTCTTTCTTTTAAAATCTTGTGGTGAGTTGTGTTGATGGTTTCCTTTACCGTTAACAGATATCACTGGCTAGGAGACAAATCCAGTTTCTTGTTTTGACATAAAGCCCAATTTCATGGGCCAATATGTTTCATTGAAGAGAATTTATTCTGCTTATTTCTGTCAGCTAACAAAAGCTTAGGCTGACAACAGCAAAGGGAATTACTCTAGGAGATCATTTTGGAATTAGAAAAATGCACGATCATATTTGAAAATGACAAGATTTGGAAAGACTTAATAATTTCTCCAGATCAATGAAATAAAAAAAAAAGTTTTTATTGATTTTTCCATGATAGAAAAAAAAGAAAAGAGATACCTTTGAATGCTTTTTCACTCCTTTGAAATATTGGTAGGTAGCTTTTATTAGTTCTTAGATATTCTTTCTTCAACAGTCCAGTGTATAACTGCCAACAAGATGGTCTTAATGAAAATAATAAATGCAATAGCCAATGTTATAATCTTGTCCTTCCTTGCAGTTCGTGTCCTTTAAGTACTTCATGCTTCATATTGAATTTGGTACATCTTGCCATTAGTTCACTACACAGTCATTCTGAATTGGTCATATTTACCCTATTTTAATTCTACTTACCCTCTTACCCTCACAATTATCATCTCCCATAACCTGAGCTGTTCATAGATTGCACATCCCAACTTGTAATTAATCTCTTCTTTGAGTAAATAGCTTTTCTGTTCAGCCTCTGCTTTCTAAAATTTTAGTAATGTCAGTAATTTCTTTTCATGCCCTAGCATATTTTATGACTTCTTGGCAATGACTATTTGAACATGGATGTCTCCTAAGCATTTCTTCCCTCCCTGATCCTTCTTGGGCTCTCTGTCCCTGGGCTGAATCTCTGCATGGTCACAGCAGTTGCCTCATTACCTCATCTCATTCTGTCAGATGTTGTTTTCTTTGTTTTTGTCTACCGTGGTTCTTCAGTTCCCATAGAAACGTGTTTAGATGCACAGCCAATTCAACTTGATATTTTAGCTCTCTGCTGTCTGGATACAGGAGTGGTACCCCCAGGTGGAAAGATTGCCTGGGCCTGGCTCCCCCAGCCTGAGCATGAGGAAGAAGCGTGCCTACTCCATAAATTCGCACTCTCAGAGGGGTTGAGTCCAGAGTAACCAAGGAATCATTAGGTTCTGTGATGCTCATTACAGACCTTCATTTCTTAGGTGCAAGCCAAATCACAATTCCCATAAACACTGAAAATACGTAGTGCTTCCAGTGCTTTTAAGTTTTGACAGCAGCTGCAGCAATAACAGCTCTTCATTTCATGCCTTTATAGGGTTTCTTTACAACTACTATGAATAGAAATTCAGCTTTTCTGAAAACAGGGAGAGAATTTTCTTATAAATCAGTGATTTCAGGTCTTTCTCGCCTGTGAGAACTTCCTATTTGTCTCAGGTGAGAAGGACTCTGCGGATCTTTTTTAATGCGCCAAGTAGAGAGGCAAGAACTGCAGTGGAATATCAGGTTTGCTAGGAAAGGAGATATAAGGCAATATCTGTGTCTCTGCCAAACTTATGGTTTCTCATAATGACACCCAACTTTATGAAATTAAAATAAAACTTTTAAGAGCCTGGAAGTGTAAATTAAAGCATAACATTTTTAATGGTTATGCGTCTCTCTACCTCAGATGATGCCTCTGCACATTGAACCTCAGCATTTGCAACTATATGTCTTAACTTGGCACCAAATCCCATATATCTTTTTCACAAAACTACCCTGCTGAATGTCAGCAGACCTGCACTTATTCATAGCATTATAACATTTGATTAGCTGATTTTGAAGTTCTTGAGATTTTAATGCTGTGTAAATCCTATGCAGATGTATGGTGCTATAAAGTAGTAATAATTGTTGTTGTTCAGGAATTTATTTTCAACTATTGTTAAAAAGTTATTGAAATGTGATAATTACAGGAGGGGGAAAAAAAAGAGCTGTATCTAGAATAGACTGAGAAACACTTCATCTGCTTACTGCTCCATCTCTGGGTAAATTTTTCTATTCTTCAACACACTGTGAAATGTGGTCCTCAATACTGATAAGCAGTATGCATTGGTAGTAAATTTAAGACACAATAAAATAATTTTTCAATGAGTGGTGCTTGATAAGGCAGGATACTTATTCCTATTCAGGCATCTGTACCTTTTTTGGGCAAGGTCTTTCAAAGAAATTTTAGGATGTAGAATACACAATTCGGGTCTACATACAAAAGTCCTAATGAATATAATAATCCTGTAGTTGCTCTTGTTGCTTGTGTTTCCAAGACTTGTATACGAAAAACGAAAAAAATGTATTAATGTCTTGGTTCATTTGACCTAACTGTATCTGTCAGCTGAAAAGTTCTCTCACTTATGATCCAGTCTTTGTAATTAAAGGTAGTTGTTTTTATAAATCCATCAATCTCCTGAAAAGAGAAAATAGGTGATGCAAATTCAACAATGGAAAATAGAAAACACAATACAGTACAAAGGATTAGACACCTAAATCTCTGAATGAACATCTGCAGATCCTGAAAACTTGCTTATAACAATTGACTCATTTTCAGAGCATCTGAAGGAGAAAATTATAATTTCTTGGTTTTGTCTCCTTTACAGTACAAGACAAAACAGTTCTGGGGTTTTATTTGTCTGTTGGATTCATGATGGTGGAATTATTGATGAAATATTTGCTACTTAGCATTTGTCAGTCTCTGTTTTCTTAGTGTAATTTTAAATGTTTCTCTTCTTCTTAAAAAGTAAATAGGGGAAACTATTGAATTGATGAGAATCATCTTACATTAGACTGTAGATACAATTATAAGGAAGAAAGTTGGAGATTTTTCCTCTTTTCACGGGGTAAATTTTGCTGGCCATGAAGGGAACTGGACAAAGGAACAGAAAGATGTTAAGTTCTTCAGTACCTCAGTACCTTAACTGTTTGGTGTTTTTTGTTTGGTTGGGTTTTTTTGCCACTCATTTGCAAAGAGGTGCATTATTTTCTCTCTTTTGACAGGCTCCAGTGACCAGCCAGCTCAGCACCTTTCTAGCTTAGGTCTTTCCTTAGAATTACTCAAGGTCTGTGGAGCAAGAGAAAAAAATTTAATTTTAATTAATTTTAATTCTTTAATTAAAAAAAAAAAAAGCATGAGGGCATATATAAAGAAGCAGGGTCATTGCAGAAAATCACAGTGAGGAGATGAAAGGGAGATGTTTGAGGAAAAAAAGTAAGAGTGGAAGGTTTTGAGTGGAAAGAAAAGAGTGAAAATAAGGCTAGGTGGGGAAGGAAAATGCCAGGTTTTAGGGAGAGGAGGAGAGTAAAAATAATTTAGAGAGAGGAAATTGAAATTTAATAAAAGTGGATGAGCAGAAGTGTGTCAAAGCAGAAAGAAGCAATGGAAACATGCATGGAAGTGGAGGAGCCTAGGAGAAAACTCTGGAGGGAAGAAGAAGGTATTAGTGGTGTTGGGACACAGCATGAGTCTGTTAGATTGTGCAGTAGGAGAGAAAAATATGAAAGTGTACTTGTACTTGAGGAGCTGGAAAGTGAAATGTGTGAGCTTTTAGAGTTATAAAGAAATCTCTTACACAACATAATAAGCAAAATTGTTCTATCCTGCCCCACTTTATTAAAGATCATATGCTCTCGTGAGTGCTTTCATCAGTATTATGATCCTCCCACACTTATAAAAGAAGTAAAGGGCTAACACTCTTTCTTGAACAAACAACATGTTGTAGGGTTGTAAAGAAGTTCAAGACAAACAATAAAAACAAACAGGGTTTTTTTGTGAATGTTAAAAGGATTTTGAATTATAGTCTAGTCCATTAAAATTCATCGAATTGCCTGTCCATCACCTGTCCACCAGTTTAAAATTACATGTCAGGGTGCATTTGGCCCTTCTGTAGTTAGATGTCAATGATGTAACAATGTAACATGATAAAAGAACATTTCAGTCAAATATACAAAGAGATTATCTAGACAAAATAGCTACCTATTGAATCCAGTAATATAGTCCTCATGTGCTTTTTATGAGGGATATTCCCTGAAGTAGAATAACAGCTTGGGCAACATCTGCATTTGTTAGAATTTCAATCGATGTTGTAGATTATTCTTTGCTAGCAACTTTTGTTACCATTGTATATGCTTGCTTTACTTAAAATTCATAAATGTTGCCTAAGTGATAAAATGTCTGAGAATTGTCAGATATGTTCTTATCTTCTTAACTAGTAATAATCATAATAGAATATCATATACTTTCCAGCTCTTGTTTAATAAAATGCCAATTACATTAGAATTGTTCTTGAATGATCAAAAGAAAATAAAATTTCATTCTAATGGGCAAAGGTATTCAAATGTATTTTGATGAATGAGGAGTATACTGTTGGAAATTACACAATCTAATTAGTTCATACAGATGCCATATCAGACTGCATGATATGTACTGGTAAGTGACTATTACATTGCTACTACTACTTTGATTCATGGATAAGAAAAAAATATTCCATGTCAATTCAGCATATAATGATATACCATATACAGTATGTTTCCTTTATCTGTCCAAAGACAAAAAAAAAAAAAAATTTAGGGTACATATAATGTAGTAATCCCTTAAACAGCAAAATGTTCCAGGATAAACACTGATTTTTTAACTCTTCTGGAGTTAAAATAAAGTGAAAATAAAATCTCAGGCCTTTATTTGAAAGCTAAATAAATGAATATTGATTTAAAAAAACATGTGAGTCTAAACTTTACAATGACTACATCAGTACTGCATTACTGAAAGTAAAATAAAACTGTAGTTCTAGTTTAGGGTAACAGACAGCTTCCAATGAATAAAAAGTTTTAAACTGTGTTTTGTCACCTCAAATTGTAAAGATGTTTTCTTAGTGGCAATTATGTACATGCAATCCCCCACCACAACTACTACATTCATTCATTAAAAATGCACTCAGATTTTTACATCCCAAGTTTACTGATTTTATGTGGTGTTTGTTTCTCTTTTTAAATCAAAGGTGGTAAAAGAACATGCAACTTCACTTTAAAGATTTTCAGAGATCTGGGCCGTAGCAGCTTAAATCTAAAAGCTCATATAGCCCACAAGTACTCTTGAAAAGGCTCCTCTAAAATGTCACTTCTGGTGTAGTTTAAAAAAGGCCTCAGAGCTTAAATGTTCCTCCTCCAGCTGTAACTTGTATATATTATACGTCTCTCAGATTTTTCTTTACTATTTTATTATATGCATTATCATTTTGAGAAAAAAAAGAAGCAGCTAGGGATAACTGTAGTATATCCTACTGTGCTATACGGCAAAAACAGACAAGCTCAAGACTGCAGTGAAGCACTTATAAATATCTTTGCAGGTGGAAATTTGAAGCAAAAATAAATGTTTACTTGATACAACATTTAAGCTTGTAGTTATGTTCCCTTCTTGCAGGCAGGAGGAAAGGAAGAAGTAAAGATTCTGTTCTCGTCTTCCAATTACATGATATAGGTGCTGAAGACAGCCCTTTGAGGCATATTAATCATCTGTTGAATTGCTACTTAGCTACAGGCCCAAATGATATTTTCCAAACTAACACTCTGGTTTTGAGTTTTTTCGTAACTAGTGTAATGATTTAAAGGTCAGTTCAAATGAGAAGTGTCATTTTCATTTGATTTAATGACTTTTGATACTAAAAAGCTTTACCTCTGGCATATTTAAGATAAAATAATGCTTTTGGTGTCTACTAGTAGGGTTAATCTATTTACTTGAACAGTGACTACTCACTTTTCTCTGAATCCTCTCTTCTCAGCAAGAACGTGGTCATTACGATGTTTACTGCGAACTGATAATCTGCTACACTATTTGTACTCCTTTAACTGAAGTATGAGCAAAATGCACCACTCACAAACCTGTGCTCTCTCCGTTGGAGGTTTATTAGCTCTCAGAGGAACTTAATGATACCTGCTACAGTCTCATGGTTGCTAATGAAATGGTCTAATTTCTGCATTGGAGAAGCTTAGCAAGCCAACGCAATACAACCCTGATATCCTTTATTCCCTCTAACTTCTATATGCAGCATATTTTTTAGAAAAAATACATCACAGAAGGCAGCCAGGTTAGCTGCAGAAGGAAAACTTTGCAAGCAGGAGGGCAAATATATACCTTATTATTAACTATTGTTTTGACAAACCTAGTGCTTTCCAGTGAGGAGGGAAGTACAATCATTTATCACAAAAGATTGTCTTCTAATTGTATTGGTTCTTAGAAAGTAAAACATCTCTTTTGTGTATGTTTTCAGATTTCATTTTCATGTATTCCTTGTTGACACAATCTTTTTTTTTTTTTTTGTCTTGTTCAATGATCTATAGGTGTTGATATGGTCTTTTAAAATAAAGCACGTAACACTAATAAGTCATATAAACATGTGTCTTGATAAGGTCACATACAAGAATTACTTTTACAGACAGTAGCTAAAGGCTTGTTTTAAAATGAACTTGCTCAAAAGTAAGCCCAAAAATTCTTTTAATTAAATGAAACAATGTACAGTGCTTTGGGAGAAAAACTACAAATGTGTTCTCACCATTTTTTAGTGACATTATTAGCCATGGAAAAAGGAAAAATTAGAAAAGCAAACAGTTGGAAAGTGAATTACATGGATTGGGGAGATGAATACAACATAACAAAGCAAGATTGAAATGACTATGCTACTTCTATTACTACTACAAAATTTGACCTTCCTAAATGGTTTAGCACAAACTCAGATATGAGGTGTGAGAGAAAGATTTTACTTGTAGTTTAAATAAATAACCCACAAACTGTGAACTTTAAACAAGTGAAAACTTCTAATGAAAACAAATGACATGCCTTGAAAGTATGAAAATTATTGGTTAAAAACAATCACTAATTTTGTTAACAAGATAGGCAAGAGTACCACAATTCCCTTTGATATTCACGCTTGCAGAAGTACATACATAGAATATGCTCCATAATAAATTACTTTATCTGCAACTTTTTTCTCAGAAACACCATGAGCTTTTTGTGCTTATTAATCTGAAACATGAATTACCTATTAAGTCTTTGAGACACAATTAGGCTCATAATAAGACTTGGAGCAGTACAAACAGTACCATTTACATCATATGTTCTGAATAAATACTATTGTGACCATTAGCTTATGAAAATCCAGGTTCAGTAGAGAATTACTTTTTTAATATGGTGCTTATAAGCATGCTGCACCATGTAATATACAATAGTTTTGTCTTGACAGCTATAACCATGGCTACTTTCCTGTGATTAGATTATAATGTAATTAATATACCCACATGTTAAAAATACATTCATTAAGTATGAAGAAAAAAGAATGATGATGAGCCAGTAGAAATATTTCAAACTTCTACTAATGTGAAACTGTGACAATTGTCAAACTGTGATTCCACAGTCATTGCAATGTAGATACAATGTAGTTAAAATAAAATTTAAAAGTGCTATTGCATGCTATTTTAAAAAATTTTAAGCTTGTGGAACAATCTTAAAAAATTATATCTGTCCTGGTTTCAGCTGAGATAGAGTTAATTTTCCTTATAGTGGCGGGTATGGGGCTATGTTTTGGATTTGTGCTGAAAACAGTGTTGATAATACAGAGATGTGTTAGTTGTTGCTGCACTAGTCAAGGACTTTTCAGCTTCCCGTGCTCTGCCAGGTGCAGAAGAAGCTGAGAGGGGACACGGCCAGGACAGTTGATCCAAACTGACCAAAGGGCTATTCCATACCATATGGCATCATGCTCAGTATATAAAGCTGGGGAAGAAGAAGGAAGGGGGGACATTTGGAGTGATGGCGTTTGTCTTCCCAAGTAACCATTACGCGTGATGGAGCCCTGCTTTCCTGGAGATGGCTGAACACCTGCCTGCCCATGGGAAGTAGCGAATGAATTCCTTGTTTTGCTTTGCTTGTGTGCGCGGCTTTTGCTTTCCCTATTAAACTGTTTTTATCTCAACCCTCAAGTTTTCTTACTTTTGCTCTTCCGATTCTCTCCCCTGAGGGGGAGTGAGCGAGTGGCTGCGTGGTGCTTAGTTGCCGGCTGGGGCTAAACCACGACAATATCAGAGAAAGTTTAAAAAAATTCTGAAAAAAATCAAATTTTTATAAATCAAATTTATATTAATTATCAAATTATTCATGAACTTACCTCTTCCTGGATGAAAAATATGCTGACCCATGAGGTAATTTTAGTCAATAAAGATTACTTCAGGATATCTTATTTGAATTAGATTTCAAATACAGGAAGTCAATAACTTCATCTTTTTCTGGGTGAATATGATATCCATTTATGACCTCTCAATTTCAACAAAGGATACAAATCCATTGGGAAATACAGAAAACAATCAGAAAGTTAGAAATTATGAAAAATTAGGAAAGCACAAACTTATTTGAGTTATTTAACCTAATTATTAGAAGACTTGGTCAGGAACAGAATAACAAGGTTTTAAAAGCAGGAAGGTGGCTGGTGGAAAGGTAAAGAATAGTCTGGTTTACTGTACTGCACAGAGAAAAGGGAATGTGTTTAACCTGCAGCAGTGAAAATACAGGTAATATATTAAGAAAATATTTCTAATAATGAGTGAGGAAAAGAAATGATGCTCGGTTTCATCTTTGTTGTAGTTTAATGTTGGTAGGCAGCTAAGCTCCACACAGCTGCTTGCTCACTCCCCCTGCAGCGGGATGAGGAAGAGACTCAGAAGTATAAAAGTGAGAAAACTGTGGATGAGATAAACATTACTAGGTAAAGCAAAAGCTGCACACACAAGCAAAACAAAATAAGGAAATAATTCAATACTTTCCATTGGCAGGCAGATATTTAGCCATGTCCAGGAAAGCAGGGCTTCATCACATGTAATGGTTACCACCACGTGTAATGGGAAGACAAATGCCATAACTCTGAATGTCCACCCTTCCTCCTTCTTCCCCCAGCTTTTATTGCTGAGTGTGACATTGTATGGTGTGACATTGTATGTCTCTTTAGTCAGTTGGGGTGAGCTGTCCTCACTGTGTACCTTCCCAACATCTTGTGCACCCCCAGCCTACCTGCTGGCAGGGCGGCGTGGGAAACAAAAAAGGCCTTGATGCTGTGCAAGCATTGTTCAGCAATAACTAAAACATCAGTGTGTTATCAACACTATTTTGGTCACAAATCAAAAACATAGGACCATATGAGCTACTATGAAGAAAATTAACTCTATCCCAGCCAAACCCAGTTCAATCTTGCATTTAAGGTTCACATTTGGAACCTAGGAAAATTCCACGCTTTAGTACTGGACACATTTCCTATGAAATCTTGTAAAAACTATTTAAAGACAGTATTAAAGACTGGAAAAACAGATATGATCTGTATATCATTCATCTTTGAAACTCATTTCTTCAGCATACTACTTGACACATTAACAGAAATTATTGAAAAGAAGAGATTATTAAATGTGTATTTAATGAAATGCAGTATTTCCATGAAAGATTGAAAGTCAATGTTTCTGCCAGAATATAGCTGATGACTTTGAAGTCAAACCCCTTGCTCTTACTCACAGTTACTGGAGATGACTTTCTGCAATAGCCCAACAGTATATACTCCTGTAGGGTGATATGCATATGCCAGATGTTTTAGGTGAGCAACACTCACATGATTATACATCAATGGGCTGGCTCATCTCAACTTGGATTTTTTCAGTGGTTGGCTTTACAGTGTAGCTCCTCAGAAACTTGTGCTGATAAAACTAAGGAGATAGCAAATTGGTTTTGTGGAGGAAAGATAGGCAGCCATGGGTGAGAAACACTTGGAAGTTCTTAAGCTGGTTTCATAGTCAAATACATCATGAGTTGTAAATAAACTGAATGAATCCAAAGTCCCCAGAAAATCTTCCACATGCAGAACACCAGTCTCCTGAACCTGTAAGGAATGGGAGACATCTTGGAAACCATTTTCATTTTCTATATTATTTAGCTATAACAAGTCCATTATGAAGTTTCCTTAATCTGTTGCTTTAGAATGGATTGATAATAGGTATCAATTGATTAATAATCACTGATGGATATCCATGGAAGTGATTGACCATATGCAAACTTTCAAAAATGAAGTAACTTTCTAAGACTTTCATATGTCCATTATTTCTTTTTCACAATCAAACATGTTGGGTCGTATGGTAAACACTGAAATGCAGACCCATATTTTAATAGCAAGTATGAGAATATGTTTACTGATAGGTAGAGAATGACTGAATGATTAATACTTTGTGGGTAAACACTTCATATTATTCACCTTTAATAGTACAAGTATATCCATTAATAAGAAAGTGAGCTTTGATTAAAATAGTGGTTTTGAGAAGTGAATGGTTTATTTTTTATTGGCAAATTCTTATTAATTCCTCATCAAGAAACATATGCCAGTAGTATGAAATGAATTCTAGCAATTCAATATTTTCATTATCCCATCATCTCTATGGTCTATAAAATAGAGTTAGGTAAATGTTTGCAATGAAGACAGACTTCAAAACAGACAATGTCTCTGGTTCTTTCCTCCCCTTTCCTCCACTATATATGGATCTACTACCAGGAATGCTTCTTTTTGCTGGTCAGTTGGAGAATGAATTGATCTGATAGGTCATCTCATTGATAACAGTTACTTGTCTTTTGAACAGTTCTATCTGCTTTTTATGGATCTCATTTAATAAAGATGAACATTGCTTTTTTCTGAGCTGTCATTAAGTTTGAGACCAATATGTTTCTCTGTTGCCCCCAAAAGCTGTGAAGTAGAGGAAGAAAGACAAAGAAGTTTAGTTTTCTTTGAGGTATTTTCATATTTCCTTCCTTTAAGTATTTTCCAAGTAACTTGTAAGATGAATCATATTATTGCTTCTAAAGCCGGATTATGAGGAATGAAATCCCCATTCCCCCTGCCATAAGTGATGCTGGTAGCGCCTCTGTGATACTGTATTTAAGAAAGGGTAAAAACCGCTGCGCAACAGCTGGAAGACAATAGTGAGAATATGTGTGAGAAACAACTCTGCAGACACCAAGGTCAGTGAAGAAGGATGGGGAGGAGGTGCTCCAGGTGCCAGAGCAGAGATTCCCCTGCAGCTCATGGAGAAGACCATGGTGATGCAGGTTGTCCCTATGCAGCCCATGGATGACCATGGTGAAGCAGACATCCACCTACAGCCCATGGAGGACCCCACACCACAGTAGATGGATATGCCCTGAAGGGAGCTGCAGCCCATGGAAAGCCCAAGCGGGAGGAGGCTCCTGGCAGGTGCTGCAGCCCATGGAGAGGAGCCCACACAGGAGCAGGTTTTCTGGCAGAAACAGTGGCCTGTGGGGGACCCATGCTGCAGCAGTCTGTTCCTGAAGTACTATACCCCATGGAAAGGATCCATGTTGGAGCACTTCTTGAAGAACTGCATCCTGTGGGAAGGACCCACATTGGAGAAATTCATGAAGGACTGTATCCCATGGGAGGGACCCCATGCTAGAGCCAGGGAACAACTTTTCATCATATTTTCTCCCCCTGACCTGTTGAAGAAGGGGAATGATAGAACGGCTTGGTGGGCACCTGGCGGCCAGCCAAGGTCAACCCACAACATGCTCACAAAACATAGGATGTTCTCATGGAACTATAGAAGTGGAAGGCAACTGCTGGATTAAAAGAAATCCAGTGTTTTATCGTTACAGACATACATGATTTTACCAAGCATTGTCTAACACCACTTTGTTTTCTTTTTCCCACTATTACTACTGACAGAATAGTACATCCTGGATGTTTCTGTCAATCAGCCTAATTCCTATCTTAAATATATCCATGTTGGTTCTTGTGCCAACATCTGTCCTTAAGTTTTAATAGAGTTTGCTGCTTCCTAATGGCCACATCCTGATAACTTTAAGAAAAGCAACCGGATCCTTTGATGGAATTAATTTTCTTAGATCAAAACTACTCTATTCTCTTTAATAGTAAGATATCCGTTTTCCACAGTCTTGTCAGTGGCCCATCTTTGTGTCTGTTCCAGTCTGAGTATTTTTTTCATTACAGGTGAAATGTGCATGCTGGTTTAGTTAAGGTATGAGCAGTGCTCCTCCTTCTCTTCACTGGAAATACCTGATCTGCGATCACACAGCAGTGCCACATTGATAAGTGCATCGCACAATCACGTAATGTCATCACCAATCCTGTTGTCTTTGTCATTTCCAAGAGATTTACTACCAAACACAAGAATTTCTTGTTTTTCCCTCACTCCCGTCTGATGTACACAGCACTGTCAAGGATTTAGGCTGCTATTCTCAACATATACGAGTAGTGGTGAAATGTAGGTGAGACATACATACCTGTGTTCACTTTTAATTCATTCTGTAATAATCTGAACCAAATGCAATCATTATTATTGTTCTTGCTAATCTAGTGAAGGAAGTTCAGTTATTCTTCATATGGTGGGGAAAAATACAATCATTTTCCATGTTCTGTTAGATTTCTTAAAGGCTTCTGATATTTTGGTGACTCAGATTAAGGTCTGGCATGACAGAATACAAGATCTTCACCTATTTTTGTGAGAATTTCTATCAGAGGGTATTTTTATTCTTCTGGGGTTCTTGTTATGAGTATGTTGAAATATGTAAAACCCTAATGGAAAAAAAAAAGATAGTATGGTATAAATAATATACCTATTAAATGTAATGCTGAATCCTAAGACCTAATTCTTTGCTCACCTCTGAGGAAATCTTTATTGAAGCGGATTTAGGATTGCTTTACTGCTGGAGTAAAATAAAGACAGTAATTACTGAATTCTGACTTCAAAATCTGATGTTTTAAATTAAAGTAAATATGAGGTGCAAATATAAATATTAAAAATAAATAAGAGCAATGGATAGTAACTATTTCTTTGTGACTGTGGGATTTGCCAGCTGTTGCAATTGCAGTTCCCTGTGTTACTGCTTTTATATTTTGCACTGTCAGTTATGAAAGCAGTAACATTCATAATAATGCAGATGACTGTACAGTGCAACAGGTTACCATACCTTTCTTTTAAAAAACAATGAAATAGGTTTTGATCCTGAATTTGCATAAAAATATAGTATTTCAAGATCTGGAGTAGCTGATAGTCATGGCAGAATAGAACTTCTAAGTTCATATAGTTGACGTGGTGTTTATATATAGTATTATAGAAAATGGATGTTTAATTTGAAGCGGAAGTGAATCTTGGTATTTTGAGCCATGTAATGTCTGTGCAGAAGCTGCTGTTACTCTCATACTCAGAAATCTGGACTATATGAATATGCAATTGTAAACCTGATACAATGGCTGAATGTATCTACGTGAATGAACTAAATGAACTAAATGAATGAACTAAATGAATCCAAGTCCAGTGTATATTAATTTTGTTTTAAAAATAATAAAAAACCCCTCTTTAGATGTTATATTTACATTGGTATAGTGGATTTTATTTCATGAATCCCAGGTTTTACAATTTTTTCGTATCATTATAGGTTTATTGACTCTTAGAATTTGAAAGATGTGCACAGCTGATGGAAATGTCTTTGGAACATATTTTTCTAGATTTCCACATCCTGTCATATTGGTTTTGCACAGCTGTCTTTGGCCTACTGCTTGTGCATGCCCTTGTTGCTTTTGAGAATTCAGACATTTCAAATCCATTTTGAAGTTGGCTGATCATGAGATGTAATTCCACATTCACTCAGGCTTTTATAGATATGTGTATTTAAGCCATCTGTATAGCAATGAGCCATTGGCTCAAATCAGTAGAGTTAGTCATCTATAACAAGCTTTAACAATAGCACTATTGCACAACTACACAAATCCATAAATTTCTGTTCTTGGTCACTTTGAGAACTGTACATCTCATATTGTACAAACATTTCATTCTTCTTTCATACAACATTGTTACTCTGCATAACTGTTCATTGTTTGTCAGAAATTCTTACTAAGCAACACTGAAGTAAAATTACTTGTTATGTCACTGATTACAGTATTCTAGCATCTGTTCTGCTTTAATTGGTTTTGGTGCTCTCAGAGTTCTGGATGAAGCCTACTCCACCTGAGGGGAGACAGTATATCCTTTCTTTAACCTTGAATGCAGTACAGGAGAAGACTTCTGAGTAGTCTTAAGGCATTTTCTCTTTGTTTGGATTGCTCTTAGGAGGTGCTAAAATATACCATATAACATAAAGAGAGCATGTAATCAACATCGCAGATTTTTCCATGCAATAAAACACAGAAGAACACATCAGGCTAAAGCCTAGTTTTAAATGATTCTGCTTTTACAACTGAACTTGCACATGACAAAATAATGTGTTGCTAGCTGATGGGGCTACACAAGCTACATTTTTTACTGATAACAAAATGTTGCTAAATATTATGTTTAACAAGTATGGTTGAAATGAGAGTAACTGACATTAACATGTTAAGATCTTGTAGGAAATCTGGGTTTTAACTTTACAGTGGTACAGTAGGAAATAGAGCTAGTGACCTCCTCTATTTTATTTAGTCAGAGCTGTTTTACTTGAATTGTACATTATTGAAAATAAAACCAAAGGCAACTCGCCCAATGATATGGCAATCTAAGCAACCAAATAAGTAAAATGACAAGGGAGCATAAGTTAAAAGGATTGTTCAGCATGACTGTAAATGAGTAGTTGTTGCCTCACTGTTTTTTAGTGTTTGGGGTGGTTTTTTCTGCTTGTTAATAGGGACAACCAAAAAATTTAAAAGGGAGCTTTAAGAACAGATATGCAGAGGAAGATTTATTTGGCTTTGCCATGTTATTTAGAGCACATATTTTATAAACTATGAGGAAAAAGAACACGAAGAGTACAACAGTGATTTTTGATAATGTTATCCCTAGGTGAAAACAAAGGCCATTAATTACTGAAATTCAATATGGAAACCTCAACTTTGACATCAGAAAAAAATTTGCAGGGTTAGTTGAAGAACCCTGCAACAGGAATATGAAAAATTTGCAGTCTTTGTCAGGAATAAAGGGAGTTATAGGAGAATATAATGGAATGGCAAAAAAACCTTAAAAGCAATGAATTAGAAAAGTGAAATTCACACAGCAGCATTGTATCCTGCTCATATCAGTCCAAAATAACAATAAGGTTAGAAAAGATAATATTTCAGTGTTTGAACTTGAAATATGGTAAACACTGTAGGAAGAAAAGTTATAGAGACATGGACTGATGGCAGAAGCCTTTATCTAGGGCAGTATACATAAAGATTTTAGAGCATGGATTCACTGTTTCATCTGATAAAACTGGAAGCTTCTAAAGTCTTGAGGAACAATCCTGATTAATACTCTTTTTTACAGCTAAATAACAGTAATTTTAAGTACAATTCAGCATGTAGTCTGAACACTACCATTGTCTTAAGTGCTTAATGCAAACCAATTTAAAAAGTCAAGAGTGTATCTCAGAGGTCATTTTGCAAAAGAAAGTAAAGAAATCCTAAAATACTTTCAGAGAGTATGTAGCTGGAATTTTCAGAAAAATCTTTGTGGTGGGTTGACCCTGGCTGGACACCAGGTGCCCACCAAAGCCACTCTATCACTCCACCTCCTCAGCTGGACAGGGGAGAGAAAAATATAATGAAAGGCTTGTGGGTTGAGATAAGGAAAGGGAGATCACCCAGCAATTACCATCACAGGCAAAACAGACTCAACTTGGGTAAATTAATTTAACTTATTACCAATCAAATCAGAGTCGGGTAATGAGAAAATAAAAAATAAATCTTAAACTTTCCTCCCCCCCTTCTCTTCTTCCTGGGCTTAACTTTACTCCCTATTTTCTCTACCTCCTCCCCCCAGGTGGCGCTGGGGGACGGGGAATGGGGTTGTGGTCAGCCCATCACACGTTGTCTCTGTCGCTCCTTCCTCCTCAGCGGGAGAACTCCCCACACTCTTCCCCTGCTCCAGCGTGGGGTCTCTCCCACAGGAGACAGTTCTCCATGAACTTCTCCAACGTGAGTCCTTCCCATGAGCTGCAGTTCTTCATGAACTGCTCCAGCGGCGGTTCTTTCCATGGGGTGTAGTCCTTTAGGAACAGACTGCTCCAGTGCGGGCTTCCCACGGGGTCACAGACTCCTTCGGGCATCCACCTGCTCCAGCGTGGGGTCCTCCATGGGCTGCAGGTGGATATCTGCTCCACCGTTAACCTCCATGGGCTGCAGGGGACAGCCTGCCTCACCATGGTCTTCACCACGTGCTGCAGGGGAATCTCTGCTCTGGTGCCTGGAGCACCTCCTCCCTCTCTTTCTTCACTGACCTTGGTGTCTGCAGAGTTGTTTCTCTCTCACATTCTCGCTCCTGTCTCCGGCTGAAGTTGCTGTTGTTCCCCCCCACTGCCCCCCCTTAAATACGTTATCACAGGGGCACTTCCAGCATCGCTGATTGGCTTGGCCTTGGTTAGCGGTGGGTCCATCTTGGAGCCGGCCGACATTGGCTCTATCAGACACAGGGAAAGCTTCTGGCATCTTCTCACTGAAGCCACCCCTGTAGCCCCCCCGTCACCAAAACTTTGCCATGCAAACCCAATACAATCTTTAACATTATAAATTCATTATCTGCTTCAAGTTAGTGATAGATAAACATTCTTTTTTGGTTGTGTTAAAAGCCTGACATTTGACAGTGGTATTTGGTGGAAGGGACAACATGTTTGTGGGGTTTAGCCATATTCTGTACTTTTTTTTTTTAATCTATCTGTCATGTTTATCTAATTTCTATGCACTGTCACTATTAATGTTATCTTTTCTGAAAGATCGTTTACTCCCGCCACCTTACCCCTGCCTTGGATTGAAATGTAAATGAACCATGTACTTGTCTTCAGTTTCAAGTTCACCAGTCAAACATGAGACAGACTGATTTTAAATAAAGGTAAATAAATCTCCTTGCACTGTTCAATGTAGTGATCAAAAGACTTATAATGATATATATGTATATATGCAGATGTGCAGCTTGCCATGCCCACCTCAGTCATATAATTCTTTGGTCTATTGGATAGGTCACTGATAATTAAGGCATGACAGATTTAAAAACTGCATATAAAATGAAATCTAGGAAATTATGCTTTTTGACCTAATAATGTTACATGGTAGTCTATCATTTTAAAAGTTTTCGTTGTTAGCAAATGGAGGTAAATGAGCAATTTAACAATACATTAAAATATTTTGTGCATTATGGTTTACTTCATCAGTAAATTGAAATGTCAGAAGTGTTTTATTTTAGGTCTTATTTAAAAAGCTGAAAATCAACAATATATTTTTGAGAGAGGAAGGGATATCAGGATGCAATGAAATGCCTCTTTAAGCTATCTCAGCAGTTTCATGGATTTGGCAGATCTTTACAACCTTCTATGTCTTTCCCGCTGTTTTTTGTATCTTTATTGATATCAGTTGAATACATTGTGAAAACTTGCAGAATTATGTTTATGAAATCTGATTAAGATTATTAATGTTTTGTATGGATCTGTACCAGGTGGGCATTTGCAGTTCGCACATGGAGCCTTTTGCTTCTTTGATGCTTTTTTCAGCCCAGTCTTCAGAAGCAGCTCAGAAATGGGATAGTTCAGAGCTAGCAGCACATGGCTATTCCTTTAAAGGGCTCCATTGCTGACCTGTAATTTTTCTAACCAACAAGCTGACTCCATTTACAGAAAAACTGGTTTGTCAAAGGGAGACTGTTGACAAAGTCATTAGTTCCAGTAAGAATGCCAATCAGGTTTCCCATCAAGCAGAGCAAGAGGAAAGGCAAAAAGGAATGGAAGTGGAGCTGTTTGATTTTCAGTCATGTTCAGCAGTTAAGGCTGAGCAAGACTGCGTCCAGAACCAGAGATGGGGTAGGGATCCCTAGAACAGTCACAACACCAGTGCATATACTGTTGAGCATGAGGGCCTTTGTCGTGAAAGGGTCTTGCACTTTTGCCATCAGACAAAAGAGAATAAACATGTTGCATTCCTTACTAGCAACCCATAAAATGGCTACTTCAAGATACTCAATCATATTTACCCCGTTAATCTTATACCTTTATTCATTAGGATTCCAGGTAATACTAGGTGGATTGGTTTGGATGAGTGACAGTGGTGCTATGTATGTTGAAAGTCTGTTGTCACTATCTCTGTTCAGGCTGTCTTAGGCTCCTGCCTTTTTTGTTTTAATTCTTCTAGATTATTTTTTCCCACACACATTTCCTATCTCATCTTCCATCTCCTTTCACTGTCAGTTCTCCTCCTTATCTCTCTCCTTGTTAGACTTCCTGTTAGTCTAGGATCTGTAGACCAATATGCACCAAACATGTCATCAACTGTGTGAGTGCAATAGTCATCTCAACCCTGGGATAATATTCTCACAGATCATAAATAGTTGTATAGACAGAAAAAGTGTAATTTGCATTGATTTGTCGTATAGTGAGTAGCCAAATTAAGTGTATCATAAGTGAGCAAGAGATATTTTACCAGGAAATGCAGCTGACAGGAGGAGGTGAAATAAACCTCGGAAGGAAGTGACAATCTATTACACATTTATCTGCATTTTTCCATCATCTTCAACTTTAAGATCCAATTTATAGCTGAGGTTACTGCTTGACATCCCAGTTATACTATAAAAATAAGTGATTCCCATTTATTTCAGATGCCAGATTTGATCAATATTGGATGCAAATGTTTCGTGGACCCTTGGAAATGTGAAATATACACAACTTTTTCTTTGCTGTTACACAAGCCCTTTTTTCATTTTAGTGCATAGATGTAGCTTATTGCTTTTATGTACATTAATTGTTTAATTAATTGTTTAATTTAGTTTAAAGAGTCATTTCATATAGTCTCAGGGATAAGTTGTTAGATATAACAAAAATAAACACTTGCCATTTATGTAGGTTTAATAGAAAAAACCCACAAACTTTGCAGTTGAAACATAGTGAATAAAAATACAGAGGAATAAAAATTTAAGTTCTAATTTTTCCGTATTCTAATCTGAATTTGTAGTGAGTTTACCCTGGCCGGTGGCCAAATACACACCCTGCCCCTTGGTTACTCCCCTCTCTCGTAGGAGGGGGAGAAAATCAAAGGGAGGTGATAGGACTCTTGGATTGGGATAATGACCGTTTAATAAAGAAAGCAAAAGCTGTGTTTGCAAGCAAAGCAAAATAAGGAATCTATTCACTACTTCCCTTTAGCAGGTAGCCGTGCAGCCACTTCCTGGGAAGCAGGGCCTCAGCACCTATAAATGTTGCTTGGGAAAACAGCATAACTATGAATGTCCTTCCTTCCTCCCTCTTTCCCTGAGATTTTGTTGCTGAGCACAACATCATATGGATTGGGACATCCCTTTGGCCAGTTTGAGTCAGCTGTCCTGGCTGTGTCCCCTCCCAACCTCTTGTGCCCCAGTCCGCTTGCTGTGGGTGGGAAGTGGGAAGACAGAAAGCCTTGATGCTATGCAAGCATTGTTGAGCCAAAACACTGGTGTGTTATCAACATTGTTTTAGCCACAAATGCAAAGCACAGCACCATATGGGCTGCTACAAAGAAACTTAGCTCCGTCCCAGCCAGACCCAGTACAGAGTAGCTTGTGTTGCTGAAACTTCTGATGACCAAATGCTGTACCTATATACTTATACTTAAGTCAGTGTTCATGAAGATGGAAACAGGAAGACTGTGTTAAAAGACAGTGGGGAAAACTGCAAATTGTTTACTCCTTCCAAGTAAATTATTCAGTAATTTTATGTAAATTTGTTTTGAATTTATTAATCATACCCTTGCTGTGTGTTTTGCAATGCAGGATTAGATTTTGTAAATAATAGTATCATTTACTATGTACCTTTATATTGCATTTTCCAAGGCATGTTATGTTCTTGTTTGACCTTGCTAGGCACGTTATTATTTGCCAACCAGCTAACATACAAATTACTGAGGAACCTATTCATATTCTGAGATTAAAGCATTTGTCTTATGTTCTTGGTTTCCAGTTATTACTTATTACTTGTTCTCTATTTCTAATGTGTGAGAAGCAACATTTTTACTTCTTTTCTTAGACACCATCACTAGTTAGCTACTACTGTATGAAGGAAAACAAAAAGATAAACCCCCTTAATAAATTGATGGCTCTATTTTGTATTAACATTCCCTGATCTGAAACTGTATCTATTTTACAATCATCTTCTAAAAGTAGTCTAGTAGATATCAGTATTATTTTGCAGCAATGTTTCCTTTACTCCTCTGTTGTCTTCATAAACTTGTGAGTGCAAACTTCTTTCTGGAAGATAAATTAAGATAAAGTTCTGAATATTGCTCTCATGTTCTGTAGAAGCAGAGGGGTTTCTTAAATTTGTACTTCGACTGCAAGTAACAAAATCATACTAAGAAAACGTGCTTCCATGAAGCAGGATGGCATATTAGGTAAATACTTTCTAATTTTAGCATCCTCTGTAGAATCTTTGAATCATCTTACCTAATATAAATTCTATTTTTTGGTTAGTGACAATTAGCCATAACTAGCTTTTGTGATGCCTATTCACTTTTTTCATCCTTTACTTCCATTAAAGTTGCTCCCACCAAAAATGTTTAGTTTTTACACTGCAATAGCTTTCAATAACATACCAGTCTCTCTCCTTCCCCTTTATGTTTAATAACATACCAGTACTTTATGGGCAGGGCTTCATAAAATGTTTATAACCGGAACTGCTTGGGCAGGAACAGATAGCTGGTGACGGGAGTTCTCAGTATCAGCTCTGTTGCCAAAGAAAACATATAAACTAACTAGTTCCATAGAGTTATTATCTTCAGATAATATTTTCATAAATGCTTAATGTCAGATGTTTGTCTTGAATACTATATTATTTTTATCACATGACAATTTAGTTTGCTATATGCATAAAAAAAATATGTATCAGAGAGCTATATCTGTTAAATGGCAGTACGCAATATTAATCAGCTTAGAGAAACTTTAAGCAATAATTAGGACTGCAATAAAGACATAATAGCCCTTATTGCAAAAAGATAATTATGGCTGGTGGTTTTTTTCACCATCACATATTTTTCACCATTGTCTCTATGACTGCCAAGTATGAGCTATGATAACAATACAGGTTTTGTGAACTGGATTCTGTTTCTTTCTGTGCATATGTGCATACATACATATGTATATGCATATATATGTGCATGTATATGTGTGTATATATACACATATATATTTATAAGTAAACATATATATAAAAAAGACACAGTGAGAGTTTGATTTTTTTTCACCAATAGTTATATATTTAGATTATAATGAACAGTCAATTTTGGGAAAAGCATAAAGTTGTTCTTCTGAAGAGAGGAAAATAGGATACCATGAAAATTAATTTTTCTTTTTTTTTTTTTTTTTTAAAGATATTTTAGAGTTAGAGAGTTGTTCGGGATACTAATTAGCTACTTGCTATGTATATATTAGTTTAAGGCAGGATTTGGTTAAAAGGTCAAGAGCACATTTACACTTGAAAATATGGTTTAGACCTGTGAAAGTACCATAGGCCACTACTGGCCACTTTGGTTCCATCATCTTTGATTAGTCTTTTTCAGTTTTCTGTAGTAGTAGTAAGACTGAACAATACTGAGTAATAACTCAGCAAATAATTGTATGTTGGTTATGTTATACTTTGGGAGAGATTTTATGTTTTAGGAAGGAGGATCAAAGCTGAAAAATCAGAGCAAGGATGATCTCTTATAGCCATTGAAACCTACTGTTTCACAGGGGATGTGTATTCAGATAGGGCAGATGGGAACATTTTTAGAAACATCTGTTGTCCATCATTCTTCTGCACAGCAACCCAGATGCTGTTGACAAGTTGTATGTAAATCATGCTGACAATTTGTTCAATGTCTTTCCTGCTGTGACTGAGGTTGTTCTGGTCGTATCATCTATCAGATATAGAAGATATTGTGGTTCTGCAAGATTAGCTCCAACTGTTTTCTTGGCCAATGAACAATGGTAGTCATTAAATCAGTGAAAAAGTTTCTCTACCTAGAATTTATCTCTATCTTACAGAAGGAATTGTTACCTCTTTTCCTGATTCTGTGTGAAAATGAACATTAGGTGCTAAATGTTATGCAGACTGGAAAATGTTGAATTGCTTTCAGTGATTGCTCTTAGCCTTTTTCCTTTACTTTTTTAGTGACATTGGCGGATATTTCTCTGACCTTGTGTTTTAAAATTACTTTCTTCTCAAGAATGTGACATGCAAGGGGGAAATTATGCATGTATTATTGTAAAAATGCCAGGCTTTTTAGTTTGCAAATGCTGCTATAAAATCTTTACATTTATAAGAAGTTGACTTATACCCCATATCAGGCTTGAATCTACATCTTCCTAATTTTGGACCCTAAATGAATCAGAAAGATTTTGCTATAGTGTTAAGCGGGGGGGTGGAGGGTGGGGGGAATGTCTAATGTTTCTTTAATTCATAAGGTTCTCCAAATAATGAACTAAACCACTGGATTTTAGTAGATTAATATAGAACTGTTATACACTGTTTAAAAGTCTCCTCTATTATGAATAAAAAAATATTTGTGTAGAATGATATCCTACTTAAAGACACTGCAATAGTATGAATATATTATAAGTTGGGTAATTCATAGTTCTTATGTGGCAATTAAGAAAGTCTTGCAGCTTAGTTATGATTGGGTTTAGTATACCAGACATTAATGGCCTGGCAGTGGGACTCCCATGGTCAAACATTAATGAATACAAGTTTCATGGCATGGTCGAAAGAATCAGAGAAAGACTTTATATAATGATCACTGAGTGCTTCCTGAGAAGTACTGAATATACTCCTAAAGTTATGTAACCCTTAATGTATAAATATTCTGAACAACTTGCAAGAACATGTAGAATTAGAATACCAGAAAACATTATATAACTGCAGACAACCCAGTGTCTGTACATTCTTAATGTATCTAATAATCTGAGTTCTTCTGTTCATGTGAATACATTTGTTGACATTCTGTGATGCTACCTAGGTGACTGCAATGAATGAAATCTAGTCTTTATAATTCAGTTCAATTTAGGTAAATTAGACTGTACTTCGGCTAATGTAAAATTACAATGCTTCCCATTTAATTATATAAACAATTTTTTTAAAAAAGAAGTTTTTTATATCTTTCAGAAAGAAAGATATTCAGGGGACCAGACAAAATTATCACAATGGTAACACAGTCCTTAAAGCTTCACCCCAACATCTTTACAGAATGCCCATGTATTGGACTATAATATGCTTTAGAAATATGCCCTGTGTTTATTTACCAACTTTATTTATCTTTGTTAAAATTTTTAAAAAGTTAAAAATTGACTGATTTTAGTCCAAATTTCTCTAGCTTTAGTTTTCCATATTTTTTCTATTACTAAAAATACATTTATTATGATCAACATCAGCTGTTCTATTTCTATATAAATTTTAGTCTGTTCTTAATTCATTTTAATAAGAAAGGTAGAAAATAATGATAAAATACTTATTCTGAAGTGCTACTATATCATTGCTTTCTACTGTGATTATAATGGATTTAAAATATCACTATAGTTATTTTACAAATCAGCAATCAATACTGATTTATATTCCAACTTGGAAGCAAGTTAGAGGTGAAAAATCAAACACTTTATAATTCATGACAGGTTTTTTCATAAATTTATCCTTTTAATAGAATATTTCACCACCTTGAATTATATCTATGTGTAACAAGGTACAGAACATGAACAGCTCTTGAGATGGAAGATTAATGCAACATTATGGTTCTACATCTGCCTGATCTATGGTATGTGCATTATCAGGAAACAGGTATGAGGTCTGTACTCTGTAAACTTTCCTGAAGTTAAGAAACCATGACTTCTTATGCTTCCAGCTGCAATCAAATATAGCATTTAAATGGCAATAGTCATGATAATCATAATATTTAAATTGCAAGGAAGATTGAAAATAAACTGCATGGAGCAGTGAACCCATGGATTTATGGTTCATTAGAGCTATGTAAAACATATGATGTATTTCTTTTCTGTTAAATGGTGCAGAATTCCATGTACTAAAAGCATTATTCCTTTGAAGAAGGTAGAAAGTGTAGTAGGCATATAACAATTCAGGCATTTTCATGCTTTTGTAAACTAATGTCCAGTAATATACCTAAAAATTAGTATGTTAGCTATGTCTTGGAACAGCAAAAAAACCTCCAAAAACAAAAATATGAGTTTATTGGTGTGTGCTTCTATTTCATGAAAAGTGGCCCTGAAAGATTTTCTGATTAATTCCTTTAATGTTATTTTCTGTTCCAAAAAATTTAGTTGCGTCATTTTGTTTTTCTATTGCCACTAATCTGACTTCTTAAAATGACAGTGCTAAAGTATTTTTACAGTCCTTTTAAGAAGCCAAAAAGTACTCTATATGTGGAAAATTTTTCAGCTATTGTGGGTTCTGTCACTTGTATTTGGATGTATGTGAATATGTTGAAAGAGTAAAGCATGAAACAAAGAGCTCTATCAAGACAAGAAGGTTTCTTTCACTTCTGTATTCTGCTGAATGGGTGTCCACTCAATACTATCTACTGCGTACCCAAGAGCTATAGACTCAGTTGTAAATGTGGACTAAGTAAAATATTGTGATAGTTCAAATTTCTTAGTAACTTCAAATTTTTGTTAACATTTTAATATAAAATGTTACTGTTCCTAGCCTCTTTTTGTATAATTCATTTAATCACACAAATTCATGTATGTGATAATGTAAAAAATAAGAGTTTGATAGTGAATAATGCACATCAGACATTACGTTTTTTTTAGACAGTAGGCTATTTTTAAAATATATATTAGATACATTCTTTCTCTCCGTGGTGCTACTTAAGATATAATTATGGATATTGGGTGTTCTGCATTTCCCTTATTTTAATGTATTTCTTTTCTGTTATTTAAAATTTATCTCTAATTTCCCAGGTTTACAATGTCAGGTGAAGTATCAGTGCTAGTATTTTATGTCAAGTTGCTGCTGTTTACACTATGTTGATTGACTCTGAACTTCATTTTTTTAAGAACAAACAACCATCCTTCACACAATTAAGAAAGTTAAAAAAAATCTTACCTTATGCTAATTTCAATTGTGTGAAATACTAAGTTTAAATGGCTACATTAGTAATGCGAATGTTTTACACTACTCTTAACAGATACATGCACTTATCCTTATATTACTGCTCTTTCCTTCAACATTTCTGTCACATGCATGCAGGTAAACTCCTACAATATAACTTGCATGCTTGTTCATACTCCTTTTTAATCAGTCATCTGTAAGGGAAGACTGGTGATCAAAATCTTCCGAGGACAAGCTCTCAACGAGGAACTCAGTATCAATTCAAAATTGAGATTTTTCAGTTTCCTCTCTGGTTTAGTATGCTGATGCGAACTTCCTGTAGAAGTTTGTCCTTTTTGTTGGAAATATCTGAAATAAATCTGGGTCTGTCATTTTAAGGTGTCCAGCTCCTTGGTATCTGCACAGAAGATGGAAGTGCATATCATTTTTATTTGAGAATTATTGGATGAAATGCACAAAAACACTGGGATCAGGGACTAAAATCTAGGTCTTTCCCTCAAGGCGAGCATCTTCACTGCTGAAGACCACATAAATCTTACTTTTCTATCTGCGCTATGACCAAGTTTCACCAGGTAGGGAGGACAAGGGATCTCATCCCTGACTGTTCCAAAACCCAATCAAGTCTGGTCTTATTTCCTAAACAAGCACTGCAATTACAAAAAAGTTGTCTGTTCCTCCTCCTCACTTTTAGAAGCTGATGTGATGTTCCAGATGCCATGTGAATACAGGGATTACTTGTGAAAGCCTGACGTAGGTTTCCATTCAAGCTTAGCTGTTTGCCTGATAGTCCTTGTAGGCAACAGTGTGCGACAGTACAATGTAGAAGTACTAAATTTGCCTTAGAGACCACAAAAGCTTTTATATAACCAATGAGGAATGGTAAACATACTCCAATTAGACAATAATCACTCCTTAGAAACATATGTCTACTGCCATTGCCTATACAGGGAACCAGAGGCTCCTAGTTTAACAGCTCTGAACAACCACGGTGAAGGCATATGTGAAGCCTATGGTTTAAGTACCACAATCCCTAAATTAAGACAGCTCAATAGATCTCTGGAGATGGCTAGTTTGCAGATAGCAATGTGGCCCATTATTTTGAAGTGAGTTTTCCATTCTGCATTTAAGAAGCATTTTTTTGTACTTCTACATTTATGAAGACTTTATTTTTAAGTGTATTTTGAGAAAATTCACTCAGTGTTGAGTACTTGCTATAGTTCTAAGATATACCATTGCTATTTCTTTATAACAAGGAAAAGAATTGAATTAAATCTCTACTTTAAGCTCAAAAATCAACTAAATTTTGTCTGGAGGCTTCAAATGAAGTATTTCAACAATTGTATCTAAATATTGTCCAGTCCTGTGGCAATATCTATGCTACCCCCTCAGGGAGACTGAAAAGCTCCTGTAAATACCCAGCTTGGGATGCCCTTGTGGAGCAGGTCAGTCATCAGGCTGTTTCCAAAATAAACATATGGATCCAAAAAGCGAATAATACAAAGCATGAAGCTTAATCTATGTGCCTTCCAAGACCTTTTAATTTACTGCCATATTGAAAGTAATTTTGTTTTAGAAACTGAAAGAAGGAAAGTTAAAAAGTTGAATATTTTATTTATTTTCTTGGAAAGCAATGAGATATAGTAGGGATATTCCTCCAGATTTCATATACAGGTCCTTCTGAAATAGACTTTAATCATTTATGTAGACCCTATAAGGTGTATCATAGTGATAGATAGAATTAAAATACCTTATTTTCACACATAATCTGTGTAACAGTCCTTTTCAAATAACCTACAGTATGAGAAAGCCCTCACAAAAGTTGGAGCAGAGTCGGGCAATTGGCAACAGGCATTTTGTTGGGAGAAAGACAGCTGCTCTGAAAGGTTAGAGGCTGAAGGCTATTAATGTAGAAAGAACTTACAGTAAACTTATTTTCTTATTATCATTGTACCTGTGTGACCTGTTTCCTTGCTTACTCACAGGGTACATATGTTGAAAATATGGCACTTTCATTCTTGCCTTCTTGTCTTGCCTTATATCCAGTGTTTTCTTCCCGTGCTTTTTGGCCAGATTATAGATATGCAATGAGAACTTTTATTTTCTTCACCTCAAAAGGTAGAGTAGGAGAATCGAGGAAACTTATCAGAACTACTAAGGCTGATGTAAACTAGAATGTGAGCAAGCTTCTATAAATATGAGATTAATCTTAGGACTTTACTGTCACAGAACAGTTCCAAATAATTATTTGGTGACATACATTAAGTTTCATGAAATTACAGAATGCATTCCAACTCATTTTGACTCTTCTGGGATTAAGAATCAAAGACTACAAAAGAACTAGCAGTTCAGCCTTTGTTAACAGCATTGATATTGCTGGCATGGTGATTTGCAAAAAAGTTCATTTTATGACTATTCTAGTTTATCAGAACCCTCCATGAAATTCAAAGATTTTTGCTTATTTTAGCTATGTTATGAGTTTTGTTTTACAGGGACAGTCTTGTGACTTAGTAGAAACAGTCTGTATTTGAATAAAATAATGTTTTCCTGTCTTATAAAAAGATGAACTCTCACCTTTGTTAATATTTTATCTCTATATACCAATATATTTTAAATCCTGAAGTAATTTTTTGGAGTCCATATGTTAGAAATAAGACATTAGTGCTCCAGATTAGAGGTTAGTTCTTGACTCTGCAAAAATGTATACAGTTAATAAGACATATTAAAAAGAATAATTTTGGTTCCATGCAGGTATTTGTATGTAAATGCTTGTAAGTTAAGGATAAAAATCCATTAAACCTTGGTTTTGTTCTGACATTCCCTTTCTCAAACAGGTTTGCCAATTCTCATTAATTTTTTACCACAGACATTATTCTACTGTCTTTCTTTACCTAAATGCTAGTCAAAATAATAAAGAGTACAAATCCATAATTTCCCACAGCCATGCAATAGTGATATTAAATAAAGTCTGAAATACAGATATATCTGCATTAACATAAGTCTGAAATGTGCATAGTGAGGTTAAAACGGATTTTGTAGTCATCTCTCTGCAATAGAGAGAATACAGGCTTAATTATTCATTGTTTTATTTAAGGTAACCAAGCAATATTTTGAATAGATAGGCACTTACATTTGATAAAATTCATTTATTGTCTCAGCCATTTCACGTTACTCATTGTTCAGCAGCAAAAGCCGTGCAGTCAGCTTTTTAGTCAATATATACTATGTTTAACATTTGGGTATTGAAAATTTGTGAAAAAAATCTAGAATTTATCAAAAAAGTTTTCAAAGAGGGTAATTGCATAATTTAATTACAGTCATTTAATGCAGTAGACACTATGTAGCCTACATAGTAGCCAGTGGAGCATCCAATCCCTTGCACCTAAGAGCTTACTTCTATCTGTTGTGTATAGAAATCATAGGTTCTTAAAGCAGATATTTCACTTAGTCTGATTACATTCCCAAGTGTTCAAGAAATCCCTGAGAGAACATAAGGAGTTGATTTTAGTTATTCTACTTCAAATAAAGAATATATAAGTGTTCTGGTTTCAGCTGGGATAGAGTTAATTTTCTTCCTAGTAGCGGGTATAGTGCTGTGTTTTGGATTTAGTATGAGAACAATGTTGATGACACACTGATGTTCTAGTTGTTGATAAGTAGTGCTTATATGAAGTCAAGGACTTTTCAGCTTCCCATGCTCTGCCAGGTGCCCAAGAAGCTGGGAGGGGGCACAGCCAGGACAGTTGATCCAAACTGGCCAAAGGGCTATTCCATACCATATGACGTCATGCTCGGTATATAAACTGTGGGAGTTGGCCAGGGGGCATCGATCGCTGCTCGGGGACTGGCTGGGTGTCGGTCAGCGGGTGGTGAGCAGTTGCATCACTTGGGTTTTTTTCCCCTGGGTTTTGTTCTTCTCTCTCTTTCTCTTTTGTTGTTTTCCTTTTCATTACAAAGTTTTTTTGGTTTTTTTTTTTTTTTTTTTTTTTAATTTTTCCCAATTATTAAACTGTTCTTATCTCAATCCATGAGTTTTCTCACTTTTACTCTTGTGATTCTCTCCCCCATCCCACTGCGGGGGGGAGGGTGAGTGAGCGGCAGTGCGGTGCTTAGTTGCCGAATGAAGCTAAACCATGACAATAAGTAAGAAAAAAATTCATTAAAGATGCAATATGCTGCTAACTGATGAAAACTTTTTATGTTGCAAAGAAAATCTGTAGGTAAATACTAACATAAAAATCAGACTGATATTTCTTTTTCTTTTATTGGATTTACAGGTTTGAACAATAGGTAGATAAACATTTTTCAGCCCTAAAAGCTTCATCTTTTAAGAATGTAAAAAAGAATAGACGTGTTCTTTATTTCACTATTCTTTTTACAAATGTGTTAAAGATTTAAAAAAATCTAAAGAAATCAATACCTTTGAGGTTAAAGTACTGTAAATTAGTAAAATATGAAATACATCACCATTAAAAAAAATACTTATTAGAGACTTTGAATGCATTTTGAAACACATTTAAAACTGGATGTTAAAAGGATCTGGTAAGTCTGAACTTTCAGAAATAAAAGATAATTATTTCCATGGGTTTGATAAAATAAAATTTAAAAGGTTTTAGTGATATGTAACCGATTACCTTGAAGAAGCTATACAGCTATTAATGCTAAGATAATGCAGCAATTTTATTTATTTGCTTGTTTGTTTTGAGACAACTTTTGACAGTCTCTCTTACGCAGAGCCATTGATATGCCTGTTATACTCGGTTCTCAGTAAAAAGGCAACTGGTAAGCAATATTTTGATATTTGACTTCTTGGACACAGCTTCAAAATTGAGTCATGTTATTGAGCTATGAACTCCTTTAGTCACCTCTTTAAGTAAAATTTTTCAGAGTCTCACCCTTGCTTGCAAGCCCCAGTTTTGTTAGGAATCAAATTGACATTAAAGTTTCCTTTTGTCTGATATCTAAAATTCTGATTATAGAATTGCAACCATTGTTAGGTATTCAAATAAAAATAACCATAAAGTTCAGTTGTAAGGTTTTTTGGGGAATTGGCCTTAAAATTATAAGGAAGCATTAATTAGACTGTGTCAATACAAACACATAAGAATGGGAGTATCATTATACAATGATATTACATAATATTGTATTTTATAATTTGAACTATATTTGAAATAGCAAAGTATTTTTGGCTCTTGATGTTATAATGTTAATCAAATACTAAACCCTTGAAATTACTTAATATGATTATACATTTAAGATATATTTCGCTATCCTGAAACCTGAAAGAGAAATTTCTGTTGAATTTGTTAGTTATGTGTTAAGATCTGTTTTTAAATTCAGAGTTAACAGAACTTTTACAAAATATTATGATACAAAATGCAAACATATGGATGAAATTTTATAAGAAGAAAAAACAGGAGAGGACTAAAAGGGTAATTTTGCTAATATATTTTTAATTGATCTTATAAAGACAGGTCTTTGTGAGATTTTAATGTTATCTCCCAGATGGCTTAAAAAAAGGGATAAATTGAAATGACACATTTGTCATTTATAGAAAGGTAATTTGTTAACTTTGGGCAGCTAGTATCAGAATATTGAACAAGAGTTATCTCTTCTAACATGATGCATTACAGACTTGCAACTTTGTAGAGCAGAAGCCTTCCTGAACAACTACAGACTTTGAATGAAAATTACCGTAATCCTGGGACGTTACTCAGAAAAGAGATTTCTCTGATTGTTTTAGGAAGATTGAGACCACATTTTGGGTTTTAACTCAACTTGTTTTTGCAAATAAAAGTTCTCTAAATATGAAAGAAATTAAAACAAAGGTCTTTGCCAACAATAATTCCTATCTATGCAGTTCAGGTAAGAATGAGATTGCCTCTTTCTGCTCAATAGGTATTTTAAGCACAGCATCATTTGTCATACATATTTCAGAATAAATTCTCTACTGTAAGGAAATATTTCATTAGAAATACTATAGCTATAGAATAGCACTATTCCATACTGCTAAACACTATGTTCAGATTTAGAGAGTGAAGGATAGACAGAATGATACAGACAAGGAACAACCAATAGTTCTCTCATCCTTGTTTTGAAAGTAACATTTTGTTATGCAAAATGAATTTGTTGTTTTAAAAGATTGCTTATTTCTATAGAGACTTTTCATTTCTTTTTGAGCTTTTAGGCTCATGGACCTTTGTTAAACTTAAAATTTTCTTTAAAAAAATATTTTAAATAGCATTCATAGAGAAGTCAGGGTAATTTTATAAACTCAAGTGATAATTTGGTGTACTTTGAGGATACTAATGTTAATTTGTCATGTTCATGATTCATTTCTTCAATATAGCCTCTGTCAAGGATCTTTGTAGAAGTGTGAAACATTGCTTGCTTTTTTAATTCTTATTTCTTTTGCCCCTTCCCTCACTACAATCTGTGAATGCCCTTTAGTTTTTTGATTCTCTGTCTGTCAGAGTGAAACTAGGCTGTAAAGGAAAAATACCATAGGAAACAATGTGTACTTCTGGAAGATGAATGAAAATATGGTTACATTTCTTTTTTAAATTTATATTTCACAGCCCATCTACACTAAAGCTTTAAAATATATTCCAGACTTGATTTTGGTACTTACTTTTTTCTCTATCATCCTTTAAGTTTTAAAATATAATTACTATAATACCATTTAGTATTTAAAGAATTAGTCTTGCAGCTAAACTGGAACCCAGAGTGCTTCTTATTCTGTAAAGCATTTCTGCCTGGACTTGAATATGATAGGTCTGAATCTGTTTTTTACTTTAGTCCAGCTCCATTACATTCAGATTACTTCGTATTTCTGCTGTGACATTAAATTCTTCTCTGTAATGGTGCTCATTACTTGAAACAATTTATGTGAATATCTTTTTCAGTAACACTGTTTTTAATTTCAATAATGTATTTGTCCCTAGATATGAATGCCAAAATCTTTATTTCAGTTTGGTTTATTGTCCCTGTAAAGGAAACAAAAGTATTTGGAAATCATTACAAGTAGCCAGAATTTGTGGTAACTGGGTGAACAACAGTTATCTTCCCAGAAGATTTAGAAGAGTTTTGAGGGAATGGGGATACTTTTAGCCAGCTATAGGTCATATCTGGTATACAGCTAGTTCTGAGGCAAAAGAGTTAGGAAACATGAAATTGAGGTTATATATTGGTATTGATAACAATAATAACCAGATTCACAAAAGTTACTTCTTTTCCTGATGTGGATATATAAGTGGAAAGAAAAATAATATTATTTTAGAGGCTTAAGTCTATTTCTACATTTAGTAGGTGACGGAACATGGCTGCTGTCTTCCTATTTCTATTTGGTCAGAGGTTTTTATGAGTTTTCCTCTGAAAAGTTTGAAAAAAAGGAAATGAGCCCAAATCTGATTGAGATTTGAGCCCTGTCCTGGTTTCAGTTGAGATAGAGTTAATTTTCTTTATAGTGGCTGGTATGGGACTATGTTTTGGATTTGTGCTGAAGACAGTGTTGGTAATACAGAGATGTTTTAGTTGTTGCTGCACTAGTCAAGGACTTTTCAGCTTCCCGTGCTCTGCCAGGTGCAGAAGCTGGGAGGGGACACAGCCAGGACAGTTGATCCAAACTGACCAAAGGGCTATTCCATACCATATGACGTCATGCTCAGTATATAAAGCTGGGGAAGAAGAAGGAAGGGGGGACATTTGGAGTGATGGTGTTTGTCTTCCCAAGTAACCGTTACGTGTGATGGAGCCCTGCTTTCCTGGAGATGGCTGAACACCTGCCTGCCCATGGGAAGGAGTGAATGAATTCCTTGCTTTGCTTTGCTTGTGTGCACGGCTTTTGCTTTACTTATTAAACTGTTTTTATCTCAACCCTTGAGTTTTCTTACTTTTGCTCTTCCGATTCTCTCCCCCATCCCACCGGGGGGGGGGGAGTGAGCGAGCGGCTGTGTGGTGCTTAGTTGCCGGCTGGGGCTAAACCACGACAAGCCCAAATGAGCCCAAATCTGATTGTCACAACTGTTCCTATTGGGAAATGTACACTGGAAACAATGTCATGCAGACATTGCTACAATTAAACCTCTTTTTTTTCCAAGAGCTGATCTGAAGGTGAGATGCACAAGTTAAAATGGATGGAAATCCAGGGACTGATTAAGTTCTGTAAGTCTTATTGCTAGATACATTGGAATATGAAGAACACTGTCAAAGTTCTCTAGAAATTTGGGATTTTTCCTGCTACTTTCTTAGGAAAGCAATTAGGAAATTAATTCCTGTCATCAAGGGTCATGTAAATTGGATGAAGCCTCTCACCAACTAAGCCACAAAGTTAACAGCTCTGTTGATAAAGGTAACTTTCTTGACATATTTTACTTAGGAAAGCATAGTTGTTATTTTTTAAAATATTGTATTGGGTTTGCGTGGCAAGGTTTTGGTAGCCGGGGGGCTACAGAGATGGCTTCAGTGAGAAGATGCCAGAAGCTTTCCCTATGTCTGATAGAGCCAATGCCAGCCGGCTCCAAGACGGACCCACCGCTGACCAAGGCCGAGCCAATCAGCGACACTGGAAGCACCTCTGTGATAACGTATTTAAGAAGGGGAAAAAGCTGCTGTGCAACAGCAGCCAGAAGAGAGGAGTGAGAATGTGAGAGAGAAACAACTCTGCAGACACCAAGGTCAGTGAGGAAGGAGGAGGAGGTGGTGCTCCAGGCACCAGAGCAGAGATTTCCCTGCAGCTTGTGGAGAAGACCATGGTGAGGCAGGCTCTCCTCCTGAAGCCTATGGAGGTCCACAGTGGAGGAGATATGCACCTGCAGCCCATGGAGGACCCCATGCTGGAGCAGGTGGATGGACCCAAAGGAGTCTGTGACCCTGTGGGAAGCCTACACTGGAGCAGGCTCCTGGAAGGACCTGTGGACCCATGGAGAGAGGAGCCCACGGTGGAGCAGGTTTTCTGGCAGGACTTGTGACTCCATGGGGGGCCCACACTGGAGCAGTCTGTTCCTGAAGGACTGCACCCCATGAAAGGGACCCACGCTGGAGAGGTTTGTGGAGGACTGTCTCCCATGGGAGACGCCCCACGCTGGAGCAGGGGAAGAGTGTGAAGAGGAAGGAGCAACAGAGACAACGTGTGATGAACAGACTGCAACGCCCATTCCCCATCCTCCCTGTGTCACTCGGGGGGAAGAGGTAGGGGAAATCAGGAGAGAAGTTGAGCCTGGGAAGAAGGGAGGGGTGGGGGGAAGGTGTTTTTAAGATTTGGTTTTATTTCTCATTACCCAACTCTGATTTGATTGGTAATAAATTAAATTAATTTACCCAAGTTGTGTCTGTTTTGCCCATGATGGTAATTGCTGGGTGATCTCGTTGTCCTTGTCTCGAGCCACGAGACTTTCGTTATATTTTATATATCCCTGTTCAGCTGAGGAGGGGGAGAGATAGAACGACTTTGGTGGGCATCTGGAATCCAGCCAGGGTCAACCCACCACAATTGTATAAGGTAGAAGCATGCTGTTTGTGAAATATACTCTGTTTAGTTAAGGTAGAAATCATTATAGCATATGAGTTAGTTGGATGGGTCCCGTGTCTCTGAAAGACAGGCAAAGCAGCTTGGATCCAGAAATTGGATATTTTTAACATAGAGATAGACAATTTTTTCTAAGTTCTGTTTAGAATGGTTTCACATTAACTTTTGGTGGGAGAGCTTTATCATCAGAAATGTCTGATGGTGTTCTAAAGCAATGAGAATTAAGAGATCAGTGTCTGCCTTCTACCTTTCAGTTCCCATTGATAACTTTTGAACGCATTGAACAATTACAACCAAATTTCTCAAAGATGTAAAAGTCTTAGAATTAACTTTATGTAAGATAGAAAGTTGGAAGACAAATAGAAGAGATACCCATATGTGACCTCAAGTACTATGCCTGGCTTGTTACTTACTTGGTGTCTTGATCAGGAAAGAAAATGTGAGTACTGTGATAAAAGTGAGTGGAAAAGGTTGTGGAAGAAATATGGGAAACTTGAGTAGGAGGGACAAGGTCTCTGCAAAATGAGGAAGAGCACTATAGGTATGTTTGTCACCTCTAGGAAATAAAGTTTCATTATTTCATTTGTCCTTGGAACAGCTTATTTATTGTTGGGAAAAAAAACATACTGGAGCTGCTCTGAAATGTGAAGTCTGTCACAATGGAGCTATAATAAGACAGGTAACTTCCATTTCATGTCAATAATTTTATGATCCTGGGCCTCCAACCAAGATTTTCAGCAGTGATTAGTGTTGTTATGATTTTTATTATTTTAATAGCCAATACTAGATGCTGTAAAAGTACTTAATTCTCAGGAAGTACTAAACACAACCTCTGAAATGTATGATTCTTCTTTTTTGGGGTGAAGCAGGGTAGAGTTAGGTCAGAGGAAACAGAATAAAGGAAACTAAGAGATTACAGGTAGGATGCTTCTTCTTTTCAGTCATTGTCATGAGATAATTTATAGGATTGGTTATTGCCAAATGAATTGTGTTTTGCTGTTATGTTCATTCTACTATTGTCTTGTTTAGCAATTAGGATTCTTTAATTGGTGAATTATTCCCATTAAAGATTGTTGTACATTATACTACCTATGGCTACACTTAACAGTTCTCTTTAAAATGTTTTCTTTCTGATTGTTTATTTAAAAAAAAAAAATTAAGTAGTTCTCAGATTGTGTCAGTTTAAGTACTTAATAGTGTAAGCTAAAAAGATATAATCTTGAAGAGCTGTTTGCAATATAAATGGGAAGAGAAAATATGTTATCTGAGAATTCAATAAGTAAAAAAAGAACAAAGGACTTAAAACATCACTGGGGTCATCATATCTAGTCACTTTATTATCAATCAGACCATGAAGCTGTGTAATACCTTTCATAAATCTCATCAAGAAAGAAACCAAAACCATATCAAAAGCACTACATTATTAAATGAAGTGCAGTATAAAAAGTAGAAGTTTGTTCTTACAAGTACTGGAGTAACCTACTGTTTTCCAGTGCAGTGTTTTTGTGGCTATCACAATAAATAATGTGGTAGGTTGCTAAAATATACTACTGTCGTCCAGTCTCACCTACTTAGTTTCTTTGAGTGTGCTGAAAAGGTCTCACAAAAGTTCAATATTTCTGTTGCCTGTGTTTTCTATATAAATCCATATTGTATTTCTGTGTGTGCTTAATCAAAGGTTAATACAGAGGGAGGCAAAATACTGTATGAATAGGTATAAAGGGAAATGAACAAAAAAACAGTAAGAAGCTTAGATTGATTGTGCTTTTATTGGCTATATAGTCTTTGGCCATAATTATGATGAAGTCAAACTATGCCACATACATCTTGGTGAAGAAGGCATACTCATGAACGAGCTACTTAAGGAAGCTCTGAATATCTCAGTTTCATTCCCACTCTGATGGTTGTGGTTGCATCTTCAAGTAATTTCATTTCTATCTGTCTTTGTTGTACATTTGCTGAATGTATGTAATGGGAATAAATGAACTTCCATCATCAAGTTGGTTTTCTAAACAATTACTGGAGAAAAGGGTTCCTTCAGAAGATAGCTTTGAATGGAAGATTATGCCCTGAATACTCATCAGGTAAGTGTTTTGGCCAACCCAGGTACAGGATGTGTGCTGTTCTTAGGAGGATTATTACCTCTGTTCTTTCCTTTAGAAAATAAACCTTAGAAAGGAAAGCATGTAGGATGTGCTTGTGGAAAACTGTTCAACAAGAAGGCTTATAACTGTGTTCTCACTAGTCGGTCATCCATTTTGCCTCTAGCGGCACAGGAAACAGGTTCCTACTCATCCAGTCAGGAAGGATAAAGTCAGCAGGGAAACCCTCATGCTATACGACACTGTATTACCATTTTTTACAATGTAATATTGCGAAAGGAATTCCTTCTGGGAAGGGCAGGATTGCTGCATGCCCACCTGTGTTTTTGAGCCTCTCATGGTATCAACCAGCAAAGCCTGGACTTTGGGATAGGTATGAACCTTAGACCTCCAGTACTTTGGTCTCAAATTTCTTGCAATATTAAGGCATGTAGATCACAGCAGACAAAGTCTGGTACTGTAGGATGGGACAGCACCTCAGCCCTTAAAAGAAGATAGGTACCTAAGGAGGCTGAGCAATGGCGACAGGCTAATTCACAGCCTGAAAGATTTGCATGAGGCCAGGAGCTGTGAACACTGAAAAAGGGTTTGAAGACCTACAGCTCCTGAAGATTATGTCCCTTACTTAGGGGTTTCCAATTAAAGGGTATAAGTGGTGCTGTTCCTTTGCATTGGACACTGTCTGATCTTTTGGTGTATCATTTTCATGATGGTGAAATAAATCAAGATGTCAGCTGTCAAATAAAAAAAATCAAAGGGTTTGTGTGATCTTTCAGATACTCTTTAGATTCCTATCCAAAGGTGGAGGAGACGATATAAAAGTTCTAAACTGTCTTCCAGAGGGGTATCATTCTCTCCACAAACAACCTCCTAATTTACGCATCTAATTTTGCCTGTCCCTCTGAAAAACAAAGCACTGAAAGTAAAACTATGTGAAGCCTTTCTTGTCCTCTCTGCCACATTCTTGTTTGTATGTTTGTAGACTTTGTTATTTAAGCTTTTTGGACAGAAAAATCTAACATAAAAAATCTGCAAAATTCAACTGTGAGCATCTTGAAAAACACTCATTTGTTTAAAGATTTCCATCTTACATATTCACCAGCTATTTTTTTCTGTCTATACTCTCTTTTTCATAACTACTTCACTGATGAGTTCTGTAGTGTAGAGACTGTAGGTCTGATAGAAGCCCTTAAAAGCTGCAACATTACACATAAGAAATTAGTAAAGAATTACTATAACTTCATCCTTGGAAAGCTGGAGTCTGAATATTCCTCGACATTAAGAAAATAATAGGCTTTATATAACTGGGAAATGTTTCTCAACATTTTAGTTTTAGATTGCTCTCACTAAATAACTAGAATTTGTGGGATTGCGCTTTTGGTTGCTTTTATTTTCTTCTCATTCATTGTTCTCCATGAGTCTTGTTTTCAAATGCCGGGGTTTTTTTTTCTCTCAAAACCCATTCTATCATATTACTTCTTCCTAGAAAAGAAGTTAGTGCTGCATTTGAGACTGGACAAAATGTTACAGTATTTTATTTTTATTATGAATAAAACATGGATACTTTTAAAGGAAATTATTTTAAAATTAATAAGCTAAGCTATCTTGTAGTACAAATGTTCAACATCTATAGGGATGCTATATAGGTCTCCTTTATTACACATAATCACTGATATCTCTCTATTGTGCCTTACAGTGTGCACTGTAATAGCTTATTCTATAGTCAGGAAAGTACTTAATACTCTTCCATCTTATAAACATCTTCTATATATCTTATTAAAATGCAGTAACCATTACAGAAATGTTGTATATATCTTATTAATATTACAATAACCCTTAGGACAATCTATATATCTTATTAATATAACTATAATAATTAAACTATTTTAATATTAATAAAAATGTATAAAGATGTCATTTTAATGTACAGCCTTAGCATCTTATATACATAGTACAATTATTGTAATGTTAAAATAAAAAGAAAATATTGGTCAATAAATACAGCAGACACATTGTTATGTAATGTAAAGAATAATTTGAAAGAATCCCTACTATCCAACAAAAATTTAAAGCTGTATAAAGATGCATGCTATGCTTAGATAAATATACTTCACATCTAAATTGATTAATCAGTGAGAACACTTGCGTACCTATTTAATGGATTGCAGTTGTTATTGCCAGGCTGTATAATTCTTCCCATTAATTCCTTTTAACTGGAACTTATATTAACACTTAGAATCTTTGAGCAGCTACAAATAATTGTCTTAAAAATAAGGGGAATGGGAAGAAAAACTTATAGGAAAATGTCACCCCTTCGCACCAAATTGTGATTTTATGACCTTGTATGTCTATGACAATATTGTGCTAATGAAAATTTTACAATTTTATGTATGCTTTCTACCTAGTGCATAAACTCTTTTTTCTTTTTGTCTTGGAAATTAAAACAGGAAATTTCTGCAAACAGTAGACCTACTGAAACCATTTTTCTGGTGGATTTGAATCTTCAAGGTATAGAGCTCCCTGGATTCACTGATGTCTTTTCTGCAGACTGGAGAATAAATATATAAGTAATTTTCATTTCTACCTGGATATTTATTTTCATGAAGGCTGAGAAAAAAATATCTTTTGAAACAATTTGCATTCTGCAGATGTAGTAGAAATTGGGCAGCTGATTTGCAAGTCATTAGTGGGGGATTTACATACAACAGCCTTGCTTCTGTGTCTATGTGTGTGTGCATGTGTGTGTATGTGTACATATATAAACACCCCATTTTCTTACAAACTCAGGTTATAGCCAGTAATAACAAACAAATGAAATGCTGATTAATGCATTCTTAGGGCTTTGCAAACTATATTAGTTCTGTTTTTCCCACTTTCATGTAGAGTCATGCACTTAGACGGACAATATGAGAAAATCCTTATTATTTCAAGAAGGTGTATTCAAAAAACAAAGTAATATCTATTAACTGGTGTATGAAATCCTGAAAATATGTATGCATCTTTATGTTTATTGTCACTAAGTGGACAATAGCTAAAGGACCTAAATCTCGTTCCTCAAGCATACAGTTTCTGCATGCATACACTCTAACTTTACTAACCTAAATAATCTAATTTTTTTCAAGTGACTCTAAATTCCTTCATAGTTAAGCACTTTCCTAAGTTTCTGAAGCATGAAAGGTTGCAGCCAGCATAAATGTTTCATTGGAATTATTTGCTTGCCAATTTTCAGTGCCAATTTTCAGTTACAAGGTACAATGTTGTACCTTGTTAATTATCAGACTGGAACATTTTGTAAACATTAAGGTACAAATTCTATGCTAATATTAAAAATTAAAGTTTGTTTGCAGGTTTAAAAAATATTATGGTTTAAAACCTATATTTTAAAGTATTAAGACAAAATTATTGGTTTATAAGATGTCTTAAATGCTTGCAAATGAGTTCCAGAAAGGATTTTAGATTTCAAAAAATTCAACAAGAAAAAAGTTCTGTATTTTTCCTGCCACATTTCTTAATTCCCCTTAACTAGAATTTTGGGTGTCCTTGCAATGAAAATTTAAATCTGAAGCAATTCTATGCATAGGAATGTTAGCCTGCTGATCACATTTTCTTCTTTTTTTTAATCTTACATTTCTCTTTCAACAGCTTTGTCAATTCTTTTTTTTTTTTAAATGAAAACCAAAAAAAAACCACCCCAGAACAAACTTCTTTTACTATTTCTTAAAATATATCAGTACTATGACTTATTTAATTTGGTGACCTTATCTTCAGTACTGGGATAATAAATTGTTTTCTCAATGAGAATGAAAAAATCAGTGATAGTAATAACTTACATTTTATTTTTCACATATGGCTGTTGTCTTTATTTACACAGTATCCTGAGTTTTATGGGATCCATCTGACCAGGAATAAATAATCCACTTTGAATTCACTTTTTGTAGGTTACAGCACACAATCATCTTTAGTATAAATAGCTTCGCTTGAGTAACATGTATCATATTTCTTTCTAGACAATGAAGGCTATATATTAGTATAGAGAACTATACAATACTGATCTTTGGCAAAGATACTGCATAGTTTGTTTAATTGTTGTTCTCCAGAAAGATAGTTTTAATTTATAGATAAATTACAAAGGAAATTATGCATCTATAATAAAAAGGCAGATAATTTGCAATGAATAGTGAGAGTCAGTAATTATATTAAAGATTCCAACAGTGTTATATGTGATTTATTATCTCTCCATGCTATAGACAATAGTAGTTAAAAAAAAGGTGGCATTTTCAATAGACTGAAGCTATCATCAGAAGTAATTACTGCATGATTGTAAATAGGTCTCTACCAATTCACTTCAATAAGTACACAAACTCCTAGAGTCTGTGATGCTTACTTATATGCTTACTATATTAGATATGCTTAACTTTTGATAGCACATTGTTATACACCTATAACAATACAGTAATATTGATTGGGGATGCCAAAGATATGCAAGTCTAAGCAGAGAACTATTACAAGTAATAACTCAGAATAAGAAAACTGTAGAGCATGTATCTTTTTTTATACTGTTTTAAAATACTTCATAAAATAATACCGCGTTTTAATATATTTAACTTCTAACTTATGTGCAATGACTTGATGTGCAGTACCCAAAAATGTTTCACAGACATGAAGGAACTGATAACACTCTGACTTCATAAAATGTAGACCTAGATGATCTTTACATAAAATGTAAAGACCTATTATTACAACCTCTCTAGGTTTTAACAATAAAAGGGAACATGAAAGGAAACAGAGAATGTGAAAACTGCAAATGGACTAGTAGAGAGGAGCACTCTCACTGGCCACAAATTTTGTTGATTGGTGGCAATTTTTATGGATAATGTGGCATGGTTTACCAGTTTCAGTATCCCTCCAGTGCTGCTTAGCCAAGAACCAAGATAACAGGTAACCTGTTTGAAGCAGTAATTTTGGCCTTGGACAGCCTTTCCTCTAGAAAATGGCTGCTGAGAAGACTTTGGCACTTGTTCAGATATCACATCACTAGCATGACTTTAATAGCTGCTATACATCCAAGACCTGCTGTGCAGGCAATGCCCGGTGATTTTGCACGTGGACAGTCAATTCAAAGAATCTCTTCTGTGTAAAGTTTTGGAACATACATGGAAGAGATGAGAAATGGAGATGTATGTCCCACACAGAGAAAGAAGTAATATTTTGGCCTGACTTCACATTTCATACTTCTACAGATTGACAGAATATAAAGATGTATTGAAAAGTGCTTATAGGTAATTGAGAGCTACCTGATAGTACTGGGGAGATTGAGTCAGTGAATGTCTGATTTTTGATCTAAAATATTAATTTTGTAATAATTCTAAGGAAACTGTAATCTTCCCACTCATATATACTAATATTCTGACATTTGCAAACGATATTAAATGTATTTTTGGCAGACAAGGGATAGTAGGGATTCTATGAATGGATAGTTGCAGAAACTACTCTAGAAGATAATAAATCTAATTTTAAAGAGATGCTGAGATGATCCTAAGTAAGGTACAAGCTTAGCCTACTTTTTCTCTCACATTTTACCTAGAGTGCTTTGTGCTAGCTAATCAACCTATATTAATCATTCAGGTACCATGAAATACATACAAGCCCTAGGGGCAGTACTGTTACATTTATCTTATTGTGACAGAACTGGTGCAGAACTGCTTTAAGATATCTGTATTCCTACAGTGTGTATAATGTCACCTGGAGCTACCCCATGAACATGTGGCAGACTAATCAATTCTGTGAACTTGCTCCTTCTCTACTAGCTGATGTAGGGAGTGTAGAATGGAGGTGGGAAGAAAGGAGAAATTATGACCTTAACTCTCAAGCAAACATCTCTGGAACGGTGGAAAAACATGGAGAACTCTTCCATTTGTTTTGGAATTTGGCTTGCTTGTTTATTTGCTTCACTTAATAATCATTCACAATTACAACATGTAAGTAAGTGGTATTTCCTAGGCTTTTGTTAGGCTAAAAACTGCAGCCTTGTTCATATCAATTCTAGGTCATTTTTATTCTGTTTAGATCCTGTCAAAATATTATGTGACGCGATCTTTATGGGGTAGGACAGTGTTCTGACCCCTTGTGAGCGTTGTATGTATATATTCTATTCTTCTAGTATAATTTGTTTTGCCTAAATGTGTTCATAGACATACATGTATTTGAATAAATTTGCCATCTTTTTCAATTTTCAATACTATTGGAAAACTGAAGCTGAATTAATCTGGAGCTTGGTTTTAACATCCTTTGTCCTTCTAAATGGGGCTGGAAAATCAGATGACAAGTACTTACTTTAAGTACTTCACTTTGTTCTGTAACACTTCTTCTTTTATTTATTTATCTGTTCCGTTGGTCAGAATGATGTGCACATATTGCAGTGAATTATGAGTCAACAGAGATCTTCAGACTGCCACTGACTGCTAAATCAAACCTGTGCATTTTCTGCTTTTTCTGAAGTTCTAGAAAGCGCTTTGTACAGTGATAGAAAAATCTTGATGAAGAAGAAAATTCAGTACCTAGTTCACAAGAAGGAAACTCAAGTAGAAAGAATTCAAAGGAGTTGACTTCTCTTGCAACAGGTTTATACAGCTGTTTTTTATTGGCTTCAGCAGAATTAATCCTGGTATACACTAATGTAAGGGTAAGCAAAATCACATCCTAAGTCTTTAGATATCATTTTAAAGAACAGCCTGATAAAGATATACTCTGGCATACTTAGCTTCAAGCAATTAAAGATTTAGAAACTAAAGTCTCAAATTGCTAAAAAGATTGCAAGTATTTAAAAGGGAAATTAAAATTAATTCTCACTCAACTACTGTGTATTAGATGAAAATTCAAAGCTCTTTTGGCTGTTCTGATTAGATATATTGTTCATACTAAGATTAATGCTTCAAGGAAATATTTAGATGCTGCTAATTTTAAACTACTGGATTTAAGTGAAAAACTGAAGGTTCTTTGCCATGTAATAATCTCATGGCTGTTCTTGGATCTACACTGCATAGAAAGGAGTGCTGTGGGTTGGTGAAGATCTGCAGTCAGTGGAGAGGAAAGGAAAGGGTATTAGACCAGAAAAAGTAGCCGCTAAAGGAATTGTGCCATTAACACAGGGGACATAAATATTATATATAGAAGAGTATTTGAATTTCTTTTATACATGTGTATACACAAACATATATAAAAATTATATATTATGCATTCATATGCATAAAAACAGTTTAAAAATAAAGTATAATATTCATTATGCAATAATTAAAATAAATTTTGTCCAGAGCTAACACGTGCTACTTTTCTACGTATCAAAATGAGAGTCATCCCTACCAGACTTACAAGGAGTAATGACTGTTTTCTAATGCTTGATGCAGACACATTAATCATCCAAAAACTTCTCCAACCTCTCCTGGTGGATCTTGGACTAAGTCAAAGCATCCTAATCATGTCTGCCGCCTTCTATGCTGTCATTCCAATTCACCTGGTTTCTTCAAGCTTAAATATTTTCTGCAAACTTTTGTCCTATCTACATTTGGAGAGAAAAATTAAATACTCAAAATTATGAAAAACATACATCAAGTTCATGACTCATTTTAAGATTCTTCCTCCTGAGAAGCCAGCTTCTCCTCCAAGTGAGTGACATTCTGACTAGTACACATATCTCAAACATTTGCTAGATGTTTATGCACTGCATTACATCTTATGCTGAACTACTAGATCTTGAGAACTACTCAAGATCTTGAGAACTACTAGATCTTGAGATCTAGAACTACTAGATCCTGAGTTCATCTGAGCAATCTTAATATGACTGTTCCCAGATACAAGCTTGCTGCTACCAAAGATTCCCTCCAACAGAAGCAAAACATGTGCTTCCGTTGCTTCCTTTGCAATTGCTCTATTGATCCTCTGATCTTTTTCTAAGCCAATTCAACTGAAATAAAGCTGATCCAAGTAAAAAAAGAAAAGTTTTCTGTTGGGTTGCTGAGATTAATTTACTCACCTTTTGGTCAATTCTTCAACAGTCAGTTTAAGAAGTGCCAGAGTTGGTATGTAGGAGGTGGCAGAATATTGCAGAAATTCAGGAGATGCAAGGAGAACCTTGTGAAGAATAAAACCTCTGGTTTTGGTGTCAGCAAGCTACAAAATTGACTCATCTGTATTGTTTAGCCATGTCCCTGTTTGCTAGGCAATGATTTCAATACCCCTATATAAATAAATGTGTGTTGCATTTCAGGCTTCTTGTTTGTTCTACCTGTGAGTTTGAAAGGCTCTTGTAAATACACCTCTGACTGCATCAGACAAAAGAAACCCATCCACCAACTAATTCAGTACTTTGCCGTTCTGTCTTGATAACTTATGAAGATATTTAAATTCACATTTTGCCTAAGTTCATTATCACTGTCATTCTCCTGAAAGGTTAATGTCTCCACAAACTCATTTGGACTCATTTAGCACAAAAAAGCATTTTCACCTCCAGTTGTGCAATGATATTGCACCATAATGTATTTCAAGTTATGGAGTTTATGTTTAAAAAAACCCAAACAACAAAACAAAACTCATTTTCATTGTTTTCCAGAGTTCTGATTTCCATTTTTGTCTGGCCATCTCATCCAGAGTGAGACCAAAAGCAGGAGTGCTGAGGAAGAAGGCTGCAGTGAAGGAGAAACAGGAGCAGAAGCCAGTTCTGTTCAAAATCCAAACAAGAATATACTCATAGGGTTCCAGATCTTGGGTAATCTTGGGTAGTAACAGTGTTTAAATAAAAGCTGCGGTAAAGTATTTAAGAGAATACTTTGATTGTATGTGGCATCTGGAGCTGTGTACTCTAATCCACCAACTTAAGGAGCAAAACCACTTTTGGTCCAGTTATTCATTTGTAGTTCCAGCTCTCTGCATTCAAACAGGTATGACAAAGAATGTATCAAAACAATTGTGTTCATCACCACTTATGTACAACTGCCTGATGCAGTTATTTAGTGCAAAAAATGAATTATATTTGCCAGCTTCTGTTTATCTAATTGTGCTGTTAACAGACAGTTAACTAAATCTAAATTGTGATTTTTTTTTTAGACAGAGATGACTGTGTATGGAGAGAAAGTGGAAAAAGTAGCTAGAAGTTTAGGCAGTCTCAGCAGTCCATCAAATATTAATGTTCACCATCCAGATGGCTTTGGCTTGGCACATTATTGACAAGTTTAAAACAGCTATTACTGCTTTATTTCCTACTTCCCAGAGACATTTTTAAGGTTCTTAAGTTGGCATTTGGTCAATTGTGAAGAGGCTGCTTGCATGCCTATTTGAATTAAGAAGTAGGCATTTTCTAAAGGTAAGCAGGAAAGATGAGAAAGTTAAGAACAGAAGCAATGTATAATGAGCTGAGAAAATTCATAGGGTATGACTGGTCAGGATTGTCTATAGAAGCCTTGAGTAGGATGTTGTTGTCAGCTGAAAATTAGCTAAGACAATTCTGAGACCTGATCCCTGAAGAGAAACTAAAGAAGGTTGCAAGTTATCGCCATACTTTTTTCAGTCTATGCAAAATGCATGCATGAACTGGCACATCCACACTAACTTGCTACATCTAAAAGGTACACCATCACCACATGGCAATTATCTATTATTTCTAGCCTTAAATAGGTAAGTACTGTTCTATCCCTCTCTGCTGAAAGTTTTCTCACACTTGGCAAAGTAGGATGATGTGAAAGCAAGGGCTGGAGAGACAGGACTTACACCTGGAACCTGAACAGTTTGAAGACAACCAAGTTGGACTTGGTCAGTTTAACTGCTGAGTTACCTATGTTTCATACTTGAATAAGGTGCGTTCGTATCAAGAGTGATCAATGACTCTTTACTCAGTAAAAAACCAAGAGTAGTCAAGAAAGATGGAGCATTTTCAGTTGTAAACAAAACTGAAGTTTTGTTTAACTAGAGTACAAAGGCTTCTATTCTAAAGGCTTCTATCTATTCCAAACTTTGGCAACTGGCAATATTGCAACATATATTTGGTTTGGTTTGGTTTGGTTTGGTTTACATGAAAAAGCAAACTGTCTACAGTTTATGTCTTAGAACATGTATTTTATGCATAAGTAATAATGAGCCAATTTTCACATTGCTGGCTGGAAATGCTGTTCCACACCCCCCCCCACCCGCCCCCCATAAAAAACCAAAATACAAAAAAACAAGAAAAAAACTTGAACCCCACCCAATGACAGATGTGTACATGTGCCCTCTGGTCACCAATGTTCCTTGTCCATCTGTTTGGGTGGCATTGTGTCTAATCACAAGTTATACAAAGCCTTCCACAAGAGTAATGTAGGTTGGCAAAAATAAGTTTGGAAGAAACATTTTGTATTAAGCGACATATGCCATATTTCCTCTATGCTAGCATTGTATGTTAGTAGATTCCTCTTGCATTTGATCACATCTGTTCAGTTCTTAGCCAAAATCTAGTAAATGACCAAGAGAAAAGGAAAACAGTTTATAGACAGTCAAGCCTTGCACAACAGCTTGCATAGCAGTGGGAGTTTGAGAAAGTCAGAATTCAGGTTTTAAATTTAATAAAAAAGAACTTCCCTATCATAAGATGATGCCATTCACTTTATAGTGCAAACCCTCACACATTACCAGGAAAAAAAGAACTGTGAAAAATGTGTGAGATAACTAATTAGCATGAAAGTAAGGAGCAGTTCATAGGGTATAACATCCACAGAAATAAGGTGTGAAACAGCTTTTCAAAAGGGTTAAAGGAAGTAAGGATTTGTACTTTTCAAAGAAAACTCCTGGCTATTTTTTCCTCTTCTACTTAGACTTTTACCAACAAAGGATATTTACAGAAAAAATCTCAGGCGTTTATCTGAAAAGATCATGCCAAGATTTCATTCTTTTCTGTTAAAATCTAAAATAACTTCATTGTAATGTACCTACTCTCCTTCAAAATTTGCATGGAGGGAAATGAGATCAGTTTCACTGTCATAAATGTTATCATGGCAGAAGCTGAATTGGCTAAATCAGGTGTTCTATTGCCATGTTTTAGAAAGCATTTTATGAAAGATGAGATGCTATACAAAATTACTTTTTGTTTTGGCCTGAAAAATATGTGTTCCATAGCCTTCTGCAACTGCTGATCCAGCCTCCTTGAAGAAATTATATGGCCTTCCTTTAAGTCTGTGAATGCCATAATAAAGAATGACTCACATTTAATGAGAAAAAGGATAAGGCTTCAGGAAAGCTTTGAACACCATTATATTTTCATGTCTTGGTATTTGAAAAAACAATACAGGACCTTTGTACAGTAAGTGAACCGTCCCAACAGTTTTCCATGGAAAAAATGAATAGTCACAGCCCCAGGCATCAGACATAGGATTTGACTGACCAAGAACATCTGTAAGAGTCTTGAGCAGGATTCCATTACCAGCTGAAAAAGGGCTAAAAAAAATTCTAAGACTTCAACCCAGAAGAGATGCTAAAGAGAGTCGCAATTTTTTGCTATACTTACAGTCTGTGTAAAATGTATTGAGAGGTTCTTCATAGAATTTTACTGAGAGATGCAGTATGGGAATGGGGCATGACACTTTTTGTTATGAAGATAATGTTAATTTAATATGAACTAAAAAAATTATTTTTTTTAAAAAGAGAATTCTTACAGATATTTCATTAGTATGCAAAATCACTTAACAAACTTCTGAAGTTTGTCTTTTTTCTAATTTGTCCTAGTATTTTATATCAATTGCATTGATAATCCTACTATAGGACATCTAGTACTTCAGTATACTTTAAGTAAAAGACTTAAAATAATACAATTGAAACAACAACTATTCCAGCAATCTAATATTTCATGTGGAATCAATTAATGCCATCATTATGTAATTGAGCCGAAAACATTAAGGTGAAAGCAGTTTGGCATCATTGTTGCATAATATGCCTCTGCTTAAAATGTCAGTCCAGTTAAAAAAAAAATGTTTGGGGAGGTAAGGGGGATGAAAGACCCACAAATCAAAACAGAAGGATTGGAAGCCCATTAAAAAAAGTCTCTTGATTTCCAAATATAGCATTAGATTATGTGGTGATTTAACTTCTTTTCTTTGCTTGGTTTAATCAATTGGCATATCAATTATACTGAAAAAGTCTAGAAATGTTTCACTGTGTTCTGACTTTTTATGCCAAAGCAAAAACTCACTAAACTAATAAAAAGTATAATAAGGGGGCTTGGATAAGCTAATATAAACACTTTTTTTGTCTTGATGTAACTCGTTCTTTTCCCACTTGAAACAGTGATGAAGTAAAATATTATGAGTGGGAAGTTGCTCACTTGGGGATGAGAATTAATTTTCAATGGTTAATTTTGTATTTGTAAAATGCTTTTTTCTAGAGAAGAAATGTCAAGTGTTCTAATTCAAAATTCCTGAGCCATTTCCTATACCTTAGTGGTATAATAGTACATATGTCTTGTGTAGTCACAAAACTATATGACATGTTTCTTGAGCTACGCCATCTTTATGAAATTGATACCTTTAATGATATGCTGAAATGTGAACTAGACATGCTTTAATAGAGAGAGCTGATCAGAGCTCTGTCTATCAGAGAGAGCTGATATATCTATATTGTGAAAATGTTATGACATATACTAGTACTTCTGAAATACTTTCTTAGATTCCTGTACACTTTTAAAATGTGTTTTGCTAGAATGTCACATGCAGTTAACATGGAAGTCAGGAGTTCAGTTTGATATAAGTTCTTGGCAATGCCATAATACCTAACATTTAAGCAACTTTCTTATTTTCATGTTGTAAAAATATAATTGTTACTTGCTGAATATTTGGCTTTCTATTTAAGGATACTCTAGAAAATATAACTGAAATATGCTGATCTTTGCATATTCAACAAAACAGATTATATCTTCCATGGACATTAGAAATACAGGGCTTCTCACTGAAAGGCAGAAATGTCTGGGCATATAGAATATACTGTAGACAAAAAATCTTGAATCTCTCCTTAGTGGCCTAGGTGATATCTTTGAAATGTATACATTTTAGGAAGAACACAAATGGACTATGTTTGTATAATTCTTGCCATCCTTCACAACTCTTCTGGTTAAGATAACAGCAACCTGTTACCAAATCTATTAAAATCAATTAATAAATGTGGTGTGGTGTTAACATATAAATCTGATTCTCAAAGAAATTATGAAATACTAATAGTAATGTTTTCCCTCAAATATAGTAATGCCAAGCAGAGATATGGGTCATCTTCAGTCATAGGCAGTTTTCTGAGAGTGATGAGTAAAAATCCGCTATACTGCTTCTGTTTGTTTTTATGAATCAGGGCATGGTCACAGACTTTGGAGTTCTATTGCCTTTTCCCTAATCTTGTTTTTCTCTTTATCCATCTGGGATAGATGCCATTAAAGTAAATTGATGGTGCTTCTATTTCAGAATTATACCAGGATATAGTATACAACTTCTTTTCAAACTCAGTTCCTCTACATACTTGTTTCTCAAACCCAAAATATTTTAATAGAAGGTTTTATTTATTCATTTGTTTTTATCCTTGCATGTTCTCTGTAATTCCTCGATTGTGCATGACAAAAACCAATACAGTTATGAAAGAGATGAAAAACTCAGAAATCATAAAGTAGACGATCTTGATTAACTCAAATTGGATGCTGCTGAAATTACATGAAAGTTGTCTCATGATATATCAAACTCCTCTACCAGACTTAGGGCTCCACTTTCTTTAACATCAGCAGTGGAATATCAAGACACCAAGAAGGACTAGGATCTAAAAATGTTCAATTAGGCTGTGAATTAATCTTTTGTGCTTATAAGAACTGAACTGAACCTCTCAACTGTTTGAGGTACTGTTAACATGGAAGAAATAAAACCAAACTGATGATAGAATGAAACATCTGCCATCTTTGCAAGTAATACAGCAATATTTTATTGTTATATATTTTAATACTTTTTCCTGTAATAACACTGCACAAGAATCAATGAAACTCATTGTTTAGCTTGCTTTATTTTATAAATAAGAATGAATTTATATTTAAACTCCAGTTGCAGCAGGAATTGATGTTCATTCATTTCACAGCATTTGGGTGCCAGGCAAAAACTAGAGTGCTCCCCTCTCCTGTCTGATGTTTTCCTTTTAAACATGAATTGCTTTTCCCTTAATACCTTATGTAAGATAATTGTGCATTAAATGGCTTAGAAATTTATGAATAGCTGACAGTGACCAGGAGGAGTTATTTTCAGTGGGCTTACACAGACAGTATCTGCACATAGAAATGTTGATTACTATTGCTTTTACTTAATTAAATTAATAGATTTAATTACAGAAATGTTTTGTTTTCATTGAAAAGGACAGAGACGACAAACTGCTACAAAGTTGAAATTTAACTATTCAGACTATGTATTTCCTTGTTAGCTCTGTGGTTTGTTATATTTTTTCTTACAAACAACTTTGAGGAAGGTTTCCCCTGATCTTCCTGTTACATGTCTTCAAAGTTACTCTCAAACCTAGTTTTAGGCATCTTCAATAAAGTTTACTGCCATTCATGTCAATAGTGTTAAGGCATACTTGAGAAATAGGTGGGCCTTGCTTGTTTTGTAACACATACTGTACTTGATGGTGAAAGCACTAACATCCTTCTGTAACGATGAATAATCAGTCAGGTTTGCAGCTCTGGAACTACACAGATTTGAACTTCGAAAGCACATACTTTGAGGATTGTTTGCCTGCTGTCTCAACTAAAATACACCCTTTCAGTTTGCAAGCACGTTTTAAATCTGCAAGAATGTTACGTCCTGAACCAAATGTAGAAGGCTACAGCACTTTATGTGAATAATTTCACATTAGATATTTGATGTTGTTCTGACAGTTCTTAAGAGTAGAGGGAAGGCCTATGGTATTAGTGAGGACATGCCTGTGAATAAAATGACACAACAAGTCATAGTCTTATTTGGGTGTTTCTTAATGTGCTATCAGAAAGGAATAAATGCAGCAAAATTATTAAATCTACTTTTAACAATACTTACAATTTATTATTCAATCATGTTTTTACCCTATGCACTGGAATTTTAGTGAAATATATAGAATTTGCTTGTATTTCTCCACTGATATCAAGGCTTTCCTTTTTTAATGTTTTATTATTTGAAGGGTTGGAGTATTTTTTTTATCCTGCTATATGGCAGAAAAGCATTCTGAAGTTTTATTGGGCAATTTAATAGAAGATTCTGGTTTTTAGGAAACAATAATCTGGCAGAGCCTCATTTACAGGAAACAAGGAAACAAACAAGTTTTCGTTGTGTTTGAAATAAACTCCAATTTCTAAAACTACAAAGGAATCTTAGAACAGTCACATTTGAAAAATGTACCTATGAAATTGTTTATTACACATTACAAGACAGGAAATTTTGAACTTCTAAGGAAAAATTTGATGATGTTTATCACATACTAATTAACATGATAGTCTAAAACCATATTAGTTAACATTATTAAGGTTGCAAAGGCAACTCAGGAAATGTCATTATTGAGGTTGTTTGTGCTTTATTTTATGTGTGTTATGAGTTAGCTTTAATCATGTCATGCTTTTTTCAGATTTCTCCTTTACTGAATGAAGCTGGCCTGCACTGCGTAACTATTGCCCTTATCCAATGGGTGGCCATATGTTTGATTTGCTCTATTCTGCTCAGAGGGGGGCTATCAGGTATTATGTTTTTTTCTGGCATTCCTATGGTGCTCACCACTATAGAAGATGAGTGTTTCACAATTTAGTCAGAAAAATCCTCCTGGCTTAACAGGTTTCTTTATCTGTAGTTTACAAATAAGAAGCTGAGGAATAACTACTAAAGTAAGAAAATACCTTCTAGCTGAGACATGTAGCTCTGAATTCTTGGTCTTAAGGATTGATGGTTTTGCATACCAGGAACATTTTTCCACAAGTTTGGAGCTCAGAAATTCAGAACTGCATAGGTTATGATTACCAATACTTATTTTACTTTAAGACTCTGTAGTAGAAAACTATTATTTTATGGCAGCTAAATTAACTGTAATATCCTTTACTGTGCCTGATGGACTTTCATACAGAGTGAAATATTTTAAATAGCAATTTAAATATAGTTATGTTAAACCTAATGATTGTTAGCTGTTATGCCAGCAATGTCTTGAAAAATGTAGCCATTAAATTTTCTTCAAATAAATTCATATTTTGGGCCTACTTATATTAAAGTGCAACTGTAGTGAAGGTAATGTGAGTTTAGCTGAGTAATGGTAAATAATGTTTTTCTATCATTACCATCTACCATTTTCCTGGTCTACTTCTCTTCTGGATACTGTTAAAGCATTTTATGAAAAATTATCCCATGATGATTCAGCAGCAGTTGCAGATATAAAGAAAGAACATCAAGGATCGCTGATCTATTTGCATTCAGAATTATAGGGTGGAATTTGTTTTTGGGGGCAGGGGGAATGTCATAAAAATGATAACATTTTAATCATTGTACCAGAAATCCAAAGGTCTATAGAGCCTGTCTTTGATGGTGGCCAGGTGTGGGTGGTTAGGAAGAGTGAAAGTATAAAGTAAGCATGTAGTGATACTTCTACGATCACTGGCAATGTAAAATTCTAGGGCTTCTTGAATGATCGTAACTTATATTGAGGAACTTTTGAAACATTTCCTTCAACAGTTTTGTAATCCATTTAAGCAATTAGCTTCTACAAAATTTCGCAGCAAGGAACTCCACAGCTTTAGGTGTGTTTTGTGTCTGAAAAATAACTTCTTTTTCTTCTTTTTGAACCTGCTATTTGTTGGGTTTCTTAGATGATTCCTGTTTCTTTTATTGAAGAAGGCAGTGAACAGTAATCCTCTATATAATTCATGTTTTCACAGATGTCTGACGTATCTCCTATCAGCTGAAAAATCCTAACCTGCTTCATTGTTCCTCACAAAGAAACGATTTTCTGCCTTTGATCATCCCTTAACCTCTTCTTTATCTTTTCTAGGTTTAGAATATCTTGTCTGGGAGATAATGTAATAAGGACTGCAATAAAACCTTCAACATAAGGACAGGACAGACAGTAGCATAACAATTTTGTAGTTTTTTTCCTAATAATTCTTAATATTTTATTTCCTTTATTTACTTCATACTGAGCTAAAGCTTTCTCACAATTAGCTATTATAACTACAAGATCTCATTTGTGAATAACCATGTCCCATCACTGCATCACTTCACATTAATCAATAGTGATTTTATCCACTAATTTATTGTCCAGTCATGTACAGTTGCAATGTGCCCCTTCATTTGTTACAAATGGCCATTTTATTTACTGATCTTAATAACAATCACAAATAAGCTCTCTTACCCCATTATTAATCTCCTTTTCCAGATCAAAGATCAGATCATGAAAGACTCTACTTTTGGCCGCCTTCTACTAAGATTATTGAATATTTACTCTTATCACTGGTTTTCTGTCTTTTGCCCAGGTAAGGACTTTCCATTTTATTCTATGGCAGCTTAATTTCTTTAGGAGTTTTGATGAGAGACCTTGTCAAACACCTTTTGGATATCTAAGCAGACTATGAAATCTGGAGTTCCCTCCTCTACATGTAAAAATTGTGATTGTCTTGATTCATAGCAAGTAAATGAAGTTCCTGAAGGTGATCAAATCTGACTTTCTGTCCTTGTGAACAAGCAGATTACCACACTATCCAGAAACCAGCCAAAATTACAAATGTTCATTACTTCCGTAATTCTTTATAATGATGAAATTCATGAGGGGACATGCATACTAGAGATGTGCACTATGATGGAGACATTCTTTATGCACCATTGTCAAATATAGCAAAGTTCCTCTGTAAATTAAAGTTTGTCAACACTGTCATGACTTCCAAAACTTTTCAGGAGTTATTGATTAATTCATTTCTTGGATTTGCTCTACTTTTTGTGACTGTTCAGCTGCAAGTCATACTACTTTGTCATCCTATAGCCTGTTTGGAACATAAAAGATACTTTTTAAATTTAACTGTTGGCTTTTGTCTGGCATTTTAATGAATATTATGCAATTAGAATTTGTTCTGTTTCCCTCAAAAGGACAAATATAAGAGAAGCTTGCTGAAAGTTTTGACACACAGTACCTAAACATGGGTGCAAGTATATTTAGAAAATGTTTTCCTTCCAATGCTTAATCAATAATCAAAATATTGTTTTGCAAATGTTAATGGAAATGTTCAGTAGTATTTTGCTAAGTATATGTTCAAAATATATCTGATCTCTGGTTTGTAGCCAAAAAACAAAGAAAGAGTATTTATCATATTTCCTTTCAAAGAGTTTTTTATTTTTCATTGTTTACTGAGGTTGACATCAACTTCAAGACAATGAAGTTTTCTCAAAAGTTAAATGTTTGGTTTAAATTATTTTTTTTTTTTAAAGACAAACTCACATTCAGAAAAAATGTTATTTTAAAAACTGTCATTTTGTTTTCATAGTTGACTATATTCCTTTAAAATGAAAACAAAAATAGCTGTAAAGAAGGGGAAACAAAAGGAAATTTAAAAAAAAATCATTCTGTCTGGCTTATTGTATTTATCAATTCCCATGTTGTTATCACTGTATTTTACATCTTCAGTGATGTGGAAAGTGACTTTTGAGCCAGTTCAACCATATTAGAATAGAGTTTGAATAAGCCTCTGAAAAACTGGAGAGACAATACTGAAGCCCATGACATTTTGTTGGAAAAAAAATTGTATTCATATGTCTCCTTATATTTGCTATTATCTCTTTATGTTTACTATTTACATAATGGCTTTGGACATAATAGATGACACTGTTACGAATAAGTGAAATTGTTTCAGCTTGAACATCTATCTGCTCATCTTGCTGTGAACAGATTACTCTTGGGTGATTTCTGTGCTGTTCAAGTGAGTCTGATAACCATAATACAATGTTTGAAGGCTTCTGGTAACTTTTATAGTCAGAACTGTAGTTCACTCATTTGACAAAAAGTAAGGAAGCCTAAACTCTTTTGTTGATATGTTTATATCAGATATATGTTACTAACTAGCTTCCTAAAAAGTTAATTGATTTTTCTTTTGAGTAGTTAGTGATGGGCCAAAAGAAAGTATTTACTTTTTCCCAAGTGTTGGATAATCCTAGAGGAACATGGTCAAAGAATTTGACTTCTGTTAGAATAAAGCAAACCAGTCTGAAACAAGCTGGAGCAATAATTAGATTTAATTGTCTCCATCATTCATGATTAGCATAGTGAGCAGCTCTGTAGCTCTTAATAGGTATTTTTGTAGTTACTCCAGTAGGAACAATTAGAAGAAGAGGATTGAAGAAGAATAATGTAGCAAATTTCGTTCTTTTTCTGCCAACTTTGTGTGATAGGTAGCATAAGAAGAATTTAAAAAAAGACTATAGGAACATCTGATTCAAGGGCAACAGAGTCACACTGGACAATGAATGAGAGGAATGAAGGGTAGACTCTCGACAGACAGTAATGTAACTGATAAATAATTTAGCCTGGGAATAGTATTGCATGTGGTTGAAGGACAAATGGTGGAAATGTGACACCTTGTAACAGTGAATGAGTGAAAAACATCCGCATATACAGGGCTGGCAGCTGGTGGATATTGACCTGATGATGTGCAACATGAGCATTTTTTAAATTTACATTCTTGTTTTAGTCCCTGGTTTTTATTAGTCTGCTTAGACAGTTCTTACCATCAATCTTTTCCTTGAAGGCCTTATGAAACTTTACTATTTTTTTTGTTGTTGTTAACATAAGAACTTGTACACACCTCCTTTCACAAAATCCCTTAAAAAAAAAAAAATCATTTTTTTGCAACAGACTCTAAGAATTCACTGTTTCCTGGGGGTCCAGTGGCGTGAAGAGTTTTGATAAGTTTCTGAATTTTTAAACATTCGTAAGGTCTGTCTTGTAAGTCATTTGTAGGTTCCAGCTGAAACGCAGTATTAATGTATTTTCTCTTTGTTTTGTGTGGTCCTGTGGCATTTTTGTCATAAGAACGTATAGAAAATTCATTCAGCACCAGGGTCTTGTTTACTGCATGTTGTTAACATTTTGTTACTTTTCATATGGCTAGGCTTAGCAGGTACTATTTGGGAAGCAGGTATCCTATTTTACATTTTCTCCACTTTGAAATGTCTGGGAGGTTCAATTTCCAATTCTTCACTATTGTAAGGGTGTAGGAAAGATATTGGGATAGTGCCCTTGATTCCTTTCTTCTGCCTTTCTATGACATCTGATACTCATGGCATTTATCTTTTACTATATGGCCTTACATTTGACTAAGCTGTTATGACTTGTAAGACTTACAACATGTAAGAGCATGGAGAACATTGTTTGTGGACTATTCTGTGACTGCTTGTAATATTAAGGACCAGACTCAGTTGCTTAAATGATCCAGTTCCCAAATAAATTAGAGATGACAATGAATTATGACTTCCTGAATGCTTTTTTATGATTTGTCTGCAAAGGTGACTGCATGTTCCTATGCCCACTTTCACTAGGCTGAGTTATTTCTACAGTAAAATGATATATATTTTTACAGTGAAATGCTATTTGCACAGTACCATCTATAGTGCTGAAATGGATTTTTTTTTTCCTTTTCCTAAAATGTACTGGGAAATAAAATTCCAAAGATGTGGCAAGGGATGAAACAAATTTTCATTTGTATTATTTATATAATAATTTTAGTAGTATGTTTATATATTGTTATATACTTCCACAATGTATACTACTATTTTATTTAATAATGCATACAGGATTAAATTTTAAACATTAGGTTCAGATTCTGCTGAACAATTATAAAATAACTTCCTTAAACGTAGTGATAGACAAATATTTCCACATAGTGATTATTCAGAAATAAGTACTGTAATACAAATCCAAACAATAGAGTCTTATTTGACATTTGCTGATATGTTTAAGGAGTGAGGGAGCAGTGTGTGGGGTTTTTTTTTCTGGAAACAAAACAGAGATTCTTACTGAGTTATATGTAAAAGTGTTGGCTAGACCTATTTAACCAAAATCTTGTTTTTAACAAAGAGGTAAAAACCAGCTGTAATACAGACTATTTTATCTTCTGTCCTAATACGTACTCAGTTAAATATGTGGGGTGTCACTGATGTCAATGTTGCTGCAGACAGAAAACAGTATTGGAAGAGTGACTTTGGCTATTTATGTATTTAATGGAGGAATTCTGTTTGTTTGTTTCATCCTATTACATGCTGTTGAAGGACAAATGGAGATTAGGAAGGAAGAAAAAATTAGGTCCTTTCACTAGATAATCATAAAGAAGATCAACTGTTTGTATGGCCTGTAAGAGTTCTACAAAACTTTGTAGTGCTGATTAAGATGTTTCTTAATATTCTCAGAATTATTTTCTATAAAGGAATATAAAAATTCCTTAGTTAATGAAGGTATTATTGAGTGAAATGAAGATAAATCCATAATCTTCACAGTTTCTTAATAGATCAAATAGTTTAACTCGATATCAAGTCAATACAAATTTGGTCTCCATTGCACCAAAATAGCTTGCATAATGACACTGTATTCAGCTTTCAACTTCATTGGGTTTAATCACTCCATTAAGGAGAAGAAATATCTGATCAAATAAGATAAGTTCAGCCTGGCTGAGCAGGGAGCTTTGGCTGGGACTCAGGAAAAAAAGGAGAGTGTACCACTTTTGGAAGAAGGGGCAGGCAACTCAAGAAGAGCACAGGGATCTCATCAAGTCATGCAGAGAGAAGTTTAGAAAGGCAAAAGCCCAGCTAGAACTCAATCTGGCCACCACTGTAAGAGATATTAAAAAATATTTTTACAAATACATTAATAACAAAAAGAGAGCCAAGAAGAATCTCCCTCCTTTATTGGATGCGGGGGGGAACATTGCCACCAAGGATGAGGAAAAGGCTGAGGTACTTAATGCCTTCTTTGCCTCAGTCTTTAGTAGTCAGACCAGTTATCCCCAGGGAATTCAGCCCCCTGAGCTGGAAGACAGGGATGGAGAGCAGAATAAATCCCCCATAATCCAGAAGGAAGCAGTTAACGACCTGCTATGCCACCTGGACACTCACAAGTCTATGGGGCTGGATGGGATCCACCTGAGAGTACTGAGGGAGCTGGCAGAGGAGCTTGCCAAGCCACTTTCCATCATTTATCAGCAGTCCTGGTTAACAGTTAACAGGGGAGGTCCCAGATGACTGGAGGCTTGCCAATGTGATGCCCATCTACAAGAAGGGCTGGAAGGAGGACCCGGGGAACTACAGTCTTGTCAGCCTGACCTCAGTACTGGGGAAAAATATGGAGCAGTTCATCTTGAGTGCGCTCAAAAGGGATGTGCAGGCCAGCCAGGGGATTGGGCCCAGCCAGCATGGGTTCATGAAAGGCAAGTCCTGCTTGATCAACCTGATCTCGTTCTGTGACCACGTGACCCACCTAGTGGACAAGGGAAAGGCTGTGGATGTTATCTACCTGGACTTTAGTAAAGCCTTTGACACTGTCTCCCACAGCATTCTCCTAGAGAAGCTGGCATCTCATGGCTTAGGTGGGTATACTCTTCGCTGGGTAAAAAACTGTCTGGATGGCTGAGCCCAGAGAGTTGTGGTGAAGAGAGTTAAATCCAGATGGCAGCTGGTCACAAGCGGTGTTCCCCAGGGATCAGTTTTGGGGCCAGTCTTGATTAAGACCTTTATCAATGATCTGGATGAAGGGATTGAGTGTGCCCTCAGTAAGTTTGCAGATGATACCAAATTGGGTGGGAGTGTCGATCTGCTTGAGGGTAGGAAGGTTCTGCAGAGGGACCTGGACAGGCTGATCGATGGGCTGGGGCCAATTGCATGAGGTTCAACAAGGCCAAGTGCTGGGTCCTGCACTTTGGTCACAACAACCCCATGCAACGCTACAGGCTTGGGGAAGAGTGGCTGGAAAGCTGCCCAGATGAAAAGGACCTGGGGATGCTGGTTGACAGCCAGCTGAATATGAGCTGGCAGTGTGCCAAGGTGGCCAAGAAAGCCAACAGCATCCTGGCTTGTATCAGAAATAGTGTGGCCAGGAGGACTAGGGAAGTGATCGTGCCCCTGTACTCAGCACTGGTGAGGCCGCACCTCGAATACTGTGTTCAGTTTTGGGCCCCTCACTACAAGAGAGACATTGAGGTGCTGGAGCGTGTCCAGAGAAGGGCAACAAAGCTGGTGAAGAGTCTAGAGAACAAGTCTTATGAGGAGCGGCTGAAGGAACTGGGATTGTTCAGTCTGGAGAAGCGGAGGCTGAGGAGAGACCTTATTGCTCTCTACAACTACCTGAAAGGAGGTTGTAGAGAGGTGGGGGTCAGTCTCTTCTCCCAAGTAACTAGTGATAGGACCTGAGGAAATGGCCTCAAGTTGCATCAGGAGAGGTTTAGATTGGATATTAGGAAAAATTTCTTTACTGAAAGGGTGGTGAAGCATTGGAACAGGCTGCCCAGAGAGGTGGTGGAGTCACCATCCCTGGAGGAGTTCAAAAAAGGTGTAGACGTGGCACTTCAGGACATGGTTTAGTAGGCATGGAGGTGTTGGGTTGACGGTTGGACTAGATGATCTTAGAGGTCTTTTCCAACCTTAATGATTCTATGATTCTAAGAATGCAGCATTGCACTTTTCGAAGGACTAATATATTTTCAATATTTGTTGATTTTATGCCAGTAAGAAGTTAAGAGAGACAGAGGGATTATCCTTCAGATGTGTTCCTTCCACAATAAATAAGTAAATACAGACCCTATGACATCCTGCTTTTGCTCTGAAGTTATTTCATCTTGGTAATGTTTCAAAATTGCAGTGCTTTTTTACTAAATAGATTTGTGTAATCTAAAGATTGAAAAAAAAATAGACATCTTAAAATGTCTTGGGATACCTACTTTGTTTTGTGATATCTAAAGTATGATTTCTGTTACGGTTGGCTAGTTGCTCAGGTCTCTTTTCACTAGACTGTTCCAAGCTATCAGAAAACTCAGTAAATTGGGGGGTGGTGGTGGTGGTGGTGTATGCTAGTTTTACTGACAGTGTCAGCCTTCAGCCTAACAGTGTTAAAGGAGATTAGGTCACCCTTAGATGGTTGCAATACAACACACAGTGGTTTGTCTTCAAATGATTTGTCTTTGGAAAAGGGTAGTGCTTAAAAATGATTGTTTAAACATCCTTTCACAATTTATCCATTGCAGTTACAGATCATGTCTGATGATGCAATTATGATTAAAAATGGAGAACTATAGAACAAATAAACTCAGTTTTTTAAAATAATTTTATGTGTTTGGATGGATTAGTTGTACCGGCATGTTTTTAGAATAAGGTAATTCAAGTTGAGACAAAATAGTAGTTCATCTTTCTAGAATATAATTTCATTAGTTCAGCTCAAAAATAAATTTTTCTCTTAAATGTGACAACTGTAGGAAGTAGCACTTTAGAGTAAGCAAATAGGTCTATAACTCGATCCTCTCCCTGTGAGCACAAACACTTCAGATTTTGTTAAATGTATGGAGAATACTGCAGCATAGAAGTACTAGCAGTCAGCTTTGTTGTCATCGAAGAAATTTCACGTTCTCTTCAAGCTTGGAATTGATGGCCAGAACAGGCAGACAAGCATCAACATAGTTGTAAAAACTGGTTTATTTCTTAAAAATAAATACAAAAATATAAATATAAAACATTGGCAGATAGAATTTGATGAAATGAAGTTGCACAAACTTTTTTTTTTAAACCAGCTGCATATTACACTTATTAACACCACGTGTACATTTTGTTTTCATTTTAATGTACAGAACAGGACATATTGGATTTTTTCTTCTTTGCCATCTTAAAAGCTGAACTTGCAAGGATAGGACATGTACTTAACAGAAGCGGCTTGTACATGAGGTTGCTTAAGGGATTATCACCCTGTTCAAATTTCTGAAGGTAAGATATTGTTTATTTTACTAAATGGACAACACTGAATTTCCATAGCTTTGGCTCTTGGAAGGTGATTAAATAAAATACTGTATATATTCCAAGTGGCATCCTACTAGAAAGAATGAATAACATTAATGGACAACTTTAAAACAAATTTTAAAAGGAAACCATTGTGCTGAGTGGCAGGAAAATTTTCCTGAATGTTAAATACTGTTTAGTGCAGAAGGTGTCTGTAAAATTACTTCCGCTCAAAGGAAACAAAAATGTAGCCTACTGTAGGTTAAGAAGTGTCTTTGTCACTTTCTCCTCCACCATACATTTCAGCTAGCTTATTAAACCGAGGGCCCCATTCTCGGAGGTAATCATAGTTTTGGTCTCCTTCAGTAGTACCCGACTCTAAGGAGCTCAAGGATTCAGCTATTGAATCATTTCCTTCATAGGCATAAGTTGCAAGCGAGTCATACGGTGGTGCAGAAGGATCAGTATCATGCTCTTTTAACCTTTGGTTAATGAAATCTCGGACATCTGTGTTATCTGGTGCTGAAGGAGTCCTCCTTGGTACAAATAACGTTTCAGGGATAATGTCTCGTCGAAGCTTCTTATCTTCGATAGCTGCAGGATTCCTCAGTGTGCCAATATCAAAGGCTTGGGTGTCTTCCTCTCCACCGCCTTCATCGTTATAACTCACAATGTTGTCTCTGATGTCCTCTTTAGAGAGGATCAAAGGCTCCTTCTTTCGTTGCCTCTTCAGAGCAGCAAACAGCACCACTATAACTTAAAGAGAGAAACAAATGGATAAAGATCTCTATTTAACAATTTCTTTGTAGCTAATCCACCAGGTACAAGAGCTTTATTTCAGCTACATTTCAGCAATTCATTTCTGTCTGATAAATGGATAAACACCTGTATCTATATTACGATAGCACAGTAAGGTCTATATCAAAATGTGCTATTTTGCACAAACGTGTGCTCTGCTTTACAGAACCATGAGCTTGTCAGCATGTTCCTTCTGTAACTTTAATGAGTTTTAAAATAGCCAGGTCTATTCTCAAGATCTTTTCCCTTTTTTAAGCTCAAAGTATACTGTTAAAAACTGGTTTTGAGGTGAATTATAGGTCATTAAGTGATATTCTGAAAAGCTCAAAATGGAGATTTTACAAAATTTACTTTTTATTATAGCACAGAAACCTCTGGATAGACAGTGCTTTCATATAGTAAAAATACTATTTACTGGCATATTCTGTGTGAAATATACACTGCATGTTGATTTTAGATAGTTACTTAAATAAAAAAGAGACATTCCCTCCAAAAAAATTTAAAATGAAAGACATGAAAGTGATTTTTGATTATGCTATTCCTCCTCTCTAATCTTTTTTGGATAACCTAACGAAAGAACAAAAATGAACTTCTGGTTGCACACTGATAGCTTTAACAGTCTGGGACTTGAATTTTTATTTACAATGTCCAATTCCCAGACAAACAGCTTTTGCCTTTTTTCTTTGTTTGTTTTAAGTTGCAGTTAAATTCTTCTTGCAAAAGCCATGATCATTAATTTTAGCAATCTGCACAGTTTTGCAAACTGAGTCAGGCCTGAAGCACTTGTTCATGGGGGGAAAGGTGCATTTTTTTTTCTTACCTAGCAGGATAATGATGCAGAGGAGAATGGCAACCAGTGCCCCTGTGCTGAGGCCAGCAGGGAGGAGCAAGGCCTCAGCGTTGCAGGACTGCATGTTCCCCCGGCTGTCACAGGCACACACTCGAATGGTCAGCGTGCCAGTGCTGCTCTGGATCGGGTAGTCGTTGTCGGATATCACCACTGGTAGAAGGTAAGTACTTATTTCATGTCGACTAAAGCCATTCCTTCTTGTCAAAATTCTGGCAGTGTTATCTAGATTGATTAAAATATACTGTTGTATAGTACATGAATATAAAAAGTGTGTAATTTATAGCACATGCAACCATCATGTTTTGTATCACTGGTAGCATTTTGAAACTGTTCCTGATATCATAGTGATATCTCTCTTTTCCTAATGACATTTCCATTTGATCAGAAAACTATAATTTTCTATGTACATCTGGCCTGCTCCTCCATGCCTCTATGGCACCTTCGAGTGTAATTGAAAAGAGCATTTCTCAAAGCTTAAAATGTTTTATAGATTAATGCATGCAGTGCATGACACAGTTCCAGTTCAGGGCTAAAACCCTGAAATGAAGTGGCCAACTGAGAAAAAATAACCTTCCACTTCACGCTGTTCAACAAGCACTCTGTTTTGAAAGATTCTTTTTATAGATCTTCCATGACGACACCCATGGGAATGCTATCTGTAAACTCAGTATGAGATTTTCCACACCAAAACACTTTCAACATACTGTAGAACAATGAATTATGTACCTTAGCACATGGAGTAGATTTTTTGGGGAAAAATTGTCTTAGGAATTCAGAAAATATGAAAGGCGGTAGGTATTCCTGCACAGTTTTGAGAAGTGAATTTACTAAACTGTATTTGTAGCAGACAAATCTTAGCTGTATGCAGTATACTTCAGCATCAAAGGTGTTCACTGAGTGGCCAGAGGGAAGGAAAGGAAGGGAAGGGAAGGAATGAATAACAGGGAGAGACTATTTAATATAGAGTTGGGGCCACAACACTAGAGTGTGAGACAACACTAGAGTTGCTAACTTTTTAGTCAAAAAGAGAGAAAATACAGATTTAGTTTCCATTAGAAGGAAAATTTATTTTTTCATCATACTCGTGGATCTCTTGAAGTAGGTGGTTAGCTGTCTTGCCAGCCAACTTCAGGCTGAATTAAAATAAGCCATGTGCAAAAAGAAAGAAAATAATTAGAGATAGAAATGAAATAACAAGGTCTATACCTCTATATACTCAGGACCTAGTCACCAGGATATAATCTTTGTTTAAAGTATTAAATGATATATTTTTTTCACAGCTTCTGTGATATGAAACATAGTTTTCCTTCATTGGTTTTGGGTATTTGTATGCTATTTTTTTTCACTCAACATCAAAACCTATGTGTCTGATGGATCTTTAAATACCTCTGCTGCTGGAGATTTTATAAGGTACCTAAACAATTTGATTTCAATTCTTCACTTTCTCTACTATTAGAATTTTTTTCTCTGTCTAACCTAAAATTCCTCATGTTGTTTGCAGACTATTACTTTCTGAAATCTTCATCAGGAAAAGAGGATTATTCCCATTGTCTTTATGCCTTTAACACATTTGAAGGCTGATATCATGTCCCCACTCACTTATTTCTTCTGTAATCTAGAGCCCTCTCAGTTAGTCATACAGATAATGAAGGCCAAAATGGGAGCATAATCCCGCTTTACCAAGAGAATCTTCGGAAAATTTTCTCTGATAAAGAAAGATTGACAAAGGATCAAAAGAAAAGCCAAAGTGGCTATGCACTCAGAGCCATTATTTTCATTAATGGTCAGAAAGAAGCAAAACAGAAGACCAGGGGAGTCAGAACTATATGACAGAAGGCTAAAGTGAAAAAACTGAACTTGTCAGCTGAAGCCATTTTTTAAACCTTTTTTGTCTCCTTCAGTCAAGTATTTCATTCGACTACTCACCCTAAGACAACACATTTACTGATTTTCTTTATAATTTGTTTTATCCCATTTTTGCCATGATAGTTTTTGCCTCCCTTACACAGATAAAAATGCAGAAGTCATAAACCACAAACATTCAGGTAAAATTGTTATTCTTGCGAGCAGCTGCTTCAACAGCTTTTCTACATATTAATAGACACCAAAAGCAAATATATTTCAGGAATATATGCCAGACAGCCAAGATAAAACTCCTTCCAGGAGAAGAGGCATGAATTTGGATATGAGGAATGAAATTTTGGATATAGAGGAATGAAAAAGGATAAAACTCCTTCCAGGAGAACAGGCATGAATTTTACCTTCATTATCCTGAACAGTGAAGTTAGGGTTAACGGCAGCTAAACTGAAGAAAAATTTTTGTCCACCAAGAGGATCATCTTTGTCTACTGCACTTATGGTTTGAATAAGCTGCAGGAAAAAAAGCAAGCAAACAAACAAGAAAAAAAAACAAATGCACCTAGGTTTTTGGTACAGCTGTCTGATTACTTTAAGTAGTCTAGAAGTGTTAAGACAACTTCATATTCAAACTATACACATATTGACTTAATCAATAGAACATATTAACTGAACAAATATTAAACAAGTGTATCATAGAAGTTGCTCCAACAAGAGCATCCATACATGTTTCATGTCGTGGTACACATACACATGTAAAATGGCCAGATTCTACCTTAGGCCTCCTCTATTTCTTTTTTTCAATAAGTATGTATATATATTTTTGTAACTACAAAGAGGACTAAACTTGCCAAAAATAGCTTTACCTTCAGCCTAGGTTGTTCGTGTTATTAATCTCTGATCCATCATTTTAAATTCAAATCAACAGATAAGACAGAAATTCAGAGGATATTTTATATTTTTGTAATAAAAATGGTATTTTATCAAATAGATGTTTCTGATAGGGAAGTTAAATTTTCAAATTAAATTTCAAAATAAAAACATTTGTTTCTAAACCAAGATTTTTCTATTTATTAGTATAGCAAAATACACCAATAAGATTCATCAGGTGAAAAATGCCAGTTAGATTATATATATGTATTACAACTCTTGAAAAACATTGTAGCATACTGTACAGATGCACCACCTCAGAGCTGGATGAGAATCTGGTGTCACAATTCTCAGAGTCAGCTGCATCAGGTCAGTTCAATACATGGATTGAGTGCTTTCTGCAATGCCTACCAAAAAGTTTGGGTATTCTGGGGGGAAGTAATGGCAAGCCCTTTATCAACATTTGTTTATCTGCCAGGTAAATGAATGTGTGGGTTTTTTCACTGAAGTTTCTGTATATAAGGGTGGCAAAATGTCATTTCCCAGACAAAATACAATTTTTGACGTCTTTATTGCTTTATTTCAGAGTGTTTTTTTTATACTGTAGCAATAAAAACTGTACCTATGGCTGAATTTTTGTGTGTGCATGCATGAACGTTCAGTTATGTTCTTAAGTTTAACTTCCAAAAATAGTTTAATCTTTAGCCTAGGTCATTTTTATTCTCCATTTCTGATCCATCATTTTAAATTGTAGTGTTTTTTCAAGCATGGAATTACATTTAATTTTTGACACTACTCCTTCCCTGTGGCATATTTGTTAAACCCTGTTTGGTTTTCCTCTCCCAGTTCTTCCAAATACAGCCATTTCTCTCCATATAACAGCTTTTGTCAGGATTATCATCTTTAACAATTGCAATGTACTCTTGTTTGCCTTAACAAATGCGTGATTAACTCCCAACTTCTGTCTTGTCCATCCAGAATACAGCAACAAATTTCTTCATGAAACAAGGGTTAGATTTATTTTAATACAGCAGCTTGCTTGCTTTCTCAACTGGAGTTGTCTTTCTCTAAAGTTGTTTTCTCACATAAACCTCCAATAACTTACTGGATGAACAAAACAGATAATACAAACATAGAATATTATTTGTTTTTAAAGAGTGAAACTTTTAATTATTTAGTGAGTTATTAGCAAATAAATCTTTAGAGATTTTTGTAAAATTAAGTCAAGAAAACACTAGTCTGTTTTACTTCACAGGTGGAGATCATGAATGCAGTCAGTTGTTGGTGTTAAGTTGATGAAAATCAACTCCTCCACTTCTGAGTGTCCATAACCATAGTTTAAAAGGAGTATGTGGAATTTTTTATAGCCTAAAATCTTTTCCAGTTTACAGGAATTGTTCATCTACTATGGCACTGCCAACCAGAGTCCCTTAGCATAACAACAAACAGCAAGAAAATATCTCCTATTAATTCCCCCATTCATCATTTGTTAGAATCATAGAATCATAGAGTAATTTAGGTTAGAAAAGACCTTCAAGATCATCGAGTCCAACTGTTAACACTGCCAAGTCCACCACTAATCCATGTCCCTAAGCACCACGTCTACACATCTTTTAAACCCCTTTAGGGATGGTGACTCAACCACTTCCCTGGGCAGCCTGTTCCAATGCTTGATAACCCTTTTGGTGAAGAAATTTTTCTTAATATCCAATTTAAACTTCCCCTGGTGCAACCTGAGGCCATTTCGTCTTGTCCTATCACTTGTTACTTGGGAAAAGAGACCAACAGCTGCCTCTACAATCTCCTTTCAGGTAGTTGTAGAAGGGAGGTTATAGCAAGGTGGGTGTTGTAGCAATTGAAGTTCTCTGGGAACTTTTCTGTTTAAATACTGATCATGTATAACCTTATGATATATTTTGCAAGCAAATTCAGCTAATTTGCTTACATTAGGGATGAAAAAAACCCCTGCTTGTGGGGGTTTTTTTGTTGCAAGCATCATTTATATATTAAAATGTAAGGATAATAAAAAAATGCCAGCAAACATCTGTCTGACTAAATATTATGCAGTTTCAAGTTATTTGCTATTACGTTTCTTTAAAAGGCAAAGTTTTAAGGATGATCTTAGTGAAACAATGTGTTTAGATACATAGTTGCATTTACAGCACCTCTACATTAAATTGTAACATACATCACAAACAAAAGCGAGATTTGTTTTGCTATTCTCAATTAGAACCTAAACTTTTATAAATTGTTTTGCAAATGAGGGTATTACCAGAAATTCACACGGCAAGTGCATTACTAGCTCTTTTTCAAATGAGGCCATGTACACATTCCAATAGAGCAAGTACTCATCATCTCTTGTGTGAGCCTGGAAAGTTCTTGCAGTATTGCTGGTGCACTCGAGTTCCTCCTGTATGTCATCACAAGGAACATGCTATTTACCAGATTGGAAGCTCAGTGTGGATGAAGTTCATTTAGAGTTGGCCTTCGGTCTTTGGAGGGAGCAGCACCTTCCTGTTAACTTTTTGAAGCACTGCAAGAACTTTTGTGCTCTTTCAAGGCCTGTACATGAAGCAAGCTTCAGACAACACATGGACACAACATACAAATGAGGAAGGGGGAAAGCAGATTCCTCTTGCATTGCCGGGAAGCAATAAAAGTACAGCTGTAGGCCATAGTCAATAATATAGGTTGTTTTGGTGATTTCTTTGCTTGCCTACTCCATCTCTCTTGCAGACAATGATAGCAGTATCACAGGTTTGGATGTTCTAAACAGGACATATTTGACTTGCTGATTGTTGACTTGAGCAAAAAGACTTATCACAACTTCTGTTTGAGAGTAGGTTGAGGTCTGGAATCCCTATCAGCTGCGTTGGTTTTTTGGGTTTTTTTTTGGTTGGTTTTTTTTTTTTTTTTTAGTCAAAATAGCTCTGTTGTACTTGTTTCCTCCACTCTCCTCTATTTCACCAGTTGTGATCAAAATGAAGGTGAGGAGACACTGAGGATCCCAGTGTGGCACAGGGAATTTTGTTTTTACAATTTTTTCAGACTAGCCATTGGGACTCTAACAGTTCTGCCTCTTCTCCAAGACTTGTCTAATCAACAATTGGGTTGGAGTCAGACCTTTCCATCCCATAGTGTTTGTATTGGACAGTTCTTTGTGTTTGACTCTTCCTTTTGCTCCCTAGTGCAAGCAATTGCAACATGTGACAGAAACTGTTTCCTAAGACTGATACATTATATTATCTTCCAGACTTTCAGTGTATTGTGCCTGCTTCTCCATGTCTTGTTCCTCTAGCATTCCAGTCTCAGCCATCTTGGGGCGCCTTATGGATCTCATGAAAGTGGGTCTTTCTTTGCTCAAATTTTTAATTATATTCACAAATCTAACCACTTTAAGCAGACTGTACCAAAGTCTGACAGGTAAATCTAATGACTCTACAATTTTTATCTGGTTATTATCCAGTTGTTTGTGGGCACAGAACTGATAGGAGTAATTAAGATTCTAACTAACCATAGGAGCTGTTTTGCACAAGCTTTCCCTTTTGCTCAGTTGCTAGGCAGCCACTTACAATACTATCTGTGTTTTACCAAACCTGGACTCATTCCTGAATCTTCAGGGACCAATAAAGCCTTCAGTATACTAATTTTTAGCCATTGCTTGCTTGACTCTGAACCTCTGGGCCATAATTGATGGCAGGGTAACTACTTAGAGTCTCTTAAATATATGCAAATCCATTTGAAGAAAAAAGAAACATTTCTGACTGGGTCACCTCTTTATTTGTAATCAATATGTACATTAGCAGCCCTTTCCATTTCTCAGTGGCTTTCAAATATAAACCTACAATTGAGAGGAACTGAAATGGCAGAGAGCAAACTGCCTTATAGGTCATCTACTACCCAGTGTTACATTGCAAATATAGACAACAGGTATTGCAGATAATCTGATACTGTTAATGTACACTTTTTTTATTTCTTAGTAAAACTGAACACTACTGAATCATTAAAGGTTTTAGTCCTCAGTTTCTTAAATTTGTCTATACCATTTTGTACTATGTTTTTAAAAAATGTAATTAAAAAAGCAGCAGTAACTATCCAGGAAAGAAGTACTTAAGTCTCATTAGAAAATCCTGTTTGGTTATAAGGGACCCTTTGAAGGAGGAAGTAAATATGATTAACTACTATTCCCCTGCCTTTCCATGAAAAACTGACTTAAGTCAGTCAAACCAGAATTGGTTCAAGAAACCTAGTGTGTTTATGTCATCTATGCTGAATTAAGATACAGGAAAAACAAAAAAAGAATAAATCTTTCATATTTTAAAATGTCATGGAAAGAGAATCCATGATGAGCTAGACTGATTTATAGAACACTGGGACATGTGAAAAGGGGGTGGGCACGTACAGATTTGGTAAAATGAAGGCTAATAACAGCAAGATTGTAACAAGCATGCTTGGAGACCCAAACAGATGAAAACACAACTTTCCTCATTACTTTTGAGGCTTTGAAAGGTGCAGGGAACCACGCTGTTTACCTGCTTCCTACCTCTGCCGCTGGCAGGTAGTCCTACAGAGAAAGGACATGATCTTTGAAAGGACCAGAATGCCACTGGGCACCCATGACGGTACAGGTCTGTTAATGCAAGGCCTATGTGATTTGGTATACGTTTGTTACTATTTTTAAATTTTATGTATATAACCCCCCAGACACACGTGTACATATATATTACAATGACCAGAGTAGGAGAAGATGGTGAACAGCTGAAGTGAAATAAAAGAAAACTAAACAGTTTCCCACTGAAACATGGCAACGCACTTGTGTCAGGTGCAGGTGCCCAGGTGCTGGCAGTGGCAGCAGCAGCGACAGTGGGGTCTGGAGGGGCGGCCTGTGAGGAGCGGCCGGGGCTGCCCCGTGCCGGACACAGCCGGTTCCAGCCGGCTCCAACGGCCCCACCGCAGGGCCCAGCTGAGCCCCTCAGCCACGGGCGGGCGCCTCGGGGAAAGCCTGGGGAAGGAAGGGCAAAACGCTGCCCGGCAGCCGGGGCTGAGGGAAACGGGGTGAGAAACAGCCCTGCGAGCCCCGAGGGGAGAGCAGGAGGAGGGCAGGAGCTGCTCCAGGCGCCCCGGCAGAGAGGCCCCTGCGGCCCCGGCAGAGACCCCGGTGGGGCGGGTGTTTCCCTGCAGCCCGCGGGAAGGCCCCAGGCTGGAGCAGGGGAGGGGGTGAGGAGGAAGGAGCAGCAGAGAGGAGCTGTTATGGACTGACTGCAGCCCCCCAATTCCCCATCCCCCTTGCACTGCTCAGGAGATGGAAGTAGAGGAGTAAAGGGGTGAAGGTGAGCCTGGGAAACAGGAAGGATGAAGGAAAGGTGTTTTAGTTCTTTTGTCTTTGTTTCTCACCATCCTACCCTATTTTTAACAGGCAGTAAATTAAATTAATTTTCCCCAAGTTGAGTCTGTTTTGCCCATGATGGTAATTGGTAAGTGATCTCCCCATCTTTATCTCAACCCATTTTCTTTTTCATCTTATTTTGTCCCCCTATCCCGTTGAGGAGGGAGGGAGTGGCTGGGTGGGTACCTGGCTGCTGTCCAAGTTCAGCTCATGCCTTCTTTTCTTTTGGCAGGGCATTTATAAAGGGAGAAGAAGGGCCCCTCTTCTGACTGTTGCTACAGGCAATATAAATATGCAGAAAAATACACTCGGCTTCCAAGTAAAATATCTCTAAAGTAGGACTGACTTCTACTTTCTGCACTAATTCCTGTCGTTTACATTAGAGTATCTTTGGAGGCTGGCTGCTGCGCTGCCAGAGGTGTGGTAGCTGGGAGCTGACAAAATCAGTGGGAGTCCATCTGCCCAGATGCCCAGCTCCTGGCTCTTCTCACCTGGAAGTGGAGGACAGCTGAACTTCTTTCTGTACAGGACTGCAGCAGTCTGAGCATTTCACTCCTTTCTTCCCTTCAACTCCTACTGAATCAGCCTTGTATAGCCCACATGAATGCCTGTGTCCCCTTTATGCGATCACACCAAGATTGTCCTCATTTTTGGGGGGTCGAAAGAACAACAGCCATCAAAATGGCATTCTGCCACAGGTGGTGCTTGTTTGCAGCTTGAGCTTTTTGGAACAGGGTATTCCCATTGTTTGGAAGGTCATGGTACGGTCTGACATCAACAGTAATAGCAAGCAGGAAAACAATCATGGACCCTTTGAGTCACTCAGACCCCCAAAATCACATTTCATAAAAACTACTCGCCCTCTGTCTCTTGCTATATATATATGCATATATCTGTATGTGTGAGTATATGTATACACACAAGCACATACTATAGATGTTAAGTACATATATGTGTGTATATATATTTTATACCTATTTCTGTATAAATTAAGTAAATGGAAGTTTTAAGGGAAAATAAAGAAACTGGAAAACTAATATTCATTAACGTGTCAGTAGGAAATAGGAAATATTTAAATGAATACCACAGAATTTGTGACTGATGAAGTATCATAATAGTTTCAGTGATCTAATGGAAGATTTAAATTTGATCATGGATCAAATGTAATTATGAAAACCTGAAAGGAAAGAAAAATAGCATAAATGTGGGAGGAACCAAACTTAGAGAACCATGTTCAGTATGGATTGATTAGATTCAATCCTTCAGGACAGACTGAATTCCAAAATAACAAGTCTTATTTATGGTCTACCAGTAAGCAAGAAGAATATAGTTACATTCAAATATATTATTCATGTTATCCTGCACTGCATTTTTTCTCTTCTTGTGAATAGTTTTCTTTAAACAATCATTTGCAACTCAGATTTTTTTTTAAAAAATATAATTATAGCCCTTTTAGTAAATTTGGCACTTTTTTCCTGATAAAGGAGACACTACTGAGCTCTATAAAAATTTCAATGAACATTAATGGATACATTCACTTATTTAGCTTCTCATTTATTAGTCATAAATGATTAGCGTGGGTTTTTCCAACTTTTTAACTGACAGCCTTTTCTGAATGTAAACAGAAAACCAGTGTAGTGCAGAAATAACTTCTATATTTATTTTTAAATTATATTGACCTCAATATTGTAGATAGCTCAGAAAAATTGAGTTCCTCAAAATATGTCTACATGAAAATATAACTGTTCTATCAAGCATTTCCTATATCCTCTATAGTTAGCAACCTGGACAGAACAGATTCTAAAACCTCAAACAGAGTACGATTTGTGAATTAATTAATTTCAATTTTTTTTTACCCAGGAAATTTTCTGTGAAACTGGAAGAGGAAAATTCAGTGTTCTACTTTTCCAGTTATTAATCCATATCTCATATTGAAAATGATTAAAATATTATTGTAGCATTTATAGAAGACACTACAATTGCCAGAAATTCTAGATGTTTACAGTGATTTCTATTTATCCAACAGCTTGAATTATCTTATAACTCTTATAGCAGACAAATGCCCTTGCTCAGTACTTTTAGATATTTTATGCTTTATAAATTTGGGCCTTTAATCCGCTGTTCTAATTTCCAGCTGATGTTACTTTAGAAAGAAGAATGGCAACCTGAATGTGACATTTGTAATACAACCTGAATGTCATACCTGTAGGACTCAAACAGTTAAGACAAGCTGGCACTTCTCCCAGGTTCTATTCAAAGGTGTTAAAATAATTGCACTGAGGTACTACTGCTACCATTTTAAAGGATTTATTATTGGCTGACTGTGCTCTGGGATATGCTGTGCTGTAATAGGAAAACAGTTTTTTAACAGTTCTAATAAGCAGTTGCTTATTAGGAACTAGATATTAAGCACTGCAGTCATTTCACTTAAATTGAAGTATATGTTCTGTAGCCTCTAAGAGGCAAAAGAAAATATTATGTTACCAGCTCAAAAAATGTATGTTTTGTATTTTCTTTTCAAAAGTTTTTGGTGCGATAATAAAAGATAAGCCTAACAATCGCAAAAAAAAAAAAAAAAAAAAGAAAAGGTGTGACAGATGTAGATGTCTGTAATCACCATCAGCATGGATTGAAATACATCTGAATTTTGCTATTTGAGAGTTATTGAAAATATAGATCAAATTTTTTAGTAGCTACATATAACATTTTACTTTGTGAAGATAATGGCAAAACAAGTTATGACCATGTCTCTTGGACATACCTAGTCAGGATTTAACAGTAGTACAGTGTTACGTAAAGAAAAGTGATAATTCACACATTGATGCTGTTGTAATATATTGATATTTCACTCTACGCCTCACCTACAGAGCTACTTTGCTTTCATTTTTAACATTTTAAAAGCTATTTTGGACATGATTTCTCCGAAGCAACAGGCAAGAATGATCTACAATTGAGTGCCGTAGCAAAACTGGATAGTGGAAAGTGTTTATGAAAGGCATACCTGTCCAGCTCTTGCATTTTCACAGACAAAAGTATCGTAGAATACAGCGAACTGTGGGGCATTGTCATTAACATCCAAAATTCTTACGTAGACAGGTACACGAGTAGTATCTTTGGGGTTGTCTGACAGGAGAAGAAAGAAGAAGAATGAGTTTATTTTCCTACTAAAAGTTTTTTTGTTTTCTTCCAAACTTCATGAGCAATAGACATGCAAAATTAGGTATGAAACTGGTCAAAATTTAGCATACAAACTTATACCAGGTAAGAATCAGACCTCCTGAAAAATAAGGAGGTGGTTTGCTTAGAGTAAAAAATAAATTAACATATTGGTATCTAGTGAGTAATTAAGCTTTTACATGAAAATAGGGGCTGCAACTGTTAATAATCTATGCAAATGTAGTATATGAAAATTATGCCCATTACTATCATGACGAATTTGATTATTTGGTGGGCTCGAGTATTATTCTGTTGTAAGGTTTTGATTTTTAATTTTAAAATTTTTTAAAATTTGTGATGTTTTGTTTTACACAGAAAAGATATTAGTGACTTTGTACATACATATTTTGAAAATTTTTCAAGCCTGACTTTCCTCTCTTGTGCCTTAATAAACTGGAAGAAATTCCAACATAGCCAATGAAAATATCCCCCATAAAATCAGGTAAAGAATTTTTAGAATCAGAGTTTTTATGTTTAAATTGCCTTAAAAAATATGAGTGTAGATATTCAGACCTTAGGTTACAAAACAAGAATAGTAACCTCCCCCTTGCCAAATGTCAAAACCCTAGTATTATCTAGAGTGCCCTCTCATTAGTATAGGTTAATTCAGGAATACAAGCGTCCCTGTTCCCGCTTGCTGATCTAGTTGCCATACCAAGAATCTGAAATAATGCCTGGGAGTAAAAAAGTGCAGCCATTTCTTGGAATTCTGCTGGCTGGCTGCTAAATACTATAAAATTTTGCAACTTTGGATATAGGAATAAGGATATAGGATAGGATAGGTAATAGGATATTGGATATAAGTAATAGGATAACTGGAATAGGATAAGTAACAGTAGAGATGATACAAAATAACTGGGTTTTTTTCCCCTTTTAAGCTGCTTCAAATAAAACAGTAAACATTTAGGAGTAGCTGGCATTAAGTTCACTTGTTATTAATAACACCTTTGGTAAAGAGTGTGATGTGTATCTTTTTGACATCCTGAATTGTTTAAAATGGCACGTTTAGGGCTCAGTTTTTCATAGCCTTTTCATTTGTATACTAACTTTCCAAATGAGTTCTAGTCTTAACGCTGCTGCCTCATTGTGTCATGTTTCACAGGTAATATTTTTAAAAATTTAAAGACCTAAATCTAATCTCCCCCTTCACTTCTTTCTTCAAAACTAACGTACCTCTTTGGAGAATGCTAGCTACTCCAACTAGGTCCAGAATGTAAATTTGCTCAAAGTATCCTGACAAGGAAGTAAGTTTAGCACTATGATATAAGCATACAAAGATACTAAGATTTTTCATTATAGAAATACTTCTGAAAAGTATTCTTACAACATTGGACAGCACTGTAAAGGATTATAAGCTCAGGACCATCCATCGCAAGAAAAAAAAATGTTTTAAAAAAAAAAAAAAGTACAGCTACCGTGTGTGCTCAATACAACCAGTCTATTGCTCTGGACTACAGAAATGGGGACAGGCAGGCTAAGAGTGGTTAATTGGCTGGACGTGATGTTCCATTTAGTTCTTTGTAGTGTAGTTCTTGCCAACCATGCTTCACTGCTGATCAGCAATTTTTTCTTTTTTTGACTGATGTAGAATTAACCCTAAAAAAACAGTGTCTTTAAAAGCAAGTGATCCTCACTAGCTGATTTCAAAGACCAGACCTTTGTCCCTTAGAACATTTTTTGTCAGGCATTTATTGATTAGAGTTAATCTCAATAATGTAGCAGGTTTATATGTACAGAGAGCTGATTTAAATAATCCAGGAAATGCTACAGCTTAGGGATCACATTGAACCTAATTTATAAGATGTGTTGATTCCAAGAGCTGTAGGTGTAGATACCATAGGAAGAGATAATGAAATTATTTCTAAGGAAATGAAGAAAATGATAGAGACAAAAACACAGATTACCATCCTGAACTCTGCTACTTTAACAGCAAAATCATGTCATTGTCCTCAAAGAAAAGGAAGAAAACAGAATTACTCCAGTGTTATTATTTATTTGGGTCACACTTCAGAAGTAACTTGGACATTAAAGGTCAGTGGTGGAAGTAGATGAGGAAAAAAGCAATGAGGAGACAGCTGCTATTAGCTACTCCCAATTACTTTCCCAGAATATCTAATAGAAGGGGGGTGGAGGGTGGGGAAGGAAGGGAGCTTTTTTCTCATGAAGTCACAGCTGTAACTTTGCAGTCTAAGGAAAACTGAAAGGAAAAAGAGACCAAATTGGCTTACTGATCTCAGCTGCTATAACGCTAAGATTGTGCCATTGTGATATCTCACGGTCAAGTGGCTTAGAAGTATAGATGGACCCATTTCCAGAATGAATATTAAATATCCTGTCAAGGTCAGTGTGACGATCCAGAGAAAACCTAAATATGATAAAGAAAGAAAACGTATTGTCAAATGATAGAAAATGGAACAAAGCATACGTTTTACAACAAGTCAATATAGCTTTTAGGTTTGTATGTTATATTACAAAGGTTAGTTTTGAGAAGACATGTATTTAGTTTCTATAAACATTTATGAAAATTCTCAAGGTTAGTTCCATAGAATGAGGAACAAAAATTGCAAAAATTTCATAAGTATGACACAATAATGTAAAATGTGATCATCTGAGATTTTATAGACATATGTGAGAATCACAAAAAATAAGTCAGAATTTCAATATAATAATTAAATAATTGTTTTAATCCTGAAAGGAAAATTGTCTTTGATGTAGTGTTCCTTCAGACTGAGACTGACAGCTAATTTATGAGCTTTTTAAAAGTATTGTGATAAACTCAGCTTCTACCCTTTAGGGTATATTAATTTACTAGAGATCAAGTTAAAAAAAAGCTCTATAAAAAGTTCACATGCAGAACTTTCACTTTCATGAATATACTGATGTTAAAGGACCTTATATGCTGCCATAGTTGCTATACTTTTGCAAGTAAAACTTCTACTAATACAATATGGCAGAATGTCAAACTAGAATCAGAATATTTATTTGTCCTCCATTTTTTCTAATATTTAACACTGCCTTCAAAGTTAGGATTGAACCTTTGATGTGGAATTAAATGTAGGATTTTGCGAAGTACAGAACATTTATCTAACTACCTGGCAGAATTGGGCCAAATTAAAAAAAAAAAAGTCTGCTAGTACTTGTACAGTACAATAGAAACAAATTGTTCATGTTTCTATAGACTTTTATAGTGATCTAAACAGTTCATAAAGTGTATCTGTTTTTACTTACAGTACTTAACTAAATTAAGCCAAATGAAAAAATGCTGTAATATGAAAATAGTGTCTATAACGTTTTGGTGGGTTTTGTTTGCTCACTCCACCACACGTGATAACATAAATATGTAAAACAAACAAACAAACAAAACCCCAACAAACAAGCTGACACCAAAATGAATACAAAAACAAAACAAAAAGAAATTAGAACAGCCAAAAAGACTTCTGAAAATGCAGGAAAGACTTGCTCAAAATAATTTTTTTACTACTAGCTGACTATAATAACTGTCAGTTAGAATTAAACAAAAACCTGCTATTTTTCAGAGGAATCATATTTAAAACTATTTTGCTTATATGATAAGCATTTGATTTTACTTCATCCATGGAAGGAGTTTTAATGAGGAAAAGAATTTATTTTGACAGCACTCTAGCTAACAGTTTTTCAGTAGGCAATAATCACTTCTCTAGCTAATGAGATCTATTCCACATTGTTCCATTAAAATTTCTACATCATTTGATAATAGCACATACTTATATCCCATCATATTACTTCTAATAGCCTACAAATGCTACCAAAATGATTATTTTCAGAAAATACCCCCATATTCATTGAACAGAAATGGAAATTAGTGCAACAGGAAGCTATTGGCACTCAATTTACAGGAAGCCTAACTTATATAGAATTTTAATAAACAAAACCTAATATTTTAAAATAAACAGCTAAACAGAAAAAAAATTAAAAACTGAATCAATTCTACAACCTGAAGCTGTAATATTATTTTTAATAGCAGTATTAAAGTATTATACAAACTGCCCTAATTTCAAAATATGACAACTTTCAAAATACTTTAGTTTAAATGTTGGCTATTCATTTCCAGGGTAAACACACAGTACTTTGCATTTAATATTGATATTGTAAGAAGTAAAAGCTTGTAAAAACTTATCCTAGGTAATTATTCTTTGAATGAATATACAAGGCTGCTTTGGAAGGTGAGGAACAGAGCAAATACTAAAGAGAATTTGATCTATGCTATGCAAATTGTTTTAAAGTTCTTGTCTTCAACTAGGTAGCATTAAATGAAAGCTAAAAGAAATGACTGTACTATGAAGAGCATTATCACACAGATCTTTGATTTTTTTCTTCAAGCGAACTAAATCTAGGTTCAATGGTCCCTTTCAATTTTTTAGAAATTTCTTTGCCCTTATTATTATTGGTTTGCTCCACCTGCCTCTTCTAAATTATGTTTTATAATGAGAATGAAAGAAATATCAACAGAACATAGAAAAATTATATAAAATAATCTTTAGGTTGCTACTCTGTGTAAATAATAGTGATGAGGGAACTACCTGACACAGTTCTTCAATTCAATAAGTTGTGTCAGAAACAAAATGAGCAAAAGCTCCAAGTTTGTTCTTTTTCCAGTCACAATTAAGAAAATATGACTACTAAAATTGTCAGTTGTCTCATGCAATTAGAGTGGATAAATATGCAATGCTAAGTTATTTATATATTCTTAAATTTTAGAGGCTTGGTGTTATCTCCTGTATTTTCCATACACATGAATCACACAGGAAAAAAATTAGATTCAGTTTTATTTCCAAATCCAGTTTTACCACCTGGGCCTCGTTAAGAAGTATGTAGCAATTGACTTCAAAATCAGTAAATAAGGTTCTTTTGCCAGAATGTAATTTTGTACTTTGTTCAGTATTTCAGACAACACACATCCAACTTGGACAGCGTTGTCTTACCTGTTTCTTAAAGCTTATGCATTACAGAAAAACAAACAAAAATCCCCACACCAAGATATCGTTTACTACATTCAGCTAGATGCGATGTAGCATGTACCATCTAGTAGTATACATAGAAAAGATTTTTAAAGGTATTCATCTTTCAATGTCTAATTTCTTGGGGTATTCGAGCACACACAAAGATAATTTTATTCTGTATAGCAATCACTCTGACAAGCCTGCAAAGCAGGAGGCACCAACCAGAGATCTGCACTGCATACTTTCCAGGACTGACCAGAGGAAGCATTAGAAAGCTCTGTCCTGTTCCTGGGCCATAGACTGGTTTGGCACTTTTTCACAGTGTGAAGCAAGTAGTCCTGAAGAGCCTACTTGAAATCAATGTGCAATTTTATAAGTTTTCTGAGATTTAAAGTACTAGAAAATATTTGCTGTGTCTCTTGTGTGCAAGTGAATGGCTGTTCCCTGAGGTGTTTGGTGGCTTACTGATACCATCATTCTCAATTCTGTCTATCTCTGGGACACTAATAAATAACAGAAAAAAACATTAGCATCTTCTTCCTGTGTGCAATGTGTACGTGAAAATTCATGTTGTATTACTATTTCTCTTAATTTCTTTAGCAAATGATGTGTTTACAGAGACTGGAATATTACCTTATTGGACTTGAGGCCGAATCAGGATCCCGTGCCATTACAGTTCCTATTATTGTCCCCAACTCAATATCTTCATGCACTTCAAAAAGGTAAGAAGATCTGCTGAAGACAGGAGGTTCATCTACGTCTTCTACAGAGATTTTCACAATAGTTGTATCTTTGAAAGGCCCAAGATAATAGAAGCGTGGATCTACATGGGTATTCTCAGCTTCTACTTTCAAGGTATAAAGTCTTCTCGTCTCGTAGTCCAGTGGCTAAAAATGAAGACGATGATAAAGTTTATTAAATTACATTACATATTGGCAGATGTTGACTTATATACATAATGGAAACTGAAGAGGACTCAAGCCTTGTCAGATCTTGCCCTGGGTTGGGGGAACCTCAATACAGTTCAAATTTTCCACAGCATAGGAATCACTTTCTCCAGTAAGAAACTTCCATTGTTTTTGGAGGAAGTTTCTCTTCCTAAATATTATATGAATTATTATAGCACCAATGACAAAAAGATTTTCAGTGCAAATTTACCAATTATTTAGTGAATTTTGCAGCTGTTTCACAAGCATATGGATTTGAAACAATCATACAAGCTTTTAAAATACTTGAAATACAGACTTGAAATACTGACATTTCAGAACAAGGTACTTACTACTAATATTTCTCAGGAAATACTATAAACTCTTGGATACTCAGAATGGCCTGAGTATCCTTATTGTCAAACAAATGTAGCTGGCTTTAAATACCAGGAATGTTTTAGGTTTCTTTTAAAGAGTGAGCGTGAGTCAAAGTTCTCTATATCTAGAGAAACAGTAAGAGCTTAATCTTGTTCCTTTTCATTTAATTTAATGAATCCAACATCAGAGATTTTTTTTGCAAAATAGATTTGACATTTTTGTCAGCAGTTCCTTTTTAAAATGGAATGAGAAAAGGTTCAGAGTTATAATTAGAAACCATTTTGGATAGAAAAGAACCTCTATTCCTTCAAATTTTTCTAACTGTCATAGATGAAAAGTGTTAGCTAATTAATGATACTGAGGAAATGAGCAAGCTGAGAATTTACCTTTCTGACGCAAAGAAGACTTCATTAACTCCCCCAAAATCTCAGGGAGATATCAAACTGGTGGTTTTCATTCATCAAAATGGGTGGTAGAAGACTTGTTTTTTCTGCCTAACTGCTTTTAAATACAAATTAATGTTCATGAAAGATGGCAGAGTGACAGCCTAGAAATGTAAATATTCTATTTAAGAGCAGAAAGATGCAGTTCAGTGAAAGAATGAGTTTCCCCACTGCCCCAAACTTGTTTTAAAAAAGTAGTTAGAGCAGAAGGGAGAATATCTATGTATGTAATTGAGAAATGCAACATAGTGCTGCTATTTTAGCTAGATCTGAGGCTATTGGTGTGTCTATGAAGTGCAGCATGCTGCTGTTAAGGCATGCTGACTTCATGCCTAGAAGCAAAGAAGCCATGTTAGTTCTGCTTTATTCTATTAGCTGTCTTAATTCGCCAGAAGGTGCACCATGCAGATGTAGTTAACCTGCTACTAGTACATTCATATCCAGTTTGGACATCTCTTCAGGCTACACTGCAAAACATGGACATAAACCACGTAGATTCCAATATATCACCAATAATGAACAAAACTGTTGCCCAAATATATGAAATTGCAGCAAAGCAATTATTTTGTCTGTGATAACTTGCATAGAAAAACTTGTATAGAAAAAGTTCTTTTGCAGCAGGTATTAAATTCAGACTTAGTAACTTAAGGGCTCAGTAAAGGAACACCAGCTATTTGTAGTTATTAACCATTGAAAACAGAAATGACAATCAATGTGGCTAAATAATAATAAAAAAGAGAATATTTTCATAAATGAACAAACTGAGCATATCTTCTTCCTTGCTAGTTAATACTGTTGTTTGTGCTAGCTGAATAAGCTGCTTATTTATCAATATGAGAAAGCATCCTGAAAATTGCAAAATGTGTCAGATTGCTAATGACAAAACAAGATCTTTTTCATTAGTATTTATTGGTGACATTTTTGGAGCTGCTGTGTTATAACTTACAAATTTTTTGTGCTTGATCCAGTTATTAGACTGTTTTTTCAAGACTGTATTGATATAATATAATAGCAGTCTGTGTGAAAAATTTGAAGCAAGCAAGAAAGGAGCATCTCAAGAGAAGCCTTCCCAAGCTTCTAGGAAAAGGAAAACTATTGGGCCCCAAACTTTGTATTTTCATTCCTTCCCAGGTAAATTACAATGCTGACTATGAGCATAGAAGAGAATAGAGATTAAAAAGGAACACACTCTGATCTTTGCTGAACTTTTCCTTGGTTGCCATTATCAAGAGATGTGGAGACATATTTTATAGTAGTCTCTAATTCGTTATTCTATATTTAAGGAGGTTTGTTTAAAAGCTAATATAAACAGTGTTTTATGTTAGAAATGCTGCCTGAACTCTTTAGAAACACATCTCAAAATCCCAAAGAAAAGGACTGAGGGACTTCTGGAAGGGAAATTTTTGAGGAGCAGGAGAATGGCATTTCTACATGTGAGATCTTACACCTCTGAAAGTGCTCTGAGATGCAAGACAGAGGGCTGAACTAAAGCTAGCTCTGAAACAGGGTTACTGTCATTATTCACTGCTTGTGTGTTAACCACCTGACATGCTGGAAACAGGAACAAAACAAACAATATAGCTTGCGACTCAGCTTCCATGAGTGTGTTGGTGTTCGGGCATACATTGGTCACCTAACTTGATGAGAATCTCCTAGATAAGGAAAACCTATGTCTCTCACTACTGAGTGAATTGTGTATTGCTTGCTGAAGAAAATAGGTTACATGAATACTAAAGAAGTCTGTATTTGAAATCACAGAGCTAATTAGTGCTAACACATTGGGGATGGTCCATTTTTTACATACTTTGCTGGCAATAATGCTTTAAAACTGTGCTGCGTCTCAGATATTGTTACCACCTATTATTTCCGGTTCATCTTAAAAGGAAATAGTACCGTTCAGTCACTGATGGGGGATGCTTGCAATTGTTAAGCTGTTAGAACACGTCATCTTATGACCCAAGCACTTTTTCCCATTGAACATTTGTGGCATAATGTTGACACCAAAATCATTTAGTGAATGTTGTTAATAGACACCTTTCGCACAGTTATGATGCCTTCCTGTGTGTCCTTCTGTGTCACAATATCAAACATATCTGTACCATCGCCATCCATAATTCTGTATTCTACTTCTGCATTTTTTCCAGTGTCTGCATCTGTGGCTTTGATGCTGCCAATGGCTGTCCCAACTGGGGAGGACTCAGGAATGCGGAGGTGGATGGTACCTGTCAAAGAGACAAAGAGCCACTCAGGAGTCCCACAAGCCATTACACATGCATTAAGTAACATTGTGTCACACAATAGCTGATTACATATTTTTGTCTATCTTTAACTCTAGAGAACTTGCCATTTAATACTGGGAGGATGGGCAAAATGTGAGGCAGAGAACTATGCAGGGGAAAACTTTAGGCAGGAGATTGCAAACAAAATCATAGAAAAACAAAATCATAGAAAAACAGGATTGAAAAGGACCTCTATTCTCCTATTTCAAAGAAGAATCAAGTATGTCTGTACATTTGTTGTCTATGTCATTCCTGAAACATCACCTGGAAAGACTGCTCTGTGTTCTTTTCAGGCTTCACTCTGCTTTTTTCCCCTTAATAGCTAAGGTCAATCTTTTGGGATATATTTTACATCTATTTTATCATGGAAGCAATACAAAGAACAGAATCCTCTGACTTCGCTGGCCAATTCTAAGCAGACAACTGACATTTCAGCTTTCAAAATTAGATAGTCAGATACGATATTAAATAAATTTGAATGACATCTTAATGCAGAGATAGGTTTTTGAAAATCCACAAGCAGAAGGTGTGCCTATACCTGTTAAAGCAGTTAATTCATACTTAAATAAGGCTTATGAACATTGCAATTTTGGTTTTGTGCTCCTTTTCTTAGCTCAATTGTATCCCTGTATTGTGGTGTCATTCAGCTGATAAAAACATAGAAATAAACCTGTCGTGTTTCAGACATGCTGCAATAAATTGAAATAAATATCTTACCATACATTTTAGTATTCTATGTCCTAGCCTTACTGTGAAAACTGTAAATAAGGGTTGAGATCTTTGATCCCATCTGTCAGAGCATACAGTAAGAAAACACGTGGGACACATAATGCACTATGAAGAATTCTCAGAAAAAGATTTTAAAATGAATGCAGATACAGCTGTCATTCCAAAGATGAAAGTTAAGTCATCAAAGCTTTATTGAAAAACATTTTCTTCTCTGGTGTTAGTTAAGTGTTCCAAGATTTGCTGTTTTAACTTAGAGACTTCCTAACGTAAGTAAAGTGAGTTAGAAAGATAGTTCAGTTAACAGTAACACAAAAGTGGAAGTGGTAAAGGCCAGCAACCACAACAGGGAAAAATTGAACAGGCTACCCGAAAGGCAGCACATATATTCCTTGTTACAAATAAGAAGTACAGAAAAGTTCATAAAGGCAGTTACTAGTTTTGTGCCATCAGGAAGAATCATGGGGAGAGAGCAGTGGCAAGGCAGTACAGGAAGGCCACTGGCAACATGATCTTATCTTCAGGAAAGCACAGGTGAGTCATGTGAGGATTATCAGTGTCTCATAACAGACTATATTACAAGCCAGCTACAGAGTGACAAAGGAACTGGTTTTGGTTTTAGGAACACTCACTGCAAAAAATCCTATTATTCATTGGGATGTTTGAGACTCTCTCTCATTCTACAGAACTATTTTTTTCTGTTCTGTTATACTATAGTTTGCCAAACCTAAAAAAATAAAGAAGCAAAAATTAAAAAAAAAAAACCACATTCACATATAGTTTGTAATTAAATGTTGAATGAAAAATATTGAAATTTATTTTCTTCATATAATTTTACATAAGCAGCTTTTGATATGAAACTGATATACAGCAGCAGAATTAATACTTTATGGCCATATACACTCCACATTCTATTGATATGAATTTATTTTTACTCAGTTACATTTTGGTGTTTCAAACGAGTGATTTTTCTTGCATTTGGTCTGACATTTTCATTACCTTTCTCTAATACCTAAATCTGTGTACTTTGCTACATTAGTATATAATCTCTCTGTAATCGCCTAATGGTTAAAAAAACAGAAGAAAAAATAGCCTCTGCTCACATTTAGTATTTATTCAGTACTATGTGAGACTATGGTGAAAGACCACTTTTTTTTCCCAATTAATATTTATATGTTATAATTAGTTTTATGGTGTCTCAACTATTCTCCACATTTTTTTTCTGGAGTGCTTAAAGCTACATCCCCAAGCTATGCCCTGTGGAGACTACTTTGATTCCCACTACAATACTCAACTCATTAATTTAGTCTACAAAGTGCTAAGAGCTCATATCTTGAATTGCTAATAAGGTAGTGGAAATAGAGAGTGTAAAATAACCAGAAGCCTATCATCTGAAAGATAATTTTATGTCTAACCTATCCATTTGTAGAAATCTCCACCATAGTATGAGACACTTAGTTTTATTATTTTTGTCACTGAAGACATGTAATGCATTGACTAAGTACAGGTTGCAGTGCAGCTTTAGACACTGTATCAGAACACAGACTACACCAAACCAGAATTATTCTTGCAAAACTCTGCTGTTAATCCTTTTTCTCTCACTTCTCTTCTTCCTCGAGGAGAGTAATTTACTGTTTGCATTTACTCCAGTGAGTGATGTTTTTTTCATTTGTCTGTGAGGAGTAAAAATGGGAGGATCAAGGAAAGTAAAAGCTTTTCCATATAGTAAGGAGAGTGGAAATCAGCTGGAAGACTAAAGTCTACACACTTGTGTCTGGAAATACTTCAGTCAGTCATAAAGAATGAAAAAGCAATCTTATTCATTTTAACCTTCTTCCCATTTACTCTTGAATAGGCACATAATGTAAAGGTAAATATTTTTATAGAGTAATACAGGCTATAGTCTCACAGGAGACATGGGCTGCCATAACTCAGATGCACTGAGCTTCAGTCAGACTCAGGCTCCTAAGTCCATAAAACACTGTTTCTATTTATCATTGGTCAACACCATCTCCTTACTTCTGAGAACACTTGGAAAGATGACAGCTGAAACAGAGATCCAATATATGAGGTATTTAATGGCCTTTCTGTGCAGAACCTTGATAACATTTTAAATTTTATCATGTTTCCTCAGAAGAACAGCCACTGCTACCTATATGTTTGTCAGGAGATCTTTAAGAAGAGAAAAATATTCTGAAGAGTCCTAGCTCTGTAGTCTAAACAACAGAAGATTAATGACTGTTTTGGTTTTTTTGAGAAAGTATGATAAAATACAGTATGTAGAATTTTCCACAATTCTAATATGAGTTTCTTGTGGGAGAATTTTAATCTATTATGAAACATTTTATTGAAACATGTAGCTGTAATATGCTACTGAGTCCTGTGAAAACATAATAGACATTTTAATATTTTTCCTGGTAATTTATAAATCTGATATGAATCTATCATATATATACATATATTCATATATTAGGTCTCACAAACCTAATACACATCTTTTTTTTACTAATGGAACAGAATAAGCATAATTTATCTTAATCAGTATCAATTCCAGTAGTCTCATTGAACTCTATTAAAATCGGGAATCATTATAATGTCTATTTGCATTTTGAGATTAAATATAAAGATTTTTTAAAAAGTCAATAGCTATTTTTATTTTCATATATTTAGTAAAATGAGTCAGCTTTATAAATGTTTTCATTTTCATTTCCAGTGAAACATACATTTATATCTAGCAAAGCTATTGGTAGAAAGTAGAGAGAAAAAGAAAACAAAACAACAATAAAAAAAAAGCATGACAGTAAGACTAAAAGTTTCTTTAAAGCAAAGATCACATCTGATTTACACTGACATTAGTAGAAAAATGCAGAGATATTTCTGGGATGCTACATCAGATCCTCATCTGACTCAAATATGATGCTGGACTGCCAGATAAGTAATGTAAAAATGGTCTAGAAAGTTGCTCCCATCATTCTAAGTATTAATTTAACACACTGTTTAGGAAACAAGGGAAAAAAAAAAGAAGAGCATAAATATGCATGTTTGATGCTTATATGCTGTTGTAAATTTAACTGTTGAAATTAGCTTTTCTGTAAAGCTTTGAACATGACACCTCTTTGAACAGTCTTCCTCAATCAGTCCCGAGAGGAGTAATACAGCATTCCTCACCTACACAGCACTGGAATTACCATAATCCTCTATATACAAATGGAAAGAGGAAAAATAATAAATAAAAAAGTTGTGGAAATACAAAGAACATAAAATGACAAATTAACAATAAATTCTTCCAGAATAAGGCCTGTGTGGAAATGCACAAACTGTTAAGTACTCATTTGTTCATGATTTTTCTATTTTGAGTGTGTATGTGAAATCACATGCTGATGAACATCTTAGGTAAACACATATATATTAACGACAATATTAAATTGAACAAAATTATGTACTCCATTTGTACCATAAAGAGCATGTTAAAATCAGAATAATTTGAAGCTGAATCTGTTATTTTGAGTGTGAAGGCTGATCACCAGTAACTACTGGATTCAGTGGAGTTATACAGAAGAAAAAATGGGTGGTGAGAATACTCTAAATCCTTTAGCTATTAAGTATGTCCAAACCATCTTGCAAATATTACAACTTCAGTATATGCAAAATGCTTCAAATGTATTTAAAATGCTTAACCTTTAACAAGTTTGATGTTACATAGTTTAATATTCCCATATTACATAGAGACCAAGACTGGTTTTATATTTTAGTTTGAGGATACAAATTCTTGATAGCTGTTCTATCAGAAGTTAAAAAGCATTATAAAAAGCTTTGGTAAACTTAAGCTGTAAAAAAAAAAAAGTTAAATGCCATTTACTATACTTTGGGAAATTTTCTATTAGGTTTTGTAGCACTATAACTGGAAAAGTACAAATCTGCTTGATTCCCTTCAAGTAATTTCTTTTCCATGTTCTTCATGATTAAATATTTAAGCACATACTACAATTCAAACATTTCTGCATATCTAGGATTACTACATGTTTTATTTTCCAGTGAGGGAGTATGTAGGATTTAAGCAATAGGTAAGGGAAAAGAAAAACATTGCTCTAATGCTCTTATGAGTCCACCTACCACCCCCTCCCATAGTACTGAAAAGTATTCCAGGTTTGCTGCAGTTATATTTGACCATGTAACAGTTTCCCTAACAAACAAATGCTGTAACATTTAATATACTGCTTTAATAATAGTGAATAAATCAGTACATAAGCCTTTTGTTCATGTGTGCCCCATAATCTAGATTTACTCTAAATTAAACCAGATGGTGATTGCTTAACTCTTTAGTTTGAAGCTTTTACAGTGCAAGGCAACTATTAAATGCAGCTTACTCTGGGGGAATCGAGGTGGATTGTCGTTGACATCAGTCAAAGTGATGTTCACGGTGGTGGTCCCTGATAATCCACCCATCTGGCCTCCCATGTCCTTTGCCTGGATAACTACTTGGTACTGCTCCCTGTTCTCTCTGTTCATGTTTGGCAAAGCAGTCCTGATGATGCCTTAAATAAATAAAGAAAAAAACAAAAATAGGTAATAGTCTCTTTATTTTTGATGTGCAGCAATCTGCTGCATTTTTTTGTATTAGTCTGTGAAATATATTTCTAAAATACTCATTTCATGTTTTAAAGTACAAATTTCTGTTCATAAGCTTTATAAATAGTCTTCAGTACAGGCTATCTGTTTGTTAAACAAACCTACATCAAAGCTTCCTTTCCAGTTTACATTTCATGCTAAAAATGATGCAAAGTATTTATGCACAAGGTTTATGACTAGAAAGAACATCTTTTATTAGTCCAAGTAGAACCATTAAGAAAAGAAGAACAAAATTTTCTAGGACACAAACCTTTCTTCTTGCCTTTATCAGAAATGTTGTTACTTAGATCCTTAAGCTATCAATAGCACCACTGTAAAGTTACTTATGCTTCATGGTGTCAGCTGTAATAACTCTAAGTTTTAAATTTATTATAAGAATTATAAATTATGAGGAAAAAAAGCAAGATATATTATTTCATTTCAGTTAGTTTTTTAAATTAATTTTTTAGGTGACCTAAGATTTTTAAAATGAAAGAAAATGTCTACAGTTCATGGTAAATAACAATTTTCCTGACCTGTTTCTGGTTCCACAGAGAAATATGGCTGTCCCTGAAGTATGCTGTAAATTACTCTGGCACTGTTTCCATATGAAGGGTCATCGGCATCAGTAGCTGTGACTTGCACGACAGAAGTACCTGAAACATCCAAAGTCAACTTAGTTTCACATGGTACTAGGTGGAGGTCCAAGAACATCAATTTCCATTCAAGCAGACTCCAAAGAAAATTTTGGCTAATGTCTGTTGGGCTTTTCAAAAATATTTATGATCTTATAGTCAACCAGGTACATTCTTCCCTATTTCAGGATCTCATTCTACATAAACTGAATCTAAACTTCCCTAATCCCACAAGCGTGATTAAGATCTAATTAGCAAATGTAAACAATAGCTATGGTTTTGAGCTGAATTTTTATCTTTACCCAGCTACAACAATTTCATACTTACGTACTCACTTCCTCTTTTCAGAAGACTTACTTGTTTTTATTAAAATAAATATCTGCTTTCCATTACTTAGAACAGATTTTTTTTTTTTGTCCAATGATGTCAACATGATATGAAACTACACACACAGAAACATGACAGAAAAAGATGATTAAATAGGTCATTGGAACTTGGGAAAAATTAGTCATCAATTCTCCCTACCTTCTAAGTGTTAATATAGATAGGTACTGTCAGAAGAAATATTGCCATATGGACTTTGAAATCTGCTGGCTATTTAGACTCCAGAAGTTTTTTAAATCTTAAGGACCATCTCTAAATTTTGGTGGAATATACCAGTCCTTCAAAACACGAAATGCTTACCATTGCCTCTGCCATTTCTTGCTGAATCAAAATAGTTTCTACATCCTGTTCAACTCTTCCACCTGAGAAATAAAGTATCAAGAAGGCTCTCCCCTATTGCACCTCCATAAAGTGTAGATATGGTTTTAAGTATATAGGAAAGAAGTGAAAAAAACAAGGAAAAGAAAATAAATCATCATATGCATGTGACTGGTTAGCCACAGGCTATTCTGAGGATCAGAAGGCTTTCAAACATATTTCTCCTTTTATCCCAATTCTTTCCCTCCACCAAATACTACCATATATTGTGAAATAAAGCACCTGTAAATCCACGCCACTTAGCACAACTATTTATTTCCTCGCATAGTTTGACCACATTACGTATTTATTCTAACCTACATAGAAAGGCAAATAGAAGTAAATGTTAAGCTTCCTCAGTTTGTTAGGGATTTCACAAGATGATGACAAATCTGCTTTTGACAAGTCAATTGTTCAATCGTGAACAATTGCGCCCAGTATCAATGGAATGAGCATGTGCCTAACTGTTAAATCAGAGATGAGTTCTCAGAAATGTTCAGTTTTCAACTGTTTTAGAACAGAAACACTTGTTTTAGGGAGTCCCTAAAAGTACTTGCATCTCATAAAGAAGGCATAATAGGCAAATTCCTGGTTATATTATTACTGATATTAAAATTGAATGAATCACTGATTTAACAGAACAAAGCCTCAAACACAAAACAAAATTTAAAAAAAAGATTAAAAATTGCTCCACAAGTATAGTGAAAAAAAAAAGAGAAAAATTATGAATACTTTCCACTGTCCTAATGATTGCTTTAGTGATCATCTAGACTAGGGCTGAAACTGAAAATCTGAACATCTTTAAAATATAAGATGTAAGAGTGGTAGAGCTGTCCCAAAAACTTAATCTGTTTCCAATTCACAAATGCCTTATACCTCCAGCCACACTGAACTCCATTTGTAGATATATGTCTATATAACTATTCTGTTAAAAGATACAGAGGCCTTTTTGTTGAATATATTTAAGTTCTGAGGAGTATTGCCTTGATTCTGAAATGCACTTTTTAGACCATCCTAGTATGTAGCAAACTGCAGTGCTAGAATGTATACTTGTTCCTAAAGAATATTTGCTCTAAAATGGCGAAGAGGTGTTGTGTAAAAGAAAGATAAGAACAAATCATGTTCAGTAACTTAAGTGCTGTGAGTAAAGGGAAAAAAAAAAGCAATAGAAAACAATCAAACGACCAAGTACACTGATCAACATGGCATTATCCAAGTAAAGTTTACAAGTCCTCCATTTCATATCCGTAAAAAAAGAGAATGGCCATCATCAAGGCATCTATCACAACAGCACAATGTATTAATCAGAAAAGTCTACATTGCAAACCCATGAAATGTGATATTTTGTCTCTATTACATGTAACTGAATTATTTCTTGTTCCTAATTTTCACCTTTCCTTCATATGTTCAAATTAGCAGTATTTATTAATAGGTCAATTGTATGAGATTTTTATTTCATTTTAGTTTAAAAAATCATGCAGAATCAACTTTGAAGGATAGTTTGGAAGAAAACTGAAGAACGTGTTTAATAGTTTTAAAATAAATTAAATTCATTTGTAATGTAATAAGGTGTCTAATAGTTACTGCTGCCTCAGTTATGAGTGTCATAATACACACATAATATATTAATTAATGCTATTTTAATAAACTTACACATGAAACAGAACAAATCATATCAGCTATCCTTCTCTCTAGCTGCAATGAACATGGTGCAAGGGCACCACTACACTTCTGCTTGCCATTCAGGATGCAGAAGTCACCACTTTGATCTTGGCCCTTGCTCATAAGAGGAAGAGAGACATGCTCTCTAGGCTTCTGCTGAGGGATCAGTGATTCCTATGAAAAACCTGACAGAAAACATCCAAAGAAGTGAACAGGAGGAGTATATCAGTATATCAGCTACGTTGTGTACAGCAACTGTCAAACCATCAGTTTATTTTGCTTTGCTTCAGTTCATTGAAGTCACTGGAGACCACTGATGCTCAATACTACAAATATATTGTTTGCTCTGGTCTGAAACCTGGACCAGAAACCCCAAGGCACTGAAGATGATCAGTCATGCTGGGGTTTAAAAACTACAGTGTGGGTGTGACTTAGTCAGCACTACTTGTTCTGGGCCTCGCTCTGTCTTTTACATAGGCACAGATTGCTTCTTATGAAGTTGGTAAGAGTCTTTGGCCTTCAGGATCTAAAGCCTAATCTGAACTCTATAGGAGGATATAAAGGAGACAGTGAGTGATAATATACTGGAGAATATGGCACCAGCTATGTTATCAATAAGACATATGAATTCTGTGATTTTCTCCTTGTATACTTGCAAATTTTATTATACAATAAACCAGAATTATACAGTGGTGAGCTAGGCCCAGAAATAAAACTGTCATTTGTCAGATTATTGTCGTTCTCAGAAGGCATATTTTAACATAATTTTAATTATAAAGTTTGAATCTCCCTAGGGTCTGGTACTATAATAGTAATTAATATATTTGGCCCTTTTTAATGTGTTCCTTGCAAGCATCTTCAAACACCATAACAGTATTAATAACTTTGACCTCACAATGCATTTATGATGTAGATGTATTAGATAAGAATCACTGAAAATAATTAGTTAGGAAAAGAACTCACAGAATATCCATTATAGAGCTGAATTTGAAACTTTTATTTCCTTTTCCTTGCTCCCAAATGAGTTATGAGAAATTTAACTACAGCAAGTACCCTCCCTTGTAAATTATCCATACAAATAACAAATCAAATTAATAGAAATTTTCTGCTCTTTGTAGTGGAAAAGAGAGGAAATAATGACACATGTTCTTCCCTGAAATAAACTATTTAATGAAGCAGAATAACAGAAGAAGAAGAAGTGGAAAAGGCTACATATTCAGAGAAGTTGATGTCAGAAAGGTCTTTGGCTACATGGCACTCCTGTAACTTGGAAAACAATACCCTGGAAACAAGCACATCACTGGATATTTCCAATTCTTTTAAGATGTCCCTTTAAAAAAAAAAAAAAGTTTAATCTTGGGGTTTTTTGGGGGGTTGTTTTGGGGTTTTTTTTTCCTTTTTTGTCCCCTCTCTTTATGGCAAAATTTGTGCACAGAATGAAATTGAAGCTTGTAAAAAAATCTAAAAATGTAATAGAATAATTTCAGTTTTTGAAATCTGTCATTATTGACATTATGAAATTATAAATCAGAAGATGCAAAAGGGTTTGGTGAGAGAACTATAAAAAAAAAAAGATTGAAAAAAATCTTTGTTAATAGGAAACAAGAAGGATGTGTTTTAAGATAAATGCTATGGCAGAGAGGACTAAGCATTGGGAATTGGTGGAACAGCACTAATGAGGGAGTGTACAGAAAGCCTAGGGAGAAAGCCAAGCAATAGTAGCTCTAAATGCTGTCTGAAGAGCAAGACAAAAAGATAACCACAGGTAGAGATGACAGGTTAACTGTGGGACACCCAACCTGTAGTTCACATGTAAACACAGAGGGAAGTTATATATTATGAAGTATCTATTGATATCCCTAATTCAGAAGCAGAAAAGACCAGCTAGGGTGCATGACAGGTAGTAGAAATAGCGCTGAAGATACAGGATGGAATAAAGATAAGGAATGATTAGAGAATATATAGGCTACAACAGATGAATAGAGAAACATCAACAATAAAAGATAGGATGTGATGATTAAAAAAGAAAAGGTCTAAATAGCAGAAAGTTTTGAAAGCTTGTCTAAAAGATACCAATAGGCAAAATCCACAGAAAAAGCTGTATAGAGGAAAACCTTTGAATGAGCAGAAAGAGATAGGTGAAGAATATGATGGACAGAACAGAAGATTGTAGTCAAAACCATAAGAATATACTGAGTCATAAACTTTGAAAGTAAGGAAAGGAAAAAAGTTAAAGAAGATAAAATATCTGGAAATTAGTACAAAGACTTCAGGAGAACAAGATGTCTTCTAGGATATTGACCCAACTGCAAGATCCTGAAGTTGAGCCATTTATCTCTGCCTTTACTATGATTAATAAGCAGCAGAAGAAAGATGAACAAGACAACAAAGAATATATGGGCCTTTGTCAAGACACTGTATTTGATAATAGAAATAACCACATTCTTAGGTATCCATCTTGCTAGTACCACAGCCTGAGGAAGAAATCAAAACTGCTCTTTCTGGTCTGAAAGTGGCTGGGGTATGGCTACATCATGATTTGATACCTTAAGGATAGGGACAGAGGGAGTAGATAAAGACTTAATAGTCTTTTTCTTACCTCCTGGCCCCCTTTGTAGTACCTTCTAGTACAGGGCATTTCAGGATGGAGCAAACCCTGCACTCCAAAGGATGCACAGTTTTCAATTGTTTCAAGCTGATGCTTCTTGCGTGGTTTTGCTACTTTTGCACTTCTTTTGATGCTTTTGGTGAACAAAGCAGGACATTAGGCAATGACAGCCTTCATTTATGAATTAGTAAAGAAATAATGGTGATTAAAAGTTTACCAATTTACTCAGTTATTAAGTAACAGATATGGTGGTAAAGTGATGAAATGAATGATATATGCAATCTTGCTCAGAACTTAAAATATATGAAGAGAAACCCCAATAGCTCTAAATTCTGGCTGCTATCTACATTATACAATGTAGCTCTCAAAGCAGTGAGTCAGAGTCATATGAGTAAACTTACATAGTATGATATGCTACCATGTCTGTCTCCCTTCTGGTATTCAGATGAGTGCATATAGAGTTAATATGAACATCTTATCACTGTGGTTGCAGTACAGATGTGTACAAATAGACAACACAGTTGCAAAACTGCAGAATAGTTGACTATTTTTTTGGCAGTTCTTAAAATAGAGATAAAATTAAGCCTATCCATTTGAAACAGCGATATTCAGTACTGGGATTGAGAGTGCAGGCACCAGGTGACAGCAGACGTCTTGAGAATGGAGTCCCAGAATAACATAGCAGAGGCCCCAAAGGCATAAATACAAGTTACAAGTTACTGGTCATATTACAGACTGACTTAAAGTACAACAAGGGAAAAAAGAACAAATATTAACATCTGTAAAACAGTCCTTGTATGGTGAAAATACAGGGAAGATAACTAGAGGATATAAAAGATGATGACAACCTCTACAAGAATTGGAATCAATGAACAAAAAGAATTGTTCCAGTGTTGTCTCCCCCCAGTAAAAGGCATGACATCTGATCAATATTACCATCTATCTGCAGCAGGTCCTCTTTCACCTTTGGTAGTGAAAGAGCCATGCCTTTTCATTTGCTATTCACTCCATTTTGCTATTATCACTCACCAACCAGACTTATATATAGAAAAATCTTTCTCTGTATAGTTGGTTTAAATAAATTGTAATTTTAAAAAGCAGTGTTTGTGTACGAGTATGTGTCTGTCCAGTGCTCCACCTGATAAAGTGACTGATAGTAAACTATCAAAGTTGAATGCACAGACAGAAGCAGGAGTGCAAGGCATTCTATAAACATATAGATACATTTTTAGTGAATTCTAGCATACAATCATAGAACCATAGAATATCTCAAGTTGGAAGCAATCCATAAGGATTATGGAGTCCAACTCCCTGCTCCTTGCAGGACTACGTAAAACTAAACCATATGATTAAGAGCACTGTCCAGTCGCTCCTTGAACTCTGACAGATTTGGTGCTGTGACCACTTCCCTGGGGAGCCTGTTCCAGTGACCGACCACGCTCTCAGTGAAGAATCTTTTCCTAATGTCCAATCTGAACTTCCCCTAAAGCAGCTTCATTCCATTTCCTCGTGTCCTATCATGGGTCACCAGAGAGGGGAGATCAGCACCTCCCCCCTCTGCTGCCCCCCTTGAGGAAGTTGTAGACTGCGATGAGGTCACCCCTCAGCCTTCTCTTCTCCAAGCTGAACAAGCCAAGTGACCTCAGCCATTCCTCATAAGTCTTGCCCTCGAGACCTTTCACCACCTTGGTTGCCCTCCTCTGGACACGCTCTAATAGTCTGATGTCCTTCTTATATTGAAGCACCCAAAACTGCAAACAGCACTCAAGGTGTGGCTGCACCAGTGCAGTGTAGAGTGGGACAATCACCTCCCTCGACCAGCTAGCTATGCTGTGCTTGATGCACCCCAGGACACAGTTGGCCCTTTTGGCTGCCAGGGCACACTGTTGACTCATATTCAAGTTGCCATCAACCCAAACCCCAAGATCGCTTTCCACGGGGCTGCTCTCCTGCCTCTCATCCCCCCAGTTTGTACATATAACCAGGATTACCCCACCCAGGTGGAGAATCCCACACTTTCTCTTGTTAAATTTCATACAGTTCATGGTTGCCCAGCTCTCTAGTGTGTCCAGATCTCTCTGTAAGGCCTCTCTACCCTCGAGGGAGTCCACAGCTCCTCCTAATTTAGTATCATAGGCAGACTTACTTAGTGTATGTTCGATTCCTGTGTCCAGATCATTTATAAAAACATTAAAGAACACTGGCCCTGAAATCAAGCCCTGGGGAATCCCACTGGTGACTGGCCACCAGCCTGATGTAACCACATTTACTATAACTCTTTAAGCCCGACCCATCAGCCAATTACTCACTCAACGTATTATGGACTTGTCCAGCTGTGTGCTGGACAGTTTATCCAGAAGGATACTGTGAGAGACAGTATCAAAAGCTTTGCTAAAATCCATAAACCCCACATCTGCTGGTTTCCCTTGGTCAACTAGATGGGTGACCTTGTCATAAAAGGAATTAAGTTGGTTAAGCAGGACTTTCCCCTCGTGAACCCGTGCTGGCTATGACCAATGACTGAGTTGCCTCTCAAGTGTTTTTCAGTAACTCCCAGAATAACCTTCTCCATGATTTTACCAGGCACTGAAGTGAGACTGCCAGGCCTGTAATTACCAGGGTCTTCCTTCTTTTCCTTCTTGAAAATTGGGACAACATTTGCCAGCTTCCAGTCAACTGGGACCTCTCCAGACTCCCAAGACTACAGAAAAATAACAGAGAGAGGTCCCACAATGACATCAGCCAGCTCTTTCAGTACCCTGCAGTGAATCCCATCGGGACCCATAGATTTATGTGCATCCAGCTGGAGCAGCAAGTCTTGAGCAAGTTCAGAGTCAGCTGGGAGTTTATCATCCCTCCAGTCACGGTCTTCCAATGAAGGTCTCTGGGGGTCCCAGGGCCCATCATCGGTGTTGAAGGCAGAGTGAAGAAGGCATTAAATGTCTCCGTTTTGTTTATGTCCCTATTTGTGAGGTGACCAACCTCATCAAGTAACGGACCAATGTTGTCTCTGATCCTCCTTTTGCTGTTTAACATATTTTAAAAAACCATTTTGTTGTCATTCACAGTGCCGGCCAGCTTGAAGTCTAATCGAGCTTTGGCCACACTAATTTTCTCCCTACAGTAGCGAACAGCATCTCTGTAGTCCTCCCATGTCGCCTGTCCTTGTTTTCCAAGGACACTTGTGTGAAAAGGAAGGTCCATACACTTTCCTTTTCCACCTAAGTTCTAGAAGAAGATCCCTGCTCATCCCAGCCTGCCTTCTGTCCCACTTGCTTGACTTCCAACAATTTGGAGTTACCTGCTCCTGTGCCCTTAAGCAATGACTCTTAAAAAGTGACCAGCATTTATGAACCCCAATACCTTCAAAAGCAGATTCCCAAGGGACCTTACTGACTAGCTCCTTCAGCTGCCCAAAGTCTTTTCTCCCCATATCCAGGGTCGAAGTTTTGCTGGCAGTTTTTCTCCTATTGCCATGTAGCTTGTTCTTTTAGAAGATTTTGCCCCTTCTCCATTCAGTCTTTAGTTTTGAGGTTGCAGAGTAGATCTATTTATGTTGGAAAATTAAATTAGTGTTATGAAGAAATGAATTAACTTTGAGGAATACCTTATAAAATCACATCATCCACTCATGGACCACAGGTGAACATATGCTTCTAGGGATCAGCCATAAAGCTAAAACTCATAAAGCTAAAAGCAATTTCTACCTATCAGGTAGTCAGCAGTCTAGCAGCTGAATGACCACATTTATAAACTCCAGGGACATGATAGATTTTAACCTAGTTACAATTCTCTAAATTATGGTCATTTTATTGACAGAATAAAGTCTATTCATTTCAGCACCACTATTTGTGCAAGATACACCATTTATATTCTAAATTAATCCAAGCTTTTTTTTTTTTTACCCATCAGTATAGTTTTTTGGATATTGTTCTTATCATCTTATCTCTTTTTCTTATCATGTTTTTATTTTGTTGCAGTGCAGCAAAATTTACACTGTCAAAATTTGTATGACCTATGTGGACATACAGATACACTGGAGCCTCACATCCTGAATATTTTAGAACCATTGAAATAATGTCTTGGATGTTTGAGAACACTTAACAAAAAGATGATCTTCATGTAATTGAGACTGACAAAATTAGGAATCAATAGATTATAACTGAATGTTATATAATAGCATAATATTTAATGAAAACACTGAATTATTTTCATAAAATCTTTCCAGGAATATTTTAAGCAATGCCTTCTGGAATTTATAGAAAGAACATGAGAAATAAAATGGAAGCTCTAAGACATTTTTTCAGCCCTACTGTAATCTTGCCATATGCCTCTAGAAAATGCAGCAATGCTCTTTCAAGATGCTCTGCCTGAAGTTATATACATATACTGAAATGCATGATTCTAGAGAACTGATCAGTAAAGTAATAAATCAGTATTAAATTTTGTTCTATTTTGGAACAGTAAAGAAAGAAGATTTTCGGTTCTCCTCTTTATGTGGACTAGTTTGATGGGATTCCAGTACAACCCTATGCAATAATCTGACAGATTTCTTGCCCTTTCTTTTTTTATTTTCCTTTGTACTAAAAACTGCTTGCTGAATGTTGGGACTTTTAAAAATTACTCAATCACAAACTAAAAGCAGATTGAGTTATCTTATTAAGAATAGTAAATTATTAGTATTATGCTTCCACACATTGCTGCACAGCTTTGCTGAGGCCATTCCCTTTCAATAATTATATATTTTCTTGCTCTTGTAACATTTTCCAAAGCCCAGGAAAGTAAGTACTAAAATGCCAATACCTTTATATATAAAACATCTCAACACATTGTTTGATCTAGTTCAGGCAATGTTAGTAATTAAAATAGTAATAATAGTCAAAAGAGGTATTGAAGTTATTGTGTGTTTTCTGAATATTTAGAAATTAGTATTATATCTACAGTTATACAATAAACAAGTGAATATTAATTTTTTAAAAATACTATCTATTTTTAAGATTTTCAGAATTCTTCCTAAAGAATTGTATGTACTAATTAATAATAGCTCATATTCCAAAATGCTATTGTTTATGAATCTGATCAGCTGGCATGATCCAGGCCACAACTTTGTAGTTAAGATAGGAACTGAAAATACATTGCAAACAGAAGAAAGATTAACTCAAACAGCTGTTTAAGATTCTTGAAGCTGCCATTCATGAGTGAGTTAAGGGAGGAATTGAAAGCACCAGAGGATTTGTCTATACACTAAAAAACTGAAAGCAAAGAGAATAGAAAGGGTGTCTACCTTCAGGCAGTGCATCAACAGCATGTGAGTAAACATATAACTCTCCTCAGCCACAGACAGAGTGAAAGCAGTGACAGCTCTCCATTCAGTGTTTATCATCACTGGGGATCTCCAGTGAAAATGAGAAGAAAAAGTCATTGAGCTTTCAACAGGCTAATTTAGTGATCTTAGAATAAGAGTTCTTAAGGAGGAGGGTGATTCACCATTAACTACTTTCTATTTATATTTATATTCCAAATCACTGTAAATTAATAATTTGAATATTCTAAGTAGAAATAGACCTCAAATAACAAAAACCTGTTTCCGGTTGCAATTCCAATATTTGAACAAAAAAACAAAATGAAAAATACTTAACCCATGAGGTAGAATTCCAAACATGACTGACTTTTCAGACGATGGGGAAATTATTCATGTAACATAGAGCAGGCATTTGTGCCTCAGTATAAAGCACTCACCCACTACTGACATTTCAGGAACACTAGCAGTGTAAATTTCTTCAGGAAACGTTGGTTCATTGTCATTGATGTCATGGATTTTGATGACAAACTCAGATTCAGGTTCCACCGGTCTCAGAGTTCTTCTATTAATAGCTTGGGCACGCAGGGTGTAAAAGGCTTTCTCTTCCCTGTCAATTCTCCGAGTAGCATGAATGTCACCTGTTTTCTCATCAATTATAAAAAGAGTACCAGCCCCATCTCCTGACAAAATGTATTTGAGGGATCCATCTCCCTTGTCCTGGTCAGAATGAAGCTGAAAAGGAAGAAAAATAAGAGCATTTTATTTAGAATTAGTGAAAAGGTGGTTGGGTTTTTTTTTTAATAATTATTAGATATTAAATCATTCTGCATGCAACAAACAGGTTTATCACCAACAAAACAAAGTAATTTTCAGTCACCATTGACTGACAGTCATGGTGTCATACTGAGGCACTTGTTTCCTAACTTAGCTCCAAGAATCTTTTAACTTGACTGTTGTGGCAGATTTTAGTTTTGCAGCAACACCTGTTCTCTGCTAAGAAACCTTTGCACCACAATTCTTAAAGAAGATCTTTATATTAATACTGACCTTTTCCTTCCTTGAAGAGATCTTATTAAAAATTCACAACCTGCTGTGCTAGTTGTAAATTCACTAAGCAGATAAAGGACATGGCAGAATACATGACAATTAAGGAAAATAGAACAACTGGTTCCATGTCATCATAATTTTTATTATTTTATTTCATATTATTTATATTTCTCCTAAATTGGAGAACATTTCATTTTAAGTCATTATCATTTTCACTCCATCAACTGATGTAAATAGCCTAAAGGAAAGAAACAAATTTATTGAGCATTCAGGATTGATTTAATACCCATTATATAAGTAATATAAAGCTTAACTTTATCTATTAATAACCTGTAGTACTGACTGACTTTAGTACATCCATAAAAAAAAAATTATTCAATTATGTTGCTTTGTTCAGTACAGTAATGTGTTTGGGTCATTTGATCTTTTGGATACATTTACCATAATTTCTCTCATCACCTTGTTGGAATGTTCCTTCCACTGTCATTGATTTCATAATTAACTGAAAGAATCTGGCATTCAGATTTATTTTCACCGTGAAACATGTACTTTTTTTATTTTTTGATTAAGCAGAAGGATCAAATCAAGTAGAAGCTCTGATTACAAAAATGAAGTGCAAATATATACAGACTTTTTAAAAATCACACTCAAAAAATATCAGAATGTTCCAAAAAGTTTAAAAGTTTAAGACAGAACTAGTGTATTTTTTTTCCTTTCTAAAAATAGTTATTTGAACACACATTTACAACATCAGTTAGAACTGCAATAAGTTCATATTTAGACATGTGAAGGGTTTTTGTTAATTTAAACTCACATTTCAGATAATGGAAAACATTATACAAGTAGCTTAGTATAAATATCCCCTTGGCATGCAGTCATGGAAATATTTCTCTTTTTCGTTTATGGTGCCCTGACATTGTCTTCCATAGCATCCATTTTAAGTCAGTATCACAGGTAGAATATTCAGCTATTAGGGTTTTGAATGTGGCTTTCCTTGCCTTTTGTGCTGAAACCAAACATACACAGTGGACTGGTGGAATAAGCTGAAGTCAAACAGTAAAATTCTCTGCCATGAAACATTTTCAAACACTGAATCTTTCCTACACACTTGCAATATGTGGAACAGAAGGAGCTCGTGGAATCTTGGATCGAAGCCTTTATGGTAGAAATTTTGAAAACTATCATTGTTCTGAACTTTTATTTTCTATATAAAGGTTTTCCTGTTTTCTTTCAGTTCAGAAATAAACCTTGAGAAACACTGTAAATATTTATCAAAGAATGACAAACTAAACTTTGCTTACATTAAATATGTGTATGTTTACTTTACAAAATAGACATTTTCTTACTACTTTATTTCTTTCTTTCTATAATAAAGAAATAGGAATCTCCACCAAACATGAAGAGTAGGAAAGTAGATGTTAAGAGAAATTTTTTTGCAAATAAATCCTATTCTTTATTTTCCTTCCATTTCTCTTGCTGACTTAAAACTGAAGGTTTGAAGCCATTCTCATTCCTCTTTTAGGGAAATAATTTTTACTGTAAACTTTAATCCCTCATGCTGCTCTCTTGATGGCCCATTAAAGTTGTGACCTTTCACCCATCTAAGTAACATTCTGTTTAGGGGACTGGACAGTATCTTGCAGGCTGTGGCCCATTTCATAATGTCATTTAGTGTAACTAGTGCTCAAAAGCCTTTTAAGTGTTTTCTTCTCCAGGTCTTCCTAGGATACCACCTTATCTTCAAAAACGTTTTGGTCCTAAGAGCTCGCTGGTGGTCCATGACAATTACATACAATGTTTTCACAGCAGAGTGGTGAAGAGCAGTTATAGGAGGCTGCTCTTCCTTAGACATGTGCACCAGAAATATAAAATAAAGGCCCATTTGAGCAAGAAAGACTTGGGGGGGGAATCTTTAAATGGGCACATTGTCATTTTCCCATATGCTTTCCAAAGTTAGATCTGGTAGTATAAATTCTTACAAAAGTTGACAATAGTACACTGAGGCTGCAGTGCCTGTTCTTTAAGTCAGAAAACAGTTAGCAGAGTCTGGCAAAATCCATTCTAATAAATTCTCTATCTCCAGAATAGCATAACCTCATGCAAACCATTCCCAGGAATAGTATTTGGCCAAATTTAACTCACAAATCATGCATAGAAATTGTTTTGGAGAGTGATATTTAATAAAAGCACGCCAGGAACTTGTAAAATAATTTAGCAATCCAAATAACCGCATTCTGTTGCCTGGCGCTAGAAGCACAAACACAGTGTAGCGAACAGAACTAAATCAGAAAATGAAGAAAACCCCTACATTACAAAATACGAAGCTTTTGAACAACTATATTTAGATCCAATTCAGGATGTAAAGATCTTTTAACATACTTATTTGTCTAATGTGTAAGGTACTATCAATGTTGACGGTTTTCCATTACTTCTCTTGTAGCTATGTGTGTGTCAAAAATTCTTACTAAGCTGACTTGGAAGTGAAAAATATTCTTTTTACACCACTCAAAAAATCATTAACTGCTTACCCCCACCAAATTCAAACTTTATAGTTTTTTTCCCACCTATATTAGCCAAAAGACTGGAAAGGGAGCTGAATATAAGATTTTGAGGCATGCACATAAAGGCTTTTAGGGAGCTGATAGTTCCACTTCAGAATAACATATTTATAAGGAATACCAACCTGCATAGTTTAGAAGAACACTTTAAGCTATAACACTTTGCATTTTCTAAAAAAGTTTAATAATTTCACTTTGGATTGGTAATCCAATTTAAATTTTATGTATAAACATAACAGTCCACAGTTATTGTAGAAAAATTTCAAGTTCAGAATGACATTGCAGAAGGTCTTCTTGGGGGATCAGGAAACACAAAGCTATAGATAAAATGAACAAGGCTTCCAGACATAATTAAAGGAGTGAATATATGTATTATATATAAGCAAGGAAAGAGAATACCTGTCATTTAATTTTCTTAGCTCTTAATTCAATACAGATGTTATTAGAGGAATCAAGATGGCTAAAGACCACCCTATGTGCTTGACAGCCTTGAACAGTGAATCTTTACCCAGCTCTGAAATGCATGAGCAGTGTGTCAATCAGCACTGCAAAGTTTTGTCATTTTACTCCAGTATTAAAAAAAGTTCTGCGAAATATTTCTGTGCTACTTTTAGTATAAAGTGTTTCCTATAGTTATTTTGGCTAATGGGCATCTGTGATTCATGTCAGCCAAGCTGAGAAATGGAGACATCTGTTTCATTTAGCAATTTTATTGCACAAAATGATCAGCTGTGAAGATGTGGTTTTGTTTTCATATCTGTTACTGATATTTTGCAAACTCTCGTTTCAGTGAATATCTTGCTGTTCTTCCACAGAAATACTTCCCTTTTCAGTTGTCAGTTGTATACATACTTTATATATAATTTTTCTCACTGTATAGAAAATCAGAATGTCTGTTGGTTTTATTTTATATAGCCCTGTTTTATCATACAGTAATTGCAATTACTGTGAAAGACAATTTTGCATATTTGGTCATCTATCTAAACTGGTTGAACAAACTTTTAAATTGAGAAGGATTTCATATGAATTAAAAACAAAGGTATTGCTAAACAGAAGATAATTAATATTTAGAAGGGTAACAAAATGAAGTATTATGTGAACACTTAAAAAACAAAGTGAGTTACCAATCCAAGACAGAAAGAAAAACAGTTTTTAAAAGATGGATTTATTTTTTATTCAATTACAATAAAAATGGAGTTAATTAATATATATTACCTTGTTTTTCAAGATAAATGCAACCATAAATAAAATGAGTTAATGAAAAGATGCCACAACCAAATTCAGCTCAATATCTTTTTAGATCCGTAAAAGATCTTTGTAAAACATCTTTCAGAAGACTTTATAAGAACAACATAAAAATTCTGTTTTTAAAATTACTTGAAAATTACAACGTGGGAATTCTATGTTAATTTACTTCCAATTATTAAAGTCAAACCTGCCAATTACAGGATTGTGGGTTTTCTTTCCCCTCCCCCTATGAATTCCACCCAAGTCTGAAATCTCCTAATTGAATATAAAGGTTGTGGACTTTTTTTCTAATAGCATACAAAGTGTTAATCCTATTTTCACCAAAAAGTCAGAAGATGCTACTATGAAAAACAGAGAGCAGATTAGGCTAGTCAGACCCATTTTATCATAGAAACTACTTCTGGAATTTGAAATGATTTATGACAATACCAGATAAAGACTTTAAGATTTGTCATACCTATTTCTATTTGAATTTCAGATTCAGAAGTCCATCTATGAATTTTCAGTGATTGGTGTTCAGATAACTAGAGACCAGAATATGACTGTAGTAACAAACCAGCCTTTAGTTTGAATTCTTACTGTAAGCATTAATTCAGTTCAAGTTGGTTTTTTATCTTAATTTAATATGCTATTATGTATAGGAGACTTTCCAATACAGTTTACAGTTTTTTGTAGTCTTTACCAAATGACAGACTATTCCAATCTTATGTCACTAAACACATTTTTACTCTCCCACTTTATAATAGTAATTTTTATTTGTATAATCTAGAAAATGTTTTTTATACTTTTTCTGCAATATATTTGTCAACATTTCAATTTAATCCAAGTATCGCAATAACAATGAGTCCTCAGTACTCTCCTGAATTACTCTATCTTTTAGTTTTTAAAGGTTTTAAATATTTTAGATTTAGATCTCCTAATTCTGAGGACAAATTTCAGGGCAAATTGTAGGGCAAATTTTCAGGGCGATGCCAAAACACACCTGTGGAAGCATTCACAATTTCACTCTAAGTTTTCTACAGTACGTATTAAAATATTAACGCCTTCACTGGATACTTTGTGGAATAATAATGATAGTCTCTCTAAACATAATCACAACAGTGGGCAGATTTGATCTGAAATCACCAGAGAATAATTGATATAGAATTCCCACAATTGCGATATTTATTTTAAACATCATGAACTGAAATATTAAATGATGCAGTTGTTTAACATTAGCTGCACTTATTCTAAAGGTTTTCAGACTAGCTCGTGTCCTGTGCAGTATTCTCTTAGTTGCCAGATTTAACTGTCATGGCTTTGAGCCAGATTTTATTCACCAAAGTGATTCACTTATTTCAATTTATCCTTAAGGTAACATTTAAAGCAACTCTCTTTAGTGATGCAAGAATTTGCACTAAGTTTTAATGAGACATGTCACACATTTAATTTTCTCACTCAGTTATACTGTCAATTTGCCACTCCTGTGCTATTGTGTGTTATTTAAAAGAAGAGATAAGTGGAAAGGAAAAAGGCACATTTGAAAAAGAAAATTTTGTGAGACTGGGAAAGATAAAGGGAGAGCAAAGTAAAATGGAAGCATAACAAGTAACGCAAGATGAGGAGTGCTCTGAAATTTTTTTGCTTTCTGAGAAGAAGCAACAAACAGAAATGAAAAACTCCAGTCTGCAGTGCATTTTCAGATTATATTAGTTTACTTGATTCATTGTCCAAAGGAAAGATAAAAATCATTGTTACCATTTGTATTGAGGACGATTACAGTAGTTCCTTGCTGTTCAAGATTTTTGTTTGTTCCTACCAATGATTTTAAATGGTAAGAGATAAATTAAAATTAATAGTATTTTTAGGGTTCCTTTACACATCCCTGGTGAAGCAATATCTATTAAAGGATTAGAAATATTATTTTCCCAGCTCCCCACAACCATCACTACCAAGTGATATCATCTGCAAGATAACCATCACTACCAAGTGATATCATCTGCAAGATTCTCAATTTCCACAAACTAATCGTACAGCAAAGGTATTTTTTCTTCACTAGGTTTGCATCTTTTCCCCATTATTGTAGAATCCTCCCCTTTATTCAAAGGGAGGATTCACAATCTGGAGAAGGTAGAAAGTCCTGTCACTGACAAAATCTTCTACGATTTCAGCTGAGAAAGGCAGTTTCTTTTTTTATGACACATCATATGAGCATCAGAGAGTCTTATATAGATGCACTGAGTCAATGTGCCAATAACTAAACTCCCTCCTCAAGCCAAGGTCTTTAGCTGATGTTCAGAGAGCTAGAACAAGAAAGTTTCGGCTTCATTAGACTGTTGCAGCTTCCACTCCAGAAGAATCACAAGCATTGAGCTAACATAAACTAGGGATTAATTGAATTTCATACACCAAAGAGTTCTTGCATGAGGCAATATGCATGTTCTCTTCCAATTTTAAAGTAATAAATACAGTCCCTACATCGGGTGAAGATAGAAAGGGGAGAACTGTCACTGAAACTGAAGTGCCCTTATTTTCTGGCAGCTTGGCCTAATACCTCCTGTAGATGACTGGGTATGAATAAGCAGAAGAGAATTATTGCGTTAAAGGGGAAAAAAAATCCTGATCTATGTCTGCTGTTCAGGTTCCCATTCATTAAAAAAGTGGACTAAACGAAGAAACATTCTTTGGTCCTACTCCTACTCAGCTTGATGTGGCACAAGCCTATATTCCTACTTCCATGAGTAGTCTCTGTACACTAACCTATGGTCTCAGGATGGAAATATGTCTGATAAGATTTTCCTCAGACTTGGGTTTTTTTTTAACATACATATTTTTCATGTTTTATGTTGTTTGGCTGATTCTGGACTAAAATAAAAATCTGTACTAAATATTGTATAAAGGATTAAGTAGTTTCCACAACAATCAATCTGTTCCACCAAGGAATGGCCTAGGAGGTCTAATATGTTAAAACAACACATATCTGTCATTTACTGAATTCAGAACAGCTTTTATGTATTTGAAAGCTTTGGGGTTTGTCTGTTTAGTTTTGGGGTTTTTTTTAAGGAAAAGTCGCCACTAATCCTCATGCTCTCTGCATTAATGACAACAAAGAGGTAATTAAGAAGCAATTTTAGGTTGGGTTTTTTTTTGTTAACAAGAATTTTTTTATTATAGTTTATATATGTTTTCCTAAAGTAGCCTAGTTATTGACAAAATAACCATTAAAACAGCATTAGCTTTTATATATCCTAATGTACAATTTGCACTATACATAAAAAGCATTGCATTTTTTTAAACAAATGCAGAACACCATTAAGAATAGTGATGCTTAGTTCATTTTGCCTACTGCTGGAGGCCATTTAAAAACACGTTAAACGTTGTTTCCAGCTGAAATCACTGTAACATGTAAATTGGTAAGAGCTGTGAAGATTTTCTACCTTTATTATGTGTGCATTTTCTCCTCATGAATATTCTAAAGTATACATAACTTTGGAAGAGATATACTTAGGGACAACAACAAATATATTACAGAGAACTGAATGACAATGTCTGTCAACCCAGGAAGTGGAAAATGTCAGCTAAGGTGGAGGGTATATATCAGAATCAAGGAATAAAAAACATTAAAGGGATATTTTAATAATCTCCAAAACAGTGATATCCATGATAATACAGTATTATTGTTAAATTTAACCCAGAGGAACGGAAGAGAGGGGAAAAAGAGAGAGTAGACATATTTTTCATATGTCTCGGGAAACTACTGATGAATCTGAACTGATGCTATATCTAATATTATAAGATTTCAAACAATGAGGGACAAAGATGTCTTAGATCAATCCTGGCTTCATTTTATATCCCAGTGAGATCAGTGGGACTGTTCAAGTAATAGATGCATAGTCCAGGAGAGATGTATTGCTATCTTATAACCCTACAGGGGTAGTCAAGGTATTAAAGGTAGATCTGTGAGAGAAGAGAGGTGGAACATGTATAAACCCTTAAATGCAACTCACATTTTTATTTGCCTATCAAATTTGTCTCTGCTTTTAGTAAATTATGAAATCCATTATTCTAGAGAATAGTATTCTCAAGAAAAATCCTACCTATATTCCAATTACTAAGTAAAGAAGTTATAGTTTAAATCACTATAGACAATTACATTACAGAATGGTTGTGGTTGGAAGGGACCTCTGAAAGTCATCTTGTCCAACCCACCCCTGCTCAAGCAAGGACATCTAGAGCCAGTTACGCAGGGCTGTGTCTAGACAGCTTTTGAATATCTCCAAGGATGGAGACGCCACAAGCTATCTGCGCAACCTATGCCAGTGCTCAGTCACTCTTACAGGATAAAAATTTTTCCTGATGTTCAGAGGGAACTTCCTGTGTTTCAGTTTGTGCCCATTGCCTCTTGTCCTGTCACTGGACGCCACTGAAAAGAGCCTGGCTCTGTCCTCTTTGCATCCTCCTTTCAGGTATTTTTGTACGTTAAGATCCATCCGCCCCCACCCCGAGCCTTCTCTTCTCCAGGGTGAACCGTCCTAGCTCTCAGCCTTTCTTCATAGGAGAGATGCTCCAGTCCCTTCATCATCTTAGTGGCCCTTTGCTGGACTTTCTCCAGTGCATCCATGTATCTCTTGTACTGGGGTGCCCAGAACAGGACACAGCACTCCAGGTGTGGCCTCACCAGTGTTGAGTAGAGGGGAAGGATCATCTCCCTTGACTTGCTGGCAATACTTTGCCTGATGCAGCCCAGGATACGATTAGCTTTCTTTGCAGCAGGGGCACATTGCTGGCTCATGTTCAGCCTGGTGTCCAGCAGAACCACCAAATCCTTTTCTGCCAAGCTGTTTTCTAGCTGGTCAACCCCCAGCATATACTTGGTGTCTGGGCTTGTTCCTCCCCAGGTGCAAGACTTTGCACTTCACCTTGTTGAACTTTATGTTGAACTTTATGAACTATATGAGGTTCCTGTCAGCCTGTCCAGGTCCAGCCTGTCCATTTCTCCAGCCTGTCCAGGTCCCTCTGGATGGCAGCATGACCCATCAGCCACTCCTCTCAATCTGGTGTCAGCAGCAAACGTGCTGAGGGTACACTCTGCCCCATCATCCAGGTCATTAAGGAAGATGTTAAACAGGACTGGACCCAGTATTGACCCCTGGGGTACACTGCTAGTTACTAACCTCCAACTAGACTTTGTGTCACTGATCATCACCCTCTGGACCTCACCATTAAGCCAGTTTTCAGTCCACCTCACAGTCTGCTCATCCAGCCCATACATCAACAGCTTCTCTACGAGGAGCTCATGGGAGACAGTGTCAAAGGCCTTACTGAAGTCCAGGTAGACAATATCCACTGCTCTCCCTTCATCTTCCAGGCCACTTGCTTTATCACAGAAGGTTATCGAGTTGGTCAAGCATGAATTCCCCTTGGTGAAGCCATGCTGACTACTCCAGATAATTTTCTTGTCCTTAATGTGCCTGGAAACGGCTTCCAGAATTAGCTGTTCCATCACCTTCCTGAGGATCGAGGTGAGGCTGACTGGCCTGTAGTTCCCTAGGTTCTCCTTCTTGCCCTTCTTGAAGATGGGGGTGACATTTGCTTTCCTTTAGTCTTTGGGTACTTCTCCCAGTCACCATGATCAGTCAAAGATTAATGAGAGTGGCCTTACAATGAATCTGCCAGCTCCCTCAGCACTCATGGGTGCATCCCATCAGGGCCCACGGACTTATGGAGGTCTAGTTTGCTCAAGTATTCCCTGGCCTGATCCTCTTTCACCAAGGATACATATTCCTTGCTCCAACCTTTCCACCTGGTCTCTGGGACCTGGGATTTCTGAAGGCTGGTCTTGCTAGTAAAGACTGAGGCAAAAGTGGCATTAGGTACTTCTGTCTTTTCCATGTCCTGTGTAGCCAGGTCCTCTGTCTCGTTGAGCAATGGGTCCACATTTCCCCTAGTCTGTCTTTTGTCTCCTATGTACTTGTAGAAGCCCTTCTTGTTGTCTTTGATATCCGTGGCCAGATTCAACTCCACTAGGGCTTTAGCTTTCCTAACTTCATCTCTGGATACTTGGCCAATGTTTCTGTATTCCTCCCAGGTTCCCTGTCCTTGCTTCCACCCTCTGTATGCTTCCTTTTTGTGTTTGAGTTTGGCCAGGAGCCCCTTGTTCATCCATACAGGCCTCCTGGCATTTTTGTCTGACTTCTTATTCATTGGATTGGAGCTCTCTTGAGCTTAGAGGAGGTCATCCTTGAATATTAACCAGCTTTTGTGGGCTTCTTTTCCCTCTAGGGCTTTATCCCATGGGACTCTTCCAAGCAGATCTTTGAAGAGACCAAAGTCTGCTCTCCTGAAGTCCAGGGTGGTGAGCTTGCTTTTCAGTCTTCTCCCTCCCATCAGGATCCTGAACTCCACCATCTCATGGTCACTGCAGCCAAGGCTGCCTTTGACCTTCACATTCTCAATGAGGCCCTCATTTTTGGTGAGTATGAGGTCCAGCAGAATACCTCTCCTTATTGGCTCCTCAATCACTTGGAGGAAGAAGTTATCAGTGCACTCCAGGAACCTCCTGGATTCCTTATGTTCTGCTGTGTAGTTTCTCCAACAGATATCAGGGTGTTTGAAATCCCCCATGAGGACCAGGGCCTGTGAATGTGAGGCAGTTCCTATCTGTCTTTAGAGGACATCATCCACTTGTTCTTCCTGGTCAGGTGGCCTATAGCAGACACCCACTATAATGTCACCTTTGCCTGTCCTCTCTTTAATACTAACCCATAAACTCTCTGTTGGCTCCTCTTCCATCCCCAGCAGAGCTCCAAGCACTCTAGCTGCTCTCTCACATAAAGTGCAACTCCATCATCTCCTTGTCTTCCTTTCCTGTCCTTCCTAAAGAGCCTGTATCCCTTCATTGCAACACTCCAGTCATGGGAGCTATCCCTCCACATCTCTGTAATCCCAACAAGATCACAGCCCTGAAACTGCATGCAGATCTCTAATTCATTGTATTTATTCCCCATACCGCGTGCATTAGTATACAGACACTTAAGAGGGGAATCCCAGCATGTTGAATTCCCAGAGAGGGTTTGGGGGATTTGTCCACAACGGTGCCTTGTAGACACCTTGTGGGCACCTCAGTTACACAGGGAATTACAATTACATAGGGAAATATAACTGAATTTAATTGTCTTTGTATTAAGACTGGGTAGGTAGCTATAATTAAAATTTAAATTAAAACTTCTCCTACAAAAGCAGCATGGTTTACTCCTCTGTCAGACTGTAAGATACCAAAATAACCAGGTTTGGATATAAATCTTGGCACAAGTCATACAGAGCATTACACGTTATGTGTGTATACATACAAGCTTGGTATTCCTCATCAGCCTGGTATTCCTCAACTACTTTTACTGGAGACAGAAAGTCCATCCTGATCTTCACTGCTACAGATTAAGAACTGTGCTCCATAGTAATTACTTTCCCTTGCAATGTTAATTGCTGTTTTCAAAAATGTGTTCTGTGTACTACATCACTGATGAAAAATTATTTCTAACTTATGTGAACTCTGTTAATCAGCAGATATGCTCAGTTAATATTTCCATAAAGCTTCTATGACATTTGCTGGCATTTGTAAGACATCAGAAGCACTCTTTACCTAATCTCCTTTTTCATAATTTCCAATAAAATATACTATATTGGTTATGCTATTGGTGTTTGGGTTTTCTTTGTAGGATTTTTTTTTAACTCTGCTTGGTTTGGCATAAATTACTGCTTTACCATTTATACCAAAAGCCTCTGTTCTTTTTGTTTGGTCTATAGAACCACAGGGAGCTTTTGTATTCTCTTTTTTCCAGAATTAGGCCCAGTTTCATGAAGCGTTAGTTCTTGCCTTGTGCACTATTACCTCCTACTTTCTTCTTTTGTCAATAAAAAGTATTGTACACTATTCCTAGAAAACTTCCTAATCCTCTTTTATGGTACACAGTCTTACATGGCATTTGAAATAGTATTCCTTGCTCCTTCAGTGACTTTGTTTTCTATAGCACGTCCTTATCCCTTCCTAGCAAATACATCAATATTACTGAAATCTCTACCATTATTCTTAAATGATAAGCCTTGATTAATGCCATGCAGCTGTTTTCAGTGTCACACCGCTCAGTAGTCCTCCAGCTATTACATTTATTTTACTTGGCTTTTACTAGAAAACATGCCATTCCTGACAAATAGAGAATGGTCTGTCACATAACCTGACCTAACTAAAGAGATAATTAAGCAATCAGTTTCCCTATCTTCCAACTGTATTATTTATATAGCAGACTCATTATCCTTTTTGAATGACCTAAGACATCCTGCTGATTGCTAAAGGTATTTCTAAGTCCTCTGAGGAATCCTATGTGGATCTGGTATCCTCAGTAGCATCACCGTGTAAAAATGTGGCCATATTCCTGCACAGTAGTTCTTATAAATGACAGATATTTTTAAAGAAGTAAAGGAGTGGAGAGTTCTGTGAAATTTTACAAGTAAAAAAGTTAATATCAATTTACAAAAGTCCTGTATCTTTCCTGGCTCTGTCCCCTCCTAGTTGTATTTATTTGGTATTTGGCTGTATCCATTTAGCCTCTCCTGAAGCTCATGTATTCTATTTGTCACATTAATTTAGCATTTCAAAAGTACTTCCACTTCATTAAACGTTTTCCTAAATTTTAGTAACGTGGCCTGGAACACTGCATTACCCTATCTGTCTTTTCTGTTTCCTTCCTCAGAATGGATTGTTTCATGACATTTCTTTAAATTCATAGTTTTTAAAATACAAAATGTATATAGATCTTTCATTTTTTCTCCCTGTTTACTTCATCTCTTACACAATTGCATTAGTCATTATTCTCACTGTCAAAATTTAAAATATCAATATAATTTTTATCATTTAGTATTAAGCTAGATAATTTATAACATTGATTACCTAGGTAGTAATAGTTGTTAATTATTATATTCACTCCAAAATAATATTTCTTAAATATTTCCACTTCCTAAAGATCCCATTTGTAGTGGAATTAGCAATCATAAACATGGAGACTCAGAAATTTTAATTTATTCATATTTTACATCAAATGCCATACCTCAAAAAAGGATATGTAGAAGTTCTCGTTGGAAGATGGGGTTCTTAATACAGAAGGAAGAAATCTTTATTACTACTTCATGTCTCTGCATATCAAGTGTAATTTATCCTACTAATCACTGTATTGTAGCATATGAACTTCTAAATTAGATATAATTACAAAAAACTATTAAAACTTTTTACGAAGAAAACCCAGAAAAGCATTTCATAACATAAACCAGGTTATAAACTAAATGGGAAGAAAGAGAGGTTGCTTCTTTACTCAGCTGTTTTTGGATGAGGAAGAGACAAAGTATTCTGCATGATCATCTCTACTGTATCATGTAGCCACATTACAAAATACTCAGAATGGCAATCTTCCAAGTTCTTCTACAAAGTAGGTTTTCGGTTTTGTTGGTTTTTTTTTTTTTCCACTATAGTTTCACCGTAAAATATTTCAAATCATCAAGTCCAACCTCTATTTCCAACCTTTTTGTCTTAATAAATGTCATTTGCTTGAGAATTATTTAGAAAGGACATCCATTCTTTGGGTAATAAAAAAAAATCAGAAGTCACCAAAATATTGGCAATAAAGGACAGTATGATTACCTCGAACTTTATATCAAGAGGAAACTTAATATGTTCATGTCTTCCCACCACTGCTTTGAGATATATATGTAGGCAAGCTGAAAGGAAAGGCAGGCTCAAAGGAAGTTCAAAAGCAGAGAGAGCACGTACACTTTTGACTAAATAAAAATGACCCAAGAAAAGTTAATTTGGTGTGGGTCTGCACTGAATGTAAAACAATAATACTAAATCCAGGTAGCATAACTGGACTGAATACCAGAAATGTAGGAAATAGAAGAAAGGCACAGAGTATCAGTGTAAGCCAATATGAAGGAGTAAGGCTTTTCTACAACTCTGAAAACGGCAACAGAAGAAATAAACAGAATTGCAATTGAGCACTGAGGTTTTCTTCAATTTTTATATATTCTTGAAAGTATCCAGAATTTTTTCCCACAGAAATTTTGTGTGTCCAGCCATCTGATTCTTCAGTGCAGGCAGTAATCCTTGCAACTATATAGTTTTCAAAACTACAATATCATGAATATCCCAGAACATACAGTTCCTTCTTTCAGCTCATATTTTCCATCTAGATGCTTGCATACAGTCTGTTTGGATATGCCCTTTAGCAAGCCAAGCCACCTAATTATTCATTAATGCCTTTCTAAGTTTTTAGGTGTGTTCAGACATGTAAGGTACCTTGCACATCCATTTCAGGCACCTGGATGATCTGTGAATTTGGTCTTTGAAATGAAAACAAGACAGCTTCTGTTCTCAGACATGAAGAGTATATGAACTCACCTATGGTAGCACATTTAAAATTGCTACAGACCAAAATATTATCAATTAGAGGGCAATTTTCCCCCTCAGTGGTCCAGTCCTTTAACACTCAAGTAAATAGCTGTTAAAAGACTAGGAAACAGAAATAATTTAGTTTGAGGAAGTAACACGAATGAGTTGAACAATGATGTTTGGTTAGTCCTGCAAACAAATCCTACTCTGTCTGGCAGGGACTTCAGATACATTGACTGTATAGCTACTTACTGCCTCAAAACAGAAGGCATTGGAGGGTTTGAAAGTACTTGCCATTACAGCCTTTTTGGTTCAGCTTATTTTTAATTATCTTCAAAGACAAAACCACTCATAAATATAAGGAAAAGCTTCCAGCAGGAAGACATTTTAAAGGGTAAACATCAACTTTTAACTTCTTAGAACTCTCTCCCTCATGGGTATGTTGTTGCAAGTCACCGATTTTGCCTCAGTATTACCCCTGGCTCTTCCTTGCTATCTGTGTATATAGGATATTTAAAAGGTCATCTGCATCTGATTTAAAAAAAAAAAATCAAGACAGGAAAAAAAAAGCCCCTAAAGCATCAGCCTTTGAATTGCTGTTGAAACTATTGGCTATTTATACTTTTATCATTTCAAAAAAGGTGTAGGTCAAACATTTCTAAAGCTCCTTTTTCTATTATGTTTTTTAATTCCTTGAGTGAATGAATGTACTGTGATGGACTCTACTTTTCCTGAGCTATAGCTTTGAATATAAATCATTTCAGTTTTATCAGTTCTTTCCTTTTTGGAGTATCTTTTTGTGACAAGCAAATACAATTTTAAAATTGAAAGATAAATTGAACTGAAAGGAACTGGAGAGTTCAAACTAAACTACTTCCCTGTTTCCTATACTATTTTGAAGCATGATGCCATTTTAAGTGCAATGCATAACCATGTACAAACTCAGAGTTTGGAAATCACTCAAGAGAGCTGTAACTCTTCTCCGTGAAGGCAGCAACATGCATCCCACTGGTGATTTTACACCTGCTAGAAGGATGCCTGTAACTTAGACTATCTTCCCTCTAAATCTTCCCGACCACTGATTAATGCTATTGCACTTTGTGCTTGCACAAAGTTTCAAAATGGCAGATCACTGCTATTGGGATTATTAGGGAGAAAAAAAAAAAAAAAAGTCAAACAATTTAAAATAGTTTTCTCAGAGACTGAGAAAGGCAGTGGCAGGAAACCTACCCCAGTGACTAGTAGGACCATACTGACCACTCAGTCTCATTATAACTTAACTTCTCATCAAATTCACACCAGAACCAAGCCTTTATGCCATGAATTATTTATGTTGTAACTACCACCGCTACTGTTGTAGACATCTCCTGCACTTAGAAAAGAAAGTTTGCCTTAGCTGCAATTTAAAGTGTGCTTATCAAAACAAAACACAAACACACACAAAATCTCTCTGACATACTGTCACAGTTTGAGTTCCCAGGTTCTGATTCTAAATTATGGTCACAATGCACCTGCTTTGATTCTTCTTTGAAAACCAAAATGGAGTATATTGTTAAATGGCTTGCACTCAAGTATCAAAGTGTAAAAAAAGTAAAATGGAGAAGTTGAATAATCTTCTTCGCTCTTGTATCAAAACTAGCAAGTATTCATTAAACCATTCAGACATTCCCAGGGGCTTGCATTTACCATACTACCTTGTAGCACTGAACACCATTAGATGTAGCTTCCAGTAACTTGACAGAAAAAGAGGAAACAATATTCAGTTACTAGTCCCTACTCATATTTGCATGAGTTTCTGAGTAGAGCTGAAAAGTATTTGCATAAGGGGTAAGCACATGAAAGCAATTAGATGGATGTAGAAAATCATGAAGTGAAACCCCCACACTGTTTTGAAAGTGTTATTTGTGAAGCACTCACAGCAGATGAAAATTAAGTATGAGCATAGTGTATGATTCTACAATACTGAGATCTATTGACACATGGAAAAGGAAATAACAAAAAAACTGTTTTAATATATATGAGCTAAGTATGTTATCATATAGAGTGCAGGTGCCCAGGCGCAGGCGGCGGCGCAGCATCAGTGGGGTCTGGAGGGGCGGCCCCTGTGAGGAGCGGCCGGGGCTGCCCCGTGCCGGACACAGCCGGTTCCAGCCGGCTCCAACGGCCCCACCGCAGGGCCCAGCTGAGCCCCTCAGCCACGGGCGGGCGCCTCGGGGAAAGCCTGGGGAAGGAAGGGCAAAACGCTGCCCATGACAGCAAATAGGAAATATGTTTTAGTGCTTTACCTCAGAAGTTAAACATACCAGTAGCAGTATGTAAAAGCCGTGCTTGAAACAGAGTGCTTTTAATTGTCTGCAAAGGGTCATTTTGGTCAGGAAGAACTAGAAAGTTCATTTAATTTTCAACTGATTAATAACTCTGTTCCGCAGAATTTAATGTTTCAAGACCTATTTCAATGAGCAGCTTCCTCTACTTTGCACCTCCTACAAGAAATGGCATGCAGTTTTAGTTTGTTTTCCTTAAGGGGAAAAAGAGAATAATGATTAAAACCACCTCATGTTTTTCAGGATCTATTGCCTCTTCCATGCTTTGAATTTCAATGAAAGACCATTAACAGTGTTAAATTATATAATATTTATGGTCCTATAGAGGCCAAGGAGAAATAAGAACAGACTATCAAATTAGCATTTGCTTGAGCAAATATAACTTTTAAAGATGATATCCCATTTCATTCACTATAACTCTTCCAGTTATCGTGACTTTTAAAATTATGCAAACTATGTATAAAACCATAGCCATAGAAGTGAAAAAGGTTCTGGACTAAGCTTAGTTTTTAACTTCAAGTTATTGTCTACAAGCGCATTTACACGTGTCTACCCCAGACATAGATGTGTCTACCCCAGACATAGATGTGTCTACCCAAGCAATGTAGTGTCTTACAGTTCTTTTTTATGTGGTTTGCCTTGCTTCTCAATTTGGAGTCTTGCAGTCTCAGAGAGTGGTTTCTGTCTTCTTGGGACCATGGTTCACTTTGTTCACCAGGGCATCACTTGCAATGCGACTCAAGGTCCTCTGGCAATTAGCTATGGGTGGATACGTGATGTGAGCCTGGGACTGGCACAGACTTCATTGCCAGTGAAGATCTGATGCAGATACAAACCTGGAACCATGGTGCTTCCCCTCTTTTCACCATACCAGTTGGTAAAGAAGACATATTCATTTGATTACAACTAGATTAGTGCTGTTAGCCAGACAGTTTTTCCCTAGCAGCACCCATACAGGCATTGGCATGCTCTGACCTCTTTCCCTTGTGTCCAACTCATATAGTAATAAAAGTAAAAGACATGCTGCCTTTCAGTTCTGTCAAAACAGATCTTCTCTGCTAAGCTACAGTTTGAATGACCCCGTTGTTATTTACCCTACTTTTTCATCTTTTTAGGTTTTCTGATTTCATTTTGCTATCCTTGCCTATATCCATCCATCCTTCCTTCCTTCCTTTCTTTGTTTCTTCCTTCCTTTGTTTTTCTTCCTTCCTTCCTTCCTTCCTTTCTTCCTTCCTTCCTTTCTTCCTTCCTTCCTTTGTTTTTCTTCCTTCCTTCCTTCCTTCCTTCCTTTCTTCCTTCCTTTCTTCCTTCCTTCCTTTCTTCCTTCCTTTCTTCCTTTCTTCCTTCCTTCCTTCCTTTCTTCCTTCCTTCCTTTCTTCCTTTCTTCCTTCCTTCCTTCCTTTCTTCCTTCCTTTCTTCCTTCCTTTCTTCCTTCCTTTCTTCCTTCCTTTCTTCCTTCCTTTGTTTTTCTTCCTTCCTTTCTTCCTTTCTTCCTTCATTCCTTCCTTCCTTCCTTTCTTTCTTTCCCAATGTGTGCTGTATCTCCTCTATTACCTCACTTGACAGTTTGAGCTGCCAGCATCTGATGAGGCCCCACTGTTTTTATGAAACATGCCTCTTGCAGTGCTAGGTGGTTCTGGTTGGATGAACAGTCCTATTGACTTTACCATTTTAAAGAAAAAGGACAATCCCAAATCAGCCTGCCTGATTGGTCTTTAAGGACAGATTTTAAGCAGAGAGGCATTCAACACATCCAGCATTTCTCCTTAACAGAACAAATACTGACACTGAACTCCCCAAGAAGGGCAAAACTGCCTTGGAACATTTACCCTCAGCTCTGTTGAATGCGGTCTGCACTCCTAAAAAAAAAAGTCTAAAACGACAGTAATCCATTCCAGTACTAGTCCACTGTGAAGCACAGGAGTTTCACTGTAGGTCTCTGTTCTTCCTCACCCTTTTCAAGATTTGCCAGTCTAAAGAGGCAACTGGGAATGCTCACTTAGGTCTTTCATTTACAGTGCCTGGCACATCTGTCCAAAATTACCATCAGAGAATTTGGACACTGGGGATCATCTCCTTTAGCAGTTCATTTGAGTATGCCCTCAGTATGCCCTACGCAAATGACCCAGCCCTTCTTCCCTTGTGACCAGACAATAATTTCAAGAAACTCTTATGCACAGACATCTGTTCAGAGCTGGGAATCCACAGCCTTTGAACAAATATATCTGGCTTTGGATTCAGGCACACAGCAACTGTGGATTCTTCGGTCTTCACTAAAATACTGGTGGATATTACAAAGCCTTCATATTCCTTAACAACTGTCTGTTAATTCTGTCCTGTGTCATCCAGCAAACCCCAGTGTCTTGTAAGGATACAAGCAGTACAGTAGCTAACAAATAATTCATTCTTTATGGGAATAAAAACTTATTATTCAGCCAGGTCAGCTCTTTGCCACCAGTGCCTTCTGCTGCTGTTTAATGAAGCAAGAAGTCAGAGACTCCAACATACACCGAGGTTTCCAAAGGAATAGTCCTTTTGCAAACAGAAAATATAAACCCTCTGCATGCTTCAATTTAGAGTAAATGATGAATCTAACCACTTACAGTCATAAACTCCCTACTAAGCTGGATCTTTCCCAAACAGAGTTTGGGAAAGAATTTCATCTCAGCACCCACTGAGAATCAATCAGCCTCCAGGACAACCTTACAGGAAGCTTTTGATGCCTCTGATATTATGGAAAAACAATGGTTGTACCATGTGTTTTGAGAAGGCATCACAGTTCCTGTGTTCTGGACTACAAGAAGAGGTAGAAAAGAACCAGTCCTTCAAAAAGAAAAGGAATTAAAGCATATTTCACTCTGATACTCTCGACCTGTGTTGAAATATGTAGGAGCCCATACATGTACCCCCAAACACAAGCTTTCATATCCTTGCCATAAATTGGTGCCTTAAATAACCCTATTCACAGCCCATGTGTTAAGTCTTGCTGAGAAAGAAATAATTTTCTAAATGTTATTGTCCCGCAAGTGTTGACTCCACCACACTGCAGTATCTTCAATGAGACAAGATTTTTGAAGATACACAGCTATGAACAACTTGCTTTTTGTATCCAGTAGAGTTACAGCAAAAAATCCCAAGTGGAAACTGTGAAAGGACAAGCTGTCCTCTTTCACCTTGGCAGCTGAGTCCTAGACACAGCAGATCACAATTCATTTATTCAGTTGCAGAATATCTTTCCTCCCTTTCCATTCTTCTTTATTGATCCCTGTCACAAGGATCCGCTCCAGCTGACAATTCAACCTCTACAGAACTTCAGTGCCACAGAGTTGATTCTCTTCACCTGAAAGGAATGCATTTTATGATGACCTTTACACCAAATATTATGCCTGCATATGAGCACTTACAATTAAAAATCCTACTCTTTAGTGTCTCATGACACCAAAGGTCTTTACAAAAGAAAGAGCTATGGTAGAAAGACTCTTCAGGAATCAAAGTACAGAAGTTTTTAAAAGGGTTTGGTAAGTCTTTCTCTTACCACTACAACAGCAACACTTCATTGGGATCTTTTTTTTTTTTTTACCCACTTGATGGCAAACCCTTTGAAATCAAGACAACATGCTCTTTTGTATTAACCTCTCCAAAACCAGTATTTTTGGTAGCTGCTGCATCAGAAAGAAAAGTCCATTCAAAATTCCTCCCCAGGATGGTTTCTGGCTTTCATTTCTTTCAGGAAATTATTTTGTTTAATATTTTCTTAAAACTGACTGTTTCTCCAACAGTGACAACTCTATGTGCATCTAACGTTAGCTAATCTTTATTCTTTTATGTTGACATAACATGGACTTTCAGGAAAATGCATCTCTACCTCTGATGTTGCCAAATTCTATGTAAAATATTTCTCATTGGATTATGGACTATATGAAGCATTACTAATCAATACTAACAGTACTAATATGAAGGAATACTAGCAATATCAACTTAAAACAGTGTATTTAATTCCAATACATATACATTTAAGTAGAGTACAGGCAACATCTGAGGCTTCCCTACTTTTCATCTTTATGAGTGGGTGGTAAGCCGTCCTGGGCTCCATTCACACTTTTGTTACACACTACGCTCTTGCTGAGGTGTCTAAAAGCAATGCCACTTTTAGGATAGCTGTCTTTAAGGCTTTATCGAGTTAAGGGTGTGGAGCCCTCCTTCAGGTACCAGTTCTGTGATATATCACAGTGTTAACAGACACAGATAGTTACTAAAAGGAAAAGAGGCTACGAACCAGTAACTGTTGTGTCATGTGTGCATACGTTGCTAATACTCCAAGTCCCTTCCTCAGAATCCTGTCTGTATTGGAGTTCTCGAACAGAAAGGAACTAAGTGAGGTTGACATATTCTGCTCTTTATGCCATCAAGGATAATGTGTGCACTTAGAAGCATGCAATTATGAATACTGCCAGGATAATCCTTTCTGGTAACAGTTCTAATATGGCACACGCAAAATTATATATCAATGCATGTGTAAATATATGATAAATTATCTTTTGAGATACTAAAAAACACTGCAGTGTAACTAAGAATTTCACTCAAAGTACTGAAAAATTCATGTCAGTTGATCCTTTATGCAATAAAACTACTGTGATAAAAATTGCTGGAAAAGGCCACTAGCTATCTCAGAAAGCAAAGTGGGAAAAATATCTGCAAGAATGAAACAAATGGCAAGGTCTGGCAAAATAGTAAGGAAGGAAAATAAACTTTAATGTGGATGAAGAATTTATTTGTAAATTTATTTTTGAATGACTGTGGATTAAAACACTGTTGGTACACAGTAGTGCTTCCTTTAGGTGACAGCTATTACAGTATAATTTTTAGATTTAAAAGAAATATGTTTTTACTGGATATACTAAAAAGAAATTGAAGTTTTTCAGAACAAGTTTGAAAATGTGTAATACTTTGTAATTGTACCACTTTATTTGAAAAATAATAAATGGGCCTTGAAACTATGTACTAACAAAAAGAAATAAAAATTATGAATCAGCTTTCAGTATGTTAAGAAAGAATAATAGAGCATACATAGTCTTTCTGCACAGAAAAAGACGTAAAGAAAGTATTAACCATAACTCTGACCCCAAATATGAATAAAATGTCTTTTCTGATATGAGGTTTCAGCTTATTTTTGACCATCCCTGCATTGTTTCTCTGAAACTGGGAGAAATACATTTTCTCAGAATTACTGTTTTCTAGTATGTTTTTGCAAAGATAGCTCAAAGATAAATTGCGTAATACATATATAGGTCTGGTTTCCCACACTGCTCTTTTATGGCTTCAACCTTTACTAGAAAGGTTGAAGCCTTAACAACTACTGTTGTTAATTATTATTTGAGTTTCTGCATATACAAAATTCACTTACATAGTTTTGATTTCTACCCTCAGGATGCTGTATATTACATGAAGGAAAGGATGACCATCCTCCTTTCTTATAAAAATAATAAATACTGACCTGAAGCACCCAGTGAATGTCCATAATCAGTCAATATGTACTTTGCCACCATTTCACAAGCATGATTGACTTAAACAAGGAACTCTTCAGCTATTACTGGATTACGTATCCCATTCATTCATTGAATCTCATTTCCAGCATATTATTCTAGTAGAACCTTCTCAAGCTGACTTAAACAGTGAATAAATGAATGCATAAATTGCATTGTGAATTGTAGACACTGGTTTCAACAGTAATGTGGTATTCAACAGTTTTCAAGCTCCCTTGACAGATATATGGATGCAGGATAAGAAACAAGAAAAAATATATCAATCATGAGCTCAGAAAGCAAGCAGATGTAAATCACAAATCCGGAAGAATCTGGTAGCCTCAGTTTTGGAATTTCTGCTGATCATTTCATTAGCATGTTTGTCATCTAACTATTATTGTCAATTTTAAAAATCACACTTAGTACTTGTTTTTGACTGAAACCTCTCCATGACAAACATTCTGTCCTAGTCATTGACCACAAATCATTGAGTTCTAACTTGTGCTCTTACTATCTCACATAATTTCCAAACATCATCTCCAAACGTGTTGCAGAGAAATTAACAAGAAGGTGGCATTTTATGTCACCCACCTATCCAAATCATTTTGGCTTTGGATAAAGTCAGAAAAAAGGAAACATCCTGAAATGTTTTGACTGTACAACCCAGGTGGCCTTTGGAAAGGTGAGTGCAACACGAGGGAAAAGAGATAGCTACTATAAAGTTTATGTACTATGATTTTAATCATTAATTTTTTCTTCTCTAATAATTTGAGAATTTGAACTATGAGACTGTTAAAACACTAATTAGAGTAACAATCAATTTTTAGCTCCATGTATAATCTCTGTTTCCTTTTGCTTCTTTCGTGTAAAACTCTCCCTGTGCGAATGCTATGCTAAGATACTCTTCATTTTGCATGTGTTTTCTCCACTTTTCCCAAACTTGTCAGAAAATTACTATAGGGCAACTTTATATACTCAGGTTAATTTTAAATTTGCTTGCTCAAATTAGCAACTATTTTGCTCTAACCAAATAAAAAAAAGATGAAAGTGCAGTCTTAACTGCTCCTCAAGTTTCTTCTCAGTTCTGTACTCTTTACTTGCCATTTTACTTATCTTTACTTATCACTTCCCATTTGCAAATGCTTATTTTCTCTCAGCCAAAGTAGTTCTGTGTTTATCAACATCTCTCTCTTTTTCTAATGCAGATGAGTTAGCCTATAAAAATGTTAACCCTTTTTCCTCTAAAGAGTCTTCCTTCACTCATCATGACTGGAAGAAAATTATTAAGTTACACCACTCACACTTTACGATTTGGGATCATAAATATTCAAAAACTTACAATAAAAAGAAGTAATCAGCAGGTTTCTGAAGGAGCCTAAATAATTTGAAATTCAGGGTGCCCTGCAAAGCTATTTATTTCCTGGGATTTCTGGGAGCAATACACTTCCGAATACAATAGCATAGTGTTTTGATACAGTGACACTTCTTATTTTGTGGGCAAGGTCAATTTTCATAAGCTATCAGTCTGGCCTGGACAGAGGAACTGGCCTAGATACTTTGGAACACTTGGGAGGCATGATTTTACATTTGATAAGTGTATGAAATAAATATAGGGACTATTTACAAGGCTCTCGATATGCTTTGGAAATGGCTGTATCATTCAAATGCTAGTGATAAAGTTACAAACTCAAAGCAACAAATAAAAAGTGGAAACAAAAAGGCAGTTTACTCATTCATAAGCTTGCACTTTTAAATTTTTACTTAGTATTCATATTTCGTAAATTTTAACAAGAATTTCCTTTCTCAAATCCCCCAACATTCTTAATCCTTTGAAGAAATGTTTTATAATATAATAATCCTATGCACCAGTACATGCTGGGCACCAACTGGCTGGAAAGCAGTTTTGCAGAGAGCTTGGGCTCCTTGTGGACAGCAAGCTGACCATGGGCAAGCAATGTGCCCTTGCAGCAAAGAAGGTCAACAGCACCCTGGAGTCCATTAGGAAAAGCATCACCAGGAGATCAAGGGACATGACCCTTCCTCTCTGCTCTGCCCTGGTAAGACACATCTGGAGTCCTGTGTCTGGTTCTGGGCTCCCCTGTAGAAGAGAGATATGGAGCTACTGGAGAGAGTCCAGTAAAAGGCCACTAAGGTGATTAAGGGATGGGAGCATTTTTCAGATGAGGAGGGGCTGAGAGAGCTGAGACTGTTCAGCCTGGAGAAGAGAAGGCTCAGCAGGGGCCTTATTAAGGTATATAAATACCTAATTGGAAGGAGTGAGGGAGACAGACCCAGTCTCTTTTCAGTGGTACCCAGTGACAGGATAAGAGGCAATAGGCACAGACTGAGATACAGGAAATTCCTTTTAAATATAGGAACAAACTTTTTACTGAGCAGGTGGTCAAACACTTGAACAGGTTGCCCGGAGAGATTGTGGAGTATCCACCTTTGGAGATATTTAAAACCTGACTGGAAATAGTCCTGAGCAAGCTCTAGCTGACCTTGCTTTGAGCAGGGAGGTTGGGCTAGAAGATCTCCAGAGATGCCTTACAACCTCAACTATTCTGTGATTCTGTGATTTTCAACATCAGTATTTCTCTGCAGTATTTTACAAGTTCAAAACCATGTAAAAAATGAAAATCTGGATTATAGAAAATGAAATTTCTGTGTTTATATACACAGTTAGCAACCATTGGTGTTAACTGGTACCCATTACTGCTGACACTAACTTCCACTTTCAAGCAAATTATCATTTTGAATTAACCTGAACTAACCTGTACCTGTTTGAATATTATTGTAGCATTATACGTTATATATTTTTCAATAAATCACATGGCAAAACATAACCGTGAACTGAAAATAATTTAAAGGTGTCCTAGTTTCAGCTGGGATAGAGTTAATTTTCTTCCCAGTAGCTGGTATAGTGCTGTGTTTTGGATTTAGCATGAGAATAATGTGACAACACACTGATGTTTTAGTTGTTGCTAAGCAGTGCTTACACTACTCAAGGACTTTTCAGCTTCCCATGCTCTGCCAGGTGCACAAGAAGCTGGGAGAGCACACAGCCAGGACAGCTGACCTAAACTGGCCGAAGGGCTATTCCATACCATATGATGTCAAGCTCAGTATATAGACTGGGGCGAGTTGGCCAGGAAGCAGCGATCACTGCTTGGGGATGGGATGGGCATCAGTCAGTGGGTGGTGAGCAATTGCATTGTGCATCACTTGTTTTGTACATTCTATTATTATTATTATTATTATTATTATTATTATTATTATTATTATTATTTTCTCTTCCTCTGCTTTCCTATTAAACTGTCTTTATCTCAACCCACGGGTTTCACTTTTTTTCCTGTTCTCTCCCCCATCCCAGCGGGGCGGGGTGGGGAGGGTGCGTGAGTGGCTGTGTGGTACTTAGTTGCCGACTGGGTTTAAATCATGACAAAAAGACACTTCCAGTGTCCTTGATGTATGCATCTAGTATGCTACGCAGTCATATGTGCAGTTCTGTTGACTTCTATTGTAGTTCACTTCCTAACCACCCTCATTTCTATCATATGGTTGTCAATGAATTTTACTCACTGCAGTTTACTGAAATTCAGGGAGCATTAAAGTGGAAGAATATTTTTTCTTTAAAATAGGTTGCATTCTTCAAACATAAACACAGAAAAAGAATGCTTTGTCTTCTATGAAACATGAAATATTCAAAAAGAAAGAGTTGAAAAAGAATTCTATAATGAATTATAAAATATTATGTTTTGACACAGAAGAGATACTGAGTGGGCTGCTGGTAGGAACGATGTTAGGTAGGAAGAAAACGAATTTGTCAAAGATGTCTTCATTTCTTTCATTCAAATATTTCTGAAGAACTTTAACTAGCAATATTAATTTAGTGATTCTAGCAGGACAAACGATATGTATATAGTGCCTGGAAATCTGCTTCTTATGCATTAGAATAAAACGTAGAAACTAGGGCTTTGTAGAAAGAGAAGTAAATTTGACAATTATACAGAAATCTTAATGAGAAACCTACCTTGCCTACATACTGGTAATCAGATCCTGTGTATTCCTCTAAAAGGAAAAACTGGTTCCACATCCAGCCTCGCTTTTGGCGGTGAATTGCTTTTCCATCATTCCCTGATGCACGTCCCCCAAAGCTTTTGGGTCTGAGATCAGGAGTCCTTCTGAACAGCATTTCTGTATGGCAGGGATGCAGCAGCCACATCCAGAGCAGCAGAAGTAATAGGACTTGCTGTATTGTCATAGTTCTCCACTGCTGATGCTCTTCAAGCTGGTCAGCGATGGAGTCTACAGTTTTGTTTTTCTTGACTTGCTTTTTATGTCTCTAGTTGCTGATGCAGCCAAGCACTTCCCAGCAACTCATCTCTGAACTGTACATAGTATCTAAATCCTGAAAGTAAACAGAGAAGAGACAATGTAAGTTGAAATGCATTCAGTCCCTAGTGTCCAACATCCCTGCTACTATACCTGCAGATACAAACATTATGACATAGAAAGCAACCTGGTTAGGAATATAAAGGTTATCCAGATAGGGAGAACATTGTGAATAAGGTAGGTAGTTGCTGTCAAAACACTTCCTAAGAAAAAGTAAGAGTGCCCTAAGATGATCAACTATTTCCCCATTAAAATCTTTCAACTTAGAAACTTCTAAGAGTGTTCTTTATATAGACTGGGGGATTAATATTGCTGAAACTTACACATTAAATACTGCTGCCTTTGCTTAAAATGTTTTCCACCCTATTCGATTTACAAGAATTCCAGTGTTTTATTAATCTTACTATCAAGAGGACTGAAAACCAACACAAAGTAGTTTTAGAAATGAGGAAATGGCAAAACACCAGTTCTCCAGGGTGTTTTAAATGGTAAAAGAGAACATCATATGCATCAGAAGAAATACAACATGACAAGAAGCAAACTTTTCAATAGAAAAAATTCTTGATATGATCTTGCAGTATGGAGTGATGCTAACTTAGCCTTAAAATGTAGGAAGTATTTAAAAAATGAGGGCCTGTTTTGCAAGTATCCTGAATAACTTTAATTTTGGAAAGTACTTAAATTAATCTGATTGTGGGAAGTGACATTGCAGAGAGAAGGCGAGCCTCTCCTAACTCATCTTTGTTTTATCTCCACTTCTTTTTTTTGTTTTGCTTTGTTTTCTTTTAGTTTTTCCTTCTGACAGAACCATGAGATGTTATTTCAGCAAGACAAATTTAGCCAGGTTCTCTTCACTTTACTTCCACTATTTAAAGACTAACACTTTTTGCTAGTGAGATCATTTGGTAATGTTTTCCTTCAGTAAATCATGAAAATCTATGATTTGCCTTCATAATAGGGTATAGTTTCTGCAAATTTTAATCAGGATGGTTTGGTTTGGTTTTTTTTAGCATGCCCACAGAAAACAAAATGTATGGATGGTGGTTACGGTTCCTTGTATATTCTTCCATATGTGGCACAAAACTGAAGTATTAAAAAGCTTGGGGTGTTTTTTCTCCTCTTTTCTGATTTTGAAGGATAAGTAACATTGAACACAGCAATCCCATGTGTCCTCTGTTTTCAATGACATTATACTATAGCTCACTATCATCTTAAATATTTTTTATTTTTTGAAGTAGAACTATGTAAAACTTTCAGAAATTATTTCTGAGTTTCAGTTTGATATTGACGTGCTATTTAAGATATTACCAGTAAGCCTGTGTTGATTAAAAGAGTTTGCAACAAAATTTCAGGGGTTTAGAGTTGAAAGCCTATGAAATGTAGTGATTTCTTACAGTTAAAAGACTGTGTGCAGGCATGTATGTGTGCGTGTGTTAATAACTGAACAGATTCAGTTCAGGTACCAGCTTTTGTCTTCAGAGTTAAATTCTCTCAGGACAATGTTTTCCCCTCTCCTCCAACATTTGGAAGACTAAAGAATTTCTCAAAGCCACTGCTTTCGAGGACTTTAGCCCCAAGACTGTTCACAGTAACTCACAGGCATTCATTTCCATTTGTCTAAATAAACACCAGGTTATGTATCGTTTCAATTACCCCTTCTTCTTTTCTCCTAAAACTTTGACATTTACTTGATTTGTGAACTTTGAATACTACCCAGAACAATCTGTTCTAATACAAACAACTAATAACATAGGCCGAGTTATATCAGCATGTACAAACTGAAGATGTGGTCCTCCACCTTGGGAATTATTTCTCACAACCTGATATTTATGTTCTTTTGAAACAAAGGTATATTGAGTGAGGGAGGAGGACTATGATTTATTCTCAGATACTTAGGAATGTTTCTTCTCAAAGACCATAGGAATTTCAAACTTGAAATTAGGTCTTCAAGATATTATTAGTTCCCCTAAAAATTGGAAAGCTGTTGGTTTTTTTTTTTTTGAAAAGGCGATATAATATTTGGGAGGTTTTGGTGTGGTTTTTTTTTGTCCTTTTTTCACTTTCTTGTTGCCATCAGTATATATATTCCATTATTCACACATTATTATTTGATGTAGAAATGTTGTTAAATTCCTCTTGGGAAATAATGCTTCCATATTAGGGATTGTTATTGAATTTCCTTCTTGTTAAATTAGGTCAGCAGAATGAAAGCTCAGATTAAATTTGTTAAAGTTACAAAAGTAGCTAATGCACATGGACTTGGCAAGCATGGCTGCTTAATGGATGTACGTACCAGCATGGTCTTTTCACTCCTTTGTGACTCCTGTTGGAATTCAGGTTCCTGCTTTAAATGTAATTAGTTTGATAGTAATCTACACTAAAGCAATAACATTTACCTTTAAAAATAAACTAGCAAACAAGAAAAAACGGACTGAACTAATAACAATTAAATAAAAAGCACTGGAATAGAGGAAATATTTGAAGAGAATTAGATGAAGGAAACCTTTTAATATATAACTACAGAAGATAGATAGAAGTCCCAGTTCTGTAATACATTGCATATTTGGGTTCTGTACTACCCTGCCAGAGCTGGACAGTCAAGGGAGAAAGATAAATTTATCCTTTTTTTTTTTTTAATTCCCTGGAAAACTAATTGTAAAAATGTCTAAATTTTGGTGAAAATCTTATCTTAGAAGAGGGTCTGAGAACTCAGCAGAATTGTAATAGTTTTGCTGGCTTCAAGTAAGTGGGGTTTTTTAAAGAACTGAAATAGTTTTAAATAGCTTTAAATCGTTTTAAATGAAACTATTTCACCAGTCTTTCTGCTCAAATCTCTCTCTACCTCTTCTTCCAGAAGACCACTTCTCAACTTTTTCTCACAATAGAAAAGAAAAAAAATAATTAAAAAAAATTAAAACTGTCTAACAACTATCAAATATGTGCAAGGTTCCATATTTCTGTGTGATAGCCTTCTAAATTACAATAAACTTACTACAGAGGAACATTGTGTCCAACTCTGCTCTTGTTTATACAGGTTTTTGTTTTGGAATTATTTTTAATGAGTTTTCATGGAACATTCTCTAGTATGGAGGAGATGGATCAATCATCACTGAAGCTATTAATCATTTCACCATTAACTTTCAGCTAACAGTTTTAAATCAATTAGGCAGTTCTCACTTTCCACAGGTTAATCACTTCTGTATCTCTCAGAACTTAGAAGAAAATGTTTTAATACAACTTCTACTGTATTCATGTGATTTCAAATGTAATTTTTGCAAAATTTGGAAAGTCCTATATTTTGCTTGCTCAGTCACGCAACTCCCCTAATAATACTAAAACATATTTCATACCATTTGAAACTCATGAGATTTAATGGACACATAAGATGGACCATGAATACCTTTAACTGAGGCACTTCTTCTCAATTAGACTTCCATTTACTGGTTGCTCCAGGAGGTTGATCTTTTACAGCTGAGATGTTATTCCTTAGTAAAGGATTTCCTCTTTTTGTCTGTCTTTCTGCATTAATGTATAGCTGCTTTTGGAAGTCGGCAGAATTAAATTTAAAGTAAAAACTGTCATATGGATCAAAAGCTTGTCTTTTTTTAATGAAGAAATTTTAGTAAACGTCTCTCCTGTGAAAAGCAAATTTGAACAGCAAAAAATTTTACGTGGGATAGCTACTATTTATGATTTTTGTTCCATATTTAACCTTGGTCAAACCTGAACTGAATTTTAATTGTGTAACATTTCAAAGAGCTTGTTTAAAGAAAGATATTTATACAATGTAATTTGTTTTCACCATTTCTGTTTCAGTTGGGAGCCATTATCTATTCACATCTCTGATCTTGTCTTTCAGTCCTTTTTTGTTATTTTTATACAAAAGAAAGATATTTTTGGAACCAAAAATGCTTCATGACAAATTAGGTTAAACTACATTGGAATTTTATGAGGAGAACAATCTTTAATTTTATTACAATGGAAGATGCTGGAGCATATTTTGTTCTTGTTTTGCTCTTGCTCTGCAGAGGTGACACCAGTAGAGCTATTGTTATATACACCCACAGTAAGAAATTTTTCTTACTTTCTGCCCCATTTCTCTAAATCTTTGGTCCCCCTCCAGCCACCAGTATAGAGCACCACCACAAGCTGCAGAACCTCTTTCAAAGTGCCTACAGCCATCAGCCATGAGACATAATTGCTACCATTTTGATTTCCTCCTTGAAGAAGGTAACTTGGTAAGGTGCTTCTGTATTTCATTAGATCTCTGACTGCCGGCTTATGATGCCAGAAACAAAATTCAAAACTCTGGCTAGGTTTTGAAATAATAGGAACTGTTTAACAAGCTAGTAAAAATGGAAGTAGGAAGGCAGCTAAGTGCAGAAAAAGCTGCCTCAGAAGAGCCTCCAGCTCAGCTAAGTTGTTTTAACTTATTTGCCATCTCTTTGTCAAAAACAGGAAGAAAGTTCTAATGCTCTCGAGCACAGTATGATGAAGCAAGTACTTTAAACAGACAGCTTTGCAAGAGACTTTTATATAAAACACAATACAATATTTCTCTCTGTAAGTGTAACTTATACGTGTAAGTTACCCCTTAAGGGAAAAAGAAGACAACAATTTTTATAAAGGTTTTTAAGAGTACTTGAAGCAAACAAATGAGCTCTTTCAAATGATCAATTCTTAATGGCTTCTAATCTCATCATTCCTTGTGTTATAGATTTATGTTCCTTGCTTTATCTATTATATCCCAATGAAGTTGCCTAAAGCCGTTCATAATGTAATTGCCTAGTTCTGAAATAAGGAGATAATTGGTAAATTGTCAATAAACTGCTTATTTCATAGCCTCCAGCAGAACACTTACACACTGCAGTGATTAAATTATAACATGAATTTGCAAAACAGTCAGCTACACCTTTAAACTTTAGAACTCAATCCTGTTTCTGAAGTCCTGCAACCCTTGATCCACTAAGGAACTTGAATTGAGTATGCATAGTTTGATGTTAAACTAAAAAAAGCTAAAAAACCTAAATTAACATTTCAGGGATTATGTATTTTAATTAGTAATAGTAATCATATGTCCCAATCATCAAAACTACTTCACTCAAATGAGTTTTTCGTATTATTATCATAGTTCATGGGGAGAAAGACTGAAAAACAAGCAGAGGAAACAAAGGAAAAGGAAATAGTGAGCATTATAACTTTTGCTACAAAAGTTAAGTAATGTTTTAGGCAACAGAGCGATTACAGAGAAGCATACCTTATGTCTTATTTTTAAGCATATTTATATAGTACAAATCCTAATTGTTATTAAAAAAATAAGTTAACATGCACTATACTGATTTCAAAGTGGAAGGTTAAAGATTCAGTCTGCCTTTCACTGGTAGTTCAGTAAATGTGATATCCAAAAAATGGATAAAATAACCTCAAGCAGTCATTAAACTGAGGAGGAAGAAAGTATTAACACCTCACTCCTCCCTGTTTCCTTGCTGCGGGGAACGCTGTCCTCCTCCCTGTAAAGATCTCCGGATGCCTCACCACAACCCTTCCTTGTTCTTCTTAAGGAAGACTGAAACCCTCAGTCTTAAGACACAGCAGGACATTGAAAGGGTGAGTCAAATGCCAGAGAAAAGGCAGAAGATATTAGTAAGTTATCTTGCATAACAATTTTGACTGTTTATTAATAAGGCTTTTCTGTATTAATTAGATTACTCGGATACTTAACAATAGCTTTTAGCTCTCTATATATAGTGAATTCAGTTTTTCTCACAGCAAGACATTGAGAGTAGTATGCTATTATGGTAATTCTCTACTTAGACATTTAAATTTACTTTTGTCCCTAAAATTTTGGGAGACAAGTTATGCATGCAGCAGTGACAAAGTGGTAGGTGACTTGTGGACATGCAAATCTTTATCATTTCTGTACCCTGTGAGGTCCCTATAGCATTTCATTCTTTGCTGCATCCTGTTCTCCCTTCTAGATGACTCTTTCCTATCTGATTATATACACTGAGTTAACTTTCACAGGTCTTGGTAGCTACCTAGTATTTTTCTGCATAATGTGGATAAACAATTAGAGAGTTAATTTATTAAATTTATAGAGCACATTAAAAAAGTCCCAGAATTAAAAAAAAAACAGAATTAAAATTCAAATAGTCCCCCAAAATTAAAGAAATTATTGACACATGTAGAAAATGATTTAAAAAAAAAGAAGTGGAAAGATCATAATAGGTTGCACAACATAGGAAGAAACTACATAGGCACAGTTCTGGAGAAAATAATTGAGGAATAGGAGTATAGTAGTTCTGAACAATCTCAATATGCTGGATAATTTATCACTCATATTTAAAAAAAAAGAAAAAAGGGGGGAGGGGAAGAAGATATGTGAACAGGAATATTATTTTTAAGAAGTATGAAATAATCCTTCCTCTCCACTCAGCCTCATTTCAAATGCTGTGTCCAGGTTTGAACATCACATTACCAACATGTAAATAATCAGAAATCAGGCTAGCAACAAGATGTTTAGGAAAAAAGTGTTATTTTTGAGGAAAGAACAACTACAACTATTTGCCTAGTCTACAGGAAGAAAAAAAGATGAAGGTGGTAAGGCTGTTGTTTTCAGAAACAGAAGCACTGTTGAAAATAAGAAATTATTCTCAATGCACACCACAGATAATATAAGCAATTGATTTCAATCACAACAATGATTTAAGTTAAGCATTAAGAAAAACTTTCTATATATTTGCAGGGGTAAGCTGGCAGCCGAAATGAGATGTGACTGAAGGTTTGGAAGAACAGTCTGAGTGAACTGCTTTCAGAAATGGGCTGCCTGCAGCTGGTGTGACCAGAGGATTTCTCAATATCTTGTCAAGCTCCGTCCTGTAGAACTCTATCCCATCTTTTTCCATGTCATTGTTTCTCCTCATATGTCTTCCTACCTCTGGTGCTACTGTTACCAGTGGCCACCCTGTTCTCCTATATATGAATATGTATTATGTATTCCAGCTCAACCCCACCCTTTTCCATTTATCTGATTTCATCTCAAAAGCAGCTGAAATTTACTGTTGTGGGTTGAAAGCAACTTAAATTCTCTTGCTTGCCAGCCAGCATAGCATGCTCTTCCACATCAAATGATACAATCCTAGCCACATGGTTCCTTCCCATTTAGATAAGGTCTGTGCCAGTCCTATGAGTCTCCCTCCATAAGATTTTGGAGTTGCATTTATCCCATCAATTGTCTGCTATATTCTCCCAGACAGAGTGAATTTAGCTCTTTCCTACTCCACCCTGAATTCACCCCATGTACTCCTTCCTAACTGATTATCCCCTTTGTGTTTAGCCCATGGCCATGCTGCCTTCTAAAATATCCACATTCCATTATTAGCAGACTTTTTTCTTTTATAAAGAAGGTAGTCCTCTACTTCATCTATTAAAAAAAAACAAACTCAAAACTAGTTATAGCTTTTAGTATTTGATTATACTCTTTTCCCCTTTATTTATTTATTTAATTAATTAAAAAACCAAACAAACCAAACCAAACAAAAAAACCCCACCTCTCACAATTTAAAAAAAAAACTTGTTCTGATATTTAGCATACATGCAAGGGGAAGGGGAGAAGATAGTGACTGATGGTGGAGAAGAGGACAATGACCCCTTCTGATGGAAAACAGCAAACAACAAGTTCCAGAATGTTGTTTTATTCTCTGAAGAAGTATGGAGTAGGAGGAAAATAGTGATTTATCAGAGAAAGTAAATCTATTTGCATCACTATAACATTGTAATTTAGACACAAGTGCATATACTAAAGAGAATTTATTAACACCCCATTTTCTTATTCATTTCAGTCCATCTTTGACAGACCATGATTTTTCTGGAAATGAAAAGATCAGAAAATTCTGTCTGGATCTTGCCAAGAGCCAAAATCTGAGAGATCACTGAATGTCTAGACCTGGGGACTTAATATTCTTTCTCTTTGTACTGAAAAGTTTTCCTGAACAGGGTGAATTGTAATGAATAATGCTGAACAGTTACGAAAAAGACATTCTTTTCCTTCAGGGCAGGTGGAATTTTAAATCTCCTAGTCTTTGCTATCCAAGGCTTTCACCTGCCAGCAAATTCTAAGCCTTATTAGAGAAATAGAATAAGCACAGAAGCGTGCCAAATATCTAAAAACTCACCATAATCTCATCAGGAGTTTATATCTTCAGCTCAGGCTGAAACCTTAGAGCTTCAGAGAGCAGAGGCAGTTCACTAAAGCATAAAGAATTGGGACATTGAGAGACCGTGCCTGCTTAGAAAACTGTGTAATTTAATAAAGTGTTCATTGATGTCTACACAGTGGCTCCTCAAACTTGTGTTAGTGCCTGTGCCTACAGCATGGATAGTCCCATTCCTGCTAATTAGATGACAGCAGAAGGATTACATTCTTTCTTAGCGGACAGGAAGAAACGGAAACAACCATTTCTCATGGAAGCTCACAGTTGAAATGCAAGAGAGGATCACATTTTAAGAAAGTTTGTTAAAGCATATATCTCTCACATTTATTAGAATAAAAGTGTACGTATTGAAAAATGCACTTTATGTTTCACAAATCCTATAAATGTTATATTTGGCGTTAATAAAATAAATCTTGAATGACAAGAAGGTATATTTGCAATGCATTTTAAATTTTTTACTATAAATTTTTCTTAAAGTGCCTGGAGTTTCACCTTGTGTTCAATTCTTTTATAATTATATTAGTCTATTAAAAAGTCCTGCTATGGCTCTTTGTATTGTTCTCAGTTTATACAGCAAAGTAAAAGTCCATTGATGAGGTGACTGCAGTTTGTTGGGCCAGGATGACCTGAAATTATGAAAAATAAAATAAATGTAGGGAATGGTAATATCATTTATTATACTGGTTTGCTATGGTTGGATAAAATGATCATAATTTCTTCACCATTAGTGAGTCAGAATTATAAAGCCTCCTTTATAACTTGTCTGTAAGTTGTTTTAAATGTTAACCCATGACGAGAAACCTCTTAAGAATATACCACATATATGTATACTGTATAATAATCTGTAGCCTTTTGTGCCTAACATTATACCATCTACAGTGCATTGCCACAAGGTGAAGTACTGTACATCAGGTATTCAATTTAGGCAGTATAATATTTGATATTCCCTATGCAATGTGAAACTATCAGTTGTACAATGTATGCATGATGACAACAGCGAATTAGAAGATCACATCCTATTTTTTCCCAAATGGTCCTTGCTTTAAAACTCTACACAGCAGGCTATGGCTGACATATTTTCAAAATTAGTTTTGCACCAGGATTAACTATAAAGACCTGCAATTCAAATAATAAAAATTAACCTTTTTTGCATATCTCAATAATGAAAATGATGTGTCTTGACTAGTTTTAAAGAGATATCTGCTCTTATGTAGTGCATCACTCTTACAATAAGGCATCACATAAGGGCATGATAAACTGCTGATGGACATGGGTCAGTTAGAAACTTTGCAGGTAAGGAAATTTTCTCTTAAGAATGCTTCTGTTTACTGTAAATCTCCGCCAGCACTGTAATTGTGCTGACACTCAAGAGAGCTCTTCACACTCGGTAAACATCCTTTATACATATACTAGCACTGCTGTATAAGAATATAGAGGTAGATATTGATCAGATAAATGAAATTATGCATATTCTGACCCTGGGCTCCAGACTCAGAACAGTATCAAGACTGTTTTGAATGCCTCCTGCAATATTTGTATATTTCTATGCTTTATACAATCTCTGTTACTGTCTCAGTCTTCATGGTAAAAGAGATTAGGCCAACACAATAGCTTCTATTGGACTAGCAAGCTTAGCTGGAAAAGTCAGATAAACTTGTGGATTTCAGAAATATTCTCTGAGCAAATCTGATTATATTTAAGAACATGTTTGTATATTACAACTTTTTTTGATGTCTTTCATGGTTGCTGGTTATACAGAGATTTATATGTTGGTTTTCTGTTTTTCTCTATGCTGTAGTTTAATGGTTATGGTTTTTTGATGTTGACCGTAGCATCTGAGAAAATGGTAATAATATACACAGATAGTCTGAAGACAGTTACTGAATTTGTGGTGAAAGCCAATAAGGAAATGCCTACTTTTCCCATCCAGATATCATCTATGTAGAACACTGCTTGACAAAACAAATACTTTAAAATTATTATTTCAGGAAAAATATCAATGTGCTGAAGAACACTTGTAGGACCCACCTCAATAATGTGAAGTGGAACTCCTCCCGACAAGAACACTCCTCTGCAGAAATAGATCAGTGAATTCTACATGTGTTTTTCCCAATAATGTAATATGTTTCACACACAGTGCTGTACGCTTTTCTGATAAATACATGGATGGAAATCAACAACCACTTTGCACTGGAATGAATTTGCACAGGTAATTGGTGAAGGGCTACACCCAGCTGCCACAGGAGACATTTTTTTTTTTTTCAAATCAGTCATTCCATCTCTTCCTTTCACTCCCGATTTTCAAGGGAAACCAACAAAACACCTTTCAAAGATAAACCTGGAGCAGAACTTCAAAACTCAGGTGGAAGCCAAAAGCAATGGACTCAAATGAGTTTCTGGTTTTATTGAACTTCATAATCTCTCTCCCCTCCCTTCTAACCTCTGTATGTTCTCAGGTTACAAACTACCTAACTCTCTTTCTTTTGAGAGCTAATATCTCTTTTTTTCCCTTCAGCACCCTTCTCATACCAGACTATTTTATTGGTGGCAACTATACATATATATTTTTTCCTTTACAGAGTTCATGTAATTGATAGCTATCTAATTAAAATCAGATAAATTGTCCTAAACTTTTGTGTAGTCTTTAAGTCCACTTTTGCTATTTCAGATCTAAAAAAGGGGCTTCTATGCCTGAAAGAATATAATTTTTTTTCCAAAGACAGCCAGACAGGCTAGTAAAATATTTTGAATTTATCAAAAAAGCTATACCTCATCTGTAAGTCCTTGAATCATTACAGTTACAGCAACATTAGCAGTCTTTATGGCATTCATTATTGCTTCATCCAAGATGCAGAGAAGGCATATACTCTTTTCTATTACTCTACAGAACACAATAATAAAATATTATTCTATTATTCTAGTCTGTTATTCTAGGCTGTATGAATAAGAAACTCAGGCAAAGACAAAGTGATCATCTGAGACTGCAGAGCAAGTAAGCGACAGGCAAGGAGGTAAATTGCATCTGTTGAAGTCTCAAGGTACAATACTGAGTGGTCTTTCATTTATCCTTTTCTGAGAGGCTTCTATTCTGTGTCCTCTACTTATGTACCCTGTTTCAAGCCTGTTTGATGAGGTCATCAAGTTTATGAGTAGTAATGGACTTACTATTAGCCAAGTGAAATCATTCAGCTGCTCAGTGAGGGAGGAGGAGTGGTAGACAAGAAAAAAAATAGTAAGCTCCTACCTGTAGGATAAAGCTATGCTCTGAAAAGCTATAAATAAACTTAAATTATTATAGCTGTATAACTCAAGTAATAGAACATTGACATAATTGAGTGCAGACTGATGAGTAACTAGAAAATGGAATAACAAGCAGAATCTCCTTAGTCTGTAGGAAGACTAATAACGTTTTACAGAAGTTGTCTATGCTATTATGTGAGAAAGGATGTTGCAAACCAAGAAGTGTCCATATATCACTTTCAAATATAAATAAAATGAATATAAAACTCAGTGCTGGTTGTCATTAAAGTTTGTGAGACTACATATGAAAAGATGAAGTTGGTAAAGGAATTGTTAGATAGACAGGAGAGACATTGTTCTCCAGAAAGAAGTTGCTGGAACCTGAAATCACTGAAATAGTAAACACTTCCGATGTACAGGTGACCAAAAACTATCTGCTTTGCCGCCCCAAATGAAGAAACCTATGTGTCCAATGAAGTATTGAATGAAGTTGTGTGGGTAAGCATGAGCAGGTCTTATCTTCAAAAGATGTGAGATATGAGGCAAATTCAGGAAGCCATTTGTAATTAGTGCATAAGCAGTTGCATCCTGAAGGTCTAAGTGTGGTTCACAGTGTCTGGAGAATGAATAGTTAAACAACGCACATATTGGCAAGCAGGACAAAGTGGAGAGTGAGAGAAAAAAAAAAAAAAAACTGTTAAAGAATCAGCACCCTCCATTTCTTAATCTCCTCCCCTACCCCTAAACCTTGCTTAGCAGCAAGTAATGAAGTAGCAACAACCATGGTGTACAGCATGAAGAGACAACATTTGCAAGGAGAGGGATCAGGTAGCAAGCAAGCAAGTATCTCTGACTCATGGTACAATTTAAAAGGAATTATTATCCCATATTGGTATGTGTGCATATTTATTTGCTTTAGCTTGGGAAGTAGAGATCTTCCAGTGTAAGTGAAAGTGAACTGACACAGTGATTTGACTTAAGCAAGCCTGGTATAATACCATGTAATTATACGTAAACTTGTTCTTAAAAGAGCTGTAAAAGGAAGAAAACAAGAGAATGTCTGGGAAATTTCCCAGACCTTGGCATTCATCTGAGATGTTTTCTGGTGGTCTGCACAGACTGCCTGAATGAGGAAAGATGACAGACAGATCCTTAGGAAAAGTCTACTGGATTTGCGTGTTGAATTTAAGTTTTTAATTTATTGGCTTGGCCAAGAGTGCGTTAAAAAAAAAAAAAAAAAAGAAAAAAAGAAGAAAAATGTTTACCTACAGTTGTGGTATTAAATTTTCTTTTCTCTTCCCCAGTTTGTCCTATATCATGGCATTAAGCCCATTAGGTGCTATGTGTTGGTTAAACATTGTAAAATGCAAACTTTAAAAATTGTTAATGCAAGAAAGGAGGATTTGTTTAAAAGGTAGGGGTTTTTTGTTTTTTTTCCCCCAGCATATTTTCTCTCCAAAGTGTGACTTTGTTAACTCTAAAATAATTCACATATTCAGTACAGATGGCAGCTAATCAGGCAGAGACGTTAACCCATGCCATTTTTCTCCTGTTCTGATGACCAGGTCTTAGGATCTCTCACAGCCCCTCTCACTGAAATTATTCAACACTGTAAACTTTTTCATAGTTGATGACACATAGAAAAAAAGGTAAGAGAGAATGACAGCTTCCCAGTAGTCATGCTGTTCAAGAAGACCTCAGAGGAAGAAAAATCAAAGCCAGGCAGAATATTATATTATAGCTGCTGGTAATCTGCATTCTGGCAATCTCTCACTGCTCTTGCCTTCTGCTTGCAACACCAATTAGTATCTCTAGGAACCACACAAAAAAACTGAAAAAAACAATGATTTCATCAATAATTTCCAAGTTGCTAACACATTTGGAAAACATATTTTTAGATTTGCAAGACCTAATTTTTCATGTAACAATCACAAAAAGCTCTAATTACCCATGAATTTCAGGCTAACCTCATTGTTCTATTTAGGGACTTGAAAACTGAAGTGCTCTAAACTTCTGGACACCTGAACAGGTCGGTCATGATCCTTCTCACAGAAAAGATTTTCCTCTTTCTTTTCCCTCTCCCCAGTGACCACTAGTATTGCTCTGAAGCAATCATACAACAGACTGTATTAAACTGTTTGACAGCAGCTAACAGAATATAACCTTAACTGGTTACCATTTTTAAGGGGTTTTTTTGTTTTGTTTTTGGTGGCAGAATGGCATAGATTATCATCTGCAGAGTAAATTAACTTTATTTTGTAACATTCTGTAGTAAAAAGAAAGAAGCTTCAATATCATTTGCAGATAACTCAAGAAATTTCATACACAATTTCTTTACTAGACACAATTCAGACAATAAAAAGAATTTACTACTTTTACTGTGGGGTTTTGGTATTTATAAAACAATGACTGGAAGGTAAGAACTTAGGTTAGGATTACTTTGGCGACAGATGTGACCTTTTTGTTCTTACAACAGTTTTTGGTCAACCATACTTCTAAGTTGGAACACTGGAATATAGTGGATTGGCAATCGGCAGGTATATACAGCAGCTACAGTGCCTATCAGTGTATTATTTAAAACTAGCATCTGCTGGAGAGTTTTCATCCTTTTCCCTCAAAAGAAAGGAGAAATTCTCCTTTTGGACAAAAACTTAAGATTGAAGGAAAGGAAGAAAATAGTCATATAAACAAAGCAATGTTCTGTAATTATTTTTTTAAAACATCAGGAAATAGGAATAACATAAAAAGGTCAAGATGAAAAAAAAGCTGGAGGAGTACAGATATAATTAGATTTTTTTTAATAGATTTTAGTATTATGCTGGTTTCTTTCTCAGCTGAATTCTGTGAGATAACCTTAATTTCATGAAAGGCTTTGGAATCAGGATTACAAAACTGGAGCTCTTCAGACAGTAATGGCTTTATCGCAAGTGCTATCTGAGAGGTTGTTGGATGGCTCGTAAAGTTATACAGTTCTGGGTGCAGTTGCTTGTTTGTTTTGTTTCTATGTATGTGTGTATGTATAAACTTTGCCGATATAGGGATGCTTATTCAGCAGAGTATATAGTAATGGGAATATTATATGGAGATAGAAAAACATCTATTCTGAAGGGAAACTAAGAGAAAACTAAAAACATTCAAGACCTTGTTTTGCTTTTTAATTTATATTTTATTATTAGTTCTGTTCAGTATTCTGTTTCAAGTAAACCCAATGCTATTCTGTTTCTCTGATAAGTTCCCTCTGATCAACTGTGCTTCATTTGTTCTTCTGGTTCTTTTTTTTTTTTTTATTGTATCACTATAGTTACAGATTCCTTTTACATGGCTGTTGGACATTCATAAAGTAGCAACCAATATTAACTATTCAACCAATAATGACCAGTCCTCCATGTCACAGCCAGTGAGATCATCTTTTGCCTAACAGCTCTCTACTCCAAACTGAAAAAACGTAAAGCTGCAAGGACCTCTACTAGGTAGAGTCTTTGCCTGTCCACACCATATCCAAAGTGACAATGAATCTTGCTGTTTCACTCAAATGATTCTCCAACTGCACTTACAACAGCCAGAAAACAAAATGCAAACACTGTATATGTTGTAACTTTTAGCTAGCAAGCAAACAACTAAAACAGGCTGCAAGACTGACTTAAGGATATTATATTACAATAGCAAGGTAGCTGTCATGGTTAAGTGAAAATGGATTCATATGTTACAGGTTTGTCCAATTCCTTCTTTTGTTAAACAAACAAATAGTTTTAGTTAAAATTATATATTTCTACAAATAGAGTTAACTAGAAAAACAATAATTTTTCTGAGAGATTCTGGTGGTGTAGGATTACATTTATCCCAGTAAAACTCAATGATTTGTATCAATATACCCATTCTACTGTGAATTCTGTGGTTTTACATAAGTAAAGAAATTATTTTGTAATGGAAGCAGTATTTATAAAATTCTCCAATTATCTCTCTCCTTTTTTTTTTTGTAATTTGTATCTAAGATGAAAAAATTACTATTATAATTGGAAACAAAATGTTTATATTTTAATTATAACTGGAAGTCAATTAGGAGTCAAAACATACTTCTGTGTGAAAAAATGCTGTTTATTTTATTTAATGTCATTGAATAATAATTGTACAAAAGAAATACAAGACATTTAGATTACTGGAATTCTTTATGTCTGTCAATTATTATCTAGTCTCTGGTTTTTGTTTCTTTTTAGAATTAGGGACTGTTTCATCACAATGCGCACAGCTAGTAATTTAACTTAAGGGTTTTTTTAAACAACAGTCTTTTTTCAAACTGAAAACAAATTATCAGTGATTAATGATGTATTGATCTTCGAAGTTTACAGATTACAAAGCAATTTTTTCTACAAAAAAGTTTAAAGTGTTTTTACAGGGGCTTATTCCTACCTTGTGCTGTATTATATGCAACATTTTAATATCATTTCTGAATGAGTGATGTTGTCTTAGGGAATATGTATCATTTTTCTCTACAGAATATTCTTCTGTAAACTTACCAAAGGTCTAGAACAGCAAGTGAGGAGAAATCTCTCTTGTAAAGATCACAAATAGGAAACCACGCAGAGACTGCAGAAAAATAATTCTCTAATTCCAAGAGTCAACAGTGTACTCAAACAAAGTGTCTACTCAGTGATAAACAGACTTCCATACCATCCTATCCTCATAAGTGTAAAAATAATGATGTAAATACCACCTAGTTCCCTGAGAAAACTATCTTGAACAAAGGTGTTATTCTTAAAACAACAGGAGTTTGATAGCTCTCATATTTAAAGGCAAACCCCTTCAAATCTGCATATGTGAAATATATCTATATGCATGTGGCATATAACTAAGATATTTTAATAGAATTTCTTGACACTAAATAATAGCTATATTTTAATAGAATTTCTTGACACTAAATAATAGCTTGGACAGACACAAAATATTTCTGTGAAACAATTAATACTTTAAAATATTCACTCACGTATAGCAAAAAGCAAGGAAATCTCACCACTTAATCCCACTAGATGCATACAATAATAAACTAGAATGCCTCAAATAATTTCCCCATTGTACTGATTTTGGCTGGGATGGAATTTATTTTCTTCACAGTAGTTTGTATGGTGCTGTGCTTTGGATTTATGACCAAAACAGTGTTGATAACACACTGATGTTTTAGCTATTGCTGAGCAGTGCTTACACAGAGTCAAGGCCTCTTCTGCTTCTCCCACCACCCCACCAGCGAGTAGGCTGGGGGTGCACAAGAAGTTGGGAGGGGACACAGCTGGGACAGCTGGCCCCAACTGACCAAAGGGATATCCTACACTATATGATGTTGTGCTAAGCAATAAAAGCTGGGGAAATAAGGCTGAAGGGGGGACATTCAGAGTTATGGCATTTGTCTTCCCAAGTAACGATTACATGTAATGGAGCCCTGCATTCCTGGAAATGGCTAAACATCTGCCTGCTGATGTGAAGTAGTGAATGAATTCCTTATTTTGCTTTGCTTGCAAGCACAGCTTTTGCTTTTCTTATTAAGCTGTCATTATGAGTTTTCTCACTTTTATCCTTTCCTTTCTCTCCCCCATCCCACTGCTGGGGGAGTGAGGGAGCAGCTGTGTGGTGCTTAGCTGCCTACCAGGGTTAACCCATCCATTTTTTTTCTTACAGAAAGCTATCTTAAATAAAGGTAATCTTTCAGGATAACAAGAACCAGATAACCTGTACATTTTTACCAACAGGTCCCTTCAAATCACTTGCAGAGAAGGAAGCACTATAGAAGATCACAGAACTATTTGTAATAGACTCTTCTTACCATTATTGGGTTGCAAAGTCATCAGGAAAATCTGAATCTCAAATCTTCTACGAACACTATCATCTAAAAGCTGGCTAGGAAATAAATCCACAAAGATACAGATACAAGAGTACACATACAGATACAATATACTCAGATAACTTGTGCAAAAAAATATTCTGGAAAGTGTCAATATAGGAAATGTTGACCATCTGTGATCAAAATCACTCCTGGGAAAGCAAATCCATTTCTGTCCAAAGCATATTGTGACTTAACTAGTAGCTAAAGAATTACTGTTTTATCCCATCCGCCTTGATATTTTTACAGAACAGTGTCCAGCTTCTCACTTCTGGAAAGCTTATGTCAGGCTGAATCTCTGTCACACTGCTACTAACATTATTTGTTGCACCTGCCAAGAAAAATGCATGGACCCAATGCTAGTGTCAGCATGGGAGGAAGCAATGCTGACCATTTAAGCTTTCTATTCTCATTTATAGCTTGCTTTACAGTAAAGCAAGCAATTACAAGAATCTTAGGACTTTAGATAAACATAGGAGGAAGGTTACTTGAGGTCCTATATCCATTCATTAAGGTCCAAAAGAACAATGGTTCCAAACTGGAAGTAAAAGTGATTCTTAATAGGCTGTAAAGGTCACATAAATTAAATGGTAATACATCCCATCGACTGTTTTCTTCTTATGACTCCTGTTCACTTTTGCAACTTCCATCCAGTGTCATTCATGAGTTACTTGCTCTAGCCTATATTTTGAACATGGATTTTCATCGGTATGTTGACAGCCATCCATTCTTTTCCTAACATTTTCATTTTATCCCTGGTGTTTCTTTTAGTCCACTTCCAAACACTTGTTTGAGAAAGGCAGGCTAGCATAAGAGTCCAATGTCAATGAAGTGTTATATTTATGTTACCACAAGAATGTCAAGGATCGGTTCTCAGTTTCAGCAACAAAAAGCCAGCTACTTCAGTGACTGAAGTGTACTTGCTGAAGATATTCACCGATGTCACTCAGAGCACAATATATTTAATGTGTATATTACCATATTTAAAGAAACTATGGGGATTTTTTTCCTAAGTGATGAGAAGCACAGAACTACAATGCTATAATATATATATACACACATTAGCAAAACTTAGAGAAAATGTCAAGCAATTATTTCCTCCCTCTCCTTTAAACATTATTATAAAGTAAAATAGATATACCATCTCTAATAACTGTTATATGAGTGAAGATCAAAGAACTCAAGTGTGAATTTTTCCTGTGCTTATGAACAAACCTTCCAATTTGCAATGTCTTCATCACATTACTCAATACAACTCTGTAAAAAGACAGCTGTATGATAGCGAAGAAAAAAACCCCAAAACCACAATGAATACACCAGCTCTAGAAGACAGACAGGTGTTTAAAAAATGGCCATACACTGAATATGATATAAAGTCACTTTCACACTGTTGAAAGTTTTGCACCTTTCTGGCAACTTGTGAGGTAAGATGTCAAACACCACCTGACAGACGATGAGGTCAGCAAGAAGTCATGTCACAGAGCAACTGGATCACGGCAGCAGCACTGCTGCTGTCATTTCCATCCTTAGTCCTGACAGGTGCTGCATGTGTGTCCCTTCTGGTCTGCAACTGGACAGCAGCCTCTTCAAAACATCTGTGCCTCAGTGTTTTTCCAAATCCTGTTCCACAACCTTTTCCAATTAATTTGGAAATTTTCTCCCCCAAAAGCTCTATTTATGCAAACTGCTGAGGTCTGCTACAAATGATCATCCGTGCCCAGGTGTGCAAGTTTTGTCCACAGTATCAACATCTGTAACAACCTCTTACTCTTTTCATTAGCAAGCTCCTTTTATTCATTATCTTTTAGAGAACCTTCTTATTAGGAAGGAAACATCAGTTCTATAGAATAATAATCTGGAAATAAACCCGTGACTGATGGTGTCACCTGGACTATTTTGGCTTTCTCACTTACGGGACATTTTTCATTGAGCTATTAGATAAAGATTAATTCTTTCTTATGGGACCTGGAGGGAAATAAGGAAGGCAGATTCAGTTACTAACTTAGTAAAGAGGTTTTTAAAATAAGATGAAACATGGGTATGCTAACATAAACATGTAATTTAGGTATAAACAGGAAATACCTGGAAACAAGTCTAAGGGCAAGAAGAAAAAGAACAGGTGACAGCAAGTCAGAAAGGATGAAGAAGGTACTGCATTAGTCATCTATCAAATGTATTTGACATCTGTACTTTAATACAAAAAGCACAGTGAGCAAACCTAGAAAATCTTGAAGTCTTTTGTTTAAAAGTTGAAAATCATATAATAAGCATAATAGAGAGCTGGTGAAGTACCCCATAGGACTGGAAGATTATGATAATATTATGTGCAGGAAAGACAGGAAGACCAAAAGAGGAGGTAGTTTTTGAAAGAAACTATATGACAAACCCAAAAGCTTTTCTAGTGCAAAAGTGGGATAGGAAATGCAGTAAAGAACAGACTTTGGCTAAGCCACTGTCATTTCCTTCAAAACATAGGGAAGCAAGCATGTCAGAAATATGAAATATATTGTATTGCTAAATATGAGTATAAAGGAATAGCAGGCAAAGAAAGAGGTAAAATGGGCAAAGTCCAGGCACAAAATGAGGTCAGAGACATCTAGCATGAAATCATTCTGTAAGAGCATAAGCAACAGGAGCAAGATGAAAAACTTTGGTTCAGTAATCCATGGACAAATAGTGTTTTTACAGATAAAATGAAGGAAGTTGGATAATGGAGTGTCCTTTCTCACGGCATTGTTTCTAAAAGTAAATTTAGGACAGGTAGCTAATACAATTAATATTGGCAGCAAGATGTCATGATCTCAACATTAAACAGGAAGAAGTCAGGATAAAGATTAATTGAAGAACTTAGATAAGAATGGCCAGCCTTTGCAATCCTATTAGCTGTGTAACAAGCTGGGTTTGCAACCAAGAGCCATGAGACATTGGAGAAATCCATAAACAATTCCTAGGTGGGAAGTGATGTGAACTCCTCCTGAAGGGGATGGAACTGGACAAGGTGTGCAACTATAAGCAAGGCAATCCAGTTATGTTAAGTTATGGGACTCTTCTTTCAGTGACAAGACATTCAGAAAACCCAGCAATCCAATATCAGCACATTCATGTGTTGATAATATAAAACCACCTCGGCATGGGAATCAGGCAAGCTCAAGGACCACATACTGTTCACTGAAAATTACAGGTTTTTAAAGCACTGGGCCTAATGAATTACTACTAGTATAGAACATGAATTGGCTGAAGCAGTTTCAGAATAATTAGTCATCCTCTTATTTAAAAATATATTTTCCACTCCAATTCCACCCTAAATTCTTTCTATAATTGAATAATTATCATGCCTTGTGGACAGCGAAAAATCAGTAAATGTCAACCATCTTAATGCTAGTGAGGCAAACAGATCTCTGAATATGATTTAACAGCATCATCTGGATCCAAAACAGAAATTGATATATAAGGAGGATTACTACCTATAAGAAAAATAAAGTATATCTTCTTTACTCAGGCAACAATGGGAAGGGCTCAGCTAAAACAATAAATCCATTTTTGAACACCACACCTTAGGAGAGGTGTGGAGAAGTCCGGGTAAAAGAGGAATTGTCATGACTATCCTGGCACAAGTGAACAAGCTGGTGCCACTAGGTTGTAACAGAAAAGCGTGTGATAAGGGAGAACAAGTTACAACTTTCAAATATGTAAGACTTCTATAAAAGAGACAGGATAATCTGTTATCCATATCCACTGAACGTGACAAGAAGTAATGGTTGAGATGATTTGTAGCTGGGGAAAAAAAACACAAAACCCAGCCCAGTGAATTAATTTTTTTGTAACTGTAATGATAATTACCTCTACAGACAGAACTAGCACACATTTACATAGCACAATTCGTCTCTTAGACTGTCTTGGAGATTAACTTCCCTTTCCACCTCTATCCATCCTTAATCTTGTAAGTGCTATACCCAGAAGACCAACCCTGAACTTTATTTTATTTACACTGAAAAAAGTAATTCGCTTCCACACAGTAACTGAACAAAGTAGGAGAACCAAATTTTTTGAGCCATTCTTAATCATACAGACCCTATTTTCGGGGGGGGAAGGTCTGTTAACCTAGTTTCAACATAAAATAAGTAGTATTTGCAGGCTGGCTTCCACAGCCCTCTGAGGATTAAACATAATACGAAAAACTAAATGCCTACTCGTATTTTGTTTAGTAGTAGCTCATCCTACATTTGCTTGTTTAGAGTTGTCACTTTAGACTACTAGATTTTCAGAAGTACTTTTTAACTTCACTGGAAACAGGAAACATAGCCCAAGGGCCTGAACACACAATGGTTAATGCTTATATACCCGCTGTGTCTTCAAGGAAAGGAAGATGGAATGATTCCAAGTATGCAGAAGAAATGTCTTCTGAAAGAGGAAAAATAGTATGAAAACGGTAATCACATTGCTATTAAGGATGACTTGTCTCCAATATGATGTTTGATTCTTTTAGATATTTCAGCCATTTCAAATCACACTTAGCTCTAATGTGATATGTCATTTATCATTGAACATAAACCATCATGTTTCTGAAGAGACTGTGGTGGGAAGAAGCAGAGGAAACAAATCAATGTTTTGAAATTTAGAGAAAAATTCTAAAAAAAAAAAATCAACATTTTGTTAAATTAGTAAACTACTTCTTCATCAGCCTTGAAAGGCCCCAGGAAGTTATCTTTCTTTTCCCACATTTATTTTATTATATATTTTCATGTTTTTTTACTTAAGCATACTAATATGATACATAGTCAGTGGACAGGGATGAACCTGAGAGAAAGAGTTTCTATTCCTAAATCTTCAAGCAATGTGAAATGTGAGTTAGGTCAAGTTATTTCAAACCACCGTGAGCTATTCCCCACCTTCTAGCCTTTTCCAGTCTTGTCTGCTTAGTTTATAAATGCCGTATATCTGCGACAGTCTCTAACAGGCCACATTTCCATACAAACAAAATTCAAGCAGCTAGACTAGACAGTTTACAAAGGTCTTAATGCTGGAAGCCCCAACACACTCCGTTAAGATGTTTTTGTTTGCTTTTCACTCCTGCATAGTGTTAAATGGGTAAAGCTGCACATCTTTAGAGAACCATGTGCCCTTGTACACATTATGTGTACCCTGGGCTACATATTTCATCTCCCAGTAAGTAGCTCAGACTTCCTGGTTCTTCTCTCCTCCATAAACACTTTTTTCTTAATCCTTCCACAAGCCAGTATCATGGCGCAGGACTTCAAGGCAGATGGAAGGATTTTGAAAGATAACCAAGTTCCACCAGGACGTCTTTACAAAGAAGGGGCCGCAGTGATTATATGTAAAACAGCCCAATTAGTAGGACAAATTCCCAAGATGAAACTGAGATAGAATGCTGTTCTTAACATCTGTGCACTCATAACTGTATTATATATTATTTGATAATCCCAAATAATCAAGAAGACTTGATTTTAGGTTTTACTTGGTATACAGTGGTAGTAGCAGTGCTCCCTCTCTAGATTGAATACTGATTGTTAGTTCAGTTTGGATTCAAAACAAAAAACATCAGTTATGGAATTATGAACTATTTTATATTTCACTAAATAATCTTTGTACGCTGCCCAACCATCTGTATAACTCAGAAAAATTCTAGGAGTTAATAGGACTACAGACTAAGTAGAATGGATATAGTTTGTGGGGGTTTTTTGTGTTCATTAGTTATAATGTATTACACGGACAAAAAGAAGGCCTAAAGCTCGTCAGTGACACTGAAGCCCTTGCTGTTCTGCAAACAACCAGGCAGTGCACAAACAGACAAAAGGACAGTGCCTAAGCACAAACACTGATGCAACTCAAAAAAACCCAGTACTTCACAGACCTATTAATAGCTAATAAATGATATATGGTAAAAACTAACTTTTCTTTATCATTAGTTAAATATTCATAAATAATATCCATTATATACTGAAAATTATCCAGGAACTACAACTGTGCAGCATGAACGTTGTTGATAGCATTGAATATTCTTAAAACGTCCAAGGCGTACCATAAAATCCATGTTTAAAAATTAGTAAGAGACTGAAGGAACACAAGAAAAAAACTATTTGTAAGGATATCCAAAGTATCATAGAGTATCCAAGAGGTACCTGGATGTGTGTACTGATACCTAGAGATAGTCTATTTTTATGGACAGATGTAAAGGGACTTATCACATGACTGAACAATTTTTTAATGTTTCTCCTTGCTAGTGTGCCACATTGTCTCTTATGTGGCATGTTTCTTCAGGGCATTGCTACTCAAATTAGGTCTATCAAAGTTTTGTGGGTCCTGGTGATACGGTCCAGGAAGAGCATACCTGGAAGAGATATGACACAGTACTTAGCCACCTACTGGAACAGAAATTTTATATGGCCAGCCAGAATTCATATCTTTTGTTTTAAACAAGAGTTCTATGTTTCAGCTACATAATAAAATTTCTCACAGAGGACTTCAGGTTCCTTTTAGCCTGTCACAGTGAACCCCAGTCTTGTTCACAAGAACTGGGATTTCAATGTATTCAACTTTTATTTTGCTGTTACATCACACAGATGAAAGTCAAACATCCGTGGTTGGAAGGAAATATGAAATGAGAAGCAAAAAACGTAAGAAGTATGTCCTAAGCAGAGAACATGACACATAAAAGGAACACCAAAATACCAGCACCTGCGCAGCACAGAAAGAAAGCAGGTGATCAAGTTCTGAGTAACAGTTGGGCAACATTAGGATGTACAAAACATTACAAAAACATTGTTTATAATTTTGGAAAGTTTATGAATAGAACACATAAATGATAACACAACATACATTAAAATTTTAGGGGTAAAATATGTGTATTAAAAAAAGCACAGAAATGAAAGCTCGTAATTTGATTTCCCTTATAATTTTATGTCATAGTCTTATGTTGAAGTTTCAATAATTCTAAAATATTTGGCAGTGTTTGACTTACAACACTGTAGCCTTTTTAGTGAGATAGCATGTTGATATTTTATTAAATATATAATTCTATATATTGCTTTGGATGTGAAAATTTCTGCTTAATGCACCCTGAAACAAAAGTGCAATTAAGTGCTTCCTAGATAGTAAGAATGATCAGCTCAGCATAGGTTCTCATATTGCACTTCCCTTCTAGGACAAGCTTTGATCACATGTATTCTATATATAATTCATTCATTCCAACTGTCCTCTGCATTTCATTACTAAAACAGAATGCTCATCTTGGTCTTTAAATCAATTAAATCAACTACCTGACAAATACTTATTGGAGATGATTAAAAGGTTATGAAAAAAACTACCGCCTTCTAAGAATTAAGTGAGGGATGAAAATTGCCCTTTTATTAAAATCTAGATGGAAACCAATAAAATGTCTGAAAAAATTAGAAGCCCTGAACACAGTACTGCTAAGCCCTAACTGAGACAAAGACAGATAAGGTTGATGGTTAACATCTCGTTAATCTCAGAAATACAGAGCCATTTTATCCTTGTTTTCTGCTAGGAAATTGAAGTCTCAGAACAAGCACAGCTTTGATTAAGGACCAAGTTGGCCAAAGTACATGAATGTGTACATATCTGCGCAGTGTTAAAACCGATTTACATGTGTTTAAATTTATATATATGATCAAATCCTGTCAATGGTAATGGAAATTAAACACAAGCTTAAGTCATTTGCAAAATGCTGGGGTCTCCCACGCACAACATGCCACGGCCCTCAAACTTCTGCAGTTTAGTACACCCTCCAAGACTGCAATACATAGTAGGAGGTAGTTTAGAATCCTCCCTGCAGGCAAGCTCTTTCCCTCTAATTAGGAAGAGGGCATCAGAAATCCACTGACAATGAGGAGCTTCTGCAGTGCTGCCCAGCCCTGCATCTTCTGGTTCTTCCAATGCATGGCTCTTACGCATGAACAGGCACATGGTATTTCAAGCATGGCCTAACTGACAAGAGCACCTGACCGCTGCTGTTAACCAAAATGCCTTTCAGAAAAAGTACCAAAACACACAGAAAGAGGCAGGGTAAATTAAGTCTTATTTAGTCTCCTTCAGGATTTTTTTTTTTTAATGAGGAGCAAGAAAGACTCTAGTGTGGTCTTTTCAAAGTGCAAAAACTGTAGAGTTCTTGTGGATAGCAATGTGGACTAACAAAGAGAAAGCAGGAGAGCTGGTCACTGTTACCATTCTTTTCTCATGTAAATCAGCTGTCACAAACTCTGAGGAGCTAGAAACGAGTTGTAGCCTGGTCTAAGACTACCATAAGACTACTGGACTATCTGGAGATATTACTTTTTTTTCCTTTGGCTGAAGAAAACTTGATTGAGTGCTGTTGCAGAGAGACAGTTCTAGAAACACAAGGTTTTAGTTTCTCTGAAAATTTTTCTTTCCTGCACAAGACATTGCAAGGCTATTGCCAAATTATTGTTAAATCAGGGGAAAATATAATGTTTTAAAATTTTTTAAGGCAGGAATTTTTGCTCCCATTTGTAAGGAACTACAATTTCTTTTGTCTTTCATTTCCTGAATTTTCTTTACAATACTCAAAAGTGACAGCTATCTCCATGTAAGTGTTTCACAGTTTGCTCTGCATCAAAGGACATGGATATAAATCCATTGCAGGAAAACACAGTTTTATTTCTGAAGCACATAAACTTCATTACATCAGTCTGATAAAATATAATTTTCGTTTTTGTCTTATTTGTATATTCATACCTCAAACACAGTTTAAATTACTTCTACACTGTAAAAGGTAGGGAAGGAAAGAAGTGCTTCATTTGCAGCAAATGTATACATAGGCTTCTCTGTTCATCTTCATGAGAAAACAATCAAGTTCACTTTGGCAAAGTTCTTTTAACTGAATGCCAAAAAGTATATAACCTGAAATACCAGTGTCACGACTCCTATTTAAATAGCACTTCCTGGTTTGTCCTAAACACTGTAATCTCACTGTAATCTGAAGGACAAAGTCATAGCAACAAACTCATTCAGGCTGTTTCTGCAGGTGTCTGAAAAGATGGTACACATATGTCTTGTAAGAACAGCACCCATGGTTGTTGGGATCCTGTGCTTTTGTGACCTTTATATCTTGTTTAGAATTTCTCTAGGCATTCAAGCCCTGAAACATGTCAGTTATATATTACTGCAGGTGTACAGCAGGATGAATTTTCTTCTTTCACTGCCACAGTCGAGGTGCTTGTTGCTTTGACTAGCGGGTATTCACACTAGATATAAATAATTTTGACAGTCAGGAGAAGAACAGACTAAATATACAAGTTCCACAGATCAGCAATCAATCTTATCTGATGGACTAACCCCAGAAACAGTTTTAAAAAACATTTTTTCCTTTTGATCATCTAGACAAGTTCTGTGACAGACACTTTTCAGTCTCCCCTTTATATACAGGATCTAACGGTTTCCAGCATAAATAATGTATTTACTTACCTACCTAAAATTCTAACTAAATTAAGCACACTGGGATTGAAAGAGAAAAATCTACTATTCAACAGGTGTAATTTCCAGAGAGGGCATACATGGGATTTGGCAACTGAGATGAAGAAATTCTGCAATTCCATTTCTTTCAAAAACATATTCTGAAATGGTACTATACAGATTTCCAGGCGTTCCTGACTATAATCACAAACTCATTAACTTCTTCTGTTTTCTTGTCACCTCCAGAAGCTCCACAAATAAGAATAATCACTTTAATTGACCATGTTTCCTCTTTCCTCTCTAACTTCAATGGAGACATTGATACTTTGGATTATGTCATCTTTCCAAGACACTTTCCTAACTATATACATTCTCTTTTTATCCCTTAAATTTATTTTACATCTCTCTTATCCACATAACACTGTCTGTAAATTCTCTTAATCTCATATCAACATTATTTCTGCTCAAATCCTTGGCCAAACCATCATTTTTTCTATCATTGAATGTCATGCTTCTTTTGCATATGGCCTCTCCCTTCAGTTTTGAAGGCTGGTGCAGTACTTTCTCATGTGAATTAGGAGATGAAACCTTTACAACACTTTATCTCCAAATTTCAAAACTCTTCTGTTCAAATAAACATTCACTTAATTTCCTGAAGTGCTTCAGGTATGCACATCAATCAATCAATCCAAGAAACTCTCTGTCTGTTCCTCCACAACATCTATTGATGTATCACAGTTACACTTCTGCTTTTTGCACTGCATAAACACAACCACTTCTCCCTGGACACTTTCTCTTTGGTAACTTATGACATGCTACATCATCTTTCTGTATCTGTGCTTGATTTGTTGCCTGTCTCTCTCTGTGTTTCAGGTGAAGCATGCTGCCTGCCTTATCTGCAGCTTTTATAAGTAAATACATTTAAAAAAACCCGTAAACTAAATTAACAAAAACTTTAATATACATAACAGAATTCTACTTTTCCCCTCTTGAATATTCTTTAAAATATTCTCTACTCAGTTTGCATTAAATGTAACCACATGAAAATTACCATGCTATTCATATACAAATGAAAAGTATTCATAAGATGTTAAGAAGATGCAATTTTGGTAAGTAACTTTCTAGAAAGCTTTTTAAGATTTCATTTTTACAGACCATTCACAGGTTACCTTGAAATAACAGAAAATATTGTTTAATGACTAAATACTGACTATATTTTTTGATATAAGAAAATGTAAACTCTACCAGACAGCGAAATTGTAGTTATAGAAAATGTCTCTATTAGGGCTAGAAAGCAAATTATAGAATGATATAGAAACTGATTTTATGTGGATTGCAAAGGGTAGAAATTATATTTTAGATTTCAATTGAATTATTATTAGCATATTATATATGTCATAATATCATAACTTTATACAAATATTATTTAGAGTCATGCCTTAAACTTCACACCTTTCTACCAAAAAGACTATAACACATATTTAGGTTTGTCTTTCTTGTAAGGGAATTCATACCATGTGAATTCACTGGAATGAGCAATTGCAATTCTTTCTTTAGTTAATTCCCCTACCACTTTAATTTTATAGGCAAAGTATACTATAGAAGGCACCAAAAGACACAGAAAAAGAAAGAAGCATTCAAGTGTGTTAACTGTCAAGAGAATTTTACTGGGATCAGGAGGAAAAGGTCTAACAAACACATCATAACATACATGTACAAAACTATTGAAATTCTATATCTTATTACTTTAATGTTGTGATTCTTCTCTCCATTCCTGCTGATAAGCAACGGAGTTTTATCTCTAGCTAACCCAGCTAACCCCAATCAGAGAAATCACACAATCTCTAACCATCCAAAAGGAACCCTTCAACTGTTGTATACAGCTGTATACAACCCAACATACAACTGTACCTCAGCTCGTGATTGCTTATTAAAATCACATTCTAGTGACTAACATTTTAATATATACCATATAATTGCTAGAAAACATATCCTGTATTAACATCCTTATCATATTTTTATTTTCTGTATAATTTTAGAAAGAATATATTACATAATGATGCGGTACTGCCCAAGTGTACAGAAAGTGATGGATGTATGTGTCATTGCAAGAGTATCCAGCTGGAATACTACTTCCATTTCAAAGGTGAGATCTTAAACAGTGTTCTCATTCAGTACTCATTTTAATTGATAGTATTTCCTCCTTCAGCTGGGAGGATATACTATCAAAAATACTGTAATTTTTATTGTTGTTGTTGTTCTTTTGTGGCTATAGTACCGGACTGAAATTCAAAATTTCAGTCTGTTTTCTAGCCCTGAGGAATGAGCACTTTTAATCTTTCTATGCTTTCATACCCCTGGTCTGAAAAAAGGGTATTATAATAACTCACAAAGTTATACTCTGCAATTGATCTTCAATGACTACAAGATATTTGCATGTTATTTGGACCAGACTATAATAAACATCTTTAAAAAAAAAAAAAAATAATAATAAAATTATCCTTACTTTTGAAAGAATGAGAGCCACTGGCTTAAGTAAAAACAGGACTGACATCTTGTTTTTCTTTACAGCTATTGACAGGGAGTAATATTTTTGCATCTAGAGGTTTTCGGCATGACTGGAAGTCAGAGATAAATAAGTGAGTAATATGGACTATCACATAGAAAACTCCTTAGGAAATTGAGCGAAAATGTGATCTGTACTGATTGCAGACATCTACAAGCACTATCTTCAAAAAAACCAGGCATTAAACTAGTATTCATTTAGCACAGTACCAAAACCACACATCTTGCTGAATCCCAATGAAAATATCAGGAAAATAAACAGCATTCCTGTGCTGTAATTGCATTTTTGGATGCAGGCTAGCATGAATATTCCCAAGCCAAAACCAGAAAATAAAATGAAAGAACAAGAATGCTAGCACAGACCTTGGCTTTCTGTTAAACAGGGTGCTGAACTAAATACTGCCTTGAGCTAGCTAAATATTAAAGTATTCTACAGAGATCTAATGCACTAATACAATAAAAATCTATTGACAATTGCCTTGAACTAGTTAAGCATTTAAGTATTCTACAGAGGTCTAATGCATTACAGACTAAAAATCTATTTCTATGTGGTAATTATAGTCAATTTTTGTGAGATTTTTCTAATCAATATTTATAGTAATGCACTTGAAAAGATCAAAAAAAAGAAGCAACCAAAGACAACTTTGTCCTGTGCATGACTTGGTTTGGTATTTTACAGTCACTATAAAAATTCATACATACTTATCTATCACCAAAGCAAGATATTTTGCAAGTAGGCATAGATAGACCCTGTGGACTAGAAAAGAGAGCATCTCCTGGTTTCATATAATTATCCTCTTGCCACAAGATGGCACCAAAAGATTAACAATATCTGCATTCCTAAGGTTCCCATCTGAAAAAAATGAACTAACTTTTCAGGGAATTGCACAAGAAATGTCATCAACGTTTGACTTTCAATTTGGTTAGCAAGTTATGAATATCATTCTGCTTACTTTGACAAACTGTTGAAACACTAAGACTTACCATAGAGCTAATGAATATGGAGAAAAAAAAAAATTTTACTAAAACTTAAGTTTCCTACAAATGGCAAAGAACAAGCAGTGAACATTTAGAATTATATATTTCCTTTGTAGGGCAAGGAAGTAAGAACATATGCAAAGGTATGAATACAAACTAAACAGACACAAGAAAAAATAACTCCAAATGCATCAACAATTTATAGTCTTCCCGAAAGGAAATTTTATCAAAGTAAAGTTCAACAACTTATACATTAATAATTTTCCTTTTACTCCACTCAATTTTCCCTCCCAATTGCAATTAAAGAAAAAAAAGTTGATGTCAAATTTAGTGAACTCTTAAAAAAGCTGCATGCTATATAATGTGAGAAATAGTGAAGAAACAATATATCTAGCTTATAGGATAGCTCATTGTCAAATGAATGCTTTTCTATTCCCACAGCAAAAACCTCATCCCTCTCAAAGAACAGTACGATATGACAGGAACAGGTCAGAGTGCACTAACTGCATAAACCCAAACCAAAACAAAACCCCAAAACCTTGTGGGGGAGGAAAAATTTCAAATCATAATTACTTCACTGGCAATTATTTAATGCAGTACATTTCATTTATCTATTAAAAAAAGCCCAACAAAACAACTATTAAAAAATTGTTCACAGCCTTCAGCTAGAAAGAAACCAAGCATCTCAGAACATAAAACTACTAATTCACCAGCAAATTTCTTTAAGTCACTATAATTGTCTCCTTTAAAGGGAAAAGACCCTGAACAATGTCAAGATTATAAAAGAATTATTTTTGTGTCAGTATTATCCTGTTCTTCATTGCCAGTATCTCTGATTGTACAGAAATGTATTAAGCTACCTTCAAACATTTTTTTCTGTACATCACTTCATTTTAGTTCATATATTTTAAAACACTAATGGATTACCCCTGAGAAGTCAGTGATTGATTACACATTAGAATCGAGATGAATTCTGTTTACTGAAATAGAATTTAATTTAATCTTTTAAATTTTTTTGCAGTCATCATGATATTATGACACTGCATTTTTTTCATGTTATTGTCCCGATAGCAAATAATCCAGTTTTAATCCACTATAATGATAACAAAATAGTTTCTAAACTAGTCCAGAAATCCATTTTTCTAGTGCTGAAGTATCATGATTTTACTTGTGTGACCTTTTTTACTGAAAAGCAGGATTTGAATATGCTAGAGCTACAAATGGACTCCAACCAGCATACCCGGAGTAACAAGGAACCTGTCACATCACTAAAATGACCCCATAGTAATGGATACCTGTAAGACAAGACTGTCGGGGTGCTTTTCCAGAGATTGAGCTGGAACCATTTAACTGGGAGCTGTGGGATTGATCCACTTAGGCTGCTTTTATCCCATTAGACCTGACTTTCACAGGCTGTCCAAGTGGCAAAACACCCCTGACCCTATGTACATAAGCACTTCCTGGTTGGATCTTGACAGCTGCAGCCATGAGGGAAGGAAAAGGTGGGTATTTCCTCTCCTGAATGTACCTAACCTAAAATTTAGCAAGAAGTCACTGCTGTGTTAACACAGGTTTTTTTGGTCCTGTAATTTAGAAGGCTGAACTACTCTGAGCTTTACCATTTCTGTTTAACTCCAGCTAAGTGGGTATTGTTAGAAACAAAAACCTAAAAAACTCATTTGCAGATGGCTCTTTGTAAATTCTGTTCTAAAACACTAGCATAGCAAGTGCAATTTAAACCCCTGAATGTAATCAATTGTAATTATATTGTTACTTTTTAAAAAACTTTGCATTTCAGAACTTAAATAATTGATTTCTCCTCTTTGTCACAAGCTATTAGGTATCCAATTTAGAATAGCTCAAACCAACTGACCGTTGTTATTCACATTATAGATTCCTAAATTCTCTTGAAGAGAATGCTCATCTAAACTTAGATGAGCTAAATGCTCATCTAAACTTTAATGTGCTTATTACTATCATACACTATGACTTAGTTCATCATTCTTTTCTAATTCTCATTATTCTGACATCAAATAAAAAGCTAGAGGAAACTAATCCACAATTAGGATATATTCGGAAATAACACATGTGTTTCAGAGTGGGTTCAGATGCCTTGCTAGTCAAGGATAATAATAATAAGAAATCTATTATTTTGTCTTAATTTTCCGTTCTGTACAAATATTCCACACACATACTTAAATTTTTAAAAAGAGATCAGTTTCTTCTGATCATCAGAATGATTAAAGACTGTCTAAATAATATAAATAAATAAAAAAGGAATACGTTTCCACCTTAAGAAAGATTTTCTCAAATTAATTAGTCAAACCAGGGTACTACTTCATTTGAAACTATTTACAAAGAGAAATTTGAAGAAATTGTATAAGCAAGGAAAAAAAAGTATATATTTTATAAAAGAATAATGTTACAGAGGAAAATCCATCTATCTGTATCTGTACATCTGCCATTCAGATGTAAGTATCAGAAAAAAGTAGATCTAGTAACACATAAGCTTTTAAGTTCTTAATCGCAAACTGTCAATAAAATGCCCCCAAGTATTAAGCCATGGAGAGAACCAAATGTACCTAATATGCCTGGGACTCAGTACACTCATTTTAATCAAGATGTCAGCTTCAGTGATATCTTGACCATGAGCACCATACTCTTACTCAAGGGAAAGAGCACATCTCAGCACACTAATGACAGAAAAAAACTTCATCCAACAGAGAGAAAAAAAATCTCACTTCCCTAAAATGGTATTCACGATAGTGTTCTATGTCCTACTCTTTTATGGACACCACATTTCTGCCAAAAGCCTGTGGAAACTATCCCAAAGGGAAACAGAAGTAGGAGACAAAAATACTATTTAAAACTTGGCCTTAGGAAGTCGGAAGCAGTACCGTATTTAGGGAACTTGGATGTAATATGCTGAAGCAGATCTTAAATTATCTTTCATGTCATAATGAAATGTCTTACTACCCTAATCCTTGAAATGAGCAAATTTTTTCATATAGCTGCAAAATGACTGAGTATACCCCAGTAACTCATTTATAAGTTGAGGCCTACACTATCACTTACCATTTAATACAAGGACTATTTTGATTAAAGACTGCTGTTGATTAAAAGAATGTTGTTGATCTTTGCTGAAACTCCCCTTATTCTATGGCAGTGATTTTATAGATTCTGATGTTTTCTTGTTTTAAACTATGTATTTAACTGTAATTCACTACTAGATGACCCAAGGGTTAGTTAGCTCAATTAACTGGTGTCATTTTGATTTTTTTAGCAGAAAGTCATGAGGGCAGGCTAGTAGCTCTACATAGCTTACTCTGCAGGATCAAGATTATAATGAAAGAAAAAAATAATAAAACGTACAACAGTACTGACATGTTCAAGTCCTCCCCCTACTAAATGAAATTAAAAAAAAATTAGAAGGCATCTATACTGATAATGAAAATTTGATCTATAGCATGATGTAAAATTTTTGTGAAATGTTATTTGCATAATTTGTTATTAAAATTTATTCTTACAGGTGGAAAGAAAATAAGAGCTAGAATACTGTCATTCTGCTTCAATTGATCATGTTTTGGGATTTTTTTGTTCTAAACATTCAGCTTTTTTTTCTTTCTATTCTTTATATTTTTCTTGTGTTTTGTTTTGTAATAATTTCTAACAACTGACAGTCTGCTACTGAAAATCCAGGTCATCTTCTGAGTAGCCTCGACATTAAAAAAACCAAACAAATACCCCACATTATTTTAAGAATTAAATCTGAATCACCTAATTAGCACATGTACACCTCTAGTGAACATATTACTGAGAATCTTCATGAGGTAGAGAAATCAATGACATTTAAGTCTACTTTTAACTAATTTGCTGATGACACACAGATAAAATGGATCTATATGTCTTCAAGGAATCTGCTTATGTACATAAAACAGAGAGGGACTCAGATAGAAACTTCTAGATTCACACCTTGTCTAATGTGTTTAGGCTCAGATTTTTCTCTAACACAGAATGAAATATAAGAACATGATTATAAATGCATGTATTTAAAAAAAGTAGAGACAACAACCTGAGGATTGAAAGAAGCCATTTTAAAATTTCAATTTAAGTATAGTAATACTATCCACAGTTTTCAGTCAAGACTACAGGAAGGTTAGGTACACATTTCTCTCCTTTTTCTCTCTGCCAAAGGCATATAAAGATATATGGAGAAAAGATGACTGTCCTTCCCTTAAAAAACAGGAACTTGTAGATAAAACACAATTCATAATTGAAGCCTATATGCCTGTCAAGGCCATATCTGACAGCATTTTAAGGTCTAGTGAGGGATGGTATTGTTAAAAGAGCATTCAGGGAATGATAACCATATCAAGAAAAAAAATATTATTTTTTTAATAATTAAACCTATTAAACCATGTGGACAGAGTCAGGAAAATCACAATGTCGTGAGAGAGGAAGGGGTCTTTTTTTTTCCCCATCTGTCCTCGCCTATTTTCAAAAGGGTGTCCAGATCCCTTTTTAGAAGACTTCATCTGTGGTAGCAGTACGAATACAAAGACCTTTGCAGGGTTACAGGAACCTTGGTGCTGGAGATTCCACTGCCCCAGGGCAGGGGACAGAGGCAAGGATGCTAACATGGTATGCACAGCAACATTACTGATATTGACCGAGTCTTGCATCTTGGACATTATGTGCATTTATGGTCCCAGTTCCACTCACCATAAATAAGGCATCAGGAAAATGGCAGGTGACTATTTGTAAGAGAAAGGAATTTATATATTTAAGGGATAATTTTTCTTAGAAATCTTAGCAGCAGGATAAACTTGACCATCCTCCATCTGTCCTGAACATTAGCTCTAAATAATTACAAATACTTTGGGTTCCTCTCTCTTTTCTCACTCTCATTTAAAACTCAAAGATTTTGTCCATGTATTTTGTCTTACGTGTAAGATACGACACATATTCAAGAAAATCTACCTACAAAACTCTCTTGATTCCAGTGGAAGTAAAAATCAGCTGTACACTTGTGATACTTAGAGGAACCAATGACAATGCACAGCATCTAAGTTTCCTAGACACAGGCATATCTCTGTTTTATTTGTGCTTACTATTAGGATGGCATAACAACTAGATAATCTTTTCATTCATTAAACAGGTGTAAATATCATGTGAACTACTGAAGTGTGGTATACACAAGCACACGATAACAGTTCAGTTATACATATTTTTATTTTATGTTAATTTGGGGAAAAAAAAATTACCAGTCCTGTTGGACATTGTATTTTGAGCCCTGCTCATAGTGCTGTAAATTACATTGATACCTATTCTTTATGTCTTAAAAATATGGATATTATAGCATTGCAGAGTTCATGAGGATTGCATTCATTTTTAAGGATCATGATCTGATTGGGCTAAGTGAGGTATGTCATGTTCTTTATGCTGTAATGCAAAGCATTGAAATAGGATAATACAATAAATCCAATCTGTAATGTGGCAAGTGATAGAACATTAACAGTAAAATCATAAAACATACATATACATACATACATATATATATCACATAATTTACAGTTCTTCATGAGAAAATATTTTTGAGAGGTTTTTTTTATTTTTGTGAAACACAGAAGAACACAGTTCTAGCTTTTGAGCAACAGAATTCTGGAAACATCTATTTTTCAATTCATTTTTTGAGTCATTACCTTTACATAAACACACACACATACTCTCTTTACATGATTTCCTACTGTTTGAAATATGATTCAAAGTTCACTTTGAGTTACAATTAAGAGATGCCATAATAAAGTTAGAAATTAAAAAAAAAAGCATTGTGTGAAGAATGATGTGCATGTGGGAACAATATTAAAAAGGACACCTGCCATGTTGCTTTTCATTATATCCAGTTAACTTCCTAAGTCTTTGTATTCCCTTGATGCAGCCTGCTGGTACAGACATAGTACTACACACTTCCAACTAGCAGGCTTGAGTTTATATCCCAGATCAGATGCCCTGTGACAGTTCAAGGTGGGGAGTACCTCTGAGATACTGCTAGAGCTTTATGCCTCCTGTTGGACATGCTTCTTTATCAAAAAAATGATAAACATGGTGTATTTCATATAAGTTATTAGAGGTAAGAAACGGTAGTGGGAGCTTACAGAAAAAGTGAAGTCATAAAAAGTGGATATAAATTAAGAGATAAATTGTACAGTACTCTGCTTGCTAGAATGCAATCCCTGTACAAGACAAAGGTTTTCCTTGTTTTGCCTCTACTGTACACACACATACACGCTTGAGGTAACTGGCTCTAATGTTTAATAATCAGGAAGACTGCATGTACAAAGAAATGTGTATAAAGCTTCAACTGGCAGGTTTTTGGCAGATCCTCCACATACTAAAAATTAGACTGATAAGCCAGTAAACAGAACATATAAGCTCAATAGCTCTTTGGTTGGGTGGTGTTCTGGCTTCCCACCAGATGAAAACAGAACAAAGAAAAAAATAGTGCTCAGGTCTGGTTGATTTTTTCTGTGTGTAGTAATACAGCCTGATAACTGTAACACACTCAACTCCCCAGAGATGAGGATTATTTCCTATTGCTCTATGGTAGAGCTGCTAACCCACAGAAACAGGCAAGTTAGGGAAGTCGCCATGCCAGGGACTCAAAGCTGAAAAGTTGTAAATCCAGGGAGGGAAAAGCAAGCAACATTCAACATAGGAGTTCCTCTTGGCCTGAAGAGAGATTTGGGGAACATTCAGTTCAAGACAGAATTCAGAATACCATTGTTTCTTCATTGTTTCTTGCTTTCAAGTTTTTCCAGAAGTTGGACAGTAGAGGAAGTATGTTTTTTTCAAAAAGCAAGTGTTCACGTTAGTAGATTTGATGGTGTAAGATGTGCAGTGTGTGTGTTGTATGGTGAACCAAGGTTTCAGTGAACTGTACCTTTAGTTTGCATGAGCTTTCATTGATAGTCGCATACTATTCAGAGCAATTGAATATGTATTATGGTATGGCATCCTTATGTCTGGTGAAGTCACCCTTCATAATGTTTTACTTTGGCATACCTAAACTGCTCATAAGAAAAGAATTTTTATTTCTGAATTTCAATTTTCCTCCTTTATAATAAATATCAATTAGTATGTTATTAAAAAGCCTATAGCAAATACAACGATAATACAGAATATATTCTGTATTCTTAAGTGATTAACTTAAGGCACTCACAAAATCTTTCTTAAACCCTCATATTCTGCCTATTTACTTGCCCAAATAATCAGTGTTTTCCTTCCATTTCTCTCCATCACATAATATCAAAGAATTAACTGTACAGCAGATTTTTTCAAATCTATGAACAAGGACATATTGTGAAGTCCAATGAAGATGTCTTGGTATTTACAAACTTGGTTTCAACTGATAATAATGAATGAATTAAAAATAATATTATGATGACAGTCAGAAACTTCACCCCATTGCTACCATTCCACAGTATTTCAATCTTAATTTGACCCCCTGCACTACTGCTGCAACCTAGTGGTGTGATAAGGTATAAAATTGTACTAATTCGAGGACAGTGTGTTATCACCTGCAACCTGGCTGTAAATATGGTTAACAGACATAGAAACTAAGTCACCTGCACAGAATTATCCAGATGATACAGGCTCTGTTTCAGTCATTTGTTTCCTTGGAAAATCACGTTGAGATCAGGAAATTACTTTATCAGAATCAGAGGTAGATATTATTTTCAGATTAACCTTTTCTGCCTTTTACATTTAATTATTTAAAAAGGAAAAAATAACATATTACTTAGCTGAAATTTGTATACTGGTGTGCGTGTATAGATGCGTATCTCATGAATATCTCTCTACGTTTAATTAATGATGAGCTCATTTGCTTTGACATATAACATTATTTTTATGCATTTTTCAACTACAGCTAGGCACAGAAAAGAACAGTAACCACAGTGTTTCCTGTGAGCACATTTCAGAATTTCATCAGGTTCTTCACAGACCCTTTGTCTGTTGAGAACATGCAAGTACGAAGTTTTAGTATATCTACACTCATTTACTCTAATACAAAGCCAACAAGACCATTTAAGAATATATAAATTCCTATGTACAGTCCTTTTGAGATATATTGTGCTATTTTCTTTTCCATGAACTGTTACAAAGCATTATAAATATAAACTTTTGGCAAACCAAGGAACCAAGACATATTTTCCAATGCTACCCAAAGTAACAAAAAATCAAATCATCAGCAGCAGTTTCAAGTTTAAATATCTGTATTATAAGCAACACTCCTCAGACATTACAAAGTTCCTATTTAAGTGTACAAAATCATCTTGACACCACATGAAGAAAACATGGACATAAAGCTAAACTAAATTTAACAGAAACTGCTACAGAAATGATCTGTTCATTCATACTTTTATTTAACAAAGTATACAAAAATATGAGAAGATTCCCTCAGGCACAAACTAGATTACCAGTTTATAATCCAAGAAGTATTTCTCTCTTGATATAAGCCCATATTGACTCTAAAAAGCTGTTTTTCAACTCTTGAGAAAGATAGCTTGTCTTTTCTACTTCCCTTTCCCAGTTCCCTAAGTTCATTCTTTCATCTGCTCCTCTATAATAGCACAGACTACTATTACATTCAAAAAGTAACCAATTAATATAAAAGTTCGAGTAACTGGAAAATCTCAGTAAATGCTCGTACCAGACTCATAATATTCCTAGTAAATGGCATATTAAAAAAGGATTTAGAGATTCTGAAGTATGTTCCAGTCTCCCACTCCCTGCTTTCCCCCTCCAGTAATAACACCATGTAAATTTAAAGCCTACTAGTTTAAAAAAAAGGGCACATAATTTTTTACAAACCTGTTTCCTCACACTGTACACACACTCATATATGCATATACACATGCATACACAACAAGTTGTATAATTCAAAAAAATACCTTAAAAGCAATGGGTGTGCAATTGGGGTAATACAGAGGCTTTTACTGAAATGAAAGATGAAGATTATAGGCAACAGCTCCATTTGTGTGGAAGCAACAGAGATGATAGGTCAGTTTTAAAATGCTGGTTGCTGTTTGTCACTGTTTGCACGTGCAGATGCATTCTCTTAAGCTGCAGGACTGTTAGATTTTTATGACTGCAACTAGTATCATGTACAGTGTTAGCCTATTGCAAATTTCTAAGGCAGCTGACAATGCCATCACTAGTTAGTAGTTGGGAACATGGATTTAGACTTGCGTTGTGCTGCATTAATTTAACACCACATCAAATATGGATTTTATTGCAGCAGTGGCAATAAATGCTCACCCAGGTGCAGACTAAATTTTCCTCCCTCCACCTTTTCCCTCCCCCTCCCCCTCACCCCAAGCCCCCATTTACCGAAATGTCAAACCTGGCAATATTTTCCCCATTTGTGTGTATATAGCTCTGTAGAGATATTTGAAATATTGCCTGTATACATGCTGCTATCCCTCTCCACAGGGATTTCCTTCATAAGAAGCATTTGCTCTGAGTGTGTGTAATTATTCTGAAATTCAATTCAGGGCAGAAGGAATAGCAGTGAAAGCTGGAACAGACTTGTACTGATATACAGAAAGTGAGGGCACATATGTGTATGTTTCATGCTATGTTCATAACAGTTACACTATGAAACATCATGCTTTTTTCAATTCAAGTAGTATTGTTCCCCCCCCACTGAATTTGCAAGAACTGAATACAGATAGAAACTGCTGTTCAAGATAGCCTGCTTACTAGGAGAAAAAAAAAATTATCAAATGCTTAGTGTTTCAATCTTGCATGAATATGATATTGGTTTACTTTGAGGAGAGAATACACAGCAGTTATTTCCTATCCCTTGTCTCATCACTCCTGAAGCATATTTATAAAATGTAAAAAGTTGTACATAGTAAAACAATTCTATGCATTGCATTAAACACCATACTGTTTGTGCTATAATAATAATAATAATAATAACAACGACAAGAACTACAAAGAGCTTAAGGAAATAAAAATAAGAAAGGCTCCTACCTTTTATTCTGCTTCTGAGAAAGTGAAGTAGTGTCCACCCCAACCAAACTGAAAAACGAGCTATTAGTGTCCTTTTTTTGTTTGTTTTCTCCTGTTATTTTCTAAAACTGATCCTACTTGGATCTAACTCGGGCTTTTTCTCCCAGCATCACTTAACTCTGGACAGCCGGGAACCAAAGCTAGGGGGGAGCTCTCCCTCTGACTGGCTTTCATTCAGAGCTCCTAATTAAAAAAAAAAAAAAAAAAAGACACACCATCACCACCACACACCCCCCCGTGCACAGACACGCACACACTCACTCTCCCTCCGAGGACGACAGCGGGAGAGAGGCGCTGCGGCTGGAGCCGCAGCACTTACCCTGGGAAGGCTGGAGACTGGGGAAGTGCAGGCTTTTCCAAGCACACAGTGATTTGCAAGTGAATGGTGTGGGAGGGTACAGCAAACGGAGAGCTTTTTTGTTAAAGCCTGTCGCCCTCCCTTCGCTGACAGAATGGTTCTCTGTTTTTGAAGTCTAAGGTAATCAGCCTCATCTGCTTAGCTTGTCGTAATAACAAATACTGAAAACACCACCACTTTTTGTGGTGTATTTTTCTTGATTAAATATAACCACTTTCCTATACCACCAGTGGTCTTACAGCAATGTTTATAAAATTTATATATATATATATTTAGAAAAAATAGCATGGTGCCAAGTTAAATTACAACCTCAGAGGGCTCAGATGAAACCACAGAGAGTAGTTATTTTCTTCATTGAACTGCTTATGCTATTAGATTAGAAACATTTTTCCCCGTGCTTCACCAGTTTTATGATTAATATAAAACAAGACAGGTTCATCTAATATTAGGTATTTGCACATTTCCAGAGGTCATCTGAAAAAAATGCCAGCGTCACTACTAATCCCCCATTAATATTTTTTCCCCAGTCGATACTTGCGATGCTTGTTTTTATTTTATTTCAGTCACTGTATTTGGACTTCACATTTTGCAATGTGTTCCTTTTCATCAAGTTAATCTCTGTTGGTTTCATATTTCTAATACAGCAAATTGGACTTAGCACAATCCTCCTTGGATCATATCAAGTCCAATCCTTTCATTGTGATACTGCAGAGGGTTATGTGTACATTAGTTAGGAGAGATTTAACAAATAGTCACATAAGATTAAACCAATGGATGTCAGTATTGCTCTATCTAAAAAGTGTTATAAGGGACTTTCTCTGGTTGTAAAAAAGTCTTCCTAAAAAAAAATTAAAAAGCCAAATTCTCTTAAAACAGGAGCTGAAAAATGTTGTATTTGGGAGTGAGGAAGAAAGTAACAATGAAAACTATTTCATTATTAGAAAATCCAGTACAGGAGTAGATAGATCACGGGTTGTTGTTAGGCTGCTCAGTGGTAACTATTTTGCTTGTTTTCAGCTGCTAACTATCAGTCGAAAAGACAATAAAAAAAGAAAGGCAAGATCCTTATCATGCCTAGTATCACTTCCTAATGTAACCAACTGCTGTCATTTCCCCAGATCTGTAACCATCAATAGGAAGAAATGACCCACCACCTAAGTACAACCTTTTGGCAGATGAGCAAGTCACCATTTAAGTAACATGCTATACTAGCTACATGAATACATCATCTGGAGATAGAAAGAAGCAAAGCAGCAAAATGCCAGGGGGTGGGGTGCAGGAAATCTCTTTTTACTACCGTATATGAAATTATTTGGTTTTGAAAAATCTATCTACCATAATTGATTTTTAATCTTTCAAGGAAAGACAATGAAATTCATTGGCTTTGGTTGTACTTGGGCACATAAATACACAGTACAATGCATAACACATCTGTAAAAAAAATTCCATGGCTTGTGTTCTCCCTTTCCCATTGTATCAATAAGAAAATTAGAATTGCCGTATGTCCGTCTGCTCCTGGTTTCCACAGACCTTCATTCTCAGTCCTTTCACAGGAAAGGAGGAGACTGCAGAATCTAACTCAAGCTTCCTAATCTCTGTCACCATTTGATGTTACACTATGTAAAGATACATTCACAGTTCCCAGTGATCCATGTGGAACTGACAATATTGAGACATCTGTGCTGTCTTCCAAGCTTATCCATTTATTTGTGCAAAACTGGATGTATAAGATTCTCTTATTTTAGGCAAGTCCTCTCACATTGATCTGAAGGTAAAGTTCATGGAACTTTCTTTTCTGGCTATACCAACTGTGTTTCTGCCTCCTAAAATATTAGATATAGGCTTGGACCCTATAGTAGAAAGCTAAAGATTGTCTTAGAATAAATGTTGCACTTTCAGTTTGGTAATACAGACAAATTAACTTATAATGAAAGGAGACACAAATATGTGGAAATGTATATACATGGCTGGGAAGTAGCTCTTTAAAAGTGGACTGCTTTTTGGAGGATGCACAAAATATTGAGTGTTGAAGATTAAGTTAAAAGCTTCAGTTCCCTTTAACATTTTGTCTTCTTTTATTTAAGTTGTAACCATAAGTGGGAAATAAATGACGATTTGTGTATATATACAAAAGTTTATTCTATGCATGCGCACACATATACACACACACACACACACACACACACAGAGCTACGCCAAATTCTGAAGTCAAAGAAAATAAATGGTCTAGTGGAATTATTCAGGAACTCCAGAGTCACTGAATGTGTGCTTACTCCCATTTCTGCAGAGTATTTTGGTATATTTCTGCTAGGGTTTTATTCAGCTAGAATGAACCTATCTTATCCTAGAGATATATTAGTTTATTCAGGCATAGTTACTGCAAGTCACACTTGCACCCTTAAATTGGCTAACTTTGTGAGTTAAGGTTTAACTCTACAAAAGCCATACTTTGTCACTAACTAATGTTTCTGTTGGTATGGTCAACTACTTAAAAGCCAGTATTTATTTATACTTATATCATATGGATATCTAAGGCAAAACAGTTATTCAACCATATACTTATTCATCTACATGACTAACTTTAAAACAAGGTGGCATCATAACCTATTTTTAACACTGCCTAATACTTCCCATTAGAAGAGTCCTTTTATAGTTGCTTATAAATTTACCAAACAAATTATTTAGGATTAAATTTTTTACGCTGATGGTCTGCCTCAGGCAGAAATCATTTAAAAACATTTCAGCCAAAATGATACCGAGATTTCAGAGAACGAGGAAAAATTATACAGCTGGAATTTTCTCACAGGAGTAAAACAACCTTTATGCTTTGAAGGCAGAATGTGAAACTCCACAGGGTACAGCTGGCCTTTGAGTCAGAGAAGCTTACCAATGGGGACAGATTAGGTCAAGGAGTATTAAAATAAAGGAAGAGTGGTAGGAGCAGAAGGAGTGGAGGCTGGGGGACATATTCTTCTTGGCCAGCAAGCAAAAAAAGACGTATTTCTGATAAAGAAGCAAGAAGGAGGAAACAGTGGCAGAACAGGGGAAAAAACATAAATTCATGGAGACTGAACAAGGAAACCTAGGGTGGAAAAAAAAAAAAGGGAAAAAGAAAAAAATAAAAAATAAAGGAAGCACACAAGATAAAAAATCGGAAAGAGAGATACAGACTTTACCAGGGACTGTGAGGTTGATTTTTGCCACCTCTGTCTTCAAGGTAGGCAGCTTTATCCTCTGACATGATAGGTCTAGTATGATACCTACTCAGACTACAGCGGAGATGCTTCCTTTGCTTTTCATTTCTGGTTACAAACTTGGCAGAGATCCCAGAAGCCAACAGTTGCATTTGTAGGAAGACGACGAGGTGTAAGAAGGATAAGAAAGAAAAAAATCTGGAATTAGACCCCATTTGCCTATCACTATCAGCAAATGTCTGTCAAACCTACTGGAATTCTCTCCACTCAGTGTTGGCCCACATGGAGTAAGAGAGCACATTAGTTTCTTCATAAGCTCATGAAATAGTGATCAATGTGGTGTTTTTAAAGACTCCAAACCTAGCAATGAGCTGTATGGAACCTGATGATCCAACTCTCCTTGTTTTTATTCCATGTTTGATATATTTTTAACCTCTGTAAAATTGTACACAGAAACCTAACAATAAAACCGAAGTACTCCAAAATTAACAAAGGCCAGAATTGTTTATCTATGTATAATGCAAACTATAAAAAAAACCAAAACAATATTATAGTGCATACATGAAAAGAAACCAATTTATTACACACGTCTCCTAATTACTTTCCATCTCCCTTCATACACTCTCAAAAGTACCTTTCCTCATTGCACAAGGTGGACTGGTCTATGGGTAAGTCACAGCACAGCAACAGTTGTCTGGAAAAGATTGTCTTTTATGGTGTAGAAGCCAGAAAAATTGTAGTGAATGAAGCTGAATGGAGGGGAAAATAGAAGATTTCACAATGAAAACATTCTCCTTTGAACTAGATCATATTTAAGCCTCTGCCACTTATGCCTGTATGATGTTGAGCATGTCACTTGAACCAGATTTCTTTCATGGGTGTTTTCCTGTTATGTTCTATTATTTCTAAGTTTCTGACTGAAGAGCTGGGTCTGATATAAAGAGATGCTGAACACTCACAGTTTCAGAACACACTGTGCTACAATAAGATAAAAAATTGTAAAAATGAAGTCTGGTGTTCTGTGTCCTGTCACTAAGTCAGCTTGTACTTCTGACCATGGTCTCTCTCTATGCCTCAAATTCTATTTTGTGGAAAAGGGTAAACATCGTGGCCCCACATCAGACACTTACTGAGAGGATAAGCTAATGTTTGGAAAACATTCAGCTATTATAATGTTAAGCACTACAAAAGTGCTTAAGAAAGTTATACAAAAGCAGGATTGAAAAGTATGCCTCAAACAAAGCCGTAAACTACATTGAAAAATGACATTGAAGCAGAATTGTTGTTAATTAAGAAAATATGTGCCTTCAGTGCAATAATATAGCAAAATATGATTCTTATGCACCACAACATGTTAGCTGCAGGATAAGCAGATAATTTTAGCATTTCCTATGTTCTGCAAACTTGAATCTGAAATCTGAGTAGTGTTCTTTTACAATGACTGCATGCACCTCAGTATTTGAAATTTTTATTATTTATTCATTAAGTGGCCATGAATGTACTAGGTACCTAGGTACAAAGTCTAGTTGGAGGCCACTAGCTAGTGGTATATCCCAGGGATCACTATCGGGTACAGTCCTGTTTAACATCTTCATTAATGATCTGGATGATGGGGCAGAGCGTACCCTCAGCACGTTTGCAGATGACACAAAACTGGGGGGAGTGGCTAATATGCCAGAGGGTCGTACTGCCATCCAGAGGGACCTGGACAGGCTGGAGAAATGGGCTGACAGGAACCTCATAAAGTTCAACAGGGTGAAGTGCAAAGTCTTGCACCTGGGGAGGAACAAGCCCAGACACCAAGTATATGCTGGGGGTTGACCAGCTAGAAAACAGCTTGGCAGAAAAGGATTTGGTGGTTCTGCTGGACACCAGGCTGAACATGAGCCAGCAATGTGCCCCTGCTGCAAAGAAAGCTAATCGTATCCTGGGCTGCATCAGGCAAAGTATTGCCAGCAAGTCAAGGGAGATGATCCTTCCCCTCTACTCAACACTGGTGAGGCCACACCTGGAGTGCTGCGTCCTGTTCTGGGCACCCCAGTACAAGAGATACATGGACACACTGGAGAGAGTCCAGCAAAGGGTCACTAAGATGATGAAGGGACTGGAGCATCTCTCCTATGAAGAAAGGCTGAGAGCTAGGACAGTTCACCCTGGAGAAGAGAAGGCTCAGGGTGGGGGCGGATCTTAACGTACATAAATACCTGAAAGGAGGATGCAAAGAGGACAGAGCCAGGCTCTTTTCAGTGGTGTCCAGTGACAGCACAAGAGGCAATGGGCACAAACTGAAACACAGGAAGTTCCCTCTGAACATCAGGAAATACTTTTATCCTGTAAGAGTGACTGAGCACTGGCATAGGTTGCACAGATAGCTTGTGGAGTCTCCATCCTTGGAGATACTCAAAAGCTGTCTAGACACAGCCCTGGGCAACTGGCTCTAGATGGCCTTGCTTGAGCAGGGGTGGGTTGAATAAGATGACTTTCAGAGGTCCCTTCCAACCACAACCATTCTATGATTCTGTGAGACCACACAGACAGAAATATGACAACAACAGACCTCACACAGAGGGATTTTTTCTAAAAAGAAGACATGAAAGGATGAACAACATGACATAAAAAGGTGGCTAAGTAAAAAAAAACAAAACAAAACCAACAGGGAAAGAACAGTGATAAATAGTAGAGGGAGGTGGTGGTAATAAAGGAGCAGAGGCTCCCATGTCAAACAGCCTAAGTGCTGTGAAGGAACACATGGATAGTACTAGGAACAAAAGGCTGTTCATGAAGGAAGGAAGAGCAAAATATTTCACAGTATACGCATTAAGAAAAAAAAATTCAACAGGGCAGTACCCAGTCCAAAATGTTACTCTTCTAAAAGTAACACCACCACTCTGTTCCATTCAGTAATGTTCATACCAGCTGCAGCTCCTGCTCTGACAGTAACACCACTTCCTCTAATTCTCTATGCTGTCTCAGAAATGCCTTGCAGTGCCCTGACTTCTATAATAAATCTCCTTTGACCTATTGTGATGGAAAAAAAACCCAAGTAACTTGTTTGAGTTCTTTGAGTTTCTGGCATCTCATTTTAACCCAAACACATATTTTTTTCCAGCTATTGAAAGCCGTAAGTACATAGCTAGCTCCAAAGAATCAACTACTCATTCTTTTATTCATTGCAGTTATTCCAGAGTGCACACATCCTGGTATCTGCTAAAACTCTTTTCATAAATCATCTGCCCTCCTACTCCTGTATTTGAGCATCCAAATGTTCTGATGCTACAAGTGAATTTTAGTACAGTAAACTAAAAAAGTTTATAGTTACCTAGAAAACATCCATAAACATGGTATAAATGGAACATAAGTCATACAAAAGACTACATACACAAAAGATGAAATTACTAAGAAAGATGTCAATAAAACATCTATGTCGTATCCAAACTTATCTATGGTTTATCTAATGATTATGAAAATAATTTAAAACAACCATAAAGACAAATCTTTATGGATTATTGGTAGCATTCTTCAAATTGCCTATCATGTTTTTAGCAGCAGGAACAGACAGGGTGCTTTTTGGAAATAATGCTGTATTAATACAACCAAGCAGAAGCCTTTTGATGGAACAGATATCCTCTGATTTGGAGAAAAGGTATTATTTCTGTATAATACTATGAAAATAAATGTAACAAAATATCTTTATTTAACTTCACCAAAATTATTCTGTGGATTTCCCCTTTTCAAGTCAGTTGGTTGTTTATTATTTTTCTGTTAGTACTGGCTTAAACATTGTTAAAGTTTACTTGCAGATATAAGTCATTACACTGTGTAAACACAACACTGTCCTTAGCAAGATGACCTTAGTAACAGTAATGTGAAAGTTACCAGATCTCTCTTTTTCTTGGTCTTACCGTTTCTTAATTTCCATTCAGTGACAACTGCACCAGAAATGTTACGAACAATTCCAAAAACTTGTTGTTTGATTCTCATCTAATATTAATATGTTTCTCTGCATTTAAAAGTAAATAATATTTTTATACATTTGGTTTATTTAGATGTTTGCTTTAGTTGCATGTTTCTAATTTTACTATCGTATAGCAATGCTGTTATAAATATATGTGTCTCTGCAGGTTTGTCAGGAGATTTAGTGCCATCCCATTACACTTAAATAAGAATGTGCATGTATATGCCATTGCAAATAAATGAAAAAATACAAAAGAAATCCCTCCTCCCTTGATAACATATCTGGAAGAACACAGATTAAATGTATCAATTTTGCATGTGGCAAATGTGATGGTGATATGTTAAGAACAGCTAAACTGCTAATCAGCTTTAGATCAATTGCTCACACTTGAAAGAAGCTATATTTCTGCAGAGACCAAAATCAAACTAGGCATACTTTTTCAGTCTAAATAATACCAGGAATTACATTTGTAGACAAAAGCAGACAGTAAAGCATAACCCTGCTCAGAAAAAAAGACAAAAATACAAAGAAATGCTACATTTCAACATGTGTATAATGTTGTAGCTATATCACATTTGGATTCAGAGAGACTTAGGGACATTCATAGAGGAAACAGTCTAGGAGGTTCCTGGAGTGTGTGGCTGGTAACTTCCTGACACAGCTGGTGAGTGAGCCAACGAGGGAAGGTGCCCCGCTGGACCTCTTGTTCACCAACAGAGAAGGACTTGTGAGCCATGTGATGGTTGGAGGCCATCTTGGGCAGAGTGATCACGAAATGATAGAGTTTTTGATACATGGAGAAGCGGTGAGGGGGATCAGCAAAAGTGCCACTTTAGACTTCCGGAGGGCAGACTTTGGCCTGTTGAGGAGACTGGTCGAGAGAGTCCCCTGGGAGGCAGCCCTAAAGGGCAAAGGAGTCCAGGAAGGCTGGACATTCTTTAAGGAGGAAGTCCTAAAGGCACAAGAGCAGGCTGTCCCCAGGTGCTAAAAGACGAGCCGGCGGGGAAGAAGACCGGCCTGGCTGACTAGAGAGCTCTGGCTCGAACTCAGAAAAAAAAGGAGAGTCTACGACCTTTGGAAGAAGGGGCAGGTGACTCAGGAGGAATACAAAGGTGTAGCGAGATTTTGCAGGGACAAAATTAGAAGGGCCAAAGCCGAGCTAGAGCTCAACCTGGCTACTGCCATAAAAGACAACAAAAAATACTTCTTCAAATACATTAGCAGCAAAAGGAGAGGTAAGGAGAATCTCCAGCCCCTAGTAGATGGGGGAGGGAAGACAGTGACCAAGGATGAGGAAAAGGCTGAGGTACTTAATGCCTTCTTTGCCTCAGTCTTTAATAGCAGGGCCAATTGTTCTCTGGGTACCCAGGCCCCTGAGTTGGAAGACAGGGACAGGGACCAGAATGGAGCCCCCATAATGCAGGGGGAAATGGTGAGTGACCTGCTGCACCACTTAGACACTCACAAGTCTATGGGGCCTGATGAGATCCACCCGAGAGTACTGAAGGAAATGGCAGATGTGCTCACCAAGCCCCTTTCCATCATTTACCAGCAGTCCTGGCTAACTGGGGAGGTCCCTGCTGACTGGAGATTAGCTAATGTGATGCCCATCTATAAGAAGGCCGGAAGGAGGACCCGGGGAACTACAGGCCTGTCAGCCTGACCTCAGTACCGGGGAAGCTGATGGAGCAGATCATCTTGAGTGCCATCACACGGCATGTAGAGAATAATCAAGGGATCAAGCCCAGCCAGCATGGGTTTAGGAAAGGCAGGTCCTGCTTGACCAACCTGATCTCCTTCTACGACAAGGTGACCCACCTAGTGGATGAGGGAAAGGCTGTGAATGTTGTCTATCTAGGCTTCAGTAAAGCCTTTGACACTGTTTCCCACAGCATTCTCCTGGAGAAACTGGCTGCTCATGGCTTGGACAGGTGTACTCTTTGCTGGGTAAAGAACTGGCTGGATGGCCAGGCCCAAAGAGTGGTGGTGAATGGAGTTTACTCCAGTTGGCGGCCGGTCACAAGCGGTGTTCCCCAGGGCTGTGTGTTGGGGCCAGTTCTGTTTAATCTTTATCAATGATCTGGATGAAGGGATTGAGTGCACCCTCAGCAAGTTTGCAGATGACACCAAGTTGGGCAGGAGTGTTGACTTGCTTGAGGGTAGGAAGGCTCTGCAGAGGGACCTGGACAGGCTGGATCGATGGGCTGGGGCCAATTGTATGAGGTTCAACAAGGCCAAGTGCTGGGTCCTGCACTTGGGCCACAGCAACCCCATGCAACGCTACAGGCTTGGGGAAGAGTGGCTGGAAAGCTGCCCAGCAGAGAAGGACCTGGGGATGCTGGTTGACAGCTGGCTGAATATGAGGCAGCAGTGTGCCCAGGTGGCCAAGAAGGCCAATGGCATCCTGGCTTGTGTCAAAAATAGTGTGGCCAGCAGGAGTAGGGAAGTGATCATGCCCCTGTACTCAGCACTGGTGAGGCCGCACCTCGAATACTGTGTTCAGTTTTGGGCCCCTCACTGCAAGAGAGACATTGAGGTGCTGGAGGGTGTCCAGAGAAGGGCAACGAAGCTGGTGAAGGGTCTGGAGCAGAAGTCTTATGAGGAGCAGCTGAGAGAATTGGGGTTGTTTAGCCTGGAGAAAAGGAGGCTGAGGGGAGACCTTATTGCTCTCTTCAACTACCTGAAAGGAGGTTGTAGAGAGGGGGGGGTCGGTCTCTTCTCCCAGCTAACAAGTGATAGGACGAGAGGAAATGGCCTTAAGTTGCTCCAGGGGAGGTTTAGATTGGATATTAGGAAATTTTACTTCACTGAAAGGGTTATCAAGCATTGGAACAGGCTGCCCAGGGAAGTGGTTGAGTCTCCATCCCTGGAGGTATTTAAAAGACATTTGGATGAGGTGCTTAGGGACATGGTGTAGTGGTGGTCTTGGTAGTGTTAGGTTTACAGTTGGACTCGATGGTCTTAAAGGTCTTTTCCAACCTATACGATTCTGTGCTTCTGTGATTCTGTGATTTTAAGCTCCTTATTCATTGAAGCATTCATATGCAATTAGCACGATGCACATTGACTCTCTTTTTAGCTCTAACTGATTATGAAAAGTGCTACTGTTATGCTACCTTCCCATTTATCAAGAGATACACCTTAAAGTTAGGATAGCAGAAGAGAAGTGAAATAAAGAAAGGACCTGTTCTTTCTTATACTGTCCCTGATATGAGTCAAGCTTCCAATGTGCAAAGCAGTACACTTGAGAAAATGTTTTTTTTCCAATGAACCTCACTCACAGAGAGTGACATTAACAGGGCACAAGCCAGATGAAGAAAAAATAAAACAAATCAACAAAAAAACTAATCCTCCCCATCTGCAATTATTTCCTAACAGATCTTAAATTATTTGCAGTTACTAAGTCCAGCTGCAACCAGAAGGTCTGGAAGTCCCATTAGTAGTCCTTTCTATTCCTTCTAAGTTTTCACCTGTAAATTCTCCTAATAGGAATTAGCCCTGTTCTTGTACTCCACCTTTATTCTGAAACACCTCCTTAGCAGAGCTTAGACTAGGGAGTGGATGAGAATTCATGTTCTGTCTGAGAATACAAAACTATGGAACAGCAGAGGTTGCAAAATATTTTTTTTCTTATTAGCACTGATTCAGGTATCAGTTCTTGACTTGTAAACCTAAGCATTTTCACAGTATCTGCTTTGGTATCTATAATTGCACAATGATAAACTTAACGGTTAGAGAGAAGGAAGTTGGCTAACAACAGAAGAGCAATATGGCATTTAATGTTTCACATCCTACCAAAAAAATAACAGTAATGATAAGTCCCCTGTTGAAGGGTACAAGATCAACCTGGGCTCTGGTTCCAAATTATTCAGGCAATATTTCTATCTATTCTAGATAATCTGGGCAATAATTCAGTCTACTCTTGACAATAGGTAGAGGGGGAACTTCACTATGCAATTTCTTACTGAAGTCAACAAATGTACCCATTCATGTTTGGATGACACAGTTGCCCCACCTCAAGCCTTGAAATCTGATCTTTCTCTATTGAGACAAGAATCCTACTGAAGTGACACTGTAAGGATGTCTCATTTTCAAGCCAGTCTGTCCTTCACTGATTCCAGCTAAAAGATCAGCATGTACATTGTGTGCAGAACTTTCATCATTAAGCCTTCTGAAAAAGAAACATGTTAATTGTCAAAATACAAATTTTAGCCAAATAATAGCATATTAAATTGAAATTCAAAATCATGTGATAGCTACAGGCAAGTCTCATTTTAGAAAAGGATGTCATCAGAATAGGCAAAATATATAACCAAGGCCATGACTATGCAGGTACCTTATACGAAAATTTAGTCTGTAGTTAATATGAGAAATCTTCATCATTTAATGTCCAGCTAGTGGTTTACATAAAATCACTTTATTGCCTTGGACAAATGCCCAATGAATAAGTACCCACATCATAAATATGCAGACATAAAAATCGTTATCAGTACTAATTAGAGTAGCAACCTTGTTGGCAGACGCAACAGAAAAGGAAAGGAGATTTGCTTAGGTGACAGCATAACATCTGATGCCAAAATAAAAATGGATGAACAAACTTTGGCACAGAAAACTGCCTATGAAATCAGATGAGTTTAAAATTTATAAATAAATAAATAAATACATCTGTTACATTTGGTTGTCCCTAAATAGAATGAAAGCTTATACACACAGCGTGTTGCTTCCTTGCTGGTTTGCATGGCTTAGTCATAATAAGACAAGGGAAAATTCTTGCAAATAATATAATAAGACACAGTTAAACCTATGCTTTAAGATCACTGAATATTACTTTTGTGTATGGCATTATGCTTTTTTCTATAAAATTGTATACTTTCAGGCATAAACAAAAATGAAGTGTTATTTTTGTGTTTTGTTAGATATTTTGCTAACAACAGATGTGAATTGTTTTCTTTTCATTACTACTTGAAGCTTAGGAATTGTTACTTTGATATTATTCCAAAAGTAGATGTAAAACTTTTCTGGGCTTTATATACATATTTTTTACCACAATGCTATTTCCAACTATTTCTTACCCTTTGAAAAATACACTGGTACATAAAAAGAAATATTCTGAATAAAATTAAAGATATACCTATCTAGAAACATAGTCCTCTTCAATAAGATATTTTTAGGCAGGTATCAGGAAGTGACCTAAATGTTAGAGGAAGTGAATTTACCTTCAAGCTCTGACCCTTCATCATTTCATCACAGTATGACCTTTATGGCAAGAATAGTAACATAAACCTCTAAACAGTGCTTCACACTTCAGTCATTTAATGTTTTCTCTTTTCATTCAAAAATATCACAACATAGCATGAAATGAATTTTGCATACAGCTTTCTAAAAGACCATCAAATATTAGCCTCAGGACAGTAGCATTAAAAAAAAAAGAAAAACAACAACAACAACAAAAATAAAACTTAAACAAGGAAGACCCAAAACAGCCAACAGCCTTTTATAGCTTATCTTGAAACTGGACATCAGCCAAGAAGCTTGGGTACACTCTCTTGTTAGGTCATTTATTGTGCTACATTCTCATCCCCAAGAAAGCAAGTGTTTGAGAGTTCCAAGTTCTGGCATTTTTTAATTATGCTTCTGTGCAGTATAACATGAAGTTATAAGGTATAATGAAGGCCTACGGGAGACTATTAGCACAGGTTTTCTAGGACCTAGCAAATAGTTTTTAATATTCATTTTGTCATAAATGCCATATGCAGAATTAGTAATTAAGAGGTGCAGATGAAAGAACAGAACCCTGAAAAACAGAATATCATTGTATAAGAGTTTTAACATACTATGGCCCTTGATTAGTTTTTGCTTTTAAGTAAAAAAAAAAAAAAAAAAAAAAAAGGGAAATGTCTTCAAGTGTCAGTCTCAGGACACTTGAGTAGAATATACAGTGCACTCAAGGAGACTACCATGACAGCTTCCTAGGTTTCATTGTGAAGAAAAGAACACTCCTGAATTTTTCAAAAATTGGAATAACTTAACTGAGTCAAAAAAAAGTAAAATTTAACACTAAACTGTGAAAGCTGTAAGATGATGCATGGGACATCACTCACTATTAATGGGTTTGCTACAGGAAAAAAATGTGAATAGGAGGAATCTGATAACAACAGAAAATTCCTTCTATAGGTATTATACAATAGCTTGTAAATTGTAAAGGCTGTCTAGTGTAACAGCAACTACACATGGCAAGTTCTAGAGATAATCACCTCTATTCCATCTCTATCATCAACGCCTTCTGTGAATTTTGGCCAATCACTTATCTGTGTTCATCACTACGATGGAGATATTAATTACAGAATGAATATATTTCACCTTCAATTTGCAAATTGCTCATGCAAAGCTTACAGTTTCCTTGCATTTCTTCTGCATAATTAACCATTCAACTGCTCTGCTGACAATTTTTTTTCCACTGAAACTTATGCAATGCTGGCTAATTTTGTCTGGAAACATATATGATACTATGTTTTTTCCCCTAATCGGTAAGTGCAGCTTTTAACCAATTAAATTTTTGTTAGCAGCCACACATATCCACAAATCCCTAATTACCTTCCACAAAATATTGGCAGAAATATAATGGGAAATAATGCCTCAGTTGTCATTAAAGAATACGAAATAACTTCAGTAAATACTACCAAATAATAATTTTATTTATTTAATTTTTATTCTCCTGCTTTCCCAAGAACTGTGAGAAGTGTTATGCTAATGTTCATACCATGTTATTAGAAAGCAATTGGATGTTAACAATAATAGCAATAAAAAATAATGATTTACAATAAGTATATGCTTTCTACAAAAGGTATTAAAATACATACTATTTTTATAAGAATGTTTTGAGATTTTAGTTTTATTTGGAGCTGGAAGAATAATTCTAAGGTTTGCAGTAAATATGACAAATTTGAAAGGTCATCATCCCCATTGAAATGTCAGAAGATTTTCCCCAGAACCCAGGAATGTTTCCAGAACAATCTTTACTCCACAGTGAGAACCTATACAGAGACAGATGGAAAACAGTGCCTGCAGAGAGCAGCAGTTAACTTTTCACTGTGTCAAGAAACATATAGGTAGGAAATACTGGTCAAAAGAAAAAAAAAATCGAAACAAAACATTCTAGCCTACGGTGTTGAGGTCACAGCAAAGTTAGGATTAGGCAAACCTGCTATGGATCACCAGAAAAGCAAAAAGAAATCCAAAATAAGACAACTGTTGTGTTCATTAGATACATGCTGCTTTTCTCAAAATGGCATTCTTTCTGGGTCAGGCTAACAGAAAGTCAGGTTTTCCCGAGAAAGAAATATGCCTTGTTGGTCTAACTTCCACATCATACAGGCAAGGTACAATAATGCTATTTCATAACAGCATGCTATATTTCAAAGGCATTTGGGATTTAAATCCCTATTTCTCACTTTAAGTCTTTGCAGTTGTAAAAGACAGAAATTAATCTTGTTAAAATACCCAGAATATCAAAAGCAATACTTCTAGATTATAGTTATATTCTGAAGTTTCTGTCCTTTTAGAATCAGTATTTTTTACTTTCAAGGTATAAATTAGAAATGTCCGTTCAGATTCTGAGAAAATAACAACTGAGAGATGCAAGAACATTGTGTTTTATTAAAAGATGACAGGTATTGCTACAGAGTTAGGCTTGTATCTCTCATATGACAGAGGTATTACATTTAGGTCATGTACCTACTGACTTTCCTTCTGATATGCTGAGAACATACATATAAGTGAATAGCCATATCAAGATCTACTTTGTTTCACTGTTTGGTTTTCTGTGCATCTCTAATGTGGTATATTTTTAAAAATAAAAACCTTTCCTTTTCTTGGAATATTTCAAATAAGAACCTTACACATACTGTGATGGAAAGCAAAACTAAACAGTACTTCATTTTAAGAGTAATTTATATAGTATATTTTGATTATTTCAAAATACATTGATGTCAGCCTTATTTGTAAACTTTGACATTTGTATTTAGCTTTCTTTTCAAGCTAGAAATCAGCCTTTAAAATTCTTTGTCTTTGAATAGGGCTTCACAAAACCAGCTGCAAGCTAATCCCTAAAAAAAGCTATTTCATTATCTACTTACCTTGAGTATGAGCAGCTCTGTTCCATGGATTAGTTCATTTCTGAAGAACTACCATCCAGTCCCTGCTTCAAAACTTCTGTTGGACTTGTATTTACCTGTGGAAAAGAAGAGCAAAGAGGGATAAAGAGCGAAATTGCATTACAATAGATGCATTTGTTAAAACGTACCAGGGTCAAACTTTGACATGTTAACCAAATTTAGGGAATGTCTTCATCTAAATCATACACTGAATTAAAAAAAAATAGAGTATTTCTAGTCTAAGCAAGTGTGCAGAAATCATTCCATCTCTCTCCAGCAATGCATAAGAAAATCAATAAGTAACCAGGGAACACAGGCTTATTTCTTGTGTGTGAGTGAATGAACCATTCAGGACAATGGTACGGTGTTTCTAATTTTAGTTGCTTTTACTTCTTCATGTGACTCACAATTGAGAGAGCTTCCACATGGCGAAAGAACTTATAAAATTATTTGGGTTAAACTATTATAGTTGTGACATTTTCTGTAACAATAATTCTCTAATTACTATTCCCAGAGCCCCAAGTTACTAGTCAGCCATACAGGATACCTGCAGGCACATACAATAGGTTAGGGCTAGGTTACATATACCCCAAAGCCTCTTCTTCCATTTCACCCAAGGTGAAAAAAGTCTGTTAATACGGCTAACTATTTCTTACACCAGTGCATTCTACAGAAAACCGATACAGACACTGTATCTCTTATTTTCTGGTTAAGAGGATGTAAAGTGCAATTTTTTTTCTCTCAAGAGTGGAAGAGGAAGCAAGTGTATGTGAGTGGCCATAATTTTTTTAACTCTTATTAGGTTTTGTTCTTATCTTTCTTTTACCAGTTAACTGAAAGACTGGGGAATTTGAAAAATATTGGCTCAAGATGGTTATGTATGCAGCAGTAACTAATTTCTAGTTTAAAAACTGTACCAAACCAGGATGCAGTAAGGAACTGAAGATAAGTACACACTGTATTGCATCTTGAGATGCGCTCTCATCTTGAGATAAAAATATTTACAGCTCTTCAACTACCAAAAAGACATACTTTTGACTAAAGTAAACCTTTTAGGTGAGTGACAAGGTAGAAGGTAAAATAAAGTTTCCAAATAAGCTATACTTCTTTTTAATCAAAGAAAACACGGCTAGTTGCATATACAATTCGTCTTAAACTATTCAGAGGAGATTTGCCATCATTTTTCAAGGTATTTCTCTACTCTTTTCAAATCATTTAGATACATATGCAAACATCACATTTTGTGCTATGTATCATTCCGGCAGTTCACAGAAAAATCACAATAATGCACAAGCTCTTACAAAGGTTCTATTTCATGATACATTAAAAAAATGTGCATAAAGTAAGATGGTTATATACATGAACATACATACACATACGATCTATGAAATTTCATGTAGAAAAATGTTACATTACTACACATATAATAAAACATCCTTATTAATGTCAGCAGATTTTGGGATGGAGGAGTGGGAAGATGTATGATCTGCATGTCAGGTTAAAATAAACAAATAAAACCCTACAGGAATTAGAGATACACATGTTATGTAAAAGGTGATTAATACTGAATCATTCTTATTCCAGGAAAAAATATTAGCCTAGGCATCAAAAATGAAGGGGAGAGTGAGGAACCTAGCAGCCAATGGCAGTGGGAGTTTATACCTCTGATTGTGTCACAAGAGATGCTGACCAAAACTTTTCTTGGTGTTATGACATTTGTATCATCTCTCCTGAATAAGCATTTTCTTGTAGCTAACGAAGGATGACTGCACACTAAATCTTTAGTATAATTTAGCTTAAAAAGTCAACCAACAAGAAGAAATAAATGCATTGGAAATTAGCCTGCTGCAAACTCATAAGTATTCCACCAAGTCAGAGAACTATTTCTTAAAAAAAAAAAAAAAGTTTTTTTTTATTTACTTGATCTTTAGAAATATAATTTCTTGTTTTCTATTGTTTATGTCAGTGTAACATCTAGACGGTCTTCAGTTTATTGACTCTCTGAAACCAAGTTCTCCCACTAATCTTATATCATTCTTAGCCCATGAACTTCTTATTTGATTTCAACTCTGAGGTTAAATTCCAAACAGAATGAATGACCAAAAGAAAGAACTATCTTTTCTCCCTTGACAGATGCGCAACTTTACTTAAGGAGCATTAACCAGTCAAGAGATCTTGAATATTTATCTCAGTCTACTTTAGTAGGCTGAGCCATTAGCTATGAAAAGCTTTAATGCTATTACAACAACTGGGATGAAGTAGGGAGGCAGCACCTATATAGTTTGTCAATTTGGTTTCATAATTTCAAAGAACACTTACTCCAGAAAGAAATATAGAACTTTGTCTGGAGAAAAAAAGAAAAAAATCTACAAAACACAGTTGACAGGAGACATTATTAGAGTATCCATTCAGTAATGACTGAAAAAAGTTCAATAATTTTGCTGCCCAGGAGACATCTTCAAACTGATAATACTAGGATGCTAATTTATTTTTAAAGTTGAATTTTTGGTAAATATATAATAGTAATACAATAGTTAAATAAAAGCTAATGAGGTTAGGACACTGGTATACATCACCAGTCAATACTTTTTGCTAACCCTTGTCTGAATTTGTACAGCATGGTGTTAGGATACCATCCACAGTAGACAGGGTATTGATACTGAAGTGGCATTAATGATCATGTACAATGAGAGAAAGACTTGGTTACATTATAAAAAAGGATCAAAAGAATATTTCACCTTTCCCACAGGCAAAACTTGGTTTAATTTAGTGAAAGGCAAAATTTTTAGAGTGAGACAATTTATCAAAAGTCATCAAGTCCCTATCTGTGGAAACAGTAAGTTTTTCACTAGGACAGCATGAATTTTTTCATTCTGTTCTGTTGTGGGTTTTGGGGGGTTTTTTGTTTGGTTGGTTTTGAATTACAAAATTACTTCATTTAAACTATTGATATCTGCAATTTCAGTATGACCTCTTCATTTAAATTTTTGTTACTTAGAGGCCTGCTTCCCAGAAGTCCAATACTGTACATCTTAATAACTATCTGATTATTTTTGTTTTCTGAGAATATTTACTAGTGACATGGAATAATAATACTCACAGCTATCTGTTGCTTAATCGGTGACTATCTTCTGTATCCATGGTACATAGTTGTTTATAGTCTATTTGGACAACTCATTGGTTCCTATATTTGAAGCTGCCTGGAAAGGCTGCTCTCAGCATTCAGCTGCTTTTTCAAACTATCAGTGCACTCTAGAGTATTTAAAGCCCCTTGAGAGACATATTCTAGGATTTAGAGAAAAAAATACAAGACTGAAATAAAACTGATACCAGCAAGTTATTCATATATTTAATAATGCAGAACCTCACACCCTGTAACCAAAAGGGAAGATATTTACACTGTTACTGGCACCTTCTCTTCCCTCATTCTTCCTTTTTCAAATTAGAAATATCTGAGCACATCAGAGCTACTGTACATTGCTCAAAATAAGAAGAAAAGGAAAATGTGTCACAATGGGAGTTGATACCCACCAAACCCAAGGGTATCACATAGTTGTCAGAGGGTAAATAAGCCTATTGGAAAACTGTATTTTCATTTATTGTCCTGCTTTAACTCTTGGCCTGCTAGGCTTTCCATTATTCTCAGTCAGATATCTAGTTAGCTGTATGTCACCTCCATTTTGTCCCACTCTGGCAACAGGAGACTCAAAGAGAAAGCGTTACCAACCCAGAATAGCTGTATAGCTCCCTAAACGTGAGTTCTCAACATTAACTGTACTGCTCTGCATTGCAGAAGGTAAAGCAATTTTCTGAATTATACCAACAATCCCAAAGAGATGCTGTGGAGAGGCTTGTTGGAGCTGGCATTATGTAGGAAGGAAATAAACCAGAACAGTTAAATCTCTCCAAGATTCACTACAATGAATTCCTTCTCTGCACCCTTACATTGTCAGCTACTCTCTGCCACCCCGAAACTCCCATCACCACTGCACACGTGGATATCCCAAGGCCAGAATTCTTTCTATAACTTAGGTTTTTCTCTTTCTCTGTTCGTTCACTGACCTCTACTTCTCTAGTTAAAGTGAATGCTACTCTTACAGTCTCTATGACTCCGTTCACAAATCTCCTATTCCCCTTTCTCTGACTAAACACCTGACCTTTTCCAAGAGGAAACTGAAGTGAGAACTTCTCGTTTCCTGCCTCACTTCCTCTTCCTCCTCCCTACAGACACACGAGTTTCTCATCAATTTTAATTCTTTAAGTTTCCCAGCAATCCCGTTGGTCTCATTTACTTCTGGTCTTGAACTTTCCTCCATATTTTATCACCTCATACCTTCTTTATGTATTCATTCACAACACATACATGCATAAATTTATCTCACTTAAGTCTCTTCAGTTATCACTCCATCATCTTTTGATTTATATGCTCCCAGACTGTATTTAGTGAAACAGCTCTTCCTAGAAACTTGTAAATTCTTCATTAACAAAAATTATAATAAATTTCAGTATTAGCTATTGTAAAAAAAAAAAAATTATCTTGCTTCTGACTTAAGTTAGAGGGCCATACAGTGTAGTTAATTCCTTACCTAACTTATCTTGGAAAGGCATTATAAAAATGTTTGTCTTGTTAACCTTGTGCATTTGGAAAGGCACATTAAATCATGCTGTTTAACAATTACACTTTTATACAGGGCACAACCTAAAAATTGTATATACTACATTGGAGAAAATTTTTACAAGAAACATTCCAATAGTATCAGTGTTTGTCTCTTCTTTTCCAAAGCAACTGTTTGCAAGAATATGACACCTTGCATTTTATATCTGCATGATCTACACAGCTCAGCTAAAATGCCTGTTCAATATGGTAAACCAAACAACTGAATAACCCAGCACATGCATACATTTTCTAGAAATTGAAGATTTTCCTCTTACACATAGGGTTATCAAATAATTGCTTAAACTTTACACAGTAAGCTAATAAGGAAAACGCAAGGTCACAGTAATAGTAAAACTATTGCAGAAGTGCTGAGTCATCTACAAAGACCAAGGAAGAGAAAATCCATGCCAACAAAATGACTTTTTCATTCTACTAAGTTGTTTGACTATATTTCACTGAATTTCTGAAAAGAAAACCCAGATTTTAAAAGTTTTGTTGAATTTGTTTTATTTTGCTGAATTCATTTTCAAAATCTTTGCCTCTAGAACTCCAGTTACTAAGAAAACTTTGTTCTCTTGTGAAAGATTCATTCTAATCTTAGGACAAAAGAAAGAAAAAAAATACAAAGCAACAAATACAAATGCAAAGAAGTGTTCCAAAGACAATTTTTTTCTTTATATAAAAGTCAATGTAAAAAAAAAAATCTAATTAAAAATTAAAACTCAGAAAGAGGAAAGTTATCAAAATGGGTAACAGCACATGAAAAATTTTAACAAGGAATGTTTATTTTCTTTTGAAAGGAAAGGAAAACGAGTGGAAATCTGCCTTGAATGAAATTTGCAAAAATTCGGAAGATATATACTATGAACACAGGAAGAAAATCATCTAACCACTTACACAGCACTGAGCAATTATTCAGGCCCTTTCAATCAGGCATTCATTTTTCTAATGACAGATATAGTTTTACTGCAAATTCAAACAAGAAACTAAAATTTTTTTTAGAATTCACTGTCCCAAATGATATGCTGATGTAGCACAACAATGACCTTTGTGACAACAATGACCTTAGTGACACACAGGCACAGATTAAGGGACTCGCAATTGCATCCCATGTCATGCATGGATCTGAGGCAGACCTCCCTGTATCTCTTCCTTAAATGAAAATATCCAGAGGTATCCAAGGATTTTCAATCCTTTGTACTGTTTTACTGAAATATAACCTGGCATAGTGGAAATTCTTTAAGTAGAAAAAATTCAACTCTGCTGAATGAGGCAAATAAAAGGTTTGGAACACAGACCTCAAGACTCTAGCTCTCACTTCAGCACAATGCAATGTAGCTGCATGTCTACTGTAACTGTTGAACAAGTAAATGCTGTCTTTCACAGGAATGCACAAGTTAAATAATACTAGGCAGGAGAAAAAAAAAACGACCTAGGAGAACTAAAAACTGCTGAAACTGAAAAGTAATTACTGCAAAAAAGGGAGGAACATTAACAAGTAGGAGAAATCCTGTGATTTTTTTTTTTTTAAACTGTATATCAAATCTCCAAAATTAGGTACCTAACGTTAGTTATCTGAAACCATTTTATAAGGATAATTTAAAGATATGGTTTCTAATTCAAACAGCAATATTTTATTAGCTAGCTAAATGCATTACAGTGTTCAGTATTTCTAGCTTTAAATAAACCTAATCTAAAGTATGTAAAAGAAACGTAAACGTTTCAGATAGTTCTAAGTATCTGAGGCAAGGATTTGGATGGAAACCATTTAAGTAAAAAGCATTAATGACACATTTGTTCACTATTACGATGCAATAAATTGAAAACCAGAAATGTACAGCAGATAACCTGGGAAGAGATGACAGAAAGAGAGGAGAATTAAGAGAAACAGTTAACGTATTTCTAAGTTTACATCAACAGTAATAAATTTTATAATCTTTATTAAAAGTCTCCAGTTCTTGCCAATATATCTTTCAGAAACCATTTTGGATTTGGAAAATGGAAAAATTATCTACAGGAAAATTTTACTTCCTTAAAGAAGCAGGAAACTTTGCTCTTTAAGAAAGAAGCTTCCTTCTCCTGTAAGGAAGTAAATAATGCTAATACTACCAGATAATGCTACTAATAATTCACTGTCTAAGAGGGAAATGTCCTTCTTTGCTCTTCCTTATCTAACTTTCATTATGTATAAGAATATATATATTTTATATACATATATATAAAAATATATAAGAAAAGGGTCCAGGGAAACTCATCTACTGGTCCACTATGGGTATGTAAAGTACTACAAGCAGTTAACAATAAAACCCCTTTGAAAAGGTATATTATTTCCTTTAAAATCTTCTGACAGCTGTTCTGATTTTTTGTTGCTATGAGATACACATTTGCATGTTGCTGTTGATCTTTTTTTTCTCCAACAGATGCAATACTCTTAAGAAATGGAAATACTTTAACATAATGAAAACATAGCAATGTTTTTTCTGTCTGGTCACTATTTAGCATTTTTCTTGAAATGACCAAAAATACTATTGTGTCAGCCAATCAACATCCTTGAGTTAAGGACTGTAAAAATCTGAAATGTTATGCTGACACTGTTACATAAGATTTTGCTGCAAACTTGCATCTAGTGCATTTTTACGTGTGTTGCCTTAAGATTAATTTGTCTACAAAAAAAACCCCAAAACCCAACATGTGAAAGTAATTCCTGAGATTAAAATAATTCTAGCATAGCTGGATGTGTGCATGGCAAGATCCAATGGCTGCATTTTTTTTTTTTTTTTTTTTAAGTGCTCAATTTAGTTAAGCTATGCAAAATGTACCAAAGACATTGGTAAGATCCCTATACCTCTTCACTTTGGATGCCTTTCAAAAAGGTAGTTTAATAGTATAAGGTTTATTAAATCCTAAAGACAGAAATTAAGTTCCCCTATGCTATTATTTTAGCTGATCACAGTGGTTACTTATGACATTCATAATGTATTAATTTCTTATTCTGTGTCTTTATACTGTTTTTCTCTGTCCACCCAAATATAAGTGCTATTTTGAATTTTCTCCATTTTCTGTGACAGAGAACACTCAAATGCAAAAGTCTTCCAAATAAATGACGATGTTAGCTTTTAAAGTTAGGAGAAATATATTAACAAAAGTGGATGTCCCTGTTCAGTCACAGCAGGCACTTACAAGTTCACATCTGGAAACTGAATCCACTTTTGGACTCCCCAGTACAAGAGAGATAATGCACTGGAAGTGATTCCAGCAGATGGCCACATAGGTGAGGAAAAGACTTGCTTGACCTTAAGAAGAGGAAGTGTAAGGGGGATTTAATTGCTATCTACATCTACCTTGAAGGGAGGTGCAATGAGTTCACCTTGACTAACAGCCAGATGCCCACCCAGCCACTCTCTCACTCCTCCTTTTCAATGGGACAGGGGGAGGAAAAAGGATGAAAAGGCTCATGTCTTGAAATAAAGGCAGTGACATCACTTACCAATTACCATCACAGGGGGAAAATGAATGTAAATTATTACCAACTGAAATAGATTTGAGTAGCGAGAAACAAAACCAAAAATTCACACACCACGTTTGCTTACTCCCTACCCTCTCTTTTTTCCCATGCTCACCTTCACTGCTTCATCCCTGACCCCTCTACCTCCTCCCCTCTGAGTGGTGCAGGGGGATGGGGAACGGGGGGCTGCGGTCAGTCCACAACAGCTCCTCTCTGCCGCTCCTTCCTCCTCACCCCCTCCCCTGCTCCAGCCTGGGGCCTTCCCGCGGGCTGCAGGGAAACACCCGCCCCACCGGGGTCTCTGCCGGGGCCGCAGGGGCCTCTCTGCCGGGGCGCCTGGAGCAGCTCCTGCCCTCCTCCTGCTCTCCCCTCGGGGCTCGCAGGGCTGTTTCTCACCCTGTTTCCCTCAGCCCCGGCTGCCGGGCAGCGTTTTGCCCTTCCTTCCCCAGGCTTTCCCCGAGGCGCCCGCCCGTGGCTGAGGGGCTCAGCTGGGCCCTGCGGTGGGGCCGTTGGAGCCGGCTGGAACCGGCTGTGTCCGGCACGGGGCAGCCCCGGCCGCTCCTCACAGGGGCCCCCCCTCCAGACCCCACTGCTACCAACACCTTGTCAGTAAACCCAGCTCTGAAGTTCCCATCCCTTAAAAACCATGTGGCTGAGGCTCTGTGCAACCTGATCTAGTTGGACCCGCTGTGAGCACAGATTGGACTGGCAGACCTCTAAACGTCTTTCAAACAAATAAGTTTCAGGTCATTGTATTTATTTACAAGTTATATAGACCAGTTTTGGAATGCCTGCTTGGAGCAGTTAATAACACTAGAAATAATTATCTGAAATGAATCGTTGGACGGTCAGCATACTTCTGACCTCTGGCAAACTCAGGGTTTGGGAACAATGTCAAGTACCACTGAGGTTTTTAAAGAACCCAAAATTCTTCTCTTGTTTGTAGATGTAAAACTCACACTTAAGTATCAGTAGGAAATATATATGGAAGATTCTACATCAATAAGTTTATTTTTGTGTAAAATGGAATATAATAAAATAATAATAAATGCATTACTGGTGTCAAGATCAGTGACATTTCAAGAAACTCATAAGCTTAGCAGCTCTGGAAGGCGGAGTTTTAGCTTCTTCTTAGTCTATTTTCCAGATATATTTGAGATTCCTTATGAACTTTTGACTCAAATTGCTGCAACACAACTTTTGATTTTTCCCAGCAGTTTTACTGACTTCATTGACAGTGCTTCCATTTACACGAGACACTTAAGTGCACTTCTAGATCCCAGTTTTCTGTGGTAGATCATTGTTTAGGGACATGTCATTCAGTGATATCTTAAGAGTAAGAGTCTTACCAAAATGAAAACCTAGTCTTTTTTAGCTGTGCACCTAAGTGAATTTTCAGAAGAGATAGAGTCTATCACCTTCCTTGTCTAGGTTAGACATGTCCTGCAAGAAGCTTTCACTGTTACTAGTGTTAATCCAGCTACACTTTTTTTGAACTGACTTAAACTTTCAGCAGTCTGAAAAAAGGTAAAATGGTTTAATACTTTCTCGTCAATAGCATCTTCAAGTGGCACTGTTTTAAACCACGAGTTGCCTTCTCGTAACTATGCTTCTTTTTTAACAATAATGAATAGTTAATTTTTTGGTAATAATAGTATAAATTACACTGATGAATTACAGCTTTAAACTCCTGCATAGCACAAAGGTGAACTGAAAACTGCTATCTGTCAAGAAAAATATACAATAACACCTCCTGGTTTGAATCTATGTGAATTGTGATATCCATGGTGCAATGTAAAGATCAACATTGAAGTACCCGAAGTCTCATTAAGCTCCATGAATTTTGGCCACATAAATCCAAACGTTTAGGTAATAATAAGACCAAAATTTGTTGTTGAGGGTAATGGTTGTTAATGCATCCTATGGCCTCAGACATAGCTTCCCCGTTGACATACACCTTCCCATGTGAATATTTCGTTTAGGCACTTCTTTCTAAACTAAGACCTATTGCATTGATTTCTGGAAGAACTATGCAGAGACCAAATACAATACCTTTCTCTGTTCACAGCAAAAAGAAACCCCTTTATAATTAAGAACAGAATAACATTTTATATTTTAATTTTAGTTTGCAAAAAAAAACCCTGCAAAAACCCCGCACCAAAAATAAAATTGAAAACCCAAAAAGCACATTTTAAGTGGTTAGATAAGGTAACTGGTAGCTAGACAAGAAAACATGGCAACTGTGATTATACCACAGAAAGGAAGTCTAAAAACAAAGCTGTTTCTCAACACTGTTTCATAGCAGAAAACGAACAAACTAAAACTGCAATGTCACTGTCTAATCTGTTTAGCCTTCAAGCCCTAATAGAAATCAGATTTTACATCACACAATATGTTCCACATGTGAAAGGAAAAGTAAAAAGGGAAAAAAGACCCAGCCCACAAACACACATTGTGAAAATAAGAGGACTAAACTATACAAATCTCAATGGCTCTGACAATCTAGGCAGTATTTAGCTTCTGAAACACTACTTACAATTAAAATGCAAGTTGAATTTGCAAAGGTAATCAAATTAGAAAGATGAGAATTAATTAAGTTCTGGCAATGAGAATCCAGAATTTTCTCATGATAACCCAGGCAAGACTTTCCTTAATCAAATGTCACAGTGACATTGGTAATATTGATCTTGTTGCCCAACTACCTTACTGAATGTTAGTTTTAAAGGAGAAAAGTTAAAGGATCAAACCAGTTGAAAATGTTAAGAGAGGGAATTATTGAACATTGAAGGAACTTATGCATGTCAGGTTCTAATAATTATTAAGTATTCTAGTGACATTTTAGTTTTAGAGAGTTGCAAAGTCTAATTTCTGTCTTATGAGGTGTTATCAGTCCTCATCCCCTTCACAAAGATGTTAAATGTCTTTATTGGTAAGTTAGTTTTTCTGCTGCCAGCATGGAGAAATTAGCTTCCTTCCCCTTTTTAAATGCTTCCCTCCCTGTAAAATACTGCTGCCTCCATTGTCTCTCAATATTTCCCTCATGATTTCCTTCTTATTACTCCTTTTTCCTTCCCATTTCTTTTAAATCACGAGCCCTTCCTCATCTCATCCAATGAAAGAAAAAAAATCTTCTCACACCTTTTGTATCCTTTTTCTATCTTACTTTTAAGTTTCCACAGTTCTGAAAAAAAACCCTTCCTCTTGGCTCACCTCATAGATACTTTCAGTTCTCTATTGTCACATTTCTGTCCCATCTGATTAGGCCACTCTTGTTTTCAGGCCATGTTTCCTTCTCAACAGCCCAGAAAGTTCAATTCTCAGTAGTCTGACTCCTTTCCCCACACTTCAAGAACTGAAGTTAAAAACAGTTTCAAACTGCATTTGTTTTTCCTACTTTTATAGTAATGATTTTCCATGCAAAACATTTCAGAATGTTTTTCATCTCAAGGCCCTTTAATTAAATTAATGACATTTTTATGATGAAATCTTTGAAACTGTTAGTTCTTCTATGGAATAAGCAATACATATTCAGACAATTGCCACGCTTCTACCTATTTTGGCTAGGATCTTTCATATGTATCCAGTGCTGAATGGCAATGTACAATGCACACACCTGAAATCTTTTTCTCCAAAATTATATATGAGCACACTTGCAACTCTGCCAATATTAATGCTTTGACACTACCTTTGCTGAAATACTCAGTAATGTTTTTCTCTTTTAAGACAGATCCACCTACAACATTTAATAAAAAAAAAAAAAAAAGTAGTTTCATTTAGTTTTTAGTCCCCTGGTATTCAGAGGTCCTGGCCAGGGACAAAAAACTTTTCAACTGAGTTTTGAAATTAATCTAAGGCAAAGACAAAGAGAAAACTGTGTTAGGCAGCAGGAAATGAAAAACAGTGGGCTCCTTCACCAGTGACACAATGCAGGAGGAGACCAGTACTGAGTGAATGTCTGTAAACTGTTGTGGAGGAGGTGGTTCACAATGACATTAAATAATCAAGTGTTCCGTAATTAAGTCTATATGAAAAGTTTTAACAGAAAACAGTATAGCAGCAACCCATTGAATTAGTAATGGTTTCTAAAAATTTAAACAACTTCTATTGAAATATCTTTCAAAACCCTTAATGAATATTAATGAATTAGGCATCTTCATCTACTACTATGATAAATTTTTTCAATGATATTTAGGACATTTTAAAAGAAATTAAAAAAAAAAAAAGAAACTTCTTTCATCTTTACACAAACAAAACTACTTTTTTTTTTTTTTTCCCTAACTCGTCAGGTTGTAACAGGCCTAATGCACAGACCAGAAAGTTACAAGAAACTAGAAGTTAGAGATCTAAAAGGAGCCACTTCATTTCATGCAAGCAAACAAGGGCTATTTGGTTTGGTTTTTTCAGCTGTTATCTTTATTTTGATCAGAAGTTAGGTTGAGATGTTCATAACAGGCCTGATTCTTTTCTTTTCCATCATGCCTTTCCTCTTAAATAAATAATGAATAAAATCCAGTTAAAAAAAAAAAGAAAAAAAAAGAAAAAAAGCAACAACTACTTTATAAATTGCCATAAAGGAACAAAATCTTTCCATAATGTCTTTTACTATATATGCTTTTGTACTTTTTTTCAAAATATGCCCCAGATATATGGCAACAGTGCACAAGCTGGGAATATTTGGAATCTGTGGATGGCACTTTGAAAGCATGTTATGATTTCCTTGCTGTGATGATAAAAATATTATTTCTGAATTGTGAGAAATTGCTATAACATTATCAATTACATTTCTTAAATGTACTAGCTGAAAAGCCACAAGTTATCTGCTAAAATATTCTCTGGTGACTCATGAAGACTCATCCACAGACTTAGTTAATGAGTTAATGTGGGTGTTTTTGAAGAATGGATGCGTTAAGACATGAGATGGACCTTAACATAAGCAATGTAGCCAGTCATTTGGGACAACAAAATAACCTTACACTGGTTCTTACTTTGCCCCTGCTGTAGCCCTGGAAACCCAGAATGGTTGCAACTCTTGCCTCCACTAAAGGGCAAACCTGTCTGGTGATGACCACTCATGAGTAGAGGTGATCATTTCTAACATTAGTACTTGCCACATCCATCCTATCAGCAGTAAAAGAAACAGGAATTCCCATCCCTCTCCATTCTTCACCCATGATTTCTTGTGAATAAGGTAGTAAGACTCTGGCATATCACCCTGGAGCAATGTTCGATTTTGACCATGCTGTCAAGCAGCCTTCATTCACCTCATCCCTACAACACTCATCTCTGATTTTGTACAAAAACTAACTCAAATATAACACTAAAGCCTTGTCCTCTTAATTCTGCTTTCATTTTTATAATTGCCTGTCATAATTGCTAGCGTAACAGCTACTATTTCTTGCAATAGTAACAGAGAAAAGAAGCAAGAAGAGGAAATTTCTTTCTAAGTAAGGTTTCTGAATTTCAAGCAAATTACAGAATCACAGAATCACAGAATCATATAGGTTGGAAAAGACCTTTAAGATCATCGAGTCCAACCATAAACCTAACACTGCCAAAAACCACCACTACACCATGTCTCTAAGTACCTCATCCAAACGTCCTTTAAATACCTCCAGGGATGGCGACTCAACCACTTCCCTGGGCAGCCTGTTCCAATGCTTGATAACCCTCTCGGTGAAGAAAAATTTCCTAATATCCAGTCTAAACCTCCCCTGGCACAACTTGAGGCCATTTCCTCTTGTCCTGTCACTTGTTACCTGGGAGAAGAGACCGACCCCCACCTCTCTACAACCTCCTTTCAGGTAGTTGTAGAGAGCGATGAGGTCTCCCCTCAGCCTCCTTTTCTCAGGCTAAACAGTCCCAGCTCCCTCAGCCACTCCTCATAAGACTTCTGCTCCAGACCCTTCACCAGCTTCGCTGCCCTTCTCTGGACACGCTCCAGCACCTCAATATCCCTCTTGTAGTGGGGGGCCCAAAACTGAACACAGTATTCGAGGTGCGGCCTCACCAGTGCTGAGTACAGGGGCACGATCACTTCCCTACTCCTGCTGGCCACGCTATTTTTGATACAAGCCAGGATGCCATTGGCCTTCTTGGCCGCCTGGGCACATTGCTGGCTCATATTCAGGCGGCTGTCAACAAACACCCCCAGGTCCTTCTCTGCCAGGCAGCTTTCCAGCCACTCTTCCCCAAGCCTGTAGCGTTGCATGGGGTTGCTGTGGCCCAAGTGCAGGACCTTGCACTTGGCCTTGTTAAACCTCATACAATTCACCCCAGCCCATCGATCCAGCCTGTCCAGGTCCCTCTGCAGAGCCTGCCTACCCTCCAGCAGATCAACACTCCCACACAACTTGGTGTCGTCTGCAAACTTACTGAGAGTACACTCGATCCCTTCGTCCAGATCATTGATAAAGATGTTAAACAGAACTGGCCCCAACACACAGCCCTGGGGAACACCGCTTGTGACCGGCCGCCAACCAGAGTAAACTCCATTCACCACCACTCTTTGGGCCCGGCCGTCCAGCCAGTTCTTTACCCAGCGAAGAGTACACCCGTCCAAGCCATGAGCAGCCAGTTTCTCCAGGAGAATGCTGTGGGAGACTGTGTCGAAGGCTTTACTGAAGTCTAGATAGACAACATCCACAGCCTTTCCCTCATCCACTAGGTGGGTCACCTTGTCATAGAAGGAGATCAGGTTGGTCAAGCAGGACCTGCCTTTCCTGAACCCATGCTGGCTGGGCTTGATCCCTTGGTTATTCTCTACATGCCGTGTGATAGCACTCAGGATGATCTGCTCCATCAGCTTCCCCGGCACCGAGGTCAGGCTAACAGGCCTGTAGTTCCCCGGGTCCTCCTTCCGGCCCTTCTTGAAGATGGGCGTCACATTCGCTAATCTCCAGTCAGCAGGGACTTCCCCAGTTAGCCAGGACTGCTGGTAAATGATGGAAAGGGGCTTGGTGAGCACATCTGCCAGTTCCTTCAACACTCTCGGGTGGATCTCATCAGGCCCCATAGACTTGTGAGTGTCTAAGTGGTGCAGCAGGTCACTCACCATTTCTCCCTGGATTATGGGGGCTCCAGTCTGGTCCCCATCCCTATCTTCCAACTCCAGGGGCTGGGTACCCAGAGAACATTGGGCCCTGCTAATAAAGACTGAGGCAAAGAAGGCATTAAGTACCTCAGCCTTTTCCTCATCCTTGGTCACTGTGTTTCCTCCCCCATCTACTAGGGGCTGGAGATTCTCCTTACCTCTCCTTTTGCTGCTAATGTATTTGAAGAAGTGTTTTTTGTTGTCTTTTATAGCAGCAGCCAGACTGAGCTCTAACTCAGCTTTGGCCCTTCTAGTTTTCTCCCTGCACAGCCTCGCTACACCTTTGTAGTCCTCCTGAGTTGCCCGCCCCTTCTTCCAGAGGTCATAGACTCTCCTCTTTCTCCTCAGTTCGAGCCAGAGCTCTCTAGTCAGCCAGGCCGGTCTTCTTCCCCGCCGGCTCGTCTTTCGGCACCTGGGGACAGCCCGCTCTTGTGCCTTTAGGACTTCCTCCTTAAAGAATGTCCAGCCTTCCTGGACCCCTTTGCCCATAAGAGCTGCCTCCCAGGGGACTCTCTCGACCAGTCTCCTAAACAGGCCGAAGTCTGCCCTCCGGAAGTCTAAGGTGGCAGGTTTGCCAACCCCCCTCGCCGCTTCTCCACGTATCAAAAACTCTATCATTTCATGATCACTCTGCCCAAGACAGCCTCCAACCATCACATCGCTCACAAGTCCATCTCTGTTCGTGAACAAGAGGTCCAGCGGGGCACCTTCCCTCGTTGGCTCACTCACCAGCTGTGTCAGGAAGTTCTCTGCCACACGCTCCAGGAACCTCCTAGACTGTTTCCTCTCTGCTGTATTGTATTTCCAGCAGACATCTGGCAGGTTGAAGTCCCCCACAAGAACAAGGGCTAGCGATCGTGAGGCTTCTCCCAGCTGCTTATAGAATAGTTCATCTGTCTCCTCATCCTGGTTGGGGGGTCTGTAACAGACTCCCACCACAATATCTGCCTTGTTGGCCTTCCCCCTGATTCTGACCCATAGGCACTCCACCCTATCATCACCATCATCGAGCTCTAAACTATCCAGACTCTCCCTGACGTATAGGGCTACCCCACCACCTCTCCTGCCTCGCCTATCCCTCCTGAAGAGTTTATAGCCATCCATCACCGCACTCCAGTTGTGCGAGTCACCCCACCACGTTTCCGTGATGGCCACCATATCATAGTTTTCCTGATGTACAATGGCTTCCAACTCCTCCTGCTTGTTGCCCATGCTGCGTGCATTGGTGTAGAGGCACTTCAGCTGGGCTGTCGTCCGTGCCTCCTTCATAGAAGAACACCCCTTGCGTGCTTTGAGGCATTTCACTGGTGTTTCCCTCTTGGCTCCCGTTGCCTCAGTATCCCCTGGCTCAACTCCGCTCAACTTCGACTGTGCCCAAGCGTACCCCGCCCATCTCGAGGACTCAGGCCAACTGTCCTCGCTGTCAGCCGCTCCCTCCAACCATGGCATGTCGCCCCTCAGCTTCTCTCGGGCAAGCCTGATATTATCCCCCTCCCCCTTCGAGTCTAGTTTAAAGCTCTGTCAATGAGCCCTGCAAGTTCCTGAGCAAAGATTCTCTTTCCCCTTTGAGAAAGATGAATCCCATCAGATGCCAGCAAACCTGGTGCGGCGTAGGCCATCCCGTTGTCAAAAAAACCAAATCCGTGGCGATGACACCAGCCACGGAGCCATGCATTAATAGATTGGGCATCTCTGTTCCTTCTGGTGTCACTGCCTACCACTGGAAGGAGAGAAGAGAAAATAACCTGCGCTCCTGAGTTTCTTACTAGCCGTCCCAAGGCCCTCAAGTCTCTTTTGATCACCCTAGGACTTCGCGTTGCAGTCTCATCGCCCCCCACATGGAAGAGCAGTAAATTATACTAGCTTTATAACCTAGGAGAGGAAATCCTCTCCAGGGCAAGCTTACTTTCTGATTAAAAAGCTTTAAGGAGTTTGTAGTATCAGAAAAATCCTCCTGAAAACTGACTTCGATAGAAACATTTACTATTTTTCACTGAAAGGGAACTTACTAATAGCCCTGTGACAATGCAATAAATATTCTGTTCTGTGTGTGGCTAAGAGAATTCAAGAATAACGTGTTATAAGTTAGCCAGATCCCTGAACTCATTTTGTTCTTACTATCAGTATTTCTCTATTCTATATTATACAAAAAATATTTTTGAAATATTTGCATTTAATTATTTTTGTAGTTTCCAGGTGGGGAGTGAAATCCTGCTTCGCAAGAAAATCTTCCCTTTGGCATAGACATGTGAATGTTTGTAAGGAAGAAGTTCTTGAAAACAATAATCAACATGAGGAAAACAAGGTTAGAGGAAAAAAAATATTTTAAACCTATTACTGTTGCAATACAAGGGTAAAAGATGAACTCTTCTAAATGCTATATGTATTACTTAATCATTAAATTTTTACCAATTTTACAAAGAAAAGATGCACTTACAAAGTTAGAAGGAAAAATAATAATTTTTTAAACTATCTGCAAAGACCATAACTGAATATAACTGCCACGATGGATTGTAACAGGAGGCAATTTGCCAGAAAATTTATTTTAGGAAACACAGCACTTTCTAGTTTGTTTGTGATGTTGCTGCTATTGTTAGGTTTTTTGGTTAGTTTCTGTTTTGGTTTGGTTCCCCCCCCCCCCCCCCCCAGTTTAAACCTTTAACTTGTTAAAAGAAGGCTAGTATTCAGATTCCCATTCCAATGCCAAAGCTTTTCAAAACAACATTCTTTTTTCCCAGCTGTTGCCCCAGCACACTGATCCACACCACATGCTCTTCCAACATCACCAACCTCTCCTTTTGCTTGCCCACTTTTCTGCAAAAATTTCTAAATGCTTTACTCCATCTGTTTGTGACCTCTCCAAGTAAGGAAAGTATCATTCCTTTCCTTCAACTCCCTCAGCTATGGTAGCCACTGTATCCACTTGCAGTTCTACTCTCCCTGCACATCATGTGTAGCTAGTCTTCAGCTGTGGATTCTTTTGGGTAAGGTATCTTCACGTGAATGTGCAGAGTCTGTGTTGGAAACACACCACAAAGGTATATCTTAAATTTCCTTTCTAGCGAGAGTCAGATGTAAATGAGTATCTAACTCTTATGCTGGTAAAGAATCATGCCCTTCTTATTTTTAAATTGGGACCTCTTAAATAAATATTGCAATGGGTAAAATTCCTTGATATTTTATTTTAATCGTATCTAAATACTCAGCACATGTAGGCCACATTTATCCTGCGTAATGCATACTGTACAAAGATCATACCTGCCTTGCCCCAAAGTAATTTTGTCCAACCAGCTAGGAATGAAACATGCTCAAGTACCCTCGTTACCTGACACTTGTTTCCATAGGGAATTAGAGCACAAGAATACAATCTTTGCAGAATATGAATAACTAGTCAAAAATCTGTGTGCAAGATCAAGATGTCAGCACACCCATAAGTAAATGGCTAGCGTCTTCTGCCAAGAATAGCAAAGAAGAGATGAAAAATGTTCTACCACTGCTTGCTCTTACAGATTAAAAAACACCCCACAGGTCTCCTTGACATTTTCAAGGTTCCCCTTGATTTTAAGGTAACTTGAAAGAGCTCCAGCCCATCAGAACTTTCTTATGCTGATATTTATTATTAAAAACTGATGTAAAGCAAGAAGTGCAGGAAGGGTTTAACCACAGTAGGTGTAATTATTTGTAAATAAAATTTTAGATAAGAGAACTGATTAAAAATACTTGCTATTCGTACCCTTGTTGTACAGAAGCTTGTAAAAACAACTCTCCATTTAGCATTTTACTACAGGAACACCACACTTGCTGCTCTCAGGTTTTTTGTTCTATGAAGTACCCTACACTGCTGAAAGACCTGGCATCTTCTCTGGTTTGTAAGAGAGGCACGGAAATGTTATTTAATTTTTCGTCTTTTATTTTTTTATTGACACTTCCTTCTCCATCTTTTTTAGGGCATTCTACAACAATTAGAAAAGCCCAGTAAAAAACACCTGACTGCACTGGCCATCATTTTGTCTCAAATTACATTGCACATTTTCAGAATCCTTGGCTGCAATGATAAATGACCCTTGGATATATAATAGAAGTGATCCAAGAAAAATGGCTTGGGAGAAAACTGCGTGTTACTTTTTCCATTTAATAGATGTAAAAATTGAGTGGTTCCATTTTCCATGTGTTAGCATTTCATGTTTGAGACTTTTTTTTCCTCTGGAGGTATACAAGTTATGTGCAAGAAGTTAAGATTTCACTATGAGACTTTTACCACACTAATAATTTCAGCCCTTATGTCTGAGTCATCTTTTGTGTACAGTAGTAAGCTAATGCCATGTTCACAAAAAGCCTAAAATAATAGCTGTCAGACACGTGAAATCTTTTAGATAGTATGGAAACTTAATTTGTATACTCTTTTGTTACATATTTAAGGGTATGAAAAAGGAGAGAGTCACTAATTTGTTTCTTCAGTTAAACCACTGACTACTACCTTTATCCTACACATTGCCAAAAATGTCTTTTTCTGGAGGTGACTTTCAGATTCTTTTTTTTTTTTTTTTTTTTAATGGGAACCTACAGAGATAAATCAGCATTTGAATATTTGGAAGACAGTGAAAATTTCTAATAAAAGCTTGTTGACTAGGTTTTGGTGAAGACATTTAATGAGGATGAAATTAATACTAGTAGGAATTAGAGTGAATAACAACTTTGGTTTTTATGGATAGCAGCACGATGCGGGTGTCCTGGTTTTCAAATGAGCCATGTGAAATGAGTTCATGTTTACCTTTCCAGGCTGTGAGGTATGCACTTTACTGAGGACCAATGTTACTAAAGCAGGAAACAGGGCATGTGTTATAATGTAACATTTTTTTGTGAGAGTACAAATCCAGTCAGGATACATGTTAACTTCACAAAGACTCAAATTCTGGATTAAGAAATTATGGTGTTTGGGGTTTGGCACAGTTCATATTCAGTTTCTCCATTTCATATTACTTTTATTATTTGACTTGTCGTGGTACTTTTAAATCATCCACAACAGCCAGACTTTTTTGTAAGTTCGTGAGCACAGAACATTTGCAACTGTGCTCCGAGAGAAAGTTGTTGAAAAGTCAGCTTTCTGTTGGCCACTGAAAATATAAGATCTTGATAACTTGGACATATGGAAGTATGAGAGAGATAATATTGAAGAGTTTTTTCTTCTAACTGAAGCTCAACATAGATATGAGTAATTTATGTGACTATTCTATGTTATCCAGCACTATCAATTTGCATATTATAAATATTGTGATAAAATAAGAGAGATGTCTTTCTGAATAGATATTGACTATTACTGGCCTTGCTAAAAAAGGAAACATAAAGCTAACAAGTAGGTCTTCTATATATAGTCTTATAAAATTGTTAAATCTCAAGTAGGAATTAATATCTGTTCCTGATTACATACAGAAGTAAAACCTTGGAACTTGATTTATAAGATTCTTGATTTTCCTGTCCAGTACACACATGCACATATAGAAGTACTTATCTAACTTGCGCATTAATACATGTATTTCACATGACAGCATAGATTCTGACACTGTCTTATACATGGCTGACAAGAAACCTATACTCATCATTTGAAATGTGAATATCATTATGGGGAATGCCATGCACTTGTAAATTACCAAAATAGTATTTCTGAAATAGCCTTATGACTTGCAGGCAAATTCTGAGAAATCTGAGAATGATTTAAAAAAAGTTAGCTTTGTCAGACATTTCAGGTTAATAATGCTGAATTATTTGCTTATTGGGATGTACTAGGATTTCTCACTATGAAAATTGTGCTCTATTTATTTGTTTTGTATAAATAATTGTATAACACTTAATTCTAATACATATGAAGAGTTAGCAACATTAATAGAATTGAAACATATAATCTGGAAAAATTGCTTTCATACTAGTGTAGAAGATTCAGTGTATCAGGGAAAAAGAAAAAGATTTCCTCTTTTTCTCTTTTATGATAAACATCATATATAGCCTGCTTGTTCTACAAAATTCCCTCCAACTTTCACCTGTGTGTGCTCTATGCACTTAAAACGTTTGCAAGACAATGGTCCTAACCCTCATAAAATCCTTTTGTGTTGCAAAGCAGTCACTCAAACAGTTCAAAGTTGAAAGATCAGTTAATACTAAAATAGAAATCTTTAATTTGGTTTCCATACCAAGAGACTGTTGTAGCTTGCAAAACAAAGCCTTCAAAAGCTAGAGATACTCACATCAACACTATCTACATTAAGTTAAGCTTCTTACATGTTGGCAAACCATGGAATAGTTTTTAAGTGAGACAATTTTTCTACATAAACTCTCCTTCTTTCAATGGATAGATAATACATTGAACAGAAAAGATAAATTAAGTTTGGATGATGTCCTTCTTCAACACTGGTCATTCAGTCCCTTTATAAACAGTAATTTTTTATTTTTTTTTTTTTTTAACTGAGTGTCTGCAGTACTTCCTCTGCAGCAGAAACAAAAAAGGAACCATTTCTTAAAGACTGCATTCATGTGTCATCTTCTTGTCTTAGTCCCTCTGCATCCTACAGCTTCTTTGACAAATAAAGGCACTTGTGCTTAAATGAATTAAGGGTGCAATTGGAATTGCTTTGAATTCTGAGTTTCTAACTGTGCAGCCTAAACAGTCTCTTGTGTTAGCATGCCAAATAATACATAAACCAGGCTATCTAGATGTTAAAGTGTTCTGTGGGATACAAATGCATTCTTATAACAAGGAAAAATCAAACTGATTAATAAGACACAGTTTGGTCCTGCACAGTTCAAATGACACCCTGGAGACCCATTACCATCTGGCCTGCTGCCTTTTCCCTGAAACAGATGAGGAATACCTGTTTACTTTGTAGCTACTCATAGCTTGGCAATGACAGTACGTTGCTGCTGCTGAGAGGGTGGATCAGTGTCGAGTACAGTCCTCCTAGACACTGGCTATGTGTCTGAACTTCTGCGGTGTCCTGACACAGCAGAGGTGCACCTCCCCTTGCACCTCTTTCCCTCTTGCACAAAGGAGAGGCATGCAGGCTGCTGCTAATGCCAAGGAAAGGGAAGATGGCAAGTGCTCATGACAGATGGGTAGATGCAAAAATGAAGGAAACAGCAACAGAAGCACAAATTCAGCCCCTGCGATTGCCAGTTTTGGACTACACCAATGTGTGGCTGAGTAGATCTTATAAGCCTAAGAGATATTAGCACACACCGGCACACAAACACACACACAAGAGAATCATTATCATAGTGTCTGAGGGAAGAGAGGTCACCCTTATGTTTAAAGCAACATAGCCTAAGCTGACCAAAAAAAAAAAAAAAAAATAGTACAAACAGTACAAACCTTAAGTTGTTTAAAGCTTCCTTTTCAACTTAGAGTATAATTTAGTACTAAATGACTACATTAAGTTTGGAGATTTAAGTACTTCCTCTTCTGGATTGGGTATTACAAAGCTCTGCAAATTCAAAGAAAAATATAAAGATCCATGTCATTCACACATATCAAATCCTGAAGGGTTTTTTTCATATGTATTTCCTTTCTTTCTAGCTCATTTTCCAGTGTAAATAGCGTCTCTAATCTTTCATTAACATAATTTTGGAGGATCCTGTTTCCTGCATCATGCATCACATCAACAGTACATAATTTGAACAGAAATTCATTAAATTCCTCAGCATTTATATTTCCAGCATTTTAACTTACCTACATTTTGAGAATTCACAGAAGTACCATTTTTTCTTAAAAAAAGTTTTTTAAACATCAAGAATGACTATACATTAATATTGATTTATTTTTGTTTTCAGTTTTTTGCAAAGATGGTATGAAAAATATTTGTGAGGGTAAGCAAGTAATTTAGTCTGAGCTACAACAAATATCTTATACAATCCTCTACAGAGGGCGTGGGGTTTTTTTCATACATTTGTAATAAAAGGAAAGGCAAATGAGGTAGAATGGTGATAAGTTGTTATGTTATAGTCTGTTGAGTTTAGACATAGTCACAGGATCAGATCTCTTCAGTCAGAAGATGGAACACACCTTTCATATTCAGAGAAAGGGAATAACCACTGAGCTAGCTGATATAAATGTAACCACCACACTGCCTTACCGTATATTTGCAGCGTGAAGTATGCTACTAGCCTGTCCTAACTTCATAAATTTTTGGAAGTGGGAGGCAATGAGGGAAACTGCAATGTACAGCAATTCCACAGTAAAAATACTTTAAAAGTAAAATTGCTGTGTATATAATGTTGTTCACATACCATCATTATTTGGTTGCTCACTGTGAAAATAACTTCACAGTACAATAGTTGAACACTTTTCTTTACACAATTTCAAAGCTGTATACAGATAAGAATCTTCTTAGATTAAAAATTTAACTAGGAATGATATGGCTGATTTTTCAGCTGAAATATCAATGCATAAATGTTACACTAAATGTGTGGGATAGGTGAAGTTTTCCTGTGTGTTTAAGAGGAATCTGAATGATTAAATAGTATCCTGCCTCAGATAAAAGATAGTTATAGTGCAGAATTTTATAAAATATTCTCTAGTAAATAATGCATCTACATATTGTTCCTTTAATATAAAAACCAGTCATGCTCAGTAACCTACAAAATATGTCTTACAATAATTGCAAATTTACGGAGTATCATTAGTACTAAATAAATAGACCTCAATCATTGACATGCTTATCCTCAAGTGACCTCTCAAATCAAGAAGCAGAATTTGATTTGTTTTTCCCCTCTGTATTAATAAATTCTGTAAAAGTGCTAGGCAGTTCCAGTTATCTTTACCAACTACATCAGCCAGTACATAAACTGTTGCAGTAAGCATAGTTCAAAACAGATTTGAAAGAAAAAGCTACAGCTGAAATTGAACTTCAGAATTTTTTTCCACCTTATAATATATTCTGTGTAGAAAGAATTTGTTTTAGGCTGAATGCCCCATTACCAATTCACACTGGAGATATATTTTGCAGCTGAGTCTGCAGAAGTGTTGCATGCTGTTGAATGCAAAGTGGTGTTATAGACTTTAAGAAATTTAAATTAGAATATATTATCAGAGATATATAAAAAGTTTAATTTTAGATTTTAAAACTACATTTCTTTCTATATTCACCTAAATGTCCCACTCTCCCTCCAAAAAAAGAAAGAAAGATGAAAAAATAAAGAAATTAGGATCTTGATTATCTTCTAGAGAAAATAAATTATTAAGACAATGATCACAAATGCAAAAAAACCTGCATACCACCTCTGGAGATTTTTCCAATTTTGGACACACTGGTCCTCGTCAGTCCGTGGAAATTCATAGAAAAATCAGGCCAACAGTTATGTGCCATGTAGCCCAACAAAAGTATATTGTTTACTACATGAATAGGCAGACTTTGATTATCCTAAAAAGAACATGTGTCAATTGAAATTAGTCACTTTTTAGAGGATTTGGGGAAAAAAAAGATTTGAGAAAAGAAATAAAATCAGGCTAGTACTAAAAAACCCCTTCTGACAATGTATCATCAAAGTTGACATAAAATACTGGTATTCAGATAATCTGTAGTTTATTTTTTGTAAAAGCTGAACATAATTTAAGTAAAAAGTATTTTAAACAAAAATTTAAAACATTCCTACATTTAAAACATTTCTACATTTAAAACATTCCTACATTTAAAGTTTCTTAATATTAAGAAAAAAGCTCAAATCCTTTTTCCTTGGTATGCTTAAGTGCATAGGAATTAATCCTATTGTAGATATTTGTCCATGTTTTTGTTGAGTGCTGTGTGTTTTCTTACTTACAGTATGTGAGCTGTAGAATTAATATCAGTGTATTGTATAAAGAAAATAAAGGTCACTCTGAATGAAAGTGCACAGATGCTACTATAGATCCATACGATTAATTTGCACAATCTATACTTAACCTGCATTTTTTTTTTTTTTTTTTTAAACACATGTAACTAACAGTCAGTGGTAAGTGGCTTTAGCAAATAAAATAAGATTCATTCTTCTATGCTTACCTTTTATTTCTGAAGCTGACAACAGAAAATTAACTATTTTCCAAACTTGTTTTTAGGTGATATGAAGATTTCTGCTATGCTGATTTCCTGAGGAAAACATTTAGAGCAAAAACATAGAGACGCAATAAACTAGGCCTGTGGAAGCAATTCATTCGGAATAAGGGAACGAGGTGTAAAGAACCATAGGTCATCATGTTGATCTGTATTAGACTGAAAATAGTTCTGCAAAGAAATCTAGGATACTCAGTGTATATTACTCCTTTGGGGGGGGAGGAGGGAAATAGCTATTATCCCCTTCCATTTCTTTTATTTTATGTAATGTCAGGTGCCTTCCTCCCTTTCACTTAAGTAGGTAATATATGTACATATGCACTGCAATACAAGAGGAGAAAGAGAGAAAATAATACTAAATATAAAGTAGAAATATTTCTCACAAGTGTATACTCTTCAGTGTCAGTAATACAACATAGTTCTAAATGTCTCTAAATTTGACTTAGGATATATCATATAGTAATTCTAAAACACAGGAAAGAGAATGTCACTACCATCTATGTCGGACTAGATGACACTACAACTCACTTCAGTACTTTATGAAAGTGTGTAATACAATATGAGATAACAAAATGTTTCCATTTCTTTCTCCAAAACCCATTCCTACTTAAAGAGGTAAAGAAAGGTCAACGAAAATATCAGTATGTTGAGAAACTGAGAGGGTATTGTGTCATTTTGCTTGCTATTTCTATGGCCTTTTATCTTTCCCTTTATTTGTTGGAAAGCAGGTACTTGTACAAACTAATTAATTGCAAGAGTTAATGGTTATATTAATATGTAAGGCAGTTTTGTTAGGAAGAAAAGTAAATTTAAATATTTTTTATGTAAAAAATTGAATAGAAATAAAATAACAAAAAAAGAAATTAAATTGGCAAATACCATTAAAATACTTTCCATGATTAGATGCTCACATATAGAAATTAATGTATTTTAAGAATACTTTCACATTCCAGGTTTTCTTTGGGCTGAGTTAAAATTATCTAAACAGGACTAGCCAAGTAAAATTCAAACTTTACACTTGGCTAGTGACCCCTACAACAACTTAAGGTTTCTGTATGAAACATGTGCTGGACTCCTGGGGCTTTTATAGACAATAAGAGAGAGTAACATTTTGTTTTCTTAGAAAACAATAAAAATAAAATCCTAATTATCCTGTTTCTAAATTCTTTCCTTTGTTCTCTCAGTAGTTTGTCCAAATGTCTCATTCCACTATATTTCATCATCAAGAAAAAAAGATGATGATAAATATGATCTAAGTAATACATACAAACTTTTAAGTACAGAGCAGTAGATAAGAAAAATCTTGAGCTTTCCATGAAAATGTGCAACTCTAGGGGCTGCTATCTAGGAAAACCACCAAACTTTCAATTAAATCAAAGGAGTTCACAACATTCTACTCTATTCAGAACAATGAAAAGGGCTCTCATAGGAGACAGCCATTTACTCAGCCCAATTTATCACTTAAGAAATCATTCCTAATCCAATCCACATTCAAAATTATTGCTTGATGAATCACATCATGCCTTAGCCAACTTAGATGCTGGCAGAAAGCCCTTTCCAGAAGTTGAGTACATTTCGTCACCTCACATCCTGTTCTCACATTATCATCCTTTACAATGTGAAGGATAAGAGTGTCAGCCTGGATAACGCAGAGGAGGGAGATACAGTTTCTCACAAAAAGGTAATGTAGGCAGTTGCCCATGCACTGTTCCAAAGAGAAACAATACAGATAATGTCTTCAAGGGAAACACCAGAATTTTAATGGAGCCATAGTCTTTCCAAGGACATACAGATCATTATCAAATATTCCAGATTTCCTTACATGTCCCCTGGGGTGCATGTACACGGCGGTGGGAGAAATTCAACAACAGATTATGAAAACAAACCAAAGATCCAAAAAATGACCTTCACAGTCCTACTTTGCCTTTTATCCTGAGAGAAACATGTACCTTGTCTTCTACATGCATAATAATTCTGCATTTAAGGACCTGTAAACTAACATGTTTTTTAATATAATCTCCCAAATGACAAGGTTTAACTATGGGCCACAGTATTGCAGAAACTTTATTTCATATACTGAGAGGTTCAGTATATGTTAGGCCTTTATGCAGACCTAAGCAGCATGGCATGAAAGCTAGCACCCCTGCTACACTGATGACAAGGCAGTTCATCCAAGTGCTCAAAATATCTGTTTAAACTAACCTGGCTGATTTTGCCTGGAATTAATTATAGGGCACTCACAGGAACTGTGCATCTGGAAAATGTGTTATCACATGCCTGCTTGATATTACTGGAAGTATTGGGGCAATTTAAATATTTTTTTGCCTAGTGAGGCTGCATACAGTCTCAGTTTACATTATACACAGAAGCTGCTGGAGATTTAAGTGTGATTATCTTTCTAAATATATTATTACCTAATTGTCCAAATATACTTTTAATTAGGAGAGTTAATGATTGCCATTCAAGATTTCTATTTTTGATGGAGACTATGTGTTTTCTTTGCTCGTAGTTTTACATTCTGTCCTGTTAAAAGGATTCAGTCAGCAGAGAGTGAGACAGCTGGCTTGCTTCTGTTAATCCTCCTTGCAGGGTTAGCAAGACTCTTCGACAAGAAGCCTGGTCACCTTGAAGACGTTTCTACCGTGCAGGGTACCATTGTACCAGATCATGAGTACAGCCTGAGCATAGCCAACCTACATGGTCCGAAAGGTTTTCTGAGGGACTGATTGCAGAAAATAATGCTCAAGAGCAGTGTTTAGGAAGCTGTGTGCATCTCATATGAGAAAGCAAGAATATCATAGGAGTAGCAGTGGTAAGTCTTGACTTCTGGAGGAGCACAAGGTTCTCTGGGGATCCAAGCATTGATATAGAAATTGAGGCAGTCTGGTTTTTATCAAGCCTACCATCTTTCTGGGGAAAGATGTTGTCTGCATTCTTTATAAATAGCTAACTAGTAATAAATAATTTGCACTATGATAAAGACTCAGTTTTCCACTTCTATTTTTCCCCCAAGTCTACATTTTAAAAATATCTTCCCACTATTCTGGCAAGAAGGCAACAATATGTTATAGTTTGCCACCAGAGCACCTTCCTTCAAGTGCCTGTATTTTTGGGAATAAAACTGCCTAACCTGATAAAACATTATAACATGATAAAAATCACCTAACATGATAGTACAGTAAGGGTTTTGTGCTTTAAAGGTTTGTTAGTATTCTGGCTTGTTTCAACAACTCTCATTTGAGGAATAATTTAGATTTTGCTTTCATGAAAGAGGATCGCTTATGAGCTAGAGAGAAAGTACTATCACTGTCTCAGAACATTACGTATGTGATTGACATATACCCTCACTGAACTAAAGAAGTTATTTTGCTAATATAAAGTCCACCCTAGTTCCTATTAACAAATGGCATTTTTCTTTTTTGAAACTCAGCACCTGATCACTTGCAAATCTTTATTGTATAGCTAATTTTGCCCTTCCCATTGAGTCTTTTCATATATTAGGAGATGATAAAACATTGCCAGGAGTGTAAAGCAAATTGTAGACATGGCACCACTTAACATAATTTATATTTGTGAAGAAATATTTGATAAGTAAAAACAGTAGAGTAGCTTTCCAAAGGAACACTTATTGTATCACTTAATCAAATATTTTCAGTGAAGGTTTGCATGAAAAAACCCTGTGTTTTCTCTCCAACTTGGACCACATGCAGAAAAAAATAGCTATTTTCATTCTATGAATAAATATTATAACTAATAATAAACATTTTGGAAAGGCAGCAGTTGTGTGTGGCAATGAAAATGAAATTCAATTAATACAGTTAGTTACTTCTATCAGACAGTGATGTAGATCTGACTACACCATCATGAAAATTTTTCATTAGCAAATTTGACAGGGAAAAAATTGACTTCACTTTTTGTCTCTGCAAGAATTCATGTTTTGACGGACCTTTTGTTATGGAAGTCTATTAACAGATTTTGCACATGAACAATGACAAAACAGGGGAAAAAGGAATGTCAAGTACGTTACACAGTTCAGGTAATATTTAAAGATACAAATTTAGTTAAATGGAAGAAATAGTAATTTTGTATTTTAGGAAGTAGATTCCATTGTCTCATAAAATTTTCACTTTTTTACTAAGAATGTCAAATCATGTTTGACCTGCTAAAACTGCCTGATTTATCTTCTTCCTGAATCAGGAAGAAATACCATTTCCTTCTTATAAAGCAGTCTATAAAATTTATAACTGCAAAAAGCAGCAGCCTAGAATAGTCTGTGATCTGGGCCAAAACAGATATTGATGGATTTCCTACATTTCCCATGCCATTTTATACACCAATTGCTCAGGTTTATCAATAACTCACTTCCCCAGAGATTATGCAGTTTTCCATTATCTCCTGCTTGGCCTTCTAAGTTGAACCACAGATGAACCATGTACACCTATTCATGAACACAGAAAACTGTTATACAGATCTACACATGCAACTGTTTCTTAGCTACCAGTCCCCTATGGCATTGCTTAGCAGAGAAAGGTTTGGCTTGTTCCAGCTACAGTCCTTTAAGCTGAGAAAGAAAATGAAAGTACTACCTGAAAAGTACTATACAACACAAGTCAAATCTAAATGTGCAAACTTAACTTTTACATTTAATTATGTACTCAAACCTATTTTCCCTTACTTTACAATAATACAATCTGGTTGCATACAGTATGTATTCCTAGCTATCAGCCTGAGATTTTTCCCTTAAAAAAGAGCTGATGGTCATAGTAAGTATCTATCATAAATTATAGTATTCTGTTGGTTGTTACTGAGTCAGGTAGAGTGGCTGTTGTGTGAGGAGATATGGTATCTGTGACATTTTAAAGTTATGTCAAGGACACCTCAGCACAGATAGACATTTCTTTTATGTAAGTATAAATCCAGCACATTTAACATTATTTAAAGCAGAACAAAATCAAAAGCTTTCTTCTCCATACCTACTGAGTTGTATTGTGTTAATAATTTACACTCTCATCTGGATTAAAGACTCACCCTTACTATGTTGGAAGGACATTATGAAGCTTTAGCTATTGTTATCTTTTTTCTACTTCAGTTAAAATGAGACGTATTTCGTGGGATTTATTGCTGTTGTAATACACACAGGAACTTCTGGAATTGAACCTATATGAATATGTAGAATTAAAAAGCATTAGAAGAAGAGAAGTATCACAAAACTTCAAGACATCACAAAGTAGAGAAATGTGACTTATCCCACTTTCACTAGACTTCTCATTTTTCATGACATCTGGATGATCTCTCTGTGGGGCAGGTCATACCGTGCTAGGCATGTAAGTAACGCTTGGTATTTCTCTCATCATTTTATAGTCTTATTGTATGAACAGTCTATTGAGGGCCAATAAAACACTGCTATTGGAAAAAGGAATCTCTACAGTCTTATTTCGCTCTCATTTTTCTTCTATTATCACCTTTCACATCACTGTGTTTCCCATTTATATTCTCTCTTTCCTGCTTTGTTCTCATTTCCTGTTTGTTGGCACCTAACATACTTTTATCAACTGTGCTGTTATGAAATTTCAAAATATTTGTAAAGACCAGTAGAAAGGAAAACAGATGTTCAAAACCTCATTCATAAACAGACAAATTAAGACAGTGTTCAAGATTGTTTCTCTGTAATATTTTCCTTTGAGGCATTTTCTATGGTTTGCAAACACCAGATCAATTATGAGGGTGAAGTATCACAAACTCTCATGCAAGAATCCACTAAAGACACAGTATAAAGACATCCAGACAAAATTCATCAGAATGTTTTCTTTGATGAAAACCCTGGAGAAACATCTTGAAGATATCAAAAGTGCAAGAAAATAACACTGAACACCCAAACACGTAAAAAGATTGTGGTGGAAGTGCTAATTATGAGAAGTTATAGAATGCTCGTTTCAGTACCCTAGACAAACTCCAATTTGAGTTTTATGCCAGCTAAATCCATTGGTTGCACAAATTGGTAGCACACAACAAATAAAATTTGTTTAGAACTACAGTTTAAAACTTTAAAAGAAAATATAAACAGATCTTTTTCCCCTCTACTTTCAAACTGAACACTGACTTAGCTGCATATTATTGATAATAAGCCTCAGCCTTTGACAGTGGAAAATGACACATGCTTCAGAAGATGAAACACAGCCCTTCAGCTCAATGTAAATAAATAAATAACACAAAGCACCCCAGGATTTTTTCTTTTCTTCCTTGAGATGTAATTACTGATATTTAGATTAAGCAGCATTATTGTTTTATTGAAATAAAACAAAAAAGCTCAAAATCATACTCTTACTGCCCACGCACATTAAGGGACAGAATTTTTAAAAACTTACATCCTTCATCAGTTTTGACAAAAGTGGAAGAAGTGACAACCCAAATTCTTTTATTGTAGGGGGCTACCTTACACCTGTGCAACTGCCCAGTCCACCTTAGCTCTTCCTAAAGTAAATGGGACCTCTTTATTTGGAAGGACACTTGTTATGTAAGTAGAAAATGATGGCTAGCTGAACCGAGAATTAGAAATTTAGTACTACAAGGGACTATCTCTATAACTTGGCTGAAACTGAAGTTATAGATCCCTGGATTGTATTTTAAAAAAAAAGAAATATATTCCTCTGTCCTCACATATTTTCTTTCATTCAGTACAGAGCTAACAGAATTCATAAGTCAAAAATAAACCCCAGAAAGTAGCTAAGAAGAAACTACACACTAATTTTCTAAATTTCCTTGACACCATATTCACCTTCTTTCTCAATACGCTTTAAAACCTGATATTAACTCCACTTCATCATGTTTTTCCTGTGTCCTCTGTTTAAAGGAGGGAGATAAATGGCTCCAAATTCCTCAAAGTATTCCCCAAAGTGATTTTACTTAAAAAGAAATGAAACCATTGGGAATCTTTACAGGCACAGTTACAACTAGTAGTTCTCATATAGCACAAACAAGCAAAGACCACACAGCAAAGGAACTGCAGACTAAGGGAAAGCCTAATTAACACAACTAGTCAAGACTACAACTTAATTTTCACAAGCTTTCCCTTTACCCCTTCCCCAATAATACTGCTAGCTTACACATCTGATGATTTTGTCCTAGTACCACCCCAAATTCTGTACAGCCACAGCTGGGTGGTGAACTCTCATCAGCTCACTGATCTTCATGATGGGGACTTACAAGAGTTGTACTGACACAATCAATCTGGTGATGGGAACACATGGCTGTGGCGCACAAGCAGATGCTGCAACTGAAACAAATGATTGTGACATTATGCTCTAAAAGGATAACCAAATAATATTTAACCTACAGTAAGAAGTTAGATGTTAGTTGCCTTATATGTCACAGCAATATCCCCCAAAATTACTGCAACAAGCTCACTCACTCTGTGAAAGCCTTATTAAATGCTACACACACAAAAATATATAAAACTTACAGAAAAATAGTTCAATAGAACATATTTAGTGAGGAGAACCCAGATCCATGAATCACCAGAAATGAGAAGGAATTAGAGAAGGAGGAGGAAAAAGGAAATTACATCTTAATTGACCTCCTTTTTTCAGCTGTTAGACAGATCTTTTCACTGTAAAAAAGTTTCAATGGACTATTTCAGCAAAATTAGGTTCTTAGAAAAATTAGAAGAAAAAACAGGCAAGTAGGTAGGAATCAATCTTCTACGAATTATGACAGAGGAGCTTGCCTAGCTACTTTGCCTCTGTTGTTTATTATCTAATATCTGGAGTACGGCCCTAAGGGAACAGCATAGACTAGGATTTATTAATACTCCCTCTTACATTTTTATTAAGTAATCATTTAGATTACAAAAATGATGGAAACAGACACAATGGTCCTTTTTTTCCTTAAGATAACTTAATTCTTTTGTCTTTGAACTCCCACAGGAAATTTTTCTGTTGACTTCAATGGCAATAGAAGTAAGCCATAAATCCATGATGGTACTCTGATTTTAATCCCTTGACACACCAAACACTAATATATGAGAAAAAAAAAAATCCTTCTTTTTTTAAAGCAAGAAAGCATGTAGGAAATCATATATTATTTATTTATCTCAGTAGTAAACAAAAGTCAATCAAATGGTTTAACACTGCTGTAATCAACTTAAATTAAAAGAAAAAGCTCGATATACCAATAAAAGTAATGCCCCCAAATCAAATGGCAACATATTGCCTTTATCAAATTATAAGAAAAATTATTCAATCAGAAAAGGAACTATCATCTTGAACCAAGAAATAAGCCCATGAGCTACTGCCCAACAGCTGTCTGTACATACACCTACCCCAGCTGGAGCTAGTTCTGCATCACAGCTGACTGCAATAATTAAATAGTCAGAACAGAAGCAACAGCACGTGCAGTTATATAGCAGGAGAGTCATGGAGTGGAAGATAGGCATTTTCTGTTGTAAATCCTATTAAATTAACCAGTTTCCCTGTACATGTAAATCTAACGTGCTTAGCACGGGTAGACATGAAAAAGGTTTATGAGCTACTTTATTTTAGTCAATGACATAGGGTCTCTCGTGAGTAAAGTTCCTCAAGTATTGCACAGTCTCTGGAGAGAGTTGCTTTAACATGCTTTAAAATGGCAGCTCTACAAACCCTTAGGTTGAACAGTGAGCCGCTTAGAGTAGGTAAAAGGAAAACTGTAAGCATAAAGCTGTATCAGCTTGTCTGGTGGAGATTTTCTCTGAGGCTTAAGTAACTCTATCAAGGATTTGGAAGCCTCTCCTGTAACAACTCTTTCAAAGAACTGCAGAAGGCTGTTTTCTAGCAAAATACAATTGTGGGAGGAAGAAGAAGATATTTCTATGCTTAGTAGTTTGGATGCTCAAGCAGACACCTTCTAATTTCTCTGTTAAAATGAAGCAATTCAAATCTCCATTCCCCAAAATTGTCTTCCTTAGCAGGTAATTTACCTTGTCCAGAATGAAATCACTTTCCTTTTTTTTTATGAAGTGCTATAGAAAAAAATATAATTTCCTTGAGCAAGAGGAAGAGAGAGAAAGAATGAATTAATGTATACGTATGTAAGTATATGTATCTACCATCCTTTATCCCACTGTTAACATCCACTCAAAAAGAAGTGTTTTTTTTTCCAGGCAAAACTGAATCTAAGATGTGCTTTTTCAATTACTAAACTAATCACAAGAGATCAAAAACATAATAATAATTAAAAAAAAAGAAGCACTAGTGCCCACACTAGCTCCTCATATAGTTCTGTTTTAAAAGAAAAATCTGCAACTCACTGCCAGACTGGGTTTCTTAAACCTTATGCTTGTCTGTTAGATCAAGATTCTCTAAACATTTACATGAAAAATGACCCGTTCCTGGATTCTAGGTTAGTCACAAATCAGAAAAAGAGCTGTCCAGTCCTGGCAGTTCTGGCTGTATTCGTCAGACAAACTTGTTTCCTGAGAGCTTGAAATTAAATTATGACATTGCATAGTGAGACTGAAAACAATTCTGAAAAGCACTGTGTAATTGTATTTTTGGACTCAAGTGCCTCAGCTCTACCGAAGACTTTCATTCTGCTCTTTTTACTTTCATTGTGCTCTTTTTACTTTCATTCTGCTTAGTAAACACCAAGTGTTCAAAAGTCTGATTTTTCTTCATCATGTTCTGAGTCTTCATTAGACTGCAATCCTGTTTTGCAGTCAGAGCATCTGAACTGACATGAGTGTTGCCAGGTAATTCTTGAAAGGAAATTTCATTTTAAATACAAAAAATATTTACTTTTCAGGATGGGTTTTATTCTGGTATTCTTCTCTGTGCTGAGAATATTAAAAATACATTTGGTTTTTATTTCTTTTCCTCAGTAAATGTTCATTCAATCTGCTTTCCAACAGTATTCCTGAGTATTTCAAATCTAAGATTAAAATGGGAAAAGAAAGGATACACATCTCCTTTCCTCTGTTAAGTACATTCAGCACCTCTATAATACCCCTCTTTTTTTTTTTTTTACTTTAAGACACAACTAATATTTTACCATGCAGTCCATTTTACAAGTGTTCTTAATGTTGTAGGAGTGACTTGTGTTCCTAAGGCACCTAAGGTTACTACCATGGCCAAAATTATTAGAATTTTCTGAAGTTTTACTTATCTATTAATTTCTGAATGCTTATCTACCTATATTTAGCCTATATATGCCTGTCACAAACACATTGAAATTAACTGAAAAACCAGGGGACAGTCTCTGCTCTTTACAAGATCATAAACCATGGTACTGTCTAAGTAATCTTCCTTTATTTTTAAGAATGTTTGTTACTTTTTGAACAATTTATAGCTGGAATGGCATGGAGCTGTCAAGATTTGTATTGCTGAAGTGTACAAAAATGTAGTCCTAATAAAAGAACCAAAAGTCATTGTGAAACTTAGTAAACTAGCTTCCCTGTGCAGATAATTGTAATTTTACGTGGCTTACACAAAATAAACTCTGTGTATTGTAGTTTAAACTGCTGCTAGCTATTGTCTGGGATAACCTTAATTTTGTGCAGTAAGTGGGTGATACAACCATCTGAAATTCATGCACATTAAACATATTGGCTACAGCAGACAACGATTTAGTCTTTAAGCTATTATGACTGGCATACAACTCCCAAAACTACATCAAGGAAAGGATCATAATGTAATATAATACCAACTACATGAATAAAAACTGTGAGCACTGTACTTCAGGTGTTCTTCATAGATGAGTTTTTTCCCTTTTGCTGCTTGGAATCATTATTTTTTCTTCGATTTTTTTTATAAGAACTGATAGTCATTAATCAGAAACTGGCAAGTAATGATGTACCAGTAGAAAGACTTCTTTCTTTGCCTCCAGCAATCCCTCAAGTATCATATTTTTAAAGATTTATAATTCATTATACTTACATGTTTCCTATAAGAAGATATTTTACCAACATAAGTGAAGTAATAATATGCACATTTTTACATTTTAGGCAGAGAGATTTGACAGAATTCTCAGTTCTGCCACAAATATCCTGTGTTTTTCTGCTTTACGTACAACACAGTCACTTACTATCTGTGCTACAAAATAATGACTTTGAAGGTTTTTTTAAATTGAGAATATTGTATCTGGATTGGTCTTTAGGTATGAAAACAAGAAGAAACATGGTACAGTGAACTGCTAGTGCATTGTTTTCTCTAGAGATAATAACATTGCTTTTCTTGTTTTGGAATCAAAATTATATCTCTTGAAGATGCTCATAAGTCAACACAAGCTGGTTTTTAACAACATTACTTCTACTAGTGCAAACTGGAAGCAACTTTTAAAAAGTTACCACCTCCAGAAAAAGTTACCCAAATCCAAACTTTGCTACAAAAAACGTACAACTGTTCAGCTGTAATTTATAGTCACCCCCTAAAGTCACACTGCTTTTAGTTACAAGACCATAGGAATGACTTGACAACATGAATTCTGTGACATATTAGAATTGTTAATGTAATTTAATTAAATTACTCGCAATTCATATTCATAATATGAGCAAGGGCAAAAAATATTGAACTATTAACATGACTCAAAAAGGAAAAAAAAGAAGAAAGAAGCATTGTATAACATTGAGTCATCTGAGATATCCTCTGCATTCAATGAGATACAGTGAAATTTTACAGTTGGAAGGTTAATATACTTTAATATAATAGCATTTGCAATAAATGAAAAAGTATTTTCTAAAATAAAGTTTTAGTCTTAGTCTAAATTTTTATCCCATTTTTCTTTCATGGTATCTGACTTTAAATTCAGGGAAAAAAAAGGTTTCCAATAAATAATGTATATGCTGCAAAATAAAACCCAAATAAAACATATGACAGTATGTGAATTTTTCATTGGTATTCATATAGATAAATTCAATATTCAATGCACTGTAATGTGCCATCTTCAAATAAATGCTCATAAAGTTCTCAGAGCATACTGTCTTCCTCCAGTCCACTTGATTAATTCTTCACCATTTTGCTTTATGATGTTCATTTTAGAGAAAAAAAAATGTTTTCTAGTAATATTATCCCTGGATAAAAAAACAAGGATCTCAGATAAAATGCAGAGACCTGTCTATAAAAGCCCCCACTCCCTATGACCCAGAAAACAAAATTCTAGAAATATTATAGTGGTTTGTTGCCTTTTTTTTTTTTTTTTTTTTTTTAAACTACATGACCTGGCTGAGTCAGATTGCTTACTGCTATGAAGAGGCTTATATAGCACTAATGTCATATGTGAAACAGATGCCTAGCTTTGTTCTTATATTGTGATTATAACTGAACAGGATTCAGAGAAAGGTTTTATTATGACATGAGATCTATAAGAGCAAATGCTACGTGTCCTGTTGGAAAGTATTCTAATGATAGAAAGCTCCTGCTTCTGGTTTTGTAAAGCTGTAAGACACATGTACAACATCCCAAATCCGCTTCTGAAGATCAGTTTTGCCTTTTACTGAGTTTTAGATTAGTGACATAGCATGGGAATTAAGTAAAAGGGGGGGAATAAATTAATTAATGGCACAGATCAACGCATAATATCAACACAAAAATATAGCAGCAATTCTGACAATGACCCATATGTTGGAGTATTAATGTCAATAGGTAAGTCATTGAGCAGAGTACACAGGTGGCAAACATTATTTTATGTGCTACACAATTTATATTTATAATATATTTGATATTTTGTATCAGCAATGCAGTTTATTGTTTAGGTCTGTAATTTTCTTGTAGATATCATCATATAAGGGAAGTAGTGTGTATGAATGTAATACAACATCTAAACATTTCTTTTTTAGATAAATCAAGAAGACAGGGTTTTCTTGCAATTTTTAATACAAAGGCATAATTAACTACTACATTACAATAATCTGACTCACTCTTTTTGAGTTTGAAGAGTTCATTACATACTTAATGATCCTGACAAACTGCAGCTTTTGGTTTCTTCTGAAGGGAAGGGCAAGAATTAAGTTGCTACATCTGATTTACATACTGGTATAGAGTAGATTTATTTATGATAAAACAGCAATCATTTAAAATGGAAAGAGTTTGTAAAATTCCATTTCCTATGGTATTCCAATAGTTTTTAAGGTCCATTTCTATTTGGTTAGCTCTTTTTATTGTTAAAGGCACATTTCTGAGGAAAACAGAATTAGAGACTGAACTTCAGCCAAATCCTAATTGAACTAAAAGGAAGAAAAAACACAGTGCTTAAAATTCATGATCCTTAAATAGGCTTGGAACACAAAATGTAACCTTACATAAATTAAGCAGGCTTTCAGAATGTTCTATTAGGTATTAGAAAACTGTTATTTTATTTTTTATGGATCTGGGCTTCTTTAAGATTTTTATTTTTATTGTCTTAATAAACCAGGCCCACAGGACATTCAATTTCAGCAGAAACAGGGACATGAGATTGTCTATCTCTATTCATTAGTAGTATTAGCGTAATACATAATATGAAGAATGATATGAATTAATAATGAATTTGCAATCACACCTAGTTGTGCACTATTAGTATATAGTACTACAAACCATAATCAATTCAATACAAGCACTTTTGAGGTTCAAGGGAAAGGTAAAATTACTATAAAGCCCAAAGGTCTTAATTTAGTCGTTACATGAACATAAAGTTGTCTGGTTTTTATGTTCAGTGCTGCGCATGAACTTATGTTGAACTCCTTGAAAAGTAGATAGACTTTTGCAGATCATCACAGTCTCAGTGTGAGTAGTGAGGGGCACAACCTGTAGATATTCAATTTATTGCTAGTAGGCATCCAAATATTTTCTTATACAAGTAAATTATGGAGATATAATTAAATCAGTAAATATGATATGTAGTCATCTGTGCAACCCAACCATATGATCACCTGTCTCCTATCACTACTCAGTATCATAATACCACTCCTGACATGCTCATTCCTTGCTTCAAACCACAAATATATTGTAACTCTTTCTATTTTCTTTTGCATCTCTTGTCCGTGTTCCTGTAATCTATTTTCTGAACTTCTCCTGTTATACAACTAGGATATCAACATCATTAAATATAAATTTTTTCCTATTTTACCATGGATTCACTAATGGATTTCCGTTTCTTTTAAGTATCAGTCTGGAGTTACGGATGCTTGGAATATGCATTACCAATATTTTTAACACAGGGACACAAAGACCTAAAAATATATCATTATATTACCTTCTGGAAGAAAATACTTCTCAAGTGGGGATGATTTAGGACTAGTACAAAACATTATGTCACATAATCAAAAGATTTTCCCTCTTAGAAAGGGAAATGCAGATAGGCATTTTATCCACTGATTATAGTTTTGCATTTTGTTATTTTTTTTTCGAGAAGTCATGTTGTATTTTTAGTAGTTCTTTCACCACATTTTGCACCAGCCTGTCTTTTCCCAAAGAAATATTTATGACTAAAACCTGATAATATAACAAAATATAATTTTGTAATGATTATCGCTTGATATAGTCTCATTGAAGTATACATGGAATTTCTATGTAGTAGTATTTACTCTCCTATTTTATGGTTTTCTTAATTCACTGTCAATTAAAAATGCAAGTGTAATAATTGATTTAGTTATTACAGTGAAGTTTATTATGCATGAGACACATATCTTCATGCTTTGGTCCTGATTGTTTAAGCTTTACATTTACCATTTCTGCTTCTGCAGAGCTTAAAATATATTATGTTATTTATTTGGAAAATGTTCTATACATAAAAAATTAGATAACTGAAGATTATATACCTACCTTGCCACTGGGTAAAAAAACCCCCAAAACCCACAGGCAATAAAATGCATTGAAAAATATTAAGAATCAAGTAGTGTAGCACAAAGGAATCACTGTAGTAGGTAGTTGATCTCATCACACAATAAATGACTTGCTACAAGGAGCAGTAAGGAATATTAATCAATGCAACCCAATTTACTGAAAACTATACAAAATGTTACTCTTGCATTTCACATATGGCTTGATATGTCACTGGAAAAAAAGAAACTTTCTTGTTCATAGCAATTTATTTTGGATTTCTTTTTTTTTTAATAGTATTTCATTAAGATTTTCTGAAGCTAAAGGAAAAAGGAACACTAAATACAATATTGTGGCCATATACTTACCCAAAATATTATTTTGGAGTTTATTAGCCAATTAAATACTTTAACTGGATATTTTATTATAATTTTAAAAAACAACAAAAAACCACCAAACATATTGTAACTTAAACTATCTTACCACCCATATACACTATTAATAAAAAGGCAGTGGAAAGATTTTTTAAATTATCAATTAAAGGAAAGAATCTATAATGATTTTGTAAGAATTTGTTAATTGTATGTGTAGCATTTAACCACAACATAACAGATATGTTAATGAACGATTAAAGAAAACATGCTCTAATTGCAGCTACTGGGACTAACATTCAAGGTAATGAAAAAAGAATCCATGTACTGTGGAAATTTTTTCATTAAAGCTATACAGTTTTAAATTTTTAAACTAACTACAGCACAGCAAATTCTTTCATATTTCAATATTAACCTATACATTATATATGTATGCCTAAAAAGTCTAAACCTGATGGGTTGTGCTTGTCATTCTTTTAATTTCTTTCATGAGAACTGAAACCTGATGATTTCATGTTCTACTTCTGGTCACAGCATATGCCTGATCCCTGACCAGTCTGGCGGACAACCAGAAGAGTATAAGAACTTTTCATCCTTGCATGGCCTGCTTAAGAGCCATGCATAGTCTATTTAAAAATCTACTGACTTGCTATAGAATTGACTAACACAAAGGGTACACATGATGAGCTGACATAATTATCGCTATACGCTCCCTATAGACCACTCAGAATATTTGAAGCGCACAGAGAACTGAGCCCAGTACATATTTTAACATTGCTAGTAACAGGCCACAGCCTTTGCACTGAGTTTGCAAAACTGAGGCTTGTCAGGCTTATTTTGTCCCAACTTGTGTTGACCCTCCTGAAGCTTTGTGTTTCCTTTGCTTAGCTCTAAGAATTTTTTTTCTAATGACAACGTAGCTACTTCTGATTTGGTTTATGGTTTGTTTTATTTTTGCTTATTTTCATATGATATAACCATACTTTTATACAAATAGTAGTACCAAGTACTTATTCTGTGCAGAATGAAATATATACAACTCTAATATAGTGGTATAGTGAAGAGGAATACAGCCCTCGTGGAACACAGGATGCCATGTAAAAGTGCAGGCATAGAGTATAGAGATGGGGCAAAGGCCAGCATTGGAGACCCTAGGGCTGTAAAAACCCAGCAAATGTCAGTTAAAGAAAAGCAGATCTAGAGCTAAGACTAACCAGTCTTGGGGTAAGAAAACACAAGTATGTAAGATATGTAAAATTTACCAGAATTAGAAGTAACATGGACCTGCAAAAGTACATTAGCAAATAGACAAAAGTGGCCCAAACTGAATCTTAGGGTGAGGAAGAAGAAATCACCAGCATCATACCCCTCCTGGTGGAGGACTTCAAATGCTGATAACTTGTACACCACAACCAAATTGAACCTATCAACCCAAGGACCCAGAAGGGCTGTGGAAGGTTGAACATAGCACCAGAAAAAGACATATACTAGGAAGTTCATGTATGTCTATTCTAACTGTATTATTAGCACTAAGACCTTGTGTAGTAGGATTCTTTTTTTTCTTTTTTTTTTCTTTTTTTTTCTTTTCTGTAATAATTAGATCTGGGCTAAAAAGAATTAATTGATTAGATTGCTAAGATTTCTGTTATACCAGCAATATATTATTTGCTTTAGCTATAAAGTGTGTTTCTTTTTTGCCCACAAGATTTTGTACATAACAGTCCTGCACCTCCGAAATAGTTACAGCACGTTACTGAAACTCCAGACTAGGTGAACTTCAGAAAACTGAACCAATCTTTCCAATACGTATGTTTTCTAAGTTTTACTTAGCTAGTATTCTTAATGTTTTAATGATCATTAAAAAAAAAAATGCCTTTCAGGTGTTCACATCTTTGTCCCACTCTGGGTAAAAAAGATTAACAGGGAGAAAAGAAAAAGAGTTTGCACAAACAGTCAGTCACATCCCTGTTCACAACAGGTTTTAGCAATGGATTACTCTGACCCAGGAGGGAAAATTAACTACTGCGAATGAAGTAAAAGTGAGCATAAGGATAAACAAAACCCAGTAATCTGCATACCCCAGCTTCTTAAATTCTATTTAAAAACTGAAAATAACTGTAATCCAGGAATTCACAAAACACATAAATACTGGTGAATCTGGCCAGATGCACTCTCATTTTGCAAAAAAGCTTTCTCCTGTCCATAATAATAATATAGCAGGGCTTGTATGTGGTGGTGGTGGTGGTGTGTTGGGAGGGGGGTTGAATGATTTATTATAGCTTATTCTTCTTCTCCTACCATATTTTTGTTTAATAATAGCTTTTTTTTTTAATTACTTCATTGTTACTTTTGCTGATAGCTTAGGCTGTGACTCTTGTTTTTACCTTGATTCATCTCATCCAGAAATTAAAGACGCTAGCCTTAGGGACCAATACATATGGTATCCTCCCACTCTACCACTTCTAAAATTTCTCTAAGAGCTTTAGGTGCACTGCTGCTGCTTTTGCCTTTCCCTCTGGCTTTTTTAATTGCTCTTCCCTCTTGCACTACACAGTGAATAATAACATATGACCTTTTACTTGGTTCTGCTTCTACATTGTGTTTAGTGAAAGTTCTCCCAATTATGCAGACTTCTGCAGACAGATTGCAATGCTGACATTTCTATGGAATACCATAACTTTTGCAACATTTTTGTTTCCAAAGGGAAAAAAATGAGTAAAGTGAACTTCTCCCCCCGCCTTTTTTGTTTCATAGTACATCTTGTCATTTTTATCCAGCAAAACCAGAGACGCATTAATCTGCTAACTTCACAGTGCAATATCGAGGATTTTATCAGAAAGATTTGAAGCATATCCAAATTTAAGCTCAAGGACAAGGATACTAATTCAGAGAACTGTCATTTGCTGCTGCAGGCTATGGCTTTGTTTGCATGACACCTTCCCTGTGTGTTTATTACCATACAGCTAAGTTGTGTTCCCAGCATGAGCAGACATCTTTCCAGTTCATTGATTTCAGAACTGTATCTGAACATGTTCATTCAACAAAGATAATCCCTGGTCTCCACAGTTTTCCCTTAGAATTTGATTCAATCACAGCAGAACAGCAATTGACCTGAGGGATAGTAGTGATGCTAAAATTAAGTACAGTAATATATTTAAATGCTTTTGTTGTTGTTGTTTTACATCAGGTGCTGAAACAACTAACAAACATATAACTCAAGGTATTCTTATATAACATTATAATAAGTGTCAAGCAGAAGAAAGTACTGGAATTAATGTGACAACAGGAATTATTTTAAGTGAAATGCCAAACAGGTTACTTGAGGTTACAAGTGAGGTGTGGCACAGTAGAAGAAAAAAATAAACTGCATGAAGTAGATAACTGTCAAGAACAATTAATTTTTGTCCGTTCATAAAATACGCATGTCATATAACCTAAGCAGGTCAAGGAATGCACACCAGTCATACCCATTTTTTGATGAATCCAGATTGACTTTCTTTGGCACAGTCACTGGTCATTCTTTCAATTTTATCTTAACTGGGGAGAAAACTACTTAATGGTATATTATTTTTTTCTTCTGAATGTGAGTCTACATCATTCTTTAGCACATATATGTTTGTTTAATATTTCACTAGATTACTTTCTAGATTAAGGTTCTACCCAATAGTAGCATCCTAGGGACAATCAAATCAAAATTACTGGGAAGTATAACTCATTAAGGGTATGTGTTTCACCGGCAAGACAGTAATGGCAGAAAGAATTCTATGTTCTTCTCCCACTGTAAGAGAAGATCAAGTTCATGACCACCTGAGGAACCTGAACATATATAAGTCTATGGGACCTGATGAGATGCATCCCAGAGTCCTGAGGGAATTGGCTGATGTAGTTGCCAAGCCACTCTCCATGATATTTGAAAAGTCATGGCAGTCAGGTGAAGTCCCTGGTGACTGAAAAAAGGGGAACATTGCACCTATTTTTAAAAAGGATAGAAAGGAGGACCCTGGGAACTACCAACCTGTCAACCTCACCTCTGTGCCTGGGAAGATCATGGAACAGAACCTCCTAGAAGCTATGCTAAGGCACATGGAGGACAGAGAGGTGATATGAGACAGCCAGCATGGCTTCACCAAGGGCAAGTCTTGCCTGACCAACCTAGTGGTCTTCTATGACGGAGTGACTACACCAGTGGACAAGGGAAGAGCTACGGACATCATCTATCTGGACTTCTGTAAGGCCTTTGACACAGTCCCACACAACATCCTTCTCTCTAAATTGGAGAGATGTGGATTTGATGGATGGACTGTTCGGTGGATGAGGAATTGGTTCGATGATTGCATCCAGAGGGTAGTGGTCAATGGCTCAATGTCCAAATGGAGATCAATGACAAGTGGTGTTCCTCAGGGGTCCATATTGGGACCAGTGCTGTTCAGTATCTTCATCAACAACATAGACAGGGGGGTCGAGTGCACCCTCAGCAAGTTTGCAGACGACACCAAGTTGAGTGGTGTGGTTGACATGACTGAGGGATGGAATGCCATCCAGAGGGACCTGGACAAGCTCGAGAAGTCATCGTCCTGTGTGAACCTCATGGAGTTCAACAAGGCCAAGTGCAAGTTCCTGCACCTGGGTCGGGACAACCGCCAGTACCAATACAGGCTGGGGGATGAAGGGATTGAGAGCAGCCCAGCAGAGAAGGACTTGTGGGTACTGGTGGATGAAAAGATGGATATGAACCAGCAATGTGTGCTCACAGCCCAGAAGGCCAACCGTATCCTGGGCTGCATCAAAAGAAGTGTGGCCAGCAGATCGAGGGAGGTGATTCTGCCCCTCTACTCCACGCTGGTGAGACCCCGCCTGGAGTACTGCATCCAGCTCTGGAGCCCTCAGCACAGGAAAGACATGGACCTGTTGGAGCAGGGCCAGAAGAGGGTCACAAAAATGATCAGAGGGATGGAACACCTCTTCTATGAGGACAGGCTGAGAGAGTTGGGGTTGTCCAGCCTGGAGAAGAGAAGGCTCCAGGGAGACCTTATAGCAGCCTTCCAGTACTTAAAGGGGTCTTATAAGAAAGATAGGGACAAACTTTTTAGCAGGGCATGGACAAGGGGTGGTAGTTTTAGACTAAAAGAGGGTAGATTTAGACTAGATATAAGGAAGAAATTTTTATGATGGGTGTGGTGAGACACTGGAAGAGATTGCCCAGAGAAGTGGTAGATGCCCCATCCCTGGAAACATTCAAGGTCAGGCTGGACGGGGCTCTGAGCAACCTGATCTAGTTGAAGATGTCCGTGCTCATTGCAAGGGAGAGTTGGACTAGATGACCTTTAAAGGTCCCTTCCAACCCAAACCATTCTATGATTCTATGATTCCTGTTTCTGCCACACACTTAAGTTAGGATATTGAACAAGGTAATTTCATTTCTCTGTTCTGCAGTTTAATCAACTGCAAATGAGGATGATACTTAATTTTCATACTTACAAACTGTCTTAGATAATCAACACTTCTAAAATGTTGTTGCTTTAATAAAAGTACTAGATAATCATATACTCACATCATCTATGTGAGGGAAAGGTCTCAGAGCAAGGAAATGAAGGAAAAAGTAGAAGTGAGGAAAGAAAAGTATGTCTGTTTACAGACATGTGAGTGTAACCAGTACTTCTATGGAAGATTTTTGACAGACCTCCTCAGGTAATATGTGTTGAAGTACACTAGTATTTATTCTAATGTAAATGAAACATTACTTATTTTAGATTAATTACAGATGGACTTTCTTATTTAAGGATGAAAGCAAGCATGGTCTTTTGTAAAATCAAAACCAGAAAATTATCTGAAGGCAGTAGAATATATCCTATTCTGACACTTTGCGTATTTAGCAGAATTCCTCAACATTATTTCACAGTTCATGTTCCCCAGACATCTGATACTGATTCAGTGTCACTTCTGAACACAATGTACTATTCTGTACTATTCAGAATAAAAAAAAAGATAAGGGCAAAGTGCATGTCATTAATAGGTTCCTGCAGCTGGATAAGTCACATTCCCAGATCACACAATTTCCTCAGAAAAGCGAGCCCAGATCCAAAAAAAGGCCTTGGAATCCTCCTTATTGGACATTGTAGTACTTAATTTTCAGACATCCTAATTCCATAAGCAAATTCCTATCATCACATCCTCAAGAATCTTCTGAATCAGCACTATAGGCTCCTTAAAATTACCATATGAATGATTAAATCACCTAAGGAGACACTACCATTACCATCTACTGATTTTTGTGGGATTTTTCTGCAGAGGTCATCACCACTTGTACCCACTTTACAAAATCCAGAGAGTTTAACCTAACGTCTTCCCTGAGACATAAAAAGTATTACATAACTATTAGGGAGAAGCACTGAATGCACTTTTATCTCAGAATGTGTATCTGTTTTACAGTTAGTGTTACAAAAAAGCAAAACAAAAAACTGCTGTACCACTGAATAAGAAGGCTCAAATAAAATCAATTAGAATTCAACATAAACATAAAAATACATGTGATATAAATATATTGCTGCAGTTGAAAATACATATACCATAAATTAGTGAAGCAGAGTGTATTTCATCAAATTTTTTGGGGTTGTCAACAACACTGTTTAACAAATTTCTCTTCACCTCCAAGTATGAAAGGACTACTCAAAGAATCATCATGGAAAGTATTAACAGCTTTAAGAGAAGAAAATTATACTGTATCACCAAATAAAATTTCATTCTGGTTCTATTTTATTTTAATCAAAGACCCACTGAGTTTTCAGTTTAAAAAAAAGGCAGCTGTGCGAGAATCTATAAAATGAAGACAGTTTATTTACAGCAATCCAAGATACAAACAACTGTTAGCAGAACATCAGAAATTAAATCCCCATTGTCTATTGTAAAAAAATCCCCAACAACACAATAATAAACTCTGCAAAGGCTGGAGATTTTGTATTATTAAAACAACCAGGGCATCCTAGGTTGAATCTTTAACTTCCAGTGCTCCATTAATGCACTCAGCATATCGCTTTGGCCATTAACTCCCATTGTCATTTACTTTTTCTACAAACAGCGTATTGTTTATGCCCTCTAAATATAGACCACAGTCAATATATATTACATATTACATTGTTATTATGTCATTGAAACGTATAGTTTTTAACAAATAAGGAACATCTCAGGTAAAAACTTGGCAGTTGCTTCAGGGTCTGTGTAGCAGAGGTTTAAAGGCTTCAGATACAACCAGAGAATTTGTTTGGAGATGACCCTGGAATTAACACAGTAAGATATTCTTGCTCTACAGTGTGACAACATATGCCATTATTATAACTCCTTATATAGTAAAAACCATCAGAAGTATATAAGATTTGATTAAAGTTTTTGGACTTTGAGTCTATATTTCTCAAATACCTCTGGGAGGAATCATTCTGCACATTTCCCAAAATAAGAGAGACATGTAACATAATTGAGAAGTATATCTTATTTTAGCTAGAATCACCAACTTAGAATTTGATTTCCGTGTTAGAATACCTGTTACATTATCCCATTGGATTAAATTATTTTGAAATTAAGTGAATCTTAGAGGGAAAAAAGCCACAGGACCATTTATTCACCTCACCACATCTCTCTTTAGCATGATGAGCAGACAGCTAAAGTAATAGATATTTTTAAATATATACACAAATATATGGAGGGGAGGGGAAAACAGTCCCCTTTAAAAATGTATTTTATATCTATTTCAGATGGGTGGCTGCACACCTTTGAAGGGGCCAAGAAGAAGTAAATCATTCTATGATTCAAGTGGGATCACCATGTGGATTTGGGGGAAGCCAGGGCATCAGGGCTGACCTGCCTCCTGTCAGGTCCCTGCTCTGCTCCCTGCACAGGGTCGCTGGGGTCGAGGAGAGAAGAGGTGCAGGTCCCCACTGTGCAAGAAAGGAAGTCTCCTGCCCCCTTCTCTTGGGGTCCAATGCAACAGGAAAAGGAGAATATTAATTCTCATGGTGTTAACTACTTAAGGGAGTGCTGATCTCTTTCTCCCTGCTCTCCCATGCCTCTGTATGGGTCAACTACTCTCACGTTCACGACCCCAGTTGTGGAAACCACCCACTGATTTGCTTTGTGACCTACTGACCTGCCAGACAGGGGCACAAGGTGGGAGCGAGACTCCAGGCTGCACCCTCTCCTTAGGGGGTGTTGGGTCTGACAAGCCACGGATGGCACAGGGAGCACCGGCTACGTTACTGCTGTGTGGCGTGGCGCTCCCCAAAGTGCTGCCCCCACAGCTGCAGAGGTGCTGGTGGAAAGCAAAGAAAGGGGAAAGCAACCAGCTGAAAAGGCTCAGGGAGAGGTCACAGATAACTCTCTGACAGATGCTGTCACGCTAATTGCATTTAAAACAATCAAAACACAGCTTGATATTTTGTTTGGTTTTGTTTGTTTCTAGCAGCCAAAAAAAGTTATAATATTTATTAAACATCAGCCACCTGAAATCATAGATTTAAGTAGTTACAGAATGGCAATGCAATGACCTTAGCCTTTGCATTGGGAAAAAAAAAGAAAAAGGAACGGTGAACTTGCTGAGTTTTTACCACATACATAGTTTGAGGAAAGTCCTTCAGTATAGAAAACTCACTAATAGAATATAAATATGTAGTACACTTTTTTTCAGTTGCGATTTTTGAGAAATAACAGGTAATGAGCTTGATCTGTTTGGATCACTGAGGCAGAATCATCATAGGTAAAAATATAAAAATGATAAAGGAAAGAATAAGGTTGGAAATGTTAAATGTACCATGATGAATCTGAGATACACATATAATATAAGAAATTTAATTCTTATACTAGTTTCATATACTATTTGTTGCATTTTCAACAAAATAGCAAGGGAAAAAAACATATTGCCACCAACTAATCAAATGTTTCATTAGTAAATGCTTGTTTAGGTGATTCACAATAATGAGTCATCAGTTGAAGAACAGTATAACTGCAATGAAGTTTAGTTCTATATGGCTATTGAAAGTACTGCACTTTTATCTAATTTAACTTATAAGAATTTGTATTATCATATCTTTCTTCTCAGTTTATGATTCTTCAATTATATCATAATTTACTCCAGGCATGGATGCTTATTTAGTGACTGTATTATTTGTTATGCTTATTTAGTGACTGTATTATTGACTATATATATGCACTGACTATATATATGTACATGGATGCTTATTTAGTGACTGTATTATTAAGCCTCCCACTCCTAAAAATGAAAAGGTCCTAGGATTCTAGTTTTAAACCATTTAAACCCAGCAACAAAATAGACTATCTGCTTTAGAAGACTCTCTCATTCCAGTGCAATTCTGTCTGAACATGTGGAAATTTTGTTTACAAGAGGCAGAGATTTGCCAGTGTGGCAATAATTACAAATCCACATTAGCAATCCCAGTGCAAAACATTTTCTGCTTGCTGCTGTGCACATGCCACATGGGTGGTCTGCATAGTTACAGTAAGATTTGTGTGTTCTGGACATCACAGAGTCACTGTATGTCATTTCTGGGAAACTTCAGAGGCATTATGTATGTGTTATGTAGTGAAAATGCTTATATTTCTGTTTGGAACTTTCCAGGTGGGGCTGAAGTTGTAATCCCAAATCCCATAATATGTTTGGTTAACACATTATTTTATCTCTCCTTTTCCCACTTTTGATTCAAAGTTGTGCCCTCCCATGTTGAAGATACAAATACAGCATCAGTCACAAAATCCTCTTATTTTCCTGTGGTATATGTTGGAAATTCCTACACTGTCTGCACTTAGACACATAAAAACCATCATATTCTAAAAGAAATGTTGTTAATGTTTTGTGTAATGTCTTGCCTCAGCAATTCCATAGGGTTGTTTCTTTAAACTTGTTCAGGCAATCTAATATGATATGTGTAACTGGTATAACCTTGTGTTCTCCCTGAGCTAATCTATTCATATCCTTTTGAGACAGCCTGGTAATAAGTATACTGTAAAACGTAAAGAAAAATGTAGATATATAGTAGCTAAAATACTTAATTGAGACCAAAACCCAGAAGACTGCTATTAGTTTATTATTGTTAGCAGAACACAGTGTCCTTAGAACAGGTTATTTCCTTGCTGTTACTCCCTTTGATCCCATAGTACATCAAAACCCCTATCATCCTTCAAACTTAGTCAAAATCCTTCCTTAGATCAGGGTTTAACAAATACTCTCAGTCACAAGTAAGAAGATTTTCCTAGAGAACAGAGGTGTTAAACCAACTTTGATGCTAAGTTTAAGACTGCATACATCCTATGCACATCTGCAAGTACATTTGGCAGTTGCTAATTCAGCATTATTAATCTGATAACAGCAAAGTGATATTTTATAAATCTTATAATAGATAAATTGACAGCAATAAAACTTCCTTAATAGCCAGGGGAAAGTTTCCATTTGTGGAAAATAACAGAATACTATAAGACAACCATGGTATTACTTAGTACCATTCCATTTCCAACATTAGTAGGGTTGGCTGGAAGTTTTTGAGCATCACGTTGCATTCAGAAAATGATTATATGATTTTGGAGGGATGAGAGAAGAGTGAGAACGCATTATTCATGCTGAACTTCTGATGAGACAGAGGCAGTTGGGGTTCCTGCCAGCCTACATTGGAGCCTTGGCTCCTAACCCTCACAGATTTCTGGGCTTCCAGCTCGTTTCTCATTTGCTTCCATATTGCTGTGCCACAGGACTAGAAACCCTGGGGATTATGTCTGAGCTGTGAATTCAGAGTCTGTATTTTCAACCTCATTTTTATTTTTAAACCATCTCTTTTACTTTTTTGATTTCCCTTTTGCAGGAAATCTTTAAAATCTCATTTTTCATTCCAAAATGTCACTAAATTCTTTCAGAATTCTAGACTCTCTCTTTCCTGGAAAAGGTATTCTGTTTTCAAGAAGTTTGGCATCTAAAGTCATGCATTTTAATATTCATGATATCTCAGCAACCTCTTCATTAGACAGCCAAGTAAAAATCTGGGAATCTTTATGTCCATTTTAATTTACATCATTACTAATTCGACTGGTATATGGCTGTCCCAGCCATTCATAACAATTTTGAAGTGACAACAAATGTTGGTGACTTTTACATTGACGCTGTGTTAAAAGCAAAAAAAAAAAAAAAAAAAAAAAAAAAAAAGCTGGAGTCTGCTTTCTAGTACAATTGGGTTTATTTATAAGAGGCCTTCTGCAACATTACCACAAAGTATGTCTGAAGATGTTACATTCAACATATTGCAAATATTGTTCACAGGCAAAGAGGAAGCAGACCTTATATATAAGTAAACCCAAGAAATTATTGTTAGCTTAATTGAAATATTGTTAGAGAAAAAGAAAGAAAACTAGTGCAGTTAAAATTGTAACAGGCACACACCCTGGTTTCTATACTTTTCCCTGGTGTTATGCTTTACTTCCCTTATTGCTCTGGGTGGTCAGTGGTCTTGCTCCGATGGTGGTGGTGGCTGGGGGGTGTTGGGTGAGTTGTCAGCATCTGGACTCCTTCTCCAGGAGGAATTTGATGTTCATATTGATGGTTTCTTCTTCCTCATTATAGGACCTATTTGGGGTCATTTTTATATGTTTCCTAACATGCTTTTACATCTTTCTCTTTCTTTGTTGATTTGCAGCTCCATGTTACAGCCAAATGCCTTTTATGTGTATTATATGTAATTTCTTAGATCTCTCTGTTAACCTGAAGACCAGTTTTGTCTAGATCCAGGTCTGCATTTCTTTAACTGACCACTGAACAATTATTTATTGCTGTGGGATCTCCATTGCTAACCCTGTGCCCTGTCTCTTCCCACGTCTGTGCTTCTCTGCACTTCATTGTGTGTCTGTTCTCAAAGCCTTTGCTATTGTACCAGGCCTGTATTTCTCTATACTTCATCATCATTTTAGAGTCACAAACATGCCATTTTACATAGACTGCCTGCTTGTTACAGCTAGCTGTATAAAACTATGGTTGTATCACACAAAGACAAACAAAAGAAAAACAAATTAGCCTTAGATATCTGGTCAAATAGAAAAATTACTGTCACAGCTAAACCAAGTAAAACAAAGCTACAGGAAGGTGAAGAAGGCACCTTGATCTTGAGGCTTTGCAAATTCCATGCAAAGCTTATAGCAGACTACTAGCTAGTAGCAGACTCAGCTACTAGCAATCGCAATACTATCCTACAGGGCTACACAGTTACAATAGGCAGGGAAAAACTTTGCATTCAGAATTAAACAATCAGAGTGATTATGACAAAAAGAAAAAAATTGTGCCTCTAACAACAGCTTTGAAAAAAAATCAGTGCCATGAATTATTTATTCAAAAATTTAACAGTTTTACACTGAGTAAAACATCTCCTAAGATTTCAAAAGTTCTGAAAGTTGTCAAGTACTGTAGGAAATACAATTCCTTCCCATAAGCTGTTAAGTCTGAGTCTTGTCTACTTTTCTGTTTCTGTTCCTATTCAACCACCTTTTTCACTTTTGTTGTTTTTCTGTTTATTGCTTCTCCTCTTTCTTAAAAAATTTTAAAGAATTTTTCCTCCTTATAGCAAGCATTGCACTGTACTCAAGAAGGTTAAATAAGGAAAGAGAGGATGAAAATATGTCAGGGTAAACCCATAAGGTGGCAATGCTACATGCACCATTAGGGCAGTATGAACCATTTGGTAGACCACAAGAAAAATGTTGTGACAATGGACTTCTGCTTATAAAACACGTACCTTACAAGAAATTGCATGAAGACTAAATTCATTAATAGTTTTATTAACAGAGTCCATATATTGGCATTTATAGGCCTACTGCTGTATTTTTATAGCAGAGAAGTGCATCCCGAAACACAAAACCAAACTCAGTAGACCGTGAGATGTAACCACTTCAAGAAGATAAGCAGTTGTATTTAACTTCAAGTCCAGGCAGCAAAGAGCTCATGTTTATCTGTATGCATTTCTTCTCCTTCAACAGAGTTTACTTAAGGCACAATGGGTCCTTCCCTGACAAGCTGATGGTGGTGTTATGGTTTTTGTTTTGCTATAACTCCCATACTAAAATGAGTTCAGGCTTGTACAAATGTAAAACAGGAGACTTGCTGGCTTGTTCACAGTTTACCATGTGTTTTCTGTGACTGATCTTCTGTTTAAAAAAATGTGACTGTTCACCTTGTCTTTGCTACTGCATTAAAAAGCAGAGGCAATCTTCTGGAAGGAGGGATAAAGGGCATGCTCCTTCTCCAAGAACAACTGGATTTATCTCAGTGTACCCTAATCCTGTATTACGTGTCTCAGCTGAGATTCCTGAGACAAACAGGGAAGTTGCAGCCAACATGCATCAGAGCAAAAGCCATACCTTAGAATTGGTAAAAAAACCTAAGAATCAAAAGGGGTTTTTTTGTTTGTTTGTTTGTTTGTTTGTTTTTTCAGGGAGCTTGTGGCAACATAGGAAACACAACGTTCAGTGCAGAAAGGAAGAATCACAGGAATAGTTCTGCTTCTGTGAGGACACAGTGGGCAGAGCAGAAATCTGTTTCAAAACTTTTTATATTTTATCACAGCAAGTCTGCTTAAAAGGTTAACTTGTAGCTTTTTTTCTGTTTGTGTTGTAATTAAGCACAGTTTAGAAGATTGGAAACTTTTGCTGCCTTTGGTATGATCACTTAAAGCCAAAGCAGCCCCTCTTCAAAGATTTTAACTGTCTTGGACTATTGACTCAAAAAACCCCAAAAAAACAAAACAAAAAAATCCCCAAAACCAAAGTAAAGTATTATTCACTTTAAAAATTATCAAGAGGAAATCTTTTCATCTTTTATATTCTCTCTTAATGGGTCCAATATGTTGATGGGTTTTGCAGTCTATTGTCTGTCGTTCCATTTTTACATTTCATCTCATTTAATACTGAGTTCTTTCAGTAGTCCCTTTGTTATTTTGGGTTTCTTTGCCATTGTATTTTATTTGTTTTCACTTCTCCCTGGTTTTAGTTTAATTTTTATTTCAGTCTGGTTATTCTTTGTTTATGATAATCTGTTCTGGCTTTTGAAACCTGCATTGTAAATCAACTCTTTTGTTTTCTTTGTTTTCTACCTCATTGTTTTTAGTTTCAATTATCTCTTGCTTTTTTATTTGCCATACAAACATCTATAATTTCATCATTACAGATGAATTGTTAATATCATCACTATATAAGGTGGTCTGATTTTTTTCATGGAAATAGCTTCTTTTTCATTACAGATAGCCATGCCAAATTGTAGTTACATAGACTAAAATTTCACTTGATAAATGTTCCATGTTGTTTCTAGTATGAATGTGTGTTACTATTATTAGTAATATGTGGACAGGAAGCACATGTGATGTATTTCTACATATATAGTTCTGTAGTCTGTACCATTATAACTAGTAATACAATATAGTTGGCCTGCAACTAATTAATTCTTAAGAAGATCTCTCCAAAGCAAGATTTTGGTAGATGAGAAAACATATGTGCTGTTTGCTGAATTCTTAATTGTCTACTGAAACTGTAAACATTTGTCTAAATCATCTTAACCATTGCAGTCCACGTATGCCTAACAGAGACAAGTTAAGACTTTAGAGGCTACCTTTTTAGTAACTTCGTTTGTTCTGTGCAAGCCTCCATAACTTACATATGCAGGTAGCTGAGACATGACACTGTTGCAGAATGACTGAGCATTATTCTTTTAAAACCTGCAAGGGCAGAGCAGGACTTATCCAGTAACTTCTGTTGTTCATAATGCCGCTGAAAAGAAAAGCTAGGAGACTGACAGTGTAGAGCTACTTGTATCCTCCACACTGAGACTAGCTTCACTTATGTATAGGAATATATAAGCAGAATGAAAGAACAGGTTTAGGTTTGTTGTAGAAAGGTGAAGCAGAATAGAAAACTGCTGCAGAATATTTTTTTAATTGAAATTCCTGCAGAACTCCTGAGTTACTGTAGCTTATATACATATCACATCATTAACAATCCCAAGCCTTGACAAAAGAAATGAATATAAAAGATTTTAGAGAAATCTACCCTTTTTTTCTTTCTAGCTTACATGAATACCGATTGTATACCACCTTTGACTGTGACTCATAAGAAGTACTAGTTTGTTCTTTTTTTAACCAGTAACCTTCAAACATTCAAAGATAGTGTTCTTAGAGACTTAATAAGCTGAGACTCTGCAAAAGTTTTAGCTTATGAACAAAATATGGAAAGAACAATGAGGGAGCTGAATGCAATTGAATGGCATGATCATGCAAAGCAATGAAAGAATTTGTTGTAGCGTGGCACTTGCTGTGCTTCATTTGATTACTTTCAAAGATTTAGGGCTGTAAAGTATACATATTGTTCAAAACAAAACTTTTGGGTTGTGTATCTTTATGTCTTGTGTACATATCTACTAACACAAACATATGCACATGCAAACTGCTGTATATTCCTTAAAAAGATATATTAAATGAAATCAAGGCACAGGACATATATAAGCTTAGAATAGAAACCAATTATAGGGAATATGTGATTAATCCCAAGAGCAGGCTGGTAAAGAATTCATTTAGTGTAGCTTAGCCAAATTGAGGTAAGGAAATGCACAATTAATCAATCTCAAATTTTTATCCTGAGCTGTTGTGACTCCATTGGACAGTCTAAGCATTGCAACAAGCATATTTTATTGGTTTCAGTCCAATGATATATTAGTTTGTCTATCTCCCCTCTTTGTCCTTACCATTATCTTAACCTCATGGCATTCTTTGTGTATTTGAAAACTTAAGTGGATATGCAGATTAAAATTATGAGTAGAAGGAAAATATAAACTATGGATCTGTACAAGACATTTAAATTGGGAAAACAGAAAGAGAATTTAATAATAATCTAGCATACTTAGCATTTACCAGACTCTTTCTCAGGATCACTTGTCTGCAACCAATAAATTAAAAAGAATTCCCTTTACATAATAGGAGTATTACTGATTGAATGACTTAAAGGCTGCATAAAACACTGTCAAATGGATTTACAAAAATTAAAGGAAACACAGACTGACCTTTAAGAAATATATGTTTTCCTTAATATTTTCAAAACACATTGCAAAAACTGACATAATTAAAAAAAAAAAAATTCTGCTTTGAAAGCAAAAGATATAACTGTAAAAAATTTGAGGAGGAAAATAGAAGGAAAATAAATAATTTATTTATTGGAACTTTCATTTAGGAGTCACCTCAACCCTGAAAAGGCCAGTCTCAACACAACTTGTAACATTAACTTGTATAAAAAACCTGGTTGTTTTTGTGAAAAAATATTCTACAAAACACACATTGTACATTCAGTCATCTTGTCATCCAAAGTAAAGAAAAACGTATTTGTTAGAGCCCAGAGAGTTGAAGACAGAAATAGATATTGTCACTAAGAGAGTTTGCCAGCTACAAGAGTATATATACTTAAATTCAAGTTAAAAAAAAAAAAAAACGGAAAAATAAAAGCTACTATAATCACAGTATTCAGGACTTGCCTTTCCAATTTTTTTTTTCCTTAAGATTCCTGTCTCAGTATTTAAATTTCCTTTCTAATATATCTTCTCATAAGTTTTTCAGTGGACTATGCTAACCATTTTTAGTAATTACAGCAGCTGTTTATGTCCTTAAATTACCCTATATTAAAACTGGTCCAGGTAAAAAAATACAAGTTATCTGAACAGGAAACCAATGACTAATCCATTTCTGTAGTTATAAAAAAATTTAATATGTATTTTAATATAATTTTAATATTTCATTTCCATAAATCTTTGTACTTCCTGAAGTGTATACAAAAAGATACTGTAAGAAATGCAGTTCTTGTAGTATTGTGGAGCTAACTACATGAACATGAGAAATGGAACCAAGCCTCAGGGGAAAGCTTTCTCTTGGACATTTCCAAGCCAATCCTGTAAACCCAAGAGACTGAGTTGGTTTGACTAAGATACCTGAAGCAAAACAACCATCAAACCTTAGGACTTTGACCATCAATTTTAAAGCTTTTCATCTGCCTTTACTGTTAAAATAAATAATTTTGGCCAGAAAACACAAAATCTCACAATAAGAAAAATTATTTCTTATATTCAAGCCTGCATGATATGTATGCTTTTATTAATTACTTGAAAAATGCCCCAGAAATCTGTGAATAAAAAACACAAAAGTGTGACAGTGTAGATACAAAAAGACAGATTCTTAGATCAAGAGGCAGGATCTAACAGCCAATGAAAAATGAATGAACGGTATGAAGCAAGAAGATTTCTACCTGTCTATTGTGACCTGCTTGCTGTTATACACATATCTTGACTGCTTTCTTTCTTTCTTATGTACATATATTAAAGTTTTAAAACTTGATAGCTGTAAAGAATAAATGCTAATCAGTAACAAAAGGAAAAGAAGCAGGGAAATTGTAAGGCAGTATCATAAAATCTGACTCACCATTAAATACTAAAGTTTGAGGAGAGTATTTCAGATACTCAAGAGAAAATGTAAAATCATTATTGTAGAATGTAAAGAATCGAGGTGGAATCTTCAGAAGTACTCACAGTCTTTCTCTACTTATGCTGAAGTCAAGAAGAGTTTATCACCATCTCTGAAAGGTAAGGGAAAATACTGTGTTTCATATTCAGTAGTGAAGAGCTTCTGAACATTAGCTTCTGAATATGAACACCCCTTCTCTGGAGAAAATCAACCTTCTTCAAATGTACGTACTGTATCCATTGCAAGAATACTTACTTTGTCAAGTTATATGTAACTGTAAATGTTTTGAGGTCTATAAGGCTTTTGCTTGTTTGTTTTCTGCTTTGTTCTTCAAACTTGGACTTGACAGTCTACTTGAAAAGGAAGCAATAATTCTATCACTTCTCTTGTTCAAGTTGTTAATCAAATTGGTAATGGAATTAACATTTTTTTCAGCAAATTTCTGTTTCTCTTTCACTTCAGAAATGAAGAATTAAATGATAGGTGATACTTTATTTGCCTACAGTTGCAATACATTTTTTTCAGGCATCAACATTTCTCTTTACTTTTTTTTTACATTTTGGAGGTCTTGTTCGTTTTAGCTAGCACACTTTAAGGAAGTGCCTGTCCTTTTCTCACATGTACAGGAAATATGTCAGAACCAAGTCAGTGTCTACAACTATGCTTATGTCTAACTAACAGTTAAGTTACTTAGTTAGAATAATTGAAATTTCTGATTCTGTACAGGTGAGTTTTGAGGTGGTATGTCCAGCTACGTTTAAATAGAAGGACATAAGGCTATTCCTCTATTTAGTCTATATGGATGCCAGATTTTATTTCTATGAGCTTCAGCAAAACTTCTCCCCACCTTCAGTATAGCATTTCTCAATCTGAGCTGTAGCCATTTTTCTGTTATAGCTCAAAACATCTTGATGACATTAAAAATTACATATTTTTTACAGAAAAAAGAAATAGCACCATTCTATATTATTGCTTATTCTTTACAGTATGTAAAGTTTGTGGAATTCTAATTAATTAAAAGTATCACTTATACCCAAAACATGAAAGTACCTGTTGAACTTCTACATAATAAATATTGTTTTGGATACCTTCCTAATGTATTTTATACCACATCAGACATTTTGGTTTATTTTACAGTAGGGTACCATAAATTGAACTCACACAATTTTTAAGGGGAAGCTGGAAAATTTGGCGCTAATAATGAGTAGATATAGGGAGGGAGGGAGGGACAGATGGATGGAAAAAGTCTTATTTCTGCCAACTGAGAGGACAGCTTCTGGCATCCAGGTTGGGGGCAGATTTGAGAGCTTTCTGGAATTTAGGAGCAGAAAAGTCATAAGGAATTTTGATATCCAGATAGGCCATGTGGGTTTTTTTCCTCTTCTTTCTACTTTGAGGGGTAGAGTTATCGTGCTGTTGAAGAGGAAGACCATTTGGTAATGTGTTTTTCTCCATTTCAGACCCTTCTGTTCTATTACTACCAATACTGTTAGTTTTGTGGTGACCAGTAATTTAATTTGCTATTAACTGTGAAGGTACCCTTGGAATAGGACTGTAGTATCTCTACTGGGACCAAGGCAGAGTAAACCGGGTGCAATGTCATAAGAATTTACAGCACGAATAGTTCTTGGGGTTACTGATTTCTCTGAACTTGTTCATAATTATTCCCTGATACTAAGAAAATCCAAGAGTAATTATTTTCCCTGAAAACAAGGGAATTTAAATTTTATAGCTTGTACTGATTAACTCTGTTGGTGATGACTTTTCCCCCTTTCTAGTAGGATTTAGAAAACCTGAGATGCTGAGATATAGGTTCTAGGAAAATATTCTTGAATTATGCTGCAACGGAGAAAAAATACATCCTTTATTTCAGAATTCATAGTATCATTTCAGTCAAAATCCTAATAAAATATGAAAACTTACTCAAGTAGTTGCATCAAAGTTGTGCTAGAAAATTAGACATTTTTAAGTGGCAAGACCATTAACAGGGTTGCCTTCTGGCTGGAATCAAAGCTGGGAATGTGGCTTTCTCCTCTCCCCAGTTATTATATGATCATATATCTTTGAATAGTATTATCCTTAGCTAAGTGTTTTAGAACCCTTAGGGTAAAAGAAAAAAGAAAGGAGAGGAGGAAGGAAAGAGGGAAAGAGGCGAAAGTTACTGAATTTCAGCTATGTTCGTTGTAGCCCTTGCACTTGTTGAACCACTTCCAGTGGAGTACACGGCCCAATATTTTAGTTCCCTAAATTACATTATTCTTTTTCAGAAAAATTGAAAAGATAGAGCAAGTAAGCTTACAGAGGGTCTCATAAAAATAGGAGTTTCTAAAATTGACAAATATAGTGAAAGACTCTTTTTTTCCTGAAAAAAAGTTGCAGTATGTGATAGTATAAGTCAATAGACCCCCATAAGATTAACCTATAATATTGTCCATCTTTTTTCAAAACAGGACTGACAATAATGTTCTTGTAATACCTTTTGATAGCCTGTTCACTACTTCATCCATTTCTTATTACAAAACTAATTAGTTATTGTGCAAGTTTGAAGTCATGGATATGTATCAGATATGGTTTTGGAACATTTGCTGCAATAGATATAAAAGTTCACAAGATATTTATTTTACATTGCAACAGGAGAGACCACACTCAGATACGCTGTTAAAATCTCTCAGGACAGAAGAAAGTTCTGTTGCTCTTATTTTTCTCTGTTCCTTATTTCCGGTAACTTTTTTTTTGTTTTCATAATTTCTTTTAGCTTGATTTACTCTATCATTCATCTTCTGACACTGCTGGTGGCAGGGAGAATGTAAAATGAGTGAGTTTTAAGGGAAACATGTCATAGAGTTGTATAGCAATAGAACTTAAAAGATTCTAGTTTAAGATTCCCAGAGTAAAGCTTGCTTTCTCTCCTCTAGGCAATTCTATGAGATGAATTATGTACTCTATTGATAGCAATAGATTTCCTTCTGATGGAAAAATAGGAATAAACAAATATCTGTATAGGTTCACAGCACAATTCAGAAATAGTAAACAACCAAATATCTAAGGAAGATTAGCACAAATATTTTACTTTAATGCTATAAAAAGGAATAGGAAAACTGCAAGAAAAACAGTGGGGTAGAATAAATTGAAATAAGCTAGGTGCCACAGAGGTACCTTTATGTTTTGTTTAATTTAAACAAAATATGAAACTGTTATGGAAAGATTCTGATGTGATGAGGACCATCTGCTCTTATTTTGTTATATAATGATTTGCATAAAATCTATTAAGTTCGTTGTATTGCATGCTTCAGGAATTTAATAACCCAGAATTATGTATGATATACAGCACATGGCAACGAATTGTAATAAACAAGAATGGTACTTCTAACTGCATATAGAAAAGAATGTGTGATTTTTAGGAAAATAAAGCTATTGCAACCTATTTTCTGTTGTATTTATTTAGTAATTAATGTGTCTGAACTCCTGTGAGATCACATGTTCCATAATTCTGTATGCTTCACACAAGGGAGCATAGAATGATGCTAGATTTACTTGGTATTTTAATATTACTATGTTTTTCATATATCTACAGTTCTTAGATGTTTACTAAGCTAATGTGGATTAATTTCTTAATTATGCTTTGCATATACAATGACTGACTCTAGTCTCATTTATACCCATATAAGCAACGCCCAACTCCTGTGATATTAACAGCTTTGTTACTGGTATAAAAACCATGAGAATAATAACTGCATTAATATGTTATGATAAATTATTCAGTTTTAGTAGTACAAGAATGTCTACTGCACAGCTTTCTGGCTTCTGTGCCATAGAATTGAAGAATAGTCTAGAAAAAATATTTCTGTATGAATTTAAGATATTGCTAAACTTACTTCAAAATTTCCTATTGACGCTATCAAACAAAACCGCCTCTAAACAAAAGTGGATAGATAGTTCCTCCTCTAGTCACATTGAAGCAGCTATGATCCACACGACAAAGGACCAGGTCAACCAAGGCTACTTCTGAACTTCATTGGGTGCCTTAAACCACTTTGGGTACCAAGATGTAAGTTCCAGCTTTCTTAACACTTTAGACCAGTGGTTGAATTCCAGCCCTCTAGATCAACATTTAAAATCAGAGAATGAGAATGAAGATACAAAAAGTCAGCAAAAATAGGTTTGGAACGTGATTTTTTTCAATTATGAGCTGTTCATGTGGAAGTCCATCAAACAAATAGCTGATATCATTCTGCTTTCCAAAGGTAAAGTTAAATTGCTTGCAATTAACACCCCTGGCTACCTTCCCTTATCTCCATTCCTCCTTTTACAGCTCATTAACTAACTGCTGTAGCACAGTTCAGACTCTGGGTCATGCATTAATTTCTATCAGCTGACTGGTGTCTCCCCAGCTAACTGGCATCTCCCCAGCTGAACTGGGGTCTCCTGCAGCTGACATTAGCCTGAGCTCAAGTTATTATACTCTCCCCTAAAATTTGTTCTTGATGATCTCCCTGTGCAGAGTGCTATGGAGATGTAAGAAACAGTACTGTATTTGGTTAGTGATTTTTCCATACTGAGGGGAGGCTTGCAAATTAGTTTTACTCCTTTTGTACTACCACAGCAGCATAAAAAAAATTGACTGGGACAAAGAACCTCTCCCAGAAAAATGATAGCAGTATCTTGACTAATTTGGTATAATACAGTTTCCTAAGTTAAACTCAACTTATCTATCAGTAAATCTAAATCTAACTGGGTACCTGCTTTGTGGAATTAAGTACGATGCTCTACCTGAAGAGACTTCTTAGTTAGCTGTGAAACTGCTCGGTGCCTGTGGAGCAGGCATCTGTAGACTGAATGCAGTAATGTTAGTCTTATACAAGATATGAAGCCTGCCCATCAACATATCGTAGTCTTATCCAATACCTCAAGAACTAATAGTATGTATATACCTAAACACTGAATATTGCTGGCATATACAAATATTTTATATTAGTGCTTGTTTTTTTCAACAAATTTAATCCATTAAAGAATACAAAAGGAAACTATTAGTATAATTTATTGATCTTTATCAAGGATATATAAAACTTGTAATGTTACTTCTGAATTTGTAGGATCAAATCTCAGATACTGAATTTTAGGGTTTGAAAAAATATTACTGGCATTTTAGGCTAAGATAAACAAGTGTGATGTTATACTGTGTAAAAGGTTTGAGTTTTATTCAAGAAGTCTCAAGGAAAAAAGTGTTTCAGTATTGGTTCACTTCTTTATCTTCTGGGCCTGTGTACTGATTATTTTTACTAGCTGATTTGCAACCTGTTGTCCTGAGAAAAATGTGTGTTTTCCCCTCAATAGCTTGTTTCTATTTTTTTTGGTTGGTTGGTTTGGGGTTTTTTTGTGATTTTTTTTTCCCTGTGTTGTAATGCCTAGCTTCTCTCACATCTTTTCTTTTGGCTGGACAACAAGGTTAACACTGGGCAGAAATAAGATTTTTTTCTCCATTAACGGAGTATGTTTGAACTTTTATCTCCTTCAGAACTCTGAAGATTAGAAATCCATGAAAAAAGCTATTCTTTTATTTCTGAATTACAGAGAGTTTCTCCAACTTTTCTCTGCATTAGTGTGTTAAGCAGCTTTTCATAATCACTAGAAAAGCTGGTGTCTTTTTTCCTTTTCCATTTCCACTCTTAAAGTTGTGTCTAAACAAGGCTCTTAAAGCATCACTTAGGATTCTCAAATTATTCTGTTCACCTCTGCAGGAAAAAAATTATATAAGTTAAATCAAAGCTTTATTCTGAACAGTATTAGAATGACATGCTCCAGCTATGACCTTAGTACTGTGAAGTGTGACACAGTTTTACTCTGTATTTTTCCAAATCTTTCCTGCAGCATTGCTGTTTCAGAAGTCTCAATTTTATATTGATTTCTCCTTTGAAGTATAGTATTTCCCATTTGTTTTCACTGAATTTCATTGTGATTCTGCATAATATTTCTAAAATTAAACTAATTTGAAAATGTATCATTGTTGTCTAATGTGCTTGACTCCAGCCTCGTATCATCTTCAGAAATGTTTTTTCAGCTTTTTAATGTAATCTTCAACTTCACATTTAGAGACATATATATACCTTGCATATTTTCATCAACCATATTTCCATATTTCATGAGAATGTCACAAATAACTTTCTCAAAACCTTACACAGTTCAAGATACATCCTTAGATTCATGCTATTCACAAGATCTTCTGTCAAAAAAAGGAAATAGAAGGTTTATTTCATTACAATGCAGTGACATCTTCTAATGCTGGTGATTCCAAATGGTTGGATTTCTTGCAAAAGATTCAGTGGTATAAAATATCCCTTTGGAGACACTGGCAGCTGTCTTTTTATTGAGAAAATATCATGAAGTAGCTCTGCATTTTTTTCTGAAAATTTTTAATTCTTTTTTTTACACAAACGTGTTCTTTTTCTAAACTAAGAGGTTGTGTCTTTTTTGCAACAAAAAAAAAAAAAAAAGAAAAGGGTAAAATGAATACCTGTGACACAAAGAAATCCAAATGTTCAGAACATTGCAAGCTTGTAGTGAAGAACAGAGTAAACAGCAACTGTTGACGTGGTATCCTTGGTCTGTTCAACTCTCTCGACTCTTCAGTTCTCAGGAATATATTCCCTTCTGACCAACAGCTACAAAAATATGTTCATATGTTAAATAAATACAGTAGTATTTTCTTTCTTGAGACAGGTGTGTTGTGTTTCATGAAACTGTAATTCATAGTGTGTGGAATACATGATGGATAAGGCACGTTTCACGTCTTTATTAGATATTTCTAATTAGAAATATTAGAAACTTCTGTGTAATGCTCACAATGTTTTTTTTAACTGAAATGTTATACAAAGCATGTTGACTTTGGCTAATGGAAATGTTTTACTGAACAATGTGTTTGGTATTATATGAATTCTTTTTCTTTTCCATATAATTTGAACTTTGGAGCAACTGTAGATGAAAATGTGACATTCTCATTAAAAGTCTAATGTCAGCAACTTAAGGCCTTACAGCCAACTAGCACACTCAGACACAAGTTAGCATAATAATACAAATAGCAGATAAGCCATACAACAAATTCTTGGTGTTGGTGTGATTTGGGACTAACTCCATGATAGTTCATTAAGTTACTCAGGTGTACCCCAGTTTAGTTTAAGATTTTAATACCATTTTCTCCCTGTTACAAGGATGGAATTTGTTATAACCAGAATGAAAAAAAAATCTAGCCCATAATTTTTTTCCTTGATCTCTGGGGAAAGACATTTCTGGAACTTTTTAAAAAAAATCTTCTTATTTTTCTTGGTATATTAATATCCTGTGTTCTGAGAAATGGACAGTAAAGTTATAACCTATGGGATGATACCTTTTATTTGGAAAAGAGATTGAATCTACACAGTCTTCATGGTATAACATTGTCACATAGAAATCAAATGAAAAAAAATACTTTAGACTGTGGAGACAGGTGTGGGAAGTGCCATTAATTAACAGCATGTAATTAAATTAATTTCATACAATTCAATAGCTGATGTAAGCAATTTAAAAATGCACTTTCTGTACTGTATTAAGAATGACAGAAGATTGGATCACTGCAGTTAGCACACCAAGGATGGTTAGAAGCTCCTGGATTAGTAATAAGTGACTAAAAATCCTTTCTTATGGGTAGAATTAGGAGATAGATAAACATGACGATCATTGTCTTAATTTGCTACATGTGTATAGCAGTATGTGTAATATTTACATTTCTGCAAGGTGAAAACGATACTTATGCAGCTGAAAGCACATTCAGTATTTCATTATATATAACCAGGTAAAAATTTACAATGAAAAAAGTAGTCTAGCAGTAATATGTCTTGTACATTCAAAATTTTTGCAAACTGAGATAAACTTTTTTCTGTTGAGAACAAAACCCATCACTTAGCTCTCCAGCACCATAATATTTCATGTACAGTAAAGTTAAGGCTTAAATAAAAAACAAATTTCTTCATCTGTAGAAGTGTGTTAATACTTGTTAAATAACTTATTAAAGAACTTGTTAAATAACTTATAAAATATTAAATAACTTGTTAAATAACACATAAATCAAAAGGCTTAATAGGACATTTGTCTTAAATTTAATGATTTTCAACAGAAAATAACATCATACATATTTGTGAAATTTTATGGCAGCCAATTTCATTGGAATATTTTTTTCTTTATATTGTAGGACATATTTCATAGTATAATTTCTAAACAGCTTTAAATGTACCAAAGAAGCTGCCTCAGAGATTCTATATATAAACATGTATAAGTATATATATGTGCTTCATTTTTTGGATAGAAGTTAGTCAGTTCCTAAAGAGATAAGGAAATAGTAGTAATTATACATACTATTAAGCTTCCAGTGTTGATCCAATCCCTTTTTAAGACTCAGAAGAAATATTAGCAGTGAACTTGTACAGCAATTGTCAGAAACCTAAAAAGTTACACTCCACGTGAGACCTTCCTATATTTAAGTAACATTCTAAATGTAAGGCATAAAAAGGCAACATAAAAAAGGATGTTAAATGCAACATGGAAGAGGACCAACTATTGTATGAGTCCAAGCCTATTTCCTTTTTTAAATTAATATCTAGGCTAATCAAAATCATTAGAATGAGACCATAAACTGAAACATACAGAGACTAGATGAAAATTAGAAAAGGTAAAAGCAAACTTAAAGAAAGAGTCATAAACACAGAAGTTTTACAGAACTACCACAGGCTTTTGCTTCTGGGACCAGCAGATTCCTCATATTACCAAGAAGTATAGAGGCTAGTGAAGGAAGGTAAAGATATTATGATCAATTTTCATGAGTTTTCAGCAGAAGAAAAATATGTGTTTCAAAATTATTCCTTTTTAGAGCTAAATATGAAAGTATGAGATGAAATCACAAGAATGTATGTCAGACCAAAATGACAAATGAAAACAAGTCACTGTTCCCAGATTGTAAGCTTCTGCATGTTCATAAGGGTAATGTAAATGAGTTTTAGCCCAAATATTGATTCTCCCTAAACCAGTCATCATATCAGGTATCTGATTGGAAGGAATAAATAATAAGCAATAGCAAAAGAGAATAAGGCCTTTTGCAAAAGGCTGTGGGGAGATACAAATGTATTCTTTATTTCTCATTAACTAAGCAAATACATGTTGTCATCTGTTTGATTATGCTACTCAGATGCACTACTAGGAAGTCTGATTTTTGTTGGAATCTAAACAAGCAAGACATGCTGGAGTACGATAAAGCCAGGTTTGTCTAAGCATAGGTTATACTTTCCAAAAAAGGGCAATCACTCTCTTTAACAAGTTCTCAATTTTAAAAAAGTATTTGGAACTTCCCCCCTTTTCCTTGGTACCTAGTACTAGTCTACTGAATGAGCTCTTCAGTTTTTTTTTTGCAAACCCCCCCTCCGCCCCAAGCTCTGTGGAGAAAACCTACATTGCAGACTATGCAACCTTACTGAAAAGCAATGTAGATTAGTGTCAATGAAGTTTCATGCTGTTTCTGCAGTAGATTGTTTCCCCTACCTAGGTTAACTTCATCAAAGGTACTTAAGGGAGCTCTTACGATGCTGCACTCTGACTGCTGCCTGTAATAATAATTAAAAAAACCCCAACAACAACAACAAAAAACAAGCAAAAAACCCCAACCTAGTATATTCCAGCTTTTCTAAATGGGGACACACAGTCTCACTTCTCTGTTCTCCCTTATTGTCTGCAGTCTTAGATTTTTGGCTCTTTGCTGAGAACTGCATATCCACAGGAGAAGTAGGACCCTCCTATCTGATTATAGACAAGTAGGTCAGGCTGCAAATGCTACCTGTTTACAAGCATGAGATAAGAGTTTGATTGTTGAGCAGTGCACACTACCTGAATATTTATTTCTCACCTCCCCTGAGGAATAAGAGCCTGAAAGCTGCTAAATGGACACTTTATCCTAAACAGTAGACCTCTTGAGCCTGTGATTGTAAGTTTCATTTTGGTCATTTATTGATAGAAGGACTGGAAGAAGCAGGTTATAGACAAGCCATTCACTTTTATTGTGTTCATGATAGCAAATACTTCCAAGGTTTGGAAGTATTTATGGAAAAGGAATGCTGAACTGAAAGAATGAGTTTACAATCCAGCCAAATTATACAACATCAGTTGTTTAGCCTCTTAGAGGAAAATATATTTAGCAGTAGTATGTGATGGAAAGCTTGAAAATGTTAGCAGATAAACACAAGACCAAGACACAACAACTACTGTCTAAAATGAGTATTTGTATGTCTGCATACAAATATAAAAAGATATACATAGTAAAATACGTCAAATTTGACTGAATTTTAAATATCTCTTTATGTACAGTTCAGAAAGTTTTGCTATAGAAAAAGATCTCCAGAGCAAACATGAGGAGTCTCACATGTTTTTAGGAAGTTAATATCACTTGTAAACCGGTGAATCATGTAGAGAACTTATGTAGAGAACAAAGGATACAGTTTATGATCTGAAAAATTCAGTGGATGTTGATGCTTACATTAAATCAGTATGATCATACAAACTTCTAGGCTATCCAGTACTCAGCAACAGCGGACATCACAATCTGACAGAATAAAATCGAGAGGTAGACTTCAAACAAAAAGGAAAATCCCTTTTTATACATGCTTCTGCTTAAGAAGTTTTGGTTCATTACCCAGCAATTTTTGACAAATTAGACATTTACAGTCCACACCTATTGGAACAAAAGAACTTCATTGATGGAATTCTAAGTTTCCCTTTAAATTTAAGTCTACTTTCATTCCTAACAAAAAGCAAAACCCATATTTTTTAAATTATTTCTTCCTTTTAATTGCTAAGTATTTTAATTAAAGTTCATTAGTCAGAGCTTTGAGGGGAAATAAGTTGGGTATTATGTGATGTTCTGCTCTCTAATGACACTAAAAGAAGACAAGTTGAGAAGTTTGTATAGGATTTTACAATATGCCTACTACTCTCTCTGGGAGGCTTCCCAATGTTTTAAGTCTCACGGTGATGACATGTAAATTTCTAATCTTTGGAAGTTTAAGTTGAATGGGTTGAAAGAATGGTTCATTCCAGATTCCAAAATCCACATTATATCAATTCACAACCTGCAGCTTTTTTTAGAGTTCTCCCTGCATCTACAGTTTAGAAAAGCCTTGTTTTTCTTGGTTGCTGCAAAGTTAGCTTAATTGGATTCCTGCTCATGTCCTTTTCTCCATCTCTGCTGCCTATTACACAGATTTTTATATGCTCTTCCAATCATAGTAGCATCCAGTTGCTGAAGTTTTCATTACACAGAATATTTCTCTGGCAGTATATTTGTGTTGGTATGTGCTCCAGCGTATGAACAACTGATAAGAACGTGTTTCAAAACAGCTAATTTACTCCCACCCAAGTAGAAAATTAGTTATTTTAATATATAAAGAGTATTACTTGTAACCTTATCTGTTTACTTTCTCATATGTTCTTAATAATTGAATTATACATATATTGTAGAACTGTTTATACACTCTTCTCCTCACACAGCTTTTTCTTAAACTAGTATTTTTCTTATTTTTTGTGAAAATAAAATATATATTTTCACTTTATATGAAGAGTAATAATTTTTGTAAGTAGTCTGTATACAAAAAAAAGTTGTTAACTTTTAGAAATGGTTACTGAGTAACTTTGTTTTATAAAAAGCCTATGGGATGATGTACACTTTGCTTTTCAAACAACTTATTTTAGTTTGTTTCAGCATGTGAAGACACTTACTTTGAAGTGAGATAATATCCAAGAGCAGAGACTGTCTGTAGTCAAGAGTACAAATAATATTTAATAAGTTGTAGTGCTAAAAGTTTTGTGGCATTGCTGTCTTATTCATTCATAGCAAATACATGATTTGATGCATTAACATGAACTCTACATGCTGTGATGGAATCCTGGCAGCCAGAGCTTTAAGGTGCATTATCCTGGACCTTTTCCTTGAAGTAAGCACCCAGAGCACATCAACCATCTGAACTTTAAAGAAGTGCTAATTTGCTCAGAAACTAGAATCACACTCTTTTTAAAGTTCAAAGCTCAGAATAAGACCATCAGAAATAAAAAGGCTTGTGAAAAAATTTCCCTGCTCACTGTGTCCTTGAAGAGTGGGTACTTTCCTCCCGTTTCATTTTCCATGTCCAGCAATTTTCAGTGGCTTTATTGTGAAGAAAAGCTCCACAGTGCCCTGTCTATGCTTTTTGGGAAAATTATTTCCTTTAGGTGTCCTTGAGGAGTGGCCTGCTGTCGGATTGTGCTGCAGTCTCCTTGCTACTGAGGCACTCATTTTTTTAGTCTGTCTGTCTCACTCTAGAAAGTTTCTCTAACCTGTTTCTTCTGTTAGATGAATGTTATTATAATTGCAGTAACAAGAACCTGAATGTTTGAAAATATCAAAATTAAAACTGGCCTGTAATTTTAATTCATTCTATATCTGTAATTACTTCAGAATCAGCTATTTTTCCCCTTTCCCCTTTTGAAATCAATTAAGGTTTTCTTTAGTGAGATAATGGCTGCCTGTTTCTCCTCCCCATGTTGTTGCCAAGGTTATTAACTGAATGTTGCATAAGATTTCAAGAAATTTCTTGAGCTTTGTATCTATTATAGGAGGTGGGAAGTATGTTGACTTGATTTGTCCTGTATTTTTTCTTACTTAGATTGCTTACAACCTCGGTAGGATGCTATTCAGTCAACATAGACCTGTCAGATTCACAGACAACACCTTCCCTATTCTCCATCCAATAATCCTTAGAAATTCCTCTCTACTGAACTGACTGAACTTTTAGCTGAATTCCTCTTCTATAAAAACAGACCATAACTTTTCTTTGAAGCTACTTAATACAGTGACCACCCCTGTTTTGTTTCATACACAGTGAGGATAAATATCACTGAGCTACTTTCACTAAAACTTAAAGGAACAGGCAGAAGGACTCTCTACAATGAATGACACCTGAATGATTGTATAATTATATAACTGGTTCCTAAAATAAATGATAATAAAATCTGAATTTCTTATTATATAGCAAATAAGCAAGATCATAAGTTAAAGTGAAAAGCCCTGGAATTTCCTATCTTTTTCAAAAGTTGGGAAAGATATCACTCCCCCTCCCCAATAAAAATACCATTTCATCTGTAACTGTACGGTATTTTGAAGCAGGATTCTTTATCACAGGACACAATGAAATTTTCTAATTGACACATTTGGTTCATTCTTTCATGTTAATATTACAAAGGCCAGAGATAAAAGTGGCATTAACAAGGAAATATAATGACAGACCCTTTTACAAATGAGGTACATCTGTGCAGACATTTGAAATATACACGTATTACAAAAAGACTCTTCAATAGTAGTTTTCTTTTTTTTTTTCCTTCCCAAAGGACAGACTGGAAAACTCAAAGGACAGATTGGAAAACTCTAGAAAAGCTAGCACTGAGACAGAGGGAAAGATGCATATTGTGTGAGAGAAAGGGCAAGTGAAGAGGAAAGGTGGAAATTGTGCTTCTTGGAGTCCTAATTCCATTTCCTTGGCTCCTCTTACACCCTTTTCTACCCCTTTCTCTCTTTCTTTCCTTACCTTCTCCAGATGCGTGTAAGAGACAACATAAGAGAAAGTGAACTTGCTCTCCACTTTCCCTGTCTTTTCCCCAGATCACAGCTGACTTAACTCTGAGACAGAAGTCCCCTTAATAAATGACTGAGTTATTAAAAATCAAGAGGATAAGTAAGACTTTTTTAAAAAACAACAAAACAAACAAACTCCCATTTCAGTATTTTAACTGGTAATAATTTACCATTTTTTACTTATTTCTTATTCTGTTGCAAGTAAGCCTTCAGTCTTGCTCAAAAAAAGAATAATAATTCATGAGGCTCAAAGTCTTTGGCTAAATTTTGGGGTGCACTTCGTACACATGCACAGCATTGCTTTGATCATAATTAAAACTTCCTGAAGAGGACTCAGTTTGGATTTGCCATGCTTCTTTAAAGTGTTACTCATTCACAGAGATTCTAATCAAATATTGCAGCTGATATAAACCTGAGGTATAATTTTACGGGAAAGTTGACATTTTAGAATAGTTTTGATTCTTGTTCAGAAAAATAGAAGGAATTTTAAAATCCTTTCTTAAGCTAACAATTGTAAAAAACTTACAGTTTAAAACATGTATTTTAGATTTCCAGACTCTTATTTCATGACTTCAAATAACAGTCATGTTTTCTTTTTTTTTTTTTTTTTAATTTAAGCGTGTTTTAAAGTTCAAAGGATTTTTTTTCCCCGGTCATTACACTGTAGTATTACTTCATGCACTATCATCTGTAATAGATCCCAAAAGGTAATGTAATCTTTAAAATATTAGTTAACTTGTAAATATATTGTAAAAGCTACTTTATTTAACACTGGTTTGAACCATGTACATTAAAGTTGCTCCATTTTGTATGGTAATAAAACTATTTGACATTATGCTAACATTGATTTCAACTAACAGAAAACGAAATAGCTATATTTCAATTATTTGGTTTCATATATTAAAAATATTTGAATATACAAGTTATGCTTCAAGTTTTGTTTAAATTGTTTCTAGTATTAATGGCTTAAAGAAAGGTTATGAATTAATGTGTGCATATATAAAGACTTTAAAGAAAATGTGCTAAAGAACTAGAATGTCCCTTTCCTCCAAATTTTTATGTTTTAAAAAATTATTTTCCTTAAAATGTGTTTTTTACAGAAATCTATATCTAAATAATATTAACCTTAGTAATAATAATTTTATTGTTAAAATATATTTTAAGACAGATATTTTCAACATTTATCTTGTCTTTGACTCATTGAAATTTCTGCTTACTTTATTATGCTATACTCCTGATGAGACAAATAAAAAGGACTTTGGTGGGAGAGATTACAGTGCAATTTTTAAGTAAGTCCAACAGCATCTACCATGAATGTGTTTGAGAGTTGAAATTCAGTATTGTTTGTATTTTTAGCTATTCAAAATTGTATTTTGTCTACATATCTTCTGATACAAAGCCACGAGATTCTTTAGGTAAAGAGCTATTCTGTATCAATAGCGCAATATAGAACAAGGCAAAACAGAAAAGCTAAAATGTTTCATATAACTGAATATAATATACTTTAAATGATGAAAATATCTTGAGGATTTGACAAATCACTTTCAGGTAGCAGAAGTCTTGACTGATTTGATTCAACATATGTTGCATATATTAACATACAGATATGAATAATAGCAGAAGAACAATATGTCATAATCACACAATAAAATTTCCTCAAAATAATGTAGCTGTAATAAAATATATTAAAATAAAGACATTTGGGGGTGAAGTGCTGAAACTCTGATCTCAAAATCTAAAACACACAAGTAAGATCACTGGGAATCTATGATAAAATTTATCATTTTTGATTACAAAATAAAAAAATTTTCTTTAAGCCTTTACCCCAGTTGTTGCAGCCCTATTAAGAAGAAGTAAATAGTATATGTGGTGACAATGATATTTGAGTGTACGTTTCAAGAAGTTGAAAGCTATGATGCTCTGATTGAAATACAACTATCTAGAAAGATATACTGCTGTTCTTGATCATAATTAATTTTTTAAACAACATTTTCCTCTTTAGTTAATATTTGTTAACATTCCTTCTCTATTATTATTATTTAATTCTGTTTGTAAACATGCCTACTTCTATGAACTTCAAGCCAGAATTATTGTGGCAAATGATCAGGAAAAACCTTCTGTATTAGCTATACAACTTCTGGTGTAAAGAAGCTTTTTGGAAATTAAACTTTTTTGAAAACAATATACACTTTAAATGGAAGACTATTATGTTACTGCGCCAGAATGTGAAATAAGGAATTTTTCATTTGTGTTGTTCAGGTTTTTTTGTTAGATTACTACAGTATATGTAGAATCATCTTTTTGCTAACTTAAAAACAAGCTCAACAGACCAGTAAACAGATTTTTAAAGAGACTGGCATATGTGCCAACTAGTTAGTAAGAGTAATAAATATAGTTGTACAAACAAAGAGATTTGCATTTGTGTGAACTACAATAATAAGTAGCTGGAAAGAAAAGAAATCTGTAATCCACGATCACTCAACAAAGGGTCAGCCATCACACCAAAGAAGCTGTTGATTGCGATGCTAATCATTTGGTTGGTTATCTGGTTGCACAAGTCTCATGTGTTCTGCTGAAAAACCCTGGGCCTTGACAGACAGGCTGTAGCCCATCTCTACTGAAACTAAGAGTTTCAGCATGCCAGATTCTTCTAGGGGGTTACAATTTCTAAACATTATCTAGAAATCCTAGGGAAGCTAGAGAACCCACACTGCTGCAGCATCGCCGAGGCAGGGACTGAAGGCCCCAGGGGGCTGACTTGAGGTCCTGGGACATGGGTAGGGTGCAGGGAGCCCCAGGGACTTTGCAGGCACAGTCAGGTTGGAGGTGCCCTCAGAGCTTGGGTGTACAAATTACTAAGTCCTAATTTCAGAGCGGTAGCTCTTGTCACTGGTGGTACAGTAGACAGGAAACACAGGACCAGAAAATGAAACAGAAGCACAAAGGCTCTTGAGATCTGGCAAGTCCGTTATTCCTCTGTTTCCTCCTTTCTTGATCATCCTGTCTGGCTTCTCATTCATGTCCTTCTAACAAGCTTCTCTGAAACTGGATTTTCAAGCTTCTGCCAATTCTCCATATGGGAGAATGACTCCATTAAAAAACAATTAGCAATTGATTGTGATGGAGTCAACAGAGTTATTGGTGTTTAAAAATTATTTGAAGTAGGAAGGTTTTCCCTCCTTTGGCATAATGAACTTTAATATCCCATTTCATGCTCCACATATGGAACTCGACAGAGAACAAGAAGCTGGAAAATGCTCAGCCTTCTCTGATGGCTGTTACAGATTGCCCAGGCTCACAACCATGCAAAAATATGTTCAGAACTCTTAATAGTTTCTTGATGCTATCATATGTGTTCTGAAATCTCCATTATTAGAGTAGTATTTTGTATAAACTAAACCAATAATAATAACATAATTCTGCCATACAGTTATGTTTTGTAATGGAGATATGCCTTATACTTTGTTTCATAAACAAAAATAAAGCAAACTGGAATATAGTGTAAATCAATTGTAATTTTGTGCAATTTTTTTAGCAAAAAGCTGCTGGTTTATATAGTTAGTAATGTTCTGTAGGTATTTTTACTCATGTCTAAGGAATCTGTGAAGCTCAGGCTAATTTCCCTACATATCTCTACATTAGTTCTCCATGGTTTGGAGAGCTGCACATTGGTTGCATGCTAAAATGCACCACAGAATATTGAAAAGGCGAATATAGAAAAATGAAGTATCTGGTAAGAGATCCTTTTTCTGTCCATCACAAACTCTACTTCACTGGAAACCTCTGAGCTGAAAGCCCAGGATGATTGTGAACTTGGGAAATCTAACGTACAGTTAGCTAGCTAATAGGTGAAACATCTCAATCTGCTGGAAAGAACAGAAGCAGAACTTTGTGCTAGACCATTAATTCAGGAGACACTTCTAAATCAGGTTATTACTTTCTGATTTGAATACCACACATGCAGCATTATTTATGATTTGGAAACTGTTACATAATTAGAGACATGATTATCTTTTGTAATTTGCAGATTTTTTTTCAGTCCTAGTGAAAGAATAATTTATTACACATTAAAATTCATACCCTCATGCATTTCCTCACACTTGTACACTTGCAGGATCATAACTATATTATCTGTAAGAAATATCCCCCCCAAATTCATAAACTCTTAACAGAAAAATGTATGCCAGACTGTATTCATTGTTTGATTCAAACATGGGCATCAATTCCTTTCCCTTATTGGAACCAGAATTAATTTGCCAAATTCCCATTCAGATGAACTAGTTCTGCATAGGATATGATGAAATATCACTTAGATTAATGTGTCTCCAGCACATTACCCATAATGATGGTCAAATTAATTCATTAAAACTTTGACCATCATTAGAAATAATGTTCTCAAGAAACATTAATCAAGTAGATACTTCATAACATATTCTCTGTAGCATTGAATGTAATTAACATGAAGTAACTCTATATGAATTTCAAAACAATAATTGGTTCACATTGTTTAACTGAAAGTATTTTAATGTTATTATATAATCGTACTAATATTTTGTTACATAGAGGTGACTGCCTCTTATAGAGGATATGGGTAGGACATACCAAATACATGTTGGTGTAGTAAAACAAATCATAATGCCCTTTAACATTAATACTTTTTAGATTCTGGATGAAAACATTTGAGCCTCCAGGGCACAAACAGAAATAGTGTTCTAAAATGAACTGAAGTACAGATCAATAAATAAATTCAGACTGGCATCAGAAATCAAGATATAATGTACCTCAGTTTGCAATCCTACAAGAAATATAGGATACATAAAATTTAACATTTCAGGATCCGATAGATATCCTGGTGTGGCAGTTACTATGTCCTTATTAACAACTTTAAAAAAATCAATGGAACTTCTTTCTCAAGGAATTTAATTAGATGCTTTTTTTTGTACTTATTACACCTATAAAAAATGTTGTTTGAGGAAAACCAAATGGATATCTTTTCATGTAAACTAAAACTACTTAACATGATATGTCAGTTCAAAATCCTATGTTAGATTTGCTTGTGCAATAATACATTTTCTCTTCACATTGATCATAATTATGTTTTAGCTAAGAATGAAGGCTTTGATAATTGCCTACCTTTGAGAAGTGTAACTTCCATCAAAGCATTTGATAATGTCTTTGATTTGGACTAAAGAAATGGTGATACTTGACATGAAAAGCCCTGTTCTTTCATGATGGCTAGAGTTTTGCAAAATTTATTTGCATTGTATTGTTACCTACCAATGGGACGTACTGATATGAAACTTCCAATTTCAAGAGTGACTGAACTATAGTCATCTTTCAAAACAAAGGTTTGTTTAACAGAACAGCCATGACAGTTAGCCAACCAATGCCAAAATCACAGGAATTATCACTCTATCAGTCCTTTTTTCTCCTGGGCAGATAGTTTCTTCATATTTGCATGAAGAGATTGTAGCGTTCATTTTTTGCAGTCATCTCACAGCAGTGCTGGGAACTTAAAAAATGCGAGTGGTACCTTTCACATAGTTTTGATAGCCTTCAGCAGCCTAACTGCTAGCCCTCCGTGCTATTCCAATTATGCATGATAAGGCATACAGAGTATCAGTCCAACCAGTAAACCCAATTAGCATGAAAGAGAAAAATAATTATTTTATTGTTTATATCACATTCTATTGGACAAAAGCAATGAAAGAAGTCATTTCCTATCTTATATGTAAGTAAGGTTTTCATTTTCTGCAAAACTGATATTTATCCCATTTAAACCAAGAGGCCTACAATGTATTACTATTTTTGAATGGGAATCCAAGTTCTAATAATAATAATTTTGATACTTTCATATGATCATATGAATTCTAAAAGAACCAGATATATTGGAGATAATATTTTTTCAAAGGTTTTCAAATAAAGCATCCTATCCTCTCAAATTTGCTCTCAGTTTTGGCAGAAACATGTTAGGTTCTGAAAAATATCTATATTATGAGGTCAAAGATAAGATTTTGGGGAAATACAAACTGAGCATACCAAGAAAAAAGCTTATTTTTCCAGGAGTATTGAACTAGCAACTATTAGAAAAGTATTCACCCAGTACAAAACATAACCTTTATGGAAGTTATTTATACTTCTTTCTTAGTTTCAGATTAATCACAAGAAGCTATCCAGTCCTTTCAACCTTACCTTTTAAAGCAACGTGAGAATTTCAACTATTTCCACTCAAGTCTATCTTAATTCTTACAATGTGTGTGATCAATTTTTCTGGTCCACCCAGCAACTTTGTTGAACTACAGATCATATCAATGCTAAATCAGGTAACTGTCCTGTCCTTCTACTGACAATATGCTATTTTGTGATGAAGCATGTTAATAATAGAAATAAGGCTTTTAAAGTAATTTCTCTGCACAGCTTTCTTAAGCAGTTAATCTTCATTCTGCAAAAAAAGAAAAATGGGTGGTGAATTTTTGGAAAACTTCTGTCAGAGGCCTGAGTTAGCCACTAACAACTGTATAGTAAATACATATAATTCTAGATTATGATTATTCTGGAGAATCAGATACTTTCTACTCTGAGATTTGACTTGAAAAGGCCTTTATTGGAAATATATTTGCTAATGTGAGGTATTTCTTTTAAAAATCACTCACATGATTTAACAGAACAGGACAGACTTTTAAAGCCATTCCATAGTATTACATAGAGTTATAGAATATTTAAATTCTCAGAGTTATTTTTAAAATTCTGTAGATAATGTATCATTTTTCATTAGTTTCTACCGATAATTTATTCATTTTAATTATGGATTAATAAATTAGTAGTTGAAATTAATAAAAAGCATAAAATAATTTTAATTTTTTAGGAATGCAGTGGAAAGTTTGAAGAATTTAAACTACCATCATTTAGAAGTAAATCTAAGCTACTGGAGGGTATGGATTTACAGATAATCTAATCTTAATTCAGGTGGAAAAATGCAACATTTGATGATGAACCTAAGCCTGGATTAATATGTATATCATTGCTGAAATGCTATAACCAGAGTTGTTTTGACATAATGGAGGTTGGACAAGATGGCCTCCACAGGTCCCTTCCAACCTCAACCATTCTGTGATTCTGTCATACTAATGACGACTAAAACCACTGAATGCAAGAAGCACTAGATTTTTTTATTTAGGTTATTAATGAGCATCCATGACAGTGGGTCACTCACCCAGGACAGTGGGTACTAATACTCTCTCAGTTACACTTTCAACTTTGCTAAACAATCAATAAAGAATTAATGTTCCAAAAATAATCGTCTCTGTCCTAAACCTGTCCTTTTTGATCAAGAGTGCTAACAAAGAGCATTGTGGGGTGGAATGGGGAGGGAAGGGAGATGAAAGGTTTTAGAGTATGTTAAGGTCTAAATTTGATTCAGTGTATCCTTTGCAGGTTCTCTTTTCCTTCTGCATATTACAATAAATACAGTTTTGAAAGTCACTTTATCAGGTTTTTTCATGGGGTTTATCCCATATCACCTATTAAAAGCATAATTTCTAAATTAGGTGTTAGAGATACTATTGCAATAATAATTGCAATAATAAACCTTTTACTCAGAAAAGGAGACAGACATCAACAAACATGCTCTGATGGCTTATTTTGATGTAATATCATTAACTGAACCCCATTTATGCAAGAGCATAATCAAGTTAAAAATGAAGTAGTAACCAAATGTATCTGACACTCTGGAAAAAGATAAAAATGATATTAATTTTTAAATGTCGTAAATATATATCAACATATGTCAAGCTATTTGAAAGTTACTATTATCAAAGAAACTCATATTAAAGACATCACAGAGATATCCTGGACAGAATTCAGGTTACACATTTTCCACTCGAGTGTGCAGAAAAACACTTAATCACTTATCTAGCTGTAGAATAAAAAGCTGTGTATCACTTTTTTGCCATAAAAGTCCAGCAGTAAATGAATGAATGAAATGCATTCAATTATTTCCCTATACTAAATGAAATAGTCTCATTACATATCATATATAAAAAAATAGACCAAGTTTCCACTATTTCCTTTCAGATCTGCATAAAAATAAAATTAAAAAAAAAATCCCTTGGTTTTATTGGCATACCTAAGCTTCTCATTCTTGAAGTTCAGCTGTAATTGTAAAAGACAAAGCTGGCTAATATCCAGCCTAGAAACAAAACCATGCAGAGTAATCTCAATAACAGTGATCATAGCCAAACTCATGGTGTCATTGTAATATATGTTAGCCAAGTACACTGCTAGCTATAACACATTCACTGAGCTTTTAGAGCCAGTAGGCACAACTTCAACCATGGTTTCAAATGCTGAAAGTTTGGGTGTCATTCAGTATCTCACTACTGAACACACTATTGTGTCTGAAAAATATTTTGAATTACTTACTAATTAAAAATATTTACTTAAGAAGAAGAGGACGATGTCCCTCTTCTATTTAGTTCCCGGATGTAATTTGTGAAGGCTGCCAATAACAGTTATAATCCAGCCGAGAGACACTTTACATTCTAAGGATATACTTTGTGAAAAGTGATGAGATAACACAAACATCAGTTCTGTCAAAGGCTAGTCAAACTGGTTTCATTTCTTCCACTACACTTTAATAAATGTAATAGCCTTCAGTTCTTCCATTTAGACGTAAAGTAAATAGATACATGACCACCTCTAATGCAATAATTCTGAACAGCACAAATCTATATTGTAACCACTGACTCACAGGGGGAGAAACAACTGGCAGTCCCTGAAAATATGTGTAGACATGACTTTGACTTTAATTATGGATCTGATTTAAATAACTTAATGGACTGGCAAAGAATTTTAGTTCTAATAAGTTTCAAATGTAGGTCCAGAACTTTTCTTAAGGCCAGTTTTGGCTCTAAGTTGACACCACAGGAATATAAAAGCATTACTGCACCATCTGTGAGTTACTTTGACATAAAGTATCGTAGTGAGGAAAACAGGTAAATTTCAAAAATCAAACCCTAGTCTGAAGACTGACTCAAAGAACTTATGGTATTCGTAACTGCCAATGAATTTCAGAAGGAAAACAGGGACTTGGGCAGGTGGTTCTTTTTACTTCTCCTTTCAGGGAACTGCACTGATCTTTTAAGAGGCCTTTGATCATTAACACTAAGATAAAGGAGGATTGCTACTTGGTATTGAATAAAATAGTTAGCTGACCTTATATTCCATTAAAAGTATAGAAGTCCAGCCTGGCTTTAGACTAAGCAGCTCATGCATTATAACACAGCTGTAGAATACCTTTTTTATGTTGTGGTGTTTTGCTACATTAATTAGTTTTTTCCTATTCACAGATCTGTACACTCACTTTGCAAGGAAGGTGTTGTGGTTTAGCCCCAGCTGAAACTAAGCACCACGCAGCCGCTCGCTCACTCCCCCTCGGTGGGATGGGGGAGAGAATCGGAAGAGCAAAAGTAAGAAAACTTGAGGGTTGAGATAAAAACAGTTTAATAGGTAAAGCAAGCAAAGCAAAGCAAGGAATTCATTCACTACTTCCCATGGTCAGGCAGGTGTTCAGCCATCTCCAGGAAAGCAGGGCTCCATCACACATAACGGTTACTTGGGAAGACAAACACCACCGCTCCAAATGTCCCCCCTTCCTTCTTCTTCCCCAGCTTTATATACTGAGCATGACATCATATGGTATGGAATAGCCCTTTGGGCAGTTTGGATCAACTGTCCTGGCTGCGTCCCCTCCCAGCTTCTTCTGCACCTGGCAGAGCACGGGAAGCTGAAAAGTCCTTGACTAGTGCAGCAACAACTAAAACATCTCCGTATTATCAACACTGTCTTCAGCACAAATCCAAAACATAGCCCCATACCAGTCACTATAAAGAAAATTAACTCTGTCTCAGCTGAAACCAGGACAGAAGGCCAAACATAAGAAATGTTTTCTGGTTGGTGGTTTTTTTTTTTCCATTTCATCTTCTCCATCTTTTCTGAGCATATCAGACAACATCATGTCTATTTGAGGCTACTGCAGGTATTAAGCAATTATAATTCTTCAGATGATTAATAAGAATACTGTAATTTTTTTAAACTTCATCATATTGTACAAACTGAAGTTAACATTCATATTAAGCGAAAGCTGCAACTCCAGTAGCTGAGTACCCTAATTTCGATTGTATTGTGTTGTATTGTATCGTACTTTATGTGATGTTACATTACGCTATTTTATTTTATTTTATTTTATTTTATTTTATTTTATTTTAAGTTTATTTTATTTTGGTTTATTTTATTTTAATTACTTCATGGACTACTTCCAGAATAAACTCTTATTATTTTTTTGCCCCTTACATATGAGAGAGATTCTCAAGGTGATAGTGGTTATTAACTGTGATGTAACTGTAGCTCTTTGATAGATACAACAATACATGTATGTGCATCTCATGCGCACAACACTTGACATATTCTCCCTTAAGACTATATATTTCTCCCGTGTTACCTGTGGTTCCAACTGAAGTTGTTAAGAGAAAAGACAGGATCTTTTCATGGTTTCCTGATAATTTAAATCAATGGTAGCTGAAGACTCCAAAAAGGGCATGTGATGGGACAGACAGGAACTACACTACCTGGAAAGAATATAGCTGGTGAAGGCTGACTTTTCGTATTCCGATAGGTGTGTGTGACTTATGAATGAGAAGTATTGTTACATTTAGCTTGACATAAGCAGAAACAGAACAAACCTTCTGTATGGAGTCAAATATTTTTGTTAGCAAACCTAATTGATCTAATCAAAATATAATGAGCAGTTATCAGTCTGGTTGCAATAACACTAATAATCATAACCCAAACTAATACAGAAAAAAGATAATAGTAGCCTTAAAATTACTAAACCAGACACTTTACTAACATCTATCCCTTTTCCCGGATGTTATGCTCACCCCCTGGGCATCCCTCTGGGTCCTCAGGTGGACAGTTTCACTCTCCCACAGGAGAAGAGGAGGATTACAAGCTTCCTGCATCCTCAGTGCTTCGCTGAGAGGAAGCTGATGCTCATGGAGGAATTTTCTTCCTCCTTGATCTTGGGCCCACTTAGGTTTATTTCTGTACATTTCCTCAGCATGGCCCACACCACTGATGGTATCGCACAGCCTCCGTGCACCCCGGGGAGGTGAGAGTCACCCATCCGCAGGCAGCCAGGGCAGTCGGTACTACCCAGACCAGGCACAGGTCCCAGGGCACTGCAGAGCCAGGGGGCTTCTGCTAGTGAGGCAATATCATATTTACTGGGCTGCAGCATTATTCCCATAGGATGGTAAGACATAATGAAAGGACATTCAAACAAAAGCTGGATCTTATTTAAAGAAATATAGTAAATTCTTGACTGTATGTTGGATACACATTTTTTCTCTCCGTTTTGAGTTTTGAGAACAAACGTAGCACAGTTAATAACTGATTCACTGGCATTCTTGAACTGCCACAGAGATTAACCATTGCATTCAGTTTTAACAGGCCCTCCTTAAAGACTCACCAAGCATACACAACAAAATCTTATCCAAATGCTAAAATTACAGTTGCCGTTAATCATAATGAGCACACATAGCAGTACAGTACAGAATATGAATGACTAGTTCTAAAGCCTGTTGCTCTCCAGTTTGCATCTGTGTTGGTCAACTGGTTGTAATTGGTGTTTCTAGCCCAGGGACCCCTGGTTTCATGCTGAGCCTGAACTTTCAAGGCCTCTGCTATAATCATGTGATTGTTCATTTGATATTCTTGAGGAGATGGCTGCTTAATAAGTTTTCCCATACGTGGTTTCTTGACAACCACAGCATATTTTAGTCCTGCATGACATAGATATTGTTAGAGGATGATCAGAAAGTCATGTTATGTAGCAATGGTAAAAACCATATAAAATATACTTCTACTTATATTTAACAGTATCTAATTACAGCAGTGTTATGTGTAAAGGTTTGATTTGATTCTTTTCAAATTATAACAGCACTCGGGTAATGCCACCAGAAACACTAGAGATAAGGTAAAGCATGGATCATTTGACAATGGTTCTAAAGGCAGGTCAATGCATTTAACAAAGAGAAGTTGAAATTCCCATGAGGAAACACAGTCTCTTAGTACAAAGTAAATATTGCAGATGACCTTAAAAACCTTTGGTGTGAAAAGATCATGGCACTCTGGCATTGTTTCAAAATGGAAATTAAGAGAATTAAATTAAAACTCTGTTTCAAGAGGAGTAGATAAGCGCAGATTTTTTTTTTTACTGGAAGTCTAATGGCTTCAGTTCATTTCATAGTGTTCAAACGGAAAATCTTTACAACTTTCAGAGGTAAACTTCCAAGTAAAGAAATTTCTACACTTAACAGTTAAAATTTTGCTAGCTATATGACAAAGACCTTAAAACCACCTGGTATTTCACTGGGGTCTTTGCTCCATGTTGGAGATGCATCATACATTGACAGGATTTAAGTTGAGATGTCTGGCTATGGTATGAGGACCAAAGGCAACTAAATCATGGATTTTTCATTAAATAGGGAATACTCTTATATATATAAAAAAATATTTCAGTCAGATTGCCTTCTCAGGAAACAAGGGATTTCTGAGCGCTCCACTCAGGAAGAGCTCCTCACTCATGTCTGGATGGTGTGATTTATCAGAAGTGCCAGCTGCCTAGTTTGTTGCAAAATCTGGAAAGGTTCTGAGAGAAACTTGTGTGAAATATGGTGAATTTAAATCCAGACTATTTTGAAATATGATGATAGTACTTGTTAGGACAGGGTAGATCAAAGAACACTCAAAAGAATTTACATTGACAAAAAGTATTTATTGATAATGCTCTAAGACAATGACATCAACGTTGCTGAGTGGCTTTGGTGAATCGCACCTAAAGTACAATGGAAAGCTGCTTCAGAGTATGTTTAAGCATTAGAAGTAGAAAGAGCAAAGAGTGCTTACCTGAACAAAGGCTTTTCATGTATTCATATTTCATGTGGGGGAAGCAAAGACAGTACTGACACAAGAATGTATTGGGAAAATTTGGTCAAAAAAAAGCATAGGCAGGACAGGAGAAGAAAGTCTCATATCCATTAGAGTAGTGAGGTTCTGAAACACACCTCCAGTGAAAGTAACGGGAAAACCAAACCTAATATTTCTTATAGTAAAATTTATGAATGGAAATATATCTAGGCTTGATGACCTATGCTCTAATCTTCTAAACTTTGACATAAAAAATTAGGATTCATCCTGCCTAATTTTTCTGGTCTAATTTTAATGCCTGAAATGATGGCATCTGTATCTAAGCTAATAATCCAAACTACTTTTTCAGTCAATGAATGAAAACAGGCACTTTCAAAATATGATTAATCTGATTTATTTTAAATGTCTGCTTTAGGATGAAATGAAACTCATTCTCAAAAATAATGCTTGTTCTGTTACTAATCTCTAATTTTTTTTCTTTTTAAAGGGCATTTAATATGAGATACATAGTAATAAAATGTTCTTCCTTTACACTGTAGTAACAGAGTAATGCCATAAATACAAGGTAAGTTTTCTTTCAAGCTGACAGAAAGGCCACTCTTGAAAGGGCTTTTTCAACCAACATGACATCAAGCTTTTGAGATTCACTTTGTCATTTCACGTTTTGTAACCTTCAACATTTCTTTTTTGCTTCTACTCTGTATGCATTTCTTCTTAAAAAAAATGCATTACGTTAATCTTTTCATTATAATGAATAAGTTTCCTGCAAGAAAGTACATTTTAATTTGCAAATTATTTGCAAGGAACCTTTTCCAACAAAGACCTGAACAGCCTTTTTGGTGAGAGTTTGTGCAATTTTCCATTTTCTTTAAAATGAATATCTAGAAGATGAATACCCCATAAAGCCTTCATATGCCCTATAACTTTTTAAATGTAATGTGTTTTGATTGGTTGATCATCTTCTATTTTATCCTCAGAAGTTGTAAGAGCTATGGAAGCAGGGTACATGAGCACCCATTAAAATAAAGAACACTGAAAAGGTCGAAGTAGCACTAGGCTGTTCGCTTTTTACACAGTGTTTGTTGAATTAAAAATCTCATTCTTGCAGTAATGGGTATTGCTAGAGGAAAAAGTGCACAAGTAACACAATCTAAAAAATTCCAATCCTCATGAGGTCTAGTTAATACAGTTTCAAACAAAAGAAATAACACTGCTCCTGACTTAAACTTTATTTTATGTTGTTTCCTAAGAAAATCTTATTCGCATTTCAATAAAATTGATTTACATTGTGATAACAAAACACAAACATGAAAGAAATAGTTGCAAAAAGGTTTCTTACAAACATAGAACATTAGACTTCATAACTGAGTGGTAATTCTATTTTTATATATTTGGTTAAACAACATTGTGCTTCTAAAACATTCCTGAATATTCATATGCTATTTTACATGTTTTAATGCTTCTGTATGCTGAAAGAATATGGTGTGTTTCCTCCCCTTATATAAAAAAGATCAAATAGGTCTTTGCCTGCATTTTTCCTTTATTTGGACTTACCAGTAGATATGGGGAAATTTTTGTAATAGTAGTAGTATAGGAGAATTCCTGATTCTAGGAACAACAGTTCTTTCTAGACTTAATATTGAGTTCTCGAGTGGTAGGGAAAGATTAATTTGGGTTTTTTTTTAATTCCTATATATGCTTCAGTTCCACACAGAGGCAGATAGACTCTACCCCTAAATAATTTTGATGAGCTGTCAGCTGACAGAGATGGAATTTAAATTATCACTATCAGTTGCTCAGGTTTTATATGAAGAATATTCAGTGCATACTGTTTAGCAGTATTTCAGCTGCAATGTATTTTGTTCTGGCCTAAAGCCAAGGAACATTTAAACATATGGGCAAGATAATTAGAACATTTCAAAATCTGCCACTTTAGAATCATAATACCGGTGGATTAAACTGACCAATTTTTTCTGACCTATAGCAATACTCTGCATTATGCTATTAGAACAGAACTGTAGCAAGACTTTACTTTTTTACCTGCCAAGGTTCTAATGAGACATTAACTTCAGAAAACATTTTAGTACATTATCAAAATAGAAGATGAAATAGGAAAAACCAGACATTTGCTAGAGTAAACAGTAAGCTATCACAGAAAAGTGCAATATACCCAATTTCAAAGCATGAGAATAATTTTGTTATGAATAAATAAACAAGCTGTCCTCTTTGCCAGTAGTTCCACTCAGCATCATTAGACAATTTTAAAGTAACTGCATAAGTCAAAGTGTCAGGCCCTTAAAGTTTTTGTCTATGAACATATAAAAGCTCAAATCATGCAGAAAAATTGAAGGTGTGAAAATTTCTGAATCTCAGCAAGCCTTCAACAAAAAAAAAAATCAAGTACAAAGCTGAAAACCCATCTCTAACGTTCAATTTTGACCTTGGTGTGGACAGTAATATCATTAATAGTTCACTTCTGGTCTGCTCATGATGGGATGTTATCATGGGTCACAGCCTTGGCCTCTGACATTCAAAGTCAGCTTTCTCAAATGGCAGTGTAATCCCACGTGGAGATACATTAAAAGTTTGTAGAAGATTTTGCTAGAAATAAAAGCTACAAGGTAATTCCCCCTACAAGTAACAGCTGTTTGTCACCCACTGATTTTGGTCTTATGCTAGTCGCCATGCTAACAGCTTGCTGATGATTTCTGAAGTTCAGAGGTTATGCAGAAAGAGATGGGGATTAGTAGCAAACTTGTAGCCAACAAAGGGGAGAAAAAGGGATTTCAAATTACATTGTGTACACTGGAATTTTCACAAATAGTAACTGCGTACTTTTTACAGATTATTGCTACTCGTTCCTGTTCAATATTGTAAAAGTGTCCTAGCAATCAGTGAAGGTGTGTTTATTAAACTGCTCTGGAGAGCTGTTGGCTGATGCACTGCTGCAAATTTTTATCTGCCTATCAAGAATTTACTAAAACTAAAGATAGTATTTTAACTATGACAGGAAGTTTGCAACCTGAGAAGCCATTTAACAACTTGCAAAATGGAAGAAAAACAGTGGCAAGGTTGAGAAATCCCTTTTATCCCGGGTGAACATGAAAGAAAGCAAGGTAAATTTTCAGCAGTAGTGGCTTGTCCAGAGAGCAAGGTGTTTTAAGACAGCCTAACCTTAGGCTACTGCTTTCACGCTGGCGCTGTGCCTGCTTCAGAAAGACCTGTGTCAGACCTCTCTCCCACTGCTAACATTGAGGATTTTGGAGGGCTGTTAAAGGGCACCCATGTCCAGCTTTAAGGATTAACAGTGCTGATGGGAAACAGATTGGTTCAAACTCACAATTCTCTCTGGGGCTGAAGTATAAATGCTATGGAATGTAAACAAATTATTTAGCTATTAAACAAGCAGCCATGGGAAGTTACCACAATGCATTTTATGGATGATAATCAATAATGGAAATATTAAAAAATCACAACAAGGGTTCGCAAGGTGATGTAGCTCAAATTGAAGTTACATAACATCACTGTGGGCCTGTATGTACTTTCACATACATGCACTTGCTATCTTCTAAAAAGTAGATCTGGTTTGTGAGTGCTGACACCTAGAGCCCATATAATCAGAACCACTTCCATTTCTGGAAATCTTTTTTTCCCCTTGATCCAACAAAGGATCTTCTGTTTCTGTGCAGCATTGGAATAAGATCTTACAAATGGCATTGACTATGATCTCAGACAGGGTGGTGTGTTAAACCAGAATATTTTATTTAAACCTCTGTCCAAACGAACGTGTGAGAAGCATATACAAGCTGCCACTACCAGACAGTCTTCCTAGGTTTGCCCACTTACTGTGAACTGTCTTCTCAGTGCATCTATGTTCTTTCCATTTTTTCAACACAATTCAAAATCTTAAAGGGCCAAGACACTCTCAATTCAGTTTTTAAACTGAAATACAAGTTACACTTATATTAAAAAACCTGAAATATATAGTATAATTTATGAATACCGCAGAAACATTTTATTGATATCTTGTTTAGATTGCAATTAGCATATAATTCTCCAGTTTTTTTTCAGAGAGCATTACAAACCAGATCTTTTTTTTTAAGTCTACATGGTATTTCAACATTTGTTTCAGTAATCAATGAATATCAATTAGCTGACTAACTTTAAGTATATTACATTGAATTGTATGCTATAAAATCAATAATTGAAGTCATGAAACTTATTTAATATCCAGTATGAGAATTCATTATACTTCATCAAAGGCGCTTATTCAGTATGAGTATTGAAGAGTACTGGAAAACAGCCTGAAAGCCCTGCTAACATTAAGATCCAACCAGTTAAGAACCAACCCAAAGTTATTCTAGTTTTTCTAATATCAGTATATTAGAATAATGTATCAACAAGCATTTTCCAAATATTATATAGCCTATTAGTATCCCTCTCTGTTTAACTTCATTTAATGAAAGAATCCTTCTATATTAGTAGATCAGAAAGAAGGATAAACTCAAATGTAAAAGGAATAGGGATCCTATCAGCAAACAAGTGAGATTCAATTTTGCCTTCCAATATGCAGGGCTGAGTTGTGATTCTGAATCTTATTGATACAGGAATGCAAGTCTAAGATGAAAATGTAGGTAATATAGACAGGCTTTTAGAATGCTAATCTACAAAATGCTGGTAGATTTCCCTATACAAATTTTCCTCCCAAAAATGACCCGTTACTTACTCTCACTATCTTGTTTGAATTTAAATTTAGATCTTTTTTGAAAGCTATGTGTTTCCTTTTTGTTTTACATTTTCCAGTCTTTCTGCTCATTTAATTTCCATAGGTAGGTTAAAGGGTTTTACAAAGCCAGAACTTACACTGAAATTACACAAGAACTTACACAAGAAAGTTGTAATTAATCATATTTTTGTAACAGAATGTCTGTGCAAAGACAAAGTTTATGTTCATAATCATTTATGCTTGCAGATTCACGAAACATCACCATAGCTGTGATAAATTTAATCTAACAAAAGAAGTGTAAAATCAAGAAAGCTGAGATTTTTTTTCCTGTAAAAATTCCACAGAAAGCGCTGTTTTCTGTAGTGAAGCAGAAGGAGTAGAAAATGCCATCTCTTTCCCAAAGAACAGACAGTTTGAATGAAATACAATTTCTGTCTGAAATCAGATGACAACAGCTGCTACACTGGGATGACCATTCTTACTAATAGAGATTAATATGTCCAATCTGAAAATACTAAAGAAAAGCATTGCAACATCTTCTCTATGATATACCTTTTCAGATTTCATATCTAATCAAGTTGAAACTTTGAATATACCAGAAGAGCTGGGAAAAAAACCCCAACAAACAAAGGGAATTAATAAGAGAGCATTAAAATCAGTAAATAACCCAAAAGAACAAGAGTCTGGAAACTTTCACAGGCAGTTCAGAGGCACAATCAGAATTCAAATGAGCCAGTAATATTTACAGGCAAAACCACTGAGCTATCTCCAATGCTGAGTTTGAATAGTTTTATAGTTCAAGTTGCACCATTTCTAAAGCTCTCACCAAGGTTTAAAATATGACTAAGGTAATTTACCTCCCAATATGGCATTAAATTTAGCAGTTCTTAATGATCACATATAATCCATTTAATTTTGGTGAACTGCAGCAGTGTAAGTGAAAATTGAGGGAAGACTGATATAATTATACACTACCAATAACCAGATTATTTTAAGAGGCTGTCAAAAAGATTTAAAATGTAAAGATTTTCTAAAGCCGTCCTGGAACAGTATTTAATAGGGATCTTTCTTTGTTCAAAGAAAGTTTTTTTTTTCCTCTTCTTAGCTCAAAGATAAAATAAAATAACCATAAAGAGAGCTAAATTTTATTAAGTAACAAAATATTATTTATCAAAACAACATATATCATAGAATTATAGAATAGTTTGGGTTGGAAGGGACCTTTAAAGGTCATCTAGTCCAACCCTCCCTTGCAATGAGCACGGACATCTTCAACTAGATCAGGTTGCTCAGAGCCCCGTCCAGCCTGACCTTGAATGTTTCCAGGGATGGGGCATCTACCACCTCTCTGGGCAATCTCTTCCAGTGTCTCACCACACCCATCATAAAAATTTCTTCCTTATATCTAGTCTAAATCTACCCTCTTTTAGTCTAAAACTACCATCCCTTGTCCTATTGCAGCATGCCCTGCTAAAAAGTTTGTCCCTATCTTTCTTATAAGCCCCCTTTAAGTACTGGAAGGCTGCTATAAGGTCTCCCCGGAGCCTTCTCTTCTCCAGGCTGAACAACCCCAACTCTCTCAGCCTTTCCTCATAGGAGAGGAGTAGAGGGGCACAATCACCTCCCTTGACCTGCTGGCCATGCTTCTTTTGATGCAGCCCAGGATATGGTTGGTCTTCTGGGCTGTGAGCGCACATTGTTGGCTCATGTCCATCTTTTCATCCACCAGCACCCGCAAGTCCTTCTCTGCAGGGCTGCTCTCAATCCCTTCATCCCTCAGCCTGATTGATACTGGTGGTTGCCCCGACCCAGGTACTCTGGGATGCCTCTTGTCAGGTCACATAGACTTAGGTATGTTCAGGTTCCGCAGGTGGTCTCAAACCTCATCTTCTCTTACAGTGGGAGGAACTTTGCTCCCCCAGTCCCTGTCTTGCGGTCCATCCGCTTTGAGAGGTGTGGGAAGAGAGCCTGCCAGTTGAAGACTGAGGCAAAAAAGTTGTTGAATACCTCAGCCTTGTTGTTGTCTGTTGTTACCAGTTTGCTGGTTGTGTTCATTCGGGGGGGGTACACTTTCTTTGACCCTCCTTTTCTGGATTACATACCTGTAGAAGTCCTTCTATTATTCTTTGTGTCCCTTGCCAAGTTCAGCTCCAGCCATGCCTTGGCCTTACTGACCCTACCTCTACGCAACCGAGCAACATCCCTATACTCTTCCCAGGATACCTGTCCCCGCTTTCACTCTCAACCAATATATTTTAATTCTATTTTGAACAATGTCATAAATAAGGAAAAGAAGAAAAAAAAAGAAAAGAGAAAGGAGAAGAATGTGGAAAGAGGAAAAGAAAGAGGGGAGAAGGAAGAATTGGATGGAGAGTGATTCAGGATTTTTACTGTTTAGCTGATTTCTACAGAACTATATTTTCCTTTGAAATTTGAACTTGCAGCTTGGCATTCATTATAGCACAGTGCTAAACTTACACATTGATACATATTGATCTTTTTGTTACTTTTTGTACTCGGTGCAGGTGCCGAGGTGCTGACAGCAGGGGCTGCAGGGGCGGCCCCTGTGAGGAGCGGCCGGGGCTGCCCCGTGCCGGACACAGCCGGTTCCAGCCGGCTCCAAGGGCCCCACCGCAGGGCCCAGCTGAGCCCCTCAGCCACGGGCGGGCGCCTCGGGGAAAGCCTGGGGAAGGAAGGGCAAAACGCTGCCCGGCAGCCGGGGCTGAGGGAAACAGGGTGAGAAACAGCCCTGCGAGCCCCGAGGGGAGAGCAGGAGGAGGGCAGGAGCTGCTCCAGGCGCCCCGGCAGAGAGGCCCCTGCGGCCCCGGCAGAGACCCCGGTGGGGCGGGTGTTTCCCTGCAGCCCGCGGGAAGGCCCCAGGCTGGAGCAGGGGAGGGGGTGAGGAGGAAGGAGCGGCAGAGAGGAGGTGTTGCGGACTGACCGGAGCCTGGTATTCCCCATCCCCTTGTGCCGCTGGGGGGGAAAAGATGGAGGAGTCAGAAGTGAAAGATTGAAGGTCAGCCTGGGAAAAGGGGGGGAAAGGGAGAAGGTGTTTCATTTTTTTTCTGTTTGTTACCTTCCTACTATATTTTTAATTGATAATACGTTAAATTGCTTTTCCATAAGTTGAGTCCGTTGTGCTCAGAATGGTAACTGGTAAGTGATGTCCCTGTCTTTATCTCCACACACAAGATTTTATCTCATTTTCCCCCTCTGTCCTAGCTGAGGAGGGGGAGTGAGAGAGCTGTTGGGTGGGCATGTGACAGCCGGCCAAGGCACCACACTTTTTAAAATTGTTGACTTACTGTATTGTAAGTATGTGATGAAACCTGTTGGAAGGAAAAGATTGAATGGCCCAAAACTGCCTTTGTTTTTCATGGTATTTTGGATGGATGTAAGTAAGGGAGTTAGAAAGGACAAGGCCTGTACTTTTTTTTGCAAAGAGTGATGAAATAAATAGTTAGAAAAACTTTTGGGATTTATTGTAACAGATAATAAGTGCTCATGAGCTAGAAGATGTAGCGGTTTTATAAACAGCATAGTGATCCATCTAAGCTTGAGTTGGCTCAGATATCAAGAAGTATTACGTTCAAACAGGGATCTTATGTACCCAGTATAGGAATAATATATCATGAATTCCAATATTTTCCAATATTTAATACTTACTTTAATTGTTGTAACATTTACAGTGCAGTGCCACTTATATACACTTGAAAATCAACTTTTTAAGATGGCAGTGTGTATTTCAACTGTATCAATTATTGGTCACTTCTTTCCTAAAATTAAATCCAGACCTCTGCTCTTCAATGAAAGTACCTTGATTTTCAGTTACCGTGCATAGTAACAAAATGTATTTCGGTTGCATTTTAGCAAATGTCTGGGGAAAAAATCGTAACTGTTACTGTTGCTTCTAAATTTTCAAGGGAAAGACATGCCCTCATTATATTAATGATATAACAGTAGACTAAAACACTAAGCAATACTGAAAAAAACCCCAACAAAAAACAATTACATACAAGCTGGTGGAAAAATGTAGTTTTTATTTAGGAAATATACCTTCAGATTTCAAGTGGTCAAGAATCCCTTATGCTCAGCCTGATCTTTATGCTTAAAGGCATCTCCTGGCACTAACAACACAGAACCCAATATGAACACAGAAACAACAGAGGCTCTGACTCTGTTATCCATGTTTCCTAAGGGTACTTCCTCATTCTACTCTATAAAACACCAGCCTGTGGCTATACTGCATACAGAGAAAAGGTAGCTTCTCTTGCAGAAAAACAGAATGTGTGAAGTATATGAAGATTTAACCAATTTTGGTGTCCAGTAGAGTCATGAGTTGGATTTCACATCAAATCTCTGCTCAAGGAAAATGTCAGCCTATTTGATTTACTGTAGCTGACAGATGAATATGTAAATACATACAGAAATTACTAGAATCTTGAATTTTATTCATGCTATACCCACTTGCTTAAAGAACTAAAAAATAAAAATTAATAGGTGATAGTCATATAAAATGCATGTTTCTTTTCTAAAATCAGGAACTAAATATTCAAATTCCTTAGTACCACACAGATGCTAAATACTGAATGGGTTATCAGAACATTTTTGAAACAACCATTTCACCATAACTAAAAATGTCTGTATAGCTGCATAATGATGCCACAGTTCTAAGAAATAAAACTGGACACAGGAACTAAAAGTGAAACACATTTTTTAATAGAGTAGAAATGTGCCTTATCCTTCAGTTACTTAGGTATGTTGACTTACAGCATTTAAATGAAATATCATAGAACACAATCACTTAGATCACAGTTACCAATTACTCTAGAGCAAATATAACTGGTGAAAAATGATGAAAGATCTAATTCTGTAAATCTTTATTTATAATTGATTTTTAAGCTACTGTGTTATAACTTCAGCTCCTCAGATGACAGGGAAGGAGAGGAACAAACAAAGATACAGGTGCTCTTTAAGAATTCAGATCCCATCACGGCTTAGACCTAGATTACTCTCATAGCTAAAGACTACCTCTTCATGGTAAAGTGGTTGTAATAATGAGTAGTATGTAAAACTTACATGCTCTGGGTTTTTTACTATGCATTTTTTCCAGCATTCTGCATTATGTGTGTAGACTAGTTCAGATTGTAAACATATATGAAGAAGAATTACAGTAAGCTGTATAGTGATTTGTGTAAGAATGGGTCACATTTCACCTGTAACAAAAAAAGGGAACATGATGTTTTCTTAAACTGCATCTAGGATAACCTTTGTGGATGATAACGACTAGAGAATGCATTGGTCATTACTAAATTAATTAAGAATTGGGTAATTGTCAAATTTCTGCAACTGTCAGCTGAAGAAAACAATAATCAAATGAAAGTATTTCAAACAGGTTCTGCAGGGCCTGAACTACTGCTATTTAGTATTTTTAATCGGTGATCTCAAAATAAATATTAAAGTCGTGACTGGGAAGATTTATATATGCCATAAAAGTTAGTGGAATGAAATGTAGTGAAGAGAACACAGTGAAACAAAACTGGATTTGTTTTGTTTGCCTGGAAGTTATGACTGGATTGTGGCTATCACTGGCTACAGGCCATTCAGAAGGGACAGGTGGGAAAGGAGGGGCAGAGGTGTTGCCCTCTATATCAAGAAATGGATAGAGTGTGAAGAGCTGTCCCTGAAGAACAGCCACAAGCAGGTCGAAAGGTAAGAATTAGAAACTGAGGCAACAAAGGGAACCTTGTGGTTGGTGTCTACTACAGGCCACCTGATCAAGGAGAACCTACTGACGAAACCTTCTTCCTCCAGCTATGGGAGGCTTCATGCTCGCAATCTCTTGTCCTGCTGGGGGACGTCAGCCACCCTGACATCTGCGGGAAAAGTAGCACGGCAAGCTCTAGGCAGTCCAGGAAACTCCTGCAGTGCATTGAGGATAACTTCTTAACCCAGGTAATAGACACCTGTACCCGAGGGGATGCAATACTGGACCTGATGGTCACCAATGCAAGTGAGCTCATCAGTGACGTCAAGATTGGAGGCAGCCTAGGCTGCAGTGATCACGCGTTGGTGGAGTTCACAGTCCTGAGGGATATGGGACAGGTGAGGAGTATAGTCAGGACCCTACATTTTAGGAAAGCAAACTTCCAGCTCTTCAAGGAGTTAGTCAGTAGGACCCCCTGGGAAATGGTCGTCAGGGACAAGGGAGCAGAGCAGTGCTGGCAGATCTTTAAGGATGCTTTCCATAAAGCGCAAGAGCTCTCAGTCCCCAGATGTAGGAAATCAGGCAAGGAAGGGAAGAGACCAACATGGCTGAGTTGAGACCTGCTGGTCAAACTAAAGGGCAAGAAGGAACTGCACAGGCAGTGGAAGCAGGGACAGGTAACCTGGGAAGAGTATAGGGAGGCTGCCCGCTTGTGTAGGGATGGGTTCAGGAATGCCAAGGCACAGCTGGAGCTGAACGCAAAGGGACACAAAGAATAACAAGAAGGGGTTCTACAGGTATGTCAGCCAGTAAAGGAAAGTTAAAGAAAGCGTACCTCCACTGATGAACAAGAATGGTGACCTAGTATCAACAGACAAGGAGAATCAACAACTTTTTTGCTTCAGTCTTCTCTGCCAACTGCTCTCCTCACCCCTCCTGAGTCAATGGACAACATGTTGGGGACTGGGGGGTAAAGCCCCTCCCACTGTAAGGGAAGATAAGGTTCATGACCACTTGAGGAACCTGAACATACGTAAGTCTATGGGACCTGATGAGATGCATCCCCGAGTCCTGAGGGAATTGGCTGATGTAGTTGCCAAGCCACTCTCCATGACATTTGAAAAGTCATGGCAGTCAGGTGAAGTCCCTGGTGACTGGAAGAAGGGAAACATTGTGCCCATCTTTAAAAAGGGTAGAAAGGATGACGCTGGGAACTACCGACCTGTCAGCCTCACCTCTGTGCCTGGGAAGATCATGGAGCGGATCCTCCTAGAAGCTATGCTAAGGCACATGGAGGATAGGGAGGTGATATGAGACAGCCAGCATGTCTTTACCAAGGGCAAGTCCTGCCTGAACAACCTAGTGGCTTTCTATGACAGAGTTACCACATCAGTGGACAAGGGAAAAGCAATGGATGTCATCTATCTGGACTTCTGTAAAGCCTTTGATACGGTCCCCCATAACATCCTTCTCTGTAAATTGGAGAGATACGGACTTGATGGGTGGACTGTTCAGTGGATAAGGAATTGGTTGGATGGTCACATCCAGAGGGTAGTGGTCAATGGCTCAATGTCCAGATGGAGATCAGTGACAAGTGGTGTCCCTCAGGGGTCCATACTGGGACCAGTGCTGTTCAGTATTTTCATCAATGACATTGACAGTGAGATCGAGTGCACCCTCAGCAAGTTTGCAGATGACACCAAGCCGAGCGGTGCAGTTGGCACGCCAGAAGGATGGAATGTCATCCAGAGGGACCTGGACAAGCTGGAGAAGTGGGCCTGTGTGAACATCATGAGGTTCAACAAGGCCAAGTGCAGGGTCCTGCACCTGGGCTGGGGCAATCCTTGGTTTCAATACAGGCTGGGGGATGATGTGATTGAGAGTAGCCCTGTGGAAAAGGACTTGGGGGTACTGATGGATGAAAAGCTGGACATGAGCCGACAATGTGCGCTCGCAGCCCAGAAGGCCAACCGTATCCTGGGCTGCATCAAAAGAAGTGTGGCCAGGAGGTCGAGGGAGGTGATTCTGCCACTCTGCTCTGGTGAGACCTCACCTGGAGTACTGCGTCCAGCTCTGGAGCCCACAGCACAAGATGGACATGGACCTGTTGGAGCAAGTCCAGAGGAGGGCCGTGAAAATGATCCGAGGGCTGGAGCACCTATCCTGTGAGGACAGGCTGAGAGAGTTGGGGTTGTTCAGCCTGGAGAAGAGAAGGCTCCGGGGAGACCTTATAGCAGCCTTCCAGTACTTAAAGGGGGCCTATAGGGAAGACAGGGAGAGACTTAGCAAGGCCTGTTGTGACAGGACAAGGAGCAATGGTTTTAAACTAAGGGAGGGCAGATTTAGGCTGGATTTAAGAAAGAAATTTTTTACAGTGAGGGTGGTGAGGCACTGGAACAGGTTGCCCAGAGAGGTAGTGGAGGTCCCATCCCTGGAAACATTCAAGGTCAGGTTGGACGGGGCTCTGAGCAGCCTGATCTAGTTGAAGGTGTCCCTGCTCTTGCAGGGGGATTGGACTAGATGACCTGTAAAGGTCCCTCCCAATCCAAAGCATTCTATGATTCTATGATAAGTGATGCACTTAAATAGCTTTTACTCTGTACAGCCATATGTACAATTATAAATCTAGAAACAAGGAATGCAAGGCGTACCTACTTAATGAATGACTGTTTCTTATGCAGAGTATTTGTTTTCTTAGAAGGTTTTGGAAAACTGATTGACACAGTTTAGTGACTTTATTGCCCTCTAGCCCAACTGCAGAATAAAAAGTTACATTAATGTAATACTAAATCATGATCTATTAGAGGCTGGAACAGCAGGATGGACTAGAACAAGCTCTGTGCATGCTAGAACATGTCAACCACATTTATATGATAGTTGTTTATTGCATTTGGAATCATCTTAGTGGCCGTGCATTTCTTTCGTTACCTTATCTCGTGTGACATTTGTCACTCATGACAAGGAGGCTTACATCTAATTTACACACCTTGTGGACAGTCTTAGTGTCTGTGCAAAGAGCCTGTTTCTGGGTTTTTTTGTCATTAATTTTTTAATGAGCTGCTTTAGTAGCGAGACCTTTGGCTGGTAGCAAATTTCTGTAAGAAACGTTAGTATAACGAACCCTGGGAATAAAAATACAGAGTAATATTACAATGCTTTGGCGTGCAGTGACAGTGACTCTGAAAAGAACGTAGAGGCCATAACAGACAAACCTGAATATGACATAGTAAAGCCTTTGTGTGATACCGTGATATAAAAAAAAAAAAGTTAGCTTTCTGAATAGGGGAGTACTGACCTACCAATGACCCACACACATGCGTTATTGGAATGGATTTTGGAACATTATACTTTTCTGGTGTCCTCATTTTAAGAGGGTGTTGAAAAAAGGGCATGCATGAGAGCCATGAAAATGAGTCTCTAGGTAAATAAACCTTTCCTTGAAGAATGGACAGAAAACAATCTATTTAGCTTTTAAAGAAGAACTTAGTTGCAGTGTACAAACATATCTATGAAGGAAGTGTACTAGAGAGTACTGGGATATTTCATTTATCAGAAAAAAAAATATAACAGGAACCAGTGGCTTGAACCTGATACGCAGTAGAATCATAGAATCATAGAATGCTTTGGATTGGGAGAGACCTTTACAGGTCATCTAGTCCAATCCCCCTGCAAGAGCAGGGACATCTTTAACTAGATCAGGTTGCTCAGAGCCCCGTCCAACCTGACCTTGAATGTTTCCAGGGATGGGGCCTCCACTACCTCTCTGGGCAACCTGTTCCAGTGCCTCACCACCCTCACTGTAAAAAATTTCTTTCTTAAATCCAGTCTAAATCTGCCCTCCCTTAGTTTAAAACCATTGCTCCTTGTCCTGTCACCACAGGCCTTGCTAAAAAGTCTGTCCCCAGCTTTCCTGTAGGCCCCCTTTAAGTACTGGAAGGCTGCTATAAGGTCTCCCCGAAGCTTTCTCTTCTCCAGGCTGAACAACCCCAACTCTCTCAGCCTGTCCTCATAGGACAGGTGCTCCAGCCCTTTTATAATTTTTGTGGCCCTCTTCTGGACTCGCTCCAAGTAACTTGTTTCCAGTAAACTGGAAACATCATTTATCTTTTTAACCAAGAGGGTGATAAATCCTGGACAAAGGAAGATGTGAAGGGAAATGCACTCTCTGTCTATTAATATATTAATTAAAATTGTATGCCTTTTTGGATAATAAGCTTTAGTTAAACAGAAGTTACTAGCCTCCATCAAATGATTTGTGGGGAACTCCAAGGATATCCATGAAAATGAAAATGCATAGGGATGTTTCTGTGTTAGGAAGGTGAAAGCAACATTACCTTTTCCACAATGTGAATAAACTTAAATACATATATATCAACATAAGTGTACACACGTGATAAGAATACATGTCTTTATCAGCTTTTATCAATTTACAGTACTGGTTTTCTAGGGCCAAACAAAAGGCATTGAAAATGATTTTGCTACTGCCTTGTTTCATCAATGTTCAGAAATCCTGCTTGTTTCATGATTTTTCAGAAATCCTGATACTTATACTGTGTTTTCTTGCCTCCTCCCCTGAGAAGAAGAGAGGCCGTACAATAGCGGGACCCTGTTTATCTCTAAGATGACTAGATCACCTGGTCTTTGCTCTACCTTTCTCATTAATCTCAGGGAAACACAAGGACTGATCCTTTATTTCTTGAGTGGGCACATGGTCTCAAGGTTTAGGGTTGTGTAGTCTTTGACCATCAACTCAGTCTTCACTGGTTTTAATCACTATTATAAGCATTTTATATGTCACAATACAAATTTTATTAACTTCCTTTCCATGGTAGTGCCTCTTCAGTTTCTGAAAGAATTCCCTAGCGGCAGATAAGAGGGCAGCAGTTACTCCATTGCTTTAAAGAAAGGCTGATTAGAAGGCTTTCCTAACAAAACAAATACATAAAGTTATTATTTTATTGTGTATATGGCATATATATGTTAGGTATATATACTGCAAAGTTAGTAATAACATTAGAAATAAATAGAACTATATTTTATCCAGAAAAGTGGATGTTACACAACAGAAAAGAGAAAAGAAAGCGTGACAAACCCATCATATATTGCAAATATTTACAACTACCATTTTTATGTTTGCTTGTGATCTCTGTAATTAGTCAAATGTTTTTTCATGTTTCGGGATGACTACCTCTCAGATTACAGAAATGTTATGGCCATTAATAAGATACTTTAGTTATACATTTATAACTGTTCACATGCATTAGTGAGTGGAGTGAGTGTCATTTCTCCATTACACTAATGTGAGCAGATGTGCAAAGAGTCTCATGATTTAACACCAACATTTCAAAAGCTTGTTTTCAAAACTGTATATTTACATTAGTGCATTATTTTTCCCAAATAATAAATCTTGTTTCAAGGTCATTTCTGTCTACCCCTTCCTGTGTAAACATGACCTCAGAACTTTGTTTTAAAACGTTGTAGAATTTAAATGCTGCAAATTATGTAAATGCTGTAAAATGCTGTTTTAAAATGCTCCCCACCCATACTGTTTAAGGAAGGTAGATTGTTTAGGGCAAGAATTGTGTTATGTATGCACTTTGATTTATTCTGAATCTGGGCTGTACTTCACAACAGGAACCTCATAGTCACTTAATCAGCCTTTAAAAGCACTGCCTCTTCACTAAAATAAATGTACTATATCTGGACATATTATGCATACAAAAAAATCATCTCTCAAGTAGGCATTACTCCCAATAATATCAAAGTGTTAGCACATTGCCACTTACTGTAGAAGTGGTATCTACAAGTCATTGGTCATTCATTTGGGGTGAATTCACATGGGAAAGCTTTTTTGGTTTTTTTTACATCCATCTGTTCAGATAGATTCTACAGATTGTGCTTGTGGTTCTGGCTGTCAGAGAACAAGAAGGCTTAGCAAATATATCTAATATACTTTAAAAGTAGTTTGGAAACGATTTAAGAACATGGAGAAATGTGTAGGCTCCAGGCAATCTAGTACCTTAGAGAATGTACCCATCCCAGAGCTGTAAACTCCAATAAATCATATTGTGAACATACTGTAAACATTTTCATTGTTCCAGCTGGCAAAATGTTTTTTCATGCACACAATATAGGCCCTGTTTCCGGCACATTTTTTGCTCTTGACCAAAAGGACACAATTACTTTTTCTAAACAGTGTTTAGATTCTGTGTTGCATTTTTTGCATTCACTTAAAATATGATACTCCCTTTTTGACAGCGTCACAGTGAAGCTGAAGAACAAACAATGAGTAACTAGAATCAAAATGTACAAATGGGCAGTTAAAATACAATACAAACAAAAAATAAAAACCTGTCCCACATAAAGATAATCAGAACTAGTTAGCGGTGGTGTGAACATAAATGGAAAAAAAGTATTTTTAAAGATCTCTTTCCTCCAAAGTTGCATTGAGTCTTGCCCATGGAAAAGACCCTAAGAGAACTCTCCTTATTGACTATGCTACAGAAGTTCTTTCTTTGTTAGTAGTGGATAAGCAACATGGAACTGCATAACTACTGTTACCTCTTGGACCAAAATTTAATTGGTGAGTGACTTTCAATTTTGATTCATTATTTGGAGATGCTGACACATACAGGGTTTTATAAGTTTAGTCACGCGTGTAAGAAACAAGACAAAAGATGAAGTGAATGAGAGTAGAAGTTAGAACTTTATAGTGAAATCAAAGAGAAAATAAAGCACAGATACAGAATAGTATTTAATCTTGGTGCATAGAGCAGACTGAGAGAAAGAAGATGTTAGGGCCTTGAGGGCACTGTTAGCTGTTGCTGTCCCTGCCTGGCAAAGGACCCCATTTCAGCACCCCTAGGGCCATCAGTCCCTGATATCATCACAGAAGGCAATCACATTAGTCAGTCATGGTTTACCCTTGGTAAATCCATTTTGACTATTCCCAATTACCTTATTGTCCTCCTTGTGCTCAGAAATGTGTTCCCAGAGGACTTGTTCCATGATTTTCCCAGGGGCCAAAGTGAGGCTGAATGGCATGTAGTTCCCTGGATTTTTGGAGGTGTTACAACATTTGCCTTTCTCCGAACATTAGGGGCACCACCCACATCTCCATGACCTTTCAAAGATGATAGAAAGCAGACTTGCTAAGACATCTGCCTCCTCCCTCAGTACCCTCGGATGTAGCCCATCTGGCCCCATGAACTTGTATAGATTGAGTTCTTGCAAATAATCTCTCCCTTGATCCTAATCTTCCACTGGAAGTTCTCTTCTTTGAACCCTGCGTCTAAGTAAAGAGGTCTATAATGGTGATACATAAGCCAAATTTCCAATTCAGAGTTCATAATGCGCACAAACCACCAGTCCCCAATCACCCTGCTGCAGAGCTTCTCCCATTCCAGTCCATTGTGGATACTACTCACTCCAGAGAATCAGGTCCTCACATCAAAACTCCCATCTTCCTACTGTTCCGTTCCTGAGCTCCCTGTTTATGCTACTTCTCTGTGGAGCCCAGTTCTGTAAAAACTTCCTGATAATCCACTTTCATTACCTCCGTATTCCATGGCATCTCACCTTTCTCCTCCAGGGAAAATGTTTTAATCAACAGCAGAGCAGAGGTTATGCCAGGCAGGTGTGATTCCTGATAAATGCTGGGTAGGGCTGACATCTAGGAACCACCTAGCTAAATTCATTCCCATGGATTTTGAGCTTCCAGATGTGGCTCACGGTCTGAAGGATGTTGTGATGGAAGACACTGACCAAGGAGATAAGACGAGCCCAGTAGAGAGCTGCCTGGCATCCAGAAATCTTACTTGCTCTCTGTGTCACAGGGCACCAGCCTTCTCAGGAGATTATAGCAGCTTGTCTTGGATCACTGGAAGCAAACATCAGCAAGGTGGAATGCAGATGACAGTGTGAGAAACAATGTAAATGACTTCCCTCAGCCTCTGGCTTGTCAAAAATAGTGCAATCCTAGGCAGAACTTCCTCTCCAGCTTAATTGCCCAGCCCCCAAGAACTGCTGTGGCTTCATCCTGTCGCTTTCACTTCTGCCTTGCTCTTTATGGCATGCCCTTAGCCCTTGTGTTAGTTGTCAGTATCCCTGTGCCACCTCCTCATGAGCTGTCATACCCAACTGAGCTCATGTCCTTAGCTGAACTTTACCTTTTAATTGGCCAGCTCTGCAAAAGAGTGCCACCTCGTACATCTGGCCAGATTTCACAAAGCTGGATACAGCTGTTTTTTGTGAAAAACTAACCCAGAAAAATAGGCATAAAAGAATACATGTCCAGGAAAAATCATATGCATGAGTATCTGAAGAGGAGGTGTAAACAGAATACTCTGGAGATAATGTTGTGGTATTTGTGCAGTGTTTTACAGAAAAGACTTCTGGTCCTCAGTAAATATAATTTAATTAATCAACATCAACCCTTGCTCCAAATAACGTGTCACCATCTTCAGTCAGGGATTCAGTACTACACCAGAGGAATAGTTTTCACAAACCACATATATAAACCCCATCTTTCTGTGATTTTCTTGTCCTTTCTCTTCAGTGAATCGTATCAGTTCCATCCTATGATATCCATAAGAATCTAAGCCCAAAAAGATTTGCTTTCCTGTGGATCTATTGCAAGACACTAGTTTGTCAGTTTGTAGTAAGCTTTAAAATATAACAGCCAAATAATATAGGGTATGAGGCCATTAGAAATAATCATATCTGAGAACCAGTTTAATGTAACTGTTATCTCCTCATTTTCACTTTAATCTAAAGAATGTTAAATATGCAAGTTATATATTTATTTTACAAAATGTCAGCCAGAGATTTTAAAATATGTGCTTAAAGTTAGGCTCATACATATTTAATTGCACTGCACTAAATGTTGTGCCTACTTACTGAAAAAGGTATTTTAAGCCTGTTTTTTCAAAGTGCTCAGCACTTATAACTCATTTTTCTTCAACTGAAATTTTACATGCTCAGCAGTTTGGTACAAGAGGATGTATTTAGTGGTTTGTAGATGTAAATATCAATACAGAAACCTAACTTTAGGCAGTCAGATTTCAAACTTTCTTGGTATGGCATATTAAATTTATTTAGAAATATTCATTGGCCATCTGTGAACCCACAAGTGTACTATATCTCATATGGTAAGAAAATCTGTAGCTTTCTTTTCTATATAGCTAAGAATCATTACTTGCATGTCACTTTAAATTTAAGCATGGATTGCAGAGAAAGTATTTTGAAACTCTGTGATAACCTGCTGCCAAAATACTGTTTACACTGACAATTTAATAGAGTGGAAAAATGCTTGTTTTCTATTTACTAAAATTTAGGTCCTCATCTAGATGTGAATTGCGTCCACGGTAGAAAACTGTCAGGCAATGGTCTATGTAGCACTGCCAGTGAAATGAAATTTTGAAAGGTAATGCACCTTTGCCAACAGATAATTGGACACTCTGCATAGGTTACATCTCAAGGAGGAAGTTTTCATCCTATATAGCAAAAAACTACTGAACCTTGTTGATTTCATTAGTACACTGGACATTCTTAGTGTTTATCGAGCACGGCTACGTATATTATCTAAGCATCATTAAGTCTGAGGATTGAGTTATTCTTTAAGTGTTTGAAAAGCAGAAGAGGTAAAATAAGCTTAAATGGAACAGAGTTAAAAACAGCAAGTTCCTCCCTTGACAGTCTCTTTTTCCGATGTCACACAGAGAAGCATATAACATGCATCTTGCCTCGTCCAAAAGTCCATCTTTTCAATACTGATGGAAAGCCAGCCAGGAAGGTGTGAGTCTCCCATTTTAAACTCATAAATGGAACTATCAGCCAGTCATAGAAGGGTATGTAAGTCACCTTATTTTTTTTTGCCTAAATAGTTGCCAGGTAATCACCAGCAGCCCAAATCAATTAGAATGAAAAATCTAGCTAATTAGAGAGAAGGTACTTACCCTTTGTTGTCTCCAGCACCAATGATAACATGAAGATTGCACTCTGTCCTGCCTGTTGGAATATGGTTCAATGAGATTTTCCCACAGCACCCAAGGGGCTTTAAATTTTAATGAAAAGATTTCTGGTTCCTTCTTCATGATGTCACAGAAGTGAGCTGCCCTGAAGAGCTCACTTCTCAAAGAATAGCAGAACATGAGACATGGCAGTACGTGACAGAATATTCTGAAGAGAATATTCTGAATCACTAAATCATCTTAACTGAATTCTAGTTATTGATAAGCATCATATTCCATTTCTGAATCAGGAATAATCACTGACTACTGTGCATTCCTCGTCTGTTCAAAAAATGGAGTACGGAAGGACTGCTGGTAATATCACCTGTATTGGGGCTGAGATGGATGTAAAAAAGTGGCTAGGAATTAGCTTATGTGCCATCACCATGGCAGTTCCCAAAAACCAAAGTCTTGTATGTGCAAAGCTACTTTTAACATGTTTGGAGCTTTTCTTCCCAACCTCAATAATGTAAATGTATGCTTTAAATCAAGATTCCATACATATCTATAAATGAAATTGTACAATACAATTATAGAATCTATAGAATTAAATGTATAGTATATATACTGAATATAATATATAATGTAATGGAAATTATTAACAATTTGCACATGACATCCGATGAAATGTAAACTGAAAAGAAAGAGCACAATTAATTAAGGAGAAAGGAAATAGCTTCTGATATATAAAACCAGTACACTACACTGTAGTAAAGACACATTCACTTATGTAATACTGTTGAAGTCAATAAACCTACACTAACAATAATATCTCTACACACAAGGTATTATAGCACATAGCTTGGAAAAATTTAACTATTAATGAAATGCAAATTCTATATTAAAGAGCATTGACCAGTGAAGCACTTTATCAAGGATTCTGTTACACTGATGTCCTGGAAATTTAGAAATACAGATTGGAAATTTTTCTGCTGCATCTGAAATAAGAATTATTTCAGAGAATTTACATTACTTGTGTTACGTTGTAAATTAGTCTAGAAACAGCAACTTTTTATGATGTTCTGAAGAAGTCTCCTCCAGCCTTTTCCAGTGTTTAGTAAATTATCAGAATAAAACCAAAAAATGTTGTGGTAATCTTGATATTTCTTCAAATATTTACTATTCTTAGACATTTTTTCATGTAACAGTTACAGAACAGTATTACTTCATATTATATTTTTCCCCAGGTAATTTGAGTTCTAGATAAAATGGCTAATCTTTCTCCACACGTTTTTTTGTTTGTTTGTTTCTGTACTTTAATCCTACTATTGTCTTGAAGTTAGACTCTATGTGTATTGCTGACTTTATTAGAGTAAGACCCACCCCTTGAAAGGAAAGGATTTAATATTTTTTCTCACCTCTGGCATTTGAAAGTATGTCTTACATATGTTAGATTTTAATAGAATTATAATTTCAGAACTTTCCAAGTATAGCTTTTCTTTTTTTTAAATATTCTGATAAAGTCCAGTAATGCAGTTAAACATGTGTCAGTAAGTAGACAAACCCTTGCTACCTGCATGATTTGTAATGTAAAAAATAATATTCATTCATATAAATGAGTCAGTGTCAGGACAGTGCAAATTTGATAGAACCCCATATAAGTCAGTGAGCTTCTTCAGATTTTAAGTGCCCCAAAGGAGATCACAGTATCATAGCATATAATCTAACATACATTTAAATCAGTGCAATTACATTTTGAAGAACAAAATTATGTGGATCTTTTGCAAATTTTACACCTTGGAAGCTATCTGATCGTCATGAGCTGATAGCTAGAGACAGGTTCAACACTTTACTAGTCAATTTGTTTTGGTCTTATTTTCGTACCTAATGGGGATGCTAACTTTTTTTGTCACTTTGTCATGTACTTGGATCTCTCAGCTGACAGCCACAAGGGAGGCTACAAGCTGGCTAACTGCTGAAAACACTTGAACACTACATTTTTAAAATTTTCAACAAACAGCCACTGTCTTCAAGGCATCATTTCATTATTTCCCGTTAGTTGATAAAGGAGATGCCTCAACCACATAGGAGACATGATCACTTGGGGAAAAAAAGTAGCTTTTCAGTAACTTTCAGATTGTTTTTTTTTTGTTGATTCTTCATAAGTAGCTTAGCATAGTAATATTGCAAATTTTAATTGTGTCTACAAAGTTAATGGTGATACACCTGAAGCCTACACAGTGCCTCAGTAGTTGACACTAAACAGAAACTGATGACATTTGATATATTTATTTCATTGTCATATATTTGGTACATAGCAACTGATAAGACAAAGACTAAAAAATAAAGAAATTATCATTTTAAGGGTTTTTTTAAAAGTTTGTATGCCATTTTCAGGTACTGACTCAAACTATGTGGAAAATTTACCCTCATTTTCTTATGTTATCATCTAATATGTAAATACGAGAAGAAGGAAGGATATTTGTTTTTGAACACAAGCAATTCATACACAAGTTGAGAGGCAAAGTTTTAAAAAATGCACTCTTTGAATATCTTGTAGAGTTGATCATGTGGGTTATTTGATTTTGTTTTATCATAAGGTGGGTGTACTGACTAACTTCCAGGTATCTTTATCTTTTGAGGTTACAGTAGAGTCAATAAAAATATTTATGTTTTCCTTCTGACAAACAGTATTATTTACTGATGCCTCACATGTTGATTTCCTGCTTAGGGCAAACTGCATCAAATTAAATCCTGGTATTTTTTAATTATAACTTATGAGGTCCTTGCAGTCATAGAACAGAGTTGGCTGTGGTGGTATTCAGACAAGCTTCCCCTCCTCTAGGGAGCAGCTGGCCCACACTCCACCTTGACACAAATAGTATTATGTTTCTGCTGAGTATTGAAACTCTTCTATTTTGTTATGAATTTTACTCTAAATATTTTTTCTATGACTAGGAATATGTATTTTTTAGTTTCAGTCTCTGCTCATTTAATAATAGGATTTCCTGAATAGTCATGACAATGATATCTGCCTTGTAGTTATGCTGATTTCAGCCAGCAGTTCATGGAGCATAAGCAAAATCTGGCTAACTGTCAGACATTTAGGAAGCCCTCAATGCTGGAAGTGTGACAATTGTCTTGACTCCTATTTTAAAGTGAACCTGGAGTTGACTGCTGGGTTTGAGACTGGTAAGGAACTTGTCCTGTCTTATTTAGGCCTTCTATATGGATTTTGTGCCTCCAGTGGCAGTAAGGCTAGATTTTACTTTAATTTTTATTGCAATAGCAATGGAATTCCAAGTTACTTCAGTAGATCTGTTCACTTTTTGATGAACTGTCTACAGCTTCACAACTTGAGATATTAGTTGCATTATTTGTATTCTTACAAATAATAGATCATGCAGAACATAAACTCATGAATTCTCTTTAGGCAACAAAAAAGCCAAAAGTAAAAGCCTGCACTGAGAGGAAGAACTTCCTGGAGTGTTGATTTTAAGCAGAATGAATAATGATATGTTAATAGGCAGTTGCAAGTTATGCCTGTTCTCCCCTTTATAACTTTGGCTAGTGAGTGTCAGCTGGTGTACAGAACACCGATTAGACTTGGATGAACAAAACTGTTCGGAAAGATTCCAGTTTCCGTGTTTCTAGTATATGTAGAATTCACTGGGGAATCACTTAAAGAATAATTAAAATTTTAGAAAGAAAAAAATCTTACAAGAAAAAAATCTTACAGGTTTATGCTTTTGTAAGTATTTACGACTGTAGATTTAGTAAAAGAAGCATGCTGATGCATCGATGACTGGGGAGAAAAGCAGCTTCAGTGGAGAAAGGGACTTGCAAATGCACAAAATTATGCAGATGGTAGAAAAAAAGACTTTATCATCAGAACCTGTATCTTTCATCAGACAGTTGTGCAAGGATTGTAAGACATGCTATAACACTGACCTTGGAGATATAAATCCCTATATTTACTATGTTGTTGAGCATAATTTGCCTATCCATAGAGCTTGTTTCTTGCCAAAACGACTCCTCCACTCTTTGTTGCCAGAAGCAAACTACATCTGGCTCTGGATGTCAGTTCAATCCTTGCAAGTCATATACCAATGAGGAAAAAAAAAGGCCTTGCAATATTCAGAAGCAGACTCCATTCATTCAACTAAGAAGCCCGAGAGAAGTAATTCTAACCAGGTGATTGACTACTATGCATGCTGATCTTTAATCAAGACATACTCAAAGCTAGAAACCCATAGTACAAGAAAATTATTAGTTAATTTAATAGCTAAAGGAAAGTCAAATGGGAATATGATAAGAACAGCCTGACAATTTATTACTGTGCTAGCATTTTGTGTCAGTAAAACACCCGTTTATTTGGAACCTATATGATAATTTTACCAAAACCAAAACAAATTGTTAAAAAGATCAAAATGTCAGTCACCAACTTGAAACATTTTAAATAAATTGCAGTCTCAATTTTCACTTTGTATTTATTAGCTATTTTTCCTGCCTTTTGTGAAGATTAATTTAGAAATATGAAATGACGTTTTAGCCTTAAAGAGCCATGGGATTAGGTGATTCTATGCACCTCCATTAAGTAGAATTTTCCCTAATCTACACCAGTTTGAGAAAGGATGAAGTCAGGTCTGTTTTGGATAAAAGTAAGCAATGAGAAGTCATAGAAAAATGTGACAGAATTCAGCATTTCCCTGAGTTCTTTCCCTTATCATAGACAACGAGGTAAAATACCCAGGTCTGCTTTGATCGTATTGTAACCATATGAACTGGGTTCCATGTTAATCCATATGAACCATGGTTATGCAACTAGATACTTTCCCTTCCCAGGCAAAGGTGGATTTCTCCTTTGTAAACATGGCTAGCTCCACCAGTAGCAATACTTGTCCAATATGCAGGAAAAGTACAAGTTGAATGCCATTTTTGTGTGTGAAATCTAGCTTTTACATAGATTCTTTTTAATTCCATTGATCATTGTTGAAACAAGATACAATAAAAATTGCAAAAGTTTAACTGAACAATAGAAGTCAGATAAGAAAATGGTCAAACATATAAAATGAAGGTTAAAAGGAATTTCTGCTTTTAATCAGCTTTACACATTGACATTATGGCTTCAGAAGTAAATTGCATTTGTTTATCCTGTTTGTTGTCTGTTCGGATCACTTTAGTTTTTCATTTCACATTATCAGGTGACTGAGTCACAATAAATAACAGCACTTATGAAAGTACCCTACCTTTATGTGCTTGGAAATTTTATAAATGCTTTTTTTAAATAAAAGAACAACACCTGGGGAACAATATATTACATGTATATGGTTCTATATGAAAAAGTTTGAGTATTATCAGAAGACCACTTGAAATGCTTAATGCAGCATTTTTTCTTAAATGTATAACTTTTGGTTATACATGGTTATAGTAGTTTATACTGGCTTTAAGATAGTGCTGTGGTAGCATTTAAAAAAATAAAACAGAAGGAAATTAGAAGAGTGTAGTATGCTTACACCAGCACTTAGCGGTAGTGAGTGTTTGGTTACCCTTCTGGAAAGCCTTTTTTTTCCCCTTGTCCCCTCAAGTCCCAAGAAGAACATGTGCAGGACATGATTTAAGTGGTTACTTCTATGACTGTAGCCTGATAACTCTGATTTTCTCCTGTCTTCTGTGGGAGGTCAAGCACTCCAGGGAGCATCAAAACCTGCCTGGTGAGATTCTGATTTGGTACTTGCTGGATCCTGACCCAAGTGAGTGAAGAGCTCGTGTAATAACCTTCCACTGGTACAAAACGTTGCTCTAAACATTACATGCTCTTCTTTTTATTATTTTATTTCTTGTGTCAGCTATGTCTTTCTTCCTACCCCCGCCCCCTCCGTATTCTTGTCTACAGATTTTTGACAATGTGAAGAGCAAAGCAGAACCTCTCAGCAGATCTTTATGAAAAAGAGCCTACTGAGTTTTAAACATGAGTTTGTTGGAAAGAGAAGCAGTTAGAGGGTGGAGGTGGCTGGTACAAGAAATGTAATAGAAGGTCTACATGAAACAAGACAGGAGGAAATTATATAGAGAAAAAGCAATATATTTCAATAACAGGGCTCTGTGCAGTACAAGCAGCTAAATGATAGATTACTGTGAGTAAATGTAAATATACACATTTCTGCATTCAGTTATTAAACTGGCTTTAATAAATAGACACCTCTTGTAACCGTCATGCAGAATAAATAGAAATTGTATTCTGCATGAGCAATGAAACCACATTAGTGGGCAATGTTTAAATGGTAGTCTCAATAAAAATACACCCATTTTACTCAAGGACTACATGTCTGACAGGGCAACTTCCCAGAGTTAATTCAATTGTATATAATTTTTTGCTGTTTAACATAATTTTCTTTTAGTCCACCCCTTCTGAAGGCCAAGTTAACGTACAGAAATATTTTGCTCTGTAATGTGATATTAAGGAACAATCTGATCTTCTACCATTTATTGATGCATTTAATAACAGCTTTCACTGCTAACTGGGTTTATGGGTTCCTTAAATGCACTTTAAGGTCCTGATTCAACAATGTACTTAAAAACAAGCCTACATTTTACATGAGTGCTAAAATCAGTGGGATGACTTAGATACTTATAGTGTCATTTCAAGCATCTTGCTGATTTGGAACATGCAAGTGAATTAGAAACAGATGGCAGCACATCTCTCATTTGGTGGTTAGCAGGGAGGGAAGCATGTAAGCTGCATACCAGGTTTAAGATTTTGGAGAACCTGAATAGTGTGGACGGGCTGGAAAATGGGTTGTCTTGCAAGTTTTGCTTCTGATTTAAGTCAAAGTGTATACCCTTACAGAATCTGTAGGTGGGCTGCTGCATTACATAATTCCATCTATCTGAATATGTCTGGTGTATGTCCTCACATAACTTAAAATGTCTGTTTTGGAGGAGAATCGTAAAGTAGCTTTCCTGCTCCTCCCATATCTGGTGTTTCATGCTACATTTGTCTGGAGAGATGTGAATTCATACAAGGGATCCTTATGTTCCTTATTGGACATAGATTATGTGTTTATATTTAAGAACAAAAAACTGACAAATTAGAGTACCTCAATAAATGCACGGACTTCTAATTAAAAGGAAGATTAAAAATAATTGAAAAGCTACTTAAATGTGCATTAGGAAAAAGGTTGGTAGTGGTCTGTTGGTTTTTTCCCCCCTTTCCTTCTTTGGAGTGCTACAAGATTAGTACTCTTGATTTTGCTTTCCCCTGTATTAGAACGCTGCTTCTTTTGACATAGTTAATATAGCTCTTTTCTATTTTTCCTCCATCTTCTCTGTGATGCTTTTCTTTCCCATCACTTATCTCAACATGCAGTAAAATTGAGAAAGCTTTATCTGAACGTGTTTATAAACACTGGTTCCCTTCAACTATTAATATGTTTTGTATACATTCCCAAAGTGGAAAAAAAAATCTTTCACTGAAGTGCTTATAAATAAAGAAGCTTATAACCAGCAGGAAAGGGCAGTGGACTGTTTCATTCATAAGCCCCTTTTGCTGTTTTGCCTTATTTCTAGTCACTACGAAATTCAACCAGGAGAAGTTAGGTGAAATGTAAAGAAAACATTTCTTAGTGATATTATTTTGCATCTCAGGATGAGATTTCAGGACTAACTTTAGTTCTTTCCATTCTTAACATGCCATGCTCTTCACCATACAACTTTAGCAGAGCCCATCCCTGCTTGCTCAGAAAGAACAATAATTGGACAACTGTTGCCAGAGCACTGTGGAGGTCATCTTTTTTTTTCTTTGAGTTTTTTGAGGTAGACTGAAGGAAGAAAGAGAGAGGATCTTACTCTAAAGAGTATTTTGTCTTTTTTTGTTTTAAATTATATAGAAAATATGAATATATATTCAGGTTTTGTTTCTGGAGTGCCTTTTGTCAAAAAAAAAGGTGGCCCCTAACAGAAAAGAAGAATTGCAACAGGAAGAAATGGAGGACATCTCACATATTTGTGGAGATGTGGTTTAGGTTTGTCTTTATAGGTAAGCTTCTCAGGCTCAAGTCAATTTTACATATGTCATACTGATTAAGGTAGTCTTCAATAAACATTAATACTGTCTGCAAGATGATTTAAGTTCAAGGGATCTGTGACTTATCAGGGGGAAAAAATAAAAGACCATACCACATTTCTTTTTTTTTTTTTTTTTTCAATATTTAATTTCTTTAACAGACAAACTTTATGTAATAAAGCGTTTGCAACAGTGTTTACATTTAAAACCCAAGTCTATTTAAAGAAGGAAAAAACTGATTCCTTTAGTATCTCACAAACTTGAAAAGTGTTGAGCAAAGAGCATAGTACAGAGACCTGCCTGTGCTTATCTCAAGATGTAGTCAAAATGTACCTTTCCTTTCAGGTAGAAAAATTAAGCAATGGTGGTGAAATGGCTGCTTTGTTCAGATGATTCCACAGGTTATGAGGGGAAAAAGGAAACAAGAAGAGGCTCACAGAATTTCCATAGAAATAAAGCAAATATTTTCTCTTTTAAACAGAAGTGTTTCTGTGGCCCACAGAAGACCACAGGGAAAGAGTTTTTTTGGGAAATACTATGCTTTTCCTACCTAAGCCTGGAAGAAACTGTAGGCAAGTGAACAAACTAGAATAAAGATGCTTTTCAGTGGGGTAGTCCCAGATATCACAGGTTGATTTAGTCTAAAATATGTCAGAAAGAGAGTTGGCTCTGCCTTTGGGGAAGGTTATCCTAAAGAAGTGAGATGTTTTCTCATACATACACAGCCCTAGGGTACAGACAGATTTTTGGAGACAAGAGTCTTTTGCAATGACATGAACTGTCTACCCTGATGCTGAAACCAAAGAGCAGGTCTACTAGTATAAGGACAGCCAGCCAGCATGAACAGCTCAAGAATCAGCAGTGTGGAGAACAAGGAGTTTGACCTTAGGGTTTCCAGGTCATATTCCATTATTTGGGGTAGGATTTGACTGCCTTCTCCATTTCCCTTAGCTAGAAGCCTGGGAATGCATGTTGGTTAACCATCTATTGTACCATAGATAAACTCAAGAGGTAATACAAACCTGTGGCTGCATTGTATGTCTGTTTATATGATAGAACACCTTTAGACAGTGATACTTGGAGAGTTCACCAATACGCATACATGCATACACTCTCATGCATGCACGTCAGAGTATTGACAGAGAAGATTAACAATTAACTACTTGTGATGAATAAATGTATAGTAAAAGACAATTTATATCAATTCTATGTTAAATCCTCTTCAGCCTGCTGGGGGAGGAGCTCTTAGGATTTATATTGTGCAGTGGGATGTTAGCAGGTAAAAGTACATGTTGGATAATAAACTGTAGAATGACCTTTCTGTGCATTAGCTTCTCCACAAATCCTGTATGCATCCATGTATGCATGTTCCCACCTCACAGCATCTCAGAATAAATATGATCTGGCTCATCTCTTCTTTGAGCTTTCTGTGATGCATAGGCTGCCACTATTTACTCTGGTACTTTGAGACAGGTGTTGCAATATATTTCTGTGATGTACACAGAACATCTGATGCACTGTAAATTCAGCTTTGCTGAGATACCTTTGTCTTGGAATGCAGGAATTTGTGATAATTGGACGAGACCTGATATTTTAAATATTAACTGAGAGATGGCAAGAGGAGCACTGTCTGAGAAGCTGATGAAGATGTTAACATTTGCCTGATCAAGCCAGTACCAATTGGCTTAGCGATACGCTGAGGCTGCAGGTACTGCTAGTTCACTCTTTTAAATAGGGAAGGGAAATGAAATTAAAACTGAAATTAAAGTCAAAGAAGAGCATGTACTGTTGGAGGTGTCTTGGTGACATGGGATCTTATTTGTTCAGGTTCAGTTTAATTACAACCACAGTACCCCCTAAATTAGAATTCTAAACAGCAATCTCTACTCATCTATTTTTTTTTTAATTTTATATATATTAAAATTAATATATTCTTTTTTGTCTTTTCCTTCAGGATCATGAATTTGAATAGGACTGTAGGAATGGGCTAACGTATGTACAGGCACTGTATTATGCATTTTACCCATACTTTTATGGTGACACACTTCTGACTAAGCACATTTGAAATAATCTGTTACAAGGACAGATGAAGACCTAAAGAGAATTTTCCTGTAAATAATATTTTAACCTGTAGGCAATGGCTCCTCAGGCAGGTAGACCAAGCTTTAATGGGTTTATGTTTGGTTCTCATTGGTGAGGAAAATCTCTGTGGGAAAAAAAGGATGTTGAATGGTTACAAACTGTCTGGGAATAATGTGAAAATTGTCTCAGGAACTGTATGGGACTCTGTCTGCAAAGAGTAATACAGCATTGCTATCCCTATTGCAATTAAATAGAAAAATCACACAGATCTGCTTCTTGAGCTGCTTGGAAACTACTTTGCTAAAAAGGCCTGTGTCTGTCAGTTCCCCTCCAACATAACTACGCTGCACAGTTGTGTTTGACCACTGTTGTAACTGAACATAGAGATCTGCATATCTGTTAGGAAATTAGATACCACTGTGATGGGAGTGTTTAAAGACTAACAAATCAGGCCAGTTTCAAACTTCAAAGCAACTCTTTACTGGATTGGATACACATTGCCAGTGTTCAGTTCTTAATAGCTATCGATCATTATCACTATATTTACAAAACAACTGATCTTTACAAACTTACCCTAAATTATCTGTCAGCTTACAATACCATGGAACACAGGAACTCTAGTTAGAACTGATGCCTGTGGTCCTTCATTGCCAAGGTCAATACGATCAGGCTTGAGAGTTTGTTGATAAGGGAAGCCAGAATTGAAACGGGCCGCCTCCTTTTTTTGCCATCGTTCCTCTTTCATCATTGTTGTGCCAGCCCCATCCCCAAAAGAAAATCATAGAATCATAGAATCATTTAGGTTGGCAAAGACCCTCAAGATCATCAAGTCCAGCTGCAAACCTAACACTGCCAACTCTACCACTAAACCATGTCCCTAAGCACCTCATCCAAACGTCTTTTAAACACCTCCAGGGATGGTGACTCAACCACTTCTCTGGGCAGCCTCTTCCAATGCTTGATAACCCTTTCAGTGAAGAAATTTTTCCTACTATCCAATCTAAACCTCCCTGGCACAAGTTGAGGATGTTTCCCCTCATCCTATCGCTTGCTACTTGGGAGAAGAGACCGACCCCCACCTTGCTACAGCCTCCTTTCAGGTAGTGGTTGAGAGCAAGAAGGTCTCCCCTCAGCCTCCTTTTCTCCAGGCTAAACAACCCCAGTTCCCTCAGCCGCTCCTCATGAGACTTCTGCTCTAGACCCTTCACCAGCTTCGTTGCCCTTCTCTGGACACGCTCCAGCACCTCAATGTCTCTCTTGTAGTGAGGGGCCCAAAACTGAACACAGTATTCGAGGTGCGGCCTCACCAGTGTCAAGTACAGGGGGACAATCACTTCCCTAGTCCTGCTGGCCACACTATTTCTGATACAAGCCAGGATGCCATTGGACTTCTTGGCCACCTGGGCACACTGCCGACTCCTATTCAGCCAGCTGTCAACCAGCATCCCCAGGTCCTTTTCTGCCGTGCAGCTTTCCAGCCGCTCTTTCCCAAGCCTGTAGCGTTGCATGGGGTTGCTGTGGCCCAAGTGCAGGACCTCGCACTTAGCCTTGTTGAACCTCATACAGTTGGCCTCAGCCCATCGATCCAGCCTGTCCAGGTCCCTCTGTAGACCCTTTCTACCTTCAAGCAGATCGACACTCCCGCCCAGCTTGGTGTCGTCTGCAAACTTACTGAGGGTGCACTCGATCCCTTCGTCCAGATCATTGATAAAGATATTAAACAAAACTGGCCCCAATGCTGAGCCCTTGGGAACAAAGGGAGGTGATTTAATCTGCTTTTAACATCCTAATTTTGGAATCCAGACTTGTTTAGGTTTCTTTTATTCTGCAGTATTTTTCTGGTTCCATCAGACCTCCGAGGGACTAGTAGCTAGTCATGGGTCGAGTTCCTTAGAGGTTTGACACTGTTCAATATCTTTATAAAGGATCTGGATGAAAGGGTTGAAAGAACCCCACGCAGGTCAGCCATGTGGATGTCAGCAAACTGGGAGATAATACAGATACACTAGAAGGAAGCACCACCATTCAAAGAGACCTAGACAGGCTGGAAGATTAGTTCAGCAAGAGCTGCATGAAGTTTAATGAAGATGGAAGAATCCCAAGCAGCAGTGCAGGTTGGGGTCTGACTGGCTGTGGTGCACCTGCAGAAAAAGACCTGGGGATCCTAGTGGACAAGAAGTTGAATATGTGCCATAAAAGCACTCTTGTAGCAATGAAAGCAAACCATATCCTGGGCTGCATTAACAAGAGTATAGCCAGCAGATCAAGGGATGTGATTACTCTGCTTGAAACTTTCCGGCCACAGCTGGGACACTGTGTCTGGTTTTGGTCCCCACAGTTCCAAGAGACATTAAAAAACTGGAGGGGGTTCAGGAGCCACCAAAGGCACCATCAAGATGTCAGGAGGGTTGGAGAATTTTAAATATGAGAGAAGGTTAAAGGAATTGGATTTGTTCGGCCTAGAGAAGAGAAGTGTATATGTGGAGGGAGTTATCGCAGCCTTCCAGTACTTAAAAGGTAGACATAGAGAAGACGGATGTGTTCCTTTCACAAGGATGAGGTGATAGGACAAGAAAATATGGGCACAAGCTGCTTCAGGGGAAATTCTCTCTGAATATAAGAAAAAAAATCTCCACTGTGGGAAGAGTTAAACAATGGTTGCCCAGAAAAGTGGTGGTATCTTTCTTGTTGGAAATGTTTAACACTTAGATTGACAGGTCCTTGGATAAACTAATCTAAGACCCTGCTTTCAACAGGAGGTTGGATCAGATGGTCTCCAGCGGTCCCTTCCAAGCTAGACTTTTCTGTGATTGTAGGATACTGTAGTCTTTCCTGCTTCTTCTGCAGTGTTCTTCTAATTCTACCATACACCCTTCCTGCTTGTTCTGCAGAATTGTTAGTTTTCCAAACCATCTTTCCTGCTTGCAGATTTTATGTCTTGCACGTATTTTCCTTCATCCCAGTTGTGCAACTGTACCACAAGTCTCTGTTGGCCTCTTTGCCGTTATGTCTCAGCTGTGTTACAAAATGCTATTGTTGGTGTTAAAATGTTATAAAATACTTACACACTGTCACCAATTATTCAATTTTGTGCACTTCTGTTTGGGTTCAAGATAGCAAATATTAATTGTATCTTGCTTAGTATGTGTCCATTTTGTGCATGCAACAGGCCTGCTTTGGCCACACCACATAACATGCCTGTAATCATTACAGGACAAAGGGATTTAAGGGAGATAGAAATAATTCTCCCAGACTAAGGTGCTCTGAAATGCTGCAGCAAACGGTAAGATGGGAAGCAGTTAAGTTTTTTGGGACTTGACAACCCAAAAGGTGTATGCATTGCAGGGTAAAGGAAAAATCAGTTTGTGTTGAAATAACACAGCTGTTACTTGAATTTTCAAACGACTAATGGGTGTGCTTTTTTATTAGGAAGTGAATATATTTTTTGCCCATGTTATTAGGGAAAACACTAACCACAAAATTCATTGGACTGTTAGGTAAAAGACTAGCAATCTGGAAGTGCCTTGTGATGACAGGGCTTCATATGAAAAGGTTACTTGACTGGTGGGCAGGTGGACAAAGGCAACTCATGACAATCTTTTGGCCAGATAGAAACAAAAATGAACCATGACTTGCACTGTATGAATTATTGCCAGATAGCTCTCAGATGAATTAATGCACTGAAACGTAATTAAACCACAATCCTTTTATCTTGTCTTTCTCTCTGCATATATAGGACAAGTAGAAGTCTTCATAAATCTGAAATATTATAGATCAATTAATATGCACACAAGCTGCATATTCTGTAATGGAAGTAGAGTTAATCTAACATAAATTCCCTTTTGGAGACTCAGAGTAACATTAAGATATTTGTCCTGACTCTGGTCCTACTTGTGCTGATTTCTCAGCAATGTAATGTTATTGATTTCAGTGGTGTAAATGGAGCAAAGTTTTTGCTTGTTGTTTCCAACATTTGAAGTATATGGACTTCATTGTTCTTTTCCATTAGTTAATGGAAATTTAATGTGCAAAGCTGGGGTAAGTAGGATGAGTGATTCATTTTACACAAAATTCTTCTCTTCTATTAAGCTTATTATAGACCACATAGTTTAACATTGTATTGCTCCCAATGGTTTTGTCTCATTAGTTACTTGGCCAGTGTATTAGCCTGGACACTTATAGTTTTGGAAAAAAATATTTTACTTTTGCATAGTTCTGTAAATCCAGACATGCAAAGGCAAAGACTATGAAGAGTGCCTATAAGAACTGTATTTTGAATGCATTTCCAATTATTTTATAATGCTTATTATTATACTAACAGTTGTATTACAGAACATGTGAAATTCTTATCTGTCCAAACTGTAAGTTTGAACGAAGAGTGGTATGGGTCAGATCCATGTTCTGCTAAACCAACTACCTTGTTTCTTACAGATGCTGTCTGCAGGAGATGCTTAGTTAAGAGTAAGAGAACAGCAGCACAGAGTACAAATACACAGACGCTGTCCCTGCTTCCATTAATTTATAGCTCATTGAATTCCTGGTTTCCAAATGGTGCCTTTTATTTCTAGGCTAAGCAGTTTACTTTTATTCTCATGAATTTGAATCATGGAGCTAATCACTTTTAGAACCCTTATTAATTTTTAGTATCCACAATGCCTCCCAGAAATTGTGTCCTCTGAAGAGCAACCTACTTTTTGTTTATTTTGAAACTTCGACCAATTTCATCTGACATTCCCTCATTCTTGTACAAGATGTGTATCCCAGTAAATGTGATTTTTGCCTCTATTAAGAGAAGCCCTCCAGCCCCATGGTGCCTTGGGGGAGCAGGGCCTGGGCCCTGTGGGGCTGCCCTTGTCCTGGTCCTGGTCTAGGTGGCACTGGCTGACCTGGCTGCCTGGGAGTAAGTGGCCCTCACCTCCCCAGGGTGCACTGAAGCTGTGAGATACTGTCGGTGGTTTGGGCCATGCTGATGAAAGGTGTAAAAATAAACTTAAATGGGCCCAGAATTGAGGAGGAAAGGACCCCCTCCATGAGTATCAGAGCCCTCTCATTGAAGCCCTGAGGATGCTGAAAGCTTGTAATCCTCCTCTTCTCCAGAGGGAGTGTGAAACTATCCACCTGGACACTCAGAGGGACGCCCAAAGGATGAGCATTAACACCAGGGAAGAGTGAGGAAATTTTTGCCATCACAATTTTAACTGTTTTATTAGCAAGGTTTGTCTGTATTAATTGTTTTGGTCTATTAGGCTCTAAAATTTTATTTGGATTAACAATACATTCTTAGGTTCAACTATATGTTCTGCTCCCTTTTGCCTGTAGCAAGATACAAGATATTGCACATGATTTGATGATGACTCTGACTTTGTACAAGCCACTTTGGACCATTTTTCTGTTCTGTAAGTTTGGAAAACTTTAACAGCATGTTTCATAAGGAGCAGAGACTTGTGTGGAGTTTTAAAAATACATTAATGAAAGCTTGTGTTTCTAATTCACTTGCAATATTGAAAATCCCATCTCTAAATCAAGGGACTATTCAAAGACTTCAAAATCTTCATCTGACATTCAGTACTGTTCAATCGATTTTAATGGATTTTAAAATTTCTCCTGTTATGTGAACTATGAAATAGTTTTTATAAATATGCAGAGTAATGTCAACCTAAGCGAGAATTTCCTCTAAATTCATTAAAAAAATAAAAAAAAACCCAAACACCCAAACAAAAAACCACAAATCACCATGGTTTATTACTTATGAAAACAAATGTTCTTCTGAAATACAATGCCATGTATGTCTTTTTTTTTTTTTTTGGCTAAATGCTTCAGTACAAATACAGAAATATGCTCTATCCTTTTCCTACTACCTTAGATTATACACTTGTGCATTGTATATATTTTATTTTTTTCTGATGGGGTTGTGGAAGATCTTGGTACCTTCAGATGAAGATTCTGAAAGAATTGTATTATTCATTTCACAGTGCAAAAGAGAAATTATTTCCTTGACTTACACTTTTGCCTTAGTTTTCTAAGAATAAGTATTTTCTTCAGACTTTTGTGTATTTATATATGTGATTGCTACAGAGGACCACCACTACATACAGTGATACAACCAATCTAGATGAGGACAGTATCCTGCATAGTAAAGGTCTGAGTAACATTAAATACTCCTGCACTGTTTCTCAAAAATGTAATGGAAAAGCTGAGTAGGAGCAACTAGATGGAAGTCATTTCATGTCATCATGTCAGGAACTAAGACTGTGCTGTGTACACTTCAAGAGCAGTAATAAGTCATTTGTCTGTCATTGTCTATCTTTTCCTCTCATACCAACATATGAATAAAAGTTTTTAGTCTGTAAGTGTACTCTCCCCTATCAGTCACTAAAGCAGTAAAATGGAAACATCACAGGAATGGCAAAACCGTACATGTCCAGGAGCCTTTTTGTTTTCTCTTGTTGCAAACTTACTATTGGGCATGTTACTGAAATACGTTGAAATACAATTACTTAAAGTGTTCTCTCCAAAGTGGATAATAGACTGGTTTTTGTTTGTTTTTAATGTTCAGCTTTGCTTTAGCTTTCAGTGGAGAAAATGTGCCCTATTTTATTATAAGTACAGTATGGAATAATTTTTTATCAATTTTACATTGATAATTCCTACAAGAAAAGGAATGACCAGAATAATGATCTGTGTAAATTAGAGAACCATACCAACATATTTTTAGCTCTGTTACAGATCAAGTTGATTTGATTCAGCCAGCACCACTTCTTTAACAAATTTCAAAAAGGCCACATTTTATAATGGGAAGGGTCATCTGACAGTGTGGGGCAGCTGGTGAAAGGATTTAATCTCCCATTTTTGTTGCCATGTAAGAGCTTACACATCATTTGCATTTCTAGCATGTCATTTAAATTTCTGTCTAAATACCCTAGCACTGTCATATGCAGATAAGAAGGTGGAAAGAGGCTGCAGTGCTGTGCTTCCCTGGCAATAAGAATGTCTTTGGTGCAGCTTAAGTTATGGGACTAATGAGAAATGTTCTCCATTCCCCTTCTACTAATTCCGCACATAACAGAGAGAGAGGTATAGCAGCACCTATACATATACACAGGGATGTAAACTCATGGGAAGAAGATCACCACTGCAACAACAGATAGTTTACTGTGGAGATACAAAGCTGAAAGATATGGGCAGCCCCCTCGTTTTTGGATATGCTGAGCTGTGTAGCTATTTAGCTAGTGCTGGTATCAGGCGGGTACAGAATTTGCCATTCCAAACAGGTCCATACTCCAATCAGCCGAGCAGCATACAACAGAGTCATGATGCTGAAGCATGAGTGTGCACTGTATGTGCTGATTCATGTTGCAAAGTAAAGGTAGCAAAAGAAGACAGGAAGAGTCTGCTATTTGTTGCTGTCCTGAAGTCCTTAGCAGCTGCAAATGATCCATGTGCTGAATAGATCCCTAATAGAACAAATAATGTTTTAGTTAAACCTGTATTCTGAATGAGTAATGACAAAATAATATGATCTTTTGCTTGCTACCAAGTTTCAATATATACTTCAAAATGATTGTTCCAATTCAGTTCCAATTTGAGGAAAAATTGTTTCGGTTCAGTTTAGAAGCAATAATTGTTCCCATTTTTTGATTAATAAAATCTTCTATTACAAAGAAATTTAAAGGGAAGGATTCAGAAATTTGAATTTCCATTTTAAATAAATGGTATTGTAATTCAATGACTGCAACTCAGAGATTCTGATGACCTATTTTCTCTATGTGAATGACTTTAATCTGAATTTGTTGTCAAGCTTAGTCTTTATTCCACCTTCAAAGAAGCATTATCAAAACTGATAAAAGGACTATTCCAAGCCAGAGGGCATTTCACCCTTTCTTGCTACTTGGTTTTATACTGGCTTTTTACCTAATAACTTCCTTTTGGAATTTAACATTGCTTGTGCTGGGATTTCCTTTATTTGAAAACTCACTGTGACAAGTTTACTGGGTACAGACCATTCACAAGCAATACTGGAATCATGGTGGTTAAACTAGCTTTCCACAACAGAAAAAGCAGTTGAACATGATTTTGTTTTAAAGAAATTCAGATTCCTTCCACTGTTTTAGGAGCAGCTTTGCCATTCCTAACAAGTATCCTGGGGTGTATAGTAGATTTTAGCTGCCCATCAGCCCTAGCTCCCATTCCCAGACAGTGATACTGTGAAAGTTGCTTCTCCCTGGGCTCAGCTGGGAGTTAAGCAATCCTGAGTGGCACAGTCTCATAGCTCCTGCTTATCTCAGAGTTCAGAGGGAGCTCAGGTGGGTGACTCACAGAGGCAAGCGTAGCTAGGAAGAAAAAGAAGACTGCATAGTTAAGGTAGTTCATTACTGCTCCAAAGATCTGGAGTTCTGTCTACACCACTGTCAAAGAGTCTATGTGACATTCAATAACACAAAGGCAATTATTAGTTGTGTATTTCTCATTTGCTGGCTGCTCAGTTCGGAGGAACTGATAACTGCAACAGAAATTAATGCATTTTAAACACATGAAGCTATAAAATGCAAAGCAATCTGGAAAGTTAGATTCTCTATCTCTTATATTGGCTATGTGAATATAGTAAATTATTTGATTTTATAGTGTCTGCCCCTTGTCTGTATAATCACCCTAATACGCCACTCACAATTAACAATGGTGTTAAAAATTTAAATGTATTAAAATCACTTCTATTACATCGATGATCCTTGTAGAAAAGTTCATGAACAAGCTAATAATTCTGTCTTCAGAGCAGGGGTTGAATACTGTGTGTAACTGATTCTGCACATAAAAAGGGAGCTGAATGTGACTAGCTGTTCATTAATCAAGCACAGCCCTTCCTCTGCAGGAACGATGTATGATAGTATGGAATAAAGTACTGTGTAATTATATATCTAAAGAATTATCATAATGATACACACAGTGGGATTAAATTATTGCTTTGCAGACAATCCATATGCTAGCATTCCCTAACTTGTGAATGTTTTTGACTTCATGATGACTTGATACTGTGTAATAAAATCTTGGTGGGAGGGAGTACTAGATGATATGGTAAACCATGTATATTAAACTAACTTCTTTCTATATTTATTTCTTTTGAAGAAAGGTCAGTGAATATTTACATTATCAGGACTTTATTAGAAGTTCCCAATTGCCAGCATGACATTTTTTCTTCGGAGGGAAAGGCATTAAAATTAAAGTTAGGGAAACAAGCACAAGGTTAAAGTAGCCATTTTACACTTATCTGCTGCTGATCTCATTGTTCTTTTAACTTGGTTAGTGTTAAGCTTCTTCAGCCTTATTTTAGTCTTAAACTAATATTGTTTTTCAAAAAGTAAATTTTTATTGAAAGATTTTTTAGGAAAAATATTTTGACTTGAAAATACAGGAGAAATGTTTTGCGTGCCACATATCTTTAAAACAATATGCATTCTGAAAGAAGATAGTCTTGAGACCTGTTCTGAAGAACAGGTCTTCTTGCAATTACTTAGGTTTACTTTATTTTTGAAAGCAATATTGCCTTGTGTTTAGTAGGAGAAAGAGGAGAAAGTTTAAGTTAAAAGCTGAAGAGAAGAGTCCCATTTGGTATGGCAGCTTTTCCCCTGCAAGTTTGTGATGCAGCCTGCTGTCACTGGACAATAAAGGCAATACTTGTGTTCTTCTGGATGTTGATGTCTTATCTTAATGACTTAAAATGCATTTGAATGATCCTGCTACTATGGCAAGAAAGTAAATCTGTCTGACAGGGGAAGTATGAGAATCATCTTTCCTCAGGCTATTTGGAATGATAAATGGTTTCTAACTCTGCCAGCACTTCTTCTGGATTGGTCTGAGGAGGAAGGGTTGTATCTGTGCTTTGGTTTCAGGAGAGGAGGGGTCCTGGTGCAGCATTTTGAGGGCAGATCTGTACACAATTAAGACAGGATGATGTCTATGGTATAGGTAGAAGCATGTAGTAATACTCTTGCTCCACACTAGGCATCTACTTTGCTCACTAACATTTCTGCAGAAATCTAAAGGTGATCTCTGCTCTACTGCTGAGAGCTGCTCCTTCCCTCTCTTTTTCTGAACAGCAAAGAAAGAGGAGAGGCTTAACTATTGGTCTTATTTCTGGATAAGGGGGGAAGTATATGTAGGGGACAGCCAAAAGAACACGTAGGATTTGCACATGTTTTCAGAGAGACAGGGAAACAACTTCTCCTGTAGTTTGGAAACAGCCCAGTGGCTGTGGGCCTGATTGTCTTGTTTCTCTTTTTCCCATGGCAAAAGTGAGAAGATGGGGGAAAGAGCAATATGTTCAGCCTGTTCCTCCTTGCATGTTGTTCTTGTAAACCAATCAACCAAACCAAAAATCCCCCAGCTCCATCCTCAAGGACTCACTTCAACAGAAAAAAATAGCAGTGGCAAAACTGGTAAATAAAGTTCTCTAATTCCTTCTCTCTTGCCTAGAAGAATTTGCCTGAAAATGCACACAACAGAAGGAGGACGGAATTGACGCTCACAGAAAATTTAGCTGCTGAGACACTTACGAGGTTTGACAGTAAGAAAGCTTTGTTCTGGAGAAACAAACAGAACCAGTCAGGAAGGATGTGAACTTAGCCATGTGTAAATTCTAGCTAGCACTCTGGGTCATCCCAGCTGTGCAATCTGAGGAACAAGTTTGTACCAGTTCCTGCCACTGTGCTGTTTCAGATCCTGATTTGGTAAGCCTCCTCATGGCATGAGGGAGAAATGTTTCATTTTAGTTGCTTTTTGTGAGTCTTTAACATGGAATTTTATGAGTCTTTAACACTCTATTTATGTTCATCGTATAGGAGGTCTTATAAAACTGTGGAGTGAGCAACAGTAGTTGTCTGTTCATCGTATTCCCCAAGTTTTCTTCCATGTACTTGTTTTTCTTTTTCTTATTTGGATACTTTATCAAAACCTAGATTGGAAGGAAAGAGATGTCAGGAGAGATGAGAATATAAAAAGTCACAACCCAAAGGAAAGTAAATGGTGAAGGAAGAGAAGAAAAAGGCACTAGATATTTTCATTTGAGAAAAAAAAAAGAGCAAAGGAGGTTATAATGTATGACCCAGTGGGAATCAAGAAAAGGTGATAAAAAGACTGTTTTGACGTCATCCAAAGCTCTCTTTTTAAAATATTTTATTTAAGTGACAGATTTTTGTATTCTTTGGGGCAAATTGTGGTCTTCATAGCAATATGGCTATCTCTGTTTACCTCATTTTTTATTTTAATCTGATTTGTACAAAGCAAAATGTTTGAATGATTGATGATTTATTTCTATTTCTACAGTGACATTATGTCACTTTGAAAGTATTACTCAAAGGTTCTTGGTTATCTTCTCTGACTTCAGAATAAAACCTTTGCTCTAAATCACACATTTTCTATGGGAGTTATATTAGTTGCACATTAAAAAATATATTTCTATTAGCTACACTGCTGAGGAATTACGGAGTTGATCACAAAATAGGTGAGGGGATGGAGCTCATTCCCTTCATGTGTTTGAGATTTATTGTTCCTACACTATGAGTGACAATAACTCACGATTCCCAAATATGCTTGGAGGAAGAAAAAATAAGAAAATCAATCTTTCTGCCCTTCGGTAAATACTATCTAGAACAGAAAATAAACCATGAACACCATTAACACTTTTGAGTGTTCTGAAAATGCTTGCTTATTTTTCTTAAGCATACAACTCAAATCACCCTCAGCTCTAAAACCTACTGAAAGAGTGGATCTATCCTATAAAGAAAATGGACAGATGCACGAAGAAGCAGAAGTGGCGGGATACTGTCTGTCCTGGTTTCAGCTGGGATAGAGTTAATTTTCTTCCCAGTAGCTGGTATAGTGCTGTGTTTCAGATTTAGTATGAGAATAATGTTGATAACACACTGATGTTTTAGTTGTTGCTAAGAAGTGCTTATACGAAGTCAAGGACTTTTCAGCTTCCCATGCTCTGCCAGGTGCACAAGAAGCTGGGAGTGCGGTGTTCTAGGCCTGGTTTTTTATGGCCAGGCGGCAGCGGTCGCTGCTCAGGGACTGGGTGGGCATCAGTCAGCGGGTGGTGAGCAACTGCTTTGTGCATCACTTGGTTTTTTTTATTCTTTCATTATTATTATTATTATTAATTATTATTACTTTATCTTTATTTGCTGTCCTATTAAACTGTCTTTATCTCAACCCACAGTTTTTTACTTTTTTTCCGATTCTCTCCCCCATCCCACCGAGGGGCAGCGGGGAGGGTGAGTGAGCAGCTGTGTGGTGCTTAGTTGCCAACTGCGGTTAAAGCACGACACTGTCTGAGAACTAAGGAGTGGAAAAACTATTTTCCCTGTACTGTAAAAGAATTAAGACTGATCCTGTCTATACGTGCGTGCATGTGTGCATTTGTATAGAGAGTTTTTATGTAAAATTATGAAATGTCAATCCATGAAAATTTCTCACAAATGCTTCTTAGGTCAGTCCGGAATGCAGTTATTTCTTCTCTTGGCACATAACATTGCTTTTACAATAGATGTAAAAAATGGTAAACGTGTCAAGCAAGTCTTGTTCCTTTGTTTCATGCATCTCTTGATTTAGCACCATATAATACAGTCATACATTCCTAGCTGAAGTCATTTGGCAAGTGCAGCAGCCATGCAATAGGTGTCCACCAGAAAAACTACACCCAAGAATGAACACCGAGCACAAAATTGGCTGTCATTACTTTGGTTTCTCAGAGGACCCAGGGGATAATCCACTTGTATGGACTGCAGATGGCCATTTTGGGATGGAGCCTAGGAATTACAGGGGAGTAGTGGGCTTTTATTCACGCTGATATATCAGCTTTTGATTCATAACTACCCACACACCAGCTCATAAAGATTGAAAGGAATGAATTAACGGAAGAAAGAAAGGGAGTTTTGAACACTCACATGTTCTTTTTTGCCTGCTTTGGAGACAGTCTCGTGCAAGTTTAGAGCTGATTCTGTTTTCCATGTCAGTGCTTTGATTCCAACTGAGCATTTTTCATAATGTCATTCTAAACAAAGTTAGTATTCAGATGACTCTCTCATGCATGAACAAAGTAGTTGAAATGGCTTGTAAATATATTTGCAGGGCAAATATGTCTTAACTTGCTGCCTTAGGTTATAAGCTTTCTTTTAAAGGAAGATAATATTTGTGTAGAGTGAATAGCTTTATTGAATTATAACTTATAATGCAGCATTACAGGCTGTCAATAAATGACATCATGTTTCTGTAATGGTTGTATGTGAGGAGAGTCACCATAATCACAGAAAAGCAGCTACTTAGAGCAGAAGATCTGGAAACTTTATCTAATCTGGTTTTGTTTCTTTTTTTTTCCCAGAGTAAAGACTGGAAACAGAACTCCTTTTTACAAATCCCATTTTGTTCTAGGAACTTGACTTACAGTAAAGCTAGATGCAAAATATGAGAAATATATTACACTTTCAGATATTAATAACTTACCACTTTCTATTCTCTTGTACACTAAAAAGATGAACACAAACAAAGGCTCTTTGTCCATCATTTGTTACCAAAGAACAAGTAGAAGTTAGTATTTCCTTTTAGTCCAGGCTTTTCAGACTAACAGTCTTGATTGCTAGTTTACATTATTAACTTCATAAATTTCAACTTTTGCACCCAGATGCTTACAAGACAGAAATAAAAAGACTAGAAATTGCACAAATTATTTTGGTCAAGACTCATGCTGCTTTAAAAGTATAAACTTACAGTTATGTTTCTTCAGTGTGTGCATCTCTTCAGAAAACTCAGGTCTACAGTGGTGAGCAGAATTTACTAGTCTTCCTGGATACAATAATAAAGTTGATGAGCTCATTGTAACTATTCCCTATCACCTACACTTATTTAAAAGGGAAAAAGAAAAACAAACATTCCCAATGTATTTTGAGATCTGTTGAGAGATGTTACCATTTGATTTCACAGGTTCTACAGAATATGTATATTAGATAAACAGGCCAACAGTCTGACTTTTCCACATATGGCACTTTTGACGGTACTGCAACGCTCTAGGGTTGGCAGATGGAGCAATTATATATTTTCTAGCTAGGAAGTAACCTTTAAAGTAAGACTCTAATGTAACATAGAATATGCTATGATTTAAGAAATTTCTACTTGAGTTCTCACTAGGTAATAACTTTCAGTGTTAATATCTGTTGGACTATTGAGATTAGTTTCCTCTAATTAATATATCTATACAGCAGTCCTCTGACATTCAGCTCCTACATATGGGAATATATCTGACTTGAGTTGTTTAATGAACAACAAATTAAGTGGTTTTTTATAATTAATACATTATATGGCTTCATTTTGCTGTTAAGGAATCAGAAAAAATATTAAAGAAATGTCAGCAAAACCATTTTAGAAAAGCCAATTTTTAAAAATACTTCCTAAAAATTAACTTGAATGGGGTTTTTTTGCATTCTCTTTGTATCGTTTTTGGTTTTTTAAGTACATTCTCGTAAACAGTAAAAACATGTATAATTTAAATAAGATATTCAGAACATATTCAAACTATGTTGAAATACCCACTCTGTAGATGGACCTATTTTTTCATAGTCTAGCCTGTGACTTCCAGAATTCTTTCATCAAGAGTTTTGTTTACTGAGATGTTGTTCACAATACACTAGAGCTTTGTCCTTCATTGAATGTACTTCAGCCTTCAACTTAATAGCTTGTGCTTCTCTCTTTAATGACAAAGAACAAAGTCCAACCTGACAAAAACAAAGGAAAGAATGCTACTGTGAATATATTAATGTAAATTGATTTTTATGTAACATTCCACATTTTCATTTAACTTGTAATTATCAGGAGATAACAAATAAAGTATTCAGCAAATTTATACTCAAGATAGGCCTCATGGCTTATTCAGTCATGACATACAGGTATCTGTAGCTAACCTTGAATATATGCTGCTATTCAAAATTTAGCTGATGCATAAATAAACTGTCCTTGGACAACACACTTGACTCAAAAAATATGAAGATACAAGTTATTTACTGACTTGGGCTTTTATACTATTTTCCTTACCGTTGTGTAAGGTGGACCTTTGGTAGCAAGAGACTAGTAGTGTGGCTTCTTGAAACTCATGGTTAGCTTAACATATCTATTGACAACCAGTACAGCTATTCATCTGCATGAAAACAGTAGTAAGGTTTTAATAAGAGCTTAGTATTATATACCATACATAATAGATCTTTTTCATTTCAAATTTAGTGATAAAATCACTGATAAAATAAGGAGAGGAATAGGAAAAAATAAGGGATAAAGGATTATCTTCATGTCTTATTAACCAAACAAATGAGATTCAGGATCTACGAAAGCTGTGTCCTACCATCTAAGTAGAATTTAGAAATGTGCTGGTAGAATGCAGAATTCCTTCCACAGGTATCAGGAAGAAACCAGGCAGACTCTCACCTTTAATGATGACCCATAGCTTCTGATCACCTTTATCCTGTGTTGGTAGTTGGATATTTTTACTCTCAGATTTAATGTGGAGACAGTCAGTGATACATCACAGAAATTATTATTCTTTAATATGCTTTTTAAATTTTTACTCTTAAATTATGTGAATTAGAGGTACTGACAAATACTGAAAGAGAATGTAGATAATGTCAGTGATGACGTCTGCTTCCAGTATCCCTCTTATTCTCTCTCCTTATTTGCTTTTCTTGGCTACATGAATCGGCATAGAGAGGGAAGGTGGCCTTTTCTTCTCTGAGGACGGCTGTCAGCTTTATATCCTGCCCTTAGTTTTGAAGACAGGAGGTGGTGCCATCTGGGTTTCTTCATGCAGAGAACAAATCACTGTTAGTAATAAGAATGAGGTTTATCTCTCTGCAGGGGCTAGAAGCATAAGGGTCTCTAACAGTCTATTCTGGGACCTGAGGAGTAAGTGTTGAAAAGTTTGTGGTCTGTTTTCCAAAACACTCAGTTCCCACCCTGCTTTTTCTTATTACTCTCACATCTCTTGTTTAAGCATCAGACAGTACAATTCAATGCCTCTTTGCTATGAGTTTCACCATGGTTTCTTCTTGTCTCCTCTCCTCTCCTATATTTTTTCCTAGTTTTTCTCCCACTCCCCCAATTTATTTTTTTTCTCTTTTTTGGTCTTTTCTCTTTCCTTCTTTTTTTTCCTCCTTTTCCTCCTTTTCCTCCTTTTCTACCACAATATGACTAGAATATCAGAGACTAGGAAATTCCTGCTATGGAGCATATAAACAGAGTAGTCAAGGTTATTTTTATTATTGATTTTCCCTAAACTATTTCTTAGAATCACAGAATTGTTTAAGTTGAAAGGGACCTCTTTAAATCATCTAGTCCAACATTTTCCTACTTGAGCAGGGTCAGCTACAGCAGATTGTCAAGGACTGTGTTCAGCTGGGTTTTGGCTGTCTCCAAGGATGGAGACTCCACAACTTCTCCGGGCAACCTGTGCCAGTGTTTGACCACCCTCACAGTAAAAAAGTGGTTTTTAGTTTTCAGATGGAATTTCATGTCCTTCAATTCGTGTCCGTTGCCTCTTGCCCTGTCAGTGGACACCACTGAAGAGACTGGCTCCCTCGTCTTCATCCCTTCCCATCAGGTATTTTATAGACATCAATAAGATGCTCATGAGCCCTCTCTTTTCCAGCCTGAGCAGTCCCAGTTGTCTGTGTCCCTTACTGTGCAAAGATACAAGAAGATGTGATAGCTGGGCTGCTCTAGGCTGGATACATTCAAATGAAGTTAAAGTACACACTTATAACATTGACAATAATTAACCAACTGGAACAATTTACAGTGTTGAATAATGTGTTTTAAATCAATGAATTTGTTCTTGGAAGAACTTAGCTACTCATAAGATACATGGGACAATGAATATCTTAATTTTAGCATGTTCAACTTTTAATGCCTTGCTGGAGTCATATTTTCTATAGCTGTTGAAACCTGGCTTTCCAAAAATTGGCCACTTTCACTTTCCAAGTGTGACCATGAAAAAATACATACAAAAAATACAGAAAAATATTTGAAATCTGAACCCAAGCAACATTAGTTTTACACTCATTTTATTTCTTCTCTTCCCGTTTTCTGCTGCATTCTCCTTTTCTTCTTCTCCCATGTGTTCTTCCTATACTACTTTACCCATGCCCCAGAGGTGCATTTTATTTGATAAGACTCTCATGAGAAATCTATTTCATGATTCTTTAAAAAAATATTTAATAAGACATGTAACAATAATTAACTTCGACATCACCTTGATGTCTATATGACATCAGAGGCAGCACATCCACTTCCACGCTGTGTGTCCAAAAATGTGTCTGGCCAATTCACCACGAAGACTTCCTTGACTAACATAACTGTACTTGAAGAAGATCCCATTGACTGCAAAGGGCTGCAAGGATGGCCAGTGAGTGGGAGAGAACACTCCTTGTCCAGCCACAGCAGATACTGTGAATCCTTTTAAATGAAGTAGTAAAATGATCTTATGGAGTAGGCATACCAACAGATGCTTTCCTGCTCTTTTCAGAATAACTAATTAGTAAAATGAAAACCAAATAATTTTGTAGAAAGATTGGTTTATGGGTGCATTAAGTACTTTACAGCTGGAAGCTGTACATGCTTGTTGGGGTTTGCAGTTCGTAATAAGCACTACAAGTGGTTCCCCATGATTTTGTTACTTTTAAATTACATTGTTCATTGTTATGAAATATACTTGTTTGGATTACTGTTTATTTCAAAGAGAGATGGAAGAAAGTATACATATTTAAATCCAGAATCTTTGCTTTTCTTTGGGTCATTGCTCACTGAATAAATATTCTCTGCAATGCTTTAATAACTGTTTAGTTATTCTACTATATATTTCCATGGGAGTGATAGAATTGCATCAGATTAGCTCACACAGCTCCTGTGTTATCAGAAGTTTCTGCAAGATACTTAACTTTTTAACTGCATCACTTCAGAAAATGGTAGAGGATCACATAAATGGCATCTCTTAGGAAACCATAATTACAGAGTTGTTGAATTAAATTCAGACATGTTAAGTATCACATACATTTTCTTATGCTGATAGACTTTAAAAAAATACAGAATGGAGGAAGAAGGCAACAGTAAGAAAGAGCTTATTTTCTACTCTTTCAGTTTGTTGTTGTTTCCCTATTACAAGCAAGCTTAAAGAAGCAGAAAATGTTCTTTTAAAGGTATCATACAACTAGAGAGCTCATCTGTTAAGTCAGAAAAGCCCTTACTAATGTGGCGGCTCCATAGCCTGGGTGCATACATATGTCATATCATATGACAGGGCATTGTTTGCTGTACAGCCTTCTGGGTTCAGACATATGTCATTTCATATAACTAAACACATAGGGCTAGTTCAAACAATGCCTTCTGACACTAGGTATGTATTCAGGGAGATAGCTATTAACATAGTCCACAAATACTGTTATATTTGTGTCTGCTGTCTACAAGGAGAGAACTTTTTGCCTGTAATATTTGCATAGCTCCTTTGAAGTATGTCATGTTTTTACCTCTGGTTGTTGAGATGTGTTGTTAGGATGTGTTGGGATATGTTATGCCTTTTTGAGAAGTAGTAAGTTGCCAGCTTGGAGCACTGGGTGGTGGGGAGTGGGTGGTAGAGCGGAAGAGGTACTAGAAGTGATTTTATTATTTCCCATTTCAATTCAATGAGAACAAAAACCCAAACGTTTTTCCCTTGACCCTCAGGCAGTACTGAGGTTTAATTCTTGCTTATGTTCTATTTGATACATGTATCCATCATATTCCTGTCTTCAATTATGTTGATATTACAGCTGGGATAAGATGATACAATGTTTTTGGTTTTAACTTTGTTTCCTGAAGCTTCACATTCACACAGAGTAGCACATTGTTAACTCTGTTGGTAACTGGTCTTCACTGTCAGTTTGGTTTTTGGGGGTTTGGTTTGGTTTGGTTTGGTTTTTCCCCCCACATACTACTATTGTCTTATGAAATGGAGAAAGGTAATTTTTGGTTTTCTCTCATTGTGTTTAACAAGAAAAAAATCTATTATTTGCTTTGGGGCTCTTTTGCCCAAGATATCTGTGAATCTTGTGCAGCTGTTTGTTTCTTATTTTAGCCAGAGAGATCCTCCTTACTTTCTCTCATTTTGAAGGGATTTTGTTTCTTACCTATTTCAAAATTTTGGAACACAAACTTTAGCCCTTTGTTTCTTTACCTGGAAAGTAAAAAAAAAGGTTTATTTTCCTAGCTTTATGGAAAGCTATTGTGAACTGCCATACAGGTATGTGTAAATTGTTTATTCTGCCCCCAAACTTTAGTAGAGTACAGTTAAAATAAATAAGGCATATCTAAAGCGATACTTAGACTGAAGAAGTACACATATTTTAATATATTTTCTATTATTCCAAATAGTATTTAAGATTACTATTAGTAAAATGGGTTTGAATATAAATTTAATTGCTCTTACCTTATTCCCCTTTTGCAGTCAATATCATTTTATCTACAGAAAAATGCACCATTTTCATTATAAACTTAGTCATTTAACCAGTTTCTCTTATTTGTTTTTAAACAAGTGGCAGGAAAGAAACATTCTGAACATCATTAGAATATGAAAAAAGAGGAGGAATCTGTGCTACATAGATGTTGTTACTCCTAACCTGAGAGAGTGGCAGTGCTATTTGAGCTAGTGTACCTAAAACTGAAACTAAGAAGCAACATAAAATAAACAGTTTGGTGAATAAGACAGTAATCTATCGGGAATTACATTAGAAGTCTGTAGGAAATGGAAAAATAAAATTTGAATAAACGTTATTCCATATTCCATCCTAAGTTAGACATGAAACATTAATTTCTGTATTGTTAGCCTAAAAATGACAAATTCAATGAAAATTTTTTTATATATATACTAATGTTCATTTGCTGTTTATGAAGCTTTACTGGTATTTGAACAACTGACAAGAATGTTGCTGTATAGGAAGACAAAATGTTAAATGTGTTCTCACTTGAATTTACTTATACAGGCAAAGATAGCTAAAAATAAAGGATTTTTTTGAGTTCCAGCAGATTTTAACATTTTTACTTGACTTGTATCCTAATGAAACAACTATTCAGGTATACAGATATTGATATTTAAATAATAAAATCTTATTGAATTAATATGTAGGAATAATATAATACCGAAAAACAAACAAAACTTTCCACGTATATTGAGAAATTGGTAATGACTACTTACAAGTTGTTTCAAAAATTCTTTTTTGTGATTAAATGACATTATTAAACCCAATACGATATTAAACATGATTATTTTTAGATTTAAGTTTATGTGCTCACAGGGGGTTATAATTACAGGAGCTCTCCCATTTATGGGAGTTTATGAGGCTCAGTACACACAATTTTTTCTATAAGTGCAATTCTCAGATTTTAATTAGTTACTTTAGCTATTTAATCCAAGTATGTTTTAAAGCTTTCTTAGTAAGAAAATTAGGTATACATGTACTGGAAAGAACTGTCATTCTTTATATAAGTCAGGATTGTAATTTTCCTGTTGACATCACTTCACTGGAATTCCTTTATCCTCATGGAGCTAAATGCCTTCATTCATAATTACAACTTGACAAGATAGCAAAGAAAAAATCTTCCCTTTTTATCAATTACAAGTGTATCTAAATTGCCCTCACTCTTGCTCTCTTTTTTTGGTAACTTGGTTATTTGTCTTGTCCTTTTGAAATACATTATTTCTTCATTGAACATGACTTCTTTTTTCATGCAGGGAATCACTTCTTCACGCCATTTAAAAATACAGCCTCAAAACACAAATATTAGAAGGATTTTATCTTACAAACGCACCACCAAAAGAATGAATGTGGTAACTCTGATCATTTTGTGTGGTTCTGATATCTGGTACCAGTTTGGGGGAAATGAAGGGGAAAGGGGAATATATTCTGAGTAACAGTAGACAAACTTTTTATTGTAACTGGTATAAAAGTTTGGGTTTATTCTATTGTTCTACAAAGGTTCAAATCATGTAACAGGGACCTCACCTTACAAAGTAATTTTTAGAGGAAGACAGTAGAAAATATACATTAATAAGAAAGATGGAGAAGAACAATAGAATATAGAAATAATTACATATGTAGATGGACTTCCAATATTTTGACATACAAATTTGCATGGGAAAGAAAATGTCTTTGAAATGTTAAACTTTAATAGTACAATTTTTTTCCATAATTAAAGACAGTGATTTTCTTTACCACCAATGAAAAACAAATAGATTTAATCTCATTTTAGAGTTTGGGGGTTTTTTCACTATATGTAGCTCAAATTCCATTATTGTCAGAAGAGGAGGTTACATTCTTCACCTGGTTAGGAAGTTCTCCTTCCTCTTCATGTCACCAAATCTTCAGAAATTAGAAAAATCCTTGTGGGCACATAAGAAAATTCTATTCAGGTGTATATTTATGTGCTTATTTTTGTCAAGAATATTGTAAGTAATTTGTTTTAATCATTAAAAGAAATTTGTCTTCAGAAGAGTATACCTGCTGCAATCAGGAAAATAAACTGGCAAGAATGCATAAAGGACAATTAAATTATCCAACAGTGAAGTTTCTGAAACTGAAGTAGTGTTTTTAAAGAGTATCACAGAGATGTATGATAATAAGTGAAGGTTATAACCCTACAAATATTTCCTGCTGAGCCTATAACATCATACTATTATTTTCATAACTTTTAAATGAAAAAACAATAAACCACTTTTTTTTTAATGACATGGCATGTTGGCTTTAAGTAAAATATTTATTTAAGGAAACTTTGGCCTTTCAGTATAAAGGAAAATCAAGAATCTGTTTGTCAATTATCAAATATAGATGCTGAACTTGTCTGACTTAAATTGTGCTGACTGGTTTAAAATTTTCTGAAAGCTTGTGTTTTTAAACACTTACTCTATCACTGGAAAACAAGCAAACTTTAAAAATGTCAGTTCAGAAACATGCGTGGGGGCAGATGTACAACATAATTACCCATGATTAACCTGAGCTACTGCTAAATTTAACCTTCATTTCACAGAAATACAAGTTAAGTAAACAGCTTTTCTCTACAGATGAGCTAGAATTAAAGCACTTCCTACCTTCTGCTCTATTGCCTGCAGGTGTTTCCAAAAGGAGCTGGTACATAAATACCACTGTTATCATGGCTGTGCCAATGAAAACAAGGATGAGGTACAATGTTGAACCAGTGTCATCTACATGTCTTACCTACGTGTGGTCGATCTCTAACATTTGCCTCGTATTATAAACATGACCTGAAGTTGTTGATTGTTGGTGAAAGTCTGATTTGGATTTGTTGTATTGCAGAGTGTTTTGGGGTGTCAATTCATATTCTTAAACTTAAGAAATGCCCTTGTAGACTAAATAAAGTGAAAAGATTATAATGGCAAAAAGAGCAGACAGAAGAAGGGTTTCATAAAAGTCAGTGGGAGGTGAGAGGAAAGGTCATGAAGTGTGGGGGCAATCCATTGACGTTGCTTCCCTTGCTCCCAAAGCCCAGCACATCCTTCTTCCTCTTAATTGGCTATTCTGTCATGTTTCAAACACATATCTGCAATATTTGAGTTTACTATTATTACCATAACTGAGATTTTAGCTTGAATTGTAAAAGTGAATTAAGTTTGTGAGAAGAGTAAGATTATTGTGCTCTGACTACATGGAGTGCATAGATGCTGGAGAAGCGGAAAAGCAGAAAGACAATACTGGCACAAGAACAAATGAGTATAAACTGGTCACAAATAAGTGAGAAATGTAAAATAATATTCTTCAGAAAAGATCAGAAGTGTATAAAAATTTATTAGAGGAGTTACATTAAATGGATGCCTATGAGATCAAGGGACTGAAAATATTGGTTTGGGAAGTCTCTTTTAGTCCTTATGAAAGTCTGAGATAGGGAACTTCTGGTTTAGTCATAAAATATTTTCAGGAAGGATATTTAACACGTGTCTAATTGTCACATACTCCTTTTTGCATAAGGTATACAATTACTGCATTAATATATTATTTGTTTCCACAGTTTTATAATTTGGTCATAAAACTTATGGCCAGATTTAGATGAGATTTAACTGCAATAGCCATTTTCTTTCAATCTGTAAAGCATAAGGGCATCTTTGCTAAGTAAAATGCAGTTATGTGCAGATACATTTGAGCCCTCCTCTGAATGAGCTTGTTATGGAAATGGAATGAGTGTTATCACAGCATTTGCTTGGGAAAGCTAAGACAGATGTAGCAGCATGCTATTTAAACCCATCTTTTCTTGGGATCAATATTTCCTGACATCACTGTCCTGTACTGTATAAGGAGACCAGTTCCAGTATCCCCACGCTGGATTGAAATCCCTGTACTGCATTAAGGAATGGAAGGACATAGAGGCAGCATACAGAAACTAGCAGAAAAAGGCATAATGCAAAAGCTTAGTCTGGGACAAAAATGAACTAGAAATATATTATTTCAAACAGAAAAATGATGCAATCTGTTTGCAGAAACAGCTAAATGTAGGAATATAGCTTTGCTATTAAAAAAAAAACAGCCAGTGTCAGTGAAACCTTGTATTATCTGAACTGCTGGCTATCCCGATGAATACTTCCAAAACTTGTGGGTTAGGAAAGCTAAGGCACTGAAAAGCTCCATGAACATAAATGCTATGCAATACCATGTGTAGGTCATTTTATTTCAGACCATCTTCTCCCACTTCCAGATTTAGATAATCCAAAATTTAGGTACTTCTTTTTTGTGTTACCTCTTTCAGATACCTGACTCTTACCATTTTTTGAGGCATGCTGCCTTGGCTTGGGTACCTGTAGCTGTGGTAAATAACATGCAAAGCATGAAAATAGTAAATGCCACCTGAAACCTTCATAGGCTTAGTTCAGCTTTGCAAGGCTTTGCAGCTGCCAGGACAGTGAGGGTTCATGTCTGTCTGATGATCATGCATTCACCTTTCTTCCAGGTTGTTGTCAGAGTCATTAAACAATATCTGCCCCAGTGGCAATAGGACTGCACCCAGGGTGACACCTATTCAGATTTTGAGCTGTTGATCCCTACTATTTGAACCTGCTGGTCCAACCACTTTTTCACTAACCTTGTAGTCCACTATTCAGTCCATATTTCCACAAATTTGCTTCAAGTTAGTTCAACTACAACATTGAAAAAAGGCATAGTGATAACAGAATTCAGGTATCATGCTTTTAAGTTATTAATACTCTTTTAACTTCTTTTTTTAGACAGCTCTGGAAAGAAATCACTGTGCCACTGTGTGAGATTAACATCAGGTTTTTTTATCAAATATATAATTAATGTTTAAGAACTTGTTTAAATTATGCCTATAATGGGCATTTTCACACCACATGAATAAGTATTTACCCATCTTTCTCTTGTCATATCATTGTCATATCGTTTTGTCTCTTTAGTGAACAGCAAAAAATAAAATGCTTGAGGGGAAAAAGAATAACTTTGAGGAAAAAAATTGATCTAGATCTGTTTTGTTAGTGTCTCTTGGAATTTTTTACACATTGGATATAGTTGCTATTATTAATATATTTATCACTCATGTTTTTAGTATTATTAATATTATTTCATATTATTAATCACTCATGTTTTCAGCTAAATCTTGTATCCAGCTGGTAAAGGCTTTTATACTTTGATGTTCATGAAAGCCCTGTAGAGAATGATAAAACATCAGGTAGACATTTCGCTGTTGCTCTGATAAGTCCTTTTGACTTGCGTGCATAAGGGAGGGGAAAGGGAGAGAGAGAGGGAGGTATTTGTGGCTTTATTTTTATAATATTCTAGCTTTTGTTTAATAATATTTTTTTAAAATATTTCTTAGAACAGTTCTCATTGTGCATAGACACACAATTGTACTGATGCCATAGAACTTTTTGAATTTTGATTAAAAAAAGACTGGTTTTCCTTACTTAACAATGTAGAATAAATCCTGAGGTTTTGTTGAGTTTTAAGTTTACTCTGCAGCCATGTTTGTCCTACAGAACTATACTTTGGTACAGATCAGACTAGTAAAAAAAAAGTTGTTATAAATGAAACACTGCAACCCAATGGAAACGCTCAGATGAATCAATGAAACCCTATCAGAAAAGGCCATGGGATTGAAAAGAAATGAAATTGAAGTTACAGTTTCCTCAAATTGTGTAACCCAGCTTTCTACAAATTTTCCTATAAGCTTACTGAGATAGTTGCAACATCATGAGGTAAACATGCAACCTTTCAGGTAATCCAGTTAAATTTAATGTGCCAAGGTCATTTGTCTAGTCAATGAGTGGTACATGCAAGTTCACTGATTTGAAACTTTCACAGTAGAAAACCACAAGCAGTAGAACTATTGTACAGATGCCACAGATAAGAGATTTTGGAAAGAATCACTAGGTATGGCAGACTCTGTGTGGTACATGCTATTATATTATATTTTTTGTTAAAGAATCACACATGCTATGTTTTTTTCTAAAGAGAGCTAAGGATTCAATAACTCTTTACATTCATTGGAATTAGCCACTGTCTTTAGATGCTGTTGAAAATCTAGTGTAACACTGCTCACTTTTGTGTAACTTATAAACAAGCTTAAGGGATATTGTAGTGGGATAAAGGTATAAGTTCAGTTATATATAGCTGTCTTATTATTATTTGATGGGATACCCTGGTATATATTTCGTCTGAACCTTTCTTGCTTGAAAGCAGTTGACATCCTAATAAAAATTAATATTCTCCACTTTTGTACTGGGTCTGCCTGGGATGGAGTTAACTTCCTTCATAGCAGCCCATACGGTGCTGTGGTTTGCATTTGTGTTTAAAACAGCATTGATAACACACCAGTGTTTTGGCAGTTACGGAACAGTTCTTGCAGAGCATCAAGGCTTTCTCCCCACTCTGCCCCCATAGCAAATAGGCTGGGGATGGGCAAGAGGCTGGGAGGAGACACAGCTGGGCCAGCTGACCCAAATTGACCAAAACGATATTCCATAACATATGATGTCCTGCTCAGCAGTACAAGCTTAGGGAGAGGGGGGAGGAAGGAAGGACTTTCATAGGCAATGTTGTTTGTCTTCCCAAGCAACTGCTTCCTGGGGAGTGGCTGGACAACTGCCTGCCAGTGGGAAGTAGTGCATGAATTCTTTTTGCTTTGCTTATGCATGCAGCTTTTGCTTTCCCTATTAAACTGCCTTTTTCTCAATTCACAAGTCTTCTCTTCCTTCTGTTTTTTCTGCATCCTGTGGGAGAGGGCAGTGAGTGAGAGGCAGGGTGGGTGTTTAGCTACTGGTTGGTGTCAACACACCATAACTTTCAGATAAATATGTAAGTACCTTAAAGAAAAGATTCTTAATCCATTTCTAAATATGGTTTTCAAAATTTCATAGTGATGCTTTGAAAATCGTTAAAGAACAGTTGCTTGTGAAAGAAAAGTATTTCTTGAACTCTCCCTGTGTATTCATCTATCTGTGTGCACTTTTCATTTGCAGGAGGCTGTGCATACAAGAGACAAGAGACTTGCCTTAATACAAGAGACTTGCCTTAAGGCTGTGCATACAAGAGACAAGAAGTAGCATAGCCAGGACCTCTTACGCATACCTCATAATAGAAATTTGTATTAGTAGTTGAGGATTTCAAAACTTGTTGGGAATTCGGAACTGATGGTAGTTCCTTGAAGAACCACAGCTACTATTTGGTAGTCATTTGGTATCCATTTCAAATATTTGCCATTGTTCTCACAGATACAATTCTTGATAACTGTAAGGCAGAATCCTTACAAGATTGTGAGACACATGTAAGAATTTAATCAGTTAGATACAGGAATTCTGTATTTCCAGATCCAGAAAGCAAGTCTAGCGCACAACATTCTTAATATATACGAAACTTTTCAACAAAATGTTTGAAGTGTTGGTAATGTGTGAATTATTTCACAAAGTCACCTATCATTTTGTGGGCTTTATATATAGGAAAATTTTCATGTAGGCTGCAATCTTTTATAGAGAAAAACTGAGCAGCTGTATGATATCTCTATGATAGTCTGTTGCCAGATAAGGTGAATATAAGCCCCAAGGAACAAAGAAAACAAACACCTACATCTTTAAGTCAAAGATATAGGTGAAATAGGAATTGCCAAAGTTATAATGAATTAAAATTTGCAAAACTTATTAACAGTTGTCAAGAAGACATTAACTACAAAAATAATATTGAAAAAAACAACCAAGGTAAGAGAAGGAGTGGTTATTCTAGTAGAAATGGAAATAAGAAGAATCTAGTTTTGTGTCCAAAGCAAGATAAATGTTTTATGCGAGTCTTTGTTAAGGACTCTGAAACTTTCTCTGTGAGCAAAAGCAAAGTGGAGAATGGAAATGAAAGCATGAACATGGAAATTTCCATGTTTGAAGTGGATGAAACATTCAGGGAGCTTCATCTTCAGATGCAGTTTCAGCCCCTGTACAACTATGCCCTACAGCTTGTGCACTGCTGCCTAACCAGGGTTAAGTGCAATAAGTCTGTCTTTATCACATAACCTAACAAGGGAAGCATGTGAAGGATAGGGGTGTGGTGGGGAAATGCTCAAGGACTTTGATTCACCCTGAGGATGTGCCTGCCTTTGCCTTAATGCACTCAAATTAGGATGATTATATCATCTCTGTGCCAGAAGGAACTGGCACATGGAATTGCAGGTCTCTTGAGAATATTCATACATCTATGAAGTCAAACATTGGGCCATAAGAATGATTAATAACAAATATAGTACCTACATTTACCCGGGGAACTACAGGCCTGTCAGCCTGACCTCGGTACGGGGGAAGCTGATGGAGCAGATCATCCTGAGTGCTATCACACAGCATGTAGAGAATAATCAAGGGATCAAGCCCAGCCAGCATGGGTTCAGGAAAGGCAGGTCCTGCTTGACCAACCTGATCTCCTTCTATGACAAGGTGACCTGCCTAGTAGATGAGGGAAAGGCTGTGGATGTTGTCTATCTAGACTTCAGTAAAGCCTTTGACACGGTCTCCCACAGCATTCTCCTGGAGAAACTGGCTGCTCATGGCTTGGACGGGTGTACTCTTTGCTGGGTAAAGAACTGGCTGGGTGGCCGGGCCCAAAGAGTGGTGGTGAATGGAGTTTACTCCAGTTGGTGGCCGGTCACAAGCAGTGTTCCCCAGGGCTCTGTGTTGGGGCCAGTTCTGTTTAATATCTTTATCAATGATCTGGACGAAGGGATCGAGTGCACCCTCAGTAAGTTTGCAGATGACACCAAGTTGTGTGGGAGTGTTGAGCTGCTTGAGGGCAGGAAAGCTCTACAGAGGGATCTGGACAGGCTGATCGATGGGCCGAGGTCAATTGTGTGAGGTTCAACAAGGCCAAGTGCAAGGTCCTGCACTTGGGCCACAGCAACCCCATGCAACGCTACAGGCTTGGGGAAGAGTGGCTGGAAAGCTGCACAGCAGAAAAGGACCTGGGGGTGTTTGTTGACAGCCGCCTGAATATGAGCCAGCAGTGTGCCCAGGCGGCCAAGAAAGCCAATGGCATCCTGGCTTGTATCAGGAATAGCGTGGCCAGCAGGACTAGGGAAGTGATCGTGCCCCGGTACTCAGCACTGGTGAGGCTGCACCTCGAATACTGTGTTCAGTTTTGGGCCCCTCACTCCAAGAGAGACATTGAGGTGCTGGAGCGTGTCCAGAGAAGGGCAACGAAGCTGGTGAAGGGTCTGGAGCAGAAGTCTTATGAGGAGCGGCTGAGGGAGCTGGGACTGTTTAGCCTGGAGAAAAGGAGGCTGAGGGGAGACCTTATTGCTCTCGACAACTACCTGAAAGGAGGTTGTAGCGAGGTGGGGGGTCGGTCTGTTCTCCCAGGTAACAAGTGATAGGACAAGAGGAAATGGCCTCAAGTTGCGCCAGGGGAGGTTTAGATTGGATATTAGGAAATTTTATTTCACTGAAAGGGTTTTCAAGCATTGGAACAGGCTGCCCAGGGAAGTGGTTGAGTCACCATCCCTGGAAGTATTTAAAAGACGTTTGGATGAGGTGCTTAGGGACATGGTATAGTGGTGGTCTTGGTAGTGTTAGGTTTACGGTTGGACTCAATGATCTTAAAGGTCTTTTCCAACCTATACGATTCTGTGATTCTGTGATTTAAAAAAGACTAGGCAGAACAGATGTGTTCAACAATAGACATGTGTTTCACCTCAATGAAGAGATTTTACAGGAAAGCATAACATAGAGGTGGTGGAAGTGAATAGAAAATGGGATAAAATTCATCACTAAAGGCAAAGTTTATGTTAGAAGGACTTAGGATAACCTACTTTCTAAGAAGACAAAAACAGGATAGATCTTGATATGGTGCTACACAAGAAGTTATTATTTTAACAGATGAAAAGGATGATTAACAGTGAATTGTAAGCTAAGTAAGGAGATGGCAATGTTTATTACTGAAAGTAGAAAAATCCTGGAGAGACATTACAGAAGTAACCTATTTCTATTTCTAACTTACAAGAGTAATAGAAAGGGGAAGCAATTTAAAAAAAAATCCAGATCATGTGTTTGGGGACTAAAACAAAAAAATTTTGGCTATATGCTTGGAAGAGAGCCTAGATGGATGAACTGATCATTGGAAAATTACAAAATAGCAATTTGATTCAGCTGTGAAAAAGGCAATGCATCAGTATGAGTATATCCAATTGAAACAGGTAGTATCAGTGACTGTACAAAAGCCTAATGAAATCCCATCTGGAGTATTTAGTATAATTCTGGCCACTCATTTCTAGAAAGATGTTTTGAAGCTGAAGCAGACAGAGCTATTCAGAGTTTAACAATATAGAAAGAAACATATAGAGCCTAAATGGAGAAAATCAAAGGGTAATACAGGAACAACAACAACAAAAAGATAAAATCTATTAATAAATTTAGGATAGGAACTGCTAAACTAATCAGTCCTATAATAATCACCAATGAGAGAAGTATAACAACAAAAAAATCACTTCTAAGACATGTTTTGTTAGAATTATGATGGGCATCATGATCTTCACATAGCCTGTGAAGAATACTGGACCAAAAAATCTGTAAATTTGTAACCGCTTCTTAGGAGGTATGGGTGATATAGCAGAGGGTAGTTAGGTAGTCTGACTGCTCTTCAGTCTCAAGGTTTGTGTGTTTCTGAGTTGACTAGATGCTGTCATTCAGATCTGTACTGTTCAGTGCTCCAGATTTGGTAAAAATATTACACATACAATAGACAAACAAACACATACAAACATGAGATCTAAAACTTAGTGTGAAACAGTATTAAGCCAAAATTCAAGCAGAAAATATATTGTTCATTTGACATTCAATTATTCTGTTCAAAAAGTATGTTGAGCAAAACGGGAAGAAAATTTGATTGGCCTATTCCAACTTTATTAATATTGAAAATATTAAAAATGAAAAGATCAGAAAGATTTCATGGCTAAAGCTTGCAGTCATTATTATCCATACCATGTTGCTGTTGTTATCCATACCTGTGAGTTAATGCAATTAACAATTATATGAAACCAAAATCAGGATAACTTTATAACACTAAATAATCAGAAATGGAAAACATTTTCCCCACAAACATTACTATTGTTAAATGTCTCAACCTTTTTGAGGTAGGTAACCAGTTAGATAGCAATTTACACTTATCTTTAAGACAAAAAGAAACCTGAGAAATGAAGGTAAAGTGTTATGCCAGTAACATACTGGCATGTACAATGTACAACATACTGTGATTTTTTTTTTAATACAATGCTTCTCAACTGAAAATACTGCTGTCTTTCATCTTCCATGTTATTATTTATCCATAATACACCTAATTACCTTTATTATTTTCATACAAACACTGACAATTCTAAATGAAATATTGAAACTTAAAATCTATTAATAAAAAGAAGGACGTTTTCATAAGCATTCCAGGTTATTATATATTATAATACTCCAGCATTACTATAGAGGCTGGTAGCATCACAGTTCCCTTAACTAAATATCTTTTCACTATTAAAAAACCCAAAAACTAATTTGCTATAAGTATGAGAGGTAAAGTTACGTTTAATAATAAAGGAGGAAGTGACGTAGGTTGTTCTCTGGTGAAGCTTAGGACAATGGGATCTCACAAAGCTCAGAAATATTAGCAGTATTTCTGAACTGATAGAATTTAGGAAAATGATCATGGTCTGGAGAGTTGAACTATTTAAATTCTTTTGGGATCAGAGCTAAAACGTAATGCTGCTGTTTTCCAGATACCACCCTCTATTCCTCTTTGAACATGAAAACTCCCTTCTTCACATCTGCCTTTGCAGTGTTTAGAAGTGCAATGTCTACACTTATGCACTGCAGGAGTGAGACCAAGCACTAGTTGTAAGTAAAACGGGATAAAATTTTTCCACTAAAAATTATTTTGACAGGGGATTGTGTTTGTAACAAAACAAAGCATTTTCATTCAGCCTCTGCAGAGATGAAAATGACACTATTTGCCAGTGTTAGCTAGTGTTTCAGTTTTTCTGTGTAGGATAGCACTGGCCTTTCAAAATCTGTCCTTGGACCCTTGCAACGTTTAAGTTTATAATGTCTTGAATTTTTTGTTTAAAATTGTTACTTCATTCCCTACAGTTTCATACTAAATCTCATGGTGAGTAGTCAGAGGGATGTAAAACCAGATTTTTGCCTAATGCATATCTTCATGTTATCAACAAGTAAGCTTTTCCAATTAGCAATACTCAGGTTTACTGTTTTGGTTTTTCAAACCTCCTTGTGGCTGTGTAAAATAAAAGAACAGTAATTTTATCACTGTCCCACTTTGGTCAGCATTATTACAATTCCAGAGATCCAAGAAAAGGCTTCATTATTTTTTCAGGTGGTCTTCTGTTAAATCCCAGAAAGGAACACAATGCTCACCAAATACAAAATAATAGATTCAAAAGTAAACTAAGCATTTTTACAAATAAATGCTATAACATTTAACCTGAAATAGAATGAAAGCTGCATAAAAATTATGCGGCCCCAGTGACATCCAGAGGATCATCCAAGATGCTTTAATCTACATCTTTTTCTTGTCCTTGCAAAAATATTCTCTCTACTTAGACAAGAATGCTGAGAAAGTTACATCCAAAGATTACATGAAAAGGGGCTTTAAAGTCTAATTTATTGATGATCAAGCAGCCTGTTTTCAAAGCTAGATATGGGGCTATCAAGAATCAAATATATCATGTTATGCAAAAGGATTTGTCTGTAAAGCTCAGTCAGAATGTCTTGATTGCTGCGTTTTCTGGTACAGTTTTGTGTAACTGAAAGGTGTTTAACAGGAATTTCAGTGGCAATTTGACAATAGTATACCTCAGTGAAGACCTCTTCTTAATTTTTGTTTCCCTACTGAGGAAAGAAGATTTATAAAGAGTTGGAGATAAAAGCATCAGTGGCAAGTGAAAGGCCTGTTAACTCCTCCCAGGCTTCCTCTATTCTCAGCCAGCAGCTGGCTGTACCACGCTCCTCTAAACGTCTATATCCAATTTTCTGTGCAATCTCCTATTCTTCAGAAGCTGTGTACCCTATTCCTGGGAAGTCACTTTACACTCAATTTGTCACTCTGGAACTTCCATATAAGCAAGTATCAGTATAACAATAGTAAGTAGGCATTCAGCTAACTACCACTGCTTAGAGGGTAAACTGAAATGTATGCGCCAAATAAGTCATGCGTAGAATGAACTGAAGCTCAGCAAGCATGGTAAGCCTTCAGAGCAGTTGTCTAAAGGAAATGCATAAATGCACCTATGGGAGAATGACTGTCTTTCTGGAGGTTGCCTCTATACCAGTTCAGATCCATGGCATCATCTTTTCTGTCAGTGTTACTGTATGTAAGACTTCCAGAACAGAAGAATCTGCTAGAAAAGTAATCTTTAGAATACAGCTCGTATTATAGGAGAGGTCTGTAATACCAGATACAGGTACTGCTCAGCACAGATATTAATGTACAATGCCTACAACTGCTCAGGAATGTCCTTCTAATGAAGAAAATCCAGGGAAGAGCAGTGAGAATCTTCAGAAGTCTAGAAAGCATAATTTTCAAGGAAAACTTAAAGGATTTGGTGCTCAGACTAAAAATAAGGCTAAAAAAGACAGGATACTTCTTTTCAGATGAGTGACAGATGAAATCTTTCCCTATGTTGGCTGTGTACTGGACAAGAATAGTTTTAAAATTCTGAAAGAAGAGAGTTGTGAAGAAAACTATTAAAGCAGTAAGGAAAATGAAGCACCGAAATAATTTGTTTAGGAGGACTGAAGAATTGCCATTGTCTGGAGGACTTTACCAATGATGTAGAGAGGAGTCAGATAGGAGTGTTGAGTGAATGGTTTCTACTCTTGTTTTCAGGATGGGGTAGGTGATCACTGGAGATCATTTGCTGTCCTTTCTGAGATTTCAATAGCCATTTTAATCTAGAAGACTTTTTTTTTTTTTTCAGAAGTGCCTTTCTTTTGTTACTCATTAACACTGCTATCTAGTGATTAAAAGAAGACTTCGGGAAATGGCTTATATAGTACAAGCAACAGGTTGCAATCTGCAAATTAATCTCACCTTCAAAATATTTCTGAAGATGAGACTACCCTCTTAATTGAAGGTAAGAAGGCAGTTCCACTTTGAATCTGATTTTTAACGGGAGACACAGAAAGAGGAGAAAGACTTCTTTCATTTAGAATCTGTTTTGTAAAAGGCAAAGAATATACAACAGCATGCAAAGCTATATTCAAGCAATAGAAAATGTCAGAAATGTGAGATCTTAATATATTAAATAGCTGTCATCTACATACATGATGGAATACTTTAAATCTCTACATCTGAGCACCTATACAGGCTAGTCCAGCCGGAAAGAATTACTTTGAGAATATAGGCTATGAAGGTTGGGAAGATAATTATTTAAAAACAAAAAAACCCCAAAACACATGTCTTAAAAAATTTTATACCCTGTATGCAATCCTTGTAATTATTCTGCCAGTAGTAGTCAATGTCCAAGAGATTAATTATGGTAGGGTACAGTCTTTACTGCATTTATTTACATTAACGTATTAGTTCTTGGTATGGAGTGCTGCTTAACGTAGTGGTATTTTGTTTCCTATTAATAATTCTGATATCACAATCAGGAGCAGAGCCTATCTGTGCTAAGCATTCCACACTAAACACAACTCAAGAGAGATAAAATACAAGGGGAGGGATTACACCATGGTGTTAGAGTTGTACCTTAGTTGCAGACAACTCTTGCAGCTGCAATGCTACAAGAACAGACAAAAATCCATACCCCTGGCAATATGAGAAAAAATACTGACATTCCCCATTTGGCATTAAAACATTGCAAAATTCTGCTTTTAGCGTCAACAAACAGTTTAATTGAATTCAGAAGTCACTAGGTTGCAATGAGGAACCCATTTTTCCTTTTCAGGAGTTTTGATGGAGAAGTGAGTGTATTTCCTGTGAAAACCTGACCATAGGGGCAATAAATAGAACTATGAAGAATATTATTATTCCTTCATTAAGTTTCATGGTTTGTCATTGTCCAGTCAACTCCATGTTTTTAAAGAGGTAGCTATTGCAGGCAGCTTTCAAGATAAAGGAGGGAAAATTGAATAAAAAGAGAGATTTGCTGCTTAAGAATTCTTTGTTGATTAGACAACCTTATATTTTCAGGTTCCCCTGAAAAAAGGGGGACCTGTGTATTTTTTTCTTGACAGTTTTTTTTGGGAAAAAAAAAGCACTTTTAACATCACAAGTTCTGACCGTTAATATTTATTTTCTGGTTTTAATGACCAAGCACACAGAAGGAACTGTGTGGCAACTTGCAGTCATATACTGCTCAACAATCAAATTGCATCAGCTTAAAAAAAAACACAATAAAACACTGGAATCCTTTTATCTAGTTTAGAAAAATGTTTAAATAACCTCAACATCAACAACAGAATGTGTGAATAGTTATTTAAAGAGCTGACAAAAGGACAAATTATTAGGACAGACAGAAGCTAAACACACAGTGACAGAAACACTGACTAGCCCAATTTTAAGAACATCCTGAAGCACAAAAATTGTCTGAAGTCAGAACTAAGATAGTTCTAATTCATGAGGAAGGTTATTGTAAAATTTAGGGAAATGTAATGATCACAATTATTTCTATTTGAAGTGTCTTGTGAAAATAGATCAACACAGAGTTTTTAAAATTTTAAAAAATTTTAACGCATAAAAAGGCTATAACTGAAAAGAAGTCAGAGGAAGTGCTGTATGTGGTGTTAATGATGCATTTTCTCTTCTAATCACTTAATTATTCCAGCTGTTACAGATTTTCCACTTGTGAGTACTAAGTAGCCCCTAATGTCGATGTTGGAAAATGCTGTACATGATAGATGTTTGCTCATTATTTTTTTGAAGAATTTTCATGATTACTTGTGTATGCTTAAGTGCTTTCTAACAAACTGACAGATGAAAAAATTACTACTTTTTTGAAAAAAAAAAAAAAAAAAAAACCCAGAAACTTCTGAGTAGTTGCAAAATAGTTTTAAATATTCTCTTTATTCCTAAAAAAACTTTTATGGAACACATTAACATCACCCTACCTTATGCAATACAATTGCATGATGGCAGGTCTTTACAGTTTTGCAGCCTGAAAATTTGGTAATTACCTGAGAAAAAGGGTGATACAGCCAACACAGTTAATGAATTATTCTTAATAACATTTATATTATTAATGAAGTGCAAGCTGTACAGTTAAGCTTTGAGTAGAAAGGATATAAGAGCACAATTCCAGTTTCTACAAAGATGTTTGAAAAGCTTTGTTGCACTGGGTAAATAAAATCCAACTTCCAGCATGACAGAAATTCTCATCTTTCATGGCTTTTGTCAGTTTGTATGTTTACTATTCCTATCCAAAACACATATATTCTCCACAATATACTAATGCAAAAGTACCGCTCAATCTCTTCACAAAATATCTCTCCATAATCTTACTAGTCGCAAATCTTAAAATCCATGTTTTATGACACCTTTTTCATTGTTACACCACAGAAGTTTTGTGCTTACTGTGATTCTATTTCTTCCTGTAGTAATAGTGACAGAGAGGGTCATTCACAAATGTAGTTACTGAAAACAACAGCTACTAGAGAGATATATAGATTCTAGCCCTCAAAAAAAGTATGTATTCCTTCTTACAATATAAAATGCATCACTTACAAGTTTATATGTTTTATGTCTTTTCTATTTTTTTCCACTATATTATATAGTTCCCACAAATGGGGGTAATAAAACCTTGTACCATTCAATCTCTTAAGTAATTAAAAATATGATAGGAGTGTTCTGTAGGGTTTTTGTGTATCTGTAGTTTGTGAGTGTACATGCACGGAAGTATTCGAATTCATAATTATGATTCCCTTATCCCTAGTTCATGAGTTTTACTTTATATTCCTGTACATGGTTGCAATTTCAATGATATAAAGCCAAATTCTTACTGATGTCATAATAGGAAATCTGTGTGTATGAACATAAAGCAAACATGTTTCAATAATACTTATGCAGCTGGAGTAATCCATTATTCCAGATTGCCTTTTTCCATTGTAAAACAGATGACTGGGCACTGGAAGAGAAGTGTTTCCTCAGTGTGAGGCTTAACTGGATAGAATAGACTGTGGTAAGTATCTAGAAAATTTGCAGAGCAATAGAAAGCAAGGACAAGTTGTTCAGATTTTCATCATCACGTTGCACCTTTGTCCCTAGCAGTCTGACTCTGCTGTATTACATTAAGCATACAATTAAGATTACATTTTTGAATGCAGTAGTGATTAAAGCATATTGACAGGCAAATTGCTGCTACTCAGCTTATTTCTTACCTTTTTTGTTAGGAATACTTCCTGAATTGTTTCATTGGAAGTTTAGGACTGGATTTGCCTTCTGTAATGTTGGAATAATTCATAAAGTCAAAATAATAAGTGCATGTTTGTAAAACATGTGGAGAAATGATCAGCTTTTTATTACTCTCTATGAAGGAAAATTCACCTCACTATAGCAATCTTTTTTGCCAGGTCTCTCCCAGATTCAAAGGTAGGTTGTTGGGGGAGGGATGGAGCAGGATGACTGTTCCAAAGATAAGTGCAGATGGATTATTCTTAGTTGAACACTTACTATTATGATAGCAACACATGATGAAGCAATCATCCACATTTTACAGAAAGGACAGTTAAGTGACTTGCCAGGACCATTCTTTTTCTTGATACCAGTGGCTTAAATAAACCTCTGCAGCTGCTGAGTCACAGATTTCCTTTGCTTCCAAGGATTCAGCCCCACCTACATTCCTGTTCCTCACCCCGATGAAGTGTCCAGCCCCCGGGGCTTCTCATGTGAAACTGAGAAACTATTTTTTTTCTGTAATGCTGTTGCTCCTTTAGAATGGCTTTCTTTCCCTTCATTCATCATTACTGGTCTGTTTTCTTGGCTGTGCAGTCCCATTTTCCTCAATGGCTAGCTCAAGGTTCCCTCAGTGAGAGACAGGCTAAGCTAATTTGTATTACATTATGTTTTGTATGACTAATGGCAGTTGCCATGGATCACTTTAGGTACAAAATTTGATCTCAAATATCTGTTTTAGCTATTGAACTTCTGATGTTGAAAAAGCTTGCAGAAAAATTACGGTGGAAAAGTTGTATAGACATTGCCTTTATTCCCCTGAATATGAAATAAGATATTTAATAATGGGGGGGGGGGGGAGTTTGTGTTCCTTTAGTTTTCTGATTAAATGTCTACAGGGTAGGCCTAAGCTTATATTGTTAACAAAATCAAAAATTAAGGCAGGGGATCAACAAACAGTTAAAAGTAACTGTGTGTCTTCATTATGCAGTAAGGATTATAAATAACCACAAGGTGAGATCTTTGGATTTGTCTGAATTGTATAAAGGAGGATACTAAGGAGGGATCAGACATGTAATTTAGGGATCTGCTGATCAACAGAATAATTGTTTGTTTAATTAGGTATTATATTGCCCAGATATCACTCATCATCTGTTTATTTAACATGATAGACAACCGTTAGTCAGGTCTTTCTTGAAGGTGAAATGCTTACTCCTAGCTTCCTAACTAAAAGTAGCACGTGATGCACTATTTCCTTAATGCTATGACTATATGTACATGTGCTTCATCCTGAAATAAAACCTAACTTCTCTTACCAATTCTATTTTTGTTTATTATGTTTATATAATAGCAGAAAATGAATGTTTATGTTATACTTCAGATTAATAGTGCAGAAAAAACCAAATCTTCAGCTGTGCAGCCAAATCTTCAAAACAATCGTTTGCTCCCACTGCTGGTCTCTTGTTTTCATTTCTATTTCAGGTTTACTACCACTACATGGTATTCATTTTATTATTAATAAATTTAGTGGTTCTCTAACCACTTCTGTAAAATAGCTCCAGGTATATGAATTAATCAACATGCCAGTAAGACAGACAAATAGTCTTTCTATTTTATAGATGAGAATTCTGAATAGCACAGGAACAGATTTCATTAAAAAAATACTCATGAAGCTGGGGAAAAGGTAAAATTAGTCCCTACATTGCTGATCTTCCAGTCCAACAATGTAGCTGACAGGTATGCTGTAATCTTCCATTTTTACTATACCTTACTTTACCTGAACCTTTTAACTCATCCCTTCATTCACAGAATCATAGAAAGGTTTAGGCTGGAAGGGACCTCTCAAGGTCATCTTGTTCAACCCCCGCTGCTCAAGTAAGGCCACCTAGAGCCAATTGCCCGGGACCATGTCCAGATGGCTTTTAAATATCTCCACAACCTCTCTGGGCAACCTGTGCCAGTGCTCAGTCACCCTCACAGTAAAAAAGTTTTGCCTTATGTTTGGATGGAACTCCTGTGTTTCAGTTTATGCCCATTGCCTGTGGTCCTGACAGCGGGCAGAACTTTCTTGTTGTGTTTACAAACCACAAAGTAAATATCAACAAATATAGATTAATTTCAGCTGCAATGAAAGTGCACATAATTCCCAATGAGGTCATATTTTCTTATGACTGGTCTAAATTTGCTCCAGTATCTCAAGGAGAATCCTTTTCCTTCCTTATAATCTACACTAGAGAAGCTAGTCACTCTATTAAGAGATTCAGATATCAAAGGAAAGGAACACTTAAAATTACTTTGTTTTACAAATATTCCATAAATGAATTCCATGGGCCATAACAAAAAAAGATTATTTTTGTTGCCTATAGTTCACTTACAAATGTAAAGTAATAAGTAAATTTAATACACATACATATTACAGTACCTAAAATAAATGTCAATGCATTTGAAAAATAGTCAGGAATAAAATCCATCTTCATTGATGTTACAGCAGATGGGTTTCTGCAAAAGATAAGAAGAGCTCAGTTGGAAGTAGACCAGAGGCTATTTTTGACATCCTTGTTAGAGGGACAGATGATGCCACAGTAACTTTTTAACTAAAATTCATTTAGCCTTGAGTGATGTTTAGTAAAAATCAATTTAGAGTTCAAATGAGTTCAATGAATGTATTTTATGTATGTGTTCAAGGTTAGAATTCCAGCTCTTCCTTTTACATTGTGACTTTTCTTTTACATTGTGACATGTATATATTTCAGTAGTGAAGGATTTAATACTTGTGGTGGTGAATGTTGACCCTTGTACAAATATTTACCAGAAAAAATGAAGTGCACCAGCTTGATATTAATATCGTTAACCTTCATGAAAAATTATTCAGAAATAAATCTAAACTTATCCATTATCCTCATTTCTCTCCCAATCTTCCTAGCTTTGCTATGATCATGTTTCATTTTTAATAGAAGTGTTTCTTAATAGAAATGTTTATTTGTAACAGAAAACAGGGAGCAGCAAGCAAGTATGGAAGCTTCTTGGATCTGTTATGGCTGTTTCATCAGCTTTATTGAGGGTATTTTATCTGAATTATGTAGGTTTACAGCTTATCTGGATTCTGAATATGCAAAGGGCTTTGAGAACTGATTTTTTTCTGAGGTATGGAAGAGTATATTTTCTCATAGATAACTTAATAGATTTATTACATTAAGGTTTCACCTATTTGGGATTATAATGTTATTCAACGTTATTCATTGATTAAAGAGTCTTTCTATGGCAGTATGAGTTCTTGTTATTAACCTCTAACTTCAGAACAGTATGTGCAAGAAAAAGATGAGCAGGGGCTACTAGGTTTCATCCATGACAATGAAGATAGGACATAAAAGTTGTAAACTGAAATGCTGATAGTCTAGACATTCTGGTGTAATGCTAGAAGTACTGAGGAAAGGGGGGAAGTAATCTTTTCCTTCAGGTTATTTCAAGTCAGTGAAGCTTTGATTATGAGCCTACAGACAATTGTTTGAGTTTTTAAGTGAGCTTATTTTGACTGCTCTCTTCCCATTCTTTTTCTATTCATTTTGTATATGAGTAAGTTTACAAGCAGAGCTATTCCCCTAAACAGTGTATCTCAAGCTGTCATTCTGCAGAAAAAAAGGTGTAATGAGTATTCACAGAAGAATTCTGCAAAGCTAGTAGTTATCATCTTAAGACAAAGAAATGGACTATCTGACCAGGGTCATCAGAACAAAATACTAACTATAATGCTTATCCATCTGACCTCTTTTCTCCACTACTTATTCTATGCAGTGATTATGCTATAGATGTAATGTGATATGCTTCACCTTTAATTAATTCCTTGCATGTTAAACACAAGTTTAGTGCTTTAGCCTCTTATTTTATGTTTGTATGAATCTCTTAGAGCTTGTAGAATCAGAACAGTAAGACACGGTTCTGAAGCCTCAGAAATCACTATAAATTTAGTAAGCCTTGAAGTTTTTCTGTTTATACACATGATCACCTGCTTGCAAGCTGGGTGGATGCAAATATCTCTGGGTAGAGCTGAACAGTGGTTTAATTTCTTTTTACTGTATAAATGTAATGATGTACATATATTGATGACCTGTCTTAGGAACCTGCCTTTCTCTTTTTTTCTTTTGTTTTTTTTAATAAGGTGAGTAAAAAGATCAGATGAGAATAATGATCATAATTATGATCATACAGCTATTACTAGGTATCTGATTATTGTTTCTCTACATCTGATTTCTACCCATAGTGGGTTAATATTATGAAGAGTTTTAATAACCTGATGGCAGATGTTTGGGGAAGGAAGATGACTAAAATACGACTAAATAAAGAGAGCTTTAAACTAGAATCGATGGGGGAAGGGGATACCAACAGTATTGCAGTAGGTAAGCTAAGGGTTGGCATGGCATCACCTGAGGGTGGTAATGCTAGTGGGAACACTTACACTGCTCCTGGGAGCACGGATGGCTCAGGAGCGTATCTGAAATGCTTGTACACCAGTGCACACAGTATGAGAAACAAACAGGATAAACTGGAAGCATTGGTCAGCTCCCAGAGCTATGAAATCATTGGCACAAGTGAGACTTGGTGGAATGAGTCCTAGGATTGGAGTGCTGGGATGGAGGGCTACAGGCTGTTCAGGAGGGATAGGCAGGGCAAGCGAGGTGGAGGTGTTGCACTATACGTAAGGGAGAGGTTTGATTGCACAGCCCTCACAGTTAGTGATGATGTGGTTGAGAGCCTCTGGGTAAGGATTAGGGGGATGGAAGACAAAGGAGATGTTGTAGGGGGTGTCTACTACCAATCACTCAGCCAGGATGTAAGCACTGATGAGTTATTCTATAGGCAATTAGGAGAAATTTGGGGATCGGTAGCCCTTGTCCTTATGGGAGATTTCAACTTCCCAGACATCAGCTGGGAATATCACACTGCTGTGATGAGCACGCCTTAGAAATTCTTGAAGTTTGTAGGAGATGACTTCTTGTCACAGGTACTCAGTGAGCCAACTAGGAAAGATGCCCTCCTAGACTTGCTATTTGTGAATAGAGAAGGACTCGTGGGGGATGTGATGGGAGGTGGCTGTCTTGGCCACAGTGATTGTGAAATGGTTGAGTTTAAAATTTTCAGTGTAATGAGAAAAAAGGACAGCAGAGTTGCTACCCTGGACTTCAGGAGAGGAAACTTGAAGCTATTCAGGGAGCTATTTAGCAGAGTACCTTGGGAATCTGCTGTTGAGGCCTTAGGAGTCCATGAGTGCTGGTCAGTCTTTAAGAACCACCTTTTAGAAGCACAGGAGCAGGTAATTCCACTGTGTCATAAGTCAAGCAAGCAGGGCAGAAGACCAGCTTGGCTGAACAGGGAACTCCTCGTGAAGCTCAAGAGGAAAAAGCAATTGTATGATCTCTGGAAGGGAGGTCAGGCTTTGCAGGAAGATTACAGAGCCATGGTTCATATATGAAGGGAGAAGACACAAAAGGCGAAAGCTCAATTAGAGTTGAAACTGGCCAGGGTTGTGTCAGATAACAAGAAAGGGCTTTTTAAAGTATGTTAATAGCAAAAGGAGGTCTAAAGAAAACATTGGACTGATGCTTGTTGAAGATGGTCATCTGACTAATATGGATGAAGAAAAAGTGGAGGCATTGAATGCTTTTTTTGCCTCAGTCCTTAATAACACTGATAGACCTTGGGCTTCCCAGTCCCCGGAGTCAGAGGACCATGAGTATGGGAACAGTGACTTTCCATTTGTGGACACTGAAATTGTAAGGGTCCAGCTGTATCAGCTGAACGTTCACAAGTCCATGGGGCCTGATGGGATTCATCCCAGAGTTCTGAAGGAGCTATGGCAGGACCCCTCTCGATCATCTGCCAAAGGTCTTGGGAGTCTGGGGAGGTCCCTGCTGACTGGAAGCTAGCCAATGTTACCCCAATCTAGAAAAAGGGCGTGAGGGAAGACCCAGGGAGCTACAGACCTGCCAGTCTAACCTCAGTTCCTGGAAAAATGATGGAGATTATACTAGGTGCTACTGAAAGGCATTTAAAGAATAATGGTACAGTTGACATGGGTTCACATAAGGAAAGTCCTGTTTAACTAATTTGATATCTTTCTATGATAAGGTCACCCACCTAGTGGATGAAGGGAAGGCGGTGGATGTAGTTTTTCTGGATTTTAGCAAGGCTTTTGATACTGTCCCTCACAGCATCCTTCTGGACAAGTTGTCCAACTGTGGGATGAGCGGGTTCACGGTGTGCTGGGTGAAGAACTGGCTGAAGGACAGAGCTCAAAGGGCTGTAGTGAATGGGGCTACATCTGGCTGGCGACCAGTCACCAGCGGTGTTCCACAGGGTTCAATTCTAGGGCCAGTCCTGTTCAATATATTTATCAATGATCTGGATGCAGGAGGTGAATGCACCACTAGCAAGTTTGCTGATGATACCAAACTGGGAGGTGCTGTTGACTCTCTTGAGGGACAGGAGGCCTTGCAGAAGGATCTAGATAGATTGGAGTATTGGGCTATGATTAATAGGATTAAATTTAACAAGTCAAAATGCCAGACTCTGCACCTAGGATGGAGTAATGCCGGGCACAAGTATAAATTGGGAGAGGAGTGGCTGGAGAGCAGCCCTGCAGAAAGGGATCTGGGGGTGCTGGTCAACGACAGGCTCAGTGTGCCTTGACAGCCAAGAGGGCAAACTGCATCCTAGGGTGCATCAAACACAGTATAACCAACTGGTCAAAAGAGGTGATTATCCTGCTGTATTCAGTGTTGGTTCAGCCTCACCTTGAGTACTGTGTGCAGTTCTGGGCCCCACAATTTAAGAATGATGTGAAGGTCCTTGAATGCATCCAGAGGAGGGCAACAAAGCTGGTGAAAGGGCTGGAAGGAATGTCCCATGAGGAATGGCTAAGGACTTTGGGCTTGTCTAGTTTGGAGAAAAGGAGGCTGAGGGCAACCTCATTGCTCTCTACAGCTTCCTGAGGAGGGGAATTGGAGAGGGAGGTGCTGATCTCTTCTCCCTGGTATCCAGTGATATGACGCGTGGGAATGGTTCAAAGCTGTGCCAGGGGAGGTTTAGACTGGACGTTAGGAAGCATTTCTTTACTGAGAGGGTGGTCAAACCCTGGAACAGGTTTCCTAGAGAGGTGGCGATGCCCCAAGCCTGTCAGTGTTTAAGAGGCATTTGGACAATGGCCATAATAACATGCTTTAACTTTTGGTCAGCCCTGAATTGGTCATGCAGTTGGGCCAGATGATCATTATAGGTCCCTTCCAACTGAAATAGTCTATTCTATTCTATTCTAGTATTGTTAATACAGACACTGAAGGTGATCTGATACCTTCAAAGGCTAAGACAATTGAAAAAAAGTATTTTTTTATTTCCATTCTTCGGCTCGAGAAACAAAGCCTGCATTAGTTGAACTTTTTGAAGTAGTAAGCTATCAAATTTTCATTCAGTTAAAGTAAGATGCATTTTCAGTTGTTTAAAATAGTGTCTTACAGTTTGTCGTGTCTCAGGCACAGTCCCTTTGGAGCCATGATACAGTAATAGGAATATCATCCAGTCTAATATTTTTTACCTAGCTTTGTGACAGAGCACAAATATGGATGCTTTTGTTTTCAGTCACCTGAATTTCCAATATTTTCATGCACAAGTTCAAGTACTAGCAGCTCATAGGCATATTGTGTTCCACTTCTATTAAAAAGGTTAATCCTCAACATCTTGCAATTGATCTTATGTTGTTCTTGTCTTGTCTCCAATCATTCACTAAGAGTAAGCCAGTGAGAAAATAGTGGATGATCAACATTTTCATGAATCTGATTATCTCTTGATTTTTATTTTTAAACTCCAGGAAGTTCTCAGCACAAGTTACTTGTTGTGATTATGTGTATTGCTAAGTGTAATTCACATACATGTTGTCATCCATTCAGCTGCTAGATAGCAGATAGATAACTGTAATGCCTTTTTCAGGCCTCCTTTATGTCTAGTCTCAAAGTTTGTGAATGCACTAAATATGCATGTATTAAATATTTAGACTGAAATAACAGAATCTGGCCTCCAGAAGAAATGGGGTAGTGCTCTTTGAAGTGTGGTATGCCATCAGGCATGTACAAGTGGACAACTGATAATGATCTGTAGGGAGCCACCAAATAAATGTGGGACTCAAAAAGGGGACAGAATGCAAGGTTTTCCATCCCTTGATGCCATTTTTGCACCCACAACCACAGCAACCTGTAGATATAATCACAGAATCTAAAGCACAAAGTGTCAACCACTAGATCTGATTCTTCTATAAGCAAATATTTTTCCCCAAAGTAGGTTAAATCCTATTGTATTTCAAGGTTGAACTATTTCCACTACTACACTCTACAGAAGAAATAATAAACTGTTCATAGAGGTTATTTTAATAACCAAGATGTTAATTATTAATTAATATTTTAATAATGTGTTGTAAAGTTATTATTATTATTATTAAAGTGTTATTAAGTCAAGCCACATAAATTTATTTCCTTCAACTCTGGTTGTTTGAAAAAAAGATTTGGGATTAAAACAAAGAAAGATGAAGAATCTTGGCAATAGAATACTTCTAATTACTCCTGTAGACTGCTTTTCTTCCTGTTTCTATACAGGTTTCTTTGATACGTGGAATCAGTTAATCTCTTAACATCTTGAATCTTTGCAGACCTCTCTATTGCTTGATATTACCTTTCATATTTGATATTTGATTTACATTTGATTGATATTTAGTTTGATATTACCTAAGTAAAACAATGGGTACATTTTTTTTTCAACTCAGTTTGATGAAGAAATACAGTTCTTTTATCTTGGTTACAAACTTCATTGAGAATACAGTGATGTTGACCCAGAACAGCAATCAGAATTTTGATCTCACTGCAAAATGTATGTACATACATTTTGTATGTACATACAAACATTACATACATACATACATACATTTCCCCTAAAATGTACATACATTTTAGGGGAAACTAATTAGGCTTACTTTATCTTGTTTTTTTTTCTTAGTTACCTTCTATTTAAGCATCAAGTTACTATACTAAGTTCTGTAGGAGGCTAAGGGAGGAGGGACACTAATGTACTGTCTGTGACATCTGAGTTCAGAATAAACACTTTGCTTACCTGTCTCAAAGGTGGAACTTTTGGAAGCTACTGTCAAAATAGTTCTAGTGAGAAGCCAGGCACTTGTGGTACTAACTCCCTAGGCATTAGGAAACATATCTATTTCAGAAAGGTAACTTTACATTAGCTGTGTTAAAAATATTTTGAAAAATTCATACTTTTTTTTAACTGCCAAGTACAATCTGTCCCTTAAGGTCACAGCTCAGTCCACTGTCAAAGGACAAATTTCCTGACTACAGCAATAATTAATTGCCATTTCTGGAACCTCAGGACTGTGGTAAACCCTTCTAATTCCTGAATTCCCGAATGAGGAATATTGTGCTTGATGATATATTAATACTTTATTTTAATTATACAACTAGTAAATTACTAGAATTGCTGATCCTTGTCACCTCAAGTAGCCTATCTACTTGGTAACAGTAATGAGTGTCAGAGGTTGGAGGCCCAGAATTTTGCACCTCACTTGGAATCAATCATGACAGCGTGTGTGCATCCAGAGCTGAATTGCATTGTATATTCATGCCTTCCAGGGAGAATTTGGGTCTGGATCTCTGGGCTGTTCTGTAGTAGGACACAAGAAAAACAGGTCACTCTTCATGGATTTGGACTATGAATTAAACTTTACGTGGGGATTTATACATTGAAAGCAGCCAAAAATAGTAGTGGCAAATCACATCACCTCCAGTTAGTTAAAGGATACCACTGAAGCAGAAGAGCTCATAGGAATACAGTTAAAACAGCTAGTCTGTAAGCAGTAAAATGATAAGAACTTCATTTTGTAGAAGGTTTTTCAAGCTAATTCCTTGTTTTGTTTGTCCAATGGTATGATTTTTAATCATTTACTTTCATTGCAGTCTTTTCTGAAATCATAATATTTTACTCACTTCATTCATTGAATGTATTCAGGCTCTCACAGATATTCCAGAATGGTTTTATTGTAATTTAATATGAGCGGGGCAACAGTCACCATCTAGAGTGAACCTATTATCAGAAAAACATACTAATGAAATGTGACTGTTTCCTTAGCTACTGACAACCACTTCCTACATTTTTCCTGATTATCATAGCTCTAATGGCTGCCACCCTGTAATTTATGAATTGGTGAATATTACTAAGGAAAATATTGTACAGCTTTCAAAAGCAACAACTGTTTTGGTTTTTGAGGTTTTTCATTTGCAAAATGCAAAAGAAAAGTTTCCCCATAGCATTTAGAGCATCTTGCATCATCACTAATGCAAAACTTATAAAACGTCATGACATCAATATTGTATTTCCCTCATTATTTTCCTCTTCTGTCTTTTTCCTGTTTTTTGGGGGGAGGGTGGGGTTGTTTTTGTTTTTGTTTTTGTTTTGTTTTGTTTTTTCTAAATTGATCTCATTCATTTTATTTTCAGGTATAAGTTAATGTTTTTATCTTGAAGCTCACATAGCCAAAACCTGTACAATTGTCTCAGTATTTGCAATATTTGTTCTGTTTCCATCACTGTTGGTAGCAATATTTTGCTCTAAACTTTCTTTCTATAAAGTTTTTTTTTCTAAGTTTAAACTAAATGTACTTGAAACTATGAATGTTTCAGACACTGAATGTACAGACACTAAAATGTACTTGAAACAATGAATCTATTTTTCTGCATGAAACACAATAACCACTTTTTCCAAAAGCATGTTCTTAATCTCAAAAAATAATAAAAGATGATTCAAGTGCATTGTAACTCACGTTTAATTTCTGGAAATGATATGTTTTCCTTTGAGTGCTCAAAAGTCACAAGATGGCAAAGACAACCTGTTGTACCGCAAGTTCTGGGCATGAAAACTTATGTTAGAACATCTAAGTAGGAGTCTAATTTTATTAAGTGAGCAACCAGCTGTTTACCACCTTTTGTGTGTGTGTACACTTGAAAATACTGCAGGGCAATGGGAGTGGAGCTATTGACTGAACCATTGGTACTGAGAACCCAGTGTCCCCACTATGACAGTTTTGGAGGGGTATCATCTGGACTAGATCCAGTCTGGATGAATAGACTGAATGTCTGTTAGTGTTTGGTGCGCGTTAGGTGCGTTCCTGATTCATCTTCTGGATTAGTTTATTTCAAGAGGATGCTGCAATTTAAGTCTGTGATGTGACCAAAGCCCAGTAAACTTAATAATCACTTTGAAAGCACATTTCTAAGCCGAATTAAAATGCCAATACAGCTGCAACCTTTACAAATAAAATTACATGTAATATACTTTCCATATCCATGTGAATAAAACTATTGCATGTACAGAGCAGAATTGAAACAGTTTTGGGGTTAAATTTGAAAATATATCCATTAATATCCATTTGTGGTATTGCCCTGTGACAGAGATATGTGGAATTAGTGACATTTCCAAAATTTTTTTTTAGTGTCTTGTCTTTTCTCATTTTAAATTAATTATGAATTTTCACCTTTTTGATGTTTCTCCTTTTCTCCTTATTACATCTCCTTATTGACAATACCTTAATTTGAGTTTCAAAATATTTGTAGAGTGTATAATTTTTATTTATTGTTTGATGTTCCTTATTCACACTCCTAATTTTACAGTTTTGATAATTGTGTTGTATTTTAGTGAGAATGTCTTTTTTTGTTGTATTACCTTTTTGATAATTTTATAGTCAAAGTTCACCTATTTTGATCCTGTAGCAACGGAAACATAAGAAAATATTTACTTTTTCATATCTGCAAGATCAAAAAGGGTTTTTGCATTGCTTTACACACAGCCGATGAATTTGATTTTTATTATTTCTATTCCAGTTCTCAATTCCAAATGGTAGACACCTGAGCCATGGTTTTCATGTGCAGGAAATGCTCTAAAGAATAAGTTCTTGAATATTTTGAGATTGATACATCTTTGACCATCTTGAATCACTTCCTCCCACGTAGTTTGAACAGAATCACATTCTAAATCTTCAGTCTTTTCTCACAAAAAACAGTAGTTCCCTGATTTGTCGTACTCATAAATTTTGATGAATCTAGATCTTCTAAGCAAAATTCTTTCATCAGAATATCCCCAACAGATAGTATTCATTATAACAACTATAAGTTATTATATAATGAGCAAAATATTAATGCCAGTTGCCAGGATAGCTTTAAAGAAAAAAAAAAAAAAACCCACAAAACTTTTAAATCAGGAATGACTGCTCTTCCTTTTTCATTATATTAAAGTACAAAAAAAGGAGAAGCAAAATTAGTGTTCTGAATGGAATTTTATGCATAACAAAGAGGACCAGCATGTAGAACTCTCAAAGAAAGTAAAGTTCATGCTGTCTTGAGCTGTGTTTGTTAGCAAGCCTTTTTTTTTTTAAATTGTACATGTTTATGTAAGCATATGTTATAAACTTCATACTAATTCTACACATTCGAGGTGTCTAGATTATGATTTCAAGGAATCATATTTTAAGTGATAAGCCAGTCAAAGTTCCCATACTAATGAAAATACAAGCTTTTAAAAAAATTCTTCATAGATGTTTCAATGCAGATGGAAAAACAGACTACTTGAACATTAAGGATTTGATTGGGTTTGTTGGGGTTTTTTCCCCCTAAATTAATTTAAAATTATGAATTGTACTGGAATTACATGACTTCCACTTGGGTGCACCAAGTTAGAGTTTATGTTCAAGGGATCCTTTTCACACTGCTATAAAGGGGTGAGTCATGTAAGACTTTTTCTTAGAGACTTCTCATATTCCAGGTTGGGAAGAGATGTAGTCGGTTCTTCCATCAGTAGCAGCTAAGCTTAAAGATAGATAGCACCATTGACAGATGATTAGAATGCTTTTTCATGGTACTTCAGACATAAATCTCAAAGAACTTGGTCAATTTCAAGGAACTGTACGCCCAGCTCCCAGCTTTCAAGATAGCACCATCCTTCCCATTCTCGTCATATTTCTTTGCCTGTGGTAAAACAGTCTCTGATGTCTACCCTATGTATTTCATAGAATTTTGTAAGGAAGACTGATACCATTTCCATTTGCATTTGTGGAAGCTGGAAGTATGTCCTCAAAGACAATGTATTGTCACACAGTTTCCCAAGTGATTTAAACTTTTAAAAAGAATCTTATGACACTAATATATTTTTTCAGCCCACTAAATACATTTGGCAAAGACGATAAAAAAATGCTAGCTTTTATTAAATTATAAGTTGTATGTTTACATTTGACTGTTGTTGGCCCTAATTTATATGCTTAAGTACTCCCCCCCCCCAGCAACTCATTGATGCAATCCTGCAGTTCACATTAGAGCAGCGTACTGTTTCTTTCATCTGGTGTTCTTCAAAGATGACGACTGTGGGGATCAATTTAGAAGGTAACAGAGAGATTCAGTCTTGCACACCCCGAAACAACTGTCTCATGTTACTCTTCTCTGAGAGTACATATGGCAACTTGTGTCTAATTGTGTGTTCAAACCAGAAAACAGAAATTTCAGGTGGAACTGTATGTCAGGGTACTGTGGGGCCCAGGTGCTGGGAGCATGTAGGTCTGGGCAGGGCCTGACAGCCAGGGCCTCTCCCACCACCCTGTGCCAGCACCAGGGCAGCCCCAGCCCCAGGCATCAGGCACCTCCCTGGGGATGGGCATAGGCCGAGGCCAGGCTGGATGTGGGCCTGCGGCTGGGCCCAGCTCAGCATGGCCCAGCAGAGCAGGGTTGTGGGAGCCAGATACTGGTCCTGCTGAGGCATGGCTGGGGCAGGGGCGGACAGCCCCCAGCGGCCATAAATGGGGTCCTGGGCCATGGGCAGGGGGAGGGGAGCCCCAGAGCGCTGGGCAGGGGCAGTCAGGGCTAGCAGTGCCCTTAGGGCCATGACACTGCGTTTAGTCAGAAAGTCCTATGTAAAATAAATTACAGCATAAAAGCTATACGTTTATACTGTACTACTTTACCATTCAAGGCGGGTGTAAGACGTAGTGAATTTTTACGACTGAATTTTGCAGTAAGAGTATTCTTGAAATCTTGTATCGCACAAGCAATGGCATAATTTCCCTTGGTTCTTTTAAAAGTTGGAGGGTTGTTTCATTTCATTTTATGTAAAAAGAAATCTCAGTTTTAAGCTTTATTCAGTAGTAGCTTTGATTTGATTTTTCACAGCTCATATGTACCTTTTTTCTGCTAGGATAGCTGGAAAGTGAAATATGACAGTAGGTGCCATCTCTGTTAGCTATAGTTGACTCAGTTTCATAAAACATTGCATAAGAAATTACAGGAACTTGCTGCTCTAAGCTACAGGTCAGCTGCTCCAGGAGAAACTGTTTGGTAAATTCTAATAACTAATAAAAAAGTAATGTGAAATCTCTTTATAAAATCCATCAAATGTAATTTGAATAAGAGTTGCTTGGATTGAGAATAGTATAAATCAAATAAGAGAATTACAAACTGGGCTCATAATGATAGAAATTTACAAGGTAAATATTGAAAAAAAAACCAGAGCTCCTTTACTTTTGCAGTTAAAATAAATTTAAAAAAAAAAGTGAAAGTATTAGCATTACTTCCAGGACTCCTAGTTTCAGAATGCTGCATTACTGATAATGTCTTTTACCTGGCAAAAGCAATTTTTGAAAAAAAAAGTAAATAGGCTCAGAGGTATTCCTTTTTTTTTTTTTTGTAAATTGTGTTTAGTTATTCATCCCTTTCCCAAAATTTCATTCATTCTGAATTATAAATCTCCAGTACTCATTCCATCTTTCTTTGCAGGTATTATGGAAAAAACATGTGACGAAGAAAATAAACTTACATACTATAACAAGATGCGAGACTTACTCCAAGGTTTTTTATGCTATTTATCTGTGATTAACACTATAAAAAATACATATTGTTAACTTATTACATGCAGATTAACATAAGTAAACACCATGTAAGATTCCTTGAGTGATTTTTTGACTTACAAATGTACAGCAAAGTGGTCTAAGGGAAGAGAGCCCTGAACTCATACAGGTGGCAAGCAAGTAAAATCAACAAATCTTTGTGAAAACTTACATAAACAGCTGTTTTTCTGTATTTAACAACATCCAAAAACCTATCACTCACAGTGAGGTTCACTGCAGTAAATAACTGAATAAAGGAGCAAAACTATTAAAGGACTCTGGAGATATATAGTGGTAACGTGATCAATTGTATAAATTAACCCTGCAAAATGAAGCTGAGGTCTTGAGGTAAACTAAAGCTGAAGAAAACTGTAAATGGCAGAGAAGGGTTTTAAACAAACAATTCTCCAGCAAGGACCAGAGGCCTGTGTTTCTTACATAAGAACCTATTATTTCAGAAGCAGTGGTACAAAAAGTAGTAGAGGAAATAAGTGAAAAGGAAGAACAAGCTAATTAATTTAACCGGTAACTGAATGAGGTAACTGTTTAAGAACAGTGTTTGCTACACATGCAATTCGCACCTTTATCGGCAGTGATCATGAAGTTTGTGCACCATTTAAATTGCATATAATCCTTCAAATAAAAGGTTTAGCTTGGATACCAGCGGCACATAACAGAGCTGGGTCAGTTTCATTCTAACAAATAATATTTGGACAACTAATAGTATTCACAAAATACTTACAAGTCTGGAATACTAAAAATGTGTACTGCAGATACTTTTCTACCTGTTAGTTAGTACACACTTTTACTGACTATTCATCCATTATTTTTTTCCAAAATGCTCAGCCAATCTGGAGGACCAACAGAATGTCATTTAACAAACTGCACACATTTTAATAAAAAGTGATGCTGAATAACTGCAGTATTCATCAAGGCTAGTTGTTGAGTGTTATACTGAGTATGTTTTCACAAACCAGGAGAAATTTGCAAATAAAGCTGCAAATACAGTTGATAAACCTATCCTAGTTTTTTGCATTTTACATCAGTTCACTTTTCTCTTTCTTTGTCCATTTTTGTGGCTTTTCCATGCAACCGACCATTTAAAATTTCAAGTCTTTTCTCTTCTATGGAGAATAAAATAAATAAACCTGTATTCTAAAAATCAGTAGTCCCTAAACTGGAAATTCACATTGTCTATTAGAAGTTCCACTGACATCTGCATGCTCTTGTCTTCTGAGAAATTCAACTTGAAACATTGTTTGAAGCACTGTCTGGCATTCTGTTTATGGACTCTACTTTTGAACACTTGATTAATTCAGTCATCACTCTGTGCCCTGCTTACACTACATCTACTTATGTCTCATTTAATTAGAGTACCAAGGACTTCAAAATAAAGTTTTTCATCTACAATGTCTACATATTCCATTTCATAACCTAATGTCAAGACTAGCTACTCTGAATAAAATCTAGCAATTTAGAATATGATATAGTGTGTTAACAGTTATCAGTATTTTTAGACCTCTTTATAAGTTGGTTGGGTTTTGGGTTTGGTTTTTTGTTTGGTTGGTTGGTTGGGTTTTTTTCTACTTAGGCATACAGAGTTATACAATAATTCAGGTTTAAAGGGATATCTGGAGGTCATCTTGCCCTGCCTCCTGCTAAAAGCTTTCCTATGTAATGAAGATAGTTGAAATAATATCAGAAAATGTTAATATGTTCAGGTTCATTTGCTTCAGTATTCTGTCCAGTAGTGAATGTTTAAGTATGGACCATAAGAAAAATAGATTTACAATATTTCTACATTTAATTTGGATGAAGACTCCTTTTTGTAGAATAAATCTTCAATCAATAAATACTTTTCATACTTCTGAATTTCTGACCGAATAAGAGAGACAGTAGATATTTTCTGACCATAGCCAATCAGGATGTATTTTTGCAATTTCCCATACTGTTTACGCTTCTGTTTGAAAGTCCATAGGAACAATTCCTTACAGATATTAACCTAACTCTACAAAGCAGGTGCAGATGTATCAGCATTTCAACAGTACATGCTCTTAAAATTTATCTTTTTATGAGTGTCACACTCCCAATGGTACATACTTGAAAACAGGAGCATTTTCATTTTGTGTTCAGCTAAGAGATACAAGATGCATGTATAATGCTGCTGAAGTGTGTGTTCACCCAGAAGAAAATAATAGGCCAAAATCTATTTTTAATACACAAGCAGACACCAGTTCATGGCCTATTAGGATTCAAGCAGAGACAGGTGAAGTAAATGGAAGAGAAATCTATAGAAGTAATGACATATATGGAACTATGTTCTGCTCAGAAAGTCCCCTGAGCTGAAAATAGCTGGAATTTGGAGTACTAAGAAGGGGGTGGGGGTGCTATCCTTTTATGATTGCTCTTTTTTTTTATACCTCTTCAGGCACTGTTTTTTCCTCCACTGGAGGGATAGTACTCCACAGGATACTGAGCAACGTGAACCTTTATTCTGTCCCTGTATGGTGTTCTTATGCTGTCATTACAAAGTTGGAGGATATTATGTGAAAATTATGTAAATTAGACATGGCTGATTTAGTTTATGATAGTAGAGCACTAGTTCTTTTATGATTGAGATAATTTTGTTTAAAGATGAGAAATGTTCCAGATGCTTCAAAATGCACACAGAGTTAAAGTTGTCTTGAAATGCATTCTGTTTTGAAGTCGTTTGAGAAGGGTGATAGGCAAGGCTGAAGGCAGCTCAGCATAATTCAGGAGAATGAGTGTTTAGAGTGGTAGCTGATCACCGAGCCACTAGTAACCAGTGCCCTATGCTTCTGCTTGTTGAACTCAGCAGTCACTTCCTACTCCTTTTTTTCTGTCTCTCCCCCTTTCTGCTGCTGACTACTGAGATCTGCATGAGAACAAAGATTTCAAGGACCAATCATGAAAAGAGAAGGGTGGGCATGGAGAAAAAGCAGGAGTGCTCACCAACTCAGCAGCTGGAAACACAGGTTAAAGAGTCCCTTTTGGGATGATTCATTCCTCTGCCCATACTGCCTCCTAGCCATCTTTGCCCTTGTGTTGAACTCATCTAGAATTTATTTCTCCAATGCTGTTAACCTGCACTTAACTTGCTGAGACATAGAACTGTCCACTTCTGTGGAGTGGAAGGAAATCTGTTCAGGCTCCCTGTCTCTCTTCTCATATGGTCTGTCCTCGGAATTGATTGATATTTGAAGATTAAATAAAAGCTTTCTAAAATGCAGTTAGCATGCAGGCTTTATATTGCAAATCCAAGCTATGTACTGTCAAAAATCCAGAAAAACTGAAAGAGGATGTGGCAGAAGATAAATTGATGTTCTAAGACTCATATAAATAACAATGGAATAGTAAGGCTGTATGTTTGATTAAATAAGTTATTATAGGCCAGTGTTAATCATGTTCTCCTAGAACAAGTAACAAGGAATTATTTGAACTTAAACTTCTATTAAGAAGGAAAAAACAAAACATGAGTCTTTGCTTCGAAAAAAACAATGCTTGTAACTGTTAATAATATGTACGTGGCTTCACATACTTCTGCAACGTTGAACTGTGTGAATCAGGAACCACAAAAGAAATTCTAATGCAAAATTTTGAGTCGGGGAAGCTGTAACAAATAGAAAACAGACTTGCAACATGCTATTCCCTTTTGTTCTTTGCTAGTGGATTTTAATTAAGCAGTAGTGTTTACATGAATTAACTTCATGTCTGGGTGCTCTGAGTCTCCTTTGGGTCTTCTGCCAATACTAAGCCTTTATGTCATGCCTTAGAAAAGTAGAATACCAGAGGTTTTACAATTGGTCAAAAATTTCTTTTAAAATTTCAGAGCTTCAATAGTCCCTTTCTTACTTTTCCTCTTCCTGACAGATTAATTAATATATGCACCCACAGACAATCATTTACTTGGGAAGCTGTAGATCATCTGTCATTAGTACTTTAGCAGTTATCCAGTTTGAAAGCTGGGTCCTTAATGAGACGCAGAATTGCAGGAAAAGAAGAAGCGTGTTATGTTGACCGCATGTGAATATATCTTTGGAAAATTGCATTGCCACAGAGAAAAATACGCTAAGACTTACCTTTTAATAGGTTAGCATGGTTGCATGTTCCTCTTTTTTTATGGATGACTACCTTGAGAACCTGAAGTCATTCTTCATTCTTGCTTAAGTGCTGAAAACTTGCAATGGTTACTGCACAGAACAGCAGCTATGATTTGAACAAATAAAGTGACAAGTGATACTATGTACTCTGGCGTTCAAGCAGTCTCAAAATGTTTACATAAAATTAGTGGATACTGTTCGGAGACAAGTGATGTGGTGTGTTGACCTTGACTGGCTACTTGGTCCTCACCCAGCCACTCTCTCAATCCCCCTTTCTCAACAGGTCAGAGGAGAAAATAAGATGGAAAAGCTCATGGGTTGAGACAAAGGCAGGGAGATCCCTTACCAATTACCATCATGGGCAAAACAGTCTCAACTTGGGGAAAATTAATTTTCCTCAGCCCCGGCTGCCGGGCAGCGTTTTGCCCTTCCTTCCCCAGGCTTTCCCCGAGGCGCCCGCCCGTGGCTGAGGGGCTCAGCTGGGCCCTGCGGTGGGGCCGTTGGAGCCGGCTGGAACCGGCTGTGTCCGGCACGGGGCAGCCCCGGCCGCTCCTCACAGGGGCCGCCCCTCCAGACCCCACTGATGCTGCTGCTGCCTGCACCTGGGCACCGGCACCCAATACAAGTGAGAAATAATAAAAGTTCATTTTCAGACTTGCTGCATGTGAGCTTAAAACTGAACAGCTGTACAGTTCTACAAACTTCTGACGTCCCTTTAAATAATGGATTGCATTCATCTGGTAAGTTTAGTTAAAGGTGTAAATTTGTGTAGTGTAATAAGATATATGCTAAGATTTTCCACCAAGAAAACAGCTGAGTGAGCCTAAATATTGCTAATATTGCTTCTTTTCATAGGAAAAAAATGTGCTAGGCAAAGAGAGAAAATAAATTTAAAAACAAATATGCTTCAGTAATAACCTCAGAATAAGTCCTTTCTTTTGACGTCTTTAAAAATAAAGTGCAGACATATCAGAAATGAACAAAATGCTTTCTGATTCTTCAGATTTTGCTGTGAAAGAGATGCTCCTGACTACAAGATTAGAATAAAGTCTAAATACATTCCAGAATTTTATTAACAGTTACCTCTTGAAAAAAATATATGGGTAAAAATAATCTGCTTGCTTGACTGTCAAGTAAGAAGTTACTTTCTGACAAATGATAAAGAGAGAAAAAATTTGGACATGGGCTTCCAAACCCCTCTTGCTTGTTGGTGTGAGAAGTTCTGTTGACACCAGTTCTGAAAGTCATTTGTCTCCCTGATTTTTAGCCTCCCACAGAGAGGGGAGGTAACACCACGCTGACCTCCCATAGGGTATGAAAACATGAAAATGTTTCTTACCACTTTATTCTGTTGATGATTACACAGAAATGCCATACAGAAATGAGTAATTCTAACTTGGAGCAGCGTTGAAGTAGTGCATAGTAAGACCAGGAGGCACACACTGAAAGGGAGAAAACAAAGAGTTAAATGCCTTCTTGCAAGAGGGTAAAGAATAGTAGCAGGTGAATTACAGACTTTATATAGTCTGCTTTCTAGTAGCCTTGAAAGCTATTTTAATCTGAAATAGCTGTTGTGCACACAAAAGGTGCTCTCTGATCTTCCTGACTTAACGAGTGTTAGGTCAATAGACTATTCATAATTATGAGAGAAATCTGCGTGTCTCCATACTTTTAATATGGAAATGAGTCTTGGATTCTTAGCAGGAAAGAAAGAAAATTCAGTCATATTGCTCATAGGAAGGAAGATAGGCAAACTCTCCTGACTTATTTTAGAGTTTCTGACTTGGATGCATGAAGATGACAATGGAGAAATTGTGTAAAAATTCTGTTATATTGTTCTGAGGTCAGATGGGGTTTTTTGCAATCATTTTTTTACTTGTTTTGCATGGATGACATTTTTTTTCTTATATGCTGTATGTTACTGAGAGTGTGAATGATATTGCTCTGAAAATAATGGTTTAAATGAGAATGAGACTGATTAATCAAAATACTTCCTTCTGAAGTCTTTGTTTCTCATGGCATAACACAACTGTGTGTTTATTAGCAGACAACTTGTAAAAATAGTATTAAAATAAAGAGGCAAACATCTGCATTTACTTAAAAATTGTTTCCAGAAGACCAAATGAGATATAGATCTTGCTTATTGTAGTAATGTGGTGACAACAACAACAGCAACTATAATACATCAAATTATTTCCAACACATTAAGCAAACAAATCATTTATATAGACTAAAGCAAGTAAATTATTTATATGTTTATTGTGCACAGTGCAGCAGTAAACTGTGCCTAAGAGCCCTGTAGCAAAAAGCACATCACATTGTCTAAATCCATAAAATGCTACTTGCAGGTTGAACGTAATATATAAAGATTTAAGATGTGTTCTGAATCACATCTTAAAAAAGAAGGAGAAATCCAGCCTCACATTAAGGAAAAGGCACAGGGGAACCCAGTGACTTACATAGTATTTTGTTGTTTCAAGTGGTTTAAAAGGGAGATATGTAATGTAAAAACTGCAATCTGCTCTTTATTTTACAGTGAACAAAGGGCTAGAGCCTTGTGACTTAAACAGCAGTAGACTTGGATAAACTCAACAACTTGATAGGGAGTGAATGGGAGAGAAGATTCGCCTCTCGTTTAGACAATATAACATTTCCTCCTGTTTACCAGAACTGTGAAATTACACTATTTTGGGTTCCAAAAAAAGCCCATGGTGGACACATCTGCCAGCTTGGAGAAGGTGATGAATTCTTCATAAAACAGTATCTTCAAAGCTGCTATAACCTCCAATCATAGGTAGAGCACCTTGAGAAGGCAGCCAACCTTAAGGTGGCTTTTGCTTCTATACCTATGTCAGCTCTGATCACTTTATGCTTTTAGTAGAGGAGCATATAAATAACTGAAATTACTTGTGTTGATAAGAACCTGTGTCTTAATTAAATGTCTGTCCAACATTACATTACCAGAGTATCAATATAACCCCGGGCTTTTTCTTCCTTTTTCTCAGTGTGGGTAAGCTAGTGGTCCATTCTGTCTCTCCCCATACTATTCTCGCTACTGTATCTATTTTGAGATTCTCTGCTCAGAAACTGTAAATTTACCTTCTGATTTCTACGGCAATACTAAAATATTGTTTAGAAATGAATCAATTTCTCTTGCTACTGGTAAATTTTCCAAACTCAAAGCTGAATGTGTACATTTAGGAAAACACCTCCTATCTTAACTGAGGGAAATTTTTTTAACTGCCATTGTCCTTGAAAACACTCAACATTTTTATAGCATCTGTAATCTTCTTTTCATTATTTCTCAAGCTTCCCAAATATGACTTTGTTTTCAGTTAATGAGGGTTAAAGAGAATCTTTAATAGACTGAAACGTAAGCAGCAATATATCTAGAAGGATACATCTTGAACTTCTTCAAAACCTCTCGAGAAAGATTTCAGGGATAATGGAAAAAGCTCGCTCCTAAATTCAAGATTGTACAGGAAAACTTTCTCTTCATCTTCAGCATATGTGTTTAAGTACTAATAACAGACACAGAACTGATAATTTGTGGAATCATGTTATAATGTGATTAACTGAAATTCTTATGTATACTTTTTATTAGCATCAACACAGACAAAAACTGTGGCTTACAGACTGATGGATTAATTAAATCAACAAAGACCACCATCAATGAATTCTGTTAAACAGAGTTTTACAGTAAAAAAAAAGAAAAAAGACAAAAAAATTATTTGAACAATCAAACCAAAGTTCAGAATCTTAATAGTGGTGCAAAACCAACCATATGCAGTGTAGTAAGCTTTTCTTAACTTAGAGCAATATCATCATTGGATTTACCTGCAATACAGTTCTCTACTGTGTCTGCACAGATGCTGTTAGTAAAATGTTGGCATTTCAAAACAAGAATCCATTTCTCCTGAACTGGATGTCATAGTGAAAAGAAACATGGGGTTGATTTTATTAATGTTCAGCTTCCAAATTTCAATTCAGCAAATTCACTTGTTTACATGAGAGATAAAGAGAAAATAGCACAGGAAAAAAGGCAGCAGTACCTATTCAAATGGTAAGATGACATTAAGTATTGGCAAGAAACTATGTATGTTGGACAGTATAGTAAATGTGGTTGGCAACACTGCAATTTAAAGAGGAAATCAGCAACTATTTTATGAAGCTAGTGTTCATAATATCTATTTGTTGGTATACCCTCAATACACAGACACACAAAGTTTTTGCAAAGAGGAAGAAACATTAAAGAAAATACTGAACAAATCAAAAACCCTCCTAACAGTTTGATCTTTCATCATTCTTTCTCTGGAATGTTATTTATTTTCACAGAGTTTCAAAACACTTTTTACACTCAGGGAAGCAGAACTATATCTTAGTCTCCAAGGCCTTGCATGGGGGACTCCCTAGTTGGGACAACAAGAATAAAAAATGTAAAAAAAGCTATATGAAATTATTAGGTTTATTTTTTATTTTGGAGATGTTTCCTTTGGACTTAATTGGTGAGAAAAATATTCTTCGCCATTTTCAAAGCTATTTTCTTTTTGTGTATGTCAATAAATAAATCCTGCTTTTTTGTCATTATTGTCAATACCTACAATCTCCTCTTACATATCAAAACTGTAAGTTTATTAGAATTTTTAGTAAATTCCCCTCTTAGAAAGCTTAAGCACCCTACACTTTATGAATAAATATGGTCTGAATATTTTAGGTTATGAGAACTAGAACATTCATACTCTTGTGCTCCTTTAGTTTTACTTATCTGATATCCCAAGCATGCAATGAATGGAAGTTGTACAGACTTGTTTTGCTTTCATAGTTAGCACTAGTCCTTGAAATCCACCTGAGACTTTTTTTCATTTTGAAGGTAAATGATACAGGTAATGTTGTCACAGGCTGGTGATTCTGCCTTGCAGAAGATCATGTATGTTCTCAGTATACCCTGATAGAATACACTCTCAGTCAGTAGCAATCATTGTTTTATGAATAGACCTGGACATCCATTGCCAAAATTCAAGCATTTGTCAAAGTTTGTTCTGTTTCAATAAAATTTGTATGAATATCAAGCAGTGTTCGGAGTTATATGCAAACTGATTTACTTAGTCAGTGGCTAGAAAGTCTAGGTTTTAAAACACACAGCCAGGATCAAAGATCCCAGGGCTTCTAAAGTTATTGCTATTGCGTCAGATATCCAGGTGGCATCCACATAGCCAATATTGTGTTATCTTTCATGAAGAATTTCAAAATGATAATAGTTTAGTTTCTATGGGAATTAAACCAAGTTTTGAAATACCAAAACCTTCCATGAAATAGATTTACTTTTTTACTGCTCAGCTGTAATTGACGCTGCTTCCCATGATAAAAAACAGTGTATTTGAACACTGTCCATACTGTGCTTTGTAATTCAATATTTTGCAGCACAAATTATAGATGGTGTTGAAATATTTTGCTGCCCTTTACTAGTTTCTGTTATCACTGCTAACATAATTCTAATGAATGAGTTGAAAACAGGTCAGGCCAGAGTCAAAGCAGTTTTTGATTTCTTCTTTTCACACATTACACATGAACTAGTCCATACATGTATCATAAAAAAAAAATATTAAATATTCTGTTAGTTTCAAAAATGTATCCAGAGATGCAGAAATTGTTCCAGTTTCTTCTTTATTCTATTTATCAAAATAATATTTCACATTCTTTCATTCCTTTGTAAACAGATGGCCACTGGTACTCATCTATGATAAACTTGGGTGGAATAAGTGCTAAAGTCTTCTGAAGTGTTTACAGGAGCAAGTCACGTAAGTACAAGCATATACTGTAATATACTTGAAAGCCTAAGACAAAAATTAGACCGAAGAAACTTGTTCACTTCACCACACCTCACCTTGCTTCACATTTTTTTAATCGTTATTGTTTCTTAATGAATGTAAAAAGTCCAAAGTCCTATGTCCCCAGGTTTAAACTATGCCTATAGAAATTAAATATAAATCTGTGTGACTCAAAGATTATTTGTACATTTCTAACGAGGCTGTTGTGTGCCTCATCAAGCTAACGCTTGTCTGTGAAATATAAGTTAAGAAGCTGTGGCATTGGCTTCAGTATCTATTGTACAAGCCAATGGAATACTTAGTAGAGAAAGAAGCCTGACTTGAATGTCGTCATTAGTGTTTCTATCCAGATTTCTATCTAGATTAGCGTTTCAGACATACATCACACCTTTCTTTACAGTTCAGGTACACTTGCAGGCAGAACGCAGCAGCTTTATATTTCACTTCATTACCCAAGTCAAACCCCAAGGTATCTCTACAACGTAGGTTTCAATTTATTTTCTTCAGTTGATTTCACCTGTCTGGGGAATTCTCTTTGGAATTTAAAACAAGCCCAGAGGGTTGTCTTACTGAAAGACCGTAACAAGGCAGAAAGTTCATAAGCTGAGCAACAATCGTCATTTACCCTTTCAGCATATAACAGTATAGTAAAGGAACATGATAAAGTGTCTCTAAGTAGCAGCAGAGATTTGACATAATTTTGGAGAAATATGATATTATTATTTTGTATTTTTAAAGTTGCTGACTTTTTTTTTTATGGCCTAATTTTTTTTGACAAGTGCAAGGCAGAAGCTCTTCATTAATGTGGGAGTAGGCAGAGGTGCTATTTCAACAGTTAAAAGAGTTTTCTGAGCTCTTAGGATGTTAAAACCATTCCTAAGAGAGAGATTCTCTTGGCTTAGCTACCTTTTCTGGTCATTTCACCATCTCAGAGAGTCCTCTGGCAATCATAGCAACTGATGCATGAAAAGCTCATACTCAAAATGTCTTTAGTACATTTTATTTTCTTTGCCTATAATTTACCTTAAAGCAAGGAGAAGCAGCAAGACTAGGAAGCTCTCTAGCTGTACATAAGTGTTTTGTAGAATATCCATGTTTGCTGGACCACCATTTAAAAATCTCTAACATACAATGGTCCTAGAACTTCAATAATTCATTCTGCACTGATGTTTCTCCATATGCATACACAAAGAAAAAAATATCCCTTTTCTGGTATTTTTTCAGAAAAGCTGGCTGTACTACACTTTCTCATTATAATTCACTATACATATAATAAAAAGAGTTCTGCTGTAGTATTTGTTAAACGTCTTTGTCAACCTTAGTGCCACAGTCTATCCATACAGGAATAGTTATAGTTATTTGCATTAAACAAAAAACTTCATATTTTTTTTAAATTGCTTTATAGATTTGCTTAATATTCCAGACAACATACTAATGACACTTAACGTTCTTTCTGGAATTTTTAATTAAAGGTGTGATGGGAGATCAGACAGCAGCAGCTCAATAGCAAGATGAATTTAGTTGCAACTAGTTATTCTCAAAAGCAAAAAATATCCACAGTGGTTGAATTACTAAGTCTATGAAAGGGCAGGAGGAGGGTGGTGGAAAAAAGAATGATAACAAAAGTTCATACTTTTTCTTCTTTAAACAGAACTAAACATTTGATACTTTTCTTATTAGTAAAAAAAACCCACTCAGACTGAGGCTTTAGAGATGCTCAGCATATCTAGTTCTTAGTAGGACTGCTGCCCCAAACATGTTTTCAAACCAAATTTAAGGCAATTACTTTCTGTAGTATTTTGTGGGCAGGAAAGTATATTGCAGAGATTGCTAAAAGCTAATTAAATTAAATATTAGTAGCATTATCAAATAACCAAATAGATCAATAATGATGTACTTTTCTGTTTATTCATTCTAATGTATCTGGATTTTTATTTATAATAAAGTAATACAAATCCAATATATGTATTACTGTAATGTACACTGAATCATCAGTGTCTTCACATGTGGTCTTTGAAGCTGATTTATAGAACTGTGACAGCAAAATTACAGTAATGATTTATTGGAACCAAAAAGCTGTTGTTTGCCAGTGACCATTGGTCTCTTCAATAGAATGAACAAAGTTTTACAGAGGCAAAAGATGGAAAAAAATCAGAGAGACATTAAAATATGTGTCAAAAAGGTAAACAGTAAAAATGCTTGTATCTGTCAAGCCTCATTGGGAAGGACTATATTTGCTCTAGTGTTTTGCATATGGTATGTCATTGGTATCAGGTATTCTCAGCAACTTTAAAATTATATTAAGAGGTAAAACCTTTCTATACACGAAAAATCTGGTTCTTGTAGACACAAACTTTGTCATCTTGTTTTCTGTGAGTGAGATGTTTTCAAGGGGTTGACACATTAATATTTTTGTCCGTTGAGTGAAATGTTTTGGATATTGTGTTCAGCTTGTAATGAGACAATGAACATAGTAGAAATGAGACAAAGGAAAAAAGACAGGAAAGCAAGAAAGACAGACAAAGAAAACAAAGGAAAAAAAAAATCCCAACAAAGTACAGTATGAAAGAGACAGGACTTAACACAGTATTACATAGAAATTATTTTGGATGTATCTGACAAAAGAAATGAGGTTGCTTCCTGTTACTTTAGCCCCTCAGAAGGCTGCAGTCTGAGAGTTACACTGTCCTAGAACTGATGACCTCAGGTCACTGAGGTATAAAGACATCATAGGGTGAATAAGCACTTACAGTGGTAAACTTGTTCTTATTGTCTTAAGATTCTTGAACAGAAAAGGTAAGATATTTTACACATACTATATATATGAAAGTAAGTTATAGAAGTTAATGTTCGTATTGCAGTGGTAAGACTGAAATTGTTATACACAAAAAGAACTCCTGAGGTTCATTGTGATACATTCATCTACGCTTTAAGCATATGTACAAAACAAGGATGCTACACAGTATTTATATATACTTAAGAATCAATGAATAATATTTATTTTTAGTTTATATAGTGGCCATGATCCATGACTGTAACATAAATTAACAAACTATTTATCAAATAAAGACCAGAGTGAACTGTTGTTCACTGTCTGAGTCCAACTACAGAATAATAACCTTTATGGTTCACCCCATATAATTAATTCTTTTTCCTCGTGTTTCTAGTTCTCTGATCTTTGGTCACGGTACTTTAATGACAGCTTCAAAATATTGTGGAGAAACTATTTGTTCATGTTTTTTCAGTCTCGAACATATACATTCTGAAAACCTTACGTATTCACACTCACAGAGATACACACACACAGAGCGCAGTTTCCATCCATTTCCCTAAACCAATGATATTTAATCATTGAGTGGAGCTCATCTGAGTAGAGATAAAAACTGAATCTTTATACTTGATGATGGTTTCTCCCCAGTAGAAAAAGCTGGGTAATAGGAACAATTGCCTTCAGACCAAACGGTAACTCAGCCTGGAAGTGACCTCAGGAGGTCTCTTATCCAGCCTTCTGCTCAAAGCAGGATCAGCTATGGGGTCAGACAAGGTCGCTTGGGACTTTGTCCAGCTTGGTCTTGAAAATCTTGAAAAGGATGGAGGCTTCATGGGCTATGTGGGCAACCACCTCCAAAGCGTCACTGTCCACAGGGTGAAATTTTTTTTCCCTGTATCAACTCAGAACCACTTTTGTTCAACTTATGTCTGTTAATTTTTCATATTTCAGAACTGTAACATTTCTAAAGTGATTTTTTTTTAAATAACACACTCTAAATATGTCATTGTGTTATTATTGCCAACATTTGACTCAACAACAATATGTGCATATTTCTCAGACTAAATTTTTTTTCCAGTTTCTTTGGCATCTGAATAGGTTTATAATGAAATGCTATTAAATCATTAACATTTTAATGGCACAGAAAAATACTTAAGTTGAATTTATGTTCATGAAGCTCTTCACTCCAAATTTGCTTATATTTCTGGTAAACACAGGAAAAAAGTCTGTGTATAACAAAAAGTTTTGAATTTTTTGAGGTTATTAAGAAATAAACAATGAAAAGTACTCTTGGGACTTTGAACATATTAGAAAAGATCTTATTTTGTTTGGAACACATTAACAAAATGGGATATTTATAACAGATATTTTAAATTATTCATATATTTTTGGTTTAGTAACTTGCAGAATGAAAAGCATCAGATAACATAGTCACTTTTTTACACGAGCGGCTAATCTAAAGGTCACCCCTTATGGAACAGAATTTGTGAAGGTCAAATCCGGTATGAGAGAGGATTCCAAATAAAGTGAACCTTAGGCAAATATAAATACTTCCTTGGACATTTATTACAGAATGTTAATAAAATGAGAAGCCAAAGACTGAGCAACCTTTGGGGTTAGACTTTAACTGGCATAAGGATTTTACTATTCTCAAAAAAATTTTGAGGACCTCATCTTGTCTTGAAAATAATCAGAGTTTTGCCATTTGATTTAAATTTACAAGGGAATCCAGAATTTACTGAAGTGTTCTAACTGGTGATCTCAACCTCTCTCCATCAGGCACCACAGTTCACACTCACCACTTACGTCTCAGGGGAACCTCTAATGCCATAACTTGTGGTTAGAAATATGCCTCCATTTGTATATGTGTATCTCTTAAGCTTAGGGGGAGGAAGGAGAGAGACTAGTGACTCTCTCCAGTCATTAGAGATTGCCCAAAAGGAAGAGTGGCGTCCTGAAAGAAGTGTTTGATCTCCACCACTAAGAAGAATAAATCATTCTCCATAAAGTAACTATTTTTACGATGTCATTTTCCATAATGTCATCTCATTTATGGAGAAAATAGTCAGTCATGATACTTGTATAAATAATAAGTATTGCTGGGATTGCTAAATGACACTAAAGCTAGACATAATTGCTAATTAATTGTTTTGTGAACACCTAAGTCTCTGGAACGATTTACTCAAGGGGTTGATTTCATAAATTCCAAAACATCTAGTAATTTGTGTTTCCTATATTAACAAATACAACTAACTGCCTAGAAGTAGTACATAAGCTTTACGGCTATCACCATGAAGATATTTAAGGCAGCTCACATTTATTTCATTGCACCTTTGTGGCTGACTTTCTTTTCAGGTGGTTCATGTCAGTTTTCAAAATGGCTGTCATTAGTTCAGATATTCACATTAAACTTTTGTGCAAGAAAGTACATATAAGTTTCATTTAATTCATTAATATTTTTATATGTATACTATGTTTCCATTGTTTATTGTTATTATTCTTTTAAGAAATAGGTTTTGCACCCACACAAAAAGCTAATTTTTAAAAAATTATGTTGTTGGTAATGACCGGTTATATGCTACCTTATCTTGTAGTTAACACTCATTTTCTTGTGCTTGTCTTCAATAACTACCATTGGCAAAGATAAGCTGCCTAAGAGTTTAATCCAAGTCTTACCTACCAGAGAGTGACTTGATCTTTGTTTATATAATCTACCTATGGGAGATTTCTCCTTGTTTAGAATGAGCTCTTTAATAAAACCAGTTTACAGTGAGAAATACAGATTATACCTAGTGGTCACTATTTGGAAGTAATATTTACCATAAAGGTGTCATAGTAATTTTATAGAAATTGTTCCTGGAAATTGAATCTGTGTTCTTTATCATCAAAAGCAGTGAAGTCTTGCAGTATGTTGCTCTGTTGACTGTATTGTATTGTAGCAGTAATACTGTAGTAGTACAGAGTGCTTAAACTCCCTGCTCCAGCCTTTGTTGTGATTTCAGGGCACCTTGGAAGTCAGTGCCTGTACATGCAAGGCACAGTGGTGGATTTCCATAGGCATGTGTGGTGGGTTGACCCTAGCTGGATGCCAGGTGCCCACCAAAGCCGCTCTATCACTCCCCCTCCTCAGCTGGACAGGGGAGAGGAAATATAACAAAAGACTCGTGGGTCGAGATAGGGACAGGGAGAGATCACTCACCAATTACCATCATGGGCAAAACAGACTCGACTTGGGGAAAATTAATTTATTACCAATCAAATCAGAGTAGAATAATGAGAAAATAAAAACTAAATCTTAAAACACCTTCCCCCCACCCCTCCCTTCTTCCTGGGCTTAACTTCACCTCCGATTTTTCTGTCTCCTCCCCCCAGCAACGCAGGGGGACTGGGAATGGGGGTTGCAGTCAGTTCATCACACGTTGTTTCTGCTGCTCCTTCCTCCTCAGGGGGAGAACTCCTCACACTCTTCTTCTGCTCCAGTGTGGGGTGTCTCCCACAGGAGACAGTTCTCTATGAACTCCAATGTGAGTCCTTCCCATGGGCTGCAGTTCTTCATGAACTGCTCCAGCAGTGGTTCTTTCCACAGGGTGTAGTCCTTTAGGAACAGACTGCTCCAGCATGGGCTCCTCTCTCCATGGGGCCACAGGTCCTGCCAGGAGCCTGCTCCACTGTGGGCTTCCCATGGGGTCACAGCCTCCTTTGGGCATCCACCTGCTCCAGCATGGGGTCCTCCACGGGCTGCAGGTGGATATCTGCTCCACCAAACATCCATGGGCTGCAGGGAGACAGCCTGCTTCACTGTGGTCTTCTCCACAGGCTGCAGGGAAATCTCTGCTCTGGTGCCTGGAGCACCTCCTCCCCCTCCTTCTTCACTGACCTTGGTGTCTGCAGAGTTGTTTCTGTCACATATCCTCATTCCTCTCTCGAGCTGCAGTTGTGCAGTTTTTTCCTCCCCTTCTTAAATATGTTGTCACTGAGGCACTTCCCCCATTGGTGAATGGCTCGGCTTTGGTCAGCATCAGGTCTGTCTTGGAGCTGGCCAGCATTGGTTCTACAGGACATAGGGGAAGGTTCTAGCATCTTCTCACAGAAGGTACTCCAGTAGCCCCCCTGCCACCAAAACCTTGCCACACAAACCCAATACAGGAATCTGAATTAACTAGCGAAGATACCATTACACACTGCTGTTGGGCATAAGTATCTGCTCCATTTGCCTGCCTTTTCAACGAGCACTGTCTCCAGCCTGACTTGTCACATACAGAGTTCTGCAGAGATGCAGCTGAGCATGAGGTTTCATTTTTACTATGAAGTGACATCTACCAGAGGCAGAAACGTGCTCTGTGGCAGGGTGAGGCATAGGCAGACAGTGCTATATTACCTACCTCTCAGGAAAAAAGAAGCTTGAGTGAATAAAAAAATGGGTATGGCAACCGCTCAGAGGGATACATTGTGGGATGGTAAAGACAGAAATGATAGTGACAAAAAAAGAATTCACCCTAGACCACTGGCTGCTGCTAGCAGGATAAATAATGCCTAGTGAAATGCTAGTCCAGGGACTGTTTGGTTTTAGCTAACCATGCAGACTCCTGTAGAAGAGGTTACTCGTCAGTGATGGCTTGATCTGATTATGCTAACTGCATTTCCCTGCTCTTGAAGCTCAGCTGCCACAGCAGCAGTCAGCTGCTGAATTTCAGGAATTATGTATCTTTGCCCAGTCACGTCACTTTTTTTTTTCATCTTCTTTGGTACAAGATAACCAGTCTTCAGTACTAGGTAGAGCACAAAACCTCTGAGTTTGGGCTAATACAGCCCCAGTGCTATCTGATAGCTGTTTGAAGTTTCCCTGTAAAACACAGCATGAATGTTTTCCCTGTTTCCATTTCCTCTGTGCTTTTCTTTCCCATCAGCAACTGTGCTTGATGTCAAACTGTTCTGCACTAGATCAGAAGAATAAGTCTAACCTTACTGTAAAATGACTTTTACATAAAGTGTCTTCTAGGACTATTCTGTCAGCGACAACATTTCTATGTTCAGCCCAGATAGTGTTAAACCCAAAGTTGGGACTGGCAGCTGAACAGTTTTCATTTTGAAATCTACAGCAGATTAATGCTACTTGCAGTAGAGCTGAAACAAGAGCCCAAAAGGATACTCAAAAAGATTGATCACCCCCTGCTTTGAATTGTGGGAGAACTAGATTTAGTCTTAAATTGGAACTTTTCAACCCTAGCCTAAAACTGACTTTCCTCCTTTTCTGCTACTTAGATGAACTGTAAGGATAGCTGCCTAAGATTTTGAGCTCAGCCTTCTTACAGGACATAAAGTAGTTTGTTCCAATTCTTTGTCTTGCATAAAGTTAAAACTCTAGCAAACATACTTCCAGTTAGAGCAAAAGCTTGGATGGTCATAGTGCTGAACTGCCCTGCCTTGACTCTACTTGCTGTCTGAAACACAACTACACTTTTGTTTGTCTTTGCTTCTTTTCTTTACCTCATTGCCTTTTATCACATTGCCATTATTTCTTCTTTTCCTCCATTTTTCTGTCCCTTTACCTTAAGCTGTGTTTGTATTAGCCACTCTTCTTTTCTTCTGACAGTTTTATCCATCCCTGATGTCTCCAGTGCTTTGTTTTGCACTCTTGTAGCCTCTGTTCTTCACGTTGGACCTACTGCTCCCTATTTTATAGTCCTTTCTGCGCATTCGCTCTTGGCTTTCTTTCATTTTAGAATATTACAACACTATATTTATCCCCTATATCCACCACAACCCACAGATGAAAAAACTGATTCTTCCTTTTCAATACTTTCCCCTTCTACTTTCTAACTCAGAAAATAATAGTGATGGCATTTTGGTTTTTTACTCCAGGGGCAGAAACAAGAAGATTTGGGGGTGTTACTTGTTAGTTCCTCTAATGTCCCATCAGTGTCAGGTGAAGAAACGAATGGAAAATGGGTTCTACAAGGTGGAAAAATGAAATTAATAGCTCGGAAGCAATTCCTAGGGAGCTGACAAGCAACCTTTCTGTACATGTTGGCTAGCAGGAGTAATTGCAAGCCATTTGGGCCATAAATTGCTCGACTCTTTCTTTTGAAGCTTCTTTCAGCTGTTGTTGACATTCATCTTACCATTACAAACCTGCAGCTCTTCTTTGAGGTCAGCAGAAGCAATTGAGGAAACTGGTGCTTTTTTCACACATCTCTTGCTCTACTTTTGCCGTAGCTCTAGCAACTAATGTTGTTCACAGTAGGAAAGAGTAGAAGCTGTTTATTATTTTCTAAACATATGAGGAATTAGAAATAAACCTGAACCTGAAGGTGAGCTTTCCCATTGGATTATTTTGATGTAAAAATTTCCTTGAACACAACTCTATGCACATACAGGAAAAAAAATACCATTAACTATATCTTGCTCACATAAACCATCTAACTAAATGTTCTTTAGGGAGGAACAACTGGAGTTTTTTTATGATGTAAAAAATTACAATAGGTTTGAAGTAAAACACAGGTGGTTTTGTTTATATGCACTCTGGAACAAAAAGAAACAAATACTATTGTCACATTGCCTGAAACAGGTCATGATTTGTATGTGTTGGCTGATTTTGCCCAAAGCATCAATGTATTTGGCAGTATGTAAAAGCAACCCTGTATGTATCTGACCTCTCTCAATAGTTACATACTTTGCCTTAAATGATTGATTGATTGATTATTACTCAGTCATTTGGGTTTTATAGGGATCTGATATTTTTCTTTGCATTTTAGCTGACATGTAATACATGTAAAGTCTATTAAAAGCAAGATTACCTATGTACTTGGACCGATTTGTTTTATTTTTATTTTTCTCTGTGTTTTTCAGCAATTTGTGATTTAAAATCCCACTTGAGGCCCTTGCTTCTTAGAAGGATATACACTGTATAGGGCTCGCTTTATTCACCTGTCATCTTCTACATTATGCTGTGCATAAAAAGATTTTGTGTATGTGCATTACATTTCCACAGTTTGTTAGTAAATTTAAGAATAATTATTATATATATAGCTCTAAAAATGCACTCTAGGAACGATACTGAACTTTTTTATTGTATATGTCAGGCTAATCCAAAATGGAATCTGAAATCATTGGTTTCTTAACACCTTTAAAATCCATGCTGTGCCTGAATGTATAGACTCTTACCACTTTCATGCACATGTATATATACAAACATAAGAAAAAGTATACACTTACCCTATAGTCACAGAAGTTCACTGTATTGTTTTAATCCACCATATTGACGATAATTTTGAAGATTTTTGTTTTAAATATGTTATGTTCTCTTCTGGGATCAATGTCTGACTCAGATATGAACTTGCTTTGTTATTTTTTAAAAAGATATCAGCCAGCTATTAAACTGATTTATTTTTGAGTGCTGACATGTATTTTTGACACAATCAGGCCTCAATCATACAGATGCTGATTTCCAGAATGCAATGTTCTCTGGTATAATTACTATAGGAGGGTGTAGTTTTACTAATCATTTTAATAGAGCTAAACAGAATTGTTGACAATGCAAGTTCCTTTCCTGAGATACTAAATTTGTAAGTAAGATAAGTATAGTCCACTGGAAGCAAGACGGTATATAAGCAACAGTTTAAGTACTTGCATTATAAATAAAATAATCGATGATCACTTTTCAATGAGTCCATCTCACCTGGCCTATGATTTCATACTTTCATCAGCTAGTTAAGCTAAAAAGGTTACGGAGGTAGATCTTGTACACTATAGGTTATTTATGACTAGATGTAATGACTAAAATGGGCAGGGTTTTAAATTCTCCATAATGCCACTGCATATGGTTGGTAATTTGAGGAAAGAGTTATTTGTCTCTGCCTCTTGCATTGAAATGAACAGTATGTGACATATTTGATCTGCTCTTTCTAATATCTATTTAAAGTCTGGTTGTAACTGGAATGTTAATTCCAAATAGTAACCCACAGAAGTCATTTGAGGAGGAAGCATAGGGAGGAGTTCAGATTACTGTGGTGAACTAATTATGCTTCCATGTTCAAAAGACTGATTATGTTAATTTAATTGAGCTTTGTGTGATTTATAAACCCTGCATGTAGCCTTTAATGCTCCTTACATCTTACTCTAACGTCCCTGAATTCTTTTTTCTGATGTTCAACCCCTTATGGACAAATTTGTGTCTTCTGTCAATTTGTGTCCCCCTTACACTCTAAAACTAACTTCTAAGGCTATGTCTATGTTAGTAAGTTAAACATTCCCAGGTACTAGAATGTAATTAAACTGGCAACTATATTAAAATGGTAAATCAGGCCTTGGCACAGTTTTGGTATATGTTCATAACTTCTCTGCTGAAGAATTTCCTAGCTTAGGCAAGGAGTTAGGCTGTCCTAGGCACCACTCTAAAGTGTTGAAATAGGCAGCTCACATTTGACCACCCTTTTGTGGTAATTAAGGGAGCATAGATGCAGGACATCCTCTGCAGGGCACATCTGTGTCTAAGGTAGTTGTCATTTTACCCTCTCCAGTACTGCCTTGTCTTTATTCTTCATTCCCCTCACTCTGGATCTAGGATCTAGGAGGCCCATAGATGGGACTGAGTGGATGACTTTGGCATATGAACAGAATTAAAGGCGATAAAGATAATGGCTAAGTTACCCTGCTGGACCCATCTCCTGATGATTTGCTTTCATAAAGGATGAATGAAGCTTTAGTAATTCCAGCTTTCAAAATCTTGAAACCTACACAGATCTTGAAAGATTGACCAGAGGCCTTTTGCCTCTCAAGTTCCCTCTTATTTGGGTTCCTTAAACTTCCATTCAAATGACCTAACTTCAGTTCAGAGTTCAGAATAGCTGAATTTTTTCGCAAGCTTATTGAATTGCTTGCCCTTTGAGTTGGCACTCTTTCTACTTTTCTTGGTGAGGGACAAAAGGAAAAATAGTAACTTATTGCAGTGTGGTTTCTCATTACAAACAACTAGAACACTATGCAGTAATTAATATTGAAGAAAAGAAAACAGTGTTGTCTACTTAGTATCCAAACCACCTTCAAATGTGCCAGCATATGACTTCCTGCCCAGTGATCTTCAAAACCTTTCAATGATAGAAAATACATCAATTATGAAATAATATTAAGAGCTATAACTTGCTGGCAATGAACATATTTAGCCAGTAACTTAGCTGTTCTTGCAGGATATGAAGGATCATGTGATTGTGGAAATGGCATGATTCTGGTATATATAAAGGTGGAAAAGATTGACTTACCAAATTGGGGAATTCAAGAACCCAATATAATTTGGAGGCTAATTTTTGGAGAAACCTTGTCTATTCCACTTGCAAGAGGAGTGCTGAAGAAGGACTTCTTTTTTCTTTTTTTATCTATGTGTATCTCCCCTGTCAAGAAATCCCACTAGATACTGAAATTTAGCTCACCCTACTATAATTGAAAGAACATACCTTAAAAATAAAATTACTCCTGACTAACAATGCACCTTGCCTAAATTAAAAAAATAATGAAAAAATCAGTTACAAAACCGCTAAAAATAAAACCTGAGTTGAAAATAAATTTGGAAAAATATAAGCACTTTATCGAGGACATACTTTTTGGTGGGATAGAATAATTTATTTGACCTCAGCTGTCCACCTTGTACTGTAATATTACTTGAACTCTAGTAATTTAGAACTGCAAGTGCTATATTTATTTTCCAGATAATATATCAGTTTCTCTCCTCTGTAGCATTCTTTTATGACTTTTATACATATACATACCAATAACACAAAGTCACAAAATATTTTTTTATTATATGACTCAAACCTGTCTCCAAGAATGACATTTCAGTAACAGGCAGGAATGGCATTTCAGCTACAGTATACTAACTGGCCAATTTTGCATGTGCATTTCTTACCATAATTACATCAAATTATGAAAAATCTCTCAAAGATTTACAGTAAATATTTATTCTACATGAGCTTGGGATTGACTTTTGATATATGGAACTGATATATAAAGGTATCTCATTTTATTTGGAGATGAAATTATTTGGTTCTGAATGAAATTCTGAATATTCTAATAGTTATCCATGATTGTTGCTGGACTGGGGTTTATTTTCATCACAGAATCACAAATTCACAGAATTACTTATGTTGGAAGAGATCTGTGGAGATCATCTAGTCCAGTCCTCACAGTAAAAAAGCTTTTTCCTATGTTTAAATATAATTTCTGGTGTTTCAGTTTGTGACCATTGCCTCTTGCCCTCTCACTGGACATGACTGAGAAGTGCCTGGCTCCATCTTCTTCACTCCATCCCAGGAGGTATTTTATACACATTGATAAGATCCCCCTGGGGCTTATCTTCTCTAGGCTAAACAATCCCTGCTCTCTCAGCCTCTCCTCATATGACACATGCTCCAGTTTCTTAGTGACCTTCATGGCCCTTTGCTGGACTCACTCCACTATGTCCATATCTGTCTTCTACTGGAGAGCCCAGAACTAGACTGAATCTCCACTCATGCACTTTCCCTTTCCCTTTTCTATTTCTGATTCTTTTCCATTGAAAACTCAGGTACAGTAATTTTGTATGTCACAAGTTTTGGTACAACAGAGGAAAGGGAAACGCTGTAGACAACTGCAGTGTAATTAAATAGGTATTTGGAATTTCAGGAAGGAGTCCAAAATGACTAAATTGTCATGTCTCCACTGCTGACCATTCCTCTGAAAATCTGTGTACAGCTATATAGCTTTTCTATGTCACAGTGGGAAAGGGGAGGGGGGCGGGGGGGAAGAGGGGAAAAAATTGATAGTTCCAAAATCACATAATATCGTTTCCCTGAACCACAACAGTAAAACCCATTGTATGTCACAGTATTTCAGGCAAATGGCATTTCAACTTGTTAGTACAGCATGGAATATAGAATATTATTAAGTGCGTAGGAATTTATGTGATTTTTGAGCAATATCAATTCACCCAGAAATCCAGTAAATAAATTAATATTTACCTATCTTGTTATTGATTAGACTTTACAGCAAAGCAGGAACAGAGTCTGGCTAGAAAGGAAAATTAGTATTTTGTTTTAGATCCTAAAAAGAAAAATTTTAAGTGTTTGTTTAAATATTATCTAATTGGTGTTCACAGAATCACAGAATCACAGAATCGTATAGGTTGGAAAAGACCTTTAAGATCATCGAGTCCAAGCGTAAACCTAACACTACCAAGACCACCACTATACCATGTCCCTAAGCACTTCATCCAAACATCTTTTAAATACTTCCAGGGATGGCGACTCAACCACTTCCCTGGGCAGCCTCTTCCAATGCTTGATAACCCTTTCAGTGAAGTAAAATTTCCTAATATCCAATCTAAACCTCCCCTGGTGCAACTTGAGGCCATTTCCTCTTGTTCTATCACTTGTTACCTGGGAGAAGAGACTGAACCCACCTCTCGACAACCTCCTTTCAGGTAGTTGTAGAGAGCGATAAGGTCTCCCCTCAGCCTCCTTTTCTCCAGGCTAAACAACCCCAGTTCCCTCAGCCGCTCCTCATAAGACTTCTGCTCTAGACCCTTCACCAGCTTCGTTGCCCTTCTCTAGACACGCTCCAGCACCTCAATGTCTTTCTTGTAGTGGGGGGCCCAAAACTGAACACAGTATTCGAGGTGCAGCCTCACCAGTGCTGAGTACCGGGGCACGATCACTTCCCTAGTCCTGCTGGCCATGCTATTTTTGATACAAGCCAGGATGCCTTTGGCTTTCTTGGCCACCTGGGCACACTGCTGGCTCATATTCAGCTGGCTGTCAACCAGCACCCCCAGGTCCTTTTCCACCAGACAGCTTTCCAGCCACTCTTCCCCAAGCCTGTAGTGTTGCATGGGGTTGCTGTGGCCCAAGGGCAGGACCTTGCACTTGGCCTTGTTGAAACCCATACAATTGACCTCGGCCCATCAATCCAGCCTGTCCAGGTCCCTCTGTAGAGCCTTCCTACCCTCAAGCAGCTCAACACTCCCACACAACTTGGTGTCATCTGCAAACTTACTGAGGGTGCACTCGATCCCTTTGTCCAGATCATTGATAAAGATATTAAAGAAGACTGGCCCCAACACAGAGCCCTGGGGAACACCACTTGTGACCAGCTGCCAACTGGAGTAAACTCCATTCACCACCACCCTTTGGGCCCAGCCATCCAGCCAGTTCTTTACCCAGCAAAGAGTACACCTGTCCAAGCCATGAGCAGCCAGTTTCTCCAGGAGAATGCTGTGGGAAACAGTGTCAAAGGCTTTACTGAAGTCTAGATAGACAACATCCACAGCCTTTCCCTCATCTACTAGGTGGGTCACCTTGTCGTAGAAGGAGATCAGGTTGGTCAAGCAGGACCTGCCTTTCCTAAACCCATGCTGGTTGGGCTTGATCCCTTGGTTATCCTCTACATGCCGTGTGATGGCACTCAGGATCATCTGCTCCATCAGCTTCCCTGGTACCAAGGTCAGGCTGACAGGCCTGTAGTTCCCTGGATCCTCCTTCTGGCCCTTCTTGAAGATGGGTGTCACATTAGCTAATCTCCAGTCAGCAGGGACCTCCCCAGTTAGCCAGGACTGCTGGTAAATGATGGAAAGGGGCTTGGTGAGCACGTCTGCCAGTTCCTTCAGTACTCTCAGGTGGATCTCATCAGGCCCCATAGACTTGTGAGTGTCTAAGTGGTGCAGCAGGTCACTCACCATTTCCCCCTGGATTATGGGGGCTCCATTCTGGTCCCCGTCCCTGTCTTCCGACTTGAGGGGCTGGGTACCCAGAGAACAATTGGTCCTACTATTAAAGACTGAGGCAAGGAAGGCATTAAGTACCTCAGCCTTTTCCTCATCCTTGGTCACTGTCTTCCCTCCCCCGTCTACTAGGGGCTGGAGAGATTCCCCTTAGCTCTCCTTTTGCTGCTAATGTATTTGAAGAAGTGTTTTTTGTTGTCTTTTACAGCAGCAGCCAGATTGAGGTCTAGCTCAGCTTTGGCCCTTCTAATTTTCTCCCTGCACAGCCTTGCTACACCTTTGTAGTCCTCTTGACTTGCCTGCCCCTTCTTCCAGAGGTTGTAGACTCTCCTCTTTTTTCTGAGTTCCAGCCAGAGCTCTCTAGTCAGCCAGGCCGGTCTTCTTCCCTGCCGGCTCGTCTTTTAGCACCTGGGGACAGCCCGCTCTTGTGCCTTTAGGACTTCCTCCTTAAAGAATGTCCAGCTTTCCTGGACTCCTTTGCCCTTTAGGGCTGCCTCCCAGGGAACTCTGTCGACCAGTCTCCTAAACAGGCCAAAGTCTGCCCTCCAGAAGTCTAAGGTGGCACTTTTGCTGACCCCCCTTGCTGCTTCTCCATGTATCAAAAACTCAGACATCCGGCAGGTTGAAGTCCCCCACAAGAACAAGGGCTAGCAATTGTGAGGCTTCTCCCAGCTGCTTATGGAATAGTTTGTCAGTCTCCTCATCCTGGTTGGGTGGTCTGTAACAGACTCCCACCACAATAGCTGCCTTGTTGGCCTTCCCCCTGATTCTTACCCATAGACACTCCACCCTATCATCACCATCATCGAGCTCTAAACTACCCAGACACTCCCTAACATACAGGGCTACCCCACCACCTCTCCTGCCTCGCCTATCCCTCCTGAAGAGTTTATAGCCATCCATCGCCGCACTCCAGTTGTGCGAGTCATCCCACCATGTTTCCATGATGGCAACCATATCATAGTTTTCCTGATGTACAATGGCTTCCAACTCCTCCTGCTTGTTGCCCATGCTGCGTGCATTGGTGTAGAGGCACTTCAGCTGGGCTGTCGTCCATGTCTCCTTCATAGAAGAACACCCCTTGCGTGCTTTGAGGTGTTTCACTGGCGTTTCCCTCTTGGCTCCTATTCCCTCAGCATCCCCTAACTCAACTCTGTTCGACTTTGGCTGTGCCCCAGCGTACCCCGCACATCTCAGAGACACAGGCCAAGTGCCCTCGCTGGCACCCGCTCCCTCTAACCGTGGCACGTCGTCCCTCAGTGTCCCTCGGGCAAGCCTGATATTACCCCCCTCCCCCTTCAAGTCTAGTTTAAAGCTCTGTGGATGAGCCCCGCAAGTTCCTGAGCAAAGATTCTCTTTCCCCTTTGAGAAAGATGAATCCCATTAGACGCCAGCAAACCTGGTGCTGTGTAGGCCATCCCGTTGTCAAAAAAACCAAATCCGTGGTGATGACACCAGCCACGGAGCCATGCGTTGATAGATTGGGTACCTTTGTTCCTTCTAGTGTCACTGCCCACAACTGGAAGGAGAGAGGAGAAAATATCCTGTGCTCCAGAGTCCCTTACCAGCTGTCCCAAGGCCCTGAAGTCTCTTTTGATTGCTCTAGGACTTTGTGTTGCAGCTTCATTGCCCCCCACATGGAAGAGCAGTAGGGGGTAATAGTCTGAGGGCCGTACCAGGCTAGGGAGTATCCTCGTGATATCCTTCACCCGGGCCCCAGGGAGGCAGCAGACTTCCCTAAGAGGAGGGTCCGTCCGGCATATCGGACCCTCGGTTCCCCTCAGAAGGGAGTCACCCACTATAACCCGTCTTCTCTTCCTTGTGGAGGTGGTGTTAATACGAGAGGTACGTTCTTCTGACCTGGGCGACACCTCTGGTGTAGATGGACTGTCATCCCCATCCTCCATTGACTGGCCTTCCAGCTCCAGGGCCTCATACCTGTTGTACAGAGGCACCTGGGGAGGCGAGAGTTCTCTCCGTCATAAGTAGTACTGTATCATCAGCTACATCCACTGTCATTTTCATCTATTCAAATTGTTCTTCATGTGCTACCAGGTTCAGACAGTACTGAAAGGAACTAACCTTCCTTACAAATACCCTCAAGACATTTCACAGTAATATTTTTCCCCTTGCACATCATGCATGGGTAATAGTAGCCACTCTGGGGTTTTTATGATACAGTCTTCAGGGGTCACCACTGCATGAGAAAAGCAACCAAAAAAATGCTGTCTTTATATTATCTTGTGTATTCCTCAAATATAAATATTTCATCAACAAACATTTAACATGATATCAAAAGTGTATCAACATCACTACTTTATATTTTCTAGTTAGGGGGCAATATCAATACTTCAAATTGTTAGTGTTTCATGAAATACTCAAATTAGTAATCTATACTTCAAAATCTAAGAGAATTACTGCCTTTATGATAATATTATAGTAACAGTACAGATCAAGAGATGTAGCTGCTCATTTATATGACATGTATATAGAACATGAACATAGTTGTATAAAAAGCACTCAAAAAAAGTTCAGGCTTTATGGATGTAAACTGTAAAAATCAACAAACTAGTAATCTAAAAAAAATTCATTTGTGTTCAGATATCATTACACATATAGTGTATATAGTACATTTGAAATAGTACATTTTTTCCATTTTCATAACACATTCTTTTACAATACAGAAAAACAATGCTGTATGTATCCAAAACCTGAAAAATAACATTCACATGCAAAGTCAGCTCCTACCGCAGCCTGGGTATATTGTATCACCTGCAAACGTGAGAACAGTAAATTATGTGATGGTCTATGTACTCATGGAGACACGATAAGAATGGAGTTTCTTTTGTGATCTTTTTCCTAAAGAATGTCATCCCAACACTCTAGTCATTTGCTTGTCGTGACATGTTTGTGCAGCCCTGAATACTTCTTTCTGACTTGGATTTCTTTGCTGAACTGTCCGAACCTGGGTAGGAAATTTGTAACATATGAGAAGAAAAATTAATATCAAGCAAACTATTAAGCAGAGGCAAAAAAATAAAGTGGCAATCAGAGACACAGATTCTTATTTGTGTGGTTTCTAGCAGCTGCAGCTGTGGCACCTGAACATATCATCACAATGCAAAAGAAAATAAGCCAAAAATATGGTCTCTGCTGAAGACTGTAAATATGTATTTTGAATACATATTTAAATAGTATCCATATGTAAAATATCAAAAAATAGTATCCATATGTAAGCAGGGATTAAATCCAAATATTTGAGAGGAATTAGAGGTGACTACTTAACTGCATATCTAAATCAGCCTTAACTAACCTACAGAACAGCTGTGGTGCCTTTGTGAGATAGGGCTATGTGGATATGTTATGTAAAATGGCAAGCTGATTGCACTTGTTTTGTGTGACTAACATTTATAACTGTAAATGACCATTTCTTTTCTTTTCTTTTTTTTTTTTTTTTAATGAAGAGTTGTAATATTTACAAATTGCTACGGATACCTGAAATTTAGCAGGTAGGAAAAGACCTCCAGAGAATGCATATTTTCCTCATGAAGTATTGTTGAATATTGCTTGTAGTTCTGTGGGTCTTTTTTTCTTTCATTTATCCCACTGTGAGGGATCTGTTAACCTGCTATATTAAATACCCATGAAGATTCGGGCTCAGGCAGAAAACTCCACTTGGAGCAGTCTTAGAGGAAGAGGAACTTTCTTCCTGGAATAATCCATATACATGCAGACTTATGCATATGCAGGAGTGCACTCCACTACCTACATTTTCAGGATGCAAGCTGTGCTGCATTGGCTCCTAACTGGTGGAGAAAAATGAGAGTGTGCCACTATAGACTAATCCCATATTGTTTCCCAGACACAATACATGGCTGATTCTCTCCCTTGGCTAGCAAGTCCCTGTACTACGAGCTATAACTTTTACATTGGTAGTTTGCTTATTAAAGATTCATGCTAATTCATACCCTACTGACGTATTTAAAAACAAGGTAAAGATGGGTTGCTTATTGTATTTTTTCTGTTTTTAAATTCTGGTGAATTTTAAAAGCATCCAGTATTCCTCTTCTGAAAGCAACTCTTCATACATTAAGAAATGGTACATTTACAATGTGATTGACCTTCATTTATCCCCTCCCTCTTTTTTATTTATCCCCAGTGTGTATCTGTATGTACTGAGTTAACATAATGCTGCATTCTGCATTCGTCTTCTTTTTGGGCCTTGTTTTGCACAGGAAGAAATAACTTTCATAGGAAATTGTAAAACTGTTGTGCCCATTTTCTTTTTTCTGTGTGGGATGCTATTCATCTGGCAAGATCAAGAAACTTTGAAATGCAAATATTATCTCACACCATTTCTCTCTGTTTCTTTGGAAAATTCATTTACGTTGTTTGATTTGGTTTTCCAAACTAGAACATAGTTCACAAAGGTGTTAAACAGATCGACTAACATCCTAATAATTGTAAAGTTAAAAACTGAAAAATGCTAACAGTACATCTGTGTTTTATAAAAATATTTGAAGTTGTTTACAGAGGCTTTTGACCATAAGCAGAAGCATAGCACTGAAAATACATGATAAGGGACATGTATTGAGGATATGAATCTGATAAATAACCACAAAATTAGGCTAAACATAAGCATAACTATAGCAGAGGGAAATATTCATTAACTCCAGCTTTGTCAGTTTAGAATTTTGGTTTTTTTGCTTTTGTATTTGAAGTGTATTACAGAGGTTGAATTGACAGCCAACTATAAAATATATGCAGGAACTCCATTTGAATAGACATGTAGATTGCTTTGTCAGGGATGCTGTGAATAACCTAGAACTGCAGCTTGTTGTGAGAAAATATGAGTAACCACAAGTACACGTCAACATTTCAAATGCTCTTGCAAGTCTCCCTTATGCATATACTATAGGATCAATTACAGTTTTACACACTTCATTGAATCCTATACCATTTAATGCAAACGATGCCATCATTGCCAATATACCATTTGGAATAGGATTTTGTAGCCCTCCAGTAAGCATAAAGAATATAACAGCTTTTTTTCCCATATGGAATTTACAAACTTCAATGCAAAAGTATTGTTGTTGGATTAAAAATATTGTTTAAGGGAACAAAGGAGGCACACTTTATAAATATATAATTAAAGCCAACAATTTACTGTTAGTATAATCTTAATAGTCTAGATACAATTATTACAGAAAAAAAGAAGAAGAATGCAGGTAGAGTACTTACATACAGAAAAAGTTGCAATAATAGCAGTAATACAATTAAAATTGTAACTCGCTTCTTTTTTATAGCACTTCTATTTTCTAGCACTTTTCCAGGTGTTATGCTCACCCTTTCTCTGCTCCTCTAGGTCCTGAAGTCAGTGGTTTCACATTAGTGTTAGTGGTGGAGTTTGCTACTGTGAATGGCCAGCATCTGGAGTCCTTTGTTGGGAGGATTATGATGTTCATGTTGATGGTTTCTTCTTCTTCTCTTCCTCTGTCTTTCTTCTGTCTTTTTTTTTCTCCTTTCCTCTGCTTAGGGCCATTTTCAAATGCTTACTAACATGCTTTTATACCTTTCTCTCTCTTTTGGTGTACAGTTCTATGTTACATCCAAATTTACTATATATGGTGGATTATACATGTCAGGTACTACTTCTGTGTTCTCTTTGTTACCCCTAAAACCAGGTGTGCCCAGCCCTGGGTCTGCATTTCTTTAACTGGCCACTGGAGGGTTGTTGGTAGTTGTGGGATCTCCAGTGTCAAGCCCGTGTCCTCTCTCTTCTCATCCCATGAGACTCCTCTACACCCCATCTTGTGCCTCCATTTCTCAAGGCCTCTCTTATTGTACCAGGCCTGTATTTCTGTATACTACATCATTATGTCAGAGTCATAAATGTCTCATCGTAGATAGAATACCTGCCTGTTACTGCAATCTAACACTTCAACTGTAGCATACAAAGGTAAACAAAAGTAAAGCAAATTAGCCATAGACACTTGGTGAATTAGAGAAATTGCTGTCACAGCTAAAACAAGTAAAACAAAGCTACAGGCTGATCAAGCAAAGTTCAGACAGAGCAGGTCTGACAAACCTCTGTACTGAGGCCTTACAAGCTCAATACAAAGCTTATGGCCTGCTACCAGCACTGTCAGTATTGTATTATTGGGCTACATGGTTACATAGTGAAGTGCAGGACCACGCTTGTACCCTGGCTATGTAGCAGATGTATAAAGGCACACAAGTTATGATGACCAGTCAGTGCAACAGCTGAGATTCAGACCCTTGGTTTCCACTCTGTTGTGTAACATTATGGGGTATAATGCTGCCAGGGGATGAAGGCAATTAAAATGTACATTGGTGTTTGCTTAATAAATAAAATAACAGTAATTGCTACTGCTATGGACCTTACAACATTGTGTATAGAGCAAAAGCTACATCAGTGGGGAGAAATAACAACTTACTTGAAGAAGATGGATGTCTTGATGGAAGGACAGAAATATTGAATAGAGAAAGTAACACATTATGTGCTCCTTCATGCTTGCCTGATAAATAAAATGAAATTGAAAGCACCATTAAGTACAGTTTGTTTAGAATATTTACTATTAGATTTTTTTAACGGATAATTAAAAAACCCCCACATTATAGTTAAGGTTCTAACCAAACTAAATGGTTTGATGGTGATGATTTTATTGAGAAATTAATTAGCAAGCCAAATTAAGAGAGGATGCTCCTGAAGCCAATACAGAAAATAAATACCTCCTCCCCCCCCAAAAAAAGTGATAAAAGTAGAATAAGGGGATGAATAAACCTACCATGGAATAACTCCACTACATGTTCTCCATAGAATGCTTGGCATTTATTATGTAAATATTTGGTGGCTATTTCTATAATTTTTGCCTTTAAAATATTGACTACTATTTATATGCTTTTTGAAGCTTTGTTAAATAATCATACTTGAAAGTTACTGTATAAGTAAATCACCAGTCAGGTTTCATGAGCTCACTGAGTCAATCATCTGTAGATCAAACAGAGATTTTTTTTTCTTTTTTAAGGCAGAGTTGCGAAAAGATGCCCAGCTGATTAACTCAACTAAAGCAAGCAGCACCTTGCTAGGGTGATCAAGAAGTTGTATACCACATTGTCATTCTAGTGTAAAAGAAGCCTCTAGGAATACACAAGATAAAAAGAAAAAAGTGTGATATTGACTGGAAATAAACTACAGTAGAATATTTAGGGAGAAAACCATTACTACTTGATTTTAAAAGCCTGGAGTGCATTATGACTGCATTACATTCATCTGTAATATTGATAACAATGTTTTCACAAAGTAGGAAGTTGGTTAGAAATTCAGACTGTATGCGCATATAAGCACAGGCAACTAATTTTATAAACAGAGAGGCTTCCTCAGTCAGTAATTTCAAGATGTTTCTCCTGTCTCCCATGTGACTGCTGACCCTCTTTGCTCCACTCAACAAACAACAATACACACTCCTTCCATTTCTAAATGAATGGATTAAATACATTGCTTTCTTTTTTTTTTCTTTCTATACACAGATCATACTGCTTCAGTTTCCACTCCATCCACTTCATCTGAAACTGCTTTTACGATACCTTCTAACACTTATTTCTGGATAGATGTTCTAGTCTGTATTTCACCACATGACCTGAAGCCTTTCTATTGATTTATTTCATTAGCAATGAAAGTCGTCTTCTCCTAGACATCCATGATTTTATAACATTAGTTGCAAGTCTGACATCTCTTGATTCTCCTCCTACATTTTTTAATAATCACCAGGAATCTGCGTTGGTTGTTTCATCCCTCTTTTCCTAAATACTCAGGAACCCCGTGTTCTTACTCTTTTCTTCTGGCCTCATTCTTTGGATGCCCTTAACTGTTTTTTGCTTGCACATTGTCATGAGGTCTCAGACCCCATCACAGCTGGGGATCATGAGTTATCCATTTTTCTATCCTAAAAGTTACCACTTTTTCAGGTGTCTCCCATTCTTCTCTCAGATCACTGCCTTGATGATCTCTTATCCTCCCATATCCCTGCTGCTGGTGGACTCTTTAATTGGATGGAAAGCTTTGATGATAGCTTAACAGCACAGTATCAAATGAGGCAAATGAGAGGACTGCACACTTTTATTCCTCTGCTGAGTCTCCATCAATTGATCGATCTATCAGAGCTCCATTTGCCTTATGCTGTTGGATAAAAAAAAAAGGTGATGAAGTAGCTTTGCTTCTTGTGTTTCTTTTTGAGAGCAAATTCTAGTGCTTGAAAGTTCATTTGTGCACTTAATGAACACATGGCCTGTGAAATTTTTTTAGGGAAGGGAAAGGTAAATTGGTTTTAATGTGATTTTAAGTGGAAAGCTGTTATTGCTTCATTAATACTGTGTTCATCTTCTGCTTATGTATTTTTTTTTCTTTCCAAGAGTTGTATGAAAGGAGTCTGCAACTGCAGATGTTGGCACATGATCTCATGGCAGACGATGGCATTTGCCCTTGAATCGCAGGAGTCCTCTAATTCTCTTGCATTTGATGACTTCAGTACTGCTACCGGGGCTGCACGCTAGCAAGGTCCTGAGCAGCTTCTGCAAAATGCTCAACACCAGCAAGTACAGGAATATAGTAGTCTCTGAATGTGTGCATGTGTGTTTGTGTATGTGCATGTTTATATGTCATGTTAGTGTTTATTGCTCTAAAAAGGTACTTCTTTCCTTCAAAGATCAGGCTTTAAGTAACATTGGTTTTCATGGAGCCTAAGCACTGGCATTGATTTTTATTACTTGTCAGTTTTCTGTCAAACCTCTGGCTTATTAAGTGTAATCTATATTGCTTTGTACATTAAGTGAGGCAAATAGCATGTTAAGCTCCATATACAAGTTCTGCTCAAATCTTCATAAATTGCACATACATTTCCTCTCTGTGCTACCTTTTGAAAACAAAGTGCTTTCATTACACTGTCATAGGAATAGGCAATCTCTTGTCATTTTCTTGTCTGTTTGTCTGTCTCCCTGTATATCTTTCTGTAGTTTAAAAGGAAAGAAAAAAAATGAACATTGTATCTCGCAACGTATTTCCAAATAAAACTTTGAAAACACTTTCTGATTAAAAAAATGAGGAATATAAGTAATTGCTTGATTAAAAAATTCATATGACTTCTGTACAATAATACTGCCCATGCCTAACTAATGGCTTTTATAAAACGTGTATGTTTATAAAAATGTTCAGGTCCAGAAATTAACAGAACTGATAGATAGTCTGCTCCTTTAACTTGAAATCAGTATATGCTGAACCTCTCACTTTTTTCGAATTCTGACCCACTTGGCAGGAAACAAAGCCTCACTTGTATTCATCTGTAACAGGTCCTTTAAATCTTGGTCTAGCACATGTTGCCATAGTTAAATGGACCAAAACAAGCTGTGAGCTGTAGCTCACTGTACTTAATTAAATGTACTCAAGTAAAAGTCGGACACAGGATTGAGTAATGAATAAAAATGTGATCTAGTGAGACTTCAAGCAAAGTTTAACTTAAATATACTCCCCCATATCACTTATTTTTCCTTTTTATAAAGCTTTCCAAATAGTTTTCCAGTTTACTTTCACTATTTTCCTCACTGCCTTATTTTATTACTCATTTACATTTCATATTGTCACATATTTTTATAACTACTTTTTCCCAAGTCCTTTGATTTATTTAAAGTGAACCCCCTATTTATAGAACTACTAGTTTGATGACATACGTACTAGTATGATGGAAGTGATATGTCTGTGATCAAATCATAGAGTAGTAATCAGGTCTGGATAAAGATGTTTTAAAGGATCAAGCCCTTTAAACCAGAGATTATAGTATTCTATAACATTGGCGTGATTATTAGCCATTATTTTTGCTTTAGTTTTAAAAAGTGAAACTTTTTATAAATGTAGGGAATAATGAACACAATAAATTAATTCTTATATTTCAAAAAAAGAGAAATTTAAATATTGTGTTCATGTAACTTGAAATTCTTCATATGTTCTCCATCCTGAAGGATATGAAAGCACACTTATGAAAAACCTTGGTTTGATTGCTACTTTATGTATATTTATTTTGGATAGCGGACGAAATTTTGATTCATTGCATATATGTGTAGGATACTTCACCATGTTAAACATCAAGTAGATTTAATAACAATAGTGATTAAAAACTTATCTTTATTGGACATTATGCAGACTATCACTTTTCACAACACTAAAATGCAGCCTGTATTTAAAGCCTCTTGGAAGAGTGTGTATACTTGTGTGTAAACATTTTTTTTTTTTTTCCAACTGAAAATGTAGGAGGAATTTCAAGAGGGCAAAGTTAACTGTTATTCATGTTGAAATATTTCTGACAAAAAAGGATTTTTTTTTTTAAATCACCTCTTATCAGGGATGATGTGGATATGTTTCTGGCATAAATCCACTTGCATCTACAATGTTTAACAAAAAAAAGTTGTCATATTTCTCAGGCTGATCTGAAAAGGGGGAAGGCTATCTGTGCGTCATAAAACTATCCATTTTCATCACAAATAAAATTAATTTACTTTTCAGCTTTTTCGCACCAAAAGTAAGCGTGGGATGTAAAATTACCTAAGTCAGCTTTTACTATAAAAACTGTTGCAGCTGAAAGTCCCTGCACTCAAGGGATAATGTTCTTGAAACCTGTAGGAGTATGCTAAGTTAAAAGAAAACTGTCCATGAGAAGCTAAAGCTGTCTTCCTAATGCTTGATTCTAGCAAAAAAAAAATAAAAAAAGCTACATGGATACAGGAATGATTTGTAGAACTGTAGCTATATTTAAACAAACAAAATGGTCTTTTCAGTACTGTCTACATAATCCTTTCATGTTGCTTGTGCTTTTTCCCTTTTTTTCCAGATATGGAAGTCAGAAAAAAGAAACATAGCAAATCAGTCACAACTGAGCTTGTCTTATATGGAAGGGAAAGCTATAAAGGATACATTTGATAATTTTGAAGCACGAAAGAAAGCAGCTGCCATGAAAGTTTATTTAATAATCCTAAGAAAATGATTAAGCAATCATCGTCAGTAATTCCATATTTTCAAAGCAGGTTGGAGTATTGAGAAGGTAGAATAGAATGGTGTCCTGTCTTTTTGAAATAAAACTGTAAAATGTAGATGCATCTGAGATTGGACAAGATTATTAAATAATATGGTAAATATTTCCTTTGGGACCATTGAAATGTTAGAATCAGTAGCGGTAAAACAAAGTTTGTGAGAAATTTGAGGGCACTTGAAAGGAAATAAAGAAAAGGAAAGGTCAGTTATCCTGGCTGGCTGACATAAATCCCATGTAGAACAGTAAAAAAAAAAAAAGCTGACTCTGGAATCTCTTAAAAAAAAAAAAATTACAAAAATTTAATTATTTCAAGACTTTGAATGTTATGCTAAATAAGTCCTGTCCAGCTGGATTTTCTGCTTCGACTGCAGACACTTGTGATGTGAAATATCCAATCCACATGCTTTCGACACCAGTTTAAGTAATTTCTTTGGCCAGCCTGACTTTTCTTATTTCAAAAAAGATCAGCTATCTGCAGATCAATCAGAGAGCTAGGACAATAGGGCTCATTCTGTTTTGACTGTTCAGCTGTGAGTATGTGATGGGGTAAGCCACTACTCACTGGTTAAAAAACTGAGAGGCAGCAGAGATTCACAATTACTAATGCTGCACTTACAAACACTTAGCAATCTCAAGGAAGACTTTAGGTACATGTACATCTCCTCAAGCAAGCAAAAGAGGGTAAGTAATGTGCATGGGAGGAGGGTTCTTGGGAGCAGAAGTATTTTAATGAAAATGACAGGGGTTAAAGACAGTGCATTGCACTGAAAAAAAGTACTGTGCCGATGGAGAAGGAAGTGGTGTGAGGAAGGAAGAATAATTCTGTAGGAGGAGATGGAAGCACACATGACCAAAAGAGGTGGTCAGACTTTTAGGGCAGCCAATGAGAAAGCTCCTTTCCAGCTCAAGATTACTATGCAGCATAAGCAATCCTACACGTATTGTGAGCACTTACCAGGCAGGAGCTGACAGTGGTATGGGAGCTAGACACAGATACCTGCAGAGATGAGTGCTTCAAGGGGAAGGTTAGACTAAGTGCCCTCAGCTCTCAAAATAAAATTTATAGTAAGAGCGCTGGGGAGGTAGAGGACATAAAGGTCTCAAAATGGAGGTTTAGTGATGGAGGAAGATGATGTGCAGCTTAAATGGGCTGTGAATCCCTGTACTACATATTAAAAAGGTATGCAAAAAGAGTATCAGTAGACAAATTTAGGCTGCTCGGTTTGGGATTGCATATCACTGTCAATAGCATTTTACTTGAGCTGTAGAAGCAGTCATATTAAGGCTCACTTCTGCATCTGATGATTCAGGCTTTACGTAAAGCCTCTACACTTTATTCTCAGCCCAGCAATAGAGCCCAAACAAACAATAAGAAATATGTGCCTCAGTATTTGTATGCTGAAATATAGATATATAAAATCAATGCTAATCAATGTTTCCATTTAAAAGCACCTTTTATGCTTCAAAAATGTTTTATAATCAATTTGCTATATATAATTTGTATTTTAACTGATGACATATTCTGAAATATATAGAAAGAATTTAACTTTATCTCAGTAACTTCAGTCAAAGTTGATTAAGGGGGAAAAAGAGATTGGAATCTAGTCAATGAAAGTGTAAAAGGTTTAAGAACAGATGCATGGTCACACTGAAATCTTTGAGAGTTTGATTTCAGTCTGTGTATAAGAAAAATGTCACCAAGATGATGACTCAAACTGAAAAAAAATTTCTGATTCTATGCCTATTTTGCTTAATTGTTATATCATTAGAATGCAGAGAGAGAGAATTGTATGTGCTCATCTGTAGAAGGGAGAAAAATCAGAACTATGAGGTTATATTCATTTTGCTCTGTAGTTACCATCTAGTTGTGGAGGAAAAAGAGAAAATCCTGTAACTTCCCTGTCACACATATCTCACCGTAAGAAATGGTAACCATGAAGCTCGTGCTCAGAGCTTAAGCCTCCTTTAATGGATTTAGTCTCATGTAAAAATGCTCTCAATAAATAAGGATGGATAACAGGGCAGATGCTACCCCACATGCACTTTTGAGAAAACTCTTCAGCAAGAGAGGCGAAGTAATGATGATGTAAATTCTATCATCTTCTCTTGAGGTTTCTGTCTCATTAAGAAGGGGCCTCCTTGAAGAAGCTGACTGGAATATATGGATCTGTTTTTCACTTGACCCAGGTCAGCATCTTCTAAGCAAACTCAAGGTCTATGTGCATGCATGTTATTTGTTCTCTTTTTTCCTTATAGCTGTTTGCAAATTTTTTTTTTTCTGAAATTATTATCCCAAGCCACTGTCATGTTCACACAAATAAATTGGTTCATGATTTCTGTTAAAGTAAGTTATTCCAGACAAGGCAGTAGATCAAAGTCAGAGCTTAAAACCTGAAATAATGTCATAGCTTGCTGTCTGTTCATTGTTGCTTTCCCCCCCTCCCTTTAATTATCAAAGTATTTCAACCCTTTTCCTTTCCTTGGCACTTACAACCTAGTTTTTATGCCACTTCATAACTTACTATAAGTACTTACTACAGATTGCTTTCTGTAATCTTTCACCTTTGGGTTGTAGAGGGGACTTCTGAGACTTTGGGGTTTTTTCATTAGTTGGTTTACAGTAATGAGAACAGATTTCCTACGACGTGAGGCCAATAAAGATCTGGGATTCCTTTGTGGTTGGTTGCAGAGCATACATGAGAGTACAGAGTACAGCATAATGTCAACTGTAGGACACACAAAGTGGTTAATGTGTACAAATAAAGTCATATTTCGATACTTACCCATCTCTCCTGTTGTTCCAAAGTACGAAAAACTGCCACTTGAATACCGATATGACGCAGCTTGAAGAGAGAGTAAAATACTTTTAAAAAAGCAGTTCTGAGCACTTCTGTCTCAAATGTTTTAGAGAACTGTGATAGAAGGTAGGAGATTTTCATCAAAGATCCTCATTTGGAAAACCCAGTAGCAAGTTTTTACCCTTTGCAGAAGATGCCATAGGAGAGCAGCTATTGCCAAGTGTATGTTCACACTAGTTCCCTGTGCTGAGCGGTCTTTAGAGGCCCTCAGTACTCTGGTAAAGCTGTCCTGGTGTTTCTGGAGGATCCACATCATGATGACAAGCAGATAAGCCAGAGCAATTTAAGATAAGAGCTGTGCTGCGATAGGTGGTAAGTTTGAAAGAGTGCTGTAATATTCCTCTTTCTCCTGCTTTTGTCTGTTTGAGTCTCAGAGCCTGGCTTCCAACTGGGTTTATTATTGAACTGCTACTTTAACGGTTCTAAGAAATATGTAAAACCAACATCATACATCTATCATATATGGTTTACTTTTTTTTTTTAATATGTGGATATGAAGGTTAAGTTAGAGCACTGTAAAGAGTCTAGCAAGAAAGAACATCTCAGTTCACCAAGCAGTGAAAAAAATAGATACCTCCTCAGTGTCCTAGTCCAAGGGAAAAATTACATTTTTCTATTCCAGGTTTAAGGATGCAGTACCTTTGGGGAAGCAGAGTGTTATTGCAGTTCTGGTGCCATCCATTACCTTTCAACATATCTAGATAGGATACTTGCGGGTGGGAGTATTTGGGTAGAGAATGAGTGGCAAGTGCATATATATTAACCATGCCTTTCAGAAGTTTTAATTTTACTTTAAAAATGTAACTATTTTTTTTTTTCATCTACGTTCTGCTAACAGTTCAGGCCTTATATTCTACTTCTGAAGATTACATATAAACAAACAACTCAGAGATTATTAATTCCCTTCTGTTTGGAGATATCCATGATGGTACATGCTTACATACTTAAACTTTATGAAATTGTATACTATATAGCAACAGTAAAATTTTCACTCATACAATGCTTACTAAAATGTGGAAGGAAAAAAAGCTGAAGAGTCCATGAAATCCACCTTATTTCCTCAGAAGAAAATTGCAAAATACTGTTAAGCAGGATTTAGAAACCCTAAAAATGATAGTTTTAAAATATAAAGAGTATTAATTTTTAAACTCGGGTGACATTAAAAATATACCATTATAAACAGAAGACATTTCTGTGAAGCTCTTTAATGCAGTGCAGCTTATAACCATGTACAAGTACAGAAAACTATCCAAAATTTTAAGCTACATCAAATTTTTCATGACTTTTGCTAGTGTTTCAAACACAGTAGTTAATCTTGAAACGAGCTTCAATTCAGTTAGCATTCTATAGTATACTACAGAATTTTAAAGATGCTGGTGGAAAGGAAATGGGATGGATGTGTCTTTGGAATGCAACCTCAAAAAGGTAAGTGTACAGAACTTCAATTACAGTAATTTCTGTTACTGAGTATGACTATTTGGAAATAAGAGTAGCCATAGCGAGTTTTTGTTGAAGGGGAAAAATACAGGGAAAATTATCCCTTCTGCAGAAATAGTGAAATAACTTCATATACAAGTATATATGTAATAAATAAATAAAATAATGAAAAGATTTTTTGTTGTTGATTTTGGGCTAAAAGGTAGACTGGATTACTTAAAGTAATTTGAGGGGTGGAGGGAAAATCACACAGTAGAGTAGTTATCCTTCTAAGTATCTTCCTGGATGCTCATAGCAAATGCTGCCATTTTGGAGGATTTTTGTTGTTAGTGTTTTCTGAAAGAGGTGTTGGGCAGCTACATTGATAGAGCTGATTGGCTTTTTTTGCTAATCAGAATGTCATTTTCCGGTCAGAACCATCAGACCTCCTGGGTGGGTACTTCATTTTGCCCTTCTCCTTTATTGAAGGTGGAAAGATGACTCACCCAGGTTCTGTGACAATCAACTGATTACTTCGTCTCCCCTCCCAGGGGATGCCTGTTAATTTGCTTAGGTCATTGCTAATACCCCTTCTGAAGGCTGTGGCTGTTCCTTGTGCTTTATCAGTGCAGCAGTTCAGACACCTTGTTGCATTTAATGCACTCAGTTTCTTTAGTTTCTGTCGGGTGGTAGTTCAAACACAGATATGAATTAAAGTGCATGCACATTCATTATGACTCTATCCAATCTTGTTTCCATGACTTCAGGTGAAAGCACTCCATTTGTAAATAGGGACGATTACATGTTTAAAAACATTTACATGTTTCTCTAGTAAAACAATTTTTCTGAGGTTTAGAAAAATACAGCTACAAGTTTTTCTTTATCATGACTTCTCACTTTTCCAGTTGTGTTTATTGTTTAAATACATGTGTTTACATGTAGGAAAGGCTCTTCTGACCCTATTTTCATTTTGGCAAATGAGAAGGAAATAGTGGAGGCAATATAGAAAGTTCACTTGCAAATTTTTCTTCCAGTGTGTGGGTATGGGTTGTAAAATTGGGTAACATTCCTTACTGTTGTGTACACTGGATAGGACAGTCATTATTACTGCATCATTATGTTTTATATTAAAGGTCCTTCTTATGGCACAGCAAACTAGGCACAGACAGGGAACGGACTTGTACTAGAAAGGTGTCAGAAGAAGGAGGGACCTGTTTTGATGGAGCACTGGATTGTCATTCAGTGTCTGGGTTATATGGTGCTTCACTTAAGCAACAGAGTCCCCTCGGATAAAAACTGATGAGGCTTATTAGACAGGCTTTAAACAGGCAGGATAAAATAGAGAAAAATCTTTTCCTTGCCTGTAACATAACACGTACTTCAGTCAGAGGTGTTCTGCCATAAGATATGACAAATAAGAAATGCATAACACACTGTGGAATGGATCATCATGGCTTATCATTGAAGCCAAGATCTTATTAGGATTTGAAAAAAAGATTAGACATTTATATGGATGAGAACCCACAGGTCTTTTAGATAAAATTAGAAAGAGCTATAATCCCTTATGCTTCAAAGAAATACCACACTCTAATTGATGGGGAAGAAAAAAACTTTAAGATCAGATGACTACATTACTTACCACTATTCTAATTCTGTATTTCTCTGAGGGTGGGGCCCTGGCTACACTCAGAGAGAAGATACCAGACTAGACATATTTATGATTACATGCGCACATACTGGCAATTTTACAAGTGTAGAGGAGTCACGTGAGAACTGAAATAAATAGCATGTGACAAAAAAAAAAAAAAAAAGAAAATACAAATCAAACCATAGCATTGTAGTATCAATATGATGTATGACATAAACAAACAGTTGAAAGATTAGAGACCTTCAAGATAGCTTGATGAATAATATCTGTTTATTTCTAAAGTTTCTTTGCCTTTTCCATCAATTTAGGAGTTTAGGAGGTTTTATTCACTTTGCACTCACACCGTTAAGGAGAATGTGACACAATGACAAACACTGAATGTTGTCCTGGAGCCAGTTAACAGAAAATTACACCTTAAACTCACATCACACAGTTTAAAACAATGATAAAAGGACATAATTTTGTATGAATGTTTGTTTAGAATGTTCTAACTTCATTCATAATAAGTTCAGAAATAGAGATAATATAATTTCATGTTCTTACTTGTAATACTGGTATAAGGTTGCACTATAAATTTCTAGCATTATCCAGTATTTAAAAATGCCCTCTGTGTAATGCTGTAACATAATTTCAGTGCATAAATTGTTCATTTATATTACTCATCTTTGACCTCAATATGCATTAATATCATAGCAAGAATATAATTGGCCACAGGAGATATTTTAGAAATATTTTTAGTGTTTACTTTGTGCTTTCAAACATGCGGAGGGGAATCCCCAGGACTGGGGCTAGAAGGAGAAAGTGACAATAGAGAGTGTGCTAATTAAATTTGCAAACAATACCAAGCTAGGAGAGACAGCAAGTATATTGAAGGACAAGAATAGAATTCAAAATTATTTTGACAAATTAAAGTGATGGACTGAAACACTTAAGATTAAATTCAAGAGGGAAAAGTACAAAATACTAAATGTTAGTAGGATTAATCAGCTGCATAAATATAGAAGAAAGATGAACTAGTTAGGCAGCAGCCAGGAGCTACAGTGAATCTCAAACTAAACAAGAGTCATGCTATTGCTAAAAAGTTGAACAACACACTGGAAAGTATAAAGCAGAAATACAGGCTTCTAGACGCTCTTAGATTTTAGAAAAGATAGGAGTTGCTTTGGCAGGGTCCAGTGGACAGCAACTAGAAAGAATGGAAAGAGGTATAGAAAACGTGGTTGGTTTACCCAGAAGACTGAAAAAGATAGTCAAAAGTGAATATTTGAGGGATCAAGGGAATGAGAATAGTTCTAAGATCTGCAAGAATATTTTCTCTGTATGCATGGTGGATGGCAGGTATACAGAGGGAGTATTTAGTTAGACATCTGGAAAATCTTTTTAGCAGTAAGAACAGGCTACGCAAACATCTGTCAGAATTCACTAGTTAGCAGTTGTTCATGCCTTGAGACAGTGGGATGAGCAAGAAAAGCTTTTGAGACTCCTTCCAGGACTCCAGGATCCATTTCTTTACTGACAATCTAGGACTTTCAGCAGGAACCAACCTGCAGTGCTTTCTGGCCTTCTTTACATGGAAAGAGCCATCAGGTTCTGTGGAAAAAAATAGTATACAAGAGAAGGGAGGAGAGGGGAAAAGTGGCAGCAGCTTAGGAAAATGTTCGCAAAGGTAACCAAAATACTGATCCCAAAGAGTGAGGTAGGTTCAGGATCTCTAAATATTTATTGGTTGAATCCAAACTGCAATTCATGCATACGATTTTTGGAAAAATTGAATATGTTGCAAATATTAGAAGAAATCAGTTTAAAAATACTTGGCTGAACTGATTAAAAAAAGTATTAATATTGCTCTCCCAATTTTTTCCATTCATTCATGATTTTTGCAGCCATAGTGCATTATTCTTTTATGTTCGTGTCAGTTATACTGTTTTACAATTTGACCACAACAGAAAAAAAGCGTCTCTGTTATAGAGAATAATCCAGTGAGTAGTGAGAAAAAAACCACCAGAGACCAACTCTTAAGACTGATCCTTCCTGGAAGAATCTAGCTAGTCACAAATATGTCTGGCAACTAAAAGAGCTAAACAGTCATATTCCCTCATGAGTATGGCTGATGATACCGCAGAGCTCACCTTTATGACATGGTAACAAATATTTCAACTAGAATGGAGACATCTTGCATATATATCTAATATGGAAGATGGATTCAGAACAAGAGGATTTCTTGTCCATTATGTTCAACCCAGCTCAGCATACCTAAAGTGTTTGGAAAACATGTGCTAACTTTTTAAAGGTCGTCAAAATTAAATACTTATACTCTGTTTTATAGAGATTGCCTTTACAATCCCTTGCATATATTCAGATACCAAAAATAGCCTAATTTTCAGAATGATGCAGTATTTAATATAGTTAATGTTATACAGATGGTAGTACAGGAATACAAATACATTCACCCTGTTTGAGGAAATACACAAGTCAATTTATATTTCAGCGAATATTTTTCAGTAATTGCCACATAGCTCAAATGTCTCTGTTGTTAAATACAGATGTAGATCTGTATATCATTAGAATTCAGGGAATCACTTTTTGGACAGTGAAGAAATATTGGCTACATTATGCCATCATTGTTGCTCACAGAATTAATCTTAGTGAGGTTCACACACTGTTCAACTTCAGTCATGCCTACAGGTCCAGCCCTAACTAAACAACAGGCAGTGGATGGGAATTTTTGATCACTGAATCCCCAATGTACTGTAAGGAAACTGAGGCATGAAAATTATGTAACGGATAATAATTAATCTCTGTTTTCTGGATTGCATGCAGAAAATCGCCTGAATTCACACAGTGTCAGTATTTAACACTTTAATACAGAACAAAAGGGAGGGAATAGTCTGCGGAAGAATGAAAGGAATAAATAGGAAAAAAGAGGCATTGAAGTAAGTAGAAGATGTCAGAAGATAAATGAGGCTGGAAATGAAAAATAAGAAGAGACAAGAAAACAAGAGTATACAGTCCATTAAAAGCTTGCAAGCGAAAGATAAATAAAGGTCACAAAACAAAATTATTCGCAGTCAAAGGCCTTAGTGGTAATATGATGGGTTTTTACAATTGCATCAAGGACAAAAAATACTAGACACAATGTCTTAAACTGACAGAGGCCTGAGACAATGACATAGTGGCTTTGACTGGACTTCATGGAAGCTTTGTGCTCAAGGCAAAATGATGCTAGGTTTTAGTGGATTCCAGGCTAGAAAAGCCATTCAGTGGAAAATAAACAAACAAACAAAAACACAGCCCAATCCGTTCACCTTAATTAAAATAAAAGTCAGAAAAAAACAACTAGTTTAGCCCAGTATCATTCACAGAATAAACCTACCCACTACAATTAATGGAGGTTCTTGATCAGCAAAGATCAGTTAGAAGGTGCCAGGCATCCAGCACAGAAAGCAAAACGTATGCTATTGCTGAACAGATGTATGTCCCACTGCAGCCTCCTTTAAAAGGTACAACTCTCTCTGTAGCTGAGGAAGTTATGTGAATTGTGAGAACCACGACAAGATTTGCCTACCTGTTGTAAGGGTATCAGATCTCACAACATGCTCACTCTACTCTTTGTCAAAGTATTGCAGTAAGCCAAATCTAAAAAGGTACTTATAAATTTAGTTATATTTATAGGCCTCTAATAATGTTGCAAAGATGTCAAAGAAATTAGATGCCATGTAGATAGCAGGAGCTGTACTTGTAACCTTCTGTAGCTGCATTTTAAAAAGTACATTTCAAGACAGTGTATATCTTTAGAAGCGAGGACACATTTATAACAGTCAACCACAATCCAAAATGGGGGAGAGACGATAAAGAGGTCATGTTTTGCACTGTTGTTCTTTCTAGGAAGCCCCCGATGGAACAGCCCATTTGAACTGAAATAAGAGACATCCTCCTGTATCCCGTATTGTCTGTGCTTTGCTGGCATTTTCTTTAGTGAGTGTGTACACGCATGTTATCACGCTCTAGATGGGGAAAGCAAAGGAGGATCTGTTCAGTTAAACTGTTAAGAAAGCAGATTTAGTGTCTATTGATAGAAAGCTCCAACGCTTGTCTTCATGTCACCACAATGTATCACATCCGTTCATTACAAACTGATGCAAACTGGCAGGCAAAATTAATACATGTCAACTTTGTGTCTTCACTCTGAGGACTAATAGGCATCCTAGGGTATTTTTTACTATTATATGTCTTGCTAACAGGCTGATACTGTCACGAATGAAAGGGATAGTCCTCTAGTGGAAGTAATCCTGGGCCCAGAACATACTACAGTTCTCAGAAAAGCCCACAGGCTAATCAACTGTGTGAAGATACTGTACTGTAAATGACAAACAAAAGCTCCAAGTCATTCAACTCCTGAAAAGCATGATATGTATTTTTTAGAGTACAGGAGAAGTGGGATGAATGCCCAGAGCAAACCATCTAAGCATATAGGAAAAAAAAGTATGTGAAAGCAGAGGGTTTGGGGGCTGTATTTGTTCACTCTTCTAGACCCTGGGAAACTGAGGAAACTCACGAGTATACATGTTGAGTCTAGTTCAGAAACAAAGTACTATTCAATTTGGGTAAGTTATCTTACACAAATTAACTGCCATTAAATGACCATACAGAACTCCATATACATCTGTACACAGCTTATATACTGCAGTAATAGAAACAAGTTCACAGCAATAGAATTTTTTAAATAAGAAGGACACTAACAACTTGCAATGGACAGTCGTCTCATTCATTTACATGTTTTAATTTTGTGTTTTGTTTCTATGATTATCTCCCTAGAAAGAAGAGAAGGTTGGTCTTACTCTGCAGAATCATGGAGCTTATTCAAGGGGAGATTTTGGAGGCTGTAGTTGTGGCAAGCAAGAACGACACTGCTCTTCACTTTTAATAAAAAATATTCTATTACTTCATTTTCTCACACTGTTGTTAATATATAGTACTTTCTTTTTTTTACTTTTTTTTGAAAGGAATCTTGTGATTAGATACAGTGGTACTGAATTTTGTGGAAAACACGTAAGTGATACAGAAGAGTCCATTATAGGCTAGCAAAAACTGCATGAAATTCGGCTACTATGTCAAACACATTTGCATGTCTATGCATGATTTTTAACAGTGAGCAACAAATACTAATAAAGCATGTGGGAGAAAGAAGGGAGAGAAAAACAGAGTAGACCAAAAGGTATCTGAGTGGTATAAATTTCATCTTTGCCACATTTGGAAAACAGTTGGGAATTCGTCTGAAGCAGAAACGTGGTAGTATTTTCTAGAAAGAAACTGAAAGATAGAAAAAAATCCTGTTTTACATAATAAATTATTGTTGCTCTTTCGAACAGAGCAGAAATGAGTAATAAGTGTAGGAAACAGCTGTAGAGTGATGAGAGAAACTCATGAAGTAATCTGGATCAAATATGGAAAATAAAAGGAAGGCAATTTTGTTTAGGTAATGAACAAAGGGCTTTGAGGATAGACAAGCATATAATAGGTTAGTTGCTGTACATAATGTTTACAAAAAGTTACTTATTGATCAGTGATTTTAGCTATTTTAAGATACAGAATTTATCCAACAGTATCTGTATTTTTTTCTGGCATGAACAGACCATGCATTTCTAGCCAGTATAGTATATGATCCCAGTTGTGTGATCTTCTTCAAAGATTAATTAATGAAAAGAAATGTACCAATATCTATTAAAAAAAAAATCCCCACATAGTTAATGGTCACATACAAACTTACTGACTGGCAAAAGTTTCAGAAAATATCCCACAATTAGTGTAAATATTCCATGTTATGACTACATTAAGCAAGCTTTTCTTCATAAAAAAGAAAATATTTTTGACATAAGTAAAACATGATAAGAATGAAAAAATGCTTGCAAGAAGGTGTACAGTTTTCCTAGAAAATATTACTTTTGACCATTTACCTTGTTATTGAATTTTACAAATACGCAGTTAATTAGTTTGTTGCTAGGAACTGAAAGATTTGTCCTCCAAACAGCCTTATAAACAATACTTATCTTGCAGAAAGCTCTACATGCAACTGTTCACAAAGTTGGAAAGAAATCCAATAGCATTTTAATAGACCTGCGTATTAAGTACTCTTCTCAGACTTTGTAGTATAATCCTATTTGTATAAAACCACATTTCCCGACCATCCCAGCTTCTGCTGTCCTTGACTACCCATTTATTTTTTATAGACTCTTCCCTCTCTTCCCAAGTGTACAATACAGTAGAGAATCGTGCTGGATTAAGTTGAAGATACACATCTTATGTTCCATAAATAATTCGTGCATCTTATGAAAATTGTAGCATTTACACTCCTGTAGCACAAAGTGCTAGGCAGAGACGATTTAAATGTTTTGTAAAATGTGCTTCTCAACATATTGAGAAGGAGGAGTTACTATGTTAAATACATTTATGCAGGTATAAGCAGGAAAACAACTGGGCTATGAGAAAGGTTCAGAACAAAAATCAGGAACCAGACTCAGTGAAGTGAATTGCATTTTGAGCCATGTTGTGACAGTTAGAGTCAGACATCTACTAGAACTGTAGAGATTGGACCACAAACCAAACAGAATGTGCTATTTCTTACTGATGTCAACTCTGAAAATGAAGACTGAGCTCACAGTGAAACAGAACTGAGCAAGTGAGTAGGTGTATACTGCAACTGTTATAAAACAGGAATTCAAGGCACGTCAAATATTCATATAATCTTCTCTGAACTCTTTCACCTAACTTTAGACTAATATGAAGCCTAAACTGTAGGAATTATTTGAGATAAAATGGAGCAGATCATGTAGTTTAATGTCTTAATTCAAATGCTTTATAATGCATATTCTTAATTTGAAACTCTTGACATAGTTTACCTGTTCCAGTCATGACCACTGACCAGTATATCTTGTGTCAATGGTGCAATCATTACATATGCCAATGATGTGAAGACAACCAACACACACTATCAAATCTTTCCACTTAAATCAAATCTTTCCACTTAAATAATAATACCATCCATCATTATAATATCACTGACAAAATTGCAGTGCTCAGCATTACCCAGCAGTTTCATTTGTGTCCATCACTTTGACAAAATCATAATTAGAATGCTAAAACAGATTTTAATGAGTGCTTTGACGAGTCACTAGTTAAAATGTAGGGAATGCTGCCCCAGACTATATCCTGTCTAAAATTTAGTATATACTGTACAAGTGTTGTTAGGATGAAATGAAAGATGTATGAAGTCATCAATCAACTTCTTACTCTAGCCATCCAATTGGTGGGTAGTAACCATCCAATTTTTTTCAGTAGATCAAAATTAAAATGTGGAAGTACAGCTTTCATCATATTTCAAATATTTATTTCACATATCCTCTAAAAATATAGCTGTCAAATGAGCTGTAAAGATTACAGTATGCATAATTTCTTCATTCTTCAAGAAATTCAATTTAAATGAAATGGTCAAAATGCTGTCATCAAAGAATGTGACTGAAGAGACAAAATTAAATCCAGTAATATTTTTAAAGGAATCTTAAAACATTTTGCACTCCTCATGCACAAATAAATACTTTCATGTGGAAAGGATACTTATTTTTTACTAATGAAGGATACTAAGTATCAGATTCCAAGCTCCAAAGCTATGGATGTGTGAAAAGGTGAATTTGAATGAAGCTTTTCTGCTGTATAGATGGAAAGTACATTACAGTGGCATATATATCATGAAAATTTACTGACATGAGTTAAACCTGATTTTCCTATTCACAGATAGTAATCTCATGTAAATTACACAAGTCCTCCCAAGACTGCCAATATTACTTATATACAGCCATGTAACATCAGATTTTTTAATATAAGAAAATTTTACCTGGATTTAAGAAAATATTTATAAAAGCAATGATGATAAAAAAAAATCTCCATCTATAAAACTTTCCATCTATAAAGTCATGTTCCCTGAAACTGTATTATACTACAAGAGGTTATATTGGCTTCATGAAAAAACAAGACATTAGTACCATTAATTCAACCTTTATTATCAACAAGGTAATGACAAGGAAAAAGAAAATATGATCTTACATAACAAGCACAATGGATTTGAAACACAATAATTACAGGCTCTCCAGGGCACTATGACAATGCTGTGCGCATTGTGTTGGGGAGCCTTTTCCAATTGTACCCTTTTCCAATTGTACAAACACCTGTTTGCAGCTTTGTTCAGGAAAAATACTGTATCGTAAACCTGTTGCTACAAAAGTGAACACTGCTTACCACAATCATAGAACTTTTGATTGCAAATATGAAGGACAGTATGGCACTTTTGGAAAAGTGGAAAAGATGCATCTATTCAATGTTTTTTTTCAACACTGTTAATTGGAGCAGCTGCTTAATGTTTCTGAGAAGTAGCAGTAGACTTGATGGTTAAAGGCGAAAGGTGATCAGTTGTGGTTTACAAGCATATAAGGGCAATTTATCACATTGCTTGTCTCAAACTGAAAATGCTTTGATTACCTGAACAAGAACATAAGATAGGGACAGAGAATTTCTGGTACTAAGTATATGAAAGTAGACAAAATTATCTAAATTGGATATTCATGTGAGGTCCATAAAACAGTGCTGTTCTTATCGTGTTCTTTACGTACTGCTACAAATCCCTGTTTGTTTCTTGATTTTGTGAGGCTTTCATAAATGTGGTCTAGAACGTTTGTGTCCTCATAGGAGATACCATTAACAAATACTTAAAATGCTAATGTCTAGAGGATTGTCTCCATGGCCTTGCATAACAGAAAGAGAAAAACCAGAATTTAAAGGCAGAAATGTGAAATGCTAAAATTAAGTAATTCATTCCAGAGAGTAACATGGTTCTTTAAAGCAAAATCTGTGTATTAAACTATCAGAATCAGATTTGATTAATGATCTAGTAATGGGCTCATATATCTGGGGCTTTTGTTTGTTAGACCTTCCTGTTTTCCCCATTGTCGTGGTTTAACCCCAGCCAGCAACTAAGCACCACACAGCCACTCACTCACTCCCCCCCTCAGTGGAATGGGGGAGAGAATCGGAAGGGTAAAAGGGAGAAAACTCATGGGCTGAGATAAAGACAGTTTAATAGGGAAAACAAAAGCTGCACACACAAGCAAAGCAAAGCAAGGAATTCCTTCACTACTTCCCATGGGCAGGCAGGTGTTCAGCCATCTCCAGGAAAGCAGGGCTACATCACATGTAACAGTTACTTGGGAAGACAAATGCCATCACCCCAAATGTCCCCCCTTCCTTCTTCTTCCCCAGCTTTATATACTGAGCATGACAGCATATGGTATGGAACAGCCCTTTGGTCAGTTGGGGTCAGCTGTGCCGGCTGAGTCCCCTTCCAGCTTCTTGTGCACCTGGCAGAGCATGGGAAGCTGAAAAGTCCTTGATTTAGTATAAGCACTACTTAGCAGCAACTAAAACATCTCTGTATTATGAACACTGTTTTCAGCACAAATCCAAAACATAGCCCCATACTAGCTGCTATAAAGAACATTAACTGTATCCCAGCCAAAACCAGTACAAATGTCATAACGTTAACATGTAATTTGACCATTCTATTGTGTTAATATTGAAACACAAACAACCTTTACTAGAAAGTTATGTTAAATGGGAAGTCACTAGAAAGGCTATGTTCCTGTGGTGGGTTGACCCCAGCCAACAATTAAGCACCCACCCAGCTGCTTGTCCCACCTTGCCCCAAGAGGAATCAGAAGAGCAAAAGTGAGAAAAACTCATGGGTCAAGACAAAAACAGTTCAATGAATGAAGGAAAGATAGGGAGAAAAAAAAATTTAAAAAGCAAGTGAATACAAATGTAATCATTCACCATGTCCAACAAGGAGACCGATGCCCGGCCACCCTGTGAGCAACAGTTATTTTGGAAAGACTACCACCCAGTTTTTATTGCTGAGCATGATGTCATATGGCATGGAATATTCCTTTGATCAGTTCAGGTCAGCTGTCCCAGCTGTGCCTCAATCTCTTGCCTACCTGTAGCCTACTCACTGTGGGAGCATAGTGGGAAACAGAGAAGGCCTTGATGCTGTGCAAGTCCTGTTCAGCAGTAAAAGACTGTTGTGCTGTCAACACTGGTTTAGTCACAAATCCAAAACACAGCACCATAAAGGATGTTATGAAGAAAGTTAACCTCAACCCAGCCAGATTCAGTACACTTCTTAATTCTCTCGTGCTTTAATCCCAGCTGGCAACTAAGCACCACACGGCTGCTCACTCACTCACCCCCGCTGCGGTGGTATGGGGGGGGAGAACTGGAAGGGTGAATGTAAGAAAAAAACCTCGTGGGTTGAGATAAAAACAGTTTAATAATTAAAAAAAAAAATTGTAAGGAAAATAAAAAAAAAAAACAGAGAGGAAAATAAAACCCAAGAAAAACAAGCAATGCAAATGAAAAAAATTGCTCACCACCAACCGACCAATACCCAGCCAGTCCCTGAGCAGCCACCCCCTGCCAACCTCTCCCCCCCAGTTTTATTGCTGAGCATGACGTCATATGGTCTGGAATATCCCTTTAGTCAGTTGGGGTCAGCTGTCCCAGCTGTGTCCCCTTGTCCTGGTTTCGGCTGGGATAGGGTTAATTTTCTTCCTAGTAGCTGGTATAGTGCTGTGTTTTGGATTTAGTATGAGAATAATGCTGATAACACACTGGTGTTTTAGTTGTTGCTAAGTAATGCTTACACTGGTCAAGGACTTTTCAGCTTCCCATGCTCTGCCAGGTGCACAAGAAGCTGGGAGAGGACACAGCCAGGACAGCTGATCCAAACTGGCCAAAGGGCTATTCCATACCATATGACGTCATGCCCAGTATATAAACTGGGGGAGTTGGCCGAGGAGTAGCGATCGCTGCTCAGGGACTGACTGGGCATCGGTCGGCAGGTCGTGAGTGGTTGCTTCAATTGTTTTTTTCCCCTCGTTTTTGTTCCTCTCTTTCTTTTGTTGTTTTCCTTTTCATTACAATTTTTTATTATTATTACTCCCCCCCGCCCCCTTTTCCCAATTATTAAACTGTCTTTACCTCAACCCACGAGTTTTCTTACTTTTGCTCTTCCAATTCTCTCCCCCATCCACTGGGGGGGAGGGTGAGCGAGTGGCTGTGTGGGGCTTGGTTGCTGACTGGGGCTAAACCACGACACCCCTCCCAACCTTTTGTGCACCCCCAGCCTACTCGCTGGCGGGGCAGTGTCGGGACCAGAAAAGGCCTTGACACTGTGTAAACGCTGCTCAGCAATAACTAAAACATCAGTGTGTTATCAACACTATTTTTAGCACAAATCCAAAACATAGCCCCATACTAGCTACTAGGAAGAAAATTAACTCTATCCCAGCCAAAACCAGCACACACTTAGGCTTTAAGTCAACTCTATGATCACATCAGTCAAATACATACTCAGACTGTCTCATATGTCATATGTCAGTGGAAAATTGTTTTTCTTTAAAGCCTGAATTAAAGCCATCAGCTTTACATATTACTTGAATGTCAATGGAGTTCTAAAGTGTATGTCTAAACTAGATTCTGTCTGCCTTCTTTGACTGGAAGACACAGAATATGTTCTGAATTAAAGTGACACTGGCTACCGAAAATCTTGTGCGTTTCTCAGCAGTAATTTCTAACACCCAGAAAGATGTTTGAAGCTAGTAAGACAATGTTGGGATCAAAAGAAATGACAGCATGCTCACATTAGGCAGGTATTGTGCTGTCAGATCATGACACCAACTACTGTATTACTAAAGAAAACCACTACTCCCACCATCGTTACCCATGTAGATCTTGTGAAACTGTGGAAATAAGTGAGCAGCAGTCATTGAAGAAAATGAATCAACGTTAGAAAGAAAAAAGAAGGGATTACATAACTGATGTGGTCAATCTTGATTTCAAAAGAAACAGTAACCTCTAAGTATGTTTCTGTGAGTTTGTGGCCATGGACTCTTTACAAAAGGGCTAGGCAATTTATCAAAGATAAATGATTTTGTCTTTATAGGACAATGGATAATTTAATATCCTCTGACTTTTTTGACAGTTACTATGTCATCTCTGTGACCTCTGATAACTATTTCATCAACCAGTCACAAAATGCAATTTGGTTGCTCTTTTCAATGATGATGGATAAAAAACCTTGGGTTGGTACTGTCATCACGTTCATTCTTAGTTGACTCCTTGAGGTTGCTACGGTTAAGGGACACCTAATATGGTATTTCAGATTCTGGTTATGCCTCAAAGCCTGGCTGGTCAGGCTGTAAAACGTCTGAATGCTTTCTTAAGCATATTTCAAAACCCACTGCAATTAATAGTTTATATGTTAAAAAACATATATGTGAGTAGAACTGTTTTGATTTTTCTATTTCCTGTTTTTTAAAAAAAAAAAACAGTTCACATTTTTTTAATTATGTGATAAGATTATTTGGATATAATGAAAAAAGAACTATTTTATTGAGCACAAGTCCGACCTATCTAAGCATACTCTGTCTTGAATGGAAGCAAGACATTTCTTTTTCTAAAATTTAATTGCAGTACTAAACCCTATTTTTTATTTTATTTTCCACTGCCTTATGGGAGCTGTAGTTTCTTTCTCATAAAGAAGCATGCAAATCTGCTAGCCAGGAACTGAATGCAAATTTCACAGCCAGGAACCTTAGTAGTGTTATTTTCCAGAAAAGGACGATTAGCTATTGTTGTAAACAATAGGACCATAACGGTGTGATTTCTTTCTCCACATAATAATAAGTAGAAATCCAAGATGCAAATGCAAAATACAAAGACAAATGAAAGCAAGAGAAAAGCAATAGGAATATCACAAAGAGAGCAAATATTGCATGGAGATTTGGGGCTTGGGTTTTATATTTCTTTGTCTTAAAATAGAAAGGTACAAGTATCTTCTTTCAAATGGGGAATTATTTAAAAGTTTTGCTTTCTTACAGCTCTAATTCTTTTAACTGGCATTTGAATAAATCCATATCATTAAAGGGTTTTTTCACAAATGATTCCTCCTATTATTGTATGCCACATTTTCATGTTTTCCTCTTATTTTCTCTTATCTTTTTAAATAAAAACACTTTCTTACTTGTGCTCTCTAGAGCATAACTTCTAAAAACAGGTCACATCTGGTGTAGCAAACTGTATTTCCCATAGCTGATCAGCAGTGATTCTTGACTTTTACTAATCTTCAGCTCTTTAAAAGCTGTCAGAATTCCATTTTCTTATATCTAATGTGAATGTTGCATTGCAAGAGGTTATTTTTATTTCATATTTAAAGAAATGCCTGTAGTTGGGAAAATTCTCTTGCAATTATTTTAATAAGAATCTAAAATTAATAAGATAGAAAGAGTCTTTTTCACTGAGAAAATGCTTTCAAAACATTTAAATAAGAAGAAACAGTATTTATGTGATTGTGAAGCAAACACAAGAATACATACAATTTATAATATGTATGAGAATACACCTTTAGACCTCCTGAGTGTCAGTACAGTTCTTATTTTTCTGTCTAGTTTATAAGAAAAGATGTTTTTTAATTTTATTGAAGATTTTGCAGATCAACGTGATACATAAATATTTGCATTTTATAATTGTTTCTTCAGTGAAATACTAGAAACAATGAATCTTGACAAAGAAAACTGTTTTAATTATGTAAAGAGCAAAATTTTAACAAACAGATGCAAGAACTAGAAAACACTCTTACCTCTGAAAATATGCTTTCAGGGAGAAAATATTCCTAATGTAAGCTTAGTGATCTGTTTTATCTTGCAACTGCTGTGATCTGTCAATTTCCTTGGAATTAATTGCAGGTGAGGATACTCTGCATTACTTTAGTAATAGGTAAGATTAAATGAATCACATTTATGAATTAATATTCAGGTCAGTGTTGCAAAGACTGTATGTGCAGAAAAGGCTTAAAAAAGTATTAGCACATGTGTATATGTACGTGTGTGTGTGTGTGTAGGCATGTAGTTGTATACTTATAAATATTCATTAGATATTACTTTGATTTCCCAAGCACAGCAGTTATAGAAATATATATTTTATGTGCTTCAGGTAAGATTAAGTGTTGGAGAGGGCTGTTTCAGAAAGGAATAAGATTATACAGTGCAGAAGCTCATGAGTTCTCCTCTTTCCTGGCACTTGCAGAAATGTAGTTTTGCTTCAAGACATTTGATGTCCTTGTGTTCACTTTCCTGTCCCACTTTGGACAGCAATAGAAACTGAGTATCCGCTATACTATCAACGGCAGAGAACAAGGTTTCCTGCAACAGTTTTCCTTAAAAATATAATGCCCATACAGAATATATCATAGTCTGGAATGAAACAATCATTAGATTCTCTGATTTGCCTGATGTGAAGCACCATTCAAGAGTAAGTAAATCCACCCCAGTCTCTGCCAGTAAATGAGACCACTTCTACAGCCTCTGAGTCTTTAAGTCTGCACTTATTGACTGCCTTCTTTAACTGCTGAGTGCTTTGAACAGTTAAGAGGAAGCAAGCAAGGCAGACAAGGGGCAGGCATAAAGGGGGCTTTACAAGCTATTTTTAAGACCTTCAATTCAGATGCTGCACTGTGCCCCAAATGTTGCAGCTAAAAGCTATTTCCATTTTCTGCAGACAGCCCTAAGAGACCATCAAAAGCAAAGCGTTGTTTGGCAACTTCTTCCTTCTGAAGGTCCTAATTATACAGACCTTTGTGCTACCAGGCTGCAGCAAGACTATCCCTTGATCTTCCCCTATTAAAAACAAAAATACACTGCAAGAGAGTAGATATATGTGGTGGATTATCAGACAGCATTCTAACCGGGTTTTGGAGAGTAAGAGGGAGCACACTCCCAACTTTTTTTCATGATTTGTGTGCTTCAGGCAGTGACTTTTGTCTCAAAGTACAAACTTTACATTGCATTTTAACATGTGACTTTAAAAATGCTACTCAGGGAGATTAGCCAGTCCAGTAAAAAAAAATCCCTGCAAAGCATAGCCAATATTTCCTACCTGATTCAGTCTTTTGAATCATAGCAGGTCTTAGGAAATAATAAGAGGCCACTTTATTGTAATCGTGAATATATCTTTGCAGCCTTCCAACAAAATCATGAAACTGTTCTTGTTAGTGTTGTTAGTAAAACTCCCAAACAGAATGGCTAAAAACAGATTTTCTCCCACAACTTTGAGGGATTTTGTCTGTACCTAAATATACATTGAATAATATAGTTTGCCTAATCTATAGGTGATTTCAACTGTATAACATTTAACATATCCTTCTTGAAAAAAATTGTATTTAAACTTTTTTAAATTGTAAATTGTTTTCAAATAAATTTGAATTTATTAGTATTTAATTTGAAACAAGTTTTAAATATGAAAATTTCATAGCTACAACTAGGCTTCTGCAAAATGTTATAAAATGCGTTAGACTCTTTTCTAAAAAACATCACTTGTTAGCAAGAAGTAAAGTCTCCTTCATTAATTCATATCAATATTTTACCCTGTATGACCACAGAAATGTGTGTGCTTTGTACGCTACCTATACACACATACACATACTCATTTATATACACACACACATATATATAAAAATATAACCATTTACTTGCAGTAGGTAAATATCACAAAACTGCCATTAGACTCCTATAAAAGGAAATATTTGGGAATTTTGTTTATTTGTTTCTGCTTTGTTTTTCTGGAAGGGGCACAGCCTTCAATAGCTTTTCTACTTTTAGAAAACTTGTTCTTTGCTGACAGTTGGGCTATAACTATATTTCATAAACCTTAAAGCTCCCAAGTTGCTGGAAATAAATTGATTTTGTGAAAATATGCGACACACAGGTTTTCAATATGGGTCCTGAACAGCCTGTCCCTAAAGTAGTTATTTCCATTTACACCCCTGACCTGCTGGTGTCTTCGGTGGTGCTGTAGTTTTTCATGTACTTCAAAAGCCACAGATCTGTTTCCATCCTTCTTAATTTAATATAAACTGCACATGCTTCTATCAGTAAGGACTTTCATTTTTATACTTCTTCGATTTCACGACACCAATGGTTCTATATTTCACAGTGTAGGGAGCAGAATGAAATTACACTGCTCTCAGACTTCAGCAATATCTGGTTTATGTGATTCAGGACCTCCACACAAAGAAGAGGTCACTCTCAATATTTCTGTAAATGGCTCTTTCTGGAAGAGTATATACGGTAAGTCTGACAAAGTGTGATATGTTCGTTGTGTATAAAGTGGGGCAAAAGCCCCACACACTTCTGTGAGAGTGGTAAAATGCAGCTGCATAATCCAACACCCAATTATTTTGTTTTGACATAATTCTACAGAGGTTAGAAAGATTTAAACAGGAGTTCCTAATTTTTTTGCCATCAGCTGTCTTGTGTCTCACTATGGCAGTCTCTGCCAGAAGGATTTCAGCTTTTAAAAAGCCTCCTCCTTTTACACTTGAGAGCAGAAGCTGGCCTTATGTCTATATATGTTCCAGTAAATGACTGTTGCTATACAGAATCTGAACTATCAGATTAAATTTAGAAAACTGTTTTTGTGTACCTAAGGAAATTGATATTTGTACTGAATATTTTAAATACTTCTTCAGTGTGTACTTTCTCAGCTCAGGTAATACCTCAAGAGTCTTTACTGTAATTGGTTCACTACAGAACTGTGATTTCTATTGTTTCAATGCCTGCAATTCTCATAGATATTTCTGTCCTCACTCCAGCCATCGAGCCGTTGTAATTCTGACAAATGACTTATTTCTCTCAGTAGACTGACTCATGTGATGATTCTTCCACTACAGTGACAAAATAAACAGAGAACACAATACACAATAAGAAAAATATTGTAACAAATATTGGTAGGGAACTATCTGAAGGAATGGTCATTATAATCTCTTCTGGGTCATGGAATGTATAACTAGAGGGTCAGGTTCTGTCAGTGAGTGTAGCTAAAGGTAGAGGTTAACAGAGTTCCTTCAAACAGTATTAGTTTTATCACATTATTGACAACACATGTTTAAAAGAATCACTATGTATTCTCTGGCTGCAAGGTTGAAATAATAACAATAAAAAATATTGGTTGCTTGTTACTTTAATGGGATGATAACCTCTAGCAAAATGACAGAGCAGAAGAATTACAGCTCACCTGGCCCTTTGAAAATCTCTGTCATGTAGCTTATGGTTCATGTTTATGCATCTGCATTTCTTCCTGGATATTTTAAGATCGTGTAAGAGAGAGTATCACATTTGGCTAGTGGACACTTAGAAGACTCAATAGCCATTGATACTCTCTGTCAAATCATAAAAACCTGGTCATACAATTTTTATTGGAGGGAAAATTAAGCCTTTGGGTAATTTCCATAACTGAAAGATACAAAATGTGGTGTGTAGTGAAATATAGCTGATTTCCAGTGTCTTGAAAACATGAGAGTGCTTCAGAAAACAGATTAGATACTGTACATATAAGAGAAATTCTGAATTTGTTTCTGCCATTTTGTGACCAACACTCTGTATACACATGTAAAAGGAGGAAGAAAAAAATAAGGTAAAGGAATGAGTTTAAAGTGATAACAATCTGAGATGGTGACAATATTTTTTAAAGTTTTTTTAGTTTTTTAACTTTTTAGTTTTTTATGTTTTTATTTAGAATGTCAAAACAGCTATGTCAATAACTCACGCGTAACATGAATATTTGTTATTTACCGAAGACAGCAAACAAAAGGATTACCTTTGGAATGCAAAAATATATCAAGCTAACAAGTACACAGAAAATCAAAGGATGCAACCAACTAAATTTGTTATAAGTAATAAAGTATCAGCTCTTCAGTACAGTGAATTGTTTTTATGAGCTTTATTGTTTTAAAACAATCAATTAATTCTAGGATTTCTATAATGAGTTGAAAAACCATCTGTAGCAAAATGTGTTGCTCTTACGCTTATATTTATACAGTTCTGGGATTTTGTATATTGTTTTGCAGAATGAGTGTGTAAACCTTGAAACCCTTTCTGGTTTACTGTCAGAAAGAATTCATTTATCATTAACCATTACCATATTTTTCTTATATAAATAAGATATCATTTGATTTTAAATGAATACGAGTTAGTTCTTTTCAGAGTCTTTTATGAAACATTATTGTAAAACTTGTTCTTACACAGCAAAACCCTTTTCATTTCAGTGTGGCTTAACTTATAAGACCGAAATGCATGCTTAGTCATGGAAGGATGTCCACAAACAGGTGATTTCACAAGCTCAGCACTTTGTTGAATTGGAGAACAAGGAAACATTTAGTTTCATGAACCAGAAACCATAATTATTTTTTTGTTAACTTCCAAAGGAGATCAGTATTTATGGTAATTATATCTTATTTTTTTAGACAAATCAGTTCTGTCTGCCTATCCCATTTTACCTTCCACTGGTACAACTTCCTTAGATTGAACACAATTGCCTTTCCTACCTATCACTTGAGCACTCTCAGTCATGCTATCCTTTGCTGCAGTTCAATATTGGAAATGTCATAATGAAGAACTTGGATGAGCTGGGTTAGAAAAAACAGAATCTGCTGTAGAATTTAATTTCATGATTTTGCACTTAAATCAGCATAAAGCACACTTCTGAGAAGAAATCCTGTAAAGAAATCAGTTACCTATATAGATTTTTAATATTCTATAATTCTATTAGTAGCAAGCACAAGGTATATCCCAACTGCTACCTGAAGAACCTTGTACTCCAGAACAATAGAAGAAAGGTATTTACTTGTCTGATATTGACTGAACCCTTTTTTTTCCTGACAACTACTTTGTTCAGAAAATTAAATTGCTGACCTCAATCATGCTTTAAAGTTTAGATGCCTCTCCAGCAAGGTGTGATTGACTTAAACACAATGTATATCAAATTACTGATTATCTTAATCACATTTCATTTTTTTATCCATAGTACTATGGTAAAACTGAAGATTTAGTTGCCACACTTTACTTTGTGTTATATCAATATCTGTATCTGTAAAAGTATTTTGTTAAGGAAAAATCTAACCAAACATGACGAAGAGAAGTGGAATTGGAAGGTACTGAGAAAATTTACTGTACTGGTGGACATTTGTTTTAAGTCTAATCATCTAATTTCATTTAGGTTCAGAAAGAACTGAAGAGAGTGAAATACATTTTTATCAACTGGAAAAAAGGCCTTCAAACACTGAATCACATTTCTTCAAAATTTTTATAGACAGTGAGTAAGCAAGCCTGTTCTTATTGCATATAGTAACTTTCTTTTTTATGAACAAATTTAAAACTTCCCTGTTTGTTACTTCAACTTTCATGTAAGGCAGGGAAACTTTATTGTGCTCATTTGAAAAAACCCAGAAGTGAGTCATTGCCCAAGGTGAGTCAAAGAGTTCAGGGCAGAAGCAGGAGGATTCATGTCAAAGTTGTCTGCTGTCATCATCAGAACATAACTTTGCTAGGCTCTGTACAGACTCCTATATGTTTTCCATCCCAATTTCTTGTTTCTCATACCAAGTTACATAGACAGCAAAATTAGTAATACAACAAATTTGTATTGGATTGTCAGATGCTCTGCAATTCTACAGTATTCTGCTGAAAACAAACCTGTAACCTCTTAACACTAATAACATATTCCCTGAAAGAGTTATGAGTTTGACTGAAAGGAGATTAAATTATAATTAACTTTTTACTAACTGAAGTGAAGCTGGAAAGACTGAACTGAGTATTCTGATGTGGTAGTCTTTCCCCTTTGTTATACTCTGTTCAAATCATTCTCAAAGGAGTGTTAAAAAAAAAAAAAGGTGCTGCTGGATAGGGTCATGAAGAAGGGAACTGAGGCACCAGTTCCAATTGTTCCTCAAAATCTTGTGCTACTAAAATTTCAATAGGAAATGTGCATAAAGGACAATTTATTGTTTTGGTTGTAGCTGGAGGGCTCACAATTGAAGAAACATTTAAGTCTCCTGGATTTCTTTATTTTTCCTTTAGGGTTTGAAGATTCTTAATGACCATATTTATTTACTTAGCTTTCATATCACTATCTCAATCTCTTGATAATGCTTCACTTGACTGATAGTATTTCTTTCTCTCAATGCAAAGAGTTGTACTGAGGTTTGCTAGGGGTTAGGCTATAGCCCTTGGGACTGCAGGCTTAGATTTCAGGTTTAGTACCATAAATCTCTCTTTTGGTTATTGAATGTCTATTGAGGAAAACTTATGAAAAATTGCACATATAAAAATACATTCATGAAATAGGTGTTGCTTTACCTGTCAGAATGTGCAATCGAGTACCTAGCGGTTGGCGGTAATGTTGACATTTTGTGGTTAGAATGTAACAGCTTGTCATTACCTCAGAAAAAAAATGCTCAGTTCACATAGTTTAAACCAAATCAGGACAGAAGTGGTTTGTTGATTTATTAACCACACATAATTAACTGGCAATCACTGGACTATACATTCAGGATGAGGATCAATAATTCAATAAATAAACAGTGTTAGTTAGCCACTTACAAAATGTTAATACAACTACAAATTTCTAAGCATATTTCTATATCTAACCCCAAACAGTTCTAATCCCACACATATTCATGCAGTTACATTTGGGCTACAAGCACGCCCTCTTTCTCGGGGATAGTGCAGGTTCCCTGAGTGCACACGCCTCCTGTGAGAGATGTGGGTGCTCCAGCTCTGTCTGTTCCCCTGCTGCTTCCTAGCACCTGCTCACCAGCAAGGAAGCACGCCACAAATTCCCACACGCATGCCGAGATGTGGGTCCCTGCTTGCTGCGTCCTGCACTCGCTGCCTTAGCTGCATGCAGGCCTCTCCCAGTGCCCCACAGGGAGGCTGCACCATCCGCCCTAGGCAGAGATTGCAAGGCTTGTAGGGTGACTGCCAGCAGTCTCAAACCAGGGGTTGACTGCTTCTGTTTTCACCCTGAGGTCTCACTGTTTCCAAATTCTTTGCTTCTTTTATGCTTCTTTTTCAGGCTGACTCCTTTGTTTCAAAAGTCCCTTTGTAATTACCTGGTTACTGTCCAAACCAGCTGATGGTCATCTTCCTATTAATAGGCCTTTTAGAAAGGTTGAGCCATGTGATCATCCCCATACTCATACTTAAAAGCTTTAGACTGAACTTGTTATATAAGCAATTAGACAGCCAAAGCAGCATAATTATCCAGCTATGCAAACAATTATGATCTTTGAATTCACCTGAAATTCAACAAGGAAGGATGAGCAAGAAAGCAGTCTCATGAGCCCAAATCCTTCAAAGGCAGACTGAGCATTTCATCTAAAGGAACTGATGGTCACTAGAGAATTCATCTGGTTGATTACAGACATCAAGGATGTTCTGTTAAACCCCAATAAACCTTGGGACAGCAGTGTTTTGATCATTCTTGAAACTGAAAGGATTATACCTAAACGTCTAATTGGAGATAACATAGCTTATTAAAATAAATGTTGTTTAGATTGAAATTCTAGCTCCATGTGCAAAATCTGAAATGAAATATTATTTCACATGCACACGCACACACATGCACACACACATACATGCAAAAGCAGCATTGTGAGAGGACATAATCCTCCTTACTTTTTTCCCAAGCCTTTCTGAAATGCCTTTCCCAAGGCAGTTCAATGAAGCACTTCCAGGCACATTTCTGCATCTGTCATTTGTCTATTTGTTCACTGCCTGGTGTTCATTTAATGTTCCCAATGTTCACAATCATCTGGTTGTACTCTTGGCATTTAGCCGTTATTCTATTATTTCTGTCTTCCTGCTTACAGAAGCTCATTTGATACTTTCAGAGGTAGGCTCACAGTATTTTTACTTAGGGTAGGTCCTCTTATGGCCAAGATAGCTTCTTAGAATGTCACCATTAAATTTCTGTCTGGATGGGTTTGAAATTTGTTTTGTACTTCTGTCTCTTAAGATGGATTATGATGAAGGTTTTGCTCAGTATTTTCATTCAAACTGATACAACCACCATTTCCTGAAAGCCATTACCATTTGGTTCAGAGTTTTGTAGTGACCAAAATGTGGTAGATAGGTATGTAAATGTCTAGAGACTTGCAGAATAGGCAGCAATATCTCATGCAGTAACTTCATTCCTTCTCTCAGTTCTGGCCAGTACTGAAAAGATGAAATGCACGCAGGCTTATGTCGTAGGTTTCTGCAAACCCATGGTGGATTCATGGAGTGATTAGTGGTGTCCAGAGGAAGGTGCCTTCTCTCCATTGACAGTAGAAACAACTGCGAAATTAGAAATAAAGAAGGTAGAAATAAGGGTGGCTTCCAAGGTCATGAAAGACGTTAGCACCCTGAAAGGAGACATAACATTTCAAAGAGGAAAAAAATTTATTTCATCTTAATAACATGTTCTGGATAAGCAAACTGAGCAAACAAAATGTAACAAATACAATGGTCATAATTTAAGTATGTCACTCTAGCTTGCAAAAAAGCAACTAGTTTTCTCAACACCCATAAAGAAAGTCCTACTTCATATTTTAATGGAGTTTTTTTAATAATTAAACTCAGAAATTTGGTATCTAATAATGGGAACTTATTCTAGTCTTGTTCAGTACCCTTCATCTAATGTAATCCCTCCCCCTTGATATAACAATAGGTGCATCAAAATAAGAGGAAAAATTCTTTGGGGCATACTTTCTGTCATGAAAATTATTATTTTTAATCTGATGTAAGAGTTACAGAGGCAGTTGTGCTCTCCAGTAAAACGAAGGAAAATGTTTGTCTTTTCATTTCATTTTGATCCAAAGAAGCAAGTTACCCAGGAAGATTTTGTTCCTTACATTAATGCTTATTTATGTAATGATGATCTTGGTGATAGGTTTAGGATATCTTCTCAAAGTACAATTTGAACAAAATTCTATTAGTAAAATAATTTTTTTAAAATTTATCTTCTATTAATTAACGAAACTATTAATTAATTGACTGTAATCAGTCTTCCCCATTAGTACTCAGTTCTATTTAAAAGATATCTCAAAGAAGGGAAAAATTGTACCACATGTACTTAATTAGTTACTTGTTCCATTAATATGTAATATGGGGTCCCTACAGATATCCAAATACACCGAAATGCAGACTATCAGAAACAGTGTTATATATACTGTTTTAAATTTCTATGTTGCAACTTTTTACAGAACCATGAAAAGGTTTCTATTGTAATTCATGCTACCGGAGAAGAAAGGAACAACAACAACAAATTACTGCAGGATTCTGGAAAGACTTTAAAGTATGTGTGGTTTGTAAAACGTTATGGTATAAATTTATGACTACAATTCAGTTAGTTCTGTGAGAGAAGACATAAACAAAGGAAGAATAACTGGCATTTCAGGGTCCCTCTTTAACCTTCTGAGATATCTATTCTGAAAGAAGCTTAAAAGTATTCTGTTGGCAGCCTCCACTAAGATGAAGGTCAGCATATGAAGTTGTTTGCTAAGTTAGTAGGTAAATAAGAGAGAAAGTGTGCCTCAATTTCTATTTTGAAACTTCAAGGCCAGTTATGATGTCTTGAAAGGTAATTATTGATATTCCACTTGCATTATATAATACAGCCAGTAAAACATGAGGCTAAATAAGTATTGTGACCAAAACAAGGAGTAGTTCTCTGAAGCTTGCTTCTGTTGGAAAGAATGCAACCTTTCAATACAGAACAGCTTCAGCCAGAGGCTGAACAACTTGAGAGAGAAATCTCTGGCTGATAGCTGAGAATGGAATGAAGTTTTTGGGTAAAAATTAATGCCTTTGATTTTGCTGTAATATTATACAAACACTGCAATGGGACGTTTATATATTTTTTTACTAGTCTTATTCCTAAATCTTCTCTGTATGTGAAATCTCTGTATAAAGGAGCAAGTGCTGGACACTGCTTTTCTGAGAACAGGATTTTCACACTGAGTAGTATACTTGGCAATTAGCATGAACTGTTAGGTGTTCTAATACTATGGACTGAGATTTAATCCTCATGACAGGACCAGTTTGGGGACTAGCAGCCACAAATTTGGAGAAGAATCTCTTTTGGCAACCAGAAAAGAACATACTCGTGAATTCACTGAAAGGCATGCATTCATCACAAGCACTTCTCTAGAAACCTTCTGTGCCTTAATATGGAATCACGTTATTTCAGTTGACAGAGAGAGAGAGATGGCTTGCAAAAGACTTGTCATTTTATGTTCATGGTTAAATTAAAAAAGCTGATTCTACTCATATTGAAGTTAACAGCAAAATTCCTGCTCATTTCAATGACAGCTGGATTGGCCTATAAATGTCCCTTTGTTATGCTTATTCTGCTGTGCATAATATGTTTTCCTTTAACAACATTCTGTAATTAACAACAATTTGACAGACTGAAAGATCCCACTGTTTCATCCTTGTTATTGCTGCACAAAGCTGAATTGTGGGTTTTGTTGATAGAGGGAAATTGCAGTTAAGTGAAATGTGCTCTCTTTCCCACAAAATAGCTCTTTCAGTATAACCGTATGATGCTCATACTAAATAACAACTTGCTGATTATAAACTCATAAGATTACCATGCTGAAGACTTTTTACTATGCAAACACAAGAGTATCCAGAATTTGCTGAAACTGGCAAATTCTGACTTAACTATGCATTAAAAAAACCTTAGCATCCCTTCCTCCACCCAAGCTTGATCATTTGTTCTCATTACATGATTTTTCTAAGTGTTAAATTAAATCCTTTCTTGGGATAACTCTTCTATTTTGTCTGCCTGGCAGGTGAGATTGCCATTTTTCCAACCAGAATAATTTGGACAATTAGTGATTTAAAAATTTAATTCAGTATCTTCATATTTCATTTCTTTAAGAGATCAAGACATTGTTTTCAAAGCATTGACCTTGTTTGCAGAATGTGCTTGAGAGTGTTAAAAGGAACCAATAGACAAGGATTTATTGGTATAAGTCTTCAATCGTTTACCTTCTACTTTGAAATATATTTTCCTGTACTTAATTCAAAAGGGTATCCAATACAATTTTCTTTCATAATATATTTGCTTGCAGAACAAGTAAGTAGATGACATTCCTCCACTCATATTTAAACACATCTAAGGCTACTTTGATGTTAAAATGTTTAAGTGAAGTTGAGTGCTTGTGTGTTTTTGATCTTATATGAACAAAGGCTTAAATATCAATATATATATTTTGAAACATCAGCTATTTGGTTAGATTAATTCATACAGATTAAAATTAGTTTAGACATCAATGGTCAAGCAATCTCTCTTCCTATATATCTCTTCCATAGTAGTTCTTGAACCTATTATCCAGTTTCAAAAACCACAGAATGTAAAGATTAATAAATACTAATGTATTTTATGAAAATACTCGGGGGTATGAGAGATTTTTATAAGTATTCAGACTGTGAAAAAAATTACACTGTAAATCTGCACATCCCAGGATTTGGCCTTAATTGATATAAATTGGGATCCAACACTAATAACATCCATCATCTCTTCAGCCACACTTTTCCAAACTGTCCTTTTAATCAGGCCTAGTACTCTTTCTGTTAGCAGAAGAAACAATTCACAAAATTATCTGGCTAAAACATATACCTTATTTTTAAAGCATCTCTCTAAGGGCCAGTATGGTCAATATGAAGTCACATATATGCTGTTGATGGAACAGGAGAGAGAAAGAATATGTGAGGTGGTATGACATGAGAGTGCAAACTCCAATGACAGTCTGGATTTAATGCAGCTTCTGTTGTTGAGCTTCACCATTAAACACCAGAGACTCCACCCAGTTAATAAACATTGATTATATGGAAATGTCCACCTCAAATACAGAAACGCCAATAGCTAATAAGCCAGATATTAAGCAGTTCCACTCCTTCTGGAACAAAAGTCATTAAACAATTACTTGCTTGTTCCAGAAGCAAAAAGTGTCCTAACTTTATCAGAAGACTAATTTTCTATTGTACAGTAAAGTATGACAGTGAAAAGTTTTGGTTTTGGAAACGAACCTCTAATTTCTTTAAGTTTAACCCTCACAGATAAGATAAGATAAGATAAGATAAGATAAGATAAGATAAGATAAGATAAGATAAGATAAGATAAGATAAGATAAGATAAGATAAGATAAGATAAGAAGATAAAGATAAAGATAAGGAGAAGAGAAGAGAAGAGAAGAGAAGAGAAGAGAAGAGAAGAGAAGAGAAGAGAAGAGAAGAGAAGAGAAGAGAAGAGAAGAGAAGAGAAGAGAAGAGAAGAGAAGAGAAGAGAAGAGAAGAGAAGAGAAGAGAAGAGAAGAGAAGAGAAAAGAAACAAAAAAAGAAACGGAACGGAACGGAACGGAACGGAAAGGAAAGGAAAGGAAAGGAAAGGAAAGGAAAGGAAAGGAAAGGAAAGGAAAGGAAAGGAAAGGAAAGGAAAGGAAAGGAAAGGAAAGGAAAGGAAAGGAAAGGAAAGGAAAGGAAAGGAAAGGAAAGGAAAGAATTTGGGAAAATACCAAGAATGCTAAGTTAATCTGTAATATTGATTCAGGCTGCAGCGCAATAAAGCAATAGTCAGCTTAAATACATGCTTCAACTTATTTAGGTATATTTTAGTCCATAATAGAGTCTCACTCAAGCTTCTGTTTGGATCTGTAGAGGTGTCATGGTTTGTTTCTGCAGACCAAACTGCAATTGCATAGTCAAAGAGCTCTGTACCATTCTTTCTGTCAAAATGCTAATGCCACTAAAATTAAGCCTTTTTCTCCTGTGATGTTAACATTTAACAACTCTCAAACAATGAGAAATCTTTCCTTTTGCACCATTTTTAGAATCACAAGGATAATTTACCATATCTAGTTCATATATTTGTCTTTTTGTGTCTTGTTTCTCAAATGTTCTTTTCATCTATATTCTCTTTATGAGTGTCTTCTCTGGCAAAGCAGGCAGTGCCTGGATATTTTAGTTCCAACCATAAGTATTTAAGACCTCTAAGACATGAATTCTATAAGAAACAATGCACAGCCTTTATAATTTCAGAGATGTAGGTATATATACTTCATGTTTATGGCTAAAGTGCAATGCCCAGCCACTTCTATTTACAGAGTTTTGTGCAAATATTTAGATTTGGGAAACTACAGGCCAGTCAGCCCGACCTTGATCCCTGGGAAGGTGATGGAGCAAATCCTCTTCAAAGCCACTTCCAAACGTGTGAAGGACAAGGAGATGATTAGGAGCAGTCACTGTGGATTTATGAAAGGAAAATCATGCTTAAACAGCTTGGTAGCCTCCTACAATGAAATTACTAGCTTGGTGGACAAAGGAAGGGCAGTGGGTGTTGTTTATCTTGAATTTTGCAAGTTTTTTAACATTGTTTCCCATGAAGTCTTCACAGACAAACTGATGAGGTATGAACTAGATAAATGGACACACAGGTGGACTGAAAACTGGCTGAACTGCCAGGTTCAAATATTTGTGATCAGTGCACAACTATCTGGAGTCCAGTCTGATGGAGTTCAGTCACTAGTGGAGTACCCCAGGGGTCTATACTGGGGTGAATACTGTTCAAAACCTTCATTACTGACCTGGACAATGGGGCAGAATGCACCCTCAGCAAATGATGCAAAACTGGGAGGAGCAAGTGATACACCATACAGATGTGCTATCATTCAGAGGGACCTTAACAGGCTGGAGAAATGGGCTGACAGGAACTTCATCAGTTTCAACAAAGGGAAATGCCTAGTTCTGCACCTGAACAAGGTACCCCAGGTACCCAAACATGCTAGGGAATGGCCAGCTGGAAAGCAGCTTGGCAGAAAGGGACCTGGTGGTCCTGGTGGACAAGCTGAACACAATGCAGCAATGTGGCTTTGTGGCAAAGAAGGCAAACAGCATCCTGGGCTGTATTAGGAAGACCATTGCCAGCAGGTCAAGGGAGGTGATCCTTACCCTCTGCTTGGCCCTAGTGAGACACATCTGTAGTGCTAGGTCCAGTTCTAGGCACTCCAGTAAAAAAAAGACATGGACATACTGGAGCAAGCCCAGTGCAGGGCCACTAAGACGATTAAGAGACTGGAGCATCTTTCATATGAGGAGAGGCTGAGAAAACTGGGATTGTTTCATCTGGAGAAGAGAAGGCTCTGGGGTATATATTGTCACTGTGTATAAATCACAGCATATAGAATATCTCAAGTTGGAAGGGACCCATAAGAATTACCAAGTCCAACTCCCTGCTCCTAGCAGGACTACCTAAAACTAATCCATATGACTAAGAGCATCATCCAGACACTCCTTGAACTCTGACAGGCTTGGTGCCATGACCACTTCCCTGGGGAGCCTGTTCCAGTGACCGACCACCCTCTCAGTGAAGGACCTTTTCCTAATGTCCAATCTGAACTTCCCCTAAAGCAGCTTCATTCTATTTCCTCGTGTCCTATCATGGGTCACCAGAGAGAGGAGATCAGCACCTCCCCCCTCTGCTGCCCCTCTTGAGGAAGCTGTAGACTGTGATGAAGTTACCCATCAGCTTCTCTTCTCTAAGCTGAACAAACCACATGACCTCAGCTGCTCCTTGTAAGTCTTGCCCTCGAGACCTTTCACCATCTTGGTTGCCCTCCTCTGGACACGCTCTAATGGTTTGATGTCCTTCTTATATTAAGGAACCCAAAACTGCACACAGTACTGAGGGTGGGGCCACACCAGTGCAGTGTAGAGTGGGACAGTCACGTCCCTCGACCGATTCCTGATTGGAATGAGTAAAGAAGACAGAGCCAGTCTTTCCTCAGTGGTGTCCTGTGACAGGAGAATAGGCAATGGGCAAAACCTGAAATACGGGAAATTCCATTTAAACACAGACATAAAAAATTACTGTGAGGGTGGTCAAACACTGAAACAGGTTACCCGGAGAGGCTGTAGAGTGTCCACTCTTAGAGATATTAAAAAACTGACTGGTCATGGTCCTGGACAACGTGCTTTAGCTAACCCTGCTTTATCAAGGGAGTTTGACTAGCCGGTTGCCAGAGATCCCTTCCAACCCTCATAATTCTGTGATTCTGATCTACAGGCCATTGTTACATATTCATTTTGAACAAATTGCAGATTTCGAGGAAATTAATCCAACTTTCACTATTTGTTTTGTGCTAAATAGCAAGTTACATATGAATCTAGGCTTGACTCTGATATTCAGAAATTTAATATAGGACGAAAAGCATGACTGTTCCGGGGCAGACCAAAGGTCCATCTCATTTATTGACTGCTACCTGACAGTTAGCAGGGTCAGATACTAAGCAGAAAAGTACAAGAACAGTCAAACCTACAGTAACACTCCCTTTGGTATACTTCCTCACACCAATTTGCTATATTCTCTCTTTCTTTTTCTTGATATCCAAAGCCCTTTTATAGATGCTAGATAGGATTTTGAAGCCCACAGATAGAAGCATACAGGTAAAAAAGAGATTGGAAGGAAGTGAGGTGTAAGGAGGGAATAACACTCTGCTGAATTCCTCTCTTGCAAGGCAGCATATAATCAAAAGACTAAGATGACATACACTTTGAAACAGTGATAATTCAAACTATTGCACACTATGTTCTTTGATGGTGGTTTTCCATCGTCTGACCTGCACAGCTGTGGAATGGGGTTTACTGAGCCTCAGGTGAGTATCCTAGTGAGTCAGTCTCTGCATGAGAAAGGCGGTCCTTTTCTTTTGGATGCTGGAGTTTGGAAGTACCACTTCTTCCAAAGAATATAGTCCTTTATTCCCTATCTGCATGATAAGTCTACATTTTTTAAATGGAAGAATGATCTCATTATATGATACCAGATTTGGGGCGTTCAGTTACAGGTTTTAAATGCTTATGATATAATGCAATTCTACTTCAGCAGTCCCAAATTTCTGTTTCCTGACTTTTCCACTTACTTCCAGAAGCCTTATTCTACAGTGATCGCTTTACATGCAGGCTTTCCTCTTTGTAGATAAAAGTCAGACAGGGCCTGTTAATTTTAGCAAAAATCAGATTCTATATAAATGTGTAATAAACTCAACTTACTATAACAAAATCTGTGTACATAGTACTAGAATGTTTCCCATTCAGCTCCAGTTATACCTCAAGGGAAAAGAAAAGTAAAACTATAAGATAAATCTTTGAGCCTCACTGTCATAGATCACAAAAATGTCTATCAGTGAAATGATTTATTTTGCCTAAGTTAAGGAAATAGGATTGAAGCTAATTGGTAAGCATATAATTCCATTTCTGTATGCAGCAATACCATATTGCACTGTGTGTTCAATAATCTCAGCCCTGAATCAGTGCTGATCTCTGAAAATTGTTGAAGCTAGGCAGGTTGCTCAGTGCAGTTTTTCTGAATGTCACAGGAGATGTTAATCCTTTTTCCAAAGGCAGAATGATGATGCTTAGGCATATGACTGTTTATGCGGCACCAGGATGGATGCAGCAAAACTTAGGCATAAAGCCCAAGACACAAAGTTATGATTTTGGATCATAATCATAAGGCATTGTGAGTGGTGGTGGAAGCACTGTTTTCATACCAACGTGCATCCGCTTCCCCTTTCCCTGTAGAAGACATCTAAAAGGATTATTCATAGGGAACAAATATGTGTATGAGGAAGTTATTAGAACTGTTTCCTGCCATATGGGAGTAGCTTATTGGGTCTGCTGTGCATCATTAACACCTTCATAAAGTTGCTTGTATGCAATTAATTATGTAATTGCAAATTGGCATTGAAAAGATTGATATTATGAAGCAAACCAGTATTTTCATTTACTGTCAGATAATATAAAAATGACACACATTTCTAGACTTAAAGGGTTTTTTTCCTAACATAAATCTTTTTAGTACAAATATTTTCCAAAGACTCTATTAATATAAAAATACTAAAATATCTGCCAATGAATTAATATTCACTATGAAAGAGTGCATATTACTGTAAAAAGTTTTGAAAAGTTTTACATCACTGCTGTTAACAGATTTGTCTGCAAGCTGATTTCCTTCCCATCTTCCTGAAGAGCAACATAACTGATTACAAATAAATGGAATTATTTCTGAGTAGAATCACAAAGCTCATGGCAATGTGTACTTAACATGATATATGCATGCCTTGGGCATTACACTTCTGTTACTCTGAGGCACTGATACTCAGTTTTACTATAGCACTGTTAGTAAGAGAAGGTAACCTGGTACCCTTCCATAGCTTGATCCTTTAAAGTCTGGCTTTAAGAGTCTTCAGCATGAGAGATTTTCACTAAAACAACTTGGCAGCTCAAAAACCTTAGAATAGTTGGAGTTGCAAGCAAAAGACGGAGATGTGAAAGAAGGTACAATTCCCTTCTCCTTTGTACACATTGTGACACATCCTTGCAAAACACAAACGTTCCAGAAAAAAAAACATGTTCCTGTTAAAACCAAATTGTTACTCTGTCAGGGCAGTCAGTTCCACTCCCCTCAGCAGAAACTCCAGAGAGAAGAGAATATATAAACAGAAGAAAAAGCATTACACTCAGTTTTCTTTCTGATCATGAGAACAATAATGTTTCATGTGTTACAGTTTAATAACACCTAAATACTGAAAAAAAAAAAATTATATATAGTCTTTTATTTATTCTGGATTTTAAACTCCTAGTTCCAGTTGACCTCAAGAAGAGGTAATAAATCTGCATTAACACATGAACACCCCAAAACCTTTCCCCTGAACTGTTTCATTCTCCTAGCATGTGCATCACAGTACCCTTAGTGTTTTCTGAGGAGTTGCTATAAATTGAGGGATGATACCTACAGACTGCAAACATTTTTCTCTTTAGGGAAAAAAAACCAAAACCATGTTCATCTAGCACCTAAGAATACCATTGTACCTGCTCAAAAATTTCAGCAGATTTTTTTCTTTCCAGAACTCAGGGTGCAGTTATTACTTTTGCCTATTGCATACATCAGTAATCTGAATTACTGCAGGATAGAGAATGTGTTCCCAGTGTGCACAGACAGATGCACAATTAAAATATCTGCATTTTCTCTATGATTAAGAAAGAACTCAAAATCCAAATGGCTCGTAATGTAAGAACTGCACAGCAGTTGGAGCAGGGTGTTCAAACTGATGCCGGCTGGTGTCCTGCTAGCTTTGACAGTAGGCTAAATGATAACGGAACTGGCTCAAACACATCTATGCAGGGATAGCTGGAATTTAATATTTTGGATGAGAAAATACAGAGGGACTTTGCACAGACATTTTTTTCACTTCTACCAGAGAAGTAATGAGTTCTCCTGGGATGGATTGGGGCAGAAGAAAGGAAGGAAAAGAACTGAGGAAAAAGGGGAGAAAACAAGTCCTGGGCTCCTTGATTACATGCCACTGTCCAGGAAAAAGACATAGATCATAGAAATACTATTGTGGGAAATTCTTCTCAGTAAAATGAGGATATGTAGTCATGGTCTGGTTTGGGGCTATGGTAGCCTTTCTTGCTTTATGGAGAACTCTCATTCCCCTAGAGAATAAGCCAAATGCCTTCATAATTCAAGATCCACTGACATCTGTGGTTGACTGACAGACTGGCAGAGCACTGAAAAGCCAGCTGCTCTTTGTTGCTGGTGAACAACTTGAGAGGTGTTACAGCTGATATTTGACATATGTGGGGACAAACCTGCCTCAGAGCAGGCTGCAGATGTCCATCATGGTATTGATGTTTAGTTTAAATCTCTGCTTGAGAGGTCCAGGAAACTCAAAGGTGAGTATATATGGTCCAAGGATGCAGGTGGTCTCTTGCCAGACCCACTCTCTCAGATACTCCAAACAATGAGTGGTGAGCACAAGCAGTGAGTGTATTCATTTGCTTTACTGTCCTGTCTTCAGACTGCCCTGCATCATGCTCACTCCCTCCACCACTCCCTCCACTTACTCCAGAATATATCCTCAACTCTTGTTCTTGCTCATTCACTAGCTACTCACCCCCGCCATGATCCTGTACTGTGTCTAAAACATTCAGCTTGTTGTACTGCTTTCTTTATTTAGTGTCTCCTATCAGGTACTGATGTTAATCTGCAAAAATATCATTCTTACTACCCTTTTGGTTTCTGTTAACCTGACTACCACAGTGAATACACAGGAGCTGAGTTTTGTAGCTTGGTGATCAAGCCTCACTTTTGAGTTGTCCAGGAAAGTAGGTATGACCTGGTTATACTAAAAATAAGAACATGTTAGACAGGAGAGGATCAGGAGAAAGTGTGCTCATGTATGTGAGAAAGGTGAGAAGGGACCCTTAAATTTTCAGGGTCCTTTCCTTTCAAACATCTGACTGTATGTCTGGCAGTACACTTCAGGTGGATGATGGGCCTGGGGAGGGTGTTACACTCAAAATCTTGTGGTGCACAAAAGGGAACACACCATATATAGAGTTAAGAACTTGTGAGTCCAATGAATGCTTTAACAATCTAATAGTTCAAGTTGTATAATCAATACAGAAATGCATAATACCTGATAGATGTTATACAAAAGCATGCTAGTCTCAACTCCTTCTCTTTGGTACTAAATACACTTTTCCAGTGCTCCTCTGAGTCCTAAAGTTGAAAGTTTTATTCTTTCTCAAGAAGTAGGGAGGAAATTTTGAAAAGTCATAGGTATCCTGCAGTCTTTATGGGAGAAATGTGGTGTTTCTGGTGAGGGCCTATTCTGCCTCACCTCTGGTATACACAAGGATCTAGGTTTATAGGTGTCCTTATGGCACCCTGCATCCTTCTCTGGGCAGGCAGGGCAGCATGGCTGGCACTCACTGGCCACCCCCAGTCCTTGGGACACCCAAGGCTGGAGTTTGTCACTTGGTAATGACCACGGCTGGTCACACTGTTACCACAGACGGTACCACATGGCCTCAGCTCACCCCAGGGAGGTGAGAGTCGCTCATCCCCAGACAGACGGGGTGGCCAGTGCCACCCAGACCAGGCCCACGACCAGGCATCTCAGGCCCCAAACCCTGCACCACAGGGCACCCCAGGGCCAGGGACTTCTACTAGTGATGGCAAAAATCACATTTACTATGTTATTGTCAGTGTCCTCAGTGAACTGATAGGCCCCATGCTTCCACCCAGCTCTGCCCAGTCCATCCTGACCAGGCACCGCAGCAGGACCGGAGCTGCAGCTGCTGGGCAGGAGCCAGGTGAGAGGGATCTGGGAGAGGCCTCAGCAGGGCTCTCCTCCTGTGCTCAGGAGCCGCCTTGGGAGACCTGGCCCTTGGCCTTGCTCACCTTGTTGGGGTGCAGTGTCACTGTGCTCACTGGGGCGGGGAGGGCACAGCCCCACTGGCCTGCAGGCTCCTGCCTGCCCACCTGGCCTACGCTGACCTCAACAGCTACAAGGCGTACAAGTGATTGATGCCATATAGACAGCATAATAGTCCTAAACACCCACTGGGAGAGGGAAATATCATAACAATTCCTGCTATTTCACATCCAACGCCTTAGTAAAACTAATATCTTGTAGCAGGACGAGGTAAGCCAATGCTTGGGACACACAGAAAGAATTGTGGGCTACTGCTGCTCATTGATCCCAGTTTTGAGTGGAGCCAGATGAGATGCTGCTGTCAAGGGGCTCCCAACTGTGAGATATACTCTCTGCAAAGCTGAGGGTATTTATCTTGACCTGAAACGTCAGGGGAGGAGGTTGTTTGTAAGAGAAGGTAAAGTTCATATTCCATTGCTGTACATCATAAGTTTACAAACGTATTCCATTGTGGTGTGCTGAATTTGACCAGCTGCCAGACCCCCACCCAGCCGCTCTCTCACTCCCCCTCCTCAACCGGACAGGGGAGAAAATAAGATAAAAAAGCTCGTGGGTTGAGATAAAGATTGGGACATCACTTACCAGTTACCATCATGGGCAAAATAGTCTTGACTTGGGGAAAATTAATTTATTGCACTTAAAATATGTTTGAGTAGTGAGAATCAAAACAAACAAAAAAATAAAACAACAACTCACTTGCCCTCCTTTTCCCAGACTCAGCTTCACTTCTTCATTCCCGACTCCTTTAACTCCCCTTGCTCCAAGCAGCACAGGATGATGGGGAATGAGGGGCTGCGGTCAGTCCATAACAACTCCTCTCTGCCGCTCCTTCCTCCTCCCACTTTCCCCTGCTCCACTGTGGGGCCTTCCCACGGGCTGGAGTCCTTCAGGGAATATCCACCTGCTCCAGCATGGCGTCCTCCGTGGACTGCAGTGTGGATACCTGCTCCAGTGTGGGGCCTTCCCGCGGGCTGCAGGGAAACACCCGCCCCGCCGGGGTCTCTGCCGGGGCCGCAGGGGCCTCTCTGCCGGGGCGCCTGGAGCAGCTCCTGCCCTCCTCCTGCTCTCCCCTCGGGGCTCGCAGGGCTGTTTCTCACCCTGTTTCCCTCAGCCCCGGCTGCCGGGCAGCGTTTTGCCCTTCCTTCCCCAGGCTTTCCCCGAGGCGCCCGCCCGTGGCTGAGGGGCTCAGCCGGGCCCTGCGGTGGGGCCGTTGGAGCCAGCTGGAACCGGCTGTGTCCGGCACGGGGCAGCCCCGGCCGCTCCTCACAGGGGCCACCCCTGCAGTCCCCGCACTGCCCAAGTCTTGATACCTACATCCAAGAAACCCATTTAGCCTCATAAAGATTTTCTTGATTATATGTAGTCTTACAGCTCTAAGTTTGCTTGCTGAGAGCGTAGCTGTGAGTATTTTACAGTGCAGGATCAAGCATGCATTTTTTCCCATATTCCTGAGCTAGTTTAGCTGTATGTTGAATCCTAGACATACTGAGCCTCATCCTACTTGTTGCCATTATCTGTTTGACAGAGTGGTGATATATTGCACCAATTTATTACTTTTTCATAGCAGTTGTGGCAGTAATTTAGTAGCAATATACCATTGTACCCTTTTATGATGCCAGTTCAAGGAACAGAAACTGGATCAGCTTGTAGCACATATGGGATAGCTAACCCTACCCGTTCTTTGCTGTCAGTCATCAACTGCCCACCGGGAATTTCCTTCATGTTAAGCTCAGAATTTGCAATGACAGAAAGATGGATAAAGTAGCCCTGTTGCAATGAGTCACAGCTCTAGCGACCTCAGAGGTGGATAGAGGGGCAGGATGTATAACCAGCTATCTATCTGTTTCCCGTGAACTGTTTAGCAGGATCACAAGAAAACAAGAATGGTGAACAGGACTGTGCCTGGGTTTAGCTAACTTGTAGCAGTTGAGAATGATTCTTTCTTGTCATCACTGATTGCTAGTCTGCATTGAGACGCTTGTCCTTTCTGACTCACTTTCTTAGTCTGTCACATACTGTAGTTATATCTTCACATCTTGGACTGTTTTGCTTGTTTTGCTCCCTCGTCTAAGGGAGGATCATGTCTTTTATTATGCCCACTGCTGTCACATTCAATGTACTAAAAATTGTATATAGAGAGACACCACACGGCTCAAAGAGCTTAATCCTCAAACAAAAATATTTTCATTCTTTTTATTCATTTATTGTGCAGAGGATAGGGCCTTTAAAGTATTCAGTTCCATATTAATCTAGATGCATAGAGGAAAATTACACAAAGAATTAAATAAATACACTAGAGAAAATTAAGCCTATAACACAAAAGTCCCATCTTTCTACTCTACTTTTGAAAGCTACTAAAAATATAACTATGGAATTAAGTCAGCGAGGAAAAACTAATAACTGTTATGTTAAACTGTTGTTTTTTCATTATCAGTTATCAACTTACAGAGAATTCAGATACAGTTAGGTTCCTTTTTTATGTCAATGGAAATGCTGTGCCACACATTGTCTTCTGAGGTATGTTACCAGGAATATGCCTGCAAACCTACCTTCAATGGATTTTACAGGAGCTGATTCGAACTTACAGGGCAGTTCTACTGATGAAGAAGGTAATACAGAACTAGAGTTGTTCTCTTTTAGCTGTGTTGACTCTCTGGGAATAACAGGATTAAAAATTGTGCAGATGCATTTTTGCTCCTGAAATCAGCAAACAGTTCTGAGGAGATACGCAAGCTATATCTTCCTATTAAGACAGTGCTGGTTTAACAGCCATTCTTTCTGAATGGGACAGCATTTTAAATCTCAGAAGACAAAAAAAAGTAAAATAAGGATAAGGTGAGAATGTTTAAGATGAATCTCATGTCTCTCTACTGTTTTATTAAATCTTGAATGTTCTCTTCATGGCAATTTTACAGCTTATTTCCTTACTTTTTATTTTAAGTCTTTCATATTGGTCAATCAAATGTGCATGGTACTCAATTCTAAGGACAGAAAAGTTCCATACATATTCAGGCAGCTTCTTAAAGCCATTGTATTTATAAGAGACAAAAAATCAATTTAAATAAATTAATTATATATTTATCAATTTCTATACATTTTAAACTATAGAGATGTATGGATTTATTTTTAGAGAATGAAATGTAAACATATTTATTTCTAAATAAACAGAAAAGTAATTTATTTTAATCATGTCATTTGAAGGTTTATTTGCTTCTTTGAATCTTAGTGTTCCCCAAGTACTCAGCACAATAATTTATTTATTTCAGTCTAATAATTTTTTTCTGCATTGATTAAAACTTTGACCCTACACCCAGAAAAGAATAACTTTATTTACAGTAGTAGTCTAATTTAATTTAGTTGGAGTACTTGCAATGATAATTACCCAGCAGTCAATGATTTAAAAAAATGCAAATTTTAACAGCATTATACAAACTGGCAAATAATTTTTAGGCATTCATAAATATATAAGAATGTTCAGAATTTGGCAAATGTTGTGTGAATAGTTATGAACATATCAAATTCTACATTTAATCAGATTTGCAAATATTTGTTTCTGCAATGAAAAAAGTTTTACCTGAAAGTAAAGAAAAAAGGTTGAAATAACTTAGAAAGAAAGGTAAAATTATTACTTCTGTCACGAAAATGCTTTGAACTATTTAGATGGTATATGGAAAAGGCAACCAAAAGGAAAAATCATAGATATTAAAATATATTTACTTCCTTTTCACAGAAGCTTACGATAACTTAGGCTGTAGGGGACAAAAGCCTTATTGGATTAGAGGTTACCGAATCCTTCTCATCTGCTCAGACAGTCATTTCACCATAAACACAATAAGGTTGGTAAAACATGCTTTTTCCCAGGTGAATCCGCATAAAATCCTCCTAATTACCTTCGTTTACTTCACATTCCTGGAAATGAACTCCAGGAGAAGGTACTCTGTGATTTCTCCAAGGACTGAAGTGAAGCTGACTGGCTGACAGGTCCCTGGATCATCCCTTTTGTATTATTTGAGGATAGGTAAGTCCAATATCATCCTCCTTCTAGTTATGTGGGACGCTCCCCATTTGCTATGAATTTTTGTAGTTGCTAAGCAGAGGCTTCACAATCACATCAGAAAACTTTTTCAGCACTTTCAGGTGAATTCCATCTGGTCCCATGGATCTGAACACATCCCTAACCTGTTGCTTTCTGTGACCAGACTTCATTTATGAAAATAGAAGCAAAAAAGGCACAGAGTAGTTTAGCCTTTTCCACATTGTCCACCACTAGCTTCTCTCCCCTGTTTAGCAACAGAACTGTCTCTTCCCTGAATTTTCTTATGCATATCTTGAAGATTTCCTCCTTGTTACACTTCATGACGCTATCTCATTTTAACTTCAGTGAGTCTTCAGCTTTTCTGATTCCATGCACAAGTGTCCAACCAATACTTTTATGCTCCTTCTTTGTTGCCTGTCCTTGTTTCCAATTCTTGGATGCATTTTAGTTCTTCATGAAGGTCTTTATATAGTAGGGTGGGCCTTCTGGTGAAATCCTTGGTCTTCCTGACCACTGAAATACTTTGCTTATAATCTCTCTCTCTCTCTCTCTCTCTCTCTCGTTTTACATAAAATAAGCCATCTCTCATAGGCACCTTTCTACTTTGTTGCAATTTCTCAGGGTATTCTGCCTAGCAATTCCTTAAGTAAACTGAAGGCTGCTCTCTGGAGTAAGTCCAGAGTCTAAATTATAATGTTTAGCTTCCCAGATCCTTCCTCTAGATTCTGAACTCAATCAGTTCATGGTTATGAAGTCCCTATTTGTGAGCACCAGGACAAGTAAAGCGTGAGAGTAGCTTACTCCTCTAGCACTTGCCTTGGGAAATAATCACCAGCATAATGTAGGAACCTCTTGAATTGCTTGCACAGTGCTGTGTTTTCTTCCCAGCAGCTGACTGTATGGTTGAAAACACCAATAAGAACCAGGTCTTGAGATCATGAGACTTCTAATAGTTGTGTACAAAAAGGCTCATCCATTCCCTCCTCTTGCGGAAGTTTGTGATGGATCCTCACCACAACAGTGCATTGCTACTTACCCGCTGATCTTGACTCACAAACTCAGATCCCATGTTTCACAATGGGCCACTTCACAGTCAAGGAGCTGCTTTGCTATCCCTCTTATAGTTCCCTACCTGTCCTTCCTAAAAATCCTGACAAGTTTATTTTGTTCTTGATAAAAGACTTTTTTCCGCTCTTTCCTGTCTACATGTCCTTAAAGTGAAACTAATTATGTTTTGAAGCACAGATTCTGACAGCAACTTAATGAAAGAGAACATAAAAAATTAACTTAATTATCTTGTTAGTTCTTGATGAGTTACTGTCCTGTTATTCATGCAAATAATGTACCTATAGTTATTAAATCTTGTAAATTTCCCCATCTCAGTGTCTGATATGTGTTTTGGAGATTTTTTTTCTATAATTCTGAGACAATAATATCTAATCAATTACTAGGACTACCCTCTATGCAAGCAAAATGGTAGACCTTAGCAAAAACCATCTTTTACTTTGGATTCTTCAGATTTCTCAGAACTTCCCTTTCTTTTTATCCTTTGTGTTTCTTCTCCTTGTACACTGCAATAATATAATATATAATTTTAATAGTTGTTTGTGCTAATATCCTGTTAACACAAATGTAACTCATTTACTGAATCTCCATAAGCAATGGTAGAACAGAATATAACCATGGAAACACCTAAGACCTCCCTCAGATATGCTTGAAAGCAATATAGATTTCCTTGCTCATTTAGCTTTTCTCAGTATTCCCTTGTGTCATTTCAGTTCTTTGCAGCCTTTATATATCTTACAGTACAAGTAGAGAAAATTGTTAATGGGTAAAAAGATCTCAGATAGAATATTTGTCATTTGTGATTGAAGACCAAGGAATTAGGTAATGAAAAATGCTATTTATACATTACTTTATTCATTATATAATTTAGAAATTAGCTATCTGATTTCATTATCATAAAATAATCTCCAAGATTTGAGTCTCTGTATAACAAAGCTTTAAACTTCAGGAAGAATAAAAACACTGGATTGTGCTGCTGTCTTTAAATCAGACGTTCTTCAGTCTGTAACTGATAAAGTAACCTATTTGACTCTCAGAAGTTTTCTATTGTAGGATTTATATACAACTTAACATTCACACTGATATATTACTCTTACTTCCTGGTGAGTTACTGCTATGGTGGTTTTTTCACTGAAGAAAGACTTGGTGTTTTCATACATCTTTACACTTTTATTTCTGTTCAGCATTATTTAATTTTATTGAAGTTAATTCTTACTATTACCCTGAGACCTGGAATTTCTAAAGCCCTGTGCAAATACTTAGTATATCCCTATCAGATAGATCAATAGTATTATCCTTACTTTTCAACACCGCAGATTGAGAAACAAATGTTTCAATTCAGGTTTGGACTCATCTCTTTCAAGTCCTAATAAAAATAAGACATCTTTGTCCTCGATCAATTTTAAAAGTAGCTGAATGTGGATCTTAAATGCTAGAGTTCAAGACAGTAAATCCCACGAAATGGGCAACATTTATACCTGCTTGGGCTATCACCATAATTTGTTTTAACAGGAAGATTCCAAATGTCTTTTTAACTTAAATTTATTGATCATATTATTATTGGTTTTGCAGACTAGCTTAATCTAGTTTAATGTTCTCCTTTGCCACCTTTGTGATTTAAATCAGAGAATTCAGTCATTTTTAAGCTCCTTTTTATCTTACTATAGATTAGTTTTGTGCAGGTACAATTCTTTATGTTTTCTCTACTTGTACCATGCTACATCTGTCTTCTTGCATGCTTTGCATTTTTATAAGTTTGATCTGCCTTGCCATCTGCATTATTCCCCTGGAAAAAGTTCAGATATTAGGTGCAAATCTTCAGAAATTTTTTTGCATAAAAACTCGGTAAATGCAAAATATTTTGACAATTTTTTACCATATTATCAGCCTTGAACATTCAAGGTCATCTATAAAGCATTCTATGGTATTTTCAGGCTTTCACCCCTGCAGCAAAGAGATGCAGTTATGCCTCACATATTTGTATGAATTGTGCACTACATTTTTTCCTAGTGAATGAATCAACATAAATTTGAGACTTATTTGACCAATCATTTTCTTTTATTTTAGAAAATGATATATCTTTGTTTATATGTGAAAGATCTTGTATCATCTCGAAGACTCTTAATGATATCTTAGGCACAGATGAGAAAAGCTTTGCAACCAATTTAAGTACATATATAAAAATATTTTCCAGTATCTACAAAAACAGGAAGTAAAATGGGAAATACCTTTTTCAGTTGAAGATCAGGGTTCATGACCAGAAGAGGGGGTAAGGAAGAAGAAAAAAAATTACTTACATAGCATTAGATCTACATACACTGTTTCTGAGAACAGTGAAAGATGTGGAGAATATAAAAAAAAGAAAAGTAATAGGCGCTGAACTGAAATGCCCCTTCAGAAGAAGAAGGAAGAAATTTTTTGGTAGACAGGTTGAACATACTACTAAAACAGATTTATTAAAAGAAAATCATATTCAACCTCAAATTCTGTTTGAATTGTGTAGAAAAGATGCAGTTTAGGATGATACCGGTTACATGGTACTTATAATAGGTGGTGGCAATATCTTTAATACAAAATTCCATAAATATATTTCTTTTTTATAATCTTATCTTTTATCAAAGAACAGAATAGTGTTATTCACTTACCCAGCCATTAGAATGAATAATTTACTTTCTAGCAAGTTGGAGGAAAACCAGTCTTGCCAGAGAGCAGGACGTGAGCTGTTGCTAGGCTTCCAGAAGGATTGCCCTGTTTTCTTTACTTCAGGGGCAAATTTAAGAAATGAGTTATTCTCAGTTGTCAATGGCTGGCATGCCTGTATTAGGACTAGAAGAGATATAAGACAAAAGTGATATAAGGCTGTGGTTTCTTTAAAGATAGAAAACAAACAGGAAACTGTTTCAAAATTGCCTTTTTAATAGAAAACCAAGTAGTTTGCAAATATTATAGAGAGGAAATTCATATTTCTATAAAAGAATGATGTAAGGCAATGATGTATGCTATAAGTTCTGCACATGTCTGTGTATAACACTGAAGAAATGTAGAATGAAATGATTAAAAAATCATGGATCTGATATTGTCTACATTAAAATGGCTTTTCTTTCCTGGAAATAACCTCAGGATGAATGAACTTCCAAGTTACCGTAAGCTGGCATAAAGCTCTTCACTGGCTCTTTTTCACAAATCCTGGGAAACAGCTGAAGAAGAAAAAAAGAAACAAAAAAACCCCTGTACAAGTAACTATGCAAATTTCAGAGCTGGAAGGTTCCTTTCTGTTGTTTCAGGGCAATATAACAGAGTCCTTATCCACACTGAAAAGGAGCTACTGATCCAGAGAATTCCAGTATCTTTTCATACAACTTTCCTGAAGATCAGGAGCTTCAAGGAACATTTTTCTAATACTTCTTTATGCTTTGCATTCAGAGATTCATGGTTGTACTGGTTTTGTCTGGGATATAGTTAATTTTCTTCATAGTAGCTGGTATGGTACTATGTTTTGGATTTGTGCTGGAAACAGTGTTGATAACACACTGATTTTTTTAGCCATTGCTGAGCACTGCTTACACAGCATCAAGGCCTTTTCTGCTTCTCAGACTGCCCCACCAGTGAGTAGGCTTGGGGTGCAAGTTGGGAGGGCACACAACTGGGACAGCTGACCCCAAATGACCAAAGGGGCATCCCACACCATATGATGTTGTGTTCAGCAATAAAAGCTGGGGGAAGTAGGAGGAGGGTAAGACATTCATAATTATGGCATTTGTCTTCCCAAGTAATCATTACGCGTGATGGAGCCCTGCTTTCCTGGAGATGGCTGATGGAGATGCCTGCCATCTCCATCTCCATCTCCATGGAGATGCCTGCTAATGGGAAGTACTGAATGAATTCCTTGCTTTGCTTTCCTTGCATATGCAGCTTTTGCTTTACCTATTAAACTGTCTTTATCTCAACCCACGAGTTTTCTCACTTTTATCCTTCCAATTCTCTTCCCCATCCCACAGTGGGGGGAGTGAGCGGGTGGCTGTGTGGGGCTCAGCTGCTTACTGGGGTTAAACCATGACAAAGGTTCATGTAATTCACATACATAGTTAATATTGATGCTCTTCAGGCCTATGCAAAGTTAGATTTCTGCTGTTCCTTTTGGTCTGAAGCCATCTCATCTTCAATCCTATCTTGTTCAGTGCCAAATTATCCAAGTGATGTATTTTGTGTACTGGCCTGGAAAGAGAAGGGAAAAAATAAATCCAGTATGAGTGTCACTAGGGACACTGTCAGGTGATCTATTACTTGGCTTTAACAGTTGGAAAGGTAGGAGATGGAAAAAAAACTTTCTCTCACTAATGTTTTTTCTGAGAAACAAAACAGAGTTTTGATTGAACAATTTTAATGGAAAATTGGAAACTCACAAAAAGAAACAGAAAGATTCCACAACAAAACATTGAAATGAGGTTTTATAAAAGTAAATTATTTTATTATCAACAGTTTCCTATTTCAATACTTATAACCCCAAATCCCTCTGAATGAAAAAGTCAAAATGAAAAGCAAAAGAACTCTAATGACCCAAAGTATACTTTTACTGCAAAGTACCTGTTTTTGGAAGAGATAACAGCTACCTTGAACTCTTTTAAGTAAAATACTTCAGGAAATTGCTTTTGAATTGCTATGACAGGTAATATAAATAAAACAATTTCTTCAGCAATGACACTTTCAATATGTGAAATAGCATATGTAAAAGGTATTTGCCTGACAGCACTGTGGTAAATTAGCTGGTCCAATTAACAGCATGGGGCACTTCTACGATTAATTAAAAATCATTATTTTATTTATTGGGTTGGTTTTAAGTATTTGAAAGTGTATGTTGTACTAATGTTAGATTTCTCTAAGTGATAGTGTAACTAAATGGTATTAAGTTTTTTGTTTTCTCTTTTTTTTAGATGTTGATATGGGCACTGTGCTTTTAATTGCTATGCTCCCTAAACAGTCTGTACAGCTCTTATGTTTTGTACAGCTGTTGTAATAGGGAACACAGTAAAACAAGTCTGTAAAAGGTTTTGCATGGAATGATGAGTGACTGCCACAAAAGTATAGTCAGTACAGCTACAAAAAGTTATGTTTATATATGCATGGGAACAGACACATACGCAAATACAGACGTGACAATAAAGACATTTAGGTAGCAGATATCTCAGAAAAGGCATATACATAAATAAGACATTCTTTAATTTAACATGATAAACCATATACAGATAGTACACAAACAGAAAAAGTCTAAAATACCAACAGGCACTGACACTTGACATTTTGAGAGTTTTATAAGACATGCAGATATAAATATGCAGTACTATGGGGAGGTCTGGTCAGTTTTGGAATGTGTTGCACTACTTAATCCCTAATGGGACTGTACTAAGAGCAGCTACTTAATTGTAACATAAATTTAAGCTTTTGTAAAAAAGGACAGCCCCAGCTTCCTCTTTCTGCCTCTAGCCTGGCGTTTCTTGCATTCCTGTGTTTGAGCACCAGCAATTTATGCAGCTTCTCAGATCAAGGAACTGATCCCTCTCAGAATTAATAATTTAGCTTCCTGATCTGGCTTGTCACACGTGCAACTGCTTATACAGACAACAGCTATCTAGGTTCAAGACCAGAATGCTAAATCTGATTAGATAATAGTTAAGAATTCCCATAATTTCAAGCACAGAAAAAGCAGTGAAAGCACTGAAAGTATGCAATTATTTATGTCTAGGCTACAAACTGATAGCGATGTTGCAATGTATTTGTTGTGCTCTTATGGATTAAATAAGCACAAAAAGCAGATATACAATGCAAATTTAATAACTAGGAATTCTAGAAGCTATAGGTAGGAATAACTCAAAGATATCACAGAATCACAGAATTGTATATGTTAGAAAAGACCTTTAAGATCATCGAGTCCAACCGTAAACCTAACACTACCAAGACCACCACTACACCATGTCCCTAAGCACCTCATCCAAACATCTTTTAAATACTTCCAGGGATGGAGACTCAACCACTTCCCTGGGCAGCCTGTTCCAATGCTTGATAACCCTTTCAGTGAAGTAAAATTTCCTAATATCCAATCTAAACCTCCCCTGGTGCAACTTGAGGCCATTCCCTCTCGTCCTATCACTTGTTAGCTGGGAGAAGAGACCAACCCCCCCCTCGCTACAACCTCCTTTCAGGTAGTTGTAGAGAGCAATAAGGTCTCCCCTCAGCCTCCTTTTCTCCAGGCTAAACAACCCCAGTTCCCTCAGCCGCTCCTCATAAGACTTCTGCTCTAGACCCTTCACCAGCTTCGTTGCCCTTCTCTGGACACCCTCCAGCACCTCAATGTCTCTCTTGTAGTGAGGGGCCCAAAACCGAACACAGTATTCGAGGTGCAGCCTCACCAGTGCCAAGTACAGGGGTACAACCACTTCCCTAGTCCTGCTGGCCACGCTATTTTTGATACAAGCCAGGATGCCATTGGCTTTCTTGGCCACCTGAGCACACTGCTGGCTCATATTCAGCTGGCTGTCAACCAACACCCCCAGGTCCTTCTGTGCCTGGCAGCTTTCCAGCCACTCTTCCCCAAGCCTGTAGCGTTGCATGGGGTTGCTGTGGCCCAAGAGCAGGACCTTGCACTTGGCCTTGTTGAACCTCATACAATTGACCTCGGCACATCGATCCAGCCTGTCCAGATCCCTCTGCAGAGCCTTCCTACCCTCAAGCAGCTCAACACACAACTTGGTGTCATCTGCAAACTTACTGAGGGTGCACTCAACCCCTTCGTCTAGATCATTGATAAAGATATTAAAGAGGACTGGCCCCAACACACAGCCCTGGGGAACACCACTTGTGACCAGCCACCAGCTGGAGTAAACTCCATTCACCACCACTCTTTGGGCCCGGCCATCCAGCCAGTTCTTAACCCAGCGAAGAGTACACCCGCCCAAGCCATGAGCAGCCAGTTTCTCCAGGAGAATGCTGTGGGAAACCGTGTCAAAGGCTTTACTGAAGTCAAGATAGACAATATCCACAGCCTTTCCCTCATCTACTAGGTGGGTTACCTCTTTGTAGAAGGAGATCAGATTAGTCAAGCAGGACCTGCCTTTCCTAAACCCATGCTGGTTGGGCTTGATCCCTTGGTTATCCTCTACATGCCATGTGATGGCACTCAGGATCATCTGCTCCATCAGCTTCCCTGGTACCAAGGTCAGGCTGACAGGCCTGTAGTTCCCTGGATGCTTTTTCGGGCCCTTCTTGTAGATGGGTGTCACATTTGCTAATCTCCAGTCAGCAGGGACCTCCCCAGTTAGCCAGGACTGCTGGTAAATGATGGAAAGGGGCTTGGTGAGCACGTCTGCCAGTTCCTTCAGTACTCTCAGGTGGATCTCATCAGGCCCCATAGACTTGTGAGTGTCTAAGTGGTGCAGCAGGTCACTCACCATTTCCCCCTGGATTATGGGGGCTCCATTCTGGTCCCCGTCCCTATCTTCCAACTCCAGGGGCTGGGTACCCAGAGAACAATTTGCCCTACTATTAAAGACTGAGGCAAGGAAGGCATTAAGTACCTCAGCCTTTTCCTCATCCTTTGTCACTATGTTTCCCCCAGCATCCAGTAAAGGATGGAGATTCTCCTTAGCTCTCCTTTTGTTGCTAATGTATTTATAGAAACATTTTTTATTGTCTTTTACCACAGTAGCCAGATTAAGTCCTAGTTGGGCTTTGGCCCTTCTAATTTTCTCCCTGCATAACCTAACAACATCCTTGTAGTTCTGCTGAGTTGCCTGCCCATTCTTCCAAAAGACATAAACCCTCCTTTTTTCCTGAGTTCCAGCCAAAGCTTTCTGTTCAGCCAGGCTGATCTTTTTCCCTGCCAGGTAGTCTTTCGGCACATGGAAATGGCCTGCTCCTGCGCCTTTAAGATCTCCTTCCTGAAGAATGCCCAGCCTTCCTGGACTCCTTTGCCCTTCAGGACTGCCTCCCGGGGGACTCTGTCAACCAGTCTCCTAAAAAGGCCAAAGTCTGCCCTTTGGAAGTCCAAGCTAAGCCCCCTCCTTACTTCTCCAAGAATCGAAAGCACTATAATTTCATGATCACTATGCCAAAGATGGCCTCCAACCATCACATTACCCACAAGTCCTTCTCTGTTTGCAAACAACAGGTCCAGCAGGGCCCCTTCTCTAGTTGGCTCACTCACCAGCTGTGACAGGAAGTTATCTTCCACACACTCCAGGAACCTCCCAGACTCTTTCCTCTCCGTTGTACTGTATTTCCAGCAGACATCTGGTAAGTTTAAGTCCCCCATGAGAACAAGGGCTAGCGATTGTGAGACTTCTCCAGCTGCTTGTAGAATATTTCATCTGCTTCTTCATCCTGGTTGGGTGGCCTATAGCAGACTCCCACCATGATATCTGCCTTGTTGGCCTGTCCCCTGATTCTTACTCAACCCTATCGTCACCACCATTAAGCTCTAGACAATCAAAACACTCCCTAACATACAGACCCACCCCACCACCTCTCCTTCCTTGCCTATCCCTTCTGTAGAGTTTATAGCCATCCATCGCCGCATTCCAGTTATGCGAGTCATCCCACCATGTTTCTGCAATGCGGCACCATGTTATGGCAGTTATAGCACCATGTGGCTTCAAAGTATGGTTATAAACATCAGCAGTGTCCATAATATTCCTGTGAAAATAATGTGCCCAGAAACTTGCTTTAAATGCTAAGGTACATCATACCTACTCAGGAGCGTTCAGTCTGTAAGAGCCAAAATTAGGATTCAGGAGGTCTTGGATATCAGATCTGTATTCATGCCTTTAGAACAGCCAATTCATTAAAGCAAACATATGCAGAGATGAACATTACTACAGGGCTATAGAATTCAGAAAAAAAAAAGCATTAAACAGATTACACATGGTGGTCTTTTGCACCAACATGTCTTCTAGGTAAGTTATTTGTTCTGGCAATGTAAATATGTGCAGGTAGTATGGAAGAAAAAAAGATTGTGGTTTTGCATTAACTAACATATGGACCTTCAGCATTACTGTTCTTGAAAGTAGGAGGGCAGTGTGGTGTACATGAACCTAACCACTCTGAAGTCACATGGCAAAACACTGAGTAGTCATCTATCAGAAAGACCTTTATTAGGTGAGAAAAACATGTCCTTTTGAAAAATGCTAGCCTTAGGATATTTTCTATCCAGCACAGTTCTGTACTACTCCTATACATCAGTGCCTATATTCCAAATACCCAAATGTGCACCAGCCTATCCACAAGTTAAGTACCTATATTGTTTTAAAAAACAGAAATAACTGAAACCATGTCTAAAGATATACATTTTAATTATTTGTCCATATTTTAGTCTCATCTTCCACTTTTAAATCTCTTTCCTCCTTTCATATTCCTGTGTATTGCTAAATGCATCCTCTTCTGTGATAATACCATCACGATTGCAGCAATACTATGAAAAAAGAGGTAAAGGTTAAAAAGTCTTACTATTTGTGTATGGAAACACCTAAAGAGGACTGATCTTTTTTCTACAGATAGTAAAACAGCCTATAAAAAATACTGAAGAAGCTAAAATAGATGAAAAAAATATTTAATGCACACCTGGTATTTGAATGTCTAGAAATATGGCAAAGGAAGATGACTACTGCAGTAGCTGGTGATGATGATGGTCACAGAAAAATGGAAAGAACTCTCAGAACAAAGGTTGGTATGTCAAAAATGTGGTAAAATGTTGGGGAGGAGTTTAAGTTAGTCTACAAGGTCATTTACTTGGTTGAACTGTGAAAGGGTGAAGTAACTTTTAATATGGCACTTGATGTCCCAAGTTAGCACTGCCATTGGTTTCTGAACTCAGTGTTAGAGAATATGAACTCAGTGTTAGAGAATATGAACTGTAAAGCTAAAATTGTTGACAGTTCTTAAATTCATGTGGAGAACATTTCACACATTATCTTGAAAAATGCTCTGCAGTATCTCTGAATGAGAAAATCTTAGGAATGTGGGGCTGACAAGGACCACCTAGGTCACTGAATCCAACCCTGAGAATTAGCAGCATGAGAAATCTTTCCTTCAAATGGGTCCACAAACTGCCTGCTTTACCTGGCCTTTCACTTAATAAGTTGAACACCCAAGCACCACCACTGTTACCTGAGTTTAAGCACAAAAAGTTTCAGTATTACATTGTGACACAGGAAAAAAGCAGGATATCTTAAAGCATTCCCCAGATGACAGTCTCCTGAAATATCAAGGAATGAAGTCAGAAAAAGAATTGCATATACTCCATACCAGCTGTGGTTTCCTTTCAGTAAATTATAAACCCCCAAATAAAGAGAAACCAAAGATTTAAGACAGTCGTTAATGGGGAGACAAAATATTTGTAAATAAAATAAAATAAAATAAAATAAAATAAAATTAAATTAAATTAAATTAAATTAAATTAAAGCTGACATTAAATAAAGCAAAAACTGAAAATGAGCTTGGGAAGTATGAGCTTCCCAGATTGTGTCACATGCATGCACGAAAATGTATTTGACACCTCTCATGAAACCAATACACTGACATTATCTAAATACCTGAACTGGGCATCTTTCAATAAATCCTTTTAGATTGCCATGCCCAATTCCATTAGCAGCAAAAACAATTCTAGAAGTCTAATAGCAGAGACATACTGCTGCCACCAATCACACTGTCACTCTGCTTCCATACAAGTTCTCTGATCAATTCTGCTAATTTTTGTCTTACATTTAAAATATGATACAGACCGATAATTTATACTATTTGATGAAGTACCTATGGTACTGTAGAACACCAGTATAAAAATTTCATATTCTTTAAGCTGGAAATTTCAATTCGCAGATCTAGATACTCTTTGAGGGAATCTGGAGGTGTGACCAAATACAGATTTTTGTTCAGTGACAGAGGAGATTTATTTTAATGTGTGTAAACGAAGAGAAATTCCATTGGCATATTTTTGCCTGGAAAGTAGACAAAAAATTCAATAATTTTAACAAATATCTTAAGTTTGTTTTTTTTCTTTAGGATTCTTCAAGCTAAAATAAAAATGCCTTTTAAAATTTTCAGTCAATGAAAATAGCTCTTGTCATTGTTTTACAGCATTTAGTTCAGAGAACACTGGTGAAGGACTCACATTAGCTCACTTGAGCTGAAATAACATTGTGAAAGAAATAAGCACTGATTTTACCAATATTTACAAACACTGAAATGCTTATCAAAACTGTTGCTAATTAGGACCACAACAATGCATCTAAAACACTCTTTGCTTTTTTTTTTTTTCATAGTTGACACATGGCTAAGAATTCTGTGAGCAAATTAGAAGACAACAAACAAGCAGCTAAGTTACCAGATTTGTGCAGCCAACAGTAGCTACTGTTTTAGAGAACTCAAGTAATTATAGGATAGCCCCATGGCAGCTAGGTTTCAATTCACAAAAGTGACGATGTTGTACATCAGCTGTGGCATGCAGCGAGGGAAAGTTCACTTGCCTCAGGTGTCCTAGAGGTTGTTCATCATTTAGATCACTCTGCAGGTTGGTTAATTCACTATTCACTCTCCAAAGGCCTTCAAGGAGCTATTAGTTCAGGGAAAATTCAACCCCTCTTAAGTTCTTTATGAAAACAAAATCAGTGAGGATAGACAGCTTGGAAGATTTAAAAATTGCCATTTATCAAGTATATTTTATAAAGAAATTAGATTTCAGAAAAGCCTCCCTCTGCATCCTACCAAGTAAGTGTAATAAACTTTCTTTTATGATGGCCTTGGGAGAAAATACTTCACTAATGAAAAGTCATGATTTGTGTATTTTATGTTGCCTTAAGGACATGTCCAGTGCTGTTAAGATTGCTAGTCCCCATCTGAAGAGTTTGGATATCGTTATTCTTGATTTATATGTACCATATATTAATGCTGACTTGGTCTTCAGAGACATTCTTTCATATAGTCAGAGCAGCATTACGTACCTCTTCACTTCTCCAGGCGTTTCCATCAATTAAAAACTTCAGTCAACTCGTGTGTGAAACAGAGAGAATGGGTAAGAGAAATGAAGAGTGGGTAGCAAAGAGCTTCCTGTGTTATGATGTTAACACACTTGACATGTGTTTGCTTTATTATATTTTGTGTTCTACATAACCTTTCTTTTTAACACTCACTGAGGATTTACAATGTGTGGTTTTATTCTTTCCTATAATATTCTGCTTTATGGCCCAAGTGGGAAAAATCTTTAACTGAACTGTTTACATTTCCAACAGAGAGCGCCATGAATGAAGCCGCATGTCTGTTGATTGTTGAGGAAGGGGGACTTACTAGCTCTAGTGTAGTTAATAGAAGAGATGAGCATAGACTCCAGAGACAGACAACCTCAAATATTTGGCAAAAAAAAGAGATAAATCCACTACTCTAAAATTGTATTAATGGTTAGAAATAGACAAACTCAATTGTAGAAGTGCTCTCATCCTCTCAGGCCATTTGTAGCAGTCTTTGTAGATAGTTAGCATGACATGGTCTTAATTGCTTTCTTCCTCCTCAAGGCTGCAACAAATTTCACTGGCTCACTCCCCATCCTTTAGAAGTGCAACCCTTGTTCTGTGAATCACTAAACTAATAAAAGGTTTCTGTCTGGACCTCAAGAATATTGCCTTCATCCAACATTGCCTGATATGATCTCTTTCCACATGTAACCTCTTGTCTGAACAGAACCTTATCTGAACAGAGCTAGGTCATGCAAAATCCACCTTCTGTTTCCAACTTCCAGATAACCCATCTTCCAGAAACTAAACTTGTCATATCCCCTTCTTGTTTTTAAAAGCAAATAGATAAATTCTGACAAGTCAGGTGTCATGAGACAGCAGCAGCTCTCCATCATGTGCCAAGAATACAATGGTTAATCTTATACTGTTCTATGCATTCTGGCCAGTAGATAAACACTTATAAAAGCTGATTGATTTCAGGAATTTTATTATCCCCAGCTGTGAAGTAGGTTTCTAGCTTATGATATTAGCTCTCCTATCTGCTTACACTCCTTTGAACAAAACTTGTATTGCTTTGTAGCAGCTCATCCCTCACATAGTAAAAAAAGAAATCTGTAAGTATTGCTGCTTTTAATAAGGCCACCCCTAGACTATGAACTAATTTTCTGCAATACCAAACTCCTCCAGTCCTTGGTTGGAACCCCTGAGTCATGAAAATATTGTCATTTGTTGACAGAGTTTCATATCATTCTTTCAGAATCTGAATTAAAGTTAGGTAGAAAATACTCTTCTACCTAATATGGTTTCCATCTTTATCACATGTCCAACCTTTGCTTTTCCCATGGCAGGTCTGTATTGTTAGAGTCAACAAATATTTGTTCAACTAAAATATTTTTTTCAGTCATTTGCTTATGCTTCATCACTTCTGGGTTTTGCTGCAGTGTGGAGCAAGAGGGAGCAAGAGGGAGCAAGAGACAAGAAAATTATTTTGCAAATATTTCTTTCAAAATGTGTTGCAAATGTTGTTTTTATTCAAGGGTACACTGCATAAGAGTAGGAGAAATGGTTCTATGTACATCCAAGGAAAAAAAAAATTCTAAGTTCCTTATATATATGTCATTCCTTTAAGACCGATGGGAACTCTGTGTGCATAAGCACTACATGAGCGGACCCTTAAAGCATGCTGAGGAGGAGGCTGTGTAGTCATTTAAAATTCAAACACAGCTTCATCTTGGCCATTAGTCAAGATCAGGCATCTTGGAAGGCTTCCAGTTTCACAAAGTAACTCCTGTGAAAGTCCTTTAAAGCAACTCTGTCTTAGAAAAGATCCAAACAAGTCATGCTTTGATCCATAAATCATCAGAGAAAGTGAAGAATGGCAAGCTTAACTTTATATTTAACAATAGTCTCTGATCTGAAAAATCATATTGGGGTGAATTCAGAAAAACCTCTGCTCTGTCTCAGGATGTGGCCCTTGAAATATCTATTTTATCATTGAGCCAAAAAGACCATTTTTTAAAAAACACAACATAAATATTAAACTATTATAAGTAATGAAAAATAACTTTTGCGTGTGTCTCAGAATTCTCTAAATTCTTCTAAATTTCTAGTTCGCTTTAAATTGTGAACAATTTCCCATGCAAATAAAAATGAGCGTTAAGATTGTAGTATGTAACACATTTGCTAGTTTTGTGAAAGACTGGTTAATCCCACACACTAGTACTATGGTGTAAATGGGATGAAAGGAATTCCTCCTATGCCTTTTACCTGTGTGCTTTTCCTACAGGTCTTCTCTTGAGACAGACAGAAGGCCTCTGTAAGAACTGATCTTTTTTTTCTTCCACATTTGTGGATGCTACTGAGAAACGCACACAGCTTTGACACTGCTCCTCACTGTGATCATGCCAGTCTGCTGGGGTTTTTCACAGTGTTACAAAAAAGGACCTGCTGCAACATACTTTTTCCCAGAGTACTGCAAAATTGCCTTTGTCTTGCCTGTGGCCCTAACTGCAAACTGATCATCTAACTGTGAATCCTAATTTCCCTCTCTTCATTAAAAATAATGATACAGAATTTTTACTGTGCTATTATTCAAGATGGTAGTGCAGAGGAAATTATGTTGGATATATAAGCAAAGTCTGAGAGTTCAGAGGTCTATCTGAAGTCACTTAAGAGCTCTGCACATATTACATGTCTGACATGCAGTTCTTCCTGTGGCTCAGCACACCTATTTTCCACCCATCCAAAGGCTTTTTCATTAAGAGAGAAGGATGGAGGGACCACTATGCCATCCACCTGAATAACCTACATAGCCAAAACTAGCTTTCTGTCTCTACGTGGCAAGATCTTGCTCAACAGATAGGAAGGAGTGACTCACAGGTTGTGCAAATTGTCCTGGTGTGTTATATATAGGGTAGTGGCAAAGCTGCTCGCTCTTCTTTCCCTGGAGCAATGTCCTGAGTATTAGCAAGCATTATATAGTCTCGAAAACCACACGAGAAGTTAGTTCATAAAGAAAGAGGCACATGAACACTTTACTAATCCAGAAAGACCATTAAACCATGTATGAAATATTCCTGCTGAGAACTCAGCTTGCATTTAGTGTCTTCTAATAATAATAATCTTTTTTATGCTGGGTGGCTGAGGAAACGATAGTCGTTTCTCAGTTGAATGGTATAAGTTTGTTATATATTTTTTTCTTCCAAAATCTATTATATTTAGAGCAATGTAATTTTTAAATTGCATAATATGAGGAAAAAAAGGGTTAAAGTACGGCCTCAAATCTCTCACGTGTTTAAATGTATGTCCTAATATGTCTTTTGGAAAGATTTAAAGAACACAATACTGTCCATTCCCTGCTGTGAAAAATACTTTCCTGGACTTTACTGTGGAGAAGCTCTGTATAACTGCTTTCAGTGAACTCAGTGCCATCTGTGGAAGCAGATTCTCAGTGCCATCTGTGGAAGCAAAGGTGAGACAAACTGATATATAAATTGAACCTATATCTTCTCCTGGAATCATATACTGGGAGACAACAGATGACAAGTTGTGCAACAGAGGTAAGGAACCCAATCATCTTGCAGTTTGACAACTGGACTGTGAGTCAAGATCCATTTCTAAGGAATTTTAGTAGCAGAGTCAAAGTCCAAAGCAGAGATGGTCATTCCCTTTCAATTCCTATGTCTTGACTTATTTCCTATTTAAAGGGAGCTTTTGAGTGGTCCTATGGCCTTCCTAAATTCCCTGAAGTAATTTTAGCCCTGCTTCAAGAAAAGCATCCTACTTCAGGATGCTTTTCTTGAAGCATGTACAGAAGTGTGCTCTAACACACTTCTGTACAACAGAGAAAGAACTCAGGAACCCCAGAGAGATACTGGGGAAGTGTCATTTAAGTGTACCACCTAATTTGCTGTGAGCTACTTCATTCCCCTTGCTGTCATCCTGTTTCTGTGACAGCTATGGGTAAAGGGACCTCTCCACACTGTAAGACTGGGCCTGTGTTCACATAAAAATTATTATCCAGTTTACCAAAATCATTACGCAGTTTCATAATGTCTTCTCAGAAAACTTCCTTTCAGCTCTGCATGGGTGACAACTTTCCCCCTCTCCTTGTGTGAGACCCGCAAATGTGATATGAATGCTGAGCTTACTGTTGTTTTGTGCACGCAACTGATGGTCTCTTTGCAACTTCTTTCCAAACAGATAAGACTGGAAAACACACAGATATGGTGTAAGTGACCTGCTCCTTTCTGTTCATTAACAGAGACAGAATCCCAGGCTTTTTTGCTGAAGCTCTGAAGGAGCAGGTTATGAAGCAGCTGTAAATATGATAGGATCCAGTTTCATGCCATTCACCTCTAGTCCTCAGTCAAGGCAGGTGGAAAGTACTGGAGTCTCTTTGCAGCTAGACAATGCAGGTGTGCCCAGCAGCATACTAAATTAGCATGCATGTGTGGACCACAAACCTGTTACAACTATTCTTAAACCAATACTTTCAAATTTGCTGCCTGAACAGCATACCAGTCTGGTTTAAATGTGACCATAAGAGTGCTTTAACTGTATGCTGTACAAGTACCCCATTGCTTATTAATCTGATTTTTTTTTTTCCTTTTTCTTTCCTAATAAGTGTCACCAATGTCATTCTGGGTAAAATTGGAACTGGACAACAGAAACCTCATTTACAATATTCTCTGCACATATATTGAACCCACATACCTCTGGTGGAACAAAAAAGTCCAGTGAGTTGTGTGGGACGTGACAGTGATTTTTTTCCTTTGCATAAAATAAAGATTGTGTGTCATATAGAAGGTTTCTGCAAAACTGACAAAGAGATGCAAAAATATTATTTTAGTTTTAGTTTTAAGTATTGAACCTCCTATAAATGATAAAGAGCAGGTAAATTCAGGTACAAATTAGAAGCATCATTTAGAAGAAATGTTGACAACTAACTAATATTGAAATAGCTGGAGGTGGATTTCAGTTGCTGCTCAACAGCTTCTATCCTTTACTGGTCTCAGCTAAAAAAAAAGACCATGTAAAAATAATAATAATAATAAACCAAATCAAAACAAAAAAACCCAAGGACTGTATCTCTAGATAAATTAAAAACAAACAAACAAACAAACAAACAACCCCAGTCAGTTGCTTTCTTGTGGTATGAAATTTAAGGTGCACAACTATAGGAAAACCTTAAATAGAATCTTTTCCTAATTCGTTCAAAAGCCACTGCACTAATATCTAATTTTTGAATTGTGCATACATTTTCAAGTTTAAGTGGAGAAATACCTCTCACAAAGAAAAACTAACTACAGACATTGCATCACCCTTCTTCTCTGCCCATTCAGCACTGAATTTAAACATTGTCTAATATCCTACACAGATTGGTGGCTCCACATCACATTGGTTTTATAAGTTTTATGGCATACCCATGGGTATAAGAGCCAAGCAGATTCAAAACTTCAAAGCACAACTTTGAAAGCATTAAGTTTCAAATAGTTCTTAGTCAAGCAATATATACTTTTAGTTTCTTTCCTGCTCATATGCTTTCATGTCACTCCCAAGTTTCTATGATTTTCAGGTTCACCCAGTCCCCAGTAATCATGAATATGCAAAACTGCACTCCAGTTTAACATCTGCTGAAATCAACAACCTGATAAAGTCATACAGTAACAAAATACATTTGAATAAAATTTGAAAAAAAAAGTTACAGGGGATCTTCTTGCTTATGCTTATATTCTGTGGGTGAGATATATTGATGTTATTGCTGACAGATGAATAGCTAACTCTTTTTTAAAGTATCTCTGATGAGAGATACTCCAGTCTTCCAAGTAATCTGTTCCAGTGCCTTGTCTCTAACCTGAATTATTCTTGTTGAAATTTAAGACTATTATTTCTTTTCTTCTCCATATCTGCAATGGAGAACAGATTATTTCTGATGAGTATTTACAGGACTGGGACAGATGGTATCTTTGTATCTTCTTGTTTTGCATGTTATGCTCCTTTCAGGAGAGGGATTAACTCAGATACTTATCTGGAGACAGAAGAGACATGTTTCTTCCCAGGAAGCAGCTGAATCTGGCAGAGAGCAGGGCTCCTGGAAACTGCATGCTGTGGCAAGCAGAAGAAGGGAGTGAGGAAGTCACTCGAAAGATTTAGAAGTCTGCAGGTGGAAGAGAACCTGAGCTGCTGCAAAGAAACAGGGAGCAGACAGGAAATTTTCAGAGGTGTTGGAGAGGGAGCACAGGGAACTGGGCACGATTTGCTGTGACTTAGTCACTGAGCAGGCTGGAAGTAAAGAAACAGTGGGTTGGGAGAGACAGTGCTGCATATAGATCCTTTATATTTCTAATCTGTCTGTATTTTAAAAGCTAGGAATTCTAGTTAATAGTTTAATAATGCCTGTTTTTTGTGAGTTCAAGAACAATTCGTTCTTCTTTGGGGATTTCACTATAAAGAAAGGAGTAGGCACAGACTCATTCCAAAAGCCTGACTGACTTAGGGGCCTGCCTGAGGAGCTTCTTTAATTTCTACCATATTTGCTGCTGTCTTATGTTTTCCATAAGATAAATATATGCGCACCTTTCCTGAAGTGCAACATGTAAAACTGTGTATGCTATTCCAGCTGAGGCCTCCCCAATGTGCATAAAGTAGGAGGATGTGTAAACATCAGAATTATTACACAGATACAAATAATGTGATCAGTAGTCCATAAGTCTGTTCATAAATTTTTGTGAGATGTTTGTTTTTATTGTAAAAGCATAATGTCAGTATTGGCAGTTAGTCATCTTCCAAAAAACCCAGATCCTTTCTTGGAGAATTATCAAGTTCTAGACGTTTTATATCCTATGTCAGTACAGCTGGTTATATCTGTCCAGTGTAGTATTTTGTACTTCCACCATTTAATCTATTCCTATTTCTATATCTATACCTATTTATTCCAGCATCCAGGTAAATAACGATAACCCAGAAATGAGTCAGTCAAGGCAGGCTCCTTTTTGCCAATGGATCAGCTCTGTTCCAGGAAAATTAACCAGTCAGGTTTGCATATTACAGTGGTTCTGTCTTTACTCTTTTTCTGTGGTTTGCTCATGCGGATGTCATATGAAATAGCATCTAAAGCCACCATGACGTCATAAGTTGCCTATTCTTTTCTGAATTTAAGGCTACTAAATGTCACTGACCAATCAGTGCCAGTGACATCTGGGCCACCCGCACACTTTGGAAATTACTGCACGCCAGTTATAGGCTCTTATAATTTTCAGCCATCCAGGGTGTTATTGCTCAGATGCTAACCTCAGCTGTCTGCTTCAAAACCTGTTCCCAATATATTCCTTTCAGGGAACAGTTTGCCTAGCCACATCTAATTTCCCTTTTCAAGTATTTGGTTATTCCTATCACATTGTGTCATGTGTTCTTCTCCTGCTATTGTCATTTCACTTATGTCTGACACGAATTTCTTAGTTTGCTCAAACCTATATTCACCCACCAACATGCAGCCAATCATTAGTAATATCAGGTAACACAGTCCTCCTTTAACCTCTGCCTATCCTATATGATAATGACAAATTTTTGTGTCTTCAATATCCAAATTTGTTTCTTGCCCATACTTAACTGCTTGATTTTTTTACTCACTTCATCACATAGATGTAAGGATTTCACCAGATAAATAAAATAGCTGTTCTTAAGTAATACACGTACCTCACATTTAGCTTTCCTCTGCACAACAACTAAATCATATACACATTAATTCCTGTTTTTCAAGCTTTTATATGTAATGTAGCACTGTAAGCTCTAGATTTGGCCCATATAGCACTGCTTCATCCTTGCTTCCTAGCTTACATGTGACATCTATTAATGCTCTCCTATTCAAAGGCCTGTTACCCTGTCGGAAGAGGAAAACAGACTGGTCTGATAGGGTTTGTTCTTGACAAACCTACATAGACTTTCATTCATCTCCTTGTCGTCTGCACACTGTTTAAAAGTAGTTTGGGGTTTTTTGCTTTTAAAAAATCTTTTTTATTCTGAGGAATGAAGTCAAACTAACTGCTGTATAATTCTTCACCTTCTTCTTTTCTCTTCTTTTATGTACAGGGTTTTTTTTTCAAGTCATTTGGTACCATAGCTATCTTCCAAGAGTTCTCAAAGATAACCACTAAGAGTTTTTTGATTGCATCAGCCAGTATCCTAGGATGAAGTTCATCAGATCACATTGATTTAACTTATCTAAGTGCTCTGCAACTCATGTCTTTCCTATTCCACGTTGAGATCTTCCCCTTTTGTTGCTGATATTAATTATGCTAGACACTTCTCCTTAATGGATGTTTTTACTGCAGATTGATGCAAAAAAAGCTATTAAAAGCTTCAGCCTTCTCTGTGTTATCTGTGCATAGCTTTCCTTTTTGATTAGTAGCAGAACAATGCTTTCTTTGGTCTTCCTCTTATACTTAGAAACTGATTTCTTGTCATTCTTATGCCTTTGCTAATTGCATCTCATTTGTGTCTTGACCTTTCAATTTTTTTCTTCTACACCTAGGCTTTATTTTTGTCCTCAGTAATCTGTCCTAATTTTTTAGTTTCTAAATGCTTTCTTCTTATATTTGAGGCCAATGAAGAACTCATAGTTTAACCAAGCTGATCTCCTGCTAAACTTTCTATATTTTTCTGATTTTATACTTATGCTCTCAGTATTACTTCTTTGAAGAATTGACAGTTTTTCCTAAACGTCCTTTTTCCTTAGTCTTCCTACTAAAAGAAATACTCACTACCAAATTCACAAGCTTATTGAAGTTTATCTTTATGAGTAGATCAGTCTTCACAGTCCAAGGTGACTCAGGAAGAGTACTGGGTAACCATTTGTGACCTAGTAATATTTATATTATGTTTTATTACTTGACAATGAAAATATTAGAAATAATGTTTCTTAAATGTCCTGCATCTAATTCAAACGACATCTTTACTATGCTTTTCTTTTTTATTCCAGTTATTTTTACTGCCATGATTTTATTCTCTTTCTATGAAGTACCAAAACCATTAAATAAACTTATATTTTTTAAAATGGATGTCATCAACTAGGAAAATCCATACTGTTTTCCAACTTCTTTTTCATAAGGTATGTGAACAAATATTCTGCCATGGGGAGACTTGACATCAGTTGTGAGGACAGAGATGTGTTATTGCAAAAAAAAAAAAAAAATTGCCTTTGGTTCCTTTTAGAATTTTTTTTTATTATATTTGGTCTATAAAATTCTACATTCATTTCCAGACATGGATATCTGAGACAACAATTGCCCAACTGTTTGCTTGTGATCAACTTTGTTAGAAGGCTGACATATATGTGTAATGGAAATAAATCACACATAATTCTATCCAAATTTGTGGTACTAATGTCTTGAGTCTGTGCTATATGCTTCTGCATATCCAGCCTGGTGCAACTTGAGGCCATTGCCTCTCGTCCTATCACTTGTTACCTGGGAGAACAGACCGACCCCCACCTCTCTACAGCCTCCTTTCAGGTAGTTGTAGAGAGCAATAAGGTCTCCCCTCAGCCTCCTTTTCTCCAGGCTAAACAACCCCAGTTCCCTCAGCCGCTCCTCATAAGACTTCTGCTCTAGACCCTTCACCAGCTTCGTCGCCCTTCTCTGGACACCCTCCAGCACCTCAATGTCTCTCTTGTAGTGAGGGGCCCAAAACTGAACACAGTATTCGAGGTGCGGCCTCACCAGTGCCAAGTACAGGGGCACAACCACTTCCCTAGTCCTGCTGGCCACGCTATTTTTGACACAAGCCAGGATGCCATTGGCCTTCTTGGCCACCTGGGCACACTGCTGGCTCATATTCAGGCGGCTGTCAACCAACACCCCCAGGTCCTTTTCTGCCGTGCAGCTTTCCAGCCACTCTTCCCCAAGCCTGTAGCGTTGCATGGGGTTGTTGTGGCCCAAGGGCAGGACCTTGCACTTGGCCTTGTTGAACCTCATACAGTTGGCCTCAGCCCATCAATCCAGCCTGTCCAGATCCCTCTGCAGAGCCTTCCTAGCCTCAAGCAGCTCAACACTCCCGCCCAGCTTGGTGTCATCTGCAAACTTACTGAGAGTGCACTCAATCCCCTTGTCCAGGTCCCCAGTCAACTGGGACCTCCCCAGTTAGCCAGGACTGCTGGTAAATGATGGAAAGGGGCTTGGTGAGCACATCTGCCAGTTCCTTCAGTACTCTCGTGTGGATCTCATCAGGTCCCATGGATTTTTTAGTGTCTAAGTGGTGCAGCAGGTCACTCACCATTTCCCCCTGGATTATGGGGGCTCCATTCTGGTCCCCGTCCCTATCTTCCAGCTCCAGGGGCTGGGTACCCAGAGAACAATTGGTCCTACTATTAAAGACTGAGGCAAGGAAGGCATTAAGTACCTCAGCCTTTTCCTCATCCTTGGTCACTGTGTTCCCTCCCCCGTCTACTAGGGGCTGGAGATTCTCCTTAGCTCTCCTTTTGCTGCTAATGTATTTGAAGAAGTATTTTTTGTTGTCTTTTACAGCAGCAGCCAGATTGAGCTCTAGCTCAGCTTTGGCCCTTCTAATTTTCTCCCTGCACAGCCTCGCTACACCTTTGTAGTCCTCTTGACTTGCCTGCCCCTTCTTCCAGAGTTCTAGCCAAAGCTCTCTATTCAGCCAGGCCGGTCTTCTTCCCCGCCGGCTCATCTTTCGGCACCTGGGGACAGCCCGCTCTTCTGCCTTTAGGACTTCCTCCTTAAAGAATGTCCAGCCTTCCTGGACTCCTTTGCCCTTTAGGGCTGCCTCCCAGGGGACTCTCTCGACCAGTCTCCTCAACAGGCCAAAGTCCGCCCTCCAGAAGTCTAAGGTGGCAGTTTTGCTGACCCCCCTTGCCGCTTCTCCATGTATCAAAAACTCTATAATTTCGTGATCACTCTGCCCAAGACGGCCTCCAACCATCACATGCCTCACAAGTCCTTCTCTGTTGGTGAACAAGAGGTCCAGCGGGGCACCTTCCCTCGTTGGCTCACTCACCAGCTGTGTCAGGAAGTTCTCTGCCACACACTCCAGGAACCTCCTAGACTGTTTCCCCTCTGCTGTATTGTATTTCCAGCAGACATCCGGTAGGTTGAAGTCCCCCACAAGAACAAGGGCTAGCAATTGTGAGGCTTCTCCCAGCTGCTTATGGAATAGTTCGTCAGTCTCCTCATCCTGGTTGGGTGGTCTGTAACAGACTCCCACCACAATATCTGCCTTGTTGGCCTTCCCCCTGATTCTTACCCATAGACACTCCACCCTATCACCACCATCATCGAGCTCTGAACTACCCAGACACTCCCTAACATACAGGGCTACCCCACCGCCTCTCCTGCCTCGCCTATCCCTCCTGAAGAGTTTATAGCCATCCATCGCCGCACTCCAGTTGTGCGAGTCATCCCACCATGTTTCCGTGATGGCAACCATATCATAGTTTTCCTGATGTACAATGGCTTCCAACTCCTCCTGCTTGTTGCCCATGCTGCGTGCATTGATGTAGAGGCACTTCAGCTGGGCTGTCATCCGTGTCTCCTTCATAGAAGAACACCCCTTGTGTGCTTTGAAAATGCTGTTTCACTGGCATTTCCCTCTTGGCTCCTATTGCCTCAGTATCCCCTGGCTCAACTCTGTTCGACTTTGGCTGTGCCCCAGCGTACCCTGCACATCTCAGAGACACAGGCCGAGTGCCGTGGCACTCCCTCTAACCGTGGCACGTCGTCCCTCAGCTTCTCTCGGGCAAGCCTGATATTATCCCCCTCCCCCTTCAAGTCTAGTTTAAAGCTCTGTCGATGAGCCCCTCAAGTTCCTGAGCAAAGATTCTCTTTCGCCTTTGAGAAAGATGAATCCCATCAGACGCCAGCAAACCTGGTGCTGTGTAGGCCATCCCGTTGTCAAAAAAACCAAATCCGTGGCAATGACACCAGCCACGGAGCCATGAGTTGATAGATTGGGTGTCTCTGTTCCTTCTAGTGTCACTGCCCACAACTGGAAGGAGAGAGGAGAAAATATCCTGTGCTCTGGAGTCTCTTACTAGCTGTCCCAAGGCCCTGAAGTCTCTTTTGATTGCCCTAGGACTTCGTGTTGCAGCTTCAAGGACTTCGTGTTGCAGCTTCAAATTGCTTGCAAGAGGAGAAAAAATCTGGAATGAAAACATTCATTTTAGTGGACGCCTCATGTTACCATACACACAAAGAGATTAGGCCCACTTAGAAAATCCTAAGAACCATTAAGTAGTCAAGGTGTTGCATTTGTTTGTATATGCTTACGACCTATTCTTGAAAGCAGGTGTCTGTGAGAAAACAAGGGTATATAGAGGGCGATCAGTAGCACAAGAGCTACATTTGTCTGATGTAAGTTCGGAGTCAATCAAAGAAAAGAGGGAAGGGAAAGAAATGTGTAAGTACAGGGGATGGAATTAGGGCTGTGTAACTAGTAGTTAAGTGTTTTAACATAAGGCATGTGGTGCAGCTTTTCAAAGCTCTTGAGAAAACAAGGAATACTTAGCTTCTGGTTCAACTTATTGAAATCTTTTGTTTGTTAAGACTTCTGTGTGCACAAAGGGATTATAGGAGTCTGAGAACACATAGATACTGTCATTTCCTCAAGCCACGGAAACTCCAGGGGAAACCTAAATGCTTGGGTACAATGTGACCTTTCTCTGGAAACTGAGGAAATCATCCCTGTGAGGACTGGGCAGCTGTCACCATGGTTTCACCTAGAAAATAGCACAAACAGGAGTAGAAGCATTTTGTATGTGATATTTTTACAAGAGCAATGATGTCAAGGGCACTAATTGCTACCTTCATCCAGGAAAACAGGTGAGAGTGTGATGTTTCTTGGCAATGGGGCCTTCAGTTGAGGAAGAAAAGATATCCTTCCAGAAGGACGGTTTTTTTAGACAGCATTGAACATGTGAAACATGGCGAATTTTTGTCAGGGGACTAGACCTAATTTTTCCCAAGGTTCATTTAATGGAGGTTATGAGGAGCCTCAGTATCCACCTCTTTCATCTGCCAATCTGCTCCGTTTATGCCATATTACTTGATAATGCAGGTGTAGTCCTAAAGAGGCAACAATATCTGATGGGAGGTGAGGGGGCTGAAAGGGTATAGGGTGGTAGTAGATTGGGAGAACTAGTGTTGTCAGCTGCCATGACTGCACTCAGGAAACCTCATTTATCCGTTCTTAATTACATCTAAAATTAGTTTGGTATTTCTGACATACATTTAACTGTTCTGAAAGTGCAGGTACCTGCATGAGACATTCCCAGTCACACGGCTGCAGCACCTGATCGAAGGAAACTCTTCCTCCATGTTTTTGAGGCCTCAGGGACTATCCAAAGTGACATATCTGAATCACTTCAGCTTTTGTGTCAATCAGAATCAATTAACACCTCTTCCACCTCATCACAGAGCACAGCTCCACACCAAGTGCTGCAAACCTTGTTTTTCAGTTGTGTATGGAAAATAAATTAAGAACTGATTGGCTAAAGTAATACATTGCTCTGCCTTGAAACATGAAAGCAGCACTGAATATATTCATATTAGTGAGAGGAATGTTTTAAGGGAATCTCATGAGCTCTTTATGAGAAAGCTCTCATTTGAAGATTTTGTCCATCAATAGGTCTGATTATTTTATGGTTAATTAACATGGCATAAGTGACAGTTAAAATTTAAAACCGCTTATGTTTAACAGCACTAGGATAAAAAAATAGCATTCCTAAATTAAAATTTAAAACTGATATTAGTGTTGAGAAAAGAATATTTCAAATAGCTGAGAACTGGCATGTATCACTGTCAAAAGGGAAACAAATGCTGAAATATAGTCCCATTGATTAATTTATAATTTATAAATTTAGTTTTAAACTGAAAAAGAAAAATAAACTTCTTACTATTTGCCACTGAAAACTTGTTCCTCACCTTAGTTCTAGTAACTTATAGCGGAATGGTTCCAAACAGTGGATAGGATGAATATTATCTTTACATAAATATTTTAATATCTCTTAATGCTTAAATTTTCATAGGTCTGTGGAAAATAAACAAAACCACAGGCATACTAAACAAAATACTTTTCTTATTTAATTGCAATGAGACACTTCAGTATAATAAACATTGAGTCTTTCGGTTGTGATGTTCTAATCAATAAGCAATTCTAATACATTCCTTCCTATCATTGCTAGTTTTGCTCTACAGGAGTAAAGCACAACACTTAGTAATGCATAGTGGAGTTAGAAATTGTGTTACATTGTATTCTTTTGTACTAAAAATAATCTTCCTTACCTTCACTGCTTAGCTATTATGAATTTTAACTTCTTGATTTTGTGGAAGATACCTCAGTGTTGTATGTTTTTGGCTAAAGATTAATGCAGATTTTATTTCAATTCTCTAGCTAACTTTGCACTTCTAGGAATAGTGTTATGTGGTGCAAAATATTTATATATGATACAGGGAAAACAACTTTGCATTAGAAAAATAAAAATAGCTAACACGTGATAAACAACCTTATCAAATACCTCTCTAGTAAATCCTGTTACTCTGAAAACATTTTACAATCACTTTGAGCTTGTTCCTCACAAATCATACCCTCCAAAAAAAGACTTGGTCAAAAGATATAAGGTTGGGCTATAAAAACAGGCTTTTTTCTTAGGATGTGATTGGTTCTTACCTCCCCTACCAACAATTCTCTTCCAGAAAAACTTAAATACTCTTCAACCAGCAATCTCATATGTTATAACTGTACCTGATTATTCTCTTTGTGTGTGTGTTTGTGTTTGAATAACAGGCTGGTACTAAGGATTAAGAACAGTAAAAATTTATTTTAGTCATATAAAATGACTGTTAAGTTCTGCCTAAGAATGAGAAAGTTGCATCCTTTGCTCTTTTTTTTTTTTTAATAGCTCAAAACTTCATTCATAATGAAGTTTGAATTGATTATGTTTATGAAAATCAGGGATTACAATGTGTTTGAGAAGGCGTTATTGAAGACAAGATTTTTTTTCCTCATTGCTGACAGAGCCAGTAGGGTCATAGCAACAATGACTGCAGCATATTTGTTACACTCGTATAATCAAGGTGCCTATAAGGATTTTGTTCCATGGCAATTTCCATGATAAATCTCCTGTGTATACCAGCCCTTGCAAAATGGGACGAACCTGGTTTTCTCTTGGACATGAAGTGGGGCTCATTAAATATGAAAAAAAAAAGAGAAAATATGACTCTTCAGCAGCCATTTAAGATTTTTTACTCAAAAAAAATGTTTCTGTTCAGAAATATATATTGTGATTAGAAATACTTTTCTAGTTACTTGCAGGGTTCATCTTGTGTCCTGCTTCTTTTCTAGCAGCTGGCTTCATGGAGTTAAATCTCCTGTGATAAACTGTTCCTTTCTGTTGCTGAGCATTTCTGCACTGTAAGTCCTACTGTCTTCTCACAAATTGGAAAATACAACCTGGATGACATAAAGTCATAGGGAGAAAAAAGGGGACTGAAGCAGCTGTACATGATATCTGAATGTTTTATTTCATGCATTTTCTTTGTTTGTGTTTTTCGTGCTTTTTCATCATTTGTGTTCATGTTTCTGATGAAACAGACATTTTCCATGAGGCAAACTTGCTGTGAATGAGGTTGGAGAGGGTGTGAAGAGCAACAACTGCTAAAAATCCTGGATTTTCAGCAAAAAGCAGTTGATAGAAAAACCTTGGAAATACCCCAATTTTTTTCTTGGAAAGCAATTGCTTGGCATGGAAATAAGACAAAATCAGTCTTTGAAATGCTGCTTTTACAAAATAAGGTCTTATAAAAGAAGAACTGACATTTAACTTTATGAGTTATGAGTAATTCCGGCTGAGATAAAAGGATTCTGTTTTCCCCTCATATTCTCAGTTCTGGAGTTTGTTAAATCTATCTGTATTGTAAATAATGTTCACAAAAGTATGATTGTTTTGAAAGTTTTTATATTTGTCTATCTTTTTTCTTTTGATGAGTAATGATTGCATTGTTTTTCAGTCTTTAGTTGTCACCAGAGTATGCTTACATTATCATAATTTAAGTATGGAAAAACAAGGTTTTGTTCTTCCTGAGTTTGAGAGTCCATTGATCAAGCTACCTACTCCAACTGGTCTGGAAATTCTTTGCAAAATTTTCTTTACCTGATGTCTCTTTTCCAGGTTGCTGATGACAAAGGCTTTCAAATTGTGGCTGGCATTAAAATGATGGCTGAAAGGATAGGACCAACAATTTTTTCTAAGAATTTTGATCATTTAATTTATGCTCTTAGTATTTCATAAGTTAATGAGCTATCACAAAATATCTGGTACATATTGGTATGAGCTGTGTATTTAACCCTTGCAGGTAAGTCTGAATTATTTGGAAGAAAATTTACTTTTCATGGTCTTGACAGGACTTTTTTAGACACCAGGAACTTTGGGTCTTCATGGCAAACAAAATAGCTATTTACAATAAAGGAATAAGGGGTAACATTCTATTTGAATTAAAATAGAATTGATTCCTGGATGAGACAATTATTTAAATCTCCCAGAAATTTGACAAAGAGAGGGAAAACTGACCATCTGGAATTTCTGAAATTATCAATAACAAAAAAAAATATTTTAATCAGTAAAGAATACAATAGTTAATAGTTATACTGGAAAATAAAACAGGTGAATATCAACTTTTTTCTCCTAAAATGAAGTTATTTCTTTTTTAGCTGTGTAGTTTGTGTATTTCTATTTTTCTACACACCATTAGAAACTCTAAAGGAAAAATAGATTGCATAGAATGAAGAAATGAGAAGGGGATATTGACACAATTTGCTTCCTTAAAATACAGTGAAATACAAGGCATTACTATAGCATTATGATAGTAGTTATGGTATTAGCCTGAGGATCCCATAATATTGATATCTGAAGTACCAAATGGGGGGAAGAGCTGAAAAACAATGTGAAATTGAAATGAAAATATGTTAATCCTCACTATCATCTGTGAGTTCTGAGTGAGTCAATAATGAAAGTGGTCGTAGATAAAATATTTCTCTCCATTTAAAAAAGATGCTATGCGAGAGCAAATACTCTAGAAATACATATACATATGAGAGCTTAATTAGTACAAAATTTTAAAATATTTTGTTCTAGATAAATGTGATGGGTGGACTTTGGCTGGCTGCCAGGTGCCCACCAAGCTACTCCATTACTCCCCTTTCATCAGCAGGACAGGGGGAGAAAATACAATGAAAAGCTCATGGGTCAAGATAAGGACAGGGAGATCACTTACCAATTGCTGTCATGGGCAAAACAGACTCACCTTGGGGAAATTAATTTAATTTATTGCCAATTAATTGTAACAGAGTAGGATAGTGAGAAATAAAATAAAACTAAAAACACCTTCCCCCTGCCTCTCCCTTCTTCCCAGGCTCAACTTCACTCCTAATTCTTCTACCTCCTTCCCCCAAGTGGCACAGGGGGATGGGGAATGGGGGTTGTGGTCAGTCCATGAAGCTTTTTCTCTGCTGCTCCTTCCTCCTCACGCTTTTCTCCTGCTCCAGTGTGGGTCCCTCCTACAGGATACAGTCCTTAGAGAATTTTTCCAATATGAGTCCTTCCCACGGGCTGCTGTTCTTCAAGAACTGCTCCAGCATGGGTCCTTTTCATGGGGTGCAGTCCTTCAGGAACAGACTACTCCAGCATGGGTCCCCCATGGGGTCACAGGTCCTGCCAACAAACCTGCTTCTGTGGACTCCTCTCCATGGGGCCACAGGTCCTGCCAGGAGCCTGCTCCAGTGTGGGCTTCCCATGGGGTCACAACCTCCTTCGGGCATCCACCTGCTACAGCGTGGGGTCCTCCATGGCCTGCAGGTGGATATCTGCTCCACCATTAACCTCGATGGGCTGCAGGGGGACAGCCTGCTTCACTGTGGTCTTCTCCATAGGCTGCCGGGAAATCTCTGCTCTGGTGCCTGGAGCACCTCCTCCCCCTCCTTATTCATTGACCTTTTGTGTCTGTGGAGTTGTTTCTGTCACATCTCCTAACTCCTGTCTCCCAGCTGTTGCGCAGCATTTTTTCCCCTTTCTTAAATACGTTGTCACTGAGGCGCTACCACCGTCGCTGATTTGCTCAGCTTTGGCCAGTAAGAGGTCCCTCTTGGAGCCTCCTGGAACTGGCTCTGTCCAACATGGCGGCAGTTTCTGGTATCTTCTCACAGAGGCCACCCCTGCAGCCCCCCAGGCCCCCCGCTACCAAAACCTTGCCACACAAACCCAATACCATAAATTATTTAAATAAATGCTTTCTTTCTCAGTGGTGAAGACCTTCCATATATCTTCCCTTATAGGCACTAAAATGATTGTTAGACAGTTGTTTGTCACAAAATACTGTGATTTTTCTACCAATGTAATCTTCATAGCAAACCAGCATGGAGAAGGAAATCCATGTTCAAATGTAAATATACATTTGGAGAGAAATTTGCTTTTGAACCTGAGTTGTTTCATTTAAAAATTTTAAAGTTCAGGACTTTAAGTTTTGCAGCTATTGTAGTAATTTAAGTCTTTCTGCTTTGTATCACTGGTGCCTATTAATAGCATGCCAAACACATTTACAGATAGTGCTTAAAGCTGACCATCTCTATTCCCCAGAATAAAGAACATGATGACTGTCATCTATGATATAACACATGAATTTAAGAGTTAATAGATTAATATATGACAAAATGTAATTTTTGCCTGTCCCATAAGGAAAATGTATTTTCCAGGTGTATTTATAACTATAATATTGCTGTAGTATTGCTGTTTCTATACAAGCCTTCTCCTCTAAACTTTATTGATAATGTTATAAAAACATTCCACCTGTGATCCATCTTGCTTAGACTGCCATTCTTATCCATTACTAGTAACTTACAGGTATAGTAAGTTAAAACATATTGCTAAGGAAAAGGTCAGCGGTGCTATCTGACATAACATTTTCTTTGTGGTTTCTGAATTTTTTTTTCACCCTATAAAAGTTGTGTTTCAGTTTGCTGAACATATTGTACATACACATCGTAGATTCAGTCTTACTGTCAGTTGCTCAGGTATAATTGACAGCTGAAAAGTACCATAAACAGGCCTTAAAGTATTTTGTAGTGTAGATTATGTTTTTAAGATGCGGGTATTTAAGTGGGAGCTGTGATAACTCTGGGACAGACAAGTTCATCCTTTCTTTTTTATTTTTTGGTTCTGCTTCATTATTTCTGCTCTCCCAGTTATAGGTGTTACAGCTTATTATTTTAACACCTAGTCCATGGCAATTTAACTGTATTTCTAATTGTGAGATGAAATAGCATTCAATCAGTGTATTTTCTTTGTCATGACAGCTATGGTTGAGAAGGCACTCATCAGCTGTTAGTTTCAAATGCTTATAACTTTGAAGGAGTTACCCTGTGGCTTGACATTTTATACACTCATTGTTAGCTCCCAGCTAAGGTTGCTCAAAATTGTGATGAGTTAGAATACCTTTTTGCTTAGATTATTTTCATTAGCTTACACACTTTAAAGCCTTTCTTCCTTTTAAGCTCATACACACTAGAACATAAAAGATAATAAATTTGCTATAGTTTTAGCCTCTGATAGACAAGGTATTTTTCCTACATGTAGAAATACTAGACTTAAAGGAGAGAGGATGGTTGTAATGCACTTTAGTGGATGAATGATTATAATCGAATGGGAAAAGAAATAAGGATTCAAATAAAATTGCAGGAAAGAGGAGAGAAACCACTATTTACCTGTGCAGGAATGTAAAAAAATAGAACAGAAAAAATAATCTCCTGCTGCTGAGGTTATAAGGACTAAGAAAAAGCAGGCTGACAATACAGCCATTTTAAATATTGCTCTGATTGAGTAGCTGGATGATCAAGTAGGTGTACACAGACAGAATCATTACGAATGGTACAAGGTGTGAGGAAGGGAAGCAGAACTGTGAAGGCAAGAAAGCAAATGGGAGACTTCTTTCGCTGAGTTAAATCACATGACACCCATTGCTTTGCATTCGTGCTCCCTCTCATTAACTTTAATGTATATATTTTGGAAAAAGTAATATGAGCTAGAAAGTAGTGACAACTCCATTTTAAATTTGGGGAAATAAATCAGACAAAGGTAAGTAACCTGAGCTTTCTGAATTCTGCCTGAATCTGAGAAACTCCTTCAAAGTCTTTGTCTCATCCCATAAGCATTTTATTTCCTGAGCTTTTACGGGAAAAGCTTCCTGAATGCCTAAGTAGCCTTCTTCACCATGCAAAAGCGCAAGGTGTTGGCAGTGTGAATCAGTGCACTACTTTTTTTTGTTAAACAGGCCGGTGCAATCAGCATTCAAAGAATGTAAGCAAAAGGGAGAAAAGTGTTTGTAGCCTATAGCCAGATGTGAACCAAGATGCTGTTCAGTGAGAGGGAAGATGAAGTTATGAAACCTCACAGGTTAAGAGCGGGGCTGAGCCTGAGTGTTTTCTGTATTTTAGGAGAGCAGTTTAACAAATTTTTGCCAAGCTTGAAAGAAAGGAGTACTCTATGAAAAAGGCTATTAGTACCTAACTCTGGGACCAGATTTTGGAATATGAATCTCAAGTGCAGTTAGAGTACTGACCTTGTAAAGAGGTAATTCTGGAGATATTTTTTCTTTCTATGCTCTTTCCTATTTTAACGGCACTGTATTCTAGAACTGTTGAATACTTTTCAGTTATCTAATTCTTCCCAGACACTACACAGATTTTTTGATACTCTGTTCAGAGCATTGACTAGTCTTTGGGCCAAAGCCTTATAGTTGGTTACTGATATATTTGGAACAAAAGTATGCGTTCTGGATATAATTCTTCAACTTCTTTTAGAAAGAAGCTTGTTTCAAAGCAAAATATACAATCCAAATCCAATTCTGTAATGTTCTTTTCAATTTCTAGAAACAGACTTTATCTAGCACTTATGTTACTTGTATGTAAAGAAGTATCATTAGGAACTGGTCTCTGAAAGTCTGACTTCTTTTCTCTTCAGTCTGACCTTGAATTTAAATGCTATTTTTCTACAAGCAACTTATATTTTGTGAAGTTAAAGCTAGAAATTAGACCTTTATTCCAAGAGTATTCTAACAGATGCAGCTGACTCTCTCTTAACTTAGCTAGCCTCCAGCTGATTCCTTCTGTCATTTCTAATGTCTCACTGAAATACCCTGCAAGATGAAGGAAACAGCCGAGTTACAGCAATATCTGTGACAGACAGTAGCCAGAAAACAGATGTCAGGTGTAACCTCTTCACTGTGTTCTCAGAAACTTCTAGCTGTGAAATGCATCTTCTGACTACACTCTTCCAATTCATGGTAACAGAACCTGTTCAAGGTTAAAAGGCACATATCTATAAGCCACAGTTTGTTCTTGGCTTAGGCTCTATACAAGAGGCAAATACCAGATGCTACAGCTTTAAGATGCTGCACATGAAAAGCTAGCATGGCCTGATAAGCAACAGTAAAAGGTGACTCACATGGCTGCATTCAGAGGAGAACCAGCTTCATACCGCTGAGAGCTACAGCATCTGTTTCTTAGGTCAGTGTTCAATTTCGTGTTTCCTTTTTGACAGCGAACAAACACTTTCCTATATGTAAGAGAACTTTTTTTTTTTTTTTTAGAAACAGTTTTTGTAAAAGTCTTCTAAAGCTAAAAACTAATGCAACCAAAGAATCCTAGGCAATACCCCAAAAAAGTCTGGCGGTTTAGAATTAGTCTTAGCTGATAAAGACAGACTACGGAAGAAATTTCAGATCACACCAGTCAATGCCTATCACAATTTAGTTGTTGCACTAAGTCCTTCAAGAAACTTTGTATCTTCACCAAATGTTGGTTTCACGCTTGAGACACTGTTGATAATAATTTCAGCCTGGTATAAAATTAAAGGTGTCTGATCATTGGTATTGCCTAGCAAATTAACCACTTGTCATTCTGTTTTAATGCGGCCTTGAATGTCAAACTGTATCCTCGTTTTGTTTGTTAATGTGCAAATTCTTTCTCTGGTAATGTTACATGAACAAAGAATGTGTAATAATCCCTCACTGTACTGATAAATTCTTTCTTCTATGGTGGCATCTGCCAAGCTTGCCATGTATGGACTTCATATTTCAACACTGGACAGACTGGGAATGGTGGCCTGCCTGCATCCCCACAAGAACTTTGTATCATCAGACGTAATATTTAGTAACATATTTTTTAATGTTTTGAAGCACTGTAAATCTATCTCCTTTCATTATATGTTCAGATCTCATGTATTACTAACTTTCATTGCATGCATTCTCTATGTTTGGATATTGTATGCAAATCAACTATTCAGTGAAAAAGGGGGAGGAGATTTGGAACACTGGAGATGCTGCTTGCTTGTAGGTATTAATTCTGTTCACTTGCATTTTATCAATTGTATAAATATAGGTGGATGTTATTCTGCTACATTTATCTACAGTCAGGAGCTCCATCACTGACTCTCTTTTATCAAACATATTTTTCTGTGTGATACACAGAATTGTAATAAAAATGTAAAATCTACTCTGCATGGAGACTGGAAGGGAATGTCTGGGTGTAGAAGCAACAGAAAGAAGGGAAGCATGGTTAAGAATGGCAGGGGGAGACAACGCTTAGAACAGTAGGTCATCAAGATCACAACCTGTCGGCACGTAACACTGAAACTCATGGAAAAGCACAGGACTGCCTCCACGTGGTGAAAGTCAAGGACAGACTTCAGACACAGGCTATTCTAAGATATCGGTGGAAATGGAAAGGACATAGCTGGAGACCTGACCATCCCCTCTGTCCCTAAGAAGGAAAAAAGAGAAATTGAAATGACTCTGAAAGGTAGGACAGGATGGAAAGAAGACCATGATCACTGTGAGCACCTCAAGGTTACAATAGGCATATCAAAATGCAGCGTGATAGCCAACCTAAGAAGAAACTACAAAATACAAGCTGGACTAGGGTGGTCAACAACTATGTCATTGCAGGGAATCCCAGAGCTCTTGGAGATGGGTGTATTGGTGCTTGTGAGCCTAGGCAAGTGACTGTGAAGGGAATAAGTTTTCTTTCTAAGATCCAGTTTTCTTTTACAGGGTCATTTTCCTAAATTTGTTGGTGGCAAACGTGAGGTGTTGAGAAGTGTGTAGTAGAGTTTGATGAGTGTTGGGGGTAAAACCCATTTGAATCCTTGCAGCTTCTTAGCTGTTATTAGGAACAGCAGTGGGGCCTACAAACTGGGGGCTGCTCCCAGCTGGAAGACACAAATGTATGATACAAATAGAGAATGGTAATTTGGATTATCTCTATGTTCACCTTAAACATCAGTAAAGACAGATCCCTTGAAATATAGCAAAGGCATTATACTTTGCATTATAGTCTCTTTGCTTCCATTTTAAACTGAAGACTTTGTTTTATACATTACCGAGGTACTATTGTAAGACAAAGACTAATTTAGCTTAGCAACTTCTGAGTCTTTTTAGAGGTTAACCTTTTGAAAAGAAAGCAGCTTGACTGTCCTTTTCGAATTGTTATCCCATGAAAAACTGTGTGTGGGAGTTGGTAATCTATTGAGAAAAATCTATTGCTGATATCCTCAGCACTTCAGTGTTTAGTTGTCAGTTTTGCACTTGCCCTACAGTTACCATTTTATTCACAATCACTACACTTCTTTTTTTTTCTAGCTTCTTGTATTTTATCTGTTGTAAATTTCTTTATTCATTTTTATCTTTCATCTTCAGAACTTCGTGCTTTATTTCTTTAATTCTCAGTAATATTTTGCCATTGCCACACCATGTAGCCATTTATTCTTTACTATAAATAACCTTCCAATTTCATCGTGGCAGGCCTGTGGAGACACATCCCTTGCAACTACACATTTCTTGTAGAGAGATAGCTGTCCCTCTCAGGCAAAATGTATAAAAGTTTCTAATATAAATATAATGTGATACACATTTTAATTTGTCTTTGAGCTCAACAGGGGCCTTTATCCCACACCCTTTATGTAAAAAGCAATGGTACCAAACAGTTTAATCAGTTATAAAAGATGATAGTCTGGCATGCATACTTATCTCAGGCTAGACAGCTGAAAGGTTATAATCAGCAAAAGAGTAGGATGGGCATGGTTAGAGAGGGCTATTTGGTATCTTACCTGATGTACTTTCCAAGGCTATTGATCCTAAACTCTCAGGGCCTGTAGTCTTCACTTCAGTGAAATTGTGCCTTTTGCCTCAAGCTCACTCCAGATTAGGGGTCAGGGAGCATCAAGCACCTCTTCAACCCATGCTAGGAAGATGGCTATATACCTGCCAGACCTGGAGCACAGCTCTGAGTGCAAATAACTGAATTCATGCAGAGGTGAAGCAGAAAATGTGCTGAAGGTGGTGGAACTGCTCAGCAATAGTGGTGCCACTCCACAGGATACTGGAGCAACTATCCTGGCACAGCAAAGGCCTGAACCCAGAGCAGGTTCAGAGGGAGGATGCAGCTCCACAGATCTAGGGCTTTAGGGAGTACCCAGCACCCCTCTCCATGGCTGGAGGAGGCAGCAAGGGTGTCCTTGCCTGCAGAAGGTGTGCACTGGCTGAGGGGCTGTTACCAGGTGAAGGGGCTGTGGGTAGAGATGAACAGACTGTGAAGCATGAGGAAAGGTGAAAGACTGACAGGATCTTCACTGAGGCCTTTCATAGACAAGACTGAAACCCCAGCTTGCACAGATGGAGGTGGCAGCCAATGATTCTGCTCAACTGAGTGGCAAGTTGTAAGGCTGGGTCTTGTGACTTGTGGCAGCAAGAAGACATCTCCTCCCTTGCAGATTTGAATCTAAAGAGCATGTACAGTGTCCTGGTAGCAGGCAAGGGGCAGAAAGTCATGTCTAGGGACATAGCAGAGCCAACTATGAGCTTGAACCATGGGTCTGCACCAAGAGGAAGCAGCAGTAAGTAGCAGTTGGGAAATTCCTTGCAAGGGACAAAAATCCATGTCTACTGATCTGACATCCCCAAAGGGGGTTTGTTGCTTGACTCAGCTGTGGGATGTTGCAGAGAGACTGAGGCTTGTCCCGTACTTGCTATTCCAGTCCACATGGACACCAAGGATGCTGTTAGAAAGAGATCTTGGGTGTATCAAGAGTGCCTATGCTGCTCTGGGAGTGAGAGTCAGGGACATCAGGAACCCTGGTGGTGCCTCATGATTCTGTCAGTTTGGAAAGGAGCAGATGGATCCTGTAAGTCACCATCTGTTTTTACAGTTGTTGTTGTGAACAGGGTTCTGCCTCTTTGGGGATCCAGGACTGCTGGAGAGAGACAGGATCCACCTGTCAAAGTGGGGCAGGAATGTCTTTGTCAGTAGGATGACCAACCTGGTGAGGAGAGCTTTAAACAAAGAATGATGGCAGAGGGTGAATACAACAAGCATTTAAGTGTGGTAGCAATGAATGGAATGGCAAGCAGAGTAATAGGAACCACACACATCTAAGGAAAGAAAGGGTGATAAGACAACAGCCTTAAGTGTGTGTACAAAAATGATACAGCCTGAGAAACAAGCAGGAGGAGCAACAGCTCCATGGGCAGCCACAGTGTTATCCCACAACTGTGAGGTCATTTACCCAGTGTGCGAGAAGCCAGTATACACACGGGGCAGAAGTATTTTATTTCATGTCTGCACAGAGATGGGTGCTAGGTGGTAGCTCCACAAAGCTAGCACACAGTTCGGTCATGCAGGTACAGTATTTATACAGTCTAGTTATGCATATGCATAAGTAATTACACAAAGCAGTTTTCTATTGGTCTACATTTCTCTTATTTCAACTTAAAGCTACTGTGCTACTTTAATATTCTGCGCCTGCTCAAAGGTGAGGGGTCTCCAGCTCAGGTGTGACTTTTAGTATTATAATGAGGATAGTTCGCAGGAGGGTGCTTCTTATCACACTTCTACTAGTTGTTTCAGATGGTTCCCAAAACATCTTAATTAGCTTACACATTTCTCCAGGATGTGCTTTACTCCCAAGGACAGTAATTTTTATTTAGACATTCTGCGTTCCCATCTGAATCCCCCTTATCAACTTTACGTAAGCCTTGGCCTTCCACCAGCTCCTGTTAACTACAACAGAACTACAATGTCGTTGGAATAACTGAGATGTGTGAAGACAGCTTGCGCAAATGCAGTACTTCAGTGGATGGAAACAGGCTCTTCAGGAAAAGCAAGGAAGATGAGAGGGGAGGTTGCCCTCTATGGTAAAGAGCAACTTGGATGTATGGACCCTTCTGTGGGATGGACAGTGGACTCTTCAACAGCTTGTGGTTCAGGAACCAAGGAGAGGCCAGTGAGGGTGATAATGTAACCAGATGTAACCAAAGTGATTAGTTTGTTCTTTTGTAACTGAGCAACATAGAGATAGGAGTGGGGTAGACAATACTTTAATGTTGTGTTTGTACACCTATGGCTATGGATATGCTACTATATGCCCAAAGACAACAGGATGAGGAGTAGTACGGACATGCTGCTATGCTCCCAGTACAGACCCAGCCCATCTTGAGAGTGAGTCGAGAAGTAGTTAGAATAATTGGTTTGTGTTAGAATGGGAATAAGGGTGCCAAAGCGTTGTTAGGAACCACGCACCATGAAGAAAGGAAGCCAGTTGCATAAGCAAGGTGATATTGCGCATGCCCATAAGAAGGGGTCAGCTGAAGGACACACCTGTACGACCACCAAGGACCACCAGAGACCCCCACGGAAGCCCCTTGGAGTTCAAGGATGCATGCGTAATGACCATGCAAATATGATAATTAGTTCTGGGAAACAGAATGAATATGCATGATCAGTCTGGGAAATTTGACGCATATGTATGTAATCGGACAATATAAGTTTTGGCTGATGTAACCTGCGGTATGCACGGTAGGTGGAACGATCCCCCGTGCATCCGGCGCCATAACAAAGAATGCCTGCTTCTTAATACTACATTGGTGTTAAGGAGTTTGATTCCCGATTTTGGTGACACTCAGGTTGAGAAAGTTTTCCTTATATGCTGAATGAAACTCATGTTTCAACTTATGTTCGTTGGCTCATCCTCCTACCATGCACAGCTGAAAGAGTCTGGTTTCATCTTCTTGCTTACCTCTTCTCAGGTAGGGGCAGGCTGTGCTAGGTTGCCCTGAGGCAGTCTCTTTCCAGGCTGAACAAGCCCCATTCTCTCAGCTTCTCCTCACAGGGCAAGTCCTCCAGTCCTGGCCAGTTTGGCCCTCCACTGGCCTTGCTCCACTTGGTCAGTGTCTTTCCTATACTAGAGGGCTCCAAAACTGAGCAGTATATCCAGATGGGATCTCATGAGTGCTGAGCAGAGGGGGATAGTCCCTCCCTTTAATGTCCTGGTTGTACATCGGTGAATACCTGCCAGAGTGCTGCTGGCCATCTCTGCAGCTAGGGCACACTGCTCGCTTACACTCAGCTTGTGTCTGCCAAGGCCCTCAGGTCTTTTTCTGCAGAGGTGCCCTTAATCAACCAGGCCCCAGCCTGTGTCCTTGCACTGGTGCTCCCTGCATGGGCAGCACTTGATATTTTTCATTGCAGCATTTCATGAGGCTTATATCTGCCCATTCCTCCAGCCTGACTAGGTCCCCCTGGATGGCAGCTCTGATTTCCTGCATATTGACTCACCCCGCTAAAGTACTATCATCTACAAATTTGGTGAGAGTGTCCTCCGTTACCTCCTCCAGATCATTGATAAAGAGGTTAAACAGGTCAGGTCCCAATTTAGATCCCAGCAGCACTCCACTTCTCACAGACCTTCACCATTTGTCACAGGTCTCCAGGTAGATTGTGACTCATTAACCACAACCCCCTGAGCCCAACCATGGAGCCAGTACTTAGCCAGCTAGTTGTCTGCCCATTCAGAGACAGTAGGAGGCAGTGTCAAAAGCCTTTCTGAAGTTGAGATAGATAACATTCGTTGTTATGTGTCTCATCCCACTCCGTGGGTTGTGAGATGGGTGAATCTTTTGATTCCCCAGGGATTTGTGTACTGACAAAGGCCGATCTCTGCTCGGCAGAGCCACAGGCCGGTAGAGTCACAACAATAACTCAGAGGAACAGTCAGACTAGCAACTTTATTAACGAGCGAACTAGACAAATGGACAAACTTAACAAACTAGCAAGCTCAGCGAACGAACAGAGGCAATTTGGCAATGGAGCTATTTTACGGGCAACCTGTCTCAACTCATCCAAAACTCATATGCCCAGATATATATATATAGTGGAAGAGTAGAGGAGAAGAGAAGTGAGAAAAGGAAAAGAGAAGAGAGGAGGATAAAGAAAAGGAAAGGTATCACCACCCTTGGATCCCGTGATGACGATGACAGACGTGGCAATCCTCCGGTGATGGGCGCGCGCTGTTCCCTGGGGAAGGTGTCTCTTTATACTCTAATCCCTGCCTCAGGTCACACCCCTGGAGGATTTATGTTGTTCTGGTCCTCAAAAGTTCACAGGCGCTGGGGGAGAGGGGGTGGTTGCGAGGAGTTTCATTCCAAGTTGCGGGTGGTTGCAGGCCCATTCCTTAGATAAAACTCTGTGTGACCTCTGGCCATAGATGGTAACTGCGTATCCTCCGACGCGCTCTCCCCATCCCATGCTAGCCGACTTGCCGTCGCCATGCAAATCGCACCCCATCTCTCCACAATGTTTGAGACATTAACTCTTTCAGTCTCTCACAGTTATGTTATCATTATCTACTAGATAATCTGCTACATACTCTAAATAAACTCATCTAGGCTCCCTTTCCCACAAAAGCTTGGACCAGATGATCCTTCAATGTCCCTTCCAACCTGGGCTGTTCTATGATGACTGCGTGATGATTCTATGATGTTATCCTTCATCCACAAATCCAGTTGTTTTGTTGTAGAAAACAAATCAGGTTGGTTAGTCATGATCTACCCTTGTTGTTGAACCCTGAGGCAAAGAAAGTATTGTGTACCTCAGCATTATCTGCCTTTTGTTGCTTGCTAAATAACCCTTCCCATTGAGCAATGGGCACACATTTTTCTTATTCAGCCTTTTACTGTTAATTTAGGAGATGCTTAACTTGTTGCCCTTGAATTCACTTGCAAGTGTCAGCTCTTTGGGAGCTTTGGCTTTACTGACACCATTCCTACATACTCTGACAAGGTTTCTAAATTCCTCCTTTGCGGCCTGTCCCTATTTATACTACCTGCATATACAGTCCTTTGGCACAGGAGCCTCTTCATGAGCCTGGCCTGCTTAGCCAGGCTAGTCTTCTGATACATCTGCTTGCCTTTTTGACTGTTAAAATGAACCATTTTTATGCATGAAGGAAGCTGTCCTTGGAGATCTGCCAGCTTCCCTTATCTTCTTTATCCTTCAGAGCTGCCTCCAATGCAGCTCTATCCATCCCTTGAACAAGCTGCAGTCTGCTTGTCTAATGTCCAGGATATATATTCTGTTACTGTCACCGAAATTGGGAATCAAACTCCTTAACACCAATGTAGTATTAAGAAGCAGGCATTCCTTATTACGGCGCCGGATGCTCGGGGGATCGTTCCACCTACTGTGCATACTGCAGGTTACATCAACCAAAACTTATATTGTCCGATTACATACATATGCATCAAATTTCCCAGAATGATCATGCATATTCATTCTGTTTCCCAGAACTAATTATCATATTTGCATGGTCTTTACGCATGCGTCCCTGAGCACTGAGGGGCTTCTGTGGGGGTCTCTGGTGGTCCTTGGTGGTCATACAGGTGTGTCCTTCAGTTGACCCCTCCTTCTGGACATGCACAATATCATCTTGCTTGTGTAACTTGCTTCCCTTCTTCATGGTGCATGGTCCCTGACAATGATTTGGCACCCTTAACACAAACCAATTATTCTAACTACCCTCAACTCGTTGTCTAGATGGGCTGGGGCTGTACTGGGAACATAGCAGCATGTCCCTACTACTCCTCGTCCAATTGTCTTTGGGCATATAGTAGCCTGTCCATAGCCATAGGTGCACAAACACAATATTAAAGCATTGTCTACCCCACTCCCACCTCTATGTTGCTCAGTTACAAAAGAACAAACTAATCATTTTGGTTACATCTGGTTACATGAGGACAGCCAAACAGCAGAAAAGGCTGCCTAGAGGCCATGTAGTCTCCATCCTTCAAGGTTTTCAGAATCCAACTGGATAAAGCCCTGAGCAACCTAGGCTGACCTCTTGTTTTGAGCAGGAAGCTGGACTACAGATCTCCTGAGGTCCATTTCAACCCGAATTATTCTGTGATTCAAATTACCCAGTGAACTGGAGCTGCTGGATGGCATTTCCTGTCATCTGTGTTCTGCTAGCAGATGTCACCAGCAGAGCAGTGATCACCATTTTGCTGTTCCTAAGATTGTTTTGCATTAGGGATGTGATGAATCCACTTTATTTGGATGATCAAAAGGAATACTGAAAAGCTATTCTTTGACAAATATGTGTATGAATAATTAATATTCTCAGGATGTTAAGTTGTGCTACAGCAGGGAGATTTGGCAGGCAGCTAACAAGGTATAATGGCTAATGCTGCTGACTTGGTAGCCAGAAAAATGATCTGTGATAAATGCAGGCACTAACAATATATTCACCTGGCAACTAATTAAATACTTTCAATTACTTCATTAATATAGGAGGAACTGTTAATTGTTCTTTTTCACCTTTAAGTTTCAACTCAGATTTCATTGCAAGGCTTGCTGTATTTAAGGATTTACTTAGTCTTCCCTTTTGGAAACAACTATGTAATGAGCAAACAAAACCCCCCTTCTATAACTGCTTTCTTTCTAACAAAAGTACGTACAGTGGCTCATGGATAAAGTACACTGGAATTTACAATGCTCACTGATTACAAAGCTAAACAAAACAAAGGGAGACAATGTGCCTTTAGACTGTGTCTTGCAAACTGCTCTTTTTAAAAATTTATCATGGTGGATATTCATAACTGCAACACTGTTTTTCTTTGAAAAGACATGGAGGAGAGTAAGGAAAATCAGTATTGCATTCTCTTCTGGAAAATTATTAGAAGCGAAGTCTTAACACTTCCCTAGACCATGGGTATGTTGCTTGCTATCAACCTCCACAGATTCAAAGATTTGGATTATGAACCATAATTTATTTTTTTCCTTTCTGAGCCACCGGCATTTACATTAGGAAGCTTTTCTCTGAACTCATGAATTCTTTTAAAAGTCAGGGCTGAGAATCACCAGAACTTGAAAAAAAGCACAGAATACCATGAGGTTCACATAGAACTGATATTGGCAGCACTGATTTTCATTTTGTAGGCATGTTTACATTTCAATACTAATCTAAGGAGCTGAATAATTGCACAAAATTCTTTATGAAATATTATTGATTGGGAAGACATAAACTTGTATTAAAAAATGCAGCTCTGTTCAAATTAAAGGATGTATTGATGTCTTAAGCTTCAAAATAGGAATCTGAAGCTTGTGGATTGTCTACAGCTTGTAACGAAAACTTAAGCAGGTCTTAAGGTTTTTACATTTCTATCTATACTTCCATACAATGTACTCTTAAAATCTAGAATGTTTTGCTCAATCGGGTTATTGAATGAAAAGTCATGTGTAAGTACAGTGTAGTTAACTAAACCCAAGATTGTCAATTGACTAGTCATTCGATTTATCTTTCTGTTTTGGATTTGTAATTTGGCAGATTTTTTTTGAGACAGATTTTCTTTACTGACACTTTCTTTACTGACACCTTCTAGCAAATACCTTTATTCATTTCTGAAATGTCTACTACATTATTTGTGTTATATTGGTATTCTCTTATCTAATGTAAAAGAGACTGCATTCTTTTCAGATGTGGAATTAACAATGGCTTGTTTACTTACTTACACACATTTTGTGCAGAATTAAGTACTCTTAAAGGCAATATTCCAGCTGTCCTGGAATTAGTTCAGTTACTGCAATGCTTTTAGCATTTCTTCTTGGAAATCTAAATTGTTCCATTTTAAAAGAATTTTCATTTCTTAAATAATTATTTAAAATGTAGATACATGTATAAAACCATATATGCATTAGTGCACTTGAGATTCACCTTGCAGTAACCTGGCACTCAATGCACAGGCTGTTCCACAGATAGCATACACATTTTCAAGATTGCCAGATATAAAAATGGGCAAAATGTTCAGCACTAGCTTTAACATTTAAAAGAAGCATTGCATGACTAATGAGAATAGGGGAACAGTGCTAAAAGTAGAGATTAGCACCGAGGGAGAGAGAAGAGAGCTGTTTCTTGGCAACGGGACTGGAATCTGGCGTGTTAGCTGGAACTTCTGCAGATGAAATTTCCTAGGTACACTTGCAGCTGTCTGTTGAAGGTAAAACAGGATTTGTTTATAGTTTGTAGCTAAGTTATTGACAAATTCAGCATGATTTACAACTTTAATTCTTTCTCAATTGGAAATCAGTCCTACAAAACCATGGACTTTCTACCGTTTCTACCGTTCATTCCTACCTCCTCGAAGGAGGAATAATAGCATGGACACAACCCACTCAACTGATTTTACTGAAATGTGGCTGAATGGTTTTAGAGAAAAAAGTGCTATTTATTGTCTTTCTAGTCCTTATGGTATAGGAACAGATTTGAAATGGTGGCGATTTTATATTTAGTGTAAAGGAGGATTGGTTTTGTGCTCTTTGTTCTTTTCTCCAGAAAAAAACATTTTTGAGGGGTGAACTAATAGGATTAAAATATTACACCTTTTGAGTGCCTGTCCAGCACTGGGAAGTTTGTTGAACACATCTAGCCTCCCAAAGACTACAGGGAAGGCTACAAAACCTGGATTAAATACTGCTTTTTCATGCCAGGAAAAACCTCAGAACAAAAGCAATCATGAGAGATCTGAAGAATATGGTAGCAATGTAAGTTTTTTTCCAAAATCCTAGTATTCAGAAAAGAATACACTGAATTTTAATTTTATTTTAAAAATCTGAGTGGGTAAGAACAGTTATTTTTTTTAGAAAAAGTTTATTTATCAACTCATGTTTTTGTAGAATCTGAGACATCTGAGCATCCTTTCATACTTCAGATTCCTAAGCGATCCTATGGTGGTGGGACCAAGGAAAAGAAAACTTTTCTGACATTTCAGAAACAGAAAAGGGACAGGAGGGAACACTCCCAAAATTACTGTTAAATAAACCCCGCCCTATTCTGGTTTCCTTTTTATATAGTACAGCATAAAGAAGCCTCTTGAGATATCACTTCTCTAGAGAAGTATCTAGAAATGAGCAAAGAAGAATCAAAATTAGTTGATGTTGCCATTACAGCTCTGAAAACTGATTCAATTCACACTACTTGCAAGAAAATGTGTACCAAATTAGTATGTAACCAGTCGCAATTTGAATCAATTTAATCAATCTCTCAAGATAACAATTCTGCTTAAAAATCAGTTTCACCTGCTAAGGTCATTAATGAGGTGAATCTCATCACTATTCATTAGATATGATTCACCATATTCCATAAGCACTCTTATAACATTAAATGGGTGATTAGACTCCAGTGGAAGATATTACCTGTGGAAGAATCATTATCACTCATTTCTCTTTCTCTCTCTTCATTATGCCTTCTGTCCACTAATATATCTGTGAGGCTACCCTCCTTGTTAATTCCTTTTCCATTGTACAGTACATACAATATGCTGAAAGGAACAGTATTCCAAACCACTGAAAAGACAATAAAAGCTTTCTCTCTTCATTAGCCAAGACTAAAAAAAAAAAAACCCCAAACAACTAAACACAACCCCCCTCCCAATACCCCCAAAACTCAAGCAGCCTTTATTCAACTACCACAAGCCTAATCATATATCCAATGTCAATGGACATATCTAATGTCAATGATTCACTGATAACTTTAAGCATTTTGAAAATACTATCATGAAACAGATATCTAGGCACAATGAGGATTTCTGAGTTAACTTTTGAATCTGTAATGCTTTATTAACACTCGTGACAGACCAGTTGTAAAGCCATACAGAGGTAATAATTCAGTGCTCTAAAAACATCGTGTACTCTTAGACATAAAATAGGTAGTACGGCTGAAGGACTACTCCATGTGTTAAGTAAATATTTCCAAGTATTTCTATAGAAAGGCAGTGCTGCAATGAATGGCATTTTTAAAACACTCCAGCTTTTCATTTTTGCATTTGGACTGTCTCCAACAGAAACAAGGTCCAGATACTGATCACAACATACAAATACCAGATCTTTTTATACAGCAGCAACATCTTCTACCGCTGCATTTTTATTGTAATGCTTCAAAGAAAATAGCTCTAAAGAAATATATTCTTAATTTGTGGAACAAAAATATTCACAAAGCATCAAGTTGTCATGGTTGCTGGATGAAATGATGGCAGAGAGAAGGAAAGATGATTTAGTTCATTCACCTTCTTTGAACTTGGAAACAAAATATCTTAGATTGTATGGGCACCAATGTTACTGGGGAAATTATTCTGGAAATTAATTGTGGTACTTGACTCCTAGAATGTTTTTCTATCACAGATATTATCTTACATAGTATTTAGAATGAACATGCTGAAAAAACAAGGGAAGCAAAGATCCAATTTGCATTTTGACACTGATGCCATTGACGCCATTAATAATACTTAATTTCAAATTTTAAGGTTTCATGTGTAAACAAATATATCTTAGAGTGCTGAAACTTATTTGGAGTTTTAAAGTCTGATTTGCTCTTGTTTTGATCTTACCTAGATTTGAATATATCTGCAAGATTCAAATATACCAATGTAAAATGTTCTTACTGATAAATCATGGGAGTGATTGAAGGGCTTCATCCATCTCTTTTTAAAAGCCCACATGAAATGAAACATTTGTTTCAGTTCAGTGAGAGTAGAATTCTGTATCATGGTATCGTTAATACTATAGTAACTGTCACAGCAATAACTGAATGCATACTAAAAACTGAAGAAGTTGTTCCATATTGAAATCAGAGTAAAAGCAATTTGAGATTTTTATTTATTGCACATACTGAAATTCTTCAATGAGTAAATGTAACATGTCACTGGAACTATCAATATATTTAGGAAAGTCTTGTGAAAAATTATAATAAAACATTCAGGCCAATGAAACATAAGTTCATTTTCAGGTGTTTCAGCTGTTTGCTGAAGTGGCAAAAATCATCATCTGAATGCTGCACCACTGCAGAATATTGTTGATAAAAAGCCATGGTGAATTATGTCTCCTTATTGGAATTTTATCTGCTTGGGTATTTACTCACATTTGCTCATGCAGCAAATCTATTTGGAAACTCAGTATGATTATTGGACTATTATACAGGGATTTTAAAAGGCTGTTACTGTTTTGACTTGCACTTGTTATAACACTTCGTAATGTTTTCTTTAGCTCCACTCTTTAAGATCTCAGAAGATCTCTAATGGGAGTTCCATCATGTCTTGGGGTGAGTGCTGCTGGGTGAAAGCAGATGCAAAGCAACAAAATTTGATTCTGAGCACCATAATTATAACTGCTTATTGTCTGAATCTTCAGACTTTGAGATTATGCTGTAGCCTACATTTCATAGAGGGTTTTTTGCATTTTGTTTTGGGTTTGGTTTGGTTGGGTTTGGTTGGGGGTTTTTTTGTAATCTTATATTAAACTTCTTGATTAAGCTTCTGGTGGTCTACACGAAAAGAATCAAATTTTGACATTTCTTTTGAAGACAAAGCAGTCAACACCTGAGCTGCACAAAATAACTAGTTAGGGTCCATTGAGTTTGGGGAGCCTCCTTCATTTTCTAGTCAATGAAGAGCTAATAGATTTCAGGCAATACAGGTCTTTTTGACAACTTGTTTAAAAAAAAAATATTATTATTTTAATTATGTTAAATTATTATTTTTGTTTAAAAAAACCCCAAACAAACAGGAAAAGTACTGCTTAATTTGGAATCAGAATAGTGAATAAACATGGAACTCAGCTATGATAGGAATGTCATCTTTTCTTTTTTTACAATAGCTATTTTCTCTGCACAGATAAGGAGGAACGAATAGAAAGAGCAGGAACCCTAGCATTTTTTTCCTTAATTTGTCAAACATATTTAAGTAGTAGCTGACATTAGTGTAAATGGACAAATTACAATTGTTTCATTTTTTAATAAATTGAGAAAGTTAAACTGTGCTGTTAACAGAAAACTGATGGACAAGAAAAATCAAAAGATCAAAGTACCATTGCACATGATTCTTCCACCTAAAATAAACATAAATATGAAGATGTCCAAATTAGCAGCCCTGTGTGAATCCTTTCTTCTGCTCTGATATAGCACCGAAAGAGAAACCATGTAGTCCTGAAACACAGCACTGCCACTGTCAGTAACAGTCTGTAAGCTCTGCACTGAATCTGCAAGGCCTCAGGACTGAACCTTATCTACCTTGTTCTGTCTGAACTTTGTTTGACCTCCCTTAGCTTTGTTTTACTCGATTTAGCTGTGACAACAATTTCTTTAATATACCAAGTGTCTATGGCAAATTTCCTTTACTTTTTTTTAACCTTATATGCTACGACTACAGTTTTATATAGAATACCTGCTTGTTACTGCTATCTATCCAGAATAAGACTTTTACAACTCTAACACAGTAATGTAGTGTAGAGAACCGCAGGTCTGGTATGACTGTAGAGGCCCTGAGAAGTGGAGACACAGGATGCAATGTAGAGGGGTAGGGGTATGGGATGAGAAGAGAGGGGACGCAGGCCTGGCATTGGAGATCCCACAACTACCAACAACTCTCCAGTGGTCAGTTGAAGAAATGCAGACCCAGGGCTGGGCACACCTGGTTTTAGGGGTAACAAAGAGAACACAGAAGTAGTAGCTGACATGCAAAACCCACCATATATAGTAAATTTGAATGTAACATGGTGTTGCAAAACAATGAAGAAAGAGAAATGTATAAAAGCATGTTAAGAAAAAGTTTTTCAGCAGTCTGCAGCTACCAATCTTGAGACCCAGAAGAGCAGAGGAAGGGTAAGTAGAACAGCAGAAAACAAGGATAGAAATGAAAAGTGTGTATTACAATTTTAACTGTATTATTATTGATATTGAGATTATTTCTGTATAGAAGTACTGTAACTGTCTTATTTCCTTTACTCTGGTCCAAATAGATTTGGACCAATGATCTTTGAAACATTTTAAATATATTAAAGATAAATAGCTATAGGTGTGCTTTCTCTTTGCCCGTAAACAGAATCTTGAGTAAAACAAAAGGGAATCATTCGCTTAGTAAATTTTGTCCTTTTCAGACCTCTTCTCTGTTAGCAGTCCCCTTACAAAGGTTTGCAGTTGTTGCATTGGTGGGTCATGAGAAAGTAATTGCTGTGCTGAGGAATATTTTCCAAAAATTTGCATAGGCCTGCAGCACATACTTAAGGAGTTATAGACAGCATTGCTTTTCTGAATGCAGGCTAATCCAAAGGTTTTCTTTCAGAATGTTTTCCAGATTAATATTTGATTTTTCTGTGAGTACCCATATTCAGCTATTTTGTACAATGCTTGCGTAGTGTGTATATGAAGTGTGCTATACCTAATCTATAACCTGGGAAACAGAAATTGTTCTCATGTTTAAACTGTGGGGTACATGCAAAAGCAACTGGGAAATCTTGATGGAGGTGTTTGTTTCAAGAGGCATTTGAAGTGTGAATGCTGGCTGCCAAAGTATTTGTAGAAGTCAACGGATGCAGAAAAGCCCCTCTACTCAGTCTCAGCAAATGCAAGAGCTCTGCTTTGCTCTGTTTAGAGCATTTCATATCAATCTGCATATGTAACTGCAAGTGGTCACCTGAATCTGTGAAAAGCCTTCTAGTTTTCTCTTCATCCCTCAATACACAAAAATCTGCATAAAGCCTCTTACTAAATTCTCAGCCACTCCAGTGGAAATAAAAGTGTTCTGAACACCACTTCATGGTTCATGTCCGACATCAAACAAAAGAATTAACTGTCATTTGGACTACCCATCAACTTGGTAGATACATCCGGCACTTGTGCATGTTTTATAGTCACTGGTTTCATCTTGAAGATCTGCTTTCTTCAGTCAAAACAGCAAAGAAGTATAAATAGAAATATGTCACAGACAGCTGAAACACTGGAGTTTTTTTTTCTCCATTCTAACAATTTTCTCGTGTTTATGTGTACGTAATATGTATATATGCCTCATAAAATACATACATCGTCAGTTAATCCCACAAGGACAGAACAGCTAAGTCAGCAGTCCAGAATCTGTATTTGTGTATACTATTTTGTTAATCTATTATATGCAATCATTCCTTTATTAACTGATCCCAATAAGCATTTATCTTCAAGAAATTCTATTTCTGCTTGTCCTTCAATTCAACATGTAGCATGTCATTGTTCCTTAAAACAGGCTGTTCACGGTTGCTTAGCAAAGGGATCTTTGCTGTCACTGTCTTACTATAAGTAATTGTGTCTGTCTTTGCACGTAGATGTTGAAAGCTGTAATTCCTCCTATTTTAAAATCATTCCCAATCTTTCTAATTGACAAGTGCCCTTATCAAAAAACCCTCTTTTTTTTTTCATATTTAAAGGTACCATGTGTAACTGTAAAGGTATACTGTAGGATTGGCAGATTTCTAGGGGTTCAGTGTGAATGAATTAATCAACAAACACCACCTTCTACTAAATGCTACTTGTATTTTTTAAATGTTGAATATAATTTGGTGTTTTAAAAAATTCCGTCAACCTGCCAGCCATGTATTGATTGCATGTTCTGCTCTTTGCATGTGCCAGTTGCTACCCTTGTTATGTTGTGGCTCACATGAATGATTCATTTCTTTTACCTCAATGGATAACTGTAACAACAACATAGTGTGAGAAATCGGGGCTGACTCTTCAGACGTATTAGAAAAAAAGAGTGGAAGATGATTTGAGGGTCAGGAGGAACTGTATGGGCATACATATTATACAATCTGATTTATTTTTAATCTTAGATTGTATTAGCTATAGCTTTTGTCTGACTCTTCAAAGCTTTTCTTTTTTTTCTCATTTTACATGAGTTACATGTGAAATTAATCTCTTCCACATACACCCAAGTAATATAAGTCCTTGCTTATAAAAACTGGACTTGGTCTTCAATGTAGTGTTCTGACCCTCTTTACACGCATTTACATATTTCTTTGTGGGACTGAAGTCGTACTCACTTAATGCATTTGATGCCTTAATCTTGAAAATGCATCTGGAAATACACTGTGGTCTCATGATACTGGGCATTGCTTGGCAATATTTCTGATATCCTCTGGGTGCATCTGTTGATCCTTTTTTATCCTCTTGCCTTGACTTTGTTCACCTATCACCCTAGTGACTGTCAGATAAACTGGAAGAAATAACTGTGCATATACAGTCCTAATTATGAAGCTTTTCCTCAGGATTTACAGTATTTGTGTCAGTTTTAGACCATTGTTTAGGGGGCAAGAGTATTTTTGTTGTCCTGTGATGTAAATAACTGACCTCTGATTAAAAAAAAAGAAAAGAAAAGAAAAGAAAAGAAAAGAAAAGAAAAGAAAAGAAAAGAAAAGAAAAGAAAAGAAAACTATCCTTTACTTAATTTTGACAGATTTTTTTCAGCTGTCACTATTTGTTATGGACTTTTACATAACGTAATTGGGGAGTGCATGTACATGAATCAAGAATGGTGTGATGGTGTGTTTTGCAGCAACATTTAAGAAAGCTAAAAATGACCACAAGACCACCCTCAAGAAAAAACCCAGCTCCAAAACATAGCATTTAACTGACCCTTTCCTGTGTGCCTTGCCTTTTCCAACATCATTCACAAAGGTATTGAACAACAAACATGTAGGAACAGAAGAAACAAACATGTGATTGTGTCTAATGCATATTTCTCTAACATGGACTTTATTGCAATAGCTTTGTTGCTGTACCTGACAGTACCAGCATGGTGCCATTGTTGTATCTTGACATTTTTGATAGTAGATAACTATGACAATCTGATAAAAAAATATTATCCTTTATCAAACTAGGAAAATAAAGGTAATAGACTATTTTCTACCTAACTGGATTTTTGGCACCAAACAATAATTTTTCAAATCAAAGTCAAACAAAATTTCATGTGGATGATTGGTGAATGCAGAATAAAAATTTTGTTTGTAGTCTAATTCCATATTAAACTGCTTCCTTTGCTTTACCAGTTCTAACTGTATGAAAAGAGGATTATCCACATGATGATAGCGGTGCTGGTGTGTATTATATTTGAAAACTGAAGCGCATTAAAACATGAAGTTTTTTTAAATTAAAGGCACAAATTGGTTTTCCTGGTTGTAGGATCAGACTAAAATATCTTTTGGATGTATGCCTTAAAATGACCAAAAACCTCAGCTCAAGCTCTCAATCAGAAACTTGATATTAACACATATTTTCTGACTGCTTTTAATAAATTATTCCTTCTCAGAAGTACTGAGTACTTTTATAGAAGAAAATAAATTTTATTAAAGATGAAGAACAGAGCATACATAGGAATGCCATCAAGATGAGTTCAGATAAATTAGTACCTACACCTTTATTCTGGTGTTTAACAGTTCTCTTATTTTCCAGGAAATCCTACTCCATGGTGACTGAAATAGCAAAACAAATATGTGGATGTAAATCTGTGTTCAGTGAAGTTTCCCAGAATTCTAAACAAAGATGCCTCCCAGTAGCTTTCAGCTGTTACATAGCTTTGCCATTGCAATACATCTCAGTGGTCAGTTTCAGGGTCATATGAAATGTCTGTGTTTTCTGGCTTCTAATGGAATAATTGTACTTTTCACTTCTATAGTGTTTCTTCTTGGTGTCAGGCCTAACTCAACACAGTCACTTTAGCTCCAGTGATGGTGAGAAGAAATTAAATTCTGGCACAAGTTTATTAAGTTTTATCCTTCTATTGGAGACAGTTCAGTGAGAAGTAGGACTCTCGAAGAGAACTTCTTGTGCCAAAGATTTGCTCCTATTCCATCATGCAAGTATCTCTTCCTGACCTCCATTAATTTTTGGTATGACTAAGGTTCAAGTAATGTTTGTTTGTTTGTTTGTTTTAAATTGTTTTTATGCATACAGATCAAGGGGTTTAGATCTGTACTGTACAAAACAGCTTCAGCTCACTCTGCCTCTTCCTTACACTCACTAAAGGAGAGATTGTCTCTGGTGCCGTCTCCAGGATTTTAGGAAAGCTGATATGGACATTGCCTCCCACATTTTCCATATACAACTTCAACTCTGCTAGAGTCCCTGTCAGTAAATGTATCTTAAAGCAGCATTTGGGCTGCTTTTGTTTGTAATGAAAGGATAATCAGGGCTTGAGCACATAGTCTACTTTCACCTTTGGTCTGACTTGTGACTCCTGGAACTCTTTGCTCCTGTGGATGAACACTGAGATTACTGTCACTGCACTGAGTATATATTCATGTCTTTACATGAACCTTTGCTATTTTGAAAAATCAAAAATCCTTTCTTTTCCTTTTCTTTTAAGTAAAAACAGATTAGTGTAATTACTCCTGTGTTGGCTGTACACTCATTTTCCTCTCCTCAAAGAAAATAAGCTATTTCAGGTCTAACAGTTTTAAATTTGATACCGTGAAAGTATTTTTTTTAAGTTATGTAAGCTAACATATAACTGAGGAGAAAAAATACTATATAAACCATAGGATAAGGTTAGCTATATTTTACAGCCAAAAGGTTTAATCAAATGATTTTTAACCCTTAGAGACAATAAAGTATAGATGTCAGTTAGAATTTTCGTATGCCATGCACACAGTTTATATTTATAAATCAGAAGTATATATATTGATTTCAATGGCTCCTTATTTACAGTCATGTAAAGAAGATCATAATCAAGATGTATGTTATTTTCTAATTCTGTTACAAGGGAAAGAAGAGCTTGCTTGAGACCTTAGCTTGCACTAAATTGATTTATAGTATGGTTACATTAACATGACTATGCAGACATTGGCATAATTTTTGTATTGACATAATTTACTTTCTTTAAATTGCCTAAAGGAGCAGCTCTGAAAGTTTTATTCACAAGCACTGTAAGAGAAACTTTTTTTTTTTTGGTAGCCTTACTTTTAGATGTGTGCTTACTGACATTCATCCCTTCGATTTTGTCTGTGTATCTTCTGTGGCAGATGTGGTAGATATCTGTACATCAGATAATCTGTGACCCATACTAAGTTTCTGGTTTTCTTTCATTGGGATCACTCTGAGTTGATAAATTCAAAATGGTTTTGCTAACAAAGATAGTAAATTTTATGAATTATCTGGATTATCTACTTTTTCCTTTGCACACTCAAGGTATGTAACACAGATTTCTAGAACAGCTTTAATTTCATTTATTGGTTGTATCCATTGTAAAATCATTTTCTGAAACTCCAAAATGATTTTCATATAAGACCAAGGAACATGTTTTCTTGTATGATTTCTGATATTCATTTATTCTGCAGATATAATTTCACTGGAGAAAGACTATAAATCTATAGATCAAGCAGAGTAAGCTGGTTTTCTTATGAGTAACTTTTAATCTTTCTGCACAGTAATTTAAGTTTTGTATTCTCCTATAGAATGTTATACCATGTCTTCTGAAGTAGGCATGAATACCATAAAATTATTAAAAATAAAAATGTATGGATTACAATTATATTGTGGCATGATAGCTTCATTCATATCAATTCAGGACTCTTGAAAGTTGCTTCCCCTAAAATCTCTGCTTAGAAATGCTGGTATTAGCTTTTTTATGGCTTTGTTAATTATCTTCAGGTTTTTCAGTGTCTGACATTCTGAATAAACTTAACCATGTTGCCTCTGTCTGTGGTGAGAAAAAGTGTTTGCATCCAACAAAAATGTATTTGTATGTTTGAGCCCAATTTAACTTAAGCCATTCTGATGTTGAATATACTGTTGTAGATCCTTTTAATATAGTGACATTCTGCTGTAAGTAGTATGATCTCAAAGACAGCCAAAACTTCAAATCTGTTTTAGAGAATATGTTCTTACTAATAGGGTTTCATAATGGTGGATTCTGAAGGTCCGGCCTCACTTCTGTTGAATCCAGGAGTGGTCAAGCAATGGTTAGAACTGTCTTACAATCAAAAAGGGAGGAGATTTGGGTGCTAATGTGGTTACCTGTACTGAATTTCTTATGAAATTGTTGCAATCTCATTTCAGGTATGTGACACAACTGCCAGTAGCTTTGAGGATAGGGAAGACCTGGCAAATGACTAGGAGCATCGTAAGTTTCTAATGTCAATTCCATGCCAGCTCCTGGCAGACTTCTTGATCAGCTTTTTTCATCTTGTGTTGTTATGCAGTGCTGCAGGAGGCTGTCATTGACTGTTTCCTGTCGTTGCTTGATATCTATTTCTCACATACATCATCAGTGTCTGAAATGAGGTATAGAAAATAAAAATAGAAGAGACATATCTATCAACTTCTGTAACTTTTTACTGCTGCTTAGATCACATCCTCCACAGTTACAAATTGGACCATTCCTTGAGCCCCATATTGCAGAATGAAAAACAGCTAATAGGATGCAGAAATGAAAGTGGGAGGAAAAAGTATTTTGCATTAAGATTGTTGGAGTTGAGAGCAGGGGTGGCATAAAGTGGGGCAAGATGTGGGCCAGATGCAAGGCATAAGATTTTAATATCAAGAAAATAGGAATAAGGCAACCATGGAGGTGGAAGGTAGACAGTGGACAATTGTTTAGAAGTTTCATCTTCCATCCTCCATCTGAGAGTGGTGAGAAGACTGAAATTTTGCTGTCCTCCGAATGAAAGCAGACAAAAATTGAAAGGAGAAATTAGTCTATTTTTACATCCCTACTCTATTCTGGTCTCAAAGAAGAAAATACATGTAACTATATGCAGAGATATTGAGCTATGGTAGAGGAAGTACACTGGGAGAGACAGAGAATTGCAAGACCCTGAACAAGGCTGCCATAGGTTTGGATAGACATGCCAATTCTGAATATTTAGTCAAACCTTAATGTTTCTGTCTTTGATACTGTTCTGATTGTACTACTACTAAGTAAAACATGTCAAGCTTGGTATATTCAAAATGCAGATTTCTGGTACAGTGAAAACCTAAATGGAGACCTGGTTTTGAAAAATGTAAATTTTCTGTAACTTAAGTCTTTTCTCCTAACACTGAGGCCTAGTGTTAGGAGAAGAAATACCCCCTATTGCTGGGGGTATTTCTTCTCCTTCCACCCACTTGCTGTTTAGATGCTGCATGGTATGGTTGTGGAATGAACCTTCTAAATTAGACTTCCTAGAAAATTCTTCTAATGCATTGCTATGTGTGTTACCACAACACAGCTTGTAGGTATAAAAACAGATTAAAACCAATTAAAGTGTAGTATTTCTTTTGGTCTTGTTCTTTCTCAGAATCATTAAACACACTAAAAGAATTTGAAAAAAAAAATAACCAGAGAAGTTAATTAAGCAATCATCCTTTTTGCTCTTGTCCTACCCAAAGGCTTGTTTTTCTGATTTGCTGGATTCACTATGTTTTTGAAACAAAACTATTTTGAGTGTTGTAGGGTTGAAAACAGAGAAATTAAAATACTATTGGGCTCCATCCAATGTCAGCTAATGGATGCTTTCTTACGTTTAGCATATTAAATTGCACAATTTTATATGGCATTATATGTGTATTATTGTATTATTATTGTATTATTCCCCCTCTACAATGTCATATCTGGGGGGGAAAAAAAAAAAAAAAGAATGTCTCATTGTATCTTAGTTAAATAAACTACAGGCAATAACTGGGGATTGCATGCCAGCATATCCATAGCTGGGAGACCAGCTATGAAACAACAGTTGTACCATAGCTATTTTTAGGCAAGTCAGTCATCTTGCCACTGAAATATTTCAGCTTTCTATGTCAAAAGCTATTGTTTTTGAACATTCTTACAGTTGCTATTACCATAATTGCATTTTTCTTTTGGCAAATTCTTACATCCTACATATATGTAAAGTTGAGGCATACAGTGACTAAAGATATTTTTAAAGGCAGTTATACAAGTCTGTATCAAGGTGCACAGAGAGCATTAGATATAAATATGTGGAAGTTTCTTGAGAATGCTAAGTCACGTCTTAACTGTTGGGAAGGACTGTGATCCTTTTGCCTGCTGGTCTTTACAGTACACAAACTAAAGAGGCATTTTGTCCTCAGCAAATTGTCCTACAAAAAGCTGCAAGAGGACTTCCTGTTTTTCTTATGCTGAGGTTTTCAGTAAGGCATTATTTTCCCTTGAAAGAGAATTATTTCCTTTTCCACTTGTGGTCTCTCTCTCAGTCTTGTGAAAAAGGCAGGACAGATCTACATATTTCAAGGTACTAACATGTTTTAGGCTTTTATATTGCTTTTTCATAGAAGTATGAATATTCCTTTACCATACATGGAAGAAATATATATTTTTAAACTGTACTAGAGATGAGAGATAAAGCTTTAAATACTGGAAGTGGTGCACAGGATGTCTTATACAGTGTGGCACGCTCCTTATTTTTTGTCCCGAGTTTAGGTCTGCTGGCAGTGCCTACGTGGCAGCGCCTACTAGGCAGTGCCTACAATCACAGAGCAGACAACACTCAGATGATGTAGCAGTTTGCACAGCAGACTCTGGGATCTTCCTGAGATCATTTTGAGTTTCTGGGTACTTTTTCTGGGATCTGGGAGCTCCTGGGAACCCTTGGAAGAACCTGAGTGTTCCTGCTGCTGCCAAGTAAGGCTAAGGATAAGGTAAGAGTAGCTCTAGCAGTTTCCAACAAATTTTCTCCACTGTCTTTGATCAAAGTGTGTCTGCGCCTTTGTTCTAGCTGACCCCTGATTAGGGAGAATCAAGCACCCTTTTAGCCCATGCTAGGGAGAGGCCTATATAAAAGTCAGATCCAGAGCACAGCTTCTAAAGCACAGCAGTTTGTGCTGTGTGAGTGTGAGAAGAATGTGAGAAGGGAGGGCTAGTAAATTTTCTCTATCCAGCATACACATCTTTAGATATGGTGATCATACATCACAGGGCACAGGCACTGCTGGAGAAACTGTCCCTTTGCAGTTGGACTTTGGGACCAAGACAGAGCTTCAGAGGAGGATGCAGCTCTGCAAGACTCAGGCTTCTTGCTGAGGCTGGGTCTTCTAGCCTGCAAAGATGTATGTCTTCTAGCCTGCAAAGATGTATTGAGGAGCCATAGCGAAAGAGCTGTGGGAATGAGGTCAGCATATTGTGCAGCATTAGAGAGGATGAGAAAGATCAACTGGATCTTCTCTAAGACCCTGCACCTTCAAGAACCTGAACTTTCCTCTGCAGCAGAGGGGCAGGAAAAGCCTGCACCCATGAAGCTGGAAAGTGGAAACTACCACCAAGATTAAGGCTGGAAGCCAGTGACTTCTTGTACTAGGAGGAATGCTCTTGCCCCACCTTATGACTTGCAATTACAGAATGGATTCACTACCATTGTAGCTGATGAGGAGCTTGGAGTGCCATCAAATGGATTATCTCTGGGGGCTGTGTCTGACATACTCAGGACCACTAGAAGGAAGCAGTGAATGACAGGAGTAGGGGATTACTAAAGAAGATGGAGGCCCCGGTCTGCTAACCTGATTTGTCATCTAGGAATGTTTGCTACTGCCTGGGGGCTCATGTTCTGGATGTTGTGGAGTGGCTGCCTAGGCTCATCCAGCCTTCCAACTGTTATCCCTGCTACTCTTCCATGTAGTAGCCAGTGATACTGCCGGGGTGATTCGGAAAGCATCTAGCATGACTGCAGGGTTCTAGGTGCAATGGTCAAGGGCATGGGGGCCAGGTGTTCTCTTCAATTCTTCTGGTGAGGGGGAATGGCTGGAGCAGGACTTGACAAATTCTGCAGATTAACAACTGGTTGTGCAGCTTCTGTTGGCATCAGGGTTTTGGTTTCTGTGGCCATGGCACCCTCTTTGAAGGTCAAGAGCTTCTTGGAAGAGATGGGGTCCATTTGACTAGACAGCACAAAAGTATCTTTGACAAGCAAGCTGGTCAACCTGGTAGGGAGAGCTGTTAGGGAGGTAGAAACAATGGGAGAGGAAGTGGTTGCCCTAATAAACAAGTAAGGAAGTTGGAGGATATGGTAGGCAAGCCAAGGTCCCAGGATGATGGGAACAGAAGAAACCTAGGAATAAACAAAACATAGCTGAAGTGCAATCACTCTGAGCTTAGGCATGTAAAGAAGGAAATGTCTGCAGAATAGTCTTATGGGGAAAGCTCTCAAGCCTGTTCTGGTGACTCTGCCCACTTGGGTGTGTCTCTGAAATACCACTACACTATTGCACCAGCATGGGCAACAAACACGAGGCATTAGAGGTCTGTGTGGAGTTACAGGGCTAAGACTTCATTGGGACAATGGAGATGTGGTGTGATAGCTCACATGGCTGAAACATCCGACGGAGGGATACAGGCTATTTAGGAAGGGCAGTCTGAGAAGGTGAGGAGGGGGAGTTGCCCTATGTATGAGAGAGAGCAGCTGGAATGCACAGGGCTCTGCCTTGGCATGGGTCAGGAGCGAGTCAAGAGCTTATGGATCAATATTAGTGAGCAGATTAACATGGGTACTGTGGTAGTGGGTATCTGCTATAGACCTCCTGATCAGGAAGTAGATGGAGCCTTCTTCAAACAACTGAAAAGAAGCCTCATGTTCACAGGCCCTGATCCTCAAGGGGGACTTTAACCATCCTGATATCTGCTGGAAGGACAATACCACAGGACTCAAGCAATGTAGGAGATTTCTTGTGTGCATTGATGACAACTTCCTGGCACAGGTAACTGAGGAACCAAGGAACGGTGCTCTGCTGGACTTGATACTTATAAACCAGTTGGTCAGAGATGTGAAAGCTGGAGGCAGCCCTGGCTACAGTGACCATGAGATGGTGAAGTTCAGTATGCTAGGAGGAAGTAGCAGGGCAGGAAGTGTGGAAGAAGAAACCATCAATGTTAGTAGCATGGAAGAAGAAACATTATGTTTCTCCTTATGAAGAAGTACAGAGCCTGAAAATTTGTACAACAACCCTCACACACCTGTCCCCAACGAGTTCAAACCACTCACCTTAGGACCCAGGTGAGTAGGGAAAGCATGAGCATAACAACAAGAAAAGTGGTAGAAACTGTGTGTATAACCATTTTAACTGTATTATTATTACTTATTATGGAGCATATAACATGCTCCAATCCCTCAATCACCTTTGCTGCCCTGATGCTTTATTTCATGACACTATTTATTTTATTAAATCTCAGAGTTTTGAAAATATTGGGTAATATGTCTTTTAGGTTTGGACAGAAAACATTAATAAAAAATTTGAAAATCAGCTAGTACACTTTAAAAATGTGTTACTGTAGAGTGTTGTTTTGTATGGTAATGAAGGCGGAATGTTGTAAATTAGACATTACGTCACATAGGAGTCACATAGTCACATAGGAGTCAAAAATATGATAGCTTGACCTATTATTCCTTATAGTTTCAGGCATTCTATTATCCATTTTATCAATGCAATGGTGTGTTCTGCTTTTAATCACGATCCTCCTTCATCTGAATGTAATACCTTACAGAAGCTTTGCTCTTTCCACTCACCTGCTGGGGCAACCACTATTAAGTTTACAATGTGACAAATTCTTCATTTTCACCTATTCTTTCCCCTCCATCACAGAAAATTCAGGATTGCAAAAGCTGTCATTCATTTCCTGTCCTTTGGTAATATAATGAACAAAAGGTGGTTTGTGCCTCTTAATGCCTATAGCAAGAGTGTGTTTATGCACTCTAACAACTACAAAGACTTCTAATTTATAATAGCTGTTTCCATCTGGTTCATGCTAATCACTAAGGACTCTGTCTCATTTTGTCTCAAGTAAAAAGTTGCCTTCTCCATTCTTTTTATAGTATCTTCGATATTTTAGATGTTAAGCTGAAGTTTCAAAACTTAATTCCAGTCTACTGCCTCATTTCCTACTGGAAAATGCTCTTTTTTTAAAACAACTTCTGGTTTTTAACAGCTGACACACTAAAATATTGTGATAGGAAAAAGTCCTGAAATGTAATTTCATATTGAAGCTACAGAATTTCACCTTTACAAGGTAAAATTTCAGGTGAGATTCAAGCTTTCAAAGGTAATAATCTGCCTTTCTTATGAGACACGCTGCAACTTGCCAATACTTTTAATGAATTGGATTTATTTCTAAATTTAGATTTAAATATTACATCTTTGGCCTCTTTTCAGTTTGTGTAATCATATAATGAGGAATAAAATGGTCTCTCTAATGTTACATTTGGTTTCTGTGTAGTTATTTTAAGTCTCAATTTAACCATGAAAAATCTATACTTGCGAACACATGTAACATTTACACATGTGTAGAAAAATGTAGAGATACACACAAATACCTGCATTTACATAAATAAAAAATAATGTTATGCATTTTTGTGGAATGTTGCTTTTAACTTATATTGTTAACATACTTTATATTTTAAGTATATTTTAAGTACTTTCTGCTTTAATGCAGAATATTAGAGTAATTGCAAACTTATTTAGCCTGCCAAACAATAAAATACTCAGCAAAGATATCACACATAGACTAAGCTAACATATTTCTAATTTCCTAAATGCAAATTCACATTTAAACTCTTGATTAAAGATGTATAAGAGACAATGAAAATTCCTTGTGCAGGATTCCTCATTGCTTGGTAATATAAAGATCTGTAGAGAACTCAGAGTATTTTATTTTACATGAGTGACAAAATTAGCAATGTTTCAAAGTGAACACTAAACTAGGTGAAGGAACTGGATAGACTCTAGAACAGAAGATTTACAACTTAGCATTTGAAATTACAAATTTTCTGTCAAAAAGAAGTTACTAATTAGAGAACAGGTATTGGTCAATCATCTTTGCTGATACCAGGCTCCATCAGTGTGTAGGTCTTTCCCATAGTGTCCTTGACTTTTTTTCAACTGGAATCTTCTATAGATAGATTAATTTTATCACAAAGAGATTGTAAACGAAATAGCTGATAGAGCAGAAATCCAACATTTGCTCTTTTTAGAGAACTGAAAAATTGGTATGTTATCTCATACTTCCATAGTCTGATTCAATAATGCTGTATAATTTTACAGTAAGCTTACTGTAATTAAATATAGGTTTTTCTATTACTTTATTAGCACTTGCATTTGAAGTTATGCAATGTTTAATTACAAAGCACCTTTGAAAAAAGCAATAACTGATACTTTTGTTTTCATGTGGACAAATAAAGCAAGTAGAAGGAAATAGAGCAATAAACCAGATTTATCGTAATGTGGACCTTTTAAAATAAGTTTTATATTAATAATATAAGAAGCTTTATATTAATATCTGGTGGGTCAACCTTGGCTGCCTGCCAGGTGCCCACCCAGCTGCTCTCTCATTACCTCTCCTCAGCAAGACACGGGGATAAAAAAAGATGAAAAGCTCGTGGGTCGAGATAAAGATAGGGAAATCTCTCACCACTTACCATCACTGGCAAAACAGACTCGACTTGGGGAATTAATTTGTTGCAAATTAAAAATAGAGTAGGATGGTGAGATCCAAAGACAAAACTAAAAACACCTTCCCACCTCCCCTCCCCACCTTCTTCCCAGGTTCCACTTCACTCCTTCATCCCCGACTCCTCTACCTCCTCCCCTCCAAATGCATGGGGAACGGGGGGCTGCGGTCAGTCCACAACAGCTCCTCTCTGCCGCTCCTTCCTCCTCACCCCCTCCCCTGCTCCAGCCTGGGGCCTTCCCGCGGGCTGCAGGGAAACACCCGCCCCACCGGAGTCTCTGCCGGGGCCGCAGGGGCCTCTCTGCCGGGGCGCCTGGAGCAGCTCCTGCCCTCCTCCTGCTCTCCCCTCGGGGCTCGCAGGGCTGTTTCTCACCCCGTTTCCCTCAGCCCCGGCTGCCGGGCAGCGTTTTGCCCTTCCTTCCCCAGGCTTTCCCCGAGGCGCCCGCCCGTGGCTGAGGGGCTCAGCTGGGCCCTGCGGTGGGGCCGTTGGAGCCGGCTGGAACCGGCTGTGTCCGGCACGGGGCAGCCCCGGCCGCTCCTCACAGGGGCCGCCCCTGCAGCCCCCGTTGACCCACACCTTGCCATGTAAACTCAATGATGTCATATATTTTTCACCATAACTACACTGATACACTGAAAAAATTAATTGCTACATCTTGATCCCTTAGATCTGATAGTTTATGGTTTTGGGGGTTTTCTTATACCTCTTGCATCATCCCCTATTTTTCTCAAGTTCATACTGGAGGAGAAAAGGGAGGAAAGAAAAAAAAAATCACTAACTTAAATGCTTCGATAGCCACATGTGAGCATTCAAATTTTCACAAGATTATGCAAGTGGAGGTGACTTCTGATCCTTTAGAGGCTCAGCATTAGCACCAACAAGAAACTTGAACTGACTTAAGTACACAAAAGCATTATAAAGGTATTTAAACACATGTTTATATACAAATTTAAGACTATTAGAACTGTTTGATGTGTTGCACCTTCGAAGTTATGCTATTTAGCAGGAGTTCAGAAAAACGGGAAAATTATGCAAGGCCCAGGATGTATGACTGATGGAGAAAATGGAATCGTAGCTCCCAAGAGGAAGAAAACAATCATTTAATACCTAGTAGACTTGCAAGCAGGCATGAGGTATAGCCTGTTTTCCATGTCTGCAAAAAATGACACATAAACTAATGTGCTTAAACTGCAGGAAGGAAGATTCAGATTTGCCATTCAGAAAGCTTCCCACTTACTGATAGCATCACACTGGAACAGATTGTAAAAGGGGTTGTCCTCCATTGCAAGGGTTTTTAAAAAATAAACTATTGATCTGCCAGGAATGACAGAAATAATGGTAAAACATTCCTTTAGAAAAGGGATGAACCAATTGAATCTTAGGGCCTCTTCCAGCACTACTGTTTAACAGCTATGCGAATTAGTAATCATTACAAAAGGGAGCTACAAAGTTATCCTATAATACCAAAACCTTTTTCAGAAAAGAAAACATTAATGTGTGTAATTGGTAGGGCATAGGAAATCCTGATTTGAATTTTAATCAATATATTGCACTTTTCTTAGAGGGGGAATATTTTTTTAACATACTTATTTCTAAGGACAAAATAATTTATTTTTCAGTGGTTGAAAAATAGAACTGCTTTCATATATCGAAATATGACTAAAACATTTCTTCTTTTCACCCTTTATCTTCTCACAAAATATAAACTTCAATTACTGCAACACTAATAATTTTGCCCTTAGACTTAGGACAAAAAGATAATACAAAGTTTAAACTTTGAATCAAATCAACTTATTAATTTCCACTTATTAAAGTCTGAGATGTTCAAAAGGAAGTGTAAGTGGTGCCTGCCAGATGAGAGAGATTGGACTTGAACTGAACTTCTCTATTAAGTAAAGATGAACAACATGGGTTGAATATACGAATTTACAGATGATGCTACAGAGAAGTCATCAACTCAGCAGAGGCTTTAATCTGATTTTTATAAGTTTCTAATTTATGTTATTGACATGTTATGAAGTTTTGCTGATAGTATATGTTTTGTTCTCAAAAGTCAGAAAGAGTGGAACCTTAGTTCCTGTCGGGGGTTTTTTTGTAATGAACTTTGAGGAATGGATTGTAATAAAGTGAATCTGCGTTAGTGCTCAGTTTTGCAGCCTACCAGTATAGTTCTTTGGATGTTAAAGGTTTTGTTGCCACTTGAGTAAGACTGAAAAAAAAACCGAAAACAAACAGAGAAATTGTTAGGGGTTACATATGGTACTCCTAAGTACTGTATGGACATTAAAACGGTACAGTATTTATTCTAACTTTGTAAGTCCCCAAAGAGAAAGCATGTATATTTTACACTCTGGTATTGTTTATTTGGGAAAAATGATCAACAATGTAAACAAAATTCAAAGCTTTATTAAATAACACCATAAACAAAATTCAAAGCTTTATCAAATAGCATCTGTGTGTGAGATACAGAATCTTAGAACGCGAGTCTATATGGCCTAAAGGACAAACTGTCAGCTCACACAGAATTTGACAGAGATGTCTTCATCTGTTTAACAGAATATCTTCACATTTATGTACGTAATTGTGTTCAGTGACTTGTTTTCCACACTTTAATGCAGCTGAAAGTATCTTATTAGGAATGTTTGCCTTATTTTTGCCTTAAGATTGTTTGCCTTTTGATTTGCATTTGCTATATATTATTATCATATCATATTATGTCATCATGGGATGTAGTTCATGATGCTTCTGTCTCATGACACTAACCTCTCATCCTCCCTGTTCTCCTTGGTGTTGAGCAAAATCCCAGAGGTTTTTTTTATGTTTACTTCATGCTTTGCTGTATTTAATTCAGTTTTTACCCCTCTATCCATTCTAGTCAAATGTATTTTTTAACTATACTTTAAAGATACAAACTGTTGGAACTGCTGCATGTGTGTGTATTCTTGAAACAGACTGTTGTATCATATTTTAAATGTTCTAACCTTGTTTATTAAACTTATCAAGTAAGACTACTTAACTGCCTTCCTCTATAACGCACAAATACATTCTGCTATGCTCAGTATGCATTGTTCATCATTAGTACTCCTTATTATGTGCAGTGAACATAAACAGCTGTAGTGAATGAGAATATTGAGTAATTTGAAATTATAGCCTTTTTAAAGGTCAATGTCCTGTAACAGAAATTACTTGGAACAAGCTTTTTATATTGGTATCTTCTACTCAATTCAGATTTACTTTCTCTTTTTTTTAGTATAGCTGATGGTAAACTAGTGCATCACAATAACTTCCAGCTCCATACTGATTCCCTGCTGCTGTTGAAACCAGCAGTCTTGCATATCAATTGTACTTTTATTATTACCCAGCAATCTTTTGGCTCCTTCAAGTTCTTATGATCTTAGGTGGTAATCTAAACAACGTAAAAGTCAGATAAATTTTTATTTATTATCTGGATATATCTGCTGTGAAATAAGTAAGAAAAGTCAGAATTTAACAGTTCTCTGGCCATACTTGCCTTTACCCCTGTTCCCATGTAGGTAAGATTGAAAAAACAGGGACAAAGCTGTAGCTGTAATTCTGTTGAGGATAACCCTTTTATGCTTGGGATATTCCTCCATAGTATCTGGCCTAGTTTAAACATACTTTATATTTCCAGAACTATGGAAAAGTATTATAGAACAATACATAATTGGGCCCAACTGAAACGGATGTAAACATGCCAAAAAATATCTTCAACCAGAAATACTGCTGAATAACTGATAATTCTACTGCATGCTGTTGAATATTATAGAGTACTTCGGAGATACTGTGGAACTAGTATGGAGTCTCTGACACTAAGGAAAACTTGTAAATATTTCTTTTCAGAAGTGATTAGTTTTTGTCGTGTTTTAAGCTTAATTAATGGGCTAAAAACTGAAATAGTTTTCAATGGATAGGGCATTTTAAATTAAACTGGAATTAGAAGTTAATATACTAGTTTATAACTATATATGTCCCTATTTTGTTTATCTTTTCATATATCTCCATGTAAAATCTTTATCTCAGTAATATTTGGTTTGGAATTTTTTGAAATATTTCTCTTCTTTCTTTTAGCCACATGAGATAGATAGAGAAGAATTGCCTTTAAAAAGTGGAATCTTCAGGACTAACTTGACATATTTGGTCAATTATGCTTCCCTTGCATTTGATAATTATCTAGATTTATACATAGTAATCCAAACCTGTGAATCCAGCATGACTGCTTTTTTGTAATATATAGACTTGTAGGAGTTTACAGGACATAGTTTCTTCCCTTCATTTTAATCATTATGCTGAAATGTATTGCTGGGAAAAATGTAGTGGGTTTCTTGGGAACCTGTATGTAGTTATTTGCTGTTAACCCAGCAGGCTTAAAATATCTGAGAATTATCCTGCAGGAAAGTAATTGGCCCAAAAGGTTTTCCTTTTATGAAGGGGAGAGGATGGGCTGGAGGAAATAATATGATGCTTTCATTTGTAGACTTGTCAGGAGAGCAATGCTCTAGGCAAATATCATTAAAAGCATGTTTTGAATGAAAATTATATTCTTTGATTGGTACAACTTCCTAGGAATTGAAGTCTTATTTTCATAGAGTTACAGATACTTCTGTCACATTTGGAAAAGTAGTACGTCTGACTGTTAAAATGATCAGAAGTTGTAAAGGTCAGTCTTAAAAGCTTTTAAGAAACATGTCTGTGTTACCCACTTGAAAGGGTCATGCAGTGTTATGGTGATGGCACAGCAGAGGATATGCCAGTTTTGCAAAGTGAAACATTTCCTCCTAACCAATGTATTTGCTTTCTCTCTTTTGAGACTTTAACAGAAGATTAACTGAAAGGTGAGTTGCAGCATGCTCTTCCTAGGAACTCAAGTAATTTTCACTTCATACCACTTGAGGGATAGCCACAGTCTAAGCTGAAGTCTCACAGAAGAAATTCTATGCATGCTGTTAAAAATTTAAGGCCAAAGTCCATGGACTTTGCTGAGTAATCTGACAAAAAAAGGCAGGGCTTCAGGAACATCTATGATAAATTCTTCTAAGTATGTCTCATTTCTAAAGTTGAGTAGCCATTGCTTGGTTTGTAGGAAGAAGAAATGAAAGTAGAGGAAAAGAAATGAAAACAGCAGGAATTTTCCCAGGTCAGATGGCACCCATCTTAGCTTTGTTGATTTTTCAATGTGTGTATGGATGTGCATTTTATTTTTGAGAGTGTGATTATATAAAAGCATTCCAACTTATCAAGGTGAAAAGTAACATTTTTGATCAAAGTCTGGTAAGCAAGGGGAAAATATAAAAGGAATGTAAATGATCGCCTTTAATCAATCATTTAATATGGTGCTGTCACACAAAAACTTTATTTCTTTACAAAAACAAAGGTAGGATTTGTCTGAAACTTCACTTTCTGTGATTGTTCATGAGCAGTACTGTTCCCATTTTTGTTCAAAAATTTTGCAAATAAAATTGTGTAAGTCCAGTTGTCAAATATTTACAAGCTGTTATCTGTTTCTAGCTTTTGTTTCAGACATACTGGTATTTATTCCATTAGTGCTTACTATGATAGGACCATTCAGTTATTTTAAGGAATACTGCAGCTTCAGGACTTTGATATTGCCATATTTCTCATTGAGATTCCTTCAACGTGTCCAAAAGAGTTTGGAACAGCCTTGTGAACAGCTGTAAAGCCAGCAGACATTTGGACAGGAGTGTTTTTTGCCAGAGCAGCCATACTTTGTCAAATGGAAACCTATGCTCAGAGGCATTAGACTAGAAAAGAAAAGCTTTGCCTGCTCAGAAAGAAACCATAAAATTCCGACTTCAAACAAATACTCGGGGGGGGGGGGGGGGGGGGAGGGGGGCAGAGAAAAATCAGAAAAAATCCTCTGTATTGAGACAACCAGGTTTATAGTACATTCCATTTTCTTTATTATGTTCCTTTAAAACTTTAAACTTTAAAAGCAGTTCAGTGTTCTCCACTACATTTCTCTTTTCATATACATCATTCCTGCCCACATGCCTCACATCTGCTTCTTTCATTGCTGAAGTAACTTCAGTACAATAATGATGAAGAACAAGTCACATTTAGATAGAAATAGTGGACTTCTGTTTTTGACCAACATAGCCTTTTAACTGTTAAATTTTGTTATAGAGCTGGCCATTCTTAGTGTCATTCACCATTGACTGAATACCTCCAGAGATAAGGAATTAGTCAATAGCTGTCAGATTAGTAAACTTTAGTGACAAAGGCAAAGAAAATCTGGCCCAGTTTGGGTACCTTACCGCTGCAATTGGTCAGACTTGTGTGTGTATGTGCACATGTGTGCGTGCGTGCCTGTGTAGTTGTGTAAGATATCTTGTGAAGAGACATTTCAGTTTAATTCTGTCAAGTAATCATAATCACAACAGTTTTGTAATTTAGTGAAGACAGAGGAATGTTTCAAGATCATTATGTGAAATAGTATTCTGCCAAAAGTATATGATCAAGACAAAAGTGGCAAAACCATTGCTTCCTGTGTACAGAAGTATTCTTTTAGATCACAAACAATTTGATTTTAGTTCTCCATGAACGCATCTTCTGCTTGCAAGTGCACCTTTTTCCCTGATTCATGTTTGGATGTTAAATATGTGTGTATATAACTTGACATTTAGAGAACTACTTCATAGAAACAATATGCTGTGATTTGACCTGCAACTTGCATTCTTCTCAGGTGGATAGCTAAAACCTGTGATATACAAAAGCATGGACATCTGTAAAGTTATTTTTCTTTTGACCTCTTTGCTACTATGCACTTTGTAAGGCTTAAAAATGTTACTTTTTGGGGTTGTTTGGGAGGAAATAACATGTTAACATGACAGAGGGGTTTTTTTCAGGCAATACTCCCAAAAGAGCTTAGTCACTAAACTTATTTAGAGTATTTAATTTTAAAAATTAACCTTTAAAGGCTGATGCATTAAAATCTGTTCTTTTACCTGATTCACTCAATAATCTATATTCTCCTAATTTTAACATGTTTTAGGATAGCAAATGATAATTAATGATTACAGTCCTAATTAAAAAAATAATAATCATAGAATCATAGAATGTTTTGGCTTGGAAGGAATCTCTAAAGACCACCTAGTCCAGCCCCGCTGCCATGGGCAGGGACATCTTTCACTAGATCAGGTTGCTCAAAGTCCTGTCCAACCTGACCTTGAATACTTCTAATGATGGGGCATTCACAACTTCTCTGGGCATCCTGTTCCAGTGTCTCACCACTCTCATCATAAAAAATTTCTTCCTTATGTCCAATCTAAATCTATCCTCTTTCAGTTTAAAACCACTGCCCCTTGTCCTGTCACTACAGTCCTTGGTAAAAAGTCTCCCTCCATCTTTTTTATAAGCCTCCTTTAAGTAGTGAAAGACTGCAATAATGTCTCCTTGGAGCCTTCTCTTCCCCAGAACAACCCCAACTCTCAGCTTTCCTTCATAGGAGAGGAGTTCCAGCCCTCTGACCATTTTTGTGGCATTTCTTGGGACCCACTTTACCAGGTCCATGTATTTCTTGTACTGAGGATCCCAGAGCTGCATGCAGTACTCCAGGTAGGGTCTCATGAGAGCAGAATGGAGGGGGAGAATCACCTCCCTCAACCTGCTGGCTACACTTCTTTTGATGCAGCCCAGGATATGGTTGGCTTTCTGGGCTGCAAGTCCATATTGCCGGCTCATGTCCAATAAAAATATTGGGGCTTCACCAGTATCCCCAAGTCCTTCTCCACAGAGCTGCTCTCAATCCCTTCACCCCCCAGCCTGTATTGATACAGGGGGTTGCCCTGACCCAGGTGCAAGACCCTGCACTTGGCCTTGTTGAACCTCATGAGGTTCACATCGGCCCACTCCTCAAGCTTGTCCAGGTCCCTCTGAATGGCATCCCTTCCCTTTAGCGAATCAACTGCACTACTCAGCTTGGTGTCGTCTGCAAACTTGCTGAGGGTGCCCTCAGTCCCACTTTCGATGTCATTACTGAAGATATTAAATAGTACTGGTCCCAGTACAGACCTTTGAGGGACACCACTCATTACTGGTTTCCAGTTGAACATTGAGCCATTGATTGTAACTCTTGGTATGCAGCCATCCAGCCAATTCCTAACAGCCTAACTATCAAACCCATATCTCTCCAATATAGCGGTAATAATGTTGTGGGGGACCGTGACAAAGGCCTTACAGAAGTCTAGGTAGAGGACATCTGTCGGAGTGGGAGACGGACCCGGAGTAACGATGAATCTCAATATGAGTATGGTCGTTCTTGTTTATTCGGATTACTTAACAGGTTTATATAGAAGCTAAGCAAAGCATGCGCTAACAGCGACTATTCTATTGGATAACTATACTTGTCCACGCGCTTAAAACAATTATATGATTGGTACAAAGTTGCCGTTCACGCACTGTTCACAAAGGGGGGTTTATCAGCACTTTCCCAGGCTTAGTCCCGCTTAGCTTGCTTTACCAAGTACTCCTTCTGCTGTTCTCAAGGGAATTTCACCTTGATCTCTGGCTCCCAGGCCCCATCAAAGGCTGGATTGCTTACATCAATTAAGCTGTGTCCTTTTTCACTTAACCATTCTTCCACAGACATCTGTAGCTCTTCCCTTGTCCACTGATGCAGTCACTCCATCGCAGAAGGCCACTAGATTAGTCAGGCATGATTTGCCTTTAGTGAAGCCATGTTGGCTGTCTCTAATCACCTCCCTGTCTTCCATATGTTTTAACATGTCTTCCAGGAGATTCTGCTCAATGATGTTACCGGGCACAGAGGTGAAGTAGTTCCCAGGGTCCTCCTTTCTACCCATTTTAAAAATGCGTGCAGTGTTTCCCTTTTTCCAGTCACTGGGGACTTTGCCTAATTGCTACAACTTTTCAAATATGATGGAGAGTGGCTTAGCAACTACATCAGACAGTTCCCTCAGGACCCTGGCATGCATCTCGTCAGGTCCCATGGACTTGTGTATGTTCAGGTTCCTCAGGTGGTCTTGAACCTGATCTTCTCCAACGATGAGAGGTACTTAATTCCCCAAGTCCCTGTCTTGAGTTTCACGGGCTTGAGAGATGTGGAAGAGAGATTACCATTGAAAACTGAGGCAAAAAAAATTGGTGAGTACCTCTGCCTTCTCCATGTCAGTTGTCACCAGCTCTCCTGTCTTATTTATCAAGGGCGTACATTTTATTTAATCTTCCTTTTCTGGCCAACACACCTGTAAAAGCCTTTCTCATTATTCTTCACATCCCTCGCCAAATTCAGCTCCAACTATGTCTTAGCTTTCCTAATCCCATCCCTACACATCCAGGAAATGTCCCTATATTCTTCCCAGGATACATGTCCCTGGTTCCACCCCCTGTGCATTTCCATCTTACACTTTAGCTTGGCCAGGAGGTCCTCAGTGAGCCATGCTGATCTCCTGCCTTCCTTGCCCTATTTCTTATATATTGGAATTGAGAGCTCTTGTGCTCTAAGAAAAATGTCCTTAAAGAGCTGCCAGCTCTGTTCAGCCCCTTTGTCCCTGAGGGCAGTTTCCCAGGGGGTCTCATCCACAAGTTCCTTAAACAACTGAAATGTTATGCTATGTGCTATTATTGATTTAAAATATTGGTAGATGGCCATATATTCTAGATATGAAACATTCCTGTTTTCAGAAGGGAAGATAGCCACACTTAAAAGCTGACAGTGATCAGGTGAGACAGCCATCAACTGTCTCCTTTGGTTCACCAGAAATTCTGGACTAGGGTGGAAAACAAGTAGTTCCAGAAAAAATTTTACTTGATTGGGAAACAACCCCAAAATTTTCAAAAATATTTTGTTGGACAACCATCTAGCTCTCTTGAAAGTACTCACATGGCCAGGAATCAGGTAAGTCTTCCAGAAAATGTCTTGCATTTTTTTCTAAAAAGAACAAATGAGGACTCTGTCATGGAGCAGCTTTTTAAAGGTGGTTGATTTTCTTTTGGTGTGAAGAAATGAAAGATGGAGATGTGCTTTTTACTGTAAAGTTTAATCTGAGAGGCTTTGAGACTTTCTCTTCTTCACAGTTCTCTCTAGGTATTGTGCCTTCAGTAGTTCCCCTCAATGGAAACATAATTTTGTTTTAGAGGGGTTTTGTTCATTTTGTAACATTAGGTATGGGGCCACTAAATCCATTTATCGACTAGGGTTTTTTAAATTTTATCTTTTCTTTTTTTTGGTATATCAGTTGACCTCAGCAAGATTACATTAAAAAGATTTCATTTGGGGGTTTAATTTTGCTCAGACAAATGAGCAAATCACAGCACTCACCATTCCATATGTACCATACTTACAGCAATGTAAGGCCAGTCTTCCAGCATTTTGTTAATTAAAATTTCATGGACCAGACTGCAGTATGACTCTTTGGGTAACCATTAAATCCAGAAGACCTGAAGAAGTTAGCAGAGACTGAAAATGTCATTGCTAACACATTGTTATGACTCTGAAACTAGGAAATAACTGTTCAGTTTTAAACATAATGGAGATTTTACTGGATAACAAAACATGCTAATAAATGACTGGAGTGAGAATAAAAATCTTAATATGCACTGGTTTAATTATAGTGTAATAATGTCTTAGTGCACTGTCTGTTAGACACATATTTTAAGATGTGGCATTTAAAGTATAGGCTTTTTAACTAAAGCAAAGTATTTCTCATAATATAACTGCCATCCTTCTCAAACTTTTGTTTATGCATGAGATCATGCATAAAATGTGTTTTTTCTTTTTGTACAGCTTCTTGAATCATGACCAGAAATGTTCAATAGGTTTCTTGAAGGTGAACTGTAAGATAAAAATGGAAATTTAAATAAGCCCAAATTCTTCCACTTACTATCATGAATTATTTAGGATAGAGAGGGGAATGTAATACAGATTGAACTAAGTTTTTGGTTTGGGGTTTTGGTTTTTTTTTTTTTAATATGGGTGAATACATTTTAATCTATAGCATGATTTTCTAAAGTTAGTCCTATTACTCCATCAACATTATAGCTGGTATGAGTTGTAGTGTGTTTATAAAGCATGGGGCTGTCTTTACTACAGTATGAGGCACCATGAAGATGTCACTGAAGGGTGAGTCACTTTCAAGAAGTTTTATGAAATCCTACTTCTCTATTAGATATTTCTTTAAAATCTGATCTTGGAGTTTTGCAACTGAAACCCCTAAATTGAGGTCCCTAATTCTTGTTGTAGCCTTCTTGGTGCACTATTTTACTTTTACAGCAATTTAAAGAAATAGTAACAATTCTGCTGACTATAGACTTACTGTACACATAATTTGATGGAGAGTGTTTGGTTCTGGAGGTAGCAGATGAAAATTATCTTTAAGGACTTTAAAAGTGGAGTTAGATGAAATACAGCCATGTCTTCCTGCTTACTCTGCTGGTATAAATCAAATACTTCAGTGTGAGTGAAGGAAAAAATTCCTTCATTGTGTTGAGTAGCTAAATTAGTCATAGATAATAGAAAGGCTTTTCCCATTGTTCATTCGCAGCTTGTCTAAAGAAGACATGTTCAATTACTAAACATGAGAACAGCTACACAAAAAGTAAACTGTACATATGCAGAAGAGTAAAAAGCGGAAGCCTTATTTGGTACATTCTCTTTTACACAATACTAGTGAATTGGAACTTTATATGTTGACAACTATTTTTCTCATGACAGTTATTCTTTAAAACCTGGAATTAGGAGCATGGGACCTATCCCCAAACTATGTGATTAATACCCCTTGAAATTAAGACTCATGTTCCCCTTACCACTTCCTTTTCTACTCTCCTGCCTGAATTTAATATCCATTGAGTGTTAGTATTTTCCTCTCTTTCTTTGGAAAGGATAGGCATATGTGTTTAACCTCCAGTCTCACACATTGCAGTTGACAGTAACAAAACTTGTTTAGATATACCATGTCCTTGTTTAAATAAGAATATTTCAGCTTCATTTGAGACTTGGTGGATACTATGGCAAAAAAGAGCATCATTGTGGTCCTTTGACAATTGCAGAGTACAGAAAGTCTTGTGTCTCAGGCTCAGATTCCAAGCACTAATTTTGCCATTGCCCCGGTGTCATCCACAATTATGTTTATTTTGAGCTATTTGTTGAGGAGCTGTGGCAACCTATAAAACTGATAGTGTGAATGGGAGAAAATTACATTTAGGAAGCTGGTTATTTCTAGTTTTATCTATTAAATGGATATATTGAATTTTTAATTTCTCCAGGAATTGCTGGGAGCTCCTCAGTGAGTCAGGGCAGGGCCTGGCAGCCAAGGCCTGTCCCACCACCCCGGCCAGGAACAGGGCAGCCTGGGGACACCCGGGCAGCCCCAGCCCCTGGGCATTGGTCATCTCCTTGGGGATGGGGACAGAGCCGGGTGCAGATCAGCGGGTAGGAGGTGCAGGCCCAGGCAGGCTGCGACATGGCGGCAGCCACTGCTCAGGCTGGGCCCTGCAACAGGGCCTCGGCCAGAGCCTCCGCCAGGAGCAGCTGCCGGGGCTGCAGGACCTGCTGGAGCCTCTGGCCACTGCCACCAGGGAAGCGGCCTGATGGAAGCCATATATATGGAGAAGTATATACATGTATATCTATATATAATTCACATAACTACCACTCATATATGCATATAAGTGTGTGTGTGTGTGTGCATCTGAATACAGTTATATGTATTTCATGGTACAAGAAAGTCTGCTGTCACTGTGATGACCGCCTGATGATTTTGTGTATGGCTGATGCAGCTTCTTGCTTAAGGAGTTACTTACAGGCCAAGGTTAAAGTTCTTCATTAGGTATGAGATATAAAGGACACCTTCTCAAAACTGTGATACATATTGCTAGGTGGGAAATTGACTTTCTGATTAATTTTAGTTTAATCGTAACTTTAAATTGGGATTTTCTGTAAATGTGCTCAGTGTCTAAAATTTGCTCTGTAGGCTTTAGTAACAATTTTTTTCTTTTTGCGTTTTCTGTGTAATGAAAATACACTACAATTTTTCATGTGGTTTCCAGACTACACTCAAAAACATTTGAAATACTTTTCTATCTTTTCAAAGTATCTGGCACGCTTACTCTGATATGACTTTTCCTGACATAATGCATTGTTTTTCATATGATCAATATCACAGGGTATTAGGAGAGCTATTCACTCCTAGACTGATAAGGATTTCTAAACTGCCTGTTGCTTCTCATCTTTTGTTTCTTGAGTTGTTCTTCAGTATACCTCCACCTTTCTGTGCATAGAGACTAAGAGAAATATCTCATTAATTATACAGGAATTGCATAATCTTGCTGTATTTGCCTCAGAATTCGGATGCCAGAATTGTTCATGTGGGAAGTAAAACTTTTTTTGGCCTTTTTCCCAGAGTATGCCATTTGATGCTTAGTTACAATACATGGGAATTTTTAAAGTGAATACCGCTACTTCAGTTATGACTGTCGGCAGTAGGTGAAGCAAATGCTTAAAATCTATTCTGGTCTGCAAATATTGATCTGACTAAAAGACACTTTCTTTAATAGTAGAGACTTCCACATTTTTTTACCTCCTTTAATATAATGTTCAAGAATCTTTTCCACTAACATGATGTTTTTATAGATTCTTCTTCACTGTTCTTAACTGTGCAAATTTAACATTGTTTTATATCAGGATGCTCTAGCTTGCCAAAGTAATTGACAGCTCAGTCAACTAAAGTCAAGTTCCATCTTTTCTTCAATTTCCTTGTATTACATGCTTTAGTATTCTTATACAGAAATATTATACTTCTATAGTTATATAGAACATACATTAGCCTAAACGTTACTAGTGGGTTTGCAAACTCTGATCTACAGGAATTTATAATTAAAAAGATTTCTGTATCTTAGCATAGGGTTTTATATAAAATCAGTCAAAAATATTAAGAAGTGCAGGCTCTCCTCTTTGATTCAAATGTAATCGCGCTAAATTCTTTTCAAGGATATTTTCATCTTGCAAGAATCCCAGCAAGTTTACACAGCTATTTCTTGGTTTTTATAATTACCAACTAGTTGCAATTTCAGAATACTCTTGAAGCATAACACTGGTTATTTATACTAGAATGTTACATGAAAACCTCATTCCAGACCAAGTCTTACTGCTAAGTGCTATATCAAAGTATTTGAGGTTGTTCTTGCTTTGAAAGGTTGGAAAAAAAAAAAAAAAGTTGCAGCACAGAATAACAAGGATTTGGTTTGCAGAAGGTACTCATCATGATCTTTTGTTTGTTTTATTTATTGGAATGTTTTAGTTCTTTTTTCATTTTGAAGAAAATGAGAATAAGACTGCAATACTGCACTACAGCTGTGTGTTTATATTTTTGGGATGACTGGAACAAAATACAAGCAGTGCATTGCTTTCAGTTTTCCAACCACCTGTATTCCAGCACTATAACATGCATTTTGGAATCTTGTATACTCAGAGTACATTAGATAAAGGCCAGTAATCATTGTCAAGAGCTAAATATTTATAAACAGCATAAAGCTTTTTGCAATCCCAACAAATCTAGAATAAATTTCCTATAATGCAAAAGTGCTCCCTCCAGATGCTTTCAGATTACAATAAACAAAATGCATTAGCTTAAAAAATACAGGCTTCATTTCCTCTCTTGCTTTTGTAAATAATTGGGTTGTTCATATAAAGCTTGTAGAATGTTGTGTTATATAACTTTTTTTTTTTTTTTTTTTATGGAGGACTTAGATCAATTATGACCTAGATGTAAAATTATCTTTCAAAAGCTTTTTTTTTTGTTTTATTTTCCTTTTTAAATGATACTGTGGTCTTTGAAAGAAAGCAGGGTATTTGGTTTTTAAAGTTTCTTTTAGCTGCGCTGCTTTCAGAGATCATAATCAAGACAAGATAATCCTCTTTTTGGCATCCTAATCGTTTCCATTATAACTGACTGACAGACCTTTACAGTGCTATGAAATACTACTAAAATGAGGATCAAATTGTCTTCTCATTCTGAAAAAAAAGTGCAAAAGAGGGGCAGATCTTCCTTAAAGTTTCATGGTATTGTGCACTTGAGAAGGATAAGCTTTTAATATTTTCTCTAGGGAGAAGCTTGTAAAAAATGTAACCCTTGGAAATGTTGGCAGTATAAGTAGGGATTTATTTTTCCCTTCCTGTCCCAAATGCCTTTAGATTACTTCCATAAAGATAATGAAAAGAAGGTAATGAAAAGACTGCTTTAATTTTGGTCATCTTCAGGTGTCCACTTGCTACATGAAGAGTTCATGCTATTATTCCATACTGAATTAAGCACACAAAGTCAGAATAGAAATGGAAACACAAGTCAGTGATTAATTCTTCGATACAGTTCATTTAATGATCCTCTTTGTGGTGCAGTGCAAAGTCTTTTGCCTGTGTTTGTCTCTGTTCCTTAAACTCTGTCCATGTTGAGCTAGGAAATAATACTCATTTGGAACTGTGAAGGTTTCCCTCTTCAAGTGGAGGAACGTACTTTTTCTCTCTCTCGATAGATTTCTGAGTAATTTAGCCATCTCCAGTTGAGCAGAGTTTTCCTGCCTGCTGTTCGGCAGGACTTTTAGCCTGAGGTCATAAGGAGTTATGTTTCAAAGATTTTGGGTTTTGTTAATTTCAGTCCTAGATTCAGCAAGATCCAGTTTTCAACTGCAAGCTAATTTTAGAGTTAAGGTTAGTTATTTCTGTGCCAACAATTTTTATTACCATAATTTTTGTTTTTATTCTTTTTGTTCTGTTTAATAGTTGCTTCCTAGGTATGGGTCTTGAAGCCAATACCACAAAAGGAAACAGTAGTGTAAGCAAATGCTTAAAGAAAACATGTACATTATTGGAAATCTTCAGCTGAAAATTAAATATGATTTCATACATTAGAGTTTTATATAAACAACAAATCTTTTTTTTCCCCTGTATTAGTGAGTAAATTAATTGTGGAATGGGATTCTGTTGACTGTAAAGATGGTTGTAATCATTGGGTAGCTTGAATAAGTTGAACATGTAAGGGTTCAAACTCAGAAAAAATTGCTTATAATTTTACTACATTCTCTTCAACAAATTGCAGTAACTAATTTGCTTTGAACATGACTGTACTTGCAACACGGTTAACAGTAAAAGGTCCTTATCCATCCTGAAGAAGGAACCCTACAAACTATGATGTGAGAAGGAGCAAAATGTCCTGCCCAGCCTCAGCTAGGAGTTAGATTAATGAACTATTGCTTTCCTGGAGACTAGACAGCTGTACAGAGAAGCCTGGCTAAGCATGTGCTTAACCTAGAGTGTGAACAGAAATAGATCATCTACCAACATATTAGAAATGAGTTTGTAAACATGAAATGAAGTGAAGCCTGACTAGTTCAGAGAGATGCCAGAAAAACAAGTTTTCCCAATCTAACCAAGGAAAGTGAGTTGGTCTTTTAGCTCAACCTGTTTCTTTTAAAAGTCACTAAGATTAATGGATGGATTAATAATCTTCCTTTTTCTAGTGACATAAATTTATTAATCCTCCATCCCTCCCCTCCTGCCCATTACAACATCCTGGATTATGTTGTTTTGGGGCCTATTAGTGTCCATTATTGTTGACCATGTTGCTTAAATATGCCCAGCCACAGATTCATTGATCTTGTACATACGGCTTGAAATAACCACATTTTGCTCTGTAATATATGCACTTTCATTTACTGTGTTATTAATAGAAAAGAAACGCATGCCAGAACTTTTAGACTGCTTGAAGTAAAGCAAAAACAAACCTTTCCAAAAATATTTTAGCTTCAAAGTGTGTTGACATGAATGTTTGTAGGTAAAAACAATGTGGCAAAAACTAGTCCTTTGCCAGTGTGAATACGAGCAGTCATTTTCCACTGCAAGTTGAATATGCTGTGTGAGGCTTTCATTGTCTGTTACATCACTTCTATTAGTGCTACGTCAGGAACAGACAGTAAGTTTCATCGCAGGGTTTTCTCAATGCAGTCACCAGTCTTCTGTGCTTTTGTTGTAGAGGTCAGAAAAGGTCACAGGCCCCTCCCTCCATTGCTACTGTTCCTTCCCAGAGGGCCACATTGGAGCAGACACTCCTGAGCACTCCTTTTGATTTCATACTAGCATATGTATGTCACTGCAAAGATAAGTGGACTTATTTCTGATATTTTTCTGAAAATGTATAATAAATAATTTCGCATTAAAACTTCTCAATAGTTTAGGCAAAAGTCTTGTTGTCTTGTCCCACTCGGTGGGTTGCGAGAGGGGTGAATCTTTTCGGTTCCCCGACTGTTTGACTACCGACAAAAGCCGATCTCTGCTCGGCAGAGCCACGTGGTCGGCAGAGTCACGACAGTGACTCAGAGGAACGGTCTGGCCAGCAACTTTATTAACTGGCGAATTCCACAAACGGATCCCGCGATGACGATGACAGACGTAGCAATCCTCCAGTGGTGGGCGCGCGCGCGCTTCCCGGGGGGGGGCCAGGGGGGAGGGGGCACGTCTTTTATAGGCTAATCCCCGCCTCGAGGTACGCCCCTTCAGGACGTACATGGTTCTTGTTCTAGAAAGTTCTCAGTCTTCTGCGCAGGCGCTGGGGGAGGGGGGTGGTCACGAGGGGTCTCTCGGGCAGGTGCAAGCCCCCTTAGGGTCCGGCGGAACCCGAAACCGTGCATCCTCCGACACGCTCCCCGCGTCCCAAACGTCCTGCTCCCGCTCTGGCTCCCGCTCTGGCTCTCCCCCACCCCGTGCTCGCCGACCTGCGGTGGCCATGCAAATAGCGCCTCAAGTTGCCACGATGTTTGAGACATTAACTCTTTCAGTCTCTCACACTTGTGTTTAGGCAAAAGGCTTGGTGAACCAATTTTGTGAAAAATCTCCCAAATAGGAGCAATGGAGAGGTGGACAGGGAGTACTAGCTTTAAAATATGACCTGTTAATCTGGTTTTACTATTTCCCAAGAAAAATGAATCAGAAAGTGAACTTAGACAAGAGTTACTACTCTTGAATAACATCTTCCTGTTGGCAGCTACTGTAGAGAAAGAGATGGTAATACTACAGTGTAATCATTTTTGAAGTTACACGGATGTGTTTCAAAATGAATGCTATTTAGCCACTTACTATATTGCAAATGAACTTTGACTTCATACAAATAAATAAGATTGAGAATTTTCACCTGTTTTGATAAATTTTGAGCTACTATCAACTGGCATGTTCCAGTTTAGCACGACATGCACACCTGTGGCGGTGTGCTTGCCTCCCTCCCTGTGTAAGCAATAACCAGTGGGGGTCATGATGGCTGCATCCAGCTTATGCTGGACTTTGGAGACAGATGGCAACACAGTAGCTAAGGACTGCCTGGCTATGGACCCAGACATCTTGCTGGTATGCAAATACAACTCTAAGTCAGCCAGTCCATAGACAGTGGACAGCCTAGAGCCCACTGAGCTCTCCTGCATGGCACCAGGCTGCACGCCAGGATCTCCCCTTGAGCAGGGATGTCTCTCAAGGTTACTCCTCAAGGTTGAGAGATTCCTGGCTGCAACAGATCCTCGGTAAGTGACTGATAGCATGCTAAACTTTGAAATCTTAGCTAAGTGATATAAAGCATTGATTGTGCATATATAATCCTTTAGACATAAACCATTAACCAAGTCCGGGGCTAGGATTGGATCCAGCCATGCCTAGACTCCTCTCTGAGAAGGAGTTTAGAAAGCAAGGGGGTCTTTTCTGAACCTCATGACTCAACTGGAGGGTGTCCCTGACAGTTTTGTCTGTCTCTGTCCTCTATGCAGTAAATAATCAAGTGTACCTTGCCATCGAATCTTTTTAAACCAGTCACATTTACCACTGAACTTTGTTAACTCACTGTTTTATATCAATAAAGTATATTGTTGCTTCTCTCTTATGAGTGTAGTGCACTCTCACTCCATCCACGACACCTTAATGTCACCTTTAGTATACAGTTACAGATTAATGTATCTGATGGTGAAAATGTTTTACAAAACCATGTATAATAGTGTAGGTATTAGTAGAATACATCAGCTATTATTTCTGTGGCCCTCGAGTTTATCAAACAAATTAGTTTATGTACAACACTATGAATTACTTAGCTACAGGTACCTCTATGTCAAAGCACATGCAAGAGTTCTTTACGTACACAAGTCGGCCTTGAAAACAAGATCATAGTTACTTCAAGAATCAATCCAAACCAGCAGTGCTGAACTGAAGCTAATATACACAGGAGTCATTAACCTGTGCTTATCATGGATTTATATGTGTGTAGTCACATAACTGCAGTTAGTAGTTATTGCAGGCAAAACCTACTTGGAGTGTGAGAAGGACTGACTTTATATAGTACTTTTTTGTGCAAAAGTATGCACATTTTACTTATTTTCTGCATGGTTTCTGCAAGCATTTTCATTTAATGCTCTGGAGATAATACGAAGGAACAGGGTAAATGTAAAGCAAATCCAGGGTTGGATGGCACAATGTTTGACAAGTTCTGTTCTCATTGTAGATGCTGTTGTTTTAACAGGATTGTTAACTTCAGCCTCACCAGTTAATGTTCTCTGCCTTTTCTCTTGGTAATGCACTTAAGTACATGAGAATATTGCTCTATATACTTTTTGCAACTCAAACTGTTCATTGGAACAGAAGGGGATTTAAATTCTAAATCACCTCTATTTGTATAATATTTACACATAGTAATGAGTACTTTATATCAAAGGGTTAAGAGGATAGCTGTCATTCAGGTTCAGTTATAACTGTTTCTTAAAAGAAAATTAAATTTAAATGTTAAGACATAATTTAAATATTAAAATGGAAAGTTGGAGATTTAAAAACAAAATGAAAAAAAATCCAACAAAGAAAAGAAAAAAAAACTTAAGAAGGTAAAACTGAAAGATAGCATCCAGTGGGCCCCAGCCTTTACACTTACTGCTAGAAAATAAAGTCAATAGTTTTTGGGGTTTGGTTTTTTTGTTTTTTTTTTTTTTAACAAATACTGTGGAAGAAAGAAACTGGTAAAACCAAAAGAATCCTAAAGAGAGTGTATTTCATTTGTGGATTTAACCTTATGGAAATAAATAGCTTCCTTTATATCAATGATGTATTTATGGTATGGGCATATTTTGGTATTCAAGATGATATTAATCATAGTAAGTATGGGTCTAGTGAGTAAGTGAAAAGGAGATGGAACTGTTGAGAGGCATCCTGGCCAGAAGCATATTAGTCAGTTACGAAGATATATGTATTTGCATGTATTTTGAGTGCCTGTGATGATCGATGAGCTAAGCTGATGAATATCATTGCAATGAGTATCACTGAAGTTAGCAAATATTTATATTGTTTGTCTTGAAATCCTGATTGATATAATGTTATTGGTAGTATTTCATATAAAAACTGACTTACAGACAAAACTTGCAAGAAACTAAAGGACATCGAAGGAGTGGCTTGTAATTTATTGCTTAGATTGTTGCATTCATATAGTTAAAATTTCACCATATGATTCTGAAAAGTCCTGTTTTAATTCACATGATACTTATTTAAAAGTTTGAGCTAAAAATCAGTTTGTTACACAAAAGGATAAGAAGAATATATTTTTTTCCAAACTTCCAGAAACAAACTTTTAAGAAGATTGAAAGCAAAGTCAGTACAATTTTAAACTCTAACTGTATTTATCTTATTTGCCCTTGAGATTTCTCTAGATCATAGGTTAGTTTGGCAAAACATAGCATTTTGCAGTTAAGCAAATGTTAACGGTTTTTACTGAGGATTCATCCTGATTCAACTTACATTACTATTGTCAAGAAATGTTATCTTCATTATCAGAATAAATATTTTTAAATGGCATGGAACCATAAGTTTGTAAGTCTTACTCCATTTGGTAAGTAAAAGGGAAGTAAAACCATCGCAAGGAAATTAAGGATGACAATACTTCCATTGTTTAATTCACATACTTATTTATAATCTGATAAACTGATTATGGATTTTGTCTGGCCACTTGTAACCAAGATTTTAAGTTTATCCATACTGTGTGGCTTGTCAGCTCCAGCACCACTCCCCAGAAATGCTTGTACAGGCAAATAAGTGAGGCTCTGAAAGTTAGATATCGCTGTAGAAAAAGGTTTTACTGAACTTTATCTATCACACTTGACCAGACAACTTGTTCAAATGCACATGTAGGATATAACTCCATCTCTCCAGGACTTAATATTATTCTGTGTCTAGCACTCCATAAACTGGTATTTGAAATTTATGGGTAAGATACACACATTTAGTAAAATATATGGCTGTTCTGATTTTAAAATCCAATATATTTTCTGCTTCTGTGATCTGTCATTGTCTGGGGTTTTTTTAAAGTATAAAAGCTAAGAAACGTCTATATACACTTTAAAATGCATTACCAAATCAAAATTTAACTCTTCAGTGTTGGAAAATATGAAAACCAAGCTGCCTTGCAGGAACCTGCTGGCATGAAAGATATGGTTTTGACACAGTACATCTGATGCTGGGAGAAGCAGCTATCTTCTTACATGTAGGAGGCTAGAAAAACCCTTGCCATTCAATTGCTTCCAATGTTTTAATCATCTCTGGTTGCTCTTGCCTTGCTCTTCTGTGGGTCAGAAAAGCAAATATATTACACAGCCTTTTATATTCTTAGAATGGCATTTGATTTTTACATCATGTTTTGATCACTTCGATTTTGGCATTAAATGTTGTATGTTAGTAAAATGGCAAAAAGCAAAATCCCAGAGAACAGATCTTGGTCTTCTCCCTTGCTGAAGACTATATGAGGCATAGACAACCATTCTGTTTAGCTAAATTTTGCCATTACTTGGCATTCTCTGAGGTGACACGCTCATTCAAATTATACTGACAGTGAAGGAGCTATTCAACTGTCTGTATTACAGGAGATATATGTTTAAGAGAAGATGATGATAAAAAGAAAAACATACAGTTATTTCGTAAGATAGCCAAAATAGATGACTTCTCCATCATTGCGTTATTAATTTTTCACTCAGAATTACTTCTGTTTATAGGCTAAACAATTCTGACATTTGACCAAAACATTCAAAAACTTTTTACTGAGACATGTTGTTTATCCTAGGTATGACAGTGAGCCAGCTGAGGCATGATGTCAGCAATTCCAATACGTTCAATGCAAATATGATGCATTCTCTATACTCTAAAGGACAAACAGTAAATTGCTTTTTGTTCTATGCCAGTTCACTCCTTTTAGTGTAGTACCTTTAGAGAGGAGGTGAGATGCTTTTCACTTTCCTAACAGAAATAATAGATTTCTGCTGACTCCAAACTAAGACATTAGATTCTTTTCATATGACTGTCAGATATTAAAAAAAGATAATATTTTACAGAGACAAGTTGGTAAATGGATGCATTTCCTTTGGGAAATCTTAAGCTATTAAAGTACTTTGGGAAAATATTCTGTAACTTTTATATTGTATGCCAAATGAAGCTCATCTTTTGATTTATTTCTCAAATATTTTGCCTTCTTTTATAATGACCTCTTTTACATCAGGACAAATTATTATGAGGATGATCGTTTCTGTCCTATCACTAGAGCCCCAGGTGATGTCCTGTAGCAACGCCTTCTGAGCATGCTGAAGGACTCTGAAGGAGGTATGTATGCAATGCCATTTCTTTCCTCCTGTGTTGGGATTTTGTGGTTTCTCATCCACCAGTCATTAAAGGGAAAAAAAAACCCACAATAAATGTCATCTAACTCATAGGATTATGGAAGTCAGAAGTGTGATCCTAAGCGTGAGGTGGCTTTTGTTTTCTAAACCAAGTTTGGAGCTCTGGCAGGATTCAGATATTTAAGTTATCTGGAAAAATGGTTGCTTTTTAGTCTTGAATTCACTTTTGTTCTCCTCACCACTCACTTCCTGAAGTATTTGGGTGATAATATGAAGAATTTTATGTCAGACTTAGAAATAAATTAACAAGATGAGAAGGGGAAAATCTGTTGAAAATCCAATGTCTCATCCACCTGTTTTAACAAAACTTGTGGAAACTTAATTTTGGATTTTCTTAAAGTTGTTTTGAAAATCAAGCTGAACAATTATGACATTGAGGTCTTAGTAGTTTTTATCACAACACAGAATTTCATAGGGTTCAGGGTGTTCAAAGTAGGCCCTTTTAAGTTTGTGATTCCTTATGAAGAGGAAACATTTTGCACACTTCAAAACTTCCATTTTCTATCAGTATTCCTGTCACTGTATCCCATTCCTATTTTTCACTTAAAATTGTCGATGTTACATTTTCAACATAAAGTTCCTTACTCTCAGTCTTTCATGCAATTAAATCTCTGGATATGCTGTGGAGGAAATGGTCTTTGGTTTAGGAAGCTTAGGTTATTTATGGTTCAAGACTTTTGGGTTTTACAGAGTTGAAGTAATAATTTTATATTTTTCACAGTCACTTTTTTTAAATAGGATAATAAACCTGAGTACATACAAAAAAGTGGAATGAAAACACAGATCAGATATCAAAGTGTAAACCATTGGTATAATGACAGATAGAGCTCAACTGATTTATCTCATGTCTCTTAGCTAATGACAGGAAATGGTTTCTATTCCTAAATTTAGTATCCATGGCTTGTAGCTTTTCTATGTTTTAAATTCCCTTTCTGTTACAGATCCTACTGTAGTTCAGTATTCTGTTACTATATACCTGAAACTTGGAGAACAGCTTCTGTGCATTATTTTTCTTATTTTCTAGTATGTATGTTGTTAAATTTTTATTTGTGTGTTTTCTGTGATATACTAACATCATTATTTTTCTTTCAAAAGCTTAAAAAAAGCAATAGGACAAAAATCATAAATACATTTCCCTAGTGTTAGCCCTAGGCAATAGTAAAAATATAAATGGATATATACGCTTTTGCAAGAGTGAGCCACACATAATGCAATATTATACTACTACTATCCTTCCCATGAGTGTAAGTTAGGATGAGCAAAGAGAGGATTGTTCAGCTTGAGGGTGATAGGGTGATGAAACCACATGTAGTGAAAATACAAATCAAATGGTCAGTTCCTAATGCAATTAACTTTACCTTCTAGATGGGGATTACAGCAGGATTGGACATAGTCAGCATGTTAAAGGGGCCCCCAGAATAGAATTCTGTTTCAGAATACAGGATGATATTACTTCTGGGTTTTTTTCCAATCTCAGTCCTTGGTGCAAGGAAAATTTCTCCTCCTGCCAAATTTATATCTTCTTGATGTCCAGCTTCATTGCTTACAGACGGTATTATCTCTCTTTCGCTGCAGCTCACTAAGTACCAGAGACTTTATGCCTTTAACTAACAGGCAACCTCAGTTATTCTTTGTTAAATTCATACAAAAGTCTTACAAAGCTTAATAGAAATCAGTCTTACTGAGTTTTCTCTAAAAATTAACATAATTATTTTCTGTACAATATTTCATTGCTTTAATAAGGGAGCATGTAAGTCTTATGGACAGGGTGTTGTAGGATAACCACATCCCCTTGCACTTTGAAAAAAAGAACATGTTTTATTCCTCTCACATACGGTATTGTATATACTATGGTATATGGTATATGAGAAAAATTAGTAAATATGTGATTTATGTGTGTGTCTAAAAAAACCCTAGGCATCGGCCATCACATGTTATGTCTGTTTGCTCTGAGATATAATTTGCACACAAACGGTATTTTCAGTATGAAGTTGGCTGAGTTGGTCAGTGATGAAAACTTTCAAGGTGTAAAACCAAAAAAAGTCATCTTTTGCACCAAATAAAGCGCCTGTAAACAGATGATTTATGGCTTGTTATATGACCTGTCTCACTAATAATGAAATATTCAAATACCATAATCTTTCCCATCTGTTCAGTGAACATCTGTGACTTGGTGTTTGGCATCTGATCTTTGCAACAATTAAACTCACTCTTTACATAAGTAACACAAGTGATGATGTGTTAGAGGCCAATAAGCAAGTGGGTCAGTTAAACTAACATACACAGATGCAGCTGAAGCCTGTTCCCAGCACAGGGTAAAGATCACAATCCTTTCTGATCTTGAAGAGCTTCAAAGAAAGGAGGAAAAGCTGGGGTCTAGGTTTCCAAAGATTCAAACCAACATTCATCAGATGATGAAAATCTCCTCATACGACACTTAACAATATTGATTGCCTTTCAAAAATGCCTATAACAAGATTAGAAATGTACCTTTGAGCATTTATAAATCTTTGGTTGGAATCTGTGAAATTCCAGTGCTTACTGTCTGTTATTGTTCTCTTCTGATACTTACATAAATTTTCTTCATTTTTCATACATGCATATTGCATATTAATTCTTGAAATTTTGCAAAGTGAGATGAAGTAGAGCTTGCTGGTAGTACCGTGAATCATAGAGAAATAAGGGTTGTAAGTGCTGTTGAAACTGTAAGCGACTTGCAAGTACTCAGAAATCTCAAGTATTTCAAATATCTCTTTTCTGCAATCCGCAGACTGAGTTTTCTGTGTAAGTTTGGTACACTGTACATAACTTCATTTGTATACTAAGCTCAGGCTATGGAGTGTCTCAACAAGAAAAAGCAAACTTTGTTATCACCATTCCTTTTAAATATATATTACAGTATAAAATATATAGTGGAATAACAATTTTATAGTTTAACTTGGAATCCTTTCCAGTTTAAGAGATGTTGACTACAGATAAACAGGCTTGTTATAGCCTTGTTACTATTCGTTGTTTCTGAGTTCAAGTACAAGAACTTGAACTTGGTTTTGTTGAGGGAGAAGGGAAAAGGGGATGCCTTCTTAATGGCACTTGACTGAACCTTCAATATTCAGTCTTTTGCTCCTCTGTTTCTGCAGTAGCTTTCCTCTTGCAGCAGAGAATTCTCTCTGGGGTCCTAACCTCACTGCTGATATGTTTGACATCTTGACTCCTCCTTTTCTGCATATCTTTGAGGAAGGAAACTTTATTTCTCCCATGAATGCTAGTAATCACCATTTAAAACGAAATGTGTTTATGGTATTTTCCTTCATAAAGGTGCTGAGATTTGTATGGAGCTTTTTGATTTTTCATCTCCTCCATCCCCATATCATCATGGAAATAAATTTCGACTTGAAGATGTGTATTATAAATGGTTCTGAGTTAAGATAGAAGTGGAGAAATGTTGTATTGAAATACATGAAGTTTATCATAAGCAATTTTTGCTCCTATCTACTTGTAACTGTACTTTCCTACCTACTTTTCTTGTAATACCTGCTTAATATATGATCATTTGAGTCCTAATGATAGACTGCCATAAGCTTTTCCCTAACAATTTCTTAGTTCTGTCTAAAATGATGCCTCAAAACGCTTTATCGCTAGAGAAGTATATTTCATGCTGTCTTGCAATTGCATGAAATTCCATTACTTTAACACTTGAAATATGTTACTTCATCATTGTTTTGGAGGCTTTCCTGATTCAAATCTTAGAGTTTTGTTACTTGGAGTATTGTGAATTTTCAGCACATTTCTATTAACTTGTTCTTTCCTGTAGCTTTCAAAACCTGATCATTTAACTGCATCTTTCATACCTTTGGTTGTGCTATAATATATTACCAAGCCTAATTCTGTGAGATAAATTTATCAGAGACAATTTATTTTTCTGATATTTATCTGTTTATCTGGTCTTGAAAGTATTTTCTGATTTGGCATGTTTTCTCTTCTACTAACTTCTTAACCTGTTTCTCTTGGGCAGACTGTCTGGGTGGTGGAAACGTAACAGCTTACTTGGAACTTACTGAACCCATAAAAACTTTTATCACCATGCCTTTTAACAGCTGCTTCATCTGTTAAATGTTATGCTATTATCCGCAATAATGTTTTAATCTGCTCTCTGTTTCATTACAGTTTTGGGGTTTGGTGGTTTTTTTTTCTTTATTCCTGACATTTTTGCAGAGCTAATTTCGGTTCTGGTTTATTTGCTTCCTTTCTCTTAGCTCTGTGTGGCCTGCTTTATCTAGACTTTTGGCTTCATTCAGGGGAAAACAGTCATAGCTGTTGTGATATTTGACACTATCATACAACAAAAAAGTTAAAGTATCTTAGTTGATTTTCTGTGGATTGAGAATGCTGGTGAAATGTCCTTGCTGTTGTCTTTTGTCATCAACGTTCTTGATACTTTTTGAACTCTGTCATTTTTACTGATTTGTTCTTGACACACTTTGACCACTTCCATGTTTGGTTCCTTTTTATACTCTGATATCCTAAAGAGCAGATCTAAATATCCCTTTCAGTACTTAGAAATTCCGATGTCTTAATGTGGAGAATTTCAAGTTAATTTAGAAATCTTTGCATGGGAGCAGTGTACACAGATTTTGTATTGTTTTGACTGTGGGAACTGAACATCACATTGACCATTTCTTTGACTAACCTGATACTGGCAGCTCCAGCCTTGTTACTGACATCTTCTATGCAGATAATGCTGGGAAAACTTTTCAACTGAATTGAAAGTTGGAATTATAGTATTTTATTTATTTGATAGGAATTTATTTATAGACATTGCTGTGAAAGCAATATTTGTCAGTTGGCTGCCAGTTTTGTATTAGCTTTCTGTTGTACAGGTCTTAATTTCCTATGAATCGTAGCTATGGTGAGAAAGTTTGGAGTTTTCTCTTTCATTTTGACTCTTTTGTAAAATTATTTATCATTCATTTTGACTAATTCTAGAGACTTTAAGATAATCTTGATTCCAGAGATCAAAGCAACTATTTGTGTACTTACAAAATGCTCTTTTTTTCACCTGAAATTTCATAATTCTGAATCCTCTATCTCTTGTGAGGGAAAGAGATGTTAATAGAACAAAACTCTAAATAGAAACATAGCATATGCTTTCGCTTTTTCTCAGCTTTCTGAAATGTATAACTGATGTCGAACTTAAGAAAATAATGTTTTGATCCTGCAGTTATATATAATGAGTATCAAAAGAGGAAGAATAGCTTGAGATACTGGAAAAAATATAACTATAGATAGATGCAATGCAAGAAAACCATTTAATTAGTTTGGAACCTAAAAATCATCTTTCTAATGAAATTTATTACTATAAATTATTTAAATCATTATACAGACTGGATGAGTAAGTGACAACACAATCATGAAGAGTGAAATAACTGTTCTGGCTTCATAATAAATTTATCTAAAGATATGCTGATGCATCTGTTGTGTTGTATGTCAATTTTTGGAGGCTTTGAAAGATATTTGCAGATGAAATGTTGGCAGCGGGTATCAAACATAACAAAAATAACTAAGATCTGTGTATGGTGTCTGATAAGACCTGAAATCTGTTTCTCTGTGCAACTGCTTTATAAATTATACTTAGGCATATTTAAATGACTTCATACATCTCTTGCCAGGGTAGTCATAAGTCACTTGGAGTGTCAAAATTCTGCACTGAAATGTTTGCAGAAATAAGATATTCAGGCCTGAGGAAGATTTCAGACATACAGTTCATACTCTCTTTGATCAAACATTTTTATCTGCAAACAGAAGAGTTAATTTTTAAAACTTATTCTTGACTTTTTTCCCCTGAAGTCACAAAACCACTTTTATTTCTATTTCTTTCTTTGTTTCCAAAACATTTTTATAATGTTTAGATATGAGTAAAGCCACAGTGCAACTAACTATGAACTGTGAAGTGTACTTAACCTGCAACTCTGTACTGTAATATTCTGATCCCTGCTGAGGGCAAGATATTTTGGTTTCTGTCATTATATGTATATATATTGCAAAGAACTGCTGGTATGAGGACAATAGAGATAATTTGAAACCCATTTTTTAAACAGATTCTTACAAAGCAGTAAAACAAAGCCAGAAAGCTAAAGCATGTTCCTGTATTATAATATTCAAGCTAACAACGGTAATAAAACAAAACCAATAGTCTTTTTAATACTGTATGGGGAACTAATACCTTTGATTCTTATGCAAGCGTCTGATTCTCATATGAACATCCATAATCTTAGAAAGACCTAGCAAATAAAAAATACCCAAGGGTATGTGTCTGAAGCTTTATAAGAATCTGAAATGCTATTTGAATGCTTTTGCAGTTCTATTAAGCTAAACAATACTGTGTTAATTACACATGATTCTATGTAGACTATATTTTTATATTAAATAAAATTATCCTGTTTACATTAAAATAGAAATTTTCTATTCTGTAGTTAGCATTCCAGAATTCTGTTATGAGATATGTAATTACAAGCAATTATATATATTTACAATAAGCCTATTAAAAAAGCTCCAAATAAAAAGAAGTTCTACTGTTGACATTGGCAGAAGGAAACATAGGGCCTAAGATGAGTGATCAGTTATGATAGACTGGTAGGTGATCACATAATTGGTCTTTACTCAAATTAATCAAGTTAATACCTTGAATTTTTAGATGCTTCTTATCTAGATAGGAAAAGTTGCTATTCCAAAGCAGAGACATTTGTCTATTGAAATACGCCACATACGTGAACTTGATTCTTCTGCAATCCTTACTTCTGTCTCCAACCTCTGTTAATTCTTGTTTCCTAAGATAATTTCTGTAATAGTTTTAACCACACATCAGCATTCATTCAAATATAAGTTTTGTTTTCGAGATTGTAGATTTTTGTCACCAGTGTGCTTTTCATTATATGGATGGGGAAGTGTTCAAACTAAGCAGTGTCATAAATGGATGAAGGCAGGTGGATTTTGGGGGGAAAAAGAAAAAAAAAATTTTTAGGTCAAGGGATTTCCAACTAGACTTCAAAATTGTCCAACAAGGTAGTTTATGTAGAATGTTGACTGGATTACTTCTTGCTGGGTGGGATGGGGAAAATGTAGATGTCAGATAGGTTTAGTTTAGATCTGCAAAAAGAGTAGTATGATAATAGAATGGTGTGATCCAGAGGGATTGTATCACTGTGTTAAGGATATCACTTGGTAGTTAAGGATATCACTTGGTAATTGAAGGAGCAGCTGGAGGGAAGGAAAAAAAAGACAAGAAACACACAAACACAGTTCCAAAAAATGGCTTTCCATGGAGTAACACCAATGTAACACTCCACTTTTACATATAATTCTTAAAGAGGAAACAAAAAGTACCTCTGATTCCATTGACCTCTATCTAGTAAAAATACTTGTCTCTTCCCAGCCTTTTAAAAAAAATAACAATTGTCCATGGGGTGATAATATTAAAGGTGCCTACTCACATTGATGAAGGCTCTGATATTATCAAAGGCAATACCTCCTATTGCTTATTATAAGCCAAACTATTTTTTTGTGCATTGCAAATTTTATCCTGGTATCAGTGTAATGACAGAACATCATTAGAAAGAAAACTAATGACCGGGGTTGTCACATTACATCTGTTTTACTAACTATCTGGTTGCCCACTGTATCCTGAGAACAAGACATTGTCTGTCTGAAAAAAACAGTAAGTTAATATCCTACTGTTGAAAACACTGTTTAGGAAGGATAAAAAAATTGAGGTGGGGGAGCAGAATTCAGGCTATAGTACAAAGAGAATGGAAAGGTTAGAAGTAAGACAAGTATAAATTATTGCCACTGTGAAATTTATTTGTGATGGAAACTGTTGTGACACTAGCAAAAATGCAGCAACTCTCAATGTGACATCTTCTAGGAGAGGGAAGTGACTAATTAAAAAAAAAAAATCTCATTTTCTTAAATTCTCATACCTACAGACTCATAAGACTTGTCCAAGAGGTTTGTCCAGCATTCAGGCACTAAAAGGCTTGTATCGAAGACATCTGCCCAAGGTTTCATTCAATGAGATGTTGGACATAGAACATCAGCTAGTGAGACCACCTCATGCCTCCTGGGTGGTTATTTCATTGGCCAGAGGGTTTGCTTTAGACATAGACTTTTAAAATTCTTTTTTGGAGCTTATGGTGATTACAGCTTTTCATCTCCATCTTTTCCCACCTCTGATTATTAGGATGACTTTTGTTTCTTATCTAGATGTCTCAGGGTACCAAACCTGTGTTCTCTGTTTTTTTCCCATCATTTCTTCATCCCTTAAGTCTTACTTTTAGTGTGGTTGTAGGCCGTCCTCTCTGTTTCCCTAATCTAGGTGTTCTGAGAAGCTCAACGGATATGTGCTTTGACCCTGATGACACGTTGTTCTCATAACCATTCTTCTCATTTCTCCAGGGTTTCCATACCTGGGCATTCTTCTTCATTCTCTCTTCATACCGGTTTTACCACTTCTATTATGCTTTTACACATATGTAATGAATTTGTTACCATTATGTAGCAGAGAAGGTGTAGCCCCAGTGTTTCATTCTGAAGACACTTGATGACATAGTTAACCATTTTGCTCTTAAGTGTAGATTTGTCTTTCACCTTAGGTTGAATTATGATCCAGTCTAATGCTTAACAGCTCTAAAGTAAAACTCTTTTTTTTTTTTAAGTTTTGAGGACGTTAACTTATATCAAGACCATTTTTTTTTTCAAAGCATCTCCTTTGGAAATTTGGTTGTAACATGTACCTTCTCTGCGTTCTCTCAGTTGGAAAGCAGTATTTTTACATGAATGCAAAATGTACATCTACTGCAAAATTAGTATATTCTCCAAAGAGTTTAGGGATAAGAGGTTTACTTAAAGCCCCCAAACCCTATGCTCCCTTACCTAATCATAACTGGTACATCTCCCCAAAATACTGCCAATGGCCTGTTTATGTCCATTACATATTTCCCGGTTGATCAGGTTTCCCTGATTTCCCTGCCTCATCAGGTTTTTTCTGCTGTGTCTCTGTAGTTCCTGACTAAAATCTGGGCCTAAGCACTTTTTTTGTGTCAGTCTACTCACTTAACAGTCCAGATATGAAAGTCTTTTTTTTTAATGTGCTTTAGCTTCAGCAGCTGAGTTCTTATCTGAATGATCTTTGCAGATCTGCTACACTCCCAATCTCACTTTAGCAATGCATTAGCTAAGACACATGAAGTCTGTTGACTGGTTCTGCTTTTTGTAAAGGGACTGCAACACCTCTTTTTTTTTTCACAAAAGTTGTTAGAAACTTTAAGTTTACAAATTCACAATTTTCTGTTAAGATTTTCTTTCAACTTAAGTAAAATTCCAAGCTTGTTATTATTGTCTAGTGTGTGCAATGTGAGGTAGCAGATAACTGCAAGGGTACAAAACCATACTAATCTGTTAATGTGAGAAAAGATAGAATGATAAAGTATGTATGTATACAAATTCAGCATACTGCTATCTAATTCTGTAAAGCTTAACTTCAGCCAAAATAATCTGGAACATCATTTCTGCTGCAAAATTGCTTTTGCTTAAAATACTAAATTGGACAGTTACTGAATTGTAATGAAAACTGAGTATGCAGCAGACTTTGCAATGATTTGAGTTTTAATAAAATGGAAGATATTGTGGACATAGCATGAAGAAGCTTTGGGAAAATGTTATACTTATTCCAAAAATAAAACTTATAAGAGTTTGAATGGGAGCTATTGAAAACAAATCTATTTAGGAAAATACTTTGGGTTATATGTAGGTTTTAACAGAGATTAGTGAGCACCTACAGCCTTATTACTGTAAATGGTGTTAGAAGAGAAGCTTATTGTACACATCTGATGTTTAGAGGAAATAGTGCTGATATGTTGTCAAAACATTAAGAACCATTCAATCAAGCTACAGAAGTAGTAGTACATAACTACCCATCTCATGAGCATTATCTGAGGTTAATGAATCTATAGAAAGTGTATGTGTCACTTTATAGGTGGATGGATCTGATCTTTCCACTGTCACCCAGTATAATATGGGTATTATTTTTCAATTTACATTTTCTGAGAGTTGTAAGGGAGATAAAGTAGTAGATAATTCATCAGACAAAAAGGCAATCTGTGGTAAGTTCCTGGTTTAGCATAATGTTTGTGTGATCTTGGGTATGTTGGTCTACTTGATGCCTTAGTTCCCCACCTCCACAAGGGGAATCATTAATTTGAGCCCTCAAATAATATGGTGATGAGCTGTAGGACTATACAGATATATTCCTAGGAACAAATTATTTTTAACTCCTTTACATTGCACCTCCCCAAAAGAATAAATGCCTTTTTAAAATTTCCACTCTTGGCAAACTCTTCAGTACCATTTTGCTCTTATTTAGTTAAGTCATGCTCTCAGTTACAACAATTCTTGTCCAGAGCAATTGTAAGAAAGTGAACTATTCATTACATATTTCTCTGGCTAGATTATTTCTGTGTTAAAGAGAAAGAGGATTACTTTTACAGAAACTCAGATTTAATCAAAGAGCATTAAAAGAAATCTTCATCCTAGTCAGAATTTGCCAAGTCTAAGAGGGAAGTAGAGACACACTGATGCCAAGCTAGACAAAAATGTGTTAGTATTTATAATGTATTCTCATTAAATCTGGAGGCATCAGGGTTTAATAGACTCTGAGTGCAATTGAGTCCAAGCAGCTGTCTGGAAAACCTGTGTTGTACACCTGTTCAAATATGATTATTCTGCCTTTTTACCCCATCCATGATTTTCTTTTTTTCTATATCTCCACTTGCAAATATCTGAAAACATTTTATTTGACAAATTAAAATCAGGAAAAGGTATAGAAAGTATGCAGAAAGAGAAAGGAAAGTGGTAATCAGGTCCATCGAAGTGGTAAAACTTGGAACCACGTAAGCTGGAATGGGCAAACTACCAGGGAGTGTACTGTGGCAGACATGTACAGGCATACGAAAGACCTGGTGAGTCCCTTATATTTTCTTTATCATTAATTACTATGAATTCACTCACTACATTAGTTAATAACTTGTCTGAATGAAATAGGTCAAAATGTGGAGAAAGCTGTATGTTAGCGGAAGAAAGTAATATGTAATTTTAAACTACTTGCATTCTTTTTCTGCGTTCCTTACCAAAAGAGATCTATAAATTAAATGTTTACATAATATTTCAAAAAGCTTTATTTTAAGATTTGGCTCAGCTAATGTGTCGTATTTCTTGTATTTTTGCTAAATTGCAATGATTGTGTTATAATTGATATATCTGCTAAGTTAAAAATCCATTTCAGAAATTAATTTACCTACTATTTGTCATTTGTCTTTTGGTAATTTATCTGTTGCTTCTCATTCTAACTATAGCTGCTGAAAGATGCCCACATCATATTTCAAACCAAGGAACCTATGAACTGCAGAGAATTGTATTTGTTATAAAGTGTATACACTGAAAATAATTAGAATTGTTTACCTCTGATTTGGTTTTGTGCAATTGCAATTTTTTCTCTTTACTATACATGTTTCCCAGTTTTAATTTTCTACCCTATCTTTCAAAACAAACAGCCTTTCCAAAACACAGGATTCCACCCCCTGCCCCAAACCCCACTTGTTTTTAATTGCAAAAGGACAGTAACAGTATGATGCCAAGTTCTGGTGTTTTCTGAGAAATAATACTTACTAGGTTTGGGGTTTTTTTAAAATATTTTTATTCTCTGAGCAGTTCAGAGTCTTTCCAACTAAAATCCTTCTAGACAAATTCTTTAACCAGGTTCTAAATCCTGCTTCATCTGATCATTTAAAAACAAACACATAATATAAATAGAACTGAAAAAACAATTTCCAGACTGCAGAATCCTGGGAAAAAATCAAGGAATTTCAGCAGGCAAGAAGGGAGAAGACACCTAAAAGCACTCAAAAATTCTAGTGAAATCAATGGGAACCTGATGATTTGTAATGAGTTAGAGCCATTTTGCACAGATGCCTAATTCCAGGGACTGGAATACTATGCCGCTGGAGTCCTGGATGTGTGAAAAATACAGGATCAGGCCACGAGGTTTGAAGCTGGTAGATATGCATGATGCCTATCATCAGGATTTTGGAAGCCTATCAGAACACCTGAAAGCCTATAAAAGCCTTCTTCCAGGATACCTTGCCAACAGATCTACAAGCATCACTCAGCAGTAGCAGAAACACTGAATAATTTAGAATAATCAATCCCAGTCTGCCTGTTTGAACTGGAGGAGCAGAATCTTTAAGCAAAGATTACCTGACACAGCTGGGAAATGCCAAGAAAGCCCACTTGAGACTGCTTAACGGAAAAATAAACAGGAAGGAAAAGTCATTGTGCAGTACAGAGCTTGTATGTAAAATATAATCAAAGTCCTATAAAACGCTGTTTAATTAGACATGAAAAGAGAATTATGGGAGTCCTCAGTTCTCAGAAAGGCTGTGTGTGGAAACTCATGTACATTTCAGGACATAGTACGCGTAAAAGCCTTGGGGTTTTTGGTTGTTTTTTTGTTGTTGTTGTTTGGTTGTTTTTTTATTGGAGTCCTAAACAGGACCTTATAATCTCAACGCATACAGGAAACATACCTGTAATAATTGATTTTCTGAACACCACCCATTTTTCCCTCCTGGATATATACTTACATGTAGGAAACTTTTCATAACTCTATACAGAAAGGCTTGAAATAAGAACTCCTTTAAAATTCAGTAAGAACTAGAGACTAAGGACTGAAGTCTCTGTTAGTTGCCTCACCTGCTGTGACACTGAGAACTCTTTATTCTGTAATACTGCTCGAGCTGGCAGGGGAGTTACTGCTCGAAAGGACTTCACACAGCAAGAGGCACATTGAGGTTGGTGGCAAAATACCCAGGTGTGATGTGCAGCAATACTAGTTCAGTCAGTGAGTTCATCTGAGACACTGATGTTGCTCCTGAAAAACAGCAGAGTTGGTACTTCATGAAATAATGTCCAGCAATAACGGTGGTGACTTCAGTAGGGTTTGTCTCTTCAAAATTTAAATGCTTATTACACAGGTGTCAGAACTAGTTTCTCAGATAGACTCAATGGAAAGAAATGACATTTTCAGGAAAAAAAAAAAATAATGCTCCATTCTAAAATAGATCAGAAGAAATGTATAGTGGGTTCCTATTATTAAGAACAATTCTTTGGTCTACTAATGCTTAAATGCAAATTCTTGTATGACAAAGAATAATTCTGTATCTGTAATCCACTGGGAAGTAAAATGGTACAATCCTTAGCAAGAGATTGTGACAGGTACGCTTCATCCCCCACCTCCCCGCCCCGATAAAGATCGTGGATTTTGGCACAGCCATCACCAGCTTTTCGCGCCTTCTGTGCTCTGCTGCATACACACCTCGGCAGGGGGAGGAGGAGAGGCGGGACCCCTTGTCACCAGACGGGGTCCACAGCCAATGAGGCGCCTTGGCTCAGAGAAGCTTCTAGATCGTGACCAGTGATGACCACAGCTCAGATCCGACCCAGGGTATAAGTGGGGCGCTGCCAGAGACCCCCTTTGAGTGTGGTCTTCTTGGAGCAGCGGGACTGTGTTGGGGACCTCTCCCTCGGGTTGGGACACCGCCTGAGGAAACTTCCCGGGATTGAGTGCCCTCAGCTCCTGTGGTGAGCGATTTCTTCTGGATATGTCCTTGAGTGAGCCCTCACCACCACCCCACCACCCCCCCGGTGGGCGATTCTGTCTTCTGGGTACCCACGAGGGAGAGAGAGTTTCCCCCTTTGTGAGTGAGTGTGTGCGCACTTTGGATCATCATTCTTGTGTGTATTGATGTGTAGTAACAATACCCCGACTGACACCTTGAACCTGTTATATGTTAAATGTTATCGGAGTGTTGATTGGTTTCGGTTTACCCTCTGTTTCTGTTGGTGTGGTTTTGGCTGTTTTGTGAAATGAAGTTGTTTGAGCTTGTCCCTCATTTGATTTAGTTTTACTGTACCTCCATGACAGAGGTCTTTGTTTTAATACACAGTAATTCTGGAAATCATATTAAAACGTCCAGATTTTTTTTTTTCATTTATAAAACATTATTCCATCAAATTTGAACTTCCTATGGTAATTCCCCTAATGTATATATTTTATTTAGAAGAAAAAAATGCCCAAATGTTTCAAGATTTCTTAAGACTAAACATTTAGTTACTTTTTCCAAATCATATCTATTTTTCAATGTGGAAATACAAATTATTTTATTATCAAAACAATAATGAACTGGAATAGATTGATCAGAGATATTGTAGTGTCCTGCTAATGGAGATTTTTAAGAACAGGTGAGACACATATGGCACAAATGATGTTGATATAACTGATGTTTGTCTACTGGCATGGTGATAGAACAATCTCCTGATGCCTCTTTCTGCCTCATTTTTTAACGTTGTAGTTTATCTAAACTATTAAAAAATACCAAGCACGTGTGATACTTCATTTTGATTCAGAACAAATCAAAGACTTAAATCATGGAACTCCTCATGGAGTTGAAATTCTGCTGCCAACACATTGTTGGGTTGACCAGAAGTAACCGAGACGTTAGTAAGTAATTTCAGACTCCTGGAACCTCCTGGCTGACTATTTCAGTGCAGTAGGTGACTTTTCCAGTTCTGCTCTTCTTTAAAGTGAAGTTAAGGATCACAGGATCCTGGGAGCCTAGGGGGTTCAGGGGCAGGATTTTGCCATCTATTTTGCCCTCATGTTTAAGTCTAATTGCTGCTGGGAATGGTTTGTGTATAAGAAAGAAAAAAAAGATGCTTCTTTAAAGGAACACCATGAGTGGATGCAGCTACAGAAGGGTATTTTGGTAGTGTAATATCTTTCTGGGTAACCTATAGATATTTTTTATATATATATATGTATATATACACCTATTGGCCCTTGTGATTTTGATAATCCAATGCAAGGAGAACTCATCCATATCACTAGATTGTGTTCATTTCACATGTTTATTTCTTTATTTTTTTAATTGCATAAATAATCTTTCTGCAGTTCTGTGTATTCTGTGCAACCACAAGACATATAATTTAGACTTTTTTGTATATATATTTACAATAAAGTGAAAGTTCAGTTTACAAGGAAGTTCTACCTCCTGAATAGATATTTTGTCAGGTTTTTTTAACAGGTCTCTGGAATCAAATATTAATGGTATAATGGTAAATTAGGATCTTAAAATCCTAAACCTGTTAGCATTGATGACAATCAAGATAATATTACATACCGTGTCTCCCCCACAAAATAGAATATAGCACAGACAGACATTATCACCCTTGTGCTTGCAACATGAGCTTCACACTGAGGAGCGTTAATAGTATATTTAAACACGATTTTCACAGACATCAGAGCTATGTGAATCATTAATTCATGCTTTATGTATTGTTACACCAGATACCACCAAGTAAAAAAGTGTGTCAAAACACAAGTGAGATTCAAAATATGTTGTCCTTGCCAAAGAGAACAAACTAGGCATGGTAATACAGTGAATCTCTTAAAAGTGATTCATTCATCTCTCTATGGAAATGTAGTTTGGTCCCAATGCATAGGTATTAGGAGACATCCTTTCACTGCTGCACAGGTGTTGCTATGAGTATGATTTTTACACTGGGGGAACGCAGAAAATTATTAGCACATGGAGAATTACTTCAGACAACATGAGCTACAATACAAAACAGGTAGAAAATACTCTATAGCTTGACTTATCATCTGTGTGTTCCCTCTTGCCTGGTGTTGCTGCTTTGTGTCTAGCTATGCCTTTTTGTTTCAGAATTTGGTTTGGGTTTGTTTTGTTTTGTGGGTTTTTTTTTTCATTGTTATAAATAGTGTGTGTTTTTATAGTTACAGATTAACTAAAATAAACTTTAAAAAATACAAAATTGATCAAGAAGTATGTAACAGCTCTTAGAATAGCTTATTTCCTAATAACTGTGAGATGGATATGACTTTGTACAAAGTTCAGAATACTTTTAAGCTGTTATAATTAATTAGCAGACAAAATATAAGGGCTTGATAGTGTTGAGTGCTGATGCTTTCAGGTCTACTGGTATTCCTTAGAATGACTATATGTGGCAGGTCCAGGCCCCTCATATCTTTGTAAGTAACTCAGACAGCTAATATTTTATCCCTTTAGAACAATCATAACCTGTGACATGCGGTACATGTGAATAAACAAGATGCTTGGCAAACAGTGGTTCTTTTATCCTTCATTGACTGTTGAAGAATATTGCTCTGAAGGGACTGTTGGGCTTACTCGTGTGCTGATCATTTTGTAATGGCCCCTGGTATCTAGAGATCTGAAAAGGATTATTAGCATGTGATTAATAATCTGATTCTACTAAAAAAGCTGCAATATTCCATGTCTGCAAGACAACAGAGATAGAGTCCCAATGATAATACCATAACTGAAAAGGTAATTCTAAGAAACAAGTATGAAGTGACTACTATGTATTTACCTCAAGAAAACTGATCAACAGAAATCCTATTAAAGTACCATCCCTACTATTACCTAAAAAATTTTTATAGACCTTAATGAAGACATTTTGTTTTTGTGAGTGATGCAAATTACATTTATTAGAAGTTTGTTTGTTTGTTTTAAATCCAGTCCTTCCACAAAGTGTAGCTCTGCTTGTGTGAAAATGCCTTTTGACTGGCTGTGTGTGTGTCACTTCTCCATCTTCTGTGTTGAATCAGCCAGGGACATGGCAATAAGTGGGCAGAGGTCTATTCTTTCATCAGTCTGACCCTGGGGAGGAAGGAGGGAAAGATAAAAAGGACCAAGTGCTTCTCTGCTCCTTGTACAAAGACTGTTTCTTCCTCAGAAAAGGTTTTTCTCTGCTTACCCACTGTACTATATCCATTTTATCTTGTAGATGTTGAGTTAAGTCTGAACTGTCATCACTGAAGACTTGTAGGTACACATCTGCCAGTAGTAAAATGTAGTTTGAAATTCAGTTTCATTGAAATTGCACAGTGCCAGTATTAGGGTGAGTTTGGATCATAAGCTTGATTTTTTTTTTTTGTTATAAAATAAAACAACATTAGAAATGAATCCAAGTTTTACATATTTGGCTTGTTTTTATATGTTAAAAATAGTTTAAACTCCTTTGTGAGCTTTCACTTTCCTGAGGTTGTAGGTTTTAATCATTGTAACTTGTCATTACCACTTATTCACTGAAGTTAAAAAATACACATGTGGAAGGGCAGATTCTTTAAGCAGAGGAGTTAGGCCATTCTCCCTCTGATTTTTTTTATAGCAAGCAGCATTGTATCACAATGTGTCAAAATAAACCAAGCCATGGAGAATTTATTTTAGGCAAATGACTGAATTATGAACATCATATAAAGTTGACGATATTAGTTATTTATGGAAATACTTGATGCAGTTCAGGGCACCTTGCTCCATGACTCTTGTAGAAACTCAGTGAAAAACAGGACTCCATGCCCTCATATAGAAGGGAGAGTTAAACTCGTTGCTTAAGAGCTATTATTCCCATCTCCCGTACTTAAAGAAATTCCCCAGTTCTGAAGACCTTCGTACCTTCTCCCCATACCTTTTGAATACTGCTGAATGCTTTTGCAGCTCCTTTGGTGGCAGTTGTTGAGTAAGGGAAGAGCTGTGATTAACTCTTCCATTGAGACCACAAAACACAGCTACTGTGGCATAGAATAGAAAATTAAAATGCATACAGCGTATGTGCTTTTGTGCTGTTTTATTTTTGAAATTCTAATTGTATGCTGCCAAGTCATAGACATCTTCACAATATGTCTAAGCTCAGTATGTCATTAGATTCTATTCCTTTCCATAATTTAGGTTCTTGGTCATAGAACTGAAAATAAAAGAGTCGAGTAAGAAGTTGCACACGGATTTCAAAATACGGTAACATGCCTTTTCATACTTCATTGAAATATTGAATCGAATGATAATTTCCATTTGCATACATACAGGCTGAAATATTTCTCATGTTTATTATGCGTGAACCTCCCTACTGTTCACATTATCTATGCAAGAACTTTGCATGCTAGTTACAAGTTAATAGAGAAATTATGTAAGTGGATCATAGCAGTTACAATAGCATTTTGAAAATCCACAGGCTTTCTGTTGCTGGGCTTTATTCTGTGATGTGTTCCTGTCTGTCGTTCTAGCTATCATGCTGGAAGCCAGAGAACTCAGGTCCACGGTTGCTTCACACAACACAGCCTCACCTTGGATGACTTTTTCTCTCTGGCAGATAGAACTGAAATTTGGAAATGATTCACTGTAATCTTACATACAAACTGTTACTCTTATTTTTCTTCAGTGTTAGTAACCAGTGAGAGTTATGGATCATTACTGCTATGCAGTAAGTTCTTTCATTGGTTTTTATTGGCTAGTTTTTGTACTACATTTTGTAAGACTAGCATTGAGTAAGAAGAAAGTGAGCTACTATGTTCTGTTAGGTTACTGTCATGTAGTGTGGAGTGAAAAAAAATGTGAAACATAATGCATGTGTTGATAACTAAATAAAGACTTTGACACTTGGAAATTGTCATGTTGATTCTGTTTAAAAATAACGTTATGGCATAATACAGATCTACATATAAATGTCTTAGAAGTCTAACTCAAAGTGCAGTCATTTTAACAAAAATGCTTTTAATAAGGTTATTGGATTCCATAATTGTTTTCCTGTAGTGACTTTCACTGTTAAAGTCAAAATATGTTTTTTATTCTTTTCCTCCTCCTCGACTTCCTCCCCCATCTTCCAACTGCTAGCTTTTCAAACTCAGCCTACTATCTAAATGCTGAGACACATTCATTTTGTCCATTACGTCTCAACCTGTAGGAAGGATGAATGTGATCAGAAGTTAGTGAGCAATCTTTCTGGTGGTGAAACAACATCTTGCTCCCTCTTTCCTACTTATTTGGACTAGTTGCCATAGGAATAAACTTGCAGACTGTGGGTTGGTTTTCTTTTTTTCTGTAAACTGAGCAGCTGCAACATAGTCTCAGCTTCATCTTGTTTCAGCTGAACTCCAGCTGTCTTCTGTACAAACCAGATGGGTAGTATAGATGTACACACCTGGATTACATCTCTGAAAAACTTTAGGGTGGGGGAGTATAATATGAATTGCGGCAGTAGTGGCAGAGGTGTTACGCACACTGGATGAGGGAAGGGCACAGTGGAGCTTCCTTCCTTTCTTCAGTCTGTTTTCATACATGTGCTTTTCCCAAGAAGTTGTTTGGCCTGCCCTGTAATATCCTCTGGATATGCCCCTTCGCACTGCCAGAATACTTCAGACCCCAGTCCATGCAAGCTAGCGTCAGCTGTGGTTTCAGAGCTCAAGGGTGTATTTGGGATATATGAAAGGTTCCATCAACCCTCAAGCACACCCGCTAGCTCTGACTGTAACTGAGATGGAAACTGCCATCTTTAGAATTACTTTCAAAATCACAGCCTAAGAAGTTATTTTTGTCCCTCAAGAAAATATGTATCAAGTAACTTTTTCCCAAATAAAAACTGTGTAATGTGCTCAGTTAAAATGGTGTTCTGTTTGAAAATATGGAAATATTTTCAAATTGATCATTGCTTTTAGCACATAAAATAAGTTTTTCTATATATATTTGCAAATATGTCCTGTCAACTTGTGATCCATACTCTAGGGGAGAGAATTTGCTCAGTGCTCTATAAACTGATTAAATTCTATACTGACAGATTAAGTTGTGTGTAAGTAGATGTAGACCTCCTGTACTGAAGCAGGAATCTGTCTCCTAAACCACTAAGCCTGTTTTGATCCTTCCGATGTTTACTGTATTCTTGGTTTTTTAAAAGTGGATTTGAACTGTGAGAGGTGCTGGGCTGTATTTATTTATCGCACTATCATCACAGCATCCCCATCAAAGTAATCATGATTTTTCTTCAGCAGGAAACCTCAGCAATTTTGAGATACTGTTTTTATTTTTGAGGAGTTTGTAAGATTAATTTTATTGGTTGAAAACCTGGCAAACGTAATAGTTTCAGGATTTCAGTGGGCTTATTGCTAAGATAGCTGACGTTCTCAGTATAATAAAACTTAAGTGATGCGGCAAAATAAAAATAATTTCCATTAGTGTGAGGATATATTGCTTACATTAAAACTGATGGATCCAGTTGTTATGCCTAAAGCCGTGGCCTCTCTTTAGCTGCTCACTATGGTCATGATGAGCTCTGTGGGAAGAGGCACTTTCAAAGAGGATGCTCGTAGCTTGTCACTCTTATTTTGGCCTTATTCAGAACCTTTCTATTTTTTTTCCCGTTTTAATCTGGAAAAGTGCCTCACCAATTTTAGTCAAGTTTCAGTGGGTAATTTTCATTGTGTTCAGTGTTGACTTTACATTTTTTAAAAATCAACCTGTGCAGTTCTAAGGGAATAAAACTGTGCTTAATTTCCCATTAATAGTTTATCACATAGCCTGCTGCTGGTTTTTATTTTATTTTTTTAAGTGAAATATATGATTGTAATACAGTATCAGAATGAAACCCTTAAGAAAAAAATCTGATTAGAGCTTCCTTTTTATGAAGGACTAAATATTTACTCGACATTGATTCTGGTTCAGAATACCTGTAGAAATACATAGATATGAGTCCCCAATTAAGTTTATCGAACAGGAAATAATTTTACAGTAAAATTTCTAAAGAAAGAAAATCCAGGGAACTTGGTCAAGTTTTAAGCATTCAAGGCTTTTTAAGCCTTTTAAGGCCCTTTTAAGCCTTGATGCATCTGTGTTCCCCTATTGCATAATAGGAGGGTGTTAGTGGCTTACCACGGCTGCATCTTTTCTTACCAACACATTGCAGAGGATGATAACAAGCCTGACTATTTTTTCCTTGGTATGGATTTCTAGTCTTGCTGAAGTGTGAACATTATGCTTACAAAGACTAAGATAATTGATTTGCTTGCACAGGAGATCATATGATCAGCAGCACTGTAGGGTTTTTGGAACATAAATGTGCTTCATCTTTGGTCTGCAGGACTTCCTGGCAAGTAAGGTTACGACATTAAATATAACTAAATAAATAGACAGTCACCATTGTCAAATCACTGTTCTACATGCAGAGATAAAATCACAATCGTGTCTATAACTTGGATGGTAAATGGCAGGTCCGCACTAAAATGAGGCTAAGCTGTGGAAACCAGTATTGATCTTCAGTCACTAAGCATACTTAGACTTTTATTGTCTGCTGAGATAGCAGCTATGGACAGATCTTATTGCCTTTTCATTTCTATCTCCAGTTGCTTATTGCTTCTCATCAGCAGAAGATGACTGTTTCGACGTTTTTTTCTGGGTGAGTTGCATGAGTTCTCCCTACTCTGTTCCAGACAAAATCAACCAAATTGACTCAAGCTACCTGAATAAACAAAAACTTAGCTATTTTCAGTTTTTGTTTCTCAGAATACTCGCATTAACTGTCTTACTTGAACAACTGAGGAAGAGTAGGAGTGTGAGGACTTCCAATGGAGGGATCATAACAGACAGGTGATGAGGGAGAAGGCAAAAACATTTAATCAGAAAGCTGTTTTGCTTTTGATGGTAGAATATTGATCAAAGGCTCGAGTATAGGGGTGCTATTATGGTACCCGTATACATATGTGTGGTGCATTTGTGTTAAAGAAGAAACAGTTGTTAGAAAATAGACTAGAATCACCAGGCTCACTTAACCTACTGCTCGTTAATAAGAATGTCTTATTTTTGCACTTAGAAAAGTAAAGCAGTTTTAACTCATAAATTAACTGCTGGCAAATCGGTTTATGGCACCAGCGTTTTTGTATGTGTTTAAAAAAAATGACTCTGTGTTCATTTCAGTAAATAGAAAATATATAATAAATACATAAAAAATATATATAGTAAGTATGTATTAAATTATATGACTTTTGTTTGCCTCCGGACAATCCATTGCTCAGATTTCCTGACTTTTTGTGTAATGGAAGTAATAGAAATACTCCTCTATAATATGTGCTTAAGTAGGTTTACCTAGGTTTTTATTTAAAATATTTACATTTCTTTCTTTACTACTTTGTCAGAAGCTTTTTTTTGCATTTGTCTTTGCTTTGTTTTATTTATTGTAATTTATTATTGAACTAAAGGAACTCTAGAGTCAGGAAACCGAAATACTAAAGGTTTAAAAAGCATAAGCACATGAAGAGAAGGCAACAGAAATGACTTTGCACAGTATAGAGAATCATACCTTCTCTCCACTGAAACGTGATCTGATGGAGATTTGGATTATTTTTTTTGGCTGTTGGCTGACTTCTTCAGTCTAGTGTTTCAATACAAGAGGACTACAGGCATTTTCTTACTGTTAGCTCAAGAAATCCTTCCTGTTCCCTAACGATAGAGGATATGTCTTCTTATTGGGCTGTTCTAGTTTTACTGATGCTGTCACCCTGTACGGCTTGTAGTCTACTGAGGACTGATTGTGTGGTCCTCTTACACACCTTAACAGGTATTACGATCAAAAGTGCTTATGGCTGACATATTGCCACCCCCTCTGAATAAGAGGGTTTTTTAAAAGCTCACTCTAAATAATTTTGTAATGCTAATTATATCTGTACTCTATAGCTGTAGCTGGCACTTAAATAAATGGGAAGGGATGAGCTCTGTGTAACTGAATAAAAGGTGACTGCAAAGAATGGTCCACATTAAACAGCAGTCTGTGCTACACAAAACTGTGACTAGTCTCAGATATTGCAGAGTTATTCCTTTTTGGCATCGACAGTTATGAAAGTACAATTACAGTTACTGTTGATGTACCTGAGAATCTAAGAAACGCTGCTAAAGCTGGAAATGTAAACATTTTTTACAAAAACGATGTGGTCACTGCTGAGGAATGCCTACCGTGTGTACCTGAATAAAGTTACTACCTGGGGGAGGAAGAAGTAGTTAAAATGGTCTTCAACCTCACTGCAATCAGTATTTCAGTGATTATAAAAAAATTATATTTGTATGCCCAACTTATATTGGGCCATGTGGTTTTCAATAGGTTTAATTATAACACATGGTAATAATGCTTGCCCTTAAGTTCACTGGAAGTCATATTGAGATGGAATTGCAGGCTGATTCTTTAGGAGAAAGAAAAAACTTGGCATCTAGTTTCAGGTGAGACCGTTCACACGAATGATGACCTGAGGCCAAAATCAAAGAGACTTGTCCATTCTCATTTGGGGAAAGAATGGACTTAAACAATGTGTTGGTAGAGTGAAACCAGACAGACTGAATGATATAAAGAGTTTCTACAACACAATATTAACTGGAATAACCAGGGGATCCATTACCTCTTTTCACTGATATTCTGTTGGACTAAAACACAATTTTTCTCAAAATACTGAGCAAAAAATGAGTTTGTGTCAATGGATCTTGCCATTTAGAATCCTCCATTGGGCTTTGTTGTTCTGTGCTGTCTTCAAAAGAAACAGTGCCACTAACATTTAGCAGTGTGAAGTTGATTGTGCGTATCTCAGGGGAATCATGTCCTAATTTAATATGACAATATGGTATAAATTATAGGTTGTCTATCAGGGTGAAATGAAACTGAAAGGAGAGGATGTTCTGTTCTAAAACTTTCACCTTCTGTGAAATTGTAATATTACATCTTCAAATGAGAAACAGAACAAAATAACTTCCTACAGCTTTTCTGCGCTGATAGGCATTCAGGGAAGTTTCTTGTATGAATGTCCTTACCCTGCGTTGTTCACTACAACATGAGAAATATCAGTGAGAATGCAAGGGGAAAGTAATACCAGACCAAAAGTCTCAGCCTTTGAAAATGTTAAAGTATTTCATTGTGTCTTGGCTTCAATCATAGGCTGAGGTAATTGTATTCAAATGATGTTTGTATCTTCTGCCATGTAGGTGTGAAACAAATTTCTAAAGCAATATCAGACTTGTTTGGTTTAAGTTTAAAGGTTAACTGAATTTTGAAATGTAATTCTGTAAAATAGCTTGAGCAGTAAGTAGCTCAGGTCAAACTATTCATTATAAACATGTTTCTATATTGTAACCACTTGATTAAGTGGTTTTCAGTATAAACCTGTCCAAGCACAATGAAGACATTTTTATTTTTAGTTTTGTTAAGAAACAATTCTATTACAGTTTAAACCTTGGCTAAAAAAATAGAAAATCTTCTCTTCGTGCAGTTGGTGGAATGATCATAGAAGTATTTTTTCCGTGGCACATTTATTGTTCCTAGACTGAATACTTAAACTTTTAAAATACAGATTACCTAAAAAAAATGTGAAATCCCTCAAGGGCATGGTACAAGGGCCTTGATATCTTCATCCTGAAGACAAGGAAATATCACTATTTCACTTCAGTGGAGCAGCATGTTTAAAATTCTGTCATGAATAAGAGTATCGTCTTTGGTTGGAATAAGCTGGTAATTCCAGTATTCCATAGTTGATTTGAAGGAGAGAATGAGATAAGTATGGACATTGTGTTATGCCTGCTCAAGTTTTTCCTTGCCAGGAGGAGCATTGTTTCTTACTTGATGTTTAAAAAAGCCATGGATTTCTTCATGAACAAAGGGAAGAGGAATATAATCATTTTTAGCAGCTGCCTAGCTTAGCACATGAGATCCAGTTTTCTCCAATCACTTCCATACTGAATAATTAAAGATACGTTTGTATGCATATTGTCTGATCTGTAAAGATTGCCACTGGATTGCCTTATCTTGTTTATGCATGAGAACTGAGTTGTATACTTCTTTCTTCCATAAACCTGTGGATTGATACCACAAGTCTATTAACTGACAAAGCCATATTACATGCCAGTACATGCTTTAGGAAGTGATCCAAAAACTCCAAGAAATTTCAAGAAAGTGAATTTTTAGCTTTGACTATTAAAGAACAAGATCAAACCCGTTATAGGTGGAAAAGAAGATTTGAATAACAGTGAAACATGAATGTTAGCTTGAGAAATAATTTTAATCCAACTTGTGACAGCGTTTGGAAGTTTGTGAGCTCCCCTGCCTCCACCGCCTTCCCCCTCCAATTTCTAATTTCCCCACTCTTAATTCTAATGGTTTCTGTTTTGGAGCTGGTAAGAGAAAATATAGATACTCTAAATTTGCAGCTGCATGAAGCACACAGTGTCACAGTTTCTGTTCAGCTCACTGCATTTGGCAAACAGGCTTGGGGAGACTGACAGTACCTGCTGCCTTGCTCCTGGGACATGGGAGTTGAGAGCACTGAGCAGGAGAATAGGATGGTGGTTCAAGTAAAACTCTTGCTACCTCTTCTCTGCCTTATAGCAACACCTGCACCGTGATAATTCTGTCTGGCATGACGACAGGCTAATAAGGCTAGTGAAAGCAATAGTTGCACACTATCACTGACCTGAAGTATCTCTTTGGCAAAGTTGTGAGAGAACTGGTTTGACACAGAAATTGCAGTGGCAGTCATTAGCTGTTCACATGATTTGTTTACAAAGGACTGAGAAAAGGACATTTCCATAATGCTGCAGCTGTAAAGGGTGGATCTTGCTAATTTTGAATTTTATCCTTTATGTGAAGGAAAATTCCTCCATTTCAGGTTAATTGAGACTTCATTAATGGCTTCCTAGAAACAGTAATAGACTCTTCCCTGACTGTTAGTGGAGTCTAATTCATATTTGCAATTCAGCGAATTTAAAGTTTGCTGCAGCAGGAAATAGATATAGTTTTATTTGGCAGCCCCCAGTACTGACTTGCCATTTGCTTTCTGTTACCTTTGTGTCAAAAGCTTCTAAATCCTGACATGGCAAAAGAGAAACTTCAAGTTTAGCATTTAGAATGTCTGCATATTTTGAGCACAGCTGGTGCAAACAGTTTTATACATCAGTATCATATTGCATTTGTTACCTTTTGGTATCAGCGTAGGTGATAAGCATACCACAGAATTCTGAAACAGGTTTTAGGGCATTTACATTAATAACATAGACAGCTCCTAGTCTGTAAATGTCCTGAAAGATGCTTAACAATGCTATAACATGCTTGGGTATTCATTTTCCTTATCACTATATAAGTAAAAGTGTGAAAGAGAAAGGTGTAAAAATCAATTTAGGAAAAAAAAAATCATGAAAATTACTTGTTCCTAAACCCACCACTCAGAGAATGAAACCCAAAGTGGTCCATTCATAAAACTGCCTTCTATTTTATATGCATACATAGGCAAGTGAACAACTCAGACCTTCTCTTCTTTTTTTTTTTAAGTAGAGTAAACTGATTTTACATAACAGCATCCAGATTAGAAAAATGGCAAACTGAAGTTACTAACAGCAACAATGGTCTTGATTATAATTGTATCAAACACACAGCTCAACAAGAACACAAAAGGTGACACCTTACATGCCCAATGTGGGTAAAAAGGAAAAATAGAAAAACATCTGTACCATAAAATAGAAAAGATATAATAAAGTTATCAATTACTGGCTCAGATACCTCAGAGAGGTTTCAAAAATGCTTGAATCCATTTTCAAGAGAGTCATTCTTGAGAAAGAAAAATCAACACTTTTCCACACCTAAGCAGTAGGTACTGGACTGTCAAAATGATTTACATCAATTTTAGATTGTGTTTAATTCATGAGGACTAATTAGCTGTTTCTTGACAGCATATTAAGAAACCTAAATCCTCTTTCAAATACCTTCCAGTGGCAAGTATCTACCCATGTATTGTGCATGCAACAGGCACTGGTCCCAATGGGAGACACAGTCTCTGATCATAGGATAAAATAAGATTGTACGTTTGCAGTCATAGCTGTAGTCTGACAGTGTGCAGCTTGTTACGGCTTTGTTCATTTTATGTTGCTTACAAAACAGCTTCTTTGTTGTCAGGACTGGTGTCCTGTTCACAGATGTATGCATACCCTGTCTTATGAGCAGTTGATTTATATTTTCTTATTCTTTTTCCTTAATAAAGAAATAAGTCCTACAACCAAAATTACATTTTGCTGCTGTGTATTAAAAAGCAAAATTATAAAGTTCAACTGGAATGGTTTCTTCAGTCACAGTAGTCCTTTGAGGCAGTTTTGTGATCTAGGGACTGAATAACTTTCCAGAAAGTTTAAGTCACTTGATTTTGTACATATAATTAATGCTACAGAGACCTAAAATAAGCCACCTATTGAGTTTCTTACTGTCATTTGTTAGTATTTTGAACATCAATAGGTTCATGATAATGCTTCAGTATATTTCCTGGGGAGGGGGAGGAGGGAGGTTGTATGTCAGCACATGCTTCAAAGCCTACATGATAGAATAGGTCCTAATTAGTTCTTTGTTACTAAGCTAAAATGTTATTTTTTAAATGGTTATCAGAACTCATTAAGCCCAATTAAAGTAAGAATAATCTGTCACATAATGTTAAGGTTAAAGTAGAATGTGTTTGTAAGCAAATGGCTTTTTTTTCCAAGAAGAATAATGATTTGTTAGCTTTTTGTTCTTTTTTTCTTAAGTACTTAGTCTCTGTATCAGTTCATTATATGTTGAAAGGAGAGGTTGCACTTTGACGTGCACTCTTTACATTGAATGTTGCAGTCTCTCCTTCAGAAGAAAGCTGATCAAAATTCATCATTACAGTGGCTGCAACAGAAATTTCTGTTTCAACTAAAGGGTGAATATTTTGCCTGCTTACTTCAAATAACTTTCTAGAAAACATAAGTTTAACCTATTAGGTTAGTTACAGCTTCTTATTTTTCTGGCAGTTAATTCAGCACTGGAGTGCAGATGAAATCTTAGTTGGTTGTTTACAATACCTGAAAAGCAAGTCCTACATTTTCTTTGCTGTCAAAGGAAAAACGCTATGAGTTGCTTTTACACTGAAACATGTTTCTTATTTTAGAATAAGAACCTAATTTTATTTAGTTTGTTAGTCGTCTTCTAAAGCAACTGGGTAATGTGTTTCCACAAATCCAGTTTTTTTAGTTCTCCCAAACTATTATGAAGAAAAGTAAAAGTAAATAGTAAAACACTATGGTTAAATAATAAACTGCATAATGAAATAGTTGTGTAACACAACGTTTATATTGTGAAGCTGAAAACCATATATATGTAATTGCCACATACTAGGAATGTATATGTAAGTAAATTGTAACTTTCTTTTCAGCCTGGGTCTGGCTACACTAGAACCTGTGAACTTTCAGAAATGAGATACCAACCATTTTTTTGGCCTAGTATTTCTCATTTAAAAAGAAAGGAAAAAACCAAACAGCTTCTAATACCTAGTGGAACATCTGGACAAATTGTTGGACCCAAATCATCTTTGTGAATGCTAAAGGAAACCTTCTTTTATGTGTATGTGGTAGAATAAAAGAATTAGCAAATGAAAACAAGCAGCAGTTCTAATACATGCAGAAGATGTGGCCCATTGTTTTTCCTTCAGATATTACTGAAGTCAGTTGGTATCATCATGTGGTGCCTGAGAATAGTGATACTACTTGTGCTGCCTGCTCCCTATCACTAAAATCCTGGGGTTCAATTTTTAAAGAAAAATGGTTCCACTAAAAGAAAGATTAAAAAGTTGTACTTACAATCAGATGTTTATTCTACGTATTTTTAAAGCACTGCAGCACCACTGAAGATGACAGTTGTCTTTAAAGCCTTTTTTAATTCAGTTCATCCTGAATGTATTCTGCCTCTACTCAGGGACGATTTTTGCCAATGTTGGCTGCCTTTAAATCTTTCACTTTATTTGGATGAACACATTCGTCATACCTGATGCACATACACACATTTTGACATGAGTCATCCATTGCTTCATGAAGGCAGTGGGAGTCCTTTTTCAGTGAAGAGTGTCGTAAGAAATATTCTTACATCTTTAATCTGTGTGCCTTTGGGGTATTCATATTCTCTGCCCCTTTTAAAAACAGAAATAAAGTTAGCTTTAAGCAGTTAATGGTTGACAATGAACAGACCTAATTATTATTCTTAGAAGTACCGTGGCAATAAATAAGGTAAAAATAACAATACTTAGAAGTCTGAAGTTTAAAAATAATGATAAATAAGTTCAGGTTCTTCGTTGCTTTAGAAGGTTTGCTGCTATTATAGATTTCAGCTCTTTTGGAAAAATGGAGCAGAAAGGAAGGAAAAACACTGAAGAATGCCAAGCACCACTGCCTACATTGAAAGTTTTAAGAAGTGAAAACAGCAAGTGACAGCCATCAAGCTATATTCTTCTGGTAAGTTAGGTTCTGTGTCAAGTTGCACATTATTGTAGTTGAAACTTGAAATAACCAAATTCATCACTGAGCTTTAGAAATTCAACACCACTTGTAACAAAATGGTATGTTTCCTGAGCTGTGGGATTGAATTTGGTATGAATTGTCAATAGGCTGCAACTCTTGCCAGCTAATTCTGGAGAGAAATTTTCTTGGGATTGAAAATAGCAGTCCTGTTTCCAGCTAGGATGTAATGCCCTGACACAAAGCAACACAACTCTGGGTGCTTCAGCTCCCTGTCTGCTCGGAATGAAGGGGGACAAAACAAAAAACACACAGTACACTTTTTTGTCTGATGCATAGGTAAATTTGATTCAGTGAAGCAAGCAGAAGACAAAAACTGTAGTGGCAGCATTAAGTATTGCCTTCATTTGTATATTGGCTTTCCTTAATGAGTTTTTACTAAATATTCATTTAGAAAACTAGGAAAGTGTAAGCTGGAGAGTGGCAGACACAGGACTCCTAAGAAATGGTAAAAAGTCTTTCATATTTTTCATCAAAACTAGCTACTATGGAAACTGAAGAAAAGCTGTACTTTTTAAAGTCAGACATAATTTCTATGGTGTATGTTCTCCTATATTCCTTTTGTGTGTCTGACGGCTCTTTGTTACTTTAGTCCATCCATCACTAAAAATGTTGTTTGCATCAGTCCACCTAAAGAATTCATCACAGAATGAAAACCTCTCCTCTTCACTGTGTAATGAACTGGTACGATGATTAAAGAGAAAACACTCAGTAACTGACATTCTAGTAAATTTTGACTTGATATTTTTAAGTAGAAATTTCTTCAGTAAACTGAAGGTGACAGAGAAGATGCAGTAATATCTCCTGATTGCAGTTATCCCAGATTACATCATTGATTTCTATGTCAGAATGTACAGTGAGAGGGGAAAGTGAGCCTTTAGAAAACACAGAGATTCAATCAAGTTTTTCTTTAGTTGTGAAGCATCTATATATATGTTGCAAGAAAGGGGTTTATTGGAGGAGCAAATTCTTTATCCCTCTCTGTATTCAATTTTTTATTAAGAAAATGTCAGAGAAACAAGTTTTGATACGTTAAAGAATGGCTGCAGGTGTAACTAAGAAGCATGTATGGGTACAAAGAAAAACCTTCACAGTATTTTAGCACAATCTGTCAGAAGGAAGACAGCAACTTGTGCAAAAGAAGACTCTTCTGAGTGTGACGTTCAAATATTTGAGTAATTTACAGAATTGTTAATTACAGAATTGTTAATTGTTAAACAAACAATTGTTGTAAACTGTTAATTTAGCATATAATCCCATTCTATAGAAATTCTGTTGGATGCTCAAGAGTGGGGAGAAAATAAACATTTTTCACTGTTTTTGATGATTTTAGGAAACAATTGTGAGATGTTCTGACAACACAGTACACAGTATCAAGGTAGCAGTTTTTACTTACATGCATACACTATGTACCTATGTATACCTGGGTTATCATTTGCCAAAGGGTAAAAAACATTAGCTATTGCTAGCTTTCACTAACCTGCCTTGAAAAAGAAGGCACCTTATTGATTCTTTCATTCTATTTTACCTTAACCTTTATATGCCATTAGTCTGTAAAAGGTGGGGCATTTGTTGCATGAAAGTGGAAATTATGATAGCATAGTATAAATTTGTGTGGAAAAAAAGGTAATTAAGGTTCCCCACTCAGAAGCTGTCTGTGGATAAGAAAGGTCACTTGCTTATTGCAGCACCAAATTTACTCAAGAATAAAGACAAAAAAGTGGGATAATTAACAGCTGTAAAAATATAGAGAGTATACCTAGCACAAGAAGGGGTCTGCCCACCTTCTTGACTGTCATGTAACACTTTTCTGCTTTAATGTCATGTATTATGCAATCCAGGGAAACCAGACAAACCTTCCCCCTCCCCAGTATAATAGGGCTTATCTCCGTAATCATTGCCCTATGTATTTTCTCTTGCTTAAGGGTTTGCAGGATTTTTCCAAAGTAGTGATTTCCTGGATTCTTTAATGCAGTTGAGCTTGCCAAATTAATACTTTTAAAAAATGGATTAAAAAAAAGGCATTTTTAGGAAATTAAATAGCTGAATTATTTCAACGTAAAGCAGACACAAAAGGAATTATGCCCTACACTCCACTGACTATTAAAGACTGGCTCAGAGGTGGAGATTATTATCTACAAGCTTGTAATAAGGTTGATTTCTGCTAGTTTTTCTACTCCTACATATAGAAATGGTTTATGGCTTCACTGTTTCTCCTTATGGAATTAGCTCTGTAGTTAGGCACTAATGTGCTATCTCTTAAAATGCTGCTTTGTTATCAGCTTTTATATATATAAAGAGATGTACGTACTTATATTTATATGTATGTATATGCATGGTGTCCAAAGGAAAAGAATTATGGCAAAACCAAGGGACCTGTGTATATGGTATCAGAAAGTAAAATTGGTGATAGTGGGTCAGAAAAAAGGTTCATTTATCTTGTGACCTCTCTGCGAGTGGTAGGCTAGACATGGAGTGCAAGAACTATGTAACAGTCTAATGAAACTTTCCCATAATATTCTCCATTTTAAACCATTATGTGTTATGGGAAGCTGTTAGCCCATGGACTGTGTCTTTGTAGTTAATAGAAACATTTCCTTTTGATTGGTTTGAACCTGCTACCTAGGGTGAAGCTAGGGGGCATCTGATTTCTTGTCTTGGAAGAGACAGTGAATAAGCAATCCTTTGTTACTCCCTTTGCCATTCATGATTTTGTCGATCTCTGTTACATCTTCTAATAATCTCGTCCTATGCTGAAGAGTTTTTGTTTTAATTGTTTCCTGGGTGAAAACAGCTCCATAACTTTTTAATCATCCGTGGTTCCCTGCTCTGAACCTTTTCCAGTTCCACTGTGTTTTATGAGGCGGGGCAGACCATTGTTTCTGAATTCCCAATAGATAAATAAAGTATCTAAATATTATTTTTCTGTCTTCCCCTGTTTTATTTCTAAAGTTTTATTCCTTTAATAAGAAAGTAGCTATGTACATAAGTATGGAGCTTTCGGGTGCCTAGTCAATGCATTTAATTTGATAATTGCTTCTGGCAGTGTCAGGAGGTGACAGCATGAATCTAGTAGTGCTTATACATGTCCTTTAATGCCATTTGAAGTCAAAATGTAAAATTGAGGTCAAAGGGATATGAATCAGATTCATTATTGTGACTTAATGTATTTCCAAATATAGCTTTGAAATAGATGAATTGATTTTAGCTCTTCTGAAACTATTTAGTATGTAATTTTCTTATTTTATTAATTGTTTTTGTTCTTTTAAATTTTATCACACAAAATTAAGTTCTCTTAGGTTGATAATTTTAGGTTAAAAATAGATTCTGTCACTTGGAAAAAATTCCTCTTTGTAGTTATTTGTGTGACCTGTGTCATGAATATAAGAATTTATACAAAACTCACTTTTAGGTTTCAAAAATTCAGGCAATAAAACTAACCAAAGAAAATGGGTATTGATTTCTCTAAATAAGGGGATGATAGTTTATGTAATATCTTCAACTTGGGAAATAAAGGATTAGATTAATTAATAACTTTGAAGTGTTGATATGAACTATGAGCAAAAGGCTTACGTTCCTGCTTCAGTTAATAATTTGAAGTGCAACAATTTCTAGCGAAAACGTTGGAAGAGACTCATTTCTAGGTAGACAAATGACCCAGTGATTTGCGTATGTTCCTTGCAGTAGATGCATAGGCTATTTCCTCCTTCACACATTCCTTAATCATTGTGTATGAAGTGCAGACAGAAGAAAGAGGGAGAAGTTTCTTATTTTCTCCCACTTAAAACTTTGAAGTCCTGGGTTTTATCCTTATATGGAACAGGAAAATATTTTAAAACATCTAGCATGTTGAGGAAATTAAAAACAAACAAACAAACAAGAAGACCTATTTCCTAGAAAACTTTTCCAACGTGGAAGGAAGACAACTACAGGAATGTTCACTAATTTCTATATTTGCTTAGAAATAAACACAAGCTTAAAAAAAGAAGATAACATGACATTCATGGTTCTTTATGATGAATGACACTTCAAATTTACTGTTGACCATAATTTATTTGAAATTTTTCATTAAGTCTGTGAAAAGGGAAAATACTCATATTGAGAAAGCAGAAAATTTTATTGGCTGGTATCATTGAGAGAGGCCAAAAAGATGTTATGACCAAAGGGTCAAGACACATTACTAATTGTTCCCCCCCATGCTACAGGTGAGCAATAATTTACTTGGGTAAAAGGATATAGGAATGTTTGGGGTTTTTTTTCAATTTCTGCTCACGTGGTTGAAAACATGACATAAATGTGGAAACATTTTTAATCTCGCAGCATTTGACTTAGCTCAAGCACCAGTATTCAGATGCATTTACTAATTCTATTTGTCACAGGATTAGGTTTCCACACTTACTTTAACTAAAGCATTTCATACTTAACTCATCTTTCCATAAATTGTCTGCTCAGGAGCAGAGTCATAGAAAAGTCAGCAGAATTTTTTAACACTGAAAAATCTCATCCAACCATGAAATCAAAGACTGGACTGTATCTTATGTGCTTTCAATATTTAACTTCTTGTTTTAATACTCCTCACTTTTATTCTATAGGTATCCTTTAGGTATCTTTCCATTAAAAAAAAAACAACCCCAAACTCTATTTAAAAAAAAAAAGATTATTTTCTTCACATTGTCATCTTAATGAATATGCATAAACTTGTACATGCTCATATATTCATAGCTGTATTACATTTTAAATATTACTTTCAATTTTAAGATCTATTTTTGTATGCTAAGATAGTTTCCCGTGGTTTTCCACTATGTCTGTACTTCTTTGCCAATGGATTATAGGTTTATATCCTTCTTATGTCAGCAGAAGGATTCTTCCTTTTTTTTTTTTAAGTCTTACAATGGCATAGAGACAATAGAATATCTTGGGAGCCATGTCTCAAGTCTGTAATTGATACAGAGAACTTCATAGTTGAGCTTATAAATATATCAAAATTCACAATAGTCCCAGCATTTTGTAAACAACCTCCAGATTGAAATATATCTCCACTATAGTAACTATGGAATATTGTGAAATGACAAATCTTTTGAGACTGTGGGAGTTTCAGAAGACAGAAACATAGAGCTAAATTTGCAGGTATTGTAAAATACATAGGTGACTTCACTGCATTAGAATTGTAGAATATCTTAAGTTGGAAGGGACCCAATAAGGATTATCGAGTCCAACTCCCTGGTCCTAGCAGGACTACCTAAAACTAATCCATATGACTAAGAGCATCATCCAGACACTCCTTGAACTCTGACAGGCTTGGTGCCATGACCACTTCCCTGGGGAGCCTGTTCCAGTCACCAACTACCCTCCCAGTGAAGAACCTTTTCCTAATGTCCAATCTGAATTTCCCCTAAAGCAGCTTCATTCCATTTCCTCATGTCCTATCACTGGTCACCAGAGAGAGGAGATCAACACTTTCCCCCTCCTCTGCCCTCCTTGAGGAAGTTGTAGACTGTGATGAAGTTACCCATCAGCTTCTCTTCTCTAAGCTGAACAAACCACGTGACCTCAGCTGCTCCTTGTAAGTCTTGCCCTCAAGACCTTTCACCATCTTGGTTGCCCTCCTCTGGACACACTCTAATAGTCTGATGTCCTTCTTATATTGAGGCACCCAAAACTTGCACACAGTACTTGAGGTGGGGCCACACCAGTGCAGTGTAGAGTGGGGACAATCACCTCCCTCGATCGGCTAGCTATGCTGTGCTTGATGCACCCCAGGACACGGTTGGCCCTTTTGGCTGCCAGGGCACACTGTTGACTCATTCAACTTGCCATCAACCCAAACCCTGAGATCTCTTTCTGTGGGTTTGCTCTCCAGCCTCTCATCCCTCAGTATGTATGCATAACCAGGATTACCCCATACCAGGTGGAGAATCCTGCACTTGCTGTTGTTAAATTTCTTACAGTTGGTGATTGCCCAGCTCTCTAGTCTACCTAGATTTCCCTGTAAGGCCTCTCTACTCTCAAAGGAGTCCACAGCTCCTCCTAATTTAGTATTGTTGGCAAACTTACTTAATGTACGTTCGATTCCTGTGTCCAGATCATTTACAAAAACATTAAAGAGCACTGGCCCTAAAATTGAGCCCTGGGGAATCCACTGGTGTCTGGCTGCCAGCCTGATGTAACCCCATTTACTATAACTCTTTGAGCCCGACCCATCAGCCAATTGTTCACCCAATGTATTTTGGACTTGTCTAGCTGTATGATGTTGCCAGTTACTTATTTATTGGAGTCCTTATGACAGCAGAAATGGCTAATGTTTTCAGTGTAAATATTTACATTAGTTCAAGAGTATTCACTACACAATGACTTCCAAGTTTCAGAAGGAATGTAGTGGGGTTTGGAAAGAAACTCTCCTTTTTTATCAGAAAAATGGTCATTTTTACTCTTTTTAGAACCTGTCAATGTTGTGTTCAAATTCCAAAATTAGCTGCTTTGGTTAATTTTTAGAACTGCTGTTTTTTAATTATTCTTGGATTTTTTTTTAGATTTTAGAAGTTGCACACAGTTCTAAAGAAAACCTTATTTTGCCCTCTTTTTGATTTTTAAACTAGCTCATGTTTTCAACAGTTCTCTAAATATATTAATACACTGTACTGTATCTGCTTTATCTGTTGACCACGCCATAAATTAATGGTATTTAATGATTCATAAACAATCACCTTATGGCTGTAAAATAGATCACTTAAATTTTAACTTTTTACAGGACAGCACTTTTAAACAGAAAAATCCCTGAAGTTCTAAGGGTATGTTTTGTTTCATTTTGTTGCAGTTGAGTCTCCACCATGAAATGAGGAACACATTAATACCTTCTCATTCAGGTTGCTTCCTTCAAGCAAGAAAAAATTGAAGGAAAAATTTTCAGATTTTGAAGGGAAACTTTTTCACTCTACTATTACTCATTTTGTGAATAAGCAGAAAGCTTGTATTTCCTGAAAAGTCCAGCATGTTTCCTGAAGGTTGTACTGAGAAAAGGATCAGAAAAAAGTAAATACTTTCACAAGTGATTTGCTTGTATCATTGTAGACATAATTGCTAACCCATAATAAAGCAGAAAGCATTAAAATGGCAATGATTATTTGTCAACTATTATCACAGATATCAGTTATCCACTGGAAGTAAAACTCTCGATACTTTACATACTGCTGTGTGAAAATGGTTGGCAAATGACCTTTTAATGGCAACCCACTGTATTTTGTGATTAGTATTTCTCCCTTTCTGACCACTGTCGGCTGCTTTTCTCTCCTGTCTTATTTTGCTCCACACATGATATAGAGGAAAACAGAATTAAAATTATTTGTTTCTCATTTCATATTCTTCCATCCCTATGTGGATATTGTCTGTGAGAAACAGCTCTTCTCATCACAATATAATGACTGCTGTGGTGACTAGAGGAATAAAACATAACATCGGCTTAACATTGTTATCATCTCTAAGTTAACTTAAGTTGATGAGGTCCTGACAGATCTGCTGACTTTTCTCAATGCCATTTACAAGGATGATTCAATTACATGTATTGTGTAAGTGTTTCCTCTGGAGGGAGTATAAAAGAGATAAAAATAGCCTTCCAGGTTTCTGACCAGATCATTCTAAAAGAAGATCGTTCATCCTAGCATACAATCAAACAACTGTCTGAGAAGATTTTCATGGCCTAGATGATTTTTTTTCTTTCAACCTTTTATTTGCTAATTAATTTTGGAATTAAATTAATCAGTGTTCAACTTACGATGCACTTTAAAAGCATCTTGTTGGAGTGCAGATTTTTTTTAAAAAAGGAGCTACAGATAATGTCAATTTGTTGTTAGATTGATTGCATGTTTCCAAAAGTATGCAAGCAATTGTTCAAGACAAAATTAAATTCATTTCAATATTGGATAATGTAGTCCGTTTTTCAAACCCTATTCAGAGGGACCTCAACACACTGGAGAAATGCAGTAACAGGAATCTCATGAAGTTCAATGAAGGGAAATGCCAAGTCCTCCATTGGGGATGAATAACACCAGACACCAATACACACTGGAGGCTGACTAACTGGAAAGCTGCTGGAAAGCAGCTTTGTCAAGAAGGACCTTAAAATACTGGTAGCAGCAAACCGACCATGACCCAGTGATGTGCCCTTGTGCCAAAGAAGCCCAACAGCATCCTGGACTGTATTAGAAAGGCGGTCATGAATAGGTCAAGTGAGGTGATCCTTCCTCTCTATTTGGCACCAGTGAAGCCACATCTGGAGTGATTGTCCATGGGGAGACATGGAGTTACTGGAGCAAGTCCAGCACAAGGCCACAAAGATGTTTAAGGGACTGGACCATCTTTCATATGTGTGAGTCCGAGAGACCTAGAATAATTTAGCTTGGAGAAGAGAAGGCTTAGGCGCATCTAATCCGAATGTATAAGTACCTGTTGGGATTGAGCAAAGAAGACAGAGCCAGACTCTTCTCAGTGTTATCCAGTGTCAGGACAATAGGCAATGGGCACAAAAAACATTTTACTTCCAGAATGGCCAAACACTGAAACAGGTTGAGAAGAGGGGTGGTGGAAATCTCCAACCTTGAAGATACTCAACACCCAGCTGGACACAGCCCTGAGCACCCTGCCCTAGCTGACTGTCCTTTGAACTGGGGAGGTGGGAGCAGAACTAGATGATCTCCAGAGGTGCTCTCCCACCTCAGCTGTTCTGTGATTCTGTAATTGACTTATATCAAGAAGGAGATCTACCTTTAGCTAGGTGCTTGTGCTCTAAGGACAGAGTATATGAAAGGTAAACTGGAACCACAGAGGTACATTAATATAACTCAGCTCAGTTCATCACTTGTTGTAGCCAGAGAGAAGCAGAGAAGCATCAGTGTGGATGGGACCTTGTGAGATTAGCAAGTCTGAACCATGAACAAAAAAATTCATATGGAATTTACAAATTGTGAGCATCTGGCAAATTTGACAGTGGGGACATATCAGTCCTCAATAAGGGAAGAAAAAGGATAGCTGTCAATGAAATGTTCCACAGGGAAAAAAATAGAGGAAGGAAAGCAGTATCATATTGAAAAGACAAGGTAAAGAAAAGTTGAATCCAAAAAGAACCATCAAGGGAGTGGCATCGTCAAGCTAGTGGATGAGAAAGATGACTACAGTAGCAATATGTAGCTGTATTAAACCCCAGATCACTTCTAATAACCTTTTAAATCTTTCTCAGCAACTCTCTCTACCTATAATTTTACCTTTCTCCTTCCATATCTTTTGCATTTGTTTCTTCCATTTTCTTTCTATTTATTCTTTTTTCTAGCTAGGACTAATTACACTATTGAATTCCTGCCTACACAGATGTTACTTCTCTCTCTAATTTTCTCTTGCAGAATTCCAGTGGAAATATGAAAACTTTTCTGAATTATTTCTGAGGTCTCCAGTTTTACTGAATTTGTAACCTTCTTAAGTTTTGATATTCACTATTTTTAATTTTTTAAATTTAGATTCAAGTTGTTCTTTAGATCTAAAAGTTAGTTTTAGATGCAACACAAATGTGTTTCCATATTCACAGCTTCACTTCAATGTAAATCACTGGAAGTGTTTAAAATTGCCTCCTCCCTGAATAAATAGGGAATTATTAACAAAACCCTCAGGAAGTCAAACACTGGTTATACCCATAAAAGGGAAACAAGTTTTGGAGTAGAATTTTAAAAATGCATTCTGTTTAGAGTTGTAAATGATCATGAGTAGAAGAATCTGGATGTACCTCTGTAGAGCTTCCTTATTTTTCAGCTGTGCACTTCATTTGAAATTATTATGAAAAACAAGTTAATGTCTATGTACGGTATATGTTTATAGATTGTAAGTGAATGCCCACTCAATCCTAAATTTAGTCTTACTAAGCCACTCTTCTGAGTGATATAAGAGCATTTTGAAGTTTTCTGAAATCTTTCCAATTTTTCAACATCTTTTTATGAAATCACAGAGGCAGAACGGGGTATGGTGGTCCAGTATTGGTCTTCCTGAACACTAATGGAAGAGAGATTATTTCTCTTCATGATTTTTGAGCAATATTCCCTTGATGATCTTTAGTTAGAGAATTACTGTGAAAGCTCTTATAGAACAGATGATTATGATTTCTCTGTGTCAGTGTTGCAAATATAATCTTTAAGGTTGCAAGGTTGAATTTTGAACACAAGCTATACAAATTCTTCTAACGCTTATAACCCTGCATTTGGCTGTATTAAAATGTTAATTCAAAAGAGCCCACATTACTGAGCAGACCTCTCTCTGAGTGTTTCTTATAACAATTTATTCATCTGTCATTCTTTTAACAAATTTTGCCAAGATGTTTATTCCTAATGGATATGGAATTGCCTGCATTAAATTCCTGAGATACCAAAGTCTCTTTTAAAGGTTCAGTTAACAATTTAGTTCGTAATTTAAAAATACTCAGTGTGAAATATGTAATATTGATTCATTTTTATAATATGTATAAATGTGTCTATGTACAATGCCTTATTAGAAATCTGTTATTCCAACATATATTTTTGTCAATCAAATTTGATTTTTTTTAAAGTCAAAACCAGAAAACTATTGTTATGGCCTATTTTCTAGTACATTCTTTTACTTTTGATTAATTTCCTTGACATTGTTTAGTCTTTCCTGATTTTGCCCCATATCACCTTTTTTTATGGACAGCACTGATATCAAAGTAACCGGTCCATCCATATCTGAATCTGCCTGTCTACTCTTTATATTACATGCTTAGCTTTCCTCATTAGTCAAGTTGCTTATTCTTAGTGCTGTACACCTTTCTATTTGCTGATAAAAATTCCTTGAAAATGAAGACTGTTACTAGATAAGGTGGATTTTTTTCAGGTGTTTCCAAGATGAAAGCAAGAATGCTTATAATCAGACCACTGCACTTTTTACACTTTTACCAGCTGACCTGAAAAGTAGTGCATGTAGCTTTACATTTTTTTATATAGGAAAAGCTGTCATCAGAAAATGGTGTGAAATTTATCAATGTTCTTCTGTCTTTGCTCTTTCCATCTCTTCTGGATAGGGAAGCATAAACATTATCCCATTGTTTCCTTATATGTCATGAAAATTACCTGTCATTGTATGTTCTTAGGAAAATGAATGGACAGAACTGGTAATGTATTCTGTACATTTGGTCACATACTTCAGCCTTTTGCCTAGTCTTAATTTTGGTCACATGATGATTTTTTGTCTCCTTTGCACTTCCCATCATTACTTTTAGTGTAAAATAGGAATTGGATGCCCACTCAGTCAAAACAGAAAACACTGGATCTTAATACATGATAGTGTGTCTATGACTTTAGCTATGTATCTATGCTTTAACTAACATCATCCTCATCCTGCCATGTGTTGTGAACTAAAATTTTCATACCTCATTCATTTGACAAAGACGACGATGGCATATCACAAGATTATATTTTAATAAGAATAGGCAATTTAATAAATGACGTATTTTGTGCTTGCATGTACTTCACATTTTCACGCTAAACTGGCAATTCCACTAAAACCAGATGGAATTCCTTGGAAGAAAAGTAATATTACAGGTACATGTTCTTGCTTATTTGTTTGGAATAAAGGATGATTGTCTTGTTCTGTTGCTTTTACAAGGCCTATATTAAGTACAGCATGGGTCTCAAGGCTCTCTTAATGTAACAACTCGAAGTGTGCAGTTTGAAAAGTTCTCCACATCTGAACTTTCACTGCTCAGTTATAATAGACGATATGCATTAGGAAATGTTTTATCAAATAGTTTCCATCAGATTGTCTAGGGAGAAACAAGATGTGATAGTTGGCTATTTACTATATTTGTCCATGGCACTACAGCATATCTATAAATGTAGAGCTCCTTTATTAGCCATTGCTTTGCCAGTCCTTATTATTTTTTTGAGGATTTCATCATATATCCACATTTATTTTTATTAGTACTGATAAGAAATTGTAAAACTGTCTAATAATATATATTTTCATACTCTGAGGAAAATAACATTGTGGTGGTGTTGTAGTATAATGTAATGTACCAAATGTTAACTATCATTTTCTGAGGACCATCAGACTCTTAAACCTTTGTCTTATCGTAATAAATAGTTGTGTCTTAAGACACTGAAGTGCAAACCCTACCCTTTTTTCAGTAAGACTACAGCTGAATAAGATGTAAAAGCAGTGTATATGTTGCTTTTGTCTATTAAGATGTGAAATAAGGAGTGAAATAGTAAGCTCTTCTCTTTGGTGTTGCATGAGTTTATTACTGAAATGCAACAGTTTATACTTAATCATGTAATTAGCAAAATTATCAAACAGTATTAGCCATTGAATAGTTGAAGGAGACTAATGCTTGTGTCTGCTATGAAGGAAGAGTAACAAAGGAACACAAGCAACTTTGGATTTAGCTGAGCTGTATTCAGAAGTTACTGCAAAAAGAAGAAAAAAAGTGTCCATGTTTACCCAGGTATGGAGACCATATGATTCAGAGAAATAGTAGGTTGCAGGATGTTTGGTTAAGTATGATAAGTGTTGCTGTAACCAGATGTAACCAAAGTGATTAGTTTGTTCTTTTGTAACTAAGCAACATAGAGATAGGAGCAGGTTAGACAATGCTTTAATATTGTGTTTGTACACCTATGGCTATGGATATGCTACTATGCCCAAAGACAACTGGACAAGGAGTAGTACGGACATGCTGCTATGCTCCCAGTACAGCCCCAGCCCATCTAGACAACGAGTCGAGGGTAGTTAGAATAATTGGTTTGTGTTAAGGGTGCCAAATCATTGTTAGGGACCATGCACCATGAAGAAGGGAAGCCAGTTACATAAGCAAGATGATATTGTGCATGTCCAGAAGGAGGAGTCAATTAAAGGACACACCTGTACGACCACCAAGGACCACCAGAGACCCCCACAGAAGCCCCTCGGAGCTCAAAGACGCATGCGTGATAATCACGCAAATATGATAATTAGTTCCAGGAAATAGAATGAATATGCATGATCATTCCGGGAAATTTGATGCATCTGTATGTAACTGGACAATATAAGTTTCGGCTGATGCAACCTGCGGTATGCACGGTAGGTGGAACGATCCCCCGAGCATCCGGCACCGTAATAAAGAATGCCTGCTTCTTAGTACTACATTGGTGTTAAGGAGTTTGATTCCCGATTTCGGTGACATTGCCAGATGTCACATTTGTGTTCTTAAACAAAATTCTACCTTAGCACATGGGTTGTAGTCTGTTCTCTCTTAAACCTTAGTGGTCATTACAGCATTCTTATTTTTTGGTAACAGAACCGTCCTTAGACAAATACGGGTACCCAAATATGAGTACTGTCACGTTAGCTTAGGACCTGAGCTTGCACTGAAGTCTGGACTCCCAGACCATCCATGCTATGCATGTAAGCTCAGATGTGTAATAGGCATAGAAAAGACTAGTCTGAACTCCAGTTATCTCTTATGGTCTTATCCCTTATTATCCATAATAAGGATGAGGAAAATTAACTTGGTCAGACATAGGTAGCAAAAACAGTCTAGAAATAGGTAATGTGTTATCTTTAATTTTATCTAAATCTCTTCAGTTTTATCCTAATTCTAACCCTCACTTTCTAGATCTTCTCTCTTTATATTTTTAAACTGTTTTTCTCCTGATGCTGAGAGTCATTTTACTTCCCCAGTATAGTAAACGAAAGGATCCACAATATCTATTTGGTGCAAAATGTTCTGTAAAATGTGTTTCAAATTAACACACTATTTCATCTCTCTAGTCAACTGAGAGTACTAGATTTTTGGAGAAGGATAACTTACTGGTAGTACAGCTGTGTCTAAGGAATTTTAATTTTATTTAGGTTAGAAAATCATGAATAAGAGACCTTATTGCAAGGTGTTCTGCCAGATACAGTATTATAGCAACATCTCACAGCCATTTACGGTTTTCAGTTTGAAAATAATTATATTTTAGTTGTTGTCTGAGGTCAATTCTTGTTCATAGTGACCTCAGTAGGAGTTTTGCTACTGACTTCTGAGTGGTGAGGTTTTAAGAATACATACAGTTTTTTCAAGACATAATTTTTTTTTTTAGGAACCAGGTATTTTGATTGGAATGGTCTTTTTTCAGCTTTCTGGTATGTGATATTCTTTCATGTATGTTTGCTTTAAACCTACATATGCTTGAAAAAAGATACAACAGACACCACACTTTATAGGATATTTTTAGTGTGGTTGGATATAATACTCCAGACGTTACACATTTTAAAGTGGCTGAAAGAACTCATTAAGACAGATCAATTAACAAAAACTAAAGGTAAAATGGAAAATACCCAACTTAACTTTTTCTCTGTTTTGTTTTTGTTCAGATTTTACATAGGCCTTTCGGAATGGTTTGGTATATGCCAGAGAGAAAAATGAAACTTGGAGTACAAATCTAAATCTTTCAAACACAATTTGCAAAGTGAAAAGGCAAAGGAAAGATAAATAGGAAACAAAACACAGTAAATGAGAATCAAACATAATGTTTTCAGGATTTATGAAAGTCCAAAATGATGAGTTTGTGGGCTCTCAGAAACATTCAGTACTTCCCAGTCACCTGAATAACCATACAGAATGTCATGCTCAACAATAAAATGTCAAGCCAAACTTAAGCCACTCATTCAAGGAAATACTTTTTTTACTTGAAAACCAGTTCTGCCTGGAAGGCTCCTTGGATTCTTTGGACTTAAACCTGTACTCTTCTCCCTCGTCCCCCAGTAACCTAGATTATTGAATCAAAGCAGTTCATTCTCTCTCATATCCATGCTTCCATAATCCCTTGGTGAAGAAAAAACATTAAGGTACTAGGCATCTGGAAGTGGATAAATAAGTAGCCAGTATATGCGTTTCTGAGCATTTAAAGAACATTGTGCAGCTTGCATTGCTTTTTTATTTTTTTTAATTCCAGTGAAGCTATTTTCTCCAGTCTTCTCCAATTTGTTTTTTCATTTCACTTTTACTGTGTACCATCTTCTACTTTCATCATTCCTGGTTTATTTTCTTCAAACCTCCCACTTTTTTTTTGTTTTGTTCTCCTATGTTGAAATTGCTTTGAAACATGAAGACTTTAAATTTTTTCTTGCAATCTCATTTTTATTTGGCTTGATTTCTCTGTATTTCTCAGAGCTCCACATTTGTCTTGTTTGTTTCAGAGAAGCTCTTTGTACAGTTGCTTTCACACCTGGACATGATTTTTGACAGTAGGTAGTAGATATGAAACTATAACACATTTGCTATTAAACGATAATGCATTTGCTTTTAAACAAAAAGTTGTCTGTCTACATGCCTGTTTGCCAAGCCTTGATTTTGATAAACAGTTAGAATAAAGGTTCTGTTACTGAACACTGATGCAAACAGTACAAGTTAGTTGTGTTACTCTAATAATTGCCATTTATTTACTGTGTCAGAAGGACAGGTTAAGTCCAAGGTATAAATAGTTGCTAATTCGAGTTTTATGCCATTGTGTTTTGTCTAGCATGAATTGAACCAAGTAATCTGTTGCTTGTAATGAGTTTTTTTGAGTAAAATAATGAGTTTCAACAAAAATCTATTATTTTTTATAGAATATGTCAATCATTAATTTAATTTAATAGCAAGTTGAATTTAGGACACCAGTTAGACTAAGGGAAGAGAAGGAAGTACTCACAGAAAAATGAGATAGAGTATTTTTAACAAACTTCTTATTTAATCCTTCTTTTGTACTTTTTGCCATGTCTTTTGTTTCTATCCTTAAGCAAGGCCTAAGAAAAAGGGGATGGGGAAACATTTTACACTGTAAATTACAAGTTTGTTTCTCGAGTTAATGAAAAAAGTGTTAAAACCCATAATTAACAAGCAAAGGCTGAGCAGCATCATATTTTAGTGCTGTGCTCTAAAGTGCTGAGGCATTGCTGACCAGATTGGCTTGGGTTGTAGCTAGGACTTGCTGCATCAAATGGAAATTTTAGTTTTAATTCATCTGTTGTTGGTATTCACTTCTTGCTTCCCATCATGATAATGCTGATCTCCAGGGGGAACTTGTGAAGGTGATGTTAAGTTCACGGAGAGGGTTGTCAGGATGCATAGTGAAGAAATGTCAGTGAGGCTTAAGTAGTAAATTAATCGTTTAATCCAACAGCTCCTGTCCTCATTAGAGAGAAAACTAGCTTTGCTTTTTACATCTTCAGGTTAAAAAGAGAAATTGTTCCATGGTTGCTGAAACTTTCTGAAGGAGACTTGCTAATAAGTTTGGGGGTTTTTGATCAAGCTTCTGTGTTGTGCATATCAAACTGAAAAGCTGAGTTCTGCGCTGAAATTTTTGTGCATGAAAAGCCACTAAATCTCATACTCTCTTTTTATCATTCACCTGTAGCCTTTGAAACATTGTGCCTTCCACCTCAGGCAACCTAGCTCATCTCTTTGCTGGAAAACCACACCTAGTGAAAGAAGATGTGGTGCAAAAGAGAACCCAGAGTGAAGGCATCCACAAAAACTGATGAAGCTCAACAGAAATGCGGGGAGAAAAGGAGTGATGAAAAGCAAACTGATCATGCAGGAATGAAATAATAAGGAAAAGAAGCGGGGGAGAAAGAGCAGAGTGACTTTAGTAAAAGAGAAATGAAGGAATATTTGGAAAGGGAAGGAAGTGAAGGAGCCTCCTTATTGAGGAAGTGACAAAGAGGTAACCAAGAAGCATATTCTATATTCCTTAAATTTCATTTTAAATATAAATGTAATGCTATCTGTAATGTTGTATTAGAGATAAATAATGTAAAAAAAAAAGATAAAAAAACCAATAATACACCTGTAAGTTTTGCTTTAAATCAAATGGATTGAGAATACTGAGTTAGAGATAAATGCACAGCAAGATTTATTACATTGTGTAGAATACTGACAAATGTGACTATTCTAGTTCTGGTACATAAGCACAAACCTTTTACAAACATCTGTTTAAATAAATGCAAAATTGGTTCATTTTTATATACTTAGCTTGTTTCTGACATATTGCATTGTAAATTTGTACTCTGCTCAAAACCTTCATACCTAAATTGTGTCTTTTGGTTTTTTAATTCTAATCTGATTCTTAACTCTTTATTTCCATAAGTGTTTTTGTCACAGGCAACTGCAGAGATGGGGCCCACGTGATTAAAAGCTAGATATGTACCTCAGTCCAGCTTTGGATCTCATTACAGGTTAGAACAGCACAGGACCAGTCTGACCATGGTTTGCTGTCTAAATTTTCAGTTGCTATGCCATTCAAATTTCCAGTTTTGTGATTGTCAGGGTTTTTTTCAGCACAAGTAGATTTGGAGGTGGTTTTGTTTGTTTTTACAGTAATCTTCATGTACTATTTTTATAGGACAGTTTATTTCATAATTGTTTGCAGTAAATGTCCTTAGGAATAGGAATATACTTTTTCATGGACTTACTTATGAGATCTAAGTTTTAGATCTCAATTCTAAACCTAAATTCCATTGCATTTTAGATCTCAGTTCCATTGCCTTCAGTTGTATCTGAGATAATCTGCAATTCCTTCCTTTACAGTATACAGTGAAAAAAGTCCCTATGTAAAGTTTGGTTTAAGTGACTAGCCCTGCATTTCATAAAAATTACCTGGAGAGGAACAGATGACTTTCAAATCTTCTTCATGTTAACAAGGTTGTCAACCTTTCCCTTCCTGCTGCCCCCACAAAAGGAGGTGACTGTTTGCCTGGATGCAGCAAAGAACATTATTGAGGATGGGCCTGAACTCCAGCCAACTAGATTATCAAAAATACTGAGCTGTGCTTTTCAGAGAAAGACTGACAGAGGTAAATGTACTCTTTCAGTCTTTTATTGGATTAAGTCCCGGACATTAATTTAGGGACTTCCATGCTTATTTTTCTTTTACTATGTAAGACACTATAGCAGGACTGGTTTCAAAATAGAAAAGTTTTCTTTTTTTCCCAATAAATTTAAATCAAATGTATCTCTTTTAATCAAATCTGTACTTGTAGCTAGTTTTTTTTTTTATATTAGCTCTTGATTCTCATTTCCCATGCTGGTTATTTATGTTTTGTTGTTGGGGGTTGGTTTTTTCCTTTTAGACAGTAAAGATTATACCAGGGATTAAATGCAAACTTAAAATCAATTTTTCAATAAAAATATTAACTTTCAGTTAAACTTGTTGATTTTTTTTTCTTCTTGTTCTATTTTAACCCCTCAAATTAATTTATGACACCTCAGTTTTCTGTTAACTATAATAATAATTTATTAAAGCAGGGAAATCTCTTCTGCACAAGAAAAGGTATTGCATTTTTATTGATACACATAGTGTTGCATACTTGCTGGAGAAAATAACAAAAATCAGGTCGTTGGTTTTTTTCCTTCTAGTGTTCTCCACCCTTACCAATATTTAAGACCTAATTTTACCAATATTTTAATATTGGTAATTTTACCAATATTGGTAATTTTACCAATTTTACCAATATTTAAGACCTAATATTAAGACCTAATTCTCCACCCTTACCAATATTTGCCTAATAAGGCAAACAGAACATTAGATAACAAATTAACTAGTATGAATGAGGACTGGTGTCAGTTAATGCAGCATGATAATGTCTAGCATATTGAGAAGTACCTTCAGAGTATATGAGGGAAAATTATATGGAAAAACTGTTCATTTTATTTTCTCAGTATCTGAGAGCAGTTCAGCCCAGTGGGCCTTTTTTTTTTTTTTTCCTTCTTGATTTCAGACTATATTACCACCAGGAACATGTCTAGCAATATGTGCAATTGTGGGTATGACTTCCATTAAGACATCAGCAACGGTGTGATAAAAATTAGAAGGATATTAATATAGAAGAGGTTCATGCATAATTATCAAAATACTTTCTTATAAAACACTAGATAAATGAAAGAAAATTCTTTAGCTTAAGCTGCAATAGCACAGGGACAATAATTGCTTGACTTCTATAGATGTATTTTTTGTATATCTGATCAAAAGTTTTAATAAGCTTTGGTGCTGCTAATATTCATAAGCAGGGTTTGAGTGTAGAGATTTGGAGAACTGATTTCTTTTTCAAGACTTCTATAATTTTTCTGTCCTGCAAATTTCTGAGTATGTACTTAAAATATTTAACACATGATTTCAGATGCGAATTTACTTCAAATTTTAATGATAGAGAACAAAAAAGGCAGCTTATATAAAAAAACCCTCTGAGATAAAAATCTTCCTCATACAAAGTTTTACTTATGAGAAGTTAATTAGAATCATACTTACGGTGAATAGAATTTGAACAATTTCATGAGGGTTTTTTTGAAGCTCATTAAAATGTACTTTTTAATGTATTTTAAGAGATAGCATGCACCTTCAGTACTTTGCACCAATGTAAGGAAAAGCTAATATATACTTAATATTTTACATGCATACTAACTTACAAAACTATGTTTCAATATGTTTTTAGTTTTCATCATGTGCTTGTTGCTTAGCTATAATTTCAAATTTATAAAGCAAAATAAACATTGCACTATATTTTTATTTCTATATATTTTTTTTTTTTTTACAAAAAATAGTAAATTAGTCATTGGCAAAATAAAATGAACGAAGAAACTTTTATAATTCAACTGTAAGAGTCATCAGAAATAGGATCATATCTGTCGAAGTCAGAATTTTTTCTTTTTTTTTTAAAGTTTCCTGAAAAACCTTTAAAGTTAAATACATTCAGCTGTTTGAAGGTTGCTGAGGAAATGGGGACTAGTTGTTTGCCCTGAGCTTTCCAGAATAAATTGAATGGTTGTTCAATATTCACTGATGTTACAGGGACAAATAGTGAACATAACTCAGGCCACAGTTTTGGCAAAAGACTGCTCTTTTTTTTCCCAGTAATAAAGCACATTCATCAGTATTATATTTTGCAAGAGTGATTTTTAGTTACCTCAGTGCTTTCAACCAAAATCTGTTGTTGGGAAGGTAGTTTTTAGTTTATTTACCTATATGGAGTTCAAAATTTGCAGTTTTGTAACAGCCATTTATTCCTTAAAAAAAGAAGAAAGCCTGTAAAAATGCCTCCATTGTTTTTGCTTTGCTGTGTATTTCAAGTGTGTATGGGGAATTCACTTGCATTTTCTTTATGTATACATAATCCTAATTATTCAATGCTAAATCAATGAGTATATGAATAACAGAAAAACTACACTGAACGTATGACAAATGAGGGTGTGTTTTTAATGCTTGCTAAAGATGTAATATAATCCTGAAAAATGATTGTTGATTGATCAACAGTTTTCCATAGGAAACACATTTCTATTCAAAAATCTTTTCTAGAGAAGACCCTGAACTAAAGTTATTGTAATGCATCAACACCTCTGATTTTAAGAACAGTGTCTGCGCTTGCTAATCAAAGCAAAAAAATTTAAGTATATTAACTGCTGATAGTCCTTCCAATTCCTGACTTCCACAGAAAATAAAAATAGATTTTTTTTCATACATTCAAACTTAGATTATTGTTTAAAAGTGAGCTGAGGTACACATTTCCTTGGGAAAACAAAGAAATCCTTTAATCTGCAGATGAATTAAATGAATTATGTTGTAACACTAGTCATCCATTGGTCTTGCAGGAATTCGGCTGTGAAACTGGATTTTCAATTCATGTGTTGTAAACGTTGTTCTAACTCTATGTGTTTACTTGCCTTAGCATTTAAGCTGATGTACATTTTTAGCAATTCTGAATGATTTATTTTATCGGTCCCCTCAATATTACAGTATTTCTATCTTCACATTTTAAAACTTTGCCACATTTCCTTTGCTTAGACTACTGTGGAGTTTATCTCAATTTCTTTATGCTCTCTCATATTTTTATTTTGATTTATTTTGACTACCCATCTTCACAAATTATCATCACACTTCAGTATCCTTCAGTCACGTTATACCCATAGTTTATGCTACATTCGTCTTCGCTGCTTGACACAGGCATTAATAGACACTTTAGAGAATTGTATCTTAATACTGAAGACTCTGCAATTTGTCTTTGAAAGAAAAGAATATACTTTTTCATGAAGCTGTTCTCTTGATGTTTTGAACGGAAAAATAAATTAAGATCCTAGAACATATTAAAAAAAAGTTAAAACATAGAAAGTTAAAACTATTAGATTAAGTTCTTTATGAGACAATACACATCCCTCAGAGTAATTTTGTTTCCATTTTGTAACTGTAACTGAGTTGTCTAGGGTTCTCTTTTGAGTTTCTAGAAATTAGAAATTTGCTATGGGAAACAAAGTTAAAGGAAGCTACTGATATCTTCAGAAATATGCAGGAATTCCCTGGGTATTATATACTAGATGCTTCCAAACCATAAATATTTTCTTGTCCTCGAGCTTTTGTTTTTCTACCTTTCCTTCCTTCCTCATCCGTCTTCTTTTCCTGCATTCTTAGTTTCTAGTTTCACACTATTTGTTCTTGTTTTCCACTTTTATCTGCTTTTCTGTCTCTACCTCATTCCTGTTATATGTATTTTTTTACCTTTTTATGTCCCCAGCTCTCTTTCTCCATCTGTTGCCTTTGGAAGTATTGGCAACCTCATTAATTGCACTGATTTGGAAATGCACAGAGCCTGTGTCTTGAGGAAGAGGAAAGAAAAAACACCTCAGATATATGCTTTTTACTATTTTAAAATAATTTTTTAATATGTTTATCTGTAATGAGACTGCAGTCAGTAAGTTCTGGTTTTTTTGGTTTCTTAATGATTTAAATTTATTCAAGTACTATTTAGATATCTTCTCTATCTGGAGAACAACACCTAAGTTTTCTTCCTGAAAAGCTAGGTGTGTGCTTTTCTCTTGAGAAAGTGACACAAATATGCATTACAAAAATGCTAATTACTTCAGTATAATTGGAACTACTGATTGTAACTAGGCATTTTCAAAGGCCTTGTTTCCCCAGAAGAAAATAAAAGAACATTCTGACAGTGATTGTTTTAAAATGATACAGGCTGCTTGTGAGTGTGACTGATATGCCTTTAGTATTGAAATTACCTCAGATTATGCTGTATCTTATAACACTTTCATACCAAATGCAAACTTTCATAACTGATGATGAGAAGTAATCCAAGATCATTCAACTACTTTAAAAATACATTTAAAAATTCTTTTAAAAAATCTTTTTCAAAAAAACCCCAGAGGAAAATGTGTTAAAAGCTGTTCATTCATACAGGACAATATTTATGGAGGCTGATCTTAGTCTTTTTGGAAGTTGTTGATATAATTTTCTTTTCTGTCATTTTAATAGAAGTAGAGAGATGTTATGGATCCAAATTGACAGGGATGTAGAATAGGAGGGGAACTGGAATGGTAATTGATACACATTATTGCTAAAATACCAAATGTCATACAGAACATAGGTAAGCCCCATAATACATAGCTTGTTCACCAAGATCCACTACTGAGGCTCAAAGCTGAACATAAGCTTTGTACCAGGGGGGAATGAGTTTCAATTTCTAGCATTGTGTGGTGGGCTGACCTTGGCCAGCTGCCAGACCCCCCACCCAGTAACCCTCTGACTCCCCACCACGACCAACAGGACAGGGGGACAAAATAAGATGGAAAAGTTTGTGGATCAATTACCATCACAGGCGAAACAGACTTGACCAGGGGAAGTTTAATTTAATTTATTGCTGATTAAAAATAGAATTGGATGGTGAGAAACAAAGACAACAACTAAAACACCTTCACACACACGCATGACTTATACCCAGGCTCAGCTTCACTCCTTCATTCCCCACTCCTCTACCTCCTCCCCCCAAGTGGTACAGGGGATGGAGAATGGGGGGCTCTGGTCAGTCCATAACAGCTCCTCTCTGCCACTCCCTCTTCACACTTGTCCCGTGCTCCAGCATGGGTTCCTCTCACTGATTGTAGTCCTTCATGAACTACTCCAGCATGGGTCCTTTCCACAGGCTGCAGGGACTACGTGTTTCACTATGGTCCTCTCCATGGGCTGCAGGGGGACAGCCTGCTTCACTGTGGTCTTCTCCACAGGCTGTAGGGAAATGTCTCCTTTGGTGCCTGGAGCACCTCCTCCCCCTCTTTCTTCACTGACTTTGGTGTCTGCAGGGTTGTTTCTCACACCTTTTTCTTTCTCACTTCTCTCTCTCAACTGCTGCACAGCATTTTTTACCCTTTATTAAATACAGTTTCCTAGAGGCACCCTACCCGTGTCTGAGGGGCTCAGATGTGTCCTGCAGTGGGTCTGTTTTGGAGCCAGCTGGAACTGGCTGTGTCCAACATGGGCATAGCCCCCGGATTCCTCTCACATAAAGCACTGCTCCAGCCACCCCCATTACCAAAACCTTGCTACATAAACCCAATGCACATTGATAATACATGCTATTACCTATTTTTGAGGTCATTGCCTGTAGAATAGTCCAGAAACTGGGCTCATGAGTCATTGAGGTTTTAATTCTATTGGAATTTGAGAATTCAGTGTCTTACTCAACCAAGTCCTGACCTCTTGTCAACAACTTTCAAGATGAGGCCTTCCTAGGTTTCTTTGCTTTAAAGGAAACCATCCTACTGGGGCAGGAAACTGGTGTGTTTCAAAAGCCCCCATGATCTGAGATCTAAAGCAAAGGCTTTTGGGATTTATTTCTGAGTTCATCTATTCTGTAATTTCAGACAGTCATGAAAATCAATTAAACACCATAATACTGAGAAACAAGTTGAAGTATATTATCAAAGTGTTCTGTTGCCACAATAGAGCCTAATTGGTCTAATTTTTAACTGGTTTTGTTCTTTCTGAGGAAAGAATAGAAGAATGTAGTGGTTTCATGTAAGAAGGTCCATACAAGTTTGACGGCAAAATTAAAAAAAAATAATTTTTTGTTTCATTTTGGATGACCAAATGAAAATATACATTAAAAGACCATGAAGACCACTCATTTGACAAATGGACAATTACAAATTAATTTTACTCAGTAGATTTAGTACTAAAAGTAGGACTATTTCTAAAATGTTTTAAATTTATTTATAATGAAGTGAAAGTTTCCACTGGTTTATACTATTGTTCAGGCAAGTTATGAACAGTATTTTCTTGTTTATTTGACTTCTAACCATGCTGTCTATGGAGTGATATAGATATTTTATTATGCTTATAAATTCAATGAAGAAATAAATATGCAGACCGATACACATTCAGAAGTACTCAGATGTAAATCACTTAGAAAGCACAACTGATGTAGGACAAAACTGTGTCATCAGTGAGCCTAAAAACAAACATAAAATCAATTTGCATGCCACTTTCTCCACTCCAGATATTAAATAAATGAATCAAAATTAAAATCAGAAAGAAAAAAAAACCCTTCTACTTTATCAAAAGTGCTCATAACACTTCTGTTCAGTCCTCCCCTCCCCCCCCATTTCTCACTCTTTGAGTGAGAAATAGATTTCAGTTGTACTTCATATATAGTAATACTATTGTAAATCTTTAATTGTGCTCTGTGCTGCAAAAGGATTAAGTATTCTTAGAGGAGAATAATGAAAAAGAAAGAATGAAAATGGTAAGTATTAACACTTGCAAGTATTAATAAATAGAATATTTCTTTCCAATGATGTTTCAAGAGACTTTCTCTTATGATGTAAGATGATGTCCATTTCATTTAGCGAAGCTATACCATTAAGAAACTCTTTTTTCTGCAAAGAATAACATCATTGGGAGTCACTAAATTTGTTTTATCACTGATTATTTTTATACTATCTATGAAAATGACAGTTGTTTCATGTCACTGTTGTATGGACGGGGGAGGGGAAGAATTATTTTCATTCCCAATTTGAGTGAGCGAGGTTGTCTTCAGCATATAAATAGAGGAATCAATTATCTCAGATTCTATATGAAGATAATTTTGCCTTTGCAGATAATGAACTGGTTTTAGTCATGAAACTGAAAATGAATCCATTACTAATAATGAGGCTGAGAATGCAATAGAATTATACACCACCTCTTCTGGCAAAGATGCTACATAAATCATAGGGTAAAAAATAAACAGAGAAAGTCAAGGACATTAAACCAACAGAAAATATACCCTCGTATAATGTAAATGTACAATAGATGGTGCTTGACAGTTTAAGTTCATATTACTAGCCTATATTGTTTCAAAAAAAAAAAAATGTTCTGTGCTATAGGATTTAATCTATATTGTAAATTGCAGTTGCTGAATTTAATATGTTAATAATCCATTATATAAATTAGTAGTCCATATTCATGGACATCTGTTATTAAAATTTCAGCATGGCATGTGCTCTATGGCAAAAAATTATTTCTTCAAAGATGGATGCTTAGTATTCTTAATAAAATAGGTTGGGAGTGCACATGGATATTTTCCTCTTTATCTGCGGCCCTACTCTGCTTGTTTAAAAACAGAAAAGAATTTGTTTCCCTGACTTCACAATTTTCTGTCATACACCTTAGGGGCAGTCAGGTGCTACAAAGGTGACTGAAAGGATGAGAGCTAAGACTTACAGACTCATCTATGTTAAGACCAGAGGCACCAGTTAAATCATTTGTCTGCCTACGTATTTAGCACTGCCTGTAATATTAAGACCAATGGCTTGCAGTGAATGTAATGATTCCTTGTGTCAGTCTTCATTTCCCTTGATACTTTGATTGTTTGGCCACATAAATGAAAAATTTGTCTTTTATCAAATTTTTGCACTTGTTTGCCTTTTCTCAGCCATTACCTAAGTCTATTAACTTTACGGTCAGGATTTTCTCCTGTGATGCTAGTATAGTCTAGTTAGATGTTGGTTTAATTTCCTTACAGATACTGTTCCTCTTATCTCACTGGCATTTCTGAAGTAATTTTAAAATCTTTTTTCCGTACACTCTCCAGACTTTCAGCAACTTCATAAACTATGGACAAGTGTCACTCTGACTTCATTCCTCCCATTTTCTATGTTTTTAGTTTTTTAGACAGCCATTTTAACTGCTTGCCTCTGAAAAACTTTCTGAGGTACTAAGAAACATAGGCAGCATTTATTATCTGTTGTGCCATTCTTTGTTTCTTCCCGCATAAGGGAGATATAAACTAGGTGAGATTTAAAATCTTGTGTGCCCTGCCATATACTTTCCCTATACAAGGCAAAGGAGTGAACAGCGGAGGCTGAGAATTAGATTTTTGAGGTGGTTTTGCTACAGCTACAAATCTTCTACTTTACTACAGATAAGAAACTACAGATGTACCAGTGGTTTTAACCCCTGGTGGTTTAGGACACATTTTAAATAACTTAGTCCTCTAAGTGCTTTGAAGGCAATAGCCTTAACATTTGATTTGGTGCTTCACTGAGCTCAGTGTAATGAGTATAGTAAGAGATCTAGTGTACCTTCATGATTTTTTCAATGGAGCATGCTATTACTTAGCAATTTATTAGAAATAAGTCCATCGATGTCGCTAAAACAATGAGCTACACATTTCCATATTGGAAATAAAAATAAGAAAACAGAGACAAACTATAAAGTTTGCAGCAACTTCTTTGGGGGGGGGGGGGGGGGGGAATGTTTCCGTTAAAAAGATTGCTTAAAAAAAATTATGAAAAAAATCTCCATTAGACCTATGTACTTAAAAAATATTCCAAAATTTTCTGAAAAAATGTCCAAACTATAGCTTTTTCATTTGAAAAACCTTACTCTGATTTGAAATAACATGCAGGCTATATTCAAGGCTATTGAGTATTCAAATACAATGTAATTGAAGTAGTTCTGTGTACAGTATCATTTGCTTGCATAATGTTTACTAGTTCAGTTTCTGAGCATTACCTAATGGAATAGGATGGACTTTCTTAAGAAAATCAGGAGAAAATGTCATTATTCTTCCTGTTTCTAAATGTTTATCTGTTCTAGAAAGTGTTTGTTGCTAGCTAGAAATGACAGACTAAAGTAGCTTCAACTCTATGATTTGCAGTGGAGACTGGCAGTTCAAAGGAAGAACAAAATACTCAATTCTCTGATTATAATACAAAGGGCTAGGGCAAAAATAAAATAAATTCTCAGTGGTTATCATATTATTGTGTTTGTATAACCTAAATCCTAAAAAAGAAATAAACAAAAACCTCCAAATCTTAACTGAACTACTATTGAATACTGGGGGCTGTTGCTAATTAGCTTTCTTATACACCTCTTATTAAATCAGTTTTTAAGCTTTCTCTAGGTTTATGAATCTCAAGTATTTCAATAAGAATTGTGTTTTTAAATAATTCTTTAACTTTGAAAAATACTGTAATCATGTTCAAAAAGGAACTGTTTGAGCAGGTGAGGGTCTGTGTGTACACACGCATATGCACACGTCATACACACAGAGGCAGTAATCTTTCAGCTGAAGGCATATTTAAAGTAGATAACAAATATGACTTCTTATTAAAATGATATTTCTAAGCCACACATAGTTGACAGGCAGAAGGTAATTGTCCATGTTGCAGATAACTAAGAGGTATAAAAAGTTGTTTATCTCATCAGCATATCTGAGGAAATCTATGAGTAGTAGTTGCAAGGAAACTTGCCTGTATCAATATTTGTGTCACTGTAGTTTATTCCAGCTAGGGTCAGTTTTCCCTTCCTCTTTATATCTACAATACATATGTTTGCTATTGCATGTATATCGTCTTTCTTTTTGGGTGCGAGGTGTGTGGGGGGGGGAAGGTTGGCTGGGTTTTATTTGTTTTTTTTTTTATTATTTCTTTCTTTCTTTTTTATTCAGAAGAGTTAAATAACTCAAGATGGGATAATCAGTGCACTGTGGTGAGTGCTGACTGGAGCTGAGAAATCTCTCCAGTGTCTGGTGGAAATACACTGCTGAAGTGCACAGCACAAATTCATTCTGCTTCTTCCTCCCTTCTCAAATGTTGCTAGTAGGTGGGGTTTTTTTGTTCTTTTCCTAGGGCACTGGCAACGTCCTTGACTGCTCCTTTCTCCCTGTGGCACACTGAAGCTTTGGTCTTTCAGCTGGGTTAGGTTTATTTTATTAAGTCTTGGTGGGTGGGAGGCATTTTCTGACTTGTGGGGTGTGTGATATTACACCACAAATTCATTAATATCTGAAGTAGGAATATAAGTTCTACGTCAGATTATATGAAAAAGATGGGCCTGCTCTTTTGGATGGGTTTTCCTCTTACACACTTTAATCGAGATCAGTGAGGTTACTCCAAAGCTAGGCAAAGTTTGTAAGGACTAAGTTTCTTTTTTTTTTTCAGTTAACAGAAAAAAGAAAAAAACACTCTAAATGATGTCAAAGATTTTTTCCTCCCTCTGTTAACTGGACTCATTTAATAAAGCTTGAAACTATCTGTCCTGTGAAGAAATTTGCCTTTTTTACAGGAGCCAAGGACTCCTTCATATATTAGGAGCATAATTCTATTAAATTTTTGTCTGAGTTTTGCTCATAGACTTTCTTCTCTCTTTGTTGTATTGTAGTGTTTCAACAGCCTTTTTAAAATTGATTACTTTAATCTCCCTAGCTGGACTACCTATACTATTTCCAAATTAAAAAGCATCTCGCCTCAGTATATGATATCTGAATTGTTTTAAAGTTAAAAAAGGGGGTTGATTTTTGTTTGTTGCTTTGTTTTTTGCTTATTTCCATGTTCTGAAAAGATGTGTGATTTTTTTCTAGAAAGGGTATATGGAAATAAATGGATTTATTGCATTTCATCTGTATTCCTTTGGTTCCCCTCCCTTTTTAATTTGGCAACTTTGTCATTAGATCAGATCTAAAAGTTTGATTTCCATTCTGTACCAAATGAAGGACCACTTAACCACTTGTCCCAGGGCAAGCGCACTTCTCTTAAGCAACATTTATGTTCATTTTCTCCCAGATAAAAATTTGCTGCCATTCACTTCCATGAGGTTCAATTCGTTCTCTTGCAGACATCCCAATTAAGTGGATTTTCCAAACACGTCTGTTAGGTGAAACATATCGTACATAAAAAATAGAAAGCAAAGTATATGAAATGCAAAGATTTTTTTTTTTCAAATATACATTTGTCTGAACCCCACCCTGGCTGTACATGTTCTTTGGACTCCGCATGTGCCATGTCATTCCTTGTACTACTTTTAGAAGGCATAAAATGGAAAGTGTTTTTCCTTCATTTCCTTCCAACCAGGTTGGCAGAATGCTTCCAACAAGTGTCCAATATAAGTGTCTCCCTGGACAGGATAAATTTATTCATTTTTAACCTACAAAGAATGGAATCAAATAACTTTCAAGAAAAATATGTTTTAAGAAATCATTGACTACTTTCCTACCTATGTAGTGGAAACATTTCCAGCACACCAAACACTTCATAGGGAACTCCAAAACTTTGTGTTTTCATCCTTCTTTTCTGAAATGGGTTGATTCCTTTTAATGAGGAATGAATGTATGGTGCTTTTGTTTCCTCGGTCAATGCTGTGCATGCAATTTCTTATCTGCCGGAAACCACAAGACTAAAGATAGTTGGCATATATACTTAAAAAGTACTTGGTTAGAGAGAGAATGCATAAATCGGCATCTGTGCTTGCTCTTTCATATGCTTTTCTCTCTTTTGAATTATTCATTCAAAAAGTGGAGAAAACAATACTAGAATCAGTGTTGGAGACGGAAAAGCTAACCCTTGCAAGAAGGCTGCAGTTCTTATTAACATGCATTGACCTAGAATTGCTTATTATGTTGTGAACACTACCATATGGCATAGTTGGCTTAGCAGAGAGAACTTGGAAACAAGTAACTATCCATTTCATTCACTTCCTATGTCAAATTTGGGAGCTCACAAACAAGGAAGATTTCATCCCAAGAAGACACGAGCAAGCCTCAAATCACCATGTTGGATCTCTGACTTATTGGAAATACTTGTAATTTGAAAGAATGCAATACAAATTGTGATGTATGGATCGTCAGTGCATTAAGCAAGGAAGTAAGGAACATAATCCTCCTCTTAGCAGTCAATAAATTCTAAATGCAGTACATCAGCCTCTTTGGTACTAGCAGTAAATGGGCAGACAGTCTGCAGACAATTAGTTGCCAGTTTAAAGTGATAACTGAAGTTCTTTCACAGAGTTATTTCTCCACTAAGCAATACTGATTTATTGCTACAAGATTTATTGTTACAAGATTTATTGTTGGCTTCTGCCTCTTACTTGACATTGTTCCAGGATCCATAGTCTGGATCCAAGGTACACCTTCTGATGAAGTCTCAGACATATTTCTGATGGACTTTTGTAAACTCTGAATGAGATCTCATATTTTAACTTCAGCTAAATGCTATAGAAATTCTTGCCTTTTTTTGGTATGTACTAAGAGTTGAAATTTGCTGTAATATAATTTCAGATGATTTTATGTTTGAGGAAGATATTGTTTTGGGGAGAAATTTCAGAAGAAAAAGGATGGAATAAAGAACTGTGACTGAGATGATTATGGCAGCTGAAAATTTACATTAATACAATGTTCTTTATTTTTACTTTTTTGATATATTTTAAGAGTAGAATGTTATGTATGGCATACATACAATATTTTGAATAAATCTCTTCTATAGATTCTGTATAGTACATTCCAAATAATGAGCAAAGGGTCATATGATTGAAATTTGTACTATTTTGCTGTTCTGTTCACTGAAAAATAAAAAATGTTTTTCTAATTAAACCCTATATTGTAATCTTACTTAACTGGACAGAGAAAAATGGCAGATTCAGCCTTAATTTCCCAGACAACTAAGGACTCAAACACAGGACAATGTAACCAGAAAGTAACTGGTTACCATGAATCAAGTGATCCACAGGAATTTTGTGTGCCTCCTTTTTCCCAGGACAACTGTGAAGTGACAGGATATAGGAGATGCATCTGCCCTTGCAGCAGAGGGCTTTTATGTACTACTGTGGGTCAGCTGACATACTACAGCGCGGTACTTCACAGTAGTTTGTTATTACATTTGAGCACTTCAGACTTAAATTGTATAGCTACAGGAAAGGACTGACTTTGGAACTTAATTTGTAAATCTCTGATCATTTTCTTATCTTTGACATATTTTTGCTGTTGTATATTTGCGGTTTCAGTAAACATGTAATGCTGCAAGATATTTTTATTACACATTATTATTTTCAAAGCAGCATATGTTCAATTTATTAGTTCCTGTTCCCTGGGTTTATAAAGTCATAGTCAACCTTATTATTTTTAACATTTTCTGCTTCCTGCTTAGTTGTGCAAACACTTCCATATTTGATATCAGTTAATACTTCCAACTGTTTATCAAGAAAACTTAGTTTAACTGCACCTTAATCTTTCATCTGGATACTAAATTCAGGTGTGGAAATTTATTAGAACTCCAGTGTAATGCGATTATTATCACAAAAAGTGATGAAACATCACCAGTAGTTGTCCTGTTTGATTTTATAATTTGGGAAGAAATCAGTACACAAGCTGTCATAGGGAAAAGTTGACATGAAAGGGCTCAGCTCTTGATGGCATCTGCCCAGCTCTAACAGACTGGTTTAACATATTCTGGGCTGGAAGGGCAAAGAAACAGTAGACAAATCTTACCACGTAACTGCTGGTAACTTCACACTCTCGTAACAGACTTGGGGTGGGAAACCAGAGGGTGATAGAAACCCCATGTGAAAACCCCTAATTTCTTGTAGGTATGGAGGGAATCAAGGAGGCTGGGCTGGGGCTATGGGATTACCAAGGCCAGTGGTGATTTATGCCAGTGGGATTGGGAGGTGCGCAGGTGTCGCAGATGAGACGTGGCTCTCCACTGCTGTAGCCATCCTGGTTAGTAATAAAAAAAAAAAAAAAAAAAAAAAAGAGATCATATATCACTAAATGGTGTGGTTCTCTTTTTGTGCTTAGCCAACCCCAGTTCCTCTATTGCACAAACAAATGGGTAAAAAAACCGTAAAGCGAAAGCAAGCTTAATTGCTGTTTCCTGGATCAGGACTGCTAGAAAGTGTGAATATTAGTAAGGAAAGACCAATTTTAACTTCTTATTCTAGATGAAGAACAAATGCTTAATTTTTCGCTGGTCTCTGGAATTTCCAGAAATTCTGAATTTAATAGACTAAGATTATTACAGGGGTGAAAAAGGGAAAAATAAGGTATTTTATAATCTTTTCGAGTTGCCTGCTGTAATTTTTTGTAGTTTTCTGTTTTCATGCTACTCTTAGACCACTGTAGCATACAAACACCTAACAATCAATGGCGAGGGAATTTCTCCTAAATTAAATCATACACATTAGATTATTTTAAAGCAGTTATTTTGTTGCAATTCATTTTTATGGGTTTTATGACTCCTTACAATGCTATAGTGCTTCAACTCAGATGACAGATGTTTTCTGCAATGGGTATTTTATTTTGAGGAAATGTATTTTTCAGAAAGTTTTCTGAGACTCTGATGTGAATAAAAAGTTTATACAATTATCTGTGACCTTGGGAGCTGAGCTCTGTGACTCAGGTTTTCCTGCCTATAAATGTTGAGCTCTAAATACTGAGATTTAAAATTTGCGTGTTGTCTTAGTCCCCATTTCAGTGATGATGTAGTCGGTCTTCTAGTGCAGATTCCTGCATTGCGCAGAGTACCTGGAAAAATGGGTGTCCAGGTGCCCGTGTGTGCTGGGCACGGCTGGCAGCATCCCACCTGGGGTCGCAGGGGGCCAGGAGCTGGCCACAGCTGGCCACAGCTGTTTCCAGCCGGCTCAGGCACTGCTGTGAACCACCCACTGCCTGCCAAAGCCGCAGCCGGGGTGTGTGGCACCTCTGCACAGGCCCATTTGAGAGAGAGCGGTATTTGGGAGGATGGGAGGAGATGGAGAAGAGGCAAAAGAGGACGTTGCTGGTGGCACGCTCTGGGAGGAGGTGCTCCGTAACAGAGGAGGTGCTGCTCTGAGGGACTGGGGCCCACGGGCAGCACACCCTGGGGCAGGAGCACCATGCTGCGACATAGGAAAAGGAGCGGGAGGCACGCAGAGTCACACAGAAGCCGCTACGCCCAGGACCCCAGCCCCCTGCACTGCCCATCACCTCGCTGAAGGAGCCGGGAGGGAGTGAGCGCAATGCACGGCAAAAGTGAAGTGATGCTGAGACTCAGAAGCGGGGATAAGAGGTGCTTGCCTGGAGTTGAACCTGGGAAAGGGGTAGAAAAGGTGTTTTCCTAACTGTTTTCATTTAACTGCTCGATTTCTTTTTCCTAATATCTGAATGGATGATCAAAAGTTTTGTGTTAATTGGCAGTAATTAAACAAAGCAAAATTCCCCCAGTTAAGACTCTTTTGCCTGCAACAGTCTACACATCACGTATCTTTGGGTTTTAGTATGTGCACTCGCAGATGCCATTCAGTAAAATGGGGCAAATATCACCACCCTTTTCTTTAGACAACCTTAAAGTAAATTCATGTATGTTTTGCAAGACGCATATGTTGCGGGTTAAGCACTGCCAAAAAAACTTGCTGAAGAAATGAGTAATTCTGTTGTGCTGCTTAAAGCAAAAAGAGTCAGAGAACAGGTAGTAAACAAAGCTGAGGCAGATAAAGTTGGTCTTGATTATTCTTTTGTGATAAGAAAGGGATGAACATGCTGGTAAAAGAGAGGTCCAATTACAGCTGATATTTTAGATGTATGTACTCTGGACTACTTTCTCTGTTGAAAGAAGGAAAAAAAAATGTATCTTTTTCTTCATAGGTTCAAGTGAATTGCTATACAAGTTGATAATATTTGTGACTTTTCCCCCATGAAAGCAAGCACTGGCCTCTTTCCTCCACACTGTATTTCCATTATTAAAACTTATATTTATATTTTTAGTAATCCTGATGCATTTTTGAGTATGCACGTGTACTCTGGTGCTTTCCAATTGGAACTCTCAGCTAGCCCTCCAACTACTCAAAACGGCTTTTACGTTTTAGTTGGTAGAGAGAGTGAGTTAAACATGATAATTTCACTTCACAACTGAGCCTGTAGGAACATATTCAATTCATGGACCGTACACAATCATTTTCTTGCTGATGTTCTGCTCTGCTAAGGGGTCTGCAGCAATGTCAAATTTGATAGTGTTCCACTCTCCAAAGCATGGGCAGAGAGAGTGGGATAAGAAAAGACAAGGCAGTGCTCTGAATGAGCTGTGGAAACAGAGGAGTAGAAATAGCTTTGTTTCAGTACAGCCAGGGTGCCTCATTCTGTGGTTCTGACATGGGCTGTGACTCAAAAGTGGGATGCAATGGCACTGTGTCTGGGATTATTTTGTTTTGCTATTGTAAGGCCATTTGTTAATAAAGAGCTTGGTAACTCTAAAGTGAAGCTAATGGCATATATATTTTTTTAATTTTTAACCTATAATGAAAAAGAATTTTTCATTCAATGAATAGATGTTTAGTGATAATTACCAAATTTTTGCATCATTAGAAAACAGACCGTTATGTAACTGAAAGTATAATTCAACATTTGTGACATACCAATTTTCTGTGCGTGCAGAAAATCAGTGCCATTTTGCTAGAAATAGAAAAAACTGTTAATTATCATTAGGATCTTTTACTACAAGTCAAGTGGGACTAAACAGGAAATGTTTGCTGTTTGCTGCCATTTGAAAATGCAGTGGCCACAACTATCTTTTTGCTGAATCTTGTGTATTATTTCTTCTTTGTGTACTACCTACACAATGTGTATGTGTCTGCAATCTTGAAATAACTACATCCTTTTTCTATTTTTTCTTAGCCTAATAACATGAGGATTTAATGAACTATGTTTCTTTCAGATATTTAAACTATTTCCTGATAATGTTGATGTCACTGATTATTCACTTAATGTCAATGAGTTTGAGTGCCACTGTTCATGTGAAGGAATAGATATACTTTTCTTTTTCTTTTTTCCATAAGGCTTGGCTAAATATAAGGATCCCTTTGACACACATAAGGGTAAATTTAGGAGGGACTGATTCTCTGTGCAGGTTCTGGAGTGACAATGTACAGGGACAAGAGTCTTGTAGTACTGTATATTTGGTTTGAGAAACATCACAGGAGTAAACTGGTTGCAGGAGAAGCTTAAGGGTAAATTTTGTGTGCAGAAGAGAACAGAAATGAGAAGGAGTCCCTTGACATTTAGAAAAAAAAAGAAAAGAAAAAGAAATTAATAAAAAAGACAGAGGAATTGCCCTCATATAATATCTCAGAACAGAACCGAAGGATGAATGTATTTGCTTTTAGCAGTCTGAGTGTTAAAATGTATTCCTAAATATATACTGACCTTATGAAATCAAAATGTGAAAGTTTACAACTGGGCTGTGTTCTGGGACATGCTATACAGCTTTGAGCTTGCTTTACACCTTCACACACGTTAAATTTGCATTTCCATCATGTTGTTTATGTCCTGAGCCTGTTTACATGACAGGTCATTTTTACGGCACTAACAACTTCTCAGCTAGTGAACATGCACAGTTTTATACGTATGTACATCATATAGAGCCTAGCCACTAAGTGTGATTTTTGCTGAGTAAGGAAAGGATCTCCTCTGAGAGCAAAGGTTCTTTGCTGTCATTTCAAGGAATTGGTTCTGTGATTTTTTTACTCAATTATTTTTCGTACTACATTGTTATAGATCCTCAACTATGTAGACGTATTGAGAGTATGCTAATCTCCAGCAGACGCTCTGCAAAGCTTGTGGGCAGCAACTTCTCAGTTTCCAGTCACTCCGTGGATGTACGTGCCAGGGTAATGAGATCAACTAATGAGCTATTCATCATCAGAGACCTTTGGGTCTGTTCATATAATGAACGTTTTGGAAGTGGGTAACCTTTTCATTTTTCACTTCATGGAGTTTTTCTCCTAAGTAAGGAGAAAACAATCTTGCCTGTCTTGTTTTACATCTATTGGCACACTGTAAAAGCAATTTCTGGAAGCAGTGTTGGCAGGTAGGTTATTGATAAGGTTGCACTAGTAGTTTGGTAGCATTGATAGACTAGTTTGTTTATGTATGTTTAGCCTCTGGATTGATTTTCCCATGAATCGCACAACTAGAAGGTATTTCTGCATAGAAATTGAGCCATAAATGTATTTCAGGTTTGGATACTGGCATATAGACTACAACAGAGGTTGACTTTGTAGATGGTGAAATATTCTCAGAGCTCTATCTCCTGTATTCAAAATTGATGCAAGTTACAGATTTTACATATGAACAGAAGGCATGGTAAGGTATTTAGGAAGTTCAGGGGTGTACTAATCTAGCTGCATATCCATCGACATACAAAAATAAACATCATCAATTCAGTTTAAACACTGTTCTTTGATTCTGTGGAAAATTTGTGGAAAAGACATTTGCATTTAGTAAGCATCTTTACTTAATGGTAATTATACCTGCTTTTGTAGATTCATGGTGACGGTATATATTAAAGGAATGTCGCATCTAGAACTTGACTTTCTAGTCTTTGCAGAATGAGGTTTATCAAACAAAAACCTCACAATAAGAGAAAGAGCAACATAACAGATAATAGCCTGGGATTGAATACTATGCCCTCGTATGTTCCTGTTGTGTACAGGTTACTTACAACTAGACTGACAAGGACTTGGTAATTTGGAAGTGGAGTTAGAAGTCCTGAGCATGGTACCTAGTCTCTGTGCGCATAACGGAGACTAGAAGTTGACTGCCCTGCTATAAACATTGAAACGGAGTATATTTGAAAAGGATACTTTCTCTGAGGCTGCCAGGAAACATCTATACAAGTTCACTAGTTAGAAAGCTCTACTGTTTGGGTACTTGCATTGATTTGAATCCTGTAACCTTTCAAGGAAGGAGAAGTGTCATTTTGTTCCCTTAAAAAACAGGATTTAAGGCAATATTGATGTCTTCTTAGTCTGGTAGGTCAGTGCTTAGGTTTTGCCAGGAAGTGTAAGATCTGGGTTAAATACTGCTTTACACTCGAGTTTTTCAACCTGCATGTCTCACTGCACAAGATATTGTCTTAGGCTTGTCTGGTTCCTCTCATTGCAGCTGTGTTACTGCAGAAAAGAAAGATCACTGAGTCAGAGGGAAGATGCCTGTACTCCAGTGATCACGGTACTTAGGGGTTTCTGAGAGTTACTTCAGGGACTGATTGTTAATTTGAAGTTAAGGAGTCATCAGATAAAATGCAAAGCCAGTCCTTAGAGATTTATACATCCATTTCCACTGCTTGCCTATTTCATTGGAAGGGTCTGTGAATCCTTTTATTGAGACTGTCAGGTGCTTGTAGCCGAAGAGAGGACTTTATATGCACCAAAGATGGATTAAACTTAAACAACAAAATCAGTCTCTTTTTAACGCCACAAGGCTAAAAGTGATAAAATAGTTTGTACTATGCATATGTTACATGAAAGTCGCAGTAAACCAGTCTCTGTTTAAAAGAGTATATTTTTCAGGGTAAATTTCAACAGATTTTAGGATTCAGTGGAATTAAAAGGGAAGTTGTTCAGAAGAAGGTATTTTTATTGGTGGGTCCACTTTGTGAGCTTCCCATAGGCAGTTTTATCACATTGTCTTCTCATCAATATGTTCATGAGAATTTCTCATCTGCAAAATTAAATCATTTGTTGTGTGATCCAAAGCTTTATTTTATTCCCTGCAGCAGTATGAAATACAGTGCATTTTTTTCAGTTTTAAGGAAAATACCTTTTTTTTTTTTAGGTTGATTTCAGGGTAAAAAGGCAACTCTGAGATTGGCACTTTAATTCTCAAGAGTCACAGATTAATCAGTACTGGCTACATGCACATATTGCAAGCACAGATGTCTATGTGTTAAAAAACACTGACTGTGATACAAAGACATGAAACCTCATTGACTGACTGAAAATCTCTTTGCCTAAATTTTCCCCGGATACCAGTGAAGTGTCATAATGTTGAAATGAGTGAAGCCACCTGCATCTAGGCCCTACCCACATTAAGGCCTATGCAAACAGTGCTCTTCATATACTACTGAAATTACTTATTCTGAACTCACTGGTAATCAGTTCAATACCTATCATAAATTAATCAGTTATGATGTCTTGGACTTGAAAGTTTCACTATGTTTTCTGCACTTTAACTCTCATTCCAGAGACTGAAGAGAATTTAGATTTCATACAGCATTGACATTTCCTTAATTTAGATGCTTCACTACTTCCTATTACACATTAAGTATTCACACATCTTGGGTAGATGAGATGACTTCCATATCCTCAGAAGTGATTATTACAGATTAATTTATATTGATAAAAATATTGATTTTAAAGACTAACAACCAGATTCTTCACAGCCCAGTACCTTTATAATTGCTTAAACGTGTACGCAGTGAGTGCAAAGTAGGTGGAAAATGCTACTACTTTCATTTGCTAGACTGTTTTATTAATTTCACCAAGGTTTATGCTATGTAGCATTGAAGATAAAATCAGCCAAGTCTTGTATTTAGCTATTGTTGGAAAGTACAATATTCTCTGAAATACAATTTAAGCTTCTGCATTGGCTAAACAAAGTGTACTGGCAAGACTGAAAGCTCAGAACATGAATCTGTAGTGGTTAAGACAGAAACAAGTTTCTGCTTCACAGTTGTGATATATACATTTTATTCCTGATTAAGATGCTTACAGGAACATGCAATGTATTTACTAAGGAACTTTGTATGTAAAGTGTTTTGAAAGACTTTAATTCATATTTTCATTTATGCAAATCCAGTTTATTTGATACAAATTAATATTAGCCTCCGGAGCTGTACTACATACATTCCCAGTGTTAGTATTCTAACTCCTAAACTTAAAGGAATAAAATAACAGATAAGCCAATCTGAAATACATTTTGTATTATGTACCACGCTGATTTTTGAGTGTACGGATTTTCTTACAATAAAGGTTAATGTTACACCATGATACTAAAAATAGATGATGCTACGTATTTATCAGTTAAGTGTAAAGTTATACTATGTTTCTGATCAATATGAAACTGAGAATTTCTTAATTGTTTTATGTAAGGTGTGACATTTTAATTCAGGAAACAGTTTGAGAATGAAATTTTCAAAATGTGTGCATCCTACTCATTGAGGAACAACCCTTTCGCATGTATATCAAGACACAAACTGGGTCTTACACATGAAAATTATCTGACTTTCTGATTTCCTGAATCAGCCATGAACCTGATCTTAATTAGATCAGGATCTTACACAAAAAGATCCAGTGATTATGAGATTTCTCCTACCAGTTTTGTCTCTCTGGTGGCCACCATTTGAAGAAAACTTGTTGGAGATTAGAAAAGTAATTTACTGAATTATGAAGGTAACAGCTCTTCCTTTATTCATGTAAAAGGTCATGCTCAAAAATGTTTGACTTTCTCTTTCTTTTTTTGAGGGATCATTATTTGGAAATGCCAATTTTCAAAGATATTTTCCAGGTTATTCTCAAAACAGCTGTCATTCCAAAGCCAAACTTTATTCTAATTTTTCATACACCAATAAAAAATGTCTATATACTGAAACAGTTTAGATTTTGGTTTATGAGATTTAGATTTGGGTTATTATTTGAAAATATCAACAATATTTCTTTGTAAACAAATGTTTTGCTTTCATTTTCTTGCTCATGTGGGTGGGTGACAGGGAGGTGGACAAGGGAACAAAGGAGATTCATTTTCTCTGGTTTTGTCATGTGTGTCTTGGATCCTTGACCTATGAGCAAACTAGAGACAGTCATTCCAATTTAAGTGGATACCTACTCCTAAGAATTACAAAGCATTTGCCGAGAAAAAGAACCTTTGCTCTGCACAAGTAGGGTTTTTACAGTTGTGAAGGTTTTTTTCTATTTCTTTAGTCTTTCCTTTCTTTGTTCATTGTCTTACTGACAAAACACTGCACACAAAATATTTTTGTTAATAAAAATTATTTGGGGATTAGAGGTAATGTTTCCAAAAGAGCTGTAGAATTAGTGGTATATTTAACTAAAAACAATATTAATAAAACTAAAACAATATTAATATATTGACTTGCTGAGGATTAAGAAGTACATAAGGATATTGGTAGAATATTAGAAACTAGATTCCTATATGGACATCCATTAAAAAAAAAGTTAAAAAATAAATGTAAAAAAGACATTTTAACCAGAAGTTATCAGTAAGCTTTAAATAAACCTCTTTGCTGTTTATAATAGCAAATGATATTTTTTGTTTAATAACAGTAAGGACACTGTTGTAGATGAAAGAAGAAAAAGGCTAAACAGAAACAATTGCTTGAAATTTACATTTCTCTAAGGAGTACCTATTGACTCTTATGAGAAAAGTTTTATTAGTAAAGGTGCTTCTCAAAATGTTGCCAGAATGCCTTATGGCAAAAATTAGGGTTTTAAGATTCTGTAGCAGAGAAATTTTTACTGAACTGTATTTGTTTATTTCCTGTCTATCCCTCTACACAATTGGCCAAAATAATTTGAAGTGGCTGATTTCTGTAACTTCATGTAAACAATTCGTTTATTTGGAGTATGATGGATTGCTTAAAAACATTTTCCAAGATATTTCAAATGTATTTTGGATTACATTTGGATAAAGTTATACTGACAGGGTCTGCATTTTTATGGTCTGTGTGAGATACCTAGTAAAAATTAAATTCATTTTTAGTATATTATGCCAAAAAAACCCCACAATGATACAAAACAAAGAAAACCACCCTAAAAAAAGCTATAATGTAAAGAAGAACCCAAATATTTCCATACAGGATTTAGACTGTTTAGGTGTATCAGTCTTTAAATGTGAGTGTGCCGTACAATTCGGTGAACAAAGGAAGTAATGAGCCCTGGGGTTGTATGGCTTTGAGTCTCACAGATGAACTCAATATTCTAAACTTCTCAACCTTTCCTCAATAACTACTATTCCTCAGTATGTCCCTGCCTAACAGAGTATTTTGGTCTTGAGACACTGAGACAGAGCATCAAAGAAGGCAAATTTAGAAATGGCATGACAACTAAACTAAATCCCCAATGTGATCACCACTGAGGAGTACTTTTCATTGTCTTAATAGTTAAGATGTGGAAAGCATTATTTGAAAGATAGAACTGCATTTCTGAATTCATGAGTAGTTACAGATATTTTCCTAGACTAACCTGAGATACTCAAATGATATTACATTTGTTTTAATTGAGCACAGCAGATCATCCAGACTGATGTGGATATGAAACTGTTTTGGTACAGTCAAATAAAATAAAGGGTCATAATACTCCATTTATCATCTGTACTTCCCTGAGAGGCTGGATACAGTTTTTTGCTGGTTCTTTCTTTCAGGGTAATTCAAAAGATAACCAAGATGATTTTTTCCACAGGACAAAAAATGAAGAATTTGCAGGATCATAACTGTCCCGCAAGAATTCCATTACCCTGACTGTGGCTGGAATCATTAGACCTATGAGTGCTTATAGCAAGCTTTCATTCAACAGGGGGAGTCTAGTGGGGAAGGACAGGGAGATGTCTTGCCATGGTGGGGCACACCTTGATGCTTTTTCCCAAGATCTGAAGTTATATTATGATTGTTTTGTTTCGGGGGGAGGGGAGAACAGGGATGGGACATGGGGAAAATTCAGATACATAATGGAAATTCTTTTAGAATTTAGAAATTGACTGTAGAAAAAATTCTGAACTTCCACTAGTTCTTCTTATCAATCAGGGTCTCAGCAATGTATCCAAACATGGTTTTTCTTTCTAATTGGTTTTATTTATATTGACTTACTAAATTCAAGCAAAACACTCTTCATTGCACTACAATCACCTGCTCAGCATAGTGCTAACATGTAATAGAGCAGATACACCATCTCTAGTTATGGTACAGTTTTTACTTATTAGTAGCTGGTAAATAATAGAGATCTTAATTTTGGATTAATTTCTTTTTTTTAAGGGGGAATTTAGAGAATGCAGAAATGTCTTGGAAGAATTTTGGAGGCTTTGTCTGAAAACATCAATAGAAGAAGGTCAAGAAAAAAGTCTATAAAGCAGAAAAGTGTGTGAGGGGTTTCAGTTGAAAATTAATTTGAAGTTATCCTGGATGAATTGTCATGTGGAAGAAAAGCAGAAATCATAGGAAAGGTGAGCAGAAAAAACAGTCTAATAGAACTTGCTGTTTTCTCATGTAATTTTGGTCTTTCTTCACTTGTTAGGAAATACTGACCATAAAACTCACTGAGTGGAGCAGTTTATTTTTTCTTCCATGCCACTAGGTATAGTAAACTCTAGTCTTCCCTTCTGATTCATTTCTGACATCCTAATGGGAAGGCAGAACATTCTGTATAACATCAAAAATCTATATGACTGTGGTATTTATTCTAGGAGACACACAGAGAAGCAGGCCAATGTAGCTTTTTAATAAATGATTATTGAGAAAATAGTACAGTAGTCACTTTTCAATCTTCAAAGAGTTTTGTCTGATCAAGGATGCCACGAATTGGCTGATTTGTTTACCTGGTTCAGTTTCTCTGCTTAGCATGAATACAAAGCTGCTCTGAGTGTTTTGAAAAACACTTCAGCATAATTACTATGCACATCATTGATCTGCTAGCCTCCTGGAGTTTCTTGTATTTTACTGGCTTTCCTGTATATAATACTTAAATGACAGACATGCTTTTTACACTGAAATTTTAGGTTTTATCCTGAAATACATTATTAATAAAAAATGAATCAAATGATTGATGTCTCCCTATAGCTGTCTGTATAGTTGGGGTTTTTTAACAACTGAAAGCTTCCCGTAACACAAGAAGAAAAAATCTTAAATTTTTTCTATATTATGCCAAGTTTTTCTTTTTGTCTGCAGCCAGATATTTTTACCCCCTTGTTAGTTGTACCTCCTTCTGGTAGTTTTGCAAGTTTACTTCTCTTATCTGTAGAGAAACCAGAAATAAGTTTAAATTAGTTACTTTCTTTTGGAATTGTTTAAGCCATTGGTTGTCTTACTGCTGTGCTCTAAGGAGGGAGAAGAGTTCAGCTAGGCAAAGTTTTTTACAAACCAGTGGTGTAGTGACCTTCAGGAGTTTCTGAAAAGGAAGAAAGCAAATAGATGCTTACAGAACAGGAATGAGTAAGCCCAGCATTGTGTGGGCCATGTGTCCTGTTAGAAATTCCTCAGAGTTCAGCTGTTTCAGACATGCACAAATAAGTATCTTGGCTATGGATAACAGTCAAGGGTCTGAGTTGGGTTTGTGAAGCCTGTAGTCTACATTTCACTGTCGTTCCCCCTTCTTCTATTCTGTAAGAGCATGAAACTTGTGATGAACTAGTTTGGAAGACTGGAGAGAGGGGCAAAAGTGTTCTTTCATATGTATTAAGAGATTTCCAAGAATGAGCATCAATAACAGAAGAACTGTCCACCCCAAAAGAATGAAGCTGGTTTTGGAGTTAGGCTTACTCCTACAGTATCACTTTCAGTAGTTACTTTTGAGTCTAAGAGCAGATTTTCTTTTTCAACAGTAAGATGTATTCAGACCCTGATGGTGGAAGAGGAAGAGAAATATTTTTACCCATATTTAGCAAACTTCACCAAACTTAAGATTCATAGCTTTATCGTCCAAGATGAAAAAACAGTTCAATCAGGTAATTCCTCCTGAAGATGATAGTGAGTTATCATCCAACAAAACCCAGTATCATAGTGAAGATGCTGTTTCCAAAAAAGGTTGATTCCAAGATGTTATTCAAATATTCCAAAAGCTAATCTTCCCAACAAACAATTCTGTCGGCTTTTTATTTATTAGAATATTAACAATGCTGTCAGCATGACATTATCTATCATAACATTAAGGATGCTGTCAGCACTACAGGTCATTCATAACATGAAAGGAAGAAGGCAGAAAATAGTGGATGAATCCACAAAGGTGCTTTGTTATAAGCAGAATGAGAGAAAATTGGTGAGACAGCTCTGATGACTGGAGTGCTAGTTAAAGCAGGACTGGCACAGGTAAGGAGAGGTGCTGTTTCCTCATAGACTTAAGGTATCCATAGCAGAAATGGACCCAAAAATTGAGCAGTCCTTATCTTCTTTAGGATCCTTTATATACGTCAAATTTTGTATGTAAATTTATTTTATATAGACATGGATCTCTTTCTCTGATACTGAGACAGCACAATAATTTAGCATAGACTACTTTCTTAAAGGTATTTGCACTGGATGTAAACTTCATCTTTTTTCTTCAAACTGATTTCCTTTAACCTTTTTTTATGAAGTTGTACAAGAGTTACTTGTAATTTATAAAAAAAGCAGTAATGAAGGCTAACGAAAGTCTATAAACAAATTGGTCTGCATGCTAGTGAGTGAAGAAAGATGCAAGAACAATAGCCCATGTTTCCTCTAAACTGTGCTTTATATTAAAGCATTGCATGGAATTTTACTTTTTTTTCTCCAAGATCTTCAGTTTCTCTATGTCATTTTTACTTCCGCAACAACTATGGCATTTCTTAAACTTATTATTTTGTTTTCAGAGACCATGGTCCAAATGTCTTAGAACATCCTGAAGATTTCTCACATTCCACAGTGAAAATGAAGAGGAAATCCCAGATAATATTAGTGGTAACTTTTGGTAAATGGTATTATGAGTTATTTCTTTTTATATATTAGACATGAAAATAAGGAAATTATTACACCCCTTCAAAGCAGTGTCAAGGTTTAAGACCAAATGACTGTGCAGAAGCTAAATGGACTCAGATACCAAAACACTTTAATCACAGAAGTATGCAGTTTTATGAATTGCTTGACTTCCTGCAAGAGAGTGGCATGGTTCGGGAAGACAATTGGGTGGATGGGCATACTAGTTTGAGCCATGCAGGGCACCAGGGCCTGTGGACAACCAGGAGGATGTCTCTTGGTTCTCTCTCTCCACTCTGGACACCGTTAGTTATGGGACTGCGTAGAGAATATCCAATTCCTGACTGACCTGTTCAAATTAATTTGTCTCCCAACAGCTGGCTCTTGCTGTTGCTGTCACTGGAGGTCAAATTCTGCCCCTCTCAGAGGTTGTCCTCACCATCACAACTTTCACAGTGATTGATTGACAGGTTCTTTATGCTCAAGGAGCTCCTCTGTTCTTATAATTAAGCTACTCCTTTATGCTATATGGCTAATTAATATGCTAATACTATTGTCAGCCAGGCCCAACACGTACTAACTGCCACAAGAAATTAATATATTTAGAGCCAATTGAGAAAGAAGCTGAAATATTGGCCATAATAGGTGCTACTCAATATAATTCCAGTATTTGACTCAATATGGCTGATGCTAGCATCTAGACTTTGAATACTTACTCAAAATACTGTTTATTTGACTGGGGTAATCTTGTAAGATTTTCTGATCCCATAAAAAAATTAGTACAAAGAACATATCTTCCAGTAATATCCTGAAAGTTCTTCTTTAAGACAAAACTAAATATAGTAATGCCAAAATAAACACATTCAGCTAAGTACAAACACAGAGAGAAATATATATATAAAATTACCTGACAAATGTGGCTCAGGTCTTATTTAGCAGAAGGAGAAATCTGACTTATTTTATTCATGACTATATTGAAGAAATTCAAGAAAATAGAAAAAATATCTTCCAGTTTTTGTAAGACAGAGAAGAAAATCAGTTATATTTATTTTTTTCAGGACTATGACGTACTTAGAATGAATTATCTAGAATTGAACTATGCAGGCAAAGATACAGGAGGTATCATCTCCCTAATTTTTTTCATTTCACTCCTGTGACAAAACAAATCTAACCCGACCATGTGAGAGAACCCATATACAGCTTGGCTAACTATTAAGTCTTTTCCGTAAGAGTCCACACAGACAAAGCCTTACTATTGTCTGACCATAAATAACAGCTAAAACTTTTTCATTAAAAAACCCACTCAATTTATTTTGCGTCCTATTTGACTATTTCTAACTTTTAGGCACTAATCCATCAACATCCTTTCTTTGCAGAGTTAATTACTATTATTTATCAGTGTTTTATCCACTAGTAAGCATGCATATTTATTTATTTATTTACTTTTGTGGACATATTTAATATAATCTTTTGATCACAATAATGCGTTTGCCCACCTGCTGATCTAAGGTCCTATCTAGCTCTGGCAACTAGCTTTTCTGTGGCTAATGTTTGTAAGTTGTGACGAGGTTTCTGTGATCTTTGGAAGACGGTTCTGTGTACCAGCAGCATTTGCATTAGTTCTTCTGTTTCAGAACTTCTAAACTCCTACATGCAGTAGCTTCATCCTTAATGTACACAAGTTGGAGCAAAGCACAGTGGTGCCTTAAAATATGCATGTCATTAAGCTGCTAATTAAACATATTAATAAATGACTTCTGATCATACTAGTGTTTCTGTACCGATCCTGGGAAAATTCAGGTTGGAAGGGACCTCCTGCTCAAGGCTGGGTCATCTGTGAGGTCAAACAAGGTTATTCATGTCTTTTACCAGTCTGGACATGTCTCTGGAAAATACTCTTCTGACTACCTCCATTTACAAGGCTTTGGTTCATACTGTGTATTGGCCTTAGACATCATCATCTGGATTTCTTTCAGATTAAATTAAACCAGAATGTACGTTTTGTAAGGGTGTGCAGAAGGAGAGTGGCTCCTTCTTTAGGGATATGTGATCAAGGACTTTTTCAATGAAAAAAATAGGATAATAAGTGAAGGAGGAAGCCACAAACAAGAACATACAGGGACACAAACCTGACCAACAAATGATAAAGGAGGCAGTGAGGACAACCAAACCTGATCAGTCACATTAATTGATAAGGAATGTGGGAGAGTGAGAACCTTTATTTCAGTAAGCCTGTCTGATCAAGGACCTTGTAAATAGGGATTAGAAGAAGGAGAGAAGACAAAAAAAACCCCACAAACAAACAAAAAAACCGCATGCAGAGACACTGACAAAAAGAACATGGAGACATTGACAATAAACAAACTTCACCACTCACAGTAATTGATAGGCTATCAAGAAACTACAGGTGTCGCTTCCAGGAAGATCAACGTGGACTTTGCAACTAGTAAGACTGTAAACCAGAGGTGATCCAACACCCAGCTGGGAAGGGGTGAGGAAATCAATAGAGCTGTACAGACCCATGGGTGATGTGCAGGGGTAGGGGGAGCAGGGAGAAACAAAGGGTAGTAGACACAAACAGGTATAAAAGGGGCTGGTCGCACGTAAAACCTTCTGGCTGAGCCCTGCATATGATCACTGCAGTCTGTCCTATGTTCTAATTATCTTTTTTCTCAACTATCTGTCTGCGTAATCTCACTCTCTATCCTGTGTGTATAAGTGCTGCAGGGACTAAATGCCAGCTACTGGTGGGAGCCGTGTGAGTGGATAGGGTACCAGCTACTGGAGACAGACGGGGGGTTTAGGCACCCCAGCCTGTGGTGTCAGCTAGTGCAGCAAGTAGGGGTGTTTGCTGCTAGCCACTGGGGCAGGAGCGGGGCACGTCCTGAAAACCAGCTACTGGGGCAGAGCAGGGTGAGCAAGGCAAGTGAGGGGCTCTGCATAGACGGCTGTAGCAGGACCGTGGGTCACAGCTGGCTGCTGCCGGGGTGTCTGTATCTCCCCTAAATCTGGTGTGCATGTGCATGGGTATTTGCTGCAGATTTGGCTGGCTGCACTTAGATTTTATATGAGTCCTATATGTATGTGCTGTTGATGGCAGCACCTTGTCTGTGGTAGTCCTTGTGACCAGCCATGTCACACAGGGCCCGTGTGTCCGTGTGTCTCTAGGATACATGCTCAGCTTCACTACTAGTTGAACCTGCAAACTGGAAAGCAGCAGCTGTGTCCCTCAGCCTGAGCAACGAGGTCCTTGGGGCACTGGGCTGAGCTCCAGTGGCCAGGCACAGGGAGTCCTGGGCCAAAGCTGCTGGAGGAGGCAGCCCAGCTCTTAATGTTAATTAATGTTTTCCAGCTGCTAATTGGTGTTTGGTCCATGGAATGACATGAGAGCTAGCTTGAAATAAATCTGCTAACATGAGTATAGCGTAAATATCAGGCCCTCGCACTGAAGATTTCTCCTCACAGGTCTGCTCCCATTGAAATGCATACTTGCTAGTGTTAAAATAGCCTTAAGTGTATAGCTTTTTCAATGACATATACGTTAATATTTGAGTCATGTATCAGGCAAACCTTTCTCTTGGCTAGGCAGATAAGTCTATATCTCTTTATGAAATAGGAAGTCTTACATTATTGTGTAATCTCCTTCACTGTGATCAATAATATCATTCTATTTCAGTGTGGTATTTGTTTGTTTGCTATGATCAGAAAATACTGATGAACAGAATGAAAGAGTAACCTAAAGTTAGGAAAAAGTTCTCGCTTCTTTACTATCCTTGAACTGAATGTTTTCTCCTTTTTTGTAAACTGTTGGCCTTAGGTACAACACATTTTGTAGAAAAGTTTCACATCATCAATTGATTCAAAGGTTTGATTCAGTGCGGTTGAATATAGCATCTAAACTTGAATGGTTATCAAAATAACTGTTTCCTGCACTGGAGTGAATTGTATAAAAATTAGATTTTTATTAGGAGACCTTCCTACACAGAAACTTTGCTAAATAATTCTGTTATTTGCATGTGGAATGTGTGACAGGTAGTATGCAGAACAGGTTATACTTGTTCTCTCTTTACAGAAGAAAACATACATGACAATAGCACAATTTGCGCTAGTCTGGAGATATGCCTGCAGTGATAGGTCAAGTAGTAAGATATAAAGATGCGTGTACTTACTGACAGGTATTTAAATTGTCAAGAATAATAAAAATAAATATTCCAGCACACAGAGAAAAGAATACCTTTGATAAGAGAAGAATAACTAGTAGAGGAGCATGGGAAAAAAAAATCTATGTGAAAGAAGAGCAAGAATAAAAGAAAACAGGATAGAAACAAAAGGGAGGATTTGTAGCAAGAGAAGAATAATGGTAAAATAAATTGAAGAAACTATTGAACTCTAGAAAATCGTAACTGATGAATGGATAAAATACACAGGTATTTATCTTATAGAAAAACTAAAAATGGTATAATGAACAAAAAGGAATAAAAAGGAGATGTCTGTTACGCTTCTATTAGATGCTGCAGGGGTCCAATATTCCACTGTTCTGCAATGAAAGAATGTTAGTATTATTCAATAGGTCATTTACACCTGTATAAAGACACAAGGAAATGATGGATCAAGACATGTGAATAGATATTATTTCAGTAGTGAATTACAATTAGATATGTATTAAAATGGTTTATACATGTTTTCATTTGTGGTATTATGCAGGTGAATTTACTCCTGTTTGTGTGTTACTCAGCTAGCATGTTTAGAAGACCTGAGATTTTTCTTAATTTTGCTTTTTTGTTAAAATTTTAATTATAGCAGGTTTATGGGAGTCTCTTGTGGAAACCTATGTGAATAATGGAATGCTTTCAGAAGTTTAGGTAGCCTGGAAGCTAGCAGGTTTTGTTTTTATTTGTACAGTTTGTTTTCATGACGTTTGGCAACAAATATATTTTATGCTGCCAAACTTTGTAGAGAAACACCATTTTGCTTCTCCACTTATTATTTCAGTGAAAGCTATTCTGCCTTTTTATATAGGAAGGTCCTGGGAACAATTATATGATTTGAGGCTTACTGTAAAAGTTAAGACTTTGATAGCAGCCAGATTCTCTGGAAAAGCAAGTAAAGATTAGCACAGAGAGGGAGAGAGATCAAGAAAATGTATTACAAGTTTGGCCTCTATTTATTGCTAAAGGTGCTGACAGTTTCTTCAGGGAATTGTAACACCCCAGAAAGAATGAATTTGACTGCGAGGGCAAAGTGCTTTAGAGAGCTTTTTACCTACTTGAATATCATGACTGAGGAAGTTATAAACAAAAAAGTTAATCTTTTACAAATAGTATGAAGAATGTAGTAAAGAAAGGGAAAGGGAAAAATATTTAGTAAAAAAATGAAATGAAAAGTAAGTGGGGAAACACTGATAAACTAAAAAAAAAAAGCAAGGAATTATTGTATTGGAAAGTAAGCATATATTTCAAAGATTAAGGCATTACTGGGCCATTGGGTATTTTTTTTTTATTTGTCCTACATACAGTAATTTCTCCATTGATATAATGATTTATTGATTCCTATCTTGTTCATTAAATATCTTAATTTTAGACTTCACTATCCTGCAGATATCTTGCTGAGATATTCTCATCATTACTTCCCCTCCCATTTAAAACGCACAACTTGTTTTCAAGATACACTTTTTCATTAGTCTTAGTGATTTGGTTGGTGGTACACTATTGCTAATTCATGCAGGAAGTCTACAATTATCCAGATATGTTCTTATTTAATATTTAATGATTGATCATAGTCACTTAGAGATTTAGAGCACTGTAATGCAATTGAATAGTAATAATATTCTCCACTTAAGAGAATTTGGGATAAAGAACATAAATACACTGTTGATATTTGCACATACAGATACAACAATAAATATTTACACACACCTACAGAACTAAGGCCAATCTATCCAAATTAGTTAATATTGAAAATAATTCAAATATCTGGGGTTTTGTTTCACGTTTTTGTGAATTCTGCATGATGTCAGTCATTGTTTTTACAGTGTCCATTTACTTTCTACTTCTAACTAGGATTACTTTTGTAATAACTTCAACAGAAAAAATCTTCAGGTTTAAAAAAAAAACAACAACCTAAAAACAGTGAAGAAGGCTAGTTTGTCACCTGTGTGGTTGGCTTTAGATCTCAAAATGTAATTTTTGGCATTTCCCTTCTCTATGTTTAAAATCAGTCTAATTCTCAGAAATTATGGAAATTGGATTTTGTTAACAAAACCTTTGAATACAACTGGAAAAGAACCCCTCTAAGAAAGTGTGAATCTCAATATTTAACAGTTTCCCAATCTCCTGTTGCAGATGGGTATGATTAACTCTAATTTTGTATATTTTCTTTTCCTGTGGTCTATACATAACATCTGTGGCTATACTTTTGTAACATGGGGAGCATATTAGAAGAAGAATATCTTATAGACTTGTAGCCTATTTTGTATGTCTGTACCTATTTCTATAAAAGAGCATATGTTTTTATAAGGCATGTTTTATATTTGTAGGTTTTTTCACATTTTCTTTATCTCTCTCAGAGCTAGAATAACACATCTAAATGAGTTTAGTTCACCAATAGAAGTACTTTATTCTTCAAGATATAACATTTCACAGAATAGTTGGGGTTGGCAGGGACCTCTGAAGGTCATCTAGTTCAATCCCTCTGCTCTAGTAGGGCCACCTAGAGCCCAGGGCAATGTCCAGACAGCTTTTGAGTATCTCCAAGGATCGAGACTCGACAACCTCTGTGGGCAACCTGTGCCAACACTCAATCACCCTCACAGTAAAAAAGTGTGTCCTGATGTTCAGATGAAACCTCCTAAGTTTCTGTTTGTGCCCACCGCCTCTTGTCCTGTCATTGGGCACCACTGAAAAGAGCCTTTAATTTGGTACACGCCCAATATAATACCATAATGAAGTTTTGATTCTAAAGGTATTTTTCTTCAAGTAAAAGAGAAAGATGCTCCTTTCTTCTGCCTCTAATGCCAATAATCAGAGCGGTGAATTCTTGGAAATTAAAGGTTCCCATTCAGAAAAGCACTGAAACATAGATTATGTCTCATTGATATAAATGAGGGTTATGTGCACATCTAAACTTAAACAAAAATCTAAGAGCTTTCTTGAAAAGGACATGAATGTAAACCTATGATAATATTTTCCTTAACTGTAGAAATGAGTAGAGCCATTATAACTATTAAATTAGCTCTTAAGAATTTATATGTAACTTTCAGAGTCAACAGAATTCTTTTAGAAAGAAATCAAAAATAGCTACTGTATACACATCATAAAGGTATCTTATATAAATGCTACCGTTACAGGTGTAAATTAAAGAGAAAAAGATTCCCACTTTCTGTGGCACACTAATTAACCGCAGTTTCTGCTGCTTCAGATCTATGTTCAGCCATAGCTCATATATTCTACTGTCTGTACTGATGCATTACTAGGAGTGAATAACAGGGCTATTTCAATAAAAATGCAATATAAAAAAACAAATCACACTTAACATAACTGCCTAGGTACAAGTACCCCATAGTGCAGCACAATACTCATCAAATTAAGTTCCATTTAATTAAAAGCTCAGTCAAACAGGTTAGTATTAAGTTCAATCAAAAATGGCTGGTTTGTGTCAATGCATTTGATATTAGGATATAATGAAGATGAGGTGCATAACTGCTAAATGGCTTAGCACTTGATGAGCTCAATAAGAACTTTTGTATTACTAAAACCTATTCTCTGGCCTACAAAAGTCAACAAGGAGAACATGGTACTCAGATAACAAGAGCTGAATTGGAAGTAGTGTAGGATTTGCAGTTTCAAAGCTCCACTTGTAGTAACTTTTAAAATATGTATTGAGAATTTAATCAGACATTTTTTCAAGAATTCATGGTCACATGACATTAAATGTAATCACAGTTTTAGTATAAGTATTTCTGCTGAAAAATACATATTTCTGCAGCCTTTTCTGTATGAAGTTACTTGTTCTGAGGTTAAATATCTTAATTTTCTATTCTTGAACTGCTTCCCTAAATGTGTTTTGTACTGAAAAATAGATACAGAAAATGCAGACATGTAATTCTAACTCTGTAAAGCTGAAAGAAATGGACTTGATACTACTTTCCTGGACAGCTCTAGAGCTAGGATCTATGTTCAAAAAAATTCTCAGGTATGTAGCCTGAGAAAAGTCTTCGTTGATATCTGTGTTTTAATGCAAAGCTATGATATGTCCTGTTAGCTTTAAGGGTGGTAGCCTAATCATTTTTTTTTCTGCAAAAATTCTTTTTTTGCCTTGTACAAACTTAGTAAGGCTTGCAAACTCTTTCAAATTATAGTATTTCTAATTGATTTTTTTCTCCAGATACTTGACTGTAGCTGAGCTCATGATGGTTGGCCCAGTATGAACAGCTCTGTATGCTGCCCATAGATTGGAATTTTGAGTTCTGCTTCATCTCTATCTGACATGTCTCCCACTTTCTCTCTCCTGTATTCCTTGTATGATTTTGAATTTATTATCAAAACATCTGTCCAGTATCTGCTTCCTTTATCTTTCAGTTTGGACTAGATAGCATCGTTTGCTTAGTGAATTCTAATTGCTTTGACAGGAATTAATTCTAGAATTGTTTGCTTTTCATTATTTTAAATTTAAGTGTCAAGATGCCAGCCAGAAGGTAATCTCTTGTTAGTAAGCTGTTATCTCCATTGGTTCCAGACTGTCAGACTGGAATTTCAGTTTCACATCATGCCTAAATAGATCAGTAAACTTTCTTTTTATACACAATTAACAGAATTTGTATGGTTCTTTGTACAAGAATTGCTATTCTCATTGCTATGATACCTTTTGAGTAGCACTCCTTGGCATGAGACAATGGAAATTTCTTTGGACGGCAATATTTCTAGCTTGAAGACACATATCATAGTGCTATTTGAGTTTCCCTCCCTTGTCCTCCACATTTATGATGCTTCAGTTCTGGTTCACTGTTAGCCTAAACCACTCCTACCAGTCAGGTTTTTTTTTTTAATTTTCTTTTTTTCCCTTTCACTTCTTTTTCTTTACTTATGTCAGATTACATGGCTCTGTGTGATTGATTGAAGTACCACATCTCAAGTCAAAGAAATCTAAGTTTAAAAACCAAATTGCAATAGGCAATTGTAAAGCAGCATTTAAAAAGCAACATTTTAAAAACTTGAGAGTAAATTATTTCATCTGTAAAAGCCATATGTATTGATATTTCTCAGTATCATTGTCTTCTCTTTTCCAAATTACTCACCAACTAATGTAATGGAAGATAATGTTATAGTGAAGCTGCTAATATAATATTAGTCAAGTTACAGTCCAGGAATTATCTTGAAGTTCTAAATATACTTAGGTCAAAATTGCCATATCAAAACTTAATACAGGATAGAAATCTTGTCTGCTATAGCCATAGAAGTTATGCAAAGTGGAAAAGAAAAAGTATTTTATTGAAACTATTGAAATGATCAAAAATTAATTGCTCAGTTGTTGGTTCAATAGATTTACATTACCCTTGATTTAAAAGGGACATTACATCAGCATTGCTATGCTGAGAATCACTTATGAAGTTGCATTGATTTATGAACTTACGTATTACATGCCTGGGCTTCCCCCAGAAGTCACACTGCAAACCAGAACAAATAAGAAAAAAACAAAATACTTTATTTGATCAGCAGTTAGATGGCTAACGATTGGCAACTATTTAGATTGAGAAAAGCTGGGGGACCATTTAAAAAAAAATAAAACAACAAACAAGCAAACCCTCATCCTTTTTGGGAAATGAGCCTACTTCAGCTGGCTGTTAGTTCTGGGTTTTTCTGGAGTATTATCTATCTATGATTTTTCAGAGCATGTGGTGTTTTACTATAAATTCTATGGGAAATTCCAAACACTGAAGCAATGATGGTAAATGAGACACCTGCTTTTCTGCTTATCTGAGACAAAAAAGAAGTTCAACGTAATTAAAAAGGCTCAAATACTAAACTGATAGAAAATATACTTGCCCACATAATTGTGCAATTAAAGTGTAGAAACTACAAGAAGCTGTTGAAATAGAAAACATGGGCAAATTTTTAATTTTTTGCTAGTTAGCTATTCAGAATAATTAATTGCATTTTTGGAAGAGGTATTAACTATCCTTTAAGACATCAAATAGTTTTTTTTGTTTTGTTTTCTTATTAAAAGAAAATAATGTCAGAGTCAAATTATCAACAGATTTATTTGTCTGAAACAAAGTATTGAATTAGATGAGCATAGAATTTTATCTAATATGGCAATAACTTTGTTCCTATTGTTTGTACATGGTGCTTAAATTTAAGACATGCTAAGAAGGCAGAAAATATAAAATATGCAGAAATTAATCTATTTCTGTCTTAGTTTTCTCACAATGTTGATTTTCCCACCTATGTTTAGAGAGAAAAAACTCAAGGTTATCTCTATTCTCTTAACAAGTTTCAGCAAAAGCAGCTTCTATTAACTGCTACATGTTCATAATGATTGTAAAATCCTTAACGATAATCAGGTGACTTTATAACTTCCTAAACAATAAAAATAGGTTTTTTGATCATTAGGATGTTGGTATCTCAGCAGATTCTTGCATATATGCTTTTTTAATAAATATACACACACACACACACATAAGTACATATATAATATACATAGATATATAGATGTATATGTATATGGAAAGACAGAGGGACTGAAAGTGAGAATATGTGAGCTAGGAGCTCTACTTCAGAGCCTCAAAAGCTATTTCCTACTTAACCATTTCATAGACATTTTGCAGTTTTGGCATCCAGCAAAATAATGTTTGGGGAGGGAGTACCTGATTAACACAGGTCTCTCAAGTTATGTTAAAAAAGTAGGAGGAAGATGTTATTCTCCACCAGGTAGGAGAATACTCCACATCAGAGTGCTGTGGAATTGCTGTGATTGTCATATCAATGTCAGCAGCATGAAGCAACGTTACTCTGTATATTGGCTATGTGCAGCAGCAACAATTAGAGATCTGCTTTAGAAAGGAAAAAAGAAGTAAAAAATATGTATAATCAAACGATCAGTTTAAAACCTGCTATCATTCAGACAAGATGCCTAGTATTTGATACTAAATTAATTTAAATCAAAGCTCTTCCAAAGTCAGTAATTGTCAGATCCTCAGCTTGACATGATCTGTTTTTAACATGACAACACCAAAGGCCAGTGATTAAGGGATTAAAGTGGGAATTAATTTATGAACAGCTGAAAAGGAAGACAAAAAGGATGAAATGGCTTCTTAGTAGTTCTGCTTAAAAATCGTATGAGACTATAAAGTGTTACCTGTATTGCTAGTTAGGAATATGATGGCAGAAGTTGATTTTCTGTTTCTATCTGAAACGAATGCAGTTTTACAGCTTTGTCTGCATATTGTATTAGACCAACATATAGTATAGACGGTGATTTTGGCAGCTCTATTAAATCGATTTTTAAAATTTTACTTGATGAATAATGCACATTTCTAGAAGAGTCAATAGCAGAAGCAAAAGCTCAAAATAGTTTTAACTGCATATAATATAGTGCTTTAATTCCCAATATGCTTAGCAATTTATTTGTTTCAGTTTGCATACAATTGTTACAAAGAACTGAATCATTCATATTAAAACAGATGGGTGAATTTTATCTTCAACATGTAATGGATTTTAAAGCATAAGATGAAAATGAATAAACAGATGTGAGTGAAGTCTGCATACTACATATTTAATATTTTTAAAAATTTCTTTTTGCAAGTTTGTTGGGGTTTTTTTTTCAGTGACTAAATAAAGCCAAGCTCTTTCCTCAATTACAAGTCTTAAACTCTGTAGGAAACAATTTTTAACTTAATTTTTATTACTAATTAACTTACTAGGAAAAAAAATAATGTTCTCACTCTACTCATGCATTCTTTTTCCTTTTTTCCAAAAAATGTTTCTATCCCAAAACCAACCTTTTGGCAATTTAGTGTACAATTATGGGAAAAGGTTTGATAATTTATTCGTCACCACCTAGAAAGTGCTGCTGTGTTTTGTTTCTATAAGTTGACTTCTGGCAGATGGTAGATGTATGTTTACATACACCAAAGGCCTCTATATTACATTGTCACAGTAGTGACTTTATTTTAGACAAGAGTCAACCCCAATATTTTTTGAGTTTCAAGATTTGAAATAAAGCTTATTTTGATGTCTATGTGCAATAGAAAACTATAGAAATTAAGATTTAAAGCAATATTATGCTTTATTCTCTCTAGTTCAGCATGATTGATTCAATTTATTTTCAGCTTGGCACCAAGAGAAAATTCCTTTCCAGTTCTGAGAAACAGTTGTCTTTATTAATATGATTATTATTAAAAAGATTATTATTCTTTACATGTAATATCATCTCACCCAGTCAATCATGTTCTAGATAGAAGGTATCTCTGTGATCAATTACTTTGAAATAGTTACATATTATGCATTAATTACAGAAAGATCATACAGAAGAGATTGTAGCATTTCTATATGAGATGTTGCAGAGGGAAGAAAGGTATGTTTTCTACACTTTGTGACATAGACCAGCTTCTTACCCCCAGTAAAGCTGTCCATGGATGTACAAGAAAAATATTGTATGTTAGACTTTTCCTAGCCTTGTTTTATTGCAGTTTACACATTCTGACAGTGGGTAAAGCTGTAGCTTTTCTTCTAAAATAGTTATGCTGAAATTTCAGTTGAAAAGAACCCTGCAACCTAAGTATGCATGAACAGTTTTTCCTCATACAGATCCTAATGACAGGCCTGCAGACTGCTGTGCACCATTAGTGGAAGTACACTTTTCCTCCAGATAGAGCTGACGCAGAGTCAAGTGACAAACTTGCCCAGACAAGCTAGCTGAGCAAGTCCAGTAAGTCTGTCTTCAAAATCTGTACAAAATGCTGAGTGGCTTTGATTAAGAGCTAAAAAGCTTTAAATGGCTTCACTCTGTCTAGTCTGTCTTCTCTGTCTAGTCAGCAGGTGTATTTCTGGTTTATCATCGTGCCATTTGAAATCAGGTAGACCACTCTTGCTAAGAGCGCTGCTTTGAACATTTAGTGACCAACCTGTGCATGTTGTTGCTGGAAACTCACTGCTGGGTACTCTCATGATAGACAGGAATGTGTTTGGTCTTTTCCAGTGATTGGTTTAGACTCATGCACCATTTCTTACAAATCCTGTAAATAGATCTAAGGTATGTATTTTATGAAAACATTCTTTCTTTCACTGAGAGAAATTACTACTCCTATCTAAAGGTGGGATTTGCAGCACTATGGCAGTGACAAAAAAAAGGGAAATGTGTGTTGCCCTCTAGTGGGTTTAGTGTGGGTTGTCTCAATTTAGTAAAGGAGGACTGAGAAATCACTCTGCAGATGAAGCTGACTTTTTCCGTCTCCCTGTCTCTCTGCCCAATGGTATGCCAACAGATGAAGGAGGTGTTTCACATTGTTTGCATGCTGAGCCTCTCCAACGAAGACTTCTCCAGTTCAAAAGATGTACCCTCATACTCTCAGAGCTGCATTTCAGCTAATTATCCTTTCTAAATTTGATAGGATTGAAGCAATAGCTTCCGTTTTAAGGTTTCGTGTACAGTGATGTAGTTCACAGGCACCTGACTTGGCAGCTGACCACAGGCTCCTGAGAGGAAGATCTTCTTAGTTCATGATTATGCTGGTGTACCTTTTGCTTTTCATGTATAAAGGCTAAGCCAAGCTTGTGTTTGCCCTGAATACACTAACCTAATGTTTAGATTTGCTTTTAACTCATACTACATTTATAAGAAGTTTAATACTATTGTTCTCCTTGATGCTTACGTGGTTATCTGCTTATTTTTGATGGTTCTGTTGTTTCCTCTTTAAAATGCCTGCCAAGCTACCTAGTTTATGACAGTAGCATTTTTCACCTTGGTGGCTTTATATGAAACAATGGGTAAAAAATATTGTGAGAGAGAGAAACTTCGATAGAAATTAGAGAGGAATGGCTCTGGCAGTGAGGTTGATCCTATCCCTTATATTATCATTTTGAATTTTATTCATGTTTGCCACTATCTTAGCATAAACCTCTGTAAAGAGACCTCAAGAAGTCATCCGTATTGCTCTGCATACCTCAATTATTATATTTTTACTTATCCACATTCACTGTGGATTATTCCCTTTGATGCCTTTTATGCATCTGAGAACAGCTATTGTATCCCTAACACCTGTCTTCTCCTTTTTAAACTAAGCACTGAAATATTTTTCAGTCCTTCCTTGTAGACCATTATTTCTAGATATCTGCTTATCTTTTTCTTCTGCACTCATTATATTGCTAATTTCTTGAGCTGCAGTGTAAAAAAATAACAGTATTCTAACCAAATCTATTGACTATTTATTTTCTGTATTTCCTATTTATGCATTCATATATATATATACACACACATACACACACATATATTTAATAACAGGATGACATTGTTGACTCATATCCATCTAGTGATCTGTTATAACCACAGATCTTGTTCTGAAGAACTGCTACCTACTTGTGTCCCTATAAAAGTATTCATATCTACTGACAATCTCTGACTTTGCAAATTCAAATCTAGCCTTGGAATACCACTGAATTAAGTTTTGACTTCCTAAATATAGTTTCTGTTTATTTCAATTGGGTCATTTTTAAAAGCATTACTGATATATCCAGATCAGATGCCAGTGAAACCCTGTTCTTTCTATCTGTTTCTCTGGACAGCGAACAGCAGGTAATTTCACTCTATCCACCTCTGTGGCCACTTCTTAGTGAATTAATCTAGAGATGGTTTTCCTAGCTTTCTTAGGAAAATAGAATGCAAAGGAATGTCAAAGTGTTGTTACATCCCAGATATTTTAGCTGTTGCTTCTGTTCACAATGCATGTTATCACATTACAGAGAAAGGAAAAAAATGTATGCAACTTGTTCTTTTCAGTTCATGGCGATTGTTGTTTTCTTGCAGGTATATGCAAATGGTTTAATTTGCTTCAGTATTGCTCTGAGACCTGACGGTAATTCGACTGGCTTACAGTTCTTCCCCTTTTTTTCATGAAAACCGCAGTTTATCTTTGTCCTGTTTTTCAATACGATGCACTATTAAAGATAACTGTTAGTAAATCTAAGACTGCTACAGCCAGATCTGCATGTATCTAGAATTGAATTTGTCAGGTCCAGCAGATAAATTTGATGTTTTTATATTGATTGCTTTCACAATATATTCAGATGACAATCACAATAAATGCAACTACAATGGAGTAAGATAAACCTTGAATAAAAAAAGAGCAAGTTAGAGAATACTTGGCTAAATTGGAGGCTTTCAGAAATAATCTCTGACCTTTCTTTTTCTATCAAAGTTGAGATCTTATCCTTTGTCTCTAATATTGTGTTAATGCCCTTTTTCTCTGATATTAATTGCATTAACTGTCTGATTTAAACTGACCTTTTTATCTAAGACTGATGAAGACTTGTATTGCAAAGAAGCATTCTACACTTATGCCCTTCTCAGGCTCCTTTTTGCTGGATTTACTAGTCCACTAAATAAAGAACCATTACTAACCTTAGTCACTGTCTATTGCTAATACAGAACATCGATTTGTTAATCTTGATGTCTCTTTCTATTTGTACCTTGGGGTTTTTTAAATGATTGGCCTTACGTGCTGTAAAACTTGTGTTCAGTACCTGTCAGCAGATCCCATTTCTTCAATATTTCTCTTCTGTCTCATGTAGAAGAGCAGATCTGATTCCGCTCCCACACTGAATGAAGCTTCTGTTTTTTCAAATCTAGCACAACACATATACTTTATACTATCATCCCTCATTGTTGTATGCATGTGCAAAATAGATAAATCTAGAGTATCGAAATATGAAATATTTAATTAATTATTTATTCAAAAGATTCGTATTATATAATTCAATATAGAAAATAACGAATTGGTATTATCAGAAGCTTGGCACATGAACTCAGGGTAAATTCTTTGAAGATAATTAATTTGTTATTCTCTAACGAACTACTTTCAGATTTTAATTATAAATGTAATGTCTCCTTATAGAAGTGTAAAAAATTAAAGGCTGTAGTACCATACCTTGGTTTACTATACAACCTGTCTAATTATCCTGCATATCTATTAATATATCTATGTTTGTACCATGCACCATGCATTTATGATATGCTTCTTTGGTCAAGAAGTTACACCCTTCTTAGAAGTGAATTTATATTCTTATATGCAGGTTGAGCTTGAATTATAAGTGTTTTTCATGAAAGAGTGAAAAAGGTTATCTCAGTGGTCTAGAACATAGTTATGAATTCCAACTGACTGAACTCCAAGATACTTAAACAAACTCAAAAAAGGAAAAGAACAATTGATTGTTGTAACAATGTACTATTGGAGCAGCTTTTGGAAAAGAAAAAAGGCTTTTAAAAAGGTTCCACTTTGCTCAGACTTTTTTGGGGAAAGTTTTGGGTTGGGTTTTGTTTTGTTTCGTTTTGGTTTGGTTTCTTTATGCAACAACATTTAGAAATTAAATATATCTTTCTTTTCTGTTTCTCCTTTAATTCGTCACCTTCTCTTGTTTACTCCTGTCCATTTGACAATGTGACAGGAACGGTGAAAACACTGGAAAAATAGGAAAAAATGTGATACTGAATCCTGCTTGAAGAGTATAACTGGTTTTTAAATTTTAGGATTTTTTCACTCATCTCTCATATCCATGTTTTCCATCCATTAACTAATTTATTAAGGAAGTTTTGCCTTCTCCATCACTCTAAGTCCCCTTTTTAAAATTGATGCATTCTCTACTAATGCATTCTCTACATTCTCTACTGTGTTAGGAACTACATGCTTTTTAATATCAGATTCAATTTTGAAATCTTGAATAAAAACTGTGGGTACCTGGTCAGATTTTTTTAAATGCAGCCAATTTTTTACTAAATCCATGTAATTTCTATAGGATGCTATATATTAGCATAGGAATATCTATTATAATTTTATAATCTCTATATTTTTATGTCATACATGTATTACATGTATAAATCCAACTTCAAACTGTGCAACACTGTTAATAGTTTGCTTGATAGACAAGATCAAGATTGGATTAATTGGATATGGATTAATGCATTTATTTTCCAGTAGTACCAAAGAGCACTGAGCATTAGAGCTACATTATGCCAGCCATGTTAAAAACACTTGCCCTATTTGTTCTTTTTGCCAGTGGTGACACTTTGCTCTAATAATCAAAGATGGAACAGTGAATCCAGAAGCCAACACAGGATAGTAAATCAACAAGAAGGAGAGAGAAATCAGACTTTCTATGGATGGGATTCCACACAGACAGAATATAGAAAACTATAAACATCTACTGGAAAACGGAGTTTCAAAATGAGATGCTTCTTACTGGAAGGCTTCCTATTGCATGCTGTGGTTACAGATTACATGGATAAATTCTGATTAAACAGAAGAGAATTTGTGCCTTTCACAGACGTGGGAGAATGTGCAAATAATTCTTCTTTACGTAATGAAACAACTGAAAATGAGAAATATATTATTATAAATTATCTCTTTTGTCACCCATTAGGTGGGAAACACATTACTTTAATATCTTTCAAACTGAGAAGCATAATTATTTGATGAGACCAATCTCCATTACTTATCTCATCCTCTAATTATAATGTATTAGCTTTACAAGTGATTATGGAGAAGTTGGTTAATCTAAGCAAGAAATCAATAACTCAAACCAATAGTTAAATTTCATAAGCTGCTTCTGTATTGATGTGGACACACATTTAGTGACTTGTTTACTTTATTTAATATCTTGTCCAACATAAAGTGTATTCTCCTAAAGTATACACATCACCTAAAATAGCATTAGGGCACATGAACAATTGTATGAATAGAAGACTGGATGAATATGGAAGGAAATGGATTGTTTAAAAAAGCATAATGTAGCATTCGTTAACAGACCTAGAGCAAACTCCATTCCCAGCTGGTTTAGAGCCATCAAGTGTTTTGGTTTAAAGCTCACCAGGACTTTTCTTTCCTCCCAACAAGCTTGCTCTCCACAGTGAGTCTGTACATTAGAATCACTTTGAAGAGTGAATCTATAGAAAAAATGAAATTTGAACCTCAAGGCTAGCAGGAAATATTTGCAAATGCAAGATCCCATAGAGCAGCTCAAAAAAAAAAAAAAAAGTATGGCCTGATGAGTTATCTTTTTTCCCTAGTTTTATTTGAAATGCACTTATTTTAAAGGAGGAGAGACACATGTTATCTAGATTAAGAAAAAAAAGTTGGAGATTTTGGTTCTATTTCTATTGACAGCAAAAGTCAACTGTTATACAATCTGATCTTCTGTAACTGAGCCAGGATGCTGTATACTTCACAGTATCACCTGTGGGGATTAAGCATTTTCTTAGCTCTGGCTTTCATTCAAAGCAATAGGATTTGGATTCTGACTCTTGCTGATTACCCACAAAACACAGCTAGTCTTTTTGATGCAACCTTTTCATAAGAAATTAAGAAAGATTTCAACAAAATCCAGAAATAAAACAGACTTTGAAAAATGTCTTTTCTATTGACAATCAGCGGTTGACACTACACTATTCACAGTGTACTATCTGCTGTAACCTTTTTGCATGTCTTTCAGTGGACAATCAAGTAGTACTAACATGTGGCAATGGCATAGAGTTTCTTCAATATTTGTTTATCTGTTAGCTTTTCAGGTAGAAACTGGATTACATGTAAGGGTATGCACTAAATGAGTGGTCCCATTTAGTCTCTTTCTGAGGCCTCTCACCTTCTGTAGAAACGAATGCTGCACTAATGCAGATGCTCAACAGTTCAGTGCTTTCCAAAGTGTGACAAAAAGATATTGGTATTGGTGATAGACATTTATTGCATGGCATTCTATACTAAAAATATATTTTTGTTGGGGGAACCTACTGGAAGGAAGAGGGCTGTATGTTCACATAGCACATTTCTAATATTTTTTAGAATTTAACATTTCTAACATTTAGAAATCTAACATTTCTAAATAATTCATTTTAATTGTCTTCTATGTACAATAAATTGCAGGTGATCTGATGACATTATATGATCAGATGATTTAAGAGAAAGCACACTATTTCCAGATAGATAAATATTTTTTTAACCTTAATGAAGCTGTATTGAAGATATAAATGCATTTCAGCATTCTTTTAAAGTGTTGTCACAGAATGATCTCTAAGGATTCCTGTGTTCCAACGCAGATTCATTCTTGCATAATTGCTGTGAGCCAGGGTCAGGGCAAAGATTTGAATCCCAGGGAATGTAGGACTTTTGGGAGAGGGCAAACCCCCATCTGTGTTAGGTAGCACAAAATCCTTTTGTTAATCAAAGGTATCATACCATTACTTTAGAATGTTCTCTTCTGGAGAAAACAGATAGAGTAATATTTGCCTAATGGAAAAGAAAGCTTTTTGCAAGACCTTTTTTTAAACAGAATTTTGAAATTTAATCATTCATTGAAGATTTACAAAATGAATTGTGTTTTTTATATATAGTTCCATTTTTACCTTTAAAAGGGTTAGTTGAAGTGAAATCTATGACATGATTCTTTTCTTTCTGCTTAAACGTTTAAGTTGTGCATGTATATGTACATTGATTGTCCATAATTGTTCTTTCCATGCAATCACTTTGAGAACTTAGGCATAAGGGGCCCTCTCCAAAGCCTGTTGAGGTTTATGGTGCCTCTAATGCTGATTTATTTGAAATTTGGTTTAGAACCAAATACAAAAACAATTAAGAAAAGGTTGGAAAATCAGTTATTAATAATGGTATTACAATAATCATTCAAAAGAAAAGAGTTAGAAAAACACAAAAGCTAAACTATACTGAAAAGATATTGTTGTTTGTTTCCTTCTGTTGAATCAGGTTTAGGCTGGAAAGCAAATGGCATCCAGAAGAATACTGGCCATTGGGTTATGTTTTTCACTGCATATCTCTTTGTGCTAAACTAAAAATATTTTTTTCTCCTCGTCTCATTTATGGCAAACAGAGGCATGGCAATTTGGTGGGACAGTGAGGACTAGAACTTGAGTCTCTTTCAATTCAGTGGGGAAATAAAAGGTACTGAAAGTGGAAGCATTTTATTTTCATATTCTGCTCAACATATTATTTCATCCATGAGTTTATTATTTTGTAAAAAACTTCTCTTTGTCCTTCCTCTCTGCAAATCTTTAAAATAGATGTTGTCATCTGAAAATTTACACCTCAGTGCATTCTCAGTGTAATTCAATATTTACCATAATATGCCAGTCTTCTTCCATGTATCTATGGAAACCATCTACAATTATAATATCAGAATCCTTTAGCATAACGTGTTGATATAAAAACTAAGTCGTATATATAAAATGAATCTGTAGTGCTCTTGACATCAGCATGTAAGTGATTTTAGATTTGGATAAAATTATTTGGCATTTGCTTGTTAAAGGACAATTTCCATCTCAAATTTTAATTTTGGGGAAAAAAATTTTATGCTGCTCCTGGTTTTGATCAAGTAATAAGGTCCCTTAGTAACTTGCAGTACACTTCCTGTGCTGGGCTCATGTCCTATTCTGCATGCTTCTTTGTGTCATTCCTAGCTAAAATTTGCAAAACACTTACAATAATGAAAATGTATTTGCAAGCCCTTTTTCTCACCTTTTGTAAAGATAAACTCCAGAATCTTCATCATTTTATAATCATGGCACACAGTATCAATTTGTTTGCTTGCTCTAAGTCTCTGATATGTTCCCCTCAGAAGAAGTCACACCGACAGCATGGAAGTTGGGGAAAAAAATAGATTGTTCCTTCTTTGGAGAGCTACTGATCATGGACAAAATATTCCAGAGAAGCTGCAGCTGGGAGAATCTGAAGATAAGATTTATTTCAAGATTCAAACATCTAAATTTTTGGTGTCTACATATAGGTGTCCACATATTAACTTATATCTCTTTGTAGTCAATGGAGAGGTAATCAATACAATCAGTGGAATAGATATCTATAAAGTTGACCTATTGGTCAGCTGGTCACACCTATTGATGAGACCTGAAGTCTACTTCAGTGTGAGTTATCACTCTTTAAGCTCCCTAAGCTTTAAGAGTACTGTTCTCCAAAACGATCCAACAGTTCCAAACAGGACCAAGAAGAAAGGCAGAAGTAAGGTTCTAATGCTTGGCAGAAATTTAGTATAAAGAGGAAGGTGTCAGCTTCATCAGAAGCTGCAGAATTCACAGCAAAGAAGAAGCCTGTTTAAGCAATTGTTAGTAAAGTTCTACACAGAGGATTGCACAGTCAGACAACAGACATCTGAGGAGGATGTCCCAAAGAAGAAGTCATGATAATTCTTTATCTTTAGGTGAAGGGTAGGTCAGAGGATAGAAATAATCAAATAGACAAGTGGAAAATAAGTGCCATTGTAAAAGATTTTTGAGACAGGAAGTATGGTACACCTGCTTTTATACAAATGTTAGAAGCTTAAGAACTAAGCTAAGAAAACTGGTATGTTATGCCTTAAGTGAAGGCAATGCTGAAATCAGAAACCTGATGGAAGGAAAATAATAATAATAGAACAGTATAAAATCAGGCTACAAAATATATAGGAATTATAGCATAAAACATACTGGTGGTAAAGTAGAAGTATACATTTAAGAGTTCTTAGAATTAAGCCAAATTAATAAACTTACCACTTCAAGTACCAGAATCGTCATGAATTGAAATCCCAGGCCTAAGCAAGAAGAGTATAGTAGCCTGTCTGTATTGCCACCCAAACAACTAGAGAGGTGAGACTCACTGCTATATCCTGAGACAGGTCAAAGAGAGTAAGAAATAAATAGGTGACCTCAATTACTCTGTGGACAAAGGCCAAATCACAACATGAACCATAGATTATATTTTTAGGTGGTATCAGTAATTGTTTAACAGAATAGCTGGCTTGCAAGCCCACAGGAAGAAAAGCAACCCTTTATTTGGCTCAGTAAAGTGCAGGATCTGGCTCAAAATCTCACGGTGGAAGCACCATCTATAAGAGCAACCATAAGGTACATACATTCACTCTCCCTACAGGAGTATCAATGGCCAAAGAATTCACTGCTAAATTTTAATAATGAGAGCTAGATGAAAATGATAATTCTTGTTAAAAGGAAGCTAAAGGGGACAGCTGCTTCAGAGAATTACATGCTTGCAGGCAGTGCAGAAACTGTTGAAGAAGACCATACTGGTAACACAGTGCCAGTTCACACCACCTATTATGAAATGCTTGAGAAAGTGTAAAAGGAGGTCAGCATGGCTAAACACCAAAGGGAAAGGTTAGTAGTAGTAGTAAGAAGCGTCTGAACAAAGAAAAGGATTGTGAAATCTGATAGATAAAAATGTAAACATAGTTAGGCCAAAAAAGAGTTTGATGAAAAGCTAAGTAAGGGAATCAAAACTAGTACTAACTTCCTGAGACATGAGGAAAAAGAAGCCCTCTAGAATCTGAAAGGTCTATGGACAGAGCGCATAAAAGGAATTCCTGGAAAGGATAATGACACAGCAGAAAAGGTAAATTAATTCTTTACAGGAGTATTCACCATGAAAAAGATGGGGAGATTGTCATACCAGAACCTTTTCATGAAGGGGACTTACCAGAGAATCTGAAATTGAAGTAACAGACTTAGCGGACTTACAAGTAAGTAGAATTACCACTACCCAGCCACTAAGACTGACTGGCATTCAGCTGGACAACACAACAGGCTTTCTAGGAATTCTAGGACAAAACAGGTGAATTGCTAACAGTAAAATATAATCTTGGACTATAATGTTGGCAATTGTCCTTGTGTTCTTCATAGTTGGCGGGGGGTGTACAGGACACCAAACTTTAGAAAAAGGTTCCAGGGACTCTGTATGCCTCGTATCTTCCATGTATTTGTGCAGTCCCCTCCAGAAACAGTATAAACTTCTTCCATCCACCACTTTCTCTTAGCAACAGGTTCCACAGATCTGCTGCCTGGTTTATGGGAAAAAAAAAACAAAAAAAACCCCACCCAGACCAAACAAAATCCCACTTATTTTGCTTGTTTTAAAACTTAGTGGAATGAAGTGTCATCTGTCACACCACTATAAAATATTTCCAGATACAGATATAAAGTCTGTTATTTTGAAATTCCAATAAAGCCACCCCCCTATCACACATAATTTTTTTTTAGCATTTATTTGTTTTGATTATTAATTTGTGAAAAATACTGAGTAATGTACTGGTTATGAGGCACACATTAAAATAGATTATGATTCTGATGTATATATTTAATAAAAATAGGAAAGGTAGACTTGCAGGAAAAAAGTTTATGAGAAGTATGGTCTCTTTTCAAAGGATGATAAAGACTTTGATGTACAAATAATGTAGCACTTTCATATTTTCCTTTTTATTTTTTTTTAATTAGACATTCACTTTTTTGAGAGTTATATATTGCTGCATGCCATTCTTTTAAAGAATCTGGCCTGATTAAGGGCAACATGCTAAGTCCCACTTGTAAGTGGCATTAATGAGATTGCCTTCCTTTAAGTGTAGTCTTTGTGTTCAGTGAGATGTACAAAACAAGAAAAAGTGTCACAGAACTAGAATTTATTAATTGTTTGCTTTGACATTCACTTTCATGCATGTTACAGAACTAGAGTAATAATCTAATTTTACTGTAAATTTTGGAAACAGTAGCTGGATACATGCATAGTCTGTATGTGGTTATATACCAAAGGAAGTGTACGGCCTGTATACCTGTGCCAATATGCCACATATATTGGTATCCAGAGCTGTACTACACCAATACTTCTCAGAATACCAGACTAACACTAGTTTTTAGGGTACACCTGCAGAACAAATGTGTTTGATATTGTACTTCCATTTCAAATGATGCTATGTACATGTATAAAGCTATATAAACATAAATGTTTTGCAGGAGCACTTTGTTTACTTATAGCTAAAGGCTGCAGCAGTTCTGTGTTCATACTATATAATAAAAAGTATTATTGCTCAAAGGCTTGCAGTGCTGTGGTAAATGGCAAATAATAGCACCATCTGAAGGTGCTTTTAACATATGTACAGATATTTACATTATATGATCTACAGACTCACCCTTCACGTATGAATCCCTTAACTCATCAGAAAGCGATGCCCTCTGTGCTTGCCAGAGTGGATGTGGCTACTCAGATAGAGCTCCCGTGAAAACATGCGGCCACCCAGGTCTCGGGCTGCAGGGAGTGCCTGGGCCTCTCACTGTTCACGCATGGCAGCCGTGCGGACAGCTGTGTGAGGTGCGACCAGGTGGATGATTTGCTCTGCATGGTGGCAGAGCTACGGGAGGAGGTAGAAAGGTTAAGGAGCATCAGGGAGGCTGAGAAAGAGATCGACTGGTGGTGCCAGGCTCTGCCCCCCCGAGACAGGAACAGGAGCAGCAGCAGCCACCAGTATGAACCCACGATCAAGGGGATCCTCTATCCCCCCCTCACTGGGCTGAAGGCAGCAGCTCAAAGGAGGAGAGTGAATGGAGGCAAGTCCACGCTCATGGTGGCAGGCAAAGGCCCTCCCTGCCCACCTCGCCTCCCCAGGTGCCTCTGTACAACAGGTATGAGGCCCTGGAGGTGGAAGGCCAGTCAGTGGAGGATGGGGATGACAGTCCATCTACACCAGAGGTGTCATCCAGGTCAGAAGAACGTACTTCTCGTATTAACACCACCTCCACAAGGAAGAGAAGACGGGTTATAGTTGTGGGTGACTCCCTTCTGAGGGGAACCGAGGGTCCGATATGCCGGACGGACCCTCCTCTTAGGGAAGTCTGCTGCCTCCTTGGGGCCCGCGTGAAGGATGTCACGAGGATATTCCCTAGCCTGGTACGGCCCTCGGACTATTACCCCCTACTGCTCTTCCATGTGGGGGGCGATGAAGCTGCAACACGAAGTCCTAGGGCAATCAAAAGAGACTTCAGGGCCTTGGGACGGCTGGTAAGGGACTCTGGAGCACAGGATATTTTCTCCTCTCTCCTTCCAGTTGTGGGCAGTGACACTAGAAGGAACGAAGGTACTGTGGCTGGTGTCATCGCCACGGATTTGGTTTTTTTTGACAACGGGATGGCCTACACAGCACCAGGTTTGCTGGCGTCTAATGGGATTCATCTTTCTCAAAGGGGAAAGAGAATCTTTGCTCAGGAACTTGCGGGGCTCATCGACAGAGCTTTAAACTAGACTTGAAGGGGGAGGGGGGTAATATCAGGCTTGCCCGAGGGACACTGAGGGACGACGTGCCACGGTTAGAGGGAGTGGGTGCCAGCGAGGGCACTCGGCCTGTGTCTCTGAGATGTGCAGAGTACACTGGGGCACAGCCGAAGTCGAACAGAGTTGAGTTAGGGGATGCTGAGGGAATAGGAGCCAAGAGGGAAACGCCAGTGAAACACCTCAAAGCACACAAGGGGTGTTCTTCTATGAAGGAGACACGGACGACAGCCCAGCTGAAGTGCCTCTACACCAATGCACGCAGCATGGGCAACAAGCAGGAGGAGTTGGAAGCCATTGTACATCAGGAAAACTATGATATGGTTGCCATCATGGAAACATGGTGGGATGACTCGCACAACTGGAGTGCGGCGATGGATGGCTATAAACTCTTCAGGAGGGATAGGCGAGGCAGGAGAGGCGGTGGGGTAGCCCTGTATGTTAGGGAGTGTCTGGATAGTTTAGAGCTCGATGATGGTGATGATAGGGTGGAGTGTCTATGGGTAAGAATCAGGGGGAAGGCCAACAAGGCAGATATTGTGGTGCGAGTCTGTTACAGACCCCCCAACCAGGATGAGGAGACTGACAAACTATTCTATAAGCAGCTGGGAGAAGCCTCACGATTGCTAGCCCTTGTTCTTGTGGGGGACTTCAACCTGCCAGATGTCTGCTGGAAATACAATACAGCAGAGAGGAAACAGTCTAGGAGGTTCCTGGAGTGTGTGGCAGAGAACTTCCTGCTCATGGCTTGGACGGGTGTACTCTTCGCTGGGTAAAGAACTGGCTGGATGGCCGGGCCCAAAGAGTGGTGGCGAATGGAGTTTACTCCAGTTGGCAGCCGGTCACAAGTGGTGTCCCCCAGGGCTCTGTGTTGGGGCCAGTCCTCTTTAATATCTTTATCAATGATCTGGACAAAGGGATCGAGTGCACCCTCAGTGAGTTTGCAGACGACACCAAGTTGTGTGGGACTGTTGATCTGCTTGAGGGTAGGCAGGCTCTGCAGAGGGATCTGGACAGGCTGGATCGATGTGCCGAGGTCAATTGTATGAGGATTAACAAGGCCAAGTGCAAGGTCCTGCACTTGGGCCACAACAACCCCATGCAACGCTACAGGCTTGGGGAAGAGTGGCTGGAAAGCTGCCTGGCAGAGAAGGACCTGGGGGTGTTGGTTGACAGCCGCCTGAATATGAGCCAGCAATGTGCCCAGGTGGCCAAGAAGGCCAATGGCATCCTGGCTTGTATCAGGAATAGTGTGGCCAGCAGGACTAGGGGAGTGATCGTGTCCCTGTACTCGGCACTGGTGAGGCCGCACCTCGAATACTGTGTTCAGTTTTGGGCGCCTCACTGCAAGAGAGACATTGAGGTGCTGGAGCGTGTCCAGAGAAGGGCAACGAAGCTGGTGAAGGGTCTAGAGCAGAAGTCTTATGAGGAGCGGCTGAGGGAACTGGGGTTGTTTAGTCTGGAGAAAAGGAGGCTGAGGGGAGACCTTATTGCTCTCTTCAACTACCTGAAAGGAGGCTGTAGAGAGGTGGGGGTCGGTCTCTTCTCCCAGGTAACAAGTGATAAGATGAGAGGAAATGGCCTCAAGTTGCACCAGGGGAGGTTTAGACTGGATATTAGGAAATTTTTCTTCACTGAAAGGGTTATCAAGCATTGGAACAGGCTGCCCAGGGAAGTGGTTGAGTCACCATCCCTGGAAGTATTTAAAAGACGTTTGGATGAGGTGCTTAGGGACATGGTGTAGTGGTGGTCTTGGTAGTGTTAGGTTTATGGTTGGACTCGATGATCTTAAAGGTCTTTTCCAACCTATACGATTCTGTGATTCTTTAATGATTAATGAAAAAATGATAGTACTTCAGCAGTGCTTGAAAGAGTAAGTAGGTTGCACAATTTGTGAACTGTAAAGGTTTGGTTCAGGAATAATTTTTAGGGCAACATTTTTTAACTTGGTTTTTTTGAAGAAAGAAAATATGGAAGTTGTGATGTTTAAAATATGTTCTTTATCTTTCTTTTGAAAATCATGAAATAAATGTTACATATGCATCTTTAAGTTATCTTGTATTCTAATATTAGTAAATACTGAATTTTTCATATTTTCATTCAATTTATTACTGAGACAACATTCATCATTGATCCCAGTCTCTTATGTTAACTTACCCCTGTGCAAGAGGATGGTTTTTCCACCACAGATTAAACTGGAACTTTCATATTTTCAATCATCTTAGATCATATCATCTTTTATATCATCAATTCATTTTTAAAGTAATGACCATTTATTTGATGATCACAACTCATCAGCTCTGAAATATAGGAGAGAAAGAGAATTATTTTACTTTGCAGTAGAAGCAAAAAGTCTGTATGCTTATTGAAAGTATGGTATTTGTTCTCTGTGTCAGGTGGATTTTTTGAGATGTAAAAACTTTATTATCTGAAAAATATTTGGCTATGATTTTCTCTCGAAAGAAACTCAAGAGGATCTGAATCTGTTCTGAAGGAGTAACTAAACTTCAGATTACATTCTTAATGTACTGTATTCACTGCTGTACGTATTGAACAAGCTGAGATACCGCAAATTGTAATATGTATTTCACTGACATTTTTCCCTAGAACTTTGTGGCGTATGACACATTTTGAACCTTTCTGTTATTCTCTGAAATAGTAGTCAGCAACAGTATTCTTATCGTGTTCATTGGTTTTAGCACTTCAGTTCATCTCTTTACTTTCTGTCTCCAGATCAGCCCTTTGACAGATGCTGCGATCTATGTATGTCAGTTCAGGAATAAGAAAGGGAATCACTAAGGGGGTTATTTCCAGCTTTGAAAGATAAATCTGTTGAGGTTAAGAACCAGACTCTGATTGGCTAAGTTAGAGTAGTCCAAGCAGTCACATTATTCTTTATTTTTTTAAATGAATTTTCCCTAAAAAACAGGTACTGATGGATGTTAAGTGAAACACAAAGGTTGCTTCAGATAACTGTAATCCTTACAGTACAGTAAAATCAACTAGACAGTATCTTGTCATGTTTTATTTTACTCTCACCTACATTTGAAGACCAGAAAGAGAAGGAAAAGTGAACAAAGGAACTTTTATAGAACTTGAAAATTAATTCAGGGTGGATGCTTGGTTTGTCATGCATAATGCCTCCTGCTAAACAAACACCCATTCACATTTTTATTTTACAGTCAATCTGCAGTTTCAGACAGGAAAAGAGAGTTTTCCAGTCAGAATGTCTGCTGAGTAATTGGTGTCAACCAGGCTTACATGAAGCAAATATGTACTATGGGATTTCTTTTTGTGAATCAGTCTCTGTTCACATAAGGCTTTAGTATCCTGCAAGGATTTCTCTTGTAATTAAGGTTCATATACCTAATCTAACAAGATTTGGTATACAGGGAGAGTTATCACTCAACTAAATGATACCTTTGGAAGTGTCATAGATACATTACTAGAATCGATGGGGGAAGGGGATACCAACAGGATTGCAGTAGGCAAGCCAAGGGTTAGCACGGCATCACCTGAGGGTGGCAATGCTAGTGGGAACACTTACACTGCTCCTGGGAGCACGGAGGGCTCAGGAGCGTATCTGAAATGCTTGTACACCAGTGCACACAGTATGAGAAACAAACAGGATAAACTGGAAGCATTGGTCAGCTCCCAGAGCTACGAAATCATTGGCATGAGTGAGACTTGGTGGAATGAGTCCCATGATTGGAGTGCTGGGATGGAGGGCTACAGGCTGTTCAGGAGGGATAGGCAGGGCAAGCGAGGTGGAGGTGTTGCACTATACATAAGGGAGAGGTTTGATTGCACAGCCCTCACAGTTAGTGATGATGTGGTTGAGAGCCTCTGGGTAAGGATTAGGGGGATGGAAGACAAAGGAGATGTTGTAGGGGGTGTCTACTACCGATCACTCAGCCAGGATGTAAGCACTGATGAGTTATTCTATAGGCAATTAGGAGAAATTTGGGGATCGGTAGCCCTTGTCCTTATGGGAGATTTCAACTTCCCAGACATCAGCTGGGAATATCTCACTGCTGTGATGAGCAGGTCTTGGAATTTCTTGAAGTTTGTAGGAGATGACTTCTTGTCACAGGTACTCAGTGAGCCAACTAGGAAAGATGCCCTCCTAGACTTGCTATTTGTGAATAGAGAAGGACTCGTGGGGGATGTGATGGTAGGTGGCTGTCTTGGCCACAGTGATTGTGAAATGATTGAGTTTAAAATTTTCAGTGTAATGAGAAAAAAGGACAGCAGAGTTGCTACCCTGGACTTCAGGAGAGGAAACCTGAAACTATTCAGGGAGCTATTTAGCAGAGTACCTTGGGAATCTGCTGTTGAGGCCTTAGGAGTCCATGAGTGCTGGTCAGTCTTTAAGAACCACCTTTTAGAAGCACAGGAGCAGGTAATTCCACTGTGTCATAAGTCAAGCAAGCAGGGCAGAAGACCAGCTTGGCTGAACAGGGAACTCCTCGTGAAGCTTAAGAGGAAAAAGCAACTGTATGGTCTCTGGAAGGGAGGTCAGGCTTTGCAGGAAGATTACAGAGCCATGGTTCATATATGAAGGGAGAAGACACAAAAGGCCAAAGCTCAATTAGAGTTGAAACTGGCCAGGGTTGTGTCAGATAACAAGAAAGGGCTTTTTAAAGTATGTTAATAGCAAAAGGAGGTCTAAAGAAAACATTGGACTGATACTTGTTGAAGATGGTCATCTGACTAATATGGATGAAGAAAAAGTGGAGGGATTGAATGCTTTTTTTGCCTCAGTCCTTAATAATACTGATAGACCTTGGGCTTCCCAGTCCCCGGAGTCAGAGGACCACGAGTGTGGGAACAGTGACTTTCCATTTGTGGACACTGAAATTGTAAGGGTCCAGCTGTATCAGCTGAACGTTCACAAGTCCATGGGGCCTGATGGGATTCATCCCAGAGTTCTGAAGGACCTAGCGGATGTTATGGCAGGACCCCTCTTGATCATCTGCCAAAGGTCTTGGGAGCCTGGGGAGGTCCCTGCTGACTGGAAGCTAGCCAATGTTACCCCAATCTAGAAAAAGGGCGTGAGGGAACTACAGACCCGTTAGTCTAACCTCAGTTCCTGGAAAAATTATGGAGAAGATTATACTGGATACTGTTGAAAGGCATTTAAAGAATAATGCAATCATCAGGCACAGTTGACATGGGTTCACAAAAGGAAAGTCCTGTTTCACTAATTTGATATCTTTCTATGATAAGGTCACCCACCTAGTGGATGAAGGGAAGGTGGTGGATGTAGTTTTTCTGGATTTTAGCAAGGCTTTTGATACTGTGCCTCACAGCATCCTTCTGGACAAGTTGTCCAACTGTGGGATGAGCGGGTTCACAGTGTGCTGGGTGAAGAACTGGCTGAAGGGCAGAGCTCAAAGGGCTGTAGTGAATGGGGCTACATTTGGCTGGTGACCGGTCACCAGTGGTGTTCCGCAGGGTTCAATTCTAGGGCCAGTCCTGTTCAATATATTTATCAATGATCTGGATGCAGGAGGTGAATGCACCATTAGCAAGTTTGCTGATGATACCAAACTGGGAGGTGCTGTTGACTCTCTTGAGGGACAGGAGGCCTTGCAGAGGACTCTAGATAGATTGGAGTATTGGGCTATGATTAATAGGATGAAATTTAACAAGTCAAAATGCCGGACTCTGCACCTAGGATGGAGTAATGCCGGGCACAAGTATAAACTGGGAGAGGAGTGGCTGGAGAGCAGCCCTGCAGAAAGGGATCTGGGGGTGCTGGTCAACGGCAGGCTCAGTGTGCCTTGACAGCCAAGAGGGCAAACCACATCCTGAGGTGCATCAAACACAGTATAACCAGCTGGTCAAAAGAGGTGATTATCCTGCTGTATTCAGTGTTGGTGCGGCCTCACCTTGAGTACTTTGTGCAGTTCTGGGCCCCACAATTTAAAAATGATGTGAAGGTCCTTGAATGAATCCAGAGGAAGGCAACAAAGCTGGTGAAAGGCCTGGAAGGAATGTCCCATGAGGAATGGCTAAGGACTTTGGGCTTGTCTACTTTGGAGAAAAGGAGGCTGAGGAGTGACCTCATTGCTCTCTACAGCTTCCTGAGGAGGGGAATTGGAGAGGGAGGTGCTGATCTCTTCTCCCTGGTATCCAGTGATGGGATGCATGGGAATGGTTCAAAGCTGCACCAGGGGAGGTTTAGACTGGACATTAGGAAGCATTTCTTTACCAAGAGGGTGGTCAAACCCTGGAACAGGCTTCCTAGAGAGGTGGTTAATGCCCCAAGCCTTAAGAGGCATTTGGACAATGGCCTTAATATTTGGACAATGGCTTTAACTTTTGGTCAGCCCTGAACTGGTCATGCAGTTGGACTAGATGATTGTAATAGGTCCTTTCCAACTGAAAGTCTCTTCTAGTCTATTCTATTCTATTAGGTAAAAATGTTATTTTTCCCAGAAAAAGTTATTTTTCCCAGGGTTGCTTTGATTTTTAATAGAAGTTATGTGTACACTCAAAATTGTATTGGCCCACATCTGCCACCTTCTGATACTTTACAAATGGTCCTTGTTATTTCATAAATTCTTTCTTTTGAATTGCTATACCATAAGTTATTTTCTTTAAATTTTCCTTTCATCTCAGAGGATGGAAAGGATCTTGTATAGGTAAATCAACAGAAAGTATATACTGGTAATACAAACTGCAAAAAGAAATAATGAGTCACCATTAAGGTGCATTGAGAATGAGTTCTAACCAGTACAAATTCAGATACTGGATTTGTTTATAGTTAGTAAATAGCTTTCCCAGCATAATCTAAAGCATTCCTTTAAGCAATAATGACCTGAGGAAGAAGGGTTGAACAGATGGCAGTGAGGGGTCATAGCTTGAGGTAGTGCCATCAAATATTTTTACTCAGTACATCTTGGAGAAACACCCATTGATACAATGGTTTTTGTTCTCATTAATAAGAATGTGTGTTTTGGGGGAGTGTTGCAAAGAGTGATACAATTCTTTTATTTAAGAGGGTGACCTTGCAGAATTAGGAATTTCCTGTGGGGGAAAATGACATCATTTCCGATGATCTGTTGGAATTGTTTTGCTTTGTCATCTCTAACAAAAAAAAACCCTAACAATTTTTCCTTTTTTTTTTTCTAATTTGCAGACCACACATTATCAGACATTTATGACAAGTATTTTTCATTACCCAGTATATCCTGATAAAATAGGCATTGACAACCTCAAGAAGAATATACGGTGATAAAAACTTAGATTTGGATGAAAACTACCATCCTTTAACTTTTCTTAGGCTCCAGTGCTTTAACATACACAGATTTCACATTTGCCTCTGAATATTTTAAAGGCTGAATTCTGAATCAATGCCAACAACATGAGTTAAACAAAACTTTCTCTACCTCCTTCTTACTTGATCACTAGTATCTCTTTCTTCACTGTTCTGCGTAGCAGCTTCTGCCTAGCATTTAAAGGATTTGGCAGGCAGGTGCAGGTACACTCAGGCATTCATTGTATCATGGGTTCAATGCTCTCCAAACTTAGATGTGCATTAGCATCCCTCCCCTTTCACTTTCCAATGTATTCTGCGCATTCCATCTGTGTGCCATATCATTATTAGTAAAATTTACTTATTTCAAAGATAATACCTTTTCAATTTGAGGGTAATTTCTTTCAGACTGGTTAACACTTTGAGTATCTTTTTTCCTTTCTCTTGTCCTATGTGAAACTGCAGCTGCAAACTGCATGGAGGAAAGCTAATTTGTTCACAAGAAGGAAGATTTTGTTTTAGAAGGTACCAGTGATTAGAAATATCACACTTTTCCCTTCTTTACAAGCCTTTTCAATCCAAAGTTATGTTGTATTGGGTGCAGGTGTAGCGGGCTCTGCAGGGGCGGCCCCTGTGAGGAGCGGCTGGGGCTGCCCCGTGCCGTACACAGCCGGTTCCAGCCGGCTCCAACGGCCCCACCGCAGGGCCCAGCTGAGCCCCTCAGCCACGGGCGGGCGCCTCGGGGAAAGCCTGGGGAAGGAAGGGCAAAACGCTGCCCGGCAGCCGGGGCTGAGGGAAACGGGGTGAGAAACAGCCCTGCGAGCCCCGAGGGGAGAGCAGGAGGAGGGCAGGAGCTGCTCCAGGCGCCCCGGCAGAGAGGCCCCTGCGGCCCCGGCAGAGACCCCGGTGGGGCGGGTGTTTCCCTGCAGCCCGCGGGAAGGCCCCAGGCTGGAGCAGGGGAGGGGATGAGGAGGAAGGAGCGGCAGAGAGGAGCTGTTGTGGACTCACCGCAGCCCCCCGTTCCCCATCATCCTGCGCTCCTTGGAGGGAAGGAGGTAAAGGAGTCGCGAGTGAAGGGGTGAAGGTGAGCCTGGGAAGAAGAGGGTGTGGGGGGAAGGCGTTTTAAGGTTTTTTGTCTTTGTTTCTCACCAGCCAAATCTATTTTTTTCATTTATTTAATTAAAAAGTATTTAATTAATATTTAATTAATTAAATTAATTTTCCCAAGTCAGGTTTGTTTTGCCCATCACAATAACTGGTCAGTGATCTCCCTGTCTTCATGTCAACCCATGAGCTTTTCCATCTTATTTTCCCCCCTTGTCCTGTTAACTAGGGGGAGTGAGAAAGTGGATGGGGGGGGTCTGGCACCTGGCAGGGTCATCGCACCACACATGTTACTCTTCTCTGGAACACTGAAACCACAAAGCTGCTTTCTGTAGATGTATTTGGATTGCATATTCTTTGCCTCTTCAACATAGTAGGGGATAATCATTTTCATACGAGCACTAGTTTGCTTGGAGAAGGACACTTCAGCATTTAGTTCCTCAGCAAGACAGTTGCAAGGATGCCATCATTGATTCTTCAGCAAGACTACTGTGCTAAGTAGGCTCATTTCTCTGCTGCTCTAGCTTGAGAGAGATTAAAACTAGTTTATCTATTAGTTACACTGCAAGCTTTCCATCTTTTCCCAGCCATTATCTTTCTCTGCATTGAGAGTGTTCCTGTTTCTGAGCCCCTGGAGAGAGAGGAAGAAACAATCTCTTTTGACACAGTGTGTGGTTGGGATTCCTCCATACCACCCAGAGAAAATCCCCATCAGGAAACTACTGGCAGGATGTTCTGCCTTTATGCCAACTCAAATTCAAATTAATTGTATAGCTCAGAAGCAGCTATAAAAGTTACCAGGAAGAACAACTTAATGTTATAATAAAAAGTGTCAGATGGAAAATTTAGCCCCTTTGAAAACAAAAGCTGACTAATTATGACAATGCTCAGTGATATGAAAGGTTTCTGTAGTATAGAGTACTTGGCTGCTGGTTTAGTATAAATATTGCAACTACTCTCTTAAAATGATCATAAGTGGTTTTAAAAACACTTTTCAGATAATTTCTGCTGTCAGCTAATTCCCTGAACACACTATTTTGGCACAAAGATTATTAGTTGTAAAAGGGAAAAAATAAGATTGATGGGATTAAATGAGGCGGTATGCTTCTATCTAAACATTTGTATAGAATGATCAAGTCATTGGTACTGCCATTATGCAAAGTATTAAAGCTCTTCCCTTACTATTTAACCTAAGGAAATGTTGAATAATTCTACAGTATATGAATGGAAAAGATAAAAGTGTTTCCTAGTTTATTAATGTTGCTTTCAAAAATTATGTAGAGTACTGACTGCTCATCCATAGTGATTTCCCTCCCCCCAAAAAATTAATTAAGAAACTATACAATTTTAATATATATGAGAGATTTAGGGAGGAGGCTATAGATTTTTAAAATTACAGATCTTTTCTATGACACTGATCTGCTAATGGATACTATATCCTTTATGAAAATCTAAAAATAAATATCACATATTCTAGGCTTCCATTTGACAAAAGCTTATTGAACAATAGCAACCACAGTTATGTCAGCTGTATTTATTTGTAAATAAAGGATGCTTTGTTTTGTTTCAGTGTAAAACATCTGCTACATTTATTTCCATCATAGGTAAAATATTCAGAGACAACTTCTGTCCACATCCAGATAATTTCTAACATAAGTTTTTCAGTTTATTTTATCTAACTGGTAAAGAAATAAAGGTTTTGAGTTTCATCATGGATTCAATGCTGTGGGTGGAGCTAAAGGATAATAGTCTAATTGCGGAGAGCAGTCAGAATCAAGGCCTGTTATAACTCAATTAACAGTTTAAGGTATTATGTTTATAGGTTTTGCTATTGGACTTTGAGGAATATAATTGATGCGTGAGGTTTAAGCAGCTAGAGGCTCTCAGGAGTGTAACTCAGGCTACATACGTAGCATTACAAGAGGAGGATCTCAGTATCTTGAAGGGTATCAGTGAAGCTGACAGAATCCTGGAACAGAATGACCAAAAAAGAAACTGTCATACTGGCAATACCCCCCACCCCATCCCCACCATGTTCCCTTGTAGTATTGTAAATGAAAGATGATTATTCTTCATATACAAGAAATGTATATGGGGGATATACTTATGAAGTGGGAGATAAAGATAAATAAAGCAACTGTCTAGAAGAAAAAGAAAGAGCACAAAGCTGCTATGGTCAGAGTCACCTTGAATCTTTCTGTGTGAGTTTGCTTGGGCAATGCTGAGAGGCTCAGCTCCTGCCTTCCTGCATGGAAATGTGATACTGTCCTGCTGATTAGCTGGGAGATCTACTTGTTGCAAGTAATGACAGACACATTTAGAAGAAATATAAGACAACATAGTCTTCGAGAAGAACTTATTGAAATAGTATCTCTTAGGATATAACAGAGAAGTTTATTTGCACTTGTGCAGAAACAATTAAATACAATTAAATGTGATGACTACAAGCTTATTACTCAAAACCTTACCTGAAATGTCTTGAGGAAGAGTTAAAAGTGTGTCACTGACAAGATCTGTTATTTTCATCTCCTGTCCTTTAGTATATGTGTCAAAAATGGATGTGCTGAGGCCCTGATTTGGGAAAACATTTCAACATAAACTGAAGTCCTGTTGACTGTCATGTGAAACGTACACGTTGATTATCTAACAGAATCAAATATAGATTCTGATGAGACTTAACATGCTCTTGAGTGCTTTTCTAAACAGAGGTAAAATTTTCAACAAGCAAAATACTGCTTGCTAAGCTACTTTAAAGACCTGCTGCAGTCTTGCTGCTATTTTAAAAATGAACATGTTTGTTTTAGTGAGCCCTAGAATAGAATAAATCAGTATATCAAAGAGAAGGAAGCATATGAATATCAGTAATGAAAATTAAATAGCTGTGTAATTTGCAGTACTTATCAAACTATAAAAATATTCAGTTAGTTTATGGATTTATCTGTTCGTGTCTGCTGTCATCTATGCTCTGTATGGAAAATTCATGCTATAGAAACATTTTTCTTTTATTATCATATAAAACAAAATGAGGAAGTGACATGAAGATTATTAAACAAGAGCTCTAGGAAATAAAAGACATATATATGGGGATTCAGTGTTCCACTCTGGAACACTATGATATCAAAGCTCCTCTCACTGCCTCCCTGCACCAAGCTTTAAAGATACTTGGGCTCAAAAAAGCAAGAGAGCACAGAGGTCTATGACAGATCATCTATCAGCAGTGACTGAGTGAACCCTAAGGTGAAAGGAGATTGTTATATCTTACTGTAGCACTAACAAATGGTAAAAGTGAAAGGACACACTCCTTGTTTACTCATGGTATTCACTGACATAATGATGTATTCTGAAAGTTGCAAATGAAGTTGAAACCTTTAAAGACTGCTAGCTAAGCCGTAAACCATGATTGCAATTCAGTGGTTAGGAACCAATTAAGTGTATTGCACTTGAGGCAAAGAATGAAAGAATAAGTTACTATCAAATTTCAATGCATAAAACAACCTCACAGTTCGGCCCATTTGGTTTCTAATCTTAAGGTAAAACATACCAAAGACAATTAAAAACATTCTGAATGCAACCAGGTGTAAATACACTTGAACACAATTACCAAAGGAAATTATTGTATATCAGCAAAAGTATGAACAGTCACTTAATCTGAGCCATGCAATCAACCTTTAGGGCTGCTTAATGCTAATAGCATTTGTAGTCAAATGCCTTTCTTAAAAGTAAAAACTTCAGTGCTCAAGGTCTGATCCTTATATACTCCAAGCACATGAACGTTTGGGCACTGACTTCAATTATAAACAAACCTGCCTCTTTGATCTTTATGAGTCACTGTTAGAAATACCTAGTAAAGTACAGCATGTACAGACCCTGGCTGCTAGACCCTGCCCCAGTACTCCTGGCCCCAGGGAGCAGCTGGTCCCCACAGCATCCTCATAATTTGGATGTTTGTGGCTGCACGGACAGGCAGATAATCTTCAAATCTCCTGTGCACTCATGCTCTGAGTTAACAGTTCTTAGCATTAAAGTTCTGCTAAGATGATTTCTTGTTTCTTATAGTTTGACTTTTGTCCTTTCTTTAGTAAATGTTCACTAATTAACAATATGCATTCATTTTATAACATAGTTTTGATTCTCTTTTTGGCTTTCTTGTCTTCCTTTCTGATAAATGAATTCAGTTTAAGAACCATAGCTAACAATTTAGTTAATTAGGATTCTTCCTCCTGTCTTCTCTTTTCCCTCTTTATTTCCCTCACTGTCCACTTTAAACTCTGCAGTCCCACTCTTTACTACTGTCTCCAATTTGAGAATCAGTTGTACTACTTAAAGTCTTCTAGTTGAAAGAAGTGAAATTAGAATCAAACTCAGGGATATCAGTCATTGTAATATGGAAACTTCCCTTTAAAAGCCACACAAGTGATCATTGGCGTAAAATATTTCCACGTATAGAGGAAAATTTCCAATTAGAGAACTGGGTTTCTGTTTGAAGACTTTCCAAGATACTTCTGTAATGAAGTACAATTTGGGTTTTTTTTTTTAAATTTTTTTTGGGGGGAGGGAGCAATTAAGACTTTTTAGAAATGCAGAATTTAAGAAAAATGCAGTCTTATTTCTCATTTTCCACTTTAGCAGTGGGCTCAAATGGCAACATTCAGATCTTGAATATCAGCTACAGATAAAGTGTTCTAATGCTCTTTTGGGCTTCAGGTTCCAGGTCATAGTTCTGCACACCATAAAATTAACTTTATTGGCAAAATCCAGAAGTAAACCTAGATTCAGTCTTGCTGTTCCAAAATACCAGGATGTGTGGTTTGTGCTCATCATTAAAACCAATTTTTTCTTTAATCTAATATTGCACAAATAGCATGTCTTCAAAAACTGTAGCCTTAAAAATAATCTCCACAATGTCTCTTGAGAATATGTGCAATTATATCTCTGCATAAGCTTTCCCTAGTGTGCTCTCACTAGGCTGTGCTATTGGTTCAAACCCTTATCTAAACTTTTGCTTGGTATACTGGAGTTTGTCTAAAACACTCACAGTACTATACAACTATCTTAAACCCCTAGATAAGTCAGTAAGCTTCCCTTTTTCCCTTCATTAGTGCTACTACAGGATGATTTCCTCTTATTAACAGCATAAGAATGAAGATCCTAGTAGAGAGACAGGTCTGAAATGCAATACATGTCTGGGATTTTTCTGTTTTGTTTTTCCCTTTCCCTGACCTACACTGAACAAAATACCTGTTTAGCACTACTTAAACAGCTACCAATTGCTTATAAACTGGCCAATTTAATCTTGTCTTTTGAATTTTTTAGAGAGTTGTGACACTTCACAGATGCAAGCTAAAATCATAACTTAAAGCTTGAAAATTAGGTCTGCACTATTAATCCCAAGTATTCAAATAAAGATATTTTTGAGTGTTTGCTTCTCAAATGTCAAGTTTCCCTTCATATCAATAGGAAGTGAAAATAAATTTTTCTACTCCATTGCTAATAAAAAATGAAGGTTTTTATGTAAGAATGTGACTCCAGGAATTATAGCTCTGCTAAAACAGGAAAAAGGAAAAAGCATTAACTGTTGTGAGGATGAAATCAAGGGAGCAGGAAATAGTGAATTTTTCAAACATTACAGGAGATATTTTGTGAACATGTAATTTAGACCTAAATAGGTACTAAGCATCTGCTAATGACTTTTCAGATTTGAGGCATGCTGGAGGTATTTCAAAGAATATTCAAGCACAGCTTGAGAGAACAGACAGTACAAAGGGAAGGCTGCACATAGATCTGGTTCTCTGTTTTTTGTATAAAGCAGCAATAAAAGCTTTAACATTCCTCTGCAGAAAATTTCTGATGTATAAGAGAGAATGAGCGAATGTAGGAGGTTGTTTCTTGTGTAAACTATCACTAAGTGATTGTGGAAATTTAGTATTTAAAGCAGCCCTTTTCTTCAAACAGGAATATAGGATTATCTTCTAGGACGGGAATCGTGGATTTTATTTATTGTGCCTGTATAATTATATATGTGTGTGCATGCATGTGTGTGTATGTGTGTGTATATATATATAAAATGTAATGAGCAGAAATAATGGAGTTTGTCTTCGACTGAAAGACAAGATGTAAGTCAAAATGAACTTGCTCAATACAGTATTTTTCAGAGGCTTAGCATTAGCTATTCTAATGAAACATTTCATCATTTCAATAATTTAGGCATTGTCAACTATGAAGCATTTGGTAAATGCTAATTCTGTACTGGACACTTGGTTTTTCTAAATCCACTGTTGATTAATAAATTTCTTAAAACATAAATGGTGATGGATGTTTATGCTCTTTACCCTGTCAGAATCACTGTTTAGTCCTTCACTCAGTAAAAAACTGTTAAATGAAATCTAATCCCAAGAATTTAAAGATCACCTAAATAGATAAACAGAAACAAAGTCAGATGTGTAAGACTTTGTCCATTCCCTTCCCATATGCAGGAATCCTTCTGCTCTATACTCCCCACTGTTATATTGACTTCTGTTTAGATACCTTGTGTCATGTGGTAGGAGCCAATTTCTTTTTTCTCCTAAATCTCAAAGTTTTTTCATACTTTCAAGTATCTACATTTTTCAGCTGTCATAGCAAATCAAATAATAAATACTTGTTGTTGTGTATCAAGAATTGACTGAGATTTTGAAACATTTTATAGTTTTTAACAGTTTGTGGCAATATAATCTAGATTTGAGTCTATATCATTGTTTCACTTTGTTATGATTGTACTTGGGAGGTAAGTAGAAGTTCTGCGCACTGCCTCTCGATGACTGAAAATGGAAGGTGTGGAACTGAAATGCAATCAGGCAGGAAAGATTAATTACAAAAACTTGCTCACTCAAATAGTTCTCAAAAATTGTTAGACTTTTATTGCTTCCGTGATATGAATACTAAGTAACAGTGTCTGCAGCATTGCAATTTTACATAATTATATTTTGTGAAAGAAACACCGAATAAGAGAGCTCTGTTCAGCAACTTGTTTTCTGTGAACTTGAGCTGAATACTTTTGCTTTCCTTTTTCTTTTTTCTTTTTCAATATATGGTAAGAAATTTCAAATACCAATTTTCAAATATGGTAAGAAAAAGTAACACCAATTAATGGAAAATACATAGCATCTCTATAGAGAGTTGGCATGTGGAAGACTGACTCAGGATGTATATCCTGCATACATAGATATATATACACACATGCTTACACACTTACCAATTTTATATAGATGCTTATTATTGTAATATATATATTTATTAAGATAATAGTAATGCCTTATACTTCTACACTCTTTATTAAAGGAATTATTATGCGTTACCTACCAAGCAACCTATATAATTCTTGAACAGAGACATGGCTTTAAGATTTGTTACAGAAACATTAGTATTCCTGTTTACCAGGACATAAAACAGGATGGATGTTAGCTGGCTTTGTGAAGCCACAGGACAATTGTGAGGTTCCTGGAAAGCTGGATGCTCTACATAAATGCCTTATAAACCCCTTACAAGGACCTGCCACAACTGCATGGGGATGAAGTCTACATATTGGATACCAGCAACATCTATAGAACAGTCCAGATTCCCTGTAGAGAGGGAGCAGGTTGTAGTTCATCCCAATGTATGTCTGCTAAATCAATCCCAGGTGTACAAGGATTTTTGGAGAAAATTGTAGCCTATTGAGAAAAGACCTTTCACCTTCAAGTTTACATCTTTCTGTAAGACTCGGTGATGCTTCTGTTTTATTGTGATCTACCCCAGCCTTTCCATAGTTCCATAAACTTTGTATTAGACAGCAGTGCTTTTTGCGTGTTCCTACTGTGTCCATCACAAAATGTAAGCAAGGCTGGCAAACTTAACTGGGAAGTATGAAAACCCCGTCTCCTGTGGTATGGAGTGTTGCCTGACTAGCAGGAACGCGTTTTGTCAACATCAGTAATTTTTTTCTCCGTTTTCATATACAGATTGAGACACTCATTAATCATGATCAGTAAATCATTCAACTGTGACAGTTTTTATATAGAAGATCACCTCATTCTTATGTTTCTCCTATTCTTACTGAATATCTTCTGTTGATTGTATAAAATTGAACACCATGCTAGGTCAGTTTTGACCCTTGGAGTTGAAATATATAAATTATTTCAGCTAATATGCCATTTAGTCATTCAAAAAAGTGAAGCAAGGATCTATTTGTTTAATATCAAAGAATGTCAATTACTTGATTAGATATATAACAGAAATGAGTCTTAGATTTTCCATTTTATCTGTATATACCACAGCAATTCATGCAGCTCTCTATCACTCCTTGTCTCCCTAAAATATGTTTATGCTTCTGAATGTATTTGTGTGTGTATTTATATGATATCCAGCTTTACCCACTGCTTTATGTTTCTAGGGTGGGTGAAAGAAGTATGCTTTCTTAGCTTCTATGTATCACGGAAACTAACACCAAGTATCATTTTCTGTTGTGCGAAAAGTCGTGTAGAATTAATGGAATCATGGAAACATATTGCGTGTCAGCTGCGGAAAAGTTTATTGCTGGCCCTTCAATGCAGCAATCCCTTTGTGTTTTGATCATTTGCTGCTTTCCACTAGAGAAAATTATGATAGACATCCAAACTCATATTCAGCCAAGAATCTTTTCAAGTTTATAATGACACAGAAACACTCACTGATGTAAACAAAGGTTGAGTATAAACCGAGTGACGACAAGTCTAAGGATAAAGTAACATAGATTATTGTTGTAACTGAGCACTATGTGCTCTAGTGGAGCATACACAAATTAATTCACAGGCAGCAGTGGATGTCAGCTTTATTAAACACCCAAACATCCCCTCCCTCCACAAAACTCATCTACCATACTGACACAGGAGGTAAGTTCAGGAGGAAATGGTAGAGGTGTTGCTTTGTAGGTAAAAAAAACAAACACAGTGGAGAAGACATTAAGAAATCTTCCCTGAACTGTAAAAAGTATAAGTATATTGGGAATATCTGAAGATTTTTGGCCATCATGCAAAGCAAGGCAAAATAAAAGTGTGAGGTAATAAGAAATTCCTTGTATTTGGATTTTAACAGAAAAATGCTACAAAAGAGATGCAGCTGCAATAGCTGAAATACATTTACCATTCACAGCTTTTGTATTCTGTATGCACAGGGAAAAAAATAAATGGGTAATACCAATAAAAACAGAGTAAAATGCTAAAAAGCAAAAGTAGATGCTTATGTAACCACAGTGTTATAGGAAGGATTCAGATAGAAAATAGTAAATATAAATGTAGAGAGAAAGAGGGAGAAATCTTCTTCCTCTTTGTCTCTCTAGGCTTTAATACTTTTTTTTTTAGAGTTCTCAAATATTATTTTGATAAGCTCTTCCTACTATAGATACTTTGCAATAATATAGACGTTTGGGTTGACCAAATGTGTAAGGGTGAAAATATTTTAATAAGGTAAAAGGGCTGATAAAGTAGACAAATTGATTTGAGAATGCATGGAAAGGCTAATACGGAAGAAATAAAGAAACTGTTAACGTCAACTAAGGTAATTGCCTAGAATTAAGTGAATCCAATGTATTGTATATTTCAAGAGTACAAAAAAACTTCATGGGTGAATTTTGACTTCACTGCTGAAAAGATAATTTCTTTTTGATTTCCGTGTTTCTGGAAGTATCTGATATTATATCCTACAACATTTTCATTCCTCCTCCTCTCTCTCTACTTTCCTCTATCTCAAATGTTATGTAAAAATCTATATATTACATATGGAAAGATTTAAAACCATTCTAGCTCTTAGTTATCAAAAGTCAAGTTAAATGTGGAATTGTCAGCCAGAGGAGATTTGTTCTTAGCCCAGTATGGTTTCATACCTTTATCAGTAGCTTGGGGGGGGGATGGAAAATCATTGCTAATAAAGTTTTCATATGACTTACAATTGTTCTAATGGCCTAAAGCAACAGAAATTCAGCAAAAATCAAAGGCTTGCTATAGGAAAAAGTAGTGTTTGTGATAATTACATTGTTAGAAGCTGTACAGTTGGAAGTAATGATACTGAAATTAATAATGATGAATAACCACTTGAACTTAATCTTCCAATGATGTGTTTTTCTGAGATAAGTCTGTCTTAGCTATCTAAGCAGGGGAGCAACAGTTCCTATGTATACTAGTAAGAGAGGTTGGTTTCTCACACAAGCACTGTATTAAGTTTTAAAAGTTGTATTTTAAATTTGTAAGCTGAAAATAGCAAAGAAGCTGTAAAAATGATGAAATTACTATCTCAGTAAAAGAATGGATCTCAATCAAGTTTATTCAAGAGCAAGTTTAGTAGACTTTACCATGATTTACAAGTATGTAAATGTGAAGGTGATTTCTGGTGATGTCTGCCAGATTAAACAGGTCCCTATCATCAGAAAAGTGCAATTACAGGATGAAGCTGTTTAAGCATTGAAAGAAAGTATATGTCGAACTGCAAGGACAATTAAGCTTTGACATGGCTTATCAGAACAAAGGACTGTCAATTATCTGGAAATAGTTTGACCAGCAGTAGGTCTTTTTTTGAAATGGGAATTCCATCACAACAAAAAAGTATGGGATTCTCATGGAGAAAGTCTATGTCCTGTGTAAGGAAAAACTCAGTCTTGCAAACCTAACTCAGCCTCTAAATAGCTTTAATTTGGCTACTACATCTATCTTTAAGTAGTGAGGTTTTCAAGTCCAAGGTGTTTAGTGTATAGACCTAACATTCCCACAATTTTCTCTGGGAAGTTTCTGTGATTGTGCTACTTTTTATTTCCCTTAAGCAGAGCTCTGCAAAACCAGCTGTAAATTCAGTTAGGCTGATTCTGTAGCAGGACCACAAGTGCATAAACAGAGATGTATGGGAGTTCATCTAAAAGGTCTAAATGTCTGCTCCTCCCAGTGCCCTCTCTGTAACAGACTGTGTCTGTTTTACTTGCTTCAGTATATTGTGTTCTGTTAAAAGATTGTGACTTGACAGCAGGGAGGAATTTGCTTGCTTTGCTCTTTCCTGTCTCTGGAAATGTGGGTTGAGTGGAAGCCTTTGCTTTGCAGGGAGAAGAGATGGTTTCCTCTCTGATGGCAACTGAGCATGCCATTTGGGGAGGCAGAGAAGGACTGATGTGGCAAACATGGGAGCCTGCAGTTCAGAAAGCCTGAAAATCCTCGAAGAGCAGTGGGAAGACAGGATTCACAGCTTACAAAATGCCATTTCTTAGAAGGGGCTGTGATGGATTTCTTGCTGCTGAGGAAGAGGCTGAATGTTGCTATAGTAAGACTGAGACTGAAGGAAAAGGCCCATGTTACAGTGATAAAGTGGTAGAAAGTGTGAAAGAAGACTTGCGTTAATCTGTTTTGTCCACTACAGGTGAGTTTTTCCCTTTTCAAAAATATTCTTGTTCTATTTTTTTTGTTCATGTTTTGCACCTTTTTTTGTTATCCTTGGTTAAGAAAAAGATTGCAGATCTACCTCAAAGATCAGGTTGATGTGTGATCCTGGGATTGCTGGGTGTTACTGCAACAAGTACAATGATGGCTGGTTGTTCTGTCAGCTTTGTTATTCAGGAAATAGCATATCTTTTCTAAGGGGCAAAGCCAATCAATCAGTATTTAGAGGATCAGAAGTAGCATGTTTTATGGCTACAACTGGGGAATTAGTTTCTTGAACTTTTGCTACTGCATGCAAGCTTTGAACTGAAAATACCAATTTTCCTTCCAGTTTGATGTCAATATGGAGGAGAAGCTGTCACCATCTCCATAAGTCTTAAAAAGCAGTGGGACTCAGTTCTGTTTTCATCTCACTTTGATACAGGAATAGTGAGAAAGAAAAGGAGTTGCCTTTTTGTCGGTCAGTATCTTTTTTCCAGTTATACTTTCAGTGTGATGTTTAATTTGGGGATAACACTGTAATTAAATGATTTTTAATGGCTGCATATAGCAGAGGCCTTGAAAGAATCACAAACGTAACTGAGAAGATTATGTTATGCTTAGGATAAGAGATGGATCTTCTTTTAAACCGAGAAATGGAAAAATCAACATGGAGATGAAAGATTAACAAGCAGCTGTGTAGACAATCATGTTATTCCCCCTTCCTGGGATATACGTGACACTCACTTTTCCCATCTGGGATACTGATATGTACAGTATGAAAATGTGTCATTTACTCAACTATTCACTTAAAAACTAAACAACCTGGCAATGTTTGAGGTGGATAACGTACAATAAAGGGTATAGCTGTAAGCGCGAGGCCCCATTGCAGCTTATTAGCAGAGCTGCATCCTCAGTAGGCTTGCAAGGATTTGGAGAGAATGACTACTGGCAAGTGAAGCCTTACTGTTGAATGAGCAGCCACTCTAATGAATCCAGAAAGGCTATGCTTAGCACAGCCTCTGGTGTGGCTGACATTGAATTGTAAATTAAGCTGGTGTAAAACTGCAATGCATACATGCAATGGTGTATTATACAGGGTTTTTTTTATGTGACCTGAAAATAGCAACAGAAAAAAACACCCGAAATGTTTTTATTACTAACCACAGTGAATTAATTTATTAACACAAAACAGAAGAGCTTGCTGGAGTCTTAAATTGTTACAGTTTCTTTTTAAATATCTTCTAAAAATTTTTTAAAATCAATATTGGAATTACATGTATTGAGACAGTTCATAGATATTCAAACTACAGCAGTTTTGAAAATCACAAGGTGATTTATAAAAGGTCTCCAGTGAGTCACTTGAATGAGTAAATTCTGGATTTGATCCCAGATATGCAAATGTATGTAGGCTTCTAACTCTCACCAATTTTAAAATAGGGATCTAAAATTGGAAGAAGATGGGTCTGCTCCTTCTTTTGCACAGGTGAATTTGGCTGATTAATTCTTCACATACTATGAAAGTGAAGGATTCTTTCCCTTAGGCTGTGGAATAGTAGCAGAACAAGGTCTGATCTTGTAGTAGTCCTGTAGTAACTGTAAGTCCTCTTCCTCTATCCTTGCAGTTGCAGGCAGTGACATTGGAAGAAACAGATGGACCCAGTCTATTAATACATGGCTCCATGGCTGGTGTCACTGCCACAATTTTGGGTTTTTCAATAATGGGATGGTCTACACGGCACCCACATGGGATTCACCTTTCTCAAAGGGGGAAGAGGGTCTTTGCTCACAAGCTAGCAGGGCTCATTGACAGAACTTTAAACTAGACTTGAAGGGGGAGGGGGATAATATCAGGCTTGCCTGTGACAAGCTGTGGAATGACACGCCAATGTTAGAGGGACAGGGTGCTAGCAGGGGCCCTCAGCCTGCTGCTCTGAGGTGTGCTAGGTTCACTGCAGCGTACCTGAAGTCTTATGGACACAAGCCAGGGGCTCCTCAGGTAACAGGAACCAACAGGGAAACACCAGTGAAATACATTGAAGGAATTAAGGTGTGCTCCTCTAAGGTGGTGACATGGCCAAGAGCCCTACTAAGGTGCCTCTACACCAGTGCACACAACATGGGCAATGAACAGGACGAGTTGGAAGCCACCTTGCTGCTAGAAAGCTACATCCTATTTGCCATTACTGAAACTTGGTGGGACGAATCCCATGACTGGAGTGCGGCTGTCAATGGCTACAGGCTATTCAGAAGGGACAGGAGGGGTGGAGGGGTGGCCTTCTACGTCAAGAAATGAATAGATTGTGAAGAGCTGTCTCTGAAGAATAGCCACGAGCAGGTTGAAAGCTTATGAGTAAGAATTAGAGACTGAGGCAACAAAGGGAACCTTGTGGTTGGTGTCTACTACAGGCCACCTGATCAAGGGGAGCCTACTGATGAAGCCTTCTTACTCCAGCTACAGGAGGCATCACACCTGCAGGTTCTTGTCCTGCTGGGGGACTTCAACCACCCCGACATCTGGAAAAGTAGCACGGCGAGCTATAGGCAATCCAGGAGACTCCATGGAGTGCATTGAGGAAAAGTTCTTAAGCCATGTAGTAGACAGCCCTACCTGAGGGGATGTGATACTGGACCTGATGGTCACCAATGCAAGTGAGCTCATCAGTGACATCAAGATTGGAGGCAGCCTGGGCTGCAGTGATCATGCACTGATAGAGTTCACAGTCCTGAGAGATACGGGCCAGGCAAAGAGTAAAGTCAGGACACTGAATTTTAGGAAAGCAAACTTCTGGCTGTTCAAGGAGTTAGTTAATGGGACCTCCTGGGAAACTGCCCTCGGGGACAAGGGAGCAGAAAAAAGCTAGCGGATCTTTAAGGATGTTTTCCATAGAGCGCAAGAGCTCTCCATCTCCATGGGTAAGAAATCAGGGAAGGAAGTCAAGAGACTGGCATAGATGAGTCAAGAGCTGCTGGTCAAACTAAAGGGCAAGAGGGAAATGCACAGGCAGTGGAAGCAGGGACAGGTATCCTGGGAAGAGTATAGGGACGCTGCCTGGTTGTATAGGGATGGGGTCAGGAAGGGCAAGGCGTGGCTGGAGCTGAACTTGTCAAGGGATGCAAAGAGTAAGAAGGGCTTCTACAGGTATGTCAGCCAGTAAAGGAAGGTCAAAGAAAGCGTACCCCCCTGATGAACACAGTTGGCAAACTGGTAACAACGAATGAGAAGGCTGAAGTACTAACAACTTTTTTGCCTCAGTCTTCACTGGCAACCTCTCTTCCCACACCTCTCGAGTGGCTGGACTGCAAGACAGGGACTGAGGGAGCAAAGGCCCTCCCACTGTAAGAGAAGATCAAGTTCATGACCACCTGAGGAACCTGAACATACATGAGTCTATGGGACCTGAGGAGATGCATCCCAGAGTCCTGAGGGAATTGGCTGATGTAGTTGCTAAGCCACTCTCCATGATATTTGAAAAGTCATGGCAGTCAGGTGAAGCCCCTGGTGACTGGAAAAAGGGAAACATTGCACCCATTTTTAAAAAGGGTAGAAAGGGAGGACCCTGTTAACTACTGACCTGTCAGCCTCACCTCTGTGCCTCATGGAACAGATCCTCCTAGAAGCTATGCTAGAGCACATGGAGGACAAGGAGGCGATTTGAGACAGCCAGCATGGCTTCACCAAGGGCAAGTCTTGCCTGACCAACCTAGTGGCCTTCTATGATGGAGTAACTACATCAGTGGACAAGGGAAGAGCTAACGGATGTCATCTATCTGGACTTCTGTAAAGCCTTTGACATGGTCCCCCAGAACATCCTTGTCTCTAAAATGGAGAGAGATGGATTTGATGTATGGACTACACGGTGGATGACGAATTGGCTGGATGATCTCATCTGGAGGGTAGTGGTCAATGGCTCAACGTACAGATGGAGATCAGTGACAAGTGGTGTTCCTCAGGGGTCTGTATTGGGACGAGTACTGTTTAATATCTTCATCAATGACATAGACAGTGGGATCGAGTGCACCCTCAGCAGGTTTGCAGATGACGCCAAGCTGAATGGGGTGGTTGACATGACTGAGGGATAGGATGCCATCCAGAGGGACCTGGACAAGCTTGAGGAGTGGGCCGATGTGAACCTCATGAGGTTCAACAAGGCCAAGTGCAGGGTCTTGCACCTGGGTCAGGGCAACCCCCTGTATCAATACAAGCTGGAGGATGAAGGGATTGAGAGCAGCCTTGTGGAGAAGGGCTTGGGGGTACTGATGGACGAAAAGCTGGACATGAACCAGCAATGTGTGCTTGCAGCCCAGAAAGCCAACCATATCCTGGGCTGCATCAAAAGAAGTGTGGCCAGGAGGTGATTCTGCCCCTCTGCTCCACTCTGGTGAGACCTCACCTGGAGTACTGTGTCCAGCTTTGGAGCCCTCAGCACAAGAAAGACATGGACCTGTTGGAGCAGGTCCAGAGGAGGGCCACAAAAATGATCAGAGGGATGGAACACCTCTTCTATTGAGGACAGGCTGAGAGAGTTGGGGTTGTTCAGCCTGGAGAAGAGAAGGCTGCGAGGAGACCTTATTATAGCCTTTCAGTCCTTAAAGGAGGTTTATAAGAAAGACGTGGACAGACTTTTTGGTAGGGCTTGTTGCAATAGGACAAGGGGTAATGGTTTTAAACTAAAACAGAATAGATTCAGACTAGATATAAGGAAGAAATTTTTTACAACGAGGGTGGTGAGGCGCTAGGACAGATTGCCCAGAGAGGTAGTGGAGGCCCCATCTCTGGAAACATTCAAGGCCAAGTTGGATGGGGCTCTGAGCAACCTGATGTAGTTGAAGATGTCCCTGCTCATTGCAAGGGGGGTTGGACTAGGTGACCTTTAAAGGTCCCTTCCAACCCAAACTATTATGATTCTAAGGTAAAAGCTTCCTGATTTGCAGAGATGCTTGTGGAGTCACAATCTGTACACTGATCCTCACTTACTTTTGTCTGACCGTAACTTGCAACAATGTTAGTCTGGGGGATACTTTTTTTTTACTATTTATGGATGTTTCTTCAACATTACATAAGAAATTATTACACTAAAGAGAATAAGAAAATTTAATCATGTGTAGCCTTTCTATGCTGGGCACTATAAAATGCTATTAAGTTACAATAAAATTAGAATTAACAACAAACAAAGGAGAATACGAAAGAGAGAAGTGCAAAGTGAATATCCTTTAGACGTATCTGCATAATACTGTTATTTAAAAATTCAACTAAAGTGAAACATACTTTTGAAAGACAGTCAAATCAGGACTAGCATTCACTAACTGATATCTTGTGTTAACATACAACCATATAGTTTGCCTGATATAGGAATACATCAAATTGAATCCAAACTGAGATATGCCCAGCTCCTTCGCTGTTTATATTCAAAGCCATCTGTCAGCTATTACTGCTACTGGTAAACTGGAAGGACCACTCTAGTAAGCATACAACAGATAACAGTGGGTTTTATATGGTCAGTCTACATTGCAATGTTACTGTCTTTTGGTCTGAAGTCTCAACTCTGACACAGCATTCAAATTTCAACAGATGTCACATGAATCACATTTCCTACCTGGAGTGTGCTACTGCATAGGATGCAGTGCAAATCAACATTAGTTGTCTTAATGCCTGTCCTGTCTAATCCGAGTTTGATTGCAAAGTGAAGCCCTAACATGATTCACAAATGGATCTTTGAAAGAAAGCTTGCAGCTCTTGTATTCTGATAGATCAATCCGGATGACTAAATGAACTACTCCAGTTTCACCTCTGTGACATGCCCCCCCCCCATCCCTATACTAGAACTCATTTTTCTGCCCTCTCATTACTCTCCTATCTGTCTTTCCAACCTCCATGAATGCCCTTCCATCCCTTTGTAGTGTCTTGCAAGTTAGGAGTCTAGGAGACAAGAGCCCAACTCTTGTATCTTTTAACCAGACAAAAAGGGTCCCAGTGCTTTCTCCAGAACTGAAGCCCATGCAGGAGAACAAGTGCAGGAGCTGTAAGTCCCTTCCCCGTCCCTCTGAGATAACAGGTCAGCATATATCAACTGATATGCAGTACCCACAGTGTGTGGATTCAGCACCAGTACTTTGGATTATCTGACATATTGTGAGCTACTTAGGAGGATGAGCCCACAGGAGCCTCAAAGAGTATGTGCACCCAAACGATCACCTGGAATTCATTTTTGGTAGTATCTGCTGAGATTTTACAGTACAGTTTTCAGCTCCTGAGCTATACGAAGCAAGCTTGTAAGTCTTGTAGTGAAGTAATGAAAAATGTTTAGCTTTAGCAGCCCTGAGGTAGCAATATTAAAATAAAATGGGAACATCTAAATATTATATGATCTCACACCCTAAATGCAGCATGGACGCCATTGTTGTACAAGTGTAAAGAGAAATTAATGGTTTTCAGAGGTGTTTGGATCTTAACATGACATCTAGTAAGTTCAGTTCTTGGGGTAATTCTTACAGTTACTTAGCTTTTTGAAATATATACAACAGAAGACAACACGCAAGAGTCCAAAATTGAAAGAGGCAGCTATGTTCTTCAACTATTCAGCAATTAAAGGTACAATCACGACATAGGTTTATGTACATAAGTCATACTGAGGAAATTAAGGCTATTATATTACATAACAAAATAAGAGACTAATCTTTGGATTCTTGCAGAGAAGGGTCTTTCAGAAGGACTGCTGATAGCAACCATTGGTATCAGTTGCACCCATGTTCTTTTACCACAAAACGTGATAGAGTTAGTGAAACCATGGAAACTTCATATCATGTATTTTAGAAGCTGTGGAGTTAGAAGGAACTACTAACTAGCTAAAGATCAATAGCCAACATTTTAAATTGAAAGGTCTGTATTAACGTTCTGAGGCTTTAAGGTAAGATGAGACTCTAACAGTCATTTAGTTTGGACCTACACATTGAGTAACTTCTATGTCAAGTTTAGCTGTAGTTCAAAAAAGAAATCTAGTCTTCATAGATTTTCAACTATCTTAAAAGTTTCTTGTAAGACTGATGCAGGTCATCTTCAAGACTCACCAAGACAAAATCATGTCCCATGCAGTTTTTTCAACTGTGAATTTGATGTGATATGCCTGTAAAAGCCACTGCTTTTCTTCTTGTCTTATACATGTCGTTATCTCTTGCTGAAAACTGGGGTTTTTAATCAGAGGAGGGCAAAAGGGACAGATTCTTAGCTTTATACTATCCAATTGGCTTCTTACGCATAATGTGTGTCAGGGCAAGAGAAGGAGTAGATATGAGGAACTATGAGATTCTAGTTTGGGTCCAGTTGCCATTATTTCTGCCTTATGCAGAAACCCGGGAAGAATCTTTCCTTCTCTCACTCATTTAGTCATTCCTGGTGAAATGCTGTTATTGATGAAAAACTTCCTTTCAAAATTCCAAATAGAGATATGATGCTACTGTTTTATTTATGCTATTAACTTTAACAAATAAAGAACCAATTCTTTCCTGGGAAAATCAATTCAAGGCAAGAGCTGATCTATGCCAAGTGAGTTGAAGAGCATCCGTGTGAAAACATGCCCTAAAATCAGACGTTTGAAGTTGAGAGTCCTGGGGTAGCAAAAGGAAACTCCTGGAAACTACTGAGAGCAAACACAAAACCAGTATGTTTTGTTTTTCTTGTTCTTCCTAAGTTGCTGCTGTTATCCAGTTTCATACACATAGCTGTCAGATTATCTGTCAGATGTCAGTTCAAAACTTCATGCAGGCATCTCTGAGCATGCAATGATTTTTGACAAGTATGTAAACCCCGTGAGTTGCTGTAAGAAGAATTGGACTAAGCAACCTCTTTTCCAGGAGTTATTTTTCAAAACACTTCCCTGAGGAAATACTTTATACGTGATCTGGGTGTCCTGGAATAGCTTGTCTAAAGCGGTTGATTTAATGTAGATGGCACTTTTATGGTGATGGTCAGCAATATGTAGCAAGAAGTTACAGAACTATAGCATTCATGCCGCTGTAGACTAAGAAAACCAATTGCTGCATTTGAACCAAAAAAGTACAGTGGTGTCTTTTAATTAACTAACCTTATTAGAATTGTCATAGCTGAAGGAATACACCTTTTCTAACACCTTTGACTTAACATTTTAAAAGCAAATGTCGATTTGTGGATGGTGGCAGGTGGACTTTGACGATATTTATCACATACATTTTAAATTTCATTTTTTCTCAAATGTCTAAATTCAAACTTGCTTTTCTTTGAAAGCAGAGTTACACCTTTCATTTAAATTACAAAACTATATACCTTGTAATCCGTTTTATAACTAGAATTGCTCCCTAGCAACTAGTGCTCCCTAAATAGCAGTTTTGTTAGACATAAGCGGAGGGATCTCTTGTACTAGAACACAAGCAGTAGTAGGAGAAAGAGGCACACTCCAATGTGGAGAGAAGGAACCACCACATTAAGGATGCAGAGCTATTTCAAATTGTCAGTTTGGCAATAATTTTATTCTGACTGGGTTATCTCGAATGACTTACTGTCTAAATTAGAACAGCAATCCTAAATTAGAATCATACTCCCTTTAATTGTTTTAATACAATATAATTTGCAGAGCTTTTGCTCAGGTCTTTTGTGTCTGAGGTGCAATTTCACCATTGGCTTATGCCTATCAGAAGTTGTGCTGCCTTCAAGACCAGTAGTCCCACCCCATCGTTGACCACATTCCTAGTAATTCACTTGAGTCAGTTCTAGCAATCATGCGGCCACTGGCTGAAGAACATTGTGTCATTGATCTGACTGAGAATTATGCAGAATAAATTATTAGTCCTCAGTCTGATCAGGAAAGTGATCTAACTGCCATGTGGCCGCATACTTCCTAGACCTGACAAAGGGGAGAGAAGGGAGACAGGGAGAAGGAGAGTGGAGGAGAACCATCCTGTTTTGGTACAGGTACAATTTCAAATCAACCTCCACTAACTGTTAACTCTATCTGCAGTCCCTCCGTTCGATTAGCTGTTGCCTTTTAATATATGTATCTATATATATGTATGATGTATATATCTGTGTATATGTGTGTCATATGTATACGTCATATATGTATATATACATATATTTGTATGCATGTGTATAATATTGTAGTCTTTTGACACAGTATTTTTGGATTATAAACCAAATTTTCCAAAAATGTATAGTGACCTATAGTAGGTGGATTCAGTGGCTTTTTTCTTTGGAAAATCAAAATGAGTTCTTATGCCTGTCATTAGATTATTCTGCATCTAAATTAGTCTGAATTTTTATTGGAAACAAAATATTTCAGAACTCCTGAATCAAAGTATTTTCCTGAAAGATGAGCTCTCTGTTAGACTTCATAGAAGCCAAAAAACTAGGTAATTGTAGTCCAAACCCCTCAGGATTCCTTTCTGAAGGAACTCCTCTACTGGAGTTGTTCCAAGGCTGAAATAAACCTCTTAAGTCACTGAATGGTTTTTCACTGGCAGGTGGAGATTATTGTGCATCATAGAATGCACATTTTTGGGTCAGCAAATTGAAATCGTGGACTTAAGTTCAAGAATGGCAAAAAAAATATTGTTTGTAAAAGAGGCTGATACAAAAATCTCTTGCATTTATCTGTAACTTAATCAAATTTATCTAGAGCTTTTAATTTCACAAATGTTGATATTTTCCTTTTTTCTCCAGATTTATGATAAAAACAAGTATGAAATATTGTAATAGATGGTGGGACAGAAGATTTAGATTTGTCTTTCAGCTAGCACTACTCTTAATATTCTGAATTGCTTTCCTACATTTTTTAATCTCAGTTGAAAGCTTTGTCAACACCACTTTATCTTTCTTGCAGTTTCATAATTTTGAAACTATGCTTCTTTATTTAGTCTTTTCATTTTTATTTCCACAACTGAGTACTACAAATTTTTTCCCTTAAGTGAAGGTCACTTCTTCAACTAATGTAAATTGGCTTTGGTCCACTGGTAGAATGGACCCAAGTTAATTTACACGACCTTAGGAACTGCCCCACATAGCTAGAAATAAATACTGTGTATGTACAGAACTACAGGAACAACTGAGTAGCGGCATGTAACTTTCCCCACAAAATTACAGCAATGTTTAAACTGTGATCTTTCAATATTGTTTAATTCTGTAGAAGATCTTGAATACAATTCCCAGAAATAGGCTATCCTAGCAAAAATACAGATTGAAGTATTTTCACTGAAAATACTATAAATCAAACAAATAGAATTGAAAAATAGCTCCTCTTCTTATCACCTTATGTCCAATGGGACATTTCCAAGTAGAATACTAACAGTGACAAGTGAAGAGTTGACTTTGACTTTTAAGCTATGTACTGCTGTGTAAGTTTCTACTTCTTTGGCTATTAAAAAGCTGTCAATATTATTTCTGTTGCTTTCCTAGACAAATGAAGGATGCTCAGTTTATTTCATGTAGAAGCTACACTGTGTTAGCTATTGTAAAAGTGAGGTAGGCAAATCAAGAATAGCCACTAATAAGAATAACCACAGCTTTGTAATAAAGCAAAATACAATGATGTATCTTATTGCATTTTCTTGTTTCTGTTTTTTTTTCTTCCTTGTCTTTTACCCTCCTCTCTTTTTATCATGGAGGTGGTGTTACTCATACAATTTTTGTCCACAGAACAGTTTACCTTACCTGAATTTGACCCATAAAGGAAAAAATGACAGATATTTTCTTTGTTGGAAAAAGCAGCTCTACAAATTCTAGTAAAGCAGCATTTTACTCTGTTAATCTAATACATATAGAAGTAGATTTTTTAGACCAAGTAACTTTTCTGACACTGCTGTGTGAGGAAAAGCACAAATTTACTTATAGGGTGACTTTGTGTTGAGCTAGGTAACGCACTTTTAGATACTCAGTTTATAAGAAGCTCAGTGTTGGCCAGCTGGTTAAAAACGTAATATTTCACGTTTTTCAAGTGCTTCAGTACAAATATAGCTTCATGTTGTGTAATACGGCAGGTAAGGTAAAGTACTTCTTAGTTGTTGTTTGTATATTCCTTGTAGCAAAGATGACTGCCTGCGTGTACTAACAGGGGAAAGGTATCTATCATGTTGCCCCTCTAGGTTGTTCTACTGTTTCCTGTAGCAAGAGTTTCCGTTTTCTCTTTTGTAAGAACCAGCTTCTGAGGTTGTGTTTTGTTTGGTGGTTTTTTTTGTCTTCATAGAGGAAAATGGTGCTACCACTTTGACTAACAAAGAATGGCACTGTGGCAGATGTCAGCTATCCTGGACACACTTTTTTTGGAATTTACTCCAGTAACATCATAACTGTCCTTTGATATGGTGTGTAGACTGTGATGAATTTCTTTCTCAACCTTACAAAAATCATCTTTTTTCACTATAAATATATCTTAATGCTTTTGTGTTCCCCTCAGGCCGTGCAACACACTTGAAATTTATTGCAAAAAAATATACTGCTCAACACTTCAACCTCTACTTTTAGCTTTTTTCTACATGTACAGAAGTAAAAGAAAACAGCAGAAAAATCTGGCATTGCCTTTTGGTTTATTTTTCTTATTTAGTTTCAGCAACATTTTGTAGACTGTAAGATGTGGATTACCCAGCAAAAATAAATGCAGAAAAACAGAGTCAATATCATCCCCTATTAACTTTTCCACTTTCCTGGCAGAAATTGTTTCTGTCAATACTTTAATTTCAGCTAGGCTGAATAAGAAAAAAAAAGATGTTTTTTGGCAACATGGTAACTGCATCTGGGATTTGGTCTATAAATGTTATGCTCTATAGTTTCTTTCACATAAAGTTCTTGGGTCATGATAAAAATCCTAATCTTTTCAGGTTTTATGTTTCTAAGCTAACAATGTTGAGCTGTACTGGTGCTCATGAACTTTAAGGCAAAAGTGTGAAGAGAACAAATGTGCTGCCATATAACTCCCTCAGGCATTGCTTTTGAGACTAACACAGCAGGACAGACTTGTTCCTAGTTACGTGCAGCAAAAAGAAAGGGGAGGTCCATGTTGATTTTTTTATTATTTTATATGAAATGTATCTCAATACTGAAAACAACATTCAGATCTTTTAAAACATTAACACTCCTGTACATCAGTTGCCTTTTAACCACAGTGAGATGGTTTGGAAACAGAGAAGAAGGGAACACAAGGTTAGCACAGACCATGAAAACAGGTTTTTTAAATGAAACTTGGCTGGCACACCTGTGAGCAAGAAGAAATGCAACCCCTCCATTACCAAAGAATCAGAGAGTGCAGGGATTTTGCTTTTAGCAGACTTCAGCCAGGACAGAAGCAGTGCGTGGATGCCTGACAGGCACTGACACTTGCAGTCCCTTGGCTAGTGCTTGCAGTGAAGGTAGGAGGTAGTGCTTCTGTTTCCCTGTATTTGCATGTCATGTGGGCTGTATAAAGTAGGGTACAAGAAAAACACTTGGTGTTGGAGAAACATTAAAACACAACCTCTTCCTTGTAGGGCCCTGTGAGGGTGTTCCCAAATGGAAATAAGTGCAATAAAGTTGCTGGATGCTTTGCTTTGACTTCTTAAATTCATTTATTCCTCAGAAGGTGAGAACTTCAATTAGACTGCAGATTCTTCGTCTGCAGAACGTAAGGCGTCTGTTGGATATTGGCACCAGGTTAGTCAACATTATGAGGTAGACTGCCTAACATTTACACTCAGCACTGCAGCGAGTGTTTTTTTGTGGTGGCTGGAAGGAATTTAGCTGTCTTTCAGGTCTTTGCTTTATCTCCCTCTAAAACAGCTTTTTCAGTCTATCTGTACTTTTACAAAGAAACTGAGGCTTAAAGAGCTAATTTACTTGTTTCGTGTTATATAGGTATTTTGAGACGGTCTGGAAATAGAATCCACATACAAGGGCTTTGTCACCTTTGTTTTTCAACTAAGATGGCTGTATAGCACATTGCAGACCTTTACTGAGATACCAGATTAGTCCTAAGAAGCTAGCCTATGTCATACTTGAAAGACCATGCTGTCTTTTTAGTTCAGGTATCTGATAGTTCAGGTATCTGAGCATTGAAAAATCCCCTGACTTCCTCTCTGATATGGGCCATTCCTGACAAACCCTTCCCTCCCCACACCAAATTTTGACACCTGAGGTCACTTGCATTTTTGTACAGCAAGTTTTGTCAAGGGTACACATCTTCTTTGAGGAACAGACTTTGAGGACTATTCGGAAGCTTTTTTTTTTTTTTTAAAGTGCGATAGGCTGTTTTTGTTCCCTTCCTGCCCTCAAGAGTTCAAAACAACTTTGATTCCTAATTGACATTCTGTTACTATTCTTGAGATATGATCTTTGTTGTACATCATCTATAATTAAATCAGCTAATACAGTAGGTGCAGGTATCTATCTTTCATTAAAGAGAGTTATCTTTCAAGTACTCCTTTATCAGTTGTACATTTGTTCTGAAATAAGTCACAGATATTTAAGCATTGTGTTACATGACTAAAGAGGTTGGAAATCTTCAGAGACCCTTAATAGAGAAATTATTTTCTTTTTTTTTTTTTTTTTTTAAACTTGGAGAGAGGCTTGACTTGATTAAAGTTTCTCGGTATCCTCCAGAGAGTATAATCAAAGGATAACTGTCCCTGTCCAAGTAGATGACTCCAGTGATCTGTCTTACTATTAATTTTCTCACTGTTTGGTGGTACTGCTAAAGGTGACAAGAACAGTCCTCATCATGGCAATAACCTGTTTGCTGTTCTTTAGTAACTGATGTTTCCCATACAGCTTTGATGAAAACAATGTAAGATCATGAAATTAGGGAAATTAATGGTATTTAACTTTTGATCATGTAGCATGTAACAATTAATCTACAATAGATTCACTGCCTGGAAGAAACATAGACCGAAATTAAAATTCTGCATCTCTACTCTGTGTGCAGTTGGATGAATTGATAGAATGTACATGAAGTGGTGCTAAACCAAAATGACAGCATGTTGAAGTCATTGTAGTGTAATTGTTTACCTGAAGCAGAATATCATGGTGGTAAAAGATTCGGGTTCTTTCTATTTTATTTTAGTATGTATGACTTAGATACAATTACATAGAAAAATTCACTCTTCTGATGAAAAAAAGCCTTCATGTTATGTTTGAGGGGAGATGTAGATAACATGTTTAGTTCCAGTACTCAAATAAAAATGGATTTAGAAGTGCACACACATATCAATTTATGTTTTGCCTTAATGGAGCATATTTGCTCTGTACTTAGAGCTTGAACTTGACTGGTACTGAGCAACACAGTTTCTTGTTCAGGGTGATAGGATCACCTGAATCTGAACAGCATGTTCCTGGAGCTCTGTTGAGTATTTTTCAGAATTAAGTTCTTCGTGAGTTATAAACTGTGTCCAGCACTCTGTGACTAACATTAAGAGCAAACTTAAAATGTTAAGCTTGAAATAAGTTGTTGTGGATTTTTTCATGTGCATCTGAGTAACTTCCAGAATCTCTTTCACCACTCTGAGGTGAAGTTCCTCTACTTTCACTTCTAGCAATACGGTATACCTATATCCTAACTTTAACTCAAACTGGGTGTTTGTGTTCTGAACTATAGCAATACAGTACTCCTCCTGTTCCTTATTATTGCTGTGTTCTTACAACATGCATTTCTGAACCTAGATAGCTTTACAAATGAGATCGATCTTTATCTCATCCACAGTGAACCCAGAACAATGCTTTAAAAATACATAAATAAATACGATCCTTTCATTTATTCATCAAGTCGTGGATTAAATAAAAGTGTTGTCTCACAAATGGAGTTTGTTACCCGGTGTGCAACACCCAATATACACACAGAGCCGAGATACCAGTTTATTTCATGTTTTGCGCAAGACCGGGTGCTAGGTGGTAGCTCCACAAAGTTAGCACCCTGCTTGTTCATACAGGTACAGTATTTATACAGGCTAGTTATACATATGCGTAAGTAATTACATAAAGCAGTTTTCTGTTGGTCTACATGTTCTCATCTTATTCTTAAAGTTACTGTATTACTTTATTATTCTACACATGCCCAAAGGTGAGGGGTCTCTGCTTGGGCTGGGATCTCCAGCTCAAGGGGGGTGACTTTTAGTATTATAATGAGGCCAGTTCGTGTGAGGGTGCTTCTTATCACATTTCTACTAGTAACTTCAGATTGTTCCCAAAACATCTTAATTAGCTTACGTATTTATCCAGGATGTGTTTCACTTTCCAAGGACAATAATTTTGATTAGATGTTCCACATTCCAGTCTGAATCCCCCTTACCAACTTTACGTAGGTCCTGGCCTCCTACCAGCTCCTAATTGACTACAAAAGCTACTACTTTTACATTTAGAAGGTCAAGGAGAACATAAAATTTTTTTCTGTTTTCCCCCACTCCACTGCAGTATGTTACAGACACAATAGAAATAGGAAAAGAAAAATAAATAAATAAATAATTCAATTAAAAAAACCCCAAACAACAAAAAAATCAGCTAGCAATTGCAGCATTACCAGTGAAAAATCAAGTTATAAAATAACTCACATGACATTATTTTCAAAAAGAATGTAATCCTTTGCAATAGATAGTCATGGAACAACTTGTCAGATACAATAGTGAAACAGAAATTGTCCCCATCAAAGAGGTCATAACAGGTCCTGAAAATGTGCATCCTTCTTTTTTATGAGATTACAAAAATGCTATATAAACTTCATTCATCATCTGACTGTTATATTTGAATTATTGACATGATATTCCAGGTCAAAGAAAATTCTGAGTTTGGAAAGATAAGAGTGACAGAGCTTTTTAAAGAGATTAAGCCTGTTACTAGGCTTGGATGTATTAACACAATTTGATTCTGATTTGCCAATACAATTAGTGTGTGATGCATTCTTCCTATGGGGTGAGAGCAGTCATATCCCACATTATGCTCACAGGAGAGTAAAAAAAGCAATTACCTTTGCTTCAAGGACACTAAGCAAAGCAGAAAGCCACTATGCACAATTGAATGGGAGCATAACCATTATCTTCAGAGCGTGCAAGTTTCATCAGTACTTGTATGGATGAAATTTCACATTTCTAACAGATCTTCTTCCTCTCATATCTTTGCACCACACTTGGTTTTCCATTTCTAGCTATCAAGAAAATGCAGAGGTGGGCTCTTCTGTTATCTGCCAACACTTGTTACCAAGCACAGAAATTCTTCATTAGTTGATTATTCAGATGGCTTGTCAAGATTAGCTTTGTCATTCAAACACCAAAACCTTTCCCATTTTGGAGAACACATGCAAAAGGTTTACCAGGAATGAAAATGCACAGGTAGGCCCAATAATATCCTAACTTCTGGTCAAAGTGTTGATAGAGAAAAGCCTGAAAAGAGAGTTTGTATGACTGATATTTCCAAATTAACACAATTGGATAATCACTAACAAATACTTTTTATCTATATTCAAGCTAATCGTTATTGAATCAAGTTGCCCATAAAGGCACTGTTCTGTTCTTGGTAATATTGTCTCTACAGCTGCAGGATTAACCTTTGCCCAGATTTGAGGCACTGCTCAGGAATTTCTGGCCATTTTAATCCATTGTGAGGCATACAGTAAATCAACAGGAGAGTTAGCATTTTGCAGCCTCTGGGGCAAGAACGTGTAAAAGTAATGCTGCAAGCTGTCAGCATCAGACACTTCTTATCAAGAAAATTTTATTCCAGTAATTAAATGATGTAAAAGATCATTTTTCATTCTAATAACTAATTTCTTATCTATATCTGTTGTTTTAAAGGTTTCTGTGAGAGCTGAACAACAGCTGTGTAACTGCATGTTTTGCATGTATGTCAATGAAAATTACAGTTGAAAGCAATTTTAAAATATCCCCCCCATCCCCAAAGGCATTTTTTCAACTTGTATATGCTAGGAAAGAAAAGGCAGGGTAAAAGTTTTCGTGCTGTAAATATCTCCAAGACAGAAACAGCATATTATGCGGTAGGCAAATAATGGAGTCTCAGGTGGAAGAGGCATCTTGACCCATTATACCACGAAGCCTGCAGAATAAAATAGTAGGATACAGGCTCGCTGTATTTTATTCCAAAGCAATCTTCTCTACTGTTGACTTACAGACATCTATATGCTTTCCTGATTCTATATCATTAGAAATAGAATAGTTTATAGAAATGTCTGATTCACCCAGCTAGTAGTTTAATGCACAATATTCTGAAACCTCACATTATTAACAAGTTGGAATGTGTCTGGTTTTTTTTTTTTAATTTTGTATCTTCTAGGGTTTCTTTGTTACACATATACTTAGTTGTGTGGGGGAGAAGGTGATCCTGGAGACAAGGATGTAGTGTAGACATCTCAAGTAAGAATTTCAAGCTTGTTACTATTCTGTACCCCTTCTCTCATTGCTAGCTACTACCAATATTTCACCTTGCTTCCTTTAGATGATTGCAGAAAAATGGTACCTGTGTTTCTTCTGGAATATCAAGTGGCCTCCTTTTGTCTTTTAATAACAACTGTCCTCTGACTTAACTTTCTTGAAGATAGATGTAGTGATTCCTTATACACATTGGAGAGAGAGAAACTACCCAGCAGGACTGGCTAGGTATTCTATCTGAAATTTCCATACTTGAAAGAAATGGTTTTTCATCTTCAGCCTTGTAAGTGCATTTTAAATGTCTTTCATACTTTTGTGATGATGACTTGGTATAGAATATAGTTGGTAGTATGCAATATAGCATGTATTTTGATTACCACTAATACTGTTATGGAAACCTGACTTGAAAATATACTTGCAATGTCTGTTTATGCAGTTCTGTAGCATGACAGTGTGAATCTAGCATAAAATATCCATGTTGCATTTTATATACAATAGCATTGCTTGTATGAATATAATTTAAAAATGCTTTAATGATAAACACAGTGAGAAACTTAGATATCTTTTGAAATGAACCTTTTCCATAAACTCTATTGTCTTGAAATTTCTGGAGGTAAGAAATATTCTTAATGGTACTTTATAATACAGTCTATGAACAAAATATATTATTAGCTGGTTTTGTGCATAGAGTAAAAACAGTTCCAGAATGCTGAAAATCAGGATAGCAATTACATTGACTCTGTACAGTCATGCCAGTTTCAGTCAGGTTGACATTGGCTTAGAAGGCATTTTCCTTTAAGTTTGTAAGATTTCAAGTTCTAAACAGTTTTAACATGAACTTAAACACTGCAAAGAGTACACAGAGAAATTCATAATCATTGTCAGTGTGTAGTTTAAAATTAAATTGCCCAAACCATGGAAAGTTTTATGTTGTTTCTGCAAGTATTAATTTCAAATATAGATTTCCAATAGGTTGTGGTTACCAGAACATATGCTGCTACTTAAAGCAAGCACAGTTTATACATAGTACAGAACACTAACAGCTTGCTAAAGCAAACTTTTCAGAGTCAGACTTGCTCTTTGTTAGTTCCTGAGGACAGTGTTGAAGCGTGAAAAATAATACTTTTGCAATGCTGAAGAAGTTGTGCTTTCACATCCTTACTAATTGCAATAACCCGGAGAAGGAAAAGATATTTCCTACTTTGGAGATATTTTCATTTTCTCCTGCACTGACAAACTGTTATTTTTTATTGTTTTACTTGGTGCTCTCTGGTTTTACTGTGTACATTTTATATCTGAACTTTATTTTCCAGGCTCTTGACACGTATGTGATGTCAAAGTAGTTATAGCATATCAGGATATTTCCAGAAGAATATATTAAATTTCTGCCTTGGGAATCTTATAAAAGACTGCTGCAAGTTAACCCTGATGTAAACAAGTATGTGGTTGTTGGAATTAGGGAGCCAAAAATGTATCTTGGTAGCTGGAAATCTTTTTTTGTGTTCAGTCAGTTGAAGAACTTGCATTGTTGCAGTGGTTGCAGGTGGTTCCTGAACAGTTTTCATTTTGTTTTGATTATCTTTGTTAACGGAGCTATTACAGACTTTTTCAGTTATATTTACCATGGTTATGAAGGACTAAAACTTCTCTTATTTTGGACAAGCTGTTTTATAGTCATGTTAATTTAAATACTTACTGTAATGCATCTTATAACATGACCGGCTTCACTGTGACATTTTCGCCTTAACTGAGAGGCTTTTGTGTGTCTGATCAAATGTTGAAAATAAGCATAAGCACAGTGATAAAAAAATACAAATAGAATATTTTATTAAGGGTAACTCCCTAGAGTATAGAAGTATTGTAAGCTTTTCTGAGTCTGTATGTCCTCACTGTAAACATGGACAAAGCATATGAAGGGAGGGAGAAGAATTCTAGCTTCTGTTGCTCAAGCTGCAAATGAACTGACTCATAATTTTAGCAATATCTAAAGACCTTCTATGTGAGTTGAGGCCACTGTTGGGTTCAATTTGCTATATTGCAATTACATTACTTACAGTACATACATTAAGATTCCCAAGTATTTCCAATCTGTTAAATGCTGGTTGTAAATCTGATCTTCAAAGGGTTGCCTACTTTCATTATACCTAAAACTTCATATCAGGCTTCTGTTTAGAGAGTCCACTTGCAGTAAACATAGAGATGTTCTGGGCAGGATGGGGGCAAGGGTCATCTACCTTAGCATTTCACAGGATAAACAGGATACCAGCGGAGAACAAGCAAGTGCCATTTCATTCCACATATTTTTCCACTGATCACTTCTTAAATAATTTGAACATTTTTCCATATATGTCAGTTTTATAACATCAGATTCAGATATAGGGATATGACCATTTGGTTATTCAGCACAGATTTCATTGGATGCCTTTTCATAAATAAAGTCTAAGTATTCTGTGTTTTTTAATTGCAGCTGTTGTTATTGAAATCACCACCACTACCAAAATACCCGCCTGTAATACCTAAGTGGGGTAAAAGCATTCTGTACTTCACTGATCACCGCCAATATGGCTGACCACTTACTGCCAGTGATATGCCTGAGACTCTTTCAACTGGGACAACTAAATCAATGCAAACTTGTAACTGAGTCTGAGAATCTCTGGACCAAACTAAAGTTTATATTTACACTGTACTGTAGGATTGATCTGGCATACAGGAGCCTTACATGCTTTTTGGTGTATATAGGGCAATACTTCAACCATACTTGAAGTTATTCCACATTAGGCTTTTAGTTCCTATCTATCCGTTCTGAATGGAACTGGAGATCTTGGTCCAAGGGAGACTGAGGTTCTACAGCTGGAAGAGATAATTATTTCATTATCATTTTTTCATTGTTACATGAAACAATAGGGGAAAAATCCCAAGGATTTCCCAGGCATTTCAGGCTGCAGCCATAATGACAAGTTTTGTGATAAGCAAGTTAGCAAGCTTTTATGGTGGATCTGGAGCCAAGGGTCTCATTGGTCCAGAAATAAGTATCTCTCTAAAGAATCTGTGGAATTCACTGCCAGCAGCTGAAATGAAGGGCCACTGCTAGTCCACCTTATCAACACAGATTATTGAAATATTGACATTTCCAAATGTGAGAGAATCTGCAGTGACTTGAGGAGGAGGAAGCAGTCATTCTTCTCACTCTGAGAAGAGGTAACACTGGCTCTCAGACAAGAGCCACCCTATCAGATGCTATTTGCTTCAACTCTGTAGAGGTTATCCATGTCAGACAGCTACAGATCAGTCAGGAAGCCCACATCTGAAATGTCTTCCTTTGGTATTTACACATTCTCGAAGTCAAACTTGTGCAGAAGGAAAAATCTTACTGAGACAGCTTGTACAACAGATCCTCTAACACTGGCCTTTTTCTCCTTCTGCTGTCTGGTGCTCTAGGAATGATGCATCCTGGCACATCTGGATTAACTGTGTGATCCCATGGGCTTATTGTCATCTGACTTCTGGTAAGCACTTACTCCCTTTGGTCAGAAAGAACGTAATGGGGAACTGGCTGAAACAGAGCTTCAGTAGACCTCTGTTGGTGGTGCCTTCCTGGCACTTCAGGGGTTTAATCTTGAAGCTGGGAGATGATATCCTAGGAATAGAGCAATGGGAGCACCTGCCATCCAAGATATACCTGCAGAACAGGTGTTTCAGCTATAAGCAGGCTAAGCTGTTACGTTTCCTTTCAAAGCTGTCCACTCTTTTCTATGAGCACATGGACTGTACAAACCTACAAATTGTGGTGTTTTCTCAGTGCTTGTTATATTGCTCAGCAAACATTTCCTGCTGAAACCCTGCTGGACCTCAGACTTTGAAAACTGTGAAGACTGTCCTCCTGATTGGAATAGAGTAAAAGCAGTCTTTCTGATAAGTGATTTTTTTATCTTCAAAAGTTTTTGAACAAGACCAGACCTGGGGGAAGGCTGACCTATGGGCAGAGAAACAGAATTTTCCAGCTATGAAAAAGCATGTATAAAGAAACTGCTTTTTAACTCCTTCCTGGGCTTGACAACCTGCTCAAACACAGTAATTGTTTGAAATGTCCAACTTAAAACACAGTTCAATATTAGAAGTGACTGGAAAGTCTACTCTGACTCGTGAACTAGCTTAGGACAAATACTGTGAATACTGATTTCACTATCTGAGAGCGCTGCTTGTTTGATGAACACTTTTTGGATGTTCTGTGGATTGCCAAGAGGCTGAATCCAGCCTCCCATCCAGCAGCAGTCCATTAAACTGGGTTGTTCTCAAGCATAGTTACTCAAAGTAACCCTAGCAGTACTCTGAACGTGCTTCCAGTACTAAACCCAGGCACAGAAGGCAGTGAGCACACTGACTGTAAACATAGAGTTGCAGCCAGTGCTGTTCGGCACTAGGCAGCAGGTCCCTGTCTTGTATTTATGCTGTCACTGTGCTTCATGCTGTCACTCTGAAGGAGCAGCAAGTGTATGAATTGATTCATCATTGCATAGGCAGCAACCTGCATCTACTCACTATAGGTTCCAGAGGGGAAGGGTGGGAGAGATGGTGTTTAGTTTTCTGCACAGGGAAGAGTATATAGGTAAATGAACCTGTTTTGCCAGGCATGCTGAATAGTGTTTCCTGCCTGTATTATTCAAACTGATCACTAGCAGTTTAACAGATGATGGTAACTCTTGTGGGAAGGAGGGGCCAGGAAGTGACCAGGCAGAATAGGCACTGGAATAACTATTCCACCTGCTGCTGGCAGTGACTGACAAAGGTGCTTAGACATGCGCCAGGTAGGATGAGAGAGGGAGGAAATAGGATTGATTAACTGAGTGTCAAAACAGCCCCCCATGCAGATGGTGGTAATGCAGAATTTCTTAGTGAAATGGATTATTTTTGAGGTGCTACATATGCTGGGCACACCTACCTGGGATGAATTCTGCTTTTTTCCTGGGGAGAGTTACAAGAAGACTGCACGGGAATATGAAGGGCCACTCTACCTGTCTGCATTTATTCAAGCAAAAAATCCAAACCAAACCAAAACTAAAAAGTTACTTCCTGTTCAGCTACTGCATCCCATGCAGAATAGGAAATAACACTCCTTTACACACTGGGGTTTGTCCTCCACCTCCTTTGGCTAGAAGTCTTTCTCTAGGACATGCTGTGAACAATGTCTTGGGAACTACCTCACTTTCATCAGCTGCATCTGAGCAAATGGATGGTCTGGACTTACTTCTTCCTTTTTCTCCAAGGAGACACTTTATTGTGCATTTCTTCATCTGTAATGAAACTTGACCCATTGTGAGATAAGATCATGGTGTAACCACTTCAAACTTCAGTTATTGAGGTGTATTACAAGTATTGCCCTTCAACAAGGAATGCTAAACCAGGACTAGTGATGGATGCTGCAGCTGCAAGTGATGGATGATGCAAGTTTCCAGTTTGTATAAATATGGTATGTTGTACACTCTAATTGAAAAGGGTATGGTGGATTAAAGAGAAGGGATGTTGTCTGCCATGTTGCCATCCTACCTTTGGTACTTTGGGTTGGGCAGCATCTTCTGGTGGGTGGGGAGATTGGGTGCTCCCAGAGAGTAGTTGGCTACATTCAGTCTGCAGACCTTCAGAGAGGAGTTTCTGTAAGGAGCAAGCGGCTTCTTCCTGAAATAAGTCTCAAAGGTGCTGGAAAGGAGGAAGCTTTTCATCAGCATCCAGGGGAGATTGCAGAGTCTGATTTAAGAGACAGCTGCAAAAGTTGCCACGCTATGAAGGAGTATTAGTGGATAAGACCTATTCTGCCAGAATACAGTAAGCAAGTAGAATATTGTTTCTTACCTTTTTTTTTTTTTTAAACTCATCACAAAGGAAATCTGAATTTCTGTAAATAGGGAGTTATTATTTTCTAGCTATTTAATTTTATGTTTTCTTAAAAGCTAATTTTAAGGACTGGAAGCATTTTGCATCTTTGGTGTGCTTGTGCAGAAAAAGTGGGGAAATGCTACCTCCACAGTCAGGCTTCGGCTAAACCTCAGACTTCATGTGATCTCTATACTTCTGAGTAAGACACTTGTCAATTTAGTCAGCTTCCCCTTGTGGAGAGCAGTGGACTCCATCCATGAGCATAACTTCACATTCAGTCTCGCCAAATGACCAACCTTCCTGAGTACTCTTTGGAGAAAATGTTGGTCAGTCACAGACAGTTTTGAAACCTGCTACAGGGACCTGCAAGAAGGTGAAGACCAGTGCAGGCTGTATCAGATGTCTAAATGTAATTATTTTTCTGCATCTTGAAATCAACATGTAATCATCCCAACGGACTTCCAAAGCATTCAGACACTTACAAACCTCAAAAATATTGGTTATTTATATATAGTCCTAAAGGTCATCATTTTCTTCTATACTGTTCTCTGTAAAAGTTAACACTGAATATAAGAAAGAGTGGGTGAATCAAACTCTTTCCAAAGCTTATCTTAATACATTGAGATTTACCTGAATTTTTCTGCACTGTAAATTCCAGGACCTCTTTGAGGTAAAACCAGGAAAATTACCTTTGTTTCCATGCTTTTGTGGTTTTTTTTTAAATTTATTTCTTTGCTTTACTTATTCTTTCAAGTGCTAGCCTGGATCATTATTTCCTGCACTGTTTATAATCCATTTTTATGGGATATCTGACCTTTACAGAATTTAAATGTGGACAGAATACCAATGCATAATTAGATTTTTTTTTTCTATGATCTGAGGCAATGGGGGAGGAAGATAAACAGATTTAAAAAGAAGCCTCAGGAAAAGAACACAAGTTGTACAGTTAATATACATCATGCTAACCAGTACTATTTATGGAAATAGACTATTATATTACTGTTTTTTTCTAATTTTATTATGAAGGAGGAGAGAGGAAAAATGTTACCCCAAAGGCAGGAACAGCTTTTGAAATGAAAATTTCTTGTGTAAAAGACTTGTGTGTAAGACTAGTAGAAGACTAATGTCCTCTTTCACAAAGTAAATATGAAATCCTTTCAAGCTTACAAATGTGAATTTATAATGTCATAAAGTCTCATGTCCTCCAATTGGCCAGCACAGTATTTAACATCATATTTGCCTTTCCTTACCTGAAAAGACATTCAGCATACAGTTTTAAAAAATGCACATTGGTATGCTGAAAAGAATCAGGTTTCACACTGCAATGAATCTGCCTTTGAAAGCCCGTGATAGCCTTTCCAATGACTGAAATTTGCTTTCAGTTCTTAGAACAGTGTGCTGGTTTTGGCTGGGATAGAGTTAATTTTCTTTATAGCAGCTAGTATGGGGCTATGTTTTGGATTTGTGCTGAAAAGTGTTGATAATACAGAGATGTTTTAGTTGTTGCTAAGTAATGCTTATACTAAACCAAGGACTTTACAGCTTCCCATGCTCTGCCAGGTGCACAAGAAGTTGGGAGGGGGCACAGCTGGGACAGTTGATCCAAACTGGCCAAAGGGCTATTCCATACCATATGACCTCATGCTCAGTCTATAAACTGGGGGGAGTTGGCCAGGGGGCAGTGATTGTTGCTCGGGGACTGGCTGGGCATCAGTCAGCAAGTGGTGAGCAGTTGCATCACTTGTTTTTTTTCTTGGGTTTTGTTCCTCTGTCGCTCTCTCTCATTGTTTTCCTTTTCATTACAGTTGTTGTTGTTGTTGTTACTATTATATTATTTCAATTATTAAACTGTTCTTTTCTTAACCCACAAGTTTTCTTACTTTTGCTCTTCAGATTCTCTCCCCCAGCCCACCGGGGCAGGGAGGGTGAGTGAGCAGCTGTGTGGTGCTTGGTTGCTGACTGGGCCTAAACCACGACAGACGGTGAAATTTGGAAGTAAAAATGTCTTATAAAATAATGGCTTTGTTTTCTTGCTTGTTTTCTTGGGTAATGACAAGATTTTTGTGAGTAGTAGAAGAGAAAATATTAATTACCTTGAAAAGGAAATGCCTCATAGTTTGAGATTTTATTTTAAGAAGTATTATTTTTATTCTGCTTGACACTTCAAAGGATATGGGTTTTTTAGGACAGAAACATCTAAATAACAGGCAGAATATGTTGCTGTCTTTATTTATATATATATGTCATTAGGCATACATTTATTTTGTCAACCATGTGCCTGTTGTACTGCAGACATAGACAGATTCCCCCATACTTTGTTTACAGTCACAAACCTGTTTCTTGAAAGCCTTGTGTAAATACTTAATATTCTATATAGGAATAATTTACATTGATAATATTACATATTAACAGTTATATACTTTGTAATATATTTGTTGCATATTTTGCAAGTGGAACACAAGTAAGAAAGAGTAAGGAGGAAATTTATTCTAGATATATGTACCTTTCCTGCAACTACCAAAATGGTCAGGATGGTAACAGTACTGACAGTAACAGACAGAGGAAAAAGAGAGGAAGGATTTCAAAGGCAGATAAGGATTTATTTTTTTTTAAATTTTGGCATGGTTGATGAAGAAGGTGAATTTATTGCCAGAAGTGTTAGCAAATCACCGGAAAATACATTCATTTCCCTTTGGTTCATAAGCACAGCTGTTAATTGAGAGAAGTTGAACTTACACACTGGAAGACAAGTGAATACAATTCCCACTTAACTAAGATTTCTTCTGAGCTTTGCTTTCTACTTGGATTTTTGTTGCCAGACAGCACTGACTTGTAAAGAATAGAATAAGGAAATCCATCCAGTGATGACACAACCCTTTCTTACTTCAGGGTAGATTTAATTGATATTTGTGAAGTTTCTTGTGTTGGAACTCAAAAGAGAGGTTCTTTCTTTGGTAAATGCTTTAAAATTCCATTTTTCCTCCTGTAAGAGAATTCACAAGTTGGCGCTTATCTCCTTCAATTTTCTTTTCCAAAATAATTGTGCTGCACACCAGCTCTTTGCAGAGTCCTCTTGTACTTTACCTGTAGCTGTAGTTTAGTGCAGATATTTAGAATTTATTCAATAGTTGTCTCCTTTTCCCTTCCCTCTTCTTTCGCCCTATGATGAAAAGTTTGATAACAAGTGAGAAAGTATGGTATTAATTGCCTATGACACTGAAGCCTGTTTATATTACTCATCTTTTCCTGTCCTCTAGAAGAGGTCAAACAATAAACAGAAATATAATCTGCAAGTAAGTCCTCCTTTTTTTAAGCATGGCAGAAGGCATAGTTATAGTTTTTAAATGTGCTGTATACCTTACTTCCTGTCATGGTTTAACTCCAGCTGGCAACTAAGCACCACACAGCTGAATGCTCACTCCCCCCCGGTGGGATGGGGGAGAGAATTGGAAGGGTAAAAGTGAGAAAACTCGTGGGTTGAGATAAAGACAGTTCAATAGGTAACGCAAAAGCCGTGCACACAAACAAAGCAAAGCAAGGAATTAATTCACTACTTCCCATGGGCAGGCAGGTGTTCAGCCATCTCCAGGAAAGCAGGGCTCCATCATGCGTCACAGTTACTTGGGAAGACAGTGCCATCACTCCAAACATCCCTCCGTTCCTTCTTCCTCAGCTTTATATACTGAGCATGACGTCATATGTTATGGAATATCCCTTCGGTCAGTTTATGTCAGCTGTCCCAGTTGTATCTCCTCCCAAATTCTTGTGCACCTGGCAGAGCATGGGAAGCTGAAAAGTCCTTGATTTAGTATAAGCATTACTTAGCAACAACTAAAACATCTCTGTATTATCAACGCTGTTTTCGGCACAAATCTAAAACATAGCCCCATAGTAGCTCCTATAAAGAAAATTAACTCTATCCCAGCCAAAACCAGCACACTTCCTCTAAGTCTTTTTATATCACAAATAGTTTTGTTGGTTTCATGGATATAAGTAACAGTAGTCCCACTATACTGACGAAGGAAAAAAATAATACCATCAAGTAATGAAATTAGGATTCCTTATTGGCAAATCTAAGGATAAATTCTACTTTTCTTCTATCCTAATCTAAGTGCTTTATTTACTTGCCTGCTGTGTTCAGTTTGGTTGAACCAAATGATAATACTTCATTGTCAAATACAATTTTTAATAATCAGATAGGTTTGATTTGAGCCTGATAACCAGCTTATTGTCTTTAGTGTAAATCACTGTTTCTTTGAGACAAATGCTAATGTCCTAGAAGGGCTTAGTTTTCTTATTTGTATTAAAATATATGCAAAACTGATTCAAATACAATTTAGTAAACATTTCCCTATCCAGAAATTATTTTTTTTAGCCAGTGTACCTAGGAAAATGCTGTATAAGCATCATGTCTTGGTAAGAAGTCAGTGTTTAAAACAATGGCTTTCAGATCTGAAGGAGTTCATTTACACTATGGCCCTTTCCCCATTTGAAGTCAGTAGAGAAATTCCCAGCCATTTACTTTGAGTACTGTAGGATCCTTAATAGTTTCCTTCATTTCCTAAATCTACGGTGGTGCAGTTTCGTAAGTGACAAGTTCAGCTTATGAACCCATCACTAGGAAGCTCTTTTAATTGAGTTATGCTCAAAATGTTCTAACTACAGAAGTTCTTTGAAACTCTAAAAATATATATCATTTACATAGCATACTGCATATTCAAAGCACTGTGTAGGCATCATGACATAAGCATTCTCTGCCCCAGAAACAGCAACAGGGAAATGTTATGCATATTTTACAGCAGCAAAAACTTGAGGCAGAAGAGTGTAAAAAGCTCAGCCAAGACCATGAGATGAGTAACTGGTAGATGCAATTAGGAACTAGGCACAGCTAATTCTGACTTTTAATTCACTTCTCCAAATTATGCTGATTCTCAAGGATGCAGCTCCTTGACTAGGATCCTAGATAACTTTGTGACTGTTCTTTTCACCATGTTGAAAGAAAAACAAAACAGAAGAGGGGGGAAACACAGCTGCAATTAGCTGTAAAAAACAGCCAATAGGGCTTTGTAAATCCCTTGAAGGTTCTGATAATTAAGGGATTGTCAACACTGATTCTTTACTGTCTGAAAGAGGCGTCTATTATTCAGAAAAAAAAAGTAACTCTCTGCATTGTCCTTAGATGTAGCTAGTTTTAAAGAAAGCCTAAGAAAGTATTAAACTGGTAAAGCTTTGAAGAACTTAGCCTAATTACAATTCATTAGTTTGTTGTTGAGAGAGGGATGATTTTAAAATGCAATTCTCCCTCCATTATTTCTTACAAAATATGGAAAGTTCTTTTTCCATGTTAGTCTGCATATTATCAGAGGAAAACGTAGTTCTTTGAAATATTCTATAAAACTGGATATTTTCTGAATACTGGTGCCTTAGCAGTTTGACCGGACAGTGAAGGAAGCAGGTTTCTTGGCATGAAAGTGTTTGATAATAGTTGCAGAAGAGGCTTTGCATAAACTATTATAGAGGAATAGATTTTTATCTGTTTTATTCTTGAAATAAGGCAAATTAATGGAAGTTTCTAAATACTTTTTATTTACGTCCATTCTATAATTTTGATTAAAAAAGAAGTAAAGGACTAATTATAGTTTGTTACTGGGTTTCTTTCATTTTGTCACAAATGGCAGTTAAATATATCTACAGCCACAGAGGCAGCTTAAAACTGTGTTCCATAGCATTGGTCCATCCATGGACAATCCTTTTTATCTATTTACTTGGAAACAAGTAAATAGATACAAAGTATTGTTACTATTTTCACTCCAAGAAGATACTCTCCAGTGTGGTTCTCTCTGTGCTGTCAGACCTGGATTAAATAGCTGGGACATAAAAGGTCTTTGTGACTCCAGGTCAGATTTTGGGGGAGAAGGTAGAGTACATTCTCCACTAGTGCACACTTCTTGGCTAAATAAAAAAAAAAAATATTTTTATTGTCTTATGTGTTATTTTTAGATGAAACAGGGAACCAGGAATGGACTTTGAAGGTGGAGATGGTAACTGTGAGCCAAATACTGCTTCTGTTATCCTGGGTTTTCCCTGAAGTGATTCAACTGAATTAAGTGAATTAAGTTAGAACTGATTTACCATTTTGTTACTAAAGGAAAAATCAAGCTCATTATTTTCTAAATGGTCGATTTGATGTACAGTATTTGACAAACCTAGTTATGCATAATAAAATTTCCATTTTCTTGCTTTATTTGTTATGAAATGCATCAACATCCTTCTCAGACTTGAGGAATTTTTTTGTAAAGTGTTTTTACTAGGTCCTAGAACAGTGAAGCAAAATTCAATAGCGTTTTCCTCCTGGTTGCTACCAAATGGACTTTCATTACTCTGTTATATGGTGAAAAGCCTCCAGTTCGTGAACCAATCAGGTAAGGGAAACAGAATTAACAGTATCTGAAGACATTTTTCAGTGTTATCTCATTTGGGGTGTCTTTACAAGATTTTAACACTTATGTTGTTTTAGAATTTTTCCTAATACAAAGGAAAAAGGAATTTGCCTAACAATTTTTTTTTTTCAGAAGGGAAAGTGATATTGTATATTTTATAAGTTTTGACAACAGGAAACATAGTGGCTAATGGCTATTTAGTTGTTACCCCCTCTGTTTCCATTGGCAACTTTTAGGAAAAATGTATACACTATTTTACTGTATATTGTCAGTCTGAGGCTTTGCAGCCATTTTTGTACAGTTAAAGGAAAATTTCCCTAGGGTTTTTTTTGTGTTTTTATTTTTGAGTTACAACAAAACCCAGTTCATCGCTATGTATATTTTCCCTAAAGATTTAAAATTTTGAGTCCAATTTCTATAACCTGTTCATTTCAAACATGGATTTTGAGTGAAACAGCTGGGACAAACTAGTGCAAAAAACTTGAGGTTGGTGGCCTTTGCTCAGTAGTAATAACTCAGAAATTGCAACCCAAGTCCTAACTTTGTATTTTACATATGCAGATTAATTGGAGAGGAGATTTGAAACTGCATTGTAGTGTGTCATGAGAAAGTGAAAGCTCAGGCATGCGGTTTTGAAATGTGTGGAAGGAAGGAGCAAGCCATGAATTAAATATTTCTGCAGGAAATTATTAAATAATTACATGGAATAAGGAAGGAGAAGAATGATAGGAAGAGTCATGAATGTGGAAGGGAAAAAAAATGTAGAAACTTATAAAACCAAATTGTATTTCCCAAATGTTTGTACTTTAAAATTTTACTAGATTACTCAAGAAGCAGAGGGCTCAAAAAAGACACGGAAATAGCCACCTGTGATATAAAACCCACTATTCTCTTTCTGTAGGAATACTTTTTTTGGTATCAGGACATGTACAGTCTTCTTTTAAATAGGAAAGTACCAAAATGCTCAAGAACTCTTAATACTACAGAAAGTTGGATAACAATATTGGAATTTTTATACATCTCTATTGTTCAGTTATGTGCTTAATAACTTCACAAAGATGTAATTAGCAGTGATTACATAATTATTTACAGACACATACTGAAAAATCTGGTAGGATATTGAGAATAAAAGAATCAAAAGGTACAGCTGTGAAAACTTGTACAGACCGGTGAACTCAGTGGGGTTTGGTGTTTGTGATAAAGTTTGGGGTATATTCATGTAACTTATTCCCACAGCCGTAGGGTTCCTTTTCCAGCCTGCATCCAGTTGTTTGTCATTAGCGTCTTTGCTAGAGATTACCACCCCTTCCGACCTCCCTTTCTGCTGTTTTCGCAACTGCCACCTCCCCACCCCCGATTAAATTATTCAGGTTAGCAATGATGTACATTTTTAAACTTTAACCGTTTAACCTCACCTGGTATATTTTGGCTCAAACAGGTTAGGAATCATTCAGATAAGCTGCTGCAGGTGGTAGAGGACAAGTGAACAAGCCTTTTAATTTGATTGCTATGAGACTCCTCAACTGTTAAGAAACCAAGACAATGAGGAACCAGCTTACACAAATGCCTTTAAGGGATGCACAACCATAGATGCAAGTGACTGCCTGCCATCCTGCCTAGTATGCTACATCTAGAACAGTTTCCCTAGCTTGCCTTCCAACCACGTCACCTTCTAAACCTCTTGAATCTTAATTGTATTGCCTTCTTTCCTCTGTCTTCATCATATTTAAACCCTGCTGTTTAAACACGGCCATTTCAATTTTTTTCCCACCCAGTAGAGTTGCCAGCAACACTGGGTTGGTCATGGCAAATTTCTCTTGTCTTGCACCTGGGATAGGTGGTTGCCTCTACAACAGAAATTTCCTTTGCAGTACTAAAGCAATTGTGAAACAAATTTCCTGATTATTCTTCCTGTATCAAAAGTTCTGGTGCTCACAAAACTAGATTCCTTTTGGAGGAAAGTAGACTGGAAGCTTCACTCCAGGTGTATACCAATGACCCCCAACCCCCAATGGCCACATAACAATCTGAAACAATGACTGAACAGCTTCCAGCTACACACATGGCGGGGACTTTTTGTTCAGAAGATCAGGCAAAGTCTAATCCAATATAAAAACCATAATTGCACAAGAGATAGGGGCCTCAGCACTACCTCCGTTAACGTGCTGCTCTGCACTTGTTCCAGTGCAGATTTGCATTTACTTGCAAATGTAGACATAGCTGCAGAGGCACAGGTCAGAGCTTTAATTCTTGGAGGAATATTTAATATAATATAGTATGTGATTCCAGAACTATCCTCTGAGACATTTAGGAACCCAGTCCCACTTCTCTTTGTGTCCCTTGAGCTAATTCCAGTACTGGATGTTTTACGGCTTGACGGATGGTAGCTTCTTGGCCTCCTTGCAGCCATCATCCCTGGCCAGCCTGCTGGGAGTTGCCTACCACCACTCTTCCTGAAAGCAGTGCTCAGGGACATCCCACCTGGATTGTCCCTCCACGAAGCACAGTGGTCAGGATGCATGCCACACTTGCTCCACCATTGTTACAACTCTGCCCGATTTCTTCCCACTCCCATCCCTTTTTTAAAGTTCTCGATATAATTTGCACAGTTAGAATGACATCATTCTGTAGGGTCACATAAGAAACTTACAAGGAAAAGATAAAATATGGAGATCTCCGGAAGCATAACAATTGCAAATAACTTGTATAAAAATACTCTGAAAAAAATGAAACGGAAACAAACTAATATTCTCTATTTGCTAATTCTCTGGGTCCTGATCTTCAGCTGTTGCTCGGCATAGTACAGCTAGGCTGATGGCTCTTCAGATCAACAAAGCTTGCGTAATTGTTTTGTACATAGAGGATTTGAGGGACTTTTTCCTTAAGTGCAGATAAAATAGTCAGGGCTTAATTATTTAATTCCTTCTTAGACAGAGCTGGATGGTTTCTTGCATTTACGTCTTTTGGTATCAGCACATAATTGCATGGAGTATTTGGGGCAGGGAGTTGCAGGGAAGACGAAATTGATCTGAAAGGAACCAGTTTCTGGATTGCTGTGTATGATAAGAACAGTAGAGATATTTGTAACAAAATTTGAAAGCCAATTATCTCAGGTGTATTGGTTTGCAAAAAATAGCACAAGTTTAGCGTAATCTACAAATGTATTTGTTTTTAAGCAATATGTTTATTGAATACAATGTAAAATTAGTGATGCCGAGTATATCAACATAATGATTTACTCATTATATACAGTGGTTACACAGATAGTTATGGTAGGCACATATGCACTTATGAAATCTTCAGAAAAAGCTCAGGACCTAAAAGAGTCGCAGAAGTATTGACAAGCTTCAGTAAAATGTGTACAAGGATGTTTATTTCCCAAATCGCTCACTGACAGTATATTATCTGAATATTCTCAAGTAGCACTTAGGATTACATATACTTGATATATATATTTTACTCTGATTGGATAGAAAATGGAATGTTAAAATGTTTTTGTGTAGTGGTACAAATAAGGTTTAGAAAAGCTACTGGATTTCAGGATAAAAAAGCAAAGCAAGCCTCAAAATCTGTTGATGTTGCCCACCATTTTTGTGCATAATAACAAGAAAATCTAAAATTCTGATTTGCTTTTAGGTCTCCTAAAAGAAGTATATTAACACATTTGTCAAGATTTTCTTTCTTAAAGTAAAATGAGGATTTGTACATTCATTACTAATATCAATAAAACAGGCTGGTTTAAAAAAAAAAAAAAAAAAAAAGAAAAAGAAAAAGCCCAGAACAAAAACTATTGGGGAAAAAAAAGGCAAAACAACAGCAAAAAAAGTGATGTGCTTGAATTTGCAGTCTTTTTTTTCATTATGAATGCATAAAACCAAAGTTGCCCAGGTACATCTTAGCTCACTTTCATTGTATTGTAATGCTTATGAATAGCCCTTAATTGCATCTTCACATCCAATTTCCTTCATGTGTGGAACTTTCCACTAGTCTCCCTATGGACAGAGCTCTCTTACAGCAGCCTGTCCCCACCCTGTCGATTAAGCAGATTAAGCAGGTATCTAGAGTGCTGTGAAAATCATCTGTGCCCTGGGAGTCCTCTAAGGAATCATGTCCTCTCCTGTGGATTTCCCTGAATACAGAAAGCTTTACTCTCTGTAGGCTTTTTAATAACACGTCTGAATAGAAAGTTCACGGTGCTCTATATTACAAGAGGGAGTTGAGGTATAAGGGTTTAAATTCCTAACCATCCAGGTATTTTGGGAGATACTGAATTCCTTAGGCATTCTTGATGTATCTATAATATTGTCTGTGTTGAAAATGTGGGTCCCATTTCAGCCACACTTCCAGATTCTACATGCATAGGCTGAATGCCTTCAGCCATTCCTTCAGCTGCAGATGGTAACTGCTTCCCACCTCCTTTAGAGAGCTCCAGCTAGAGTTGTGATAGTGACTTTATTTTTCCCTTTCCCCTTCCAGCTACCACTTCTCCCTCACAAAATGATCCTGCTTTGCAGCAATATTTTCCCTTGCTTATTTTCATCAAACTTTCACATTTCGTTCCAAAATCTGAATTTAATGAAACCTCCCTCATTTTGTATGATGTCTCTTCTCAACAGTATTTCTCACTACCTCATTTTCCCTCCTTTGTAAATCTCTTTTGAGCATAAAAATTACAATGTATCACTTATCTGTGATAAAACACTTAAATCACACTGTAGCATGGTTTGTTTTGTTTGGTTTTTTTCTTTAAAAAAACAAGGCTCAGAGCAGTAACTTGGGGACGCAAATTCCTGTTTTTTTAGTTCTGTCATCACATCATATGATACTGTGCAATGTAGCTGTTCCAGTAAAGAATCATTCCTCCATATCCAGCTACTTAAATGATTAAATCAGTTCTTAACTTCCCTACCTTGCTTTAGTGCTGACTTAATTATTATGAAGCTTAATACTTGAAACATTTTCATTCTTGAATATAAAGCATTCTGAAAGTGGAATTAGTGATATGTTCTTGTCTATTATAAAGGGATTACTCACATGAGACATGCCTCTCTTTTGAGGATGGCAATGCTAAACTTAGCCTTTGACCCTAACTACTGAACTGTACTGCCTGAAGTTATGTTGCTATTGAAGACAGCTATACAGATATATTTCTTATCCCTCTCATTCCGTAAATCATATCACATAATCCACTGTGATATGATTTAAGATTGATTTTCTGGTTTTCTTTCTCTTTCTAAATTACTTGCATAATAGGTGCTGGAGCATTTCAGATAGCAGTAAACATTACCTTGTGCAGCTTCTGCGGTTATGAGCCCAGGTGACATTATTGCTTCTCACATGTTCCACGAATTCCAGGTTATCATTTAATTAACCCTGATAATGTCAAAAGGAAATGCATAAATGTCAAGCTATTTCCAACAATTTTTTTATGGGTGAACCTAGAAGAACTAGTAATAGCTCATATTAAGGTGGTACATGCTGAGAAAAAAATAAAAGTAAAAAAATAGAAACACCACCAAAATCTTTTTTAGTGTAGGGTTTTACTGTTATCTTTTTTTAGCATAACCAATCATAAAAAGATGCATTTTATTCAGCAGTGCAATGACAAAGGACTTGACAAATGAGAACACTGGAAAAGGAAAGAAGCCATAAAAATGTAGGGTTAGAATTTGATGTTGTAGGTATAAATTATGTTTGGATTTACCTATTTCAGTTTATTGAGTCAGTACTGCAATTTTTTTTTGGTGTTGAACAGCTCCAATAGGTCATTTGCAGAATATGTTATAATGCACTATTTGAATGTAGATGGTGTGATCTAAATCCATAATGGGTGTTAGAGAAAATAATTTGTATTAAAAATGTTTGAAAACAGGACATTCTTAACATATGCATACATACATACAACTCTCTTCATATATGCTTAACATCTTGGGTTTGGGTTTTGAACAAGGTCATTATACCTGTATATTACATTCCACAGTACTCACCACAGACACTATTCAGCATAAAGAAGTGTTTTATCATCTAGTCATTAATGAGGGTGATAGAGATAGCATTAACACCTAAAAAGAAACTAACACCAACCACCTCCTCAATGTTTCTCCAAAGCCCCTGCTTTTTGTTTGATGGGCTGACAACTCATGTAGTGACAGGCTATAAACATAATTTATTATGTCCATCATTACCAAGAATGACACATGCTGTGACATAAGAAGCTATTTTAGCTCCAGAGACTTACCATATTAATGGCTTGCTTTTTGTGCATTTCATTTTAACAATAAATTTATTAAAATGTTACCTTAAATATTCTAAATTATCTTTTTAAGATATGAAGTAATAGTATATATGCAGATACTGCCTTATTCTCTGCAGGAATATATTTTTTAAAATATTCCTATTAAGAGGACTTAGGTCCATGGTAGGATTTTTAATATTCTCATAGAGTTTCTTAGAACAGTTATCAAAATTAAACAGTCACCTCTGCACTAGGGAGAGTAAATAGAAATGCAGTGGAAAGCTGTTTTTTCTCCTCTAAGACACTTTTAAAAAAAATGTGTTATAGAATGGCTTTTCCGTGCCTGAGGCAAGCTGAAAAATCTTGATGCCCTACAAAATTAACATTGAGCATTTTTTATTCCCTTAGTACTCAGCAGCTCTAAGTGAAGCTATGTCTGTTGTGGCATAGAGAAGCTAGCCCTTCTTTTCCTATAGACTTTGGTTTATTCTGAACTGATTTTGATAAAAGATGTTTTTATTCCCTGTGTAAGGGTAAACAATGCAAGTAGCTTCAAACATAAGGGTTCTTAATAGCCAACAACTCTCTCTGATTTAATTCAGTTTTTATTTCATAAAAACTTTTGAAAAGAGGCCAAAGCGAACCCAAGTGAATACAAACATTTTTATTATTATTTTGGTAAGTGGTCTCTGTGTGATGGTAGCTCTTTTGAAATATTCGCTTGGTATAAAAAGTCATGTTGAAATGTCTGTAAATCATTACCAGTTAATTAGGAAAGCTAAAAATAACCAGCAGATTATTTGATCATTCCACATTTCATTTTCTATGTGAGCATGCTAGCAATTCTGATTAAAAAGTTTCCACTGCAGATTTCTGCATTTTCCACATATAATCTTGTGAAGATTAGTTTCATGAATGCTGTAAGCAAAACTCCTGGTATGTTGAGTAAAATTAATACTGCATTCATAATTGTAAACATCGTGATCCTGAAATTTCATGATGAGTATGGTTCTAATCTACCTGGGGCACAGAAACATATCACATGTAATAAATGTGTGATCAAAACAGATTATCATCAACATATTCTGTAAGAGGTACCAGTCAAACAAATTACAAACAAATTAAAAAAATAATTTGAAGACCAAAAGATTCAGGAGGATAATATAATATAGTCTTTGAGTAAGAAAAGGTGGAAAACAGGAAAATAAAAACAAAAATTATCCTCTTCTCAATTATTTTCAACACATTTATGTACAAGTGTAATACTGTGTTAGTGAGAAGTGATCTTTGAGTGGTATCCTGAGAAATATTTTGCAGTACCCTGTCCTACATTAAGTATTTTTTCTTTAAACTGCAAAAGTTAATCCTTGTGTTCTTTATGAGTTTTAAACCCTTCATTTAGAGTATGAGCATCCCCTCCTCACCTCAAAATATTATGGGCAAGTTCTTAAACTGCACACTTTCTTTTCCTCACAGTAATAGTAATTCTTTGTTGCGATACCATTCCTACAAAGCATTGTTTTTCTGAAAGTATCAATTTTTATCTTACTGCCTAAAAATGTCCCAAATAAATCTAAAGAAGTGGAAAATATTACTATTCTTGTCTGCTTTTGCAGTCTTCCTTTTGAAAAACCCACACTGTATTCCTGAATATATTTCAGGCCTTTGTCCTGCTTTTGCAACATTGCTCTGAGCTAAAAGAGGAATAAATATCAACTTTAAGTGTGAGCACTAGACCAACACATAATTCTATTTTTACGTTCTTTTCAAAGGAAGAAACAAATCCTCAGGACCTGTAGAAATGAGGCCACTGTGTTTGCATCTGGCCTACATGGTGGGGCTTTGTTTGTTTGCTTTTATAAAGCCCTGCCTTTGTACAGCAAATGATCCTGCATATGGGAACCTGTTGGTACTTCCATTACGTGATTAAAGAAAAATATTAATCCATGGTAAAGCAGTTCTCAAGAGATTGTCTCCATGCTTGTAAGGTTGTCATTCTTCCTTTCTGCATTTATTGTCATGAGATCAAAATACATCAGACACTATTTATGTATTTGAAGAAAATTCTTTATTTCCAAATGATTGACTGAGTATTTTTTTTTATATTATAATATTTATTGTTATATATGAAATTATTTTACACTTTTGTGGGGTTTTTGTGAAAATACAGCACATCCTATACTTATCTGTACTTTTTCATAACAAATCAGAGAACAGAAAGCTAAGATTTTGAGCTGGAGGCCTAGAAATTGCGGTAACCTTTTATAATTCCTCATAAGTGTCATAAGACAAAGGTCCTTTCACACTATAATGTAAACTTAGCTGTCTTATTCTGCATAGGGCCCACTGATTTTGATATACTATGGCCATTTTATTTTGGTCTTTATTTGCACTGGGGGAAATATTACCCATCTTTTGTAAGACTGATATATATAAAAATGAAGTGCTATGTTTTCCAGTTCAAGAGACTTAAGAATACAATTGAGATACACACGTAAAATTTTCTACATCTTTAAAATACTTCTTCATATTTATGACTGTAATCTCATTATGAAGTAAAGAATAAAAAGCGTACGTTAAGAAACCTGATTAAAATTTTCACTTGAAGATGTATAGGACATTGTGACAGAAATTACCACACCTATTTTAGTATGAGTAGTCTAACTAATACTTCTGAAGGGGTATATAAAAATTAGATGTTAAAGACAGAAAAAATTGGATCATTAAATCTGAAATAGTTGTACTATTAGTTTACACGGAAAATTTGGCTTTGTGGTTTCATTGCTGACAGTTATAATCAGCTAGATAAGGGAGAGAGTCCAAATAGGAATGAGTCCAAGTAGGACTTAAGATATTATGAAGTGAGCAGTAAACTTGCATGTATTTTTCCTGGCTACCTATATATATATCATTTATTATTATCTATTGCTCTGTTATGGTATTATCTGAGTAAACACTTCCTCCTTACCTTATGGTACTGTAGAATTCAAGTGAAGTTTGAAATATATTACCTCACACTATTTCAGTGCTTGATTTTACAGTATGAAAAAATAGTCACCAGTGGCTCTTGGGTGCACTGGGGTGAATGTCTCAGGAGCTGTTCTGCTGCAATCAGAACTACAAATTGCAGCTGGCCTACAGGGCCAGGAGCTAGGAGATGAAGGGGTGTTAAGAGAATCGTTCTTTCACCTTCTTGTTTTGCCCTTACTACTGCAAGACTGGATGAAGAAGAACTGTAAGGGAGTTCCATAAAGTCCAACATTTTTTTCCAGCCTATGTGAAAATTGTAATTCTTTTCCTCTGTTTTTTACTTTTGCAGGGGAGGTTTCTGCTATTGAATCTAGCCTGTCATACTCTTCAAGACATTATTTTCTTCCCTGTAGGTCATAGCACCAGGCAGCTCAGGCCAGCCCTAAGTTATTGAGAAAGATTTTGTGTTTAAATTAAAAGCAGAATCAGCCCTGAGGACTGTTGATCTAAAACTGCAGCAACGTAGCTGCTCTTATTGGCAAAACCACCAAAGATGTGCAAATAAGCAAATACGATGGCAAAGGGCCTGAAGTTTAACAAGTGCCCGACAGTTTTACTAATGCCTGATTGCTTGGATGTTAGAAACGACTGTCGTGCCAGAAAAGCCTAGAGAAGAAACAGAAGCCAACATTATGGCTTGTTTGTTCTCGCCAGGAAGAATGGCTGTTATTATTAACTGACATGGCAATCACAAGACACTGAGAGTTTAGATTTTAAAGATATGAGGCAATTCTTTCAAGATCAGCTACCTAGGAATCTAGTTCCTATTAATTCTTCTTGCAAAATAACCTGTAAACTCAATAGTTAGCTGACAGTTGGGGAGAGAAAGAATAGCAAACTAAATAAAAAGCAGCATAAAGCAGGTGTGGGAACAAATATGGCAGTAAATTTCACACAGAACGACACAGAATGGTTGAAGTTGGAAGGTGGAAAACAGCTAGAGCAGATTGCACAGGGCCATGCCCAGTCGGATGCTAAATATCTCCAAGGATGGAGACTTCACAACCTCTCTGGGCAACCTGCTCCAGTGTTTGATCACCCCCACAGTATTTTTTTTTTTCTTATGTTTAAATAGAATGCCTTGTCTTTCAGTTTGTGCCCATTGCTCCTTTTTCTGTCATGGGACACCACTGAGAAGAGTCTGGTTCCACCTTCTTTATTCTTTTCCATCAGGTTTTCAAACGCATTGATAAGATTCCCCCTGAGCCTTCTCATTTGCAGGCTGAATAGCCCCAGCTCTCTCAGTCTTTCCTCAAATGATTCTCCAGTCACTTCACCTTTGTGGCCCTTCACTGGACTCACTCTGGTAAATCCATGGGGAGCCTAGACCTGGACTCCAGATGTGTCTCACCAGGGCAGAGCAGAAAAGAACAGTCACGTCCCTCGACCTGCTGTCAGTGCTCTGCTGTATTGGGTTTGCATGGCGAGGTTTTGGGGGGGGGCGGGGGGGGGGGCTGCAGGGGTGGCTTCTGTGAGAAGGCACCAGAAGCTGCCCCCATGTTGGACGCAGCCAGTTTCAGCCAGCTCCAAAACAGACTTGCTGCTGGCCAAAGCTGAGCCAGTCGGTGACATTGGTAGCACCACTGTGATATTTAAGAAAGGGTAAAAAACACTGCAGAGCAGCTATGAGAGAGGCGTGAGAAAATGTGAGAGAAACAGCCCTGAAGACACCAAGAACAGTGAAGAAGGAGGGGGAGGAGGTGCACAAGGCACCAGAGCAGATTTCCCTGCAGCCTGTGGTGAAGACCATGGTGACACAGGTTGTCCCCTTGCAGCCCATGGAGGACCATAGTGGAGCAGCTATCCACATTGCAGCCCATGGAGGACCCCATGCTGGAGCAGGTATGTATGCCCTGAAGGAAGTTGCAGCCCATGGAGAGGAGCCCATACAGAAGCAGGTTTGCTGGCAGGACTTGTGAACCCGTGGGGGACCCATGCTGGAGCAGTCCATTCCTGAAGGACTGTACCCCATGGAAAGGACCCATGCTGGAGCAGTTCTTGAAGAACTGCAGCCCCTGGGAAGGACCCACATTGGTGAAGTTCCCTAAGGACTGTATCCTGTAGGAGGGACCCACACTGGAGCAGGAGAAAAGTGTGAGGAAGAAGGAGCAGCAGAGAAAAAGCTTCATGGACTGACCACAACCCCTGTTCCCCATTCCCTTGCGCCGCTTGGGGGAAGGAGGTAGAAGACTTAGGAGTGAGGCTGAGCCTGGGAAGAAGGGAGGGGTGGAGGGATGGTGTTTTAAGTTTTATTTCTTACTATCCTACTTTGTTACAATTAATTTGCAGTAAATTAAATTAATTTTCCCAAGCTGAGCCTATGTTGCCTGTGACGGAAATCACTCAGTGATTTCCCTGTCCTTATCTTGACCCATGAGCTTTTTCATTTCCCCCTGTATTTCCTCCCCCTGTCCTGTTGAGAAAGGGGAGTGATAGAACAGCTTGGTGGGCACCTGGCAGCCAGCCAAGGTCAACCCACCACATCTGCCTAATGCAGCCATTGGCCACCTTTGCAACAAGGGCACGTGGTCAGCTTGATGGACATCAGGACCCTCAGATCCCTATCTGCCAAGGTGCTTTCCAACTGGTCATCCCCCAGTGTGTACTGGTGCCTGGATTATTCCTCCCCAAGTGCAGGACTTGGCATTCCCCTTTGCTGTATGGGTTGAGGTTCTTTTCAGCCCATTTCTCCAGCTTGTCAAGATCCTTCTGAATGGCAGCACATCCATCTGGTCTACAATACACTCCTCCCAATTTTGTATCACCTTCACTCTTGCTGAGGTTGTGCTCTGTCCCATCGTCCAGGTCATTAGTGAAGATATTAAACAGTATGGGCCTCAGTACTGGCCTCTGGGGTACTCCACTAGAGACTAGCATCCAGTGGGACTTTTGCCACTGATCACAGTCCTCTGAGCCCAGCAGTTCAGCCTGTTTTCAATCCACCTCCCTTTCCACTTATCTAGACCTTATTTCATTACTTTGTCTATCCGGATGTTATGGGAGACAGTATCAAAAGCCTTACTAAAGTCAAGATAAACAACATGCACTGCTCTCCCCTCATCCACCACGTCAGTCATCTCATTGTAGACAGCTGTCAGGTTGGTCATCATTTGTTGTATTTTATTAGTAGTAGCGACCAGCATTTGTCTGAAAGAAGATTTTACATTTGTACATTGCATTTGAAAGACCAATTTCCCTTTAAAAGAAAAAGATGAAATCTTAGCAGACCAGCTCAAAGCAGAATGAGCAGCAAAGGTGAAGGCAAAGACCTAGAATCAAAAGATAAAGGGATACAAGCAGTGGCCATAGCTACAGCAGAAGTAAAAAGAGACAACTCTGAAGAATTAGGCCAAAGCTATAAATTACTCAAAGCTCTAAGACCACAAAATTAAGAGCCTGAACATGACATACTCTGTTTGGAAGTGCTGGTGAAAGTATGAGAAAAAGCCAAATCTGATCAAAACAGCAGTCAGAGAGTGGCTTTGCTGGTGGCATTTTTAACAGACTGAAAGAAGGGAAGACGTATCAGGGAGTTCAGCTACAAAGAGACTATAACAATCAGGAGCAAAAAGATAAAAAGTGCTTGGAGAGAGTTTTGGTTTTGGAGTGGACAAACAAGCAGCTTATGGGGTTGTGGAAGGAAAAAAGACAAGATCTAACAAATGGTGGTGAACTGGGAGATAGAAAAGAAGATGAAAGTAATACAAAGGACTGCATGGCTGGAAGGCTTTGTGAGGTTGGGGTTAAGGACAGATGAGAAGGCAGAGGAATGCATTAGGACAATTTTAGTTGCAAAAAAACTGATCACTTACATTGTCTTTGAGGACATTGGAAAGACATTGTCTTTCAGGAATAATCTACAGAAATATCTAATATATTTGCTGGAACACTGTCTTTCAGTTTACAGATATTCTAATGCTCTAAATCCTGATAATTTTTTCTTCACAATGTACACATCATTACCCACTTCTTATTTTTAAACTATATAGCTTTTCTGTCTAACATTGTAAAATATAGTGTTTTACTGAGAACATATTAGAAATTATTTCATTTTATCATATATGACTTAGCAAACAGGTCACATTATGTCAACACAATATTCAAATAAACCTCATAACAGGTATTATATATAATGTCAATCTGTTTTCTAAATTCAGCATATTGGTTGTTAAACATCCTTTGATGCATCAAGGATTTTTATCCTTGGCAATTTTAGAAGAGTATCATTTTCTAAATTGAATAAATAGCTACAGGTTTGACAGAGAATGAAGGTTTTATAAACTATAATGCAATTCAAAAAATGTGCTGTTATTTCAGATTCCATTTATCTGGGAAACTGGGAAAAACAACAGCAAAGGAAAACCTAATACAGACTCACCAGAGCTAAACTTTACAGGTGTTGTAGTGAACATGCTTTTTGATAAGTAGTGTTAACACTTACATCTTCAGCTGCTGATTACATTTGGGGATTGATCTGTTGTACTTGTCTAAACTCACATTCACATATTATTGGATGTATGTACTATTCATTTCATATATGTTTGGTAACACAGGACTTAGTTTTCTGCTTTGGTACTAACCCAAAGTATGACCTGCTTACTACTGACTTCTTACTCCTTTCTTGGAATACAAGTTATTATTTTCCCTAATACATTACTTCCTGAGGCCTAATGAAAAAGAAGCTGAATGATATCCTACAGTAGGAAAGGAAATATCCATTTCTTTGCTAACCACTCCCTCATAAGCAGGCAGACAGGATGGATTCCCAAAGCTTGTCTATTTTCAACACCTCTTGATTTTGTTGAGTATATTAATTTTCATGTTTGTGTATTTGCAAAGAATGACCAGTTAAGCCATATTGTTCCTTCACCAGCTATAAAAATGGGGTTTGTTATAATTTTATGGTGTGTATGAAGTTGGCTTTACTAACTATTCTTCTAATTATTCCTTTGAAACATTTACTCTAACCTAAGAGATTTTTGAAAAATACCAAGGAGTTTATTATATAACCATAGAATCATAGAACAGCCCAGGTTGGAAGGAACTTCAAAAGATCATCTGGTCCAACATTTTATGGGAAATGTAGCCTAGGTGAGATTATCTAGCACCCTGTCCAACTGTATCTTGAAAACCTCCAGTGATGGGGACTCTACCACATCCCTGAGGAGGTTGTTCCAGCGATTGATCGTTCTCACTGCAAAAAAATTATTTCTTATACTGAGATGAAACTTCTCCAGGTACAACTTGTACCCATTGGCCTTTGTCTTCTCCATGTGGCTCCTTCGGAAGAGAGAGCCTCTGTCCTCTTTGTAGCCACCCTTTAAGTACTTGAATACTGTGATGAGGTCCCCCTGAGCTGTCTTTTCTCCCTAATTTCTTCAGTCTTTCTTCATAGCACAGGTTCTCCAGCCCTTTCATCATCTTTGTGGCCTTCTTTTGGACCATCTCCAGTCTGTCTGCATCTTATTTGAATTGTGGGGACCAGAGCTGGACACAGTACTACAGGTGCAGCCTGACAAGTGCTGAGTAGAGTGGGATATGTTATGCGACAGTCATTTTCATTTATATGAAACAGAGAGACTTACACATCTAATTTCTCATGGTTTCCCAGAAAGTTTATCATACCTCAAATTTTAACAGTCAAGTAGAGAAAACCATTTGGAAAGCTATGTGTACATATATAGGTCTATACATTTTATTTAAAAAATAAGAAAAAAAAGAAAATATAGAAAAAACGAAAATGCTTTTGTTATAAAGTTGCTAGCAAAAGTTGGTTAAAATAAAAATAATCATTACTTCTCAACATTATTTCCATTTCAAAAAATTTATATCAATTTCTGTTTTCACAGAAAGGACAAACAAGAGTTTTGCAAATTTTAACAGGAACTTTTATCAAAAGGGTTTTACTGAAAAAGTAATGGAAGTTTAGCAAAATGCATGTGACAAAATTCAGTTGAACAAAGGGATGATACAGGATTTGAGATAGTTATTAATAGGCATATCAGAGTCATGTTTTTAAGATATAAGAATCACAAAGAGCCTATATAAATCATACTGTGCAGTTACAGACCAAAAAGACAGTTGCTCTTCTGAATAATTTAAAAGATAAGGAATCGGTTTCTTAAATAAATAGAATAAACCCATTATAGAGGAGAAGTATTTGCATCAACAGTGGTAGAACTGTATACAGAATCAAAATATAGTGTGCATCTTGTTACATTGTTCTAGGCAAAGAAGAGAAACGTGAAGAAAGATTGCTTCAAGTTTGGTGCTTAAAATATGTAGGGATTGCCTAGACTGTATCTGAGATGAGGTTATGTCTACATAGGCTTTAAAAACACCACCATTTTTTATTATGTGAGATAAATGCTGATGCTGTCATCTTTCTTACACAGGAGGAAGAAAGAAGCAACATTTGTTTCTGCTGCAGCACGAGGAGACATGATATGGGAATGTTTATTGAAGCAGCACAGTAAGGCAGAAAATAGATGACACAGGAAAATGATTTTTTAAGAACCAGTAAAAACAGTGCAATGGAGGATATAAGCAGTGTTGTCCCGAGAATGATATGAATGTTGAAGATGCCTAGGTGAAATAAAAGGGCAGGGGTTTTGGGGTCTTGGGAGCAAGGGCAGAAATGGGACTTCTTTAAGGATGTTCCTTTTGCTAAGAATTTCTGTGAACATGCAAGACAACAAAGCACACTGAGATGAAGTCACAAAAGATATTTTTTTCCCCTGGGGAAGCAATGTAAATGATTTCTCACAGCATAGAATAGCTATATGGGCTAAACAGTGATGCTATCATATTGCTAGCTAATGCAGCGGGCATTAGGTAGCAACCTGTGCAAACATTTAGGCCTCCCAAAAGAGTAGTCAGTTTATTTTCTCATACAGTATTCATACATGTACATACATTCATACATTACTACAGATACCTAGATTCCCTTAGAGCAACATTTTTTCAGCCACTTAATAGTGGTATTCGGCAGGTTCTGATAAAAATGTATTCTTATAACCAACTGTCATCAATTTGTAATAGCTTTCTTTCTGAAAGTATTTTCAGAAAACGTGCTTGTCCTTTCCATTACTCATTCTGATGTGAAGATGATACACCCTTTTTTAGTGTGAGAAACATAGGTGGGGAAAAAATTGGGGACAGCTGGAGATGGATACCTTCAGTTTTGAAAGGCCCATCAGAGGCAGTTTGCAGGGCCTCTTCAGACTTCATAAATCAGATTCTGGTTAAGGATTTAATTTCATCTTATAATGAAAGTAAACAGCAACAGGCACAACTTTTGAAAATACTGTACTCAAAAGGCAGATCATCCATTTTATTTCCAAGATCTTGAATCACTGATGCTTGGAAACACACTAGATTTTGCATTGATAAGTCCCGCTTTTTCTCAGGAAAACCTATCTACTAGCAACTTGAAAATGGGGTAAGGAAAGCTCTTAATTTTTCCAGTTTTCTTTGAAAGTTTCCTCTCTTTATCGTCTTCTTACTGAATTCTGATTTCCAACTTAGTGGTTTTAAGTTCAATGAAGTTACCTCCAATGTACGTCAGTAAAGGTAAAGGTAACAAAGGAGTTTTTTTAGTATATTGCAGAATTTGTGCATAATTCTGACAGAAAATTAACCCTACTTTATTTCATTTGAATTAAAATTCTGCTCTCAAGAAATGTCTTGCCAAACCAGCAAAACACGTATGTAATCCTATTAGCAAAGCACTTTACATATGCTTAAATTTAGGTAGCAAGGCCTTTATACAGAAAATTTTAGCTACAATTTTCTGATTGATGTTGTTCATCAGGTGAAAAATGGACAATTAAAAGAAAAAAAATTAAAACATAATGAGAAAGAATAATGCTTTCAATTGCTATTAATGTACACAGGTTTTATTTCCACTACTTCAAATTATGTATTTTCTTTATTAATAATGGAGAGTTTACAGGAATCTATGTTTCCAGATCTTTCAAAATTCTGCATCTTATGGAATCTCCATGCTTTAGGGACAAATAGAAGTAAAAATAGCAGGTCATCATCAACTCTTTCCAAGTAATTTACTGATAGGAAATGCTTAAAAAGTGAATAGATTCAACTAGTGACTAGTTTATGACTGTCTGAAAAGTGTATATGTTGATCAGCTTTCATTACAAATTATAAGAATGAAAACTATCTACTAGGATTCTAAAGAGGGGGCAACAGAGAGGGAGGAAAGTATGTTCTTGAAGTAAAAAATGCTGTGTGTGAATGCAGTGAGAAGGTAGGGCAGGGCAGGGAAAGGAAGGGAAGAACTACAAATATGTTTTTTCTGTTAATTCTTTTTTTTTTTTTTTTTTTTTCCAAAACAAGCTATCAGTATCCAGTAAATAAAATATGTAAGACTGGAATTGTTTTGCTTTTTAATACAACTTTATAGAATTTTGTTTGATAGACACACTGAATTCTTCTGGGGTGTTGATATTTCTAAGATTGATAGGCTGACTAATTTTGAGCAATAGTTCCTCTCTTCTAGGGCTATTTAACTTCTCTTGAGGGCTTTCTATTCTCACTTTAAATATTTTATGTTCAGACTCTTTAATGAATACAATTTCAGTGATGTGTTGTGTTTCATGCTGAACCAATGAATATCGTAAGTAAAACCACTCAGTCATGCTGATCTATTACACTGTTGGTTTTAAAAAATCTCTCTCTCAGTGCATCCTAACAATTTTTCTGTGAAAGCAAGCAAACCATTAGATAACTTAACACTTATGAAATGAGAGAAAGAAAAAAAAAATCTGCAAAAATGTATTGATTGGTAGTGATGATGAAAATTTGTACAGAATCATCTTGTCACTTAATTAAAAAAAGAAAAAGAAAAGCAAAAACCTATCCTTGCTTTAAAAACAACTAATCCTCTCCATCAAATGATTAGATATGATATATTGAATTATAAACTACGATACTAGAATGGTACGATTTCAGCAGTTTCTTATATGGGGTTATTGTGTCATAGGCCTTGGAAATTCTTGGGTAAAATTATCATACCAGTTTTACTTTGGACCCCAGTGCATTATCTTATTTATATGTAAAAAACTAGAGGTGAAACACACACAAATACAAAGGATCTGTAAAGGCTTTCCATGCAACTTAAGCCTGCTAATAATGATTCATAGATGGAGTTAGTAGTGGAACAAGAGTGTGGGAGGATGGAAAGTTATTCATAACACCAGAGACAGATTCACTCATAACCCCTTAATAAACTGAATATCATGTAGACATGCCTGAGCCGGGCAAATGAAAACTGCAGTAACAACTCTTCCTCTGATTAGCCTATGCAAATGAAAAGGTGAAGTTACATTCATATTCTAGCAGAGTCACAGACTGGTTTTTCATCTGAGCATTTGGTTGGGCAGCACCTGTGTGCTGTGATTGGGCAAATTTTTATAATCCTCTAAAGAATATTACAGAAGGTGTTGGATGAACTGCCTGCAAGGAGGAGAATTTAAATCCCTAGGTAATATTTGCTTCATTCAAGGATTCTGGGGAAATCCTTTGTATTTTTAAGTCCATAACAAGAATTCGTGTTAACATGAGCCTATAATGAATGGAAAACTTATTTACTTGTAGAATAATTTCAATAAATATTAATTATGTTCTATCTTTTTTAGAGTAAATCAAGTTTAGCACTTTTATACAATACCCTAATAACATTCATTTTTTGACCCAAGTTTTTCTAAGGCAGGCTTACCCACAGACATGCTTCTTGGAGTCCCTTGATTTATGAAAGGAATGGGCAAAAACCTGAAGAGTTGGGGAAATGGAACTAATCATGTGGGTCTATCTAACCATATCACCATGTGTTTGCATAGTTTAATCCTATGACAGCAATGGCAATAAAATTAATTTCAGACATTGTAATTAATCAGAAGCCCATTAATATAATATTTCATAAACAGATGCTTAATATTCTCACTTCAGAATGCTATCCGCTTACAAAGAAAGTGCACTTAATAATAATGTACTTAAAAATAAGTAGCATACTTACCTATTTCTCAAATGTGCAATGTCCCAGCTATGTTATACAGCAGTATAAAACAGAGAAGCAAATTGATCTCATATTGATGTTGTCAGATGCAGGCAGCACGGAACCTGAAATCCGGAAATCCATCTTTCTTTACAAGCAAATACAAATATTTAGTGAGCATTTCAAATGCAGACAGGATAAGACAATGCTAAAATATTCTATTAATGACACAATTGTGTCCGTGCTCAGAAATTTGAAACTATTTATTGCATGATACGTATGTGTTCCATATGTAAAGACTTAAAGTCAATATTAGCAAAGTCATTCTGTTGCAATTACTTTGCATTAGCTCTCTTGCTTGTTATATCCCAAATCGGCGATGTAGTTAGCTACCCAACAGAAGGAGAATCTAACATTGTACTGTTGTACAACATGTTCCAAAAGCCAAGGCAATTCTAGACTATGATTAAAATGTGGGCTAATTGCTCATTTCATAATTTTATATCTTGATTTTCATAACTAATGGTTTAACTTATTAGCATACTAGGAACACCCCCATTGCATAGGTAAAATAATCATTACTATCTGGACATAATTAGCGGCATAGTACTGACAGTAGTGCCATTTACAACTACTGTAATAATATTTTACAAGTTCATTTTGCTCCATTATGCACTAGAATAATTGCTTTTACAGATGTAGTAAGTTCATTTAAAAAGGATATTTAACAGTGACACAGCTTCACTTAACGTATGCTAACATGGTTTTGTTCACTTCTTATGAATACTAGTTAAAGGATATGAACTGATAGGAACTGTTACTGTTTCTTTCAGTATGTATAGTTGTTTTCAAAATGTATTTTAGTATGTATTTAAATCTGTTATGATATGTGTATGCAATACCATACTCAGTTGCTGATATTTTTTTTTTCTAGCCTTGTCAGGCACACTTAAATCAGCCTAATTGCTCAGTGAACATCATCTTTTACCCTCAATTCATTTTAACGCACTTTTAATAAAGACAGACATTTTATTAAAAAACAACCTCATGGAATATATGAAGGACGAGAAACACTGCCTATATGAAATTTCCACTATAAATGCATGAACATTTTTTAAAATTGCTTTAGCATCTGTGGGTTCTTACATATTAGTTTTATTATAAAAGTGAATTAGAAAATAAGAGACATAGGATTGGCAGCATTCCAGCGTGACCTATACTGGTATAGTACTATAAATTGTAACACTGGTTCAAGGTCGTTAGTCAAGTCACTTGCTTGCCATTTAAGACCAAGCAACAAATATGGTTTTGAAAAAGGATTCAGAACTTTTTCCTTTATTGTTTTTGTTTAATTTTAGGAGAAGTCAGCCATGTTAGTCACAGATTTCAGGAAAGTAAAGTAGGCCTCTTTCCATTAAAAATATTTCCAACACCATTAATTCTTTTTTGGAAAAGGGCTAGAAAAGTGAATTCCTCTTAAATTTTTCTGTAGAATTGGCTTGAGTACTCATAAATAGAAGAGAGGAAAGCAGAAATAATAGTATTTGCAGGACTTACCTTTAAGGTCTTAATTTCTCTTGATAGAGTTAGGCAGAGATACTGGCAAATGAATTTTCTTATTTTGGTCTACTGCTACCAAGTAATCTGTGTGTAATGCTTTATGAGAAGAGTAATGACTGTAAAGCTATCAAAATACTGATACACACACATGCACATACACAGATATTTCTAATAGTTTTGGAAATACTTGAATATTAAAATAGAGTCTTCAGAGATGTTTCCGATTTTCCTTATTTTCTGAAACTCTGAAGACATTCTGTCATCTTTTCTATTTTGGCTCATTTTCATACATGTGAAGAGAAGGTTTTACAGAGACTTTTTTCCCATCTTCCATATTTATATTACATGAAGACTGGGCAACAGCAAGCAGATACAGAAGACTAAATGCCTTGGGATGGTGAAGACATGGAAATTTGGTATGCTTAAATGAAATATTTGTCAGAGAATAGAAATAATGAAATAGGTAAAAAGACAGTCCTTTTTATACAGTTTGTAAAAGGAGAACCAACACAATAGAATGCATACTTCTTCATGAATGCTAGATTTTTAAATAATTAGGTGGGGAAGCTTGGATGTTTACTCCCAAATGAAGACATTGACATAGTAGGCTGTCCTGGTTTCGGCTGGGATAGAGTTAATTTTCTTCCTAGTAGCTGGTATAGTGCTGTGTTTTGGATTTCAGTATGAGAATAATATTAATAACACACTGATGTTTTAGTTGTTGCTAAGTAATGCTTACACTGGTCAAGGACTTTTCAGCTTCCCGTGCTCTGCCAGGTGCACAAGAAGCTGGGAGGGGGCACAGCCAGGACAGCTGACCCAAGCTGGCCAAAGGGCTATTCCATGCCATATGACGTCATGCTCAGTATGTAAACTGGGGGGAGTTGCCCGGGGAGCAGCGATCGCTGCTCGGGGACTGGCTGGGCGTTGGTCAGTGAGTGGTGAGTGGTTGCATCACTTGTTTTTTTCCTTCTGGGTTTTGTTCCTCTCTCGTTCTCTTGTTGTTTTCCTTCTCATTACAAATTATTATTATTATTATTATTATTATTATTATTATTATTATTATTATTATTATTATTATTTTGTTCTAATTGTTAAACTGTTCTTATCTCAACCCACAAGTTTTCTTACTTTTTCTCTTCTGATTCTCTCCCTGATCCCACTGTGGGGGGGAGGGTGAGCAAGCGGCTGTGTGGTACTTCATTACCGACTGAAGCTAAACCACGACATAGGCATATTGGAAACTTGGTGGAATACTGTCAGTCAGTGTGACACTGGAACATCACGATGACAATATCAGCCATAGTGGTGATGGAAGAGTATTTATTAAGTGTCAGGAGATCTTAAAATCAAATCATACTAATGAACTACTTATCTAAATAGGTATCATACCCTGTATGAAATGAAATTACAGACATAAATAGAAAAAATGTAGTATTTTATCTGTATTACTGATTACACACCTAGGATGGTGATACTGCCTGGGTATTTACTAGGCTACAACAGAGACTACATAAGAATGAGAGAGCTTCTTAAGAAGCAGATGAGAAAATTAGACTCTTACTGGCATCATGGAGACTACTGTAGAATGCCATATTGGAAACACAGGGCAAACAACACACCTATACAGAAAGTTTTCAGAGAGGAGAGGAGGGAATGGAAGGAAAAGAGATGCTATTACATACAAGAAGTGTTCCTTCAGAAAACTAAGCTCAAGTCCAAATGAAAAAATGAAAAATGAAACAAAAGGACGAGAAACACTGCCAGATTAAGTGTAAAAACAATGCTTTAAAGGAGGCAAAAAAGAGTTTGAGGAACAGCTAACTAAAGAAAAAAATCTATTAATAAATCTTTGTTAAACAAGTCAGTAGCAGGAAGCCTTCCAGCAGTCTGTAGTACTTATTGACGATTAAGGTATAAAAAAACCACTCAGAGGAGATAAAAGTACTACACAGAAGCAAAATGAACCCTTTGCATTAGCATTCACAAAGAAACTGAGAAGATTCCCATGCTTGAATTTTTCTTGGTGGGCAGCTTGTCAGGGGATCTGTCTGAAATAGAAGTCATGGAAGAGATTGTGGTTCAAACAGAATGAATGCTAGCACACATCAGGACTGAATGGTATTTATTCAAGGCTTCCAAGCGGAGTCACAGCAGTTTTGTGTCATCTCCTCCTTAAAAATTCCTTAACACAAGTGGAAAGTGGCAAATGTGATTTGCCACTTTTTTAGAAAAGTTTCAGGGAAGACATGAGCAGCACTGCACATTCATACTGGCTAAATTAGTAAAACTATAGTAAATGACAGAATTAATGGCACTCAGGTAAATGTGATCTACTTCTGGAGAACCAACTCTTTTTTGTAAAGCTTCACAAAACTTCCAGTTTTCTGAGGAAGTGAAAGAACAAGTGATCTTGTTTAGTTGAACTTCTTAAAGATTTTCAGTAAAGTTGGTCACAGAACCATGTAACAAAACTGAGGAGCCAAAGTGTAAGAGCTAAAGTTCACATGTGGATTTGCAAAGTTTGCTGCTAAAGCAAAGCTATTTTTGGCAGTAGAGGTGAAGGTCACTTGTAAAAAACAGTGGAATTTCTTTGAGTCTGAGTGACAGGGCAATAAAATGGCCAATGAAATTCAGTACAAGTAATGCATGTGAGGGAAAAACAATCCTAACTTGCATACAGAATGGTAGGTCCTGAGATGATCGTTTCTATTAAGACATGAGACCTTGGAGTCACAATAATTTTATAGGAAAGTCTGTTGGGATGAGGGAAGTAGGAATAGGAGTGGAAGAAAATGTCTGAGGGGGGGAGGGGGGGGGGAGATTTCCAGGTTTTAGAAAACAGTAAAGTAATTAAATGAATTGCCCACACTTGGAAAGATGAAATTCATTTTACCCACATAAAGCTGGAGTAATCTGTAGCAGGCATATAGCAACCAATTTCTCGCTTATGTATTGTACAGTGAGTGTGCAGAAGACCCTTAATTCAGTGCCAGAAGACAGGACCCTAGCACACTTACTGTTGTTTCTACATCAGGCTGTAGACAGGCTAAATACACACTCATTTTTCCCATTTTATTTTTTAGAATTGCTCATGCTGCATACTCACTAGTGAAACAGTATGGTAGTTCCCTTAACTTCTTCCTTGAAAGCTAATATTGAATATTTTATTGTGTTGGTTACTGTTTCAGAACATAAATGTGCTTTAAAAGCAAGTGATGTGGGAGGGCTTTCATGTGTTACAGTGAATTTCATGTGTTACATGAATTTTATGTGTTACAGTGAATTTCAAGCCTTGATACAGACAAATCACGTCATCTTGTAAATCACATAATTGCCACAGGGAGGATGGCCATTTGCTGTGAAAAGCACTCAGAGTTTGCTGCTGGTAGATCTAGAGCTGTATTTACTGACTACGGTGACCAGTGTAACTTTTTAAAACTTCTCCTTTCCTATTCTCTTCACCAACATTGTTTTAAACCACCCAATTAAGAGACTTAGCTAGACTTCAGAATCTCTTTCTCAACTTTACAACTTTATGACTCTATGTGTCTATAACTTGGTCAGAAACAGTTGAGCCAGCAAAAATCTTTTGAGAAGGACCAAGGTAGTACTTTAGATTTTCGTCTGCAAAATCTTTACCTCAGGGGAGAATTAAGAAAAAAAAATTCTTTAGAGTGCAGTGATACTTCTGTAACCTTCACCACTAGGAACAGGACAGGCAGAGATAGGTCTTCGTTCTCTTTCAGAAGAGTGGAAGTCTTATCCTGCCAAATCTTCTATTAATAAAAAAGGACTGTAGAACTGCTAAAGATAGGTATTTAATTTCTTTTTGAGAAATTGCCTATATCCAGAGTAGCCTTCTGGACTACTAACAGTGTCACCTCAAGGGTAAGATGAAAATCTGAGGCTTAAAGTTTTTCCAAGAAAAAGAGTCAGATGCAATGGAAGCCTGGCCCTTGCTTGTAATAAATGAGAAGAGCGAGCCTGAGGAGAGAATACTGGGGACACTTACTAAGACCCTGGACCCTGGACTGAAGGTACTCTGACATCTGCTCTGAACTCATAATTGCCTGGCTGGATCTTAGAGAAGCTATCACTTCTGAAACTAGAAGCCAGCATTTACACTCAGTGTAGTAGCAACCCACCTGAGAATCCTGGAAGCTGACACTAGTCACTACCAGTATTTTGTAGTCTGCTCAAGGCTTAGGCCAGACCATGGCACATCAGATTTCTTACTTTACGTAACGCGGGTTATCTGTAGGCCAGGAAAGAATAAGCACTGTCTCTCTGAAAACATTAACCTCACAGTATGCCTATCTCCGTGAGGCTGTAGGATTAAATAAAAATGCCCAGCAAAAATTCAGCCTTTTTCTTTCAAACAAAACTCATGGTATTGCTGTTGTCAGATTCACCTCCATCTGTGGAGCCCAAAACTGCATAATTCTCGCTTGTATCAGAAATAGCGTGGCCAGCAGGACTAAGGAAGTGATCGTCCCCCTGCACTTGGCACTGGTGAGGCCGCACCTCGAATACTGTGTTCAGTTTTGAGCCCCTCACTACAAGAGAGACATTGAGGTGCTGGAGCGTGTCCAGAGAAGGGCAACGAAGCTGGTGAAGGGTCTGGAGCAGAAGTCTTATGAGGAGCGGCTGAGGGAACTGGGGTTGTTTAGCCTGGAGAAAAGGAGGCTGAGGGGAGACCTTATTGCTCTCTACAGCTACCTGAAAGGAGGTTGTAGACAGGTGGGGGTCGGTCTCTTCTCCCAAGTAACGAGTGATAGGATGAGAAGAAACAGCCTCAAGTTGTGTCAGAGAGGTTTAGATTGGATATTAGGAAAAATTTCTTCACTGAAAGGGTTATCAAGCATTGGAACAGGCTGCCCAGGGAAGTGGTTGAGTCACTATCCCTGGAGGTATTTAAAAAACGTGTAGACATGGTGCTTAGGGACATGGTTTAGTGGTGGACTTGGCAGTGTTAAGTTAGCGGTTGGACTTGATGATCTTAAAAGTCCTTTCCAACCTAAATGATTCTATGATTCTAAGATTCTAATCTGAGACAACAAGCTTTGCAATTCCCTTTAGATTGCCTTTATATCAAACAGATGCCAGAAGCATCACCTGAGTTTTCCAGTGCTTACCTGAAATAGTACATGAGTAGAGAAGAGCAAACGAGAGCAAAATCTAAATTTAAGGAACGCTGAATGTGAAGGGAGAAAGTTTTCTGAAAAACTTTGCATTTGCTTCAGCAGGTTTCCCCAAATTATCAATGCACCCAAACGCGTATAGCAAACCTGTTTCTCATAAACGTAGCAGCAGCTTTGCAGGAGGATGTGTGGATGCACTAGTTATGATACTAAATCCACAAATATGGTTTTGATTTTTTTTTTCATAATGACTACTATGCATTTAGGAAACTGCAAAATATTTCTTTATACTTTTTCTGGGCTGTCCATCAGATTGTTTTCCGGCATTTTTGCAGTAATTTTCATTTGCTCTTATTTAAACTACTGGATTTTAAGGACCTATTCAGGAAATTTTTTTGAAGGAGTATACCTTTAAGATTGAGATGATACAGATTTTAACAGACAGAATTTGCGTTACTACTGATCCTGCAAAATTAATTGAAACTACAACACCAAATTTTGTTCTTATGTGAGAGAATCCTTGTTGGTCTTTAATTTCATGATGTAATGAGAGCTGTAGTAGTTACATGAGTTTTGAGTCTCTCATAATCTAATTCCTTTTTTTTAAAAAAAACTTTTTTATGTATCATATTTTCTATATAAATGGCTTTATTGACCCATAGAAACTGGTTCCAAATTAAAATGTTAAGAGAGTGTTCAACTATTGATGTGTAACTGTCAATATGCCTATATATTTTTTATCACTCGTTTAATGAAAACAAAATATGGTAAGATAGTAGGTAAAGAAAAACTGAAATGAGAATATTTAAAACATATGTATTACATCTTTAATAGTTCTCAACTGTTCTCCATTACAGAAGTTATTATAAATAAATTGATTAAAAGGTTTGGCAACTTAACAGATAATCTTCATCACTGAACAAAGATTTATTTAAAGACATAAATCATAAGCTCCATTGGTTTAACTGAGTTATGAATTATCCCTCTTATGAGCCTTCTGAGCATATCTCACTATTGTCCCTGACAATCTTGACAGAGACAGTTAATTCACAAAGCAACAAGAAGAAACAAAACAAACTAAAGAGTGCTTAGACACAAGAAAAGTAAGCTAAAGTCATAGCAAATTTCTGGGGCTTTATTTAAAAGATGCAAAAATGTATATGAAAAATCCTGTTTTATCTAGCTGCCAGATAATGTACAAGTATGAAAATAAAGGTCTTGTACTTTAACATTAAATAAATCTTTTTTTTTTTTTCATGTTTATTTGTTGTACTTTTTCCTGTAAGGCTGTAATGAACATACTTTTTTCCCCTGGACTAATTAATATCTTCTTAAAGTATTGTCTTTTCATATTTGATAGACCATTCCTGATTACCACTTTGAAGTTATATCTTTTTAGTTCAATCTTTTTGAAGAACTGTAATGGTGGAGGTGGGATGTTTTTCATCACAGCAAAAACAAGGAGAAACAAGGTTAGTGATACCACTGCTGAGATGGAGAGGTGACTGCCTTTTTAGTGTTTCCTCCAGAGTCAGCTTTGAATATCTGGGGGGCACGATATGTTGAAGAAAGTCAGAGTGGAGCTATGCAATGCAAGACCTGGTAAGGAGAATAGAAAAAAACAGGTAGCTTGGGCATTTGCTACTCAGTTCTTAAAATGTCTCTCTTCATCATTTCTTTCTTCTTAATTTCTATATAATCTCTTATTTTAAATTGTTACAGATTTTCTTCTTAGTTTGTATTTTTTTCATTTAGTCCTTAAAGGCCATACATAAAGTCATCATAATGCCTTATCACAAATAAATACGCACTATACTTGAGTATGCACTGAGACTTCATCAGAGAGCTAAGCATGTGTTTCACGTTTGTTCTGAATGAAGATTTTTTTTACTTTGTAGCTTTATCCTAGCACTTGCAATTTCATCCAGATTCCTTTAAGCTTCCCATAAGAGATTAAGCTGCCTTTAATGGAAATGGGATAAGATCCTAACTAAACTGGAATTACTATAAAGCTGTATACCATGTGAATCAGGTTGTCACATAGTTTAAAAAGTCATAGATAATACTAACGTGCCCTTTCCTGAGGCAACAGGATCTGATTTAATAGGGTAATACTCTTGCATCCGTTACAGAAGCAGACCTTCATGCATGTATTTCTTGCTTATAAAAAGATTGTTTTAAGGTTATCTTGAATTGCCATTACATTTTAAAACAGAAATGTCAATATTGTTCTTAGGCAGAATTTCATTATTACTCTTAATATGCATTATAAATTTACTTCCAGTAGACACTGAGGAGCTTTTAGAACATACAGAGTTTTTTGTGTTAAAAGATTTTCATCATTAATTTACAATAAAGTGTTAAAATTGCCATTTTCACCCTGACTAACCCATGAAATCAGTTGTCTGTCTGATTTATTGGGAGCTTAGTATATTTTTACAAATGAGGTAGAGGAATAGATGGCTTCTGAGAAACAAGTTTCCTCTTTACAGGTATAAAAAGTCTCACAACAAATCAGTTCTGTCATGAAAATTACAAGTGCAAGGCATACTGTGGATTGTAGGATTTTTTTCTAAGTGTTTGTAGACTAAATATTTTGCTTTCATTACATCTTAGCTGAGCAGAAAAGGTCATTTTTATTTATTGATGTTTTCGGTCACATGGGAGCAAAATGGTCACTGTCAAAATTCCAAGGAAGTATGGGATGAACTTTCCACATCTCACAAAGAATATTAAATTATTATGCCAAGTGTATCACCGATGTGGAATGCCTTCTATGTTAGCAACTGAAGATTAAATAATAGAGAATAAAAAACCTACAGTAAAAAAGAATAAAGGACAGAATATAAGACTAATCAGCTATGAACTGTGAGACTTAAAATAACATCAGAAAAAACATACAAAACTTCGCAATATGTCAGAATAAAGACTCCTCACATTCACTCCTGCTTTAATATTGTTTGATAATATGAAAAAGAGTGTAACTTTGGTATTTTTTAAAGTATACATTTTTTGATGGATAAAAGTAATATTAATATAAATCTAGTTAAAATTTTTATTAGGAAAAAGAAACTCATTAAAAAAATGTGAAGAGTACTTGAAGCAGCTCTGAGCAAATAGTACAGACATCAAGGTTATTTTCAATAATAAATCATTTAAGAGACACAAAACATTTGTCACCACTTCATAGAATGTATTCTAATAATTAAGAGGCTAATTGAGCATTTGGTATGAATTCTGTCAGATTTAAATTTTGAGCAATTTTGTATAAGAGAAATATATTCCTCTAATGCTACAGTCCCTTTCTGATTAACTTATTTAAAAACAACTTTGAGTCCCATTGAGCCTGTTGGATTTCAGAACTGAAGTTACTTATCTCTTAGGGCACAGTACAGTTTCATTTTAAAACTGTACACAGATTGTCATTCCCTGCCCCTCAAATAACATTTCAGGGACTGCCACCTTCCCGCTTTCTCAGTTTTCAAAACTGAAATGTACTTTTTCAGTGGTTCCTCTGACCTTGCTATAAGGCACATGTATCACCTCCTCATCTTCCCAAGGAATGGCGGGCACTGTCCAACCTGATGAGTCTGGCCCCTCGCGTCTCTGTCCTTTTTGAAGGGCAAACATGGTTTTGAAAATCTAGAAAGAATGTTTTCCCCTTTTCCTTTCCAGATCTAAGATACTCTTCTTCTTGTTCCTCAAGGGCTAGCAAATGCAATATGCACTGTACCAGTGAGTCAATGTCTAATCCCATATTTTGTGATATTTCCTAAACAGATAGAATGACACAATTCTTCTTAATCTGTCAGCCTCATGAATCTATAGCATTTGGTTGAGTGTCATAGATGTAGAAATAAAAAGCTCCCATATCACCAATTGAATTCTGAGACCATCAGGGCCAAGGCACGTAATCATCAGCAAGGGAGCTATATATTTTAAGTATGCTCCAGCCAACTAAATGACATTGCTTTATGGGATCATATGGTATTTAAAGTGCAAATGATTTCTAAGTGTTAGAGCATTTATTAGAGAACATTCTGGGTGCAAAAGCTTTGAACACCGTTATGCTGTGTCCCAGTGCTAGGAAATAGGTGTGCACTAGGAAACACTCAAACAGTGGGAGTTAATCCTTATTATTTCAGTAAGAATTAAAAATGTAAACACCCAAATAAGTCAGTGTTTGCACAGTCCTAGAAGCGAATAGCTAATAAAACTGAGAAGTTTGCTTTACTTTGTGTAACTATGCAATAATCAAGTATAAATAATGAAAAAAAAAAAAGATTAATAAATTTCTAGCATTTTCCTATTCCACAAATTGGAAATAGTTTTTACTTCCATTTCTCTGAAAAATCATATCTTTTTATCTGCTAGAACATAAAATCTTGCTGCATTCTGAAGGCCTGTTGCTATATGTTATTCAGATGATTAGCACCACTGAAATTCATCCAAATCTGAGGATAAAATTACTTATACATACTTCTTCTTAACTAATGTATTTAATAAGAAAATCATTGATCCCTGAAATTTTGATCACGACTCATTGCATAACTAGGAATAGAGGAAAGAATGAAATGAAATGAAAACCAGGGAAGATACCAGCTTTGTTCTTTGGCTGCATGACCATTTCTATATTATGTTTTCAGGGTGTTTTAAATGAGACTGGGAGATTAAAGTGACTCTAGCCCCTAGCTGATCTGGATTATAAAATCAGATTATTTCTTGCTCTTCTCCCTGTTTTTTTTTTATTAGATGCGGCACAAGGAACTCAGTGCATCAGATCTGACAACAACCAGGATTTGGCACTGCGGAGCCTATAGGGATGCTGTGAGTTGCCAGTGCCAAAGCAAGGGAGTGCAAGATAAGAGCTAAAATCATCTTACCACCCTCATGACCAAGTTTTCAATAAATCAGTACTTGTACTGGCCTGACAAAAGGCCAGCTTTGTGATCTGTTGTTTTTTTAAGTGCTTACAGGTATTGCCAAGGCCGATAGCTTAATGGAGAATAAACTCTTTTGGCATAAAACATTCTGTCAGCACATTTCTCTCAGAATTTTAGTTTGTGTAAAGCATATTTTTAACCTTTGAAGAAATAATCAAAATCAATCTTGAGAAAAAAAAAGAAACAGAAATGTGGTAAAAGCCAAAAATGCTAAAAAATGGGAAAAGGTACTTTGTTTTAATGTTTTACTGCATGGAGCTTCATGGAGATAAAATTGTGGTTGACTGGGACTCAAACACATTGCTTTAAAAGATCATAACATGGTGTCAGACTTCCTTCAGTGCAAAAACAACAAGAGTTCCGGTATCCTTGTAATACACAGTACTTAATTTTTCTTCTCAGTTAATTTCTTAACATGATGGGTACTGTGATAGATATTGTTATTACTCACAATTGTATTTCTGTATTGAAGTGTAATGTATTTTGCTTTTCTTCTGGGAAACATAACATCTTTCTTTTATGCTGAGGTCAAATGTCATCCTACTATTTGTACCATATCATTTTGTTGCTCTCATGTTCTGTTAAAATTAATCTCTCTAGTAATCAATAGGATGGGTTCTACTATGATAAAAAAATCTACCACTTTAATCTTTACAGTATTAAACTTACAGGAAAGTTCTGTTTAGCTACTATTATAGCATTTTAAAAGCTGACTTGCTTATCAGTAGAACCATGCCTTACTTTTTATGGGTCAAGAGATTTTCCACAAAAACAGTAAAGATATACTGATACATACTGACAAATGGAGTAAATAGTTAGAGAAAATCTAATTTTAACAAGAGTTACATTGATCTACATATGGTAAAAAGAACATTCCCTAGTCAGTTGCAAACTGCTGTTTCTTGCCTATCTCAGCAGTCATTGATACCTTGCTAAAGGTATCTGTTGAGATATCTATTGATATATCCAAAGAAAGAAGATACGGAAGGGAAATAGCAGTTTGCAAATTACACTGTAACAAAAAAAAATTTTACTAGCTATTACAGCATACATTTGTGAGGGCTTTCTGAAAACTGTTTCTTAAAGATTATCAATATAATTCTAAATTGCAGTAATAGCTCAGTAATTTCTCTGTAAATTAATCAGGACTAGAACCTGTAATCACAGCCTCCCTTTTAATACTTTTGAGATTTGACTAAATTTGACAGAGATCAGTATAAGCACTTTTTTGATTTTGAAATCAGTTTAAGATTCCACAGCTGCATAAACACATACAGCTTATTCTAAGGAAACCTGTCGCTGAATATAACAAGCAAGGAATATACCTGCTAGATCAGGAATAAAGTATGCAAACTAACCATGCCTTATGGTTTTGTCCAAAGTGTACCTCTAAGTTCGTGTATTTAAAGTTATTATCTGGATTGTCTAGCACTTTTAAATAAAGATTTCTATTAATAATACACTAAAATCCTGCTGAGATTTCTAGGTGAGCAGCCCCTCAAAACTTAATGAGCAGTGTCAATGTCAACTGAAAATATGCTTCCTGACCAACCAAATCATCCTTTGCTGTCTGTAGAGTTATATCTTGGAAGGGTCTATTGTGTATTTACTCCTGCCAAACAGTAGAAACCCTAATTACAATGCTTCAGTTTATGTGAGATTATAATGAGTTTTTATATCAATGTTAATTGTGGTCCTACAACAGCTACAGTTGTCCTAGCGTGATTATAGACGGAGGGAAATAAAACATTGCCACTTTTGAAACACAGCAAGCCCTTTGTGAGGGGGCAATCATGTTAACTAGTGATGAAAATTATGTTAAAACATTGGACACAAAAAAGATCAAGATTTGAGAAGATACCAACACAATATGTGCTTTTTGTGTCTCTTCTTCAAAGTTTCCTCTTTTGTATTAGATAGTGCATACTGATGTGGAACCTGTTTAATAACCAAGTCATTTGTGCATGGCTGCAAATCAGATAGTTGATAAAATTCTTTTATTTGGAATGAGTGGAAAGCTTCATTTTTGTTGTTACAAAGCAAATGCATTGTCACAAAATCAGTATACTTATATTTATTTTTTGGTGCTATGTGTCAGGTTTAGTTTAGAACAGAGCTCAGAAATCACTAAAGGTTCACTGCACATGGGATCTAAGTCAGTACTGTTTAGAAGTGCACACAGTAATCAGTTTAACCCAGTTCAGCAATTTGATGGAAGCTGAAATTCCTAAGAGTTAAATTTATATATGGGAAATGATATTAACTTCCCATCAGCTATACTACATGTATCAGAGAGTGGAATTGTCCGGGCTGGACTTGGCAAGGTGTTATCCCTCCTGTTCAACCCTTCCTGTCAGGTCAAGGAAGTAACCTGCTGTCATTATGCCAAGCGCAGTTTATGTTCTGTAAGTGTAAATCTAAAGTAAATTCATGCAGTTTGACAAAATTACTGTACCTTTACATGTACCTTTACATTAGGTAACTAAGGGTAAAACTTCTAAAAAAAAATTTGGCAAAACTTCTCACATTGTCATAATCATGTCCAGTTAATTCTAATAATAGACTATTTGTCTCAAGGGATCTAAAGTGGTTTCAAATCTCATACAAGATCATAATATCCATAAGGTGATATATCCATTATTAAATGGAAGCATTTTCTTGATAGTTTACCAGGGAACAGCTGAAGATGCAGTTACTCTAATAGCTGTGAAATCCATGTTACACTCATTAGAGACGATTTGCAAGCTGTAGCACAGCCAAGACTTTAAGGATTTGTAGAGTGAAAGCCTTGCACTGCACAGATTATGGTCCTAATTTGCGTAGGATTAGCTAATAGGGGATTCGGCATTTTTTTGAATGCTACTGGTGCACAAGCTAGGAATTTCTATTTTAGAAATCTGAAATTTAAAAAAGATTGCAGTGATCATTCAGTAATCTGATAATTACTAAAGTAATGTCATGTATGTTCAAGGAGGCAAATGTTTCCCTTCCATGAAGCTCAAATTAAAAAAAAAAAATTCAAACATGTTTCATTGCAGACACAAGGGCAATATAAGGGGTCTATCCTTTTACCTTTGTGTAACATTAAGAAATTCTTAGGAAACTCATATGATTTTTGAAGCTTTTGCCAGTACTTTATATGGTTCAACATTTTCACTTACACTGAATCTAAATTTAGCTTCTTCCAAACAAGGCACTGACATCTTTGTTTATCTGCTTATCATCCTTTCAGATTGTAAAATCCCATTTTCTTGACCTGACTAAATTAGACAATTCTTTCAGTCATCCCATTCAGAAATTCTTCATTTACTGTATAATATACTTGCTCCGCCAAATGTGTTTGCTTCATTCCTCAGATATCTAAAATATCTCCAGGATCTTTTCTTGGTAATTTGAAGGGTAGAAGGTTGTTCAGCATTCAAATGAAAATCAAGATTTCTAAAATATTAACCCTGTATTATTGTTGGAAAATAAAAAGTAATATTTAGGCATCTACTTTTTCCATTTTTTAGATGTCTCTGTGGAGTTCTAGTAGTATCTCTAGCTTTTGTGTGCACATGATTAGAAGGCAACAGGACCATTTTTTTAAGTTCAGTTCTTGGTCCTTAAGCTATGTTTTTTTGATGATTACAGTCTTTCTAAGAAATAAATGCAATAGCCCTTTGACATCTCCATTGGCTTGCAGATTACTGCCAAGATATACAAATTAGGTCAAAGTTTTTTGCTGGCTTTTTGGCTTAGTTTTTGAAAGAAATTATTCAATTAGGGATGCAGGGTTGGTGTTTGTTGTTGTTATTATTAACTCTATGTTCCTTGCCTCATTGAGAATAACTTCAATTTTCAGCATATTTTAGCTCAGCAATTGTTTTGATGTGCTATGGCATCACTAGGATTTAAATTGTTTAATATTCCCTTCCTGAGTCTTGACTTGCCTAAATTGTATCACTTTATCTTTCTTCTCAACAAATGTATTTTCAATGCTAAATAGTAGAAGTGAGAGAATGAGTCCTATGACATCTTTGTTGATACAGTCACTAAGCCTGCACTTTTTTAATTGTGCATGCTGCATTTTGGTATAAAGCTATGATCTTAACTATGCTTTTTGGCATATAATAATGTTTCAGAAAATTCTGGAATGTATTGTGATGGAAGCAATAAAATATTTCTTAGTCTCATGACATATTTCTAATTCAAGCAGATTTTCACATAGAAAACTCCAAGGCTGTAAACAAGCATTACAGAGCAAGAAAAGCTTTGCTATATACAAATGTCTACCAGGGTTTTACAAAGTTCCCTACAAATGTTCTTTTGACTTGGTTCTACCTTTAACTTAAGTTCCTGGCAGTTACTTTTTTTGTTTTTGAGTAATGTCACAGGGCAGTTTAATCATTGCCACCTAGTTGCATATGAGACTTGGCTGAAATAACTTATTTAGATGAGTTGTACGTAGATAACTTAGATACCAGATAGCATGTACTGCACTTCAAGATCAGCTTCTCCTTTTCCTATTCAGCTGGTGGACAGTATTCCTTTCACTGGACTAATAAAAGGGATTGTATGCACTTGCTAGTGTTGCAGAAGCTTTGTCTAACATGAAAATATCTAAGTTATTCTTATATACACATATATATGCACATCTCATGTTAACAGCGGTATCTGCTAAAGATCAATGACTGCTTAGATTTCAAATTCTAGCAGAGAGAACATAAGCCATACAACTGGAACATACATCAAGCCTAGACTGTAATCTTTTTGCTGTTCACTTGCACAGAGTCCCAGACCTCTGAATAGCATCCCACAGCTCATCTTATTCCCCTTTCTGGTTCTTGTCAGGATTCTGTGAGAGCAAGAACATGCAATTTTAGGGAAGGAAATGTTATTTTTTGCTTTATGTTGCTGATTTGTTTGGCATTATAAACTAAACTAAATGCTGTGATCTGTTTTTTGCATTTGGCTTGTAGCCGTTAGCACTACAGATGTTCAGGTGCAAAAGATGAGATTAAATGTTATAGACTTTCTCAGAATTTGAAGATTTTCTGATTCTATGAAAGCAGGAAAAGGATGTGAAAATACATCAGTATGAGTGGTTTTACTGTGGTAAACAAACACATCATTGAAATAATAGCACTTTGATGTGAAACATAGTCCCACAGCAATAATACTCTGACGACATACTAATGACTAATTTAGCGATCATACTAATTTCCTAAAACTTTCAAAGCATTTTGGTTAATAAGTGCCCTCCTTCAGGAGGAAAAAAAAGCACCAAAAACCAACAAACAAACATTTTTTAATGCATGAGCAAAGGAGGGCAAGATGATAAGAGGGAAAATAAATTGTTGTGTCCTCACAAAGCTTTCCCTTTAACTCCCTTGTAAATACAAATATAAAAGCCTGGCTTGTACTGCATGTACTAAACACTACACTGCCTGATGTTAAATGAAGGAGTGAAGGTCAGGAAACTGATGAGCATGTAAGGAGTAAGATTAGGGACAGCATAGTAAAGAGAAAATCAAACAAGGCTCTGATACGGTGTAGAATGTTTTGGAAAGCCAAACCCCTTTCAGAGTACAAACTGATGCAATAAATTTTAAACAAGAAGACTTAGTAGCTTTGATCGAGCAAAGCGCAATAGCTTTCAGTGAGTATGGTTCTACAGAAAAAATGTTTTGCTGAATTGGGATGCCAGTAGGGAACAAATGAAGCAGGACAGAGTATGTCTTGTCCAGAAATTCAGTGACTTAATTAGAATGGGAGAACTGGTTCAACCGCTGAAGAAAATACAACAACAAATGCTCTTTTCAATCTCCTCCATCTGGCAATTTAAAGAAGGAGCAATGGTGAAACATTGCCCTAGTTGCTTCCTGTACTTTCAGGCTTTTTATGAGGGCAATTAAACAACTGTCATTCTCTCATTTGTGGGGAAGGCTCAGGAATTGCTATGATTTGAAGAAAAAAATTATTCTTCTTTCAGCATTCAGGCAGGCACCACTTTGGATGGAGATGGGTGGTTTCTGCTACTAGTTCATCATGTCTTTACATAGTTGCTGAACAATACTTCAGTGCTTTAAAGGTAGTCAAGATCCAGATATCCTTAAGTGCATGAAGCTTCTGCATTATCATCTGTTATTTCATAAATGGCTTTTGAGTTTCTTACGTAGTACTTCTGGAAATGAAATTTGTAATGGGAGGGCTGTGTGTATATATGTACACACATATGTTTTTATATATGCATGTAAACATATGTATGTGTAGCATACATAACAAATTGTATAAAAACTTCTACATCATGCATTGTTTTCTTTCAAAAACTGTGTAGGGCTTCCCAATAGTATGAAAATAACATCCTAGAAAACGATTAGCAGTTGATAAATTAACTGAACTCCATCAGGGCATCATGTACTAGTGAAAGCTGCCCTAGGAGAGAAGTCAAGTTGTTCTCCCAGGTAAAATTTGAGTCACAATGAACTGTCTTTTTTCCTATTAATATTCCCATCATTTCCCATTTTGTCTCCTGGGTTGCTCATCCATACAACTGACAGGCCATTAAAAATGAAAAAATGTATACTAAATTTTTTAGTAGGAATAACAATTTGCAGATTCATAAGAAATATTCCATAATGCTCTTGGCTTCAAAAGCAGCAAAAGTACTGACTGAAAACTGACACTTTCTACTAAGAGTGTTAACAGGTTGTCTTCAATGGTGAAAAAAGAACTTAGAAATAGTGACATATATTACAGTATAACTAAATGAAGGGATGCAATAATAATAAGCTGACTACAGATATTGCATGTGTTTCTGTATGTATATGACTACTTTTATTAAGTTAATTGTCTCAAGCATGAATGAGTCATGCTCAGCCATTCTTCTACCATTAACATGCATTTAAATGATAGATGTTTTCTCTTTTATTTATAATCTCTTTTTAAAAAAAAATTAAATAGACTGAATACAGATTACATGTTAATGTAATTATACATTAGAGAGAAACACTGAGATATCCTGAATCTTACATGAAGATGAGTAAAGTAAAATGCTGTGAAGTTAGGATAAGAAAACACATTCAAGTTCTTGGTTCATACTCTAGGAGGGAAAATCCTGAACTGCAACAAAAAGAAAACATTAATTAACACCAAGAGACAATCAACCAAGATGTAGGTTGAAAGACATATCTGGATAAGTTTTCATGCAACATAAGAATAAAAAAAGAGAATTTTGTCTCTGTTTTCCAACTAGCTATAATAAACACAACTAACTAGTAATGAACCAGTGAAAATCCCAGATTTTTTTTGTGATGCTGTGTGTCCAGATGTGGCAAAAATCTCTTGTTGGTGCTGGAACAGATTTCTTCAGCAGGTGTGTATCTTCCTTATATACGGAGGAGGTTTTATACAGCTTTTCTGCAAAGTCTTAGCTGCAAAAATGTTATGGGCATGCACTGGACCTGAAATTAATGAGCACAAAGAATATTATCTGTATTCTCCCTGGGATTGCCATGTTAACTTTCCTGATCCTTGTTACTAGTGGTCTCCCTCACAATATGAACTACTCATTTGTTGCTTTCTTAACTGCTCTTACCTTCCGTTTCTTTATCTACTAATGCCATCACAGGAAGCATTTTCTCTCAATTCTCTTTCATTCTTTCTTTCTTCCTTGTCCTCTTCTCACTATTCGGCCCCTTTTCTCTCCAACTACAAAAACATATAAAGAGACATGCAACTATCGTCTTTGTTTTATTTATCTTTTTGTTCTCTTTTGCTTCATTAATCTGAATCTTGCAGACAGACTTGCAGATATGGTCACTAGCTATTTTTGGAATCAGTTTAACAGAGTAGACACTCTTAAGTTCATACTTCATTTAAATCAATTTGTCCCAGACTCGTAGAAATTATGCTGGCTTGAGCCAGCTTAAAATTGAATTGAGGACAATGTTGTGTTCTGAACCTGTTGAATTCAGCTAGTTTGAAGCCACATCTTGTGTTTTGCCTGCAGAGAAGTTAAATGCAGACAAAGCTTTAGACTTGTGCCTCAGACATGGGCCAGGCATATAACTTGAGCTTTCATCCATCATAAGTCTGAGAAGTGGGAAAAACAGTAGTGACAGAGAAGAAGAACTAGGAATAAAATTCTGCAATTGCATTATTAGAACACAGGTTTTATCATGTCAGTAGGGCACCTATGTTAAAATTTATTAATGAGAAGAAACATAGAGGAGGAGAAGTCACAAAGGACAGCTAGATTTGGAAGTCATCTGTAAAGATTTTTCTTTAAGGAAGTAGATGGTCTCAACTATCTTTGAGCAATTGGCATGAAAAGCAACTTGCCTTTTGAGAAGGAGAATTGGTGAGGAATTCTGTGTTTGTTTTGTTCTGTTTTAATGAGGAGAGCTACTTTTGACTGTGTAGATCCGTTACAAAAAAAAAAAAATTTGAAACTGTCGGACTTGCCAGCATTATAAGTACCAGTGAAATAATTGCTCCATTTCCAGTAGACACTTCACATTATAATTAACCAGTAGTGATTTGTATTAAAAAAGAATCGTATTATGGCTACTGTAATCTGGTCTCCTACAGTTAGTGAGACAGATGGTACATTTTTTAAAGTTATAAATATAAATGAGAATATTAATACCATTAGGAATTAACATCAGTAATATCAAGTATATTTATGATACATTTTTCTGGAATATGTTTTTAAAGTCTATATTTTGGATACAGGAAATAATGTATTTTGGTTGTTACCTTCTAATTTAAAAGACCTTTCTAGAACAAAAACAGTTCCCTGAGATGCATGCTAATTCAAACTGCTGTCTTGCAACATATTACTTTACAGTTTTTTGTACTTCTCATGGAGGCTTAAAAGGAAGAAAGGAGTGTGAGGGGAAAAAAAAGGTATCCATACAGTGGATTATGACATTTGAAAAAATAAGCACCTTTGGAAGCCTGTAGCACAAATAACTTTTGTGTGCTCAGCCAATCTATTGCTTTTCCAAAGAAATAAATAGATATCAAACTGGAGTGTTATATACTTGAAACTAAAGGTCATTTTCAACTGGATAAAAATGGTTGTTGCTTTTTTTTTTTCCCATATGAAGGATTCAAAAGTCCAGATTTGTCAGAATTCCCAATAGCTTATGTCACATATATTTTATGTACCTAGAGCAGTCAAATGGTCTTAGGGAAAAGAAAAAAAAGTGACCCTCAGCAAAGATGTGTTTTTATAGAATTTAATTCTGGTAGCAAACCAAAATTTAGCCACCTTCTGTCCCATATTAAACTTAGCTGTTATACCTTGTTAATGAGATGTACATTTGTGTTCATTGCTGAGAGTTTTGAGGACTCAGAGTCTAGCCTAGGTACTTTTCTCTAAACTAATGAGAGCTGTTTTCTGCATATTTATGCACTCCACTGCTATGCCAAACATAGGTGTTTGAAGCAGATCTGAGACTGTGTACTGGGTCTAGTGGGATGGAATGAATTTTCTTCGTAGCAGCCTGTATTTTGCTGTGTTTTAGATTGGTGACCAAAGGAGTGTTGATAACACACCAACGTTTTGGCTGTTGCTGAACAGGGCTTGCACAGCATCAAGGCCTTCTCTGTCTCTCCCTCTGTCTCCCCAGCAAGTAGGCTGGAGGTAGGAAAGAGGCTGGGAGGGACACAGCTGGGACAGCTGACCCTAACTGACTAAAGAGATATTCCATACTATACAACGTCATGCTCGACAATAAAAATAGGAGGGAGTTTTTCCAAACTAGCCATTGCTTGGAGACTGGTTGGGCATCTGTCTGCTGGTAGTGATTTTTGCATCACTTGTGTTTTTCTTTTTTTCCTTCCTCTATTAATCTGTCTTTATTTTGACCCACAAGTTTTTGCCCTTCTGATTCTCTCCCTCATCCAACTGCGGGGGGGAATGAGTGAGCAGCCGTGTGGTGCTTAGCTGCCTACCAGGGCTAATGGACTATGGACTGGAAGTCATGTTATTATAGCGCTAACATCTGAGGCAGTGGTAAACCATGTTGTGAGCCTTTCAAACCTGAGCTAGTGTTGCTGCACGGTACTGTGTAGATACATCAGCTCCAAGTGAAATGGATTGGTAGCCACTCCATCACCTTCATCACAGTCCATTGTATATGGAACATTTGCTGTTTGATTCATCTGTGCATATTAAGTGCATTATGTCCTTAAGGCATGACTGAAAATAATGCAAAGATGTTAAAGAACTTGGTAGCTCAAGTAGTTTATTGTTCATCTTTTTGGAAAGTGGGCAGATGAGCAGTGCAAGAGAAGCCTCACTTGCGCTTCAGCTTGTATCTCAGGGTGATTTAATTAACCTCCTTAAAAAGGATCACCGCAACTAAGCCAAAGGTTTTTGCATGTCAGTTGCAACTGGAGTAGAGGCAATTCTCAAGAACAAGTCAAAGTTAACTCTACAGAGATCACATACCCTATATGATAAACCTTTTCTTCCCTCATTCAATAAACAAACACTAGCTGATACAAGAATTTAAGCCATTAATGAAGGTCAAATTCAGCCTGTATTGACTAATTAGCCAGAAAAAATAATTAGTTTAGGACCTTCAACCTGGGGTCAAAGGTGTAAAGCCAACTTCATGTCCTAAAAAAATAATTATACACTTAGAGTGAAGGTAGGATTTATAATTGGATTCCCTGTCCTGGTTAATTAGATAATTAGTGTGTACCAGTATCATTGCATAATGTGGAAATGTATGCATAAAATAATGCAGAAGAACATTTTGAAATTTAACAATATTAGTTCATATGCATATGTTGTTCAAATAATATATGCAATACTGTATTTGGGGTGAAGATGAAGGTTTATGACTTTGGATGCTGGATAATGAGGTAGCCTTCATAAGGTTGTATTTCTGGCTTATCACATTCTCAGTGGCATCGAACTTCATTAAAATGGCTTTCAGAATATGTCTACTAAGGACAGTGTTTATATGTGGAGGAGAACATTCTGGTCATCTGCTCTAACATGCTGAAATCTACAGACCTCTTGGGCATGAGGGAACAGTAACATACTTTTAGAAAACAGTAAACAGGTGGCAAACTTTGTCATAATGTGACTTGAATGAAAATGGCAAGACATTTAAAACCCAAAAACAGACTTTAATTTTATAATTAGTGGAATCAATATCCTAAACTGAAACTCTATCTATATTTAAAACAAAGATCCTAATCTATGTTTTAATTTTATACTATTTGTTTTGTCTTGATGAACTGTACGTCGTACAGCACGGCAAAGTGTTCATAGTTTAAAATAAAATGACCATTAGGAATGAACGGATACAGACGTATTGGGAACTTGGTAGAAAGACCACGCTTAACATCAGTTAACTATGAAAGAAGCAGGACACAAAGTATCCAGGAAAAATAGAGTAGGTTATGCCAGTGATGGGGTTGTGCTGTATGTTAAAGGAAGCTTAGAAATGAATCAGTTTAGTGAAGTAATGCTATCAATTAATAACATGAAATCCACATACAATAAAAGGCATATAAAGGAAAAATGCTACAGTATTGGTTTTATATCAACAGCTTTCTGGCCAAGAAGTGGACACTGACTGTAACATAAAAAGGGAAATCACAAAGATCATAAAGCAGGAAATGTGACAGTAATAGGAAACTTTAACTACTGTTCTACAGGGCTGGCAAATAGCACACCAGGGTGTGGTGCCAATCTGCGGCAGCACCATGTAGCAGTTAGTTAGGGAGTTCATGACAGGAGAAGGTATCCTTGCCTTCGTTATGTATAGTATCCAGGAGATGATTCTCAATGTTACAAAGAGCCACTTCCTTACTTTGAGTAAATCTTTTTTTGAGCAATAAAACCCCCCGAAATCCATTGCATTTTTGCCTATCGTTGAAAGGACTAACTACATAAAAGATGAAGACGTTTGTTAAAAAGAAGCAGCGAGGAGAGTTAAATGTTTCAGTTGGCATAGAAATCATTTAAAAACTCCATACTAGAAGCTTAGAGAAAATTACTGCTACCTCTCAAATATATTTAACAAAGGTCAAAAGAAACCATCATTTTGAAAGAATAGGGTAAGGGAGTTGATTAAAAGTAAGAAGCCACTCTTCAAAAAGGCAAAAGCGTTTCTGAGTGAAGAAAATAGGATCATGAACTTTGTGGTGTTAAATGATAAATACGATAAGAAATATCCAGATGAGCCTGACAAACAATTTTACAAAAAATATAAAAACTGCTATTAAAATTTCAGGACCAAGAAATTAACCAGAGAGGTTCTAGTCTCAGTAGATGATTAAGGTAGTAAATGATAAAATAAGTCCTTAGAGGAATTAAGGAAACAGAAGCCAAATTATTATTTTTCTTTTCTCTTTTCTTTTCTTTTCTTTTCTTTTCTTTTCTTTTCTTTTCTTTTCTTTTCTTTTCTTTTCTGATGGATGGTGACATTCTTCATTATGGGAGTCTTCAAAGGTTGTACAAAACTGAAGTGTTTATAAAAGAGATTATGAAACAAATTGACCAAACTGAACAGTAACAAATTGCCAATATATGTTATATTTACCCAAGAACTCTAAAGGATATCTAGATTAAATGCTAATTGTGCTATGAAATTTCATATTTAAAACAGCATTGGTTCTAAGGATTGAAATACAACAAATATCATACCTGCTCTAAAGAAAGGATTAAGGAGAATTGCAGAACACTACTACTCAGTAAGCCTCACAAATATACATGGCAAATTAATCAAACACTGCAATAATGAATATCATTAGTGGACATGCATTAGCAGGATAGATTGCAGAAGGCTTAACAGAATGTTTGTAAAAAAAAGTCATGCCTTAGATATTTATGGGGTTCTTTGAAGACATGAATTAGTATGCGGATAAATGTGATCTTGCTGGCAGAATAACTGCAAGGTCTATCTACCAAAATTTCTTAAGGAAATTATGCAGGAATATGTTATGTTATGTTATGGTTTATGTTATGTTTTATGTTATGTTTTATGTTATGTTATGTTATGACAAAAAATAATTACTCAAGTGGATCAATAATTGGTTAAAAGCTTAGAATGAGAGGTGAGGAGTAAAAAAACATTTTTCAAAATGGAAGAATGTAATGGGATCTTTGCTTGGACACATGATGCTCAACAGCTTTGTAATTAATTTGAAGATTGGTCTGAATAATGAGGTGATAAATTTTGTTGGTAATTCAATACAGTAAGAAGGAAATCCCACTGTGAAAGATTACAGAAGCAACTGCATAGTCCTGTGGCATATAAAGCCCAAAGTAGATTGGGCAAAATACACTTGGGAAACTTCACATAAAGCTCATGGGCTCTGAATTGACCCTTCTCCTCAGGAGTGAAATCTTGGTGTTATGACAGATTGTTCCACAAAAACGCCAGCTCCACGTTCAGTAGCGGGCAAAGTGCAAATTAAGTGTTAGGTACTAATGATGAAAGGAGTAGAAAACAAAACAGAGCACATTGTTATGCCACTGTATAAATACATAGTCCAGCCATGTCTTGAATATTGTGTGCAGTTGAGGTGTCTCTATCTGCAGAGGAGAAAAAAATCAGAACATGCAAAGCCTCAAAGTAAGGAAAGAAAGGTGACCAAAGGAGTGGGGCATGGAGCAGCACCTGTACCAGCAGTGATTCCTTTAGCTAGGGACTTTCCTTTTGTGAATAACATCACTTGGTGGGGGGGGGAGTTCATAAAGGTCTAAAGAATCACGAGTGTCACAAGTATTAGGAGAGGGTGAATAGGGATTAATCTACTGTCTCTTCCACATGATAATATGGAAAATTCTAATGAAACTAGTAGGAGGCAGGCTAGAAACAAAAGGGTGGTTTGTCCCATGCAGTTAAGTTGTGCAACTCTTTGCCATGGCATATTGTTGATTATGACAGCTTACACAGGCTGAAGAGGAGACTGGATAGTTTCATGGAGAAGTCCGTCAAAGGTTGCAGAAGTTGTATCTGGCTCTAGAGTGCCCATTTTTTGCAATTTTTTGAAGGTTAGGAGAACATTCAGGAAATGCTTTCCCTAGGCATCTGCTGTGGCCTTTACTGGAGGCAGATGATCCTGTTGATCTTAGGTTTTTTGTGGTTATTATTCCTTCTTCAACCACAGGGAACATTTTGTTCATGTGTTTAGATTCCAGTAAGTCAGAAGTGTGACAGGACTTCATATTCTTTTCTAAATCACAGAATCACAGAATCACAGAATCATATAGGTTGGAAAAGACCTTTAAGATCATCAAGTCCAACTGTAAGCCTAACATGACCAAGTCCACCACTACACCGTGTCCCTAAGCACCTCATCCAAATGTCTTTTAAATACCTCCAGGGATGGTGACTCAACCACTTCCCTGGGCAGCCTGCTCCAATGCTGGACAACCCTGTCAGTGAAGTAAAATTTCCTAATATCCAGTCTACTGGCGCAACTTGAGGCCATTTCCTCTCATCCTATCACTAGTTACCTGGGAGAAAAGACCAACCTCCTTTCAGGTAGTTGTAGAGAGCGATAAGGTCTCCCCTGAGCCTCCTTTTCTCCAGGCTAAACAACCCCAGTTCCTTCAGCCACTCCTCATAAGACTTGTGCTCTAGGCCCTTCACCAGCTTTGTTGCTCTTCTTTGGACACGCATAAATACACAAAGCTATAACTTTATATGTGCTTATAAAGATAATACTTTTAAATACTAACTTCAAAATATCCAGAAACTGTAGGAAATGTATTGTGTTTTATGTGTATGTCTCTGTATTGCTTTTGCAAGCAGAAGTATGTGAACTTTACAAGGCTCTGAAGTGACTAGAAGCTATGCTTCCATGGTAATGCAGTGATGCGCTGAAATTCCATACCTTATCTTCCAGTAGAAAAATCTTAAAACGTGTTCAGATGGACCTTACATAGTCCTGAAAAATACCATGCAGATATACACTGTATGATCCGTAAGTAGTACATGTGTGCCTATGCCACTGTCACGCTTGGCTAGGTAACTATCTATCTTGCTTATAAGCGTGGAAGTTAGTGAATTTATGAGATAGTGAATTCATGAATCAATGAAGTAGTGAGTAAGAAACTTAATGAATTAGACTAGTCTGTTAAAAGGAGGTTGCCTCCTCACAATATCACTCACAATACTTACATTATGTCTTTTTCCACTTTATACTGATAAGTAAAAATCTTAGGCAGAAATTAAGGTAGAAATAGGTGTCATTGAAATTAACAAAACATTATTTCTGAAACAGTACTGCCAAAATAAACAGTTGGTGAAAGTCTGGGATGTTATTTTTTTCATTTATCATATAACTGAAAGCCAATAAATGCAAAGTCAGTTAAAAAAATGGTTAACACATCTGTTGGCACCATCTCATGGAGAGATATTGGGTTAATAGGTCACAAAAGTTACAAACAAAAACTAGATGAGGACAGATTTTACAAAAAGCTAAACAACTTCCAACAACAGAAGTAATTCTATTTTGTACTGTAAAAGCTGAAGCAGTGGAGTTTATGTCAGTAGAGCTATATTCTATATTCTACAAAGTGAATTGGAGTATATTTTTCAGAGAGAGTGCCTGTGTGGGCAGAGGACAGGCTGACTGATCTAGCAGCGCTATCCCACCTTTAAATTCTTCCATTTTATGATTAATGGTCATTGATCTGACTGCATACACACTGTTCTTTTCATATCAGTGTTATAAAATACAACAGTTGGATTGCTGTCAACTCCTGAAATTCTGTTCAGTGGATCATCTCTGCTTGCATTTTTCTTGCTTGAATATTGCACTTCTTTGGCGTTTTGGGGATGTTTTCCTTTCCTTTTTTAAATTCCTGAGAAATGTCTAAGTGACATTTTTTCTCCCCAGATAGCAACTGGTCAGAAATTATATTAATAGAGCTGCTTTTCTGTCACTGTAGCAGGGTATAATCACCTTAAAGTACATGAATCTATGCAAATATATACTTCACATGTGACCTATCTCTGATGACACTTTATTTTAGAGGTGTTTTCATTATATACTATGTGAAGAGCATGGCTGGGAGGCTTGAAATAAAGAAATTCTTTTGAAACCCTGGCAGCATAGGTCACTGCATTAAGATTCCTCACTCAAAGGACACATGCATAAAATACAAGATATGTGACAATGATGAGGGGACAACATAGGAAGAAGCCTACTTTGCTCTCTGGAATTAGCATAAGAGGATTTGCAAAGACATTTCATGGTCCTTAGATGATATAAAATATCAGGTGATTTGTATCAATTGACAATTAGCCTGTACAGTGTTTGAAAGTGGTCACTCTCAAAACATTAATACAAAACAAATGAATATATGTTTTTATCCTTAATGATAGTCTTCCTATGCAGTGTTTTGTGACTGAGAAATTGAGATATCTGATATTAATGTTTTTGTTTTCCTATTTTAGACAATAGATTGTAGGTTCATCCTCCCATTTAGTAGAAGTCCCTTTCTGTGTATCACTTTTCCAGTTATGTTAATATCTGCAAATACCATACTAGTATTACTGAAGTGATCATCTTGAGTTTGATCTGAGAAAGATGCATGCCAAGGCCTAGTCATAATCACAGCAATCATAGTGGGTGAGCTTAAAATAAGCACCTCTTGAGAACCTGTGAGCATTAGCCAAAGTTGTCCTGTAGAAACACAACAGACATGGAACAGAATTGAGAACAACAACTCCTAAAAATAGTGGCTGTTAAGAAAAACAGTTTTTTTCATTGCAGCCATTTTATGAATCATTTTCTAGAGAAGCCAGGGCTTGCAGATGTCAACAGGACTCCACACTATGTTGTAACTTCTGGTTTTGAACTACCAGGATGCAACAGCATTCATCACCATTATTATTGGCAGAGTTATCACTGTACATTCGTTCCTTCCTAGCATCTGAAAAAACCTGTGTGCCTACCTTTTAGAAAGTTAAATGTTTCCTTTTAGTGTGCAAAGACACCTGTTGTTTTGTAAACACACTTCCAAATGACCTGAAAATACGTTCCAAACAAATCTTATGAAAACTCAAACATCTGACAGCAATTATAGCCAAGATCAGCCATAAATATCTATACATATATTTATATATGCATGTAGGCATGTATGTGTATATAGAGATATGTATGTATATACTTCTTTTTTAAAGTAGTTAACAAGGGAATCCTCCCAAACTTTTATCACTGGAAAATTATATCCAGTAGATTAATTAAGGTAGTCTGCTAGTCTTTCTAAATGAAGCCATGTACTTATTACAGCAATATTCAGTTTCCTGGCCTGCATGCTCTTGGTACACTCTGTCACAATAAATTGTTTATGTTTTCCAGGGAAACACAAGATAGATCCACTCCCCTCCAAAAAGCAAAGCTCCTCTTCCAATACAAGAGGAAATTTTGTCAGTTATTCTTTTAATCCCCATGATTAATTTGCAAAAGTAGCATCAAACTCATCCAATTGTACCCCAGCTTACATGACTATTTCTACTTCTGTGCCTGTGTACAAATGACCTTCTTCCTTTTACTCAACAGCTTGCTTTATTGTTTCACTTTTCTATTTGCCAAAAGAAACCTTTATGAAAATTGAATGCTATCACAAATTTTATTTGCTTCTAGTTTGATGAAAAGTTTTCTGAGGTGACTAGAGCTTTCTTGCTATACCTGAACAAGTTAACTCATTTCTGATTTTAAGTACTTGGTGAATTGTTTCCACGAAGTGTTCAAAACACTATCAAAACAGGCTTTCAATAGTTTTGATAACATATTGCGCTGAAGCTATAATGTGTCAAAGTGTCTATAGCTGTACTTAAGTAATGCTGTTTTTTCATCTTTTAAGAGTCAGCAAATTACGTGTGAAGTTATCCCTTTCTTAGTGTCTGAAGTAGTGAGCAGGAAGATTAGATAGAAGTTGAAGAAATGACTGAGAGGAGGTGAAGAGAAACTTCTAAACAGATTAGGTGGAGGAAAGGATGCTATTGTAACTGAGAAGTCATAAAGAAGAATTCAGGGTATTCAGCCCCCTGAGCTGGAAGACAGGGACAGAGAGCAGAATAAACCCCCCATAATCGAGGAGGAAGCAGTTAATGACCTACTACACCACCTGGACACTCACAAGTCTATGGGGCTGGATGGGATCCACCCGAGAGTACTGAGGGAGCTGGCAGAGGAGCTTGCCAAGCCACTCTCCATCATTTATCAGCAGTCCTGGTTAACAAGGGAGGTCCCAGACAACCGGAGGCTTGCCAATGTGACGCCCATCTACAAGAAGGGCCGGAAGGAGGATCAGGGGAACTAAAGGCCTGTCAGCCTGACCTCAGTGCCGGGAAGGTTATGGAGCAGATCATCTTGAGTGCACTCAACAGGCATGTGCAGGCCAACCAGAGGATCAGGCCCAGCCAGCATGGGTTCATGAAAGTCAGGTCCTGCTTGACTAACCTGATTTCCTTCTATGACCAGGTGACCTGCCTAGTGGATGAGGGAAAGGCTGTAGGTGTTATCTACCTGGACTCAGTAAAGCCTTTGACACTGTCTCCCACAGCATTCTCCTAGAGAAGCTGGTGTCTCATGGCTTAGGCAGTTGTACTCTTCACTGAGTAAAAAAGTGGCTGGCTGGCCGAGCCCAGAGGGTTGTGGTAAATGGAGTTAAATCCAGTTGGTGGCTGGTCACAAGCAGTGTTCCCCAGGGCTCTGTGTTGGAGCCAGTCTTGATTAATATCTTTATCAATGATCTGGATGAAGGGATTGAGTGCGCCCTCAGTAAGTCTGCAGATGACACCAAGTTGTGCGGGAGTGTCAATCTGCTTGAAGGTAGGAGAGCTCTGCAGAGGGATCTGGACAGGCTGGATCGATGGGCTGAAGTCAATTGTATGAGGTTCAACAAGGCCAAGTGCCGGGTCCTGCACTTGGAGCACAACCACCCCATGCAACGCTACAGGCTTGGGGAAGAGTGGCTGGAAAGCTGCCCAGGGGAAAAGGACCTGGGGGTACTGGTTGACAGCCAGCTGAATATGAGCCAGCAGTGTGCCCAGGGGGCCAAGAAAGCCAACAGCATCCTGGCTTGTATCAGGAATGGTGTGGCCAGCAGGACTAGGGAAGTGATTGTGCCCCTGTACTTGGCACTGGTGAGGCTGCACCTCGAATACTGTGTTCAGTTTTGGGCCCCTCACTACAAGAAGGACATTGAGGTGCTGGAGTGGGTCCAGAGAAGGGCAACAAAGCTGGTGAAGGGTCTGGAGAAGAAGTCTTATGAGGAGCGGCTGAGGGAACTGGGGTTGTTTAGTCTGGAGAAGTGGAGGCTGAGGGGAGACCTTATCGTTCTCTACAACTACCTGAAAGGAGGTTGTAGTGAGGCGGGTGTTGAACTTTTCTCCCAAGTAACTAGTGATAGGACGAGAGGAAATGGCCTCAAGTTGCGTCAGAAGAGGTTTAGATTGGATATTAGGAAAAATTTATTTACTGAAAGGGTTGTCAAGCATTGGAACAGGCTGCCCAGAGAGGTGGTTGAGTTGCCATCCCTGCAGGAGTTCAAAAAACATGTAGATGTGGCACTTCAGGACATGGTTTAGTAGGCATGGAGGTGTTGGGTTGATGGTTGGACTAGATGATCTTATAGGTCTTTTCCAACCTTAATGATTCTATGATTCTATGATTCTATGATTGTAAGAAAACAGGTCCTGAACAGCATCAACATTTAGAAAGGAAATCCTAAAAACTCTAATCCTGTTCTGGAAAATGTCACACACTGGTGCAAATCAGAGCTAACTTGTGACATTATCATCTTGACCAGCAATAATAATTCAGAAATACGTAATGTCAAAGTCACTAGAAGCAGAACTCTCTAAGTATTCCCTTCCCACCCAGCTGGCTCAAAGTTGCAGAGGGAGAAGGATAAGGTGGTGTTAGTGATGGGAAAAGGAGGATTTTATGTCAGGTACTTACAGCTAAATCCTATTGGCCTGTCTGTCCCTTGTGCTACTGGGTAAGGCAGCCATACATCCTCTGAGGATTCCCTTATGACAGCTATTGCCTTCAGGCAAGATAAAGTCTTTTTTTCCACTACAGTAGCACAAAAGGGAATTACAAGAACTCAAGGATAAGGCCTTTTGGTTTCAGTAATAACAGACAATTTTCGCATGTTCTCAGCTCAGGATTTCAAATACACTGAAGTTCAGTCCTCATGAGAGGTAGAAATAATATTTTTTACTGGTTGTATAAACCCTCCTACTTCTTAGTGCACGTCTCCTTTCTTCTTTAATGCTCAGCTTTGTTCTACAGTAGCTTCATAAGAAGAAATATAACTGTTGCAGTGTGTCAGTTTCCATATAACTTCATATTGCCCAGGGTGGTGGGGGAGTGTTTTAATACATCTTTCTCTTTTTGTCCTTTTTATGTTTTATATATCTGTATCCTTAGTGACTAGGGACATGGAAAGGCAACGGGAGGATTGTATTGAAAGCTATTGCTTTAAAAGAATAAACAGAGTTGGAGAATGGAAAGGAAAAGAAGCAAATCAACATTAAGTAACATTATGCCTGCTTATAACATCTGGACATCTTAGCTGTCTGAGTGACATTGTCTCCTCTCTTCTCTGAAACAGAGCACAACCATGCAGCAAAGCGGGTTTGACTGTGGAAACTGAATGGGATAAATAAAAAGCTAAAATTTATTTTTAAAAGGATATTTAGCCCTCTCTCTCTCATCCAAAAGTTGCAGAACTTCACTTGGAGTCTGGTTTTAACCTTACCTTCTGACTATTCCTACTGGCACAGAAGTCCTTTTCCCAATACAGCTTCTACCACATGCTTGAAAAAAATTGTCTTTATAAAAAATAAAGTGACATGAATGATACCTAGACTGTGTGTGGGTACAATTCTTGGCTATAGACGAAGTTTTCTTTTTAGCTCATCTTGTTCGGCACAAATTTAGCATGTCTGTTTCATTTCACCTGAAGGTAACTGCTGTGAGGACTTTTAAAAGGGAAGGTTCATTCAACCCGGAATGATGCAACAGTAATAGTTGCTTGTCTTCATTAAAGTCTTTCAATGTATTCTATCTATTACAAAAACTAATCAGGATTTCCTGCTATTTTTTGTTTAGAATGTAAATGGTGAGTAGAGAATTGAGAAGGGCTTGTTTTCATAAATTTGTCTACTAGATTTATTTAGAGGCAATAGCTATACAGGACCATAGAAATGAGTGGATTTTATATTTATTCTTAAATGTATCACATTGAGCTATGTGTTATAATGGGACAGTAACGATGACCTTTGGTTGGTGCCTGATAATACTAAGTACAAACAGTCTGAATTAAGGAAAATTAACATTAAAGTTGCAAAAGCTCAAGTCTGTCTCAGCGGTGGTCAATGAAACTAATTTTTTTTAACTTCATGAGAAAAAGGGTAGTTCTCAAGTCAGGCCTACCATGTGCCTCAAGAACTCAACAGTAACAGACAGTTCGTAAGTTGTGCCCTTACATTTTTTTGTTTTGAAGTGTCTTGAATAAAACCAGAATGATGTATCTTTACAGCAAAGACGGAATGACATTTTTTTGCACTGTGTAAAATGGTTTATGCTTTTTGCACATTGCTTTCATATAAAATCAAACTATGCCATAAAATTCTAATATAGATTTGAGAGACACTGAGCGGCAAAACTGAAACTTCAAGTGAAAAAGGGAAGGAAGATTATATGGTGGATGATGTTTAAAAAAGGAAATGTTAAAGATTTTGCATAAGAGACATAAATGTGTTTAAAAAAACAGAACTGGTGTGTATGAAAGAGATGTAATGCACTGTTCTAATGAGAAAACCCCAGGATTTTAGTGCTACAATAAAGTCTGGCTTGACTGAAGTACTATAGTTTATCATTATTTTACCTTTCTGTATAAATAATTCTGTTGATGGTATAGCTTCAGCTTTTCAAAACATTTTCTGACAAAATCAGTTGGTACAATCTTCATAACTGGCTTTACCAAATCACGAGTAGTAGTATCACAGTGATATGTAATGATTTGAATAAAAATTAGTGAATCATATTCATTAGTCTGCTATTACCAAGATGGAAGAAGGAAATGTTTGCTTATTAATCCAAATCTGATCAATTCTTCAGATGTTTTGCCCTACCCATCGTTTCTTTTCACGTAGGCCAAACAACCTTAGTTTTCATTGTTTAATGGCATAGCAATTTCACTAAGTCAAGACAAGTTAGGGAATTAGCATTCATGTATAAGGCCAAATGTATAATATTAATTTCCAGCTCCTAACTAGCTTGCTTGCCTAGAGAAAAAGGTGCATAAACATTTTAAAAAGTTGGATGGGCACAGAGATGATAACCCTAACTAGATTAATTAAAATTCATTTCTGAATAAAGATTTAATGTATGCTTTATTGGAAAAAGAAACCAATTATTCTGTTTTAAGCATCCCTATAAGTTAATAAATGCAAATACTGTGTTGTAGGAGGAGCACTTTTTTGTCGTTATTAGAATCATAGAATAATTGGAAAAGACCTCTAAGATCAAGTCCAACCGCCAACCCAACACCTCCATGCCTACTAAACCATGTCCCGAAGTGCCAACGTCTACACGTTTTTTGAACTCCTCCAGGGATGGTGACTCCACCGCCTCCCTGGGCAGCCTGTTCTAATGCTTCACCACCCTTTCGGTAAAGAATTTTTTCCTAATATCCAATCTAAACCTCTCCTGACGCAACTTGAGGCCATTTCCTCTTGTCCTATTGCTAGTTACTTGGGAGAAGAAACCGACACCGCCTCACTACAACCTCCTTTCAGGTAGTTGTAGAGAGCGATAAGGCCTCTCCTCAGCCTCTGCTTCTCCAGACTAAACAATCTCAGTTCCCTGAACAAAAATTAAATTAACTGTGCCCATAGTACCTGAAGATATACACACATTTTCCAAAGTAGGAAGCATTTCAAAACCTCTTTTTGACACTCTGCCTCATGCAGGTATGGGCTGTTTGAATCCACAGGTGGAGGGAACTAATTCTGAGTTTAAAAATAATCTGCCGTGTCAAGAATTTTGCAATTTCAGTTCTGAAACTTTGCTTGCATATATTGCCTATTTCCCTTCTTCCTGACTTTTTTTTAACACCACGATACTACACGCATGTAAATAGGATCTTTGTAGGAGGGGGTCCTCACAATTTATGACTCATAGGACTTCTATAAACTGATGTGCGAGAAGATAACTTTATTAATAGGAAATAAATAGTTTTGACTTGTTCAGTCACTTGTGGTTATAGCCTATTCGGAAGGAAAATAGAAAACTATTGGTCCATATTTTATTTTCCCTGAATGACTCTACTTTTTTGTATAAAATCTCTTTAGAAATCAGTGGAAGTATTTCTATTTATCTGAATGGCACAAAGGTAGAGTGAGGAATATTTATAACTCAACTATATTTAAATTAATGGAACTACAGAGTGAAAATGTGAGAACAACAAGAGTCACCTTTTTTTGTCACTGTGCTGAAGGAACTGGTGATACTTTTAAATCTTCCTGAACTTGCTTAGCAGCATGGAAACAGCTCTAACCTCAAAACCCTAAACCACAGAGGCTACTTGTGCAGATAAGTAACACTGAAAATCAAGGGGACAGAGAAAGAAATATGGGGGTTGGGGGAAAAACCACCATTGGAATCCCTCCCTGCATGCCAAAGAGATGAAACTGAAAATCTTTGGGGTATTCTAACTGGGGGGGTGGGCAGCCACACAACTATTCTGCTGTAAATAAACAAAAGAAAATCAAACAGCTCTCCTTAATCTCTGAAAAGAGACCAAAAAATGCTATTCCTTTTCACACAGAAAGCAAACATAGATCTGGCAAATAAAAAGCCCCACAACAAATCCCACAAAACAAAAACACTTTTTATTAATCATTATGTTTGTTAAATTGTTCTGTAAATAAAATTAAACTTTTTAGTTTTCCTACTAAACCTGCTGTTTTTAAAGAATTTTAACTCAAATCTTTCCAGGTTTAAAGGAAATTACAGGATGTTACCTTTTTTCTGAAGTGAGCTTGATTATGCAAACAACCCAGATAAATATGAATGCTTTTATACCTTTTATTTTTATGCTATTTTTATTTTTTTTCCAAAGAAAAGAGATTTTGAAAAACTGTCTGCATTGACTTTGTCAGAAATTTCCCATAAAACATTTGTTTGAAGTTTTGCTAAACCATAAATGGAAACCTCACAATCATCTCTGACAAGATGACTGAGGTTTTTTTTTTTAAGAAGAAGTATCATAAAAGTGATTTCTACCAGAGTATCATATTCCTGATCAAAAAGAAAGAGGATGCCATAGCATACGGAGGGGGTGAGCGGAGGAGGAAAGGAGATGCAGAGCAACGTGGCTGCTTGTAAGTGAGTGATGGAAAGCCCGAGACATCTGGGGCTGGGGACCATGCCTGAGCCATGCATGAGCAGACACAGGTATGGCTGTGAGCGAGAGGGGAGAATGAGCTGCTGGAGCTGTGGCATCCAGGCTCAGCTCTGCATCTGCTGACTGCAGACCCTGATATTTCTATATTCATATGCTTTCCAGTTCTCTCTGAGTATGGCTGGAGGAGATGTAATGCTCAGAGCATGCAGGCTGAACAGCCTTGCCTCGGTTCTGCCTAGTAAACCCCAAAATCTTGGGCAAGGATTCAAGCAGAAGAAAGCTTTCCCTAAGCAAATTTCAGCATACAAAGCCTCAGTATATGGTAGCCTAAATTACAAATTAGGTATAATCCAGCTTTTGACCTTCCAAGAAGGAAAAGAATTGGATATTTCACGGTATTTTGCAAAATCCCTTGTGAAGTCTTCAATCATTTTCAAAAAGTAGCTGTCAGTCCTTCCCTGCTCATTTGTAGAGAGCTTCGTTTGGTGGTATAGGTAACAACATAGGACACTGCCTTTGCTCCAAGGCATAGCTGCACAGCGCTCAGCAACGCTCCATCCCATAAAAACAGATTAATGTTCTGATGGGTTTAGAAACTGAGAGCTGTTTAAAGAGTGTGCAGGGGGAAAACTTTGAATTTTTTTCTAAATTATGAAACAGTTGATGCTTATCTTAAAGCTATAGCACTTCTATCTTTAGCAAATTCCGGGGATCTTGGGTTTTGCTACAGAAGGAAGCTTCCAGCTTTCAAATTTGTTGATAAAAGTTTAGAGTTGTGATCAATGGGTAACTTTAAAAAAAACCCAAAACCTCTTACAAAAAATGTTTAAAAGCAGAGGAGCTGGTCTTTGTAGTGAAACAGTTCATCTCTCTTTCTAAGCAAAAATTAATTTGTACTTATTAGCACTCAGATATTATGGCAAGATGTTTATTAGAGATACTTAAAACAGATGGAGGTAAAATGAAACAAACAGGTTCCTTTTCAAAATACAGTATAATTTTTCCTATGATAGCTCTGGATGTCTGTTATGCTACGAGTAAATACAGGAGCAAAGGCTTACAAAGCTGTGTTCCTCAGCCTGTTTGAACCAAATATGCATAATGTCTGTCTGGTGCACCTGCAAAGTAAACACCTTAGATGAAGTAGGCACAAAGACCAGAACTGAGGAATGTCAGAAAGCCAGCTGGAAAATGATCAGACAGAGAAAATAATTTGCCCCACGCTGTTAAACTTTAAATGCTGAAGCCTGCTTTAACTTATCCTCTCTTCACAGCTGCTGAAAAAGCATAATGCTTAGGAAGTGCATGGAAGAGAGCTGTTTCGGCAGCCTGTCTTCTGAAGGTCGCAGCTGTTGATGTTACATCCCATGTGTGCTTAGTGCTGCTGGCAAGGAGATTTGTCCTGTTAGCTGAAACTCATGCCAGTGTGAATGACCTGTGGAAGGTCCATGAGCACCTTAAGCCTCTTTCAAAGTCTTCAGTGTAACTTAATGATGCACAGGGCTGCAGCTCCTCCTGTGCCTCCAGACAGGGGATGGCAAGGGAGGGGTGGAGATGAAGGCTTAGGTCTGGGCCAAAGCTACTGGTACTGATGGGATTCCTGCTGTTGACTTCCATGTATTTGAGATCAGGACTTTTATGCCTCTCTAGCTAACCCTTTCCACAGCTTGTCCATTATGTAAAAACCATCATACTAGGCCAGGGTAAAAGTCTCCTGTCTCTCTCTGTGGCCTTGTGACAGATTATTAAAAAAAGAGTATGGGAAGCAGTGAACATGTCCCCCTGCCTCCAGTATCTGGTTGATGGTGGTTCTGAGACTTCCCACTCCTGAGGCTGCAGCCACAGAACCATGTTTAATACACAGGCATTTCTTCAATGAATTTGCTTAATAATTTTTGAACTCTTCATATTCACTTCCTGTAACAATGAATTCCATAGTTCGATTATACATATGTGGAAAAGTGCTCCACGTAAGCGCTTTTGCCAATTTTACATCAGCTGTACAATAAACTCTGAGGAAAAATGGAGAATAAATGTTGCCTATTCATTTTCTGCAAGACATACCTAACTTCTTATATGCTTCATGTATGATCCATTCCTCATAGTTTATCTAAACTAAAGACCAGGGAATATTTAATTTTTGTCAAATAGAAACTCCCCATACATCTGATCTGTTCTGTCACTCTGCACCATTTCTAGATCTACATGATTTTGAGAGGGAGATGGCTAAACCTGTAGCCAATATCCAAGATGTAGACCCAACAGAGATTGAAATGATGACATAACAAAACACTGTTTTCTTTTTTTTTCAAATAATCCACAACACTCTACTTGACTTTTTGACTACTTCTGAACATTGAGCTGATATTTTCATAGAACCATCCATAATGACACTAAACCCTCTTTCTTGAATGTTAGTAGTTACTTAGAGCTTATCGCTGTATATGTGTAATTGTGATTGTTTTCCCCTTTGTGTGCATTACTCTGTATTTATCAATGCTGGGCCCCATCTGCCATTTTTACTACCCAGTCATTCACAACTGTATGATCCCTCTGAGGCTCTTTGTAGTCAGTTCTAATTTTGTACTGTCAGCAGGCTGTTGTTACCTCCCCATTTCCCCTTTTCCACATTATTTATGAGTAGTTTGAATAGTATTGTGCACAGCACTGATGCCTGAAAAGCTCTGTGGGAAATCTACATTGTAAAAAACTTACCTCTTTGCCACTTTGATTTTCTATTTTTTTCATATTTCTTCCTGAAAACCTTGTGTTACAAATCTATGAGACAGCTACCGCCCCTCTTGCAATGACTATTTAGTCTCTTTAAGAACCTTTCTAAAGGTAACTTATAAAAGTTCATTGGAAATTCAAGCAGTCTATATAATCCCAATCAATCTTATCCAAAAGATGTTGTCACAGAACTTGAACATATTTTGATTCATGAATTCCTTCGTGAAAGTTGTGTTGAATCTTTCCCAGGGTGTCACTTATCAATGTACATAGGTCTGTTCTTAGCTGGTTTCTACCAACTTGCCCAGTACAGAAATCAATGCTGCTGGTTTGTAGTGCTTTCTATTATCTTATGCAATCTAGCCCCCTTCAAATAATGGGTTATGCATGACAAGCAGTAATCTGATAGTTCTATATTTGAGCTCTTTTAGAATTTTGGGATTAATAGTATTTTGTTTCTATATATTTTTTCTGTTATGTTTCTGTTCATTTCAATGCTTTTTTTGTGAAATCTGTTCTACTGACACTTCAATGTGAGATATTTTATCAAAGTTCTGCTTTGTAAAGAAGGACGAGAAATGAAGATCTCCTTAAGCTCTTCTGCAGTGAACCCTAGTATGAAAAAATCATGCAGCTTTTCTGACCTAAACCTCCATGAATTGATATGAATCATCCTTACAGCCTCAAAGTACCACACTGCAAACATAATTACAAAATATTTAGCTTAAAAATGAAACTTTTGAAACACAGATTCATTGAGAATCATCATAAATGGTCGACTAATACTTCAGCACCTTTTGTTTGCTCTCTATTTGCTTGTGAGGTGTAACTTCAGGTTAGAAAATTTGCAGGGTTCCTGTGGTATCCTGGAAGTATAGTTAAGACATGAGATCTCTTTTGTATTCTTATCACAGTTTCAAAGGTATCCAGGCAATACTGTTCAGAAATACAGAGCAGCTTTAGAGTATGACTTGCAGAAGACTCCACTCTACCTTTTGCATAATAAATACTTGTGACACTGAATTCCTTCTGCCTCTCTTTGTTTCCTTCTGTTGACACATCTGTTGATGCTCTTTTTCTTAAAAGTTAGCTTATCAAAAATATCTCATATTCAAATGACCTACATGCTAACTCCCTGGAAGAAGGGTATATAATCAACTCCTAATGATATCACAAATATTTGATCATTATAACTGCCTTGACAGGAGCAAATATTACCATTTCTTTTGAAAGAGAAATTACAAATCCGATCAATGTATTATTACTAATGTTATCCTTGACCCACATAACAACCCTTCAACCTTTATATAAGAAGCAAATCACAGAAATTCTCTATTCATAGAGGGAGCATCAAAGACAGGCCAGATCCACTATATACTGCCTTCCTCATTACACTGTTCTTTGGACAGCAGCTTTGCTTTTTACTCAATTACAACATTATTATCTGTTCCTAATGGCTCTGACCTATCTGTGACTTTCACCTAACAGCAATAACAGTAGTCCATTGGGACTCATTCTCTTATATTCACTTGTGTCCTGAGCAGATGCTTAAATAAAACTGCAGAATTTAATGTCTCCTATATCCACCTGATTAACTTTACATAAAAATAAAAAATAAAATACAAGGTAGCAAAGAGCATGATATGTGTGGTTACACAACAGATGTCTGGCATGACCCATCAACCCATGTTTTCTAATCCTGCTTGTTATTACTGCACAGGTTTTCTCTGGGGTGTGGATAGCGGGTTTTTTTACTTGTTTGTTTCATTGAATTTTAGGTCAAAGACTGGGTCAGTGCAGCTGTTATTGCTATAACCTGCAAAAGATACATCGAACTTTCATAGCAGTAGCAATTTTTCCCCCAAATAATTCAAATAATAGTTTACCCTTGTGGAAATGCTATTTTTTGGGAATAAATTATGACATAATTTATTTTGTCATTTGCTTTCAGTTCTGGAGATTTTAAATCAAGTCCCTGTTCTGACACACATTTTTTTTTATAATTTTGAAATAATAATGTTATTTACTGATGTGACTCAGATTTACTTTTATAAATTTTTATATGTAGTGATTCTTGCTGCTACTCAAAGCATTATGAGAAGATACTTTTACTTATCAGCATTTTGCCAGCATCACAACCAGGCGATCTTTTTTTTCTCTAAGTATTTACCAATAATATGTTTTTGACAGGTGTTGCAACATCGTTATTCACAGTCAAGAAATATCAAAAAATCACTGCTAAAGAAGAATGTGCTGCTATGTCATTTATAAAAACCAGTCAAATTATTCTGAAGACAAAATGATCAAGAAAGTCAAATGTAGTATTGCTTAATAGGAAAAAAATTCTTCTGTTGTTATTTTTCCTTCTGTTTTCTCAAAAAGAAAAAGATTTTCTGTATTGAATGAAAATCAACAATCACTTGTCAGTCTTAAACAAGGTTTCCATACCACAGTGGTCCTTTTCTCCTTTAAAAGTCCAACACATTGTATTTCTCGTTCTACTTCCCTGATCAATTTCCCTGTTGGCACTTGTATCCCAGAGGAGTTTCTAACCTACGCTCCTACTTTGTCCTTCTTGAGCAAATCCCACTTGCTATATGCTGCATTCTCCATAATTTAGCCTGATTTATACTTTCATGAGTAAAAAACCCTAATGTTTTTGTTTAAATTTAAGAGAAAGAATAAACCTCAACAATTAAAGACTGAAAATATGCGAAGTATCCCTTTGTGTGATGGCAAAGTAATACACATCGCCTTTGTTTTCTGTTTTTTAATCTGAAGCGTATCAGCAAATGACAGTTGCCTCATTGCTGCTGCCTTGTCCTGGAAATCACTTCTCTCTTTGACGACGTAATTCACACAGAGTGGGGGACAAGGGGAAGCTATTATTAGGCTGCACACACAATACAGCTGAACTCCTGCTACCTTGTGATGGTTCCTGACCTACTACAGGTTGTCTGGAACATGTAGAGAGAAAAGCAATGTGGGCCACAAGTGGAAATGAAGCAGAGAGAATTTAAGTCTTTCCAAGCAAAATACTTAACATACCCTCTGTCCTCTGCAGTTCTGGTTACTCATATGGTTTCACTGAAGTCTTTGAAATTAGCTACTCTCAAAGTGACATCCGTTTAGGGATTAGCTAGTCATGTAAGGATCAGTGTTTAAGTATGGGCTTGTTCCCTCTTCAACCCATCTGTCATTTTTCTGAGATAATACATTAATTTCCATAGCAACAGCCTGTAATGTTACCAATAGGATTATTACGACTTTGCTGCAGGATCAAGCAAAGGAAGCTGGACTGGTCTGGAATAAACTGTTCTCCAAGCACAGGAAGTCTGAAATAATAGGAAAGCTGTTATAAAAGCCATAGTTAAGTCTCTTTTGCTATCTGTCACATTAAAATAAATAGGAAAAATAAGTTAAATGCAGTGTGAACTGTCACCATTTGTAAATGTTAGTTATGTCCACTTCATTGGGCTTATTCCAGGTTTTGCTACAGTCCAAGAGATGCACAGCCCTGGCCTGAATCCATTGTAGCTTTTTAAATAATTAAAAAATACAATCTGGATTCCCAACATTAACACATTGTGCAACATCCTAAATATAATTAATTTTGATAGTATAACAAAAAAAAAAAAAAAAGGCAAACTCATTCCAACACTATGTGAGGTGAAACACATACATTAACAGTACTTCTCAACTTGCTGATATTTTAACAGAATTAGAATTTCATATTAACTGATTCTGTGACAGATCTGATGCAGGAACTCCAATCTCAACCTGATACACTTTGGAGAAGCTCTGTTCTTACTGTGCTCTACACCTCATGACCATTTCTGGATGATATCTTTGATGGTTTTGACTAGCCTGACAAAACTTCCTCTGCTGACTGAGCTTCTTCACCCTGCCTCCTGGCAGCGTTCAGAGGTTTGAAAGTCTTCCTTTTCATCCCCCAGCCAAAGACACATTCAATTGTAACCAAATCATTCCTGAGAACTGTTTGTTCAGTCTATTTTTAAGGACCACTAATGATGGAGATATCGTTGCCTTTCTGGATAATGCTTTCTCATCCTTATGATTAAGAAGTCTTCATTTTTTCTTTTTATTTTCCTTCTTTTTTTCTTTTTGATATGTAACCTGATGCTCTCTTGTTGTAAATTAATCTCACATGGAAGGTAGATTTCTCTCTGCTTTCAGTATCCAAGCTGAATCAGTCATAAGTAGGCTAGTGATCTCTGGAAAGTACAGTATCTTTCTGTTATGTTTGTAGACATACCATAATAATGAGTTAGGTCAATTCCTGATACAACCTACTCCTATCATATGACTTTTTCTAGGTGCAGAATATGGGCCAAAACCATTAATGATGATATAAGAAAACAAAATCTAAAATGAATTAGAACACTACCAGTTATCGCATTATTTAATTAATAACAGTTATATAATATTCAAAGAATTCCATCCCCCACCAGTTCAACAGTGCCCTATGTCAGCATGCAATTTAGAGGGCAAAACAATCATCCTATTAGACTGATAAAGGTAAATTTAACAACTGTGGGAGTATGTAGTTATATGAGCTATAGTATAAAAACTATATGTGGAGAAAAAAGATTATTATGAAGCTAAACTGTTGTCATATTTTGTTAAGCTAATGCTCTAAGGCATATTAAATTTTATTGCTGGAAAAGTTACTTACTGAAGTCTAGAAAGCACTCTACATCCTACACTTCAGTGAAGTGCTGTGGGTTAGGTGACCCAGATTTGCAGGGGAAAATGAGCTGTTGGGACCCTCTTAGAATTCAAGAAGATCTTCTGGAAGTCTTAAGTGAAAAACTGGGAGAATGCTTTTTATGGATAGGATTTGGATTAAGTACTTTGGTCTAGTAAACTGCATACACTGGCTTAATTGCTGAGTTCCCAAAGGATTTAATACTGCCATCCTAACTCATTTATTGAAGTCAACCCATTAGTGGCAGGGTATTTAGTGAGTTTGTAATCATTCTGGAATTACTGGGTTTGGCTCCAAAATAAACAAGTTTCACAAATAAACTTCAGATTGAATTAACAACAGGTGTGTGGGGGGTTGTTTTGGTTTGGGTTTTTCTTTTGTTTTGCTTTTCTTTTTTTTTTGGATCAAACTGTGGAGGGAATCTTTATATGTATCTTTATAGGAAAAAATCTATTTTTTAATGTATAACTAATCACATTTGACTCTACACAGGATTTTTGTCAGGTAGTGTGCAAGAATTTTGTCAATGCAGTTAGTCTTTCCATAAGCATATCTGAATAATATATATATCAGTTTATTAACACTCTCAAGAGCTGACCAACCTGACATCTGTCTACAATGAGATGACTGACGTGGTGGATGAGGGGAGAGCAGTGGATCTTGTTTATCTTGACTTTAGTAAGGCTTTTGACACTGACTCCTGTAACGTCTGGATACAAAGAAATGAAATAAGGTCTAGATAAGTGGAAAGGGAGGTGGATTGAAAACAGGCTGAACTGCTGGGCTCAGAGAACTGTGATCAGTGGCAAAAGTCCCACTGGATGCTAGTCTCTAGTGGAGTACCCCAGAGGCCAGTACTGAGGCCCATACTGTTTAATATCTTCACTAATGACCTGGACGATGGGACAGAGTACACCAGCAGCAGGATTGCAAATTATACAAAACCGGGAGGAGTGGATGATAGACCGCATGGGTTGGATGGCATTCAGAGGGACCTTGACAGGCTGGAGAAATGGGCTGAAAGGAATTCCATCCCATTCGGCAAAGGGGAATGCCAAGTCCGGTACCTGGGGAGGAATAACCCAGGCACCAGTAAGCACTGGGGGATGACCAGCTGGAAATCACCTTGGCAGAGAGAGACCTGGGGGGTCCCATGAGCTGACCATGAGCCAGCAATGCACCCTTGTGGCAAAGAAAGCCAGCAGTATCCTGGGCTGCATTAGGAAGAGTGTTGTCAGTAGGTCAAGGGAGATGATACTCCCCCTCTGCTCAGCCCTGGTGAGACACATCTGGAGTACTGGGTCTGGGCTCTCCAGTACAAGAGAGACATAGTCTTACTGGAGCAAGTCCATCAAAGGGCCACGATTAAGCGAATAGACCATCTGTCATATGAGAAGAGCTGAGAGACCTGGGACTGTTCAGCCTGCAGAAGAGAATATCCTCCTGACAATATAAGGAGCATATTGTCAATGTGTATAAACATACGATGGGAGGAGCAAAGAAAATGGAGACAGAGTGTTCTCAGTGGTGCCCAGTGACAGAAGAGACAATGTGCACAAACTGAAAGATGGGAAATTACATTTACACATAAGAAAAATTTTTTACTGTGAGGGTGATCAAACACTACAACAGGTTGCCCGGAGAGTCTGTAATGTCTCTGGCCTTGGAGATATTCAAAACTGGACTGGACACATTTCTTGGTAACTTGCTCTAGCTGGCCCTGCTTCGAGCAGGGGGAAGTTGGACTTGATGACCACCAGAGATGCTTTCCAGTCTCAGCAATTCTGCGATTCCGTGATAGGTAAAGTAGATGTTTATCCAGAAAAGCACATAACTGTTATTGACCAGAGAGTATTTAAATATATAAGTGTCAAAGAATCCTCCAAATATATTTCTGATAAATGAGAAAGCTGAAGCAGAGGAAGATATTACATTCTTTAAGATTCAGATGAGCAGTTGATGGACATATAGAATCTATCAACCGTCGTTTTTTGCATGCTTTTCCAAAGAGGGTTGATATTCCTGCATTGGAGATGATTGAGGCTGGTTTTCTATTCAACTGTTCAGATGCAATAATAGAATTGCTAAAATTGTTATATCTAAAAAGGTTTCTTTATTCCACCATATTTAGAAGTTTGCTGCATACCATTGACCTGAGTAGTGTATTCCTGCCATACTTGTCATTTTCTGTCTGACAGAAAATTATGCCAAATGCCAGCTGAAATCCTTGTGTGCCCAGGCTCTAACTGAGGAGGCATAAATCTCTAGGAAGAGATAAAAGAAGTAGTCAGAGGCACCAAGTTGCAGGATCTTGTTAAATAATAATAAAAAGAAACTAATTTTCATTTATCCAAGTGACACTTGATAAACTGGTTGCAGCTTATCAGTCCTCTGAAGTACTTTTCTTGATTATTTTATTTGTTTTATCATGTTTTGATTTTCACCTGTAGCAAAAGAGATGCCTGAATTCCTGTTTCTGGTAGAATCAATTAACAATTTTCCAAAATTTCTCTTTAAAAGCAAATGCAATATTATTTCTTGTAGGAAATAATTTACCACTTAGTTTTACACCTAACATTAGTGTAAGTAAAAGTTCTGGTCTCCTATACAGAATTCAAATGCCAGTAGTGTCAAGACAGGGACTGGCATTACATAACCTTTTCTCTCACACATGGGTACTCTCTATGTTGACTACTATATACATTCATGAATGAGGAAGAATGTGGAATACCTTTGCAGTCTAAGTAGAGCTACTACTGATGTCCTTGATTTTCAGGAGTAGCTGCAGCTTTCTGAGATGCAGAGACCAAAACTATATGCAGAACTCGAGATATGGGCACGCCAAGGTTTTATATAATGGCAGAATGATGCTTTGTGTCCTGTCCTCAATGCCTGCTATGGTAAAGACCAACATTTTGTTGGCAAAACTGTTAGAAACACTGAATGAAAGACTGTGTCTCTTCTAAAGCTGTAAGTATCAACAATAACCCTAACATCTATGTCAGGGGATTTCATGAGATTGGGCACCTGCACCAACTTTCTTACGCTCTCCCTAACAGTACTACCCAATGGGGATCTGGAAATTGAAAGAAATGTCCAAAACTTGAAGGCCGTCAGCTTACTTGTACTGATGACTGCCCCTTTTGCTGCACCTTACATCACTTGCAGTTAGAATAGGGTTTCACCTGGATCACAGACCTTCCTGTTCTCAAGGTTTCAGGAACTCTTTCAAGTGAGACAATCTTCAGTGCAAACAATACCTGCATCCTTATTAACATTGATGTTGTCTTAAGTTCCATAGCAATATGGGCATTGCCTTGAAATCATTGGTGATGGGATGTGTCGTCTAGCAAAAAAAAAAAAAATATATATATTAGCTGTATTGTTAATGAAGCTTTTCTGTAGTAATTAGACAGCTTAAGCTCTTAGACTGAGAGAACCCCAATTGGAATAACAGCAAATTCTTGGTTCCGCATATAAGGTATGTTCCATTTTTGCCCTTAAAAAAATTTGAGTTCAACAGGGAACCAAGTTTCTTGAGTCACTCTTCCTGAAAACCAGATTCAGTATCTGCTCTGCCAGTCTAGTCTTGTACCTACACAACACTGCAGCACAAACAGTGAGACTTGAAAATCTTTACTAACTTACAGTCTGGTGAGGCTTTCTTTGTGAATTTCCTGCCTGTTGCCCATAGATTATATACAATACAATTCCACCTGTTAATTAATTCATCCCAACACCTATTTTTTTCCAAGAAATTTTCATCCTTTATAAAGTCCAGGTTCATAACTACCTATGGATAGTTCCTGCAGCTTGTAATACCTTCTTTGCAACAACTCTGACCATTTCTTTTGAAATTTATTCCACATCTCCAGATATTCTTGTAGATGCATCTGATTGCCCCTGGTGTCCTGCTCCTTGCTGAGATCTGTTATCTCTCCACTTCAGTTTCTAAGATCAAAGTCCCAAAGTTCTATAACTTATTGGGAAGCTTGACTTCTATATACATATGTTTCTCTGTGAAACCTCAACTTCTTCCTCTCCTAAAAGAATTTCCAGTGTCACTTCCCCACCTGTTACTTCCATTCAGGAGCTAAGAGATTATTTCACTTTGGCAATCCTCTATTCTGCAGCAAACAAAGATTCAATGAAATAGTAAGTCCATTGGGACAACTTTGCTATCTATGTCATGGCCTATTCTGGCATAGTCCGTTGCCCAATTCTTGTAAAAGAATTACTGTCTGTGGTAATTAAGGTCTTCTATATTAAAATAAAAACAGTTCTCTAGTAACACATGAATGAAGATTTAATGCTGTAGTTTGCAAGCCAAATCACAGAGGTGTTTAGTGGGAGGAAGTGAGCGGGAAGAAGGTAAGACAAAAAGGTTTCAAGTGAGAATCACCTGATTCACTCTTTAGGTATCAGCTTTAGAGGGAAGATTTTCAGCTCCGCATTTGTTAATTGCTGTAATCACTTTGTCCCTGCAGTCTCATGCACTTCTGTTGAATTCAGGTTTCTTATGGAATTATACGATAAATACTCTTCTATATACAATTTGAAATATCTAGAAATACTTAATAAGGTACATTTTTCTCAGTGGGATGACGTTTGGTAGTGGCCAAAGCTCATTTGCATTGGATCTGCTATGTATTAAACCCTCCCCCCAAAAAAAACTTAATCATTAGTAAGTGGACAGTTCTCTTCTAATAACCATGCAACAGTGAGCAAGCTTTGTAATTGCATCAGATTCACACAGTGAAGCTGTTGCTGCTGCCACTGAAGTGGCTACTAAACTGAAGAGCATCACTCATCTTTTCCTCTTACTCAGTACACCATTCCCTGAACATGGTATATGTCAAAACCTTTGTTCCTGTCAGATCTTTACTTTGGATTCTGCTGCCCATGTTAGTGCAGCTGCTACCTTGGCTTACGTGCACCTTTCCATGGCACTCACAGCAGATGATCCCATGGCTGCAAGCCACAGCTACTCAGAGAAGGGTATTGCAATCACCACTCAAAATACCACCGCCAGGATGCATCATGATTTCCCTGGTCTTCACATGGCCATCTGGGAGTTTTGGCTTTCACAGCTGTGGCAGCCATTCCCAGCAGAGACGTCTGCTCCTGGGATCCCTAATGTGTTGCCATCTGATGATGTGGATGCCAGGATGCTCTGCCTCACTGCCCCTGGCCAGGAAATCAGCTCCAGGTTCCCTCCAGTACTTCAGCTGAAGTTGCGGCCCACTTCTGCCAGTATAGCAACTAGGGAAACCTTGGCCATCACTATTGATAGTCTTTGTTTATAAGTCTTCCTCTTTTCTTAATCCATTCTCACCTGAGTCCTCAATTAAGAAAAGAATGTGATGATGAATGTGGTGGAAAAGAATGTGTGGCAATACAGAAAAAAAGAGAAAAGCCCTGTCCACATCTTGTGCATAGACCAACGAAATACTCTTCCCAGACCACCAGATAATTAACGCTATATCACCGCAGGAAACATTTTGCTGAGGTGTATGTAATCCTCAAAAGATTGGCTCAAGGTGCTTTGAAATTGCAACAGTTGAAATAAACACAAAATCAGACTGATACCAGCAAATAAAAAATTGACTAATTAAAAAATCTATCAAAATACTGGCAATTAAGACTGCACACCTCTGTTTTCATTTAAGCTATATTTTCAAGGATTCACACCTCTAACACTGTCGCTCTTTTCTGCTAAATGCTCTGGAAACAATCCGAAGGAGGTTTGCAACTAGTGGATTTACTGACATTTATCTAACACAGTAACTACTTCCCATTTCAAATTATATTCTGCAAGAAAGAGCTTGAGCTTATTGCTGGAATAATAATTTTTTTCTATTATGTTGAATATAACAAAAAGATAGAAGATGGGATTGTTGGTGTGTCAGTGTCTGTGAGCTGAACAAGATAAAAGATGAGTTATGTCAGCATACTGTAGATCTTTTCCATGTAAGAAATTTTGAGTAATGTTACACACTTCACTTACTGAAATGGACTTAACATACTGCATACCAAACATCAACTCACCCTTTCTGTCCTTCTGTAAGAGAATAATATGCTTCAGCATGTGGATAATTTCTCTTTGTGCTAATCACTGAATTAATGAGATTTACAGACCAATTTCTTCCTCTGTTTCTCCTTCATTGTATTCATACATGCACACATAGATAGTTTGTCAGTAGACAAGAACAGGTGAGAAGAAGGTGACTTGTTTATGAAAGACTGGAAAAATATTGTGGGTTATTGTCAATGTCTTTATTTAAAGTTTAAGCATTTGAATACCTAACACTAGTGGATTAAAAAAAAAAAAAAAGAAGCCAGATTTTCAGAAGTCCTTGGCACAGCTGATTTCTATGGCAATTAATTGGATTGCAATCACTAAGTACTTTGGAAGAGAGTGTTCATTTTTATTTAGAAGCTTCCCCGTACAATTAAATCCTACATTTCCACTTCAAAGTTTTGAATCACCTTATATATTTAGCTAGGTAATGTCACAGCAGATGACCTAAGCACCACTAATCAAATAAGGTAATTTTACTAATACACTTGATAATTGAAAGCATAAACATTATTAGCATCTACAATATAAATGTTATTTTTATCACCATAGATTAATATTTTTGAACAAGGAAACCTAGGAGATATGTTGATTCACATCTGTAAAATTGTCAAGGCTGAGGTGAATAGTGCTTCCTAAAAGAGAGGATATTCTCTTAGAAATTTGGGTATAGTCAATCCATGTAAAATGATTTTATTAAAATAAAAATATTTAGATATTCCAGCAAGAAATACTTACTCATTTTTTGAAATCTAAAACAGACACAAAAGAAAACGTCTTCCAGTAAAGTATTAACTCTATTGTTTGGATTTTTTTTTGTTTGTGTTTCATTTATTTTGTTGGAAATCTTTGTGCAAACTGGAACATTTATTTAAAATCCAGATGAGATTTTGGTATTTTTGGTAAATCTGGTGCATTTTGATACCTACCATGCTGACAGTGGTAAATATTGGTGTTGATATTAAGTTTATTAGTTTAACTTACTAAAGGCGTAGGAAAAAAAATGGCAGCCCCTGTGTGGGAGATCTATTTCCAGCTTGTAGACTTCTCCAGCAGTACTGTCAGCTCAGTCAACGCACAAAAGAAATTGAGGAGGCAGTTAGTGTTTCTCGCAGAAGCATCAGCTCCTGTGTTTTTTTTCCTTCAGTGGAAAATACTCAACTACATAATGAGCCTGCCATATAAATAGCAACTTCTCTCCTCCTTCTGCAGATTCTTTTTTTTCTATGATTAGTTGTGATGCTGGATAACATAAGGGAACTGAGAGTCCTATATAATAGAATAAGTATTAACCAAAAAAACATCTTAAGAAGCTCAAATTCAGGGCTTAAGACTGTAGCAGAAAAAAAGCACAAATAGATTCAGGAAAATGAATTTGTATTTCTTAGGAAAAGCACTGCTAATCCTTCAGCTATTCTTTAAATCCATGCCTTAAGAATTGACCAAGTACCTTAACAAATATCCCAAAGCATACTTTACTTCTGTATGCAGAGAAATCCTACATCGATGCAACATCCATTACAACTGCTTAAAAATATTCTTCCTTCTCCTGTGACTTTATAATTATATGACAAGATATATTAAGCTATGAAGCTATGAGAGGAGTTTCTGTATTTGCCATCCACCTGTTTCTCTGCTGCTTTGTAAATGTGATGTTCAAGCATTTGACTTTTAATGATATTTTAAAACCAATAATCAAATTTTGTGTTGGCATTTGGCATACTATTTTGCTAAGACTACATAAACTGTCTTCTAAATGGTTATATAAAAGTGGAGAAATACATACTGAAATGCTGATTTGAAATAAGTGGTTTTGTTTCTTGTTTTTAATTTGTGCATGATGTACTTTGGCTTTGGTAACCTTCTCAGTGCTTTTATGTCAGCTAATACTAAGTGCATTTATAGGATAAGATCAGTCATATGCCCTTACAAGAAATGCAAATGTTTTTATTAGGCACTGATAACTCCTAAGTGCTGTACAAATGTACACAGAGATACAGCTACATCTCAAGCACTGAGAGCTGCTAATGGCTTAGTCTAGGAGTAAGCTGAAAATCAAGTACAAGATGACTACAGTAAGTAGCATGCAGAGTTGCCTGCCATGCCTGCCATACATTGCCAGGGAAGAGGATCACAAAAGGATGTTTTTGTTTGCAGCTCCTTCTGTATTTATTATATTCAGTGTAAATCATTAACACATTAACACATTTGTTGTACTTGGAGAATAATATGAGTACAGGCTGCTGTTAACATCTTCTGCAAGTAAATGCATCTCCATAGTATTACATTCTGTATACAGATTTTTGTCTGGACTTACCTTTCCACTGAAAAGACCAATATCCACTGAAATGAATGGAGAAATCCTTTATGGCTTCACTTGGAAGTAGATCAGACTCTAAAAGAGGCAGACAAATATCCCATAATATTTTGTTTATTCTTCTTTATGCCTCTTTCTGTGCTAGCAAGACTATGGGAAGCCTATAAGGTCTTTGTTTCAAAGAAGAGACATGATAAGTTTGTGAACCTAGAAGCCCTGTACAGGCAGTTTTTTCGTTCATTTGTGCTTTTTTGACAGCATGTAAGATCATCGAGTTGGGGTTACGCTGAAGATCTGTCTAGTCCAGCCATCTGTCTCCAACAGTGGCCAAAAGCAGATGCCTGAAGAGTATAAGACAGGACAAGCATATATGGTACTATAATATTCTTTCAACATTCGCCTCCTCTCAGTTCAGGAATCTCCTGAGTGAGGTATGATTTCTGTAATAATCCTTGATGGATTTCTTTCAGGCAATTGCCACGTTTGGGTCCATATAGAATCACAGCATCCATGATATCCTTTACTAAGGAGTTCCACAGAATATTTACCCCATCAGTGAAGTACCATTCAATTTTGTTTTGAACCACATTTCTACCAGGTTTGTTTCATGCCTCCTAATTCTTGTACGGAAAAGAGATGGTGAAGGTGATGTTTATATATCCTACCCGTGCCTCTCATAAGACTATACACCTCTGTTCTGTCTTCTTCAGTTTTTCCAGGGTGAAGAGGGCTGGGTTACTGAAGCATTTTTCATATAGAAGCAATTTTAGACTTCTCATTATTCTTATCGCCCTCCTCGGAATGCTTCATTTTGTCTATCTCTGTTTTGAGGGCACAAGAACAGCACAAATTAGCTAGTATAAGAGTGACATATGAATTTATACACAAGCATAACTTTGTTCTTTACTCCTTTTATACTAATTCTTAACGTTTAGTCTGTTTTTCTGTTACTGAACACTGAGATAACATTGTTATTGAAGTATTTATCAAAGAACTAACATTCTGCTGGGAAACGTCAGGTAAGAACCAACCATTTTATATAGGTAGTTTCCTATGCTTTCTTCCCCATTTCCTTAGCTTTATATTAATCTACACAGGATTTCATCTGCTGTTCTATTACCCTGTCAATGATTTCAAAAAGGCCTTCAACAATTCTTCAAAATTCTCCCTGAATAACTCAATATAATCAGGGAAATGTATCATCTCATTATTTACACCCATTTCCAGATGACTTATGGGGTCAGTCATTGAACAGTACAAATTCCAACACAAGTTGCTGAAGAGTTTCCCTGGTAAATTTTCTTTGTGAAAAAATAATCATTTCCTCTACCCTTCTGCTTCCATTACTTTAAACCATTACTCATTCACAAAGACCTCCCCTCTTACACCACTGCCATTTTTTTTTTTTAAGCCTTTGTTAACAGAATTCTAAAAACCTTTTTGAAATAGAAATAAAGTTTATTCACATTTTGGATGGCCCAAATCTTTCTAAGGCAAGATTTTCTCTTTATAACAATAGTAACACTTCCCTAATACATCACATGGATTCAGGTGGCCATCAATTGTACTTTTTATTATAGTTTCTATTACTTTTCCAGCTACGGATATCAGGCTTACAGACCTGTACAACTTTCCCATATATCTTTTGGAACCCTTTCAAAATATCAACATCACATTTCTTGACACACTATCCTCAGGTACCAAGGCAATTTTAAGGTAATTAGTGCAACTAATTCATTTCTTTCACTTCTGAGTTCTGGAATTCCTGGGAGAATACTGTTTGGCTCTAGCAATCCATTACAGTTCATCTTGCGTAGCTCCAGAACATTTTCAACTCAAACTTAAGGTAGCTCCTCTAATGGGTCTCATACAAATAAAAATGTAAGCTTGAAATCTCCTTACTTTCTTCTGCAATGTACAAAAATCTGTTCAAAAAGAACTGATATCATTCCTCTGTTGTGGCCTCTTTTGCTGTGAGTGGTGGGGTTTGTTTGTTTGTTTTACTGTTATGCCTTGATCACCTGAGGACTCTAGAAGACTTCTTGCTCGTACTGTGTAGGACTATGGTGCATTGACCTTGGCCGTCTGCAAGACCGCACCCAGCCACACTCTCACTCTTCCTCCTCAACAGGACAGGGGAGGAAATAAGATGAAAACGCTCGTGGGTTGAGACATGGCAGGGAGATCACTTACCAGTTACCCATCATGGGCAAAACAAATTTGACTTGACTTGGGGAAAATTAGTTTAATTTATTGCCAATTAAAATAGAGTTGTGTAGTGAAAAACAGGACAAAATTAAAATAGCACCATTCCCTCCCCCCTCCTTTTTTTAAACCATGTTCAACTTCACTCCTTCATTCCCAACTCCTCTACCTCCTTCCCCCCAAGAGGCGCAGAGGGATGGGGAATGAGGGGCTGCGGTCAGTCCATAACAGCTCCTCTCTATCACTCCTTCCTCCTTAACACTTTTCCCCTGCTCCAGTGTGGGTCCTTCCCACAGTCTGCATGGAAATACGTGCTCTGCCACAGACCCTCCAGGGGTTGCAGGGAAATACTTGCTCCGCCATGGAGCTCAGAGAAGAATTGTTGGAGAAATTTGTGCTTCAAATAAATTAAAACGAAAATGTTCCTTTTAATATGGAAAAAATTTCATTAAAATAACTCAAGTATATTTTTCAGATTTCCTTAGAAAATGCGTTCTTCATTCCACCCATGAAGAAAATATGATGAACAGGAAAATTTTAGGGCAGATTTTTCCTGTGTTAGCAGTGGATTCATTTTAATAGCTTCAGTGAAATGATCATAGAGCTACATACTTTATCCATACAATGCATACAGTAGGATTCACAAAAGGGAGCAAAAAAGAGGGAAGGGGAAGGGGAAGAAAGGGAAAAAAGGACAAGGGAAGCTGGTCAATAGCTGGTCAGATATTGTGAAAAGCTAATATTTCCTGCAAGATTTGCCAGTTACACTCATTGCAATTTTTGTGAACAAAGTAGCAGACACTTTCTATTTTTTCAGCATCTCTATATCTATATGTTGAAGCCAAAGAGTTCTCTTGTAAACAGACCCTAGTAAGGAAGAAAGGCATATAAATGTCTTTTCTTCACTTTAAATTACCTAATGGTTTTCAATTACTGCAGCAAGATCTTAAACCTTCTCATATATTCCCAGAGGGCAGGTGTGTGGCAACGGGCAGGCACGTGGCAGCATGGTGACCACCCAGCAAAAAGCAGTGTCCCTTGCTTCTTCTGAGCTTCTAGCATCTGGTAGAACCAGTGCAGCCACACAGACAGAGCTCCTGTTCAAGCATGCAACCACCCAAGTTTCCATCTGTGGGATTTGTGAAGGGATATTCCTACACGTGGAAAGTGATTGCAAGCAAGACTGCGGGAAATGTGACCAGATTGATGAACTATTCTGCTTGGTGGCTGAACTGCCAGAGGAGGTGAGCAGACTGAGGAGTATTCAAGAGTCTGAGAGGGAGATTGATCAATGGAGCCATACTCTGCCGTCTATGATGCACAGAAGCTAGCTCAGCATGGCCACTACAGAGGCAGGTCCTGGATCGGCTTTGTCCCAGGAGGAAGGCAGTGTCACAAGGGATAAGGAGCGGTGGAAGAAGGTTACAGCACGGAGAGGTAAGAGAAATCCATCCTTACACTCTAAGGTACCCTCTAAGATACCCTTACAGAACAGGTATGATGTCCTGGGTATGGTAGATGAAGCACATAATGAGAAAGAGGAGGAACCTGCACACGCAGTCTTGCCAAGATCAGAGAGACCAACCCCTCATAACAAAACCTGCAATAAGACCAGCACCAAGAAGAAACAATGGCAAGTTATGGTCATTGGCGATTCCCTCTTGTGTGGAACGGAGGCACCTATTTGCAGATTGGACCCTCTTTTCAGGGAAGTTAGCTGCCTCTGTGGGGCCCAAATTAGGGACTTCACCACAAGACTGAAGAGCCTAGTTCAACGTTCAGACTACTATCCATTTATCCTCTTTCATGTGGGTACAAATGATGTCACAAAAAAAAGTCTGACATCAATCAAGAGACTTCAGAGCCCTGGGAAGAATGCTAAAAAGTTCAGAAGCACAGGTAGTACTTTCCTCAATCCTCCCAGTAATGGGGGTAGACTTCAGAAGAAACAGGCGAGCCCAGGATATCAATATTTGGCTCCAGGACTGGTGCCTCTGTGAAAGCTTTAGGGTTTTAAACCATGGAAGAGCCTTCAAGAGACAAGGTATGTTGGGGCCTGGTGAGATCCACCTGTCCCGATGGGGAAAACAGCTCTTTGGGCATAAGCTGGTGGGGCTGATCAAGAGGTCCTTAAACTAGAATCGATGGGGGAAGGGCATACCAACAGGATTGCAGTAGGCAAGCCACAGGTTAGCACAGCATCACCTGTGGGTGGCAATGCTAGTGGGAACACTTACACTGCTCCTGGGAGCACGGATGGCTCAGGAGCATATCTGAAATGCTTGTACACCAACGCACACAGTATGAGAAACAAACAGGATAAACTGGAAGCATTGGTCAGCTCCCAGAGCTACGAAATCATTGGCATGAGTGAGACTTGGTGGAATGAGTCCCATGATTGGAGTGCTGGGATGGAGGGCTACAGGCTGTTCAGGAGGGATAGGCAGGGCAAGCAAGGTGGAGGTGTCGCACTATACGTAAGGGAGAGGTTTGATTGCACAGCCCTCACAGTTAGTGATGATGTGGTTGAGAGCCTCTGGGTAAGGATTAGGGGGATGGAAGACAAAGGAGATGTTGTAGGGGGTGTCTACTACCGATCACTCAGCCAGGATGTAAGCACTGATGAGTTATTCTATAGGCAATTAGGAGAAATTTGGGGATCGGTAGCCCTTGTCCTTATGGGAGATTTCAACTTCCCAGACATCAGCTGGGAATATCTCACTGCTGTGATGAGCAGGTCTTGGAATTTCTTGAAGTTTGTAGGAGATGACTTCTTGTCACAGGTACTCAGTGAGCCAACTAGGAAAGATGCCCTCCTAGACTTGCTATTTGTGAATAGAGAAGGACTCGTGGGGGATGTGATGGTAGGTGGCTGTCTTGGCCACAGTGATTATGAAATGGTTGAGTTTAAAATTTTCAGTGTAATGAGAAAAAAGGACAGCAGAGTTGCTACCCTGGACTTCAGGAGAGGAAACTTGAAGCTATTCAGGGAGCTATTTAGCAGAGTACCTTGGGAATCTGCTGTGGAGGGCTTAGGAGTCCATGAGTGCTGGTCAGTCTTTAAGAACCACCTTTTAGAAGCACAGGAGCAGGTAATTCCACTGTGTCATAAGTCAAGCAAGCAGGGCAGAAGACCAGCTTGGCTGAACAGGGAACTCCTCGTGAAGCTCAAGAGGAAAAAGCAATTGTATGAACTCTGGAAGGGAGGTCAGGCTTTGCAGGAAGATTACAGAGCCATGGTTCATATATGAAGGGAGAAGACACAAAAGGCCAAAGCTCAATTAGAGTTGAAACTGGCCAGGGTTGTGTCAGATAACAAGAAAGGCTTTTTAAAGTATGTTAATAGCAAAAGGAGGTCTAAAGAAAACATTGGACTGATACTTGTTGAAGATGGTCATCTGACTAATATGGATGAAGAAAAAGTGGAGGGATTGAATGCTTTTTTTGCCTCAGTCCTTAATAATACTGATAGACCTTGGGCTTCCCAGTCCCCGGAGTCAGAGGACCACGAGTGTGGGAACAGTGACTTTCCATTTGTGGACACTGAAATTGTAAGGGTCCAGCTGTATCAGCTGAACGTTCACAAGTCCATGGGGCCTGATGGGATTCATCCCAGAGTTCTGAAGGACCTAGCGGATGTTATGGCAGGACCCCTCTTGATCATCTGCCAAAGGTCTTGGGAGTCTGGGGAGGTTCCTGCTGACTGGAAGCTAGCCAATGTTATTTCAATCTAGAAAAAGGGCGTGAGGGAACTACAGACCCATTAGTCTAACCTCAGTTCCTGGAAAAATTATGGAGAAGATTATACTGGATACTGTTGAAAGGCATTTAAAGAATAATACAATCATCAGGCACAGTTGACATGGGTTCACAAAAGGAAAGTCCTGTTTCACTAATTTGATATCTTTCTATGATAAGGTCACCCACCTAGTGGATGAAGGGAAGGCGGTGGATGTAGTTTTTCTGGATTTTAGCAAGGCTTTTGATACTGTGCCTCACAGCATCCTTCTGGACAAGTTGTCCAACTGTGGGATGAGCGGGTTCACGGTGTGCTGGGTGAAGAACTGGCTGAAGGACAGAGCTCAAAGGGCTGTAGTGAATGGGGCTACATCTGGCTGGCGACCGGTCACCAGCGGTGTTCCTCAGGGTTCAATTCTAGGGCCAGTCCTGTTCAATGCATTTATCAAGGATCTGGATGCAGGAGGTGAATGCACCACTAGCAAGTTTGCTGATGATACCAAACTGGGAGGTGCTGTTGACTCTCTTGAGGGACAGGAGGCCTTGCAGAAGGATCTAGATAGATTGGAGTATTGGGCTATGATTAATAGGATTAAATTTAACAAGTCAAAATGCCGGACTCTGCACCTAGGATGGAGTAATGCTGGGCACAAGTATAAATTGGGAAAGGAGTGGATGGAGAGCAGCCCTGCAGAAAGGGATCTGGGGGTGCTGGTCAACGGCAGGCTCAGTGTGCCTTGACAGCCAAGAGGGCAAACTGCATCCTAGGGTGCATCAAACACAGTATAACCAACTGGTCAAAAGAGGTGATTATCCTGCTGTATTCAGTGTTGGTGCTGCCTCACCTTGAGTACTGTGTGCAGTTCTGGGCCCCACAATTTAAGAATGATGTGAAGGTCCTTGAATGCATCCAGAGGAGGGCAACAAAGCTGGTGAAAGGCCTGGAAGGAATGTCCCATGAGGAATGGCTAAGGACTTTGGGTTTGTCTAGTTTGGAGAAAAGGAGGCTGAGGAGTGACCTCATTGCTCTCTACAGCTTCCTGAGGAGGGGAATTGGAGAGGGAGGTGCTGATCTCTTCTCCCTGGTATCCAGTGATAGGACGCGTGGAAATGGTTCAAAGCTGCACCAGGGGAGGTTTAGACTGGACATTAGAAAGCATTTCTGTACCAAGAGGGTGGTCAAACCCTGGAAGAGGTTTCCTAGAGAGGTGGTCGATGACCCAAGCCTGTCAGTGTTTAAGAGGCATTTGGACAATGGCTTTAATAACATGCTTTAACTTTTGGTCAGCCCTGAATTGGTCATGCAGTTGGACTAGATGATCGTTGCAGGTCCCTTACAACTGAAATGGTCTATTCTATTTGCCTTCCAATTAAATGTATTTTAGAGATACTATTTCACGTTGGCAGAAATCATGCTGAATATGCTGCATCTTCATTTACGGTATTGTCTTTATGGGATTCTCAGCCTGTGGCAATTGATTCAAAAGTGTTTCCTGAAACAACTTGAGAGCCTGTTAACAGTCCACAGCAACTAGTCTGGCACTGTTCGGCTCCAACCACCATATTTCCGTGGGCACTACAAACTTTCTCCCCACTCGGCAATGCGTCGGCTTTCAGTGCATTTCCCATCCAAACATACAGAGTTCCTGAGAAAGGATGCCTGAGAACCAGATGAATGAATTTATCTGAAAATTGCAGTCCATGCCTGCATGAAAGGATTGCCATGTGTGATCTTCAGACTAGAGCAAGAATAAAATTGCAACCAAGCCTGCCACGTGTACTTGGTAATTGACTTGCATAGATAGCAGGCCTGATGCTTCTCAGGTGTCAGACAAACTGTACCCAACTCTGACACATTAGGTGGTTCTTATTACCCTGCAAAGGACATGTAACAACATCAAACTATTTCAGGCCACCATAAATTTTGGAAATGTTGAACAACATGATTAAATGACTTCAGATTGTTGCCATGAAAAGCTTAGTCTCCCAGTCTCTCATCCAAACTGGTGATAATGATTTGATTCAGCCTTCAAGAAAATCTATTAGCCGATGCTCAGACTAAGTGGTTAGACCATGTCTCATTAATCACTTAGCTGAATGCCTTCAGTACAGCATCCATATCAAGCACCTATTGAAATGAGATTTGGACTACATGGATCTCCCTGATTTAATTTCCAAAACCATTTTTAGTTTTAATGGTGAGACCATACAAGTTTTAATTTTGTTTTCCCTCTGGTTTTCTTTCCTCTACAGTTTGTTGAGGAGATTAATAGGAAGCTTTCTGTGCTACAGTTGTAAATGGAGTAACCCGCTCCCTTCATCTATGCCTTTTGGGTAGGTGCATATCTTCAGATATGATTGTTCTAGTAAAATGGACTTAGAGCTGCTGATTCTGTACATTGGGCCCTACTGCTATAGCACAACGTTTCACCTATTGTATCAGTCTGCAGATCTAGGTCATACAATCATCTTATCTCCTTACAGTAAAACAGTGAATGTTACTAACAAGTGTAATATCTTGTTACAAATATAATACCATTGTTGAACAAAGACAAATCACAACTGGATTTGGTGAAATACTTCAGCTGTGGCCCATTTTCTGTGACTACAAAGTGGCAAATTTAAACCTTCCACTCAACAGTTCAAGTGTTTCAAAGAGCTGTGTTAGGTTCACGCAGCATCAAGTGCAGTAGAAAAAAGAAAGACTTTGTGTTTCTGAAAAAGTCTTAGGCTTTTTTAACTCTATGATTCCATTTTCTCAGATTTAACAATCTCCTATTTCCAAATACAAGAGTTCTTCAGAACAGAAGAGATTAATCTTTAAATTGTAATTATTATGAGGGTTTTTATTCCTCTTTCAAAACTGGACCATTTCAGCTTTCATGTTTCTTGTCAGCAACTGTTCGTTACTTTTTTTTTTTTCAAAACCAGATGAAACCTAAATTCATCTCCACTTCTGAGGTAGTAATCTCAGCAGAAAATATTACAAAAGAAATAGTAAAATAATTAGAAGATGATGACTGAAAATATCAAGAATATCTCCAAGTTTCATATTCCCTTAAAAGCAACACATTCCTCCAGCTACAGAGCAGAAAAAGAACCTGTGGCTTGTGATCATTTACAGAGGTACTAGCATAATTTTCATTTAGCACAGTGTGCACTGAACACTTGCAGAATAGTGTGACTTATGTTCAAGACAGACTTGAACAAATATTTGTCCAAGATATTAATATACACATTCAAAGAATTTATAGTCTTTTCATGCACGTATCACAAGGAGGAAAAAAAACATTAAATTTTTTTTTACTAGTTGATTGAGTATGAATTATTTGCTCAATTCCAGTGGTTTTGCACTCTATCTTAAAATGCAAGGCGATTTTAATGATTGATAATGCTTCTCTTCACTTCAGTGTAGCGCTTTAAGAGTGTAAAACTCTTCAGAGTCAGCCACTGCAAGGGAAAATAATTCAATGCACTGTAATGCCAGCTACCACATATCATCAGCTGTTCCAATGGTAGCAAACCACTAGACATGAACATCAAGGACAGTCTGTATTTCAAAAGAGTCAGCTGGAGGCAACTTAACTGTTTTACCATTGTTAACTGTCATCAGAATTGTGACATGCTGCTCTGACTATTTCTAACTGATGTCAAAATGAAGAGCATAAAAGTAACTGAATAAACCACAAGAACTGAAGTGGTTCCTTCATCTAATAGCTTTATACCTAGAAATAACTTGATAAGAAAAACACTGGTTACAGGTTGTATTTGTATAAAAAATGTAGACTACTATTGCTGAACAGAGTTTAAAGTTATTAAAATCAGTTCATAAATTAAATCCTGAACACTATGTCCTGCACTCTCTGCTCCCCAGCAAATGGTCCCCTGGAAAATGCACTTGCACCACTGATAATCTGCAATTCATTCTCTTTGGTGAGTCACACTTGTTTCTGTCTCCAAGTTTTTGTGTGTTTACTATTTTGGAGAATTAAATGGGAAAGGATTTGCAAAAAGTGTTCTTAACACTGATATTGATAGATTTTGGGTTACAGCGTGCTCCACATTTCTGCAATTTGTCAGCGTACACATCACCCTGCGCTGGGACTAGGTTTTTTTTTTTAAAGGGAAGCAAGCTTTCACCTGCATGATTTCCACCACTGCCGTTAAATAGATCCTGTCAATTATGTACTTTATCATTAGCATGGCACAGGAGTTGCAAGCTGGTCACAGGAAGTTTGTCATTGCTTTCATTGCCAAAGATAGTCTATATCAGTGTTCATGCCGTAGTCTGGCAAAACTTGTACGTTTGTTTATTCATACAGTTAGGTGGTGAACAGGCCCAGTTGAGCCTACAGCACTACAGTGGTTACAAAGTGTTTTGCTTGGCTGGACACAATATTTATCATTTTATGTATTAGTGATAAAGAGCCCTACAGCAACAGGAAGGTAGTGGGAGCACTGCTTGGTGGTACACTTCACCTTTGGCAAATGCTGGACTTAGTCAGTCAGAGAGCTACTGGGGCACAAGGCTGAAGTGCAAGGCCTGCTGACCACGCAGAACTGCGGACCTTGGGAAGCTTGGAAAGCTGCAGAGAGTGATTCTCTCTATTTTTTTCTCAGAAGAAGAAAACCATTGGCTTCATAATAGTGAAGAATTCGTCTGAAGAAAATCTTCCAGATTTTGCTCTTTTATCTAGATAAATTGAGTATTAAAATTACCTTCTTGTGTGTGAATGTTTAATCTTCAGACAAGTGAAGTAGGAAATAGAGCAAAATTCTTGGCCACTATTTTAAAATTGTTGTTGATAATTTTACTGTCACTTACAGTAAAATTATAAGTGTGACCTAAGGTTTTGTGTTGTTAGTAGTGGTTTATTTCTACTATAACAGTCTGCCATAAAAGAAACCTTTTATTAAGCTTACAGAGAAAGGTAAGAAAGCTGTTATATCACTTGAAACTTGATTAATTAAGACTTTCAATGCAAGTTTTCTTGTGTTTCCTTTCCTTTTAGTCTCATAGACACTTTTAAAGGAAGAAACATATTTCCAATCTTAGACAGTAGAAAGAAAATTTTAACTGTCTTTTTTGGAGAAAGTCAAATAGACATCTTCTGTTCTTGTTGATGATGGAGTTTAATCTTGTTCCCTTTAAGAAAAATAAAACAATTTTGCATAAAAGAGAATAAAAAAGAAGATTGAAATTAAAGACATTACAGCTTCTGTTTCTGATGTTTTATTACTTGCAGCTAGCTTCTGGCAAACTACAGGCATGCCAATTGCTCACTAATTTTTATAAAGCTCCATCTGTTTAAAGCTCTTGCTTTTAGCTTGTCTTTCTGTTCACGGACTCATGACTATATTGCATAAGTGGAATTGTCCTGGCTAGTTAATTTTATACTTATGTTTCACAGGTCACAAATTTATAATTGCATTTTTTTTAAAGTAGAAAGCAAGGAAGTAAGATGGAGAAAGGAAAACAGCAATATATTTTAAGAGCTACTGGTTTAGTCATAGACACTGTAAATGTTGTGACCTGATCTTGATAAAGGAGTTGATGTTATGATAAAGGAGTTATCTTATCTGATTTCTATATGCAATTTTCCTAGTTTGAGAATCAGGAAGACAAAGGGCATGATACAGGACTGGCAAGCTTCAGATCCCAGAATGCTGCAAGGAACAGGGAAACCAACATGCTGGAAGCTTGCTCCACCTGCCTGATCTACTTAGCTCCTTGTCACGAAGATATGCAGAAAGATGTAGCAATCACTCTCTTTAAAATCAATCAAAACTTACTCTCTGTAAGTCTCAGGAGACACATTTTCTCATGGCTCTGGGGTTCTTTGATTTTTGCAACTGCTTTGTTAAAATCATCAGTCTGTAACAACTTTTCTACCTTTAATTTGCCCTTATTCCACATCATAGGCAAAACTATACTTGAAAAAATGAGAATGTAAGTTTTGCCTGACAATTATCCTATAAGCATATGCTTATCATCTATGGGAATAATCAAGTCAGTTATCAAAATCTGAGAGTTATTTGGAAGGTAAAGTTCCATTAATATTGATTTACATATGTGTACATAAATACGTTGATTTACTTTTCAGCAGTATAATGGAGTTCCTATACTGAACATAAGATCAGCTTCAGACATATTAATTTTTTGCTAGTTACACAAGAAAACAGAGGTCCATTCTCTTCATTGAGTTATATAATATTTTTCAAAACTGAAACAGAAAGTGCACATATGGTCAAGATCCTCTAACCTATAAATTAATCCCTTACATTCATTTCTTATGTAACTCAGATAAGTAGTAGTAGAATATATGTATTAGCTGCTGCTAAAAGTCTTGTCAAGCAAAACCTAAAGTATATAGGTCAAAGTGAGAACTGCAAAGCTGAAATTTCTCTGCTGAAATGTCCTTTGCTGAAAGTAATACATTATAAACCATTATTTATACTGTGAGAGACAGAATAAATTACCTATGTATTAGGAGACCATTTAAAAAAAAATTGCATATTCCAGCTAGTAATATTCAGCTTTGGGGGGGGCGGGTATTAATTTGATTTTTTCTTAGTTGTTTTGGGATTTCTTATGTAAGTATGACTGTTTAGAAGTTAATTCTTCCTCTTTGGTCTTACAAAATCATTCAAATTTGTTTTCAGTTTAACAGTAGTCATTTAGGCTGCAAGATGTTTGTTCAGCTCACTTTAAGGTTCCTGGATTTCCAGTGATTGATCCTCTTCTTTTTCTGACTTTTGTTATCTACAAAATATTATATGTAATTAACGATACATTAATATTCTTTTCAGCAACAAATTTTGAATCATGCTGCTCATAGTTCAGGCTTTCAGAACTTTGATGTAGGAGTTCTGCATCTAAATCCATCAGTATGCCCTAAAAGCTAGTCTGCATATGACAAGGGAGACAAACTTAAAAAAGCCAAAAAGATTGCAACTCTTTCCTCCTGGGAAATTATGGGCAAAGTTTTATTAGCTAGAATTTAACCATATGTCTCCAAATGATGATTACCACATTGATATTTTGTCTGTGCTGAATAGAGGAAATAAAGAACAAAATCAAAATTAGTTTCAGAGGGACCTGTTCCACTCTTCTAGCCACAGCATAAAGATGTCATGGTTAGTTATGGCTTATAATGAGGTCATAGAAAACAGAAGAAATTATGGACTAAAGTGAATGACAGTAAATGAAGACCTCTCCCAGCTGGAGAATACTAATACCATTAATCCCTAGCATAGCAAATATATATGCAGGATGCAGTTGCTTGGGCGAGGTGGGGGAAGAAGCTATTGGAAAACAAAAAGAACAAAAGAAACACTGAATTTGGACACACGTAAACTTCAAATAACGATTTTGCATTCTCCGGTGGGTTTCTGTGATATTTCTAAAACATACATTTTGAACTAGTCTTTTCCTGATTCTGTGTTGCCTAACTCATAAACTCTTGCACTTTCTTGTTTCCAGTACACTGATAAGTGCACTTATTCATTGTCCAGCTTTCTTAAAAAGATAGTCTCCAGTGAAGGTAAATCTTCAGACGTAAACTGGAAATAGCCTAGTACTGTTGGATGAGACTGGGTCATTTCAAAACACCAACCCTCTATTGTGACTTCCCATGTTATTTTTACCGGGTATTAACTTGAAAAACCAATAACAATTTTAAATTCTGCTACTGGTAGCTTTTTATAGCTGACTAAAGCATGGGAGAAACATGTTCCTGTTTGAATAACTTCATAATCCTTTGAATGTAGTTTCTGAATTTAAAGATTTGAATAATTGAATCAGTCTTGAATAGGCATGACTGGAGGAATTTATTTTTCTCTTCTCCATTCCAAGTCTAATTTCTAGGAAAAATAAATGGGTCCAAAAGGTATGTCATATATATGTAAATATATTTACTTAAAAATGGAAGTGGCTGTGCAATAAAAAAATCAATATTAAACTGTCAGTGATGGATTAAGGAATAGTTAATCAGAATTTTTAAAAAGTCTTTCAAAACAACAGGTGTTCCTCTTCCCTGTAACTAGTAAAAGCAATCTATTCATATGAAATAGTTTTCTAACAATATGTGCAATTAAGAGCCAGAATACAGAAACTGGTGGGTTTCTGATCAAGGAAACCTCCTGGTGACAGTATTGAAACCTTATTAATGAAAACCTGATTCAAGGAAGAAGAGATTTTTCCTACACAAACCCCATATTTAAAATCCCTTGGCCCTAAGCTCAGACAAACATGGTCAGGGAAGAAGATGGTAAAGCAAACAGCAATAGATCAGACTCTGTGGAAAGAGCTATTCAATGCTAAGGCATAGTAGAAGAGGTAGCAACTCTAAGTATCGTGCAAATGTACCTACATATTTGAAAAGCCTTTGGGAATGTTTAATATCAGCAGTACCATATGCACTAAAAATAGTGTTCTAAAATGTAATGGACATCTCAGTTGCTACAAAGCATTCAAGTAAATGGTAAATTTAAAACATGACTAAGAAGGATCTAAATTACAAGAAATTCTTGATCTTGTGGAAGTGAAGTTCCTCAAGAACATACCCTCAGGGCACAAAAATGCCCAGTGCTTGTGAAGTTGCATAGGTCTTGGTAGGGGAGCATTGTATTTAAATTTACCAGCTTGCTGAAGCAAAAAACAAAGTGTTCATTCATTCTAGATTTTTTTCAAGAAACATATGGAACTAAATACTTTTGTTAATTTCTTCTTCATTCAGCTTCAAAGACAGAATACAGAGTTGATACAAAGTGAAAGGACTAATAAAAAGCTATTAGTGTTAGCAGCAATTTGTAATAAATATATGAAAAAACACAACTGATACTGTACTTCATGATAGCATGTTCTATAAATGGTTCTTTTTAAGAGCATTCACAAGTTAGAGTTACAATTCTGTGCAGAAAACAAACGCGTAGCAAAAATGCACAGAAAAAAGTGGCTGTTGGCATAGGCAAAGTGGATACGAACCATGTCCATGACCCCAATACATGATTTATCTATGCCAGAGTTCTGGAAAGTGGGCAGGCGGCGGTGGCGGCTGCTGGTGCGGGAGCAGTTGTTGCTCACAACCTCCCATCTGCCAGGCAGCAGGAGGAAGAGCGAGCAGCTGAGCTCACCGCAGCTCCCCTGTGGCTCTGTGTTCCTGCTCCAGCCCTTCTCAGCTTCTCACCCATGGAGCTGCAAAATTTAATTTTGTCTGTGTTGCTGAGAGGTCTGGAGCCAGCTCTGGGAATCCTTCTGAGTAACTTGAAAGAAAAAAACATTGAGGCAGCAAAGCTGCTGGTCATTGTAAAAGCTCCGGCTCTCTTTTCCTCTTGGTTACGTTAAACTCTGAGGTTTCTGTGTGTGGTTTGTACATCTATATTTTCTGCACATGCACACACAAGCACATCCCTTCCTAGCTTCTGTCAGAGAAATTATATGAAAAGTAGCCATAAGAATTATTGAGTGTTTCTGGGATTGTCCAGACCCGAAGAAGTGTTACTATTTCATGTTGTTGCAATCTTTTTGCTGTCAACTCTGGGGTCCTTACAGGTTTAGTATTGCAGACCTTGGGATGATCTCTGAGAGGCCTCTTTGGCTGATGGTGGAAAACAACAGATGATCTAAATCACATCAGATCTATCTCTTGACCCTCTGTCAATCACTCTTTAAATAAGCAAATAATTCTTAATTCATATGCATAAGCTTCTCACCCTCATTCAGAAGTCAGATTATCTCAGCTACCAGAAGGGGAATATGTGAGTCCTGTTAGATGCCTTGCTTTAAACTTAAGTAAACCACGCAATACAGCTTTATCAGCAGCTATTCAGTTTGTCTAGTTAGCAAATGAAACAGTTTTGGATATTTCTAAGCTTTTCTAGCTAAGTTACCCAAACTGGCACACACAATTTTGCTGGTTTTACTACAGCAAAAACATGATTACACTCTAGACCCCTCTCCTCTCTCTTCCTCTATGCTGCCCTCTCCAGGAGTAAAAGCAACTAAACAAATAAATGAATACTACAAAATTAAAGTGGGATTTACTTGATGTAGGAGCAGAGAGGAGGGAATGAACAAGTATTTTCAGCTGTTTTCACTCATGAAAGAGTTGGATATGCTGATGTCCACTATAGATTTCCCTGCCAAAGTAGACTAGGCAGAGGACCAACTCCCTTAAGGGAGCTGACAGTGGTAACTCCCAGGATAATCCAGGAGACAGGTGAAGAGCTGAGCTGAGAATGGAGGACTTCATCAAAATCATACAGACGGGAACCTGATGGACAGGTAAGTTAGACAGCAGTGGGGTTTACAACCATAACAATAATAAGGGATGAACATGGAACTACTGCTCCACAGGGAGGGAGCCAGCTCGGGCTCCATAACGGTCCTGGCAGCAAGGGAAAACCAATTCATACCCCTGAAATTCTTTCTTCCCATCCTTCCTTCTGCCACTTAATGCAGTACTTTTACTTCCTTATTCCATAAAGTATTACAAGAATCCACCTCCCATCCAGCAGCTTCAACTCACCTTCTGTCATCTTTTACTAAGGAGGAAAAGAGGAACTTATTGTGAACATGGAAAAAATCCAGAACTGGGAAATGAGAAAAAAAAGGGGAAACAAGAGCTAAGGAGGTATAAACCAATCTGCTTAATTTATACTACTGGAAAATATACAATTATGTTTTTTCTTGCAATAAAAGCACATTTTCACGGAGAAAATCATGTCTGTCTGCATATCCTCCACTCATGCGGCTCTGGTAAGAGTTCAGCCAGTAAATATTTGAAATATGTAGATGAATTGCAAGGAGTCTTCCGGACTTCCGGAGGGCGGACTTCAGCCTGTTTAGGAGACTGGTCGACAGAGTCCCCTGGGAGGCAGCTCTTATGGGCAAAGGGGTCCAGGAAGGCTGGACATTCTTTAAGGAGGAAGTCCTAAAGGCACAAGAGCGGGCTGTCTCCAGGTGCCGAAAGACGAGCCGGCGGGGAAGAAGACCGGCCTGGCTGACTAGAGAGCTCTGGCTCGAACTGAGGAGAAAGAGGAGAGTCTATGACCTCTGGAAGAAGGGGCGGGCAACTCAGGAGGACTACAGGGGTGTAGCGAGGCTGTGCAGGGAGAAAACTAGAAGGGCCAAAGCTGAGCTAGAGCTCAGTCTGGCTGCTGCTATAAAAGACAACAAAAAACACTTCTTCAAATACATTAGCAGCAAAAGGAGAGCTAAGGAGAATCTCCAGCCCCTAGTAGATGTGGGAGGAAACACAGTGACCAAGGATGAGGAAAAGGCTGAGGTACTTAATGCCTTCTTTGCCTCAGTCTTTATTAGCAGGGCCGAATGTTCTATGGGTACCCAGCCCCTGGAGTTGGAAGATAGGGATGGGGACCAGACTGGAGCCCCCATTATCCAGGGGGAAATGGTGAGTGACCTGCTGCACCACTTAGACACTCACAAGTCTATGGGGCCTGATGAGATCCACCCGAGAGTGTTGAAGGAGCTGGCAGATGTGCTCACCAAGCCCCTTTCCATCATTTACCAGCAGTCCTGGCTAACTGGGGAAGTCCCTGCTGACTGGAGATTAGCGAATGTGACACCCATCTTCAAGAAGGGCCGGAAGGAGGACCCGGGGAACTACAGGCCTGTCAGCCTGACCTCGGTGCCGGGGAAGCTGATGGAGCAGATCATCCTGAGTGCTATCACACGGCATGTAGAGAATAACCAGGGGATCAGGCCCAGCCAGCATGGGTTCAGGAAAGGCAGGTCCTGCTTGACCAACCTGATCTCCTTCTATGATAAGGTGACCCGCCTAGTGGATGAGGGGAAGTCTGTGGATGTTGTCTATCTAGACTTCAGTAAAGCCTTTGACACGGTTTCCCACGGCATTCTCCTGGAGAAACTGGCTGCTCATGGCTTGGACGGGTGTACTCTTCGCTGGGTAAAGAACTGGCTGGACGGCCGGGCCCAGAGAGTGGTGGTGAATGGAGTTTACTCCGGTTGGCGGCCGGTCACAAGCGGTGTTCCCCAGGGCTCGGTGTTGGGGCCAGTTCTGTTTAACATCTTTATCAATGATCTGGACGAAGGGATCGAGTGCACTCTCAGTAAGTTTGCAGACGACACCAAGTTGTGTGGGAGTGTTGATCTGCTGGAGGGTAGGCAGGCTCTGCAGAGGGACCTGGACAGGCTGGATCGATGGGCTGGGGTGAATTGTATGAGGTTTAACAAGGCCAAGTGCAAGGTCCTGCACTTGGGCCACAGCAACCCCATGCAACGCTACAGGCTTGGGGAAGAGTGGCTGGAAAGCTGCCTGGCAGAGAAGGACCTGGGGGTGTTGGTTGACAGCCGCCTGAATATGAGCCAGCAGTGTGCCCAGGCGGCCAAGAAGGCCAATGGCATCCTGGCCTGTATCAAAAATAGCGTGGCCAGCAGGACTAGGGAAGTGATTGTGCCCCTGTACTCGGCACTGGTGAGGCCGCACCTCGAATACTGTGTTCAGTTTTGGGCCCCCCACTACAAGAGAGACATTGAGGTACTGGAGCGCGTACAGAGAAGGGCAACGAAGCTGGTGAAGGGTCTGGAGCAGAAGTCTTATGAGGAGCGGCTGAGGGAGCTGGGACTGTTTAGCCTGGAGAAAAGGAGGCTGAGGGGAGACCTCATCGCTCTCTACAACTACCTGAAAGGAGGTTGTAGAGAGGTGGGGGTCGGTCTCTTCTCCCAGGTAACAAGTGATAGGACAAGAGGAAATGGCCTCAAGTTGCGCCAGGGGAGGTTTAGACTGGATATTAGGAAATTTTTCTTCACCGAGAGGGTTATCAAGCATTGGAACAGACTGCCCAGGGAAGTGGTTGAGTCGCCATCCCTGGAGGTATTTAAAGGACGTTTGGATGAGGTACTTAGAGACATGGTGTAGTGATGGTTTTTGGCAGTGTTAGGTTTATGGTTGGACTCGATGATCTTAAAGGTCTTTTCCAACCTATATGATTCTGTGATTCTGTGATTCTGTGAGTCCGGAGGAAAACAATGGGATTGGTCAGACATTTAGAAAACATAGGGAATATGAGAACTAATGTAGACTATTTAGAGGAGAAGATGGAAGGGAAATGTTAAATCTTCAAATACATAAAAGATAGCCATAAAGCAAAAGGGTACCATGCTCACTGTGAATAGGATGAGAATAATGGATTTGAAATGGAACAATGCAGATTTAGTCTAGGTAGTAGGAAAAAAGTCTAATGGTAAAGGTAATTATACACTTCGATGGAATGCCTAGAAAGCCTATAATAACTCCACCACCTGAAATTTTAAAACAAGTGAGAAAAACATGTTATGAAGGTTGATAATATAATTGGACCTGCACTAGAACAGGCTACGTAGACCACAGCCTCTCATGATCATTTTCTGTTCTATAGTTCTATGACTCCCAAGAGAATTAAAGATAGGATTAATTTTCTCTTTGTACATATCAAGGTTTGGATATACAGCTACTCAGATTTTCTAAAGAATGTAGCCACTTTTTCTCACTAACCTAACAATTAACTCTATAAAAATAATTAAGACTTTTTGCTTGCAACAGAAAGTGTGCTAGTAAGGAATTTAGGAAAGCCAGATTTTTCAGAGGATTAGATGACTAAAGGAAGGTACCTAATAGGCCTTATAAAAGTGTATAACAACTAAGGACCGTATCCCTTGTTAAAGTAATTGAGACATATACCTACAACTTCAGAATTTTTTAAAATGCTGACCCATAATGTCCAGGTTTAACTTACATATAGTGACTGGGGTTTTTCACCCCCAAGTATTTTGTTTGTTTGCTTTTGTTTGGCTGGTTGGTTCCTGGTTTGTTTTGGTTTTGTTTTTCTCTGATAGATTTTGTAACAATTGGGTGGAAACTTCTCCAACTTTGGAAAAGATACAGAATGAGGAGAGTAAAAAATTTACACCTTGTAACTTCCCTTCTCTAATTTCTAAAGTTCATAAACTATAGAAAAATTACACAATAGCAGATTTACAGAGTTTTTAAATAGAAATGTCAATAAAAATAATAGAAAGTCTATTTAAAATTAACCACTCAGTTTTATCTTATTCAAAAGTCACAACAAAAAAAAAGATGGTTTTTGGGTAGGGAAGAAATGTATATTTCTACAATGTCCATTTTTTTCAACAATTTCTTCTTTAGCTCACTTTTCTTTTTCTAGACTGAAGTGGAAATGATTATGAAATATCTCTGTTAATGGGGAAGTAAGCTGACAAATGTTGGTCTACAACTTAGGCGATTCATTAACACATACTTTATCCTCAGTTGGAGTCCTACTATTTTGAGTAAAACTTTGTAACATTCAGAAATATCAATCCCATTTCTAAACTATTTATCAGATATGTGGAACAATCACAGAAGGTTTCCAGTAGGTCTGTTTACCCTTAAGAACATATTTCCTTCCTCATGCTATTTGGTTAAGCATAATGTTTTTCTACGTTCATGTAAAAGATATGAGACTAGACATTCTTGGTTGTAGGCTAGTGCTGTAGGGGGTGATTGATTCATCCCAGTATAATAATTCTTATCTTCTCTCATATATTATTTCCTGGAACAAAACATTAACATTATTAGAGTCCTGCTATGTTTTTAAAGAGTCCCCAACTCAGTTTTGTCAACAAAAGAAATTAGCTACAGACCCTAGGTCATTTCCTAAAATCTGACAACCTGAACCTGGACCATGGCAGAGCCACAGATAAAATACAGTGTGTTGGTATCAATATTTCAAATGATTGTGAATAGAAGAAAGATAGTGTGATTGTTGGAATTTCACATCTGCACAAAGAAATGCTTTTTCAGTGGCAGATCATTTTCAAACAATATCTCAATTGGATATGCTTGTAAAACAGGAAAGATAAAGGAAATTTTAGAAGCAAAACAACACAATCATTTGCTCTGTGACATTTCTCAGTGGGAGAATCCATCAACAGCTGTTCAGCTCTGTTTGTAAGGTAACTTTAAATTAAGTCTAAATGTAGGCAGGCCTTAACCATACTCCTCAACCTAAATATTCCCAAACTTTGGGTGATTTAAAAACACCAAATTATATGTTACAACTCAAGGCCTTGTCTCATCAACTTTGAACTACTTAGGTAATTTTTCAGCCTTCTTTACTTTCATGCAACTACAGCTCAGAATTATATTTAAATCATCTTAGAATTTCATTTGAGATTTTTTGGGGTTTTTTTGGAGACAGGTTCCTACTCTTGAAGCAGCTTTAAAAGGTGCATACAACGAAGCTATTAGACTTGTCCCATTAATTGAACTGAAGATGAGAACTGATACAGAAAAATAAATATATATCATAAAGTACTACAGCACATACATATCACAGGACTGCCATGGGAGGGTTTCTTCTGTCCCAGCCTGCAGATTGGTTGGCATCATAAGGAATAGACAGACAAATAGAAAGATGCTGATTATCACATGCTCACTTCTGAAGTGATTGAATAAGACTGGATTGGTGAAAAATGAAAACTGATGTTGAATTTGAGGCACGTAGATAAATATACTTGGGAGTTTCTCTCTGAAATATCCACTCACCAAAGTTCGTAGACCCTAGGCAAACAGCAGTGATAAAGATTGAGAACTGTTTTTAACAACTTTCACCTTAATACCTAATAATTTTGGATTTAACTAGAAGTTAAGTGTTTTCAGGGCAATTCCTGCTTTGTCACTTGCAGAGAACAATTTCAAATAGGCATCTTAACAGTAATTGCAATTTTATTAATGCTTAAACTAGAATATTTTTCTTGCATGAAAGTTTACAGGTGAACAGTTTCTGAGCATGCATGAATTCAGTCAATTTAATACTCAGCATAAATACTTTTTGGACAAAGTGCTTTGTGTTTTCACCCAGTTCTAGTGTTCCTTCACCAATAAGAATGCACATAGTAGTAGAAGAAGTACATTGCTTGCCTGGGAGCCTCATGATTTGCTCTTCACCTCTACAACAATCTGAACATACTGATAAAATCTGGGAAATCTCAGTCTCTTTAAGTCTCCTCTATCATGCCTTTATAAACAATTGGACACAACAAGAACAGTTTGCTTTACTGTAGTCCAAGAAGTAGGCATGTGTCAAGCCATTTCTTGTAGAATATCCTTTCCTCAATATATTACTGCTGGAAATCCATAAAACAGTCTTGAAGTGCTAAAATGTCTTTTTGAATAAATGAATAAATGGGACATTGCACTTTTCCTTAGAGTAAGGAAAAGTTTTTGTATTTACCTCAGTATTTTTTTATTTAATAAATAGGAAAAAAATAATTTCTGAATTCTTCCCTTAATGATTGTCTTATAGGATACTGGCATTGCTCAATATGCAATACAATAATGAGGCACACATGGTACTTAAAAAGATATTTATCTCCTTAGGTCAGTGCTAATTCCACTGAACTTTACATTCTTTTAATTTCTGTGTTGGATCCAGCCAAATATCACAGAATTATTTGCTCTACCAAAAGAAATAGAGTTCAGTTGTATCTGAAGCAGATTTAGTAAATACCCTGATTTGTAAATAATAAAAGCACTAAACCACGTCAGGAACAAAACAAAACAAAAAATAAAAAATAGATTATGATAAAATGTGTATCACAGACAAAAGGATTTAAGGAAAGATAAGCTGTTAAAAAAGAACCCTGGGGTCTTTTTGGGTTTTGTGGGTTTTTTTCTAAATGAAGTGGTCTAAAGGTGACCTATTCTGAGCATACAGGAAGAAGTCTTTGAAAGGAAAAGGGAATGCTCTGCATTATAGAGCTTGTTTAGTTAGGTTCTCAGAGCAGTAAAAGGTATAGGTATTCTTTAAAAACCACTTTATGAAATGCTCAAGCTAGTTTATTGATTTGGTAAGTCAGGAGGGAAGGGAACTAACACTAGGAAAAAAGAATTTAAGGGAGCCTGGAACTAAGATTGTAGGAGAAAGGCCTATAGCCACTTGCAGCCTGGGTTTTGTTTCTCTTAGGACTTTACGTCTTACGAGTGGCAGACTCTTGCTGTATAGCTAATTACTTTGGTAACCTAGCTGTGTTAGGAACTGATAGATAACCATTTGAGAAGTAAATAACCAGTGGCAGACCTGAAACTAGTGGGAATTTTTCAAAAGGTTTCACACAGCTCTATCAGTGCCTCATCTAGCACATTTTGTCATGCTGATATTCTTAAGTTCATAGCGGGAGGAGTCAGCTTTGTAACTTGTTGAGGTTTCTATTGCTTCTATTGCTGTTGGCTATTACATTCTGTACATAGGGCTTTTTAAATTGTCAAGGGCTAAGCTGGTTCATACAGCAGTCCTTTGTTACAAAATAGCTTATTTGTTCATAGAGATAGTCTTTGAATTAAACTTAAAAATACTGCCTTCTTAAGTTTCATATCCAATGATAAAAGGAAATTTTTTTTATGTGCCATGCTAGTATACTGTCCTTGACCCTATGTATACTGCAACCATGCTATGCCATGACCTACAAGATCAATGAAAACAAAGGTTTTTAGAGTTTGTTCTGAAGAATACAGCACCATAATTTAAAACAAAGTGAAATATGATTTGAGCACAATCTATTCTTCACTGGTTACAGGAGTTCAGCTACAGAAAGTTTTTCAAAGTAGGAAAGACAAATGTGACCAGGTGTTTGGGACAGTGGAACTAATGAAGTCTTTTTCCAGATGCGTTCCTTTTCCCTGAAGCCTTACCTACTGTATTCCAGTAGAAAGAGTATATAACCTAGTTCTCCTTATAAAACACTGCAGGCAAGAAAGAAACTGTGGCTAGTTGCTTCCTAGCAAAGTATTGAATGTCTGAGTTCCTCCTGCCTTTTCCTCACTGGCAGCAGTAACTTGCATCTTCATCCTCCATCTAGTGGCTCATTTTCAAGAAATATGAGTCTTCTTTCCAATTCTTGTGAAACTGGCCAACATGCTTAACAGTTTAGAGTGTTATGAAGAACAGACTGTTGGCAAAAAGTCAAATGGACAGCACAGTCACCCTGATAACCTAGTATTTGAAACGTGTGTAGTAGTAGCACAAGATGCTTTCCTCTTCTCAGCCCCTAGAACACCCACATCACCTCCAAAGGAACTGACTGGATACCTCACATTTAAATATGTGTGTGTATGTATAAATACATATAACTATACACACACTGAAGGGACAACATGCAAATATTTTGTGGAGAACTTTTTCTTTAAGTCGCTGTGTTCAAGCTTAAAGAAGAGAAAAGCCACACAATTTTTAGATCAGCACTTTATCACCCTTACCACACCCATGAAGAAAGATTACTTTAAAAGACAGAGACAATGACAAGATCTGTCAGGTGGATGGCTCATATTGCTATCATTACAGATTTGTACATTTTCTATTGCTTTGTGTCACCTAATACATGCTTTTTACCCCAGCTATAAGTTAATTAATCTTTGACAGTACAAAATCAAACACAAGGCAATGGTATACTGAAATTTACTTACTGTGTGTGTTTGCCTGCCATACTAATTAAGAGAATAATTTTCAGTCTTTTCTTTTTCTCCTGTTGGTGAAAAATAAGTTCAGACATCCTGGCAGAGATATAAGCGTATGATGTATGTAACTTAAAGAGGGATGAATGTTATGCGTTACAGTAGTAGAATGAATAATTCTTGCATAAGATCCAATGCCAAAGAAATTTGCCAGTTGGCAAGATCTGAGGGTCTGATGTACCTGTTATTAAATTTACCACACAGGAGTCTTTCATTTTACTTCTCTGAAAGCTACAACTAAACAGCAACTAGTTACACAGAAACATGAAAAAACCCCAACTAGTTACATAAAAATAGTAACTGTAATAATAAAGAATAAGTTAGAAGGAGACTGGTAACGTTCTGAAGAACTTAAAAATCCCTAACAAATTATTCTAATGTGACCATTGTTAGTGATGGTGTTGTACATCACAGGAATTTCTGCCCTTTGCTTTCATGTTTTAAGACATAGAACCCATTACTTTTTTATTCACTTTTATTTTTGCTAAGAAGCCTGCAGCTGGTGAGGAAACAGGCTAAAAGTTTTAAATACAAAAAGGTTCATTGATAATATAGGTAAAATCATTGTATTAATAGTTCCTGTTATTTTGTAATATAGTTGATCCCACTGTTTTTTCTAAGCCATGGTAACAATCTCTCATTACGTTTTATTTTTTGTCCCCAGTTTCATGAAATATCAGCTCAGTTTACCTTTAAATGGTTTGATGTAGCTAGATTAATTTTGTCACCTAACTAAAGGAGCAGAAGTTGGCTTGGATTGCTGCCCAGTGTGTAGAGTCTCTCCATGATGCACCAAAAATGGGAATCAGATTGAAGGAGGTAGTTTGTTTTACTGAATGAAAACTCTGGAGTACAGAGCTTTTAATTTATCGTCTTTTGAATTCAGATGAAAATCACTAATTAGCTGAAATTGCAATTAACCCAATCTAAGTAAATGAATAAACAATTACACTGTTGTATGTTGGTGGCTCTGTATAGAGGAATGGTAGTATAGATTTCAATGTGGAGAGTTTAAGTCAGCATTTATCTGATCATCATAATGTTATCCAAGCTATTAAAGTAATTTCCTCATGCTGGACAAGAAAGTACTGTAGGACTTTGGATCATGCCAGGCTACGGTGGGTACCATTTGACTTTCTGATGCTTACTGTTACAATTACAGCAAACAGTGCTTCTCAGTAAGGTTGAGCATAATGAGCAAACAAAAGATTTTGCAGGAGAATATACTAAATACAGGGGAATAGAGTTTGATTCTGAAAAAAAATATGACGAGCTTATCTCAAAACATTGTCTTTGATAAAAAATAATCTATTTTATAAGATTAGAGGGAAGTATGAAATCAAAATGTTGTTTTTTAAACAAAACAATTTATATTTTTATTTTTACATTGCGCAATAGGCATTAAGTGAGTCATCTCATTATCACATTCTGACTGAGGCTGGTCCAATTATAAAGGTCCCTGAGAAGAAAGCACAAAAATGTAGCCTAGAATCTCTTGTGTCCTCTCATAATACCATCTGAAGTTGGGAGCTAAACTAACATTCTCAAAAATACCAAAAAAATGTAAGAATCCTAGTCCAGCTGACTTTCATGAAAAATTCAATGGACTTAGATCCTTAAATACTTCACTCTAGAATCTTCTGATTTAATGAATTATACTTTAATAAGAGAAAATGAATGTAATTAACAGGAAATAGGACCAATGTCTATGACCAGTCTGGAGTTGGCTTTAAAGCTCAGTTGAAATATATGTTTTTTTCTAATTTTGTTGTTAATCTAGTTTGCCAAGAAATGCCAGAGAACATTTTGCTCTTAGAATATTCCAACTCTATTGCCACTTACAGCAAAGCTATAATGATTAATAAACATATCTGAATTCACTTTTTGCATATTTCAAATTACATTTTTCACTGTTCTTAATAGAAAGCAAGTTTTTAAAGTATTTGGACTGTATGCAAGGCTTTCACTTAAAGAAGTGCTCAGTGGAGTTACATCTCTTACACTGAATTTTTCATTTGGCGGCATTTTCCTTCATTTGTAAATGAATCCGATGAAGCAAAGCTAGCTGCAAAAGCATCATCTTAGTTTGTAATAATGGAAAATAAAACCGTCACTTTATGTCCACCCTATCCTTCTTCTGTTCCCCAAATTGCAAAAGTTACATTAATATGGCCAATTTGTTACATCTGAAAGCATCATTATGTAAATATGCTGGATATCTATTATAAAAGTGTTTACTATACAATATTATGGAGACAGGAATGTTTTTTTAATGTTGTTAACTCTATATACTGAAAGCCAGTGAGAGTTCAGCTGGTTAGACATTATTTTGACTACAAAAATTATGTGATATTAAGAAATTGGCAGTACAAATACAATTGTTGCAGTGTTTAGGCTTTTAACAATACTACTGCTCTAGGAGAAAGTTCAGATCGGAGCTTTCAGAAGTTCCTTTCTAATCCAGGGCTCTGGGCAGATAAGACGAATAAAAGGAAATATGCAGACACTGGATCAGTTGTTCAAACACTGAAGAAATAATGATTTTACTGGAAAATGTTAAAGACTATTGTAAATGTTTGTATTGTCAAGGTAGAAAGCCAGAAGAATGAGGAGATGGCTTGCATAAACAAGGTACAGATGAGAGGTACAGCTCTGTTATGCCAAAAAAATGAGGATGATCTGAAAGGGCAAGATTACACAGCTACTTGATAACTGCCTGCCTTTTATCTGTAGACAAAAAAATCAAGTTGATGGGAAAGTAAATTAACTGGACAATAATTTTCTATGGCAGGTCAGCAGGCTAAATTGTCTTATCACAATAAAACAGGACATTTGCAGATTATGCTCTATTTTGTGTCTGAAACTGTGCAAATTGAAAGACAAACTCCAGAACTATTGGGATATTATCTGTAAGAACTGATTTTAAAGGATACAGCAAATTATATTGCATTATTCTAAGCAGCTGTCAAGAAACAGTGAACAAACTTAAATGAAATGGGCATTGCGTTTGTGTGTATGCGGGTAGACGTATACAGACAAGCACACAAATATTGGTCCAGAAAAGAGCAAATTGAAATGTGGCCAAGCGAATAAGAACACTTCTGGATTGCCTTTAGCTACATTTTTAACACGTATACTTCTGAACACCCAATGAGAGGAATGCAAGCTGTTTCGCCATACTATAATTTTAGGATACCCACTTAAAAGTAAATAGTAAAACAAGACTATTTGCATAAACATGACTTTCTTAATAATATTAATGTTTTTATTTCAGTTAGTGATATTTGGTTTGTGCATTGTTAGAAAACCTGTATCTTTGGTAAGTTAAATCTCAGGATAATGCCAAGGATACCTCAGTCTGAAGTCCTGATCTTTCACTAAGATTTTACATTTCTCCAGACCTTCTCATTGCAGGCTTAAGGGCCTGTTCATTACTTGAATTAGGTGATGGTTTCCATTAAAATACTGCCAATATTCACTGGGATGCTCCAGCTATGTAATTAATATTTTACTGAATATTTGCCCAGTACAGAATCCCATTCTGTGATATTCAGTAAACAGTAAACTCAACCAGAAACATTGCACATTTGAGACATACTACACAATAAATGATCAGCTCACTTAAGCACCTAAGTTCAGACACTCTTGAAGCTCAAGAGTATTTCTGTAGTTAATCAACATAATCTCTGCAGGGAAGGTATTTTTGAAAAGCAGGACTAGATTATACACAGTTACTCTTGAAACTGAAGAAAAAATAGCGTTATATACTGAAAGAAAATCTTATAGGGCAGTCATTTATTTTTTGGAGTTCATTAGAAGGCACAGTTCGGACATCCTAATAAATAGCCATTCTATTCAGAAAATTAGTCTGCTTTTTGTAAAAGGTAGGATTTGAGTGCCTGAAACAGTATTCACAGAGGATGAACATGGAGATAATACTGTTCTGATTTTTTTGACCTTTAAAACCAAGAGACACATTCATTTTGATAGAGTGAAATAACTCTAAGCCATATTCTGCTAGAACCTCTCCAGGGTACCAGCTCCCCTACAAACATCTATGTTAGGGCCAACGTAAGTTTCCAAGTAACTTTCTGAATTTTTCTGACCTTAACAGTTTAAATGACAGAGTGTCAGACACCCCAGCTGCTCCCTGTAGAGAGGGACTCAGGGCTTTGTGCATCCTAGCTCTCCCAGCTGGCAAGGACAGCCCCTTTATTCAAAAGAAATCACACTTTTACTTATTCCCTACAGATATGTGGATCTCTGCAAGTTCGCAACAAGTGCTCTGCACCGCTTCTCTCCGAACGCTTTTTTTTCTTGTGGCTGAGTATAATTTATAAAATATTATTCACTGTATTTATATATATGTGTACATGCAAGTTGCTCATTTTCTAGTTTTTAGTCTTGTTTCACTACAAATGAAGCATAAATTTCGTGTCAAGATTTCTTTGGTTGAAAGTTTGTCTTTTTTTGAGATGAAGTGACTCAGAAAGATGTTAGATGTTTTAAATAAAATAACAGAAAAGGGTTATTTTAAAATATGTATAACTTAATAGCCTGATCATTGGCCTTCAAAGCATGTAGAATTTTTTCTTGTTGCTTGGTGGCAATTTAAAAATATTTTTGCTATGCAGAATAAAGAAAGAACAAACATTTTAGCATATAACAGGAGTCTGGTTGTAACCTTCACTATGAAGCTGCTTTTTATCAAAGCATTTTTTGATGACCTGTAAAAAAAAACAGCTTGACAGATTTAAATTCATAATTTGCAAGAAATATACACATTTGGGTGCCACTCTGCAACAAATCCATTACTACTGCACAGACTATAATCTACATAAACCATACAAACCTTCATAGCTAGGATTAGCTCTTGCTAATCCCCTGTTTACTTCTCTCCATCGTCTTTCCCTTCCCTGCTGCACCAAGCATAAATGACTGGCTTTCATATTTTAAGTCCTTATGACCTATCTCTGCCCAACCTTTCCCCTCTTATGAGATACCAAAACATTGGCTCCCTCTTACAGTTTTGCTAGCAGTGCCTGTACATGTATTTGGTGATATATAGCTGTTTTTCAGCAAATGTCTTCCTTCCTTTTCCCAAACCACTTTGCAGGAATGGACAACATATTATTTTCATTCTAACCCTCCATATCTTCAAAATGACTAAATTATCTTTCTTAAAATCCCTTAAATCTGTTCTATGCTTTACAGCCCATAATGTGCAGGTCAATCAGGTGTTGTGATTCAGATGTACCCCTCAGATCATTCCACCCATCTTGGATATCTCTAATTCTACTTCTACTACTACAGTATATAGCTATGTTGTTTTTCCTGATACATCTCATTCTCCATACTTGATTGCTTAAGGGCTAGTTCTCATTAGAACCGGTCAAGGATAATTTTTCCCTTTCCTGTTTTTAGAATGTTGAGATTCTAACATGGCAGGTTTGGGAAAATTTCAAGTATCCTGAATTTCATCATAGTGTCTAATGCCAGAACAAGTACTTGGAGTCTGGTGCTGGATTCATAAATAATGACATGTCATTCTAGAGGCTCTGACAGACTTTTCTGACAAAAATATGTTACTGACATGGAGAAATTCCATCTTGGAGTATGAGTTACATATTAAAGCCATTTATCTTCTTCCTGAAAGTCTAAAAATACACTCTCAGTTGGCAGCTGGCAGCCTAAAGAAATTAGGGCCATTGATTTATTCTGACTGCAGACTCTGAAGTGTGATAACTACCCACACCTCTCTTCCTATTTATCAACAGGCCTTTTCATTTACACCTCCTTACATCATATCCCATCTTTATTGAAATCCCAATGTTAGGGCTTTAAAAGTAAACAAAAAGATAGTTTAACCCATTTTCCTGAAATTAAGTAAAAAATTACATATAAGAGAAAATAAATTAACCTAATCTAAGTGGAGCAGGTGCTGTCTTCTATTTTGACTTATACCGGCATTTTGGAAATCAAATGTAAACTTTGCATTGTTCATCTTCCCCTTCTTTCTACAGAGAAAACTATTTTCTGAATCCTAAATAATCACTGTGGTTGATGTTTGCCTGTTTTCGCTAGGCAAAAGACATGCAGACATACATCAGTCAGATGTGATACAGATTTTACATCAAGCTGGCATGTCATGCCAATTTAGGTCTTTATAGCATTAAAAAAGTGACAACTTATGTCTCTCCAGTAGAATGCAATCATGTAATTTCTCAGTAACACATGTCATTGAAGTATAAATTAGCAGTGCTTTTCCTAGCTGAAAATAAGAGAAAATCTTTTCATTCTTCCTGTGATACAGGTGCTGTCCATTGTGGGGCTAAGAGAAAAGGTTAGAAATATAGTCTTCCTTTTTTTGAGACTCATGCCATTTGTCAACCTCAATTTCCATATAACAAGCAATAAGATGAAATGATAAAATCATGCTTCACAGCAAAAGTTCGAAGCAATAAAAAGTTATGTTCATCTGGGAATGTTGCCATCAATCCATGCTTTTGAGTGTGGAGGAAAACAATTATGCTGAGCTGGCTTTTATCTGAGGTTTAGAATTTGAATTGTAAGAATGTTTCATATTTATAATTGTTATCATTTAACTGGATTTTAAAAGTGGAATGATAATGGTGAATAAAAGGTGTAATTAGCCTTTCCCTGGTAGTTATACACAAGTGACAACACATATAAATCCCGTGATTTTGTTTGTGCAATGTGGTAACATATCTGATGGACAACAATAAATAGCTGAGAAGGGGTAGACTGTTAATTTCTTAAATTGCTCTATCTGTTCCCAGGATCTGAATGTTGGTCTACACACTTAGACTAGTATAGATAGTTATACATATATTTGAATGGAAGAGGTATTTTAGGTATTTTACAATCATGTAAGACAGGAGAGGGAACAAATGTGCCAGTATCTGCATGCGTATAAACAAAGTGGATTTTCTTTTGCATATTGTGGTGTTTCTTAAGAAAATGTTCTTCTGTGAAAACTGGACCAGTATTGGGAGCAGCCATGAAGAGATGGCTGGTCAGAAATTAAAATGGTGAGGCAGCCCAGTATCATTCTGGAAATAAATAACATTTTGCTTCATCTTTCTGAAGTGCTGCCAGAAAGATTATTAAATTCTTAGGCTTTTCCTCACTGGGACACCAGTAATCTGGAAATGCTTAATCCTGGATTAATTCTCAAGTTTGTCAACTTTACTGGAGAGTCTCACATTGTCCTTGATTAGCATTGTAATTATGTTACCATCTCCCAAAGCTGTATTTTCCACCTTATTGACATTTCAATACCAATTGTTCATCTACCCTGCAAATCCATTGCACATTTCCTTAAATACCTACACTGACTCCCATAGACCATCTAGGTTTTTACACATGCATGCTACATATACAGAACTGGAACTTAAGCAAATTAAGTTTCAGCCAGCCAAGTTTCACACTCAGTAACATGCACAAATCCAGAATAATATCATAAGTACTGGGGAGCATTGTTTCTTTCCCAGTCTCTAATCTGCGTTTGTACTATGGGTCTAGCAATTTCAATCTTTAGATCAATTCAGAAAGCAAACATGATTGAATTCATACTAGGTGTTAAGAAAGAAGTAAGATTTTTCAAAGTCTTCAGAAGCAAAAAATAGTATCAATACCTGAGTGCTGAACCTAAAGGATGCATGGGTGAACTCCAGCTTTTCTGTATCACAAGCCCAGCAGTCCCTACAGTTCACACACTTGTGCAGAAAGACATATATGCTTTCTAAGAGAAAGATTTTTTGGTTTTGTTTTTGGCTTAGTGCTAAACTGCCTAAGCAACTTTTAACTGTTTTTTTTTTTGTTTATTTTGCATTTGGTGGCAACTTTCCTATTGCTGATTTCTCATGTCAATTAAATTAATTGCTATGGAACAACTGTCCAGCTGTTCTACCAAATGACCTCTGGGCTTTATTTTTGAGAGTGCTGAACAAGCAAACCTACAAGACAAAATCAGTGGGAGATGTGGATGTAGAGCACTTTGGGAAAAACAGGAGAGAAGTCATCTTATTGCCAGCATGACTACTCATGAAAGATGAATCATACAAAATTCACAACTAGTTATAAACTGCTTTGTAATTATTTCCATGTATATTGTTCTTGTTTACAAAAAAACCCCAACAACTCCAATATTTGAATTGCTCATGAACAGCATTCATTGTGTATATTGGCTGTTTTTATTGCAGCAAGAGCAATCCCTCCACACCTTGGGTGTGGGACAGTAAGAGGGATAGGAACTGGAAGATGTAATTAGCAATAATGTAATTTATTTATTACTTTAATTAGCTTGGTAAGTGAATGCTAACAGATTCAGTTGATGGAAGTAGTACATTTTCATGGTTAGGAATTTATTTTTAATATTTAAGATCTTTTACCTTGCACACTTTCTGAGTCTCTTCTGGTATGAAATCTTGCTTTGAAATTTCTCCCCATAAAAAACACACATTATGGCTATTTTAATTGTGTAAACTTGTACCAGATTTAAAATTGATTTCTGATTGTAAAACACTAATTGTGTGTTGTTCATGGTAGTTCATGTTTTTCTTGCCTATTTAATTTTCTTGGTTAAAAGACTTTAGTCACCGATCTGTAATGCCTTCATATAGAAAGCACGAATATGTGTTGGTGTCTTTCTTATTTAATCTCGTGAGTATAAAGGTTATGGCCAGGCATTTTTTTAATTGTAAGGTCTCTTTTAATGTGTTGTCTTGACATGCTTGCTCCATGCAATTTATAAAACTGCACATAGTGTGACTGAACTAACTTCTGTGCCACAGCATTTGAGAGATATAGATCCTCATTTGTCAAGACCGAAGAATTTACCAAATGCAATTCACAGCTTTGTTGTCTAGTTACAGTACTTCAAAAATAGTTCCTTCCATTTAACTGAAAATTATCTCAAAGTTTTCTAAAAGGAAAGTGTTTTCATGAATATTCATTGATTAGCATGAAAATTTGAAGTTGGAGCAGTGTATAGCCAATGTTGTTAAAATATTCAGGGGCAGAATTATCCACATTGCACTTGAGTAGGCAATTGCCTATTGATGAAAATTAATCTGAAAAATTAATTTGGCAAGGTTCAGATCTGGAAATTCCTATACTTAGTGAATCAAAAGCTGGATCTAAAACGCACATCAAAAAGGCTTATCACCAATCATGAAAACACATGAAAAGCCTTGAAAACAGCAGGGTGAGAAAAACTGGCATAGAAGGCCTCTGAAGGGTTACTTGAATGTCAGCTTTGATCAACGTTGACAAATTTGTTCATTCAGTCCCTTTCCACTATGACTCAAAAGTATTGAAAGGGCCTTGGGGGGATATATTTTGTGGAAGCAGGAGTAAAATGGTAATACAAAGTGTGAACATTTATCACCTAATATTGGTTGAAAATTAACTATCTTATAGATACATTATGAGCAGAAAATGTCAGCTTGCACACTGTTACCCATTTTTTCTAGACTTTTGAGATTTTACCTAAATCTGAGCTGTGAAGTGTTTAGGTAAAAAAATGAAGTGGGGAGCTGACATCACCTTAGGCCATCAAACACAGAATATACCTGTGCTGATCACTTTAGATGACTTTTCTATTGGAAATAAATGAAACCTTACAGTGCTGACCTGTAAAATGAGAATCCATAAAGACAGTTAGGAGTTTTTTGGTTTTGTTTGTTTGTTTGTTTGTTTTTAAAGCTGGAAATAATAGCTTTGCTCTCAGAAGAAGAAGAAAACATTCCAGTTTCCTAAAGAAGACAATAGTCTATCAGTAAAGTATAGCTCTTTTATTTGCAATAATACAAACTGCTGCAATGAAATCTGTTTTCTACTGGGTGATTGTTCGTACAAGCTCATAATGAGAGATAGTCCTTGTCCTCCACAAAAAACATAAATAATTTTTAAAAGGAGTCTAATGCATTTAAAAATGGCCTTATGTCTGTGGCAATCTATTAATAGAAGGGGAGAAGACTCAGTGATCCTGTAGGTTTCTTTCTGTCACATGTCTTGACAAAAGACGTGATGCAGATTGGGTCAGATCTGGAAACTGAATCCATATCTCCTGCGACTTACCCCAGGACTTTTCTGCTTAAGCACTTGTAGTAGCTGGGAACCAAATTCTAAATTCTTCTTTGGGTTCCTACATGACTGGATTTTGAGGGATGCTAAAATACACTAATTTTTCTGGCAATAGCTCCATGTTTTCATTTGGATTACTGACCACTCTGACACAAAAAGTGATTGAAAGTTTTGCTTTCAGCTTACTGGCAAAACATTATCATAGATTTCTCAAGAAAAAAAAGAAAAAAAAAAAGGCATGAATGCCAGTCCCTTCTGTGTTAAAAGTAATGAAATGTGTTAGCATCCCATAAGCAATATGCTGGTGATAAAGGCCAACTTCACAATAATTGTGCACTTCAGCAGCTCTTTATGCAATTATTACAAAGAGTTGACATATTCTACGTGACTCATACCTCAACATGAATTTCAGGGCAAGGTCTTTTGCTGGCTGTGTTGTAGGCCAGTATGAGAGCAGCTTGTCTTAACACTCTTTGCACTGTTCTTGGTTTATGACAGAATAAAAGATACAGTATGTAGAGCTGCAGGCTCACAGTCTTCTTTATCATTAAATTCAAAGACAGTGCTTGGATTAAATTTGATCTGAGGTTCTCACCCTTGGTACCTGCCTAAGTTGTGTTGCAGTCGTGACCATGCCTGGCCATGGGCCTTGTCGCCCCCAGTCCGCCGCCTCAACCACTCAGTCACCACAGCCTCACCTGGCCATTGCCCACCCATGCCCCCGCCAGGACCAGTCCTGGCCCTGTTTGGCTCACTGGGACATAGGGTGACTGTGCCTCTCTGGGGAGGGGGTTATTGTACTCAGAATGCTAGAATTGCCCATACATATATATTTGTGTATTTATTTGTTTTGAAGCATCATTAATATGTCTGTACTATGGCCAGCCAGCAGCACTAGAACCAATGTTCTATCATGTAGCTCGGGTGCAGCAGATACCCTGCATAAATTCTTTAAAAATAAAGTTATTTTAAGTAGTTCTCTGACTCATATGCTGCCATAATAAATGGGAAAGCAGAAGAAAGATGTTATTCTGCAGTGGTTTATATAAATTGATAGCTTTTTCTGGGTTTTGCATCCTGTCATCCTTGCACTGCACTTTGGTTCAAGGATCTGCATCTGTCCTGGTGTTATATATGAAATAAATTATCAGAGAAAGCAGTAAAAATGAATGGGTCAAAATATGTTCAAGCATTGTAGAAAGCCATGACTCTGGGGCTGGCAACATGCAATGTCAATGAGTTTTATAAGAAATGAGCATGTTCTTTCATGGTGGTAACTTAGATTATTCAACAAAATGAGCATTTTCTTCCTGCACACAGTGCTGTGGCATTAAGCCAAGTAATCAATTGTCTGCTATTTAAAGTGACTGATGTACTAAATCACTTCTGCAGGAGTATTCAGAATGAACAGATTTTTAAAGATATGAAATAGTTGTTGCTGATCAAGTTTTCTCCTGGTCCCCTTTCCCTGCATTTCTCATCCTTAATCTTATTTTCATCCTCAAAAATAGCCAAGGACAGGCATGCTTACCTTCCCCAGATCCTTCAGAGAGCCCAGGAGGGAGTTTCATCATGGTGTGTACATATGTGCACACACGCACACACACACACACACGGACTGGCTCCATGAATTCTCATCTGACAACCTGATTTTCACAAACTGCCACTTACCCAGCTGCTCCCATTAACTGTAGGAGAGGTGGCCCACCATTCAGGCCAACTGAACAAAAATCACACCTGTGTGGCTTTTCGTGGAAAAAAGGGATCATTTTGAGAGTCTCCAGCTAAGCAGCAGATTCTGGGATGTTTTCCTCTGAGCTTCCAAACCTGTCTGAAGTTTCCATGTCAGCCATTACAGCCCAAAGGCCCCTGTACATCAGCACAAATACAAGAACTTGGAGAGCAGGTTAAAATTTGTTCTTCAGTTCCTGTGATCTGCACAGCTCCTGTGCAACTCACTTTCGAGTAGTGCATGAATGTCTGTCATTGTGCTTCTCCCACCCACCATTAGTTCAAAGCGGCTGAGTAAACCCTTTTTATTTTAAACCCAGAAAACCTATTAAAACAACCAAGGACCTTAGAAAGGTCCAACCCAGGACCCATAAACTGGGTATTGCCCAGGACATGTATCTGTGTATAGGCAGAGGTGAGATTTCCTTGCCCATGCTCCAAGCTGGAAGGTCGTGATTCTGTCTGCATGGGGAAACGGACAGCTGCTGTGCTCTACCAAAGCAGTACACACCCTCTCCTAGCTTCTACATCAAAAATAAAATAGTTCCCCCATGTAATATATACAGTTTGTATTTAGTTATGAGACTTTAGTCTCATTTTATGTCTTTAATTTATTATGCGATGCCCAAAACAGTGCATTTGTACTAACTATATCAGCTTAAATAATTTTTTTTTTTTTTTTGGTAATTTAGCCCTTATGGCAAGACATTTGAAAACCTGCTTTATCTGCAGTATCCTTCCCAGGAGCCAGGAATGAGATGTACAGGAATGAAATCTTAAAATAGGATTGAGTTAAAAGGAAAAATTGGTTCATGACCTGTAGAGTAAATAAATTCTACAGGGTAGTGAATGGCAAATGTGTACCAAAATTAAGGGGGAACTTAATTATAAAAAAAAAAAAAAACCCAACCCAACCCAAACCAAACCCCCAAAAACCTAAGGAAACCAATCACTTTGGTCACCAAAGCAAAGGCTACAACATAACATGAAGAAAAACTAGTTTATCACAGGCCTGATCCCTGTTTTCATTATAAGCAAAGAGGATTTTGTCACTACCTTCAATCACAGCTACAGTTTTATGTTACTGTGATCCCAGCCCCTTTTTTGCCAGACTCTCAGCTAAAGAAATAGGCATGTTCTTACATTGCTGTCCAAGACATTGACGATACTCTAGGGTTTTCTTATGACCCTTTTTGGTCACCTCACAACCTTACATTGTAGCTTTGAAATCTTGCATCAAAGGATACAAAATTTCATACAAAGCCTCAATTAAAAGCAGACTGCATATGGCCAGAATTACTGTATCTACAATCAGAGATAAAAGAGAGAAATCAAACACCACTTCTCCCACAGTCTTGTACTCCATAGGGATTTTATATGTGGAATCCAGAGCTTTATTTTTACATACCATGAGCTTGCATTTGATTGCAATAGTTTGAATGTCAAAGATATTCACCAAAGAGGGAATATGGCCTTTGGTTTAATTTGTTTCAATTTCATGCTGAACACTGAAGGGATGAGGTCTGTATATGTGTAAAATAATGTAGGCTTCCCCATCCTCCAATCCAAAGCAAAAGGGGAAGATAAAACAAAACAAAGCAAAACAAAGCAAAGCAAAGAAACATGGAATGTCAGTATCAATTCCACATGAATAATGACCTATGAGAAAGTTATGTAGGATATAAAAAACTTCCTGAGTCCAGTAGTTTTGGACATATAACTTTCCTCATGTGTTCTCCTTATGTTGTAAAGTGCAGTTTTTACATACTCGTGGATTATTTCTCATGGTCAAGAAACTGAAGGAAAGTAATAATGTTCAAAGAGGTAAAATAAAGCAAATTTCCATCCTTGGCTTTAAGATTTTATATCCTGGAAATTTTTCTGCTCTTGGTTAATTTCTACGTAGAATAATGTATCAAATGAAATGCTTTTACTTTCTTTTTTTCATTAACCATTTTTTTATACTTTTTTTTATAACATTTTTCTATCCATAAGGAGGAATTTTAATACTTTACTTTTTACAAATTGGCATCATCAATATAACAATTTCATCCTTTAACAATTTTAAAAAAGAAAGACATTTGCTATACATTATGTGGTGTAATGCCAAAGAGATGTTTGTATTCAGTATCTTCTCTTGATGTGAATATTTTCACTTCATGATACTTGGAGTGTTGAAACGTCACAATTACACTTTGGTTTGCAGAAAAGACCATACAATAACATGCTACATGAAACTAAACTGGGTTTTTCAGGGATCTATCACCCATATTTGGTTGGCAATCTACTATTTTTAGACTGAAACTGGATTTTGATGATCACAGCCATAATCTATCAGGATTTCCTGGCATAAAAAGCCACAGAGTGAGGTAAAGAAACAAAGGAGCAAGGGCTACGCTTATATCCCAGTGCTGAGGCAGTCATTCATAGAACATCTTTAGGTTTAACAGTGTGGATCAGGACCATAAATTACACTTATGCTTGTCATAAAATGCTTGTGTTCTGATCTGTTCCCTGTTCTGACAAGCCTGGCACTCTAGCTCATAAGCATTGTTTGTTTGCTCCTTTTTTTCTACAATTGTGTTAAAGTTTTTATTTTGTGATTTGACAAGCAAGAACTAAATGGCTGGTATGATGTATAAAGAATGAAAATTGGAGGAGAGGCTGAGTCCAAAAGAACTCAAGATCAATGAGAAGATGAGTAAAAAGATAACAGCAATGGCCAAGGGAAAGATAGTGTAAGACAAACATGGAGAGAGCATGGACAATGGGCCAAAAGAGGTAATCAATATCAGTGTATTCTTGGGATGCTCTCAAGTGTCCAGATGCAGCTTGGCTACATTTGGCTTATTCCTATAACTAGGCATGTCAAAAAATATAGAGAAGTTGAGAAGATATAATGCTACGGATGTGACTTTTTAGTGGAAATGGATTTTTAATGTTCTGCTCCAGAAGCTCAGTAATAGCAGCTTCTGAAATACAACCACTTTTCAGAAGACCTAAGGTTTTGACCTTTAGATACCAAGTTAGCCCAGTCAGAATATCATTATATCTTCATCTTTTTTTAACACTACTGTGCCAAGATACTGCAGAAACTATGAACGCTGGCTGGCAACAGTATGTGTCTCCCATTCTGCAACATTTGGAAGAACCCTTTTTGTGTGATTTAAGGATGGAATTAAAGGTTTAAGCAAGTTTCTTTGCCACCTGCTGATTTAACACAGACGGAGCTTTAACAAAAACTTTGGGCTGGAAATTAAAAATACAATATTTTAAAGGGGAAAGATAAAGCAAACTCAAGATGTTAAAACTTCCTCTGGATGTGCAAGAATAACTCTCACTGTTTTAGGAGTCAGTCTCAACGTGTTCATTAAACAAAGAATTTATTTCTACTTGCTGCCTTGCCTACTTCTTTATCAGGACTTTAATGAGCAAAAGCTTTAGTGGATCTCTTTCTTTTACTCCTACTAGTTCCAAGTCAGGCAATTCTCAAAAGTAATTTCTTTCTAAATGAAATGTCTAAGATGTTAACTACACGAAACAATAAGTTTTTTAAAACAAATGGTTCTATACCTAAGTAGTTATTAGAGGATAAGTGTTTGTACTTATCTAAAAGAAAATGTCAGCTTGTCATTTACTAGGTGGAAGATGTTATAATAGTTCATTCATCTGTAGAATAATATAATATAGGCAAATGTCAAGATAATCTATATTCCTCCCTAGGAAAAACATTTAGTACTTCAGTCAGAGACTTAGACTTCTTACAGAAGATAAGCGATGTACTTCAGCATCCTATTCCAAAGAGAATGCGCTCCAAAGAAAACCTTGAAGAGGATCTTCATTGATCTTAGTAAAGGAGAAGAAGAAAACTGGTATTTTTTCCTTGCAGTGTTAAACGCACCCAGAGAAAATGTGAATTTTTCCAAAATTAAGAAACAGATTCAAATCCAAATCTCTTCTACAAACAATCTGTCAATTAAAAACACATAAGAGACTATATTTCCTCCTTAGCCAGAAACTCAATCATGTCTGGGGAAAAAAAAAGGAACAATTTCTTTGTACTCCTCAACAGTTTTATGTTGCTCATTCTGTCATGTTAGTTTGTTAATTAATGAGTTTTCTGCTGGAATAAAGCATTCCATTCCTTTTCAACATTCCACACATAATTTCCTGCTTTTTTTTAGTTTTCCTTCCTAATGGCCATGGCAGCTACTATAGCATGTTGTTCTCTATTGAATTAATTAAAGAAGTCATCACAGAACAATATGAATGGTTCTTGTTTCAAAAGACATAAAAGATGAAGTTGAAATGAATAGGCAAGGAGCTGAACACATGGGATAATTTCTCACTATGCAAAGTTTGCTTCTTGTTATTTTTTGCCTTTTCCTCCTGCTGCAGCCACTTGTTATAAACCTGCACTAGGACTATGAAATTTTAGCAATAACTGCATTAGAGCAGTAGAGTCAGAAATCATAGAAATCATAAGAACATTATGCCGAACTATTGTTCAGCTATGTTCATAACCTCTAATACTTCTAGACTGACAAAGAATTTAATATGCCTGAAAATAATATTTGCTTGTCCTCACTTTTTAAACAATCAAGAAGAATTGGGCCCAATCTATTAAAAAATTCCCCCCTCCCCCAAATCTATCTTTCCAACTACTGAAAACATCATTTGTTTAGAAGAGTAAGGATGGTGAGGTAAGATCTGAATTTAAATGAAGATAAATTTCTGTAACTTCTTATTTAAACTGAAGAAAGAGTGAAATCGTTAGCAAGACCATCATTTCATTATATAGTGACCTGAGTTATATAGTTTATTTGACACAGCGTGCTAAAAGAGAAGTTGAATGTATGTCACATGCTGGTCTTTGCTCACAGAACAAAGGGTGGGGAAAGAAGACAATAGTTTCTCACTATTGGAGAAGCCGTGGATAAGCACCCTGCTGATGTTAGAGAACCCAGCCCTCCAGATTGAAACCCAGCAAGAAGTTTTGCTGTTGGCATCAGTGCAAATTTCTTCCTCACAGGAAGAAATAATGTAACAGGCCAGAAAAGGATATACAAATATATTGTGAGATTATAGTGGAGCAAAGACTCTGTTCATACTTACAATTTTTTAAGCTTAATATTTTTACTAAATTTATACATTTTATATCTGGCAAAGAAATAATCTCTTATGCTAAAAACTCACCAAATAATTTTCAAATACAGGTCGTCTTTCGATTACTTTCTATCCCACAAAATAATTAAGTTTACAAACTAATCCAATGGCATTTTACTTTTGTTGCCTACATAAAGGACTACAAAGATCTGCATAAACACTTACAGAATCCAGTTCCTGTCTATACTAAATGTAAGAATCTGCATAAAGTCTTCAGAGACCTGAACTTTATGAGACTGAAAACCGTGATAAAAACTTTAAAGCTTAAGCCCATATTTGGTGAGAAAAATTTCAAATAAACTTTCCCAGGAGTATTTTCTTAATAAAAACCACAATTGCCTTAAAGCTCACTCTGGAATATAAGATATAATAAAAACAAGCAAACACAAAATAATGAATAGATGTGCCCACACCATCGCTGTGTTAACTCAGCATTTCACTTCTATAAAACTTTTCTTCCAGTCCTTCTCTCCGCTGATCAGCCACTCTCTTATATAAAGATTAAAAATTAGTCAAAGTTCTCCAGGTCAGGAACCTTGACTTTTTTCTGTCTGTGAAGCACCTTACAAAGTTATGGCTTCTGGAAAATAAAGAGCCTAGCAGTGATTCTTTCATGCTTGTTTATTGAGTTATATTTTCCTCAATATATTACTGCTTCACATGAGCATAACAAAAACAATAAAAAGCCAATATTCTGAGAGTAAACAATTTAACAGTCTAATTTTTTTAATACTCCAAATATATTCCTGTTTGAGTTTAACTGGTTTCTTAAAAAGAATAATACTGAATTTCACTGTTGTACAGGGAAAAAATGTTTCTTTGTATAAATTTATTTTGATGAATGAAAACTTTTTTGGTTCAATCTTTTTAATTGCCAGAAAAGCAAAATCCAGATGTTCCTGATCTGAGTGGTTTGAAAGCTGGCTGACAGCATTTTACTACAATGTTATAAGACTCTGAAAATGGACATGCTGACAAAACATAAACCGGAGCAGTTTAACTGACATTGCTCTCTAATATATTCATCCATTTATTTATTAGTGCCATGTTTATATTTTTCTATATTTTTTGTTTACTTGGAGATATGAATTGCTAATTTTGGTGAAAAAAAACTAGTGGAACTTAGAAGGCGATTAAATAACGCAAATATTCAGAATTTTTACTAGGGTGCCTAATACAATAAATAGCAGTCTGGCTTTCTTTGACTTGTGTCTGCAGAGGAGACAGTAAAAAAAATATTCTGTCACTAAGTATTTCAGTTTTCCTATATGGATCTCTAAGAAATCAAATCATACAATAAAAGTCTGAAACTTCACCTAGTAGCATAATATGCTCCTGTCACCTCTTATTAATAAGACAAAATTTAAACTATAATTTGTGTATACTCTTGTACCTCTTTATTCAGTCATCCTGTTGTCCTTAAGATTTCTTCTAGAGAAACTTGTGCAATGTTTCTTGCTTTCCAGATCATTCTCAGTATATTTCCTTTCCTAAATAAAAAAAAATCTCCAACTTAATAAACAAAGAATATTGGAGAAGACTGTAACATGCTATCAAGGAGTGGACATTCCTTTGTATTAATATATTATCCGTAGCATTGTTTCACGAGTAAATATTGTATTATAGATGTACAGTATGTAAACTTTGTTTCATTGTAAACTTCCAAATGCCTAAATAAGGGCTTCAAATAATAAAAGCATTAGATACTATTATCGTTATATAGGAAATATTGTATAAGATTTAATACTGAGTTAATATAAACTTTATATTTTATATAAAATATGAAATTATTATTATTAGATAATATATAAATTAGAAGTTAGTCTTAAGTGCTTTTTTTTCCTTAGAACAAAGCATGGCTGTGTGCAGTAGGACTGCAGTCATAAATTACTTAGTACAAAGAGATCCTAGTCCCTGACTGGGATTCCTGGGCTTCTGATAACAGAGGTGGCTGGTAGAAGTTGTTATGAAAAATCTTAAGCATCAGCATTGTTATTATTCTTTCTGATATATACATGCCTTTTTTAAACCTCAGTACACTCCTATAAACAGTCTTATCTTAACACTATTTTCTTAATTTAAGTATAACACAACACATTTTTACCTGTGAATTTTACTGAATATTGCATTGGTGATGGGAAAAAAAACTGTGAAGCACACCACAAAAGTTATATTGGGCGTCATATCCTGTACCGTAGGTAATTTACTTTCCAATAAGATCACTCAGAACTCCAGGATGTTCGGGACATGTAGTATCATGCTTTCAATATATATAGCATCTTGTTGCAGTAGGGGGAGAGAAGACAAGGGAATTTTTCTGGCCTCTAAAGATGTTTCTGTATTGTGAAAATTTATCTGCACTGTGGGATTTTTCTTGCCTTGAGTGACAAGGTCAAGTGACTAACATCAGTAAAAGTGAAACAGAAGATATATGTTGGACTAAAGAATCACATGTCATTGCACTGGTCTGTGTCAATGTCCCTAACCTGTCTTGTCTCTGCATGAAAATTCCAGCCTGTTCTGTGACATCTCCAGAATATCTACCTGACACATAGTGCTCAATATGAATAAAGGAAAACTCCTATTACTTCTCCATGCCCCACATACTACCTAATTTTTTCCAACCACGCTTTCAAACAACTCAATACAGTCTATCAAGAAGGCCCATAAAACAAGCATGCCCTTCACCTGAGATATCAACCAACTATGTCTAAGGCTCAGAGGTTTTTCTTCATAAGATCACAAAGGTATTGCCCTCCCTAACCTTCCACATATTGTTCCAAAATATTCTCTCACATTGCAACACCTTTTTCTTTGACCATGCCAAATGCAGTGTTTCCTATTTGTATCCTGCCGCAAACAGGATTTTCCAATCCTATCTGATCAAGTGACTCCTGTTCACTTATTGCAATTGGATCTGCATTCCTTTTACCTTATACTTAAACTGTGTCTTTACTTTTAAAGTCCACCAGAGAAAAAAAAAGGTCATTCTAATTAATATCAGCCCTTTTTTGCACGTTATAACTTTTTTGCCCATTTTCACCCTTTATCTGCATTTAAGTTGTAATGTAATCATAAACCTAAATTTTGTTGTATCTTACTAAGCTTTTAGCAAAACATGGCTTAATATCTGGGCTGGGACTGAAAATGCTTTCAAAATCCCATAAAGACTTTAGACCTTGACTTAGAACAAAATGAATGAGATAAAACAAAAAAACATACCACACAGACCTAAGACTGCAGGAAAATATTTCCATTTACTTCTTTCAGTGGGAAGCCTATAACACAGTCATAAAATTTTCTTTTAAGTTAGTAAAAGGGACACATAGCTGAACCACTCTGGTAAGATATAGATGATCCACACATTTGGAAGTGAAACAGTCTTGTTCGCTTTAGTTTTCTTTTCCATTATTTAGAATGAACAACCATTTGGCCAAGAGAACCTACAAACCAGCTATTTATTCAATAAGCTAAGTGCATATGGATACTCCCTAGAAATACAGAGTAACAGTTCTTTTTTTAGAAATGCCGTTCATCTTCTTTGTTTAGATGTTGAAGGCTGGATCAAAACACTCACATGGTGCAGCCCAGTTATATTTGCAAGAAATCATTCTTTACTACATTAAGACTAGTCTCAGTGGATCAATTTAGTTTTAGAGAACAATGTTAATCTTTATTCAATAGTCATAATTTCACACAAAATGGCTTCTAACAGTACTGACTGTGTATCAGTTTAATTTTAGAAAAGTCTTTACTTGTTTTCAAAACAGCATCACTCTAGTTGGAAAAAGAACTCATATGAAATGTTGATGACTTTTGTGCTAAAGTAAAGCTGACTGTGCATAAAGTGATAAAAAAAGATTAACAATTTGACATTTTCGGACATCATTATCTGTTAGTTTTGAAGCTACTGAATGAAGTGTTGGAAATAGCATGATCTGTGTCTGTGGGATTCATCTTTGGTGGGGATCTGAGCTCTGGTTGTGTGAACAGAACTCCTCCCACTGAAATATCCAGGAAGACTCCCATCTGTAAAGACGTTTAGAGCACTCTTTGTCTCTTGGGTACAAAATTATTATTTTTTTATTGTTACACTTACTGTTCTTGACTTAATGTGACTGTATTCTGCAACTGTGGGCAAGCGGTAAAAATTATTCTTTTGTGGCCAACTGTACTTTTCTCATCATTCTGTAGTGATTTTACTGAATTCAAGTCTGGAAAAAAATTTCACTGCTTGTTCTTGGAGAGCTGATGTTAAAATCTCATTAAAACTTCTAAGTATTTTTGTTGCCTGAAGAAAAAAATTAGATCAGAGTATAAGTTCAATAGCATTCAAAACCATAACCATTGTAAATGATCTACCCTTCAAATCCGCTCGTGGATTCTAGTCATCTGCACTCCTTTTACATTATTGTTTGGAATTTGTTGCTTATGTTCACCTTCCTTTGTAAAGCTTTAAGGCTGATTAAATAAAACAGAATATATATATGGTACATATTGTAGCTAGGGATCAGAAACCTCACTGCAAAACCTTTCCTATGCAGACCCTTCTTTCCTATGTCACACAGGGTGTGACATGCTTCTACTTCTAGTTCTGAAAACTAGAACTGAAAAAGCAGATAAAGCTTTACTAATTTCCAGTCTGAAAAGCTTTGGCAAGTGCACAGAAATAATATTGACTCTGTCACCCTCGACGTAATATGGTCTTGTGATCCCTATTAAATCCTTAGACTTCATTTATGTTGCCAGCATTTGGAGGGTTGGCTTGACATCAGTAGGAGGAAGAATGACCATCATACCTTCTTAGTAATTTGATATTGTTCAATTAATGTAGTTTAATTATTACTTGTTTAAGGTTCTATTACATAGGCTTTCGTGAGGAGGAATTCTAACTTATAAATGAGCTTTTTGTATAGAAGATATAAAGAATTGGCCCCTAAGTTTTCCATTCACTGAGTAGACTGTCTCATCTTCTAACAACTGACAACAGCACTGTGCCCTTGCAACAAAGGTGGCCAGTCACATCCTGGGCTGTTTTAACAAGCCTTGTGGGCAGCGAGTCCACAGAAATGATCCTTCCCCTCTATTTGATATTTTTGAGACCAAATCTGGAGTGTTGTACCCATTTTAGGGCTCCCCAGCACAAGAAAGATATTGACATATTGGAGTAAGTCCAGCAGAGGCCCACCAGGATGGCTGGGGACTGGAGCACAGAACGTATGCAGAGTGGCTGAGAAACCTTCTCTGTTCAACAGGAGAAGAGAAGGTGAGGGGGGAATCTTACTGCTGTCTTTAAATGTCTGATCAGAGGATGCAGAGAGGATGGAGTCAGACCTTTTTGAAAGTGCAGAGTGAATGGACATGAGACAATCGCCACAAGTTTGAACATGGGAAATCCAGATTAGATACAAGGATTTTTCTATTGTACCGTGATGGTGGACAAACACTGGACCAGGTGCTGAGAGAAGCGGTGGGATTTCTGTCCTTGGAGGTGTTCAAGACATAACTAGACATGTTTCTGAACCTTCTGATCAGATTAGCCCTGCTTTGAATTTGCAAGAGGGGGTTGGACTGGATGACCTCTGGAGGTCCTTTCCAACATGAGTTATTCTGTGATTCTGTCATTCTATGAATTACTTCTCTGACAACTCATTTTTGCTGTGAAACAGCAGCACTGTGTCTACATCTCTATAGGAACTAAAAGTTTATATTTTCCACCATTTGCTGTCACAGTGCTGTTAGCATATCTAGATTTTTTTTACTGTTTTGTAGTGGGTGGGAATCTGAGTTAAATGAATTAAGAGATTACAGGCACTGTTCTACACCACTGTCTTGATTAATTTGTAATTAAATGAGATTATGAAAGCTTCTGTCTTCTTCCTCAGACCTTTCAAGACAACAATAATACTCTTCTTCAAAGACTTTCAAAGGCAGTTTCCAACTCTTTCTTCATATTTTGTTTACTTCTTTTTGAAAGCTCTGCAACTGCATTATTTTCTATTCAGATTTCACTTTGTAGAATTTCATCAAAAAACCAGAGAGCTCTTCCCCATTGTTCATCATCAAGCAAGTTAAATGCCAAACATGCTGCCTCAATACTAATGTGTTCAGTGAGACTTGGAGAGTTCTTTCACAAAGCAGGCAAAAAGACATTAAATTAGAAATGCCATTATCCCGTATGTCTGTATGTCAAACAATTAAAGCACTGGCAACTGTTGATAACTAGCAACTGAATTGAACTCTTGCTAATAGTTTTTGCTGGAAGCAAATAAAGAGCAAGAAGAACTACATCACAGGTGTATAAAATGTCAGGGTGGGCTGAAAAGTGTACCCAGATTTTGCTTGACTGTGGAAGTCAGGAACCTGGCCAGGCATCTAAGCACTATGGTTAATTTTCAGATTTTGGTTGTCTTTTAAACTACCCCTTTGTTTTGAGCTGTGCTCATATATGCTATATATTCTAAACTACAATCTATGTAAGTAACTTGCTTTCCAACAGGGTACCACATGCTAGACTATCTGCCACAAGCCAAAACTTCTGATTTATATTCGAGAACTTCAACAGATACGGAACTGCACAGTATTTAGATTTCCTTGGGTTAACTACTATGGTTTTTACAACATCTAACATGGTTGTTATTTTTTCCCAGTACAGATATTGATTGAAACTTTCCAGAACTTTTGACAGTGTTTGAAGTTAAGTCTTCACTCATCCTTTTATACAAACAACTTACTCTTTTTTTTTTTTTAAACCAGTTAATTCACTTAGTTCATTTGGTTATAGTTTAGTTTAGGTGTGGGTTGGTTTTTGGGTTTTTTTTATCATAGTGTGAAACCATTTTATGCTTATACCAAAAAGGAAATACATAAAGTTTTCTTACTTTGAAACTCTTTGACTGCATTTAGTTGAATTTTGGGGCAAAAGCTTAAACAGTTTTTCAACTTAAAAAGATGATGCTAACTTACCAGGTAATTTTTTTTAAACTCTTTAAATCCTAGTAAGCACTCTTCTTCTGAGCATTTCATCTAGTTAAATTGTAAATCACAAACTGTGAATATCTCCCATTAGGTTCTCAGTTGCTCAAAGGCTGCCCATTAGCAACAGAACAAGCATAAAAGGTTATATTTCTTGCTACATAAAAGAAATAAACTATCAAGTTATTTTTTAACTAGCAGTGGTATTCAGAGAGGCGATCCTGTAAGGCATGTGCTTAGAGAATGTGAAATTCAGGTCTCTAGGACTGTGTTTTGCAGTTTCTTTCACTGTTACATTAATTTTGCTTGCCTTTGATACTGTGGAATCACTGAAGCTGACATCAAAGCCATCTTTCTTGTCCCCTCAGGAGACTATACCAAAAACAGGGTATCATACTAGAAGGCAATAAGCATAGGAACAGTGATATATTCCCTGAGACAGTGGAAATATTCTAAATAAATATACGTTTAAAGGGAAATATAGGCAATTAAATGAGTGAATTATGCATTTGAACATACACTTTTCTTTGCTAAAATAAATACGCCATTGATAACTTTCGGGTGCAATTAAAATTTTATATCTATGGTAATTTAGACCACCTATTCACAGACATTCCTGGTGAAAGTATTGTCCCTGTGTACTGATAACTGCAAATCCACAAGTAGTTCTTCAGTCTTTGCTGTTATTTTTCCTTTTAATTCATCCTAGAAAGTTAGGGTGGAAGTTCCATTTAACAGGAAGCTTTGACGTGTACTTTTAATTAGTTTTGAAATGAACCTTGAAAATTTCAGAATTTTCCAGAAAATGAAAATGAAATGAAAAATATCTTGAACAGCTAAGGTTTCATTTTAATTTTACATTTATTATATTATAATATATACCAACTAAAAGTAAAAATGCAGGGTCATTCTAAGACCTAATATCAACTCATTTCATTCCACAAATCATAAAAATTCTCTTTTTCTGTGAAACATCTGACTACAATCAGTACAGTTTTCAATGAGACTGCATTTACCATTTTTCTCCCTAATAGGTGCACAGAAGTAAGAATACTGGGCTTAGACCCTATACATGCCATGGATGTATTGATCATATTTCTTAGGTATAAAATATTTCAGTCACAGAAGTAAATATTATGTAGTAGCACTTAATAGTATTTCTGGGTCATGAAATACCGATCGAGTGATATCTAAAATTACATGCCTGGGACTATTTACCTATAAGTACTAACCTCAAAGTAAATCAAAATGCATTTGCAGGAGCTACGTAGTCTGTTGTATCTTTATTGGTCAGGCAGTTGGACTAGATGATCATTGTAGGTCCCTTCCAACTGAAATTATTCTATTCTATTCTGTTCTGTTCTGTTCTATCTTAACAGTTAAACTGTTGTTTTTACTGCATCTTACTCCAGAACAAAAGTTAGTCTTAGATGTAAAGCCAAATTTACTCATCATTTTGGTTCATCATTGATGTGTGTATGCAAGTTTTTAGATTGGCTGAGTGTTGCAATATGCACTGATCCTACTGGATTGCATATATAAGAGGAAAAGGGCTGCTCTGTTATTATACTCCTGTGCATATACTACCAACCACAGTCAAAGATGGGACACTGAGGTAGTTTAATTCAGCATTTCTACTTTTTTAGCTTTGTTCCAGTTCTATTAAGCTTGCAAAAGCTATTCAAATGGCACTGCAGGGCTATTTAATTATAGGCTGTGAAAATTTATTTGGCAGTCAATAATGTAATGGCAGAATGATATTAAGGTATTATAAGGTATAGTTTTCTGTCTGCGAGATGGCAGGGGAGCACTGCAGACATGGAGAAAACTAGCAGAAAGATAATAAATGAAGGCATTTGTGCATATTACAGCTGCTAAACAAGGGCCAGGGATAGAATTAAACAACAAGAAAAGTATTTGTGCTCACAGACCATTATTTTTAAGACATGTAGAGAAGGGCCATTGTCATTTCTGTTCTATTTTATCAGTGATTTCTGTGGTAAAAAAAAAAATAGAGTTATATAATACAATAGTATCTTTTTCTTGGATAATACAATAGGAACTTTTTTTTAATATGAAGACTAATTTCTGCCAGTGATTATTGCTGCAACACTAGTAGAAGTTGCTTCTCTCTCCTCCTTCAGAGCAATTCTTGGAGTTCATATAACTAGTTGTGTCCTAAGGGAATGATCTGAATGACCTCTATGAATGACATGAAAATAAATGTATCTAACATTTGATTACTCTTCCTACTATGTATTTAGTCCTTATTTAATTAGGTAATACCTGGGTATCTTCTTTTTAAAGTGATTTTGTAGATATTGGGAAAAAAAAGAAGCTTTCAAAATTTTTCCTGTGTTGATGGATTTTGCAACGCACTTCTGAATAGCAAAATTTTTATTTATGGTACTTGATAATTCTTCAAGGTCCTTGACATACCTATGTAGTGTCAGAATAGCAGAAACATATTTCTTCAGTTCAAAGAAACTAACACATTCCTATAAGAGCTCTCTAAATGATATTGAGGCTTTTACTGCTTGCTAGCATGTTTAAGGTTCATCAATGCTGTATTATGTCTTTAGGAATGCAATAATATTGCCCTTAGCTTGTTTTTGAACCAGCCTAAGTTTTCTCTTTCTCATATCTCTTTATAGTTTCAAGGATTAGGGCTATGTTAAATTATTTACATGCTGTACTCATCAAAGAGGTAGTTCAGACTTTTACATAGTTATTCAGACAACTACCTGACAAAGACAATTTGTTGACAGCATTCAGTTTTACTTCAGTGTCGGCTGAGTTACATTTTAAAGTCAAATGTTAGGATAATGAGTCAGGAAAAAAGAAAGAAAATCTTGTACTAAATTAATGAAATATTGAAAAAAAAATGGAAGAGAAAAACTAGACATATGTTGATATCAGTTTTGGTTCTTCACTGACGTTTAACTTGATTATCCATTTAATTCATTATTGGGAATCACAAATTGTATTAAAATAACCACCTCCTTACCTCTTCTCTTATTTGCTACCAATAATTATGACTCACTGAGTATGGAAACACATATGCTAATAAAATTTGTTTCAACTATTAATTATAATATTGGGAAGGTTTGAAAAAAATATTGAGATCTATATGCCTTCATTTATGTGCATGACTCTTCTTGTTTACAGAATACACTTGTTTCTTTGAAAACTTGGCTATATTACCAGTACGAATGAAGGTACACACCTTCATGTGTTTTTAAATTCTGCATGTGAAAGTACTTCAAGTGTTGCAACTGGATTGTACTCACTTGAAAGTCACTTTCCCCTCCAGAAAATGTCTCTAGAGCTACTATAACATATTATGTCAACAAAGTTAATCACCATATTGTAACTAAATAGATAGGGAGATGCTCAGATCAGTTAAATACAGTGCATTATAAATAGATACCAAGCATATAGGAGTAGTTTATTTTTCACAGCAGCTTTGTTACGGGTTCATGAATGTCTGCTTTCTTTTTTCTTGACACCCTAGTTATGAACAGATCTCCTGGGAAGCTTGATCTTTAGAATCTCCAAAATTCTGCCCCCACTTTTCAGAGATCGAAGTTATCGACTGAAGAAAACCCATTCCTTCAGAAAGGTTTTCACTGGAGAATACTGTATTACCATCTGGGAAGGCCCGGAGGCAGAGTGGGAAAGAACTTTATTTCCAGTAGGAAACTTGATGAGACAGTCTGCTCTTTTCTGCCTCTCAGCAAAGTTGAATGTAAAGAGCAAGTTTTCTAGCCCTTCCTTCTACTTTCAGTCTGTTACTCTCTCATAGAAAATCCGAAATAATGCCAAGGGAACGGAAATGAGGACCGAGGTGTTTTAGTCCTGCAGTGAGTTGTCTGCCCTTTAAGGTACACAAAGGACTGCCCCTTCTGCTTGTTTTGATTTTGGCATCATTAATTTTAATTTCCTTCCTGCACACTGGCCCAGTCCAGCCAAGGGTACCCGGTGTAGGCTCACTCCCCTAGGCAGTGTGGTTTTGCCTTCCATCACAGTTCAAACGGAAGCTACAACTCGCCTGTCCTTGATAAACACTCCACTTGTGCTAGATCCTTATGAAAAAGGTGGAGCCATGGACTCCCAAAGCACTTTTCAAATACAATCATGGTGGGATATCCCTTCTCCTCAGCAAAGTATTACAAAAGAGTTAGTGAAGGTAAAGAAGGCAAATTCTCAGTCCCAGTCTGTGTGAGGAAGTAAAGGTGGAGTTGGTACATGCAAAAAGCAGGCAGCCACAGAGGTAAGGTATGCATTATCCCAGTGAGCTGTTCAGGGATCTTATGCACAGTGACACCCAACTTGTGAGTACCAAATGGTCTCATACAGGACCAATGCTCAGCCAACTAGATGAATATTTTGAGTATGAGGATGAGCAAAATTTTAGGCAAGTAAGGAAATTTTTGGGCAAAACATGTAAGTGACGTACCAAATTAAAGAAACTTGTATCACTCGCTTGAGTTTCTTTTTCTTCATAATGGACTGTATTCAAAGAATTCAACAGGTAAATATCATGACAAATATATACATTCTATTACTTTTCATTTACATTATCACTTAAGAACTTTTGCTTTAATCGTGTTGCAGTAGCAAGAAAGAACTACGCTTTATTATAAAAAGCCTGTCATCTGGACCAAATATAGACCTATAATTTTAATTGTCAAGAAACTGCAGTTTAAAAATACAAAAGAAAAAAACTCAGATCTCAAAGAATGTTCTAGATTCTACAAAAACTGGATAGACATATAAAATAATACTAGAACAGTTTTCTTTTTAGTTTATCTTGCTTCTGGACTATCACTGAAGTGGTTAAAAATCAGCTGAGAAGATAAGCTTTTGCAATGCACTTCGTTATCTACCTTGATGTTAAGGGTTTTTCTACAAGGCCTTTATAGCCTTTAGTGGTTTGTTTTGGGAGAACAAACAGCTGTCAACTGTAAGGAAGATAAGTTCTCCTAGCAGTTATTTTGTCTCTCCCTAGTAGTCTACTGGCTAGAGGTCTTTAAGTTTGCTGTCCTCTAGGGACTTCGTTTTAAGGTGAAAAAAGATGACATTTAACTGAAATAAAAACTGATATCAACTTTTAGATGAATAAGTAATGACAGAGATGTAATATTTATAGTGTTTATCCATGTTTCTGATTTTGCCTTCCTGATACATTGTTAAGTAAAAAAAGGAGGGGAAAAAAAGGAAAAAAAGCTAGCCATGGAACTGATGTATGTGAGTTTTGCAGTTGCAATAGTTTAAAAGCAGGCTGCTTTATTCCAGAAACCCATATTAAATAACCTTCTCAGAACAGCTTATTACTTTTGGTTGTTCTTTGGTGTGCAAAGTGAGCCTGACAAAACCCCTTTACCTGGATTTACTCTGAAGGGAGAGAGACTTTGTAGGATCTGTGAACACTCACCTAAAGCAAACAGATTAGAGACAAAGCAGGAAATAATGTTTGGCCTTGACCTTTATTCTGCAGGAAGGAGATTGTGCTTCTGTACAGATTTAGACCAGTAGTCCTTTATATTGCATCACTATGCCCCAACCTACATTTTATTTAAAGTAAGATAATGTAATTAGTCTAAATCTATCAATCATTGCAAAACAGCAATTTAATTCTTCATAATCACTTGCTTCTGTGATGTGGGAATCCGAGTAATTTTGATTGTATGATGAGATGTTTGGTTGACAGCCGCCTGAATATGAGCCAGCAGTGTGCCCAGGTGGCCAAGAAAGCCAATGGCATCCTGGCTTGTATCAGAAATAGCATGGCCAGCAGGACTAGGGAAGTGATCGTGCCCCTGTACTCGGCACTGGTGAGGCTGCACCTTGAATTCTGTGTTCAGTTTTGGGCCCCTCACTACAAGAGAGACATTGAGGTGCTGGAGCGTGTCCAGAGAAGGGCAACGAAGCTGGTGAAGGGTCTGGAGCAGAAGTCTTATGAGGAGCAGCTGAGGGAGCTGGGATTGTTTAGCCTGGAGAAAAGGAGGCTGAGGGGAGACCTTATCGCTCTCTCCAACTACCTGAAAGGAGGTTGTAGAGAGGTGGGGGTCGGTCTCTTCTCCCAGGTAACAAGTGATAGGACAAGAGGAAATGGCCTCAAGTTGCACCAGGGGAGGTTTAGACTGGATATTAGGAAATTTTACTTCACTGAAAGGGTTATCAAGCATTGGAACAGGCTGCCCAGTGAAGTGGTTGAGTCACCATCCCTGGAATTGTTTAAAAGACATTTGGATGAGGTGCTTAGGGACATGGTGTAGTGGTGGTCTTGGTAGTGTTAGGTTTACAGTTGGACTCGATGATCTTAAAGGTCTTTTCCAACCTATACGATTCTGTGATTCAGTGATTCTATGTTTTGACCTTTTCAAATCTGAGCATACTTGTCCTAGGCTAGGTTCTGATCTTGATTATGCTTCTACAAGCACAGAAATAGCTTCACTGGAGCTTGTAATTTATAATGCTGTTAACTGAGACAGTCTCCTCTGGTGTCCTTTGTCGTGTGTGTTTATCAACATCCTTGTTAGTGTCAGTTGTGTTTTCATTGTTCCCTGTCTGATTCTTTTTTTTCTGATAGTCTAGTATTGACTCCTGATCCCTTGGCTCAGATCCCATCTCTATTAAGCGTTGTCCAGTTGAGTGCAGCACGCTTGTACCTCTTTCTGGCAGACACTCAAATGCCTCATTAGTTTTCTGAAGATGTATTCCGCTCCTATTAAAAGACTTTCATACCTTGTAGTCATGGCATTTTGTGATCTGGGTATGGCTTCCTTCTCATCTGCACATTATATGTTAGTTCCTAGACGAATGTTTACTTCCAGAAACGGTATTTTATCTCATTATTAAATTAATCTATGAACTTTTATTTTTATAATACGAGGCTCCTTTGTTGGTCTGCTCTTTATTGGGGTAATGATTTTGCATTTGATTAACAGCTTGGCAGGAGAGAATAGACATTTTAGCTCATGTATATGGAAAACCATTAAAAACAAATATGGAAGGAGGCAGTGACACTGCTGGTTTACGGAAGACAGTTTTTTGCTTCTGCTTTTAAAGATTATCAAATTTTAAAATATTTTTACTACACTTGCCACTTTGCAGTGTCCTATTTCTCACCTATATGACCGTGTAAAGTGGTTATTCTCTTGATTTCTTTTAATTGCCATTGCTTCTAGAAGTGCTTGTTGTATCTTCAGCTTCCTTCTCTGCTTTCCTGCTGACATCTTGACAGGACATTGGATAACCAGCTGTTGCATTTTTACCAAACAATGAACTTACCATGGCCACATGTAATATCAGTGATTGAAAGAAGACAGGTCTTGCTTTCCTAATGTTAGCCAGGGTCAAAACTACAAATAAAATTGTAATTCTGGCACATGCCAGGAAACTTTATCATTGACCCCAACAAGCTTGCATCCAGGAAAATATGAAAGAACCTCCATCTCCTCCATTCCACCCTGCAGTTCTGTTCAGGGCATGATTATTTCATATAATGTTGTAGTTCCACTCTCTGATACTGCTTTTGGTTGGATGGTAAACATTTTGGAAGTCTTTCTGCTTTCTAAGCATCCCTGAAGTACACTAATTTTCACTTCATTTTTCATAGACATTTTCATAGGCTTTGTCTGCTTTTAGTAAAACTCCTGTCAGGCCTGGCTTGTCCCCATATGAGAAATACTGGTTTTATGCAGTGCTATCATACTATGGATCGAAGGCTGAACCTGTTCTTTTTTTTTCTGTAATAGATTTCTTTTCTTTCTTGTACGTATCATATAATTTCCACCAAATTCATGAAAGTAAATAATCTTTCAGTAGAGTATAATTGGGTGTGATTCTTTTCCAGATTCAGCATTAAAAATCCTTGCAATTTGCTGTGATCATGATATTCAGCAATAAATGAGTGTATCAGAAGAGTTTCTGTGCTTAATTGTTGTACCGGGTCTGGCTGGGATGGAGTTAACTTTCTTTATAGCAGCCCATATGGTGCTGTGCTTTGCATTTGTGGCTAGAACAGTGTTGATAACACACCAGTGTTTTGGCTACTGCTGAGCAGTGCTTGCACAGCATCAGGGCCTTCTCTCTTTCCTCCCTGCCACAAGAGAGTAGGCTGGGGGTGGGCAAGTGGTTGGGAGGGGACACAGCTGGGACAGCTGACCCAAACTGACCAAAAGGATACTCCATACCATATGATGTTGTACTCAGCAATAAAAGCTCAAGGAAAGGAGGAGGAAGAGGGGACATTCATGGTTATGGCATTTGCCTTCCCAAACAACAATTGGTTACCCATGCTGAGGCCCTGCTTCCCAGGAAGTGGCTGGACATCTGTAGTGCATGGTCTTTTTGCTTTGCTTGCATGCACAGCTTTTGCTTTCCCTGTTAAACTGTCTTTATCTCAATCCACAAGTCTTCTCTTCTTCCTTCTGTTTTCTCCCTGTTCGATGGAAGAGGGGAGTAAGCAAGACGCAGGGTGGGTTTTGGCTGCTGGCCAGGGTTAACCTACCACAACTATTCATCCTAACCTACTTGCTCTTGAAATTGGTGCAGAAATATGAAGGGATATTTCCAAGACTTTTTCTAGAAGAGTTAAAAATATTTTGTCATCCCTATTTTTTCTCTCTGATGCAAGAAACAAATTATTCCTAATAAAGATGCAATTCAGCTTCCCTGCTCCCTGGCTAAATTGTTGGTTTGCACTGGGCTGGGATGGGGGGGCTGAGGTGAGAGACAGGTGGTGCAGGGTTCTTTCTGGATCTCAGTAAGAAAGGCCGGATGACAAATGGCTTAATGGTGGCAGGGGGTAAAAACACTTGGGAGGTGCTTTCTCACCGGTATGTGGATTAGTGTATTGTAGGAATTGGCAGGAGTACACATGAAGCCAAAGCACCTACATGTCCCACAGGAGTATGCAATCAGGGAACGTGCACTCACAGGTGAGGGGATGAACTGGTAACTCACCTGGCCATTTGGGGGTCTGTGCCCATAACCCTGTGTGTGAGTGAGGAGAGGGATTAGAACTTTTGGCAGTTTATTAAACTTTGTAAGTGGCCAGTATCATGGTTTATCTGTTGCATTATTGATATTGATCCTGATGTATAATTCACTCATTGGTGGTTAATAACATCATTAATAAATCAATGAACCATTTTGACTGTGATTTGATTTAAATTACATGAACTGGCCAATTTTTTACTATGGCAGTTCACTACAGAAAGCTCTCAGATTTGCCTACAAAGTCTTCGTGAGTGCCATTTCTTTGTTTTGCTCTACTTTTTACATATTGGATTTTGGTTAGTTCTTCTCTTTAGCATTTCTACCAGTTCTGTATAGCATGCTCCAATAACTTGAACCAAAGAATCCAATTAGAAATTATTCAAATATAAAATTTATACACTATGTGAGTAAATATAGAATGAACAAACCCTCATGTATTTGTCATCCTTTTCAAAGAAGCCCAGGGTGTGAGATTTCCTGTCAGCTACCTTCTACCAACCCTGTAGTGTTTGTTTTACTGATGCTGGTGTTTAGTACCAATGACAAGTACTTCTCACTGTGCACAAGGTGCTAGCTTAATAATGCCTAATACCTCCAATGCCTCAGATGAGACAGAGTTTTCCTATTTAGAAGTCTGTTTAATTCTGTCATAATTAAGATGTTAAAATTACTATCTATGCTATACAAAATAATGCAGTGGATGTGGTCAGCTGACTAAGTATAAGGAGAAGGAGGGATTAGCAGTTAGCTAATAGCTACTGAAAAAAATCTCACTTAATTTAGTGGATATACACATGGTAGAATTTTGTGCACACACAAAAAAAAAAGGAAAAAAAGGGGATGTAATAAGGACAGAATTAAAAAGAAACTTGAGGAAAAGGCAGCAAAACACAAGTATCACATCCAGGCAGAATCCACTACTGGAGGTGATGATACCAGCTGTGTTCCCACCTATGGCTGGTCTGCTCAGTGCAGCTGTGAGCCACATCAGTGCTGCCAGACGAGATCCTGACGTTGCAGGAGATGGTGAGAGTAGCACTCACAGTGGTACAGGTTTCCTTTCCTCTTTGGTTATCTCCAATATTTTACTTTTTCCTTTGAATCTGTCTCTGAAGGAAACAAAAGAGATTAAGGATTTGAATCTTGTCATTATTTTATCCCTCATTTAGGCCTTGTCCTCTATGGATTTGTTTTGGTCCATTGATTTCCAATTCTATTCTCCTTTGCTAGTAACAGATGATCATAATGCAGTCCTTTGTGATGCCAGTGCATTTTTTTGTATGAAAGAATCCAGACTTTCAGTCCTTCATTTCAGAAATGAGTTTATACAAAAGGACGAAATTTGCCAGTCTTAAAAGTACAGGCCATGATTCAAATGGTTCCTAAGCAACTTAGACACATTTCAAAATTTTACCCACAGTAATTATGTTAGAAGGGATCTGGCATATACTGAGCATATTTGCCTGACACTATTTTAATTGGTTAAGATTAATGGACACAATCCTGTATTAAAAAAGGCAAGTTTGAGTAATGGAATAAAGGGCAATATGTAAAGAGTGTTGCTACCTGGTGATGAATGGCCTAATGACAGGTTTTTTCATATTTACAGAGAAAGATTTTGCTTATGTGGTTTTCTTTTCCTCTTTTGTGATTGAATCATACTCACAAAAGATCCAGCCATTAATATTTTTCACGACCTAGCTCCTCTGTCTGACTGCTAGGTGATGTATGAGTACATTTATCGAAGTAAAGATAATAATTGCAGTGCGGTTGTTCTTCAATGTTCCAAACATCTTGTGAACTGGGTAATGCCAGTTGACAACAAGGCCCAGATCTGTAAATTTAGATTTTCTGTCTGCTAACTTGGCATTTTGTAAAATTTGATGTAATTTCTCCTACTTTTCTCTCTTAGTCATCTAATATGATATTTGCAAATGGGTAAATGACTTTGAAGTAATTAAAATGTAAATTAAGAGAAGTACTATCTGATGGGGAGAACCAGACAGCTACTGGGTAAGTGGGTTTTTTTGTCTTTAGAACTGTAATTTTTAAGTACTTATATCAGCCAGCTTTTCTGGACAGAATAAATTTTGCGATTAGCATGGATGGCACTAAACACATCAAGGTGATGGAAGTCAGTTAGGGAAATAAGTTCATTCATTTATAATCCAGATGTATCAACTTCTGCATTAAAATGATAATTTACATAATTTGCAGTTTGGTAATTTCATGTTTTAAGTGAGTCGTATTTCAATTAGTCTGAGGTCAGTCTACCAAACTGTAACAAAATTTGTGCCAAGTTGAAAAGTGATTACAGAATAGCTATAGTGCATTGCTTATCTCTTTTAAAATGATTACATATATGGACACATACAAACGAATATTAAAATAACTATCAAGATGTCTGCCTGCAACTCTAAATGCCCTAAAATGCTTAGAAGCTTTTAGGCTACGCCTGTATGAGAAAGTATAGTGGCACAAAAGGAGTGGATCTATAGGGTGCAATAGTTGGCATTAAGGAGCTGATGCTTGCAATTTATCTGTCTTGGGAGGGTTTACTACGGACCAGATATAGTCTGATTCAATGGGACTCTTCCCATTAGCAAGCTGAGCGCAGGAACCGTGATCCTAGGTTGCATCTTCTGGCAAAGCAGAGATGATCAGGCTGTGCACTGCAAAACCGCACCGAGATCTGAGCTAGAGCTCTCCTGCAGCAGCACCCTTGAGGTCTCAATAACCCCATGAGTACATGAGCACTTTGCTAGCCAGTTAACCAGGTTTCTAGGGCCTACAGACCCTCTGTTCAGGCTTTCCCTAGCAGATATTTCTCAAGCTATATGGGGAAAGCCACAAGTATTTCCAGGGAACAGAGAAAGATGCTTGAGATCCCTGAAGGCCTCACAGGCCCTGTCAGATACCACTCAAAAATATGAAAGATCCTATCCAGCATACAAGACTCGGTGTCCTCGTATGCTTTTGCAAAATCTGCTTGATTTCATAGCTATTATTGGGAGTTTGGGGAGTGATGGCATTGAAAATACTGCCAAGTTTTTAATTGTGTTCATTCTAATGTTCTGTCTTCAGCTACGCAAAACTCCCAGGAGTCAGCCATACTTTATAAAAGGTTGGCTGGCATATGCTTGCTATTAAGTACAAGTGGATGCCAGTAGAATTACCTATATATCTGTTAGACATGTGTTTAAGGACCTTTCTAATTTGAAAATTCAGGGGGTTTAGAGTAATTTTTATGGAAATAAAATATAGTGACACTTACCTGGTTTTATCTGTATTTACAAGAGTTTTTCAAAATTAATGCTTTCAAATATGCCTTAACTGTGCTAATATAAAAGTTAAACTTTCCATATGATTAATATGACATTTTTAGCAATCAAATAACTGCTCTGTTTGTGATTAGACTATAATTTAGATATTTACATGTCTCCTTGTCTGAGAATTACAGAATTTATGTTTAGATATCTAATCTACACAGTTCAAATTAATGAGTATTATTAAAAAATGAGAGAGAATGACTGCAACGTTGCATAAGTTGTTTTTTTCTTATCAAAGTGATACATGGATGAATTATTTTCCTGTGACTTGAGACCTGAAAGTCACTTTGCATCCTATTGTTCTTAGTATAGTTTAAGACAAATCAATGGACTGTAGCAATGAATATCAGTCTAACAAAATACGTGTGTGTGTGTGTGTGGTAAACTTTTCCACCCTGGAAATAACAATAAATGTTCAAAATACAGCTATTGCCAGCAGTTATTATTCAGTAGCCTAAAGTACAAAGTTCTCAAAAAAATTATGCATGTACTCAGCTCTTCATTGTTTTTCTTAAACCGGCTCATGACAGAATTCTGAATAACTAAAGGCAATTTTCTGAAATCACTGTCTGGGAGGTGAGGTGAGAGTAAGGGCAGTGCACATATAACAAGTTAGCAGATATTTCCAGGCTTCCTTTCACAACATAATAATAGTAATTTATATCAGGCAGAATGAGTTTTAATTGAACATCTTTCAAGCTGCAGTACCTGGAGTAGTTTGGATTAATGTTAGCAAATGTGGAGAGCTTAATGCTCAGTTTCAGAGCGTGCAATAACTTTGTTTTATCAACATGCCAGACTGGAGCTTAAAGCATATTTGACATATTTACATATTCATACTACACTGTTACTGTGCAGATTCTGCAATGTTACATTGGGTCTACATTGTGAGGGAATGCAAAAGCAAGTTAGCATTATGGCTGTTCAGAATTTCCAATATTTTTCCAATTATCTTTATTTACAGATGGCTTCTTAGGCCAACAGTTTTCACAATAACTAATCAAACTAATTTGTTGCCTGCTCAGAATATAATGTTTTGATTAGAACATTTTAGTTTCAGGTCTATATTTCACATATATAAACTAAATTGTAGCACAATATGTAATTATTTGTTTCTGCCTGCAGTTCAAGTTGGCAGAATTATGGATGAATATGCTAGAGAGAAAAGAAAAAAGACAGGTTCAATGCTTGAGTTTTGGAGATATTCACTCCAGTAGAGGTACTGAAACCACAGATATCTGAATGGCAAGATGCTTATTGTACAGATGTAGCCTATACCTAAACCAACCATATTAATTCTAGCTCATTTATAAAAGTAGCAGCCTCTCTGATTGTCATTGAGTCCCCATTTTTTTCCAAGGAAATTGGCTCTTTCAAGATCCATGCTGTACTCAGACTTTTTGCTCACTGACTAGGGAATGTTGTGATTTATTTAAATAGTGGGTAAATGCCATCCTTTGATTTGTTTTCAGTGAGCACATAGTGAAATGTTATTACTGCTGTGCTTAAACTTATTTAAAAGCACAGAGAAAAAACATACACATACATATGTGTGTGTTTATTCATGGTTGGAGAGATGTATATATAGTTCATGGAGTGTTTCAAGAAAAAAAATTTAAAAGCCACAAGATTGGTATAGTATCTTACCTTCAATCCAAGAAATATGTTAATTTGAATTGCAATGGGCAAGACTCCTTGATCCTGAGAAGTGCAGTGCATGGGAAAGAATATGCTCTCTTGCCCTGTTAGTTAAAGCCAGACATTGTGTTCAGAGGAAGCAATGGCCTTGGACTGTGGTTTGTCTCCCTTTCACTCTGTTAGATAGCTTCCTGCTTCCTTCTTAGTGTAAAGCATGCAAGAAGAATATGTCCCATGGATACCTTCTTACTGCTGAATGAAACATAAAGGTAGGCACAAATGTGGTTAGTATTGATTAACCTGCATTTGAGTGGACAAACATAATTCGTTAGTTCTCTCAGTAACCGCATCATTTTTATAGTATTAAACCTACCATTATATATCCTTGGTTTATTCTGTGATTTAATGTGAACACTTCTTGGAAGAATGAATATGTAGTTATCATTTCAGAGTATTAATTGCAGAGGAATCAAATGCCTTTATTTCAGTCCTCTTTTATTTCTTCCAACTATAAAATGTTAAGAGCAGAAAATGTTACTGTTAATCCTCTTCTGATTTCAAAATTTATGTGACAGTGAATGCAATTAATCCATTTTTTCATTACTTTTACTGAGAAAATATGCACAGGCATGAACAAGTAACAGCTTTGACTTGATAAAATAATATTTTAAACTCAGTTTATAAAACTTTAAAATAATGATTCAGAATTTTAAAAAATCTATCAAGTGGCTTTAGTTTTCGTGCTTCTGTAGCTTTGCTCTTAATATAGCATTAGAGTAGCTCTGCCAGATTAAGGAAGGTAAATGTAGATGTCTGATTAATTCATGTTTATTTTGATCACATCATGTTGCATCAGACCAGAATAACATAACACGAAGTGACAAAAATGCAACTTAATCTGAAACTATGCAATTCACTTACAGTCAGAAGTATGAACTTTTGGAATGAAAATCAAATGACTTGAAAGTTCATCATTCCCTTCCCTTCCTCTTCCTTCTCTTCTTTTTTCAAAGGTAAATACAAGTGTGGTGGTGCTATTTGGAAAAAATGTAATGGGAGAACCAAGTCACCCAGGAGAAAAGAGGCTGGACAGAAGAACAACAAGGAAAAATATAGGACATTACATTGTCATTTGTCAAAAAAATCCTGCTCTGTATACTGCAAATGGCTTCCTAAAGATGATTATATTAAGAGTAGCTAAGCTTATCTTTTGGTTTTATACTTCTGGTGATTTTTAAACTGTAGAGTTTTATAGCAATGACCATCTGTGGCATTCAAAGACCATTAATTTTATTGTGGATATAACTATGTAACAATGACTTACAGAAGGTGACTGTAGCCCAAGTTAGGAAGACTGGGTTTTCAATTGTATTTAGACGTCTAAAGATGTGCCCTGATTAATTCCACCTTACCAAGACAAGTAAGTTTGCAATAGTCAGGTTGTTGAATCTACCATCAAAGGAGCTCCTAGGTGCCAAGCTGTCCCAAGGCATGACCTGGGTGTGGCTCTTTTCCTAACAAGAAGTGATGGAGCCCAGAGTGGTGAGACTGGTCACCTGGAGACCTTGGGTAAGTGCCTGGAGTTAAGGAAAGGGATCCAGATCTGTCTGCATTCTTTGGCACTTAAACACTTGAACCAGTCTCAGGACTAGTTTCAGTTGTCCAGCCAGGAAAAGGCTGACGTGTACATGCCAACACCAGGATCCTCCCATTCTTCCAGAATGGTTTGTAGCCACTTGCAACATTTTCCTTCTTGTTGTCTGTCCCTATCTTCATGTATCATTAAGTCTGTGGTATGAGGAGAAGTGTATGTATGTGTGTGTATTCTTTCCTATCCTCAGTTTGCTGTAGTCAATAATGTAGACACTAAAATAGACTACAGAGAATTGTTTTGTTTGGTGCTGAGAAAGAGCAGAAACCTGAAAGTAATGGATACCTTTTTACCAGCACACAGAATAAAGCTATATGAGGTGACTATTCTCTGGTATATGAAATAATGTATACGCCATACTGCTATTCTGGAGCTCATTTCTCAGTGGCAACAATTATAGTTGTCCAAGGTAAACATTTTATCCTGTGATATCCATGGCCTGGACCTGTAACTGAAGCAGGCATAATGTTTGCTCCCTCCATTGTACTTTATAACAGATGATAATACACAATATGTGTTTCTGAGATAAAGTTACTGGGTTACTAACGATCTGTTCTTAATTCTGATGTGTAGCACTTGCAAAAGACATCCAATAGTTTCTAGGTCATTTTTTTAAAAACTAAGCTTCAGATCTGCAGCAGTTTCTTTTGACTGTAGTGGGAGTTACAAAGCTAAATTTCTGTGTATTGCTTTGAAACTTTAGGGGCAGATGTCATGCAGCAGGGAGCAAACAAAGCTGTCACTGGCCTAAGGAGATTTCAGCAATGCTGTGGTGTTGGTGACAAATTTAAATATCTGAAGACACTGGCACAGTCCTTTATTTCTGACACCAATATGACAAATTTGACTGTTTCACCTTTGTTCATCTGTATCCTTCCCTAATAAAAGTTTTTAATACACAGATACCACTTATAACAGTTCTTTTCCCTCTCATAATATTTACATCATCAGGTATCACAGAAATAAATATTTTCTCACAGACTTTTGATGACATTGCCTATCAGGAGTCATGCAGGCAGACTCCTTAACTCTTTTTCATTCATAACTATGAATTACTGTAGACTGTCAAGCATTATTCTCCATCAACTCCAGGAGCCATGATCTCTGGGGATAACCTAGATATTTCTTAGATTTCATTAACATCCTTTGTGACTTTTTAAGCAATAATGATCAAGGTTCAGGTTACTGCTTAAGGATTAATGATTAACTGGAAGGTACTGAAGCAGAAGGCATAGCTGAGAACCATTAGCTCCAGGTAGTCAGTGGTTCTTTTGCAAAACAAGGCAATCCCCTTCCCCCCTCCAAATACTCCAAAACCAAAAAAACCAACAGAAGCATGAGAGACAAAGGTAGTAAGTTTGAAATATTGTTTGAAATAAAGCTTCTAAATTTGAAAAATTATAAAGAACTAATGCACTGTATACAAGTTTGATTAACATTCCATCCATCTTAACACGTCTCACTATTATTAGTTATTAATTCCTTTGCAACAGGTGTGCATTAAATACACACTTCATGCATAAACACCATCTGGAAAAGTGTGGGTAAAGTAAAAACTAGATGCTATAAAAGAAACAGAAGAAATGTGAACTTTTTATCTATAATTTGACACTGTTTTCCTGTTTTTTCTTTACAGCATATACTGGGGAGCATCAGAACATTGAAAAGTCACTGTGCTAACATTTTAATGGAAAAAAATCCAAGACAGTTGAAAGGTAAGTTTTTCCCTACTTTTACATGCAAAAGTCAAGTCAATTTATTTCCATAAAGCATCTTTCATGTAAAGTACCTCAAAATTGTCTATAATGAAACATAAAATAATGAGATGGCATTCACAGAAACTGCTTCAGTGAGTTTTATAAAGACAACAAACCAAAATAAATGAAATTGGACCCACTTGTTCACAGCATGAACATGAGTTTTCCAATAACACTGAAGGTAAGCTCAGATTTACACTGTGAATCCTGTTCCTTTAGTCCTGACTGGATAAAGATAGGAGTTTCAGTCCTATTTAAGATTAGCTGATGTTGTTTTTTCTTGTTTTATTTTGTTCTGTTTATATGTATACACTGCTATTGCCATTTATCCTATCCTTGTTTTAGTTCCAGTAACACTATCAACTAATCAAAGTGTAGCATAAGACACTATGTAAAGAAAAAAGACTAACTAAAATATTGATTAAGTTAGTTCTGACCTTAGTATTTATATCAGGCAATTCTACTATTCTGCTTCACCATATCATGAAATAGGTCATTTGACTATACCTAAGTGATTAAAAGGGAAAAAAAGAGTTGTATAATGCAACTGTTAGTGATGTTCTACCATATCTAATAAACAATATGAATTATTAGTAATGGCGTATTGCTCAACTTATATTGTTTCTGTAAACAGTTTTGAAAAAAAAAATATTTTTTTTCTTCAGATTTTTATTTTATGAAAAGAAGGTGATTGATTACAACATGTGAGCAGACAGATATCTATTGTCATCTGTAAATCTGATCTCAGCAGAGCATAGAAAGAATTCACATGACTTGGTGGCCAGATGCACTTTGACTGATCTTCTCTGGGCAAATGTCATGTATGGTATTTCTCTACCATTTATGTTCCTCTTTAATAGTTAAACAAGATAAATAGGCAATACTGACATCCCATATATTTAGGAGGCATGACTGAGACTCAAAAAATGATGGGTAGCTTCATTACATATTTCTGTCTTAAACTTAATTTCTTTTTGTTAGTCGTCTTTGAGTTATATAGCCAAAATTTTAAATTGTGAAATATTTAAGAATTTTCCCTGCAGTTCTGAGAACTAAATATTTCTTTTGTGAAAGCAGAAGGAAAAGAGAATCACTCTGCAGCATGTGGTCATAAGAAGAACATCCTCCAAAATATCCTTCAGATGAATTAGATGCATTTCCCAGGCTTCACTGAAATGCTCTATTTAGACATGACTTTCAATCCCAAATGATTACCTATTTGCATAATTGGCCAGTTTGTGAATAATCTGTAGCATGGAATGCAATCATCCAGGTCAATTGGTCATGTATTTTGTATCAGAAAGAGCTATAATTTCTTGCCAAACAACACAAACAAATAAGCAACCACTATTACAGCTATTCTAATGGTGATATTTGTATGTCTTACATGTTAGGTTATTTATTACTGATGTACTTATAAAAAGCTCTTAACTTTTACAACAAACCTGACTTTACTGCTGAGATTTGTTTTGCGGGGCGGGGGGGGGTGGTGTTAATGAAGAAAGCCAACAGAAATGTAGAGGTGATACTTGCGGATGACTAGAGGATATGATATACATTTATAGTCGCTCTGATGACTGGTGAAATTAGATGTTGATATTTGCTATATTACTATCTAGTAACTGAGCAGAAGACGTGGTAATGTATATATTAGCCAATACAACAAACCAGGTCATTTCATGTAGCAGGTAGACCAAATGGTCTGATGGAGTATTGGGTAAAGAGTAAAATTGTAAATAGGGAGTTAGCAAATCAAGCTTAACTACATACTCAGATTATTCCATCATGGAAGATCTGTGAGGCTGATGAAGTTGAATATCTATGACTACTTTAACCATCACTTATTTTCTTCCTTTTGCAGTATAGACAACACTAGGTTTAATTTTGAAAACAAACAATTCTAAAAAAATTCCTTTGCAATATACTTATGTGTATATATAGTGACGAAATATGATTAATAGTGTCTGTTGTTGAGTAGCCTGTGCTATTTTCTGCCAATAGTCTGGAGCTGAGTAAGATGACTGCCTTGATGCTATGCCTCGGTTACTGTCAGGAACACATCATTCCTTCCCAGAGAGCAATACTCAGCTGAACAAGGCTGCTGCTGGATAAGCAGCATGGGAGAGGCTAAGAAAGTAAGAAACCCAAATGAGCAGCAAAAATTCCTATGGTATCCCTCTTATAACAAGCAAGAAACAGATCTGTAGGCAGGACTTAAAGGTGATAGTGCAAAAGATACTTGTCACAGGCACCCAGTTCTAAGTTCTAAGCTGAGAGCCACGATGGAGGAGAGAGCCAGTCCTGTAAAGACAGAAAGGACCAGGGAGGTTTATTTAAGAAACCTTTTTATGTTCATTTTTATCACGCACATTAGCAGGGCTGCTCCACTTGAAAAAAAGTTTTCATTCTGTTTTTTATTAAAGCCTATCTTTAGAGTTTGTAAGCTTTTCATGTGGCTGCTGTTACATTCGCTTCAAGCAAAACAGCAAAGTTAGACCTACCTAGAAGCTCTGGCTGACTCAAGGTCTCATCACAGGTGCATTTAACCCTTTTTCTGATTCAGAAATAGACTAAAAAACCCCACTTGGACATGCTTTCCTGACTTATAAATATGATATGTTTTTATAAACATAGACTTGCCTCACCAAGTTGTGATGAACTGCTTTAGTTTAAATAAAAATTCAAGTGTATTTGGAAGTGTTTTGTATAGTTATTTATGAAAAAATACAACTGATACTCTGACTTTTTGTCAAACTGTCCTGAAAAGAAGAAAATTTGAAAATCAAAATATTTAACTCCAAATGAAATACTTCCATTTTCATTTCAAAGAAAGAGTTCAAGACTGTATTTACACACATTAAAAAATAAAGCAAAACTGATCTTTTGTTTCAGATTGATCAGCTGCTTGATCCCAATTGCTGTGAGTTTTTGGGTTTGGGCCACTGAACTTGAAAATCAGTTTCTCAGCTGTAAGGAGTAGGTATCCATATTTTTATATGAGGATACATCTACTTGGAAGTAGATCTTATTTAATTTTGCTGGAAGTTAGATGTCTCGTGAAAAACCATATATCAGAAACGACGTCCTCTGGAATCCCTGGTTAAATATCAGATTTTCATAATTTTCCAGTTTGACAGGGTCAAAAGTATTTCTGGAATGAGCATTTTGCTCTTGCTTTTTGTGACGTAGTGAAAGATATGCAAGGAAAGAAGTAAAGAAGATTGTGCTGGAATCCTGACTCCAGGCACATTGCTAACATTATTTTGCTTCCTACAGTTTTCAGAAACAGTCTAATTACTTTATTTTAGATAGCTTTTGCCATTTGTCAAATAGTTAAACAATTTTAACATGGGAACATTTTTTCAAATATATGTAAATCCAATTTTTGAAAGCAGTTCACTCGCTCCAAAGTTTGCTTCACTGGCATCATTAGTTTAATTTTCTACTTCAATTCAGTCCTTTAGAAAATTTACTCTTAGAAGTATAGCTTCCATTGTCTTCCATTAAGAAGCAAAACTTTTTTTAAATTTTTCCCTGTTTCCATCCTGTAATGTGTCCCTCGTGTTTCCTTCTCCTTCAGTAAAGTCAATGTCCTCTCTACCACTATTATGAAAGACTCAAAATTACATAATATAATCCAGTAAAGATTATGCTATGTATTGGTAGCTATTTTGCCCTCAATATAGTTGAGAGGATTTGACCAGCAGGTTACCATCCACCTGCCTGTAAAACACAGAATTGACTGTACTTCTGTGAACAAATATATACCAGCTCACCAAGATTCTTGCTCACAAAAGATCTTAATGACTTCAAAGTTTCATACAAGTAAGATATGATTTGACAATCTTAATGACAGTGCGTAGCCTTGCAACAATTTAGAAAACAGATGCGCTCTATCAATGAAATAGAAATGAATTAATGGTGGGTTTTGGTTTGCTACAGAAGGTGTGAATAACTGTATGGATGCCAAACCCATTGCTCTGTATTTACACAGTATACCTGAGGACTGCTGCCCACAGCAGAAACATACAAAATTAAAGGGGCTGGGGATGGCTTCAATCGCAGTAGAATAGTTCAAGCTACCAGATAATATTTTTAATGTGTGACTTGGTATGAAAAGCAACACTCAAATTTTCAACTCACTGCAAATCAAGTAACATACTGCATAAAATAAATATGCAACTGAGATAAAAAGTATATTTAACTTTATGTAGGCATGTATGGCTCATTGAATGCTTTCACACTTTTCATGTGATTTCTTTGAAAAAGCTATGAAATAGAGTGTACCAGGGAAAACCTTTTTAGAATAAAGTAGAGAAGAATAACTGATGGATAGAAACTGACAACCAGATACTAAAATGAAACTTTAAAATTGATTTCATCATAAAAATAAAAAAGAGTCTATCTATGTCTTTACTTAAGCAAGCAAGTTAGATTCCCTTGTGCTACTATAAATCATAAATAAAATAAGTTTATTAATCTTACATAGCAAAGATATGATTGAACAAAGCTATTATTGTACCACGCGTTTTCTCCCTAATGTTTCAGCAACCTCAAGGTGACTTTATCCAGGAAACTCCAGTAGTATAATTTAGCTACAACTAACAAATGGACACAGCATCTTGAACACTTTATATACCAAAACCAACTCTGCATATTATTTCTCTTACTTAAATGAACATAAAAGCATATCTTTACACTTAAATCACTTTTTATGTAATATACTTTAACACTTCCCTTGAAAATTGCTTTCAGGTTACAGTCAAAACACTGCTGTGCTTGCAGTTTGTTTTGACCATGACATTTTCCCTTGCTAGCATGATAATACAGCCTTTCAGTCTAATACACACTAGGTGTAAAGACAATTTATGATGTAGGAAGTTTGGAAAACATTGATATCAAACGTTTTTTGTTTGCTTACTTTTAATATCAAACCAATACATTTTAAAATTCGAATCTGATTTATTACAGCATAACCAATGCTTCCTGTGTTAAGGGCTATTCCTAGCATTCTAGTACTTACTATTTTTTTATTTATGTATTTCTTAGTATCATCCAAACTGCCTATCCTTCCCTCAGCAATGCTTCCACCGCTTGTTTTATCTTGAAAATTCTTGTATTTTTTGCACGGGCCAATGGGGAAGCCTTTTTGGTATGTTTGAAGCAATTTTGTCATGCTATTAATGAAAAAGTAGCACATCATTTTCAGAAAGCATCAGTGTGTGATGCACGCAACTGAACAAACTTTGGCTTCCTGATTTCAAATGTTTTACCACATTTTTGATGGTATCTTAAACTGGTTTTATTTAGGATAAGATCTGATAGAAAATCAGGATTTTAACTGTTCCGTTTCCCCTCTTCTCTTCGTTCCCACACGCTGTCTGGAGATCAATTAAAATTATTTATTGAAGAGAGAAAGTCTTTTATTTTGATTAAGTGCTCACATTTATAGAGAGGTGTTTTATTTAAGGTGACATTTTCTTGGGTGCAGAATACTTTCTGAACAGCTTAAGCATTCTTCTCAGAAAATCCTCAAATCTTGGGAATGCATCATCTCCTCATGAAATATATTTGGATTCCCATTTTCTTTTATAACAAATGCTTCAGTCCTTGGTATTTCAAAGACAACCTTGCATGGGTACCAGTGCAGCAGTGACATATCCAAGTAAATAGCATTCTTACTGAATTGGGTGTTTCTGTTGAATCAGAACTTATTTAGTTTTTGACTGATCTATTGTATAAACTAGAGTCATTTGTCAATTGTCTCTGTAATTTGGATTTGATTTCTAACTTTAAAAACTTGTAAGGAAGAGGACATGAAACATATGTTGCTGAAGTTTCATAAAAAAGTTTTGGTGTCTGAGTATCCTGGAGCAAAGTGTCTACTCTTAAGTCCAGAGAAATAAAGCCCTTAGTCCAGTAGTATGTTATTTTGAACTGTATTATTGTTTTTTAAAACTTTTTCTGTGTACAAATAAATGAAAATATTATATTGTATAAACAATGTGCATCATATATGATATATAATATATGAATATACAAATTAATATACATAAATAGATAAATGAATACATATATTAATTTTTATTTAATTTTTTTTTTGTAATAATAAGTTCTAAACTTATAATAAGTCTTCGATTAGACTGTTAAGATTTCAATTACACTAATAAATTACTAGCTTTACACATCAGGTATTTCCTTTCAACCTATAAGGAGATTTTGGTTGTAACAGAAACTACTCAAATATCTTGACACCAGGTGTCTAGATGCCTTATAATTCACCTTACTGGTTTGTTAATGGTATTTAAGTCATCAAGTCCTTTGAAGTAGAAATACCAGTTTGTTTTAGCTCCGTTAAGGAGAAAATGCAAAAGGGAAATATGCAAAAGTGAGAGTGTATTTGTCAGCCTAAGTGCCAAAATGTTTCACAGAAAGGCAGAATCTTTGAAGAGATCATAGAAAGTCAGTACTAGAGATGCTTTTTCTCTAACAGACGCCTGACTGAACACAGAGCTGAGCTAAAACTGTAGTTAACGTACACAGACTTAGATGACCTTACTTTAGGATTGAGGTCAGCTTTGTGATTTGTCTGTATAATATCTGTAAGCAGGGCCTATCTTAAAACAACATAGTATTAAGAAGATTGAATTTCAGGTGAAATGAAAGTATGAAAGAATACACAGAGGGAAACAATATATTTCTAATTCTTTTCTATGCTTACTTTTGTTTGAGAGTTTCTCTGAATGAGGAAAAGAAGTATAACAAAAATTTATTCTGGAAATGGTCTGAAAATCTCTCATGGCAACTGGTTAGATTTGGCAACATTCATTATCTGAAATTCAGATATTGATTTTTTCAAGTCCAGAATAACACTCAAACATACACATTAATTAGCTGCATAGATACATAATATTGTGTGTTTAGAGCAGATTACAGAGTGCTGTTTGTTATATAACAATTTACATTTAGACTTGTTGACCTGTGAACTTATATGAATTTACAGTGAAGTTGAACGTTTTTCTTGTGTTGTGGTATTGTATAGAATTTCGCATACAGCATCAGAGTAGAACCTATCTTTTCTTCTAGAAACACAAAAATTTTAATATATATTGCTCTCATAATATCTAAGGGAAAAGGGAAAATCCATTAAAAATACCTCTAATAATGATTCTCACCCCAAAATTCCTCTTAAACCATTTTCCCCATGTTCATTTCCTGTGCTCAGTGGAAGAGTCTAAAAATTAATATGCCTAGAACTGTGTCCTGGAGATTATGAAATCCAGGCAAAGTTCTATGTGAACTTTGTGGCATCAGATGGCGAAATCAAAAGTTGCTTAGTGTTCTGTTTTACTAAGGCTACCTGAGATATTTAATTTGCCTGAATCAAGCAAAGCTCTGGGAATAGCTTCCTAGATGCAAATAATAGCTGAGAAAATGCCTAAAATTAAGAAGAATTAAATGAAAGCCCACAATGAATTCTTCATCCAGAATTTGTTAGTCCATGTAGATAAGCAGTCATCTCATTTACTCACTGCTAGGAATACTTGAACAACAAGCCAAATTTCTGCAATAGTTGCAATTTCATGGTTTGAACATGGTATCACTGAGATCAAGAGCTTAGAAATATTCAGAAATGAATTTGACGTTCACATGGCAATGAGATCTTTCTGCTGTACTAGAACATATTTTTTTTAAATAAGAAAGTAAAAGGCATAAGCCTTTGTGCCACAGGGCACAGGCTCACCCTCAGCTGATGATTAGGAAGTGAGTCAGTTAATGCACAATCAGCTATAGAGACAATTCTTGCTGCTTCCACCCAAGTGAGTAGGCCTAATTTCTGGTGGGAATAAAATGCTGAACTGGAGAGATCCATGGTCTGATCTTTCATGGCAGCCCTTGTGTTTCATAAAAGCCCTTTTCGTTCACTTCTGAGATACAATTTTAAAGAGTGATTTGTTAACTCTGCAAACATATAAGGGCACTTGAACCAGCTGAGCTCCAGTTCTATCTAGAAGCAGTAAACCTTACTACAGGCTTTTAAGATAATTAATAGTCTGAGTAAGTTCATTATCATTTAAGATCTATTTTAGCTACACATATTAATATTCTGTTTTTGTTGCAGAGCTATTTAGATACTGCCATTCATTGATAATAAGTCATTTATTCCTCATTAACTGTTAGGATGGATGTAGATATTCATTATAGCAAGACAACAGACTCATTTAACTGCACACAGTACTTGATTATACACATGAACATTAACTGGAATGCAAATTTCATTCTACATAAGTCTCATCTTGGTTGCTATTCTCACCATGGGATAAAGTATCTTATCATAATCTGCTGTACTTTTTTTCCTTTTTTAGTATCTGTCTTAAACCGTAAGAAAGAACATAATGAAGACTGGTGATAATCTCAATTTGGGTAAATAGTGGCACAAGAAATAAAGGTTTCCTCATGTAAACTGTGGTTGAGTTTTTAAAACGTTCTTTGAAATGATGTGTCCTTGCTTGATAGTTGTGCCAAAATTAGTACAACCTTAAAATAGATGAGACTCAGATTTAAAGAATGTGAGGCCTTAACAAATACTCATTACACTGGTCATGGACACAAGCTTTTATTCTCATGAAATACAGATATTCTCTGTCCCAACTACAGAAATCAAAGGCCAATTTGTGCCTGTCAAATGGAAATAAAAGTATATTCTCTGTCATCTTTTGCTCTATACTTAGTCTGACTTCTTTTTTATGTGCATATTTGTGATTTTTTTTTCCTTTTTCTTTTCAGTTTTGCCCATTTACATTTATAGAAAGCCTGTGTGTGTACATGCAGAAGTATTGTAATCATCCTTCAGTTATTATTAAATACTGCGCCACTGCAATGCTCAGGGCACTGTACAAGGCTTCTAGTAATGTAAGAAAATTACAGCTTTGAGATAAGTTGAGGCTTTGCATGATAGGCGGGTCAGGTCTACTGCACTATCTCATGAAAGGAACTATGACTCAGTAACACAACTGCATTTGTTGTCTCAAACAATATAAGATAACTTTGTGTTGTTTTTCCACGGCCCTACTCAAGGCTTCCCCACTGCAAATACATATGCAAATATTTTGCAAGATATAGGTTCTTTCCCAGGGGGTGTACACAGGATCTTTGCTGCACATTCAGTGACATTTACCCTTTCTGAAGGCAAATAGCTCTCTTTTTACAAGCTAAATCAGAGGCTCCACATATTCCTTATGGAAATAGAGAGAATAAGTAATGGAGCAGTAGTCCAAAGCAGCTTAAAAACTGGGAGGAAAACAGAGTTAGGGTTTAAAGAAGAAAAATAGTTTCATCAAGTCAGTTATCCCAGTTCTGCTGTTCAGCTGGTAGGAAGGTTTTGCAGAGAAATTATCAGTTGCCTAGAGCAATAGTTCTTCCTTCCCACTCTGGGTGAAGATTGCATTAGTCTTTGTCAGCAATTAATACTTCACACACAGAAGTTCAGGCTTTTAGTGTGGGTAAGGTCCTTTTATACTTCTTTCTGCATATTGAAGTGTGCACATTGAATCTGGCATCTTGTTGCATATCCAGATGATGTGATGACTATATATGATGTAACTATATGTGAAAACTGCAAATAACAGAGTTGTTAGGCAATCATAATTTATCTTTGACATTTGGGATTTATCAAGGTTGGACCATCTAGCTTTTAAGGACAAAAAACCTGAAAGAAACATTCTGAAAAGCAGGCTTTTTCTTAGGAAGAAGTTTGTGTGGTCAAAACATAATTTTACACTGCAGAATAACTCTGATGGAAAACTTTCAGCTACCTTTGCTGAAAACCTTTGAATATGGAGGAGACAAGACAAACAGTACCTTGCAGGACTAAACTGTTCAAAGTTCTATGAAAAAAAGCCAGTGCAGAATATGCTGTGTATAGGCAGTAATATTGAAGGTTACAAAGGCTCCTCATTTCTTCCAACTGAAACCAGTTTTCCTTAGAACATACTCTCAAAAGTAAATCTCATCAAAGCCTCTTTCCATCCACATTTGAACTTTCTATTATCTTCCACTTCCTTTCAAGTCCTTAAAAGTTCTTGTTTTCTAATGGCAAAATATATTTTAGAAATTCTGTTAGTGCTGAAAAAATGTCAAATTAATGCATCTGTGAAGGTAATAAAGGATTGTGAATATTTTAGAGTCAGCAATTAGAGTGCAAGAAGTAGGCAACAATATAATTTGATGTATATTCCATGGCCTGAACATTTTTTATATTACGACATGCTTCCAGAGTTATGCAAATGTTTGTTTTATTGGTTTTAATTCACTTGATCATTTAGATGTAAAAAAAGCCCTCTAAAGATATCTCTATTTTTAAAAAAAGCTGGTACTACAAAAGTAATTTAGAAAGTGTACCACAAAATTGAATTTCCTGTTATTCCATGAATCTCCCAAAACATACAGGAAATTCTATGTTTCATTATCTTAGTGAGTCTCACTGAATTCTGCAACAAAGCAAGTGCTATTTATATTTTTTCTTTACAGTGTACAGTTTAATTGGCAAAATGTCAAGGCTGATTCTACCAGACTGGTGGCATGATCGTTGACAACATTCTTGAAGTATTCTGATTCACATTAGAAATTGAAGACACATGTTGTGGGAGAAGATACCTTAAGAATGAAAATATTGTTGATTCAGACAGATGGTAATTTTTAGCAAGGAAAATGAGAGACAAGAATATGATAGCTGAATAAAAGTTAAAAACTATTAAACCCGACAAGGTCAAAGATTGGATGGGGCAAGAAGGGGGTGGATTTCAAAATAACTGTTAAAAATAATACTTTATAGAAGAAAAGTTTTCTTTCCATGATGATCTTCATCACTAAAAATATTTACTTTTTTTTAAAATGCATAACTAGTATGAAACTGACACTGTTTGGAAAAAAGAATCCCTGAAATTCATTCAAGGTTTAGCTCTTTTTAGCTTGCACATCAATACTGCTTTATGTTACTGGATTCTTTATTCAGAAGTATTCACTCAGGGCCAAACTGTGTAGCCTGTATTCACACAAGTAAACATGTAAACATGAAAGTTCTTCTGCTATAGATAATAAATATAATTGCTTATTTATAGATTGGCAACACTGTGTGGGATTCTCTGTTCCTTTCCAGTTCCAGAGAGTGACTTTAAATCTTTGGCCATTATTTCATTTATTTCACCCACATTTTTTTCTCAGCTGGTAAGTGTTCTTATTTTATTTCCTTGTTAAGTTTGTATGTTTGTACCTGATTAAGTAGAGTTAAATTTGATGCTATGCATCCACAGGTCTTTTCAAATAATTAAATTTTGAATGCTTAAAAGAAAAATAAGAGCTTGAAATGTGAGACATTAAAATTACAACCATTTAAGGAAGCCTACCTCTAAATACCAGATTCCAAGCAGAATTTATAAATTAAACTGCTTAATCAGTGTTGGATAATCTCATGTAAAAGCAAAAAAGAGGTACAGAAATACAGAAAATACTCTGAGTTGTCATGATAAAACAGTATGATTTGAATGAAGACTAGTTTGAACATACTGGTCATTTTATTTTCTTTGAATCATGACATTTCTTTCTGCTGACAAGAAAAAGTATTCTTGGATCAAACATTAAAGAACATATTTCATTTATGTCCATACAGGCTTGAAATTCTTCATCTTAAATCCACATTGAACCCTCAGAAAACCTTTAAGAATTAAATTACATTTAGGAAAGGCTGTTTTCCCAAACTTCAGGATCCAAAATTCTGCTATTCCAGAATAAGACAATGTTTTGTTAGAACTGTAATGCCGATCCAGCCTTCTAAACAGGTTCTTTCCATTAGTTCATTGAAGTTTATATCAAGCTTTTACTTTCTACAGTGAACACTTTCTGGGATATGCTCTCTACTAAATAGCTATCAATATTTGGTGTTATCTTTATTAGGTGAATGTCATTAAAAGGAAAGAGAGAGAGAAAGTTGTAATATATTTATTGTAAGTAATTCTACCTGCTGCCTAGCACCAAGCAAAATTTCATTAAAGGTGTCTGCTGGGTGACACTCCTACTTTACTGTTTATTGACCAAAAGCCTCTTTTAATAATTTTTATAACAGAAATAAAACACATGTACCCAGTTGTGGCATACTCATGGGAATTTGGGATAAACCCATACAACAGTGCTGGCTGCCAGCTCAACTCTTATTTAATGTTTTGCACATACAATACTTTGGAGTGCTTGAATTTAAAACAAACAGTTCTCCTCATGTAGTATTTTGTAACAAAATGTTATAACCCAACCCTTGTGGATAAATTATGTGTCTTACTTTTTACAGGAAGGGCTGAATATGCAGGTGGATTATCCAGGTTTACAAGGATACCAGTATCAGAGCAGAGTAGAACTGAGAAAGTCTTGAAGTCTGCTTTGCTATTCAGCACCCTTTTTCATGACAGAGTCTCCTTTCAGATAGTATGATCTAGCATGTAGAGGTAACCTAAATCCTAGGTCATCTAAAAAATATTATTTCCACTTTTATTGGTGATTATAAAAGATCGGAATATGCATTATCTCTTAGTCAACCATAAATTAATCAGAATCCAATTGAAAAATAACATCCATATTCCCTGAAAGAAAAATGAAAACTATGTAAGGAAATCACTAAGAAACAAAGAGACTTCTGAGAAACTTCTCTGTGGTCTTCGGAAGTATTTATGTAAGAGAGAATGATAGGCACCTATTTATACTACCTTAGTGAAACTTTGGATTTTATGTATTCTGTAGTACATAACAGCCCTATACCAGAATCATTCTGTAACAAATTCTTATTCTAAAAAGAATGATGTTCTTGTTTCACTGAAGTTGTCAAAGGATCGCTGAGTGCAATATAGACAGGATTTCAGAATACATGGTTGGACTTTTTCATATTACAGAAATTTTTTTTTGCAGGAGTAAAATATTTTTTTATGGTGTGGTCAAAGCTTTTCTTTTCTTTGTTATGAGGATCATATCAAACCTCCATCCCTCAGGACTGATATTTCTGTTATTGAAAGCATAATTCCTTCTGATCCAATTGTGAGTTCCAACTGTATTAAGACTGAAGGCTGGAAGTCTGCCACATCCATCCAGAATTTTAATTAGATAAAACTATGTGCTTAGACTTAAGCACAGACTTAAACTTTGTTTGACTGGGATCTATGTCAGTATCATGGCAGAAGCTCAACAAATACAACCAAAAGCAATTAACAAAATAAGGGGGTTTTGAGGGCAATGACTTTACCTATGACTTCACTGTATGTAGAGTCAAGCCCAATAACTGATGGATGAGTTTAATTTTGGAAGCACTGAGAACGTAGAATCAAATTTATATGGTCTCTTAGACAGCAATGGTAGATGAAGCCTTGTCCTACCTGTATTTAAAAGACTCCTAGACACTTCATGTTATTAGAGCAGCTTTAAGTGGAAAACCCTCTTTAAAATTTTAAATATAACTGGGTTTTATATTACTGTAAATAGATTGAAGGAAAATATCTATGACATTTAAACTGTAACTTTTTAAATTATTTGCTATCTAGAAACAAGGGAAAAAAATCCATAAGAATTTTAATTTCTTTTTTCTTCCATTCTCCAAAGACACTCAATAAAATACTTTCCTAATTTTCAAATTAATTCAGTTAGTTTTTCACTATTTTAAAATTGCTCTAGATTAGCTATTTCTTTATTAGAGGTAAAATTAAAAATGACTTATATGCTGGAGTAATCAGATAGATTACTCAATGTTCCTGAAACCTGGGACCTCATTCCAGGTAGTTTGCTTTCATGGACTTATTCAATCTGCCTAATTTACGTACTAGTCGATCATTATTTTCCTTACCCATTAGTACTATATACAGCTATCTTCAAAAACACCGTTTTAAAATCTGGAGTTCTTGTACTATAAAGGTTAATTAAAAAAAAAAGTGAACAAACATATGACTGATACTTTCATCCCCTGTGTAAAAAAGATCTGTTTATGAAAGACCTTTGCTTCTTTAGGAAAACAAAGTAAAGCTCATGTAGAAAGCACTCACTTACTGGAATGAAACATGATGGAGAGTATTTAAACTGCAAGGAAAAAAATTCAAGCCTAACATCAGGTAGCTAACAAGATGAATAAGTGTATGATCTACTTTTGGTTAAATGATGCTAGCTGAGTACTATGTGGCATGATTACATATATGGTAGGTTTGATCTTAATTTAAAAAAAAAATTATAAGCAGCAGGCAATCTTAAATATTACTGAGATGTAATAATCTTTATTCCTTTTCTAAAGTTAATAAGTACATAAACATGTCAAATGGATAAACCAAAACATTCTAATTAAAGTCTAATAACTAAATAATATATGGAAAATAGAAAAGAATTCCTTTCTTCTCATTATTTTTTTAGTCTTTCATTACCATTATGGTTTAACTTTCATGAAAGCTTCCAGTAAAAGCAATGAATATGAAAGTATGCCCCCACTAAAGCTAATGACAAAAGTCCAACTGGCTTTGGCAGAACATGGATTTTTCCTTCCCGGTTACTTAAAAAAGTTACTATTTAAGTGTAATCATAGGAAAAAAAGCTCAGTTACAGTGAACTCTTTCACTGTAAGCATTCATGTCATCTCTTCTTACCTGAGGTCTGAACTATGAAAATTTATTGTAACAGTCCCTTTCTTTTCACTACTGTGCCTTAGTTTTTCCTTGTAAACACTATGGAAATTTGTTCTGATATGGTATTTTACTTGGGTTGCTATCAACTAGGTTGTTACAGAACTGTACAGTATATAAATGTTGTTTTATGAGCCTTGTAAGCAGTAGGACTCTAACGTCTTGTAACAGCGAATTCCAAAGGTTGTGTCTTTTGATAAAAAAAAAAAAAATCTCTTTATCTGTTCTATTTTTTTCCTATCTCCATTTTTAATAATGATTGGGTTTTGTATTTCCATGATATTCAATTAAGACCCAATATTTATCTACCTCTCTTTGTTGCCTGTCCAGAACTTTCCAGTGTCCCCCCCAGTGCATTTTTATCTCCTCTAAAACTTTTATTTAATAAAGACATTCCATTTTTGCAATAGTCCATTTTTGCAATTATTTTGCAATAATTAAGGTAACCACAGCACATCACAACAACTTTCCATATTTTAGTATGAACTTCCATTTCAATTCTTTGTGCAATCTAATATTTTATTTGCAAATTCAGGATTTACATTTTAAGCAAAGATTTAGATTTCTTTTTCAAATGAAGCTCAGTTCACCCTGCATTCTAAATAGACATAGAATTTTCCAGATTAAAGAGAAGTGCTATAACTAACAGAATAAATTAACAGTTGACCCTGTTGCGTTAAGGGTTACTGTCGCGTACAAATAGGAGTCTGAGGGGTGGCTGAGGGGAACCCTCCCGTTGAGTCACGAGGTTCAGACAGGACCCCCTTGCTTTCTAAACTCCTTCTCAGAGAGGAGCCTAGGTGCGGCGAGGTCCAGTCTTAGTCTCAGACCTGGTCAACGGTTTATTTTCTAAGGACTGTGTGTGTAGCCACTTATTGGTTCAGGGCTTTCACTAAGGCGACAGCATTAACTTTTACACCCCCCAGTCTGGTCGTGTTGAAGGAACTGTCACGGCCACAGCAGTGAAGAGTGCAGTTTATTAGAGCAACAGACACACAGATTCTTTGGATTACCAGTGATAAATTAACTGTCTGCAAAGCACATACAAATGTCAAGAATATGAGTAGGAATAACACGGCCGGACACAAACATGTATATAACACGGCCGGAAGAATATGAGTAACACGGCCGGATATAACACGGCCGGAGGAATATGAGTAACACGGCCAGAGGACAAACGCGTTAAAAGAAAATAATAAAGCGACTCTATAGAGATTTCTAAGTTTCCTGGGGAGGCACTTGGTATAACCAAGTGTTCGACTCTTACCCAAAGGCGTCCCGATGGGGGGGAAGAGAGGCTCAGCCCGTCGGCTGATCCCAGACGTCAGAGTGGTACGCGATGGTGTCTTCCCTAACATTCTCTTTCTCTTAAACCATTTTATACTATCTTTCACCTTTCGGGTGGAGCTTGAGTGACTCTAGTCATACATACCTTTGTTTAGGATTGGTGTAAAGTTTTCTCGCTTCGCTTTTAAAGGTATAAGCTAGAAAAATTCAGTGCGCAAGCTCAGTGAGGGGTGGTCGCACCTTGGAGGCGGGTAGCTGTTGGGATGGAGGTGTGTTTTGGTATTACAATGATGTTATAATGAGCAAAGTTCACCAAAAGGACAGCATTTTGTCAAAAACGTGGCAGGCTGTTGGCCCAGGGTAGTAAATATGCAGCTTATCAGTTCCATGACACCTTTACGTTCCCCTATTACTGCAGAGCCTGGCCGCGGCTTCTCCACACCGCTCCACCCTCTGGGCAGCGCCTCTTAGAGTCAGCACGCCAAGTTCCCCTGGCGTTACCAACATCTAAGGTTGCAGGCCTAGGGAACTCCCATGCCATGGATTCCTTACGTGTCAGCCGCATTCCACCTGGGAAGCTTCTTCAATGCTGTGCCTTAAGTGTGAATATAAGTTTTAATTTTTAAGCCACCTCGGCCATTATCCCACAGACCCAAACAGGAAAAGCAGAGATTAGAACATAAATCATTTTATGATGTCCAAACTGGGGGAAAAGACTTTGATGCAAAGAGATTCTCACCATATGATTGTTGCTTAAAGAAAAATCAAGTGGTCTGGGAAAACTAAGATCTACCAATTACAACATTTAGTTTTGAAACTGTTGTTAGCTGGAGAAGCTGGGAAACTTGGAAATAAAGTTATCATTTTAACTGTTAATTATTAATGACTGGAAAAAGAGAAGAGACTGAAGGCCTCTGATTAATTTCAATTCCCAAAGATGTCCTTTGATGTACATTTTGGGCTCTTAGCAGCCAAGGAAGTGGGTAAAATTTGTGAAGAAACTATGCTTGGCAGGATCAATTCTTTCTTTAAAAGTCATGTCACACCTACATAAGTAGATCAAAAGTAACTTCACAATTTCATGTAAAATGTGGAATACAAATATGTTATAAACACACTGGTGCGCTTCAGATTGTAATCCTACCCATTAAATTTTTCAGTCTCCTGAATGCACGAAGCCTGGATATCCTATCAATATAAACAGCTGGATTCATAGTGGATGAGGCATCAGGAATGACTCTGAGAAGCATGGTGCATCTATTAACCTTTAGGGTTCTGCACTTGCACGCTATCATCAAACAGATACACTACCCTTGTAAAATCTTTTCTGGGATGTTTCTTCTCTACCATGGTTTACAACAACAAGGTGCTAGCTCATGGGACCTGGGAAGGAATGAATACCCAAATGAAACTGTAAACTAAGATCTTTTTTTGAGGGGAAAAAAAAAAAAAAGCCCAACAAAATACAACCCACAAGTTTACAGCCTCTGTCTTCTAAAAATATCTTCTATCATAAACTAAACATGAATTAGATAAATTAACAGAGAAAATTTTTACCTATAATGTGAAAATTAATCATTAGGTGTTTTCCACTCTTAAAGTGGAAAGTTCAAAATGAGTAAACTGTCATGCCTCTATGTCTCCTGGTTCTTCTGAAATGGAGAACAACAGAGCAGTTGAGCCTCTTGGAAACTTTTGTTTCAAGCATTCCATAATTGTATTTCTGGGTCAAAGGAGAGCTCTGCATCTAAGACCATGGGTCTGCAGATCGACATTATAAGCTACCAGATCTGTAACTCCTCCTTCCACCAGTCCCCTGTAGGTTCTTACACAAAGGTTTTCTGTTCTTTATGTATCACTCAGTTACATAGTTTGGTAACCAATTAACTCTACTTAGAAATTTTGTTTAAAATTACCATTTTGTGTTACATTTTGCAGTGTAACCACTCTCTTACTTTCCAGAATATAGGGGCAGTGAACATCCTAGAAAGATTTTTCATTTCTTTTTTTTCTATTATTCCTCATCCATTAGGAAAAAGGACAATACTTGCCTTTAATGATAGGTAAAACTAAGTAAAGTAGTTAGTCATCAACAGTGATTAAAATAAATCTAACAGAAGAGTATTTAGATGACAGGTTGAAGACTGACATACATATCAATGAAAACTGACAGCATTTTATTATCTAAAGGAAAAAAAATGTCAAAAGCCTATATACATACTTGTCTATACCTCTAAATGTTTTGGGAATATGTAATTAGAAGAATAAATATGAGACTTCACTTAATCTTGCCTCAAAAGCTGAAGATCATTGTCACTGAAGATTTATATTCTATAATATATGACAAAAGAAAAAGAATTTATCTTAAACAAATATTGAGTTACAAAGGAACAGGAGGCTTTTTTGCATTGCCTGGCTTACTCTCAGTTGGACTTCTGAGGGTTAGAGGTGCAGGAAGGAAGGCTGAAAAAGTCATTATCCCTTTAATAACCTGCAAAAAAAAATTAAAAAGTTGAAGTAAACCTTTTGATTAGATTGCAAGTTCCTTTTAATAGAATAATGTAATTAATCATAAACTACTGCAGATGCTAATCTGAATTACACCTTAAAGATAAATTATCTTATTACAAGGATTTTCAGGAATATTTGCTCATCTTTTATAAATTATTTTGGGGTGTCATGTTTTTAAATATTTTGGGTGAGATTACTTTAGAGGCCTCATCAGAGTAGTCAGTTAGACTGTCTTTCCACTTATTGTAGAGAAATAACATGATCTATTCCATGTCTCTTAGGTTGAGTAGACTCATGCTAAAAATCCTTGTTTTTCTCCACTGCCTGTCAAGGAAGTCACAATGACTGACTTGTACATACATTATAGATACCTGAAGTTAGAACAGGTGATCCACTACTTTTAAGCTGCTGGGGGGGTTAAAATATCTACCTTTTGGGTGCAAACTCTTCATTTTGTTCCATGTTCTGTGACTGAACTTGTGTGCTGTTTCTATACAAATAATAACTGTAAACTACATGTTTACTTCAAGCTGGGTACCTAAAACTCAATCCGCATAAAATTATTGAGCACTTCTGAAACATAAGCTGCATAATTCATTTGGCAGCATCCTAATTAATTTGTATTTTACTACTTTAAAAGTGATGTTGAAATGTATTTTATTTTTAATAAGGCTTATGCTACTGAGCTTCAGCTCTGCCCTCACAGTTTTATGTTACAAGCAAGATTCCAGAGTAAAGAAGATAAATTAACTGTCCTACACAATGAAGTGGATTCTCTGCTTCCCTTCACTGTGTTATGCAGTTACTTGATCATGCCTTTCAACTGCACTATTTAAATAAATTCTTAAATAAGAATGTTTTTTTAATGCTGTACATCACTTCTATGATAATTACAGTAATATTGTTGGCACTCAGAAGTCTGTAAACATTTTTTACAGTCTACTAAAGTGTTTTGACATGACATTTATTAAACCAAGGAAAACAGAAAGAAAAAATCAGATATGCTACTATGAATTGAAAGATAACAAAGCCAATACAGTGGCAGTCATTCATAATGTTTATATACTTGTTCTACACTCAACTGTGGCTCGCATTTCATTATATTACCAAAAATTTTTAGTCCTTTAGTCTTCAGCCTTCCCTCCTTTACCACACAGAATTAGAGGTGAAGTAGCCACATGCTCACTGGTTTATTTGAAATCAGGACTAAGTAAATTCTATTTGATGGTATTCACTGCCATCTTCATCACTGCACCAGGTTTCTGAAAGAGCAGAAGGCAATCACGTGAGTCAAATGTTCAACCCATGAGATGGAAAGCATTTCACCAACAGCATATTATTGCAGGTCACAGGTTTAGCACAGCTTTTGAGGGGGCTTAAAATTTTTCAGAAACATAATGGCCTGGTCTACTTTGGTTACTTAACCGGTATAACTGCTAGCTTGGAATGTGTTATTTCAACACATTATCCATTGAAAATACATTTTATATTTATATAAATATATATATTAGCTCAGTAGTTTTCCTTTCTTTTTTATTTGTTTCCAACAGTAATAGCCTATAGAATTATTTTACCTGGTTTTATATAAGAATATTTCTGGCAGGAGAGAAAACTAAAATGTATGTAAGCATTTTTGGAGTTACATGGTAACAGCAAAGATCATCATAATATCATCTGAATCCATCACCAGAATGCAGCAACAGGTATGTAATTTTTTTCCACCCAAAATATTATTTGTTTGCATTTTTTCATTATTTACTTTCTTGCCATCAATTATTATAGACCTTGAATGCTGTTACTTTCCTATGCAGACCTGTGTGAAACTCTTCTAAAATAGTACTGTCATATGGTCAAGGGAAACTTCTTACTCTATACCAGAGTTTTATGTTTTCTAATAAGCTAGAACATAAGAATATACTTCAGAAGATAATACACTCTACTTATTTTCTTATAATTTTCACATAGCCTGTGGTTCCTGCTTTTGAACGCTGAGCTTGAATATATGCACTGATTGTGAGGTTAAACCTAAGAATAAATCTGAAGCAATTTCCTTAGGTTCAGCATTTTGACATGGAGAGGTTCTCAATGACAGCCAAGCTCAAAATCTGTAATGAAAAATGTATAGAATGTATAGTTATTTTTAAAAAAAGTTTTTTAAAAGGCATATCTTATATTCCAGTTGCATAACAAGTAAATAGTTAATGAAAATACATTTTGAAAATAAATTTAATTCATTTTTAGACTGACAACTCAGCAATATGCATCAATCAAGCTGAGTGACAATATAAATGTCATGCCAAGAATCCTATAATTAAGGTGATCTTTCATAGAAGTCTTGGAATTAAAGTGAAATCTGACAGCCTCTCTCTGGAGGAAACGGTAATGGAGATACATCTGACCAGGCTTTAATTGTGGAGGGATGCATTACTCTATTTTCTTAATGATTAATAGGTTTTTTGATCAAAATAAAAGAAACCATATAAACAGCCAGTATAAGTAGGTAGAGTAAGGTAAATACAAAGCAAACTTCAGTCCAGATTTTTTTCCAGTGATTAGCTCAGGCTAATACTGTAGTGTATGCCCACAAACTCCATTATCAATACTCATACAAACAGAATTTTCAGAAGAATCAGCAGCTCTAAACTTAAAGAAGCAAATAAACCTTTAAAATCTCAGAGAACTGATGGAGATTCAACTTGCATTGCCCCACTAAATTACAGTTTCAGGGCAGACAGTTGTAATAATGCTTACTGCTTATATACAGACATTGGAAAATTGCTGTTACAGAAATATGTTGAACTTAAGGCATTAAAAATTGCCCCATGACTAAAGTCTTTCAGATACTGTAAATGTTCTGTTGCCTTCTGTTTGGTCAAACTGTATTGCAATATACTTCCTTGACTGACAACTGAAGTTGTTGCTTACTATTATTTACATTACCATAATACTTAGAAGTCTATTAGAGGCCAGGATCCCTATGCACAAATGCAAGCCAAGAAGACAATCCCCATCCAAAGAATTTTCAAACTAAGTAGAAGATGAGACAACAGATGGAGTGAGACAGATGGTTGGAGGCTGGGGGTGGTAAAATAAAGCCCAGAGACGATATTAGGCAGTGGTTTTAAAACTCCATGAGTTTAACGATTGTCAGATGCTTTGAAGACAGCATGAAAAAACAGAATTTTAATTGGGGTTCTGAGGAATTATAATGAAGATCTGAAGATGCCTACAGGGGCTTCTTGATTGGGTGGGGAAATTGACTATATATATATATATGTATATATATATATATATGTGTGTTCATGCATACATAGATACCTGCCTGCAAATCCGGTAAGCAATGATAATTTAGCTTGTAATTGTGCATAAGATTCCCCCCACTAAGGTGAGATGAGAGAAAAGGATAGATGAAAGGTAATTTAGATGAGAACCTGAAAAATGTGAATTAGGAAACAGCTAATTTACCAGTACTTAGATATCTTTATGTTATCTAATCTAAGTCTACCTTTTTGTTCTGAAGATGTGCTCCTTCACATCAGCTGGTATTTTTAACCTCAACAATATTTGTGTGAATAGTTTTATAATGTCGGTGCTTTTGAACAGTATCCCACATGAATCAGCTCTGTGGTGATGGATCTTATACTCTTCTGAATGAACACAGATTATCGAAAAAACTTAAGCTCCACACACCTCTCAGTGAAGGTTCAAAGCTTTGCAGCTATGAGGAACAACAACATCAACAAAATTTCCTGCAGCCAGTGATGCACTTTGTGCTCTGGTGGAATACTCTTGCTCACAGATGGACATTCTGCGTTGTTTGTCTTGTAGTATGTCTTGACATAACCTACTATCCACAGTGACAAGCATTCATGGAGATAATGTTTCCCTGATTCCCACACTTATTGACAAGTATAATTAATAATCTTCTGGTGCTGAAGAGAAAACAAGTATTGATTCAGATACTGACACAAAGAGTTCACATAATGTCAAAAAGCTTAATTTTACTGTGCTGTTATTGAAAAGGAGGAAATGGATCTCTTCTACATTTTCTCTTCCAGGCTGCTACGATAGGCTTGAGTTACTTCATTTGGAATCGGTGTCTAGAACTGAAGCCCAATGAACTTCAGAAATGCTGTGGCAGTTCTACTGGCAAGTGGTTTTGGGAATGGTCAGTCAACAGCAGGGAAAACCAAGTGGGATAGTGTGGTGGGTTGACCCCGGTGGGATGCCAGGTGCCCACCAATGTGCTCTATCGCTCCCCTCCTCAGGCGGGCAGAAAATAAGATGGAAAAAACTCATGAGTCAAGATAAAGGCAGTTTAATAAAGCAAAAGCAAAGGCTGTGAGTGGAAGCAAAGGAAAACAAAAGATTTATTCTCTCCTTCCCATCAGCAGGTGATGTCCAGCCACTTGCTGGGCAGTAGGGCTTCAGTATGCATAGCAGTTGCTCCAGAAGACAAGCGTCGTAATAAGGAATGGCCCCCCCGCCGCTCCTCCTCCTTTCTCTTAGCTTTTATTGCTGAGCACACGTCATATGTTATGGAATATCCCTTTGGTCAGTTTGGGTCAGCTGTCCTGGCTATGTCCCCTCCCAGATCTTGCCCACCCCCAGCCTACTGGCCTTTGGGGTAAGGAGGGGGAATGTTGGAGAGACAGCCTTGATGCTGTGCAAGCACTGCTCAGCGGTAGCCAAAACACTGGTGTGTTATCAACACATTTTCTAGCTACCAATACAAAGCACAGCACTTTGAGGGCTGCTATGGGGAAAATGAACTCCATCTCAGCCAGACCCAATACAGACAGAAATAACTGGATTTAAGAAGCAGTTCAGGAGAAAATTTTTCACCATCAGGACAGTCAAGTAGGCTACACAGAGTGCAGTTGTGCAACTTGACTGTTTTGATCAGAAGATTAGACTAGAGATTTCCTGAGATTCCTTCCAACCTGAATTATCCTATGAACCAACGCATCCTAATTCTGAACTGAGAACCCATTGTTGGAGGAAGGAGCACAAAATCATGAACTGTACAGAACAGTAGGTGTGCCAGGATGCTGTAGTGCCACATGATTTTGAGCCTATAACTCAAGAGAAATGTTTTTGGAAAGTTTTTCTAATATAGACCTTCGCTAAGACAATGGAAGTGTCTAACATGGGAGTACTATAGCTGCAATATTGCCATTGCAAACAGAACAAGAACAGATACTAACTTTGAGAGAGACCACCAGTGGGAGACATGGTATGGGAAAGACAGTAAACCAGGGCCCTATTGACATTGAAAGGGTCCATAGCCACAATGCAAGAGAGAAGTCTAGCACATTAAAGGACGTCTGCTGTGCCCAGAAATGGAAGGGAAAATAAAAGACAATTATTTGAAAGATTACAGAGTTTAATATGAAGTTTCTGAAATCACTTCTGTTAGACTGGAAAGACTATATCAAGTTATAGGGGGAAGATCACAAGGAAAACAAAAGGTGAAAGACTAGAGGAAATAGAGTGGGCTTGAACTGTGTAATTAAGAAGTAAAAATTAAAACATAATGGATGCAACATAAGATTCTGAGTTTGCATTACATTCTTGTCTGCAGACTTTCTGTTCATTTCAATACACAGTAACTGCTTGGAATGATTAGTAAAATAAATAAATTCTGACCAGGAATAAGAGATCTGAAAAACTAAAGGCTGGATACTTGAGTAAAAATGAGCTGCTCCCCATAAGAACCTTGAAATGCAAATTGCAGTTTTCACACTTAATATTATTACCCCAAAAAATGCAAAGCAAAATTAACATCACAAATATAAATTTTCAGGGTTTTTTTATTGTATTCTAAATTTGTTTCTTGTGTCTACATTTTTCTTTTTCTCTTTGGGCAATACAGAGAATTGGCTTAATTAGACTGCATTAGATTTTAGCTTTTTTTCCTTCTCTTTTAACCAGTTTCATAGCTTTATGAGATAAAGGGCAAAAGAAAAGAAAAAAAAAATCCATGTAAAAAATTATAACTCATGTCCTCACCTTGTTCATCCTGTAGGTGTGAGTATCAAAGTATGAGCACAAAATAATACAAGTTTTTGAAGTAAAAAAAAAGTTTCTTACATAAAATTTAAATAATTTTAAAATATCAATATTTTTATTTAATTGTTTGGTTTTAATTTCACTTTGTAAATGCATCACTTTTCCATCCAGATGAATGTCTTCAAAAGCCTTCAGTGATCTTCTTGAATTCCAAACATTTCAATCAGTATTAGACAAAAATAATTATCATGTAATCCTTCCTATATGATATAATCCTTCCTATATGAATACCTCTTATTTCTGCTTAAATTAAACTATGTGTTTGAGGAAGCTAAAGATACCTAAACTTGATACAAAGATTTAAAGTATTGTAAAAGGATATAGATTCTGTTTCTTCTTACATAATTAATTAATTATCTTTTTTTTTTTTTTTTTTTTTTTTAAAAGCCAGTTTAATTTGTATGCATTCAGGGCTTAGTGATTGGATGTTGCATTCTGGATCAAGTGAATAACATTTGTGTAGTATCTTTGCAAAAAGAAAGGAATGGATAATGATGCATTTTTCCTTTGGAATTAATTGTAGCATATGAATAACTTAGGGTCTTCTTAGGGGATGACAGGTTTATTTTTTTCTTAATGTTTACATATAGTTCTGGAATTATCAGTATGGTTCATGACAGCTTTTTGAAGAAGTATTTTTGCAATGTCAGACACTTTATAGGAAGCAGACCACATATGAAGACCAGTGTTTTCTTGATTGGGAGGAACGTGTGAATGTGCGTAGGTATTTTAGGATTTTTTTTCCCCTTCTTATTTCACTAGCTAGTACTTGAAAGGCTTCAGATTAATTGTTTTTCTTAATAGCCTACCAACCCTTAAAATAAGGCTACTAAGCCAAAGGTTTCATTTTCATCATCTGGATTTAGGCCTTTGGAATCAAGAAAATTTATTTATGTTCCTATTTGGTCTGTTAAAATATACCCTCAGTGACAATGATATAGCAAAGATAATATTTTTCTGTGATGTATAAGAATAGTATCTATATATGTTTTAATATGTTTTGAGACAAACTGTAGGAGAACAAATTGATTTCCAGGTGCATTTGTTAGTCTCAAGGCTCCTGAAATGGCATAAAGTGGGGAAAGCTAATAGTCTTGATTATTAAGTCAGGCTTTGTTACATTAAATTTTCTCAGGTAATTAGCAGCAGTTTTACAAATAACATGAGGGAAATAGTTTCCACAAAGAATCCAAAGGGTATACTCCCTGCTGTCTTAAAACTACTCTGTAGAACCTACTGCTAGGTGGACTCATTTTTTTTTTTTAATCTCATTTGATGTCTGATTTTCGTGTTCAGTTCTGTTACGCTGATTTAGGTTATTCTCCTCAGAAAGTATGTTTTGATCAATTTAATTATGAATTGATTTGTAAATATATAGCAAAATAGTTTACAGTTAGATTTTTCAGTTATGCTTTTTGAAAAAGTACCATTACTGTTCACTTTTTTCCTTCTTGTCAGGAATTATGTTATCTTTAAAATGTATTTATTACAGTCCAATTGTGCTAGGCTTTGGAACAATGATACTCCCTCTTCATCATAAAATACCCTCTTTAGTTTATTTTTTTCCCATATGAGCACTCTGCTGAACCTGCATTCTCTCTTTACACATTACACTCTCATCAACTTAGCAACAGATGTATAAATTTGCAATATAAATAAGAAATTAATAGAAGCAGGAAAGGAAAACAAATGGCAATGTTCTCAACAATTTTAGATTATCAAATCCCTATGAAGATTAGACGAATCCACTCTCTTCCCACTTATAAAAAAAGTCCCACTCTTTTTAATAAAGCTGGGAATAACTTCTGTTATCTTTCATTATTCCTGTCCTGTAAACAGAACAAACACAGCACAATGTCATATAATCAAAAAAGAGAAAGTGTCTGAAGCCTATGCAGTTCCTCACAAAGATTATACAGCCCACTGCAAACGTTTTGTTACATAAATTTATTCTTTTTTCTATCAAGAAAAAAAGTGGCTAGAAAGTTCATGGACTTTATTGAAAATACTAGTTTAGGTGAAACAGCACTAAAAGAAATACAGTAGAACAGTGAGAAAAATATTTCAAACAATTCACTCAAGGCCTATATGAAGTTTGAACCTGCTATAAATGCCGGGAACAATTCTCTTCTGAATTTATAAGGATCAGAAATGAAGACTTTTTTAGTTTCTTTAGTCAGAATGTAGTTGTTTATTTTTAATGAAGATTTGCTTAATCTACATTATTCTGAGGAAGTGGGAGAGATTTTATTCTAATAATTTTGAAGATGTGGGCTAAGAAATGCCAAAAGAAGTTCAGGTATTTATTGAGCAGTGACTTGAGAAGGAATAAAAAGAAAGGGATGAGAACAGAGAATAGAGAATACAGCTGGTGATTGTTGGTTCTTCCTACGGGGTTAAGCAGTCTTATCTCTCAGCGTCTTCACTGGGTGTTAAGAATATTCTGCATTTTTTAATGCCCAGTTCATTGCCTGGAAAGTATGAAAATATTCTTCCTTTGTCTTTTGCTCTACCCAAATATTAAAAATCAAACTCAATCAGCTCTGTATTGTCATTAAAATACATCTTCACCAGTACATGAGCTTTTGGCAGACAAGAAAGTATATAATACCAAATCCATTTCAAATATTCAAGCATTTTTTAAAGTTGTATTAAAGGAAGATGGAGCACAGCTTTTTGAACCACAATGATATTGTGTCAGCCATGGAAACATGTGGAAAAGATTAATACTGGTACCCTCTTAAGCTTCACAGAACAAACTCTCCAGATAACACATTATAATCAATAATGAAGAAATCTAAATTGCAATTTGGTCTTCCTGTATAAAAATGGAATTTTTCCTAGTTACAGTATTCAACTTAATTGAAGTATCATTGAAGAATTCTTTTCAGAAGGGAACTGTTATCCCTATGAAATGAAAACATTTATGAGGAACAGCTTGATGACTGAATAGTTCCTTCCTTTGTAATGCTAATTATTCTTATAAAGAAGCCACAAATAGAAAAAGGGCTGTATCCAGTTTCAGGCACAAAACATGTAAAATATGACTTTCAGATGAGCAAACATTTTTCATCAAATATGCTAAGACTGCTTGTTTTCATTGTAAAGATCATTACTTCTCTGAGGCCAGACTCACAAAGGTGCTAAAAGATGTTAAAAAGTAGCCTCAGCAGTTTTGGAACATAACTTTGCCTATACAGATTTGTAAATTTCAACCACATGGCTATGCAAATCCACATGTAGTTTTGATATATTTTAATTAAATGTATCAATTTTAATAAATATCTCAAAACAGGGGACTTTCGGACATTAATTTTAACGAAAAAAAACCCAAATGTACTGTGCTTGTGTGTACTTCTGTGTGCTTGAATAGTTCTCACTGTGGTTACATCTCATCGTTGCACAGGGAACTTACTTAAGCATGTGCTTAGTTATACGATGATTTCAGCATGATTTTAGCCAGGAGTCTGAAGTTTAGCACAGGCTTAAGTGCTTTCATTTCAGTATTATTTTTTTATTTGCAACGCTACTGCTGACATAAGTCCAGAAAAAGTGAAAGAAGTCTGGAATTAATTTTATTTTTGTGTACATTTCTATAAAATGTGTACAGTCTTCACAGCTTTTATACAATCAATATTGCTTTATCAGGAGTATTAGAAGTGTTGTAATTCCATCTAGATCTAGAAGCTTATCTCATAGTCTCATACTATCTGCCTGATTCTATAGATTAATATTAATAGATATTAATTTCATTGCTGTAATGCCCATGGCTGAACTGTACTGATCTTCAAATGGCTCCAAAGGGCTTTCAAATGAAGTACAGGGCAAAAGACAACAGGATGGATGTAAGCAAACAGACAGAGAGTTAAAGGAAATGATGAGCTAATATTGTCAGCATGCTAAGCAGTAGACTTAGCACAACAGCATGATAATGACTGTCAAGTGCTTTTTTGTTGCTGTTGGGTTCTTTTGGCTGGCATCATGGTCAGAGATAGTAAAGACTACTAGCTTATATCTGATGTGAAAGAAGAAAAGGAATCAGAAAAGAGAGAGAAAATAAAGGCTGATGTCAAAATGGGAACAAGCTACAAGAATAAATTGTGCAGCAGCATTCTGAATATTCTTGAGCGCTACAAAGGACACCAAGTCAAAATTTATGATTAATCCATGTCTTTAATGAAACAGTTTATGTCATCAGTGACAAAGGGAATGGGAAAAGAGACCAATCTCTCTATCCTATCTTTATCAAAATGTGAGCAAAAGAAAAACAAAAAAAGCCAACAAAACCCAAACCAACTAAAAAAATAAAGCAGTTCATGAGATGATGGTCACATGATATTATACAGGTGTTAAAACAAGAGTGTCTTGCTCTTCCACTGTAGTGCTGTAGGTCTACTGCCATCACTCAGAGGAGTCAGGGAAACTTCCATGTCCTACATGAAAAGAATATTTAATAATTTTTCTTTATTCTGTTTCTAAAGTTTGGGGCAAACAAGAATTTCATGGTTCTTTTGGGAATACCTGGAATATATCTAAATTCCATAGCACTCTTGGCCCATCAGGGACTACCATGACACCCTCCTCATGAATAACTGGGTCATACCTGTCACGCAGTCTTCCAAAGGACAGTTGCTCTTACAGGAATAAATGAGCCAATATTGCATTTATCAAAGCCAAAATGAAGTACGATAAAAAAGGACTGTTGTAATGGGACAGCTGGATTAGTTTGCATGGTTAAACTATTAAAGAAAACTGCTATAGAAGATATTAAAAATAATAGTGAACGAAGAAAAGCCCTTCTCCCTTTTAGTTTTGATTAAAAATGTTATTTTAACTTTATAATACATGTTTCAGAGTTCTTCAGGTTAAATATCTCTTTACTGGCAAGACAGGATATCTACAGTGCCTTGTTTACACTAGTCTATCTTGACCTGTGAAGATGTTTTATAGGTTGTGAAGGAAGTAATCACCTTGAATAGCCAAAAAAAGCTTTTGTCTTGTTAAGCTTGTTAAGCAAGTTTCCTTTTTGCTGATGCTTTCTGTGATAAGTGAGGATGCACACTCATTCATTCTGAACTAGCTGTGGTCATCAACATCCTCAACATAGGTTACTGAGCACAGATTTGTGATGAGTACTGACCAGTTCGAAATAAATTACTGAAACTGGAAAAATCTGCAATTCATCAGCACAGGACAGTGTTATAGAAAAAGGGAAGGGAAGGGAAGGGAAGGGAAGGGAAGGGAAGGGAAGGGAAGGGAAGGGAAGGGAAGGGAAGGGAAGGGAAGGGAAGGGAAGGGAAGGGAAGGGAAGGGAAGGGAAGGGAAGGGAAGGGAAGGGAAGGGAAGGGAAGGGAAGGGAAGGGAAGGGAAGGGAAGGCAAAGGACTAGAATCAAATATGTAAAGTAAATTTGGTAATTTCTCAAAATATTTAATTTCTTCAATAATAATCATGAAAAACATTCTAGGCAACTTAAGAAATTGCCCATTTTAGTATATAAGTATACAAAATGACAAAACATAGATATATTTTTATATGCCTAAAGGAAATTGTTGACTGACCAACAATTTCTGTAGCTGTAGCTACTTTGAAGCACAGCTAAAGCAAAAACCAGCAGCCTAAATCTTAAGTGCTTAATACTATTAAAAGAAAAAAAAAGAAAAAATTTCCATATCGTTTTTCCTGCTGCTTTGATAGATAAAGTACATATGAGAAAATAGATTTGATTAATAAAAAAATCCTTTATATTTCATTAATATAGCCATTATTGATGCTCTCAACTTGAAAGGATTTTGATTTTTTTTTTCCTATACTTGGTAGGAATTCATAAATAATGAATTTTATGTAAAATAAAGGGGATTAATAAATTAGAGTGAATTCATGCCCAGCTATTTAATACTTTTGTTTGTATTTAGAAACATTTAAATTCAAGAGCCTGTATTTTTTGTCATCTGGGTTATACTCTGAGGACTGTACAGCTCAAATTTTAAGAGACGATAACACTAGAAAATAATCCCACTTAAACGCTTTTTAAAAACACAGACCTGAATTTCCATTTTGATCTCTTTCACCTCTGGGTTCTTCAGCACATCACTACTGAGTACATGTGAACTATTGAATCTCATCTTTTTATGATCCTTAAAGAGATTATAAAGCCTCTAAAGTATAATGTATAAAAGTATCCATTAATTTACCAAATGAATGACTCTAGTTGCCAAATTCAGTGAATTTGTTTATAATAGACAATACATTAAAAGTACACAGTAGTTGATCTCCATCCCATGAAGTGTTCAAGTATTCTATATTATTTCCCATTGAATAATTAGCAGGAGGCCCTGACTTCTCCACTGAACTGTAGAAGGACATATTTCAGATTGTTCAGCTTCTAATGGTTCCCCCTCCTCTTCCAAAGTGAATTTCCAAAGAGTAGACAAAATCAATTTGTTATTAATCCATTTAGACTTTTTGAAGTTATTTTTCTGTAGTTGTATTTTTGTTCAATATTAAGACTGAATTGTTCTTTGTCTTGTATTCATATATATGTATTCGATATAACTTCGTCAATTTGTGTTCCATCAGCTCATGTGTCTTCTGTTTTCTAATTCTGATGCAGTTCACAAACAGCAACTAAAATAATCAGAAAGCTAAAAGAGGGAATTCTCTGAATTACTGAAACCATATTCCTCTTGTAATTATTTCTTTCTAAGGTACTGAAAGTGAGATATCACCCTTCCACTTCCCCAGTGGAGGTTTCTTTGTTCTCTATCATAGGACTTCATGTAGTCTTTGGATGCTTTGAATTATTCACATCTGAAAAAAAGTTGCTGTTATTCCAGGAGAAAATTTGGTAAAACTAATCTGATATTTGTATTATTCATCCAATTCTTTTTAGCAAGTGGATTTTTTTCTCTGTTCCATGGTTAGATTAGAACTTTGTAGTCCTTTACATTTCTTTAAGTTTGGGAAAGAGGTATAGTAACTATGAGCAGAAGTGGATTTTTTTTTTCTGTACTTCAAAACTCTTCCAGCTTACTCATACTATTGGAAAATATTACAAAACCATTTTGCTTTTCACTGTCTCTGCCATATCACTTTCTCTTATGCTATTGTAGATTATTTTAAAAGGCCTGTAGAATCTTTTCCTTTTGGTCAATGGTAAAATAAACTGTATTTACAATGCAATACAACTGTATCTGCAAGTATGCAGACAAAAATAATGAGAAGCAATTCCTTTGCCAGCACTTCATTATCTCTATTTACGTAAATTAATTTTTGCCTTTCTATACTAGGTATCAAACAAACAAATAAACAAAACCTCAGACCTGTCAGATAATCTTGAAAAATCATGTAGCCCAAGCTAAAGATAAAATTGAATACACTTCAATAATTCCTAAGAGAAAGCTCTCTAACCTGCCTTTCAAAAACTCCAAGAAAGGAGATTCCATAAATTCCTGAGCAAAATATTCCAAAGTTTCATTGCATATACCACAAGAAAGATTTTCCTAATTTCTAACCAGAATTTATCCAATTTGTCAAGATTTTCTGAATTACAGTTCAGTGTAAGGACCAGTTCCTATAACTTCTACAAAGTTGTCTTTCCTAAATTCGAAAAGACTCAAGGATAGTTTCATATTATGGAGTAATATGAAGGAAGGAAAGAAGGGAAGGAGAGAGGTAAGGCAGAAATTGAGATAAGCTCACAGAAACAGTCAAGACGCTTGCTACTTGATACCTCCTGAAAAGGAACCTTTGCCTCAACACCATTTAAAAAAAATCCCTTCACTTTTATTTCATAAATATAAAACTGATGTCTTCATACTCTTACGGGATTTAATACACTACATAAAAATCTCACAAACATCATTGCATCTATCATTATAATATCCTGGGGCTATATACTCATTCTTACCTTCGTATGCCAGAAGCAAAGAACATTGGCAGACCTAGAGGGAGTATGTGGCACTTAGAAATTGACCACGGATCTTCTATGTCCCAGCTGAAAGCCTTGCCCACAAGCTTACTCTCACTCCCCCTCAGCTTCTTTCATCTTGAGAATCCTCATTAGTATTAATAAAATGTGCATGATTAAAGCCAAATGAAGTATCAGCTACATCCTAAAGCTATTCTTTATACTCAGAATGACTTGAGAGCTTCTTCCTAGCAGGCATTGCACTTGGAAGTGGCGTTCTTCAAGCATGACAATGTTGCCAATAGAAAGATAGTATGCTGGTTTTCTTTCATCTTATAGCTAATAGGTCACAGACCAGCCTTCTGCTTTCATAATATCATTGCCCCCTTCCCTTTCAAAAATGTAATTTCAGTTGTCTCTTTAAAAACACCTTTAGTTATTCTACTTCTTTGTTAATCCTTCCTTCACCCTGGCTTTTTTTTGTGGGGTTTTTTTTTCCTCCTTCCTTCTGGTTTTTTATTTCATTTTTCAGTTTTTCCTCTGCTCCACTCAATCAAATATGTTCAACATTCCTAAACAGTCTAAGCCATACCTCACTCTATTCACAGAATGACTGAAATGTTTTGTGTGTATTTGTCTTCTGTCTCTCCCACTCTGTGTTTTACATTGTAAAGTTATTTGCTTGAGGATGACTGTATGTTCCTTTGATGCGAAACTCCTGTCTGTTTTGTCTGGTAGCTCTTACCTTGAGGAATTTATTTGCAAATAAAGGATATGCTGTATTGACAAATGCAAAGAGATTTGTGTCTGTGGGCCACAGGTTTTCCACTGCAAGAAAAGGAATTTTCTTCTTTCCTCTGCATCCCACCTGGAGACCAGAATAAAATAGGTATCAAGGCAGTAAGCTTGCTACAACCTCCATTCAAAACAGGTCTCATCCTCTCTATTATTCATTCCCCTTTCCAAGAGTTTATCAGATAAATTGCAATAACTTTTATGGAAGCTTTTGATAGACTTCTGTAACACAGTTCACTTATTATCCATCTTGTTATCCATCGATACAGGGATAGGAGAGACAGTCTTTTAGAATCATATGTGTTCTTCTTCTCTTAAGATTTTTCCCAAGCACAGCAGGAGTAGCTTTTACTGGAAAAGGTTTCAGAAATAAAGTAGAAAAGTTGCTATCTTCTCCAGTTCAGCAGTTGTTTTTTTTTTCTTCTCAGTGTATTGTTTGCTCTTGTCTTCTGTTGTCTAAAAAACTGATAGATAGCAAGCATCTTGAAACTGCTGGTTTATATAGACCATATAGTAAAGAAGTATGTGAAATGGATGGCAAATTTCTTTGGCTGTAAAGAACTGGGTAAATTATGCATATTGCTGTATCATCAGCCCCCGCTTATAATAATTAATAATTATAATACGTATAACTATATTAATTAAATATAAGTAAATAATTATAAATACATTAATTGAATATAATCAACATATTTAAAATATAATTAAAACATTATAATAACATGTTGCTTGCAAAAAAGTTAATTGGTTTTCATAGACTTTTAAACAACAATCCACAGTCAAACATGCCATGAAAGTTCAGATTGTTGGTTCAAGACTAATCAGAATAATTTTCATTGAATACAATCTTCAGAATTGTTGAGAACATCCTATTTCTTTCATTAATGTCCCTTAGAGTTGATTATACACAGTGATAATAGTTATTTTTTGTAGACACATAGTAGGATCAGGATGAAGATGATGGAAAGAGAAAATTATTTCATTATCAAAATTTATTGTAAAGCTAAAAATTGCTAATAACACCAATACATTAACTATGGACAAACATTGGCCTCTTTGGAATCCACTTTGGTCTGAGAGGGCTGTGTAATGTTCTCACAGTGTGAAATTTATTTATGATTTTAAGAACATGAAAAGAAGCTCTTGTTAAATATCTTATTTCTTTTTTTTTTACTTTAGAGGTCATTTGTTACATTAAAAAATTACATGCATAAATGTAACTGCTAAAGTAGTTATTAAAATGTTAAGATTTTGTTATTGTTCTGTTATTTTATTATTTTAAATGACCTTTTATATGAAGAATAAAATCAAAGTGAATTTATAATATCCAAAATGTCTTCAATTTTCAAAATAAATTTCTGGATGACTACTGAATTTTACACAGTTCTGTTAAACAGAAATAAAGTAACATTTCTAATCTTCCAAGTTGCACTCAAGATTTTGTTAAATCCTTCTAAGTCCTTTGACATTTTATTTCACGATGGCAATTCATCCTAAATCCTGCGCATTTATGGCTAAAAACGGTCACCTACTGTTTAACACACCATAATCCAGAATCCAACTTTAAACCCTTACTTCTTTTAGCCTACAAATTCAATAAGGTATTAAAATGCTTTCCTACCTTAAATCAAATAAGCTGATTATGGACTTTCTTATAAGACTCTTCCTTATAAGAAAGTGCTATTTCATGTAAACAAATTTTTTTTGTAAGTTAGTACTAATTAATATAAGAAGATTGAGAGTAATATAGGTTTCCAGACTTTCTAACTCTTGAGAAGCATCCCTATTGATATCTAAGATTTGGTGACGCCAGGCTTCCAGGCTCTCTGCAAAGAATGGAAAAGTTGTAAGCATTCCATAATAAGAAAGAGCTCTCGGGATGCCAAGGCTCCCTCGTTCTACAGGAGGAGATATTCTTGCCTAAATAAGAATATATGCACCTGCCTTTAACTGCTGACAGGCTTCTGAAGAATCTGAAGAATCTGAACAATCAGTTGTTACATTTCATTTACCGAAACTAAAAAAAAAAGCCAAAAAAGCCCACCAGAAAAAAATGCACAGATCTTTTCTCATTGTTCTGTAATATGCTTTAAAAGTAACTTACTTTCCATTTTTCTAGCTTTCGTTATGAATCAAAGTGAAAACTTTCTTGAAAACTCACACAAAGGAAACATCAGGCTGCTCAGAGCAATTCTGCTCAAGTTCACCATTATCAATTTCCATGCTTAAAACATGTTTGGCCGATAGAAAGTCCTATTTGCAGTATTTATAAGAATTGTACATCTATCTTTCAAAACAATGAGACAAAAATTCGGAGACTTTTATTGCCAATACTTTTACAGTGACACATACTTTTACAGAATAAAGAAACAGATGAGTAAATTAGCTTTCTCATTGCCAAGCAAATCTAATTTTTGGTGGCTACTCAACTACATTAGCAATATTGATTGATAACTAATTACAAAAACAAACTCCTAAATAACATGTAGTGTAAGCATCTAAAATGGCTAAGTAAACTGATTAACTGAACATTAGCTATTTTATCGCTTGGTCCTTACACTGCAGGAACTATTTAATCAGTAACTTATTCATCAATGTCTTTAAAAGATAAATTTTATTAGAATATGCCTCTGAGATATGTAGCAGAAGGTTCATTTTGATATTTGTTAAGCAACTGACTATATAATGACATCTTTGCAAGTTTTTGGTGATTCAAATTCAGTTTTCTAAGAGAGATGAGATGTATGGCATTGATCCAAATTGTTTTGAAGTAAATGGAAAAATTCCTTTTAACTTCAGTAGACTGGATCAGGCCCTTGTAGAACACGGACAACAAGAAAGGAAACAGGATAACATATTTGAGAGGATTAGATGAGTGCCAGTACAAAAATGTACAACATAAAATACATTTTCAGATATGTATGAATGCACTGGAAGTGTAATATCTGAAACCAGGCACAGACTAGCAACACCATTGTGCAAGATTTGTAGTAAGATATGTAGTTAGACATTTCTGAGACACTTGGTTTGAATATTCACTTTAAAAAATCATGCTAAAAATAATTGTAGTATTTTTTAAAATTCCATCAGTCTGTATAATTCTTTCTTCCATTATTTATTATGTAGATTGGGGTATCACCTAATTGCTGGTCTTTGTTTTCTTCCTTTTATTTTCCTTTTTAAAGCCTTTTCTCATTTCGTTTGCTTTTTATTTGAGGTTACATGTCACTTAACTTGAGCCACTTGGCTGAGCTGTTAGCTCCCTCTGTGGTCAATACGGAGATGGGTTTCCACAGGAGAATATAAACCTATGACAGAATGCAATGAGTCATTATCCTTTCTCCAGTGATTTTAGAGAGAACCTGAAAAACTGGATTAGACTAGACTATTAGTTTTTAGATGCTTCAAGTCAGATAACATGAGTCCACTGTAGATACCTTGCTGAATAGGTATTTTTTTACGTAGCTTAATATAAGTATCCCTGTTAATTACTGACACAACTCCATTGCACATGCATGTGGCTTGTCTGCAGCACAGAAAGTTCTGTCATATATTCCTTCTGTGTCTGATCTTTGTTTATAGATATGGATCATCCACCCGCTGCCTAGTAACATCTTTAAAACTTCATGTCATTTTGCATTTCATCATTCCTCCACACCCACTATTCTTATTTAACCTATACACAAAAGCCTATCTAGTTTTGAACCCATCTTTCTGATTTATCTTTTTTTTTATTGCTAAGCACAGGAAAATTTACTAACTCTGTGTAATATTCTGACAATTTCATGCATTTTAAACTATATGTAAGGAGACATATTCTTGAAGTTAAGTATATTGTATCATATACAATATCATTTCATTGTATATGATTCTTGAATTGAGAAAGTGCATAATCTTAAAGTTATTCTTAATGCACTAAGCTCTTTTAGTGTTTATTCTATAGCAATGATCAGTTCTCATTTGTAGGGTTTTGAGATTCAGTAAAGAGAAACCCACAATTCCACTTTGAAAAATCATTTAAGGCATTCGAACTGCAAAGATTTTGTGATGAATTTCAGAGCTGAATTGTTATGACTGTTATAATGAGACACTGGCTGACATTATGAGACCAGAATAACAAAAAATCTGAGTGCTGTCTATATCACATTCTAGAATATAATTTCTTACAGTAGTGGATTTATTTCTTTGTACGACACTATGATCACAAGGTTATTTAAATGGAATCTAACAGCAAACTTGCATGCTAGGCAAACTACTGCCCACTTTTAAAAAGAAAAAAAATAAACTTATGATTCCAGACAGATGATAGTTTCACAATAAACAGAGTAAGATAGCCAAGAACCATACTGTCTCCAGAGGCACAATCTCTGCGTGTGCTAAGAGGCTAGGGTGAAAGGAAAATCCAGCTCCTCCATTATACCTCCTGAATCACAATGAAGCACAATCAATGCTGGCATTCAACCAGATACTCATGAGCCAGCCAGTGTTTTTCTGGTCCCAGCAGCAAACCACCAGTATGCTGGAAGGGGGTGGGGAGGTAGAACATGACATAACAAAACACTCAGCAAATATTTCAGAAGGTTTTGTTTACTCCAACATGATTCATTTTGAATTTGGTTCTGGTGACTGGTATGAGCCTACGTGCCTTTTTCCTCTCCATTCCATTACTGATTCTCCTGTACTTTAGCTTGATATCTCTGAGTGAATCAGGCAAGGCAGAGAGGTTGCCTCAAAATAACTTTGTTGATGACAGAAAAGCACAATGTAGTCAATCATGATAAAGAAATATGTACACACTATGTAACAAAGCACTGAGGCTTAATGAATGATAGCCTTGCTTTTCTGTGTTTTGCCAAAGAGAACCATTTGATGAATTCGATTTCCATTAGCTAGCACTTTTTAAATTATAGGTAGCTCAGCTCAGTACAGTACAATTACCAGCTTTCCTTTCTTTTTGATGTACCCATGAATTCTCAATCCCTGTATGTTAGTTAGTTGTTCAGAGCCAAGGGAACACCTTTTCTCTTGATTTAACTGGTTTAAAAAGAATTTTGACTTGCTTAATTAGCTTCTCTAGAACTGCTAATAACCACACATCCTCCACTGTGAACCATGTAATTATTGCGACATTAATTCTCTCCCTGGGATACTTTATTCTTGATGTGATCATTTCTCTTTTTTTGATTGCTGGCTGGTGATTTTACTACTGCAGAGTAATGAGCACCATAAGACATATTTGACTGTTACTCAGGATCTTCAGTGTCATTCCATATGATGCAAAGATTGTATCCATAAGTAGTAACAGCATGATGGTTACTAGTGATAAAGCATTAAAATAAAATAGAAAAAAAATTTCAGCAAAGCTTTTGAAATTATTGTAACACTGTGCAACTGTTTTCATGCATCCCTGTGTCAGCTGGTCACTCCATCACATCCATACCTCAGCAAGTTTGCAAAGCAAGGACAGAATGATGAAAGAAAATATTATTTCCTTTCCTTTAACAGCCAGAAATACTATAGATTTTTTAAAGAACACATAGCCCTTATAATTCCCTCTACTTTAAGCCATGTTGTACCTCCCAGTCTAAGGAGACCAGTGTAGTTTAGTTCTTCTGGGGCAAGTCAGAAGAACTAAACAAGCCTCCATAAGCTCTTTTGTCACAGCTGCAGACTAGACAGACCATTCTTTCTCTGTCAGACACACTACTGTTACACTGGGAGCAGGGTTGAAAGAAACCCTACAATGCTTCTACATTGCTAACAATCCTATATTTACACTGATGAGAGAGACCTGATTTTTAGACCTACAATATTGAAAAATAGACCTTAATGGATTGAAAAGTTTGAATCAGTTTGTACATACAGAAGGGTTTTGGAGAACATCAATTTGAAAATTCCCTAAGTGTAACAGTAAAAGGTAGTAAACAGTAAAATCAGCAGGGGCATGGGCATTTCTGCCCTTGGCAACTTTGTGCTACCCAGGTTTGAGGAATAGCTTCTTTCCGGCTGGTGGAAAGCAAGCCTATTACCTACTTCTCTTACATTTTCTAAACAGTCAAGTTATGTATGTGCCATATAGACTTACATATCTGCATGACATCTGTGAGGCTACTTTTTGGTACTTCATGATCACGGGCATCAGTTTTTTGTTTTCTTCTAAGTTGTTGTGGGTATTGTTGCTTGATTGATTTCTTAGTTCCCTTTTATATTTCAGCAGACAGCCTTAAAAATAGAAACAAGTAGCAAAAACACCCTAGAATGAGTAAGATAGTTCTGAGGAGTTTAACCACCACCAGTCATCTCCCTTGATTAATTAATTAATTTACTGATTAATTTAGGTGATAAGTAATGATTCTTTAAATGTTATTGTCATGACTTCGTGTTTCACATAAGAAAACAGAGCTACATATTGTCAGGGCTCTGAGGGCACTACCAGCCCTTGTTGGCCCTGCCCAGCCTCCTCTGGGAACTCCTCCCACCCCTGCACATGGACCCAAGCGCCCCGTTTCAGCTCAGTCCCCTGCCCCATAGGAGTGCTGGTCTCCAGCCCCGTCCCCAGAACAGACCTCAGGCTCACGCTTGTAGCCATGTCTCCAGCCCCATTCCTGTCCCCTTCTGCTGCTGCTGGATGGATTCTGACACCAGCTTGTCACTTGCCTGCCCGGGACTGTCGATAGACCCTGTTACAGCACCCGGCTCCTCCCACCCTGGTCAGACCCTGAGGGACAGTGCCCACTGGTGAGAGCACTGCCAGGCCTGGGGTCACCCTTGGCTCCCAGCTCCCAGCCCCTTAGGGAGCAGCGGGCCCTTGCTGCACCCTGACACATATCTGAAGAAATGTACTCTGAGTGACATCCCATGTCAGTGGCTCCAGAGAACAAATTTTATTTGTATATGGTTTTTGAAAGTGCACCATACCCTCCTCAGTGTGACGGACAGCTCTTTCCTTTATTGAAGACTTCATGTTAGACTTTGGGATTCTTAATCTCCAGAGAGCATTATTTCAATAATCATTATTACTCATTTATTAGTTAATAATCTCAAATTTGTACATACAGTACAAGTCATGCAATAGTGTTTTTCCATAAATGACCACAACAAATCTGAATTTACTTCAATATTAACTACCACTATTTCCACACTACACATGATCAGATTTTTTTCTTTTTTATTGCTAAGGTTTGTTATACAAAGTTATATTGCCTGCATCTGGCTTGTTAAAATCTAATTTACAGTTTCTGCCTCAAGAGGATAAGAAGTGGTGTCTGTGTGCTCCATTGTATATCCCTGAGAAACAATTCACTTTTGAACTCTGAATTTTTTCATGGTAAATTGGTTCTGTGATAGAAAAATAAACACATTTGTTTTCATGAAATGCTGTAGGGGGGAAAAAAAAATCATCATTTCTTTCTAGATGAATAAGCTATAATAGAACCAGTATCTGTATCACAAGTTACCATTTTGTATTTTACACAGCAATACATGGATTTTTTTTTTACCTTTAACCACTCATTTATTATCAAATCCATGTCATGAACATCCATTTCTGTTAAATAACATCTGATAATTGGAATCATACAAAATAGTAATTTTGATATAGCAATGCAACGGGGTGGGGGGAAGGAAGGAGGAAACCCAGCAACATATAAGCAAAATTCCTGCTCCAAATTGAAGTTCTAGGTACTTTCCTTTAATCTTTCCAACCTCTATTCTAAGTACATTTTCATTACCCAAATTGCTGTAAAAGCATATTTTTCTGATTTCTTTCATTTGTAATGACTTACTTCTCCATCTAAAGTCACTACTCTTGAATACCCTTCTGTAAAGATTCAATTTACAAAAACACAAAACACGTCGTATCAACTTCCCACTTGCCTTCTGCCATTCGGGAAAAGTTGTCTTGACCCTTCACTGCCACTAGTTTATCACTAGTTTTTTTAATTTAAAGAAGGGAGCACTTTCATATTTATATTTACATAGATGTAATATCTTCACATCCTTGCCTGTTTATAAGGCTGCCAGTCAAAAGTACTCAAATGGATTAAAATCCAGGTAGCACAGTGCTACCTACCACGACAGGATGGATTGCCTAGGGCTCTGAGGAAGAAATATAAAAGTTGGGCTTTTTGAGAGCCTTGGAATAGTAAACCTGAAAGATGAGTTAGTGATTTTGTTGTTTGCATTATTATTTTTTTAAGATTATCTTCTGAAATTATAAATTAAATAATTTTCTAAAGCAGTAGCATCTTTCTTCGAGAAGGTTTGGTGGCTTACTATGACTGCCTTTGCTCTAGAAGGCTACAGTTCAGAATCTAAGCCAAGGACAAAAGAAAGAATCACATAATTCCTGGGCAAAAGACAGGTAAAACCTAGAGACCTGAGGCCCAGAGCAAACACCGTGTGAAAGCCATGAGAGTTCAGAGATGCAGGCTGTCCATAAGTACTGAATAGAATTACAATCAGCTTGGGTCTGACATTGTGCTATTAAGCCAATTACTTCTTGTCACTGACATGCATCATTGCTACTATATTGTACCACAAGGTGGTATACCTGGGCTTCATAATTACTGGACATCTGGTTTTGTTTTATTCCTTTATATTGTTCTTAAATGTAAACCCAGTTTTATTCCTTCCAAAGCAGCTAATAAATCCATAAGACTCTCCAAGGGGCAAAAGAAAGGGACCGCTTAGCAAAAAAGAGCAGTAAAAAAGAAAAGTGTAGTTGGAGACCAGTGACTAGTGGTGTACCAGGGATCAATACCGGGTCCAGTCCTGTTTAACATCTTCATTAATGATCTGGACATTAATGATGGGGCAGAGTGTACTCTCAGGAAGTTTGCACCACACCAAACTGGGAGGCGTGGCTGGCACACTGAGTGTTGTGCTGCCATCCAGAGGGTCCTTGAGAGGCTGAAGAAATGGTCTGACAGCAACCTCAAAAGGAGAGGTAGTGCTCCACCTGGGGAGGAACAATACCATGCACCAATATATGCTGGGGGCTGCCCAGCTTGGCAGAAAGGGACTTGGGGATCCTGGTGGACAGCAGGTTGAACATGAGCCAGCAACGGTGCCCTTGCTGCAAAGATGACTGGTACCCTACGTTAGGCAAAGAACTGCCCACAGGCAGAGGGGGGTGATCCTTCACCTTCATTCAGCACTGGTGAGGCCACATCTGCAGCACATCCAGTTTTGGGCTCCGCAGTACAAGAAAGACATGGGCATACCAGAGAAAGTTCAACAAAGTGCCGCAAGGATGATGAAGGGACTGGAGCACCTCACAGATTAGGAAAGGCTGAGCGAGCTGGGACTGTTTAGCCTAGAGAAGGCTCACAGGGGAATCTTATCAATACCTGAAGGAAGGGTGCAAAGAGGACAGAGCCAGGTTCTTTTCAGTGGTACCCAGTGACAGGACAAGAGGCAATTCTGTGAAAACACCTTTTTCTTTTTTTTTTTTTTAAATGTAACTTGTTCTATTAAGGCTTGGGAAGATAAAAATCTCACAATCTGTGCAACTGTAGCTAGGGCACCATTGATTGGCTGCAGCAAGAGTGCTGCTTTTTTCATGCTGAGTTTTATATAGGTTTGGAGTCAGGAAGTGAGGTCAACTTCACTATCTCAACAAACACGTTTATAGATTTGGAGTGGGATGCATTAGTCAAATCAAATTAAATGGCCACATAGAAACCTTTGGCAACCCTTGGAAAAAGCGATTTGTACTACGGGTTTGCTAAGGTGTGCCATCTCTACAGAACACAAGGAAGGCTGGTAAAACAGTTAAACAGTGTTCTTACTATTAGCTATATATGTTAGCAATCTGATAAGTTGATATTCTCATATACTGGTTAATAATCAGTATCAGTTGATATTCAGTTTATCAGTTGATAATATAGAACACTGAGTTTAACCTACTTTCTGATGGACATAAAATCAAATTAAAAAAATTGCCTTTCTTGAAACACACAAAGATATTTAATTAAATGAATTTAAATACAGTTTCCTTAGCTGAAAGCTACTGATAAATCTTGAGCTAGTGTAAAATCAACTACGGTCGGTGGCAATCCTAAGGCTTTTTGTTTGTGGTGGTTGCATTATTATTATTATTATTATTATTATTATTATTATTATTATTATTATTATTTCCTAGCCTTTTGGCCAAAATGCTATACACATACACAAAAACTGATTGTTGGCAACTGATTGTTCCTTACACAGTGCTCACTTACTGATTCCTTTTTCATCTCAAATAAATGTACCAACTGCAATTGCATAATTTAAATTGCAATAATTTAATCAGAATAAATCACACAAATTATCATCAGAAACTACCACAAAACACACACAACAAAATTAAAGTAATACAGCATTTTAGTTTAAGACAATACTATAAAGAAGATTTCCTTAAGAAGATTGGACCAGATAAATCTGTTTAACTCTTCAGTGTGTTATAGCAAGAGGAATTTTAACTGAAAATGCTACAGGTATAGCAATTTAGATGTTGCATCTGTACCTGTTTCTTGAAGCTTTTAAATGGAAGATCTTCATTTAGTCACACAATTTTTCAGGCTAAACATATTTAAAAAAGAACAGACCACCTTCCAAACTAAATTAGAAACAGAGCAGAGCCTTTGTAATAATTAAAAGCATATACATCAAAGAAGGATTTGTCCTTCTTGTTTCTTAATAATGAAGAAAATGCATGAAAGCTAAAGAAAATGGGCTTTTGGACCTCTTTGGTATAGGGTACGATTATGGGATTTTATTTAGTCAGTCCTCCTATCGGCCCATATTTATGTTATGCTTCAATACTCTCCACGATACTGCCCTCTAAAAATGTTACTCATTTATGCATTTTCTTCTAGCCTCTTTTCATCAAGCAACAGGACAGCAATGGAGATGTATCATTATGCTGCAACTATGGTTAAAGAAACGTGAGCAATGCCTAAGCATTAAATTAGCAATCAGTCTGCCGGCTCTTGTCAAGAATGGTCCACCAGTTTCATTATCTAGACACTACTTCAATGGCTTGCAGCAGATGAGGGGTGAAAGGCATCTCGTTTCTCATGTGTGAATAAAAAAACCTCAGTAGCCCAGCAGGTGGATGGGGAGCAGGTCAAAAAGTAGCGCCAACGGAAACACTCCTCTCCGAGTACCCCCTCAAGTGAGCACTCATTCTTTGCCGGTTCGTCAAATATGCGTACAGGAATCATGTAATGGTGGCACCTCCCTGGGAGGGGCGGGGTAGGTTTCCTAACGGGGCCTGGCAACCTCCCACATACCTGTCCCAGGCCCCTCGCCGTCATTCCCAGCAGTGCTCAAGCCCCTCGCCCCTCCTGGCCGGCGGCACCCCGCTGCCGCGCCGCCGCGGACCCCCCGCCTGGCTCCAGGCCCGGCACTAAGGGCCGCGGCCTCCCGGCGGCCGCTGCCGGCGCCCAACGGCCGCGAGGCGCCTCTTGCCAGGCAGGGCCCGCCAGGCCACCCTGCGCGGGGGCCGACTCGGCGGGGCACTGAGGGCCGAGAGCCCCGGCTCGCCGTGAGCCCGGGATAGGCCCCGGCGCTTCGGGCGCGGCCGAGATCATCACCGTCCCTCCTCCCGCTGCGGAGGGAGGGCGGCAGCCGCCACCTTCGTCTTGGCGGCCGCGGTGAGCGATCTGACACACGCAGCTCCCCCGCCGCTTGCCACGGGCTCCCCGTTCCCACTAGAAAGGGGAATAAATACCCTCACGGTATGAAACACGCTCGGGGACGCGTACACGCGTGCACACCCCACCAAAAGAGTGTCTCGAATTGCAGATGTCTGAATACATCGCTGTGTCCTCACGGTGCGAGTTCGCGTAGCTCTACAGAGGGATTACAGGGTACCTCGGTTAAAGTTGTACTTTTTTTTTTTTTTTACATCATCTGTATAATTTAAGAGTTACAGAGCTATTATTATCTAACATCAGAATTAATCATAAACAAATAGTTGGTATGTAGTTATTATCACAGTGGTGTGTGAATAGTAGTGGGGGGTTTTTAAGTATGGCATGGTTTTCTTAGTTATATACAAAAAATATTTTCACTAAATTGCTTTCTTGCATTTTTAGGCGTTTTTTTTTCATTGATTGTTTTCATTTATCTATTGGGGTAATTTAAGAGTAAAAACAGAGCTTGAAGTGAAAAGTCCGTGTTTTAGCTTTGACAATGACAACAGGAAATAATTCCTCCTTTATGTCCTTGCTTTTTCCAGATGAATTTGCTGTATTTCACCCAAGTTAAGAAGTTTTTTGGGTGCCAGAAACAAATGTTTAGTCAAATATACTTTTCGTAAGGGAAAAAACCCCCTTCAGGTTAGCATATGTAGACGTTTGTCACTATGCCAGGTTAAGCTGAAAGACTATTGAAGGCATCAGTTTAAGTACACTGACCAAGTGCTTTCAGCAGTGAGAAACCATAACCCAAAACAATTTGATCTCACAAGACACTGCTCCCAAGAATGGATCCAAAAAACATTATCACTCCCTCCAGCACAGTGGAAGAAGCATAAAAAGTCTGAGGGCAGGCATATATTGTTGTGTATTACAACCATGAAAATACCAATTTACTGAACTATATAGAAGTACACTTCTTATGTATACTCAGTTTATACGCAAGGACCTAGTTGCTTGTAATCAGGCAACAGGCTAGTAAAACAGACATCTAAGGCTCTATTTGCCAGGTGTTTTGGGGTGACCCTTTCTTTTTCTTACAGATACGACTGGGGGGAGGAGGGGGAAGAACTACCTAGTTAAGTTTTTAAGAGTTTGAAAATTGGACAGAGAACCACAGGAGGTTAATAGCAGTGCGTTATCTATACACATATGTATTATTAATATTTTTTTTCTTAAAGCTCCTTCAGGATAGAAGAAAAAGAAAAAAAGCTAATAAAAATAATGACATTTATTTTGCAACCATTTCTATTTGAAGTTCCTATTCATAGTAAGGAATGGCTGAAATGGCAGCAAAATATCCACAGTGAATAGCAGTTACGGTTTGAGGTTGGTATTGAATTAGAATTCATATTCACATTTTATAATGTCAGAATTTTATCAGCAGTTCTCATAGTGATTACTGATGACAGAGTAGCACCCAGAAACTCAGAGTGATACTGGGAACCCATTTTAGTAGGATCTGTACAAACATATAATAAAAGAGAGTCCCTGCCCCAAGCTATTTGTAGTATAAATAGGCAAGATGGAATATGTGGAAAATGAAGTAAGATAAAATAAAAGGTAGAAGAAATTAAATAATTCCCAAAGGCTACACAACACAACTATTATGAAGCAGAAAACAGTCCCTGAATTCTGATCCACTGTATACCTAGACCTCTTGTGGCACAGATTTCATTAGATTATTATCCTACAGAAAGTTCTCTTTCAGAGGCTGGCTGCATTTGACTGAGAACCAAAACACAGAAGCTAAAGATTTACCTGGTCTATGCCTTCAGAATGTACAAAGCCTCACACAGGACAAAAGCTGTTTATCGCAGCCCAGGGCTGCGAAGGGAAGAGAAAGGCTGGTGGCAGGCATCAAAATTTGCATCATAGATAATAAGCAGCAAAGATTACTTACTTAGGGTTATGCTACTTCTGAATGTAATGATGACGTGTTACCTCCCCTGACAAAGGAGGTGTTTTCCTGTGTTTTTACCACTCATATTGGTACGTCATGTGCAAAACAAGTAACATTTCAGAGATAAAGGACTGATATCAAACATGGGCACCCATATTTTTTAGGTGACCCAACTAAATATATCATTATGCTCTGGATTTTAATCTAGTTTACACTTAAAACCATACTTAAAACTAAGTATACCTCATCCTTGTAGGCCCATTTTCTTACCAGTTCATTTTCTTTTCCTTTCCCTTAACTTACTGAGGGTAGGGGGTGTTCTGATTCTCTGTGATTTTCTTGTTCTCTTTTAAACTGTACATTTTTTTTTAATCTTGAAAACCTTTTGTTTTTCTCTCCCCCCGCCCCCCTTGTTCTCCTTAAACGTTTTTTAAGCATCAGAGCTGACTTTTCCCCACTTTTCCTCTTGCACAGTACTGCAGCTCATTGTATTTTGCTTTGGCAGGGTGGGTCAAATCTAGCTCACTCTATGCACATGGTTTATTTCAATTATGTTTGCTTTTCATTTCCACACTGTTGCCCGCTGTTACAAGGACCTCCTCATATTCTATTGTTAAAATGCTGTGGGGAGGTCTATCAACCATATCCCCATTGTGGCTGCAAGACTCTTTTAGAAGAAAACCTACTGGTAAGTGAGACTTCTGGTTTTTTCTATGTACTCAAGTGAACTCCTCTTGCTAAATACAGGCATTAAAGTCAGATAAGTTGCAACTTCTCATCCTGAAATGACCACCTGCTCTATTGATTTTTCCATCAGCCTAGTCAGTAAATGTTTTAGCTGCATATATTCTTTCTTACAGGGCATGTTATATTTTGGAGATGTCTTTTTTCACTGTCTTTGATTTTCTGTACTACCCACTCCAGCCTGAAACAGATTCATCAATGACATTGTCCTTACAAGGGTTGCTAATCATCTCTTTGTTTTAAACTCTTGCGGTTATTTTTTGCTTTCTGCTTTCTTTCCCTAAGCCTTCCCGGATCTCATTATTTCATTCTTAGTAATGTTTTGAAATCCCATTTCTTACATCAGTTTCACACTGTAAAAATCCCAGAACATGCATTGGTCTTTCTCACATGCTCTGACCATTTTCTGTTCTGACTCTGTACCACTCCTCCAGGCCATCCAATGTGCAACAGAGATGAAACTTTTTCTAACCTGTTTCAAAGGTAAGCCTCTCATCCGGTTCTGGAGTCTTTTCACTCACTCCTACTTTTTAGCATAAAATTCATACTTATTGAGCTCTACATACTTTATTTTTCTAATTTACATAATTAAGCATGTATAACAGGTACGACAGAAATCTGTGCATTCCAGCAGAATTAATGTTCTGCTGGGAAGTCCTTAGCAGGGAGTGATGGAGATACACACCAGAGCATTCCTGAGGATTTTGTTACCTTTGTCAGGATGGGCCTAAGCCCATGGTCATGTTCATAGATACAACATTTGAGCATTGTCAGAACTCTGCACAGATTTCAAATCAAATTTTAACAGAGTACTTGATCTTGCTATTTTTTAAGACATATTTTTATCTGCTATTGTATTTAATACCTGCTCCATATTCTCAGAATAGAGGTCTCCGTTAGATTTAACTATTCTATGTTGAAGATTATAGCCCTGAGAACATTTTAGCTAATTTTAATGTTCTATAGAATACTATTCTGGAGTATGAGACTGTCTGTCTGAAATGTTGCTGTCTTCTTACAGGAGTTTACAGCCTCCTTCATTTCCTATAGATTTGAGGGACACAGACAGATTTGTAGGTAGACGCATATACATATTTTAAATCACTGTTTGTGGGTAACCTTATTATACTGGATATGAAGCAGGAAAAAAAAGAGGCACTTGTCAGTTGAAAGAATACATATGATGGATTCAGTAGCTAATACTGAAGACAAAGTATATAGACACAAAAAAATAAGTCAGAGAACAGATAGATCTAAAAGAAACACCCTCTTGTCTATCAAAGAGGGGGGGGAAAATCCTAGAACAATAAACCCCACATATTCTACTGGGATGTGGGAAATGTTCTTTTTCAATAATAGATTTGGTATTCTATCAGTAGCAGAATCTATGATAACTTACAGTGAGAAAGACAGGTTTAGAACAATCTTTGTATATGCATATGCTGAGGTGCTGAGTTTTCTGAGAGTAGGGGGTTTTTTGTTTGCTTGGTTTTGTTTGTCGTTTTTTTTAAACTCTCTTTTGTGTGCTGACTAGAATACATCCAGGTTCAAAACAAAGCATACGGAACATATGCTTGGAAAAGACCAAACTGCAGAGGAAGTTTATTAAAAAAAAAAAATTAAAACATTAAGAATGAATTACTAGTAACTAATTATAATCACTGAAAATCATAAAAGGGGATTATACAAAAAACAAATACACACAGTATAGTTAAGAAACAGCTGCTTTATCTTTTTCTTAAAATGTTACACTGTTTATTCCAATAAAATACCCAGATTATGGTTTGGGTTGTTTTTTTTTTTTATAACAGTACAGCCATTAAGACTGGGATAAACCATAGCTATCCTGTAACATTTCTCATTTTGAAGGATTCTGAAATATATTACAAACATAATCCAATATAATGTGAAGACCTGAATCATCATGAAGACAGACACAGTTTAAAACAGAAAAAAGATATGGCATCCAAATGAAATTTCAGAGGCAGTTATTAAGGAGAAAGAAAAGAACAAAACTGGTTAGAATTTGTCCAAAACACTCAAGTTAACAGTGCTGCTCCTTTCAAGATGGTCAGTGTGTTTTAGTCATAAGCAATGTATCTGATTGGCCCAAAGGGACTAAAAAGATGGTTTGTTTCTGGTTGTCAGCATATTTTTACTGTGACAACATTTTTCTTACCAGCTATAATCAACTCAAGCAGCAACAGTCTCTCTGCTTCACAGCTCCAATAGCATGGTGCTCCTGTCTCCTTTCCCATCATGTTGCCATGGCTGTCAATGATTCAGTAGAACTCCAGAATCAGAACTGTCACAGAAACACAAATATAAAATCATATTGTCAAACTGCCAAAGATTTCACTGCGATGATATTTTCTTGTTAAAGCCAGTCTGGTTTTAAATGTCCTAATCAATGAAACATTTTCTACTTCCCATAGGGAAGCTACAGAAAAATGTTAGAAACATTCCCCATATGCAAATTTTTTTCTTTAGTACAGTCCTCCTGTACTGCCTCAGAGGGAGCTGTACTGGTTGAATCTCTAACTGCTATAACTAGCTAATTTTGTAGAGGTGCTGTGGGTTAGCCTGCAGCTAAGCACCACACAGTTGCTCGCTCACTCTCCTCCACATCCCAGCGGGTTGGAGGAGAGAATAGGAAGAGCAAAAGCAAGAAAACTCATGGGTTGAGATATAGGTAGTTTAATAAGCAAAGGAAAGACAAAAAAGACAGAAAAAACTGCCAAACCAAAGCAAGTTATGCAAAGGCAATCACTCACCACCTCCCAGCCAGTCTCTGAGCAATGGCTACCTTCCCCCTCCCAAAAAACCCCTCTGCTTCTTTTTATTGCTGAGCATGATGTTATATAGCATGGGATATCCCTTTGGTGAGCTTGGATCAGTTGTCCTGATCGTGTCCCCTCCCAACTTCTTGTGCATCCTCAAGGTACTCACTGGGCAGGCAGAGTTGGAAAAAGAGAAAGGCCTCCATGCTACACAAACTTTGTTCAGCAATGGCTAAACCATTGTGTTATCAACACTGTTTTAGCCACAATTGCAAAACACAGCACCATACTGGCTGCTGCGAAGAAAATTAACTCCATCTCAGTCAGACCCAGTACAAGAGGTCACCCAAACAAGTAGCCCCTCATCCTACCTTAAGCTAAAGAATTAAGTTAGAAATTTTGTAGCATGGGGATGCCAGGATAATCACTAAGTGCAGTCTTATTTAGTAAGATTTCAGGTGCACTGGTCAAGAACTCCAACAAAATGTTGGACAAACATGGAACTTGCTGTATGTATGTTTATTCTAGGTGTTTATTGCCCTGAGGAAATCCCAGGACAAGCTGGGACCATCAGAGTGCAGGGGAGAGTGTAATCTCTACACAACAGGGTGACAAAAAATTATCCAGCCCTATCTCACTGGAGAATTCTCTAGCAGCTTTAGGGCTGCTTTAAACCACAAGAGTAACACAAACTAGATTTAATGCAGCTACTAATAATGACTGAAATCTCCAAAGGATTTCAACTTTTCTGCATTTTGGAAAAGAAAAAGCTTTAGGCACCAAGAAGATATTTTAGCAGTACTTGTAAATCAATGTAGTCATTCTACGAGGACATTCAGAAGCTTTAGCCGTGACACCACAGGTAAATGTAACTGGTATTACAATCAATAGTTCAATGTGTAGGACACAACCATTTCAATTTTATAAGCCTGTACACTACAAGTATCTTTATATCAGTTCAGCATTTGACAGGAAGCAGTGTTCCAGTTTTAGTACCAATTCAGTGTTTATATAGGTTGCATTTACAGGGTACCATAGCCGTTGAATTCTGTACAAACTGAAGTTTATGTACTGAAGCAAATGTCTGGGAGAACTCCAGGGTATAAGTCTTAAGAATGTATAGCTGGGTTCTACAAACAGATAAAGAAAGAGCTGTGTGTCTGGCTGAGGTTAGGATATCTTGGGAAGAATACTGTGGCTTAATTTACTTATTGTTAAAAAATAGGGAGTCAAAAGTAATATCAAGATGAGACTCAATGTTTGGCATCAAACAATAAATCCATACAGAGATATGCCAGTTGTGATATTCATCATTGCAGTGCCTAACTTTCACACTCCTGAAACAAAACACAGAGTCTTTAGCCCCAGTTGGCAACTAAGCACGACACAGCCGCTCGCTCACTCCCCCCCCCAGGTCAGATGGGAGAGAGAATGGGAAGAGCAAAAGAAAACTCATGGGTTGAGATAAGAACAGTTTAATAATTGGGAAATATATATAAAAAAATAATAAATTGTAATGAAAAGGAAAACAACGAGAGAGAGAGAGAGGAACAAAACCCAGTATAAAAACAACCAAGTGAGGCAACTGCTCACCACCCGTCGACTGACACCCAGCCAGTCCCCGAGCATTGATTGTTGTTCCCTGGCCAACTCCCTCAACTCAGTTTATATACTGAGCAGGATGTCGTATGGTATGGAATAGCCCTTTGGCCAGTTTGGATCAACTATCTTGGCTGTGCCCCTTCCCAGCTTCTTGTGCACCTAGTAGAGCACAGGAAGCTGAAAAGTCCTTGACTAGTGTAAACATTACTTAGCAACGACTAAAACATCAGTGTGTTATCAACATTATTCTCATGCTAAATCTAAAACACAGCACTATACCAGCTACTAGGAAGAAAACTAACTCTATCCCAGCTGAAACCAGGACAAAGCTGAATACATAATTTTCCTGTATTGAATGGAAAATGCTAAGGCAGTAATCACATCATTAAGTCACTAAATTAGGCTTCTTATATATTGTCAACTGCAAGAGACGGGCTTCTCTGAAACACAGTAAAGAAAACAAGAAGAAAACTTTGGAGCTCCTAATCATTCTGTGAAGGAGTTAGCTCTCTGCAATGAGTGTGTCTGATTTACATTGACTAAGTTAAATTCCACAGTTAGGTGATGTAAACACCCTCACTGGATCATTTCAGACCAGGATTCACAACAGGACTACCCTAAATTAGCTAATGGGATGTCTATAAAAGGTTGTAGCTTAAATACTGCTGCTCTTGAGACATGATCCCCAGAACTTTGAGCATCTCTCTGTCAGAGAAGGATTCTGTGTTGACACCCTTGGCTGAAGTTAAGTGCCTAAATGTTTCTTCTTGAAAGCTGGGCAACAGTTATTTGAGGCAACAGCTTAGCTATTAGAGCACTCACTCGCAACACAGGAGAGTTCAGTTTAGAGTAATTGTCAACGTGAGGCAAAATTACATGTCTCATCTGTCAGAGAAGTGCCCTAATCAACTGGCTGTTGGCTGTTCTGGGGTACTTTTCTCGGTGAAGCTATACCACTTTGCAAAATGAGTTAAAAGAATTCATGGGTGCATGTCTCTCCTACTTAAAAATAATCTGTAAGGAAGAAATAGTATCTAGGCATGTCATTTAGTTCTCCCCATAATGTCAGCATCATACTGGATCTGGCTTCATATAAATACTATGAATAATGTCTTAAAGGCTGTGTGGATTCTCTTTTTGCATGTCTTTCACTGTGGACAGCCTTTCACGTGAGTGTTTTAGAAATGACTCCACATGCACGCTTTGGCATTCCTTTGCCTATGGTTGTATCAGCAGAACTAAATCCAACTCCCAGGCTTTGTGTTATGTGAATTAACTCATTTCTCCATTGCCCTTTTCTGGGGTGCGAAAGAATAGTTTTGCCTAATCATGCCAGTCAAAGCTGAGACACAGTCCATTCAGCTGGTAGTGACAACCCTCAGACAACAGGCCCGCACCTGCTCTGATTCTTAACTTAAAGGATAGCTCTGTTTCAGTGCTTTTTTTTTTCATAGCATTGCCTCAGAGAGCTGTAGCTTCAATGAAGTCATTGTTTCCATCATTAACTGCTTGAATAATTCATTACTTAGCAGAAAACATCCCTTTTTGCTTTCTGTTTATTCCATTGTTTGTACATTTCAAAATAAATAAGTCAATGAGTAATACAGTGACTATTTTGAAAAAGGCTTTGCTTACCCAAGAAAAAAATGTTTGGCACAACAAGTAGGGAACTAAGAGAAAAGAAATTTTGTCTTTTTGGTATTGTACACACAACTGGAAGTATGTGTTTCAAAGTAACTGCTTTGACTACAAATAAATGTAGCGACCAATAACAGTGAGCTGATTATTTAATGCATAATTATAATCATAATTAGTATGTAATTAATGTGTGAATAATAATGTCATAATTTCCTTATAAAAATAGATACAGAAATCTTCTAAGCTTGGGAAGCTGAAGATACAGATTAGTATCAGAACTAGAATTGTCACAAAGATAAACTGTGTTCCTAACTTGCAGTAGTAAACAGTAGGGGGGTAATAGAGGACATAATTCAGTTCAGCATCTGCTTCATCTGCTTCCCGTGAGTTATGAATCATACGCTATGGGAATCGTTCAGTATCTAACCAAGTATGTGTGGGGTATGTCCTAAATCCATCCTTAAATTATTCCAAGGTTTCCACATACTAGTCTGAAGTGACCTTTACTGCTTCATGGACTTTTGTTCCTTTTTGTTTTAAGCTTTTTTTGGTAATAGATTTAAATGATAGGAACTCAAATAGCTCAGTAATGCATCTGAAATTATGGATAATAGGATAATTGGCAAGATCAAGCTGCTGTTAAGGCATAAGACAAGATAAGATAAGATAATAAATCTTACTTTATACGGTAGTAAAATACACTGACAGTCTTTAATTATTTTCAATATGGAGCAGCTCTGGAACTTAATCAGTTAGTGTAGCTTCCTAAATCATTCTAGAAGCTTGTTAGCAACAGTTTTTGTAGGTTAAAGAGATACCAGAGCTACTTTTACTTGCCTCTCCAGAATAGGAAAAATGTGAAGTGATAAAGATTAAAGTATGATTTCTGTGAATAAAGCCAATGAAGAATGTGTAACATAGTAGTATCATGTATGCAGCATAGTAGTCAACCAATGGAAATGCAGAGTGAATAATGATGACTGACTAAAAGTAAGTTGAACCAATATGGCCAAATTCTAGTTAGTATGGTTGTATGCAAGGAGAGGACCCAAAGTGTATAAAGGCTACCTATAAACCTGTAGGAGGTTAATCTGCTGTTCTGAGGCTAAAAGTACTGAGGCTAAAATACAGGAATCAGAGTAAGATTCTGATTCTTGCTGAAGTCAGTAGGATTTTTACAGTTGATTTCAGAGGGCCCAGGATTTCATCCAATGCATTTGCAAGTATGTATGTGTATAAATAAATGTAAATATATTCACATAAGAGAACATGTAAGCTCTATGCAAGGTAATAAAGAGGATATTGTTAATACTAATATAGTAGCAGTCCTTGGGCAATGAAAACTAAGATTAACTATGGGAATGAGTTGAGAGAATTGGGGTCCAATACATTTTTGGAAAATTCATTTTAATGGGGTTCTCAAATTACTAATGCAAGTAAAAGTGCCAAACAGAGTTTTTAAGAGAGTTTCTGCATAAATTATGCTTGTTTGATATTCATAAAAATCTCTTTCTTTCCATACTTAAGCGGGAATGTCTCTTTTATAGACCCCTGGAGCATAAAACTACTGAAAGTGGGGGCAAAGTGAGCCAAAAATTGTTGAAAGATACTTTCAAGAGGGGTTTTGGTTTTAAGGCACTGAAAACTTCCATACCATTAATTGCACATAATGTGGAATTTTTCATTTTACAGTTTATAAATGTTTTTAGAAAGGACATCAAACTGTACAGCCTTTCCTGTGTTTTCAAGTCACATTTTCAAAGTGACCGAAGTAATTCAGACTCAAGGGGATGGATTATCTAATTTGCTATACCCACTTGGCACTATCCAAGACATTGTAGTAGACTATAATTTCATTTGGAGTTTGGAAAAACTGCATTATTCATGCATGACAGAGGAAATAACAGGTGTATTAAGATAATTTTGAAAAAACTCCTACAGCACTATTGACAAGAAAAAAATTAAAAAAAAGAGAAAAAGGACTTCAATAAATATTTGTAGAAGGGCAGGTATGTATGTATTTTAATAGACACATATATGTGCAAGTATGCAATCCTTTCAAAAACATTATTCTTAGCCTGGAATGTTATGAATTTCTAATGATTCCAAAAAATACCACTTTTTTAATAATTTCTTAACAATTTTTTTGCCTGTTTGCAGTCTATTGCAGAACACATATAATTGTTTCCTAAAAAGGAACTTTTACTGTCATGTCTCAAGTTTTAAATACCTCAGGACACAGGCTATTTCATTTTGCAAGTCTGTCCATGCTTTGTATAATGGACTCTCATAGCTGGGCCCCTGAGATCTATTGCAGTTGAAATTAAATATTAGTCAGAATAAGAACAAACTTGCTAACACGGTGATGCTAGCAATGCTATAAGGTCTGTGGTTAAAGTTATAATTATGGTAACCATTATTCAGATGAACTACAAAACCTAGGATCATCCTTACTGACAATCCCTTTCTACTAGTGCTCTTAAAAACCTATTGTAGTGAGACACACTATCACTGCTGCTGTATGATTCTGCCCTGGCACAATGTAATTTCATTTTTAACATGCTATTCCTACTTTTCTGAGAGCGCTTGCCAAACCGTGGAAGTACTGCATTAAAAATAAAATACTGTGTATGGAAGAGGAGAGACATGAGGTACTAGAAAGGGAAAAGAAAGAATTAGTAGAGTTTTGGCTGTCTACTGAACATTAAGAGACTAGCCTCTTTCTTCTTTTATTGCAACTTGCTTGGTAAAGCTGGTGAGAGTTTCCTATGAGCATGAGCATCCACCTCCACCCCTGGTCTCCTTTGGCACATCTACTCAAATATGAATTTCTTTCATGCAGGGACTGATACAGTCTTTGGACCATGCCTGGACACTTTGATGCCACTGCTTAAACAGGCTCCCAGGCCCTGCAGAGAAACAAATGCTGATGAGTAGTGGCACTGCTATCAGGACATGTCAACAGTGTATATCCAAGGTCTCATACAAGGAATAGGTTTTGAAAGATATTTGGTCAAGGAAAAATAGCCCAGTATGATTTCTCCATTGCCAGCAGCTTGTCACTGGCGCAGGGCCTTGGGACACACCCAGGCTTGGCTGGACCTGGGATGGTTTTAGCTGTGGTAAAAATTGCTTTCTAGGAAGCAGGCAAGTACCAGATAGCCTGTTTGTCCCTGAGCTTGGACAAAACCAACCTCAGTCATCGCTGCATAACAAACAGTATCCCTTTCTGTTCCCAATAGTTATTGGGGTCAGGGGAAAGTGTAACTTTAAATAATAGCTAGTGGGTTAGCACAGTCAAACTTCAGCTGAGAACTAACAGGGAAAAAAAAAAAAAAACAAACCCAAAACAAAACAGGAAGCAGGCCATTAAGATAACACATAAAGGGAAGCCTGTGGGGACCCAAGGCTGAGGAGGAAGATGTCAGCCAGGGACTGCTGGCGTCAGCTGAGAGGGAGCCGGGACAGGCTTCCAAGCCCTGGTCCCTCCCCGCAACGCCAGCCCGGCCCCAGCCCGACCACTCCAGCCCTGCTGTGTCGTTGCTGCTCCTGAACACACAAGTGGTACTAGGCAGCATTAATAACATGTTTGTTGTGTAAGTGGTACTAGTGTCCTAAAAGCCACTGACATAACAAAAAGGTGGCAGCAAACAGCATGGAGGAGCCTCCATGAGGCCAGCAAGAGTGGCAGGGGATGGCCCAGCTCTTCTTTCCCCAGGCACTGGGATCCTCCTTTGGCAACAGCTGCCCTCCTTACAGACTTTGAGGAGAATACGCTCCTTTCATTCACACTTACATGGAGATTTTTTGACATAGGAGAGGAGACCCCAGTGCAAACGGCAGAACAACCCCAGATGCAGCTGTTTCCTACACAATGATGTGTTTGGAACCAAAGGGTTGTGCAGGTGGAGGAAGTGTCAAAATTGCAAACAAAAGCTGTTTTCCTGCTGACTCTCTGCTCAAATTATTATGCTAAAGTTCTTGCTGCTCATTTTCTACTTAATTTCTGCATAAATAAAGGATACTCTGTACATATTCTCAAGAGTATTTTAGAGAAATTCAGCTTGATAATATTTAATGCAGTGGATTTCTAGGAGTGCCTCATTAGAAAGAGAAATACTAATTTTATATTGAAAATTAATTTACTTCTGTTTGACTTAAAACTCAGGGTAAATACAGTCTCAGATTTTTCTCTTGAGGCACGACAGAAGTTAAATTGTTACTGAACAAATTTGGTATGATCCAACTTACTGCCATCCCCTTATGGTAGCCCACAGTTTGAGTTATTAAATGATCAGGTAGTTTGCAATGATTAGCACCATCTCTTTTTTTTTTTTTCTTTCTTTACAACTGAAAGCTCATTTTCAGCCTTATTTTAGGAGGCCCAAGATGAAAACAGAACATAAAGAAAACTGAGAGAATTATTATAATTGCAGAAAACAGTAGACTTTCTCTTTATTAATTAGATAGTGACAAAAGGCAAGAGTAACAGGCAGGGGAAGCATTTTTAGTTAGGATGTAGTGATCTTCAGTTTCCTAGACATGGAAGTCTGATACCATTTCAGCCAAGCTAGCTTATCCCTCTACACTTGCAGTGCCTGCTCTTGAAAGCCACTGGTCTGCTGTAGGTCCAGTGGAGACAGATATGTCAGCTGCCCTCATGTCTTTGAAAGATCATGAGACACAGATCAAGCAAATTAACTCAATCTTTGGTTTTCATTCAGTGAAGAGAAGTGAATTGGAATTATTTAATTCCTCTTGAAGTATGTGGTGGAGCATGTGAGATCCTTAAGGAATGGAATTAAAATCAATATAGGAGAAAAAATTAATCATAACTGTATAAAAAGGTTATGTCATGTAGTTTACATTGGCACCTACATCTCTTATCTTAATCAGTAATGTTTGCCAGTATCAAAGTTATATAAGCTTTTAAAAGCCAAAAACTCACATCTCCCTCTTTTACAAATTGAAAACTATACAACAGTTTATTTTATAGTGCTAAATCCCATTCAACTTCATAAACTGTTTTAACCATTCTATATAGAGCTAGGTGTGGTATAGATTTTGATATTCATATTAACTTCTGAAGAAGTACTTCATTCTCTGCCACAGTTGCTGCTATCTCATCATTGTTGTAAACGTGTAAAGCCCTGTATTGCCAACGTACACCAAGTCATTACCTTTGCAAGTTGCACCACTAATTCCTTTCTGAAGTAATAAGCTGCAACTGCCTCCTGTAACAGGCTGCATGTGATATATAAAAACAACAACTAATCACACAAGTCTGAGCTCACAAAAGGCCTTCATTCATGGCAATTTTTGTCTTCAGGTTTCCTTAACCTACTCTTCCTTTTGTTTCAGTTCTCACGAGTTTTTATAGGCATTCAGATCACTTCTCTTTTCCTCACTGAAGTTCTGACTAAATTCAGAAACTGAAATTTCTAGTTACATTCAGGTGATGTTGGTTAATGTTTAGTAGATCCTGATCTCAAATTCAGAAGTAAAAATGGAATTATTCTAGATTCTATATTCTTGTCAATCAGCTTTTAAATATCTTGGCTCCACTCCCAAGAATACATTCCATATTTGCTTGAAAACACCTGCAACAGCATCTTGCATGGGGAAACCCATAACTTTTCCTCCTGGTCCTCTGACATGGGACCCAATTTAAACCTCCCCATGGGGCTCTCCCCACCCTGCCCACAGCCCAGACCCACATTTCAGCCCCATGGGGCTGTGAGCCCCTGCCCAGCTCCCAACACCCCTGCCTTCGGCACCACAGAGCTGAACCCACCCGCAGACCCACATCCTGGCTTTTCTTTTCAAAGTCATGCCTAGCAGAGTGCAATACTACCAAACTTGGACTGGAAAACCTCCCTCCCACTCTCCTTCCCTCCACAGGGACACTGCAATACCACCAGAATCCCACCTACCACAAGACCTCCTCTGTAGTACTGCAATGTCACCACACCCCTATCTGGGCTGCAGACAGGAGTCTGGGGACAACAGACCCATGATCCTTGAGCTTCCACGTGGTAGCCCTTAAGTCAAACACACAACTGCCTCACCACTGCAAGAACTGCAGTGATTGTTGCAAGGATAAAATAACATGTGCAGTGCAATTTAATAGGCAGGAACTACAGCCAAGTGGTGTAGGAAAGTTGCTACATATTGAACACAGCCTGAAAATGCATTTTATTGAGTACCTGTCAGGAACCCTGCTGGCTCACTCTTGCCTTGCAGTTCCACATGACACCTCTTCTTCCCTACTGGCTGCTGTCACAGAAGGAAGACACAGAACAGGCAAGCTCCAACTCCTCCGCCTAAAGGACAGAGGCATACCGACCACCCCCAGAAGGGAGCTCCCAACACCACTGCTGGCTGAACCCCTACCCAACACCTCCCCTGCCCCCAACAAAAACCCCCCACCTCAGCTTTTCTCACCCATCACTTGGCACAGCAGAGCTCTAGCTGGTGGTGCTGGAGATGGGCTCAGAGGTAGGCACCCTGGGCAAATGGAGCTGGGCACGCAAAGCAGCAGCCACAGAGGCCGCACCCCTGCTGACGGGGACCCGGGCCGCTGTCTGGACTCCAAAGTCCCTGGGACTCCAGAGCACTGGCTGGGCCCCAAGTTACAGGGCAGCCCTGGTCCCAAAGGCCAAGGGAATCTCCTTCTTTCTCTTCCATGTGGGTGCACCCTGACCTGCATCCCACTAACAGGACAGTCACCCCACACAAGCTGCCAGCAGAGTTCAAAGGCTCCCAGACCCTCAGCCTGATTACATGCAGGTCAACACCCAGGGAGCCAAAGAGCTCAACCTTCCCCCACAGCAACAGAAATGACTCTCAGCAGCCAGGCAGTGGGGAGCAGTAGGGTCAAAGGCCAGGGGGCTGGAACCCCAGCCCTGATGACAGGGAGGGCATGCCCAGCCTGGCCCCACACATCTCAGCCCCATGCCCCTGAAAGGCCAGGGCCAGAGATACCCACCTGATTACAGGGGGTCCCTCCAAGCACCTCCTGCCCAGCAAGGCAGCCCAGGGCAAGGACACGCACAGCCCTGCTTACAGGGCGCTCCCCCACTGCTTGCTTGGCACTCCCAGCAAGCCCCATGGAGGAGCAGGAGACTCCGGCCCACACCCCAGTTATGGGCTGGCCCTCCGGGCTGCAGCACACCACCTCCTCTCTCTTCAGGAGCCCTGGGAGCCACCTTGACCCCAGCTGCAGGAAGGTCACCCCAGCCAAAACCAGCATCAAAGGTGGGGCTGCACCCTCCCTCCAGCACAGCACTTCCTCAACCTGTACCCTCTAAAGGGCCAGGGAGGGCTCATTCCTGATGCCTGGCTAAAGCAGCCAACTGCAGCCCCTGCAGCCCTGCTTACAGGGAGGGCAGGCAGCTCCTGGGGACAGAGGGCTCCACAGCTCAGGGGACACACCCCAAATACCAGGCTGTCAGCCTGGCAGCTTGCCAGCAGGATGGGCAGCCACACAGGCAGGGACCCAGGCCCTGACTACAGGCAGGTCACCCTGCCCGCACTACCACCAAGCGGCTTTGCTCCATCCAAAGAAAGAAGGGGCAAGCCCAGACTCTCCCTCCACTCACCAGCTGAGAGGGGACCCCCTTGTTGCTGCACAGAGCCCTTGCTCTCCCAGGAAGTTCAAACTAAGCTGCAACAATTTAAGAGGCCTAAAGGACAAACTCACACTCATTCCAACAAGGACAAAGACAGGGACAAACATGACTTTCCAGAGGAGAAAGAGCTCTGTGCAGCCAGCCTCTGGGGACCAAGCCCTGGCCATGATCTGGAAAGGAGAGCCTCAGACCTGCCCCCATGGCAGCATGGAGGCCAGAGCACTCAACATGTCACGGGGCTTCACAGGTAGCCGAAGGCTGTGACACACCCCAACTACAGGGGATGACACTGTCCAGGCCGCCAGCAGGCAGAAAGATGCCACTGCTGTGGCTGGTGGAAGAGTGGGGCAGGCAAATGGCCCTCCCCTGCTTACAGGGTGGGCTTGGGTTCCAGAGAGGTCCATTTCCCCTTTGGGTGCAGAGACAGTGACTCTCAGTTTCCCTCCTTACAGGGCTATCACTCTCCCCAGGCAGCCAGAGGAGCAACACAGCAGAAGGCCAACACAAGCTAAGACCCAAACCCTGGTTACACGGAGGTTGCCCAGCCCGAAGCAAGCCAGGGCACCAAAGGTGCTGGTGGTGCTCTTCGGTAAGAAGAACCCCAGCCCAAGGCACCTTTGCCCAGGGCACCTTTGCACCCTTTGGTCCCTTTGCCCAAGGCAACTTTCTCTTGCCCTCTCCTCAGGCCTCCACTCCTCTTCTGGCTCACTTGTGCCATGAAGTTCCACACAATGCCTCTTCTCCACCTGCTGCTGCCAAAGGAGGAGGACACAGTTAGAACTGATAAGTGCCAACTCCTTACCGCTACACCCAGAAAGCACTGCCTCTTGGAGCACCACTGCATCAGTCAGGCCTGCATCTTCCCTGCAACAGGTTTCAAGTGTAATTTTCCATCCTGGCATCCTCAACTTTTTTCCCCCAGTGTCACCCTCACTCCCTACCCCTTAGTCCCTTGCCTGCACAAGAACCTCTTGCTCAACTCACCAGGAAGTTCTGGTGATTCTTTTCTGCCTTTCTCTGTAGATAATGTGTCCATGATTTTCTCTCGAACGTGGGCTTTAGAACTGTAAATTAAGTAAAATGCCATAGCTTTGTTAAATTAAATCAATCCCTACAAGGATTCATTTTTTTTCCTCCATTAAAATCCCACTCCATGACCCTCTGTTTATCCCTCCTGCACCTCAATGCCTGAAGCCAGAGCAACCTCACCAAGACAGCTTGTTCAGCATGGCCTCCTTCAAGCTTCATCCTTTCCGCCTGTAGCAACATCACTGCTAATGTATTCCCTAATGTACGTCAGATTTCACCTCAAAAACGCTCAAAGTAACCTCAACGCTACTCTCATCAGTGACAGCGCTCTCCCCCTGGTGCTTGCTCAGTCCCCTCAGTTACCTGCAACTTTCTCCTTCAAAACGCTGATTCCCCCCTTAAGAAACCTAAGCCTTTCTCTCCAAAATGCTTACCCTGTACCTCTGAGGTACCACATATATTCCTTAAAAACTGTCCCCTTTAAGTTACTTCACCTTTTCCCTCCAAAACACATCCTCTATCCCTATACAATACCTCAGACTTTTCCTAAAATCTGCTCACTTTCTCCCATTACCTCAGATTTCCTCCCCCCCCAAAGCTTACTTTGTCACCTCAAATACCTCAGATTTTCCCTCCAAAATGTCACCTCTGCTCCCTCTAAACTTCCTCAGCTTTTTCCTCAAAAAGCTCATTTTGTTCCAAGTTACCTCAGCTTTTCTCTCAATAAATGTTCCATTTTGTCACCTGCAAGTTATCCCAGCTTTTCCCAAAAGTCACCTGTCCCCTCTAAGTTACCTCAGCTTTTCCCTCAAAAAAGCTACTTTTGTCCCAAGTTGCCTCCGCTTTTCCCACAAAAGCGTCTTCTCTGTCCCCTCTAATTTACCTCATCCTCTCCCCCCAAAGTGTCCCCTATCCCAAGTTACCTTGGCTTTTCCCTCAAAAATGCTCATTTTATCATCTCCAAGTTACCTCAGCTTTTCCCCAAAAAACCATCACCTCTCTCCCCTCTAAAGTACCTCAGCTTTTCCCCCCAAAAATTCCCCTGAAAACCTGTGCTTTCCTCTGAGGTAACTGCCTAGTTCCTGCCCAGTATTCCCCCTCTGCGCCAGGGCGACTCCGGGGTTTATTACCGAAGCCCGCGAAGCGCACCCAAGCCGCAGCTGCTCACTTCAGCCCTGTGGCTCCTCCTCGCTTCACGGCGGAGCAGCTCCGCGGGCGCGAGCGCGGCTTTAAAGAAGCCGCCCACGAACGGCGGAAGCGCCGCGCGCCCCCACCTCAGAGCAGAAGGACTGCGCGAGCCGTCGGCGGTTGGCTGCGGGCACGCGCCCGGCTGCGGCTGTGCGATGTGGCGGCGCTGCCCGGGGAGAGCAGGGCACCGCCAGGCCCCTCCCTGACAGGTGGGGACACCCAAACCTTCCTCACTAATAATTGGGCACAGACAGCCACCCTCAGGGACACCCAACTATCCCCCCCAAGTGACAGACGGGGCACCCAAACCCCTCGCTTGCCAAACAAAGCACCCACAGCCCCCTTAAGTGATGTTAAGGGCCACACCTCAGTACCCTTAAGAAATACACAGGGCACCATCAGGCACCCCTCCAAGTGACACTCAGGGCACCATCAGGCACCCTTTGGTAAAACACAAAGCACCCCGAGGACCCCCCCAGTGACAGGTGGGACACTCTCCCCCCCCACCCCTCCCAGCGATGCTGAGGACACCCACAGACACTCCCTCCCCACACTGATATATGAAGCACCTACAGGCCCCTTCAGAGACAAACAGGGCACCCAAAAAGTCCCTCAATGACATTCAGGACACTCCCCCCCCACACACACACACTTGGCAAAACACAAAGCACCCTCAGGGCAGTCTATGGGCTCCTCTGAGCTCATTTTAAGACAAAATGCCCTCTCACTTCCTTTAATTTCCTTTTTTTTTTTTTTTTTACTCAAAATAAGCATTTGGTGCTCTGATGTGATTTCCCCAAGTTTTACCCACTTAAGGTGATTTTTACATAAACACACTAATTTTAATCTTTTCCATATTTGCGTTGCCACTTCCCAGACCAAGCACTCTGGCAGTATCACTCCTCTGCCAGCATCAGCTCCAAAGGCAGTGAGCTGTTTTGCATGGGAATGAGTGACTGGGAAAAGCTACAAAGGTGAAGGAAATAAGGCTGTTCCCTGCAGATTTTTAAGCCTTTATTTCATAGATTTTGCTGATTTTTCTAGCTGTATGGAAGCTGCCATTGTTAGTAGGAAAATGTACATTTTCCCTTAATCTGTGTCAGGCTACACCCCTATGGGTCATCCCGCAGCAGGGGTCCTACCTGCTCCCAGGCTACTGCTGCAGCATAGGGAAAACCACCAGAAACTAGACCCAGCAGCCCTGAGCCAGCACAGGCACTAGGGCTAAGCGATCTCCGCTTCCAAAACACATGCATGACCCTTTTATACCTCAGGGTTGGCTGCCAGGCATGCCCTTCAGCTTGCTTAGTAGCTACAGGAGAGGGAACTTCCTCTGAGCCTTGAGTCAGAGTGGGTTTTGAATATCTGGGTGGCAATAAGACCACCCACCCTCCACCATCCCCCTCTCGGCACAGCAGGCAGGAAACAGGATTGCACAGAGGCTTTGAAGACCCAACTGCCAGCAGTAGGCAAAGGGGAGAGCAGAATGATAATTGCAGCCTCACAAGTGAGGTGGTGAGCAATCCAGAGACCTCAGCTCCAGGTTGCATCTGGCCTACACAAAACCAAAGCAACTGCTACCACAGGTTTAACTATGCAAGCAGTATCTCAGTGTTCCAAAGCATCTCCTCCCACCAATCTACCCAGTCTCCTGCCCAGTACCTGCATCTGCCTGTTTCTCTCTGAAGCACTAATCCTGAGTACACTGAGGACCCTTCTAGCACCTCTCACCTCCTCCACACCACACCACAGCATAAGCAAATAACCCTCCATGTTTCCTGGGAAGCTACTTATAGGCATCCCAGCTGCCTTCCTGGGGTATCCAGGTGGGAGCCCTCATTGCAAGCACCTCAGGGGCAATTTGCACAGGTGCAGCCCAGCTTGATTTCATGAGGAAATCCATTGGCCCTTGCATGTATATCATTCTGGAGCTGAAGTCCAAACAAAATATTTTAGACCCTTTGCATGCAAAAGCATTGTCCCTGTAGTGTATATGATGAGGAAGTTATTGCTATTTTGCATGGTCTCCTTGGTGGTTTTAGAAACCCAACTTATGAAGAAGCCCCTCTTCTCTGCCCTTCCTGTGCAATAGTAGGAAAAAACCCTGGAAAAAAAGATTTATGTTCTCTTTTTCCTGCTCTGCTTCTCACACTTGTATCCTTCCTCTCCCTGAAGTCAGATTTGTATCTTTCATTCCTTTGAAATTCCTAGGTGGAAAGACCTGGTCCATCTGATTACCACAATATTCCCCTAGAGTGAGGAAGCTGAGCCCTCTGAAATATCCAAAGTCCTAAAATAAGTTTATAAATCATGAGATCATAAAATAAATACAAGAAATTGCTATTTAAGTTCACCTGCTGGCTTGGAAACCTTTTTAACAAACATGCTTTTCAGCTTTTTGTTGCAAGGGCCATGTCAGTCAAGACAGGTTCTCTGCTATGCGAGCAGCTGAGCATGTGTGATGAGCCAGTTGTAACATGACACGTATAATTTTACTCTTTCCACAGGACAGATTTTATTCATGTTGTGAATCTCTGATTTGAAGAGACTCAGATTTCAGCCAAAATGGATACTGGGCAAGATACTCTGACAGCAATGTTCAGCAGCAGGACCACCAGCTAGGCTAAGGGAAATAGCAGAGAAAATGTATTCCTCAAAATACATGTCACTGGAGTGACATGTGCCACTGTTACCCAGGGGAAACATGTCAGGTTTTGTGCAAGAGGGCATTTGCTTTCTTGCTTAATGTCAATATTTGCTTTCCTTTGGAAATGCCTGTTTAATGGTAAGTCTGGAGCTCAGCGGAGAGGTGAGGCCTCCAAGACCAGCTCTGTGAGCTCAGGCTAGGGAGGCTGGTCCTGGCACTAACGTTTTCTCTGCTTTCTCTGGGGAGACTCTCTCTAGGGGCTGGAGCAGCGAAGGGAAAGTGCCTGGACTCTGGGGTCCCCACACATACTTGCAGACAGACACTTGACTTCGACGGAATGCCAAAGCACCCAGTTCCTACTCCTGTACAGTTTTTCCTCACTCTCTCTCCCTCTGTGATAAATCACTGTCTACGGGACAGGTAGCTGCAGGGGGAGATGTAGTTTTTTATACCTTGTGAGCCATCAATCTCCTGAGCATTACCCATTTGCTGGCCACCATCTCCCACTTTGGGAAGAACAAGTTCCTCTCATATAGAAGAGGACAGAAATCCCCACACACCAATAGTATCAGTATAGTTCTTCCACTTGTCTAAATCTGATTTTTTACAAGTTTCATGGCGGGGGGGGGTGTTGCATTTTTTATATGTTTATATTCATTTGCGGCCACAGGCTCTCCTTTTCTGTTTTCTACTCCCCTGTGAAACAGGGTTCCTCTGAAGTAAATGTAAGGCTTAGCTTGTTTTAAAATTCAGTGTTGACTCTTTCCAATCAGCTATAACAAACCTAACTCATTCCATTTTATTCTTAACTTTCAAGATCATACTTTTTAAAATAGAAATTAGTTCAATATTGTATATTCACAATTTAAATCAGCTTTCCCCTGTGTATTGTGGTTTCTTTCTCACAGTTTTGCAGAATCTTCAGAGGCAGTATTTGCCTGGACACCAGTGTCCAAACGTTTGTATATGACTTCTAGTGATCTCCAAAGAAAGATCCATTCCTTTGTTTTTGCTTTTGCTGACAATCTACAGAGCATTTCTCTTGATCACTTTTCCCCCCACTTTTCTCTTGTAATATATCAGAATGAGTCACTTTTCCTTCTACTGCTCCTGATCATCAGGTCTTTCAAAGTAGGTGTATTTTTTGCAGTTGTTACAGTGCTTCCAAATGTGTGTCCTGCTTGCATTTGTGCAATGTTTCAGTATATCACAATCTATTTCTCTGAAGTTTTTTTGCACTTTGCTTTGCAGAGTATTTTGATTTAGTTACTTGTACCTTTTCTTCTCTTGTGGATCAGTATAAGCTCAGTAACACAGCGTCCAAGCATTTACTTTCTGACGTGGATGACTTAGCAGCCTTGTGTAGTCTGCTAGCTTTTCCCAAGTCTATACCTTCCAGGATTCTTTGTGGATTTGGATCTTTGAGTCAACAGCAGCATGATCTGTGATCATACCTTATTGTTCTATATTACATATTGTTGTGGTTTAGTCCCAGTTGGCAATTCAGTACCACACAGCTGCTCGCTCACTCTCCCCCCACAGTGGGATGGGGGAGAGAATCTGAAGAGAAAAAGTAAGAAAATTCGTGGGTTGAGATAAGAACAATTTAGTAATTGGTACAAAATAATAATAATAATAATAATAAATTGTAATGACAAGGAAGGAGATAAGAGCAGTTTAATATTCGGGGGGTGGGAGGGGGAGATAAATTGAAATGACAAGGAAAACAACAGGAGAGCGAGAGAGGAGCAGAACCCAGGAAAAAACAAGTGATACAACCACTCACCACCCGCCAACCAATGCCCAGCCTGTCCCCAAGCAGCGATCGCTACCCCCCGGCCAACTCCCCCCAGTTTATATACTGAGCAGGACATCGTATGGTATGGAATAGCCCTTCGGTCAGTTTGGATCAACTATCTTGGCTGTGCCCCCTCCCAGGTTCTTATGTACCTGGTAGAGCACAGGAGGCTGAAAAGTCCTTGACTAGTGTAAACATTACGTAGCAACAACTAAAACATCAGTGTGCTGTCAATATTATTCTCATACTAAAATCCAAAACACAGCACTATGCCAGCTACTAGACAGAAAATTAACTCTATCCCAGCTAAAACCAGGACAGTATCCACCCCTTATTCTATACCATCTACGTCATGCTCAGGTTCTACACTTCCTAAGACATTCCATGTATTCATCACCACCACTTTCCCTGTCTTTTGATATATACACACAGATATCATTCCCTTCGTCTATGCGCCATCCTTCTAAAATGTCCATTGAGCTCATTTAGTCCATGACTTTGGGCTCCATCTGTCATAATGGTCCTTCAGGGCAGGAGAGATGGTGTGTGGTGTTGGATTGTTGCATGCTGAAGCCAGTTCCAGTTCCATCAACGCTGCACTTTGCTTGGTTTCATCAAAGTTCATTCTTCATTAATCTGGGTGGTTCTCACTGAAATACCATTGATATGGTGTATAGCAATCATAAAAGTGATGACATACAGTATTATATAGCAATTAACATCATACCATTCAGTTCATTGGCTACTCTCACCCAACGTCAAATCCCCTTGAGGCACACAGCGGACTTCCCCATCCTCCAGCATTACCCACCAAGTGCACCCAGGTCCTTGAGCAAAAGCAATCCCATGAATGGGTTTGCCTTTGCCCGAGGCAGGAGGAACCCAGACTGTCTTCCCCAGCATAGTTTTTATGTGCACTACAGGGACTTTATCCCATTCTACAGTACGTAGAAGTTTTGATTGGCAGGGCCAGCTCGATTGATAGATCCCCTAGCATTGACTAACCAAGTGGCCCTTGCTAAATGCGTATCCCAACGTTTGAATGTCCCACCACCCATTGCTCTCAGCGTAGTTTTTAACAGTCCATTGTATCATTGGATTTTCCCAGAGGCTGGTGCATGATAGGGGATGTGATATACCCACTCGATGCCGTGCTCTTTGGCCCAGGTGTCTGTGAGGTTGTTTTGAAAATGAGTCCCGTTGTCTGACTCAGTTCTTTCTGGGGTGCCATGTCATAATAGGACTTGCTTTTCAAGGCCCAGGATAGTGTTCTGAGCGGTGGCATGGGGCACAGGATATGATTCCAGCCATCCGGTGGTTGCTTCCACCGTTATAAGCACATGGCGCTTGCCTTGGTGTGTTTATGGGAGTGTGATATAATTGATCTGCCAAGCCTCCCCATATTTATATTTCAGCCATTGTCCTCCATACCACAGAGGCTTTAACTGCTTGGGTTGTTTGATTGCAGCACGTTTCACATTCATGGATAACCTGTGCAATAGTGTCCATGGTCAAGTCCACCCCTCGATCACGAGCCCATCTATATGTTGCATCTCTTCCTTCATGGCCTGAGGTGTCATGGGCCCACTGAGCTATAAATAATTCACCCTTATGTTGCCAGTCCAGATCCACCTGAGCCACTTCAATCTTAGCAGCCTGATCCACCTGCTGGTTGTTTTGATGTTCCTCAGTGGCCTGACTCTTGGGTACGTGAGCATCTACGTCACATACTTTTGCAACCTGGTTCTCTACCCAGGCAGCAATATCTTGCCACAATGCTGCAGCCCAGATGGGTTTGCCTCTGCACTGCCAATTATTCTGCTTCCATTGCTGTAACCACCCCCACAGGGAATTTCCCACCATCCATGAATCAGTATAAGATAGAGCACTGGCCACTTTTCTTGTTCAGCAATGTCTAAAGCCAACTGGATGGCCTGTACTTCTGCAAATTGGCTCGATTCACCGTCTCTTTCAGCAGTTTCTACCACTTGTCGTACAGGACTCCATACAGCAGGTTTCCATCTCCGACGTTTTCCTACAATACGACAGGACCCATCAGTGAACAGGGCATATTGGTTCTCATTTTCTGGTAGTTTATTGTACAGTGTGGCCTCCTCAGCACGCGTCACCTCCTCCTCTGGCGATATTCTGAAATCTTTGCCTTCTGGCTAGTCCATAATTACTTCCAAGATTCCTGGGCGATTGGGGTTTCCTATTCAAGCCTGTTATGTGATCTGTGTCACCCACTTACTCCACGTAGCATCAGTTGCCTGATGTGTAGAGGGGACCCTCCCTTTGAACATCCAGCCCAGCACCGGCAGTTGGGGTGCCAAGAGGAGCTGTGCTTCAGCACCAACCACTTCTGAAGCAGCTCAAACCCCTTCATGTGCTGCCAGGATCTCTTTTTCAGTTGGAGTATAGCAGGCCTCGGATCCTCTGTATTCTCGACTCCAAAACCCTAGGGGTCGACCTCGAGTCTCCCCTGGTGCTTTCTGCCAGAGGCTCCAGGTAGGCCCCTTCTCCCCACCTATGGTGTAGAGCACATGTTTTACATCTTGCCCTGCCTGGACTCGGCCAAGGGCTACTGCATGAACTATCTCCCGTTTAATTTGTTCAAAGGCTTGTCGTTTCTCAGGGCCCTATTTGAAATCGTTCTTCTTCCAAGACACTTGATAGAGAGGGCTTACGATCATACTGTAATTTGGAATATGCATTCTCCAAAAACCCACAAATGCCTAAGAAAGCTTGTGTTTCTTTTTTGCTAGTTGGTGGAGCCACGGCTGTTATTTTGTTAATCACATCCATTGGGATCTGACGATGTCCATCTTGCCATTTTATTCCTAAAAACTGGATCTCCTGTGCAGGTCCCTTGACCTTACTTTGTTTTATGGCAAAATGGGCTTTCAGGAGGATCTGGACTATTTTCTTCCCTTTCTCAAAAAATTCTTCTGAATTTTTGAATATTTTGAATTATTGAAGTTCCAGCATGTCCTGCACGGCAGCACTCAGCAGTGGCATGACTTCATTCAGGCCACGATAGTCTACTGTTAGTTTCCACTCTCCATTAGACTTTTGCACTGGCCATATGGGACTGTTAAAAGGCGAATGAGTCTTACTGATCACTCCTTGGCTCTCCAGTCAACAAATTAGCTTATGGATGGGAATCAGGGAGTCTCGGTTGGTGCGATATTGCCACCGGTGCACTGTTGTGGTAGCAATTGGCACCTGTTGTTCCCTGACCCTCAGCAACCCCACAACAGAAGGTTCCTCTGAGAGACCGGGCAAGGTAGACAGCTGTTTAATTTCCTCTGTCTCCAAGGCAGCTGGGTATACCAGAAAGCCCATACCAAAAGCCCACCGGTACCCTTTTGGGTCCTTGAAATACCCTCTCCTGAGGTAGTCTATGCCAAGGATGCATGGAGCCTCTGGGCCAGTCACAATGGGGTGCATTTGCCACTCATTCCCAGCTAGGCTCACATTGGCCTCCAATACAGTTAGCTGTTGGGATCCCCCTGTCACTCCAGAAATACAGATGGGTTCTGCCCCTGGATAGCTTGATGGCATTAGGGTACACTGTGCACCGGTGTCTACTAAAGCCTTATACTCCTGTGGGTCTGATGGGCCAGGCCATCGAATCCACACAGTCCAGTAAAGTCGGTTGTCCCTTTCCTCCACGTGGCTGGAGGCAGGGCCCCTCTAGTCCTGGTCGTAGTATCCATTATGCACTTCCTGTACATACAAGTCAGGAGCTCCTTCCTTAAAATCAGGAGTAAGGTCAGCCCTTGTACTCTGGGGAACTGTCCTCTGTAAACCAGAGCAGCAATTTTCCTGGAAGAACCTCCTCTGGTGATTGTTTTTCCTTGCAACTCACGTACCTGTGCCTCTAGGGTCGAGCTAGGTTTTCCATCCCACTTCCTCATGTCCTTTCTGTAGTCACACAGGTAAAAGTATAGGGTGCTCCGTGGTGTGTACCCTCTCTATCCTGTCTCTTGAGCAGAGGAACCCTGACTCCTAATAGCTGAGATACTGGTCTGTACAGGTGGAAAGTAGGAGCTATCCTCTTCAAGTTGCTGGACCTTCGGGGACAGTTTCTCCACAGCCGAGACAAGGAAAGGAGAGTGACTTTCTTCCTATTCCTGGAGGTGGCTAGCCACTTCATCCACTGTTGGACCCTCTCCGTCTTTCCAGCTCAGTATTGCCAATGAGTTGGCACAGGACACTGGTGTGCTCCGTACCAACTTCTGCCACATGGGTCGTGTGCACTGGACTTCATCTGGATCTTTGGGTAACTGCTCATCATCCAGGTCACCATAAATCACCTCCAGCATGGCTAATTCCCTCAGGTACTGGATACCTTTCTCCATGGTGGTCCATTTCCCGGGGTGATAATTTATTCCCAGTGTGTTATCGATATCATTCTCATACTAAAATCCAAAGCACAGCACTATACCAGCTACTAGGAAGAAAATTAACTCTATCCCAGCCAAAGCCAGGACAATATCTGACTTATTAATTTAAGATCAGTCACAGTTTTTTTCTGAGGTCCTTTCCGAGTGTTTGTAGCTCCTTATGAAACCCTCCATCCTTCAGGAGTTTTACCTTTCATAGGTATTACATACTCTTCCAACTTCCTAATGATGGTTTTGCAGCTTTCCCTTTTATCCAGGTGTAGTTAGAAACCATTTAAGACATCTCTAGCTTCAAGTCTCACAATACTCAAGAAAATAGTTACTTTTTACAAGTCTCCTTCCCACTCAGTTGAGTTCCTTCCACACAGGTGTCAAGGTTTTGCTTAGATCTTTTCCACAAACTGAATGAATCACAGCTTTTTAGGGGCTTTCAGCTGGGTCTGTCTTCCTTCTTACTCCTTTATTTTCTTGCTGTGGTCTTCCCTCTTGGTCTTTATTTCTTTGGATCCTTATTTTTCTAAGAACAACTCCCAGTACTCTGTAGTTAGCAGTTCTTTAAAGAATGTGAACTTCAGCTGGGCTGATGGGAGAAAAGCTTGCTCCTTTGCATGACCCTCACTGTTACCCAGTCCAGTCGGACATCACTTCTTCCTGCTTCTAGAAGAGCAACTTATATAGGCTTATCCAATAGACAGTCCACTACAAGCAAAAGTATAAATTAACAAAAGGATAAAGTACTTCTCGGTTTATAGCAACTTGTACTTCAAAATGAAAGTTCATATTCAGAAAATATGGTCTAATTCAATGTAATCATCAAAGTCTTGGAATTATGTGCTGTCTACCTGTATGTTATAAAAAACAATAAGTACACACATGTAACTGTACCATTTACATTTAAAGATCCAATATTTTAAAGTAAATCCAGCTTCTCACAATCAAACTTCAACATCATTCAGGCTATTTCTGACATTAAGAAAATAAAATTGCTAGTAGACATGCATATATGAAAAAGATCTACACTGTGCTATATAAAAGAAAAACAAGAGGTCAGATCTACTTTTTCTTTTTTTAATGAGAGGATTTCAAAGTTTTCTGGGGCCTTGAAGCAGTTACTGCCTATACCATTGAGAAGCCACATTCTTTCTTGTTTCAGAGGTGTTAGATTCCCTTTCATAATCTAGCAAAGCCATAAGATAAAAAACCTTTAACGTTTGAATTTCCATTAACCATAAAACAAAGATTTATATAGAAACAATATAAACAAACAATTCCTCTTGAACACAGAACATATTTGACTTTTAAAGGGAGTGAAATTCTTAACATCCACAGAAGAAAAGAAAGGTGAATTAGGTCTGGCTGAGATGGAGTTCATTTTCCCCATAGCAGCCCTCATAGGGCTGTGCTTTGTAGTGGTAGCTAGAAAATGTGTTGATAACACACCAGTGTTTTGGCTACTGCTGAGCAGTGCTTGCACAGCATCAAGGCTGTCTCTCTTTCCTCCCTGCCACAAGAGAGTAGGCTGGTGGTGGGCAAGTGGTTGGGAGGGGACACAGCTGGGACAGCTGACCCAAACTGACCAAAGGGATATTCCATACCATATGATGTATGCTCAGCAATAACAGCTAAGAGGAAGGAGGAGGAGCGGCAGGGGGGCCATTCCTTACTACGATGTTTGTCTTCCAGAGCAACCGCTACGTGTACTGAAGCCCTACTGCCCAGGAAGTGGCTGGACATCGGCTGCTGATGGGAAGGAGAGAATAAATCGTTTGTTTTCCTTTGCTTCCGCTCACAGCCTTTGCTTTTGCTTTATTAAACTGCCTTTATCTTGACCCACGAGTTCTTTCCATCTTGTTTTCTGCCCACCTCTGTCCTGCTGAGGAGGGAAGTGATAGAGCGGCTTGGTGGGCACCTGGCATCCAGCCAAGGTCCACCCACCACAAAGGGTTTTTTTAAAAATTCATTTCTAGATGATTTTAAAAGAGGGCAGCTATTCTGGTAGCTTTAGAATGTTCAGGTAAGTCTCAGGCAAAGTGGACTGGTAAGGACAAGCAATGAGCAAAACTAAAATACATATTCACTTTGATGTAGTACTGGATGTCCACTCTACACAGAGTTAAGTAAGCTAGAACTGAGACCTGCGGCCAAAGGAGGCTGTGAGAAGGACTGAGGCTGTTCTGAGCACAAGGGAGCAGATAGGAATGAGATGGTTAGTCTGAGGAATTTTATTATGCTGTCCTTACAGCACAGTTTCAGTAAGCTGCATTAATAAGACCTGCAGATATACCTGCAGCAGTGACGGGAAAAAAAAAACAAACAGAAAGTATCATCAATGATGTAAGCTAAATAGAGCAAAGGTACTGTGGAAGATAGTTTGGGATCATACATGCAGTTAAATATCTCTGTTGTGATATAATTGTTAAAGGGTATCTTCACTTTGAATTTTCTTCCCTCTGATTACTTCACTTTGAAACTTTAATCTTCTATCAAAGGATGGCACATAAAGATATGAGTATCTGTAATTAATACTTTATATATATCTGATGTCAACTGCCGATGTCTGTTTTTCCAATTGTATATTCAAGATAGCAAATTTGTTTGGAACGTGGGTTACATGCTTTTATGATGTTCTTGTTTGTTTGCTTTGAAAATCTGGTTTATTCGAAAAAATTATATTTTAAAAAATTATAAAGAAAAATATTACATTAATATATGTGGCCACCTAATGTTTGGCAATCACAGTCCCATTAACTTCAAGATGGTCAGTTATGCATAATAATGTAAATTTTTAAGCATTTTCAGATTTGGGGCTTCTGCATAAAGTAAAGTTGCAATTAATATAGAAAATAAGGAAATCAGACTAAGCTGAAAAAAGTAGCTTTTCTGACTATTTTAAAGCAATTTTGACATTTCTTAGCTCTAAATTTTTGAGAAGCTCCAGCTCTAGTGAAATGTTCAAAACCCTACAACCACCTAGGCTTGAGAGGTACTTTAGTTTTGCAGGGTAAATGATGCTTTGAAACAGAGCTAACTAAACATATGTGCTCTTTTGTAACCACTGTGTAATGGGCAGTCTCATTTCCCTTTAAAGTATCTGTTTTGGCTGTATCTAGTGCAAAAATTGCATAGAGAGAAGGGCAGGGCAGGGCAGGGAAGGGAAGGGCAGGGAAGGGAAGGGAAGGGAAGGGAAGGTGAGTTGGCCAAACAAATAATTAAATATCAAGACACAAAAGCAGTTTTACATCATTTTATTATTTGCAAGTGGCTGAAACACAAAGACTTGCAGGACTGATAGATCTTTATGATGAGGTTATAATCTCTAGCAGGGCTGGGAAAGTTTGGGAAGAGCTGCTTGTAGAAAAAGTTCTCAATTTATGCATCTTTTCTCCAAGCTAATGGGCTCTTGTAGTGTATACATAAATTTTCATAATAGTTGTGAAACATATTTCATTCATTAAAATGTGAAAATGCAAACTGAAATTTATATTCTTTCCGTATTGGTACTGTTATGAAATAGTGATTTTCTTACTTGCAGTATTAGTCATAAAAATGAAATCTGATTAGAAGCCTTATACAGGAGTTTGGGATTTAGGTGCTCTTTTACACCTAGAAGGTTGTTTCATTACATAGCCCTGCCATGTACTGATTGATTTCATTGGGTGCAATGCCATTGATTTTAATAGATTTGAAACCAGACACTTATTGTTTTCTGTGAGTTCTAACTTTCATCACACCACAATGCAATTGCTTTCTCAGTTGATCACAATTTTCTAACACATATTTCCTTTTGCAGTTCCTAGTCTTGTTCCACGGTTTAAGGCTCATTTTGGTGTATTTTTGTTTTATAAAAATCTGAGAATTTAGTTATTTATTTATGGGATACAAAAGCTGACACAATTTTCTGTCTTGTTGCATTTTCATATTGTGCATAAAACAAAGCAGCTAGTGCTGTAAATTCCAAATTAAATTTTTGATATATTCACATAGACAAAGAAAAAATAAATTTCAGAAGAAGATAGGATCAATATCTTTGACATTGTGGAACTTTTCAATTCATGCCATATGCATTAGCTCTTGCATATATTTTTGCTGCAACCTGAAGATAAACAGTTTCAGTTACCACATATAAGAGCTTTACCTTTTTAATGCCTTTAATGGCTTAGACTTTCTAAGCTAAATCTGTTCATTTAAGGCTCTTTGTTGAGATAATTTTAATTAGGTGTATCTTCACTGTTGATCACTTACAGTGTTTTAAAGATACGTCATGATAAGAAAAGCTGAATGCCCAATCTGAGATAGAATTCAAAACATTACTGATTTTTCAGATGGATTCCTAAGCTTCAATATGCACTTTTGGTATGCCAAGATGAAAAACTGCTGTTGACAGTGCAGATTCCTCAATACAGAAAATTTAAAGAATCAAGTTAGAGCATTCAGCTGTGAATTTTCTTTAATCAGTTGCCTCTTCTGCTAAAGAGAAGTACAAACTTCTAGGTAGTCCTAGTGTCTGAGGTAAGGAATGTAAATGCATTTTGTAGGTATCTAGTGTTGTGGTTTATTTGTTGTATTGCTGTAATTGATCTTGACTGTAGTCTTCAGTGATTGCTGGTTAATTACATATCATTAGTAAATCAATAAATGACTTTGATTCTCATTTGGTTTAAACCACATAAACAGAGCAGTGTTTTCCCTGTGGCACCCCAGGATGCACAATTGTTGAATTAGTGTAGCTGCCTGTTCTGTTTAGTACTTTTTAATGGACCTGTTGTGCGTGAATTTGTCTTATATTTTTTAAACCTAATAGTACTATCTGCTTCTACTATTTCCTGTGGCAACCAGTTGCTAATCCAAAACTACTTACTGCTTTAAGAAAAACTTGCTGTTATCTGTTTTAAACCAATTGCTTAGTAGTTTTATTGAGATTTGGTAATAGTTCTGCACTCTCTTTTTCCATTGCACTCATGATTTTGTCAGCCTCAATCTCCCCTCAGCCTTCTCATTCATAGATTGAAGAGTCTGAACCTTTTCAATGTCTCCCTGTAAGGCAACTGCTCTGTTCCTTCCATTGTTTTTTAATTGCACTTCTGTACCTTCTCCAGCCCCACTCACTGTATTTCATTAAACACATGCCCAAAATACAGGTGAGTATAAAATAAAAGTTTCAGTTGAAAGGTACATTTCATGCTGCAATTTATGCAGTGAAACAACAGACATGGAAAGTATCTTTCACTTGTCTATGAGAAAAGCACTCATTCTCCTCTTGCTTGAGGTAATAAATGCTAAGTGAATACAGAGGAGAGAATGAGAGGGTTCAAGGGGAAAAAGAGGCCTTAACAGCTAGCTATGAATGGAAACTGAGAGGCATGCAGAGTGATAAAAGTCCCTAATCACAGTTTTTGAGTTAGCGTCCATAGCTGATTGGATAACTACAAAGGGAGGAAGAAAGAGGTATAAATTTTATATGCAGTCATTGTGTAAATAAATGTTCTCACCTTAATTTCTTACAAGTTTCATAACTGTGTTGTTTATTTTAGAAGTTGTCAATAGATAAGTTTATTTGTATTACGATAACCTATTGCAAACTGCATATAATTTCAAGAAGACTAGCTAACAACAGGTATCTTTGGGCATCTTGATCCTTAAAAATCAGGATTGTAGCATGTGCCCTGTGCTCCAACCAATTTTTCCAACATCTTGAAGGTGCAAGTCTGTGTATCAGTGAGCAGGCTTATTTAAAAACTTCAGACAAAGAATAAGCATGGAATGATGAGTAGCAACTCGGAAAGTTCTCTGGTATGAGACAAAGTAGTAAGGAAAATATTTCAGCTTCAAGAATCATGATAGAAAGTGTAAAAAAGCTCTTTTAAATAAGACTTCTGGATTGAAAGGAGCATTTTTGCTTAACGCGAAATTTATCCAGTCTGAGAAGAATAATCCAAATCACTGGAAGGTGTTTCTTCTTCTCATCATTGTAGTTTCTTGTAGATGGGGTAGTACTGGATGAGCAACAGTATCAAAACCAGGGATGAAAATGAATGCATTTCCCTTACCAGTGAACAACAAACAGAGCAAACATGTTTTGGACTGGAGCCTGACTGAGAGAATTTTGGGATGCTTACTGCTAAGAGTTGCTTCTGGAGATTACCTCTGTAGTAGACACTGCAATTACTTGATTACTGGATGGGAATTCCAAACGCAGTTCTCCAGCCACGACTTCTTTTATTTGGGTAGCCTATGGCATGTTGTAACATGAATAACATTCTTTTGTTGTAACATGAATAACAGGATTCCTAGGTGTTTTGTGCTCTCTTAATACACGAAGGCAATATTGAAGGTCATAGGCAGTGGCTTGCCTGTAGCTTTCAATTCCATACCTATTCGTGGTTTGAAAAAGCTGTGTTTTTTTCTTGGCTTTTCCTTGGCTTGTTTATTTATTTATTTGTGGAAACAATAAAGGCTATCTCAGCTGTTTAGGAAAACTTAAAAATGAGGGGTATAGTCTGCATACTGAAAGTTGCTGTGGCATTGAACTGAGTAGATGAAAGATGATTTCTGTAGCAATTTATTGTAAGACCTTGCCATCTCCATTTTGGCAGGTTGTCAGAAGTGGTTAGACGACGTTACAAGCCCAAACTCAATTACAGAAGGAAAGATGTAAAAAAGCAATTCTCTTTCCTTGGCCAATGCTGTTGACTTTCAGCCAAACATTCTTCCTTTCACCTTTACCTTAGAAGTATCACAGCCCCTCTCCTCGTCATCATCTTAACATTGCTTTTCTCTGGCAGAAGTCACTTCTTTTTTCTATTTGTCTGAGGATGTGTCACTAACTCTGCAACAAGTTTGTCATTTAGAAAATCTTCGAATATATAATTCTGCTGTATCTGAGATGGCAGGCACAGACTCTTTGGGCTTCTGAATAAAAGATAAAGAGCCTGAAATATTATTTAGGCTTGAGTTAAAGACCATGTTAAACAAAAAAAATAATTCTGATGAATCAAATACTTTTGAGGCCACAGTGGTCAAATTATTGATTTTTTTTCATATGTAGTGGATTTGCCTAATTAAATACAGGCTTAATTAAATATTGGGATATATTTTACTGTTTGGGACACATTGCTGGTCTAAGTTTTATAAAGGATTTGAGCTCAATTAAGCATAGAATGCCTGACATCTGATAATGCCCTTAAAATTCCTGAGCTTATTTAGATTTTACTGCTGGCAGCCTGACTTATAATGACTGCCAAAAGAAAATCTTAGTATCTTCTGAAATTGAGTAGCTGGTTTCAGAAAGTTCAGCATATTTTATCCTTAGAAAAGCTAACAAGGTTAAAAAGTAATAAAAAGAATAATATTGAATTATCTGGTCTCCTTTCATTAAACTGACTGATTTTATGCTAATGACTTAAAAGTCATCTTTCCTTACATAATTTGCTCCAATGCAGCTATAGTTTTAATTTCAGCTTTAATTAATATGATTACAAAATATGTGGGCATGTTAAAATGAATGTACTGAAAAATACTTAATCGATTCTGTTTCTTTTCTTCCCCCAAAAGAGAATTGTCATTTTACTAAGGTATATATTCTATCATGTTGATTATTTGTTGATTTTAAACTTGGCTGGATATTCTCTGAACAGTGATAGATCGACAGATTCAAAGACTTCTCTTTGCTAGTACATTTTTGTCAGTAAATATTCATATACTCTTCCTGATTTATTGAATGTCAATGGTTAGTATTCATTTCATCAAGCTCACTTTTTATGAAGGTATGTGCTGTGAAAATGTGTGTACTTTAGCTAAAAATACTTTGCACTTTTACGATGATTACAGTGATTTCTCTTGCAATGACATCAAACTGATTTACAAACATGAATTAAAGTTTACAAAACCTTTGTACAGCAGCTACGAATTGTTATACGTATCTTCAAAGAGAATACTCTGAAGGACAAAGATTGTAAGTGATTTGTCTAAGTTCAAACAGGGTATCGATACAAATGACAGTCAAATCCTCATCCTAGCTTAATTAGTAGATCACAGTCCTTGAGTTCTCTTTAACAGTATGAAATACAATTCTGTTCTGAAAAGTGACTCCATAAAAACAAGTGCCATATTTATGAATCATTGCTTCTATGAATATTCCTGAAAAAATTTTGCTGTATTAAGAATTCATTTGCTGGCATTGCAAATAACATGTACAAAGCTGTCTCAAATGAAAGATGCAAAATGACCCTTCTTCACAATTAATAACATGGTTAGCAATGCTTTTTTAAAGAGGACCATCTAAATGGGATGCCGTGTAATGCAGGTCCAGGCACTTACTGCTGGGCAGAGCTTTCAAGCAATTTTGCTAGGTCAACTGAAACATACTATATCAAATTCAAGAGACAATAGTATATAATAACCAAAATCTGTAAAAAAAAAAAAGTGTGTCCTCTTAAAGCCAAAGATTAACTGCACCTGTTATTAAAGCAAATAGCCAGTGTGCCCTTCACAGGAGCTCATCTGTCAAACTCCTTAAAATCTAATCGTTCCTCTAGTCCTTACAAATTCAATCCATTAGCCAGAGGAAATGTGTCTGTGCTCACTGCTGGATCTTTTTGAAGAGATGAGCTAGTTTGATCCCTGTGAGACTTTCAAGGAAGAGACTTCAGAAAGGAGGAAGTTTACCAGCTGCTAAGTTTTTATTGCTACAGGAGAGGAAAGATGGGCATTTTACTGTTAGCCCACCTATTTATTCATGTTGTGTTATGTAGGTGTGTTATGAACAGGTCTTGCTTTATGCTGTCAGTCTGTCTTCCTTTGCAGCAATACAGAATGCAAGGCCTAAAACTGTCCTCTCTTGGGGTAGAAGAATTTGCCAGAACATTCTTCCATGAACCTGGAGCCTGGCTAAGTTGTAGGGAGTCTTTGAAATCTTATTTTTTGAAAAATCCTTTTAATTATGAAAAATAAATGCACAAAATTACATATCTTTGAACCCATTAGCACTGACAAATCTCTTTTTTTAAAAAACAAAATCTCTATTCCAGACAGAATTTTTACCACAAAAGATAATAATGCTAGAGACCCCATGAAATAGAGTGCAGTTCCTCCTAATCGTTATCAGTATTATGTCAATATGTGAAGCTGTAAGCTCAAATCTGGAAAGGGATAATTAGTTCCTTATTATTATATAATTTCTTATCAGTGATTATCCATGCTTCCCTTTAACATTTTTTCTTGTTTTGATTGGCAATGGAAATATGATAGCAGATGAATATTACTTTATTTACATAAATCCGCTGAATGAATACAGTGCCTGAGTATATTTAGTCATGCTAGGAAACCCCTCCATTTTTCTTATGAAGAATAATGGCTTTTGCTTGTTATTCACATTTCGCATTGTTTCCTGGCTCACATCTGCCTATGATTAAGCATTGTAAATACAGCAGCATCTCCTGTACTCAGTAAAAGATCAATTAAGTCTTTTTTTAATGTAGTTGTAAACAATTTGAAAACAGTATAAACATTGTTCTGCATATATGTGAAAAAAGCTCCACAGTAGTGTGGACCAATCCTCAAGAAATTAGAAGAAAAACCAAAGTGCAATGCCCCTTCCTTAAAGAAAACCCAACCAGCAACAAACCCCCCCCCAAAAAGCTATCCATCCAACCATGAAATAGGATGCATACCTCTGTACTGAGTAATATGCCACTGTTGCCCTATGTATGGACACTTCATAAATAAGCTTTTCACAGAACTGGTTAAGCAACAGGGTTGAAGGAAAAACATGAGTTGCAACATGAGAAATTCCAATTAGATATAATGAAAAACTGTTCCACTCTGAAGGTGGTCAATCACTGGCACGGGGACCCAGAGAGTTTGCGGAGTCTCCATGCTTGAAGTTGTTGAGAACTGATTGGACATAGCCCTGAGCAACCTGCTGTATTTGGCCCAGCTTTGAGCAAGGGCCTGAGCTAAAAGATCTCCAGAGGTCCCTTCCAACCTCACAGTTCTGTGATTGTGTGATTCTATTTACATATGTGGGCATACTTATTGTTCTGTGTTTAGGGCACCTGTGTCCTTGGGTCATTTTTTAGTCTCTGAAAAAAAAACAATCAGGCACCTAGGCTGGACAATTCCTCTTCTGCTTAATTCTGTGGGCCTCTGATCTGAAGATGAAGAAAGCTAAATGTTATCAAAAATGTCCAGCTCCTTTTACTAAAAGCCAAAGAAACTTACCCATGACTACTGTCTTGAAAGACACATTGTAATAAAGATGTAAAGTCATCCACATGCCTTGAATTGTATGTTTTAATAACATAAAAGGAACAGGGAGGGAATTAGAGTAAAACATGATAATGAAGTTTTCCTTGTGTTAGCAATAATGAATATATTTGTTCTCATTATCAGTATGTACTTGGAAGAAGATGAGCCTACCTGATAGATAAACCACTGCGGTATGTTTTCAAGAGCTAACTTTGCCTGCTAATGAAAATGTAATGTCATCATTAATGGAGATATTTACAAAATCCAGATTTTGATATTTAAACTGAAAGTATAGGCCCTACATACTGTAGATTCTAGGTAGCCCCATTACTTGGCTACCTAGAATCTTACAAAATGGGCAATTACAAAATTAAAATAGGAGGAGAAGGAAGAGCTGCTTTAGAGCTTACTGAGGAGAAGAATTGGAAGAGGGGTAGATTGGTGTTGATCACACCTGAAACATATGATTTTCTGAAGTTTAAGCAGACCTCTGAGTAACTATATAAAACTTTGGGTCTAGCCTAGTAAACTACTCTGGGATTATAAATTACTATCATCTTCTGATTTCAATTTGGCCTTTTGATACGTTATTTGAGCAGACTCAAGAGCTAGAATTCTCTCTGAGAAACATTGTCCTGATCATCTCTCTGTTGATAGCTGGAAAGAGCAGTTGAGTTCAATAAGGAAAAGTAACTGAAGTAATTTCTTACTATCTTGAGAGGTCAGGAAAGTGGTATTACAATTGTCTTCCTTTTGCCTCAGGATAAGAAAATGACCAAGCAACAGTTTATTCTTCTGGATCTGCAGAGGAGAAGCATGAAATGTTGGTACCAGGATGTACCAACTGTCATCAACATCCTCAGTTGTGTATTTGTTTGTTTGTTTTTGCCAGGGATCCCATGCTGATGATACCTGAACAGTATTTCAACATTTGTGTGCTCTTAAAAAAATAATTGGGGGCAGCTGTGTATGTATTTGTCTCTTCTTTCCATACCAAGAGTCTTAATTACCTTTTTTGGACCTAATGTGAGGTTTATCAATGACTAGGTTTTAAACCTATATGAACAGATACAAACAGGTAAAACAACAGCATACACAACAATGACACCAGAGAACTGGGGCATTAGTTATATGCAAATACTGTAAGCTTTAAATTCCTCTGAGCTTCATTCCCAATACACCCAAATTTTTGAAATGTCATCTTTTTTTAGGTTATAAATCATATTTCTTATTAGTTTACAGGCAACTCTACATAATGTCTAATTAGCTCCCTTCCCTCTTGCATTTGCCTACTATCCTTGCATGGCAGAAGAGTCACAGGATGACTAAACCATGTTTCAGAATACCAATTCCATTTAAGTGCACACTTAAAAAAAAGAAAAAGCAGACTAAATTCAGCCTTGCACTGGGGCATAATTCTTTTGTGAGCAGAGGACTTTGCTTTACAGAAATAGCAGTAAAAATAATTGGATGTTGGACAGCTTACAATGTTCATATAAATATATTAAAAGAAATATTTGTCACTTGTGAACTTTTACATCTTCTAAGATAGAAGCATGGTATAAGTCATGTTCAATGCATTCAGAAGTATGTCTTTATTCTTTGTCAGACTGACATCTCTTGCATTCAACTCATCCTTTTCTCAAAGTCCCAGTACAAAACAGCATGTATCAGATGGCCCTCAGATAAAGATAAGAAACCATCTCACACCACAGGATACAGAAGGGAAGTTTAACTGTTTAATGTATTACTTTTTTTTTTATTCTTGAACAGAACAAGACTTTCCATTTTTTACACATTGATTTTATAGACTGTGAATGAATAGCTTCTTTTAATGGCATTTCCCATGAGTTGCAGCCTACATTTTCAAAAATGAGAAGTAATTTGGGGTTCTTTTGTTTCTGGAAGCCTAATTTTGAGGTATCTCTGAAAGAGCCTGATTTTCAAAAAAAGGATTTAGCATTTCCCTATTAAAAATCAGAATGTTTTAAAGAGTATCCAGAAGGACAGGGTAGTTCCAGGTCAATTTTTAAAATTGTAAAGGTGAGGTGCTTAAGAACAATCAGTCCTCACTCATGATGTCAAAACCAAGATAGTTGTCTGGCACTATAAACATAAAAATGAGAAATCCTTACTACACTAGAAATAATGTGAAGACCAACAGGAGAAGTGGTTGCAGGACAAGAGGGAAAGTCCATCTGTTAAAAATATTATTTAATAATAATTAATTATTATATGTTCTCTTGTTTTCAAGAAGCATATAAAATAAATCTGCAATGACTTATTTTAATTCCTCACCAATGGAAAACATTATATATTCATTTGAAAATGTAAAATTTGCATCCCACCCATCTTGCTTTTTCATATTTCTGCCTGCCAGCATGATATTTGAATACCTTCTCCAAAATAAATAACTTTAAAGTCCATTTTAAGATTCCTCTTCTCTGGAAACACACTGGGTGGGAATCATGTTTCTGTAATTTTCTGCCAGCTGTTTTGAGAATGAGGAAGGGTCATCATATGGAGCAGCATTCAGGTAATGAAAAGTGCAAAGGCAAAGGTCTTGCACCACTCAACTAGAGTTTTTACTTTGTGTAAATGCACAAATAAATATATATAATTATTTTAATGCAATGCATTTTTAAAAAGTATAAGCAACACAAGAAAATCCCAAAGAATTGCTTAGCTACATTGTGGCACCCGATGTACAAAAGTGCTTCCACAAAAATGTGGAAATTTTTTTCTGAAAATCATAGAATCACAGAATCATATAATGGTTTGGGTTGGAAGGGACCTTTAAAGGTCACCTAGTCCAACCCCCCTGCAATGAGCAGGGACATCTTCAACTAGATCAGGTTGCTCAGAGCCCCATCCAACCTGACCTTGACTGTTTCCAGGGATGGGGCATCTACCACCTCTCTGGGCAACCTGTTCCAGTGTTTCACCACCCTCATTGTAAAAAATTTCTTCCTTATATCTGGTCTGAATCTACCCTCTTTTAGTGTAAAACCATTATGCCTTGTCCTATTGCTACAGGCCCTACTAAAAAGACTGTCCCCATCTTTCTCATAAGCCCCCTTTAAGTACTGGAAGGCTGCTATAAGGTCTCCCCAGAGCCTTCTCTTCTCCAGGCTGAACAACCCCAACTCTCTCAGCCTGTCCTCATAGCAGAGGTGTTCCATCCCTCTGATCATTTTTGTGGCCCTCCTCTGGACCCATTCCAACAGCTCCATGTCCTTGTTGTGCTGAGGGCTCCAGAGCTGGATGCAGTACTCCAGGTGGGGTCTTACCAGCGTGGAGTAGAGGGGCAGAATCACCTCCCTTGACCTGCTGGCCACGCTTCTTTTGATGCAGCCCAGGATACGGTTGGCCTTCTGGGCTGTGAGCACACATTGTCGGCTCATGTTCAGTTTTTCATCCATCAGTACCGCCAAGTGCTTCTCCGCAGGAAAATCTTGGAAGTGGAGGTTAAAGCAACATTATTTGTCCAGAACACTTGCATTATTAGTGAGAACAGAATCTGGCCCAAGAAAGGAAATAAGGAAGATGTAATTTTAGCTCCTCAGTACTATCTGAATAGGCCTGTCAGAATATGACAGTGTCTGCTAGGGATTAATAAGTATAAATTGCTTATCCAAACAGAGGAAATTATAAGAAAGCTTTTAAAGATTACTGTAAAGATTTTTACATTTCAGAGGAAATCAGCTGATGCTATAACAGTAGAGTACATTAAGGGACTTGAGAAGTAAAATGACAGATAGAACAACCAAGTAATTCTGAACAGGGATAGGGTATTTGGTTGTTCTAATAGTGTTTAATTTCACATTAAATCACCATTAATGTTTGATGAATGCTATATGCCAAACTGATATGAAATTCAGGAGAGGTGGTGGGGTGGGAAAAACTCAGATGAACTGAGAAATAAGAGTATGTCCTTCTCTGGAACTAGACATATTTAGAGTCAGTCATGCTAGCAAGATTTACGTCACCTGAACATCTGGCTCATCAAGTAAGGTTATTCAGTTTCTTCCCTAAAAAGACAGAAAATACGCACAATGATTCTTCAGGAAATTTCTTAATTTAATTATAAATGAGCAAGCTAAAAGAAAAAATGTTTCCTTTACACCTGACACAGGAGCATCGTGACCTTGCTTTGATCAAGAGTTGAGTAAATGAACATAATTATATGTGAATGACAGGACAATGAAAACAAAAAATGAGTGTGATGAGCCTTGGTACAGATCAAGAAGTGACAGAACAATACCTGAAACTGCTGGAAAGGTACACTATTATAATGATTTGATTGTATGTGATCTGGCTGTTTAACCCCACTAGTAACAAAGATTGGGGCAAATGTTGTTACATGGGCATCTGCTTCAAGAAGCAGAGTGCTCAAGATGGAAAAGTTACATGTTGGTGGTGAGCTGCTGCCCTGAACCAGACTTTGAGACCACCCCGAGTGAATGTTGTGTTCTCGTGGCTGAACTATGCTGGTCACTGCAACGATAACTGGGGCAGGTCTCAGTTAATTGTACGTGTGCGCACGAGGGTAAGCTTTTCCTGACACTGTCTCTCTCTTATTTGGTCTGCTCAGTAAGTTGAACTTAACAGTATCATGTTTCTGGTGTTCCTTTCCCCCCCCCGTGACAACTTATTATAATGGGCACTTAGTAGGTGTCAAATAACAGCAGAGAAGAGCTCAGGCTGTAGGGATGGATGCTTCCAATATACTTTTTATTTCTCTTCTCTGATTTCACACTCCTTGCTGCTGGTCTGCTAGACTATTTGACCCTGATGGTGTTTTTGACGTTATATAAAGTCAAGCCTTGAAAGTGCTATTGTTAGAGTATGGACATAACGCCATATAACCAGTCAGAAAACTGTGTTTGCCATGTTTCCATTCCTACTGAGTGCTAAGAACATTGTACAAAGTGAGAAGCACCCTCAACTTCCAATGAATTTAGCAAAATCAAGAGCACTCAATGCCTCTGAGGAGGTGCTCAGAGTCTTTAACAGAGTTCTCAATAAAAGATTTTACTGATAAAAGTATTATTTGCTACTTATTGTACTCATGATGCATCTTTGGCATAACCATATGCTAAACAAATAGTTGGTTTAATGAAATGTATATTAAGAAACAGGGTCAGAATATGATGTTATGATACCAGATATAATAGGTGTAATGGATGCTTAAAGTACTTTGCAGAAATGTAGATCCTGTTCTTGGGAAATAGTGACATTTAGATTTATTATTGACTTTCTAAAACATAGAGGTAATATAGACACACATGGTACACATCAGTAGCTATGTTTTGTGCTGTAAAGATAGGTTATCCTTTGGGAGCTGCATATTCCCAAAAAGATTCTGGGTTGTCCCATGGATATGTCATATGTGGAAGAAACATATCTACTACATTGCTTCTATGCTGACTCTTTTTCCTCTCTTTTTTAGGACTTTTTTCAGTACCTGAAAACCAAAAACATCTCAAGATTTTATAATCATTAAACATTACACTACTTAAAAAGGAAGAAAAAAAGGGATTTGAGGGTTTGCATTTGTATTTCCCTTAGCTTTCTTGTCCTTTAGGGTACATTTTCAGAGAAATTTCGAAGCTTTTTTCCATGACTCGAAGAATTACAAGCATAATTTTTAATATGCAAACTGAGATTTTCATGTGGGCTTTGAATTCTTGCCTCAGGATCTTCCAGAAAAACAGCAGCTATCATGAGATTTATGTTTAACATCTTACCAACTGACATACCTACACTTCTAAGGACATGTCCATTGCATACAGTAGACTAGACAGGATAACTCTGAAGCTGGCAAGAAACATGCTAGTGCTGGAACCACAGACAATATAACTGATGACATTTTTGTACTTGTCTGACTTCCTGTCAGCACACCTACTGATTCTGAGGCTAGAAATGGTACTGCACCAAACTGCACCTGCTCAAATCTCTCTGTGCACAGTGACATATGGGTAAACTTAGCCATGAAAAAATTATGTACTAAACTATAATCTATTACCATAGAATAGATATCTAAGAAAAAAAATCACTTTCCTCATAGCTTGGTGGAAGCTATTATTTAAGCTCCCATTTCCTATCTCTGAAAGTCTTTTCATCTTGAAGATCTGGAAGCATATATTCAAAATAGATTTTTGCCTCTTCTGACAATTTTTTTTTTAAGAAGCCAGATAACTGTCTTTGGTGGAATGATTTCAGTTGCTTGGTGAACTGCCTCTTGGGTATTGAAGTATGAAAAAAATGAGTAATTGATATTATTTCTAAGAATTTTAAAAATACGACACCTTAACCAGAGGATATTCAGTTTTCTCCTACTGGGCTTCCTATTATTTCAAGCTAGGTTAAGTAATAAAGATTTTCACTGGTAAACTAAAACCTTGCAAAGCTTTTTTTTTTTTTTTTTTTTTTAAATGGAATGATTCTGTTACTGTTTAACAACCTTAACTAAGTCTGGTATTATAATCTTATAGTGCTCCTGCTCAAATAAGATGTTTATCTCATTGTTTTTTATGCAAAACATAAAACTTAGAAATAACCATGTCCTGGATGACCAGCCTTGGACTTAGAAGAAAAGCTTCAGATAATGATGAATTGATTTAAATTAGTGAAATATTGAAAATAAGGAAATAGGATTTCTGATTATTTCCTCTTTAGCTTTGGAACCTCCAGATCACCAGGAGTTATGGGGTCTGGGGCTTTTATTTCGTTGCCCTTAATATGTGGCTTAGAATACTGTCTATGCAGTGTTTTGCAAAAAAACCCACAGGCTTGCTCTGACTGTAGTCTAGGTTGAAAGGTACTTCCATGAAAAGTAGTTAGCACAGCAGCAAGCAGAAACTAACAAATGTAAATGAGAGGCAGGCTTAATACTGCTACCTTGGGTTCAGTGCGTCATGAACTATACTGTACAGTTTACAGCTAATCCTGTGTATATAGACCGATCAAGCTAAAATCTGCTTGCCAAATACAATGCAAGCAATACTGAAATAGTCTTTTGTAAGTAAAAGATGCAGTTCACATTGTATTTATGTAATGTTGCTGCTTAGAGGGAGGGAGCAAAAGTTAATGAAAATTTTAAATCTTGTGTCTGGTTTGTAGGGAATACTAGTGTTAACAAGGTTGTGGTTTAGCCCCAGTCGGCAACTAAGCCCCACACAGCTGCTCGCTCACCCTCCCCCCCTGGTGGGGTGGGGGAGAGAATCGGAAGAGCAAAAGCAAGAAAACTGGGGGGTTGAGATAAAGACAGTTTAATAGGTAAAGCAAAACCCATGCACGCAAGCAAAGCAAAGCAAGGAATTCATTCACTCCTTCCCATGGGCAGGCAGGTGTTCAGCCATCCCCAGGAAAGCAGGGCTCTATCACGTGTACTGGTTACTTGGGAAGACAAAACGCCATCACTCCGAACATCCCCCCCTTCCTTCTTCCTCACCTTTATATATTGAGCATGACGTAATATGGTATGGAACAGCCCTTTGGTCAGTTGGGGTCAGCTGTCCCAGCTGTGTCCACTCCCAGCTTCTTGTGCACCTGGCAGAGCATGGAAAGCTGAAAAGTCCTTGACCAGTGTAAACACCACTTAGCAACAACTAAAACACCAGTGTGTTATCAACATTATTCTCATCCTAAATCCAAACACAGCACTGTATTAGCTACTAGGAAGAAAATGAACTCTATCTCAGCTGAAACCAGGACAAACACCTATATGTAATAATGGGTTTCCGTAATGGAAAAAGAACTATGAATATTGCATCATAATAGCTTATTACGTTATTTGGGCACTTGAATTGTCTTTTGTTCATAGCATTTTTAATACACCTGGATTTTGTGAGGCTAAAATATGCATTAAATGAATAAATTGAAATTGCCATATTTCTGTTTTCAATTGTCACAATTTGCATACATTTTGTATGTATTTCCCGCCAAAGTTACAATTACTAAGTCAAAAAAACAACCAGAATTAACTGGTACTCTCGAAGATGTAGCACCTGACTGTCTCTTCTGATGTACTTTCTCCAAATTGCAGCTTTCTGATAATGAGACCCTTTAATGCTACTTTCCACAGACACGAAGATAAAGGTTAAAGGCCCAAGGGTACTGAAAATGGCTATTTCTTAATGAAAAGGTGCCATGCTGTTTAGACAGCCTGACATGGAAAAGTGAGTAGCCATCTTCTGGAACTATCTTAGCAAAGTGTAGGACTTTTGGTTTGGTTTGGGGTTTTGTCCCAAGAATGAGATATAACACATAGGACTTTTGGTTTGGTTTGGGTTTTTTTCCCCAAGAATGGGATATAACACAGAGTCTTCTGACTTACATTTTAGATCGAGATCTTGTGTTTCCCAGTGGATTGGTACTGATCTTTTTATAGTTTAATGAGAGAAGTCAATTTCAATGAATTTGAAATTCAGTTCAAATTGATTCCTTTGAAGAGTCAATTAGAAATTATAAAACAGAAGTAAATATAGGTATATAGATATGATATAAAAATATGTAGGTTATTATACTTATGGGGAACCTTACATTGAATTTCCTTAATGCACTTTAAAACATTAATACCTCTTCTGCTATAACTAAAACTACTTACCTATTATGTAAATAAAGTGAGGCAGATGATAGAATTTTTTTGTTATCAACGCCATCAGCAAAATCAGGGCAAAACACATCCCAATTAGAATATTACAATATGTTTGTTACACCAACTTAATATAATTGATCACAAATTATAAAAAGAATGAAAGTCTGTCGTGGTTTAACCCCAGCTGGCAACTAAGCACCACACAGCCTCTCGCTCACTCCACCCCAGTGGGATGGGGAAGAGAATCAGAAGAGTAAAAGTGAGAAAACTGGAGGTTTGAGATAATTTTATTATCTCAACCCTAAGTTTAATAGGGAAAGCAAAAGCCATGCATGCAAGCAAAGCAAAGCAAGGAATTCATTCACCACTTCCCATGGGCAGGCAGGTGTTCAGCCATCTCCAGGAAAGCAGGGCTCTACCATGTGTAACGGTTACTTGGGAAGACAAACGCCATCACTCCAAATGTCCCCCCTTCCTTCTTCTTCCCCAGCTTTATATACTGAACATGACATCATATGGTATGGAATAGCCCTTGGGCCAGTTTGGATCAACTGTCCTGGCTGTGTCCCCTCCCAGCTTCTTCTGCACCTGGCAGAGCACGGGAAGCTGAAAAGTCCTTGACTAGTGCAGCAACAACTAAAACATCTCTGTATTATCAACACTGTTTTTAGCACAAATCCAAAACATAGCCCCATACCAGCCACTATAAAGAAAATTAACTCTATCTCAGCTGAAACCAGGACAAAGTCATAGAAAGGCCTGAGAGGAACAGACTAAAAAGGAGAGGCTCATGGGAGATAAAGCCTGAGAAGGTTTGTATCTCCTTCTGATAGCAGCAATATTATAGAAGAATTTCAGGACCTTACCTAGTGCAAATTTGCTTGGGTTCTTTCCCTTTTGGTCATGAATATTAACTTATTATTTTCTTCCTGAAGAGCTTAGGTGCAGGGGTCCATTCACATTTGAAAAATTCTTCATGACATAGAATTTAGCAAAAGTAAGAACTTCTATAGTGTTTTCAAGTTCCTTTTAAAGTCTGGGGTTTTTTTGTTTTGTTACGTGGTAAACAACAACAATAAAAAGGCTGTTTAATTTAGATCTAGCTTTGAAATTATGAATATTTTATTTTATCTTTAACTGTTCCATACTTTAAGGTGCTTCTTACACAAATGACCCAGACAGTGATCCACTTCCCTGTGCCTCTTAGACATCTGATAAAAACATGCATTAAATTGAATTACCTCATGAATATAAAGTGACAAGAAATGTTTCTTCATAAAGACAGCCAAAGGGAACATAGTCATTTTGCCTCATCCAGATCTGATATGGAATACAAGAAAACAAAGCTGTCTTGTTTCTGCATAGCCTTTAAAATGTTGAAACACAGAGAAAATATATTCTCTACTTCTTGGTTTCACTGTCTTAGTTCTCACAGTGGACAGATAGTACACAGTCCTTTCACATTTCAGATTAAAACAAAACACCAAAGGTGTAGGTTTAAAATGTCCATTACAGGTTTAGCTAACATGCTGCAAAAAAAGTGTTGGACTTTCCCTGTACCTGAAAAAAATTTAGTTGAAAGCTGGAAATCTAGAGGATTTAAGCGACTAAAGAGGACTTGCTTCCACTGAATTTGTTTGGATTTTCTTGTATGTAGGAATTATATCCTTCCAGAATATTAAAATAGGTTTTATACTTTAGTTTATAGTTACGTTAATTTGACACCAAAAGTAATTTCATTGATTTGATTTTATATTTGTATTTGTTATATTCTCATTTTCTGATTTTCTTTTTGTATTTACTTCCCATTTACTTCTTGTTTTCTTGCAAGATGGAAATACAGATACCTGGCCTGTAAGAAAAATTGCATAGCTATCTTCAGTGGCTTTTACTAAATATGCACATCTTCTAAGATTTCCCTACAAGTGAAAATACAGTTTGTTGATTTTCACCTTTAGCTACATCTTTTCTTTTTGCAATCCTTAATTTAGGAAATACATAGGCACATGGTATATTGATACTGACCTGAAATTAGCTTCACTAACATGAGTCATAAGAGGAAGAAACACGTGCATATGTGTTAAACCTCCTACATTTCATAACCTAGTTGTATTTCTGATCCTAGTGTTCACAGTCCAGTAGTATTTCAAATATCTATGTTCCTTAATGTGTAGTGTTCAAGCTGATTTGGATTTACAGCTAACTTATTGTATTAATTTACCCTATTTTATATAATATGTTATTTTCTCTGGCATCATGTAGACTCTGCAGGGAGAATCTTTGAACTTGATGGGACAAGGCTTTTTTTTTTTTTTATTGGACCTACATTTAAACAGTTCTGTGAGCAGTGTTGTAGTTAAAATCCTCTCACTGGGGCTCTTTGAATAGCCTATGTATTTACCCATTCTTTTGAGGAGGCAAGAGAAGTAGTGAGTCATAATAATGCATCATGCTTGTCTCAGTCAGAGCATACCTTTCATTTGTCTGCTACTGAAAAATGTGTTCCATCCAAGTTTACTTTGATATTTATTAGACAGTGTGAAAGAACACCTCCTTCTGAGCCACATTAAATGATCAGAGAAGTACATCTTTGCTGTATTTTTACGTCCCTGATTCCAGGCCATCATGCTTGCTTTTCTCCCAAGGGGGGTAAGACCAACATAGACCATGAAGAGAGAAGTTCTTACCAATAAATCTTCTGAGGATTAAGGAAAAAGGGATAGAAATTCCTCTTGCACTGATTTTTGGAAAGCATAATTCTGAATCTGGAGAACCAAAATGTATGACAGAATGTGTCACAAAGACTGAGAATGAGAGACATGGCAGAAGTAGTAGGGAAATCTAAGGGCTTTGAGGTGACTGTTGCTTTTAGTGTAGTAGATTCGGAGTTGGTATAAAAGATGCAGCCAAGCTACCTTCAATAATACTGCCATGTGTTGATTTTCACCTTCTTTAAAAATTATCTTTCAGTAATACTATGCATTTTAAATGTTTTGACTATGCATATGATTTTCTGTCTTTTCAGACTTATAGATAGATGAACTTATTCTTATGGGATTTTTTCAACAGCTATAACCCACTTTTTCATTACAAATTTTCTCCTGATCTTTGATTTTTACAAATTTGTTCATTATTCAATATTATTTGACAAATAATTTATGTACATATACTAGCCATTTTTTCTGCTAGTTGAGTTAGGTAGCATTTTACTTTGATTTAATATGTGCTTTTCTATTCTTGCTGACTCATTTTTCCACACCTTAAACCAAAAGCCACCAAAAGAACTTTCCATAGAGCTCTTGACTTTGCAAAATTTTCTTTGCTATAAAAATTCCTATGAAGTAAAGATCAGCTATCTCCTGCTTTCTGCTTCTCCTTTTGCCTCCTGATCATTACATTTCCCAGTCATGCATTATTTCTCAAGCAGCTGGATTTCAGCAGGCCCAGTGATGGACTAAGTTAACCCAAAATTTGAGTATACCAGTCACTGATTGTGAGTCTGTCATGGTTTAGCCCCGGTTGGCAACCAAGCACCACACAGCCTCTCACTTACCTTCCCCCCACAGTGGGATGGGGGAGAGAATCTGAAGAGCAAAAGGAAGGAAACTCATAGGCTGAGATAAAAACAGTTTAATAATTGACATAAAATAAAATAATAATAACTTGTAATGAAAAGGAAAACAACAAGAGAGAGAGAGGAACAAAACCCAGGAAAAAAACAAATGATGCAGCTACTCACCACCCGCCAACTGACGCCCAGCGAGTCCCCAAGCAGCAATCGCTACCCCCCGGGCAACTCCCCATGGTTTATATACTGAGCATGACATCATATGGTATGGAATAGCCCTTTGGCCAGTTTGGATCAACTGTCCTGGCTGTGCCCCCTCCCAGCTTCTTGTGCATCTGGCAGAGCATGGGAAGCTGAAAAGTCCTTGACTAGTGTAAGCACTACTTAGCAATAACTAAAATGTCAGTGTGTTATCAACATTATTATCATACTAAGTCCAATACACAGCATTATATCAGCTACTAGGAAGAAAATTAACCCTATCCCAGCCGAAACCGGGACAGAGTCCTAATCTCATACTGAAATAATTTGCATTTTGACATATCTTTCCATGCACTTGTTTATGTTTAGGCTAATTTTTTTCCTGCAGTTGTTCTTTTGATAGCTAGGTAATCAGTTTTCAGAAGATTATTCATTCTCAGTAACAAAAAGAAGACTAAAATAAAACCTGTTATCCTCCAAGATTTTACTTGTGTCTCAGACTGAATGTTTGTACTAATGTCCCTCTCTTGACTCAAAAACTGTTGTGACCTTGATCCTTAATTTTATGACCTGCTATCACCTGAATGAGGTCACTTCAGAAATATTTCTTAGGATTTCTTTTAGAAACAAGGCAGTGCTGCAATTATATTGTCTGTCTTTCTCCAAGAAGTTTTCGATGTACTTATCAATTTGAGCCAAATTTACAGAGAATTAAAGGTCAGGAAGATAATTAAAATCCAGCAAGTTTCATGAGATCAGCAATTATCAGTTTTGTGTGGCCAGCTGTTAAGTCTATCAGCCCTCGCACGCTTGCTGGCTTGCAGGAGTACACACAGCCTGCGCACAGCCACAGCATACGCTGTCACTTGTCCATCTGGGGCAGCTGTGGAGTAAGCTACTGGAGAGGAACTGAAAGATTTACAAGGGTGTGAGAGGTAAAGACACAGAAATGTCATTGTAAGGCAATGAAAAACATGAAGGACACACAATATTACAGAACTATTGCACTGCAATCCATTGTGCTATGAAGTAATTCTATACGAGCATGCTTTATTTGGTAAATATAGATTCTGCTTATGTAAAATGAATATCCTGAAAGAAAGTAAAGTAACAGTTTTATTAGGGTAATTAGGGCTGGGTTTATTTTATGATTTTATTTTATTTTTATTATTACTTTCTGAAAGTACTAGTAGTCTTAAAGAAAATAGCTGCGGTAGTTTTATCTTACCAGACCTCCCACCCCAAAATCTCTGAACTATTCACTGACTGTGTCAGTGAAATCTTTACTATAAAAGGACTAGCTTTTTGTCCATCAGATCTTTCTTCATAGCTGAAGTTAGCAAACTATTTAGTCCTTTTATTCTTTCAAATTATATGTAAGCAGCTTCAGATTATTATTTTGCAATTGTTAACTGAAGACTGAAGATACAAACATATGGTAGGCTAGAAGTTGTTTGATGTGTTCACTTTGAAGATGTCTTCAACTACCTGAAGTTCATTATTCACAGTCTGTGATAGACCCCCACCATTTCGCATGGTTTCAACTGCTCTCTGATTGAATGACTGAAGCTTTACTAGGAAAGGATGTTTGAAGCTTAGATATCATATCAATATGCATATGCAAACTTGTGTCTTTCCCTAAGGAGTTGACACATCACAACTTTTGGTTTGAACAAAAATCTATTTGTATTAATGTTCATGGACAAAAACACATAAGAATTCTGCAGACCACTTGTACTATTATAGCTGTAACAGTTCTAAAGATGTAATAGGAAAAAACCCAGGGAAATACAATCTTTTATTGTTAATAAATTACACAGTTAATAAAATTAAGGGGAAAAAGCCTAAAGGCCTTGGGCATGATATCGTTTTCTGTGTTTTCTCCAATTATATGGGCTGACCTAAAACCAGATTGTTACCACTCACATCCATCCTATCTTTCAAAAATTTTTTTTCCTTACTTCTTTTTCTTGCTCTTGCTCTGTTTGCTTTGATGAAGTTCAATCTGTGAAACAGAAACTGCGAAATTAGACGTATAATTCCTTACTATTTAGTTCTAACGTAATCTCTGTTATTTCATCCATGTTATGAGGTTTAATCTCTTTTAAAACTTATATTATTGATCTCAGTTACATACGTCAGCCTGAAATTTGCACCCCTCCTCCTAAGTGTCATCAAACTTAATTCTTAAACTTCCAAATAAATTTGCTTTCTATGCCTTTTTCCTCAAGGATTCTCCCTGGGTCTTGGGAATTTTTTACTGAATTTCATAATACCTTTCCAGCTTTACCTTCCCAGAGCGTGCCAACCTGTTTTAAACTCAGAGGTCCTGGATTCAGTGTGTAAATCTGTGTTCACAACTAACCAAGCAGGCCTCAGCCCAGCTCAGGATCATCCCAAACAATATGAAGTCAAAAGAGAGGCTATTTCTCAGCCTTGTTTAAATTACAGTTACTTAAAGTTTTTGAAAAATTTCATTGACCATTTAATGTTCTAGAAAAAATACTATCAGCTGTGATCAAGGTGGTTTTCATTTATAACCAAAGAAATATGAGGCTAACCTTTGAAAATTCATTTCCTATTACTGCTGTTGACTATTTACTTACTGTCATGCATCAAAGCGGATATATGGGGATCTGATTTTGACTTTTCAGCCAATGTGAACCATATTCTGTTATCTTGTCTACCATCTAGGCCACCACAGAGCACAGGCTGAGAACTCCTGATTTAAGCCATATTCAGAACATTTTTTGTGGTGTGACTCTACTGTGAAACTTTGCTCAGTATGGCAGACTCTATGTATCCATCACATTTGTCTTTCAAGGGCCATCAGACAACTTACTGTACCAGAGCAGGCAGCTTACTGTACCAAAGAAAAAGGCTTAGGAAACTTCCTAAAAGAGACATGATATCGCCTTTGTAAAAGAGTAGTTAATATTGGTAGCCTTGTTGAATGCAAGCCAAAATTATGCTGTCCACAACAGGAATGTCTGAGATGGGGTCTTTATGGAAGGTTGTGTTTGAGGTCACACCTTGGACTTGGCCAGCTTAGTTAAGTGCAGATGCAGATCTTAAGCATCATTTGGCTTTATCCTGACTTTTCAAATGAACTTGTTTCCCCTTTAATCCCATGCATTACTTCAAGCAATGCAGTTGAGACTATGTCACTCACAGTTGAAAATAAGATTGTTTAGAGAAGACAGAATACAGGCAGCTAAACTGTAATCAGTCTGAAAAGATGTGGGGACAGCTGCTCTGGTCTTGTGAGGAAGAGGTTAGTTGCATGGAGTTTATGATTTGCAACAAGTTGAAATGACTGGTTTTCATTCTGTAAGTTTCCTTATTTTACCAATGGCTACTAGGTTGGCCAGGAAGCTGTTTTGGCAGCTGAAAGATACGAAACAACCACACATGTAAAGCTTCTAGAAGCTCCTTAAATTATTTATCCAGACCAAACATTTTGGTAGCTCACCATTTCTGAAGAAATAAACATGGCATAAACAGTGCTCAGAATGCTTGTTTGCAAAGTGCACCATTGTAAATGGATTGAGAATTTGTGTGCCTAAACTAAGAAAAAGAATTAAGACTTCTGTTTGCTGTAGTAAATGTGTTCTATTGGTCTCACACCTAGGGCTGATGACTTATAATTTAGAGAGATGGCAGAAATCTTTGCTTTACATTACATCGATTTTTGGATTGAGCCCATTCTCAGTATGCGGTGAGATGCCCGTCCTGCAAGTAAATAAGGTTTATACAGAATGACCTTAGATATTAATGCATAGATACTAATGTATAGTGTGAAGAACATACAGTAGAGTCTGAGTATAAAGATAAACTTTCAATTTGGTTGAAAAAGTGAGAGAAGTGGATCTTTTATATAAGACAATCTTTTCAAGAAACACCCAAAACAAAGACCTGAGTGCAGTTTATAACAGCCATAATCTTCCTGATGTACAATTCTGATAACAGTAACCCTTTTGTTTTGTCAATGCTAATGATTCTTAATGCCTTGGGATATCCAACTCACCTGTTGGTCTTTAATTTCAAGCAAAAATACCAGTGTCTTTGCAAGGCATTGCTTTGGCATTAAAGAAAATATTGTTTTGGTCATAGAGTCATATTTTTATACATTTGTGAAGTGTATGGCAAAGGTGCGATGTTTATCAGAGGTCACAGGAAAATACATGAAGAAGTCAAGTTCAGAGGGTAAAAAGGCTTTGTGAATCTTACTTAACTATTTCTTACAAAAGTTATCTCTTCAGTGTTTGAGAAGGTTAATAACCTCAGTGTTCACATCTTTTGGTTGTGAAAACAGGAATGTATTACTAACGTGCAATGTTCCCTTATGAAAATTTTTGTTTTACAAAGATGCAAACAGACAAAAATATAACTGATTGAAATGCATTCAATAAACATACTATGAGTCAATATTTAGACTGGGTTTTTTTGCTTTAGTTTTGACTTGACTGTTCAAAGTTTAGCTAAATCTAGCAGAATCAACTGAAAAAAATGTTTGGCTAGAGACTACCGGTTTGCACAGGTGCAAATGGGTTTGATCATATGTTAATTTATTGAGAGCCAAGGGCACAACTCCAAATTGCAAAACCAGATGCTTGGTTCTTTTGTCTATATCAGAGAGTAGGAAAAGAGAAAGACAGAAAAGCCATGAACCGTGGGAGGATTCTGTGTTTTTATGATGTGGAGTTAAAAGCAAACATAAAATATAAGAAACTGGAGATGGTTGCAAATTTATGGAGGCCAGTGTTCCTTTTTTTAAAAAAAAATCCCTGGTTTATCTATATGGTTTATCTACAACAGAGGCTCCTGAACCTTTTCTTATTATTATTTTTGTTTTTCTCCCTATGTGCTACAATTCCAGCAAATGAGATCCCCTCCAGCAAAATTCCTTTCCATCCTCATCCCTCCCCTTTTCTTGATCTCTGGTGGCTCTTGAATCTATTATAGCACACTGTATGAAACAAGCTTATGTCAGTTCACACTCTTTCATCTTCTTTTTTAATTAAATTCACTTGTTTTGTTAGTGGCAGCATAAAAATATCTGTCGCAGTTTATTAAAATCTTGTGTTATGAATATTTATTTTAGATATAAACTTTCAATATATTTCAACCGATAAAATGCCTCCCAGTAAAGTGTGGAAGTGGGAGGGAGGAGAAAAATAAAATAAAAAGGAGAAAGACTTCTTTTACAGAAGAGATGTAGACCTTTTAGACCTGTAATCTTGTATAAATTTAAAGCGTAATATTAAATGTATTGCAGGCTATAGCTGGATGTTCTGGAGGAAAAAAAAAAGTTCATTAGTGAACCTCTTCTTAAATATAATTCAAACTGGGTGTCAATAAACATTCCAGAAGTTATATGTTTACCTTTTCTGATAGCATTGTCTTCCTTATTTTAACAACACCTTGAAGTTAATTTTTCTTTTTTTTTTATGATGTTCATGACCTCTTCTCTCTTATTTTGGCCTTCAGGCTATAGCAAAAGTGCAGTTCACCAGTTTCCAAATATGGCTTTCAAACAGTATGGGAAAGATATTTAAATTACTTGAAAATCTGTTTTTCTGTTGAAGTACTATCTCCTTTCATCCAGTCAAGGATCTTGGCCTGCTCTTCACAAATAGCTGTGTCCAGTTGTTATTCTAAATTCATTATGGCCAAAATTAATCTCTTGATCTTATCTTTCAAAATGTTTCACTAATTCATTTTCTGTCTTAGGCAGCAATATCATTGTTCTCCAAATTACTTCACTGATGTCAAATCTTAAACTTACGCTGTCTCTAGGGGAATGCTTTCACTGGGTTTCTCTCAAACCTTGTCAGTCCAACTGTGCACACAGCCAAAACATTTGTGCAAGCTTTTATTATTGCCTCTATTAACTATGACAACATCTGTTCTCTAGCCTTGCTTACAGCAGCCTTGCTCCTCTGAAAACATTGTAGGATATTGCTGGTAGATTCATCCTGAACACATTTACTGGGTGTTATACTGACCCTACTTATGCTCCTTCAGCATTTTGAATCTTTACTTCTTTCCTGTTTTCCCCTTATGTCTTTCCAACAATCAGCCCATCAATTATTGTAAAATCTAATCAGACATAAATGTGACTTTCTTAATTTCTCCCTTCAAGTCACTTTTGCTAAGGTTATGATCAAATTGAGAAACCATTCAAGTACCCTTTCCACTGTAGTAAACAGGTATTAACTCATATATAAGTCTTTTTCCCAACTTTCTTTTTCCTGTTCCCAAAAATAACAATGAAAAAAATGAAGTCAATAAAACACTGCCCCTGGACTATATTGCGGTTTGGGTTTTTTTTGTTCTCATTCATGAGAACATTAGGACTTCTGATAGAGGATCATCAGTAGATAGAGCTTTAGTTCTTGAAGGAAATGCGATGAAATAATTGTGTGGAGGTATATTGTGATGGGATCCCAAGTCAGTCAAAACTTTGAGTTTTCCCAGGCCTTTTCTGTGTAGACAGTTCTCCAAAAGCTTAAAGTTTAAAAAAAAGTAAATGAAAAACTTTTCCAGAACTTTTTAACAAAGAAAGGTGCAAGTGATTGGTCAGATAGAACAGAAATGATAAAAATTCATATAATATTCTCCCACTGCATCCTTGCAGGCACATTCCTACTTCCAAGGTTTTTTTTATTATCCGGTCAGTGGCTTTGAGTTGGAGCAAACTCTACCAGGTCCCTTTTGGCCTCTGCAGACTTCCTCTTTCTGTCATTTCTGTGGCCTACATCAGAGATGGGAGTCAGTAGTATCACTGTACAAGATATGAAGTGACAGGTGCCCAGAGACTGTTTGTTCCCTGATGCCTTTCCCAGAGCTACTGGTGTGCATGCCCTTGCTGCGGCTCATGCTTGGCTGCTCTCAGAGGAGGGGCAATCACCACCTTCTGCAGGAGTGCTCCATCCAGCACAGACATCTTTTCAAAGGATTACGGAGATAATGTACACAAATATCATAATACACAAACTGATAAAGAGATAACATCCATTGCACATTCAATTAACTGTCTTGGACTCTTTGGAGAAAAAAAAATAATTTGGGGACATAAAATCAAATCAGTTTACTGATAACTGGAGTGAGGTTGTATCAAACCCATATTTGGCAGAAAAGGGCAGGTTTGAGACCTTCATTTTTAGTTGTCTACAAGTTCAGCAACTATCCAGGCAAGTATCATGGCTCTGTCTATAATCAATGAAGCCTGCTTCAACCCATCCTGAGGTAATTTGGGCACCTAACTTTTAGAATGCCATCCTTGTGGCTTAGGATTGGTCGTATTGTTCAGTTTAAACTTCTTCAGAAGACTCTGGGTGTTTTGACCTGAAGTTTTAAAAATGAGGAATTTCAAGACTTCATTTCAAAATCAGTTTGGTTTTATTTTTACATGATTAACTATGACATAATAAGGCATCAAACCAACATGACCTGCCACATTTTAAGACAAAAAAAAATATTTCCACTAAAAGAAATGTCTGGTTAAATGCGGAAATGTTTTCCATCAGTGGAATTTCCTAGAACACAGAAATCCTTTAAATGCTAAGCTTCAATGGCAAAAAAAAAAAATGTTGAGAATTTCCACAAACACAGCATCTTCTACCAACTACCTGCATTCAGCAACGACAGAAAATGGCATGGTTGAAGAATTCTGAGCATGACTGGGAGAATATAAAGACTGTTGAAGGGCGACACATCTGGATCTGTATTTGGTATGTATGTGTGGATAGTTATAGAGTACAATAGGAGTGGCTTTTGTAAAACATATACAGTACAATGGGAATGGCTTTTATATTTCATGTATTTATTAATAAAGTGTGTACATATTGTATTTATTTTATCTGGTCATAATCAGAAAAAGCATGTTTTTAATACAGTTGGAGATGAAAAAGGGAAGCTGGATAAAATTGAAATATTTTCTTACAAATCAGTAACATTATGTCCTGGTTTCAGCTGGGATAGAGTTAATTTCTTTATAGTAGCTAGTATGGGGCTATATTTTGGATTTGTGCTGAAAACAGTGTTGATAACACACTGATGTTTTAGTTGTTGCTAAGGAATGTTTACACTAGCCAAGGACTTTTCAGCTTCCTGTGCTCTACTAGGTGCCACTGAGGAACATCAAAACAACCAGCAGGTGGATCAGGCTGCTAAGATTGAAGTGGCTCAGGTGGATCTGCACTGGCAACATAAGGGTGAATTATTTATAGCTCAGTGGGCCCATGACACCTCAGGCCATCAAGGAAGAGATGCAACATACAGATGGGCTCGTGATCGAGGGGTGGACTGGACCATGGACACTATTGCACAGGTTATCCATGAATGTGAAACGTGCTGCAATCAAACAACCCAAGCAGTTAAAGCCTCTGTGGTATGGAGGACAATGGCTGAAATATAAATATGGGGAGGCTTGGCAGATCAATTATATCACACTCCCATAAACACACCAAGGCAAGTGCCATGTGCTTATAATGGTGGAAGCAACCACCGGATGGCTGGAAACATATCCTGTGCCCCATGCCACCGCTCAGAACACTATCCTGGGCCTTGAAAAGCAAGTCCTATGGTGACATGGCACCCCAGAAAGAACTGAGTCAGGCAACGGGACTCATTTTCAAAACAACCTCATAGACACCTGGGCCAAAGAGCACGGCATCAGCCAAGATAGTTGATCCAAACTGACCGAAGGGCTATTCCATACCATATGATGTCCTGCTCAGTATATAAACTGGGGGGAGTTGGCCGGGGGGTAGCGATCGCTGCTTGGGGACAGGCTGGGCATTGGTTGGCGGGTGGTGAGTGGTTGTATCACTTGTTTTTTCCTGGGTTCTGCTCCTCTCTCGCTCTCCCGTTGTTTTCCTTCTCATTTCAATTTATCTCCCCCCCCCCGATTATTAAACTGTTCTTATCTCAACCCACGAGTTGTCTTACTTTTGCTCTTCCGATTCTCTTCCCCATCAGACCGGGTGGGGAGGGTGAGCGAGCGGCTGTGTGGTACTGAATTGCCAGCTGGGGCAAAACCACAACACGTTATTATCCACATGAAACACAAGAGTGATGATGGGGTCTGGATGTGCTTGAAGATAACAAAATCCCACATGCAAGAGCCTTAGTAAGGTGATTTGTAACACCTTTGGTGAACGAGAAAAACTATTCCAATTGGCAAATTTGCCATAGAATTGCAATATTACTAAACCAACTATTTTTCTTAATTTTTAACCTACTCAAGTTTAAATTTCAAGAAAAAGGTGATCATTTGTTTAGTTCTAGTTAACTAATATGGTTGTGCATTTTCTAAGACCACTGCTATTTTGTTTTTCTCTAATAATATTCTTTTGTTCTCCATTTTCCTGACCTCCTAATGATGCATTTTCAAGACACTTTGCCTATTTTAGAACACATTCATCAAGAACTTGGCCAATTTAATAATTCTCAACTATGCAATCCTTTTTTTAAACCTTGCTTTGATATTTACTTTAAAATATTAAAATATAAACTGTAAAAAATTTCCAGCGAAGGATCTTTGCCAGAATTTTACCCATTTTCCAAAAGCTTAGCTGATTTTTTAGTATGCAGAAATAAGAGGGAAGAGAGCAAGACATTTAATTTTACAAAGTTAAATAAAATTATGAAGAATTAATTAGCTTCACTGACCACTAGAAAGCTGGTCTAGATGGACGTCATCTGCGAGGAACTTAATAATAAGAAGTAGGCATCAGTTGACTTCAGTAGGCTTCACCTTGGGAGGTTCAGATTATACTTGCATTCTAAATTTTCTGGACGGATACTTAATTTCTTTTGTCTTCTGCTATACATTGCTACTCTAGATCTCCTTTCTGTTGGCATATCTTTTGTTGCAGCTAATAGCACATATTCATATGTCTTTCATGTGGTGTCTGCCCTTACAAATATAGGCAACCTTTGCTACACCATAAGTCTAAAAAACATCCATGCTTAAGAAGGCAAAAATGTATATAATGGAGTGCTGTGAACCAAATCTTGAAATCCTTTTCCCATCACATTTAATTAAAATTGTAATTAAAAAAAAATGGGATGGCTTTGGGAATTGGTAAAGGAATATGAATGTTTTCCTTTCTAGGTCAGTAATTCAAATCTGTGAAACTTTATGGAGATCTGTAATTCCATCAAGTTTTTTGCTGTAAGCAAAAAGTTGCTTTGTGGGCAGTCTGATTCAAGTTAATAGTAGGCAAGAGTCCACATGGCAAAACAGTTACAGAGAATGTGAAGTACTCAGCACTCGTATTGGCAAGTCTTTATCAGAGTAGGCCTAAAGAATGGGTGCAAATGTAAGTGTACCACATTTCCTTCTTTTGGCTAGCCCATCTAGCCTAATACCCAATTAAGTTTAGTGCCCATTTAATAGCATTTTGTATCTTAGTGGGAGACTTCAGTCTCCAGTTCTGTCAAGGCACATATGTAAGCAGTAAATTAACAGATATATTCAGCAAAATTAAGGTTGGCTTTATCCCTCCAGTCAATTAGTAATTATGCGCTCCTAGGTAGTCCAATGGATTTTAACGTTACAGTAAAGTGGTGCTGCTTCAGTCAACCCAGTGAACTGTCCTTATTTATACTTTCCAGTCAGGCCTGAATTTATTGTCAAGGGCAACAACTGTCTGGACAGTACTACAGGGAAGACCTGTGGAGCTGGTCAGACAGAATATTATGGCAATGTTTTTTTCTCTCAGATAATGTTAATTCACTATAATAAAAATTATTTGCAGGCATGTCACTGTCATTGACCTCATATTTCGGAATTTCTGGTCAAAAAAGGCTGCTCCATCCGTAAGATGAGCAGGATACTCAACTGTATGGATTATCAGGTTAGGCAGAGTCAGAAACTTGCAGGTCTTACCTCTCAAGTAAGTCCCCTAAGACTGAGCTGGAAAGGCAGTTTCTTTTGAGCATTATTCTTCCCCACAACCAATATGGTGGCTTAGTGTTTTTCACTAAGAAACTAATGGTATTCCCCAGGTATGATGAAATTTAGGTTAATTTTTCTACTTTAGTATAATCCAGAGGCCTGGAAAATACCTTCTCTGCACATGCTTTGATTGTTTTGAGGTAAGACATTACATGCCTATATGTCCCACATCTCTTTGGTTTGATTGAATTTGATTGTTGAGAAACAAAGCTACATGTTAAAACTTTGCAATGCTTTTCAAACTGCATTCTTGGTTCTGGCAAACCTAAATGATTTCTATATTAAATATTAGAAACTGTCTTCTTGCAACAGTGCTAAACTTATCCAAATCTTACTTGCTCCTGCATGTGCAGATGATTGAATAGAAGTGTTGGGAGGGATGATACAAGACAGACTTCCTCTAATTGTCACATAGGAGGAAAAGCAAGGATACACTTCTATGCTCTTTTAATCAGTAGGAAAAGGCCTTTCTTCACTCACTGAAATAATGTAGCACAATATGCTAGCTTAGGAATGTAGAAAGGACTCAGCTTCCCATAGGTGTGCTTCAGTTAACAGTATGTACTGAAATACCATCACTTATAATTTTATCATGGAGCAGTGGTATGATATACTATTGATTACTTCCCCCTCCTGCCTTATTTTTGTCACTAATTCAATGATCTTCTATTAAAATTCATATCTGTGACAAAGGAGAGAAAAAACACCTCCTTTTAGTAGAAGCTGAGCCAAAGAAAAAATGGGTTGACGTACATGCTGTAAGAAATACTGAAGCCTTTACCATAACTGAACCCCAAGCGACCTCTTTAGAATAAGGAAGGGGAAAAAAAAGTCAATCATCCAGTCTGTAGGAAGAAGAAGAGAAAGGGGCATCAAAGAAGCCCTTAACATATTTGTTTTATTCATGTAGCCATGGCCACAGCTTTTAGTCATGATTAATGCATGCCACTGATGCATCACTTTTAACATTTGGTTTCATTTAAAGAAACTAAGTAGGAAGTATTAAAAGCCTCTCAATTCAGGTTTTCAGTTAAAAAAGAAAAGAAAGTGAAAGTTAAAAGCAAAATGGTCATTGATGGCATAAAAATGAGGCCAATGTTCTGATGCATTACAGAAGGGAGATTACAGGCAAGAGCTCCAGAGCACCAGGAAAAACACTGCTAAGGTACCTGCATTGTGGGGTTTTTGTAAATACTGTTGATTAGGTAGACTATTTGTGTTAGTGTTTTCTTGCAGTTTAAAGGAAACTGAGGAAAGCAGTCTTGAATTATCTTAGGGATGTGTTGTATGAAGGAGAGTGTTGTTTTGGGTTTTTTTTTCAGGGAGGGAATAATGGAAAGAATTAAAATACCACCCACTGAAAAAAGTGACATAGTGATACTCTCTCCTCAAAGCATTGAAGGGCTAAAATCGAAACCATTGCACTATAGAAAGAAAACATAAAATTGTGAAACTGTGGTCAAAGCAGTCAAATGAAAGTGTATGAAAGATATTGTTAGATAAGTTTTCTTGCCCCTACACCTTCTGCCCTGCCAAGTAATAATGTATGATATTTCAAAAGTGTTAAATAACTAAACTCTTGAATAAGGCAAAGAGACTTTTTTTCTTATAAGTATATGAAGTACAGAGTTAGGTGAAAGTATACTGATACTTGGGGCATTTAGGAATTTTAAAGTATGCTTGCAGGGGCAAAGCAGCAAGAAGACAGGCTTGCCAATCTTTGTTTATCTGTTGCCTCGTGCATGTGGCAGCTGAGTGCAAAATCTTGATTTAGTTGTGTTTCACATCCTCTTTGGTATGATATGGTATTCAAAAATGTTGACTGAAGAGAGAAGGGTTGGGATTTTTAACTATTTTTAGAGATTATTGTAACAAAAATGCTAAAGGAAAGGTTTTATGAGATAGGGTAGAAAAGTATTTCTGCCTCTCTCTCAGAGTCCTGTCGGCGGTCAGCACTGAGTATTACTGGGAATTTTGTATCTTCATGTGAGCCTTTTGAAGGAGGGGAGGGGAAAGGGTAGTCTTAAAAGGAATAGATGAGGGAACAAACTTGTCTGAAGTAAAGAATTTGACCCAGCATCAGTAGTTTCATTTCTAAAGAGATATATTCAGTAATGCTAGTTTACTTCATGCAGTATGAGTCACTTTAGGGAAGTAATGATTCCTTAAACAAGGGTAAATGTATACCAGTTAAAGAGAGGATAAATTGATAAGGGCTTCTAGATAGATCATTGTTAAAAGGTAAAATCACTAGCCTATGACAATTTTAAACCAGAGAAATCCTGCTCTTTCTTGCAAAATTCATGTCAAAAGATATTAAATATTTTCCAAATATTGCACATGATCTTAAATGTTTTGAGATGTTGACATGCAAATTTTAAATGATGTATTTCAACAAATTTTTAGGAAGTCACATGGTACCTTGGTTAATATCTAAGCTATTGATAGTCTCCTCCATCATTAGTAAATTTATTCTGAAATTGGAATAAACGCATTTGTGTCATTTGGGCATACAAATCCATAGTAAAAGTACTGTAGCATATAGGGCCTCTGGATGTAAGGTGTGTTTCATGCTGTTGCCCTTATTGAAATGACTGGCACTTTAAAGGCATTGCAAGGAACATGACCAGAATGGGTTAATAATAATGAGGAAATATTTTGAAGCTCAGCTGATTATAGTGAAAGCTGTTAAGGACATTTCTGCGAGACCTTCAAGGAATATTTGTGGTGAAAAGTAATGTCTTATGCTTGTGTAAAGACACATAGAAAACCATGTGACAGTAAGAAAAAGAGTAAAAAAACCCAAAGCTTCAAGGAAAAAAAAACATTTGAAGTAAAAAAGCCAAAGACAAAAAGCCAAAAACAGGTGGAGAAAAAAAATATAGAAAAAACTAGAAAAGCAGGAGAATTAAATTGCTGGAGAACCCAAGAGGCTAGTTAGAATACCAAGCAAATTAGCACAAGTGGGGTTCAAGTCAGAGAAGAAATTAACAGGAGTGGGGTTCAAAAACTGAAGATGATTCCTGTCAGGTAAGTTCAACACAAAGACAACAGCTTCACACTTAAAATTAGGGGTACCCAACAGTGCTTAAAATAACAACAACAAAAAGGTTTCAAAGGAAAATTTGTGGCCTTATGAAAAATATATATTCTACAGAGCTATGTGTAAAACTAAGCTCCAGGCACAGCTATGGGGAAAAGATTGTATTTTGCACGGCTTCTCTTTGTGTAGATCTGATGTCATATGAAGATACTGTTTGACTGGGATGTCACAAAGAAAGGAGATCACCAGAGTAATTTCCAGTTTGAAAAGTTACAGCCCTTGGATTAAATGAGAGATGATTCAGTTGACTTCTTTAAAATACAAATAACTCCTAGTGATGGAGATTTGGTGGTAGGGGGAGGAGACTTCTCCACTTTTCCCTACGGAAAGAATTCTTTCATCAATTAAAAAGAAAGGGGATTGCATGTTGGCTAATATCATAGGCAAATAGTGATGACTAAGTAAGCCTAACTCCAAATCTAATTCTCAAGCAGGGTTTCTATTGTGATATGACTAAATATGGCCCTTTGATCCTGGTGTTCTTTTTTTTTTAATAAATTAAAAAAACCCCAAGTTGGAAAACTAGCAAGTTGGAAAACTGGATGCTCTGTTAAGACAGCCAAAGTGAAGATTTCTTTTAAGAGATCAAACAGAATGGCATATCTGAAAGAGTGGTAGTAAAGCATTCAGTAATTGCTTCTCTATTACTTCATCCTAGATGGTTTGCCTTTTTATTTCCTAAGTGGTCAAGTTCTTTTCTCTGCTCTTCCTTTCATTGGTTTTTCCCCTACTCCTTGTTTCCCTTCTGCTTTATTTTTCTCACGTGTTTTTTTCTTTTTCCGTTTTCCTCTGTATTTCTTACAGAAGGCTCCATCTCCCTGCATATTGTGCTCCTTTATGCAATCTCTTCAGTTGTTTCCTCCCTCATCTTCTCTTTCCATGACCTACCTAGCTGCAGGCAACTTGACCTCACAGGATGTAGCACTTTATTTTTTATTTATTTACTTATTACTAAGCTCAAAAGTGACAGACTCATGTATTAATATAGTTGTGCAGAAAGAAAGTGTTAACCTTTGTTATACCTCAAGTGCAGAAAGAAAGTGTTAACCTTTGTTATACCTCAAGTGAAAAGTCTGCACTAAAGCCAAACCATTTCCCCTCAAAGCAGTTATACAGTGGGATAGCACTGGCTATTCCTAATTCAATACTGGCCCTGAGCCTTTCTTGAGAACAAATACTTTGAATTAGATTCTTGCTAGCAGTTTTTAAGCTTGAAACCAATGCAAACCTTCTCTGATAGTGAGAAATAAGGCTGCTTCTACTTTGGTCCGTGCTATCTTGTGCTGTAAAACCATCTGGCTTTTCTGAAGCTGAATGTGAGATAGCCCCTCCTGTAAGTTACTCTTCCTGCACAAAGAAGGAGAAACAGAAAATATCATATTCTCTGTGTTAAGTGGTAGAGCTACTTTTGCTTCTGATGCTCCATGATTGAAGTAGCATTCCAAATACCTGCAGGGGGGAGAGGGATTTGAGGATTCATGCAGCACTCTCCTTGGCTTTGCCTTAGCCACTGCCACGAACTTCTTGCTCTTTGTGAGCAGACAGCCCTTGAAGAGTGAATCTCAACACCACACTAGGGAGTTCATGTCCTCACTGTGTAGCTGATAGCTTATCTGCATGCTGACTCTGCTGCCAATGAACTTTATCCTGTCACAGAAGTGAGGTTTGCCCCTGGCTGTTTCTTACTCCTTTGAGGACAGAAAATGCATGAGCTTGTGTCCTGAGCAGTAATAATTTTCAAATACTTCTCTTCAGCCCACATGCATGAAGTTAAAAACCTTGTATAACTATTTGTAAGTACCTGGAGACTTATGGGTCTATACTAGTTACTAAAATCAAATGCATAATTGCTATTCTTGTGGGAGAAGATTCACAGAGTAGGAGTCATTTAAAATGGGCACAGAAACCAATTACATACACCGAGGGGATAAGATCCAGATCAAATTTAACAGGATATAGGCACTCAATAGTGTCCTTTTGATATATACAATAATTGAGGATTAAGATAAAAGTTATGGTCTCCCATTATCTATAATTGGTCATTTACAGTTTTTCAAAAAATTAAGTCACTTCTTCAACTGCCGGAATGGTGACAAGCCTAAAATAACATGTCAATGTCGCTGCAGTGCCCCTGAAATTAACCCTTTCTTTCACTCTGAATTCCTGCTTTTCCGAGTTGTGCATAAACAGTTCTATCCATCATTCCAGTAAATTGCTCTAAGAACCTTTAACAGTCTTTACCTGCGTGGAGGGAGAACATTAAAAATTCACGGTCATGTTGCTAAGTTTTAAAAAACAATCATTTGATTACCTTGTACTTTAACTACAACTGAGTGTTTTCCCTAGTTCCTGGCTTTGAAAAACCTTGAATTTAAGGTTTGGATAAAGAACAGAAGCTGCAGGTCAGAAATATCTTCAGCCCGAACTCCCCCATTTTGGCTGTCGGAAGTGGCATTTCCAAAGTGAAGTTTCAAGGGAAGCTGTTCAGAAAAGGCTTCTCACAGATGCATTAGAGACTACCAGAGCCTTCCTTCCTTCCATCTTCCCTACTCCACTACCTCCTTTCCTTAGTTTCTTCCTTCCTTTCTTTAATAATCTGAAAAAAATAAAATACACTACTGAGTAAAAGTAGACCTTGGATGGACCTAAGTGCATTTGAAGTCTCATTTTGCTTAACTTTATTTGTTTGCACATAGGTGTCCTCATCTGCTTATGGGAGGGCCACGACTTTTAATCTCGTTCACTCAACTATCTTGTAAGCTGCCTTATTTTCCACTCCAAGGGAGACTTTTTTTTTTTTTTTAACCATTGGCCTTTAGATTGTTTAAAATGGTAGGCTGGAACCAAGACAGAAAAACGTTTGTCATATCTTCCAAAGAATAGGAAATTAGAAATCTGCTGTTTGTGCGTGACTTAGATAATACCAGAAGATTGTCAGTAAGGTATGTGTTCATGCAGTTAATACATAGTTCCTTCTGTCTTGAAACATTTATTAACCATTACAAATGACTTTAACAATAAGTATCATATAAGAGATTATGGCTCTGAAATATTGCAGGACGCATATTTTTGTTGGGTCTCCTCAGGTTATATTATTAAAAGCAAATATGAGAATCAAGGGTAGAACTGTCAGCTACTGTGGGAAAAAAGAGAGAGAGAGAGAAAAAGCACTATACAGAGTTCAGGGGAAGGAATGTTAATGAGGTGTTTTGATATTTTGGAGCTACAGACTTTCAACTATAGTCATTCAATTTCCCTTTCTTCCTTTCCCTGGTGGCTTCTGGCATTGCTCAACATAGGGATATCCATCTGGCTCTGCGGTCTTTTCTGTGGTACAATTAATGTTGTTTTTTGCATGCACACCTTCTTTGTCTCAAAATCACTAGGGAGAAAGAATCCTAGAGCTATTCTTTCTATGTCATTTAATACAATAGTCTTCTTCGCAGACTTTATTTTGCAAGCAATTATTTTCAATATACATCATTAGGTTCCAATTAGCTCCAATGCCCACTTTGCAGAATGTTACGTTGCCTTTTGTTGTGGCAAACCTAGATTAATTCCAAGAAGTATGCTGTTGGAATAGGCCCTCATGCAGTGTGAAATACTTAAACAGTAAGATTCACAGATCTCATTTCATATTCAAGACCTTTTCTTCTTCTCTGTGTGTTTGTATAAGTGATGTAACAGTTCATGAGACAGTTGTAGATTTGAGCATAGGAGCAGCAAAACAAGCCTCTGAGAACCATGAACAGAAGCAGTACTGCAATGTAATATCGGGCAATGGGATATTTATTTTTGTTCAACCTGCTGCTGGAACACATTTATTAAAAATATGGCTATACATGAAATCATAACTGTGATACATAGTCTTTGCAGAGCAGGAGAAATAGTAAAACTCTCCCCTCTCCCTTTTCACTTTCCTTGTTCTATCCCAGTCATGTTAAGACCAAGGCTGAGAATCTGGGGTAGAGGAGGAGAGACAAGTTGCACGTTCTCTTCCTCAGATGTGTTCTCAGAGGACCTTTCTCCTTTACAAGTCTGAGCAGGAAATGGCACTGGCACAGCAGGACATCATCTGCTAATCCAGTGCGCTAGGTGATGCAGATTACTCACTCCTCCAACATAAACTGAAACTCCTGCAGTTCACTTCTACTTGTTACATTTTTCCTTGTGGTTTCAAAAGCCAGACTCTGCTTCCTATTACTTTTCTGTTTATCAATTAGCAATTGTGTTTCTTTTATCGTGGGAATATTGAATCATTATTTTTTCCTCTCCTTGTTTGCACATCTGGGTAATCACCATAGCAACCGATGTATGCCAGGTGTCTGCTCAAAAAGAACTCTATCCTCCCAGTCTCTCGCACTAAATTCATTACATTAATTGCCAAGCAGATATTAAATCAAACGCAGAACTGAATAAAAGATGAAAAAGGTATACTCCTTATTGCAAACATTGTAAGCAATTTCAATATAATATAAACCAGATATCAAATATATAAATCACTTAAGTGTTCCACTTGTAAATTAATACACAAAATAATAAAAGTGAAAAATTTTAACTGAGAAGAGGACAAACTTGCACTTTGGAAAAAGTCCTACTAGTCTTACTTGCCTAAGATCTCTTTCTCACTGCAGTGAAACAACTTTTAACATTTCTATTTTCTTTTTAATTCTTCTAAAGCAACATTAAGGTTGCACAGTTAAGAATTCAAATATCAGGCAAATAAGGTAACAAGGTTTGAAAACTTAATTAACCCTGTCTTTTTTGCATGTAAATTGTGTACTTGTATACACACTGAACTTTAATCATATAATTATATATTTTTATGATTTTTAGTCCAAACTTGGGATATGCACAGCATTAAGTTTTGCTTTATACTTCTCTATGTACAAATTAATTCTATATATGGTATTAAAATTCTGATTAATTTTAATCATACTCGATTTTAGCCAGCATTTTCATACTTCATTAGAATTTTTGTTTTTCTCGTATTCTTTATCTGTTCTCTCTTTACTAGTAAACTAATAATTTTCTTTTCTGCTAACATTGGTTTCCCATAAATGTAATTCAAACATTTCAACAAGAGCTCATGATATTTTTTTTGCACTTTTTATTGGCCAATATTAAGCCCTTGAGAAAGTTCCTCATGCTAACATGCCATTTTTTTCCCCTCAAACATGATATTTTGTTTTTTGAGACACTAATCACAATAATTTTATGAAAAGACAAAATTGCATGGTGCAGGTAATATTCCACATACCAAATTAATATCAGTTGTTTCTGCATGTCAGAGTATAGCTTTGCATCTTTAGCATTTTCTTTTTGTAGCTGTTATTTTTAATAATAATTTCCTATCATAAATTACAGAAATATTAATTTATAACAAGCTTATGCATTCTGATACTTTAAGATTGCATCTAAATCATGGGACAGGTATGTGCCACAGTCCACCCTGGTCACTGTGGACATCCAGTTATTCAGATCAGGTAGCTGACTGGAACAGGCTATGTGCTCACTGGCACACATGCCTGGGTATAATTTCTGAGGTTACAGGAGGATGATGTAAAGCTGGATGTTGTTTCTGTAGAAAGAGGACATGATTTGAGAGTCTCCTGGATTTGGGAACTAGGATGCTTTGAAATGATTCATAAGATCATTTGATAAAAATTATTGGCATTGCTAAATATTGAGTAATTAATGAGATGAAGAAAAAATGACTTCTGCAGGCCCCTTACCTCAATGAGTCTATTTTTTTCAGCAAATGGGTTGATGCATATGGTGGGTATTGTAGTACCTTTAAAACTTCCGAATTCGGAACATTTAATGTCATGGTTACAAATGTTAAAAGTGTTCCACTGTGGACCTGAATTTCCTGAAGATATATTCTTGATACCTAAAGAAAAGACATTTGCTGCATAAAACAATTTTTCATTAAAAATTCAACAATAAGCATGCTAGGCTCAATATTAAATTTACACTCTTAGATCCATATTAAACAGCTCTGAAAAATTATTTTATAAAGGAGTGAAATTTTGGTGTGTTTTCTGAAAGCCTTCATCATCAACTAATTGTCAAGTCATAGATATTTAATTCAGGTGAACATTGTGGAAGAGCTTAAATGATATAAATTCAGGCTAATATTGAAAAGCATCATGGTGCATTAACTATAGCAGATCTCATACAAGTTCCTATATATAAACGAAGTGTCTTTCTACTTCAAGTTCAAGATACAGGAAAATAGAAAGACAACAGCAGTGATTACATTGGAAAATGAGGATGGTAGTGATTCAGCATTTTCAGATTAAAATAAAAATAACATAAAAATAACATCTTTCTCCCTTTGTGACAGATAGAGAATAGACTTTTTTTCCTTACAATCTAGTATTCAAGAATGTCTCATCTACCACTGATAATATCTTTACTTAACATTTGAAATTATTCCTATGAGTATATACTGCACAAATGTCAAGCCTTTTTAGCTCTTTTTGTCATACTATTTTTAAGTCTGGAGGATAATACACTCCCTTAAACATATGTGAAGATAATAATTAATGCGTAACTATTAAGCTGTATTCTCCTTTTTAAGTAGATGTTGGTTCATCAACAAGAGTTTACTGTATACTGATAAAGAAATTCTTGTAGTAATATATCCTGTGCAATTTCATATGAGATTTTGTATGAATAAGTAATCACATTTCAGGTCAGAAGCTATTAATTACGTTCATTTTTATTAATTTGTTGCTGAGTACTTTTTAATCTGTTTAGTAAATGAAATTAATTCTCTCTCTTTCTCTGCCTTCCCCCTTCATGCTTCTATATCTCTTCTTTCTCTCTCCCTCTCTCCATTTTTCTTTCCCTCTTATATCCTGCCAGTGAACTAACTTGCACAATTACACTTTGAGTTCACATATAGAAAGGTGACTTTGCAAAAGAGTAATGCAATTTGATGGAGGACCATAAATGAAATTGAAATGCTTTTTCTGATGATCCCCTGATCCTTAAATAAAAATTAATGTAACATGTTACTGTAGATTTATAAAACTGCAAACAGCAGCAGCAGCAAACTGCTGCTATTACCTTCAGTATGTATTCTAGAAAATTAAAATTTTATTTTGAGAGTCATGTAATATGCTTCTGATTAGTTTAAGTTTATTTAAATGGTGCTTACATTTTTCTTTGCTTTGTAGAAAAAGTATGTTCTTTTCCAAGTGGTCATTTAATTCTATCATCTGCATCCCGTGATTTATCCTTCTTTCCTAGCTTCAGAATACTTTGTAGGGACTGAATATTCTCTCTGATCATTTCCACATTTTCATTTAAGAGAGATACAATTTTATCCCCAATACAGCTTTTACAATCTATGCAACTCTCTCTTGTATATCTTGTCTTTGTGCAACTGTAAGAGATTTGAGATTGCTTATGACACCATGAGCATGGAGGATATTTCTCCTACTAAAGAAATCACAGGACAGATTTTTTTCAAGACATGGTCAGCAAACTACCTATCATGACATAGATAAACAAAGCTATTTTACAGTAAAATAACTGATCTTAAATTCTTACTTTTTGACATAATAATTTACTCATATTTATTGAGGAAAAAGGTTACTCTGCATTTACTGCAACATAAAAGTGTCCATATGGGTAGATATCACACAGTAGCTGCATTATTCCATCCTAATTTCCATCCTTATTTCCATACAGACATATCTTTAGTGACTTCAATAGTATATCCACTATAGTAGAATTATTAATAAGTTTTCCCATAATATTTCTATGAGTTAAGTATACTGTTACAACAGAAAACCTAAAGCACACAGGACTGTGATCTAAGATCAACCACATAATCTTTGGTGTTGCAAACTGAACCCAAGTGTATTTTTCATGCTAACCATTATTTTTCTTTCACTTGATTTCTGAGAGTACCTCAGGATCTTTGAAGTCACCAAAGCATCTGTCTTTGAAAACTGGAACCATGTACGTGACTATTTTTTTAACCTTTTTAAATTACTGTATCGAAGTAAAATTTGTTTTCATTTAGTTTAATGATACAAAGGTAGAGTGTGGAAAATTGTTTTCAGTACTCAAAAGGGTTAAGATTTTCTTCCCTCCACTGCCCCCTACCAACATCAGAGAGTGTGTTTTATCTCACTTCAGTGCAATAAGGACTTGGCCCCAACATAAGTTAGTTGAAATTAAGGGGCGTGCCTGATCAGAGTCCTTGGTTTGGGCAGTATTTCTTGGGACAGGGAAGTAAACTGCCTGAGTTTGAAAATCCATTGTCCATGGCCACTGAGTAGCCATGAGTTCCATTTTTAAATAAAAATTGTAATTGATTTAATAGTCTGAAAGAGAACGGTGGGAGAAAGATAGGTAGGGAATGGGTACAGAAAATACCACCCACAAGTTCATTGACAGACTGCTAAGGGTGAAAATATGCTGTATTTAGCCCAACCATTGTGTCAGATATGGTTCCAAAAACCAGCAATTTCATGAATTTGTGGGTTTGGTCCAGAAACTTGAGAACTCCCATAATAAGCAAAGCCTTAAATCCACATCACCACCACACACTGGCAGCTAGAACGCAAATAATGACACAGAGGTGCCCTTATTTGTATGTACATCACTATTCAAGGTTAGCTCTCTGCCTAGGGAGGAAAGGGAGATGGTGAAAGGGGATGAATTAATCATTAGACTGATTTTCGGTTCCTTGCAGAGAGACAATCCACTGATCTAAAGCATTCTCTATAATTCATCTTTGGCAATTCCCAGTTGTTCTTTCTCTGTTGCCCTTACTAGTGTCCACCATACAGCTTCAAAATGGTTAACAGAAAACAGAGTGAAAGAATGAAGATTTTAATAATAGAACTTTCCCGGAATGCAGATTCTCAAGCGTAGAGGTAGCTCAGATGTGCCTACATTTGTAGTGTTGCCACTCTCGATTGCAATGTCAACATAGCTTTTACTTGGCCTTTGCCCAGGATGAAAGGAGACTGCATTTTTCTTCTGTATTAACACTAAAACTGGACAGTATTGCCCCTTATGCGCAACACAGGCCATGCATAAAATAACCTAATGCACTATAAATTTCCTAGATGTAATTTAAAGAGTAAGAAAGTGTTCAATAAAATTTTAATGAAATTCTAAACATTAAGCAGACTCAGAATCGACCTCAGCATTCAACCTAGCTGTTTTCTTCAAGTGCAGCAGTGGAAAGAAGAAATTCTTTACTTTTTAGCTTTCATTCTTTATCTCCTTGCATAAATGAGGGACTCCTGTACAGGATCTGTTATGAGACTATGCAAAACTAATTATTACCTTTCTGAAGCAAAATATGAATATCCCCAAAAGCTGCTATTGTGTAAAATGTATCATGTAGCATCTAGCAGAGAGCCTTGAGGGCCTTCATCATTACTGACAGGGATATTAGAACTGACAGATTTCAGGTGTATGCTACAGAATAAAAAGGAAATATTGTAGGCTTGTTTAACAATTTCTCATTTATATTTACACATTTGACAAATCCGACAAGTATTGTATTACAAGAAAGATCTGGTTTTGTTACCTTTCAAAGGAAGATGGATGGTTCAAACTAGTCTGTTTTCTTTACTAACAGGAGGGTACCTGACATTGTGTGGAGAGAGACTTCTAAGTCTTTAAGCAGCATAGAGCTATTCCTTAAGAGGCTTCCAATGCATTTATTGAGATACATTTCTAACTAATAGTTGCAATAATGTTAAGGTGAAACAACCTAGCATTTTAAGAATTATTTTTATGGCAGTGAGTGTAAAATGGTTATTCTATCCCACATAATTTTCTGGAATTTCATTGGAAGAAAATCATTATAAATACAAAGCATAGTAGGTTATTTAATTTGTTATGCAACTATTACAGCACTACTCCTATCTACTGCTTATTAAAAAAAAAATATTTACCATATTTTATCTTCAATGTTTCTTTTTGCATTGCTGCCAGATTAGCTTGCTAGATGAACTGTAGCTTCTCTGCACTGAATATTACAGTGACCACTGGACTAGTGCTTATTTCAGCCAGTTTTCAAAACATTTTATTTTACTATTTTGGCCTTCAGCAACAATCAGATTTTCCCCCTCTCGCCTGTTTAGAGAGTTGTCCCAGGGACTGATAGTCTATGACTCTAAACCAGTTATTTCCTTAATATTTCTTACCCTCCTAAAATCAGATCAAATCAGTTTCTTAAACGGAGCAGAAGTCAAAACATGTAAAGGCAAAGTAAGAGCTTAAAGTCAGTTGAGCTATTACCATTTACAACCACTGAGGATGTAACCTCTGTAGTGCACTTACCCCTGGTCCAAGTGGCCTGCATTCAGCTCTCTCTGGAAGATTACAGGTCTGACCTCAGGGAGTCACTCAGCTTCTGAGGGTCACATTGTGAAGTGGAGACTACAGCAACATGACGATATAGGGATGGCAAAAGCAATGACCATATGAATACATAATATATTCCTTATTCCACAGGTGCTGGTCAAACATACATTCTGTGATTGCTGCATGTCTGCTTTCTTTGTCCTTTATCAACATTTGACATCTCAGTCAAAAATAACAAAATTTAACTGGCAATAATAGCTGTATGACTAATTGGCTATATGTTTCTATAGCATGTTTCTGTGAGGCACTTACACGTTTTTGTTCAGTTTTCAATTGTTTCTTCTCTAACTCACTACACTCCACTTTCTTCTTTTCTAACACCTTTGTCTTTTGTTCATTTCTTTTACGTACTTTGCTCCTTCTCATTATTTGTGCAAAAGTACCAATCTGCCACGTGCATGCATAATAAAATTTGTCAGGGTAAAGTAAATTTTGAAGGTAGTTAATTGATGTCTTAGCTTCATGGTCATCAAATGAATAGAACAAAATGTCAGATCAAAGACACTGATGACTTAAAGTTTCCCATGGATCAGAAATCCCAGCTCCTGGTCACTTGAAATCAGTATTCTTTGAATTGTTAGTACAGACTATGTTAATCTGTCCTTCCACCATGAAGAAATCTGAATATGAGACTGCAGAGTATGAACTGGATCTAAGCAAGCAGAGAACTGATATTTTTCCATGGCTAGTTCCTGGAATTTACATGTACTTTTAAAGGATGCTGTGACCAGTTAAATATGATATGAATGATTGTTTCCTTCAGAACAGTAACATTAACTGAGTGCCCTGAAAATTATTTTCATTTAATCGCAGAATAAAATGTTGTGGTACAAGTGGTCTTGCCTATAATTATAAATGCATCTACACTGTATAGAAAGAGCTCTTATTAATTATGTTTATGTTAACAGAAGAATAGACCAATAAAATAAAAATGTCACAATACTATGAAGCAATTTGACACATTATTGTGGTCTTTTCTTACTACATTATTTACATTACTGTATATTGGAAGCATATTTCAGATGCTAAAATTAGGGCAGTTAAACTATAACAGTGAATTATAGAAACCAAAAATAAAAATAAAGCATGAATAATGGCTAATTCAGCTATATGCAGACCTGCGATAGCCTCATCTAGATAGCTTTTAGGACCTGGATAATCAGGGAAATCAAACAACACGTAAATATTTCTGCTACAGTACTGCTAAACGTATACCGAAACATTGGCAGTAGATGTCAGTCATGGAAACTGTAGCAAAGGCAATTTCGAAATGAAAGCATAATTTTCCTTTTCAAAATGTGAAGAAATGAGCTAAACAAGTCCTGTCAAAATGTTGAGAATTATGCTGTTTTCAACCTTCTCCTAAATTGCTCTGAGCTCAGATTGTACATTAATAAAACACAGAATCACATTCTCCAGGCATTTCCCTGTTTTTTGAGCAAAACAGAAACTTTACAGCATGTCAGAGGAGCAAGCAGAGATCCTTAATATTGTACTATCTCATCTTTCTCTCATAATGTTAGGCCCAAATCCTGCAGGGACATGCACAGGTTTAGCTTTATGCACTGTGAATTATTTCTCTGACTTGACAGGAAACTGAAATCCCATTACATTTAAAAAAGCCTTCCTTTTTTGAGATTCGGCTTGCCAATCTGTCAGCTACCCATATTAAGTTTTCTGATCAAGAATTCATGAGTGAAAATAAGTTTTCTTCACAGTGGCCAGGAATGCTTTGGTATAGGATTTAAAACTTCTGAATGCCCAAACCAGTCTGATTCAGCCATTTTTACCATTGATGACCTTGCATGTTCTCCAAAATCCTCTCTTAAAAAACTGAAAAATAATGAGACTCATTATTTCCTCAAAGCAGCACAATGACACTTACTTGTATGTTCAATGGAGCAAAGGTTTTGACTATCAGCTTCAGGTAAACCAACATTCCCGAGACTCAGAAGTAGTATTACCCTATTGCCAAACTGATTCCAAAACTGAGATGAATCCTGATCAACTTTAAGTACAGGCCTATGACAAAATTGGTGACTCATAGCAACCCCGCACAGACCTTTTGAATAAAAATTAGGGACAAATGTATCTGTCACATCAGATAGAAGCCTCATGTGAAGTGTGAGGACAGTGGACTTTACACACAGTGGTTCTTAACTTAAACTCATCATGATATTTGTCCAAGGTAATTTTTTTTTTTTTAAGTACATACTGTAGCTGAAACCAGCTAAAAATTCTGTAATCATCTTCCCTGCCTTCCTTTCGTCATTTTGCATTACAGTGTAAACCGATGCTCCCTGTTAACTTCTCAGCAGTCCAAGGAAACTAATTATATTCCAAATGAAAAATATTTAATCAGTATTGATATAGTAGTGACACAGAAGCTTTTCCCAAACCTTTTACAAACCTGACCTACATACACTCCCTTATCTTCTGCTTTTAATATGAAAAAGGTTGGTTTTCTATGTCTTAGGCTATCATATCTTGGCATTGAATTCCCAAACTGGAAAAGTAACATTGGTACAAAACAATAACTTAAAAAGGCCAACATTATGTTACTTCAGAGAATCAGAAGGGATATCTGCAAAAACTGTGGATCAATGGAGCAGGAATCTATAATTCTCAAAATTATGCAAAGAAGATTGAGGAAATGTCCAAATGGAAACCAGTAACAAGTGGTGTCCCTCAAGGGTCTGTACTGGGACCGATACTATTTAATACCTTCATTAACGACATAGACAGTGGGATTGAGTGCACCCTCAGCAAGTTTGTGGATGACACCAAGCTGAGTGGTGCAGTTGATACACTAGTGGGAAGGGATGCCATCCAGAGGGACCTTGACAGGTTTGAGGAGTGGGCCCATGTGAACCTCATGAAGTTCAACAAGGCCAAGTACAAGGTCCTGCACCTGAGTCGGGGCAATCCCCAGTATCAGTACAGGCTGGGGGATGAATGGATTGGGAGCAGCTCTGCGGAGAAGGACTTGGGGATACTGCTGGACAAAAAATTGGATATGAGCTGGCAATGTGCAATTGCAACCCAGAGCGCATAAAAAGAACCATGGCCACCAGGTCGAGGAAGGTGATTCTGCCCCTCCACTCTGCTCTGGTGAGACTCCACCTGGAGTACTGCATCCAGCTCTGAGGTCCCCAGCACAAGAATGACATGGAGCTGTTAAAGTGGGTCCAGAGGAGGGCCTCAAAACTGATCAGAGGGCTGGAACACCTCTCTTATGAAGAAAGGTTTAGAAAGTTGGAGTCGTTCAGCCTGCAGAAGAGGCAGCTTTGGGAACACATTATTGTGATCTTTCAATATATAAAGGAGGCTTATCAGAAAGATGGAGGAAGACTTTTTACCAAGGCCTGTAGTGACAGAACAAGGGGCAACAGTTTTAAACTAAAAGAGGATAGATTTAGAACTTACATTAGGAAGAAATTTTTTACGATGAGAGTGGTGAGACACTGGAACAGGACGCTCAGAGAAGTTGTGGATTATGGGAAGTGTTCAAGGTCAGGCTGGACAGTGCTTTGAGCAACGTGACCAAGTGAAAGATGTCCCTTCCCATGGCAGGGGGTTTCGACTAGATGATCTTTGAAAGTCCCTTCCAACCTAAACCATTCTATGATTCTGTGATACTAAGATTCTATGATTCTACTAAATAATATAAAATGAATGAAAGGGAAGCTTTTTTTTTACATTTATTACAAGAAATTCATTTAAGAAATAAAATAATAACAAAAGGACTCCCAAAACTAAACCCCATGTATGCCTGCTGTGAAACAAGCCTATTTATACATAATACACAAAAAAATTGAACGCAATTCTTCTACATTTGAAAAAATGTCCTCGTTATGTCAAGGTTAGTGCTTTGCCCAGGATGCGCACAAGAATGAGCTGCTTTCTTTGCAGTCACCCTTATTGTAAAACAATGTCCACAGAAAAAAGACTGAGAACTCTTTGAGGCTCTTCCAAAAACTTTCACCCACACCAACGGGGACTTCAGAAAGTAACACAGGTGAGCAGCTCTGTGGGTCAGGACAGCATAGAAAGGGTTAGAACAAGTGAGCAAAGAGTTGAGGAGAGCTCAGACTTCAGATATGGCATCTGGAAGAAAGATATATCAAAAAACTCACCCCAAAACCCAACAAAACCACACATACCCTCGATAGCAGTTAGGATTTTTTTTTTTTACTTGATTTTCTGTTTATGTTCACCTTTTTTTTCACTACAAAGTACCATTCTCAGTTCCAGAGCTGCACAAAATGTGACCAGTAATGTGTTCTGCAATGATTACTTCCACCTTGTAATTTAAAGAGTTGATCAGCACAGTTTATTGTTGCTGATAACTCAGGCAACAATCTATTCCCATTCCTGTTACTGAGCTAGCTACGTAAGTTCCGTCATTGTTCTCCTTTCATTTAAAAAGAAAATACTCAGATATTAAGCACCCGCATCCTTCAGAGGACAGCATTTTCACAACCTGCTCCACTCTCTTTTTATTTAGTGACTCAGCCTCTTTTTATTTTGCTTTCCAGTTTTCTTTTTTTTTTCCTCCCCAAGAAAACTGTTGGTTTTCAGTCTTATACATACACATGGGGATAAACATTTTGCATAGGCTTGTGCTGTCACAGTTTGTGGGCAAGGAAAGAGCTGCACCTCCCAGACCACTTCTTCTTCACCCACTCAAGTTGGAGAACAAATCAGCAACAAAAAGAGAAGCTACATGGTCATGGTTCCTCTCTCTCCCACCACATGCTAGCTGTTGCAGCTGAACTGGAAGTGGAGGGGGAGTTGTCTGTATTGCTGGCTCAAGTCACTTGGGTTTGTTCATGCCACCAAAACATGAGGAGAAGAATGTTCTGGGTCAGAACAGAACCTCAGTGAAGGTTTGATGCAGTGCCACCATATGGGCCTGTACCTGGTTTATTTCTTGGTTCTCTCAGTATCTCATTCTTTTGGCTCATGGGTGCACAGCACTTCACACATCACTGCAGGTTTCCATTACGTGGCAGCTGCCCCATCCTTCCCCCTAGCCCTGATGGACTCCTGGGCCCAATACAAGAAGACACAGCTGAGCCCCAGTCCCAGGAGGGAGCTGTAAGATCTGCACCTCTTGGGTCTGTAAGTAGAGATCACTGCTTGATGGTGTGTGGCAGCACCAGCTGTCTCCTAATTTGAGAACCCCTTTTTATCTTTTGTAAAGCTACCTGTTTTCTCTGTCCAGCTCACTCAAGTACTTATTTATTTATATTTTAAAATCAGTTTTACATTCTTGTTTGTTTTTCTCTTAATAGGGGAGAAGTGTTTAAACTGAAAGTTTCACAGTTTCCATCTTTAATAGAAAATGTCTTTTCACTTTTGACTCTGTCCCTCAGAATAGATTTCCCATTTTGTCTCAGTTTACATGCATCTTTTTAAAAGCTGTTTCATTATTACGTGTAATAGTTCCCCTTGGTTACTCTTACGTTTGAGACACTTTTCACATACTTATGATAAATACAGATTTGTATTACTTTTTCAACTTTTTTTTCTTTGCTTCTTAAAGAACTACGTGGCTAAATAATTCTTTCAAAGCCCAGTCCTGTCTCAGTTAACAGCTCTGGAATAACAGAGTGCTGGGAGCACATTGCTAGCACAATGTGGCTACCACATTGATTTAATTGCCTCAGGAAACAACATCATGAAGTAAAGGTGCTTTCCTTAAAGTAAAATTGATACCGAGACTTTAACCCCTCTAAATTTCCCGATCCTAGTTCAGCAGAGGTAAAGAGAGTTGACTAAAGAAAAATATATAGTCACAATGTTTGCTTTGTAGGCTGAGCCACAGCTGCATTTCATCGCAGGTGGTCATTGGTGCCAGTGTCCTTAAACTATCGCATGGGATATAATGAATAGCCATGTACAGAGCATTACTGGGATTAAGACAGTGCTATGGTGAAATTTTAACCACAGCTGCAGAACAAACTTGACTTGTGTGCTGAAGAGTTTGGTTATAGTTAAGTAGGGGTGGGGAAGAATTTTCAAATATTAATACAATGATATGATGAACTGATGAACTGTATAGTTGATTCATTTGGTCACAATTTCTTTACATTTCTCTAAAAAGGAGTAGTTTGAGTATAATTAATTCTGTGGCACACTGATGTCTTCCTTTGCATCCAGCTGATCATGCTGGGGAGGAATAGCACGTATCCTGGAGGGTGTGAAACAAGGAGTTGAAGGGTAGACTTGGCAATTCTTTGAAATGAGGCTGAGATCCAGTTACAGAGATGGTAGAAAGTAAAACATTATAAGTAAGAATAAGAGTTTGCAAGGGATTTTCTGTAATTTAGAGAGACACTGAGTTAACTGAGAGTAAGCCTAAGAGCAGGAACCTGCTTTGCATGGTTGCAATAGAAAAAATCTGTACGAAGTCGTCTTATTTCTGTTCTGACCTAGCTATTTTGAAGTTTCTTAAAAAGCTAATTGGTCTTTAACGTAAGCAAAAGCTTTTCCTCCCCCCTCCCCCCCCCCCCTTTTTCTTTGGGGTGTATGTGGTGTGAAAGCTTTCTGGATTTGGGAACTTATGATGAGGTAAAGGCTGAGTCAGCTCTAGCTCAATGATCTGGTGAGTAAGGGCCTGTTACAAATTACAAAACTGTAATTAAAAATACTCAAAAGTAGCAAACAGTCTCTAGAAAGAAATCAGGTCTTTTAAATATTTTGCAGTTTTCTTTCTCCTAGCTATTTCCTGCCCAGTTTGTTCATGTGAGGCTCTGTTTCCCTAGATAATTCCTCAAGGCATCGAGGAATCTATAGAAAATAGATTAATTTGAACAGACTTTGCAGTCGTTAAGTAATCACACTGCTGTTGTGGTGTAATCCAGGAGCAACAAAAGCAGAAGAGTAAAGCCCACTAAGTTCAAGTTATATGAACAAACAGGCTTATGCAGAGTCATGTATTTGCTTGTTGAAATTTCATCTAGTTCTATGTACCACTTCAGCCATGATTACCGTAATCTATCATGACCCCTAAAATGCATTTCAGTGGGATAATAAATGTGTAAGCTGAATTTTCAGTCGTCATGAACAAGCAATAATGCAGACCAGAAAAGGTGGGAGTTACATGGAAAATAAGTAAAAATATGCCTTCTACAGTTTTACTTCCCTTTCATATCCTCAGCATCAGATCTGGAAGACAGTCAAATCTGACAGTGTATGTGTCCAGTGTTTGTTTTGCTAAACATGCTAAAAGTGACCAAGCATATGCTTTTCTTTTTTGTTTCTTGCCTTCAAAGAACTTTCTCCACATTGTAATAGCAAACAGTCAAATGTGAACAGAAAGGCAGGCTAACAAATAGTCATTTAGCAGTACATATTACGACTGACCCCATACAATACTTTCTCCACTTATATTTCAGATCAAAGGCATGCATTAAGAATAGTATTTGAAACAATATTCTTCTTATAAGTCTGTGAAACTTAAGACAGTGAAATGCACATCTAATTCTTCATTTCCCTTGCTGTGTCTAGCCATCAAGTTGCTCGTGATTTTAGCAGATGTTTCTGCTTTTGGTTGCAAGACAACTTAATGAACCAGGTTTTTCTCTCCTTCCTTTCCATTCTCTGAGGAGCAAATGCATTCATGAGCAAAATCTTTGCTATACTTTGGAAATCAATTTTGCATGTTTCACCCAATGTTTCCAGCACAGTTATACAGTGGAATTTGTAGTCTCACTACATTATTTATGAAAATACTTAAATAATTTAAAAAATGTAAGGTTTGGAATGGTATGACCAATAAGAGGACCCACTTTCTGCGATGTTAATTGCAAGATAAGTCTTTGTCAAAGCTGTTATATGTTGTATCCTATTCTCTGTTATCCAGAGCAGAATAAAGCTGGATCCTGGAACTACAGCAATAATTTTTAAGCAGTGTTGGAAGTAGCTCACAACAGTGAGACAGACTGGAATGAAGAATAAAGATTCTATCATTTGTGACCTGAACCTCCTCAGATGATATAAAAATATCTGTAGCTGTTACTTACATAAGTTAAGGAGCAAACCTTTATCATGATGGGATGCAACAGAAATGCCATCAGTACCAAATATTGAGGTAACAACTGAAAATGATCCTCTGAGTTGTCATTGTTCATTCAAAAAGGTGATGGGGAGAAAACTCCTTTATATCTTTTGGACACTATGTATAAACATTCAGATAAAATATTTCCAAAAAACATTTGTAGGGAAATTTCTGGATGATAATGGCCAAAATATTTTTGTTAAAAGATAGTTATTTGCTCAACAAGAGTTCCAGAAGATTTCAAAGCTCAATTCCCAATTAAATTAATCAGAGTTAAATATATAGATTTTTTTCAGTACTTTCTGATGATCCCAGTAGTCACCTTTCTCAACTGTTACATACTTAAATCCATTTAAATTCTGGTTCAAGATGTTATCCAACAAAGCACTGTTCTTTCACAGATATTGAAATGTAAAACACATGAATTTGGACACAGTTCTGGTTGAGGTAAACAAGTCTGTTTACATAAAATTACTGGAATAGGTACTAAAAATTTTAAGCAAACATCTTGCTTCTGGTCTGCCATAAGTACCAGCAGTGCTGATAAGAGTAAAACTACCTCACTGAAGTAGAGGAAGGATCTGTAACACTTTAAAAACTAGTTAAATGAAGTAAATCCAATGCAGAATTGAATTTAACTCTTGACAGACTAAAATAATTCTGGATCTTACGTAATTTGGAGAGTACACAAGCCAGATGCATTTGGGAGGAGGCTGCATGATTGCTGCAGAATCCCATGTGGGCACAAACCATGCTTACTCTGTCCTGCTGGGGAAGAAAGGTGGTGAGGCAACCCAGTGACCTCTGCCTGGAAAATCTGTGTCTGGCAGTAACTGGGATGAGGGCCTTCTACTACCCTGATCGATCTTACTGGAAACAATGAAACATGCTCTTTTCGTCTTTTTCCAAGAGACTTGCTGAGCAGGTATGTTTTTTCATTCTGGTGAGGAATTTTGAATTTGTTACTAAATTTGCCCATCTGATAGATAGCGTGATAACTTACATGAAGGATTCCTTTTAACTTTATTCAGGAGTCAATGAAAGTCTATAAGAAGTCTAAGCTACTGCTTCTATTGCTACCAGTAACAACACCATTAGAAGATTTCACTGTAATTATTAGAGTAGCCATGTGTGCAGCCATTTTAAGTACTGTATTTTTTCAACAAGAGCAATATCCACAGTGTAATTCAAAAACACTGCAGATTATGATAATTTGATATTCACACTGAGGGATTCTTCTCACAGTATATTAATAGTATAGGCTTTGTACCTAAAATTTTATACCTGTTCCAGGGAAAAATAGCTAATCTGCAAAACACTTTGAATATCTGCCAATTCAAAATAGGCTCAGCATGTACTCTTATTAGTATTTAGTGTTTAGTTTCCAAATTTTAAATTAGTCAGTATTCCTGCTCTGCTTGTTTGGCCAAATCCTTTTTGCTTTCCTGATGTCTTTCTGTAGGTTTTGTAAAATATTTAATTTTCCCCTTTATAATCTCAGTGGTATTGTTGAAAATTCATAATATTAATCATTTTCTCTACTAAACTCCCTGCCAATTCTTACAATATGTTTGAGATCCTGCGATGTGTTGAGATTTTGATTTAAAAATGTTCCTTAAGTTACATTAGATATAGCTAATGTCCTAATTGTCATCTAGAAGTTACTCCTAACCTATATCACTTTTCCGAGTGCATGACAGAGGATTAAAGGTATAGATAAAGAGAATAATCTAGTGTCTACTGCTTAGTAACAGATTGATCAACACAATGGAAAAGTAACATTTTAAATTTTGTGGTTGATTTTTTTTTTTTTATATATACTCAAATAACCGTCAGTCAAGTTGAGTACAGCAGGACCTTTGGATTGGCAGGAGCAAAGTTATACTGTGCCAGACACTGCACAAACTCAGATTAAGAGACAGTCCTTGCTCCAAAAGCTTCCATTCCAAATCTGTTTTTGTTGGAAGTTTTTCATGATCAACTGTAAGTACAGTCTGAGGACATAAACACATTGTTGCAAGCTACCATGAATGATTTTATGACACCCATAAGTGTACCAGACATTGCTTCACTCCACAGAAAGCACACAGAATACTACTGAGAAGCTGTGTAGTCTTAGTGAGTGATTAGGCAAGTAATGCTGCAGCAGTGGTGGTGACAATAAAGAAGACGTTTGATGCTTGCAAGCACTGACATTAAAGGAAAACTAAAAACTTAAGATATGTCTTAAGACAGCAACGTAGGTGCTTTTTTTAACAAGGATATTCTAGGATTAGTAATGCAGCAGAGAGTTGATGCTTAGAGTCCGAAACTTGTAAGCAAATGAAGCAATAAGTAGAAAAAATATGAGACTTCTGATAAAAAGGTGTGAAAGGCAGAGTTTTAAAGAAATATCTAAGCATTATTGGTAGATATCCAAAGGGATGTGTTTGTTGATGAATAAATACAAATCTGGCATGGCTGCAGCATTAAATATGCTCACCTGTTATGTTTGGTTCTCAAAGAGAGAGAAGGAACAAGGCCTGAAGAAAAGGACAAGATACTGGTAATGATTTGCAGACAACTGGTAGAAACTGAGATCAGTATAAAACAGACCCAGGAGGCAGATGTAGTTTATGAAGTACGATGAATAATGATTCAGATAATTAGGAGAATTATATCTGTTCGTCTTTCTCTAAAGCAGCAGATGCCAGCTGTTGGAAGTTGAATATTAAACCTGGTGTCCCTGTGGTATGATCCAGTACAAAGGAACCTCAGTTGTAATATTGTGAAACAATGTTCTTAAGAATATAAACATTCTTAAGTTTCTTCTTCAATACTTTGCTAGGCTTTTTACCACAGCTAGAGGCAGACTACTTGGTCCCATCTGGGTCAGGCTTTGTTTACTTTTTAGAAAAGCTAAACCAGAATGCATATGGCTTTTTTCCCTCTGAAAGACATTTTCCTTCCACAAGGAATTCTGCCACTTATTGTTTTTCTTGCAAGCTAAAATGTTTTCAAAATTCCAGAATTTCTTCCAGAATGGAAATTCAGCATTTTAATTACTATTCATTCACTTCATAGTTTATACAGCTTAACTGCTTCATAGTTTATACAGCTTAACTGGCTGATGAAGACATTTTTAAAATCCAGTCAGTAATAAATGCCTGCTATTTTCACTTCTTCTTTGATAAGACCAGTTGCCTTAGAGATAGAATACCTCTTCACTTCTAGTAGAAAGATTACCATACTGAGGAAAAAGGAAATATTAACTTAATTAGGTGTTCAGGGATATCTGAGACACAAGCAAATATTGTATGTTCTGAAAACAGAAGTTGAAGTATTGTCATGGGTCTTTCATAAGTGTCTTTTTGAATTAATATATTATTTTCAAGCTGAGAACTTAATCAAAGAGAAGCCATTTATTTTATATATATTTATATTGTGTATATACACAGAATGTGTGTGTAATGCGTCTTTCTTCCTAAGGGTAGTTATATGTCCTGAATTAGATATATATGTGCACATATGCAGATGTTACTCATGTATATGCATAGTCCATTTACCATGCTCTGATTAGCAACGGAAGCCAGCTTCAATTTCAAAGTGCCATAATTAAACACTGGCCTGAGTTCTATCCCAAAATCTGGGAAAACTAGACCAAATTGATTGCTCAGTGACCTTTGCTGCCTCCTCACAAACACTGAATCAAGAAAGAAAGACCCTGTTGTTGAGGGTGAAATGAAGAGAGGGAAGGAGAAATGTAGGATCTAATAGTATCTGTTTTCCCAAATGACATGAATTTAACATCTTCTTTTATTGTGAGGAAACTGTTGAGTAGCTGGAATGTGTCTTCCTCTTGCAGCAGTGCTCGAGTCCCTGCCTGCTGGTGGCAACCCTGGCACCTCCTGCCTCCCCTGTCCTCTGTACAACAGCCAGGCTTCGGCAAGTTCTCTGCTGCCCTCCCCATTCCTTCCTGCTGGTTGGAAGCAGGGCACTTTTCAGTGACTTTTTCGCTTCTGAAAGAGTATCACATAATACTGGACCCCACACAGTCTGCTATCTACAGGTTTCACAAGTGGCATTTTCTTTACCTAGGACTTCAGTGTCCTAAATCTGCAGGCTGACCCATTTGATTAAGATGAAAGCTTGCCCCAAAGTCTCTTTCACTGAAATCCCTTTCTTTGCACCAAATGTCAACAGTTTTGGGTTTCCTTCTACAGTTTTCCAGGATGACCTACTGTTCTCTCTTAGGTCTTAGGCCACCTGGCTTCCATGTACTCATCTTTGAATTGTTGGTATGAGGAAATTAAACTTTTGGAAGAGTAAGACCTAAAAGTCTGGCATGCTGTTATAGAAAGCAATTTAGTATTCCATTTTAGAAATGTTTTTCTTCTCAGTTTGTCTCTGTGGCCATGTATCTAAATTCATATGCGCACCTGTCCTAATGATTTTAGTGTGCTTTTCACATCTGCTAGCATATCCTGTGATCCCCGATGTAAGGGTGTTACTGAATCTCATAGCCTGATAGAGGTGAGGCTGCTGCAACTCCCTGCCCTGGGTCCAAGCAGTAGCAAAGCCAAACAAGGATTCACAATAGGCACATATTCAAACACAAGCTTGTGCCACATATACACATATATGCACGTCTGGACACACAGATCAGACATATATATGTGTCACAGATACAGCACTCACACTGGCTCAAATGGCACCAATTGCCTCATCCTGTCGCCCTCAATGGCTTATTATGAGGAAGATCCAGTAGCGGGAAAGACACATGCACATGTGTGCGTGCATGTACACGCACACACGTAATGTGGATCCCTCCTACAGCTGGGCTCAGACACTCAGCCTGCCCATTGGCTGCCCCTGGATCCGAATATTCCCAGTTGCTGGCACCTGGACAAATGAGCCCCTGAGGCCACAGCCCCCCTTCAGCTGCTGGTACAGACCCCCCACACTCACTTGTACACCCACAATCACTCCAGTTGCTGGCACTCAGACCCCCATAAACATACATGAGTTAGAAATGGCATTCAATAAGAAGACAGGAAAGACTGCATTGACTGCATGGTATGGCCAGACGTATACTGACCAGCCACCTGTTTACATGTGACCTTTTATCCTCTTATTCCTCTATTCTTCCATGCTTGTTCCTCCCCAAACCACCTTGATCCCTCCCTTTTTCCACCTTTGGTTCCTCCCCTAAACATCCTATAATGTCCTGTGCAATCCCAAAAAGCTCTTCCCCTGCATCCCATAATGTGCCACATACTCCTGGGCAGTGATCCCCCTCAGTTGGAAAGATGATCTTCAGAGCCACTGCATTGGCTCGTGGTGGTGGGTGTCCCACCTGGACACAGGGGCTGAGACACTTCTGGGACAGCTGTGGGAAAAGCCAGAGTTAATTTCTCAGAGGGGTTATTGGAGTTCCCCTCCCTGGCACTGTGCCTCTCTACTCCTTCATGTATATGTGTATGAGCCTTTAATCACATAACCTAACACCCACATTTTCTTTTCTGCTGCTACATTAAATCTTTTGTTTGGAAACTATTCAGACAGCCAAAATAGAAGGAGACATTCAAAGTGGTCTTATTTCTGGCTGTTAGCCTTACATTAGCAAGGCAGGTGAAGGGGGCTGAGAAGGAGTCTAGAAACAAATGTAAGAAAAAAAAAGTATAGTATGTCAAAAGAAAAAAGAAAAGTGAATTATGATGTTTGGATAAACAAGCACTATTCTTTATGGCAAATATTGGCCATGTTCATTATAAAGCAAAAAGTTCCAGGAGCAAGATTGGAAAGCATACGAAAACCAAAGTTCAGTTTGATGTACTTAGAGAGTGTTAGCGGTTTAGTGGAATTCACCAGATGGTGAAATATTCACCACTGGGCTTAGGAATGTCAGTCTGGTGGTTAAAGGTCAATTCTGAATAAATAGCTAAGGAAGGCTAATTTGAATGATATGATTAATCCTCCAAGACTATTATGACAACCCAGTGCTGGCGTTCTATTAGAGAACAATTTAGCAAATCTCTGACAAAAATGTTACACAAAATTTATGATAGGCTTTCAAACGGAAAAGTTTTCCAAAACTGCTTTGGAGAAATTCTGTGGCAACCTGATCTACTTGTTTATTCCTTGCTTTATTGTTCTCTCGGTACTGCTACTGTGCATTTATTCCATAATGTTAGCTACTATAATGGAGGTTTCAGGGTGCACTCATGGCAGGGCTTCTTGACTCAGCATTGTATTGTTACCTTACAACATGCTAGTGAGCTAGCTCAGCTAAACCTAAAAGGTGTTCATCTGAGGATTCAGCTGTTCTGCTTAAAAACAAGACCTTTTTTTAACTTGCTGTCATTCTGTATCCCCTCAAATATCATTTGAATGAAACACTTATGTGATCTCCATGCTGTTTCCAATCCACTGATATTTGGAAGTATAGTATGGATCCAAAGGTTAGAATAAAAGTGTACAGCCAGACAGTTTTGTGGTCACATATGGCAAAAAATGTGTTGTAGCTACAGTGAACTGACTACATTCAGATGCACAAATATTTAAGAAGTGGCCTTTGCTTTTCAATAGTGAAATAGAAGGAAGCGACGGTATTTCCCCATGACTACAGCCTTCCAAGTAATGGCACTGTCTTTAAGCATTAGTAACTGTGCCAGCTGTCTTCAACCCCCTGTCCTTGGGGACAATGACAATCTCATTTTGTCTGTTCCTTGCTGCAGTGTTCCAGAAGAAGTCAGCCCTTGCAATTCTTTCATCTGCTGTGAGGCAAAGGGTGTCAAGAGCTTGAAAGAGCGCAAGAGATCACTTCTCTTAGAACTTTATTATCTTCAATGGCAATCTGAATTTCTGCTTCCCATTTGTTTTTTAATCTGCTGTGACTTCTCCATTTCACACTACTTAGAATTTCAGAGAGAATGGCTATTTGTCATTGAAATACATTTGTTTTTTCCTCTTGCATTTTGGTAATTTATTTTCACTGTCAGAGTAGGGCATGGTCTGCTGCATATCAGTGTAGGTTTTTTTCAGATGTTCAAGTAATGAAATAGTTATACTGTGTGTATAAGGCATTCTGGGCATTTACTTTTGTTGGTGAATTGTTTAGATAGGTTCTGACCTGATTCAGACATGGTATGTAATCTTTTATTTCATCTGAAGAAATATATATATGCATGAAATTATATATATGTATACATATCCATTTAACTCAGAAGATATTAAAATCCTTTTAGAATAAAAGCTGAAAAGAATTTCAAAGTAAATTTTGTTATTCATTTCACATCCATATCTGATAGAAGGAAATACTGAGTTCAGTTCTGTTGGAAATACACAAGAATGATTGTTTTAATATCAGACTTACTTTTTTTTTGAATTTAGTTAATATTTTCACTTATCAGAGACTCATTAAGCTGACAAAAGTATAAAGTCAAAGTTGTTTTGGAGCATGATCTGAACAATTGATTTTGATTTTTCACTGAAAATCATTGCTTTGTGCTTAAAGCTATAAGTGATCAAGTTGTGAGCATGTAAAATCAGAAGCAAAATTCAAGAATAATATCGTTAATATTCTTGTCCATGTGAGTGAAAAGGGAAAAACCCTTTCTTTTTAATCCAAACTTCTGTTCCCACTCGATTCACTATCATGACGTGATAAACCTGCTATAGTGCTTGGTATCATGACTACCATGAAAGGTAGCCTTTTGTTTTGTTTATACCACAGGAGTAATAGATAAGGGACATTTCTATAGGTCAGAATAGAAGTTTTCTTCTAGAATAAAAACTGAGATGTCATCAGGATAGGGCTTGCATCCTGTGTTTCATGTTCTATCAACACATGAAATCTTCAAAATGCTCTATGAAACAAAACTTGGAAAGACAGTATACATCTGACTTCTTTGAGTAAAAGCTACTGGCCTATTATATAGCTATTAGTACTGAATACTAACATGTTTGAAATTAAACAGACCTCCACAGATTCTTGGCATCAAAATTGCATTTGAGTAATTGCGAAATAAAATTGTGTTTGAGAAGTAGTATCAAAGAAGGTTTTTGATGTAAATGCTATAATGCTTATACCACCTCTATTAATGACTATGCAAGTGTGTTCCACAACAACAACAACAGCAACAGCCTTAGCTTTAACAAGAACAAATATTCTTTCTGGCTTTAATTTCTATATGCCTGTAAACCTTTCCAAGTGTCCATATTCTACCAACATATAAAAAATCTGGACATCATATTTTTTGCTAGTACAAACAGGGGCGGGCAACAATCCCTTGATTTTACTGGAGTTGCATCACTTTGCAGAGAGAGAGATTTTCACTCTCAGAATTTCATAAAAAAGAACATCAGCTTCAATGCTGTAGTAAGCCTTCTGGCAACAAATCAAATAGAACCTATCTGTATGTCTGTAGTGCGGAGAAAAGTACACTTGCTTTCTCTAATATTTGATAACATCTAACTTGAAACCAGCTAACTTAATGTCCATTCTCTAGGAAATTCTAACAGTTGATTTTGTTTAATCTTAAATAGAAATAAATACCTTTTTTTATATAATTTCAGTGAAGAAGAACAAGGAAATAAATTATCTCATATTTAGATATTTTGTGTAATGTACAGTTATTTGGTTGGGTAAAGTTAAACACCATTTTGGTTTGTATCATTCTGATCTAATGTTGCTGGGTTTTTTTCCCAATATATTGGTAATATATATTAAATATGGCTCGTTGGTGTATTAGTATGTTAAAATCAGTAAACCTCCCTAACATATAAGTTTAAAGTAAGAGGCTTTTGTTTCTTCTTTTTTGTTCTATCTTGCTGAAGTGAAAAGTTCTCTCATAATTTTATGTCAATTTTGTCAAAATTTATGAAAAGCTTTTAATACAAAATTGTATTTTTAAAACTGTCATGCTGACAATTTTTCACCCAGTTTTATTTTTTTTCTATCAAGATCTGTTGCCTTTTCAACAGTCCAGAACTCCCAGGCTGTTTTGCCTGAGATGTAGTTCCAGATATTTGTTCTCTGTATACAAAATGTTCTTTAGGACTTTCAGACTCTGTTTAAATTTCTTAAAATCTGTTTACTCTACTTACCTAGATCAAAATTATTTATTCTAAAAAAAAGTATCAAAACTGCAATTTTGAGAAAAATTAGTAAGATTGATAGGCTCTAATTTAAAATCCTCTTCTTATGTCTTCACAGAATCAATGTATTTTAATGAGGTCTATCCAAACATGTTAGATTTATATCGTTACTTCCAACTTGACAAAAAATAAAAAAAGCTAAGCTATTTCTGATATACTCCTGTAGTCAGAGAAAGCTTATAGCAACAATGTGTATGATAAGAACAATGTTTTGAAAGATAGTTCACATATTTGTACCAGGAATTGCTGTCTCTCAAACAATATCTTTATGACTGCTTTGAACACAGAGGCCAATACTGAAGGAATCTAAAAAACCCACACAGTACTCTCTGGCATGAATTTACTGTCAAAGAGGTAGGGTAGGAATAGCTAGGAATAGAGAGCTATCCTCTTCAATTCTGGGGACTAAACATCCTCATGTATAGAGGAGCACTTATGACCCTGCTCAGTGTAGTGTGGTCAGGTTACGGTAGCCCAGCTGTGCAGCTATATAACTTCCCTTTTTTTTCATTCTTTTTTCCAGCCCTGAATCTTTTAAACATTACAAGTGGTGCTTTGGGACACTGCATAGGAGGCTTGCACTACTGCTGCCTGTATCAGTCCTGTGCTGATCATTTGGCAACTTTTTGCCAGGGGTAGATGTAATCAGAAATCAGTAGAACAGAAAAAAGGAAAATTTACGTTATGAACTTTGACATTATACCAGGCAGTAGTGCAAAACAATGTACAAATTTATACTCTTTTTAAAGAGGAAAGAGTTCTGTTTCTAGGGTTGTTATTTTTGGGGGGGGGTTGTTTTGTTTGTGTTTTTCTGTGAGAGTGGTATTACAAAACCATCAGCAGTGTCACCTTCCCTCTTACTCCCACACTAAGACATGACTTACTAGTTGTGTTAACTAAAGAATGAGGGGAAAGACACGGGGAAAAAAAGGGATGTAGGAGGCCATGTTGCCACATATTCAGAGAAGGTTAGCTTTCTGCAATGAGAGACTCAATTATTCAAGCTAACATCTGCTCTGAACCAGTCCCTGAAAGAGTTTCTGTCCCTATGGATTGTGTAGGGATTCTTGGTAACTAGCCACTTGACCTAAGCAGCAACATTAACTGAATGGTACATCTGATGGAGCTAGGGGAGCTGTTGTTCACAGGTAGGAAGGGTGTTGAGGGCAAGAAGGGAAGATGGGAGAGGCATGTTATTTCACTGGCATGCCTCTTTAGCATCTATGTGTGGACCTTTACCTCCTTAGCAAGGACAGGAAGTCATACCAAGAACTTTAAAGGATAGGGAGGACTCATGAAAACTTACATGATGCAGTTTCAACTTCCTTTACCTTGTTCTTTCATGTTATGTATACATCTTAGACATGAGAAGGTCAGGGAAGGAAGGATGGGCTCTGTGGCTAGCTAAAAGTTGCAGGTCCTTAACAGAGACATGGTAAGCTGATGTTGCTTAGCTGAGGAAAGAGACACAGGAGGCCCAGAAGTAATAGAGGTCAATTAGTGTCAGATATATTACTGCCAATATTAGTACCATTGGTTCATTTAACTTCTGGCTGTTGAACTCTTGCCCCTTCCTAGAAGGCAGGTGAGGCCAACTTTGTGCCTCTGACTGACAAAAGTCTAGCATACATGACTGGTGAGATTGGTGTTGTTCTCACTGAAAAATTCACCTATTTTTGTTCCTTTTGGGAAAGGTGGCTCCTAGTGTAAGGCTTCTGAGATGTAGTGCACTATTAATGTCAAGATTAATCATTGAAATAGCTTGCTGGCTGGGCTCCATGTGCTGGGAATGAATTACAGTCCCTTCTCCCACAGGAGCTGACTCAGCCCTCATCTGATCCATGAGTGGTCCCCTGCAGAGGACTATCTGTGACCATGTTACATGATGCAGGAGCATGTGTAACATCCCTCACAGTGCTAAACAGAAGGTAGTTGCTCCCTCATCAGTGAATACAGGCCTGTAAATGCAATACTCTTGCAGTTCTGGTGCCCCAGAGTGGCTTATTTGTAGCAGTTGAATCTGTCTTGAGATTTTTGTATGTGACTTCTAGGATCATGAAGATTTGCTACTTCTACCCTTCTCTTGATCTGATTTGAGCCTTGACTGGCTGTGTGAGGGATATAGTGAATTTTTTAGATATTCTCCAAAATACAAGGATTTATCATTTTGTGTAGGTTATCAAGCTGGATAGACCAATAGCTGGGTCTGGTGATGTATGTTTCATACTATTGCTGAAGTGGAAATCAAGACAATTTTAGACTAGAGCAGGGCTTAGAAAACCAGTAACTTTCTAGGTATTTAGAGGAGTCATTGAAGATGACTCCTCTAAATATATGATATATTTGATATATCATGATATATCTAAATATATGATATATCATGAATATATGATATATGCTCATATATTCTTCTGGGCTTTGTGTTATGAACAGTTAAATTTACTTCTGTGACCAAAGGTAGTAAAATAAGATGTTGCCAATTTAAAAATGAAGACGTAAAAAGTAATGACTTGGGATTTTTTTTTTAAACTGTAGCTTTTATAATATGCTAACTTCTTTGACAGAATAATTTATGTTATAATGACTTTATTTTTTTAATCTATTAAATTTTAGTTAATCTATTAAATTTTAAATCTACCATCTAAACTAGTGTTTCTTCTCTATAAACTAGTTTTATGCCAGAAGAAGAAGCCTGTGTTCTTTAAAACAATCATTTAGTTTGGCAATGCAGTAGGTGCACTAACTAATATAATCAAACCCGTAAGTCATTACTGCAAGCTTGAAATGGACAATTTAATGGACTGAGCTTTATGCAGTTTCTAATGAAAGTTGACCCCTTTGGTTAATCAGAATTCATAGTAATGCAGCACTGTCTTAAGTGTTGCATAAAATTCTTTACCTAAAGCTGGCGAATAGACTGTGGTTAAAAGAGGAGGGGGGAGGAAAGCAATAAAAGAGACCTCATAATAATAAAAAATCCCTCATAAAAGCCCATCATAAGCATTTATTCAGGTTAGTTATGTGATACTATTCAATATGCTCTAGAGAAGAAACTGTTTCTAAAAGAATAAGGAAACCCCCAATTGCAAAGACATGTGTGGTATTTTAATATAAGTGCTGCAAGTCATTAGTTCCTGGCTTATTAGATCCAATATAATTCTTCCACTTAGACTTCAACTAAACAGTTATTAGTTAAGCAAAGTGCCCTCACAGTACTTCACATCCAAGGCGTAATTTCATGCCAAAGGTATAACTGGTGAGATATGAACATGAAGTATTCAATAATGATTTTTATTTTAACTACATTCAGTCATTTTTCATTTTGCTTGTCAAATATGCTGAATGTTAAGAGAAGGCACGATAGCCTTGCGTTTCTAGAAGCAGTGGCATAAATATTGCTAGAAAGAAGTATCATCAAAACAGTGAGGTAATCTTAAAAATGTAGGAGGTTGACCACAAAATCATAAGATGGAAAAAATAATGAAGAGACTGAATCTGTGCTCCATTGAGGTAAAAAGAAATTTTACCAAACATCTGAATTTACACAAGATTGCCTACAGGGCTGATCTTTATTCCCTTACTACTTATGTAGCTTTATTTAACTCTGGATTATATCAGATTAATATCTTCTACCTTATCTCTCAACTATGAGTGTTGGGAATTTGGGGATGTTTGTTTCTAAGGTTTCTACTTTTTTTTATTTTTACTTATAATTCTTTGATTACTTTAAGAAAACGTAGGGGCAAAAATACCCTAGTAGCAACAATCTCCTATTCTCAGATGAGAAAAGAAATTAAAATAAAGGCAGTTCTTTACTTTCTGATCGCAGTAAGAAAGTCTGTGCTTTAAGAACATTGTAATAATACCGGAACAGATGCCTGATTTTATAAGTACAATCTTGGCTGCTTTTTACTTGTGAACAATGCCATTGGTATGCTGGTTCATATGTGATCTGCACTTCACAATCTTTACTTACCATGATTTTCATTAACAGAAGAGGTACCTTTTTTTTTTTTAATCACAATTATACCTCATTTCAGGATTGGATGATCCATATTTCTAATGAACTTGATAAATAAAGACTATCACTGTGACTATATGTTATAAGAGTATGTATACAAAGAAATAGTCACTGATAACCTGTGAGTGCCCTGTAGCCATTTCTTAAATGTAACTAATTATTTTGAATTATCTAATTATTTATATTTTAAGAATACAAAACACTGTTAAAAGAAAAAAATCTCAGTGCAGTTTATTGCTACTGCTCCTGAAATAATGCACAGAATTTGCCCATGTAACTGCAGTACTGAAAGAGTCCTGATCCCTATTTAGTATTCTTTCTTTGGGATTTTGAGGTTCACCCTATATTTCATTTTAATTTGGAGGGGGATAAGGGGGGATACAAATACAGAACTGGCTCCTGAGCTTCAGGGATTTATAATTTTGCCTACAAGTAGCATTTACATTTCTGTGGGTCATTTTCTTAACGAATAAAAATGTTTCAAATTTATTTACATTTACTGGATATAAAAAATTCTGAAAACTGCTGATTTAAGGCTGTGCCATAAGCAGTCAATATCCAGTGTAAACAGAATTTACAAATATTCTACCTAATGCACTGCTATTGGAGGCAGGGATAGGCTTAATCCCTTTGACAACAATTGGATTTACAAAGGTTGTTAAGACCATGAGATCAATAAAATTAAATTATTAAACTCTAGTGTTTAGAAGTGTCACAATCAAAAGCTTCCTCTTATATTTCAAATAATACTCATCACATTTGTGCCAAAGAAATCTCCACAAATCATGCTTTCTGGTTAATTTAATCTTTCGAATGACTTCTACAGGGGAAAACGAAATGCAAGAGAACAAATTCTCCTTTCATTTACCCCACTGGAAATGAAACATCTCTGTTCATTTAATGGAGTTCATTGAAATTAACTTTGTGTGAGCAAAGACAGATTTTGACCTCTTTGCCTTTCCGTAATTCAGAAATGACAATTAGTCAGGTAAGAAAGCTGTTGGGTAGGAAAACAGTCTCTGTTAGTTTGTGTAGAAACTGCAGAGAGCTTCAATAGCATCATATAGTTCCCAGAGGCTTATAATTGGCAAGCGACTTACAGTAATTGTCAGTTTCCTCCTTCTGTCTTCTGTTTCATAAAGCTACTCATAATAATTGGCTGAATAGACAAAAGACAAATACATGAGCGTAGCAGGGATTATACTTTAGCATTGCTATTTTATGTTAGCTTGCTTCAATGTCTTTTCATGAAGGAAAGCCTCCATTTTAATTTTTAATTGTGTTTTAATATATTTTTATTCCTATAAAAAGCATGTTTAGGAGGTGAATGCTGTATAAACTCTCTAAAACGCTTTTGGAATACACCCCCAGAATACAAGACCTGGCAAACAGCACTTCTTTAAGCAAAGGGCTCTCCAACAAATTGATTGATTCTCTGGGCTCCAGCCTCCCTATTTCCCAACCATGTCAATCCAGTATTTGTTAGTCCTTCCACTTCGAGGACCTGATTAAGATGACTCTGGAACAGTCTTTAATACAAAATTGAATGTAATTACTGCGGGGAAAAAAAAACCCAAAACAACCCACAACACATTATCAAGGAAAGTAAGTTAGAACAACCAGACATCTTGCTACTTATTTCCTTACCTCAGCATAATTTCACTCTCTCTGGCTGTATCAATCTCTACCTACAAGTAGAGGAAAACAGCCTATTTGTTCTCATCCATGAGTCGTTTGGTAGGTTCAGTATCAGCATTTGCTGACCAGCACTCCAGGCATCCTTCCACTAACTAGTTGGAGGCAGCTAGAGATATCCCAAACCAGAAACATTACCATTGTTTCCTAAGGAACCTAGTCAGTGTTTATTTAATTTAACATAGTATTATTCCTTAATTGTTTCCTTTCACTTAATTCCTAGCAGTAATGCAGGATAAAATACTACGGAATGCAGGGGCAGATGACTAAAATACACATGTATATACATGTTTGAGACACACATTCAAACATACTTTCCATTCTCCACAGCAAACAATGGAAGTACTTTTTTCTCCAGAATAGGTGTTTGTGGTGCCTTTTTATCAACACTTGGTGAGATAAAGCAATCAGTGCATGAACCAGAAATGAAAGCAATAGTACAGTGACAGAAATTGCATTTTAAGGAAATGGATATGTTTTCTCAAATCTGCAAGGCAAAATAGACCCTTATGCTCTCACTTAAGCAATGCAAAGTGAAGGGGAACAAAGCCACATTCTTACAAGAAAATAGCTTAATACTAACCTAGTTTGCTGCTCTGTTAATTTAAGTATGTCACTTCATCTCTCCCTGCCTCACATTTCTTATATGTATATAGGGATAATGAACTACTGAATCTATTCAGACTAGTATGAAATAACAATGTAAATTCATTTTTAAGGAAAGCCTTTTCCTTCCTGAACTTTATATAAGAATGAACTGTTAGCCCAGTGAATTAAGAAAGGATTAAATTCTGCCACTGTATGCATGCAATAAGAATTCTATAATTAAGACCAGTTGGTCCAAATATCTAAGCACTATGGACAAATTATCAGATGGAAAATGCACTCTGGAATATAGATTTTTTTTTTTTAAATGTGAATCAATATTATTAGTCAATACAACAGTAAAACACGCTTAGAGAATTATGTAGAAGCTGTGAATCCAAAATACATGAACTTATGGTGCAAAGTGAAGGAAGTCAATATACAGACTGAGTTGCTGTGTTAGCTCTAGAGAAGCTACACTGTTTCCTTGCACCTTGTTCATGGGCTCAAGAAGAAGTCAATCCTATTCCTTAGCTCTGCCACTTGAAATAGGAATTCCTCTAAAAAGCCTGAATTTTTCCAGAATGTGAAGTTTGCTGTGGGCTAAGTTTTGGTCTCTGATACAACTTTAAATCCTGCATAGCAGCACTAAAACCAAGACAGGTATTGCTAGAACTGGAAACTGTGAGATCTGGTCACCAGAGAAGTTTTCCATTCAGATCCTTCATTATTGTTACGCCATGCTTTCTTCTAGTTTTGTTGACATAAATTCTTATATTGGTAACTCTTTTCCTGGCTCAATTTATTATATTCTGCCTTTGTGAGAGAGGGGTTTTTTTTTTATTTGCTTGTCTGGTTTTGCTTTGGATTGCCAGAGACACTCATAGAAAAAGACTGTGGGGACCTTTATAAAGCATCCCTTTTCTAACACATTCATCTTGAAAATAATTGAACTATCTAGTAGAATACTCACTAGTATAAAATAAATGGATATACTATGAGAGAAAGAACTGTTGTACATCCTCTGTCAGCTCATCGCATCAAGCTGTTCTGTGTATCTAAAATTATGAGTGCCTGGTGTTTTTTAAGTATACATCTATCAGTATCAATTTATTTTACAAAATATATCATGAGAACATAATTGGATCTAAATTTATTATGGAACTGACATTTTTTTTCTTCATGAGGTGGAGGCAGGGGAAATTCTCAGAAAGTGTGCTGTGTAGTATCTCAATTGCAACTGAAATTCTTACGAAGACACATAAATAAAGCATACTGGTTCTGCTATGCTATTATTTAAAGGAAAAAAAAACCTGGTGATCTCCAAGGACCATATTATGTTTCATGTATATGCCTGTTGTTTAATTATTGTTATTATCAGTAATATAAGTATTATAAGTATTTAATTAGGGTTTTTTTCCTTATTCTGTAGTCCCAAATATCTTCTGCTTAAAATAGATTTAAAATATTTTCATTAAATTAAAATAAGGTTCTGAGGCAATCTTGAAGGAATGAGTTTGTCCAAGATCACACCTAGTGTTGAAGAGGTGAGATTAGCGATTTTTTAAGAAAATGTCAGCTGAAAACTGCCCATAGTTTTGTATTCATCTGATGTACAGAAATTTCTTAACTTCCATATTTCTTCAAAAAAATTTTGTACCTCCCAGGGTTGCACAAAAATGCTGAAAACTGATCTCTCAAAATGCTGACAATTTTGAACAAAAAAGAACTAATAACAGACGTTTTATAAATTTAAAGTTGGGTTTGTTTTTTTTCTTTTGTCTTTGATTTTATGAGTTGAACTCATGGCTTCTTCATGGTGAGTGTGTGCTAATGTCATCGTATTTAATGATCAGCAGACAAGGAAAACATAATATTGAATTGTGATCTGATGTGTGTGATGGTGTGCTCCCGCCTCCCCCAACCTGACCTTTATCTCCAGTAACCCTGCTCAAGCGATAACCACCAGCGGCAGTCGCAATGCATGCGACTAGTCATGATGGCTGCATCCAGCTCAAAGTGGATTCGGGAGACAGGTAACAACACAATAGCTAAGGGCTATTGTGCAATGCACCTACCTACCCACAGTGAGGAAACTAAGATCTGTGGTCAGTATGCAAATATGACTATAGTCAATCATCTTACCCCCCATAAATAGTGAGCAGCCCAAGAGCCCTTTGAGCTCTCCTGCATGGCACCAGGCCGCACACCAGGATCTCCCCTTGGGCAGGGACGCCTCTCAAGGTTTCTCCTCGAGGCTGAGAGATTCCTGGCTGCAACAGATCCTCGGTAAGTGACTAATAGCATGCTAAACTTTGAAATCTTAGCTAAGTGATATAAAGGATTGATTGCACCTATATAATCCTTTAGACATAAATCGTTGACCAAGTCTGGGGCTAGGATTGGATCCAGCCACACCTAGACTCCTCTCGGAGAAGGAGTTTAGAAAGCAAGGGGGTCCTTTCTGAACCTCATGACTCAATTGCAGGGTCTCCCTAATAGTTTTGTCTGTCCCTGTCCTCTATGCAGTATATAATCAGGTGTACCTTGTCATTGAATCTTGTTAAACCACTGTCGCATTGCACTTTGTTAACTCACTGGTTTATATCAATAAAGTATATTTTTACTTCTCTCTTACGAGTGAAATGCACTCTCACTCCATCTGTGACAATGTGTCACAGGGGCCTTTTTGCATGTCCTGTTCTGAATTTTGTGTGAATTTAATGAAATGGGGGGGGTGGGTTGTGGTGGTGGTGGTGGTAGTGGTGATGATGGTGGTGATGTTTTTTTTTAACCATTGTATTCCAAGTAACTTAAGTTGAGGCATACTTTTATATTTCTCTTCAGAATAGTGAAGGAGCATGCCACTAATTCTTTGTGATTTGCATGGAAATTATGCATTGATAGAGCATAGATCTCCCATTAATAGAATCCACACTTACATTACTTGTAAAATAAGCTGCCTTTAACCCCATCAAGCTGTCTTTCAACGTGCTTTCTGAAAATAGACAAAGGTTTCTTGGTTTGATAGTCTGAGAAAGGTTCAAAAAGAAGGAAGAAAAAAAGAAAATAAATAAAGATACTAAAATTAATGGCAAAGTCCTCATGCTTTAGGGAGACATTGTTCTCAGAATAGTAACATGTAAACTTTATTAAATAAGGATTTTTAAGTACTTAATGGTATTGCACATCAAACTGAAAAATTGCTTGAGTTCAGATTAAAAGCAATATAGGCTTGAACATGGAACTAATAGATCATTTTGCACAACATTAAACCTCTTAAAACTTGCAAGAATATTTGATGCTATGGCACTTTTAAACAAATTCAGCCTAAACAATTTATTAATCTGTGTATGTCACTAGCTATTCACTATAAATGTATTTTTGAGACATTTATTTAGATTTAAAAAAAAAAACATTCTACAGAGTATCCCAAATCCTGAGGGTATTGATATAGGGAAAATGACTCCAAATTTATGGTAATGATTTTCTTGTAAAAACCTGCAACTTGCATATAAAAGTATTTCTTATGAAGGGCAAAAATATCCTACCTGTGTGCATTGCTATTTATACTGCTGGGGATTTATCATCTTGTATTATCCTTAAATCATAGATATTAGTGTTAGGAATGACCTGTTGAGTCATCTGACCCATCTTCATATAGCAGTAGGATTGCACTTACAATTTTTTTTTATAGGTTCCCCCACTGTTTCTCTCTGTGGTATGCCTTGAATGTTTTTGATGATAATAGTTGTTTTGGCAGTTTATTCCATTATCTAATTGACCTCACTGTTATACAGTGCTTTTTTACTTTTTGGCCTCCAGTTTCTTAATTTCAGGCCATTACTTCTTCTTTTACCTACAGTGATAAATTAAACTAAAATTGTTCTTTTTTTCTTTTTGGTAATTCCTGGAAGGTACTTACAGATTTTATTTTATCACCTCTTGCTGGTCTTCTCTGTAGGCTGTACAAGTTCAGTGCTCTTAACCTCTCTTCATGGGTCATGTTTGCTAAACCTTTCAGCACTTTCATTGATTTTGTCTCTATCATAATGATGTCATTTTTTTACAGCACAGAGACCAGAATTACACAGTGCTCCAAAAGCACCCTCAGGTATTTTGTGTTACATTTATATAAAGAAAAAATAGATTTGCAATTATTGACATACATTAAGGCAAGATTTTAATCCATTTAAAAAGTATTAGAAAGTGACCAATTCAAGATTTCCTGAAGGCCTATGTGTGTTGTCACCTTATTTTTAATAGGATAGAAATTAAAGCAACGGAGAATAGGTGTCTTGGTTATAATAGTATTTCACTATCTAACTCTTGTTGAAGGTGCTGCTTTATAAACTGAGTGGTTTGGTTGTGGGCTTTTAAAAAAAAACAACAAACAAACAGTAAAGCTTTTTGACATAATATAGCTCCTTTGATACAGCTTATCTTTTCTCATTCATAACTAACACATAAACCTCCTTATTCATTACATTGTGCAAGGCCTTTGCATAAAAAGAGACTACCCAACTTCACTATAGCAAATCTGGATTACTATAACCTTCTATTTATAACAATCAAACAGCCAGTAACAGTGTTTTTATCGCTATTTAAACTTGCTGATATCAATCTGTATGTGACTGCTTTTTTATATACATGCTGTATTACATGGGAACATAGATGCACTTTTTCCTTTTTCTATGCTGTTTCTTTTTAAAACACCATTTAAATGTTGGTCAATGTAAGGAACTGAAATGAAAGTACTAGATCCTGATGTTTAATTTGAATTGGTGTTTTCTTCAGTCTTCTTACGTGGCACATCACTAAGCTCTATTGAAATGAATCTTGTTTTATATTGAATGAGCCCTTTTCTGCCAAGCTGCTTTTCAGCTGGGTGGCCCACAGCATATATTGGTGCATGGGGCTGTTCCACCCCAGGTGAAAGACTTTGCACTTCTCCTTGTTGAACTTCATGAGGTTCCTGTCAGCCCATTTCTCCAGCCTGTTGAGGTCCCTCTGGATGGCAGCACGACCCTCTGGCGTATCAGTTACTCCTCCCAATTTTGTGTCATCAGCAAGCTTGCTGAGGGTACACCCTGCCCCATCATCCAGATCATTAGTGAAGATGTTAAACAGGACTGGACCCAGTATAGACCCCTGGGGTACACCGCTAGTTACTGGCCTCCAACTAGATTTTGTGCCACTGATCATCACCCTCTGGGCCTGGCCATTCAGCCAGTTTTCAACCAACCTCACCCTAACGTAGGACTACTGTGAACAGAGATCAGAAATACAGTCTTGGATCTCTGTCTAGAACTTCTTGCTGAGAAACATAAATATGTTGACATCTTAATAGCAGGTGAGTATTTTTACCATCTGAAAGCATTACGTTATTCAGTTGAAAACTCTCCTTTTTTGTTAGGGCCATTTAGTTGGATAATTAATAATTTTGGATTTGAAGTTAATTGCATGAAATCACAGTTTCTTTCCAACATGACTGAGTTCAGAAAAAGACTTACCTTGAAATAAGACTCAAAACTTTGACAGTATTTCTCCCTGGTTATTTTTATATTTAGGTGTCTTTCACTCTTTCCCTCTCAGTCTAATGGCTCACTGTTTGGTAGTTCTTACTTGTGACCACAGAGAGATGCTGGCTCTTTGTCATAATTTTCCCCATATTCCTCATATTTTCATCTTCTCTGTCAATCTCTCCTGTTAGTGCTAGTCCCTTCCATTTCCTTCCACTCACTCAATGAGTCTTTCTGTCTTTATTGTGACTGTTTGCATCTTAATCCTTCTTCATATGCTTAACTATTCTTTTTCTATTATTAGTGCTTAGTCCTCTCTAAGACCAATATCACAGACTGTTCTGATGGAACTTTTTGTTGGTAATAATTGACCTGTCCAGACAAGGATTTAAATTGTCTCTTGCCCTGCATTTTGTGTAGTCATTCATACTAATGCATGGATGATGTCCACTGTTACAAGACCAACACGGAAAACTTTTGTAGTACTTTGTGTTTTCCATTCTACCTTCATAAGATGTGAGCAATAGTCAGCTGTGAAAAAAAAAAATCTGTTGCTTCTCCTATCTTCAACAATTTACATTTGCTGAATAAAACCCCGAATTTATAATGAATATAACTTTAAACCTCATTTGTAAGAGGAAAATAATCTGCACTGAGCCTTAGTCACTTACCTCTTTAAAGCAAAAAATGCAAAGTGTATTAAGTTTGTGATGTAATTTATAAAGTGTTATGCACTTACTTTAATGGGAAAAAAAGTTTCAAATAACCAACTGAAGCTGGTTACAAAATCATTGTAATAAAGTATTAGTGCAAACACAAGTTAGAAAAATCAATAGAAATATAAATTATTTTTAAACTGAAAACCTTAGATCATCTGCTTAAACAGAATACATTACCTCCAAAATTGCCTATCTAAAAAAAATCTTTTTCATGAAAATATTTTTCTGTAACATTCCATATGTTGAAATTCCAAGTTTCTGTTAAAAAAATGTTAAAAAAATAACTGGAAGCAAAGTTCAGTAAACACACATGCAGAAATTCATAATGTCAGTCCCATTTCTACTGAATTGATTCTGTACTGTAAGAAACTCTGAGAAATAAAATGCAGTCCCTAACTCTGATCTGTACTTCTTGAAATCTTCTGAATGTGAGAATAAGCCTTGAAATATCTACTTTCAATGTTGTTCTGGTATCTCCTGTTGACTGGAGTCTGGATGGTGTTTTTGAACATGCTCTGAATTTCTATATGAACATAAAAATATCATATAGCCTTAGAGAGCATGAAAAATCAGCTGTTCATACCCATTCAATTCTTCAGTATACAATTTCACAAGCGAATGTAAGTCTTGGTGATAGCAACAACTGTTTCCCTTAACAGTAAAGCCTTCTGCTTTCTAGGGAAAAATGAATGAATTTCAGAAGATCTTTGCAAAGCTCACCATAACAAAAAATCCATGTAGTAGAGGCTAAAAGCTTATATGGCCTATATGTAATGAAAGACAGTTTTGACCTACCTTTAAAAGTCCTACACTGAAGGCTGTTTTGACATAGTGGAAGAAGAGACTGAAGCTGTGGCTGAAGAGACAGATAGTAGTGCACATACGTGTCTATATCAGGAAGATCTATTTATAACACTTAATAAAGACAGTACTTCTAATGCTATCTGACAGTGTGTTTATGTGTTCAATTCCCCCTAACTACGTCTTTATGCAGCTAGCAGCACAAAATTTATGTTACTAAGTATTCTGTGCTCAGAGTGAGGGAAGGGGATAAACAAACATTCTCTGCTTTAATTGGTAACTTCTGCTAAGCTTTCTGGAAGCCTGAGGTGCAAAACTCAGGACGTATATATGCTATGTTCCCCTTGCAATTATTACAATTGCAATTGCTGATCCAATAATTGAACATAAAAATGATTGATTATGTGTCCAAGTGCAGATTTTCTTGCTCTATAAGTCAACTTGCCCAATTCCAGTAATTAATTGCATGGGCCATTGAATATGAACTGGATGCAAAATGCTATAAGTTTTATTTTGGTCACAGTTTGCATGAAGTATAAATGCCTGAGACAAAGGCCTGAGGGTGAGTACCTAAGATATCAATAAGTTAAGAAGTTTTGAAATATTTGGAATAATTCCTATATGGTCATTTTCATGTGGCCATGCTAAATGCAATAAGTAACTTCTGCATGAGTGTTATTCTCATTCGTTAGTTTTTTAGTCAGTTGGCAATGTGTAGATTATCCAAAACAGGTGCAAGACAATACAGCATCAGGCATATATATACCTTTAAAAGATTTGATGATGTGATCATTTTGGAGCAGTGTAACTGATGTGTCCATTGTATGAATCTGAGAAGGGTAAAATTTCAGCTATGTCTCCAAGGGGAATATTTTTTTACTTTAAAATAAATATTTTTTCTTCCAGCTGAACAAGGACTCTGTCACACAACTGAGATTTATGTATTTCTCTTCCACTTTTTTCTGCAGTGCAGACTTAGTTAAAAAATAATCAAAAAGACTTTTTTAAAAAGTCATTGAACTTGTGCAAAGGGGTTCATTTTGGAAATTCTGTTTTATTTTATTTCTTTTTCTCTCTCTCCACTCCCATGTCTCTTTTTCTCTTTTTCCCCCCTGAATTTTGAGCCTGAAACAACATTAAAACTTACATAAACACATCTCCCTTTCTCTCTTCTGGCATTTATGGAAAATCCCAAAGAGGATTTTCAGTCATTTCTATTAAGTATACACTATAATTCTTTGTCTGAAAACCATATAACATTTAGAAGCCACATCTCCCTGAAATGTACATTTTTGATTCCTTATCAACTCTTTTCATTCTATCAGATCATAGGACTGTAAGAGACCTCCAGGGTCATCAAATTCAGTATTGTGCTATCACAGGCAACAACATTATACTAACCCTTTTATGAGTCATTGAGCTGGATCTTAAAATTAACTAGGTGGGATTTGGGGAGCTTTTTTTTTTGCTTTTTTTTTTTCCTTTTTTTTCCCAGTTAAGATACAGCAGTAGGAACTATTTCAGCTTGACAATGATCTCTGCTAAATGTTACAGATTTGTGATTTTAATCTAAAATTCTAGCCTAACCAACAAAAAGGATGCCAGAATGTCTCTGTGTAACTACATTGCAGTTTTGCATGGTTAAAGAAGGTGAAAATAAAACCTCTGTGTGAATAATATAGCAGTAGCAGGTAGCTCAGGACTGATGGTATTGTAAATGTGGTAACACAAAGCTTAAATTTACTAGTAAAAAAATACATTTTACTGTTGCCTCCCCCTTTTTTTAAAAAAGTTGATTGATTGCATATGCCAGGTGCTGTAGCTTTCAGTGAATTTTACATAGGTATAGTAAGAGTGGAAGGATTTTTGCCCATTATACATCTGAATAACAATCAGACAGAATCTGGCATCCATTTTATTAAATATTAATGGTATTCTGGAAGTTGGGCATTCATTTTGCAGGCTCATGTTGAGTAACATTTAATGCACAAAATGCCCCCAAAGCCAACAGGAATTTTTGTGGTATCAGAAGCTACATAATCGAAACAAAAGTGGCAAATCATGTCCATTAACCAAAGCACTCAAGGGAACATCAGTATCTGCTGCATTTGTGGCATCTTTTCCTACCTTCCCATAAAATATGGCTTCCTTGCCAATGGCTGCTCTCTCTATGAGTTAAGCCTCTTTCAAGTCAAACCACAGTAGTTGTAAGGTGATTCTCCCATGTACTAGCTGTGTATATATGCCTTATTTTCTCTTTCTTGCCTAGAGAAATCCACAACCTCAAATGAGGTGTCAAGACCTAAAAAATAAGTGAAAAGAAGAATGGAAGTGAAAATCACAGTATTCTAGGTGAGGAGCTATCACAGATATGTCTGACAGGAGCCTGTGTCAGCCAGAGCATGGAGTTGGATTTGTCTAGGCTTGTGTATTCCCAAAAGTAGATTAAAAAAAAAAGAGTTTTAGACAAAAGCCAGTTTTTAGCAGAATGTAAACAAGACAACTCAACTTTTTAAGGCTCGAAAATTCACTCACTGGGTCAAAGAGAACAGAAATATAAACACTTCGTGCGAGAAAATCTATCCTTTCTCCTGAAACCCTTGCAGGAAGGTTTCAGTGTGCTCAGTAGCTTTCAAGGTTACAATAAGTCTTATGCTGCTCCTTTTAGTTCCTGCATAGCTTCAGTCTCCTTTGAGACCTAGCTGCCTATTCCCTGCTCCTCAGTGTCTCACTACGACAATCTCTTCTGTGTCTGCTTCATCCAGTCCTGTCTTTCAAGTCTGTGTCCCAAGGGAAGGACCACTTTCTTCTCCTTATAGAGGGTTTTATCTGATGCATTCCTTGTAGAAGGTTGTCTTTATAAAATAAATATATACAAACTGCTTCCAAGAAAATATGGATCCTGTCCATATCTGTAGCCAATAAGAAATGATGAGAAGGGGAGTAAGCTTGGAGAACCTCCTCTTCTCATGACATAGGTGTTTAGCCTTTTGGCCTGCAACTCTGCATGGGTTATCTACTCTGGCAGTTAGACAAGTAAGTAAGCATTAGAATTTCTATTAGAATCATATAGAAATGAAAGGCAATGCTCCTGTCTCCTTTGATGCAGTAATACAGTTTTAAGAGTAGTCACCGAAGTGGACAGAGCTGGCTTAAATTTTCTTTTTGAGAGAGTTTTAGACTTCTTTTTCCTCCAAGGTGAGTGATCTGTCAGAGAGTAAAGTTTTTGGTGGATCAGTGCTATAACTTAAAATTACTCTGTTTCCTAGGATATGAATAAATATTCATTAGTCAAAGAATACTTGGGAAGGATCACACTTCATAGTTTAATTCTCACCAAATACGTAAGTTGGAGAAGCCATCTGAATCCATGGTAATGCAATTATAAAGCACCGCAATTGTCACTGCCACCTCCCACTCCATGGGAAAATGTACATGTGTGATTATCAATTTTTCTCTGAAAAATCCTCTGGCTGTTTAGTATAAGAGGAATGCCCAGTTTGTATGCAGCAATCAGCCTAGGCAGTTCTGGTCATGCCTTGAAACAGACAGATTCCTGGGAAGTTTCTGATAGGTAGTGGTATTGCTTATTGGTAGTAGGTGGTTGAAAATATCTGTTTCTTTAACAGAACAATCTACAAAGACAGTTTGGAGATACTTAGTGTTCTGTGTTCTTTTATGGATCTTGCCTAGATATGGTTACCTGAATTACCACAACTTTTCATATCACCAGGGCTGTGCCTCTGCTGTTTGTTTTGGGTAGGGTTTTTTTTTTTTGTTTCATCTTTGTCTCCCTCATGCAACAACTCTATAATAACAAACTTTATAATTCCAAAAGTAGTGTATGATTGTTATGATTCTGTTTCCAGATATGTATATGGAAAGAAAAGTAACGTTGCCTTATAAAAAAAGTCTGTTGTGATACAAAAAAACCCCCCAAATGTTATAGTAGTTAAGAAGCGTTAGACAGACATTCATCTGTGGGGACTTTCAGATCAGAGTTATTCTGTAATTAAAGAAAACCAACTACTGTTAATCCTGCAAGAGAAAATGTTGTAGCATAAATCTTTGATAAAATAGTGTATAAGGGTGCTGCTGGTATTAATGTTGCTTCTGATTGGCATTGTTAACACTCCTTTTGTCTTAATCTGTGTGTTATTGCCGTTCTAAGAAAAGGCCAAATGGGAAAAATTGTACTTCTCATAAGTCTTATCTCATGAACCAACCAGCTGTATGCAATGTAAGTGCATATATATATTTCATGAAATTCAGATTAAATTATGGAACCAGCTATACTTCTGCAAAAGATAAAACTGGAAGCACTATAAACAGCTCTATACAATACAGTTCTCCTATGAGAGACCATGCCACTAATAGAATTTCACGTCAAGATCAGTATCTACCATGAATAACCTCTTATTCCTCTATAAGATTCAGATTAAGATGTAAGAAGTGAATGCTTTCTTGGCCAAGACACTTTTCTTTGTTATGTCATCTGCAATATGCTAACAAAGCATGTGCAAAGGAAAAAGCTCTTCATTATCTTAGACCAACCCTCATAAAAGCTAATGAAAGTAGTCCTTAGAAGGAGGCATATCTTCTAAAAAGTAACCTTAACCAATAATAATGAAGTAATTCCTGAAACTGGCAGTATTCTGATCACTAGCTTCTTGCTAGTGTTATCTTCACTGTTCCTTTTCCTTCATCACCTCTTGCTGCCAATAATCTCTGATAAAAATATTTCATCTTTTTTGGCAATCAGTATTGCAGTTGACCATTATATTTAAGTCGCTATATTGTTTTTTCACTGTGTTTTTTCATTGTTTTTTCACAAAAAAAAAAAAAAGAAAGAAAGAAAGAGAAAAAAGATGTAACTCCTGGTGGTGAATAAACATAATCTAGTTCAGAAGATAATTACAAAGGGAAAGGAGAATTCTAGTTCCAGACAGTAACTGTGTCCATACACTCTGGGATTTGTGTGTATGGACACAGTTATGTAATCTACAGATATGTAATCTATCCGAGATCCACACCTTCCACGTACTTCAAAAGAAGGCAAGCTTAGTAACAGGGGGTGCCTTTCATCCAAGAAGATAAAAAAGGGAAAATACAAGGTTCTTTAAAAGTTTGTATGTTTTTAAACATACAAAGCATGCTATTAATAATGGCTGCTGCTTTTTTCTATTTCTTTTTTCTGGTTTTTGCTTCAATCAGTGATTCCTAGAGTCAGTAACAAGAGTTCTCTGCTCAAGTTTTTCTTAGATACGCACATATTTTGTGATAGAAAATTACTGTGCTTTGCTTTGTTTGCACTGAAAGGAAAAGAATAGGAGAATATGCGGCTGGCATCCTATAGTCTTGAGGAACTATTATCTACTGTTGATCAAGGCTAGATTCTAGTTTAAGGCTTCTCAAAAGATTAGGGAAGGTAAAGAAGGCGTATGTGTTCTCAATTCAGTGGCAAGAACAGGAAATTTAAGAATAGATAAATTACTAGGTTCCCATCAACTCAAAATCAAACTTTTTCCATAGTTTTCACTGAAGTAAAGTACTTGGTTTGAATCAAGACATACTTAATTTGCTTTAAAATTAAATCAACCCCATTTTTGGGTGATTTTTAAGTCACAGAAAATGTAGAAACAAAACCTGTGTTTTAAAGGAAGACTTACTTGTCAATCAAAAGCTAAAAGAAGGTAGCTTTCCTTCCTCCTCAAGTCCCCCAAACCAATAGTTAGGGCAATTGTTTAGACCACAGGAGACAGTTAAAAATCTAACCTCTTTGTTATTTAGAGGAGGGATTTGAACCAAAGCCTCCCTGCCACTGAAAAGAGAGTGCCTTATCCAGAGACTCCCTTATCCAACAAGTGGTGTTTTGTCCACCCACCACTATGTTTTCTTTCACAAATAAGCTGTCCATCTGTGGCCTGTTGTCTGACGACAGCACTGTCTGTGCTTTGCCAAGTAGAAACCAAATGTTACAGCCATTATGGCCAATTATCTTTACTTCCTCTATGAATATGTCATAGTCTTATCAATCCTGTCTAACTAAGTTATACTTCAAATAATTGAGCCAAGGAGATCTAGTACAAATTATCCATGTTATTACCTGTTAGAAAAAAAAATTTCTAAGTTGGTCCTGTGCCCAGGGAGCCCAACCCCCAGGAGTGGGGGAGATGTGCCCAGGACCCGACTGCTTCAATGCATCTGTGGATCCTGTGTGCTCAGCACACAGCCCTCCCTTACCTGGGACAGAGTGGACCTGTGCTCTGTGAGGCCTCTGAAGGTACGACACCCTGCTTCTCCATGCACACAGGTGCAAATTAATTGCCGTAATGGAACATCCCAAATATAGTTCTACTGGAAATGATATGGCTAATTGTTTCTGACTGTGGAGTACCTTACAAATTTTGCATTGGTTTCTCACAAGCAAGGAATATCTCCGTCAGAAGCTGTGGCTCTGCACTCGCTTCGTGTAAAACCCCATTCACTCTTTCCTTCTGGACTAATAGCCACTGTGGAGTCTTTTAGGATGCAGCTACTTTTGAGACTATTTTTCAGGGTATTTTCTGCTACTTCTCATTCTTAGGGTTCCTACTTCAGTATTACATCTTCTCTTTTTTTCCTTGATCCCTGTACTTTTCCAAATAAAGATGACATATAGTAAGGGACAGTCCAGACAGGTCTGTTCATTTTTTGTGTTGATTATACATTTCATCCTGCAAAAACTTGATAGGAAGGAATGAAGGCTAAGCTGGGGTATTTCTCAAACTCTGTGCCAGCCGCTCAAGGAGCAGACTTTGCTAATCTTTAAAAAGAGTCTTCAGAAGTTTCTATTTTAATGGTTTAGAAAATTTACAACCATTTATTGAAAAGCTTTAGGTTCATTCATACTTCTCTGCTGGTTATTGAAATGTGAGTTTAAAGAAATTTGGGGTTTTCTTTTTCTCTGTTCCTTTGGCTCCAAATCCTCAGAATTATCAAAATTAACAGGAATGATAAACAAAACAATTGCTTAGAGTATCTCAAGGAAAGGAGATAAAGTTAAAAAAAAAAAAAAAGGCATGAGAGTAATCTAAAATGTATCAAACAATTCATCACAATTGCTTGTGTCTACCCTGTCTAACACTGCACGGACAATGGTGTTTGACTTAACTAGGATTGTTAATATTTTAGTGAATTTTGTATTCTTAAATGGACTTTACTGGAATTTTTATTTATTTTATTTATTAAATGTTTTAATAAACCCCACAAAAGAAAAATAATGATCAAACTCCTCCAAACTATTTCCCCTCCATGTGATAAGTAGTCACCTGTTAGCTTACCTAGTTATAGTCATGTAGCAAGCTGCAGGGGTAGCATTTTATCTAGCTAAAAATAATTAAGTGTAATGGTTAAAAAGAAAACAAACCAAACCAAACTATTGTTATGACATATGCAAAATTGTGGAAGTATTACAAATGACTGAAAAATGCATTAATTGTATTGAATGCTGAATGTAAAACAAATGTGCCACTGATCATTTGCAATTTGATTTAACTGAGATCTGTTGATTCATAGCTTATTCGTATGCTATGTATGAAAAGAACTAGCTGGGTATATTTGTTTATTTGTCAGAGAAGCTTACACATGCACAGAGTAAAATGGATAGGCTGCAAGAGCACCTGGTTGTTTACTAAACAGAATAATTAAGTACCCATAGGCTGCCAAATGAATGCAAGGATTATCTTTAGGACTATCTTTCTTAAGAAACAAAATGTGGGTGGGGTTTTTTTTGCATTTTGATGATATGGATGTAATCTACATTAAAAGCTGATGTTTTAGAAATAAATATTATTAGGTTTTGTGAAGTAAAACGCCATCATAATAGGATGGGACATAATTAATTTAATAAGTATAACCCTGTCTCTGATATTTGTGATTTTATATTTTTGTAATCTTGATTACATACTTTTAACAGCTGGGTTTTCACATGCACTGTCTCAGATTTAAATACATACCTCCTGGTTTTTTGTGGAAGTATATTTATGCCTTTCCTCAGTCATCTCTGTCTGCATCTGAACAGTGGACTTTCAGCTTTATAGCATAAATCTCTTCCACTAGAGTTATACTGTTACAATTATCACAGATGGCAACAGAAATAAGTGGTTATCTCAGTGGACCAGGTGCTTGAGAAGGATACATAGCACAATACACCAGTGGTTTACATATTTATGAGTAAACACATTTCACAGAGAACATAGATGACTACTTAAATGAAGGAGTTCCTTTCTTGAAGACACTGTGTCTAACTGATTGAGAGGTAATTTATGGATCCACCACGTTACTGATTACAGCAGCCTCTATTTTAAGGGGAAGAAGTTCTAGCTTATAAAGGCAGTGAAATATACAATGAACAAAAATTACCTGGGAAATATGATCCTTAATTTTGGTCCTTTAATGCTGCAAGCTTTCAAATTTGTTGTTGGCTTTCATTTGTTGATAGATTTGTTCTTTTCCCCTTACCTCCACCCTGTCTACCTACAACAAAGCACATGTATAAAGGATTCAGATATCTTTGTAGTGACACAACTATTTCAGCAGGACTTCCATCTCCTCTTGAAAAGAGGTTCAGTCAGAAAAATAAACTAGACTTGTTCTTCTATGCATGTGAAATACTCTTAATATTTCCCTTCTATCATCCTCAAGTCTTACCAGTCAGAAAGTGATAAATATGGTTTAAGAGAACAAATTTCACAAAAGGTATTTCCCAAGCAACATGACTACATTAACAAAACTCAGACACCGGCTCCTTATTATTTCTGTCCTAGACAGCGATAAGCATGCTACGTAATACATTTTTTAATCTAAAAATTAATATCATAGGAGAGGAAATGACAAATGGAAATGTGCATGCAAAAGAGGCTTTGTTTGCTCATTAATACCCAAATTACAGTTGATAATATCTCCCACAAGTAGCTCAGTATGGAAGTGTAGTATCATTTGGTAAGTTATTGTGCCTATCTTACCTAATATGTTACCCCTGGAAGAAAATAACTCTTTTTTTTTCTCTAAGTATGGGAAATTACAAGAACAATTTGGTAAAGAAACAATGTGTGAAACATGGTTGTTTTGGTCCTGGTCTCCTTAAAATCATGAGTCAGAGAACATAAAGATTTTATATAGCTAGAACCTAGAAAATGATCACCTACTATTGTTGGTTGAGATCTTAAATTAGTTTATGTTACTGTGTAACAGTTACCTTTAAATAATGTGGAACACTATGCTGCTGTGTCTCCTCATTATGGGTTCAGGTCTTAATAACTGAACGGGAGTTCATTGTCAAGTATTGGGAAGACAGGTATAATAATGACTGCATCACCTTTTCATAATTTCCTGTGCCTGCATGTTGCCTGATGTCTAGCAACACCTGGTGTGGTTTATGGTATCTGCTTCTTAGCAAAATGATGCAGTGGAAGGCTTTAGGGGCTGTGGAAGTGTAATGCAAGACTGGAGCCTTGTGCTTGTGTGTTTCTTTTGTTTTCTTCCCCTCACACAAAGGCAAAGAGAGCATATAGATCTATCATTAGTGGCTCCTCACAGGCCTTTTGAGGGCAGCAAAGATATTCTTGTGCTGCTCTGGCAGTGGTTAGGCAACGGTGCATGACAGGATTTGGACTGCTATATTTTCATCATACTCATGATAGTGTATTGTAGTTTCGTAAGGATTTACATGTGTCACTTGAAGTCAGATTCCTAAATTATTGTAAAGCATACCATACCTACCTGTTTTTATACATGAAATGAGCAGGTCTAGTCTCATAGGAAAACTAGCAAAACACAGTATTCTATTATTCCCTGAAGTATCCTCCTTGTTTCTGTGCTAAGACTGTGTCTGAATTTACTTTTGTCAATTTTCCATTGTGACCACAGCTATATTTTTCTTGATTAATTGTTTTCTTTCTCTCATCACAAGACTTCCACATATTCTGTTTTAATTCAGTTTTTCTTAACTTTGCCACAGATTACAGCACTAACACTTCATTCTATTGTAGAAACTTTAAACTAGTTAAATACTCCTGACAGGGTATACATTTGAGAAGAACCAACACTGACAATCCAAAACTTAAAACACCTCAAGTCAGGACATAAACCAGCATAAGTGATCATAGATTTAATGAAGATGATGGAGATGTACTGTTTTATAACACCTCAGAATTTTGTTTTCTGCCTTTTAATTTTCAGGCTTTTTACCTGTGGAGCAAGTATTTCCCTGCAGAGGACCATGTTGGAGCAGACGATAACCACACTGCAGCCTGCGGAGGACCCCACACCTGAGCAGGTAGATATGCTCTGAAGAAAGCTGCAGCCTGTGGAAAGGACTCACAATGGAGCAGGGGAAAAGTGTGAGGAGGAAGGAGCAACAGAGATGAACAGTTATGGACTGACCACAACACCCCGTTCCCCATCCCCCTGTGCTACTGCGAGGGTGAGGGGGGAGGTGGAGGAGCTGGGAATGAAAGAGTGAATTTGAGCCTGGGAAGAAGGCAGGGGGGCATGAAGAGACAGTGTTTTAGTTTTTGTCTTTGTTTCTCACCATCCAACTCAAATTGGGAATACATTAAGCTAATTTTCCCCAAGTCAAGTTCATTTTGCCTGTCATGGTAATCGGTAAGTGATCTCCCTGTCTATATCTTGACCCACGAGCTTTTCCATCTTATTTTCTACACCCCTATTTTCTTCTCCTATTGAAGAGTAGGAATGGAGCGCTGCTGGGTGGGCATCTGTCCCCTAGCCAGGGTCAACCCACCACAGTTCCTATATGCTGTGTCTTCTAGATCCCAGTATGTATTTCTATTATTTGTGTTTGAAAGTAAGAAAAGCTTTTGTTCAATGAACACTTGAAAATTAGCAAAATGCTACATTAACCTCATCATAACTCAATATATCATCTGTTACAATTGGTTATCTGTAACTAGAGAGAGTAATATTCATCTAAATGAAATCTTAAAGGAAAAAATAGCTAGACAGTAGAGTTCAAATGTTTATTGTTCATCTAGGAAGAAAGCAGACCTAGTTAAATTAAAAAAAAAAAAGAAAGATTGCAATGACAATGTTTGAATAACTATGGTGCCATTAAAAGTAGTGTTTAGTAGGCAGGGGAAAAAAAGAAACAACCAAAAAACAAAGCCCCAAGAAAATATGTAAGGCCAACAAAAGACTCTTCAGTCCAATTAAGCTGAGATATTTCAAGACGTTGCCTGGCATCCAGGAGTCAAATACTGACAGATTTGCTTATATACTGCAAGGAAACTGTTAATTTAGGGGCAGAAAAATGAGTCTTTTTGTTATCTGCACTTCAAGGATAGCTGCTCTCATGATACTGATGAATATTTGTGTAACAATGAATAAATACAAAAGAACAGTTAACAACAACAACAAAACCAAAACATGAGCCAAGGGAAATAAAACAGGTATCATGTTATAAGGAGCAAAAACCTGTAAAACATGATACCATGTGCTTAGGTAGTATGTGATGCTTCACCTTCAGCATAATCAATGCAACCATGAAATATATAGAAAATGAAAAGCACAAAGACAATCCAGCAGGAGTTAAAAAACGCATACAATTGTTCTATTTTTTCTTGGTACTTTTATCATTATAGTTATAAAATTATGTATGTAAACGATCTCTATCTGGAGACTCCTTTAATCATGTCTTCCAATAGATCATTGCTAACATGATGGTTACATTCATTTACCTTTGGTTCCTCTGCTCCTTTGCCAGTAAAATCAATTTTGGACTTTACTTTTATTCTAATTTCCCATTAAAAGATACATTTTTTTCCTCTTCACAAGAATCCTTGGCCACATTGCTGCTATTAAACCTTCTTTTCCTTCAAAGAAACAAATAAAATGACCATTACTTAAGCTAAAATGATGGAATACCATCTCAACAATCTGAAACAAAACCTTGAGGAATGCCAACTAAGCAAGAAAGATGCATTTGTGGCTGTGTTTAAAAGAATTAGAATCCAAAGGCATAGGGCCAAATATGCCTCTGAGGGCTTCTTTATAATGAGATGAAGAATCAGAACAATGATTACAGTAATTCAGATCAAAACACTTTCCAGGATTCCAGGAAGTTTACATAAACTGCATTAGCAGTAGCAATTAAAATTCAAAATGCTACCATCCACTACTCAGTCCCATCATAACTGGCCTCACCCAAAACTCTTACAAAAATCAAATAGATACTCTGCAAGTGCTTAGTGGCTATCCTGTTCTCATTCAGATTTAACAGGCACTGAAACAATAGCGTTCTGTCTTCCTGTCTTTGCAGCATAAATAAATACAATATTTTGGAGTCTGAAAGTCCCAAAATGTCCCACAGCAAGATTCTATCAATATCCATTACCTTATCAGTATGTGTGCCTGATATGGATGGCATGCCATGGTTCACTTTCATTTTCTTTCTCTCCATCTCTCTATACCCTAAGTTGGCCAGTTCCACTTCAGTACAGCAAGACGTTATAGCATACATTCTCAGGTTTTGGTGTGACTTTAACCACTGGTATTGGTCTGCAGATGACTTTTTTTTTGAGTTGGATATGCCTGAAGGTAGCCAGTTATAATTTTAGGTAGAAGTCTGCTACTGAATGAGGACAAAAGCAACATCTTTATGTTATCACACTTCGGAATTTTTACTGCAAGGGAAAACAATCATGAAGCTGCAATTACACGCAATTCTCAGCAAATTTCTGTTTTCTTAGAGGGTATATTTCCTGCTTCTTCAAAATAACTTGGATGCTGCAGGGAAAAAAAAAAAAAAGGTGTTCGTGATAAGAAAATTGCTGAGATTTATAGAAATACACCAAATTGAATGTGTGCAAAAGATCAGTGTTACTTGCAATTTACTTTTTGCGACAGAGTGATATAGCCATTCAATGATAAAAAACTATTCCTATAATATAAGGCATAATATTATATCATCCACTCTCAGTCAAAAGCTTACATTTTCTTTTTATTTTCTTTTTAAAAAGTAACTTTTTTTCCAAACTATTCTGAATGGCAATCAGCTTCGGGTATACCTAATGGTTGCCATTTTTCAAGACACTTTCTTCCAAAAGACAAATTTCATTAATAGTGAAAAAAAAAAAGAATGAAGTCTCTGTCAGAGAAATAAGTCTCTCTCACAATATTTCTTCTTTCTATTTTAAACTCTTTCTCTACATATGTTAAAAAAACAACCCAAAACACTGCATCCTATTGCTGTTGTACATTAAGTCTTTCTATAGGTCTTTTTCTCCAACCCAGATGAAACTACTGAAACCAAGTGAGGCCTCACCCTTGCTTAAATTCTGTAACCAAAAAAGGAACAAAAAACCCCACCCAACAAAAATAACCAGAAAAATCCACAGATAGTACAGGCTTGCTTAATCCATTAGCCTCAGTGCTGTTATGATAAAAGTTTTTCTGTGAAATTTTTTTCCATTAAACCAATGGCTTGGCTTCAGCTTGCTGAAAGTGAATTTTAAGTAACAGTATCTGGGAACATACAGGAAAGAGTGGAAGCAATAAAGAAAAAAAATTAACAATGGACTTTTGTGGATTTAAAAAGCTTTTATCTTTGCTATTACCCATGTGAGGGTTAAGCACTCCTTACCTGATCACCTAGAAGGTGTAAATTGGCAGCACTAATAGCATATGACACATATCAATGGACAGATAAAGCAAGAATCTACCTCTCATCTTTGTTCATCTTGTGTCACTACAAATCTCACTGTACTGTCTCACTGTAGGCAAAATACTTTGCTATCCCGATTTTATTTCTTATTCAATAAACAAGGATATGTTGGAAGAGAAACATACTCTGTATGTCTGTATTGTTTAGCTTTAGGAATTCCAAAGAAAACTCAAAGGCCAGCTGCAAAATAAGACCTATTTCTTATTGGTCATTGGTCATTATTCTAGGTATAAAATTACTACCGACCAAAAAGAATAAGAAATTCTTTTCTTAACCCCTAACTAATAGCATACTTACCCCTAACTAATAGCATACTTACCTCACTATAAGAACTACTGAATGTAAATATAGATATAAATACAAATATAAATGCATGTTTTTGTTTCTCAGTATGTTTTCTGTATCTTGCCTTCTTTTTCTTTCTACTAGATTTGCTTTCTTTAAAGATGCTCTCCTTCTCTCACCCCCTCACTGACTGAGGTAGAATCCTTTTTTCTATGTAGGCTTTCTTGGTTTGATTGCTCTGATCTTTACACCTGTCTGGGATTGTTGCCTTTCCTCCCAGAGCCATAGCAGAGCATGCTCAGACAGCAGTTTCTGTCGATGAGCCTTTTCCCATAATCTCCAGTCTCTAATGGCAACTAGTACCTTCTCAAGCATCAGACGAAGAAATGATTGTAAGTGAGGGAACAGTATTTTACTCCTCCCTGGGGCATGATTGCTATGATTAGCTAGGTCTGCTCGAATGTTCAAGTGCATGATTCATCTGTTGCCAGAAAAAAAGAAAAAAATATCACAGAAAGCTGTTCAACCCTGGCTGCCCCTTGGCAAAGCAGCAAAAATTGTGAACAACTTTGTAAATGTCAACCTGAGGTGTGGAGGTGTCTCATTCTCTATTCACATACCACTACATGAGGCTTGAAATCAGGTGTAGAAGAGAATTTTTACAACCAAGTGTGTGTATAGGGGGTGTGTGCATGTATGTGGTATGTGTGCACCTCTATCTCTGCCTGAGATGATTTGTAAAGTAGTACTTTGTAAAGTAGACTTCTAGGTGTTCTGTAGGCGTTGGCTGACAAGATATAGCTACAGCCAACATTATGTTTGAAAGGCTGAAGAATCCATGTAACAACTGGGTTATCTGTTAATAAATAAATAGTATTATATAGGTTTTCTTTAGTATTGGAAACAGAAAGATAATATCTCTAAGCATGGACTTCTACTAATACATATTTTGGTCTAAATACATAAATTATATTATAAAATACAACATATAAAGGAGCAGCGGGCTCAACATGAGTCAGCAGTGTGCCCTGGCAGCCAAGAGGGCAAACCGCATCCTGGGGTGCATCAAACACAGGATAACCAGCCGGTCAAAAGAGGTGATTGTCCTGCTGTATTCAGGGTTGGTGTGGCCTCACCTTGAGTACTGTGTGCAGTTCTGGGCCCCACAATTTAATAATGATGATAAGGTACTTGTATGGAACCAAAAGGCCAAATCATAAATGACCTTATCTTGTTGTCCCAATGCACTTAATTAGGCACATAAAAAAGTGCAACTGAAAATTTTATTGTTGGCGAAAAAGCTGACACAAGTCCATTATGTTGTGATTATCTAGGTTCCAAAATATAGAGAACATTTTTCAAAGAGTTTCAAGTATGTTGTTCATTTCAAGCAGCATGGAATTGCTTTTCTTTTTATCACATTAAATTCTGACAGCATCTTAATATCAACCTTTTACCCTGAGACTTTTTCTTGGGAATGATTCTCAGTTCCTAATTTGGTCAAGGTTAGAATCCAACTTGGCTCCTTTGGCATAAATGAAGAATAAATTAAGGCAGAAAGCTGAAAAGTGCTGCTCTTTCTAAAAGAACCTTTGATGAGGAAAAAATCATAATTTTATTTTAAGTGAGTTTAATCATGGTTAAATAATGCTGGACCACCAGAATATTTGTTTAATTGAATAGAGACATAGAATGTAGCAGAGGTAATTTGTCAGGCTAAGGAAATTTAGGTGTGATTCAATTTTCTTCACACACAAATATCTACCCTCCATCCTCTGCAGAGAATGTTAAGCACATTATTTATCCTCGTGGTATTAGTGTTAGCTGTGTTATCATGTGAACTAAGTCAATAAAATGTGCTGTTTAGATCATTTCACAGGAAAAAGTTGGGCTCTGCAAGAAGGATGATGATTCTTACTTCTATTTTCCTTTGCCTTTCATGGATACCATACCACTCGAAGGTAAAATTTGCTTTCATGTGTTAGATTACTATTGAACTTACTTAAAGAAAGTCTAACCTTTGCAAAGTATGAAAGTCCCAGTGACGGAATCTAAAACTAAAATCATTGAAAGAGGTTTAGAAATAAATTTGAAACGCCACATTTTTAATAAAATAAAACTGGATTCTCTTTCTAACCTGGTCTGAAAAGGTAATCAAAGTGTTTTTGAATTCTGGATGGGTTCTCACTCTCTAAAATTTCTCCCAAAAGATCATAGGTAATGCTAAAAGCTATCAGTAACAGAAAGATCATTTTGGCATACCCTATCAAGAGATTAAAAACCAAATGCCACTGAACCTAAATTCTTCAGATCTAGAAGTAGCCCTTGCTGGTTATGGCTGAAACATTTGTCTAAAACAGGGTGAAGAAGCTTGTACTACAAGGATAACAACGTCAGGTTCTAGTGCTGCCAATCTGATATCTCATGAGCGCAACACAACCACCCAAAACCAAACTCAGTGCTGGTTTTTGTTCTCTAACAAAGTTTAATGGTAACTGTATTCCTCTTTTTTCATGGTTCCTTTGCCTCATGAAAATATAGCATGAAGGCCTAAGCAATGCAGAAGCAGTTCTTTAAGCATTCTTGTTTTACCAATGTATGCCCAGAAGTGTATAAGGGAAGAAAAAGAAGCAAACTGTAGTCATCATATTTACATGCCTCTAAATGTATAGCAGGGGTTAGCTTCTTCTCTTCCCTTTTTGGGAAGACTTCAATCTAAGATTTCCCTTAGCTCTATCCCAGCCTTATCAGTTCATCACAGCAAATACCGCACCAAAATATAACTAAATTACTTTTTGAGTGTTAAAAAAGGAGCAGCAATATAAGAAACTTTTTTCAACCAAAAAATGCATGATTATGTAACTTGTCACTTACAAGGTTTATCACAGATTCCAAACACAAAAAGATTTCCTGAATCTTCTTATTTCTTTATCCTCTTTAATCCGGTTCAGCTTAAGAGTAGGGATAGTGACCCAGCAGCAGGATGTCACCTATACCTTTGGTGTCTTTACAGTTCCCTCAGCAGTTCTGCAAAATATACGATACAGAATGATTTTCATTCCAGAGGCATTCATACAAATGTTTTCCTCTTTTGATCAATGCAAAGTTTTGAAGTCAGTACAGCTACTCTAAATCTACACGAACGCAGTAAAGAATATAATTTGGCCTATTGTCTGGACACATTTTATGCTTTTTATAATGCTCATTAAAAGCATCTTAGTACCCCAAGTACATCCTAAATAGACTGACAAAACAAGGATTCCACTAAATACGTTATATGAGATAGATGATTAGAAGTGGAAACTGTTGAACATGTAATAAATGTTAGACCTATCTATTGTATTGTTTTACTCCTAATTTTAGTGCTAAAATAGCCAATGCTTCTAGTGACTAATAAACAGCAGGAACAAAAAACCACCAACAAATACACAGATAAAAGATGAGAAAAAAAGAATGCCATGCATGCTTTAAAAATTGTACTTTGTTTTAATTGTTTAAAGGACTGTGAAGATAAGGATTTCTGTCTGAAAGAGCAGAAGCTGTTGTTATGTAAAGGATTGGGAATGAAGTCTTGGGTTTAAGGAGAAGACTAGAACATGACACCAAAGTTCTTTTAAAAGGATTTGAATATTTAAGTAATAGATGACTTACATTGGACACAGAAGGAGAAAGCCTTCAGAGCAGGGGGTAAGGAATTACAAATGGGGAAAGAAGGTGAACTAGAGCCAAAGGAGGGAGTAGTTAATGTATTGAGAGGAAAGGAGTGAAGTACACGATACACATGTCAGTGCCCTTGTTATGCCTCGGTTATTTCCTGAATGACTACTCCTTCCTGAAAACACAAATTAAATGGAAAGGCTAGATTTTGGAGATGTTCTAAAGGGAAAATGGCAGATTTAGTAACAGCCTGAATGTGAGAGATAAAGGACAGAAAAGTGTCTAGTGTAATAATAAGTTACCTTTTTAGGGGATGAGAGGGATTACAGGCTTCTGTGCAATGATGGGAAAGGATGCCAAGGTGAGGACACATGTGAAATGGTTATTATTTGCTTCCATCCCTATAAAATTCTATGATTCTATGAAAAGGTCTACATTTCTGCTACAGAGACATGAAAAATCCACAGCGGCTTTCAGAACTGAAATTCAAGACGTGTCGAGCATTAAACAAATACAAAATTTAAAGAGAGATAGGATGTCCAAAATTTACATATAGACATTGTATTTTGGCTGTCTATGTGTAAACTGTCTTCCACAAGAATAGGAGGGATTAAAATACCTGATCATAGATATTAATAGATGTCACACAACTTTCCTTTACATTACAGGCTCAATTACAAGGTGTTGATTAAAGCAACTTAAATGTGTTTAAAAACAAACTTATACAATAGTGAAATGGTGCAAGTGTGGCTGTTTTAAAAATGCATGTAGAATCCTTTTTCTTCTCTGATTTCAGGTTCATCATTTTCTACCGTTTCCATGTAACAAATATGGCCAAACCGTATTGCTGTTCACAGAAGCAGACTCTGGATCTTAGAAGGGGAAGAAAGTACTTAGCAGTGTACCATCCCCTTCATTTCATGATAGCTCTAAATCTTAATTGTAGTGTATCAGATCATAGAATCATAGAATCATTAAGGTTGGAAAAGACTCTAAGATCATCTAGTCCAACCGCCAACCCAACACCTCCATGCCTACTAAACCATGTCCTGAAGTGCCACATCTACACGTTTTTTGAACTCCTCCAGGGATGGTGACTCCACCACCTCTCTGGGCAGCCTGTTCCAATGCTTGACCACCCTTTCAGTAAAGAAATTTTTCCTAATATCCAATCTAAACCTCCCCTGGCACAACTTGAGGCCATCTCCTCTCGTCCTATCAGTTATTCTAGATAATGGAAAAATTCTATAGTTCTTCTGAATGGTTTTTCTTTTTTTTTTTATTTTTTATTTAGTCTTTTACAGTTCCTATTCTGTGTTGTTAATTGGATCAAGTCAGATTTAATTCCATTGAGACTACAGCACTAGTGTCATCACCCTGTAAGCTGTTAAATCCCTCTGAAACCTTCAATTGCTTTTGTAAGTGGCAGAGCCTTTTTCCAGAGGTCCTCACTCTGTAAAATGTGTGCTGGGTTTTGATCAAAGTTGTCTTTTTGCCTACTGTAAATTATTATGCATGTATGGTAGTTGGATGCATGTGTAAAACCAGTCTTGCTGGGGGAGGGAAATTCCACTAATGACTATATGGAAGATGATCATCAATCCCATATTTTTCAGCCTCTTACCAAACAAGAACTGTTGAAACTCCAGGGGGTTATTAATTCATTTCGACACTTTGTTAAAGAAAATTATCATCTTTCAAGTTAGTTTTTGTTTTTAAAGGAAGTTCAGAATTTAAAATAAATAAAATTTTAAGGTAGTACACAACTGACCTTGAAGTAGACAAAGACGCATTTTTGATCCATTCTCACATGACAATAAGTCTTTACCATAGCACTAGAAAAACACTTGTGTCAAAATTTGCATTTTTATTTAGAGAAAAAGGGTTTGTGCTTCACTGCAGTTCATTCATGCTGCTTCTTATTGCTGTCCTCAGTTTGAGAATAATTGACTCATAAGACACCACTGGTTGGAAAAAGCTTTATTTCTGTAGTACACTGGAGTTCTGGAGTACACTATGTGCTTTATAGGCACAGCCATTTTGAGCTTGCTCTTTCAATTTGCCGCTGTAAATGTACCCATGCAAAAACGAGTTAAAAGAGTCACTAAAGACAAAATGTGGGTTTGAAAAAGAAGGCTAAAGTAGTCCTGTGCCTTATTTTATGTCTGCAGCTCTTAAAATGCTACCTCAAGTATTGAAAGTAGTTCATCTTGCACTGAAAACACTACAGTGTTTTCCCATAGTCTACCCAAACAGTAAATTAGTCCATGCATTATTTTTGATTGCTGTGTTTACACTGTTTCTGATATCCAAGATACAGCAAAGATAAATTTGCTGGTAGAGAGACTGTCTCTTTTCTTTTGACCATAGAACATCTACTTTGTTTCTTGGTGACTATAAATCTATATAGGTTTCTACAATCTGTACAGATGACAAGAAACTTTGTATGCTTGTGTATTCATATGCATGTATTTTTTTTACATAAATATATTTGTACAGAGATTAAGTGCTTGCATATCTATATACACACATATATAAAGAACACTAACTTTCATTCCAAAATCCATTTGGAAATACCTACATGTTTAGGGTATTATTCATAAGTTTTATTTTTTATTATGAGGAATGAGAACTTCCATTCTAAAGAGAAAAAAAGTATATTGTGCCTGTTTTTCCATTTTGAACTAGAGTAGAAGGCCAAAGTTACCATCAAAGAGCAATAAGAAGTAATCATCATTGAGGACGATCAATGAGGATGATTTTAGTCTTGTTTGTATATTAGTTCTTTTAATCATTTGGCATTTATGCACTTCTATGCATATAACATGAATAGTTATTTTATATTTGAGGTAATACTAAGGGAAATGGAACACTACTAGGTATAAACTGGCTGACTTCAAAACCATCAAAACAAATTTGCCTTTACTGTCAAATTTATTCAAAATTGAGATATCTCCACAAAATGTTTCAAATTTCAAAACATTCTGTTTAATATTTCTGTGAGGTTCTGTTAACTGTCAAGAAATGGGAAATCTGATTAGGTAATATCTTATTCAAATAATATGGACTTAAGCAAAATCAGTTTTGCTTAATACTATGAAGATTCTCAGTTGAAGGTACATTACTTTTAGATAAAACATGCAAGGAATTTTTTTCTGTTTTTTCTTTAACATGTATGCTTTTGGCTTAATTGTTTTTATAAAGATGTTTATGATTATTAATTATCATTCTATATGCAAAGTTTTTTCCCAACTTTGAGTACTAACTTCTGATTTATGTCTTGATATCCCTACCTCATTGGAAATCATGCCTACATCTAATTTTTTGCCCTTAAGTTCAAATCTGATTAAATGAGATGTTGTTTGGTGTGTTAATTTTCTGTATTAAAGACTACCTTGAAGAATCTCATAAAATGAAACAGAAAATTTTAAATGGAAGGAAGCAAGGGAGAAACTGTGAGAGGAATTTATGCCTTTTGGCAAGAATTTTTGCTGCTCAGTGTCAGAGCACAGCATGGGCCAGACATCAGGCATGGGGATGGGGCTGGGCCAAGGCTGGGTTGGGATGTGAGCCTGACAGTGGGGGTCAGGATCATGCCTGGTGAGAGGAAACAGGGTCAGACACAGCCCTGGGATGAGGGGAGGCTGGGCAGAACCAGTAAGGCCTGTCAGTTCCCTCAGAGCCATTAAGTCTGTTCTATGATAATAATTTGAGCTGAAAAAAGAAATTATAATAATATTGCAAATTTCATTAGGTTTTGGAAAGTTTCCTCCCACTGTCTCTAATTTTATTCTCCTTGTAAGCCTGAATGTTGCTGATTGCATGGGCATACTGTAATTTAGCCTGTAAAACTGTCATAGCAGACAAAATCTGCTGTAGTTTTAACCTCTAAAGCATCAGAAGCAAACTATACATTATTCACTTCGGGAAAACTTTCTAGAACATAGACCTTTTCCACAGCATGTAAGAAATTTTTTTCTCTAGAGACTACTCATGTCTCCTGTGTCTGCTTCAGGAACATACAATATCTGAACAGCCACCCTTCTGGGTGTTTCAACATATCTTGTTTTAGTTCAGCTGGAAACAGGAAGCTCAGAGTTGTGGGGAAGTCACAAATGATGACAGAATTTTAAAATACATAGATAAATCTTATTCCTTCTTGAATTTACGATTTATTTTTCTTCCACAACCAGCACCAATCATCTTTCTCCAGTGTTTCTTCTTACAATCATATTGAGTAGGTCTTCTGCTGGATCTTACTTTTGTTAGGCCCAGAAGAATGGGCTAAGATAGTAAATCCTCCATTCACCTCAGTTGTTACGACCATGTCACAGACCTCAGTAAAAGAATTAATCAACAATTTTTTTCCAAAAATTTTGAAGACTTGGTTTGACATGTTTCAGAAAAGTATGTAATTCTTGCCACAGAGTTTTAACTGAGATTTAAAAAAAAAAGGGTTTTGAGCTTTTTTAATTAAAAAGTGACAACTGAGTCACTTTTTTTTTTTTTTTAGTTAAACAAAATAAACGATGTTTGATATTTAGTTGACCAAATAATTTAGTTCTAGATTTGGTTTTGACTTTTTGGTTTGGCAAGATATTCCATATCAGTTTAAAGGGAAATGGATTATTTAGCATTATGGTTAGGAACAAACTGGAAAAAGAGTGACTTGGCAAGGTTATTTTTTGAGATATATGCTGAATGCAGCATTACAGCTAGAGGAACTTATTTTGCTGAAATAATATTTGTAGTTTTCTCTGTGGGCTCCTTTACAGTACATTTCTAATTTTTTTTCTGCCCCTTTTCTGTAATTGCTTTGGAGGAGGGAGAAATATATTTCTCAAATATTCATAAACAAAAATTATTATTCAACAGTCTTCTCATAGAAAAGTTTTGTTTATTAAGCACCAGACAGAGCTGATCAGGTTAAAACTTGGAAGACTAGTTTTTCAATGGCTGTTATATTTACTGCATAATTCTGTTGTTTCTGTCTATACATATCATTCTTGAAAATGAATAGAAAAATGAATGCATGGAAAACTGATAAGAAGTCAAGTAAAAACCGTTACTGTATGACTGTGTGAATTGTCAGAGCAGAAACAGATGTCATTTTTGGATGAGGAAAGTGAGCAGTGAGTGCTTAAATGTTGGGTATCTGCTCAGATATATGAATGCCCCCATGAAGACAAGCATGATATTTGAACAGATAATATTTTAAAAATCACAGTTCATACTCACTTTCTCACTTTGAATTTGCTCAGGTTTTCTGCTGGTGAGGGAGGGGTGTCTGCCCAATTTATTTCTTTCAATCAAAGAAGGAATGTAGTAAAATAGAAACAAATTGGACCCCTGTCCCTCAACAGCTCTTAAAAGCTTTTAGTAAATGTATTGAAAGAACAGACTTCTGTTTCTTTAAGCACAGTTTGAAAGGATCTTTCTGGGTAATGACTTGTTAGCAGACAATTAAAGAGATAACCTTTACTGTCTGTTACTACTGTAACCTTCCCACAAATTCCCTTTATCAGACCTCCCACAGTAAGCAGTTAAATCTGGCAACTATTGGGATGGAGGAGTTAAATGCTGTCAAAATTAGCGTTGATATTAAGATTATAAAGCTTATTATAATCTTTTAGGCTTGAGGTTCTATAATACATGTGTGATTGTTACCATCTTTATAACTCCTGAGCTGAGAAAGACCAGTAAGATAAATACTATTCAGATCCAGGAAAGATTTGACCCTGGGCATATCTAAAAGCGAATAAAGCTTGTCTCCTACTCTCTTTCTATTTTCTTGTGTGAGTTATCTTGCTAATCCAATGTTAACTAGATTAATGTGGTAGAAAAAAGGCATTTCTTCCTGCACTATATAAAGGCTGTAGCTGAGTGCAGTGTATATCTTGCTTAGTACTGCGTGAGTGTTGAGAGCCTAATGAGCTCATATCTCCTTTCTGAAAGAGGGAGAAAAAAAAGGTCTGGCCTAATGATTGCTTTTACAGCCAGCAATAGCAGTGCAGTTAATATATTGCTATGTGGGAACTGCTTTTAGCAGCTGTCACAGTACACTTCCACTGTTAAGTACTGGGGTGTAGACATTACTCTTGCTCTTGATTAACTAGGGGGTAATCAGGGAGAGAAAGGTGCAAGCAATGCAAAGGGTGATTTGAAAGAAAGGCCTGTCTCCCAGCATAGTGACTACACTTTCTCCTAGGATTTTTCTCTCAGGCAAAGGGGACTTGCTAGAGCTGCTACAGTTAGGCCAGCTAATGGACCTTTTATTGGATTGTGGTTCAGATCCTTTGCTGTAACACAGTCTTTTCTCTTTTCATAATATTCTCCCAAAACTTCTCAGAACCGAGTTACATTTCCAATTTGAATGATGTTTTTTCCTATAAGAAAAGAATGTTTCTGCGATAATTAGATTATCTTCCAATACTAATAGCTTTGTTTTGGGAAAGTGAAAACCAGCATGGGAGAGATATATGCCTAGGGTATAAAAGTAGAGCACTAGACCTCCTGAAGCTCTTTTTTCTGCTGTGTAGAAGATGAAAGCATTTGTGATGCTTGTCATAAATCTACTTTGATATAAACAGAAAAAGGTTTACAGAGAGCACTGGTAAAAGTTTTTAATATTTTAAAATAATCTAACCCCATGACCTAGGAAGATCTGGTTTTACTGACTTTCAGGACCCAATGCACAGCTTGCTTTTTTGTTCTGCAAGCATTTTTAAAAGGCTTGACTAAGGAGCTTTCATAGAAGAATGAGTGCTAATAGCTTACTCCAGTAATATTATTCTATAAGTTTCAGGAACCTAACAGTAATTGGTTTTTTTGGGGATTTTTCCTCTGCTGCCAGTAATAATTTACCACAGTAAGTTTTGTGCATTGACTTACAATTTTTAAGTGTATGTAGCACTGAGATGGGCTGTTTAAGAAACTAAAATTATTTTTATTGTTACAAAAGAACATGCATTTATGTTGTGTGGATCTTTTACGAAGAAATGTAAAAATGTTCCTCAGCTTGATAATATGGTAACTCACTAGGGTTCACAGCTGCATTCACCTGCATTTCTGCAAGTATATACATATATATATATGAGCCTTATATATTTTCAAAAATGCTATCTATAAAATTCATTATGATTCACAGGGATGCTTGTGTTATCAAATTATTATCACATTAAAAAAACCCAAAACACTTCATAATAATAATTGGTCTACAAACTGTCCAACTGTTGCAGTGGCTGTAACAGCAACATGGCTTCAGTGAATGGACATATGGTTATATTTAATTAATTACTTGAGCATTGGACTGTGCTGTATACAAGTAGAGAGTTTAGAACATGTTGTCACTGCAGATGCTGTGATAGAGACAAAAGTAGTGAGTTTACTTTAGGGAAGCATATTGCTGATTTAGGAGTGTAATGGCCCCTGACAAACTCATTCATAAGTCTTATATACTGTTGACATAATAGCACAAGTTCAGGAACATTTTCCTTAATTGCCTTTTCTGATTGTTGACATTTTTTTTTTCTCAAACAAAATGAAGAAGAAAGTCTATTATCCCAAAATAAGACAGTTAGAAAGCTTTTGCTAATTTTATAAAACATACTGCTTTTATTCAGATATGCTTGTACTGGTAGGTAAGACATTTGATTTCAGAATTGCTATCAAGGGAGTTAGTGGGCTGTCAAGCTCTAGGAGGTTGATGATATAGTCTCTAGAACTGGTTGAATTGTTTTCCTGTGAAAATAAATTATCTAAGCAATTACGCCTTCTTTATGCTGTTAGACAATCGTTTATCAAATGAGCTTCATCCCTTAAATGTGATTTTTATGCATAAATGTAATCTGAATAGCTTAGCAGTTTGCAGTCTAGGGGGTATATGTGAATTGTCCACTTCGACTATATGTTATCCATTATTTGTGGTGTGTAATTGGTTTCATCTGATGTTTGTTATTGATTATTTGCCTGTTTAGGAGAACTATGTAACTGTCAGGTTTTAAACAGAAGAATAACAAATTAAAAGCGAAAATGATGATAGCACTTTTAGAAATAGTAACCAGTTGTCAGGATTTCCAGAACCAGTGCAACTTTCAGAAACAAATGAATTGTAATACTTCTTGTCAGAAACTTCTGATGCATATGATAGTCTACGAAATGTTACTACTTAATCTGGTTCCTTTCTAATCTTCTTCCTGAAAAAAATGTCAAAGTAGAGAGCATCAGTTTAAGAGACTTTGCCTTGGTCTGCCTAGTTTCCTCCTGAAGTTCTTTGAAGTGAGACTGCATAAACAGCTGATGGGAAGAGACGCATTATCTCCCCCCATGTTTCACTGTGTCTTGTTTGGGGATAATATTTCCTCAGAATTTCCTTGTCTGGTGATGACCCAGGAATGAACACAGGCTAATACTTTCTGATATGGCAGTTTTATGTTACTATTAAAGGACACCTTTGTGAAAAGCGGATTCCTCTATAAGGCCATTTAAATTTTGCATTTTTATAAAGTTGATTTAAATATTGCAAGGGTTGTTCAACCAAGAAACTGATGGGACTAATGGGCCTTTGTTCCCAGCTCTGGATTTACTTTAAATATTGTGTCATGCAGCTACAAATACTTTATTTATTTGAAACATTTTAGTCATGAAACAGTTAATAAGGATGAGAAGGAAGTAGTTTGGAACATATTAAAGCTTTCATTTAAATGACACTAGATAGAACTATCCTTCAGAAATTCAATGTATTACAAATGACAGTGACAGTTTCAAAATAGAAAAATAGACTGTGAGTGATAATAAAAGATAAATTATTGTCCACTAGGAGACCACAATGTCTTTTTTTGGTTTGCTTGACAAATTTTTGCTCAGCAACAAATGAGTTACAGTCATCAAGTAAAAGTTTTTTTATTGAATTATTTTTCTCTTAGGCAGCTGTAATATGACACAGAGAGAAACAAACAGCCTTTTTCACCAAAAGACAAATAATTCAAACACATTAGCACTGCACTGAGTAGCCTGCACTTACTCATGACTATTTGATATTGTGTCAGAGGGAGATGGCTCCCCAAACTGCTTGCTGCAAATTTCTTTTAATGGGTTTCTTTACTCCATCAGTCACTTGATGATTTCACCTCTTGAAAAACTCCTCCCAGTGAAAATGCCATAGTCTTCTAAAGAGGAAAACTAGTGTCATGGCCAAAAAGCTAAACTGGAACTTGATTAAGTAGGTTAAGTTGCTAGGTCCATCCATTTTAACAGTGAGCATACAGCTCAAGAGTGGTTTGGTCTTGATTTTGTTTTTCCCCCTACTATTTCTAAAGGAAAGATAGTAACATTTAAACTCTCTCAAAAGTTCTCGTTTGTTTAGTTCATAAGTACATTGGAGAAAGGATCATCCCCTATAAGCTGTGTTCTCTAAACACTGAAGTAACATGATTTATATTCCTATTGTTGTATGTAGATATTCAGATATGTAGATATACAGCAGATGAAGGTTATATGTACAATAGGAGTGAACAGTTGTATACGTACTGTGGAGGTTTGTTTTGTTTTCTTTTTAAGGAAGCAAACCAGTTATTTCTAAAATTAACATTATTAAATATTTGGTCATGTTTGTAAGTTAATTTTAGAAAAGACATCCAATCAGTCCAAAAACCCTTCAGTTCTATTCTATTTTTAAAGCAGTAGTGTGTAACATTTGAAGGGGATGTATAAGAGAAGAGAATAAGTACTTTATATATTTTTATTCTCTGATATTCTTGCATCCACTAAATGCAAGGATAAGATCCTAGATAGGAATTTTACTTTTTCTAAAGCAATAATTTTCTCCAAGCTACATTTTCATTATGAATCTGCAAGAAAGCACAGTTCATAGCTATTTCATTATTTGACATTGTGAAAGATTCCTTGCAACTTAAAAAAAGAAAAAAAGAAAGAAAAGAACCTCAGAAAGGGATCCAGAGATAAAATTTTACTCTTGTGGGTTGTGTAGAAGTCTTGGACAGTCTATTTTTTTCTAAATACTTTTACAGGCATTATGCAAAACAGCCAGTGAAAATTAAGCGACGGTAAAAGCATTCAGATAGATGAAATAATATTGCTCCCATATGAGTTTATTACTAAGTGTAATCTGTGAGGCAAGCATGAACAATCTATTTAACTAAACATTTATATCTCTGAAGGAAGAATCTCCATTTAGTACTCTGCGTTCACATGAGAATTTTTGGAATAGATATCAGACTTCTCAATGCCAAATCAAATAACCTCATGTCTATGTAAATACTGTATCATAGTATCACATAAATTTTAATAATTTATATTGCAGCATATTTATCTTTTAATCTTTATCATTATATCATTATGATAAATTAATTCTTCTTCTTGGAAATTCTTTGCCAAATTTCTATGTCACTTTTACCTCACTACTCTTCATGGAAGGGAAGGGAAAAAGGAGCACTGCAATGCAATATTAAGCTTAGCCAATTTTGGATGATGCAGTTTAAGCCTGGAATTCATGTTCTAAAAGTCCAACTAGAGAAATGCAATACTAAATGGCCAATCAGGTGACCCAGCTGTAATAGAATGTGTCAGATAAACTTGATTTTATATCCTTTAGGACATTAAACACTGTAATACTAAACCAAGAAGCTCATAGAAAACCATTGCATTCTGTGGGATCCTCACATGACTTATCTACTGAAAAAAGTGAAGCTCTAGGAAGTGCTTTCTACTTAGGCATCAGCTGATGCAATGGGCATTACTGTTTGTGGTTTGTATAGCCTCACAACTCCTGATTTCATTTTTGACCCATAAGAGAAGAAAAATTAGGCTCTGAAAGCCCAAGAAATAAGTAATAAATCATTCAGCTCCTACTCTAAGCTGAAATAAGAGAAATAGGCAGGCAAAAAGGTGAACTGTTAGTCTGCTTAGACTTTCAGTACAGAAGAACAATTCAGCAGTATATTTGTTTAGGGCTATCTTGTTAGTTTTCAAAACTGTAGCATTCAGTTGTAAGTGCAAGTCAGGCAGACTGACTAGTCGGGCAGATCAGATGTAGGCCTTGAATAGTAATATGAGTCTTGATCTTGCTCATGTTTGAAACTACCAGAAAACATTAAGCAATTAGTAAACTTCTACCCATGGCATTGAAGATCTTATGATGTAAAAAAAAAAAAAAAATTCTAAAAGGTCTAAGAATCATGCAGTCTTCAAGAGGAGACTGAATGAAGTTTCTCTCCTTCATGTATAGAGCAATGAGCGCTGTAAGCAAAAGTGAGGAATATTTTCCCATTGAAAGTGTGGGGGGAAAAAGAAGCACTGATTAGAAAGGACTTGAAAGTTATAGATGACATGCAGTTAAACATTTTTACTCCATAGCTAACCACAATTAGAAAAACAAATGTAATATGTTGTGGGCTTGCAAGCAAATTAAAACATTATTCTCCACGACTTGTACAATTGGGCTTTTTGTTTCTTTATCCGGTCTCATGATTAATAAATTGCCAATATATTTTACTTAAATTAAACTAGTGGGAAACAGAAAACTAAATTGTTTCACCTGATTTAATAGACATATATTGCACTCGAATATCATTTGATTTGATTTACAAATGCATCCAGGAAGCTTTTTTCAATGTGTCTGTTTTCAAGACTGCATATATTTATATAAAATTTATACAAATCACTATCAGTCAAGTTTTCTTAATGAAAAATATGAAGTGATAATAGGGAGGATTTATCTGACCAGTAATCTGTGTGGGAATAGTTGATTTGACTGATCAATGATTACTGAACATTCATAGCTCTCTTTCCTTCTTTTTTATTTTTTTAGTGCAGATTTAATATTATGCTTTATAATTTTTAAGGAGTAGAAGTTTTTTCTTTCTATTTTCTTAAGGGAGGTGAGAAATATGAATTTTGGGGACAAGGCTTTAATATAATTTTCGTTATCTTCCTTTTTGGCTACTCAGTGTGATCCTGTTAATTTTATGTAAATTGTCTCATCAAAGAGATTCAGTGCTTGGAGTATATTTACATACAATTATATTGGTATGTTCAAAATCACTCTCTACTTATAGTTCTGCATCTAAGTGGTCCTTGCCTTGCTTTGGAAGAAGCAGGATTTATTCCAATAAGATCAGCGTATTAGAGTCTATTTGTGCTGGGATTTAATTGGTTCCAGTGGGGAGCCACTCAGTAGGACTGTACCTACTGCTTGCAGTTTCTTTGCACCTTATCTTTTCCACTACAGCAGTTAGAGTTGATCAGCTTATCATTGACCAAGAAATAAAATTAGCAAGCACCTTATTCCAAGGACAATGTGATTACTATATATCTCAGGAGCAGCTTTTTTGGTAAATCGTGTAACAGTCAGAAGAAAGGGATTGCTTTAAATTTACTGCTTCTCTTTTGCCTTTGTTTGCTAAACCTAACAGAAAGTGAAGCTTATTTCTTTAGGTAATTTTCACCGATCTGATCGCTATCCTCAGCTCTGTCTGTGTGATTTTGACACAAAAAAACCCTCTTCAAAACCATGTAAAATCAAAATGTAGATAGGGTGCAATGTCTGAAAGAGTTCTGACATGACAATAAGCAGCATTATTCTACTTATTTGTGGCCAGGAGAAAGAGGAAAATGGAAATATTTTGATAAATTCAGAGGTAATTGGGAAGGTTTGCAATGCTCTGAAACAAAAGCCAAAAAGGCCAAGGTCAACATTTAAATAATTGGATGAAGCTTTTAATAATTATAAACCAAGTTAAAGTATTAAAAACTGGTATTCTTTGCTCATTAATAAATGACTATGAAATGATTGATTTTAGTAGAGGAATTTGACAGGAATTCTCTAAGGGCTGAACACCAGAGAACATTCAGATCTATTTCTGCTACTGATTGTATCTTACAATTTCCGCATACAGGTATCTTTTTCTTTTATGTTAACTAGGGGGAAAAAAAGAGATAATGGAGCTATGATTGATTAAATACTTCAAAAATCTGCACTATTTCCTGTGGTTTTGTGATACATATAATAAAATATTGATGGTCCTGATGTAGCCTGAATGCTTTAGCACAACTGGAAGAACAATGTTCTGGTGAAACATTGAATAGTTATAACACGATAAATCTTATTTTTAAAAAAATTAATATATTTTCCTTCATGAAAAATTATTATTTTTTTTAATCTTCTTTCTGGCAGGGTGTATGTGAAAGATTATAAAATAAATTATTGGGAAGCACAACTTCTTATCATCTTAAAAAGGAAGGGCATTCAGGATCAATTTCCGTATCTAACACTGAATATTTGGAGTACAATCATGTTTTATATTTTTTTTATTTATTGAAGACTTTTGGAAAAACTTTTAACCTTGCACCCAAACCACCAATTGAATCATCTCAAGAAAATGGAATTTAAATAAATGCTGTGAGGGGGGTGGTGGTGGGGGAGAGAGATGTTCTGGACCACACCGAGTTAGCAGTTGAGTATTATACATCTGAATATCTGCCGAGGGTCAGCACGGGTGCCCGCAGGCTGGCAGGGCCCTTCCCATTCCCCCCCGGCAGGATGCAGTCCCACTGCCCCCCAACACGCTGAGCCCGAGCAAGCTGGGCCGGGCCAGGCCAGGGCCAGGGCCCTGGGGCGGTCACGGGCTGGCAATTGGCAGGAGAAGCTGTGGTGGTAAGACACGTGCCGGGGCAGGGTCAGAGAGTTACACGACCAGAGACAGGCACGGTCCCAAGGTTGCTCAGGAGAGGACCAAGGGTGCTCGGCATAGCTTGCACGTGGCCATGTGCCCGCTTCTCACAGGTCTTTCTCAAACGTCTCTTCTTTCTGACTTAAAGCCACGCAGCCGCACCAAAGGCTGGCCCTAAGCCCAGGCAGCCAAACCCCTAGAGCTGGGGGTGGGGGTGTGCCTTGCACGCAGGCCCCTGGCAGTAAGTACAGGAAATGCGAAACTCCTTCAACTAAAAGTGTCCTGTGTTCGACTTCTGCTTTCTTTTCGGAGCACAGAAAGAAGTGTGCGCCAGTTGTAGCCTTCATGAGGACAATGGCAGGCAGCTGGGAACCAAAGGCAGCACAAGCAATTGCCTGCCAAGCAAGAAAATCTCAGTGGTTAGAAAAGACTGAATTCTGGCTTCCTACTTAACTGGCATCTGTAGAGGCCAGTAACCAGAAGCACTGTGATCACGGTATGTGCACAGAGCGGCAAGTGGTGTGAAGAGGGTGCTCAGGGTGCCTTGAGTCGCTGCTTAAGGCTGTACAGGACTGCTAGAATCAGCACAATGGTGTTTGCAAAACGCCACAGGACAGGTTCCCTCTCAATGGCTGGTGTGACCGACCCTTGCCTATCAAATACCTCAACAAAGAATGAATCCATGTGGCTTCCCAATGAGCTGGCTCTAGTGAGACCACATCTGAAATGAGAGTCGCTTTTGCTTTCCCCCATACAAGGCAAATGCTGACTAGCAGGAGAAAGTCAAAGGTGAGGAGGAGACTGGAGCACTGGACATATGATGAGAGGCTGAAGGAACTGGGTTTGTTTAGCGTGGAGAAGAGATAGTAAGGCTAAGGGGAGATCTAATTGCAGTCTTCCACTGCCTATAAGGGGTTTGTAAAGATGACGGAGTCAGGCTATTTTTAAAGTTCAATGAAAGGACAGGAAACAACAGACACAAAGGGAATTCTGATTAAGTGTATGTGTGGCAAGTGCTATGGGACGTAAGCTATGAGGGAATTATAAATACGAAAATCAAGTTTGTTATAATTGTGGACTAGCTACATATCAGGGTCTCTGTGAACACCCAGTGCACTTCAATCAGTAATTTCATGGATGGTCTCACTATTCATCTATGTAGATGAGATAAGGAACTGATTTGAGAGAACAAGCTGACTTGAAACTAGATGGTTGACTGAACTCCAAGTCACCTTCACAGTTAAGTATTTGACTGACATACAGGAGCTCTAGAAATTACCCCAGTCAGCTCCCACTGTGCTTAGTCCAATTTGTATGTTTCAGTGTGTTGGCTAAAATTCTGGGTGGAGAATCTGGCCCTTCCCTCCACAGACTCCCCTAGGTGGATGCTGTTTCAGAAAGGATCCAGTTTAGACAGGGGTAGATAGTCAGTGGAAACTTTTCCTGCACAGATGGTCAGGTAGGGCAGTCTTTTATAGGTAGATAACATATTTAAGAGACGTTTTGTATGTCATTAAGGTAATAAATAGTGACTAACTATGCATGGGCCAGAGTGGTCAGCAGGACCATGGGACAGCTGGATTATTAGAATTGAGCACAACAGTAATTCAGGGAGTCTTGTCTGATCCAGGTGAAGATGTAGCTTCAAGGACCTCTGTAACAGGGACTCCCATTGCCACCTGGACAGCAACTGACCATCCTGTTCAAGAAATCTGATTTCATATGCAAGCTTTCCCTTATGACAATATCCAACCCCCTTTTTTTTCCCTGTTAACAAGCAATATGTCCTGAGTGTCTAAGCAACATAAACCCCCATGTTTTTCACCGTGAAGGTGGTCAAACACTGGCACAGGTGCCCATAGGGGCTGAGGGATCTTCATCCTTGGAAATATTCAAAACCCAACTGGACATGGCACTAAGCAACGTACTTTGACTTTGAAGTTCATTCTGCTTTGAACAGGGCATTGTTGATCTCCAAAAATCCTTTCCAACCTACATTTTCCTATGTTTTCTATTTTAAAATCTCAGCTGTTTGGGGAAGGCAATACTTTTCATTCATATGTGTTCTTTTCCTAATGTGAGAAAAAACCACAACCCCTAACTGGTGTGTCAAGGAACCCTGTTAAGCAACTATGACAGTGACAGTAGCAGAAGTTACCTGTCAAGTTTCTCACTGTAGCTTTTAATGAATATTTAATAACTGTTTTTTAGAAGAACTTGATGGTTTGATTTTAATGGTTTTGTGAACAAAAATACATTCTGACCTTTGGCCAGAATACTTATGGCTCATTTCACTAGAGCAAAAATTGTTGCTTATTGTTTCCTAAACTTTTCTCTTTCATTTTCAGCTATAATTGATACATGCTGGTACTCAGCATGTCAATTTTTTGTCAATTTTCTGTCAATTTTCTGTCAATTTTCTGTCAATTTTCATAATCTGTGCTATATATAATTTGTAAAACTTGGGACTTGGTCTATGATTCTATTTGGTTTTGTGGTCAAGAAAATAAAGAAGGAATTGGAGAAGACAAAAATAAGGAAGATATTTCCTTCCAATATGAAAGTCTGAGGATGTTTAAATCTTTTTTTATTTTTCATGTTTGCACAGAGGGTGTGTGAATGCTGGATGTACAGAGTCAAGTCAGCTTTATAAACCATGCTGAGATTCAGAATATGTTAAAGGAGACTCAGCACTACTGGATTGAATTTGGCACTATGATAAGCATAGCTCAAAGCTCAGGTAGGGCAAACCTGAGTGTGTAGATTATCCCTTGAAATCTGAGAAATTATTTTTGTCCATTAAAAGAACTTTCTGAATGACAGGAGCAGCATTATAGTGAAGCATATTGAGAAGACGTGAAAAATCTTAGTAGGCTATGTTAGCAGGAGATTATAGTGTGTGTTCTAATAGTCTCCATTCTTAAAGTTTTGGACAAGCTATTGGATTTTCATTTGAAAGTGATGTAGATGTACTTCTTGGGCTTCCTTGACATGGTAGGTTATCAGGGTAAAAGCAAACACCACAGTAATGTTAAAATATTCAGATTGGTTCCCAGTATTTTCTTCTTATTCTTTCTTGCCTCAGAAAGCTTGTATCACTTTGGGACTGCTAAAGGCAAAGACCTGTTCATTTTAATTTGGCAAACATCTATAAAATAGTATCTCACAGGGTGAGAAGTTAATGCCACCAAATCTGCATGTCAAAGTGGGTAAGAAACATGTGAGTAGTATTCTTATGTGATATATATGAATATGATAAAAAAAGAAGCAAAGCTGACATTTATAATTTGTGCAATGCTTAACAACTTCATATTGAAGCCACTGGGATTTCTGAGAAAGGAATAGACACCCAGGATTTCTCTATGAATTTGTATACAGTTTTGCTCTCTTAATATTTTAAGAACTCAAAAAAGGATATTTCTGAAACTGTTCCAAGGATTTTATAAGCACATTTTAGCAAAATTGGACACTTTACTATTGTTAAAAGCTTAGCTATAACCTTAGCTTCTGAAATGGAAACAGCTTTTAACATTGATAGAATCAATTTCGTACTTTCATATTTCTGAACACCAACTACTGATTCTTAGCTCTTCATTTGAGAAACAAATATGGAGGGAATATTAAAATTTTGGCATTAAATGGAGAACTTTTCATTCAGAGGTAGAAAGGGTTTTTTTTAGTCACAGTTAAATTGCCTTTTGTACTTTAAACTAGCATTTTTTTAAAAAATTCAGGATAGCTATTGAAGAAATGGAGAACAAATTAAACATATTATTTACATACTAAATTAAACTCTAGGAAGAATTAAAAGAATCTCAAAAACTTTTACATTAAATACATGAAATAAAGCACTTGTTCCCTACCTATGTTTTAACCCTTCATTTTAAAAGGAGAATTTTTTCTATATATGCTAATTTTTTGTACTGCTCATAATTCTTCAAAAAATTAATAGAAATATTTTTAAAATACTAGCTAAATATACATTTTAGTGAGGATGAAATTCATATCAGTTTGGAGGACTAGAAGAGATTTTAACATTTTGTGAGTCTGCATTTATATGAAACAAGTATTTGAAACAAGTATTTGTGATATATGGAAGATTACTATCAACTAAGTTAATAGCCTTTTTTTCTTTTTAATAGTTGTGTACATAGGTACAGTCCAACAGCAATACTGGGGTATTGGAAAAGTCTAAATTCAGTCTCAAGGTAAACATTTCCTGTACTTGTGACATGTATAAATGCATATAATGTGTAGCATGGAATGGGTAAGAGAAATTCCACATGAAACCAGGTGAACTTCCAGAAATCAATTTTCAGTTAACTGAGAGGGGTGGTAGGTAGGATTAACTGGGCATCATTCCTAAAGGAAGAAGGAGTTCAACAGAGTGACAGAGGTAATTTTAAGATCATAAATGAAGGGAAGGTCAGTTTAAAGATATATCAACTTCACCAATCTATATGATTTTCAAAGAATAGAAATTGAAAAAAGAATGTCACAAGAAGTGACTAAGTCAAATTACTGAGGATGAGAACTAAAGAACAGTGCAACTGTGAAAAGAGAATAAGAAAGTTGAAGCATAAAACAAATTGCAACAAATAAGGCATAAAGTATAGCAAGAGAAGAATTTTGTATGCATACTTAGAGTGAGTGAAAGGTTGAGGAAATAGTTGGTCTCCCCATTATGTGTAGGAAATGGTACAAGAGTAGTCAAGAATGAGTGATGCAGTTGACACACCATAAGGACAGGATGTCACCCAGAGGGACCTGGGCAGGCTGGAGAAGTGGGCCTGTGTGAACCTCATGAGGTTCAACAAGGCCAAGTGCAGGGTCCTACACCTGGGTCAGGGCAATCCTCGCTTTCAATACAGGCTGGGGGATGATGTGATCGAGAGCAGCCCTGCAGAAAAGGACTTGGGGGTACTGATGGATGAAAAGCTGGACGTGAGCCAACAACGTGCGCTCGCAGCCCAGAACGCCAACCGTATCCTGGGCTGCATCAAAAGAAGCGTGGCCAGCAGGTCAAGGGAGCGGATTCTGCCCCTCTACTCTGCTCTCGTGAGACCCCGCCTGGAGTACTGTGTCCAGCTCTGGAGCCCTCAGCACAAGAAGGACATGGAGCTGTTGGAGCAGGTCCAGAGGAGGGCCACAAAAATGATACAAGGGCTGGAGCACTTCTCCTACGAGGACAAGCTGAGAGAGTTGGGGTTGTTCAGCCTGGAGAAGAGAAGACTGTGGGGAGACCTTATAGCAGCCTTCCAGTACTTAAAGGGGGCCTATAGGAAAGACGAGGACAGACTTTTTAGCAAGGCCTGTTGTGACAGGACAAGGAGCAATGGTTTTAAACTAAGGGAGGGCAGATTCAGACTGGATTTAAGAAAGAAATTTTTTACAATGAGGGCGGTGAGGCACTGGAACAGGTTGCCCAGAGAGGTAGTGGAGGCCCTATTCCTGGAAACATTCAAGGTCAGGTTGGATGGGGCTCTGAGCAACCTGATCTAGTTAAAGATGTCCCTGCTCTTGCAGGGAGGGTTGGACTAGATGACTTGTAAAGGTACCTTCCAATCCAAAGCATTCTATGATTCTATGAATGCTTTTTATTATTATTAAGCTTTATTTTAAACGCTCGCTTATGATCAGATGGCTAATGTAAATGCAATCAACTTTGAAAGGTACAAAGATGAAATCTCTAACTGAATAAGTTAGAGATTACTTACATGGGAGTTTTGACCATTGAATTCTACTATATAGTACTTACAGGATCATTTAAGTGTCATTCATAATTTTGTGTTAGGGAAACTGGGGGGGATAGAAAAAATACAATCATAGAATAATTTAGGTTGGAAGGGACCTTTAGAGATCGTGTTGTCCAGCTGAGTCATAAACACCTCCAAGGATGGAGATCCCACACCCTCTCCAGTATTTGATCACCTCACAGTGAAAAAGCTTTTCCTTATATCTAATTGAAATTTCCTGTGTTGCAGCTTGGGCCTGTTTCCTCTTCTGCTTTCACTATGCACTTCCAAGAAGAGTATGATTCCATCTTCTCCATGTCACCCCACTTGGGAGTTGTACAACAGTCACATTCTCCATTAGCCTTCTCTTATTATGGATGAACAAACCCAGCTCTCTCAGCCTCTCCTCCTATACTGTTTTCCAGTTCCCTGACCATCTTGGAGAGCCTCCACTGGAACTGATCCAGTACATCAATGTCTTTCTCGTACAGGGGAGCCCAAAAATGGTCATAGTACTCCAGATTTGGTCTCAAAGGAGCTAAACAAAGTGGTAGAATCCCTTGCAGTAGAGTCACTTACCTTGACTTTGCAAGGCTTTCAACACCATCTCCTATAATATTCTTCTATACAAATTAGGGCATAACAGTGTGGATGGGTGGACAACTAAATGGATGAATGTATGGTTGGGCTCAGAGAGTGGTGGTTAATGGGTTGTACTCTAAGTGGAGGCTGGTAACAAGTGCAGTACTGCAGGGGGCTGTTCTGGGACCTGTTCTGTTCAACATCTTTATGAGTGACCTGGCAGAAGTGATGGAGGAGACTCTAATCACATTTGGAAATGACACCAAACTGGGGAACTAGTTAATATATTGAAGGGCAGACTGCAGTCCAGTGAGATCTAGAGAAGCTAGAGGAATGGGCCAACAGGAACCTCATGAAATGCAACAATGGCAAAGCCAAGTACTGCCCCTTCTCAAAGACACAGGCTGGGGCCTGCCTGACTGGGAGCAGCCATGTGGGAAGTGACCTGAGGGACCTGGCAGACACAAGCTGAACATGAGCCAGCAGTGTGCCCTGGCTACAGACATGGCCAACAGTGCCCTAGGAGGTATTTACAGGGCTACAGGCAGAACACTGAGGGGATGGATTACCCCCTGCTACTTGGCATTCATGAGATACCATTTGAAAATTCCATCAAGAAAATGAAATTATAGCTTTTTGACTGCTTTTCTTGCAGAGTTATGTCAGTTTTGCTTCCTACAGGAGAAAGCGACACTGTGAAGATCCTTTCCATCAAAGAAATGACAGGCAAAAAGAAACCCCAAGATTAGTTTTCTGGATTTTTAAAATTTTTTATCTAAGTGTTGGATGTATATTTTTCAAAAATATTTTGGTTTGTTGTTGTTTTGTTTCATTTTGTTTCATGAGAATAGATTTCTTCTTCCAGCCATTTTTTGTGCCATATGAGCTTAAGATCTGTCACTGCCTTATTGAGCTGGACACTAAAAAAGCTTTCAGTTCTGTCCTAACCCTGAGAAACCTTTTGAATGCATTTGCGCTCTATCAGTATATCTCTTAAATTCTCAGTCTTCTGTAATATCAATACTGAATCTGTCATTCAGCATGCAACTAAGGTTTTAATGGCAGCACTCAAGTGCTTCAAGTGTATTCTTCCTACTTCCCATTTCTAGGACTACATCATGCAGGACTGATTCCTAGACAGAACAAAGGTATGTCTAGTGCTCAGAAACTCTTAAGTCAATGAAAGTGCAGTGTGAAAGATATAACACATCAGCAAAATTGTTAAAAACTGAAGCTCTTATTGCCAATTTTATTATTATTATGGCTCTTTCCTGTAATAAATTAGAGGTCAAATTTTCAGAAATATACTGTAATATAAAATAAATATCAGTCAAACAACCCATGTAAAGCAAGGCCCAAGTATGAGCCTCTAGAGCTGTAATAAAAGTGCTTTCATGGAGTTTCTGTAAAGGATTTCAGTGAAGGTTGAGGGGAAAGGGACTGTTGAATGGTTTTATAGATAGCAAGACTCTTTTTTAATGCAACATAAATTTTATTTTACATGTCACTCTTCTCCAACTTTTATTGTTTTAATAACATAAAGGGTGAGATTACCAATGGGGTTTGTATGCTCAGTTCTCATTAATTTTAATAGGAACTGGTCATCAAAAACCCTTAGGCAACCCTGAAAACATCAGCCAAAATTTCCTTCTGTATTTGAGAGCAAACTGCAAAATCAACAAAGCCCGGAAAAGCTCTCCCAGTTGAAAATCTGTGAGCACATTTACTGGATTCCCACAGCACTGAATAGAGCATAGAGAGAAGGCTGAACCCCTTTTCAGTGCCCTGACTCATGAAGAATGTAAACAGAAGTGCTCTGTAACAAACACAGGTAACAAAAAATATGATCAAAGCTAGATTGTCTTCCCCACTGCTGTTGAAGCATCTTTGCTGTATTTGACAAATGCAGAATGCTTGAGAGTAAATGATGAATGTGTTTGAGGTATAAAATAAAGAACCACCAGGCAACTTTAGTAAATCAGCCTAAGTTTTAATTTACCACAGTGAAATCACAGATTTAGTGGTCAAGATTTTAATGGGTACTCAACAGCCTAAAACTACAACGAAGCCTCACTGAAGTCTGTGATGATTTGGTGACCATTAAAATCAAGAGGCAGCTTTCCATAATTCCAGGGTATGCTGCATCAGGTCACTGGGTTAAGATCTGCTTTTACTAGATACACCAGCTGCATTAATAAAGTCTTTCCTCTCCATGTCTATAACAATTCCATGTCTATGGCATTATGAAGTCATGCTTTTCATTAATGTATTATATCTCCTAATCTCTAGTTAGCAGAGTTCAAATTAAGGTTCCTATGACAAAATAAATGAGAATGAAATACGTTTGTTTTCAGTAAAGAAAAATTATGAATCATTTGTCTAGAGCTGAGATGAAGTTGTTTAGTTTAACATCATCCTCTCAAAATGTCCACACATACTTTCATGTTACTGAATTAGTATTTCATTACAGTTCTTTTTCAAAGTAAGAAAATGTTTTCCCAAGATATAAGCAAGTGTTTTGAGCGTCAAAGATATAGACATAATAAAATTTTTAGTTATGATAAGTGTTCAATATTCATCTCCTTCAATAACTCTGTGGGAACATAGGACAAAACTAACATCTCTCTGTTTTCTTACTTAGTGGAATTGGAAATCTCAAACAGTAAGTTTTTTCTAGTTTTAGAAGGCCAAGTTTTAGTCAAGGGATTAAATCAGAGTTCTTGTAATATTGGGTTCACATGTTTTTGTCCGAAGAGCTCCTAAATCTTTTTAATGACACTACATATCAAATTGAATTTTAAAAAAATCCAGTCCTAAATAGATTAACATTTTCAGAATTGTCCCACTATAGAAATTGTGCATCCTGTACTATTAGTTTTATACTGTCTTTAATTTATAAATTTCAATCAATGTGTTCAAGTAAACAAGCATTTAAAATATGTTGTGCTGGAGAAGTTACTTTTTTCCATTAGTAAAAAACAAAATAATTTTTTTTAAGTATCTTTATAGTTTACCACGGAATACAGAACTACCAGGATTAGCAAGGCCATAAATCTTTAGTAGAAAGATCATGCAGTTGTCTTTCCAGAAAATTTTAATTTAGAATGTACTCTTTGATAGCTTGATGCCAGTCTTCAACTTCCTAATGTTATATTTATTTTCTTTTACTTTGAGAAGGGGGTGGGGGGAGGAAGAGGGGAAGCGTAGCCTTGCTGTGCAAGTGAAATGCAAAGAAGCGCCACTTTTGTAAAGAAGAAAAATGTTTTCAAACAACTGTTCTCAATTTGTGAAGTAATATCATATGATAATATATTCCATTTTCCACTTTTAGTCAAGCCGTTTCATTCTTCAATTGACTGCAAAAGTGCTTGGAATAATTTTTGCTGGCTGTATCCAAAGTCTGCTTTTCTTGAACAAAATTTGGAAGGCCTGAATGAATATTATGCTGTAAATAATTCTTGCCTACAGACTGGCATAAAACCAGTAAACACATCACATCTCTCCTTGATATCATCAACTGTCTCCATCACTACTGAAAGTTCTTATTTGCCGTAACCTGCTATTTTTTGTCAGATAAACTAAAAGCATGAAATTGTATCATAAGGATCTTAAATGCAACATTTTAAGGACTAGAATGTGACTTTGAGGCAAAACACACAAGTCAAGGAACAAGCCCCCAGGAAGAGAGGAGGAGGGATCTATCCAAATGCTGGATTTCAATGTGTAGTCTGAGAAAGTTTTTGGCCCTGTGGTTATTCTTTACTAAAGTCTTGCCACTAAAGGCAAAAATGGACCTGGACTTTTGCAGTCATAATTACACCCATACTTGCTGATCAAAGAGCTAAACTGATATTCAGACATGTAGCTCTTGGAGTCAGGACAGCTGTAAAGGACTGTTCCCTTGGAGTGGAGATTATGGGAAAGGACTCGTTCAGAGCCTTGCTAGCGTGAATTAGAGCAAATCCAGGCTTTCCATCAGGTGTTCCAGGGCTGAATGAGAAATGAGCAAAGCCTTGCTGAAGATTTTCCTAGGTGTATCTGTGTTTACCGTATATTGGAATACTCTAGGTCTGCTCTCATGAAGTGTGTCAGCTTTCTAAGGGATACAATCCACTTTTATAGAACTTTTTAACTGACAGTATCCTCGGGGACTTTAGATGTGTCCTCTTTGTCTTCACTTAACTGATTTAAGGCTCTCCTCGGTACTGCAGCCCTATTGTTGAGGTAGAATAATTTAATCCTATTTAGGAAAGTCTTAGGTTTTGGTATTAGACTGCTTCTGAACTTTGATGTGTGTTTTATCATTGTCTTGACATAACATTGACTACAGTGTTTATGAGACGAAAGCATGTGGGATGCTCCAGATTGCCAGCTTTGTGTATTTCCAGATCTTTGTGCCTCACCAGCAGATGTGTGTGCAGTTTGTAGTCCCCCAAATTGTTCAGCCCATTTGAGATTGTCATGCAGTTGAGAAGCATTATGCTTTGATTTATAAACACAATAATAGTCTGTTTTGAGATAGCAGAAACAAATTAAGCAAAGTAGAGGGAGATTGGGGGTTATTTACTTGTCTTTTCTGTCAAAAAAGCATAGCTGTGGAAATGCAGTGCATCTGACAACGTGTACTATTATTTTTGTTGACAAAATGCAGAATGTCTCCGGTCTGATAATGAACAGATTTAAAATCTCTCGGAGACAGAGGAGTTACAGATAGTCATTGCTCATCTCCTCCCCTTCTTATGAGAAAGATTTGAACTACTGCTGTCTTATTCTGAACTCAAGCAGATTTTGTGCTTGAGTTCTGTTGTCTTTAGCAAAGTGCAACAAGAGAAAATAGTATAGCTAGAAAAGCTATCTACCTGCTATCTGTGCATTTTACAGCTATTAAAAGAAACTTTTTCTTGCCTATTGCCCCAACTTATCCAAAGCACACGTCCAAGACAATAAAATATGGAACTTATTGAGGTTATTTGAACTAAATCCTGAACTAAATCCTGACCCAGAATGTAGTAGATCAAATTCTCAAGGCTTGTTTGTAACCATATGAAAATTGTGAACTCCAGAATAGAGTGGAACCTTACTGATTTAAACATTTCTGAAGACTATCTATCATTCTTCAGGTTACTGAAAGTCCCTATTGGTGTAATGCAATGGTTGCTAATGTTAAGAAGATATTTATCATACAGATTATTCAGTTGTTCCTTTTACTGAATGTTGGTAGGAGATAAAGTAAAGGAAATAGTAACTTTTTAGCCTGTGTAGAATAGACATTCTTGCAGAAGCAACACCCGGTTATTATTTGTCTCAGATGTTTGGATTAGTGAGTTCTGAGTAGGAGGTTCTGCCGTGCCATGTCCCTTGTGGGAAAAGCTTCCAGCATACACACACATTTTGGTGGCATTTCAGACTTTATAAAAGAACAAGCACAAAACCAATTACTGAAAAATCTAAGTGGAATCCAGTTGTTAATCGTTTTTTCATACCATTAACTGAACCTCATTAGGAATGTCGCTGTATTGCACCACCAACTATTTTTGAAAAGGGACCAGCCCTACCAATACTTGGAACATATATCATTGTAGATTTCAGAATGGCCACATAGCTATTCCATATAGAAAGAACAACAAATGACAAGCTGAACAAAACTGTGTTTTCAAGAAAAACCTGGTTTAAAATTACAACGTGGCATAAGTTATGTGATTTTCCTGAAAAACAGAGCACTTGAAATTACTAGGACATTCAAGAAGCACAATGAAATATATTCTATAGCTGAAAAGCATGAAAGAACAACTATAAGGTCCCACATTTTAAAAGTACATTTTTAAGGGCCCTCACAGCCCTCCTAAAGCCCTGCATTAAACAGCTATACAATTTCTCATTGCTGGCTTGAGACTTCTCTTTTAAATTAACTTTCCAGAATGATTTAGTGTCTAGACGTGTTGTTCAATTTGGAAAGCTTCATTTGCAAGTTTTTCTGATCAAACAACTTCAGAACATATCTTTGGTCCACTTTTGCTTTTAATTTAAGACTTTCCAAAATTCATGTGAGAAAGGCAGTGTACTGCGTGCGGGTGCCAGGTGCTGGCAGCAGCGGCAGCACTGGGGTCTGGAGGGGCGGCCCCTGTGAGGCGCGGCCGGGGCTGCCCCGTGCCGGACACAGCCGGTTCCAGCCGGCTCCAACGGCCCCACCGCAGGGCCCAGCTGAGCCCCTCAGCCACGGGCGGGCGCCTCGGGGAAAGCCTGGGGAAGGAAGGGCAAAACGCTGCCCGGCAGCCGGGGCTGAGGGAAACGGGGTGAGAAACAGCCCTGCGAGCCCCGAGGGGAGAGCAGGAGGAGGGCAGGAGCTGCTCCAGGCGCCCCGGCAGAGAGGCCCCTGCGGCCCCGGCAGAGACCCCGGTGGGGCGGGTGTTTCCCTGCAGCCCGCGGGAAGGCCCCGGGCTGGAGCAGGGGAGGGGGTGAGGAGGAAGGAGCGGCAGAGAGGAGCTGTTGTGGACTGACCGCAGCCCCCCAGTTCCCCATCCCCCTTGCACTGCTCAGGAGATGGAAGTAGAGGAGTGAAGGGGTGAAGGTGAGCCTGGGAAGAAGTGAGGGACATGGGGAGAAGGGGTTTTTGTTTTTGTCTTTGTTTCTCACCATCCAACTCTAACTGGGAATAAATTAAAATAATTTTCCCAAAGTCAAATCTGTTTTGCCTGTGATGGTAATTGGTAAGTGATCTCTGTGTCTATATCTTGACCCCATGAGGTTTTCCATCTTTCTTCCTGTCCCCTCTCCTGTTGAGGAGGAGGGGGTGGGAGCAGCTGGGTGGGCATCTGGCCCTTAGCCACGGTCAACCCGCCATGGGTGGTCAGATCTTTTTTCTAACTAAACTTTATTCTCAGACAAAATGGCAATTTTTGCTGTCAAAAAATATTCATGTATTATATGGTCTTCAAGCAGTCCAAGGTAGCAAACATTTCTGTGGGAGCTATGTTTTGGTTCCACATATATAGTAATTTTAAAATCATATAGTAAAGGAATTTGTTCAAATTTTGTTAAAATAAACTGCTGGCTTTTCTAAAATTTCATGACTTCAGTGAGATCATTTCACTTTGTGACTCCAATTATCAACTTGGAAATATAAGTCTTTGTAGCTAATGTGAAAACATGTTCCGGTTTTAATGATTATGAGTGCATCTGGCTCCCACTGGACTTCATAAGAAGCTACAGAAGCTGAGTACTTCTGAAAAAGAAAAGATGTTGTTGAAAGGACTCAAGCTTTTGTAGCTATGTGTGCAAATGTTAGAATAAATAGCCTTTTGTGAATGTCACCTAAATACTAGCAACTGTTATTGGACATATATTTCAAAATTTCTTTATGAAATTTCTTATTATTATTTTATGTTTATCTTTGTTATTTAGAGACTGAGTGAGTAGGACTCGCTTTTTTTCAGGGAAACATTCTAACCAGATAGTGCTTTAGCATTTCCCACAGGACTTAGTGCAGCCCATTACACTTACTCGTCCTTCACTACTCCTACAGTGAAATTTCTGCTGTGTTTTTTCTATTGCAAGGAATTAATTTTTTTCTGAATGTGTCACATGGGAAAAAGGTTCATGTCAGTGTGAATTTCGTTTGCTCTTTGAAAGCAGTGTCAAAATTGTGTTGAATATGGTAAAATCAGGAAACATAAAAGACCAATTAACAAGTCCTTTCATATTTTTCAGGTCACAGATCAGATCCAAATAATCTTAAAATTTGGGGAAGATTTGCTGGCCTTTGGATGAGTCTTAGGTAAGTGACAGCCTGAAATGCAGCTGTACAACAGAATGAATGTGTGAATTTCACCAGTGGTAGGAAAGCAAAAGGTAATGAGGAAGAACCTGTCATGAAAAGAGAGCTACCATAGGTGACAGCAGCAGCAGAAGAGTTGACACAGGGCCATAACACAGTCAGGGGTTCCTGATTTCCATCATGCTGAAGCTAAGCAGAGAAAGAAAGCAGCTGGACTTTTATATGTTGCCTTTCTTTCTGAGATTTTACAGGTCATTAGGGGATAGTAGTACCTTTAAAAGACATGACTAGTAGGAGATAGGAGAGGCTTGCTTGTTGAAATTTCTGTAATTACTCACTCATGTTGGGTTCCTTGAAGAAAATGGAAGGAGTTTTGAGGTAGCTGACCTCTCCTTGGAGAATGGTTTGTGTTCCACAGAGGAGTGCACAAAGAATTATGTCAGGAGTAGTGAAAGTGAATACATAAGGATTAAAATAAATCTCTGCAGTATATGGAAAACTACATACTTCATACACTTCTTACTTTTCACAGCCCATTACCATTCTTAAACCTTATTGTATATTTTGCTATAATGTTTATTTTTTACTGAGATGTGCAGTAAAGTAAAATTACAGAAAGAACATTAGAAATTATTTCTTTGAAATCATCTGCCTACAGTTTTCTTGCAGGTTAAAAGGATATTTCAGTTCAAGCAGTGAAGACTCGTCTGATTATTGCACTCAGGAGCTCTTTCAAATTAGTATTAGCTAGAACTACTAAGAAAGACCAGCTCCTTGGTTTTCTACTCTACAACCACAGCGGAATTAATGTTGTCCCACTAACTTTGCTATTCAAACTATTTTGTACCAATATCATTTTACATTGTTTTGGGATTTAGTTCTCTCTGTCTTACAGCTTGATAAAGAGTTTTGCTTTAAAAAGGGCTTCAGCACATTCTTCTGTTCCTTCAGATTGCAATCACCAGGGCATGCATTTTTGTTTAGTTGTGGTTGTCTTCTGTGCATCACCTACTTTTTTTCATGCAAATCATTAGTCTTAAGTATAGATTCCACAGATAAATAGTAATCAGTGGGACTGATCATATGTGTGACATGCCTTTATTTTCCCTGAGTTAGCTGTAATGTGGCTACGTTTTTAGCTCACCTTGGGTGGTCTGTCAGAAGGGTTTAGTCTAACAGCTCTTCAGCTGTTAATGTAATTATTTTATGCAGCAATTCAGTAACTGTGCAGCTTGGCTTCTCCTTAAGACCTAGGCTACGTCTTCAGGAGTTCACCTGAGAATAGGTGACTGAAATTGACACTGCACTATGGATCCTCTGAAGTCTCAGGGTTTTAGACATTAAGGTGCATGTTCGTGGATGATGAAGATCTAGAAAGAAATGTTACTAGAGCAGTGCCAGAAGGATCAAGACCGTGATGATCAATGAGATGAGCAAGAGATATGATGTTGAAATCTGTGAAAGAGAGATGTTAACAAAATAAGATGATCTCATTCAGGATAGCGCCAATTGAGTCAGCTCATGGACCTTGTGTCCTATGTAAGTTAAAGTATGAAGATGAAAAGCAATGACACTATGATGACAAAAGCAATAAAAATAACTAACACCTCATCTTTGCCTCCCTGCTATGAGATGTTGATATGGAGAAAGATCATGACATTTGAAGGTCTGAGATTAAATGAACTGGTGTGTTACAGACCACACTTTCAAAAAAATTGTCACATTAAATTATGATTTCATTAAGCTCTCCATACAACAAAGTGTAATGTGAGAGAAGCACTCACTGGTACTAATTTTGCTTAGAAAATGAAAAAAATGATGGTTAGAAATGAAAAAAATTATGAAAAATTGGGTTTTTTTCTCAGAATAAAAATTATCAAACTTTAGATAAATTAAAATGTTCATACTGCTTTTTTTTTAATTCTAACTGCTTGGGTTCTCATTTTTTCATATAATACATAATTTTTGAAGAAATATAGTCAGATTTTTTTCTGGAACTTCTTCTTGAATTTTATTTTTTATCCTTTATATCCTCTCTCTCCTCTTCCCATCTTTCTTTCACCCCAGATAAAAGAACAATTTGAAAACTTTGGAATGTACAAGGGAAGAGTGGCAGGCTGACTGTGACAAGAAAACAAAAAAAAAATCTACAGATCTTTCCCAGAAATGTATTGAGCAAGTAACAGATCTGCATATTTAAGTCTCTGTCCTTGAAGAAGGCTGGACTTTGGCTTTACAGAATTTTCAGTATATAGGTTAGGCATTCAAGCACTCTAGACAATGTTAATGCATTCATTTACAAGCAAGCAATAAAGAAATTATTTTTTTTTTTATTTAACATCTAAAATGTCAGTGGTAGTTGTGTGGTGGCTCATGGATGACTGTCACAAAATGAACTTAAGGCCTTTCTGATGTTTGTGGGAGTTTTGCCATTGACTGCAATACAACCAGAAGGTTGCTCACAGCTGTTACTATAGCGATTGGAACTTATTTTTGTCTGACATTGTCAGAGAGTCCTTGGAAGTCTTGTTCCAGTTGATTTCCGGTACACAATTTGTGAAGTTGTTGTGGTAATTAATGACAATATTGCTGATCAGCATTGCACCCATAGTGGGAATTCTCCTGGCTCTTTTGTGTGTTGTATGACTTAAATCCAGTATAAACATAGTGAATAACCTTGAAGGTGATAATCGGCACTATGACAATAGCCTTTGTCTTTTCAGAATATCAGATCTACGCAGCTTTCTCTATCGGAATATTTGCAAGGCTAGATCTGAATAAAAACTTATTTTGAAATCTTATTGGAAGGTTTTTCTCTGCTTTTATCAAGGAGAAGCTTTACATTAAAACAAACAAATAAAAGATTCCTTTAAGGATTGGTTCACTGAAGGACTTTTGTTGATGTTGTTGATCTTGCTAAGAAAACAGTAATGAGGGAATTAAGGTTAAATGTACTACCCATATTCTACCCAAACATCTCATATTCCCTAATCACTAAGCTACCTAGTTTATTCTTTCTGAATAAACAGTGGCATTTGCAGGCTATTCTGTGGTTTACTTGTCTGATTTATTTTTTTCCTGTGCAATATGGGGAGACGTTTGTACAGATCTGGCAAAAGTTGTATGGATTACCAATGAGAGCAGGCACATCCTTTAAGAATGTAATGAAAACTGTATGACACATTTACATGTTATTTGAAAATACCATGTTACACTGTGACCAGCTTGTATTATGGAACCGGTATAGAGGGACAGAGTTAACGTTAACTTTTGTAATTTTAAGCTGATATTTACTCTGTTAGAAATACCGATCAATAAACAACTCTCATACCCTATTGTATTTTTTATATACCACTGATTTCTATTGGGTGGAACGTCAGAACTGTTCCATATGTATGTAACTATGTTGCCCTCTTGTGACCAGCTGTCTAAAATAGACCACTTAAAGAACAGAAATTGATTTAAAATAATAATAAAATGAATTATTGATAGACTTACATCACTTGTGCATTTCTTTTATACTAAACAGAGCAAAAATTTTATACTTTCTAAACATGATGTTAAATATCTATCATATGTATGCTGTTTCTATTCCTTTGTGATCCTAGTATCAATTTTTTTGTGGTTTGCTCTTGACATCTCACTGTGCTTAGGTGCTCTGCTAACATAAAAACTATATTCACAACCATGTAGGAGCATTTTATGTGTTGACTATGATGTCAGGAGATTAATGTTCTTTTATTAAATATGTACGTATATAAGCTATCAAGCATCAAGTCATTCTGGTTTTGGTACTTTATCTCCTATGGTTCAGATACGGGTTGTTGCAAGTAGGCAAAAACATAGTGAAGTTAATCTGTCACTTATTCTAGATATAAATCTGATTAGGTTTTCTTTTGGGCTTTGTCGTTTGTTTTTGGTTTTATTTTGGTTTCGTTTTTTTTCTTATGTGACAGTGATTTTCAAATTGATTTAATTTCTTTTGATGCATATATTGCTCACTTGGGTTAGTCAGTAACTCTTACAAATTTCGCTTAAGAATGAATTTTAAAATGGTAACTTTGTCTATTGCCAAGTGTAGTTGACTAGTTAAATGACGGACTAGTTGTGATAGATGGACCAGACTCTGAAAACTGAGAAACGGAACAATTAATCGTAAGTTAGGAATAATGCACACTGGATTATAAACATCCTCTGAGATTAGTTACATCTTCAGAAATCCCAGATGTTTTGGCATGTTAAGCAGAAGTTGAAAGCAATGTCAAGTAATCTTCTGGCTTTCTGTAGTATTTTCCAGTGCTTCAAAAACAACTAGGTCTGGTTTAATTGTCTTGCTGTGATTCAGAGGTTCCATGAGATGATAGACTCTTGTCTTACTATGTGTTATGGTATGAAGTGGTCCTAACTCTTATTTACTTTAAAATATTTCATCCATGTCTAATGTGACTGGTCAAAAAATATTGAGTCTAAGACAAATGAATTGGGGACACAAGGGGAGGATGTGCATGTGCATACACACTCTATATATTGCTTTGGATGGTATTCACCTCTCAAAAAACCACCTTGTTTGAAACAGAAAGTATTGGAAATTGAATGTATCTTTCTCTTTCAGGCAAATATATAGGGGATGAAGCCACTGACCTAGAAAGCTGAAACATTCTAGCAAACTACTCTTTCCGTAAATAAGGAAGACTCTAAGGGAAATCTGAGCAAATTAAGACCTGAGAGTTAATTTACCTAAAACAGGGATTAGTTCCCATTAGACTAGAATTGGTGAAGCCACCCCAGGTTACATTTTAATTAGAATTTTAGTTGCAGCTTTTATGCAGAGAATGTTTGGTTAAACAATCTACTTTAGAAAAGTATAAAATTCTTCTTCATTGTACTTTGGATCCACTCCTTAAATCACAAAGATATACAGAGACTAGAGAGCTTGTATGTCACCTTCTTAATAGTTGAGGGAAAGACAGTAAGTAAGTACATTTTTTTTCCTATATAAATCTAGCTACAATAATTTCTAAAGAAAAAAAATTCCATTATTTAGAAGGCCAGAACTCTAGTACCAGGTAGCTGCTTAATGCTGCTTTTCCAGTCCAGGATAAAGGTATTCAATTGCAGCAGGAGCCTCTGGTGAAATATGGCTATGCTGTCTTTTTATCGGCAGTTGTGCCCAGTGGCATCACTGCTCGGATGGACAGGGTATCTCTGTGCCGGCAGCTGAACTGCCCTCTGTGTGTGAGGATCTCTGAGCCAGCACAGGAGAGGGCATCCCTTCAGTTAAGGAGGCCTTCAGGAGCACACTAAGCACAGTAAAAGCGTACATCCATCACTGTCAGCTCCTCTCTTGCTCCTTGACAAATAGTGTAGCATCTTCGAGGCTTTTGTTTATTCTGTGAGTTTGCCTGCTTATTGGTGCATATGCAGTGAGTTGAAAGGAACTCTTTTGCAAAGGCAAAGCCCTTGGCCTACCTTTACTTCATGAATTACCATTATACCTATGGAAATGGTGGCTTTTGAAAGCACGTATGTTTTGATTTAAATATTTTATTACAGTCTGGTTCCAAATGACCAGAATATCTGGAGCTAGGAGTTTAGACAGATAATCCTAGCTCAGTTCTCTGCTATCCTGACTACTGTATAGTTTTGCACAGGCAGGTTATTTGAGAGAAAATCTGGAAATACAGTAATGCTAAAAGACAGTCATCTTTGAGATGGAGGGCAGAAATTAAATGGCAGAAAGTGTTCTCTGCAACAGTGTACCTATATGGATTCAGTTACAGGATAAAATTGTCTGAACTTACAGAGTAATAGGCAGGATATTATTTTAGATCTATCCACAGTAACTGTTGGATAAGAAACATGTATCAGCATGTTACTACATTATGCTAACATGTAGAAAGTATTTTTCCTTGGAATTTCTCAAACCGATAGGAACATTTAAATAATTTTTATGGTTAATTTCAATAATTGTCCTTTTGAATTTTTTTTGGTACATTCTTGGGGTTTTTTGCAGTAAAGCATCTTCACCTCATGCAGTGGTTAATGAATGAATATTGTATTCATGTGTTTCAGATTCACCCAAAGTTTGACAGAGATCTTTAATTGTTCATGTGTAAAGTGTGAAACCCATGGCTTAGAATAATAGTCTAGATATAAATGTAAATTTTTATAGCTCAAAGAAGTCCTCTGATAATTTTATTCTACCTCAGGAGTATTACAAAAAATTTCTATAGTTATTCATAGTTTAAGTGTTTAAACTGAATCATGCTGAGAGAATATGAGCCATTGATATTATTTATATTAAATATGGTTACTCATGCTGCCTCTTAATTGGCTTTTATGTGGGTTAGAGATAGTTTACAATAACTAAGCTGTAAGTAGGAGTTCACACAGGACTTCATAATCTCTAAACAGCTTTTTCAGGGCTCAGATACAGAGAGTGATGTCATGATTGGCATCGTGAAAAATAAATCATTATTAAAGATACATAAGGAGTGATCAGATTGGAAAAATGTGTCCATTAGAAGATTAGAGAGGTTGCTTTATATTCATTAGCATCCCCTAATGCTTGACTAGAAGTTTTTGTTAATGAAAGTCACTTTAGTACATATGATGCATAAGCTTCACACAGGGATAGTCCAGCCTGATTTTAAAATATTTTATTCTTACAAGAAGAATGAAACATAAGAAATGTCAATTTTCACTTCCAAAAATTAATTTTTTGTGTTTTAATTCTTACTATATAATGCAGGCAGTGTTAAGTTCCACAATTTAATTAACATTTTCAGGGGTGTTAACCATTATGGAAATTACAGATTGAAAAGAGTATACTAATCCTCATCTAATTAAGTCAGTTTGGATCAAATTTCTTTTTCTTGATCAAAGCTTTTTGTTCTCTTTTAATGAAATCATTTTGTTTAGGTTTAGGGAAACAAAATCATTTTAGAAACATCATAATAGCGTTCTTAAAAAACAGGTAAGCCAGGACACGGCTATTTTTTATGACATGCCTACACATTACATTAAGTATTTTTTAAAGGTTTTACTCAGTTGTAACTTGTGAGCTTAACTTGACAGAAGTGAAGGGATTCAAGTAGAAAAAAAAAAGATACAATAATGAGAAGGACCGTGTAACAGAAACGAAAGCAAACTGAACATTTTGGAGGAGGGCAGAATGGAGGTGTTAAAAACTGGGATGTATGCGAAGGAAAATATTTAGGAAAAGCAGGTTAGCAAAATGGAATATATGAGATAAATGGATATGTGAGATTTTTTTTAAATTGTTCTAGGTCATAGAGGAAATTGTATACGATTGTATAAGAGCAGATGTAAGGGGGGGGGGAAGGTTTCTGATAATGGCTTTTAAAGTCATTGGTGACCCAGATTTCAGATTATGGTATATATATTCTAAAGCTCGGGCCTGACTTCACCATGTTCCTCTCAACAAATGTACATTAGATTCACGTACAAGAAACATTTTGCTAAGGGCATATGCGACTGTTATCTAAAAAAGGGTGTTGCGGACCTCCAGGACAGTGTAATGTGGGATAAGAGTTCACATTTTTCAGCCCTTCAGAAAACCTTTTATGCTCTCCCAGTGAATCTGTATTTGTGCTCTGTAGCAGTCTAAAATTTCAATTTCAGCTCTGTTTGTTATATAAAATCGCAGGCATGTTGTGTGATAATCTAAATTAATTTCTGCTTTAGTCCTTCAAATATTATTTAGAAGTTTATATTACCAAAAAGCAGTTGATTTAGAGGACATTTTCCATGACAGTTTAAAGTACATGGCACAATTCTGTTGGGATAGGATAATTGCATATATTCTTACAGATGGTTAATTTGTTCCCCAGTTAAATGTTTGGAACTGAACAATGTGAGTTGTGCTATATCCTATTTGACTTGGAGCAGTTGAGATATGACACTTTTCTGATAGGCAAGGTAGATGTTTAACTTGTATAAAATGTGCCAGGCAGTAGAGTTTGAAATATGTGCAACACCTTGGAAAAATAAACTAATAATATTTCTTCGCATACAGAGTGTAATTCTTGTCTACCTGGTACAGCTGGAGAGTGAGAAGCAAAGACAGCTGTACGCCCCTTTTCCGCACTGCCAATGTCATGGGTTCCTGGGGACTGACTTGTACTTCAGCTACAATGTAACAGTAGTCTTTTCAACACTTTGTGACTGACTCCAAACTACCTCAGCAGATCTTGCTCTGGAATCCCTTCCTAGTCATGCAAAAAGGAAAATGTTAAGTGGGTGATCTGAGCTTTATACTGTATGAGAGATTTCTCTCTCAGTGTCTGACCTACAATAGGTATGCAGAGCCTTTCATCAAATTGCCTGTCAGAGGAACTTAATGCTCATTATTATACCTATCTTATTGGTCACAATGTTAATGGCAAAAGGAAGCTAAGGGAACTTATACAAAATTCAGAACCAGAAAGTGGAGTAGAATTTAAGACTCTTCTGTTCCATGTTAAATTCTAGATTCTGCTAAAATAAAATGCATTTAGGCTTTGAGAATATAGATATAACTGAACAGTAGAGACTAAATTCTTTTGTCCTTGTTGAAGCAAATCCTGGCCCCAGACTGAACTGGGAATTTAGACTGAGTGAAGACCGCAGAATTGAGCCCTAAAGGAATATGGCTTACTGCAATAAAAGACACAAGAGAGATGGAATAAAAATACTGCTAGCAACATGTAACAATGGAACAACATTACTTAGGGAAACATTCAAATGGAATGAATTAATTAGAAACAAGACTTTGATCTAATGCTTATGACAGTATTTATGTTCAATGTAACCTATAATTTGTATTACCTCAACTCTGTCATATACTTTTTCAATTTCCTAAATAGTGTTTGTCTATCTTTTACTGCTCATGAAAGAAAATGTTTTGCACTGTCAACATATTTGTTTGTTGTTAATAAAAGATTATAACTAAAAGTATAATGATGTGTCAAACAGAACTAACCCTCCAGAGAAGCTAAGCAGATGGAAATAGTGCTGTGAAAATGAATGCATTGTAATTCAAATAATTTGCTTTGCCACAACAAATTATCTTTAAGTCCCACCCACAACATACTAATGATGAAGCAGAACTAGAGCAAGCATATGGATTGATTCTGCTATCCTTTACATTGGTATGAAACCTGTATAACACCATTTGACATCAACAGAGTTATTTCAGATTAACAATAACATAAATTAGGGCTCAATAAGCAGAAAATTAGTAAAGCTCAGTGCTTTAAATACATTTTAAGCTCAGTGAAAGGTCTGTTATCTCACTGATGAGCTCTATCCAGTTCCAGTTTAAAATCTGCTAGCTCTCAGAGAAAGATATGGATTAAGACTGCTTTGAAAACAAATCCATATTAATTGAAGAGACATTTTTAATTTCCTTTTTTAATGCATAGTTTCACATTCACATCTGAATCCCTTTTGCATAGTTTATTCTCAAGCAAATATTTGTTAAAATACGGGAAATATTTGTGCTCTGTGACAATTTTAGAAAAAAAGTATAATTAAGTGTTTAGGTTGATTTTATAACAAGCAAGACTGCACAATTATTAGTATTAATCTAAAATTAATTCTTCCATGTGAAAACAAACTAAGTATATTCCCATTATAGTATTTATTCAAAAAATTAAGAAATCAGTCATGCTAAGTATGATATTAATATAGAGAAGCTAACTGCAACTTCATTTATACCTTCCTAACATACAAAACCTTCATAAAGGAAGGCTACATGTTTTTCCTGGAAACATAATTCCACCTTTCTTTCCAAAGTAATTTAAAATTCATTCCTGTGTAAGTATTTATAAACATGAGCTTTGGTGTTCATGCAGAATTCTAGTGAATAAGGCTCAGGGAATTATACTGAGTACAATTTCTTTCAAGAGCTAGTGGATTTCAGTTTTATTGCTTGATATGTCCATTTGTTCTGACATTTTGCTGAGTGTTACATAGCCAAACATAAATTATTTTCAAAACTGCCTTTGTTTCTTTTTCTTCTGGAAACTTTTAGCTTTCTCTCCACATTTCCTGCTCCTCTCCTCTTTCTTTCAGTGACTTTTAATGAAATTCCTAATTGGATTCTGATTGTTTCCTCATTAATTCCAGGCAGATGTAACTACAAGACTTATTATGGGAAACTTCAATACTTATGACATTGCCATGGGGTGAAGCCTTTCTAAAAGCAATGCTCATGTAAGTGAGACCTGGACTACATCTGCCCACTAGAAAGATTACTCCAGTATGCAGAGGGAAGAAACAAAGAGAAGGAAAGAAGCAGGAATGAACTTTGTTAAATAACTGTTAGCATTGTTACCTTCCTATAACATCGTTGGGGTGGGAGGCCAAAGAGCAATAGGTAAGCCAAGTAAGAACTGCTGGTTGGCCATAGAGATGGGAAAAATCACAGAAATAGTGCGGGGGCTACATGGATAGCAGGGTCATTCATGGTTTATGCTGACAATCTATTTGGAAAAAAAAAAAAGCAATAAATAGTTGAAAAGCAGCCCCTTCGGGGAGGTGGAATGCATTGCATGGTATGGAACTGCCCTGAGCTGCCAGCCAGGACTTGGAAACATTGAAGTGCTCTAAACTGGGCTGGAAGTTCTGGGTTTGGTTTGGTTTTGTCTAGGTTTTGTTTTTAGAAATGTATGAATGTGCAGGATAAAAATCTTAAAATAAAAATTGTTATCCACCTTTTAAATCTATTCTGCTTAATAAATGAAATTTAGATTAAATGTCATGGAGTGGTGTGGTTCTGCTCTTGTGCCTGCTCCATCCAAACTTCCCTGTGTGAGACATTCTGGAGAATTTTTAATTAATACGGTTTTCCTGATTGGGAATGGATCTAACCCTTGGTAAGAGAATCAGACTCATATTTGAGGGAGAGTCTTTTCCTACTGCCAGTCTACAGAAAAAGACTTATAAAAAATTTAGGTTCCCCAGAGACCTACTAAGATGAAAAGCAGGGTCTACAAATAAGGACTGAAACATTAAATGGCCCCGATCTCATTCCAATACGCAGTCACTATGGAATCAAAATCTTTGTTTACTGTTTAGTAAAATTAGAGCTGGATAAGAGCTTTTCTGATAAACTAGAGATAATTTTTCTTCCTCTGTAAAGGTGATAAAGAGAACTTAGTTTTTTTAATTAAAGATCCTAAGTAGAGAGGCATAGCTGGTAATTTATTGGTTTCGACTAATTAGTTGATAGACTGTAAGAGCTTTATTTATTTTAATATTTTATAATAAATCTTACTACAAGATTCAAAATACACGTTTTATTAACAAAAACACGTAACTTTGAACATTTTCTCTGCTTTGCAACTATTGACATGCAAAAATAAATATCCTTATTTGGTTGTTCAGTCATAAAAAAATAATGAAAAATACATAACATTTATTCAAGGCTTTGAATCACCTTCACTGAGCAAGCAACTGCTGCTCTTTGAGGCAGCTCCCGGGCATTTGTTATTGCCCCTCTTTCAGATGTTACTGCTCTAGTAGTAGAGTCAGCAGAATGGAGTATGTGGGGGTGCTTCAGCTGTTCAAGTTTAGCTCAGCAAATTAGCTTTAATCTGTGATTAGGGGACTTGGGCCAAAAGCCTGGGCTGAGAATGGGAGTTGTTTCAGGGTTAGCATATGTTGAGTTCTTCTATAAGATAATAGTTTGTTACATAGATTCAGCAATGTTTTAAACAACTGCAAAAAATCACCAGATCTCTTCTGTCAAAGATCTTATGCTTTAGTGACCAGTGTTTCTGTCAAAATTAGCTTTGTCAGTTTGGGGTTACTTACTTCTTTTTTTTTTGGCAAAATGATCTTGACTTTATTAGGCAGAGCTGAAACAGTGTGATTCAAGGATGTTCTTTCTCTCTTCTCAAGTTAACACAGCTCTTTCTGTTCTTCAGGTGTGGCCTGCTGCAAAGAAATCAAAATAACTTTCTAAGAGAGTTGTCATCTTTTGTGTGCCTGCCTTCTCTGTTGGTGCTGCTGCCCACTGAGTTTCCTTTACTCATCTGTTCTACCTCCTGGAAATGTGGTTATCTTACCATGCTTCAGATGAAAAATCAATAGAAAGAGTGTAAAAAATCATTTTATGGAGCTCCTGAAAATTTTTGAAGCATTGTTATCAATTCCTCATCAGTAATTTGCATTTCAGTAACATAAGAAAGTAAGTTACAATTGCTGTTAGAAGTATGCAAATAATATTTTACAAGTGTTCATGTGTAGAATAGGAGTATTGGCTTTTTTGAAAACATGGGTACATATTAATGCAGTGGCCATTTAACTTAAACAGTTACAATTGTTTAGCATAACAATTAAATGGAGGAAATCAGAGCAGCCCCAACATGATCTATTCAGGACTTAATAGGGTATGGCAGTTCTTACAGCCCAGCATAGCAGAGAGTGTAAACCAGCAATAAATGCACAGTGCGAAAAGCTCATAGGTGTTTCCAGATGGTGTGATTATGGTGGGTCTAGAAGTTCTGCTTAATTGTCTGTGTAGGCAGTTAGAGCAGGCAGTTGCAGCTAAGAGGAAGGCTTGCTGTTAGTAGGGATACAGGTCACCGCTGGAAATTTACCAGATTTTTCCTCCCTGGATTGTTCAGATTTAATCATGACCTGAACACAGCTGCTGGTTACAGAGTAATCTGCAATGACGTGTATTTATTTATTTTTATACTAAAGTAAGTTCACTAATGTATTATTTTCTAATTAATATAAATAGTAATATATTATTTAAAAATCAATATTTTTAAAAAATAATAAATTATTCAATAATAAAGTTGCAAATCCAAACTTGAAGTTTTGTAGGTGGTGTATTTTCAAGAACACTAGAAGTCAAGGGGAAGAAGGTATTCCAAAAATTCTTCTGCCTGTACCGAACTAAATGAATTCAAGTAACATTTCTGGGCATTTTTTACTACAATTGATGCCCATCTCATAAGTGGTTAATGAAGGTATTTTTCCGTAAGAGAATAATTATAGAGAATAATTTTATATATGCTGAAAATATTTTTGATGTGTTTGTTGAAAATTTTAACATCATTTCACAATTTTCCTTGTCTGTGAACCTACCTCAGGCTATCAAATGCAACTCTTAGAAACAAGCTCATTTTTTACAACTTTGAAAGAATATTTAGTAATCATTGTGCTCTCAGTTGATTTCTGTGGGGGAAAAAAGGATCAGGTGATACTCAGTAAACTTTCTTGATGTATAATTGTATATGATCCTTAAAGAAAACTGAAAATGTTAACCCATTCGTTCATTATACAATCATAAACTACAGGCAGCTCTGGATCACTTTTAGCTTTCCATTTGATCATAGCATTTGTCTCTAAGATTCAAATATGTAATATAATTCCTGCTCCAGTTGGTATCGCTATCCCACAAGTGTGAAGTCATTTACCCTTGGTGTGCGAGAAGCCAATATACACACAGGGCAGTAGGTATTTTATTTCGTGTCTGCACAGAGATGGGTGCTAGGCGGTCATTCCACAAAGCTAGCACACAGTTCGGTCATACAGGTACAGTATTTATACAGTCTAGTTATGCATATGCATAAGTAATTACACAAAGCAGTTTTCTATTGGTCTACATTTCTCTTATTTCAGCTTAAAGCTACAGTGTTATTTTAATATTCCGCGCATGCTCAAAGGTGAGGGGGTCTCTGCTTGGGCCGGGGTCTCCAGCTCAGGTGTGACTTTTAGTATTATAATGAGGATAGTTCATGTGAGGGTGCTTCTTATCACACTTCTACTAGTTGTTTCAGATGGTTCCCAAAACATCTTAATTAGCTTACATATTTCTCAAGGATGTGATTTACTCCCAAGGGCAGTAATTCTTGATTAGACGTTCCATGTTCCAGTCTGAATTCCCCTTACCAACTTTACATAAGTCCCAGCCTTCCACCGGCTCCTGATTGACTACAGTATTACCTCATGATTATAACTACCCATCCCCAAGACATGATTCTTACAGTTTGTGGGAACTGGGAGGCTGTATTGATAACCTCCACTTTCTCCTGATTTATACTTAAGCCAAGGACTTAGCAATAATTTGCCATTAAGTCTGTGAAGCATTAAAACTGTTCCTTGTTTGTTTGTTTGTTCTAAGACAATGTTCAGTTAATATTGCAAGCACAGGGTGCTTGTATTAGGTCTATTAGCTTGCTGCTCATGTAGCAACAAGTATTGAGAATGCTCTGTAATATCTTGGGTTTTGACTTGCAGCCAAATAGCAGGTGCAATTGTCGTCTCAGGCTCTTCCCTGTTTACACTGAAATAAGCTCCTTCTTGCATTCACTGTAATTTTCTTCTCAGCTCGATCTTTTAGTCTCCATTTGCAGAGTGCCAGTCCTGTAAAGGTTGAAGTTCTTCCTGTACCTTTGGCTGTGTTGCAAGTTACTAAACATATTTTGCCAAATTAAGAAATTTGTCCTACTCTACTCTGAACACATTTTTTTCCTCCTGCATATTTTAAGGTTTGGTACCAATCCAAAGGGCAAAATCTTTTGTCCGAAGTTAAGCTGATTTTTGCATGATGTTGAAGCTTGATGATACTTCCTGGTTTATAACCGTAACGGGTACGCTCCACTTCCCCCACCCCTCTGATAAAGATCGGGGCTTTTAACATGGCGATCACCGGCTTTTCGCGCCTTTTATGCTCTGCCGTGCCCCCAGGCAGTACACACCTCAGCAGGAGAGGCGGGACCCCTTGTCACCAGACGGGGTCCACAGCCAATGAGGCGCCTTGGCTTAGAGAAGCTTCTAGATCGTGACCAGTGATGACCACAGCTCAGATCCGACCCAGGGTATAAATGGGGCGCCGCCGGAGGCCCCCTTTGAGTGTGGTCTTCTCGGGGCAGGGGGACTGTGTTGGGGACGTCTCCCCTTGGGCTGGGACACTGCCTGAGGAAACTTCCCGGGATTGAGTGCCCTCAGCTGCTATGGTGAGTGATTTCTTCTGGATATGTCCTTGAGTGAGCCCTCACCACCACCCCCCCCGGGTGAGCGATTCTGTCTTCTGGGTACCCACGAGGGAGAGAGAGTTTCCCCCTTTGTGAGTGAGTGTGTGCGCACTTTGGATCATCATTCTTGTGTGGAATTCTTGCTATGTAGTAACAATACCCCAACTGACACCTTGAACCTGTTATACGTTAAATGTTATTGGAGTGTTGACTGGTTTTGGTTTACCCCTGTTTCTTGTTGGTTTCTGTTGTGTGGTTTTGGCTGTTTTGTGAAATAAAGTTGTTTGAGCTTGTCCCTTGTTTGAGTTAGTTTTGCGGTACCTCCATGACAATAACACCACTGATCTCTGACTAAATTCTCCAACATAGTGTTTCACACCAACACATTTTCTTTGTCCTATTTTTCAAAACCTTTCTTAAAGGAAATCCTGGTCTCTGAATTCTCTACTGCTCTGCACTTGGTGTTTGAAGTGCAGGGTGCAGGGTTCTTTCTGGATCTCGGTAAGAAAGGCCAGACAATAAATGGCTTAATAAAGTAGCTGTTTAGAAAAGATGGAATAAAAAGAGGAATATAGATAGTAAGTAAATCTTATGTCCCTTCAGATGCTGGGCACTCTGCATGCATGCAGCATCCAACAGACCACAGATGGATTACCCTACAGTGCGCTGCACAGATCCTGTCTGTGGACAATTGTCCTCCATTTTGGTCATTTGAGCTGATATATATAATTTTCTTAAAGAAACAATTGTGTTCATCATTGGTACTGTCAAATAGAATGGATGTTCTCACAGGAACTTTTTGCTGTACAGTGAGATAAAGGCAAGGCTGTGCAGCTGGTGTAGTCACTGGTACTGAGTGGGTGGGAGCTGCCTGCAGGCTCCTCAGTTACAACCAGCTGGCTGAGTTTGTCCTGTGGCCAAGAACTTGTGCAGCACAGCACAGCCTGGAGGCCATGCTGGACATGCAGCCCAGCCCAGTGAAGCACAGGCCTGTACCTGCTCAGTGGATCACCAACTGATGTGGATCACCGACTCCTCCATCTACAGCAGCCTCTAGATCAGGATGATTACATTGTACCCCTTGATCCACCTAGACTTTACTCTTCACAAAGATATTACAGATTATATTAGCAAACTGTTCAGCTAACAGAAAGTTTCTTGATAGGCTAGGATGTTAATCTCTGTCATAACACCCAGCAGTGCAGCACAGGCTGGTGTGGGTGTTATGACACGCCAGCAGGTTCCCCTTACAGCGGCTGCTCATGCTAACATGCAGGCTGCTCAAGCCCTAAGTATGAGCAACAATAGAGAAAACATGGTCTGTTCAAGGTCACTAACTCCTCAAAACCATGTCTTCTGCAAGGCTCTCAATACAGCTACTGAGGAGGAATCTCTTTATGTAGTGTTTCCTCCCATACCATACTTTCTGGTAGCTTCAGGTTTGTACTTACTGCATGAGGACTGAAGGCATCTGGTAAGGAAAACATATCTTTAATAAGGGAACAATTACCGTAATGTCCACAACCATATAGGGGAAGGAACAGCAGAGTTATCCGAGAAAAAAGAATTAAGTAGAGCCAGTAAAATATTTCTGTGAAATGTTTTTCTGTTGGAAAATCATACTTCAATGAAATAAAGTGTAGGAACATTTGCAGGGATGTTCTTGTGGGAACATGTCAATTGCAATAACATTATTTCTGTGGCAGGGGAAAAAAAGGCAAAATGTTAGATTTGAAATAGCCTGATTCTACAGGTTTTGCTTGAAGTGTATAGATTTGTCAAGCTTGAGAACACTTTCAAAATATTTCTTTGAATATCTAAAGATGAATCAGTCCTATTGTCAAAATTGAGTAACTGTATATAACTTGCTCTTAAATTCCCATTTTCAAGTGATTTCAAAATTATTCTGTTATGTTCTATTGTCTTTGAGAATGGTTGAGCAGGCACAGATGTTGGCTAGACGTGGAATTACGTTATGGTAAGAGATGGACACTCTCAGGAGGTCAGCCGTTTTCGTTAAGTTCAGATGCCTAATGCAAGACTTGCAATACTTCCTCCTAGACCTGTAAAATAGGCCAAAAATCTTAAATGAGCAGGCTCGCAAGAGCCATTCAAACTATGATATTAAAAACAAATTTGACTTATGAAGATACGAAGTTATAAAAAGTGAAGACATCACCCAGCAGAAGGTAAAAGGGGAAGAAAATAGGTAAGCCCAAAGCTTTATGTACCAACCGAAAACCAGTGGAGAACTTCTGACATATCCCAAAATAAGTAAGAGTCTCAAGAAGTTGGAAAATTATTAGCCTTAATACTGAGCACTAATGTTAGCAGATCGCTTCCTTCATAGTAAGAGAACTTTTGATCATAGGCTAAATGCATGGATGTTTTAGAGGCATGTGATTTACATACAGAGATCTTGTAAAATCCAAATTACACTGTCAAGAAAATTCCGTAAAAGCCTTCCTACACTTAAAGAGAAAAGGAAAGGAAATATCTGTGAAAGATATGTCTTTTTTTATACTCTAAAAGACAGACTTCCTTAAATTGGGCAAAGGACTGTTTGAGAGGAAAGTAAGTTGTTTTGAAGGAATGTAACAAAGCTGTTAAGATGTATCAACTCTCACAGATGTGGTATACTGATGGAAACTTCAACCTATACTTCAGCTTTCTGTATACCAAGGCACTCAGCATTTGTCACAGAAACAGTCAAGAATGCACATATTTTCAGCAGGACGATAGAGGTGACATACCAGCACAATGCTAAAAAGATGGCTGTTCCTAGCCACAATCTATAGAGATTAACACCAAAACTGTCTTAGTGCTGTTGGAAGAGTTTTCTATATGCCTTACAAAACTGAAACACAGATTTGAAGCTTTCTTCAAAAGAAGGCTATATTTTTTTAGCCAACAAGAAAACTGGAATGGATTATTAAAATACAAAGATGACATTTTGAAGGGAGTTCAGAGAAAAGTGTCAATGAGCAGGAGGCCAGAGAAACTGGAAAAAAGATTAAAAGAGGAATTTGTAAACGTGATCAGGTATCACCAAGAGACTCTTTACACTTACATCGTTATAAAACAATATTATCTCAAACTTGCCATTACAATCACATGTAAAGGAAAGGCTTTGTGTACACCTGATCCATGACCCTTTCAAGTACTTATTTTAGTAGCTTGATTTTCTTTTAACCACTCTGATTTGTCTATGGATTTGCAAAACTAAAATGGAGCCTTTTGTATACCTTGTCTTTTCTTGACATCTCCCTATAGGGCCTTACTTAGAAATTGTACTGTGGACAACTCTGAGAGGTATGTCCAGCAAGTAAGGCCAATATGGCAAACCTGCTTGAAGAAGAGCTGTCCTTTCCCTCTTCATCAACTACAATCTTTGCACTAACGTTCAACATTAATTTAAAGACTGAAGTTACACATATGTGTAGAAAGCTTCTAATAAATATTTCTAGATCAAATATTAATGCTGCATATGTTAGTACAAAAACCAGAGAGGCAAAATGAAGCTTTAAAACTCTGTCTGCACTTCTGCAGTACAAGCAGCATGGGGAAAAAAATTACTTACCTGCTTTCTAACATCCCACTGAGTAGCCCCAACATGTGGTATCAGGGGTTTTGGAAAGAATGTACAGGCATAAAGGATTCTCAACAGAGAGTCCAAGTAATGTTTCACACCACTTAGAGCCCTGAAAAAGCCTGCATAGCATGGATGAGCTTTCGGGATTGTTCAAAGTATATTGTCAAGTGGGAAGCAGACTAGACTGATTAAAAGGTATAAATGCAGCTTCAGATTTTGCTAGCTACTATTTCCTTATGCATGTTCAGTTCCAATTAGGCTAGTACAGAACCTTCCTCAGATGTATTTGGAATTTAACATGCATCCAGTTTTACATTTGAGGTAACTATTTACCGAATATCTCTGTGGCCTTGCATTGCAAGCCTCAATGTCAGACATGACATTTCCTATAAATAGTATTTTTAGAAAGGGTTATAAATGTTCAGTTACAGATTCTCTTGATAATGTTATACATACAATATATAATTGCAGATGAAATTTCATTTGTAGTTTTATGATTCTTTTTTTTTTCAGCATAAATTAAAAATATTAAGCTCTTTATTCTTTATTTCATATTTACTTTCCCTGTTCCCTTTTTCACTCCAGACTCAGGTCATTAACTTCTTCACCAAAGTGAAGACAAAATATCTAGCAAACTGAAGGACATTCAGCCACTGGTTTTTTTTTTTTTTTAGATTATTTTTTAATTCAACATCAAAATTCATAAGCTAGCTAGAAGTGTAAGAAGTTTCTAAGCAGGTAAAGCTTTAAGAATCCCACTTCTGTGTGACTTTTTAGCTCTAATTGTTTGTAATAAAGTGATTTTTACTGAAATCCACCACTATTTTGTTTTAAGACCTACTCAGTTCATAAGTTATGTATGTTTCCTACCTCTGAAAAATCAGTGTAAACACATCAGCTCTGTCAGGTTGTTATCTATGTTTCACAGAACCTAAAATCAACCTAAAAGATAACCTTCCAAAACTCAGAAGAAAAGACACAATTTCAAATTTGCCTGTCAGTCTGTCTCAAAGGAGACAAAGCCAGAAAAAATGTCTTTAAATGTGATGGTTTCCCATGATCCTTTTCTGAAATTGTTTCCCATTGGGTGGATCTTTTATCAGAACAAGACAAAGCTTTATGCTTGTCTTGTCTGACAGTGAAGCACATACTTTATAAAACTTGCTGCAAGGGTTATCTCATTTAAGCTACTCTGTGATAAGTAACCTGTTTCTCCCATCAGGGTCTTCAAGGTGGCTAGTACCCAAACATAAGAGGGAAAACCAAAGCATTTGAAACTACTTTTTTGACATTTTTCTGCACTGTTTCCATCTCTCTTATCTGTCTCGTATGCAAGGATCATAATTTCAAACCACCCAGAACCTAGAAGAGGCCAGTGTGTGGTTCAGCACATTCATAATACGTAGTACATTTTGTACATACACCTCTTCACTGTGCATCCAAGGTGAAGCCAGAAAAAGATGCTTTGAGATTACGTTCTTCAGAATGTTGGATACCAAAAGAAGTCAGACTGTAAAGAATCTTTCAAAATTTGTATGAAGTAGGATTCGATGTATGTCCCTGTTCTGTCTCCTAGGAAACTTTGTTAATATGATATTGAATAATAAGAAGGCTGCTTGTAATTTTAACCTATCAGAGGACAGTTAGACCTTAATTAAAAAAACTGAGCAAGATTTTTCTTTGTTCCTGGGCCACTCTCAGTGGAATAGATTTGGCTTATTTATTCTGGAGATGGAGGGTTAAGAAATGGGGCAGAAAGGTTTGTTGCACTTGTACATTGGTGGGGATAAGGGGAACTGGGTTATGCCACATGTCTCTCTGTAATACTAGTGATACAGAAAGCAGAGCCCTCTGATCTAGAGGTGTTACATGGTAACTTCAAAAAACTGTTGGTATTTGTATTAGCAATTACAAGTTTTCTTGGCTGCACTGAAATAAAAATTACATCCATCAGCAATATGCAACAGAATTCAGAGAATTTCTTTTGAAAGGGATGATACTTTATTGATTTCATCCTTCTTTTAGTCACAGTGTCAGTTACGGATATTCTCCCTTCTATATGTGTCTGACTTCATGGCACCTAGTCAGCTGTGCATAGCATCAGGAAAATTTGGAGTATCTACAAGACTGTGCTCCATGCACTCACAGAGAGTCTCTTGCAGGACTTTGGAGTGGGAGCTGATGGAAAGACTATTCTGAGGAGGAATATAGAGAGGAATGATGGTGGGAAGTCAGTGCTTGAGAGCTGAGGTGAGTTGAATGCGTTCAGGTAACGTGCCCTCATGGCACTGAATCTGAGACTAATGTTGCCAGAAATAACACACTTCAACTGATAATGATCAATCCTGAATAATGGCTGTATAATGGGAAGAAGCCTGTGGAGTCCCAAATAATATAAGATAATTTACCATGCTCTGGAAGCATTGAAGAGTCTGAAATTAATGAGAAATACCCATGTGTTAACAACATCAGCTTGAGGCTTTCATTCCAACTGAACCACCTTTAGGACTTTAAAGCCACCTGTGCTATAGGGTACAGGGGCGCATTACAGGATCTTTTGGAAATGTTTGACATTCACTGCGCTTTCCAGAGTCTAGATAGCGGGTATGGGAAGCTTTGCAGTGTACCAGATGGTGCACTGGACAAATATCTCCACAGCCTCTCCTTTACTGTAAGGATGGAATTTGCTTCTTTTACCATTAGAAAAAGAGCATAATAACTGAAAATGAGGCTAACTCAAGGTAATTCAAGACTTCTGCCAAAACAAAGCAATCTCATTTGCATCATTTTTTGTAGTGCACAATTCTGTGAATTATGCCATGCCATGCCATCTTTCTCCACACTGGTATCTTCAGTTTTCTGCTCATTTCATTTTTATTGATACAGTGTAAAATTATCAGATTTAAGTACCCATTAGCTACTAAAATTTGAAACCAGCTATGGCACAAAGTAAAGTAAAGTATCAGAGTCTCAATTTTCTTCTCACTGCTAGTGCTTCTGGCAATCCCATGTGAGCTGTTAGTGTGATGAATAAACATGCATTGAATTGGTTCATTAGGGTGGAACTATAGATCTCTCCTGATGTTTCCTTTATTCTTTGAAAAAGAGGTTTCATTGTTTCTATATATTTGGCTGTTACAGCTGTGATGTTGCAAAGCAAAACAAAGTGCCATACAACAAAATGCTTCTGCTTATAGAAAATGCAAAAATAGGAAGCAGAAAAGATAAACGTGATGCAAATTGAATGCTTTATCTTGCTGATTGCCAGGCATATTTACTTGGAGGAAAATTCTTCCATAAGTTGTGGAGTTACAATGACTTGTTGGAAATATGTTCTCATCAAAATCACAACTTAATATTTAAAGATTAAAGAGAGTGCTACAGTTTAATATTAGTTTTACTGTGGAATCAGATACAATAGTATTACTTCTCTATTATATCGATCACTCCCCATCTGAAGCTGTCGAAAACATTTTAGTCAATTAAGCTTCATTGCACATCTACAATGACAAAGTTTGCTCCAGCCATCAGGCAGATGGAGGAATGTTACTGACAAACATTAAAATGCCCTTGCCTGAACATTCACTGACAATATTCTCTTTATTTCAGTGGTCTTTTTCATGAGGAGTGTTCTATGGTAATGCTTGTCTTTGAAATTGAAGTAACATTTTTATTTCTCTTTACAGTGTTAGTAGATCACTATGAAGTTAGTTATTTTGATTTATGTAGTGCCTAGATATCCCACCAGATGCATGAAAACCCCACTATTTGCCTGATCCATGCTGAGAGTCACTACCTTAGACAGCTTATTTGTTCACATTAGACAAAGTAAGTTTGTGAAATAGGAGAAGAAAATCTAAAAAGAAAAAAAAATCCCCTGATAGTTTCATAGACGAGGAATGTGCATGTCCAAAGTGACCCAAAAAGTTAGCTTGGTAGCCTGAGTCCAAAGCAGGTCCCATTATTCCCAGCTCAGCATTCTAGCCAGAAGACCACATATATTGGTTCTGGTCCTTTAACTGATGTTTTGAACTAGATGTTTGCTGAGGTATGAAACCAGTCATACTGTCAAAGCAAGAGGTGTGTAATTTTTGAAACTCATAAGCATAACCAATATTTGAGCACAACCTTGTATAAGTACCAAAGAGGACAAAATGTGTCCCTGTCTCTTTTTCTTTCCCTCAGATAAAAAGAAAGTGAGAATGTAGTCTGGCTTTCTAGTTACCTGTGAGTGGAATTACACAACACACTATGAACAATGCTTTTACCACCTAGGACTTTATGTAGTACTTCTGCTTTGAACAGGGATTTTTGGTTTGATGCTAAAAATGCGGTACACATTTCCACGGCAAGGTATATAACATTGCTGCCAACAGAAGATACATGCAGTTAATGTGCAGATGGATACATCTGAGTCCCAGTTTCCATATTTCAGCTTTTCATCTTATTCTGCAGAAAGATATTCCCTAAAATGACTGAGCAACCTGCTGCAAATGCTACAGTTCTGTCAGAACGTTATAGGAGATTCTGTAGCGACAGGCCAGTATGCAAGGTCGATAGTGAACAAACATCCACTGTAACGTAAGAAGGTACTGTCCTTCATGGAGATTTTTGTCCTCATGAGAAGCAAAGCTGAAACCAAGTTGTGTTCCCCGCTGATTTTGTAAAAAGTTTTTTTATTACAGGAAAGCCTAGCAAACGACCTGCTTCACAAATTCCAATTAGATAGAATTATACCACCATTCTACCTAATTTTTCACAGATAAATCCTATTGCAAGTGGACAGAGGGGTTTACATTTCTTTGCCTTAAATATTGTCTGCTAAATGTTGCATCATTGTGCTTCATTCCAGGTATACTTACATTTTAGCTGATGAAAGAATACTTACTTATACTTTGAACCAGGCTGATGAAGTGCTCCGTCTTTTTTCTCTGAAATTTGTTGGCTGAACATAATAACATTTTCACTTATACTTTTCCTTTAAAAATATTTTCCACAAATACATAGAGAAAAGAACACAGAATCAGAGAACTGCTTGCAGAACAAACAAAAAGCCAGAAGCATCTGTTGATAACAGTGGCTTTAAGTTTTCCATTTCTGAAATCCATATAGCAAATAAGCAACTGAAATGCAGTACAAAACATTTTAACATCCCACTCTGACACTGCATATCATCAACTGAAAATATTCATATATACAGTTGCTGTCAGAATCTTTTTCCTCTTGATTATCAAAACCAATGTTTACAATCATGTGATTATAAGCTTATGAATGCCAAAACGTGTTATTGTTGCACTGGATTTTGTGAAGGCTCACTGTCCAAGAAAGATGATCCTTTTAATTTCCAAACTGAAATCTGTTTTTGCTATTTCTGCAACTATAGTTACTTTGAGAGGATCAAATTAACAATTTAATCTTGATTGTAGTAACTTCACAATAAAAAGCTGTCTTCACCAAGAGACAATGATCTTTAACAGCAAATAAAATACCAAAAAGAATCCTAATGTTTGGTCTAGTGCCTGATATTGGTTTGTCCATTTCACCACTATTTTTATAACCTTTACAAACTCTTTTGTAAATTGACATTACATGCCTGTGAGTTTGGCTTGTTAATGATTGTTGTTGACTGTTGGAAACCAGAACAATGTAGAATCTAGTATTTCTGGGTACATTAGGATCTATAGTTTCAGTTCTAAACAAATTGCACATTCAATCTTTGATGCTATTCATGTAGGGTCAAGTGACACAGCTTGATTATAGTATTTCAACAGAAGATTTATTCAGATGTGCTTGGATATTGTAAGAAACAAAAGCATTTGAAAAAGAGATTACAGTTTACTAAACAGTGTGCAAAAATGAGCATCATTAATAGGAAAGTGATGGAAAAGCTTTCCAAAAAGTTGTTAAGCACAATCATAAAAAGTATACCTGGTCTACAGCTTACAAAGTTACTTGCTATGAGCTGCAAATGAAAAATACTGAGAATCAGAGTGTAAAAGCTAAAATATAACTACTGTGACTACTTAATCAGTGCACAGCTTGTGCTCCAATTAAGCGCGACATTACTGTGCCAAACTTTAAGATCATAAACAAAAGCATCCCAAGAGTGTCTAATAAGCACTAAAATAACAACTGAAATAGTTTTCTAACCCCTGTGCCTTCTTGATAAAGCTCTTTCCTTCTATGACTTAGACTTGTTTCTGCTTTTCTGACTTTTTAATTTTACTTCGAACACAAGGTGATTCTTGAAACACAGGTAAGGCAATACACTGGGGAACAGAGGATAATCTGATACTTCTTTTTAACTGGATTTACAAAGTTGCAGTTAGAATAGAATTTATCCCTATGCCAGAAAATCAAACATTATATATATGCCACTTAAGTCCCACTTATCCAGAAAAGAGTTGCACAGTACATAGGTCTTACTCAGGGCTCATTTTTACTTTGACTCTGCAGTCTTGGAAAAATTATTTTTCACTTTGCAGATTGCACGTCATCTCAGTATCTCCAGGCTAAACAACTAACATCAAAGAAAGGTCTCTGTCCCTGTGTAAATGGAAGGGAATGGACTGTGAAGAGAGATGTTGGCTGCAATCTCATTACATGATATAAAAACACCTGCCCCAGGACATGCAGACATTTTCCCTGCAAGTAGATAAAAGCAGCATGCTCCTGCATTGGGACCCACAGCATTGTGGAGGGTATGGTTGAGCAGCAGGCCAGAAGAACCCCTACATTTTGTTTCATACGCCCTGTGGCAGCTTGTTCAGCTTCCTATGCTTGGTGTGTGGGATTGAGCTGGAGAGAAAAGGTATGGTGGGCAGGGAATGAATGAGTGAGCTCAGGCACTGTAAGCAGTGCTGCACATTGAGGCTACTGGAAGCCTAGACTTAGGAGAGACCAATACAAACATGAACCAGCTTCCAGCTTTTCCACTAACTCCGCTAATGCATAACAATTAGTATAGAGTTTGGCATGTGTATACATAATGGAGGATGAAGTACTGTATGCTTGTATTCTAGTCTCTCCTTGCCATCTTGGTTTTAGGTTTAATATGGCATGGGTGTTCCTTACAGCAGGAAGACGGTTATTTGCAGCTGGTCCCTAATAATATAATTTTTGCATTGGCCATAGCCAATTTCTTAAACAAATATCCTACACAAGCCAGGACATGTGGAAACCTCATTAATTTTGCACTTACTACCAAGCAGAAAAGTATATTCAAACACATTTTATTCCTTATTACTGTTGCAAAGCTTTCAGAAAAAATGAAAGAGGTCTCCTTTAAAGATTTCCTGTCTCACATTGTTGTGTTGTTCCTTTTACACAAGTTAGTAAGAACAGAAAACATAATCAGACTCAAGGAAAAAAAAAATTAACTTACATCTAGGTCCTTTAGAATATGTTTCAATTTCAGAAAATGCTTTTCGAGGTGTAGTAAAACCACAATTGAATTGAAATAGTTTTTTCCAGGTATATAGGACTTATTCATGTCAACAGAAAGGCCATGGCTATTTCAAGTTAGTTAATAAGAAAGCAACAAGAAGAACAACAAAATTCCACTCTGCACCCTTCTGTCTGTAGCACTTTTGTTAAATGCTAGCACAAGGTAACTACTTTTTGCTTGCAGACATGGGAGAATAGAAGCGATGATAAGGAAGAGAACCATTAAATGAGAACAAAAATGACCAAGAAAATATGTTAATACTATGTCAGTTATACAAGTTTTAATGACCTGCATTCCAACAATAGTAGTTATTCTTCTCTGTAGAAATGGAACAAAAGAGGAAGGAGGAATCCTGATCCAGGTCTGGACATAGTCCAGAGTGAAGCAGGTTTCCACTTGCATTAGACCAGAAATACTCTCTATATTTTTAATGTTGTCCTCCAACATCTGTCCAGTCAGCTGCCTGCACAGTGTAATTGCCAAAAAACACAAGTCAGTACCACATAAAATAAATGGGACTATCACTGAGATCAAAAGCATTTATAAGTATAGGTAAGCACTGATAAGACCCCTTCCTTTGAAAGCAGGGAGATGTTTTTATTGTTCTGATGCTGGTTGTGCTGGAGGAGAAATAAGGACAGAGAATCTGAAGAGGTTCATCTTCAAGAGCTGCTGTCGAATTCTGGAGCATATTTGATTTCAAGACTGCCTTACTGGTAGCTTGAGTAGCCCTAACGTTGTCAGGTTTTTACTTTCTTCCTGAACAAAAACTGCCTGTCTTCTAAAAGGCAGAAAAGGAACTTATTCTGCCTCAACCACTATCTGCCTTGTACATAGCTAGAACAGAGAAAAAGAGAAAGGCTGTAATACTTCCTGCCCTGCAATGTCATCCAGTGTGTGAATGAAGTGGCAAAGTACTAGGAAGGCTCTCTTGCACTGTGTCATCCACAGTTACCCATACACCTTTTTTGGAAAAGGCTTGCCAAAGCACAGGTGAACTTCCAGATATATCCATGTTCTTGATCCAGTCTAACTTTTGTGCCTTTACCCATCTTAAGAGCTGAAATGCGCTAGCATCACCTGATAAGCTCAATGCTAATAATGATACACAGGCAACAGAACAGGTAATATATTCCATTATTTTAATACTACTCAAGTGACTAGTCCTTGCTGTTCTACAGCACTTTTTCAGGTATGTTAACCAGGTCTAAGAATTGTCTACTGACGACTCAGGTGGTCATTGATAATTTTATTCCCCTTTCATTGTAATATTTGTGCTATTTTAAACAAAATTGAGCCATTAGGTAGCAGAATATGTGAAACGATTATGTTCATAGAATTGGACTATTTGAACTTTGTTTTTAGAATATGGATCTTGAAAAACACTTCAAAAATACACTCTGAGACATTATCATGAAGTCTAGTGCAAGAATACTAACCTTAATTAATGTTTATTTGTAAATAATGTTTAGTTTTACTCATAAATGTTAATTAATTTGATTAATCTGTAGGACTAGAAGTCAATCAGTTATTTCAAACACAATGTGTTTCATGCTGTTTCCTCCATAAAGCTAGGATTTGGCTTGCATTTCAAGCAAAAATATTATCCAGATTATGGATTGTTTTCCCTCCAGGAAAAAATTTAGAATATGTGTTGGTTGGCAAATGATACATTGCCAATATAACTTTCTGTGGCATCTGTCCCTTAGCTCAAAAGGAAGAATTAGCATTGTTCTCCTGCTTGGCAAAGGAAATTAATTAGGATCAGAAACTTGGTTGTCTCAACTATTACAGAGCTTCCACAATTACTACAGCACCCCCCCCCCCCCCCAATTCCATTAATGAAAACAGAAGCCATACAATTTTTTGTCTCAAAACCCTTGTTTTGCCCAGCCTACTCAGACAAGAACAGTATGTATGCATTCCATTCCTTTATTAGTTGCACGATATCTGGATATTTTGGTCAAAAAGGATGGCAAGTGGAGTGCAGATGTTGTAGCTCCCTCCAGACTTCCCGCAGGATGAATATTCAGTCTTGACACTCATAGATCCACAAAAGAGCAATGAACTGAAAGTGATGTCCTCTGTTATCACCCAAAGGTGAGGATTCTTACTGTCAGCCAACAGAAATAGCAAACTGCTGCCCTCTTAAGCAAAGAGGATGCAGGGACTAAGCTATGAGCCACATGAGCACCACCCAGCCTCCAGGCTGCGATCCTCTTTTGGATATGCTGCAACGAGTACTGTCCTTTACTTCAGGTAGTTTATACTCTCCAGCTCTGTGCACTCCCATACGGGTAAGCAGAAAGTAGCACCTCTGCTAAGGAAAAGGCACTTGTGTTTCTGAAATGTTCTGGTGCTCACAGCTTAGCTACATTTAGATTAGGCATGCAGTAAAATTTTCATGGGGATTTCTTTTAAAAAATAAAATGATGCATTTAGAAAGAAATTATTTTCTGGAGTGTCAGTTAAAAATGAGAATGACAATTACAAACAGTAAAGAAGGAACAAAAGAATACAATGTATTGAAGAAATTAGAATTATTTATCAGACAGAGATTTACGTAGGGGGCCAAAAAGCACAGTAGAATGAGCTGTAATGTCATCAACTTTGACCCACTGAAAGCAATTAATGTGATACCAGAGTCAGCTGGGTTTATGACAAAATGTAACCTCTCTGACCCAGAGAGATGAAAATAATGACCAGAATTTCTGAGTTGATAGAATAATTCAAGTGCTAAATACTCTGTGAGGGACTGTGAAGGTTCAATTCATATCAAAGTCAGAGGAAACGGAGGTCATTTAGGCCTAGACACTCAATGGTACTTAAGGGCTTAACTTTCCTTCCCCCCTGCCCCCAGTAGTGTTAATGCTTTTCTGTATCTGATCATCAAAATCATGTGAGATTAGGTTCTCTACCGTTAGTAACATTTTATTAGCAAGTAGTAAGCAACAGCTTGACTACTGTTGGATAGGTAATAGGAGACCTGTACTTGATTGTTGTTTCATGTACTCATCAAAAAATGAAATGTGAAGAATGATCTGTTGGCCAATGTACCATTGAAATGTCTTATATTTTGTGACTAAGCAGAATTTGTTACAGATACAACCATGGTAGCAACTGAGCTATAACAAATCCCAGTCCTGAAAATAACTTATGTTGGGTTTATAATTTAAAAATAAGTGAATATGGACATTTTTAAATTAGTGTGTTCATGCAAGAACACTATTTTCTGTTCTACCATTGCAGTGCAGTGTCTTTCTTTTTCTTTCTCTGTCCTTCAACAAGGCCTGTCAAAGAGGAAAGTTGAAAAAAGTCTGATCTATGAAAACCACTGCGTACTCGGCACCAAGGATACAAGTGGAGGCACTGTGTAGAATCCATGCCAGTCAGTCAATCTGTTTTTCGTATTTAGGGAACACAATGGACTTCAGAAGCCCTTTAGCTAAAGTTTGGTTTGACACCTTGCTCAAGAGTCTCACTCATTTACAAGAGCTTTCTGAATATATTCTACTTCCAGATTTGTCACTGATAATTTCAAGTCATTTCATTTCCTTGTTCTTTTGTTTCACTCTCTTTAAAAAGAGTAAAAATTGTTGTCACAAGGAAGCTTGCAGAGATGATAACATTTGCAGTTTATTTTGAGACCCTGGGAAATAGAATTTGTTTCTCACACTAATTCATGTTCTTTCTCTCTGTGTACTTTCTGCTTGAGCTATTCACCCAGTTCCATATTTTTGCTGGAAAAATCTTCATGAAAGTCAAAGGAGCAAGAGTACTTCTGGGGCTAAAATTTAAAGATAATACCCTAAACCCAGTGATTTGGTTTCTGCAGTGATATTTGAAAATCTGGTGAATAAACTGTGTCTGTAGACTCTTTGCTGGTGTAAAACCTTAGCAAGATAGGACCTCCATGACAAAGCTGTAACCTCCTCATGCTTAACTGTGTACAAATAAGGCAAAGAGAAAGTGAATGAACAAGACTAGTCTAATTATTTTTCTTGTCAAACCAGAGCTCCACTGTACAACATCTCAATTTTTAAGTGTTAAAATAACACCTTATATTGAGGACAGTCAGATGTCACCAAAATAATTCAAATGCACTAGTTAGCTGAGCTTATGTACAAAACCAAACCAAACCAAAAATATCCTGAAATGTACTCTAGATACATACATGGACAACATCTTGGGGTGATGAAAGACAAATAAACATTTTCACATTATTCTTGCACTGATCTTGTGAATCAAGCAGGGTAATCACAGGTCAGATTTTCTGTAAACCTCCAGGTCAAAGTTGCTCCCAACAGCTAGCTGAGTTTTGGCACAGAGATCACTTCTTTGTGGAAGTCTGAAATTGGACATGCATGCAACAATTCTTTTGTTTTAAAAACATCTTTTTTATTGTTATTTTTAGCACAAGAAACAGAGATCAGCTTTTCCCTGCAGCATGTTCATCAGTACCCCTTAGTCTAGGTAGGAATTTCTCAGGGCATCCAGAATTCCCCCATGGAGCTTTTTCTTTCTTTTGTTCTTTGCCTAGCCGACCACTTCACTTCTTCGTTGACTAGCCCCGTAGTTTGAAAAAAAAGTTGGAAAGCAGGCAGTCATGTTTCTCAATATACACTTTCTGTTCTAGCAAAAGAGAGGACAGAGTCTATACTCACAAAATAATCAGCTGGAGACCCTTTCCACTATATCTCATGTTTCAGGCAGGTGACTTCTGAACACTCCCACCACCTCACTAAAACTTCTCTTCACCAAATTAGTTTGAAAAAAATGGTTTCTCTTAGTAGTTATCTTTTGGTCAAATATGCTCTGTTTAAACACATGTTCTTCAAAGGTGCTGTTCCTAAACCACGCACAATAACTTCTCATGCTCCCCTTCTCAGTCTCCCATTCAGTAAGGAGGCAAAAGTCAGGAAAGAGGGCAGATACTGTGGTAGAGTTCACAGGTGAATATAAGTATAAACGCAAAGAGGACTTAGTGGTAAAGCAATAAGAGTCTGTTCAGATTCTTTGAAGAACACCCACGATGTCAGCATATAGAAGTGGATATGTTTTGCAAACAGTCTACAGTAGAGGTAACTGCTTTTACAACATTGTTACAAACTCTGCTGAATGAATGTTCTGACATCTGCAGTAAAAATTGTTACCAGCATCAAAACATGTATTTGTGTGTGAGTATCTATATCAAGGTTTACATTAAATAAAACTGTGCTCAGGTAATTTGTTATATTTTGTCAACGTAGATGGATAAACATATGATATATTTTGCTTCTTTTAATGCTACATTAGCCCACCATAGTTAAGTAACAAGTAAAAAACATTATTTACATTAATTTTTTAAACTTTTTTTTGCAGAAAAATCAGGTGGCATGTCTCGTAAATTACACAATCAGTATTCATCAGAGTACACAGATTAATTTGTGCAAAATAAGGTACTTGCTCAGCTGGCAGGAAAGCAGGCAAGCTTTTAGAGAGGCAGAAATTAAAGAAGATGGTGGAATGCTGATAGTTACAAATACAAGAAGATTTGGAAATGAGAGTATTGGGGGAATACAAGGGTTACTTTCTTTTACACAATCAAGTTGCCACAGTGTTTTAACTACTTGTGTAGGAGCAGCGTAAGCCAAAATTCCAGATTTAACATTTCTTGATTGTTAGTAGTTATTTCTTCTTGCATTTAATTTTTACCCACCTATTTGTGTGGCAATGATTCAGGGTAAAAACAAGGACTTAAGAACTGGAAACTGTATTTCCAGGTGAATTACACACCTGGTCTTCATCTCTGTAATTAACTTTATTGTCAGAAATACTCTATGAATTCCTTAAACAAGATCCCTGAACTGCTTCAACATACATTCTTAAAGCTAATCGCATTTTACACTTCATGCCATGTGTTTTGCATATTTATTCTTGAAAACACATTGTTCCTTCAGAATACTTTATCTGATAAGCAAGTGGAATTCCAGTTTCATAGATGTTGGCTGCTTGGATCAGTTTTTTGGTCCCACTTCATTGTCGCATTTGAAGCCCTTCTACAATGGAAACAAAGAGGAAAACTGGCTAAAATTTCTCTGTCTCCTTTAATTCCACCATGTAGCCTCAGGATGATGTATGAGCGGCTGATCTATGGACACTATTTAGGCTGCTTGTAACTATATCCATGGCCATACCCAAAAACAGGATCAAGGAAACAAGTTTCCTGACAGTAGTGCCTCCTCCTTTTTGCTGGGAAAGTTGAATGTAGAATACAGAGAGAATTTGCCCTTGTATGATTCAAGTCACAGGAAAAGTAAGACTCAAAATGTGAAAAAGTTATGCAGTATTTTGTTTACTTATTGTATTTACTTTGCTTGCTTTTGTTTTTAGCCAAGCATAACTGGCATCTGGGGTTTTTTTTTGTTTTGTTTTGTTTTTTGTTTTTTAATATTCCAATTAGCTTAACGAAGGAGCAGAAGAGTGGCTCCAAATATCAGAATTTAACAACTTTTTAAAATGGTACAGGATCTTTTTAGAATTTCATTCTAAGCCAAGGTCTTCGCCAAGATTACATAATGAGCTAGTGACAAGAATAAATTCTGTCAATATGTGTTTTTCTGTCTTCAGCTTTTTCATAATATATCAAGGATCCAAGGACCTACAAACCACTGCTCTTAGCATTAGTTCTGTTTATTCATATATTATGCAGTAAGCTAAGTGAAGAAATCATAATATTGTAAGAAGAAAAAAACAGATTTTGTATAAAATCTGTTGTGTCTTTATCATTGAAATTGAGTAATTCTTCCTTTTCACTTGGAACTTTATTATTCTGCTAAATATGTGTGCATCTTAGAATATAGTGGGGAACAATGCAAACAACTAGTTTTGTTAAAATATTGACAAAATAAGGTAATGATCCAATATTGTAATTGCACTGCCACAACAGAGAACAGTATTATTTATGGTATGAAAGCAAAAGTAATTCTTTACATTTTCTCCTTGCAAGCTTTTTTCATAGATCTAATTCTCTCATTGAGAAAGGCAAGGTCTGATGTGTCAAGAAATTCAGCTGTGATGTTTCCTCTTTTACATGGTATTTTTTCTGTAGTTTGCGTTCAGAGGAGATAACTGCCACCCTCTTCAGAACAGGATAGTAGGAAGCAATCAATATTTCCAAAAAAATCTTAGGGAACATACTGCTTTTGTGTGTCTTACGGTGTCTTTTGATTCTCCCGAAGAGTGTTTGTTCTCTTCAATAATCTAGCCAGAGACTTGACCCTATCATTCCTTTAAAATGAATGACTTCTTTAATTCTTTTCTGAGCACTGTTGTGTGAGAGCAAACGTTTTGGGTATATGTGTTGACTGAAAAGCTTCCTGAAACTCTGAGCAAAGGAACTGCTTCTTATTGTTTGCTTTCTGACATGTTCAAGGAAAAAGAACTTTAAATTCTTTGCAAATACATAGAATTGAATAAAAAATAATGGACAAAAACAGTTCTCAAAACACCTAACTCCACATTCAATTTCTTCCTTAATGGAAGTAAACTGCAACCTAATCACAGCTTTTTTAAAGAATTCTTCTTCATGTACTATTGTGCATTGACCCAATTGTGAAATGCTGAAGCAGGGTAAATTAGCACAAGTAGAAAACCGCTGTAATGTAGATATGCTGCTTCTAGCACCAATCTATCTTGTTTAGAGTTAGCCAAGATACTACTGTATGGCTCTGTATTGTGCATCTTAAGAAATCAGTTAGCTATATCAAAATGTAAAAAAACCCGTATTTAGCACCAGCTGTATTCTTATATCAGAACCTTATCTAAATGTGATTTTTATGTTAAAGGTTAAGGTCAACAGTGTCAAATCTGAATGTTAAAATATATGTGTCTAAAAAATGAAGTTTGATTTCTCAAAACTGCCTTTCTGAGTTAAATGGGAGAGGCAAATATTTTGTATCATTGGAACAAAGCTACCTATACTTACCTGTCTGTAATATGCATAGTGCATGACCTTCTTCAGTAGGTAGAAGGCAGAATTTCCATTAGTTCAGTGTTATACTATTATAAAAAACTCTTTTCCTTAACGTATTGCTTTTAAATATGACAGAAACTAACAACTGTGGCTTGAAAATGGTTAGATGATAACTCTTGCTCTTCTTTTCTCTTAACCTGAGTGGTGTCTTCCTCACTACCAAAATTCTCAACATTTAAATGGGATTGTGGGAGCCTTCATCTAGGCAGTCAGGTTAAGAAAAGTCATTTTTAGAACTAGATACGGGGTTTTGTTCTCTTTGTGCATGTACATAGATTTATTCTGTAATAGAGTGTTTACTGATATAAAACCCAGGAAAATTATTTTTGTGTATCTATGTCATACCTATTCAGGGGCAAACCTATAAATTTCCATTTTCCATAAGTGTTGTCCGAGAAGGTGCTATCCAGTATCAAAAACAATATTAAAAATCCATAAAGGGTGAAAAATCAACATCTTGCAAGGTAAAACACAGCTTCCAAATGCATCTGCTTTGGACAAAGCAAAGTTTTCACTGAAGAATGCTTTTCCACCAAATATGCTTTTGAATGATTTTGAATAGAACTTGTCTGACTTTCTGCTGAACCTTCCTGAGGGCAGGGATGCTATAAACCATGAGTTCTGGACTTCATGCAATCTGTTTGTAGATCTGCCCCTGAGTCAAGAACCCATGAGGCTACAGCTTTGCTCCCTCTGGAGCAAACGTCCACCATGGATCTGTCTCTTACTCGGATTCTCGGATACCTGACCCTAGAGTGGCTGCACCCGATAGATTTTCCCTACGCGTGGTCATTCTTACAGCACTTCTGTAGTTCTGCAGTGGCCTGGAGGATGCTCATCAGCTTAACCACTGTTACTAGCATCAGAACTGTCATGATCTTAAATTTCACCCAGCACTTACAGTATGCAAGGAGTTTCTAGTTCACTGAAAAATGACTTCTGTCCAACTTAAACTGACACCAAATTAAAAACCAGTACAAAATAAAACACACTGTAAACAATGACATTTCTATCAAAGTAAAAAATCTTTTTAGACCAGCTATTCATAGGAAACAGTGTTCATATGATCTCTTTTTTTCCCCAGAGTACTCTTACCTCATTCAGCAAATGAGTGTTGCTTTGATGTTCTTATTTTTTATCTTTCCCTCCAATACGTCATGTCAAACTTCATTTAATGCACACTACCCAATCTTTGCACTGAATAAAAATATATAAATTTTCTCCCAGGAGTTTCTGTGGTGATCTCATTGAAAATTTTTAAAACAGTAATGACTGTTTTGTTTCAATGTCCATGTAGTATGGGTCGGTATTATTATTATTTCAAATTCATTGCTAGGAAATTGGAGATTCAAGACAGCTGATGTCAAAGTCACTAATTTGTTTTGGTTTCCCAATATAAGGTATCCATATAGAATCTGATTTCTTTAAAATTCTTGCTGTTGGTAGGACACAGAAACAGCACCAAAGATATTAGGGTATGCAAGATAACTCTACCATCTAGTTTAACTGTCTAGGTTGTCAGCTGAGTTTCCATGTATCATCATAGAATCATAGAATATCTCAAGTTGAAAGGGACCCATAAGAATCATCGAGCCCAACTCCCTGCCTCTTGCAGGATTACCTAAAGCTAAACCATATGACTAAGAGCATTGTCCAGACACATCTTGAACTCTGACAGGCTTGGTGCTTGTGACCACTTCCTTGGGAGTCTGTTCCAGTGACCAACTACCCTCTCAGTGAAGAACCTTTTCCTAATGTCCAATCTGAACTTCCCCTGATGCAGCTTCATTCCATTTCCTCGTGTCCTGTTGCTGGTCACCAGAGAGGGGAGATCAGCGCCTCCCCCTCTGCTGCTCCCCTTGAGCAAGTTGTAGACTGCCATGAGGACACCCCTTGTCAATACAGACCAAGTAGATCCTCCAAAGAGACAGAAGTCTGAGCATGCCTATTTTCTTTGTCTGCATAGTTATTCTAGTTTGAGTTTATACCATGTTACCTTTCCTTGATAACACCTTGTTAACTGTGTTCAGAGAAGTCCACCAGCTTCTGTAGAATATGTAAGTCAAAATCTAGGCATGTTGAACTGAGCATCCAGAAAGTAAAAACATATCATTATCAAATCATGCATAAAAGACTATTTAAGTGATTTGGCATGATAACATAAACCAAGCAAGGCTTAAATCCAGATTTTTCAGGATAGCACCTAATCATGACATTGAAAATATTTTCTTTATTCATCTGCTTCACATACTTCACACTTTTCAGTGTCTTCAGTAAAGGAGGCACAGCTGATCCAACGTAATTCTCTCTACAGTCGTTATTCATCACTGAGTACCTTACATTCAATTCACAAGATAAGCCAGGAATTTAGAATGTAGTATCAGCCTACAGATAGACTCAAGGTGTGTGACAAATGAGACAAGCAACTAAAAGACTGTACGTGTGGTCTGAGTTCTAAAATTTACAAAACTTTCCAAACAACCCCAAAGGTGCAAAGGCCCAGACCCACACAGGTGACTACCTCATAAGTGATCCTGACCTTCCTCACATCTGCTGTAGTTGCAGAAATCCTAGCAGGCCAACAAATTCTTGCTAAGTATCTCTAGAGACACTGAGGTACCGTACCATTGGGTTCCTCCCCCTCCAGTCACAGTTCTTCGTTTCTACTTCTTCCATTGGTTTAATCTATTCTTTCATGGAAATTTGAGTCACTCTTCTGCTGCTGGGGTCCCAAAGATGTACAAAACCATTATGGATTTCATGACTAGCTCTTCTCAATATATGAAAAACTCAAGTTCTTTGACATTTGAAAGCAGTTTCTTTCTTGGCATATTCTAGAAATGGTTGCAAAGAGGATGCTATTTTCCACAGAACAAGAAGATTGATCTTGATTTTTTCCAGTGCTTTCCTTATTATTACAATCTCAAGAAAAATCACTGTATCTTAAAATAGATGTAATCTACTAAACAGAAGCTTTTTAAAATTGCATCTGAACCTGCAAGCATTGTTTTTGTATATAAAAATGTGGTAAGACTGATTATAATAGAGGGAATTGTTTAGATTTATGGTTGTTGAAGCGGTTTTGTGAGCTATAAGGGCTATCAAAAATGTGTACAGCTGCACATGATTCAGCAATTAGCAGTGTCCAAAGCTTCTATCTCTGGCAGATGTTTCAGAAGCTGCTAATTTTAAATTGCATCAGAAAGAATCTTGCACGTAAGAGAATACTCGGGTCTTGTGAAATACAAAATTATTAGCTTAACTTTTAAAGTGTTTAAAAAGATTGGGTTTTTTAATAAAAAATGTTTGAATAAGCAAAAATCTGTTATGTCAATAGGAAAATTAAGTAAGGTTGTATGTTCATGCTAACCTGTATTTGAATAGTGGTTTCTTTTAGTAAATGAAAGACATATTATGCTTTGAGGCTTTATATACTTAGTTGATGTGTCTATCCTTAAACATTATAAAGCATCTCTGTGATTCTAAGTCTTACTCTCTCTAAAGTGTACAAATGTTTGTGAACATTTCAGACAAACTCGAGGCCCAAATAATCATTTCAATCTATCTTCAAGAGACTGTGTACAAGTCTCATGTGCTATGACCTTTATGCAAGAAATAAATGAAAAATAATATATTTCTACTACAACTTGAATTTGCTAATGGTACTAATGCAAAGCTTTCCATAGCAATCAGGTGTTGAAAGGCCGATGCAGGATGATTTGGCTTGCTGAGATGGACAATTTTCACTCCTTTAGATCGGATTTTGGTGTTAAGTGTGTTGATGCATCCTTTCCTCATTGTCATTCAGGGACTAAAGTGAGAAATCTGTAATAATACTGTTTGAACTGGGGGGGAGGGGGTTGGTTTGTTTGGGGGGTGGGGGTGTGTGTTTGTTTGTTTGTTTGGGGGTTTTTTGGTTGTAAATTGCTGATGATTTTCCTGAAAGTTTCATAAAGAAGGGAGAGATGCTCTTACTTAATTAGTTGCATTTTATTCCAGTGTCATGAGGCGACTTCGATTCTTCATGTGTTCTTACCTACGAATTTTGACATCGCTATTTGCAGAGGTAAATCCAGCTAACATTAACAATGTTAAACAAGGTTTATGAAGGCAATTATACAGTACTACTGCCAGAAAATGACTTAGAAAAATAAGTTTTTATACTCCAGTGAGTCTTCGCAGCTTCTGTTAATTTATGCTAAACTAGCTACAGCACTATGTATGAAGCTAGCATTTTTTTGTATTTTAGGGCAACAGCAAATTCTGAAGTTGATAGTGTACAGTAAAATAATTTATTTTTATTTTTAGATTTTTTCGGGACATTTTTAATATTTTATGGCTCCAAGTACATTATTACAGTTCAATACCGGACATGAAGTCAACCATTTTCAGGTCAGAATAAATGGCAGGAAATAACATCAATTTTCTTATCCAATCTAATTTTTAAATTTTTGACCTGACTTCTCTCTGGATATTAATTTCTGAATAAAAGAGGAGAAAAGTAGGAAGTGTAGAAAAGAATTAATTTCAAAGGGATTTAAGAGTACATTTCCCTTATGATTCACTCGTATTGGAAAAGTGTTACCTTAGCTCTAGATTGCATCTTTCTGAGGACAATCTTTAATTCAAAGAATTGAGATAAAGTGCATGACTAATTAACCTAACAATGCTTTATTGAACATGATCTATTCTTTTTTTGAAAACTGGCAATTTATTAATTTTCTTCTTATGAAAAATGGGCTTTCTGACCCTATTAACAGGGCACTCAGACCATTTGCATTAAAACTTCACTATCCATTCTTTTATTAGCTATTGTAAATTTCACATATAATATGGTGTGTAAATCAGGTTTATTTTCTAACATATTAGGCTGCCAAAAGGAAAAAAACCCAACCTCCAGTATAATCCCTTATAGAATCATTATTATCTAGCTCTCTGTTTGCAAAGCCAATTAAGTTCACACTTACAATATTTGGTCACTTTTGTATTTATTCTGGTTGATATGTAATGAAATTAAACACGTTCAAAAGGTAAAATGTATGTTACTTCATGTGGTATGTTCATTAAAAATACTACAGTCAAGATATAGCACATTTGATTTACACTTTGATAAATCAGAAGTAATTTCATTTAAAATATATGAATTACACTGCGGTTAACCCAGTCCCATACACAGTTCAGAGCAGGGAATTGTATAAAACATATGGAGTATAAACAGCTCATATCTTTAGTAGACTGTGAATGCCTTGCCCATGCAAAATGTGTTATTTTACTTCTGTCTCTTTAGCTTTTGTCCTGAGTTTGCACTTCCATTCTGCCTTGCTGTGTGTTATCTTTCAATATGGGGAGTGAAAGTGAGAAACAAAAATTTAATGGACCATGTACACAACTAGCACAAGCCTTCAGCTGCAGACTGGATAATATTAATGGTAATCCTTTGGCTCTGGTAAGAGCTCTCTGCAGATCCACAGAAACCCTAAGCTAAGCTTACTAAAGAATATCTCTTTCATCTTTATTTTCTCACATGAGTTCCAGAGCTTCTTTAAGGACCATGCTGTTGTTGGTTATGACCCTTATAGTTTAGCCAGCCTCTCCAGAGAAAAGATGGTAAACAGAATTCTCTAAAGTGTCAACAGGGGATCTACGGAGCTTGCTTTAAAAATACAGAATATAGAGAAAGAGATATTACATGAAAAAATCCTAAAGAGATTATGCAATTTTCTATTAAAATATGTAAATAAGAAAAAATATTTAAGTATATTAAGACTTTTAAATAAAGATATCAGCTAAACACGCAAGGCTAATTAGAAGACAATATTTTGTCTAGACTGTCTCATAGGTCTTTGAAATCCCAGAATTTTTATAATTTACACTCTGCTTTCACCCACCCTCTAGTTTTTCAAAAGCTTCTGTGTTTTGCTTGGGTTTTTTTTGGGGTGTGTTAGAGGGAATTTGTTGTTCCCTCCTATCTTCTACAGCTTTCATTTTGCCTTAGATTCAGCAAATTTCTTCTTGTTTTCATTTCTTTTCTCTCTCTCTCTCTTCTGTTTTAATTTGAAGGTTAGACTTAAGAATATTCAACATCTCAAAAGAAAAAAAAGAAGAAAAAAAACCCACAAAAACCCCAGCCAGCCTCCCCACCAAAACTCCTGAGTTTTGTCTAGTTTTATACCAAATTAATACATCTGAAAGACATGGACATAAAATTATTCTCAATTTTATGTCATATTTCCACAAACATGTTATCTAGCCTGAATGGTAGCGACTGCAACTTGGTAAGCAATGGTAGTATATCTAGCACTGTACAAGACATAATATGTGTATGTTGTCTGTCCCACAAATGCATAGGGGTATTTTGCTGAGCTCCTGACTTACAAGAAAACCTGAGAATCTTTCTCAGTTTTCCTGTGAAAATTGAACACACCTCTTGCTATAATCAATTATAGCCGTGGCGTCAGGCAGGTTGCAACACAAATAACACTGACTAGTTACTGCAGCTACAGCAGTGTGAACTTTATAGCAGTCTCATGCAATTGTGTGAACATCTGCTTTTATTACTCTTCTACTTCCCTGCTTTTCAGAATGTGAACATTTTTTTCCTATTATGTTCTGTACTGAGCAAAGCCATCAATTTTAAGCATCTTTTTCACATTTGCTGCAGAATGAAATCATTTTCTTTTCTCATCAAACAATCTGTATAATTAGAGTACTTTATAGCTATCTGTATCAAACAATTAGTGTATTAATTGCTGAGGGTTGGACTATACTAGTGAGCATGTAAGCAAAATTTTATAAATGTGATTACATTGTTGAAAGTGTAATGAACAGGAATGGCATTTCTATAGACAATGAATCCTTTTCTCCAGAACCCAACAACAAAGCTTTCTGATTTTCATTATAGATAGTCAGTTGTTTATCCTCAGGGAGTATTTCCCTTTTCTGTATCTCGAATTTTCTCTTTGGATTTGAAAGGCCTAATTCTGATTTGGCTTATTTAGGTTTTACTGTAAAGGAAATAAATTGATTTCAAAAAAGTTGATCTGCATTTATGAAGCCATAACTGGTAGCTTACTGTGGCCCACAGTCCTTTAAGCAACCTCTGAGGGCTCACTGAAAGTTAGTTTCTTGTCTTGCTGCTGTGGTTTCTTAACAAATAAATATAGGATGCATAGCAGCAATTTATCTGAATTTGTTCACAAGTACCTAGCACATTATTGTAATTATTAGGGGTTTTAGAACACATCTGATGTGTGTCATGCTTTTGTACATACATGGCCTGTTAGTTAAACTGAGAGGGCTGTATTGTGCTTCAAGGGACTTACTCTAGTCTTCCCTTGCAAACTTATTAACAGCTCCATCATCCTCCAGAAGTGTGCAGTCTCACCTGTGACAGGTCAGGCCCACAAGCAAATACTCTTGAGACAACAGCCTTTGCTCACCATGCTGATAATTTGAGGTTCTTTAAAAGCAGAAATGCCCAGCTACCCTACAGTAATACTGTGACTGGCTCACGAAGAGGAACAAGTATATCTGTCTGTCTTTATAGTGTTTGTTTTCACTGTATATACTTTTTAATCTTCAAAAATGAAATTATCTTTTTTGATTTTAAATATGGAATGCATTAAGCATGCTAATATTTATTTATGTCTTCCTGAGTGAAGAACTGGCAAACTGGAGCTCTTTGTCCTGTGGAGTGGACCTCTGCAAAGGCAGTGTCAGGAAGGAGAGCATAAAGGATACTATACTCCCCTCTTCTACCTGTGCTTTGATCTCACGAAGTGTGATGATTCAGCTCTAGAGACAGATAGGTGGTCACATAAGCAATCTTTGCTATGGGACCTAAAAGCATTACACAGATCCTGCAGATCCATGTGCCTTAGGCTCTGCATTGATATGAGGCAGAGTTATGTCCTATGCTTTTTTGCTCAATGGGTTCCCATGTAAATGAAAGCTGGGTGTGCAGGTTAGAAAGGAGTTGCAGAATATTCAGAAAGGTGATTAATCTGAATGAAAAAGGGAACAGCTCTGTGAAAGATGCAGAGAAACAGACCTAACCCAGAGTGAGCCCACAGTCAGAAGCAGTCTTACAAGCACAAAGAAAAGAATCCAATAGTACATAGTGATATTTAAAAAGACCGTCTTCACTACATTTAAAAAGAGACAGATACAAAACTCCTGGGGCAAATGCAAACTTGCTCAGACTAAAGAGAATTCCAGCTTCTGACAGAAGTCATACAGCAAAATAAGTAAAAAATTAGGTTGGGAGGCATATGCATAAAAGAAAGGTAATCTAGAAGTATTTGAATCATCTCATGAATCTCTTCAGCTAGATGCATCTTTAACGTGAGTTTTCCATGTAAGCAATTTGATCCTCAGCAAATTCATGAAACCACTAAGGACACAGTCCAGAAATCTGTTCTATTAAGATATAGGTCACACTTAAAACCTTTGTTAAGTTTGTTTTAGGATGTGAAAATGATGGAGTCACCCAGCCTCTGAATTTATTCAGTAACTCAGCAGGTGTCTTTTTTTTCCCTATTTTTGTCAGTGAAACAAATGAGGCTTGAATACAAAAAAATAGTGACATATTCCTGAGTGGAGACTTATATTTCTAACTACTGCAAAAAAAAAATAAGGATTGTTATCATTGGTCATGTTCCATGTAGCAGTTTTATATCATCATTGGGTTTCAGTTTATCACTTTCTTGTTGTAAAGCTGTAATAAAATATCACACTAATACCCAATTTCAGGAAGTAAAATGTGTCCATTTAACATACAATGTTAGTAGAAATTATTAGGAGATTATACACTAGCAGTAATTATACACTTGACTAATGATCCTCTGGTTTCGGAAGTATTTCTTGTGCCAGTCAACAGAGTACATATATATTTTGTGGAATTAGCAAGCACCTATCTACTTAAAATTGGTAGGGTTATTTTTCCTTGCTTTGCATTGTATAATCTAGCATAACTAAAATATATAGTATGACCAAAATATAATACTTAAGATTACCAGAAGGACTATGTCCTGATGCCTGAAACAAGCAATAATCATTCCCATGTTTGGTTTTCCTCTGTATTGTTGATCTTTTAGCTTTATCTATAGTAATAAAAGACATTTTAAAATATATTGATATTAACATTAGGAGCCGCAGCAAAGTCATTTATAGAACAATATGAGTTAGACATGATTTAAACATTTTGATGAAATGTTAAAAATGACTGCCAATCTGACAGTCAAAGTAAACCTGTATGAGCACAACAGAACTAAGTAATCACACAAGGAAATTTCTTGACTAAAGAAGACTTCTAATGGAAAAAATACTTATGAAACTTTATGCTTGTTTTTAAGTTGCTTTGAAATTGGCCAGTGAACAACAGAGTAGGAGGGCACAATCAGATGGATAGACAGTTTCTTTAGGAGTCATGCTGAAAAGTATTAAAATTCTGTAGGAAAAAGTAGCAACTGAAAGTGAGACAAATCCCATCAATATTCTGGGAAAACTTTCATCACTTTTCGTTTTTTCAACCACCTGTAATTTTTAATATCTATATTAAGAGCTTACAGGGCAGTGCAGAGCCTGTGGTCTTCTATCAGTAATAGAAAAACATCATATTTACAGGACTACCAGCCATTAAAAGATTTACCTGGGGTACTTCATTCTTTAAGTTAATGTGGTTCACCTGATTAATTATCAATAGAGAGTATTATTTAACATTTTATGTATTGTTCAATATTTTCAATCAAGATATAAATTCATGCACATAGTGATTTTATCATGTGTAGTTTATATTTTTCTGTCTATATTTATTTCAAATCTTCTGTAGAATCTATGTAGCAAGGACCCCCAAAACACACAAAGAATCATTCATGAGTTCTTCCATAAAACTTTCGGAACGGCAAACTGATATTTTCTGTCATATCCACTGTATGGTTGAAAATATTCTCACCATCCCTAATACAGACAGAACCATGTGCTCTTAAGAAGATAATCTTTAGTCAAAATTTTAAAAAGTTAAATTTTTAAATCCATATCATAACTGCATTGCATGATATTTGGAAGTTCTAAGTTAATTGTACAGTTACCAATATCATTTTATAGTCGTCATGACTATAAAAGTCTAATATTTGAGACTCATTCAACAGCTTTTTTAAGAATTTCTTTGTGTACTGCCCAGATCACTCTTATGTATATCAGCTGTAGTTAAAGGTGGGTTTTTTTTCATTAATTGCGTGGCATAACTTTTTTTAACAGAATATTTTATATTACTCCATTCATGCTAATGATGTCAGAATGTTTAATATTTTTGTCTCACTGGTTTCTTTCTTTTGAATTTTACTGGAAAATAATTTTGAGATGCTTTATATTTAGGAAAAGATTCCCATCCATGAAAATTTGTTTGTCTTCAGAGTATACAGAATTTGTGGGCTGTGCTTGTTTTTGTTTTGTTTTTCAACAGGATTTACTATGCACAAACCACAGTCATAAAAGCACATAATGACTTAGTAAAAGCATTGCAATTTATCACGATAGAATTCTGTGTCCGATGCAAGGAAAATTTCATTTCTGCTGAGTTAAGAAATGAGTGCTTCCTGATGTATTTCACTGTTACCTGTGATTCTATTTAAGGAAAGCTAAATTACTGCTATGAAAAGCAGGAATTGGTAAGTCTCACAACAGTAAAAGAAGGCTAATGCTACACTGATTCTAAATCTTCTTCTCTCTCCTCTGCTTCTTCACAAGAAATATGTTTCTAAGCTGTTGGTTTTGCATGGTGTCACAGAAACTTCACAATACAATTCTGTACCTCTAGACACTGCAGAAGATAGTACACAAGCAGATAGTTAAAAGTGCCTAAACTGCCTAAACCTGCCTAAACTGTTTGCAGACAAAGCACGCAAGCTGAATAGCTTTTTTATGGAGAGAGAACAGATGCAATCAGAGAATAAATGTTTAATCCAAAAATACCTAGAAGTCCGCAGTTAAATTTCGAAACAGGATGTCCAATGTTTCAGTCTAATGCCATCATATAAACCATCTTCATTGTTTTCTGTCCTTGCCAAAATAGACTTAGTGCAGTTTTATTCTACTGTCCCAATTGCATGAGGTCTTAAGACCTCTCGATGGAAGCTGTAGAGGTCCTTGTTAATAATTTATGTCCTAGGAGATGTTTTCGCATGCAAAAACTAGTTGGGGTAAGGAATTCCAATTCTAGATGCTAAAAAGCACCTGATTGTAACAGAGACTAGTAGACCTTATGGGATAGAAATCTGTTGGGTGTTTTATATAAAAAAGTGTTATCTCTTGCTAAGTACATCCCTGAGCTACAAGTTGTTGAAAACTGGAAGACCACTAAGAAACTCTTGCTTTTTCTCTAAGAAGATAAGGAAATTCCTGCAGGGTTCTGTAAACTGCAAGTGCTGGGCTGGAGCAACTTCTGGTCTGTCCCAGGACTATCCTCCTTACATTGTTATTGTACTTGAAAACCCATATGAAATAGTACCATCACTACATTTGGACTGATTAATATCATAATACTTTTCTTTCTGCCTAGATGGCAAACTGAGAACAACCATCATTAAAAATAAGCACAATCCTATAAAAATTATTAGCTCTACTCTGCTCTCCTACACAGCTCACAGACCAGCCTGAAGAACATCCACACTGGAAGAATGGTCGTCCAGAAATAATATTAGAAGAAACTCCATCATGAATTTGGGCAGCCTAAATCTTGAGAAGGTTTTATAGTTTTGTATTTGTAAAGAAGGAAGGTGAAGCAGAAACTTCCCTTAATAAGGTTCTCAAAGAAGTTCACTATCTGTGATACAGCAAATATTATTGGTATGGTGAGTTCTCCCAAAGTGTCATTATGAGCTTAAACTGAATAGTTACATGTGATAGTAGTGAAAATAAAAGTGCACAAACTGACACTAGTAATGTTTTAACTAAATTTAAATTCATTCTTGTGCTTGTCTGCCAGGCCATTTCTTCCAAACCAACTTAAATTATGAATTTACACCATGTTTACTTCTCTTCAGTAGTGATATTTTTCAGACAATGCAAGGCACACAACAATTGCAAAGTTCCTTTCTCTGCTTTGTACAAAGGAGTCGGTGTAGTGTAAATTCATACATTAACTTCTTTGTACAGATAATAGTTGAAGTAGCAGAATTTTCTCATGTTAGCAGGTTCTGAGTTTCAGTCAAGTTTCAGAAAATGAATTTCTTGATGTCCAGAACAATTCAAAGCTTAGTGAGGTGAAATATCACTACAGAGCTAAACCTCAGAATGTCAGGCCTCAATAAATCAGATTTATGTGTTCTAATTGGAGTTACCCCAGCTATCTCAGGGAACATAAAAATATACTGTCCTGATTAAGTAACTATTTTTCCCAGCTGATATAAAATTGAATTCAGATCTTGCCCACATAGGAAGATACAGACTGTGCAGGTTTGATATAACTCAAAACAATAATCCTGTTACCACTAACTCCAGAATGCTTAGATACAGAAAACTTTCTTCCCTTTTGCAAGTCTTGTGGATTTTTAAAGGGGTTTGGATAAAACCAAAAACAATTTACAAACCTGCCTTTGGGATTCTGTAGAATTTAGTACAGAGGAAAGTTTCTGTAGCACTTATGGCATTCTACAGATTCATAGATAAGTGATATCATTGAGTTGTATATGAAAACACTCTCATGAATATGTAGTGTAAGTATTATTAAAGGTATTTTGCATGAGGGTCTACCTACAGATACCAATAAATAGCTGATTTTGCAAAATTCCTTATGGTTCAAAACAGAAGGATTTTTATTTTTTCCTTGTTGTTCAATATTCCTGTAGCCCAGAGAATACAACTTCTACCACTCCAAGCAGAAGCTGCAGGGCTCTGGGGGGCACAGGGTCTGGGATGCGGGGCTGGCCCGGTCTGGGTGGTGCTGGCTGCCCTGGCTGCCTGGAGGTGAGTCAGTCTCACCTCCCCGGGGTGCGCTGGAGTTGTGTGATACCATTAGTTGTGTTGGCCATGCTGAGGAAAGATACAAAAATAAGTCTCAGAGGGCCTAAGACTGAAGAGGAAGGGGTCCCCATCACAGGCAGAGAATGCCCCTGAGTGAAGTACTCGAGACACTGATGGTTCACTGAGGAACACTGGAGCTGCCAGCCATAGGACCCTGAGGGACAGTAGAAGGGTAAACATAACAACAGAGAACAGGGAGGTGGCGGTAGGGCTTTCTGTATAATAATTTTAAAGCTATTGTCTACTGAGGTTTTTCATTATCAGTGTGGGCTATGAGTGTTAGTACTATTGCAATTGGATTAATAAAAACTTTGTTAGCTTTTGATTAGATTGTTAAGATTAATTAGACTAGCTATAAATTCTTGGTTCCATTCCATAACAATATTTTGAGTATAAAATTATGTCTGTTTTTTGTTCATATAACTATTTATTTACAATTCTTTTCTTAAGTGAGTTATTTTTAGTGTGTCTAGTGCTTCACATAAAGAATTTTCAACTCGTCTAAGATATATTTAATCTGAGCAACGGAGCGTCTACTATGTTCCGTGCTGTGAGACATACCTTCTTAAAGTACTCATTTGTCATGATGGATGTTTTATGTTTCATGATGGGGAAGAATGTACATTGACAGATGCATCCAATTCTCTGGGTCTGAGATACCCTCTGGCCTTAGTCCATATACACAGCTGGTTAGATTATTTTCCAGTTTATTTGGTAGCTAAAGGAAAAGACAGGATGGTTAGGTGCTGCTTTGCAAAGGTACACCTATAAACTTAGATGCCTCTCAGAAATGACTGTAACATTATTTGATGAATAAAGAAAATAATTTCATGGACACTGTTTTACTTATTGCGCTTCCCCTCCCTCCCCACCCCCTTACCCCCATAACATGCTTAGCAGGCCAAAAAATGGCAATGAAAACAGAAAACATCTTAGTGAATACAGGGAGAGAGGAAACTGTAAATATGGGCTTCCTCAAATGTGCAAAGCTGTCTCTAGTGCTTTTTCAATACTCCTCTGGTGAAAAAACTAACAGGGAAGGCAAAGGGAAAACTGCCCCAAACAGAAAATGTTTCTGAAGCAGGAATAGTTGGGATTTTTAGACTTCTTCAAGATGCAAGCAGTGAATTCAGTAAGAAGGAATGACTTAATTCTGCTGTTTGGAAGAGAGAGGACAGAAGGTTAGAAAGGACAATTAGATACAAAACAGTCAAAAGGGATGATAGTTCTTTCAAGTTTGCAAGAAATACTGTGAACCGAAAGTAACGAAGAAAACGGTATTTATTTCTCTGGCACTTTTGTTAAGAAATATTCCTATTTTGTCTTTTCACATCTACAAATAGTCTTTGCATACTCTTAATTTTCTGAACTAAGACAAATTATTTAGAACATGTTTCTTTCAGCCCAAAAATATATTGAGCCCATATTAAGAAATATCATGTAGTGCAAGTGTATACATGCTAGGTGTTCATTTGTGAAGCTTCTCTGGACAAAATCATGGTAAACTGTTCAGATTAAACTAAATAACATCTTAGTTAAAACCCTTAATTAAAGGCTTCAAGAAAGTAATTCAGTTCTTTTTCAGTATGTGTAGGTGCTTCTGAGATTTGTTAGCTGCCTGACGGGTTAAACAGTGACAGGCTGCCCAGTGTGGGGCTTTTTGGTGCCCAGTGTGGGGCTCGAAGGGTTTGAGATAATGGCAGACTTGATAGGAATGTGCTAGATCGAATTTATAGCTGTTATTGCTGTTTAGCTATTAATTGGCAGGCTTCTGTGCTTGCCATGGGGCTTGCTTGCCTTACTGTATGTTAAAGTCTAGTCAGCTCGTTAGCACTAGGCTGCTTTTTGCTTTCACTGCTTGCTGTACTGCTGATCATCTGACTCTGCTGTGCCTGGGAACATTTTGATAACAGCAATGGCGATGAACTTGGGCTGGCAGGTGGCCAGGGCATCGCTGCTGTTGCTGTGCTGCTGTACTGGACAGGCTGGAACTCCGCTGTGAACTTGAGTCAAAGGGACTGTGACCTGTGGATGAGCCCACAGGAGCAGGACACCCTGAAGTGTCTGTGGGCATGTGTAAGTCCACACCAGAGCAGGTATATCTTGAAGCGTCTGTGGCCGTGGTTATGTCTGTGCCGCAGCAGGTCTACCTCTGAAGGGACTGTGGCCCAAGGATAAGCCCACACTGGAGAAGGTACACCTCGAAGCATCTGTGGCTGTGCATGAGCTCATGCTGGAGCACCTCAAAGTGTGTGGCCATGGATAAGCCCAGGACAGAGCAGGTACACCCCTGGAAGGATTGCAGCCATGGGTAAGGCCATGTTGGAGCAGGTTTACTTCTGAAGCGACTGTGGCTGTGGGTAAGTCTATGCCACAGCAGATATACCTCTAGAGAGACAGAGATAAGGCTCCACTTCGAGCAGGTAGACCCCTAAGGAACCGGAGTCTGTTGATAAGTGCAAGCCGGAGCAGGGGCAAGGGGAGGAGTTCATTGCAATGTTAAACCTGGTGGTCTGGTCCAAAGGGACCAGGGGTGGAGACTGTAGTGGAAATACCTTTAAATTGTTGTAACCCAGGATTTGAGTTGCATGTTATAGGAATTACTGTAGCAGGAAGCACCTGAACCAATGGATGAGAAGCCTTACAAGAAGCAGTGCAAGTGCAGCAGTGACCAGACCTTGAGCTGGCTTTGGTGCCCAGTAACTCCATGGAACACACCACCTCTCCAGTCCTGAGTGACTACCATAATAGATGGAGCCCAAAGTCATGGATTAAATGAACTAAATGACATTTTGTGGACATTTGTGGGCATTTTACAGACACTTTACAGGGATAGACCATAGACTAAGGGAATAATATCTGCATGTTATATCAAAGGATGGGAAAGGTGATGGTGGTTAATGAGGATGTATTGGATACTGTGGGACCTGAGCATGACATAAATGGTATGGAATAAGGAATGGCAATGTGCTGGTTTTGGCTGGGATAGAGTTAATTTTCTTCATAGTAGCTAGTATGGGGCTATATTTTAGATTTGTGCTGAAAACAGTGTCGGTAACACAGGGATGTTTTAATCACTGCTGATCATTGCTTACACAGAGTCAAGGCCTTTTCTGCCTCTCACACCACCCCACCAGTGAGTAGGCTGGGGGTGCACAGGGAGTTGGGAGGGGACACAGCTGGGACAGCTGACGCCAGCTGACCAAAAGGATATTCCATACCATATGACATCATGCTCAGCATGTAAAGCTGGGGAAGAAGAAGGAAGGGGGGGGACACGTTCCAAGTGATGGCATTTGTCTTCCCAAGTAACCGTTATGTGTCATGGAGCGCTGCTTTCCTGGAGATGGCTGAACACCTGCCTGCCCATGGGAAGCAGTGAATGAATTCCTTGCTTTGCTTTGCTTGCATGCGTGGCTTTTGCTTTACCTATTAAACTGTCTTTATCTCAACCCATGAGTTTTCTCACTTTTACCCTTCTGATTCTCTCCGCCATCCCACCTTGGGGGGAGTGAGTGAGTGGCTGTGTGGTGCTTAGTTGCCAGCTGGGGTTAAACCATGACACAACCGTAGAATTCTTCTTCCACTGATCTGTAACTCACACTCAGAAATTCCTAACTACTTTCCATAAAAACATTTAATTTTGATTTTGCAATGCACTACACCACTTGGAGGTTAATGTATGTTATTAGAATTCTAGAATAATTTAGATTGGAAGGGAATTCTAGAAGGCATGCAGTCCAATCCCTCTTACAGTGAAGCCACCAACAATGAAGTTGCTTGGAGTATTGTCTAATCAAGTTTGGATCTTCCACAGTCTTTCTGGGTAGCCGTTTCAGTGTTTGACCACCCTCACTATCTACATTTTTCCTAGTATCTAGACAGAATTTTCCTTGTTGCAACTGGTGTCTGTTGCCTTTTGCCCTGTCACAGAGGGGCAAGCTGAAAGTACTACAAATTGCAGTCACCCCATTAAATCTGCAGATCTCTATCACACAAGTAGATCTAGAAATCTATATTGGTATAAAGTTTTATTCACTATTATAGTTAACAGCTGTCCTCATTAAAATCACAGCTCTGCTGGTATTTAATTCACATTAAAATTAATAGAGAATTTCAGCGCTTCCTGGAGCTGCACCTCTGGCTCTGTCTTTGCTTTCAGTAGTTGTAGATAACAAGAGATGCTTCCATAATCTTCTCGAGTCTGGACAATTCCAGTTCTCTCATTCTCTCCTGCCATGTCATGTGCTTGAGCACTGACCATGCTAGTCAACCTTTGCTAGCCTTGCACCAATATGTCAATGTGTCTCTTGTAGATGGAAACCCAAAATGAGATACAATATCCTACCTGTGGTCTCATAGAGGCCAAAGAGAGAGAAAAGGGTCATTTTCTTTGACTTGCTGCTAGGTCAGTCCAGTATGTACTTAGCTGTCTTTGTTGCAGGAGTGCACTGCTGGGGTGAGGCTGACTAGCAGCCCCCAGTTCCCTGGACCCTCCTTCTTGCACTCCTTGAAGATGGGATTGATGTCTGCCTATTAGGAAGGAAGCCTCTGCAGGTAGGTAACAGAGGCAGAGAAAGCTTTATTGACTAGGTTATGAGAAGTCATCAAACACTGGCAGGGTTGGGATTATAATCTGTTACTTTTGATGCCTCAGCCTTGGTAGAGATCATTTGCAGTAACTGCGATGGGTTGAGCCTGGCTGACAGGCAAGCCCCCGCCCAGTCACTTGCTCACTCCCCCTCAGTGGGATAGGGGAGAACATCGGAAGGGTTCTTCTCACAAAAGTGAGTAAAAAATCTTGCAGGTTAAGATAAAGACAGTTTAATAAGGGAAGGGAAAAGAACAAAAAGAAATAAATGAAGGGAAAAGAACAAAAAGAAACAAGTGATGCAAAAGTAATCACTCACCCCCAGCAGACCGAGGCCCAGCCTGTCCTCAAGTAATGGCTACTTCAGAAAAAAACCCACCCCCACCTTTTATTACTGATCATGATGTTGTACAGTAGGGAATATCCCTTTAGGCAGTTTGGGTCAACTGTCCCAGCTGTGTCCCCTCCCTAACTCTTGCCCACCCCCAGCCTGCTTGCTGTGGGGACAGAGTGAGAAACAGAGAAGGCCTTTCCACTGTGTAAACCCTGCTCAGCAATAGCTAAAACACTGGTGTTTTAGCAACACTGTTTTGGTCGCCAGTCTAAAGAACGGCACCATATGGGCTGTTGTGAAGAAAACTAACTCCATCCCAGCCAGACCCAGAACAATAATCTTGACCAATGCTTCTATGTTGATGGCTTCCCATCCTCTTCTCTGCTTAAACTATTGTACTGGAAACACACTATGCCACTTGCTAGACCAAATGTTATTGTATAAGCTTAAAATGTCAACTTTTGCGTGTATCTCTGTTGATCCTCCAAATGTTCTTAGGATTGCCTATTATGTGCCATTCTGTAGACTGAAGAAGCCAAAAGCTGTCACAGACTGATAAACAATTTTCTCTCAGCTGTTCTCTCTTGTTGTATTCTGTGTCTCTTCTTTTTTTTTTTTCCCACTTCTCCCCAGTATAATCTGGCTGCCAGGCACATAGAATTAGAAATTTACCAGCATCAAGACAGCTGATTAAAAAACCCCGGGATAATGTGTGACTCTCACAGTAGAATTGCATTTGCTGAATCAGTAGACTATGGAGACATAAGCCATCATCACATGGGAAAAAAGGAAAATCTGAGGAAGGTACTGCAGATACGTACCTTATAGAAGAGCAGTAGAAGCCCAGTCTTATTTCTGTGCCTGAACTTGTCAAATACCCAGTGCAGCTAATGGAAGAGAAAAGAAAATAGCATAACAGTCAGAGACTCAAAAGTAGGCACAGAAAGAAAGAAAAAAAAAAGTCAGTGTACCCAACACATAGGTTCCAGAAGGATTCTGGTGGTCACTGCATGTCTTCAATCACACGTCTCTTTCAGTGACTTAGCCTGACTGGCAGATTGCGTAGCAAAATTTTGTAATCCATTTTGATCTTGACCGCAGTTTCACTAACATGGGTATGTACTTTTCTGTCTGGTGTTATTTATTCACTAACTTTTATTTGGTATGCTTTATTGTCTTGCTCTTAATTTTAATGTGAATCAAATACTAGCAGAGCTGCCATTTTAATTAGGACAGTTAACTATAACAGTAAATAGAACTTTATACCAATATATAATTGTAGATTTACTTGTGTGATAGTAACTGCAGGTTTAATGAGGTGACTGCAATTTGCAGTCCAAAATAACCTGGAAATTGAAATTCAGGGCACGTCTTTTTGACACAGTGTACTTCTGTGCCAGAGATTCTTGCACAAGCTTGTAGCAGGCTGGTACAGCAGGATCGCAGGAGACTTCAGCTGTGATGCAAGTGACAATAGGGTCGTGTCCCTGGTTTGAGTCAAATGAAGGGGTGGACTTGCAGGATGAATTTTAGTGGGAGAGTAACGTAATTTTCAGTCCCTGCACAGCAGCATAGCTTTATTTTTCTTGTATCTAGCCCATAGCTCTGAAGTCTCGGAAACAAAAGCTGCACTTCACCTTCCTAGTAAATCTACACCTAGGTTATGTGCTGTGTCTGGGCAGCCCCAAGCACAGATAGGCCTTGAATTAAAAGCATTTATTGTATCACTTAGGCAGGTATGTTGCTATAATTGTAAACAAAGATGGGAATGTCTGCACTGCACTATATCACTACAGATATGCCTCTGTTTCTGCTACCTGAGAATTTTCTCCCATTTTCATTGCTATTTTCTACCCCAGTGACACTAAATGACAAGGAAACTGAAAAATCTGAATTTTTGAAAATGACAAACGTTTTGAAGAGATTGTCTTTGAGAAAGCTTAATAGGATCTAATTTTCAGAGGGAACATGCCTTTGGTTTGGTGTATTCAAAACCATTAATAACTTAGAAGGTCAAAATCTTTTTTCACAAGGAGTCCTGTCACTGAAAATTGACTTGTGATTTGAAGTATCCCCTCATATGTAAAGTTCATATTGCTCATATTTGTCATATTTGTTCATCTTTGTCATATTTGTTCATTTGGTTAATATTTGTGTATAAAATTGTGTATAAATCTACTAACTGGAAACAAGTAAGAGTTTATGTGAAATACAGTGTTTCTTAGACTTGTTTCTGAAAAAAATACCCTTCTGTGAAATACTGAAAGCACTTTAATGAAATCGTCATTTCTTTTATTCTACAAATACGAGTACAGTGGGGAACAGAAACAGAATTGGCTGTATCAGTCCCAGCTCAGGAAAATAAGGCATGAGGACACAGAACATGTCTGTAAGATCATAATATAGGAAGAAGAAAGAAGAAGTATGTGAACAATGCCTTGCAAGTACAGAATACATCATGGAAATTCTTAAACATAGTGTCTATTTTTAACTTAACAGTGAGCAGTGCAGTTCAGCAACAAAGTTTCTGTCCAGTGGAGGAGCAGAACTCTCCAGATGTTAGCAGCATTTTCATTTGGATGAACAAGTGAAATATGAATAAGAAAGATTAGCTCCTCATTTTGAGGAATTAATTTCTGAAGAACTTAAAAAACATTTTTTACTCCACTTTATCTACTTCATTTTCTTAATATTTTCTTACAATTTTAATTTCTATTGATTTACCTTTCCTTATACAACTTCTGTTAATTGTTCTATTTAGCCCTAAGCTGTGAGGGGTTGCGTAACTAACCTACTGAAACAACAACAACAAAAGAAAATAGCAAGAGAGGAGTAAAGCTGACATGGCTTTTAGTAGTAATATGTTAAATGAAATTGAATTGTAGAACACTAGAATGAAAAGTTTAGGAAAAGAGTGTAAGTTAGTAGCTTTTGACTCAGTTTCTCATCTTTGGATGAAATAAAATATGTTCAAAGTATTTTAGCGCTAGCAAAGTGCTTTAAGTATTTCACTAAGGATTTAATGAAGTAAATATTGTGCCTTGTAAGTCTATTAATCTTCTGCAATATGATAATTTTGAGTTCACATAAATCATTACTAAGGACAAATAACTACTTTAAAGCAAAATTGAGATAAATACTTGTGTTTAAGAAGAGATACATTAATATCATAATGGAACCTGCTACCACAGTTTCTATATTTCAGTGATCTCTACAGACAACCAACATTTACAACAACCATCATCAGATTAGAATGAAAACTTAATACAACACTACATAGTGGTTCAGTTCCAACATATTCTTAAACCACAATCTAGTACTTAAAACAAATGACTACTTTATATTTTAGTACTTTTTTTTCTTGTTACAATACATTACATCTATATTAGGGATCCTTCTGATTTCATAAGAAAGCTCATTTCATCCTGCTGGGACAAAATATTAAAACAAATTATGGCCTATTTTACTTCATTTTTTCTTGTAATCAGAGGATGTGATTTGTGATAGCTTTTTATATTAGAAGGAATGATTTATTTTAGATTTTACATAACTGCTTGGAAAATAAAATTACTCTAACTTCATTTAGAAATGTATATACTATTAACATTTTTTTCCTATGGTTTTAGACAGACGCCATTTAAGAAAATCATACTTATCCTTAATGAAAGTGACAATAAAGCTAGAAAGTTAACTGTCATGAATTTTGCAACAAAAACAAGAGAGTTTTTGTCTAAATGAAATTTTGTGGAATATGGGGTAGAAACTGATAATTCAAAGTAATTACTAAAGAATAACGTGCTTTCAATAGCAGGACAGAGTTTTCATTTGGTTTGGCTTTTGTAGAAAGCCATTCTTTATTGATGAATTGCTTGTTAGAGAACCATTGTACCCATGCTTTACATTTAGGTTTAACAGAATTCAAGTGAATAATCCCTGTAGATATTAGTGTAGGTCTTCTTGTGTGTAAGAGAAGATATGTGTGCATTTAAAGACTGCAATCCAACATATCACTTAAATTTATGTTTTAAAAATTTGATCTTTAAATATGTGCTTCAGATCAGAGCTTGTGTGGGTAAATGCAGCCTGCATTATTCCTGCTGTGACATACTTATATCCACCTGGAGTCCCAGCTAGGAAAGTTGTCACACAGGAAAATTCAGAATGCCCCTAGTGGAAGGATTATTATTTTCTGATATATTGCATAAATTTTTAAGCCATTTTATTAAATCTAACATAATAGGAAAATATGTTTCTGAAGTAGACTTCTTTGGTGTAGTTGAAAACAAAACAAAAACCTATTCAAAACTGGACAAAAGCTATTAATTTTGATGCTATTTCAAGGCTTACATTTTTATTAGTTTAAGTGCTTTTACGTTTCCATAAAAAACTTCCACACATATCGTGTCTGGTAAGTTTAGTGTTGACCTAGTTACTCCTTCTACAGGTATGCCTCCATTTTGCTGAGTGGATGTTGATCAAGTAAATAGTATAACACAGAAACAATTCATGAAAAAAAAAATCACATACCACCTTCTAATTTTTCCCCTCCTTAAGTTTAAGTATTACAAAGTTTAATATGTATAAAACCAGTTGAATGCTGCAGACATACATTTTTAAAAGGCAATAGGTCAGTGTTATTTTTAAACAAAACCATATCATCCTACCAAAGTATTTAATTCCTTTTTCAAATGCTGTGGAATGACAGCCAATTTTAACCTCTCTCTAAAGCTCTGTATGACAAATCCATTAGAATCACTGCTGCGATGCTTTTAAAGGTGTCTTTATAGCCAACCAATCACCCTCTATCTTCAGACGGAGATTATCAGAACGACTCCATTTGAACATGGACTCTCCCCAGCTGATGATGCCCATTAGACCTGCTGGACAAGCGTCTACTTTCAGCCTAATGACTGTAGCTGTGGTCCATCTCAACAGCTGGAAGCTGCAAGCACCTGCTCCACTTAAGACAGAGTCTTCAGTGTATTTAGTAAGGGACTGCACACCCAGTAACTAAAAAAAAAAGAAACCAACCAGTAAATTTTTTTTTATCGCATCCAGCTTATGCTGTTCCACTTATTTGATATAGTCTTCTATGAAAATGAAACTTTAATATTAAATACATATTTTATAATTAAAATAGTTAACCCTCCTATTAGAGGAAATATCTTAATATCATGAAAACATTCGTTCTGTTACAGAAAATGTTGAAGATTCAAATTACTGAGGAGCCAAAACTCAATAACGATATCAGTAATTAAATCAAATGTCTTCTCTGCTTTTCTCTTTGCCATTTCCTTGTGAGAAGGCCTTTCAGGGGAGTTTATTGTTATAATGTAGGATTGCATATAAAAATTGTACTGAAAGTATGAAAAGTATGATTAGTAAGGGGTATATTTTGGGATTGCTTATTTTTATTTAAAACGTTATCAAAGAGTTATTTTCCTATAAAACAACTATATCGATACTTCCATTTAAAAATTCTTCCATCTAGAAGAAAAGTGATACTTGAAAAAACACATTATTTTCTCTCAAAACCCAATGAAATTGTTATAAACATTACTTGGAACCAGTCACATCATATTTTCCACTAGTCCTTCTAGAAGATAATTACTGTTTAGTTGTTCTGCTTGAACGTTAGTCACCTGCAATCTGTTTCAAGGTCAACTGTTGGAAAGAAACAAAACATAACAATAACACTCAATTACAAACCTCATTTTTTCCGCCCTAGAAGGTCAAGGCTAAGAACATCTTATTTTGCATATTCTGAGTGTTGCATTCATATATTTATATGCATACATATACACACACACATTATAATAATTACATTACATTTTAGTGTTTTAAAGTACATTAATATATATAATTTTATTTATGCCAATCAGCAATAGATTTATTTAAGAAAAGCATGTCAATATAAATACAGTGTGAGCTAATTACTGTAAACTATACACATAATGAGAATTATAGTATTTAATAAGTTATATTAACCAATTTTATTTAATAATAATTTTAACGTAATAATACATGATTTGTTAAACTGATTTTCAAAGATGTTAACTTCAGCTTTTGTAAAAAGATTGTCGTAAATTCACAGAATCACACATGAACTGTGATCTCTTTTGTAAGAGACAAAGTGTGTTTTATCTACAATTCATTGTTAAAATCTATTTCCATGTTGGTTTTTAGTCATTTTGCACTTTCACAGCATCAGTTTTTATTGTTACTAACACTCACTTTTGCTATGTAAAGTTGAAATATTTCATCTCCATTGGTAATTCATACATTTGAAAGTTTACACACGTAGATACCTGAAGAAGAAAATGCTTGGGATAAGTAAGTTCTCTTTTGAAATACAGCTGTTCTTTGAGATCCATGATTTTTCTAACACACCTTAAAAAAAAGACTTTGTCAGTCTGACATAAGTACCTGGTAATACCAAGCATATAGGGCAAGTTGGACTGGAAGAGGGGCATACATATCATGTTAACACCATACTAATTTTACTTCATTTTTGCCAGCTCCTATACCTGAAACAGCATCCTTGCTCTAGTGGCCAGCTACGTTGTAGTCTCTCCATCTTTACAATCAGCTTATTTTATTTAGCCTTCATTTTGGCCACTTGTCTATTCCTGCTTTTTAATCATGTGTTCACAGTTTGCTGAAGACACTAAGGTCGTATACTTATAGATGCACCTGAATGGTGATAGTCTAGTGATTAATAACACAGACACAGGCTGTACCGCTATGGATGAAAATTGGGAGTAATGTAACACATACATGTTAACTGTTCTCCTTGTCTTTTCTGGTGTGCTTGGAAGAATTATTGCTTTAAAATCTAATATATCACATGGATTTTTCTTCCATGTAGGTAAGATAAATGAAAAGAATTACGATATGAAAACCTGCAAAACAAATGCATTTTCTTATAATTTGATTCTTAATTGGTTTTCTACTGTGATAACCAAAGACATTTCATTTTGTCAACCCTATTAAAAACAGATGTGGAATAAAAACCGTATTTAAATATATACACAAACAGTCTGATTTCAAAATATCCACCAGCAGCTACTGAATTCTGTGGGAAATAAAAGGTACCAGGAAAACCTGAACAAAAAAAATACAATCTCAGATCTTATCTTTGTCCCGTCTTAAAAGGAAAAGTGGCAATTTCAACTACTTATATTTTTCAAGGAATAAAAAGTTCAAAAATTGCTTTAGAAATTTTGTGAAATGAAGCTATTTTCTTCTAACACATTTTTGTATCCTCCTATTTTTCTCAATACAGGAACATTCGGGAACATTTAAAGAAACTTGACATGCATAAGGCCATGGGATCTGCTGGGGTGCACCACAAGTACAGAGGGAGCCATCTACATTATTGCAAGGCCACTCTCAATAATCTTTGAAAGGTCCTGGTGACTTGGGAAAGTTCCTGAGGTCTGAAAGAAAGCAAAAATCACTCTTACCTTCAAAAAGGGCAAGAAGGAAGATCCAGAGAACTACGTGCTGGCCAATCTTACCACCATCCCTGGGAAGGTGGTGGAGCAACGAGTCCTTGAAACTGTTTCTGAACCTCCCCAGTTTCCCCAGATTGAGAGGAAATTGAGGCCAAGTGCTGTGGGGAGTGAAGGTGGTCAGGCTGCTTTGGAGCTGCCTGACTGTGAGCAGTGTGGGCACTGGCCAGGCCAAAGCCCTTGCCTGCTGTTCTACTCATGGGCCTCTGTCTCCTCACAGGGCATGGAAGTGCTCATCCCTTATACCTCCTGGACATACCTGGAGGTGTGGCTCTTGCCCCGCTCTTCTGTACCCCCACAGAGGAGGAGCGTCTTGGACAGAGCTGGAGCTGCAGGTCTTGACATGGGGGTACTCACGTTATCTGCCTCCTGGACACGGCTGGAGGTGGGGCTGATGGCCTGCACTGCTTCATCTCCACAGGGCAAGGAGCTGCTGTCCTCTCCAGGAAACAAAAGGGTGGAGGCCCTGCTATTCCTGAAGGGAGAACACCCACCTCATGTCTTGAGGTGGACACAGTACTTTCACGTCATAGGGTTGCAGATGGAATCAAGGGTCCTGCCTCCTGGGGGCATCCATAGTGGAAGCAGCCCCAGATCACCTGGCACCAAGCTTCCAGCCTCGGCAGGGTCTTGCTTCCACAGCTGCATCCCAGGGCCATTGCCCTGTGGGCCAGGATGATGACTCCTCCTCCCTGGGAGCTGCTGTCTCCCATTTTCTTTCACAAGACCAGGCTCGTCCCCCTGCAGGCTACATGCCATCTGCCTCTGACTCTGGGGACATCTTTGCCGACCTCGTCCTCCACCTCATCTTCTCCATCCTGCAGCCAAGGGAAGCAGTTGCAAGTGTGGGTTCAGCACAGCCTTTCTCCTATCTCCCCCCAGGCATGCCAGGAAACTGTGGCCTGCGTTGCACACACACAGGCACACAGAGCAGCATGAGCCTCGAGCAAGAACCTCAGCTCCAAAAAGGCCGTGTTTAGCATCCCACCCAAAAGAAAGAGGGAGGTCCCTGGAAAGGTAACAAAACCCAGCAGAGGAGAGGCCCCACAAGGAAGGTAGATCCAGTCCCCTGGTCACAGAATGACCAGAGTGGGTGGCCCCTGGTCTCCTCAAAGCCCCTTATGGCACCCAGTGCCTCTGCAGCATCCAGGCAACTCTGCCACAGCCTCCACAGCCCCCAGACAGCGCAGGGCCCAGGAGGAGCAAGGACGGTTCTCAACCCAACTGATTTTAAACTGATCTTAAAAGATTTTTTTCTCACACTAATGTATTGATTTCTGTTTGTAGATACTTCCTGCCAACCAACCAAAAAAAAAAAAAATGCAGCTCAACAGCGTATTAAACACTTGCTTTCTGTGAACTTCTTCAAGAATTACAATTTTTCAGAGGGAATAACACCCAAATAATATCCTTTTACTAAAAGGGGAAAAGTGCTTTCAAGTTAATACCTTAAACATTAAAAAATAAACGGAAGCTCCTGAAGGGTATGCTATAGTAAATATGTACCAAGCAGCCTTGAATTATTTTAATAATGCCTTTAAGGATGCAACTATCTATGAGTAACTAAAGTCAGAAATCATACTGATGTTTTATTTAGAATGAGAGAGGTATTTAGGTGAAAACAAATCAAACTTCAATAAATATAGAAGTGATACAATAGCATCACTTACAACTTCTTATAAAAGCTTTTCTAAATTCTGCTTCCCTAGCTGATCTTCTCTTTGATTCTGTCAGTGTGGATCCAATGACACAATGGTTAGTAACTTTTCAGCTTCATGGAGGTACATTAAAAATACCAAGAATGTGTAGTAACTGTAATAGTACACAAAAGGGTGTCGCTCTGCCCTTGTACACTCACACAGTTTATGTTCAATATTATTATTAAAGGAAAGATTATATTACAAGCCAGAGGCATGCTAGTGTTTGTAGTCTTCAACACTAGTGACCTGTTTCAGATGTTTATAGAAGACTTCCATGATGGACACCATTCAGTTGTGACAGTCCCCTAAGTAGCACTCATAACTAAGCTGTCATGCACTATTTAATATTAGGGTGGGAGAGAAAATTACTTGGTAGGAGGGTTAGTTCCAAACACTTTGTTAAAGAAGATTGCTACAGCCCATTAGCTGCAAGCAGCTGAGCAGATGAAGAATGCCCTACACAAAATCACATAATAATTATATATCTATACAGCTATACATATTATGTAGCATGTGTATAGTTGTATTACTGATAAGGGATTATAGGCTAAGGGGAAATGAAATAACAAATCATCTTTATGCACAGATGATTTTATATGCCCTATATTCTGCTATTTATGGAGCTCTAGTATTTGATACGCTTCTATATTAAGATGATTAAGGATGCATTTTTAAAAGTGTTTTTGAATCTGAAATTAGGTGAAATTTTAGCACTGATTGCTAAAATTTCAGAAATTATTTCTTACTTCTGCTTCCCAATCTAGGCAGCCTGAGTGATCCAGGTACAGCAACAGAAGTGTACAATTCAGTGAGTAATCACAGCATGAGTAATGATTAGCCAAAAGCCATAACAAAGTAGTTGCAAACAGCCTACAGGGCACAGTTGACTTGTCAAATGGTTTAGCATTTATTTAAAGTTAAGAAAAAGGTTCTGATGAATTGGATTGATTTGCAAAAAGCCAGATGAATTAGTTGATTTATTTTGTAGTGAACCATGTGACTACTCCACAGGTGAAAGTCTGCAACAAGATTTTTTCTTCTTCTCCTGTACAAGGGTATACCTCATACCTTTTCCTCCGTTTCATAACTAGCAGAAGCAAGCAGATAAGTAAGCCTGACTGTATGGAATAAAGGGATGTCCTTTTATTTTAACTAACTACTTAGTTAATAATCTAAGGTAAAATCTTTATATTAGTCACTATGTTTCACAAAAGGTAAAGTCTGTAAGGAGAAAACAAGATGTATTTTGACTTTCTGCCTTTTCTGATACTTACACATCACAGGCAGAAATAGGACTTTCCTTCATGTTAATTAAATTAGCACAAAAGTCAATTTTTCACTTATTTTATACATGTATATTTGTAGAAATGTGAATGAAAGTGATTTTGGCTTGTTTCATTTTTAGTTCTGTCTTCTGTGTATTGCCTCGACTAGGTATGTATCCTTCTAGCAGTCTTTCAACATCACATAGTATTCTTTCAACATCACATATCACAACATCACATGTATTTAATATATACACTGAAAAACGAAATTCTGAAACCATGAGGAGATATAGATCATGATACATGTCTGATCAAAATGTTTACCTATTAAATTTAAAACATTATTAAACTATAGATGCAGGAAAAAATGGCTGTCAAATTAATATAATTCTAAAAATACCTACAAGGTGCAGGTTTCCACCCCAAGCCCCTGAATATTTCTGTCTTACAACTGACATAACTTTTAAGCTATAGTCTTTATAATAAACGTCTCTCATTTTTGCACTAGTTTAATGACTTCTAAATATGCACTAATTCTAATCATGAGTGCTTAGTGCTGAATAGATATGAATACATATTTATAAGGTCAGTGATAGGACAAAGGGGCACAAAAAAATGTAGCTTTCAGGTCACACATGGGTGATATATTATGGTTTCCTAGCTGTAAAGTGAAGACATGCATTTTAAAAGAATTTTTTTACTTCATGTTATTAACTACTGATTTAAAAGAAGTGTGTTAAACACATGGAAAATGCAGTCAACTTTACACTGTCTCACTTCAGCCAAGGAGTGTAGAATTATCCTCCCCATTCTGGTGGAATTTGATACTAAATCTCTTCTTGGGATAGCCATCTTCAAAAAATTAAAAGAAGATAATCAATTGCTAGTTCTCAAAATTCCTGAGAGACATTTGTGGCTGTGAGAACAGGAAAAGGTGAACAGGACACTAAATCCTGGCTTAGTTATGCTAACATAAAACTGAGCTTTACTTTTGTCTTCAGTATTGTTTAAATCACAGTAATATAAATATGAGCAAAATTTGGTCCTCAGTTCTTTAGGAATATCTGCTTTGCAATACCTGTATTGCTGATTACCTATTTTTTCCTTTTATGGACAAGAACATAACTGGTGATTTCCAACCAATTTATAGTGTCTGGTAAAATTTGTGCTGACTTTAATTATCTTGTGTTTACACTTTAAAATGTGATAATTGTTCCATGTGGCTAATCCTATTGCCAACTTTTCCCACCTGCTTCTTCTGTTTACATATTATGAAACCTATGAGCGAGCTCTTTTCCAAACAAGAAATAATACTGTTAAACTGCCTTTCACAGCCTCAGTGAAGCAGCAAAATACAATAAATGATATGGCACTCCTATTTTATCCTTGATCTAAGAATCTTACAGCACTTCATAAAATGTAATTGAATTTCACATGGAGCTTCTACAGTGAAATTACTTGCTTAAAGTCACACAGGAAGTGTATGGTGGAATTTGTAGCAGGACCGATATCTGCCTGCAAGTCTCATGCTTTTGAAATGTCACCCAAGCTGTAGCCTTGTGACAAGTTCCACTTGTCGAAACCCGAGAAAATCATGATAAGAAAGCTTCAATGCAAACAAGGCAATAGTTGCTCTTCTTTACAAAGATCTTTGTTTTTCACTCTCATTGCCCAGAGTTAGAGAAGTTCCTTTGTCTTGTTCCTGTTTCCTTGAATTTATTTCTCTTTCTTCCTTCCCACTCTGCCTTTTCCTCTTGTAAAATGTACTACGTAGTAAAACTACTACTAACTTGTACAATATTAACCCTTTTCCTCCTCCAATCATCTCTCTGTTTTATATTGACTCTGCACTCTTTCATGCATTTACTTATTCTTTACTCAACCCAGTATATGACCACAGAATCACAGAATCACAGAATCGTATAGGTTGGAAAAGACCTTTAAGATCATCGAGTCCAACCGTAAACCTAACACTGCCAAGTCCACCACTACACCATGTCCCTAAGCACCTCATCCAAACGTCTTTTAAATACCTCCAGGGATGGTGACTCAACCACTTCCCTGGGCAGCCTGTTCCAATGCTTGATAACCCTGTCAGTGAAGTAAAATTTCCCAATATCCAGTCTAAACCTCCCCTGGTGCAACTTGAGGCCACTTCCTCTTGTTCTATCACTTGTTACTTGGGAGAAGAGACCGACCCCCACCTCTCTACAACCTCCTTTCAGGTAGTTGTAGAGAGCAATAAGGTCTCCCCTCAGCCTCCTTTTCTCCAGGCTAAACAATCCCAGCTCCCTCAGCCGCTCCTCATAAGACTTCTGCTCCAGACCCTTCACCAGCTTCGTTGCCCTTCTCTGGACACGCTCCAACACCTCAATGTCCCTCTTGTAGTGGGGGGCCCAAAACTGAACACAGTATTCGAGGTGCGGCCTCACCAGTGCCGAGTACAGGGGGACAATCACTTCCCTAGTCCTGCTGGCCACGCTATTTTTGATACAAGCCAGGATGCCATTGGCCTTCTTGGCCGCCTGGGCACACTGCTGGCTCATATTCAGGCGGCTGTCAACCAACACTCCCAGGTCCTTCTCTGCCAGGCAGCTTTCCAGCCACTCTTCCCCAAGCCTGTAGCGTTGCATGGGGTTGCTGTGGCCCAAGTGCAGGACCCAGCACTTGGCCTTGTTAAACCTCATACAATTGACCTCGGCCCATCGATCCAGCCTGTCCAGGTCCCTCTGCAGAGCCTTCCTACCCTCCAGCAGATCAACACTCCCACACAACTTGGTGTCATCTGCAAACTTATTGAGGGTGCACTCGATCCCTTCATCCAGATCATTGATAAAGATGTTAAACAGAACTGGCCCCAACACAGAGCCCTGGGGAACCAGTTCACTTTCTATGTGGTAGCATCATTAGTTGTGTACTTCCTAGGTCTGTCTTCTTTTAGCTCTCCTACACTCCAACAGGAGTGTACAATTTACCTCGTCTTTGTTAAACATTGCTTGGTCCTTCTGGACTGTCAGTTAAGTTCTTTCCGCATTACCCACTGAGTCATCTTTTGAATCACTAATTTTTTTTCAGTCACATTTTTTAAAAGCTTTTGCTGAGGAAAAGAAAAATCAGGTTATCATAAGATATTTTAATCCAAGCTTTAAAAGTCACATAATTTCATTTGTAGCCTTTCCTTTTACTACAAGGTGCCAATGTGGCACTTGTCAAAATGGAAACACTACTCTGAAACCCTGTCCCCTACACATTTAAGAGATGGTTTTACATAGACTTCCATTGCACTTGCTTTCTTCACTGTTCTTTGGTTTTGATACAGCAGTACCGGAGTACCGGTGACTTCTTTTCTTTCAATTCACTCCTCTCTTTGGCTTTTTCCATAGATATGTCTGATTGTCTTTATAATTAAATATGTTTTATGTCTTTGACTTTTTCATCCTTTTTTTCCTTTGAAAACTTGTTTTGACAAATTGATAATTTCCAATATCACCTTTTCTTGCACTTACAGAACTCCTTCACACCAAAGACCAGAAAACTGTGAGGAAAAACCCATTTGTTCATACCTCTTTCAGTCGTGCTGCTTCAATGTGTACTATGTTAACTTAATTGAATTTCATATCCTTATCCCTTGCTGGTTTTCCTTATCCTTTACTCAGTTCTTATAACTCATTCCCTCATCTTTGTATCTCTGCACATCATTTCTACTTTTTTTTTTTCCCAGAATACAGTATGATTCCCCTTTTTCCCTTTTCTCTTTAATCTCTTTCTTTCTCCTTGCTCTCTGTTCCTCAGTGGAAGCCTGCTTGAGTTTCTCCATTTTCCATCCCTTACTATCAAAACCCTTTCTGCCAGAACAACCTGAACTCATAAATATTTTATCAAAATGTCCTCCAAGCAGAAACAACATTGTATTCCAACAAATTAATCCATACCAAGATTTTATTGTCTTATTATTCAGCTAACAAAATGCAATGCCTTCTTTTATTCAAAGAGGAATCATAATTGTTCTATTTTCCACAAGACAGACCTCTAAAGAATCCATTTCCTTGTATATGAGACTTGCTAAAATCTTGAAGTGGTCAATGCTGTCTTTCTCTTCCAAAATTTTTTTTCATCTCTCCTAAATGAAAATGTAATTAAAAAATATAAAAATCAACCTTCTAAATACCAGGTGTTTAAGGAGTATTGAAATAATCACAGAAAGAGAATACAACAACTAAACAAATCCCAGTGATTTTTTTTTAAAAGCAGGATAAGTGTGAAATTGCCATTTTAGCTTTTTACTTTGATGTAAGTGAAAGATACTGTGTAATAGAACTACATAGAAATAAAGAACCTATCACCAAATTCTGAAAAAATAACTTTTAGATTCACAGTCCTGATTAAATTGTGCTGTATATTAAAAGCAATTTGGGATAATGGTCGGCAAAGCAATTTTCAAAAGTGCAGAAGAACCTAATGAAAAGCCAGAATACCATACGTAGCTTGCTTGCACCATTTTCACTCCTGGGTGACTTTGTTTTTGAGTGACTGTGTGAATGAGAGAACAACTGAAAACACATACATACCCATTCACCCAGAAGATCTATACCCCCTCAATACAGTCATTGTAATATCCTAAGCCAATGGTGCACCATGAAAAATCTGAATGACAGGAGAAATCATAGTTCAGTTTTTGAACTTCTGACTAACCCTGGTCACAGTTATGATGTTTCATTCTATATATGACCATGTGTTTGTTGAAGTGGTTGTGGATATTAGTTATTCTCTTGGGTATACGTTTCCCATTATATTCTCCATTTCATTTTTCTTACATTTAATGATCAGCCATGCCATCAGTAAATCAGATAACATTTTAGGCAACATTTGTTGCCTGAATGCAAAGTGAATCTGTTTTAGACTGTCTTAATTTACATTTGAATTCTCACTAGCTACAAATTTTTTAGGACCTTACCTATCATCAGTCACAAGAAAACCAAAATATTTCACCATCTTTGATCAGGACGTATAAGCAGGCTAACTGATGTCTTTGACCACTCTTCCACAACTAAAGAAATTCACTGGTAAGCAGCATAAAACTAAAATACACAGCGGAATATCTAGGGTAAGATAAACTTCAGAAGGCTTAGAAACAAGTAAAATTAGATATTGTTGTGGTCTAAAGACCAAATTTGATGCCTGATACATTATGTGAAATTAAAAATATGTTCAATCCAAGGACTTCAGAATCTTAATGACTAATTTGATCTTGCCTATAGAAATAAAGGCAAAGGACATGGGTGAAAGTGTTCCATTTAACATGTGCTTAGCTACTATTAAATGGAATTGTTAAAAATTAGATGCATCCCCTGAGCAACATTACATTAACCTGAGAGATTTTGTGCATTATATTAAGAAAATGACATTAGAAATGGTCATTTGCCTGTCCATACCTCAGTGCTGCGGTATATGCTGAACAGAAATAAGTCTGTTTTATAGATCCTCTCTCTGAGTAACAGGGAAAGAGAAGGGGAGCAACAAGTAAGCTAAGAATAAAAGATATGGGTCAAATGATGATCCCCTCACAATACTACCTCTACATACGTTTACAGTTTACATTTCTGACTTGCTGTGACAGAGCTAAGTTACTCAAGAAGCAAGGTAAATTTGCCTGAGCAATGCTCGGTGCTCCTACAGCTAGGCTGCTTCTAGTCCTGAGCAGGTTCATTTAGAGTTAACATACATATAGAACTCCCTGCATCTTTGCAGTATTCATTGTGGAAATACTGTCCTTGTCTAAACATTCATCCCTGTATGAACTCAGCTCCTCCTAAGGATTTGAAGATTAAAAAAAATCACAGTGTGTTTACTTTCTGCTCTTGTCTTGTGGGTCTTGTTTTGGGTGATAGGAAGGACATTTAGAGGCTGTGGAGTTGTCATTAATGCATCCTCAGGTTTTTCTGTTCTCTCTTCCCTCCTGCAACCAGAACCATGTAAGATCAAGCCCTCTGTTATTTTTTGGTTACCTGTAAATTTCCTAGTTCTCTGCTGAAAGCCTCAAATACTGCAATTGTTTTGCTTAAACATAAAAGAACAAAATTGCCTGTGCTTCCATAACTGTAACAAGTCAGAGTCTTCACTCCCTAAATCAAGTAAGCTACATTCCCACTGAGTTGTAACATCTAGATGCTTGAAATGTGCTTTTAAAACTCATGAACACAAATACAATTGTAGTTATATTTTATTTTCAGATAGTATTTTTGCTGTGTTGCTGCACAGTCTCTCTACTGTCAGACGCCCTAATTCCACCAAGACAGATGTAATTCATAATGCAAATAATGTAACATGAACATGATTGGCAACACCAAAGTTGAGCTATAGAGTGCCATAGATAAAAACTGGGGTTGCTTCTAATTTGAAGTTTAAGGCAAGTTGGCAAGGGCTCTTTCAACATACGTTGGCAAGAGGTCTTTCAAAATATGTTACCAGTTGCCCAATCCCATACAAAGGAGGGAGCAGCCTAGTAAGATGGAGAAGCAGTTAAGGCATGATGAGTAGTAGTGAAAGGTGAACGACTGAGGGGGAGTGATCGAGATACTTTGGATTTACAGTGCACTCTCTTCTCATCCTGCACATAAAGCAATTAATTCCTTGGGCTCTGTGCCTTCTTTTTTTCTGATGTAGCCCAGGCCTGAATTCAGCCCTCTTAACTCCCCAAAGTTTCCATAAGCTGGTAATGGATTCTCAAATGTTGTAGTCATTTCTTGCAAATTGGCCAGCTTCTGAGATGACCTGGGACAGCTTAGGTGACCAGCTTCAGAATCTTTTCATTGTAAGGGCTCTTACCCTGGGAAATGCAGGCCAAAACAGTAAATTGCCAACGACTCTTTTGTACAAAAAACAGTCAGCAGCAGCGGCAGCTGCAGAAAAACTGGTAATGGGTCATTACAGAGTTTGGAGAAAATGGCATTGCTTGAGAACTGTGTTGCTGTGCAACAATAAGGGCAGACAGAAAACATTTAATAGGATTATTTTGTTTTCTTCGGTAGCAGGCTTGAAAAACTTGGAAACATTTTGTCTGAAAATGTTGTATATATTCATTAATGTGTTTTGGGGGATGTGATCACAAAATATTGTCAGGCAGCTTGGCACAAATCCGGGTGATGAGTCTGAATGTCTTGCCAGGCTTAGAGTTCTCCCAGCCTCCCCTTTCTCCAACCAGCTGCATAGAAATGGCAATACGGCCACTTCAATACTGAAAAGTAGGAAGATATATTACCAGTAGTATTGCTCCCTTGTGTGCCCTCAGTTACAGAAATGTCATGTCTGAACTGTGATATCCTGATGGGTTTCCTTTAACTTTCTGTTCCCTGTGGAGCTGAACTACTAATGTGTATGATGCAGCATCCCTGTATGACAACAGGAACATTGCTTTAGTAACATTGAGGGAAAACCCCTCCAACCACTTTGCCCACCTTTCTTTCTCTTGTTCCCTTCATATTGCATTCATGCCTAGTTCTCACTGCCTCAGACTACATACTCACCCTTCACATCCTTTTTTCCTTGGCTATATTCTCAAACGCTTCCCATTCTGCCTCGTAAGAACTCTCTTGCTCTCAGTGGCTGACCAGTACCCAAACAAAATAATGTTTTCTACATCCTCAGAACTGATGTAGACAGTACTTCAGCGCAACAGAAATGGTCACTGGGGCACAGGAATTACAGCTGCCCAACATCCGATCCCAGGAGCGGGACTAGTCATAGTTTTCCCTCTTGCATTTTCTTATCTATTTAGCCTTGTCTTTCAATATTTGCATGGATCCTGGTATTTATCTGCTAGCCTTGGTGGTTCTGATATTGTTTCAGTGAAATTAAAGGCTGGCTGAAAGGAGCATGCAGTAGCATTCTGTGGTGCTCACGGCCAAAACAGACATGACTTGGGGAAACATTAATTTAATTTATTGCCAATTAAAAATAGAGTTGGATCGTGAGAAAAACAGACAAGAACTAAAACACCTTCTCCCTACCCTCCCCATCTTCCCAAGCTCAACTTCAGTCCTTCATCCCTGACTACTCTACCTCCTCCCCTCCAAGGGGATGGGGAATGAGGGGCTGCGGTCAGTCCACAACAGCTCCTCTCTGCCGCTCCTTCCTCCTCACCCCCTCCCCTGCTCCAGCCTGGGGCCTTCCCGCGGGCTGCAGGGAAACACCCGCCCCACCGGGGTCTCTGCCGGGGCCGCAGGGGCCTCTCTGCCGGGGCGCCTGGAGCAGCTCCTGCCCTCCTCCTGCTCTCCCCTCGGGGCTCGCAGGGCTGTTTCTCACCCCGTTTCCCTCAGCCCCGGCTGCCGGGCAGCGTTTTGCCCTTCCTTCCCCAGGCTTTCCCCGAGGCGCCCGCCCGTGGCTGAGGGGCTCAGCTGGGCCCTGCGGTGGGGCCGTTGGAGCCGGCTGGAACCGGCTGTGTCCGGCACGGGGCAGCCCCGGCCGCTCCTCACAGGGGCCGCCCCTGCAGACCCCGCTGATGCTGCTGCTGCTGCCGCTGCTGCCTGCACCTGGGCACCTGCACACACCCAGTACACATTGAAACGTTCAGGCTAGACGTAGCTAAGGAAAAAAAAATATTTCTCATGAAATATGCGGAAAAAGAAGCTGAGATTTTCCTCTTCTGTGGGGATTAATCTAACTATCCAGTGCTGAACAGACTGTCAGACAGAAACCATGACCAGGGATATCTGAACACCTCCTGAGTTGATACTACCAGTCAGCTCATCAAAGAGCCTGAGTATTTGTATGCGCAATATCTGCCACACAATATGCCTCAATATACTTAAATCAGCCTTTTGGGTTTTAGTTCTTAAGAAGTCCTTTCTCTAATTATGTGATTAAAATGTACAAGTTTCTCCAGCCCTAGGGACAAGACCATTGCCTCAGGGATTATGAGTGAACCTGTGAGCCACATTGGGTGAGAAGAATGATGTTAAAAGGCTGTGTAGATGATGGCAGCACATGATATGGGGCAGCCCTTTTACCAGGAACACATTCCTTTGTTGACTACTTGCTCTCTCTGCTGCAATACTCTCTTTTGGATTTTTTTTTTTTAAATCTTTTTGTTCATATTTCTGGATTTGGCCATTGAATTCTGACCAAACCAAGCACATGCAGTCCTAACCATGTTACAGCTCTGGCTGCTAGTTGTACTCTTTACCCAGTGCGGGTAACTATCTTTTAATATATTATGTTTATTTTCCCTGTGCCTTAGGAGACAGTATACTTTAGCACAGAAATGTACCTTGGTTTCCTGCAGTACTAATGAAGATTCTTGTCTGCATGTAAGCATGCTTTTTTGTTGTTGTTGTTAAAAAAAAAGGGAGAATTAGAATAATTTTAGTCAGTATTGAAAAAATTACTTGCAGGATAGCATTTATGTTCATCACATCATAAGTGATTCTTCTCTCAGGAGTTGTTTTTACCTTCTGGGATTGTTAGCTACAAAAAAAAAAAATTAGTCTTCCAAGCTGTAGAGATGACAAAGCTTCCCATTTTTAATGTAGACTCCACTTTTACCAAATAGTGTATCCCTTCTGGTTAGTTTTATATTCCTTAGTGTGAAAATGTGCTCTCATTAAACATTTATCTGAGAAGAAAGAAAAAAACACACAAGAACTACTATAATAATATTGATGTAACATTGTGGACTGAATGACCAATAGTTGATATGTATATTCCAGAAGCCTCACAGGTAAGGTTTATGGAAGTGGCCATCCACAGAAGAGTTTGTTTTCTTCATTCTTACCATTTAATTATTTTCTTGATAATGCTTATATATTTGTTTAGGTTCTGCAGTAACACTTCTGTGTGTATAGGACAAGGAAAGGAATTACTATGTTAGTGAGATATCCTACTTCACAAATGAAAGTGAAGAGAAGCAGTTTTACTCTGCCCCTCCTCTGGCATCTAACCTGTGTCAGAAACTAATTCCCTTGACTTCTTATTACAAGTAGTTATTTTTTCTCTTTCAAGTAATCACCAGCTGATAAGACGTTCCTTTCAAAAGCTACTGTCCAGCGTATGTGGCTGTGTTGCAAATAGCACACATATCACTTCCTATGTTAATGATACTTATAGACTCTTCCTGCTTTAAGGGACACATCAGCAGTAGTAATTGCAGGTCAGCTCCTTTCAAGTACAGATCAGTCCTAGGTTATCCAGTGGAGAAAGGATGACACTTGGAATAAGTCATCTAGACCAGCAGGTCTCCAGCTGCAGGAGTCACAGGATATCCCGTAAGGGCAAAGGTAGGGTAAGCATACAAGGGACCAGTCTGTCTCATTCTCCTGACCTCTGGTTTCTCATCCTTCACTCCAAGTAAATGTCACTGGAATGCTGATGGGAATGAAGTGATATGAGGCAAGTAAGGGTAAAAACAGTGGCTTGGAGGTCCTCCCTGTGTGCTGGGATGAAGAGCAAGTGGAGCTTTCCTTGACTTGTTCCTTGCTTTGTGCATTGGTGAGGGCTTGGCTGAACTTCCTTCTCTTCACACAGCCTAAAGCATAAACTCCAAGAATGGCTCTTGGATTGACCTTTTGAGAGTATTTTGCATTGTCCCTTAACTATGTATTTTTATTTATTTTTTTGCAGAGCTGTATGTGCATGGATGAAAGTAGGGGAAGTTTTCTCGCACCCTCCTGCTCAGAATTTTCACTTACTAAGTTGTCAAGATCCATAACTAAGCCTCTAAATTCTACTGAACTTTTCTGATCCTGTTTCTGAGATTGCAATGTTGTCTTGAATGTAATTTGGAGAAGAAGAGTGAATTTAATGGAAGTTTATATAATTGTTTTGAACAAAGTTATAAGTTAAATGGTTAAATAACAATGGAAAACTGAATCAAATGAGACAATCCTACACTTTTTAAAAAAATATTTATTTAATCAATTAACGAAATTTACTTTAGTTATTACCACTTAGTTTCTGGGACTTTGAGTAATATCTGATGCTTAAACAGGTTTAGAGTATTTATGGATAACACAAAATAATACACTGTATGTTTTTATTGAAACTGGCTTGCTATACATACTTGTTCTACAACATATGTGCTATAAAATCTCCACTCAATAAAGTCAGTAAAACACAGTCCAAATAGGACTCCCAATTTATCTCAAAATTTATCCTGAAGACTGACATCAGTTTTCAGGGTGTGTAGTATCTGCGTGCCCATGTGAGTGACATACCGATCAGTTTAATGAGATTAATATGCCCTCTTTTAAACATAGAATGGTTGAAACCTAAATGGAATAACAGAGGTAACTGTGATTTACAATTCTATAAGTTGTTTAATTTGTTTAATATTTCATAAGAAACTGTGGTTTAAGGACTTTTTTTTTTCTTGCTGGATTTATTTTGAAACAAGGGCATGCACAATATTGGAAGTTCATATCCTTCATAACAAACTCTCATGTCCTGCTCCATTTATAGCAAGCAAATTCTCAGTTTATCCATGAAGTTTTTCTTCACTAGAGCTTTTGAGCTGAGCACTTGAGTATTTGTACTAGCATAAGGAAAGAAGGATCCCTAGTAACCCTTAAGTTTATTGTTCAGGGCCAAATATAAATGTGATGGTAATAAATGGTAACTTGATATTAGTCTATGAAAAGTTTTATTATGAATTGTGAATCATGTCTGGAAGACTTTGCCTCATAATAGTCCCTCAATTACTGGAGATACTCCTAAAGGGAAAATATATAATAAAAGGAAAAAAAAAAGTTATTTTTTTAAAGAAAGGAGGGGCTGGCATCTTGTGACCAGTTGTCTCTCCATAGATCACTCTTCAGTCATATCAACAGTCTGAGAACTAGTGGATTAGGCATCACAGTGTAAATTGTATCTAATTTGGGAGAAAAAATTACAGCATAGCAAAGTATTCTGCAAAGGGCACTAACAATGCAGTATTGAAACTATTCAAAAGCACTTCAAATTCTGACAAAGCAAGTTGGTTTCAGCTTGTAACCAATGATATTGTAGAGAGTGGGCCTGACAACTATATTGCCACTTTGTGGGGTGACTCGCAGATTTCTGCTTTTTTAGTTACAGGTCAGGCTTTGCAGAATCAAGTTCATGTGTTCAATACTTTGGCAGACTTGGGGATGATAAGTATTCTAGTTTTTTTTTTTTCCTGCTGCCATTTTAAAGGAGAAAATCCCAGTGTTCTTCTGGATACTTGATAGAGCTTTCGCTGTTGTCAAGCAAGTTTCAAATATATACGCACATACAGATTTTTCTTAACTGCAGTGTTACACTGTGACATTCAGGTTAAGCTTCTGTAGTGAGGAAATAGTTTAGAAATCAGTGTGCTTCAAAGATAACCTTCTACTGTCATTATTTGATTTGGAAGGATGAAATAAAGTCAGAAAGGATTAAGGCATGAAGGATGTCATTGTAAAAAAGAAGGTGGGGTAGAAAGGCTAAATCTAATATACATGCTGTGAAATCCTGACTGTCAGAAGGAGAGATTCAGATCAGGAATGGCTAGTTCCAACAGTGTCATTACCAAGCGTTCATTCTGATCTGCAAGTTGGTAGACAGCAATCAACTTCAAAATATATTTGGAGATAAGTGAAAGAACTGTAACACTGCTTACAATCTGCCCTCCTTTCTGCATTTTGTACAACAGACAACTGATATTTGTCACTCAATTTACCTGTAGAGTATTGTAGTGTTTCATGGAAATGTTGGTGAGAAGGGAACTCGGAGGACGTCTTGTCTGACCTCCCTCTCAAAGTGGGCCTGTGGCCAGCATTAGGTCAGGCCAGGCAAGACTTTGTCTAGCCAAATCCTGAAAACCTCCAGGGACGGTGATCCTGCAGCTTCTATGCGTAGCCTGATACAGCGCTGCACTACTCTCCCAGTAGAAAAGGTAGAGCTTTTCTCCTAATGTCCAAGACAAGCTTCCTAAGCCAGAATAGATACTGCCCTTTGTAACACTGTGCCATACTACTGAGAGGTGTTTTGTTATGCCATTTTTCTAACCCTCCTTCAATTAGCTTATTATTAAATCGTTTTCTTTGCCAGGAAAAAGAAAAAAAAAGAACAACCAAACAAGCCCAGCTCTTTCAAAACCTCTTTATATAGCGTGAACTGTTAGCTCCTGACCATATTGAAAGCCCTTCCCTCAACTCTCTTCATTTTCTCAACATCCTTGTTGAACTGTGGTTGGGTGAAACTGGACACAGTGTTCCAGGTGTGGCCTTCACTGGTGCTGCAAAGAGGGAGATAGTACCTTTACTTGATATGCTGGTATCTTTTCTTAGTGTAGCCCAGCATGTGGTTTGTCTTGCCTGTGAGAAGAACACACTATTTGCAAGCTCTTCATCACAACTTCTAGGCCCAAGCTCTTCATCACAACTTCTAGGCCCTTTTCAGCAGTTGTTTCCCAGCCTGTACTAATGCATGGGATTACTCTGCCCCAGATGCAGAACTTTTCACTTCTTCATTTTGAACTTCGTGAAATTTATTCTACCTTGACCGACGAGTTTCTCAAGGCCCCTCTGGACTGAATCTCTACTGTTTAGTGTCATCCAAAGATTTGATGAGGATGCATTCTGTAACATCATCCAGGTCATTGATGAAGATACTAAGCAAGATGAGCCCCATTATTACCCCCGGAGTATCCAGCTTATCAATAGCTGAGAGTCAGGTTATTGTTTCCTCTTCTTTGAGCCTGGGGGTCTAGCCAGTTTTCAGCCCACCTAACCATCTTCTTCCAGCCTATACAGTCTCAGCTTCCAAATGAGAATGGTTTGGGAGAGAGTCAAAAGCCTTAGTAGTGTCAAAATATATTACATTTTCTTCTGTCTCCTCATTCACCCAGCTAGTCATTTCATCATGGAAGGCAATGAGATTGGTCAGGCATTATTTCCCTCTGGTAACCCATGCTGACTTTTCCTAATTACCTTGTTGTCCTTTTTATTTTTTAGGGATGGATTCCATGAGGAGGTGCTCCATGATCTTTCAAGGTAGTAAAGTGAGGCTGGCTGAATGATAGTTTCCCAAAGTCTTACTTTTTACCTTTTTTGAAGATGGACATAACCTTAGCTTTCTTCCAGAGATCAGGATCCTCCCTCAGTTGTCACAAGATTTGGTAGATAAGAGACAGCAACTTCACTTTCACTATCTTTCAGCACCCTTAGGTAAACCTCACCTGGTCCAGTTAATTTTAATGTAGTCACCTTCTCTAAGTACTTGTAAACCTTTAATTCTCCCACTTTCGGGTGTTCCTCTCCTTTGCAATTCATGCCAGGACCTCATGTAGAAATCTGGAAGCAAGGTTTGCCTGTGAAAACTGAGGCAAAAAAGAGGCAATGAATACTTCAGCTTTTTCTGTAACATTCATCACAGATTGTGTCACAGATTCCATTTTAGGTCTTCCTACTATCATGCTTAAGTGTCCAAAGAACGCTATTAGGGTTCCCCTTTGTGGCCTGTCTGCATTTCCGCTTCCTTTGTGCTTGCCTTCTGCACTTTCATTAGATAGCTCAGGTAGCTAATGTTTGTGTTTCTTTTAAATGTGATAAGAGGGAGACTTTTTGAGAGAGGTTAAGATCAACTCTTGGGGCTAGAGTAAAAGTCATCTCCTATTTATATGCAAAATGAGTGGATCAGATTTTTCTGCAGAAATTAGAATGAAGTCAAGAAGCAGTCCCAAGGAATTTGCAAAATTTTGTTATGCATTAAACAGGGGTCATTTAAACCTAGTGCTATCATACAATGAAGTGGGTCTCAAACAATATACGAGCATTAGAGATAAGTTTATCTATTGCATTGTTTCCTCAGGAATTGGTATTCTAAAATCCATGCAGTGGTAAAATGACTGAAGAAAAGCAGTTAACTTCTTACTTTTCAAAAAATTTACTGGAAGGAAACAAAAATGCAAATTTCAAACAGGAAGTCCTTATTTTTGTTTTCACCCCCCCCCCCCCTTCTTTTTCATGGAGCTTACAATTGAGAGCATACAATTCCTTCTTACTTCAGTGTCAGCTAGATCCAAAGTGTCTTTTCAAGGCTCAAGTAAGATTTCTGAATCCTTGACAGATTCTTCAATAGTCCTAAGCATGCAGACCTCTTTCTGAATTCAGTTCAGGGTTCCAGTGGGAGGATTCATTGTATTGCCAATTGTACTGCAACTTACATGAGGACAAGCTGAGGACGAAGAAGAGATGAATTGTCAGTTATGCTGGTTTTATGTCTGTTTTCCATCTGCTCACGTCAGGTGCATGAAGACCAATTCAGTAAAGGAGTGCTAGGTACTGCACGCATACAGAGTATATATGATACTTTTCTAATTAGCTGGTTTTGGCTATGTCAGATTTTGATAAATCAGGGCCACTGTGAGGTCTGTGTCACTTTTTGCTGTCCCAACTTAGGCTTATGTATGACCACTGTAACACTTCGTCTCCGAGTCACTTTGTTCAGAAGACATTTAGCATGAGCAAAGTACCTCTGCAAACAGGATATGCACAGCTTAAATTGCAAAGCAATGGTTTAATGGCTAAATCACAGAATAGGTAGTTAGAGCTAATGACCTATTACACTAACTGTTAATATTAAATATAAGTCTTTGCTGTCCAAGCGATCATCAGACTGATGGAAAGGGTCAGCTTGTTACTCCTTGGAATGGGCTCATCCTCAGTGTTGCTGAGTTGCCATCTTATGACTCCTTGTTTTTTCCTTAGGATTTTATACATTTTCATGTCAGTGCTTTTCCTCTTGAATCCTTGTGCAGTTAACTATTGCTGTCTCAACAGCCTTACCTCTTTCCGTAGTCTTACCTTTCTTATTTGAGTATCTCTGATCTATAGACTTCACAGCTCTTTCTCACAACTTAACATTTCCTCAGAGGGTTCAGCCAAAGTTACCTAGCTATGCTGTATCAGAACCAGAACTTAGCTCGAATACAGTTAAACTTCTGGGAGGAGTTACACCATTGGTTCCTGAAGAGCCTGTAAAAAACCAAAACCACACTTGTTTCCCCAGGAAGGAGAAATGTTGTCTTAGATGTGCAAATGGCTTTTAATTTGTGGTCTCAGGCACCCATACATTGGTGTTACACAGAATATGACACCAGAATCCGTGCAGGCTTGCACCCACAAACAGATTTCTCTGTGCTGCCATGCATCCATTTCCCAACCTCTTACTTCCACTGGCTTTCCTTAAGAGGTCAGGGAGCGAACAATATAATTTAATGCAGCCCAAAGCATCGGTAACATATGAAGCCAATACCAGAACAGTCTCATATAAGAAGGCAAATAATCTCAATCGCCTTAGGTCATACTCCAATCTCCCTTCCAGGCCCTCCTCCCCCGACACATAAGTGCTCTGCCAAATAGAGGGGTTAATGTGGGCTATGTTGTGGCAGGGGATCTTTACTGAGTGTAAAAATGCAGTTGCCTTTTAAAACCATAAAAGAAAGTATTCTGTCTGTCCCAGGGAGTCACTTTTTCCTTGACAGCATAGCACAGTTTTGCATGAATTCTACTTATCTTTCTCTCTCTGCACGGAGCAAGGAAGCAGAGTAAATGAGCCATAGAAGCTCAGCCAGTTTGGGGAATTTTAAAAGTTCTTTTTGAGATGAAGATTTCAGTGCACACAGTTTCATGTGGGCTAAGAAGCTTTACTAACAAATGAGTGGTGAAGCATGACCTGCCGGTCCCTTTTAGGTCATCAGAGCCAGAATGATCTCAACCCATTTAGCTTTCAGGTTATGCATCAGTCAAGTGAATACTTACTTTGAAGTCATTTCAGCTGAGAAGGTTAAAAGTTGGCATTTGCAGTTATGACTTGTATGTCCCAGCTTTACACTCCTACCAGTATCATAAAGACAGTTTTCAGGTTTTAACCATAAGTAATTGAACACATTTCTAAAAGTTTGAAAATAATTATTCTTAATCTATTCTTACTCTTCCATTTCTTTTTTTTCTTTGTTTTTGATGTTCCTTTGTTTTAGTGCTTTTAAACTGATTACGAAGATTTTCTGTAAACAAATAATTATTATAATACAAAATATTATATTTTAATTTCACCTATTTTAGGTTGATATATCTATTTTCAGCTAAAAGATGCATATTTTTTTCATCTGTTTTTCATATATCCATAGAAATTCTATTCTAGTGAGACCTTACAGTGAACAAAATCAGCTTATTTTTTTATGCAATAGATAAGGAAACCACCTAATAAAACAAAAAATCTTCCTTCCAATCCCTTTATCAATTATGTGTTCACATAAAGATCATTCAGACTACTTGGGACCAGTGTAGTGGTAAATGACAAATGAAATTTTATTGCAGTCTTTCACTGGTGCATGCTAAACAGAGTAGTACAGAAGCTGTAATATTCTCTGTTACATTAAAGTTAATTCACTGCCAACTCTTTTAGTAAGCATTTTTTCTTCTTTTTTTTTTTAATTCAGACAAGATAAATTATTCACTCTTTATTGAAGGAATAAAAATCATTAAAAGAATTGACAAACTATGATACTTTTTATGTTTATTCCTTCCTTTCCAACTCATAAAAAAGTTATGTAATTTACTTTTCAAATTAGGGAAGTATTTTTTAGGGCTGATATGTGGGTAATTCTGTAATTTCAGACTCTTGCAACACTTTTATACATACACATATATATTTCAGGAAATTTATTACTGCCTTAAATCAAGCACTAACAAAGCTCTGTTCAGGTACCTTAGAATAAATAATAAGAACTGATTACATAAAGTAGTAGAAGTATAGCCGACTATGATGTTTGGCAAGAAATAGAAAATACTTAAACATAATGAAAACTACTTACGTGGTTTTTTATATATCACTTGTCACTTGAAAGAAAGCCAAGGCTGGAAGAGCATTATAGCTCTCTCCCATTTGTGTTTTAAATTCATTAAAAAAAAAAGATCCTGAACACTCTCTGTAGCCCTTTGTCTACTCATTGAAGTATATTTGTTTGTGTGTACATTTGCCTCTGTGTGTGTGTATAAAATAGTGTATAAACACTTTGACTTGACTGACTTTTCCAGAAAGAGAAATAATTTTTGGAATACTGGATAGGGTATTTACTGGAAATACTGTCTAGTCATTTATTATTGCTATAGATTTCACAATTGTCTTACAAATTTTGACAGTTAAAAGAGGAAAACCAGGAAGCCAGTTTGCCAGATTTCTCTCTGCTGCTGAAGATTGTGATGAGAGATAAGATCTACCTACCTCCAGGTCATTAAGTTTGAATATAGGTCATACTGGTGGTGACCTATGCCTTGCTGCTGGTGTTTTTCATCAGGCAGCCTGAAAGTGGTTTCTTTCAAAATCAGGAACTATACCTGTGAGTCTATGCTTAAAGCTTAAATGGACATGAGTCCAGCTATCCTTTAATTTTGGAAGCTTGTCCTTCCAAGTTAGGTTTTAAGTTACATTGACATTGTGGACATGGCTTTACACTAATTACTACCTGTGTTGCAATTTCTTTTTTTCTTTCTTTTTTTTTTTTCAAATGAAAAAAGAGGGACAGATAAATAATTTTTTTTCCTCCCTCTGTGTTCTTCTTCACTTTCTTTTCCTTCTGTCCCCCAGTATAGCAGCAAGATCCTCTAAATAGATGATGAGCTCTGTTCAAACATAATGACCACTTACTCTACACCAGAAAATTAATATTCTTACTGATGGTATTACCTCTGGTTTGCTCAGTGGATCTGTTTGTAAAGAAATTGGCTTGGATATTTGAATGTGCTTTCACTCCTATATCTCAGCTAAGGACCATTAACAGAGCAGTAGAAGGAGGTTTGCACTTTGAGTAATCACACAAATGTTAATGTTCTGTTACCTTTACAGAACCCAAGATACAATCCAGTAGGAGCAATGTTGTTTGGACTTCCAGGAAAGTTTAGAAGACATGGGGTTTATGTTGCTTAGCTACTTTCAGTCAATCCTTGTGTAACCTTTGTTGCTTTCTGTCAAATATTTCTATACCTTAGAACTGGAGTACAACTGGAATATGCCTGCCCTTCATAATGGACTATACAAAAAAATCTAGGAATTTAAGTTGGATGCTACTAATATACAAGTTCTATCTGACACATGCAAATGCTAATTCAACAAGCCACATGCCATTCCAAAACAAAAGACTATGATTTTATTCAGAACTCATAAAACCTCATGTCTTAAGGGTGCAGAAAAACAAATACAGATAAATACTAGAAAAAAAAAAAAACCACTTGGCTGTAAACAAATGTCTGATGATGTTTTCTGCAGCCTAACATGAACACTGATGAATCTGGTGCACCTGTGCTGTTGATTAACACTCTTGTGAAGATCGGTGGCCCCAAATAACTTTTTGTAGTGGAGCAAGATTAATTTTTAGCAGACAGTATCAGGTCACATATAGTAAATGTGATGGTGATGAGGCACTGTAAGGAAAGAACAGGAGAACAGGAGAATCATCTTTATCATCACTGTTGACAGCCCTTCTATGTGCATTTTTAACAGATGTGAAGTTATAATCACCATATAGGTGACTGAAGATTTTACCTCAGTAACATTTTCATATTCTGAAATGGTTACAGTGCTTGTTTTAGTGTGCTTGGTTTTGTTTTTTGCTTCATCTTCATTTCATATTCATTAACTCACATTAGCACTGGCCTTTAGCTTGTTCAGGGATGAGTGGTGACTGCTTCAGGAAAATGGCCATTTAAAGGTAGTGTTGGAAGAATTGTTTGATCTTAGATGTGCAACTCTTTGTGAAGAACTCAATTTTGAAATAGAGTTTGCTGAGACAGCAGACAAAGAATTGCTCAAACTTCTTGGAGCCCTGCACGAAAGTCAGCAATGATTTATATGATACTCAACTGTTACAGTTACAGTTACTTAGTATAATATTCAAGACAGCTACCTTATTCTGGACAACTACTTATAGAAAAAGTGTACAAAAAGTACAATGGTTGCCACCTGTGACAATCACAATATTTCTAATTTAGATTGACTGAAAACATGCCTTTCTCTTGACAATCCTAAAATTTAGAATTCTTGTGCTTTATTATTCAAAAAAAGTCTGTTTTTTTGTCTAGAATTTTAGTTATGCAACATGAAGCAGTTATCCTGTATGCCTTTTGTCACTGACAGGATTTTCCTTGTTGTCTTTTAAGGTGTGGCTTTGGAAGCTTAAGATTTTTTTTTTTTCCCCTAACCCCACTTGTCACGGATGGAGTGAGCGTGCACTTCACTCGCAAGAGAGAAGTAGAAATATTGATACAGAATAGGGAGTTAACAAAGTTCAGTGCGACAGCGTTTTAACAAGATTCGATGGCGAGGTACACTTGATGATTTACTGCATAGAGGACAGGGTCAGACAAAACTGTCAGGGAGACCCTGCTGTTGAGTCATGAGGTTTGGAAAAGGACCCCCTTGCTTTCTAAACTCCTTCTCCGAGAGGAGTCTAGGTGCGGCTAGATCCAGTCCTAGTCCCAGACTTGGTCAACGATTTATGTCTAGGGGATTATATGTGCGCAATCAATCCTTTATATCACTTAGCTAAGATTTCAAAGTTTAGCATGCTATCAGTCACCTACCGAGGATCTGTTGCAGCAAGGAATCTCAGCCTCGAGGAGTAACCTTGAGAGGCGTCCCTGCTCAAGGGGAGATCCTGGCGTGCAGCCCGCTGCCGTGCAGGAGAGCTCAAAGGGCCCTGGGTTGTCCGCTATTTAAGGAGTAAGATGATTGACTTATGGTCATATTTGCATATCAGCAAGATGTTTAGATCAGTGCTTCAGGCAGCCCTTGGCTACTTTGTTGCCATTTGTCCTCAAGGTCCAGCATAAGCTGGATGCAGCTATCAGGATGACTCCCACTGATGGTTCCTGCTTGTGCGGGGAGCAGGGGGGGGAGCACACCTCCACACCACTGCAAAACAGCAGAAATAGGGAGCCCAACACCAGCCAGTGGTCTTACATCAGTTAGTGCAACCTGGGGGCGCAGACCCTGGCTTTAATGCTACTTGCAGATGTACTTACAGAAGGCCACACTTTTTTTTTAACAGTTTAAAGCTAGATCAGGTCTGTAAAACAGGGACTGAAGAAGGAATCACTGTAAAATTGTACCAATCTAAGCTTGTGAGGGAGAAACAATACTTCAAGGAAATTCAAGTTCAAGGAAACTAAATCTTCAATAGCAGGCAGTTTACCTCAGCAGTCACCTCTGAAGAAATCCTCAGGGGTATGATGTTTACCTACATGCTCCACAGGGAGAATCCCTTTAATCAGATAATTTATACTTCCACTCTCAGCTCTATGGCTTTCAGATCACTAGCAGTGCAATGTGACTGTGTTCAGAGGACATTCTTGATTGCCAGGTATGTTTTACAGAAAACAGTCACTGAGGTGATGGAGGAATGCAAATTTCATTCTAAAATGCTCTGAAACATAAAAGTCTTAGAAACATTTTTTTTTCTTCCCAGAGGAGATGTCTAATGTCCAGCACACAAGAATTCAAGCACTGCTGCAGGAAATACCAATATAGTAGCCTTTTGGCAAAACAACAGAAGCAGAATACCATTCTATAGTTTACTAAATTCCCAGATGTCACAATGAAACAGTACAGGTCCAGAAAGTATAATTTGCATTTTATTGCAGGCAAATCTTGTATAAAGTGTGACACTTATGAAGAAGTAGCTTTGACACAACATTTTATGGTTCATAAAATCTTACAAACTAAATTACAATGTCAGAAACTACTAATTTTAATATATCAGCCTTTCTGATAAATAACATACAAAGTACCTTTCACAGACTAGCAGCAAAAGTACGAGAGCATTACTTATATAAACAAAGGAACTGACCCAAAACCTACTTAAACCAATGGGTGCCTTTTGATTAACTTTATTGGGGTTTTGATCAGGCCTGTACTGTTAGAGATAGAAATAATTTTTGCTTCAATGTTAGTTCACAAAATTGTGTTGTTAATGTACAGAAACTAGTTTTGCTCCGTGACAAACTGTACTTTACCTCAGACTGTTGATTTCATTCTACATTTTTAATATTTTTTGTTCTAGCAGATGTTTATACAAGGGTCTCTATATAAAACTTCTAACTTTTTCTTTTTGGCTTTTCATATAGGTGAAACCAAATAATAACTTCAAAGCACTTCCTAATGGAAAATAAGAATGATTTGCATCATTGTGGATCTTAGATTTGAGCTACATTCATGTTCTTATTATTAACATTATAAAGGTTATTGGGTCTATAATAGGTCAGAATAAAGCAAAAAAAGATGTTCTCAGTGTTCAAGTTCTGCATTGGAGATTTACGCTTTTATTTGTTCTCTAGCCCTGAGTGCTATAAAGAAGAAACTAGGGTAATATTGAGGACATGGAATCCAGGCCAAAAGTTTGGGTACGTGCTATCATAGTAATACATGTTTTAGTATACCTACTATTTCTCTGTGAGGTCGTACAGACCAAAAGCCTATATGTGCGTCATATATGCGGTTTTCTTGCCAGAAAACGCAATAGATAAAACCCCCAAGCCACGTCTGTTCTGCTTCCCTTTTTGTCTGTAAGTGACCTTGCACCATTCCCTCTCTCTCTGTGTTGACAGTGCTTCAGATTTGCTCTGATTTTAGCTGAGCAAATTTTTGTGGCTTCTGAACTCTTTGTGTGTTGGCTTTATTTTGAAGACAAAGTATTTGAGTTGGGGATTAAGTTTTACTGTGTGTACGTATTTAGTACAGTAGAGTACCTCTAATAGCAAGGTTCTTCCATGCCCTTATTGTATAAAGAAAAATACAAGTGTAAGGAACCAGGATGTGCCAATTACCTAGGTTTCAGTTTTCATCAGAGACTAAATGACTTTCTTGTGCAGTGCACAGTTCTAGAGTTTACCTTATCCCTCCCTTCTTTTGATCACAGCATGACACACTTTTTTACACCATAACTAAGATACTATGCCATATGAAAATATCCAGGCAATCTGGCAAAATAATAATAATAAATTTGTCTTTTAGCTTCAAACTGCACAAATAAACATAGTTGGCATTTTTACCTATATCTATCATACATGTAATGTAGGAGAATATATGTGGAAAACAGAAGATATACAAGTTGGTTTCTCAAGGAAACTTTAAGCAGGAATTTCTAAACCAACTGAGGACAACGCAACTGAGAAATCTCAGTCAAAAACCTGTTAGTCTAAAGAAATCTGTTACTGCTAGAAAGTGGCATCATTGCTTAGATAAAGGTCACGTAGTTTCCTAACTTAAAACCATTTATTTAAATGCTTTGCAGTCTTTGTTGTTCTTGTTCAAACTGAAAAAGACTTAATGATTTCATAGTTTTTGGTTGAAGACAGTGCAGAACAGCTCAATAAAGTGTGTTAATACTTTTAAGAAACAGTACTGCTGTCAATAAAATTTGGATGAACGTGGGTAGGTCATTGATGGGTAGCATAATTCAAAGACTCAACCTCTGTCAGTAAGGAAGAAAGGTGAACATGAATCTATTTTATTTTAAAGAGTAAATCTATCAATATCTTATACAGACTAAAAGTAGTAATAGTACCTATGAGCTGTTCTGTAGTTTTCAAGATTAGAATTGAGCAGCTATAATTGAGCAGAGCCAGGGTGGGAAAAAAATTAAGAAACTTTTGCATAGACTGTAAGGTATTTTGAAGGCTTGTGAAATGCTGTTGGCATTCTAGGTTGTGGTCATAACAAAAACTGAGATCCTACTCAGTCTTAGGAATGCTGAACATCCCATATGTGAAGTACTTTTGCTATTTGCGTGGAGAAGGCATTATGTGGAGGGAAGAGAAGGGAAATTTTCCTTGTACTTGTCTAATTTTCCACTGAATTCCACTTGGGATATCAAATACATTAGGATTTTTGAAGGAGATTATATTATTATTTTATTTTATAATATTAATTTTTAATCTTCTACTTCAGTCCTGAGGTAAAAATGTTAGCATTAGTCCTGAGCTAGCAAACGTTAGATTCTTGTCCTAATAGAAATCACCAAATATTTCAAAGTCAGCTGATGAATCTGAATATATCAACTTGTTGAAATTAGAAAGGCAATAATTTTTCTGTAAAATAAATTATCAGTAGTCCTAGCATTCATCACAGGTATGGAAAAAATACTGAATAATACTGCTGGAGGAAAACATTTCTTCTCCATAGTTTGGTCTTTGCAACAAACTTATAATTCTGTGCCATTCCTTCCTCTCTACTCAAGGACTCAGAAACTTATCACCTCTCTTCACGGAATCTGAGCCCATGGCTCCCACTTTCTAGGGAAAGTGTGCTAAACACATACAACAAGGTATTCTGGATGAGGTATCGTATTCATGCCTGTTGATATTGTCTGTTTGGAATGAATTGTTATTGCATCACAATCTGAAACTGAAATATCTGATCTTCAAACTATTGTCCTAATTCTGAGGCTATGATTGTCTATCCTTCTCTCACCTGAATGGAAGTACTTTAGGTAATATAACATAGCTCCAGCAGAAGCTGATGGAGAGTCCATTCTGAACACCCCAAGTCTGGTAAGATACTCTTGTGGAAATATTACCTCCTAGCCAGGGAAGAAAATTAATTTGAAATATTCTTATTGTTAATAGATGATATTTCATTGTTTTCAGCCAGGAAAACAAACAAACAAACAAACAAATAACTAGATGAGTGAAATTAAATGTGTTTATGATTAATATTATTTTGACTATTTTTGGATGCAGCAGCTAGACCCTCAAAAATCTATTATTTAAATAATTTTGAAAAATAGTAGTTCTTTTTCTCTAGCTCTGTTTACATTTGTATATTTTTCTGTCTTCCAATGCAGGCTCTGTCCCATGCTGCCATTTCTCTCGATAATGTATTTTGCTGTTAAATACATATACTTATTTTAATCCTTTTTTAAGGGTGAATTATAATATTTGTCAGCGGTGTCAGATTTGTAAGAATAGGCATTGACTCCTTCTTCGGTGTGCTGGTTTTGGCTGGGATAAAGTTAATTTTCTTTGTAGTAGTTAGCATGGGGCTATGTTTTGGATTTGTGCTGGAAACAGCATTGATAATAGATGTTTCAGTTGTTGCTAAGTAGTGCTTATGCTAAATCAAGGACTTTTCAGCTTCCCATGCTCTGCCAACCGCACAAGATATTGGGAGGGGGCACAGCTGGGACAGCTGATCCCAGCTGACCAAAGGGCTATTCCATACCACATGACGTCACGCTCAGCATATAAAGCTGGGGAAGAAGAAGGAAGGGGGGACATTTGGAGTGATGACGTTTGTCTTCCCAAGTAACCATTACATGTGATGGAGCCCTGCTTTCCTGGAGATGGCTGAACACCTGCCTGCCGACGGGAAGCAGTGAATGAATTCCTTGCTTTGCTTTGCTTGTGTGCGCGGCTTTTGCTTTACCTATTAAACTGTCTTTAACTCAACCCACAAGTTTTCTCACTTTTACCCTTCCGATTCTCTTCCCCATCCCACCTGGGGCAGATAGTGAGCATTCGGCTGTGTGGTGCTTAGTTGCCGGCTGGAGTTAAACCACGACATTTGGTGTTCCTGAGAAGTACCTAAAACAATTCCCAGTGAGCTCAGAATCTGAAGTGTGACATACTACTTCCTTTTACCTATGATTCATATTCTTTTCTAACCTTGTATTTCACTCTCTGTATGGAAATATTGGTTTATTATATAGTAATGCAGAGAAACATATGCAAATGGTACTAATAAAATAGGATCATGAATAGATCTTTTTCACTGTAGCACCTCTTCATCATAAAATGCCCTCTTGAACTTCATTGTAATAGGAACATAAATCATTTTAGGAGCCAGATAACTTATTCCATTATATGTTGTTTTGAAATAAATGCTGAAATTCTTCAGGTGAAATAACTTTCTAACAGAAAGTGGAAAGTCTCAGACATTTCAGGTGATGACCACTAATACATAAGCCTTAGGAGGCAGTCAGAAAGAAGACATTATCCTTCACCCTTTAGACAAAAGCTTTTCAACAGTATGGTTTTGATTATGTCTCTAAAAACCATTAAATGAAATAAATAAAAAGACTTGTCATCTACCAGTATGCACAGAATTCAATATGCCAAACACAAGACAAACTGAGTTTGACATTAGAAAAAATTGAGCGCGACAGCTGCAGCAGTTACATCTTGTAGAAGGATGTGTGTGCTTGCAAAGACTTTACATCAGGTCCTGGTTGGGAGCTGGCATTTTCAAAGGTCATGAAGCTCCTTAGCACCATTCAATTACTGCACAAAGGGTACCACTGACAGTTTTAACACTGTGGTTAAATTAGCTGAGCACTAGCTGAGACAATCAAACTTTTGACAGGAATGGTTGGATAATATATGTATATCACAAAAAATGTCAAATATCATATCCATGTTACCCTGCCCCCCCATCTTTATTTTTGAAAGACAAGGAAAATATTAGAGAACCATTTAGTTGTCTTGTAGCTTGTGAAGGTATCAACACTCTCAGCCTGACAATTTTTATTGTCACTTTGCACAAATATAGATACTGAACGAGATAGGAAGCAAAATCTTTGATTTTAGCTGCTTTCGATTTTGTTCTTTATTTTAGCTGTTTTCTTCTGAATGATTAAAGTAATCTGAATCAGTAACATACTGATCAAACTGTATTGACATAGTCATACTGCTCAAAACACAAAAAGACTAACGTAGTTCTACTGTTTACAAATGCACCTAGTTTGTTGTGGCTTGTCCTGCAAACAGTTTAGATTAAATCAGAATCATAGAATCATAGAATCATTTAGGCAGGAAAAGACCTTTAAGATCATCGAGTCCAACCATAACCTAGCACTGCCAAGTTCACCACTAAACCATGTCCCTAAGCACCACATCTACACGTCTTTTAAACACCTCCAGGGACAGTGACTCAACCACTTCACTGGGCAGCCTGTTCCAATGCTTGATAACCCTTTCGGTGAAGAAATTTTTCCTAATATCCAACCTAAACCTCCCCTGGTGCAACTTGAGGCCATTTCCTCTTGTTCTGTCACTTGTTACTTGGGAGAAGTGGCCGACACCCACCTTGCTACAACCTCCTTTCAGGTAGTTGTAAAGAGCAATAAGGTCACCCCTCAACCTCCTTTTCTCCAGGCTAAACCACTCCAGTTCCCTTAGCCAGTGCTCATAAGACTTGTTCTCTAGATCCTTCACCAGCTTTGTTGCCCTTCTTTGTATGCAGTCTAGCACCTCAATGTCCTTCTTGTAGTGAGGGGCCCAAAACTGAACACAGTACTCGAGGTACAGCCTCACCAGTGCCAAGTACAAGGGGATGATCACTTCCTTAGTCCTGCTGGCCACGCTATTCCTGATACAAGCCAGGATGCTGTTGGCCTTCTTGGCCACCTGGGCACACTGCTGGCTCATATTCAGCTAGCTATCAACCAACACCCCCAGGTCCTTTTCTGCCAGGCAGCTTTCCAGCCACTCTTCCCCAAGCCTGTAGCGTTGCATGGGGTTCCTGTGACCCAAGTGTAGGACCCAGCACTTAGCCTTGTTGAACCTCATACAATTGGCCTCAGCCCATTGATCAGCCTGTCCAGATCCCTCTGTAGACCCTTCCTACCCTCAAGCAGATCAACACTCTCGCCCATCTTGGTGTCGTCTGCAGACTTACTGAGGGTGCACTCGATCCCTTCATCCAGATCATTGATAAAGATATTAAACCATGACAGGCCCCAACACTAAGCCCTGGGAAACACCACGTGTGACCACCCACCAACTGGATTTAACTCCATCCACCACAACTCTTTGCGCTCAGCCATCCAGCCACTTTTTTAACCAGCGAAGAGTATACCCATCGAAGCAATGAGCAGCCAGTTTCTCCAGGAGGATGCTGTGGGAAGCAGTGTCAAAGGCTTTACTGAAGTCCAGGTAGACAACATCCACAGCCTTTCCATCATCCACTAAGCATGTCTCCTTGTCATAGAAGGAGATCAGATTAGTCAAGCAGGACCTGCCTTTCATAAACCCATTCTGAGTGGGCCTGATCGTCTCGTTGTCCTGTACGTGCTGCGTGATGGCACTCAGGATGATCAGCTCCATAACCTTCCCTGGCACCGAGGTCAGGCTGAGAGGACTGTAGTTCCCTGGATCCTCCTTCCAGCCCTTCTTGTAGATGGGTGTCACATTTGCTACCCTCCAGTCAACTGGGACCTCCCTGGTTAGCCAGGACTGCTGGTAAATGATGGAGGGTGGCGTGGCAAGTTCCTCTGCCAGCTCCCTCAGTACCCTTGGCTGGATCCCATCAGGCCCCATAGACCTGTGTGTGTCCAAGTGGTGTAGCAGGTTACTAACCATTTCCCCCTGGATTATGGGGGCTTCACTCTGCTCCTCATCTCTGTCTTCCAGCTCAGGGATCTGGGTACCCCAAGAACAATTGGTCTTACTATTAAAGACTGAGGCAAAGAAGGCATTAAGGACCTCAGCCTTTTCCTCATCCTTGGTCACTATGTTTCCCCCAGCATCCAATAAAGGATGGAGATTCTCCTTAGCCCTCCATTTGTTGCTAATGTATTTATAGAAACATTTTTCATTCTCCTACCACAGTAGCTGGATTAAGTCCTAGTTGGGCTTTGGCCCTTCTAATTTTCTCCCTGCATAACCTAACAACATCCTTGTAGTTCTGCTGAGTTGCCTGCCCATTCTTCCAAAGGTCATAAACTCTCCTTTTTGTCCTGAGTTCCAGCCAAAGCTCTCTGTTCAGCTAGTCTGGTCTTTTTCCCTGCCGGCTAGTCTTTCAGCACATGGAAATGGCCTGCTCCTGCACCTTTAGGATCTCCTTGAAGTATGTCCAGCCTTCCTGAACTCCTTTGCCCTTCAGGACTGCGTCCCAAGGGACTCTGTCAACCAGTCTCCTAAAAAGGCCAAAGTCTGCCCTTTGGAAGTCCAAGGTAGCAGTTCTGTTGACCCCCCTCTTTACTTCTCCAAGAATCAAAAACTCTATCATTTCGTGATCACTATGCCCAAGACAGCCTCCAACCATCACATCACCCACAAGTCCTTCTCTGTTTGCAAACAACAGGTCCAGTGGGGCACCTTCCCTAGTTGACTCACTCACCAGCTGTGTCAGGAAGTTATCTTCCACACACTCCAGGAACCTCCCAGACTCTTTCCTCTCCGTTGTACTGTATTTCCAGCAGACATCTGGTAAGTTTAAGTCCCCCACGAGAACAAGGGCTAGCGATTGTGAGGCTTCTCCCACCTGCTTGTAGAATATTTCATCTGCCTCTTCATCCTGGTTGGGTGGCCTATAGCAGACTCCCACCATGATATCTGCCTTGTTGGCCTTTCCCCTGATTCTTACTCAACCCTATCGTCACCACCATTAAGCTCTAGGCAATCAAAACACTCCCTAACATACAGACCCACCCCACCACCTCTCCTTCCTTGCCTATCCCTTCTGAAGAGCTTATAGCCATCCATCGCCGCACTCCAGTTGTGCGAGTCATCCCACCATGTTTCTGTGACGGCAACTATATCATAGTTTTCCTGCTCCACAATGGCTTCCAGCTCCTCCTGTTTGTTGCCCATGCTGCATGCATTGGTGTAGATGCACTTCATTTGGGCTACTGATCCCACTACCTTTTGGGGGGAAGAAACCCTACTTCCTACACGACCATTCTCAGGCACTTCCATGGTTTCTAACACATCAATAACCCTTGTGACTTTACTGCTGCATGTATCTCCATCCCCTACCTCCACTGTGACGGCAGACTGAAGGACCTCACTAGCACACTGTCCCTCAAACATTGGCATGATGCTCTCAGGCTTATCTCTAGCAAGCCTGGTTTTATCTCTTTCCCCCTTCAAAACTAGTTTACAGCTCTTTCAATGAGCCCTCCTAACTTTTGTGTGAAGATCCTTTTCCCCCTTTGAGACAGGTGTACCCTGTCTGTCACCAGCAGGCCTGGTGTCATGTTACCTGACCCATGATCAAAAACCCCCAAATTCTGCCAGTGACACCAGGCTCAGAGCCAAGTATTGATCCACTCGCTCTTCTTGTTTCTTCTCTCATCATTCCCTGCAACTGGAAGGATAGAGCAGAACACTGCTTGTGCTCCTGATCCCTTAACCAGTTGTCCCAAGGCCGTGAGGTCTCTCTTGATTGCCCTTGGACTTCTTGTTGCAACTTAATCGCTGCCTACCTGAAAAATCAATAATGGATAATGATCTGAGAGCCCTACCAGGGTAGGAAGTTTTCTCTTTACATCTTTAACCCAGGCCCCGGGGAGGCAGCAGACTTCCCTAAGAAGTGGCTCAGGTCAGCATATTGGGCCTTCTGTTCCCCTCAATAGAGAGTCTCGTATGACAGTGACCCATCTTTTTTTCTTTACAGAAGCAGTTTTGATGCAGGGCATAGGCCGACTTAACCTTGGTGACACCTCCAAGCTAGATGGACCATCATCCTTGTTATTGTTCGGTTCCACTTGCAGAGCCTCATACCTGTTACGCAAGGGCACCTGGGAAGGTGGGGTAGTCACGGAGGAGACGCGCCTGCTGCACCAGGCAGGAACTTGTTGCCATTGCCCCCTATCCCGTAAGTCACTGTGTTCTGCCGGGTGGAGAGAGGGTAGGGAATCCTCCATATCATGTGTCCTGTCTGCCTGTTGGGCCTGTCCCAGGGAAGGTAGGGTGTGATTCCAGTAGTCTATCTCGCTCTCGCTCTCCCTGATACTCCTCAACCTACTCACCTCGTCCCGGAGCTCTGTCACTGAGCTGAGGAGTTCCTCTACCTGGGCGCACCTCCCACAGGTGTGCCCACTATTGCCGTCTGATATTGGCACAAGAGCAGGGCACACCATGCAGCCTGACACCTGGGTGCCAGCATGTTCCCACCAGAGCTCTGTCTGGGAAGCTGCGTCAGTCGTGGTGGATGCAGAGTTTAGAGAGACTGTGGCTTTCTGCCAGGTGGATACCATTGCTCTCTGGTTGAGCTGGCAGAGCTACAGTGCCCTTCCTACATGAGCTTCCTTGCAAACTGCCGTGACAAGTCGTTGCTGACATGCCACTCCCTGTTTGCCTGCCCTGGTCGTAGTGCTCCCCAGGGTCTTCTTTTATATGTGTGGGGTCTTGGCTGCCACTGCTCCTGGCCCTGCCCAGGTCTCGTCAGCTGCTGTTGCACGAGCTGCAGGCTCCTGGCAGGTCTCTTGGCTCCCCCTGAGGTTTCCCCGGTTCAGGAAACCCCCCTGTGCACCACGCTGGAGGACTCTGCTGCGGATTGTGCCAGCACCAGAGCTGCTCACCTCGGCACTTTGGTCTTTAATATTGTTTATATGTGTGTACATTCTTGCACCATGCGCTGAAGTGACATAGGGAGGCCTAGATGAATCTTTTAAAGTAGATGGTAAATATAACACCATAATGCAATTACCACTTCTGGGTATTTACACAACCACACTTGCTTCCTCTCTTCCATACATATCAGTAATTAAGTATGTACATGTGTTTCTAAGATACATGCATGTGGACTTACAAGTCCCTACACAATACAAATTATAATCAACACCTTGAAGGGGAAGATAGCCATTTCTCAGCTCTTCTGCACAATGTACAAGTATAAAGTTAATCCCCTGTCTAGGCAAATTGGCTCCTTATTTCTGATGTTTTCCATTTTTAATATGAAGATTTGTTTTGTATCTGTTTCTTATGTGCACAAAACCCTCTTATTAATTTTAATATAACAGTACAGAATACAAACCCAAATATATGCACAGATTGGGGGTAGGATAGAGCATTTTCATAGGATTTATAGTAATGAACCTAGCCATTACAAATATTTAGCTGGGTGTTTTGAAGTATTTTATATTCGTGAATGCAAGAAAACAGAGAGATAAGATACCATTGGACTGGACTCTCTGAAGTCAAAGCAAATTGAAATTATATTTCAACAGAGCATCCTTGTCCATTATAAATGTCTTTCCTTCCACATATTCTCTTTCTCTCCTGTACTCTCAATAAGTCTTGATGACCCAAAAGCTCTCTTTTGTAGCATTTGTTTCTACTCAGTTACGAATTGTGCCCCTTTTTTTTATATTCCTACCTCCTTTCCACATTTTGTCCTTCCTACCCACATTTTAGATATCTGGAAAACATGAAAAGATGAATATGTGCCTAATCTCACTATTAACAGCTTAGGTTTTGCTGCAGGTAGAAATGTCTCAGCATCATTGATTCTATGATTCTATGATCGTTCATGAACAATGACCTGGGGATGCTGAAGAAGCTTTCATGGAGGCTTGAGACAGAATGTAGTGGCTTAGCTTTTGAGTGAATTCTACTTTTTGTTGTGTTTAAACAGGTTAAGATTCAAGTTTATCAGGTGTCACAGACATCACCTTCGGCTTTTTGGGAGCTCTCTCTTGAATGTGAATCCTTTGATTCTAATGGATCAAGTAATCCTTGTTGATATGAGTTCGTGATCTCTACAGCAATCACAACTGCATAAGGAGTGATGTTTCAGAATATCCTTGCTAAGGATAATATAGGTATGTTTTGCTAAGAAATCAAGACAAAGGTACAAAACCCACATAATACATTTTAAATGTTTAAAAAACTAAACTGTAGAAAAGTATATAAAGATGTGTGAGCTAAAGCTTTGCTTTAAAAATAGAGTAAGACTATTGACATGATTTTCACTAAAACTTTCAAAGCCCTATTTGCCATTCTTTATTCTACAGCTCTCTGTTGTTAGTCAATGAAAGGATGAAATATGAATGATCTTAAGTTTACCTAAAACACAAGTCATTAATAGCACTACAGCCACTTTTTGAGTTATGGGCTGTTCCACTGCTCTTAGTATACAACTTGATAGTGAGGTAAATACATATATCCCTTTTTTAAACATTGTGTCAATTTGGTATCATACTGTGCCAAGGTAACCATATCTCAGCAGTTCCTGATCAGTACAGATATGCATTAATCTCCCAGTAAACAGAACAAACAATTTCTTGTTCAATAGTATTTCTAAGCATAATAAAGAGCTACAGTATTTATGGTAGAGAAAAGATTTGTGAAGCTCCAGTCAGTGGTCATTCAGATAAAGTACTTAGTTTCTTTCTAGGTGTCTTGTAATTATCCTCTGAAGTTCATCACATCCTGAAATAGAATATTCAGAGTTTAAAATCAAATATCTTCAAGAGGTCAGTTTGAATACGGCCTTGGACACTAACTGAGGCTCTATCTTTTTAAAGTCATGGCCAAATGATTAATATACAGTAAGAAAATTATTTTGAAGGAAAGGGTAAGTCTGAGGAAAACAGCCATGTGTCACACTGGTCCCAGAGTGAGGGAGGCAAGTACATTTGTAGCAGAGATGTAAATACCACGTGTTTGGTCCGAGAAAAACAAAATTGTCTAGCTCTTGGAATTTGTGGTGTTCTGATACACCTTTCTGAAATGCATTCTGTTCTGAAAGACAGAAGATATTGCAGTGACAGGCTACACCACAGTAGCAGTCTATGAACAAGAAATGCAGGACATGGAAGGAAATAAACTGTCCAGAAACAACAATGCCAATGCAGCGTGCCAGGAAAAGCTGACTGTAACTATGCTCAAATAGTCAAATTTGCTAGCCTTCTCCACCCATCTATCTAACAAATGGAATTGTAAGATCAATAGTAATGTTGCTGATAAGATCAATTGGCAGTCAGTCACAGTACACTTAGGTTCTTATGCACAAGTAGTCAAAAGATAACACAAATTCATGTTGCATATCTCCTAGCAGTGACCTCAAACCCCAATGTGTGTATATAACTCTGGACAATTTGCTGTTACCAAAGATAAATAGTCTGATAAATAACTCACCTTTTAGGAGCATCCCAGAAGTTCTGAGTTTATACACATATGTCCATTCTCAACTGGATTAGATATGATTTATTTTGAGTACCAGGAAGAATCATAAATCTTAATCATTGAAAAACAAACAAACTTATCTTAAAAATTTTGGATGTCCTGGGCACAGCATTGGGACTCCTGTTCTCTGCACAGGATGGATGAACTATATGTTATGTGAAAAGTGAGGAAGTGCAGTCATTTTCACTGTATGTTCTGTACATGCTCAGGACTGTTATGAAAATATGCTCAGTAGTTGTTTTCCTGGAACTCTGAAAATCCGCTCTGCTAGATATTTGGAAAAATGCCCAGTTACAGCAAAAAATGCAGAAAAAAATCCTGTCCCATAAAACTGTCTTAAGGGATATGGAGTTTAGTGATATACAAGAAATCTCATTTTATGGGAAAAGACCAAGGAGTCTTGAAGGACTTTTCAAGTGGTAGGGGATTGGGGCTGGTTGCTTAAAAGCCACATTATTGGGAGTACATGAAGAATTAAGGATTTTGTACTGGGTTTCAGACACTTGCTTAGTTTCTAAAGGATTTTTTTCTAAAAAAAATCTGGTTTATAGGAGAAAAAACCCACATCTCTTTATTCGGGGACAAAAAAAATCCAGTATTATCAGATTTCAGAGATATTTTGTGAATGTTACCGTAAACCATGTCACCATGTCAGTGATAAAAAAGACATTAGCATTCAGTACATCCACTCTCAGCTCATCACATAGCCTCAGAGAATCAGCTGGCCACAAAGGTACAGATAATAGTGAAGAAAGCAACTATAACCTTGAAATCTCTGAAGAGGCTTGGTTGGTCTAAACAATACGAAACTTGAAAAGGTACGTAGAATTAAACGTTCCCGTCTGTTATGAATAAGGATAAACCAGGTCTCAGTTGAAATAAAGTGACAGATGCTTTAGTTTTTGGTGATTTTTTTCCCCATCATTTGAAATTGTTACTTTGAAAACTTATTCAGTGTCAAAATAGTGGGTGTGTATGATGTTTTTCTCATCATGAGATAACCAGATAAAATAATCTTGATAGAATAAACAGGCACTGCTAAGAGTGTGCCTATTAGTAAAGAGGCATTCTTTGAAATTTGTTAATGAAAATTTTTAAGGAGTGAGTATGAAGGTAACGAATCTGAGAAAATCTCATATCACATTCTGAAGTGCTGGAAATGGTACCCCTCCAGCCTTGGTCCCAGGATGCAGAGAATTATTGCAAAGTGTTCCAGCTACAAGCCCCTGCCACATGTGGTGGTTGGGAAACAAAAAGGTATTAGAGTGCCTCACAGTGGGGTGCCTCCTCCATTGGGATAATGTCTTAGGATTGCATTTGTTGTTTAAATCTTCCAGAGAAAATAATTAAATATTACTTATTACCACTGTTCACAGTACTTTTTCTCCTGCCTTCAAATGAGTAGTCTGAAAAAAAGAACCACAAAACTGCTGCAATCTTCTCCCCCTTCCCCCTCCCTGCCCCCACTCCCGCACTTTGGTAATATATGCAGTCAGTAAAGGGGAAAAAAATCCAGAAATGACTGACATCAAACATAACTCAATGTTCAATCAGTGGCATACCATGCATATTGTGTTAACATAGATTTTAATTACTTTCTCACCAAATGCTATGCCAGATCTTTTCACTGAATAAATGTATGCATGTGATGTGCCATCATTCTATCACTGCCAATTTAATAGGCATCTCTTTTGGAGAGAAGAAGAAAAGTGAACGTATTTAACGCATTTGTTTGAATTTGCACATTCAGTATTGAACAGCTATGTTTGCTAGGGAACACAAAAGTTTTTATTAAAACGTTGTACAGAATTAACATCTAAAATGATGATGAATAGGAAGGAAAAACAAGAACCCTGAACCCTAAGAACCTTTGACAGTACTGGGACATTCAATTCTGTTCACTAGGAACACAGAAGAAAAAAAGAACAACACAGATGGGATGAGCTTTTTGGTTCTCTACCTATCCTTTTCTTAAAAAAAAAACCAAACCCAAACCAAACATTTTGTCTCAAGTCAGTACTCAATTTTTGGTGTACACTGCTGCATATCCATTTTGCCTGGAATCCCTCCTCAGCTGAGTATGCTATTTTCATTGTATGTTCTTGTGAAATAATGGTCAGAAACCTGTGAAGATAAAATAATATTCTAATGCTTGTTTGTGTGATCTTAGAGCTGACACAGCGTTGGTGTGTACTACTGCACGTAAAAATATGTTGTGTTTACAGCCATGTAGATTGAGCTGTATGAGAAATGTGACACTGCAGCATGAGAGGGCAGTAAGGGAGTGAAATGAACAGCAGAAACAGACAAAATGCTGAGTATAACATGTTAAGCCATGTTGTTTGACATGCTATAGGCTAGCAAAGAACAAAATCAAGCGAGCCTGGAGACAAAGCAGCAGCAAGCTGTAAAACAATTTCACTTTGACAGTTTCTGAACAGCTACAAACCCACTCTCAGCTCTGGTGCCTCTAACTAGCATTATGGGATGGATATCAGTTTTCTATGAGTTTGTGAGCTGAAGGGAAAAATTTGTGCAGGAAGGGAGTGCCCCTACTGAAAAGGATACATAAGTAAATTAGCTTCATACTGGAAATAGGTTTTATTTAACATGAAACAAGGCTTGTGCATTTTATTTCAGGCACTTCCAGTAGAAGGAAGGACAGTGGAAATGAATAGTGTGAACTTTGTTTGCGCTAGACCAATTTCTGGCTTTTGTCTATTAGTCTAGTAGTTTGGTAACTCACTCAGGTCGTGGAAGACATCTTTTAAATCCATTCTCTGTCTGAATTCCACAAAGGCTTAAAATCAAATGCATTAGGATATTTGGGAACAGGGATGCTCTCCCTTTATTTTGTTGAAATTGTACATTTGATGGAACATTTATCTATCACTTTAAATCAGGACATGCAATTCAGATGTCCAGTTAGGTAAATGGCTTATTCATTAGATTGCAGAGTTTGATGTCTGATGAAAATATTAGAGTATTCTGTGAAAAGTGCAGTTGCATCTAAGAAAAGGGAATGGTAGTGTCCCATACACCAAACCTCGATTTAGAAATATGACATTACTTTGGGAAGGTGCTGTTTAGATTCATCTCTCAGAAATCTCCAATAATTGAGTGAACTAGCTGTATAATGTTCACAACTGCTTATTTTAGAAAGTATTTTATTTCCTAAAAAGAATTCACATTTTTCTCGCCTAGACTGTAGTCTGTACCTCCAACTAGTTCTTAAAGAAAGGTGCTACTCTAGAGTTCAATCATCTTAAGGCTGAACTACAGGAAATAGGTGAGATTGCTGACTTTTAAAAAATACACCTTTGCATGAGTTTTTTAAGAAATCTAAATGTTTTGTTTGAGCCTCTTTTTTTTTAATATATAAGGAAAAACTTTGTGAAAAATATCTGCTGTTTTGTCTTTCTTTTCAAAGACAAGATCAGGATACATTATGGGGGAAAAAATGTGATTAAGAATGGAGTTTTATGAACTATGAAGTCAGGAGAGACCCTAGTTCACTTCCTACAAGGGACCACAAGGTATTTCTAAGTAGTATTTCTGAATGTCATTGTTTCATGATGTTATTCCTTTTCATAGAAAAGTAAAAATTTTCAAGTAGGAAACCTTGGGAAATCTTAAAAGGGAAACTATACATTTTCCAGTTAAGTATTGCAAAGGTAGCTTTAGCGTACTCAGGGTTTTGAGCCTTCATAGTTTCAGGCAATGTAGTACATGAAGAGCTTCCACGGTTTCTTTGCATTCCTGGTATTAATTGCCCTGAAAAGTGAGGATATTGGCAAAAAGCTCCCCTTCATGAGTTTCTTCTCTAAGCCCACAGCATTTTGAGTATTTGACCTGTAAGTATTTACTCAGTATAAGGATTGCTAAATATATATTTTTTTCAGAAGAGAGCATTCTATATTGAAAGAAGGCCACAAGAAATGAAAAAAGAAAATGTCATCAGCAATGAGCCAGCATAAGAGCAACAGATAAACAGACATTAGCCACACTAGAAAAACACATTCCAACCATGAATGAAAGCACAAACATAAATTAAAAAAAAATTCATATGCAATTATAAACCAATATCTTGAAGATCTATATTTCAGAAAGCAGAAAGATGCTTTAAATGCAAAAAAATTACCCAGCCTCATTAACCAGACATGCATTTATATGAAAAAGACTGAAACCAAAGCAGAAATGAAAAGGAAGAGCAAAATCAGGCAAAAGCTTTTAGATATTATTAACACTGACTTTGACTAGAGGATTTTTTTTTTTTAATTTGCTCACTCAGAATAGATCTCTATTACTTGGGATAACTGGTAGAGTGCTTTTTATTTTCTCTGTTATTTTTAGCATAAGCCATTTCCAAACTGATTAACTTTATTTCTCATTAGTCTGTAATTATTTTTTATCATATTCTGCTTCTTTTTTAAGTGAACTATATTGTTCTGTTTATATTCTTTAAGGAAAAACCTGACACAAGTTGAAGTGGTGTAATTAGATACCTGTGAGCCATATGTGAGTAAAGAAGAAAAAAAAATGTTTTACTCCACAATTTTGTCTGTTATTTATATAAGTGCAATGAAAGGATCAAATTAGTAACTGGATAAAATTAGTTCTTAGAGCCTGTCTTCATTTATCCAAGAAGCACTTAGTACCCACTGAATAAAGCTAAAAAGAAAAAGCCATGAAAATTCCCAGATAAATATAAAAATGACCATGTACACTTAACAGCGATAATTTTAAAAAGTCATGAAATAAACTTGTGATTCAGCTTAGAAGTTAGACTACAACACTTAAAATCTATGTCCTGAGTGATTCAGTGTAAACACATATGAATTAAATTGAGACTGAAAACACCTTTATCCTTTTTGCTCTCTAATTTATCTTGATGCTCAGCTATCAACTCAGATTTTTGGTCTTTATTCACCTTTTTTGTGGTTTTTGATTTGTTTTGGTATTTGGGGTTTTTGTTGTTGTTGTTGTTTTTTTTTCAATAAGGAGGCCTTTAAGATTTCTAAACTCCTGGTAAGTGATAAAATAATATTTATATGCAAATGAATACTACATGTAAAAACTTAGGAAGAATTGTGAAGCCTGAGTAATTTTTCTCTTTGTACTTTGTATCAGTAAATGCCACCGGAAATTTTGAAACTGCAGAACCAAGCAGTGTAACATCCAGGATTAAGCTTCAACTATATCTAGAGCAAAAATGTGACTTTGAACATCGTTTCTTTTGATGCAGTTTGGTAGGTGAGGGACAACAATCTGCACAGCCTACCCAACTTTTAAAGTTAGAATGAGGAAGACTCATCATTTCCTCTACTGATCAAGAGGAAGGAGAAGGGTAAACTACCAGACTGCATTTTTGTTCCTTAATATTATTTTATTACTGCTTTATTTGATTGCTTTGTTCAATACAATAGTATTCAATATTCCCCCCATACAACTGTCAACCCACACAACTGGCTGCAAAATTTGGTCTCATAAGGGTCCCTTAGCTGTTTCTTTCATGTTGGGGGGTCTTGGGAATTTTGTCTTCTATGATATTGATTGCAAGCCTTCCTGAACCTTTATATTCTTCCGTAGATTTTGATGCTTTAGTCTACCTCTTTTTTCCTCCACTCAAGTTTGTTATCTATATTGGACTTTAACATTAGTTTTAAATCTATTTAGAATCTTTGCAGCAAATAAATTAGTTGAGTAGTAAATAAGCTAGTGTTGTCATCTCTGGAAATCTTTTAAGATTTGAAGCATGTCCACCATTTGCTTTTCATAAAAGGCAATCTCAGTTGTTCAAAAACAAGACTACAGATACATTGATTTTCTCTGAGATATTGTCAGGGCTGATGATAAATGTCTGTGCTACTTTCAGTAGTCCTAGTGAAAGAAAAGACTCTAGATTCTTGTTTGCTTCAGGAACAAAATCAGCATTCTTGCTGATATTTAGGGTTTTTTTCAACATGAATTTAATGTTGGTGAAAAGTTCTTGATTGACAGTTCCAAAGAATGAAGTCCTCCAGTTATTCTAATAATGCAGTTATTCTAATAATGGCAATAATGCCATTAATACTATTGTAAGCTTAGCTGTGTATCAGCCAGTTTATGCATTCAGTTGCTTTAGTTGTAGTATAACTTTATAAGAAGCAAACAGTCAACTGATAAGAGGAGGATATTATCCCTCCCATTTGCTGATGAAGAACTGTTGAACAGACAGAATGAAACTGCTTCCTTGGTTTCACAAAAGAAATCTGTGGAAAACCCAGGGATTGAACCTGTATCTTGATTTGGAATCCAATTGGGATTGATCCAGGTGACAAAATCTTCCTGATATCCTGAGGCATTATTTAGGCAGGTGAGCACATATTGTTCCTACACTGCCAGTGCTGGGTTAACTTATGGAGAGGTAACTTGCTGCATTGATGCAAAGTACAGTTCCTGCAACCAAAGGTAAAGGATCATCTTCATAGAATCAGTGGTAAAAAGTAAGAATGGATGTTGATCAAAGTCCATTAATGATTACTGAAGCAAATATTCACCAATGAAAAAACAATAATCAAAAGACTGTATAATCAGGACTTTATGATTTTCTGAGAGGATGTTCAGAGCTCCTATAGGAAGAAGACAAATCACAGCAATGCTCACTGGTCAGATTCATGATTGCATGGCAATGAACCTCTTGATTTTGTGGTTGAGGTACAGGTGGTGTTTTCAAAGACTAAGTAAAGCAGCTAGGCACATATTCTCCCTGACTTACCTTTGGAATGGACTAAGTCTTGTAGACCTTTTGAAAAAAACATAGCCACTGATTTCTTTTTTCAGCATCATACCTTTGAATCTGTCCTTTTATAGTAATCTTTTATTCTAATTATGTAATCTTAAAAACAGTAACTATATCATACAAATTAAACTTATCATGATCTTTTCTGTATTACAAAGCAAGCCAACCCACTCCCTCAGCACTATTTTGTCTTCCCCTACTTTTGATGTTCCTGATCTAAACTTTTGCACCAGGGACTGTCATAATTGTCTGTTGTATGATACTGAATCGGTTGTCACACTTCAACAAATAAGAAATCCAGCAACCCTAAGCTCATGCAAATTATTATTATAGCATAATTCATCAAATTGTTTGACAAACATTATTCAGCCATGCCTTATGATAAGCAACATTCATTGCTTGAGTAGTAATTATGTCAAAGGTATAAGAAGCTGAGTTTCCCATAGCAACATGGGAACAATTATACAGGTGTCATATAATGAAGCATCTGTTTTGGAGTTTAGGACTTTTTTAGAATCAGGAGCAAAGAAAAAGTTTCCCAATGATGGGTAAAAGAAGATGCATCTTGCTACTAATTTGGCAGAAATGGAAAGGTTAGGCTTTTAATTGGTTCAAAGAACAAATTGGACTAATACAGTAAGAATAAAAGAACAGATCCTCAGGGTGCTGTCGCAAAGAGCAATGCAGTCTCTAATTTTATAGTAAGCAAAAGTAATCAAAAGACATTTAAACAGGAATAAACTTAGCTGTGAGCAATCTGTTTCCACTCAGTGTGCTTACACCTTAAACCTCAGTCTGCTGAAACTGGTTTCATGTGATAAGTATTTTAGAGCAAATACACAGCAGGTGCTTACCATTGAAGTTTGAAGTTGACTTTTAAGCTTTCTCCCAAAGGAGCAGCATATTGTGGTTCTGCTCTCTGTAGGTTCATGGGAGGTAAGAAAGCAAGCAAGCACAAGAAATTTGCTTTGTTTTCAGTTGTCCTGCACAAGGGCTAACCTTGGATGTGCTAACCTTTTCAAGTACTGTTTGTGCAAGTTCCATTTGAGGTGAGTGTTACCTAGGAGGAGGCAGAAGCTGTGGCCTTTGCTGCTTGGGTACAGGCTCAGCTGAGTGAAACAACAACCTGTAGAGAAGGGCTCCTCTCCAGGAGCTTGGATGCCAGGGTAGCTTCTTGCTAACTTTTTTTTTTCCCCTCAGCTCACTTTCAAACTTCTCCTTTGCTCTACTCTTTAGGTTGTCCTGTTCTAGAACAAAGTGCTCCAAAATCAGAGTGGAGATACCTTTATGTGCCTTGTTATGCTGTATGTTACCTAAAATCAGTTATGCCAGCCCAACAGATATATCAGATTCTCAGCCGTTTCCAGGGTAGGTGTCAGTGATACCGTTTTCAAAATCTAAAAGCATTCTTAATCTTTAAGACTTAAATCTTTAACACACAAAAGCATTCATATAAAATAGATTGGAAAATACTGAAATTTTCAATCAAGCTTTTTCTTTCAGAAGAAATTTGGATTTTCTACTAAATTGGTTTTGGTGGGAAGTGTTTACTTTGTTGGAAAGCTCTTGAAGTGTTTGCAAAAATAATTTTCTAAGTGAGGAAGAGATTTTTAGTCTTCAGGTACATTCACTCTCTGTCACATTGACGTACAGAAGAGCTAAACAAAGTAATATCTTTGTGTATGTGTCTTAATGCAGAGGGATTATTGGTGAAATTTTTAGCAGTTATGAGGCTGCAAATTATAGGTAAAAGTGTAAATTTTATTTGGCATTCAGTGAAGAGACAGGTTAGCATTCAGAATGTCATGGAGAGGATGCTGAAATCATCCTGGGTCACATAGGAAGATAAGTGAGATGCTGCGTTTTGAACCACTTGCAACTTTTGCAGTCCTGTTCTCAGTCTTGAAAACAGTGTTGTGACAGCCATATCTGGTGTCTCCTGACCACATGTAGGTGGAAGATCTGTTGCTGATTGCATGCAGTATTGCAATGCAAAATTAAAAAAAAAAAAAAAAATCTAGGATTATGAGTTCTGATTAACAAAAGGCAACCTCACTTAACTGATGCCATTTTCTAGTTATTTTTATTCCTCCATACTACCAGAAAGAAATTTTTACCATCTTTTTTTCAGAGTCATTTAGCAGGCTTTTAGGGCCTTATGTATACAGAGCAGTTCATGTTGTATTTGTGGGTGTTGGTGACTGATACCCAGATATAAAATTGGTTGCCTTTGGTCTGCTCTTGGTGTCTTTAAGAACTGCAGACTTCCCAGTCTTCCCCATATGTTCCCTTTATATATTGAAGACTAAGGGAAAGAAGGCAGGTGTATGAGAGAAACTGGGCGTATGGTAACGTAGAAGTTTGTTCTTTGGTTTATTTAATATGTTTATGGATTCTTCCGTAAAAGTTGTGGAATCATGTGGATAAAACACCTCTTCAGAAAGTTTTTGTTGTAAAGCTAATGATTGCATGTGTGAAGTTTCACTTCTCATTTGTCATTCTGTGGGCTTTGCTTTAAGATTCCACCTACTTGCTTGTCTTGCTATTTGGTAAGGCAGACAACTAGTTTGCTAGAGATGCAGGAGGGTGCTGACCAGCGGCTATGAAGACTTGAATCCTCTCTTAATCTGACCCGCTGGTATGGCAAAGTTGTGTAGAGTTTCTGTACCCTAGTACCCCAGCTGTAAAACAAAAACAATATCACTGCTTTAGTTTAGAGTGGTGTTGTGAAGACAAATGTGATAAAATCTGTGAGGTATTTAGTTATTATAGTAATGAAGGTTCAGAAACATATGGAAAACTAAAACAAATAGATTTCTCCCCTTTCAATGGCATTTCTTTTTTCTTTTGTGATTTTTGTTTTTTAATTTGAAGATAATTGAGATGAAAGTATATCATTATTCTCTCTGTCTGAAAAAGTTAGCAATATTCACAGACAGGTGTTTCGGCGTATATACAGGCAGATAAAAAAGGAGGATCACCAAAGATTAACATCAGGCAATATGAACGTAAAATAAAGCAATGCCACATGACTTGTGGGACACATACAGAGATACTTTAATGACATGATGTTACTTGCCAATAAAGCCATTAACCCCATGACAGTACTACAAGTCCTTTTATATTAGGAGAAGTAATTTTAAACCTCAGTGATTCCTTAAGGAACTGACTATACAAATAACAGTCCAAACTTACTTCATTAGAGTCCATTCTATTCAGCATAGTTTGTTTATATCAAAGTTTTATTATTGATTGCAAAGATATATAACATACTTCAGTTAATGTCTTCCTGTAGCAAAACAGGTATAGTATAACATGCCTTATAAGGTATTTATCTCCAGGAGGTGCCTAGTCCATCTTACTTATGTGATAAAGAATTAACGATGTAACATAAAGCACATAACTGCCTTACCCTAGATAAAGTATATGTTCATACTTTGTCATGCAGTTATGGGAAATTATGCTTTGGCGATTGTTAAATAAAAATTAAAACATCTTACCTTACATTGGGATGAATGAGGAGAAAGAAATGCAAGAGTAGCTCAAGGGCACTAGTGCAGGGAAGAGTGGAAGGTGAAGGAAAAGGTTTGGCAAATATGATTTTGCTTTTGCTTTTACCAAACCTAACCCAGCAATACAATGAGATTGAAAATGTGCCTCTAGAGCAGAGAGAAATAATTTGGGGAAAGTTTGGCCCTAACAGCTTCTTTCTGGGTGAAAAAAAAACTGAATCAATTTGTGTTGTAAAAAGAAATACTATCCCTCAAAAGCAAGAATGCAGAGATGAAACAGAACACCGATCTTGCTTGACTTTTTCTTTGTTGTACCAGTTTTGTGAAGGCCTTTGGACAAGTGTGGTCTAGGTCATATCCCTAGATCCCAGTCTGTATTATCTCTTTAATGAGAAACATTACGATCATGCAGGAATATCAGTCAAGGAAAGTTTATTTTGTTATGTGATCCAGGAAGAGAACTTGTTGATAATTCAGCTGTCTGGAAGACTGGTTTAAAAAAGGCTTTTTTTCTGGCTGTCTTGAGATGGCATGTAGGTTTTCTCGCATTCATTTAGGTGACCTGAATCTGCATGCATCATGCTCATCATGGCTTAACATATTTGACTTAGAAACATGACATATAATTAATGTCTAATTATTCCATGATGGTGAAGTGGCTGGAAACTTTGAACGAACAGAATTGTGTTCTGTAGCATCTTTGGGAAGACTGCCTTTCCATGATGAGAGCTATTCACAGTTAAAGTTGAAATTAATAATATATATTACATTTTACTATTAGGTATATTTTGAACAGTGAAGGAAGAACTTTTTTCACTGAATCTTTTGATCAAGTGCAATTATTAGAGGCATCAGAATCAATTCAGAACTTCCCAATGTGCATGGGAAATTGCCTTAGGATGAAGTAAAATAATTTTTAGAATCTTTTTCATTGGTAATTGTTCCTCAGATTGAATTCTCTCTGCATGTTGATATAGAACAAGCCCCTGGTTCCCCTAAGGGGACACTTATGCACTACTAGCTCACCCAGTTTCATCTGCCCTGTGGTTACATCCCTTTGCTTGCACTGGGTCAATTCACCTCACTTTGCAGAGAAAATGTGATGTTATGTGTTTGGGGGGGTCACAGCCAGCTTCAAGCATTCCCTGCACTATCTCCATAGCTGGAATGGCCCACCACCTGCCTGGCCATCTACCCAGGGGCAAAGGGGATGACAGCCAAGGCAAGTACAGAGCAACAATAGATGCACGGGTTGGGTTGGGTTAGTATAGTTTGGTTGGGGGGCAGTTGTGGTGTTTTGTGTGTGTAAAACTGCACCATTACTTTTTTTTTTTCTTTTTATTCACTCATTAAACTTGAGTGCCATCAGAGGAAAGTGCAAATTTCTTTGAGTCAGATATTGGGAACCCTCATTTTCCTCTTGCATCTGATTTCTGAACTATTTGCTTTGAGGCAAGGTAGTGCTCTATATTTATGTTTCTTGATTCTTGTCAATGCTACTAGCACATAAATCTATCCATCAGCTTTTTTGATGTACTGAGCTGTTTTAAGTAAAATGGTATTCCAGATGTTATAGAAATACATTAAATTTCACAAATTATTAAAGGAGATGTATCATCAGATTTATACTATGCAATTCTCTAATCTAGAGCATATTTTGAATAATACAATATATGTAAATTAATATAGAATGTCTCTTTTCCTTTATGAGATGTTAGCAACTTGATGTGATGCATATTATCTATACAGGAGAACTATGTTCAGGATCCCATTACGTGACAAAATATTTTGTCCTTCTGTCTTTATCAAGAAACCAGTAGTCAGCAAAAACTGGTAAGCTATGCTTCAAAATGTCAAATTAATTTGTGGAAAGGGCAATTTGACTGTGTTACAGGCTGTCACTTTGGAAACTGAATCTCTACCTTGCCTGTTTTACTTGATAAAATTTACTTCTTCAGGCTTTTTCCTAAAAGGTCTTTTAGATTTTGTGCTACATACCTTCCAGGGTATTCATATGTGCCTCTCTTGAATTTGTTGGTTTATTTGCTAAGGGAACCTTTTAAATAGATGATGTATTTTTTGTTACTATTCAAACTTCAGAAAAGTGCTTAGGGATATTTGTGCAATGTTAGTGAACATTTATGAGGAATTGCTTTAACATGCTACAGCACTGTTGAGATTCAAAAATAGTTTTCATCAGGATGAAATCAATGATGCTCAGTCAAGAAAATCCAGATAAAGTTAATGAAATATGCCTCATGCATTCCTACATGAAGCTTCTTTCTTCAGTAGGTCTTGATACTTTTGTTTTGAAGTGTCCTTTAACCAGTTCCTTTGAGGATCATAGTGGCCCTAGAAAAAGAAGTAATACATTTCACTGAGTAGCACGAACATGATAAACTCTTGTCTAGTGAGCCAAATACTTCTAGGTAGTAACTCCAAAATAGCTGAGGGTTGCATGTTAAGGGCAGGTGTTGCAAGCATCCTGGGAAGTACTCTTAAAGAGTTTTCATAAGCAGTTGGCTGCTTTTGGAGTTGGGTGAAAACATTCTTAGTTGTCTTGTTGCTGACAGCTTTCCACATGTAAAAAAGAGTTAAGAAGTCCCTTTTGAAGAAAATTTTGGCATTTTTTTTGTTTTACCATAGTAGAATAGGGGTGAGAAGGCCAAGGAGAAGCATGTCTGTCATGGAAATGTTTAGTTCCTCTCCTCTTGTTCTGATATCGATCTCTTAAGACAGCTATTGCCTCCTGTCTTGCTGTTATCAAAGGTTGTAATGCTTGGACTATTCTGTCTGACAACTGTACTGAAAAACAGAGAGAATTCTCAATTCTGCAATTTAGTTACTTCTACCAGGTTGATACTGCTTCTATGATTCTGCATTTAGTAAAGAGCTGTTAAATATTGTTTTTTCAGCACTGTTGTCCCAAGGCCAGTTTTGTTCTTGGTTCTATAGAAAATCTTAATGCGTTGCACTTTATTTATAAGATATCTCGAAAATAATAAGTAATCTGAAGTTTTGCATGAATCAATATACTTCACTAGCTGAACATAGCTTGTGACCTAGTGAATTTCTTTTTTTCATTTATTTTGATATCATGACAGAATAACATTGATATATTTTGGTCTAAACTTGTGCTGGCATAGAGATGATGTCAAGAAGTATGTTAAAGTTCATGCTTATTATGATAATACTAAATAGATGTTGTAATAACAGCAAAAAAGATGTTTACATAATCTGAAAAGCTTATTTTTTCAAGAAACTAGTACACCAGCTTTTACATACTGGTTTTACTAGGGGTGTTAAGCCATTACTGTATTTTTCTGGCAGCTTGTAACTGTGGAAGGCCTTTATCCTGGGGGGAACAGCCAATTGTATATGACTGATGAAAAATCCAAAGTGATAGTCTATAACAAATTGCATTATGGTCTTTTTCATTTTACAAGTAAATAGATTTTATAAGAAAGTATAATTTTTGCTTTGCATGCAAAACAACCTCATTGTAAATGTTTAATTTTAATTCAGTCATAAAAGCTTGAACGCCAGCTCAATGACTATGTAAATTTCTTAGAGTCAGAAGTTGGAAGCACTAATTACTGGCCTTTGTGCTTACAACTGACATCAGAATTGTTCAATTCATTATGATGTTTTCACAATAAATCCCCATTAACAAAGATATTACCAAGAGGCTTGTCATTCAAAATGGCATCGGGCATTTTGTCTCGATTAAGATGAGGAGTGAAGAAAGCTGACCCAGCGATGAATCTCTGACACCCTCTGTGTTTAGAGGTCCTGATGATTAAATCCTTCTGTAAAAGCATTTGTAGTGTAAGAGCGTGATTCTGTAAGATTTCAAATATCTTAATTCCCCTTGGTTTCCACAGAGTTCTAATTTTACAGTAGTGACTCCCCATAAAAAGGAGGTGATGGATCAAATTGCTTTGCTGCTCACCATATGTCCAGTCTCACAGAATGAATCTTGCATGCTGTTGAAAAATCAATGCCTTTTGTTAACTGTGAAGTATATGGCACCTTTTCCTCCATCTTTTGCAATGTCAGAGTTCCATTACCAGAGAGCGACCACGGTATCTGTGACTTTCTGATAATAACATCCTAAATAAGATGTGAATTAATAACATCCTAAATAAGATGTGAATCTGTGAAATGGTAGCAATGCTTGTGATTTAGTTGATTTCCACCACCCTCCACCCCCTAAATTCTAAATGGCTGATGAACAGTAATACATTACATCTTTCAGGCTCTTTCCTTATCCTGGCCCCTGACTTCAATGAAAATACCATGAACATCTTTGACGTTACTTACTTCTGTATACTTGGGAGAAAACAAATCTGACAAATGGAAAAGTCCCTATAAAAATAAAAAATCAAAATGGATAAGACAAAATATCTAGATTAGTAATTTTTAATTACTATTTCTGTTGCACTAAATTTGAAGAGTAGTCTACATACCTAGTGACTTCCAAGTAAGCAGGGTATGATAAAATCTCAAGGTAAATTTAAAGAAAACATTTTAAATATTGGCTTTTGAGAGGTTTTTTACTTATTTTGAGGTTTTATGATAGATTATAATCATGTTTTGAAGCTTTTCTCTGCAAACATAAGGACTAGAAACTTATTTTTGTTTTAAATGAGACTCTCATGTATACACTTTGTTTCAGTGAGCGGAGTTTTTAGGAAGAACACCAAATATTTTGAGACTTACAGTATGATTATCAGAATTGTTGATATTGTAATCAGGTCCAAATGTAGCCCTCAGCTGCTACCAAATATGCAGCAAGTATACAACATACATTAAGTTGGTGATGGCAATTTCACAATGCACTTCAGTGCTGAAGAATGAGAGGTGTTTTCTGCAAGTGAAAGTAACATTATTTGAAAAGCTACTTGTTACTCCATAGAGGGTTTTCCTCCCTAGTCCCTTTCCACTCTCCCCACTTGAGACCTGTGATAGATTTAAAGCAGCAGCATATATATTCTTCTTACTTGCAATTTAAAAGTCTATACAAGAATTTAGAAGAGGAAAAAAAAAAGGTAGTGATGGTGTTGTGAGACAGAGCAGAAGGTAGAATAATAAATTGTGTTATGGGAATCAATGTCATTGTCTTATGATAGTAAGAGACGTCACTTTCCTCTTTCTTTTTTTTAATTAACTTTAGCACATTTCAAATGCCCTGAAACTTCTGTTTGAGTTAACTTTTTGACTCTGTGCCAAACATTTGCCTTTTAACTCTAACATTATCAGCTTTCTAGTTAAATATGATCATAAACAGAAATATCACCATCTGTGGCAATGTCATTCATGATAAAGATATTGTCAGAAAGGATGTGGAAAGATTCGCTCATTCTCTTGTAATAATCCAATAGTATGGGGGCTAAGTCATGCACCGGGGTGGAAGAAAACAGTTCTGCCAGATTCAAAGTTTTAATCTTGATTTGCCACTTTCATAATGTATTTCAGGACTTTTGGGGTGGAAATCACATGTTTTCTCTCTCTTCTTTTTTTTTTTTTTCTTTTCATCCTCCATTTCCTCTGATTCCTCCCCCCCCCCCCAAAAAAAACCAACCCCAAAAACCTAAATGCCCAAAACCACAGCTCCAAAACAGCCCTGAAAGTGTAAGTGTTTAGTGTGGGGTTTTTGGTGGTGTTTTTCCCCTGTCTGTTTTGAAAGGAGAAAAAAAGAAAGAAAGACAAAAGAAAAAAGATGTCAAGTTGTGGATAACTTTTTCAGAATCAAATTTTTGTTTTCCAGTTAGTCATATTCCCTTGTCCTTCATATAACTTACAGGAATAAATAGTTCTCACAAGATACTTTTCATTCTGTCATGATTTAACCCCAGATGGCAACTGAGCACCACACAGCCGCTTGCTCACTCCCCCCCCCGGGTGGGATGAGGAAGAGAATCAGCAGGGTAAAAGTGAGAAAACTCGTGGGTTGAGATAAAGACAGTTTAATAGGTAAAGCAAAAGCTGTGAATGCAAGCAAAGCAAAGCAAGGAATTCATTCATTGCTTTCCATCGGCAGGTAGGTGTTCGGCTATCTCCATGAAAGCAGGGCTCCATCACGCGTAACAGTTACTTGGGAAGACAAACACCATCACTCCGAACGTCCCCCCCTTCCTTCTTCTTCCCCCAGCTTTATATGCTGAGCATGACGTCATATGGTATGGAATAGCCCTTTGGTCAGTTGGGGCCAGCTGTCCCAGCTGTGTCCCCTCCCAGCTTCTTGTGCACCCCCAGCCTTCTCACTGGTGGGGTGGTGTGAGAAGCAGAAAAGGCCATGACTGTGCAAGCACTGCTCAGCAGTAACAAAAACATCCCAGTATTATCAACACTGTTTCCAGCACAAATCCAAATCGTAGCCCCATACCAGCTGCTATGAAGAAAGTTAACTCTACCCCAGCCAAAACCAGCACACATTCAACACAGAGAATTGAACCGTTTTATTTATTTATTTGTGATCCTGTTCACCCACTTCAATCAGATAGATATGCAGCCATTCTGTAACCAAAACCACAGTTTATGCACCGTTGACAATTTATATCTGAATTTGTGGACACGATTTTTATCGTTTGAGGTCACACTTGATGGTCCTCCGATTTCCTCTCTGAACTTGCTTCTGGGGTTGTGTTGCCTGTGGCTCTCGGTGGGTACGGTGTGTCAGCCTGCAACACATTTGTTATTCCACTTTTTGTGCACTGGATTCATATTCAGACCTTGTGAAACAAGTTGAAGGATGACAGTTCATCATCAAGGAGCAACTGCAAAAGTATTCAGTTCAAAGGATACTGTTAAACACAACTGCAGTTCCTTTTCAGTCTTGTTAAAGCTGCTCTCTTTTTATTCTAGTTCAAGCTATGTCATACGAAGGATTACCAGCTGTGCAGTATTGATTTGAAGTGTAATAATGTGCTTGAAGATTCACTTCTAAAACTAAGATGAAAGCTGAATATTTTTCCCAGTGTCAATGGCAGCAGTTATTGTGGTTGTCCAGAGGCTAAGGGTGAAAGGTTCAATTCTCTTTTTTCTTCCAAATCTCTATCAAAACTTTTACATCAGCTGTGCAGAATCATTATGTCCTTTCTTCCTTCCCTTCAGAAATGCTGTGCAATTACTGCATGCTCTTGTGTGTACACAGTCTATGACATACCTCAGGAGAGCAGCTAGTTTATAGATTAGGATTAAATGTAACATTAATTTAACAGTAAAGTCATTAGCTGTAGGTGAGTTACACCATGAGTTCTGTCTACACAGTGAAACGTTGCTTGGATAGGTCATTGCAATGCAGTGTATGTACCTCTCTGCTCTGCCCTTATCCTCACTGTTTCAGGTATCACCATTCCAGAAAGAGTGGCTAAGTATATTTTAGTTGGTAGTTTTAAAAACATACTGTTGTTGTACATAAGCGAATGTTTGCTTACAAATTGGCAATTCTATAATGTCTCTGGGCTGGGACTCCTGCAGTACTGCCAAGACACAGCTCCAACTATCAGTGTTACTCTTGCAAGAAGATTGAAATCCCCCTTGCCCTCGCAGCAAATGATGTTTGGGCCTTTATGTAAAGGATGTCAGACTGTTTTTTTTGGCTTGATATTGATCACATGAAGATGTCAGAAAAGGCGGATAGGAGTACGTGCTTGTGCATTCTGGAAGCCTACCTAGATGGCAGGTAACAGAATGCACTTTAAAATGCAGGGTGTGCTCTAGGTTTTCCCTTTGTGCATACAAATTGATTCACAATGGGTCTTACCCTTGTGTTTCTGAGGGTAAATAGAAGGGAACTGAACATAAACTTCGACCTCATGGTCACTTATACAATGCCATGTAGATTTAGTTAATAGGTACTGCAACTCAGATTTTTGAGATGATCAGAATTTTGATCGGTTGCATATGTGCTGGCTTTTCTGGAAATGCTTCCATCAATAGAGGAAATGGTAATGCTTTATTTTAAGTAATTAATTCTGTTTAGACTCTGTTATGATCCCTTTCCAACACTGCTGAATCAATATATTTTGATAGCTCCAAATTAACCACTTTGGAACTTCTATTCCATGAGAAATTCTTCAGCAGCAATGCTTAGTTATAATTCAAGAAAAGTAAAAGCAAAACAAAAGTCCTTTAATTCTAGTCTTTCCCAGAGATGAAAAATTCATTTTTTCAGAGCAGCTCTAATAAGCAGTGGCATTAGTTTAGTTTATGCGACAGATACATTGCTGATTGAAGAGCAGTACTGTTCCATACTTTAAAAGGGAGTTTGAGGAAAGCTTGCTTACTGAGTTTTGTTAATATAGCCTTAACCTCTCTTTCACAAGGGGACTTGGTATCTCTGTCCTCCCACTGTGTTTGGCCTCAGTAAGATGTTTTTTTCTGTTTCACTGAGACAACTGATAGAGGGCAGCTCTCTCTTCTACCAGGGCAAGGCCCACTTGGACATCTATACCTGAAAGGACACCAAAGAGAAGCTCAAGCTTTCCCTAGAAAACTATTTTGTAGATAGTATGGGCTCGTAAATATGTCACAGATGATCTACAGGCTGCAAAAGGAAATGTGCTAATAGTACAAGGGAGCATGAGTGGAATATGAAAGGCAATTTTATGGTTGCCTTTTCCTTTTGCCTGTTTGGGACTGTTGTCTTTTGGGATCAGGAGAGAGCGGGACAGGAGTTTTCAAGTGGTGTTTGTTTTGTTGTGGAAAGACAGGCTAATTATTCCAGTTAGTACTGGAGAGGAGTTGAGGAGACTAAAAGCTGAAGGTAAAACAGCTCCCTTGCTTTGTAAGGGGATAATATCATGTTGGAAAAAGGCCAGTTGTTCCTGGCCTAAAAGAGTCTACATACCTGTTTTCCTTTGATTCCTTCCCACTCATGTTTTTGTTCTGTTATCTTGATGTAAAAAGTAATTCTGTTTTTAAATTATTTATTTATTTTTAAAAAAGCTTTAGTGCATACAGGGTAGGTGTTTTGGTCAGCGTAGCACAGAACTGGGTTTGAAATGTTTAGTTCTCTTTGTGGTCTGCAAGACAGCCCTATATAGCTTCAAATCATGCTGCCTCAGTTTCCCTGTCAAATGGAAATGAGATGTATTGGGAAGAAATATCATACAGACCTTATAATGATTTGAAGATAAGCACATGAAGTGTAGGCACATAATAGAAGTTTCGAGGAAGATATAGGAATAGAAAGAGCAATTTGTAAAGATAATTGCCATACAACTTCACGTACTCCCCATCTTCCCCAAAGTAATTTGGTTTATATTCCAATACCTTCTCATGGATTTTGTTCTCTTGTTTGTTTTTTGTTTTTTTTTTTTTTTCCTTCCTTCTCCAGGTCCCTTTAAAAAAGCTGTTTCTAGATTTCTGCAAGACATAGATGGCACTGATTATAAACTCTTCAGTATTTTGCTTGTTTATACTCTACGTATGCCAGGTTGATCACTTCAGCTGCACTCTACAATTTAAGGTCTCTGTGCATGATAACTGATTTTGTTTTCTTCTCCAACGGGTTTTGAATTTGGTTTCCTAATGCACTAAGGTTATCTGCTCACAGTTCATCTGTCAGTAATTTTTGAACTCTTCTGTAATTGTAACCAAATTTTAGATATGATTAGAAAACAGAGCTTTCCTCCCCTCATCAATTAGCTCTGCTTGTGAGGAAAAGCCAAGCAGCAGTAGAAAGAAGCTATTAATTTTGGCAATTAGCCATTGCCAAACACTCATCTTCTTCGGCATGCTGAGTGACAACTCTATGCTTCCCACAAGCCATGGTATGCTTATCTCTGGCAGCAATGTTGTTCCTTGTCTCTGGGGATGAAGAATTAAAGCTAAAGCAATGGGAAGGAAGACTAAGGAAGAAGATACCTAGGGGTAAACGAGCTTCATAGGCTGAATAGCTGCTTTTTTGGTCATTTCTGTCAAACATTTCCACTCTCTATATCTTTCTTTGCTATAGATTCCAGATTCTTTCCTTCCTTTAGATCTTTATTTTTTTAATAGTATTTAATTCCGAAAGCCCTCCATTCCCAGCCCCAATCTTTAGCAACTTTGCATCAGTTTCCACAGTTCCACTTCCATCCAGTATCTGGTAATTTTTTTTCTGTCATTTTGTGAAGATCAAAATTGCGTTGATTGTACAGTCTGAGCAATGATCTTGTGTAAATTGATCGTGTCAATCTATTGTCATGTCTAACTATTCCTAAAATGCACCTTGCATTTTGAGGCAAAAAACTCATGATAGCATACAGGCTTTATTGGAATTTTTTTTTCTTTGCTGGAAATTTTGAAGCCAATAAGTTTTGAACAAGCCTGAAATTTTTTCAACCAACAATTGAGTCAGCTAAAGCCTTACTAACAATTTCTGCCAGGCTTGCAAAGTATTTGCATGGACTTTGAAAACAGATCAGAAGACTATTCTGCATGATTCTCAAAGTATGCAAATGTTGCCTTTAAGGAATATACACATGAAGAAAATAGTTTGCTTGCCATAAGAGAGTATTTCCTGTGTTTCACTCCTTTGTACAAATCATTGACTGAAATTCTTATTTTCTCCCACAGTAGGCTCAGAATTCATTTTCATTTGTTTCTCTTTATCCTTTTCTCTCTTATGTGTTTTTTTTCCTCCCTCGTCACAGAACTTTTCTTTGCTCCCTTATTATATTCCACCTCTGCTGAGGCAGAGAGATATAAACAGCCTCAAATATATTAAATTCTCATAAAAAATGGCCAGAAGGAAATATAAATTAGTGCAGGAATTGGGCTAGAGAAATAATAAACAAAATTAAAGCAGTATAAAAACCCTTCTCAATTAATAAACATTAAGTTAAATTCTGTCACCCCTGTTTTCCATCATTAGACCTAAAAAGGAAATCTGGATTAATAATAGGGGAAATAATAGGTAAAATATGGAGTTCTAATATCAAGGAAGAAAAGACCTGTTATGTCACTGATTCCTTTTCATTTCCATGCTGCATAGGTCCTTATGGTATATTGTCCAGTGTTGTTTAAGTAACTTCATGAGAGTTCTTTGAGCAAGAATGTTCCTGATCTAAATGGGGCAAGGTAATTCTTCCAGGGTTCAAACACATTTATTTTTGTTTCATATCATGTGTTTTCTTTTATTTAATTTTAAAACAAAAAATTGTTTGTTTGTTTTTACATACGTGCTAGTCATCTCAATACTGTTTAGTAGAGTCAGCATTGAAATGAAAAGCAATAAGTAATGCTGTAAATAGCTACTTCCTCTATCTTTTAGTATATTAGTCCACACAAATTAATTTGTAACTTCAGCATTTTGGATCAAGGTCAATCCAAATGCTTTATTAAGAATTGTTGTAAGAAGTCAACACAAAGGAAACCACTTCTTCTGTGGGCCAGTCAAGAAATGGTACTGGTCTTAGAATGAAATCCTGGGGCTCTACTTAAGCCTCATTGATTTTTAGTGGGAGTTGCTGGACCTATTGAAAGGAAAATAGATACCTTTGAATGTTCAGCAACAAAGAAGCCGCTCCTATCTCTGTGTTACTCTAGTGACAAATGCTGGCTGGCTTCTCAGCACAAAAGAAAAGAGCTCTTTCAATAGACAGAGCTCATACTTGCAATTCTGATGCTGCCAAGCTTGACAAGAAAAATCCTGCCACCTCCACTTTCCTTATTGCTGGTGTCAGTATGGCTTGTAGGTAATGAAGCAATGGATACATTGCGAACCTCTGTGTACAGAGGTGAAAAAATCAGGACTCAGCTTACAGAGACAGACAGCCATTCACAAGAGCAAAGTAAAAGCAATTATTATGGTATAAAACACTTCAGACAAATTCCATGGAAATAAGAAATGACTGTTACCTAGCATTCCCCTATGGTAACAGGATCAAGACTCTTCTGAATTTGCTAGTTCAATATAGAGGAGTTTCTCAAACAAATGAGGAATATGGGGATTTCTTATAGGTAGTAGAAAATGAAACAAGTATCATAAGAATTGCTGGATTGAGGCAAAGTGGTGATTTACTTGGCCTGTTACACATTAAATCAGCATGGGCAGTGTACTAATAACAGCATTGGCAATATCAGGCAGCAGGACAAAGCAAAGATGTCTACCTATATTAGGGCTGTAATCCTGCTGCACCATATTTACATGCAGCCTCTCAAAGCTGCTGGTAGGATAAGAGTAAGAAGAAGCTGTTCGTAAAGGGCCAGTTGGTACCCTCCGCTGAGCATGGAGAGAAAATGGAGTAAAGTCATAAGCAGTCTCAGAGCAGGTGATTAGGAGAATGAGGGGACACCTCTGACTTCTATAGCAAATGTGATGAGAGTTTACAAAACTAATGCTACCACAGTCTTGCAAACCACTCATGGCTCTTGTTTGCGGTGGGGTTATTTATTTTTTTTAATAGCTAAAATAAGCTGTTGTATAGATGTAGTGTCACATGTTGTATAATGGAAAAAAAGGAATGTTGGCCTTTATTTAATCTGGTGTTATTCTTAACATGTAATGGAATGCTATTGAACCTAATAGTCTGTAGATGACCTAAAGTGCAGTTTGGAGGAAGAAGCATTCCCTGGTAATGGTGGCTTCAAATGATGGAGCGCTATCTCACCCCGGTCACTCTCTACCAGTTATTCGTGTTCATCCTTGAAAGCTTACGTTCCATTTACAACTACAGAGGAATATCCAAGCACTTTGTCCTGCGCTGCTTTTGAATATTAAATTACATTTATATAAGCAGGTTTTTTTATTTCTTTAAAATGCATTATTTTCTGGCTAAGTAAATAAGATTCTCTGTTCAAGTCCCTTTGTCCCTGTGACACTTCAGTTTATGCATAGAAGAGATGCTGTTCAGGAACAATTTTCTTTCATGTTGAGTCTTTGTATACTTTTTATGTGCTTCTACTAAATGACCCTAATAGGATATTCTTAAGAGAAATAGGAAATCAACCTGCCATACTGCTGTAATAGCTTTTAATTTCTTCATTACATAGTGTTTTTTCTAATTTTTAAATTCGTTTTCTGTTAAGTGTCATAGTAAAATCTTCTTACTGCACAATGAAATATAAAAACATAGCACATGATTCATGAAAGCCTCCATTTGTTCAGTCCTATAGAGCTATACAAGTCCACTGAATTGCATTCTGTTGCATCCATGTGACCACTTATATCTAAATCAATTTACTAGAAGGATGTTGCAGAAGACAACATTGTTGTAAAAAAAGAAAAATAAAAAAAATCTCTTCTATTGTGATCATTGCAACTTTCATTTATATCTGTCCACTTAGCCACAGAGCAGAGGAGCAGCATCATTGTGCTCTTGTGTGGGTTGTGAATGTCAGGCTGCAAACAATTGCTTTCAAGATGCATGTCTGATATATATATTTTTTTAAGTATTATGACAATTTTTTAGTTGGTGAATCTGCCTGAATTCTGAGAGAGATAATTTCAATTCACTAGTTCCCTAACCCCAGTTCCTCTGCCTTGCATATTACATCAAAAAGCCATCACACATTTTTTTACATTTTAAGATTATCCTTTTTAGTGGGACATCGGTTGGACTCGATGATCTTAAAGGTCTTTTCCAACCTAAATGATTCTATGATTATATGAATATCTGTGAATATATTGTTTTGTGTAACTAAAAGCACTTAAATATATAATTCAAACTCAAATGGATAGCTAAACTAAGAGCAGGACTAGCACAATTATTCTTTGTAACATTTTCTCTAAGCTTTTAGTACTTCCAGGAATTATCTCAATTCCAGCTACTCATTAACACCTTCATAAAAGTGATACTTTTTTTTTAAGAAAGGGGAAAAAAAATATTGTTGTAAAACCATGTAATTGCTATCATAAAAATAGAAACAACACACCCGTTTCTTGATGCTTCCTAAAATCAGAGTGACGATCCATTATAGAGGCATAGTTCCTAGCAGGAAATATTCAAGGTGTTCCTTACTAACTAAATGTGTATTACTGTTCATGCAGGGAGCCATGAAATTCCAGGAGGGTAATGCAAAGAACAAGGGCACTCAGCATGGTTTTCACAACATTCTTGAAGATAGACATGAGAGGATGGGCCATGTGAATATTAAATTTTAAAAGCCTCTTATACTTCAGGAAGCCTTTAAAACTATAAAAAATTTAAAAAGATTTATAAAAACTACATATACACAGTCTTCAAAAGAGCTTAAAATATGTTTGGAAAGATCAGAGGAATATCTTACATTATCATATGGTGGGGGAAGGAAAAGGGAGGGAGGAGAGAGAACAAGTGTCTGGAGTTTGGTGTTGCAGGTGAAGAACAGAACTGAGGATAAAGGTCTGCTTTTCACAGTCTTATCTGGCACACACTGTTTGCCATCTTCACTTTTTATATCTATCTTAGTGCTACTTAGAAAATAGTAGAAGGAGGTGGGGTGTGAAATGTCTGAATAACCCATGATATTCTGTGGAAAAGAAATGTGCCAGTTTTAGTGGTTGAATGGCTGTAATTATCATATTGTGGGCGAGAGTGCTGAAAGCTTAACATTTCAGTGAAGTATGGTAGGATTATACAATGCAAGATGTTGATATGTACCTATAACTTGCACATGATATAGTGTGACATTAAAAGCAACAACAGAGCACCCGCTGCCTTTAGGCTAAAACCATACGTGAAATTTAGGTCTCTTCTAAAGGTCCCTTTATAAATGTTGCATGCAGTACATTGCAAGAGGCTTACACAGTGGCACTTGACAGTTCAAAGAGTTCCTTCCATTTTACTATGACGAGTGTACTTCCAAACTTGAAATTCCAGTACCCTCCTAAGCAATTGCAACATCTTTCAGGACTATTCAAGGACCTATTCATTAAGCTTAATCTCATTAAGCTTAATCTTTCTCTCCCTTTTTCTCTCTTCTCTCCCCCCCCCCCGCCCCAGAGGTGATGCCAGGTTAAATTTAGTTCAAGTTTTAAATTTTTGGGTTTTTTAAGAAAAGCTTCATAACAACAACAACAAAAAAACCAAACACCCCCCCCCCCCAACAAACCAAAAAACCCCACACAACCCCCACCCGCAACTAACGTGAAACAAAGCAATAACGTTACAGTTATAGTTGAAGTTCTTGTGTGTTTGCAACTGAAATATTACACTGTTGGTTTAGTGTTGGAAAGGAATTAAAATTAACAATGGTTAAAAAAGGAAATAAATAATCCACATTCATTGTCCAAGCAAGTGCATGTAACTAATGCTCCCCAAAAATCACAGTCAATTTCTCACTGTAACTCACTTCTGTGTACTGTTTCACTGTCGTTTTGTTGCTCTTCGTGGATTTTTCCATAACCATTGGTGGTTTGTGCTCACATAGGTCACAATTATTTTCTCTCGAGATTATCTTCTCCAAAGAGAGAATGAATTTTGTTGGTTCAGAATTAAATTTATCTCAAACACTCACAATCAATGTCAATTGTTTCTACTCTATTCTGCTAAAATAATTGTCGCCGCAGAAACTATTACAATTCGTGCTTCTTAGTGTTTTCCACGTTGCCACTCTAAACCCTTCTGTACCTGCTTACTGGTTTTTGTCTTGTCAGGTCTGGAGTCTTCCTGCAAAACATACAGGGGCTGTCAGTGGAGTGCCTTTTCTCCCACTGCCTTCTGCACCTGAAGTCACATAATAGCTGTTACCATGTACTGCACTGCAAGGATGACATCTTCTAATTTGGCTGCGGTAGCTGCTTTTGAGCCAGGCTACTTTGGTGGCCTGCAATGAGGAGCCAGGAACAGTTTAAAAAGCTTTCTGAGCTTTTTTTAGAGACAATAACTGTGTGAGCTAAAGGGCTGCTTGACTAATTTTTTTTTAAATTATTTATATGAAATTGTAAGTAAACACATAAGGAACAGAACCTAGTTGCTTCCACTGTCTGTTTGAAATGCCTGTGTATAAAAATTAATTTACCTTTAAGAGCCATATTTTCAGATTTTAACATTATCAGAGCATGGAAATGAGTAACTGTGCTTCCTAAATGTGTTTAGGTGCCTTATATACTTAGCACGTATATGAGGCCTTCCATGATCTACTGAACTTTTTCAAGAGAGTTGCATTGCTTTATGGTGATAAACCATTTATTTCCTCTCTTTTATATTTCCTCTCTCATTGTGTTTAATGTTATCTTACATAAAACTACAGTGTTTTTCCCCAAGAATGATCCTGACATATTTTAAAAACTGAATACCTTGAATTTATTTAAACTCAGTATACTCCTATTAAGTAGCCTCTGAAAATAAGTATGTACATGTACAGTTCTATATTTGTCTGCCCTGTGAAGCACACAGAAGTGCTGTACATCATATTTATAAGCTCTATCTTGAATTCTTTCTGCAACTAAGACTCCCACTGAAGCCATCAAGCAAGTTACTTTTACAAGGAATGCAGACTCCTACTCAAAGTGAATATTTCTTGTTATAGACCAAGCCAGGGTATGCTGAGAGAATACTTAGTGTTGCCTTTAAAACTTACAGTAAAGTTTTGAGTCTCTAAGCAATAGTGTTACAAAAGAAGGGTAAGGGTGTGCAGTGAACAATAAAATAGAGTTTCTCTGCATAAGCAAGCCAATTCACTTACCAAATTCCTCAAAAACAGAATATAGGATGATGATTTCTGGCGCAAAAAGGAGGTGATTTTTGTAAACAAATAGGCAGAACAGAGGAAGCAACGCAGCATAGTCCCTATATCAAGGTGTGGCTTCAGCTCCTTAGTTTGACCACTCTTCATTACGAAGCTGACATGCTAGATGTGCTCACTTGTGTTTGGTTTAGGCAAATGCTTTTCCTTGCTGAATGTCCTAATTGCCAACAAAGACTCCTATTAGAGTCTCTCGTGATCTTTCTGTCCCAAATTACCATTTGCCTGTTTACTATACCCACGTAGTGTTCTGGCTTAAATTTTCATTAATTTTAAAACTTGTGCAGTCAAAGTGCATTACTGAAACAAAACCTACTGAAATATTTTGAAATTTGAAAGCAGCTTTGGCTTCAGCAGGTCAGAATAGTTAGTTGCCATACTAAAAACATCATGCGAGGGGGAATTAAACATCATTACAATGATTCGTAAGTATTGAATAGCTGCTCAAAGCTTTTCCTCTTGGCATATGGCAAATCAAAAGTTTCATAACTTTGTTGTAGCAAGAAGACAACCCGAATGGCTTTTTTTTTTCTCTCCCGGATCACTCTGAGGGACAGCAGATTAGGAGCCTTCCCACCAGTAACAGCCAGAATAACAAACTATAGTTCAGTGAAAGGTATTCTAGTGGTTAGGAAAGGTAAGGAGATCTTGGTTTTTGCTCATGAAACATTTATCAAGCCGAGTTCCTGTAAGTAGTATCCTTCAACTGCATGTGGAGCCTGAAAGATAATGGAGAATGTCTCAGCTCTATTAGCACAATAAATTGCATGACATTTTGCAGAGTTATATAACACTATCTAGTGTTAATATGACACCAATTGATGTTAGTCAGTTTAAAATAAAAAAGCCCTCCCCCAAAAAAAACCAAACCAAAACAAACCCAACACCTTAATCTCAGAAAACTTGTGAGTGAATGTTTTGTTATCATGACTTTCTCTTTGTTTTTAAAGAAAAGGTAACAAAAGCCTAAGTGTTCACTATGTTAAATGTATTGAATAATGTTGACAAAACCCATCACTGAAATATTATGGAGGATTTATTTAGCAATCTTACTAAATGAGTTAGGAAACAGGGCAAATCCAACACTTCTATTCCTATAAGCTTTTCAGTTGTACTCTAAACTTTTCCTGTCCAACAAGCATGCTAAGAAACCTTAAATACTTCTTTGATGTAGTGTCATCCCATAAATATGCAAGAAGACCACCATAGTTTTACAGACAGAATTCTGTGTTGATGATTTCAATCATTCCAAATGAAAATTCTATTTTAATATACAGTTGGCCTGTTAGTCTCCACTTGCATTTACACATTTTACACTTTTGGTCTTCTGACTTTATATCCACTGATGAGAGCGAAAGAAGGAGCAAGTGATTGGTCTTGTTTGTTTGGGGTTTTTTTAATGAACAATGAATTTCTTGCCTTATCTGAAACTGTCATCTAATCTTGGATTATCCCCCCCCCCCCCCCCCCCCAAGAAAGAATCAGTCAGTGGTGACAACTGCTGCATTAGTATGTCCTCATGGAAAAAAATCAAAAGCAATATAGTGTGTTTTGAATAACAATAATCTCTACGTAATAACCTTTATAAAGAGTAAGGAACTTTTTAATAGCTGGGACCATTCACCTGTGTCTCCAGTGTTTGAAACCTTTGTATTGGAATTTAATAAGTATTCTGGGACTACATCTGGCAAAAGACTTGGACACCTTCAAGTTCAATGTTGTAACTTTTAGGGGTCTGTCATTCATATTATTATCCCAGACCTCAACTGAGACATTGTCACCTTCTTTATTTTGGTTTGAGCATGTCCCATTTTCTGTTCAGAACCTTTTTCTAGAGGTAGAGGGGAGAAGAAAAATGAATGATTCTTGCTAAATAGGTATCTCATTGTAGCAGCCATGTTGAGCATTCTGACAGATAACTGCGAAGCCCACCTTGCTTATTATCTATGTGCCTATGATCTGTGCGGGCACAGAGAATTTGACGTGCATTGGAGGTATAGGGCTTGGCGTGCATGTATTGATTAACTGTGCAGTGCACATGTAGAGACTTTGATTCACTCTGAACCCGGTGAATGTAGGGTGAAGCCCTTTCACAGCACTGGAATGCACAGCTCCAGGAAATACATATCCAGGAGGTCTCAGCTTTCTCCACCTCTGCTGGGAAGGCAGGCACCTGTTAAATGCTCTTTTACAGAATTGAACAGAGATCCAAGTTCTCTCCTAAAAGATAGCTAATGGTGCTTTTTATGTTTGTGTGTGTGTGTGTGTGTGTGTGTGTATATATATATATATATATATAAAAAAATAAAAGCTAATAGAGAATCTTCCAGGCTGCAGGGTCAGGTCACGTCTCCACTTCTGAGAATTGCCTGTAGTGAACCATATCTGTATCTCTTACCTCCTGCTCTAACCAAAAAGCTATTGCAAGGGTGGGGAGGGGAGATGAGAGGAGTTGGAGACAGTAAGTTGAATGGGAACACTTCATTCTTATCTTTGAAACTCTATCAGTACCGGTCAAAAAAACCAAAACAAAACTAAGTTTCCTGAGATGGAGAGAGCATTTTGAAGTGAGTATAGTTGAACAGCCTATTTTTTTAGAGCACCTATTTGAAGAAAGGCAAGCTCAGATTCCTATCCCTGCTCTCAGAACCATTTTTATTTTTTTTTCAAATAATGTTTCAAGTAATTCACAAAAAAATCCTTGGATTAGGGAATGCACTTTATGATCATAGGCTTTAATACTTTTGTAGTCAGGATGCCTCACAAATTAGGTGGCAATGCCTAACATCTGCTTAAGCTTCTTTTTTTTTTTTTCTTCCTTTGCAAGGCTCTTGATTTTATACCCCTGAATGACTAAAAGAGAATATCTAGTAACTATCTGCCACATCACAGCAGTTCACAGCAGCATCCTGCCGTAATGCATCTTCTTTCCTGTATTTTCCAGTGCTTATGCAAAGCTTCTTGGAAAGATAATTTCTACACCTGAGGTAGACTGCAATTAGCATGCTATAGATAGAGAAGTATGTAATGTGCACAATATGTCATTTGTCTACGGTAGCCTAAAGAATTGGTTTCTACTCTGGAAGAATTCTTGAATAAAGGTATCTGATGGGTATGCTAGATCTATCTCATACAGTGAATAGACCTATAGGGAGAAAATTGATAATTCTGTGTTCAGTGCTTTATCTGCAGAGTGTGCAGTAAATAATTTATGTGACAAACATTAAGTAATGGCAGTATAGGAAAATGTGAAAGTAACTCTTCCTTTATGAAGCCAGCTATGCTGTATATGAAATGGGAATGTAGAGAGGGTCCTCTGGGGAGAGACTATGTAAATAGCAATTAAATACTGTATTGTAATGCATATATACTAGGGGGTAAAATATAGGTTCTGCAGGCATACTTTGTAACATGTCCTAGCTCTCCATGAGCCTGACTTTCTTCCAGATTAATTAGCAATTTCCGTAATCTTCCAGTGTGATTTGTATTTCAGTTGCATATCATGGTTATAAAGAAAGGGATCTTATGCATATCTCTGTTAATACTACACTTTTAGTATTTTTAAACACAAAGAAATGAATACAAGTATGTGTAGTTTTGTGCATTCCATGATACCATTGTAACCTGCTAACTAGAGCTAATAAAATAGCAAACTGATATTCAGCTGTATTTTGGGTGGTTCCAAGTTCAGGCACATTCATGAACCTTTCTCCTTGTTTTTACCTGCACAAGCAGATTTTAAGCTAAATATTATTTAGAATACCCATTTGATCACCTGTACTTCAATAAAAGTCTTACATAAATGCCTAAAACATCATTTGCCATTGTGAGTTTATCATTTTTCTGTTTCAGAAAGCTGTAGTCAGTCAAAGACCAGGAACAGTACTAAATAATTCAATTTTGTTGTATTGCATGAGTGTAAGACTTTGACTGTACTCTCGATGTCTTGTCTCTTCTCACAACACGCTGTAGTAGTGATGATTAGTGTCCTGACTTAGATTTGTTACAAGGATCTAATTAAGGAGTGCTCAGTAGAGCTAGATGTTGCAAAGCATTTGGTTAGCTATATGATTATATAAGGATTGTTGAGCAGCTTTTAAAACTTACCTTTGAATTGAATAATTAATGGAAGTAGGATGTTGTAACTTCCATACAACTAATAATCAGTCAAGCTTAAGAGAACCGAATACTGAAATTGTGCTAAAACTGAGGTTGGAAGAAAGTCCTAGAGTATAGGATGTCAAATCTCCTCACAATTACAACAAGTTATTTAGGTACTCATTTTCTTTTTCGATTCCACAGTTTGCTATCTGGGAAACAGGGAAAATGTTTTTGTTCCATACCTAAAGAGTCAGAGGCAATAAAATAACGTAGAAATTGCTTAAAAAAACAAGCCCCAAAATCCAAATCTTAAGACACATGGAATGAATTACAGAATTAATAAATTGTAGGTGATGATACCAAAAGCAAAATCTACATAAATATGTAGATTATTGACTATATGCTGTTGTTATTTATTTAATGAGATTACAGGTACTACTGCCTACACAGTATTTATCAGCTTGCAGAGCAGTCTGTCACTGTATAAGTACAGAATGCTATATATGTTATAGACCAATCTGAAATATTTTTTTCACATTAATATTTACCTACCTTTTATTAAAGACAGTAGAACTTTTTTTTTCCAATTAAACAGTAGTGATCTCTGTTGTCTTTGTGTTAGCAGCAGTTGCCTCTAAAGTGAAAATAGCTCTGGTTTTTTTTTTTTCATTTTTAATATGCAATGTATAAGGCTAGTACGGATGTTTGTATATTCATCTTTTTTTTAGAATAGCTTGAGAATCACCTTAAAATGTCTTTTACTAAAAGCCAAGAAAATCTATCTGCATTTGCTAGTTTTATAGTATGTATGTAATGGAAAAGAGAGCACTGCTTTCTCAGAAACATGTTATTGATGACTGCTGTTTAGCAAAATCATTAATTTGCTTAAATGTTGTTAACAAATTTCTGCCAGATTAATGGTTTTATACAAAACCTGAGAAGACTTAATATTCACAGGGACAATCAAAACTGTATATTGATTATGACAAAATTGCTTCCCAGATATTGATAGGTTTCTAAAAATCTTTCGATTTGAAGTTGTGTGAAATCTGAACCTACTGAACAGTACAATGGTGGAATACATCTTAACATAAATATGAAAATTTGAACAAAACTGTGCTGCTATTTGCATTTTTTTCCTTTATTGTTAAAGCAGAACAGCTTAATTCATTAAAAACACCTAAAAATGAAGTATAACATTAATGTCTTTATCTGGTTATACAGCTGTCAGCAATACTGATCATAGTTTAATCAAACTATCAGTAAAGTTGCTGCCACTTAACTAAGTAGCCCAGAAAATTAGATCCTGTTTTGCTGTATATATTTATGTTTGTCCTTTGTAATGTGTTACTTAACAGAGGAAGCAACAACATAGTGTCTTTTATCCATGGTTTCAGAAGCGTAGCAGATTTTCTTTCATCTTTTTACTGGTTTTTTTTTCTTCTAGCTGATAATAATATTAATGATAATGAAACAAACCTTTGTATTGTGATTGATCTCAGTAAATACAAACTGTGTCCTTCAACTTTAAAAAGTAATTTAAGTTTTCACAGTATCTGAGAATATTCCCATGGTGCTTACCAATAAAGCAGAATTTCCTGTATGCTACTCCCTTGCTTAGTGCACAAAAGAACTTGCTTGAGTGTGAAACCAAAGGCATTTTTTGACACATCAATTCGATATTTTCCCAGCCTTTTAAAAAGTAAATATTAAACTGTATATAAAAATTGTGTAACTTCACTCTAATTATGCAGTCAGGTGGCAATTGTTTCCCTTATGTTCTGTATCATGCTTTACAAATGGGTAATAAACATTTAATGTATTTAATGTGTATGGCTTTTGTAACCTTCAGTTTTTGATACTGCCATGAAATGACTGGCTTCGGAGAGTAATGTGAGATTTTTTTACCAGAATCTACCACAGGTAAATCCTGTGAACTACAAATTCTAGTTTACAAGTCTTTGCAAAAGACAAAGAAATGAAATAGCTTCTCTTCCTCTGACTAATTTCTTCCCCACCTTTCCTCCATAGCTACATCTTCCAGAAAGATACAAAGAGATACATCCTTTTACTCCCTACCCTGCTGCTTCTTCTTACCTCTTTTTCTCTTACTTTCTTTTCTTTTTAATTGTTTTTTTTTAACTTAATATCTTGCATATACTCTTGATTCTGGACAAGACAAGAAAGGTCAAAAAGAAAACAAAGTGACATGGAAGTAGTCTCTCTGTTATCCTCTCTCACTCTTGCATCATGGTGCTCTGGGTTCTTTGTGTGCTATAGTACCATGAATGTCTCTAAAGTTGAACTCTTTCTTTTTTTCTTTTTTTTTTTTTTTTTCCCAGGGGTATGAAATCTATTGTTGCTTATCAGATCTCTTAGAAGTGTTTTCTTACCCTTAAGCAATTTATTTGTCCAAATTCAGTAAGGGTTCTGCTGTGGCTTCCATAGAAACCACTCTCCCTGAAGTAGTTAGTGTCCTCTTACTCTCTGCTAATGAAGAGTCCTCAGCCTCATTTCAGTACTTCACAGTGTTGATAATCCCATCTTCCTGAACCATCTCCATAGCAATCCTAGTTATGCTACCAATCTAACCCATTTTTGTCTTTCAAATTTGAGCAGCTACTTTGTGTTGATAAACCTTCTTATAGCGTGACAAGGTTAGACTCATGATCTTCCATTTTCTGTGTTCAGCTGTTCAGTCTTCCTCTGTTTCCTTGTCTGCATTTAGTAGGTTCCCAATATTGTTTTACAATGTAAATTCTAAATGGTTTGTTACATGTATTAAGGAAAGGAATACCAGGTTACAAATTTAATTGCTGGTATTAGCTTTATTACTAAGACTTGATTTCACAAAAAGCTTAGCATCTTTGTGAAAGAATATGCAGATAATGTAAAATAGGTATATAAAAGGCAGTTACTTAATTTGTTAACAAATTGAAAGAAAACCAATTATTGTAGCATAGCTGTGTTTAAACGATGGTTGCAAACCAAGACACTGTGCTTTCTATTTTTATCTAGGTGTATTGATTTGCTATGATAGGATATAATTATTGGTCATATTGCTCTTCAGAATAAACTCTCTGGCAGTAACATTTATGATAGCATAAGGTTAGTAATTTTAGTGGTTGAATGAACAAATCCTAGCAGTGGTACAAAATCACCAGGGAGGCTGGAGGAATTATTGCTGAACCAATAAGGACTAACAAAAGTATTAATGCATCCTTACATCCACAATCTTTTCCTGGTGTACAGGGAGATGTTATCCTTTTCAGTAGAGAATAAAATTCAATTTTCTGTAATAGTGAAGTTAGTCTAAACCTATATTGAATAAAGATTTTGGGAGTTTTGTCCACAAGATGCATATGCCGAAGGACATCACTCGTTTCTAGAGATGACTGCAGAAAGATTTCACAGGAAAACAGAACCTAGTATCAGCCTTTGCTTAAGGACTTCATAATTTTTTATTTCAGAAGAGTCAACAAGTTATGTAGCACAATTAATTATGGCTGAATTTTAACAAAGTCTTAACTATGGTTTAGTAAAGATTCAGAACATGCCTATGTTTGACATGTATATTTGCATTTCAATATCCTTTGACATTGTTTCTAAATTATTAGCTATTCTGTAAGAATAACTGATTAATTAGATGGAATTCTAATGACAAAACTAAGCATATTATAATACAGAGATATGAAATAGAGGGTTTGATTAACAATGAAAATTGCAAAGTATCATCTTTCATTGGAAACATGAACGCAGTTGATCTTTGAAATAAGGGAAAAGACACTCATTTCAGATTGCCGATGATGACATAAACAAAACATGTTTTCTGACATATCATTATTGGCCTGGGGGAAAAAAATGCACTCAAGGAAAGATCCTAAAACCTATAATGCAGATGAATGCAGAATAAACTGCAATTTTTTAAAAATATATTTGCTGCAAAATAATTTATCATACATAGTGTATTGTGAAAAGTTCAGTTCCCTGCTTTTAAGTAATTCATAAATGTTTACTTGTGATAACCATTTGTTATTTTGGAGTCAAAATAAACTGTGTCCTGTCTGTATACTGGAAAATTCTGGTGTCTCGTAGACCATGAGCACAAAGAGTTTGTATATCACACTCATGCCAGGCTTCGTCTAGTTATTTAGCTTTAAAATCTTATCTTGAACTGACCTGAGGATCCCGGAGATAGGGTAGAGGATTGAATTAGCACTCTGAAAAGAATTCTGTGCTCATTTCCAGTGGTGAAATGGCAGTGGCTCCGTAGCATTTTTGCTTGGATAATTCATATCTGTCAATCATAGGTAAGGACAAATTGACAATGGAGACTTCAGACAATTTGCCACTTCAAGATATAGTTTGAGTCAATGCTAGGTTTTAAACATTTTTTAAAGGCGCCTGCAAAAATATGTTGCATTAGCACAGGGAGAAGATTCATTATATTCAGTTAATACACTTCGCCCAGTGTCAGGTTCCCTCTCTAATCGTTAAGTCCAACTGCCAGACTGAAGCTAACAGAATCTGTGCTGATCAACTGAATCAGTCTGTGGAAAAGAGAAGTGGGATATAAAGCTTATGAGATATATACAAAACAATATCCTTTTTCTGGGAAAAGCGATGTGTCTAGGAAAGACATAAAGACTATGATTGCTGAAGGACTGTTTGTGTTTTGAGAGGTGTAGCTTCTGACCATGATGTAACCACACTGTAAATTGGCCATGTATATTCTGTTTGCCTAAGCTGCATGGTGTTATCTAGCAGTCTCTTGGCCTTGTATCCTCATTTTCTCACAGGCTGCTCCACGTGGGCAGAACAGCCTTACCAAATACAACTACATCCTCTTCCACCAAGCTGGGGAGCTGGCAGGGTGGAAAGTCTTATCCTGCCAAATGTCTCTGAGGAGCACAGCAGGCACATTGGGTTCTGCAGTGTATTTCTGAGGTTGCCTACTTATCTAAATATTCATTCAACTGGAAAGCTGTATTGGGATACAGTATCACAGATTCCAGTATGGATTCTGGTAAGAAGTACGTGTTGAAAAAAAATTAAAGAAATAATGCAGAAGGTTAGGGAAAGTAACAGTCTTGACTTGAGACTAGGTTAAAGCACAGCATCTTATTGAAATAACCTAAATGCATTCAATATAGCTTGAAGTTGGTGTTTGAGGCCTCATTTGTGTTTTTCTGCATGGCAGTTTCATTGATGTATTTGAGAATGCAAGCATGCAGTGCACAGTTCAACACTTGTTTTTCTTTAAGCATAATTGTCTGTAGAAAGCATACTGTTATTCAGTGATGTCCTATGGCAGATAACTGCTCTAGAGTTTTCCTCATGACCATTTAACTAGTATTAAAAATCCTACACTGGTAAGGCTTAAGTTTAGAAATACATATTGCTGTTAAACTAATTGTTGCTTGTCTGAAGAGCTTTTTGCAGGGCAATGTTAACAAAGCATAGTATTAAGGAAATCTTATCTTCTTCATTATGCTTTAAAAATGATTAAAAAATAAGTAGGAGCTAACAATGAAAACTTAAAAATATATACCTATAGTGATATTTCTCCTGTTCTTTACTAAAAGAAACTTTTGAAGAAATGAGTGTTTTAACACAATTTTGTAATCTTTTCTATAGAATAGGTTTCCAACTTGCTATACAAATATAGCATAATCATCAAGCAGTATGTTTATGCTCCAGAAGAAATTCTGATATTCCTTTAGGTAAGAAAATAATAATAAAAAGTACATTTGAAAATTTCATAAGAAAAAAATTGGTAATAATTGAAAACATATATGTAATGGGTAAAACTTCATTTTAATAATTTAGCTTAATTTTATATGTTTGGCATGTTGGTTTCATTGAACCTTTTTCTAAGTAGAATAAAATTTAATGCAAACTAATGCATTCCATGTGCTCAAATGGTAAATTTCTTATTTGAAGATAGAAAGTATTAAAAAACCTCCATGAAATAGGCTTCAAAGTCAAGGAATTGGCCTCAAATATTAGGTGTCAGTATAAGACAACAGCAACAAAGCTGTGAATGAGATCAGCTTCACAGACTTTTTTTGGCTACGTACTGAGATTATGACTTGCACATCTTTTCCCCCAGCTTTAAATGTGGGAAGCTCCACAGTGAAGAACTAATCCACGTTCTTGAGTGCGCATTTTAGGTTCTGCTTTATTTTTACCCTCCTCCCCAGTGGCGCAGACTGTGATTCAGGGCACCTAGAGGGCCCTGGCTCTCTTTCTCTGTGTGTAGAAGCTCATTCTTTCTTGTTGTGAGGGTTAGCAGTTTTGTCTGTGGGTGGTATTTTTGGTAGCCTTCTGAGTGGTAGAGGAATTGGGACAGAAAAAGCAGAGGCTAGTCAGAGAACCCTACACCTGCTAGCATTTTCCTACAGAAAACAATGAAGTACTCTTCCTCTTTTTTTTTTTTTTTTATTCTTTTATTCTGTATATTTCCCAGTATGATAATGGGACTACATCAAATATACTTCAGTGCTGTATTATATAAAAAATGGGAAAGAATAAAGAAAAGCTCCACATGGGAATGATAATATTTATATATGAATGTAGCATACAAAATGTGTATATGCTATTGAGATTTAAATTTCCATGTCTGACATATTGGTGATTTGTTTTTCTTTGATTACATCCCGAGAAGCAGCACGAGAATTGTATGCTGTTAACAGCTGATACATTGAATGTCATGTTTAATAATTTTCAAATATAATCAAAATATTTAATATTTTCTTGTGGTTTCTTCTGTATAATGCTGAAATTAAGACCAATGAAACACCATATTTTTTATATTCCTTACGAATGCATGAGAACATATAAATGACACATACTGGGCTGATTCAAGCATTTTGCTATATTAGCATAAACATTTTCTTTTGAAAACACGCGCATAAAAAGCACAGCAGGATTGTAAATTTGGCATTACCATGCCCCAGAGGGCTTATGCTTATGTAGCAGTGCTAAGAAATGAGACCCTTCTTCCCAAAAATAGAATTTTGCTCTATAAAGAAAACTTGATAGGGGTATTTTGCAGGTATACAAAGGTTTGCCAGTGGAGAAACTCTGTAGGACCAGGTTCTGCATCTCAATACTGTGTACTAAAAAAAGGAATCTATGTACAATTATTTAATATTGCAGATGCTACTGCTGTAAAAGAGTAATATTGTCTCAGTAATTACCCGTTCATTCTGTTTCCATCCCTTATGCCTTAGCAGAATGGTTCTCTACGATATTATTGTTCTTCTCTTGGTTAATTTAAATCGTAACAAGTAAACGAGCTTCTACATTTTTCCTGGGGAGATAATTCTCCAGTTTAACAAATATCAGTGCTTGGATATTGAATTTCCTCATACTCATTCTGTACATCCCTATTCCTAATTTTGAATGGAATACCCTGTGGTTTTGAAGAGAAATGTCTTGTAGACCACACCTGGTATTTAGACTTTTTTCCACTGGTCTTCTCAATTTGAATGGTGCATTTCTACTGTGGAAAGCTGCTTGGTTTTAAAGGACACTTCTTGTTTTTATTTATTTTATTTTTTTAAAAACATTCTGTAGTTCACAAACAGGCCATTGGCTGGATTATTCCTTAACCTATACTATACGATATCAGAAGAAGCTTTACCTTTTGACTATTTTGATACCACAAAATCTTCTCCTTCCTTCTGTTTCCCTTTTCACTCTGTAAGTTCCAATTGCAGAACTGTGGGTGATGCATGAGCAGAAAAGGGACACAGCTTGACTTCCTGCTTCCATACTGTGTTTGAAACATAACTAAGAATGAAAACAATATTTCTACTAGGAGACCAAGCAAATATGAACCTGAAGTCACTGGCAGTTAATAAATTTGGAATCCCCAATTTTACTGATCTATTTAGGCTAGGACTGTATTGTCTGTTAGCACTCACAATATATAGGCAAGTTCACATCTTAGAAGGGGAAATTGTACTTCAAATTATTTTGAAGATACTACACAAAGTTCTTAAAATAAGAACAAGCTAGTTTAAAAAATAAAAGTCAGGTTTGGGAACTACTCATCTGTTGAATACAAATAATAAAGTATTTATAAGATTGGTGGCTGCAAGAGGTTTAAAAATGATCACTGTTGATCCCGTGATAACAAAACCAATTTACAAATTTAACCTTTTCTAGTTTTGTGATTCTCTCCACTACTAAAACCAATAGCATAATGCAGGCACATAACCAGAGTTCTGGTTAGCCAATTTCTGTTCTTGGTCACTGGCCACATCTCTGACAGTCCACTGTCTTTCCCTTGATCAGTCTGGCTGCATTCTGTGACCCTTATCTTCTTTAAAATGTGACCAAAATATTTTATTTTGATTTTTGCTCCCAAATTTCCATTATCTTTCATCCTCTCACACATCTATCCTTTTTCATGTTATCATTCTGATATCTGTTTATCTTTCTTTTATGATAGATTTTGATGTTTCCCAAACTGTAATCTGAGATCTATGATCCACAGTAATTGGTAAAGAACTTGGGTATAAATATTATTCTTTTGTCCTGCTCTTTCTCCAAACATCCATTTATTGTATAAAAGTAAAACCAATCTATTTTCTATTAATTTTTCATTCTTAAGCAATTAGTTACCACAAGGATGTTTTATAGCTTCTAATGAGCATACTTAGTTTTTCAGGAAAGTGAAACAACATTACATTAATCATCTGCAAATAAAATCATATCCTTCTAAACTTCAGTAAGTTGTCAATGACATTAAACCTCCAGGTTGTTTTTTTTTTCCCAATTAACTATTCAAAACCTATTTATGCATGAAGAGATAGTCAAATAACTTTAAAAAATTAATTTAAAAACTATAAAACTTGATATCATATTTTTTGGGAAAATCAGGTAGCAGACTTAAAGCAAGTGCAAGCTTAGATCATAGTTAAATAGAAGCTATTCAAAGCATAAATGGAATCAAAAGAGATTTTAAAAGCTTCATGGAAGATAGTTCTATTAGTGGCTATTAAAATGGTAGTCCAGAACACAGCAGGATGAGTATTGAACCAAGCTCTCCTCTTTCATTTATAGAGGCTACTTGTTAAAGCTTACTGGTGTTACCGTTACACAGAGGAAAGAATGCATGTCCTTTAGTTAAAACAAACAAACAAACAAAAAACCCCACACAAAAACCAAACCAAAACAAACAATAAAATAGGTCTTTTACATTCCTGAAATGAGAATGAATCAATCTTTCATAAATGAATGTAGAGAAATGGAAATATTTAAGATAATCTAATTATTGTCCTACAATGCATCTCTTCGGAAAAATAATAGTGCCCCGATATCTAAACCAACCTGAGAGAGATGAACTGCTGGAGGAATCTCTTTGTGTGTCAGGAGGGAGAGGGAAAGAACATTAGTTTTCTCACTCTGTTCTATTTACAGTCTGCAGGTCTGGCTGCTTGCGTGAACAAAAGATTAGTAGCAAATCATCATCAGCAACAATATTCTGGAGAGCAGAACCACATCACAGTTGCTTTTGCAGTTTTACTCAATGAGAAAATTAACACTACAAAATTAGAAGGCAGCAGTACACTGATGTCTGTGGATGCACAAGATATTATATAACAGTGAATAATTTCCTGTATACCCAGGGACTGCAGGTGAAAGTTCTGGGGTTAATTGCAAAAGATGAGGAGAGGACAATGAAGAAAAAGAAACTCAGGAAAAATGAATCTGATCTTGAACCTGGTAGAACCTGACAGTGTTGTTCAGACCTGCTGATAGGCACTATATAGGTTCAATGATTAATATATTATGTAGATTTATGCTGCCTAGATTTATATTTTTAAGCAGTGTATGCTCTTTGTTAAAGGAACTTTGTGCAAGTTCGTCATGACATCATTCACTTACATCACCCTCCATAAGGAAAGGATATGATGCTATGGGCAGGTGGCTAAATACTCCATCCAAATCTAAATTAATTTGGTCTGGAAGGAACAGAAAATTAAATCTGGAACTACTAAGTATTATGTGATAATCACTTCACTGTGTTCTTCCTAAAGCTGGAAACCACTGAAGCTCTATCAAAGAACTTTCATTTTCGTAGGTGTATTCACCCATGTCTGCAGTGTTCTGGTTCACTGGGATATTTAGAACAATACATTCACTAAATGAAACTGCAGGAATCCATAAAATCATTCGGGCCTGATTCCATTATGGTTTTGCTACTTGAGAGAGTTGCCTGTAACAGTACTCCACATTCGAGCGCTGCTGGGAAGCGAGACTTGGATTTAGATGAGACCTTTATTGAATCAGAAATGTAAGTGACTTTGGAATAATGAAGGTTTGGAGTAAAATGTTAAGTTCTTGCTCTTGATTTTTGCCATCCAGGACTGCAACCTGACAGTTCAGAGTTCCTATCTTTGGCAGGATAACCATGACGTGGCACGAATTTTCTTATAATCCAATGTCTGGCTGCTGTGACCCACTGGCTTCACAGAAGTTATGTGCAATACTTTAAAGAACTGCATCTATTACAAGAGCCACAGGATAAATTGTTATTTAATTACATAGTAAAATTTATTTAGAATATGTATTATGCATATGAATTGTGTAGTATGTTGCAAACTGGTTTATCTAAAAATTTTGAAGTGGCTGCTTTGAAATTCTGCTCTTCTGCCTCTCTGGGTATGCTGACAGTCCTATCCTACAAAATTCAGGCAGTGTGTTGCCCTACTGGCTGAAAAGTGAGATTAGAAGAATGTTTTCTCATAAATTGATTTGCCATATTTATGCACATATAACAAAAGTGAATTGAAAGAAGTATTAGTTGGCAAATGTCCCTAAATGTAGCTATAGCACACATCAGCACATCTACCTTGCAAATGTTGCCTTACCAAAATACTCAAAATTTGCAATTTATACATGAGAACTTCTGTAATAAACAATTTAAAATGTAATTTAGCATTTTTACTTAATATTATATTGCAGAGTGGCATTGGAGATTTTTCTAGTCTTTGTCAGTCCTGATGAGAAGGGATTCATAGGCCTAAAAACTTGTCTGGTCTTATTAAAGCAGCTAATATAGTTGGATAAAAGATACTACCTCTCTCCTCAGACGTTCCTTCTTTTACAATTGTATAAATCTTTTTTATAGGAATGTCCCTATTTGCTAGGTAGAAATGCATCACCTTTCTTTTTCTTTTTCTTGTATCAGGCAGTATAGATTCATAGTTTTTGTAAGATTATTTAAAAATCTGTACAAAGAATCTTTCTGCAAATTATATATACAATATACTATCTAACCCTTTAAAATTTATTTAAACCTGCTTTATAGGATTGTTAGGATCAAGCTTTTAATTTACATGCAACTATCTGGTTTAAAACATTGAAAGAGATTTCCTTTATATCACTCAAATACATAAGTAAATTACATCAGATTACATCACTTATGCAGGCAGTGTTTGTATTAATGACGTAATGCAAAACTCATTCTTATATCATTTTAAAAAACTTTTCATAAAATCAAAAGAGAAAGACCATGAAGGTTTTGTTCTCTAAAAACAGAGGACAAAAAAATTTTTTTGTCCCCTAAAAAATTATAATGTGTGATTTCTCATAATACTTTGCAATGAGTTTGGTGTTGTGAAGTCCAGCAGCACGTCACTGACTTTGGAGGAAAAATGCAGTGGGTGAAATCTGGCCCTTACTGGTAGTGCTGTGCAAAAGCTGGCTGTAAAACAGTGCAGGGTTGGCCGAACATCAGTGACAACAAATATTCTGGCACTACTGCACAGGACGGCTGAAGGCACTCAGCCATGGCACAGGGGAAAGCACACTGCCATTGCTTTGGAAAAGATCAAACTTCCCCCTTGGTCAGTAAATTGCAGATGGCAGCATATGTGTTAGCAGGTGGGGAAGCTGTTTACTCCCTTTGGCTCTCACTTTGGATCCTGTTGGATGGTGCCGTGAAGCCTGGCGTCCATTCTGTATCCTAATTTGAGCATTAGTTGAAACAAAGCCCTTCACTTACACAAGGGTTGGTGTTGAAGAGCCTCTTCATGTCTTGTTTTCTCTCTGCATCCCTGCTGAGTGCTGGTCAGGCTTGTTCCTAAAGATTTGTCATTTAATTGCCAATCTGGAACTGCTGGGGAAAAAGGAATTTTTTTCAGCAATCAAAAGATAATGTCTCATCAAGAAATCAAATGGAAGGACGTGGAAGGAGTCCGTAGAAATAAAAAATAAATAATTCTGAAGGAGTGGAGACCAGCTGGTGATGGGTACTGCAACCTGATATTCTTCCACTGTCCACCCCTTCTGTCCCACTGTCATCTGCTTTAAATGAAAGATTAACTTTTAGGTTAAAGCTACTTTGCCAAATCTGGGCATATTCCTGCAGTTTTTAGGGCATACTCTGAATTTATTTGTCTCTCCTTTTCACTTTGTACCTGGAATTAAAAGCCTCTTTTGTTCTCTTTCCTCCAGGAAGCAAGCCTGGAAAAACACCTCAACCTCTCCTCTTGCAACTACCTTGGACCTGTCTCAGAAACACATACTTGTCCAAAGCACAACCTTAATTTGGAAAGTATCTTTGACTTATGGTGCCCTATGGAAGGGCATCTTCCTTTAAGATGTCTGAAATTTGTGAGGCAGTAAAAGCTAATTAAAAGCAAAATTTCCGATCAGTTTAAGCAGTGAAGGTACATAAATTAATGCCTCCTAAATGGTTAGCTGTCCTCAAGGCAGTGTGGCCTGTGAAGAGAAGAGCAGGCTTCTGCTCCTGTGTCCACTACTGTCCTGCTGGGTGTCCTTGGGGAAACTGGTGCACAAATAAGTGCTTTTCCTACCTGTAAAATGGTGATAATGATACTGACCTTCTTTGTAAAAAGCTTTAAAAACTAGGGATGAAAAGCATTATATAAGAAGTAAGTATTATTATTGTTGCTCCTAGCAACTAGCAGCCTGCTTCCTGACAGCTGCAAGAGCAATTCTCAAGTAACAAAAATCCCAGCCCTAATTTCCTTCTCACCATTTTTACTCATGAAACTCTAGCTTTCACCTCTTTTTCCAATAGTAAGTGCCAGATATGTACTTATGTGATGCAGTGTCTGGGAGGGTCATTCTGCCTCCTGCTGCTGGAGGGAAAGGAAGACTGTAAGTATCCTGGACCGTATTTTAAAATTAGGATGGTTTTTGGATCCTGTGCTGCTCCAAAGATGTTCTTGCAGTACCCAGCAGATCATAAACTGCTTCTAATGTAGTCTAAATGTCTCCCAGTAACTCAAAAGGTAAATTGAAGGACATAACTATAAGCAGTGAACAACGTTATTATCATTTTACTCCCACCAAAAATAAAAATCTGTGTTTGTGCAGGCTTACTTTGTACAGCCTGTCATTCCCCTGTGCGAAGTGATGGGAGAAATGCTTGGCACACTGACTCTAAAAGCAAATGCTTTTTAAAATTATGGAGCTCATTCCAAGCTTGATGAAAGTGTATTAATATGTGTTATGACAGGAGCTGTGTCAAATTCCATGGTAAAATGAACAAAATCAGGAATATGCTCATATTTTAAGTCACAGGACTGCTATGAAAATGTATTTCCTGCTAAAATAGTGCACACCAGCAAGAGGAAAAAAAGACATTGAAGTTGTGACAAGATACTGTCACTTCTTCAGCTTTTACTAGTGATCTGAAATTTGCTAAAAAGTATTCTAATGAATTTTGCTGGGGTGGGCGAAGGGCGTTGCAGAGTGCTTTGCTTTGAATGGGGATGATGGGGGGTGAGGAGAAAGAATTAAATGTTCCTGGATTTCCTCTGTTGCATGGTGCCCTGTCACAGCCAGTGGGCTGATTCTGCGTAGAGGCACTCACTTCCCCTGCAGAAGTAATGTCAACTTGATTTCTTTGGAACACAAGAACAGTGATATTCACAACCCTCTTTTCTGCATTTCCTTTTCTGTGAGATTTTAATGAAGATGCAAAATCCTAAATTTGGAACTGATTTTTAAGTAGATTTCAGGCCAGATCCCTCCTAGTTTGAATTATGATTCATGAACTGAAACTGAACTGACATGTAAAATATACCCTCTAACAGCAGGATGTTAGAAAAAAGTAAAGCAATCTGTAAAATCAGGTTGGTTTATGTCCTTTGGTTTGCACATAGTTGAATATGTCTTGTACTCTGCCATGCTTTTCTTCCTTTTAAGTGGATGTCTCTGAATAGAATTGGTACCTAAGGGTTTCTGTTGGTTAACCCTATGGATAATAAAGTGGGGGGTTTTTATATATGCATATATATATACAGTTATGCACACATATAGACAGACAATCGTATGCATACAAAGTAGTATCCATGTTATGTTCCTGAAAAATGCCTCTACAATTCTTTTCTCCCCCATTCATCTTCCCATAGCAGAGGCAAAAATGCTTGATTTCCCCATTCTGCTTTTTTTTCTTCTTTTTTTTTTTTTTTTTTTTCTTTCTGGAACTGCTCAAGTTTGTCCACAAATTCAATTGTAAAACATAAAGTGTAACAATACTCCAATATGCAATGACCCAAACACTTATGTGTTCTTTCTGTCTGCTTAGCACAAGTGAGGAGTGAAGAGTAAATGTGACTTTAAAATATAACTTTCAGTGTAAATTAGACCATTAGCAGTTGAAATACCTTTGGTAGAGCAGAAAGTGTTAATGTCTGTTGTCATCAATGCATAAGGAAAGTACTAAGGGAAAGTTTTATATATGTTTTTTTTGTGTGACTATTCAATTCTGAAAACAGCCATTTCATGAAATTACTAAAAATTTTAGGCATGTTTATGTATGGTGGTGGTTGCAGTTAGGCTGTTTAACATAGCATAATGAGGAGTCTGTTTCGGTATTTCACTGAAAGATGCAACCTTCTGTGGGAAATTGTCTCCAGCATTATTTTTTACTGATAAGGCTGTTTATCAGGATAAGCTTGTCACTCCATGAGTATGTTACAAAATTCAGTTAAAGTGAAAAGAAATAGAAATTACATAAACATTACAAAACAAAACCGTCATCATATATCCCTCTTTTTTTTTTTCTGCTTTCAAGATGGAATGGATTTACTTTTGTTATTTTTATTTCTTGGAACATTCACTTGGAATTTTTCCGTGTTCATTTTTACTCCTTTTCGCTCCTTTTTCTCAGCTTATTTGCTCTTAATCCTGCGGAGAGCCCATTCAAAATCCATTTAAGGCTCTGTTCGGAATGATGACTAAATCAGACTCGTCTCCCACAGTACTTCCTTAGGAGTTAGTAAGTTTATCTTGACCCTTAACAGTCACAAGCAGTTTTTCTGCTAGAGATCACAAATTAGTCTTGTACATCCTAAGTGTTTCCAGCTACTACTTCTCCTTTGGAGTGAACCACAACAGATCTGAGTTCCTTGTGAGATTAGCACTAGTTCCTAAAAACTAGTTCCTTGGTGAGATTAGCACTATAAAAAATGACCCCTCTCCTTCCTCTTGAGCCTCTTCTGAGGTGTCAAGGCCTTGAACTTCCCAGTGAGACATGTCTGAGGTTTGAGGAAATCCCATGGATCTGAAACTTTGTTAAGCATGCTTGATTTCACAGAGGATGAAGATGTGCATAAACACGAAACGCCCAGCACTTCTGTGCCTCAGTTCTCTCACAGAGGGAGGAACATCTGCAGAAGCATCACTGGAAGGAGTTTCTACCTCTCATCCCTCTCTTTCTTTCCTGATGTTTAACCAGTATTGCATATCCCACTGCATCAATCGGCACTTCTGCCCAGTATTGGACCAATCCAGCTGAAGCTTGGTCTTTTTTGTTGTAATTTTGTCAGTTTTACCTAATCTTAAAATACCAAAGGAAGCTAATAACTTCGTCAGTATCAGTTTGTGTTGGACAAGTCAAAGACATTTTATTTGTCAGTCAGCTCCTTCAACCATGCTAGGGTAGTGGTAGCCATGCTGGACCTCACTCATTTCCTCTAAACGTGGACCTGTGAAACCAACAGTAGCCATCAAACTCTAAGAGGCCTCTCAGAACCTTCTTTTCCTTCCCTGTATCTTTGGGAATCCAAATACAATGTAATAGTGGGATCTAGGTGTGATGCTCCCTTTAGGACTTAGAGAAATCATATAGCTATTGTTTCACAGATGGTTAAAAGCTGATGGCTTACCAGTAACTGGACTTCAAAATGAGTTGTCCACATACACGTTTATTATCCAATCTCCTTTTCTTCTCCTTCAAAATTCCTGTTTATTCATTGAATGATGAACTTTGTTAATATTTATTTCACAAAAATATTGTTTAAATTATAAAAAAAAGTTGATGTACATAACTCTATCAGTCTGAACCTATTATTGGAAAATAGATGTTAGTCAAAGGGTGATGTGAAGTGTTTTCTGCCACCTTTGTAACCCGACAAGGTAGGTTTCTATATCTGCCAATGCTATGCAAGTTCCTGTCGGTTCCTATATCTGTTCCTCTGCCTGTTCAGAGGCATAGAAAACCTGAGATTTAATTAGCCCCAGTACCCACTAGGGCATCCAGAGCAGCTGGCCACCCAGCAGCCTCAGTGAGTCACAGGCCAGAAGCTACGCCTGTTCATTTCAGAATGTCCTCAGCACCAGAAGGTAATACAGCATGGGTTTTGCAGGCATAACCCTCTAGCATTTTGGGTGGGCAAACTCGGAGGCAGTGCAGCTGCTCTGCTGAATACCCATCGCAGCAAAGGTACATGTCTCTGTCATAAACAAAGGTGGCAGTGGGACCCTTGAAGGATATGGCTATTGCTGTGCAAAGGAACTCCTCCATGGGAAATACCCTGGGAATCAGTCTGGCTTATGACACCAGAAGCAGCAGCTCATCCTATCACATAAGGTTGTCACTCATTGGTTCTATTGTATAAATGTAATCAGCCCCCCCCCCCCCCCAATCTCAATGGTTGTAAACAGATGAAAATGGTACAGAGCAAAATGGACATATCATAACAGTTTCCACTGTGAATACAAATGCCTCATCTGTGATGTGCTATTTACTGTGTTGTTTCAGATGTAAGAGTAAAAGAAGATCCATTTTTTTAAGAACAGTAATAATAGAAAAAATAGTTTCTGCAGCACATTTGAATGAACAAGCCTACATAACTACCAGTTAGACATGTCAGGTGATAAACTTGCCAGCTAGTTTTAGTCATTTTAAGAATGCTTGAAATTTTTAGCAATTTTGAGAAATTACTTGTTTTGCTGTACCAACTATGTGAATTTCTGTGTGCTGTAAATCCATGTAGGTCATCTTTTAACCATATATTGCTTTAAGTGGTACTTTGCTGAAAATAAAGGCTAAAGCTCCCTCTCTTTGCTTTAGTGGCAATGACTCATGAGATGAGAAAACCTAGAGTGAGATAAGGGGGTGCCTTTTTTGGTGATCTTCTGGAGTTTCTGCTCTTCCCAAAGTACCACAGTGGTACTATGACATAAAGATACTGAGGACATGTCTCTACCAGAGCGTTCTGTGAGGTGACTTCTGCAATACTTCTTTTTCCTTTCTGTCACTCCTTTCTGAAAAAAAAAATTTAAAAAATAAATAACAATACACAAATAAGATTATTTCTATATGGAAAACATAATTTCTAAATTAAATCTCTATGTCTTCAAGGGAGAAGAATTTCTGACACCCTGTTTCCTTCATCCTGCCTTCACCAATAGCCTCTCTGAAATCAAACTGGTACCCTTTGAAGTGTCCTGCACCAACTCTTAACATCTTAAAAACTTACTCAACTCCACTGACATATACCTTGCCTGTATCTGTCCTTGCTTGGAGACAGATATATTTTCATTTTCCTCTCTCCTTCTATTCATTCTACATCACTGTGTGGTATTCAGATTTCTGATGATGACTTGCAAGATTGCTAAAACCTCTCCTCTTAGACCAATCTACCGTGTTTGTCACCGAAGATGAACTTTGGGTTTACAATTTCTATAAGTCAAGGAAGTTTTTCCTATATTCTTATTTTGTTTTGGTTTTTTTCTTTTTCTTTTTTTTCCCCCCAGTCATTTATCTTCAGGGACATAGTTGTTTTATCATCCTTTTTTTTCCTCCTATCCCATATTAAGGCAGTGCCTTAAAGGATGAAAATTGCATCGAAAGACTAATGCATTCCTGTGTACTTTCACTTTGCCAGCCACACTGTTGAGAACATACATTCCATAAGTCTTTTGCTTTCACCTCCAAAGGACACAAAAAAGAAATACTCATTCTTATGCCATCAAGTTATACACTGATGTCTTGTTACTGCATCACATCCATGTACACAGCTGCCACATGGCTGCAGGTTATTTTGACTTTTTTGTGTCACTAAAGTTTTTTGCTTGCAACAGAGTGTTGCAGACCTGACATCTAGCTCACAGTGAGCTGTTCAGGTGCTTGTTTGGACCTCCCAATTCCCTGAAACATAGACACACCCCTCCCAAAAAAAAGGAGTTCGGTGTCAGAAAACTTGAGATGCATCCTTGGGACTGGCAGAAGAATATGGTAGAGGAATAAAATAAATAATAGTAAAGAGATATTTTTGAGAAATAATCTGAAAGTCAACACACTAGAGAGGAAAAAATTAGGCAGGAATGTGTTCCTATGTCCTTGTGTGTAGCCTCTTTGTTATCTTTTTGGTAAGAGATGAGTGCCTCAGTAGCCCACATTACATTGCCAATGTATATCTTAAGTTTCTTTCTGAAAAGATCTGAAAAATAAATAAGTAATCTAGAGAAAACTTTAAAACATTATTATTTTAGACATCTATATGCACTTGGTTTTCCCTAAAGTTAATATTAAAAATGGAAATGCTATGGATAGTGTATATCTTATATTGTTGACATCTTTGATTCTTTTTCATACATTTGAGATTTTTTATTTTTCTTTCTTAAACACACGTGGATAAACCTTGCAACTCTCAGTTAGGTCACATGTGATCCAGGTAAATTTCTTCTATCTTGTGTTGTGAAAAAAAATGTGCATTGCATAAAAGCTGATCCAGCAAATAGATTTTAAACACAAATATATACTTGAAGATTGTCATTAATGCTTTAGAAAATATGCAAATGTATGCACTTCTTTGAAGAAGAGAACACTAAAATCTTTAATAAAATATTAGTTGGACTTTTTATTGCTTGGCTTGCTTTGATTTAAAAAGAAGCTATTAGTAACATGTCTGATTTGCCTAATTGCCTCAAAACCCCAAAATAAGATTAGAATACAAAAGCCTTCCTTTCAGTATTGGTTTGAGTAATTATTCAAAATTTTTAAAAGGCGTATTATAAAATTGATTTCATATCTACCAGAATAAACCTTCATGGTTCCTTGAATCCCCAGGCATATATCTGTTAAATCCTCTCACTGGTCACCTGTTCACATAAAAAGGTGTGTGGGGGTGAGTTTCATAATGAAACTGTAATATTATGCCATATAGTAATACACATTGCAAGTCAGACTGCATTTATTTATAATCACTTTTTCAAAATATTTTTTCTTTTTTCTACACTGCATTCCCATTACAGAGCACTCTCTCCATATTGTTCTTGCACAGTACATTTCAACCACTAATCCAATATAAGAAGATGCATTCAAAAATTAAGCATTGCACAATACGCAGTTTCCTTTGTTCAGAAAGATTGGACAGTTCCTTATGATTAACAAAGTACGTGATTAAGTAGTGTTTTTATAAATACTAATTTATTTAATAAAAATACAAAAATATAAATATACATATATAAAAATATCATGATGAATCAACACACAGACATTCTTTAACTCAATAAATATGGCAGTAATATTAATCTTTTTTAAAGTATATTTTTGAGATTATGTTACAATGTGTGTGCACACTGTCCCAGCTAGTAGGAAAAGTAATGCAAAGCAATTAAAAAAAATTAAGTTTCCATCTCATTATTAAAGGCACAAAAAGCCTATTATTGTCTTTTCATTGTCAATGAAGACCTTTCATCAGAGGTTTCTAGGCAGAGAGGGTGAATTGTAGATTTTTAAAAATCTAAATCATTCATATTCATTCACGTTGACTTATTGATTAAGCAAACCCTTACTAAGACAACACCTATTTTTTGTAAATTTTTTATTCCCAAGTAAGAGAGAGTAGGCCACTTTATCTAGTAACATAGACGTGAATTCCACTAACACTGACCAGGTCACAGATTACTTTCTCAGTCTCGGTCACTGTCCTCTCCACCATACATATCGGCTAGTTTTTTAAACCGAGGTCCCCAGTCACTGAGGTAATCATAGTCTTGGTTGCCCTCTGTGGTAAGAGATTCCAGGGAGCTGAGTGAATTTGCTATGGAATCATTTCCTTCATAGGCATATGTTGCTAGTGAATCATAAGGAGGGGCAGCTGGGTCTAAATCATTTTCCTTTAACCTTCTATGAATAAAATCTTGGACATCAATGTTTTCCCAAAGAGGTGCAGTCCGTCTTATCTGAAATATAGTTTCTGGGATAACATCTCTTCTCATCTTACTTTCCTCCCTCGCTTCTGGATTTCTTAGTGTGCCAATGTCAAAAGCCTGTGTGTCTTCTTCCCCACCTCCTTCATCATTGTAGGTCACAATGTTGTCCCGCACATCATCCTTTGAGATGATCAAGGGTTCTTTCTTCCTCTGTCTCTTGAGAGCCGTAAACAACACAACTAATACTGAAAGGAAACAAAGTTGTATGAAGAAATGGGTAGTTAGAAATTACATAAATGAGCAACTATTTTGCATTATCTGTTGAACTGGAAAAGTTTTAAGGCTGGGATGGGATTTTAAGAACCTGAAGACCTTCAGCTATCAATATTATTGACAAAACTATTTTTGGCTTCAGTGGCTGCAGGAATTGAAATCCAATCTTTGCTACTAAATGTTTCTTTTTAAAAACATGATCCCCCTAGTTTAAGAAATGATAGTTGAATAACTTCCTATTGGAGAGGTAAGGATTGACACAAAAATGAAACTCTACAGAGGGAGATGAAAAACTGAAGATTTGTAAGTACATTCTGGTGCCTAAATGATATTGATTTCAGTAGGAAGTCAATGCTTAAATGCATTTAAAAATTTGACCCTAGCTCCAGTAGCTGGAGTAAATAGGAGAGGCCAGCAAGATCATCTGTCAATGAGGCATAACAGTGGTTGCTGAACCAAACATTACAGCAGTGCTGAGAACTTTTGTTGAGTCTTAGGAGCAAAGTTTTTACTCTGAATGACTTGAGTACTGGTGAATAACAGGGAAGACTGGACAAGCTGCGGGTAGGGAGAGGTGAACCGAGATCTTCCACATTGCATTGTACAATGCTGTGAATGTAAAAGCTGTTTTGTTCTGTTTTGTTTGTGGTTTTGTATCTGTACAGGAGCCATTCTTTTCAAGTTTTCGTAATGCTAGACAAGTAATAGCGCACTTAAGTAAGTTTAAGAACTTCATGTACAAGAGTAGGGCAGATCACTAAAAGGTTATTATGAAGAAGTGTCTTTCACAGCCAGATACTTAATATGTGTCTCCTATTTTGGGCATGATGACACCAGTCTACTATCCTAACACACTACATCTTGTTGAACAATTAAATAAGGTGCTGAGAACAACACCAGCTGTAGACTAACAATTCTGTCTAGATGCTCTTTGGCCTTATGCTACTCTGGCTTCAGCTATGTCTGTAGTACTAAGTTGAGCAGGGTCTCTTGACCCTGGGGCCAAAAGACACAAAGTAGTCACACTTGTTTTTGCACAGCACTGGTCCCTGAGCCTGTTCTGAGTCTCATGTGCTATCACTGTGGTCCTAAGACACACTTTGTTTTTTGTTTTTAGTTCAATGTTTCTGTACTAAAGCATTGCAACCGATCAGAGTGATGTTTTCATAGTGAGTGAGTAAGGGTACGTGTTTCATGGTACACGTTTCGTGCTGTATGTTGGAGCATGAAGGGTGGCTTTGAAGACGCAGAGCCTGTTGACAAGGTGAACTGTGCAAGGTGGAGAGCAAGATCTGGCAGAGTTTGAACCATAATTGTCTGTTGGAAGTGGTGCCCTGCAACTTCTGCTGCTCAGACTACGCCTGGGCGGTGTCCTGGGGAATCCAAGCTGGCTCATGCTGAAATGAGGCCAGAGGCAATGCTTGAACCTAAGCAGTATGGACAATCAGTTTGTCAGAGCTTGAGTACCCTCCCTTCCCTATGCCCAACACTACGGATATAGTTCCTACATATTGCTCCTCTCCTAACAACCTCTGTGGTCCTCTGAATATTTACTGGAGGTAGCTTGAATCCAGTCTAAAAACTGGAAAAAAGTGATCTCCTTAGAATTATATAAACTGACACCTGTAAGCTTGTCACTGCCCCCTTGGCAAGCTGTGTTTGCTAGCACAGGTGGAAAGGGAAAGAGGTTTTCCACAGAGTTTGACTGGAAAGTAGAGATGATGGCACTTTTAAGGAGGCACTTCTCTGGTAAGCAAAACAGGCAAGTTGCAGGTTTTATGTTCTTAACACCAGGTTATGAGCTAGCTTTTATTCTAATTTCTTCATATATCACCTCATCTTTCTAATGCTTCTGCTCTCCAACCACCCATCTAACTTTTGTGCTCACACTTTATTTAGTCAGCTGCTCTTGCTACCACTTGCAAGTAATTGAACATTTCTCTTCTATACTTTTGAGCTAAATATTTCCTGAGTATAAATATTACAAATTATTCATGATTAAATAGCTAGTATAATTGATAATTTTTTAATCACTGAGAAACTTATCACTCAGCTTCAGGAGTACGATTTTAAAGTCCTGGATCTAAATGAAGATCTGTTTATAACATAAAACATTACTCAAATGAGCATGGTATCTAAAACTGACCCTAGATTTCAAATTTATTTCATCTAAATAACATTGATGGTCTCATTCTTTTCACACATTCTTCTGAATAGTAATGATGACAATCAGCCCATAGTAGCTCCCTCTCCCACTCTCCCAGCTCCTTTTCCATCTCAGAAAACAGTTGGTAAAAAAAAAAAAAAAAAGACCACATCAGGTATGAAATATTGTTCTTCAGGGTCATGTGAATAAGGGGTTGAAGAATATCGGGGTCTAGAACTGACCAGACCTTTGCCTAGTCAATTAAACATCTCGTCACTGGTACTTGCCTAGCAGAATAACGATGCAGAGGAGAATGGCAACCAGAGCCCCTGTGCTGAGGCCAGCAGGGAGGAGCAAGGCCTCAGCGTTGCAGGACTGCATGTTCCCCCGGCTGTCACAGGCACATGCTCGAATGGTCAGCGTGCCAGTGCTGCTCTGGATCGGGTAGTCATTGTCAAATATTATGATTGGCAGGAGATAAGTACTCATCTTACTACGGCTGTATCCATTTCTTCTAGTCACAATTCCTGCTGTGTTATCTAGAATGGAAAAGCAGAATAAATAAACGTTGCTGGATGAAGTTTTATGTGGTGTGGGGGGGCGGGGGGGATGGTACTGGTCAGCAGTTACCTTTGTTGTCTACAATGGAGAAGTTTGGATGAACAGCAAATTCTGGCACCAACTCAAAGAAAAATTTGTGTCCTTGAGGAGGCTCATCTTTGTCAACTGCACTCACAGTCTGGATCAGCTATAAAGAAAACAGTATTTCATGCTATTTCAGAAGTCTTGTGTTTGAAATAAAGTTCTCTACTTTTCATGTCCAGTAAAAATCCAATGAATCTCTATTTGAAGACACAAACTGATGTCCTAAGCCAAATGTTCCCCTCATAAACACAGGAGAGGTTACAGTGAGAAAATTGTTGTTTTATTGTTTAAACATATAACAGAGGATGAAAAAGGGGCCAGTCCTCACTGCAAGACAGCCGTGTGCTTTGATTTGTTCTCAGTATCTTGCAGTGATACAGAAACAGTTGCCCTTCTGAATAAGCCATAAACCTCCTGTGGCCTCATGTAGCAATGACACAGAGTAGTGTGTAAACTAGTTGTTAAGTGGGTCTAATTCCCAGTCCACCTCATCCGCTCCTGGCGATAAATTGGAGTACTGCACTGGCAGGCTGATGGGTTCTGCTGAGGTAATAAAAAGAGATGCTTTACTCCATCCTAAATTGAAACCTCTGGCTGTGGGCCTTTATAGCTGCCCTAACAAGGCCACTCGAGCCCGTCTGGGAAGGAGTGATAATAGTGCCAACATAGGGTCAGAGTAGAGTGGACTAATAAAAGAGAGGCTTCAGCAGTACCTCTAGATTGCACAGGCTTTCCTGTTGCATCAAAACGTGCAAATATGTGTACTCATGTATATATAGACACACATATACGCTAGCAATTTGACTCTTTTTCTATGTCCTGCTAGACTGATAGATAGAGGCTAGGGAAAGCAGCTGCAGAACTGAGGAAAGAAAAGCTACCTGGTTTCACAAACTGTGGGTTGTGAAATGACTTGCAATAGTTAACACCATGCCAGGTTGCATGAGTCGTAGTAACTCCAGTGAGCCATATGAATGTCCTTTGCACTCCCTAGTGGGTATCACACTGGAGAGTGACCCATACTCCACCTTGCCTTGCAAGGGCTTGTTTGAGTTCAATCACAGGATGGCAAAGCTTGGTGGCACGAGAATGGGAGTAATCTTCAACTGAGGATGCTGCAACTCAGTACATGTGAGTTCCCATGGCACCTAAACTTAAAGGCAGAAAGAGCTCAGCAGTCAGACTTGTTTCTTTCAAAGCCATGAGGGAGCCAATGCCTGTCTTGAGGTTTTCAAGTGTTTCTAGTGTGTAGGGTGTCCTGAAATCCCACAGACATCAAAGCCACTTGTTATCAAAGATTTACTTCACGGCTTGTTTTTGTGATATTTCCCAGGAAAGTACAGCATGACTTCTTCAAGAAATACAGTAATTGACAAGTAACACTGATACGACTTTTAAGCTTTGCAGCAATCAAGTAAGGAATGGCTTTTTCTTGTGTACTTTCTCTGAACATTAGCTTGAGTGGGACTTGAGGATACAATTAAATTTTGGAAGGTATTTAGCATCTCTCAGGATGGAAGACTGTATTAGACAAACATAATTATAGGACTACCAAAAATACGAAAGTGTTTTTCTTACTGTATCATTCAGAAACATGTTAGTGCTGTACTGCACAGTGAGTATTTAGCCATTTTTTTCAAGTTAATTTTGAGATACTTTTATTACAGCTAATAATATTAAGTTGTTATTAAAAAAAACAGTAGAGAAAGTCTGAGTTTGGATCATTCACTTCCTAGCAGCTCCTTCTAAAACAACCACAAGAATCTTTTTTAATATAATTTTCTTTTTATTTTTGAGGCATATTGAGGAACTTGAAAGGTATTTTGGGAACATCAGCCTCATACGAGAAGACGTGACTAGGCTGAAGGCAGGGTTATGCAGTTTTTCTAAGTGTGATTACAATAATAACTACATATTAAGGTTTTTTCACTTTTAAAGCATTTGGTGATCATTGCTCTTTAGATTTTTAATTTTTTTTTTTAAGTTTTAGCTTTTTCCCAAGATTAGCCAAATCCCTGTTTATGGCAAAGTATCCTGTTCAGTATGTTGCTCAGTCTCTGATTATGCCAACAGTTTTCCAATGTCCCATTGCTTTTCTCTTTGCCACAATCTGCCTCTGAGAGTGGCAATACAGAGAGCAAGACCAGGATGGTGCTTAATTTTAGTTTTGCATTGTTTAATGCAAAAATGTAATATTGCTACAAAAAAAAATTTCCTTCTGATAGAACTGAAATGCCAAATTGAAATGAGAAAATTTTCCTCACATTTTTACAAGTTTGAAAAGACAGAAAAAGTGTAAAAGTACCAGAGGGAAGAGAGAGAATTAGAATAAGTGATAATATTTGTTCAATTACTTGCTGAAAAACTCAAGAAGATATCCTGATATAATAGCTACTAGAAATTGCAGTTGAGTATCTTGGGGCTTTTTGAGATGTAATCAGTGGGATGTTTGTAGGATCTGGATTTCATTCCCTTCATGTGCAAATCACATGGAGGCGGACAATTGTGCCAGGCATAGAGGAACCTAATTACATTGAAAACTTATTGTTGAGGGTAAGGCTGAAGAAGAAAAAAAAAAAAAAAGAACTTATTACCTGCTCTAACTATTGGCTGCATAAATTGAGAACCAGCTGTTCTTCCACCAGGAAAGATGGGAGAATAAAAGAACAATGAGAAAGGATGATTGCAGGTGAACTTTTCCAAATGATGAATAGGTGGAAGGAAATTAGAAATGTTATCTAATTAAGGTTTTTTTCAGTTATACAGCTGTAAATAAAAGAGAATGATGTTCATGATAATCACTGCAGAAATGAAAGAGATGTGGTTATTTTTATTTTAAGTATCACAATTATATGCAAAAATTTAGTACTGTTTCACGTACATTTTGTAATTTCATGTTGGAAAAGTATTCTTCCATTTTGAAGCAGTTATAAACATTGAGTTATGATCACTCTTCACTAGAAATTCAGAGAAAGATCTCTGACACTGTAAGGTTTATGAGGTAACTGTTATTTCAAGAAAATGACTTCTACTCAAATATGTTTCAAGCATATCAGGCTTAGAGATCAAAAGCATTCCCATTTTTTGCTTTCTTGCATAGTTTCCCATGTGAATGAGCACAATTTGGAAAATACGGCATTATTATTATTGTTTTGAGGGTTGTGTGTGCATGTGCATGTGCACTTGTGTGTGTTTAAAGAAGCAGTCTTCTACTCTTCAGTGGACCTTATTGGGTAAATTCAAGTTTTTAGGGCACACTTGTCTTTAAGGGTACTGAAAATTTAAACTTAGGCATTGACATAAAGTTTCTCTTTTACACTGAGGACGAAGTGGTTGTAGCAGCTTGACAATGTAAGATGACTTGTGAATGAGGAATTATTCCCACTGGAAAAATTTCTTGAAGAATTTCTTTCATGACGAAGCCAGAGATTCTGTTAAAGGGTTTGGACCTATTTCCCATTGGCATCACTTTTTCAAATGTGGAAATGATTTCATTATAATACTGTTTTATGGGGCTTTTTCTCCTGGATGTTGTGTTTTTAAGGCCATGACTTACACCATAGTCAAAATTGTGATTGTAGTTTATGTTCAGGTGATTTTATAGCTATTCATACTCATCTCTGAAAAAGTGATTGGGGATGAATAGACTGCCTAGTAACCGATTCCTTATGTATATCTGGTACATCCTTAGAGGTAGCTTGCTCTCCAGTTTTCTTCAAGTTGTTTTTAAGACAGAAAGTGAGTAAAAGCTAGATGGGGGCATTCTGCAATAACAAGGGACCCTGTGCACTTCAGAGCATGCCCTTACTGTTCCTGAGGCTGCATTTTTGGACACGGAGAGCTGCACAAGTAGGAGACTTGTTTTGTGGGCTCAGCCTTGGGACTGCCTCTAAAAGGCATATAGGAACCATTAAAGCAAACATTAAGCTAGTAGTGCATCTTTAACAGTATAGAGGTCAGCACCAGCTAGCCATTTTTTAGATGGGCTTTTCAGCCTGTGCTGGCTTGGCACGTCATGCGAATAAACCACGGTTGCACATTGGCTCCAGGGTACACACTTTAAAAATACAGCAACATGCTTCAGGCAGATTCTTGAAAGGTTCATTGAAGAAAGTTGAACAAGATGAGGTCTATGCATGGACAGATACAATATATTTCCAGGTTAAAAATTTCTACTAATAAAACAAAATTTGAGACAAATAGAATGTCTGCTTCTTTTCAAAACAGCAGCATATTTGTGGTTGCGATCGTATTTTTAAACCTTTTTTTCAAAATTCCTTCTTTTAAAAGTCACTATAAATGACAGTGAAAAATAATGTCACTTTCACATTAATTTAAAGATGGTCTGCTGTTGTAGACAGTGCCTTTCTGAAGTTTTAAAACAATGTAATTGTCATATGACATGAAAATTTAACTTCCAGTCTCAGAGAAGTAAGGCCACTGGAGACAGACATTGTTAAGCTAGAGGTACAGTAACAGCTGCTGAATTTTGGTGTTTCTTTGTGTGCTATTATAGATATGCAGAGGTCTAGGCCTTCAGTCCACTTGAATAATTTGGGCTTTTGTTCTTGTTATATTATGCTCTTAGTTAAACCTGGATATTGTACAACAGAGAAATTTCTCAAATGTCATTTATCTACTTTCAGCTGCTTCTAAGATTAAAAGACATCACTAGGCACTTGGGAAAGGAACGTTTGGGACATTTTGCTGTTTGGTTTTGTCTGAAACTTTTTTGAGAAGTGGTATAGGAGAGAACAGAACAAATCCTGGATCTTGGAGCACTGGCTTTGTCATTCTTGAAATCTATTAAACTTGTTTTGTGCTGCAAATATTTCTCAAGGAATCTGGAAAGATCTCACCACTGTGTCTGCAATAAACTATGAAAAAACGTACTGTAAGAGAGACTGTGCTTTTGACAATCATCAGAACATAGTAGTGTGCAGATGCTATGGGGGAATGGTGGAAGAGCAACTTCGTGTTTCTCCTGTCCTTTCTTTCTATTGCCCCATTTCCTGCCTGTACAATCTGGCAGGGCCAATCATTAACTAATCTTGAATGTATTAATAACACAGCATAGTGTAAGTGGGTGGGATGAAGATTTTGTAGAAGATTTCAAAGTGGCTACATTTCTCTATGAGTGAAGTAATAATATAGTTCAAATGTCCCCACATAGAAGTGTTTCAAAATCAATCCAGCTGTCAGTGGATGCCCATCTTGTCATTTTGTGGCTTGAGTGATCACACATGTTCAGGCATAATTCTAGCCTATACACCTGTATGGTGCTAGCTGCAGAAAGCAGTCTCCATCACATGCGTGTAAGCTTGAATAGACCTTTGATCTTGATGCTTAAGAAATATTCTAAAATGCCTGCCACTTAACAAAGCTTCACGTTTGGCAATGCAAAACAGTTTGGTTTTCAAGTCTTGGCTCTGTTCCACAAATGTGTTGGCAGTTTTAAAGCAGGATTGAATGATTATCAGAAGTTGGAACATTCTCCCTTGAACTCCAATTCTTACTTCAAAAGAGAGACAGACTGGGTCTCTCACTAAATCAAGCCAATAGGTATCTACCTGGAGAAGGCAACTACAATGTATAAACAACTCGTGACTGATAATTAGCAATGGCCACATGAAAAATGTGATGTCTGTCTGCTCCATCTGAAACAGGGAGGGGGTATAGAGACTAATGAAAAGATCAATCTGCCTGCTTTCTGAAAGAGGAAACAAACTCCTTCTTGGTTCTGACATCTGAGAGCCCCTGAATGGCAGGAAAGAATATATAATCAGTGCAAAAAAAGCAACTCAGGTTATTTTCTTAAGTAGTATTATTGATGGCTGTTGAAATTAGCTAAATTGTTACTAGCAAATAGTTCACTTAAATCACTCTCCTTTTCAAGTAAATCTTCCTGGTTTCCATGGAGAGGACTCATCCTCTAATCCAACTAAAAAGACCCAATTAATTCCCCTGACAAGGGCATGAGAGATCTTGTACCAGAGCCTTCCCCACAACAGGCCCTGGGGCTCTAGCATGCCATCAAAGGAGTAGGGATTTCTAAATTGTGCAAGAGGAAGGCTGCGTCATACTTTTCTTTAGCCTGGGTATTAGACAGTGGAATGGTACTCGCATGGTGGCAAATCTGTTCCAGCCTAATGAGTGTAGTTGTTTATGCACCTCTAGTGATAATATTTCTCCCCAGTCAGACCATTGTTGTTTGGAGACAAAAGAGTGGCAGGGGAGGAGGAGAGACTGTAGGATTTTCTTTCCTCTGACCGTCCTAAGGCTATCTGAAAAACACAGCGAATGCAGCCTCTAATATCTGCTGATGCTGAGAATGAGTAATGTCACTTGGTGACAGAGAGCAATATTTGATCATTCTGACTGCTTCCTGATGCAACTGAGATTTAGAGAGCAGTGTGATTAATAGCTGGGCCCAATTTAAAAAAAAAAACCCAAAACTAAATATATTTATCTTCTCAGTCTGGCTCTCCTGCTATGGGCACCAGAGGTAGAAGCACTGCCGTGATGTGTCAAGTAGCAATAATAGTTCTAAGACAGCTGCTTTAGGTGATCTCTAAAGTAAGGTGGAGTAGCACTGAATGAACACAACGTGTTTCTATATCTTTATTGTATTATAGGGGGATTGCTAAACACGAGCAATACAGTCTATCTGGAACTTAGCATCCTTGGCCAAAAATATTCAAGTGTGTATCTCTATATTCATTGGTATTTTTAGGCACCAAAATAAAACTAGTCTCATGTACTGATGGTAATTTGTTTCTGAAATACTACGTCATGTACATGTACAACTATATGTACATGTCCAGATATGAACCCAATACCTGTCTTGAGGAACCCCATTGTTAACAAATAGGAGAATGTTCTGGATCTCTCATTCTTCTGCAGCTACACTTGGTGCACACTGTCTTGCTAGTATTTTTGTGGATTTTTCCAATTAGGGAAAATAATTCCTGGAATTACATTGGTACACTAGATGGAAGGGAAGTCTGAATAACAGTATGCCTATCTAATGGGTCTCTGTCATCTCTGTTGTTAGAAAAACATGGAATTTACCAGAAAGGTAAATTAAATTTTATACATTAACGGATATTTCATCAAGTATGCTAGACTAGATGGAAACTGGGTTAAGGAAACTGACAAGCGGTATGCCTGGATTGAACTTGGTTTAAATATATGACAAAACCTGTGTTTGCTGGTTGATAAAATTGCACATGATTAATTTCAATGAAATCTTCATTTGTAAGCTTTGGAACCTTTCTTTGTGTTATGCAATTAAAGTACGTGACTCACTTTGCTATCAGTCATTATACTGAGATTTTAGATTTATTTGTCTCAATTTCATATTGTGCAAAGAGATTTTGTTGCACAGACAGAATTTAGGTCATATGCTAGCTGTTTGAAATTAATGGCTAGAATTATTTGAATGTATTCCACCTGGAAAAACAGCTTATAAATCATAAAACAAAACTGTGATGGTACAATAACCAGAAGTTTAGGGAATTTTTGCTCATTCTCTAAGGCTTGAACCATATTCTTCTGTGACAATTTAAGTCACTGGTTAAGACACAATGTTCTGATCATAAACCTCAGTTGTTTCAAAAGGTGCTCCTTGTTCATTTTTTTATATTATAATTCCTTCCACTGTTTTAATTTAATTCATCACTGTCTTTGATATGTATATTCCTCTATTTATGTCATTTCTTGAAAAAGAATTAAAATAATGGTCAAGTACCTCTTCAAAGCCAAGTGATTTCACTCAAAGTATCCTCTGTATTTCTAACCCACTTACCTAAATTCCAGTATTAGGTGTAATGAATGAAATATAAGTAGAACTGAATGCAAACTCCAGCAATCCCTGTATCCTCTTTTTCTCCCTTTTTTGATCTCTTCTATTTTTTTTTTCATCTGTTAAACCATTCATAAAACATCATTTGAATTGCAACTGGTAAATTGCATGTTCTTGCTCTGTCTAGAGTTCTGCAGGACATGAAATTCTAGACTCATCTCAGGTACCATCTATGCTACTTTCAGTGCAGCTCGCATAGCTATGTTAAATACAACACTGGGCAGAGACCAAGGTAAAACATGAGCATGCTTCCTGATGTGTATCCATATTCCCCAGCTCTGTAAAGTCTTTGAGTGTTGTATGGTCACTGTGCTCTAAGGATGAACAAAATATCCTACATTCTGATCCTTTCCACATACTTTCTGTGAAGTCTAGAGAAGAGACTCATGCTTGAAAGAGTCTTGAGGTACCCAATCTGCTATTAAATCCAATTATTTCGTAAATACTTTCAGAATTAAAAACCAGCAAAACATACATCTTTCTTCATAGGATTTAAAACTGAAAGGCTGACTGGCATTAGCAAAAATAGATTTTGGTTGCAGCAGCAGTAATATTAAAAGATTTCTGTAATATCCTGGCTCTAAGTTCTGTTGATCTGCCTCCTTTCTCAGTTCCCATTTACCACTTTATTTTCCCTACAAATCTTGTTATTGTCCTTTCAGATTATAAAAGAATTGCTGAGATAGTTTAGAAAGGGATATACATAAGCTTTGACCAAATTCAGCTCAATTCCAAATTGAAGTTTAACTTACAGTGGAAACAGTTGCATTATCTTTTTTTTTTTTTTGTAAAAGTTTATTTTTCATGTCTCCTTTACTGAAGCATAATAAAAGATTTTCCTGCTTTGTGTACTTGAAGGTGTGGCTACATTAACTGAGCCTTTGAAAAAAATCCAGAAAGAAATGGAATTATCAAACCATATAAAGTGTTTTGTAGCATTGTGCATAACAAATTATGAAAAATATTTTCTGATATTAGGAATGAAAAAGCACCTTAAAGTATGATTTTGTGTTATATACTATGTTATTATACTAGCGTAAAATCCTGCGTCTTTTATCTCCTCAAACCTTTTTTGAATCAACTGGTAGTTTCTGTAGAAGGTAGGGAATAAAGAGGCTGGGTTGGTTTGCAGTTGTTCAAATTAAGAAACGCTGAAGTTTTCATGATGGTATTCCAGGATAGTCTCATTGTAAATTCTTCAGTAACAAGTATTTGTTTACCTGTCCTGCTTTTGCGTTTTCACAAACAAATGTTTCATAGTATTTGGCAAATTCTGGTGCATGATCATTTATGTCTAAAATCCGGATGAAGACAGGTATCTGGCTACTTTGTTTAGGATTATCTGAAACAAGAAAATTATTTATATTATGATGAAAAGTTTCACAGTCTATGGAAAGATCTGCAATTATCTAATATATTTTTTCCAATAAACATTAGAAATGTTCATGTATCTTGACTATATTAAAACAATTATATTTCATTTTCTGCTGACATACATTTTATATGCATAAAAGCCCTATTTATATTTGAAACAAATTATTCTATTATAGTATAAGTATTTTGAAATAATACAAAGTATACTTAAATTGATTTGCATTAAAAACAGACCACTGAGTTATTATTGACTTGTATTCCATACATCAGTGCAGCAAATGATTTATTGCAAAACCTGTTTCCTGAGGTCAAGCTGTCAAGAACATTTACTTGTTCAAACGAGTAAAGCAGTTAAACAGTGTCAGTCAACAACAACAACAACATTAAAAAAAACCAAACCAACCCAGAGTTGTCCTTTCTACCCAAAAATGTAAAAACCAAAACAAAAAAAAGGATATATGTAGATGTTATCATCAAGTGGTCTTCACAAACTTGACCTCCAAGGTCGAGTTGTTGCTGGAGATGAATCTCACAGTACACATATTGAAAATGGAGACCATATTTGACCAAAAAATGACAAAGCATTTATGAGGAAAAGGTATCAGTCTTTCTGAAAATGGGGATATAATTCATCTCTCCAGATTAACCTACTCCCAGACTGCTAAGCACATAGACTCCTGGGGAATCTATAGGGAGAACGAAGGAAGGGAGAAAAGTTGTTCCCTAAAATCAGTGTCTCTGTTTCCCATCTGATGACTGTTATCAGTTGGCTGGAAAGAAGAGGCAGGCAAGAGACATCCAGATCTAAAAGGCTCCAACAGAATAGTAAAGAATCCAGGTGAAAGACTTAGGGCCATGGTTTGCTTCAGACATGGACAGGAAAGAATTTCCTCTAGTCTTGGCTTCTAATGAAGCCATTTCCTGAGATAAGTTAAAGCAGTTGAGGTAAAGCATAATTTCTTCCCCTATTTACAGTGGTCATTCTGACAATGTTATTTGTCCGTCATAGACATCTTTTTTTCCAATGATTTTCCCAAAGACTTAGCTTAGGATAAAGCCAGTGCATCACACCTGCACCAAAGTATTTGCTGGGAATTCTCAGGGAACCAATTAACGTGTCTAATATATACTGTACACAGTTTTGCTGAGCCTGAGAATTCCAAATTGTCTTTTCACAAATGGGCAAAGATAATCCTAAAGTAGTAAATAGAACTTTTAGATGTGCATTTAAAGATACTGTCTATTGATAATATCTGAATAAGGGCAAAACTAATGAAACAAGATTAATCATAGATACTGTAGAATTTCAGTCTTTTCGCAGTTCTAATGTTCTGAGATAAATGATCTCCAACTTACTGATTTCCGTTGCTATGACTGTGATGTTGTGCCAGGGAGTTTCTTCCCGGTCAAGTGGCTTTGAGATGAATAAGGATCCATTTCCTGAATAGATGTTGAAGATTCTGTCAAGGTCAGTGTGTCGATCCACAGAATATCTGTCAAGATACAGTACAACTGAGCATCACTGTCTCCTATTACAGTCTCTAGTTTAGCTCACAGCCACCTCTAAAAGTTCTCTAATTTTAACTGTGTAATTTTAAATCATTCTAATTTAACAAGAATGTTTTCTTTACAATTAACCTAAGCTTTCCTGTGGCTTCCTGAGGAGTGCAGCATGTTACAAATACTGAGAAACAATTTTTTTAAGACTAGTGAGTGGGATGAACAGCAAACTATTTATGTGGGCAGTTTGTTAGATTAATATTTGAAATTACATTTTAGCTTATAAAGTGAATGTTGGAATAACAACTAAAAGTGAACATTTTTAGATAATATTTTTGCAAATTAATTGTTTCTTGGAGAACTCAGTCATCAAAGGACACACATAGCAGATATAATTAAGTATCAATTTATAACAAGATATTTTTGAGATGTCACAAGGACCATCAAAATCACCAGAAAAATCTTTGGATTAGTTGCTGTTTAAGATGAAAGTTCTTAAAAATCTTATTTTATGACACTTGTTTTTGCTTTGTTCTTTCCCAGCAAGGAAAAACTTATTTTACAGGTGTTTTTAAATTAGTCTAGTAGTTACCAGTCACTGTCAGGTTAAACTGAGATTTTATACATAGATTACTTAAAAATATTTTATTTTCTTCCTGCTCCCACACTTCCTACCCCAAACTGTACTGCTGCAGGACATAACAGGCTTGTTCAGGAATGCAGAAATCAGGTTTCTTAATCAGTTGCATGGTAAATACACAAATTTCAATGCTGTGTTTGTCACTGCAGATAATAATAGCAGATGGCTAACAATTGCAGCAATTTCACAGCACTGAACTCTTTCCTCTAATTCTTATGACTTTCTCGCAATCATTTCTTATTTAATATAATGTGATCATTAAATAGTTAAGCTATGGAACATGGTAGACAGTGTTATGTCTAGGGGATTATGAAGGTACAGAAGGCTGGCTGCTATCAACCAACAGGGAGCATAGAAATACACCATTTTGAGTATTTTACATAAGTTTGCTCCTTGAAACATGGTATAAAAGCATGATCTTATGAACAGTTTGGTGAAAGTACTAGAACATGGTTAAGCCAGTTAAGTGCTGACCTCTCCTTTCTTTTTACCTGGTGCCTATAGGCTGTCCTTCAGAAGCATACCCTGTACTGCTAACTGTGTTTACCTTCACAAGCTCCCACAGATATTTCTCTGCTTGACACTTTTCAGTAGCCCCTATGGGCTTCATTACTCAAGTGGCCCCTTATTCCATTGCACTCTCATCACACTTTGTGCATGAGACTTGACCCGCATCTAAAGCACTCTATATTGTGTAATGGCTTACTTTATTGCATTCTTTGTTATATCCGGATCTTGAGCTACAACCTGCCCAATAATGCTTCCTTCCTTGGCATCTTCATCTACCTCTATTAAATACCAGGGTCTGCTGAACACTGGAGGTTCATCTATGTCTTCCACAGAAATTTTGACCAAAGCCGTGTCTTTGAATGGCCCCAGCTGAAGAAAACGAGGATCAGGATGAGTGTTGGTTGCTTCCACTCTTAAGGTGTATAACATCTTGTTTTCAAAATCCAGACGCTGGGGAGCAAATAGTAGTAATAAAGAAAATTGTGTCACTTTACAAGAAATGCGAGTCAGTTTTATAATGCTGAATTAGAAGTGTAGGCATTTTTAGGAACAAAAGCTCTAAAATTTAATGCATCTTGGAGAAGATGGAGTATATTAGGGCTTATTCTAGGTATAAGAAAAATAAGGAGTATTATAGGGCAACAAGGGAATTATGATCCCTCTGCCTATTACTTGCTCGGATTCCTGGAAAACCGGGAGGGGTCAATCTAGAGAAAAATAGAAAAAGAGAAAGAAACAGGGAAGTTGGACTCAATCTACAAGTAGGGATTGCTAAAGATCTTATTTGTCTCATCTCATTTGTAGGAACAAGAACAATTATCCCAGCTCTTAAATGCTCTCTGTCCTATTTCCTTTTTCCTTACTCCTCCCCCATTATCATCTACCCTTGCCTATTTTGCATCAGGAGCAACCCAGACCTGTCCCTGGCCTCCATATTCCAGAGTGAAAAGAAGAACCATGAAGTCTGACTTCCAATTTATGTGACATTTATATTATACATATCCATATATGCATATGCATATAGACATTCACATATGTACACATATACATGCATGCACATACATAAATATATGTATGTTTCCAAATATATGTGTATAGATCTATATTTTATATACATGTATATATCAATTAATTGTTACTGATATGTTCAGTAAGAATAGAACTGAAAATAGTCTTCAGAGTTTAGCAGTCTGAACACTAAAAAGCAACCAATAAATCTGTCAGAGATAGCATTTTGAATTAAATATCTGCCCATGTCTTTGCTCTTTGGGCTTCCATTGACATAATATGTAAAAACTTAAGTTGCACCAAGGTTGGACTTAAACCAAGATAGGTTTTAGGTACTGGAGATACCTGGCTGTTGGACAGATTAGAGAGGGACAGTTTAGCCTTGGAGGTGTAAGTTCATCAAACTCCAGGTGAGCCTCCAACCCTTGTGAGCCTTACTGCAGCATTCAGCTGACAAACCCTACTGTGAACTGAACCCCTCCAGGTTTTCACAGCCCTAATTCAAAAGTACTGTGTGTGAGAGTATATATATTGAACAGACAGCAGCCACTGAAATATTGCTTTATGTGAAGCGACATGCCAGTAAATTTCCCTCGAGACTTGAAAATAACAGATATCTGCTGAAGAAAGGGAAGAACAAAACCAATACAACAACTCCTTGGCAGCCTGACCCCTTGTGAGATCTACCCTCCCTTCCCCTGGAAAAAGAAAAATAACCATAACACCTGGAGAGCTAAGTACATATAAAAGAGAGGGAGAAAAAAATAAACCTTTTTGACAGTTATAATCCCTTCCTGTGTGTCCTTGTCAGTGACGATATCAAACATGTCTGATCCATCCCCATTGGAGATGCTATACTCAGTCTCTGCATTTTCACCCACATCGGGGTCATTGGCTTTAATTCTGCCAAGAGGAGTCCCAGGTGGTGCAGACTCAGGAGAGCTGAACTGGTAGGTGCCTGGAAGAGCAAAATCAAGTATTTATTATTTTGAGAAGCTGTGTTCTTCTGAATAATAAACATCTTCAATTTCACCTGGATTTTTTAAGTAACTTGAAGTTTGAAACACTTTAAGAAAAATGCTGTTAGTCATCATACTAAACTTTAAACCAGGGTTTGGAGTTGATTGACAAACTGTCACAAAAATTTGAAGTGATTCGTCAAAGCCATTTAGTACTGTGCTTTTAATGCTTTTTTTTTTTTTTTTTTTCATTTTTCTTCAGCTATAAGGAACAGAGAAGCTCAACAATAAGGCACCAGTTCTAACCTTGATTATTTAACAGTAAATATATTTTTTTCTCTCAGTTTTCTAGAAATGTTCCTAGACATATTTAGAAGTAGTAGGGGATTTTTTTTCATTTTCTCAAGGCACAAGAGTTGTAGAAACCAGTGTGGATTTTGGAAAGAGACTAAAATATGCTAGGCTTCTTTTTTTATTCTTTTGAAAAATATATTTAAGGTTCGTAGGTGTTCTGTGTGAAAGTAATTCATTCATCCGTTATTGGTAATACATACTAAAGAGTCATGGTAAAGAGCATTTGGATGGATGTTCATGTTAATTGCTATAGTTAATTGAAATGCAGATACATTCAGATTTTCTTTAATTTACTCTGCATATACTTTTTGTGCTCTTTCAATGGTTGGTTTCATTTAATGTTTTTATAATCAGGGTTTGCTAGAAAGAATTCTGATTACACAGACATTTTTATCTTGCCTACGTGTATGAAAAGTGAATTTATATGTATTTTCTGACAACATTTGCAGTAAAAATCTAATTATAAAGACATGTAGTTGCAGAAAAAGTAGTAATCAGATGATTTTCTTAACCAGTCAGAACTAGACAATGAAGACCTTTCATGACTAGCAAGACACAAATGTTTCTAAATCAGTATTTTCAGTTATTTGCTACCAAGAAAATGTAAAAAAAAATTTGATATATTCAACAATTTACATGTGACATTCCAGAATCTGATGTTTCTTTTGATCTGTTTTCTCATGTAAATTAATATTAATTTACTGAGTGAAGTAGTAGCATTGGAAAAATACCTTAAGAGTCTGGACCTGACAAAATTAGCCCCTGATAAAATGCAAAATCCTTATTTGAAAGGTCCAATAGGAATAAGAACCTGTATAAATTGTATTTACTTGTAGTACAGTACAGTCAAGTATCTTTCTTGCAACTAGCCTATTTCCTATATTTACATGTCCTTTGCTTTCTTTTAACACGCTTAAAGAGTCTTGAAGGTTCCTTTTAAGTACAAGGACTATACCGAGCGTCTGAGTGCAGAATGAGTTTCTATCCCCAAATGTACAGACTAAGTACAAAAGAGTGTCACTGCAAATACCCTATATTTATATAGATGTGTAACAAGATGTAAGCTAATGCTTGATGCTAAATTGTATTTGCTGTCACAAATTCAAGGTTGTAAGTGAAAACTCAGCAGTAGACTGTTTGGCTGCAATCCACACTGACTAAAATGCATGTTATTCCCTTAAACCAGGCTGAAAATGGGATGAAAGTTAGGATTCCTGGCAGCTAACCATAAGTTTGAAGGCTTGCTCAAATTCAAGGGTTTGGCAGGTGAGCCAGAAATACTGTAAGAACAGATTTAATCATGCTACTTATGACTTCTTCCAGAATAAATAACTCCCTTGAGTGCTTTTCTATCTGAAAGCATTCCTTATTTTTGTGGTGCTGTGTGAGTACTACGCATTATCGGCATGCAAGATGGCTAATTTGGTTTAGAGTACAATTGGATTCAAAATGTGTAAGATTTTCATTATGGTGCCATTTAAATTCAGTTTAGGTCTATGCCTTTTAACTGTCCAGGATTCCTTTCAGGAAACAAAACAAAACAGAAAGCCTGTTCCTTCTTAATGCAGTCTGAACAACCAGTACTTCACAGTGCACTCTGCCATTTCTTCTGTCCCTGTAAGAAATCAATCTTTAGTTCTTCAATATCTTGACATTAACTTCTGTTGCTTCCATTTGCAATTCACCCTCTTCTTTGGGCCACATTTTCACTTATTCTTGCCTCACATAAGAGAAAACAGAAGATAATGGTTTTTGGAAGGAGCAGACTTGCAGAACTAGATAGTTATTTGAAGGTACACCCCTCTTCATAACTATCTAAGAAGAAATAAAAACCTCCAGATGTTTCTCTATGTTTGATTTCCTAGGAAGTATTGAAAACCACCTTGCTGAGGAGAAAGAAAATGAGAGGGAAGGGTCATCAGCAAAACAAACATTGTACCGTTGAATAGATCCCACAGCAGGACTTCTATAGCCCATTCAATGTGTTTCAGTGATGTTCAAAGTAGAAAGCTGCAGAGAATATTGTATGAGTATTGGACTAAATTGTGTACATTTCTCTATAATTAAGTACCAAACCCAAAACTTATTGAAATAATCAGAAGAACTTGCATAGACTTCAGTCTTCAGCTAATCTTGAAAGAAGAGCATCATAAGGAACAAAGGCTAAGGAGACTGAAAAACCCTAAATTATTTTGCAGTTCTATGCATTCTTCATTTTTTATTTACTTTAATTCACTTTAATTTGATTTAATTTAATTCAGCAACAAAACTTACAATGAAATGTGCTACACCACATTCTAAGTTAGGTTCAACAATTCCTATTTGCCAAAATATTATGGGCTATATCATGCTATACATGTTTAAGCAGTATGCCCTCCTGAAGTCAAATAGGAAGGTTGGTTAAAAATTGCTGTTTGAGTTTGCCATGTGAAGGTGATTCTCAGCAAGTGAACTCCGAGTGTGAATTCAAATTATATTGTCTTTATGAGGACTGCAGTACTTCCCCTCCCCTCTCTTTTTAAAAAACAATCTGTTATCATGAATAGAGATAAAAAAAGTTATATGCAATTTCAAGAATCCTTTCTCCCACACTATCAGAGTTTTCTAATATTTTTAAAAAGCTGTTCTAGGTTGACCTGTTTATACTATTCTGAGTGTACTTATTGCCATGGTACTGAAGTGCTTTTCAAGTTTCTTCAAGTCCAGGAGAGAGTTTTCTAAATCAGTCGACTGTTTGTTCAGTCGTTGGTGAAGCTGTAAAGAGAGCCAGTCAGGTCCCTAATCAGTGCCAACAAGCAATTCAAATTTTATAATGTGGACATTTTTCCAGCAGGCCCTGAACTTAGGCTGTACATTTCTTCTGTCTGCAGCCTATCAAACAGTTATCAGATGCTGATTATAACAACTTGGGGTTGGATTTAAACCAGTGGCCTAGGATGAAAGGATCTGTAGTATGCTGTGAAGCTTTCTGTATTGTGCAGCTGTTCTGTGGTTTTATTCTACAGAGATATTTTTTAAAAACTGAATTGTGTCAAACTGGTCTAGATTATCAAAATCATTCAACACCAAGAGCGGAACACAGATTACAAGTACCTAAACCAAATGCTTAGACTTCCAGCAGAGCATACCACCTGACCAACTCTGCCTGTGCAAGGCTGTACTTAAGAAAATTTGCTGACCTATTTGCTTGCCTAAACATGTGGAACTACAAGTGTCTCCAAAACCTGAACCCTATATTTTGTAATTAAATTCCTCTAAAAGCTTTCAAGTCCCTGCAGTTAGCCTAGGTTATTGTTACAGCTCACATTCCTGTAAGCAGAGTAAGAATGGGAAGTAAGTTTATCATTCCAAGAAGTATTTTGCTATTAAAAGAATGGGGGCGGAGATTCCCATTTGCCTTAATAATGCTGCAACATAAACAGACACAGCAGTGGGCCAGTATTTATACTAAACAAAAAAGGGAGAAAAAAAGAAGATCCCAGATGGTCACAGTGAAACAGCTGATTTTAGAGAGGTTCTTTGGAAAACAACAGAAGTATTAGATGCTCCATACTCTGGGGGAAGCGAGGCGGATTGTCGTTGACATCAGTCAGCGTGATGTTCACGGTGGTGGTCCCCGATAGTCCTCCCATCTGGCCTCCCATGTCTTTGGCCTGGATGACCACTTGATACTGTTCCCTGTTTTCTCTGCTCATGTCTGGTAAAGCAGTCTTGATTATGCCTTGGAGAAGAGAGAAAAAGGAGAGACAGAGGGGTGAAGGAGAGGAAGCACCACCGACGTTAATCTCAGAGTTTTTAAATGGTTCATGTAAGATACTGTGCAGATGTTAATCCATAGCAATCAAAACAAGGTATACTGCAATAAACCTTTCAATCTATGGCTGATTTAATGTGATTTTAAGAGAAAAGAGAAGTAAATGTAACAGAGATGTTATTCATTGTTTGTGATATGCTAAATCAATTTAATTATACTTTCAATGACAAAAATATAAATATATTTGTTGAATTAATGAAGTTTTTCAGATACTATCCCCAGTTATTATTTTAATACATTATGTAATCTCCAGCCCTGGTGAGGTTTTGACATATAGCACAAGGCCAAATTCTAACATGCCCTGGATTCATTCTTTTGAACTGTAATAGATCATAGATTTTAATGTGCAGTGATGGCCACTGTAAGTCAGCTAGGGGTATATCTAATAAAAGAATTGGACAAGACTGTAAAATTAGTGTTGGAAAATCTTTTTTGCGTGTCCAATCTCAAGAATTTCATAAATGTAATTTAAATGTCTCAGACTCTTGTACAGCACACAAAAAGAGTAGGGACCTCCGGTGAGAAAACCAAAAATGTCGTAGCCTGAACAGAGGAGTGACCTTAATCCTCCTGGGATCCAGAGCCCAAAAGACATTTTCATTAAAGTGGATGCACACATGTTTTCTTTTAGAAAACCAAGCAGAGCTTTTTTTTTTTTTTTATTTAGAGGGGTGGTGGCTTTGAAGGTTGAAGTCATGAGAGCTTTCTCTTGTGAAGTGGGAGAATTTAAATACAGTGTGCTTTTTTGCTTGGAGGATTCACACCCCTGCCTTTCCTTTCTCAGAAGAAGGCTCTCATTAGATGCTCAGCTTGATATGGAAGCTGTCCTATTATGTAAAAAAAGCAACCCTGGAAAAATCCTAATTCTAGAAAGAGAGTGAAACAATGAAAAAAAACTCTGTAGTCTAGTGGTTATGGTATTTACGTCTGATCCAGGATTACCAGGTTCTGATTACCGTACCTAAGCTTGTTAATATATGTAACATTAAAAAGCAAATTGGATAAAAATGAAAGATAATCCCAGAACCAAAGATGAGAGCCCAGGTCTCCCCCAAACTGTCTGCCTGCCTAACCACCTACTGCCATCAGTTAGTGACCGTGTGGTATTGGTCCTGTTTCCCTGCTGATGCCTGGTAAAGATGTTTTGAGTAGGGGATTGGAGAAAAGAGAAAAAGAAGAGAGATAGGAAAAAGTGGAAAAAACCCAAACACTTTAATCCTAGGCAAAATCGTTACGCTCCCTTTTAAAACTGTAGTCATGTGACTGTTATTATCCTTTTGATATAAGGCCCTTGCTGTATTTAAAAAAGAAACTGTTTCAAAAGGAAACTAGCGATCATCTGAGCATGCTCAATGGATTAGGAACTTCAAGAATTCTGGGCACAATTGAAGTTAAATTCTGGATTTTCAAACCAGAAAAATTTTGATAACATGCAGGAACAAGCTAATGCAATACCTGCTAAGTCTTAGGTACATTAGGATGAGGTATCTGGAGGGGGGGGAGGGTATTGTTCTTTATTTCTTTTTTGAACCCCAATTTTGGATCCAAAGTTCACAAGTTTTTCTTCTTTGTCTCTTATCTGATTTCCTGCATAACAGTGAAAAGGCTTCCATTCATGTTTTACAACTTAAAAGCATTAATGCTTCTTGCTTCAATACTAATAGCTGTTGGAATCAGAGTACAGTTTCAAAAAGCATCTTGAGTTAAAAATTGTTGATGGTCAAGAATCTATCACAAACTTTTAGAAATAATTAATTTACCTTTGGGGATTTTTTTTTTTACCTTATAGTCTGAAATTTTTCAGCTCCTTTTTGCTTTTCTTAAAGACAAACAGATGAAATTCCCAGAAATTGGTGTAAAATAAACTTGAATACTTTCATGGTTCTTTGGACCCTTTACAATATTCTACACTCTTTCTGAACTGTTGACCTTTACAGTTAACAGTCGTCTTCTAGAAGTCTTATTCATACTAAATATAGCAGTTTTCTTCTGGAATAATATTATTTTAACAAAAATAGGCATACTTTTATTGTGATTCCGGTTTCCATTTAGAAGTGTATCAGCTTCGTGTCAAGTCATATGATGCCATACGCCTGTTCCAATATTTAAATGCAAGTGAAAAGTATCTTGATCCCTGCATCCGGTCTCTATCATTACAAAAAGTAAGACTGAATGAATTGCTAACCTGTTTCTGGATCCACTGAGAAATATGGCTGTCCCTGGAGGATGCTGTACACCACTTTGGCACTGTTTCCATAGTTGGCATCATCAGCATCTGTGGCTGTCACTTGAATAACAGATGTACCTAAATGGGTACCAAACAAGGAATCAGCAGATTTTAAGAAGGCGCCTACTTCTTGTAAACCACCTGCAGTGGTTTCAGTATTGAATTCACAAAAAAATTGAACAGCATCCGGTGGACAAATCCTGTGTTATCCTACCCAAGCAAACAGTAAAATAAAGTCTCATCTTCCTCATGACTAAAACTAAAATCATTATCACTTAAGTTTCATGCTTCAGTTAAACATGAGTAAATGCATAGGGATTTACACATCTTTGAAACCCAACACAGCATTAGGTTTTTCGGTGATCAAACAGGTTTGAAGATTGTTCTCTGGTAATAACAGGACCTCAGTTGAAACTGTTCACTTTAAAGATAGGTAGCTGTTGTGTGAAAAGTACCATTATTATTCCTAAGTTTGGCTTAATCAGTAAATTAACTTAAAGCAAATTTCCCCATACTCATTTTCTACTTAGATGACAACCTGCAAATATCTGAAATCAGACTGAATAAGAAATTTTGTCTTATCCTAACTAATTTTTAAGATGCTTTTAAAAAAATAATTTGGTTTTGCAATAGAAAATTCTGGGTTTTTTTTCTCTCTTGATCAAAATTATCCACCTATTTGGCAAATAATTGCCTTTAAACGATAACTACATTTTTTCAGCATTGACTTATTTTGCATTAAAATGGCTTACTCGTGTCCTGTGATCACAATGAGGAGAATATAGGCTATACGGGATTAAGAACACTGTGAGCCAATACATTTGGTGAAGTTTACGGATTAGAAGCAAATGAAAAATTCTGCAAAGGCTTTCTTATAAGATATATAAAAGGACAAAACTGTTGTTCACAAGCTTTTATTTCTAAGCAATTTTCAAGACGTCAGGATACATTTTGCTAACACAATCTAGAGCTGACAAATATCTGGATAAATGCAGGCAGTCCAATAGATAGAAGTGTAAAGGTCCTTAACTCCTTGCCAAGGGCAGAGGGCTGACTGAGAAGAAGCTCTTTACCCTGTTTTTGGCTGGGTAATTTTTATGTATCTCACTTTCCTTAGAAGAAAAAGGTCTAGTGAGCACTGTCCACATGAGTGATATCATTTCCTATTCCTTTTTTTCTTCACCCTCAGCCTCTCTAGATTAAAGTTCACCCAGATAACTTGCAGTCAAGTGTCTGTCTTGACTATAAGTTTAGAAGATGCTCATTTACCTGTGACTAATGGAATTGAAGTGAATCATCTCTACTGTCGCTCTTCAGTGTATACAAGGGATTGGGGAAAGTAGAAATCCAGAGTAATCAAAACAGATTTATGACAGCACATGTTATTATTAGGTCCTGTTAGATGCATCTGTTTTCTCATAGTACATACTACCACTTTACACGTCATAGTTTCACCCACATAATAGTAACAATTCCCACTATTTCAGGGTATCTCAATAGCATGACAGCAGGGGAGGGATACTTCTTTCTCTGCAACAAACTAACAGAAAAAAGTTGTAAAAATGCTTTGTCACAATTCATCAAATTCTGAAGAGGATTTTTGCCATCAGCAATCTAGATTATTTTTTGCCTGGTTAAACAGTTCATCAGAGATCATCTGTGTGCCAAGCTGAGCTGTAAAGATAATCCTGAAGAAGTGAATATTTAAGGACAATTCTATCACTAAGTGTCCAGCAGAACTGCTCATCTGGACAAAAAATGAAGAGAGTTTTTTGAGAAATGTAACGTTTCACGAGTCCTATCTGCTTTCAAAAAAGCAAATAAGTTAAATCCCATGCCTCCTCAAGACTAACAGGGAGAGTCAATATCACTTGCTAGCCTATAAAAAATGTAAAAGTCATCAGTAGAATCATATGCTTATACTGTGTGCCACTGTAGTATCTAGAAGTTAAGAATCAGGGGAAATGTATATGTCCATCCCACCCTCCCCCCCAAAAAACCCAAAATATCTTCATCAGGAAAACTTATTGCTGTGGTCTCCTGATCTAGGCACTGTCTTGGGATTGACACGGAACTTTGAGTATGGTCATAACAACTGAATGAACATTAACTTTCTTTTCATAGCGTACTGTTTTGATGAAAAGAAGAATGCTGAAGCCTGTTTTGGGAATGTTGTGGTTTTTTTTTTTTTTTTTTTTTTTTAAGAAAGGCATTTCAGAACTCAGGGAAGTCTTTGGGAAATGTCTGTCTTTGTCTTATTGGCACGTATATCTTTGTTACCTGAGGCTCAAGTGCCATATAATTATAGTTGCTGAGGAGAGTACAGAAGCTGTAACCCTACAGAAACTTTGGAGGTCACCACCAGATAATTCAAATGGATCTTATAATCTTAAACAGAATGAGATCTCATTATAGTTTGCAAAATATCAATGTTTTCTTTTATTTGTTGAATTCTATAAAGTGGTGAAAAAATAGTGTTATAACAGCTGCTGCTTCCTAGTAAACTAATAGTACAATTGTGAAAAACGATTAACAAAAGTATACCCTCAGAAAATTTATTGTCAGCATGCGGTTCACTCTCTTTTCTGCCAACAGTCTGCTGTGTCATAAAGGAAGACCCTCACAGACGATAGGCAATGCTTGTGCAGCTTTTTTTTATGAGGAAAGAAACTTCTCTTAGCTTTTGGGGTCCAAAATTAAATGAGGAAAGGAACTCAGCACTAATTATGAAGTAATTGGTAATGAGGCAAAACTGGTTTGGAACTTTTTAATTAAAGACAACTATGCCCTATCCTCACCCCCACCTGAATCGTACCTACAGAATGTGGATGTATTTATTCATTTGTTTATTTATAGTCTAAATTACCTCACAAGCAGCCTTTTGCCCACATTTGTTAGCAGAAGTCAGCATGATTTAAAATACGAATCAGGCTGCTTGGTTAGAAACTAGAAGCTTTCTGAGATACTTCCACAGCTGCCAACATGAGCAAGAATGAAGGACTGAAGTAGACCCTGGGAAGCATTGGGGGTGGGAGGAAGGTGTTTTAGTTTTTGTCTTTGTTTCTCACCATCCAACACTATTTTTAATGGGCAATAAATTAAATTAATTTTCCCAAGTCGAGTCTGTTTTGCCCCTGATGGTAATTGGTCTTTATTTCAACCCATGAGTGTTTCCATCTTATTTTCTCCTCCTGGACTGTTAAGGTGGAGGAGTGAGAGAGCAGCTGGGTGGGCCTCTGGCAGCCAGCCAAGATCAAACACACCACATGAACAAACTGGTGTGAAAGATGACAGAGAAAATGTGAGAATGACTGTAACAGCAGTCTAAGGAGTAATAACATCACTCTTCTGCAAAAGAAAGTGAACTTCAACCCAATCCTATCCAGCAAGCCTATCCCATCTCAGGATGGGAACTAAATCTCAGTTTTCAAGAGGTATGTCTTATTTTCTTTTCCTTTTGTTTTCTTTTTTTTTTTTCCCTTATTCGTTTTGTTTTGTTTTGATGAATTCTCAATACTTCTTTCACACAGCTTGCAGATTGTTTTGTCGGCTTTATCTCTCAAAGATTCTCTCTACGTCTGCATACAATAAGCAAGGAACAGCAGTTTGCTGAATGTGTTGAATTTGCCAAGCTTTATTAGTGCTATAACATCAGCATTAATATTTTTCCTTTTCTTCTTTGCTTAGATGTACATTTGAGTCTGGAAGCTTAAGCACTTTGACAACACATCGGTGATGGATGGGGTCCTAATGTAAGGGTAGAAAAATGCAGAAGGATAATTATGAAGGTAACCTGAGAGAAGACAAATCTAGACTAAATCTGTGTAAGTAGTGTCTTTGTGTGCATATGTATGCATGTATGTGCATGAAGAATGTAGAGTCCAAAAAGGAAAACTGCATTAGAGAGGGCATCACTCCATATCTAGGACAGTATAACTCATTGTCAGAACTGAGTCCCACTGACACAGATTTCCAGAACTCATGAAGAGTGAGACATAAATTTGAAAAAACATTTGAAATGAGAATGCTTTTCTGAATTATGTTTAAAATACTTTTTTTTTTTTTGTGCTATTCAGTCTTTGAAAGAGTCCCTCTGGTATGATTAGGTGTCCTAGCACAATACCAGAGTGCATTGCAAAGCTGACGTAAATAGCCTGCAGAGGATTGCTGTAGTGCAAAAGAGGTCTTCCACTAGATGAGATAGGCACACATTTTGCTACTTTTTCATGTAAAGACATAGTCTTCAGCATGCAATTCTTGTTCCTACTTGGCTTCTTTGGTTGACATGAATTAAAACAGCTTCTGCGAGTCAGAAGAACATATCTGCGTCTATTTGAAAATGCTATTTTTACTGATAACTTTTTCTGTAACCTTAATTTTGAACAGTAATCTCCAGCTTGGGTAAAGAAAATGAATAGATTTTGTTGTTAGCATAGTATGCTTCAAGATTCCACCATGAACACTGGATCAAAAAATGACAGATAGTGATTTAAATATCATTCAGAACCATAGCATTTCTTTTCCAAAGGGAATTCTGTAACTTCAAAATGCATTTTGAGTTTGAGTCTGACATTTTTTTATAAAAGTAGGATTTCAGATCAATTCAAACTTTTGATTTTAAGAAAAAATGTTTGGTTTAGACTTTGGCCTTCTAATATAAAGTTTTCAAAAAGTAATTTGGAAATAAAAAAATCTGAAAATGCTGAAACAGGATGTTTTTTACATTACTAGACAGCTTCCTTTCTATTTTTTCTCAAGTCAACTTCTGCCAAAATTGGCAATTATTGAAAAGTTCTGATTTTTACAGAGAACTTGTGTGTGTGTGTGTGTGTGTGTGTGTATATCTAGCTCCGTTTAAGAGAGAGCTCCACTCAAAGCAGAAAGGCTGTTTCATTTTCAGAAATAGAAGACCAGCTGGGGTAAGTGGAGAGGCAGGAAGGACTTTGTGTCCCTGAGGGAGAAGCTCTTGTGCTTGCTTCCTGTTTTCAAGCACAATGACAATCTGCTGTTCATCAAGTTTATTCATGGAGGGAAGATTTTAGAAGTGGATTACTTTTACAAGCTGAAGGGATTTGGGAGAGCTCTGGAAAACCTCTGGAGGCAAAATTAGGAATTTTGTTTGGCTAAAAGCCTAAAGAAGATAAGTGGACAGATAGTTTGCTTAGACAGCATGGCTCCAAGGATTATTTTCATGCCGACATACTATGGAGATGCCCCTGCTGAAGACATGAGTGAAATTTTAAGTAAGCTACAGAAATATTGTGAGGTATTAAACCACTTTTGTTTCTGAGAACAGGTTGTTCCCTCGGGATAGGACTCTGTGCTTAGGCAATGAACTGGAGAAATTATGAACTAGGAGCAGTCATATGACACTACCCAAGCCTAAAAAGTTTAGGAACACCTGGAATTCACCACCAAGGATCTCATTACTGCATCAGTTGGACTACATCATTTCAGACTGCTTTCTATACAAAGAGAGGGCTAAATAAGGTTGAGATATAACTCTTATGGCTTGACTGGAACAAAACTCTACCTAGAAAGCTGAAGAAATAGGGAACTGCAATGTGTGCTTTGCTCTTTTGTACATGACCACAATTAGTGGAGATTGAACTAGACTGCTTTTTCTTTGATGCAGAAAAGGCCAGAAGGTTGGTAGCATGAAAGATTTGTAAAAGCAAAAGAAAAGGAAAAGTAAAAGCAGAAAAGGAGCAAGTGTCAACAGGTAAATAGATAAATGAACCAAGCTGGAAGAGGAATAAATGGACATGACAGAAAAACAAATAAAGCCAACTTAGAACAAACAAGGAACCTGAGGAACCAGACTTAAAGGAGCAATAACATGACACTGGAAATTTAAGAAGGAACTTAAAATGTAGTTCAGCCATATATATTGAGCAGAAATGTACAAAAAAGAAAAAAGAGAGGAGGCAAAAAGGTGGCGTAAAACAGGAGATGCAATATTTCATAAATTACATTTTACCAAGTTGATGATTTTAATAGTCTGCCATATAGGTATGAGGTGAAACTTAATTCCACTTGAAAACATGCTGTCTCTTATTTTTGTGTATATAGTCTCACATAATGGCTGATCAAGAAGTCATTGATGTGGTAGCTCCTGTAGATGGGTACCGTACCTTTGTTTTAGCTGCCCACTGATCTCCCATCCAGGAATCACAAACTTTGCACCACTGTGGTGTACATAAACAGTCACTGTAATCCCTGCTAATGTGACTAAAAATAATTTATGAGACATGCAAGAAAACCAAGCTATGCTTTGTGGTATAGCCTTACTTCCTCCCTCAGAACTACTTTTTCCTCTCCATTTCACTCCATACCAGTAAAAACAGATGGACCTTACCACCCATTCTGGAAATACGAGATGCTATTTTTATGCAGCTTTACTCTGGAAACAGTCCCTTGTATTTTATAAATATAATGGGGAAATAATTCTCATCATTTCTTGTGTGTGTTGTGTTTTGATGTTTTGGGGTTTTGTTCGATGCTTCCTTTTCTATGACAAAATGAAGTCACATTTTAGATTGTGTTATCAGAACTTGCATTAAAGAAGTAAGTATGGGCTAATGATTGTCTCACCACATAGAAAGATGCAATGTGACTAAACTACCCTGTCTTTAATCTGCCTGAAATGCTGTACAGGGTAGAGGCTTTTGCCAGTGAATACAATACATACATCATTGTAACATAATGTCTGAAACTGAAATGGAAAAGAATGGCTAAAGATGAACAAAGCCTCTAGCCCTTGCCCTCCCGCTGTTCAATACCTCGATACAGTAACTTTAGTTTTCCTTTGGCAGTAATTGTAACTGTGAAGTGCATCAGATGCCCTGCATGAGAATTTGAAAAGCATTATGGATGCAATAACAAGTGGGAAACAGTAAAAAGAATGAGAAGTAATTTGAAGTATTGGTGGGTGAACAACTCTGTGTATGTTTATTCTTTTGGAAAGCTTCTTTTTCCCCTTCTCACCATAAAGAAAGTCACTTCTGAAACAGCAATACTGGTGCCATCAAACGACAGTGATAAGATAGAGGAAAAAGTAGTCAGACTCTTTCAAGTGTTAATGTTGACTAACTTTTACATTGCATTTCCTAGTGACTAAAGAGGTATAGTAGAAAGTGATCTACCATCCATAATAAATGAACTGCAGCTTAGAAACCTTTTTCATTTTGTTCAACATGCCGTACATACTTACAATTAGAAAACACACTTCTTTTAGGCAGAACAAGTATCTGCAGTCTATATTCAAAAAGAAATTAAAACTAAAGATGAAAAGAATGAATCACAAAATAATCCTCAAAATTTCTATTCAAAATAATGATGAAACTCACCAATAGCATGTTTCTAGGCCTGGAGCTGCTATGCATATGGCAAGGTTGTTCCAACTAGAATTAGTTGCTAATGAAAGCAATATGTTGAAGGAGCAACAAGTAATGCCATAATATGGCAGTTAATTACCTTGGTTACTCTTTCTCTGACCACAATGCTTTTATGGGGTATGTGGAAATAGGCCAGCTTTATGGACTGACAGCTGCCGTCCATGGCAGGTCAGTAACAAGAACTCCACCACTTAAGAAGGCTTGAAGGCTTATTTCCTTTTTAAAGATGAGAGCTGGCGATCTTGGCCCTTTGCTCCATCTTAATTTCTGGAATACTCCAAAAGAGAGAAACAGCTTTCAGCTGTTTTTATGATAAACTTAGGAAGAGCTTGTCCCGTTGATTCTACCAGGAGAAATAGTAGTTTGTAAAGGCTGCAACATGGTTATCTATTTATTAAAAAATTCCAATTCCTAGCCAACAGTTCCAACCAAGTTTTTAGTTCTATGTATAATTTTTAATTTATAAAATAATGAAGCAATCATAGGGATGTTATTTCTTCACTACTCTCCGGGCCCTTTGTTCATGTAGCACACCTTTAAGAACCTTTCTGCTTTGCCCTTTTCTTTTCTCAAGAGAAGTTACCTGGAATCCTCCAGTCTCTAAAGGTTTCACTTAAGAGCAAAAAAGCAAGCTTAAAAGAAACAGTTTTCAATAATTGCCACTTTTTAGGAGTAACCTTTGAGTTTCTGATGTACATGCCGTTGCACTTCTGTATTTTACAGTGCAACACAGACAGGTTTATGTTTTTTTTGGGAAGGAAAAAGTTATCTTTCTGTACCTATTTTTCATTACCTCTTTTTTTGACCTCAGCTTTTGTATCTCTTTATTAGATTTTGGAGAGTCTCTTTGCTATGGATTTCTATCTATGACTGGGAACTAGAACCTCACTCTTATTTGCATCTTCAAAATTCTTCTGTAATACAAGTAAATAGAAATCTTTAGGGTTTCTACCTTTTGCCAGCTCTGCAAACAAGTCCAATTTGAAACCATATGTGAATCTCTATGATGACCATGAGAATGTAGTACATTACTATTAAGACAACATGCTGGCCTCATATTTATTTTATTTGGGGGCATTTTCATTATCTGTGGGAACTCCTGTTTGGGTGGTGATAAAGTCTGTCTCTTTAAACATTAATAGAGATGTGGAAAATAGTAATTTTCTATGAAAATGCAGTAAATGAATATATTATTGGTAAACTCAAATTTACATTAGTTTGTAAGATGTGATTCATGAAAGCCTCTTGCTTCTGTGGTGTTTAGATACCGTGGATGTTGTCTGTGGAAATCACAATGAAGACTTGTAATTTGGAAAATAAATGGAGTCTAAAATAGAGAAAATGAAACAAATTGCAGGGTTATCTTAGTCATGGGCTTTTTAAAAATTACATTATTTAAAGTAGTATTTTTTAGACAAAAGCAAAACACTTCTGGAGCTTGCATGGGTATATATAAGTAAATATAGATGTAAGTATATACACGTGTGTGTGTAATTACACGTAGATGACCCCCCTAGAATATTAAGTAGGATTGCTCTAGGGACTTTTCTGTTATTATTTCTAGACATTTTATTTATCTTCAAAAGCATTCAATTATCTTGAGTATAATCTGTCAAATGATTCGCATGCAGCGGTGTTCTGCTAAAGACTGCTGAGTTTTCACTATGTTTGCAAATTGATCACAAGTGCATTGGCTATTGATTGCAAGGTTACGGTCACAGTAAATGATGCACATCATGAGGACTATCTCATTTGGACAAATTTCATAGATATGAAAACTTCTGGTGGAAAAAGATTAAGGTATTGATTCCAAATTGCTTGTTTGAGAAATAGTCTTAGAAATGCCTGAGCTAATTTCCAAATGTTTAGACACTAGGGTGTCTAGGTCTCAGTGAAAATTAGTTGGACATATGCTCTTAAATAGTTTGTTTATCTTCCTCAGGTAGACACATGTTCCTGATAGCCAAGGTATCTTTTAAAATCCTGTTCATAAAGTGAGTAAGTATTGGTCTTCCAGACCATGAAATATAAGACTTTTTTTTACTGTCTTCTCTCTTAACCACCTCGGTGCGCTAAAGAGGTGGTTATTATTTAGGTAGGGGTTTTTCACAACTGTCACATATTTTGACTTTATGAGGAAATAAACCTTTCAATTTTTTGTGTACGTCTCCAGTATACTGTGTACATAACCTTATTTATCACAGGCTATTTATCATTTGCCTTGGAGCAGAGTGAAGTAACTGCTATTGAGTTGGCTTTCTGACAGGAAGCTTTGATGAGAATTTGTGGTTTATTGGCAGCAACTCTGTTAAATGCGGGATATTCACACGTGTACCAACTTCAGTGGACAGCAAGTTAGGTTGGGGTTTTTGTTTTTGTTTTTTCTTTTTTTCTAATTATCAATTAGTTGTGAGCAATATGTGTTTTAAATATGAAGGTATGAACAACTTTCATAAGGAATAAAATTGATATTTGCACAGATCTTAATCATGTTTGATCTTAATTTCACAGTGTCACATATCTATGAGGTTGTAGGAAAAAGCTATTCTGGAAAGTCTTTTGAGGCATCTGGTTAGATAGCAGATAATAAAGTAAATGTGAGCATCAGGGTTGCTGGTATTGTGAAAACTTGCAGATGTGCATTTTGCTAGATATTAAGAAAAATACAGTGATTGTCATGAGAAGTGCTGTAAGCTATCTTGTTCCATGTACTTAGTAAAGGATGAGTATCAGTGAGAATAACATAGAGGAGTTTTCAAATAAGCAGGAGTTAGTCAAGATAGTCCAGGATAAGCCTTTTCTTACCTTCATTTTCCTGACTCTGTGAAGGCTGTGTATGACAGAAAATTTCTGAAATGGCTGTATGATTGGCAAGAAGGAAAAATGGTGACGTAGAATAGAATTCAAGCTGAATTGTTAATTGAACAGAGAAAACACGCAGTAACTGCCATTTCTATAATTCATCTTCTATATTGCTAGAAACTTGTTATGAATTCTCATACCTATTTTCATTATTTAACTGAAATAAATGTAATATTTTATTTTTACAATATATTTAAACATACATATCTATTATATATACACATATATTTGTATGGGCACATTTTAAGTGAGAAATTTACTTATTTAACAATACTGTAGCCATTATGGGCAGACATTCATAGTCCTTCTACCTCAGCAGAGAGTCACTTGATTGTCTCTTTTAGGGAAAATAGTGGACTTCTTTTGGGGGACTAATGGTCTTTTCCTGAGCTTGCTACTCTTAGGCTGGTGGTATGCTGCAGCTAAATCATTTGTAATAGAAGTAGTCCTGATCATTCAGATTCACGTGAGATAAAGTTTTCATTTCTCGGTAGCTCCACTAAAACTGACGGTTAGGAGTGGAGGGGGATAGCTCATAAATGAGGTACACAGGATAAAGAAAGATGTAGGAGTCTGGACCTTTGTTTTGTGACAGATTGATCTGTTTGATGAGACTGTTACCTCTGTGGAAGACTGAAAATTATGTCAAAGCATCTTTATGCACATTCTACTGTGTGTGATGCTTAGTTACTTTAATTTATATTATATTAGAAAAAAAAGTTGTGTTTTATCTTACACCCAGATATGATCCTTTGTATCTTATTTACGCAGTTTGGAAACACTTGGAACTTATAGAGAATTCTGGTGGAAAAAAACCCACAAACCACCCTGCTTTTGTGTTTTATTCTCAAAATAGATGCATGCGTTAGCCTGATTTTAAAAAACAAATCTGACATTTTACACTCAGCTGCATAATGTTAGCAACTAAAACGTATATTCAGGCATTCAGAAATCTGTCTTTGCTTTTAAAAACAACTGAAAAGCTTCTGTGTTCAGAAGGTTAGACTAAGTAAGCATCCCAGATGTGCTTTGATTTAACAGATTTAAAAAAAATGATATAATACTTTCTTTTATGGCTACATATAACCAATTCTCAAACAGATTTAACTTATATCTAGTTAATTACAATTCCTGACTTAGATATGAGTGTCCAGTCTTCCCAGCATACTACAGATCCAACATTTGAGAAATTCCATTCTCAAAAATCATTTAAATGAAGAAAAGGATTTTTTTCAGATATCTAAAACTACACAAATAACTTAACTACATGGTGTCAGGAAAGAACCCTGTGCATTAGCATGACATAAATAGAGACATTAATGTTAGCACTTTAAGAGCAAGATCTGCCCTTAGACAACAGATTACCTCCTCCCCACTATTAGCTTGCTGATTTTAATATCTGCCATGTTTTAGTTTTAATAAAGGATATAACACATATATGCATCTATTTGACATGTTCCTTCTGATAAAGGCACAGGTGTTCCTAATATTAGTAATGTTAATTAGTCCCAGCTATTCCAGTCCTTAGTACCAGCAGTTCAATTGCTGCAGGCTCTAATATGGTCACATAAACGTGAGAAGGGGCTCACCACACCTGTTATACTGTAGCCTGTCTTACAAGAAGCAAAATTATTTGGTGGCTGGTAGCTGCAAGAGCTCATAAGGGAATAAATTAGGTGCCTGTAAACTGGTATCATGCATAGGAACTCTGTATTTACAGTGGCTTGGAAAACAGGTTGCATATTGCTGTGAATTGTAGCACATGTTTATATCAAAGGATGTATAAAAGGTGTATGTTCATATCAAGAGGTATATATACCGGCTGAAGCAACATGACTGTTCCTTAATATTTTCAGAATATCACTGAGATTTTTACTTTTTAGATGTGAAGCCATGAAAGATGAAAAGACCTTGGTTTAACATCCTATCTGAAGGACAGCATCTCTAACAATGCAGAACATATCCCATTGTACTGCACTGCAGTGTGAGCAAAAGTGCTGATGTAAAGAATTCAGACCCATTATGCTTTTGTTCAGAGATTATAGTGTTATAGCTGAAAATCTACTGAAATAAAAGGAAGGAAAATGGATACATCAAACAATATTTAATGTAAGTATGATACAGGCACTTTTAATGTTAATTTCAAGCTCTAATCTAGAGAGGTCCAGACCTCTGGGGTTTTTTGTTTTCTTTTGGTTTTTTTCAATGTACACAGATAATGGGAAATGACAAATTTGTTGCAATAAAGTAGGCAGGCAAACAGTATTGCACTGAATTATTTGAGAGACATAAAAAGGGGAGCCACATTTGACACAGCCCAGGCCTGAAAATTCCACTTGGCAAGAAGACTGTCATTCCAAGGGCCCTGTGATGTCTGGTGCTGCAGCAACTGAACACATTTCAACATATCTATGGAGTAGAGCTGTTCTAGTCTTCCACTAATTGATGGGAAATTGAGACACACAGATTTTAAATGAGCTTGTAGTCACCTTAAAACTACATCTCCAAAGTTTAGGCCAACGAGTTTACAATGGCAAAAGCCCCATATAGAGCTTTAAAAGTAATCAATTCTGCTTACTAATTGCTGCATTTGAACTGCTGTCATCTTATTTCTTCCTACAGGAAATAGTTTAGACCAGCATATCATGAAGGGTCAGCAGGTGGAGGTTTATGGGAGCTCAGAGGAGGTGACAAACTTCTAACCATGGATTGACAGTGGCTCAGTTCCCGTGGGACAGAAATATGGTAATGATTTATACTTTTCTGTGTTTACAGCAAGTGCTAGCTACCTTTGCTTGCTGACAGCAATTCTATAAACCCCCAATTTCTTTTAGCACCAGGAGTGAGCAGTTACTCACAGGGGGTGAACAGATGGTTCTGGTTTTCCCATTGTGCTGCCTCAGACTTGTGGTGTCTTAATAAGAAACCAAACTTGCCCCCCAAAAAAAGATGAGAAAGGAAGTGAGGAGTCCTGTTTGGAAGATATAAGGATTTTGTAGCTGAAGAAAAATGAATATGTCAAGTGATTTTTAGCTGAGGTTAGCTACTGCTGGATGAAACAGTCTCTCCTACTTTTACCTGCTATACTTTGCATGCTCCTGTCACTTCCCTAGCATCAGGTCTGGCATCTAACCTCATGTGATCTGACCCGGGGTCAAAAGTAGCAGAAAAATAATATTGACCTTGAACAATCCATTTTTCTGATTATTTAGCTCCTTAAACTTTCTTCTTTTGGGTTTAGAGGGACAGTGGGTAAGGCATAAGACAGCACAACTAGGAGCAGAGAGACCAAACGAAGAAAAAGAGAGCCACTCCTGGCTGTAGCTTGAGATCTGCTTATCTGTAATGCTAAAATGTTCTGTAAATCTTAAATTTGTGAATGATTTGAATTCTTCAGACGCATTGGTTTGGATCTTCTTAAGGCTGGTTTTTGTTCCTCATTTTTCTGAATGTGCAGTGTCTCTTAATTCTTTCAAGTGTGACATTAATAAATTCTGCATGAACTTTAAAGGAACTATGGTATTTCTGATGACTTATGAGGAATTTCCCAAATTTTATAAACATGATTTATTTAAGTTTCCTCCTTACCTTCATATCTATATACATAATATATACATGTTAATTTTTATGTGATTGCTTATATTATTTTTTAAGCGTTTATCTTTTCTTCAGTCAGTAACAAAGAATAATGCAGTATCACTAATGGATAAAATGGTCTATGTAAAGATAAAATCAACAAAGCTCTGCAGGAGAAAAAATAATATATAAATTCAATATTTACTTTTAATTCCATATGTTACGTTTGGATGTTGAACACAGCTGTACAATGATAATCATCCCAAAATGTTATTGTTAAAAATTAGTTACATTGCTTGTTTGGATCCTAAAAGGAAACTATTGCTTTTCATTTGGATCAGAGTGTATTTTTGTTTGTTTCTTGAGATTATACAACTATTTGGGAGTGTTGTAAACTCACAGATTTTCCTCTGAGGATGGTTTCAGTCTGTTTCTTGAAGAGCCGAAACATCTACATTGTATATGATTTTGTTTCTCTAACTAAACATAAGAGAAACCTCAGGAAAAAAATAGTAGTTGTACACAGACATTTAACTTTTACAGAAATTATATACATTAATCATGAAATAGAGTACATGCAGGGAGATCCTAACACATAACATCCAGCTTGAAGTCAATGGAGCTGTACAAATTCAAAATAACCTGTTTGTAGTATCAGAGCTCTAGCAAGTAAGTTCCTTGCAGAGTAGACCTCCTTTTAGCTGGGAAAATGCTATCCATATTATACACATAACTATAAAAATGATAGAATAATTTAAGAAAAAAAAATCATGATCTAAATAACATTCCTTTGGCGTTCCAGTGGTTTTCTTTTTTTAACTGAAAATGCAAAGTTTTAAAACACCCCCTCATACTCTTCTGAAAAAGTTCCACCTCATGCCAAATACAAAATATGTATAAAGCATTCTATATACTTTGCTAATAAAAATGTAGTGCAAGCTTATTGGAAATAAAAATGCTATACATGTATCTAACAGAATGCATGTCCAAAACAGACAAAACCCCAAAATACCCCAAATTTCTTGGAAAACTAAATTTATATTTTTAACTGATTAACAAAAAGAGGTTTTTACCTTTTTCACCTTGATGGTTTATTTTAAGAAAGTATTATGAGGCATTGAACTCTTAGTTTATATTTTCATCTTTATTTGGTTGAAAGGGATTTTTTTTCATTATAAATGGTTGTATAAAAATAATAAAGAAGATCAATTAAAAAAGGATAAAAATATTGCATTTAAAAAAGAGAAACCTATGCAGATTCTGACAGTTACAGAGGTTTTGAAATTCTTCAGTTATAGTGGCAAATGCAAGCAGAAATATAGGAAGTATTCTAGCTACAGGATTTCTGCGATCGTGCTTAGTTTGACTAAAAGGAATTCTAATACTATATTTTAACTGCAGAATGTAAAATATGAACTTGCAGATAAAATATTTATTTGAAATATATCTTTCTCTTAAAGCTAACTCAATAATTCATTTTAAAATAGAGTATATGTTAACAATTAGCATTCTGAAATTTTGCAGGTTAGCAAAGTAGTTTTCGTAAGCTTGTGGCAAAGTCAAGACAGTCATTCATAGCTTTTTTTTTTTAATATGCATCTAAAACCAGGGAAAATACGCAGAGGAGAAAATATAATTATTTCCTGGTGAAATATGAAAGACGAGAGCTGCCTCCATTTAGTCATTTACATAAATCTGTAGATTAATGCTTACTGACATAAGCAAATTCAAAAATAGAAAATGTGATGGTTACTGTATTTGGTTCAGTTTCTTTTTTTTTTTTTTTTTACCGTAAGGCTTACTTGTTCTTCTAAGAGCTTCCTATACAAAATAACAACCTGTTCTTGAGAAATAAGTGTTTATGATTTTGTGATACTGAAAATATGATGTAACTAAAACTAAATATCAGAATACAGTCTTACTTAAATCCAGTAGTAGTTGTAATGCTTATAGATTCCCAAGAGATACTACAGAAATAGTGAACAACGATAATGGAACTTCTAATACAATCATTGTGTAATTGATGTTGCAGTATATACTACTGCACTCACAGACAATAGCACAGTAATAAACATGGTAGGATTAATGCATATTACCCTGTGTGTTTTACTGCAATTTCATCTCTCTTTTTCTATCTTTCTCTTTGTATGTATGTATTTTATATATACCTTTTATTTAGAGTAGCTGTTAAATACAAGGCAAGCTTAGGCATGCTGTAATCCTGTGTGCCTGAGTTGAAAATGGCCATAACTATATTTCATATATAATGTCCTTCTATCAAATTCACTGTTCAGCTAAAGAAAAACTCTTTTATTCTGACTGTATTTGCAATAAAAGTAATTTAATGGAAAAATTATAAATTTTAAATTTAGCCATTTAAAATATGGCCCTCTATACTTATACATTATACAAATATTATGTAGAAATTCTAAACCAGGAGGTGCCTTTGGTTAGATCCATAAAATCTAGAAAGCAGCAGTTAAGTATGAAGAAATGAGTGCTAGAATTAATTTAGAAATGCTAAATTAAATTAGGCATTATCCCTTCTCTTAATAGGATTAATTCAAAGATTAAAAATATGTGAAATATTCATCAGCTGCATGATAAAGATGTTTAATGAGAAAAAATGGTAAGCCTTACTCATTAAAATTAGCAAGGCAGGTACAGGAGGATGTAATAATATTGACCCAGGAGTCAAAAGGGATTGAACTCCACAGGACACCTCATTGCTAACTTCCCTTTTTAAAAATTTCTTAATAACTTTATTTATATCCTGAGAAAAGTGGTTTTCACAGTGAGGTGTAGGTTTAGTTTTGATTTCATTTTATTTTAGTTTTTTAGCAATCATCTCTCACTTGGAAAAATACTTGGATCATAGCTTCTACTCAGGTAAGCCTTGAAGATGAAATGAGTAGATTTTAAGTATGATCAGGGTTGTACTTTTCCTTCTACATGAAGATGAAATGAAAAGATTATTCTCAAGATGCATGATATGTATTTAGCTTCTCTGGAGTTTCCTTTTACAGTATTTCTAAAATATAGCCAAATCAGAACAGGTCATGCTTCAAATCCACCTGCTCTTCATTGAGACCAAGAGTGTACCTTACAGCTTTGGCATTCCATCAGTTTAAATTGTTGAGCATCTTTTGTTCCTTTACTTTCTATATTATGTTTTGATTAACCTTTATGGGTCTGTCTAGCATCTTTTTCTCTTTTTTTTGAACTAATTTTTATTGAATCAATTTACCTAGTCATACATAAATCTCAGGATTCTTCCAATCAACTCTAGCACTCTAAATATATAGCTACAGCAGTTATTTTCCTCCAGTTCTTCAGTATAGTAGCTGATTTTAATGAGAAATTCCTTGTTATTGAGTTTTAGAATCTCTTAAACTAAGTTTCTCATTTAGTTTTTTAAGTTAATATCACTGTGAGCATTTAACATGATCATTTCCATAAAAGCTATCTGAAATGACACTGCAGTTGGCTCACTTCAGTGGTTTTGATTGCTTCCAATACTAACTTTGCTACACAATATTTTAGGTATACCCATAATGCTGTTGGAGATATGACTGGATCCCATTTAGGCATAGCAAGGCTAATTTAAGTATAGCTTGATGGCTGCAGTGTAGATATTACAACATAGAATTAGCACAAACTAGTGCACAAATAAGCATTCATACTTCCCCCTGGACCTGGATAGGTTGTGCTGAAAATCCATGTTACGTTTTCACTGTTCTTACTATCAAACTAGATAAACATGAGTGAGGTTTGCCTGTTGGTACTGAAAATCACACATTCTGTCAGGGGTGTTGACTTATCATTTTCCCTTGTTTGCTCTAGATCTAGTTATTCCAAGAGACAGTCAGTAACACAGTGAGAAATATGTAGTATGATATGTCATTTGAATAACAGATACACATGCAGCTGGAAACATTGCTAGTGATGATTCATCTTCAGTTTCTCAATCTTAGTGACATTTTCCTGAGCTTTCATAAATATCTGCTGTCATTTGTTGAACTTGGCAAACATAATAAATGTAATAGTTAAGAAAAAAAATTACATTTTAAGACACAAAATTGGGAGGAAGTGAAGGATGGGAAGAAACTGAGATTTTCCCACCAATTTTTTACCTACTCATCGTGAGTATATCTATTTCTTAAAATGTATATAGTGTAATTGTATAGTTCTTTCCAGTCAGAGAAGTTATTTGGTTAGATATGTAAGAATCTGTGCATATATAGTTATAACAAATAACCGTCATCATCTTAAGTATTTATGCAGGTAATGCAGGACTACACTGAATTTTTCATTTGATATAGACTTAGTAAAGGTGATCACACTATTCCAGGGATTCTTGCTTTTATTTTATTATTCTTCCTTTCTTCCATTTGTTATAGAAGAACATATAGAATTAGGGGACACTTCATTTTTTATTCTGAAGTCTTCTGTTTTTCTGGAATGCACTTTTGTGATCTCAGTCTTTTTTATTTCTTTCTTTCTTTTCATTTTCAGTATATTTTCTGCCCTTTTATTTCAGATGCACTTTCTTTCACAGCAGCAATAGTGCTAATACTCATTGCTCACTCAATAATTCCTCAGTTTATTCTTCCTTCATGACTTATTTTACACAATGCTCCAACCTCAAATTCCATTTTAAATTCTACAGTTCAGAACCAGCAAAAAGGTTTGGCCTTACTTACTTACCAAATTTAACTTTTAGATTTCTGTTTGACACCTATCTAACCTGCAAACAGCAATATATACCAAAACCACTGAAGAGATTAGGTGTTGAGGTGTAATGAACCTACTTGCATAACTGACAATTCTGTAAATTTGTGATGTTCTGCAACAAATACTATGTTTAGGAAAAAATTCTTTGGACTGCATATCCAGACAAAAGAAAAGCTAGTAGTTGTTCATTAAATCATACCTATTGAATGAAGAATAACTACAACTGCTTAAATGCCATTTTTATAATGCATTGGAGATTTTTAAATGGATATCCTGGCAGGAGCTACTTACACAGCTCATTCCCACACTGTGTCAGTTTTGAGTTTAATTTTTGTCACTCTTTTTTCTTCTTTTCCCTGCATTTTATTGTACGTCCTGCCTAGTGCATATTTGCTGGCTTACTTTCATATAGCTTTCTTTTGTCTAGATATTTCAAGAACTACACTATCTTCATTCTGTATTTTATGTGTTCTCTTGTGTGCTTTATGGGAAGGTTTACAAGAGTACCACTTGCTCATCTGTAAGTTGTATTCCACTTATGGCAAGAATCTCACCTTTTCACTCCCAAGTAATTTTCTCCAGTTATAGCATCTGCTTCCTTATCTGGAGGAGAACAAATGGAGTCCAAGAAGGAATATATCTGTGTATTCCTTATTTACCTATATGTACATCTTGACTGTTGAATTAGCATTCTTATAACTGACTTTAGAATATAGAATTTCTGCTTCTTGAATGGACTGATCTGTATTTGGGTTCTTATTCTCTGCTATTTTAAGAAAATATAAAACTACTTTTAGTAATTTGAATTCAAATGCTAAAAATTGCCGTTCCAGTGTAGTTTTTATATCCCCAAATGCAAATGTCAACAGAGCAAAGAGTAACTTGGATACCTTTTTTTGCCTTCATATTGGAAGCTAAGGGGCTTTTTTTTACTGTTTAAATACTTTTCCTCTAATTCTTTCTTCACCGTAAACCTCACCTTTACTTCTGTCTTTTATGGACACTTTCTCAGCTTGGTACTATCATCATCCTCATCAAATATAGACATTTCAATGACAAAATTTCACAGGCAATACCAAAGCACTGGATCTTATTCTGTTCTCTGTTATTCATGCTTCTCCATCAACTCTAATGAAGTTGGACTAAGTGATAAGGTTAAACGTGGACATCATGCTTTTTATCCTATCTATTCCTATAGAGTTCCTTCCTTACAAATATATTTCAAATTAAATATGACAGGTGCACTGCCAACATTTTTCCTTTGTAGATTATCAGCAAAGTAAATTCTGAATGGAAAGGAATTCTCTATTTTCTAAGTATCTTCGAAAGAACCATTCTTGGACTCTTCGCATTATACATAGTAGTGTAGTTATTCCCTTCTCATGATTATAAAAGAGAATTATAAAATAGAGTCCTGTTCCATTATACTTCTGCTACTGCTCTCAGAGATGATTATTAGCTTCTGGAAATTATTTTGCAAAGATACATATTAGTCACAAATGTTGATTGGTATTTTATTGTCTCTCTTAGCAATGCCACCATCCAGGGCTGATTTTGCAAACCATTAGAGTAATTCAGGATAAGTAAATAACTCTTGAGAATTTATCTGTCAGTTGTTTCCCATAGCCTATGTATTTTATGCTTACTCATCAGAGTGACTGTCTCCACTGTAAAAGAGTGGAGCACTTAGGTAATCATGATAACTTCTGATGAATGTGCGCTGGTGAATATTATCTATCACTTTATATTATTTGAACAAAACTCAGAGAATTATTTTCCTTTGATGCTATATTTCTCACCTGTCTTCTACTGTCACTCCACATTTTTACTTTTCAGTGCAGCAGTTGTGAACAGCTGTAAGTTTTTATCCATGAAGAAAAATATTTTTTAAACAAAAACATTTATTTCTTTGGGGAAGGTGTTCATATGTTTGGTATCTTAAAAAAAACCAAACAGACAAGTCCATATTAAAAAAACCACCAACAACTACTAATATTGATACCAAAGAGAAAAAATAATTAAGAAAACAAACAAACAAACAAACAAACAAAACAAAACAATTTTTTACGTATTTGTAGGAACATATTTGGCGTCATTTTGATACATTAATTGATTTATATACTTACGTGCTTAAAGCCGTTTGTGTATAAGGGCACAGAAAGGTTTGGTAAATTAGACTTTACAAATACAAAGAGGACACAATTTATGCAAATTATATTCTCAGCTGTAGTAAAACTATGTAGTAACTGATAAGACAACCATATATGCTACATTCTTTGATGGTTCCTGTGGGCTTAAAAGAGTAGAGAGTAGCTTATAGTGTGGAAAAAGGATTAAAAAGTGGATGAAGATGAAACAAACAAATAAAAGCAGGAACCAATCATTTATGATACATTACTGGCAACAAAAACTGTGCCATGGTTATTCACAGAAACTAGTATTAAGTGCCTCAAATAATAAATTACTTATAAGTTCCAAATCAACTCAAAAGCATTTGTATTTTACATAAGGATAAGTTTTTACCTACCAACTCCAGACATCTCCGGAATACTGGCGGTGTACATGTCCTTGGTGAATTTTGGTTCATTGTCATTGATATCGTGGATTTTAATGATAAATTCAGACTCCGGCTCCACTTGTCTTCCAGTTTTTCTGTCTATAGCCTTGGCACGTAGCACATACAGGGACTTTTCTTCTCTGTCCAATTTCTTTGCAGCATGAATATCTCCTGTATTTTCATCTATAATGAACAGACTGCCAGCCCCATCTCCTGTTAATATGTATTTTAAATTTCCATCTCCTTTATCTTGGTCAGTATGTAGCTTCAGGGAGGTAGAAAAGAAGAATTCTATAAATATATGTATTGTTATTACAGACCAAATCATTCAGTATATATGAATAAGTCTGTACAATCTTGACTGTAATTGGGATCAGCAGTGGTTATCTTCTGTTTCACTGTTGGAAAAATTGCAAATTTGAGACTCAGTCATACACAAAAAATTGCTCTAAACAAACTCATAAGGACACAGGAGGATGTAGAAGATATTGGAGTAGTATTTAAAATGAGCAATTTAAAACAAAAAATTATATTTCTTTGAATATTCTGTCCAGAAACTACCAGAAGTCTCCTTTTTTGAAGATGACGGGGTGTAAAACTCCCAAATTTCTAATTGCAAAATAACACTTGTCTTCCCATTTATTGATCGCTGATAAAGCAACCAGTTACCTTGTAACGACATAGAAGTGGGTTTTAAGGATTACAGCTTCTGAACTTCCCAAAATCAGCTATAAATGTTCTGATTTAAGCAACTTGTGTTTCTAGTTGTGGTTGTTGGGTTATTTTTTTTTTTCTTTAGGAACATCTTACCTCAGTTAATTACTTCCTTCCTTCTAGTTCTCTCCATGCAGGAGAAATAATTTTCAAGAACACTAGGAGGTAAATTTTCAAAGCATCAAGTGGGGTTTAACAGTCCTTTTCATAAGTGTTCATAAGCGTTCAAAACTGTATTCCTGTGAACTTGCAGGTACTGATTAGTTTGCCATATAGCACCATTATGAAAAAGTGTCTAAAACCAAAGCCAAAGCAAGGCATTGAAGCTGACCCAGGCACTGGAAATTCTCACATAATACTCTTTTTGGGAAGTCTATTCCTCTAATTTCATTTACAGGGACCCACAGTTCCTTTTTATGAGCATCTGCAGTATATTTTCCTCAGATATATGCTTATAGTCATATCTGGCCACAGATCAGTGACCTGAGTGTTTTTCAAATGTGAATAGAAAGAATCTTATCCCTGCATTTTTTTGATTTCTGAGTACAAAAATATAGTATATCATCCACCTGAGAAAATATTGTTCAGTATCAGTAAAGGTCTTACTCTAGATAGTCACTAGAGCCAGATAAGTTGTTTTATGCCATTTCTTTCTCTGTTTGCTTGTTTCTGTACTCCTGCCAGTGTTTACCTCCATGTTTTGTAGCTGAGCCATTGCATCTTTTTATTAGTCCACCTGTATGAAGGGTGATTGTGGTGGATTTTGTTAAATTTTTTCACTTTGATTTTTTCCTCTAGTTTAACACTGTAGCCTAACACTAGTCACCAAATGTGATCTGATTATTGTTATGGGCTTCTAGAGGTAAGACTGGATGAGATGAGAATCCAAACAGTTTTAGCACTTAACATATTCACTGTATATCTGTAATAAATATCTGTGAAAATTCTTAAGGATCGCATACAATGAGTTGAAAGAATTATATACAACATGCATATAGCACTCAAAAAAACCCCCTGTCAACTTGCCAACTCTACAGGTAATATAGAGAAAATAAACTTAAATATTGTATGGGTATCTTGACACAGAATGTGGAGCACTATGTAATCAGTATACAAATTTAATTAAAAATATTTTATTCTTATTTTCATATTTTATTCTTATCTTCAGGGAAAAAAGAGTAGACTTATTTGTATGCCAAGTACAAAATATAGCATATTTCTTTCGTTCAGATGATTTTGTCTTGTGCCACACAGGGCAATTTCTTATACCTAAGAAACAGTGCACATTCATTCCTGTTGAGATATTCCTCACCTTGTGGCATAAATACAGCTTTCTCCTTTTTTCTTGAGGTAGAAGCTTTTTAAAAATATGCCAGATAAGAATCAGATCTCAGGACTGATGACTAGCACCTGAATCTAATTTTCTCATGAAGACAGGCCAGCTTCTTTTTGAGTCTTTAAAATGTTCAAGTGCCTGTTACGATGCCCTGTGTTGTTATGTGCCTCTTTAACATCCTCAGCCAGCTGGCTGGGGGAGCAGCCAGAGCAAGAGCCGTGTCTGGGAGCTTGGTAAGGGATCATTCCCATGGGTCAGGAGAAGGGAAATCACTTAACACAAGGCATTAGGGAGGCTGGAGACTCCATAAAGCTAACATCCCTTCTCAACACTGAATATAAGGAAGTACTTCTTGATTCTCACACAATAAGTCATCACTGACTAATTAGTAATTTGTTAAACTGTTTATAGTACTAACATTAGTCATGTAAGTGCTTACATTAGACATGTAAGTTCTCAAAAGTTGAGTAGCTGCACATTTTGTCCTGTATTTACAAAGTTACTTTTTTGTATTTTTGAAATAATTTCCATCAATCTCCCTGGAACTTTTGCGTTTTTTTCCTGCACAGGTATATACTCCAACACACATTGTTATTCTTAGAAATTTATTTACCTTGCTTATTGTTATGTGAATTAAACTGGACTCTGGCCCACAGGTATTATCTCCATAGAAGCCTGCCTGGCAGACTGCAAAGAAAGAGACTTAACTTACAGGAGCCCCGGTCTTTAATTGTCAGGACTGCTATACACGGGAAGAATGGAATATATCCAGAGACACTAGAAGTTTCCCACTTTAAAAACAAGCAGCCACTACTGAAACAAAATCTCACACAGTTCTGAACTGGAAAATAGAAGAAAGAAGAAGGCAGCGGGTAGAATGAGATTTTTATATTGTTTGTTTTGATTTGGAATAGAAAGAAAAAATTGTTTAAATAGAAATATATTGTAAATGTGGAATTTTATCAGAAATAGTACATAATATGCATTTTATGGTAATTATATCTGGAAAGTTGTTTTAATATAGTTTTATTTGAAACTGTGGTAATAATGTAGTTCATATTTGAAACCTGCTAAATGCTTTTCCCAGGCAGTTCTGCTACCTAAAGAATCTTTCAGAGACTATAAACTGACTTAAAGTTAGCACCTTACTTACTAAGATTGCAAATTTTGCTATTTGAAATTTTTTATTCCTACAAACTCTTTCTAGACTGGAAGAGCTGGTCATCTGCTGAAAAGAGGTCCTATATACTAAAAGAAGACAGATGCAGATGAGTAGCAGAGATCCAGGCTGTGATTGTAAGTAGTGTTAGCTTGCCAACCTCATTTTGATTGCTCATATGAGCAACTCTGCTGGTAATCCAGGGTCGATAACCTCTTGAAACAGGGTGGCGATGAGCAAGTAGTGGGAGCAGTGCTCTTTTCTGCACTAAGTGGTTCTGGAAAAAAATCCCATCTGTCCGCTGCCATTCCCTTACCCTGCTCCTCAACTATACCTAGATCCTTGGAGAATAGGTACATTTATTTTATCTCTCTGTTCAAGCTATCTACAAAGATGTCAGGTAGCTCAAACTGTGATGGGTATTTTAAGCTTCCTACTTATCTCATGTTTCTACCAAATGATAAACAGAATTTTCAAGCATGATAAATTTGGGAATAGAATGTAATTTCCTAGCAATGAAGAGTTCCACCTCCTATTGCCAATTTTCTATTAGCAAGATCATTTGAAGTACAGGTGCAAACTATCACTTATACTACATGTAAAAATTTCAACTTCCTATGTATGTTTTGTTTTGCACTTTGCGTTTGAGGAATCGTCATTAATCTGTGAAACAATTTTGCAACATCATAGTTTGTGGAAAAAAAAAGATACCATTTTCATATGTAAGAATAACTAAATAAAGCAAAACATTATCCAGCATCTTATAGAAATAAAATACTAGTTGTGTAAAATAGAACAATCCAACTGTTCTCTCACTATATTAGAATTATATAATTACAAAACATGCTTTTAATTTATGAGACAAAGTAACTCCACGTAAGATTGTAGATGTTTGTGCAAAATACGTATAGGGACATATACATTTGTAAAACAGTACTGCCATGTAATATTGACCAATCTATATTGTGTTTCTTTATGACTGGTAATTTTCTATAAACTGCTTAAATAATTTGAATTTGTAATATAAAATATAATTTCAGCTTTTCAAATTTTAATTGTTCTACAGAGAGCCTACACAAATTCGCCTACAGAAAATCACATGCAAAAATGTGGTGTGTTATAATATGTTTACCAAATATCATGCCCATTATTCACTAAAACCAAGGAATAAGAATGGACAAATTGTCTAAGTCCTATTTCCAGTTATAGTAAACAATTTTGCATACAAAATACTTCCTGGATTTTTTTTTTTTAATTAGTAAACTGTTTATGTGTGTGAAGGGGGATCAGATGTTCAAACTGGAAAAATAGTATTGATACATTTGATCTGAAGTAATCTTTGACTGCTGTGGTTTCCCTCTACATCCTACAGATTCAGTAGGTCTGGGGAGGTCCACCATTTACTATTGGCAGAAAGTAATTCCTATTGAAATATTTTGTTTCGTTTTACTCTGCATGATCCTTTTTCTCTATTTGGGGTAGGGTAGGTTAGCAAGCAACAACTCTGTGTGGGTGGAAAATGAACTTGTCAAATGTGCCCTTTCTCATATCATAAATTGTCCATTCTAGAATTTCTGTGACGAGCTGGCAGGTTGGAGGAGAACCATGAAATACTTTGATAAAGGAAAGCAAACAAACAAACAAAAAAAAACCAAAACCAGAAAATATATTGGATTACTCAGTATATAGTGACCACACCGATAACAAATGCCATCCCCATTCTATTCAATATCCAGCATCAATTCATCTGAAACATGTTGGAATGAAGACATAATTTAGAAGATGCACTGCTGAGTATCTCAATTTCTTAATATTCTTTTGCACACTTTTCTTTTTCTATAGTTTTTTGTGTGTCTGGCTAAACACATTCTTGACACAACTTTTCCTGAGAATCAGCAGAGACAAAGACATTGGTAATGGTTATGGGAGTGACAATTAGCTATTTCTGTAACAATGTATGTCTTATAAATATGGGCATATTTATAAATGCTTTCTCAATCCTTTTTCTTTATTTACATAGACAACCAATTTGAGATGCACACTTTTCCTATCCAGTTCTGTGAAACTGAATTTTTATGTGATGTGATAATTGAGATCTTGATGTTCTCAAAAGAAATCTTGACATAAATTTACATGGGTCCCTGTTACTATAATTTCCAATAAGTAAATGAATAGACAAACAACAGATTGTCCCAGAGTTCTATTTCCCTTAATTAAGTACCTTGCTCCTTTGGCTTACACTTCACCCTCATGTAGCACTCAATATTTATCAGCAAATGGTGGTTATAATACAACTGCCTGGTTTCACGAAGTACTTTATTTGACTATGCATTCTTAGTATGTCCAAGGCTGATCCATAACTTCTCTCAAAACTGCTATTATTATACACAGTAGATAAGATATCAACATTCTTTGGAGGGAAAAGATATTTCATAAATGATCAAGTTCAGGAACTGGTGTGGAATGGCAAAAGAAAACAGAGAGGAAAAAGAAAAAAATGTTGCCTTAGAAAAGGGTTTCTTAAAGGCCCATGTTTAAAAGTACTTGACTGCTTCTTATTAATTTGATTTTAATTTACTAAATTTCCTGTAAACTGTTCAGCTGATCTGGTTCTCAGCTCTTTGTAATAGAGAGTAACTCCTTTCAAGTTAGGCAGACATATAATCAATGGAAGAGGGGAGAATTAAGGGACACAATTAACAAATTATATAGTGATATGAATGAATTTTCCCCATTTAGAAATAAGAAATTGCCAGACTTCATTTAAATTTCATTTTATTTGCAATTTATTGCTGTACAACTATTGTTGAGGATGAAAAAGGGGGGAAAAAAAGCAAGATGAGCTATTTATGACTAATGAGATTTTTATGAATAAATACAGTGAAAAAAATTATTTGGTTGCCTAAATTAAGAAGAGAGGTATGTGGAGAGGGATGAGGGGAAACGAAGGACGAAGACACATCAAGGAGAGGGTAGATCCATGTTTACATTGCGGTAAGTACTGTACTAATGCTTACAACTTAAGTGGTTGTCCTGGTTTCAGTTGAGATAGAGTTAATTTTCTTCGTAGTGGCTGGTATGGGGCTATGTTTTGGATTTGTGCTGAAGACAGTGTTGATAATACAGAGATGTTTTAGTTGTTGCTGTACTAGTCAAGGACTTTTCAGCTTCCCGTGCTCTGCCAGGTGCAGAAGAAGCTGGGAGGGGACACAGCCAGGACAGTTGATCCAAACTGACCAAAGGGCTATTCCATACCACATGACGTCATGCTCAGTATATAAAGCTGGGGAAGAAGAAGGAAGGGGGGACATTTGGAGTGATGGCGTTTTGTCTTCCCAAGTAACTGTTAGGCGTGATGGAGCCCTGCTTTCCTGGAGATGGCTGAACACCTGCCTGCCCATGGGAAGTAGCGAATGAATTCCTTGCTTTGCTTCGCTTGCGTGCGCGGCTTTTGCTTTCCCTATTAAACTGTTTTTATCTCAACCCTCAAGTTTTCTTACTTTTGCTCTTCCGATTCTCTCCCCCATCCCACCGAGGGGGAGTGAGCGAGCGGCTGCCTGGTGCTTAGTTGCCGGCTGGGGCTAAACCACGACAGTGGTTTACAGGGTGCCTCTATCACGGTATAGAAAAAGGACTATTACTACAGATTTCTTACCTCCACTGCCTCCACGCACACAGTTGTCTCCAGCAGAGAAATCCTGATATCCCATGGTCTTCTGTCTCAGACACAATTTGCCTGTAAATGCCTTCTAGAAAGTATGAACAATGTTCTTTCCTTACTTTTCAAGTGAAGATATGTTGGGGGATTATTGTGGTCAAATGAACTCTTTTTACTGTCACTAAATTGGTACATCTCTATATTTTAGTGGGAGATGAAGACCATGCTGATTTCCACATTGTTGTGGTGAAACTACTACCAGAACACAAGTGAACCTCTTCAAGGGAATGTCAAGGATACAGGATTGCATGGAGCTGCAATCACAGCTAGAATGTAGATGGACACGGGAGGAACAAAGGGCACAAATACAGAGTTTTAAAGTCAGAAATCTTTTTTTTTTCAGATGTGTCATAAACTTACCAGATAGATAGACAGGTGATTGATATCTGACCTGGAGGACTAGTGAATTCATGGGCATGCCCAGTCCCAGGCCCGAACACCTGAAACTCCAAACTCTCTAAGATCCTGGTAACACATTAGAGAGAGATGAGGCTCCAACCTGTCTCGGCTATTTTTATTTGCTCTCCTCCAACCAGGACAGGGAGGAATGGGAGGAAGATGCAAAACTGAGTCTTTTCTTGGCATGGGGAAGCAGTTCTGGGTCCTACAGGTTAGATAGATCTATGGTGTGTTACCTTTCTTTCTGTGTTCCCTATCAACAATGTTGCCTTGTATATTGTGCAATACTGCACGTGGGTGTTCATCCTTACTAGCTATTTACTGTTGTGTACAAGTAGAAGTTCTTTGAGCAAAAATCCTACAAATTACTTTAGACAATTTTAATTTCCTTACAGTAATCTTAAATTCATCCTGTGGAATTGTGAAGGTATTTTCATAATTTCTGTAAATTTGCTATGATAATCGGAAGGGCTTGATTCCTCTTTCATATTATAGTTACATGAAGAAATTTCTAAGGAATCTACTTTACTGCAGTCTTCTCTGTTATTTCTTTCCACCTTCACCAGTAAAGTTAGACTGTATTTATATTTACACAAAACATTGAAAATGCTAATAGTAAGTTTGTGTATGCCTGTATATGTATTTTAAATGTTTGGAGCAGTAGCCTATTGCATGCTTTTTGTTAATTTTGGCTGGAATAGGGTTTTGTTTCAATGTGTGTAATCCAAAGGCCATTCTTAAAGGAGGAAATTAGGGTTTGCTTGCTGTTTTTTTTTCTTCCAGTTGCTGGGGCATAACAATAAAAACATAAAGTGTAAATGGTGATAGTTATTTTGGTTTGAGGCTATCACAAGTCAGCAGGGGAAACTTGGAAGCTATAGAAGACAAATATTTTTTCCCCTTATGAAAATATATGCTGAACCAAGAGTTACATTGGTATTGTCTTTTTATACCAAATATATTTCTATTTAAGGTTTTGCTAAACCATAGCACAGCTGTCCAAACACATCTCTGTTCTTTTTATATTTCATGTGCAATTTATGCTTCAGATGGAAAACATTCCTGCTCCCCCCAACAATGCTGTATATTCTGCCTCTTATTTCCTGATACAGTTAAGATGCTTTCCACACGCCAGTCACAACTTTGCCTTTACTACAAAGTCTTTTCCTTGAGTTTACCTTTCATAACATTGCTTTCTTTATGGCTTAAGGCCAAAGGCTCAAGCCACGTATAACTTCAGATTGAAAAACTTTTCCATAAAATAAACATAAGGAAGCATTATATTAATAGTTTGACAGCTAGAAAATGTTGAGTTTTGGTTGTAATATATCCAGACCTACTGACTCTGGAAAATTTATAGGGAAACCATAATAGACTGTAGATGGCATAAACGATCAACTTGGCAAAGTGTCGTTAGTTGTCAGCTTTAGTAAGATTCTTTCAAATATGCTTATGTCTTCTTAAATGTGAAAGCAATAAGCATAAATAGTAAGCAATGGGAAGGAACAGGGAAGCATAAGCTATTCAGGTGTGTCCAAAGTGACCCTTTCAGAAATGACAGGAGAAAAATAAAGTTTTTGTACTTCTAGGATTCCTCAAACATCTTTTAATCACAGTTTCTAGCTAAAGCTCTTGGGCTTGGGGAAAGAAACATGCAAAATACAGGAAAACACAAGCTCATGTGTATGTTACTTTTACAAAGCCATATGCCTATTCACATCCAATTTCTATTCATATATGGTGATTGTACTATGCTATTTATTCTGAAGCTGTGGCACAGAAAAAGATTGAGTTTTCGGTATGTATTAAAGCACAGTATGTATTAAAGCACAAATTGATTTGACCCCAGGAAACTTGACTGTAATTAGCACTCTAAGCCTACTCCAAGTAAAGAAGGTTATGCATATAGAGGTGGGAAAGAAGACAGTATTTGTGAAGGAGGATGGATAAGTATTACCTAAAACAAAATAAATTCATACCAAAAATGTCAGAAGTGTACTTGAAATAAGAACTTGTAGCATCCCAGCCAACCCTGAAATCTCACAGAAAATATGTTGAGTGCTAGTGACAGGCAGGATATTAAACAGTGCCCCCACTGTCTGATTTCAGACCTTTGCGAGATTTACAGCAGCTAGGATACAGCACTAACAGCAGCTCAGCCAATATTCTCCTTCATTAGCATTTTAACTAATTAAAAACTCTAAAGGTGTCATAATAACTGCAGTGGTTCTTCAGTGTGGATTGCAGTAGCAGGATCTGCATTGCTTTAATTTTCTATTTATGTGTGTTTAATCAAAAGTTTTATGTATGTGCTAAATGGCAATGTATTTACCTGACTTGAATTTGTGACATCAGCACAAACTTCTTAATTAAACAACCAAACTCTGTGCGTGATGGTAACCTAAGTGACTGTATATTAAACAAGGCAAATGACATTTACTTTTCTTATCTTCTGTTTTCCAGCATCTGGTTCTTGTGTTCAGCTGTCTATTGTTACAAATTCTCTAGAGAATGATATTGTGAAAAACACTGCTGACATCAGCTGCAGGTGCTGATTTTGACTTAGTAGGTAAGGGTAAATCTGGTTTTCATTCAGGAAGGGTTCAGCAGAATTCTTAGTAGTCTTTTGGTTCTGCTGATACAAACACAATATGGGCAAATTCATTCCCTCCATGTACATCTCCCCATACCTAGGGGGAGTCCTGGAAACCAGAGCTGTTTTCTCAAGTGCCTCCTTCCCCTGCATACCTTCTACACCTCCTGTGCCTTATGTGCTAGGCTGTAGTCAAATCTGGAAAAGTGGTTGCATTCTTACTTCTGCACAAAGAATTGGATTTCAGAGCACACAGAATTTGTTTGTTCTCCTCTCTCTGTTCTCCAAATCAACAGCTGGGTTGCAGGTTTTCAGCCTGATGAAAAGAACCAAACTGTTTTTTATGGTTTCCCATACTCTGTCATTTGACTTTTGCATAACATGAGATACAGGTTTACAGGAAGTGAATATAGTCATCAGTTATGTGCACAGGTCAGAAATTATCACATCGCAACATCAAGCACTGTCACTTTAATCAATCCCTGGAACAGGTGGTAAATCCATCATTATTTTAAAGGCTTCACAATAAGAAATATTTTTCTCATACATTTTTCTCTCACCAGAAACTTCTCAGTGAAATCTGTCTCTGTGTGTGATAACTCTTGCTGTTTCAGAGACACTCAAAATGTACTGTGGTTCCAAAACATGTGCACAGAGATAGGCAGGAATAAAAGCTCTGGCCCTGGAAGCAACATGAGTTTGTCATATGGATGGATTATCCCTTACCCTCCACAGAACTAATTGATCTGGGCTCAGCTCTACACTAATAAGCATATAAGAAATATTCTAGGAGGGGAGACCAATGGTTTGTCTAGCCAAGTACTTTATCTCAGCGGCAATAGGAGATGCTTGTTTGAGAGAGCATGCAAATCTGGCTGCTGTAAATTTTTCTTCTTTTACTCTCTCCATCCGTGTCCCGGCCCTAGCATCTACAACTGTCAGATTAGAATAGGGATGTTAGAGGGACCTGTGGCGGTGTGTTTTTGTTTTATTTTATTTTGTTTTGTTTTATGAATCTGATGTCCTTGAACTTGTTTAGTTACCCATTGCCCTAACTTTGGAATAGTACTGCATTTACTGAAGTTATACTGAACTGACTGATGTTATACAGTTTCCAGTTGTGGGTCATCCACAATGATTTGAAGAATACATCAATAACAGGAGTATTTTACTACTTTTAATCACAATTTTATGTGTACATATACATGTATGTATGTATACTTGTAGACAGATGTCTACAGATCAAGACTGAATGTTTTTCAGAAAGTCATACAGCATAATGCAAGGGTAATAGAGTAAGATGTCGAGATGTGGGGCAATATGATCGAAGAATCTTTTTTGGCCTAGAATATGTAAACAGGCTTCCAGGTTTGTAGCACCAAACAAACAAAACCAGACTCTAGGCCTGCTGACTCACAGGAAGCGGATCCCAAAATGAACATTTTTTCCTACTATTCTACTGTTCAACTATATGTTGTTTCCAGAAATATTCAAAATATTTTAAGTTATTTACTATCCTTAAAACATATTTACTTTTACATGAATGCATTTCAAACCTAAAAAGTGATGATTTTGAGTTCCACGCTTATTGATTCACAATGATGTCTACCACGAAGCCTCAAATCACAACTTTAAAAGATGTATTTTTCCTAAGATCCTACTTTGCAAACTGATAAGCTAAATATTTTGTGGACACTGTATACACCTCATAAGAAGATATTTGTTCATTTCTCAATACTCATTTTATAATGTGGTTGTTAAATGGTGACTCTTTAAATACCTTAAGTGTTTGTCTAAAACTAAACTTTCAAATGAACAGTAGTGGAAGGTAGGTAAGGTCATTGCTTGAATTAAAGCATCACTAAGGTCCTTTGCTACTGCTTATTTATTGGAAAAGATAACCAAACAAAAAAGAAAAACACAGGCTGAAATTAATTTAAAGTACTATACTGTTTCTCTGTTCTGCAGACCCTATTGGAAACGTAAACTGCCATACCAACCGAAGGGTACTCCGTGAAAGTTTACTGTAGAGTTAACCATCTCGTACCTTTCTGAGTACAATTCCCCTGCCCCGTGCCTGCTCCAAGACACATAGGTGCATGCCCAAGTCTTGGTAAAATCTGAGAAGCAGATTCTCAAGGGTAGGTATATCAAAACATAAGGTTTGAAATCAGGACAGGGCATAATAAACACCAAGTCTTGAATCTGTCTTGTGATAATGTAGCTTCCTAAGTGAAGCTATTGTTTCTAGAAGAGTGTGCTGAAAACCAGTAGTTAGGAAAGAAATATTGAGGGTCTTTTTTTTTTTCTTTTTCTTGTTTGTCACTGATTTTATATTTATTGAAATTTGCATTACCTACTTGTGTGGTTCTTTTAAATCTTGTTTCAAAATACCATCTTTAGAAGGTCATCACTGTAATGATGGCAAATACAAGGTGGTGGCTGGAATAGTTATCAAAACAACTTAATTGTTTTCCTGGCGCAACAGAACTTGATAAGTGTAATGTCATTTGGAGGGAGCCTGAGATGGGCTTCAGGTTCCGCTTAAACTGCAGGCTGATTGTACCTGTCTGATTAAGCATGAAGACTGTGGCTTAGAGGAGAGTCAGGATAAGGCTGCCTGGGGCTTCAGATGAAAACTCCATGAAAGAGAAATAGTGCCTAGAGAAGCCAAAGCATAAGGCCCAAACCAGGCATAAAGCCCTGCAGACCCACAGTGTTGCTTCATCAAGGGTATAGTTAATTTAATATCTGAATCTGCAAGCTGATCAGATGAAGTGAGATTAATATGGAGACATTAGACAATGCAGGAGTTATTTAAGAGGGAATTTTTTTTTTTTTTAGATTGTCAGAGCAAATATTAATGAAAAAAAAGCTCAGCGGGAGGTGCATAAAGGGTGAGTTTAATTTTAGTTTAACAGCATGGATAGTCAAAGGGTTTGCATCTGGTTAAAGCAGATAAAAATCAGAATGTATCGATGCTAATTTTGTATTAACTTTATGAAAAAAGGAAGATTTTTTTGGGAACTGGATTCTTCAGTGCTGACTGCATCCTTTGCTGAAATCCATTTTTGTCTAAAGAGTTACTCTGTACTTTGGAGAAGCACACAGCACACAAAGTAAAACTGATTGTTTTGCTAATTATCCTATGAGTTCATCTTGAGTAAAATGTTGACCATGGTCTTGTTGACAGTTTGGAGATAGGTTTTAAGACAGAACTTGAGATTTTGCTAATATTCAAAATGAGGGATCAGGAGTGCTTGGATTTTAAATGGTTTTCACTCTAGATGTGCTGTCCTTTCTGCCTTTATCTTCTCTTCAAATAGATAAGCCTTGCCGTTATGCTGAATTTGTCCCTGTGCAGTGGCTATTCAGTTCTGCATCTAATTGTTGTCATTGACTGGCTCTATGACCTCAAATGACTGTTTTAGCAACTCTGCTGCAGTTTTCTCCTCAGAAGAACAGATATTATGTCATTGCCTGCCTCACCATAGGTACTGTTCATTTAATATAAATTACTTTGATATATTTTTTTGAATGGTACTTACAGAAGTGGAAATTATTATTAATAATCATAGCATAATCATTATAAGGTTTTATTTATCCTTTTCTCTTTTATCCTCATCAAAGCGGTTGAAATAAATCTTTTCTTTATCCTTTATGTAACAACCCTGCTTCCATTTACTTCAGCGACAACATATATAGGAATACTTGCTTGCATGCCAAATTCATCTTTACATCATTCTAATTAATATAGGTTTAAAATTAAAGATAAATATACATGGTTATTTCTTTTAGTCACTTGTGTTACACAACATACAGTAAACATACAGTAAATTCTTCCTTTTTTTTTTTTTAATCATTGATTTAAAGGATCTGTAGTCTCAGCATTTTAAATGCAAATGCTGCAGGGGTAGAGAGACAAGGTAAGCAAATACTTTCTGTATTTTATTCTTCATTTGTTAATTCAGTCCTATCAGTCAGATACCTGACCCAGTTATATTTGAGCATTTAATGCTCTGTTACCTCCTGGTATTTGACAGTGTTTATTCATCACAAATGCTTATTAAAAAGAAAAATATGCTTACTTCCACAATCCTTGTAAGACTGAACTATCAGAAAAGCACCATTTTTAAAGCCTGCATCAGTAGTTGCAACATTTTTAACAGTGTGATATAGTAGTGTTAATTCCACTTAAGCTGCATAGAAGTTGTAAATCAGAACTTTTTTATAAGAACTAAATTTGTTCTCAATATTTAGAAACTAAATCTATTTCAGCTCTTAATCAGAAATATGTAGCAAGAGCTAAAAGTTCCAGGGGCAAAAATGACTACAGGTGGTGACAACAATCACAAATTTTAAGTTAGGTAAATACATTTTATGAACACTTGAGCAGAAGTATAACAATATCCCACTTAATACGTCTGTGTTTGTCTTTTTTATGCATTAGGAAAAGTTAAAGCAATCATTTATATCACAAATTCAAGCATTCAAGCACTGTTCACCAGGTAGGTAGCTATTAAATAGTTAGTTTTGGTTTTTTCCTCCTTTTCATAGTGTGCCCTGATATCTTATTCAACCCAGTATTTCCAAGCTCTGCTTTCAATCAAATGGCTGATTCATGGCTGTTTTCATTATATTCCAGAGCTTTTTTTTTTTGTAATATTGTGTGGGAACATCTCATACATAGACATGCTCTGAGGAAAAGCTTCATTAGAATAAGTGTTGGCAATTACATTTTAGACATGGAAAAAATAAAGCAAAATGTACTTAAAGCAAATATTCAATCAAATTTTATTAATAATTATTTCCAGCATCACCAATTATTTTTATGGCAGGGTTTGGGCTAAAACTTTATCCTTGTAGCTGAATCAACCATTCCAAAGATCTCTTTGAGATTTTGTTAAGAGTTCTACAACTTAAACAGAGAGGAATTGATGTCATTTCTCCTTAGGTTCCCTCTAAGGAAATGGAGAATACATAAAACCAATTGCTCTTCAGTTAAGGTTAAAACTCATTTAAGATTATCAGCCTGATTGTCATTCCTTCACACTCCCAATTTCACCAAAATGGTACAATGGCTTCCATTTGAAATGGGCATGCTTGGCTCTGAAACGTGAAGCAAGACAGGGAGGAATTTATAACTTCTGAAATGTTCATGGAGGCCAGAATGTTTTCTCACTCTTTTTATTACACTCTGTTGTGCAAAAACAGAAAAGAGAGATTGCAGCAGAGTTTCCTGAACATAGATTGATATGAGAGAGAGCAGGAGTTAGCCCACTGTGTTTGTGTTGCTACGGCAGTACATACAGCAAGGATTTGACCGTACTTATGTATTTGTATAACTGATAAGAGATCACAGATTCCTCCTTTTATTGAGACACAGCATAGTGTTAAATTGACTGATTACATTGGCTAGACTAACATATTTTTTGGTTTCTAGAAGGCTGAAACGTGTGATGATTCTTGCAATGGACAGGATTTGATATATCAGACACACACAGGAAAAAAAGACTTGCTGTCCTTGACAGTTGCTTGTTGACAGCTCCTCTGTTTGTCTTCAAGAAGACTATTCATAAAGCTTTCTCTGACAGATGAGATGTTACACAATACCACTCTCTGATGAAGTCAAATTGCCCTTTCTAAGTAGTCATATATTGATTTGCTCTGATGGGTTTTGCACTCTTTTTATCACCAGGCTGGCAGGTAGCAGTAAACCACAATATAGTCAAAACACTTCCCCTTTTCAGAATCGCTCCCATAATGGAATCAATGTAATAAATATACAACATCATGAAAAGTATCTTGTGAAATATATTTTCCTCATCCTCCCACCTTTTCATGCACAATAAACGATTGCCTGATAACAGCTAATGATAGGTCTGCAGATTGCCACTAGCCTAATCTTCTCTTCCCACAGGCTTAAAGCTGCAAGGCTGAGAAATACCAGCCTACGAAGTTGTAATAAGAAGCTAGGGCTATTCTACAAATAACAATTACCTATTGTGGCAGGTTCCTGAGCCAGCCAGATCTTTGAGGCAGACCTGCTTAGGCCTTTTAGCATAAGGAGCTTGCCAAGAACAAGAGGCTTTTAAACTCAGAAAAGCCAGTTTTTATTAAAATTAAAATGGTATTTTAAATGGCAACTGTAAGTTACCACTGGAGACAGAAGAGAACTTCATTCTCCATGCCCATTTTGTCTTTAAGTCAGGCTTTTTTGCTTTGAGCCTTGGTTTTCCTTAGCTTGTCAACACCCTAAATCCCAGCAAACTCCATAGTGGGGGGTTTCCACTGTGCAGGCCCCAGACCCCAGTAACTGTTGTCCTGGCCCACCCCATGGGTGCTCTGAGCACACTCAGGAGATCCCCAGGGAAGGGGAGCTGTGACTAAGCAAAGAGCAAGCACTGCAGTGAACAATAAACTAGACTCCACATAGTGGCCTTTGCTGCTATGTTGGGTATGGGGTAATTCTTCCACACCTAAGAGGAGGAACATGAAGGGAGAGAGGAAGAAGGGAAAAGAATTGGGGAATTATTATTGTTTTGCCTTTATTGCATTTTCTTATATCGGCTTTGGCTTTAAAAGTAGTTGGGTAATTTTTCAGATGACTGTATTTATGCTATGGATGAAGTTGTCACTTAGCCTTGCTAAATTCTCAAAAATTATCTTGCAAATTCTCGTTTTTCTATTAAGCACAAAGGCTCTATAAAAGCACATAGTTGGCAGCTTTCTGCTTTTTTTTTTAACTTGAAAGTCTGTCTTGGGAGAGGAAAGGGGAGGGGAGGGTGAGGGAAAAGTGAAGGAAAAGGGAAAGGGAAGAGTTTGGAATAGACAGTTAGGATTTCTTCATTTCTTATGTATTCAAGTTTATTCTTGGTTTAGTTTTGTTTTTCACAAGCAGTTTAGCTGATTTAGCATTTGAACTTGGAAAACACACACAGAATCCTTGAAAACAGAACAGACACCGACCTAAAGAGATAATCTGTGCCATCCTCCTGCCTCCAGGTAGGATCAGTGTGGACCTTCCGGCATGTGGTTTTTTAGTTTGTCATTAAAACCTCCAGTATCACGATAATCCTGTCTCTCTGAGTTATCTTTCCTAGTACTTCACTGTATTGACTGTATATACCATCAAAAACCTTTTCCTGATGTTGAATGTAAATCAACCTTATGACAATATGAACCCAACTTCTTGCCCTGAACATGACAAGAACTTGAGATTATTTTTTTAGCAGTCTTTTATGTAGTTGAAGAAACAGAAGCTGTCAGATCTCATGGCAGCTGCTCTATCTGTAGCAAGCAATGCCAACTTACTGTTCTTATTCACGTATTTGAAGTCTCTGATCATTGCAGTTGTTTTCAGAAATGATTCTCTATTTTGTGAAACATGATGTCCAAATTTGATTGCAAAATTCCAGCTTAAGCCTATCAGTGCAATGTAACATTCAAGATATTTCACATTTAAACTGTTTATACTTGGGTTATCCATGATGTGATTAGATCTCTTCACTATTTTTGAAACTTCAATTAAAAATGTATTTAGGTTGTCAGAAACGAGCAGCTGTCCTTTCTCCAAAAGAAAAAAGTCCTATTGGTTTTGGAAGACGAAGCATTTGTCTTTCACCATTTTCTTCCCTGGTCTTCCAGACTTCTTTTTAAAAGAAGCAATCAAATTTTATTGAAAACTTTTTGTTTTTTACTATTTTTTGACAAAAATAATTTTTACTTCCAGCAATTTTTTGATAAAGTTTATTCTGGAAGCCTTCAGAAAATAAATTATTTTTAAACAAGTAAAGCTACGGTTCTTCATTGGTATTTGTAGATGTTATGCATGTACCTGGAGACAGGGACTTGTTATGGGGGGGGGGTTAACCTTTTTTTTTTTGGTTTGCCTATTTCTATCTTAGTTTTATTTTGGGGATTCATCTGCCTAGAGATAAGGCAGCTTGAAAATAGATCAAATGTCTGTTGAAAAAATGTGCTAAATGAAGAATGCAATGTAAGTGGAGATAATGTATTAATTTATTAATTTTGGAATCAAATAGGTTTTCCATTTCTTATTTTTTAAAATATTGGTCAGATTCTTTTTCTTATTTCTTTGGTCTTTTCTCTCCTTACGATTTTTTTCCTTTCTTTTTTGGTACATCATTATTTCTGCAGTATTCATTCAAAGATAAGGAAAAAGTTAAGGTCTGAGAGAGGAAAGTAAAGACAAAAGGAGGAGATCCAGGAGACACCACTATTTTTTCTTCTTTTATTTAATCTTAAAATACTGATTTTACTTTAAGAGACAAGATTCTAATGGAAATACATTATTAAATCTTCTTCAAAAGTTGTGTTTTAAAAGATGGCTTTGGGTTACAGCACACGCTAGATGGAACATGATAAGAATGTGATGAAATCTTCCCCCAGTTGAATTACACTTCTAAATGTTTATATGTCAGCAACATATGATTGTTTATGATTCTGTTGTTTTTTTGAAACTTATCATACTGCTAAGTCAAAAGATGGCAACGAAACATGCTGGTTTTAGTAACATTTAGGTACTGTACTGAATGCAACAGTTTTTCAAATGAGACAAGTGGGATGCATCTATAACAAAGTGGAGGGCACACTTGAAACAGTGAAAGGATAGCACACCTGTATGTTCTTTCATCCTAAGAATAGGTGGTTCTTAAACTGGCTCCATGGAGGGAAAATGACAAATGGTATAAAGAAATTCTTTTGGATTCATTGCATAAATTGATTAAAGGTACAAGTGAAAAAGTAAGTTCTCTCACATACTATAAAGGCAAGATTAAGATGAAGTTCAATACATAAAGAAAACAATATTAGGTAATTAATAAAAAAATATTTTTCCTGCGGATGAGAAAATTATGCTTCAGGATGGAGAAAATAAGGTTGCTGCAGACTTTGGCACTGCAGTATTGTCAAGAGCCAGCTCAGTGGGTCACCCATATGGGCCAAAAGCTTTTTCCTCCCAGACTTCTCAGAGCAGAGATTGAGAATGGTCAAGGCCTCGGCAACATGGTTGAGAGGACATGGATGAACTGGGATAACACTAATGGAGTAAGGACTTTACTGATCCCATTTTCTGACTTCTCTGCTGCTTCGCATATTAAGAGGGAGCCTACTCTGGACTTTTTTGGTGTTCCAAAGGCAGCCAGCAAAGTAATGTGAAATAATATTTCCAGGCATTAGTATATTTTTGGTCTATATTTACAAGGAAATACTATCCAATTCCATTAAATAAGAAAAAAACATACAGTATAATGGGGCAATTGAGTGAAGTTTTGTGAAGTTTTGTAACAGCAAGTCTGGTAAGGTTGCCAATTCAGTGAGACTCCTTGAATTGTTACATGAAGTTGTTTTGGTCTTGTCTCTGTCTTTTCTTATAAGGCAGAGTGCTATAGTAGTCAACCTCACTTGTAGATGTCTGAATATCTGTAAGCGCAGACTACAAGAAATAAATGATTGCATCTGAATATATGTTGCAGCCCTCCCCACCCATAAAAACCCAAACCAAACCAAATAAACAAACAAAAAAAACCCAAACCCCCAACCCTCTGAATATTTTTTTTTCACTTTATATTTTTTAATAAGACACACAGGCAAATGTCATGAATCAAACTCACTGGTTAACTGGAGGTAGAACAGAAATTTTTCTTCAGTTTGCATCCAATTTAAATTACGCTTATGACATGCAAAGCCTATTTCATTTATTTTCATGGAAGTTATTAAACAGGAGGTTATTCATGGAGCAGCTAGTTTTGAGCAGTGCCAGTTCTTTTTTATTTGATTTTGTATTTCCTCCCTTAATATGAAAAAGAAAGCTTACAGGTAGTGTACAAAAATGTTTTTGTTGTTGTCGTTTCTTTGTTTTTAAATTCTGGGATATGACAGGTGTTTGTACAGTTTATGATTGGTCTAACATACATTGCATGGAATTTCACACATTATCTGCCCATCAAGATTAGTAGCCTTTGATTAGCAAAGTGCCTGTTTGATATAGGGAGAGATTAGCTTTCATGTAAAAAAAGTAATTGAGTGACTTAAAGGAGGGAAAATCTCTTGTCTCTTGAAATCACTTAAGTATATTGTTGCAAAGCATAAAGGACTGCATTTTCCAAAATGGTTTACGATTTTGATTAGGCCTATTTCTTCCTGCCTGGGGATATTTCATAAGCACTGGAGTTAAAGAGGTGGGATATTTGGCATTTTGCACAACTGAAGTGGGTATCAGGTAAGTTATTTAGAAATGGAGGCATATAAAATCGGTGTTAACTTTGGAAAATAAAACTAATTATCCCTAAAGGGCTATTTGGTTAGAGCCTTCTGTGAATTTTATTAGATTTTGATTTAATTAATGAACATCATCCTCATTAATATTTTAATACTTCCTAAATTACGTGTCTCTTTTTTTAGGTTATTATCTCTTTGGGTTGTTTGTTTAGGAAGCAAGTAAATTTGGTAGACTTTTTTCTCACAGAATGTCAGTGTTTTAGATTCCATTTCTTAGGGTCTGCATGGGGCTTAAAGTTACTAGCAGCAGAGAATTTCGATCTATGGCCCCTCCCTAGTGAAAGAAAAGGAGATCCCAGGAACCAAGGAATACTACAGTATGATATACAATCAGGTATTTTCATTTCTCAACCCCTTCATATTTCACAAAAAATTGCCAGTAGTTTCTTTTCCTTTAAAAAGAAACTTCTCTCATACATTTAACTCTGAATGTTATATTGTAACCCATTTTTTCTTTTTCTTTTTTGTAAATTCTTAGTAGGCAGAATGAGTTTTACACTTCCTCTCAGTACATCCTCTGAAAATTCCTCACACTGATGATCTCATTGAGATATTCAACATTCAAACTAGGCAACAGGCATCTTGAAAGAATATGCTTATTTTCATGTTTTAGAAAATTTTAATTTTTTTTTCTTGGCTAGATTTTTAAGCAGGACTCTGTGATACTGCTTACCTTACCTGTGTCTGACTGAATTTTTCAGTTGCAAAGTCTCCAGAGCAAAGTCTATCTCCCTATGCGTATTTTATGCAACACCTAGCATGATGGAGCTACCGGTTTCTCTAAATATTTCCTGAATATAATTTAAAAGGATAAGAAATCCAAGGATGTCATAAGCAGTTCTTGCATTGTTGCAGGTACGAGTAATAGGACCTAACAAATTTAAAGACTTCCTATGCAATTATTTTTCACATGTGCACGAGTATATGAGACAGATAGGTCCTCTGAGTTGAGAGAAGGAAAGAAAGATGTTTGATGTGGTTGCCTGGATTTACCTTGACTCCCATCACATTCACAAGGCAATTGTTCTGCCTATATGCCCTGTCCCTGAAAGGTGGTTGGTGATTTAGGTCTGTTCGTTGAGTAATTTCCTTACGACAATCGTTCTAGCCATCAAGCCTTTTTGCAGCTGTTGAATGCTAACTTCCTTTGCTCATCAAACAATATTTTCTATTTCTGCTAAGTGCATTAGATGCACTTACTGGTATCCATTTGATGTCACCTATCATCACTACCACTGCCTTTGTCTAAAAGCTATCTAACTATAATTGGGAAAATAAGCTGTGTTCTAGCTCTTCAGAGTCCATTAACACTGTGTTACCCCTGTTAGCAGTCTGGAAGCCATGTGACAGGTTTTTGTAGAGCTGGGTTTTTCATCTACCTTACAAGTACACCAGACCTCTCCTTTAGTTACTTCTTGTCACAGGGTGAAGCCTACCCACAAGCACCACTCAGATAAATGAGACCATGATTGCATCTGCCAACTCTAACTGCTTAGATTAGTCTGGTATGTGCAGGAAAGAAACAAAAAATCAGGGATGATGGAGCTGTTAATGACTTTCCATTCTTGGAAGATATTTGGCAAGGAGACCGTCTTGGGCATAGTGATCATGAAATGATAGATTTTTCAATTCTTGGAGAAGTGAGGAGGGGGGTCAGCAGAACTGCCACCTTAGACTTCCAGAGGGCAGACTTTGGCCTATTTAGGAGACTGGTCGAGAGAGTCCCCTGGGAGGCAGCCCTAAAGGGCAAAGGAATCCAGGAAGGCTGGACATTCTTCAAGGAGGAAGTCCTAAAAGCACAAGAGCAGGCTGTCCCCAGGTGTCAAAAGATGAGCTAGTGGGGAAGAAGACCGGCCTGGCTAAATAGAGAGCTTTGGCTAGAACTCAGGAAAAAGAGGAGAGTCTACGACCTTTGGAAGAAGGGGCTGGCAACTCAGGAGGACTACAAAGGTGTAGCGAGGTTGTGCAGGGAGAAAATTAGAAGGGCCAAAGCTGAGCTAGAGCTCAATCTGGCTACTGCCATAAAAGACAACAAAAAATACTTCTTCAAATACATTAGCAGCAAAAGGAGAGCTAAGGAGAATCTCCAGCCCCTAGTAGACGGGGGAGGGAATATAGTGACCAAGGATGAGGAAAAGGCTGAGGTACTTAATGCCTTCTTTGCCTCAGTCTTTAATAGCAGGGCCAATTGTTCTCTGGGTACCCAGCCCCTGGAGTTGGAAGATAGGGACGGGGACCAGAATGGAGCCCCCATAATCCAGGGGGAAATGGTGAGTGACCTGCTGCACCCACTTAGACACTCACAAGTCTATGGGGCCTGATGAGATCCACCTGAGAGTACTGAAGGAACTGGCAGGTGTGCTCACCAAGCCCCTTTCCATCATTTACCAGCAGTCCTGGCTAACTGGGGAGGTCCCAGTTGACTGGAGATTAGCAAATGTGACACCCATCTTCAAGAAGGGCCGGAAAGAGGATGCAGGGAACTACAGGCCTGTCAGCCTGACCTCGGTACCAGGGAAGCTGATGGAGCAGATGATCCTGAGTGCCATCACATGGCATGTAGAGGATAACCAAGGGATCAAGCCCAGCCAGCATGGGTTTAGGAAAGGCAGGTCCTGCTTGACTAATCTGATCTCCTTCTATGACAAGGTGACCCGCCTAGTGGATGAGGGAAAGGCTGTGGATGTTGTCTACCTGGACTTCAGTAAAGCCTTTGACACAGTTTCCCACAGCATTCTCCTGGAGAAACTGGCTGCTCATGGCTTGGATGGGTATACTCTTTGCTGGGTAAAGAACTGTCTGGATGGCTGGGCCCAAAGAGCGGTGGTGAATGGAGTTTACTCCAGTTGGCAGCCGGTCACAAGTGGCGTCCGCCAAGGCTCTGTGTTGGGGCCAGTCCTGTTTAATAACTTTATCAATGATCTGGATGAAGGGATTGAGTGCACCCTCAGTAAGTTTGCAGATGATACCAAGCTGGGTGGGAGTGTTGATCTGCTTGAGGGTAGGAAAGCTCTACAGAGGGATATCGACAGGCTGGATCAATGGGCTGAGGCCAATTGTATGAGGTTCAACAAGGCCAAGTGCTGGGTCCTGGAATTGGGCCACAACATCCCCATGCAACGCTACAGGCTTGGGGAAGAGTGGCTGGAAAGCTGCACGGCAGAGAAGGACCTGGGGGTGTTGGTTGACAGCCGCCTGAATATTAGCCGGCAGTGCGCCCAGGTGGCCAAGAAGGCCAATGGCATCCTGGCTTGTATCAAAAATAGTGTGGCCAGCAGGACTAGGGAAGTGATCGTGCCCCTGTACTCAGCACTGGTGAGGCCGCACCTCAAATACTGTGTTCAGTTTTGGGCCCCTCACTACAAGAGAGACATTGAGGTGCTGGAGCGTGTCCAGAGAAGGGCGACGAAGCTGGTGAAGGGTCTAAAGCACAAGTCTCATGAGGAGCAGCTGAGGGAACTGGAGTTGTTGAGCCTGGAGAAAAGGAGGCTGAGGGGAGACCTTATCGCTCTCTACAACTACCTGAAAGGAGGTTGTAGAGAGGTGGGGGTCGGTCTCTTCTCCCAGGTAACAAGTGATAGGACAAGGGGAAATGGCTTCAAGTTGCTCCAGGGGAGGTTTAGACTGGATATTAGGAAATTTTTAGGATATTTAGGAAAGGGTGGTCAAGCATTGGAACAGGCTGCCCAGGGAAGTGGTTGAGTCACTGTCCCTGGAAGTATTTAAAAGACGTTTGGATGAGGTGCCTAGGGACATGGTGTAGTGGTGGACTTGGTAGTGTTAGGTTTACAGTTGGACTTGATGGTCTTAAAGGTGTTTTCCAACCTATACGATCCTGTGATTCCGAGACCAGAGGGTGAGAGTAACCCCAGTAACAACTGCTATTTGGCCTTAGATATGGGGAAAAAGATCATCCTAGGGCTGCTTGGCTAGTAAGGCTATTGGCTGCCGACAATCTAATTTTAAAAAGCGTTATTTAAGATGATAACACCTCAGATACGGGGGAGGAAATCTTCCTTCCAGGGACCTCTGACACTGAGTGGGGCCTGAGCCCAAGGCAGAAGTGCCCTCGCAGGGGCCAGACTGCCAGCCAGGACTTGGAAAGTCCAGCGGTCAAAGGAAGTGTCCGGTTACCCTGGGTCCCTGCTGCTGGTCTAAACTGGACTGGGGGGCTGAGTGGTGGGAGTGAAAGGTGTGTGGATGTCACAGAATAGCTCTCCATCCCATGTACCCGTCCTTCTTAGTAAATAAATTTTATCCCTTTATGTCATACCCAGTGATCCTACCTTACTGTCAATAACAGAATGCACTCATAACAAAATAAAGCTTCAACAAAGTAGCATCACTAACAAAACACAAACAATGACCTAACAGATTAAAATTAGTTGAAAATTGAACTAGGGAGGGAAAACTAATTTTTTAGTATTATGGCTTTGATCCCTTAGAAGTTTATTTCCTGATAAAGTTTTTAAATTGTATTTAATTTTTAGTACAACATTTAGTATTCTACCCCATTAATCCATCTGCCTGTGCATATCCATATTAAAGAGGGACTGGATAAGAATACTGGCTGTGAACTAGTCCCCATGGGTTGGAATAAAAGTGCTCTCTCTTCACACATACCAGTTTGCTAATTACATCACTTTGAGCAGGAGAATACTAAACCTGAGATTTAAGCCTTTCTCAGAATAATATTGCTCAAAAAAGTTGTTGCTTTTAAAAAAAATATATTCTCTAGTTGACTTCTTGTTGTAGCAGCTCCCTCTTGGTGCTGTATGCCACATGTACCTAGAATAATTTGAACTAACTCAAATGGATTTACTGTGGTTTTATACCACTGAGGACAGAACTATGATCATTTTGTCATGTCATAAACTGTTCTAAAATTAATGCAACCATATGGAGTCAATCAATTCAATTCAACTCTATCTCTTTGGAACATGGGGTAATATTTGGGGTGATTTCCATCTGTTTAGAGAATCAGTAATGTAAACTCCTCCCTCAGGGCCTCTGTACAATATTTTGCAGTTAAATGTGAAAAATCTCAACATGTTATCTGAGTTGTAAGAAAAGAATCATCTCAGATCCAACTGCTGTACAGCCATTTGTTTTCCTTCCTGGGCTTAGCTCCATGGTAATAAGGTCCTAAGGCTTTTAGTTAGTCTGGAATAAGTGCAGGGTAAGTTTGCATCTGTTGCAATATACCATGTAGGCATTCCTTGTGTGAAACGGAGATGGTTATGACAGTCTTGATGTAAGCTTAACTTATTTGAGGTTTAGAATGGCATAGATGGTTTGGAGTCCATTCATCTATAGCAGTGGAACTGAAACTGGAATCAACTCTTATGTTTGATACTTCTCCTCTATAACAGCTTTCTATTTTTACAAAAAAACCATTTCTGTGAGTCTAGTTAGAACTTAGGGCTATGGAGATCTATATTATTGTGTACCTTATTTTATGTTTTCTTTGCAAGTTTACTCAGTACTAAAAGATACTTCCAACCAAATTGTGTTTAGCAATCTCTCTATGCAGTTAGTTCACTCTTTATTGAAGATCCACTTGCCTACAACAAACCTTCCTATTTTACACACTGATAAACAGATCTAGCTATAGGATTATTGGCTCTCATTTTACTTCCGCTACTGCAAGTCAGAATTAATTTCACTGAAAACAGAATTTTATGGGTGTAGTGTTGGTATAAACAAGGTCAGAATCAAGTTCATAGTTACCATGGGTGGCTTCTTTGACATTTGTTTCTTTGGTCAAGAAGAAGAGATTCTTCTCGAGAAGAATTTTGATATTTTCCAGATGACCATGCATCCCATGACCATAGATATTAGCAAATGTTCAAAAATATTTTTGGGTCTTTTAATTAAAAATTCCTCAATCCATTTGGTAGTTAGGCACCAGAAAGTGAGAGAGCTACCTGACAATCCGAGCTAGTAACAGCATTGTGGATGAATGACAGAAGCTGGAATGGACATTTATTAATTTAAGATATTAAGATAAATATTTCCTTAATTTGTAAGTCATTCTGGGTGGTTGCTGTGTGTATTCTAGGTCTCTACCAAGATTGCTTAGTTATACCAGACCACAAGGCAGATCCGTGGATGGTGAGACACCACAAAGGGCTAAAAATCTGGAAATCTTTGAGTTGTGTGTTATCAGAAAAAGTAGGACTGCAGACAGCTGGAATTCAGAGGTTCTGTTGTCGGCAATAGCTGATGTAGGTAGGTCTCAAAGAATGGAAAGTCTCTCAAGCCATTAAGTAAAGATCTCACTTTATTGCAGAAATGATGAAAACCAGATTTTTTTCTCCTCGAACATTTTATCAATACTTAGAATCATCCATAGACAGCAATTTTATTATTAATAAATAGAATTCTATATTTCACTTGAGGAAGTACACATCCCAGTATACTGGCAAATGCCATAAGGCAGATGAATGAAGGCATAACTTCTCTATTCCCTTATCTAATATTTATGTTTAACAGTTGAAAACTGGAAATGATTCAGTGATAAAACTTACATGGGCATATGTAATAAGAAATTGGAACATTTTAGTCTGAACAGTTTCCTATTGTTTTTTTCACTAAACTACTTCTTTTCTCCCACAACTTTGAACAATCATGGAAGCCTCAGGTGGTCCATGATGTGCTTTATTTGACTTAAATGAGAAATTGGGACCATTGCTGTATAAAAAGCAGAACAACTGTGGAGAAAGAGGGAAAATACCAAGGGTATCAGATGCATCACCTCTAAAGAATCCTTTAAACACAAGGCTTACCTTGCCCACATATTGAGTATCTGGACCTGTGTACTCCTCCAGCAAGAAAAACTGATTCCACATCCAACCACGCTTGGTGCGGTGCAGTGTTTTTCCACCATTCTCTGACAGTCCTGTTATCCTTTCACTGCGTGAGTGCTTGTTAGTCCTTTTTTGGGATGGCATCATATGAATCGCATGAAACACACAGCTCCAAAGCAAAACTGTCAAGAAGGAATAAGTCCTCATCATTTACAGTGATGCTGTTAGCCTCCACTCCTCTATTAATTCACCAGAACAATTTTTTCAAATGTTATATTCCTCTTGTAAGTAGGACCTAGAGGATGGAGAAAAGTATTTAAGTAAGTTGCAATATTTTTTTTTCCCTAAGGCCATAGCCTTAGAGAAACAGGAATACCAATAGCCTATGATCATGGCAATAACCCATGGAAACTACATATAACTATAAAAATAAAGACCAGTTGTATGTCAGAACATTTTCTTGAGACAACTACATGCAAGAATTACTCAGAGAGTTTTAATTCAAGTTCTTTAATGTCTCCTTCATCTTCTTCTATTTCACTCTCTCACACTGTATATAGACATTAATTTAAAACACACTCTGAGTAAAATACTTCATCTGAAAACTTCAGCTACCAGCAGCATCCTGACACAGCGAAACAGCCCAAATAGTATGAAACCTTCCAACTTAATCTCTCCCAGCTCAGCCTGATGCTATCCTCTCTTACTATCTGTTTCAGAATTGTCTGCAAATCTGAATTTTCTTTTACTTCATGGTTAATACAACCCCTTTTTCCCCTTTGCTAGCCCCCAATTGTCCAGAGGATCAGCTTCTGTTTCTGCACAAACAAACTCATAATATAAGATTAAATTTAAAGTATTATTGATGTCTTCAACAGATTCCTTATTCGAGAAAGACAAAGTACTTGTTAGATAAGTTTTGGTTCATAGGAATCCTGCTGGGGTTAACAAAATTCAGCATTTGGGATAGAATTCTGCATTTGGAGTGTATTTTATTTTTTCCCCTCCTAAATGAATGGGAATTTTCATGGTACGGAATCTTATTGTTGTTATTATTTTTCTGAAACTGGCACTGATTTTTTGTGTAGAAGTGTGTAAACAACATTTAATCAAAACCAAAGATTTTTTTTTTTTTTTAAACCCATACTCTTTATTTGGCAGTACAACTGAGGTGCCTGATGTCCCAGTCTTTCCATAACCTGGTTTTCCTGTCAAGCCTGCTTTTGCTTTAGGATATTGTTAGCTAAGCTGTCATTGTATATTACAGAAAACATAGGAAAACAATTCAGCAGCAAAAGTATAGTTTGCTTTGGGAATCCTAGTCCATGAACAGTGATAGTAGCATGAAGCCACCACACCCAGAAATTTTAGAATACTGAAATTTTGAAATTTAAAAAAACCATACATACCTATCCTCCTTCCTCCCACAACCCAACATTACCAGCAGCTACTTTCACTTTGTTTTTTTAGGGGAGGGGAAGGGAGTCTTTTTCTGTATAAAAATATAGAAATTTTTGGAAATAAGATGCTTTTTGTGAAAATTATTAGTCATTTGAGAACCAAAAGAGTTTAACGGAAAACATTCACTGAATTGTACTCTAAAGCCTTTAATGATTAAATTGATAGAATTGTGCCCTTGTGTGAAGTTTTCCTTAAAATGATGATCTGTAAGGTCTCAGGATCTTAACTAGCAATCCTGAAGGAGGATCAAAGTCTTAGCATTTTAGTAACTTCAAACAGAGTTTTAGCTGAGCAAGAAGTGAAGGCTGGAATATTTATCACTTTCTAACATCATATTCAAAAACAAAAAGAAAACAATTTCATAGGTGTCAAATTTATGCAGAAGATCATGGATATAATGCAGGAAAACTCTTATTTTCTTTTACTTTATTTTAATTGAAGAATCAAAGCACAAAGTAAATTAACTCTTTTTACCTAAAATCATGTGTGTACATAGGTCTTGGCATACATTAGTGGATGCATTTTCTTTGAATTCTGTAGGTATACTCAAAACCTTGTTTTCTCCCTTGTAATGCTCAATATGTTCCTATTGCATGCAGAGGGGCAAAGGGGAACTCTCCTGTGGCTAATTTAACACCAGTAAATTTTGACTTTAACTGGAAAACACGTTGCGATCATGATGATCTTACCTTGTGATTGAAACTTACTGGACACAGATCAAAAGAAAAAAAAACCTTCAGCCAATCTTTTATCAGTGATTAAATTTGGTGATTCTAATTCCCTGTATATTATAGATGGAAGTCTTTTTTATCACTGAATAAAACTATTTATCAATGTAGATCATAAGATATGATCATCCAGATCCTCAAATTCAGCCCACTGCACCATCTGAGGCAGATTGCAGGGCCTCTTCAGACTTTGTAAATTAGACCCAGGTTAAGGTATTATAGAATGAAAGTAAACAGCAGCAGGAACTACTTTTGAAAATACTGTACTCAAAAGGCAGATTACAAGTTTGTCCAATGGCTCTGAAGTCTCTTATCTCTTCTTGAGGTACTCTGCTCGATGTGTCCTCAAATAGTGCTCTTTCACAGCTGCATTACAGCACTTTTTATTGGACTGTAGTTCAAGAATTCATCTTACACACATTCTGAATGATAACATGTTCATTTAACATGAATGATTCATGTAGCATGAATTCATTTATTTAACATGTTAAATCCATTCATGTTAAATTCATTCATTTAACATGAATGATTAAATTTTGGATTTGGTTGCTTTGCTTTGTATATGAGTGATGTGTTGCTACTTAATTATTCCAATAGATTTTATGTTTTAATATGTTTAAGGTCATGACTAATTTATTTCTCTAATTTCTTGGAACATATCAGCTCTTCTGCATTAAAACAAAACAAACCACAAACAAACAAACAAAAAGCGCTGAAAACTACACATGTATTTGGTAAAATTTTAACACATAGTGAATCTATGAAACTACTAAAAAACCTAAAAATATATTTTACAAAACCGCTAAGCCTTGGAAGACTTCCGTGAAAAATAATTTATCCAAAAATGTCAAACAGTTTAAATTTTCTCTTCAAAATTTCCTTATTTCAAAACTTAGACAAATCTAATACTCAGATGATTTAGTCTGGTTTATTTTTACTTTTTTGAAACAGGGGAAGGATAGAGGACATCGATATATTTTCATTTGGCCATTTGGAGATGTGTGATTGCATGTTCAGTTTTGTGATAATTTCAAATGGAAATGAAATTTCAAATTTAAAAAACTTCACTTTTGCTTTTTCAGAACTATACATTTTTAATTTCCTGAAATTGCCCTCATTCCTTTCTGTCCAAACGCTATTTGCCATACTCATTCAAATGCATAAGATGTTTGTACTACTCTTTTTTTTGTACTCAGGGAAATACTTCAAGGTGGTCATTGTCTTATGCATCTTGTCTTATAATCAGCTGTTCAAGTGGGTCAAGAGTTGCATTTGGTAGACTCAGAAGGTGTATTTTAATGTTGAAACAAAGGATTCTGGTGTAGTCTGGAAAAGTAAGAGCAGCTATTCAAGAGACCACAATGCACTGTGCACAGATGGTCTGAGTCTGCTATAATAAATTATTTCTGTGCAAACACCAATTTTTTAACAGAGCTTTTCTTTTGGAGGAATCTAGGTTCCCATATCTTATCCCAGCCAGCGCAGAATGAGCGTGCTTAAAATGTGTGGTTTTCTGTGTAGTGCTGCCCTCTACTGATTTCCTTGCTAATTAACAGAAGGCCTTTACTACTACTGAGAGGAAAGGCAATATCCTTCATGTCAAGAAGGATAAGACTAAGTTTTGGAATGACAGAGAAAAAAAAAGAAAAAAACAAGGAAAAAGATATAGCCTGTTATTTCCCGCTTTTGATTTTTACAATCGTTGGACATATTAGGTGTAAAGAGAGAGTTATTAGTCTGGATCAGTCTGGATCTACTGAACATTATGGTAAACATATAATTTGATTTCTTCTAGGAGGAGCAAAAATCTTAAGTCTGAAACCACAGAGAAGAGAACTTTAATGGGTTTTGTTCTAAGTAACTGATCAAAATTATATACTCAATCTCTCTCGCTTCACTTCTGCTTCTACCGTTTACTCAGTACAATGGTCAATTTATTGTTCTTGTCAAACAATGGAAAATGGTTTTCTTCCTAGTTGCACTGGAAACTTCTTTTAAGATGAGGTGTTAATGTATTAAATATTTTAATGCCCTAAATTGTGGAGAACCTGCATTCTTTCCTCACTTTGCAAATCAGAGGATCTGAGTGGAGGTAACAAATGTTTTTAAACATTTTAGAGGGATCTGTGGTGGTACCCTAGAACCATTACAGTCTCTCCTTGCAAGGACTCTGATATCAGAATCCGACAACAGTTCCAGGTCAATGAATTATCTCTGTATGAATTATTATTCTCCTGAGCACATTAGCAACTGGAAAAATGTATCTTTTAAAGTCCTTTTGAATGTAAACTAATCTATTTAGATTCTTCAGGTGTAGTGTGAAATAAGCCCTGCTGGGATCAATAGCAAGGATTTGTTAGCAATGATGCCAATTTAAATGTTTCTATAGCAATTGCCATGGCAATGTTTTTAATTAGTGCAGCACAGTCACTCACAACCATGACATGAAGAAAGGCTAACCTTCGGCGACTTAATGTATACCACATTAGTTTGTTTCATTTGTTAATAGTGAAATAAAATTCTATTCTAAAAGAAAAAGGCCATAATGCTCATGTACAGCTAAAAATAGCAGTGCTTCATATTGCACTCACTAATCTTTAAATAGAAAGGATGCAACTGACGTTCAGGATGATCCAAAAAATCTGTAAAACTAAAATATGTATTTTAACAGGATATAGTAAGAATAAATCTTGTGTAACCTGCATGCATGGAAGCAGTTGCATTGACTTTGGCTGTGTTTCTTCTAAAACAAAATATCTGAATGTAGCTTTAATCTACCTAGCCTGAATACTAAGAACAGTGAAGCTGTAGCAACAAAAGGCTGTGTTATAAACTGCATTCTGCCACCGATAATACCGAGACTTAGCTAGAGGCTGGGTCTGTGCCACTGTAGGTTCACTTTTATTACTTCCCTAACTAATTAAAGATAGCCCAGGTATGCGTACACATGCTTCCCTCTGACTGCAGCACTCAAATATTCTCTGAGCGCAGACATCCTACGAAGATGCATATAGACTGTGGATGTATCATTGATGGCTGACTTTCAAAAAGCAAGCTCCTTTTGTTTTCATCTTCCTAATTTTTTCCTTCCCTCATAAGTAAAGATGGGGTTAGGGGTAACATTGAAAGGATGAAAAGACAACAGCCAATGTGCATCTTGACTGACCTCCCATGCTGAAGCTGGGAGAATCAAGAAAGTTGTTTTCATTTATTTCTATGAGAGCTGAAGTAGCTTTTGAGGGATCCCCAAAACTTAAGGGACAGATTTTTGACTGATGAACACCCATTCTTTGAGTACAAGTACTCGGATCCCATTCAGGCACAGAAACATGGGCCACGCTAAAAAAGAAACACTTCCCCACTCAGCAGCTCCTGCTGCAAACCTTTTGGAACAGATTTTCAGAACCGCTTTTTGCCCATCGGGTTGCTGATCTGTTCAGCAGTATATACAGCGGAGATAAGCTCAGCTGAAAATTTTGCCAGGAAACAGCTGAAGGCAGTTCTTTATGTCTGGAACACCAGTGCAGGTTCCCTTAGCTACATGAGTCAAAGAGTCACACAAATATAAATAAAGTTTTAGGGAATGTGAACTAATAGCAATTTGCATTGAAATGTCTGTTGAATTAATGTCTTTAGGCAAACAAATCTATGGTTTGTAGGTGCATTATAAAAAACATCTTGTTGTGTCAGGAGAGAGCTAGCATTTATTTTAAAGTTTTGCCAGCCTCTTGGGCATGTACATTGGAGACACTGGTCCAAATTCAACTCAACATGGCTTGAGTCACCCTCTCTATAGCACTCACAGTGAGTAATGCCAGTCCCCCAGGTGGGTAGATCTGGCAAAAGAGTGTGTTGATTCGTGTTTGGACAATCCTCACTGGCAAAGACTCATGCAGAGACACAGCTGTGATTTAAAGCAACTGTCCCTGGGTGGTGAAAATACCATCTGCCCTTCTCTGGAGCAAGTCTCTTCCAAGGTACAGATGAAACTATTTCTGGACTCTTTCTCCACCAGCCATCCTTCTGTCAGCTAGTGAATGAAGCCTGCAGCACTTCCAACCCATCCTGTATAAGGTTCTCTCACTTGTTAGCGATGGTATTCAATGAAGCTAAAAAGAAACTTTTAAAATATCTACTCCTGAGGCAGCAGCTCACTGGATTACAAAAGCAAAATGTGTATTTTCACATTAAAAAAAAATAGAAGACCTTTTTTCTTCAATAATGAAGCTTTTTACAGGATCTGCTTTTCATCAACATGAGGGGACCTAGGAAATATAGCACTTGTAAACCCTTAATGCAAGGCCTTTTGAAGATATTCCTTTGATCTTTAGTATCGATTTTTCTCCACAGGGAACACATTTCACTCTTATCATATAATGAAGCTGCATTATATGTTTTTATACCACACCTTATTTACAAACGCAACACATTCATCACATTCATGTTTTTTAAAGAATAGCCTTCAGAGACAGGAGGAAAAATAAATGCTGTCACCAAAGAAATAGTCTTCTCTTTGCTTCCCCTTTAAGATTGTCTCAAGTTCTGTCACTCATAAACTGGTTGGCTGTACTTTGATATTGATACCCTGCAACGTTTAAGGCATTTTCGTTTGTTTTTTTTTTTTTGGGGGGGGGGGGGGGTGTTTTTTTTTTTTTTTCATAAACAGCATAGCCCACCCGATACAAAACAAGCAGTATCTGGAGGTGTAGGTTCCTGTCTTCCAGGCACGTCGATTTTCATCAGCCTCTCTGCATGAAGCAGATGAGATTCACCTATGGTGGCACTGTTAATGACAGGACATACTTACCAGTTCTCTTGATAACTGGGACTATGTATTTTTGCCAAATGCTTCTTTGTTGCTGCTTTATTATGCAGCAGTCCACTCTGGTCACACAGGTAGGTCCTAACGAAGCAGTCTGAGATTCCATGGCAGGTGCCTCCTACCTCTGCGTATCTCCTGAGCATAGCATGTACCAAGATGAGAGCTTGCTGAACTTTCTGAGTCTACAGTTTTAATAATGGTCCAAGAGGTGGTTACAAGCCAGAATTTCTCGGATTAAAGACATCTTCAAGCTAGTATTTCCCAGATTTTTAAAAACCGTTAATATCTTCCATCCGCCTTTTTTTTTTGCTCATGTACATCTGAGTCATTAGAAATCTTGTTCCTATAGAGAAGGATCGTGAACATCAGACTCAATTACTGCCTGCAAGGGAATATACATTCGGTTCTCTGGACTGGAAAATCTCAGTTGCTGACCAATTAAAGGTAGTTAGCAGATTTGGACTGGTAATTGAAGCCTGTTGTTGCTGCTTCCTTCCTGAAGGAACTGAGCAGCTGCTGAATGCTGTCATTTATCAGAGCTCAACCCCCTTTATGCCCTTCTGCTGTCTCCAAGGGGATCACAAAATCAAGAAAAGTCTCATCCTTAGAGCTGAGCAGCCCCTTGCAAGCATAGGAATTTGTGTACAGAAACAGCGCATAGGTTTAACATAATTTTTTGCTATTTGTTACTCAGTTAATCTGAGTCTGATGCAGCTGAGGCTTCAGCCTTTATTTCCATAATAAACACCCTAAAATACCTACAAGTGGTAATTCTGCCACTTACAGGAATAATATATATCTCAGAAATATAAAGTACAATGACTTTCCTTTTTCTTATTTCTTGGTCTGAATCTCCTCCTTAAAAACAAAAAACCATCCCCCAAACAACCAAAAAAGCCCTTCACTTGCCTCTCATTTGACTTCACTAATGCAAGACAAATGCAAAACATTAACAAATTCTAAATAAGTGTAATAAAGTATTTCTTATTCTGTTAGTAACCTGATAGTCCAAGATGAGGATGTCTTCAACCAGCAGACATCCATGATAGTGTACAAGCATGGAGAAGCATATAATGATTTTTATCCGGTATGTTTTCTCAGTTTCCAAATATTAGGTATTTAATAATCCCCAATACTCTTTGTCATGAAAGTCGTCTTTGTCATGACTTTCTCCACTTTTGCTTTAAAACCATGTAAGCTTCAAGGAGCCACAACATTCTGCAAGGAGACTCACAGTTTAACAATCTTGTGAAAAGTACCAACTCTTTTTGTTTGTTCTTGAACATTGTAACTGACAGCTCCATTAGACAACTAGTGCTGTCATTGAAAGCCACAGTAAATAGTCATTTCCTCTTTACTCTCTTTGCCACTGATGAATGTATAGACTTAAATCAACTTCTTCAGTTGTCTCTTTTCCAAGATGAAAAGTCTGGGACTGTCTGCTTAATCGTTCCTTGTCTGGAAGCTTTGCCATACTTTTGATTGCACCTGTAGCCCTCCTCTGAATCTCTTCCATTTTTTTAGTGTATCTTTTGAGATTGGAGATCATAATTTGTTGCAGTATTCAAGCTGCAGGAGCTTCATGCATCTATAGACAGCAGCTTAATCACATTCTATATTTAATTTCATCATGATACATGGCATTGTTTGCTTTTTTTGACCGCTGCAGAGCTCTGGGCTAATGTGTTCCTGTTATTATCTATTGTTACATTATGGTGTTATTTCCCAATGGCAATAGTCAGACTTTATTATTTTAAACATAAAATCTGGGGTTTACCATCTGTGTGGCTTTACGTAATTTCATAACAATTTCACCATCCATCATTTTGGTGTTCATTCACTGTATTGCATAGACTACAAACATATATATATAACAAACTACTATAGTTATTAAACCATTGTAAGGTAGAGACTGGTCGGCATGGCAAGGCTCAAATCCATATGGCTAAATTCTCTTCTTCTCTCCACTGCCTCCCTTCAAAGCAGGGTTACCGTGTCCATATCATCTATGAGAAATCACCCTGGGCTTGGTCCTCAAACACTGTCAGGAATTTTGTGGGAGAGTACCATTTGGTACAGGCTAAACTGATGTTAGAGACTGTAATAACAGTGAAATGGTATGGACAATTACATTGCAAAAGCCAGTTTCCTTGCCAGGTGAAGTATATTAGTATAATCATAGTCATAAGATCCTTTTGCAAGCTTTTGCAAAGGTCCCTTGGCTTTCTTATGCTGAATGTCACTTGCAAAGTTTTTCACCTTGATATTCAAACCTGTTTTCAGTCTATTTATGAGGATGTTGAACAATGCTAGCCCTAGTACAGATCCCTGTGGAACACTACAACAGACCTTACTTCAGTATGAGAACTCGTTATTTACTTCTTCCTGCTGGTTCCTGTCATTTAATCAATTACTGATACATGCAGGGACCTTCACTTCTAGCTCATGGCTGCTTAAGAGACTTTGGTGAGTGACCCTGTCAAAAGCCTTCTAGAAGCACAACTATCAAACAGGTCAAAGCTATCCATATGTTTGATAACTCTTTCAGAGGACTCAAATAGGTCTGTGAGGCAGGACTTTCCTTTCCAAAAACTATACTGACTTTTCCCCAGTATGTCATGTGTCTAGCAATTGTATTCTTTATAAGAGTTGCTAACAATTTCACTGGTTTGGGCCTCAGACTTTGTCCCTGCGACTTGTCCCTGGTAGAACTGAAACTGTTTTTTAAAAGTTGGCATCGCATTTGATATCTTGAAGCCCTCAAGTATCAAGGAAGACGAAGTGAAAAGTTAAAGAAAATAATGAATATTTCAGCAGTTTCATCACTGAGATTTTTAAGATTCCTGTGACAGTATGCATGAAGTCGCTGCCATTTGCAAGTAACAAGTGATAGGACAAGAGGAAATGGGCTCAAGTTGCGCCAGGGGAGGTTTAGACTGGATATTAGGAAATTTTTCTTCACCGAGAGGGTCATCAAGCATTGGAAGAGGCTGCCCAGGGAAGTGGTTGAGTCGCCATCCCTGGAAGTATTTAAAGGCCGTTTGGATGAGGTGCTTAGAGGCATGGTGTAGTGGTGGTTTTGGCAGTGTTAGGTTTATGGTTGGACTCGATGATCTTAAAGGTCTTTTCCAACCTATATGATTCTGTGATTCTGTGATTCTGTGACTTGAAATCCCACTTTACTGAAATTAGATCATCTGATGAGTCCCAGGTTAAATAAATAAAAAAATAATAAAATAAGATGGCATTTAATCCTTAAGGGTTTATAACTCTTTCTGTTTTGTCCTGAAAACTGTGACATATGAACCACAGAACAGTGGGTAGCCACATCAAAATGTTTCCCCAGCCTCTCGTGAAATGACAGAAAGGGTATCACACAGATATATGGCACTAGATGTTGGGTGTAAATGCTGTGCTAGTGAAACCACTTTCTGCTATTTGTTTCCTCAAGGTTTATGCTCTCTCCCAAGAGCTAGTAGCCTAGATATGGCCAGTCAAACTCCTTCTGGTTCTTAATGGTCCTGCAGAGAAGCCCACCAAGCACTCTAATCAGTAGCTCAGAGTTTGGCTTCCATGCTCAATTTCATATTCAAACTCTGATTACTTCAAATTTTAAAGCCCTCTGGGGAAAGAAATCCTATAAAAATTAATCTTTTTTTTTTCCCCTCTGTTGAGGTTTCAAGATTTCCTATAGTATTTCCTGAATTTGCCCTCCTCAAATTTCTACCCTTAGTGCAGACTTTGTATGTGGTGTATAGTTGCTACCATGATAGGCAACTTCAGAAGACTTCAGACCCATCTGGAACTGAGTCTAAAAATGGGGAAATATGTCACCTACATATGCATTTAATCATTTAATCATGCTCTGATGAGACTGCAGTTGTTATTGCTGATACTAACTGTTTTACTATTTGGTTCCTTTGATTCTAGCAACCAGAGACAGACATAACTAGTTTATTTCTCTTAAGATGCCAGTTAGTTTTCAAATGACATGTGATAAGTTTTCTTTAGTAAAATCTGAGCCAGACTTAAGAGGTTAAGTCTATGTCTCAGTACGAATTCCCAGAGCATGCAGCTTTTCATGTGATTTATTTGGATTAATTCAAAACACACATAATACCTTTCAGATAACATTTCAGAATTACCCCCTATATTTTCCTGCCTTTTTCATTAAAACTCAGTAAGAAGCAAAAAATATAACTGCATGAAACCATGTATATGGTTCCAGTTTCAGAGTGAAAAAAGAGTAGAAATATGCCTGAAAAAAGTTGATATAACAAAGCATTTGCTTTATGTTGACTGCTCTAGTATTCTTTGTCTAGCTTTGCCCAAAACGGCAGCGCATAGTCAAGCTGTAAAACTTTCTTGCATAAACTCAAATGCCCGTGACTGTCTCCCTTCCCTGTCGCATTCTTAAAAGATGAGGGAAAAGGTTCTATGAGGGACCATAGCTATGTTTGGACTCCATACTGCTAAGACAACTTGTAAAATATCTGGCTTCAGAGAAAAAAAATTAACTCAATCACATAACAGGAAAAAAGAAAGTGCATAGTTAATCTCTATATAGGGATGTGTATGTCAGTCACTTTTTTGATCTTTTCTTGGTTTATGTAGAAATAGATATTTTATATCAAAGTTATACTTCCTACAAGTGAATTTCCTCCCTTCTTTTTATCTTTGTGATTCTACAATCATTATTACAGCCAAATTTTTATGTCAATTTTTAGTAGTATGGCTGGGGGTGCACAGTATCAGTTAGTGAAACAGTTTGATTACTACTGTAAATAAAGCATGCTAAATTGCCCTCTTCTGTCATATAATGAACTATCAGAACAGAAGAACTGTCATTATATGAACTATCCACAGGCAGTTCTTCATGGAAAAGAATGTACCTTCATCTAAATCTCATTAGTACAGTGTTGATTTTAAAATAAACATTTTATAGTTACCAATAAATAGAGTGAATAATAATGATCCAGCATAGTCAAATGCAATTGTTCTATTGCAATTCTGGATGCTGTGAAGGGAAAACATGCTGCAATGGTATAATTAAGATGGGTATCATGATATAACAATTTTAAGTTAGTTGATATAAATCCAACTAATTTTTTAATTGTATAGCACAACGTCTTAATGAATGTTGAGCAATGGCTATTTTTACTAATAGAAAGTGCTAAACAAAGCCTGTAGAACAATTAATTTATATATACCTGTCTAACATCCATATTTTATATAAAGGTAATAAGAAAGCAATAGGAAGGATTTTTGGGTGGAATAAAGTCTGTCTTCTAGCTAACACAGCTGAAGTCACTGAATAGTGCTACTGAATTTTTCATGAACATTTTTTGCCAAAAAGTTTATTTCTAGTTGTCTCACAGCAGCATACATGGAGACATGGAGAAAATTGAACCTGTTGTGTAATGTGGAATTATGCCTAGATATTAATGTAGAAGAATGGTGGTATGCCTCCAATACTTGGGAAAGCAAACTCCAAATTCAGAATTAAATATAACTATATCTATAAAGCCAACATTTTTTGATTACTAGTCTTACATTAGGAAAAAATCTTAAACCGTAGGACTTTAGGCTCTGTCAGGATTCACTATTTTGTGTTGACGGATACCTTTTAACAGTTTTACTCTTTCCGCACCTTTCCCATCTAATAAAACATCTTTTATTTTACAAAAAATATTTTTTTTCTTCTAAAAATGTTATATGTCTTTTAATTCTTCAAGATTATGTTGAAAAATTTCCTGAAGCCAATGCATATAAGTCTGTGGACTTTCAGCTGGGACACAGTCATGCTGAAGATTTTAAAAGAACAATCCAAATAACAGTTTATTTTATTTTTCACTCACAGTTCCTAATGAAGTTATAATAGTGTAGGAACAAAATTTGTTCCTTTCTGGTCATTTGTCCAGAGAGTAAGTTAGCTTAAGTGATTTTCATCAATCTTCTGTTTATTCTTTTTCATTTTGTATGAACAGCACTGCTAAAATAAGGAGCAATCCATGAGAGAATTTTATGTTCCAGTATGTATAGGTACTTGATAGACTAATGTTTATACATATTTCAAAAATATTCTAGCTACAGCCCTAGCTGGGAAATGCACATCTATTTTTGTAGAATGTAGAAATCTGCAAAATAATTGCATTTTGCAAGAAACTTATAAAAAGCTTGGTTTTATTGGCTTCATTTATCACTGTGAAGCAGGGTCTGGGGGAAAAACAGAGAGGCTTGTGTTATTTTTTTGGTGTTAAGGACATGATGAGTTTTCTTATTATTGCATACTAGATATGTGCTATCCAAAAGAGGGAGCCATAACATTATACTATATCTTTCCACTTTATGAGACAGTGAGACTGCATACATTCTTTTATTCCTTTTTCTTAATTGTCCTTAAGGATGATGTTTGCTCTGAGTTTTTTTGGTTTTATATGAATAAGCAATATAGTTCAGAACTAGATAATACATGCTAATAATCTTATTGGACCTGAGTGAAATGGTTGTACTAAAGTCAAATATGCTTAAACAAGAGAAAAACATCCTGTCATTAAAAAAAAGCCAGAGTAATTTCCCTTGCTCTTGAGTCCACCACACGCCTTTTTACCAATTTTGAGCAAAAAGATTAATCTCTCTGTACTCATTTCCTGCATTATGAAATGGAAAATAACTATCAGAGAACAGTGCTTGATGTATTTCCTAAACATACTTTGATTGTTTTCATCTGTAAAAAGTGAGATCAACATAAAATGTCACTCTTAATAACTGATGAGAAGTCCAGTTCTATGAAACCTTTGCTTGGAGGAACACAGTACTCATAAAGGCATTACCCATATTTTGGAAAGCATGGACTGGATTGCCTTCATACCTGAAACATCAGTGGACTAGGATGTATCTGAAGGAGTAGAATAGAAAAACACAGAGTGATCAATAACACTTGTTTTACTTTTGTAATTTCTTTAGAGCCTTCTCTTTGCCTCTTCCTGATAGTTTTGTGTACCACACGGGGAGTCCAGCACACCCCAGTAAACCTATGTGAGGAGGGACTTTTGGTATTTTTGGCATCAGAGGAGCATTGATAGTTGTTTAATCGCTTTCTAATATTTTTGAACTAAAGTGTAGGTTTGATTTGCCTGTTGCTTTATTAAAAAGCTCTCTTGCTGGTTTGGCTATGATCATATCTCATTATTTGGTAGCGATGTAGGTGGCAGAAAGTAGTGTTAATGTTGGTATTATAGACCTATTTGGTAAACAAGAAAAGAAAGGCCAAGTTAAAACCCTAGAGATGCAAGTACAAATACAAATTCTGTGGCTGAAAGCACATATGCTCAAATATATATGAAATATATGAAACTTATGTGAAAATATATGTTACCCCTTGTATGGAATGTGATTTTTTTTAATTGATTGCTTCTGGTATTTTTCTTTCTTATTCCTAAGTAAAATTAAACATCATAGCCTACATCATACGCTATATAATTGAAACCATTATATCTTTTCTTTTTTTTTTTTTTTTTAGTGAAATGAATGCTGAGTAAATGAGAGGAAGTCATGTGTAGGGAAGAGAAAGAACAAGTGTACTGAGGAGGAGAGGAAGAGGAGAAGAGAGAGGATAAAAACATTTGAAAACAAAAAAACTGCAGGAAAGGATGATGAGTGTTCTTCAGAGAAATGTATAAAGTTAAATGTGAGCATTCCATTCATAACATATATTTGTTAGATAAAGTTTGGCTGTCCATTAGAATCACTGTTTTCAGTTACTCAGTTCAAGAAACATGGATCTGACTTTTTCAGAGCTGTTGAGTATCAGCAGGTCCAGGAATTAAACTTGTTTTATAAATGCTTAGCAACTCTGAAAACAGTCTATGTTACCCTGAGTCTATTGTTTGATTTATTTTGAGATCCACTAAACTTTTCCATCCCTAGCTTTTTCCTCACTGGGGACATATATAATAGCAGTACTTTCTCCATGTGTTTTAAGAACCTCTGCTACTCTTTGTGGAACTTCAAAGATACACATGTCTGGGAATAAACATTTTTCACAGAAATCAGTATTTACCACAGTGGTATCTGAAGTCACCTAACAGTTTCTACTGCAATATGATATATAGATAAGTTTTAGGAAAACTTCTATGTTATTGGGGTTATGATAAATTTTAAGAGTGACTCCAGTGCAAAGTAGACAAGTAGGACTGCAGATTTTTTTGAGAAAAGCAATCAACTTAATAAAGCATGACAGAATAAACATTCCACCTTAAAATAGTTTAGCCTAACAAAGCATCTAGGCAGTTTCTTCTTCACTCTGAAATTCTTCAGATAGTTTTTGCTTACCACATATCTCTTTATCACATAAGGTAATCCAGCCTATGATGTGCCTTGTTGGAACAGCTTGTGACTTGCCCTCCCAATAATTTCCTCCAACAATATATTTGAACTCAAAACTTGGAAAAAGAGAAGAGCATTTACAGCTATGTCTGTTCAACAAGTTATTATTATGTGTTAAGAGTTGTTCACCTTTCATAATTTACTCTCATTACCAGTATTTTTCCAAATTTCCTGTAAAAGAGAACTTCTTTAGTTGGTATGTTTTAAAATGTATGCTTTTCAGTTTTAGTATCAATATTTCATGAGCTTTTGTTATATTGCCTCACAATATGTAAACAGCTTTCCACTTCACCACTTCTGCTGTGATGTGGTATGCTTTAGTAGTTAATATGAAATAATAAAACCACTTTAATTATTGAAGGCTTTGTTATCTAATACAAAATTAAATACTTTATTTTAACTTCCAGATTGAACCCCCTGTTCCACTTGTGTTATAATGAAAGTAATTTTGCACAGAAGTTAATTTCATATAATAAAAAAATATTATGTTATCAGCTGCCATTAAATCATCATAAAATAAATTATGAGCTTCAGGTTAAATCTATTTCTTGATCTTTAGCTTTCCCTTTTGGTCTTGATGAATAAATAAGAAAATATGTTTGTTAACACCAGCTTGTGAGTGTTGAAATTATAACAGACAATGCACTGAAAAATATACTACGTGTGAAACTTTCCTCATATGGATGTGAGCCTTGTGAATGTAATTAAAAAGTGCTTACTCCAGCCATATTTTTACTTTCTGTTTACCCTGTTGGCATTTGAAAATATGTTCATGTTTTCTCCAATTACATTCACTGAAGTTCTTTTATGTGCCATCAGGCTTACTTTGAATACTCCATTACCAAGTCAAAAACATTCATACTTTCAATTTATTGTTTTGTTTCAATCATGTAAGTCCTCTGTCATACAGTGAATGATGACTAATACTTAATTACTGTTTGTTTTTAATGCAGTTTGTATCTGCACCTACACTAAAAAAGGTGGTCTTAATAAGAATTTAGGTAGTTACTTCATAGTTGAAATTCCCAATTTCTGGTGATTTCTCTATGACACATACAACTATAATTTTTTTTTTTTTTTCTGAAAGCCAATGTCTTCCAGATTTTTCTGATGTGTTTATTTCAGAATCATCTTTAATTTGGCATGCATTCAAAGTTTAAGTGTGGTAAGGCACTCTTTATTTCCATTCTTCTTTCCTCCATCACTTACACAAGACATTATTTCAATAAGCAATTAATCTTTGTAGGGGTGGGGTTTTTTCCTCTTTCCTACATGCACTGTAGTTGTTCTGCTCAGGTGTGCATAATATTGTTCATATTTTTTGCTGTTCTAGTCTTTGCAGGAAATTTTAGAACTTTCTTCCAAATCATGTAAGTCAGGAAAAAGATTCTGCTAACTTCAGTGGCTTACAGTTATGTTTTTGTTGCATTTCTGTAGTTTTTCTGCTTTTTGTCTGGCATTAGTCACTTAGTGTCTCTGTCTTTTAATGCAATTTTCTTTAATGATATATACATTTTAATGCTTTGTAAAGCAATGGCTTCTTCAACACATGTTACTAATGTATATGTTTGATTTTGATTTGTTAAACCAAAGATTTCTTTGCCCTCTGTATAATTTTAAAATCTGTACTGTGTGTTTATCTATTGTTCTAATTATGCAGTACTCAAGTATAACTGTTTATTTTATGTAATAAAAGAATTTATTACTTTTATGAACAATATGTTCATAGTATTCTATTTATCCTGTTTTGAGCTATACTGAAATTATATTTCAATCTCATTTTGATAACTAATCAAGCTATAATTTCCCTTTCTCTCCCACCTTTGCAGAAAGAAGCCTCTTTACACTATCTGGATTTTCCTCTAACTTTACCTTCTGATGTATCAGAAATCAGTTATTTGTTGGCATTTTGCAATACTGTTTTCTCTGACATTTACCTTGCACAGAACATGGAGTTATTCCACTTATTTGTTTGAATGTTGATGACTTATTTGCAGAAGATCATGAATTTTTTAAATTAATTATCCAGATTTTTTTTTCCACATATTTTGTGTAAATTGGCTTTGTCATGTAATATTATCTATCTGCTCACATTATATTCACATGCACATTATACAAATTAATGTGGATTCTGCACACATGCCAACCCCTGTGCAGGAAGAAGGGTGTGAAAAGGCTGGAAAGAAAAAATTCTTATCATTTAGCATTAGTCCTGATTACACAATAGTTGACCATTTCCCCCTTAGTTTGGTTGCTATTGCCCAGCCTGGGGGCTCTGGTGTGGGTCAGGCACTTCAGGAGTTCCTGAACAAGCTGGTGCTCAGCCGCACAGTGAATTCTGTCCTTCCTGTCCCTTTGCAGCTCTCAGGTCTTCTGCTCTGCTTATTAATGACCGTGACAGTATTTCCTCCCTTTATAAAGATTGAATCTAAATGTTACCGATGTCCATGGGAATATTCAGCTAGACAATATTGAGCTTTCCATCAGGACTATGTGCACTTCTGTTGTTTACCTGGAGCTTATACTTAACTGCTTTCATAGAACACTTTGATATACTTTGTTGTAATTACTGACTGGTAATTGGTAATTTCTGAGGGGCACCACATGAATATCAATTTACTTGGTCTCTAATACAACGCTGATCTTCTTTCAGTTCAGTCACAATGAGATAGAACCATATAGTTACAAAGATATTACATACAATGTACTAATATTATTTGTATCATTTTCTCAGGTTCTAGTATTTCTTTCCCAAGATTTAATTTCAGTATTTTATTCCGTGCTCAATGAGAAAACATGTTATTCAAGTTAGTATAGTTTTTTTACTGAATAGTAAGCTATGACTGTTTATACTCTCCTGTTGTACCAGTAGTTTAACAGGACTTCAAATTCAGTAGTAAAATTGTTTGTTTATTCTTATCTCAGCTGAAGTCGAAGACAAAACTTGAACTTAAGCAATGCAGACTTATATCCGTGCAAGTTTCTGAACTTGTTAATAGCATATTAAAACTAGAATGGTTAAAACTTCTCATTTTTAAACCTTCACTGTCCGTGCTTTACTGTCTGTTCTCCTGTCCTTCATATTTATTAGTGATATCAAAATCACAACAAAGAATGAATAAAAAATTCTCCACTCTCAAGTCCTTTCACAACCTCTCCCTTTGTGTGCCTCCAGTATTTGCACTATATGAACACAAGGTTACTTAGGCCACGTATCTTTTTTTATAAACCTCAAATCTGTTGAAAATGCAGCAGACAAATATTGTTCTAAGTTGTTTCCTTTTTGATTATTATGGTTTACAGACACTAAATATTTTCCATCAGAAAAGTGGGATTCTGTATGACAAATTTAAACCTGCGTGTAATTGGCATATATATTTTTGTATGGGTCTCTTAGAAATAGGCTCCTTAAAAGTCTGCAGGCTCACAGGGTAAAAAAAACTCACTTAGAACAGTGTATCCCTAGTGAGCTAGGTAGTGTTGTGTTGTTCTATGAGAACTGGGCTCAGTGTCTTTAATTTACAAATGATAAACTGACTTTCACTTAAGTAATAGGCAATATTTTCCATGTTGAGGGAATGCAGAAATATTATTAGTATTTCTATTAGTTAATTATTACAATTTTTGCCAGGCAGTCACTGTCAGTGGACATAAATATGATACAAGAGCATATAACTCACAGGTGGCCTGATCAATGACTGCCCTAACAGGATGACAAACTATGGATGTCCATGTGGGTGCATGTACTTAGGCCAGATTGGATCCTGTGCTTTAGCCCAGTCCCCAGCCTTTCCCGGAGGTCTCTTAATGACAGAGTACAGACATTAGTGGTTGTTAAGACCTTCTGAAGCTTTCATTGTTTGAATATCAATAAAGTGTTAAGATAAACATGATGGTGACATTAATTCTGTTGGACAAGAGGTCATTGAGCCTTGGATTGAGAAGAAGGATCTTTTCCTCCACTTGTTCAATCAGTTTGGTCTCCAGAGCAAAGGGAAAGGACTTTTTCATGGACACATCACCCCATGGTGGAGGGTGCCACTGTCTTTTTCCTCACTTCCCTCAGAATGAGGACCAATCAGAAACCTCTGTCCCCTCCACTGTCCTGTCTTCAAACCAACAAGTCTCTCTGACCCCACAAAACTCAATAGTCCTCCAGCTCAAACCGCAGCAAGGACACAGCAAGACCAGTTGCTCCAGAAGGCAGTGACGCCAGGCCCTAGAGAGAGGTACAGAGTCTGAGAAGAGATAAATGTTGGAAATGTTATGATACTGCTGTCATTCTGGCAGCTAATAATTTTGGTAACTGGCATCATATAAATTAAGATTCTACTGGCATCTTGAGGTATTCCTGCTCACTAGCAGATGCACTCTATGAAATTATAACGCATGTGACTCTCACCAGTAAGTCAACTCCAACTTTTTAATTACACTTATTTTTGCCCATAAATACATATATATACATAAGTAAAGCATATGTATGTTCTTGCATTTAAATAGTGAGGGTTTTTTACACTGATTATGTTTAAATTTCTTTCACATGTAATTTTGTACAACTGTGGACAATAAACCAAATGAACACTGACAAATACTTCTTACTAAATTCTGAGCGAGATAGACTGCAAGTTTTAACATCTATTCCTAGCATTAATGAATATGGCTGGCAAAGTATTAAGATATATCAATTCTCACAAACAACAGTTTAACATACCATATGGTAACATTCCATTTATTGAGGAAAAAAAAAATTGCAATACATGCTGCCTCCAAAGATGAACACCATTATATTTCAGGGCAAATAACAGTTCTTCATCTTTTGAATAGGATAGGTGCTGTTGTTTGTCACCCATGCCTGAGAAAACACTTGCTTGTAAATGGAGGTGGTAGTTTTGTGCTATGACTATCTTTTTATTTAAATCTTAACATCTACAATTCTCTTTTCTATAAATGGGATAAGAAATTTTGGATGCTCTGTGGCAATCCTGAAAACCTTGTACTTCATTCAGTGTGCCTTAGAATTAACCACTACAGACCACCTGGAAAGGAGAGAGAACATGTCTATATCCCTTGTCCTTCCTGTCCTTCAGATACCTGATAGTGGCCACTGGGATAGAAATTTCTGTTTAAAAGGAGCATGCTCACATCACTTGACCTGTCAATTATGAGGATAAAGCTAAACTTCAGGAGCGATTAAGTAAAGTAGGAATAAGAAGTCATCTTTGTATTTGCACTATAAAGGGCTATTTAAATGAAAGTCATGAGAAGTATTGCTTTGTCTACCTTGGGGCTGATGATTTAGATGACCATACAGTAAAGCTGAAGATATTCTGAAAACTGCATTGTAGTAACAAAATTCCAGGTTTCCTGAATCTTCACCCTTGAGGTGAGAAACAGTGAGACAAGCTGAAAACCCCATTTTGAAATAGGCGCTTAATTTTTCTGAAGGTAGGAATTTTGTCAATACAGGTAATCAGGTAGAAATTGTATGGGTATTAGAGTAAATACCAATATTTCACTGAAAGTAATCAGTCATGCCATATAACTGTATTAAGGTGGTTTAGTCATCAGTTCCTCTTCCAGGGAATTCTTGCCTCAAGGCAAAGTTATTGAATGAAGTGGAAATTGTTTCCTGAAAATCTTGAAAGAATAAACTGAGGCTGACTGGTCAGTGGACCCTGGGAACTACCTGTCAGTCAGTTTCACCTCTGTGCCTGGTACGATCATAGAAGACAGGTCAAAACTTATGCAAGTCAGGGAGGTGATTCGAGACAGCCAACATGGCTTCACTAAGGGTAAATCCCTCCTGGCTAACCTAGTGGCCTTCTACGATGGACTGACTGCATCAGTGGACAAGGGAGGAGCTACAGATGTCATCTACCTAGACTTCTGTAAGACCTTTGATATGATCCCCCACAACACTCTTGATACTAAATTGGAGAGATATGGGTTTGATGGTTGGAATGCTAGATGGATAAGTAGTTGGCTGGGTGGATGTGTCCAAAGAGTTACAGTCAATGGCTCAATGTCCAAGTGGAAACCAGTAACGAGTGGTGTCCCTCAAGGGTCCATACTGGGACCAGTACTGTGTAAGATCTTCATTAACGACATAGACAGTGGGATTGAATGCATCCTCGGTAAGTTTGCAGATAACACCAAGCTGGGTGGTGCAGCTGATATGCTTGAGGAAAGGGATGCCATCCAGAGGGACCTTGACAGGCTTGCGGAATGGGCCTGTGTGAATCTCTCGAAATTCAACAAAGCCAAGTCCTGCACCTGGGTTGGGGTAATCCCCAGTATCAATACAGGCTGGGGTATGAAGGGATTGAAAGCAGCCCTGTGGAGAAGGACTTGGAGATACTGGTGGATGGAAAAATTGGACATGAGCCAAAGACTTTAAACTGAAAGAGGGCAGGTTTAGATTGGACAAAAGGAAGAAATATTTTACAGTGAAGGTGGTGAGACACTGGAACAGGATGCCCAGAGAGGTTGTGGATGCCCCATCACTGGAAGTGTTCAAGGTCAGCTTGGACAGGGGTTTGAGCAACCTGATCTAGTGAAAGATGTCCCTGCCCATGGCAGGGGGGTTGAACTAGGTGAGATGTCCCTTCTGACCCAAACCATTCTATGATTCTATGATTCTGGATTGATGGTTTAGGCAGAGCAGCTGTTTTGCTGTGTTCCTCTGATATTTGCCGGTCTGGGTCTACTGTTGAAATGGCCTACAGAGCACATTCAGAGTGCATAAGCATCTTACCTTACCAGATATTGACTAAAACACATACCACTGGAGACCTTACAATGTAAGTACATGCATGGCTTTCATGAGACTGATGCTGTGCACATAAAAACTGTATATATATATATATCTCTACATATATCTATATTGATATAGTTATAGAGACAGATATAGAGAACTAGAGATCTCTTTATCACTTCTATCTCTAAAATTATATCAGTATCAATACAGCTATAGATATAGACACATGTATGCACATACACATATGCGTGTGTTTTGACCACAAGCAATGAAATTTTAGGATTTTTTTATTGCCTACTAAACTCACAGGCTAACTAGCTTGAGATTTAATTAGTGCTAATCAACTTGAGGTGAAGGAAGCAGAAAATTAATGACTCATTTATTTTCCATTCTACAGCACTGTCCCCCTATTTATGTTCCTTAAAAGCATGTTTTTTCAGATTTCAGCTTTCAGTCTGTACAAATTAATGATTCTGAGGCTATTTGCACAGAAAGGATATAGACAAACTACAACATTCATTTTAGGCCTGTTTGTATTGTAGCTGCCCACAGTACTGCATTTAAAAAGAACTCAAATCAAGTAATCCAGAACCTTATGCTGGTTTACACAAATCTTTATGCTGCTTCAGCTTTGTGAATCCACTTTTGAAGCTTTGGAGAGGAAGTCAGCCTGCCTGCTTGCCTGTCTGCCTGCCTTCCTTCCTTCCCTCCTTCCTTCCTTCCTTCCTTCCTTCCTTCCTTCCTTCCTTCCTTCCTTCCTTCCTTCCTTCCTTCTCTCCTTCTCCAGAGAACTAGTGATTTTTTCTACTACGTTGGCAGGGTTTCTTCTTAGTAGCTCTAGGCATGTCCTTTAACAGTTACATTGGGTTACTCAACGTGTGTTTCTACCCTGGCTTTGTATTGTTTGGGACCCTCATGTGTAGGTCTTAGGAAAGTTCCCAGTGACATGCATGGGACATACCTACTGTTTCAAATTACCTGCACTTTCAGAAAAATATCACTTAAATATTTATCCTGAGTTTATACCATTTTCGGCCAGTTAAAAAGTAGTGATTTTTTTTTTTTTAATAGAAGTTGAGATCCTCTTTATGTCGTGAGACCAGGAACTTTAATCCTGTGCTGATTAATCCTTAAGACCCATTTTAGTTCCGTTCAACACTCAAGCTGTGAATATATGCTACTCCTAGTGTGTTACACAGACAGATCTGTACACAAAGTACACAAGAACTATCTGGTCTCATCTGCAATTGTTAGGAAAATTTTCAGATGTATGTTTTCTTTGAAATCATAATTTCTGTATTACTTGTTATTACTGAGTATATCTCTTGAGTAATCAAAGGTAACCATGGTCCTGTGTCTGTGCACAGCAGTGCAGTTCACTTTAATCAAACAAATGCTTAGTAAACATAATCCTTAAAGTAGTTTAAAAAATATATCTATTCCACCCGTAGGCTTCTAGTTTTGGGAAAGTATTATGAACTAGAATCTGAACATGTTGGGGACAGAAACAAACATAGAGGACCTTTGTATATTTGAGAAGTTTATTCTTTGTGGATCTATATTGTAGGGGACTGTTAGACAAATTTGCTCTAAAATGTAAATGTGAATGGGATGAGTGTAAAGTCAAATGGCAAATAAATAATTAGAGCGAGTACCATTGGCAGGAGTGCTAAATCTTTCCTTCTAGCAGTGCTAACAGTTATGTTTCTGAATGTGCAACACTGGGTACGTTCCTAAACCATTACCTATTAGATTCAACCTTTTCAGATCTGTGTCAGACACTATGAAGGAGCATCTTTTATTTTACTTTTTGTTTCTTTCTTTGCCAAATACATCAATGTATAGTCCAGTCTCACCACTTCCTAATTTACTCCCCTTTTTTACTTCCGTAGTGTTATTTTCCCCTTTCCTGAATGAAAGCTTCAGGGAAAGGTTCCAGTAGGTTATTTGGCCACTTGCAGCTGAGAGTAGCTATACCAACTTTTTGGAGAGTTTCTTCTCTTTAATTGCCTTAAAAAGTAGCTAGAAGTATATTAAATACATGACATACTTTTCTGTTTTGAAAATCCTGTTGTCTGCTACAGGGATGGTTTGCCATCATGAGTAGTCAGGATTTTTCAGTAGGACTATGACTAGAAGAGCAGGCAGCAACAAAAGCTTGCATTTTATTAAAATGTGACAAATGCTATTAAAACATTACAAAACCCTTACTTGAAGTGATATGTGAGTCCTTGGCCTTGATACTACTACTACTACTATTTACTACTACTACTATTACTACTACTACTAAGCAAAGAACAATACCTTCAGTATCATAGATAAAAGAAATTCTGTCTCCATGAAGGAAAATGAAGAGGCTAATTAATTTTCTTTAGAACACAAGGGTTTTTCTTACCCCTAGAAAATATATAAATATAATCCAAAAATTTGTCTTGATTAGGAAAGAAAGCATGTATCACACAAATTTAAAACCATTAGGAGCAAGATCTGGCTCAATTGCTGGTAATTCATTGGATGGAGATAACAGCAAGGAATGAAGAGTCTACATTAATTTTTAAATACATTTCCATTTTTCAACAAGTCTAAATTCTCATTAGAGTTGAAATTTCCTTTTACATTTGGGAAGCAAATGTAAGGATTATTGCAAATCTTGCAGGAAATGAGAAAATATTTTCTGTAACATAATATTTTTATTTTTACTCTGAGGAAAATATATATTTTTATCAGATAGAATCATTATAAAAACACAGATTCAGCACTCATTTTTACTCTGGGTAAGAGAAATGCACAAAAGTAATTTCACTGGCTTCAGTGGGACTAGTCTTATTGCAAAATGTTAGTCATTCTGAATAGGTGTTCCAGCATATGGCACAAGCACAAACAGCTCTCTTGACAAGTATTTTAAACAACTGCAAGAATTTCCTTTTGAAATAACTATGTTTTCCTGATTTTTTTTTTCTGTTACTACACAGGCAGAATCATTTCCATGAGATTTCCCACAACCAACACCTATGCCTTAAAAATCAGAAGAATGAACTTGTTTACAATAGTTTCTCACTACAAAACTTGATATTATGAACTATTATAATAAAGAATAGTGCAAATCACATGAAAGTATTATGATAAACAACAAAGTAAGCAGGCAAACAAAGTCAGCCAGGAAGTAGCACTGCAAACTTAAGCAAACCCATTTTAATCTATTCCTTTTTAAAATATTTTATCATTCTTCTTACAATTTGCCTGATTTATGCTTGGGTTTACGTCTGTATACATACATATATATGTATGAATGTATGTGTGTGTGTATATATATATATGAAGAATTCTATTAATGAACTGGGGCTATTTTGATTTGTTAAATTCACGTATGAGTAGTTTACTGATACCTTCTAATCATGCATAGCGTATAACCACTGGATTTTAAAATGTTAATTTTCATTTGTACTATGCCTACTTTTTCTTTCAAAACAGAAGTAATGGGATTAACTTCACCCTTATCCCCTACATAGTATGATCTGTAGTAGTTTGCAGTAGTACATACATTCCCTACTGCAAACACATAGTATGATCTGATCAAGATATGTCTCTCCTGTTCAGTTGTGCTCGGAAAGTAGGCCTCAATGCCACTGGGGTTTTTTTTAATCATGATAAGTCACTGAAAATCAGGACAGTAACTTGCCTTTTGCCATTCAGCAATCTCCTATTTGTTTAAAAGGCAAAAGGAGAAAGTTATTAAAATGACGCTTGACTGCTTTTACAAAGATTCTTCTTGTTCATAGCTGAGAATCATTTCCCTTTGCTTTATTTTCCTTCTCCTCCCCCCCTTCAGCAAATTTTTAATTTATTCCTACAAATGACTTTTCATAAACTCTCTCACTCACATGCAGAATGCAGTTAGCTTTCACTCAGACATCCCTATTCATGTTCAAATATTTGTGCTTCTGCAGATAGCATTTGCATGTAACACCTGCTGCAAGCCTTAGAAATTCAGAAGGCATTCTGATATGAGCGGGAGAGGCATTTTTGTCTAGGCTTTTGCTCCAGTTGCCTTCTGCAGTTAAATAGCACTGACTGCATGAAAAAAACATAAAATTATATCTCTATATTGTCTTATATCCAGGTCTATATAGTCCAGTTTTCTTATAAGCACAAGATTTGTGCAGGAATTGGGAGAATTTTTAAACAGTGGTTATTACTGAGTTTTGATTTTCAGTACGGTCTTGCTGTATGTCCAGAACAGTTTGCAAGATTGAGAAGAGAAGGGGGAGCAGGAAGAAAAGGAGAACAGTTCTGTATTTCTGTTTATCTCTGAAAATAGGTGCAAGATTCTGTGTGTGTGTGTGTTACCCTATAATAAATGAAAATTCTGAAGTAACAAGTGTTCCTTCATGTATCCTGTTATCATCAGGCTTTGGACAGCCAACAGGAGACATCAGTCTACCTTGTTTTGTCTCCTGAACAAACTCATCCTCAGAGGAAATTGTCAGTCCTGGTACTTTCTAGCTCTACTTCTCAACGCTTCTGCCAGTAGATTCCCTGTAACCTGTGTTGTGCAGCTTCAGAAACCATGTCCTGTTGCCAGGACATAAGCAAATGTCAGAATTAAGTTGTACAGTTCTTTCTGCAGCACTGCGGGTGATAACATTTAAACTAGTGGGTTTAGGTTAGTACATTTTGTTTGGCAGGTAAGTCGGGGAATGCAATCATCCTCGTTGGCTGATCCAATGATGAGAGGGTGTCTCTGCCAACGCCATGAAACTGCCGCTGAGATCAGCATGCTTGTGGAGCAGCAGCCAGGTGAGGGGAAAGCACAGATCCCTGCGTAATGGGCTGCTGTCTGGAGGGGAGGACAGCCTTTTCAGAATGGTCACTTCTGCAGAGAAGTGTGAAAATGCTGAAAACCTGAAGCACTTCGACCATGGATCTGTACAAAGCATATGGCAGAGCTGTTTCTCTCCACATTTTCTCCCCAAACTGCATCTCCAAACTGCTTTTTGTGTTTAGGTGATATGTACTCGTTACTTATACAACATAATTTTTCACAATAATGGCTGCAAGACGGCCTCTGAAATGAAATATGCTACTTTGTTCACACAAATAAACATATGAAAAACTTTGATTGTTGAAATCACTCCATCAAGTTTAAAAAGACTTGACAACTATTTTAAGTACAAGTTTAGTATGTAGTACTGATACAGTTATATTTCCTCACTTAAAATTAATATTGTTTATCTAACTTAAAAAAACAAAACAAGAATTGTTTCTTTCATAGGCATTTGATTGTATAACATGACCTTGTAAAAGTTTTATATTTTTGCTAATAGAAAATCACATTAGCTGTAAACATATTTAATTCTATCTTGAATTTATATTATTATATAGTGAAGGACAAATAACAGGACAATGTATTTTACCTGTCAAACTGACATACAGCTAACAGTACACCTTTTCTAAAACTAACATAGTTCTTCTACAGAGTTCTTAATAATCATGGAAAAAATATAACACAAGACTTCTAAGTATTTAATTATTCCATTCTCAATTTTTTGAATAGAAATTATCATTTTAGATGTGGAAAATGACTTGGAAACAATGATTTTTAAAGATCTGTCATTAGCAATTCCTATCATTACCACCAATATTATTATTAAACAAAGCTTTTGATCCCATTAGAGAAACTGTTGCAAGTATTAGACTTGCCTTTTTATCCATATTTGTCCTTACCATGAGAAACTAGTTTAATACTCAGCAATGAAGCATAATCCTGCTGTGATTTAAGTAAAACATGAGTTTTGTCACTGACTTCAATCAGAGCAAGACTGATACATTGGTTGTAAATTTGTCTACTGAAAATGGAAATTAACCTAAGAAAATACCACTCTATTTTCTGACCTACTAAAGTCTGTGAGAAGGCGAGAGGCTACTGTGTGCACATTGCCATACAACTGCAAGGGATATCCATTTCTTTATAGTTCATATGCATCATTCTTTGTTTGAAGCTCATACAGTGAAATTGAATGGATGTGACTACAAGTATCTTGCATGTGAAAAGAAAAAGCAAAATGTCATTCATTGGGCAATTGGTTTCTGCTGGTTACTTCAAAATCAAGTGGTCAGTTTGACCTTTTATGCTTTCTGCCTTGCTTTCCGTGCTAGTTTCTGATTAGATACATATTGGGCTGATAAGGTTGTCTGGTAGCACTTCTGGAAAACAGTCTTACACTTTAAGCCTGTTGACTTTGACTTACTGCTATGAATATCCAAAGGGACATCTCCCTCAGCTCTCAATCTTTCTGAACCCTGAGCTGCCACTTCCCCCTGTAACACGTATAAAAAAAATACTAATTTTGCTACTCCCACTAAAGAAAAACAAAACAAAGCATCGGTACTTCATTCTTATTAGTAGTAAAGACCTCCTCCTTTTTCATCCTTCTTAACTGGGTTTGTTTTGATTAGACGTTTTAGATAAAAACAAATGTGAAGGAAAGAAAAGGAAGATAGCTTCTATCTGGACAGGTGAAAAAGCATCCTGCACAAAAGTTAGGCTATATTGTTACTGCTATAGTGCAGTAAAAACTGAATAATGTCTAATAGTATTGCCAAACAGCATACACACTGCTAGCTTTCTAATATGCACAAGCAGTTGTCATATATACAGCAACAGAAGTTTAGATTTCAGCAATTCAGTACAATTATTTTCTTTCTGAACTGTATAAAAGAAATCTCCCCAAGGTGCTCTGCTGATCCTGCCTCTCACCCCCCCTCCCTAAAAAGTATCTGTAAGGCATCTTTAACGTTTTAGACACTTTTTAAGAAAGCATCTGCTCTTTTGCTGTCAGCAATTTCAATGCTAAAGAAAGTTAATCTACTCACCTTGTCTGCCAGCGTGAGCCTAGCTCTCTCTGTCCAGTGCTGTTTCTCTACCTGCTTCCTCCCTTCTGCCTGTTACTGTATCTCCAGCGCCGTATGTACATGCATCTAACTAGGGCTCCCTCTCTCTCCCAGCGTCACTTTTAAGTCAGGCAGGCAGGGAGCTGAAGCCAAAGGGACTCTCTATCTGATTGCTTTCCATTCAGTGCCCCTGATTAATAAGAAACGTCTCTCACTGAGAGAGATGTTGCTGCTGATAGAGCCGCAGTGCTCAACATGAGAAGGTTTGGGGCTGGGGGGGACAGGACGCAGGCTTTGCCAGCCATACAGTGATTTGCAAGTGAATGCAGTGGGAGGGTTCAGAGAGGAGGGCTTTGTTAAGGACCCTCTTATTAACTGAAGCTTAAATACAGAGACTCGTGCTACCACCTCAGTTTGATCTGTTTTTAGTTTTAATAATAAGGGTAAAGGCATGCTCATAACCTGTGAATTATGTGTAGAAAAAATTTATTCTAATTATCTACACTAGCAGTACAGTGTTATTTGTGTGCACACACCCATTGAAGAATGTAAAATTATCATGTAACACTACAGTGATAAATGATTTTAAGTTGAAAGAAAGCAAGGTCTGTGAGATTTCCCTCTGTACTCAATAGGTTTACAGCACTACTGTCACTTACTGCTATTGATAATGATGGGCTTGTCACTGTACCTGAAAGTGGACATAATACAAAGTTGTAAGGGATGTTTCAGGAATTGTGGCTAATAATGTTCAGGTCATTCACAGAAATATATGGTTTTGCCAACAACAGTAATGAATTTCCTGTTCCCTGGTGCAGCTTGTGTGGGTACAAGTAATCACTCCTCCCTACTATGTCACCAGATGTGCGCTATTACAGAAGATTGCGGTTTGCTTGAACTAGCATCTTCAACTGAAGAATAAGATGTTGCTTGTTAAAATGGGAGAACTGGAGTATTATAAGTTCTGGTTTTGGATCTGCTATTTCTGCATTTGTGTGGGTTTCTGGGTACTAATGACTATTTCAGCCACTGACATAAGATAAACATTTGCAATGGGACTTCTAGGAACTGGTACTTTGCACTCACTTTCTCTACCAACAAATCCTGAAGATAGCTTTTCTCAGATGTCTGTTATGGGCACCAACAGAATAACATGAAATGCTGCAAAGTGTAGTTCTCTGGGTTTGTAGCATAATTAATTTAGTACCAACATTTCCTCTTAGAAAGATGGATCATGAGGCTAGTTTGTAATTATGAAATATCATTAGGGCTATGGGTTCAGTAACTGGGGTGAAAGGAGGAATCTGTTTATTCTGGCAGAGAAACTTTACTATAACAAAAGGAATGTTTCCATCAAATAGCCAACTGAGAAACCTAAGTAGATTACTCCTTTTTCTTTATGCTTTTATTATTGCTTTAATACTACCATTGATGAACTCAGCAGGCCGTATTCACAGTACACTGTTTTTAATATGAACCATTTCACCATTAGATCCCATTTGAAATGATTAAGGGATTGATACAATTTGTATAGACATCAGTCAGAGCCTTTCCATTGATTTCAGTGGCAGTTAAACTGGGCCTTGAATGAACTAAGTCTTCTCTGAGAATGCTACACATCCATTAAAACAATATTTGCATATGTGTAACGGAGTGCAGAATTTGGTCTAATATTTTGAAAATCAAAAAACAAAGTCCAGACCCAGAACAAATCCATTACTGTACCTCAGCTAAAATGTATAAAGCAAAGTTTTAATCAAAATTTTCATCCAAAAGTCAGTCCACTTTAGCAGTGGAACTACTGGAAAAAAATATTTAGTACAATTTTTTTCTCAGTAATTACATGGGAGAGTAAACTGAAAAGCTACAGACAAGTGTATATCTCTGATGCCCTTTGGTCTCAGTGCAGCTTTAAATCTTGGGGATCCTAGAAGATATTTTCTTAATAGGAAGATGTCTGGATGATAAAAAGGCATGAGTAATGGCTCTACTTTTTTCACTGTACTGGCTTTTTTTTCACTCTTTTGGCTGCTCTTTGGGAACATTGTGGCTACTCTAATCAATATTAGGAGACCATCCAGGTACAGAGGAATCCTTGAAACTGGAGAGATGTACAAAACATCTTTGCACAATACTTCCTTGAGCTTTAGAAAGCATTTTTCAGTGGCAGCTGGGGGACTGGCCTCTGCTTTAAAGACAGGCATAGATCTATTCAATACCAGGTAAAGGACACTCAGATAAATGGGAATGGCTCTGTTTCTGTTGATGCCATCTACAAGTTTGCAGTAAAACAAGCAACATTATTTATATTAGACAGCATAATGCCTGCTCTCTCACATATATTTTTCATGGTGTTGTAAATACGGCACTCAGTAACTACTACGGGGGAAAAAATTGAAATTATGTGCTATACATTCACAAACAAGAGGCACTTCTAATGCTAAGTGTTGCATGATGGGGGTAAAAAGTTTTGCAATATACACTGTAAATGCAATGTACATCAAAAGCAGGCCAAAAAGGAAAAAGCGTAGGTGTGACAGCAAATAGGGAGAGAGGGGTGGAAATCTGAGGCTGTGCTCTAACACACAGAAGGCTACTCCATATAGGGGAGGAAAACAAAATGCTTCTTCTGAAAAAGAGTGGGCAGTGGAAAGAGATATGGAAAAGCAGAAAATGCACCAAAAGGGTAAGGCAGGTTTGTTTTTATTGCAAGACAGGCTGTACCTCAGTTTTATGTTTTATGAAGTCTTTTTTGGAATTGAGTCTCTTCTCTTTTGACCCCTATTCATCTTCCTTTCTTTACCTTCCTAAAGATTTGTCTGCTAGCATGCATGGGAAGCAGTGATTACATACCCAATCTTCGTTGAAATTCTGAGCATTTCCTTATTTCACAGAGGCTAAGATCACTCAGCAAGGCACAGAGGTGGGCTGGTTGCCATGTTAAATCATTCTAGGTTCAATCCCTAGTTCCCATATTTTTTTCTTTTCCTGACATGTTTACACTTAACTTGTTTAGGCAAAACTAAATGCAAATAAAACTTCAGAAGAGGAAAGGAGTAATCTATTTTTATCCCTAGGTTTTTCCCCCTATACCCAGTCAGCAGATGATGTCTAGAAATCTGCCAGTGGGACTTTGATATGTCATGCAATCTCTTTCCATGTTTCTGATAAGCCAAGGCAAGCCTGAATTCTCACAAATCTGTGTTCCCACAGATGTCCTAGGGTCTGTAATGAAAAATTGGTCTGAGGTTCAGTAGTAACAACTTCCCTTCAATATGCCACTTATATGAATTTTTTCCATTGTCAGAAATGTTAAATATGTATTTAATCCTTCTCAAATAAGACACTCTATGTGATACCAAAAAAGAACAGAGCTGAAGAGAATGGAAAAATCAAGAAGCACATAAATAAGAAAAGCTCCCTGAGATTCACAAGAACAAAGCTAACAGTTGTGCAACTTCAGCTCTGTTCATTTTCACCGGAGCCTTTAAGATTCTGAAACATAAAGAAACTGGATCAAACAATTACCACTAGTTGAAAAATGAGTTCTAAACACACCTGTATTTTCACTTAGTCAATCGTTTCAAAGGAATGCTATTAACTTCTTTTCCAGCTTTTCTCCAAGCTTTCTTCTCTCTTTCTGTGAAAGACTTTAAATTATTCATTTATTAAAGAATATGATGAAGTGTATGACTTTGAAAGATTGTCAGAACGTTGCTAAATAGGACCTGACAAGCACTAGATTTTGGCTGCCCCCCCTTTGATATACATAGGATAGAATGTAAGAGAAAGAATAAGAAATCTTCTGCTCCCTTCCCACTTTTGAACCTCTTCTTTTGGTACAATTATGCAAGGAACAGCCATTCTGTCTTGTCTGAAGGAGAATTATGTTTCTGTATATGGTTCAAAGTTCCCAAAAAAGACATGAGAGGAGGGAAGACATGTGCATGGGAGGGGAAAAGAACACGTAACAAGACCAAAACATGGTAAGAACAATTAGACATTGCTAAACTTTGAGCGGATTAAAAAAAAGCAAATTTGAAACACATATAAAAGGCAACCTTGGGCCACAAGGACTGTTGGATTAGGCTAACATATTTCCAGACTTATTTGTGTTTCTATTTTGAGAAATACAGTAGTAAATGCCTTAGTTAAGAATATATGCAATAATCAGTTTCGTAGCTTAATCTGTATGCTCTGTTTACAGCACTTTTAAGTAAATTAAATCCCTAAATTTGAATTTTTCCCAGGTTCGTAAAAACCCAGTGATTTTTTTTAGATAATTGGCACAAAATTATTGCAGTTATTTGCCTACACACACGCATACACATGCATATGCGTATTTACATACATGCACACCTTCTCCGTTTATTTCTATGAGAAAGTGTTTATTTCAATAAGTCAAGATTCAAAAGTAATATTAAATTAACTTGATTTCATGGGTTAAACAGGTAAGAAACCATTTTTATAAATTCCTAGCAGTTTCAAATGTATTAATTTGTTTTGAATTAATTTTTTCTTGTCATCCATAAATCAGTGGTATCGATCACTTCTATCTTGCTTTCTTTCCTTGGTCTGCAGATATACTGTTTCAAAATATTAAATTAAGATAAATCTGGGTTAGGTTTTGCTGAACTGAAGTTTTAAAACGTCAGGCCAGATTTTACAGCAGCAAGGCTTTAATGTTTTTTTAGCATTTAATCAGTTCAAAGCTGGTGAAGATTCTGAAAGTACATAGTAACCAATGTAACTACATATAAAAGTTATAATGTTTTAATTTTCAATCAGTTTACCAAAATGATCATAGAAGCATGACCATTGCATACACAAAAAATAAAGTACAGTATACTTAACCAGAAGCAATAAATATTGTATAGAAGATACTAATACATGAAGATGAAGTGAAGATAAAGTCATGTACCTGAAAGAGTGAGTGCCAGTCTGAGTTTCAAGTCTTAACTCTTTTATAAACTGATTTATTTAGCACTTTATTTTTCAGTCTTATACAAACAATTTTTACATGGATAATTAGACCGGGTCACAATCTTTAACACAGATTTTTTTCTTGGAAATGTTGGTTTACTGAAACCATTGACAGATACTGGTTGTGTGTTGTTTATTTCTTTTATCAATTATTTGGGGAAAAAATTGTGAGCATATGATTCCTGCATGAAATGAAACCTTTCAAAATTATATAAATGCATTATTTTGATTGACCTAATCCAAATAGATTTTCTGTAGGGTTTTTTTTTTGCATCTCAATCTGCAAAATATTTTGAAACTGTTTTACTTGGGGATAGAATTTCTTAATTCTCAGAAATTTGAAAAATCACCTTAAATGAAAAATTTCTTGACCTCCCTACAGTAATTATCTAATTAATTGCAATAGCAATACACTTTTATAAGATGTACTTGCAAAAAAAATTAACTTCAGCTGCAGGGGTGAAATAATCAAGTAAATATTCTTTTGGTACATGAAATAAAGTTAAGGCAATAATTTGATTTGGGTATCCCGAATCCACTTTCTACTCAAAACAGCATCATCCTTACCTCCAAACATTAAGAAAATAAGGCTTCTTAAATATTAATAAAAATATGCAAGACTCCTGACCAGCCCAACACAGTATATGTTCCAGCACAGGGTGGGCCTCCACATACACTACTTACAGAAAGAAGACCAGATCTACTATGGTATTTAAGTACCTTCTAGAGAAAATAAGTATATAAAACAAAGCATGTAATTCCTCTTAGAAACTGTGCCACTCCCATGGGCAGACATAACCCACCCTTACTTTCATATTATACGAACATCACTGTGATGGGACGCAGCAAAGCCCCCATCTTAGATCAGACACATTGATCTGAAACTGCTTCCACCCTCATTCATGTGTACACACACAAACAAACAAAAAAAAGCCCTAACTAATTAACTAACTACCTGTTTCAGGGCAACAATGACTGTCCTTGTGGTTCAGACAAGACACAAGCAAAGTGCTCTGCAGTGTGAATGCCACCTTCTCGCTACAGAAACAATGAACCCTAGGCAGTGCAGGTGTACACGTCTATGGTATTTGGACTTTAATTATTTGTAGAGGTATATCTTAAATTATTAAAATTAATTTACAAATATGACCCATAAAAATTATAATATTGAAAAAGTTAAAAAAGAACAAATTTGAGTGAAATTTTAGTATGTCAGTAAAATTAGTGTTTTTTTTAAAAAAAAACACTTTATTTTCTGAAAATAAAAATAAGTGCTGTGATATTTCTGACTTGCTAAGGAACAGCTAGAAAGTACTTTAGCTTCACATGAAATCTCCATGCTTAATTCCATAGCTAAAGTCCATATGAGCTTTGTATGTGTGTTCAAAAACTTATTAAGATGAACTGCTAACACTTCAGCTGCCATTGCTTCATAAACTTGATCCCTAAATTCTTTGCTTACAGTGTGTGACATATGACAGTTGTGAAGAGTTACTGAAAAAATATCGTGGGAGGAGAGTTGTTTTCCTCTAACATTGAAGAAGAAGCTGATTTAGAATAAAAAAATAGCAGAAGCAGCAGGTTTTTTAAAAAAAGAAACAAAGGTCTGTCTGGTATGTTTTGCCTCTTGATATGAAAAAGGTAAAGAATGATCCCAAAACTGAATAAATTAACTTTCATTCTTTCTATATTGAGATAAATATACATGCATAAATAAGTCTATTACCAGGAATCTTAGTCCACCTCTGTAGAATATTCCCAGACCTCTCCCATGTTGCTCTCTGCTTATGGATGTAAAACAATGCATAAATGCATAATCTTCACAGCACATGCCATTGCTGTCCTCCATCAATTTGGCAAATCTCTACCCTGTTTACATCAGGTTATTTAGATGACCTGCTTCACCTTCTGTGTGGTAATGCTCAAGTTCCCTTCCACTACAGTCCTTGGAGTACAACCAAAATCTGTAATTGTGCTGTAATTGGGTCTTGAGATGGAATTAATTTCACCTATTATACTGGTCCAGAAGTTAGGCAGCCATTTTAAGTTATTTCCTCTATAATCATTGGAAGGAGAAAGAGGTCTCCAGAGGAAGAATTATCCCATTTTAAGATAGCTATCTAAGACATTTGAAGAAAATTGGAGTTGCTAAGCAACCTCATCTGGATTTTTTTTCTTTCTCTCAGCTGACTATGGAGGGAACCCTGCCGAGAAGCTCAACTGTTTGTCTAACTTTCAACTGGTGATGATAGGTGAGATGAATCCTGTCCTCAGGTTCCAGGTCCTGGCGTTCTGCAATGTCTATGATTCATGATGCCAATTACTCAAGATTCATCTTTTCCCCTCAGGTTCCAGGTCCTAGAGTACTGCAATGTCTATGATTCATGATGCCAATTACTCAAGATTCATCTTTTCCCCTAACCTGCTGTTAAAGTAGGTTTCTAGTCATCATGATTGGCAGGAAAGAATGAAAGTGCAACTGAAAAGGAGGGCAAGAAAGAAGATTTTAGCATGTTATTATTTGTTCAAAAATATGATGGCCTCTCACAGTTTTATCAGAGCTTGGCTTTGCCATGGTGCTGAATTACAAAATGGTATCTATATAGATCATACAAATGTAGCAATGAGAGAATAAGCAGTGCTATTGACCATTTTAACCTGGTCAAACCAATTAGATTTAATGGATCCACAGATAGATTCTACTACTCATGAGTGCATATGAAGTACACAGATAATTAAGATTTTTCTGATTAAAAATATTTTAGAGTAGAAAAACAAGCAAACAACAACAAAACCAGTTTGGCAATACCAGCAGATTTCAAGGAAGCATTTTGAATTGTTCAAGATTTCACCAAAGCACAATCAGGAAGTTAATGAAATCTGATTTGGCCTTTTGGGTAGTTCTTAGGGCAATCAGGAAGTTCCTGGGCTTTGGTAGTTGATTCAGATTTGAGAACTCAGCAATGGTCTTGGAGACAGCAGGGCCTAAGAGCCCCAGGCTGGAGCTGCGGTGCTGAGGGAAGCCAGCGTCCATGCCTTGAGCTGGGATATGGGGCTTGAGTGACAGGCAGTATTCTCTGCAGGCAACTCTTCCTGGTTCCTTGTGTAGGCTTCCCCAATGGGAAGATAGTTTAAAGTACATGAAGAAACAACTTGGCTCATGTCTTTTGAAAAAATCAGGCCATATTGATATTCTGAAGAGTCTGGGGTTTTTTTCAGAATATTTCATCTTTTTGATTTTTTTTTAATTATTACCATTTCTGCCTTTAATTTTCATTTGAAAAAAACTCCACCCTAAACTACTTAACAAATTCTGTTTCAGTCAACTGTAATAGCATTAGTCTCTCTAATAGGAGGAGAGGAAGAGAGAGAACCAATATCGTGCTCTCATGTTTATATGCCTCTTCTTTTATTATGTGAAACCCTACACCCTGTTTTATGGGACTATGATCTACACAGTGCTTAGTTTCCTGGCCTTTATTTTCATAAATCTGTGATTGATTTAATGTGAATTTGTCTTAACTAGAAAAATTATGTGGCTTCAAGTCCCACATAATCAGTTTTCTCTAAACAACACATGTTTTTGGTAAATGTTACTCTAACCACAGCAGGATAATTTAAAAGGAGAGCCTCTTACAGGGGGCTCTGTGTAAGATCAACTATTCTTTATAAATACCAGAAGCAATACTGTCTAAATGATATTGAATTCCTGGATATTACCAGGAGGTTAACAGAAAACCCATAACCGTATTTTGTAAGCGTGCACACAGTGACACTTGAACTTATAGAAGTTAGCATAAAAATGCTATACTTTTTATTTACTTATTGTTTTTACGTGACCTGAAATCAGTGACTGTTTTCTGCTGTTTTCTACACATCTTAAGTTAGGTATGTAGATGGGAAAAAAATAGCAGGAGGGAGCATAGCTCACAATAAGGATAAAAAGAAAGGAGACAGATGAGAGGAAAATATATTAGATAAATGCATCCAAATGTGAGACCCGATCATCTGGTTATTTTGTTGTCTAGTATAGCACCCAAAATTTATTCAGAATCAGAATTTATTCAAAATCCAAAAGATATTTGCATGTTAGTGAAAAACAATATACAGTGCTCCAAAAATGCATTATCCTAAGAGGTACAGAACAGCTCAAGTTTCAAAATATTATACTGGAGTGAATAGGTATCCTCTTAGGATGAAGGCCAGATGGAGTAGTGGACTACTTTGTTACTGAGTCGCCCCAAACAGCAAAATAGTCAGGTTACTTCAGCAGATGGACAACACAGTGGTTTAGATGTAGCCAGCTTTATACACTTGTGTTTGAATGAGTCTCCAACACTATGTTGTGATAGTCAGTTTTTATTATTATTATCTATTTCTATTTTTGTGGTGAATAGAGGGCTTTTGTAGAACTCGGGAACATAATATGCTAGATGCTTTGAAAGCATGCTGTAAGACAGTGTTTCTACATTATTGAATGTACTGTTTAAATAGCCAAAGACCTCTTAATGTGAGTGGAAGGGATGTGAAGGAACAGCACATACAAAACTATGTTGAAATGACTCCTCTCAGTCACATAGCAGCTTAGGGAAGGGATGGGAGGACTCAGCACTCCACATTCCCCCTTGAGTGCTCTGTCTCCCCTAGACCAGTATGCTGATTTCAGACCACTTTACAGGAACTCGTTCAAAGCATAATTGTGGCCGCATTGCCCTGGTTAGTGGGAACGGAATATGCACCTTCTGCTCTCTAACACGTCAGTCAGCACTTCAGCAGTGCACTTCCTGCCAGTTGAGCAGCAGCAGTTTTGCCATGGATAGCTTTTGGATTTTTCTGGGTTTTTTGGGGGTTTTGTTGTTGTTATTGTTGTTGGGGGGGAGGGCGGAGGTGTTTGTGTGTGGTCTTTTTGTGGTACAATCCAATGGACCACCTGCACCTACATGAGGGGTTTTTCCTCAAATGGTCATAGATTGTCAGACCACCATCTGCGAAAATGTAGCATACCTTTGACAATGTTGAGCTATCTTCCATCTTGTCAGGAGACATTCAATATTTCTCTGCTGTAACCATTGCATTCAGTGGCCAAATGACTATGACACACATTATTCAGGAAGCTAAAGTAGTGATAACACAGCTCCATCTGCTTGCACATTTTGGCCAGTTGCAAATCATAGCACCCACATGAATATATTCAAATCCTACCAGCTTCTAATTTCTTTCCCTTTGGAGCCCTTCTCTCTTAGAGACAATTATTTATTATTGAATTAAAAGAGTGATCAGAAGCACTCCCACCCCCCAAGATCAAAACTCATGAAGCCAGATACTGGAATTAAAATAAAACATGTCCAAAGAAATCACTCTGAAAAGATGAGCCAGGCAAACTAAGTGGTAGTATTTCTGAGCTTAGCTGTTGTGCACATCACTTTTAAAACTTTGCTTTGGAACAAATAAAGAAGAAAATTTAAAATTATAGCTACATCAGCTGTCGCAGTAGAGAAAATTAAAAACCCAAACCAAATCAAACCACCTTTCTCGAAAGCCTGAGCTAAAGTATGGGAATAAGCAATACAAACCCAAAATGATGTGTTGCAATAATTAAGCTGCCAGTAACATTTTATCCTCAATTTTTCCACATTTTGTTAGCAAATAATTTATATATCCTGTAAGTAAGAGGACATCATTTTCCAATAGCCTTAGTTATTTCTCAGTACTGAGTCTCTAATTTTGATTGTAGAAATATATTGTGGTCAATTCAAATATTAAGACTTTTGAGTAAGAATTATTATTGCTCAAATTTCAATAAGGATTTTTGCTATAAAGCTTCAGTGACAATGTTGTTCAGTTGCTACCAAGAAACCATCTTCATTGTATGCATAAAAATTATTGTATTACCTTGAGCTACTTAGTGTACCTGTTGTTAATAACAGTGAATTCTCTTCTGTTCTCTCAAGCCAAGTCAAGCAGAGAGCTGAGGCCACTGTAGTAAGGAAATATGCAGGTTAGAGGCCCTCATAGCTGATCAAATAGATAACAATGAATAAATGTCTTTACTATAGTGGTGTCATTTTACTGTTTTAACATAGGGTTTGACGACTTTCCTATTGCAACTGTAATTTTGCAAGCTTATCCAGTTGTTTAGAAAAATGACTCTGAGTAATACTTAGTTTAAGTGTAAGAACTCAGCAGAATAAAAGAAATGCCTATGTTTTATTCTCAGTGCATTCAGCTTCAGCCACAGTGTACCATTAACAATTCTCTTGGTATAAAATACGAAGGTTCAGTCACCAACCTGATCTTACCATATTGCCAGTCACAGTTCTGCTCTTCAGGGACTGATATGGGCCCTGCTGGGAAGACTAAAAAGGAGCAGCCACCCTTTTGTTGGGCCCTTCAAACCAGAGCCCTAGTGTGATGCTGCCTCAACACTTGCTTTCCTGTTACTGCTCTGCTCTTTTCCTCCTTCGTCTGAGGAGTAACGACAGGATTTTCATGCTCCTCCCCAGTGTCTGAGCCCTGAGCGCCACTTTGCTGCCCTTTAGCTTGAAACTGGATGTTTTATAGCACACAAACAGTCGGAGGGCTGTTAAAAAGGGGGCTCTGAATTAAAAGAATTTCCTCTTGCAGTATGACTCTGAAGAGCTTGTATTGTAAAATTCATTCTCTCCTGCTAAGCTACAAAACTAGTGCAGCCAAAGGGTCCTTCATGTCAGGGAAGAAGCAATGATCTTTTATCCCTCAGACCTGTGGTCAGAATCGATACAGGGACTAGCTTACCAGTGGCTGCTGGATTTCCTTGAGTGTAAGTTGCATTCTTTTAAAACTACCCTCTGGGATTTTTTTCAAAACTCCCTTCTCTTTTATAAGTTCTAAATTATTTGTCTTGTTGCCTTTCAGTTTACGTACCTTCTGCCAAGCTTCTTAAAAGATTAAACTGAATTTGCTCCCCTTTCAAGTTAGGGATGTAGTGAGAGTGAGAAAAGAATTTGGTTATATTCTACATGTCACTGATTAGCTTTAAACTATGTATTATCACTGTTTTTAACCATAGTGCCATTCATAATCCTAATGAAAAAAGGGAAAAAAAAAATCCATCTATGTGTAACTTTCCCCAAGGACAAACACTGTTGTTTGCATTAAGGGGAATGTAAATCCTAGAGAAATTAGACCACTGCTGAAACTCAGTCTGTGTCAAGCTGCCTAAAACTGTTTGTGGTACTGTAGACCAAAGCGAGGTCTCCTGGGAAATTGCTCGATGTGTCAGAAGAAGCATGTGGTCTGTGTGCACTAGTGTTCCGGAGACAGTAAAGACCTCTGTGATAGATTAATTCAGCTCAGACGCTACGCCAGCCTCTCTAAGATAATTCTGACACATTTCCCTTTACCCCAAAGGAGAGCCACACTCATTTACTCAAATGTAATTTCTCCTCTGACTGACGGTTGTTGCATTTAGAGATTAAAAATATCCCAAACCTGCAACACTTCAGTTGTTGACATCTTAGCACAAGCAGCAGGCAATCATAAAGCCTCAGATTAATAGGGCTTGAGGGCAAATTTGCTTTATTCTGACAGTTTGTTTCATTCTGGTGTGTTCCTCTGTTGCCATAAGGCTTGCTTTCATTAATTCATTTTTAATAAACAATTAGATTTTTAATGTACAAAATGTAAATAATAAACATGGCGTAAACATGCAAATAACTAGCAACAGATGTCCACATTTTTCAAAAAATAACATGGTTTTGTTTGTCTAAAACACACTTAAGGAACTGTCTGTTTAGGATTTATTATTATTACCATGATTAGTGTTTGCTAGTCATGTACTGAATATATAGTATCTCTTCTCCCATCTTTCTCAGAATGAATGTATTTTTTAGAATTACAAACCCAAGGACATAAATATGAGTTGGGCTTCAAAAAAGTGTAGTCAAAGCAGATTTTTAATAATCAGACAAGAATTTACTAATCTTCTGATTTTCTTTTTTTCTTAGTTTTCTGGGGAAGCCTTGTATCTTTAGTTTGTGTGTGATGTTTCTTAAGTTAAAAAATTGCCTTTAACCATATTGACAGATGTACGCTTCTGATCCTACTGAGGAGAAATCAGTTTGCCATGGCTGTTCTCTGTGTAGATTTGGGGATCTAGTAAATAGAGCTGACTCTAATAGAGCTGACTCTAATATTTTTAACTTTTTTTTTTTTGTATCAAAAATATCTTAATTAAAAGCCAATGAATAGTTTAAAAGAAAATTACCAGTCTTATTCTTCACAAGTAGTTAAACAGTACAGTATGTGCACACTGGTTCCAAGGCTTTCCAGATGCATCTGAACTGCTGATACATAGTGAATTGTATGTCTGAATATGGATGGTATGTATCATGTGCATCAGTTATGCTATGTGCGCAAGAGCTGGTTGTACAGCATAAAGTAAACCAATGTATTTTAAAGCAACCAGTGTTTTTTTGTTGTTGTTGTCTATGCAAAACACAGTATGCGAAACTAAACTGGGTATGGACTGAAGGATTAATCAGCTCTCACTATTTTATTTTGGGGATTTTGACTTTTCTGGCCTCATTTTAGATGGGAAAATTTTTGATACATCAAAAATTCTCAAAGGACAGGAAAATTGTTTCCTGACAGCTGTACTAATATGATCAAGTTTGTATAGCTTCAGGCTATAAATTAAGATATCCTTCCAACTTTTTGAAAGTGATGCATGGCAGAATATTATAGAATATTTTTCAAAGTAACATGGAAAATGAGTAAGTATATTCATACCAAATGAATATGATATTTTAAGTAAAGCATATCTTTAAAATTGAATATAAACTTCATGTCATGATAGTGTTATTATTTAAGCTTACTGGATAAGGCAATACAATAACAGGTTTTTCTTTGCCACTGAAAGATTAGCTCATTCTCCTTTTCATACGTACTAGTGTTGTCAGTATGTCATTATCATTGCTTTCCATCTAATTACTTGTTCAAGATAATAATAGAACTGTGTTCTCATACGAATAAATTATGAATTATTGCCTTTTTACACACAAAACAACCTTTTAACACAGCACGAGCTTCAAAAGAGGAAATAATGCATGCTAGTGAAGATTGAGCAGTGTTCTGTGTGGTGAGCAAGCACATCATACTTTCAGATCTCTCAGTGAGAAAATTCAAAAGCTTTGGAATGTGTGTATAGGGGGGTTGTTTGTTTTTCTGTGTTTTTTCAGTCTTCTAGTACTTCAGCAAATCAGGTGGCATGTTTCAAACAGCATCTGGGGAGGTGTCTGAAGATATCATGTTGTGGTGTATACTACATGATTTGGCTTTCAGGATGCTCATGGTGAGAACACCCCTCAAGGATGGCAAACCTGTATAAAAAAAAAGAAGGAAACCAAATAACTCAGCAAGATCACACTGCAAATACAGCAAACAGAATGAGCAGAGAAGTGCCAGAAGAGGCCATCTTTCACACTGGGCAAAGAAAGCAGTCCATGCACTTCAAGAACCATTAATTTATTTATGAATTAGTGAAAACTTGATACTTACTCACTGAACTTTAAAGAGGCAACTTGACACCCAATTCTTTCTTGAATACTTACTGGTTAATGCTTTATCACCTAAGCATATTAACACCTTGTAGCATTGCCTTGGATTATAGGACAATACAAGAAGTGCATTCCCCAACAGAAAAGTTAGAAACTGTCTCAAATGCTCAGATGTGTACTCTGGACTGCAATGTGCAGAGCAGTTCCAGATTCCTTGAAATACCAGTGTTGCAGCCTGCTCCTTTCCATCTGTAATCACATTCCTGTAATGAATCCTTGTTCAAACCACCCCTTCTTTTTACTAAACACTGGAGCAACTCATCTATAACATTCCTAATGTTAGGAATATAAAGCCTGATAAACTATAATGATAGCAGTTCAAGTGTCAATGACTGATCTAGAGTGCATGATATTTTTGATAGTGGGAAATTTGGTGCCTCTTTGTTGGAGAGAGCCAGATATCTATGTTTCTTTTATTTAAATTTATTTCCTTGCTTTTGCTTTCTGAAATAAACTATGCATATAACAACCTTAACTGATTCAGAACAAAATATATGCATATGATCCATTATACGTGATTGGATTTCACATCTTACAACTTTTTTCTAAATAAACTGATGCATGTTTTCTCTTAGTTTATAAAGACATTAGGACAATTGCATGCAGGAAAATAGTGTATCAAGGTTTGTCTGTGTTTTCGGCTATTAAAAAATATGGAAAATTGGAGAAGTTTAGTCACTTGTCCATGGTTTCTTGACATCCTGAAGCCAGTTGAGGTAGGCATGCCTGCTATAGCTTGGTTGGATGCTCCAGTCTTATTCTTCACAAGTAGATCAACAGTACAGTATGTGCACACTGGTTCCAAGGCTTTCCAGATGCATCTGAATTGCTGATGTGCGGTGAATTTAATGTCTGAATATGGACGATATGTCATGTGCATCAGTTACGCTATGTGCGCAAGAGCTGGGTGTACAGCACATGCGTTAGACAGCAGGGTTTCCTAATCACAAACAAAAATATAGGAGTCTTATTCATTTAGGTAGGAGAACTTATACTACTCCTTTCTACAAAAAAGGTACCTAAATAAGTGCTTTTTGAGTGAAAAATAGCACCATCAAAAAGTAGTCTGAAACTTACGTTTTGACGGAAGATTTAAGTGACAAGCCAAACAAGAACTTTTTTCCTTTAATTTAAAATTTGAAAACAGTTTAACAAAGCAATACTGTTATTTTTCTGAAGCTCCTTTATGTTTCCTAGGTTTTAATTTCTTTAAAACTAAAATAAGAATACAGAAGGCATAAACTCTCCATGGAAACTACTTTTGATTCAAAACAAATTTTGTATGTCGGGCAAAACTGATAGAAAAATTTCAGTTGTCCATAGCAAGAAGACATCCCAGAGTCTATACTAACATAGAATGTTTTCAAGATCCTGATTATACGAACCATTTACCTTCACAATATTTGAAATTTTTGGTTAGGTTAGCTAAACAATTCAATAGTTAACCTCTTCACAAATATATAAATAACTTTTTTACAGATATGTCAGATTCCCTACACATGCTATCAAACGCCATGATGCCTTTGTACTGATGCTTCCTTTCCCTCTGGTGTGACATCCCCATGGGCCACTGTTTACCAGTGTCTTTGACAGATGAATCAAGAGGTAGGGATATGGGGCTCTGCTGACAATAGAACCGATTAATCCAATTATCTGTGATACAAGAGGCATATATGTTCCCATCTCACTAGCAAACCATTTTTTCTCTCTGTTCTTCTCACAGCATCTGTGACACTGTCTTCAGCAACCATTTCATTAGTCCAGCTACTCTATAATAAAGCTGGAAATCAGCTGATGCTCTCTCCATGGAAAACTCCATCTACTTCATGATACAATTGCTCATAACTGAGATGGCATTGCTGAACTCGCAGAACTGAATGTCTCTGTAGAGGAGACCATCTCTTTGTCTGAATTAGATTTTAGATAAACAGAGGGAGGTGTTCCTGTTACCTGTGGTTACAATGTAAATCACCTTATAAAAGCCATATAGTGCAATCTGCATTGTTTGAAGAAATACACCTTTGTGATCCATTGTGGTCCATTGTGATCCATTGTGATCCAATCTCCATTGTTTGAAGAAATACACCTTTGTGATACACCTTTTTTCTAGTGCAGTATATTAGATTTTTCAGCCTTGAACTGACAGATACACTTGGAAATCTAAATCAGCTGTAAATGCATTTTAATTTGGTCAGCATGCTTTCATTGTTTTCCATTATTCTGAGCTAAACAGATCCAGATAATACAGGTAAACCAAAACCCAAAAGCAGCAAGGTCTTTTCTGATGTTCGTTTAGCTTAAAGTTTGATAATACAAATCCTTAAATTGCCATAAATATTTTACAACATTTTCTTCCAGAATGTCTTTGATTTGCATTTATCTATGATTAAAATATTTTCATGGGAGGTTCTCAAAGAAAAGTAGGAAAAGTTAGAAGTACATATTTATACTTCCAGAGCAGAAAGGATTATAGTGATATAATTATCACAAAATGAAGCACTACGCATTTAGAAAATGTAGTACTAAGATTTATTTCAAAAGAAGCACAAACTGGTGTTAAAATATGTAAATCAAGACTCAAACTGTCAAAAGTCTCTTTTGCAATGATGCTGGAGAGAAAAAATTGTAATGAATGTCTCATGAAAAGACCCCAACAAACTTACTCATTACTCCTAATTGTATTTCCGGTTGTATAATTTAAAAAAAAAGTTAATGTTGTTTAGTGGCCTTGATTATACCTTTTTATGTAATAATGTGTTTAATTTTTTTAAGGTCACATTTAATTATGAAAATCTTCTGAAGGACATTCAAACTTCCTGACCGAAATCCTGCATCCATTGGAGCTCATGACAAATCTTATAATGACTACTACGGAGCCAAGCTTTTACCTCTTTCTGCTGTATTAACCTCCAATCTTTGAGGATGCTTTGGTGTTTTTTTTCACTTAAATCCCAGATTACTGATCAGCACTTTCAACTCATTTTAACACTCTTTAAACATGTGGATCATATGTCACCACAGAACATGTTATCTGGGTTTGGGAATATATTTAGTGTAGTCTATTCTCATCTGAAGAGAATTTTTTATTTTCAATGGTTTTTTTCTTTCCTTCTGTTTTTTTTCTCTGGAGTCAATCTTGTGTAGTCAATGGGTTTCACTGAGAGAAGCTGGAGTTTCTACAAAAGCTCCCCCAGAACAGATTTTGAAATAAATTTTGGATGAGGAACTATAGGAGGGAAATTGGCTAAATTACATATGACTAACTTCTTTAATCTCAAACGTTAAGCTGCTAAGATAAATTGTTCCTTTGACTTTGTGAGATGACTCAGCTGTTTAAAGTTAGTCACATGTATCCTTGCCAAAGGATTTCTCTACTTTATATTCCAAATTCTTCAATAAGATCCATTCATTCTTCAATAAGAATTTGGTGGGAAAAGTCATTATCTTTACATATTTGAGCAAGCAGACCAAATTCTAAATTTCAAGGGGAATTTCAATTATTGTAATTGAGTCACATTGTTGAGAAATACGTGAAAAGTTTTCTATTTTGCTCACCTACATCGTATCTGGCTATAAACAACTGTTGCATATGTCACAATGTCTGGTCCTTCTATTTTCTACTGACTTTAACTGTTACCACTCCAGTAACATCAGGATTTGCATCTGAGCAGGTTCATTCAGCAGAGCCAATACCTGCAGTCAGTGTGTGATTTTTCATCCAAAATGTGACTGTAAAGAAATAAAATGACTTTGGGACAAGGTTTGCATACCAGGTAGATTAATTTGATGCAAGTCTAAATAGCTTCTGGCTCATTCTGTTTCTTAAGGATTGCACAAGTTGACATGTTTCCTTGCCTTTCCTTCCTCATTGAAAGTTAAATGCTGGCTTTTGTTGTTTCTTCTTTGGAGCTTGGTATATCTATTTAAACACCTGCCTTGGTATTTTGAATGAAATTCACAATATGCTTCTGCCAGACACTGGGACATTAGAAATGCAGCATTGAGCAGAACACATCCTGTTATATTGTAAAAAGGAATTTAAAATGCCAGTTTACTCAGTCAGGTGAAAGTAATACTGTTCAGGAAGTAATTAGAAGAGTTTACAGCTATTAGTTGTCTCAGGTCAGGATGATTAGAGAAAGAATCCTATTTATTTAAATAAGTATCGGGCATTATTATTATCTACTGCCAGGGTTTAAGACTTTACTGTCACTTGACAAAAGGGTTTTAAGAAACTACTGTCCTATGCTGAATTATTTTATATATATTAAAAAAAAAATATTTGCTTGCATAGAAATTATTTGGTCCTATATAATCCTAGATTGCATTCTATTTGTTCTTATCGTAACCTGCTTTTCCCTCATCCTTCTCATTTCTTCTGCTTGAGTTCTTTTCAAATTCAAATGTGGCTAAGGGACAGAGTTGACAACCTGCCCTTTGTAAAGCACCATCTCATAACTGAATATGTTTTATAGTAGTATTTTCTGCTCATTTTAGTTGTTATTTGAGCAAAGGTGTAATGCTTAACTTAGAGTTATGATTGTTTGGGTGGCAGTAAATGACTTACTATTTTTTTTGAGAAGGAGATAAATACTGCCTGGAAGCACAATAAAAGTCAAGAAATAGGTTACCCAGGAATATTTTCATCTCTTTAAGACAGTGCTGAAGCTCTCCCCTCAGAATAAGTCTAACCTTCACATAACTAATATAAAATGTCTCGTGTTTCTTTTTCAGTTTGAAGGAATCAAGCTACAACAAAAATTCAGTGAAAACAAAGTGGTTTGTTGTTTTAATCCGACTTACTAGTGCAAGCTAAAGTCTTGAAGGAGGCAAGAGTTTACTTTGATATGTTTACCCATGTGAAAATTACAAGTTAGCTTGTTTTGTACTCACATTAGTTGAACCCTGAAGTGAAGCCACATAGTGCTTGCTGGAAGGCAAGCAAGGATACAGTAAGATCCAATTATTCTTCACATTATACTCTATTCTCATTTGAAAATAATTTAGTGAAATAAGTTTTTTTGCTAAAAAAAAAAGTTGCTTGTGAGCTGTAGAAAGAATGACGCAGCCAATAGCAAGCCTGCTGGAGGGAAATGAAGGATTTTTTAGGTTTGGCATTTTGAGATGCCTATGCTTCCATAATTATGCTCAGTTCATCCTACAGATCCGAGGTCTCCTCATATTTAATAGCTTTGTGAGTTTTTTCTATTTTTGAGCTAGAAGAACTAACTCTAGCAAATTGGCTACCTGTTTTTCCAACTGATTTTTCTTCTAGTGTCTTTGGCTTTCAGGGAGAATGAAGCAGTAGGTTCTTAGACAGTTAAAGAATAAGCAAGAAACTTCAGTTTAAATAGCCTACCTTGACCGTTTCCAACAATCCACTTGTTAATTGCTTTTGCCCGTAGGCATCTTCAGTATTCACATCTTTTATTTATTTGTTTATTTATTTAAACTTCCATGAATCCAACCAGGAGTCCGGAGGGCCTTCTTACATGACACAAAAGCCATGAGGAGAAACTCATTGTAAGGTAACATTTTATGTAATTCTTGATCACCATAGCTTGAGGAAAAGGAACAATCCAAGAATATACCTGATAGTCTTGTTTCCTTTTAATTATTTTTTTTAAGTTGGTTATGCAGAACCTGAAACAAGAAGAAAAGATGAACACTTTCAGTAACCAATGAAACCAGATAGTTTTCAGATTCTTGAAAATCCCCTTTTGCTCATTTAAAAACAAAAAACACACAAAAAAATTAGGTATATAATTTCAGTGGAATTGAAATATTTTGAATTTGATCCTCAGGCTACTACTTCACCAGTTATTGCTTTTGGTGTTTTAAGGGCAAGGCTCAGTTTCCATCTAAGAAGCTTGTTTCGGTAGTGGGTAAACTATAAAGGCTTCCCAAGAGCTCTAGGGTAAATAGTATGAGGCTGGCAGATTACTTTGTCAACAGTGTTGTAGGACTCTACAATGAACTGATATTGCTCATCATTGTTTTAACTACATCTCTGTTTCCTTAGCTCCAGATTTTGAAGTTAATAACAACAGACTGTAGGTAAGGAAGTCTTCTGGAAGGTCTTGTTTTGGTAGGTCTTACTGACAGGTCTTATTTTGAACATGCTTGAATGCTTCACATCTATATATTTTTAAATCCTTATATCAGGGCTATACAAGAAGTGAACAATTTAGGATGGTGGAACTGGGTGAAGTGTATTTTTTGCAGAGTGAGAAATAAGGATATATTTTTCCACATTGTGTTTTTTGTTTTTGTGACTGTAAAATCTGGAAAAAAACCCCTGTATATTTGAAAATATTAACCAGTTTGAGGAAATTCTCCACTTCTTTACTTAGATTCTTTCCCTAGTGATGGATGCTTTCACACTGATTGATGTCTTATTGGAATATTAATTTTCCACATATATGTCAAAGGTGGAAATGTGGTGCTATTGTTCTCCCTGTTGTTACTTTATTTTTAATTTTTTTTATAAGTTAATGATAAAAGGCACATCAGGTGCCTTCTTATTCTGTTATGATTACTTATCAAACCACTAAAAAAAGTTAAAGTTTACTTATGCCTCATATTACTAATTATTATGCACAGTGATTTCTAGAGAGTATTTCTCTTTCAGGTGACTCTGTGATCCTTAATTCATCCTCTGCTGGCAGTGGAGGTGTTTTCAGAAGATTCTCTTCAACTTGATAAATACAAGATCAGTTTTATGGGAATAAATTCAAGGAATATGTTAAATAAATTTTGGAATGTAAGAACAAAGTGAAAGCTGGAATGCTATACAGATATGATTGACCATCTGACAAACGTGTGGTTCATAAATTTAGTCAAACCTAGAGTTCAATTTTTTTTTTTTCCACAAAATTATGATTGTGGAAACTGAAATTTATAGGTAAAAGGGATAGTGTAAATGGATTTCCCATTTTGAAGAAACAAAGATATTTTTACAAATTGCCCAAAAGAATCCTATTGTAATGATTTCAAAATATTTTTTAGGATTGAACATTATTTTTCCTTTTGAGTGTAATTTGAAGGTTAGTCAAAACAAAAAACATGATTAAATTTTTGATCTGAAACTGAATATTTTGAAAATCAAAACAGAATATTTCCTTTCTTTTTTTTTTCACTGAATTGAAGAAAAATTTAAATGGATAGATTAATTAATAAAAAATTTAAGTTTTTAAAATATTTTCCAAACTTGGAGTTGATCTTTTTTTGAAATTTGAAACACCATTCATTTATTAGGGAGTGGAAAAATATTTCCAGTCTGATTTCATTTAAATGTTGTGAAATATAAAATGTGTATTACTGAAAGGTAAGTTTTATTTCATAAATACTGGATATTTTTCTTTGTAATTATTTCCTTAGAGACATGTGTAGCCTTGTAGTGCAGCTGTGGTTTCTTCACACACCAATTATTGTATCAGCCTTTAAATTTCATCTCTCTATAGCTGTATTTAAATCAAGTGTTCCTTGATATATATGACTGGCTTGTGAGGTTGTGAGATCAGTACAGCTGAACAGGGAGTATATCTACCTAAATGGCAAATTTTCTGGCCACCAGTTCTGACATTGCCAAGTAACTGTTAATTTTCTGGTTAACACTAATTTATTGAAAAGGCTGCTCTCATTTATATCCAATTACCTACAGAAGCAGGCTGTTTTAGGAAATAGTAATAGGCAGAGAATAGAGGACTTTTCCTTTTCCTCAACCCAACAAGGGGGGCAGGGAGGTCACAATATCCATGATTCTTTACATGCAGGGAAAGTACTGCAACAATTTAAACCAACTTCCTAGCAGATAGACCAGAAAAATAGTCACTGGAGGGAGAGAAATATAAAAGGGAGAGGGAAACATTTTTTAAAAAGGGCATTTAAGTATCACTTTGCTGAAGACTCTTCTAAATTGTTTTCTTTCTGCCTTTTCTAGTCTACTGGAAAAACAAGAAGGAAAAAATTGACAAAGCAGAGGAAAGAAAACCAAACCATTTTGCATTTTACTTTTATTTTTTGCTTTATAAAATATATGCACATAAGTCCAAACCTTAATATATCTTTCAAAGAAAAATTATGATTTTTGACTTCTCTATTAAAAAAGAGTTGAGGACAAAGAACTCTCACAGAGTCTTCATCTTGTCATGCACTTTTGATCCAATTCCACTATAATCAGTAGCAGGCTTTCTTTTGACTTCAGTGAAAGCTGAAGTAAGCCTTGGCTAGGAACCTGACTAATTAAGGTCTCATTGTACCTGGACTTTTCCCTCCAGAATTTTCATTTTACTTCTTTTCAGCAGCAATGCCACTCTATTAAAATGATCTTAAAAGTAAGGGTTTGGTCAGCTATGCAGACAGAGTCATCAAAGGAATGTTTTGGTACTGTGGGAAGTGATTTAATGGGCAGCACTGCCCATCACACAATTTCAAGGTCATGATTCAGAAAATTTCGTAAGAGTCCAAAACTGAATAGGGGTTTTTATGTTGCATATTTGTATAGAATGAATTGGAAGGTGTTTTGGGAAAGGTTTTCACTTGAAAAATGCTAATTCATCTATTGAGTCATCTTCTTACACATTTAATTTTTTTTTTTACTTAGGGGGTTTTTTTGCCTTTATCATTTTTGCTGCAATGCTCGTACAGCCTGATTCATCCAGCCATCTCGTACTCATCTGTTCTTTGCTCTAATTCCTTCATTTTCTCCTTTTACCTAATCGTCTTTCTTCCCCTGATCTCTCTCATGACCATTTTGTTTTGCTCTCTAAATTTTCTTGATTGTCAGTTCTTTTCTGGCTTTTTTTTCTTCATGATAAAAGCATGCATTCTTCCTCCTCAAAAAGTCCTCCAGCGACCATTTTGCTTCTCCAGTAACCCTCTCATCTCCATTTGCTCTTCCACCATTAAAGTCAGTGGATACATAGAATTTTTCAGAGCTTACTTTCTCACATTCCTCTTTATCCAGAAGGTTTCCCTGATCTGTTCTTATCTACCAAGAGTTCTTATCTACCAACTGTTCTTATTTTTTGTTGACAACATCATCATCCTGAATGGCACTCAGTTCCATCTGGATATCATTATTAATTCAGAAATTTACTAGATATTAAATCATTCAGTTTGTTCCGTATAATGCCTCTAAGACAACTCCTTTGATGGCTGCCAGCAAAGCTAAACTCCTGTCTCAGGTACTACAGCATCAAACTACCTACCCTTGATAAATAAATAAATAAATAACAAATATTTTTTCTGGGATTCATATAAAATCCTGCTGCAAAGTTTATTTATACTCTTTGTTGTCAAGGCCATAAATGCTTCCTTGTTTTTGTCTCCTTCCTCTGGCTTACCTTTCTATATCTTGTCTAAAAAGGCATTGCTTTTAAGGCCATCAATCACAATTTCTCACTCTGCTTATCATTCTTTATTCTCTACTGAAAAGTTACCTGGAACCCCTGATAAGATCAAGCATTAGCCCCCATTGTTATTTTGCTAAACATTGAAATAAACAGCTTCAGAATTCTTTATAATGCTTGTCCTCTAACTTCAGAGAAGTACGAGTCCAGGTACTGCATTCTTACTTATCAAAACCCTGTTTTTCTTTCTTTTGTCAAAAATTTCTACAGGAAATTTGGCAGCATTTAGGCTGTTAATGTTTCAAAAGCACTGCCTTCCAGAGCAACACGTATCCATAATTTTTGCCTTATTAATCTCATACTTCTTGTTTTATAACTGGAGTGCAAGCTGTATGGTACACAAATTTTTAATTATTTTATACCTGTGCAGCACTGCCTCCTTTGATGCTGGTTCAGAACTGTGACATTAAAGTAATATTAACAATTATAAACAGTCAACAGAAATCAAAGATATTTTTTCTGCAGAAAAAACCAGCATTATACTCACCACTAGTCTTGGTGGACCTTTATGGTAGCCAACCTGTTAGGAAGTCAAAACCCCAGACTTTAGTTCCTAGAATAAGAACCTTAGAACAGTCCTAACAGGTCAGACCAAAAGGTCATCTAATCCACTATCTTTTCTCCAACTGGGGAGAGGGCTAACAGGATTCCCTTCTGCATGGAGGAGGTGAAAGGTCCCAAAACTTTAGGCTTTCTTTGATTCACATTTGTTATGAAATCTTTACATCTGTCCATTTTCTTGACACAAACCCAAAAATGTTCTGTTCCCTTCATACATAGTGTTCTAGACTGTTTTCAGGAAGATCAGTACAATGTTTTTCTCTAAAACATGAAAGTTATTATTTTCTTTGGGGAGGTTCTATTTCTGTCTTTATTAATAAGGCCTCCTGTGAACTACCTTCTGGATACTGTTGTCTTACAACTTCTGGACTACCTTGCACAAATTGCATCACTCTGCTGCAGTATGCATTTCTTTTCATCAATAGGAACTTCCCCACGCTCCAGCTTGTTACTGCTTCACAGTTTTATCTTCTGAATTCTAGATGTCAGTGAGGACTATTTTCAGGCACTTCCCTGGTTATCTTCAGAAGGATCAGTCCTCTCTGAAACCCACAATAACACCTGCTAGCAGGTGAGATGAAGCCTTCTGATACAGTCCGTTCAGCCCAGGAGGTCTCCTTCCTTTACACTGTATCTGTTATTATGAAAATGTCCTCTTTCTGAAGAGAAGACTTCCCAATATCATCCTAAAAGTCCGGTGCTGATATATATGGTCTTTTAAACTGTAATACTTCTCACTTGGACAAACATTATTCCTCTGTCAGGTGGTATCAGCAAGACCTCTGAATAGACAAAAACAAATCGTGGGAGTAATTTCAGCCAGGTTCCCAGAAGCTAGCTTTGTTTCTGTGACCCTAACTAAGGTTAACAATAATGAATTCCAGGCCACAACTGTCATCTGTAGATGCACCAACAGATTTTGATTCTAGCTGAAATACTATATCTTTCCTCTCCCTTGCATTTCTAGCCCTAGAGCACCCAGTGTGGATGATTTCACTGCACTTGTACAGATGTGCATGCAAACCTCACACATACATGTACAAATCGCATAAGCCTGCAGCTACATTGTTATGATAAAATGCAATAACAAGTGTTTTATTTATGTCTTTGCTTGCTTGTTTTTCCTGTAAATGTATATTTCTGCACCATATTTGGGTCAGTTGAAGGACAGATTAATTCTGGGTTTCAAAAAGGTTGGGATTTTGGCCATGTGCATGAAAAAATGGGTGATGAATTTTGCTTTTTTTTTTTAGCCTGTGTTAAATTCTTCTGTTAGTTTGGCTTTGTGGTAGTTAGTGTTCAATTCATAAAACTACATAGTTTCATGATAAACAATCCAACTTACTGTTTCATACTTGAAGTTGTTAAATGTTAAAGCATGAGTTTGAAGAAAATTCCTCTTCCTGTGGAACGTCTCTGCACTATGGTGCTAAGTAGACAGGATGATTCAGTGAACTGCCAAAAATCTGTGCAAATTGCAAATTATGTAAATGAACATTCAAGTAGATCAAAATTTAAACAGGGAAGAACCTAGTCTGAAGACATATATATATAATTTATTTGGATATTGAGTTTACAGAGGAATAAATTAGCCTGCATTTAGATCAAATGGGTATTCCATTGGTAAGAAAGATGGACAAGATTACCATATAACTTCTGTTCTTCTTATTGCTGAAGCAAAAGTCAAGCTGTCTTACAAAATTTGGTTGATCTGAAAATGTATTCTAGGGATCTGTCACTTCTGTGTAATCAATAGCCTTGGAAAACATTCAAAAAGTGTTTTGACTGTTCCATGAGTTTTTTTAAATCTCATTTTGAAAGCTCTATAATTTGATCTATCATTAAATTTCAGTCATGTAGCTGTGGTCAGGGATGTGAAACTTCAGAGAAAATTTGAATCCAAATGGAAAGCAAGATTAAGACTTAGATGCGGAGAATTGTTCTTATCTGACTTCAACCCTGCCTGACAGCTAGATACCATGTCAATAAATATCATAAGGCTTATTTTCTCCACCAGTGGAAAGCTTATGATAGCCCTTACTTTCATGACATTTCAAACCTCTAAAGTTAAGAACACTTATAAATGTACATGTCCTCGTGAGACACCCTTTCCAAGCTAGAAAATAAATATTTCTCATTTCCCATTCAAATGACCATAAAACTATAAAAGGTCTCTGGCTTCAAGTTTAGTCTTATTTTAAAAGTTAACTCCATTCTCCAGAAGCTGAAAGAAGTTCATAATCAAGAGTCGTACATATTGACTCTTTGCACTCTTTGAAAAGTTGGAGTACTTTTCAAAACATCTACGAGATATTGAAGCATAACTCCTATTTGCAGAAATTACTATGGTACTTGGGACATCAAGGGTACATTTTTTCTGACTACATAGGTGATTGAAAATAATACATAGATACCTTAGGAAACACAAAAAATATTCTCTATGACTATGGAAAAAAAATGAGACCATATCTGAAAAATGAAGCGACATTCAAAATTATCCAGAAGAAGAAGTCAAGCTAGCTGCATCATAAAAATATTTGTGTGTGGAATTATAGCATCTGCTGTTTTGAATATGCATCTCATCTTACAGAAACAGAACTTGTTCAATCCCAGAGTGTGGTGGATTGACCCCTGCTAGCAACTTGCACCCACCAGCACTCACCAGCCACTTGCTCACTCCCCACTCCCAGCAGGATGGGGGGAGAAAATCAGAAGAGCAAATACAAGAAAAACTCATGGATTGAGAAAAAGACAGTTTAATGAGTGAATGAAAACAAACAAACAAACAAACAAACCAAGAAGTTATGCAAAGGCAATCACACACCACCTCTTGCCAACAGACCGATGCCCAGCCAGTCTCTGAGCAATGGCTACCTTGGAAAAATTTCCCCACAAGTTTTATTAGTGAGCATGATGTCATATGGTATGGAATATCCTTTTGGTCAGTTTGGGTCCACTGTCCCACCTGTGTCTTCCTTCCTAAACTCTTGCTGACCCCCAGCCTACTCACTGTTGGGGCAGAGTGGGAGACAGAGAAGGCCTTGATGCTGTGCAAATACTGTTCAGCAATAACTAAAACACAGGTGTGTTATTAACACTGTTTTACTCACAGATCTAAACACAGGACCATACAGTCTGCTATGAAGAAAGTTACTTCCAACCCAACCAGACCCAGTACACAGAGCCCACATAACAAACAAACACATAAAAAATTAAAATTGATTGTTAAGAGGTAAGGTTCTTTTGTTTGTTTTCTTTTGTTTCTAAAATGTTCTTAATATCATGAATTCAAGTCAGGAGGAAAGAAATTATAAGCATAAATGTTTAGGAAACCTTGAAATATTTCATAAATCAGTGTCACAGTGTAACTCTCAAAACAAGTGCAGCATCCTATCAGATGTCTGAAGGAAAGAAATTTCAGATGTGTGAATCCTTGAGGAAATTAAGTAGAGAGACAATGCAGCTGACATAGCCAGAGATTCAAAAAAGGAATTTTAGAACACGACTTTCCAATTCTCCACGTTTTATAAATATTTTTAGTATTTGTTAGAGTGAATGTTTCTGCTCACCTCAGCAGCAGGAAAAGGTTCAACCAGGACTTGCAACTCAGACACTAAAGTCAATTAACTTCAAGACATAAATTTTATACATTAGTTCCAATATTCATAAAACAACTTGTTTCAAGGTTGCAGAGGATATTATCACAGTCTTTCAAGCTCAGAGGCAATCATGATGCTATATCCTGAACAAGCTGCAAGCAGCAAATGAATTTTGCTAATACTTCAGTAAAAAAAAATCTTAATAAACAAGCTTTGAGGTCACAGTGGCATATGTTGCTATCACTATGTCATCAGGTAAAATATTTAAGTTGACTCACATCTTCTAAATAAATCTCCTCAAAGCATAAGGCAGAAAGGAAGGTTTGATTATGCCATGTCTTCCCAGGGTTGAGAGCAACATAACCTCACACTGATAAAATCATGCAGACATTTCTCCAGAACTAAGAGTGGCCTTACAGGGGAGATTCATCTTTCAGGTAAATGTTGTCAGTGTAGTCACTTAGATTCTCCTGTAAAATTAGTACAGGTAAGAAAGCATTTCTAAAACATAATTGACCTGTCCTGCCTTAATAATTTGGCAAATAGTGTGGTCTTCTCATGGCCAGCTGTCTATGGTTTCTTGGATCACCTTCTTGCTTCAGGGACGTAATATTCTCTTTAGGAGGTGGAGGAGATATAACTTAAGTAGAACCACAACCACCTCTTTCAACAGACATGTCTGTTCTCCTTAGCACCTATGTCTCAGTTTTGTTTGTCTGCTGGGATGTAGGCTCTCAGTGATGCCAGAAAAACTATATTTCCTGTGGCTGAATGCACCACCGCTAAAGCAAATGGAGGAAAAAGGCCAATCTTAGAAGAGTGCAGAAAAAATTGATCTACATTGCAATAAAAAGCCTGAGGACATAAAAATAAATGATGTTGACTGGGGGCTCATGAGAAAAGGAAGCAAGCACCCACAGCAAGCATGAGGGTTTTAAAGCAGACCAGGACTGTGACTGAAAAAGGGAATGGGGAAGAAAAAAATGTAGGGACCAAGTATGAGCTGAGTGGGGAATGACACAAGCTGCCTGGGTGAAAACATCAGCATGAGTCAGTGGAAACAATAAAAAGAGGAAGAGGAGTTTGTGAGACAAATGTGATGAGGCCCTGTAGCAGGAGAGGAGAAATGATATTGCTGAACAGAGTAGGCTAAACCAGACAGAATCCAGACAGTTCATATCTGATACTACTACACAAATTGGCCTTTTTCATGTGTTCACATATTTGCATGTTTTTAATATGTAAGATGTATGTTGAATGAGGTTAAAGAAAAATTTTTAAAAATACTACTAATAAAAATTATCTCACAGAACAAGTAAATGGAAATCAGCATAAAATACTCTCTGTTTTTATCCGTACAGTGTAGATTATACATTAAGCTGCACCAGTGATTTAAATCAAAATGTTTTGAGGAATCACAGGGCACCCTTTTTCTCTAGCTGTCATGCTTAAAACCTTCCAGTCTAGCATGCAAAAAAGCAGAACTCTTGAACAGCAGCTAAAATCAGTAAGAACATATAAAACACTGTATTGTGCTACCTGCCCTCGGAAGCTAAGTGTAAGCATCTCAGATTGGGTCCTTTGAATGAAAGACTGCATTTGGCCTTAATCTTTCAGTTTTCTGTCTGTAAAATGAGTAATCTGACAAGAGTCACAACAAAATAAATTTATGTGTGTTCAGAAAGCACTTATTTAACTGTTATGATGAACATCAGAGAGAAAGACATGTGGACATTTCTTCCAGCATGGTTTGATTAGCAAACAGATCTAAGGTCACCTACTGATCTATGTGAAGCAGTATCAAATAGCTTGTGACCAACACATGCCTTCTGAATGAAGTAGGGAAGCTACCTATGGAAAAAAAAAATATGTGATCCAGTCTTAAAAATTGCATCATAATACATAAATAAAAAGAGAGGGAACAAGGTTTTGTCATTTAAAGTCACTAAACTTTGAGTGTTTGAAACCAATACATTCTAGAAAAGTTAGTAACTGCTACAAACAATATTCTTATTCACTGTTACATATTAAATAAGGATCTTGAAATGTCTCTTGTGAGATCTTTGCTCCTAAGCTGAGGTGCCACTGAAATAGATACAGTACAAGCTTTCTTTGAAGTTTTGTTTTCAAAGAGATTAAGGAATATTGTTTAAATAAAGTTGAATTTCTTATTAGTTAACTCCAAAATTCCCTAATCCCAGAGCATGAAATAGCATTGAAAGCCTTGCTAAAGTAAAAATAAATAGCATGCAATGGTCTCCATCCATTAATAGCTGAAAGGCAACCTGTTTCCCAAATATTCTTGTATCCAAGTTGGGTCTTTGTGTTCTGGATGAGTAGAGAACTAGATTGCTAAATAATGGGTTGGATGATCAGGCTGAGGGTAGTCGTTAATTGTTCTTACTCTACATGGAGGTCTGTGGCAAGCATCTATTGCAAGGGTCTGCCTGGAACCTGTTTGCTTTAGCATCTCTATCAACGGCCTGGAGAAGAAGGTGAGGGAGAGTACTCTGATAAAGTTTGGAGATGACACCAAAGTGGAGGGCAGGCACCACTGAGGACACTCAAGGGCAGTGCTGCAATCCAGAGGGACCTAGACAGACTGGAGGAAGAGTCCAACAGGAACCTCATGAATTTCAACCAGGATAAAGCCAAGCACTGCCCCTGGGCAGGAAGCACTGGTGCAAGGAGACAGGCTGGGGACTGCCTGGCTGGGAGCAGCTCTGTGGGAAGGGACCTGGGAGCCTTGGCAGACACAGGCGCATCATAAGCCAGCAGTGTGCCATGGCTGCAGAGACAGCAAGCACCCTGGGAGATATTCAGAGGGGCACAGACAGGACATCAAAGGGAGGAATTATTGCCCTCTGCTTGGCACTTGTGAGATCCCATCTGAATATTGTGTCTAGTCTAAGCTCTCAAGAAAAATATCATACAAAAACGATGTAAAATTTCTACATTCACTATTTGTTCAATAAGTTTTCTTCTTTTTTTTTTTTTAAATTAAATCTGTGATGGCTGAGATGTTCAGTCTTCAAAGAATAGAGGTGACTGTAAATTATCCACTGGAACAACATTTGGTTCAAACAATGTGGGTCTATTAAACTTGTAATCTTCTATTTGACTGGTTTTGCATCTGATGACTTTTTCCCAACCCTTAAGGAGGCCTCTGAAAGTTTTCTGGCATAGTAGCAAATGAAGATCTACAGCCCTTCACTTAGAGTTTAATGAAATAGATATTTTTCCTTAGCACAGAAAAAATGTTCATGTCATCAATGAAGAGAGTTCTAGGAGCCTTTCATTTACCAGAAATTAGAAAAATACCAATAAAAATTACATTTGTAGTGAAACAGGAGCCCAAGGTTTTGACCAGCTTTGGCTACACAAGTAGAACTAATTGTCCTTTTGTCACATCACTAAAAAACAGAGAGTTGTGTTCAGATGTAAGCAAGGGTCTTTGTTATAGGCAGCCAAAGCAGTTTCACTGAAGAGGCACACATTTATTTCCACATGCCAAGTTTTAGAGGCATTTGGAACGTGGGTATCTCCATAATATCTTTCCATGTTCTGCAGCTCAATGTCTGTGAATATTTTAGGAAAATATACAATAAAACTGTTATTTCCTCTTGGCTAACTTCTAAACAGCACCCACTGCTGCTGTGGAATACTTTCTGTCACTACAAAACAGGGAGCCTTGCATGAACACACGGGAGGGAAGGCACTCTTTAAAATTTGGATTCCTCCAGGATCTGTCACGTATGTACTAGGATAACTTCATGCAGAGGGGTAATTGGCTATTTTTACCTACTGCTAATTTCTTTCTTCTTTTTCTTTTTCCATGGTAAGGTCAGTCTAGATATCCTTTTTAGGAGTAGTTCCCTGTTGCCCTTTGGTAGCACTGTGCATCCTTTCTCTCTCCTGTCCCCACCCCAAATATTTATTCCTTCAAAGAATAACCAGACCAAAATTCCTTTTCTTTATTGTCTGTATTTACAGAAGAAAGAATCAGAACATTTTCCACTGTTTGTCTCATTATTATTTCACTTGTGTCTGGATAAGTAATAGACTGGGCAACCTTCATTCCTCCTTACCTGATTCAGTCAGAGATGTCTTTTAAGGTGGCCTTGCATGAAGATATTAACTGAATTAGTTGAAAATTTTTCAGATAAAGAGTGTTCCATTAAAAAAATGTCATTTGTGGCACTCCATTCTCTCTGCAGAATAGAAACATTTGAAATTAAAAGGACAAACCAGAATATTCTCCTGATTACTTCAAGACTCCAGGGAGTTGCCTAGGGTATTTTGTAAATCACAGAACTCTTTTTATTATGTTTGCAGACTCACAATTAGTTTCCATAGCTCATTCCATCACCTTGCAGAGCTGTTACACCTGCCTTTGTTATCTAAATAGCACTGTAGTGAATCTTATGTTTAGAAGTTTTCTACATTTTCTGAATTTCTGAAGTTTTTCTGAGTTCTGAATTTTGATAATTTTCAATATGACACTAAACTTGATATGCTTGGCTTTATGCCAGATGTTCTGAAAAAGGTACTGAGGTAGATTTTTAAGGATTAGATATTTAAAATAAGAGTTTTTTGCAGATGTCCAGTTTATTTTTATAATTATACACACTTTTAAAGCTATTGCTTCACTTCAGCACTGCAGAAGATAGTTTCATTCACTGCTCTCCCGAAGAAAGTCTCTGAATTCATTAATGCTGTGTTCTTCTTATTTTTTAACTTTTTATTGGAAAATTAATTACTATTTAGATGTGTAAATCCATATAATATAATTTTTGTCTTAACACCCACTTAATATCTCAAGTTAAGCAAGTGGCATCTCATAATTATTTCATTTCATATTAATAATTGTTTTATTCATCTTTCTTTTAGCATTTTTTTGGTTCCAACAAATGTTGGAATCCCAAGGGAATTCCTTTCTAATATCCTATTAATGTCTTCTGATTATAAAGTTATTTCAATGCACTTAAAATATAGTTTCTTGCAGGTGTTTCTTAACCCTAATAGCTGTGATGGATCTTTTTTGGTTTACTGAAAAAAAATTTAAATAACCCCAAACAATCACTATCCACCAATTAATATGGTAACTCTAATATAGGGTAGACTATAACTATCTTTAGCATATTTTAGTGATGAGAAAACCAAGCCACTGGTTACTTGTGGTCATTTAAAGTCTCAGGAAACTTTTTAGGAAAATGGGGGTGTTCAGGTAGGCTAACACTGGAAAATTCCAATTTCACTTATAGATTCCAAGCTACATTTTATTCCCCCTGGTATTTCAGTGTGGAAAAAAAGAAGTTATTACTTTTGGTTTTATACCTGCTGATTCAATAGTTTGTTTAACACATTAGAGTGCTGAGTGACACCTACAAATAGAGAGACAAGTTGTAGCCAGCCTGTGAGTGGGTTGCACTCAGAAGGTAGTGAACTCAGAAGTCTCCTGGCACCATTGCATTTTTAGGCAGGAAGAGGAACTGGAAGAAATGCAAACCTGCATCAGGGACAGGAGTACTGTCACTAACACTAAACTGTCCAGAAATCTTTAGCTGAGATTATGACATAAATTACCGTCATCATTTTCTGTGGTTCAGTAACATACATTTGTGATTCTACTTGGGTAATACGACCTCATAATTTCCTTACGACACAGCTGTGGTTTAATGTAATATTTAGTCCACATGCTTCAAATATGTTAAACATTCTTCAGAAGGCACATACAACAATTTCTGGAAATAAATTAGATTTTTCTATTTTCAGTTATTCAGTGAATTAAACTTTGTTTAATTGTGTTGTTGTTTTTTGAGGTTTGTTTGGTTTTGTTGTTTTAAATTTCTCTGTCTTTCTGTCCTGTCTAGCCAGAATTTGGGATGTTAAATTTTTTCCAACTTTTTCTTTTGCCTTAAGCTTGTTCTGTATCTCACAGCAGAGCTGAAAGAGGTGAACATAATATGCAAAATTTCGGCATCTCAAAGAAAAAGGAGAGTTATTTTGAATTTTAGTCTTTTTTTTTTTTTCCTTAGACCATCTGACCCTGCATAAACTATCTCCAGCAGTTAAAGTTTCTGTAGGAATAGATTGGTCTTTTTTTGGTATAAAGGGAGAAAACTGAGTCCAGAGAATAACAGATATCCATACAGCAACATAAAGAATACATTTACCTTTTATTAGGCCATGCATATCTTCCCATATTATTTATTAACACCATTTTACAAAGTTTCTTGCTGCTTACTGTTTGAATTCCTTTTGGCTCACCCAAAGCCCTCATACATGAATCTCTGTAATAACCTAAGGTATTTACAAGAATCTCTGTAATAATATAAGTTATATTTAGTACCTCTTATTGTAACCAAATTATACTTTTCTATTCCTCTTTGAACCACTAAAAACCCATCCTACAAAGTGGTGAACATCCTCTCTTCTCATTGCAATGAAGAGAGTATAAAATGATGCCATCCTGACTTTGCAATCTGACATGTAAGCTTGGGGAGGTATAACTGTTGCCCCATGTCCTCCAGATGCCTGGTCCCATCTCATTGATTTCCTCTGTCAATTTTTCTACTTCAGTTTCAGTACAGTAATTCAGCAGCATTTTGAAAATTCAAGTTTGGGATGTTAAAATAGAAATGAATGCCAAAATTAAGTAAGAATTTACTTTGACACCATTTGTTAATTTTGATATGTAGTTCAACAAAACTCTTGGTCCATCCTTCATCTTAAGTGACCAGGATACACAGAAGGCAGTAGTGACATGCTTTAAAAAGAGTCTTGGGGGCTGAACTAGATTTAGGATCTTGGTCATTATTTTATACTTGTTATAAAAAGACATCAAAAAGATTTTTTTTCCTATAATGAGACTGGTTTAGGAAGAAAATATAGGTAAGTAGTATGTACAATGGCATGCCTAAAAAACTCTACACGTATGCCCATGCATTCATGTCATATACATATGAGACTGTTCTTTTAAAAATATTTCTATGTGTTTTTAATGGTGTACTGACTTGATATATAAAATCTAATTTGTTTCCAGTATTGAGTTCTTATGAGAGAGTAAAACTCCTGGTTTGCTTTTGTTACAAATATCTAAAACCTCACTGAATAATAGCTGTTACAAAACTCCTTTGATTTTACATTTTCCTTTCACAGTGTGCGGCTCTGTACTCTATTTCACAGGGCAATGCTCTGTTGAAAGCTGTCACTCTAAGAAACAGTATGATAGTTGTCAGTGATATCCAAAGAAGACTGAATAATATATACATATCTTACTTTTAATGTGTCCTTAACACGTTGACTTTCCTGGCTGTAGGAGCTAGTAAAAAGAGAATCAGCATAAGGTGAAGCATATCTCCTGCTGGGTGGCCAAACTGCATGAAATCTCATGCTTCATTAATGATGCTTCTCATACCAGCTGGTCAATGGATCATGAAAATGAATCAGAAGTACAACAGGGATTTTTTTCTGGTTATAACAGTCATAAACAATTATGAACAGCTGGCTCCTACTTTTTCAATACGTAATGATTTCATTGCTTTGCTTTAGCCATAAAAGAAACGCGGTATAATGTTTAAAGCTGAGGGAGTGGGGAAGGCACTAGCAATCTATTAATCAACAGTTTTCTTACTTTGTAAGATACTTGTCCTTCCTGAGCTTCATTTTCTAATGTAAACACGACATTCTATATCAAAATGCAGCAATAAAATTATTCCAGTCATACCCCACCACAAAGCTTTCACATCTCCCCAAACTTAAGACAACGATTTATGGTGTGTGTCTCTCTTTGTGGTTTTCTAGTTTAAAGGAAAGGAAATAGAAGCCTTGAAGGATCCAGAATTTTAAAGGAGAGTGCTTGCCACCTGCTGAAAATCTGACTTTTCAGGTATCTCAAAGTCATCACCTTGAGGGTCTGGTCACTCACTGGTTAGCTTTGAAACCTTTGATCTGCACCTCAGAAACTACTGACAGAATGCTTCATGCAATGAACAGACCTATTGTAGGTCTTTATTGAGGAGTCAGTTCCTCTGTATTGAGGACTCAGTTCCTGTGATGTATGTTCTAAGGCATAACTGCAGTCCAGAGGAAGGTTTTCTTGGATCCCTCATGTGTCAAAAATCCCCCAACACTGACAGAAGGTGAAGGCAAATTCATTCTGGTGTCTCCTACAGGCTGTCTGATCAAGGGGAGCCTATTGACGAAGCCTCATGCTTGCAGGCTATTGAGGAGGCATCATGCTTGCAGGCTCTCATCCTGGTGGGGAACTTCAGCTACCCTGACATCTGCTGGAAAAGTAACACGGCGAGCTATAGGCAATCCAGGAGATGCCTGGAATGCATTGAGGATAACTTCTTAGGCCAGGTAATAGACAGCCCTACCAGAGGGGATGTGATACTGGACCCGATGGTCACCAACGCAAGTGAGCTAATAGGTGACATCAAGATTGGAGGCAGCCTGGACTGCAGTGATCATGCACTGATAGAGTTCACAGTCCTGAGAGATATGGGCCAGGCAAAGAGTAAAGTCAGGACACTTAATTTTAGGAAAGCAAAATTCCAGCTCTTCAAGTAGTTAGTTAATGGGACCCCCTGGGAAACTGCCCTCAGTGACAAGGGAACAGAAAAGACCAATCTTTAATGATGTTTTCCATAGAGCACAATAGCTCTCGATCCCCATGTGTAAGAAATCAGGAAAAGAAGGCAGGAGACTGGCATAGATGAGTCAAGAGCTGCTGGTCAAACTAAAGGGCAAGAAGGAAATGCACAGGCAGTGGAAGCAGGGACAGATATCCTGGGAAGAGTACAGGGACGCTGCCTGGTTGTATAGGGATGGCGTCAGGAAGGGCAAGGCGTGGCTGGAGCTGAACTTGTGAAGGGATGCAAAGAATAATAATAAGAGCGTCTACAGGTATGTCAGCCAGTAAAGGAAGGTCAAAGAAAGCATACCCACCCTGATGAGCAAGACTGGCAAACTGGTGGCAACGGATGAGGAGAAGGCTGACGTACTCAACAACTTTTTTGCCTCAGTCTTCACTGGCAACCTCTCTTCGCACACCTCTCGAGTGGCTGGACTGCAAGACAGGGACTGGGGGAGCAAAGTCCCTCCCACTGTAAGAGAAGATCAAGTTAATGACCACCTGAGGAACCTGAACATACGTAAATCTATGGGACCTGAGGAGATGCATCCCAGAGTCTTGAGGGAATTGGCTGATGTAGTAGCCAAGCCACTCTCCATGACATATGAAAAGTCATGGCAGTCAGGTGAAGTCCCTGGTGACTGCAAAAAGGGAAACATTGCACCCATTTTTAAAAAGGGTAGAAAGGAGGAGCCTGGGAACTACCAACCTATCAGCCTCACCTCTGTGCCTAGGAAGATCATGGAACAGATCCTCCTAGAAGCTATGCTAGAGCACACGGAGGACAGGGAGGTGATTCGAGACAGCCAACATGGCTTCACCAAGGGCAAGTCCTCCCTGACCAACCTAGCGGCCTTCTATGATGGAGCAACTGCATCAGTGTACAAGGGAAGAATTACAGATGTCATCTATCTGGGCTTCTGTAAGGCCATTGACAGTCCCCCCCAACATCCTTCTCTCTAAATTGGAGAGATATGGATCTGATGGGTGGACTGTTTGGTGGATGAGGAATTGGTTGGATGGTCACATCTAAAGGGTAGTGGTCAATGGCTCAATGTCCAGATAGAGATCAGTGACAAGTGGTCTTCCTCAGGGGTCTGTATTGGGACCAGTACTGTTTAATATCTTCATCAACAACATAGACAGTGAGATTGAGTGCACTATCAACAAGTTTGCAGATGACACCAAGCTGAGTGCTGTGGTTGACACACCTGAGGGATGGGATGCCATCCAGAGGGACCTGGACAAGCTGGAGAAGTGGGCCTGTGTGAACCTCATGAGGTTCAACAAGGCCAAGTGCAGGGTCCTACACCTGGGTCAGGGCAATCCTCGGTTTCAATACAGGCTGGGGGATGACGTGATCAAGAGCAGCCCTGCGGAAAAGGACTTGGGGGTACTGATGGACGAAAAGCTGGACATGAGCCGACAATGAGTGCTTGCAGCCCAGAAAGCCAACCATATCCTGGGCTGCATCAAAAGAAGCGTGGCCAACAGGTCAAGGGAGGTGATTCTGCCCCTCTACTCCGCTCTGGAGAGACCTCACCTGGAGTACTGCATCCAACTCTGGAGCCCTCAGCACAAGAAAGACATGGACCTGTTGGAGCAGGTCCAGAGGAGGGCCACAAAAATGATCAGAGGGATGGAACACCTCTCCTATGAGGACAGGCTGAGAGAGTTGGGGTTGTTCACCCTGGAGAAGTGAAGGCTCTGGGGAGACCTTATTGTGGCATTTCAGTCCTTAAAGGGGGTTTATAAGAAAGATGGGGACAAACTTTTTAGCAGGGCTTGTTGTGACAGGACAAGGGTAATAGGGTAATAGTTTTAAACTAAAAGAGGGTAGCTTCAGACCAATATAAGGAAGACATTTTTTACAATGAGGGTGGTGAAACACTGGAACAGGTTGCCCAGAGAGGTGGTAGATGCCCCATCCCTGGAAACATTCAAGGTCAGGTTGGTTGGGGTTCTGAGCAACCTGATCTAGTTAAAGATGTCCCTGCTCATTGCAGGGGAGTTTGACTAGATGACCTTTAACAGTTCCTTCCAACCCAAACTATTCTATGATTCTATGATTTTCTCTTTTGTACTTTATGTGCCTGTGTGCAAGTATGTTTGACCATATGTCAGAACTTTATTTAATTACAAAACATGTTTCTCCACCTCCACTCCATTTGTCATTGGAAAGCATGAGCTGCCAAGCCACAGCAGACCTGTTTGTCTTGAATACATACAAAAGCTTTGGAAATTGGGAGGGAAAATCTTAAGATTAAGGCAGGGTATTTATACAAACACAGAAGAATATAAGACTTCCTTACATATCTCAAACTTTTCCATTTATCTTTCCTTCGGTGCTTGTTTGATGTTCTGCTGAAACAAGAGAACTATGCCCTTGTCAGTTACCTGTCCAGATTTGATTAAGTTGTCTTCCAGTATTGACCTTCTCCCTACGGCCCAAAATTTCTAATCAGTTTGGCTTCTCCAGACAAGAAGCACCTGAGAAACTTTGCAGCTTTCCTTTGGGGCATCATCTTCTTTTCTATAACTAGTCAAGACAGCCATATATATGACCCTCCTCCTTCTGTTGCCTCAACTGTTCAACTGCAGGAATGACACCGTGTTTACTTTCTGGAGACACAGCCCCGGCTTTCAGAAAGTAGGAAATTGTACCAGATTAAGGTTTTTACGGTAACACTGAGCATGTGTTCAGTCCAATGGTATGCCTGGGAAGGGGCTGAGAGCTGGACAGTACATTGTCATGTGTACTGGCCTGCTAGTAGTTCTGTGATTATCTATAATTTAAATCTGGTCTTCCATGCAGATCAGTGGGAAACAAAATAAATTCTAACATTCAAAGGGATTGAGTCACTAAAAAAGGTATTTTACAATGTTTGGGCAGAGGTTGTTTTTACTTTCTGGGAAAAGAAGAGAGGAATCAACTTAATTATGTTTTAAACATCAACCAATTGATTTTGCCTTTTTTTTTTTTTTTTTAATCTTTCTTCAGAGCTTCCTTTTGGTGATCACATTTCAGTCCTACTTAATCGTCTAGGCTCTGGTGAACTGAATTTCTGGAGTAGTATTTGCAGTTTCAGATAGTACAAGATTCCCTTGTCTGAAATCAGCAAAGAAAATACGCCTGCCACAAAAGAAAGAATAGCTTATAGCCACATTTGCTTTGCTTAACCCCAGCTATGTATATCTAAAGATGATAAACACCACATAATCTATGTTATTGTTCTTTTCTTCCCTCCTCTGCTTCCTTAACCCTAAAATAAAAGTTATATCTTGTCTACTGGGGTTACATGTTTATCAGTCTACATTGTATTTGGATTAACATAGATGTGACTTTTTTTCCTTTTGGTTCCATTTGGAGAAATGTGCAGCCTGCTGTTTGTTTCGATTCATCCTTTTCCTCTGTTCACTGTGAAGGTCTGAATCTTATCATTTACCTTCCATATTAAAGTAAACAGCTTTTCAGCCTAGCAATCAAATACTTAAACGAGCATTCAGCATTCTTGTCTGTATATGAAACATGTATATTAAACATATATATACACATATGTTATACATATATAGTAAATATGTATATATTACGAAATATATATGAAACATATATATATTCTTGTCTGTTATATGAAATATAAAAGACTATGTAACTGTAGGCCAAGCATATCTTTCACACTGTTATTTCTTGTCAGCAACCACAGGTCTTTTTAAGGCTGAGTTCTGCACTCAGAATCACATACTGAAAATGAAAGCACCAGTTAATGTACTTTTCTGTTTTTACTAAGAATGAAGAAAATAACATCCAATATATTTCAAAGAAACACATTGTCAAAGATCAGCAGAAATTTTTGTGTCTGGCTGATATGGAACAGAAAAAATCTACCTTTTAACATTGAAATGACCTTGGAGACTTACATCTTCCCTCTGCTCTTTTGTTACTACCTGAGAACACCATAAAAAAGAAACAGTTAAAGAAGAAATCCTTGTAATGAAACAGCTCCAGTAATTTCTTTAGCCAGAGGTAACATTTTCAAACACACCTAAATGATTTAGAAATGAAACCAACTTTCACTTTCATTAACAGACTTAAAGGTAAGGGAAGTTTGCAGATGTGATTTAGACACCTAAGAAGCTATGAAACTCTCAAAGGCTCAAGGGATTAAAGCTTCTGAGTCTCTCAATACTCAGCCCACTCATTGGAGTGATTATAAAGAATTTACCTTTTTTATTTTAGCATAGTTTAGATATATTTAGAATATTGTTCTACATTGTTTATTATTTCTGAGAATTGTGTTCTTTTTACTTTTTCATGCATTTCCTATGAAATGAAAAGAATGCTTTTAGTTTGTTTTCATGAGTGTTTCTTCCCACCAAAAAAAAAAGTGTTAATGGAAAAATGTTATTGATATTTTACAATTTAAACAGCTGCGATGTTATTTTTAGAACACTGGGAGCATAAGAAAGTAATTTCTGACTGTTTTGACACTTCACTGTCAGTGTCTTGGAGTTCTGTATGACCAATGCTTAATTTGGCAATTAAGTCTGTATTTAACCTATGTGAATGATCTTGGAGTGGTGTTATTGAATGATTGCACCACTCTAAGGGGGCTTTTCAATGTTTCACACCTATGCAAATCAACCTATGTGAACAGTTGCTTAAATGTGGCTATTGAAATCCTGTTAGGTGATTCCATGAAATAGTTGAGAGATATTAACTTGAAATTTTTTTTTCTAGAAAGGTAGTGAGAAATAAGCCAAAGAATGTTAACTAAATATTTGCAATTAAACTTTATTGTGTTAGCAGTATTAAATAATTGCTTTCCTACTTTTAAAATAGAATTATTTTCCTTAGAAATTATTTTTAAACTTATTTTGGACATAGGGAAATAATGAATCAATTATGCTGTGATATTGGCCTAAGAAATGTTTATTTCCAAATACAGCACTCCCAGAGTACAATGTTCTAATAACATCTCTGCCTGTGTTACTTCCAGTTAGATAAGAACCTGAGTATTTTGATAGTATTAGTATTTTGTGCTGTGACTCTTCTATCACTCCTGCCATTCAGTGTGAAGGGCATTCCACATGGGTCATTATTGCCATCTTCATTAAACAATGACAGTAACAAACAATAGACTTTAAATATTGACTCTTTGTGCATCTCAGAAAATGAGTTTATATAAGAGCTGCTCTTGGTGCTTTCTTGCAGCAGGTGGTCCTTGCTGAGTTTTTTTTTAAGTAAAATGCTGATTTCAAACTTTGAAAAGCTTCTTTTCTCCCTTTCTTGTCAAAATTTCTTAACATGTAATTTTAATCACTCTCAAAATCAACAAGCTATGATGATAATTTAGTGAATGAGACCATAAGTATTATGGACATGTTCTGAGCTGGTGTAAATTAGCCCAGCTCCACTCACTTCCATAGAGGTAGACCAGTTAAAAACTAACTTAAACTTCACACTAGTCTCAATTTCAAAAAGTCTAAAAGAACGCATTTAAACATTTTGTTGAATCAGAACGAACTATTGATTCATGACTTCTGTGTAAAGAAAAATTCAGGAATTATCATTTTTCAAACAGGACATGTAGAAGATGTCGAAATAGCTACATTCATAAATAACAAGGTGACCCAGCCCATCTGTGGACAGAGCATTTAATGAAGCTTTGTGATCTGTGCTTGGTTATGAACTATAGTTGCATCCCCCTTAAAAGAACATTACATTCCCAGACTGGAATAATGAGTCTATAGTTGAAATTATAGTCCAAACTTTGAGATTCACCCAACAGCTGGAGAAGTACTGTGGTCAATGACGAGTACACCATAATGTTATAGTTCCTCCAGAGGTGCAAGGAGTAAACCAGAAATAATGTTACACCATAAAATATCATTGGGAAAAATATTAACAATACTAAAAATAATGGTAATGAATAGTAAATAATAATAATAATTGTAGCAATGTGATATACAACCTAAGAATACCCATAGTTTGTCTCTGACTGGTTCAGACAGGTTTGTTTGAAAACATACCTTCTGTAAACACCATAGAAAAAAAAATCCCACATATATTTGGAATGTTTTAGTCAAAGTTGGTCCATGCAGTGTAACATGCTTTAAATTGCTACACTGTAGAGGAAAATGAATGCAGTGTTCAACAGAGTGCATTATATAATATAATGGTTAACTTGTCTGATTATTTTTTTTACAAGCTTCTTCCACTTTTTATATTCTGATTTCCACTTGAGTAAGCCAAGATAATTAACATTACATATTTGTTCTTACTTCATTAGTGACATTTACACTTGCACTGTTAAAAAGTGATATTTTTTTAATGTTATATTTTTACTGTCTTCTTTATTGATTTTTTGTCATTCACATTTTAGGCAAGACAGGCACTAACAAAACAGTTCTATTATTTATCTCTGTCATTGGCATAATAGTGACTTTAATAAAAAAAAGCATAGAAACTTGGACACTGGTAATTACTCCAATCACATTTACCACACAATGCAATATAATTCAGTGCATCTTTATACTGTGTCCTTCATGTATTCACATCACAGTGAGAAATACACAGAGCTGTCACTAAGCATAAGTCAAGCTGAACGAATGGGTTTTTAATTTTGACTGGAAAATACAGTCTACCCACTGCTCATGATCTCGTGCGGAAGGACATTGCAAAGGCAAGCAGTAGTTGAAAGTCTTTGAACTAGTGGAATCAAGCTGGTTAGGAGGAAGAGATTTGAAGACGAAGCAACATTATCACTACATAATGAGAATAGGCTATATGAATCTGCAGTACAGTGAATATAAATTTATATGACCAAAAATAGGACAAGAAAAATCTCCAAGGCCAAGTTAATGAAATAGCTTAAATGCCCAAGATGAAATTTTGGGAAGTTTAGGAAAACCTGGATAGCAGCTGGTTACATTAATTAATATGTAGAAGCTGAGTAAGGACAAGTGGATCAAAATGCCAAAGACTTGAATAATGGGGCTTGTATCTTTATGACAAATGATAAAAAATTACTGATGGGGGAAGAATAAAGAAAAAACTTTGTTTATAATTTATTACTTGGCAGGTCCAAATCTTGGTTTTCTTTATACCTGCTATTGACATTATTTGAGTAGAACAGAATTTCTCTCCAGTTGTCAACTCTACATGTTATATACAACTTCCCCAATGTGTAAGGTAATATAGAATTCCATATACTTTACTGCTGTGTTCCTTTTGCGTACTTTATCTTCTTGCATAATTGCAGAATTCTAGTACAGGCAACAGACTGTAGTGTCATTTTGAACCACTTCCTTTATACAGTGCTTTTGTACAATGGATTAAATTCTGGTCCCATTGAAATCAATGATAAATTGGACCCTGACTTCTGAGGGGTACAGATTTTATGCATAATATTCTCAACAGTATACATACACAAGCTTAAATTTAATTCTCTCATTAGCAATGGATGAACCACCACATGCTCAGTGATTTGCTTCAGATAAACATCACAAAAATTTGGCTGGTTCTCCAACTATCTATATTAATTGGCAAAAGGGTAGGAAATCTCAGGAGAATTGTCTCCCTCGGGAAATTTCTAGCAATTACTACATCTGTTTAAGTGAGAGGAGCTATCAGAATTTTGGCAGTTGCATGACAGTATTTGTCAGAATCCGGAAGAATGGATGCCATACAAATATTTATTTTAGAAGGAAAATATTGAGAATACATTTTAAAGGACAAAATTAATCTTTGTATCATTTAGATAGTCAGATATTCACAATGACTTTTCATGCCTCTGAACTAATTTCTGTCCTCAAAAGTCCTGGGAGAAGCATTTGCTTAAAACTCATAAAAATTACCGAAAACTATTTTTCCATAAATCAAATCTTTTCTTTTTTTTCCTAGATATTTAAAAAATTACATATTCAAGTCCACAGGCTGAAAATCAAATTCATTAAGAATTAAATCATCCTTTTTGTGAAATACTGAATAACATTTCCATGTTGTTTTACTACAGGAAATGGCCCAGGAGATGATGAATATCTACAGCCTAAAACTCATGATGCAACCTTTTGCAGACCGTTTGGAGGATGCTTATCTAGGACTACACACTGCAAAGAAATACTGATAGCTGCCAATGTTAGAACCACCTACAGACTATGAGTACATCTAAACCCTCCAAAACAATAAGTTTAAATTGAAAATCTCTTCGTGTAAGTAAAGATGGTTAAACACTAGCATAGATTGTCTAGAATATTTTGGCATCTCTGTTAGTGTTAGACTGAGAGCAGGCTGGACAAACTTCTGTAAGGAAATGTCATAATCCAGAGCAATCCTATTTGGTGACAGTGAGGTGAACTAGATCACTTCTAGATCAATTTTAAGTTATCCTATTAACAAAATTAATGATCATGTTGTATGAAATCTCTGGCTATAGGAAACCAGGTGATTGTCACTGCACTTGAAGTAGACGCCACTCAGTATTTCACAAAGATTATGGTTCTGCCTCAAATGTTCCCTTCACATGTGACTAAGGAGAATCAATATTAGCTTTTAATAGTGGTCAGATTCTGACATAGTAGAGATGAGTACCTGATTATAACCATTTATTTACAAATTTCTATTTACACGTTGGCCAGTTCATTACAGTATATCAGCTTCCACTTATTGCAACAAAGTACCATGTCTACTGACTTAAACATCCAGCCAAAAATTTAACTACTGTCAATAAAAATGTCTGAAAAAATACAGCTTTTGCATGTTAAGCCCATCATATAAAATCTTGCAGGCAAGTCACACAAATGTAGCAAATAGTATTGCTACAACAAAGACAAGAAATACTGAGCATTATCTGACCTCTGACTCCTTGGCATGAAGGTGATACTGAAATATATAAACCAATGAAGGAAAAAGAAATATTCCACTAGTCATAAACCAAATCATACAATAGAGGAAACGAGGACTGATGTCCATTAGATTTTTTCCTAGTTTTGCATTATCCTCTAGGAGTGGTGACCCAGCTATACAGAAATGATTAAATAGATGTAAACAAAATAGAGCTACAGACCACACTGGAGTAGTTACTAGGTAACCAGCATATTGCTGCCAGTGCAAGTATTTTTAGAAAAAAAGTTTTAAAAAAAGTTACATTTTTTGCTGCATGGTCTCTGCTAAAAGTAACAAGATAAGACTGCAAATAAGCAAAAATTCTCCATACAACCTGTTCAGCACACAGAAATCAAATAAACTTCTTTAAACTTGTATTTCTTATGAAAACAACCAAGTTCTGGGTTAATTTACATCAGCATAAATTTGTAATAACTCAACTGACTTCCCAGGAGATGCTCTAAATTCATATTTGTACAACTAAAATGATAATCTGACCTAAGGGATAAGACACCAGGTCATGTCAAAGGCATAAAAAAAATTATCAAAGAATAATGTTACAGACTGTCACTCAGCTTGATACATAAAAGGCAGTCAAATTACGACAACATTGCCTTAGAAAATTCAACCATTAGAAGGCAATGACACTACCAACGTCAATGAAAGTTAATATTTAGCATCAGGCCCAAAATTATATGAATTGTTTGATAATGTAAAAGGAGATGTAGGTGAAACTTGTATTCAGTTCCCATAAAACACAGCCCAGCATTTTGCTCCTGGGGTGGGTTGACCTTGGCTGGCCACCAGGTGCCCACCAAGCTGCTCTATCACTCCCCCTCCTCAACAACATGGAGGAGAGAAAATACAACAAAACGATTGTGGGTCGAGATAAAGACAGGGAGATCACTCAGCAATTACCATCATGGGCAAAACAGACTTGACTTGGGAAAATAATTTATTAACAATTAAGCAGAGGTAGGACAATAAGAAATAAGAACAAATCTAAAACCACCTTCCCCCCACCCCTCCCTTCTTCCCAGTTTAAACTTCACCCCTAATTTCTCTACCTCTTTGCCGTCAAGCAGCACAGGGGGATGGGGAATGGGGGCTGCAGTCAGTTCATAACACTTTGTCTCTGTCACTCGTTCTTCCTCATGCTCTTTCCCTGCTCCCATGTGGGGTCTCTCCCATGGGAGACAGTCCTTCACAAACTGCTCCAGCGGGGGTCCTTTACATGGGGTACAGTCCTTCAGGAACAGACAGCTCCAGTCTGGGTCTCCCATGGAGTCACGGGTCCTGCCAGAAAACCTGCTGCTGCATGTGCTCCTCTCCACAGGCCGCAGTTCCTGCCAGGAGCCTGCTCCAACATGGGCTCTTGATGGGCTGCAGCTTCCTTCAGGGCATATCCACCTCTGGCATCGGGTCCTCCATGGGCTGCAGGTGGATATCTGCTCCACCATGGTCCTCTATGGGATGCTGGGGGACAACCTGCATCACCATGGCCTTCACCATGGGCTGCAGGGGGACAACCTGCATCACGATGGATTTCACCACTGCAGGGCAATCTCTGCTCCAGGACCTGGAGCATCTGCTCCCCTACTTCTTCACTGACTTTGGTGTCTACATAGTTGTTTCTCTCACATATTCTCAATCTTCTCTTCTGGCTGTTGTTGCACAGTGGTTTTTACCCTTTCTTAAATATGTTGTCATAGAGGTACAACATTGCTGATTGGCTCAGCTTTGGCCAGCGGCAGGTCCATCTTGGAGCCTGCTGGAATTGGTTCTGTCTGACACGGAGGCAGTTTCTGGTATCTTCTCACAGAAGCCACCCCTGCAGCCCTCCACTACCAAAACCTTGCCATGTAAACCCAATACAGCACCAAAAGAGACTTTTTCCCTGAGAGAATTTTATACATATTGAGCAATGTAATGATGAATCAAAACAGAAACACTTTCATTTTCTCAGAAGAGTAGCCTAGACATACACATTCTATATTCATTATTAATGCTAGTGATTAATTTCTACATAATTGTGTTACTAAGAATGGGTATATTTTTCTCCAAGTTTTTTATAATTTGTATAATAGACACTTCAGAATAAATCACCTTCCTCATAATCAAGAGGCAAAGAAATTTTGTAACCTCCAAAATAAGCCTTTCCCTATCTTAACTCCAACAGTGACCTGCTGTATTACAGTCAATTGTATCTCCACAAGAAATATTGTTTTGCAGATGGAAAAGACACAAAAGCATTTGTAGATCTACATGTCAGAGTAAGGAGCAAAGTGATGTATGTCTTCAATAATCTTCAAAATTTCAAAGAAGTTGCATTCATAGGAAAAAAAACAAAAACGAAATAAAAGCTGCTAACCACTGGAAGTTGCCTTGAGGTCTCATCAGAGTACATCAGATTAAGAATAGGAAAGTCATCTGAATATATAACCCAAAGAAGAGGCCCGGTAGAAACTGCTACCAGCCCTCAACTAACTATTCAAGTGACAAGAATAGAATTTCTTAGTGAGGGGCTGTAGAAAATCTTACAAAGTAAGTTTGGTATCGTATACTATGCATAAACTGGCTCCTCAGGACCCTAAACAAAAAGGAAGGAATTGTGACCACAAAACCAGAGTAAGTGAACAGAGGTGCAATCTCAATTCTGTGACTGAGATCAAAAGCAATATGAAAAAAATATAAGGGAAAGACTGTTTTATATCTTGGACAATCATATGCGAGCATAAGTGCTTGATTTAGGCTACTTTGTTATTTTGTGACGTTCCTGAAACAAAACCCATGAATGCTGATGAGTTCGTTACTGATTTGCTAACAGGGGACAACTACTTTTACTGTTTTAGAACTACCAGATGTGTTGATCCTTTGGTCAGATAATTATTGCTCCTTACAACAGAGCAAAAAGATTTTTCTACCAAAAAGCTGGTAGAGGAAGCCTCTGCATACTTGGGGAGCTGCCAGAGACCCAAGACTGTCTGCAGCTGGAAATAACCCACAGGAATAAAGAAAAGCCTCAAAGCTTATTTGGGTGAATATACTTTCCCATAGAAATCATGTTGTTCTAGCTTTGGCAAATATAAGAAATCTCTTCACTATTGTACCTTGTCAAAACAAGTTTTTAAGGATGCTTGTAGCAATTTGAACTACTTGTTAATCCAAACATACTGGTACAGTTTCCATTCACATTGTCCTACAGCAGCAATAAAAAATATCCTTTTCAATACTAAGATTGTTGTGGCAAAGGAGCAAAAAAGTAGTAACTATGATAATAGCACATTTGAGACAGAGGCAGCGTTCCCACGTTTCGAACAATGCATAATGTATCCTCTTGCTTGAAAAATGATGTGTTTTGTTTAGAGTTAAATGAAAATTGTTAGTGAACCTTAAACCTTTGTTTTGTTTTGTTTTCCTGAGAAAACTAAACATTGTTTTTTGTTAGTGTTTTGGTTCATCCAGCAAAATAAAAGGAACCAATCTACTCAAACACTTGTAAGTATTTTTTCCTTAAAAATAATAAAACAAAGTTGGAATATGTTCTAAATATTGCTGATAAATACATGCTTTGTTATCATCTCTTCAGAAGCCATCTTAAGATATATTTGAAGTAATAAGTTGTACCAGTTTATGAAACAGTTTTCAGATATCCCGCTGAAATTTTTTAAAGCACTGACAGCAGTAAGGCTCCTACCTCTAATGTCATGCATTTAGCTGCTATCTGTTGTTTGTAGAGTACCCCATCGTGTTTCCAAATTTCTTGCTGACAATAAATTTCTGATTAGGATGTCTGTTGTCTAAAAATGTGGACAAGAAGAAATTTGGGTACTGAGAGATTTAGTTGGGGGACAAATGTATCAACGAACAATGTGTTCACAGTTCAGAGGCAATTAATCAGTCATTGGTCTAAAAGAGATTACGTCTTTTCTTCTATTTGATGAAATCTACATTTCATAAAATAGTTTGTTAGGCACTGGATGCTGTACAAGTACTTGCTCACCTTCCCTGAGATCAAGTTGTGTAATTTTCAGTCAGTGCACAATTTTGCATTAGTATTCTACTTGTTTTATGCTTTCTTTGTCCTGTGATGATAAGATGATAAGATTTCAAGGAAAAGTTGTCTCTAGTGCCATTTTTCAATGTGTGTAGTGTAGATCAATAGCATCACAAGAACTGGCATGCTAACACTGATTTTAATGGTGCTCTCTTTTGAATGTGTTGCTTATGTTTTAAATTTGTTTATCTTGATCTTTCAGTAATTGCTCAGTCATTGCATTTAGTGAAACTGGAATTAGGAACAAGAGCTTTGGCAACAGATTACCTTAAAATCGGTAACAACATGTCTTTGAAAGTGTCAAAAGTTATGCTGGGTGAGATGTCCTACCTTCCTGCTTCATGTCCCTGGGTGCATTCACATTCTTAAGTCCAGCTCATATTTCAGGTTAAATCCTCACATCCTTGAGATTACCCTTATAAAAATTCTGATCATCTCTCAGCCTTTTTGGGTCTCCCTGACTCGGGCCTGGAAGCCCTCCACCAAGGGAGTACCAGCAGAACTAGCCTTCCATTTGAACAAGACAACTCCCGCCTACTATTTGTGGTGTTGTTGAGGAGCCACAGAGGAATTCTGGCAGCTAACACTTCTAGTGACAGTCTCACAAGCAAACTGCCCCCTTTATTTGAGGTGAATACATGCTATTAAAAGATAAAGCTTTCGAAGGGATGAACACCAGTCACGTAATAGGTACCGCTTAGTTTAACAACACAAGTGCCTCTTTACCACAATTCAACTCCTGGTTGCTACATCCCAGCTGACTGAACTTTCCTGACTGTTCCCATTTTGAACAGAAGAACAGGAGGTCAGGATCCTGTAGATTCCAGGCTCTGAGACCTGGCTAGGGCCACATGGACAGTGAATCCATGAAACTGGCACAGCTAATTTTTTCCTCCACTACCTGCACTGGGGAAATTGGCCTTAGGAGGTGTGTCCTAGCTGAACATCACTTCCAGTGGTTATTAGCGATTCAGAAATCCCTGCAAAGCTCACTGCAGTTAGTTACAAATTAAAATTCTGTGAGGAGTGGCTGAGGGAACTGGGGTTGTTGAGCCTGGAGAAAAGGATGCTCAGGGGAGACCTATTGCTCTCTACAACTACCTGAAAGGAGGTTGTAAAGAGGTGGGGGTCGGTCTCTTCTCCCAGGTAACAAGTGATAGGATGAGAGGAAATGGCCTCAAGTTGCACCAGGGGAGGTTTAGACTGGATATTAGGAAATTTTACTTCACTGACAGGGTTGTCCAGCATTGGAGCAGGCTGCCCAGGGAAGTGGTTGAGTCTCCATCCCTGGAAGTATTTAAAAGACATTTGGATGAGGTGCTTAGGGACATGGTGTAGTGGTGGACTTGGTAGTGTTAGGTTTACAGTTGGACTCGATGATCTTAAAGGTCTTTTCCAACCTACACGATTCTGTGACTCTGTGATTCTGTGAAAAGTAGTCGGTTTCTCATGGATTTAAGGGCAAAAGCTGCTCTTGAATTCCTTCCTTCCTAATCCAAATCCAGCTAGTTCTAAATCGAACAAAATCTAGGCAGACCTGAACAGGTGTCTCTCATTTCAATGGAGGATTTTTAAAAATATATATATTCTATGAAATTCTGGAAAACTTAAAATTAAATGTTTTGTTTCAATGTCTATCATTCCTTGTTTCTCAGAGAACAGTTTCATTTGCCCCGCAGATGCCTGTTTCAGATAATATACGTATTCATGTGAATAGTATGTGAAAAATCCTGTGAGATTAATAAAAGTTTCCACTGGTATGAATTAATAATTTGCAGAAATTAGAATTACATTTATTGACATGGATTGTTGTCTCATGCCACTCGGTGGGTTGCGAGATGGGTGAAACTTTTTGATTCCCCGACGGTTTGTGTACCGACAAAGGCTGATCTCTGCTTGGCAGGCCCGCGTGGTCGGTAGAGTCACGACAATGACTCAGAGGAATAGTCTGACTAGCAATTTTATTAACTGGCAAATTCAACAAACAGACAGACGTAACGAACTGGCAAGCTCAACGAACGAACAGAGGCGATTTGGTAATGGAGCTATTTTCCGGGCAACCCGTCACAATTTATCCCAAACTTACATATAGTGGAAGAGTAGAGAAAGAGAGAAGCGAGAAAAGGAAAGAAGAAGAGAGGAGGAAAGAGAAAGAGAAAGTATCGCCACCCTTGGATCCCACGATGATGATGACAGATGTGGCAATCCTCCAGTGGTGGGTGCGCGCACAGTTCCCTGGGGGGCGTGTCTTTTATAAGCTAATCCCCTCCTTGAGGACTGACACGGTTCTTGTTCTAGAAAGTTCTCAATCTTCTGCGCAGGTGCTGGGGGAGGGGGGTGGTTGCAAGGGGTCTCTCAGGTGGTCACAAGCCCCTTCCTCAGATCAACCCTGTGTGACCTCTGGCCATACATGGTAAGGTCCATTGGAACCAGAACCATGCATCCTCCGACGCGCTCTCCACGTCCCGCTCTTGCTCTCCCCCACCCCGTGCTCGCCAACCGGCCGTCGCAAATAGCGCATCGCCTCACCACAATGTTTGAGACATTAACTCTTTCAGTCTCTCACAATTGTGAATCCAGAGAGCTATTTGGAAGAGAACTTTCCCCTTGCATTTAGTAGCTCAACAAGTTGAGCATATTTTTTTATTGATACCACATGAGCTATATTTGAAAGAAAATCCAATGGAAATTCTATATGCTGTGTTGTGGTCTAAGGCTGAAGGCTGTGATATTCAGCCTTTAGCCTTTGCCCTGCGTATAGCTCAGCAGGAAGAATAATACAGATGCCAAGCCTACTCCCACTGTTCCTCTGCCTCTCCAGTCCCAGAGGAATAAGCTGAAAAATGAATGAATTGATCTGGCAGTGACAGCATATGGCAGCTGTCATAGGACCATAGCTTGCAGCCTGTTGCATGATGGACACAAGTAAGGAGCTGGTTGCTACCACCACAGCTCTTTATCCAGCTATCTACACTGGAAGAGTCCTCAAGAAAATTTCTGCTGGACTGGCCAGTGAGAAAAGGTGGATATCAGTAAACCAAACATTTTGTTGACAAGCTGTATGGCCACACACAAGTAATTTAGTATTTTTATTTATGTCTGCCTTATCTACTGTGTCTATTTAGACTGGAAATGGTTTTGGTGTAGGACCTGGCACTCTTTCTTTCTACAATGTAATATCTTGTAAACAATAATAAATATTTTTTAAAGATGCTTGCATTCTAAATAATGATAATAATAAAAAAGACAGCTCAAAGTATTTTGATGGAGATAATTGGACACATACATCTGAGCGCAAAAATGGGAGCTTAAAAGAATTTGTCTTCTAATTGAAGTATTACCAGCTTACTGGAAGTTGTGTTTTTGGCAGCATGACCTACCTTTCTTTGAATTGCAGTACTGTAATACATACAGTTTGCTGCTTTTTTCTCTGAAACATCTAGATCCAGGCAGAAGGAGCTGCTTCATTAATTCTGAATGGCTTTGTTTCATAAGTTACTAGAATCTTCTCATATTAGTGTGGGGTTCTGGTGTGCATACTTCAGAGGGAAGCCAGGTTTGATGAGGAAATATCTTGTAAAATATTGGAGACTTTCACAATATCGGCCAACGTTCTAGAGCAGATATATTAGCAAGATAGCCACTGTATTTTAATTTCTGTCTTAACATTTTTATCACAGCTGTTCAAAATGTTGATGAAACGGGGTCATAAGTAGCTGTAGCAGCTACCCGCTATTGCCTTGACATCAAATCTTTCTGCAGTTAGATAATAATAAAAGCCAAACAGTCAAGAGGAAGACATCAAATAACTAAAAATTCTGAAAGCCAGTACTGGTTACTCCAAGTATGCATGTATAATAACTAGGATATTTTATAAGTATTGATAATAATTCTGCACTTTGAAGGACTGTTTGAAAAATATATATCTTGAAAAACATTAGCTTGTGACTTCTAAATTCCACTAGCAGGTTTATTTTGCTCAAAATCTATGGAAAGGAAACAATATAATACACCAAAATTTTAAACTTTTGTTGTTGTTGTTGATAAATAGACACGTAGATTAATAGTAGCTATGAGAAATGGTGTATCAGGGATCTTGTGGAAGATATTGTGTTGAGGAGCTAGTGACCTTGAACAGGCCATGTCTGCTCTACTGGGCCTCGTGCTCAGGGCTTAAGCAGCCTGCGTGTTAGCATGAGCAGCTGCTGTAGCGGAACCTGCTGGAGCGCCCAGTGCCTGCCAGTGCTGCACTGGTGGGTGTTATGACAGAGATAACATGCCATCCTGTCAGGAGAAGATACATGGTTCTCTTTGTTACACAGGATAAAAGGCACCACAGCATGGGAAGGAGATTGAATCTCTCCATGGGCAGGATCTGAGCAGCATGCCATGGGAAGATCCATCCGGGCTCTGTCTGATGTTACATGAATGCAGGGTGCTCAGCATCTGAAGGGAAGTAAGATTTACTCACTAGCTATATTCCTGATTTTATTCTGCCTTTCTAAAACAGCTATGTTATTATACTATTTGTTTCTCTGCCTTTCTTATTGAGATTCAGAAAGAACCCTGCAACACTCCCCCCACCCCCACCACTGAACACATGGCAAGTCCCAAGTCAGCATCACTGAGCAGTCTTGATATTTTGACTGCAACCCTTGCCATCAGAGGCTAGTTAGTCCTTCACATTAAAAATGTTAAATAGAAAGAAAGAAGTCAAATATACATTTGGCAACAGAAGGATAAAAATAATCTGTACAGTTTATTTTAATTTATTGTTTTTAAAAAATGAAATCTGTTATCAAATCCAACAAAAGACTGCTTCATTCATGGCTGTCCAAAATAGTCGTTTATGTTTTGTTTTGTTTTGTTTGCAGAGTTTTACACGAATGAATTTTTTTTAGGTTAAGGATTTTTTTTAAAGAAACAAAGGAAACATTCCTTTCTGTTTTTTTTTAAATAAAAGAAGGAAACATTTCATTCAGATTTAATTGCTCAGAAGTTACTAGAGTTGCAATTGCTTAAAGTATCTTCTTTTTATATCATTATCATATGTAACCATAATTTTCTGCTGCTGTTGTACTCTTACTCTTCATTAGCACTGCTACAAGGTCTTAATTTATATGAGTCCAAGTATTCTGTTGCTATGTCGATGTTGCTGAATAAAAGACATCCCTGACTCCAACCCCGAGTGGCACAGACATTTTAATGTCCACCTGTCTCCTAGAATAGACCAGCTACCTCCTCAATAGATATCTTTAGCTGTGGATCCCCAGTGGATCTTATACAGCAACCTTGTAGCATTGACACATAATTATCACAGGGTTTTGTGGCTTTCCGTTCTTTTCATTTTATTTTTCATTTCAAGTTGTCTGAAATAATTTAAGGACTATGTTTAGCCCATCAGACTGGTGCTTTATAGCATGAACTTGAAAGTATGTATTGTGAGTTTTAGGGTATGGCATAAGAGTGTGCAGAGGGATTGTGCTGGGAAAGAGCCGGAAGACTCTATAACATGAAGGGATCCAAAAATAATGCATTCCTTTCATATTGACCTTTTGGAGCAAGACTATCCAACGTACAGTATGCTCTAAACTGCCCAGATCTTGTCTTACAGGAGACTAATTCACAGCTGACCCAGAAAGAAAACTAAAAAGGTAGATAGCTGGCGGCCAGTGTTCAAATTCATTTCCTGGCTTTCTATAGTTTCATAGTGTAGATGTGCCTTTTAGGACTTCAGATTTATGGGATCGTGGTTTCAGATTAGACCTGTGTGTTTTTGTATAACAATCATCAGAAGTCATAACTGGATATCAGGTTCTTAAATCAGATATAACAAGTCCCTTTTTTAATATATGATACATTTCTGGATCTTCTGAAACAGCCACTCCAGAAAATGTGAGGTCCTGTGTATGCTTACTCTTATTTAGTTGTATAGAGGACTAGTCAAGGTCATCATTATGGAAAGAGGTAATAAAATTTACCTTACCAGAAAGGTTTTCCAAAGGGAGTGTTTCTTTATTTTAATAAAAGCATTCTTTATGTTTATTGCAAAATATTTCACCTGTTCCAGTCATAGATAATTGATAACTTACAATAATTTTACACTGTTGGTACTTATTATAATAACACTATTTATTTAAATCATCTTGTACAGTTCTAAATTACAGGATTTTTACTGGCTTTCTTGTCATCTTTAATTATCTCTATATATATATTAACATGTAAGCCCTTTGATTTTTTCCCAGTGCCCCAAAATACGTGTATTACAAGTCTTTAAACCAGCACCAGGCAAGATTAGCCAAAAAGCACACAGAAAGAATGTGCCTTCATTCTGCAGTTTGAAAGTACAAGACACCTTTGATACTTGAATCAGAAAAAAAAAAAAGAATGTGTTTGATGGAAACCAAGAAGCAAGGCGTGTGTAATTATCTTGGATAGCATTTGAGGATAAATTTTGTAAAACATCATATTTCCTATTAAAGATGTATGTCTGTGCTCTAGTCCAACTTTCACACAGTGGGTGGTTCAGTAGCTCTTTAAAGTAAATGATTTATAGGTGTGTACCAAATAAAAACTTCTCCAAGAAATTCAGTTTGTCTCTAAAAGTCTAGATATAAATCTCTTAGTTATGATTGATAAAAATCCTAAAAGTCTGTGTGATTTGACCATTATGTATTAGTAATACAGTAAAATATATCTTATGTTCAGTATTTGCTTTGACTGGGACCATGAAGAGAATTGATTACATAGAAAGTAATAGGCATAAGCACTGTCAATTATATGGGGATCTAGACTGCCTAAAAAACCTTTGTTGTTTATAAAACAACAATTTTGGGTTTTAAACCGATTGTAGCTTTTAATAATTGTTGTTAACAACAATATTTTAACAATTTTTTTTTTTTGTTTGAAAACCAACAATTTTCATCATGCATTTAGAATATAAGTTTTTTATCCCTACCCTGTGAGTTAAGGATAGATGTCTGGGACAGACCTTGCCTTTATGTATTGGGGTCGCTATGTGTACTAATACTTCATACTAAATGAGTCTTTGATCAAAATTATTTACAGAACTATTGTCTATTAGTTAAAAGAAAAACAGATTTCTGGAAATACATTCCTTGATTCCACATTCTGAAAGGTAAAAACAAATTAAAACTAGATGTCTCTGCTTATTATTTTTAAATGAAAAAATATTTTCATCCAGAATATGCTTCAGAGAATGAACTAAATATAATGATCAAAAAGACTGAAATGCATATGAAACCATTTTAATGACTGAAACTTTGACTGACATGAACAAAAAAAATCAGTTTACAAAGACACAGAAGATTTGCACTGTGAAAGACATTTTTTCTTGTAAAGAGAACACTGATGATACTTAGCTCAGCCTAGAACCCCTTATTAACATTATTCAAATCATCAAGAGAAATTGCAGAGCACATTGTTGTTTGCATAAACTTTCCTTTCAGAAGATGTTGGATACTATGTATTGGTAAAGCCTCTGTCTAGATAGTGTATATTTCTGTCGAAGACTGGATTGTAGGAAGGATTCTACTCTTCATGTCATGAAAGTGATCATTTTGTTGGAGAGAAATATGTATCTTTGCATCATGTCTACATTAATTAATTTGCTGTTCCTTGAAATTAAGCCCCACTTTCAAAATGGGCAACTGTCTCATTTTTTAGCGAGAAAAAGAAAAGGCAGGGACACATTCATAGCTACAATGTGGATTATTGTATGTCAACCTCATGTATCCTAGCAAACCTCAGTATTAGTCCAGGAAAGACCTTTTTCAAAACTTGCTTTGCCGTCAAATAAGGATTCAGTTTTCCATAATTGTACTGGTAAAATACTCTGGAGAAACCAGGATTACTGCAGGATTATGCTATGAATGTGTTCTATTTTAATGTCAAGTCCAGCTCTTCAGTTACCATAAACATCTCCCACTAGTCAGAGGAGTTCAGCTTTCCATATTAACTCAAGACTTAGCACACTTCCCCCCCCCCCCCATTCAGATAAAAAGACTTATCTTATAAATTGTTACTAACTTATAATAATGCTAGGCAATGCTGATACTGATCAATCAAGGAAAACCAAATTATGTTACACACCAGCTGAGGATTGCTGCAACTCACCAATCAGGCCATCTGATAGAAGGAATAATTTTGCTCCACTAGCTAGATAGTTGTTAAAGGAAGAGGACATGAGAATCCCTAGAGTGAAGGCAAATAGCCCTTTTGACTTACCGTAACCCTTCAAAGGACAAATAAGAGTCACAGACTATGTCACCAGTCACCTAAGCTGCAACCTCGTTATCAAGAGCTGCAGGGTATGCTAACTTTATGTCTACAGTGAATACGCAAAGCCAACGCAAAGGGAACCTTCATAAGATGTTAAACAATGCTGTGGGGGACTCTAGGTTGTTTTGGAGCTTTTGGGGCTCTGGTGCTTTTGCTTGTTGTTATGCTGTTCATTGACGGTATTAGGGCAAGACCTTTTACTCTGCAGGTTTTTTTCCTATGATTGCCTACCCCAGCAGTCTTTATAAACTCCTGAAAGTTATTCAGAAATAATTTCTTCCATTCAGCCAAGGTCTTTTGTTATTTCTGCCACATCACATTTCCTCCTGCTTATCATAGTCCTGAAATTGTCTGGATTTATTTCTGTGTTAGGTCAAATGCAAGGAGCACATTTTTCATCTTCTCATATCTTCATTTGACAACTTAACTGGCGAGTTGGCTTTGGGGCCTCCAGTGCTAACAACGAGTGCCTCCCACCGATTTGCTGAAGCAACTTTGTAACTTACTTAACACGGGCAGCAAAAAAACTTTAAGGAATGTCTGCATACAGGGTGAAGTACAAATGATCCAGTCTAGACTTGCAGGACAGCATAGCTCAGAAGGTCTCCTGTAAGATGGAGTAGATTAAAACACATCAAGGATATGTGTGCCAAGTGTGCCATCAGGATAGTGATTTGTATATTTGAGTCTGCATCAAATACTTAAATACAGTTCTTAGCATTTAGTGGATATGCAGTACTGTACACCGGAATGGAGAGATCCTTTAAGGGAAGTTACAGTTTGTAAATGTCCCATTTATTTTTTTACTGTATAATTAGACTTTTACAGGTTTTTTTTATTATTATTAAAAAAAAAAACCCTGTTGGCTCCTTGTGTACTGCTTGAATAGAGGACAACTGTATTGGGTTTGCGTGGCAAGGTTTTGGAAGTGAAGGAGCTACAGGGGTGGCTTCTGTGAGAAGATGCCAGAAGCTTCCCCTATGTCTGATAGAGCCAATGCCAGCCAGCTCCAAAGATGGCCAATCAGCAAAGGTGGTTGCACCTCTGTGATAACGTATTTAAGAAGGGGAAAAAACTGCTGCACAACAGCAGCCGGCAGAAAAGAGTGAGAATATATGAGAGAAGCAACTATGCAGACAGAAAAGTCAGTGAAGAAGGAGGGGGAGGGGGTGCTCCAGGCACCGGAGCAGAGATTGCCCTGCAGCCTGTGGTGAAGACCATGGTGAAGCAGGCTGTCCCCTGCAGCCCATAGAGGTCCACAGTGGGGCAGATATCCACCTGCAGCCCATGGAGGACCCCATGCCGGAGCAGGATGCGCCCAAAGGAAGCCGTGACCCAGTGGAAAGCCTGCGCTGGAGCAGACTCCTGGCAGAACCTGTGAACCCATGGAGAGGAGCCCACGCTGGAGCCAGTTTTCTGGCATGACTTGTGACCCTGTCGGGGACTCACGCTGGAGCAGTCCTTTCCCAAAGGACTGCACCCTGTGGAAAGGACCCATGCTGGAGCAGTTTGTGAAGAACTGCAGTCTGTAGGAAGGACCCACGTTGGAGAAGTTCATGGAGGACTGTCTTCCGTGGGTGGGTCCCCACGCTGGAGCAGGGAAAGAGAGTGAGGAGGAGGGAGTGGCAGAGACAACGTGTGACGAACTGACCACAACCCCCATTCCCCATCCCCCTGTGTCACGCAGGGGGAGGAGACAGAGAAATCAGGAATGAAATTGAGCCCGGAAAGAAGGTAAGGGTGGGGGGGAAGGTGTTTTAAGATTTCATTTTTATTTCTCACTATCCTACTCTGATTTGATTGGTAATAAATTAAATTAATTTCCCCAAGTCGAGTCTGTTTTGCCTGTGACGGTGATTGGTGAGTGATCTCCCTGTCCTTATCTCAACCCATGAGCCTTTTGTTGTATTTTTTCTCCCCCTGTCCAGTTGAGGAGGGGGAGTGATAGAGCGGCTTGATGGGCACCTGGTGTCCAGCCAAGGTCAACCCACCACAACAGCCCTAGTACTAAGTCAAATCTGTGGCTAGAGAGCTTGCCAGTAGAAAAGGCAGATGTTGGAGGAAAAAAACAATGAAGTAAAATAGCCTAAGATTGAAGATGTGAATATCCCAATTGGTATGCAAATAAATTCTGTGTTAAAAAGCAAGGAAAAAAAAATGCACACAGTTGGAGACTGAATGCTTAATTCAACATACTAGTTTTAAACTGATGTAATATCTTTTATATGAGTGGTATCATGCTGACATGAAAGTGTAATAATGAAGGTTAAACCTCAAGCATGAAATTTGACTGTGACAAAAATGTCCTAGAAAATCCAGCATAAAGCTTGTAAAAAGTTCCATTTTCAAAAGTGCCCAAGACATTAAGGAGCCCAATCCTATTTGCTTTCAAAGAAGTTCAGATTGTTTGGAAAATGACACTTAGTCTCAAACTATTTGGACATTTTGAAAACTGTATGATCTATAATGCATTGTAATTAATGCATGGTGTACTCAGATTATTTTCTTCAACAGCTAAAGTATGTTTTTCTGTGGGCCGAGATCACCTGTGGAGTTGAATGTTACTTAATTTGAGGAAAATGTTAAAACAATCTCACTGCAAATTATGACCTGTCATATAAACCTGTTTGATTGGAAGTTGAATTAATGTCTATCTTCTATATTTACATTAAAACAAAAATCTACTTGTTAAATTATAATGGAGTAGATAACCAGTGATTTCTACGCATCTATTCATTATTTTTGAGTGTCAAGCAGCAATATTTATGCATTATCTTCCCACATACAGACATAAATGTCCATTTGTCTTTCTGTCTTTCCATCTCTTCAGTTGTCTGCATCACTCATTCTCACAGTTCTCAGAATCCATGCTAACTGAACAGGTCTGAGGGCAGGAAGTCCACAGGATAATCAGCTGAAATTTCAGGAATCATTCAGAAAGGAATGCAAGTCAATGCAAGTCAAAATTTACTAGAGCCTAATGCTGTTACCTTTACATACCAAGTTAAAGACAATTTAATCCTAGAATTTTCTGGAAAGATAAATCTGTTATTTTTACATCATAAATATAGTGTGTGCCATTGCTTCATATATGTAAATAAATAAATATATATTTCTACATTTTCTAAACATGGCTCATCTTTTTAATTATGGAACTAAAAACACTCCAAAATGTTCTGTGATTGTATTGCATCACTAATAGGAAGGTATAATAGTTTTGAAGCCTTTCTAGATGAGCATTCCCTTAGGTGGATTTCAATTTTGGTAACTACGACTGCCTACAATGAATGTTCATTTTGATATGGCATGTGTTTTCTCTGGCAAATATGTATCCAGTGTTGATGGGTACACTGACAAAATCTGTAGATTAAATGCATAGGTGAAGAGATAGATTAAATTATCAGACAGGATGATTAGAATCTGTTGTGTTGAACAAAATTCCAGATACTATAGTACAAATTATGTTTGACAACCTTTGAGGTTTGCTTTCCTTGTGTTTTGGCTATAGCAGCAAAACAATGATCCAGGACCTTTGTTTCTGAAAAAGTTCATCCTTTTCTACCAAGTATTTCACAAGTGCAGACAAAGGTAAGATTCCAGTCTTAGCTCATAGGTATCATCACTTACACCACTAGAAGAACTAACATGCATAGTGATAAAGATAAAAACTTGTGATCTTGTGTTTACATCATGACTATTAGTTACTTCAGAAATTTGAACTGAATTCTCTACCTGTTCCTCATAAGATCAGTTACTTTGGTACTGCTAGAGGAAATAGACATTCTGTAAAAAACAAGTGGAATATCTTCATTAATTTGATTTGGAACACTTAGTGTCATTGAAAGGTTTTGATTATCAAATTTCTATTTGTGCAAGGACTAAAAGACTGGAAATCTAAATTAAATAAGAGAAAGAGATAACTAAATATCCATTTTTATGAGAAATGTATAGCTGTATTCACAAGTGATGACTAATAAGACATAAATCAGAATAATTTATGCTATCTTGCATTTATGCAACTCAATTGTTAGGGAATCTGAGTAAAAACTAAGTTGTAAGCTGTTAGAAAAGACTTGAATGAATAGTCTACACTAGTTTGGTCCTACCCTAAATTAAAACTTCTCTTCCTCTCTGATGTGGAAATTGCATCAACTTTTGCACATAGGTAGAGATCTAAGACAATATGTGAGTATCTGAGTTTCTGACTTGCACTTCCTAAAGCCTCACTGCTAAGCTGGTCTCTAAAAAAAATGAAGACAATATAAACACCACAGAAGGGTTTGTAAAAGACACAGTAAGGTCAATAGAGAACAAATGCTCTCTGAATATCAGTAAACAAGACACATGTAGAAATCTTATGCTTGTTTTCACCGTCATGTTATCAGAAAAAATATTCAAGTTAGTTGACATCAAAGAAAGGAGGGAACTGTTGAACTGGAAAAGTTGCCAGTGGAGTTCTTGCAGATTGGTAGTTACCATTAAACTAAATTGTCAAGAAAGAGGGACATGATAAACTGACATAATTAACATTTGTTTTTAATTAGTATCACTGTTGCTATTAAGAAAAATGAAGGCCTGAAGAGACTTCAAGAAGAGATGAACTATCCCACTGTAATTACCACAACTCCCAGCAGGGTCCTTCTCATCTGATTAACACCATAGCAGGACAGCTGTCCTAGCATGCAGCCCTCTGCCAGAGTCATGGGGATAAAGCAAAGGTGCTGACTGATAAACACAAAGGTACTTTTAATGTTTAAAGTATCTGAAATTTGCAGCTATGCTTCATAATTTATATGCATCCTAATTGAAGAAGTAGTTTTGGAGTAAAGGACTAAAGGAGAGAAAGAAAGACTGCAAAAGTTAAATTTATACAATACAAATACAAAAGAATTTCCTGGAGAAGAATTTTATTCTACCTAAAAAAGCAGAAGAAATGTACTAAGTGATAGAATTACAATGTTTAATTAATTTTTTTTGCACTGCAGTGGTGTACTGGTTTCAACCGGGCTAGAGTGATTTTTCTTCGTAGTAGCCTCATGGTACTATGTTTTGGATTTGTGATGAAAACTGTTAATAACCCACTGATGTTTTAGCCATTGCTGAGCAGTGCTTACACAGCGTCAAGGCCTTTTCTGCTCCTCACATTGCCCCACCAGCGAGTAGGCTGTGGGTGGGTGCACAAGAAGCTGGGAGAGGACACGGTCAGGATATCTGACCCCAACTGACCAAAAGGCTAATACATAACATATGATGTCATGCTCAGTGATAAAAACTGTGGGAGAAATTTGCTGGGGTTGCCATTGCTCAGGGACTGGCTGAGCATCGGTCAGCTGGTGGGTTTTTGCATCACTTTTTTTTTTTTAATCCTATTAAACTGTCTTTATTTCAACTCACAAGTTTTCTCACTTTTGCCCTTTCAATTCTCTCCCCCATCCCATTGCGGAGGAGTGAGTGAGCAGCTGTGAGGTGCTTAGCTGCCTGCTGTAGTTAAACTGCAACAAGTGGCTTTCTGTTTCTGTATTTAAGTATGAGTTAAGTCTTCTTCCTTACTTGGTATTGGATGGACATTAGACAATAACAACTTTATTAGTCACTTGTGTAGAGAGCTTAGGACAACTCTATCTTGTCACTGAGTTAAGGAAGGTCAGGGGTTAATGGTTCACTCAGTGGTTAATGGGTGAGATTTCCAAAGCTACTCAATCACTTTCAAGGTTTCTTCAATAAAGGATAGCTCACTCTACTTTTATTTTGCTTTTACTTTACTTTTATCGTACTCTTACTTTACCCTACTCTACTCTAACCTACTTTTGAGAAAGAGTTTCCTTTACATCATCCCACTAGAGCCAAAGGAATTTCTTTTCTGTTGGCTTTGCATCTGATTTGACAAAGCAGAATGAAGCCGTTAGCTGTCCTGGATATTTCCTGCAACATATGCTCTGCTTGTCAATCATTAGGCTCCACAATGAGCTGTAGTCTTCAATGCAATGTCCTAGTATAACTGCAATGTACCTTCTATCTTGAGCGTTAATAAACTCATTGCATGACCTGCTGCCATTACAATTTTATTTACATAATTTCAAAAATATTTCTGATAACTTTGTTCTTTCAGAACTTTTCAACAGGCTACTGATTCCTCTACAAAGAATTAATTACCTAAAAATTCATAAAGAAGCAGCTGTATTTGTTATTTTGTCAATAAAATTTAATATACTTTAATTTAATTTTGAAATTGCAATTAACTTTTTATAATTGCCACATACTGTAACTTTCAGTCCAACATAATTTGATAGAACATTATTTCATTAGGACTTCAATTAAAATGTGCTGGTGTAACCTCAAGGAAGCTCTTTTGCAAATATCTATCTACTAAGACAGAGTTTGAAAGAGCTGAGGGGTCAAAAGTGTTTGATATATTTTCAGCATTGCAGTTTCAGTAGTTATATTGAGGTAACCATGTTCCTACTTGGGCTGGGCTGATGGATTTTTTTTAGAAAGGAAAAAGAGATACTTTGTTTGACAAAATTGGTTGTCTGGGATCTTTCCCTAAATAACTGAAAAAAGTCATGCCGTATAGCCTATTGAACTCTGTGTTGGATTGCTAAAGAAAGTAATCTGAGGATTGGCCTGTTGAGAGTACCTGGCAAATGGAAGTGGCAGGCTGAGGCACAGTACGTTCCTACTCAGAAAAGAGAGTAATCATGTATTCCATTTTCCTTCAATTTTTTTAAATTAATTTTTGCAGAATGCCTGTCTCCATGATATCTTAACAATGGTAAATCAAGCTGATTTCTTGCTGCAGCCCAGTCACAGTCTCTGCTCTGCATAGTCCTGAGCTATGTCTTGATAAGGAAACAAACACCCTCTGTGAAATTCATACAGGGAACTATGCAAATGTACGGATGGTTATCCTCTCTCTAAGTATATTTCTAGCCTGGCACTGAAGTGTCTTCCTAGTTCCAGAAATCTGTTCATGGGGCTATTTCCTCCCTGAAAATAGAAATAGTGTTGCAATGATGGAAATAGGTGCCAGACCTGAGGGGCAATTGAAAATGGGAGCTGTTTCTTTGGAGCATCCTGGTAAATTCTCACTTAAGAATTTAATTTATTCATTATAAAGAAAGAGAGAAATAAGGAGACAATCTTTGTTCTCTGAGAGGCAATGGGAAATCTTTATGGGGTCTAGAAAAGACAAATATTCTTATATTCCTATGGACACCAGAAAATAATACAGAAGTCAAATCACATGCAGCAGTATCTATCTATCAGATTCTAGTCTAAAATTCACTATCAGGAGTTAAGGACCCTGTCTCCCTGCACAGCTTATGGAGATAATTAGTGCATGTTTACACTGATGAGCTTGGTATGATCTCAGGTACCCTCCCCCAAAAGCGTAAGTTATGGGTTTGATCTTGGGGTTTTGGTCTTTTTTTTAGATATTGAAGAGCTTTTATTTCAAATGCAAGAGAAATTTTTCATGCTAAAATAATTACAAACTTCTAGAAACTGAATATATACTCTGAAAACAGAAAACATGCTTTCAGGATCAGAAATTAACTACTGAGTTTTTTTCACTTCACCAAAATACACCACCTACATTATAAATGTTCTTGCCACAGGTGTGCAGCAGATGAAAAACAAACTGATTGTAGAGTATGGCACTTCTGTTTCTCTAATTCATTCAGCCAGTGCTGCTCATCGTGCATATTTATTGGAAAATTATGCAGGTTTCTACTGACAGATTAGCTACAGAAGCATTTAGGGACAAAATGTACCTTCAATTACCCTTCTGCAATCTCCTGAAGTCATTGAGCCTGATTTAGCTTTATTGATGAAACAGTGAACAGAATCTGGTCCAGTCTCATTATATTTGGCATAAGTGAGGCAAAATTACTGAAGATTTACAGCTGAAGCTTGAAGCTCCATTCATGTTCAGCTTCTGTTTCAACAGTTTGTGTCAGAAATCTCTAAGTGACAGGTGAGTGAAAGCAGAGAGGCAAAATTCTCTCCTCGTTGGAGAAAATGGCAAAACCCACATTGATTAAAACTGGGCAGAGGTTACATCTCAACATTTAACTTTGTTTCTAAACTAACAATTTTACTTTCTTAAGAGAAGCAAGAACCAAGTTGTGTAAGCCAGTTATCCTATCGAAATGTTTCCAATATTGGCATTTATAGGTTAGAGCACAAACTGGGATGTTTGGACACCTAAAATTGTTTATCATATGAAAGGTCAGTCCATCTTAAATTATTGGTTAAATGCTTCATTTTATCTTTCAGAACAATTTCGTTAAGTCTTAGAAGTCCTTTTATTTCTGTATATTCTGCTTGGGACTGTACTAAGCAAGCTAAGATAACCAGATCAAAAATTAAAAAAAAAAAAAAAGTAAAAGGATTATGAAGAGTCTGAGACTCTTTTCTCTGCCCCTTAAGGGCTTTGTGGGAGGATGGGATAATGTGCCTATCTTTCTACATTTTCAAATCAGTGGTGATGGAATGAACTGTAGATTGATGATCATGTCTTTGAGCAGAACACTTTATATTTAATTCTTTCATCAGTTTGTACTAGCTAATTATGTGTGAGGAGTTTTATTCTTTGCTTTCAAAGACTTGTCAATGTGTGGGATGACAGTACTGAGGAATAGAAAAGTTCTTTTTAATTGCTCCCAGCACTGAACACTCCTTTGGGCATAGCTGGGATCCATGATAATTTGATTCTCATTGCCCCTGACTATGCACTCACAGGGAACTGAAAGATCCCAGTCAACCCTACAGGTTGGTTTGCACATTTGCACAAAACTTTCAAGATATTGGTTCTGTTTTAAAAACAGAAGTAATGATAAATTGCCAGCAATTTCAAAGCTTTCGTCACCTATGTTGTTGTACATGGTGATCAGTAGGCAGCCAAGTACTGAAGTACTTTCTGGTATATTTTCTACAGTGAATTTTTATGCAGAGCCTACAGTTCATGAGCACTTCATGTAAATAATACTTGGCCTAATTTGCTATGTTTGCAAATTATCCTTTCTGTGAGCCACCTTTGGGAATAGGCAGTAAAGGCAGAGAGTAACTGAATCACAGTACTAATGAAGTCCAATCCTGTCCTATTTTCTAGTTATACACTTTAATCCACGTCCCCCAGGTTTAGAAAAGAGTTACAAACCTTTTGATTAAGTCTAAATATTATTTTAGGATTACATGATGGATAATAATAATAATTTCTGTATGCAATTTAGAGTTATTTTGTACCGTTGTTGCATGTAGTTCACTTCATGTATGGTATGCTGTGAAAAAAATTGGTAACTCAGCCCATCATGAACTTCAAGGCATCAGATTAACAACAGAGTTCTTCCAATGTGTTATACATACCACAGATGTTTGCTTCAACATGATTAATTCAGGAGAAGGCTAATGCTGCAGTACTGTTAAACTGCATGGACAAGACTCCAGTTAATACAGTTATATTAAACATCAAAACTGTCAGAAGATATGCAAGTGTCCAACCATTCATCTGCAAAGACTTTCCTGTTATTTAAACATCTGTTCTCTGGCTAAAGGGTATTTAATTCTACTATGCAAAAGGAAAGAGATAAAGCAAGTGGGACAGGAAATACAGTAAATGCAGATTTCAGTTCTTTTGAACAAAAAAGGGATTGTACTTACCAGCAAGCTATAGGATAAAAAAAGGCCAAGGCCATATCACCACTATCTATGTTTCATCTTGTTTAGAGTCCTACTGGTAGCTTCAAAGGGAGTGGAGAAATGATGAGACAATTCCCCATGGGGAGAGCTTTTAGAAATTTGTTTATGAAGAACACAGAAAGTCTGAATTATCTAGTCAGCAGAAGAGATTGAGGAAGGGCTTTAGATGGATTACGGATACTGAAAAGGCCCTATTAATGGTCTTAAGGATGTACATCATGTATGGGAGAAGAGGAAGAAAGAATCTGATCATAAGGATATCTCATATAACCCCCTCTTCAGAATCTTCCTCCAAGTCAGCATTTCTGATAAAAGCTTTTCAACTGTAGATGGGAACTTCTGAATCTACTTATTCTAACTTGGAGCATCTTGGTGGTGGCATGCATCTGCAAACTGTTATTCTGTTACGCTGCAAACTGTTAGCTGTGTATCGAACAGACTGAGATGTTCTTACCTAAATCTATACCATTGCTTTCTTCCTGAACCTTACCAAAGCTAAAAGAAATTTTGATTGTTCCATACACAACAATTTGCTGAAAATGTCATGTTTAAAGTTCATTATACAGACTACTTTGTGTAAGAACAATATTTGCAGCAAGGCAATTTCAGGGAAGGAAAGAAACTAAAGGTGGTGGTGCAGAAATAAATTAACAAATAGTAAAAAACTTCTTTGAAAGAGAGATTTTTCCACTTGAATCTGAGGTTAAAAAGACTCTCTGACTCCCTCTTGTACGCTTGGTATAGGATAGGTTCTCACAGCAGTTCAGAGAGCTGAGAAGGAAAACAAATTGAAATGCTGTTTGCCCAAGAGCTAGTATTAAAGCTTATTTAAACTTGCTTTCTTTTGTTCCCCTGGGACTTTGCTTTTTGTTTCCAACACCTGAGTCTGTATTTGTGTCATTTTAATTACAAGGCAAATACTGGCATTGTAGTACATGCAACTCAATGGGCAAAACTGCAATCTGAAAATACATCTCTCTGGTATATTGACAGTAATGAGTCAGGGCACCGTGGGGGCCGGTGGCTCCCTGGGGCTGGGCTCCGGCAGTGCCGGGGGCTCCGCTGGGTGGGTCAGGGCAGGGCCTGGCAGCCAGGGCCCATCCCGCCCCCAGCCAGGAGCAGGGCAGCCGGGGGGGCACCGGGGCAGCCCCAGCCCCAGGCATCGGGCACCTCCCTGGGGACTGCACCGAGGACGGGTGCATCAGCGTGTAGGAGGCGCAGGCCCAGGCAGGCCGCAACATGGCAGCAGCCACTGCTCAGGCTGGGCCCTGTGGCAGAGCCTCGGCCAGGAGCAGCTGCTGAGACTGGGGGCTGGGGCCGCCCTGGCCCTGAGCCCCGGCAGCCGAACCCCCAGGGGCGGGGAGTGGGCTCTGCAAGCCATGCGGGTGTCCTTGTGGACTGGCATGTAGTGATGCTTCAAGTCACCTATGTAGACTCAATTATTGGAGAAATAATATAAATAGTTATTTTGAAAATGAAACGTTGCTTTAAAGAAAGCCAGCGATAACATCATCTTACCTTTTTTTTTTTTAATGAAAGTTACACCTGCCAGATAGAGACCTAATCCCCTGAGTTTTTCCACTGCATTCAGTGTGATTAAATTATGGATTGATTTGCTCCATAGTCGTCTTCTCAGTGTATTCTGCTCACATTAAATTCATAGTAAAAGTTCCACTTACAGTGCTTGTGTTCTGTTTTATTGATGCAGTAGTTGCTTCCGCAGATTTCTTTGGGAGCTGTGGAGGCTCCATCACTGCCGGTTTTTATCCTGTTAGATAAAAACCTGCTTGGAATTTTTTAGTTACCACAGCTCTTGTCTTGACAGGAGGGTGGAGTAAGTAACCTACCAAGGTCCCTGGTCTTCCACTTTCACAGGATGCAGCAGTTCTGAAGAGGAAGAAAGGGGACGCACAAGGTCCTGCACGCACCTGGCTCCCTAACACTTTATATCCATATAGTGTTACAAAAAGGTAGGGAAGCTGTAGGTTTGGTAAATTTCTTAGCTTGCATTTCTGTTTCTTTATTCCTACTTACATCCTATGTGTGGAAAAGTGAATTAGCCATATACTGAATGGGGAAAACTATCAGTTGAAATCAGTGAAGTATATACAGTTTACACCAGGTGGGGAATCTGCCTTAGTGTGTTTCAACATTTGACAGAAAAAGAAGCAGTTTGAACTGTAAATGTTTTTATATGCTGCTATGCTTACCTCCTCAGATATTTACATTTTGGGCAATTGAATTAATTGCCTGGAAAAGACCACTCTCAAAACACACACAGCAGGTGCTTCTTCAACTTAGTTTACATTAATTGCTTTCTTTGCTGCTTCAAGAGTCAGCAACACACAATATTTTACAATTAACCTGTCTTGTCACAATGGTTACTAAGTGAATCTTGTTTATCCAGGATGCCAGTGACTGGTGATGTAATTGGTTTTGGAGCTAAGGAAGAGGGCTGGAACAGATCTGAGTCTGTCTGATTCAGATCCCATGCTGAAAAACACATTGACTGGACAGGCAAGGCTAGAGGTTTGTAGATCAGTATTTTCTCCCAATTAAGAGAGTGAAAAAGACCTAGTTCAGTGAAAAAGATCAGACGGCTATTGATTCAACCACAGTCAGTCCATTTAGATGTAGCTATGAAGTCAGCGCAGATGCAATTAAACTAGCTATAGTTTTGTTTTTTTTTTTTTCCCTGATGTTGACGAGGTGCTGCAAATTTGAATCCTGCTATGCTCACTGGCTAAATGGTATGATTCAGCATGAGTCAGTATGCGGGTATCCACTGCTGGGCTTTACGTGCTCCTCCTGTTTCTATACCCCCTCCACCAAAGGAAAAAAAAAGGCAAAACAAACAAAAAAAGCAGCAACAAATGACAACTGAAGCCGTAGAAACAAAATAATTGTCTGAAGTGACTTTTTTATTTCTAAAAATGAAATGAGAGCTCTGTTATTATAGATCCTTGAGAGATCATCCAATACAGAGATCCATTTAAAGAAGGTATTTAACCATGTGCTTTCCTTATGTGTGTGTTTCTCCTTGCTGATCTCAGTGAGATATAGCCATGCATTTAAATGCAGATAAATCTGATTGCTTTGCTGAAGAAAGATATGCCCTTTAATGAAGGTCTTGGTATCAAATTAATATTTGTTATTTTTTATTTCTTAAAATAGTGCGTGACTGAGTGCCTGTTTAAGGGTATCCAAAGGTGTGTGTAATGAGGTTTATGGTTGTGTTCAACTGTGCACTTCAATTATGATTATTCAATGGTTTCCTATAGTGGGGGAGTCAGAATAGATTTGGTGACAAAGAAGTGTAAAAGAGACCAGTTCTGACAGTGAAAGATGAATAAGCCTTTTAAAAGCCTGATATCTGAGATGTGTAGGCTCTTTAGAAACCTGTGTGTGAATATACCTGGCTCAGCTTTATCTGATCAGAATAACAGATATTTTGAAAAAATATATTGTTAAGAAAAAAGCAAAAACAAACAAAAAACCCCCTTTTCTAAAATAATTTCAGTATAGCAATACTGGGGACTTAATGGCATAGAAAGAAGTCTCCTCTCCCAGATAAAAATTATTTGAAATGTGGACTTGAGATGTGGTTATCATTTATAAAGCTCATAATTTATAAGTTCATAAGGAGAAATATTCTCCTTCTACCAAATTTTCACGGTTAACCTAAAGGTTTTTGATGGGGGTGTGGGGAGTATAGAGGGGGGTAGGGTGTCAGTCGGTGGTCTAAAGCCCTAAAGGTCAGTGGCCTTATTTTTTTCCTAAAAAAACCCAAACCCAGTCACTTTCCATTCTTTGTGGTGTTGTTTCCAATTTTCCAATATACATAGAATTCCTAATGGAATTTGAAAGGCTGTAGGTGTTATCTACCTGGACTCTAGTAAAGCCTTTGACACTGTCTCCCACAGCATTCTCCTAGAGAAGCTGGCGGCTCATGGCTTAAGTGGGTGTACTCTTTGCTGGGTAAAAAACTGGCTGGATGGCCAAGCCCAGAGAGTTGTGGTGAACGGAGTTAAATCCAGTTGGCAGCCGGTCACAAGCAGTGTTCCCCAGGGCTCTGTGTTGGGGCCAGTTCTGTTTAATATCTTTATCAATGATCTGGACGAAGGGATCGAGTGCACCCTCAGTAAGTTTGCAGATGACACCAAGTTGGGCGGGAGTGTTGATCTGCTTGAGGGTAGGAAGGCTCTACAGAGGGACCTGGACAGGCTGGATCGATGGGCCAAGGCCAATTGTACGAGGTTCAACAAGGCTAAGTGCTGGGTCCTGCACCTGGATCACAGCAACCCCATGCAATGCTACAGGCTTGGGGAAGAATGACTGGAAAGCTGCCCGGTAGAAAAGGACCTGGGGGTGTTGGTTGACAGCCGGCAGAACATGAGCCAGCAGTGTGCCCAGGTGGCCAAGGAGGCCAACAGCACCCTGGCTTGTATCAGAAATAGTGTGGCCAGCAGGACTAGGGAAGTGATTGTGCCCCTGTACTAGGCACTGGTGAGGCCACACCTTGAATTCTGTGTTCAGTTTTGGGCCCCTCACTACAAGAGAGACATTGAGGTGCTGGAGCGTGTCCAGAGAAGGGCAACGAAGCTGGTGAAGGGTCTAGAGAACAAGTCTGATGAGGAGCAGCTAAGGGAACTGGGATTGTTTAGTCTGGAGAAAAGGAGGTTGAGGGAAGACCTTATGGCTCTCTACAACTACCTGAAAGGAGGTTGTAGCAAGGTGGGTGTCGGTCTCTTCTCCCAAGTAACTAGTGATAGGATGAGAGGAAATGGCCTCAAGTTGCGTCAGGAGAGGTTTAGATTGGATATTAGGAAAAATTTTTTTACTGAAAGGGTGGTCAAACATTGGAACAGGCTGCCCAGAGAGGTGGTGGAGTCACCATCCCTGGAGGAGTTAAAAAAACATGTAGATGTGGCACTTCAGGACATGGTTTAGTAGGCATGGAGGTGTTGGGTTGACAGTTGGACTAGATGATCTTAGAGGTCTTTTCCAACCGTAATGATTCTATTATTCTATGATTCTAAGTTAAAGAAATATCCCAGTAGTGAAGAAACCTCACTTTAACGTAAAGTTTACAAGCTAATTCTGATCTCCCTTCTGTAGTTTTTAAACTATTGTAAGGGGTTTTTTTAACACCAACAAAGCTGTAGATAACCGATCAGAGTATCTGCACAGTGTTAAACATTAAACAAAAAATGTTGTTATCTAAAAGCTATCAACAATGTCCCTAGCTCTTTTCCCTATTAATTTTGTGTTGAAAAGAATCTGTTCATGTAATGGACGTGATAGCAGACCAATCTCATGTGCTTTTGAAAATTCTACTTCAGATGTTTCATCAAAATTTCACCTTAGGTTTCATCATCATTCTGAAGTTTAAGTTCTCCCCTGCCAAAGGTTTAGAGATTATATTCAATGTACCACTAAACTAAAAGTTTTCATGAATACATGTCTTTCAAGGTCTTTGTTTGCACAACTTTTTGTATTTGAACCTTCCAGATTGTATCAGGTACAAGGGAATGGAGTGATCTGTCAGGAGGATGTCACAACTAATTAAAGGAACACTTCTATGGTTGAGAACCAAAGTCAGTTCTGGGAAGGTAATTATTTCAATAGATTGTCTGCTGATGATTGCTCATGGCTTGTTGATGCTGAAAATGTAAGACACAAACTGAGCCACCAAAGGAACAGTAGATTAATGAGATTTTTCAGATAGTTCTTACTGAATAGAGGAAAAGTGTGAGAAGAATTAAAGACAAAAAATATTGAAAATCTCTTGTTTGTAGAAGACAGTGTCCAAGGTGGCTCTATTCATATGACAAAAGAAAGAATAAACAAGTCTCTACTCTTTTAGTTCTCCCTTGCTTGTCTTGTAAGTAGATGTCCCAAAACTTGCAGGCAACAGATGTTTTTAAAGTTTTTGGGAACACACATGGATAGACACAACTGGAATATTAATTTAATAATGGGAGGCTGAAAAAGACAGGATAGCTGTCCGTTTTATGGATGATTGTGTTTCAAAATAGCATAAGGAAAGTAAGCAAAGAAGGAATTTCTCTCCCTTTATTATTCCATTGCTCCGAAAGTAAGCCTCTTACGGAGAAGAGAAGCTTCTTCTTTTTCTTTCCACAACACATAAAGAAACAATTAATGCATAGTTACAAGGCAGGAAGGAAGACAGGAAGGCAGAAGGAAGGAAAGAAATGCAAGTGGACCTCTGGTGCTCTGCTAGTACCAGGGGGAGACTGACAAACTGGAGAGTCAAAGAGTAGCACTAAGGTGGTCAGGGGGCTGGGAAATGATACATGAGGAGAGACTGAGAGATATGGCTTTTTTTAGCGTGGAGATGAGAAGGGTATGGGGAATCTAATTGCTGGTTTTAACTCCATAATGGTGAGTTATAGAAAAGACTCTTCTCAGACAGAGTCAAAGCCAATAGACAAAAGGCAGTAGTCATAAGTTGTGAACAGGGAAAATCCTTCTGCATATGCTGAAAAAGTGTTCATGATGAGAGTGGTAAACACTGAATCAAGCTGGTAAAAGAGAGTGTGAAAACTCTTGTCTGTGGAGGTTTTCAAAACTCACCTGGATAAAGCTCAGAGCAACCTGATCTAACGTTGAAGACTCCACTTTGAGCAAAGGATTAAATCAGATAATCTCCATAGATTCCTTTCAAGCAAAATTATATTGTGATTCTACCACTTTCTGTGTTCTTGAGCCTGTTGGAACTTAGTCAACCTTTCCATAGTAAATTATTGTTTATAGTTGTACTGGTTTTGGCTGGCATACAGTTAATTTTCTTCATAGCAGCTCGTATGATGCTGTTTTGGATTTCTGACCAAAACAGTGTTGATAACACAGGGATGTTTTAGTTATTGCTGAGCAGTGCTTACACAGAGTCAAGGCCTTTTCTGCTTCTCATGCTGTCCTGCCAGTGAGTAGGCTGGCACAAGAAGTCAGGAGTGGACACAGCTGAGACAGCTGACCCCAACTGACCAAAGGGATACTCCATACCATATGACGTCATGCTCAGCAATAAAAGCTGAGGGAAAGAAGTAGGAAGGGGAGACATTCAGAGTTATGACATCTGTCTTCCCAAGTGACCATTAGAAGTGATGAAGCCCTGTTTCCCTGGACATGGCTAAACATCTGCCTGCCAATGGGAAGTAGTGAATGAATTCCTTGTTTTGCTTCGCTTGCATGCACAGCATTTTCTTGCCCTATTAAACTGTCTTTATCTCAACCCATGAGTTTTCTCACTTTTACTCTTCCAATTCTTTCCCCCTTACCATTGGGGGGGAGTGAGCAAGCGGCTGGATGGGGCTCAGCTGCCTACTGGGTTTAACCCACGACAATAGTGATACATTTTTAGATTAAAAAAAAAAAGCTTTGAAACACATACCATCCTTTAGTTTCTTGTGTGTAGGAGATCCATGCATAACACTGACTTTTTATACAGCTGTCGTTCTGAAAAGACTAGAACCACTGATGAGTACCACTGTTTACCACGTGATAGCTTTCATAATGGAAAAATCATCTTCCTGTAACAATAAAGCACTTACTAACCACTACAGTTAATTAGAATAAAATGTAAGTATATTAATGTATTTCATTTCCAGAAGTACTGCCCTTTTAGGAAAGAGCTATTTCAATTATGAAATATATGGCCACCAGGAGTCCACAATATTATTACCGCTGTTTTGCCTATTTTTATTTTAATAAGCAGGTTGAGCAACTTTGATTCAAAACAGTTTAATTATTCTGAAGCACTTCTGGAAACAGAACAAATGGTAGTTTAAGTTCTTTGCAGGTTGATCTGGCACTGTTGGAAGCTATTGTAATTAGTAAATCTGCAAAAGCATTGTTAAAGTTATTTTCCTCAGCTTCGATATACCACAGTTTATTAGTGAGCCTATTATTTATACACTCCCTTGGGCCATTTAACATTTGCTTCAGTTAATGAGAATCTTCATCTTAATTAACAATACTGAAATACCCTTTTCTTCCCCTCCCCCACAAAATGAATCAAGCCCTCAGAAATATACCCCAGAATAATATAATTTTGGAGTTATTAAAAGCAAAGACTTTCCTTTGCATCATTTTGCATTATCATCAAAGCTTCTTGAAAGACACTTAGTGAAATTTCGTATATTGTGCATATCTTAATTAAAAACACGAGCTAATATTAAAAGACATTGAATGATTCAAAGCAAAGCCCATGTGAAGGTCTTGTATGAACGATAATGAATTTTTGAGATTTATCGAAATTCAGAATGCTATTGCACAATATTAAGGTCAAAGTTGCAGAAGAAACAGTTTCAGATCACCTCTGTGTAACTATCAAGAACTGTGCCCGTATTATGCATGATCATAACCCTTTAGTTCAGTTCAATTGAACCATGTCCTCTGAACAAGATTCTAGTGAAGTGAAAACAAGAGTTTAGCTTGCCAGCCAGAAGCACTTGGTAACCTTTTGCCCAAAATCAGATCAACCAGAAATCCATTAAACGTATAGAGACTCTTTTTTTGAGAGAGCGCAAAATTACTTCTGCTGTATTGTGGTACAGAAGAGACAAGCCTTAAAAAAATTATCAATTTCTCTGCTTTTTCTTATGGAAAAACAAGAAAAAGCTTTCTCCAATAAAATTTTCTCATTTTTACCTACTGAATGAATAATAGCAGCTTTTGTCCTCCAAACTATGAGCATGATAATGGTATAAGTATGTAGAGCAAAAATGCTGAACTTGGGATACTGATATTTAAGTCAGAATATCAGTTTTGAGTTATTTTGCAGTCATAAATAAATGCTGTCACTTCCCTCCTTGCCCTCCTCCCTTCCTTCTTATCTCCTCCCTTCCTGCCTCCAAATTCTGCAATCTTTGCTCAAATACAAGAGAAGAACCCATGATAATGACAATCCTTTTCTGTCTACCTTTGTTTAAACACTACAGTGAGAGAAAGCAAAAGGCAAAGTCTGCACAGTGACTTACACTGATATTTATTCTTATGTCCACTCCAATACAGGTATCCTCATACAGCACTTCAAAATATTTTCAGCTCAAAGAGAGACTGGTTTCTTACCTTTTGCACTAGTTTCAGATAAACTGTTCTGGTTAGCATAATGGTGCAAGAAGAATTCAGGCTTCTTAACATCTGCTGGTGGTGGCTCTCTTTCTGGGCTGTTTATCTGGAGAAAGGTCATGACAGCATGCTGGGGCACCTGAGAAATTCTGTGACCCCAGACAAGAAGCTGCAAGAATGCAATCTAGAGTCATGTCTTGTATTCTGTTGTACAGTGAATTTTGCCTTCTCTGCATTAATCTTTCTTATCGCCAATGTATTCATTGTAAGTCTAAAATGCTGGAAATATGGTACAGTTGGTGATAGCGAATTTTTTATGGTGGTATGCTATTAATTGGTGAATGTTTGACGTTGTGGGTCATTTTCTACCATCTAGTACTTCTATCTGGCACTATTTTCAATCATTTGAGTGTCTCTTGGGGCAGGAGGGGACAGTTTGTTTGCATGTCTCCTTGCCGTGTTTTTCCTTGGTAGCTAGACTGGAACAGAGAGCTGGTGTGTGGGATGGATCCCATGTTAGAGGAGTGGGACGGGAGGGTACATCTGAAGAGAAGAGATGGACAAGAGACATGAGTTTTCTCAAACTTCTGTTACTTTTACCCAGATGTCCTGTGGCACATGCCTGGTTCTGCAATGTGCATAGGGTCACACCTGGGGAGGTAAGCCTACACCAGTGGCTGGGTAACAGAGGCATGTCTAGAGGTGACTTACGAGGGAAAAGAGGCGCAAGGTAAAGGGTAAGTTCAGTGTCTCCTGTTTGGTGTGCCAGACTTAAGAGATCTGCTGTGTAAGTATGTCTGAGTTGTGACCTTTTGTCCAGTAAAGAAATTCCAAGTAAGTACATTTTGCCTGACAGCTGACATATCGCAGCATTATACCAAGCAATTTTACTACTGCATTTGTTCAGGATTTGGTGTGGGAGGTTTCTGTTTCTAACTTAGGGAATTACTGTATGTAGTAGAAAACCTGCATAGCTTTATTGTATAACCTAAAAGGCAAGTAATGATAAATGTAAGTATTTATATTTGCTTTTCATAAGATACATGTTTTTCAAAGGAAAACATAGACATGCAGGAGAGGGAAAACAAGAATCTGCTAAAGAATTCCTTCATGTAAATTATAGCCATAAATACTGTTACTCTGTAAACTGAATCAAATTGTTTAATTTGGCTATAATTTTGAAGATTAAGGAGTTTGCAAGCAGTGATGTGAAGACTTTAAAGTATATCACAAATCTTTCTGTGTACTTTTTAATAGCACATTATTAGCGAGTCTTATCAGAGAACGATGTCAAGGCTGTCTATTATTTATTTTATGCAATAATATTAACAAGGGTTTATACTGGATTTATCTGTGTGATATAACCTGATATCATGAAACAAAAGTTAATAGAATGCTTATGCTCAGAAACTGAGCCTCTGTCCGGTGTTCTGCAGATGCAATCTGTCCACAGACTCTTGTATATTCACAGGATATTCTTTGTTATTTCAAGTATAATCTGAAAAAAAGGAAAGACCATGAGAAAGCCCCATAAAATTATATAAATAATCATGAGTTGTGCAAGTTTTGATGTTTTGTCTTAGAATTATTTTGTAGTGATAAAAAATGAGTAATTCAATATAATGTAAACTAAAAAGAGTGATATATGATGATAATAACTATAACACAGTGTCGTGGTTTAGCCCCAGCCGGCAACTAAGCACCACGCAGCCGCTCGCTCACTCCCCCTCGGTGGGAAGGGGGAGAGAATCAGAAGAGCAAAAGTAAGACAACTTGAGGGTTGAGATAAAAACAGTTTAATAGGTAAAGCAAAAGCAAAAGTTACCTAAAGGTAACAAGAGCTACGTTAACCCTCTGCACCGGTCTATTTAAATGAGATTATCTTGGGCAAGTGGGGCAAAAGGGCCGAGTGAGCAGGCTGGCAGCGGAGGAGCGGGTCAGGTTTGGGACTACAGTTACTCCAGACTCGCGTTTCCAGCAGCGCAGCCGAGCTGAATGCGGTGGGGATTTATGGCAAGCGTGTGAGTAGAAGATGACAACAATTTTGAGTGATTAATAGGCTGATGTTGCTCATCTGCTTAGACCCGAGGGTCAAGAACTGTTGTTTACACCTGAGCTCTTATTTTAAGCATGCTGCTGCCACTTGTGGAGGGTGATGGAGGGTTTGGTGTGAGTTTTCCAGGATTATGTCTACTAGTCTCCATATATAAGGTTTTGTGATGTTATAAAACGCTCTTACGCTCTGAGAAAATAGAATTCTGATGGAGGCTGCAACCAAGCAGGTGGCTCTTTGTTCCTGGTGTTGTACCAGAAATCTTCTTGTGCACCTGGCAGAGCACAAGAAGCTGAAAAGTCCTTGACTAGTACAGCAACAACTAAAACATCTCTGTATTATCAACACTGTCTTCAGCACAAATCCAAAACATAGCCCCATACCAGCCACTATAAAGAAAATTAACTCTATCTCAGCTGAAACCAGGACAGTATTCCACCCCTTATTCCATACCATTTACATCATGCTCAGGTCTCACACTATCCAATACATTCTCATTACCCACCGTCACCCTTCCCATCCTCCGATACAACACACACATATCATTCCCCTAGTCCATGGACCACCCCTACAAAATATTTGTAAAATGTCCACAAATGTCCACAAAATGTCCACCGAGTTCATTCAGTCCATGACTTTGGGCTTCATCTCTTATGGTTGTTACTCAGGACAGGAGAGGTGGTGTATTGCTTGGAGTTATTGGGCACCAAAACCAGCTCAGGTCAGGTCACTGCTGCTCTTGCACTGCTTCTTGTAAGGCTTCTCCTCCATTGGTTCAGGTGGTTCCGGCTGTAGTAATTCCTATAACATGCAACTCAAATCATGGGTTACAACAATTTAAAGGTATATCTATTACAATGTCCACCCCTGGTCCTTTTGGACCAGGATATAGGGTTTAACATTGCAATGAACTCCTCCCCTTGCTCCTAGCCTGGCTAGCAACAAGGGGTTCCTGCTATAGTAATTCCCACAACACGCAACTCAAATCCCGGGATACAACAATTTAAAGGTATTTCCATTACAATCTCCACCCCTGGTCTCTTTGGACCAGACCATCAGGTTTAACATTGCAATGAAGTCCTCCCCTTGCCCCTGCTCCAGCTTGGACTTATCAACAGAATGTAGTACCTTCAGAAGTAAACTTGCTCCAACATGGCCTCATGCACAGCCACTGATGCTTCAAGGTGTACCTGCTGCAGCATGGACTTTATCCACAGCCACAGATGCTTCGAGGTGTACCTGCTGCAGCATGGACTTCATTCACAGCCACAGATGCTTCGAGGTGCACCTTATCCAGCGTGGACTTATCCTTGGACCACAATCCCTTCAGAGCTATACCTGCTGTGGCACAGACATAACCATGGCCACAGACGTTTCAAGATATACCTGCTCTGGCATGGGCTTATCCATGGGCACAGACGCTTTGGGGTGTCCTGCTCCCACGTGGATTCATCCACAGGTCACAGTCCCTTCGACTTGAGTTCACAGTGGAGTTCCAGCCTGTCCAGTACAGCAGCACAGAAACAGCAGCGATGCCCTGGCCATCTGCCAGCCCAGGCGCATCGCCATTGCTGTTATCAAAATGTTCCCAGGCACAGCAGAGTAAGATCATCAGCAGTACAGCAGCACGGCAAGCAGTGAAAGCAAAAAGCAGCCACTAACGAGCCCTAGACTCTAAGGTACAGTAAGGCAAGCAAGCCTATGGCAAGCAGAGAAGCCTGCTGATTAATAGCTAAACAGCAATAACAGCTATAAATTCTATCTGGCACATTCCAATCAAATCTGTCATTATCTCAAACCCTTCGAGCCCCACGTTGGGCGCCAAAAAGGACTGTCGTGGTTTAGCCCCAGCCGGCAACTAAGCACCACGCAGCCGCTCGCTCACTCCCCCTCGGTGGGATGGGGGAGAGAATCGGAAGAGCAAAAGTAAGAAAACTTGAGGGTTGAGATAAAAACAGTTTAATAGGTAAAGCAAAAGCCGCGCAAGCAAGCAAAGCAAGGCAAGGAATTAATTCACTACTTCCCATGGTCAGGCAGGTGTTCAGCCATCTCCAAGAAAGCAGGGCTCCATCACGCATAATGGTTACTTGGGAAGACAAACGCCATCACTCCAATGTCCCCCCTTCCTTCTTCTTCCCCAGCTTTATATACTGAGCATGACGTCATGTAGTATGGAATAGCCCTTTGGTCAGTCTGGATCAACTGTCCTGGCTGTGTCCCCTCCCAGCTTCTTCTGCACCTGGCAGAGCACAAGAAGCTGAAAAGTCCTTGACTAGTACAGCAACAACTAAAACATCTCTGTATTATCAATGCTGTCTTCAGCACAAATCCAAAACATCGCCCCATACCAGCCACTATAAAGAAAATTAACTCTATCTCAGCTGAAACCAGGACACACAGTAGGTACAATTTTGTGATAGGACTCATCAATAGTAAACTGCAATATTTTCTCACTTCTTTAAAGCTGCTTTGAGAGGAATGAAGCTTTTGGTGATAAAGCGTAAGAGATGGTGTGTAAGTTGGTACATCCATGAACATTTGTAGTGATAACTTTTAGAATGCAGATCCACAGAAGTCCACCTCTTCACTTTTGAAGACCAAAGCTTTTTAAATGCCTTTCCCCCCCTTTTGTGATGACTTTTGGGTACTCTGTGTCCACTTCCATAATAGACTGCTTATATTGACTTTTCATTTTTATTTTATGATGTCTTAACTGCATTACGTTTTGTCTTCCTTGAGGCATATGTGGAAAAGCTGAGGAGAGAAAGAGAAAAGGACTGATTAATTATCATAACTCTATTACTCATTCCCTGCCTTCTTAATAGTGGCGGCCTGTATCAAAACATCAAGGGACATCAGTTTGTAACACTGAATTTTTAGGTTTTTTGGTTTTTCTTTTTGTTTTGTTTTGGTTTTTTTCCTCATGCTAGTGTTCATTGACTTTGGCAGAGGTTTTGTCAGTTGCTCTTCTCCTTCTCCTCCCAAAATCCTGTGCCCATACTCCAAGTTGTCTGCCTGGAAGCCAGACAGTTGTGTTAGTAGTGGTGTGCCCAACTCTGAAAATTTGCATAGGCAAAGTGTCTCAGTGATGGAGCTATACAGCCCCCAGGCTATGGCTAATTTTTTTTCTAACCTGCTTGGAATCTGGGCAGAAGAGTTTAAGGCAACCTCCACCCCCCTCAGGTAGACATGATCCTATGGAAATGAGAGGGTTATTTGGTTAACTGTTACTTTGTCTAGACTTGTAATACCATATCCAGCTTGAAATCTAATGCTGATTTTTTTAACATAAAATATGCTTTTGGACCTCAGGATTATTCTTGTTGATTCCTATCAAAAAGTAATGCAATAGAGGATGTCATAACTGTAATACAAACCAGAGAAACTGATGATAGCTGTGCATGCCAAAAAAACCCTTACAGATACACAAAAAAAGCCAAATTCATAGTTCCTTATGCTGTTGATAGCTCATTTTTGAAAAAAAAAAACCTGTTTTTTTTTAAACTAAAATAGGTAAGCTTGTTGTTCTTGCTTGTGTGACAAGAAATTGTCACATCGAAGTAAGTACGCAAAGTATTGCACTTGGAGTTTTTTGGTACTTCAGTAATTTTGTTTCTTTCAAAATTATTGCATAAACACATGAATGGAAATATTTACAGGGCCAAAGTTTGTTTTAGGTTTTACAGTGTAACAGTGTTCAGTGTGTGGAAGGTATAGCTCTTTCCAGGATCATGGGTCTCTCAAAGAAACAGGTCTTTAAAGAAGAGTGGACAAGCTAGGGAATGGAGGTAATTCAGGATGCTAACTCATGAACAAGGTAAAACTCACCTGTTGATTGGCCCCACGAGGGAGAGATGTGGAGCAAAGCTGGAACGAAAGGACAGGTAGGCTGGACAAGTTGCAAAAAAAAAGTGAGCATATACAAATTGAAAGGCTAGGAATATGCAAGTTACAAACACAAATTCTCTTAACGTTCTTCTTCTCAGCTAGAAGGCAGCAAACCTCTTTAAAAGGTTAAATTCTGTATGCCTAACCTTGACAGGTCATGAAATGACACATTTGTTCAAAAGGTTGATCAGTCAAAAGGAAAAGAAAGATATTCTTTGCAGTTGAGTTCATTTGATTTCAGCTCCCAGAAGTGATTTTTTATTATCCCTTTCTCTGGTAATAGAAGAACTTCATAACACTGTATTTTTGTTCTCATGAAGATATTTATGTACTATGATCAAACTGAATCTTCTCTTTGATAAAATAAACAAATCAAGGTGCCGGAGTACTCCTTACCAATGATCTTTTTCTCCATCAGTTGTTTACAATACATGGCTCTTTTTTTCTGTAATCCTCTTTTTTTTTTTCCTCAACTTAATTTTAGAAAACTATAAATGGTGAAACTGTTCAGACTGTCTAAATGCTGTTTCACCAGTGAGATTAGCAGAGATAAAATCCCATCTCTTTGCATTCTTCTTCTACTCCTTGCTATTTCTTTATATATGTAACCATATATTTTTTGCATTTCCTGTCACTGAGGGACAGGAAAGTGTAGAGTTCTTCATCCATTAAGATCTCACATACTTCAAAGGACAATTTCTTTGTCCTTCGGGACAGTTCCCTTGCCTTTTTCCAGTAAATAACGTAGACTTTGCTTAGTACATGCTACAAATCTTACTCAAGGTGGAGGTCTTTGCATTTAGCTGTGCTGAAAAGAAATAACAAGCAAGCATGTAGGTGGAGACAGTAGCCTTAAATATCTTGTGAGGTATACAAGATTTCTGCCTACCATAACTTTCAAAGTGTATTCAAACTACATAACATTCAAAAAATTTTGTGATTAATTAATAAGGTTTTTATCAGTGATCCTACTCTCAGACATTTTCTTTAAAAATATCAGTGCTATTAAGAAAAATAGTATTCCATATTTTTAGAAGTAGCAAGATATTTGTTTCTCTTTCACTGCACCATTTGGCTTGTGTCATTAAAGGCCATGTTTTTATGCATGGAAACTGGTGTTATACACATGCAGACTCCCAGGCATTTTTGCATTCTCTGTATCACTTCTAAAACTGTATATGGAATGCTTTCTATTGGAAAAAGTTTGCTGTACTCTAGACCTGAAGATTTGGACCTAATTTATGCTCAGAGAAGCTTCTCTTAATAACAGGTTGCAGCAAGGCACTAGAATAAGCACTTGTTGCTCCCGGCTGTCTAGCTAACATAAAAGAAGCAGGTAGCCAGCACCATCTTGCTGAAGCCTCTTTAGTTTACCCCGTGGTCTGACTCTTCCAGGACCTCTGGAAATATACACTGTGCATATACAGAAGTTAATTCAGAAACTAGGTCATAAAACAACTCCACAAGTAACAGTGTGGTCTACCTCACGTTATATAATCCTTATATGCTATTTGTCTATATTTACAATAATTGGCAGCCCAGGAAAGTAGTTTGAGTGTTTTAGTTCTCCAGAAGTGAAATCAGTAGATTAATGACAGTTTCACCCACAGCTTACCATCCAACTGTTACCCTGTAATCATACCTTGTAATCCTTGTAGTTATCTACATGATATTAGGATGAAAAAATGGGCATATAAGCTCTTGCTCAGGTGGCAGGGCAAAGATGAAACTGCCTCATAATTTGAGTTACTAGATGAACCTTCCTGTGTATATTCCCATCTATGGCCCTTAAATTGACTCTAATTGTTATTTATGATTCTATACTCTTGGGGATTTTGAAATTTATTTTTTTCTGGTTTTGCATATAGTTTTGATCTGTATTTTTATCTTCCACAATTATAATTTTTTTTAATAGGAGATCTATAATCTTGTGTCATACTTAACACAAAGGTTTATTTATTTACATGTTATATATAATTATTCTATTTAATGTTATTTCCTGTAGTGAATATTCTTTTTATAAGCCACCTGCTTCAAATTAGGGTATAGCAATGGTTTATTTATACTGCATCTGATTAAAGTCATTCCGCCTAAGGAACTTCCACTCATACAGTTACTAAAAAAGGACATCTAAATACTCAGAAGGCAAAATGATAGGGATTTACTCCCATTAAAATAAAAGGAGGGTTCTCATGGGTAGAAGAGAGGGAGAATTGCCTGTCTTTAAACCTTAAGATAAAACAATCTACTGCCTTCACAAGTACACAGTCCTTTGATTTATCTCAGGTTGTTTTAATGTTATCTATTTGTGGAAGAACTAGGGTTAAAATTATATTATCCTAGATTTTAAGGGCAGCATATTCTCTCTATTTTTAGAAGTATTTATGACAACAAATCCACATTATCCTAAATTTAATTTATCAAGCTTCTTTAGAATTCCATCAGGCAGAAAAGACTTAAACATTGAAAATTTTTCTTAGATATAGAATAAATGGGGCTTTTCTGCCCTTTAGTTCTAGACCTATGGATTGATAATGATTGTACATTGTTGTTTTCAAGTAGCATTGATTTATCTTAACAGATTGCAAACATATAGTGAAGAATGAGCAGGCTAATGTGAAATGGTGAAATCCCAAGATGGAATAATTTTAAAAGAGGTCTTCATATATTATACAGAACTTCTTTCAAACTGAGAAAGACATAGTAGGAAGTTCTGAAATGGGTTCAGAACAAATTCCTTCACCTGTATCCCAGTCTTCACTCATTCTTGAAATTATTATAATCTAAAATGTAAATTTTTGAAAACTCAGACCATTAAAAAAAATATGCTGGGTTTTGATTTTTTTTTTTTCTTTGGGCCTGGACTCCAGAATAATTGAGTTTTGTAGGAGAGGCCACTGGTAAATATAGGGAATTTCATAACCATCTTTAATTTTACAATTTTGCAAATCAAAATAGGCTGCCTAGGAAAGCCTAAATCACTCAGATGAGAATCCATTTTTTAAAATGTATATTTCAACTAAATATGAATACCAAATCTTTTATATAATAATGTGAAAGAATTAAATTCTAACATTATAAGTCTGGCCCTGAAATTGCTGAGAAAAAACCACCAATTTCTTTAACTTCTAATGAGAGTAGAGGAGTTTTGCTATTTCTTGGAGACGTTCATCACCTTGCAAGATCAACAATGTATAAATAAAGCATAATCAAAGCCTTATATGGCTTTTGAAACATATAAGGCTAGAAACACTAGATATCCAGATCTTATGAAATGTGAAATGTGATGTGAACTTTTGGAGCTTTGATACAACATAAAAGATAAGATTTAAGATCTGAGCTCATTTTAAAAGAGCAAATTAATTGTTCTTATTCATGACAATCTCTAAGAAGCATTTCTCAAATGGTTTGTCACTTTCCTTGGGGAGTTTTTACATCTGATCTCATCTCTACTAAAGAGATTCTAAATTTAATAATAATGCTAAACTCAATGAAGTATAGTTATTCTTAAATAATTTAAGCTTTCTGCAATTATACAAATTCAATAAGTCTAATATATAATACCATTGGATAAGGCAAGAGAATAGAATTATAGATGATATGTTTTTTTAGTTTAGAAAATTAGCAAGGACTATTTCCTATTCATATGGTGTAACTTTTCATTTAGAACCTGCTAAAATTCTATTCTTCTGAGAGACTAAGCATTAATAAAGTTATATTGTATGACTAAAGCTAATTAATCATTTTAGTTTCTATATTTATAATCTGAAATAAGGACTTTTTAAAAAAATATTTCTACAGTAAGTAGCTTACTGAACTTTATTATGAAAAGATGGAAAATAATATTTTTCCCAGTTCAATTTTATTTATTCCTTTATTTTCAGTATGATTTATTGAACCAAATGTTTTATATAACACAATTCCCTTTGATTTTTAATATGCTGCAATAGAAAGCAGACCAAAATAATTAAGATTCATTCCTGTACTATAAGAATATAAAGAGACGGTAGCCTGACATTCAAATAATGTGCATTGCATGGACACAGAAAACATTAAAAAATATTTCTAATTTCTACAGCTATTACTATTTTCTTTCTCAGATATATTATAATAAAATTTTCTTCACATATTTTGAATTTTATATGTCTACCTCATATTGATAGCAACAATGACCGCACTTCTGAAAAATTAAGAAGAAATTATGATAGTGAGAAGGAAATTAATACCATGTTTTTAAGATAGAGAATGCAAGCAATTTAAGTGTTCTTATATGTCCTCTGTTGGCTACTGCCTCTTATTTGACTATACAGAGTATTAGTCTCCTAACTTTGTGCCTCTTGATCCCATATTAGCTAGAGTCTCAAAGAAAGTATTTCAACATCCTCTTTGTCTTCTTTTTTATATATTCATGCATTTCTGTGCCTTTTTCTGTCATGGCCATCATTGTACTATCTGAGGCCCTTATTAAAAAGTGATTTAAGTAAGATTACAAAGGAAGCAATCTATAGCAGAACTACCAATTGAATCCCAATGTCCTGAAGACTCACGGAGAATTATATCCAATTACAAATCCATCTTTCCTTCAGAATATTTTTATATATAGTTTTATTTAATATCTGATACAAATCATTTACACTGTTTTTCTCACTGATGTTGATGGGTCAATGAGAGGAGAAAGTTTGGGCCTTTCAGAAGAGTTGCTTTATTGATATTATAACCTATGACAAAACCAACTGTTCTGACGTCTATATGAAACCATTTTTTAGCAGAAGGAAGGTTTGTTATCAGTCAGGTTTTCTGCTTAAAATCTAATGGCAGTATATTTCCTGGTGTACTTGTATATTTTCATTTTGTACAGACCCCTCATTCTGTATCAAAGTTAAAAAAGTGCAAAAGATAAACCTTTCAAGAGACATGCAGTTATAGTAGTCCAGAAATTAAGTGTACAGGAATTTCATTATACAAGAAATGGAAGAAAAAATGGTCTCAGTTAAATCATAACTCTCCCAATGAAATGTAACAGAAGAAACAAGCCAAAGGTAGAATTGCTTCAATGTCTAGTTTCTCAAATGAAAGCACTGTTTCAATTCTATTTATCATAAAGAAGAGAAAATTGAGTTGCTAGAATTGGTTGGAAATGGAAAACTGCATCAAGAAGAAGACGAGAAGAAGAAGAAGAAGAAGAAGGAAAAAAAGCCAAATTATCTTAGAATTAGAAATTACAGACTGTCTAAACAGTGAGTGCATTTTCTAATCTAGTAATGAGCTTCTGTAGGGTGACATTTATTGCCTTATGCAACACCATATGTTGCATGTAAAAGGGAGTTACTTTCCATCATCTCTCACACTGAAAGTGAAGAAAAGCTCTGTCGATTCAACAGATCTCAGAGCTGTGACAAACCTCCCTGTCTATGTGGGAATGTGTTGGCTGCCCAAATGAATAACTTGAGTGGAATTTTAAAACCATTTTATAAAGTTTTAAGATAATAAACTTAGAATAATACACAGGGAGGGGAGCTGTTCCTTTTCCAAGCAGGTCTGTATTTGACATCTTTGTCTGGAAGATGTATTACTCATCCATCATAGAGCATTGTCACACTGATGATATATTAGTGTAATACATTATCAGAACAGCATCATTCCTATGATGTATTGATAGCTAGCACAGAGCTAGCTGGTGAGAGTTGGTTATAAAGACTCAGCACTTTTTATAGTATTGAAAAAAGATTTAAACACTTTCTTTCAGGAGTTGAACACTAAAGGGAATCTGTGAAAAGGTGATGGTTATTTTAAAATTTGATATGTGGTAATGCACTTCCTGAATTTTAGAAGTTTGAATTCTAGTAGTAAAGCCAAGTAAATGTTTGTGGTCAGGCAGAAGAGGTACTTTGCTGAAGATATTGCTTTGTGGGTTGTCAGTGGTAGTGCTCATAATTTGTATCACTAAACCTACAGTATATAACACTGAATTGACTAACTCAATTGACATTCCTGTTGTCAGCTTCTAAGCATGGCAACAACATGAAAGGTCACCGTGGTATATTAAAAACAAGAACAAAGTTGTGGGACGTTTTTAGCAGACAGATATGATTTTTCAGTCTAGATGTAAATAAAGTTTAGTCCTTGCTCTAGCTATTGAGCAGGTCTTTCTCAGTTAGGAGAAATTTCATACCTTTTAGAGTAGAGCCTCTAAGAAAATCCATATCTAGCAGTCACTACATTTCTCTGCCACAAAATTTTTAAGATGTTCCTTTTGTTATTAAAGCTCTTTTTAAAGTATGAAAAAGAAAAAGAAAAAAATGAATAGGTGAAATAGAGAAAAAACACCAAAGGAAAAATGTAAAATATAACCCAGAAAATCATAACTGGGCATAAACTGCATTACTATGACCAAATATATATACCAAAGCTGACAAGGCTGTTCTTAAGGCTGCTCTTTACTTGTCAGCAAAAGTCTTGAGGGTTTTTTTCCTTCCTGTTTTAATGGAAAATTTTATTAAAAAGTACCAGAGCTTCATAAAATCAATGAAATTAAAACAATAAAGTCCTTCCCAACAAGATCTGTAAGCTATATATTCTACTGCAGATTGATATGAAGGTTTCCCTTTCAAGAGAAGGACAGAAAGAGAAAGAAAAGGAGAGAGAAAAAGAAGGCATCAGAACTACTGAGGTGTCTATGAGCATTCCCAGATTAAAGCATAATTTTGAACAGTGCTTTGTCTGTATAAGAATAGCTAACAGAAGGGGACGGTAAAGTAGAATATCTGAGTTAAGTTGCTAAAAAGAGATGGGAGAAAGAAAAGAGGCTGGAAAAGTAAAAAGGGACAAAATAAACTTGAAATAATGATCATTTTTTTCTATCCTTTTTTCATAAAAAAAGTGCCTATCAAAAGCCACCATGGCTAGCAGGGCATTAAAACACCAATGATTAGTTCCTTCACAAAAGCCCATTTATGTTCCTAATCTCATAAGTCTATTACCGTGTTCTCTCCTGACATTTTGTATTCGTCTCATAAATTTATAAAATTTATACCCATAGGGTCTGTAAGGTCCTCTGTATAATATAAACTATATCATTTCACCAAAGGATTCTCTGCTCTTAATTTCTGATACTTTGTTTTTGTTTGTCTTTCTGCTCTCCTTTAGCTGGTATATTCTTCCAGCATGGGATGTTTATCTATGCAATGCTTACAGCACTGCAGCATGATCTTTCACTGCTTGAAGGAACTCTTGCAGTAGAAAGCACGAAGTGTTAATTTGGGTAAGCTGAACAATACATGGCCTGAAATTACCATTTCATTATTACCTTGAGGACCAAGATCAAACAAAAAGGCTAAAGTGCAAGGAATACAGATGTACAGAATGTGGCTTTTTGCTGGGAATTTGTACTGTATGTAGAAAAGCATATTTTTCAGCATAAACTTCACGATACATGCATATTGCAATGTATGCAAAATAGTAAAATTGATGCAAATATATGCAGTTGAAGGGGTAGCGCATTTTGGAGCTGGCACCACACTCTGTCAATGTCAGTTTTGTGACAACCTTTGATAGTGCATAGGGATTTCTTTAGTCACTTAGAGGTCAAGATAAACTGCTCCTCTCTTTCAGAAAGTACCTTCTGATTGATTGCACTTCGGTGAAAACTGAGCAGTAGAAAGCCTGTGTCTTATATTCAGTTCCTTAGGGGACTAGAGGTTCCATAAGAACTTGATAAACTAAGTGCAGTAATATTAAAGTTAACCTAGATATAATTGAGAAAATGAAACAAAGCCTGGTATCTCAGTACCTGTCTTAATTTCTCATTGGTTGGCTAATAACCCTGTCAGTCATTTGTTGGATGAAAATTATGAAATAGTTTCATAATGAGAACCAGGAATATCAGGAGAAGATTCATTCTTATTTAATAGCATTCTCTATTAGCTCCTTTGGGAAATAAATTGTGTGCATAAATATAATAAAAATAATTTCACTATTCAAGGAGACTGCACTTTTCTCTTAATTTCTTGATAACTGACCCCAGCATAAATAGCCAAAAGTCTGTGCTTGCTGAAATGAAGTACAAACATAAGCTGAAATGAAGTACAAACATAACAAGAACATATGTATAACAAGAGATATTTTGGATCATATTTGCCATGAGATCTCAACATAACCCAGAAACAAGTAGACCATGTTCTGGAAAACATCCTTTATCAGGGAAGTTCTTTAAGTACATACAAAAAGTTTTTAAAAATCATGTTTATATGGCAATTCAGATGTGTAATGCAGCTTTTGGGTAGTATATATGTATTAGTTTTAAAGTACTCCAAATACAGGTATGCACAATAGCCTGAAACTCAGACTACACTGAAAAGCTAGTATAAAGCTAGACAAATATGTCTACTGGAGCTGCAGTTGTAGTTTTGAATTGTTAGGAGTGCATGACTACAAAATAATGACCGTTATTTCCCAAATTTAATGGGACTTTAGGGGTCTAAGGATGCAAATAGAAAGCTGGTAGTTTTCCAAAACAGAAATGTACAATTCATATTGAATTCAAAAGGTGCTAGGAACTACTTGGGGTTTTCTAAAGCATCTGTTTGTATTCCTACATACCTAAAAAGCTTTGATAAACCTCACCCTAAATCAGTGTAAGAATTGGTGGAATGACCTTGTAAATGCATTTGTTTTTACCCATCACCACTATGATCTGTTCTCATTTGGCAGGATTATTCTCCATGTTTTTGAACATCAGAAACAACAGTGCATTAAAAAAATTCATTTCTTTAGTGAATTGTAATTTAAAGGCACTCATATAAATTAAGAAAAGACACAAATATTACTGAGGGGAAACAAATAAAAGTCATGCAGGTAAGCTAAAGTTGTGAGGAAATAGGAATTTTGTTATAATCATTTGAAAGAGCACCATTAAAGTCACTACTTTCAGAATGAAATAAATAATCACAAATGCTTGAGAGTAGACTATGCATCAGCATTGAACTCTTTGAATCCTATTTCTGCTTTCTAAAAGCAACAGTGTCCTGGATGTTCTTTTTCTCGTTAGTAATTTTTTTTTTTCTTTTTTTTTTTTAGATCATGACTTTTTTGCCAAGGACAAGGCATACTACAAGGAGGCAGCATGTGTAAAAGATATGACATGTTTTTTTTCTATTCCTGACTGAATTTAAATGAATTTCCAGGCCTGGAAGTTGAATAGCTTTTCTGTAACTCATAGACTGTACTTATAAGGGAAACAATAAGGAAGAATAAATATGGAATTTATTCCCACCACCATTTAGTTACTTTTTGGAAAAGGCTATCTTAATAACAATGGAGAAGCTACTTCCACAGAATAAGAAACTGAAGTATCGTTCCAAAGTAAAGGCCTGTATTCGATGTTTCTAAGTTTGCAATTCCTTTCCTCTGCAAATGCATCTGAGCAAGGAGTGAGATGTTTTGAACACAACATTGGAAAGTCAGAAGCTCACATTATTTGTCCATAGTGAGCTGTCATGAATTATGTTACCTGAAGAAAATAAGTTCTGGAAGAATAACCCACAGCTGAAGTATTCAGTTGACTGACATTTTAAAATTCATTGAAAACAATTATTAACAATTGTACCACTGTGATAGTTCAGCCATTTGGGACAAAGTTTTCCATCCCAGAATGATCAAAATGAAGGATGTAGGTGAACAATTTTTTTAGGATTAGACACTGATAAGGAGCCAAAAATCATACCTGTGTAATATCACTGACTTCAGTAGAGTTAGACCAAACATAAACTTGATATACAGTGTGATATTACAGAGCATTTTAGCCCTTGCTACAAGACAAAAAATGCCTAAGGACTGGCATCTTCACAAACTTGTGGAGAATGGTAAAAGTAAAAGAGCAGAGAGACATCAAACTGTGTGGCAAAAAGGTAGGGACTCAAGCCATGAGAACAACCTCCAACTTTAAACTGTAAGCTAGCAATAAGCTTAAATATGATATACAGGAATCTAAGTAATTGTCCACTTGATTACTTCCATTCACAGTTCTTTCCATCCCCAGCCTCTTATCCCCATCCACTGTTCCTCTGAAAGACAGTAAGTTATTAATCTGTTTTTTGGGTTAGCTGCATGTAAATTGCCAGGATTGATGCCACATAGTGTAAGGCACCAAAGGAAGCATTGCTGCTTACAGCAAATTACGAGCCTTTGAGGAGCAACATAAAACAGTTGTGTGACTGCTAGACAGAAGTTGAGACTTCAGAAACTCAGTATTAATTCTTGGTGAGTAAAAGAATATCGTGTTTGGTACAATTATCTGCAAGTAATGGTTGTTTTCCTACCTTAAGCACATCTCCAAAAAGCCCCAAGGATATATGTGTTGGAAAGATTTTGATTATGCAGTCTATCATTTAATATAAATTATTTTACAGTGTCAGGTGCTGAACAATAGCATAGGAATGTCTGGGAAAGCTGTGTGTGACTATGGGGACTACAGAGCTGAGAGAAGTTTTACTCACATGTGAGAGGTGCCAAAGGAATCTTTTTGTTAAAGAAAGGAGTTAACAGAATTATTCCTCTCCTTTAGATATTTTAGGCAGCATACTAGCCCTGGAGTTTTGATTACTTTTCTTTGTATTGATAGCATGAATATATGTATATTTAGTAATATCACTTGTCTTTTCATGTTCTATTCTCTAAAGAATTTCACCCATACAAATACAGATCGTACATAAAAAGTAACAAAACTTCTGCAAGTACTTTTTGGCCATACGATACCATTATTCTAAAAAAACCTAAGACCAGTTTATTTCTTTTCTTTCTCTTTCTCTTTTAAAAGAGAGGGGTGCTTTACTGTAAGAGAAATAGCAGCAATGCTGCAAAATAAAGCAGGCAAACTTCCAGGCAGATCTCTTTGAAGTCAGTGTGCGTTTTACCCATTGCCTTTGGTAGGATCAGGACTGCTACTCAAAAAAGCTACAGAGGGATGTTCTATGGAGTATTTTAACCAGAAGAGGATTTATACATAAAATTTTTACCCCTTGAGATGAAGTTTACCCCATAATTTGGCTGCATCTCTTGCTGGCATTCTGGTGACATGAGATTAACTTTTTAAAATTTTGATATAAAACAAGTATTAGTCCTTCCATATTCCAGATTTGCACAGACTTTGCCAAGTTTCCAAATGTTTTCTTAATTCAGATGTATCTCTTTGATCTGTGTATTTTAAACAAGTCAGTTTCAGTGGAGAGAAGGAGATTCACTTGATGGAAGGAGTAAGATGTTTTTATCATTATTATAACATTTAATGTCATAACAGAAGATCCAGCTACCCCAACATGGAAAAAAACTGCAATCACTGAAAGTGGTAGTTGGTAGAAGGTGGGAGAAAAAGCAACAAAAATGGCAATTTATCCGTAGTGCAATACTTCAGATCAGATTCTAGAGACATCTAGAGAAGATTGCTTCAGTAAAAGAAAGTGTGAGAGATAAAACAGAGTCTGATGGCTAGGATATAGAAATGTGCACACTGCTTAAAACTTCCATTTGCACAAGTGAAGAATTGAATAAATCTGTCCCTTAAAAGACAGATTGCTGAGAGACCCTTCACATTTCTGAAAAAGAAACTAAAAAATATTTAATCAAAGCAAAAATGACAGTATGTCAGAATTCCTTTTATTTTCTTTTATTTGACACCCAACTTCTTCATTTAACATGCAAAACATTCCATACAGTTCTACCGTTTGGCCAGGCTGAACAGAAGAAGTAGTGCTTCATCACAGGTCAGCTGGTATAGTGGGAAACTCTATAAGCAGTATGGAATCATGCATTTTTGCATTATCTGCAGATGCACCTTCTCTAACTGGATCAATTTGCAATCAGCTATCTCTTATTTAGCATACCCTCAACATCACTATTTGTTAATCTGAGTTTAAACTTTATCTCTCAAGCTTGTCAAGCATATAAGTATGCCATTTAAGATAGTCAATGGAAATTATAGCACATAGACACGTCAGTGCACATACCTACAGAAAATCTGAAGGAACCAAAAATCACATCTCTCCTCAAGACTGATAGAGCTGCCCATATTTACTACTATCAATGACAGTTCTGCCAAGCTCAACATTAACCTCCCTTTTTATTTCATTACTGATTATCACTCTAGGGAAATTCTAATTGGACAGTTGTGTGAAACATGGTCTCGTTCCCTTCTGCCAATATAGGAACAAAATTAGCTAAAATCTAGAAAATACTGCTCTGAACTTTGTTTCTTCAATGGCACAGGCATGTCCTAATGCAATTTTTCATTGCATAATTGTGATTGTTAATTGACAGTAGTTTAATGATATAATGATTTTCATGCATAAAATGGACAACAAATACAGGAATATGAACCTGTAATTACTTTTCCATTCTGCACAGTAGAAATGACTGAAATGCATTCATCCTTTTTACTCACTGAAACACAGGAATCAGAGATGGGAAGAGTTTGTCCCAATGTGTTTCAGTGATATGGAGAAAGTGACTCTGGATAAAAAACATGGAAAAAAACTCATTACACAAATATTCACTGGTAATTTTAAACAACCTAGATTCAACCACATTCCTTTATGGGTTCATTTTCTACCCAGTTTTGAAGGTGAAGTTCTCCTCTGTACAGAAACCCAAACCAAGATTTATATTTTATTTAAGATTTGCTTAATCTCATATTGAAGGCTTAATTAGAGCCTGTGCTGACCTTCTTCATGGAGAATGAGTTTATCTTTCATGGGCATTATTAATACCATGAATACTTATTTTGAAGCTGCATTGCTCATACACCAGCTAAAAATCTAATGCTGAACTGCTAGCTGACTTACAAAGACTGTTAATTTTGAATTTTACACTTCAGTCGAATTTGAATTGAAACTCTTTTTGTTGCAGAAATTATTAAATCCAAAAAGCCCACATGACACTTGTCACTAACCTACAACAGCTCACATCTTGAGTGTTCTTACTGAACAGTTTACAAATGCTTGAAGAGAGAATGTGACAATTTGAAATAACAATTACTTTTGAGACTGTTTCAATCTTTGAATGGAATTCAGTGTTAAATACATACTTTTTTCTTGTATGCAACCAAACTAAGCAGTAAAAATATTTTAAAGATGTTGCAGAAAATAAGGCAAATAACATTACATATAAGGATTTTGATTATGTAGAAAGGAAGTAGTACCTCAGAGTTTTCATGGTACGTGCAATATGGCCATAAAGATTTTGCAAGCAATAGTATATGAAGAAATCTTGAAATTCTCTGGCCAGTTGCTACATGTTTGCTTCTTGAGCTAAAGCATAAAAGACCAGGACATAGATTCGCTCAATGGGTTTCTGTAAGGACAGGATTAATCTCATCCAACTGTAGCCAGCTAAAGAGTAGGTCTCTATTCTAAGGTACCAGTTGGGTTCCTTCTCCAGTCAATGAGAGAGCAAGCTATGTATATGTCCTGAGAATGATTCATTCTCTTTAAAGGGGCAGACTAAAACAGATAGTGTGAACTACCTTCTAGGATGCCTGTAACTCATTCTTCTGACTATAGAGGTATTTTAGATAATAACATGGATTAGAAGCCAAATTCTCAATAAAGTAAAAGTTAGATGAGATCTATTCAGGCATAACTGCCCTGCTAGTTACTCCTGGAACTATTTTAAAGAGTACTTTTGGTTAAGTATTTAATAATGAATCTGAAAGGTAACCATAGTAATAACTAAAATGGGTCTGTTGGGCAAAAGGATTTTCTTCAAGTGTTGCTTTGGCCTTTGACCTACCAAACAATGTGTTTTCCATCCAATATAAACAGAGAATGAGGGTTAATTAACATATTGTGCTATTACAGTGCAGTAAATCAAAGAGAACATAGCAAAAAAGGAACTTGAAAAGCACTCCTTTCAAGTGAATTCAATTTTTCATATCTATAGCATTCATTAATATTATAATTTACTCTTTTTTTACCTTTTTTTTAAGCAACATGAAAATAGATCATACTAGTTCTAAAGGAGTCATTATGGTCTGTTGTGTAGATACTCAATTACAGACTTTTAAATATACAAATTATGTAAATGCCTATTTAGGGAGTATTTACAAAATACATTATTGACCCAGTAAGCCATAACAGCTCCAATCTGTCAGAGAAATACATATTTAGACCCTACTTAAAATGCAAATTATTGGCCCAATAGACCATAACAGCTTCTTCAGAACTGCTACATTCTATCATGGAAATCCATGGTTGGGGACTTGCTGGCTAATGACTTTTGTGTGAAAGCTGCCTTGGAAACTGTCCTTAAGTACACAAATTTCTCACATGGTAGAACATAATGGCTCTTTTTCAACAGTTACTGACTACAGAATAGTATTGGGTTCTATTAGGTAGCTAGTTAGTTGTCAGATCTCAAACAAAAATGCGCAGATGCTATACAAAGATATCCATTGGCTTCAGATCCCCCTCTAATTTTGTTTGAAACAATAGATGCTAATACACAGCAGCTATTTTTCAGAAATGACTATTCATTCCTCATGTGGATTTACAACACCAATTCTAGAATGAAACAACTTTGGTAATAAGGAAGATTCTGTGGAACACTAAGACATAGACCAATAGTCCAAAAGGGTTATTATAAATCCTCATTAAGCAAAGCACTTTGCACATCCTTCAAGAGGAAGGAAGCACATGCATTACTGAAAAGACTGAAATGACATACATTTAAATGTTGTCCATTAAATATTAGTAAAACTGGGCCAAACTGAAGTGGACTACTTCTGTTATGTAGTAGTCAACTTACCAAAGAGTCTCACTGAAGAGAATTGCAGAGAAAGCATTAGTCTGCTTGGGCAAAAGTCTCAGAATCTGACTGAGGAGATTGTCAGGAGTTTTCATTCCTAGAAAGATATTCCAGTTGTATACCATGGCTCAGTTTTGAGAGTGTACATTTAAAAGAACATCCCCACCCTGAACAGGATTTTATTATCGAATGAGCATTCTGAACTACTCAAGGAGTCGAAATACCTTAGCAACTCTCAGTTTATGGACTTGGAAATTCTCATTAAGAAATGTTATATAGGGATTTATACTTGTAGAGACCAATTCTAGTTTTTTACAGTTGTTACATGTACAAAATGTATTCTTTTCAATATTGGAAACAGAATTCTTCTGAGAGTGCATCCATTGTATTTATCGATTATTTTATATTGTTAGGCTTTGTTTCTTGTGTTTTAATCTTAACAGTGGACAAGTGTCAACAGTTGTAGAAAAAGGGCAAGGGAATGAATAAGTGAGGAATATACTTTTGGCATGAGTTCTTAAAAACTTAATTCTGAGTTTTTTTCCAGTACAATTTAAGTCCATTAATGTCACAAAACAAAAACCTCTCAAATCTGAGATAACTTGTTTGATGATACAGTTATCAAACAATTTTAGCTTTTTTAATATTATTATTTCTTCTTATTACCTTAATTGTAGTACCTTTGTTCTAAAGGAGGTAAGGAAAGTCTTCACTGTGTAATCATTATGTACCAACATGCTAAATAACTTTATTAACATTTTACTATTTGTATTTATAGTACTTGTCATTACATATGCCCATGTTATACAGCATCAATAAACAATTTTTTTTTTTTTCTGGAAATATATGTGACATGTAACCAGAGATTTTCAGATTTTCATTTATTATAGATTGTTGCTCACAAATTAATAAGAAGTGCATAGTTCATAGGAGGAAAAAAAACCCAATAGCAATGCTTCATGATTTTATAAAAGAGAGGTTATTTTTGAATTCTCCTTATTTTAAACTGTGATACTATAAGTTAAATAATGCAAAAGCAATATATTTTTGTGTTTCAACCTTTGAAGGAATAAATTAGGTTTTTCTTTACAGTAAGGTGCTTTTACACAGGTTTAAGTGGAATTAGATCTTAAAATGGGTATAGATGTAACAATTGAGGGCATTTTATCTATTTTCACTCTGAGCATGCCGAAAGTGAAGTGATGTAAAGAGACGATACTATAATTACAAAGCAGATTTATATTTCAAAAAAGTAAGTCCTACCCATACAAATCATGTACTAACAGAAGAGTTAAACCCACCTTTTAAATATATTTTGGGCTTGGTCAGTGAGATAAGATGGAATCTGCTTTTAAAAGTGTATTCCTAGGCTCTTGACTTCACTTACTTCTTCAAGATCTTCTCCATGATACTGGTTTTTTTCAGAGCTCTGGACAGACAGGAATGTATCCCATATCTTCAATCCTTCTTAGAACTGCAGTTGATTATGTACCCAAAGGCCAAGTAGTTGAATTGGTGACATTACCTCTAAGTGTGTCAAACAGGACAACAGAGCTAAAGACAACTAACGTTTAACTTCACATATGGGATTGAAAATGCCACCGTGATAGAACACTACACTGGGAAGCAAAGTATTCCTGCAAACTCCCAGGTGAGTATATGAGACCACAAACCACTGCCCTTTATTATCCTGTATCTCCACAGTGTCTGACCTGAGTTACAATCTTGACTCTGAATTCCCTCTCTTTGGATGGTGGCAAAAGCAGAGAACTAGCACAGGTGTCATTATGCCTTGCCATTAAACAGGCTGATCATTGTAGGGCAGAGAAGGACAGACACACAGAAAGATGTGCAAAAAGAAAATATAATATTGCCCTGTGGAATTTAAAGTTGTTATTTGAAACAGCCAATGTTTAATATTCAGGTAGTGTTCTTATCAGTATAAAATTAAAATGACCAAAAAAGAGAAATATCCATGAGCTGTTTTGCTCTCTCAAACCCTTCATGAAGTAGGTTGCTCTCAGTGTCTCATGCTCTGAGTATATATTTTTGAATCTAACAGTGAATGCAGACAGGCACTGGAAACATGGTTGCCTTTTAGAGTGAGATGTAGACAGGGTCTTTATTCAAGTACACAGTTGTCATAAATTGAAAAAGGACGTGTTCAAACTTGATGTAAGGAGAAGCCTTTCACTCTGAAGAGAGCCAGGCAATGAAGCAGACTGACCAGAGAGGCTGTGCAGTCTCCATGCTTGGAGATAGAGACCCAACTGGATAAAAGCCCTGAGCAACCTTGTGTGACCCCACAGCTGAGCTTGCTTTGAGCAGGAAATTGGACAAGAGATGTCCTGAGGCCCCTTCCAACCTGAATTACTCAGTGCATGCAAATAATTAAATTAAATCATGTCATTTCAGACTCCAGTTGGAGACTTGGGTATGTTGAACACCTAAATACATAACTCGAAGTAATTTTAGTTCCAAATAAGTGTACTGTGACAACTAACAGGCAGGATATTTCATAAAGATTGAAAATTTCCTTATTACTAGGGAAACAAGGAGAAAAACTTTAGTACAGTTATTCTTCAGTTTCAATTGAAATTAGTAACTAGATACAGAAATTAAAATGGTTGGTTAGTGAAAGAATCCACTTCAGGTCTCTATGTCCCACTAGCAGATCATTAGCTAGTGTCTGTATTCTAGGACCATTACATATATAGTAGCCATGTTTGTTACACTAGTCTGTGTTTTAGAGTAGGACATAGAACAGGACTCTATCCACTGCAATATCCTATGCTAGCTGTGGAGATGGCAATCAGATTCACAAACAGGCTTTATTCTTACAAATTTTGCATTCTTTCAGTGACACAAACTTACGCCTAACTACGCTTTTTTATTCTTATTTTGCACATTTATTTTCATGCTCCGTTTCATTTTTCTCCGAGTTTTTTTGGAAGCATCAAATCAAATGGTGTTACTTCTCACTGCTAATTCCCTTCATGCCATTCCTCTCTCATCACTCCAGGTTGTTTGCCTTCCCTTTCTGGTTCCTTTTTCATGCCAGCATGATTCCTTTGTCACCAGCTTAAGGGGAAAAATAACTTTTAAGCTATTTCATCCACCCTGTTGCTCAGTGGAGGTAAAATTAACCTATGTGTTAACAGCCTATGTAAGATCCTCCCTCCATCAAAGCTGTAGGGTGTGGTTATGTGAAATCCCACATCTCCTCCAGGGAAGACAAGGAACTTTGATCAGGACTTTTACATCATCTTCTTAAGTTTTAGCTTGCAAGCAGGCTAAGAGAAAGCAAACAGGTTAAAAGCCTTATGCAGGCAGTCCAAAGTCTTCTTATGTTTCTTCTGTTGAAAGAGCACTCTCTCTAACACGTTAAGATGTTATGTTAAGATGAGAAAAGCTTGTTTTCAATTGATACTTCTGTTCTACCTGACATGAACCAGAGAGAGCTGACAGCTACTATATGCAGTTTTCAGTACACCCCTGCACTGCGACATTTAAAGAAATTTTACCAGACCTGGTAGCCAGCTAAAATATCCGTGAATGACTATAACAACTACTCCCTGCAAGGTATTTGGTGAGGTTGAATTTTATCTCCAAACTCTTGCAAACCTAGTTCAGGTTTTGGGAAGCAAATTGTACAAAAAAGTTATATTGTATGTAGATTCCTTAATCATCTCACAGCACTCAATGGAGATAAAATAAAAAATATTATCAATTTATTTCTTAATGTTCTGTGTTCTAAACAAAAAGGAAAGATGTACAAACTTTAATAAATAAATAAATAAATAAATAAATAAATAAATCCAGGCACGAATTCAAAGTATAGTACTTATTCCTGAATAGTGTCTCATCTGAAAGCACCTTCTTCCTAAGGATTAAATAAAAAGGTCAAGACAGACTTGCTCTAGGAAAAGAAATCCAAACTGAATTATATATAGTCAGAAATAACTCCATATATAAATATTTGCCTTTCAAGTGTAATCACAAAGTTTCATAAATATATTTTATGACCAAGGAAATGCTGTTCTTTTTAAAGATTTTTTTAATTACACTTAAATGTACACTTAATTACACTTTTTTCTAGCATGAACAAAAGGGAATTCATACTTTTGATACTTATTTTATATTCAATGAGCATAATATTTACATTTGAAAATGATGGCCTCAGATGCACTGAGAATCACAGAGATGAGAGGATTTTTTAAAGGTGAAATACACAAATGTAGGCAAAAGCGTGAGTATTCATAATAGAAAACGTCATATGCATTATACTTTCAGATAGCCTTTTTTCCTCTATATGTAGCATTTCCTAAGAAATGTTATTACTATGCTGTCATTATTATTAACTTCCAAGCACAGAAGCTGGTGAGATTGGACGTGTTTAGGACCTTATGTATTGCTTCTGTTAATATTAGTAGGGTCTTTTTGTTTTCAAAAGGAGTTGATCAGACCCTGTGACTGAAAAAAAAGGCATATCCTAGTATCAAGAAGCTGCAAACACCCATTCTGTCCCCAGATCCTGGACTTATGCAAATGTGTCTACCAAAACCTGTATTTGTCAGAGTTCTACTATGCAAGAAATTCTCCACTGTGTGATTGCAACCAGACTGCAGCCTGAGAGGCATCAACAAACCAGAAAGTCACTAGGGAATTTATATGTCTCCTTAAATACACTTATGTGTGAACAACAAGAATTCACCCTTGAAGCGTGCAGTGCTACAAAGCACTCAGAGCTTTTTAGGTTCAGCCTCTAACTTAAAAGCCAAGTTTGGGGAAAGATATAGCTCACAAGATACGGTGGACAAATGATATTGCCTAATCTATTTTAATATAGCTGCTTATTTTGATCAGAGTTGCTAATCATATTTTATAAATTTTAGTGCTAACTAGAAAGCTGTGAAGCCAGAAAAATCATTTTAGAGCTAGTGAAAGAAGTCTGGAACAAAACACAGGATTCATCTATTTAAATGCAACTCATCTACTTGTTTTTCTAAAGCCTCAGGGGACACAAAAGAAATTCCTTTTGGATATCAAAAGCAAGTATTTATATACAGTGTCTAAAAGACTCAATTGAATGAGTTATCTCAAGGCTAAACTTGTAAGATTAAAGGAACATTGTCAATTTGAATTTTTAATGGACTATTTTCTTTATAATCCTGTTTCTGATAGACCACCTTTTAAGTAGTCTGCCCTATTGGTATTTTAAATCCTTAAATATGTTATAAAGGATCTCCTACTTAACAGCTGATATTTACAGGACCTTTTCAGTGAGCATAAAACGGATAGACTAGAGGCTTCATGTGAGGTCATTGGAAAGATCTCAAAAAAACCTTAAGTCATACTCTAGCAACTGATACAATGAAGACAATTATATTCAAATGCTTTCAAATGTACAGAGAAAAAAATGGAAAAATCTTTAAAAAATATTTCCCCTGTTATAAAATGTTTAACTACTATGTGTAAAAAGAATTTCTGAAAATGTAAAAATTGCAGCCCAAAACTCATTCTTATTTACAAGTAAAGGATTCTCAATTCTTAGTTTTAAGAGCTATTCCCATCAGGAGTGTTCAAATTGTAAAATTTGATATGCATTTTCTTTCTTTTTAAGGAACTCTCCTTCCTAGATGAATCACGCTTGCACTATTTTTGATCTGAAAAAAGGATCAGAAAGTGATATTAGCTGTCACAGAACACAAAAGACCACCTGACTGACACTGACTTTTATTGTTGGTGTCATCCCTCCTTTTCAAAAATGCCCAGTTTACTGTGGTTTCTGGAAAACATGATAAAAATAAATCCAGGAATTGTGTTATCTTGCCCAAAATATATTGTGCAAGATGGATCTATTCAAGTTTCTGGAGATCTTTCGATCTCAGTAGTTTTACCTAGCTTCCTGCTCATCTTGTTGGAAACAGAATCATGAAGCTCCTGGCTAGTGCCCTTTAGTCTGCAATCCAGGTGGATATACGACAATTTTAGTGAGCCAGTCCCTTGCCAAGGATCTGACATAGGAAGATAAAGGAAATGGTTTTCCTTTCCTGAGGAGTGTGAAGGAGTGAGGAGCTGTGAGCTCTTTAAGGACATTATTCTTGGACCGCAAGATCTTTTGATTCCCTTGTGTAAGAAATCAGGCAAGGAAGGCAGGAGACCAGCTTAGTAAGGACTTCCTGGTCAAACTAAAGTGTAAGAAGGAAACGCACAGGCAATGGAACCAGGGATGCATATCCTGGAAAGAATATAGGGACGCTGCCCAGATGTGTAGGGATGGCGTCAGGAAAGCTAAGGCACAGTAGGAGCTGAATTTGGGAAAGGATGCAAAGAATAATACGGGTTTTATAGGTAGGTTGGCCAGAAAAGGAAGGTTAAAGAAAATGGACTCCCCTTAGTAAATAAGATGGGAGAGCTGGTGACAACCAGCATGGAGAAGGCAGAGGTACTCAACAATTTTTTTGCCTCAATTTTCAAAGGTAATCTCTCTTCTGACATCTTTCAAGACCCTGAACCTCAGGGCAGGGGCTGGGGGAATGAAGTCCCTCCCATCATAGGAGAAGATCAGGTTTGAGACCACCTGGGGATCCAATAAGATGCATCCCAGGGTCTTGAGGGAATTGGCTGGTGTAGTTCTCAAGCCACTCTCCATCTTATTTGAAAAGTCATGGCAGTTGGGCAACGTCGCCAGTGACTGGAAAAAATAGGAAATATCACACCCATCTTTAAAAAGCTAGAATGGACTCTGGGAACTACTGATCAGTCAACCTCACCTCCATGCCCAGTAAGATCATGGAACAGATCCTCCTGAAAGACTTATGGAAACATATGGAAATCAGAGAGGTGATTCGAGACAGCCAACATGGCTTCACCAAGGGCAAATCTTGCCTGACCAACCTAGTGGCCTTCTACGATGGATTGACTGCATCAGTGGACAAGGGAAGTATTACAGATGTCATCTATCTGGACTTCTGTAAGGCCTTTGACACAATCCCCCACAACACTCTTGCCCCTAAAATTTGAGAGATATGGGTTTGATGGATGGACTGTTAGATGGATAAGGAATTGACTGGATGGGTGTGTCCAAAGAGTTACAGTCAATAGCTCAATGTCCAAGTGGAAACCAATAATGAGTGGTGTCACTCAAGGGTCCATACTGGGACCAGTACTATTTAATGTCTTCGTTAACGACATAGACAGTGGGATTGAGTGCGCCCTCGGCAAGTTGCAGATGACACCAAGCTGGGTGGTGCAGTTGATACATTAGTGGGAAGGGACGCCATCCAGAGGGACGTTAACAGGCTTGAGGAGTGGACCCTTGTGAATCTCACAGAGTTCAACAAGGCCAAGTGCAAGGTGCTCACCTGGGTTGCGGTAATCCCCAGTACCAATACAGGCTGGGGTATGAAGGGATTGAGAGCAGCCCTGTGGAGAAGGACTTGGAGATACTGATGGATGAAAAATTGGACATGAGCCACCAATGTGTGCTTGCGGCCCAGAAAGCCAACCATATCCTGGGCTGCATAAAAAGAAGCGTGGCCAGCAGGTTGAGGGAGGTGATTCTGCCACTACACTCTGCTCTCGTGAGAACCTGCCTGGAGTACTGCGTTCGGCTCTGGGACCCCCAGCAAAAGAAAGACACGGACCTGCTCAAGTGTGTTCAAAGGAGAGCCATGGACATGATCAGGGGACTGGAGCACCTCCCCTATAAGGACTGGCTGAGAGAGTTGGGGATGTTCAGGCTGGAGAAGAGAAGTCTCCAGGTACACTTTACTGTGGCCTTTCAATATCTAAAGGGGGCTTATAAGAAAGATGGAGAAAGACTTTTTACCAGAGCCTGTAGTGACAGGACAAGGGGCAACAGTTTTAAACTGAAAGAGAGTAGGTTTAGATTGGAAATAAGGAAGAAATTTTTTATGATGAGGGTGGTGAGACACTGGAACAGGTTGCCCAGAGAAGTAATGGACGCCCCATCCCTGGAAACATTCAAGGTCAGGTTGGACGGGGCTTTGAGCAACCTGATCTAGTGAAAGATGTCCCTACCCATGGCAGGGGGGGTTGGACTAGATAATCTTTAAAGACCCAAATCATTCTACGATTCTGTGATTCTGTAATAATGAAGGATGCTCTTGCAAAGATTTTCAGACATTTATTCTTATCTTTAAATTTTTTTTTGTGCACTGTCTTGTCCCACTCGGTGTGTTGCGAGATGGGTGAATTTTTTTGATTCCCTGATGGTTTGTGTACCGAGGCCAATCTCTGCTTGGCAGAGCCATGGGGCCTGTAGAGTCACAACAATGACTCAGAGGAACAGGCTGGCCAGCACCTTTATTAACTGGCGAATTCAACAAACGGACAAACTTAACGAACTGGTAAGCCCAATGAACGAACAGAGGCAATTTGGCAATGGAGCTATTTTCCAGGCAACCTGTCACAATTTATCCCAAACTTACATATAGTGGAAGAGTAGAGGAAGAGAGAAGCAAGAAAAGGAAAGGAGAAGAGAGAAGGATAGAGAAAGGAGAGGTATCACCACCCTTGGATCCTGCGATGACAATGACAGACGTGGCAATCCTCCAGTGGTGGGTGCACGCGTGGTTCCCTGGAGGGCATGTCTTTTATAGGCTAATCCCCGCCTCCAGGTACGCCCCTTCAGGACTGACATGGTTCTTGTTCTAGAAAGTTCCCAATCTTCTGCGCAGGTGCTGGGGGAGGGGGGTGGTCGCGAGGGGTCTCTCGGGTGGTCACAGGCCCCTTCCTCAGGTAAAGGGGCTGCGTGACCTCTGGCCATACATGGTAAGGTCCGTTGGAACCGGAACCGCGCATCCTCCCACGCGGTCTCCACGTCCCGTTCTCGTTCTCCCCCACCCCGTGCTTGTGACCTGCCCTTGCCATGCAAATCGCACCTCGCCTCGCCACAATGTTTGAGACATTAACTCTTTCAGTCTCTCACATGCGCTTTTTATGACTGACAAGAGCACTAATAAATCAAATATTATGTTAGTCAATGGAGCAACACTGTCAACTGTAAACTTTGTGAAACAGCTCAGTCTATTCATTGTGCTGACATCACTGTATCATATCCTGCAGGATAATGAGTAGCCATCATACGGCAATCATGCTTCATTTCTTACAGACCCAAATTTGTTTTCTAGCAGTGACAGAAGTGAAAGCCAATGAGTCTTTTTCTTTATTTTTTTTAAAAAACGAGTACTTTAAGAACATATCAGTGTGATCATCTTCAATGTGACTTTTTTTGAGGTGCAAACTCATGAATTTCAGTACAGATTGAGAAATCAACCCATAATGGATCTGGATACTGGGGTTTGTATCTCCCAGCATTCATCTCCACACAGCTCTCATGTCTCCAGGATCTTCCTCCTCTTCCAGGATCTTCCCTCCAGCCAGAGTCTGTACGTTCTTCTTTTTGGGATCAGTTCTACTTTTTGGACTCCTTTTCTTTTCAGGGCCTCAGTTTTCCAACCAAAAGTCTAGGTGCAGAAGCACAATGCCTGATCAGCCCCTATTTGGTGCTTCTGTCTCATGTCTGTTTATTAAGTGAAGGATCCAGGATTCAGGTACCGCTTGTGTTTAAACCAGTCACTGTCAAAACAACAAACCCATACTGTTTGCAGCTAGCAAGCAGCAGGCTTCTGCTTGAGAGCTGAGATGCTCAGGTTTGGACATCTGCCCTCCCCCACACCACACACACACACACACAGAGTTATCTGCCACCTGTTAGCATTCACAATTCAAGCTATATTCACTCCTATGACAGCAGTCTAAGGATTTTGCACAATATCTAAACATACATTTAAGGTTTTATATTATATTTAGCATGATGGAAAAAATATTACTTGTCAAAATTAATATTCCTAGCTGACTCATTTTGTTACATCAGAGTATAAGGGGAATTAGTTTAGCAGTAATTGAAAAAAAAAAAAAGTCCTTTAAGATGATGGAAAGAATGCGTACCTAGAAAACATAAAAAAAGAAGTGTGAGGAAAGACCCAGAAAAATTCTGAAATAGAGCTATCAATCATTAAAAACTCAATAGCCCAGAAAACAATAGGGAAATAGGAAATCTAAGAATTGCTCAATTCTCATCCAAATTGACAGTAGGTATAAAAAGCTATATCCAGCTGGGTGATGTATTGCAGTAAGCACTGGGATGGCTTCCAGAACAAAAACATTCTTAGCCCAGTATATATGAGGCTGGTATTCTCTTTTTAACAAGCAAATCGAAACAGATGCAACAAGTTGCTGACTAAAGGAAGTCATCTTCAAAAGCAGCTGGTCTTGTCATGGCCAGGCTTTGTTTCTAGTTTAAGTGATAGACCTACAGAATTTTAGCTGTGACATCTATTGCTCAAAAAATGTAGCAACAGGAGATACAGTCACAGGCTAATGTTGCACTAGAGCAGGGTGTGCAGGAACACAAAGAGCAAGGGAGTCAACTGGTCTTCAGGAATATGGATGCAACAACTCATATTTGATACGTTATTAGAAGCATGGGACTATTTACACAGGTTTTTTCAAAAGCTTCTGGGACAGTAGCAACAGCATGTTGTCTGCCACAGCGTACACACTGGTCCAAATTTTCTCTTGTCCTGATTTACAGCCATTCACAAGCTGTATAAAACTTGACCCCTCAATCAGTAAGCACCATCCATCCTTTTTGCTAAAGTTGTTGTGAAAAATGTATCTCCCTAGAAAATAATATTCTGAAATATTAACAGAAAGCTAGCTGGACCTGTTTAGTAACAGTCAGCCTTTAAAAGATACAGAGACATTTTCACAGAATCATAGAATCATTTAGGTTGGAAAAGACCTTTAAGATCACTGAGCCCAACCGTAAAACTAACACTGCCAACTCCACCACTAAGCCATGTCCCTAAGCATCTCATCCAAACGTCTTTTATATACCTCCAGGGATGGCGACTCAACCACTTCCCTGGGCAGCCTGTTCCAATGCTTGATAACCCTTTCAGTGAAGTAAGATTTCCTAATATCCAGTCTAAACCTCCCCTGGTGCAACTTGAGGCCATTTCCTCTCGTCCTATCACTTGTTACCTGGGAGAAGAGACCGACCCCCACCGCTCTACAACCTCCTTTCAGGTAGCTGTAGAGAGTGATAAGGTCCCTAAATCACGTCCCTAAGCACCACGTCTTTTCAATCACTTTTAGCTACACTGTTGCTACTAACACATGCATATAATCTGAAAATATAAATCAGAAGTGTTTTCTAGTTTTTCGTAGTTTACCACACCTGGATTTCTACTGACAGTTTAGAAAAAGAAAAAAAAATAAAATCTCCTTGATGGAAAAAAACCACCCAGCTTTGAATCTGCTCCGATTTTATGAAATGCAGATGTTTTGGTCAACTTCAAAATTATTCAATTAATATTTGTGTAAATGCAGAAGGTCATCATTGATCTTTGAATTAGCTAGTGTGGGATAATGGCTGAGGTGACTTAAAAATTAGAACTTATATTCACACTTTTAGGTAAGGCACAGCATTGAAGAAGCCTCCCAGGTGGAATGCGGCTGACACGTAAGGAATCCATGGCATGGGAGTTCCCTAGGCCTGCAACCTTAGATGTTGGTAACGCCAGGGGAACTTGGTGTGCTGACTCTTAAGAGGCGCTGCCCAGAGGGTGGAGCGGTGTGGAGAAGCCGCGGCCAGGCTCTGCAATAATAGGGGAACTTAAAGGTGTCATGGAACTGATAAGCTGCATATTTACTACCCTGGGCCAACAGCCTGCCACGTTTTTGACAAAATGCTGTCCTTTTGGTGAACTTTGCTCATTATAACATCATTATAATACCAAAACACACCTCCATCCCAAAAGCTACCCGCCTCCAAGGTGCGACCACCCCTCACTGAGCTTGCGCACTGAATTTTTCTAGCTTATACCTTTAAAAGCGAAGCGAGAAAACTTTACACCAATCCTAAACAAAGGTATGTATGACTAGAGTCACTCAAGCTCCACCCGAAAGGTGAAAGATAGTATAAAATGGTTTAAGAGAAAGAGAATGTTAGGGAAGACACCATCGCGTACCACTCTGATGTCTGGGATCAGTCGACGGGCTGAGCCTCTCTTCCCCCACATCGGGACGCCTTTGGGTAAGAGTCGAACACTTGGTTATACCAAGTGCCTCCCCAGGAAACTTAGAAATCTCTATAGAGTCGCTTTATTATTTTCTTTTAACGCGTTTGTCCTCTGGCCGTGTTACTCATATTCCTCCGGCCGTGTTATATCCGGCCGTGTTACTCATATTCTTCCGGCCGTGTTATATACATGTTTGTGTCCGGCCGTGTTATTCCTACTCATATTCTTGGTATTTGTATGTGCTTTGCGGACAGTTAATTTATCACCGGTAATCCAAAGAATCTGTGTGTCTGTTGCTCTAATAAACTGCACTCTTCACTGCTCTGGCCGTGACAGTTCCTTCAACACGACCAGACTGGGGGGTGTAAAAGTTAATGCTGTCGCCTTAGCGAAAGCCCTGAACCAATAAGTGGCGACACACACAGTCCTTAGAAAATAAACCGCTGACCAGGTCTGAGACTAAGACTGGACCTCGCCGCACCTCGACTCCTCTCTGAGAAGGAGTTTAGAAAGCAAGGGGGTCCTGTCTGAACCTCGTGACTCAACGGGAGGGTTCCCCTCAGCCACCCCTCAGACTCCTATTTGTATGTGACAGTAACCCTTAACGCAACAGGTAGGAAACTACAGAGAATGCTAAGGTAAATAGAAAAGTAAGTATGTGTCAGTGTAGAAAGATATTAATGTGCATTATATTAAAGTTGTATTGAAAGAGTAGTTGGCAGGACACTATGGTAAGCCCTCAGCAGTTCTAATACCTATTATTCTGTATATTTTTTTCCTGTTGTTTTATTCAGTCATTTGATCTCTCTCTATTTTTTTTCAGCTCCCCTGCTATGTCTATTTAGACATTAAGCTAAACATTATATTCTATCTAATTAGGTAGTATGAGTGACTTCATGGTAGTTATGATCAGTGTTGAAAAATGGTATGTAAGAGCCTTTGTAATATAAAAATTACACTGAGAATGATCACTGAAAATACTAAATATTTAAAACTTCTGTGTCTCTGTAATACTTTTCTACTTATTAGGTAAATAAGATCTTATCATCTAGCTCATAGCTTCGATGCCAGTCTCTTTAGTCTGTCACTTGTAATGGCTGCAGGAAGGGAAAAGTGTTCCTCCCATCCAGGTTGCAGAATCCCTGTAAAATAAGTTCTTACAGGTAAATGTAAGGCCCCAAGAGAGGAGTCCATAAGTTTCTGTGGGCAAAGAGAATCTCAAAGGAAAGATTAAGAATGAACCTAAAAAAGCTGCCAACTTGATGCACTTCCACTTGTTGCTTTAAGAAAAAACATAGACCAATTCTTCAGAGGCACAAAAAAGTAACTTTCAGTAGAAGCTTGGCAGGCCTCAAAAATTTTTCCACAAAACTTGGCCTGATCTATTTCTGTTGTGAAAATAATTGAGGTGAATGCAGCATGAGGTTTCATTAAGTTCATGCAGATAGAGGGCCCACTCAGTTTTTCTATTTATATAATGACCCCAACCATCTGGGGTGTTACTCTAAGTCACTTTGGTAATATCATAATTTTTTTTTTGCAGTCTGCAAATAGTACACAGAAGAGAAAATGCTGTTGTCTGGTACGTGTGTGTGGTGAGGAAGGTGAGGGCTCTGAAACACTGACACTTCTGAAAGGATCAGTCCTTCCTGAGATGTATTAATGTCAGCCTGCCTCCCCCACAGAGGCAGTGCAGCTCACTTCTGCAGAAGATGTCAGAGCTGCTTGAGTCCTGTAGGTGTATCTTTTCAAAAAGTGCATGTTAAATAAGTTGAATCAAATAGCTGGCAAAATTTCAGACAGCTTTCAGGTAAACATTTCACACTTAAAGAGGAGATGCTTGTTTTCTTAAAAATTAATGGTCCGTAAACACCTTGAGCTCCATTCTGATTTTGCAGCAATTTTACGCCAAAGTAACTCCATTGATTACTGCTGATTTACACTGATGTTACCTTACAAGTCCTCTAAAGTTTAGTTCAAATGAAAAAAAAAAAAATTGCTTAGTTTTATACGTGCTTGCTCATTAATTTTTCTCTCTCTCTCTTCTACCCCCCCCCCCCCCCCCGCCCCGTATATGTATCAAGATTCATTTATAACACAAAGTCTGCAATTTTATGTAATGGTACAGCCTTTGAAACTTCATGTCAGAGTTTTTATTTTTTGTGGCATAATACACTTTGGACAAACATAAAGCTTCCTCTCCTTTTATGCCACCTGTGTTTTGGTTTTGTTTTATAGATATCCATTGATATTTTACTATCTCATAATTTTATCTTAAAAAATGTTAATAATTATTTCAGTTGTTTGACCATCATCCTGCAACCTAGATGCCATTTGGAAGGTATGAGAGTATATTAATTTTCTTATTTTAATGAGAGTATGTAGCAGCAGTGGGGAATCCCACAAAATGAACCCTGTGGGATTCAGAATATACATGGAGAAGTGGAGGAGAAAACTGGGAAACCTTCTTCCTCCACACACCACAGCCCTGGTAATTTTACTCTTTAGTGTAAATACTGAATATTATGTAAACCCCACTCAGTTGCTAAACACTTCAAAAAAAGAGGTAATATGATAACAAGTAGACTATGGATTTATCACCTTTGCATTGTCTTTGATGTACTGGGACTAATACGAGTGAGGGAGAAAACTGTGCCTTTAAAATAGGACCATGGGAGACATTTCTATGCAAGGTTCTCTAAACATTTGTGGGGCTTTCTGCCCCTTTCTGTGTTCTTGAGTTCACTGCTACTAACAATAATACTTATGCAACTGAGTGTATATATGCACTTCGGCTTATATTTATGAATTTATATTTCATTCTGCCCATAGTACAAGCTGACCAAGTCACAGAACAATATTGGCCTGAGCTAACATACTAGTTTCTCAGTGTTTTGGCAGCTGCTGTGATGTGTTGTTTGGTTTGCCTGGCAAAGCAAACTCAGGTGAGAACGTAGAAGATCTCTATGTAACAAGTATCCTATATCATTGTAAGTTTATTTCTGCTATATTTTGGCTTACTTTTGGGTTTTTTTCTGCTTATTTTCTTTCCTAAACTGTGTTACATGAAGAGCTTTTCTGCATGAGGATATTCACTAGTGTAGTTACTTGAGGTATAGCCTAAACAATGACATCAGCAATATCCAATCAGTGATATTAGATTTGCAATACAATTCCCAATGTGAACATGCTTTCTGAAGGACAAGTATCTTTATTTACAATTTAGCTTAATCTGCTTCTACAGTAGATTATGCACAGTTCAAATTATAGTCCTATGTCAATATGTTTCCTTGTGTAGCTAAACCTATTCTCCTTTGACAAAAAGGTTTAAATTCATAAAGCAAAAGTTCATTGCAAGATTCTCTATAGTCTTGAAGTGATGGCTGTTGTTCTTCATGCTCACTTCATCCCTCATTTATTTTACATATTCACAGACACTTCTGCCACAATCTACAGGCTCTGATTTTGAGTTATGGTACACTTACCATGAAAAACTGTAAATAAACTTCTCTTCACAACTATCTGTTCTTCTTACACTCAAAACAAGTGTCCAGGTAAAAGCAGAGAAAGGAAGAACAACAGAGGAACTTAAATGTAACTGCAATTGCTCCATATCATCCTTGCCAGTAGTTGACCAATCTGTACGGCCCCGTCCTAGCAAATGCTGCCTAGTTTTGGGATAGGAATGGCAAGTTTCCTCCAACCTGGAGCAGTGTACATGGGAAATCCCACAAACTGCATTTTAAATAAATGAAGAGGTGAGCCCACTGCTTTGAGGATGATTTTCAGGGCTCTGAGGGCACTACCAGCCCTTACTGTCCCTGCCCAGCATCCCCTGAGGCCTCCCTCAATCCCTGCACATGGACTGAGGAGACCCATTTCAGCTCAGCCTGGGCCCTCAGTCCCTGCCCCAGTGATGCAGTAGGAGTGCCTGGGCTAGCCCCACCTCTGTCCTTTTCCCCTGGATAGACCTTGGACCCCAACTGCAGCCATGTCTCCTGCCCTGTCCTGGTTTCCTGCTGCTCGATGGACCCTGGCCCCGGTAGGTCACTTGCCATGCCTGAGGCTGTCGATAGACCCCGTTACAGCACCCGGCTCTGTCCACTGTGGTCAGACCCTGAGGGACAGTGCCTGCCAGTGAGGGCACTGGGTTCCCTGGGGTCACCCCGGGCTCCACAGTCCCTGTCCCCTAGGGAGCAGCCAGCCATTACTGCACCCTGACGGTGATTAAGATGCACCATGATTGTAAAGTTCACCATCTCAAATAAAAGGCAAAATGTGTAAAGTAAGAACAAGCAATCAGAAATAAGTATAAGCATTTTCCACCCAGAAATGAATCTTCTTCCTCAGTGTTGATGTACTTGAGTCCAGCTTCCACATTGTTTCAATAACACTAATGATCTTAGGCTTTAATTGCTGCACATGTGCAAATCTGAAGGATAGACACAGTTGCTATAATGGTTCATGGACACATTAAAGCTGATCACGTAGGATGAATCCTGTCTTTCTCCATTTAAAAATCAAAAGTAAAACCCAGGAGACTGAATAGTGTTCCTAGCAATCACATGATGGCAGTAAAACTAGTAACATTTTGTGGAAATTTCCCCATATGGCAACTCTATTGCCTGATTAACTCTCATGGATATCAGCAGAAAGATTTCTACCAGGGCGGGCTGTTTGCTGCCAATAGCAATTTATTAAACTTGTATTTACTTCTCAGAGAATGAAATTCAACTCCTCTTGCTTACTGTGCTTTACAGCTATTGCATGCTGACTCCTGCAAAGCCAGAATTTTCTTGTGTTTTCAGTACATAGCTAATTTGGTGACAGCTGCAAGTACTACCCAATTCACATGCACAAACTGATACTTACATCAGCAGAGTTTAGCCAACTCAAAATGTGTTTTCATCTGAATGTCTGAAGCACTGCTCCACCTAAAGGCTCATCACTTCATGAAATTTCATTTTTTTGTATCTTCCCACTTTTGAACATTGAAATATATTACAATCTTTTGACTTAGCAACAGTTATCTAATATTTGCCTCTATTGCTCTTTTTGTCAGTAACAGCTATTGTCACTTTTAATTTGGAAAATAAAAAGCACATTAGTCTAGAAAATAGTAGTCTGAGAATTATGTGATATGCTAAGAAAATGTTTACACTTTTTCTATAGGCTTTAAAGGGGCTGACACCAGTGGGAAAATAAAAATTTGGATTTTTCCCCAGAGAGGTTGTATTGTTGCTGCCATCCCAGTGTAAAAAAATTTCTTATCTAGATAGTGCATTAGAATAAAAAATCTTCTGCAACTTTATCTATATTCAGGATGAGCAATCAGATGACCCAAATACATGGTCTGCTTCTAGTTAAGATAGATACCAGAAAAGAAAAGAAGAAGCTGTTGAAGTAAGGTACATAAATATTCAAATTATTTATCAATTTATATGGTTTCTTATATGCATGGATATGCATGGATACATATATATATATATATGTAATGTTTCATATCTATAAGGTGGTAATAAAGAGATGAAAACTAGAAGGAGCAAAATAACCACAAATATATATATACATATTAGTACTCTTAACGTTAGCATGGTCTTCTGTCTGCTAAGCTTTATGCTTTTTAAGGCATCCAGCAAGTGTGAAACTTCCAAGTTCCACCAGTTTCCCATTCTCTGGCCTCTCCCTGCAAATAACATATGCCAGGAACCTCTATGTCGTTCAATCTACATCTTTTTCTTCTTACCTTGCACAGGTTTAGCATTCCAGAGACTCAGCAGGTTGCCTTCCTCCTCTCTTTTACCAGTCCTATCCTGGCATTTCTTCTATAAACAGAAAACACATTTCACTGGCTACATTTTAAAGTAACTGATACTTCCTCTACACAAGGTATGAATGGGATGAAGCAAACACACGGAGATTTATCTGACTCTCAGAGATGGCAACATGTCTGTCACTGACCAGAGCTATGTTTTGAGCTATAAACTAAATGTATTCAATGGGGAAAAAAGTCAGATCTGAACCACTTTCCTCTTTGGAATTGAATAGTGTTTTTAAATAATTTTAACACTTTCAAAATTATTGTCAGTTATCAAAATGAATGCATTTTCTGTTTCCAGTTATATGAACTCATTATTATCATTCCTCACTGTAGGTCAGTTCTATCTTGCAAGGAAAAAAAAAAGGTTTTTCTTCATAGGTATCCACAGTAAGTAAGCAAATTTCTGTCTACTTAGCCTTCCCCTAGCCTCCAGCTTTGTCTTTAATCAATATACCATAAGATATTATTTAAACAGATTATAAACTCAAAGTCCTAGCAAAATATATTTCCTTTTAACTTGGAATTTCTTGTTTGGCTTTTAATGGCTGTAAGTCACTTCTTTCATATAAAATAAGAACTTTGAAAAAAAATCATGTAAAAATGAATTACTCATTAGTTTTTCACGTTACAGCTTTGTGTCTCAAATTCTAATGATTATTTTTGTTTCCTTTGGTTGAAATATTAAATACCTATCACTCTATAAAGACTCAAAGAGTATGTAATAGAAACTGACATAGAAATGCTTAGAGGCATTTGATTCATTTTATAGTCAGCATAAATCTCTGAAAACTCCATGAAATCATAACAATAAGGATGCCCACAGGGAACGTAGTCCAAGAAAAGATACAAATTCCTCACTGCAGCCTGGGAGATCTTTTCAGTGTTCCAGTGTTACTGGTGGGTGTCATAGCGATACCATGGCAGTATGGGGTTGTAAATCACACCAAACAATTGACACTGATATCTCTAGGGTATTCCTGTGCTCATATTCATGCTGACCTGCATGGTTCACATCACAACCACTGTGTTACCATCCATTCTGTTGTTTTCCCTCTCACAGCCATTTACCAGAGCTGGACAGGCATCAAGATGTTTTTCTTTGTCACCCAATGCAGAAGAGCTTGAAGGTGGAACATTATCAGAATATATGGTGACCTTTTGATATAATTATTTTGCTATAGACCAATGGAATTAGCTGCCACTGGTAGATGTTACCCTGAAATGAATAGTAACAAAGTTAGCAGATGTCAATGCCAGAATCTGCACTTTGCAGCTAAAATATAATCAAATTTATTCATAGAGGAGTACAACTTCTGTTCAAGTATTCCACTGAACACCCTAAATTTTATTTGAATTAGGTGTATACACTCATCCAAGCAATCTACCTTCTAGTGGTGGGACCCCAAGTTCCCAGAACTTTGAAGTAGATATACCTAGACTGTCTCCTTAGAATGAGTTCCCAAAGAAGACCAAGAAAGCTTTAAATTTGGAAAAGCCAGGTCTTATTATAGAATAGAAACTGGAATTCCTTAATTTTTAAAATAAAGAATCTTGAAGGAACTGTGTTGGATGCAAAAAAAATATACACAGTTCTCATTATGTCTTTTCAAGGCAGGTCATCCTTTGCTTTCTCCCTTGCATGAAATTTTGCCAATTCCCTTCTGTTCCTGAGGATAGTTGTCTTTTTCATTCCTGAGGCCTTCCTCTCTGCACCTTGATCATCTGCTCAACAATCTCCCTTTGAATTGCAGACTCCTGGTTCCTCCCTGTGATTTTTCCCTTTTGTTTGCATCCTCACCTGCAGCCTCATAGCTGATCTTTCTGAACAGACTGATTTGCTGCTAAGGCAAGAAATTTCCCTTTCCACCCAAGGGTTCTACATGGCACAGTTGCTTAATATTTAAAAGAAAAAAGTCATAACTGTAAGCAAAGTGGCAAACTGGGAGCAAAAATCTCCTGGAAACAACTCCTGGAAACTTCTGTGTTTTGTCTTAGATTTTTGGGGTGTTTTGGGTTTTTTTGTTTGCTTGGGTTTTTTCATTTTCTTGAGTAATCCTTACAGAAGTATTTTGCAACCAATCCTTAATTCTTGTTTATTGTTCCCTTTCTCTGTTACTTCACAACAGACTAAAAGCTTTGATGCTACCTGGCTTCTATCTAGACTCATGCTATTCTGCAGGGCAGAAAAAAGAGAATCAGAGAAAGAAGAGATGTTTAATAAACCACTAGTTTCCAAAAATTCCAGATGCCCTCAAAATTTTTGGCTATTAGTTCAAAGGACTTCACTACTTAAATGTATGTCCAGTAAATTCTTATTTTCCCTCTTTTCCTCTCTTTTCCTCAGGTGTGACATTTTTCATCTATCTTTTCAGAAGTTTTTATCTGAAAATCTTTAGACATCTCTTTTCACTTAGCCACTAGCTTCTTAAACAGTGACTTAGAAGAGCCTGTATTATAAATATTCCTCAATTCCTCCTCTTTCCAGTATGCTTTTATCAAATAAGACTGACAGGCAGATTTTCTTCTTTAAGTCTTTCAATAGACCACATTTATTCTTCACCATATTTTGATATTCTGTAGACGATGGAAAAAATCTTCTAGGTTTTATTTTATTTTCTCCTCACAGAAATAAGAATGCTTTTATTATTTTTCATCAATACACTTTTCAGCATTTGAAAAACTTAACAAATTTCCTATGTTGATTCAATCTCTGGCATGCTTTAGTGATCATTTACCTAGCACTATGGTACAATATGTTTTCAAGGACTGACTCACTTGGAACTATTAATTCCAGGGCTGATTATATATTTTGAAAATTTTACATTTGTTGATTATGTCCTGCAAATTCAAAAATAATAATAAACCTCCCACACACATTAACGGAAATATTGCCACTATTAAATATTTCTTGCTTAAATCATTCTGAAACATCTGAATCTGTGATGACAACTATTCCATTTTTATCCTATGTTGGCACAGAATGCTTCAAAAATGGATAAGAGGATTGAAAAAAATCCCATTTGTAAATGGGTGCCTATTCATAAAATATTTGTCTGTTGCTTCATACTTTTTAATTCAACCACTTCCAAAACAAGAAAGAGAAAATTTTCTTACCCAAATGACAGCAAATGACAACTCTGCAGTATCAGCTGAAACTGACCATCTAATTTTAGAGTGATCAGGCTTAGAAGCTTGCTTTGAAATGCTTCTTAGATGTTGCCACACATGTTATTCTGAAGTGTGCCTTTATCTGAAAATGGAATACAATGAGATTTCTGTATTTCTTTACTGCTGATTTCTAGTATGCTGTTAGACACTACATATGACTGCCCTTTGCTAGGGGGCAAATCTAGACAAATGTCTATCAGCCATTTTATTTTTGAATGCTTTAGTTCTTTTGTTAGAGATAAAGTACAGAATTGTCCTCCGCTTTCTTCTGGTGGGAAAGACTGTGGTATTTGTAAAATACAGACTGAATCTGTACAGACTGAGAATGAAACAGTAAGGTGGTTATAGAAAACATGTAAGTGTTAACTGCTGTTGGAAGAGGATGTCATTAGATGGACTTTTGATAGGACTGTGTAGAGATTCTTATGGTATGCAGACAGCAGATCCCTTCAAAGAGATCAAAAACTTGTGTGTTAGCCTGCTTAGTGTGCTTCTTAATTTTATTTGTATAGGATATTTTATCTTTTGTTTTTATTTTTTGTTATTTTTGATGGTTTACCTTATTTATTACAGTGGACAATCTTAACTGCTATAACCAGCAAACTAAAATTTGGCTTGTTATTATGGTGATGGGACAATGCAGTGGCTAAAAAATATCATATTTATATTGAAACTCACCCTAGAAAACCAAAGCAATTTGGCACATTTTTTCTCACATATACAATAGTCTATGTCTCATAAATATTTAATTTATGCTAGTAAACTGGATGTGGCTGCATGTGTAAGGATGAAGATAGATCTATCTGTTTCATGCAGGGAATTCAGTCCCCTACTATTGCAAGGGATATGGTTTTGCCATTAGTAGTAAAAAGCCACTTTTGTATTGACCCAATACTATAGGGTCTCAGGATTTGTCTTACCCTGTCTTGGCCTGCACAGGTTTTACCTCGTTATAGCTGTGATAACAATTGTCTAATGACCAGCTCATTATTGCCCAACTTGTTTTTATTTAACTCTGTGACTACCGCATGTATCTTAAAGGTCTGACCAACCTCAGTAGCTGTTGTATAACAGCTACTAACCCTTAATGCTGAGTCTGGGAGAGCTAGTGTCCTACTTTCAAATTGTAATCTAGCAACCAAGGAGAAGGAAGCAGAAAGTGTTAAGAAAGCATGTCAATAAAACCAGAAGCAGGGCCCAGTACAAAGAAAAAAGGGAGCCCCAGCCCAGCATGGAGCTACGACTGGAGAAGAGCTCAGGACTTGGACAACTCACACAGCTACCTGAAAGGGCAAGCACACCTCCAAGGAAAACGGACAGAAACTAGAAAGGGTTTCTGGGTATCACAGTTTTGACTGTATTATTAATGATTTATTTCCTTATTAATTTAGACTGTGTTCGTAGTGTTGTAGCTGTACTGATGATACCGGTATAGTGCATTGTGATTGTAAAGACTTTATCTGCACAAAGTCTTAGGTCTGTATACATTGTGCATCCCCTTTATCCCATAGTAAGGTTTTGAGTGTAATACAGGCAATTCCATCATATAATCCCTTTTCACATAGAGTAAGTGTCATCTTTAAACAGGTTAGATTTCCTGACCCTATTGCACTTATAGAAAAGCTGTTCTGAAACTTCTCTTCTGATTTCCAGCCTAATTTCAGCCTTGTATGGCTTATAGTAGAGATGTCATTCCAGTAGTGGTTTGTCAGATTCTGGATGTCGAGGCAGACTCCAAACACTGCTGTTCTCCCAGAGTACATACTCACTTTGTTAGGTGCAAATTACTCAATTTCCTCCTGAACCCACAGCCCTATTTACTCAAACTCTTCCTTTCTTGTAACCTCTTGATGGTTATTCCCCTGTATATTTATAAAAAATTACTCTACCCACTCTCAACCCTCAGTCTGTTAGAGTATACAAGTGAAGATTTATTTCCCCCACACCTCATAGTTTAAGCTGGTTTTGCTTCTTAACATTCTACTAGCCTTTCTATACAGGTGGCTCCCATTGGAAATTATTCCTCTTGAACCTGAGTAACTAGAATTGCACACAATATTTTAATCATACAATTATGATTAAATTATATAACTGCCCAAGAAACCATTGATATGTCCTTATTGCAGCTGGAAATGGTTATTTTATTACACTCTAGGAAAGCATCTTCCATTTTTAAAGGCAGTTGTCTTGTGTAACATTATCATCCTCACAGAAAATTAAGGAAAAGTATTCCTTTAACTCTGGCTGTCTTTAATTCTGTAGTTTCCTAGTCAATTTTCCATTTATCACATTGCTAGTTTTAGGCTGCTATTCATCAAAGTTCACATTTTGAAGTTTTACAACGTATACAGGAAGAAACTTATCTACTGATTCTAATGAGCAGAAAAAGTTTTATCAAATCAACAATATTATGGAATAGCACAAGAGCAAAAAGTCTCCCCCTGTTTTTGTTTTAGGGTTCACCAGTAGAAGAAGGCACAGTGCATAAAGGAAGCACGTTCTCATATTTTATTATCTGGCCTGTCTCTGCTTGGAGAATAGTTTTGAAGTCACAGCAATGAAATGGCTAATTCCTGTTTACACTGCAGCCTTTAACTTCTCCAATGAAACAAACTTTGTGGAGAGCAAAAGCACTATTTATGACTTCTAATACAATGTAAGAATTAAATGGTGTAGCTTTACTCCTAACTGGGATGCAATTACATGAGTAGTCCCATTGATCTCGAAGTGTGAGTTATTTCTCTGTAAAGGTAGTAGGAGTTGCCCTATAAAACCATAAAAGGTGTTTAATTTCAACAAAGAGCTTCCAATTTATACAGAACATATAATAAATACTGATAAAACTAGTCAATGCTATTTTATCAACTGCTTAGAAAATACAGGAAAGATTAACAACCGACCTGGGTATTTCATGAGAAAAAAATTGTAGGTGAACAACTAGATTTCTTATTCTTGTAAGACTGAAAAAAACCAAAACATTGTGGCACAAAAGTGTTCTTAAAATACCTTAAATTTGTAATACGGAAACTGAATTTGGGGAAAATGCTCTAAAATTAATGTACTAAAAGCAAATAACTGTACAAGGATAGTATTACACTGGAAATCAGAATCAACTCTTTATAAAGCCTAACAAATCAAGATAAGAGGCTACTAAAGGTATGTTGTACCATGCACGGACTATGGGCTTGAAGTGTGATTGTTTTTCCCATTAGTTCGGCCTGTCTGAACTGCTGTAACTCGCCTGAGCTCGGCTACCCAGAAGAGGAAGTATTCATGTCTCAGCATGTTGTAGGTTCTTGTATGTGTGCATAAACTGTAACAGAGAAACGGTATTGAGATACTGTAGTGATGGATGCTGTTGTAATATCTCAAGCAATTATTTTCATTATTTTACTGTTGTGACAATGTTTCATAGAGATTACACAGAGTTACCTGTGTGATACTTTTTCATGTGTTTATATTTGCACTCTGTGGTTAATACCAGCACTTCCAGCCTGATACCCTTTCATCTGATATTGTCTTCCTCTGCATCTGCATCTAATGGAAAAAATGACATGCTTATGCACCTCATGTAGCCCATTTAGATCTGTGAGAATAATCCCTGTTTTACTTTACTGAAAGGGTCCACAAAGTAATCTTTTATGTATTATTCTGGGTTACCCAAAATGAAGCCTCTTTGGAATGTTCAGAGAAATGAAATTCTGGCTTTCTCTGCTGTTAGCACCTGACAGATTTTCTTCAAGAAAAAGATAAAATGGGGTTACTTAGATTTAGAATATTAAACTGTTACACTTTTATACATAAAACTGAGACAAATTTTGGACTAAAGTGAAATTTTAAATAACATTTTGTCTTTAATATATAGCTATGAAACTTATCAACATTAAAAATGTTTTGGTTTTTTTAAACTGAGACGGTTTTAGTCTTTGAAAACAATTTTGTGAAATTTTTCATTTGACTTTAATCTGCTTTTTTATTTTTTAGAAAAATAAAATGTTCCTGGACAATATTTGCATTAGCCGAGATGTAATCAGTCCATACTCATGTGCCATGATAAAAGTTCTTTGTCTCTCTTTTTTTTTCTGAGACTACTTCTATTGTTCCTGTTGCAACAAACCTAGCCACAGCCATATTCCTCCTGAAATATCTCAGAGTATCATTAGATGGGCTAGAGCACTGATTTACAGCACATTAATACTACCCACTTAAAATAGGGTAACTCATGGCACACATACCACGAGTTAGAATATGGACTTGGATAGTCAGCAGAGAAAAGCCAGCACACTAGAAATACAATCTTTGGCTTGCCTTGTAGCCTGAAGAACACAATACGTACTTTAGCCATATTCTCAGTAATAAAAGCTCACTTTCTCTCTGATTCTCTTTCTGTCACAGTCCTCCCACTCCTCCCTAAGAAAAGAACATTATTGCTTCCTGTGGGCTACCTGAAATAAAACCTCTCCACATTTAACTGTAGCTGGGTTTTTCACAGTATGCCTACCTATCCTGCCATAAACAGATTTTATTCTCCCACTGTGTTTCCACGGTAGTACCTTGCTTTAACTGTGACTATTTCGTAACAGGGTGTATATTTTTTTTTTCTGTATTATTATTTCTATTCTGTACATTATTTATATTTCTGTATATTATTTTTTTCTTGTATTATTTATTTTCACAAATAATAGTGATGATTTAACAATTGTACCTAAGGATTCCTTTCTGAAAAAAAAAACCAACCCAAAACATTGGGATGAGGCTTTTTTTGTTGTTCACTGTAAGGTTGCTGCTTCCTTTTGGTATAATTTTTAGGAGGACAATTCTTTTTATTTTATATGAAAATCCATATCCAAGCCCCCTTAAGTTGTTTTTTAAATGCAAGTAACCCTTGCATAGCAAATGCCTTGCAAAACAAATGCATAGCAGAGGCTCATTCTAACTTCTGGAAAAATGTTCTGGATTAAAGTAAAATCTCTTTCATTACAATTCAATATTCATAAAATCTTAAAAAAATCACATAAAATTTATGCAGAAAAAAATTAGCATAAACTAAATTAAAAACCACAACGTCAAAGAGAATGTTTGATGAGAATCAGTTGAAATCCCCCGACTTCAGTGTACATTGCTCCATGGATTGGTGGAACAGGATTGAATCAAGCAATGAGAAGAGACTAATTTTAGAAATTGTCATCTAACGTTGCAAATATTTTTTTTCTTTTCAGATGATAATCTTAGTTTGCCTAGCAATTTATGTTAGATATTGCTTGGACTAAATTATTAAAAGGCACAATTCAGTCCTTTTAGTGAGTCTTAACTGAACCAAAACTTCAATGGACATCTGTAGGAGTTTGGCTAAGTAATTTTTAAGCAATATACTTCATTGAACTGAATGACAAATTTCTGCCTAAATCTTAGTGAAATTATGATAGGTTGTAAAATATGGTTAAAGAGACAAGGATTTGTTCTCATACACTTGACTTTATGGAAGAAGTTATAGCTTGACTTTAGAGCTCACAATAGCTCTTATGTCACAACTGTCAATCTGCTTGGCACCTTGTTGACTTTGTTTAATTTATTTTTTTTCCCCCACAAATTTTCAGTGTATGATTGAGGCAAAAGTTGAAGTTTCAAGAAAATTGATAGGTTTCTGCTTGACATGTAATGAATTTGAATTAAGAGCACTGGAAAACAACTTTGATAGATTCTCTGTGTGATACTTGATGAAGACTCCTCTAGTAAAGTAGCTGACAATTCTTCAGGACCATAACCATTTAAACCACATGTTCAGTTTAACTGAAGAACTGAATCAGGTGCAGCATGAAAAACATACAAGAAGGGATGGTATAAGGAAATGAGAAAAACTTATTATAGGCACTGAGAGTGGATGAGTGGAGTTTCAGCAAATCGATCTGGAAGATTCTTTCTTGTTCTTATTGGAGCAGAGCTATGTTTATGATATGTTTCTTGTGTAAATGGGGACACTGAAGTTGGGGAAACATGCCTCTGGTCAGATGTATAGGAGTGTGAAATTCTGTAAGGTTGATCTGTTTGTCTTCAGCTGCGTGCCGTTCCTTGCAATACAATTGTGGCTCGGGGGGAACTCTCTGGAGAAGGAGATATTTTTGTTTTGCTTGGAAACAACTGAGCAAATGCAGGAGGACGAAAGCTTCTAGACGTTGCAAGATGTAGCAGAAAGAAGACAGCACTGAAAGAAACATAGAAAGAAGCAGGATGTCAGGCAGAAGAGAGGGATTACTGAGAGGAGCAGGGAACAGTGACACATCTCAACACTGAGTGAAAGAAAAACTGCCTTGGAAACAGGGGGAACTGAGAAAGTTTTGCTCCAAATTACAAGGCTAAATGCAATAGCAAGGATTTACCTGCAAGAATACAGTAGGCAGGGGAGCCTTGTGTATAAGTCCATTCTATTTTTACTCGCCTAATCTAGCCACTTTGAATTTTGTCTATGTAAGAAATTATGAATCCTGATTTTCATTATAATTCATTGTGGAAAGAAATCAGACCAGAATGTCTAGGTGCACAAGCCTCAAAGTTGAGGCCAACTTGAGATCTATCACACGAACACACACAGTTGGTTTAATTTTTCCTTTTGTTTATTTTCAGGTTTTCTATTACGTGCTCTATGCATAGTACAGTTTAATCTGACGCAACACCATTTGTGTTCTAGCAATACATATTTAAAACGTGGTTGAACAAAATCTATTCAATTAAAATAATGTCAGTTACATAAATGTGCTGAAAATATTTCAAAGAGGGACCACAAAGCATTTTTTAGAAAGGGGGATCCAACCTGTCAGCCTCACTTCTGTGCCTGGGAAGATCATGGAACAGATCCAGATCGGGGCAATCCTTGGTTTCCATACAGGCGGGGGGATGATGTGATCAAGGGCCCTGTGGAAAAGGACTTGGGGGTACTGATGGATGAAAAGCTGGACATGAGCGCTCGCAGCCCAGAAGGCCAACCGTATCCTGGGCTGCATAAAAAGAAGCATGGCCAGCAGGTCAAGGGAGGTGATTCTGCCCCTCTACTCCGCTCTGGAGAGACCTCACCTGGAGTACTGCATCCAGCTCTGGAGCCCTCAGCACAAGAAGGACATGGAGCCGTTGGAGCGGGTCCAGAGGAGGGCCATGAAAATGATACAAGGGCTGGAGCACCTCTCCTATGGGGTCAGGCTGAGAGAGTTGGGGTTGTTCAGCCTGGAGAAGAGAAGGCTGTAGGGAGACCTTATAGCAGCCTTCCAGTACTTAAAGGGGGCCTATAGGAAAGACGAGGACAGACTTTTTAGCAAGGCCTGTTGTGACAGGACAAGGAGCAATGGTTTTAAACTAAGGGAGGGCAGATTCAGACTGGATTTAAGAAAGAAATTTTTTACAGTGAGGGTGGTGAGTCACTGGAACAGGTTGCCCAGAGAGGTAGTGGAGGCCCCATCCCTGGAAACATTCAAGGTCAGGTTGGACGGGGCTCTGAGCAACCTGATCTAGTTAAAGGTGTCCCTGCTCTTGCAGGGGGGTTGGACTAGATGACCTGTAAAGGTCCCTTCCAATCCAAAGCATTCTATGATTCTGTGATTCTATGAATTTAGAAATTATCTCTAAGGAGTCTGGCTATTCAGGCTTATGCAGAAGTTTTAAGCATTTTTCTTGTTAACAAAAGTGATATTGTTACTATAGTAACAAAAACAGACAAAAAAAGTATCTTGGCACTATTCCTGATGAAATATATATGTATAAATCTCCTTGAAATGTTAAAAGATATGCTACAAAAATATCTCCTGAATCCAATATTATGTCTTAATTTTTACTTACATTCAAGTTTACCAGTTAACATTTATTTCAAATGGTCATTTATCTCTTCAAACTCTTCTCTGAAAAAAATCCCATGCCCAGTACTGTCTTAAATACTTCATTCCAAACAGTGAATGATACCAAAAAGAACCATTACATTTGCAATGAAAGAAAAAAAAAATTTTCAAAAATCACATATTATTCACATATTCATTATGGTTACCATGCATATATTCAGTGATATGGTGTCAAATAGACATTATAATTTCTTCTCCAGGCATTCTGGATTCCACTGTGTGTTTGTAATTTTTTTTTTGTTTGTTTGTGGGGTGGAGTTTTTTTCTGTTTTTTTTTTCTGTGGTTTTTTTTTTTCTCTCTTTATGGGTGAAAGAAAATGAACAAAGAGGAATGGTTGCCTTTTAGAGCACCTACATTATTATTTATGAGCTGGGAGCACCGAAGCAGACTTATGTGGAACAAATGAAACTTTCTTAAATTCTCTGGTGAAACTGTTTGCACCCCATAGGAACTTGTTGAGTTTTTGCCATCTACTTCAAAGCTTCTCCTTTCAAATCATCTTTACTTTTTGCTAAGTGACTTCCCATCAGTCAGAAGTCTTTCTTTGATTTTTTGTTTAAACAGGTAAAAAGCCCTGAGTTTAAGAATTCCTTGGTTCTGATAGTATAACAGAGGTTCTGATAGTATATCACAGTTTATTAGAGGTAGGCTCCTTAGCATTCTTTGACTGGAGTCAAAATTAACTCATCAGCCCCCCCAAAAAAAATCCCCTGCCAAATTAGAACCCCTGTCTCAGGACTGGTTGCACCATAAAGAGTTAAAATTTAACAGCAACACTGAAAGTCACATTGAGTTAGGTTAATAGTATTAGTTAGCTGAAGTTCCTAGCCAAGTATGCAGCTTGATCAACTCAGCGAAGAAAAAGACTCATAAAGAGAGACAATGGGAATGGATGCAGGACCTTAAAGACAGTTCAAGGGTTTCAAGCATGTATTGATATCAGCACCAATGCTGCAATTGATTGACCTGCTGAAGTAGATTAAATTTTCACTTACTTCAACACTTACTTCAAAAGAAGGACTGGAAGATGTATTGTTCCAAAAGAATTTAATGGCTGCCATTGATACACAGTCTAAGAACAACGGCAGCAGCAAGACAAGGCACACAGAAACTGAAAAAGGCACAGGTCCTTTGTCTGCTTAATTCTGCATAGACCTTCTAGATTAGTACTGCTTGTTTTCTTTTAGGTAGTCAGGACTAAAAGCTTCCTATGCTGGGACACTGCAGAATAGTACCTCCCTATTTAAATAAAAATTGCCACCTCCCTTTGTCTTACATATGTCTCAAGGGTATAAATGCTGTGGTTCTCTGCTTAAAAGAAAAAGGGTGGAAAAAAAATCTTCTTTGTCCATGTCTCCCATGGCATAACACTAGGGTAAACTGCAAAGACGTTAACAGATGGAACATGACTTATAGCAATATACAGAGATAATGGATGGTTCTCCCACAGGTGTAATCGCAATGCACAAGTAAATCATACTTCCACATTCACACTTTGCACATGTTCCATCTGGGCAACTTCTGGACGTGAACAGGTTAACAGGGAAATCACTCTGTCAAACATTTTAGTCAATCCTCTATGCGCTCAGGCAATGGCATTAAAACAAAACTAGTTAATGAAGAGTACACCCGAGTTGGAGATAAGCTTGTAGCACAGGAAAGAAAAGCACAACTTTAATCTGTTTGGTTAATAAACAGGAAAACATTTTTTTGGCACTGGGATTTCAGCCTGTGCTGCAAAAACCTGCCCAATTCCCAGGTTTGGGAGATTGAGTCCACAATGTCCTATTTTCAATGTAAAGTTGACCAAATTATCTCAACTAAAGATTGCTCAGGTGAATTTATCCATGTTGATATCACATCTCCCGGAGCATAGATATAACCTCTGTCAAAAATAACTGGGTCTAAATTAAGCTAACTCCCTCCACTTTGAGTTGGAATCTGTTCTCATATGTAGGCTTATAGGTACCAGTCTGCTTCCTCGTCTGTCTTTGTCTTCTGAGCTCAGACTCTTTTGGGACTTGCTGTGTCTTCACAGCAATTGTATGTGGTATCTCTCTGAGTGACACTTCCATCCTCAAAGAAGGAGAAATAGCAGAAGGAAGTCAGAGTGAGAATTGCTCTGGAGACCATGTGAGAAGGTGGAGAAATCAGCTCTTCTCTGCCCCATCTGTTCATCAACTAGGGCTCAAGCATACAGCTTTGTCATACCGCAGGCTTGCAGAGTTGGGATCCACAAGGCATTTTGAGAAAATTCAACTGAAAAATGTAGATGAAGAAATTTTATTCTAAGAATAAATTAAAAAGCAACGTGGAAGCAGTGAGGAAGGATGGAATATTACTGAAGAAATACCAGCAGGAAAAAAGTAATCTCTGCACTGATTAAATAGATTAAGTGTGTTTTCAAAATTTTTTAAGAGAAAAAGAGGATTTTTTTAAAAGTCCATTGATATTGATGACTGATCAAAGTTGAAAATGTTTTCTATTGCTGGGTAAGATACCACAGACAAATAAGCTAGGGGATTATGGGAAGTGATTCAGGTGCCTGAAAAATATGGGCAACTGTAGTGACACCAAATAATTGTACTTAAAAACCTTTAAACATTCCTGTGGAGTGTGGATCATATTTGATTAAAGGGCACCATTACAAATGGAGGGCCATATTGAGTATCATTGAGCTTCAGAATCATATTTTTTGCAGTTTGTAAATCATTGTCAGAAAGAACATATAGTTGCATATATTTTCTAATAATAGATATGAAAGAGAGCCAACAGATGATAAATAACTGTGATCTTGACAACAGGGATTAGACAAGCCAAAACAGGTTTTAAAGAAATGTAATATCAGGACATGAAAATTTACTGTTTGTACTTGGAAAGTTAGAATACTTAAAAATTCCCTATGTTCTCAGGAACTCTCTTAAAGATGAAACCACATACACTAAGGGTATCAGAAGCATTTTGAGAAAAGAAACTGAATGCAGAACATTGGAGGGCAAAGTGAAATGACATGAAAGTGGATGTCATTCATCTCAACTTTAGCAAGGATTTTAACGTGCTCTCCTAAAATATTCTGGTAAGAAAATCAGGATGTTATAGTCTGAGTGGGTGGTCTATGGCATGTGTAAATAATTGTTTAGATGATCAGGCTCAGAGGGTTGTCGTTAATGGCGTTTAGTCTACCTGGAGATCAGCAAGAAGTGGAGTACCACAGGGGTCTGTAGTGGGACCTTTCCTGTTTAACACCTTTGTCAGTGACCTGGAGGAGGCAATGGAGTGCAGTCTTTTCACATTTGCAGATGACACCCATTTGGAGGAACGGGTGCACACCTGAGGGCAGGACTACCATTCAGAGGGACCTACACAGGCTGAAGGAACAGGCCAACGGGATGTGCCATTCAGCAAGGACAAACACCAAGCGCTGCCCCGGCACAGCAAGCACTGGTGCAAGGGCACAGGCTGGGGCCTGCCTGGCTGGGAGCAGCCATGTGGGAAGTGACCTGAGGGACCTGGCAGACACAAGCTGAACATGAGCCAGCAGTGTGCCCTGGCTGCAGAGACTGCCAATAGTACCCTGGGCACTATTCACAGGGGCACAGCCAGGACATTGAAGGGAGGGATTATATCCCTCTGCTCAGCACTCATGAGATCCCGTCTGACAAACTGGACACTCTGTCCAAGTTTTAGGCTCCCCAGTACAGGAAAGGTAGTGAACAAGTGCTGGAACAAGTTCAGCAGAGGGCCTCCAAGCTGTCTGGGGTCTGGATCACTTGTCCTGTGAGGAGAGGCTGAGGGACCAGGGTTTGGTCAGCCTGGAGGAGAGACACAGAATCATAGAACAGCCCAGGTTGTAAGGGACCTTGAAAGATCATCTGACCCAGCCTTTCATGGGAAAGGGACCCTGTCCAATCGCATCTTGAAAACCTCCGACAACAGGGACTCTACCACATCCCTGAGAAGGTTGTTCCAGTGATTGATCGTTCTTACTGTAAAAAATTTCTTTCTTATATTGAGATGAAACCTCTCCCAAAACAACTTGTACCTGTTGTCCCTTGTGTTTTCCACGTGGCTCCAGGTAAAGCGTGAGCCTCCATCCTCTTTGTAGCCACCCTTTAAGTACTGGAATACTGTGATGAGGTCCCCCCTGAGCCTTCTCTTCTCCAGGGAGAAAAGACCTAACTCCTTCAGTCTTTCCTCATAGGGCAGGTTCTCCAGCCCTTTGATCATCTTTGTGGTCCTCCTTTGGACCTCTCCAGTCTGTTTTCATCTTTCTTGAACTGGGGGTACCAGAACTGGACATGGTACTCCAGGTGTGTTGTGGCAAGTGCTGAGTAGAGAGTAGATCGCCTCAGGCTATCCTCATGGATTACCCACATTCTGGCTTACGTGAAAGAGTCAATAAACTGTTATATCATGTATATAATACTTTTTATGATGACTCTGTGTCACAGTGGACCTAATACTTGCTGTATAGAAAGTGTATAGAGGATACTGTTATGTGAGGATTCTGCATCTGTTCTGCAATTTTTCTAAGTTGGGGAATTAATAAAAATATAAAATTAAATACATGCTATCTTTCAGAAGAATTTTAAAGATGTCCATCATCCTCCAAGATACAGTGCAATTCTGAATTTCTGGTTGGCTTTGCTAAGCCATCTCATTTATAGTGATGAGAAACAGTGGCAGTAACACAAAGACAAAATTAATCTTAACTAGAAAACCACAGGATTGCTAAAATTTTGTGTATTTTGTGTATTAGTGTTATAACCTTGTCATAGATCCTATCCTTTTACTATGCCAGCTAAACTCTATTTTCAAATTTGAAACAAATTATTTTGTAAGTAAAAATCTATTTTTAAATTTGATGTAATTCATGTTATACAGTTTGTATTTATGATCTCTTTGAGGCTGTATTTTAGGATTGATACAATCTTTAGGATCTGATGGAGAATCTAGAAAGCTCCTTATTCTGACAATAAATTTACTATTGTTCTTTCCATTAAGTATTTTATAAGCTTTGATAAAAATGCCTTTTGTTATTTCAGGTATTGTTTTATGTTTATATAAGCCCAGAGAATGAGGGGGACCACTGCTATGAGCTGAAGTGGTACACACTAGTCAGGCATTTAATCAATGGGGAGCACAGATCCTCTGCCTACACCAAAATCTGACAAACTGCTTGCTGTAAATAGTGTCCTGCCCACTTAAAGTATTTTGTGGGGGTAAGGCAGGAGCATGTGATGCTGCCCTAGTCATGTCAGTGGGCAATATTCCACTGCTTTGAAAGGAAGCAAGGTCAAATCCTCCATGTCCTAATGTCTGATCGTTCATTTGTAAACACAATTACTGTATCGGTTCACATAATATGCCAGTTGAGAAATAGTGTGGGTAAACACATGGCTATTGGATTAACTCTTGTCTGGAGTTCTCCTGTTGTTACTTTTTTTGCTTCATAAAGACTGTTTGTTACACACTTATTCACCTCATTAATGCCCTTCTTACGGCAGCAACTGCAGCTGCCTGGAGGTGTGCTGGCAGGGCACTTGCTGAGCCTCCAGCCAAGCTCCTCATGTTCAGGAGGGGAGCAGCCAAGCTCTTCTGCACCTCAAGCTTGTCCTATGTCTAATTCTGCTGCTGGAAGGCTGCAAGCCTTTTACATGTGAAGGGTCACGAGTTTAGTCATTAAAATAATATAGATGCTCTACATTCGGTAAACTGATTTATTGATTTATTACTATTGACAGATTTATCTAATCAAGTAGCTCTTTGACTAAAATCCTCAATATACATAAACATTCATGCACATGAACACATTTCTTTTCTCAACCTCCAAAATATTTCTTTTGCATTTAGTATTAAAGCATATTAATCTGCAGACCCAACCTGTATAACTGACATGACGATATTCCTTAGTTAGAATGCCTGTCTTATTTTTTAAGCAAGACATACACAAATCAAACATTCTGTTATTTTTGTAGCTCAGGATTAGCAACTCTATCAAATGACTGACTTGAATAATTGACCATTAACTGTAAAGTACTGGGAAATACGTGTTCTCCTGTTTCTGTGCTGAGAGTTATTTCAACTTGCATCTATTGTTTAGTACAGAATGTATCTATTCAAAATATTTCTGTAGCACTAGATTATTCAAGTTGAAGTTTTTTCCTAGACTTAAACCACTTTTTGCTCTAAACTGTGATGGACATCTTAAGGCTTAGGTGTTTAGCTTGTGGAAATTGCTATTTCAGCTTTCAATTGATTTTCACCAAATTAGGATCTGCCCTGTAAATGTTTTAGTTGTGCTCAGATTCCTTTCCAATTCTTTATCTGATATGAGAGGGTTTCTCACTCTTTCCATTTCTCTCTGTGTTGGCAGGAGGGAAGAGGGGCAAGGTTAAGCTGCCCAGAGCAATAGAAAACCCACATTCTGTTTCAGCAGCTCAGCACAAAAAGGAGACAGTGACCAAGAAACATTATCTTCAAGTCATTTCTTATGCTGTTGTTATTTTCAAGAACGCTGTGCTTCCTTTTAAACACATTACATTTGTAGATGCTGCTACTAATATTTTCAGTTAATAATAGCATCAGGACGCATTGTAGTCCTGTTCTCTGGGTTTAATTTACTCTTCTCCCCCAAAGCACACTCTCTGTACTGTTGCTGATGATGCTTGTCTTACTTCCTCTGACTTCCCTCTGCTCTGTGGCAGTGCAAAAGGCTCTGCAGGTTCACGTTTCAGCCACAGTTTCATTACCACAGGTCATCTTTCCATTAGTAGCTGTGGCTGTCTAACTACCAGAAGGCCTCAAGTATGTGAGATTGCTTGTTCTAAGCTGTCCATTCCATGCTGTAACACCCATGACCTCTCTTTTTCAGTTACAGTGCTATGAAGCCATGAGCTATTTCGACATTGCTTTGTTCTAACAGAGTTCCTTGTATTTCTGCCTTCTGTTGTCCAGTCAACTGGATTTATAAAGGTGGACGCTAAAAAAAAGGACCTTTTGCAGGTCCATCCTGTACCATCCATTCGTTAATTACACAAATGAAGTCTCGGATAGTGTGGATGATTCAACAGCAAAGTAAATCAAAAGTGCTGTGACTCTTCTTTTGGCTTGGTTGGTATCTGGCTGCATGTGCGTTTGTTTTTCAGCTCCTTTGTTTGTTGGATTGCTGGTAGCACAGACTGCTCGTTATAGCCAAAAATCAATCCTTTTCAAACCTTCACAGTTTTTCAGATATGTCTTGTCTTCTGTTATTCACAGGAAACTCACTGCAAAACTTGTGCATAGTAAATATTGTCTAGGCTTAATGTGATACATTGCCAGCTAATATGTTTCTTAGTAAAGTTACTGGAAAACAAACCAAACCAAAGCAAAACACAAAACTGTAATTACCAGCTATTGGTGGCTAATGGACACCTCTGTGTGAATAAATCAGTTTCAAAATGCTGCCTGGAATGACTAGATACATCATGAATTATCACCTGGTTTTTACTGTTCTGCATCAGGTACTTCATTCAAATATAATAATCTCTGACCTTTTTAAAAATTATTTTTCTGCTTGCTTGTTCATATTTTACCAACAAAATTAATCTCTAATCTGTCTTTAGTGTACTGCCATACCATTGCATCCTTACATATATTTTTCAGACTCCCTAGAACCATTAAACTGTTTCCTCTTTTCAAACTCCTGTCTTCCTTGGTTCCAAATGCTTTTGTTTGCCCCAAGAGATTTTAGGAATTAAAAATGAAGAGAATGTGTCATTTATTTGCAGGCTGCCTTGATTTCATTGATCAATTTATAAGAGCCCTTGCATCATTAATCTCTGTTTCTCTCTCTTCTTCATTTCTTTATTGTGTATGCTGATAAGCAAATTATTAAGTGCACCTGTTCTTCCATGTCTTTTTCCTTTGTACCACATCCTGTGGCGTTTCATTAAAAAAGAATTGTCTATTATGGCCTTTCAAGTCAAGTTTGATCTCAAGTATTTAATTTTTAGTAGCACAAAATCTGAAGTTTATCAAGAATGTTCTCTGTGGGGTTATAATCTGGTTTTTGTGTGCCCCTAATTATTGCACTGATAAAATGTCTGATTTCCACACAATGACAAATATTTCCCTTTCTGTTTGAGCATAACATTCAGAGCACTGTTGCCAGCAATGAGCCACACATTCTGTGAGTTGGTAGCAGGCGTTTTTTCATTACAGGAGTGCTTGTGAAGTAGCTGTTTATAGCATTACTTCATTTTATCCCTTGCATTATTTTATTTGTATTTCATCAATGTTAACACATTTCATATCTTAAAAGGTCATCTCTTAATATTTATTTCATTATTAGTTACTTTTCCCTTTAAATCTCTTTCTCACTGGTTCGAATTTCTGCTTATTTTGGTTTGTTCACAATCCTGACATGAATTCCAGTTCTGTAGAAAAGTTTGCACTCTTAAACACTTGAATGTTTTAATTACGTTTGAATCTCATGCCTTCTTTTTCTGAAGCGTACCCAAAAGAATAAATATGATCATATGCTTTTAAGTGAAATGCAAGGTGAATATACTTTTAAGTACCAAAATTTTTGTTCCTGCACACGCCCCAAAACATCTCTGTTTCACTGACTTGAACACCTCAGCATCAGTCTACCAATTAATGCCTCAGATTTATAGACCAGGACTTCCAAGTCCTCAGAGAGCCTGCTTCTGTAGCTGTGTTCATTGTGTTTATAGCATGTATGTGACCCTCACAGACCCACGCACACACGCGCTCACACACTGCACTGAGCTCTGCTCTGCACAGCGCTGAATGCACCACAAAGGCCAGCTCATTCAGAAACAGGCAGATGTGGTGAAACGGTGCCTGCCTTCTACGTGGCAGCCTACTGACTACAGCTCTGACTCACATGAGCATCAGAAATAAATGTTCTGGTCTCTTCTCATCTCACTCAGATTTATGTCTCAGCTTCCCAGAAAGCAACAAGAGCATTTAAAAGACATTTAGAAATACCATTTCTGGAGTACTCGTCCACCGATTTCTATAGGAATAGGAAATTTATCTTCTCTCTGAAATTATTTATATTCTTCCATTTCTTTTCCTTAGGCTTACGATATCTTTAGAAAAAAAAATAATGCAATGTTCTGGAAATAGTCACTCATTTAAAAAAAAAAACCTCACGTAGACAAAATCATCATTTAGATTTTTTATATCTGTAGTACAGATAATCACTATTCTTCTACACAATTACTCTTTAAAATACAGTTTTATGTTGTAATGTATATTTTGGGGATTATGACAAGTATAGAGGGAAAAAATGAGAGAAGCTAACTAGAAACGTAATTACCAAAGAAAGTGAAAGAATTTGTTCCTAGAAGGAAAATATGAATCATACTGTAGAATAACAGCAGTTAAATGCCGTCTGAAACACAAAATTACACGTCCTCTTGCACAACCCCTACAGCAAAAAGCCACACCATTAGAGTAATTCACAGCCAAATGAAATTTTATTACTCATGAGCAATAGTTTTGCAGTAAAAGGTCGATATTTATTTTATAATAGACACACTACCTTTTTTTTTTACTCCCCAGACAAGTAAAACCTCAACTGGTGACCATGAAGTTTTGATGCAAATTGCTTTCTTTTTATGAATGTCTTTCAGAATGTGGTGGTAGAGTGTTATTATACAGTCAGATTATAATAAATCACAAAATCACTTGTCTTTTATCAGTCTTAATATTAGCCTAATGCTTATGTCATACAAACTTACATTTTGTTTTAGTGAGATTGCTCAAAGAATACATAGAAAGTACAAATGTACTTTGGTATTCTCTACTTACCAATACTTTTGTAGTTTGTCTTCATGGATAGAGAAATCATTGAGGTTCTGCATAAATTTTACATGAAAACTATGGAAATAATTTTCACATCTTCCCTGCAAGAAAACTGAAACTTCTCTATAGTTGATTTCAATCAAAAAGTTAATGTTTTTGCATCATAATGATGCCAATTTTATGTAATGTGTGATATTAGGAGTAATAATGAATAAAACAAGATACTGGTCAGTAAATCTTCAAGACACCAGAAATTCTAAAAAAACCCCCACCATTGGAAACAGCTAGATTCAGCCTCTGGACTGGGTCATTACTTTAAGTGCCTTGTTGAGTTTTATCAGCACTGGTTTGTATGTATTTCCGTGGGCACAGCTACAGTTCTGTGGGCAGTAAACACAGGTCCATTGATTTTTGGCTCACTTTGGTGCTGTTGTAATATCTATCTCCTTTTCAGACCTCTCATTATGTTCTGTTTCTTCTGAACAGGAATATAAATAGTACTTGAACTCATTGGCTCTTTAGCTGACATGGTCCACCTGAGTCATAGGCAGATTTCAGGAGCTTTCGTACGGCAGCCAAACTGCTCTCCTTTCACCTACCACTCTGATATCATGACTTTGTTTCCTTTGACTTCAATAAGAGTATACAAGAACTGTATCAGACCAAGAGTACACCCACCTGCATGTCCTGCTTCCAGCACTGGCTGAAATGGATGCCTAGGGAGTACAAATCAGGGTAGGCATATAATATTTCTGAAAGCTCTTTCAGACTGTAATTACTTCTGGTTTGGAGCCTTACTGAGCCAGAAGTAGTTCATATGTGTTTAGTAAACCCCACAGAATTTATTTCCCCAGGAATCTGTCCAGTCTCCTTTTGAAATTATGTAAACATCCTATGAACTTTACAGTTTAGCTACAAACTGCTTGAAGAAAGAGCTCCCTTTGTTTGCTGACGGCAGTACTCGCCCAAAGTGTTTGTACTGGGAGAAGGAAGATGTGGACATGATTTTACAGATGTCTGTAATGCTATCCTCCTGCTGTCATCATTCCAAGCTAGAGATTCAGAGAGTAGTCAGTCATTCCTCTCATAATGGTCCATTCAAAATATTTAATCTTTCTTGCTGCCTTCTTCTGAACATCTGCTAGTTCTTTTACATTATTTTTTGAGATGGGCAGGACCAGCTGCACATAGTATTTGAGATACAGGCATACAATTCCAGCACAAATCTACTAACTTCTTTCAACTCTCTGTGACCCCTTCCACCAGAGATATGTGGCAACATATGAGGAAGGAGAAAGAGATTCTTTGCCTACATCTGTAACAGTAAGTAGGCTCAGTAATCATTCTGTGTCCCAGAGGTCACTTAGTATGGTACGGCCACTGGCCATGCAACTATTTCCCACCAGAAGGGGGTGCCTGGTCTTTGCTTGGATAGTGCTAATTACATCAGGCCAAATCTATGCTAGGCATTACGCTAACAATTTAACTCTTTGGATGATTGCATGTCATCTCTCGTACCTGTGTTCAGCCTTGTTCAGTTTCCTAGTGCAGAAACACCTTGAATATTTGCTCTGGCTCAAGTATGTTCCATTGCTGTTATACAAGCCAGAGCAGAGTAGCAGAGGTGCTGACTTGTACAGTCCTTCCTCTTTTTAAATCATTACTTTGCCTGCCTCTACTGCAACAAGCAGAATGACAATGGTGATGTTTATGTAAATGTATTTGGGAAAGGCTGGTCTGATCAATGTAACATTGCCCATATTTGGGCTTTGGCTATACAGTAGAGAACAGTACAAAGCCCTGTAGTCTGCATTGCTTGATAAATTTTGTCCAGTATGCATAGTAATATGGTATATTAATTGCTTTTTTTGGGTGTTATTTCATGTCTGAAGTCACTCAGCTCCAGTTTTTGTTCCTTCCATTCCATGCTCCATGGTAATGGACATGCAGTTCTCCTACTCTGTAGGTGTACATGTGTGTATATGTGTGTACATATATATACTTATTTTCAAGATAATAAATGAAAATGGAATAGTTAGAGCTTTCACACTAACAGCAATAACTCCAATTTTTAAAGAAGCTAATAATTTTGTGCCCTGCTGTTGATTTATTATTTATTCTGTTTGTAAAGGTCATCAACACACACACAGGCAGAGTTTGAAGATGAGGTACCAATGCAAGCAAAAATGAAACTCTCAGAATGGTGCTGGTTGGCATTCAGAGCTCTGCTCTAACCTGAACCTTGCCAGCAGTTTCTTTTACATGATGTGGCACTTCCATTGTGGTGTTGCACAATAATCTGCTGTTTGAAATCAAAGATCTAAGACAAATGGACTACAAAAAGAAGAAAACTCTGCTACTTCTGATTCTGTTTAATACTTTGATTTTTATTAGTTTCTGCAACTAGCTTTTTCATAGGCAGCAAAGACCTGGTAGAGAAAGAAAGGACTTGATCCTGATCCACAGTTAAGCAGTCAGAATATGGCTGTGCAACATGGAGCCAGAAGAAGACAATATGTATGGATACTCGGAAAAATTTTATAGAACTAGAAGTTGTTTTGGCAAAATTTACAAACAAAAGGTGGATGGTGGTGGTGAATAATCTTGCTGCTGTTATTTTTCACAAAGCCATTGCTCCCTCAGCCCTCAGTAAGCAATCTCTTGAGAAGGACACCATGACTCCAGAGTCAGCTGCATAACTAAAAGGAGGAGGAAAAATTATATCTGGATACAAGCTGGTATCTTTGGCATAGTTTGTAACATTCAGTTTTATGATCACCTTAAATGTGTAACTAGGTAACAGCTCTTTATGTTAGGACATTCTATACTATTCACAATATGCCCAAAGAAAACCCATTATTTCCTTAATTAATCAGTGTACAGTACAGTCTTTACTACAACCACCTTGTAGGAAAGATGCCACAACCAGGCAAGATGTCATGACCAGGCTGTACCTACAATAGCCTCTGAACTTCCTTCTCACAAGCTCAATACCTTCGCAGGACTGTTTCACGCTTGCTTCTTAAGAGGATATAGCTCACTTAAAAGCAGAATTTTGAATGACTTCAGAAATTTTCTTTCTTTCTTATTACGCAGATTACCCTCTTCACATGTTCTCTATGTGTCTTCATATCATGTAAAAATTTTATGGTAAAATCCTGCTTCCAAATAAAGTGAATAGAGGAATAACCATTGACTTCATCAGGGTCAGGCTTTGCCTCTTGTTTTTATACCTTAGACCTTTCATAATTTACCTGTACCAGTGCTGCCAGCCTTAAGATACAGCAGGAAGTTTCTCTGTCAAAGAACCCTAAACACTTTTACCTCCAATGGCTCTTACAGATGCAAACCACACAAGCATGTTATCCTGCCTCAGATCCTGCCTTGAGATTCTCCACTGTGGCGATGCCTCCAGAACCATTTAGCACTGCTAGGGAGGAGGCAAGTTGAGACTATTGCTTAGTTGATTGTGTGAAGTGTATTTGATTCACAGTCATTTCTTTCACATCTATATATCCAGCTTTCCAAGTGCTTGCATCATCGATCTCTGGCATCTTGTCACAAAAGACGGCTCTTAGTTATTTATCATAGTTGTGGTCCTTTTTGCTTCATATTTGCACCTTTTCTCACATGATAAAGTTCTGAGGTCTGATAAGAATCTGCAAATATTACTTTGTGCATTGTAATGACAGAACAATATGTAACTCTATACTAATAGTAGTAGTAGTAATGATAATACTAATAGAACATTTGAACTTCAGTCTCACAAATGGAAACCTGGCAAAAGCTGGGCAAAGCATCTGCATCCTTAGCTGAGCATTGGCACTGGACTTGCAAAGACATTACAGTCTAATTGCTACTGTAGTGGTTAAATAGAGATAATTCATTTATGCTACTTTTTAAGACTTTTCTTGTAGACTGAAAATTATAACCTACTGTCTGTTTTAAAAGTCAGTACAACTTGATTGTTGCTTAAGATAATTTACCTGCAAGGATTATGTGGTTTATAACAACAAAAAAAAAGGGAACTTGATGCTAAAGGAAAATTTCCCTTTCACTTTTAATACCAGGTTTACACAACGCTATCACATTCTCTGAGCTCCAACTGATTGTGATCTGAGGGAATCAACATGGGCCACAGCAGCATTCAAAGTAAAGGAGTTTTAGTAGATTAATAATTTTGTCCACTGAACTGCAGAGTTAGAAGGGTCAGAGATTATTGTTTGAGACAAAAGTAGATCATGCATTTCCATCTAATTAGTCCTTATACTTACCACAGTTCAAAGAATATAAAATAAACTTTCCACACAAACTGATGACACTGCCTGTTGACAACAACGTAATGACTGTCTCAGTAGGTTGTTAAGCAGGTTAAGTCAACATGTCCCTCTCAAGCTCACCTCAGATTCACTTTGTGATCATCAACAAAATCTATTCTGTGCATCCCAGCAAAGTGGTTCTGTTTTCCCATGCACATTCAAATCACATTTTTTTATGTTAAAGCAATAGGAATAAGTGGGATGAGAGCAGATTCTAATTCTCTATTAAGCCAGAAGAGACCTTCTTCTCCTGTTCTTACCTTGAGAGAACCAAATTATTTCCCTATATCATGTTTCTTTACCTTCCCCTCCTTTTTCAGAATTTAGGATACAAGGTCAGGGTTACCCTCGGGAGGAGCAGGGGAGAGGAGGTGGTATCACCACTGATGGGCTGAATAGACTTGCTAAGCTTTAGACCATCCTTACTCTACCCAGACAAAACTGCACACATTTATACTAATGTAATTTCATTTTTCTGCTAAATACTGGAGAGCAAATCTCTTTGTAACTTGTACCCCTTGCAAAGTACTGCTCCAGCTGTATATATCAGGAAGCTGCAGTTTGACTTGTTAGGGTTCTCAGAGGAAAACAAGATCAATAACTTGTCACAGCAAGAGATACTTTACTGTCTGCAGGGTGCTGTAATATAGCATTGTGGATGGGGAAAAAAATGAAAATAACACAAACAGTTCTGAGCTTGTCTTTGTGCAGTTGGACAGGCTGCTATTAAGCTAGTTAAACAATTTTTTTCTCCAATAATTTAATGCTGAGATTATTAGGTATAAGTGTCATTTTGTAACAACATTTTTATATTTAGGGCTACTTTGTAAACAAGATATGTAAAAATGCTGCTGCCTTCGATTTGCTTCTGTGATTTGTATAAGTATAAACAGGCAGTTCCTGAAGAATCTGCTATGACTACAAAGGAAGCAACTGAAAATTATGATAATATAAAGCTTTATTATTAATTTCTTCATTATTGCCTACAACTTTAACCTGACTTTTCCCTTTTTCTATTTCATTGTAACATGATGAATCTCTTATATTAGGCAACAATTAATACATAATTCTTACAAATATGAATAAACATAGCAGCATATTGACCTTGCATTTGTATACTTTATTAAGGAATTGAGCAATTAATTCTGTTTTGTTTGGCAATTTATGTTCAAAGTGCAAGACATGTCAAGTTTAATTGCAAATTCTACTGATAGGGATTGAAAGCAATTTTCTTCACCTCCTTAATTTAATAATCTGTATCATTATAAATTATTGTATCATTTCCCGCAGTTACACTAGTATTTGTAGGGAATGGAGAACATAGAAGCAATATCAAATTAAGTTGTATTTGCCTCTGAAGTACATCACCTTTTTATTCACATATCCTCAATCTGCACAGCTGTAGCTACACTGTAAAAGTCCAGAAATTTCAGTAGCTCTGGCTTCAACCTGCACATTTATGGGAAGTCAGGGAGGAAAAATTGGTTCCACAATAAGTGATCATCATATGAAGAGCACTAGAATCACAGGATTATTTATGTTGGAAGGGCCTCTGGAAGTCACCTAGTCCAACTCCCCGCTTGAACTAGGTCCAGTTAGAGCTGTTGCTCAGGGTTGTATGCAGTTGAGTTTTGAACATGTCCAAGGATGGAGATCCCACAGACTCTATGGATGTCTTTTCCAGTGTTTAATCACCCTCATAGAGAAAAAGTTTTCTTTCTTATATTTAAGTGGAATTTCTCATGTTCCAGCTTAGACTCTTAGAATCACACGTGTCTAGTTTGCAAGGGAACCTCTGGAGAGCACCTGCTTCAACTCGCTGTTGAGAGGAGGATCTTAGATTAGATTAGCCAGGGCCTTGTCAAGCTAAGTCTTGAATATTTTCAACAAGGAAAATTCCATCACTTCTATGGGCCCCACTCTTCAGTTGTTCTCAGAGGGAAAATTTCTTTTATTCTATGTACTTCGTACATGTACAAAGTACATAGTACTTTCTTGTACTGGGAAGTCCAGACACAATACTCTAGACATGGTCTCACAAGTGCTGAATAGAGATGAGAATCTGGCTACATAAATGCAGATACAGCACAGTATGCAGTTCTTTGCTGCAAGGGCACATTGCTGACTATATATCTATATCTACAGATATCCATAAAGATATATCTATATATCTACAGACATATATTTGTATCTACTGCATGGATAATGGGCCAGAGTGCACTTTCAACAAGTTCATGGAGGACATGAAATCACATATAGTGAGAGGTAGGGAGAGAGATTATGATATCAATAACTGTATTTGTAGATGTCTATATAAATCTATAGATAGATCCATGCAATATAGAGATACTTAAGTGTTGACCCTGTTATTGATTCCTGAGGAGAGCTACCAGTAACTGGCTGAAACCTGGACTTTGTGTTGCTGATCATAACCCTTTCAGCCTGACAATTTAGCCAAATTTTCAACACCTTACTAAGTCCATATCTCATCTCATTTTATGGAAAACCATGTCAAAAGACTCGCTGAAGTCAAGGTAAACGACATCCACTGCCCTCCCCTTGGCCACAGACCCTGCCATCTCATCACATGAAACAATCAGGCTGGCCATGTATGATTTGCCCTTGTTAAAACCATGCTGTCTGTTCCCAGTCACCTTTTGTTCTTCATAAATTTAGAAATAAATTCAAAGATTTTGATCCACAGACTTCACAGGGACTGATATGAGGCTGACCAGCCTACAGTTTTCTTGGTCCTTCTCCTCACCTTCTTCAAGACAGATGTGACATTTTTCTTTTTCTAGTCACCAGAAATCTCCCCCAGTAACCGTGGCCTTTCAAAGCTGATAGTCATCAGTCTCATAGTGACATCACTCAAATAAGGAATGGAGGCCACAAAAGGAAAATAGTGCACTTCACCACAGATTATAGTCTAATGTAAAAACGTTTGGCTAAAAAGATTCAGGATTTCTGCAAGAACAGCTTCAGATCCTGTACAAATTGACTCAGCCATCTAGCTGTCAACTGTAGAGTTATTCAAGCTTCCTTTAAGATCTCTTGGATCATATTTTTAAAGGAAATACCAGCATGTACCTGTTCATTTGAAAGTGGGAAAAATCCATTCCTCTGTCAGCTTCACCCATGAGAGTGAAAACCTACATTATTCCTCCACAAGTACATAAACAGAGAAAAGATGTATTTTCCCTCCACTCCCCATCCCCTACTATGTTCTATATCCATGCATGAGTAAATGTAATTATGTCCAATCTTTTGACATAAATCCCAGAGGTAAGGGAAGGGGGAGACAGGGAGAGGTAAAATATGAGTAGTCTCTTGTTCTTTCTTAGCACAAAATTGCTCTTGCAAAAATGGGGACTACTTTCCTGTGAATTATCCTTTTAATTCCAATTTAATTTATCCTTTTAATTGATCAGTTGTCTGTCTTGGTATTTATGCATGCTATGCCTTCTGCTGATTGACTGCCACCTGATGCTCCAAAATGACCATGTGATACAGAAGCACGCTTACAACTCAATCACTAAAAAATATACACTTTTAAGTCCACCTCTAAAAATCCTGTAGTTGATAGGTATAAAGTACTTTTGGACCTTTAAAGTGTATATGGGTGTTAGAAAGTGGCAAAAGTTTAGCACACATAACCAGAGTAACGTAGGTCTGGTAGGAGAGTAGCATGTGTTACAATAAATGCCACTGACCTATATGTACTGACGTTGATTCTATCCTACTTAGCATCAGTGACTACCAATCTGTATAATGAGTTTGGCAATAACCCTAACTGGACTCAAATCTTGTTTGTGTATGGGCAATCCCTTCATGTTCATCCTTACCAACCACTTGCACAGAAAAAAAATTCCCTGGATGGTTTCTTAGGGCATAAGAAGTAACAGAGAGGTGAGGATAAAAAATGTTCTTATGAGGTAAATAGAAAGAGAAATGAGAGCATTTCCTATGTGAATGCAGACAGTTACCCTTTAGATACTGTCCTTTGGTATTTTGATGAATTAAAAAGCAAGACATTAGCACATCATAATTTATCCGAGTATGAGACTAAATGTACATTCAGTAAACAAACTTGGATTAAAATAGCCAGAAAGACAGGAAAGGAATAAAACAATACTTTCATATATAAACAGTATTGGAAACTATGCAGCAGAAAACATTAACATATTTGAACAGTTCTATGTGTTACTATTAGTAACAGGCCGTAGATTTTTACTTCCTCTTCTGTATGCCAGGAATAGCAAATGAAGGCCAAGCCAAAAGATAGCAACGGAATCAAGAAACAATGTGAGAGAGACAGATACTAACCCTGAAGGCATCAGGAGGAATAATTCCCTGGGTGCACGCTTGCCTCATAGCAGTAGACTTGTAGTTAATGTACAGAGGGTTTGCTGGATACCTTTTATTTTATTCTCACACCAAGCTAAGGCAGATAGACAATTAAAAACTATCTTGCATGTGGCCTCAGTTGAATAAGAGATAGTAATAAAAGAATTAGAGTAAAAAAGCAGAAGGTCTTTTTGATCAAGCTATGATTTTCTCATTTGGTGCATTCCAGAGAAAGCACTTGGGAATTTAATCTGATCCATCACTTACCATATCTGAAGGGCAAGTCAGTAAATGATTAAATTGATCTGATAGTATGCTTCAGTTTCTTTTGAGTCATTGGCTCAATCTGTCAGCATTACTGGAGTACAGATGACTTTCACTTGTTAGGGTTTAAGTTCAAGAGAACAGATTCTGCTCCCTTTCCCGATTTAAATCCTGTTATTGCACCAGTTGAGTCCATGAAGTAAGCCATTCTGAACATTCCGATACCATGAAACTGTGTTCCATTCATTGTCCTTGCTTATTGCAGAATATACATATGACTGACTACTACCTATTGAGCCAAACTCAGAGTGGATGGAGCACAAGACAGAAAGGGCACCGCATATTTCTTTGTGTGTGTGAAAGCAAATCAAAGGAAAGGAAAAAAAATATACAAATTCAGTTAAGGTTCTCATTATGCTGAGAAGTCGCAGACAAGGCAGGTGACTCTAAACAGAGGACTAAGATAATGTATTATACAAGTTCAGGAAATAAAGGTGGATAATGGATAAAGGCATAGGTTAAACTCACCAGACAAGAAAGAATAAAGTCAAATATGTTACAGTGGAAGTTTGGGTTTGCCACTATGTGTAATCAGAGGCAAAAAAAGGAATTACATTCAGATCCGTTTTAATGAAGTTTAAAGAAAGTGCTATTATCATGGAATGTAAACCCATGACAGTAATTCACTGCAAAGCATGGGTAACAAATGTCATACATTACATTATCTTCTTTCTCTCTGCATGTGAAAAAAAAAAATGCTTGTTGATAGTTCTTTTAATTTATGTTGGGGGTAATGTGGTGCCGGTGATGTTCTTTGTGTTTTCATTAACAAAGATGGTGCCAAAGGAACATATCCTTAAAATACAAAATCATGGTGTTTAAGTTTGTCTTACTTTCTGCATGTTATTCAGGCATACAGTTGGTACAGAGAAAAATGCTCCTTGTATGAATTAGCTTCTGTTTTCCGTAAGCAGTTCTATTATGGCAGGGAATTGGAATTACTGTTGCTTTTGACTCACTTTCGGATTTCTGGAGTCTGAACTCATATTAATTCCTTGATTTATAAGGTTCACCTTCAGAGAGGCTTAAATCTGGACTCAAAGTTCAGAGGAACTGAAGAGGGCAAGCTATCACTTTAGTTAAAAAATATCCATATTTTTAACATAGTTGCATTTCTTTTGGTCCACATACTCTAATGATCAGTCACTTTTAACTGCTATCCCTCTTACTACTGTAGTAGCCAACAGTATAGATCTGGAGTGAAATAATTTTGCATCCAGTTTCCAATTCTGCAACATTGTAAAGACATTGCCATAGGATCTCTTTAGCAGTATTCAATAAAAATGAGGAAAGACTGTTAAAAAAAGTATATCAATACTATCACTGTAGTACACTGTTGCACATTACTGCCTATAAAATATTTCTATTTCTTCAAGCATCTAATGAACATTTCAAAATGCATCTAAGAAACTTTTATATTCAGTTCTACCCTTGCGAATTTGTCTGTAAAAAGTTGGATGACTGACTGAAGATAATATTATTTGCTAAAAGAGTCCTGTGTCAGGTGGACAGAAAAAATTAGCAAAAGCTTATGCTGTTTTAGCAAAATAAATGCAATACTTGTGAGCTAGACTCTTTGGTAGACTCAGATAAACTGTTGCTCTCTTCAGACTCAAGTGAATGAAGGATTGTGTTTTTTCAGCACAAATTGTTCTTTCATTCCATCCCATAGCTATGTAGTTCCTGATGCTCTAATTGAGTTTGAATCCAGCTAATCCACAATGGAATTTAACAGCGAAGAAATCTTACAGTGCAGAGGTTCTTAGGCTTAAGTTACTGATACTGATTCAGAGATATTTCCTGTGCTATTTCCTGTATAAATAGAATGTTATCGGTTTTGCAGGATTGCAGATCCTGGCATCAGGATCTCCTGGCAGTATAAAATACAAGCTGTGGAGATGAAACAATATCATTCCCTGTTAACGATAAGCTATTATAAAAAGGCGCTGTATGAAAAAGAACTTGGTAGGAAACACAAAATATAATAAAACAGACTAATTTCTTACGTATAATCATACAATCATAGAATAGCTGAACTTGGAAAGCAGTCTTTAGGGATCATTTTTCCAATCGCTCCTGCTCAAACCAGGGTCAACTAGAACAGGTTGCCCAGGACTATCTCCAGTTGGGTTCTGAATATCTCCAAGGATGGAGACTCCACAACCACTCTGGGCAACCTGTTCTACTGTTTGATCAAGACGAAAAAGGGGGTGGAGAAGGGTTATTTAAATTGAGTTCCTTGTGTTTTGATTTGTGTCCATTGCCTCTTCTCCTTGCACTGGGCACCACTGAGAAGAGTTTGACTCTGTCTTCCTTGGTCCCTTCATCAGGTATTTATACACATTGATAAGATCACCCTGAGCTTTATTTTCTCCAGGCTGAACAGTCCCATCTCTCTCACCCTGTCCTTGTATGTCAAATGCTCCATTCCCTCAATCATCTTCGTGGACCTTTACTGGATTCACTTCAGTATGTCCATATCTGTCTTGTACTGGGGAACCCAAACCTGGACCCAGCACTCCAGATGCAGCCTCACCAGGATAGACTAGAGGGGAACGATCACCTCCCTCAACCTGATGGCAACACTCTTCCTCATGCAACCCAAGATGTTGTTGGCCTTCTTTACCATGAGGGCACACTGGTTTTTGTTGGTTTTTTTTTCAGGAAGAAAAAAAAAAAATTACCATGAACACATGGTCAATTCATTGTTCATTAGGGCTCCCAGGTCCTTTTCTGAAAAGATACTTTCCATCTGGTCCATCCCCAATGTGTACTGGTACATGGGGTTATTTCTTCCCAAGCAGAGGTCTTGATATGTTGCCTTTTAGAATTTTGTGAGGTTCCCATCATAGTTCACCTAGTTTTCAATCCACCTAACTGTTCACTTATCTAGTCCATACTTCATTGGTTTGTCAATGAGGATGTTATCGGAGATGGTTGAAAGCCATATTAAAGTCGAGATAAAAATATCTGCTGATCTCCTCTCATGTACCAAGCCAGTCATCCAATTATAGAAGGCTCTCAGGTTGGTCAAGCATGATTTTCCCTTCATAAATCCATGCGGACTACTCCAGTCACCTTTCTGTCTTTCATATATCTAGAAAAGGTTACCAGGAGGATTGCTTCCCAGGGATGCAATACTTCCCAGGGACTGCAATGATCAGCCTGTAGCTCTCAGGATTCTTTGTCTTACCCCTTTTTGAAGATAGCAGTTATGTTCTTTTTTCCTGTCCTTACAGTAGGACAATGTCTCTATATTCCTTGTAGATCACGTGAACTTGCTTTCATATCTCACACACTTCTTCTTTATATTTGAGATGTCAGAGGCTCCTTGTTCAACCATACAGGCCTCCTGCCACCTTTGCTTGATTTCCTGCAAGTCAAGATGGACCATGCTTGAGCTTGGAGGAGGTGATCCTTGAAAATCAACCAGGTCTCCTGGACCCCTTTTCTCTCCAGGACCATATCCTATGGGGTTCTTCCAAGCCAATCTCTGAAAAGGCCAAAATCTCTTCTGAAGTCCGTGGTTGTGATCCTGCTTTTTGCCTCATTCTTTCCTCTCAGGATCCTGATGCCACTGTCCCATGGTCACTGCAGCCAAGGTTGCTCTCAGCCTTCACATCCCTGACCATTTCTTCTTTGTTTGTGAGTATCATGTCCAGCAGAGCATCTCCCCTCATCAGTTTCTTAATCACGTGTGTTAGGAAGTTGTCATCAATGCACTCTAGAAACCTCCTGTATTACTTCTGCCTTGCTGTGTTGTCCTAGCATATACTGGGGTGGTTAAAGTCCTCCATGAGGACCAGGGCCTGCAAATGTGAGACTTCTTCCAATTGTATGAAGAACGTCTCATCGACTTCTTCTTCCCAATCAAGCAGTCTGTAGCAGACCCCCACAACAATGTTGAACATGTTGCATATTAATTTTATCAATCAAATCCTGTATATTTCAGGTTTTATTAATAGTAAGTCCTTCCAGAGGAATAATTCATACTTGACACCACTAAAACTGGACACCATTCTTTTGCACCATATAGTATAAGAAGATATTCTAATGTAATCAGTAACACACTGCTAATAGTCCAGTTACTGACTCTTCATTTCTTCATGAGAAAATAAAATAAGAAATAAAAATCTAGAGGTAATAATTGCAGCACTCTAATGTTGATTGTAATTGCATGTTCTGTTCAGTAAAATTTTATTTAGGCTAATTTTCCAGAGCCTTACTTTTTATAATTGACACTCCTCTCTTACAGGCAGAATCTAATTAGATTCCATGTCACTCAATAAAATTGGAAACTTCATTCAAATGTAAATCACACTAGTTTGGGAATGTACAACCTGAATAAGCAGATGTGCTGAATAGGATTTTTTTCTATTTTTAAGGCAAGCAAACTATGTGATATGAAACAAAGTCATCTGTATGAAATAATTTCAATGTGTCTTATAGCTGACTTCACATAAATGAATGTGTTGCATTTTTTCTTCTGCATGCTTCAGAACATAAGTTTCATTTTCTGCTTTTTTACTGGTTCCGCAAAGAAAAAAAAGGGCTGTACAGTGTGTTGCTTTTTGTTGCATTGCAAATTTATATGACTATGACTTGTGAAATGAGTAGGAGCAAATTACTGTTTACAACCTAGAACGTATATTAGAATTTATACCAAGCATCTAAATTGAATGAGGGAACTTCAGGACAGACTTAGCTTCCATCTGTCACAAACACCCAAAACAGATTGCCTGCAAATAATTTAGCACTAGGTTTCCTGTGATCTTGCTATGTACTGGATAAAGTAGTCTTCTTTACTTACTCCATTTATGACATGAATAGAAAGAATCACATCACTGTACAGAAAATAGCTTGTCTAATATAATTGCAGATAGATGCCAAAGTCTTAATACCACGATGTGTCACCTGACACGACATTTAAGACAGGTGATGGAGGAAAGTACAGCCACAGAGCTGGAATATGGAGGAAGATCACAGATGAAGGGGAAACACTGGTTTCACCTTACTCCATTTTCTTACCTAACACGGCTGTAAGCAGTCTTTCAGGAATGGTAACTTGGATTGCCCAGTATCACACACACAAAAAATACGATTGCTCCTCTTCTATCACATTGCATCATCAATTTTTATATCCTATCTGCACTGCTTCCCACCAGATTCCTAGACATAATGAAGAAACAGATTGACTTCATGGTCTAGGTAGAATATCAGGACATAAAATACCCAGTATCAATCCAAATAATGTGCTTAAATAAAGCATAAAATTGTGTTTTGCAAACTGGATGCTCAAATGTATACTGTGCCCTGGAAAAATACCTTTCATCATGTAATTACTTTCTTTTAGTTTTGTAGAACTTCACACTGTCTCATCATATGCCTTCTCTCACCACCAATATCTTTATTAGTTTTATTACCAATGTGTGAGGAAAAACAATTAATCCAACTTAATCTTCAGAAGTTAAAAACTTTGGCTCACTGAAACTACAAAAAAAAAAAAAGTTTGTTGTTTATAATTGACTACCTTGAGACAAATATTTCAGTCAAATATTCAGCTGTGTACTTTCAATTGGGATTATTTCTATATTAGATAAATGGAAAAAAAAAAAAAGACAAAAGTAGTGAAATCAGATATTAAGACTGAGGTTCTTTTTAAAAGCTGCCTGAGGAACCTGGTCACAGTTCCTAGATTTAATCAGAACTGGACATTCAAGTCCCTTAGAACTTTTGGGTCTTAGCCCAAGCTCCCAGCTGATAAGCTTTTGCATCTTCAGTTTCCTTATTCTCCTGTTCCTTCTTTCACATAAGCAGATATACTTAATTTTATTTGTTGGTTTGTGTTGGGTTTTTTTTTTGTCATTCTGAGATTCCTGTTGCTGACAGCCTTTGGAGACTGATGGGCCTGCTATAGTATGTTCCAGTCAACAGTACTGTTCAGTTATAATTTTTTATTCTTTTCTTATATACTACTTTATTGCCCACATATAACAGTTCCTCCAGCACTGGGGCCTATTATTGGTTCTCTAGTGTATTTGTTACTGTAGATAGCTCTTTGTCAATCACGAAAGACCAAAATTAATGTTTTATAAGCATTTAAGTACAAATATAGATCATAAATGATGGATCCAATGTATGGGTTTATTAATGTGTCTTGTGATTTCATGGTCTTCACTGGACTGCTCAGCTGGAGTTGCTTTCATTGTGGGTTCTAATACTTATTCTTCTCCCTAAAAATGTCAACATTACACATGTTCAAGAATTAATAAAGATGTAAAAACATTAATTAAAAATAGTTATACTAGAAAAGGTACCCCCAAAAAAACATGGCCTTTTCTTCCAAACCCCCAAACGAACAACATCCTTCATGGTTCTCATTGGAAAGTTTGTTATTTAAAGATATAGGTAGATCACATGGTACTGTTGTCAGGGTTAGAAAAGCCTGAACAAAGTTTGAAATTAAATGTGAAGAACAGTCTTAAGATTGATGTGCATATTATCATTACCAAAATTACTACATTTTACCCAGGTATTTTACAAGGTGATACAAGTAATTGGGGGGGGGTATTAAGTTTATACATTATTTTTTATTTTTATACATTATTTATGCATTATTTGTTGCATATCATACATGTGAGCTTTACAACTAAAGCAAAAGCAAAGTTACCAGGAACTTCGTCTCCTCCTTTACCTATCCAAGAATACCAGGCACAAGGGTGCTCCAAAAGGAAGGTTGCTCTCTTGACATCTAGTACAACTATGGCAGAGAAGTGGAAAGGACCAATGGAAATACCTGCATGCTTTTTATTGTTCATGCGTTGATTTACGATGTTGTCTCTGTGAGAGACTGAAAGAGTTAATGTCTCAAACATTGTGGTGACTTGAGGCGCGATTTGCATGGCGACAGCAGGTCGGCGAGCACGGGGTGGAGGAGAGCGAGAGGGGGAGCAGGACGTGCGGGACATGGACAGCGCATCGGAGGACGCACGGTTCTGGGTTCTGCTGGACCTTGCCATGTATGGCCAGAGATCACACAGAGTTGATCTGAGGAAGGGGGCTTGCAACTGCCCAAGAAACCCCCCGTGACCACTCCCCTCCCCCAGCGCCTGCGCAGAAGATTGAGAACTTTCTAGAACAAGAACCATGTAAGTCCTGAAGGGGCGTACCTGGAGGCAGGGAATAGTTTATAAAAGACATGCCCCCCCCAGGGAAGCGCACGCATGCCCACCACTGGAGGGTTGCCACGTCTGTCATCATCATCGTGGGATCCAAGGGTGGTGATACTTTTTCTTTCTCTTTCCTCCTCTCTTTTCCTTTCCTTTTCTCGCTTCTCTCTTCCTCTACTCTTCCAATATATGCAAGTTTGGGATAAATTGTGATGGGTTGCCCAGAAAATAGCTCCATTGCCAAATTGCCTCTGTTCGTTCGTTGAGCTTGCCAGTTTGTTAAATTTGTCTGTTTGTGGAATTCGCCAGTTAATAAAGGTGCTGGCCAGCCTGTTCTTCTGAGTCATTGTCGTGACTCTACTGACCACGTGGCTCTGCTGAGCAGAGATCGGCCTTTGTCGGTACCAGAAGTGGGATAGACCGTTCCTCTGAGTCATTGTTGTGACTCTACCGACCACGCGGCTCTGCCAAGCAGAGATCGGTTTTGTCGGTACACAAACTGTGAGGGAATCGAAAAGATTCACCCCTCTCGCAACCCACCGAGTGGGACGAGACAGTCTCCTAAAACAGCATCACATGAAAAAGAGGAGAAAAGTTTGTAGCTGTGCGGGTACACAATACAGATCTTAGTGCAACTACATGCTTGGGGTAAATCACCACCTTTTTTTTTTAATGTGGGAGTTTCCAACACTGGCTTGCAAATGTTCAAGCCTGAAAAAGAACAAAGCATTTATGTAATAGTTTAAGAATCACAGGACAATTCAGAATAGAAAGAACCTCAGGAGGTCTCTAGTGCAACCTCCTGCACAAAGCAGGGTCAGCTGTGAGGTCAGAACATTTTGCTCAGGGCTTTGTCCAGTCTCGTCTTGAAAATCCCCACAGATGGAGACTGCACAGCCTCTCTGGGCAACATGCTTCACTACCTGACTGACTCACAGTGAAAACGTTTTTTCTAATACACTGTCTGAAACTCCCTTGCTTCAGTTTATGCCCATTGTTTCTTGTCCTCACAGCATGCAGCACTGAAGACCCTGGTTCCATCCTCTTGCTAACCCCCTCACACTGGAGCCTGGGCAGGCTGCTGCTAGGTCCCCCTGAGGCTGTCTCTCCTCCAGGCTGAACAATCCCCAGGTCCCTTCCTGCAGAGCTGCTCCCAGCCAGGCAGGCCACAGCCTGTGCCCTTGCACCAATGCTTCCTGGCCACAGGCAGCACTCAGCTTTGCCCTTGTTGCATTTCATGACATTTCTGTCAGCTCATTCCTCTAGGCTGTCTAGGTCCTTCTGAATGACAGCTCTGCTGTCGAGTGTGTTGACTGCACACCCCCACCCCCACCCAGTTTGATATAATCTTCAAGCTTGATGATAGAGTACTCTGTCACATCCTCCAGACTCATGCAGCACTCCACTTCTACCAGCTTCCAGTATATGGCCCTCTGTGCCTACCTCTACAACTTGTTTTTCATCCATCTAGTTGTTCATCCCTCCAGACCATAATGTCCCAACTTAAATACAACAATATTGTGGGAGATGTTGTCAAAAGCCTTGCTAAAGTTGAGGTAAATGATATTCACCAGTCCCTAAAACAAGTCATTTAATCACAGAAGGTAATCAGGTTGGTCAGGCATGACTTACTTCTAGTACTTTTGTGTTGACTGTTCCCAGCCACCTACTTCGCTTTCCTGTGCCCAGAAATGTGTTCCCAGAGTCAATGATTTTCCAAGGGACTGAAGCAAGACTGATAGGCCTGTAGTTACCCTGCTTGAACTTTTAGTCTTCTTTGAAGATGGGTGCAAGACTTGCCGCCTTCCTGTTGCTGTGGACCTCCCTTGATCTCCATAACACTTCAAAGATAGAGAGCAGCCATTCAAGGACATTGGGCAACTCTCTCAGCACAAAAGGCCTGGGAAACCTTGTTGGTGAAGTCCGAGAATAGGAAGATACTGGATACATCAGTGTTTTCTTTGTCTACTGTGCCTAAATCATCGAGCCAATTCAGCAACAGGCCCACATTTTCCTAGTTCAACCTTTTGTTACTAATGCAGCAGTAGAAGGTCCTCTTGTTGCTCTTGACATCCCTTGCAAAAATCAACTCTGTGTGCAAATCTCCAGCTCCTTTCTTCAGGCAATGAAACATTCAAGGTAGTTGGAAAAAACTAAGGATACCTCTAGTCTATCCCAGTGGCTGAGAGGTACAAAAATTTTCTATCCTATTTCCTACATGCCCATAAATCCAGCAAATAATTTCTATGTATAAGACCCTAGAATATAGCTCTGAAATGAAAAACAGTCAGAATTTTGGCAGTGGTATAAAACCTATGCACAAAACATTTTGTTTGTTTGTTTGAAAATGTGAATTTGTCAAAACTAAAATCTAAACATTTTCTGTTTCAGATCATTCAAAATCAAGTTCCAGTCCCAGATATTAAATAAGGAACATAAGCCTGGGATATGCTCTGGATAAGTAATTCAATCTTTACAGTACTTTCTAGGTTTGGGGGGGGGGGGGGGGGGGGGGATTTGGTTTCTTTTTTTTCCTTTGAAGCTTCTTTATGTTGCAAACGTTTTATTATTAATTTTAGCAGAAAATTAATAACTATTATTATTTTAGCAGATAAAATAGAGACTCGAACTGGATAGCTCAGTTGGATTTCTGCTTTGGAGCAGGCACTACATAAATGGGTCTTCCACAACAATTACTAATGATCTCATTCCTAAATTAAGTGTTTCTGTTACAATATACTAGTCTAAATGAGGTGTTTCATTTTGGGGATCCTAAGCAACTGTCCTGACTCCAAGGTCAGATTGTGCTGCAACACTTTCTCTGTCTTTATTTTATTTAAAACTTTCAAAGGACTTGGTTTCATTCAAATAGAGAACAGGATATGTTTGAAATTGCAAGATTTTGCTCAATGAAAATCTATTTCTTGCATAATCTTTGTTTTCTTAATTTTGAAAACTAATTTGTTGAAAGTCAGATGTTCCCTGTGCCCTTTTCAAAAAGGAGACCTCTATCTCATATAAAGAAACTTGATCAATCTTTTTCTAGAATCCTAAAGAAAGAGGATGGCTTTCACCTCATCAACAATTATAGGAACTCAGATGTTTTGCTTCTAAATATAATTAACTACTTTGATAACCTCTTGATGACCTTGCTGCATGAGTAATTAAATGCTTTGTGTACATCCCATCTGCAGGTCTGTAAAGGTAGAACAGTCCTTCCCTTGATGATGACTTAGATTTTTAAAAACTTTTTAAAGTATCAGTCAGGAATGCTAAAGCTGAAAGATGTTTCCATGCAAAGCAAGGGTGCTTAGAACCTTCTAAAACAGAAATATAGCTCTTATTAAGATCTAATGGAGCTAAAGAAATATGTAAGAAGATGAGATAAATGAGATGTTCAGTGATATTTCTACTACAAAGATAACATCACTGTGACAAAAGCCATAGTCTTACCTGCGTTACCAAGCTGAAAATTAATAAACTGCCAAAATTAGCAGATTAGTCAAGACTATTAATCAACAGTAAAACTCTTCTTTTAAAACTTCCAGCTCTGGTGGTGTCTTCATCGTAGTAAAACTATGTGATAGTTAAAGTCAGCACATTTACCTGATTGCAGGTTGTGTTGGTATATATCTTTCTTACTTTTGATTCTAATAGCCGCTAAGGCCCAAGAAGAACCTTGTGACTAAGCTAGTCTCCTTAAACTCAGTAAAAAAACAAACCAACAAACAAAAAAAATACAAACAAAAAAGAAGAAAAAAAAAAGAAAAAAGAAACCGTCATTAAGATTTGTTGTTTCTTCAGCCTACATGTTTTCAGTAATTTAGAGAATAAAGTGCTTGTTGTTTGACATCTTTCTTCCACGCATAAATATGTGCCTACAGGCTTCAAATGTCTTTTTCTGAAAACAGTCAACAAACAAAAGCAAGACTGAAAGAAAACAGAAAATGCAAAAAGGATTACCCGTGTGTTAGTATTTTCTAGTGGAACCTTACATGTTGTGTAGTTTGAAAATGTTTGAAACTACATGCCCAAAGGAACCAAAATGTGTAGTTTCCATTTGGCTCCAGTGGATATTTCTACTGGTTAAAGAGGAGCCAAATTCGGCAAGTCTACTTCCTTTGGCTACGTCTGTCTTCCCATCTGGATTGGCAGAGTGATAGAGTGACAGAATACGCTGTGGATAAAAAGAAACAGACTGGAAACACTTTGAACATAAGAAGAGTTTTGCTCCTGCTGAGCTTTACTTCCTTGAAGCTTAAGGGCTCTATTCATCAGTCACGCATTAGGTCTTTGTGAACAACCAAAGCTCGACTCCTGTGGAGCCCAAGTTTGGGCAAACAGCTTAGGTTTTTCTGCATTACTCTTGTAAAACTCAGATCAGAGAATATGACTTTGACGTGGTACTGATTAATACTATGGAAGAGGAAATGTTCACATGGTTGCCTATACAGACAATATCATTTGTACATTCTCAAACCATGCAAAGGGGGACTGATTGCATGAACACACATAACTTCATTAACAATCACATTGTAGTGGACTGTTAATAGCTGTCATTTCTGGTTCCGCTCTAATTAGCACAAATTCATGCATACCAGAACACTGTAAAATATGAGATACTCTTTCATAATCTTATATATGGGTTGCTTGTGTCTGAGAGAAAAAATAACATTTACTTTTACTTTGCAATCCCTGATTCTCTGTCCCTACCCAGTCATAAAATTCTTGCATCAAATTTAACTATGTTGTATATTTAACAGGAAACATACAACATCCTTTTCTCTACTGCTTTTTCAGATACACTCCTTGTTAACTTATTAATTTAGTTTGTACACCTTTAATACCTGACACAATTCATGCCCTGTCAGCTGGAGCATATAAAAATGTACAGTAAGATTACTTGACTACTTCCAAAATACATCAAAGCTCAAACAAGAATAGAGAGTGTCTATTGTATGTTTTAATGCTTTGTTGTTGGTACAAATTCACATCCCTGGCAGGACTGGCCTCCTCTTTCATAGAATCCTAGAATAGTCTGGGTTGGGAGGGACCTTAAAGATCATCTAGTCCAGCCCCCCCTGCCATGGACAGGGACATCTTTCACTAGATCAGGTTGCTCAAAGCCCCAAAGTGACCCTGAACACTTCCAATGACGGGGCATCCACAACTTCCCTGAGGAACCTGTTCCAGTGTCTCACCACCCTCATTGTAAAAAATTTCTTCCTTAAGTCCAATCTAAATCTACTGCCTTTCAGTTTAAAACTGTTGCCCCTTGTCCTGTCACTACAGGCTTTGGTAAAAAGTCTCTCTCCATCTTTCTTATAAGCCTCCTTTAGATACTGAAAGGCCACAGTAAGGTCTCCCCAGAGCTTTCTCTTCTTCAGGCTGAACAACGCCAACTCTCTCAATAGATCCAATAGTTATTGCTTTCCTTCCATTACCTATTGGTTAGTCAATTTCTTTGTTTCTCCATTAGCTGTGCAAAGGCGATTTTGTCTTAAATCAGATTTTTTTAATTTCTGGAGATGACCCAATCTACTAATTATCTAGGGGTCTCAACACAACGGTAGAGCTCTATTACAGGTAACTAGTCCCACATTTTAATGTTTCAAAGAAAATACAAATGAACAATATATTGTAGAAACATTGTAAAGGAAAATAGTGGTAAATAAAAGCTCAAAATAGCTACAAAGACATCCTCCTGGCCAGGCTGCTCAACATGAACATGAAGTCTGCTAGGACAATATTGCTGCAGAACATCTAACTGAGAGCGTCTCCGGTATCTCATTGTGCTCTCAGCATGTAATGCTACATTACTCTAAACCATCATACTGTGTGTGCCCGCGTGTGTGTGTGTGTGAGTATTTTCCAGTGCTAGCCTGTGACTGAACAAAAAGTTAAGCATAGCAAAGCAATGAGTGTGCACCAGAAAGATAATTAGATGTATGACTTTTCATCTCTAAGGTAGTCACTTAGGGCAGCCTCTTCTGTACTCCTTAGCTATTCCAAATGAAAGCAGCTAGCCTTTTTTAAATATAAAGATGGAATTAAAAAAGTAATGTATATAAAAATATAGTGATCAAGCCCCCAGAAAATGAACTAAAAAGTAATTTGTTCATCTGCTGCATATATGCTTGATTTGCACAAATCTTTCTGTTTACATATCAGAATACATTTCAGTTACATTAAAGAAGGGAAGAAAGTCATATTTAAGCATGAATCAGAAAAAAATATTTGTAAGTTCTACTAGAAAAATCTGATTTGATATAGAAGCATTTAAAAATTACATTTTCACTTTCATGTATGTTAATGATAGAAGCTATTAGGAAAAATTCATAGAGTGAATGTGGCCGTATCATCAGCTTTTCTTATTGCCCTTCCTTATGCTTATTTGCACATATCATATCATGGAAAGTAAGTAGTTCTTATGGGATAACTGTATTATTTTGTTATAAATTCAGATTTGTCAAACAAAGAAATACATTTGGAGGAAGTCAAAGGAAGTAATTCCTCCTGCCTCTTTAAAAGGGAACAGGATTCAGATGGATGCTCCTTATCAGAAAAAGTCACACAAAAATCCTAAACAGTCCAAAACAGAGAGAAGTAGACATAGAACAAAAATAGCTTATTTGAGAGAGAAGGTAGGAAGGTGCATTTTGAGGCAACTGTTGTTCTGAATAAGAAACTATAGATAGAGACCTCTTTATCCAACCCTGTAACCGCTATCCTCAAGTGAAACTGAAAAATCTAAAGTAGACACAAATGCCAGTTTCTTATATCTAAGCAGAGGATACTTCAGCCTAAAGAGTTTTACATTTGATTCCTAGGACAGTTAGAATTAAATGTCTTTTAGATCAAAAGGGTCACAGCTGGGATGACATGAAATATTGTGGGATGAACAGGAGAGGGAAGATGGGACGTAACTATTCCTGCTTTCAGAGTTGAGACATCTCAGAAGAGAAAAACTATCAGAGGAGATAGGGGCAGAAGAAATTTAGGACAGTGGTGGAAGGCCTGGGTTGCTAGATATGCAGCAGAGTACTTATTTCATCTAATGGCATAGATTGTATTTATCTAGGTAAACTTCCATAGATTTTCAGATTGATAATCCTATAGAAATTTTACTTTTCTTGCTTCATTTTTAATAAATGTTCTTTTATTTTCCTGACCGCATTTGCATTTTTCATATCAAATGATTTTAACATAGTGGTTTCTTTGCAGGGACATTTCCAAAGGGAAAATAATTTCTAACTGATAAGAGGCAGGCAGAAGAAGAAAAATAAAAAGTTATACCTGTTCTGGAGTTCAAATTAATTCAGTGAACACAATTCAAATTCAAATGAACACAATTAGGAGGAACTCTACAAACCCTTAGTATATGCAGTAGGAGTACAAGGATAGGCAGTTGATTAGCAATTTAGAAGCTTATATTTTATTCTACAGTAATATCACAGGTAAGGTATTTTCACACTAGCAAGGTCTGTACTTGCTAGTCTCACTTGCTAAAGTCTCACACTTCCCCAGAAATTTTCAAGTTAAAAATTTTTTATTTGATTTTTTTTTTCTTTGAGTTAACTTATCTCAGGTATTACTGGCTTTGTTGGCACTCCTAACTGTAATAGCCTTCTCTAATCACTGCCACTGGGGACACCTTGCACTCAGTGGACTGGAATGATATAGTTCACAAAGAATGAAAGATAGGTTGAAAAGTATTTTAACACATATTTTCTCTCTTCTGCTTCTACTAATCTTTGAATTATTATGCAAACTGAATATTTTATTGATAATTATGGGCTGGAAACAAAAATTGGATTTACATTTAATCCCTACATAAAGAGGGATTAAATTAAAAAATACTATGGTCACCTTGTCTGATTGTTTAATGGGCAAAGACTTGAGTTTTCAGGCCTTATTACACCCAGGATGTTGCAAAATTAGACCACATTAAAGACTGAAAGAAGAAGCATTCCCTGAAGATGAAGCCTATTCAGACTATTCTTCTTCAGAAATTCTTTAATGAAGACTGTAAATATTTAGTTCTGAGAAAGAGAAGAATATTACTCAGATAAAAATTACTACAGTGTGATTTTCATTGTAGATAAGACTTCAGTATTTTATTAGCAATGCATTAGCATTGAATTGAAGGCAACCACAAGACCTTCATTTCTTATATATAGCAGTGGTGTGGTCTTGTATAAATGAAAAACACTTTCAGTGTTGGGATGGGTGGGGTTTTTTAATATGTTGATGTATTGATTTGCTTTCTTTAATTAGTTTAATAGTAATTAATGTAATATTTTGTAACACTAATATAAAAACTGCATGAATTCACAAAGGAAAAGACATTCTCATTTCTGCCTGTCAAATATGAAGAACCATTTTAGATTTGATTTAGTATTGAGAGAAAGAAATTGTTTCTGTCTTTCTGTCAGTTTGCTTCATAGCTTTTGGACTAGACAACTCTGTCTCAGATTAAGGTCTGCATAGCATATTTGATCACAGAAACCATGTTGTACCTCAGGGTTTCCAGGTTCCCTGTTAGAAAGTGGGAAACATCGCATTTTTGTAAACCTATAGACTTAGAGCACGAGTTCCCTGTTATTGACTTGCCTAGACACCCTATCAACTATAACTAATGTGAACCACACACCCGGTAAGACTGGATTTCCAGGCAGAATGACATTACCTGGGTAGCAGTACCTCTGCGGCCAAACTTTTGACTGAATTAATTTCTCAACTATATTACTTCTTTGTTGTATTTTTCTAGGTTCTGTCTACGCAATCCTGCAAGTGTTCAGAGGTGGAAAACTTCAGCTACAGCCTGTACCTTCTGTTATACTCAGGGGGTCACTTACCTTAAGGCAAGCTAAAACACTCTGTCAGGTCACCCAAGCTTATCTGATGTCCTTTGTAAGCAATGTCCCAGAAGTAAATTCAAGGTGATAAAGAAACTTGTGTTCTGTCCTAGAAGGTTCCTGAAGAGAAACACAGATCAGATCTGAAAAATGACTGAACTTAAGGGGACTAGAAGGGGAAAATGGGTATCCAGTCTCATATATTGGCACTGTTGGAGGCATCAGAGTCCATTCCAGCCACCACATGAGTGTATGATTTTATTGCTAGTGATATCCGGTTTGATCTCCAGTATTTTAGCCAACTTGAAAGTCATTATAGATGCATTTAGATATTTCCTTTTTTTAAAAATCTTAAAATAATATTTTTATATTGAACGTACAGAGTATAAATGGTATTCTATGATTTTTGTATAGCAGGAGTTTCTTTACACTATAGAAATAGCAGTTAAACTAGTTAGGTCAAAACTTAGATGGCATATGAGTAAACCAGATTTCCAACACCTGAGCTTGCATATTTAGTACTAACCCAGATTTTTTTACATCCCAATTGTAAGTATAGATATGGCTGTAGGCCCTTTCACATGCACAAACTCTCTTTAAATGGTTTGTAGGATTTTGTTGTTGCGGTGGGGCCCCTTTTAATTATCAACTGGTTTTCTGTTAGCAAATGTTCAAGTATTTATTTAAGCAAACAATGCAGTTTGAGGCTTATTCTTGCTGTTTTTTCTGAGCACAGAGGTATATTCAATACATTTAACCTTACAACATCTTTGAGAGTTACGGAAATAGTTATATCTTCGTGTTGTTTTTTTTTTTTATTCAGTTGTACAAATGATGAATCAAGATCCTGCGTAATGCAAAAGACTAGATCCATAGTAGCATGTCTTTGTCACTCATAGCAGTTAGGCATCTGGCCATACATAAGCTGTATATATAAGCATATTACATATATAGAATCTAAAATTACAATTAATAGTTGTGAATTATAAACTGACCTTACCTACACAGTGCATGAAGACAAGTTTCTATATTGTGACGGAAATCACAAAAATCACTAGTCTGGACATAAAGCTACTTGAGGCCCTGGTTAGCATAAACTACACTAGAGATAACCCACAGAGGGCATGTGCCATTTCTTGTCCGTAAGCATCACATCCTGGCATCAGGGAAGTGCCAATGATGGATTGGGGTAGATAGCCTGGAAATGTTTCCTGGAGGTAAGTATTCAAGTTGTTCCTTTTGGTAATGGAGGAAAGGTAGGTACAAAGGCAAACAAAATTTGGAAAGATTATATTTCTGTAGGAGAATATAAATACATTCCTTGCTTCTGAGAAAATAATCTGTATTCAGGTCCCTGCAAGCCTATACCTATTTATGATTTTTAGCCAAGGACTTCATAATTTAAAAATCTAGAAGAAATCTTGAGATCACAAACAAAAATCTCATTATTCTTCCTCTGAGAGAGTAAAATAACAACTGGACAAAAGGATTTGTTCTACATTTTCCTTTTCTTTCATTGCTTCCAAGAATTTCAGTTCTTCACTGTACAACAGAGGGCCTCCAGCCCTCTCACTATATTTTTGCCAAGTTATTAGAGTACTCTTACCGACGATCAAAGAAAAAGATCAGACTTCCCTTAGGTTTAAATGGAGCAAACCCCTAGATATCAGCTTCTTAAAATGAGACTATTATATAGGATCCAGAGACTTATTCTATCTTGAAAGTACCTGTAGCTTCTGTGATTTGTGTGAAAAAAAATTGCCACTGCTGTGAATTGCACATCTCTTCACTACTGCCTGGCTGCAGGAAATTTTGGTAGAGAAATGCCTACTCCGAGGGATTCTGAGGGATTTCAAATAGAGACAGTTGCCAAATTTTTCAACTACATGATGTTATCAGCCTTTCTAATTACTCAGAGAAGCCAAATGTTACTAAGTGAAAACAGTGCCTGCTATGACTAACTGGGAATTTTAATGACCAATAATATTTGTCTTAGACTCCTCATTTTATGAGAGGAATCACAAGACTATTCTTCTTTGAATGTATTAATTCTCTTGGTATGTAGTCAGAAAAGGTCTATTTTTTTTTGTGTGTTGTTTTTTTTTTTCTCCTCCTTGGCTGAACAGTTTAAATATTATGAACCTGAATAAGTGCATATAAATTTATTTCTATATCTAATTCTCTCTTAATGGAGAGAATAAAGTGAGGATGGAATAAGAAGGTAAGTTAAAAAAATTAAGAATCATAACAATGGTAAGTTTAGAATCATAGAATCATTAAGGTTGGAAAAGACGTCTAAGATCATCTAGTCCAACCGTCAACCCAATACCTCCATGCCTACTAAACCATGTCCCCAAAGTGCCACGTCTACACGTTTTTTGAACTCCTCCAGGGATGGTGACTCCACCACCTCTCTGGGCAGCCTATTCCAATGTTTGACCACCCTTTCAGTGAAGAAATTTTTCCTAATATCCAATCTAAACCTCTCCTGATGCAACTTGAGGCCATTTCCTCTCATCCTATCGCTAAGTACTTGGCAGAAGAGACTGACATCCACCTCACCACAACCTCCTTTCAGGTAGTTGTAGAGAGCAATAAGGTCTCCCCTCAGCCTCCGCTTCTCCAGGCTCAACAACCCCAGTTCCCTCAGCTGCTCCTCATAAGACTTGTTCTCCAGACCCTTCACCAGCTTCGTTGCCCTTCTCTGGACACACTCCAGCAACTCAATGTCCTTCTTGTAGTGAGGGGCCCAAAACTGAACACAGTATTCAAGGCCTCACCTCGTGCCTAGCACGAGGCCTCACCAGTGCCTAGTACAGGGGCACGATCACTTCCCTAGTCCTGCTGGCCACACTATTCCTGATACCAGCCAGGATGCTGTTGGCTTTCTTGGCCACCTGGGCACACTGCCAGCTCATGTTCAGCCAGCTGTCAACCAACACCCCCAGGTCCTTTTCTGCCAGGCAGCTTTCCAGCCACTCTTCCCCAAGCCTGTAGCATTGCATGGGGATGCTGTGACCCAAGTGTAGGACCCGGCACTTGGCCTTGTTAAACCTCATACAATTGACCTCAGCCCATCAATCCAGCCTGTCCAGATCCCTCTGCAGAGCTTTCCTACCCTCAAGCAGATCGACACTCCCGCCCAATTTGGTGTCATCTGCAAACTTACTGATGGCACACTCAATCCCCTCATCCAGATCATTGATAAAGATATTAAACAAGACTGGCCCCAAAACTGAGCCTTGGGAAACACTGCTTGTGACCAGCCGCCCACTGGATTTAACTCCATTCACCACAATTCTCTGGGCTTGACCATCCTGCCAGTTTTTTAGTCAGCGAAGAGTATACCCGTCCAAGCCATGAGCCGCCAGCTTCTCTAGGAGAATGCTTTGGGAGACAGTGTCATAAACTTTACTAAAGTCCAGGTAGATAACACCTACAGCCTTTCCCTCATCCACTAGGTGGGTCACCTGGTCATAGAAGATCAGGTTGGTCAAGCAGGACCTGCCTTTTGTGAACCCATGCTGACTGGGCCTGATCCCCTGGTTGGGCCTGATCCCCTGGTTGGCCTGCACATGCCTGTTGAGCGCACTCAAGATGAACCGCTCCATAATTTTCCCCAGTACTGAGGTCAGGCCGACAAGCCTGTAGTTTCCCAGATCCTCCTTCCGGCCCTTCTTGTAGATGGGCGTCACATTGGCAAGCCTCCAGTTGTTTGGGACCTCCCCTGTTAACCAGGACTGCTGATAAATGATGGAGAGTGGCTTGGCAAGCTCCTCTGCCAGCTCCCTCAGTACTCTCGGGTGGATCCCATCCGGCCCCATAGACTTGTGAGTGTCCAGGTGGCGTAATAGGTCTTCACCTGATTCCTCCAGGATTACGGGGGATTTATTCTGGTCTCCATCCCTGTCTTCCAGCTCAGGGGGCTGAATACCCTGGGGATAACTGGTCTGACTGAGGCAAAGAAGGCATTAAGTACCTCAGCCTTTTCCTCATCCTTGGTGGCAATGTTCCCCCCCGCATCCAATAAAGAAGGGAGATTCTCCTTGGCTCTCTTTTTGTTGTTAATGTATTTGTAAAAACATTTTTTTATTATCTCTTACAACAGTGGCCAGATTGAGTTCTAGCTGGGCTTTTGCCTTTCTAATTTTCTCTCTGCATGACTTGACAAGATCCCTGTACTCTTCCTGAGTTGCCTGCCCCTTCTGCCAAAATTGGTAAACTCTCCTTTTTTTCCTGAGTCCCAGCAAAAGCTCTCTCTTCAGCCAGGCCAGTCGTCTGCCCTGATGGTTCGTCTTACGGTACATGGGGACAGCCCGCTCCTGCGCCTTTAAGAGTTCCTTCTTGAAGAATGCTCAGCCTTCCTGGACCCCTTTGCCCTTCAGGACTGTCTCCCAAGGGAGTCCCTCAACCAGTGTCCTGAACAGGTCAAAGTCTGCCCTCCGGAAGTCCATGGTAGTGTTTTTGCTCACCTCCCTCCTTACTTCGCCCAGAATTGAGAACTCTAACATATCATGGTCGCTAAGCCCAAAATGGCCTCCAACCACCACATCTCCCACCAGTTCTTCTCTGTTTGTAAACAGCAGGTCAAGCGAGGCACCTCCCCTGGTAGGCTCACTTACCAGCTGTGTCAGGAAGTTCTCTCCCACACATTCCAGGTACCTCCTAGAATGTTTCCTCCCTGCTGTGTTGTATTTCCAGCAGACGTCCGGTAAGTTGAAGTCCCCACGAGAACAAGGGCTAGCAATTGTGAGACTCCTGCCAGCTGCTTATAGAATGCTTCATCTGCCTCTTCATCCTGGTTGGGTGGTCTATAACAGACACCCAGCAGGATATCTGCCTTGTTGGCCTTTCCCCTCATCCTTACCCATAAGCACTCAACCTTACCATCATCATCACCGAGTTCTACACAATCAAAACACTCCCTGACATACAGAGCCACCCCACCACCTCTCCTTCTTGCCTATCCCTTCTGAAGAGCTTATAGCCATCCATTGCAGCACTCCAGTCATGACAGTCATCCCATCACGTTTCTGTGATGGCGACTAAGTCATAGCTATCCTGCTGCACAATGGCTTCCAGCTCCTCCTGTTTGTTGCCCATGCTGCGTGCATTGGTGTAGATGCACTTGAGCTGGGCTATCGATTTCATTGGCATGCCGCCCTTAGGCTCCTCTCTAGTGAGCCTGGTGACATCCCCTTCCCCCTTCAAACCTAGTTTAGAGCCCTCTCGATGAGGCCCACCAACTCATGAGCGAGAATCCTTCTCCCCCTTTGAGACAGCTGAACTCCATCCATCACCAGCAGGCCCGGTGCCATGTAAACATCCCCATGATCAAAAAAACCAAAGTTCCACCAATGGCACCAGCCTCTGAGCCACGTGTTGAGCAGGTGAGTTTCCCTGTTCCTTTCAGTAGTCTTCCCTGCCACTGATGGGATTGAGGAAAACACTACCTGTGCTCCTGATCCCTCAACCAATCGCCCCAGCGCCCTGAAGTCCCTTTTGATCGCTTTTGGACTTCTCTCCGCAACCTCATCGTTGCCAACCTGCATAACCAATAGCGGGTAATAATCAGAGGACCCTACCAGACCAGGGAGTTTCCTAGTAACGTCCCTAACCCGGGCCCCAGGGAGGCAGCAGACTTCCCAGTGGGATGGGTCTGGCCGGCATATTGGGCCCTCTGTTGCCCTCAGAAGGGAATCGCCTATGACAATTACCCTCCTTTTTTTCTTAACAGAGGCAGTTGTAATACGTGGGGCTGGCTGGTTTACCCTAGGCAACCTCCGGGATGGGCCTTCACCTACATCCTCATTTGCCTGGCCCTCAAGTTCCAGAGCCCCATATCTGTGGTGTAAGGGCAGCTGGGAAGGTGAGGGAGGCCGGGGGTCCGCCTGCCGCCCTGAGCAGAGACCTGTTTCCATTCCCCCCCGTCTCCTAGGTCCCCTCCTTCTGCTTGGTGGCAAGAGGGTAGGGGATCCTCTGCTTCTTGTGGAGCCTCCATCTGCTGCCTTGGCCTCAGGGACGGTAGGGTGTGGCTCCACCAATCTGTCTCCCTCTCACACTCCCTGATACTCCTTAACCTTTCCACTTCCTCTTTCAGCTCTGCCACCAGGCTGAGCAGATCATCCACCTGGTCACACCAAAACCAGTTGTTTTCTCTGCTGCCCTCTGGTATGAGTGACAGGCTCAGGCACTCCCTGCAGCCGGAGACCTGGACAGCTGTACGCTTGCGTGGGAGCTCCGTCTGGGTCGCCACATTCCTTCTGGCGATGGCTTTTGGGCGAGTGGAAACCATAGCTAGGTCCTCTCCTGGGAGGGCGATGACCACTAGATGACTTACCCTCTGGAGCCAGGAGGGGGACTGCCCCCTGCCCGCGCAAACTGCCGCGCCACGCCCTGGTCGCTCGCGCTCCCTGGGGGCGGCTCTTGTACGTGAGGGGGTTTGGCCGCCGTCACTCGCGTCCCCGCCCACGCCGAGTCAGAGCTGCCGCCCGCCAGGAGCTCGCTCCTTCCTGCTCGGGGGGGTGGGCACCCTCTCTCCCTGCGCTTCTGCCCTCGCCGTTTTGCCGCCTTAGGAAGGGTCCCCTGGGGCGATCCTCCGCTCAGGAGCCCTTCGCCTCGGTGGCTTCGCTGAAATGGCGGGTTCCCTCGGTTTTAAACTGCCACCGTCACTCGTGTCCTCGCCCACGCCGAGTCAGAGCTGCCGCCCGTCAGGAGCTCACTCCTTCCTGCTCGGGGGGGCTGGGCACCCTCTCTCCCTGCGCTTCTGCCCTCGCCGTTTTGCCGCCTTAGGAAGGGTCCCCTGGGGCGATCCTCCGCTCAGGAGCCCTTCGCCTCGGTGGCTTCGCTGAAATGGCGGGTTCCCTCGGTTTTAAACTGCCGCCGTCACTCGTGTCCTCGCCCACGCAGAGCCAGAGCTGCCGCCCGTCAGGAGCTCACTCCTTCCTGCTCGGGGGGGCTGGGCACCCTCTCTCCCTGCGCTTCTGCCCTCGCCGTTTTGCCGCGGTTTTGCCGCCTTAGGAAGGGTCCCCCTTCGCCTCAAACTTTGCCTTTACTATGACCCTTGCCTTGCACTAGCAAGGAAGGCAACTGTTCTTTTACTCTATCATTAAATATCTGCCTGGTACGTTTTCCTTTCCTCTTCCTTTTCCTAATATGACTTCACTAACACCTCTAACATTTTGTCAAAAAAGACGACCTTTTTTTCAGAAAAGCAAAACATCTACTGGGAAAGGAAAGACACGTTTTGCCCTAGATGGTGACTAAATACTAGCAGGAAAACACTTCCAGGGTTAGGGAGGCAGAAGCAAAAGAGAAGTTCAAATGCTCTAAGTCTAAAGATGGAAGAGGAGATAAAGAAAACAGAACTACATTAAACCAAATTCCCAGGATGAGAAGGAGTTGAGAGGTGGGGGCTGCCTCACTGGATCTCCCATTCTGCTCTCAGAGATAACCAGTATGGAGCAGGAAATTCTGAAAGAGAGATGGTATTCCTCTGCTACGAAGAAGATGCATTAATAGGTTGAGAAATAGAGATCTCCACTGCTTTTCTTGAAGGAAAATGGGTACAGAAACTGGGGAGGCCTGTATGGAGAAAAAAAATTGCTAGTTAAGTGATGTCTTATCCTGGAGAATTAACAGTGTTTAATTAGCAAAGGTATAGGGGAAGTGTATTTCTCTTCTTTAGAAAATTTTCAAACCACTTCCTCCAGTTTGGTAGGTTGTAAAAGCGGAAGGGATTTTCCATCTCAGAACTTTCCGGCCCAAAGAGCATGGGAAGAAGAAGGCAAGGTAGAGAACTCCATTTTGTGAGGGAAGCAGGAGGTGTAAATCACCAAATGCATATATCAGAACAGAGAGGGTCTGAACTGTAGAATTTTTGGAGAAGAGGCATCAAATTAATTTATTTGAACCTTGTGTTAAGCAAATATATCATAAACTTACTATGAAATAATGTCAGATGAGCACTTAGGTATATTAGTATAGGGTTGGAAATAGTTCAAGTATGAGGGGCTCTATGAATTGGGGATGTCAGAATTTATTCTATTGTGATGCCTTTTTTATTGATATATGGTTGGGAGTTGAATAAGAACATTAATAGTTAAAAATTATTCAGAAAAGAGAAAATCACTGGAAAATAGTGTTTGGGCAAGCAGCTAGTGAAGAAAAGTTTTAAATCCTCAAACGTAACTCCTGAACCAGTATATAAGCATGTTATGTTGTTATTCACACATTACTGTCACTGCCAGTTACAGATTGGATACACAAACAGAATGATCCTACAAAAGAATGCATGTTCTAAACCTTTAGATAAAAGAGTTTACCATATATGATAGAAAAGATGAAACAGGCTTTTCACTTGTAGTGCAATTGACTTCCACTTGATCACTTTTGAACATCTGGAAAAGCGCATCCTGCAGTAACTGTCAGTTTTGTATAAATAGAATATATTTTCATCTGAATTTCATTCATATGCCTACAATAATGAAAAATAAGGATGGTCCCAGGCTGAAAGTGATTTTTTTTATTTTTTGGAACATTGTGTCACAAATCATGTTTTGGGTTTCTGGCTTTTCATTAGCTGCGTGTTCCTGTGAATTGACTGAAGAACTATTCAGTGTATCATCTGTAGTCAGAGTTGAATTGTTTCCTCTGTTAGTTTAATACTTCTCAAAAAAAAAAAATTAAAAATTGCCCATAGAAGTGTATGCAGCTGTAGGCAGACATGTCAGCTTGGAAATGAGTTCCAAACCACCAGAACGGTTTGTGGCTGACAAATACAAGAAGGCTATTTTGGCTTCATTTATTTTATTAGATTTTCTCTACCGCACTTCATCCTCCTGTTTATGGTCTATCTGAAAACATATGTTTAAGTAAACCTCTATCAAGGATATTTCAAATCACAATTTCTGTAAGGAATATGTTAACATATTTATCAGTGCACATACTGGTTCTTCTGTTTCACGGTTACCTGAACAGAAGTTCTGTAAATTGACAAATGTACACTAGAAAAAGGCTCATATTTTCTGAGCAGTACCAGAATCTTCCAACAACTCCACTGAAAGGGAATCCTGCCCTGCTTTGTTTGCTGCACTGCTTCATAGCCCGTGTGCTTCAACTGTAAATACCTAAGACAGAAGCCTGGCAATACATGGTATTTTTAAGGCATGTAGCCTCACTTACTTCAGTGCAGATGCTTACAATATTTTAATTTTCCTAATCTGCAACCATTGTGCTGGTGACCCTTGCAGGCCCTCTAAAAGAAAATGTGTCTGTCAAACATCTCACAATAGCACCATGTGCACTCGGAGGTTACACTCCGAGAATAACAAAGATTAATTAATCTGCTCACACTGTCCTTCCCAGAAACCAGTGCTGCTGCTACCATGTCATAGTCTTACCACTCTTTCACTGAGTAACTGCAGTTTATGCTACCTCACTTTCCAATCTCTGGATTCAGTGTCTTTGCTTGGATAATTGGCCTTTGACATATAGGATTTGCTAGTAGGAGCTGAAGAACTAGTGGCATTCGAGTTCAAAGTGGTCATGAGAGTTTTCAAGGGAGGATTATTTTTATTATTTTTTTTAAATGAGCTTTGTATCCATTGCATGCTTGTATTCTGCTTCTAAGTTTTGCCTAGAAGAGTTTTTAATACTCTTACTTTGAGTTTCAAATAATAAGGTAGTCCTGAAATATATTAATCTTACATACATAATTTTTACTCCTTTAAATTTCCCATTTGGTTTCATACAAAAGCCACTAAGATTTCAGAGGTTTATTTCATAATGGGAATTTTGGGGTTCAGCAACAGAAAGAAATATCTGGATCCTTTGGCCTTTCAAGGTTGGTAGCTATGATTTTAATAATTTTTTGACTGAAAGAGATTTAAAACTTGATTGCTCTGTGAATAGTCACTGCCCTGTGCTCCTTTCTGTACTAGAAAGCGAATGACTGCATGTGGTTGTTTCAATCAAAATATCAACTGTCTACACAATTTGCTAAAGCTGACTAAAAACCTTTGAAATTATGATGGAAAAGATTGATACAAGGTAACAGTAATATCCCTCATTTATAAACACACAAAGTGACAAGAGTTCTACCCAGAACACAGGCCAGCCTTTGGTGATACTTTTACAAGTATGTTATTGCCGAAACACTTGATAAATTTCCATTCTGCTCTTTAGATGTACTTCCCAGGACCTCAGATGGCTCTCCTGAGTAGATTAGTAGTACCATGGTGAGAATGTATTTATTTTCATGGATTTAGAAGCTCCAGTGGCTTGCCTTTGATGGAAGATGCCAATGACTCTCATCCAACTTACTAGAAGAATTCAAGCTTGTTTCTATGTCAGTAATGCCATTAGTGTTTCAAGATGAAAGCCAAATTGATCTTTTGGTATTAACTGAGAGGGTGCAGAACTAAGCCACTTAGTGAGAAAGATATTTAAATTTGAAAGACACTAAATACATTTTACTTCAAAGCAGTCAACACTGCCTGTATAAATACAACTTCTGCAAAGTTTGTCTGAAACTAATAGGTCTCTAACCACAAAACATTGGATTCAGATTCAAATAACAGCAGGATCTATGTTAGATATGTATATACCAAAAAGAAAAGTCATTATTTAGTCTCCACAAAAGTGGACTATGTGTGGAAAATTTTCTGTCAGTGAAAAGTAATTTACAATGGTCACAGCTGTTTTAATTAATAGATATTTTAGGGTCTGTTTTGGGGGTGGTTCTTTTCCCTTTTATTACTTTGGAATATTTTCACTTGAAATCATAATAATTTTGTCTCTGTTAGAATGTGTCTTTAATGATCTTGTCTCTTTCAGTATGTGGAAAATTATCTAGTTATGCTAAGATTTCCTCCCATTTGACTAAAAGGTGTGGGAGACAAAGTCACCCATTTTAGATCTGGTCTAAATTGTTGAAAAAAATGGTGGTTAAGATTTTGACAGTGATCATGGCAAAGAAAATAGAGGCAAAACAACAATTTTGTTTTTCTGAAATTCACTTTAATATTTCAAATTGAAAGCGCACATTGGAAAACTGGGCATTAGATATGTTCCACCTGCAAATAAGTAAACTTATGGAGAGAGCAGAATGTTTGTTTCCACTCTGCTGTTCCAAACTACTTCTGTTTTATTCTCCTTTCCCTCTGTATAAGACTGTATTTTCTCCTTAGTCTGCAAATAATTCAAAGCAATCACTGTCTTCTATGTTTGTGCAGTGATCAGCGTGATGGGGCCCTGTTTTCAACTGGTCCAAAGAGTACGCTGTAAAAAACAAGTGGCTTGTTTTCCTTCTACCAGTGGTTTGAAAGACTCCACCAGCTCTAATAGATTTAACCCTGCATTGAGATAACTGTTTTGCCATGACAGGATGTCGTGGTTTAACTCCAGCTGGCAACTGAGCACCACACAGTCGCTCACTCACCCTCCCGTCCGGTGGGATGGGAGAGAGAATCAGAAGAGTAGAAGTGAAAAAACTTGTGGGTTGAGATAAAGACAGTTTAATGGGTAAAGCAAAAGCCGCGCACGCGAGCAAAGCAAAACAAGGAATTCATTCACTGCTTCCCATGGGCAGGCAGGTGTTCAGCCATCTCCAGGAAAGCAGGGCTCCATCACACGTAATGGTTACTTGGGAAGACAAACACCATCACTCTGAATGTCCCCCCTTCCTTCTTCTTCCCCAGCTTTATATACTGAGCATGACGTCATGTGGTATGGAATAGCCCTTTGGTCAGTTTGGGTCAGCTGTCCCAGCTGTGCCCCCTCCCAACTTCTTGTGCACCTGGCAGAGCATGGGGAGCTGAAAAGTCCTTGATTTAGTATAAGCACTACTTAGCAACAACTAAAACATCTCTGTATTATCAACACTGTTTTCAGCACAAATCCAAAACATAGCCCCATACCAGATACTACAAAGAAAATTAACTCTATTCCAGCCAAAACCAGCACACAGGATAAAAATATAAAGGTCAAACATGATTAAAAGCTGCTATAACTGTATGTCATGTACCAAATGGCAGGTAGCAATGGCAGAGATTTTCCTGCATTATTTACATTCTACTGTGTCAACAATTACACATATAACTTCAGTTCAAGTATAACATTGACAATTTTAATTGCTTTTATCTTTGAAAGGTTTGATGGTTATTTGTTAAAATCCTGGCACAACTTCACCTTTTTGAATTTTACTTTGTATGTGTATGCCTTTGCATGTGTAAATTAGTGCCCTCATTCTTGAAATTCAGTGGTGTCTGAATGTTAAAATTTCAACACTAGCACTAATATTGCTCCTTCCTGTAATCCACTAATTTATTGAATGTTGGAACAAAACCACTAATTTAATTTTAAATACCAAAATAATTAATCTGAAATTTGTAATTTGGTGTATTGTTAAAATGTTGATGAATATACAGTTGCAACTTCTGTGGGACTAAAAATCTTGGTATGGTCTTATATACTCAACTGCTATGAACTAATAGACTGTAAGTAACAAGGTTCAGTCAAACCTAATGAAATAGAAAAACTGTGAAAGAAAAAATTAGTCCCATAGGTTCTCATGGATCATCAAGCAAACTGGATTTACAGAGCACTGCTAGTACTAGTGGCACATTTACCCATGTTGCAGGGCCCCATCCAGGCCAGAACATTGCCTTAGGGTCATAAGGTAAAACTATTGTAAAAATACAGTCTGGCTACTAACCTAAAAAAGGAGGTTATAACAACGAACAGTCACAGGACCAAACACAGCCAGATGCTAAGCACATAATTCACTGTTTTTGCTGAATAGGAAATGCACAAATGCTAGCTTAAAATTCTTGCAAGCGTACGCTCAGTTGCACTCATTTGTTTCCAGCCCAAGTTATCTTCCATCCCGCAGTAGAGAGAGACAGATAATTTGATAGTTATTCTAACCTGAGGCAAGGGTCTTGTAGGAGAGCAGTGGCTGACTTATTCTCTAGCAATGTGTTGGGAATGACATTAGTGACAGTTAGTAGAAATATTTCTTAGCTGAAATAACTTGGAGTGACTCCTGTTCTTACTGAGTATATTAATGGAAGTTACTTGAAACACACACTTAGGTGAGCACACCGTTTAGCCTATATCACTGCTGTTCCATTGTCAGAACATATCATATCCTTACTTATAATCCCTTTCTTTAAATTGTACATTTTCAGTCATCCGCTACGATAGCACTCTTTTTTTTTTTAATACATCTTTGTTTACTTTATACACATATGCAAATGTATTTTGTGCTACTTAGGGCATTTTTTTCATAATGTGAGACATTTGCAGATACATTCTTGCTACCCAAGTTTAGATTAATTTCCATTTTTCAGCCTGATAGCTTACAATTCTAACATGAAGAAGTCAGTAGCATGACAAAGAGAGGTTTTACTTGATTTTGCTTATGTGTTTGGGGAATTTTGTTTGGTTTTGATTTGTGTGCTACTTACTGCTTTGATTGTAGAGCTGATTCATGCCTATTAAGAGGGGAAACGAAAGGCAAAAGAACGCTCAATGACCATTCTTGCCAATGATACATTATTTGAGCCAAGTCAAACTGTATACATGCCAGTGCTTCAACTGTCACTGACTTACTAAGAAATTTAATTTTCATTTTATCTTCAGACTTGGTAATATCTTTTTTTTTCAAATAAATAATGTGCAGCTACATCAATTTTCAGCTAAAACATAGTAATGGGATTCTGTGATCCTCCTTGCATTTAGAAAAGGTAATTTAGTATATTTTCTCAGTTTTTGTTGCTTTATAGCCTTATTAAAAAAGCTATAAGATCAACATCCTTGCTGATATAACCATCACCACAATTATTTATGTGCTTGTCATTTGCAAATGTATTACTACAATATACTTTCTGCAGGGCTAAATGTTAGTTGACTTGTAAGCTTCAGCTGGTGCAAGGAAAATTCACATCAAGTTCAAGCATTTCTCTGAAATGGATCTGTTAGCAAGATAGGCTCCCTAAATTGTCATTATAGCCTCTCAATAAGCAATTCAGAGCCTAGTTTCCCCACACTTCAGCTCATTTTCCACAGCCTCCCACCAGGTAATGAGCTTTAGATAACCTCTCTAGTAGGAACTGCAGAGTTCAGTAGCTGGTGGCCTGATATTGCATCTAGGTGCATTTTGCTAATACAGTTACTGGGTTAAAGGCACTGAAGTCAAATCTTACAGGCTGTCCCCCACTCTCGTGGAATGGAATGGGAGGAGGATGCACACAGTCATAAGGGAGGGGAGGTTGGAAAAGAGCCCTGGAAGTCACCTGCTCAGAGCAGGGCTAATCTCAAATTTAAACGAGGTTGCTCGGGCCCTTGACCAGCTTTTAAACACATCCAAGGATGGAGATTCGAAAACATCTCTGGGCAAGCTGTTCTAGTGATTAACTCTCATTACATCATATGTGCCTTTTGTTTAGCCGGAATTTCCCTTGCTGCAACTTGCAACAGTTACCTCTTGTCCTTTCATGGCGTACCTCCGAAACTCTGTCTTCTCAATACACTTGGGAAGGCAGCCACTCAATCCCCCCCAGACCTCTTTTCTCCAGACTAAACAAACCCACTTACCTCAGCCTCTCCTCCTATGCCAGCTCCTCCAGACCCCAACTACCTCCAGACCCCCAACTACCCTGGTGGCCCTGCACCGGCCTCCCTCCAGTTTATTAGCACCTTTCCTGCATGAGGGAGCCCAGAACTCGGCTCAGTACTCCAAGCACGGTCTCAGGAGAGCTGAACATGGAATAAACCTTTCCCTTGACCTACTAGCTATGCTTGTCACGTATCAGTGACAAGGCTGCAACATTAGACCACAGTTTTGGAGCCTGTAACCATCAGGGCACTTTGAAGCTTGGACAGTGATGACTCATACATTGGGGACTGTACAGTCCATCCTCACCAGCATTTTACAAGCCTTGCACAAGATATGTTTGTTGTCCCATATTAAAAGTGATGCACAATGGTAGTAAAAGAGGTTTAAGAGAACAATATAATAACATAAAAGGTTTCCACAGGTTTATTTTTTGGGTGCCTTTTTTTTCCAATTAACTCTTAAAGATATTACAGATGCCTAGAGGGTTTCATGGACCTTTACCGTGGGCTTTCATAGGGGTTTCACTGTCTATACACAAGCTCACACGAATGGACATGTGGCAAATTGAGCTGAGCATTTTAATGTGTGTGTAGGAGAAATTTAGAGGGTAACAATAGATGACAAGGGACATTTTTTCAGTTTTATAAAATATAACAAATAAATATTGTCTTATTAGCATTATCTCGATGATGAATAACTCATACTGTTCTTTTTTGTAGAATATTGTTCTTTTCATCTTCTATTGATTATAGGTGCATGTGTGTGCAAACACACAAAGACATTAGTCTGCTGTAAAATTTTCTATTGATATCTCCATCAGTTAAAATGTATTAAAGCTGCTACTGGCATAGATTATTATTGGGGCAACGCACCTCAATCTTTTTGCCACTCTACAACATTCATTTCCAGTCAGTAGCTGACTGGCTAACTGTATAGACACGTTTGGCAAGTGGAGTCATGGAGTGGAAGAGAAAATATGCATGAAACTGCAAATGGATTGTATTTCAGTTTAGCTATGGATTGGAAGAGGGAAAGAGGAAGAGGCAGGGACATCAGAGTGTGGAGTAAATTGTGTGAAATTACATAGCTCTGAAATTTGACAGGTCTCCAAAGTGCCTGGTACACAGCCACAAGGCAGAAAACCTTTGGGAGCTTGAGGCCAGTTGGAAATGTAATCTAGACCAACAAGGGGAATAGAGAAACCAAATTTCTGTATTAAATCAGCCAACAGGAGCCAACTGTTGGTTTGGACTCTTAATTAAAAGTATCTTTAAATGTTCCAAATATTCATGGAACACAGTAATTTATTTTGAAGTTTCCTAACTTTTTTCTGACATGTTTGTTGACTTGCTCACAGTTACAATGATCACTCTGAATGAATCTTCAAATAATTTGTGTAACCAGGAAAGTTTCTCCAAGGCCAGCCACACTGGCATGGAATCAATTCTACTATAAGCAGATCTCAGTAATTGCTCTTACTTATTTATTTAGGTTTATAATCACTATATATGAGGCTACTAATTTACTTTATTCCCATCCTTTTGGCTGCTGAACTGCATGAAAGGGATACAGCCTTTCTTAAATCACAGAATTTGCACTAGCTTGTTCCAAGTCTGGATTAATTTTGTTGAAGTCAGAATTGTCCTTTTCTTTTACATCTGTGTTCTTTATATCAGAATGTACATGTAATTAGAAGAAGAAAAAAAAAAAACAAACCAGCATCACACAGTAATTAAAAGCTTGAAAAAGACATTTTTGTTCATCCTAGGATTCTTTTATTTCCCCAAAAAAATGCTTACAGAAAGCCTCAATAAGTCAGTAAGTCTCAAACTTACTGTATCCATAAGTTTGCTTACTGGGAAAAAAAATAATGATTGCATTCAGCTGTTCATCCCTGAGATGTAGCATAAGCTTGCATTAGATTTGACATGTAATGTAGTATTACATCTGTTACATAACACAGCATGACTTGCGGTGCTCGGCATAACGGGTCAGAATTGTTAAATCAACCAGAGCTTTTATTAAAGGGCTTATTTCAGCAGAACTGGGTGGGGGGACTTATTTTGAGTTTCTTTTCTGAAGGTTCTGCTATCCAGGGGGAGATAAGAATTAGACAGCAGTGACATGAGTTTCTTTGAATAACCAAAAAGTATTTTGATAGAGGTGGGTTTTGACACCTATGGGCATATGAGGAACAGCCAGCACTGCAATTTAGCACAGTCTAAACTCTTGGATTGTACGCTGTCCATTTAAAATAATTTATTGGAGCCAACTTGCTGTATTCTACAATCTACTGTTACATGCAAGCTTTCACTTGAACAGAATATTTATTTGTTCTTTCTTTTAGAGAGGTAATGCAGTCAGGTATCTTTTAGCCAAAGCTACCAGAAAGCTGCCTCTAGTAAGACAGTATTATTCACATGGCTAAAGATTTTTTGTCCGTTCACTTACAGACTTCACTTCAGTTGACAGTGGATTTAAAAAGCCAGCTGGTGATTTTTAACTACTGCCATTACATGGGGTGATTGCTGGTATGTATGGGTTTTTTTCCAGTTTGTGTGATAATGCCCATTTTAAAAGGAGTGCAGGGGTAGTGGAAGCCTCTGTGGAGCACTTCTTCCCTGGGCAGCCACCAAGTCTTCCTTGGAGAGAAAAGTGTTCAGATACTTCAAGCAGAAAAGGAGTGGGAAAGAGAGCACAAACAAGAGAGACAGCAAGAGAGATCAAGGGGCTGAAAGTCTGCAGATGAGCAAAGAGCACCTGCATGGAGGAATAGAAAGCAGACAACCATGCTTCACTGGGGGGGAGGGAAGAGAAACTTGGCTGAAGCCTGTGCAAAATTTCCTGCAGCTCAGGAAGCTGCTAAACTGTCAGGCCAACAACTGGATTGCACAGACACACCTGCAAACGTAAGATGGTAATGGGTCACAGAACTGGACCTTTTTAATTTCTCTCTGGTCTAGCCTAGTAAGTTTGATTTTTCTCTATGTATAAAAAGTTAAGAATTCTAGTTTATATTCTAATGAAACACACTTTTTTTTTTTTTTTAATTTGAAAATCTCTTGATCTTCCTTGAAGGGCTCACTTTAAGGATCAGATGAAGCCATATCCACCTCAAAGCTCTCGCTGACTCAGGGACCTGTCACAACAAAGCAGTATTGCTTCCACATTTGCACACATTACTAGTTTTCTTATTTTTGTAATAGCGAAAAGAAAAATCTACATGAATGCAACAGTAAGATTGCTAGGCTAAATTCAGAAAGATTTGCTTTCATTCTTGTGACTCCTTTGATTATTCTGAAATGCACAGACTGGTCAGGTTAGCCATATTAGGTCTAGATTATTTCTATAGATATTTCTGATACTGCTCTTGCAATTTTATTGTGATAGTCTCGAGTTAAAACCACAGACATTTGATTACATGAATCTTTCAGGTGTAGCTTGTTTGATGGTAAAGGAGTGTTTTAATCTTTAAAGTGGTAGGAAAAATGTTGAAAACCTGGAAAAGATACAAAAAGCTTGATTTGTTTATAAACTATAAAGATTTGATGGACTGAATTTTCAGTTTCTGAATGAAGTTTTCAGAACTGCAGTATGTTGCATGTTGGAATTTTTTGTTGATACTATGAAATTTTAAGCTTCTCTGTTAAGTAGGCTTTTTGTTTCTAACATTTCAGGAGTGGTATGAATAAAGAAAAGGTGTGTAGGAAAGTGTTTGTTTATTTTCAGAGGGAATACTGGAGCAAGAATGACCCTTCAAATTGATTAGTACATGAAATTCACTGTGTTTCCAAGCACTTCACTGATTCTTTTTGCCACATCTTGAAGCCAGAATCAATAGTTATTATAATTTCATACGTGGAACAAAAAGAAAAGGTTTAGGTTTCCAGAGGTACATAGAACAGTGAATATATTGTGAAAGAAAGGGATGATTTCTATCTTATTTCTTGGGGGGCAGAAGGGAGAGTTTAATCAACTATTTTTATCAGCATTCTGATAACAGCAGTTTTAACACTGCTGAAAACTTTCTTAGAAGGTAAAGTTTCTCCTTGTACCGCAGTAAGATGACTAAACCTCTGAGAAGAGCAGAATTTGAGACACTACATTTCATATCAACTACTACTTACACGGTTTCACTTTCAGCACTGTGACATTATGAAGAATCTCACTCTTCCCTTGGCTTGTATAAAGGTTTTGGCATCTAACTCTATCTGTGTATGCTACTAAGAGGAACAGACAAATGGATCTTGCAGAGGGCCAAACTATTGAAAGGTGGGTGTTTAGCCCTGTTTTAAGTTCTTCATATTTCACATGAGTTGCAACAACAGAGGGAAGAAGAAGTTGTTGAACTGCAATCCTTACCCTTGTTGACGAAGTTTAGAAGAGTTTCTTGCCAGTATAATTTAGTAGTTTTGTAATAATGTTACTACTTTCCTGAACACTTCTTCAGTGCCCTTGCTGAGCTATTGCGTCTGCTGCTGTCACAAGTCCTTGCTTGTCAGTCAATTGCCTACCATCGTCTGGCATCACTATTTATAGTTGGAGGAGTATCTGGTACTTTGCATGAGGTATTACATTAGCACAAATTATTGCTAGCTAGTGGTGACATTCACCTTGGATATGCCACATCATTATGTCATTTGCTATCCAAGGTACAAGCAATCTGTCATATGAAGTCAGTCAGCATCTGGTGATCCCAGAAAGATGGAAATTTCCAAACCCTAATAAGCCAAATGAATCTCCAATCAAAATTTATACTAAAGCAAATTCAGTTTGTTTCCTGACAAATTGTTTGTTTTCAAAAATTCAGTTTGTTTTCTGAAAAGCTTGATTAATTCTTCATCTTTTGCACCATATTTTAAATTGTATATAAAAGCACTAAACACCATTTTCAGTAAGAAATAAATAAATATTTAAAAAGCACAATTTACGAGTGTATAAGCAAGTTAGTGAAAAGTATATCAGTTTATGAACATCTAATACAGCATTGATTCTTCAGAAACTGCCACTGTGCATGCTTTTTACTCCCAAGGAAAGTTCTCGCTGCTTTGCTTTCACTAACTAGTACACTACCCCACTGCATGTGCCATTGCTTATAGCACTTTTTTATGACGTTCTCATCCACAGTGTGAATTTCTTAAAGTATGCATAAACATTTCCCAAAGTAAACTGAAGTAGCTTCTGATTTCTTTAGAGAGTAAGTATATACTAAATGCCAGTTTGCAAGACACTTGTCTGAGTATCAACTATCAAGAACATCAACTATCAACTATCAAGAACATCAACTATTGAAAGTGTGGCTACTAAGAGATGAAGCTGAGCAAATTAACTATTGGAGACCTTGCACTAATACAGCTATATTGCTTCCAGTGTCTGACCTATGTTGGTTATTTTTATGCTTTACTACATTAAATGGTGAAGTAACATTTATATGTGAGTAACAGTATCATAGTATAGCCCTGAGTTTGGACTGAGTTGTTTTCTACTTTGTGTACATAAGCTTTACTCTGTTCAAGAGTTTTCACTAGTTAAACTGATGCTCGCATTAACAAAAGGCTAAGACATCTGCACCATGGACGACTTTACATGCAATTCTAAGTCTGGAACTACTGCCTGTGGCCACCTTTGGGCTGTGTTACACAAACCAGTGAAGCCAATGGAGTTAAAGTAGTGTTGGGCTGGTTTGTAGCAGAAGAGTGCAGGATGACAAGAAGTCCATTTTATCTGCGTACTTTTTCAGTAGTAGTGCATTATTATTTGACAGTTTCCTTCTGAGTTTGCATGAAGTACTAGGAATTTCTGTTTTCCTTGCTCTTTCTTTGGTTTCTGCTCAGGAGCCAATTACCATTTTTAGATAAGAATAGTTTTATGATTCTGTAAAGTATGCTTAGGACTCATTTTAATTTTCTTCTTGGACTTTTTTTATACTTTGTTTTGTTCCTTTAACAAAAAGAAAAAACAGAAAAACAGAAAGGAAAGGAAATAAAAAGAAACTAAGTGCTCAAATGGAGGAATCTTTTTCAAAATGCTGCATTTACAATTCTGTGAGGACTGGTAAAACCAATGGTCTTTGGCCCATAGCACTTATTTGTTCACTGAATGTAAAGCAGTCAGTAGTTGTATTTCTAATCAATTTCTGTTTAGTGTGCATATTTTATTGCTATTTATTGTGGATGTTTTTACAAACAGAAATGGCATCATGAAGATTATTGATAAGGAGGTGTTCAACGTTTTAAACAAAATATTAATTCTCAAATACAAATTTCCCTTCAGCCTCTCCCTACCCAGTGTCAAGTATTGTTCAAACCAAATTTTGAGATCTTAAATATTTTGGATAACCTTTTATTTCCTGTTATATTTTATTTTACTGCCTCTGTACTTTTAAGTTGTTGACAGAGTCAAAGAAAATATCTTGAAGTCCTACAAAAAAAAAGAGAATTCATGTTACTTCTAGCTTTATGTGACACAAGAATAAATGATATCTCTGTATTGGTCACTGGCACTAATTGGTCTCCTTTCTTGAGAGCTTTAACAGAAAGACTGAGAAGAATGGACATGGAGACCAAATTGCCCTTTTGTGACTTGAGGTGATTCTTCCATGTAAGCTGAGATACAGGCCAGGATAGTGAGTAATCTTATAATGTGGATTGTACCTATTAAATAAAACATATTTTCTACTGCAACTCTTAATCTGATATATTTTTTAAGCTATGATATAATTATTCTAATTTATTTTATATAGATTGATTTTGATTTCCCAGTTGTACATTTCCTACTGAATCTGAAACTCATCCACCATAAAAATGATTTGGGTTTGGGTTTTTTTTAATTTTTGTTTGTTTGTTTGTTTTCTCCCCCAAGCAACACTATACAATTCTGTATTCTTATAATATAATGCACATCTTTTCCCACTGTTACAGATTTCTAAGAATCCCCAAACATTTACACCCCTTTCACAATGACAAACTTCAAAGACGCTTGGTTGTCTTTTCAATTTTCTCCTGCTGTTTTGTTTTACTGCAGTAACTTTTTCCCTAGTTACATATATCTAAGTAATTCTCCATTGGTATAATCAGCATGAAACTCTTAATCCAAATTAAGGCTGACACAATGCTTCAAACAACAGATGAATAAACAATCAGCAATTGGGACTTTTAGAAGGGATGAAAACCTGAAAAGCCACTTTACAAGAAGTACAAACTTGTTGAACTAGAGAAATGTGAGAAGTGCAATACAGTAATGAAACTGGATCTAAATGTTCCACCCAATGGCTAGAAGATAAGTGTGCAAAAGCTTTCAAAGAGAAAGCATAAGAGGAAAGGGAGGGAGAGCCAGCAAGCTCTGTAGCGTTTAGTTTCCATTGGAGATGTGAAGCTGTTCTCTCTGGAACTCTTTTACAGAAGTCTGAGGTGTTTATGTATGGATTCATACCATTAGGCATTATTGTTCAGTTTCTATAGCTTCTAAAACTTACCACTTTTACCGTACAGGTAACAAGGATTTATAGACAGTGCCCTAGAAAGCATTTCAAGATCTCAGAGATGCACTTTAGCTCTGATGCTGTTATGATATGTTTCCAGATCCTCAGCTCTTACAGAAGCAAGTGGTTGAAGGATGACAACAATTTTGCTGCCTTTACTTCCTCTGAAGATTTTTTGGCATGAAATGAATGCTCGTCTCATCCAGAAGCCTTGGTGGGGGATGCTCTCCCAAATAAGGTGGGAAAATGCCCTCAGCTATGCATCATCTTTGAAAAAATGCATTCTCTTTTTGACTATAAACCTGTTTTTTCAGTTTCACAATGCATCTGCTATCCAATATTGTTAGCAATAGCACTGAGACTCTGTGTTAGGCAGAGCTTTGAAATAAAAAAAGCTTTAGCTTTTGTTCAATTCAGGAGGCCACAGAACTTAATAGTTTGGGGTTTTTTAAAATACATTTTAGCAGAACACAAAAATAATTTTCTCGAGCAAGATAGTTCTTTGAGCAGAGAAAAGTTAAACCTTGTCACGAATAAATAAAAAATTAACGTCCAGGGCCTTGAAGGCATCAGTAGCCCTGACTGTCCCTGATCAGTGCCTGCGGATCCCCCCACCTGCCCAGGGCCCAGGGCCCCACGTCAGCCCCCAGGGCTGTCAGCCCCTGCCCCAGGAACACGGCAGCAGGGCCATCCCCAGCTCCCCACAGCCCTGCCCTGCCTGGCCATGGGCCCCGTTGAGCTGGGCCCACCTGCGGGCCCACATCCTGGCCCATCCTCGCCCATCCCTGTCCCCAGGGAGGTGCCTGATGCTCAGGGCTGGGGCTGCCCCGGTGCCCCCCGGCTGCCCTGCGCCTGGCTGGGGGCGGGATGGGCCCTGGCTGCCAGGCCCTGCCATCACCCACCCGGGGAGCCCCCGGCACTGCCGGAGCCCAGCCCCAGCGAGCCACCTGCCCTGTGGTGCCCTGACAGATGAAAAGACAAGTATCAATGATTTATATATCACAGTCTTAAAAGCAGAATACCACTACCAAATTATGTGGGAAAATTTGGCATGGTATGTCTACAAAAGACCAATTATAAGAAAGAATTGATAAACTGATCAGAAATGCAGTGCCCCGGCACCATTAATGTATCAGAAAGATCTCCCTGTTCTCCAGATATTTTTCCTTTTCTCCAGTTTTGCTATTTAGTGCTGAAACTATCATTGGCTTCCTGAGTTACTATTAAGTCTGTGGCCCATTCTAGGTTGCTAAGGAAATCTTTCCACCATCTCTAAGATCAGCACTGGATCTGCTCTCTGTCAGGTGAGCTTTCACCTCCTTCTCCAGAGTCTCTGCCCCAGTTCAGTTCCACAAGCCTTCCCAGGCAGAGGATGCTCCATTCTCCTCCAGTAACCCCCCACAAATTCCCTCTTCCCTCAGCCCTTCCAAAGCTGACCCATGCGGCTGCGCCCCAGCCTCATACAATTTTTTCCCCCTCAGCCATACCCTTTAAAAACCCTGAACAGACTGTGCAGTAGCGTGATACAGTTCTACAATCTATTGCAATGTGTTTGGCAAAAGGGATGTTACTTACTACCAGGTAAGATAAACTGACCCGCCTAGAAGTGGGAACTACTTTTATAATTCTAACAAGCTCCTTGTCCTATGCCCCTAAATCACCAGCCTTCTTTTCCAGGCCCGGTAGGTCTGAGTGTCGAGAATCCCCAGAGCTCCTTCCAAGAACATGATTTCCAAACAGCCTGGGATTTGACAAATTCAGTGGTGAAATAGCCGTCACTGCTGCAGATATATGGCATATTCACAGAATCACAGAATCACAGAATCATATAGGTTGGAAAAGACCTTTAAGATCATCGAGTCCAACCATAAACCTAACACTGCCAAAACCACCACTACACCATGTCCCTAAGCACCTCATCCAAACGTCCTTTAAATACCTCCAGGGATGGCGACTCAACCACTTCCCTGGGCAGTCTGTTCCAATGCTTGATAACCCTCTCGGTGAAGAAATATTTCCTAATATCCAGTCTAAACCTCCCCTGGCGCAACTTGAGGCCATTTCCTCTTGCCCTATCACTTGTTACCTGGGAGAACAGACCGACCCCCACCTCTCTACAACCTCCTTTCAGGTAGCTGTAGAGAGCAATAAGGTCTCCCCTCAGCCTCCTTTTCTCCAGGCTAAACAGTCCCAGCTCCCTCAGCCGCTCCTCATAAGACTTCTGCTCCAGACCCTTCACCAGCTTCGTTGCCCTTCTCTGGACACGCTCCAGCACCTCAATGTCCCTCTTGTAGTGGGGGGCCCAAAACTGAACACAGTATTCGAGGTGCGGCCTCACCAGTGCCGAGTACAGGGGCACGATCACTTCCCTAGTCCTGCTGGCCACGCTATTTTTGATACAAGCCAGGATGCCATTGGCTTTCTTGGCCGCCTGGGCACACTGCTGGCTCATATATTCCTGCATGTGATTCCTTTCTGTAACTGCCCTGATAGATGAAAACATTTATATTCTCCTATATTGCATTTACACCTGAAGGGATGTAGAATTTACTATCCTACTTCCTATTTCTATCTCATTATTGAAACAGCTATTTTATTACACTATTTACTGTCATGCCATTCTTAATTGAGATCTGGAGAGGAGCCTGCACCACCCACCCTCCTCCCCCCACCCCAGTGCAAACCATCTGTGAAGTAGCTCTGTTTGAGGAAAACTAAAACAGGAAAATTATGTACATCAGGGAGAGGCTGAGCTTCAGTAAGACAAATCAGGGAAGAAAAAGGTTTGCTTTTATATTTGTAACTGTGATTTATTTCTCAGTTGTCTGTCAGCTTCTACATCTCTAGTGCCAGCTTTCCTGTAAGGCAAAGGCTTAGACAACCAACTCTCTTCAGGTGGACAGCTCAGCAATGATTCATTCCTATATTTTCATTTTCTTTCACTGATTTCCCTCCTTATTTTTCAAGGACTTGAACCTTCTCATCCAGGGTCTTGACTGAAGATGTACCTAAACCTTTTTATTACCAAAAACATTGATCCTGAAATAAACTATTGAAATTTGTAAAAACCAGTGTATGTAGTAACATGACAAACAAGACAGGTCAGTTTTATGAACGGGTGAAATTCAGGTCCCTTGTCAGAGGTAAAAGTAAATGTTTAATGTGAAATGTTTGTTACTGACTGGTAATCATGGATTCCTTTTAAAGTTTTGAAGACTGATGATTCTAATTAATTTAAAGTTCTACTCCCCAACTATAAGGTAATGTTGATGAAGAAGCTGTTTTTCTGTGCAGGAGGAAAGCTGATTCTCAAATCCTTATGAGCACAGAAAATTGGTGTCCTAAGGGAACATGAACCACTGCTGTCATAGGAGCCATACTGTGTAATATCTTTGTACATATGATTATAGGAATCCATAACTCCAAAAAATTGGAATTAATCCATTTATTCTAAAATTGGGTTTAATGAAATAGCCATTCTTACACACAGAAAATCTCTCTTTAATGGTTCAAAGACACTGATCAAATAATAAAGAGATTGGATGTAGTTACATTCATGGTATGAACATGCCAGCCTAAATCCATTGGTAAATTCTATTATAATTGTCTAGCACACAGTAATGCAGGCGGTGCTCAAAAGCAGACCACCTAGCTGGCAACTCCTTACTCTGTGAAGGACAGGATGGGACAGTAGGAAGCAGAGTCAGAACTTCCCACTTCTGTGATGAGTTCTTCAGGTAGTTCTACCTATTATCTCCCCTACTTAGGTTTGGGCCTATCCTATCCCTGGACCTGCTCATGGAACAAAATATTCCTCAATATTTTTGACTATTATGTTAGTCATATGTTTTCCAGACACTGATATACTGTGAATATTTAAAAAAAAATCTCTTGTCTAAGAAAGAGAAAAGATGAAAAGGATATTTGAAGATGTTATTTGAATTGTTTTTCAATTACTTTTACTCAATCAGATGTACTAGAAACTGAAAATTACATTGACAAGATTATCTTGTGCTATCAATATATAAAGCTGGGGGAGGAAGGGAAAAGTAATCAGAAAAAAACATGCACAAAATTGAAGTGACAATCTGATACTGTCAAAAGATCATTATATTTGATATGGATCATTTGATGAGATACAGGCCCAAGTCAGCCCTGGGGTAAACAGATGGAATGCACAGAGACTGGAAGAGTAACAACAGAATCTTTTATTTCCTTATTTTGCAGCAAGAAATAGGATGTGCATGGCAGCTACAGCTCGCTATAAAAGGTATGAAAAACAAGAAAGTCATTTTGTCTCTGATAAAGGCTCAAGAAAACATGCAACTAACTGAAAACATTTCATGTTTTATTTAAACTTCTCCTAATATCCAAGCAGAATTTATTTTCTTACCTAATGTTTAATTGTATAGTTTATTTTGCTGCCTGTTGCTATTACTATTAGGGTATTTTGGTCTGTCTCAAAATGTTGTGTTTGGAGTTCCATATTTTGTTTCCCACCTCTCCATTAGAGATGCCTTGGAAAGAAGGAAGGTATATCTCATAAAATCTCTAGCAAGGTAATACTTGAAAAGAGTGCATATCCCTTAATGCAAGAAAGGACAAGAGTTTCCAGCTGTCAAGAGCACAAAAATGTAGTAGAATGCATTCAAATAATATTGGGAAGTTCTTCCTTTGTCTGCCCTTTTTCCCCACCTATGACTGGTCCTCTCTGTAGTTCAGGTGGACATGAAAAATAATCTGGCTACATGCAACCATTTGAGGGAGGAGTGGTGTAAACTCACATGCTTCTCAATCAGCCACATTTTGTAGTGGAAGAATTGTGCAGCACCTGCACTGTGGTCATAGATTACTTACGACATAGATCACTTTAGTTTTCAGTTCTCAGTTTTTAGTTCCTATGGAACAACAGTTCATAGAATTGTATCACACATTGTTTCTGAATTAAAACAAATTCAGAAGGAAATCTTTTAAATATCAGATTCTCTGTCTATTTTAGCAGGGCCTATAGCAATGGTGTTTTGTTTTAAGGGAACTTCCACTGTAAACCCTGGGAGGTCACTATATTTATTGCAATTCTTTTAGGATCGATTTCAGGGAAGAAAAAGTAATCTCAAACCTCACTCAATAAAATAATAAATTACGTCACTGTACAATGTTTTGTTTGTACTGCCAGGAACATGTTATACATATGACATAGAGCTTAGGGAATCTGTAATTATGTACAGCATTCTGTACACATAAACTTATTTTATGCATAGTGAGTACAATAATTTCTATTTAAACCTCAGAATCAATAAGAAAACCTGTTTCTCAGTTCTTGCAAGGTTATGCAAATAATTATTGCATTATTTGGGGAAGACTTCTATAGACAAACTTTTGCTACATATGAAATTGTGACAATTATGTACATCTTGCATATAACTTTGCTAGCTATAATCTATAGGGTTCATATATTATGTTTTTTCCACATATTCTGCTTAAAGTCCTATGTTCTATGACAGAGGTGAGGATTCAGCATGGAAGGGGTTTTAGATTATGTGTACCAGAACAATGCATATTCATGCTCAGGTAGCTATTATAAACTGTCTCTGGCCTATCCCCCTTAACTTCTTCAGGACTTCTTAGCTCAAAATACAAGTACCCAGCAAAATAAGACATCTCTTAGATGGCTTAAAATAAAGCTATTTTAGATAAAGGTCTTTTTTTATGAGTATCAGCCAATATTTACTTTTTTTGAGGTATCACCTTATTTCTCAGTATTCACCCCCTCCTATTACTTCACTTTTCTCCAAGTTCTTCAGACCAAATTCAGCCTAATTTCCTACAAAATCAGCATGCTTGCTCAGTGGTGAGAGCCATCCATATCTAAGGGCATTCAGAGAACAGTTCAGAAGACCTAAATAAGGCCATGAAATAGAACCTGCCCTAAAGCAAGCAAACAGGAAGCACCAACAAGACCTTAAACAGAATTTAAGTTCTTCATTATAGTATTTCCTTCCTTTTTGCTGGTTTTGCCAGCCAAGTTTCTTAACGTTGTTGTCTGAATTGAGACTATAACTGATTATTGTTTTCATGAACACGGAGGAGAGTATGAATTTGCCAGGGGTGAATAGAAAAGAAGAATCTTGTATCTTCCCACCCAGGAAGGCATGATATTTGAGCAGAATGGCTTCTTCTGTCATTTTTCAGCTGATAGAACCACAGGGGCAGTGAGATTACTAGCAATGCTTGTTTTGATAAAAACAATCTTTTGGATCTGTTTTTAATTGTAATAAAAGGATAGGAATCACTTCTTAGCTCAAACATCTATAAATATATGTTTTCTGTATTTTATTAGTCTTAGCATACAGAAATTCGCTCACATAATTTTCCAGAAAATATAACCTGGACTTTGTGGAAAACTTTCATGACATAAATAATGTTAATTGATTTTAGCCATGTAAAATATAGGTTTATAAATCCAAGAAAGTCATTGACATTCCCACTATTATTGAGAAAGAAAGAGAAAAATGCCTCCAAATGTTTTTTATGGAAATGTCTTCCATTATTTTGAGGGCTGTGGTGAAACTGACAGTCTTGTAATTCACTAGGTACTCCTTGTCACATTCAGAGATGAGCATAAAATCTGCTTCCTTTTAGGCATCAGATACCACATCCCTCAGTCACCACAACATTGCAAAGATAATAAAGTGGCCTTGTAAACACATCAGCCAGGTCTCTGAGCATTCTTAGATGCATCCCAGAGACTTGTATATGTCCAGTTTGCTTTAGTGTTCCCTAACTTGATCTTTCTCTACTTTGCTACTAGACACAAAGACTTGGGAGGGCTGGGAGCTGATCTCACCAGTGGAAAACAAAGCAAAAAATACATTGTGTATCTCAGTCTTTTCTATGTGGTTTTTTTTTCACAAGGCCTGCCTGCCCATTTAGTAGAAGGATGATGTTTTTTCCTTGGTCTTCTTCTGTTGCTGGTATATTCATAGAAGACAGTCTTCTTGTCCTTCCTATCCTAATTTCATCTCTGTGTGCCTCAACAGTGCTTCTTTATTCCTCCTTGGAAGCTACTTCCCAATACCACCTTCTGTACACCTCTTTTTGGCATTTAGTTTCATGTAAAGATCCATGTTTCCATAGAGTTTATGGCTTGAGTGGGTGGATATTTCTTTTTTTGTTTTGCAGGAATAAGTCATACTAACATGATAGCAATTTTCTTCCAAAAGGATTCTATTGATCTATTTCTGATTAATAGACAAGTAAAGAGTTAGAAAATGTTGGCTATTTTAATGTTGATGTTATTATGAGAAAAGTTAAATCTTCATGAATTGGTGGATAATTTTATTTCTAATGTGCTATGTTAGGCCTGACTTGCCATTATATCTACACTTTGAAAGTTTTAGTTAGTGACAAAAGGAGCTATTTTTAAACAAGCAATCAGTCAAAACTTTCTTGTCTTTCTAAGTTAGATGAATTTATATATGCACTAATCTAATAAATGTTCAAAGAATCAGCAGCATTTCTATTTTTTCTGCAGTTAGACATTTAATGAAAGCAGCATCTGAAATCTTGGTCTTGAATTAGATAGCTTTTTTGCTTTAGAAGGGAGTTGACTACAATTTATTGTATTTTTCACCAATGAAGTTTAAAATCTTAGCATGCTGCATGATAAGATTGTTTGCTTTTTTTGGAATTATCCTTAGGTCACATTTCATGGAAAAACTACTTCACTCTGAATCTACCAGGATTCCTGTGTAGGAGGTGTTGGGAAGCTTGAAAATGTTTCCATAGATACAAAGCAGATCCATAGCAGCAGCATTCAGCCAGGCCATAAAAGCGTTGAGTGTTTTTCTTAACTAGCAATGGGCTGTAGAATTCTACCAAAATGGCTTTTGTCCAGTTCTTTTTTCCCCAGAATATGTCCATTGGTGAAAACTGGCACAGTTTGACTGGTATCAATGGAGTTACATGAGATTATAAACTTTAATGATGCTTCTAGGTAATACCATAAGGTAAGGGAATGCATCTACCTAAGCTCATATCTAGACACTCTGCTAAACTTTAGTTATCCGCAATGTGTTTTCTATATAAACATTTTGGCATTATGGATGACTGAGTTTATTACCATTCATATTTAGTATAAAGTTATTTCAGTAAAGAAAATGAGAATAAATGTGAAGTTAGGATAACTTATTTTTATGGAAAAACTCTACTTTTTCCTTTATTTTCTCTGTGTTCTGCTCTTGCTGCCTACAGTTTCACTAAGCTCCCTTTTTTTCCTGTCTTATTTTCATGTTTACTACTTTTCCACCGCCTCTGTATTTCTTTCACATACTCTTGCTATCCTTTCTTTATCTGTATGTAATTTATAGACTGCAGACTATTCCCTTTACCTCTAGTATGTCCCTGTGAAGACCACAGGGACCTCCTTGAAATGAAATACGAAGACTTGATATTAAAGTTCATAATTGTTGTTGTTATTGAATAGCTCTGCACTTCAGGTATAGGCAAAAAGAAGTGGCTAATATTCTGAGCTCTTCTCCCAGAATTCATTCATCTCAAGATAAAACAGATAAACAGGACGGTCCCTGGCTGCCATGCCCTGCCCTGCCCAATGCAGGAAGCCCCTGACCCTCATGGTGCCTGCACCCAGAGAGCTGCTGGCCTTTGTGGCACCTTGACAGTATTGTTATCTGACTGCACCTGAAGAAAGAATGTGCTTTTGTTTCCACTTTGCAACTGAGGGATGGAGTGATACCTAAGGTCAAGCTTCTGAAGATATTTACAAATATTTAAATTCCTATTAAAATTGCTGAGAATCATGAAAGTTTCCTTCAAAGCAGGTTCAAGAGTGGATTTTTTTGGTTGCTTGGTTGGTTTGTTTTCAATTTTTTCCTGTTATTTCTAAAATTGCAAGGCTTTTTCCTGCCAAAGTTATTTAAGGTGACCTCCATTCTGTTTATAATGCTCTTGAATTGAGCAGGTTCTTCTCATTCAGCCATTGGCACTTGATGAAAAGAAGAAGTTTGCTCCTGCATATGTTTTTAGCTCCATCTCTGCCTTTCGTGGCACACTTTGCTCTTATAAGCTGCATGAGAATACATGAAATTCTGAAACTGTCAACAGACCAAATTAATTTTTTTCTTCAGACATGCCATTAGTTTTTCTCAGTAGTAATCATAACCTTACACCTTCTGCCTATCTAAATTTAAATGTAATACACCAAAAGGTAAAGGGTCCTGAAAGGAAGGAGGCTACAAGGTACTGATAATACATGTTTTCTATAGAATTTCAAATGAGGACAGAAAATTATTGGAAATTGCTACAATTAGAGCTCAGTAAATTAAAGAACTCTTACTATTCAAAACATTTTTTTTTCTTTTCTGTGGTTTCTCTTGGCAATTTCTTATGATTCCTTGTGGTAGTTCTTATCATACAAATGCCATTTGTTTTCCCCATCAATTATTTTAGTGAAGTTGTTGTATGGAGTTGTTTCAACCTGTTTTTCCATATAGTTGTCTTAGGGATGGAACTCAATGTGTGTAACATCTCCTGAATAGAGTATCAACATCTCGCTTTTAGGTGGCAGAAAATGACAGAAAATATTTCTATTCTGTATTTTAAACTCTTTTTTCTAACATCTGTGGTCATGTAAATACTGATGGGTTAAATGGTGGGATAAAATGCCATCAGCTTGAAATAGGGATGAGTGGGTAAACCTGGCAGTGTTACTTCATTCTACGTGGCCTATAGCTTTCAATTTAAAATTAGCAAAAAAGCATTTGAACATTAAAAAGGTGCATTAACATGCGCCCCTAGCTATGTTGCATTAAACCCCATATTTAGTCCTTCCTAAGGAATAGGTTCCCCAGCCACTGAGTTAGCTTAATATCATCCTGGATTTAACCTTCCCACCCCAGCTGTAAAATAAGATGCAAGGGAGGGGCTGGAAGAGAAAAATACCATCTAATTGAAATTGTAGTTTTGAGAAAAAGGTGTGCTAATAGCAAGAATTTTTCCCTAGGGCTGGAAAATGACTGGTTAAGAGTTCATGTGTATAAAGAGGTCACTCTTCTGAAGTTTTTCATTCCAGAGTATGAAGTAAATGAAAAAGAGCAGTAGAGCACAGCAAGATAAAAACATGGGCCAGTGATCAGAAAGCTGATTATAATGTCAGTAATGGTGTATTCAGTAATTTTTGCTGCCAAATGTCTTCAGTACCTATAAAAAAAAATGAAGAGAAAAAAATAAGCATGGAACGATACACATTGTTTATTTTGCAAAGACCATATAGTAATCAACATACTCTAATGTGCATGTGTCAGTGATAGCTTTACCTCAGGAACTCTTTGCCCTGGTTCTGTCAAGTCAGACAATACTGCCAATATATAAAGTGTAAAGAAAGAAGAAAATCAGGATTATATGGGCAAAATACATGCACAGTGACTTTTATATTGATTAACTTACTGTTACTGGCTTCTGAAGTAAAACAGCTGAGCTGAAATATTTATAGTATGGTAGGTATTTTAATCAGATGAGTAATTAGGAATTTTCACAGCAGGGAAAGGGTGGCTATTTAAATATTTTATACAGATTTAAAACTCTCTTGGCTAGAGGCATTAGCATTTTGTTCTATACATATATTTGCAAAGACACAAACCGTTATATTTCCTATTGTGTTTTGTGGGGCTAATTATAACTCCTTGTTCTATGTGGCTGTTGCTTAGTCTTTTGCTCTCACTATGCTTCTAGTAAAGTACATGAAAGAATGTATACCATAAGGAACAGAGGAGCGCCACCACTGAAGTAGTTGGGATGAAAACTACAGGCAAAAATAAAGCACAGACAAGGTTCTTTGAAAATACAGAATGGTATTTAATGAGGATAAGGATGTCCTTGTCTGGGTAACCAAGAAAAATTTCTTCTTCTAAAAGTTTATTTGTTTCTAATTAAACTTTCCAAAGTAAGAAAAATATTGCAAGCAACGGCATTCTCTATTTGGAAAAAAAAAAGAAAAACTCATCTTTTTCAAATTGGGTGTGTTTCCAGGGCTACCACTTAGAAAAGTTTACTCCAAAATTTTTCACTTGCCCATATGGAAAGCTATGCATGCCGTCCCCCATCCCAAACTAAAATATGGTAGCTTGTTTAATCACCATTACCTGTCTACCTTCTTCAGGTCATCATTCATGATGCTTGGAGAATGCTATGTAATGTGATTTTATGCAAAAAACTGCAGCTGAACTTTGCTAGGTGTTTTGCACATATGCACAACAAAGAGACACCTGGTGAGCCAAGAACTTCCCAGTCTTAGGATTTATCCTACACATGTTTAAGTCTGTACATAACAGTATTGATATTACTTTGGGCAAGTTCTACTTAAAATTAGGCATATAGATAACATTTTAGTTTTCATACCAAGAAGGGCCTATGTTCTTTTCTCAGAGCTTACTCTATTCTTTTTCCAACAGTACCTTTGTTTGGCCACCAATGTGAACACAACATACGACATATTAGTGGGTGCATTTTTAGATTCCCAGTGCAAAAGGGGACAACTCACTAATTTAATTTGTCACCATGTGACAATAGTATCCCTGTGGACATTTACTCCAGAAACCCTAATATATGTTAGTCCAAGGTAATTTGTTCATGTGTGTGTAACCTGAACGTTCAGCCCTTTCACCTGATGAAGAATAGCAGACAGTATAATTCATGTAAAAAAGATATCTTTCTTTTGTCTGCCTGGGAATCCTAACCCTTTTCCCCCTACAGTGTTCAATAAAATACCCAGGGGAACTAACTGAGAAGTTCAAAAATCAAGGGGGAACTGGGGACCCCATGATGGCATTAACAGACTGGCAGACTGCATAGATTTCCCTTTTAAAGAAATAGAATTCTTCTTCTGACTTAAGTTTCACTTTTTCCACCCTCTAAAGCATAGATGAAATATATTTGTGACAGATTCTAGCTCTCTGAGTATGTCTGGCTGGCTTGTTTTATGAAAACTGTCTACTTACTCCCACAGTTGCGATAGCCTCACAAAAAGATAGGACTAATCTCACTTGCTTGGCAAAAGAAGTTTTAAAGATGTTTTGATAGCTCTAATTAGTAGGTTTCTAGATAGGAGATGTCATTCTCTGTCATAATAAAATTTATTGGATTCATTGCCCTCATTAACTTAAGTTTTTGGTTAAATTTGTATAGTGGTACTAGCAAAGAATAGCATCGAGCTTCCGGCTCAATATATTTTATTAGATGTCTACAGGGCTTCTACTTTTCTGGATTATTGCTAAAGCACATCATAAAAAAGGAAAAAGAAAACTTAATAAAGTGACAAAGAAAGGCCATTGCATAAAAATTTGCATTTTTTTCTTGCTAAGAAGGCAGCATTACATTTTTCTCCTTTAGAGGTCAAAGCATGAGATTTTGGTCAGACCAGAATTACTTCTTGTTTAATTATATGTAACCAAGTATAGTGAAGATCTATTTGTTCATGTTAACAGGAGTGGACATTTTATAGACAAGTAAATTTCATGGAGCATTGGATATATTTTCAGACTGAAAATTCCAGTCATCCATGAAATTAAAGAGAAAAGGGTTCCCCTTAAAGGGAAGTTTGGCAATTACAGATCCTGTCTACCTCTTCCAATATATTTTCCTAGACAAACTTTTTATCATTTTTAATAAACCTTTTGCTATTGTATTTGTTGGTATTACCAGTATAACTAAAGGTGTGGTAGGAAGCCTGGTTAAATAATTCTGCTAGTAAGAGTCTATGTAAAGTTCACTCTGGAAAGAAATTCGCCATACATTTCTGGGACTCAACCATCATGCAAGGTTTTAACTGTGTAAAGTCAGTAAAAAATACAGTAGGAGTTGCATGGATAAAAAAAAATCCTATTCAGTGCTTTGAAAATGTTCTTTGCAAGGTCTCCTGGCTAATGTCATACTTCTATTTTTGAACAACTACAAATGCTTGAAGAGGTTCTGAATGTTTTATTTACAGAAATGAGGGACTGGTTCTGTAAAAATTTCCAAAAAGGAGTGTTTAAAGTTAGTCACAGAGGTCTGTAATTCAGACATTGATAAAACTCACCATATTTTTGAAGATGCTTTAAACTCCCAGAATTTCTGCAATTTCAATAGGAACTGCAGCTGATCTTCATACCACTTCAATGTGAGTGTTGCATATCAAGCTATTTCCTTCTAAACTGGTTTAGAAGGACAGGCCAAATTGCTCACCATATTTTCTCTTCACTAGACAAACAGATTGAATAAGATTAAGACTCACTCTTTAAGTAGAGCCAGGTTGTCACAGGTACACAATCAGGGCAAGGGGGTGTCTTTATATGAAATTTTCTGTAACTTCTGATATTGTACAGTTTTGGAGCACTTGGAATGGAGGAATTTTCCATTATCTCACAAAAGGGAAAAAAATAGGCTTTTGGATATTGAAGAGAAGTATTTGTGTAAGTCCCACAACTCATTGTAACTCCAGCTGTCAGCAGTCCATCTGTTTTCCTTGCCGTCATAGCTCTAGTAGGTCTGCCAAGAACATAATGCATAATGCAGTCTGGCTCCATATACGATCTTCAATCTTAGCTTCCCAATGCCAAAGAGTAATCAATAAACCTGGTCAAAAGTTGTTAGCAAAACCACTTTTTGTGGGGTGGGGGGGGGGGGAAGCTTCCTAACTGGATTTCAGCTGTTTTCTGTATTCCCCACACTGAAACAGAAGATATGTCATCCTTCCTATGTCACTGTAACTTTTACATAATACTAGCTAAAAAGGTATGCATACCTAACTGTATTCTGTAGTCCTGAAGTGCATTTATAGATGTTTTACTGTTTCCAAGTGGATTCTTTTCTCATTTCAGTTGTGAACACCACCCCCAGTACTTCAGGCTGAAAATAGACTGCAGAATGTCCACATTATTGCAGGATGGAACTCATGTTCTTACCAGCCCTATTAAATAAGAAGTGTGTTTTGCTTTCTTACTTTAACTTCCTACATTGTGCAGTTTTGGCAGCCCCAAAAGCCTCTGTGTTTTCCTGCAACAGCCTTCTCAGAGACTTTCAATTTCTTAAATGGAGGAACGACCACAGTTACAAGACTTCCCCCATGCACTGCAGGGTATATGGTTTGAATTGCTTCTTCTTTCTTACTCATGTACAGAACTCCTTGAGTGTCACTGAAACACAGTACAGGAGACTATATAAGTCTATGAACCTACATTTTGTGGCATTTTGTGTTTGAATGAAGGAATTAAGTATTAAATACAGTATCCAACATTGCTCTACTCCGTCATTTTCTGTCATTATTGAAGAGGTGGCTCCAGATTGTTGTACTTGGGGAGTAGGAGGTGTTGCAATTCTCTTCTGTTAAAAAAACTTGTTTTAGCTAGGCTTTCTTTGTATTTCAGACCCATGTAGAAACCTTCCATACTGAGACAGTCATTCTAGTGCGTATATGTGTGTGTCATGGTTTAACCACAATCGGCAACTAAGCACCACACAGCCGCTCGCTCGCTCCCCCCTGGTGGGATGGGGGAGAGAATCGGAAGGGTAAAAGTGAGAAAACTCGTGGGATGAGATAAAGACAGTTTAATAGGGAAAGCAAAAGCTGTGCACGCAAGCAAAGCAAAACAAGAAATTCATTCACTACTTCCCATGGGCAGGCAGGTGTTCAGCCATCTCCAGGAAAGCAGGGCTCCATCACACATAACGGTTACTTGGGAAGACAAACGCCATCACTCCAAATGTCCCCCCTTCCTTCTTCTTCCCCAGCGTTATATACTGAGCACGACGTCATATGGTATGGAATAGCCCTTTGGTCAGTTTGGATCAACTATCCTGGCTGTGTCCCCTCCCAGCTTCTTCTGCACCTGGCAGAGCATGAGAAGCTGAAAAGTCCTTGACTAGTGCAGCAACAACTAAAACATCTCTGTATTATCAACACTGTCTTCAGCACAAATCCAAAACATAGCCCCATACCAGCCACTATAAAGAAAATTAACTCTGTCTCAGCTGAAACCAGGACAGTATGTAGTTTGCTACTCATGGGTGCCTATGATTACGTTTACTCTGTAACATGTAAGACTGAAACTGTGGACACTAACAATTTCATATTCACGAAATATGTGTCAAATATATTGCTATCTTTCAGAAGTAATAAAATTTACAAACAATAATTTTGAATTGTTGCTACCTTTAAGGCTAAAAAGAGCTCAGCATGCTGAAATTAAAATAGCAGCGATCACTCAAAGGAATTGAACTTTTTGTACAAAATGGGATGGAAGTGTAGCATATGAAAGACAGTGATAATATTAATAAAAGATAAAGATATTTCTGAAAATTCCATCTGAAACTTTGTGATATGAAGTTACTAGTTTATAAGTTGCTGGCAAGCCCCACAAGACACTGACATGGATCACTGATAATCATAGAAGATTGTCCTTTGTCTAGATTTTTGTGTTTTCAGGGAAGGCTTTTCATGCTTTCATATCAAATTACTGGCCTCTTCAACTCAAACGTCAGATGTGTTCTGATTATCTTTCTTACCAAACTGAAGTACCAGCCAGATGAAAAACACTATGTGAAGGGTAGTTGTCCATGGATGGTAGTTTCATTATCAAAATTAATGTTTTGTTATTTTTTGTTGTTTAATTCCTGCAAAGACACTATTTTATTTTTTAAAAGAGTTCTTAAATGAGAGCCAGAAGTAATAGAGGAGATGAGATTCCATTTCTAATTAGTTCTTTCAAAAAATTAGCAATTACCAAAATAAAGGTAGTAGTTCTCAGCTTGGTTGATTTACGTTAGTACAAGATGGGACAAAAATTGTTTTTTTCTTCAAACCTGTTCGCTAAAGTTGTAACCCCATTTCAGCGCATCCTAACCATTTGAAATCACAGGAGCTCTTGATGGGTAAGCTTCAGGGAAAACCCCAAGACCATCACGCATAAACCCAGTGCTCTGTATATACGTAAGAATGCTGGAGTTGGAGAGCAGCTTCTCAGGTAAAATACATTTGTGCCTGCTTATTAGAACTGCTGACACCGAATACTGGAGGCAGGAAATAAAATAAAAAAGCCCCATGGAGTCAGAACTTTGACTAGGATAAATCAAGCTCAACAAGGCAGTGTACTCTTCAAAGATCTGTCCTCAAGTTTTTCAATTAACTTATGTGTACTGGTCAGCCTATAACAAAACTTTTATATAAGTACAGTAGCTGTGTTCATATAAAATCAATAATTCAGGTAGAAAAATAGGAGACAAAACTCCTGATTGTTTCCCAGAGTAGGCCTTTGGCTTTTCCTTTTCAGTGTCTACATAACACTCCTAGATTAACCATCCTTGAGAGAAGAGCAATGTCATCTGCTTCCTCTCTGATTGTCTTTGAGTATCCAAAAGCTAGGCAGGCCCCTGCCTGTTAAAAAGGCAACTGAGGTTTGAGTTTAATTAAGCAATTAAACTCTATTGCTTTGTAGTATTTGAAGCTATGAACAGCTGCTGAAACTGATTAAACACTAAGGCAAAGCCTGAGGTGTTTGATCAGCCCAAAAAGTCATTTTATGCCAAGTAAGGAACAAAGCGATAAAGATTATTCTTGTCATTATATAACAAACCATAATATAAAAATAATAAGATGAGTTGCTTCCACTATGAGATTTTGAGGATTGGTCCTAAAGTTTCTTTCCTGGACTGTCTAGAGAGATGCTAGTACACAAATATCTGGATTTACTAGCCTCACAAATTAAATGGAACATACTGACATTTTTTCTTCATCAGTCAAATCGAGGCTACTTTGAGATGAAAAATCCGTTGTGGAAAGTGTAATACATACCCTATTTTGTCTTGAATATTGGGTAGACTATTCTTGGGTAAAATTAAAACTGAAAAATAGCTGTAGTTGTCTGAAATCATTGCTAGATTAATTAAAGTAATACAACGAGCAAGCAATGCACTGATGTTCAGGAGAAAATACTGAAATAATCAGTCATGTAACTTGCATTGCTCTAGCTCTTTTCCAAACAAGGTACCCTGTGCAGACATTAAAAAATGCAACCTCATAATATCCCTCCAAGGCATATATGCGCTTACTCTGTTATTTAATAATTTGAAAAACAGGCATACAAAGCATTAATGATTTGCCCAGGTTCATTGAAATGTGCCACACCTCTAAGACCAGATGTGCATATGCTTTCAGCTGAAGTGCTGTATTTTAAATATTGAACAATGCATCATTTCTGATTGAAACTGTGAAATGCTACATCTATGTAAAAAACATCAATTTGCATATATAATATATATGAAATTGTATGGACATGAAATTGTATGTTTCATGAAATTATTTGTGCATATGTTGAAGTCACAACTTAGGTATCTATTTTAGACAAAAGAAGATTTGTTCAGAGGCAATTTTCATGAGTAGATGAAAAGAATGGAAAATAGCTCCAGTTCATGTTCATGGTAGCAAGGAATATTTTATTTCTCCTGGCAGTGACTGGATGGATTTTTTTCCTCTCGAAGACCTGAGAATTGCCTTTCTTTGCCAAACTGAACAAATGGGTGAAATAGCTGAGTAGTCTTTGTCTCACATACTTCAGAGTTTGAGTTAGTTTTCATATCATTATCTTTCTCATGTTTTCACAGGTTAAATTCACTCACAAACTAGCTTGTATGCTGTACAGACAGAACTTAATGTGTTCCCAATCAAGAGCTTACTTCTTTCTAATCAATTTAATGTAATTAAATACTAATGTGCAGCTTTTTTCACATTACCACCTTCAATTTTGTGCAGCTCTTTGATGTCTAAAAACTGCTGAACCCATAAATCAGAGAGAATTATTTCATTCTCCTGGAGAAACTGGCTGCTCATGGCTTGGATGGGTATACTCTTTGCTAGGTAAAAAACTGTCTGGATGGCCAGGACCAAAGAGTGGTGGTGAACGGAGTTAAATCCCGTTGGTGGGCAGTCACAAGCGGTGTTCCCCAGGGCTCAGTTCTGGGGCCAGTTCTGTTTAATATCTTTATCCATGATCTGGACGAAGGGATCGAGTGCACCCTCAGTAAGTTTGCAGATGACACCAAGTTGGGCGAGAGTGTTGATCTGCTTGAGGGTAGGAAGGCTCTACAGAGGGATCTGGACAGGCTGGATCAATGGGCCAAGGTCAATTGTATGAGGTTCAACAAGGCCAAGTGCCGGGTCCTACACTTGGGTCACAACATCCCCATGCAACGCTACAGGCTTGGGGAAGAGTGGCTGGAAAGCTTCCTGGTGGAAAAGGACCTGGGGGTGTTCGTTGACAGCCGCCTGAATATGAGCCAGCAGTGTGCCCAGGTGTCCAAGAAGGCCAACAGCATCCTGGCTTGTATCAGAAATAGTGTGGCCAGCAGGACTAGGGAAGTGATTGTCCCCCTGTACTCGGCACTGGTGAGGCCGCACCTCGAATACTGTGTTCAGTTTTGGGGCCCTCACTACAAGAGAGACATTGAGGTGCTGGAGCGTGTCCAGAGAAGAGCAACGAAGCTGGTGAAGGGTCTAGAGCACAAGTCTGATGAGGGGCGGCTGAGGGAGCTGGGGTTGTTCAGCCTGGAGAAGCGGAGGCTGAGGGGAGACCTTCTTGCTCTCTACAACTACCTGAAAGGAGGTTGTAGTGAGGTGGGTGTTGGTCTCTTCTCCCAGGTAGCAAGTGATAGGGCAAGAGGAAATGGCCTCAAGTTGCGTCAGGAGAGGTTTAGATTGGATATTAGGAAAAATTTATTCACCAAAAGGGTTGTCAGGCACTGGAACAGGCTGCCCAGGGAAGTGGTTGAGTCACCATCACTGGAGGTATTTAATAGACATGTAGATGTGTTGCTTAGGGACATGGTTTAGTGGTGGACTTGGCAGTGCTATTTTAATGGTTGGACTTGATGATCTTAAAGGTCTTTTCAACCTTCATGATTCTATGATTCTATGAAACATATTGCTGTTGCTTATTTTCCTGCAGGCCTAGCAAGATGTCACGTGCTATTTAATGATACGTAGAAACATGTTGAATTTTTTTTTTCCCCTGAACATAGAACAGCAAGTCTCTCTTTTGCAGCCACAGTTTGCTGTCCCTGTAGATGTTAATTAGTAAAACCTCTGAACTCTATTAGTCCAAATTGACTTAAATCTTTGCTCCATTTATGGTACCATAGGCCTGATCGTGTTTTTTATCCTTGCCAGGCTGACTAAAGTCAATTAACATGTTCCCTGTTTGATATCATAAATAGCCCCCTTTTTTAACAGCTCCTAAAATTCCTTTCAAAATTCTTCAGGTAGGGTAGGTGTCACTTAGAATTGTGAGTGTCACATACCTAACCAGAAAAAAAAAAAAAAAGAAAAAGCTAAAATAGTGGAGCACCTTGCTAAATGTTTCTCAAAGGGGAATGATATCAAGAAAAAGAAAGAAGAAATAACAAATAGAATGTAAAAACTTGAGGAATTGTCAAAAAGGAACTTGAAGCATGGAAGACAGCAATAGTTACACAATAAATAGTTCCCCCTCATAATTGTTATTTTCTACACATCAACTGGTCAAGGAAACTATAAAGAGTAATGCTGCAGTCTTTAGATGATACAAATATTTTTTAAGTGGTATGCTGCCCTAAGAAGGCAGTTTTTTCATTTACATGAGAAGGCAGGGTGAACACTTGAATGCCAATAAAAAAATACTGATAATTAGGCTCCAGTTATGTTTTAGTGTAACCAAGATTAAAATTAAAGAACAAGAAGTAACAGTAGGTGTCCCCTAGCCCCCCATTTTCAGTATATATTGTAAATGATCAGTGTCCAGCGAATATAATTGTGAGGGATTGGTAGAACTGTTTAAAGGAGGTGAAAACTCAGTCACCTTTAACTTACACAGGGTCAGGGCACCTGAATCTTTATGGCATCTTTGAAAATGCTAGCTCTTGTAGATATGATGTAGATACGTTTTAGTGTGGGGTTTCTGCTTTTGTTTGGATTTTTTCCCAGTAAAAAGGGGAAACAATGGAGAAGTTTTACATAAAATCACAAATTGGAGAAACAGCCTGGTCACAAACAAAGGTACAACAGAAGTAAGCAAGCTTGCTCTTTGGACATGCTCTTGAAGAAATGTATGTGTACAGGTATGCATGTGTGTATGTGTATGTATAATTGGAGTATGTTACTTTTTGTATAGGCGCAGTGGTCAAGATATGTAGTATTTTTCTCCCAGAAGCAAGTGATAATAGATAGTACATTTTTCATTATATTCTTACAGCATGGATAGCAATGTGTATGCCACCATCAGACATGAGCATATATGATGAACACCAAATATGCAGTATCACTTCCTGTTTCTGTAGCATAAAAACAGCAAAGGTATTTACATCCATTAATATGATGATGATGATGAAATCCAAGCTGATTCTAAATGAGGTTAGAGATGTTGTATTTAGTTTCAGTTTTTGAGACAGAAATACTGATGTGTTTTATAGTCCCTGAAAGCTTATTTCAGAAGGGTTTAGCTCACTGTCTGGTTACAGTAACTTGAAAGGCAGTCCTTTCAAACAGGACTTTTTTCATCCTCTTGTAATAGCAGACAGACAATTAGTCAGTGCTTTGATTTAGTTAAAAAAAAATTCCCTTTGAAGAATTATACGACAATCAGAATCTTTCAAGACTACCACAAACTCTATGTATCTATACATTTTATTTTGCAGCGTGTGTCAGCAGTTTATCCATATGTCCTGGTTTTGGCAGGGATAGAGTTAATTTTCTTCCTAGTAGCTGGTATAGTGCTGTGTTTTGGATTTAGTATGAGAATAATATTGATAACACACTGATGTTTTAGTTGTTGCTAAGTAATTTTTACACTAGTCAAGGACTTTTCAGCTTCCCAGTCTCTGCCAGGTGCACAAGAAGTTGGGAGGGGGCACAGCCAAGATAGTTGATCCAAACTGGCCAGAGGGCTATTCCATACCATATGACGTCATGCTCAGTATATAAACTGGGGGGAGTTGGCTGGGGGTAGTGATCACTGCTTGGGGACTGGCTGGGCGTCGGTCGGTGCGTGCTGAGCAGTTGTATCACTGTTTTTTTTCCAGGGTTTTGTTCCTCTCTCACTCTCTTGTTGTTTTCCTTTTCATTACAATGTTTTTTTTTTTTTTTTTTCCAATTATTAAACTGTTCTTATCTCAACCCACAAGTTTTCTTACTTTTGCTCTTCCCTTTCTCCCCCCCATCCCACCGGGGGAGGAGGGTGAGTGAGCGGCTATGTGGTGCTTAATTGCTGACTGGGGGTAAACCACAACACCATAGCTTGTTAGTGGAATATTTAAAGAACTCCTAAACAACAAATCTATTACAATACTATTGAAAAAGAACTTCCAGTATTTTTTCTTATGGTGGAAATCTGAACACAATATATATGATCTAATATAAAAAAAAATCCGTCAAATTCGATTTGTTTTTCAGACATTCCACACTGATTTCTTGTTATTGGCAGCTGTAATGTTGTGAGGAAACTGAACAAGAGTATGAGAGCGCTATTTTACAGTGCTGTGTAGAGAGTTCCTTAACATTTGCTACCTTGACACATACAGAATATTTGCCTTTTATTACAATTATTAACAAAAAACCCCCCGAAATAAACTTATGTTAACTGTGCTTGCTTAAAAAGCCAGCAAATTTTGTGTAATGGTATTTATTTATTTTTTACTAGAGGAACTCTGCTTAACATTAGTGTCCCCTGTAAAATCTGATTTTGGTCTCAAGTACTTGTTTAAACCCAAGAATGCCATACTACTGTGGATATACTTACAGCTGGATCAGAATATGACTTCTGGAAGCTATAACATCCGTCTGAAATTTTTGAAGAAATCTGACCTATTGCCTTGTTTCTGGTCTAGTTGGGACTTGCTGCTTTCTAGCTAAGGTAAAAAAAGAAAAAAAGAAAGGGAGCTGAAGACTCTGTCTCTGTCAAATCTAAACCAGGATTTGGTCAGACATAGAAAGAGTATCAAATGTCTCAGAGTGCCAGAACTGCTAATGCTTTGTGCTCTCTGCCTATAACTAGCTATTTGTCTGGAGTTTTCATCCCCAAATATAAGTTAGAGTACAATGACAATGCTCACACAAAACATCTCTGGAGTTCATTGAGTTCTCTGTGATAGGTCCCTAAGTGTCATTCTCCCATTTATTTGGATAATATGCCAATATATGGATTTATAATGCCAATATATGGATTATATATATATGGCATATTATTTGGATAATATGCCATATATATATTTATCCATATATATATGGATAAATATATAGTGAGAGAAAATATGAAATAGGTTTGAATTCTCTAACAGAGGTGGAGAGCTTATTGAATCATTGAAATTTCAGTAGATTAAAAAAAATACTGACCAGCTCCACATCTCAATCAGCTAAAAACCTTCTGGGTTTTTTTCTAGCTGCTTCTAGACATTCCATTTATCTTGCATTCAGTTTGTTTCACTGTGCCCACCTCTTTCCATCACGACTTTCTCATCCTATCTCTCTCTTTTCTGCCTGCCATTTTTCTCTCCACACTTCTTATTTGTACATGTGACTTTAAAACCACCATTAGTCCTTTCTCATTTCACGCAATGAGCCAGACTGGGTTTTTTTTGTGCCAAAGGTGGTATGGTTAATTCTACAGCACCAGTGTAAAATGAACATAAAATGGTGCCTAATAAGTTTAAGCAGTAAGTAAACTTCCAGAAACCATCCTGTTCAAAATTTGCAGCACAGTGGAGGAGCAGTGAAGTACTACAAAAAGCATAAAGCTTTGTCATAGTGTGAAAATACACACTTAAAAAAACCATAGCCTTACAAATCAGCCCTTGATTAGTTTTCTTTTATTGACAGAAACCAGAAGCAAGAATGGTCTAGTGTCTTCAAACTGTACTTTTTCCCCCCCTAGACTTTTTGCTATATTTCACTTTGTACAATTTTCAAGAAAATAAAAAGGAGGAGGAGGAGGGCAAATCCTCCTATATAAAACTGATAAATCTTCAGCAGGTCATCTTCAAGAGCGTTGGAGTGAAATGAAGCCCATGTTTCTTTTCCTTTCTATTGATCTAGCTACACTAATGACTCTGCGTTCTGTTGTTTCAGAGGGTTTAGTTGAACTTGCTTTCTATCTAAAGATAACTTCAGGTTGCGTAGCAGATGACAGTACCTTCCTCGACAATTTTCCACTTTCTTTTACAGAGATTTTTTCCCAAAATAAATACTTTCTATATATTTATAATGGTTTCTGGCCGTGGTTCATTTTTTAGGCTAGCAATCACAAAAAAAACCACCACAAAGAGCAGGATACCAAATCCTACTGTCACCGTGTGCACATGTTGGGTACTTTGTTGATCTGATATTTGAATTTTTTAATTCTGGAATCATATACCCCTTTGAATTATACATCTTTATTAATGGAAATAAAAATAATCAGATTATTTCTATGAACAGAGATTGGTTCTTTTTAAGCAGCCCTTCATTGGTATCGTTTTGTGCATGCTTTAATTCAATTATTAACCTACAGAGACTGTACAAAAGGCCAGCTAGTACAACCAGTGAAGTGTTGGATTTTTTAATTAATAGACACTCAAACAGCCACTTCCTGGGTTTTGTTTCCCATGGAATTATATGCATGCAAATGTTACATTTAATTGCCTGGAGTAAAAGCCCAAACCTCTTTTCTTAATTTTAATTAGGAAATATTTCCCCTTTTAGAGTGCCTTGCGAATACTTCATGGCAGATAATCAGAACTGAAACATCATTTGTTCTCTGCTTGCTTCAAAAGTGTTTCTTTGATTACGAATAAACATTTATACTACATTAACTCCAAGAGATTCCATGTGGGTTTGAGGATGATACTGCACTGGATTCTTTGCAAATGGAGATGAAAATTCCTGAGACACAATTTACTGGAACAGAAGACAGGATGGAGAAATAATATACAAGCAAATTAACTGTGTTCTTACAGATGACTGGCAAAACTGATTGGTTTGTCTTTTTTTTATCTTAGGTAAAAGGAAATTAAAAGTAGAAATTTTAACCTTGGAGGAAATTCCAGTATTTATCTGTTTCGATTTCTTAAAACCTGGATTCCCTGATGGAAAATTAAGTGTAGTGGATAATTTCCAGCTAACATGAATAGTTTAGTTTGGTTCAGCTTGTAACTAGTTGGGACAAAACCAAAACTATATCAAAGAGAAGACAAGAGGAGTACCAAGTAGATAAATAAGACTGAGTTCTGATAGTTGTGGGGGGTGACAGCTGGGCATGATACATGTTGTCAACTGGAAGGAAACAAGGAGGAAAACAAAGAAGCATGTAGCAGCCCTGTAGCATATTGCCAGAAGCAGAGGAGAAAAAGGCCTTGCATGGTGTCTGTATGGGACTGCCTCATGTGGAAAAGCATCTCACTGTGGCTCCACATGCTGCTAATTAAACTCATGTTCAATAAGAACATTTGGGACCATAAAAAGAGCAGTGCACAATCATCAGAAGGCTTCATCTACTGAGGCATGTGCCAGAAGTTGGGGTTTTGTGGACCTTCCCATGGGAATTGATTTCTAAATTGTAAGGTATTGTTTGTATTTTTTGTATGTGTACAGTCACCCAATATAGTGGAAACACTACCATATTACATAGTGAATTTTGCTTTTATCAAATACTTAAGTATGTTTGAGTAGGTTTACATTCACTATTTTAGCCAACTAAGCTCGATGTTTTATGGAAAGCAAACAAAAAAGTTACAAATGTGACATGAAATTTGTTTTCAAATTTAAACTAATATTCTTGGAAAAAAAGCATTAATCTCTTCAATCATCTCTAATTATGACAGCAGTATCATAGTATTTCCCTTCTATGCTATATTATTGCAGGTTCTTCTCTATGGTCACTCTATGTTAATAGTGACATTTTATTGACAATTATTATGTTTTTTTCTTTATTTCCTTGGAAAGACTATTAGAAGAAAGCAACTGTGATTACATATACCTTCAATTTACCTCATAATTGTTTCTTAAGCCTTCAGGTATACTGTTGCCTGAGTGACCGTTTCTTAAAAAAAAAATAAATAAAAATCGGTTTTGAGTATCTTGTCACAACCTCCTATGAATCTTGAGGTTTGGAGAAGAGCTTTTTACCGGATACCTTTGTTGTAGTGTATAAACCTGCAATGCTAAAAATCAGTAAGTAAGCTTCCAGCTTTGAAATTAAAGTATTTGTCTTTTCTGAAGAGCACTAAGAGGGAAAGGATCTCTCAGTTCCTTGTCTCCCTTTATTTTATTGATTATGGACTGCTTGCCTATCTTGTTATGCCACATTTGAAACTGAGCTTTAAAAATTCAGTGGTAACTATATTTTCCTGAGATGAAATCACAGATAAAGACTTTTTCATTTATTTCTTTGCTATTAAATTCCTATCATTTTGAGTTTCCTTTAGAGAATTACTGTCTTCCTCTCCAAGTAGCTGTATATATAATTGATCATTATATTTATGAGGTACTCACATTTTGTACAATGTAAAAACAGTAAATGTAAAATATAAACACTGTATTGAGAGTCTTAAAATTAATGTGAAACAAGAGAGAGAAGGAGGGACACAGATCCAAATCAAGAGTTAGTGACATGGAAGAGATTCATACTACTTCAACATTGTTCTACTTAGAGTTAAGTTTTCAGGATAGAAATCTAAATAGGCTTCTTAAATAATAGCAGAAATGAATTGAGTAAAAAAGTTTGAAGCGATGGATGTAGGCTGTCTCAGGCTTGTCTTGGCTTGTCTTGATGTAAGACAAGGCTCAAGAAAAACACTTCAAATATATTTCACTCTTCAGTTTTGTAAAATAATAATACCAATACCAATAATAATAATAATAATAATAATAATAATAATAATAATATGCAAGTTTAAAATAATCCATCATGTCTTACTCAGGCACTGTGGGCTATGGCAGGCAGGTGTAATTATGCATTCTAAAACAGCTGCTTGTGACAGACAGTTTGCTTGCAACCCTGCTAAGAGAAAATTACAATTATCAAGCATTTGATCCAAAGGGCTTGTGCTGTTGTTGTGAGGCTTCACAATACAAAAGGGCACCGATTTTATAAAGCGTGCTAGAGGAAGAACTACAGCCACGACCCAGCATCCCAGCAAGAGGCAGATTTATTAACCTCACACATGTCTCCTGAAGAGATCTCCTGAATGAAAAAGCCAGTTTTCATAGCTTGGGCACAGATCTTGTGTTTTTCTGGGTTAGGGCATTGGTGGATAAAAGGCAGCCAATTTTAGAATTCCCTCCAGGTAGTTTCTGAACTTGCCGGAAGATAGGGCCAGTGCTACTTTCTGAACAGCATCAGGCATTTATTTATTTTATTTTTTTTTTTAATCAGGAGGCCCCACTGACTAAAATTGTCAGTGTGAAGACATTTTCATACAATTGGCTTCCCATGCCTATTAGCCTCTAGAGGGCTACTGCATCATGTTTACAGGGGCACCAGCAGCTTTTGTTAGTCACCAAAATAATGGTGACATTAAATAGTATCCAAAGCTACCCAGACATCCTTTGACATTTACATCTGTCAGAAAGAAAAGAACAATTGCCTAAAGTAAATAGTTCTTTCCTCGCTCCCTGTGGACCAGTAAATCAGGAAAGGGATATGGCTTGTAGTGCACCTAAAGGTCAGTGCTACATCTGATTATTGGTGGGAGAATTCAGTCAAATTCCTCCCACAGGACACCTGGCTACTGCCCACAGCTACTTAGATGCTAGGGATTTTTATGCCAAGTGCACCTTTTCTCACTGCTCTCATGGCACAACGGGGGAGACTGGCAGTCTGGGGTCTTCTCAGTCCAGATCAGTCCGGAAAGAACAGAGTTCTGACTACTCAGAAGCAAAAGGGCACCTATTGAAGAGTTAGACTAATACACTTCAGACATCTATTATCCCTGCGTAAAGAGATAATAGCTCTGTGAATCAATAGTAACCCTTAAATAATCTGGAAGTGTAGACTTTGGTAAAGGACTGTGTCACCACACTAAGGAAATGTAATTGCCAATGCAAGACGTATGTATGTATGTATTGCAGCTGCTGATACAGATTAAAAAATTAAAAAAAAAAATTAAGATATACCTCTGTCACTGTGAAGCTACTTGGGATTTAAGAAACAGAATCACTACAGACTGTGAAGCTCTGAAGTGAAGAGTTAACTCGCAAAATAATTGGAGCTAAAAATATCCCTGCCAGACCCACCTGATTGTTTGAATAACACATTCATACCATCACTGCCATGCTCAGATTGTACTTCATTCAAGCTGCTGTCGTCTATCTCCTCTTCTTGACTGAGTTTTCCAGAGGGGATGGAGGGGATAGAGGCAGCCCTCGCCCCTTAGCAGAAGAGATCGCCTTCTTCAGTCAGCACCACTTGCACTCCCGCCTCCTGGCCCGGCAGCTGAGCAGTGATGAGAGGTGAGAGAAAGGCAGTGAGATGCTCAGCAAGAGGGAGAGAAGAGAGGTGCCTGCATCCTGAACTTTCTAAGCAATTACCTCCAGATCTACTAGGCTTCTGGAGGTTGTATGTTGCCCTGCATTTATAATGTCCTCATTAAACCAGGTTTCTTTAAATGAGTTTATCTTCCTTGAATACAGGTAAACTGCTAAGACAAGACAGATGCTGCAACCTGTGTTTTAGTGATGGAAACAAGACATGCAATGAATGACACACCAGCGATGACACAGTTTTGTCTTGCATGTGTCCTGCAAAATATGACTAATTTCAGTTGCTCTGATCAATTCTTTCTCTTTTAGATATATTACTTACTAGTTGTTGTCAGGGGTCAGCACAGGCTGGCAGGTGCCTGCAGGCCTGTAGGTCCGTGCCCTCCCCTCCCTCCCCCTTTCCTCCCCTCCCTACCCCACTCCTACCCCTCTCCTCTGCCTCTCCTCCCCTCTCTTTCCCTCTACTCCCTTCCCAGCTGGCGCCGTCCTGCCATGCCCCAAAGAGCCGAGTGGGGCAGGGCTGGGGCCCAGGGGGCTGAAGATCAGCAATCTCCAGGTGAGGCACCGACACAGCGCGTGCCAGGCAGGCTGGGCAGTCGGGGCGGCAGGTCAGGGCAGTGAGGCCGGTGGCTGGCTGGGGGTCAGGGCTGTGAGGCAGCTCCCGAGCACAGTGGGAGGCCCCTCTCACCCGGCGGCTTCTGGCAGCCCCCCGGCCTGCTGGGCAGGGCTGGGGCGAGCACTGATGGCTGAACTCCAACAAGGGCCCTGACAGCTGCAATATTTTATCTGTACCCGCCCTGGCCGAGTGTGCCAGTCAATAAAAACCTGATGATCAGTTCGGTCAGAAGCTGCCAACAGTTTAAGTGATCAAATCTGGACCTCTGCTGATTGCTGATCAGTGTGTAGAGAGTGTCCCGTTAAAAGCCCGGAAGCGCTGCAGTGCTACTCCCACCTTAAAAGAGGAAAAGTTTGGGATGGAAAGCGTTGTGCTAGGCGCATCAGGCATGCCGCCGCCCTCTTCCATCTCTGGCAGCGGTTCGAGCTCCTGGCCTGTCCTGCGCCTCGGCTCAAGTGGGGAGCGGCCCCGCCCTGCCCGCGGGTCTGCTTGGCCTTCCTCCTGCAGGTCTGCCTCATGGTTCAGGCACCTCTCTGCCCTAGGGAGCTTGTGATGAGTGAAACAGAATGACAGCTTTTCTAAAACAAGCATCTTTATCATGATTAGCAACAAAGCATTGGAGGTAAATATGAATTGTTTTTAAAAAACCCCTCCCAACCTGGGTGTCTTAGCCCTCAGGCAACTGCGGGACCATCAAGAGTGGAGCCCTTGTACGTCTCCCTCCTGCTGCGCCAAGGTAACCTCAACTACACCATATTCCCCTATGCACGAGGAGATTTCCTCAGAGGGAGGAGGGAGGGAGAAAGTTAACTTGGTTGGCTGAAGCAGTTTAGTAGGCTGTTTGGGGGACTAGGCTACAGTTGCTAGACTCAATTCATTGGGTATTGCTCCTTAAAGGAAAGGGGGGAGAAGGAATGAAAGGTGGTATTATCAAGGGGTTGTCACTTCTAGCTGGAGTAGATGGAATCAGAGATGGATTTATCGCTGTTTCTGAGTGCTGAAATGTACAAATAGAGTAATCCATGGAGGAGGATCCAGCAGCTGCATTGGGAAGATTGAAGAATTTAGCTTTAAATGACCTCCTAATAGGCTCTTTGCCTATTGTCAGAAAAGCCATAAACTCTCAGTTTATGTGAGTGCTTCACAGTGGGAATAGGAAAGAATTAACAAGCCTAAAGATAAAATGTTAGTTCTGAACGGATGCTTTAGTCTTATTTAAGTGTGTTACTTCCTTTTCCTGTCCTTCAAAGTTCCTGTCCTAGTGGAAATTACTTTGGTCCTGTCACAGTGCAAGTCCTTTTGGCATATTTTTCTCTTAATAATGTTTCTTAGAGATAGGATTGTTTTATGCCCTGGTTTTAAGCTTCTTCCCCAACATGGTCACCAGATTTCACCTAAATCAGTTTATTTTTGTGCCAGTATTACTCTACAAGCCTCATAGCTCTTCAGGTGCTGTCATTCAGAAGATGGATGTTAAATGAGCTCTCTACTTTTACCTTGAAAGAACTGGAGAATCTTGTAAATCCTCCCATGCATTTTGGTGCTATGCTGAAAGATGTGAGACAGGAAAACTACCCCTCTCTGATACTTCACTTAAATATATAATACACTATGCCAACAGCTGCCTTTAAAAGTCAGCAGTCCCTGGGTCTGAAGATCACTCAACAAACTTCTTCAGAACCACTCACTGTGTTTTTGTAGGCTTGATTTGTTGATACTTAAACTTTTTCAGAACATCTTCTTAGACTTCTGTAAATAAATTTACATAAGGTCAATCACATAGCACTATAATTTAGAAGCAGAAAGAAGGTGAAGAGCATCCTTTAGGAAAATACTTCTATAGTTTCTATTTGTTAGTGCTTCTCCTGTGGAAAAAAAAGTTGCCTGTTTGCTTGTGTCTAAGGGCGAGGAATTATGAAGAAAATTTTAGGAAAGAAAAAGCTAATTTATTACCTGACAACTAGAATTCTCTTTAAAAAAGTTTCTCTGCAGATGTGTAAAATCAGTGTTACTGACAGTGTTACGACTTCTTTCTGTAAGGCAACTCTTCTGGACTATTTCTTGGGGCAGGGGACAGCAGGACAACCTGATCTCCTGAGAACAGAGGGCCAAATACGTGTCTCTCATACATCTAAAGTACAGTAGATTACCCACAGTAGATTACTTAAGGGGCACAACACTGATGAGTAGCTGTGGTTAAAATGTGGGGTAAAAAAAACTTGCTGGGAGTTTCTGTCTGATTTCCATTTCAAGTTGTCAGAGATGTTAGTTATTTTCTAGTTTTGTTCTTCATCTGTCAGAGCTGCATGTATTATCACACTCTCTTTCTCTACCTCTCTTTGTGTCTTTCTTTCTCTACCACTTCAGCTTTGAGAGATAGCCTAGTTTACATCCTTACCATACATGGGAGCTGATTAAACTAATGAGCTACACTTTATTCTGGATCTCTTTTATCTATTTTTGCAGCTATCACCATGCTGTTCCTTACTTAAAAGTATGCTCTATACTTTGACAAAAATGGAGACATTTATGCTAAACTTCAGCGTCGAGCACCCTGGTTTTATTTATAATGTCTTCACTATGATTAGTCACGCAGTCTGGACAGTTATGCAGAAAATGGTTGAAATAAAGTAAACACCCAATGCTTTTAACATCAGTGTACAATCTTTATGGCTCTATACAAGTGTTGCTATTAAATCTATATCACTCTCATACTAGTGTGTCATTTAGATATTTCATTAATCATAGTTAAATAGCTATTAAAACTCTTCAGATGCTTTCTGAATTCTCTGAGGGGTATCTATGGTTTTCATTAGATATTTACAGTATATCCAATAAACAGTATTGTGTAAATTCAAGGAAATGTCACTACTTATTAGAACAATACCATAACAAAGAGCCTTAAGTGAATTACATAAGGTGACATGCCAGGAGTCTGTCAATAGGTGAAAGAGCTAGGGATGAGTCAGGAGTACTAACCAGTTTTGGTCACATACTCCCCCGTCAGATACATAAACTCCCTCTTGCATCCCAAGAAGTATTACTATGGTACGGAAGTAACAGGCCACAGTGACTGAAGTACACTGTCATTTCAGTGTGCTTGTTAAAGCAGTATTACCTGCCTTGAGCATCCTGCTCTTTTGAGTTATTAGCTCTACTTTAATAACAGATCATTAGTAAGATAAATTACTTAACTTTGCCCCTAGTTTTTGTGCTCCCAGTAAGCTATGTCATCATGGCTGAGGGGCCACATTAGGGTCTCAGTGACAACAGAAAGCTACTGGAGAAAAACTTGGTTTCTACTGAGGAATTGCAGTACAAGGACTAAGCGGCTCAGCGAACATGCAAGTATGAAGAATCTGTGTAAGACAGTGTCTCATGACAACAAGACCACCTTCTGATATCAGAAGGTTTTGGTTGGGAAAGCATTTATTTTGAAGTCAAACTACTAAAGGTCTGTGTAAGTTAGACTATCCAGTGCATTTTATTACAAACTAAAAAATTGCAACCAAGACTCATTTATCATGTGGAAAAATATTTCTCAATCATTCTAATATTTATCAGCGAGCCTGATGAGTTTACGGCTTTCTTCCATGGCTTTGTAAGGACATGGTCAACCACCTACAATTTTGTGTATTTGTTTATTGCCAAGTACTTTTCCTGGCAGATAAATCTCTTTAGGCATATTTATATGCTGACACCTAGTGGCTTTAATTTAAATGTTTCTTGTAGATAGCCAGTGATCTATTACTTCATGTCCTGTGCATTTCTTGGAAGTAGTGGTTTGAATTCTACTGGACATGTATTTTTTTTGTTTGTTTTTTATTCTAAATGAATGGACACCTGTTTGAGTCATAATACTTAATTGGTTTATGTGTTACATTAAAGTTTATTGATATTAATTGTGCCTACAATGAGCATAAAAACATTCAGACATCTTTTTCAAAGACAGCATTAGAAAAGATATTTATGTGCTTCAGCCTTTTTTTCAGTGTGTATTTTAGCCTAGCAGAGTCCTATTCAGTCCAGAGGAACTCTTCAAAAGAGTAGACTTAATAAGATCTGATGACAGGTCACTGAATTGTAGGATCTAATATTTTCACATTTAGTAATTAATAAGGTGCAAACACAAAGAAGTAACTTTGTTCCTGTCCAAGGGAGACCATTTTTTTCCACTTAAGATGAAAGTAAATGTCTCATTTGATTCAAGGAGTGGGGAAATGTGTTGGGTTGACATAGATCCTCAGAAAAAATGTTCAGTTGAGCCTGTTGAAGTTTAGAGCTTGGTTTAAACATGTTTTTTGATAACTATTTTTTTTTTCCCAGTATGTACCACATTCTAAAAGGGTCTCAGGTTATATAAGCTATGTCAATTGTAATGAAGGTTTGCTATAGGTAATAAAATGAGAAAAAAAACAAAGTGAAAGAATGTTTTAAATATTTACATGCAAGCTTACTCAGAAAAGAAGTAGGTTCAAGCAGCTTTTATTGTGGAGGGAGACTGTATGCTGGAAGTCTAATTGGTTTATTATGTTAGTGTTACTGTTGTTTTAAGGGCCAAAATAATCACTAGACAGATGGAAAAAGTATAATAAAACACATTTATTAGCTAAGAACCATATTATCATTAAGAACTACTTAATATTTACAGGGTTTTTTTTCCTTATTGTCTTGTACTACAGAGAGGAGCAAGACAATGATTAAAGTAAATGTAACTTTGTAAGTTTGTTTTATTTCAATATTGCTTAAAATCCTAAGTAGATTACTTCCTATTTCATTAGGGTTTTTAGGGCAGTGCAAATATTCCCTGTTTTCTGTTTGAGCCTGAGTTTGAAAAAAGCCCAGCATGAATTATTTTATTATAATAAAGGAGATACAGTGTGTTCATTTTATACAAGCACTTTTGAATACTTGATCAAGACTCAGGTGAATCAGCTGGTCTTCTAAAACTGACTCACACTCTATCAGTGTTGCCCTCCAAGACTCAACTTTTTTTCCCTGAACACTGTAAACCTTTCATTTGAACACTGGGTAGAGGTGCTTCCAAAATCTTAGTATCCAAATTAATGTTTGGGTTTGTATTTTTTTTCTTTTGAGAAACTATATTGTCTCAAGTCTGATTGGCTGGACCTGGTGAGAGAAATGAGTCTGTATTTCAGTTAATAAAAGTGCAGAACTTCACAGTTTCTCTCTCATTTCCATGTTGAAATTGCATTGATATTGAACAACACTACATATTTTCTTCAGCTACCATTTTGCTTCCTTGTAACATCACAGTAACATCACACCATGAAAATAGTACAAAAGGCTAGTTCTTTATTTGCTCATCAGTTTCATGTTTGTTCACAGAGGAAACAGACTTATCACCTATGTTATGCCAGTGATGAGCTAGTAGAAAGCCAATTTAATAGCAGAAGATCCAAAAAAGCAGAGCTTCCTTTTGGCTATAAAGGAAAAAGAACACTTTTCCTGAATATGGCAAAACCAAATTCCTTTCAAGGTTACATATTGCTGCTCATCATTATACTAATGGAGAATCTTTTATATAGAATTAAAAGCAGTTGAAATACATAGTAGCTTTCTCTGACTCACTGGCACTCCTCCATTTTTGAGCTGAAAATGATGTATGAGAGTCATGCCTCTTTATAATTTTTTTAGGAGACCTTAAGTATTTTGCAATCAAATAAAAATTTAAAAAATATTGTTTTAGAACAACTGATATTGTTTCGCAGACACAGTAAGGCTTAGATACTTCCTCACAAGAGAAGAAAACAATGTCCCTTAAGCATCTTCCACATGGCGCTCCTCAGAAATCTGAGAAATCAGTCCTTTGAAATAATAGGCTAAATAGCTTATTGGTGACTTTAAGACTTTAAGTCTAGTAGGAAATGCTAGATGATATTTTGCTTTTTTCAATGAAAATAAAGTCTTCCGAATTAAAAATTTTCTACAGAAAATGCTTATTTCACCTTGGTAAATTTAAATCTCAGTGAGAAAACTGAAAATCAGAAAATACACTAATCCATATTACACAGGTGAAGGTTTTAAACCTCTCTCCTTTTTTATTTTCTGGAGTGACCACCATGGTCTCCTCCTTTTTTTCTCTGGTCTCCTCCTTTTTTTCTCTCTTCATTTCTTCTTCATTATCCTTGATTTCTAACTACAGCTTCCAAACCTAATAGTTATGGAAGATTTTGTATGCCAGCTATTATTCCTACCTTGCCCTATCTTAGCATGAGATTTGGACACCTAATTAAAATGGATTTAAATTTTCTACATAGAACAAAATTTGGTGCTTTGATATTCCTGGTACATTTTCTACCCCCATCAGCACTGTGCAAACCTTTCTCCTTTTGTGATCCAGGACAATCAATCAATTTTTCAATCAGTTGGTGAATTTCCACCTGGTGTCTTTCCTCATTGCTTCACTCTCCTCCTATGTCCAAAAGTCCATCCTTAGGAGCTTCCCTTTCCATTTTAACTCAAAGAATGTTATATTGTGTTGTATCAGTAAAATATTAACATTATATATAAGATCATGGATCTGATTTTCAGATTCAGACTTAGTCAAAGGTTCTAAGGTAAAAAAGAGGTAGATTCCACAATTTCCAAATTATAAGTATTCTTCACCATCTTTTGAGTCCACACTTTAAATATTAAGTACCTAGTTAAGTATTTGGCTGGAATGGGACACAAATGAGCTCTTTACTTTGCATTTTACCTTTTTTTTTTGCATTTTTGAACATCATATTTTCAGGTAGGCTCTAAAATCTAGCGATGGGATTGACTTAAGCCAGGGCCAATGCCTCTTCTATCAATATATTTCTCAAATGATATTCAGAACATTTTCCAAACTTGAATGTTTTCATAATTCAGTTTTACTAAATCTTTCCCTCCTTAATGTGAGAGTAAGTGTGTGTATGTGTGTACATATATAATTACATTAGATAAATAGCCTCCATTGTTCTATGCTGCCTGATTTGCAGCCAGGGCCATCATTACCAAGCCTTACAAAGCCAAAAGAAATTGTTTCCTTGACAACAAGAGCCATGTAAAATCTCACAGAACACCTGTCTTTTCTACCCAAATTTCATTCTGCTAGATGCTGGAAAACTGGTTTTCTACTTCACTGTCTGACTCAAAATAGGTGAACTATGGTGAGGGAATATAGCTACATCTGAAGACCCATGGTAGACAAAAAAACTGACTATCTCTCAAAGTATTTGACCCTTTTCTAGTTAATAGGGATTAGTATCTTACCAATAGAGCATATATTTTCATCAGACCTCTTAGTGAAATCTTTGGCAGTCAGTAGCATTATTTAAACTTGAAAAATCCAGCTAGGTATGGTGGGAACTTATACAGTGTGAAATGACAATGCATTACTGACACCACAGCTCCATTGTCAGCCTTAGGCTTTCTCGTCAGCCAGAATTCATAATTCATAAAGCATAGTAATATAAAAGGGCAATGTGCCTGAATGCTTGAGAAAATTAACTGTCAACTTCTAAATTTTTAAAATTATACATTTTCTTGATTGGTTTGACTCTTTCAAAAATTGAGGGCGTTTTCCTTTTTCTCCCTTCCCTCTTTTAAACCTCCTACTAATCTGCAATTGTGTTATGTCTAATAAAATCAAGGTTTAGCATACGCAATACCTATATACTATACTGTCTCTGTGGTGCTATTTCTTGGCTCCTACTGTACCCCAACCTCTGTTTTAATTATTGTCCTCTGTTGTAAAGTATTCCTATTAAGAAGTTTGGGTCTCAAAAGTAGTTCTATTAAGACAGCAAAGTGCATTGCTAAATAAATTTCTGAGGAATTACCATTTCATATGTGAGGTTTTACCTAAAGGTCTCTATATAGTTATTGATATTTGTTCTCAGAAGCATCTTGCTTCATCAAAGAAATATGTTTTGAGCTTTTTATATATGCTGGATAAAAGCCAGAATAATTATGTTTTATGGATTTTCTGCAGGCATCATCATTATTATTTGTTATTTGTTCAGTCAGGTCCACCATTTTGCTAAATGTACTTTACTTATTACTGTGAGAGAAAAGAATGAAATGTGTCATACACTTCATTCTAAGTTTGGCATACATAAGATATTCCTTAAACAAAAAAGATGTTTTGCTGACACAATCACTATATTTTGCTTATTCTGACTTCAATTCCAATGGTTGCCTCACAGCTTTATAGTCAGGCACCTTCTGTTCACAAGTAGGTAATTCTCAATAACTGATGATGTTGTGGAAAGCACGATCTTTCCTGTTAGCAAGAATGTTATCACTGTTGATAGTCTGGGAGCTGTATGACTTGTTAACTGGGGAGGTCAGATCTTAACTTCCAAAAATGGTTTGTGCCTTGGTAACCGGCTTGAACCCAAAGCCTATTAATTTCCTGTAAACCTGAATAACACCAAATCAGATTCCTGAACTTTGATATTATGTATACTATTCACAAGATTTTTAGAGTAGAGTTAGCAAATAATGGCTAAACTGGTGGGTCTCTATAAGCTTATACAATCTGTTCAGAATCTGATTTTGACCATTCCAGAATAAGAACAATTGAAACAACTTTTGGGTCATGACCATTGTGTTGACAGGTTGTGTTTATTTCTACCTGATGAAGTCAGTCTGAGCTGCAAAGTGTCAGAGAGGTACTTGCAAGTGGTAGCTGAAGACTTTTTTTATATGGGTGATATTTCAGCATTATCAGATGTCTTCTCCTCTAAAAATTTTCTCAAGCCTTATCCCTCTGTTGGCATTGATGTCTTATACAGTCTGAGGCAAGTGTATTATAGCCCTTGTACATGAGAGAATTATTTTCATTAGAGATTAAATGTTTTAAAGAGTTCATGTTATTACATTGGTAACATTCAGTTAAAACATTTTGGCTCTCGGAGATCTTCATTAAGCCATGAGAATCTTCATATTGAAACAGCCAAAATTAAAACTCTTTGATCAATATCCAGGTTGAAAAAAAAAAATCAGTAAAATTCTGTACAAAACATCCATACAGAAAATTGCAGTGAACTTACTTTTGGAGCAAATTCTAGCCCAAGTTCAGACCTTTTAGTCCATTTGTCCATTTTTGTTATTTTTCAGATATCTATCATCTCATCCTCCAAGGCTCAAAGCAATAAAATACAAATGTATCAATCTCATTGAAAGAGTGTCCTTCCCTGGGAAATAGCTCAGACTGGAATGTAGCTACAAGAATCTTTCTGGATCCTTATGAAGTGCATTCTTGAATTCTAGATGTTTGATGGAGATGGTCATGTTCCACTTAGTGAACGTGAAGTAAACTCTAGGTTTCTCTTCCAAGATGAGTGAGCTGGTGGGGCTTTTTGCAGGTTTCCTAGGTTGTCAGTGGAGACAAATGGAACTTGTAAAATCAGGCTCTTAGATCATATAAAATGTTGAAAAAGTTGCAACTTACTTTGGAGTTTAGTTTCAGATAACCAGAAGTACGTATCAAGAAAAAAATGAGATATAAAAGTGAGTGACATTGATAATGGAGAACTTAAAAAAGGAGGTGGAGCTTCTATTGAAAGGGTGTTCAGAGACTAAATTAGTGCAGAAGTTTTATCAGGACAGGCTAGAATTCATTTTAGATGTGCAAAATTAGACTAAGAGTCACTTATGTATGTATGACCATGTTTCAAAGAGAAAGAGAGATTTACAGTACTCAATAGTACTCATATAACTAAATGAATGGCATTGCTGTCTTTCTCTGTTGTCTTTTCCTAGTCTTGATTTTCTTCTCAAGGATCATAAACATTTTGTGGAAGAGGGATGTAAAAGTGCTCTTTCGAACTTCACTAGATCTTGATTCCTGTATTCATAATATAATTCTGTTTGTAGAACTAATAAATTGCACTTTTTAACCATTTATTTTAGGTTATATCCTGAGTGACATGTTTATTCTACTACAGCAATATAAAATACTTCAGCATATACATTGGGATAACTAGGAAGGGAAGAGATGTGTGCTTTGTTGCATCTCATCATGAAACCAGAACAAATTTAGGGCTCCTATCCCAAGAAGCATTCCTGAGTCTCTCTTTGTAGACACAACCAGAGAAAGAATAGCTTCTCAAAGGATGATTTAGAGCATCTAATTTGGGCACTTGCTGTGAATTGCCTTCTGGCAGACTCTTTCTATGTTTCTCTTCACTGAGTACCTGCAAAACTTTGGAGACTATCCCTTTAATTTAGGCGCATGAGTTATTTTGCCTAAGGCTAGATGGGGAATACTGCACTGGGAAGAGGGTTTGACCATGCAGATCTAAAATACAATTCTTCTAGCGTCCCTTGCACCCAGTATCCTGAAAGTCTTTGTCCTTATCTGAACTAGAATATATTAGATAAACTTTTCACTAATCAGCTGAACTGATTGTGATTGGAATATGTTAAAACACAGAAGGCTGCAACAGCTCACAAGCAGGGGATCTGGGGCTTGTATAACTTTTTTTTTTTTAATATGACAGTGTAGTTCATCAGTAAAAGTAAAGATAAAATAATGAAAATAATTTCCATTTGTGATTTTTGTAGCATCTCTACATAACTATAAACAGGAAAATAAAAGCTTTGGCCAAGTTAAAAATTTTGAGTTACCAGAAATTAGAAAGAATTATGTGCATAAAAATCATAATAAACATGAACCTGTATATTCTGCCAAAACACAGAAAGACATTCAAAATAAAACCTCTCTTTAATTTTGTATCTTCCATAGATGGTGCATTTCCTATTCTGCCTTACAGAAGTTGCCGTATCTTTTTGTGAGTAAAAAGTAGGAGCCTTGTTGTGATATTGTTTCAAAGAATGAGACACTTGATGCTTTTCTTTCAAAGCAGATTTTTTTCAGTAAGCTATGCTGATACCTTCAGCAGCACTTGACATATGCTCAGAGAAAATACTTGGTGACAGGAAAGTCTGGCTCTGAGTATCAGAAACAGACACAATTGTGTTCTCATTTACCAAAAAAATGTAAAGGTTCTTACCTTGCAGTTTACGCTCTGCTGTCATGCAATAATTCTTTTCTGACAGAAACACAAGTCTCTGTAGATCCTTCCTTATCCTCTGCAGATGTCAAGATCTTAAATATTTTCTTTTTTCCACTGTTTTCCTCCCTGCCTCCTTTTTTTAGCATCTGAATGTAATCACAGATGCAAAACTGTATGACTCTCATAATTTAATAGATTCAAATCTGTGTCATCACTATGCCCAAGCATCCAGTTGCAGACTAGATTCTCTTTATTATCGACTTTTATTAGTCTCACAATCAGCTTTTATATTTGCTATGATAGAAATTACATTATTTGAAGTCAATTAATATTTCATACTTTCATAATGTGTATATGCACCAACATCCAAGTGATGTAAAGGATGTTCTAGGAAGAACAGAAAGTGTCAAGCAATGTTGATAGAAAATAAACACGATGCCAAAACTTTTCAGGTGCCTGATGCTTACAGGGACCTCTGTGATTAACATTAAGATAAAACATTCAATAGGAAAAAAATGCAATCAGTTATGTCTTAGATAATGCAAGACTCGGAGCACCACCACTGGCTTGTTACAATAGATTGCATAGCTGAAATATCACTCTCACTGATTATGCAATTAATGCTTTCTATGAAGGGTGCTTTGAGACATACAAATTAGGAGCCAAAGTGTATTGTGAGATGGCTTTTAACAGGAAGAGCTGTGAAAAAAGAAAGGTGGCTGACTATATTGTATATGTTATCTTTATAATAAGGTACACGTTGATGCTTTATTTTTGATTCTTGAATGCAATGGCTATCCTGGGGCTAACTTTAAGTATGAAAGAATTTGATGGGCAATCTAGACTTCAGGACAACATCCAATTTGTCAGTAAGGTACCAATAGGTACCTTACCTATTTTGTTTTTCTCTTTTTTCTTTTGTTCTGTTTGTAGGGTTAACTTTTTTTCCCAGGAATGGTGTAAGTTTAACATGATTACTGCTAATCTAGAGTACGTTTGAATCCCTGAGTGAGAAGTACTGCATAAGTGAGTAGTAATACTGGTTGTTGTGATAGCTTATTGAAAATGGTTAGGATACAATGTCTTTGTTCCTACTGGTAAAAATCTCTGTGTTATTATTATTCATAGCTGGAAGGTACAATCAATGTAATGTGAAAACACTTTAAATATCTCTTTTATTGCACTATGGGATTGGGTGGGGGTGTTTTTGTTTCTGAACTTTGTTTTTAGCTTGCTTATCCTGTGGCCCTTTCTGAGTGGTAGAACTGTAAAAGATGACTGAGCTTCCCTGCACAGGGATTACGTTTATTTACATGTGTAAAGTTTGCTGCCCATCGATCTGTGTTGGGCCTTACAGCAACTGGGTCATAGATGTCTATAGCATCAATGCAATTCCAACAATTTAAGTGGTTACCTAGACAAATACTTGTGATGTGTTGTTACTTACGAAAGCCTGTGTTGATCTGTTAAGAAAAAACACGATTCTTAGTGAACAGAAAATTATTTCCTGTTAATTGTCTGCTTTGAGAACTATTTTCAGTTCTTGAACTCTCTCTCATAATATATAATATAATGTAGTTCTGGTTATCTATAGCTTCTCAAGAATAACTGCCGTACTGACAATGAGCTCATTTTTTGTTTACTATAGAAATGAAACAACTCACCCACAAATATTTGCTTCATAGAAATGACTTGCTTAGTTATGACTATAGCTTTTTCCTGGAATATTTCCACTGATTTCAGTGGAGTTACCCCAGGAATTTTCCCTGTATATTCAATCCACCTGTCTGAAGTCTATGTTGAATTTGTAATCTTGTTTATATTTTGAAAATGTCTCAGAGCAATAAATACTGAAAGTCTGAGATTTGTGTGTGTGTGTGCATGCCACAGAGTAAAAAAAGAAAATGTACTGTCTTTTAATTAGTAGGAAGTGTGTGTTTTTCTGGTTCTTTTCTTTTAATCCTTATTATTGTCACTAAATTTATTAAATGCCTGATTTGAGAACTGTGTTAGAGAGGTCCCCTCAAACCCCCAAATGTTCTTTGTGTTCTTGTTTTCCTGAGAGAAAAATAAATCCAGAGATTCTCTGGAAGAACTTCCTTGCAGCCTTCAGAAGACTCCTTTTCTCCTCTGGATATCAGAGTACTCCACAAGTCTTTGTTTCCACTTAAAACAATAGCTGCCCCTCTGAGGACTGAGGGGAAAAGCAAAATAACGAAATTTAGAAAACATGCGTTTCTGCATCTTGGCAAAGAACTTATCTAATCCAAATGTGATTTTAGGTCTGCTTATTATTAGTTCCAACACACTTGTTTTTCTCTCTAAATACGAAAACCCCGCATAATTTAGGACCCTGATGTATTCTGAAGTACGTGAAATATTTTTTCCAAATGCCTACAGGTTTCAATTCTGCAGCTCTCCATCTGTTAGGAGAATGTTTGGGTTGCTGCTTTACTATTTTTATTTATTTTTCAAATACAGCCTCAGCAGCTGTGCTCTCAGAAAGACCTAAGCTGTCAGCAAGTTCACTGTGAAACATTAAGAACCCCACAAAAACTTGTATTAATATTATTTCATTTATAACAGGTGTCTTGCTTTTTGCACTGAGATTTTATTTTCATAGGGCTTTGTCTAAAACTGGCTCAGTTCTTACAAATAGAAGAGTTAACTCATGAGTCATGAAGAGAGAGACTGGGACTGTTTAGCTTGGAAAAGAGCAGGCTCAGGGGGATCTCATCAGTGTCTACAAATACCTGAAGGCAGTGCGTGAAGAGGGAGCCAGGCTCTTTACAGTGGTGCTCAGTGACAGGACCAGAGGCAATGGGCACAAACTGAAACACAGGAGGTTCCCTCTGAACATCAGGAAACACCTTTTCACTCTGAGGGTGATGGAGCAGTGGCACAGGTTGCACACAGAGCTTGTGGAGTCTCCATCCTTGGAGATATTCAACAGCTGTCTGGACGTGGTCCTGGGCAACCTGCTCTAGGTGGCCCTGCTTGAGCAGGGGGGTTGGTCCAGATGACCTCCAGAGGTCTCTTCCAACCTCAACCCTTCTGTGATTCTGAGATTTTGTGAAATGTACCTACAGTGATCAGACAAATGGCATCAATTCTGTTTCAGAAAATGTATAATTTCATAGGAAACATGTATGATACATTTTCTCTCCTGATCTGTGGTCTCTGTGATGGACAGCCCTTTAGAAAACTGTGAACCTGAAATCACAATGCCAATCAAGGGCCAACCTAAGACATCCAAGAGGAATAGGTATCTAGCATTTCATAGCTTCTAGCTGAAATTGCAGTGCTAGGTATGTATTTTAAACTGCAGTTTACTATAGAAATCTGTAAAGTGGATTATGTTACCTTTAACAATAACAAACCCTACACTGTACAGGAACAAACAGATTCAAACCCCAAGTGCTGCCTGAATTCCAGAAAAACATCCATTATCTGGCAGCACGAAAAGGCTATTACCTCAGAACAAATATAGTCAGGATCTCTGGAATCTAGAATGGGTAAACAAGCAACACTAACTTTCCTCCTTTTCAGGCTCCTTAACTTTATCTAGCTTCTGTTCCCCACTGCTCACTGGTGATGGAAGAAACATGAGCTCCTGAGCCCACTTGTTATACCTAGAAAGGATGATGGAGGAAAGACAGCTATGTCAGATATATCAGATGAAAATCTAGGCTGCACTGGTATTTAAAATTATTACTCAAAAGTAATGCCACCTGAAAAGCCTGCCTGTTACTGTTTTACTGGATTTTAACTTTATTTGGCAAACCTTACAGCAAATAGTAGCTTAGGAAAAGTCTTCCAAAACCTTCAGACTTTCTAGGCTGCTGCATAACAGAAGTTATGCCACTGCCTAAAATGGAAACTATTGTTTGAAGAGCTAACTGTACTGCTCCCTCCAATGTATTCTAATTTCATCTTTAAGTGAATTTTAAACACTACGTGTTGATTTGCAGTAGGCTAGGCAGTCTTGCAAGGTGATTATTGTGCCCAAACTAATTTTGCAAGGAGTCATGCTGACTGTCTGGCTTCTTCATGTGTCTCAAACCCCTACCAAAAAGGATAAGGGAAAGTGATATATTTTCTGAGATAATTCAGATACAGGTTGCCTGCTTACTTGTACTTTGTTTTTTTAAAATGCTAAATTTCTGCCTGATTACTGTACAAATTTGCTAAGTTGGAAGAGCTACAGGGGCAGATAAGTTCTCTGCTTCCTTAAAATTACAGACAATCTTTGGAGAATTGTTTTTCAGAATGTTCTAATGGCCAACACAAGTTTTTGGAAAGTGACCCAGTGTGAGAAGTAGCCAAGAACCTTAAGAAGATAAGGACTTTTTTTTTCTTTCCATGCCCGTGAAATCAGTGAAAATCTGAGATGTCTGGCACTCTTCAAGATGAAGAGTATACCTTGTCAAACTGAAGAGTTGAGGCAATCCCAGTGGCGTATCACAAGATATTTCTTGTGCTTAGTAAGTTTCAGATTAAAAGTATGAATGATTATTATGTCTGTGGTGAAGACTAGATGAGCGCACTTACAGTGTCTCACGCTTCACGAACCTTTTAACTTGAAAATGTTGCTGTAGTGCTGGCAGTGTTTGAAAATGAACAATGCCATCAGCACTTTAACTGTTCTTATGTGCCAGAGTGTTAAAATCTCATTACAGTCTATCATCTGGTGTTGCATTTATTCTGAAAATATTGCCACAACACTTGAACAGGAGGGAAGTCAGTTCAAGGAATTCAGTATTGATTCTTCAGAAAAACGAAGCAGCTTGTGTAGCAATTAACTGCATTTTCAGTGGTTGAAGTCTGAAGAGTAATTCAACATACTCAGATTTGCTAGCATTTATAAAACTTTCTTTTGTTTTGGGTGGGGCTGCTGGCAGACACCCCTGGGACACCAGCAATCTGGGAAATATCCCATGGGAGCAGCATGCTTGGAAAGAATATAAATTAATGTGCAATAAAGTAGATGTCCTTCTACCTTGTTTTAAATCATTCTTAAAATCATAGCTTTTTGCAGTTCTGAATTAAATCAGGTTTCTCAAAATATTGAGGAAAAATCTTCTTTGGGAGATCGTAAGTGCTGATGAAATGCTTTGCTTCAGCTGAACAGCCAGCCAGCAGGAGTAGGAGACGTTCTGTACCTTTCTGGCAGATCCTGAGGATTGTGTAGGACTGGACAGTGTATTATTAGCAATGATCAAAAGCACAATGACTAGCAATTTCCTGACCTTCATTAGATTCTTTCTTCAGTTGTTTTGGAAGATTGTGATTAATTTCAAAGCATTCAAATGAAAGCAGGATAGCAAACATTTTGAAGTTAATCAAAACCTGCTTTTCTGCAGCTCTGAAAGCCAATAAGCATTCAGTAGAGTTGTAAGTGAAACAATCAAATGTATGTATGCCTTCTTCCAGGTCTTGCAGTTTACCTCTCTCTTAATGCTGAGATTTTCTTTATCTCTACACACACACACACACATAAATGCCAGGACTGTCTCATACCTAATTTCTCCAAACAGAACAGGTGAAATCTGCAGAATCATCTCTAATAATCTCTTCTTTCCTTCCTTCGTTCCCCCCCAGCTCCATGAACGCTTCTCTGTCTATTGTCTGTTCAGTTCTGAGTTTGTTGAGAGGAGCCGGAGCCCAGCCATTCTTCATTATCCTGTGTGTGCTCAGCCCAGTATTACGAGTGGTGCTCTTAAAAGCACAGACTGCAGAGGGTGAGGATTTAGAAACATAAATTCCAATAATAGTTGTTGAAGCTTCTGTTTTTAAAATACACCAGCATCCTTTATTTCTGTACTATTGGCATTTCACTAATACTGTATGGAAGTTTCTTTATGACTAAATCCGAGTTTTTAATGAAAGATGTCTAAGTTAGAGACAGTCAGAAACAATGGCTATATTATCAAGGGATTTCTGTAGTAAATGAACAGCTAGAACCAAAAAGTCAAAGTGCAAATGAGTGGGAGGATTATCTTAAATCAGTGAGTTTAAGGGTTGACATCTCCAACAGTATGTTAGGACAGACCTTGCTGTACAATAGAATAATTAAGAGATAACAATGCTCCAGGTGCAAATGCCTGGCATTTTGTATCCCCTACTTGCATGAATCCCGTACAGTGGAATGCCTTAAGGACTAACAATGTTTTGTTTAAGTAAAGCTTCCATCAACAGAGGCAGCATTAGATTTTTTTTAAATATGCCTCTACAGTGACAATTAAATAAATGGTCTACTTTATTTCACAAGTGAACTAATGTGGCAAAAAGCTTGAATGAATTGCTGGAGGCTGCAGCATGTGCAAATCACTGCTGGATTTGGAGTCCACTGGCACTTGCCTCCCACTTCCAGCTGCGATAGCTGTTACACTTCTAAAGGTGTTTGCGGTTGTATCTGCAGTTCTTTCAGGCTTTCAGTGCGGAAAGGACTTGGAATAAAATCTCTCACATCCTGTGTATGTCTTAACCTTTGTACTGAAGTGCAGTAGCTTTTTGGCCCTCATTTGTGAAAAGTAGAACAACAGCAATAGAAAAGATTCAGTGTCACTCCATAACTTCCAACAACTGGAAATATACTTCACATGAAAATAACTAGGATATGGGACATGTGGATTGACATGCCTGGTCTGCCTCATTAACTGCAAAAACTTAAAATAGAATTTTCCAGAGTTCAGATAAATGTTGTTTTACTTGTTCAGCAAGCTGACTTTATTTCATTTTTTATTTTTATTTTTAGCTCAGATGTGCATACTCTGAAAGATTTTTCTTTGTTCTTATGCATTTGTGAAAATTCACAAGTTTTTTTTTTCTCCCTTCTCCTTACACAAATAATTCTATAAAAAGTTGAGCCAGAAAAGTATATTTTGTCAAAAACATCCAGTTTTATAGTTCTGAAAAGAAATTGTGAGTTGAACAAAATATTCACTATCAAGGCTCTGAGATGTTGGAATGTAATAATGATTCTGGGAGGCATGAAATAGGAGCAAAAATATTGTTTGTCCCATCATAGTATATTTTAATTAATTTTTCAGTAAGTGTACAACTCCTTCTTTAGTAAAGTTACGAGTTACATTTTGCTTAATAGTTGGAAATTGTGTAGATGGCTAGCAGGATCTAAACATCAGTCTTCATGATACTTACTAGAAAATCTTTGTTTCCATATTTGGCAAGCCAACGTGAACAATAATTTTCTAGTAAAAGGATTAGGAGGATTAACTTAGTGACAGAAGATCAAGTTCCAACTCAAAAACCTAGATAAAAATATTTAAATTAAGCTTGTAAATTTAGGAAAAGTAGCACTCTGCTTAGTTCTAAAAGAATAAGTCACAACACTGTGTCTCCCTGGAGTCTGTCAATGGGGAGAGCTCATGGAATCTGAAAACATATAGGCTGGAAAGATGTTTTCTAACAGCTAGCTTTTGGACTCTGAGTACTTTTCTGTCTGAACTCTTCTTTCCCTGAATTTCACTTCCCATCTTATACCTGCAGTTGAGGTCTGAGCAGAATCCAGAATATTTTGCTGAGAGCAGGCACCTAAAAAGCCAAAGGGAGTTGATGGAAAATAGAAGAAAATTACCACCCCTACCTCTCTGCTTTGTCTTCAGCATAAACATTGCATCCTTTCAAATGTCTAGAGTGTGATTTATTTGACTAATGTAATTTCTGTGTTGTACTCCTCTACAGTATGAGCTAGTCACTGTAAAGTTTAGTTGTAGTCACAGGTGTTCTCATCCATGGAATATAGGACATAATTCTTCACATCATAAAGCAGGACATTAAACAAATTGAACCCTTAAAGTGTTTACTGTACTCCCCTGGCAAGGAAGGGTAGCGAGACTCTTAGCTCAGATACAGATGCCTACAACACAAGCATTAAAATTTAGTGAAATGAATGCCACTCTTTAAGACCATGAAGATCATCAAGATGCCTAGGAAATCTCGCAGTCAGTGAAAACACCTGAAGAAGAGGTGTGTATTTGGCCAAAGGTCTTTTCTTAAGCTTAACCAGTGATTATTCCATACATGAGCAACTTATATGAACAGGAGGAAGTCTGCTAAAATATTCCCTGGGTTTTCACCCTAAACTGGGTGATATTAAAACTGGCAGATAACGAACAGGCAAGAATCCTAAAGCCTGGCTTTAATCCTTGTTTTTGCAGTTGTGAATCTGGTCACGGACTTTTTATTCCAAAATTATTTTCACTAGTTTTTACACCCATAAGCTGAATTTATGAGGCATAGCTCCAAATCTTAGACAAACCTAAATGTTAAAAAGTCCTAATTCTGCTTTCAACATCGTGGTGGTTTTAAGCTTCTGTCACAATAGTTAAGTATATAAAATAGATGCAGTTATATGCCATATATCCCATGCCTTTCCAATAAGTTATAAATGTAGGATGACCAAAGATGAAATGACAAAAGTCATAGAATCATAGTATCATGGAAAAGGCTTTTAAGATCACCGAGTCCAACTGTAAACCTAACAGTGCCAAGTCCACCACTAAGCCATGTCCCCAAGTCATATTGCATGCTGCCAAAATAACGTTTAATGTTGCACAGCTTATATCCTCTCCACAAAATCCTCAGATCACAGCTGCTGGACTTGCATTATTACTTATTTTGTAGAAGAAAAAGAAAGTCTTCTGTTAGTAATATCGTTTAATGTTCACCTCTAAGAATGTCACTGAATAGCTCTAAGCACTGGGAAGGCTACACGTGACCCTTCAACTTATGCCTCTACTCCTTGTTCACTGAAGACCAACAGTGATCAGAAGATATTTCTATCCAGTGGCAATTTAATGACTGGACATGTAGATGTCAGGATATTTTGCCATAGCTGATTTCAAGGTCAACAAACTTCACAAAGAGTGACCTGCTTAGGCTAAAGATCAGGGACACATCAGGCTGTTCTATTGTTGCTTTTTTTTTGAGCAGAGGAAGGGTTTGTTAAGGAAAATACTGATATTTAAGCAATGACTTCTTCCATTCCTGCTGCAATCAGTACATCATAAGAAGAATGCAGTCCATTGCAAGAATGAATGCTAAGTGCAGTTGAAAGACTTTGACAATCTCAGCAAATCCCATTAGTAGACACTTTTCACCATTTAAAGTATAGCGTTAACAGTTATTTACAACATTACTTGTGTCTATGCTGACACTTCTGTGACTCATTGATTTTTCCCGACCAACTATTTCATACTAGGGGCAGCTGAGTAAGCGCAGAAGAGACAGATTCTCCCGTGAAATCCCGCTTACACTTGCAACCCTTTTGCAGTGAAATGTTTTAGTGAATAGACTGAAAGTGTGAAACTATATGCAGATATGTTATAATGAATGTATATGCTTGACTTTTCTGGCCTTGAAGGCCCTGTAAGACCTTCACAGTACTTTACTTCACCAGGATGATTAAGGAAGAAAAAAAAGCCAACACATGCACACACACACTTACCATAAAATTCTTAATGAGATATAAATAATCTCAGCTCAAGATACTATAAAGGACTACTTAGCATTTTGCTTATGATTTTACATAATTCATCTAAATATAGTTAATTGCAGAGCAGATTTATTTTTGTTGTATGTGACATTTTCAGACGGTAGCTTGATCACTTTGTTTCATAATGATATCCCACATATCTATTTTGGTGTATCTGTAGAACTCGAATCAAGCTACCTTTTCTATTCTTACATTTCAAAGCCTCTGGTACCTCTTCCAGTCCTGGCTGTATGATGATAGTGTGTTTATATATATAGACACACACATATAACATGTACACGTATATAACATGATTAGATCAGTACTTACGTCAAACAGCTTTTCAGGGTTAATAACGTCAGTATTCAGATGGCTGATTTTTCAACTTTGCAAGCAGTCTTTTTTCTTTTTGAACTTCATTCCCTTATGGCATTCCATTCAAAGCTGAAGTCACCAAAGCATAGGAGCATGTGCTTAAATATAATTGTGCATTTAGGTCCATTCTTACTCAGCAAATCCTTTAAGGCTGTGCTTAAAGTTAACCAGTATGTTACTGAACTGAGTCCTTTTGCAGCAGATGATGATAAGTTTGTACTTCCTAAGAGTCCTTCTACTACAGAGACAGATTCACTTCAGAAGAAATGCTCTGATTCAGAGGAGGGAGTGGAGGTGTGTCACCATAACTTATTCTTAAGGCCAACAGAAACCATTGTGATTATTTTCCTCCTGCTTATTTTGAGTTTTAGCTGAACATTTATTAGATAATATTCTAAAGATGTTTTGTAACTGTTGTCGCAAAACTGAATCAAAGCGCATATTCAGTAATGGACACCAAGTGTTCTTTGGGAGATCATCCCTTGAATTGCTGTTACTTAGAGGACATAGTAAGGTATATTGTATCTCAGTTTAGCAAAGAGGTATGTATCTTAATTTATTACCTTCAAATGTCAATATTAAGCTTCTTTAGTTTGGTTACTTAAAGGTGTGAGGCATAGGTAATAGCACTGTCTGTCATTCCTCATCCTCCTCTTTTTATTCCAGACTAAACAATTGAAGCCACTAACCAATTTCAAGCAAATTTAAAAGAAAGCTACAAGTCTCAAAGATGTCATTTTCATAGGTATTTCATGAAGGCAGCTAGAGCAAAGAGAGACTCTGTTAATGTCCCACTGGCAAAAATCCTGCAGGACTCTGGTTCTTATCAGGCATCAGAACATCCATAGAGGTGTTCAATGTAACTAACCCTGGTTGCCTCTGAACTTCTCCATTAATTTCTGTTATTCATTAAATGTATTTCTTCACAGTACCAGTGCAGTTTCTGCTGCATGTCTGGGATTCTTACAGGCTAAACTATTTAAAATTGGCTTCCAAATTATAACCAGTGTGTTGGACCATATCATGTAAAGCGCCAAGCCCATCACTCCCATTGACGGTTCCTTGATGAACCGCATTTTTCATTTATTCTTATATTATGATCTCTATTCTAAGGGGTCCATCTTTCTATCACAGGCATAGTAAGCATGAATCTATATCCCCTCTAGACACTCCCTCAATACAAAAAGCATAAATAATTTCTGAGTGTCTGTAAGTGCACAGCTATTAGTCTAAAAACAGAAAACTATTAAAGCTTCATTAAGAAATTCAAGTCAAATATTCCACTGGAAGAGTACTCTATAATAAAATCATATTAATTCCCATCCTATGGCATCATTGCTGGCAAAGGTTATGTCTACTGTCTTATTCATGCCAGTTCTACTCCGTTATGTGATTACAGAAATGTCTTTTTGGTCAAGAGGTCTGCACTGTGAAAAGATAGAGATGCATCTGAGGACAGTGACAAGAATAAAACAGAAATCTTTTTTTTTCTCCCACAATCCACAGTTTATACTGCATATAAAGCATAAAGATAATGCATAGAAATTACCACAAAAGGAGCTAATTATTTTCTCAGAACTTTGACTGCTGAATGAGGGAAGGAAAGGCTGGTAGGGGAGGGAACAATATTTCCAGAAGCAGTTAAACTAAAATGTCTGATTTTTTACCCATAGGGAATGTCTGCCAAGCCATCCTTTTCCTGATATTTTGATGTCTCTTCTTGTATACTCTATATATTTTGCTGGGTAAAGTCACCACGTGCTGTGGCTTGTTTGGCTGTGTCCCTGTGCTGAATGGCCAACTGGCAGCTAATTCACAGAATGACTTTTCAAAGTGATTCAGTGATTTAGGCACTGAATTGTACTTGCCTTCTCCAGCCTGCAAAATTAATTTAGGTCTCTCCATTTCACTCAGCTGCCAGCCTTCATAAACAGGATAGGGACATCATGTTTCTGAGATTCCTATTCTTCTATCAAATCTTGTTGAGATTGACCATCGAGTTCAAAAGTAGCTGTCATCTGTGATAGATGAAGACAGGACACAATCACCTAAGTCTTGTTTCATATGGAAATTGAACTTTAAAAAAGAACACGTTTGCTGAAACAGAAATATTTTGTGTTCCACTTTTGTAAACTGAATGTATTTGTCAGTGCTATGATGCAATAAATATGACCAATCATGCAAACTTTAAAGTCATCCAGGGTTAAATTGTCCTTGCAAAGAACAATGTGATGTGAAAGTGAGACAATATATTGGAATAATTACTGAATATTCCAAACAGTAAATGAAGCCCTTTTAGCACTGGGAAATAATAAATAACTGCATCTGAATATGCTCCTTCTTATGACAATAGGAAAATTTTCCTGTTTAAAATAGAGACAGAGAAAGTCTCAGATATAATAATTACTGAGTAGTAATTTATTTATTAGTAATTATTATTGCTTACCACCCATTTAGATGGAATTCTGTCAGAATTCTCATCCATCATGAAGTTTCATCAAAAACAATAGATTTTTTTCACATTTTTGTACTTATAACAACAAGGCATCACTTTGTGTCAAAATCACGTACAACTCAACAAGGAAAACTTTACTAATAAATTGTTGCATATCTTCTAAAAGACTGTCATAATTTGGCAGGGGGGAAAGCCTACGTACTTGAAAGTCTGTAACTAATGCAACTATCCACTGGGCAGAATAGGAAAACCTATGAGCACGTAGGTCCTGTGTAATTTCTCTGTGAATTTTGTATCTTAGACATACTATAGAGCTCTTAATAAACAAAATTTAATTTAAATAATGTGAGACGTGATTAAATTGGGACCCAAAGGTGGCAGAGCTGTTCTTCTTGCAGCCATGTTGGAAGCTCAACATGGGAGTCTTAATAGAGATGCTGTCAGAAGCATTATATTCTCAGCCTCACACAGGGCATCTTAGTCTTTATTCTGAGTGTACCTATCACAAAAGTTGAAAGTGTGACCATATTTGTATTTAAGCAATAAGCCTCTTTAGAATACTCATTTTCTGTCTGATAAATGCTTCAGACTTGTGATTTCATCTCCTGACTCTAGCTTGCCACCCTGATCCTGTGTGTTAGCTTTTGACATTTTGGTTTCTTCCCGCTCCAAGTTCCTGACCTTAATCACCAGGCAGGACCATCTAATCCTTGCCCTCCTTATGTCTGTTCTAGCCATTAAACTTTTTGTGTTCCCCAACATAGAATCATAGAATCATTAAGGTTGGAAAAGACCTCTAAGATCATCTAGTCCAACTTTCAACCCAACACCTCCATGCCTACTAAACCATGCCCCCAAAGTGCCACATCTACATATCTTTTAAATACCTCCAGGGATGGTGACTCCACCGCCTCTCTGGGCAGCCTGTTCCAATGCTTAACATGGTATTGTGCAACTTCTCTCAGAAAAAAAAATATTTCTGCAGTGTACTTTTATGGTGGAAACCTATTTGCAGGCTAAAGGTAAAATCAGAGTTTTAAAAAGAATTCTGCTGTATTCTTAAATGATACAGTTGCACTGGCTAAAGTGTAACTGAAAAATGGAATTGAGTCCATAAAAATAAACTATTAAGAAATACCAGAGAGATTTAAATCTAAATTCCTACATCTATCAGTTCTATTTAGGTATTTCTCAGCACCTGTTCACTATAGGGGGGGAAAAACTTCTGGAATTTTGAAGACAGCAAGCAAAAGTTTCATTTTTATTCTGATTAGTTCATAAAATTATTTCTGTTTCTTGTACAGTTAAAAAAAAAAAAAATGTTTGATCAAGGGGTTTCTCCAGATGAAAAATATCTTTTGGTAGTGCAGATATTAGCTATCTTCGCTCCAGTTTTATCAATTTTCTGAGAAAAGATTCATGCCTGAAAATATTAATAAAATAAGGCTTATCATGAGTAGCTTTTGGGCCATTTGTCATTTCAGTCCCTAGCTTGGTGGGATCTGAGTGACAGACAGGAGGCAGGAGAGGAGTGTCTTATGCTGCCCGTAAGTACTACTGCAGGTGACTACATTTATTACTGGCATTAAGGTTTTGTATTAAAAGATAGCTTTACATTAGAAGTTGTGATGGATAGATATCGTCTTTATTTTGGGGGATTTTTTATTTATTTAGGGTCATAGGGATATATTTGTATAATATGCAAAAAGCATAACTGGCCAGTTCATCGTATATAGGTATGAGGGAAACTGCATATTCCCTTGGAACCAACCAGGTTCTCGCAGGGAGAGACACGTTTTACTGAATCAAGCAGGAGAGTAAAATACTCAGAGCAAAGAGCTGGTATCCTGACACCAAACAAGAAGATGCTGAGTGAAGCAGGGAATAAATAGTCAAGCCAGAGGGGTCCAGAGTGAAAAAGTCCTCGGACCCCAAGAGGACTATGCAAAGGTTGCTACAGCAGAGAAAGCCTGGAAGGACGGACAGGCCCTGACAGTACACAATGGGTGGGGAGACAGTTGTGTATGAATCCTTTTTGTTCATATTTTTTTATCTATAGTCAAATTAAGTTTTCTCTCCTTAAAAAGTTATTCTATCTTATTTTCTAACAATGCATGTTTTCTGAATTTTAAAGCTTTTCTAATTTTCTGGTGTGCTTACTATAAGAAAAGGAATAGGCTGGTCTCTTCCAAAATACTGACTCAAGCATTTTCAAACCAGCTGTTTGAAACTCATTACTTTACGCTAACTGGTATTCAAAGAACAGCCAATATTCCAAGTAAAGCACCAAGAGAGAACACAAAAAAGAGGCTCTTATGCCTCTTTCCTTTCGCCCCTTGCCCTTTGCAAGCAAGGATGATGGCATTTAACCTGAATGGTCAGGTTAAAAATGGCCAAACCATGGTAAGGGTATGCACTCCAAGTCACAGAATACCACAGGCCTAAGTAGCAAGGTGGTAGTGGCAGTAACCACGCACTCCTCCTGCCTCTGTCTCTGAAGGTGCACAGGGTGCCTGAATAGACTGCTTCACATATGAAGGGGGAAGATTAGTGAAGAGTTTCTTGCTAGTGGAATAATTGAACATTTTTTAATTATTATTTTTCTGTTCCCTTTCTTCCTTTCAGGTGGCTCTGTGACAGTAAATAAGAAAGATCTGCATAGAGACTATAGAAACTTGGCCTGTTAAATCATCTTTGAAAAATGAGATTTGGGAATCTAAATCTAATATGTGTTACAAAACAGTGTGCAGCTATTCTTAAATCCCTTTTGTTTCCAGATTTTCCAGGGTATTAAGGCATCTAAAAATGCTAAGCGGGGGATGGGGGCTGCTCAGTGTTTGATTTTTATCCATCTCATGGGCTTCAGTGTCTAATGTTTATGTATTCTTTTCAGTCCTAACTTTCACAGAATTTGGATTCCAGGTAACTGAGTCATCTGGTGCTTTGTAATAATCTATCCAGTTCGGGGGACAGAGGGAGCAGGGTATGTGGAGGGGGCATTAAGTGCTGTATGCAAGTAAAACTTGGAATTTAACATAATCATTATTTGACATAATTAGATTTTCCAGTAACCATGAATTAGCTGACAGCAGGTCATGTTTAATTGAATATTTTAAAATGAGTATACTTTAGCATTTTATTGGCTAATTTTACTATATTTAAGTGCCTGCCAGTATTTTCATTATGAACCATATTTTGGAAAATGGAGTTTAATTAAACAGTATCTCTACTGTTCTAAATTTTGTCAAGCTGAGAGCTGGCATACAGACTAGATAGACAGAAAATAGTTCACAACATAATTATGGCCCCAAAGGAACTGAAGCAATCACACAGGACATTCACCTAAGTTCTCAAAGTACATCTGTTAAGAGCAAAATCTAAAGAAGCCAAAGTGAATGAAGGAAGTTTTGGGGGTTTGTTTCTGGTTCTTTTTTTTTTCATGTAACTTAATAAAAGTGCAGTATAATCAGCTGGGAGGTGAACAGGGTTTAAAAAGCAAAAGCAAAATTAGATTGTCTGAGGAGGAGGGAGAATGTATTATAGCAGACATCTTCCCCTGTTCCCCAGAAACAGTAGGTCTATTAAGTAACCTAAAATCTATGCAGTCAGCACTTTATGAGCATGTACAATCAAAGTGTAAAATTCATAAAGAAGTCACACAGGAGAAGTGGCGTATAAATTTTGTTGCAAATATATCTTCAGGGATTTGTGGAGTCATTTAATAACCTACTGATAACTCTTGCAATAGAAGAGGAGAAGGCCAATTTTAACCTTTGGAGGTTGTAGTTAAGCTGTATCTTCAGCCATTTGTTCCTGGCAAAGAAGCAGCTTCCCGGTGTATGCAAGGTTGAAACAAAACCTGCTGAAATTATGAAAGAAGATGCTATTCTGTAGTTGTGCTGTACAGCAGATCGATGTCCAGTCTTGGAAGCTAAGTAGAAAGTTCATTTATATTCATCCAGGAACAAGATTGAACTTCTAGTACTACTAGTAAATGAGGCAAGTCCACCTTCAGTTCCATATCCACCTTCAGTACCATTTCCAAAACATATACTACTTGCTCAAGTTATTCTACAGTGGCTCTAAAAGAACAGTACAGTACTGAAGACTGCTGCATTACAGATGTTTCATCAGTGCAGATGCTAGAAGACTGGTGAGTTGGTAAGATACATAGAGAACTAAAGGTGAATTATTTCAGCATATGGTATTAAATCTGCCAAACAAGGATGTTAAAATAGATGGTATCAATATGTCCAAGAAAGATTTTTAGTAGGGAAATATTAACTGAAAAAGCCCCTGACTGAATAGGTGTAGATGACAGGTGTCTGTGGGGGTTTTTTAGGGGTTTTTTGGGGGGGTATTTTTGTGTTTTGTTTTTTTTTAAGAAAGGCAGAAAAAGGGTACAGGTTTACAGAGAGTGGTTTGTGGTTGTGTTTTGTTATTAAAAAAAAGATCATGGTCAATTGTGACAATAAAATTACTTCGAAAGAGCACAGGACTATATCCAAAAAAACTCTTCAGCAACAGTATGTATATTTCTGACACAGCGTATGTTTGACTTGTCACTTCAAATTTGTTAAAAAAAAATTTCAGGGTAATTTTAACTTGTCATTTCTTCTGCCAGATTTTCTATTGCCTGTCTCTGTAGTTTTAGGGATGTGCCTGATTGGGCTGTCCATATTTCACTGAAAGACTTTGTTGTTGTTGTTGCTGCTTTCTGTATTTGCTTTACATGGCAAGGTTTTGGTAGCGGGGAGGCTGCAGGGGTGGCTTCTGTGAGAAGATACCAGAAGCTGCCCCCATGTCACACACAGCCAGTTCCAGCAGGCTCCAAGACGGACCTCTTACTGGCCAAAGCTGAGCCAAGCGGTGACTTTCGTGGCACCTTTGTGACACCATATTTGAGAATGGGTAGAAAATGCTGTGCAACAGCAGGTGGGAGAGAGGACTGAGAATATGTGAGAGAAACAATTATGCAGACACCAAGGTCAGTGAAGAAGGATGGGGAGGAGATGCTCCAGGTGCTGGACCAGAGATTGCCCTGCAGCCCGTGGTGAAGACCATGGTGAGGCAGGTTGTCGCCCTGCAGCCCGTGGTGAAGACCATGGTGAGGCAGGTTGTCGCCCTGCAGCCCATGGAGGTCCACAGCGGACATCCACCATGCAGCCTGTGGAGGACCCCATGCTGGAGAAGGTGGATTTGCCCTGAAGGAAGCTGCAGCCCATGGAGAGGAGCCCACACAGGAGCAGGTTTTCCACACAGGAGCAGTTCTTGAAAAACTGAAGTCCATGGGAAGGACCCACATTGGAGAAGTTTGGGCAGAACTGTCTCCCGTGGGTGGGACCTCACACCGGAGCAGGGGAAGAGCCTGAGGAGGAAGGAGCGGCAGAGACAAAGCATTATGAACAGACTGCAACCCCCATTCCCTATCCCCCTGCACCACTCGGAGCAGAGGAGGTAGAAGAGTCAGGAATGAGGTTGAGCCTGGGGAGAAACGAGGGATGGGGGGGAAGGTGGTTTTAGATTTGTTCTTATTTCTCATTATCCTACTTTGATTTATTGGCAATAAATTAATTTCTCCAAGTCGAGTCTGTTTTGCCTGTGATGATAATTGCTGAGTGATCTCCCTGTCCTTATCTCAACCCCTGAGCTTTTTGTTGTATTTTCTCCCCTTGATCTGTTGAGGAGGGGAAGTGATAGAGCAGCTTGGTGGGCACCTGGCATCCAGACAAGGTCAACCCACCACATTTCCTTCAACAATCCCTTTGTCAGCTCACTGACCTGAAGTTGCAGTTTCCAGCTATCCCCAGCTGTCTAAGGATGTGTAGAAGAACTCTTTACCTCTTCCTTGTGTGCTCACCAGATTCAGGCCTACCCATGGTTGCTGCTCATTTTTAAAACATTCTTCTAGTCACTGCACAAGAAGTGGGCTTCCTTTGTCCATGCTTTGCAAAAAAATCCTAGCTGGACAAAAGCTTTTTTTTTCCTTGATCTCAGTCACTTCTTCTTAACACATAATGATGCCACCACTCAAGGCTGTACCACTCATCTCTGCAGGCCCGAGGTTCATCACTGATCTTGTAATTGGGGTGAAGTAAGAGTGAAAAAGTAGAAAACATAGACACTATGTAACCTGCCAAGTCTTTGGGAATTAATAATAGCAAAATAGGGAATCGTCAGTAACCAAAAGTCACCTGAATTGGGATCAATGGTGTTGGGCATGCACAGGGGCTCTGGTTGGATTTCCCATTGCAGCTGGGAAGCCCCACAGATGTAAGGCTTGCTGGGGCTTTGTCCATCGCTAACACTCATTGCCAGCCTGGCCTAAGCAGTCACCAACTGGTAGGCCTGTCGCCTGAAATGTGGAGTCCTGGTCCTCAGTTTAATAGCGAGTAGTGGTAGCTGCAGGCATTGGCGGCCTCCTTACGATGACAGTGACTCCTTTTACCGCACAGTGATTTTGTGTAGTCAGGCAACTGCACACCCAAATAGAAGGTGAGCTTGACACAGACCTCCATGAAAACTGCTTTTCTCACCTTCCTGCTTTTGTTTTGTCCGTATGTGTAGTATGACCCACTGCCACCAGTTCCCTCCTTTCAGAGACTCAGCCATTACATAGGATAGGAATCAACAGATTTGCTGCCCTGATACACCTACTTCTGACAGAAATCAGAAAATCAATAACTGGCAGCCAGGTCCTCCTACTGTTCCTTCTCTGAACCTTATCTTTCTGAACACAGGCCGTAATGATATTTCCCAGTGCAGAGAACTTGCATGAATCTACATCACCAGCTTCCACTTGACAAGAGCTTCTTTAGGCTTGCTAACAAGGAAAAGATTCAGTCTACTTCATCACATAGTCTGCAAATGTCATCCAGGAAAACGAGAAATGTTGTGGCATTATGTGGTAGTGATACATATTAGTGACATGACATCCTGTTCGTGGCCTCATGCTTTTACTAGGGTAATAACTGACCTTGGAGGTACTATCTGGCTACCTAAAGGAGTTGCAAATAAATATAACTGCAGTGTGTTATGGGATGCATTAATGATGTTGAGTAGAAGACAGATTGCAATTCAGCCACTGTATCAAACAATGTAGTCACTGCTCTATGTGCTGCGACTAATTTGTTAAAAATGCATAAATGCAGTCCAAGTAGACTAAATTCCTGGGTTTGGGTGATCTGAAAATACGCAGATCTGATATTCCTCAATGTCTGACTGCAGCCAAAGCTGGTAGATTCTAGAAAGGAAGGTTTGACAAATGGTGAAGTCAAGAATAAATAAGTTCAGTGATCCAGGGAACAGAATGGAAGAGAATTTTCTTGTGAAGAAATCAGGTCACTTTATTGTGGTCTTGTGACTTGTTTACCAGCTAATCTCTTTTTTTTTTTCCTTTGTGATTCTAGCAGTCAGACTTTGTGACCAAATTGGAGTGTTCACCGCTTACCCACTATTCAATTGTTATCATTCATAAATCTGAATGGGATGTCTTGTAAGCATTCTCTTTTTTTTGTGACTGAATGGAAGAAACTTTCTTAAGTAGGAAAAATAGGAGCAGGAAAGCATGGCTAAACTGTGAGAATTAATATATATTAAGGAATAACACTTGTAGTTTTTCAGTGATTCAAAAAAATCCAGCACTGGTATTCAGTGGAGGAAAAATGAATTGCATTGTTCAGCTTTAGCTTAATATAAATTTCTATACTTTCAAAAGGTCACCTCCTGAACCATATGATTGACACTTCCTATATACTACAGGGCACATCTAAGAAGAATGTTAAGGTACTTGAATGTGTCCAGAGGAGGGCAACAAAGCTGATGAAAGGGCTGGAAGGAATGTCCTATGAGGAACAGCTAAGGACTTTGGGCTTGTCTAGTTTGGAGAAAAGGAGGCTGAGGGCAACCTCATTGCTCTCTACAGCTTCCTGAGGAGGTGGAGAGGGAGTTCCTGATCTCTTCTCCCTGGTATCCAGTGATAGGATGCGTGGGAATGGTTCAAAGCTGTGTCAGAGGAGGTTCAGACTTGACATTAGGGAATTATTTCTTCACTGAGAGAGTAGTCAAATACTGGAACAGGCTTCCTAGAGAGGTGGTCGATGCCCCAAGCCTGTCAGTGTTTAAGAGGCATTTGGACAATGCCCCTAATAGCATGCTTTAAGTTTTGGTCAGCCCTGAAGCAGTCAGGCAGTTGGACTAGATCATTGTAGGTCCCTTCCAACTGAAATTATTCTATTCTATTCTATTCTATTCTATTCTATTCTATTCTATTCTATTCTATCCTATCCTATCCTATTCTGTTCTATTCTATTCTATTCTATCCTATCCTATGCTACGCTATTCTATGCTATGCTGTGCTGTGCTGTGCTATTCTGTGCTGTGCTATTCTATTCTGTTCTATTCTATCTACACATTTGTCTATCAGCTTCTTCAGTCACCTGCTGCCTTGTATTCTAGGATATGTAGATTTCTCTTTATTATTGCTTTATTGTGGCTTACTGGAAGGCAAAACCAAAAGTCCTCAATGACCATTCTACACACTGAGTCTTCTTCACACGCAGCCTTAGGAGGCTAAAAAAAAAACTTTTGCTCTCGACGGCCTAAGGGGGAGAGAGGAATGTTCATCTTCACCCTGCCTGGACATGGAACATGGCTGATGTGGAACTTCTGCCAAGTTTCCAGTTTGCATTTTTTCTCACTTTACCTTCTTTTTTTTTTTTTAAGAGGTTTTGGTTTTGTTCTTTTTTTTAAAAATCCGGCATAGTTTAACTTGATGTCATTTGCAATCTTTAAAAAAAGACATTTTTCTGCTTTAGGGCCATTAAGGTGATTAAGGGATTGGAGCATCTGACATACAAAGAGAGTTGGGGAAAGCTGGAGTCTGAGTCTGGCTCCATCTTCAATAGTCCCTCCCATCTTCTCAAAGGTATCCAGTGAAAGGACAAGAAGCAATGGGCAAAAACTGAAATACAGGATATTACATTTAGACATGAGAAAAAACTTTTTTACTGCAGGGATGACTGAACACTGGAACAGGCTGCCGAGACAGGTTGCAGAGACTCCACACTTGGAAATACTCAAAACCCAGCTGGACACAGTCCTGGGCAACCTGCTATAGCTGACCCTGCTTAGGCAGGGGATTGAACTAGGCAATCTCCAGAGGTCCCTTCCAACCTCAACCACTATGTGATTCTAAGTAACCAAAGATATCATTATGTGAAGATATAAAGTTTATCTGTAGGTTAGGTGTACCATTGTTGTTAAAGGAGATTTTAAAAACTACTATTTATTTAACCTTTTCAGTTTCCCAGGGCAGCGGGGCAGAGGAACCTTGCATCTGTTTACAGTAAAACTGTTTAATCTACAATTAAATTACAAAGAATGGCACTGGAAGTAAATTACTTTGAACAATCATTCTGGATTCATTTGTGAAGGTGCCTGCCAGACTGTAAAAGTGCAGGTACCAGAATATCTGGTACCCAAGAATATCTGCAACCCAAGAATATCTAGTCCTTCCAGTTAGTTTATTCATCACTCCTGAAGTGCTTGACAATATGTATCGGGGCTGTCTTCTACTAGAAGAGAAAAAGAAAAAAATAATTAAAAACTCTGTACCAAATCTGTGGGCCTCTCTCTGTCCAAGTGGCATCTTATAAAAAAACCACCTGATGAAATAATAATTTATTTGTGTCAACAGGTTGACTTTATAGATTCTTCCAGAATAGTTTTTAAGTACTCAGCACATCACACTTCATCTATGGTAATAGAATTATTTCACTCAAAAGAAAATTCGGGTAGAGTTTTTTCATCTCACTGTGCTGTCTTAGTAAGTGGCCTAAAATCTGTAATGTGCATTGCCCAGCCCTGGTAGAAAACAACTACACTTGCTTTCAGAAATGGAGAAAAGGTTTCTCAGTAATATAGACCACTGTAGTTCTTTAGATGTATTTCTCTAGTTTAGATATACCAGTTGAACTAATTACCACTCTCTGTAGTACAGTATTTGAGATTAACCTTAGAGTTCACAGTTGCCGAAGTCATTGTTTTACTGAAATTTAGACCAACCAGCTTTGGTGGGTTTGCCTTGGCCAACAGCCAAAATCCCACACCTTTGTACAGTTACACCCCCCCTCCCTGCCTCCAAGGGATGGGGTGGAAAACAAGAAAGAACGGGAATGCAAAAGCTCGTGGGTTAAGATAAAGACAAGGAGATCCCTCACCAATTACCATCACAGGCAAAACAGATTTGACTTGGGAAAATTCATTTATTGCAATTAAAAGAGAGTTGCATGGTGAGAAGCAAAGGCAAATATTAAAACACTTCCCCGCTTCCTTCTTCTGAGGTTCAACTTCACTCCTTCATTTCTAACTCCCCTACCCCCTCCCTCACTCAGCAGCACAGGGGTATGGAGAACGGGGGGCTGCGGTCAGTCCACAACAGCTCCTCTCTGCCGCTCCTTCCTCCTCACCCCCTCCCCTGCTCCAGCCTGGGGCCTTCCCGCGGGCTGCAGGGAAACACCCGCCCCGCCGGGGCCTCTGCCGGGGCCGCAGGGGCCTCTCTGCCGGGGCGCCTGGAGCAGCTCCTGCCCTCCTCCTGCTCTCCCCTCGGGGCTCGCAGGGCTGTTTCTCACCCCGTTTCCCTCAGCCCCGGCTGCCGGGCAGCGTTTTGCCCTTCCTTCCCCAGGCTTTCCCCGAGGCGCCCGCCCGTGGCTGAGGGGCTCAGCTGGGCCCTGCGCTGGGGCCGTTGGAGCCGGCTGGAACCGGCTGTGTCCGGCACGGGGCAGCCCCGGCCGCTCCTCACAGGGGCCGCCCCTCCAGACCCCACTGATGCTGCTGCCAGCACCTGGGCACCTGCACCCCACACAGGGCTCTATCCCATAAACATTTATTTTTCTTTCTGCTCACATGGATGGTTATATGTATATGGAGGGTTGTATAGCTATTAATACCAGTACTGCACTAAACTTCTTACAGTAGAGCTAAAAACATGCTCCTGTTCTGTGAAGCCTGCAAGATTATTCTAGATGATGCACAGATAACAGAGGGGAGAAGGAAAAGGATACTTGGTGTTTATGTACATAGCTTCATTATGTGTATATTTTGATTATACTTTTGCTTGGAATTTTTTTTGGTTTTGTTTTTCTTGTTGAGCGTGAAGGTGGTTGGTGGGCTTGGGACAAGTTTTAAACATAATCAGGATGATAGGAGATCATGAAAATAATTTAATTTGACCTTTGTATGGCACAGACACATTGCATTGCAGTAATAATTGTGTGATGTCTTATGGGGTAGTAATCTGTAACTGTGGCCTTCGATATGTGACGGGGAGAAGCTGAACAAGCTGTCTTGTCTCTTCCTGCAAGTTGTCCCTAAAATGACTCCAGCATGAAATCCTCAATTCATAGTTGAAGTAGACTGGAGTTGAGTATACTAGGAGTTCAAACAAGCAAAATTTAGCTGGGCCACGATTGGTTTCATTTTCAGGAAAATTACCTTAAAGCAAATAAGATAGTTTTGCTCCTAAATGAAAGGATCTTCATGGGCCCCTCTCCGCTATGTGCCTCACCTATCACAGTTCATCAGCTCATCTTCACCGTCCTTAAGTTTCTGTAAACTGAGCTTACACAGAGGGTCTTTTAAACACTAAAAGATCTCGCATATACTCACACAATGCCTCAACTCTTACTTGCTGCCAAACTTTGGGCCTGTTTTTCAAAACGAACAGCTCCCTATTTCCCCCCTGCCCCCTTTCCCCAGGAAAAAGTAAACATATAATCAGGAAGAATCAAGAATGATGATGGAAGCTGAAGGTATATGGGGCCAAGAAAGAGATCAGCAATCCTCTAAAATAGGAGAGAAGCCTCAGTTGTTCTGTTATGATTCTGAAACTAATCATAACAGTTCAAACTTAATCCCATAGTTGGTAGGGTGGGAGCCTTTGTTTAAAATGTGACATTTGATTTCTTAACAATTTCTCTGTCGTTTTGAGTTAAAGAAAATTTCACCTGCATAATGTGTACTGAAATCTATCTGACATTTATTTACTCTTCAAGCTAGAAAAAAAGAACTCCATCAAGGGACTATAACAAAAGACAGTGTTGCAAGAGCTTTCTCTGAAATGAATAGTATGAGATAGCTTTTACAGGATTGTACCTTGTTTGCCTTTTTTTTTCCTTTTTAAATTGGATTTTGGATCTCTTGTCAAGTAAAATAATGTAAGATTATTCTGAGGAGAGCTCTGTTTTTTTTTTTTTTAATTTGAATTCAAGTGGGAAAACCTCTAACAACTTTAAATTACACCATCCCAGGCCAGAGCCCTGATCTTTAAATGAAGTGCTTATAAAAATTTAAAGTGCTCTAGTAATTTTAAACCAGTGTATGCTGCAATGCCCAGAACCCTGATTGCTTCCAAATTTCACTTCCAATAAATTTAAATTGCTTTGTGCAATGCAGAGTGATTTAAAATTATTGGAGTGTTTTAAATTCCATACTGAAGTGCCTATAAAATTTGAAGTCTTCCAATAATTTTAATCACTCTGTATGTTGTACTGCAGTTTAAGCCTATTTGAAAACAAAAGTCCAAGCATCCTGTGCTTTAATTTGTAATGATAAGCAACACTGGAAAATGGCAGTGAAGGATTTACATGAAACATGCCACTTCTCAGTGAAACAACTGAAATAAAGATATCAAATATAATTAGGAAGTATTCAAAGGAAAAAAGTTATGCTTCTGTTTAAGGTAACAGGATAACAACATCGTTGTTTTGAGAGAGAGAGCTACTACTGTAGCACAAATAAAGTGATATGTGGAGTGTGAGATTAGGAAAGTTTGTGAATATACAAATTAATTCACCTTTGTCACAACTATAAATAATATAGATGACTTATTCAATAAGTTGACAATATGCAAGGTACTGAGTATGAACACACCTACAAGATCTGTCAAGGGAACACATGTAGATGCCGCCTGGAATGTGTTATATATAGTGAAGCAAAATTCTACTCTTAGTACCATCAGTGTACATTCAGAGGAGCCTTCTTCACTTTAGGATTTGCTTTAAAAAACACTTAATACTCTTACAAGATGATGTGTATCTTCCCAGACAGTATCTGTACAGGATAGTTCCTGTCTTGTCTTCTGTATCTTGAGCAGGTTTTAGTCATCTAAGGAGCCAGGAAATAAATAACAATAATAACAATGTTACAGTGACTCAGTATTAATGTTTTGGCATATTATATCTATTATATCTTACATGGGCAACACTTTCCAAAAGCATACAGTGTTAGCTTAGCTTTCTTCAAGGGAATTTCAAAGGGAGGTTTTCTTTGCGGAGAGAAAAAATGTTGATTATTTGCGTTAAAAATCTTTCAGGTATAAAAATCTTGTGGCTTTGTTCTGAATTTGGGTGTTTTTTGCAATCAGAAACAGGTAGCAAAATCCATTGAATGGAGGAAAAAATGATATCAAATAGAATTAAAGGACATTTTTTATGCAAAACTGGAGGCAAAATGGCTGTAGTCATTTGAATCCATTGAGGATACTATTATTTAAGACCCACAATGAGGTAGCTCAGTCTTTATATTCTAATCTACTGCCATGTAGTATGTTTCTTTTTTCTTTGGGCACCAAGCAAAACACTCTAAACTAATATAATAAGTGGCAGTTGTCAGCTTAACCTCAGAGAATTCATTAGGGGAATTAACTGTTTGCTTATAGGCATAGCTTCACCTAAAATTGCCACTGAAAGTATGACAGAGCTGTATCATTAGCTACTTGGGACCACACCAGAGGCCCAAGGAAAAGTTCAGAATCCTTTTGCAACTGTAGAAGGAATTTTGCATAAGCAAAATGGAAACTTCAGCAGAAAATGGAAAATAAGCATCATTTTAGTGGAAAAGGTAAAATAAGTTTATTATCCCAAGAAATTCTATGGGCAGTTTTGAGAATTGCACTTGAGCAAATGCGAGTGCCATGACATAAATTGAGATTAAAGGACCAGTTATTTTTGGCTAGAGAGGCTAAGAAAGCTCTCTTGCCCACGCCCTACTTTTAGGCTAGGTGGGCAAGATAGTGAGATGACAGGAGATGATTGTCATTTCCTGATAGTGCGATGACAATTGTCTTTGCATTGTCTTAGATTTAAATGACAGTAAGCCTTGTTCCATCTCAAATACAGTTTATTTCATTTGTTGGCAACCTCAGTAATTATTGGTACCTAGGCTAAGAGACTGAGTTTCTGTGATAAGACAAAGCCAGACAGGTGACAAAGTACATCTCTTGGCAGTGTAAGAGCCATCTATAACCCTAGTTGCTTCTTTTTTGCTCCTTCATGCCTTCTCAGGTGTGCTGCACAAAGTCCTAAACTAGGTAGAAGAACTGCTCCCAGGTAAGTAAGAACAGTGACATTTTTTTCAAAGCTGTCACTGCTACTGAGAGGAATGTCAGCTAACTGTACCCTTTCTTTTGTTCCAGAGTAAATTTTCTACCACTAGAAAAATTCAGCTCCAAGTGGAAGGGCTACTGGCATTTGTTCTTTAACTGCCTAAAAACATTTTTATTTAATGAAGCAGAGAAGCAAATTTGGCATATAATCACACTACCTAGGAGTGAATAAAGATAACTAAATACACCAAAACTTTCCTTTTTTTATCATTTTGCTTAGAAGAGAGTTCATATTTATTGCTTCTTGCATATAAATCAACTCCAGGAGGTACCTAAGCGACACACAGCTGCTTTCTTACTCCACCCCACAGTGGGACAGGGGGAAAGAATAGGAAGAGCAAAACTGAAAAAACTCATGGGTTACAATAAAGATAGTTTTATAAGGCAAGAGGAAGAAAACCAAAACAAAACAAGTGATGCAAAAGCAGTTGCTCACCACCTCCGACAAACAGACTGATGCCCAGCCTGTCTTTGAGCAATGGTTACCTATCCGACATTCCCCCTTCCCCCCCGAGTTTTTATTGCCGAGCATGACGTTATACAGCATGGAATATCCCTTTGCTCAACCTGGGTTAGCTATCCAGTTGTATCCCCTCCCAACCGCTTGCCCACCCTCAGCCTACTCACTGGGAAGGGGCAGAGTAGGAAAAAGAGAAAGGTTTGCTGCTGTGCAAGTACTGTTCAGCATCAGCCAAAACACTGCTGTGCTACCGACACTCTTGTGGTCACAAATCCAAAACACAGCACCATAAGGACTGCTATTAAGAAAATTAATTCCATACCAGCCAGATCAGGTACAGTGTTGTAAAAATCTTTTCCTACCTGTTGTGGTCAGACCTTCTGCCGCTATCTACCCCTTGAAGGAATAAGGTTCCCAGTCTGAGGCACAAAGTGAGGTTTATTAGGATAAGGCACTTATTAAGTAGATAACAGTTACACCACCCTGCGAGTGGGGACTATTCCGCTTCTATTCCAAATTGCTTATAATCTACCTAATAGGTATCACGCAATTCCCAGGAAAGTATCCTTACCTGGCGCCCCAAGTAAAGGGAGATCATGAAGGCGTGGGCCAGCTGTTCCTCAGGAGCGCTCGAATCGGGCTCTGAGGGAGCGGTTTATACGCCCTTCCTCGGGGGTTGCTGTGTGACTGCCCAGCAGTGCCACGTCGCTGTTGCTGGGCAAACACGGGCCCAGCACCGTGAAAGGTCAGAGCCCTGACCAAAGCACTGCTGCTCGGTCTGGATCGTCTCTCCACACTACCTTCCTGCATTTCTTTTGAGTCTTTTCTGTCTGATCTGCGTTATAATGGGTGATGAATCAAATTGTGTTATTTGTCCCAAAGTTAAATTTGATAGGGCTCTGTTATATTTACTCTTTGTCTTTTTTTTCCTATGCTTCATAAATAAAAGCAGTGCTTTGTAACTCACTCTTTTAAAGTTTGCTTTGCTGTGTTGGTAAATTAGAAAACATTCAAAAAGTGAACAAAATTTTAGAGACGCATGGCACAAAGAAAAACACTGAAAAATGCTGCAGCACATACCAGTCTTTCTTCTTCCCTGAAATGCTGTCTTTAGTTCTGTACATGACAGCAGAAGAGCAGAGATGAATGAAGAAAATACCTGGAAACATGAAGACACATTCAAATGAAGAAAGATTTAAAACATATGGTATTTATGTAATGGGGACGTGGAAATGAGAAAATGTAAGTCCCCAGAGTATGGCTAAGAGCAGAGTTTTAAGTGGGGTCTACTCATCAAAATTATTTCAGCCTGATTCTCAGCTGGCATCTCAGCTGATTATCTTCCCGTTGGTGCAGCCACGGGAAAGTAACAAGTGTTGAAGCCTAGGAAGGGAGAGCTGATCATTACCATTTCCTCAAAAGCATAGCTGTTTCTGGCTTCTTGTTTCAAAATTAATGTTTCTGCTATTTGGAGTTTTTTCTTGGGATAAGGACCGGGGAAATTTCTAGTCTTTGGACATGTTGAAACAGACAATAAATTTGTTTATGTGGGTGTCATGGTTTAGCCCCAGATGGCAACTAAGCACCACGCAGCCGCTCGCTCACTCCCCCCCGTGGTGGGATGGGGAAGAGAATCGGAAGAGTAAAAGTGAGAACACTCGTGGGTTGAGATAAGGACAGTTTAATAGGGAACGCAAAAGCCGCGCACGCGAGCAAAGCGAAGCAAGGAATTCATTCACTGCTTCCCATGGGCAGGCAGGTGTTCAGCCACCTCCAGGAAAGCAGGGCTCCATCACGCATAACGGTTACTTGGGAAGACAAACACCATCACTCCGAATGTCTCCCCCTTCCTTCTGCTTCCCCAGTTTATATACTGAGCATGATGCCATATGGTATGGAATAGCCCTTTGGTCAGTTTGGATCAACTCTCCTGGCTGTGTCCCCTCCCAGCTTCTTGGGCACCTGGCAGAGCATGGGGAGCTGAAAAAAAAGTCCTTGACCAGTGTAAATACCGCTTAGCAACAGCCAAAACATCAGCATGTTATCAATATTATTCTCATACTAAAACCCAAAACACAGCACTACACCAGCCACTAGGAAGGAAATCAACTCTATCCCAGCCGAAACCAGGACAGTGGGATTCCCTTTTACCAGCTTCCATGAGCAGGTCTGGTGGAAGAAAGTTAAACGGCACTTAATCGTGCTTCCTCTGTGCAGGTAGAGGAGTTAAGAGCCTGGGAAATCACGTACAGCTGCAGCTGCCTGATCCTGAAGCACATCCCTGTGCAGCTCTTGCCAAATTTCTGCCATTCTACACTGAAAGCTTCACACCGGATACTGGAGGTGATATTTAGAGAGGAGACATTTATATGCGTTAATAAGTGGTATTAAGAGGGTAAGAGGAAGAAAGGCATTTATGTCCCTGCATTCTCATAGTACAAAAGTGGGATTGCATTTAATCAACTTTAAAGTGTCTGACTTAAAATAAATGAGAGTGGTGTTTTCCTAAACTACATATGTTTTCCTCAACTACACAAGGAATCTGAAAAACTCATTGCACAAAATGTTGGACAAGTTGGCATGTTGGAGGTCTTTAAAAAAGGTTGGACGGGAGTGAATGAAAAAAAGAAATCCAAGTTATGGCATGGCATTAACAATGAGTAAATCCCACAGGTTTTGGACGGGACAGAGCCATCGTCTCTCTGCACATAAGAAGCCCACTGAGAGAGGGCAGAGGAAGGAGAGGCTGACTTAAATAATAATTCGGGGTAAGACTGTGATGATGTCTTGCATCTTCCTATGAGTCACCTGCTATCAGATACTGTTGGGGAAAAGTCTTAGACTAAATAGGTCTCTGATGGTCCCACTCTAGCATCATCACCAGTCCTTTATCTTATGTGTCATTTTTAGGAATTTAATTTACTATTACTAGCAGATGTTCAGCATCTGAAACTACTCAGTATTTAGTGGTCACACTAAGTGCATTCCATTCTGTTGTTCTCTTTTTCTCCTATATACAAGAGATGCAGAGAGATTAGTGATATAAAGATCATCTTACTTTTCCCATTTCTTGCAACATTCCTCCTTAACCCTTCTCCCCAGCTATATATTCATTGTTCATCTCTCTAGAAGTACTAATATAAGCCTAACTATACTAATATATATTGAATTTTGTTTGCTCTAAGTTAGTTTGCTTATAGAGTAATTTTAATCCTTGCCCAGCTTTCTTTGATGTTGACTCTTGTGTTTGCCATTTCCCGATTTTGTTTCATTAGCAACTTTAAATGTTAAAGCTGTATGGAGTAGTAGTAAAAAGAAGTGGAGAATCTCCGTACCTCGCGGGGTTGAACAACTTCTCCAAACTTCTCAGAAAGACTTTTTTTTCTGTCTCTCAGTTACACTTTTATTTATCATCATGCTATACCCTGGATCTAAATTGTCCGAGGTTTAATCAGCAGCCTGTCATGTGGAATTATATGAAAAGCCATTTGAAAAAATATATATCCTAATAAGTTACATCTTGAGTACGTAATGGTGAACAGAACATTAACAACTTCTGTTGTACAGCTTTTCAGAAGGTCCAGTTTTGCTCTTAACATGGGATCCTGCCTTAAATCAGCCTCTGATTATTATTCCACTTCTTTTGACTGCTAGTGTAGATTTCATTTTGTGTGTGTGCAAAAAGTTTTATGGCAAATTCTTGCTTTTAGGATCCTGTTTGTCTAGAAATTTCATAGCAGCATAGTGCAGATATATTCAGCATTCTAAGTAGCAGTCATTGGATCTGTCAGTTATTCCTGGCTGTGTCTTCAAGATACTTTACTTTTTAAACAGACTTAATTTTCAAAAACTGAGCTTAGAAAACAACCTCCAGCACAGAGATATGAAAGAGGTATTTCTAAGGGCTGTTTATTCAAATACTGGGTTTTGTTAAAAGTCAGAATAGGAATTAGCCCATTTGGGGTTTTTTGTTTGTTTTTGTTGTTTGCTTTGCTTTGCTTTAAGGCTTTGCCGAGTACGTTAACTGTCTTGCCATTCTTTATATTTAGCACAATGCAGCACAAGGTGTTGAACGCAACAAGACAAATAGACTTTAAAGATGGTCAAAGTTTATTTCATAACAAATTCAAGCTATTTAGAATTATCCTTAAACCTGACATTTTGGTGAAATACACTCACAACAGATTATATCTTCTGTTATCCAAAAACATCTCAGTGGCTCAAGTCCTAGCAGCTATCTTCCTGCTTGACTAAGCAATATTTTTATAGTTACCACAGGTCATACTAGGCTAAAAGCAGTCATTTTGACTTTCTTTCCATCACTGAATAAGGATGTATGTTCTTACATCACTTCATCTGTTTGTCTGTCTAAAGCAGTAGTTGAACTTTGTACAACGTTAAAGTTGCAGATAACTATAATTACAGGGGTTTTTATTTTGTTCAGTGGGTGAGAGTTTTATATTTAAATTGCATAAGTATGATTCATATGACGGCACCAAATAGCACCACTTGTTGCTAGGTGAAAATCTACGCTGGGAAGAGCAAGAAAAAGAAATATCATGCTGCTGATGCTTGGCCAAGAGTAAGCAATACTCCTGAACAAATTTAGAGGGAAAGAATAGTTGAAATGAGATTAAATGGAAAAGTAGGTCATGACAAACTAACTTCTAATTCTTTTTGTTGTTGTTTCTTTGGCGTGGAGGAGGTGTTGGGTGGGTTTTTTTGTTAAAGAAGTATAGTGAATTTTTGTAGACAAAATAAATGTATCTCTCTCCTATCTGGTCAAAAACATTTGGTACAGTACTACAAGGTAAATTAGTGGACTTAGATAAGAGGAAATCAGTAAAGGGAGTCTGAGAAGAGTAGCCTATTAACTAAAAGGAGAATGGCATCAACATTAACCTCAGTGTCAGGCTAGGTGGATAATGGGATTTTTCATAGGTAAGTAGTAAACAATATTTTCAGAGGTGATGTGACACAAACAGTAAATTATGGACATTCTTAATAGGGAGAACGTTGACATAATATTCAAAACCACCTGCCTTCTGAAAACTAGAATAATCAAAATAGGGTTTAAAGCTAACAGCAGAAGATGCAATGCTATACATCAATCTAATCACAGAAACCTGCATTAAGCTACAAGTTCATCAGTGGAAATGGCTGAGGAAGAGAGACTGCTGTGCACTAGTTCACTGCAGAATGATGTGAACTGCCAATATATTGTAACTGATAATAACATCATCTTTTCTCAATAGAGAGAAATACTAGTACAATTCAACAAGGGTTTAGTAAAACACAGTTTGAAATCTGTGCATAATTCTGACCGCTCATTTTCAAATAATTAGAATTCGAACCAAAACAAGTACAGAGTGAATCAGGAATTCGGAGAGCTTATCATAGGGACAAAGGCTAGAAGAACTTTATTCCTCTTAAGCTTTTAATTTGCTAGGATAGAGGATGGGATTGCTCTCTATACCCATATTCAGGTGAAAAATACCACGGGAGTTGAAAATCTACTTCAGCTAAATATGATATTAGCACAAGAATATCCATACCCCAAAATAATCTTCTTTCTGTCTGAAGATTAATTCTTTCTGCACTGATCTATGGAAACACCTAAATATTTCCTTGTGCTAGAACAACTCAAAGCCTATTAGTATCAATAGTTAAACTATATAGTTTTGCTTACTGTCTTTTATTCATAAGCACTACATTCACTCACAATGTGTAATTAACATGGCTATGAGCTGAAAGTCCAAAAATTAAAGAATAGCATATAAACCACATATAAGGAAATATTTAATTTAAAATATTTTTCTTTCTTACTAGTCATTTTTACATTAATAAGACAGTGCAAAACCTCCAAGACAATTTCCTTTCACCGTAAAGTACCATTTTTATTGCTCAAAACATTGTCAGGGTTTATCGGTATAGATGCAATTTTATTTAAACATAAAGTCACAAAGGAATTTCAGTAAAATAAAAATATTCTGCTTTGACCACATTGGAAAAATAGTTTCCAGCTGTCATTCTTAAAATTTATGTTGAGTGTAAATGATCAAATGAGCATTTTTGTGTCTTTTTTTGCTTTTACAACTGTTTGTTGGTGGTAATGGGTCTTTCTACCCATTTGTTGCATTCTCATGTCTTGAGAAGGTACTGAGAAAGTCAGAAAACAAGTAAGAGGACATAGGCAAATTCAAGAGGGAATCAGGGATGGCGATCAGTAGACAAACTGAAAATGACAGGCTTGGGGATGAAAATAGGATTAAAAAGGAAAGGACAAAACTAAGGTGATCAGTGAAGCTTTCTGAACTTTTGTATTTCAAATTGGACTAACCTGATCTTTTGGTGTCTTACAATCTAGTATTCTGTTTCTACCATAAAGCAGACATTTAAGTATGTGACAACATAGGTACTGGGACATTTGTTGAATACTTGGATATGTATATTCGTGTGTATTTGTGTAATGTCTACCATTTTAACTTTGGCTTAGATCTGTTGAATACTTTGCACAACTTTCTACAAAATTTAATAAATAGAACAGAATAGCAAAATTCTGCATTTCACTGACATACAGTTATGATTTTCCTTCTGTCACTTTGGAAGTTTAGGATTTTGGTATAATTGGTAAGGCTATGAGAAATTAATTGGTTTTGATTACAGTGAAATTTAGTTAAACTTATTTCAAAAAGCTTTGCTACATGAAAGGGTAAGTTTTCAAACTAAGGTACTAAGGAAGGCATCCTAATTTACTAAATATTATTTTATTCCATAGCCCATAGAATTTTCCCATAGGCCTGTTACATGATACTGGACTCCTCAGAACATGCATGTGTCTAACCCAGCAGGGGAAACTATTGCTTGTTTCAGCCTTATGACATCGGTGGCAGAGGATGAAATGTCCATCTGTGTCCTGCTGCTTGCTTAGAAAGCTAAATATGGATCATTGGAAATTGTGAAGAGAATGTGCAAGTACGTGCTAAATAGGAAGGTTAAATGGCTTGCACTTGTGAGGTGCTGTGTTTCAGGTGGATTGTTTTTGATAAGCTAGAACTGGTTGGAGATGTTCAAGTAGTTGGATGAGACTCCTAGAAGTTTATTACCCAGTTTCAAGATTACAAAGGTACGTTAGTGCTTTACAAAAGTACATTATATCCTTCTGTCTATGAAGAAAGAGCTGAGGGAGGCACTGAAGCTTAAGCTGAGTGCAAGTAAAGTCACTAAATAGCTGTAGTTCCCTTCATTTCTAGTTATGAGACTGCATACTGTACCTTTGGTTGTAGATTGAATGGCTCAGTACTCAAAAAACCTCAAGGTGCTCACAGCATCTCTTTACCTCTGAAACTCTTAATAGAGCTGTTTCCCCAGTTACCTTCTTGAGTGCCCTGACGGATCACGTAAGCTATTCTGGAAAAGTGGTCTAGTTTAAACTTTCCTGGAAAAAAAGTCTGACCACAGTATTTGGTCTTCCTTGAAATAATCTTGAAAAACTTTCACTGCCTGTTTAGAACTTTGCTTGTACTTGTGTCTGGACAGAGCAACACCGGACTCAAGTACAGACTGGGAGACAAGTGGCTGGAGAGCAGCCCTGCAGAAAGGAATCTGGGGGTGCTGGTTGACAGCAGGCTCAATATGAGTTAACAGTGTGCCCTGGCAGCCAACAGGGCAAACGGTATTCTGGGGTGCATTAAACACAGGATAACCAGCCAGTCGAAAGAGGTGATTATCCTGCTGTATTCAGCATTGGTGTGGCCTCACCTTGAGTACTGTGTGCAGTTCTGGGCCCCACAATTTAAGAAGGAGGTGAAGGTCCTTGAATGTGTCCAGAGGAGGGCAACAAAGCTGGTGAAATGGCTGGAAGGCATGTCTTATGAGGAGCAGCTGAGGACTCTGGGTTTCTTGAGTTTGGAGAGAGGCTGGGGGGCGACCTCATTGCTCTCTACAGCTTCCTGAGGAGGGGAAGTGGAGAGAGAGGTCCTGATCTCTTCTCCCTGGTATCCAGTGACAGGACACATGGGAATCGCTCAAAGCTGCATCAGGGGAGGTCCTAGATATTAGGAAACATTTGTTTACCAAGAGGGTGGTCAAACACGGAACAGGCTTCCTAGAGAGGTGGTCGATGCCCCAAGCCTGCCAGTGTTTAAGAGGCTTTTGGACAATGCCCTTAATAACATGCTTTAACTTTTAGTCAGCCCTGAAGTGGTCAGGCAGTTGGACTAGATAATTGTTTTAGGTCCCTTCCAACTGGAATTATTCTATTCTGTTCCGTTCTGTTCTGTTTTCCTTACCTTGACTGGGGGCAGATAAGTACTTGTGAACAATTTTCTCCTCCATTCTAGTGTAAGGTATGGATAGAGCAGAGCAGGAAAATTGACAGAACCAGATGCTGGTCCCCACCGTGGGAGACATCACCAAATGCTGCTTTTTAGCACTGAGTAGCATATTCCCACACATCTGAGGCAGGTGCCTGATATGATGGCTTTGCTCTGTTGTGTTGGAATGGATTGGAAGAGACGTTTCCTTACAGCTAGCTGTCCATGGAAAACTTAAGACATGAAAGTTATCATCTGAGAGAGAGAGAACAGCATTGGGTTATGATAGCCTATTTGTCTCTGTTACTGGTTAAAATGAAAAATAAACAGATGGTTGTCTTACCCAAACTTGACAAGATAGGTGAAGAGGGCTCATACATTGAGGTATACAACTGAAAGGCCACCTAAGAAAATCACCTTTCTGCTATTTGTAATAAGTTTGTACTTTGGTTGTGATACCAGCTGTGAGGTTTAACAAGTGCTGGTATATCAAATGTGAAAACTTATCTGATGGGTTAATAGATATTTCATCATTGATCTCAAATTTAAAACTCATTTTTATAACTTTACAGACATAAGCTAGGTTAAGCAGAGGTTGGCCATTTCTCATTTACCATAAGCTACCTTTTGTGCATATACAGAAAATGGGGGAAGGAGAATTCAAACACTGTTTTAATTGGCTGTTAGGTAACATTCTTGCATACTGGTGGAACTATATTTCTTATAATTGTCTGTTGTACTTGAAATTTCCATCTTGAGCCTTATATCAAGAAATATATAGTTATATTTTACTTGCATAATCCCTCTTGAAGGATTTGGCAGGGAAACTTAATGCCCTTCTGTCATTATTTCATACCAACTATCTCCCAGTATTGATTTATGTATCCATTAGTAATTAAAAAAAGATTCTAGATGGAAAAAGAGTCATTTGGAGGATAAGCTTGCACTGCTAGAAATATTTTTTCCAGTTTGCAGATTAGCTCAAAGTAATAAATAACCCCTTCACAATGAAAAAAAAGATTTCTCAGTGAAAGCAACCCAGTACAAAATAACAACAAAAATGTCATGGAACATTAAGGGGAAGAGGGGCTTTGAAATTTTTGGACAAATATCTTTTTTTTTCCAGTTCTCAATGAGTTATTGCCAAGCAGCCCCACCAAAAAAAACCCTAAATAATTACTTGCTGTCATCACCACTTCATTTTCCACATATTAAAAGAAATTGCATTGCATACATGATAAAGATATGAGACTGTAATTCAATGACATAATTCTATGTCACAGTTCCAGTGACATAAAGAAACCATTGTTATCCCTGTCCTCTTTAATTGTCCATCAGAGCACTTTCACTGAAATTACAGTCTTACAGTCTTACTAGGTACCCTTCAGTGTATTTTGCAGTACAGTCTACTGTTCTGTACTTATTATTGCACCAAAAATAACCAGAAAAGACATGTTGTCTTGCTTCTTTTCAGTATGACTGCCCATGTAAATATTGCATAGTATGCAATGGTCTTTACATAGTGCAGGTAACATAACTGATTGAACTTGATCCTAAAGGCAGCAAAGTTCAGCTACTCATCACAGCGTGGCTTCATTTCTCTTTTTTTCCTCTTTCACATCAGTACAAAGTGACCCTACACTAGCAGAACACCCAACTTGACAGGATTATTTGAGATAGTGCCATGCTATTAGTTCTTACATCACTTAGCTTGTCGGCAGCCAGCGTCACAGTCGTGACCAGAAGGTGATGGAGATCAAGGAAAGACAGCAAGGAATGAACTCTCCTGTGCCATGATGGCAGTCAACTTCTGTAATGCTCCCCTGAGGTGTTCAACATCTGGCACAAATGGAAGTACCCTCAGTCTATTGTAAATTACACCAGGTGGCTAAACCAGCATGTCCCCCATCTATGATTATCTAAGGGATGAGGGTTAAAGCTCTCTGTGTCTTTTTTTACTGATTCATAGCTGGGAGCTGAGGCAAAAAATTCTCTCCTTTTTAAGTATGCATTATTGCTGTTGGAAATAATATGCATATCCATACCTGAACAAAAAACAGAAATCCTCTAGAGGAAAATAATTGTATATGTTTTAATTTGAAATAGGAAAATATATATTTTAAAAAATAATAAAGCAAAAAGTACAGGAAACAATTTCAAAACACAAAAATCTGTATGTTGCATCAGTTTGGGACCAAACTGTATCTATGTTGCAGTAGCATGTTTGAAATAACCCTGTGCCAAATTTCTTTTCCAGAATCAAGGCAAAGGCTTCTAATATAGACACAATATAGAAAAATATCAGCCATTCAGTTCTGTCAAAACAGCGATCAAACTGACTGCCATTGCAATGCAGCACTAGTCATGCTGTTGCACAGTAACACTAGACAGGAGAAGATGATTGAGAGCTGGTGATGTATGTGGACCACTGCAATATTGGTTGGCAAAAGCTGGCTGTACCACATTTCAGGGAAAGAAACAGTCGGCAAGTTAAAGTTATGCCATCGAGCAGCCTATGAAATAACTTAAACACAAGCCTTCTCAGTGTCTCCATCAGGAAAAGTAAAGCTATTAAAGCAATGAAGTATAATTTACTTTATAGTAGATACTAAGCTATTAAAGGGCATGAAAACTGTAGTCAATACAATATATATATTTTTCAGAAGAAAAAATAAAAACTAAAAAAAAAATGGAAATAAGAAATTTGGGACTATGCTGCAGAACTTCCTCTCCTCTATTTGGGCTGACCTGATAACAAGCTAATGCTAAACCGAGCTAAGATTTTCTACAGCAGACCTCTGTTAACCTTTATTGGGACCATGAAAACATGACTGCCCTTAAGAAAACTATTAAGCTAAATATGTGAGCGGAGTTAAAGCTGTTTTATATGGCTAGCCAATTATCCTTTCATTTTCTGGTCATGTATTAGAACTTGGTGAACTCCTTGAAATATATAATGCATTATGTTGTAGCAGGAACCTGTCTTCCATCCAAAACCACTTATTTGACAGAAAAACACTCAAAAGCCAGGTACGAGTCCTTTAGTGTTGCAACACTAGGAAGCAGCCACAGGTATATTATTAAGCTGCTGAGAAAGACTGTGAGTTGATACTGATATAAATGAAAGAGACCACAACTTTCCCTAGCAGATTCTGAATAGCCATAGAGAGGGGGAAAACACTGATACTAGCTGAGAGGGTCAGTACAAGATATATATTCATATCCTGTAGGATTGTCTCTCATATCTCACAGAATTCTAGCCCTAGAAAGAACTCAGAACAGACCTTGTTCAGCTTTCATTATAGAAACTGTAGAGAATTAATGTAACTGTCAAGAGGAAAAATATCAGTAGACCTCATGAAACCTAGAAGAATCCCCCCCCCCCCCCGGCAGAGCTGCAGGAGGGGAAGGGTCAAAACAGGCACTGGGAAAGAGAAGGCAGGTAGAGGATTCCAGATAGCTTTGCAGTGAATAACTCCCCACCTGCTGAGGACATTTGAGCCAGGCATTAATCTTTTCTCCTAATGCAGAGTAATGTGTGTGAAGAGAAGCATGTTCTGCTGATACAAGTCTTCCCCACTTTTAACACAATACCTTGTAAAGGAAAAATATTTCATAACAAGTACATGGAGGGTCTTAATTATCTTACTTATCTGGAGAAACTATTAAATCCAGACCTCAATTTAGTTCTTGCAAATAGGTTAGTCTTTAAAAAATCAAAAAAATGTGCTGATCTAAACTCCAGTGGTGCTGCTGGAGACAATTCCATTTCCTTACCTAATGTATTTTTTGGCATGGAAATGATCTTCTTTCCTTCTTAAACTACTAGAAAAATAGATGAAAGAGAAGTCATGTTTCTGTTCTCAAGGTGGGTATGTTTCTTGACTAGCTGAAGCTAATCCTTAACTTTAAAACTGAATTTTTTAAAAAATGAAAATTTAAGAATGTCAGACAATAAAGGTTATTTTATAGAGATTTTTTGAAGTGCTATTTGTAAATACAGGCACCCTATAAAATGCTATCAATTTGGGAACTACCTACATAGCCCTGGCATGTTTTGGACAGTACTTTTGGGTACCATTTTTTTCTTATAAAGAGGATAGTTTTAAATTACTGAGCATTGCAAACAGTGGAATATACGCTTGATTTCTACAGGTAGGTAGTTACAAGGTTAACCATGATTTCTGTGAAGGGTTGACCTTGGCTAGCTGTAGACACCCACCCAGCTCCTCTCTCACTCCCCCTCCTCAACTGAACAGGGGAGAAAGTAGTATGAAAAAACTCACGGGTCGAGATAAAGACAGGGAGATCCCTCACCAATTACCATCACAGGCAAAACAGATTTGACTTGGGAAAAATTCATTTATTGCCAATTAAAAGAGAGTTGTATGGTGAGAAGCAAAGGCAAATATTAAAACACCTTCCTTCCATTCCCCTTTTATTCCCAGGCTTAGCTTCACTGCTCCATGCCCTCTACCTCCTCCCCTCCGAGGAGCGCAGGGGGATGGGGAACGGGGAGCTGCGGTCAGTCCACAACAGCTCCTCTCTGCCGCTCCTTCCTCCTCACCCCCTCCCCTGCTCCAGCCTGGGGCCTTCCCGCGGGCTGCAGGGAAACACCCGCCCCGCCGGGGTCTCTGCCGGGGCCGCAGGGGCCTCTCTGCCGGGGCGCCTGGAGCAGCTCCTGCCCTCCTCCTGCTCTCCCCTCGGGGCTCGCAGGGCTGTTTCTCACCCCGTTTCCCTCAGCCCCGGCTGCCGGGCAGCGTTTTGCCCTTCCTTCCCCAGGCTTTCCCCGAGGCGCCCGCCCGTGGCTGAGGGGCTCAGCTGGGCCCTGCGCTGGGGCCGTTGGAGCCGGCTGGAACCGGCTGTGTCCGGCACGGGGCAGCCCCGGCCGCTCCTCACAGGGGCCGCCCCTGCAGACCCCACTGATGCTGCTGCTGCTGCCAGCACCTGGGCACCTGCAGCCGGTACAGTTTCTTGAATGTGATTTTTAAGGAAGTGTGTATTCACATTGCCCTCCTCAGTTTTCTTTTTTTCTTTGTAATTCTGTCGTCAGGAAACTTACAGCAGGAAAACAGCGAAGTAGATGCAGACTCTGAGCCTTCTAATTTCTGCCCTTTTTGAACTGTGGCATTACAAAAACTTCCAGTGCTGTCTTTCTCAATAAAGTTCATAAAACTCGAAATCAGCTGGCGCTATTTGCCGATGTTGAGGTTTCAGTGACAGTTCTCTGAACCTAATAAGTTACCTGGCTTTATTTGTTATGAATAACACCTTCCTATAAAAAAAGATTAATGTATTTTTCTGTGATGCTTCTGATAAATCCTGGTTTCTGTATTTCCGAAGAGCAAAAAAATAAGGAAATTATCAGAATAACAGGCCTTTTCTTCTTCAGTGTCAATTTTTTTTTGTTCATAAAAAGTATTGCACTTTAGCATCTCTTATAAATTGTTACAAGAAGCAGGAATGTTATAGTGAAGTCTCAGTATTTAATTGCTATTGAAGTCTGCCTTAAAGGTAGCAGTTTGCAAAGGCGTGGAACTTCCCACTTCTCATACTGCTGTGCAACTATTGTAAGGAAAAGATGCTGGATTTTGATGAAAAGGTGAAGAAAATAACGCCTGTAATGTGCTTGAATAGTAATATTGTCACATCTCCTCTATAAAGCTGTTACAAACAAATTTTAAGTTTTGGATTGTTAATGATTTGACAGTTCTGAATAATAAAACAGATTGATGCAGCTCCTTTGCAAATAACTCACAGTTGAAGGTTGTGATGTTTGCTATCTGAATTTTAATCACTCATTGATTTCTTTTATTTTTGTAATAAACCTGGAATTAACGTATGACTTTGACATCATGACAATATAAGAATACTCAGTATACCCATTCCTCTTGCAGGTATCTGTGTTAATAACTTAGGATCTAAGGCTGCATCACCTTTTCAGTCAGATAATCTGTATTCACTTGAGCAGCTCCTCCATTGCAATCAATTGTTACTGACCTTTTTCTGCCACATGAAAAAGCTGGCTTACATGACAGCAGTTCAAATTTTTTGGGTCTGATTCTTTAGTTTAATTTCCATTTTGGACCCTGAAACTGAGTACAGTTTTCATGGCTTGATGTTTTTCATGTGGAAGTATTGCGCAGGATTAGTGCTCAGGTCTTCTAGAGCTCACTGGAATTATGCTGACTTGGTGAAGAAACTGTTATTTTTGTCATTCTAAATAACAGCCTTTGAAACAAAAATGAGTCAGGAGGCTTAATAAACGGAAAAAAAACTTTGATTAAATATATTTTTGTGGCAAAGATATGAATACATTTTGATGATCAACATAATACTAATACACCAAGAGAATGTTAATGTCATGATTTCTTAACATAATTATGATTAACAAAAACAGGGTAACGGAGAATATGTTACTGCAAGCTAGTTAGGCAGAAAATTAATAATCTGGGAATCTGGGAGATGTAACAATTAGCACAAGAAACACAGAAATCACCGTGTTGGAAAACAGCACTGTGACCCCTCTGGCATCTTTGTCCTCTTTCCACAATCCATCTCTGTTTTACAAAGGCTGTACAAAAAAACCTGTTCCCTGAGGGTTGGCTTGTTGTACCAACGTAACTGACCAAACTTTATTTACTATCCTTGTGGACCAGACCAGAAGTCAGCCGTCATCATCACCCTGGATCTTCTTAGAAAAGATAAATTCATGGCAAGCATCAAGCTGATGGTTTCGCAGCAACCTCCCAGGTTCCAGCATTCAGCAGTTTACAGACTTTCTAAGCTGTATGTTGCCTCAGAACCGAAGATTCTATCCTTGAAAAATTGTCTGATATCCTTTTTAACACATTTGTATCATCTGGTCCCACCACATCCTTTGGCATTAGTTCCACAAATCCTGTGCATGAGAAAGGAAAAGAAAAAGAAGAAAGAAAAGAAAAGAAAAAGAAGAAAGAAAAGAAAAAACATTTTAGCTTGTTTAAGATTTTTTAACTTTTGACTTCTATTGGTGTAGTCTTCTTTTTTTTTAACAATGCGAGATTTAAATGATTATTGCCTATTTGTGCCATCCCTCATTTCATGGATATTTATGAAATCCTTAGTGATCTCTACTTCTGTCCTACCAATCTCAATGTCTTTTTCTCCAAAGCTAAATAGCAGGACTCTTCAGTGATTCCCATATAGAAACTATTCCTTCTATCCAATGACATATATTGATTCTTTTTTTCTATGCTCCCCCCCCTCAGTTTCTTTATGTCTAAAGTAACTATTGGGTAAACTGTAATTAAATCGTACAATGGTTATAGTGCTAATGCAGGATATGGACAAACTAAAACAATTTCCTTGGTTCTCCCAATGCTTCCTACATTGTGACATATTTGAAAATGTTTTCTTCATGATAGATCCACTGTTAGTGAAACTTCAATTTACTGTATTAAACAGCTGTGAATTTCACATCTGCTTATAGCTAGTTTATTTCCTTTGTATTAACAAGCATTAAGGGATAAGTTGCTGTTTGGAATATACTTTTTTAAGCATGGCTTGCATACTAGTATTTCAAGAAAATATCTGTACAGCTGAAAGAGAATAGAGGAACCTCTATTTCGAACTATAGTTCAGAAGAGCAATATTTTCAGGTGTTTGATTGCTAACAAATATGGTAACGCTCCATTGTACATAGGATGGAGACCTAGATGGAGTACCAGACTTGCACACTTAAGTAGAGAGAACTTTGTATCCCCACAATGCTCCAACAGTGTTTTGAGTGACAGAGTATCAAGAGATAATGTGTCCCTGGAAGGAAGCAGATGGCTCTTGAGGAATTAGGTCTCACTGGAAAGGCAGACTTGACAGCTATAAGCAAAGCAACTTGTTTTTATGTACATTGCTTTCCTAAAACTGTAGTTCTTGAGTAGCATGAAGATAGAATTGATTGTGTTAACAACATGAAGGTATTGAATAGGACCTGGATGAAAAGCCACCAACTGTGCCTTTTTTATGGAAAAAGATAAAACTAGATGAGAAGCTTTGGATCTGTTTTTGTTTTTGCAGTCAAACCTGTGTTCTTCTAGGTTTTTTTTCTTTTTTTCTTTGGTTGCTTTTTAACACTTACTAGTCATACAGGAGAAAGAAGAGCTAAGATTCAGAATGTTGTTTTTTCCGTAGAATTTTCGTAGCCCAACTTGTCAGGCAGAGTCATTATGGCACACAAAAAATTTGTCCCAATGTCTGTCTGTTTATAAAACAATTTGTTGCTTACTGTAGCAAGGCAAAAAGGAAGAAAAGAAAAGAAAAGAAAAGAAAAGAAAAGAAAAGAAAAGAAAAGAAAAGAAAAGAAAAGAAAAGAAAAGAAAAGAAAAGAAAAGAAAAGAAAAGAAAAGAAAAGAAAAGAAAAGAAAAGAAAAGAAAAGAAAAGAAAAGAAAAGAAAAAGAAAAGGAAAAGAAAAAAGAAAAAGAAAAGAAAAGAAAAAAGAAAAAGAAAAGAAAAAAGAAAAGAAAAGAAAAGAAAAGAAAAGAAAAGAAAAGAAAAGAAAAGAAAAGAAAAGAAAAGAAAAGAAAAGAAAAGAAAAGAAAAGAAAAAGAAAAAGAAAAGGAAAAGAAAAAAGAAAAAGAAAAGAAAAGAGAAAAGAAAAGAAAAGAAAAGAAAAGAAAAAGAAAAGAAAAGAAAAGAAAAAAGAAAAGAAAAGAAAAGAAAAGAAAAGAAAAGAAAAGAAAAGAAAAGAAAAGAAAAGAAAAGAAAAGAAAAGAAAAGAAAAGAAAAGAAAAGAAAAGAAAAGAAAAGAAAAAGAAAAAGAAAAAAAGGTGTGGTTTGGCTAGCTCCATCCTTCCTTGCAGTCCAGTGAGAAATTGGACTTTTCATGCAATGGAAAGACAGAACTCACTTGAGTATTTCAGCATTTATTTAAGTTGCTCAGGACTTACTTGAAACCAGATGCCAGTCTGATTTTAACTCCTTGCTCCAATCTAGACACCATGTCTTTCAGGCTAATGTTCTCATAGGAATAAAGGGTAGGAATATAAAGGACAGATAATGACAGCCCCCCCCCGGAGAACATACTCCTTCCAGTCCTTCAGTGCTTGTGTTCTGATGTCGCAGAAGTCCAACATGCACACAAGAAAGTGGCAATAAGGAAGTGTAGAGAGAGATTTTGGTAGAACGGAGCCCTAAAGAACCACTAGGTCATAGCAGTCAACACACCAGTCCCGTAAGTCCTATTGTTTCTGATCTATGAATATTTACAAAAAATAAAACCCTATAAAATTATCAATACTAAAATAACTAAAATTAATCTTAAAAAATCTATTAGAATTTCCTAAATGCTGTATAGTAACAATAGTGTACAGATCTATAGCAGTTACCTAATTAATCTTGTTGGAAGATAAGAATCCTCGATCCAAAACTCTTTTATTTTAGATACTGCTTATTATCCTATTTAATTTTAAAATAAGAATCAGACTTAGTTATCTTTTCAGATATTGCACAACTAACAGAATCTGACAAAGGTTCACAGACAAACTATATAGGTAAATATAGTATACTTAGCTGCCTAGCACTTTGACAGTTCTGTTGTTTGTACAATAACATTTTTGCAAAACGTATTTTAAAAGTATCACTGTTCCAAAAAAATTAAAACATTTAAGGAATCAGTATTTATCCTGCATTAAAATCTTAAAAATCTTAAATCATTTCAGATTTTAAAAGCTAGTAAATAATTAGCTGTTATAAATTGCATACTATGCTTTTGGTAATGTTCTTAGGGTGATGAGCTACATTCATAAAGCAAGAGACTCCTCTAAAATCAAGAAACATTGCTTGTTTGAGTCCATGCCCATATTTTGTGTTTGGATGTGTTTTTCCCTGATCACATTCCAGTACCTCAGACCAACTCTGTATAAACAAGGAATACTGTCAAATCTGACTTGATATTCATTCTTTTAAAAATGTAGAATGACAACGTTGTAGTGAAAGAATTGTTTAATGAACATCCTAATAATAAAAAAAATGCTCCTACTTCTGTAACTCATTTAGAAACTAGTAGTAGAAAAGCAGCTTATATCATACTGTGATTATTAAAAATATTTTAAACTTAACTTTTTTATTTCTTACAAGTGAAACGTAGTGTTGTGGCTTAGCCCCAGTTGGCAATTAAGCACCACACAGCCGCTCGCTCACCCTCCCCCCCTGGTGGGATGGGAGGGAGAATCAGAAGAGCAAAAGTAAGAAAACTCGTGGGCTGAGATAAGAACAGTTTAATAATTGGAACAACAACAACAAAATAATAATAAATTTTAATGAGAAGGAAAACAACAAGAGAGTGAGAAAGGAACAAAACCGGGGGGGGGGGGAGTGATACAACCACTCACCACCCACCGACCAACGCCCAGCCAGTCCCCCAGCAGTGATCACTACCCCCCAGCCAACTCCCCCCAGTTTATATACTGAGCATGACGTCATATGGTATGGAATAGCCCTTTGGCCAGTTTGGATCAACTGTCCTGGCTGTGCCCCCTGCCAGTTTCTTGTGCATCTGGCAGAGCATGGGGAGCTGAAAAGTCCTTGACCAGTGTAAACATTACTTAGCAACAACTAAACCGTCAGTGTGTTACCAACATTATTCTCATACTAAAATCCAAAACACAGCACTGTATCAGCTACTAGAAAGAAAATTAACTCTGTCCCAGCTAAAACCAGAACACTTAGGCAGCTGGAAGTTAGGTACTAGGTTTTGAGACTAGTACCTAAAAAAGCTCAGACATAGGCACAGGCAATGCTCTTCTGAATCAAACTACTAATTTGTGCTGGCTGGTGCTTCATAGTAAAGCTCAAGAAACCCTGCAAGAGACAATGAAGACATAACATTTCCAGACAAAATTTCCTCCCAACTCTTGACAGTTAGAGGTCAGTCTGGCCTGAAATATGTGGATTTATATCTTTCCCCTGGGTCCATTACTTTGTACATGGTTAGAGAGCTGAAAATGAAAGTTAAAATTCATTGGAGCTGCTGTGTGGGATCAGTTAGAATTCTTAATTACGTTGGCCTGGATCCACAAAAAGATCCACAGAATGTAGGTGCTCAAGGCTAAGTCTCATCCTCTGTTCAACATTTAGGTGCCTTAAGGTCACAGTTGCTGCAATTCAAGCTAGTAAAGTTCCCTCAGGAATATTTCTTCTGCCCCGATCTTTGATCGTTTTCATTATTGGGTTGAGCATCTTGTCATCCTGTATCTCAGAGCTTACAGAGCTTGGTTCTAAAACTCTGGACAAAATGTATGTGGCTGAAACTACATAAAAGGACAGATTGTCATAAAATTTTTAGAAATAATAATCTCTTCTATACCTAGTCCTGCTATTGAAAGCAATGATATATCTGCAGGTATTGCAAGTTTATGATTAGTTCTGTGAGAGCTCTACTTGGAATCACCATAAAAGAAATAATGAAAAAATTACTGTTCATCTAATCGTTCCCTATAGAAAAGATACCTGTTGTGTTTGGATAAGAAAAAATTTGAAATCAGGTCCTCCACTGGCTTGAACAGGCAGTGTTGCATTTCACTTCAGGAGAGCATTGCGGTTTTGGCTTAGATTAGGCAACATCCAGGGTTTCACAAATGTTTAAAACTACATTTCTTACAGAAGTTATTTACCCTCTCATTATGACCTTCAGTAGCCTAGTTGATAAGAAATTGAACACATTTTAGAGAAAGGATTGTAACAGGTTGAAATGGTACTACCCTTCTAGATATTACAGTGATTGAACATTGCAAATTCTTACATTAATAAAATAATCGTAGAACAAGAAATTTTGTTCCATTTTTCTTTTTATTAAAAGAAAAGTTCCATAGAAGTCCACTAGGTCTTTGACCTGTGGCAGAATGGGGGAGAGGGGGCCCTGCTGGCAAGATTAATTGTAGTTTGTAGTACATCTTTATTCTGAGAGGTTCCTTTTCTTAGGTAATATATTGCTTCCAGATCTAGACATAAGCACAACATTTATCTCCTGCTCTGTGGGGGAGCAGGATGGATTGCTTCTGCATTACTTTTATCACGATCTCGTAGTAAGTGTACCTTTAATACGATTATTTGAGTTTCCTTGGGATGGTGGATTTGGGGCTGTGGGAAGTACTAAAGCATGTAAGAAAAGGCATGTGGGGTGCTAATGAACTAATGAAGGGGGAGGAGTGTTCAGAAAAACAGTTTCACAAGTAGGGGAGTTTTGGAAATCTCTGTGGATATGTATAGTCTGATGTCTAATAAGAAAATGAAGGTCATACTCTGCTCTTAACCCGAGTTTTCTCTCCTCTGTCCAGCTGGTTTTTTTACAAACCTCATAGGAAATATATATTTTTGAGATCATTTCTCCCTTGCAAAATTTCATTGAATTCAGCAAAGCGTCTGAAAGCTGGAGGGAAACATTCCTACAAGAGTTTTAGTGTTTGGGGTGGAAGTGTGTGAATAAAGCTAATAGGATAAAGTTTTGCTTCCTTTAAGTAGTCCTGTATTTCTTCTAACAGAAAAGACAAAGGACAGTAAAGACATCCTCATTGCAGTCATGAAGGAAAAGATTTGGGTTTAAAGAGTAGCAGTTATTGAGCTGTATGTAGTTTCGAAGCATATGATAGGTATGTATTTTAAAGTATTATAGTAAATCACACAGGATTTCCCATGGGTTTTTTTTTAATTCAAACACACTTTACGAAACCCAGATGGTTTTGCATAAAAGTCCAAGTATAATCCTGGTAATAATTATCCACAAGTATTTGCATCCTTTGTCAACCTGTTGCTTAGTCTTTCAACGGATGTTGTTTCTGTGTCTTTAAAATCTATTTCAGCTCTAGGATAGCATAGCAATAACAGGAAAGAAAGCAGGGAGCAGTCTGAGGGGACATACTAGAGCAGGTGCCTGTAGTGTTGTATGTGGCAGCGTAACCTTCCCCATCCCCGAGACTGCGCTCCCTGTGATCCCAGGCCAACGTCTCATGACGCAGCTGCATAACCTTGGCTCAGACCGAGGATAAACTGTAGAGACGAGCCACGCAAGAGAAGAACAGTAGAACTGCAGACTGAGGTTAGTTTGTTGAGATGGGCCTACATAGCAGGTCAAAGATTGAAGATGGGAAAAACCCGCTGACACAGAAACATATAAAATTAAAAGGAAAAACAGGGAGCTGGAACTTGGTGACTAAGCAATGCCAAGGAGCTGTTTCAGGGAGTGGGGGAAGTTGCCCCTTCCTCACCTCATTGAGGACTGCTTGCACGTCTTACAACGGTGGTGCTTACAAGGGCATACTCATGCTTAGTCTAGTACATTGGTATTCCTTGCTACCTTTTGTGTGTATGTTAGCCACTATTCAGTGACTTTATAACTGCTTTATACTCCTGTTCTATGTATACTTTGTGGTATACTTGTGCCCATCAAAAGGTACCCAGACAGAGTCAATGAGGCAGCATGTGAGTGGATTTCATGTCAAAATTTACAATTGCCTTGTCGATCACTAGAACTGGCAAGATTTTGCAATTAGAAATGCTCATTTCCTTCTCTGCTTTTTATTTAAATCATCCTCGCTAATGTCTGGTATGAACATTTTCCCAGACACATTTGCAGTTTATAATATGCAAAAACAAATAGCACTTTGGTTTTGTTCCTTCATTAAGGTAGTTAAAGACTTAACTACTCAAATTTTCACTTATAGTTTATTTTGTACCTGAAATCTTAACTGGCATTCAGTTGAGGAAGCAAAAATGTAAACATGCAAATTGTTCTTTGAAAAAGTCAGTTTCTTTATAGCTGTAACACCAAAATAAGCACCAATTTAGACCTCTGTTTTGCACAAAACTTTTAAATCTAAAAAATGTAAGAATTGGATGTATAGAATGAAGCTATGTGCAATAGACTACTTCATGAAAACTCCAGCTCAAGACTCGCATGCGTCAGTGTTTTGGGAATAAAGCCATCCTGGATACTGTAAACTTAAGAGGTTTGGAAGCTTGAGATATTGACCAGATAAAGCATTCCAATTTTTAGATACTTATCATGATGAAATTACTTTTGAGGTCTGTCCCCTTATCACTCATCTTATGTATTTGCTTTAAGGAGATGTGCTGCAAATCAGAATAATATATTTATTTAATATTTATTAACTTCTGTTCTTGCTGAATGTTATATTAAAGGCACTGGTATGAATCTGAATAGCAAATTAGTGCCCCTTCAAATCTGATATGAATAGGATGCTGACAATTTTCTTCAAATAAACTATGAATTTTAAAACAAAACTCAAGATGGTTTAATAGAAGAGGATTGCTAACTTAATATTTTGATCATCCAGATAGCATATATTTCAGATAGTTCACTTTCTTTACGTGTACAGCATTGACAATAAGAAAAAAAGAGGCTTTTTGCATCAAAGCATTTTGCAAAAACTAGGAAATATCATGTTTAAATAATATGGTAGTGTTACTGAATCCCAAAATAAATCTGCCACTAAACTGTTATTCATTGGGTTTATTATTGTTACATGTTTCAGATCTGCATTATCTAAAACTTCCTGTCGATTGCACAGAATACATGATTTCAAAGAATGCCTTGATCTTGATATGTAAGAAAATTATAGGTGACAATTCTCTTGAATTTTAAAAAGCACTCTTTCTCTGAAGTTTTCTCAAGAAATAAAGTATATGGAATGTTAATTCTTTAACAAAGAATACTGATAATAAAAAAATAAACATTTTTATGAAGAGAGATTCCAGAGGAATAAATTACTAAAGTGATTGAATAGAGGTTCAAGTTTGAAGGTTTCTTGAATTTTGTTTTAATGAGGATTTCAAAAAAGAAAAATAAAGCTCCATCTGAAGCACCATCTATATAATAGAGTAGAGAAGTATTACACATCATTTGTAAATAACTCAGCAGACACTTGCAGACAGCTTTTAGACACAGCATAGGACTGCGTGGGCTATTTTGTTTTCATGTAAAATGGAACATTTATGAAATTAATCTCTTTGTTAGGCTAAGCTCATATAGAATCCTAATATATTTGTTAATAAAAATTGTCTTAATGATAAATATTTATCAGTGGCCATCTTTATTTAAAAAAATAGTGACCTAGGAGGATTTAGAAGAGTTTTGGAATGCTCTCAAAATATATAGGCAATATATGTATTAGCCTATGTATTTTAGGCTCTTTAGAGTCAGGAGCAAAGTTTCACCAGAGCTTGGTAAACTAGCACAGTTTACTTTTGAAAAAGAAAAGTCTCAAAATCAGTAGATCAGACCAAATACTATGAAGTTTTTATACATGTCTCTCCAGGCTGTTTTCTAGCTGGAAGGGTTTTTCTAGCTGGAAGTGGAATGGAGGACTTGCAAAAGACAAATGCATTCATTTGAAAATAAAGCAATGTTATTTTACTGCTCTTGACATTTATTCATGGGTAGCTAACTACTCTGAGTACCTAGAAGCAAGCGAATGGTACGTAAAATGAGAATACTCAACCCTGTTCCATTTTAAATTCAATAACGATTTAATAGATAGTACACAATGAAATAAAGGAAAAACTCTTTCTTTTGGGCCACAATTCAATCTTTCACTGGCTGTTGGGTATGATTTAGAAATGGCCATTCTAAACAAGGTCACCAGGCAACTATCAGAAGGTTTCTTGTGTTGCCCCAAAACATCTAAGCCAGTTTTCTTTTTTAATATGCAGCGACATTTCCCTATTAAAAGTATCTTGATTATATACTCTTATATAGTTTTGAAATTAATTACTTCATACTGTCATTAAGGTAATGCAGTGACTCATTCAGTACTTACCAGATGTTTGGGGCTTACATTTTTCTGATTGTATTTTTTTACCAAGGTTATACAAGTTTATAAAGAAATATGCGTGCTATCAAACAGTCATGTCATAGTTAAACACAGTTCTGTTTCAAAAAAGAAGGTGGTGGAAAGAAGCAGAATGCTCTTTATAACTGAGGAGCTTTGATAAAACTGTACAAAAATATAACAGAAATGACAGCACGTAGACACAAATAGGAAATCCAGTGGGTGTTTCATCAGGTATCTTTTTTTTTTAATGCATGTTTGTAAATGGTAACTTACAAAATCAGACTCTAATGAAATAGAGGGTGTTTATTCTGTTACTTTATTCATTAGTGTTGTTATCTACCAGAATTTTCTGATTGGAAATTTATAAATTCAGAGGTCAATTTTTTAAGCATAGGAAATTTTAAACGTGTTAAATAAATGTTAGTAATCTCCCTGTCTGTGTGTTTGTGGAGTTTGTTTTTAGCCCTGAGAATTTGACATTTGCATGGTTTAAAACATATGGAAAGTTCCTGAATACTAGAAAGTCTACTGATATTTCTGAGCCTGCCCAGTTTCCTCTAAGTAAGTGTCCACTGTGCACTTAGGTTGACATATAGTTCATTATTTCAGAGTCAGAACTGGGGTCCATTGGTCATAGTAATAACCTTGATTTATCAGTGTGGTGCTGGAACCTGAATTTTTCTTTTTACTTGTTTTTCAGAAGGGAAGTAGTGGGAACACAAACTATTTTCTTACTTGTCTACTGTTGGACAGTAAATTTTATTATTTGGATAGTAGTACTGTATATTACCCCTATTAAATAATTAGTTTTCTTCCTCTGAAATAGACTGTTGGCCTATCTCAGTCATTTCTGCATTGCAGCAAAAGGCTTACCACATGCTTCAGAAGTGGCACAGTGATATTTTGCACTTCCTAATACTACACAGTCACCGTAAACTTGTTTCAAGATAAGAAATCATTCTGAAGAGCAGCTTCCTTCAAGTTCTCCTGTATATTTTGAGTACTTTCTACTTTTATACTTTTCAGTTGTAAAGCATGTGTCATACAAAACCAGAAATAATTAGATTTTTTTGTCTTCTGCTTTTGAACAATAAAAGTGGAGGGACAGTGAAATTTACTTATAAATTATCAAGCTTTGAGGTTGAAAGTCTATATAAATGTGGAATTATACACCAGTATCCATTCCTGAGTGTGGTGAGCTACTCAAAGCTCACCTTGCTAAGCAAGGAGACACTTTGATCACAGAAACACCAACATATGAAATTATTCACAAGTACCTATTATATCTTAAACTCACTCCAAATTCTAATTCAAAGTTAGTTCCAAATTTAGAAACTCTGTAAAGAGCACAGTAGTAGCAAAAGGTACTTTTCCAGCTTTACAATCTCCTTTAATTCCATATGTATCTATGAAGATCTGACAACTGTTTCCTGGAAGCTTATGTATTTGTGTGTAATTTTTACTAGTCACTTTGATAGGGTAGTTGTGTGGCTCTTAACAGGTGAAAATGTTATGTTATTTGGTTCCTTGCTTGTCTCTTCTTGAGGAATCCCTCTGGCAGAAATGCAAAAATACTAATCTACCTGGGTGAGATAGAAGAAGAAGATATTGGGGCAAGATAAGATGAAATAACAGATTACACGTCTGATTAAGTGTGTATTTATGAATATCAGTTAAATTATTTAAAGCCTGTTTGGCAGGACTATGGGCACTATGGAAAGCCTGAAGGCAAGCTATGCATTGTGTATCTGTACATATTTAGGAAAAGCACAGACTGTAATTTTTGTATGGTTTCTTTCAGAATATGGAAAAAAAAAACCCCAAAACAACAGAAGAGTTTGTGTGTGAGATTTATGTTTTGCCTCGTCAGGACTTGGTGATTGTCATGTGAAAAAGGACGATAATAGCTGTGACTGTCAGGTTGTGTGAAGGAGGTGGCGCAACTGAGAGCAGGATGAGGAAAGGGCAGGGACGTAGCGGGAGTATCCGCAGGGTAACTGAGCCTCTACACCAGGAGGGATTAGGCAAATGCTATGGCAGCCCAGCCATGGCAGGAAGGAGGATAGCTGTAGAAGAGTGTCTGGGAGGAGGTACCGCTCCATCTAATAACTGTCTTGAACTGGAGGTTCGAGGGTCCCAAGGTGATGGATGGGTGGCTCACGCACACTTAACTGCTACACAGATGTCCCCAGGCACACACTGCTATTTCTTTGTGCTTTCAGAAATACTGTAGTCCTGCCATGCTTCTGCTCCTTGCTTTGTCACAGCTAGGTCACAGGGCCTTATCTTGTCTATGAAAAAAAATCACTGTTTTTTGGATCAGATCAAGTCTAGCTAAAATAAGACACGGTTAACTGAGCTAGAACTATTGCACACTCATTACGGTGGAAAGGGAAAAAAAAGGAGTATATAAACTCTGACCCTGACTACTTTATTTCTTCCTGTAGATTGTTCTGTAGAGCTCTTGCGTGTGAGTGGCTCATGCAGTACTTGAAAACGTCACCTTTTACACTTAGCTAGAGAGGAATTTCTTCAGGCTGTTGTGTATACAGGATTTACTGAGGAGTCTGTTTTCCACAAGTTACAGTAATGCACAGTGGGAAGTAGGAAAAAAGAAAAAGTTTACCTATTTGTGTTGTGAAATAACAGGGAGAAGCTGTCACTTTTGTACTGGCTGGTGGATAAAGCTATGGTTTCTATTTCATCCTGGAGTCTTTTTTTTTTTTTTTCTTTTTTCTCCTCTCCTTTTTTTTCATGAATGTAATTTCTAGGAATTGCCAGTCTAATTATTTCATTTTTACTCCCAGGAAGAACTATCATTTTTCTACTGTAAACCAGTTCCCCTGACGTGGGCTGGGGAGCACTTGAGATGAGAAAGGTTTTGGAGTCATAAACAATGCCTTTCTATCATGACTACAGAGTCAGGAAGAAAATATGGAAATGGTGTGTTAATCTGTGCTTTGATCTGCAAAATCAAAGAGATCGCAAGATACCACATTTGTTTTCATTGTAAAGGAAATTGGATTACAGTCTGGTGATTCAGTTCTGCTGAAGAAAGCTTCCTTTTCTTGGCAACTTTGTGGGTAGTAGAACCTAGGTTTTTGTGACAGTTTGTGTAGGGCATGTACTTCTGTTTTAAAGGCTGACAAACTATTTTTAATTTTGCCTTCTTAAAAGTCCTCGTTTCTGCTAACCAGAACAATTTACATTAAAGTGTCTCTCATAGATTTTCCAATTGCGTGTCTCCTTTGGAGATTCCCATGCAGCATTGGGTTTCTTTATAGAAATGGGAGCGGTAAATGCATCGCTCCCTGGTGATGCAAGTCCATGCACTGGTACGATTTCCACACCTAGGCTGAAAGTCACTATTATGCCTTGGAAGATAGTAAAATAGAAATATAAACAGAGAATAAAAGGGCCAGGGCCTCAGTTCCTCCCTGAAATCTGCATCTCTTTTTGTCTCTGTAGTAGAGATTATTCAAGACTCAGCACAGCAGTGCACAGCATCTGACTGGAAAGCTGTTAATTTCTGTATGACATGCAGTAAACTTAATCATCACTCTTGTTTGACTTGAGGTCAGGAGATTTTAAGGTGCAGCTTGAAATTCGCTCCTGCTCTGACCTCACTTGAGCTCATTTCATGTTACAGTTTCTAGGATTGCTATTGCCAATTGGATTGCATTGGTCATTCCATTTTGTGCGAATACAAATATGATCTATTTGCTGATAATGTGTGGGGAAGACAGGCTCATGCCCATGCACATGCATGAAAATCTCAGTTGTCAAAAGTGCCTGTGAAATATATCTTTTACTCAAATTGCGAGCCAGAAATCTCACGCAGAAGCTGGGTTAAAGCATTCAAAGGCATAGGAACAGAAAAATCTCTGTGTTTTTCTTGAGGTTCTGCCTCAGTACTTGCAGTTCAGTACTGCTCACTGCTTGGTCAGAAGACTAATAAAAGCCCTGTACAGAGGGAGCATTGTGTGTTCCTTAGTATGGCTCATAGGGGTTAAGCTTTATATTGCTGCAGTATTGGGTCTGCATGGCAAGGTTTTGGTAGTGGGGGAGGTACAGGGATGGCTTTTGTGAGAAGCTGCTAGAAGCTTCCCCTATGTCCGATAGAGCCAATGCCAGCTGGCTCCAAGATGGACCCAACGCTGGCCAAGGCTGAGCCCATCAGTGACAGTGGTAGCGCCTGTGATAACGCATTTAAAGGGGGGGGGGACGGGACACGACAACAGCAACTTCAGCCGGAGACAGGAGTGAGAATGTGAGAGAGAAACAACTCTGCAGACACCAAGGTCAGTGAAGAAGAAGAGGGAGGAGGTGCTCCAGGCTCCGGAGCAGAGATTCCCCTGCAGCCCCTGGTGAAAACCATGGTGAGGCAGATATCCACCCTGCAGCCCATGGAGGTCCATGGTGGGGCAAATATCCACCTGCAGCCTGTGCAGGACCACGTGTCGGATAAGGTGGATGCGCCTGAAGGAGGCTGTGACCCCATGGAGAGCCCACACTGGAGAAGGCTCCTGGCAGGACCTGTGGACCCAGGGAGAGAGGAGCCCATGCTGGATCAGGTCTTCTGGCAGGACTTGTGACCCCGTGGGGGACCCACGCTGGAGCAGTCTGTTCCTGAAGGACTGCACCCCGTGGAAAGGACCCAGGCTGGAGCAGTTCATGAAGAACTGCAGCCCGTGGGAAGGACTCATGTTGGAGAAGTTCATAGAGAACTGTCTCCCGTGGGAGACACCCCACACTGGATCAGGGGAAGAGTGTGGGGAGTTCTCCCCCTGAGGAGGAAGGAGTGGCAGAGACAACGTGTGATGAACTGACTGCAACCCCCGTTCCCCGTCCCCCTGCGCTGCTGGGGCGAGGAGGAGGTGAAAATCGGGAGCAAAGTTGAGCCCGGGCAGAAGGGAGGGGTGGGGGAAAGGTGTTTTAAGATTTAGTTTTTATTTTCTCATTATCCTACTCTGATTTGATTGGTAATAAATTAAATTAGTTTTCCCCAAGTCAAGTCTGTTTTGCCCATGATGGTAACTGGTGAGTGATCTCTCCCTGTCCCTATCTCGACCCACAAGCCTTTCGTTATATGTCCTCTCCCCTGTCCAGCTGAGGAGAGGAGTGATAGAGCGGCTTTGGTGGGCACCTGGCATCCAGCCAGGGTCAACCCACCACAGCTTCAAAGGCCAATCTTTTGAGAAACTTATATGCTCAGTGTCATACAAATTTTTTTACTGGGCTAAAAGGGAATTTTGTGTGTCAGTGGCCTAAATATATGTCATTGTATAAGACTTTGGCAAGCTAATTGCTTATTACAGAGGAATTTAAAATGAGTATTTAATGAAAGAACACTGCCTACTTAAATACCAGCTTATGGCATTGTAAATCAAGGTTACTGTGGTTAGGTCATGCAAGATTAGGAACTATAAAAGTGACCCTCTGTCTCAGTGAAATAATCATTTTAACTTTAAATGGTTTTAATTGAAATGTGGGTTATGGACTGAAAGAATTAAGGGCTTTTATTTCAAACCTGTATTTTTGACTGCTCGCCTTCAGACCTCATAGCCGTTGTGGAGGAAGGGGGAAGTTATGAATATATGAACACACGGATAAAGTCCTGAGCAGCCTGGTGACCCCACAGCTGACTTGGCTTTGAGCAGAAGGTTGGGCAAGAGACCTCGTGAGATCCCTTCCAGCCTGAATTATTCAGTCTTTCTGTAATTCTATAATATCGAATAAAGTCCAGAAACAATACTCAAATGAAAGCTGAAATCTTTCAGTGATATTCTTTCAACATATATTTTTAATTTACCTTAAAACATAATTTTTATCTGTAACAATTTTTTCTCAGTCCTGCTAGTAGGCTAATATATGTATTCATATAGGTAATATTTATGTCTTGTGACTTGATGACAAAGCATTTAGAGATAGGAAAACCTGCAATCATTCCAAAAAAAGATGCCTCCCAGGAACCCCTTACATCACTAAGCTCATGGCTAATCCCCCAAATCCATCTTTAAATGTTATATTTAAAATCTAAGCTGCACAGAAACTTGTATCTTCTGGGAAGTTGCTTTTCCAAATTAAGTTAATTTATTTTTTCCTGGTTTATATTACAGTAATGTTAAAAATAAATAAACAAACAAAAAAGAAGAAAAGCCATGTTTGAAGACTTGAAATGGCATTGTTATTTCTTGCCATGCTATAATTGTTCTGGTGATTACAAAGTAAAATAAGGAGATTCTATGCTGCTCACACCTAGGATTACTATGCACTTTACACAGGCCCAAAATTAGTCCTAGAACTGAATAAATATAGCAAGTAAAAGAAATAATAAGCAGGAAATCCTATGCTGCAGTATTTCTTCCAGTTCTTAATCTCCACAAATAAACACATTCAGCTTTTAATTTGTTTCGAGTGTTGCATCCATTTAGAAAAATAATGTAAGAAGCAGAAAAAGAAGGATGGTCGCGGGGGGGTGGAGGGGTGTCCAGGTCTTCCTGCAGATTTTGGAAAAAGCAAGCAGTTGCACTTATCCCTTTATAGATATATCTGTAGATAGAAAGTCCACAGTAGTATTCTGCGAGATGGACAAAGTACATCAATACTTTATTAGAAATTACAATCAAAATACAGGTAGACAAACCTGAGCTAATATTGATCTTGATAAAAATGAATTGTGTTGAATGTATTGTGTTGAATGAATGAACTGTGTTGGGGCCAGTTCTGTTTAATATCTTTATCAATGATCTGGACGAGTGGATCAAGTGCACCCTCAGTAAGTTTGCAGATGACACCAAGTTGGCTGAGAGTGTTGATCTGCTTGAGGGTAGGAAGGCTCTGCAGAGGGATCTGGACAGGCTGGATTGATGGGCTGGGGCCAATTGTATGAGCTTCAACAGGGCTAAGTGCTGGGTCCTGCACTTGGGCCACAGCAACCCCATGCAACGCTACAGGCTTGGGGAAGAGTGGCTGGAAAGCTGCCTGGTGGAAAAGGACCTGGGCGTGTTGGTTGACAGCTGGCTGAACATGAGCCAGCAGTGTGCCCAGGTGGCCAAGAAGGCCAACAGCATCCTGGCTGGTATCAGGAATAGTGTGGCCAGCAGGACTAGGCAAGTGATCGTGCCCCTGTACTCGGCACTGGTGAGGCCGCACCTCGAATACTGTGTTCAGTTTTGGGCCCCCCACTACAAGAGAGACATTGAGGTGCTGGAGCGTGTCCAGAGAAGGGCAACGAAGCTGGTGAAGGGTCTGGAGCAGAAGTCCTATGAGGAGCGGCTGAGGGAACTGGGACTGTTTAGCCTGGAGAAGTGGAGGCTGAGGGGAGACCTTATCGCTCTCTACAACTACCTGAAAGGAGGTTGTAGAGAGGTGGGGGTCGGTCTCTTCTCCCAGGTAACAAGTGATAGGACAAGAGGAAATGGCCTCAAGTTGCGCCAGGGGAGGTTTAGACTGGATATTAGGAAATATTTCTTCACCGAGAGGGTTATCAAGCATTGGAACAGGCTGCCCAGGGAAGTGGTTGAGTCGCCATCCCTGGAGGTATTTAAAAGATGTTTGGATGAAGTGCTTAGGGACATGGTGTAGTGGTGGTCTTGGTAGTGTTACGTTTATGGTTGGACTCGATGATCTTAAAGGTCTTTTCCAACCTATATGATTCTGTGATTCTGTGAATTACAATACCAGCAGAGTCACTAGTTGTAGGTAACCCCACACCTGGGTAAAGATACTATGGTTTGCGTATGAGAGCCCAGTCCTGCATCCCCAGTACTGAGTTACCACACAGAATTATAGCACCTCCTACCAGCAGTTAGCTTATTTCAGAGATTTCATTGTGGTGACAAGAGTAGGAAGAAAAGGGTAGTGTTTTAGAGGCAAAATGAGTATTTGCATCACTTTTTTCTTTGTATGATATAAATTTATGACAATAGCTAGCAAGTCAGTACCATCACACTAGTGATCTTAGTGTTTTATAAAACTTCAATTAAATCAAGAGGAGTTTCAAAGCTACCCCTTGCATCTTGTGACTATAAAAGTTTTCTGACATAATCAAATTCAATTTAAAGGACAAACATCTGTGTAAAAGGAAAAAAAATCTATGAACACTTTTTTTGTTTTTTTGACTTCTAATTTGATATTTCAAACATAGGAAGAACTCTGGAGAGTAATTTAATTTATATTATTTTAAAGATTTATCTGTTGATATTCTGTGACCATATTTTAACTATCATGCAGCTGTAGACACCTCTGCTAAATTTTCTTTTTCAAGGATGACTTATCAACAATAAAGGAAAGATACTTCCTTACTCTGCCTGAATATTTAAAAAAAAAAAACCCAACCCAACCCTAAAATATCCTTTCACTCCAAAGTCAAGTAAATCCAATAGATCTTGCAGAGCTGACTAAATTCCATCTATACCTGAATTTCAAAGCAGACCTCTTTTGCTATAATATACAAAACAGGTATCCCTAAGGGAAAGAGGAGTTTTGAAGTTAATCCAACAGTGGATCTCAATTTCCTTCACTAGTTCTTTCTAGGTTGTAAGTCTATGTGAAGATATAGGCATTAAAAATAATCTCCAGAATCTCAAACTAAAAGGAAAAGAGAGCAAGCACAAAACATAGACAGTATACTGATAAACAGCATACACGAGGGTTGTCTCTCCCACTTTCATCACTCCTTGCAGCCTACCTCCCTATCCCAATGAACCAAAAAAGCATGTATGAAGTATGTTTGAGACTGCAAGTTATTGCCAGTTACAGGGTAAAGAAGGAAAATAGCAGGCAACAAGAGAGAACAGGATGACATGATTCAAAAAACAATGAATCACAAGTAGAAGTGTTCAAAAAATTATGGAAATTAGCTGGAGCAAGTGACAGCAAGTGCCAAATGCTGCATTAAAAAAGCACACACACCAAAAAACCCCAGCCCACTGCATGTTCAGTGGTTATTAGCCAATGTGTTTTTTCCCACTTGTGATTCCAGACTAATTTTTGCCAGAACCAAAAAATGTAACAGATTAATGATTTTGGTATCATTACTCCAACCAGTTTTACTGGGCTACATTAACTGATAAATTAGATGCACTGTTTTTTAGACCATTTAACCTGACTTTAAATAGAAGAAAGTTAGAACTAGATAATTTTGTGAGCTGAGTGGAAAGCCTATCACAGAGTTAAAAAGTAGCATAGAAGAATGGGCTTCTGGAAAAAATCCGTAAGTAAGGTAAATCTGAGAGAAAACACAACCAAGACAAAATTAGACTTTACAGTGAAAAGAAGTAACTGTCGGTTAAAAGCATCAACCATATAGCACCATAGCTAAAGAACCATTATGTCCTCTGTAGGTGAAGGAAGACCCTGGAAAAATAAGGGAACTTACTTTTTTCTGCTTTTCAAGCAACGACTATTCAGTGTTCCTGACAACATCTTACTTTCTAGCTGCTTTTACTAGACTTTACAGCAAAGGGCTAATTTCAGACAGTGGCTTGTTACATGTCTTCCAAGTAATAGAGTTCCTGAGCAGTGTATCTGGACATTCAAAATCTGAAAATTTAGTCTTTTCCTTTATTAAAAGAGAGAGAGATAATCTTTTAATGGTAGGGGAGAATAGAAACTTCTACAGAACTTAACAGAATTCTGTGATAACTGTATAGCGTGACAGTATAAAGGATAATGAAAATTTGGTATATTGACATAAGATGTAGGTTAAATACACCATCTTCTAGTGATTGATTTAAAAACATATGGAACCTTACTAAGGTTTACATTATGGCAACATTAACAGCAATGAAAGTCCTTTCTTAAACATAATTTAATTGCTTTTAGCTACATTTTTTTTTTGTAATCCTGTCCATTCCATTATTATTAAATTGTGTACTTTACAGAGGGTGAAAAATTATTGTTAGTTTTTGCAAGCAATTTTTCATAAAGCTTTCACCTTCACGTCAGCTGCACAGCAGTCATTTGCCATTCATTAGTGCAGGTTTCTATAAGCTGTAAAGTCTGTGGCATATTTTTCCAACCATCTTTCAAGAGCTTCCTTGAGATGGAAGGAATTGAACGTGGAAAAAAATGTCAGTCCAGCATAGTAAATGAGATTGACACAAAAATGTTATAGAAAAAACAATCTATCAGAATCTATCAGTGATCTAGAGAATGGCAATAAAATATTTTAAAATGACAGGACAGTGACCTGCTCCTATCTGAAGATAAGGAGATGTGCTGGTTTTGGCTGGGATAGAGTTAATTTTCTTTACAGTAGCTAGTATGGGGCTATGTTTTGGATTTGTGCTGAAAACAGTGTTGATAATACAGAGATGTTTTAGTTGTTGCTAAGTAGTGCTTATACTAAATCAAGGACTTTTCAGCTTCCTGTGCTCTGCCAGGTGCACAAGAAGTGGGGAGGGGGCACAGCTGGGACAGCTGAACCAAACTGGACAAACTGGATATTCTTACCATATGACGTCATGCTCGGTATATAAAGCTGGGGAAGAAGAAGGAAGGGGGGACGTTTGGGGTGATGGCGTTTGTCTTCCCAAGTAACCATTACGCGTGATGGAGCCCTGCTTTCCTGGAGATGGCTGAACACCTGCCTGCCCATGGGAAGCAGTGAATTAATTCCTTGTTTTGCTTTGCTTGCCTGCGCGGCTTTTGCTTTACCTATTGAACTGTCTTTATCTCAACCCATGAGTTTTCTCACTTTTCCAATTCTCTCCCCCATCCCACCAGGGGGGAGTGAGCATTTGGCTGTGTGGTGCTTAGTTGCCAGCTGGAGTTAAACCGCAACAGCAGAATATGGGAAACTGAGTCAGCAGTCTTTTGTTGTGTTTATAACTGTGCTGCCAACTTGACAAGCTGATTTGAGAAAGTCATTCTGTCTCTGAGCTTTCTTCAAATGCAAGGAGCGAGTCACTCAGATGCCTTAGTTGTAGCACAAGCACAAAATTGTTATGCACTGCAGGCCAAACCTGATTTTTTTTCATGTAGTCTGGCAATGTTAGACCTCATAAGCTATTTCAAACAAAATATTCTGTGTCCGTGTCTTTAAGATTTTTCATTAGTTGTATACTGAGCTAGAAAATAAGTTCTTATTTCTCCCAGGGAGGACAAATGGCTATTCTTATTAAGAAACTGGTCTTGATCTTGAGATCTGGATCCTGTTCCCAGCTTTGGTGTGTTGCAAAGTTTATTTTTATCTCTAAAATTTTCTGATGAGGTGCTGTGAAATGTTTATTACTGTTGAGAAAAGAGAGTGTGAAAAGCAGGTGTTCATAGATCAGTCTTCCCGAAATATCTGTAGGGGATTTGATGGCCCAATGCTCAATTCTAATCCCATTTTCTTTGTTTTCCTGTATTCAGTTAAGCAAGTTACTTTGACCGAAGTCTTCAGAAATACTCAGCTGTTAAGGATAGGATTCAGCTCCAGATTAACTCTTAAATTTAACTGCCTTATATGTAGGTGTCAGCTTCTTAACTTAGTATGTAAGACCGTAGTATAGTCAATGGAGAGCTAGTCAATACAGTCGGTAGACTATAGAAAGCTATTCAGGTGAACCAAGGTGACTAAACTGAATACAGACAATGGTGTTCATCTGTCTGAATGTGGAGTTAATCCCACCCTAAATGCAGCAATAAGGAATGAGGCGGGTTCTCTGGGTTAGTTAACAGAAATAAACTAGTATTCTCAGACACAGTGTCCTGTCCCTGCCCCCAAATGCCATTTAGCCACTTAAAAGGGCGATTAACACTTTACTGCCTCTTTCTTTTTACTATATACTGACCATTAAAGAATGATGTACTTGGATAGGGTGTCTAGCTTGAGTTGAGTATTTTACATCTGGGTACCAGTGGATAATTTTGCTTCTGTATCTAGAGGTTTCTTCTAAACTAAATCACTCCCAGAGAACACTGCCCCAAGCTGGACAACCAGGTTCCTTTATGAATGAGTTTCCTAAACTATTTTTGCTCCACATTTGCATATGTGAAATGGAAATAATAGCACAGTCTTTTTTCAACAGTTTGAATTGTCAGTTTATATAATACGACATTTGTCCTAGTCTTTTAGAGTATGCAAGTAAAGTATCCATCACCTGAGGTCTCTAATTCCTGATAGGGCTTTGCAAATTTTATAAAGTACAAAGAATAACTAGCTGCAGTTTACGTATTATATATAAGGAAATTGTTCTGGCAAGAAAAATTGACTATAGTCTGCAGTAGCTCCCAAGTGTCAATTGAATGCAGTCATGCATAGGAAGTCCCAGATAGATCTGGGTATTCAGAATATAGCAAGGTCTAGAATCTTGGCTGCTTAGAGATTATGAGGAGTGATCATACAGCTAAGAGATATTTTTGAGGGATTAATTTAAGTTTTTGCTTTGCCACAGGGATTCCTATGTGAACTAGGGGATGTCTGCTAACGTGAGGTCTATACAAAGGATTCTGGCAGCAGTTGGATACCAAAATGACCCTTTTTGTACTTACGTTCTTCAGACTCAGGCTCAGCTGCCGCTTAGCCTTGGAGGAACTGAGCCACCCAACATGCAGAGCTTTTCTCAGTCACTTCTGTAGACAGCGGTCAGTTTCTAGGATTTGAAGACTTCTAGGTGATCACACTAAGCAGTAATAAGCATAATGATTTAAATTAGAGAACAACAATTATCTGTTAATTGCAGTGAACTCATTTAAAGAAAGAAAATGTCAATAGAAGCCCAGGAAAAAAAAGATCTCTTAGAAATTATACAGAGGTAGTATAAATATGCAAGGAAGGGGCAAACCTGATGATACACAACATAAAAGATGAGAGAAAATTACTAGAAAGGGCAGGAAATATCATAGGAAAGAATTTCCTATCACAACATGCAAATCTTCTCTGGCAAAATGCAAAGAGGAAGAGACATGTCAATAAAATCACCTTGAAGATATATAAAAAGCAAATCAGATACAGGAACAATAAATATGCAATATAGCTTATTTAAATGTGCTGCCAACAAACAACCCTTCCGTTGTCCACCTTGGCTTATCATATATTTTATGCTTAGTGCTTTTTATTATTTTGTCTTCCTCAAAGAGTTCTAATATGCATTACTGAAAATGCATAGAAAAACTAAATAATAAAGGTAAATTTTGTAGTACCAAAATATCTGACTTGAAGTCTAAAAAGGTTTAATTGGAGAAAGCACAATCAAAGTGTTACTTTAGCAGAGTCCAGAGTATGATGCTTATCTGACTATTCATTGCCATTGTGAAACTTCTGCTCATAAAGGAAATGATCCTGTCCCTATGAGCTAGATCAGGAGGCAATAATTTCTTTTATCTGTCCAGATGGAGAATCTCAGATAAGAAGATGGGATGTTGGTTCTGATTTTCTTTGTAGCTTGGAAAGGAAACGATAACATTAAATGCTTATAAACATTTTCGTCAAAGCTTTTTACAATTAAGACCCAAGTTGTTTGTTTCATTCCCTTTCTGTAAAAGTGAAAGGTGGAAAGCCTAAGAGACTTACTTTTCACAAACACTTTGAAGCCTGGGGTTAGAGTTGGGAGCCAAGCCAGCTGTATATTCTTGTCATCTGTCCAACATTGCCTCCCTGACATGTTGAGTACCAAAGATGTACTAATGGTCTTCAACTTAATGACATGAGATGCACTGAATTGAAGGCAGTGTATGTGAAAGGTTAAATATGCTTATAGTGAATTTCTGCTAATTGAAGTGTCACTGCAAAATCCTCCTTTTCCACTTTTTACTGAACTGTGGTTTTGCTGCAAATACTCTATATAAATGTCTTCTCTTATTTTTCTTTGTATAAGGACTATTATAAATTGTTTTTTTCTCTAATGGGGGATTGAAACAGGTGGAGACAGATCACAACCTCTGAAGCCTTTCTATGAAGCATTTTATTCATTAAATTGTTATTATTAATGCAATCAAGCTGTTATTATTAATAAAAGTTAAGTATGCACACAGTACACTCACTTATTCACTGTCACCTCCCCTTGTAGTTACCCAGTTGGAGCCACAGTTGGGGACCAAGCCCAGCTGTTTCCTCTGGAGCAGGGGGACATACTGATGTCACTTGGCTTTTAGGGAGGAGTTTGGGCAGTCCATCAGAGGGATGTTCGTTTCATCAGGTGTTTATGTAGTGCTGTAGTCTTCCTCTGCACAAAGCAGCCATTGCACTCTTGGATGTGGCCCATGTTACACAACCTCTTGTTGATGCTGTGTAGTGGCCTTGTACAGATTCAGCAAACTCGTGGTGTCCTGACTTTATCAATTCTTGCAGATCCAGCAGGACTCCTGGTTTCCAGATCTTGTCCGTGAGCTTGTACACACTCCCTGCTCAGCATGTACTTTTCCTCTTTTCAGCCTGTTGTTTTCTGGTAACTATTTCTCCATCCAAACCTATTGAAACTTACAAAAGTTATTAATACAAACTGACATAAAGGTGGCCTTTCTGACAGGATCCATCCTACATGTTTCTAGTGGTTTTGCCTGGTTTTTGTCTAAAATTCAAAAATAATTGACTTTTATCAAATTTCATAAGAGTGTTCTTCAGTTCAGAGTAGTTCTGTCAGAGTACTTACTGGTAGATTCTCTAAGTTCTCTTCTAATTCAGTTGCCCAGATTTCTTTCTTGTTTCTGACTCCTGCATATGACTCTAAATAATTCCTCCAAGATTTAGATGTAAATATCCTTCAGATATCATTCACATTCTTCCTAGATGTCTCTTACCCTTAACAGAGCCAATGAATACACACTCCATTCTTTCAAATTTCATAATATTCCCTGCAATCTCACTTTTTTAGTATATCTCTTCACATTGCAAGTAAATGCAAAATCATGAAGTATCAGCAGTGAACGGAAAGTGGTAGGTAGCACCCAAAAATCATTTAGTCACTATCTGATACCTTTCTATCTCTTGACATAATTTATCTGCCTCTCTCTGCTTCCCTTTAACACTCAAACTTGTAACTTCCTCTCCTGTTTTGATACTGTGCATTTTTTTTTCCCGGTTTCCATCATCTCTCTCAACACATATTGTTTCTGTACTTCGTATATAAGTGTTAAGTACTGTGGGATGTAAACAGAAGCAGGTTGGCCACTGCATGGGGAGATCCTGCATAATAAGACTGCAACCAACAGTCACAACATGGAGGTCTAGTGTGTTACTAAACCCACCAGGGAATAATTAAAAGATCAAGATTCCCTATATCCTACAAACGCATCAAATAAAAATTTGTATCTCTGGAATACCCAATAAGAAATTAGGTTGATTTATGTGAATGGATTGCAGTTTATATTTATTCTGTAATGCACAAAGTGTCATTAGTATTAGCATTTGTTAGAATTCAGAAGATTTGAACAGCTTTATGATGGTTAAAACAGAATCATTGTTGCTAAAAAGAAGTAAGGCATTTTTTAAGAAATGCAGTATAGTGTATTCACTGCTCAAACAATTAATATCTGTTCAAGCAAACTTGGAATAATAGTTTAGTTTAATGTGTTTGGAATATGTCTATCATCAAGGCTTTAGCAGCCATACATTGCAAAAATATGGCAGATATAAAATATATTTATTGTTCTTACCCCTCAGATAATTAGAAAATATGATTCTCAGAAAAGAGCTCACTGTGAGGATAGTCATTGCAAGCTCTCAGAATATTTATCAAACAGTAACATCTCATATTCAAGCACCTCAATAGCTCTTGCTATTAGGAAACTTTTAAAAATAACGACATATTGCAGTTGTTTCAGGCACTACAACTTGGAAATCTATTACGTGGGGAAGCTGCAGGGTGGGAAAAGAGGAGGCATGATAAATGCAATGGCTTTGAAGCAGTAATAGATTTTTATTTGCTCAGTTATATTGACAGACAGAAAGAAACCAGTGTAAAACTGTCACATTTGACATCCATATTGTTAGGAAACTTTTAATTTACATTTTCTTTTTTTGCTTTAAAAATTGCTTCGTGAAAACTGAGTACTCTTGTAAGTAGCAAAACTGTTAACCTTGGAAAGCTGAAGTCTGTTCACATAGAGGAATATTTCAGACACTAGCATTTGACATGTTAATTGACAAATAGTAGTGACATTACAGATTCATCTTTAATGTCATTCTCTGCTCTTGTAAATTGTCATTGTTCCCTTGAAATCAGTGTCAGCTGAGTTTTCATATTCCTTCAGTCCTTGACAACTTTGTGAAAAGTACAGATTTGGTATTTTAACTTGAAAAAAGACTGTACACATACATGATGCCTCAGTCAGAAACCCTCTAAAAAGCATGGTAACTTGGGGGATCTAGCATTTATTATGAAAGTGAACCATGGTAATGACTGTGAGGGTGTTTCTCCTGTTTTAAAAGTTGAACCAGAATCATTAAATATTTCTCTGTGGCAATTAAAAATTCAAATAAGCAAAATTTCCCACAGAGTTTCTGTAATAGGCAACATCTGAAAATATCTACCCATGTTCTGGTGGAAAAATAAATGATTAGCAACTTTTTTTTATTTAAGATTTGCTCTGATTTTATAGTAACAAACATTGGGCTTTTAAGGTAAAGTTTAATTGCTAACTCAGAATTCGTAATATGTACATATCGTGTGGACTTGATTTTACAATGTCATCAGAAAAAATAACTTTTAGGCTGTTTGATACTGTCATCTTCTGTTTGTTTCTTTTTTCTCCATACATAATAGCTATGAATTTTTCAGTATGAGGGATGATATAAAATCCTGTCCATGGTGAAGTCAATAGTAGTCATTAACAGCCAACTTTTTACCTCCTTTATTCATCTGTTCCTAAAAAGAATTTTATGCTGAAATTAAATTAGCTTCCTGCAGTTTGAGCAAATGTCTCTGATTGCATCTACACATTCCTCCATGTTCCACCTTGTGCCAGATAGGATCTCATTGTGTGTAATTTGATTTTAACAGGTCCAGATTAGCTCTGACAGTTGGAATTCCACATTCAGGCATCGTGTAGACAGAATACAGGTTTGTACTCAAGTTATAGACCGTTAGCAAAGCAATTTTGCCTAAAAGTTTCCTGTGCTGTAGGTGGCCCAGTCTTGGATTCCTTCACTACTGATTTAAGGAGACAAAATCAGTTGCAAACAATTAATTTATGGTTTGGCAAAAAAATCCATCTAATCAGTTACTATATTGCCCTATTCCATCCTTGCACAAAATATAGCTATTTTACATGATCCTTGATTTTACTAGAGATTTCCATTTTACTTAAAGCATTGAATACTTAATTGTGTACCTTAGAAGAACATAGAAAAAAGGAAGTAGTTTTTAAGCTTTAAAAAAATCTGTTACAAAACTATTTAACTGTCTGACAGCTCTGAACATTAACTTTGTAAAGTTAAAGTTAACATTTTGTTCAATACCGTGAATATGTATGGTTTTTACTTGTCACCTAAAATCTGTAGATACCTAAACCATATACATAACTAAACTCTACACAGAGGCTGCACATACAGCCAGCTCTAGAAAACTTCATTGTACTATATGCTCAAAAATAGCCTGATCAAAATAATAAGTTTACTAAAATAGTGCTAGGATCATGGCTCTCTATTGGGGGATCGGCCCTATTATCTTTATCTGGTGTGAAAATCATGACTATAAAATTTCTCTCTGGATGGGTGGCAGGTTTTGAAAAATCTCTATTTAGAAATTTAAAGTAGTACTTTAAGTGAATTAGATTACTTAGAAACTTTATGTGAAATCACACCAAGCCAGCTCATGAAAATCACTTCACTTTTATCACAAAATAGCTTGATAATTAATATTTTATTTATAGTGTATGTACTGGACCTGGCTAGGACAGAATTAATTTTCTTCATAGCAGCTCATATGGTGCTGTGTTTTAGGTTTTTGACCAAACCAGTACTGATAGCACACTAATGTTCTAGCTTTTGCTAAACAGTACTTGCACAGCATCAAGGCCTTCTCTGTTTCTCTCTCTGCCACGCCAGTGATTGGATTGAGGGGTGCACAATAGGTTAGGAGGGGATACAACCAGGAAGATGACCTGAACTAACCAAAGCGTTATTCCATACCATTATAATGCCATGCTCAGCAATAAAAGGAAAAAGAGAGGGGTTTAGGAGGGAGACCAATGCCCAACCTGTTGAGATATAAAGTCAACTGTGTATCTCACAGTAGATGTAAGTTAGCATGTTCTTCTTCCCTTCACTCTTGAATTACACTGATTTATCTCATCCTTAAAGTTGGGTAAAAATGAACAGACCTGATAAGTGCTGCACTGTAAATTCAGTAAGTTTTTGCAGCCTATCATCATACCTTAATGGTATGACAATTTGGCTGTTCAGTAGCACATTTGGGTTTTTAAAAACTTAGACTAAATAGCATATACTCTTTATGCGCAAGATGTTCAACACTGTCTTTGACATATATATATATAAAGAAGAAAAAGTGCACTCAAAATATCTTATTTTGCTTCCTGTAAGCTTCATGTGTGTTTTCAAAGCTATTTTTGGCTAATAAAACTCATTAATTTACAATCTTCAATCTGTCCTCTTGTTTACCATAAAAAGCAACTGATCTAAGGAACAGAGAAATTTCATAATCAAATAGTTGTATATTGTGTAATTTTTCTCATAGACCCCCCTCTTCCCAGCACAAATAGTGAACATTTCCAAATCTAATGCAAGGAAGCAGGGGTTAAAAAATACCTCTCTCTCCCTCTCCCTCTCCCTCCCTCCTTCCCCCCCTCCCCCTTAACTGAGATGTCAGTTTCTACTTACAGCCATATGCAGTGTGCCTTCCACGAGTTCATCAAATTACAAATAAGAATCTTCCCATCACTTTCCTGTCATTTCTACCTGGTTTGGTATACTTTTGTTCCTTCATTGAAAATGATTTCTCCTGTCTCTCTCATCCCTAAGCAACAGAATGCTCGTAATACTTTTGTTCTTTTTTAATAGAAAATTCAATTACAAAACCCTGTTCTGTTGTATTATGGGACAGCACAAGTATCAGAAGACATGCTTGAAATGTTAAAGTCAAGAATATTGCCAAAACTTTCAGACAAGCATATATATACATGAAGAATTATCCTTCTACATTAAAAAAAAAAAAAAACAACTGAATTTTAAGATAAAAAGACATCTAAGTTCTTAAAGCCTACTTTGATCTTAGGACTTTTTTTTTGTCCCAGTTAAGATCATATAATACAGAAATGTATATAAATAGATAAATATAGGTTTATATGTTAAAAATTATCAGGTATATGTAGCAGCTGGAGCCAGGGTCAAAAGTGTACTGATTTCATACAGATAATTGCATCAAAACTGGGAGAACATTCTAAATGTTGGAGAAGAACAGTAACCAGGAACTTTAACAATATCCGTAAGACATGAAGGATAGCATAAAAGTATAAAATTGAAACAGAATTAATGACTTCTAATTCCAAAAGCAGATATAGGAAGTAAGTCAACTGAAATTCACATACTGATTGTTCATATCCACAATGAATTACTCCTCTAGCAATTTCTGTGGTTTAACTGCAAATCTAAATAGAGTCCCATAAATAATTAATTTGCCTTTATTTGCTTTACATTAAACAGAAGATCTGAGATTTGGGAGTAGGCAAAAACTACTGAGAGGACAAGAATTGTGGGAAAAGTTAATGACAAGATTAGTGATATTGTCAGAAGGAGAGATATAGACAACACATAGGAATAATTATATAGTAAATGTATATAATAGAAAATAATGTGGTGGCACTGGGAATGAGGAACCAGTAAGTCAGATAAACAGCAGAGACTAGAAGATTTAAAATACAAAAATGTAGGAGAAATGAATACAGGAACTCTACAATTGGAAGGATGGTAGGTAACTCAGCTTTGCCTTTAGGTTGGTGATAACAATAACTCTGTCACTGATGATATAAATTCATTGATGTTTCATAAAAGCAGTAAGATAGAGACTAACCAAAAATAACTGCTGTAAGTTTAGCTGGAAGTAATAAATCTATATGGTCAGAGGGAAGAAGATAAAAGATAAATAAATACACAGTATTCTGTATTCCACATGTAAACAGAGATTGTGTTACTATAAGTATGGTTCATTCATGTCAACTAGGTGTAGAAAATAATGCTCACATTTATTTGTATGGACAAATAAAGATGATTGCAATGCACTGAAATCTCATGTAAAGATATACTGCAGCACAGTAAGGTTAATGGCTTAGAGCCAAGGTGTAATAAATGGGCTCTTCCCATATGAGCTGCAACCAATTTTTCTTCATTCAATGAATAATGGAGAAACAAACGGCAATAGAGGCAAAATCCACTCTGCATCATATGAATAAGGTTGAAAAATACAACTTTTACTTTGATTCTGCATAAGCTGCACTGACATCAGATAAATATTTCATAACAAGGTAAGATTTAGTCCATGAAATACATATTAGTGTAACCAAATGGGACACAGCTTGTCCAAATTAAATTCTCATTGTGCTGTAGACTTTAAAAAGATAATAAAAATATAATAAAAATCAAGAAAGTCTCATGCATCTTGCATGTTCTTGTCTGTGTTTAAGATTGTTAGCCCTCTGGAGTATAAGTGGCCTTTATATTGTAATATTTAAATATAGAGGATTAGAATAAACTCATTATTTATAATCCATTCTTCCGCAGGATACACCGGAGACACTTCGCACTAGGTTCTACAATCTACAGATCTATCTGTATCTCTGGAAAAGCTAATCAAGACCTTATATTTCATATCAATTATGGGAAGAGATGGATCTCAGTTTGTAATTAAAAACAAGAAAGAAAACCACAAAAAACCTCCTACCCAAACCCAAACAATATTACTGTTTCCATTCCACTCTGTTCAGGAATTTAGCTAGAAAGAGGATACCATCCATAGTAATGGGTTCAGTCATCTGAACTGCCATAACCGCTAATTGTCCAAACACTAAGTGAGATTAATAGAAGCACACATAGCTATGCCTATCCTGTTTGTTTGAAGCTATGTTATGTTATGAGAAGAAATGTTATGGTAAGAACAGTTTCTTGCCTTCTGAGAGGCTAATAACATAGATTCATGCCAGAATTCTAGGGCAACTTAAATATGACATCGCAGAGCTATTAACTAGCATGTTTAACCCATTACCTATTTTGCCTTTGGTACTAAAAGAACAAAAGGGATCAACTAAGGCAGCAGCTTCCATTTGAATGGCTCAAGATGAATATCAGATCTTAAGAAGCAAGGGTAAAGTGCAAGAATGTACCAATTTATGGATAAATATCATAAAACAAGGAAGAATATGAAGATGGAAATCATACCTCACAAATCCGTGAGAGCTGTTTGAAGGGTTCAGTGTGCCCTAGGGCAAGAGGATCTCACTGATGTAATGCATCTGAATTTCAAAGAAGATTTTGATAGTGTCCTTCACCAAAGGATCATGAAGAAGCTAACTTGTTCATGGGATAAAAAAGGAAGTTGCTTCATATACTGTAAACTGGTTAAAAAAGTAGGAAATTGTTAGCATTAAACTACCACTCCTCATGGGGAGAATCCCAGAGTGCATTTTTTGTGCAGAGGAAGATTGCACTTTTTAAACAAATCTCAGGATTATCTGCACTTAAAGTGCTTTGGTTTGTGTCATGGAGTGTTCTTGGAGCACATGCAACTATTTATTTTGGACGAAACTAGACTGGAGAATGTATTTCAGGAGCACATCTAACATAGTCCAGCCACAGGGGCATTCAGACTAGACTAGAGCTAGTCCCGAATACAAAACCACCTGAAACGTATAGCATTAGTTTCACATCTTCAGTATGAACCGTTTTGCTCTGCAGATCCACTTTCACTGGTCTGTGTTACCTGATAGTGTAGACATAACAAGGAGGTCTGTGCTGGGACCAGTATTATGCAATATATTCATAAATGATCAGGGAAAAGGAGTGAATATTAAGAAGACAAGTTTGTTGATGCTCCCAGTATCAACAAATACTCCCAATAATCAAAACATAATGATTTTGAAGAGCTGCAGAAAGATCTTCTGTTACTGTGTGCCTGAATAATAAAATGGCAAATGAAATTCAGTGTTATTGCATGTAAACTAATGCACATGGGGAAAAACAACAGGTTTAAAACATTGCCAATATTGAATGACAACCAAGCAACAAACATTTTTGAGGTTACTAAGGCAACCTTATGGAGGTGGCTGTGAACGTTACAGAAAAAGAGTCAAGGAAGAAAACTGAATCAACAATAAAAATGTTGAAAATGACTGATGATGGAAGAAAACAAAAACCAGAGGATAAATCAAAGCTAAATGAATCCTAAAGTTACATAGACAAAATAAAAAATAGCAGATCCACTGTGTATGTCAGGGATCATAAGAGAGGAAAAGGAGTATAACAGGCAGATATGTTCACAGTTTCAAGTTCTATTCTGATAGATTTTTAAACTGCAAATTGATGTTACTAAATCAAAACAGGTGGGATGCAAACCATAGAAAGGAAATAATGGATAGCTAGAAAGGGTCTTATGAGGATCTATGTAAAGATAATGAACTATTACATGTTATTGACTAGTCAGGAGAACAGACCACCGGCACTGAAATTTTAAATTGCACTTTTAATTAAAATGTTCAGGAAAAACACCACAAAAAGCCAACACGTGATAATAACTCAAGGTAACTTTTAAAATGGGACTTCCTGCATTTAATGTGTTCAGATATTTAGAAAACTGGACCATGCACTAATATCAAGAAGTGTTGCCTGGCAGTAGTTTACAAACTATTGAATAATTTCTTTGGTATTACATATAAGGAAGGTCAAGCTGAAGCCACTTTAGAATTTAAAGGAAAATGGGATGAGAGTTACCAACTAAATGACCAGATTCAGAAAGGCGAGGGATACAAAAACTCCTATATAAATCTTGATAATTTAATTGGAGAGGTATTAGAACTTGGTTCATTGTTTGTTGTCTTTAAAGCACTTTATGCCATGGGGTATGACAAGTTATGCCTGAGTGGTGTTCCAGATGAGCTTTCAACCACACTGGCTATGCCACAAGCATAATTGCCTGTAAAAAACCAAGTAGCATAAGAGATATTTTTAGTCAGCAAAGATGCAGTGTGAATGTATACACTGTTACCTTTTCTCTTAAAATTCTCTGTTGGAGATGGAAATGAGTACTAAATGGAAATATTTTAAAGATAACCATAAAATAAAAGTCAGGTTAATCAATAACTTTAGATGTTCCAGTTACTTTGTCTCTCAAGAAACTCTAGTGGCTTTGGGTGATAGGTTGTATGGGACAGAAAAAGAGTCTGGAATCTTGATTAATGTATTAAAGATGAAAATGTTGATGTGTAGAAGAACAAGACCTGAAGACCCTCTGAAAGGTAAAAACTTAGGGGTTGTTTATTATTATTATTATTATTATTATTATTGTTGTTGTTGTTGTTGTTGTTGTTGTTGTCATTAGTGTCGTACAGTAAAAAATCAACATCATTCATATGAATGACCTAATTGAAGACGATATGGCATATCATGAGAAGACATTAATAATACAAAGGCTTTGGATGAACGTGACAAATAAACTTGAAAATCAAAAAATCTGATTTCTGTGGGAAACTATGTGGAAGATATACCTACTTCCATGGGAGGAGAAAAAGAATTGAAGAAGCTTTAGAAAAGTTTTTTTATACACAAATATTGAGTTATTTGAAAAGTAAAACCATTGACAATGAAATTGTAATGAATGAGCACCAGAAAAGATTGTGCTAATAGGTCCTTTATTCACAGCAGGGAAAGCCTTTTTTTTTTTAATATGCAGTTATAAAGAAAGTGAACACCTATGAAATACAAGGATCTACAATACAAATCCGTACATCTTAAACTCTATATGTACTTCTCATCAAACATATGCTGATGGTTCCACACATTATGGAAGGAGTTTTTTGTGGTGACAGACAGCTTGTCTGTAAGTGACAGACAGCTTTTAAGACTTATCTTCCTGTGTTCATTACATCTCTTTAGTGCTTTTTGTGGTGAATGTTTTGTTTTGTTTGTCTGCTTTTTGATGTTGTTGAGATATAAACTTGGCTCTAATAAATGGCCTTTATGTTCAGTCTCCCACATTGTGACACTAATACTAAACAACTGAAGATTTGCTCAGAGCAAGCCCTTATAATGGTTCATTAGCCTATTGCTCTGCCATGCAGTGTCTCTTAATTAGATATGGATCCACCATGCACCACAGAAAATGGCTTGGGACACTAACATACAGAACAGATATTCAGATACAGCAGAACAGAACAGGGAAAGGAAACAAAAATGTTTCAGGGTGGAATCAGGAGGGAATAATGGAATAGAATTCATCAGCGTGAAAAAGTAATAGATGAGGGGGCAAAAGAATAAGGCCTACACAGAGATGAATGGTATTAAGATGATAAATAGAGAATGATTAATCACAAGAAGTCCACTCAGTGAAATTATCAGTCAGCAAGCTTAAAAAGAGAAGTATTTTTCCACACAACCTATAAGTATAAATTACTTCAGAATAAATAAGACAAGTTATCAGTGCCTATTAAATGCAGCATTCCAAGTGCAGTCTCTAGTTCTGAAATCCCTGATGACCTGTAGCTGTGAAAAACATACCAATGCAGGGACAATTCTGCACTTGCCATGTTGCCATGGTCTTTCCCTACTGCCCTCCCCTGGATAAGGAAAAATGGAATAGGTGGCCCATTGTGCTGACACAGTGCGGTAATTTATAAAATCTTCTATATATCTTATATAATAATGTCAGAATGTGAATATGATGCCCAATAATAGCTGACAGGAACATTTCCACGGTAAGTTTGCTGCCAGCCATTTTGAAGAGTTTTTAACAGAAAACACGCAGAGAGTTGATTAATGTGTGTATGTAACTACCCAGAGTAGAAGCAGAATCATGCAATTAATTACTTTATTCCTTTGATTTAACATCTTTAAAAGTCAAATGCATTCTGAAAAAAAAGTTGACAGAATTCGCAAGCTAATATTTTAGATATCCACTGAAACCACTGAAAATTTTAATCCAGATGACATTTGGACGAGTAAAATGAAACCTTATTGGATTTAGTGAGGCTATTCTTGTGACAAAGCTTTACTCCCGTTAGCAGCTGAGGTGCTTTTCTTTTTATTCATTAGAGTGTTCCTATGAGTGCCTGTTTGACTTTCACGCTGTTGATGTAAATGAACCTTTTCATTGATGATGATAATATAGTACAGCAGCAATATGTGTGTATAATTGTACTCTTTAAAAGTACCTTTTAAATTTAAATCCAAGCTGCAATTATTTTAGATATGCAAATTATCAAATTGAGGGTAATGCTACAAGAGCAATTCATAACAGGTTCAAATCAGAATAGAAATGGCTATCTCTGCCTTAGGCTTATTGAAGATATCCTGATAGAATCCAAATTCATACCAAGCGGAGGAATAACATCTTGTAAGCTTTATGTCCTCCTGTCAGAGTCCAATACTCTCTGTCCAGGTTCTTTCAGAGAAACCCTCCTCTGCATTAAGAGAGTTTAAACTATAATACCAAATTTACTAACCATTAGACAGGATTTTGATTTAACAGGTGATACAAGCAATGTACTGAAATCACAATACAAGCACAACATAGCAATTGCAAAGTACAGTTGAATCACAATACAAATACGATTCCCATTACCAGTCTCTCTGCATGCTCACCATCATGACGCTGGGCATCCCCAATCACTAGGAAGGGATAACAGGTTGAAGCCAGCTCAAGTCCATTGTTCTCTTCAAAATTCATGTTGCTTGTTGTTCAATTTTTATACCATATGTTGGGCTAAGCCACGTTTACACTTTCCCCATGCTGATCTGGCCAACTCGGGAAGTCAGTACTCTCTATTAATTAGTGCTGGGAAGGCCACTTACACAACCAGTTGACACACTCAACTGATACAAACAGTTGATCCACTGATAGAGTAATTTATCTAAAACAAAGGCCATCCACTGCTCCCCTTGGTACTGAGATAAGTTCAACTTTCTTTGCAACAGTCACTTTCTACATTCTTCCCTAATCTTCCAAGCATATTGCTCTTGCCCATCTCCTCTGAGCCATCTTCCATTGCAAGGGTTTGTTGATCGATCACACCTCCTTACGCTTTTTGGAAAAGAGCCAATTCCTATATACAAATTCTTGAATTCATCTTGTCACATCTCCTTTTTTTTTGCTTTGGAAGTAATTTATTTTTTCTTATAAACAAAAATTCAGAGCAATTCTTGGGTGTATTTTAGTTCACATCAGAACTGATTTTGTGAAACAAATCACCCAGTCACTCCCACATACTGTGTTTCAGTTAGTCTCACGGAACAGTCTTGGAGCTTGTGAATTTTTTTGCTTCAAGATTAAACTAAAACTAGAAGATGCAAGGGTGCATTTAATGCTTAACACCCACTCATGGCCATTCAGTCCATAAGATCAGGCAGGTACTAAAACTCTGCAAAACACATGTAATGTAGACAGCAGGTCCTCAGCATCAGGTGTTTCACTTTGCAAATTTGCTCTTATTCCACTCTAAAGAGGCTTCCAGTGTCTTCCTGGGAGTACAGAAATTATTTTCTGCATCACAGGGATCCTCAAGGCATTAGATTTTGGCAAGTCTAGCTCACAAAAAGTGTTTTGTAGGAGTAGTTGTTTCATTGATCTTTGTGTAAACATTTATGTTCAATAATGGCTGCATGAGATGATCTAGAGATGATAATTTCCTAACTTTGCATGTTGAATACTTGTCTATTTTGATGTCAGCTTTGATTACAGCATACATAGACGTGCCTGAACTAGTTAACTCAAAAACTGGCAGAAGCCCATTTGCTAATTGTAAACTTCATCTGAAAAGTCCATACTCAATTTTGAATCCTGTGATGTTTTGACTTTCTTGCTGTCATTACCTATGATAAACATAATGATACTTTACATAGCCTGCAGTATTGCTTTCCAGTTAGTGTCACTTTCCAGTTGCAAAGTCCTTTTATTCCTGTTTTCCCCATGCGAGAGAGTTTCCTGGATGCTAATGCAAGTGGTACAGTTTATAAGACACTTGTATGCAAGTAGCATATTGGGATGTTGTAACAAATAACAACTAAGGCTCAGTGAGACATCTGATAAAAATGAGACATTGTCCCTAATGTCTTTCAGGTAAAGAACAATGAGAACTGTTTGTTTTTGTTGAGAAAGAACAGAAACAATCTTCGATAAATACTGAGTGTTAGGGAGGGGATTGTTGTTTGTTTGTTGGTTTAATATTCAATAAAGTTATGTCAGTCTTGGTCTTATTAAACTAAGAGCTGCAGCAGCCTAAAATATTTTTGCATTATGAAATGATGATATTCAGAGACTGATTGTTTTTATATAATTACTGCAGTAAAGATGCTTGAAATGACAGCATTCTCACTCTTCTACAGTCTTTTTTCCCCTCATTTCTTCTGGTGGCTCTTTTTCTATGTTAGGAGATCAATATTAACCAGGAGACTGCAGAGGATAATGAAAACCTTTGCATATCAAATCAAATTAGAAAATCAGTTTAATTAGGAAGAGAAGAATTACAATCCACTGTAACTCATGTACAATCCGGCAAGGTCTTCATTCGGATTTAAAGGTGAGAGTTCTAATAAGGAGCTGCCTCCATAATGATCTTGATTCATTCACTATTGGCATAAAATATGTTAATAGCTTGTGCAAATATATACATGCATAGTATATATGCATGTATATATTTATATCCTGACTTTTAACTTGCAGTATTTATTTTCAGTTAAGTTTTGATCAGAAACATAATCTTTTCTGAATATCAATTGCAAGGTTTGTCTTGGGGAAGGTAATGCGTCCTAGAGAAAATAATATTTACAGTCAGTGATATAGGTATGTAGGGCATCTCTTTTAAAAAATATCCCAAGCAGATTCTCCTTTCATAGTGGTACATTGTGCCCTGGAAGTGTTGTTGATATGTCTCTTCATCTCCTTGCAAAAATAATGTATCTATTTCTCTTGGACCAAACTTAGGTCTCATGAGCCTTTGTATTTTTCCCTTGTCCTTTGAAATTATTTAACTTTATTATGGTTGAGAAGATATGAGGTAAGTGAGCTAGCTACTGTAACAGCAAGAGAGACTTTGGATTGCAGAATTTGCAAGAATGATCAAAGATAAAACTCACTTCCAAGTAGATTTTTCTAATTTCAGTCCTGTGATAGAAACATTTAAATGAAACCACTTAGAAATAGTATGATTCTGGTACCTTAATTTAAAAGTAAAACTGTCAATAAACGGGAAGGTATTAGAGGTGCCAGAACAAATATCTATCAGTTTCTTACTGATTTACCATCATCAAACTTCACCAGTGATGGAGATGTTGATCTATTCTGCAGCTAAGCATTTTCAGAAGTGTTATGCATTATCACAATACCTATTTTTAAGAAAAATGTTTATTTTGTTGCCTTCAGTTATTCATGTTTCTCGGAACCCATAATACTCCTCTCCACACTTGTTGTTCTTTGGGAATATAGTTTCTAAGGTTAGGACGTGCTTTTCCGTGCATCTCTGTATCATATAGTAATGGCTGCACAGTTTCATTGTGGATGAATATGGCTGATACAATTAATAAGCTTACCTGTGTTACAACCATATCTTTAAAAATGTCCCAAATGCGTGGACCCAACTTCCAGCAATACCTTGTCAAACACGTGATCTAATTAGCAATACCAGTATTTTTTACCCTTGAAAAATGTTTTTCTAAGGAAAGCTGAATTAGAATATTAGTTCAGCTTGTCATAGTAATTATAATAATTATCAAGTATTTTATGTTTTGAAGTGCTGTCCAGAAGTCTTACAAATTCTAAGAAACTCTTCCTCTGAGAATTAAGGAAGATAATTCAGCTTATTTTATCCTCAATTCAGCTTTGAGTCATCATCTTTTTTCATTTTTTTAAGATTAAAAAGATTTAAATTACTAGTAATATTAACGAATCGCTTTTTTGTAGGCAGACTGAAGACTATGAAGCTGGGAGTTGTCATGAACATCACGCAATTGCATGAAATAAAGAGTAAACAAATAATATGAAGATTAAGGCACCTACTGATAGTAATACACATAGTTAATTTTAGCACAGAGTTTGATCAATTCAAGGGAAAAAATAATCGCTGTAAGAAGAGTCTCTAAGATTTAAGCATTTCTTTGAGTACTTTAGCTAGAGTAAATTGTACCCCTCATGAAACAGTTCCAAAATTCTTCCTTTAAATAGGTTCTGGAAGTTCCTCTCACTAAGCAAACCCATTTTATAAACAAATACCATTATATGCATATTGAGAAGGCATAAGGAAAAAAACCCAAACACAGTTTCTAGTCAAACTTCATTTATAGCCTAGTTCAGAGTTTCAGGAGAAGGTCCTTATGGCACTATCACTTTGACATGGAAGGAAAATCTAGACAATTTATTGTGAGAGACAGGGACTAGGAAGGTGCATATTTACATGACATTCACCAGTCATCTGAGTAGAGCTAATGTAAACAGGAAATAACAAGATTGCCTTTGTTTTGTCTAATCAGAACAATTTAGTGTCTACATTTCTAATATTTCAGTTTGTAAGTTTAAAAAATAATTAAAATAAAATAGCTCTTTTTCCCTGTAGTTTCAATTTGAAATTCAGAATTTTTTGGCTAGATCCACAGATTTATAAACTGCTTAGAATTTCAATTTGGATTCTCATTCAGAATCACTTTACAAAGAGCTTAATTTTTGTTAGTATTGAACACTTTTTGAAAATCAGTAATTGTTTAATTATCTTAAATTGGTGTTTCAAATGCCAGTTGAGGTCCTTAGAAAATTTCAGCCAAGATGGTGATATGATTTCATTGTTAGATGGAATGTTTATTCTTAAATTCTAGTATCATATTGCTTGTATAAATACCTTTGATGAAAAATCTCTTTCTTAGCATTTAGTATTATTCATTTAAAATAGGCTGGATCTTTCCATCCCTATAACTGAGTAATTATTTGTGAAATAATTAATTGCAAAATAATTTGTTATCAGATCTGACAGAGCTGTTGTTGATATTGTTGTTCCTCATTTGTTCATCTTTATTTAATTTTGGACAAATAGTTTTGTTCAGTCACTTTGAAATATTCTGGGCCAAACCAAACAGTATGGCTTAAGGCTAAAATCTACCTGTAGGCAAAAGTTGTGAATTAAATGTGATTAATATAGGACTTAAACATTTATAGAAAAATGAGCTATATGACTTTCAGCTGGAGACAGTTAGACCCTAAGTGGAAGATACTATCCATAAAAAACTGGTGTGAATGTTACTGTCTTAAGTGATATTTATTGACAGAACAAATGACCTGGAGCTTCCAGCTGTCCAAGTTTATCTCCACGCACATTATGGCCCTATCATCTATAATTTGGATTGCAGAGAGGCACTACCATGCCAAGAGATACAGAGTGACAATACCCTGCTGTCCAACCAAAGATTGCCACTGGCACAACACAAGGATGGAACATGTCTGCCAAGTCTTGTTAGGCTCTCAGGGTGTGCATGCATTAGTGTTTCAGCTGTGTTTGGGAGTGCTCTAGTGAAGTGAATATCCCATTTCTTTCCATTTGCTGTGCCGTGGTTTGCATTGTGGCATAGTCTCACGGTATATGAACAGGATTCCTTCAGGGTGATACTAAGCTGGAAAATGAACTCCAGGACTCTGCCAAATGCACTTGTGCCTCAAATGGGCATTTAATCCATGGGACCAGGCTAGGGGTAGTCCAAAGCATTAAGAAAAAAAGTTGAACCAACAAGCCTTGAAATACGTGTAGCAGAGAAATCGGGTATCTCTCTGCAGTTTCTCTCTACAGATTTATTGATCCATGCTATTTGCTAATGTAGACATAGTTTAAGATTGCTAACAGATTAATCAGCAGTCAGAACAGATAAGTCTGCTTCTTCTCTTGTACTGATCTGAATAGCTACAATTTACATGTCTTCAGAATGGGTATAAGTGAAAACTTAGCCACTTGTTTTTGTGTTCCTCCGTCTGCCAGTCTTCATCATACCATTTTGTCCAGATTAAGTCTAAACTAGCTGGATTCCATCCAGAAATTTTCTTTCTCTGTCAGAAATTAGGAAGATAGAAAAGCAGTTCTGTCAGGGACTGTTAAACGTTAATGTAAAGGAAATATCATTTTTATGTGTGCAAACTTCTAGTTCTACAGCAAAAATCCCTACCCCATGTTACCGTTCCAAAATGTGTTCAACACAAACTTTTATTTTTAAACAAATACATAATTCAAATAAGTTTTTTGATTGTATTGTCTATCTAGAGAAGAAAACTTGAGACAGACCTTGGAGTCCCACAAAATGATCCAAGGGTAGCTACAATTTAATCAGGGATTAATCCTTCTGGACATCAGTACCTCGTCTGGATGAATGGAATAATTCATATTTGTAACTGATGTTTCAGGGTGCCTGTAACCGAGACTCATTTTACTGTAACAGTGGTGCTCAGTCCACATTCTTTAATTTATTCTCAGAACCATGAGATGCAGGAAAATATGTGTGTGTGTGTGTGTGCATTTGTATGTGTCCGTGCCTGTACACATGCGTGTCTGTGCAGAGATACCGACGCAATCACGAGCCCTTTGCCCAGGTGTGAAGTTTGTAGTGAATGTGCCTTAATGTAGCTATTTCCTTTGATCCCTTTGATCCCTTTGCCTGTTAACTTAATATACAGTAGTTAGACGTCACAATTACTAGTATCTACTCTTACGAAATTTTTTTCATAAAATTACTTCACATCCATCCAAGCCTTTGTTAGGTTTCTTGAACATAGAACTACGAAACTGCTATTAAACACAAAAAAAGGAAAATTAAAATGGAAGTGTGTATGAATCCCTTGGCTTCAGTTTTTCAAAGTACATTTTCCTTTGTAATGCAAAATATACAGTTTCAGAGTTTTTTATAAAAAATGGAATTTTAAGTAGTTTTAGTTTCAAGAATTGATTTCAATTCATAAATCAAAAACTGCTCTGGTTCTGCTGTCAGTTTGGAAAAATAAATGTTCCTTCAAAAAAGAAGGAACAGAAAATATGCATGAGAACAAGGTTCCCCTAGTATATCAAAGTATGGGCCCATTTTATGTGACTGAATAAAAATATTAAATATATTGTTAGCATATACTATAATGCAAAACTTTGGAAGAAGACTATAAATAAGTGGCATGAGATTTTATGTCACATTATCTATTGCTGAAACTCTCAGACTTTAAAGGAGTTATAGCAGTATACATTTTTAGTTTATGTACTATTTTTTTCACCTATAAGCTATGAATCTTACATAATGCTAAATTCATGCTTGATTTGTTTGGGTTTGGGTTTTTTGGGGGACTTATTTTTGTGTTAGACTTTCATATATAACACTATTGAAATCAATGTGAATATAAATTTACTTGCATTTATGTAAGTTATCATACAAAAAGCCATACTTATTTGTACCTCAGCTCAGTGTGAGTAGAGTGATCCCTGCTTACTGCATAATTTCATTTTCTTTCTCACACTGCTTCTGTCTGCTAGCAAGGCGCCTTACAGAAGCTCTGCGTGGCAAGCCTCTTTCTCTGCTCTTGCATTTCAGGGAGCAATTGTATCCTTATGCAGTTACAGTACCGTATGTGTTTGTGTTCCTTGTAATCAGTACGCAGCAAAGTCTGCAACTGAGGTGCCTGTCAGGTGAAGCTGCCAGGAAGTCTTTGCTGAGAGGATGGAGGTGCCTGGAGGACTTTAGATACATAAGGGTCTGAAGGACCCTCAGATCCTTTTACTAGCCAAAGCATTGCAATAGTTCTACTCTTTGTCCCTTCTCTTCATTGCCTCTGTCCAAAGGATTAGTGACTTTTTGGCTCACTTAAGTCATCAGCTGCAAAATTCTGTCCATGCACCAAGGAACCTATATATCCCTTTTAGCTGTCCAACCTTCAGTCATAGCTTCAAACATTAGGAGAATTTTGGTCTTAATTGTATTTTCAGAAAAATATATTCACAAAAGCAAACTCCCTGACTTCTGGTGATTGTATTGAGCCAGTAGCTCATGTGGTACAAAAGATGCCACAAACCCCTCACTAATAATTTATGAACCAAAGCCATTTCTGCCCTTGCACCATAAATTGAGCTATGTGTGTCGTGGATAGAATATTGCTGTTACAGAGTATAAAGTTACCATTTCATCACAGTCTTTCGCTACTCAGATTTCACTTAACTTTAAATAGAAGATCCAAACCTGGGATATAAAACTATTATCCATCATAAAATATTGCTAACACTGCATCCTCAAGCATTTTACTGAATTTTATACTGAGGTGAAGAAAAGGAACTGTTCAAGAGTTGTGTAATTGATATTAAAAGGTTCTTCAAGATACATAAAAATTACACCTGAACTGAAACCATTTATTAAAGGAGATGAGTAAAACTACTGTGGGGGGTTGCTGTTTTTCCCCTGGATATCACTACAGGCCTTCTTAAAATATTACACAAGTACTAATTTGTTTGCCTTTCAGGTCTGTGATAATTTGTCAGTGAAGTGAGTTTCCAGAGAAAATGGAAAATAGGAATAAATGAAAAGAGAAGAGTAATGAGATTTGCCTTAAAAAAAAAAAAAAGAGAGAATTTGAAGAAGAGTCTCAGAACATATGGTCTGGAGGCACAGCCAGAATTGCAATAAAGAGGAAAGTGCAAGAGACTCTGGAAAGGACAGACATTTATGAGCAAATCCCATAAGTCTTTCACACCAATAATCGGAAAGCCACTCCAATAAAATGTGATACCTGTATAAGCCATGAGGCAGTCAAGAAAAAATAATAATTGAACAGAAACATAACCTGCAGTAAAAATCAAAATAAGCAAATAGTGCAGGTAAAGAAAAGAAAGATGCCTATATTAAACTCTCATATCTATATAATAGAATGTTTGCATTTTAAACTACTGTTAAAAAGCATGTAAAGCAAGCTATATATGAAAATTTACAACCTCTACTACTGTAAAAGTAACAGCGGTAAAAATGTTGTCTCATCACATTTCCTGGAAGAAACATGCAAAAATATTACATGGACAAATTAAGAAACTGAGGTTACTTCAGAAGAGCCTTACCATCAATTATCTAAAAATACGAAATTACAACTCATTGTACATAGGTAGAATGTTAAAGTGTAACAAATACATGTAAAAATATACTAAATATGAAAATACAAATGTGTTTATATAAGTAAAAAGGCAAACTGGCATACATTTCACACAGAAAAGTTCAGTAGACTAGACAACAGAAATGTATCATGAGAAATATGTATTTGGTACAACAATGGTAGTCAATTTGTATTTCCAGTTGTAGCAGGACATAGGGTTATATAATATAATACAGTATAATATAACATAACATAACATAACATAAATTAACATAACATAATATAACATAATATAATATAATATAATATAATATAATATAATATAATATATATATTTATTTTTAGAATATTACATCATGTCTTAAGTTCAAGCATCTACTTTTCAGGGTATTAAAATAGAAGAAAGTACAGCTAGCACTTTTAAATAATATTTTTAGTAAAGTATGATATGACAAAAAAGAAGTAAAACCAACAATTAAAACCTTCAGGCTCACTGGAACAAAACCAATATGTATAAGTGAGTTGGGTTTGGTGAATTTTTCCTTTTGAAATAGTTCCTACGAAAATATCTTAAAATATTTGAAAGTTCTCACTTAAACATTTTCAGGATAATGACTGACTTTTCATTTTTAAATATAGATAATTACAAAAAAGTAACATGAAAATAAACCATTATGAAACAGCCTTTACAATGGACTCAGCAAAATGTTTTCAGTTTCTGAATGTATAGAAACTGCCAAAGTTCCCTTAACTCTCTTTAGGATGGTATTTAATTTTTTCATCCTCCAAATTCTATTTCCTATCATATTTTCAAGTGGCAATTCTAGGTAACAAACAGAATCTCTGATAATATCAGTCATCCTTGTTGCTTCTATCAAAGTGAACTCACTAGCCTGATGGTTCCTATTTTAACTATAATTTCACTCATGCTGGTAAGCATCTCAAGCAAGTTAGTAACTACGAATTTCAAATACTAGTGTGCAATTTTGACCCCATGTGCTTATAGGAACTGAGAGGTTACAAATGTTGAATCTGATGAAATAACAAAAAATGACTACTTTTCTACAGTAGAGTATCTTACATTGCTCAGAGAGACTACATAGCAAAATATAAATAATCTATGATTAGAAGAAATTATATCTTGTATAAAGCTTCCGGGGGGGGGGGGTGGGGTGGATCGAGAGAGACCATTTCAAGATCTAGTTTGCCTTTAAATGGAACTTTTATCAAACTGGAGGAGAACACAAACTGAATGAGCAGTGAAACTTCAATGAGCAATGACACTTCAATGAACAATGACATATCTCACTGTCTCGATATCAAAATACAAAGGATCATTCAAGTCCCTCTTCCTGTGACAATTCCTTTCCCCCTTCCATCAGTATCTAAGAGAAGCAGATAACTGCCATAGATGCTACCTACAGCCACCGGCCAGGACAGAAGCTGTGAACTTCTCTGAGCTTTGCTGTAGGTGCTACACAAATTGAGTCTGAATGATTTGATTGAGAACACAGTTTCCTTACTGTATTTCTCTAGACAGTATGGAATTCATTTGCTGCTCCCTTTGGTAAGTGAAGAAGCAGGTAAATAAAGAACCAAGCAAAAGTATAAAAATAATCAAGACAGAGGAATTGTCTTGGTTTATGAATAATTGTGGTTTGTCGACCAAAAAGATGACTTTTTGATATATCAGACATTCCAAATGGAATGTCTTTCATTCCAGTCTCCCAGATACTGCTGCGTGAACTGAACCTGAAAAGATGTTGTGCCCTTCTTGAACTGAAATGCCAGGGGTAAGGAAGAGAGAGAGCACTTTGCAGATGCTAGTGTGTCTTAATTGCTCTTTTACAGGCTTTTAATGGATTAGTTACCTTTCAGAGGTTCAAAACACAATAATGATATTTAAATACTTCTGCAAACAACCACCAGCCTCCCAGTTAGTTAAATGAATAAAGGACGTATTCCCATTTTTTGCAGCAACACTCAGCAAGAACTCAGGACAAAAATATTTTCACATTTATGTCCAACAACCATAAGCTCATTGAAATTTTCAGTGAGTAAAGGATGACAGATCAAAATACACTTGCTTTAGGTAACAAGATACTCTGCAGAGAGGTGTGACATTTACAAAAGCAATTAAGGGAGGTTTGCAAAGAACTTTGATATGGCACAGATGATGGCTGTACTCTGTGAACACCTGGATTAATCTAAGTAGGACAGAGACCTAGAACCACAGTAGAATGAAACTGGAAAATATTTCAATTATGACATAATATATTTTTTTTTCCAATTATTTATACTAAATAACCAGTTCCTTGCAAAAAATCCATGCATTCACCAAAGAGAACCTGGGAACTGATCTCACAGCGCATAACCATGAGCTCTTTATGTATCATTCAGCATTTAAAATAAAGAGAAAGATCTAGATTTCTATATGGGTTGTACCTTTTAAGGTAATTTTAAGATAATATCATATCATATCAAAACATGAAAATTTTGGAACATTATGTAAGCAAAGATCATTTAAGGCAGAATGAATTCAGGAATTTTATTCCATTGCTGAAATCCCAGTAGCATTTCTCCATCAATTTGCTGTGATTTTTAGACATCTGCATTACCCTGGCCTATATTAAGTAGGTGAAGCAACTGGTAAAAATTCAACGGTAGCTGATTAAAACTTTCCTAATATTAAAGGACAGACCAAAAAAAAAAAAAAAAGAAAAGAAAAGAGGATGAGAGAGAGAAATTTAACTAATTACCTGAAATGAGCAAGTTATTTAATGTTTTATTATGCCTTAAAAATTCGAAGTTTTCACTTTTGATTATTTCTGCATACGAAAAAACATATATACACCACTTCACAACATTATGCTGATTTTCTTCATAAAAGTTTCCTTCTTTTAATAAAAAAGTGTGTTTCATCATATTTTGAATACTACATCTCTTCCTTCATGCTACAAAAGGTTCGTACCATCTGATTCTTCCTTACACTAGTGTGGGATAATGGCTGAGGTGACTTAAAAATTAGAACTTATATTCACACTTTTAGGTAAGGCACAGCATTGAAGAAGCTTCCCAGGTGGAATGCGGCTGACACGTAAGGAATCCATGGCGTGGGAGTTCCCTAGGCCTGCAACCTTAGATGTTGGTAACGCCAGGGGAACTTGGCGTGCTGACTCTAAGAGGCGCTGCCCAGAGGGTGGAGCGGTGTGGAGAAGCCGCGGCCAGGCTCTGCAATAATAGGGGAACGTAAAGGTGTCATGGAACTGATAAGCTGCATATTTACTACCCTGGGCCAACAGCCTGCCACGTTTTTGACAAAATGCTGTCCTTTTGGTGAACTTTGCTCATTATAACATCATTATAATACCAAAACACACCTCCATCCCAAAAGCTACCCGCCTCCAAGGTGCGACCACCCCTCACTGAGCTTGCGCACTGAATTTTTCTAGCTTATACCTTTAAAAGCGAAGCGAGAAAACTTTACACCAATCCTAAACAAAGGTATGTATGACTAGAGTCACTCAAGCTCCACCTGAAAGGTGAAAGATAGTATAAAATAGCTTAAGAGAAAGAGAATGTTAGGGAAGACACCATCGTGTATCACTCTGACGTCTGGGATCAGCCGACGGGCTGAGCCTCTCTTCCCCCCCATTGGGACGCCTTTGGGTAAGAGTCGAACACTTGGTTATACCAAGTGCCTCCCCGGGAAACTTAGAAATCTCTATAGAGTCGCTTTATTATTTTCTTTTAATGCGTTTGTGTCCAGCCGTGTTACTCATATTCTTCCGGCCGTGTTATATCCGGCTGTGTTATTTGTATTCTTCCGGCCGTGTTATATACATGTTTGTGTCCGGCCGTGTTATTCCTACTCATATTCTTGGTATTTGTATGTGCTTTGCAGACAGTTAATTTATCACCGGTAATCCAAAGAATCTGTGTGTCTGTTGCTCTAATAAACTGCACTCTTCACTGCTGTGGCCGTGACAGTTCCTTCAACACGACCAGACTGGGGGATGTAAAAGTTAATGCTGTCGCCTTAGTGAAAGCCCTGAACCAATAAATGGCGACACACACAGTCCTTAGAAAATAAACTGTTGACCAGGTCTGAGACTAAGACTGGACCTCGCCGCACCTAGGCTCCTCTCTGAGAAGGAGTTTAGAAAGCAAGGGGGTCCTGTCTGAACCTCGTGACTCAATGGGAGGGTTCCCCTCAGCCACTCCTCAGACTCCTATTTGTACGTGACAGTAACCCTTAACGCAACAACTAGTAATATATATGTGTTCTGAATCTCTGAGTACATATCTGCAGACTTACAAGTCCATTATTTTGAATCAAGTAGTTTGCAGACCAATTTAAATAATTAATTAATTGTAGATTCTTTTTTCTTTCGAACATTAAAGTATAGGAAGGGTAACATGACTCTGGCTAATAAACGGAGATTTGAATTCTGGAAACCTCAGCTGAGATGAAGAATGTGACTCTGCTCAGTTCAAAAGCAGCAAAGCTCTGCGGATGCTCCAAGGCTGGTCTCAGGCTGCTTTAGGCAGCAAGTGCAGTAGGAACCAAGAGATCTTAAGCTAGCCTTCAATTTGTCCCACCAGACTCTATTATTCAACTGTTAATGGCTCATTAGTCTTTATGCTTCTGCTTTTATAAAAGCAGAAATAGTGAGCAATCCAGAAGAAAGTCACTGAAGGAAATATTAGCCATGATACTGGTGCTTTACAAAGGACAATTTGTATGTATTTGGATCAACAATTTACTCTATTTCAAAGACAAGGGTACTCAAATGACCTTTTAAAACAAGTTCACTGTCAAAGCATCTGACTGGGACATATAGATGAGTGTAGGATTTCCTCTTATTATTTTGTTATGAAAGAGAAAGTGAGAGGGGAAGGAAGATGAAAACCAACAACAAACACAAAATGAGGATCAAAGTAATTTTTTTTTTCATCAGGAAGCAATTCTGTTTACTTCCTGCTTCTGTGCAATCACATGGGTTTGTGAATAAAAATACTATTACTGGTATTAGCACATTATTGTTTTACACATACATTTTACATTTCCAAACAGATTGTTTCAAGTTACATCTGTCCATAGCTATGATGTACATAAGTCATAGAGACAATGGACATCTCTAAAGGCCTGCTTCCTGGTCCTTAGAAAATAAAAGAAAAAGAAACCCAAATCAGTTCACAAGAAAACAAAGAAAAGAGCTGGCAGCCAGGCCATAGGACTACACTTCACAAACCTTTAGGTAAGTGCTTGGAGAACACAAGCATCTGGATTGAATTTAATGGACTCTGATGCTTTCAGCCTTAATATTATCGAAGTCTAATTGAACCTGCCAACTGAAAGTATTTTCATTAAATGTTCCTAAGAAATGAAGAATCTTTGAGTTGTATTATTGCTATCAAATATCATACATTTTAAACTGTCTTTTCCTTTATTCTTCAAATTATTTTGTTAAAGACTTGAGATATTAGAAGCTTTTGGCTTTTTTTTTTACCCTTTCTTAAATGCTTTGAAATTTTATATTTTATGCTGGGAAGAGCAGCATCAAATTATTTTAGCAGCTGCTGCGTGCCTTTGCTAGTCTGTGGTTGGTATCCTTGGCTCCATGAGTCATCATGCAGACACCAGGCAGTGGTCTAAACCTGGAGTCTCCAGGAGGAATCCTTGGTAGCCTCAGTTATGGGTCTTCCACAATCCTTGAAGAAAGTGCAAAATACTTCATCTTCCTTTGAACTCAGTAAACCAGCCCATAATGGCTTAGGAAGAGGAGATGGATGGATGGATGGATGGATGGATGGATGGATGGATGGATGAGGAGAAATGATGAGTCACTCCCTGGCAGTATCCACGGTCTATGCTGCCAATATGGAACTCTGGACAAGTTTCATGTAGGAGTCCAAAGCTCCTTAGGTTTTAAATACCCACAGTAAAGTCTCAATGTCAAAGAGCAGCTAAACAGGGACAGCAGATTTTTTTTCTTGTGTAAAAAAATAGGTGAACTTTATTAACAAACTGTTCCATCTATCTACCTATCTCAGTGGGAATTGTCCTCATATTAGAGATTCTACCATTTTATGCTTGTGTCCTGCCAGATGGGCCTGAAACTTAAATCTATAAAAAATAGATTTGATATTGGAGAAAGCAGAAATACTGAAGGTAGGAATCTTTGCACTTTCTGGATTGGCTCTTTCCTTCTATGCTAAAATAGATCATTTATTTTGTGAAGTTTCTCTTAAAATTTAATCATGTTAAGTCTTTAATTAGACTGTCTCATTTTATTTTGCTGTGACTAGCTTTAAAATCTCTGCTGGAGAGAATCACATGGTATAATTCCTGTGCTTTCCTCACCATTTAATCCTGAATTATAAATAAATCATGTACCACAAGCACCAAACTACATATTATAATTGTGGTATTGGCTTTGATGGGGACTCCAATAAGAGAAGAAATAGAAATTATTTCCTATTACATCTCTAGTTCCATATTCTTTGTATCTTTATTCTAATTAACTATAAACTTATTTGTATCTGTCTGTCCACCTGGATCTGGATCTGTACCAAGGTTCCTTTTTCTAGGCTTTGAATTATTGATTTCTTGTTACTATAAATTACCTTTAAAAAGGACTCTAATTTTGTCTTCTAATGACTTACTATTAAAACAAAATAGTTACTACACATCTCTTCACCACTCAGCAGTGTGTCTCTTGACAAGAATAGTAAATGCAACTCTGACATATACTAGTGGTAGTCCAGATTTACTTCGTAGTTGGAAGAATTATTCTAAATTACTTTAATAGACTATACAGGCTCCTTTGCACACTGGGGAATAAGCTTTAATTTAAAGCACAAACTCCCCTCTCCCTCGTCTTGTCAATTCTGGTGTATCTGTAAATGAGCTAAATTTCATCACAACAAAAGCTGTTTGGTTGTTGGGAGAGAGGAGGTTCCTGCCCCCAAAGACTACATGAGATAACCTCTATTTCTTTTTTTACCCTTTACTTCTTTGGTGGAAGGCTCTTCTCTGGTTAGTTACTGGTAAAAAATGGTGCTGTCATTTTTGTACCTCATTTGTTTCCCATGCATAATCAAAGTTTTATCTGTTTGCATTTTGCTTACATTTTTCTTGTTAGTGCAAAAAGGACAAAACAGTGAGAATGCTGGAACAGAAAAATGGAAGACAGTTACCCTCAGGAGTATTGGTATTGACATTTCAATGGCAAATGCAAATTTTGCTCTCCTTTAGCACTGATGGAATCTCACAAATCCAGTGCAGCAGTACATAGCACATTTCTGGTTTCAGTTTCTTTCTTATTTTTTTGTCTAATGTTTCTTTTGTTTTGTTTGGATTTTTTATGTTGTTTCTGTTTAGAAGTGAATATGCTAAGCCAAGAATCATTGAACTCCAATATGCCACTGTTTTAAAGCTATTTTTTTACAGTTTAAGCTCACAACAGAAAATCTCTGTACTTGCTGTGTAAAATTCTGAAGTGGGTAGATTTTTCCTGTCTGAATTTAAAGACTGATTCCATTGAAATGAATATGTTCGAGGAGTTTAAAAATCAAATCTGTGAATTTTAGGGGGAATAAAGCTACAGAGGTTGCCTTGTTAAGATCTTCGGGGTCAAGTAATCTGTATTTTGAACAAACCTTGGGAGTTTGATACTTTTTCCAAGGAAATTTGGTAGTGAGAAAAGAACAACCTTATTAATACATTCCCCAACATTCCCATGCCATTTTGATCTAGAATTTTCAAAAGCAGTAAAAAATGTCTTGCTTTTATTCTTGCTTGAAATGGATATTTGCAGGCTTGTTCCTGATCTTGCTGAATTAGACAAGTGTGATACTCGCCTATTGTCATCCCAGAGCTTCATCTTCATGCCAGCTTTCCCATATTTGTTAGAGTGTAGGGGGAAAGACTAAGATTTTTATCATTGACCTCATTAGGGCCAAAATGTAATCATTAGACTTCTGGATGTTTCATGACACTGAAATGTCTCTGGACTAAGAAAATTCTTCCTCTTTCTCTTCCACTTTTATAGTAAATTGCACATCTATATTAATGAGGTTGATGCATGGGCATGACTATATGGTTAAGCTTATCAACTGGTCAAGCAAAATACTTTTGCTGGTTCCCCATTATGTTCTCTGAAGCATGAAATGTATGAGATAAAAAATAGAGATAGTATCTATAACAACAGAAATCTAAAACCTTTGTTTCTGGGGTAACCTCCAAAAAGACTTGGTTTATGTTGGTATAGTTTGGGAAATCATGACTAACATTTTCATATGCTTTCCTCAAACTCTTTTTACCATGGTTGGGGATATCTTTTCTAGACCTGGTTCCTGCAGCTGAGATATAAGCACACTCTGTTTACATTCTTCATGTATGTGTTATTGAGACTGTGTGGTTAAATATAATTGTCTAATATTTTTTGCAAATGCTAGCTTCATTTAATAGGTTTATTTAAAAGGTGATAATAATAAAGAGGAAAGTCGGAAAAGCAAATACAATAAGCCTGCTATCCAAAGCATGTGAGAAAATGGAGAGCAGAGAGGAATCACAGGAAAGCAGTGGGAGAAAATGGGTTTTCTTTGAAAGTTTTCAATACACTGTCTACAAACTAAGATTTGAACAAGTAGGCTTCACTGAAACTGATCTATGCATGTTGCTGTTATCTGGGGGCTCTTTCTGCCAAGACAACTGAAAATATTTATTAGCAATGGCATTCAAGTAGATGGCAGATCAAGCCATGGCTATTCAAATTCAACAGAAGACTTGTGTCTTTCTCAGCAGGTGAAAGATGGGGAATAGAAGCAAAATCAAAATCCATAAGATACCAGCATATACAATATGCTTACTGCATTAGTGACCATTAAATGCACTCCCAAGTGTAACTTCTAATTGATGGTGTTAAAACAAGGCCATATTGTTCTTCTGTTTGTAAATACACAGAAATCAATTATGTGTAACGCTTCTGTGCATTTATTATCAGCAAACCAGGTATCTGCAGTTGTCAAGATACAACTAAGTCTGCAGAACTAAGGAGAAATAACTAGTGACCACTGTCCTGCTTATTCAAGGAGTGTACTCCACAGGAAATAAAACTATACAGTGAGGCTGTTGCAGGATGGTATATCCTCAGCGGGACTATATGTTGTGTACACTGCTTTCTTCCTTTTCTTTAGCTTCTGTTACTTAAGTACTACATAAGAATGAATATTGGATTGATGAGATGTCCAAAAAATGCCTATTTTATATGATGCTTTTATTTAACTAACTTCTAATTTCTGAAATGTAATGGCTGATAGTCATTAATTATGAAGAGAAAGCTATGTTCCTATTTCAGTTAGGAGTGTTCTTTTATGTCCAGTCTATTGGAAGCATTATCAAATGCTAAAATGCGTATTTTCTTGTCAAGATGTAGCTCTTGCCTAAAAGGGAAACCTTAGAATAGAATCAATAGCATTTTATTTTTCATTTTTTGAATAAATTTTGATAAATATCTATCATACACTGGTGGAAAATACATTTCCAGTTTTTATTTCATTGACAACACATTGCTCATACAAATATCACTGTATAGACTACTGTGGATTTACTCCTGCCTTATCTGAGAGTGTGTAATATGAGAATCCGCTCTGACAATTCTAGTATACAGGTATACTTTTTCCTTCAATTTTTCTTTCCAAATAAAGGGCAAGTGAGATTTAATTTCATGTGTGAGAACATTTGAAATAGCCAAACTGCAATGAATAGGCAACAGTGAAGGAATTACCTTTTAAATTATAGTAACAGGCTGGAAAAGTGACCTTGTAAAATGTCACCTACATGTTCCACATTATTTATTTCTCATCAGAGATTTTGTACCAGAAGGTTTCAGCTCATAAGGCAAACAAGATTTGTGTTAGAGCAAGATCAGTCTGCTCTACCTTGAAATCTCATGGAATACAGTACTATAGAAAGAACTACAGTGGTTGTTTCTTTGTTTTTGTTTTTAATCAAAAGCTGAGTAAATATAACAGTGATTATTGTCTGTTGTAAGTAGTCTTATTTTTATATTTTAACATTTAGTATCTGAGGTGCAAGGAGGATATATAAAAAAGATTTGTAAGCGTGTTAAAGTGAAACAAGATATGTTCTACTGCTTCTAGCCTAAACACTACTTTTAGACCAAATTCATGAATGACAATAGCAAGTATTTCAGTTAAGCTACTGCCTTCAAGAATACTTAGTTATTTTTATATGCCAGGCTCATATGTTTCTTTCCATATAGCATCTATCTTTAAATGATTTCAGGGACTGTCAGAAAGCCTCACAACATTAAGAAAAATATCAGCATGGCATCTCCATCACAGCATCTCTGTGACAGCCCTAGAGTGAATAATTCTTAATGTAACTGCTGACACAGTTTATATGGAGCTCACAGGAAACCAGTGGCATACCTGGTGAGTTCTCCATGGGCAGAAAAGTGCCTGACTGAGGATTACATTACTGTTTAGGAAACACAGCTGAGCATCCTAGGATATTCCTATACTTTCAGCACTGTATTCTGTTGCTACTTTTGTGCAACTTTTTATGAGGTAGATTAGTATATTTTGTAGTACAATCAACATGCTAATAGCTTCCATCATTGTATTTTGTCTTTCAGACTCAGCTTTTGAAGAATATACATATATATAGATAGATACCCAAAAGGCAATCACTAATATCCAAAGCATGTATCAACAATACTTTTTCTTCTTTTTTTTTCTCCCTCCAGCTGTGGCTGGTTATGGAACAACCATTTTGATCACTAGGATGTCATCTTTGAAAACAATAACCAAGAATATCCACTTACCAGCCTAATATGTTTACAGACACAGCTCTAAAGATGATAATTTGAGACTCAAGAAGCAGTTGTAATATAGCCTTTTTTCTCAGAACAGCTAATCAGTGCAAGTAAAGAGCCATTCTGACCTAACTTTTCTGGTGAAGAGTTAATTCAGGCATCACTGGACAGAACCGTGGGTCTCAATGCAGATAGTCTCTAAAGAAATTTTTTTTGCAAACTGGACTACTCTGTGTCACTCTCAACTATGAAGAATGAAAGTATATTTTATCAGACTGCTTCTTTGCCACAGCCACTGCAGAGAGCTGCATGCAGTGATCACAGCTTCCCTTGGGCAATTGGCTTAACTTGCAACAAGCTTCTGATCATGACATTAGAAAATTCAAGGTTTGTTTTTTTTGGCTAAGCATAAAGGCATAGATGTTAAAGATCTGGGTTTTTTCTTGTCATGATGCTCCTTTTAGGTCAAATAGTACTTGACTTCAGAATTATTATCGTGATCCTTTAAGAACCAAAGCACTGCCAAATACTCTCAAGCGTGCAGGACACTAAATCATGTTGTACAAGAGCAACATTAGGAGTACAAATATCAGCTCTAGGTGGTCTTGTCAGGCTCCTTTTTTTTTTCTTTGGAAGTGATTCAATTTTATGTATACTTTCTACTTTTACCTGAAACTTTCCTCTGTCTTATGATCTTTCTGCAATAAAGTGAAAGGTGTCCGTATCATCAAGAGAGTACGACAGGCCAAGAAAAAGGCAAGGAGCCCATTTACAGTCTATGGCAGATTGCTGCATATTTCACAAAGAGTACCTGAATGGCAAGTACCCATCAATTGCTTACAATTGCAGCAAAAACCCAGTTCCCTTTTAAAACATAACACACAGGCAACACGCTGAGAAATCAGTATATACACCAGTGGGGAAAATAGTATGTGAAGTTTTATTTTAGCCTTGATTTAATGTGAGATTTGGACCCATACCGATAAGTCGTGTATCTTAACGTATTTCTATTTATTGCCACCTTTGAGATGTCAAAGCTCTTCACAAACATTGTTGAATGTAAAAGAGACAAATAGACATATTCTAAGTGTATGCTCCAAATCTGTATCTATAGGGGAAGAACAAGCTGGGAGGTTTGACATAAATACAGCTTTCAAATGACTCTGGTTCCAATTTTAATCTTTCCCAGTAATACGACAAGAAACATTTCTGGTACACATTTCCCTGCACCTCTCTAAAGAAAAAGAGGGGACACACACACACACATGTATTTCAAGATTTTTTTTTTCCAGCTGTATACTTAAGATGAGTGCACGCTGGGAAACATAATTAGGGAAAAATCTTTCCGCATAGCTGAAATTAAAATTCCTTTTGACTGGGAGTGTCCAAAAGCAGAAGGATCTGATTATTAAGGAACATGCATTAGCTAGAATTCTGAAAAACACATGTTACAAATTTGGCCAGCCACATAACAATGCTGGTTTGGGGTTGCTGTTTGGTTTATTATGGGTGAAAATAGTTATTTTGCTGGGGAGAGATGCAGCTTAGGCAAGGCTGACACATCCTGGTCTGATGGTAAAAGAGTAAGTTTTTCTAGCCCTGACTGTTTTGGTTGAACCAGTGTAAAAGTGACCAAGCACACAGTTAATCTGGCAGGTATGAGGAGACAGGACCATCTGTTGTGGTATTGAGCTTATACTGAGAGATGGACTGCGATAAGAACCTTGTGACAGTACTCTTTTTCATTTGGCTTAATTGCAGCAATCACAATATGTCAGACCACAGAATAAATAATATATAAACCAAAGCTGCTGAAAGTTTCCTCCATTGTTAGGAAAATAAGAGTCCTTTACAACAGTGTCATCATTTTGCTTGAAGTCCTACATAGTATGGATGCTCTCTGTGGCTTGTCTAGCTGGTTGCTGACCTCTTCTCTGTCCTCCTTACACACACACAAGTATATGTTTGTGTGTGAGAAGATGAGGAGATAAATGAAATGAAGGGGAAAAATTCACAGTCCAGAAATTGCTGGACTGTGAATTTTTTTTCATACATTGGTATAATCTGTGAAATAGACTTAAAGGTGAAAGGCTTTTTTTTTTTTTTTTTTTTTTTTTTTAATACTGATGAATGTCACAGAGATTTATCACTTATTTTAAAAGTTGAAAGCCAAGGCTTTGGAACAATGGACATGTCTGTTTATTCCTCCCTTGTTGGTTCTTTACATCTATTCTTCAGAAAAAAGCATAAGCAGGAGCTGCAGAGGGCTTGTTCTGGTGCTTTGTATTAGGCTGAATTTCACCACAGGAGATTTTTATCAGTGCAACAAAACTAAGGGAGAAAAAAAAAAAAGATGTTATGGGGGAGAGGGGAAGAACCTTACCTAGCCACTATTAGTCTACAGTCATGCTGTCATATGTCAGATAGAAAAGGTGATTACAAACCTACCTTTTAGCATTTTGAAGTATGTAGGAGAAAATATATCCATGTTTTTACAAAAAGGAGTTATCATCTTGATTTAAATCAGCTAACTACAAGTTAGTAGTGTTAAATTCCAGGGGTTTGTTTTGTTTTTAATCAATCCATGTTAGATAATGGCCTTATTATACTAGGTTAATTGGTTAAATTTCTACTATCTGCCACCCCAGGTCCTTTTTTTTTAATGATACTTCAGATGGAGGTACCTTTTCACGCACCATCCATTGCTTCTTACTGCCAACAGGAGAGGGTCCTTTTTTCCTCTCTCCCCTGATCTAAGTCCTGCATTCTCCCTCACTCCTGTTCTGGTGCTCATTAGGCCCTTCTCGATCAATTCAATTCAGTAATCCAACAAAAGGGATCTTTTATTTTCCTCCTAAATTTATTACCAGAACTGGTGCAAGGTGCAAATGATGAGGAGTACGTGCATGGAAGAAAGGTGAGATAAAGCAGCAGGAGAGCCCCTTTTCAGAAGCAGTTATATTGGCTCAACTTTTCTCATGAAACCACAGCCACAAACAGGGAAACAAACTCCCCCACTTTTGTAAGTATGGACACGTTGCATCACATCACACAAAGGGCTAGTCCCATCTGTCTCGTCCCACTCGGTGGGTTGCGAGATGGGTGAATTTTTTTGATTCCCCGAGGGTTTGTGTACCGACAAAGGCCGATCTCCGCTCGGCAGAGCCGCGTGGTCGGTAGAGTCACGACAATGACTCAGAGAACGGTCTGGCCAGCAACCTTATTATCTGGAGAATTCAACAAAGAGACAGACGTAACAAACTGGTAAGCCCAATGAACGAACAGAGGCAATTTGGCAATGGAGCTATTTTCCGGGCAACCTGTCACAATTTATTCCAAACTTACATATATTGGAAGAGCAGAGGAAGAGAGAAGCGAGAAAAGGAAAGGAGAAGAGAGGAGGAAAGAGAAATAAAAAGTATCACCACCCTTGGATCCCGCGATGACGATGACAGACGTGGCAACCCTCCAGTGGTGGGCACGCGCGTGGTTCCCTGGGGGGCGTGTCTTTTACAAGCTAATCCCCGCCTCCAGGTACGCCCCTTCAGGACTGACATGGTTCTTGTTCTAGAAAGTTCTCAGTCTTCTGCGCAGGCGCTGGGGCAGGGGGGTGGTTGTGAGGGGTCTCTGGAGCGGTCGCAAGCCCCTTCCTCAGATCAACCCTGTGTGACCTCTGGCCATATATGGTCAGGTCCGTTGGAACCCGGAACCGCGCATCCTCTGACGCGCTCTCCACGTCCCACTCTCGCTCTTCCCCACCCCATGCTCGCTGACCTGCGTCGCCATGCAAATCGCACCTCGCCTCGCCACAAGGTTTGAGACATTAACTCTTTCAGTCTCTCACACCATCATACTTAACAACAGTGTGTGTCCTACAAAACAATAAGAGACATTTTGGACCAGCACCAATCAAAGGCCAGGCATGTATTCAAGGACTTTATTCCTACAAATCATAAGTGGTTTTGTTGTTCATGACACTGACTATTCTTGAAGTGTGAATGGCAGAAAATTATCCTACTCCCAAAAAACTTCATGTGAAACACAGAACCATTAGCAATTTCTCTTCTAAGAGTCAGAAGGAACAAGGAAAAACATCTGAAGATTTGCTACATAAGCAGCACTTTTCCCACAGTGGGTATTCAGCTTCCATGAGTGCAAACTTAAAATCAGTAAAATTAAATGGTAGGCAGTGCACAACCTCCGATGTCAGAGCAACATGTTGGATCAAAGAAAAAGTGTAAGTAAGTGGGCTATTAATTTTATTTTAAAATATATTTGCAGTCATAGCATTGTCAAACTTCTAGGAGAGAGAAAGGAAACTGCTGAGGAGTAAAAAATACAAAATAATGCGGGAGATTAACTGCTAAGCATTGGCTTGATATCATTAGGGGAGATAAAAGTACAGGTTGGGATTTGCAGATTTACCCCTCTGAAGAAGACAGATTAAATAAGATGTTTATTTTAATCCATCATATCCAGTTTTACAAACTGCACTACTATGTCATTCCAAAATTCATGCTTCCTTTTCCTCCCATAGTAGAACTGTGATCAGAAAATAGATGGAACAAGACAAATTTATAGCACAACTCTGCTAAACCCTAGGAACCGTGACTTCTTTCCATATCTTTTGGGCAGGAATCCATACCAAACTGAGAATGTAAGGTTATAGTTAGCAGTCTCTTATGTCAGCCCTGCAGGAAAGAAACCATCCCATGCTACTGTTGTCCTCTGAGTTATTAGTAGGACCTACCCAGGTCATCCATCTTGGGGTGGGAAGACAGCAATAAGACAAGAGCAAAGAGCCACCTATCCCAGAATGGAATTTGCCTTTCAGCTGAGCAGTTGTGCTGCTGTCTAGCAGAGGGGAAGCAAGGCTGCTGTTAGTGGAAAAGAAAAGAGAGTATTTTCCTCAGATCTAGGGATAATAATGGGTAAAGAAAACTTTTTTTCCATCCTGGTCCAAAGAATCATTCCCTTACTATCTCAGGAGAACATTTTCCTGCTTTTCCAAGGCTGCTCCAGCACTTTGCAGTTGACAATGTGTTACCATGTTTCAATAAGAGAAAGAATGAAAGAAAGGAACAGAGACTGGTGCGAGATGAAGGTGGAGGTGTGGTTGCACCCAGATATGTTGTTCATCCCAAGTTCCACAAAGCTCTCTGTAGTGCTGAGGGGAGGTGAATGTGAATTATAGTTTACTTTTTTCCTAAAAGACAGCAGGCAAAGAAAGAAGCAGAAGAATTTCTTGGTGTACATGTCAACTATGTATATTTTATTGAATTTTTGCATTATAATAACATCTTTAGGATTTAGCTGAAATGTGAGAGATAAGCATCTTATTGTTTTGAATACTCTAAAAACATACAGCAAGAGACAGTACTTTCTTCACAGAGCTATGAATTTAAATAGAGGGGATGTACAAAGGAAATGCAATTTCTATTTTAAAAACAGGGCTTGAGACATGGTGAATTAATTAATTTTCTCATGGTCACTCAAAAAGTCAGTGGCAGGGCTTAGAAGGGAAATTAATTCTCCTTTCAGGTTCTAGTTGCCTTTTAAGAAGAGTATTTATTTATTTATTTATTTAAAGCTGTATTAAAAGATAACTATCACTAGAAAGGTGTAATATAAGGAAGGGTTTGGGAAGTGACCTATGTAGATTAATATTAATGGCTTTGCTGAAGAACTGAAGTGCCAAGAGAGTCAGAATGTTTATTATTATAGAAATATCTTATACTATTAAGCCTTTCTTTTAAAACTTTAGCTATTATTAAGAAATTGAATACAGGGAACTTTGCTAAACGTAGAACGACAGATGCATGCCAGGCCAAAATCTGCTTTCGTTAACTACCAGCCATATGCCAGTGTCTCCTTGTTCATCAGAATGACATCACAGAGATGGGTAGTGAACAACTTCAATCACTTGCACATCATTAGTTCAGTAATAGTTTCCTTTAAAGGTGCCTTTAAGAAGCACTTAATTTAATGCCATATCAAGCACTATCCGTCAATGTGTCCTTGATCACATGAAAAATTGGGTTTCTTGCATACAGTGCACCAAACAAAAGGCAGTCCAGATTTCACATTTAAAAATGAGTAGTGTGACAGCAGTAATCATTATCTCGTCCACATTGATCTGTGTGCTGGCAAAGACTTCCTATTAAGTCTTGAAGAGAGGCTGGCAGCTTCTATGCCTATGAAGCTCCCTGACAGTGGGGCAATGAAGTAAGCTAAAAACTTGTTTTAAAAAATTAAATGGTCTCTCGAAACCCTGTAGGGTTTTGTAGCATGCTCAGGACAGAAAGTGTATTATGCCAGAGATTCGTGCACATATACTGCACAGAGAGACAATGACAGCATAGAAATAGAGGCCATAAAGAATTCAAAACACTACTGATCCAATTATTAATATTTTTATCTTCAGACCAGTTTTAAACTATATATCTGCACAGTACATCACTAATGAAATGCAGCCTCCTCTGGGATGGAAGCTCTTAGTTAGCTGATGGGCACAGCACGCTGCCAGAAAGAAAAGGGAGAGAAAATGTAGTTTTAGTACATCATGGAAAGCCCCTGCTGCTGAGGAAAGTGCAATGGCATCTTCAGGAGCCAAGCCACTCTCAAAGTAGGGTAAATTGGGAGTAACTATCAGAAATTCAATGGAATAATGATAGTGGTGAGAGAAAATAATCAGGCAGCTACATCCATCAAGAGCAGACAAGGCCTCCTCTTCTGCCCGCAGCCATTTCCTACTCTCAGTTCTCATTTGTTAACAACAGAAAAAGAAGAGTCCTTTCCAGACTTTCCAGACAAGGTAATTGTATGTCTACATCAAGCAATGGAGCACAATGCAAAGATGCTTAATCCAAGTAAAGTTCAAAATTGCTTAATTCTCATATGGTACAATGCAAACTTGCTAGTTTGGATCTGGAAGAAACATAATCATGCTGAATCAGTGCTGTGAACAAGTTAATAAGCACTTAGCCTGGGAGAGGCTTATTAGTTTGATTGCAGCACATGCTTACCTACTGTACTGCACCTGGACTCAAGCTGGCTCAGATTTACCTGTTTTATGTGTCTTAATATCATCTTCCCTTTTCTCTTGGTTTCAGCATTGCAATAGGGAGACTAAGCTTGCACCTGCCTGCATTAATCTGTTTGTGACTAAAAGTGTCTTTGAACAGTACTCCCTGTATTCACTGTCAAAGCTACTGCCAACTACTGCTCTGAAATGAAGTGAGAACACCAGGAATTTCTAATTTAATTAAGAAACTAGTGGATTCTAGACCTGGTGGGAAAAAGTACTTATGTTTAGTTTGGGAAAAAAAACCACCAAAACTTGGAAATCTAGTTTCTTGATAAGCCTACATTTATTTTAAAAACAAATAAATATAATGGCACAAAAACCCTAATAGTTTTCAGACAGATTTTTTTGTTGATAATGAAGGGAAATGGCCAGGCTATGCTAATGTACAACTTTTGTTTTGATTTTTCCATTGTTGAATATGTTTAGCCGTAAGAGAGAAAGTGCAGCAAACAGTAAATTTATGCATGTTTCCCATAGATGATTCTAACTACCAGCTCTCTAAGTCTCTTGAGTGACAACATTTTGTTCAAATTATAGTGAAATAATATGTTCTTTCTGAATGCAAGGGCAAGCTGGGGAAATTTTTTTTTGGGGGGTGTTGAAGAATGCACAAATTTCCTTTTCTGAAACATTTCTGCAAACCTATACAGTTCGTTAAAAAAAAAAAAAATCTGTGAAATTTTTTCTTGATAATCTGGTAGGATTGTATAGCTTCAAAATATAAAAATCTTCATTATATTCCCTAGCATGGATGAGATATTTTCATTAGTAATTGGGTCTTAGTTATTACATGCTGTGATGGCTTCAGTACTCTACTGGTAACTGAAATGAAAATTTCTTCTCTGTTTATTTTGTTAGGGGGTGCTGAATCCAGTAGCCCATTCCAGGTGAGGCTGCAACAGCTCCCTGTATGCTGATCCAACCAGTAGCAAGGCTGAGGATGTATTCCCAATGGGAACATAAACAAACTCACCTATACAAACATATATACATCTATACATGGCTGTCCACTTTGGTCTTCATAGACAGACACACTCAGCACTCACACAAACACAAACAGCACTGGTGGCCTCATCTTGTTCCCCTCTCTGGCTGATCAGGATGAAGGTCCATTAGCAGGAAATACATGTGTATGCCTATATATATATATGCACAGTGTGGATCCCTTCAGCAGCTGGGCTTAGACACTCAGCCTTCCCATGAGCTCCCCCTAGATCTGAATCTCCCCAGTTGCTGGCACCTGGATATATGAGCCCCTGGGGCCACAGTCCCACTCGCAGGCACACACAGACACACACACACACACGAGATTTCCCCAGTAGCCGGCCCTGGATCAGTTGCCTCAACCCTACAGAGAGAGGGAGAGAGAAGTACACACACATGCACACACACACACAGAGGTCTCACACCTACAGATCTCCAGACCCCATGGTCTCTCCAGGGAGGAACAGGGGACTGGGACTCCTCAAATCCCCCTATATTCAGCTCCTCCTGTTGCTCTTGCCTTTAGAGACATACTTGGCCCCCATACAGAATCTCAAAATCTTAGAACGGTTGAGGCTGGAAGGGACCTCTGGAGGTCATCCGGTCCAACTCTCCTGCTCAAGCAGGGCCATCTAAAGCTGGCTGCCCAGGACCATGTCTAGATGACTTTTGAATATCTCCAAGGATGGAGGCTCCACAGCCTCTATGGGCAACCTGTGCCAGTACTCAGTCACCCTCACAGTGAAAAAGTGTTTCCTGATGTTCAGATGGTAACTGCTGTGTTTCAGTTTTTGCCTATTACCTCTGGTCTTGTTACTGGGCACTAGTGAAAAAAGCCTAGCTCCATCCTCTTTGCGCCCTCCTTTCAGGTATTTATATACATTTATAAGTTTCCCATGAGCCTTCTCCAGGCTGAGCATTCCCAGCTCTCTCAGCCTTTCCTCATAGAAGAGATGCTTCAGTCCCTTCACCATCTTTGTGTCTCTTCACTGGACTGTCTCCAGTACGTCCACGTCTCTCTTGGACTGGGGAGCCCTAAACTGGACACAGTACTACGGGTGCAGCTTCACCAGTGTTCAGTAGAGGGGAAGGGTCCCCTTCTCTAGACCTGCTGGCAATACTTTGCCTAAGGCAGCCCGGGATGCCATTTGCCTTCTTTGCTGCAGGGGCACGTTGCTGGCTCATGATAAACAGCGTTCGCCAGCGGCCTCCCAGGCCACCTCTTCACCGCCTGGTGCAGCTGGATCTTTGTCAGCAGTCACAGGCACATGCACACACCCACACTCACTCCCAGTGCTGGCACCACAGATGCACAGGCTTCTTGGCCCATGGTCCCATGCCAGTTGCTGGCATGGACACTGCCATACACCCTCATACACACAGACAGAGTCCCTCACCCAGGAAAAGAGTTAGAAGAGCAGTTTTATAAGAGGGTAGGACAGACTGCATTGACCAGGTGCAGAGCATGGCCAGCCAACTTTAGTGTCGTGCCAGCTATTTACATGTGACTGACCCCTTTCATCCCTCTATTTTCCTATACTTGTTCATCCCCAAATAACTTTGATCCCTCCTTTTCCCCACCTTTGGCTCCTCTTATAAACATCCCATAATAAATTGTGTAATCCCCAAATGCTCTTCCCCTGCATCCCATAATGTGTCCTGCACCCCTAGCCAGCAACCCCCCCTCCGTTGGCAGTATGCTTCATGATTGACTCATGGTGATGGGTTTCCATACACCGGGACTGAGGCTCTCCCATAACTGCCCTGGGAGAGCCCCAGGAACGATGTCCCTTTCTCTGAGTTTTTCATTTGGGTTCCTGCCCACATTTGTGCTTCTGTACTCCTCTGGTCTTGTGGAGATGGGCCTTTGATGGGCTGCTGGCTCCTAGAATGGGCCTGGGACCAGCAAGGGCAGGGTGTTATTTGGGCTCCCCCTGCTCCTGTTGTCTCCCTGTGCTCCTCTGTGGGTATGCAGATGAGCTGTTTATCCCATAATCTGACAGATTTGAACCCTGACTTTCCATCTTCAGATAGCATGCCTTAAACAAAGTGTATTGGCAGTTCTGGAATGCATTTCTTTTACCTCTTTCTGAAAATGTCTTTCTGTTACATACAATTTTCCAAATATTAATTGAATGAGCCAGAGAGACTAAACTGCATAGTAAGTGACTGCTCACTTCAGAGCCCTGAGTTCTAGTTCCTTCTCCAGTTAATGTTTGGGATGCTTTCTGAGGGAAGACAGGCTAACATTCAAGCCTGTGACTCAAAGAACAGGCATGGGACTAGTGCCTGCAAATCTTCTTGCTCCTCTCTCTTGTGCAAGGTGTGTGGTGTGGTTTCCAGTCACCTTCATCTTCCAGTTCAGCCTCTGGACGTGACAGAAGTGGGGGATAAAAAAGACTGGTTTAAGAAATCTGCTGGGGTTCAACAATTCAGTATCCCTATTGTAATATATGTGACTGCATGTACGCTTAGGCACAGAAATCCAGATGCTACTTCACCACTGAAGATTTCTAGCCTCAGGGAAAGCTGAGGCATTTTAAAGTACAGGTGGACTTTTTTCTTTTTTCCTTTTTTTTCTTTTAAGGAAGGGCTGCTTTTTTTTTAATCATTCCAGCTATTCTTTGAAGATTTTTTCAGTAATTTGGATTTTTTTAAATTACTGGACTTCATGGACAAAATTTATCTGTTGTTATTTCTGGCAGGATTAAAAGAAACAGCTAGAACATCAGCAGAACTCTTAAAAATAAAAGTAAATGAAAAGGAAAATATGTGATTGCTTTCCTTTAAAAAAACAAAAATTAAATAATTCAAAATAGATGGAAAGATGACATTTTACAATATAATACACAAACTTTGACTACTTGTCCATCATTCTATTGTAGAAGGAAGCAATGGGAGATATACAACACCTCAAAGTCTCAGCCTCAGTGAAGGGTTTTGCTTTACTGAATTCAATGCAGTTTTGCAGTGTTACAGCCACTGAGTTTCTAGTCAGGAGTAGTTATGAATTTTTTTGTGAGGTTTTCTCTGGACAAAATTGATTTATGAAAACTGAAAACAGAAAAGGATCAATTGACAAAACTCATGTTTTGCTTTGTCTTAAAGAAATTATCAAACCATTATAGTTTCACATTTCAAACTAAGAAATTATTTTACCTGAACACAGTGTCTTGAGAATTTTTAGCTAATTATTGTAGAATGATAACTATTAATACTGAAATGAAATTTTTGGAAGATCTAAGAGTTGTTTGAATTATTTGAGGTATTAATTTTTCTAGATTGTCTATATTTTGACTTTTTACCCTTATGGAAAAATTTGAAGCTCAAAAGAATACCCAAATATGGAAAACACACTTTATACTCAGCTATTGATTAATGGCAATCCTGGAGGGAAAATAGGATGTTAAAATCAAAGCATGGGAGAGTTAGAATATAATTTTTTTTCAGTTCTTATGAATTCATAAATAGAGACATATATCAAATTCAAGTCAGCCAAAGTCAACAGAAAGACTCTAATTAACATTAATATGCTTTGGATCAGATCCTAGATCCTCAGAAGATGTTGTTGATAAAATAGGCCTAAGATGGTAATATGTTATCTTGTGAAGCTTCATGTTATTTATGAGGAGAAGAAACATGTTTTTTCAGATTTTGATTAAGTTTCTTTTTTACTTTCTGAGCTTCCAAAAACAAAGATGATAAACTAAAAGAGGATACATTTTTTAAAATACCAGTGAATACAATCCTCACAAAGATTAATGAAAGGCTTCTCTTCCTGGAGACCAAATCTTGGGTATTTTAACCTGATGAAGTTTAGAATTGGTTTTGGATGTGCGTAGATTTCTCAATGGAACTGTGTTGTTTATTGTACTTTTAGCACCACAAATGAGTCTTTTTTATCTAGATATGGGGAAAAGGCAATGGGGAGTTCTCTTTTCAGATGTAATATATTTCCAATTTTCACTTGTCATTTATGTATATATTTCTCTTTAAAGTAGATATGTTTTAAAGTATCATAACTTGTGTTAAATTATCCTGAGACAATAATGATTTGCTTCAAAAATGAACCCAATCCTTTTCTCCTTCATTTCTCCACAAATTCCTAATAATCCTGTTACATAGCTCCACTACTTCAGAGAGTGTGAAATTTCACAATGTTGAGTGCAAAATCAGACTTGTTTTAGCTGAGCCTTAGTCTGAGGTTTCTTTAATGGCCTTAGATAGAGTAAGTATTTGTAGAGCAACATGTGCATCATAGAAACCATATATGCTAGTCCCTTGTAGACTGGTATATGCCCAGTCAGAGCATGCACTTCTAGACCTGCTTTTAAATGCAAATTCCATTATAGGAACATAAAATACGTGCCCTAACAATTTCACATTGAAGGATTTTTTTTAACTCTTACTCATTTTAACTTCTCAAAGAATTTCAAAATAGCCAAGGAAAAGAGAGATTTCAATCAGTAAAGATATTAGTATAGAGATCTTATTAAACAAGTCTTGCCTCTATAGGCAAAGAGGATTTCATTTTCTATTAGCATATAAGAAAAGCAAAAAATAAATTAGAATAATAGAATCATAGACTCGTAGAATCATAGAATCATAGAATGGTTTGGGTTGGAAGGGACCTTTAAAGGTCATCTAGTCCAACCCCCCTGCAATGAGGAGGGACATCTTCAACCAGATCAGGTTGCTCAGAGCCCTGTCCAACCTGACCTTGAATGTTTCCAGGGATGAGGCATCTACCACGTCTCTGGGCAACCTGTTCCAGTTTTCACCACCCTCATTGTAAAAAAAGTCTTCCTTATATCTAGTCTGAATCTACCCTCTTTTAGTTTAAAACCATTACCCCTTGTCCTATCGCTACAGGACCTATTAAAATGTCTGTCCCCATCTTTCTTATAAGCCCCCTTTAAGGACTGAAAGGCCACAATAAGGTCTCCCTGGAACCTTCTCTTCTCCAGGCTGAACAACCCCAACTCGTTCAGCCTGTCCTCAATAGGAGAGGTGTTCCATCCCTCTGATCATTTTTGTGGCCTTCCTCTGGACCTGCTCCAACAGGTCCATGTCTTTCCTGTTCTGAGGGCTCCAGAGCTGGACGCAGTACTCCAGGTGGGGTCACACCAGAGCAGAGTAGAGGGGCAGAATCACCTCCCTCGACCTGCTGGCCATGCTTCTTTTGATGCAGCCCAGGATACGGTTGGCCTTCTGGGCTGCAAGCACACATTGCCAGCTCATGTCCAATTTTTCATCCATCAGTACCCCCAAGTCCTTTTCCACAGGGCTACTCTCGATCACATAATCCTCCAGCCTGTATGGAAACTGAGGATTGTCCCGACCCAGGTGCAGGACCCTGCACATGGCCTTGTTGACCCTCATGGTTCACATGGGCCCACTTCTCGAGCTTGTCCATGTCCCTCTGGATGGCATCCCGTCCCTCAGTCATCTCAACCACACCACTCAGCTTCATGTCATCTGCAAACTTGCTCGATCCCACTGTCTATGTCATTGACGAAGCTATTAAATAGTACTGGTCCCAAGAGGGACCCCTGGGGGATACCACTTGTCACTGATCTCCAGCCGGACATTGAGCCATTCACCACTACCCTCCGGATGAGACCATTCAGCCAATTCCTTATCCACCAAACAGTCCATCCATCAAATCTGTATCTCTCCAATTTAGAGAGAAGGACGTTGTGGGGGACCATGTCAAAGGCCTTACAGAAGTCTGGATAGATGACATCCGTAGCTCTTCCCTTGTCCACTGATGTAGTCACTCCATCATAGAAGGCCACTAGGTTGGTCAGGCAAGACTTGCCCTTGGTGAAGCCATGCTGGCTGTCTCGAATCACCTCTCTGTCCTCCATGTGCCATAGCATAGCTTCTAGAAGGATCTGTCCCATGATCTTCCCAGGCACAGAGGTGAGGCTGACAGGCTGGTAGTTCCCAGGCTCCTCCTTTCTACCCTTTTTGAAGATGGGCACAATGTTTCCCTTTTTGCAGTCACCAGGGACTTCACCTGACTGCCATGACTTTTCAAATGTCATGGAGAGTGGCTTGGCAACTACATCAGCCAATTCCCTCAGGACTCTAGGATGCATCTTGTCAGGTCCCATAGACTCACGTATGTTCAGGTTCCTCAGGTGGTCACAAACTTGATCTTCTCTTACAGTGGGAGGGACTTTGCTCCCCCAGTCTCTGCTTTGTGGTCCATCCACTCGAGAGGTGTAGGAAGAGAGATTGCTAGTGAAGACTGAGGCAAAAGTAGTTGTTGAGTACCTCAGCCTTCTCCTCATCCGTTATTACCAGTTTGCCAGTCTTGCTCATCAGGGTGGGTATGCTTTCTTTGACCTTCCTTTTCTGGTTGATATACCTATAGAAACTCTTATTATTCTTTGTGTCCCTTGCCAAGTTCAGCTCCAGCCGCGCCTTGGCCTTACTGACCCCATCCCTACACAACCGGGCAGTGTCCCTATACTCTTCCCAGGATACCTGTCCCTGCTTCCACTGCCTGTGCATTTCCCTCTTGCCATTTAGTTTGACCAGCAGGTCTCAAGTCATCCATGCCAGTCTCTTACCTTCCTTTCCTGATTTCTTACACATGGAAAGTGTCCTTAAAGATCTGCCAGCTCTGCTGTGCTCCCTTGTCCCTGAGGGCAGTTTCCCAAGGAGTCCCATTGACTAACTCCTTGAACATCTGGAATTTTGCTTTCCTAAAATTCAGGGTCCTGGCTTTACTCTTCACCTGTCCCGTATCCCTCAGGACTGTGAAATTCACCACTGCATGAATTATAATAATTAACAGTTAATTTAAGATATGCATTAAAACAATGCTCTACATTTGTATGCCATTTATATGCAATTTTATTCCTAAAAGTGTGATTTCTTTAAAAAATGGTAAAAATAGGACTATTTGTGAAGGTCTTACTGTGAAGTTGACCAGTATGATTAAAGTTAATGTCTATATAGTATGCAGCATGTACTGTTTGATATTGCAATGTTATAGCCTTATTCTTTGTTCTATACAACTCTAAAATCAAATTATAGCTAAATAAAAATTCCAACTCAGAATGTATGGCGTCATACAGTACGTGGATATGTTGTTCTGGGTAGAAGTAGAGTTTAAACAAGGAACTGTATGAATTCCTCTCTTACAATATTAGTAGTATCTAAATGCAAGATCAGTTTATAATAGCAATGTTCAGAATTACAAGAGTGTACCATTTGCTGTCTTATCAGCTATTCTGTCTGAAATTATCTGCAAAGTAGACAGTATCGTAAAGACAGTCTAGAATTTTCCCTGATAAAGAAGCTGCATTGTGATTACAGGAGAGTGGCCATAATCTTCCTAATTAATCCCATGTTCTCTGCATTTTCTTTCTTTCTTTGTAAATTCTTTTTGTCAAGCAGAAATCAAAGTAATTCTACTGAAGTCAAGGTAGCCAGTGCTCTACTTTGAGAACACTCTAGATATTCCACATAGAGGAAAGGACCCACGAGTTGCCCTGTGCAAAACACAGTGTATCAGTACCTCGTTTCTGAAAATACATGTACCTCCCCATCTGCTACGGCTGGCTAACAAAGGTATTTAGCCTTGTAGCTCCAGTTACAACCTTCTGTGCTGAACTCCTCCACTATTAATGGATAGTAAGTTGTATCAGATACCAGAAAAAATATGTTTTCCAAGTTAGAAAAAAAAATACAAGCTGTGGGTTGACCATGCAAAAAAGTTATTTTGAAAGACTATATATATGCAAGGCTATGAAATTGCAAATTTGCCATTCTTATTACAGTGTTTTCTCCCATTCTTCAGTTTTCAAGACAATCAACTTGAAATGCTCATTCTACCTTTTTTCCCCAAATAACATTTCATTCATAACACAGTATCAACAGAATTAAGGTTTCTGGAACAACGGTATAGCTAGCATTTTCTAAGTTTCTGTTTTACATGGAAAAATCCCTCTGCCTTTTGAATATTTTGGGAAAAAAATCTTTAAAAAAACCCACAAAGAAACAAAAAAACCCATTGCTAACTTGAATTGCATCTAGCTAGCCCACTGAATTTAGACCTTTAGTAATGATTATTTTTGACTACGTGTTTAGGAGGGGCCCTGCTGAATATATTACAGTGGCACACTGTAATATATTGACTCAGTTTTGAACATCATCCTTGTTTGTTGCAAGTAGAGCTTAGCCAAGAGATGCATCAGTTCTACTGGCAGAAAAAAAGTTCTTTCAAAGTTCAAATAACTTGTGATTGAGCCTGTGCACTGGTATGGTCCTGAGCACCTGGCACTCTGGAAGCAAAACCCATGAGTGTAAATGTATGTCTGTTAGAGTTGCCCACCTGTTTGCGTGAAAATTATGGGCAGAAAAAATTGCCTGCCAGTAACTGCCAGCTCCTTTGTCAATGCTTTCCTTTGAGATGGTCCTTAATTCCAAAAGAATGTTTATTGGTGTTTATTTCAATCCAAGAAACTTCTGTTCATTTGTAGACAGAGATCTGAAGGGTTTAAATACTCTCCGTGCTCCCTGCCAGCAGATAACTGTGAGTGGAAAAGGTGGATCGAATCAAAAAGTAAACAATGTTTCAGCCCACTGAGAGAGGTGCTTGGAGCTTGATAATAAAGACAGCAGGATTATATCCTGCCTTTTCTTCAGGGATGGAGTATTGCACAGTCTCCTGTTGATTAATTCTCTAAATCTTTTGCTTTCATGTTCAGTCTTGCCACAGCCTTTGCTAGCTTCTCCACTGTTCATTTGAGTGGGAAGTTTGCTTCCCAGCAGCAACAAGATTAGGTTTCATACTGATGAAGAAAAGTATGAAATTCTCCGTTTACAAAAATGCAGAATTTTGGGTCTTTGTTTTGTGATCAAGCTCAGGGTCACCTCCTCCAGCATGTGTTTATATTCTCTGGTATGAGCCCTGCAGAAGAATAAAAATAGAACTGCCCATAGAAAGGATACTGAGGTGAAGAGTCCTTACATTCTCGATGTTCAATAGAAAATCTCTGCGAGGCAGCAATGGTATTTGATTTTCATGGAGAAATTTTCTTCTTATCCAAAGAGAAATAATTTCAAAATTGCATAGTTCATAGAGGATTTCAGTAGAATTAATTTTGGCTCACTAAATTAAAAATTTACAGTACTCTCCACCCCTCAGGGTGATTTTTAAGAAAATATTAAAATATAAATAATGGTCTTATCCTGAAGTTATTTTATTTGTTCTGGAAAGGTCACCTGAATAAATTTAAGTATCCAATCAATAACTTTGTTAATATGCCAGTAGATATGAAAGTGAATGTTAGCTATAATTGTAATTTGCTTATTCATCCAAATTTATTTGATTTTCATTTCCAGACCATTTCATATGCTTTCTCACCATTTCATGTTGTGTTGTCATTCTGCTATAGATAGAAGATGGTCCTCATTACTATGATTGAACTAATTTATATGGAATGCAATTAAAGAGATTTTTTTCTTTGTTCCAACCTACTTCCAGGCTCAGGATGCAGTGAAATATGCAGTGTGATTTACAGCAACCTTTTGCTATACAAGGGGAAATGTAATCTGTGTTTACAGATAACCTGAAGGGCTGTGTCCCAGAGAACAATTGCCCTGAGACTGCACACAGATTCAAGCACCACCAAATGACATTACTCCATGCAATAAAATTTCATTTGCTGCTGCTGAGGAATATAAACAATCAATAAACCAAACTTTCAAGAAATTATCAAAGTCCTAAATTTCATCAGAATATCTAAGAGTTAATTTCTGATTTGTTTTTCTGGTTGAAATGCTTCAGCTTCTAGATTTGTCAATATGTTAAATATATGCGTAATGTTATCAATATTTCATTTTATGTTGTATTGACAATGTCATACAAAATGTAGAGTATTTTATTTCTGTTTTAGAATCAGGGTGTCGTGGTTTAACCCCAGCCAGCAACTAAGCCCCACACAGCTGCTTGGTCACTCCCCCCCGCTGGGATGAGGGAGAGAATCAGAAGGGTACAAGTGAGAAAACTCATGGGTTGAGATAAGGACAGTTTAATAGGGAAAGCAAAGCCGTGCACACGAGCAAAGCAAAGCAAGGAATTCATTCACTGCTTCCCATGGGCAGGCAGGTGTTCAGCCATCTCCAGGAAAGCAGGGCTCCATCACGCATAATGGTTACTTGGGAAGACAAATGCCATTACTTCGAATGTGCCCCCCTCTTCTTTCTTCTTCCCCCACCTTTATATGCTGAGCATGACGTCATATGGTATGGGATATCCCTTTGGTCAGGTGGGGTCAGCTGTCCCAGCTGTGTCCACTTCCAACTTCTTGTGCACCCCCAGCCTACTCGCTGGTGGGGTGGGGTGAGAAGCAGGAAAGGCCTTGACTCTGTGTAAGCACTGCTCAGCAATAACGAAAACATCTCTGCATTATCAACGCTGTTTCCAACACAAATCCAAAACATAGCCTCATATTAGTTCCTATGAAGAAAATTAACTCAACGAAAATCTCAGCCAAAACCAGCACACAAGGAAAGCAAGATTTTTTTTGCACAAATTAGACAAAACATTTTTTGAATTAAAAAATTCTTAATAACATATTTTTCTACTTTAATCTCATCAGTAGATCTAACTTCAATAATGATTATAAAATCAGGTGCAAAATAAGCATACACATGCATATGGGCTATTCTACTTTTACTGTCTTCTATTCAAAGACATCTGCTTTCCAGTGATGAATAAAAATATTTCAAAAATACAACATGGAAAGCTAAATCACTTTATCCAGTAACTGTACATTTATTTTTTATTATTTCAGGCAATGTGTATTACAGGTGTGAATCTGTGTAGGCCGAGTTTTACTTCAAATGAAAATAACGTGCTGCCAAACTTGCAACTTTTCACTTTTTGATTATTCAGAGTGTGAAAAATCTCATTTTATAGAAGTTCTTCAGTCAGGAAACTGCTCAGAATAAAGTAGTAAATGTTATTGTGTGATGTCTTGGGAAAATGAAAAAAAAACATACTTGTTTCTTATTAGAAAATGTATATAAGAAGGGGTACTTTGAAACTACGTTAATACCTGAAAGGTAATAGATGATCTTTGAACAAATGGTGCTGTTGGAAGCAATGTATTACTTGTATATATATACATATATATATATTAAAAAGCATTAAAAGATGAGCAGAAATTAGGAGAGTTGAACTTACAGTATTTTCTTTAAATTATCCTAAAAAATCAGGAAATCATGTATTAAAATGTTTCTGACTTCCCAAATCTGTGGTACCTAGTTATCAGTACAGGCAAACATTCATCAGATTGTGAGAGAATGATCATTTCTGTAGAACTCCCTTAGTGCCTTTTTCCTCTGCCTGGTCAGCTTTGGAGCAATATCATTAGCTGGGAACCAAAATGCATGCTGATAGAACTACAAAAAAAATATCAGTTTATGAAATGACGTTCTGCATCTTCCATTCGTCATTCCTTTTTTTTCTACTTTATATTCTGCGCAGCCTAGTATAACAGAATAAGATGGGAAATCAGATATAACATTATTCTCATTTCACATTCGCCAGCTAAATCAGAATGCCTTTCACTGCTAGATATGAAGGATGACTTACCCTAGGTATATAAGTAAAAAACAATTCAGGCATGCTATATATATATAAAAAACCAAACACATTTTCTGCAAAGTCAAATGTAAACTTTAAACATCTCTAATTTTCAAAAATGGCAGGCACAGGCCATAAATGGTTACATCAGCATATAATAGCATCACATCGACTTAATGTTTGTATTATAACCCACACTGGGTAAAATGATTCAGATTGTGATTGATAGGAATTTTATTATCATTTATTTAGAGAGAAAGTTGTAATATTTGTATCTACATCTGAGTTTTCGGTCTAACCAACGTCATGGGTCGTCACTTCTGAATTTTTTGCTTCCCTCCCCTTTGATAATAATATTTTAAATAAACATGTCAGATATAGTTTCATGATACAAAACCAAGGGTGTTTGTATGCTTGAAAACAAAACTGAATGTTTTGTGGAGATTTTACATTTCTATGCTACTTGTGTAAAGGTTTCTTTTTCTGTTTGTGAGAAATTTTTTGAGCAATAATATTTATTTTGTATCAGGAATATAAATGGAAGGAACTATAAACAGTCTTCAGACTGAAAATAGCAATATTTTCCTCTCACATAACTTAACATCCTGTGTATTACTTTTAAGTGTGGAAGTGTTGTCCTTCCACATGGGCTTCCTATTTTAAGGTGAAGGTACTTAGAAATTACATGTACTTGTGGAGATCAATGAAGATACATGCCAAAACAACCATTCTGAAGACAAGGGGAAAAAATTACATCAAAAAGTCAGCATGTGCCTATATCCAGGAACAAGCCTTTGCATTTGCTGGTAGACGTCTACTTGATCTTTAAATAAAATAGCTTGTAGGCTTCACAGTACTTTAGAAGATTTTCTTTGTGATACAGGTGCTTTGATATGGCTAGTGTAAGGTCTAACTATTCTTGCAAGTTGTACTGCCCCCTCTTCTATCCCCCTAAACTCCATTTACATCACATCGGATAAAGAAATGCTAACTTACCGATTTTCGTTATTTCTTTGCTAGAGGAGCCCATTATTTTGAAGACTATTTTTAAAACTGTGCCAGTCTATGTTGAATTGTAATGCTATTCTACGTAGTTTGAATCCAGCTTTCCTGGATGCATAGAGAGGGAATTACAGACTCATAAACGGCTGGCAGGATGATTTTGTATATATGCCAGAGTGGCTGGAGTAGCGCATACAGCAGAACAGCAAAGAGCTCTTTTGCCTGTGCTGTACAAGTGCTATGGAAAGCTGTGAGTTGGTAAGAGAGGGACCCAGCCAGCTCCAATGGGCAGAGCTGGCAGCGTACCAATAACTTCAGCCATAAAGGCTAGGGTCAGTTGCTTTCCACCCTCATTTTCCCAAGTTTAGTACTAAATAGAAGTCAAAGATGATGCTGGTTGAAGAACTGAGTTCTAACAGTTGATGGCATTGAATGTAGATGGCTCTATACTGTAACAGTTTAATTTCCATTGTGTATGTCTGGAACAGGTTGCCCAGAAAGGTGGTAGATGCCCCATCCCTGGAAACATTCAAGGTCAGGCTGGATGGGGCTCTGACCAACATGGTCTAGTTGAAGATGTCCCTCCTATTGCAGGGGTGTTGGACGAGATGACTTTTAAAGGTCCATTCCAACCCAACCTATTCTATGATTCTGTGTCCATTGTGCTTGTATGTCCTGACTCTTACGATCAACATTCTTTAAGGTCAACACTGGGTCATATTCTCCCATTATTTGCACACAAGCACAAAATCAGAAGTTATCACACAAAGGTAGGTAAAGGTACATCACTGAAGAGCTTCTCCTTAGAACGAGCAACTGCAGTGAATTACATCTTTTCCCCATTTGGGTAGTTTTGCACTTCCTCAGCAACACAGAATATGCTCGACCCAGCCAGCCAGAGCAGGAATCTGAAGTCAAACTGGTGAAATACTTCTCCTGCATCCTCTTGTACTATTTACTCACAGTCGTACCACTGCCCAAAGAGGAATTCTGCAGAGAAAACATAGAATAATACTGAGTTGCAACAGTCCTTGGGTGGCATAATTCTCACAGAAAAAGAGTGGGTAAAGATTTGCTTTACACTTTAATGATGAGTAATTTTAGCAGGTTTCTTTATATTTTAGAATCAGAAGAAATGTCCTTTTTGAAGTGTGGAGTCTGACTCTGGAAATCATGTGACTGTCAAGCTGAGGTTAAGAAGTGTCTTATAATTTGTTATTTCTTAAGTCTTTTAGGCTGGGGGGGTGGGTCATACTTAATGCCACAATTCCTTTTCATCTAAGTTTTTGTTTATGGAATATAATTCATAGTGTCTACAGAACTGTGTAATTAGTCAGAGACTCAGTAAAGAGCCTTTTGAAAAAATGGTCCTTAGCCTTTCACTTTCATGAGCACCAAAATTCAATCAAAAACTATTTTTAAAGTGAGTAAAAGCTACAGTGGCAAATCTATTAAAATATGTTTAATCATTAACTTCTTTGATTTAACATCTGTCTAAAAGATAACATCAAAAATTGAATAATTTATCATGTAATTGCATAAAAGTTCAAGTAATGTAAGGCATTAATTAAAAATTTATATGAAATTCAGAAGAAGAAAGTTGAGGAGGAACTATTTGATTACTCACTCAGTAGGATGGTTATAGTTACTTTGAAACAGTAATCTACTTTACTACAAATCACAAATGCTTAACTGTGAAAAACACTGTAAGGCCCTTAGGTTTATCTGATGATTTTCGGAAAATGCATTAGCTATAGATTACTTCAGATTCTATAGTTAGATATACAGATATGCCAGTTCCCCAAGGAATTATTCTTCTTTCACTTTTATAACCTCTTAGCCTCACTGTATGTACAAACTGCTGTGTAAACATGAGAAGATAATAAGGCTTTCAGAACTTCCTGAACCTTGTTTCATAAAGGTATAGACTTCAGGAGAGGGTTTCAGGTGTTCTTCTCAGGCTCATATTCAGTCAGCCATAGAAGAATATCATAGCCATAAAATCAACTCTGATGTTAAATACATTATGGGGAGGAGCAATAAACAGTTATTGTATCAACCATATTATCTCTCCAAATAATCAATTAACTTTTATAACTTATGCAAACTAGAGAAGTTTTAAATTCAGGTTTCTTCTTCCAGCGTTAGCTAATAGTATTTGAAAGTAGTTAGTTATTTAAAACTGACATTTGTGCCAAACTGCCTTTAGAATTAGAAAAATTGGCTCAGAAAGCAGAGTATCCAGATGGATACAAACATAAGCACAGATTTTAATTTAAACAGGTTTGTCTGTCGCAAAAAAATGGGCCTGCTTTGCAAAGTTCTCTCTTTAACACTCCCACCAAAGCCTATTCTCATGAATCATTCACTGAGATCTGCCTATGTAAATGAGTACTTATGAAACAAACCCTGAGTTTTGCCTGTATTTAAAGAAATGTAAAGTACAAATCACCATAGTTTGGGATATATTCTGAAAGAATACTTAGAAAATTATTAACTCCCTTCTTGTAAGTTACTAAGCATAATAATAAGCATAGTTATTATTTAGACTATCATTGATAAATTTCCTGAAATCCAGAATCAGCTGAGAAAATAATAGATTTAAGGTTATTTTTTTCTCTTCTCCTCTTTTTTTTTCTTTAATGGCTTCTTTCTTCTGTTTCTGCTGACTGCTGCTTGAGTCCTTTCCTGCCCGCTGAGAGGATGGGATATATTTCATCTACTTTAAGTGTGCTATTGTCAATCCATCCCCTTGTGCAAATGAGATTAGCGTTCCCAGTGTTCTCAATTTGACACTGCTAGAGAAGAAAATTATCAGAATTATCACAAACAGTAAAACAGTAAAAACAGAATTATCACAAAAAGTAAAACAGAAGATACGTTTAAGAAAAATAATATGGAATTGACGTGATAGTAACAATCGGGAACATTAATGACACTTTTAGGTTTGGATAGCTCACAAAAGACTTGAAAAGATCAATTGCAGAGTGTTTTGAAAATACACTTGGAAATATATACCTTTGTAACGTCAAAATATTTTAAAAACCAGAGAGTGCTCAGACTTCAGATAAGTGACCACAGTTTAGAAAACACCTGGGTAAAACTTTCAGAAGGCTGAGAGCTGTGTCTTAGTAGCATGTTTAATAGAATCCATTTTTTTCCCCGAAGTGGAATTTTTTGAAAGATCCAAACTTGGATTTTGCGTTGCAAATAGAAAGTACCTAAGATGCTCAGAAACCTACTCAGCCAGCTTTACCCTTATGTTTTGCCCTTTTAGTTTCTTGTTTGTTTGCCTTTTACCTTTAAAAATGTACTACATTTTTGTAAAAAACATACTACATTTTTGTAAAAAACAGATGTGGTGCTTCTGTGACCTGTATGAATCACAGTTATGAAGGTTTAGAGTGTTTTTTATCATCCTAATTACTAATATTGCCCTACAAAGATGGTGCAGTGACTCATCTGAAAGGAGCATGAAGTTATTTCACCTTTCATTCATTGTTTAAGCTCTCAAAGGGAAAAAAATGAAATGGAAAAAGCATACCTATTTCGACAAGGATGTAAACAAGAAATGCAATTAATAAAACAGTTCTAATAGACATATATTTATGTGTGGCTGTGCACTCAAGTGCACAACCACAGTCCTGTACATGTATGTAAACATATTCATAACTAGGTTATAAATATATGTATTGAAGTAACATTTCCATTTTGTAAGGAAAAGGCTTTATGACTTGAAATGAAATGACTTTATGTTACAAATTGTAATGACAAAAGAAAAAACCCCAACAATTTCCCACTAAAACAGATCTGGTAGGTGTGGAGAGAGAGAAGGTGAAAGGTGGAAAGAAAATGTTTTGGTTGTCTTTCTTAGTGGTTGTGCCCACACAGTACAGGGATGACTACAAGCAACGAAAAAAGATTTCTTTTTTTGGTGGCAATGCCAACTAAACATACATGAAACTACAGCCTGAGTCTGAGATGATTTTAAATCTACATTTTCTTATTCTCAAGAGATTGTTTGAACTGGAAGATTTACAGGGTACTCTGTATCAGAATTTTCAGTATCTCTTGTTGGCCCTGTTCTACTTCCTATATTGAAATATTAATTGGAAGAGAGATTAACTCCTATTGCTCCACTTCTCAGATGAATATACGAAGCACCAAGATGCCAGACAAAGGCAAAACATTCTCACTGCCATTTTGATTTTGAGACTCAAAGGTCCTGTATAATATTCTCAGAATGAGATTCACAGCATTAGTTTTGGGGTTTTCAGAGGAAAAAAAGTTAGATTTTAGCTAAACCAAATGCACAATTAGCAATAATAAGTGGAAATAGCTAAGTAGTTTGCTGGATCACCTTCCTGCTTCATGTTATATTAGTCCAAGATTAAAAAAAGTTCACATGACTATATCTTTAAATTAATGCTAAAAGCAAAAATAACCTTTTTCCACTGTCGTGACTTGTGCTATGGAAAAGCGATTTCATTATTTCTGTGAATCTTTCCTGCTTACCTTTTGTCTTCTACAAGCCAGTAAACACAGCTCTTCACCTCACTTCCCTTCAGGTACAACAACAACAGCAGCAGCAACAACAGAAAAGAAAAATAAAAAAAGAAGAGACACATCTGACCAAAAGGTTTTTCCCTTTCCTTAACAAAAAGAAGTAAGAAGTAAACATTTTAATGGAAGCATTTATTTTGTTTCAATAACAAATTTGAAAGAAATTAATTTTTTCTCAGAAACATTTGTTCAGAAAACAGCTTATGCCTCTGTAGTCTGCTTTGCAAAGGAAAAAGTTTTATCAGAACCTAGCTTTACTTTAATCCTCTTTCCTTCCGTTATTTACAATTCCTTTCTCTACAAATATGCCAGCAACTATTATAAAGATAACAAGCCCCTTAAGACCTTTCAACTAAAGCATAACATGGCCTTGGACATTCTGTTTCAGACCACTTGTTGTTGCTTAGCAGCTTGATAGAAAGATATGCACGTCTCCCTCTTTCCCCCACAATCTCTTCCTCCAGTGTTGATTAGTTTAACACTTCCAACATTAAAGACATGAGGTTATAGGACTTGACCTCTAATTCAAATGGGCCATTAAATACTACCTCATAACTCTACAGTCACACTATATTTTCCTTCCCAGGTTCTGAGATCTTCCCTGAAGATAAGTTTTCATTATGCCATTATGTGATTTTAGACAATTTTAAAGAAAAAAAATCAAATTTTACATTTAGCTTAACATCACTGCAGGGGTGTGTGGTGGCTTTGAACTTGGTCAGCTGCCATACACCTACACAGCTGCTCTCCATTCCCCCTCCTCAACAGGACAGGGGGAGAAAATAAGATTAAAAGGCGTGTGGGTCAAGGTAGAGACAGAGAGATCACTTACCAATAATCGTCACAGGCAAAACAGACTTGATTTGGGGAAAATTATTTTAATTCCTTGCCAATCAAAATAAGTTTGGATAGTGAGAAACAAATACAAATTAAAACAACACCTCCCCTCCCACCCCCTTCTTCCCAAGCACAACTTCACTCCTTCATTCCCAACTCCTCTACCTGCTCCTCCCCAAGCAGCACAAACAAAACCAAACTAAACACGCAAATACTTGTGGTTTGGGTTTTAAAAAATATTTTCCAATGTGAAATACTGTCTGAATGAGAACAAAGTCTTCTGGTGTATTTAAAGTCAGCTGGTGCAAATGTTTATTTTATGGCTGTGATGACTCCTGAGCTGACCGGAGCTCTGAGGTAAACCTGTTTTTTCCTTTACCCATTTAAGAATCTGAAAACACCAAGGGACTTTTGACTTCTGGAGACTTGCTATTTTATTAGAACAGAAACTACAGAAACTTTTCAAAATTGGAAAAAGAATCCTCAGAATGAGACAAGATATCAGTAGAAATACAATAAGCAACCTTTTTCTCACACTACATCTTGTCAGAATGGGTCCTTTTTTTCAAAGTTTCACTCAGTCAGCAGCTGAGTGAATCTTACTGGTTCCAACAAACTCTTCATCCTCCGGTGTCCTCAGGCACCCCAGAAAGCATTTCTTTCTGTTGCCTTTGAAACCTGAAACTGTGTCTGCTTTTTACTCTTCTCAGCAGGCTTTCTAATTTTCTCTTTTTCTACTTGTCCCACCCCAAATTACAGAAATATTTCCCTGCAAACATGTCTAGTTTAGCTGCAAATAAAGGCAGAGTTTCCCCTCCCTCCAAAGGCTTCCACCAGAGCTCATGTGCAGCATCCAGGACAATGAAAACAGCCAGATGTGCTCCCTTGCTGCATTGCAGTGCAAACAGTGATTGTGAATAAATGCACTGAATGATCCAACACAGATTCATAAAACCACTTGTTCCAACAAAGACACTTCAAATAATGCAAGTGTTTGAACATATTAAGCTGTTTATTCATTCTCTTAAATAAACAATGGTTTAAATGTAATCAAAACTCTAATCTGGAAAACAGATTGAGTCCATTCTCACAGTTTGGTTACGCAAAGTGCCATCTAAATGTCACGCAAGGAACCATCAGTGGAAGTGTCTTCTTCTGGCACGCTGGAATCTTCAAAGCACATTTCAAAACCAGGGGTGTTTTTATTACTTTCAACACCTTCAAATTCCATTTTCAGGCAGCTGGAGAGGTTTGATAGATTACATAGTAAAGTTAATCCAGAAACTACTATTTTAAATGCCACAACCTTAATGAAACTAAAACATTTTAGTTTTGGAGATGAAACTATGCAACTATGTGTGTCGGGCACATTGGATATAGCTGAAGTGACACCTTTTTCTCAGACATCTGTAATGGCAAAAGACTGATTATGTGAAATATGCCCAGATGATCCTAGAAGGCAAACCATGCTGCAGTGGAAGAAAAAAAAAATTTTTTTTCTGGCTAGGTTGTTTGGGGTTTTGGGCCAGTATAACCAGGGTGTTGGGGAGAGGTGGGGTTTGCTTTCTGATTCTCATCTTGCTAATCACTTGAGCAAGATTCGCCAACCAAGCATTGAAGTAAGGAACATTATATGATATCATTTTGTTCCCTCTCCTGTAGTCAATTCATGAAATTTTAGGGAAGTTTAAATTAAATACAGCAAAATCCATCTGGTCAATTGCAAATCAAGAAGGCACATCTGTCCTAACATCTGTAGCTGATCACAGGAAAGTCTTAATCATGAACCACTGTCAAACCAAAAGTGGTATATAATCACCTTGCCTGTATTTTTTCATATCAGTTGTCTAACTTCAACTTTTGTGCATTGTTATACCTTTGCCTGAAAAAAGTTAAAAGTCCCAACTATGTAGATATGAAAATATAACCCCAGAGACAAAGCACCCTTCAATCTTCTTTACAGTAAGCTTCATGTATTTATCCCTTCGCAAGATACTCTCAAATCTTTTTCATTGCCTGTGTTCAACATTTCTCCAGGATTTTCTTAAAACAGCCACAGAACTGGACACACTCTGTCCTACCAATGCTATGTAGAAATGTAAGATTACTTTTTTCTCTTTTGCTAGGAAGTTTCTTTTGTGTATGTCAACCTTCTTTGGTAAAAAGACTATGGTGAAGGAAAGAACTACAAAAAGTTAATGAAGTCTAAAAGTATACTTTTTATGCCTGACGCTCATATAGACTACACTTTCTCATTTCTTGCTAATCTCTATGGCAACCTTTTGCAGATTCAGTAGTCACAGAGGAAGGACTGATAGAGTACTTAAAACTGAACCAAAATCCACACCCAAACCCCTAAAGCCAAACTGTATTTCACCTGAAAGCATTTCCTGTGTTGAGAATAAGCATGGGGTTTTGATGAATAAATTAAGCTTGGAGAGCTCAGTTTTGTCCTCAGGTTTTCCATACACAATTTGCATTCTGCTTCTCATCTCATTGTAGAATCCCTACTTTTCACACTGAATTCAAAATCATATCTTCTCGAGATAAATTAATCTGTAAAATAATCAGTGGATAATTTTAGGACCTCAGTGGGACTATTCACAAGCTGAAAATTATGTAGGTACTTACATTGCTTGTTGAATTAGAGCTCAGATCTCCACAGGTAGAATTTTTGCATACCAGTTCACTGAAGCAGCAAGATAAGAGTTCTAGTGCTCATAGTAGAGACATTATCCTTTTATTCAGGTGGCAAGTAAAAGCTTTATCTACTATGTTTATCAGTCCAATGCCAACTCTCAGAGAAGCTCAGCCAGTGTTCAGAGAAACCAGGGAAAACTTTAAATCATAAAGCAATTAGACATCTGCAGCATGAAATGGATATGATCAAGTAACTACGAGGAGAAAACAAGCAAGATTTACAGGCACACACTTGTAAATGCCTTCCCAGAACTTCATTAAAAAAACTACTACAGAATTCTTTAACAAGAAGTTAATATGCACCAAAAGGAAAGGTGATATAGCTACCTGGCTGAAAAGATCATCAGTTTAGTCTAAAACAGAATTAAACAAAATTAAAATAAAACAAAATTAGTAGCTCTTCTTTCTTTTAGAATGAGAATGGTAAAGAAAGAAAAACACTCAGAAACATAACACTATTTTTGTTTTAATGCTATTCAGTCATTACATTATGTCAAAACCATATTCAAATTTAAATAAAGTGAAAATTTTTATGTTTTAGCAATATATCACACCTTTATATTTCACGGATTTCTAAGCAATAATGATTTTACATTGTGAAAATTCTGTTCTTATAACTGGTTGCTATGCAGGATTGACATTTCATTTTGAGCCAAACAGAATTAAGTCAGATGTCTCAAAGTTTACCATGAAAAGTCTATTTGGAGTAGAAAGAGGTATAGGAGTAATTTATTTTTATGTTTTTGAGATTCTTGTGGACCTCAGAACCTAAAATTGTGACAGGCTGCTTTGTGAAGGCTATGGGGCCCTGGGATGGATCCAGAAATCAATCTTTAATTAGAACAGTTGCTCATTTGCTGGCTTCATGGCAAGGAGTCTGAGTAGCCTTACAAGGTAGCCTTACAAGGTAGGCTGTTCAAAGCCTAGGTTACTACGTCTCTTAGCTAAGTCAGAGCTGCCATCACTAGAATGTGTGAGGGATCTGGGGTGTGATGCCTTTAGATCCTGGCTTTAGTGCTCTGAAACATCTTAAAATCCATTATATTAGCTGAGAGACTTTTCAGGTTCAGTCATTAGCACTTAATGACAAAGCTTTGTTTAGTTAGAAAATTGTGACTACTTTTAGCTATCGGGAGAGAACCAATTGTGATTTGTCTTGACTTATTTCCTTAGGAAGTATTGAAGAAAATGAATGGGTTCTTGCAGAATACTTCAGTTGCAACAGAACATTCTTTTCAAACAGCAAACTTCTCTGTGGGAATTTTTTAGTTAGGCTTACTAGCAACACCGCCGAGAGACCATGTCTGTTAGCTCAGACTGGAGGGATTCTTCAAACTGAAGACAGAATTCCTGCACAAGTTTTACACGTGCGTACTACCACTGACTTGTGTAGAGTTCTTTCTAATTTACATAAGTGTAAGCAGGCTCAGAAACCCATTTCAGGAGCTTTGGAAGGTGAGAACAAATGTGTCTGACAGTCACACAGACCAATACGTGAGAGGTACCAACAGTTTAATATTGCCTCAAGCTGTTTAAAGCATCATCTACAAAGCTGTGTAGCTTTGTGAAATGGCCTGTTATGGAAGGTGAACCATGAGCGAGAGTACACTGCCTCATATGAAAGGTTAAAAAAAGTAGTCTCTTTCAATTGATTTCACTGAGACAGTGAAATTCAAGACAGTGTAGAAAATTACTGCCATGAAAGAATCAATTGATCTCATTTATGCTGGACCTATTCTCCTTGTATAGATAACCCAAACTTGGAGCAAATTAAGAACTAATCAGAGGATTTAGTAAGCCAGTGTACGGAACAGCAGTCCAAAATTTCCACTGAACATTTCAGATGGTTCTGTAGCTCAACTAGCCACAGAGAAGAATCTCTTTTCAGCCAGTTACAGAGCCAACCAGCATCTAAAATTGGGAACCAGTCAAAACACTGTTCTAAAGTAAAACTGGATGGATAACTCAAATTTTCCAAGGGCTTGTCAATATTGACTTTTTAAGTCAAACTGCTAAGGACCACACTTGCATTCTTTGAGTAATAGTTTGCCCTAGCTAATTAGCTGGCTGCCCTCCTCCTCTCTCTCCCCACAAAAGCCCATGCAAACTTCTCATAGGATTTGAGCTGGTGCCCCTGAACAATCTTTTACTGTGCCCTGTTTGGAGGCCTGTTACCATGTTCAGAGCTAGTCTACATATCTTTGCACTAAATCCTGTATGCATATTCTATAGATTTCCTTTAAAAAATGTATTCTGTGTACAACCTACCCTTACCATCCTAATTGGTTCTAACGCCTACTAATTGTTTAAGAGAAATTAAATCCCCCTTTTTTTCTTCTGCTTCCTTTTTCTCCCCATCAGCATCAAAGGTTCCTGTAACTAACTATCTCTAAAGTGGTTTAGGGTTCAACCCCCCCAACCCCAAGAGTTACAGTGTGTATACACCTTTTTAATCCTCCATTTATTTCTGCTCCTATTAGATTTTGGTGAGTGAAGTTCTATCATTATTAGCAAAAAAACACCTACAGATATTTGGAAAAAAAATAATGGAACTATTTTCATTGTGAAAATGCAGTTTTATAAAAACTAAAAATGAGAAAAATGAGAAAAAAAATTAAATTTCAAGTTAAAAAATGAGGGTTTTTTTCCAAACCTTTCTGTGATGCTTTTCTAAACATTGCATTCCAAAATGAAATATATTGAAAACGTGGCTTTGTGGGAAGTTCCAAGTGTGTTCAGTTTCTGTACAAATCTGAAAAAGTCAACTTTCTAAATCTCTTAAAAATAGAATCATCATCTGCTGGCTGCTTTTATCTTAACTGCTGAACTCTCTGCTGTTCCCTTATTATGGAAGCACAATAGTTTATTTGGTACTTGACCTCCCAACTGCCATTTCCCTTCTTTTCTCCTTCCCCTTTCTCTGCTCTGTACTTCATCTCAGTCTCTTAAGACCTCCCCCTTAATTTCCCCATTCTCTCTGGCATTAAAAATAATCACTGAAGCTCACTGTGCCAGTCTCTTTCTTATTGTGTCTGCTCTTTCCTCATTTCTCTTCTACATAGCTACTTTACTATCTTTACTGATTTTGGGTTTTTTTTTCATTCATTGCCACTTAGGTATGAGGTCATTTCATTCCACCTCATTAGGCTTCCAAAAGGTCAACAAAAAATACTGGAATGGGTATACGTATCTGCTTTCGGTAATTCTAATGAGTCTGTCACCATGGTATTTAGATACAGATTGGTGTACAGTATTACATTAAGCAATGGATATTCTTCCCCTTAAATGATTCTCAAAAGATTAATTAATCTCCACTTGGGAAAAGCCTCAGTTACTCCTTACACTTTATTCACATGAAAGATGGTTAATCTAGCTTTAAATTCTCTGTAAATCATGCTCTACATTCAAAACAAAGTAAATTGTCAAAGAGGTTTTAAAGCAACCGTGTAAGAGATTAAGAGTTTCACATTAATGAAAATTCACTCCTTTTTTTGGGGGGGGGGGGCGCAAAAGAAGTTAAATTAGAAATCACTGTAGCTTTCTAGCAGTAAAAAAGACAGGGAAATTGCTGCAATTAAAATATCATTTTTTTTTTTAGTAAACCCACCTCTTTTGTCTGTTCCAATGTGATGGCAAATCCTAAAAACTATGAAGCAATTAGCAAGGTAATATGACTGACATCAGCATAAGCTGGTTCATACACTGAGAAATAACACATTTGCATAAGGAGGTGAAAGACTCAAGGTTTTTGAATCACAGCTGAAACAAAGAATGTTAAAGATGCTTTTAAATTATTCCGTTTCAATGATATAAGATGTTTTAAATATATAAACAGGCAGAATAATCCAATTCAGTTGCAGAATAAATAATGACCATAAAACAGCTCCTAATGTGTAGGGGAAAGTGTGCAGTAAGAGCTAATCCACACTTAATAATAATTAACAACAATTAATTAAAGGTATACATGACTGGATTTAGGAGTCTAATTATCCAGTTACCTGATTTGATGAAACATCTAGGTAATTATGTAGGTAACTGTCCCATTTTCCATTATGATTAATTATGGGTGTAAAAATGTTATTAAATGTTAATTTAGTTTATCTCATCAGAATGTAGGTTATGTCCCTCATATAAATGTACTTATGTTGTTATAGTTCATTCACTTGGTTTATAATGTGGATAACTTATTCAATTCAACAGTATTTGAAAAATGAATCAAATGGTGATTAAAGTGTTTGAAATGCTAATTACAGTGGTGAGTCTGCCCTCTGTCTTCCACATACTTATACACAACTTCATGACACATTCAGTTCCTTTGATTTCAATAGGGTCATTCATGGTAGAAAAGGTAGAGTTGTAAATATTTACAAAACTGAGATCTAGATATGGAAGTCAAGTAAAATTTGCATTCTGACAGGAAAGAGAAATGCAGAGGAGAAATCTCCTAGCAAGGAATTACAAGACTAAGAAGTTACCTCTGCATTCACTGTTTCATAAAGTGTTGGGATTCAGCTTCCAAAATAAGATACTTTTGCTATGTTGAGGCTTAGGTGGTCAAAAGCAGTGTTCACTTGAGAAAATATCTAAAAAATATATTTAAGAAATATTTAGGAAAAAATTATAGAAAATTATTTAATGACCCATTCACCAGCTATCATATAGGTAGAAAGTATTCAATGCTGCCGTATTTCTTTGCTTTGTCTTGTGTAAGAGAGTAGAATTACACCTCTAGAAAAGAAGAGCTTAGATTAGAGGAAATAAAGAAATACTACAAATTAAGTTGAGGAGCTCTTCACAAAACCCCCTACCTACTTGTTAAAATAGCATCTTCTTCTTTTTCTTTAAATATGTCACAAAAGCCATAAATTCTTTTCTAATATCCAAACTTGCCTGTAAATGTTTTATATCAGTATATCTCAGCCTACTGGTGACTTGCAATACTTATACTAAAACGTATTCAAATACCTTTGTATCCTGAAGATTACATGTGTTTAAAGACTTTTGGTTGCATATATGTACTTTGTGAAATAATACTTTCAGAATATATTCCTCATTGATCCTTCAAAGGTGCTTGTGTCCACAGTCTTGTCTTTTTTTTTTTTTTTAACCATTTCTCTTCATACTTACTGGTCACATTTTTTCTGTTTTGAATAGACTGAACTAAAGTTTCTGTTTGCCGACTCAAAAATTATATCTGCAGTTACCTCCTCAATAAACCTTCCCAACAAGTAAATGTGGGATCGCTAAAGTGTAAAGTGAAACAAAATAAATGAGGACTGCAAGCATATATTCACTAAATATTTGAAAAAAAAAAATTGCAAATTGTTTTTGGCTGCCTTCACTGCCTAGTTATGACACTAACAATCCCCTCTCACTCTGCGTTTCCCCTGGCTAATTCTGTTTGTTAAGCTTTTTTTTTTTCTTTTTTTTTTTTGATGGTCCAACTCTGTGGAGAGTCAGGAGCCCAGGAACACCCACCTCTGTATTGTCTTCAGATCTACGTAGAAGCTATCAGTTGACTTCCACTAAAACAGCATTACCTAGGATTCTCAGTTCCCTGTAAAGAAAGAGAATTCCACTGGTAAGGCATTGATTGATGTGGTTTGCCATAGGAAACAGAGAACACTTCATGTGAAGCTAATCTAGATTAGTTTCGGATTAATGAATCTGGACTTCTAGAGTTTTTGTTGAATATGGAAAAAGCTCCATTTTGCAGTAACCTACTTTGTTGCTTGAAAGAATGACCTGGGGTGAAAGAGAGTTTCATGTGATGTTACTGGCCTGTGGAAACAGGCTAGGACCTCAAGAATCTGTGATAGAATTTTATCTTCTGTCCCTCTGTTAGAACGAGTAGTAATTCATCATTATGAGTTAGGTAATTCATCATTGAGCTGTTACCTGTGGTAACAAATCATTGGGTAGTCATTCCTTTCTGGTAGATGGTTGTACAAATTTCAGTGGGAGGAACACACAGAGATACATGTACCTCTATGAAAAGTTAACCCTTGAACAGTATGAATAGGTGTTAAAAGTAGTGAGATCAGTTCCCAGCAGCAAATTACAAGAAGCATGAAACTCAAGTTATACTAGCTGATAACGCAGTTAGACTGTGTTGGGTTTTTTGTTTTTTGTTTTTTAATGACTGATAACTCAAATTGATATAGCATGTGTACAAGATTGGGCTCTAGAAACTTAATTCTAATCAGAGTTTAGATACTATCCAGATAAAATTGCTTGAAGTGACAAGGTGGGAAAATAAAGGAACTGTAACCTTTTTTATTTTTATGATGATGAATGACAATTTATGATAATTAAGATTGGGAGTTTGTGTTAATTTTTTTCCTAGATTGTTTTATTCTCTCCTTGTTGTTTTCAAAGTTAAAAATTAAACTCCCCATCTAGCTTAAAAGATGCTTTAATGACCAGAAAGCTCATGAAATCACACAAGAAAAGTTTGAAAAAGTTCTTTGAAGTCTACTGATGATAGGGCGTTTTTTGCTATGCTTTTTTTTCTACTTATACCTGACAGCTGACAGAAGTGAGTTGCTTATTAGTTAGGCTTAAAACTTCTTGGCTGTAAATATTTGCATAAGCCCCATAATTAATGTTTTGATGAAACTGTCTCTTAAAAAATTCATCATCTCTTCCTTCTTCAGTAAGGTGTGCATATCTTCTGAGATACCTAGTAAGGGTGATATACACAAGGTTAAGTCCAGCCTACTGAATTTAATCTGACTGGGTTCTATGTCATCACTAGAGAAAGGCTTCTTTAGAATATGACTGTGAGTGTAAGGTAAGTTTCAACCACAACTCACTCTCTTTGCTTTCACTGCAGGTGGACCAGGTTGGAAGGGGATGGAGCAAGATAGCTCATATGAATACCTCTTAAATTTCAGGCACTCAAAAAGTATTGCTAGTCTTCTTTACTTTAGATATTGAAATTATTTGCAAGATGACATAGTTCTGTGGGATACTTTTAAGTGTTTTAAATAGTTAAAACAATTCAGTAACAAATGGCGTATTCATGAAACTGCCTTCAGCTTTCAAAAAATATTATCTGATTAGGGCTTTATGTTTTTTTCCCAAGTGAAATTTTAATGCAGCAGTATTCTAAAAATTTGAATGAAATTATGAGTACATAAAAGTTAATGAGAGGTTTGACACTGAATTCCCAGTGGATTTGTTCTAAAGAACCTATATTAATTAATACGTACTTACTGTGAACTGCATGTGCTGCTTTGTGGAGGGTTGACCTTGGCTGGCTGCCAAACACCTACCCAGCCACTCTCTCATTCCCTCTCCTCAACAGGACAGGGGGAGAAAAGAGGATGAAAAAACTCATGGGTCAAGATAAAGACAGGGAGATCCCTTACCAATAGCCATCACAGGCAAAACAGACTTGAGGAAAGTTAATTTATTTACAATTAAACAAAGAAATTAAAACAACATCTTCTCTCCCCTCTTCCCCTCCCCTTTTTTTTGCAGGCTCAACTTCACTCCTTCACTCCCAACTCCTCTACCTCCTCACCCCCGAGCGCTGCAGGGGGATGGGGAATGGGGGGCTGCAGTCAGTCCCTAACAGCTCCTCTCTGCCGCTCCTTCCTCCTCACGCTGTTCCCCTCCTCCAGCGTGGGGCTTTCAGGATAAGCCTGCTGTAGTGTGGGCTCTCCATGGGCTGCAGCTTCCTTCTGAGCATGTCCACCCGCCCCACCGGGGTCTCTGCCGGGGCCGCAGGGGCCTCTCTGCCGGGGCGCCTGGAGCAGCTCCTGCCCTCCTCCTGCTCTCCCCTCGGGGCTCGCAGGGCTGTTTCTCACCCCGTTTCCCTCAGCCCCGGCTGCCGGGCAGCGTTTTGCCCTTCCTTCCCCAGGCTTTCCCCGAGGCGCCCGCCCGTGGCTGAGGGGCTCAGCTGGGCCCTGCGGTGGGGCCGTTGGAGCCGGCTGGAACCGGCTGTGTCCGGCACGGGGCAGCCCCGGCCGCTCCTCACAGGGGCCCCCCCTGCAGACCCCGCTGATGCTGCTGCCGCTGCTGCCTGCACCTGGGCACCTGTAGCCAGTTAAAGTTTAGGCACAGTTATATATTGTGTATTTTACAGTGTATTTTTTCCACTGTAAACTTCGTTTAATCTTTACAAGCTATTTCACAGAAGTGGTAGGCACTTTCAAACTACAGTGAAAGCCTAGCCCACTAGAAACATTTTGTTTAGAGTAATTTGTACCTTAAATTTCCAGGGCTGTATAGTTTAAACCCGGATCTTATTTGACTTCAGTATGGTTGCAGGCTCACAAAAACGAAGAAGATTTATAGACCAGTCAAATTAACTACAACATCCCAGAAGATACTGTATACTATATTCTTAAACAATCAATGTATAAATACCTAGAAAATAAAAAGAGAGGACAGAAAAAAAATGGTAATTCCTTACTATGTCGGGACAGTTTGCCTACTGGATGGTAGGGAGGCAATAAACAGGACTCAATGTACTTGAGTTGAAAAGGCTTTTGCCATTCTCCTGTTAAAGTGCTATCACATACAGACAGGGAAACACAGGAGTGTTTCCCTGTTTGTTAAACTGGAGTTCTAATCTCCAGACAAATCACAAAATGGTTGTAAAAATTATTTTAAATATTAATTAAATTATTAAAAAGCAAATTAAATTATTATCAAAAAAGCAAAAGGTAAACCAAAACAAAAATGACAAAATATGAGTTATGCTGACTACTTGTTGGCAGCAGTTTAGTTTTTTAGTGTGCCAACAGCCTATTCTTATTGCCTCTTTTTGCTCCTCAGCTCTGGGAAACTTGAGCTCCTGCCAAAGATTAAAGTGAGTTAGCTTTTCCCTATTCACAGATGCTATGGGGAAGATCACCAGGCAAAAGATAGCCATAAAAAGGGTTTTCATCTGTAAGAAGTTTGGGAAACACTGATATACAAGAAATCACAGTTGACTGAAAAACTCAGAGTATAATGGTATCTGGTTCCTTATGAGAACTGAAGGACCTGGGAATAGATGGTGGTCCCTGGGGTCTCTCCTTAGTCTGGTTGTTCAGTTCATTAGCGTCTCAGGTAATGGAAAACACACTGACTGCACTGGAAACACCGGTGTGGGAAGCGCTGTGTGTATGGTGGAGGACTGTATGGGAATTCATAGCAGATTTCTTCATTTCTTCCATGATGAAAGCTGCAAAGATGCTGAAGTAAGAAAAATGAATCCACTCCATAAATGCAAGATGACAATCTAAGAAGCACAGCAGAAGATTTGGGGGTTGAACTGAGTCATGAACTGAATATAAGGCAATAGTAATGCTGTATAAAAAAAGACAAATTTCATGCAGTATGTATTAATGGATGAGTTATATGTGAGAAACCAGGTTATTTATTCTACTCTACTGATCAAGGAGTTATAAGATCTCATTTCATGTTCTGTATGCAGTTAAAGAACCAGGCTTTCAGAAAGCTACAAGTGAGAATTCGAGGCATCTCAGAAAACATTATATATTAAGAAAGTTTAGTCCCTGAATTTACTCAGTTTAGGATCAGAGGTTAGTAGTCTTTTTAAAAAAAAAAAAACAAAGTAGCAGAGGGGCAGATATAATGGCAGTCTTGTGACTTCTTTCAATTGGGAATGCAGTGAGGGGAAATATATTTTCTTGTAAAAATCTAGATTTGGTACTAGAAAAATGTTTCTATTCTAAGAATAACAGAATACTAGGAAAAGCTACCTAGCACCTGGTTTTGGCATCTCCTTCAGAGTAATATTTCAATGAGACATTAAAAAAAACCTCTCATAAACACCTGCTTATACCCTGTCCCATCTTAGCTCAGGTCTTCTGGACTAGAAGTTTTCTTGAACTCCTTCTCACATCTGCAGTGCTATGCAGGAGGGTATGGATCTTAATGGTCAACGATGAACATGACTTGAAGACAATTTTTTGAAATTGTCTGGGGAGGGAGGGAAATCAATTAAAATAAGGACACCTTCCCCCCCAAAAAAAAACCCCAAACCCAAACCCAAAACAAAAACTAAACAGGAAAACCCAGTAAGAATATGTAGGTTATGTCTTTGATAAATTCAACGTATAGAAAAACAAATTCAATCCGAAAAATCCTTAAATCCATCCTAAAATTTTTGACTGTTGTTTCAGAAGTTAAGTCCTGAAGAGTCACTGCTCATCCAGGGTTTAAGGAAGCATTACTGTAACTTTAGTGTAGATAAATGATTCTTTTTCCCCCTCTTAGAACTGTCAGTTTCATTTGAAAGGAATATCAGACAGCCTGCAGGTAGGCAGACCTTTGACTTGATAGCTCTTCAATCTAATCACTGTCCATGAGGCCCCTTGTGTTCAATGGTCTTATTACACATTTTATCTTGCTGTTATTATTATTTCTTGTTGCCTTTAAAGATTTCATGAGACTTAAGTTACTGCTGAACAAATACCTAAATCCTGCTATGCCGTAGGCCAATTAAATTTCATTAAATTAAAAGCTCCTTTCTGTTGTTATAACAATGGGAATTCATTAGTGCAATAAATACTCTTCTTGCAGTATGTGAACTAAGTTCCAGTCCAAAAGGCAAACAGTTCTTTGAAAGAAAGATTTGCAATGATCCCACAACAATGTCTAAAGCAGTGTTGCCTTTGTTTCATGTGGAACAGTTATTTTGCTTGAATGGAGCATTGGTTATCTTATTTAAGGTATGCCCACATACAATCATTGGTTAGCTATGAAGCCAAATGGTAGAAGAGGAATTATGAGATTATATTGCCCAGAGATGACGAGAGACATTAGCAGTAGGACAATGATGATGTGGAGCTAGGACTATGCAGAATACAGAGCTGAATTCACTAAAAAGACCCCTCCATATGCAAAAGTAGAAACAGCATAAGGAGGAAGTCCTTCCATTGTCTCTAGTTGAGTTTAGATTATGTCACTTTAAAGAGATGGAGAAGAGTGAGAAGTAAGAAGCATTTTTCTTTGCTTGTTTTTTATCTTCTTGTTAATGACCTCAGCTTCATACAAAATGTTGCAAGGCACTACCGGTAATAACAGAAAGTCCTATGCTATAGTCTCTGTCCTTTGAGTACCATTCACTTAGGCCAAAAATGTTAATTAATTTGAAAACACTAAGATTATTATTGATTAAATACTAATCTGTGAAAGATATCACTGTAAAACTCCAAAATTCTATTTTAATTTTGTTAACGTTCCTATTGTTGTCTGTACTCCACTGCACCTGTTCTAAGGATTAAAATCTCCTTTCCAAACACAGATATCAGGTTACAAGTAGGAGGATTTTAAAACTTGTATCTGAGTTTATTTAAAAAAAAAAAAAATCTTGAGGGTTTTCTTCTTTTTTTTTTTTTTTCCCATTGAGAATCAAGAGGTGAAAGGCTAACCCTCTGAATTCCCTATTCTGGGCCTTACAGAAGGTGAGATAAGTGAGGCTTTTGCTATCAGTTCAGGCATTGTAGTCTCTACTTTCTTTTGCTTTCCTTCATGTGTACACTTACCTGCTGCAACTGCACAGCAGCTGCAGGAGGTTGTGGTATTGTGCCAATATGTTTGTGTTCTTCCCCAACAACTGTCTGCTACATTTTCAAAGTATATTGATCGCTCAATATCCATGGATATAATTGCACCTCCTGTGGTCATGCCTACACTAGCCTGGGTACTGACAGCACTGAGGTAGCGGTGAAGAGAATTCTGGCAGCAAGATTACTTTCAAGCATCTCCAACATTCTTGTATAGCTACTAGCAAGCTCAGGTTGCTGCAGTTTAATTGCTTTTGGCACTTCAAATAGCTAAATGAAGTCTAGATTGATGCTATCTATACATGCATCAGTCTCTATTCTGATTTTGACTTTTAGAAATATGGGGGCATTTCTTGCTAGAGAAAAGCTATATTTTCTCTCATTGCACCCCCATGAGGTGGAGAATTACTTTCGAGGACTTTAAATGTAAACATTACAGGCGCAGAAGTAGGGCACAGAAGTGTGACTGGTTTATCAGGGATTGGCTGGGAAGTTTTTAGTAGAACAGCATCTCCAGAATCAAAGAATAAAGCTCTAATCATTAGGTTGTCCACATTCTTTTTGATTGTTTGCTTGTTTCAGTAAATAATTTCTTATAACTATAACATCAGAACCCTGTAGATCTATGTTTGTTTTTTTTCTCTTGCTACTTTCACTTGTGACATAGCATCTACTGATTCCACTCGGTAAGGAAAAATTTTTGTGAGAAAGAGCTTTGGGATTCATTCTCATATTTTTAGAGCCAAGCAGCAAAATTATTTTAAAGATTTGCCAGACAAACTTGATCACTTCTTTGATATAATTATAAAATTAGTGGATGAAAGAAAAGCATAATATGATATGCATTTCCAATTAATTAAGGGAAACATTTGATACTGCATTCTGTAAAAGCTCTTCTCTCAAAATTAATTTAAATTGGCTTGAATATGAATGTTATCATGTGGAATAACCACTGGTGGAAGATAGTAAACAAAGGGAAATTATGAGCTGCAAAATAGTGACTTAGGAGGAAATGACTGCTGGTTTACTACCAGAGAAGGAGGTCAGGTTATATTCTGTTCCTCCAGTAATGACTTAGAAGGGAGAATGAACAGCACATTAATTAATTTGCAGAGGGTACTAACTTGGGAGGAACTCTAAAGGCTAAAGTGCTATGAGGTACTTCTGCACTTTAATGCAGAAGGTGAACTTGAATCCTAATCAAAAGCTGAAAAATATCAACAAACAGATTTTATGTAAAATTTTCCAAAATCCAATTTTTGACAGGTAAGCTGCAGTTCAGCAAAATTCTTATGCATATTCTAAACTCTCATTGACTTCAGTAAGTGTTAATCATAAGCTCACATGTTGTGTGGAATAATGAAGCAGTTAAGCACAGGTTTAAGATTAAGCTTATGCTTAAGTTCTTTACTGATGTAAATTCTATAAAGCACAGACGAAATCTAAAAATAAAAGTATAAGAATATTAGAAAGATGTAAATGTGATCCTGCATTAATAAGCTTTCTGTTGTATGGCCTAGGTTACTACCTGGAAATAGGATTAAGGAGAATGAGGAAAGAAAGCATAATTTTGCCATTATATGAATCACAAGTAAACCTTTGTGTCCTCAGACATTGTCCTGATGCATCTCCCCTCCTCCCCCCTTTTCTTAAAATATAACACACTAAGATAAATGAAATAACTGCTTGAGAAAGTGAATTTGTTAGTGCAAGGTATGAAGTTTAAGAAGAAATCATACTCTATTGAAATCAATGGTAAAACTCCCACAAAATCTAATGAAGATTAGAATTTTACCAGGCTGTGAGGATGGCATGCACCTATGCAGACCTCCACCTCACACTATAACCTTTGCAACCGCAGAAGCAAGATAGTATAGGAGTTTCATTTTGGTCTATCATGAAAAAGAAATTGCTTGACCTAAAAGAACTTCACCTTATGGGTTGGAGATGGGGTGGGGAGTCAAGAAGGGGTAAAAATAATTTGAGAGAATATGAGCACTTCTAAGGTATGCCACCACCTTCAACATATCTATTTGAATTAACAAAACAACAAAAAAAAGAAAACCAGAAAAAAAAACAGCGGAGAAGCCTGCCAAAACTATGCTTGTGGTCGTGTAGCTTTTTTCTCCAGCTTCCACCCAGAAGGGTCCCAGCAAGGACTGAATGGTATCACCCTAGAATCAGAATAAAGAAAAGCAGGGAGCACATTTGAAGTGCAAACAGTTCACAAAAGAACAGCTGAGTGCAGCAATGCTTGCCCGCTGTGGATCAGCACATGAAGCTGATATTCATGTCGTGCTCCCGTACGTGGAACAGGATGAACACTGTGAATCCCTTCCTTACCTGACACTGCTTACATGCAGCCACAAATCACTTCTTGATTAAAATCAGTTTTGCAGGAGGGGTGCCTCTAGATTAATTTTTTATTTGCAGCAAAGCTGGATACAAGGGAGAATACAAACCTGTGAATTAATTATTTTGTGTCTGGAAAGGCAGGAAGGCTTCCAATAAATTAAATTTTCAAAATACTTCCAGCTTGTCACCCAAGTAGGCTGGGGTGCACTTGGAGTCCAATTGAAAAATGGAGGTAGATATTGTCACTGAGTATATAAATCAGCAGGAATGTGAATGTTAGCCAAAAGAGCTGAGCAACTACAGAACTAGAACTTGTGTGAGCAACGTGCCCAGCCAGCTTCAATTTCACACATGCTATGTCCTTGGGATAGGTATTTAGCATCTGACAATTGACTGCCTCCTCAACCGTGGCCAGACCTAATTTATTATTAAAGGCAAATGAAAGGACAGGGATTTTATTGAGAACAGAACAATCCTTTAACCAATGTTATACTATTTTTGCAAAGAGAAGATTGCATGGTCAGAATCAGACTTGAAAAATGCTGTGAATGCAATGCTGGGATATTTGCCTTGGATCCCCAGCAGAAGATTTGTGCTAATGGTGCTAATTGAATCTTAGGGAAACAGTGATGTAACCAAACAGAGGTTTAGAAAGGACAGAGGAAAGACACATATTCTTCAGCAATTTCTTTCTGGTTTTAGAGGCTTAAGGGAAAAGTTAAGGCACTCCACACCAGTCAGAGCTGTGCAATTTCCAGTACCAAAGGGGGATGGAGAGAGAAGTGCAGAAGCAGAGGATAATGGAAGTAAGGAGCTTCAGCTGAAGCTTTCATAGTATCTAATTCATTCATTATCTTCCCTGATAAATTCACAATGTCCACAGTGAGCATCGGTCAGCGAAGTTCAATGTGCAATGATAGCATTTGTTCATTCATCAGGTTACTTAGATTGTAAAGTAGAATATGAGAGTGCTGTTGGAAACTGACAAGGAGCTCACATGGACACAGCTAAGCCTCTGACAATTTTTTTGTAGACTAGTTTTGTCTCAAGACAAGACATCAATACCTTGAATATTAATTTAAATTCTTAAAACATGGAAGTTTTTACTTATCTGCCAGTGATGGCAGGGGAAATTCTCTTAAGAAACTGATTTTTATGATGCTTTGGCTACTGAGTGACAACATCTTTCAGGACCAGGAAGGGATTCAGCAAGGAAAGACTCAGTTAGGATTTGGGAGTTTACACATACGAGGTTTATTCTCTTTCTGAGTGACAATGTAAGGATAATTAAAGGAAGAAAGCATACATTTATAGACAATCTAGTCTGGCTATTTGCTCACATGATTATAAGTTACTTTTAAAAAAAATGTTATGATGTCCAAGAGTATGTATCATTAAGGTTTCATTAGTGCAATGGGAAGAGAATTGAGTGTATTATATATGCTTGAATATTCTGGCTTGTCTTTTTTTTCAGAATCACGTGGATGAGTTGTAGAAACTGATATGTGAGTCTGTGAACGAAGTGCTATGCTTTTGGTTCAATGGTGCATACTCAGCTTTCTCTGCACGTTCACTGCAGAATCTCAGTAGTGTATTGGTAGGTTCATACAAAGAGACAAGGTATGAAGAACAATACCTATGAGTGATTCCTGAGGACTACTGCTTAGGTCTATATGCTCTCAGAAGCAGGCAAAGCAACAATTCATTGGCAAAAGGAACAAGCAGGACACAAGTAAGATGAATGCATAATTGTACACTTCACTAAGTTTTTGAAGGAGTTTAGTTAATCATTAAGAAACAGATTTAGAGCAGATCTAGGGCATCTTTCCAGCAGGAAGCGACTGAAAAATAGTAGAATATTGGAGCAGAGGATATTGCAAGGAGATACTAACTCTTTATTGTTCACGGAAAACAAAAAATTATGAATCCTCAGTAACCAAAAGTACTGATAGCTACCAAAAAACCTTGTTACTGATGTGTAAGCATTCCCTGTGGTGTAAAATACTCCCTCAAAGGAGCAGTTTTATATTTTATCTGATGGTCTGGAATGAACTGTTATGGAATTGGTACCTATAGCAAACAATGGAAAGGTTGGGGGAAGAAGCAAATGAGTGTTTTACTGGTGCTTTCTGGTGGCAAGTATCCAGGACAAGTGGTTTCTTTTGTAGGATGTTCAGTTCCCTGGTAGACTAAAGGAATTTTGGGAGAGGTGTTTGCAAAGGAAGCTACAGCAGCAGGGGTCAAGGTTCCTGATAACAGATACAGCAACTGTAAGATGCTAGTAGTGGTCAGATATGCACTATGGCAAAAAAATGGCTGGTGACCCAGTAACAGCTGAAAATGGTTATGAAAACAGATCAACTTGCTCCATTGTTCCTGGATAGGTCCCAAATGGGACAAAGAAACAATGTTCCAGCCTCACTGAGCCACCACCTTCACATCTCGCCCACCCTACAGCAGTTCTCTGCCTGTAGTAACAGAGTGCAGCACTTCCATACTGCAGACTGAGCACCATGTGGGTCTTTGCAGGATTAACAACTCAGAAATCTAGGAAGCAATAATGTATAAAGAAATGTCATGGTCACAGTTGCAGCAAGCTAACATTGAGTACACAATGTGATACTGGAGCAAAAATAGCTGATATAATTTGGGGCTAAATTGTCACAGGTGTCTTGCCACAGAGAATATTATTTTCTGTACAGCTGCAGTGAGATTATATTCGGAATGCTACATCAAATGTAGAACACCTCGTTGCCAGAAAAATGTTGAAGAGATTTTGGAGAAGAGGATTAAAAACAATTAGGGAGGTGGAGGGATCATTTAGGAGGAAAGATTAGAAGACTTAAATATGCATAGATTGGATGGCTGACAAAAGTCCACTAATACATGAAGGGTAAGAAAACACCGGAAGATGGAGATTATTTAGGATGTTAAATGGAATAATAGCATATGATATGTCCCAATCTAAGGTTCATTATTCCTAGATACACCATATTTTACTAGACTAAATAATTCCCGTGACAGTGATGTCTATTAGGCTGTCACAGGACTGGCTTGTGCAGCAAGGTTAGCTTATAAATTGTAGTACTTTTCAGAGATGTGACAATACATTTTCTTACAGAGCAGAACTTCAACAACAAATACAAACCACAAGGCTTGTCAGGCTCTGCATCAGCAGCTTTTGCCCTGCCACTTCCTTCTCTTTCACCTTCTTTTGGACATTTTTTTGTTTTGCTGTCTGCTCTTGACAAACTGTTGGCTCCCTTGGTTCTCTGCCTCTCCAGCTGGCAAACCTGGAGCAATTATGCTCTGTCTTTCTGGACCAGTTGCTATGCCCACCAACCAGTGGCTATTTCTCACAAGCATAAATAAGTATTTGGATAGCAAAGAGAAACCACAGAGACTGGAGCTACAGACAACCAGATGCAGAAGGGATACCAGGAGACAGGGCAAATGTGTGTACATCTCATTTTTGCATCCATTTAGGCAATGTATAACAGCCTTTTAATTTGGAGCAGACAGTTCTGTCATGGGGCTTTCAATTTTGTTTGCAAATTAACAAATTACAAATGGGGTAAAAGCCCCATTTCTAAGTCTAAATAAAACAAAGTACTTGCAAATGAGCAAGATTATATTCTATTTACTTTTTTGTTTAATTATTTCATGTCTCTGGTCTTCTCTTTTGTTTTCCTTATTGTCCTAGCAGCTCTTACACTACACTGTTCCATCTGAAAAGTATTTGAGTTTCACATGCTAATTTGTCATGGTTACTCACACCTGCAGATTTGTCTAGTGAGCTCTGTTTCATGACACTCACTAGTATTGCTTTAAAATCATGAAGTTTCAGACAAAAATATTATTCTTCAGCTAAGATTTCTATAGTTAATCTCCCTACTGCTTTGTGTGCATGAATATGTGTACACACACAGACACACACACACACACACACATATGATTTGCTCTATCAAATGACATTTAGCTCTTATTGCAGTGCATACTTCAAGAGCAGTGTAGCAGTGAGCAAATAGATCAATATGAGGCTCTCTAACTCTTTAACACATACAGTATAGGATGTGTGCTTGAATGCCTTATATCTTAATCAAGTTTTATTTCAGGGTCAGCAGACAGAAACTGTTTCTGTAAATGTCTTGGCATATCTTTATGGATAAACTGCCCGTAAGCAATTTTTATGAGTTTTACCTTCTTGTGTTGTTTGTAAGTTGGAAAAAATAGATAACAGAAATAAAACTAGACCTTTCAGAGACAAAACTATAAAATTAATGGACCTGTATAATCCATTCAAAATAGCAAGACAATATGGCCCAACTTTTATACCTGTTACGCTGAAAAATTACAACTGACCCTAACAATCTTCCTAGAGGAGATGTAACAAAAAGTTTGAGATAAATATTTGATAGTTTAAACATATACAATGTTGGTAAACTACTGGGGGAGGGCACAAATATGAACGTTATACCTTCAGATATTGTAATTCTTTTGGTTATACTTGGACTTAATCCACCTAGCAAGTAGGGATCTCCCCTGCCAGAAAAGATCTGTATCTATGTTTCATTACATCTATATGTGTTGAAAATATACAGGTCTGGGCCTTTATATCTTTTTGGAGATTGGAATAGTTTGAGGAGCTATAACGTAAATAAGAGGAGATTTCAAGTTTGTTGCTCAAAAAAACTCACCAAAACCACAACTCCCTCCCCCAAATCTCCAGTTGCTTTCATAATAGAGTAGTAACACCTTACCAAAACATATAGGCATCATGCATCTGGCAATGTGAAACTTCTGCTTTAGCCTTTGCCTGGTCTGTGGTCTAGAAATATTGCAGAAGCGTGCAACGGTTCTGGGAGCATTTTAAGCTATTTTATGCCAGAATTACACACATGAAGGAAAAAAGTCCTGTCTCCCTAATCCTGCTCTGATGGGGTGAGGAAGAGCATGGGACTGCTCCATGTGGCAGCAGTTTCAAACTACCCTTTCCTGAAATATTTGTGGAGCTTTGATGTTACTCTACTAGTGGCACTGACATATGAATTAGTAGTGTCCTGGCCCACAATATTCATCTCAGCATCTGACTTTTGTGATGGAATTTGCTCATGTCAGCAGACTGTATTTGATGAACTGACTAGTTTATATCCATTGCTATTCTCAAATACAGTTTGTTTCCTCCCTCATTTGTTCTGTCAAGAGCTAGTAGAAAGTTTTATGCCTTAATATCATTGATATATTTGTGCAAGGATCACTTCTTTGTGTTATGATGTGGTGGGCTGTTGCGGATGCCACCAGACCTGCAGCAGTCACTGATATGATGATAGCAGGATGCTTGAGTCATCAATCCATGTGTTCCCCTTGCTCGCCTGAGAAAGCACCTGCTCTATCCTCTGTGGCCCTCGTGACCATGGGAGCAGGTCTGGCACTTGTGGTGTGGTTAGAAAAACAGGTCTGTTCTTTGTCCTGCTCTAAGTGGCAGTTGTTGTGCCCAAGGCGGCTGACAGGACCCCCTGTCAGACAGGACCAGCGCATGAGGCAGGAGCAAGTGGCTGTGTGGTGCTTAGCTGGGCTTAAACCATGACACTTGCATACCTTGTTATTCTTTTTCTCATTTCCTGACCTTAATTTTCACCACAGTTGTACCTCTCTTTCTCCACCCCAGACTCTGCCTAGCTAAGCAACCTGCTCTATTTACTCTTTATTCCAACGTTCCCATTTTTGTTGCAACTGTACACAAACTTGGTATTTATGATACTGTTGCCTAGGTAATCTCAACCCTATATGGAACTGGCCTTGCAAGACTCTGCTCCCAAAAAAGTTCCCAGTGTTCCCCTCCAACTCTCTGTGAGGTTCGGTCACTTCTCCCATATCTCCCCCTTAACCACCTGTGACACCCAGGCATCCCTCATGGCACCATCTGTAACGTTTGTCAGCTTCTCACACTGTTTTCTGTCATGTCCAGCAGTTTCTCAAGCCATGTCTTGTAGTTTTCCATGTCCTTGTCAGTTAGCTGAACATCTCTTAAACTAGTCATTTACCTGCAGCTGTAACACCTTGAACTATGTGTTATTAGAGACTTTATGTACTTAAACTTGTATGAACTCAGATGCTGGAGGAACTGCATTTATAGTGTATGAACAGATTGTTTATTAGATAGATAGTTGATAACGTTACCCATGGTTGCCCAGTGAGCAAATTGTGTTTCAAAAGCATCATTACATATCAGAGGACATATTTTCATAAATAGGTAAGTCATAAGATGACACCCTTATTAAACTTCTTTTCACATCTAAGTGTTAGGGGAAAGCCTCTAATACCTTACAACATTGTTGGTACCTCTTTTTCTATTAGAGTGCAATGGGAAGCATACTGGGAAGTACAGGTTACTGAGTACCATAGGTTTCGGCATTTGCAAGGGCATGGGGCAGCAAACACCTCCAAGGTGCAGGAGGTGGATGGAAGCCTGTGCAGCTGGTGGAAAGATACCTGTCTTGGGAAGCATCAGTGATAGCTGGCTGGAAAGCAACAGAAAAACGGGAAGAGGGCCTGAAATTCAAGGGTGTCTCTGAACTTGTGGCAATTATGCACAGTCTTTTTTAAAAGACTTGATTGGATTGCTGCAATCAGATATGACAACTGTGTAACCTCTACCAGCTCTTACTATCCTTTAGAAAACAGAACTGTCTTTTACTACCATCATTTACACTTTGACAAAAGTGATTCACTGTTATGAAAACAGCATGAATACTTAAAATAGAGTGTAAGAAATGGTGATATTTGAAACCATGCTAGAGGTACAGTACCCAGAAGCATTTTCTTTTCTCTATTATCAGGCATCACGGTGGTGCCTTTTCCCTTTATTACAATGAATATCACTTGTTCGCTTTGGTTAAAAATGAAAGAACTCAAGTCTTTATTATCCTTAGCAGTGGGCTGGCAGAAATATGTCTCAATGAATTTTTTTAATAATTCTAAACTGTAGTATAATATCTAATGAAGATGTTGCACTTTGCAAGAAGCAACTACTGCACAAAGCATTCAGAGTCCTTGCAAATTCTGATCCCTAGAAAAGTGTAATTCTGATTAATTCTCTCCCTCACATTGATCAGGATGTCAGAAGAGGTGAAAAAAACTGGATGTACAATCACTCACTAATGTAAAAACACAGCAAAATTCAGTGTTTCAGTTTAGGAATAAAACTGATCTAGAGACATCTGATCAAAGAATTTTCAGAAGAAAAAGGCGGTTTACCCAATATTAAAAATTTATGCGGAACAACTTTTGATTTTATTAGCAATAGGAGTCAAAACAAAGAATTACATTTCAGAGTCTTATAACTAAATTATTATTTTTAATTATGCAAATGCATTCATTTTGATTGTGTTTAATAAAGTGTCATGGTTTAACCCCAGCTGGCAATTAGGCACCACACAGCTGCTCACTCAGTCCCCACCCCCAGTGGGATGGGGGAGAAAATTGGAAGTCTAAAAGTGAGAAAACTCATAGGTTGAGATAAAAACAGCTTAATAATTAAAAAAAAAAAAAAGTAAGGAAAAAAAAAATAACAAAGAAAAAAATAAAACCCGAGAACAGACAAGTGATGCATATGAAAACAATTGCTCATCACCCACTGACCAATGCCCAGCCAGTCCCTGAGCAGCAGCCCGCCCACCAACCTCCCCCCTAGTTTTATTGCTGAGCATGACGTCATATGGTACGGAATATCCCTTTGGTCAGCTGGGGTCAGCTGTCCCAGCTGTGTCCCCTCCCATCTTCTTGTGCACCCCAACCTACTCACTGGCGGGGCAGCGTGAGAAGCAGAAAAGACCTTGACTGTGTAAGCACGGCTCAGCAATAACTAAAACATCATTGTGTTACCAACACTCTTTTCAGCACAAATCCAAACCATAGCCCCGTACTAGCCACTATGGAGAAATTTAACTCTATCCCAGCCAAAACCAGCAGAAAACATTAAACTGCATTTCACCCTCCACTCATTCTTTCCAATAGATAGGGCTACATGGAAAAACACTTCTTCAGACACCAATATCTTATGTTCAATCTGACTGAGCTGCATAGAACCTCACAAGAGTAACAGGACTCTTGGTTAGTTCTGGGAAATAAGGTTTGTTCATAAATCCTGTCCTTTAAAAGAAAATCAGGGCTGGTGACTCCTAGATAACTATTTCTTAGGTCAAAGGTTCATGGGAAGAAAACAGGTCTGACTGAAATGACACTCCTCCCCCTGCAATAAAAAAAAAGGAAAAAAAGAAAATTAAATGAGAAGACTGTAAGAGGATTCAATCATTTACTGATATCTTGGTTAAATGTAGCTATTTAGAAGAATTTAGAGATTTCTTGAGATTTATTTCAGAGATAAAGATAGCATAGGGGAAGATGAATGCATGTTTTATGTAAATAGATTATTTACAGTCTTTAGAAGACAGACATAGAATTTGGCGACTTTTTTATTAACTGAAAAATAGTTCCAGAAGGATTTAAATTAGGTCACATGTATCCTTGGTTTGGTGTTAAAAAAAAAAGAACAGAAAGTTTTGAAAATTTCAGAGCATTCTATTTGGAATTATTGTAACAGAATGTTTTAATTTAGAATTTTTTAAGCCTTTCATTTTTAAAATAAATCGTTTTCATTTTGACAAAAAATGTATTCTTGTTTAAGATCGGCATTTTTTAAAATAATAAAGAGAGGTTAGTTAGTCACACATTTCAGATTGAATAAAATATTTTGTTATGACCTTAAAGGCTTTAAAAACACTTTTGATAACAATGTTTTGGTTTGGTCCAAATTAATTTATTTTCTGCAGTTTATTTAAATTGCCCACCAGACTTAAAAATCCACTATTCTCTAAACTTGCGCTGCAACACTGGCAATGAAGAAAACATCTGATAGGGTTTGAAATATATCTGCAGTATAAGTTTAAATAGGTTTAGAGGAGATTTTAAATATTTGATTGCAGATTTATAAAATTTTCATGCTCTGCAGCCATGGCAGAGGTTCCTGTTTTCACATACTCTTTCTTTCCTGTGTCAGATATACCCATCCTATCCTGTCATCAGTCCTTTTTGCAGATTCTTAGAATCTTTATTGATAATCACATTCAGATGCAGAAAGTATATAGCAGAGAGTGCAGAAACTGACAGACTGCATAATGTACTTCTCTGGATGGATAGCATACGCTGTTTGTCATTAACCAAAATAGCTGTGTTCCTTGACACGTGAGGAACCATAAGGAAGATGTAGAGCTCTTTCTATATTTCATATTCAGAAATACCTTCTTTAACATGAATAGCCTTTCGGTTTTTATCTTTGAATAACAGTTTGCCAAACAGGATAACAATTAGCAACTGACTTGAATACTGCTATATGCGGGTAGAATCCAAACACACAAAATTAAAAGAAAATTTTAAAAGTGTAAATTTGCTTGAGCTAGACTTCTGACAGTATTCATGTACATGAAAGAGTATTTATATTTTTCTTTTTAGTTTACTTTCATTTCTTCTTGCAAGAGCTGAAGAGTTGTATTTTAATTGCACAGAATTACATTCTCAGAATTTTAAGAACTGTAAAACAAAGCTTTTAAGTACCAGAAAAGCAGAGTTGCATGTGAAATATATAGACCTCAAGAAACATCATGAAGCACTTTTTTAATTACTTCCAAAAGGTATATATTAATAATGGATTCTAGAGACAAAGATAAGACCAGGAGTAAAGTGTTTGAGTATTTGAGTTGAAAGCCTGTTTAGAGATTTCCCTAAAATAATATATGTCCAAGCTTCCCACGTATTTATTGGCGTGTCATCCCATCCTAGCAAAAGTCTGGAGCTTTTGAGTTTCCACTCAATTTTTATCACAGCCTTTATGCTAAAGAAAAATGCAACAGTCCTAACCACATTGAAGTCAAAGCTTTGCAGGAGGAAGGGGACTAGATACTACGGGAGCAAGACCACACTTAGCAACTAGATAAGAATGGTACGGATAGAATTATGGCTTAGTTTTTAGATTTGGATGAGAACTAGATATTAAAATAACTAAAATGTTAAAGTAAGTAGTGCCAACCTTTGCTGGACAATCTGAACATGAAAGATCATTATGAACATTGCTGGCTTTTTGGAAGGTGACAGGGAATAGCTAGATACCTGTAAGGCAGTTGCCCTTATTAAATCAAAATTTTTTGTAGATCTGGTATTATTTAGATGACATGCACAGCTATGATATGACTGTGTTATTGCCTAATATCAGCAGAGCAGGGAAGGGTAAAAAAACTCTTCTTACCTCAAGCACATCAATAGAAAGTCTACCAGGCAAAATAAAAACGTGACAGCTGATTTCCTTGTATATTAAAGTTTTCTCTAACACAGGATTTTGGCTGGCTGGACATTCTCCAGAGAGAGGGAGAGAGAAGTTGTCCCCCATCAGGCACAGCACTGGAAGCAATCTCTGAAAATGTAAAGACCTGTCTTGAAATTCACAGCTCACCATAGAGTGAGTTTACCTGAGACTGCTTAGTGTCATTTCTCTCAGGTTTCTCTCAGCACACAGTTCTGAAGAACCTTGAAGTGAATTTACTGAAATAAGATTTTCAAGAGAAAAGGTAAAACTGTCGAGTTTGTGATAACAGCTAGTTATGAAGGTGGAATCAAAGTGGTTTAGCTCGTATTATAGGTGGGTCCAAATACAGAGTTTTGGCAGGGGATTACTTAAGGTCTTGATTTAGCAAAATATTTAAATAGATGAAGAAGTGCATTGCTTTCATTAAGAAATGTGTGTTTTGCTGTATATGAACATCCTAATGCAAGTACTTAGGTAAAATAGAATAAACTAGCTCTCTCTGAGCTTCATGATGATGGATCTTCAATGCTTATACTTGGGCAGACAAATTGAACATTAACCTGTGTTCTCTTCAACTATGTCCATGCTGCCCATATTACGGATATAGCTCATGTTTGCACTACTCCAAATTTCACAATCCACAGAACGAATGACATTCAGTTTGGCTGCAGTGGGACAGGAGTTTAAACACTGTTTATGGTATCACAGACAAATGCCTGAACCTTACAAAGCATCTGCCTCTAATTGCTAGGGAAATTCACCTTCTGCCTTACAGACAAGGCCTGAAGGCATTGCAACAGTGATGTAGCGCTTCTTTTCCTCCTCATTTGTTTCCATCTGTCCGTGACTCAGGCAGACTAGGCACAGAGTAGCCAGTTTAGACAATTATAACCTACATTATAAGGTGCTAGTGCTCAGCTGGTGGCTGAAGCTCAGTGGTTTTCATGAAAATACTAAGGCAGTTTTGAACTGAATTCCCCAAAGGGAAAGTGCTATATGCCTACATGCATGTTCTCTCATCAGATAGATAGCAGTGACAAAAGCTGAAATTTTAATTAAGAATTTAACTGATAAAAAAATCTGTACAAATGCCTGTTGTATATCTTTATTAATACAAAGGCATTTTTAGAAGTATTGTTTTGCAAGAATGCTTAGGTAAAAATCACTAATATCTACTTCTCATGGCTTTTAAAAAATATATAGCCTTCCCCCCCTGCCCATGTGTGAGAATCTAAATGTTAAACCTGAAATATGTATTGCATTATTTTCTTTCCCCCTGCTGTTTTGGAAAAATTAATGGTATGCATGGGTATTATTCTTCATGGTAAATTGCTTGGGTTTTGCTCTTAAACGTATTTTACCCTGTAAAAATGTGCATTTTATATTAAAAGGAAATAAAGCTACTGTATTTATGTATTCTGAATCATTAACTCTCTCTTACATTACTGTTTATAAATATATTTTTACTGTTCTTTTTTCTTGTACATATCTCCTATCATCCAAGCAGTATCTGCACTTAAGTAACTCAAATTCTTTTAATTATGACTTAACTTTAGAAATGTACAGTTAAAGAATCTATGAGTAAAACTTTTAGGGACAATAAAATAAGTTTGGTTAAAACCAAAATATTCTTCTGCAGCTTCACTTTAGTTTAAAGGGATACTAATACTAAGCACATGAAATGTGTGGCTAACATTTGAAAAATTGATAAGTTTTATTTTACACATTTCCATGTTTCCTGGCTTTCTAGAACAGGAAGCTGCATTAATAGACTGCTGTGGGAAAGTACACTTGGCATTTTCAGCCCTAGAAACCTGTAGTTTCAGGATACTTGTAGGAAAATGTTCTTCAGAGAATTTCCAACCAATTTCATCCACTCATATGATTATTCTAACAAACTCTACAAAGATAAAGAAATTACACCCTCAAGCCATGCTGACAAATATTTTGCTAGTTTTATAATCTTGCAATTTGAATCAAGAATACAAATTCATCAGTGTTATAAAATATAAGATAAAAGTAATTGCTAACTGAGGTAGAATAACAATGACGGTAATGTACAAAGCAACAGACAAATTTAAAAAGCGACACTAAATGTTATTAGAAAACAGTTTTCTTAATCCAAGTTCAACTATTGCCTTTTTTTGCTTTTCTAGAATTTTCTACTCTCTCCCCCCATACTTTAAGTATACTCCTAGCATTTTTTTCATCTAGAATCAGAGATTTACTGTTAAATCTGTTACTTATTACAGTCAGACAGAATTATTTCATTATGCATGGTTAATTCCACTTGTCAAGGCCCTGAGGTCACTGACCCTGCCCAGCCTTCTCTGGGGCCTTCCCCCAGTCCTGCCCATGGCCCAGGACCTCATTTCAGCACGCCCCCAGGGCTGTCAATCCTTACTGCAAGCCCAGACATCAGCAACACTAGATGGACCTTAGGTGCATGCTTGTAGCTACGTCCCCAGCCCCGTCTCTGTCCCCATCTCCTGCTGCTGGATGTACCCTGACACCGGTGCATTGCAGCGTTGCATCGCTTGCCCTGCCTGGGGCTGTCGATAGACCCCATTACAGGACCCAGCTCTGCTCAACATGCTCAGACCCTGAGAGACAGTGCCCATTGGAGAGGGTACTGGCTGCCCTAGGGTCCCCTTGGCTCCCAGTTCCCCATCCTTAGGGAGCAGGCAGCCCTTGCTGCACCCTGACACCACTTTTTCCTAATTCTAAGCTGGTTTTCATACGTTTTTCAGAGATAAGTTATTTTGTTGTTTATTTGTTTGTTTTCCCTCAAACTAGTTGTATTACCCTTTCTGAAATGAATCTCAATGAAAAAAAAGAAACAAAACCAAAACAAACCCACCCCACTAAAAGTATGACAGGCGGGGAATGGTTTGGAAAAAAAATTTCCTCCAATCTGAAAAAAGGTGACCTACTGCTTCCAAAGGCCTAAGACTATCAACAGCAGGTAGATTGTGTCATAAAGTATGATAAATCCTATTTATATAGGATGTGTAGAACCTCCACTCTAGTAGAGCCTTAGGGAGGGGAAAACATTCATGGATATTGGTCTGTGTGAAGTCCACTTGCTTTTTTTTTTTTTTTTAAATTATATGAAAACTTTCCTTTTTACCTTAAGAAAAGAAATAGGTTACATGGGTACCAAAGCTACAAATTCAGTAGTACTATAGGTACAGATGAGATGTACGCCTCTACTCTACAGCAAGTGCTTCACCATCCATTTAGCTGCTGACGACTGTTCACTCATACTCCTGCATTTTCCTGCCAGTGCACTCTGGGATAGAAAACATTCAACCAAGACTTAATTCTGTTTGAAGATCTCCTCTCAGAATCTAGCACTGCAAAAAAAAAAAACCCTGCAAACAACAAGTTACATTTTCTTTTTCTTTTCACTGACATTTTTCTCCATGGAAGTGTTTAAAATCAAATCCTCTACAGAGTAGTAGTTTTTCTTTTGTTTTAAAGACCTTTTTTTTCTATTATCTAAACCATTAAATGCCTATGTATAACATTTGAACTTATCTGTCTCCTTCTCATTCCCTAGTGATGGATAATTGCTGATTTGTAAATTACTAGATAACTGTCCATGCAATCTGGTACATGGTAAGAAACAAGCATAAATGTATTATGTTAATAGTAATTATGAGTTATTTAATTTCTTATTGACATTTTTTTACCTAAGGAGTTTATTTTTAAATGTGTTGGAATTAAGTCTAAAAATATAGCTCTTGATTTGGGAATGTGGTTTATTAAATGTAATAATATCCTGCACTAATTATCATGGGATAAATTATAGTAACTATTTTAAGTCAAGGAGATATGACTACTATGTGAATTTGATCAATAGAAGAGCCTGTGGGGACAGTTCATGGAGTGGCTCCTTCAGGATGTTTAACAATCCTGTCTTGATGCAGCAAATCAACCTGCATCGTCTATGAAGTCCTGTAAGCACGGGCAGAGACGAAAGTTAAGCACACGCTTAGGTGCTTTGTTGGACTGGGACCAAAGTACTTAGCTCTGGATGTGTTTTAAAGGTCAAGGAAAACGATTTAGAACCATGGGGATATACATTTACCCCTATTTACTTTTATGCATTATCTGGTCTTCAATAATAATCAGAATCCTACCAAAAAAAACCCCCTAAACCAACCAAAAAAACCCCCAACCTCAGAAAACGAAATAAAACAAAAAATCCCCACCTCCGACCTAGCTTCTGACCTGCTCTCAATATCTCCTCACAGAGATAAGCAGAATGGCAATGCCATCATACTCTTGCAGGCAGACATGTGGAGCTTTTAATAGTTTCAGTGCTACTATCCTGTTTAACAGCAGGGTAAATCAGAGCCCTAAAGAAAAATAGCATGTTGTCTAGATTCCCTATAAAATCAGTAGCTTGCCAACTAAAAATTATAATCAGATTTCTTGGAATGCTTGAATCAAGGAACAGTTTAAATAAGTTTCAATATCTTCAATTATTACTGCAACAGAAAATTGTCAGGGCTTGTTACTGACTGGATAACATCGCTGATATCTTTTCAAGTGACAGGATATTTTTTTACTATGAGCCAATCTTTGCATCATTAAGCACATGAAAAGCTTTTATTAATTAATAAAGGAAGCTATAATCTGCTTTACTTGACATTGGTGGAAGAAATAAGTAGGAGACTGTCATTAAAATCCAGGTCCAGCTGATGTCAATCTCCAGAGCATTACTCATTTAAATGAAATTAATATTTTACTTCTAGGCCAAATTCAGCAATGAATTTAAGTACTAGCAGTTCCATTTAGAATTTCTGCTTAAATATCTTTCTAGACTGGGGAGTAGAAAGGTTTATAAATCTTAAAATATATAACAATATGAAAGAGTAGTTGTTTAAGCTAAATAATGTTTGTGTCATTATTTTAAAGAAAAACTATTATTATTAAGAACTGTTATTTTAAAGTCTAAATACTTCTTGCAAGAAATGTAGACTATATAAACCCATATACCGAAACCAACACGCTGCTTGATATCAAATGCATTTCATGCCTTTATAAAACTAAACAGCCAAAATCAAACCCAGACTAATAACAATAATAACAATAACAGCAGCAACAGACCAAAAAAGATTTTTCAGAAATACAGTTTAAAGCCTCAGTATGGTTAAAATAATCTTGTCGTCTTTCTTATTTTAGAAATAAATTCTGTTATGATATCAAGCATTTATTGTAAGGGAAACAACAACTGAACACCGTTGTTATAGTGGCATAATATGGTTGAGTAATAAGAGCCTGCTTGGACCATGCCTCCAAAACATCAACTTGTTTACTCTTAAGAGACCTTTTTCACAACAAAAAAAACAATGAGGCTACAAAATTCAGTTAACTTGACAAATTAGATTGGTCCATATGAAGAATCTTTTCCCTGGCTGCCTTAGACACTCTCTCAGAGTACATTTTCTACCCCAGAAATGATTAAATAGACAAAAAAAAAATCTTAATTTCTCTCTGTGACAGAAAGGAAGAAAAAAGAGAAAAGTCCATAAAGAATCTGATCAAATTGTGTGATGATTTCAGACTGTAATAAAAAGGCAGTCTTGACACAACAAAAATAATTTGTTATTTAGATTAACAGGTACATTTACAAAGAACCTTTGCCTGTCTTCCAAGCAGAAATCTCTCTATCAAATTCTGAAAGGATATGCATATAGGCATATCGACATTATAAATTGGGACAGTAGATACAAATACATTTGCTTGGAGTGGAGGGAGAAGAAGAAAATTGTGAGGCGAATGGTCAGATGCCAAGGTAGTGTTTAATTTCCGTCCAAATAGACTGCTTTGCTCCAATTCTGTGAGTATTGCAATATGGTGAACATGGTATACAGAGAGAGGAACATGGCATGAGTGTTTATTGAAATGATGTAACATGTAAAACCCATGCATTTATCTGAACATTGTATCAAAAGAGAGAAGTTTGATGGCTAGAGTAGGCTAGGTTGGGTGGATGTGGATTCATACCTCGCACAGCAGCTGGCACTCAGGGTTAGCTGTTCCTTAAACCTGTATTTTAAATCAGTTTGGGTGGAGTCAGTTGAAATGGCCAGGTGGATCTGACACCACACGCCCAAAGAAAGTGGAGGAAACAGCCCCCCCCCTCCCCCCCACCTTCTTCCCTCACTTGCTCTCTTCCTCCCTGCACTCCTGCACAGGCTCTGGTACTCATAACCTAAAGTCAAGCTAGTCAGTTCATTAAACTAGCAAAAATTAACCCAGCAAAGAAAAGTTATTATTTTTTTTGGTTAGTATACTGACAAGATTCAGTACAGGGTCATCCATACACCAGAGGTGTTGCAAAGGAGATGGCAGAACTATGTGGTTTGGGATTAAGGAGAACTGGAAATGATTTCCACAGAGAATATGGGTCTTAGCCACTCTGGTTCAGCCAGGAAACAATAGTAGGAAGACGTGAAAAGGAGAGGTAGTTTTTTGCAAATTTAGTCAAACCATTTGGTTTGTTCAGATACTCATGACAACCAGATCATCATCTTATATCTTTGAGGATGGAACAGGATTTTAGCAGCTATTTTAGGGGGAAAAAACTGTCACAAAAGAAAAACAAATTCTGAAATACTTTTTTAAAAAATAATTTTGACAGAAGAAAAAAATGTCCTGGCAATTTTCACAAAGCTAGGATACCCAGGACTCAAAATAAATATTTTGAGCATTTACTTAGTAAAAGATTTGAGACAAATCCTCTCTCTCTCAGAGTATTCGAATGTGTATATATAGATAGATATAGATTATATAGATATCCATATATATACATGTATAGATAGAGATATAGATATGTCTTTTTAAGAGAGTGCTTTAAACATCCAACTGTCAGATGTACGGAGTTAGTGCGAGATAAATCTCTCTCATTTATGCCATCTTCTGCTGTTTAAAAATACTTTTATATACCTGAAAATTTTTCCAGTCTAAATGAAATTGCTTTCATGAAACTCTTTTCTCATGAAAAGAGTTTTCATAAAAACTCTTTGTTTTTATTGTTATATCTGGGTGTGGTGGTATTTTGTTTTGGTTTGGTTTGTTTTTTTTGCCAGGGAGAAAAATGCAGTCTGTAGCTTCTGCTTATTTCTTAACCTAAGGATTTTTTTTAAGATCCTTCTCTGATCTCCATCAGGTGCTCTCAGACCGCAGCAGACCATCTCACACCCCAAATGGGCTTTAGTTTGTGGTCTGATTGGCAAATGTTAAGAGCTTGAAGGAATCAGTGGGGCTATGTGGGCCTCTAGGCAGATCATGATGCTGTGCTGGTATCCCTGCAGTGCCGTTATCACTGAACCCTTGCAGTGGGAAGGGACCTCAGGAGGTCTCTGGTCCAGTCTCCTTCTCAAAGCTTCATCAAGACTGAATTCACACCAAGTTTCTCAGGGCTTTATCTAGTCAGACTTTGAAAATCTCCAAGGATGAAGACTGCACAGCCTCCCTGGAAAACCTTTTCCAATGCTTGAATATTTTCACAAGATAACTTCCTTATATCTGATCAGAACCTCCCCTTGTTCAACTTCAGCCTGCTGCACCTCGTACTCTCACTGTGCACCATGGTGGTAGCCTGGCTCTGTGCTCTTGCTAACCCTGTCTTGAGCACGAGCAGGCTGCGGTCAGGTCCCCTCAAAGTCATCTCAGTTCCAGCCTGAGTAAGGACCAGTCCCTCAGCATCTCCTCATAGAGCAAGTGCTCCAGACCCAACCAGCCTGGGGGCTTTCTGCTGAACTCGTTCCAGTTTATCAATGTCTTTTGGGGGTGGGGGGGTGCTCAAAACTGGATGCAGTATTTAGACATACTCTTGAAAATGTTGCACAGAGGGGGATAATCCTTCCCCTCCTTCTCCTGCCTGTGGTCCTATTGATACCTATTGATATGATGATTATTTGAATGGGCATCTAAAATATTCTATCCAACATACTATAATGCCTTATTTGGTATTTTTTTCCTATATCTATATACTATGTTTTGGTTTTTTTTTTCCATTTTTTTCATCATAACCCAAAATAGCATGCTCTTATTTTGCCATTAATCAAAACTACAGCTTGAAATCAATCAATACTCTTGATCTCACCCTCTTCTGAGATAAAAAACAACCTGATGCTTTAGTCTAATATATATTGTCATTGTCTGCTCATAAGATGATGCTGTTATGGATAGGTTATGGGAATAACATAGAAAGAAGGACTGATGCTCACACAATACTATGATAATTTTCTATGACATATTTCACCCCTAAGCATCTCGAAGAGCTTTACAAATTGATTTATATTCTACACACAAGGATAATTTAATTCATCCATGTTTATTAGCTGTGCAGCAACACTTCAGTTTAGGACAGGAATTAAAGGCCATATCCAGCCTAAAATGCAAAGTGAATGTACTCACAAAACATCCCTCACAACAGATAACACTTCAAACTGCTTCCTTTCAGTGCTGTACCTACCGCAAGGCATCATTCCCGAGATATTAGGCTATTGAAGGATTTACTGTCCAGATGCAAAATTGAAATTCAATTTACACTCACTGTGTTCACAAAAATAGTTTCAGCTATAATATATACGCAAAGAGGGATTTGGGATACTTTTTTGCAGCTTGTAATTGCATCCACTTTAGAATGCATGTTTCTGTTCCTTTGTTTTTCCTGGTCAACTTTCATTTCCTGATCAATTTTCACAATGTTGTGATGTGATAGGGATGACTTCCTTGGGAATATGCATCAGTTAAAATTATGTGTTTCCAGTGGGATTAATCTGAGGATTTTAGAGTAGTATTTTTCTAGCTGGATGAAAGATTCCAGAAAATAATCATTCAGATATTTTCTAGTTTCAACACTGAATTTGTTCAAAATCATGTTCTATCACCTATTTTTCCTTCTCTAAATTTGTATTAACACACTTTTTTTTTTTCTTTTGCCTAAGATACATGTTGAATGACTAGTCCTTGCCATGAACTTTTGTTGGTTTGTGGATTGGGTTTTTTTTACTTGCATTCATTTATAGATTGTATTGAATTGTTTATAGGTACATAATGCAGTATCCTTTCAGAACTTTTTCATCCGCATAAGAACTGTCCAACTTTTTCACAAATACATGTTTTTTTCTGAAATAGATGCCAGGCAAGTATGATATATTTCAAGAAATTCATGTTGCATAAATCCAAACCAGATTTTCCAAGTGACTTTTTTTCCTAATATCTTGGAGACAGGCTTTGCTAGATAGAAGAAGCTGTGCTCCTGAACTTTTGAATCAAAAATGCAGCCAGGAAACTTTATCCTAGCATGGTCAAGACATCATATGGGGACTACATCAGTCATTAGGCCATTATTATTTTGATGTCCAAAGCTCACACAGTAGTAGGAAGCACAGCGAACCTGCTATCTGAAGACTGATGAGTAGGACAGCTTAGTGGGGATGGCTGCTTTGTTGAATTTTTGTCTTAGTTTCTCATGAATTGAATTCTTCCCCATACAGAGTATGTCTACAGGGAAAATTCTATAGTGAATTTCTATAGATAAACCTATAGAGAAAATAAGTTTATAGGCAAGGTTTTTGAGTGACTTTGACATTGCTATTTAGATATTAATATGAATTTGCTTGCAATATTAAGAAATTTGATATTCCTCAATTTAAGAGGTTTTTGGGTGTGGTGGTGGGGCTAATCTGTGAAAATTTCTTAGAAGTCAAAGGCTTAGTCTTTGTCTAAATTAGTCAATGACTTAGAGGTCAAAGAAAGTTCTCTATTGTTTATACATTCAACACAGCTGTTAATTCTGTTTTCTGCCTCATCAGATAAGGAGCCATGTGTAACAGTTACTTGGCTGCTGTAGCAACAATTTTGGGAAAGATTTCTGGGACAAAGCATCCAAGTAACTCCTCCTCCCAAAGCTCTTCCATGAGCACTCATTAATTCTGTAACTGTGGCATGTGTGGCTTCTTTGCTAGATGAATACTTTGTGTTTGATGAGAAAGGGTTGGCCCAAGTTAACCCAAATCACTTGGTATGGATACCTCCCTGTTTCCTGCTCCATCATTTTTTGTATCTCAGCAATTTGTTTTTACTGAATTTATTTTTTGGTGGAAATTTTGAATAACAAAAGATATATTACTGACCTTGTCAACCACATCATTAATACTCTATTCTCCTGATGTTTCCTTAATGATGGCTACCTTATGGAATTAATTTTCTGTAACCTCTTAATCTATGTAAGTCAGATTACCTGTATTATGTTATATCTTAATCAGAATTTCATGCAACCTTAAATCCCTATAAGTCTATTATATCTAGACAGACCACTTAACCCATTAAACTTTTAATCTCATCTTTTCTAAGGCTACCCTGGGCTACTTTCTAAATCTTTTTGCCTAATTTAATTTTTAAAAAATAGTATAAGTGGGCTTTGAAATATCTTCTATTTTCCTACTGGACACTTGTGAGCTAATTATTCAGGCCTTGTGTATCAAATTCCTTATCTTTTGTAAATATTAACTAACTTCATGGTGAATATTTTTTCTTTTTTTTTTGTAGAATATTACCATTGATTTATTTCAATTGTGGTACAGAAATACTTAGAATAAATATTCTAAGTATGACTTGAATACTCTTTTATTTTAATCCACTTTTGTAACATACCATCTTCATCTAGTGCAATGGCTTTCCTAAGATTTGTATAGTCTGTGAGGTAATTCCAGAAATGCATTTAGAATGGCAAACAACTTGATATCCTAGGTGTCCTTACCAGCTTTGTGAACTCTGTATGTCATCCTTGATATCTATGGTTGGTGACATCTATTTTTTACTTTCTGTCGCTTTAAGATAAATTTTTAATTGCTATCATCATTTTACCACTCAGTTTGGGTGGATTGTGTTACAATCTTGTCAAACTGTTGTTTGTTTGTATTGTAGAACTTGGTTTCCATTCTCTAGTCTATCTAATTTGGGTTTTTTAAGTCAATGCTTCTTAGCGATTTTCTTAGCTTCAGGAAAAATCATTCATATGAATGACTGTATATATGCATAATATATATATTACTGAATGGAGCTGTCCTTTATTCACTGACACTAAGCATGATCAAAGAGCAGCCCTGAATCCCTCTAAGCAAACGTAAACTTTAAATCCAGTGGCAAATTATGCTATCATGGTGACCTCAGAATAACAGGTCTGGACAGTTTTTATGTTTTCAGAATCTTTTATTGTTCAAAGAAAGCATTACAGCTACTGCTGATAACACTTTCACTTACATTTTCTTTTTTTCTTTGGGAAAGTAGAGTGTGGTCTCATTTTTCCAGACATTTATGTTCTGGTATTACTCTGTTAACTTCAGCTGAGTTCTCACTTTTGACTATAAACTAGACTTTGTTCTCACTCTTTTGACTATAAAATAGAAATTAATTTATATGTGTCTACTTCAGAACATATTTTCTTGGGTTGTTCTCGTAATTTGATGGAACCCACAAAGGTAACTCAGAGGTAAGAGGGACAATCAGTTTTATTCACTGACTCATTTTGACTGCTGTGTGAACCACAGATGGCATAACAAAGGCTAGGACTGAACTATTACTATGTATTCTCTTTCAAGATAACTTTGCAGAATGTTTCTGAAAATCCTTGGGATAAGGAGCTCTGCATCAACATCAATGTTTATTTCTGTCTCCTTTTTTTTCTTTTTTGTAATGTAGATACTGAGATTTGCTTGAGAAAACAAAAAGTGACCTGTGCTCTTAATGAAATTTGAGATTCTGCATTGCTTCCTGAAAGACTGCCACAGATCTTCTCCACAGATGCAGATAAAATCAGAGTCACTGAATGGTTTCTTGTCAGTGATAACGAAAGGACCTGTAGTTTCTGTTCCCAAGGTCTATCATTAGGGACCTTAAGAATTCAGGGAAAAGCAAAACAACGTAAGTGTTATGGGCTCCATTATATGCTTTGACAGGATAATATTTGTGTCACAAAATTCCTTTCTGATATCTGACAGTCTGGGTTTAATAAAGGAAAATACCTATTTCCTAAAAGTTAGATGTAGAAATAGAAGCTTGGTTCTGAAGGGCCAACATATACCTCATGCAGACTCTGAAATTATACTTCAATTACAGTCAAGTTACTATTCTTAGTCTACAAAGCAGAATCTTTCTTGCCTATGTATTTGTCAAATAGACTGCATACATTGGCAGTTGACTAAAATAAGGGCAGTTTCAGATGCTGGTGTTGTCAGTAAGGCTTGAAAACAGACACTAAGCAGCAGCTCAGAACAGGATGTGCGCAGCACTGCTGAGGTGTGTGAGATACAAGAGTGCAACTGCCTGATTTCTAGTTTAATCTGCCCATAGTGGTAATACCCTATCATTATGAACCTGCCAGAGGCTATTTAATAGGTAAGATCTTGGATAGATATCTAATGTGAAAGTTTCTGAAACAGGTCTGGGCTGCTTAACATCATGTTGGAGTATAACAACAGTTCAGAGGAAAAACAGTCCCTGCATTGCTTGTACTAGATCCAAGGACAAACTCTTGGCTCTTCTGGAAGCCAAAAACTGTTTTGCTATTGATTTCAGTTGGAGCAGGACTTCAATCCAGCAAAAAATAGCATAAATTAATCAAGTTTTGTGTATGATCACAATACAGGGCATGTGACTGCGCTGCAATTGCTCCTGGCATGCTAGAACACAATATCTGAAAAAAACAGCATGATGTTTAAAAAGAACTTTTTTTTCTTAACAACCAGTTTGCACAGGATTAAAGCAGCTAAGCAAACAATAATGTATTGAATCTAATTCATTATCTCCTGTAAATTTTTTTTTTATGTTTTATCCAACATTGCTTTTCTTTTTTGAGTTTATAGAGTTGCAGTGGGGAGCAATGCGTTGTGGATTTAATTGGAAGGTTTTAGAAAGCTGGGGAAAGTACAGGAATTAGAAATAACTAACCCATGACAGTTCATAATTAAAAAGAAAATGAGAATAAATGACCGTTCTTACTTGAAGAATATTGGTTACCTCTCTGAGTATCTGAGCTTTCTGACTCAGCATACTGTTGATTTAAAAAAAAAAAAAAAAAAAGAAAAATTTAAAACCCCCTTCAATTTCTCTGTAATGCCAAATCCCTATATAGCTTTGGACAAGTGCTAATGAAAGGAAGGCCAAAGTATGCAAACCCTTTCTGTATAAATTCAGCAGTCAATTTCACCAAACTTTTCATAGCAGTAAATCCTTTATCTGTAAGAAAGGTTAAGGGTGATCTGACACTTCATATTCTATACTTATCACTCACAAATTAAATTCCTGAAGAAAAATTTTAAAAATCCCTTATGGCAAATATTATTATTACAGCGATACAGACATAGTAAATGTAAGTGGTGTTCTAGTCTGCCCTATAAAGGAAAGCAGATAGGTGGTTCTCTAACAGAGAATGTCATTGAATGTTCAGAGCTACTTTCCTCTTTGTAATATCAGCAAACACTGACACAATTCCATAAACCACTAAGCTAAAAATAATGTCCATGTGCACTACATAAAAATGTCTTATCAATTTTATTTTAATCATAGATGCATTAGATTCTTTTCCTAATCACTGTCAATAGTGATGGTACCAAATATAAATACAGTAATGATTTTTAAAAGAAACTGCATGTTACGACCAAGACAGCTGTGCTTATTAATCAGCTTCCCATCAACCCATCCCAAAAACACCCTATACAAGCAAGTTAAATTACAATCAGGCTATCTGAAAACAGTCACTATAAATAATCCCTTTCAATTAATCTCTTTTTAAACTATAACACAACATGTCCCAACTAAAAACATTTTGATGAGTGTGCCAGTATTTCTCATTTCTCAACCTTTGACACTTTAATAGGCTTACTTTGCTATGAATAAATCACAGGACTTTTTCTTTAGAAGGGATATCAAACAAGAATAGAACTGTTTATGCCCCCAGAGTCTCAGCCCACAGAAATGGTCAGAATAAGTGCATGTGGAGGGGATGGGTATGGGTAATGGAAATTTTGACTTCTGAACATATGTTAACATCAGGAGTAATTTGATTAAGGACATAATTTTATTTTAACCTTTTGAAAATGTCTGGAATTATTTTAAAGACAATTACTTGAATATTGTTTCCACTGTCTGCAGTAGAGCACAACTATACCTCAGGTAAGTGTAAGGGTAGGTAGCACAGGTACCTAAAGCAGCGCAGCTGCTGCAGAATGACACCTGGTGTAACCTGATTTATTTTGCTTCTCCTTTTGCTTCTCAGAATAATGACACATAATCATAGCAAAATCACTTTCTTCAGTGCTGACTATGGAACCTTACTGCCATAAGGGAAAAAAGTAAGTAGTATTCTGAGTACCACCCTGTTATGCTTTCTCTTATATCCTCATATCTTCCAGCTGCTTACTGTAAATTACTTCTCCATTGTGAATTAAAAACAAAATATATAATTATCCTGGACAATTTAGCAACTTTGTTACTTATTCAGGCTATTTGTTTTTTTTTTTTTATGAGTTATTTATCTGATGTATTACATTTATGAAGCTTTTATTAGTCTTTGGGACTCTCCTCTCAAAAAATCAGTTACAATTATGAAGTTAGTTCTTGAAGCAATGTTGGTCTAAGACTGTACATTGAAATTCAGCTAGCCTCAGAGCTAAATCAAATAACTTCTTGTTTCTTTCATACAAGCAGACTTTTGCTGGTATCAAGTATGTAGGCTGTGCAGAAAAAGGCTCAGTAGCAACATCTGTTCTCTCATGTTTCTCTCATTCAGTTTTATTAGGATTTTCTCAGAGATTGAATATGGGGAATTGTCCGGCGTTATTCAGACAGTTCAAGAAGAGAGTTGAGGGTTACATCTGGCTAGTCATCCTTTCAACAGGAGTGCTTAAGGTTGGCAGTAATATTTTTCCAGCAGTTCACGTGGTCTTCTGAACTGGGCTTAACCCATACATGCGTCACTAGCATGTCTCATACATGGAGTCCTTTCATCATCAATTTTTCTCAGTGATTTCTTTTGGTCCCTCAGCCACTCCTTTTCATTGTGGATGCTAGATGTTGGAAGTAAGATGTTTGAAATCACATCACGAAAACAGCCAAAGCAGCCAACTGTGACTTGCTGTTACTGAATATTTCTTCCTGAAATGCCCAATGAAAAGAAAGATGTCTTAACTTTTCAATTTTTTAATGACTTGCGGTTCCAAAGAGAAGTAAAAATTCTACAGAACTACAGAGTAGTCTGCGGTGACCAAAAAGGTACACTTCTTTTTCTTTATGAAAGTCAAAGACTATTCTTTATCACTGTTTGTCAAATAATGTTGGGAGTACATGAGGTTCTTTGGGTCACTTTTGCAGTTTATGTGCTCCTATCCTGTGTTTTCCACCCACTGTTTACTGGGTTGAGCTCCAAGACTTCGTGAATTGCCAGTGTTTCTCCCAGTTTCAATATGTCTTTATGTAGGATCATAACAAGATTGTTTCCTGAGCTATGCCAAATCCATTTTAAGGATGGGATGAAGCTTTTCTTAAGAGTCTAAACTATCTGTAATTTTTATATTTGGGTGAAGCCGTAACAGTATCTCATGAATAAATACTCTTGTAATTTGTTCTCATTTGAAGTTAGCAGCAAAATGGTACCAAGATATTTTTCTCTGATGTCAGTATAGTAAAATGATACTGGATTACAGCAATTAATCCAAGAGCTCCTCACACAAATATTCTGTAACAGCTTTGTGTAAGCTCTGGGTCAGGTTTCCTTGATATTTTGGGATCTTACTCATCTAAAGTTTTTACAGCCAGGTTACTTGAAATAATTTATGTATATGTTGGTCTGGAGGATGGGCTAGAGAATGGATGAAGTTTCTTCCAAGCCTATGACATACACCCAAACAAATTTTAATATCAAAGGCAAATCCTCCTTGACACCATTACCGACTGTTAGTGCTTTTGGTTTTGCTTTTGCCTTTGGTTTGTAATTAGCATGAAATTAAACATCTTCAAATACCAAAGAAAACTGTCAAATGACTGTACATCTCCAAAGTATCATTTCTCAATGTTGTGTGTCCCTGGCCCAAGCTGTAAACCTTGGAACAACAATCTGTGAACTTCAGTTCATTATCACTTCACTGGAAGGAGCAGTTCAGCGAGAGTAAAACTGCTGGTAATTGCTGAAATGCCTGTGGACTTCAAAACATCATAGCAGTCTGGATAAGCTGCTGAACAATTTCATCAGCCAAGCAAAGGAAATATAATGCCAAATAATAATTTTAAGGCTCCTTCCTTAGGGCTCTTTTATTATCCACGGAGTAGTCACAGAACAGAAGCAAATGAACTGAGAAATACTACGCAACATATTTCCTGGAGGTATCCTTGAAACCATTCAGGAAAGACAGAATTCACTCTTCCTCTTCTTCCTACTTTGACCTGAATTCCACTTTCTTATCTTCTCAGGCAGATGGGAATGTGTAACTCTTGTCAGGTTGCTGTGCTACTGCTTTATGATATATTAACATAGAAGGTAAAGGCAGAGTGGATTCTTTAGAGCTAATCATGATCTGCCAAATTCAGAGCATAAAATACAATGCAAGTCTGTTTCTTCTGCAAAAGTGTACTGGTGAGTCTGCAGCATCTTGAAGAAACTGGGAATAGAAACCATCAGAGATGGATAAAAAATTATTCACCTTCATCTCTGTAGCATTAATACTGTTTTTTAAGTTTTGATTTCTGTTTTGGGTGGGGTTTTTTTTGTTTAGTTCTTTTTTAAATCAGCATATAAATTCAGTTTGCCACTGGGGTCTGTGAAAAGGTCTTGCAGAAAGTCATATCAGTTACTCTTTCCTTATCCTTTGTCTGCTGAATGGTTTGAATCTCAGCATATGTCAAAATGCAGCTTTGCAAGACTTGCAAACTCAGCAAGATTGAGATAGAACACATTATCCCTGACTTGCAAATACTCATTATTATTGCTTTTTGCTGTTGTTATTCCTGTTATTATTGTTACTACTGTTCTTTTCCCCTCCTATAGTTTCTTATTTCCCATACCTCCTGCTGAAGAGGTGAGGGATCATCTGCCTCTGAAGACAACATCAGTGCTATGCAAAACAACTTAGCCTGTGGGAGGCTGCAAGGGTTCTATCAGGTACCTGGTATCATACAGTCATGATCCTCCATTACCAAAATGCTGTTTTCACTAGCTTCTTCCATTATGCATTTCAGAAATAATTAAACATCTGAAATACATTTATATAAGACCTGAGTTCAATCTCATTAATTGCTCAGAGGAGAAAAAGCTGTTCTTATTGTCTTTGTGAGGAAAGGCAATTTTAACTTTGTCACTACAAAACAGTGAGCCAGGTAAAAGATGAAACAAAATTGCTAGTAACTGTACTAACTCAGCCGGGTAACTACCGTAATTCAGTTGGTTGTATTTGTTCCCATTTTAACCTTTTTAAATACAAAAAAAAAAAAAAAGAAATTCACTGAAAGACATTGTGCTTTTTTGTTTACTATTATTAACATCAAATGTCAGATGGGAGAAAGCATTGTGATTGTTTCCAGGGTGACACACTTACAGACAGCTACAATCTGGAGCAAGTTTGGAAATCTTTCAAGGAAGTTACTAGGTTAGTTTTCCACAACCAGGAAGACAGAACTGGATAGTACCATACCATCCAAAATTCTGTAACTGCATGCAACAGAAGTCTAGATTAGAAGGGTCTTCAGAATACAGATTAAATTCACCTTTTGCAATGAACCTAAAACATGTAGTAAAAGATCAACATTCTTAACTCTAATGCACTGTAGGAAGGAGAGACAAAATACCATGGATGTTGCCAATATCCTGAGTTCTTACAATGATAAGACATTTGCCAAATAAAACTCCTAGATGATCTCAGAAAGTGGAACAAGTCCTATGTCACAGAGCATAAAAATGTATCATGAAATTTACCTCATAGGGGTTAGAAATTAAATTAAATTTATTAATTATCAGTGTATGTTTCTATATATTATTACAGGATCTGTCTAATTGTGTACTTATGTTATACTTTAACTTTTACCTCAGTAATGTCTTGTTAACTTTCATTTGGCTAGGCTAAATGAACAAGGTCTTTCCATTATCTCTACAGCTTCCTGAGGAGAGGAAGTGGAGAGGGAGGGACTGATCTCTTCTCCCTGGTATCCAGTGATAGAACGCGTGGGAATGGTTCAAAGCTGCGCCAGGGAAGGTTTAGACTGGACATTAAGAAGCATTTATTCACCAAGAGGGTGGTCAAACCCTGGAACAGGCTTCCTAGAGAGGTGGTCAATGCCCCAAGCCTGTCAGTGTTTAAGAGGCTTTTGGACAATGCCCTTAACAGCATGTTTTAACTTTTGGTCAGCCCTGAATTGATCAGGCAGTTTGGACTAGATGATCATAGGATCATCTAGGAATTCACTAGGAATTCACCATTCACTAGGAAACTTCCTAGCCTGGTACAGCCCTCCGACTACTACCCATTACTGCTCTTCCATGTGGGAGATGACAAAGTTGCAGTACATGGCCCAAGGGAGATTAAAAGAGACTTCAGCGCCTTGGGATGGTTAGTGAGGGAATCTGGGGCGCAGGTGATTTTTTTCCTCCCTCCTTCCAGTTGTGGGCAGTGACATTGGAAGGAACAGGCGGACCCAGTGTATTAATACATGGCTCCATGGCTGGTGTCAACAACACAATTTTGGGTTTTTGACAATGGGGTCGCCTACACGGCACCAGGCTTGATGGCATCAAATGGGAGCCACCTTTCTCAAAGGGGAAAGAGGGTCTTTGCCCAGGAGCTTGTGGGGCTCATTGACAGGGCTTTAAACTAGATGTGAAGGGGGAGGGGGAACATATCAGGCTTGCCTGCGGCAAGCTGCGGGAGGACACACAATGGTTAGAGGGACGGGGTACTCGTATGGGCCCTCAACCTGTTGCCCAGGGGAGTGCTGGGGATACTGCACCACAGTCAGAGTCTTGTGCAGATGAGCTGGGGACTCCTGAGGTAGTAGGAGCCAACAAGAAAACTTCCGTGGAACACCTTAAGGTGGTTACAAGTGGTGTTCCACTAGGAAGGTGACATGGCCAACAGCCCAGATGAAGTGTCTCTACACAAATGCACGCAGCATGGGCAACAAACAGGAGGAGCTGGAAGCTACCGTGCTGCTAGAAAGCTATGACCTGATTGCTATTACTGAAACCTGGTGGGATGAATCCCATGACTGGAGTGTGGCTATCGATGGCTACAGGCTTTTCAGAAGGGACAGGAGGAAAGGGAGGGGTGGAGGTGTTGCCCTCTATATCAAGAAATGGATAGAGTGTGAAGAGCTGTCCCTAAAGAATAGCCATGAGCAGGTCAAAATCTTATGGGTAAGAATTAGAGACCGAGGCAGCAAAGGGAACCTTGTGGTTGGTGTCTACTACAGGCCATCCGATCAAGGAGAGACTACTGATGAAGCCTTCTTCCTTCAGGTAGAGGAGGCTTCATGCTCACAAGCTCTTGTTCTACTGGGGGACTTCAACCACCCCAACATATGCTGGAAAAGTAGCACGGCAAGCTGTAGGCAATCCGGGAGACTCCTGGAGTGCATTGAGGATAACTTCTTAGGCCAGGTAATAGACACCCCTACCCGAAGGGATGCAATACTGGACCTGATGGTCACCAATGCAAGTGAGCTCATCAGTGATGTCAAGATTGGAGGCAGCCTAGGCTGCAGTGATCATGCATTGGTGGAGTTCACAGTCCTGAGGGATATGGGACAGGCAAGGAGTATAGTCAGGACCCTGAATTTTAGGAAAGCAAAATTCCAGCTCTTCAAGGAGTTAGTCAGTAGGACCCCCTGGGAAACAGTCCTCAGGGACAAGGGAGCAGAACAGTGCTGGCAGATCTTTAAGGATGCTTTCCATAAAGCACAAGAGCTCTCAGTCCCCAGATGTAGGAAATCAGGCAAGGAAGGGAAGAGACAGGCATGGCTGAGTTGAGACATGCTGGTCAAACTAAGGAGCAAGAGGGAACTGCACAGGCAGTGGAAGCAGGGACAGGTAACTTGGGAAGAGTATAGGGACACTGCCCGGTTGTGTAGGGATGGGGTCAGGAAGGCCAAGGTGCAGCTGGAGCTGAACTTGGGAAGGGATGCAAAGAATAACAAGAAGGGCTTCTACAGGTATATCAACCAGAAAAGGAAAGTTAAAGAAAGCGTACCTCCCCTGATGAACAAGAATGGTGACCTAGTATCAACAGATGAGGAGAAGGCTGAGGTACTCAACAATGTTTTTGCTTCAGTCTTCTCTGGCAACTGCTCTCCTCACCCCTCCCAAGTCAATGGACAACATGTTGGGGACCGGGGGGTAAAGCCCCTCCCACTGTAAGGGAAGATCAGGTTTGTGACCACCTGAGGAACCTGAACATATGTAAGTCTATGGGACCTGAAGAGATGCATCCCAGAGTCCTGAGGGAATTGGCTGATGTAGTTGCCAAGCCACTCTCCATGACATTTGAAAAGTCATGGCAGTCAGGTGAAGTCCCTGGTGACTGGAAGAAGGGAAACATTGTGCCCATCTTCAAAAAGGGTAGAAAGGATGAACCTGGGAACTACCAGCCTGTCAGCCTCACCTCTGTGCCTGGGAAGATCATGGAACCGATCCTCCTAGAAGCTATGCTAGAGCATATGGATGACAGGGAGGTGTTTCGAGACAGCCAGCATGGCTTCACCAAGGGCAAGTCCTGCCTGACCAACCCAGTGGCTTTCTATGAGGGAGTTACCACATCAGTGGACAAGGGCAAAGCAATGGATGTCATCTATCTGGACTTCTGTAAAGCCTTTGACACGGTCCCCCACAACATCTTTCTCTCTAAATTAGAGAGATATGGATTTGATTGTTGGACTGTTCAGTGGATAAGGAATTGGTTGGATGGTCGCATACAGAGGGTGGCGGTCCATGGCTCAATGTCCAGGTGGAGATCAGTGACGAGTGGTGTCCCTCAGGGGACCAGTACTGGGACCAGTGCTGTTCAATATTTTCATCAATGACATTGACAGTGAGATCGAGTGCACCCTCAGCAAGTTTGCAGATGACACCAAGCTGAGTGGTGCAGTTGACACACTAGAGGGATGGGATGCCATCCAGAGGGACCTGGACCAGCTCGAGAAGTGGGCCTGTGTGAACCTCATGAGGTTCAACAAGGCCAAGTGCAGGGTCCTACACCTGGGTCAGGGCAATCCTTGGTTTCCATACAGGCTGGGGAATGATGTGATCGAGAGCAGCCCTGCGGAAAAGGACTTGGGGGTACTGATGGACGAAAAGCTGGACATGAGCTGACAATGTGTGCTCACAGCCCAGAAAGCCAACCGTATCCTGGGCTGCATCAAAAGAAGCGTGGCCAGCAGGTCAAGGGAGGTGATTCTGGCCCTCTACTCTGCTCTGGTGAGACCTCACCTGGAGTACTGCATCCAGCTCTGGAGCCCTCAGCACAAGAAGGACATGGAGCTGTTGGAGCAGGTCCAAAGGAGGGCCACGAAAATGATCAGAGGGATGGAACACCTCTTCTATGAAGAAAGGCTGAGAGAGTTGGGGTTGTTCAGCTGGGAGAAGAGAAGGCTGGGGAGGGAGACCTTATAGCAGCCTTCCAGTACTTAAAGGGGGCCTATAGGAAAGACGGGGACAGACTTTTTAGCAAGGCCTGTTGTGACAGGACAAGGAGCAATGGTTTTAAACTAAGGGAGGGCAGATTTAGACTGGATTTAGGAAAGAAATTTTTTACAATGAGGGTGGTGAGGCACTAGGACAGATTGCCCAGAGAGGTAGTGGAGGTCCCATCCCTGGAAATATTCAAGGTCAGGTTGGACGGGGCTCTGAGCAACCTGATCTAGTTAAAGATGTCCCTGCTCTTGCAGGGGGTTGGACTAGATGACCTGTAAAGCTCCCTTCCAATCTAAAGCATTCTATGATTCTGTGATTCTATGATTCTATCATCATATGATCTATGATCATTGCAGGTCCCTTCCAACTGAAATGGTCTGGTCTGGTCTGTTCTGTTCTGTTCCGTTCCGTTCCATTCCATTCTTTCTAATCTATGCTACTCTATTCTATATCTCTTTATGGGGTAGCTAAATCATTCCCCTAGTTAACCTCGGAACCATCTCCCTCTGAAACAACTGTTTAATGAACACCGTTTTTGTATTTTCCTATCCTTACCAATAGTATGTAATTCATTGCATCCTTGGATAACATTGATCTACATCACACTGGCGACCAGTTGATCGATACTTCCCTGCTCCTCTCAAAGCTAAGGAAGATCCCTTTCTCTTTATTATAGTTCTTTTGGAGCTAATGTTATATATCATACAATTATCCAACAGCATAAGCTTTTAAGAGTTCTTGAACTAGATTCTGCTAAAAATTGCCAAGCTATGTGATATTGTATTGCAAATAAATACAAGTCAGTAAAATATGTGACATTTATGGGTACAGCAAGGTATTACCAAAAAAAAAACCCCAAACCCAAAAGAGTTTTTTCCTTATGAAATCCATGAACTTGATTTACTTTAAAATAAACAATCAATAGTTATTAGCAGTAATGCTTAGTTCTGAAAGGACATCACAAAGACAGACAAGAATCATTAAACTTTTGATGGTAAAGGAAAATGAGATAGGGAGAAACAAATGATTTATCCAGCTTTATAAAGCACATCAGTGCCGAAATTGTGCACATAATACAAGAACCTGGAAATCCTTCCTCCATGTAAAAATGTCCTTAAGGAAGGTATTACAGAACATTCACAACTTCTAATGCAATGTAACTGATACTCTGGTCTTAGGACTATTGCTGAATTAGGCAAGATTCAGTTTCAAGGTCTGCACGGCCTTCTATGATACCTGAGAAATCAATTCCTCTCTGCCTCAGTTTCCTATGTGAGTATAATGACTGGCATTATTTCTGGTTATGGTTCCAGGATAATATAAGGACACCTTTGAGACTGGGTCTCTAGTGTACTTTGCATGGTAGAAACACATGACATATGACTGGCTAACACAGTGCCCCATGGAAACCATTGTACCTGTGTTTCAGACAGTTATTCAGTTCTGTAGCCAAGGGTCTCTGGACAGCTTTAACCTCTTGTACTGCATAGGTTTTTAGGTTTTCAGATTTTATAAAACTGGCCTTTTTAATTAAAAATTAACTTTTCTACAGAAAGCAGTATTCCTGACTGCTTTCCATCAAAAATGAGTTTTGATGGAAAATATGTAGGACTGTAGCTGTCAATTCAAAATCCTTTTAAGAATTATTCTTCTTTCTCTCTTAATGCCAAAATTAACTCCATTTCAATAAAGTAGATCTTGTATGTAGCATACCACAATTCAATTAATTTTGCATAAGTTCACAGGCATTCTTACAAATTCCTATCTTGAGAGAGAAGGTACTAATTAACTCTTTCTTGCCAGCCTCTGAATGGGAAGCTGTAATTAATTCCTCTGAAATTTTCATTATTCCCCAAGCTATAGGTAACATGTCAATAGCAATGTTATGTACAGGTACTTCAAGGATTTAAAACAAAAGGGTAAAGTATGCTAGAGGCCATGTCTTCTAATTTCAATCCTCCACTTGAGAATATTTATTTAATTCATTAATTATATCAAACTACAAAATCAACTTGGCCATTGTTTAGCCAGAAGAATAAATTCACATTTACTGATTTCACATATTGTTTTCCAGAGGAATAAAAGGCAGCAAATGTTAAAGGAAAAATATATTTGACAGCCTGTTAGTCTTTAATCTGTTTTTTTGTTTTCCCAAGTGAATCAGCATAAAATTACTTAAGCAGGTGTTTCTGTAAATCTCATGATGTAGGAAGACAGTATATTGAATACCCTGCACATTTCTATTTGTTAGGTGACTTACTGATGCAAAACAATTGACATCATGTTGTCACTCAATCATAGTGACTGCTCAAGTAATGATGAAGAATTTTGTTGTTACTACTCTCTGTTTCATGGAAACACTTGTAGCAAACTCACAGTCAAGGTTCAGTTAGTTCTATGGCATTTATTTAGCTAAATTGAAGCTTTAATCTCATTTGTAACGTTTAAAATAAGCATTGATCATAAGCAAAATATTAAGGGAACCATTAGGATAAAATTTGAATTTCTGATTGTTTAGAGTAGTTTAGAATCATAGAATCATAGAATCATAGAATCATAGAATCATTAAGGTTGGAACAGACCTCTAAGATCATCTAGTCCAACCGTCAACCCAACACCTCCATGCCTACTAAACCATGTCCTGAAGTGCCATATCTACACGTTTTTTTAACTCCTCCAGGGATGGTGACTCCACCACCTCTCTGGGCAGCCTGTTCCAATGTTTGACCACCCTTTCAGTAAAGAAATTTTTCCTAATATCCAATCTAAACCTCTCCTGATGCAACTTGAGGCCATTTCCTCTCATCCTGTCGCTAGTTACTTGGGAGAAGAGACCAACACCCACCTCACTACAACCTCCTTTCAGGTAGTTGTAGAGAGCGATAAGGTCTCCCCTCAGCCTCCTTTTCTCCAGACTAAACAATCCTAGTTCCCTCAGCCACTCCTCATAAGACTTGTTCTCCAGACCCTTCACCAGCTTCGTTGCCCTTCTCTGGACACCCTCCAGCACCTCAATGTCTCTCTTGTAGTGGGGGGCCCAAAACTGAACACAGTATTCGAGGTGTGGCCTCACCAGTGCCTAGTACAGGGGCACGATCACTTCCCTAGTCCTGCTGGCCACACTATTCCTGATACAAGCCAGGATGCCATTGGCTTTCTTGGCCACCTGGGCACACTGCCAGTTCATGTTCAGCCGGCTGTCAACCAGCATCCCCAGGTCCTTCTCTGCTGGGCAGCTTTCCAGCCACTCTTCCCCAAGCCTGTAGCGTTGCATGGGGTTGTTGTGACCCAAGTGCAGGACCCGGCACTTGGCCTTGTTAAACCTCATACAATTGGCCTTGGCCCATCAATCCAGCCTGTCCAGATCCCTCTGCAGAGCCTTCCTACCCTCAAGCAGATCAACACTCCCGCCCAATTTGGTGTCATCTGCAAACTTACTGAGGGTGCACTCAATCCCCTTATCCTGATCATTGATAAAGATATTAAACAAGACTGGTCCCAAAACAGCCCTGGGGAACACTGCTTGTGACTGGCCGCCAACTGGATTTAACTCCATTCACCACAACTCTGTGGGCTTGGCCATCCTGCCAGTTTTTTACCCAGTGAAGAGTACACCTACCTAAGCCATGAGCCGCCAGCTTCTCTAGGAGTATGCTTTGGGAGACAGTGTCATAAACTTTACTAAAGTCCCAGTAGATAACACCTACAGCCTTTCCCTCATCTACTAGGTGGGTCACCTGGTCGTAGAAGATCAGGTTGATCAAGCAGGACCTGTCTTTCATGAACCCATGCTGGCTGGGCCTGATCCTCTGGTTGGCCTGCACATGCCTGTTGAGCGCACTCAAGATGAACCGCTCCATAACCTTCCCTGGCACCGAGGTCAGGCCGACAAGCCTGTAGTTTCCCAGGTCCTCCTTCCAGCCTTTCTTGTAGATGGGCATCAGATTGGCAAGCCTCCAGTTGTTTGGGACCTCCCCAGTTAACCAGGACTGCTGATAAATGATGGAGAGTGGCTTGGCAAGCTCCTCCACCAGCTCCCTCAGTACTCTCGGGTGGATCCCATCCAGCCCCATAGACTTGTGAATGTCCGGGTGGCATAGCAGGTCTTTACCTGATTCCTCCTGGATTACGGGGGATTTATTCTGGTCTCTGTCCCTGTCTTCCAGCTCAGGGGACTGAATACCCTGGGGATAACTGGTTTGACTGTTCAAGACTGAGGCAAAGAAGGCATTAAGTACCTCAGCCTTTTCCTCATCCTTGGTGGCAATGTTCCCCCCCGCATCCAATAAAGAAGGGAGATTCTCCTTGGCTCTCTTTTTGTTGTTAATGTATTTGTAAAAACATTTTTTTATTATCTCTTACAACAGTGGCCAGATTGAGTTCTAGCTGGGCTTTTGCCTTTCTAATTTTCTCTCTGCATGACTTGACAAGATCCCTGTACTCTTCTTGAGTTGCCTGCCCCTTCTGCCAAAATTGGTAAACTCTCCTTTTTTTCCTGAGTCCCAGCAAAAGCTCTCTCTTCAGCCAGGCCAGTCGTCTGCCCCGATGGTTCGTCTTACGGCACATGGGGACAGCCCGCTCCTGCGCCTTTAAGAGTTCCTTCTTGAAGAATGCTCAGCCTTCCTGGACCCCTTTGCCCTTCAGGACTGTCTCCCAAGGGAGTCCCTCAACCAGTGTCCTGAACAGGTCAAAGTCTGCCCTCCGGAAGTCCATGGTAGTGTTTTTGCTCACCTCCCTCCTTACTTCGCCCAGAATTGAGAACTCTAACATATCATGGTCGCTAAGCCCAAAATGGCCTCCAACCACCACATCTCCCACCAGTTCTTCTCTGTTTGTAAACAGCAGGTCAAGCGAGGCACCTCCCCTGGTAGGCTCACTTACCAGCTGTGTCAGGAAGTTCTCTCCCACACATTCCAGGTACCTCCTAGAATGTTTCCTCCCTGCTGTGTTGTATTTCCAGCAGACGTCCGGTAAGTTGAAGTCCCCACGAGAACAAGGGCTAGCAATTGTGAGACTCCTGCCAGCTGCTTATAGAATGCTTCATCTGCCTCTTCATCCTGGTTGGGTGGTCTATAACAGACACCCAGCAGGATATCTGCCTTGTTGGCCTTTCCCCTCATCCTTACCCATAAGCACTCAACCTTACCATCATCATCACCGAGTTCTACACAATCAAAACACTCCCTGACATACAGAGCCACCCCACCACCTCTCCTTCTTGCCTATCCCTTCTGAAGAGCTTATAGCCATCCATTGCAGCACTCCAGTCATGAGAGTCATCCCATCACGTTTCTGTGATGGTGACTAAGTCATAGCTATCCTGCTGCACAATGGCTTCCAGCTCCTCCTGTTTGTTGCCCATGCTGCGTGCATTGGTGTAGATGCACTTGAGCTGGGCTATCGATTTCATTGGCATGCCGCCCTTAGGCTCCTCTCTAGTGAGCCTGGTGACATCCCCTTCCCCCTTCAAACCTAGTTTAGAGCCCTCTCAATGAGGCCCACCAACTCATGAGCGAGAATCCTTCTCCCCCTTTGAGATAGCTGAACTCCATCCATCACCAGCAGGCCCGGTGCCGTGTAAACATCCCCATGATCAAAAAAACCAAAGTTCCACCAATGGCACCAGCCTCTGAGCCACGTGTTGAGCAGGTGAGTTTCCCTGTTCCTTTCAGTAGTCTTCCCTGCCACTGATGGGATTGAGGAAAACACTACCTGTGCTCCTGATCCCTCAACCAATCGCCCCAGCGCCCTGAAGTCCCTTTTGATCGCTTTTGGACTTCTCTCCGCAACCTCATCGTTGCCAACCTGCATAACCAATAGCGGGTAATAATCAGAGGACCCTACCAGACCAGGGAGTTTCCTAGTAACGTCCCTAACCCGGGCCCCAGGGAGGCAGCAGACTTCCCAGTGGGATGGGTCTGGCCGGCATATTGGGCCCTCTGTTGCCCTCAGAAGGGAATCGCCTATGACAATTACCCTCCTTTTTTTCTTAACAGAGGCAGTTGTAATACATGGGGCTGGCTGGTTTACCCTAGGCAACCTCCGGGATGGGCCTTCACCTACATCCTCATTTGCCTGGCCCTCAAGTTCCAGAGCCCCATATCTGTGGTGTAAGGGCAGCTGGGAAGGTGAGGGAGGCTGGGGGGTCCGCCTGCCACCCTGAGCAGAGACCTGTTTCCATTCCCCGCCGTCTCCTAGGTCCCCTCCTTCTGCTTGGTGGCAAGAGGGTAGGGGATCCTCTGCTTCTTGTGGAGCCTCCATCTGCTGCCTTGGCCTCAGGGACGGTAGGGTGTGGCTCCACCAATCTGTCTCCCTCTCACACTCCCTGATACTCCTTAACCTTTCCACTTCCTCTTTCAGCTCTGCCACCAGGCTGAGCAGATCATCCACCTGGTCACACCAAAACCAGTTGTCTTCTCTGCTGCCCTCTGGTATGAGTGACAGGCTCAGGCACTCCCTGCAGCCGGAGACCTGGACAGCTGTACGCTTGCGTGGGAGCTCCGTCTGGGTCGCCACATTCCTTCTGGCGATGGCTTTTGGGCGAGTGGAAACCATAGCTAGGTCCTCTCCTGGGAGGGCGATGACCACTAGATGACTTACCCTCTGGAGCCAGGAGGGGGACTGAGCCCTGGGGGCTCGCCCTGCCTGAGTGAACTGCCACGCAAACTGCCGCGCCACACCCTGTTTGCCCAGTCCCCAGTTAGGGACTGATGCAAAATCTACTGGAACTAATAAACTGACTCCCATTGATATAATGGTCCCTAGAACAGACACTGACAACAATTAAATTTCATCTCTTCTTAAGTTCTCATCTCTTCTTAAGATGTTAAATGATTTACAGTACACATAATTTATAAATGACTTCATTTTAAAATTTCAAATGTAAGTAGTTTAAATCTACAAAGTTAAGGGAAAAATCCTGGTTACGGTGATGTTCATGTCATTTCCCTGCCAATCCCCATATTTTACAAAAGACTGCTCTTAACTCCAAAGGTATAGTAGAGGTCATATACATTAAGTAATACTTCTTTATTTATTAGAAATACAGACATGAAAACTTGTAGGATTAATTTTCAAATTAGAGAAGCAAAAAGAAGTTAAAGCTACGATTTCATTTCTTAACACTAATTATCTGCTATTCATGTAACACTTCTAATAATGAGAAATAATAACTTTTATAATTATTATTTTAATGCATATAAAATTTGTTCCGGTGAATTCAGATGCAGAACTGTACAACCCTTAGCTATGCTTAAAATAATACATTTTGTGATTTACAGAATACAGAATGTTTGAAGAAACACCAGTGTTGAGGCTAAGAAAGGCTATAATTTTTATTTTGGGAGGAGGATTCAGATTTATAGTCTCTATCACCTCATGTGATTCTGAGTGCACACACAACAGTGTGGCCACACAGAGTGTCTGGAGACTATCCCCTTCTGACCAATTCTTCCTGCTGTAGACTTGCACATGGCTTTAACTGAGCTCTACCATAACCTATATACAATAATTTTCATTAGCAAGTGGGTGTTTTTTTCTCTTTACTCTTAGAAAGTGATCTCTCTTGTTCCATAAAAAATGAAGGAACACATGATGACCATGATTCAGTCTTAAATCTGACTGTAATGTTTCACAATTTAACCTAATTAGTTAAGAATAGATTTTGAGGTTTTTTTGTGGAAATAACATATTATCAGTTGCATTTTTGCTAAAGCAAATTAAAAACAAACTGAGATTAGCTTTGCATAAGAAAAAGGTATTTTTTAACCACTGTTAAAATTTACTTTCTTTATAGGGTTACTTTAAAAAAATAAAAACACATTATTATTGAAATATTTATTTATTTTGGTATTGTTTAGGTTATTTATGTTAGTAGAACACGTGGTAGAAAGCGAAGAAAAGAATAATGTTAATTTACATTTGTTTCTTGTAAATTAAAAGAAAAAAAACAGCCTTTATTTTATTCTTGATAGTGACATAATTTCAGAGCAAATCTAAACTGATTTAATAATAGCAGCAAGTGATTTGAAGAAGTAAATAATGACTCAGAAATACAAAATATCATGAGATCAAAGTCTCAGAAAGACCTAGGAACCTCATGGTTCATTTAACTAGAGGAAAAGTGATTCTCAGTGTCTCAGAAGTGCAACTGATACACATAGTTTGAAAACCCAAATGTTTTCTCAATGTGTGGAATTTTAACATCATAACTTACATTAAAATCACTGTCTTGCTGGCAATTTCTGAAATAGGGAATAAGGACTGTATTTGTGAAAGGTACAAGTTACACAGATGAGGAATCAGTATATTAGGCTCAAATATGAGCCTTTCTGTTTGTACAGGTTTGTCCTTTGAAATACAGTTCTAAGAACTGTGAAAAGTTTACTCGTTTTGGTATCAAGAAGAGAGGATTGAATAATTAAAGTGAGCCTGAATAGATCCATGTTTGCCACACCCTCTGGGTGTGCCAGGGCTTAGGAAAAGATTTCAAAGGGAAAACTGAGCTCAAATGGGCGTATGATCTGTGAGGATTATAGATCCCTAGAAGGGATCTTGATGAAGAATAGTGTCAGTCTTAGGCATCAAAATCCATAAGAAAGATGTGAATTAGATTATCTGTTTAATCCTTAACTATTATGAAAGGAACCTGCTGGTGTTTGATCAGTGGCCACTGTGATAATCTTCAGACAGCTGAACACTCCTGAAGGAAAGAAGGAGGTCTATAGATTTAGTTATAACTACTGTTTATTTCCCCACCACCACCACCTTTTTTTTGTGTTTCTATAGAGAATTAAATCTGGCAGAAACGGCAGGCATCATTATGTGCACTATGAAGAATGTAATATGGGAACTGATTTATAGAGAGGGGGAAGACATAGTAAAAGGATTAAGTTGTGGGTTTTTTTCTGTTAGCAACCCTGGATGCCTATAGGGATATAAAGAATTTAAGAAAATATTAGTCAGAAAAGATTCAAGATTTCCCAACAGTACTTATAACAGGCAGTTGTCTAAAATATGCAGTCAACCAGTGACCAGCTATATGTGAAATGAATGGCCTGAAGCACTTCCCTGAGGCGATTCTGACATTTCTGCAACCTCCACAGTTTGTGGAGAATCTTGCTTCTACCACATTTGGTCCAATATAGCTCAGCAGTATAGACTGAACAAAGACTTAGAATCATAGAAACATAGAATCATTTAGGTTGGAAAAAACCTGTAAGATCAAGTCCAGCCATTAACCCAACACTGCCAAGCCCACCACTAACCCATGTCCATAAGTGCCGTCTTTTAAATACCTCCAGGGATGGTGACTCAACCACTTCCCTGAGCAGCCTGTTCCAGTGCTTAGTAACACATTTGGTGAAGAAATTTTTCCTAATATCCAATCTAAACCTCCCCTGGTGCAACTTGAGGCCATTTCCTCTTGTCCTGTCGCTTGTTACTTGGCAGAACAGACCAACACCCACCTCGCTAGAACCAACACCACCAGGTCCTTTTCCACCAGGCAGCTTTCCAGCCACTCTTCCCCAAGCCTGTAACGATGCATGGGGTTGTTGTGGCCCAAGTGCAGGACCCAGCACTTAGCCTTGGTGAACCTCATACAATTGGCCTTGGCCCATTGATCCAGCCTGTCCAGATCCCTCTGTAGAGCCTTCCTGCCGTCAAGCAGATCAACGCTCCTGCCCAACTTGGTGTCATCTACAAACTTACTGAGGGTGCACTCGATCCCTTCGTCCAGATCATTGATAAAGATATTAAACAGAACTGGCCCCAGTACTGAGCCCTGGGGAACACCACTTGTGACCGCCCACCAACTGGATTTAACTCCATTCACCACAACTCTTTGGGCCCGGCCATCCAGCCAGATTTTTAACCCAGTGAAGAGTATACCCACCCAAGCTATGAGCAGCCAGTTTCTCCAGGAGAATGCTCTGGGAAACAGTGTCAAAGGCTTTACTAAAGTCCAAGTAGACAACATCCACAGCCTTTCCATCATCCACTAAGTGGGTCTCCTTGTCACAGAAGGAGATCAGGTTAGTCAAGCAGGACCTACCTTTCCTAAACCCATGCTGACTGGGCCTGATCATCTCGTTGTCTTGTATGTGCCACGTGATGGCACTCAAGATGAACTGCTCCATAACTTTCCCCGGCACTGAGGTCAGACTGACAGGCCTGTAGTTCCCCAGATCCTCCTTCCGGCTCTTCTTGTAGAGGAGCATCACATTTGCTAACCTCCAGTCAACTGGGACCTTGCCAGTTAGCCAGGACTGCTGATAAAGCATTGGAAGTGGCTTGAAGAGCACTTCTGCCAGCTCCCTCAATACTCTTGGGTGGATCCCATGTGACCCCATAGACCTGTGTGTGTCCAAGTGGTGTAGCAGGTCACTAACCATTTCCCCTTGGATTATGGGGACTTCATTCTGTTTCCCGTCCCTGTCTTCCAGCTGAAGGGGCAAGGTACCCCCAGAACAACTGGTCTTACTATTAAAGACTGAGGCAAAGAAGGTATTAAGTATCTCAACCTTTTTCTCGTCCTTTGTCACTATGTTTCCCCCCACATCCAATAAAGGACGAGGTTCTCCTTAGCCCTCCTTTTGTTGGTAATGTATTTATAGAAACATTTTCTATTGTTTTTTACAGCAGTAGACAGATTAAGTTCTAGTTGGGCTTTGGCCCTTCTAATTTTCTGCCTGCATAACCTCACGACATCCTTGTAGTCCTCCTGAGTTGCCTGCCCTTTCTTCCAAAGGTCATAAACTCTCCTTTTTTTCCTGAGTTCCAGCCAAATCTCTCTGTTCAGCCAGGCCAGTCTTCTTCCTTGTCTTGAAGCACATGGGAACAGCCTGCTCCTGTGCCTTTAAGATTTCCTTCTTGAAGAATGCCCAGCCTTCCTGGACTCCTTTGCTCTTCAGGACTGCGTCCCAAGGGACTCTGTCAACCAGTCTCGTAAAAAGGCCAAAGTCTGCCCTCCGGAAGTCTAAGATAGAAGTTCTGTTGACCCTTCTCCTTACTTCTCCAAGAATCGAAAACTATAATTTTGTGATCACTATGCCCAAGACAACTTCCAACCATCACATAACCCACAAGTCCTTCTCTGTTCGCAAGCAACAGGTCCAGTGGGGTACCCTCCCTAGTTGGCTCACTCACCAGCTGTGTCAGGAAGTTATCTTCTACACACTCCAGGAACCTCCCAGACTGTTTCCTCTCCGCTGCATTGTATTTCCAGCAGACATCTGGTAAGTTTAAGTCCCCCACGAGAACAAGGGCTAGCGATTGTGAGACTTCTCCCAGCTGCTTGTAGAATATTTCATCTGCCTTTTCATCCTGGTTGAGTGGCCTATAGCAGACTCCCACCATGATATCTGCCTTGTTGGCCTTTCCCCAGATTCTTACCCCTAAACACTCAACCCTATCATCACCATCTTGTCACCAGCTCTAGATAGTCAAAACACTCCCTAACATAGAGACCCATCCCACCACCTCTCCTTCCTTGCCTATTCCTTCTCAAGAGCTTATAGCCATCCATTGCAGCACTCCAGTTATGCAAGTCATCCCACCGTGTTTCTGTGATGGCAACTGAGTCACAGTTTTCCTCCTGCACAATGGTTTCCAGCTCCTCCTGTTTGTTGCCCATGCTGCGTGCATTGGTGTAGATGCACTTCATTTGGGCCTGCCACCTTTTTGGGGGAAGAAACCCTAATTCCTACGCGACCATTCTCAGGCACTTCCATGGTTTCTAACACATCAATAACCCTTGCGTCTTTGCTACCGCATGGATCTCCTTCCCCTGCCTCCACTGAGACGGCAGACTGAAGGACCTTGCTAGCAGACTGTCCCTCTAACATTGGCATGATGCCCTCAAGCTTACCTCTAGCAAGCACAGGTTTTTATGTGATCCCCCTTCAAATCTAGTTTAAAGCTCTTTCAATAAGCCCTGCTAATTCTTGCGCAAAGATCCTTTTCCCCCTTTGAGACAGGTGTACCCACCCGTCGCCAGCAGTCCTGGTGTCGTATAGACTGACCCGTGATCAAAAATCCCCAAATTCTGCAGGTGACACCAGGCTCGGTGCCAGATATTGATCTGCCGGCTCTTCGTGTTTCTTCCATCATCATTTCCTGCAACTGGAAGGATAGAGGAGAACACTACTTGTGCTCCTGATCCCTTAACCAGTTGTCCCAAGGCTGTGAGGTGTCTCTTGATTGCCCTTGGACTTCTTGTTGCAACTTAATCGCTGCCTACCTGAAAAATCAATAATGTATAATAATCTGAGAGCCCTACCAGGATAGGAAGTTTTCTCTTCACATCTTTAACCCAGGCACCAGGGAGCCAGCAGACTTCCCTATGAAGTGGGTCAGGTTGGCATATTGGGCCTTCTGTTCCCCTCAGGAGAATGACCCCTCTCGTATGACAGTGACCCATCTTTTTTTCTTTATGGAAGCAGTTTTGATGCAGGGCATAGGCCGACTTAACCTTGGTGACACCTCCAAGCTAGATGGACCATCATCCTTGTTATTGTTCGGTTCCACTTGCAGAGCCTCGTACCTGTTATGGAAGGGCACCTGGGAAGGTGGGGTAGTCACGGAGGAGATGCACCTGCTGCACCAGGCAGGAACTTGTTGCCATTGCCCCCTATCCCTTAAGTCACTGTGTCCAGCCAGGTGGAGAGAGGATAGGGAATCCTCCATATCATATGTCCTGTTTGCCTGACAGGTCTGTCCCAGGGATGGTAGGGTGAGGTTCCAGTAGCCTATGTCTCCCTTGGAGCCTCTGATACTCCTCAACCTACTCACCTCCTCCCAGACCTCTGTCACTAAGCTGAGGAGTTCCTCTACCTGGGCGCACCTCCCACAGGTGCGCTCACTGCTGCTGTCCTGGCAGCAGTACTTATGCGGTACTTATGCAGTACTGCCATAAGAGCAGGGCACACCGTGCAGCCTGACACCTGGGTGCCAGCATGTTCCCACCAGAGCTCTGTCTGGGAGGCTGCGTCAGTCGTGGCAGGTGCAGAGCTTAGAGAGGCCATGGCTTTCTGCCGGGTGGATGTCACTGTTTCAAGGTAAATCTTGCTGCATTGGAAAGGGAGCTGTGGAACACCAGCCTGCTGGGCAGTGACCTCTTTCATTGTTGCTATTTCAACTGCAACTGCTTTCACATAAAAAAGGTATCTCAAAAGTACTTCCCTGTGGGTCACTGCCCAGAGGCTGGAAAAATGGTGATGGCACTGGTAGCACTGGTGAAATCCAGGACTGAAGCTGCAGTGCCCGCAAAGTAAGAGTTCTCATACAAATTTTGGGGATAAAATAAAACCTAGTTTGGAATTTGGGATGTGACTGGATACTGTGCAGAGATGAGTTGATTGATACTGTATCAGCAGGGAATTTTAGTTGTCATTGGGGCAGCCCATAGAAATTATTCTTGATGAATGAGTTCACTATCTTGCATACTTAATATCCTAGCCTAAGAATAACTCAGGCAAGTCTTGAGGCAAATGTGTAAGGGCAGTCCTAGGTTCACAGGGATCGTGCAATAGCCAAGAAATTAGTATGGAGAAAAGAGAGAGAAGAGAAAGGAGATAATGAAGAAAAACATTCTGGATAACAAGAGATAAGCTCGCTCACTCTTCCAAAAAGAAGAGGATCAAAGACTTGGAAACACCCTATGAAGAAAAGCTAGCATTTGAAACAAGCATCACAATAGAGCTTTTCTCTTAGATTTTTCTAATTTCAGCATTTTTTTAATTTCAGCATTTTGCTTATGCTTTTAGCAGTATTGAAATACATATCTAATGAGATTATGTTTTAAATCAGTATTTTAAAGAAATTTTCATTCAACACGGTGAAAATTCAAGGCCATTTTATAAAATAAAATTTCAGAATTGTCTTGAGGAAAGAAATTTCATTCTTTAGCTAACGTTTTTAAGAATATGAAAAATTTAGAAGGACAATATTAGCCATGTCTCCTTTAAAGCATTAAAATTATATCCATTTATAAATAACTTAGCCATAGAGTAGAATATCTGTAAGAAAGTTCCTCTAACCCTCCTCCTAAACATACACATACAGGCAGAAAAGGGAAATTGTTACAGAAAATATTACTTCTAGTTGTGGTACAGAAATCACCAGATATGGCTGAAAGAAGATCACCAGGCTCAGTCAAATAGGCCAGATTCAGAAATCCAGATTCTCGACACGTTGTTTATCAATAGTTTTTGGGGGATTTATTTTGTTTTGTTTTGTTATTGTTTTCTTTTTAAGCAAAGTTCCATATTTATCATACTCCATACAGGTAAATATATAAATTTTATTCAACAGCTATAATCCTCCTAAAAGGAAAGGCATATCTGTGACTGCTACAAAAGGTTTTTCTACTAAATCTTTGTATTGACATTACAATACATGGAATTCAGAGTAACAGGGAAAATAAACTTCCTGTAATGTCATTAATTGTTATGACTTATATTAACATTGTTTCTCTCAATGAAATATATTTTCTGCTACTGCATTTAACGCCTAATCAGTGTTTCAAATGCTACAACCAAGCCTGAGTAATGTGAATAATAATTATTTAAAGAGGAAGAAGGTTCATTTTTTTTACTAAAATATAACCTCCTATTTATAAACTCAGGTACAAAGGTAGCTTGTCAGCTTCCCAATCCTATGATCAAAAATACTAGAAGGTTTTAAAAGATCATAAAAGAATTGATCTGCAAAGACAAATGACTGTTTTTATACCTGTACACAAATACTTTCTTAAGCAAGGAATAAGAATTACAAGAAAGCTCCCTTACTCTTACTGGGTCTCTTTCACATTGTACATATTACTGCTGCAATTTTCTGCTTTTTTATGCCTCCAAGATTACTGTTTCTTCTGTACATAACAGAAGTTGACAGTAATGGGAAACACATATAAATTCTCTTGAGCTCTACCTGCAAGAGTGCAGTGGCTGCCTTTTTACTGGCTTCATCTGGAATTGGACGGATGAGCTAACGTTGGTAAAATGTAGCAAAACAAATATATTATTTTAATTTAAAATAAAATATATAGAAATAAGTCACTTGATACTCAAAGACAAGGAGAGTAGCTCAACTGCTACCTAGCATGCAGAGTCCAGTGAGATGAACCAGAAGAAGGAAGAATCAACCCAACAATTACAGTTGTAAGATTCCTATAAAAAAGGCAGCTGAACTCATTATTACGTACTTGATTGCATGTCCTGCTAGTCCCCGGTCTTTCAGGCTGTCACGTTACTGAACCTCTCCCTGTAGTTTGACCTTTCTGTCAGGACTATGCATACATTGCTGTTGATTTGGACATGTGCAGTAGATTTGGTCTTTCCCTGCAGTGCTAGCTTTGCTATGTGTCACCAGATCATCTGTGCTGTGACTACCTACAGCTAGTTGGCTGCTGGGCATCTGGCTGCATTTGAGAAGAGCCAGGAGCAGGCCCACAGGTGAATGAATTGACTTGGTGATCTACAAATGGGCCATTGCTAAAGCAATGGATAGGAAACACTAACACAAGTAAAAATTACAAATGAAAGTACGAAGTTGCTGTGTTTTCTTAGCCATTTAAACACATCATAGATGTCATATATGACACTATAATATATTATTCCTATTGTATGAATCTGAAAACAAATGTTACAATACCCTGGTTCATCTGGAATAAACCTAAAATCTTCAGTGCAGAAAATATACTGCGCTTCACTAAAAATGACACTAAAAGTAGTTTTAAGTAACAAGACTTTCGACAAGTCCATCAATTATTTTTGTAACTTTGGAGTAATATTTTCAAATATTTTATAATTTTCTTCTCCCCTGGTAAATTATATGAAGGAAATAGTAATTTTTTCTTAAATATGGTGCTTCTAATAAGCTGAAGCACCTATCTTCAGAGGAGCACAGCCTGAGTATTCTCATTTGAAAGACTAGCAACTTTACCTTAGTGACACTGGGGATACACACACTAGTAGAAAATAAAAGTACTTCAGTTGATTTTTTTTAAAATGGCTGACATCCTTCTGAATATTGTGTTTCATTCTCCCTGTTTAAAGATGGAAAAATATATCCCTTAATCACAAATATGTTGTGAGATCAAGTGTTTGGTGAGCTATGTCCAAATACAGAACACTATAAATGATAAGAATCATTGTTATTATTATAAAAATATGCCTAGATTTCTTTACAAAGCATTCACTTTATTATACAGAAAATGAGTTACATTTTATTACATATGTGATTTTAGCAGTGAAAACATACCTCATCTTCTTAAACTACACTTAGAAACGGATATTCTCCATTTATGCATCTCCACGTTACTCAAGTTGGCTAATGTCTCTTCAAACATCTGCAGATGAACATTTGACTATGCTTTAGTTTAGGTCTGATGTTAAGTCGCAAAATAGCAAAAAAAAACCCTGAATCACTGACAATTTCAGATCACATAAACAGTTACTAATCAGATAGAGAATGATGGTTTCTCAAGAAACAAAGCAGTCCACATATTCATTTATCTATAAACTTCAAAACAGACTTAACAGACCTCTGGATAACAGATAAAACTTTCTCTGTACCCATACTCTGTGCTCTCCGCAAGTCTGGAAACAGAGAGAGGCTCAATCATTTGATTCCAACTCTTTGAATAGACCTGAGAGTAGTACTTGTCATAAGATAAGAAATAATATATGATAATCATTAGAGAAATGTGGGTGTGAGAAAAAGATGAGGTGGGCTTTTCTGCAGCTAAAAGTCAGAAGAAATAGCCTAGTTCCAAAGCAGTGAACAGACAACATTTTAACCTTATTTACATCAAGATAAAATAAGATTATATGGAGTAACCTTTTACAAATAAAAGTAAAGTTTATAATAGCAACTAACACAATAAAAGAAGGGTCTGGACCTGAAACGTCTTCCACTAAATCTGTTCATATAGTGGACTCATTTGGAGAGACTTCAAGCTTCCGTTAAAACGTCATCTCTGAATTTACGCAAGAATTTCTGTTCTAATGGGTTAATTCCCATTTGGTTTTGAATATCTACTCTTTCTTATTACATTTACTTGTGATCTTACTTATCATCTACATCATACTCAGCAGCTGCACACATTTTGTATCATTCTATGATAGTAATTTTCTTTTTCATATCTATATGGCATTGCTCTCTTTCTTATTCGTTGGACTGCATGAGTGGTTCCAATGCTTTTTAGCTGCTGAGGCTGTCTCGTCTGCCTCTCACCCCAGAGAGCCACTGTCTAGGTTGGGATACTGCGAGCTGCAGTCTGTACCTCCTCTTCCAGTTTATGCTTCCAGGCTTGGTGTCCCCAAGGACACTTCTTGGATTACATATTCGTAGTAATGTTGTTTTCCTCTGTTGAAGGCCTCGCGTCCACAGGACAGGTTTCCTCAGCTCTGGTGGTTTCAATTAATATTTGGGACTCAGAAGTATTTGGGAATTAAAATTAGATTTTGGGAAGAGTCACATTTTGATAAACTCTTTACCCCCCATTTTGGATTGGCTCCTCTGTGCCTATCATTTATACCGCCTCTTGGCCTGTTCCCTGGCTTGTTGCAGGAAGGTTTTATCTGAAAAAGCAGATTGAAATGCTTGTGCATTCGTAAGAAAGAGGAATATTACACTTCTAGATAAACTCTGACAGGCTTTGTTCAGTTTTGATTGTGGGGGAAGGAAAATTACCTCAGTGTGTATACATAATGTAATCAATAAAGTGAAAAGAGCGGTCACCATAAAATGTTTTGTATATTTCTTTGATTTTAAATATTAAGGTTTGCCTGTGCAGACAAGTTAGCGAAAATTAATGAATATAAATTAGAGCATAAATTTACAGTGCTCTCAATACTCAATACTGACTGCATCTCTGTCTGAAAAAATCTGCTACCTATTACAAGTGTCTTTTTCGTGAGGCCATTTACTCCACTTGCAAAGTATGGCATAATACCCCATGGGTATGGAGCACTGAGTGTTTGCAGGTGAAGTTAATAAGAAATGATGACTGTGCTATAAATTTACACCCTAGATTGCTGCAAACGATCTTCTTTATGTGGGAGAATTCTTAAAGAGGCAGTATGATTGTCCATTATCATCCATAGTTTCAAAATGTGTTAAGGGCTGTCATTCACGTATTATATATGCCAAGTTTAAATTAATTAGATACAAGGCAAAGAAAATGACTGCTTTGACAAAGAGAGCATGATGAGTGACCTTTCTAAGTGGAAACAAAATTGTTTAATGTTTCAGTAAAGGGTGGTGGGGGTTTTTTCCTGTCAAATCACTGGAGTTATAGAGCAGTTTCAGAAGGCTACACAATATGTGGATGGAATGTCATTTCCTGATATTTTCAAAATCTAACTTTGTTCCTGTATTTCTAAAAACACCAGAGATGGGTGGGGATCTGTGATTTATTTATTTATTTATTTATTAGTTTTTATTTTTCTTCTTTTTTTAAAGTAATTTGGTTACATAATCTCACATTTGGTTCAGAAGGATAGGAAGTATTTGGAAGAGAAAGAGTATCTGAATGATTTTAAATATAAATAGAGAAATTGTCTAAGAAAATAATAGTTATTAGCTTGGTGAATCTGAGGGTTTTTCCTGGATTTTTCTTTTGACAATGTTTTACTCTGTGTCACGCAGACAGATGTTTGTCCTTTGCTGGCAGATAAAAGGGACAGAGGTAAAACTGTTCCAGCTGTTCTGTCTGTTCCAAGTTTTGTATGTTAGTGGTAGTCACAAAAAAAAAAAAGTTATCCTCTTTCCCAACCCAATTCGAATCACAAAGTTGTGGTACACCTGCATCATACTGCTGTGCATTGCATTCTCCCTTCATCACACAATAGGCTTTTGAATACATCCTGAAAATGTCTCAGGCAGACAGACGTACCTAACTAAAGCTTCATTGGGTTTCTTGAATACTTCTCTGTGTAGTGTCAGTAGGAGGCTGGAGCCTGAGGCAGAGTCATATGCACACATACTTGGGAAACTTTCCTGTAATATTGAATTTGATTCACCACCAACTCTGTTGGGGAGTGTGTGGTGTGGCGAAAAGGGAAAGAAAAGGCAAAATAACCTTTTGGTCTACATATTGTTTTGAGTTTTTAATGTGATTCAGCATTAACAATATTATAACAATTATTATAAACTGCAGGTTTTTAGCTTTAGAAAAGTTTTTATTCAAAATACTCTTTTGCTTTCAGACACTGAAAATCTTTATCAGTGTCCTCTCAATGAGAGCTTAAGTTGCATCAATACCTCAGTGTTTCATAATGAAGTTACAGAGCAGAATGGTCATGCATAGCACATAGTACTTCTGCTTTAACCTTATCCCAATTATTTTCTCTTTTTAAGCAATCAATGATTTTATTTTTCCTTCTGTAGATGTCTCAATACTATTTTAATATGATATTAGTCAACTGGTGCATATAATAACCCAATTTTTTCTCCTTCTAGAGTAGGAACTGTTTACTTAACTCTTGGTTCTACTTTTTTCATTGTATGCAGTTTTGTTTTGTCAGCAAGTTTAAGCTTTTCAAAGTTGAATTGTCTGCTCAGGTGATTTATGAAGATTATAAATAAAAGCCTAAATACTCAAAGAAATTCCATCTTAGGTATAACTCCTCCTAACAAGATTATAGTTCTTTTATCCACCTGCATAAACTGCTATAACTGCTCTAGTGCTAAAGTATGTGGTTTTGAAGCTTATCTGGAACATATTTCTCTGCACAAGGGAGAAACTGATCACTGAAATAACATTTGATATTATAATGTGTTCCATCTGTGCAAAACATGCTTCTGTAGATCAACTGCTCTACGTGCAGGTGAATCTCCATTGAAGTACAGTAGTCTTCAGAGGCTTGCAGAAATATCTAACCTTTTTTCACCCACTCTGTGCTGCAAAGGCTGAATGGCAGACAGCACATAAATAGCACTTGAAGAAATAACTTAAAGCTACTGATCATTGCCTGACTGTTGCTGAGTGAATAAAGTGTGTGGTCAGATATTCGTCTGGTATTGACAGGTAGAATTACAATGAAAGCTCTTTAGGGAAAACAGTATTTCTTGATGGTAATTTGCTCACAGGGAAACTCTTTTCTGCATGCAAGTGACCCTTTGCAACTCTCTGCTCTGGGAGAAGTTTTTGCTGCCAAAAATTATCATATTGTTGCTGTTTCCAAAAACTCCCTCTCCTTAAAAAAAGATGTGGGCAGAGAACAGGATGCAAACTATGCTCACTGTTCTGTCTGCAGCAGCACACTTCTAACTAGATGTTTTCCCACTGCTCATCTTCTGTCACATGATGCAATGGATGAGGAAACCAAGGGCCAGGAAAAAGTCCTTGGAGGTCCAGAAGCAAGGACTTTGTGTAAGTCATCAGTACAATTGATGGGATTTGCAACCTGCTTGTTGTTGGGTCTGCTGTCACTTAAAAACAGGAATCTTGGGAGCAGGTCTTAGGCTCGATGGGTAGTGTTGATTGGTGCAAATGTAGTTTCCATTTGATTACACTTCTAGAGTGAGGAGGAAGGAGAGGGATAAGTATGATTCAAATACCTCTCAGGTATGTAAATAAAATATAGTAGTATAGAGATACCTCCACTGGATTAAGATGAACTTGTTTTGGTAATGAAAACAACATCCTTTATGGAGCTCTGGATGTGCTGTTTTATCCAGTTTGTAGTACTACTTGCTTAAAATTAGCTCAGTTATCTCTGAGATATGCTGCAAGGTCAAAATGTTTTCTGGAGTGACTTTTCAGCAGCACAACAGCTCTGAGTTGCTCCAATCATTAAAAACTAGCCTGCAGAAATCACAGACAAAATACATGAAATTATACGTAATTATATCACTGCCATTTACTTCCCCTAACTACACTGCTTGATCTTCATTCGAACCATCAGCAAGTTGAAAACTCTGGAATTTCTAAGCTGAACTAAAAAGGAAAATAAGTTGTGATATGTTACCTTAGCAAAAAGATAATGGACTGTGAGGTAATGTGAGGTATTAGGCTAGCAGGTGATCATGCTCTTACATATCCTACTTCAGATACAAAGCCAAAGCCTTTTGATGCACTCAAGGTGTTTCAATTTAATTAAAAAAAAAAAAGAAAAAAAAAAAAGAAGCAGGAAAAATAATTAATTTGAGTAGATTGTGTAAAGGGTAGTACCACTGTATAGCTGTCACTTTGAGAAAATTATTATTATAAGTCATGATTATTAGGAAATAAAAGACATATATTTTTGTTAAATTAATTTGTTTCTTGCTAGACACGTAGCTTGGTAGCAAAGAAATACAATAGTATTGACCATGGTAATATAACAATAAATGTTAATGCAATTTTGACTGAAGTAATTTGTATCATCAAGAAGAATGATTTCCTAAAATTTTAATTAAAGTAATTAGAGCTTTTAAGTATGGACTAAAGTAGATAAAATAATTATAAATTATTAAGTGTTAAGTGGGCCCTGTATCATCTTAACCTAATCTAATAAATAGCAGTCTTTAAACTCAATGCAAATTTCTCTCCATAATTCTTAAAAAAAAATTATTCTAATCTTCATAAAAGAGTTGTAACCTCATGTGATGCAGTTCTGCACTTCCTTATTCAAGCACACAAGAACAAGATTTCTAGCCTAATCTTTCTAAGAGTTGAGGTGTTTATGTGAACTGCACACACCTTGTGAACTCCTGCTCTTCCAATATGCTTTGCAGCAGAAGTTTTCTAAACCTTTTGCAGCTCATAGTGATAAAATTCTCAATACTCCTCTGAGATAACAAAACTTCATGTATTACCTTTGTTGCAGACCTCAGTTGCTCCCTGTTTTTTTGTGGGTTTATTTTAAGGAAAAAAGTTTGGTGAACTTGAAATATGTGGACTGGGTGTAGAAATTACTTGTGATATTGATAAACCCTACCAGGAAATGGCCTTGGTAAAAACATCATTTGCATGAAGGACAGATTCGTGCATATATCTGAAGTATTATATGAGAATCGATACCTTGCAGAATTGTTCTTGAGATTTATTACATAAAAAGTCCTATTTTCTTCCAGTTGGAAAGCCTATTCATTTGAAAGTAAAGAAGTGTTTGGTTAGGAAATAATTAAAAATTAGAAACAATCAATATTTTGTTTTTCACCTAACGGGAATTTCTACAATTCAGCTGAGAGATCTTCTGTACAAACTAATGCTCCCCAGAGTATACTTTGGGACTGCATTATCAGAGCACAGGGTAGATCACTGAATTTGGAATAAGAATGAAGAAGAGACAGGTTTGTTTCTTTACTCAGCACTTCCAAAATTCATGAACTTCCCCTCCTTCTTCCGTTCTGAATTTTGTTAAGGAGTCCGTGAATCAGTTGGGAGTCAGCAAAACATTAGCATTAATGAGTTCATTTCCACACAAATTGGCTCATTATCATGCTGACTTCCAGTGTTTTGTGACAGTCATGAACTCAGTCCTCCTGCAAGGAGTGTTCGTTTGCTTGCTTCACTCCAAATGGGGTGGGGGGAAGGAGGTAAATAAAAAAAAATATAAAATGGCATACAAAGTACTAGTTCGTTGATGCAGCAAACCCTGTGGTTTCTCCTTAGTCAGTTTTAGAGAATTCTTAGTACAGTATTTCTTTGTTTCATTTGTCAGAATGCACTAATTCTGTCTGGCAGTTGGTGAAAACTAATACCCAGAATCTGACTTTGCAAATTACATAAAGGGGATCTAATTTCAATTTTGTAGCAAAATATCTGACCCTAATTATAATAATTTCATAGAATTACACTCAAATGGAAATATATTGTGGGAAAAATATTTTTGTAGTACCCAAATAACCCTCCAGCAATTCTCTCATTTATGCAGATTTGTGTTTTACACAATGCCATAATATATTTGTGCCATAGCTATCAGATTAATGATACCACTGATCATTTAGGCTTTCTCAGAACAAATACTGAACGTCAAGCTGTTAGTAATCTTTTTCAAGTGAGACATTATGTTCATTTCCCTTCAGACCCCTGATTTGGTCCTTAATCCATTTGTAACTCACTGTGATTATGCTCAGCAGGTTTATGGACTATATTACAGTTCTACTCCTGCAGGCTTCTTTTGTCTCATAAAGCCACATAGCATAAAGTAGGTATGGTTTATTCCATCATCCCAATCAGATCCTTAATGCAGATGCAGGTTAGTCAGCCTGTTGCACTACGTCCTTTCTTCATGTCAGTTATGGAATGGTGTGAACACATCCCGTAACCTGAGATTACAGTTGTCTGTATCCTTTACCTTCAGTATAGGTCAGGCCTGTGGGTATAAGTAGTTCCTTTTTCCCAGGGACAAAAATATCACAAGACTTCTTCTGGCTAATAAGATTTGCATTAATTACCACCAGCTATGACCATGGCAGCGCAACTGTGCACTAATGACTTTGAAAAATCTATGTGTCCATAATATACATCACATGCTAATATAATATTCTTTGACATTTCTGTCCTTCCGATGTCTTCTATCTGTCACAACATAATAAATTCATATTCTCTAGCACTCATATCTCCAATATGTATTTTTCTCAGAAAGAAGATCTGTGACCTCTGTTACACAGGATGTCAAACTGAATAGAACACAATGGTCTTTTCTGTTCCTTAAATCACTAATAAGTATTTATCTGTCAGTTTTAGGCTCCAAATACTTATCAAGTACATATGAACATACAAGAAGCGATGCTGTACTCATCATTTATTGCCGTATTTATTGTTGGGGAGCAATAACACTCCTGTTCTTACAATGTTATGGGAGCCCGCAAACTGTGTATTTCCAGTTTGCTGCCAATTACTCCAATATCAGATATATGTGCATGCATAATACGTGAGAAAACCTCAATGTCTTTCAAACTCTATCCTGTCAATTAAAACCAGTGAACTCAAATTTCCAAGAAAAAATGATCCAATGTTAAATTTTTAAGTAATGATACAAGCTTAGAAATGGAGATTTGGATCAAATGTTACTGAAAAGATTTTGGAATACCTGTTTAAAAAGATTGTCTGACACTCTGATATTACCCAGTTCAGATTTTAAATACCTATTTATTTTAAATACCAATATTACTGTAATGTGTGCTATGAAAGGTTGTGCCATCAAACAGTTAAATTATTGAATGTTTCCACATTTTATTGCTTCAGAAATCCATCAATTTTTCTACTTTATTGAGTTGTTGAGGATTTCTTCTCAGTAATAGACCCTGTTTGAAATCTTGGCTCTGATTTGTAATAACCCCTCTTATGTTTGTATAAACTGCTAAGGCATTTTGTCCAAGGACATGCTTTTGTTCGTGTTGTGGATTAACCTGAACAAATTTTTTTTTGTCCTTTCAGTTCTTTCCTATTACAGGCTGTAGTTCTCCAATACCTTAAAATTTTCCACTAATTCTGTAAATTTGGATAGCATCCTTGAAAACAGAGTCAATGTCTCCCAATATTATGGACCTAGAGCTCTCTACTGCATGAGCGTGGGTGGTTTCGATGTGTTGACCTTTATGTCAGCAAGTGATTTTTCCATTTCATTGAGTTGCACTGCAGGCTAAAATATATTTCTGATTAAAAGTAGAACCCACCACTTTTCTGTAATTGTTCTATGATGAATCCTTATGGTCTTTAGCAGGCAAGGACTCTTGCACATTCACCTATAATTTGGGACTTCCATAGCTCAGCTAGAATCATAAAGCACATCTGTTAAAAATGTTAGACCATGAAGAGAGATTTTCTACAATCTGACTGATAAACAATCCTGCAAAATTTGCATTATTATCTCAGCATCTAACTCAGCAAACTTACAAGGGCATCCAGTTGTTGACTTAATCGATAGAGAACCTTAGAACTTCAAGTAATTCTGGGATTTGGTTCTGTATCTAAATATATATTCAATTTAAATTCTTAATTTAAGAGTCATGATCTTAACTTTTTAAATTGAATATCCTGTTTTCTTTGACAGTCAGTTTCAAACAGTCTTATAGGTTATGAAACACCTTTTTTCTGTTCCAAGGATACCTACTTTTTGCTGGACTCTGAGGTCCCATCTTTATTAAAAGTAAATCTCATCAGCATTTTATTAACATCATCCCAGAAGGCATCCTTGTTTCTCTGGATAAATGACTAATGCATAAGAATATTTTGTAAAATATAATTGTTAAATATGTTCCTTCTATACAAAATGCATTATATGCTGGATAGACTGTAACAAGATAGATCAGGTAAGCATGTATATCTGCACGTACATAAATTGTTCCCTTCTATATATAACTGATTAAACATTATTGTAGTTCTCCATTTATTATTTTATTAGCGAAGAAAGAAAAGGAAATGTTTTTCTTAATAATTGATTTAACGTGTCCAAGGCACAAAATTATCAATTCTTCCTCTAAATGTGATTGTGTGGTTTTAAGCAGGTGAAGTTTTATGTGTGCAAAGATTTGCAATTTGGAGGCTAAGAGCATTGTATTGATTAATTAAATAGAGATCTCTGAAGAAGATTCCTCCAGAAATGTGACCTCAGATGACCATGTTTCAGGCCATTCAGGAAAGGCCATAGCATTAACACACAAATCCATCCTGCAATTTTCTTTGGGCAGAATAATCAATAATTTTAAATGAGACTCTTATTGTAAAAGGATGTTGAAAAATGTGAAAGATATTACTGAAAATAAAAAGGCTTTTATGTGATAACAAACTGTTATAAGTTACCTTTCTGACATCATTGCCAGAAGCTCTTGTACAAGTATATAACAAATGTCAGTGTAAAAATTTGCAAAATAATTAATATGACACTGCCTTGTGAATGAAAAAAACCCAACCTGTTGTGCAGTATCTTAATTCAAGCATAAAATTAGATTTTGCAATCAGTAATTGTAGCTATATTTAACATTCTACAAAATATCAAGAAACAATGTTTAGTAAGTGCACTTCATGTAACAGTAATAGGGCAATTCCTATAGAAGCTGATGTTCTGTTTGCATGCAAATTACAAAGCAGTGTACATCCATTTACAGCAGACCAAATATTACAGAGAAATCCATTTGGAATCGTCCGTAGATGTGCCAAGTCAGGAAGCATTGACCATGGGATGTGCACGCCACGCAACACATGCATGCCGCACCGTGGGATGTGCATGCCACACCACCCATGCACGCTGCACGGTGGGATGTTACAGTCATAGGATGTTCCATACCAACCCTCATCAGCACAGAAGGTGCGCTTTGTAGCATGCACTGCAGTCATGGCCACTTCTACAGGAGACAGGGTTAGGGAACTCTGCATACCCTTTGTGGCCAGCACTTCCAGTGTTACAGCCTGTAACTGGAGAGTGGTGTGTCCGCTTCTTGTTTTGAAATGTACACAGCTGAACTGAGACCTGGTAAACTCTCTGTACAGTCTTGCAATCTCAACATAGCCTAAATTAGAAAATGGTCAGACCTCAGTTGTATGAAGACTCTTACATATGCTCAGGCATATGATGTACAGATAGATATCTCCGCTGAAATGGAAGATGAGATTCTGTGTGTTTTGTAGCAGTTATAGACTTCTCAGCTACACCTGGAACCATCTATACAACAGTTTCAGTCTACAGCATCCATACAAAAATAAGTAGCCCAAATATGGATATGGCAGTGGACTAAACTTAGAAAACAAACATGTATGTAAAAGGAGTAATAAAGCAGTTTTAAGGAAAAAAAAACATTGGTGATGCACTTTACAGAGGTACTGTTTGGTCATCACCTTTCCATCTCACCTATATTACATCTCTAAAGACACAGTCTCCTGATTACTGTTTTGCTAATTTTTGTGGATTGTGTAATGTGTGGTTTGCTTTTACAATTAGAGTGTTGCAGTGCAAATACGCCCACTTCCTGAAGACTTGCAAGTGTATGGACTTACAGAGGAGTGTAGTGGAAAGAACGAAGCTTCATTTGTGGTGTTAATGGACAGTGCTTTCTGAAGGATTCAGCCCCTGTATATTCAGAAGAATAAGTCACCAGATTTTCTTAAGGAGCCTTCACAGATAAGCATGTACATTTAAAATAAAATAAACCTATACAGATTCTGAACCTTTCAGAAAAAAAGTCTGAGTCCTGACTTCTGTTAAACAGGAGTTCTCTGGTCCTGTAAAGTCCAGGTTCCTGGCACTGTTGTTATGCTTTGTGAGCAACAACAGGAGGCACATTCAGCATGCACTGCTGTTCAGAAAGTCATAATACAAATTGAGCCAATTGAGCTCTGCAGTGTCATAACACAAACTGAGCCAAAGAGCCCCAAGCCTTGAAGAAAAAGTGCCATAACAAATAAGCTATTTGTCCCACAGGACAAAGCAACAGTGAGAAAGTGGAAATAAGAATGTTGTAAATGTAGAACAGGAAAGCTGTGAAGCAGTGGGAGACCAATTAATTTTAGAAGGCAACTGATGACATTTTAGAAATAATTAGAAAGAAAATTATGAGAAGGGCAGAAGAAAATTGAAAAAGAGGAAACAAAAAGGGCAAATATATTAAATTAAAAGAGAACTCAAGGAGGAGAAAAAAATATAGTGAAAAAATGCTTTGAAAATTAGCTAAGGCCTTTTTCCTCCCAAATTATGTAGGTTAGGAGATAAAACACATTTACTCCAGTATCAGCTTTACAGGCTTAAAAGTGGAAAAAAGAATAAACAAAACCCCCCACAGATAATGCCATATATAACACTTTCCAAAAAAAGCAAGTCCTGACAAGAAACAAAAAATGCTGAAGGAACTTTTATTAACTTTATAGGTACATGGGTGCATGAAGCAAGCATAAGCTATGAACTGTGAAACCACTTAGTATAAGCATTTGGAGTGGCCAGGAGCAGTGCAGAGGAAGTGTGTGTGTGTGTTTGCACACGCGTGGGGGGCAGAGGGGCAAATCAGAAAGTGTCAGAGTGCCCACACCTTATCACAAAACTTTTTTTCATGCAGAAGTCATCCTTTCCCCCAACACACAAAAAGAGACATCAGCCAAGGATTTTGGATCTCAATTGACTCCTTTTCTCAAAGCTATTTCTTGCATAGATCTGAAGTGCTGGTCTGTAGCCCATTCCAATAGCTTTGACAATGTGGCAATACATAAGAGTCCTTCAATAAATGCACAAGCCCATCCCACTATTACTGAGGTAAGTTGAAGGATGTTGATGGAAGTGTTCTGAGAGTGGGAGATACCGTGGATGAATCTCCACTCTCAGGCTTACTACATCTCTGCTCTTCTTTTTTTATCAGTGGAAAGAAGGAAAAGGCTTCAGGGAGTTTCCAAGCTTCTAGTAGGCAGTTTTTCATTGATCCTTCTAATGGTGAATGAGCAAAAAATTTGTAAAAATGACCTGAAAAACTCCAGAATATAGCTGTGCCTTATTCAAGGGTTAGGGTGTGTTGATCTCCGCACTCCTGTCACAATAGCCCTGATTTTATGTCACAAGCTTGTGAATGTTCATCCCACTTATTCCCCTTCCTCCTCCCTCCCCTTCCTTCTAGTCTTATCCAAATAATTATTCTCTGATTTTTTTCCCATTTGGAAACACCACCTAACATTAGTTCTTGCCCTAGTTCTTGCCCTATTACGTGCTGTGCTTGCGTTGCCTCCTTATAGTCTTATTTCTTCATTTGAGAAGCAGTGTCCTTTTAGGCATGTATTGAATCTTTAGTGAAGCCAGTTTGAAATGGAATTGAATACTTTCCCACTGAAAATATAATAAATTCTAAGGAAAATATGGATGACAGCATTATGGGGGAACAGGTCCAAACAGAGAACTTAAAGGAAATTCAATACCAAGTTCACCCAGTGAGTGGTTTGCAGAAATATCACAATGGAGGTGGTAACATCTTTTATGAATGTTTGTAAATGCTCTCTCTCAACCAGGCCTCCTCCCCCCATCTTCCAGACCTGTGATTGACTTAAGAGAAGACGACTCTCCAACATTAGCAGAGAGGCTTATTTAGCTAGAGGTAATTGATTTAGCTTTCATAACAGAATTTCTTTTCACAAGCCCTAGCAGTGGATAAAGTACGCACAGTCCATTCACAGAGAGAATGAGATTCGGGTGCGGAGAGAGGGGAAGAATAAATAACATTCTTCAGTCCCTAGCTCACAGTGAAACAGAGAATGAAGCTCTTTGCTAAGGATCCAAGGCAGTCTTTATTGCTAACATGTGGACAATTAAATCCCACGCTTTGGAGGATTCTTTTTCTGTAAAAAAGTCAGGAAGATAATTTTGTTTGTATTTTTGTTTTTACCCTCCTCACTTACCTCACTTTACTCCTCAATTCATACCTAGCCAGATAATTTTTTCTCTAACACATGAAATTTTGGCCACCTATGGAACTAGGGGATAGCTGAACAGATGACACAAATTTATGATTGCTAGTTTTTTAGCCTTCTCCTGAAGCATAAAGCAGGGGTTTTAAACTGAAACCAATATCTGGGCTTATCTTAAGCAACTTCCCTCCACTGGAAGAGCAGCAGACAACACAGGTATCTCTCTTCCTCTTTCCACCCTACTTTCTGTCTGTAGATGGCAAAGACGACTTCTGTGAAGTCCACAGTGGTGAGTTTGGTTCATTAAAATGTTTTGGGGAGACAGATAAACCAGTTGTGTTGTTCTTGTCAGATGCTAGGTCTGTGTAGATGCCAGGTCTGTAATGTATATTAAAAGTAACTTCAGAGAATAACTGTGATAACTTACAGCAAGAGGTGATGGCTCGTTCAACCTTTCAATGAGCCAGAGACAGGCTCAGTGGACAATCTGCCTCTGCAAGATGAAGTGGTCAAGCATGTGGTTTGCACAGTGGTCAAGGCAGGGGTCAAACATATGGTTGGTCTTTCAGAGTGTTTTGGAAGTTGAGCCCTGCTGTCAAGATGCAACAGAAAGGAGGGCAATGTAGTTTTGCAGTAAGCCCCCATCATGTGTCTCCCTAGAGAGACATTGTCTGTTCCAATGTGATGCATCTTGCTCCTGGATGTATTTCTGGTCCTCCCTTAGGAGACAGCACCTGGGGAATCAGAATCCCAACACATTACCAGGGAGCTCTGGGAGACAGCTAGATAGGATGAGCAGAGAACAGTGTCCAACAAAGGAGAACCTGTACCTTGCAGAGAGCCACAGACAGAGTGCAGATTGCAGCCATCCAAAGGTAAGAGTGGGATGAGACATGTGGAGTTGGAGCTTTGTGCCTCCACCCTCTGTCATGTAGAAGGACAGCCTAAGAGAAGGCAGGAATACAACAGGATGGAGGGTATATGACCCTGATCACTGTCAGTGCATGCTAATCCACAGCAGCCCATCTGCAGGGATGAGTATGAGTCAGAAGGTGCTGCAAATCCCAGGGGATATATAATCTTAAAATGGTTTAAGGATGGACTCTGTCCTTTTTGTGATCTCTCGCCTTTCTTAGTCAATGATCTGGATTCAAGCCAGGGTTCATGTTGGCAACCCTCAGCAATCTCCATGAGACCCTTTCATCCTTTTTCTTCCTACTATGCTGTCTGTTTGTCCCTCTAATAAAAATCCTGAAATGCACCATTCAGATCATTTTGAATGCCTTCCAGATCCTGAACTTTCAAGAGCTCTGTAGTGTATCGAAGGCTTCACATTTTGTAGGAAAATTGAAAGTGCTCTGCCATCTAGCACCTTCCAACTAATACTCATTAGTCCAGAAATAAAAGCACTGAATTCCAAGTCACTCAGTGCAAACATTGAAATCAATTTTGGCACTCAGTTACCTGTTAAATATGTCTGCAAATGAAATTAATCTACAGCTAAAAATATCATTTAATAAAGTGAAATAAGTTGAGTCAAAATTAAAGGAAAATAACATTAAAAGAAAGGCATTCATTTTTCCTATTTTCTTCACTAAAACGTTCTCCAAGTTTTTATCCTTCTACTGCAGTATTGTCAGACAATACTATGTTTTGTCAGACTTGACTGGAATTTGGACCTTCATATGAATAGCATGTTTCTCTCTATGTTAATGGAGACAAAAATTTGAAGATTTACCTGCAAGTCAGAGACAACAGCTCACACAGCTATTAAAGGTCCTAAGTTTGATTTGCTTTTGCAACAGCAACTTCCAACACTATCAATGACCCTGTCAGTGTTTAGTTAATGATGTAGAATGTGTTCATTTTTGTGAGCATTTGTTTGGTGGCTATTTTAAGACTTTTTTCATCCCCTTTCTCTGGACTCTCATGCTATATTCTCTGGATTTTGTTATTTTGAGCAACCTTTTGTCTGTACCTTTGCCTGCCCTCAGGGACACCACCTCTCTTGGCCATGGTTAGCCTCCAGATCTTGGTTTGCCTCTAAGCACGACTGGCCACTCCTCTGAGTTGCCAGTTTGTAATCCTCACTGTTCTAGACATTTCTTCTCAATAGTTGAAGTATTTTTCTACAATGATATCAAAAAATTCACTAGCATATTGACTGTTTCTTTCATATGCTAAGTAGCAGGTACGCAGTTTAAGAACCCCGCTGTAGTGAGGTTTGATTGCTGAAGGGACCTTCAAGGGACCTGAGTTTCAAAAACTTCTGAGCACTAACTTTGTTGGATTCTTTCTCTTCTCTCTTTTCTCTTCTCTTCTCTTCTCTTCTCTTCTCTTCTCTTCTCTTCTCTTCTCTTCTCTTCTCTTCTCTTCTCTTCTCTTCTCTTCTCTTCTCTTCTCTCCTCTCCTCTCCTCTCCTCTCCTCTCCTCTCCTCTCCTCTCCTCTCCTCTCCTCTCCTCTCCTCTCTTCTCCTCTCTTCTCCTCAGGACTGCAAGAAACTGAAGTTCTAGATTTGGTATGCTAGATTTTGTGTCCCTAAACTACATGGTAAGAACTAAAATATTAATACTTATGTCTAAATCATTGCAAACCTAAAAAAAAAAAAAGTTTTTTTTTAATTATAGAAGATAGAAGTTGTGGATTAATAAAAAGGTTGAATGCTTTTGATTCACATTTCACAAGCTCGTTTTAGATATAGCTGAAATTGAATAATCTTTTTGTTAATTTTTTTCTCATTAAAATTTTAGGGACAAAATAATAGTTTGTGGGTTTTATTAACACAGGGTAAATTCTGCTTTTACATGTGCTTCTGAAATTCTCCTGACCCAGTGTACTATTTTAACTGGTATTCTACATTGTATGCCACACATAGAAAGAGCATGAACTGATTTGGGGTGTGACAAGATGCAAACTCTTCTCTGTGTGACATGGCCTTGCATTGGCCAGAGCTTTAAAGCAGATCTTGTGTCTCTTCCCTGAAATGAACACATCAATACACCAGAAGAACTTTTTTAACTCTGGAGCTAGATTTTGTGAAATCTCAAGCTGTAAGAAAACCCAGATGACTAGATAAGAAGGCGTGTGACACTTTCCTCCTTTATTGTTCCCAGCAACAGCCTTTTTAAGGAACTGTATAAAAATGTTAATGACAAAGATGAAAAACTGCATACCCTTTACAGCATGCCCTATTTTCCCTTTTTTCCCATGGGAAGTTTTGCCCTTACTTCTTAAATGCGATTTGCTTTTCTGCTTAATTCTACAGAGTATTTCCAAAACAAATTTCTTTATTGCTTCTTCTGAAGTAGACAATAAAGCATTTGACATTGCATCTGGAAATTGTATATACAGTAGCCAGAATACATGTGAATTCACCTGAATGTGCAGATTTGTACTAATGATATTAGTCAAATATATGTGTTATATCATGAACACCAAATATACCATAATTGAATTATGGGCAAACCTCTACACCGTTTGATTCCTGATATAATTCAGTTCCAAAGAGAATGGATGCACAGAATGATGCAAAAAAGTAGTATCAATTTACTGTAAAGAGTTTGTCTGCTAAAGGCAACTATTTCCATTAATGCCTAGATCTTTTATTCAGAAAGACAGCTTGCTTTCTGGAGTCCCCAGTGTTTTTCAGACAATCTAGGCAAACAGTTTCTGAATTTCTCACTGTTCATATGACGCAGTGTTTTCTGAAAGAGCTCAAGCCTTATTGCCTTATAGTTGTGTTTGATAATTCACCCTCCTCAAGCTTTGTATAAAGCTCCAGTTACTTCTGCTGTTTTCCTGCATTACCGTGTTTCATACTGGTGCTAGGAAATACTTTATAATCAGGGCTTTCAAATAGAGATGTGGAAATAGCACAAGAGAAATCCCTGGGGAGCAGTGACCCTCAGAAAGGGTTTGCTGCTTCTGTTACCCAGAGTCTGTGCAGATTCTCTGTTCTCTTTTTCAGTTGCTGAATTCATAGTGACAGCTATGAATGCTAAGTCAGGGGGACTATTCACAGCTGTGACATGCTTTAACTATCTTGACTGTATGCTAGTTGAGAAAATACACATTACAAAAGTAAATACTTCTCTGTTGAATAAATCTCTGTATCCAAAAAGGGTGTTATGAAGCTGATCTTTGTCAAAAGATTATTCCAGCGACAGACTGAAAGGCAACTGCAATGTGGCACCCCTCTGGCCAACAGTGAGCATCCCAGGGAAATTATGATTTCCCGCAGATCTTCCAAATTCCCAGTTTTCTTCTCTGCTTCGTAAGAGCAAAAGGTGTAGGTAAGTGCTTGCAGCAGGATCACATCCTACTTGATATCCTTAAAGAAAGGACATTATAGAAATTCCTAATTATTTTTCTAGAGAGGTACAGCTACAGGGTTCAAATCTACACGTATTTCAGATGTCAGGCTCTGCACCTAAAATTTGTTCATGTTCAAACTGTACTTGTCTAACATACTGTTATATCCAAGTATGCTAAACTATAGTATTGTTATTGTAAAATCATAGCAGGTGAAGCCAGAGGGGGATGGAGGGGGCAGGGATCTGTTTAAGAATAGCTCATCCTTCTGGCAAACAACAGTTTGGGACACTTTCTAATACAGTGGAGATTTTCAGTTTTCTTTAAGAGTATGTACTTATTTAATCCACTTCTGTGTAAACTAAGAGTAGCCTTGAAACTGTATCTAAAGCAAGTCATTTCACTGTAGGCATTTGGGATATAGAAAATCAGTGACAAGATTTCTTTGTGGGGGGGATTTCTGTCTTAGTAGAAAAGCAATCCTTGAGTTTTAGTGATAGCAAAAAAGAGAACTGTTTTTAAAAATACACATGCTGTTTTGCAATATAGGCAGGGAGAAATCAGTCTTTCATTAGGAATGACAAAATATTACTAAAATTATGAATCACTCCATTACCATAAATTGAAAATTTTACATTTATAATAAGAAGAGAATATTGCATTGCCCATTCTCTCTTAACCTCGTCCAAAAATTTAAGTAGGCATGACATTAAGGCAATATTTCTCATCAGTGGTTTTCATTTTGCTGAATAAAAATTATATATGACAATTTTTCTTAAACTTTTTAATAAAGTTAACATTTTCTTGGGTTGGTCCATTGCTGTGTCTTCTGAAGATAAGATTTATTTTATCTGCTTGAGTTCTCCAGTGATTCAACAAAAACTGCAGAGATTTGTGCTGTTATTGTAAGTGCATGAACTATCAAAAAGCTTTCAGTCACAAAGGCAGACATAATCTGTGTAGAAAAGTTGCAAAGAATCATCTTCAAATTTGAGCTTCTTCACGGCAAGCTTTGGAAAACTGTTAGTCTTTCTTTACTGAATATTGTTTACCTGTTTTGAAACAATTGTTGATTCTAGACCTTTGTGATCTGGGTTTGTATTGGGATTCCTTACATCACCGAGTGTGAAATGAGGCCTTGATGAACAGAAGCCTGAATGCCTAGCTGCTCCTTTGATTATAGCTGCTGGTGCCACAGTTCCTCCAGCTGTAAATACCTCATTTGATGATACTTCTTACACTTTGTTTTAAGAACTTCTGCAGTTTCCAAGAAAATTACCTTTATTTAAATATTTCTTTCTGCAGGTTTAAAAGCTGAAAATTTCTTTTATTTTCTCCCATTGATAATACTTACTGGTACCTGTAACCACTAGTATTGACTAAAACTGGTGGATGCAGGGAGAACAAAATACTGCTGTAGCTGTCCTTTCTGTTTAAACCTGATGTTACCAAAACTGCAGAAATGCTTTCAGATATAAAGCAAACACAGGGTATGGAATTCAGCTCACCTGAATTCATCAGTTTGTGCTAGATATCTAAATTTAAGCTGATTATTTAGAATCCTAGAAACAGAGATGGGTACCTCCAGAGGAGAAGTCCTAACACCTAGCTAATAATAGAAAGAATGACTCTTTGGCTGTATCAGTTTTTCCTTAATTGACTACATAGGAAGACTAAGTGGCCGTCTTAGACAATATCTAACTTTTAAATGATAAAGTTAGATGAACTTAATCCTATCCTGGCAGACAATATTGAAATCAATAGGTTGATTGTTTGTCGGTTGGGGGTTTTTTCCCCATATTTCATTAATATAAATGAATACTGATCCTTTTTTTTTTTAACTTGAGACATGTGCTATTTTCTGGACACCAGTTATTTTTTAACCAGTATTTTAAGAAGGGACACATGGAATAGAAAACAAAAGCATGGTTTGTATACAGGAGTGATTTACATTGGCATAAAGGCAAACGGCTATAGAATTCTCACTACCACCTCTATAATACAAAATTTTGCATTCTCAGCTAAAACTAAGTGAATACTAATAACGACAATGATAGGTAGCAATGCATCTGGTAAAGATGTATCAAATATGCAGTTAGGAAGAGGATGTATAATTTATTTAATAATATTTTCTAAGCCAAGTGCAACCTTTGAAGAAGTGACAAATATTTCATAATCCACAATAACATCTAACGAAAATCTGTAGCTTGGTTACACAGCTATCATTTTGACTGAAATATAAGAAATTCTTTATTTTAGATTTAATTTTACTTCAAGTTTCTCTGAAAGCAACACAGAGCAACATCAATAACAAATCAAGTTATGGTTAAAAATGTATGTACTTTCTCCATACCTACAAACTGAATGCATCAGTAATTTTAAAGGTGCCCCCCAATGCTTTTATTATCCCCGACTGTGAAGAAATGTTGCAGTAGATCTACATACGGAAAGCTATTTACATATATTGCTAGACTCAGCCACATCTACGAGGGTGAGGAAACTGCAGTGCTGGATTTCCAGCTCTATCTTTAATAATGCTCCAGTACTCAGTTCTGTTAGGGACAGCTGTGAGCTTGGTACAAGTAGTGAGGATGAAAACTTCATTTCACAAAAAGCCGTGGCAAATAAATTTCACCAGTGAAAGACTTCACCTGTGGTTTTCAATACACTGTGACTCATTTTCAGTGGAAAGAAATATACCTTAGTGAGATTTTGTCCCAGCTGGGAAACTACTCTAATCAGACCATATTATGCTTAGCTTTTCTAAAGGACAGTCCTTGCAAACTCTGATATAATTTTGTTGATTTTAATGACTTGTAAATTATATTGGCTTATATCCAGAAAGAGTTCCTGGAAGAGTTCTCTGAAATGCTGATGAGTACTACTCCTCTGAGTGGGAAAACTGAAAGTGTTCTGCTCTGCTCCCCCATACACATGATCAATAACTGAAGACACTAGGTTTGAGATATTAGCTCACTGGGAACACAGAAATTAATTCTAAGGCAGTCACCTGTTAGAAACATTTGTATACAGATTCCAGTTCTGAGTTCAAGACTATTTAATGCAGTACATTAAATACATATTCAATGCTTATTGATATGAGAAAGCCAAATTCACAAAACAGAATTCACAATGTGGAGCTTCATTTTTTTCTTATTTCCAATGGCAACGGTGTTCAAAAACTGACATAATATACAAAAGTTGAGTGAATAAAAAAGAAAGTTTGTTTCAGTGAAGAAGACAAAAAAATGGATCAAAAATACATGCATCACAACAACTTACTACAATCCATCAAATATATAAAGTACGTGAGAATAAGAAATTTTTGTAAAAAGATCTGAAAAATAATCATGTTCTTATGTGGCTTAAAATCAGAATTAAACCATCATATTAAAATAAGCCATTTTCAAGTGGAATAATTTTCATTGAGTAAATATGTAATTTCATAACAGAGGAAACTGAGCAGGCAAGACTGACTGACTGCACACAGGATGCTGACAAATGCACAGTTTAAACAAATTGTATGGAAAATAATGAAAATAGAGTAAACTTTCCATCGCTTTTAATAGTCATACGTTGGGGGGGGAAATTCAGAGATAAACCCATTTTCGTTGTTGATGTTTTCCTTTCCACTTCAATAGGAACTGCAGAATAATTTTCTCACTGAATTTCTCTCACCTATGTCAAATTTAAACAAATACAGATTATTATCTTCCATATTTTCCAATATCCTATCCAGTTAATGTGACACAGTTTGCAAGTAATTACCAAAATATCTGACCTCAAGTGATTGTTGTTACTGCTTCTTATTCCATGAGCTACAGTAAGCACAATTAAACAGAAGTGTGAAATAACAATAAGTTGCACTTACTGGGGTGAAGGGCTAGATAATAAGGAAAAACTGGGAGGTTTCTTCACCTCCAACTCTCTGCAATGTGTTCCTTACTCTGTGTGAGACAATTGTTTCTCTTACTGGAGAACACCATGGAACCAGCTAAGCCAGGAAACTGGATTCTCCCCAAATCAGAAAAGACCCAAGTTGGAACACTGAAGTGATAGACATCCTATGTATTTATTTAGTTTATGAGAATTTCAGAACTGGTTATCAGAAAATCAGTTTTGTTATCTAGTTGACTGGATGTGTAAATAAGCAAATATTCACAGCAGGAAAGGTAGATATTGTTCAAAAACAGTGCTTCTTTATTACTCCTTCTTTAATAGAAAAGGGATTTTATTGCTTTCACACATACTTTTTTTTTTTTTTAATATGTGTTTCTCATGTGAATTTTAAGTGTGGGAAGAACTTAATAAATATTACAAAATTTTGAAATCTTCAATTTCCAAATGTTTCTTTGGTAATGCTTCTATACAAAGCACAGCTTTTGTAACTAGTTTTATATTGCCCCTAGTTCCAAATCAGTAGACTTTGGACTTTCATGTTTGTTCTCCAATAGATATTCTGACATAGAAATTGACTTATGTCTCATCTGAAGTGGTTCACAGCCATGCAACTACCATTACCATATAAGATGAGGGACAGAACATGCTGTGTTTGGCAGTGTTAACTGGGAAGCTGCAATGTAATCAGCCCCCCTTTCTGCACACACTCCATTATAGCATCTTTGCTAATTAGTCTTTACATGGTAAGAAAATGAAAAACAGTCTGTCATGTAATATCTGCTCGGCTAATGAACAAAATGGAAATTCCATAATAAAATACCTGTCTGAAATTTCTGCTTCTTTATTGACAACATACAGCAGATATTTCAAAGGGCAACAGGGAACCTGTGCATGCAATTTGTGCTGCCTAAGCTTTGCTTTGAGGTTTAACTGGATTCTCTTATGGGCTAGAATATGCTAATCAGAGGGATGGACTGAAGAAAGAAAAAAATAGGAGGGCACTGAATGGAAAGATCTGATGAATGGGATGTGCCAGCAAGAATCAGTAATAGAGCACAGTATTTTAAAAAAGGGGAAATGGGTACAATGAAACTGAATTTCTGAAGGAAAATATTACTTTAAAAACAAAATAGGTATTGACAGTTAAAACTAAAGTTTCTGTCTGTCATGAAATCTGCACTATGCAACATACATTCCTATAGTATAAGGATTTGACAATGAATGAACTGTATTTTTGCCAGTTTACTTGCAGACCTGTGACTTGCTGATATTGACTATCTGAAATTGAGGTGTTACAGATGGCTGCATGCAGACAAAATACAGGTGCCTTTGTACTGAAAAGTATACAATCTAAATAGCACCCTCTCAATAAAAGAAAACATGGTTACACTCTTCCAGCATAATTTGCACAAGAATTGTTCAACCTTGAATATTTCTTGTGGAGATTTTTCATTTCAGGATTATATGCTACTAGAATGGACAGGTATGTGTTATAATGCAATCAAAGTAGCTGCAGAACTCTGTACACTTTCTCGATAGCCTAGAAGAAATACTTGCTGCTTGTTGAGATACAGATCTGCATGTCCCCTTAGCATGTGCTAAGCACAGATACCTGACAGTTGCTTAGTCACCCGGGTATGTATTTTAACTTTTTTGCCTAGGCTTTTCTTTACTCATTCCAATGATCAAAAGAATCAGTTGAGGGGGGAGAAACTCAGTTCAAATCAGTGTAGCTTTGAAGAAAGCAGACTCAATTCTGTGAGAGGCTCTGGACATAACGAGATAGGGTAAATGTAGTAGTAAATTTCACAAAAGGCCTAACTTCTTTCTCTAAGACCGGGGAAAGCTTAGACAGCAGCTGCTGCTACAGCATTACATTTGCTTAAGGTAAGGTAAGTGACCTCTAGACAGGGTATAGCCGTGTTGCATACCCCTAGAAAGTAAAAATCCAAACTCTTGTAACTTTTTACTTCAGAATAATCTTTCTAAATTTAAACTTTGAAAGGTAACAAGAAAGTGTGATTGCCAACATTTTGAATCTGATTTAGCTGTGCACTTTCAGTGAAAGAGAGATCTCAGTCCTTACTCCATATGCACATTCCTACCTCAACATTGGCATTTAATCTGGGGTTTATGAACCTATTGAGTGAACTGGATTAGCAAGGAGATCCAAACAAAATCTGCTCCTTTCATTCCATGGGTTAGTTTTCCATTGCGTGATTTCAAATGACCTTCATTGAACCAACTTATTTTTCTGTCGTATAAATGTTTAATGGAATGCAAGACAGAACATCCATCCTGGTTAAACAACACAAGATCATTTCTGTGTGCTTATACTGTTTTAATTGAATTGAATTAAATTAAAAGGACCCTCTGTCCAGACTAGAGGACCCTGTCCCACACGTTTATAAAAATCTTTGAAATTGTTTCACACTCTTCTAAATGCACTTTAAGTCACTCAATTGTGCTGTATAGCTTTCCCTTTCTAATAGCAGATTCTCACCTGGCAGTGACTGACTCTACCCCATACTGCCTTCCAGTGTCCGAATCTCCGAGACAACATCTACTGTCCCCCATCATGCCTTTTGACACATCTAGTAGGTGTGAGCTCAGGTACTCTCTCAGTACAGTTTCCTATACAGCTGCTATTAGGATTGCACACCAAAGCCCTCTCAAACTCACAGTTAGCTTTCCATTGACCACAGTGGAGTTTTGATAAAAGAACTGCCACAGAATTTGCTTTGCAGAGTATTTTCTTTGTCTGATGAGCTTTCTGGGTACACCTGAATGAAATTCTAAGGTTCAGCTTAGTTTACCATAAAAATCCCAAACCATAACAAAAAACTGTTGAGTATCACAGAAATCTTTTGCAATTTAACTTTCAACAGATTTTGTGCCCTTCATCCTCTTTTTACCTCCAGATTGAAAGAGCTAAAAATTTTCTTTAAATTACTTTTTCCTATTCCTATTGTTTTTCTGATATCTTTCACTTTTGTGAGAAAAATCAAACCAAATCTAAACGGAAAAAGTTGAAGTCAAACAAAACATTCTTTTTCTTTCACTAAAATAAATCTATTTATTTCCTCAATTTGAAAATTAAAAACCAAAACATTTTCAGTTCCTTCTCTTTTTTTCCTGTTAGAACTGATAGTAAACTGAGATTTCAATGAGTAACACAGCTCGAGGCTTAAATCCTTTCTTGTGAAGCTTTTATGTTCATTAGGAGATTCTCCTGTCACTTCTGTGAAAGAAAATATCTCATCTTCAATTTTCCTAGGACAGTATGCTAATCTGTCTATCATCAGCCCTATGTACCACATGCTATACACTTGCAAATGCATTTCTGAGCTAGCTACAGCTGTAGTTAAGACATATGCATTCAGTCAACAGAGGAAAGGATTTCTTCTCAGCATACAGTCTTTTTTCTTCAGTTGTAGCCTTTTTTAACCTATTTTACTTTGCTCTGAAGTTTTTTCATTGTTAACAGTGAAGTAGGTATAAAAGGTATATGCATTTATTTCATTTTAGATAAATGTCTAAAAGTATAAATGTGTTTGGATGTTCAGCTACCTTGATGACTATCTGCTTTAAAAATACTAAAATGAACTAGCAGACTTTGTTGGCAGAGTTCCAGTAATATCTTTATGCGGCTTGGCCATAAATTAAGCAAAAATACCCACTTGACAGCAGACTTTGGTTTACCCAGTTTTGTCAGTCTCTTGACATCATGCCTTCGACATTTTGATATTTTCCCCAGATTTTTGGAAAGTCTGCAATTATCACTTTCCATTTCCATACTAGAAATTTATTCAACCTATAAAAATAGAAATGAATTTGTAGAGGCTGCCTGCCTCTGTTAGCCATTCCATGAAATCCATCCAGCTATGGTTCCTTGTCTAGTGAGTATTCTGGGGTGTTTTATTACATTGGTTTCACATTACATTACATCACATTACAGAGTTGTGATGGGGTTTGAAAACAGCACTGTTTAAACGCTGTATTTCTCTTCCCACCCTACCACCGCCCCTCCTCCCCCCCCAAAAAAATCAGAAAAAATCTGGAGGAGGGAAAATTCTCTCAGAAACTCAACCTGGGTGGTCATTCTACTTTTATGTAGCATAGATAAATTTTAGCTTCAAGGTAGGCTGCTCATTTAAATTAAGTATCTTCCCTCAACTGCCACTCTGATACTAAGGTCTTTTTTCCCTGTCCACCTCTTTTACCTTTTGTCAGAAGTTATATATTTTTCTGAGAAATTCACAGAATTTTTCAGATCTTGCTGGCAAGCCAAATTTCCAATTCTATTCCAAAGATTAAATGGAAGGCCATATTATTCTCTCTGCTTCAACAAAAAATGAATTTTAGTGAAATGGGTTAAGAAAAAAAGCTTTTCTTTTTCTAATCAGCTTAGCTATGGAATATTTTTAAGACAACCAAGTGCCAATATAAGAAGCAGAGCTGAGATGTGTGGTTAATTTAAATTTTAAAATAGGCAGAAGTCTCCAGGACATAATCAATGAATTTTGTTCATATGGAAAGGTCGGAACTACTGCCCTCTACCTTCCTCTATGTCTCACCACTGTATCTATGCCATTTGTCTTTGCAGAAATGGGTCTCTGAAATGATCTTTCCAAGGACTTTAAGTCAGGTTCATTCCCTGTGTAATATTATCCTCAGTGGCAGTTCTTCAGCTGAAATACGGGTTGGACTGGGTGCTCTGTGTTTAATAATCTTTGTGGCATAGTTTGCAAAGTGATTTACTGCCTGAGGTGATTGCTGTAATGTGTGCTTTGTTCACTAATGACTCAGTTGTGTTTTATCCCAGCTTAGTCTTATAAAGGAGGAAAGCTCGATCCCCTTATATCCACCTGAAAGCAGAACTGAGATGCATGTTAGAGAGCTGCTAGAGTTACATGAGTGTAAGGGAGCTCTTTCCAATGTTATTTTAGGAGAAGAGACTCAGTGAAGGTCTGGTCCCTTTTTCAAAGCAGAGCTGGCAGAACACAGATGGGTGGGTCTGGCACACACCAGGAGGTTTGAACCAGTCATTTATCCATGGCATTTTATAAACCTTTGCACGGCAAATAGCATGGTCTTACAAAAACACAGATCCACTGCTGGTCTCCTTGAATTCAATAGGGATTTTTTATGGACTTCAACTAGGCCAAGATTACACCAGTGTTATTTTATGTTTTGGTGTTACTTGAAGGGAAAAAAAGTGTTTTTTCTTAAGTGCTTTGTGCTTTCTCCAATAAGAAAAAGTAACATGCTGAAAAGAATTGCAGCAAGCAAGAATGAACAAAAGAAAAGGGAACTGCAATTTTCAGTGTCCTTGTCTTTTCTAAGAAGCAAAACCATCTTCATACAGTGCTGTCCTTGCTCACTGCAGATAGCTCACGTTAGTTTTTGTAGCTGGGTATCTTAGAACTTCTTCATGGTGTATTTTATGTCATGTACTTTGTCAGCAAAGCAAGAAATTTTGTTCAAGCTTAGAATACTAGAGATAAACATATTTTGTAATTAATTTAAATACTAACAGTCTGAAAATGAGTGCATTTACAGATCTAATGCATACAATACTTTGCTTTGGGTGGTAACCTATCACTTCTGTTTCTTTTGTCCTGATTTTCCCTTGAAAATGATTACTGGAGTCTCATAACTCAGAAGCAGAGAATTTTGCACTATTTTTAATGTCTTGCAAAAACACTTTTTCCTTGAAAAATTTTGTATTCTGTGCAGTAAAGAGTGTAATTCTTTTAAGTTTTCAGATGCGACTTCCCTACCTTGCAGAATACCTTTATGTGTTACTTTGTGCCTTTATCTTTTTCCTCTCTACTTTCACTTATCATGACTTTAAAGTTATTAGAAACTGCAATTCCTTCTCATATTTTCTTGAAAATAATATCTATCTTAATAGCATATTATAAATATGTGTCTGTAGTGCAAGAAACAGCACTAATTTGTAATACAGCTATTAACAGCATCATAAAAAGTCACTTGGAAGAATGAACTTTCTGCATTGTTTCAGAAGGATTTATTAGTAATTCTCTAGTATGTGGAACTGGGCTTTATATTCTTTAACTAGAAAGCACTATTTTAATAATAAGATAAAAAAATAGTTACTTCGAAGTCTGTCATTTGAACTTTCCTGCTGCACATACAGTATGATTTACCCTCTCTTGGGTCCCAAAGTAATGTTCAAAGTTCATATACGTAATTCCAATATTTACTCTCAACTCAAAAATTATTTGAATTGAGCATTAATTAATAGACTGTTTTTCCCCAGAGTCATGTCCATTCTACTTCCTCTCCTCCACATTGGGAGAATGGGAATGGGAAACTGTGTTGACAATAACAGCTGACAATCAGGGGACTGACAAGTCTATACTGACCTTAACAGTTCTCTCTGGATACTACTGGCTGTAAGGCACTATTAAGTGGTGTAAGAAGCCCTATAGGTACAGGACTGAAACACCTTTTCTACAAGCTAACATTAGAGGATTTTACGTCTTCTTTATGATACTTCACATAGTCAGTCACTTACTTGCTGCTTCTTTTCATCTGTTCCAATTCTCTTTCCCAATGACTGCAGTGGCAAGCCAAATGGATGTTCACTAGCTGTAGTTCAACACAGGTAACACAGAAATGAGTCCTAAAAGTGGTTAACTATTACCAAAGGGTGTATGAGCACATACCAAGTAAATGGTTCATGCCTCAGTAATTACATGAAAAAGAATATATGGATATATAGCACATATTTCATTAAAAGCCAAAGCAATTTCTCCTTTCCACTTCTGAAGTCCAAACCAGACTCTGAACAGGTGCATTATGTTATGTTTACTACACACAAGTGTTTATATAGTTTATATTCCATTTTGTAATACTAGTGAGGTCTTCTGTTGGGAGTTGCTTAAATATAAATAAAGATACATTGTGACATTCTTCCTCCTCCCCCCTGTTTTAATAAAAGTGGTAATCAAGCCTGGGGCAACTTAGCAGCAATTAAAGCTTACCTTCCTGAGATAAATCTAAATGCACATGAAAATTAGGTGTGGCCCTTAGGTTATGACAGTTTAACAGTACAGTCCATTATTGTGCTTAAGGGTGGCCTATTTACAACACTCATTATTTCTTTTCTAACCTTACATAATGTTTACATAACTTACTCTTTCTCTGCTGAATGGTTCTGTGGATTCTCATGCTGCTTCCATATGCTTGTCTACAACAACTAATCTTTGAGTTGCTCCAGATCAATTTTCAGTAAATATTCATAGTACTGTGCATCCATTTCCCCACAGATACTAGAGACCGTTAACAGGTTTGCTGATGGCTGAATTCTGAATAGTGGGTTTAGCAAGTGTTCAAATGGAGTGACAGTGTAATGTACTACCACGCTGCATACCAGCATGTCCACGCAGGTCAGTATTTTATCTTATCATCTGTGCTGGCTTGGGCTGGCATGGAGTTGATTTTCTTTATAGTGGCTGGTATGGGGCTATGTTTTGGATTTGTGCTGAAAACAGCGTTGATAATACAGAGATGTTTTAGTTGTTGCTGCACTAGTCAAGGACTTTTCAGCTTCCCAGTCTCTGCCAGGTGCACAAGAAGCTGGGAGGGGACACAGCCAGGACAGTTGATCCAAACTGGCCAAAGGGCTATTCCATACCATATGACGTCATGCTCAGTGTATAATGCTGGGGAAGAGGAAGGAAGGGAGGACATTCAGAGTGATGGTGTTTGTCTTCCCAAGTAACCGTTACGCGTGATGGAGCCCTGCTTTCCTGGAGATGGCTGAACACCTGCCTGCCCATGGGAAGTAGTGAATGAATTCCTTGCTTTGCTTTGCTTGCGTGCGCAGCTTTTGCTTTACCCATTAAACTGTTTTTATCTCAACCCTCAAGTTTTCTTACATTTACTCTTCTGATTCTCTCCCCCATCCCACCAGGGGGGAGTGAGCAAGTGGCTGTGTGGTGCTTAGTTGCTGGCTGGGGTTAAACCATGACATCTTCACTGTTTGCATATATATTTACTGAAATCAGTATGCTTTTTATACTCTGTGTAACTTGTAAATGAGCTACATGCATCTCTTCAGTGTAGTACACTCTATGCTAACCTTAAAAGCTTTGACTGACTTGCCTAAACAGACTGTAAGAACTCTGAGGGTCAGTTTTCCCTCCATGTCATAGAGGGTTCAAAGTGTTTCCCCACTACACACATATATCTTACTAATGAGTCCAGAATTACCTCAGAAGAAATTTACTCCCAAGGTCACTAAACTTTATTTATGCCACTACTTGTGTCTAGGAACTCTACCGCAGTTCTTAAAAAACATAAATTTATTCTCAGTACTCAACTAGGACATCAGCAGTAGCAACTGATGTAACCATCTGTCTATCTCAGGGTCACTTTTTTGGGGCCCCTTTTTGCCGTGTACTGAAAGACTCTGAAGACTGCCATATAAAACTTCAAAGTATAAAGCTGTCATTTATCGGGTATCACACACAAACTATAACTAGCATTAACAAGCCACTAGGCTAAGCACTAACATGCTTGTCACCATAAGACATTCAATGTTTTTGCTAGCAGGCAGTAGTTAATCTGATAGGAAAGCGTTGGCATCTCCTGCTCCCTGAAATGGGGCTTCAGAGTTGTGGAGTTGTCTTATACTACTGTTTTTTCCTGTAGTATTTTTTACCATTCTTTATTGTTTTGGGTTGTGTTTTTTTCCTCTTGAATCCTTGTGTTGACACCTATTCCTTACTCAATGGTCTTACTTATGTCTACCATTGTCTTGGTTTCGGCTGGGATAGAGTTAATTTTCTTCCTAGTAGCTGGTATAGTGCTGAGTTTTGGATTTAGTATGAGAATAATATTGATAACATGCTGATGTTTTGGTTGTTGCTAAGTGGCGTTTACATTGGTCAAGGACTTTTTAGCTTCCCATGCTCTGCCAGGGGCACAAGAAACTGGGAGGGGGCACAGCCAGGATAGTTGATCCAAACTGGCCAAAGGGCTATTCCATACCATATGACATCATGCTCAGTATATAAAGCTGGGGGGAGTTGGCTGGGGGGTAGTGATCGCTGGTCGGGGACTGGCTGGGCGTCGGTCCGTGGGTGGTGAGCAGTTGTATCACTGTTTTTTTTTCCCCTGGGTTTTGTTCCTCTCTTGCTCCCTTGTTGTTTTCCTTCTTATTACAATTTATTATTATTATTATTATTATTATTATTATTATTGTTCCAATTATTAAACTGTTCTTATCTCAACCCACAATTTTTCTTACTTTTGCTCTTTTGATTCTCTCTCCCATCCCACCAGGGGGAGGAGGGTGAGCAAGTGGCTGAGTGGTACCTAATTGCCAACTGGGGCTAAACCACAACCACCATATAGTGCATGGTGCTACTCAAATGTACTTTCTCACAATTTCTCTAATCACAAAACAGTTGCCTCAGAAGCCTTAGCCATTGTTATGCAGTTGTACCGTACTAAAGTTAGGCCTTGGATTACAGACAGCTGAACCACAAGATAGGCAACGAAGTTACATTAACCCCAGCTATTACGAACTCATCTGACTAGCAGTATGAATCCCTTCTCCAGGGTTACCCATCTCCAGTAGCAGCACCTATGTGTTGCAGTCTTTCCCTAGACTAGAGCACTGCAGACTAATTTCCCTCCACCTAACTTTTGGGTAGGTTTTTTTTTCTGTTTGGACGCCTACATCCATGGTACAATGCATGACTGAATCCTCTGAAGAAACTCAAACTAATTGTTAAATATTCTTGAGAATAATTATCCCCATTGATTTGTTTTCTTTCTTCCTCCACAATTTGTAATAGCATCAGACTCTCTTAAAAAATATGTCTTTTGGGCTTAAATTTGCTGTTCTGTTAAAGGCAAACACAATTTATGGAAACACGGATTTTGATGAAGGTCCCAACACGAAAGTTTTTGAAACCTAGCTGGGCTGTCACTTTCAGAAATAAGGAGAATGATTAAAACGTCCAGAAAATTGGATCACTTTAAAACAAAAATGTACCTGACACAATTTCAATGTGGAAGAATGACATATTTTGCCACCTCAAATTTTCTCACAGCATTAAATTGTCATTCTCTAGCCAGCTCTAGCCCATAATACTTCACTAGAATAATAATAATAAAAAAATAATATTGCAAAGATATATGTTTTCCTATGCAAAATCTATATAAATCTTTCTGTAAATTCCCTGAATTTCCTTCCATCTTTCTTCCTTAAAAAGTTCATTTGTGTGGTAGGTTGACCCTGGCTGGATGCCAGGTGCCCACCAAAGCCGCTCTATCACTCCTCTCCTCAGCTGGACGGGGGAGAGGACATATAACGAAAGGCTTGTGGGTCGAGATAGGGACAGGAAGAGATCACTCACCAATTACCATCATGGGCAAAACAGACTCGACTTGGGGAAAATACATTTAATTTATTACCAATCAAATCAGAGTAGGATAATAAGAAATAAAAACTAAATCTTAAAACACCTTCCCCCCACTCCTCCCTTCTTCCTAGGCTCAACTTTGTTCCTGATTTTCTCTACCTCCTCGCCCCAGCAGCGCAGGGGGATGGGGACAGGGGCTGCGGTCAGTTCAGCACACGTTGTCTCTGCCACTCCTTCCTCCTCAGGGGGAGAACTCCTCACACTCTTCCCCTGATCCAGTGTGGGGTGTCTCCCACGGGAGACAGTTCTCCACGAACTTCTCCAACATGAGTCCTTCCCACGGGCTGCAGTTCTTCACGAACTGCTCCAGCCTGGGTCTCTTCCATGGGGTGCAGTCCTTCAGGAACAGACTGCTCCAGCGTGGGTCCCCCACAGAGTCACAAGTCCTGCCAGCAAACCTGCTCCAGCGTGAGCTACTCTCGCCACAGGTCCACAGGTCCTGTCAGGAGCCTGCTCTAGTGTAGGCTTTCCACAGGGTCACAGCCTCCTTTGGGCGCATCCACCTGCTCCAGCGTGGGGTCCTCCACAGGCTGCAGGTGCATATCTGCTCCACCATGGACCTCCATGGGCTGTAGGAGGACAACCTGCCTCACCATGGTCTTTACCATGGGCTGCAGGGGAATCTCTGCTCCAGCACCTGGAGTACCTCCTCCCCTTCCTTCTTCACTGCCCTTAGTGTCTACATAGTCGTTTGTCTCACATATTCTCACTCTTCTCTTCTGGTTGCAATTGCTTAGGTCGTGCCCCCCCCCCCCCCCCCCCAAATATGTTATCACAGAGGCAATTCCACCGTTCCACCGTCACTGATGGGCTCAGCCTTGGCCAGCAGCAGGTCCATCTTGGAGCCAGCTGGCATTGGCTCTATCGGACATAGGGGAAGCTTCTAGCAGCTTCTCACAGAAGCCACCCCTGTAGCTCCCCCGCTACCAAAATCCTGCCACGCACCCAATATAGTTTGAAAGACTATCTGTCTCAGGTAATGTATTCTTTCTCTTTTTATAGTGTTTAGGCACCTCCAAATCTAGCATATTTATCCACACAGCCCCTCCACAAAGAGGAAAAGGGAGTTTGAAAGCACAAAATATCTACAAATAAATTGCAATGGCTTGGTCCTGTTACACTTTCACAACTGCCTGTTATGCAAACCGTTGTTAATTCTTTATTTCTTTCCACATGCCCATCAGTCTGTCTCCATGCTGCTGTGATGTCTCTCTTTACATTGATTAGAATCTATTCAGAAAAGGACTGCCTTCCAGTTTTTACTTCTACATTGGGGGATCATCTGTGTCTGAGACATACCCACAAATATGTTAAACATGAATAATAAGTATATTTAACTAAACCTGCACTTCTGTGGATTCCCGTTATCTCAGATTCTGCTCTGAAGTAGTATTCAGAGATTTGTTTGTCAGGACCTCAACAAGCTGAAAGAACTGGACCACAGGGATGCCATGAACTTCGACAAACACAAATGCAAAGGCCTGTACCTCAGATAGAACATGTCCGTCAAGTCTGAGGACCCAGATGGTAGGTGGCAGCTATGCAAAAGAGAATCTGGGAGTTTGGGGCTATGAATGGAACACGAATAAGCAATGTCTCCTTGCAGATGTGAAGTTTAATCACATATCGGGCTATAATAAGAAGTAAATAGTCACATGGACAAGGACTGTCATGTCTTCCTGTCCTGGTTTCAGTTGAGATAGAGTTAATTTTCTTTATAGTGGCTGGTATGGGGCTATGTTTTGGATTTGTGCTGAAGAAAGTGTTGGTAATACAGAGATGTTTTAGTTGTTGCTGTACTAGTCAAGGACTTTTCAGCTCCCCATGCTCTGCCAGGTGCAGAAGAAGCTGGGAGGGGGCACAGCCAGGACAGTTGATCCAAACTGACCAAAGGGCTATTCCATACCACATGACGTCATGCTCAGTATATAAAGCTGGGGAAGAAGAAGGAAGGGGGGACATTTGGAGCGATGGCGTTTGTCTTCCCAAGTAACCATTACGCGTGATGGAGCCCTGCTTTCCTGGAGATGGCTGAACACCTGCCTGCCCATGGGAAGCAGTAAATGAATTCCTTGCTTTGCTTCGCTTGCGTGCGCGGCTTTTGCTTTACCTATTAAACTGTCTTTATCTCAACCCTCAAGTTTTCTTGCTTTTGCTCTTCCGATTCTCTCCCCCATCCCACCGGGGGGGAGTGAGCGAGCAGCTGCATGGTGCTTAGTTGCTGGCTGGGGCTAAACCACGACAATTCCCTCCATTTAGCACTCATGAAGCTACGCTTAGGGTATTTTTTCTAGTTTTGCATGGGTGGCAGAAGAAAAATGTTGAAAAACTGGAGTGGGCTTAGCAGAGCACCACCAGTATGGTCAGGAGGCTGCAGCACATGACATATGAGAAACTTCTATGGGAACTGTATTTCTTTAGCCTGGAAAAGAGAAGACAATGGATATCTCATTATAGCTTTTCACTACCCAAAGGGAGGGCTGTAGAGGTGGAGCCAGACTCTTCTCAGACCCACAGAGCAAAAGGAAAAGAGGTCAAAAGACCAGAAGTTACAAAGGGGGAAATTACAACTTGACATGAAGAAAGAAGTTTTCACAATGAGAAGCACTGGAAGAGGGGCCCAGAAAGTGTGTGGAACCTTTATCCTTAGAGATTTTCAAAATTCATCTGGACAAGGCCCTGAGCAACCACATCTATGTTCGAATTTAGTGTTCTTTATGCAAGGGGTTCAACTATACAACATCCAGAGGTGTCTTCCAACCTAAATTATACTATGATCCTCATAAGGACTCGGTGACCTGTGGTGCCTACCTATAGATGCCAATATGTATTCCTTAATCACAAGACTTAAGCATCATGCATGACTTTCAGTGAAATTGTCTAATTCTCAGCCATGACACCTGTAAAATCATATGAAAAGAAAACTGGCTAATCAATGTATAGATTTCAGGAAAACACCCATTTCCTGGGGAAGTATTTTGTGTAGGGCACAAAGTTGCAGGAGCAGCCATGGTGGAATACAGTTCAGTATTCCATTCAGTTCCTGACGACAGGGATCTGACGACATCCATCTTGCCATTTTATTCCTAAAAGCTGGATCTCCTGTGCAGGTCCCTTGACCTTACTTTGTTTTATGGCAAAATGGGCTTTCAGGAGGATGTGGATTATTTTCTTTCCTTTCTCTAAAACTTCTTCTGCTGTATTGCCCCACACGATAATGCCATCAATGTATTGCAGATGTTCTGGAGCTTCACCCTGTTCCAGTGCCGTCTGGATCAGTCCATGGCAAATGGTAGGGCTGTGTTTCCACCCACGGGGCAATCGATTCCAAGTGTACTGAACGCCCCTCCAAGAGAAAGCAAACTGTGGCCTGCACTCTGCTGCCAAAGGGATTGAGAAGAAAGCATTAGCGATATCAATTGTAGCATACCATTTGGCTGCTTTTGACTCCAGTTCGTATTGCAGTTCCAGCATGTCCGGCACGGCAGCACTCAGCAGTGGCATGACTTCATTCAGACCACGATAGTCTACTGTCAGTCTCCACTCTCCAGCAGACTTTTGCACTGGCCATATGGGGCTGTTAAAGGGTGAGCGAGTCTTACTGATCACTCCTTGGCTCTCCAGTCAACAAATCAGCTCATGGATGGGAATCGGGGAGTCTCGGTTGGTACGATATTGCCTCCGGTGCACCATTGTGGTAGCAATTGGCACCTGTTGTTCTCTGACCCTCAGCAACCCCACAACAGAAGGGTCCTCTGAGAGACCAGGCAAAGTAGACAGCTGTTTAATTTCCTCCGTCTCCAAGGCAGCTATACCAAAAGACCACCAGTATCCTTTTGGGTCCTTGAAATACCCTCTCCTGAAGCAGTCTATGCCAAGGATGCACAGAGCCTCTGGGCCTGTCACAATGGGGTGCTTTTGCCACTCATTCCCAGCTAGGCTCACTTCAGCCTCCAATACAGTTAGCTGTTGGGATCCCCTTGTCACTCCAGAAATACAGATGGGTTCTGACCCTGTGTAGCTTGATGGCATTAGGGTACACTGTGCACCGGTGTCTACTAGAGCCTTATACTCCTGTGAGTCTGATGGGCCAGGCCATCGAATCCACACAGTCCAGTAAAGTCGGTTGTCCCTTTCCTCCACGTGGCTGGAGGCAGGGCCCCTCTAGTCCTGGTCGTAGTATCCGTTATGCACTTCTTGTACATACGAGTCAGGAGCTCCTTCATTAAAATCAGGAGTAAGATCAGCCCTTGTACTCTGGCTGGGGAACCGTCCACTGGAAACCAGGGCAGCAATTTTCCTGGAAGAACCCCCTTTGGTGATTGTTTTTCCTTGCAACTCACATACCCACGTCTCTAGGGTTGAGGTAGGTTTTCCATCCCACTTCCTCATGTCCTCTCTGTGGTCATGCAAGTAAAACCATAGGGTGCCCCGTGGTGTGTACCCTCTATATCCTCTCTCTTGAGCAGAGGAATGCTGACTCCTAATAGCTGAGATACTGGTCTGTACAGGTGGAAAGCAGGACCTATCCTCTTTGAGCTGCTGGACCTTTGGGGACAGTTTCTCCACAGCTGAGATGCAGCCCTGTAGAGAGGAAGAAATACTTTCTTTGTATTCCCAGAGCTGGCTAGCCACTTCGTCCACTGTTGGGCCCTCTCCATCTTTCCAGGTCAGTACTGCCGTCGAGTTGGCACAGGACACTGGTGTGCTCTGCACCAACTTCCGCCACATAGGTCGTGTGCACTGGACTTCATCTGGATCTTTGGATAACTGCTCGTTGTCTCAGTCACCATAAATCACCTCCAGCCCAGCTAATTCCTTCAGGTACTGGATACCTCTCTCCGTGGTGGTCCATTTCCCAGGGTGATATATAACATCTCCCCCGAAGGGATATCTTTCCTTCATAGCTGACAGGAGTCGCCTCCAGAGGCTGAGGGCTGGTGCCCCTTTTCCTATTGCTTTGTCAATGCCCCCTTCCCTAGAAAGGGATCCCAGCTGTTTAGGTTCCTCACCCTCTAATTCCAGGCTACTGGCCCCATTATCCCAGCATCACAGCAGCCAGGTGACAGTGTGCTCATCTGGACGATGGCTGAAGTCTTTTCACATATCTCACAGTTCACTCAGGGATAGGGATCGGGTGGTTTCCATCTCGTTCACGAGTTCTTTCTCTTCCTCTCTCTCTGATGGCCATGCTCTTTCATCTTCCCTTTCTAAACGAGCTGACTTTTGCTTCCAAGATTTCTTCTTGTGTATAGGAGCGACTGATACCAGCACGGGTTGGTTCCCTGGTTCAACCACATTATCTGTCGCCGGTGGGGCTGGAGTAGCCGTAGTGCCTGTCACAGCAGGGGCTGGAGTAGCTGCAGGGTGTGTCGCACTGGGGCTGGAGTATCCACGGTGACTGTCACAGGGGGGGCTGGAGTGACCACGGTACTTGTCGGTACAGGGGCTGAAGTAGCCATGGTGTCTGTCGTTTTGTCACAAGATCCAGAGACCTTCTCTTCCCCTTGAGGGTTCTGACTAGTGTTGAACTACTGAGAATTGACGGGGTGCCAACATACTTTTTCCAAATATTCTTCTAATTTTTCAGGATTCTGCACTTGTTCAGGGGTGAAGTTCCAAAACACTGGAGGTGTCCACTGTCCTAGGCATTTGCCCATGCTATCCCACACACCCTGCCACTCATGACTATCCAGCCTTGGGGCAGATCTCTGGAGGATATTCTTAAATTGCTTATTAGCCTTAGACAAAACCGAAACAATATTCCCAAGAAATACCAACAGAAGGATCTTAACTAGCCAAGGATGTTCAAGATACTCAGAAGTTATTGTAACAAAGGAGGAAACATCATAGAAGAAGTTAGCGAAGGTGCCATTCTGTGTTTCCTCCATAAAAAACCTCTCAGAGGAAGAGGTATAATTGCTAATGGACTCCACGAGGTGGTACCCGAAGCATAGTAATGGCTTGAGTACAAAGCTCAAATACCAAATTAAACTCAATGCTGCTGTTTTAATAACAAATCTCCCAGGCAAACCATCACTAATCACTGCAGAGCACAGCAAACTGCAAAAACTAACAGCGATCTTTAACAAGTACAGCAAAAATATGAGCACGGTGCAGATCAGGTAAACCAATATTGAGAACAGATGAACCAATATTGTGGCCCGCAACTATTAACACATCTAAATTCCTTAGTACTCTCTGGTTAATCTGTTATAATCTCAAACCCTTCGACGCCCTCGTTGGGCACCAAAAAGGACTGTTGTGGTTTAGCCCCAATCGGCAATGAAGACAATTTCCCAAACCAGGACACACTGGAAAGCCCTATAACACTGAAGCATCAGCTAATAACACTTAAAACCCAGTTAATTACCAAAACACTACATTCAGATACTTGAAGATATCATGTGAAACAAACTCTTTAGTGTTTCTTGAGTATTTAAAAATTTGCAGAGTACTTGTTGTGGTTTAACCCTGGTAGGCAGCTAAGCACCACACAACTGCTCACTCACTCCCTCTCAGTGAGATGGGAGAGAGAATCAGAACGGTAAAAGTGAGAAAACTCATGGGTTGAGATAAAGACACTTTAATAAGTAAAAAAGCCCACCACCATCACCCAAAAAACTAAACCAAAAGAAAAAGAAAAACCCAGCACCAAAACCAAGAAAAACAAGTGATGCAAAAAAACCCTAACCCCAAAACAATTGTTCATCACCAGCTGACCAATGCCCAGCCAGTCCCCGAGCAACAGCAGCCCCAGCAAACTTACCCCCTGTCCTGGTTTCAGCTGGGATAGAGTTAACTTTCTTCCTAGTAGCTGGTATAGTGCTGTGTTTTGGATTTAGTATGAGAATAATGTTGATAACACACTGACGTTTTAGTTGTTGCTAAGTAGTGCTTACACTAGTCAAGGACTTTTCAGCTTCTCATGCCCTGCCAGAGAGAAGCTGGGAAGGAGCACAGCCAGAACAGCTGACCCAAACTGGCCAAAGGGCTATTCCATACCATATGACATCATGCTCACTATATAAACTGGGGGGAGCTGGCCAGGGGGCAGTGATCACTGCCTGGGGACAAGCTGGGTATTGGTCAGTGGGCGGTGAGCAATTGCATTGTGCATCACTTGTTTTGTATATTTTTTTATCATTATTATTATTTTCTTTTCCTTTGCTGTCCTATTAAACTGTCTTTTTCTCAATGCACAGGTTTGTTTTTTATTTTCTGATTCTCTCCCCCATCCCACCGGCTGGGGGAGGGTGAGCGAGCGGCTGTGTAGTGCTTAGTTGCCGACTGCGTTTAAACCATGACACCCTCCAGCTTTTATTGCTGAGCATGATGTCGTATGGTGTGGTGTATCCTTTTGGTGAGTTGGGGTCAGCTGTCCTGGCTGTGTCCCCTCCCAACTTTTTGTCCACTCCCAGCCTACCCACTGGCAAGCCAGAGTGAGAAATAGAAAAGGCCTTGACGTTGTTTATGCACTATTCAGGAATAACTAAAACATCGGTGTGTTATCAACACTTTTCATCACAAATCCAAAACACAGCACCCTATAAGCTACTATGAAGAAAATTAACTCTAGCCCAGCCAAAACCAGTGCAGTACTCTATAGCATAAAAACTTTAGAACAAAAAAGCATTTCTTGCAATAATAATTAGATCATACGTGGAACAAAACTTCTGAGAAGTCTTTTCTCTTTTGAGTGATTCACTTGTGAGCAACCCTTTTTCTTGTGCTTAAGCCCATCTTCGTAATTCAGCCGTCAGTCTTTATTACTAGACCTGATCTTACAAACATTTCTGTATATTTTTAACTCTTTTATGCATAGCAAACAGTTGCTATTGACATCAGCAAAGTTAAGCCATGCACAAGATTTTGTAGTTACTCAGGGCTAATGTTACTGTAGTAAATACTCGTGTGATGCACAGTGCTCTCAGCTATATGTTATGTTCCTTTCAGGAGAACACGCAGGTGAGCTGGTGACTTACAGAGGAAAGAGAGTTTGTCAGAGAGGGAAGGTCCTGAAGAGGGTCCAGGTGCCAGCAGCCCACCCTGTTCCTGGTCTATCACGGCCAATGTGGCTGCAAGTTTATAATAATTTTTTGTTTGGTTGTTTTTGTTCTGATTATCTAGTCACTCTGAGTGTCCCTCTGTAAAAGGCTAATTCTAATAAAACACGGAGGGTAGGGAGTTGTTATTTTTGTTTTTTAAGTTTAAGGACATTTTATTTTTGGGGGAAGTTGCTCCAGGGAAAAAGTCTGAGGCATGGCCATCTCAAAGTGCTGACTGATTCACGGTCCAAGCACAGCCCAAAGGAGCAGTTTCAGAGTTGAGTTGGATACTTTATTTGTTCTACTGGTGCAATAATAAGAAAAGTTTTTGTTTATTCTCCTAAACATAGCTGTTGTTTTTCTTCAGAGCCATCCTGACAAACTTTACTAGCTCTTATAGAAGAACATTAAGAGTCACAGCTGGTTTTGTTTCATCCTTATTTTTTTTATGTTGTTGAAAGTGATTACAGCACTTTTGAAGGCTCTTTGGGCTGCTAGCCCATTCTGCCCTTGACCCAATTCATTTATAGTTTTATTTTTAAAGAAAGTGATGTTGATTACTGCTTACCCTTTCCTAAAGGGTCAAGAGTCCTGAGTGGGTAGCCTGGACAGCATTCATAGTGTAACGAGAAACTATCTATTTGACATTCAGTGGTATTTGGCTTTTGTTTGTTTGTCTTGTAAGTCTATGTTTTCAAAAGTAAGCCTAAAATATTTTAGCTATTTTAGACATGCTTTGTATTACCATTGCTCTGTCTGGATTATTCCCACTCATTAGCCCAAAAAATGAAAAGCCGTCTATACTCTATGTTATTTTATTTACTGGGGTGAGAGGGAGCTGTGGAAATCCTCTGGGGATTTTTAATTCAGAGAGAAATTGGAAGTATCACTTAGGGTCTTAACCTTGATTTGCCAGCAGATCTATGATTTGTGATAGATAAGATCTGAGGTAGAGTGATTTTTTTTTTTTATTTATGAGCTGACAATACTTTATCACAATAAAAAGAAGAGAGGGTCTTACAAGGTCCTGTACAGCCTTTTCCTTGTGGGAGGGATAACTGAAATTTTGGAGATTCTATAAAGCAGAAGTAGAGTAAAAGTTTGTATCAATTTTCTGGATGCATTAGTTTCTTCCAAGATGTATAGGACTTTAGAGGTGGACAGCTGGGTGCTACCTTCCCTGTTGTTACAGAAAGCTTTCTCTTGTGATCTTTTTTTCTTGCTAGTCTTCTAGTCTTATTTGTTGATCTTGAGTCAACAAAGGCCTTAAGCTTGTAAATGGCTGTTAGTGGCTTGTGAGGAACTAAGGAGAGCAGGGACTTGAGAATGAAGAGAGGGATTTGAGCACTTGCTTAAATGTCCTCCTAAACTGAAAGAGAAATGCTTCTGAAATTAAAATGACCTGATAGGCAGAGTGGAAGGGAAAGCAGATGGAAAGAACTGCTAGCTTTTGGGCAACACTGGAGCTGGAAAACTGTTCCTTCAAAACCATGTCATGCTCTATAGCTTCTAGGTATTGGGAGTCTGTTGTTAATTTACATTTCTGAAAGATATGTCTGATTGTAAAGCCAACTCTTATTTCCTCCCTAGGGCTAGGCATGAGCATGTTGTACTAATTCAAGGTTCTTTCTTCTAACATTGAAAACCAAAAATGTACAATTTACAGATTTCCAGGTAATTCTGTCTTTTGAAAGCATATGGAAAAATCATTAACTGTAGCTAAGGTCATTGTGCTAAAAGACCATGCTGCATAATAGAGGTGATTACAAGCATCACCGGGAAGACATAAATAGCATTTCATGAGAGATGAGGGGAAGAGGAAAGCCGGTGTTCTGTTTTACCATCTGTGGAAGTGGCCTAATGAGGAATGAATGTCGCCTGAGTGATACACTCATATTTCTCCTCTCTATTCAGCAGTACTGACTGGTGGCATTATGAACCAAATAGCATGGAGAAATTCTCTGTACCAGATGGCAAGCTCAGCTCCTGCAAGTGGCATTTTAAAACAAAGCTGGAAAGAACCTCAAATTCTTTCCTGGTCCTAGTCTGAAAACTCAAATAATTTGAAAGTGATTATGATAGTGATATGATATTGGATGGTGCCAATGAGGAGCAAGAGCTGACACCACCGTCCTGCAGGAATCTTTGCAATAATACATGGGATACAAGATAGTTTAAGTAGTTGGGAGTTTAAGGGAATTGGATTTGGAGGCTGTACTTAGGAAAACACAGGGGTGATATGAACAACTAGTTTAATAATAGTGTATCATTTAACACATACTTGAAATTAAGTTGGTTACACTACTGCAAACCAGTGCATTGGCCTAGATAGTGAACTAGCTGTTCATCTCATGTCTGTGATTTCCTAAGTACATCATTTACAACCATATTTAACACACACTGTAAGTTAAGTTGGTGTCTCTTGCTTCATCATACTGTCTTCTGCAGTTTTCTCAGGCAACCCATCAACTGATATTGTGATTTCTCTACTACCTGAACTTGCTATTATCAGAAATGTAGATCCTAATATTTTATCTTCTTACCCCCTTTTTTTGCTTCTGAAATGCTCCTAGGGACTGTGACTCTTTTGGTGTTGATAGCTGCTATTAACAGCTCTTCCAAAATTCAGACAGAAAGATCAAAGAATCATAGAATCATTTAGGTAGGAAAAGACCTTTAAGATCATCAAGTCCAACCATTAACCTAACACTGCCAAGTCCACCACTAAACCATGTCCCCAGGCACCACATCTACACATCTTTTAAACACCTCCAGGGATGGTGACTCAACCACTTCCCTGGGCAGCCTGTTCCAATGCTTGATAACCCTTTTGGTGAAGAAATTTTTCCTAATATGCAATCTAAACCTCCCCTGGCACAACTTGAAGCCATTTCCTCTCATTCTATCACTTGCTACTTGGGAAAAGAGACCAACACCCACCTCGCTACAACCTCCTTTCAGGTAGTTGTAGAGAGCAATAAGGTCTCCTCAGCCTCCTTTTCTCCAGGCTAAACAACCCCAGTTCCCTCAGCCATTCCTCATAGAACTTGTTCTCTAGTCCCTTCAGCAGCTTCATTGCTCTTCTTTGGACAGACTCCAGCACCCCAATGTCCTTCTTGTAGTGGGGGGCCCAAAACTGAACACAGTATTCGAGGTGCGGCCTCACCAGTGCCTAGTACAGGGGCACGATCACTTCCCTAGTCCTGCTGGCCACGCTATTTCTGATACAAGCCAGGATGCTATTGGCCATCTTGGCCACCTGGGCAATTAATCTTTTCCCACTATAACAGTAATTCTGGCTGCCATTTTGCAATGGTAGTAATTATTAATAATCAAAAATTAATGAAGCCCAAAATATTTAAAATCAAGCCTCAGTGTTCTGAAATGTTTATGTCCATTGACTTTTAGACTCAATGCAGTATGTTTTCTTAAGGAAAAGACATACCTGCTCCAGAATGCGAAGATGTGAAATTAAAGATATTCCACATCCCACCTTCCTAGTGGATAAGGGGAACTACAACAAACTACCAGTAATTCACCCTGTAGACATACACAAAGCAATCAGATTTCCCATTTCGTGGCATATGGTCACATAGCTGTATCTGAAACTGCACAGAAAAATCTGTATCTATCATCACACCCATGGTTATATTATGGTAATTGGTTAGTTTTCTAACCATTTAACTAACCACTAACTAACCAAACTAACCCCTCCAAGGTGTGCTGCATGCTAGTGCCTTCAGCTTACATGTGAAGTAAGGGAATCATAAGAATGACAACTTATCTATTTTATTATGGCTCTTATTTGTATTTAAAAGCTTTCGCTTCACTACACTCCCACCATTTCTTCTTTCTGCCCTTTATGCAAGCTGAACTTCAGAACTGACTTTGCTGGTTAATGTAGTTAAGCAGTGAGTGGCTGATTGTAATGTAGGTCAAGGATGATTAACTTCTACACTTGTTTTTTGACTTTAATAACTTTTCTGAGATTAATTACTAGATGTGGTTATTAGCTAGTTTATTTTAAAAAAACCCAAACCTCTGCAGACAATTAATAGCCTTATATTTAAACAGCAGGGTTGTAGATCAAGAAACTCCAAGTCAGTTGTCAGCTCTACCACAGTCTTATGTTAATGTGAAGTAGTTAACAAAACAAAATACACAAGCTTAGTGCAACTTACGCTCTTTCTGGAAGGAATGGATGACTTACAACAGTAAACCGTTTCTTCTGCCCTTTGTCTTGCATAGGGATTTACTAACATATATAGTGAATTCCATCCTCAGCAGAGGTGAATACTACTGGCTGTGCAGATAACTCCTGACTTCAGAAGGGCTGGGCTATTCATCATTCTTAATGTTTACTGATGCATAGTGTACATTTCTGCTCCCTAGCCTCTGACTGTGATCTCTTGCTTTCATCTTCTATTTCCTTCCCTGCACATTTCATAAATAGTAGCTATGTGTAGTTCCAGTACCTGCCCACTCACTTTTAGTCTGGTTGGTCTCTAGGAAGTTTTAATAGATCTGTTTATGGAAGATCTGTGTGTCTGGGTGATACTGGAAGGATCACACAACCAAGTTCTCTTTTGTACTGCTGTTTGCAGGCTGTTTGGGAATTTTAGGTGAATTCTGCTTTGGCCCTAGACCTCTTCAAGAAAGGGACTTCTACTATATGTTCAACATCAAGTAAAAAATTAAACAGTGAACTTAGTTGTTGCCTCAAGTTGCCACTGTACTATAAAAACATGTTCACACAATTATACTTTGAATTCACAATGTTTTATACAATTTATAGTAGTGATGAGCCTGCTAGATGTGCAAAATTTAGCACAGATTTTGAATATTGTAGAGTTTTCCTCTTGGAAGGACTTCCCACCCCTGATTTATTGCTTTTAGATGTGCCATGCTCCAAAAAAAATGGACAAAACATTGTCTTGTTTTTGATTCACAGTCCTTCTGAAGGAGTCAATAGACATAAGGAATATAGAACCATTTTTTGTTACTATCAAGGCTGTTTTGTTTATTAGTGTTATCATATATGTTTAATGAACTTTTAGATCTCTTATCATAACGCTTTTCAGTTCAGAATAAAGGCAAGTTTGGTTCCTGTTGCAGAGTATATGGTAAAGATAAATGATTTTGTTTGAAACTATTTCCTTATAGAAAGTGCTAGAACTTGGAAATAATTCAGTCAGGCATCATATGTCTTCTATTTTATAGCAAAATGTTATTATCTGAGACTAAGACAGATGCAGTAGATAATGCTACAATATTCAAATAAGTACTCAATAGGTGAAATCAGGTAATGCTACCACTGTATAGAAAAGGAGAAAATCTAAAAGACTTGCAAAACAACCCGAAATGCCTTCTCAGTAAGAGAACTGCCTTGCCTCTTCTTTATACAATTGAGCCAAACTACATTCAACAAGCTAACCCTCTTAACGTTTAAAAACAGAGCAGGTGACAAAGTATAAATTGGTTGATTAGTTTCAATCAGCAAATGGTCACCAGGTGTCTAGAGCCAGTTAAAAGGAAAAGATGAGATTACTACATTCTGTATTCTGTAAGTTAAAAATGAGATGGTTCAAGTTTCTGTTTGCTGTGTGTGACAATTCAAAGAAGGGGTTTGGGTGTTTTTTTTAATTGTAGTAGAAGCTCTGTTTTCTGTTTGAAATATAGTATGGGAGGAAGTCCTGACCTTCATGAGTTGAGTGAACTGTAGTCAGGAACCAAAAAACAATGAGAATTTTCTGCTAAGGATATGTGGGAAAGGGGTATTGCAGGCTTGCCCTGGGACTTAACTTTTTATTTGGAGTATAATGTGGTGAAGCTGACGCAGTGGATCTATGAGGTAAGTGGTGGCTTAGATCCTGAAGAAGAAATGAGAAATTTCAGGATTGAATCAAAAAGGCTTTCTTAAAGGTAGCAGTACTTAAGAAAGTATGCAATAGAGTGGCTTTTGTTTTGTAGGTCTGTCTTCTAATATTGAATTGGTTTTGGCTGGTGTTCTACTGGGCTGTGAACTGGTATTTTTTTTTTCCCCCCTGTTTGAATGATTTTAAGCTGAGGAAAAAAAAATCCATCTTTCTCAGCATGAAATGTTTTTGAAGTTGAGGAATAAATCTGAAGTGAATGGTTGTAAACTTTTAACTGCTGTTGTACTCCTAAGACAATGCACACAAGTTTCATGGTTTTGTGCTTTTAGTTGTATGCTTGCATGAAGAGCTAAATTTGCTGATGTCTGTGACTAGAAAACACTTGTGCAAATACTCAGTTTTACTAATTGACTACTTCTTTGTCTTGATAGAGAAGTTCTGTCCAGTGCATGCTACACTTAATCTGCTCTTTCTTTCTATATTCATGTACCCTGATGTCTAAACTTTATCTAAACAAATTCCCAACTGGATGTATGCTGTGCTATCAGTGTGTTTAGAAAGACATGATTTTAAACAGGAATCTAAAAATTAGTCTCTACTAAATAGCTTTGTGGCTCTGAACAGCTTGGATCTAGATCTAGAAAAAGACTTGTGCAACTATGTACTCCCCAGTTAGCCTCATAGAGGCTAAAGACATAGCGCTTACTTGGATGAGTTTGGATATATTTACTAGCACTTGGACCCTGTTAGTTGTGAGCTACCTTTGTACACCTAGCAATCATAGAGCCAATATGCTGAATCCCTTATGTGCTGCCACAGCAGGCTAGCTCCCACAGCTCTGTGCTCAACCTAATATATAGCAGTCTGTCTCTAATGTTGACAGATGCATCCCTAACGGAACTTTGGTTTTAGGAAAATATGCATTTATAGATTATTTATTGGAAAATAAGGAAATTTCTTAATCCCCTTGACTAAACTTCCTGCCATATCCACACATAGTTGATGAAAAAATATTTAAATCAAAGAAAGCAATGACTAATTTTAACTAGGCTATGTGATAATAAACAAAATAATGCACCTTTAAAAAAATGTAGTTGTGTGAATACGTTTTTGACATTGTAAAAATATGGTCAGCCCTACTGGAGAGCTGATGGGGTTGGCAGAGGTGAATGAGTGGTTCTCTGGCTTACCACTAGCCACAACTGATGTTTCTTCTCTGCCTTGCCTACTCCACTGTCGTTTCTACATGTGAAACAACATACTTCCACTTGAAACAGAAGAAACATTAGTTGTATTGGAGGATTAAACTACATGGGAGATAGCCACTTTGAGGGGGTTATTGTTTTTCTTACAGACTCATCTTTTTTTTTATCACAAATTTAACTTCAGTTCATGTTGTGATATGTTTCCATTACAAACTAATCTACCCTCATTACAAACTTCAATTATTCTTATAACACATTCTTATTTTCTGCAAGCTCATTTTCCCTTTGCTGTTCTTCAGCAATCTGGTTTCATTAATCTTCCTTTAACTCTAGGTGAATCCAAGTTCTAGAGTATCTGTCTTTAATTCATCAAACACAGGAGTTTGTCCAAAAATTACTACATGAGCTTTGTTTTCCAAAGCTTTAAAAGCTGTGGATTCATTCCTTCCAAACATCATTTTGTTGTATTATTAGTTCTCAAGTACCATGCCGCAAGAATGTATTCGAGGGCACATTGCATGTTGAATCTCTTGCAAAAATTCATGCATTGATGATTTGTGTGATTTGTCAATCGCTTTAAACACATCAATGTTTTTGTTGTAAATAAATCATCCTAAAATTAGCAATTAGTCCTTGGTCTAGCAGTTGCAAAAGTGAGGTAATGTTTGGCAAAAACACAAGTAGAACATTTGGATGCAAATCATGAAGATTATATAGATGCCTTGGTGTATTAACTAGAATCAGCAAGGCTTTAAACATTGGACTATTCATGTAGCAACGCTACCTAGTATTGTAGCTAAAGCAGTCCACTAAGCAGTCTTTTGTAACTTGGAAATTAAGAAAGCATTTGTGTTCAATTGCTAGTCAACAGATAAGTGTGTAAGCTTACACGCCTTTACGCACTCTTCAGTTTTATAAATGGTAAACTAATACAGGGCTATACTCAAAGTTACCAGTAGCATTGCTGCATAGCATTCAAGGCCGTAAAGACCATTCAGCTTTAGTTTTGAAGTTTACGTTTCTCAATGACAAAGGTTCTTTGTGGTACAAGTATCCAAAAGTCCTGTCTCATTCATATTGAATATCTGTTGTAATCTGCAGCCTCCAAACCTATCTTTCAAATAATCAGCAAAAACAGATGGAGCCTTGTGACTGGCACTTTTTGACTGCACTGTAAAAGCTGCTATGAAAAGGCAGTTGCTCTTACGTTTCTCTAATCATCCTTTACTGACTTGAAAATCCTTAATGGTTGAAGCGTTGCTATATGGTTAATGTAGTTAAGACTAAACTTTCAACGTTTCTGCCAAATCAAAGTAGAACTTAATAGCACAAATTTCTACTTTTCATCTGCTATCCATGTGAAGGTTTGGGTTTTTTTTTTTCTTTAAGAACAAAAGGCTCCTTGTGTGATTGGTTACCTTTATGGATAAATCACTGTGTTTTGCAATGAAATCTTTCTCCAGTGATTCAGTGTTTACTGTATTGATATTATGCTAGATTTGGTCACATAATGACAAATGGCAGGAGCTGATGATGTTTCACTGTTCACAAGACTCTGCAGCATTTCCAGCTTTGTTTCTAATAATGGTTATGGCTTTTGTTAGTATTATCTGTTGGGGTTGACACACACTTCTCTTTTCATCACACTTCTCTTTTTAGGAGTGCTTTACACTGAGATACTGCAAAGCAATTACTATCTCCTGGAACATATACAGTCAACATGAACACCAAGTGTTTAAGCTTGTATTTTACCTGTGGTTCTGTTCACATTCTACCGGATGTACACATTCTACCGGATGTACATGTCCACTGCCACATTGTGATGCTTCACTTTTTTACTCTTTCTTTGTTTGGAATATTTTTTCCTAAACAGCTCATGTGTGAATCCTTGTCAATACTTGCTATTTTTTTTCTGTGTGTTAAAAGTATTGCTTAGGTGGTAAATCAGCAATAGGAACTGTTTTTTGGAAGGGACTTATGTACTTAAGCAGCTTTAGGCCTAGTTGGTTTAGCCCAAAAGTCAAGTGGAATGAACATATAATCTACACTGCTGCAGCTGAATTCACACACTGACACAGTCCTGTGGTATCAATCACTGCCTTGGGGAAAAGTGAATTGAAAGGTGCGGGAAGACACTTTAAATTTCAAAATTACTTGTGTTTGCTGAGTCTGCGGTAGCAAAATGCTGTGCGAGGTAAATGGAAAACTGAACATCTTTCAGGGGGGTGAGGGTGGGAAAGGACCTTGCAGTTGTTAATGTTATCTATTATTTAAGTAGTAGTGTCAATCTGTTTTTGTGTCCTGAGCTGAGAGATGATGGTGGAGTGATTCCTCTCTTCTTTCTCTGTTACTATAACTGGAGGGCTACAACTGGAGTTGTACTCTTTTATTTGTGCTACTTCCTGCCAACGTTCATGGATGTTGGATGTATGCTACTTAATATTCTTTAAAGCTCTACCTAGTGCTCAAGATCACATTTTTTTAGGGACCAGTAACTCCCTTTCATGGTTTTGCTTATGCTGGGAGGGGGGGTAGGGGATGGGGTGGAGAGAGGGTGGCTTCTACTGCCATCCTGGCTTTACTTTTTTTTTTTTGTCCATGCTACACTATCACACATAAATATGCATACAGTGCAAAATTCAGCTTCATAAAACTTATCTGGTTAGCCACAGAGGTTAGAGCGTTGCTTCCTAAGTTCCCAAATGTATTTTAAGCATGTCTAAAAGTGCTCACAGCTTTATGCAGTAGATTGCTGGAGTACTGGAGTCACTTCAGTGTGTACAAGTTAAGAATACATTACCTGAAGAGCCAGACCTGCCAGATGTGATGAGGACTTAACCATAGCAACATTTTTGCACAAATGAGTAGGAATAAAAGAATTCCTGGAAATATAACATAATGGCCAACCCAGTGACATGCAAATCCTGTTGTTGCTCTGGTTCTTAGCACTCTTGTGCTTCTATTTCCTATCTTTAAATAAAGTTGATGATGATAATCTTGGCGTGAACCATGTTGTATAGGGAATAAATGCATTGCACAAATGAGTAAATCCATCTGGGGCACTAAGATATTGTTGTGAGGGCTGTGTGGGAACTGGGGATAAGAGATTTGAATCTTAAGAGCAGTTGAGATGAATTCTCTATCTACAGTTACATGCTACAGTTAAGTGAGAAAATACAGGATCTGCTAACATTGTACCTTTTGAGGACAACACTATAGCTTTCTCTTCTATTGAAAATATGTTCTTCAGCCTCTCTTATTCCAGGAATTTCCTGCATGCACACCCTTCCAAGGCTATAAGGAAAATATGAGTCTTTTATAAAAATGTTTAATTAAGTGGTTTTAATAGACACATCTAAGTCTTGCACAATTGATCTTTGTGTCAAATTTCAGAAAATACTGTGAGGATTCTTGGTGAGATATTTATATTAACAGATACAGTTTTTCATCTCACTATCTTGCTCGTGACTGTATAAACACTTCAGCCAGTGTTTGTATTATATCTGCTGATCCTGTATGATGTCTGAATCCATTATCTGACTTCAGATAAACATACAGGTTCTAGACTTTCAGCTGTGAATCTGGACAATTAGCATAGTAAAGGATAATAACCTCTGAATAGAGAAACCTATTTTACCTCAAGTAACTTTCTGGATAGCAACCTTACCAAAGAGAGGAAAAGTTGGAGGACAGGAAATACTAGGTTCAGTCCTGTTCAATGTCATCATTAATGATCTGGATGATGGGGCAGAGTATACCCTCAGCCAAAGTTAGGAGTCTTAGCCAGAGTTATGACTAGATCAATGAAAATTTCCTGATTATTATCTCATCCTATCTTTTTTGATTGCTTTCTAAATAAAGATTTTGTTCTGCAAACAACTTCATTCTGACAACAATAAAACTTAGTGTTGTCTGTCTCCAAAACTGAAAATGTAAATCCCTAGTTTCTAATTTTTAGAATTAAGAAACCCTACAATGTTATGCTGTGGGCCCTAATTTCTGGTGGATTCTTGATAACCTGATAGACCATTTTAGAGGTGCTGATGGCCCATGACACTTATATAATAGCACTTCAAAGTAAACTTCTTTCATAATAGCATGCTTAATTCCAATTAACTACATGGAAAGAGGCACAGGATTCCTAAGAGCAAACCAGATTCAATGTGACTTTGTGTCATAGGACTGCATTTTACATCCATTCATGTTTTTCTGGCAATATACTATGGGCTTACATAATTATAATCTTTCTTGACACTGTTTTCACAAATACTTCTTTCAAAACATCGCTTCCTACCTAAAGAAAAGGAGCAGTCTCTGATAATTATTCTCAAAGGAGATAATGTTCTACACTAGCTAAGCTTACCTGCCATTTGTACAAAAATTGGACTTAAATTATATTACTTAAATATTGGCAGAAATATTCTTCTGATATTGACTTCAGTATAGTCTGGATATAGAATCATAGAATAGTTTGGGTTGGAAGGGACTGTTAAAGGCCATCTAGTCCACCCCCCCTGCAATGAGCAGGGACATCTTCAACTAGATCAGGTTGCTCAGAGCCCTGTCCAACCTGATCTTGAATGTTTACAGGGATGGGGCATCTACCACCTCTATGGGCAACCTGTTCCAGTATTTCACCACCTTCATTGTAAAAAAAAAGTCTTCCTTACATCTGGTCTGTATCTACCCTCTTTCAGTTTAAAACCATTACCCCTTCTCCTATCACAACAGGCCCTACTAAAAAGTTTGTCCCCATCTTTCTTATAAGCCCCCTTTAAGTACTGAAAGGCTGCAATAAGATCTATATAGGTTATGACCTGTTTTTCAAAGGTTTTAGAGTTGCATGAAATCTTCCAAAATATGCAGACTTCATACAGACAATAAAGGGGCTTTTGTTAGCTAAATTTTCCAAGTTTACTGCAGATAGAGGGAAGATGGGTTTACAGATTTCGAACAAGTCTTTGGATGAACTTTATGACTTTTTAATGTGAAAATCCTTAGGAAACTGATGTTAAGCCCACTGAAATATTAATTTCCATGTTTTTTTCTAGATTGACTTTGACATACCTTCAGCAACATGCTTTCAGCAACATACCCTGTGCTTGAATCAATCCTGATGAGTTCAGCTGCAATCAGATCTGACAAGATATTGTATGCCTGTGTCTTGTTTATATTGCCATTTGCACTTGTATGCCTCTTTTCCCTACAGAAAATGTGGGCAAGCCTCTCGGGGTCTTCACACTTTCCATGGCTTTTTTCTTTTTTCTTTCCTCTGCTTCTTGATTTTGGAACTGCTTAGTCTATGTTAATTTTATAAAATCTTCTTGGATTGAATTGTTCAACATACAGATTAGTGACGTTTTCTTGTGGACTGATGTTTGCATGTCAGTCCTCATCTAAGGTAGCCACATTCTGTAGAAGCAGGAAAAAAAGGAACATCTCCTGTGCTTCTGAGAACTTAATGTACAAGATACTCTATCTTAAACTCAGGAAATCTTGGGGTGTTAATCAATTTAATTCCAACTGGAATGGAACTAGAAAGGCAACTGCATATGTACAATGTAGTGGAAGGGCTGACTTTTTAATTGCTGATGTAAATGGGAAAGGCGTCCTCCCTCTGTTCCATGTATAGCTTGCAAGAAACACATAAAATGAATTCTGAGATAATGTTCACATTTTACTGTTATCAGTAAACCATTACATTGCAAGCATTTTTAATGACCTCTTCATGTACTTAAGAGGTATGTCTTGCTGTGAAGCTTAGCTGAAATATTAATGGAAACATTTTCACTAAAGATACTTCTAGTTGTCATTTTTTAATTATAGAAAACATTGAACTATAAAAGCTATAACTTTTTCTTGGGGTAGGGAGGAGGGAGGGAATAACCCAGCCCTTAAAATAAATGAATGAAAAATAGTGCTTTCAATACAAGAAGGATAAATAAGAACTGGTTTGCACCTTAAAATGTTAATTACAAAAACAGTTTTCTTCAGTCACTGTTCTCTTAAGAATTGGTCTTCTAAACACTTTCAAAACTCCCTAATGCAAGCAATATCATGACATTGTACCAAAAAAAACCCCTGTAAAAATTCATTCTAACTTCCTTCCTCCTATCTAACTCGCTTACTGTTAAGCACTCTAACTCGAGTGCTTAACCTCGTTCACCAACAGAATGTCCCTTTATATTCTTTGGCTCTTTTAAACAAGCTGAAGTATTATAAACTGTTCAACAGCAAAGATGGGTGAAGACACCCAGCTGTAGGAGGATAGGCTTGTTCTGGGCTGCTGTGTATACCTATAGATTTCCTGAGCTGTGTATGGCATAGTTTAGATGAAATCAGAACTTGCTTCTCATGAGCCAGAAGCAGAATAAAGGCTGCAAGTTATTCAGAAAGAGAGGCAGTGCAAGAACTAATGATGAGTCTTGTTCATGTTTAATAGGCATGTAGGAAACCCAGGAGATGTGATGTCTGAGCACACTTCGCATATCCTGCATGAAGCAGGACATTCTTGGTAAGACAGGCTTGAGAGGATGAGGCAGTGCATGTAGAACTTGAGGTCAAATTTGTGGAGGTGGGATCACTTAGTAGGATGGTCAGGGCATTGCTTTAGAGGGATCTACAGTGTGCACTATGAAGGTGGGCAGTTACCATAAGAAAGCTTCAAAATACTGTTTTGAGGACCAGAAGCTTTGGACGTTCCTTGCTTAGCACTTCGGGTTGGTGGTTAGGCTTAAAATGGGGGGGGGGGGGGGGGAGTATTCATCACTGTCCTCAATCCTAGTTAATATAAAAGCAAGAACACCTTAACTATTTTCTGCTATCAAAACTGTCTCCCACATTACATTCAAATACTGGTCATCATTGTAAGGTCTCTTTAAAACAAACAAAAAACCCCACTTTGCAGGCTGATGAAAGTTATTGCATTATGATATAGTTGTTTTCATTATGGTTTTTCAAGACTTGTTATTAGAGCTGTTTCCAATTAATCAATCACTCTTCCTCAGGTCCTCTGGAGGGGGAAGAAAAGTCATATAATTTTGGGGAAAAAAAAATAGAATACTCCTTTTTCTAGGGTGGAAATTGGTGAACAAGCAGACTGATTTACAGATGCTGAGACATTTTGTTTCCACTTGAATAAATACAGATTAGTCTGAAGATTGAATACAGGTTAGTTTGAAGCTAATCTCTGTCTCCTGAGCTATAGTGGTCTCATGGGAATTGTAGAGTTCCTAGTGATCCATTTCCTTTTGTGGTCTTGGGTATCTGACAAGAGAGATCCCAGTTTTATCCAGATCCAGTCTGCATTTCCTTAACTGACCACAGAGTTGTTTATAGCTGTGGGGTTTCCACTGCCAAGCATGTGTCTCATTCCTCATCATCCCATGCCTGTACAAGAGGTATACCTACACCTCATCCTATCTCCACTTGTCAAGGCCTCTGCTGTCATACCAGGCCTCTTTTCTCTACACTACATTGTTAGTTGTAGAATAACATATTTGCAAAGAATAAATGTTTGTTACTACTATCTATATAAAGCTGTGATTGTACAATATGAAGACAAACAGAAGAAAAAACAAATCAGCAATAGACACCTGATTAATTAAAAAAAAGTCACAGCTAAGCCAAGTGAAAGAATGCTGCAAGCAGGTCAAGAAAAAGTCAAACATAGCAATTGTGACAAAGCTCAGTCCTGAGGCCTTGCAAACTCAGTATGCAGCCTGTGGCCAGTTGCTGGCAACGGCAATACTGTATTACAGGGCTACCCAATTGGAAGATCTAACAGCTGAATGAACAGCCTACCCTTATCAACTTCATTATGCTCCAGAAACATGCAGTCGAGAAGTTGAACTCTTCCCAGTGCCAAAGAAATGGACTTAATTGTGGAGCCTCTCTGGCACAGCTGTTCAAGCTGCAAGCATGGCCTCCTTTGTATATTCCTGCACTGGTCAAAAGACAAGGTACCAAACAGAGCACCTAGACATCTTAGACTCATTTCTCTATCTTGAGCTTTCCTAGCAAATAGCTGGGCAACAGTTGCTTTAATTTTTCCCAATCCTCAGCTTAAGTCTAAAATGTAAATGACAACGATGGTAAGGTGCAGGAGCATGGACTGATCAGACCTGTCTTTAGGAAATGTGGACACCAGATCTGGCTCTGACTTAGCGCTCTCTGGATTCATTGCATCTGCATTATCTTAGCTAGATGTTAAATACAGGTTTGTACTGGTTTTGGCTTTGGTGGTTTGCTTTATGTAAAAGGACCTTTATAGAGAAACTTGCTGTTATTTGGCCAAATTTTCATTATCTTTAAAAGCAGGAAGTGAGCAGAACTCTACCAATCTGTACAGTGAGGTTTACATCAGTGTGCAAACTCCTCATTGTTTTAAAAGTTTATATTAGCTGAGAGAAAAGGGAATAAGAATCCTTGGTTCTTTTTAATAAGCAGAAATGTCACAGCCACAACTTCATGGCAGAATGCCCTCTATTGCAGATAGAGGTCTATCAGTCTTTATCATACGGAGCTATTTGCATAAACTGCTAGGTTGCTAAAACTGGGGCTAATGTTGGTTTTATATCAAATTGGAGGGAAAAAATATATTTTGTTTTAAAAAAGCCAAAACCACCTTACTGCTAAAAAAGTCTTCCAAATGTATATTGCCATATACTTTTTATCATCTCAATCATTCTTCTGAGAAATATCTGATGATAAACAATTTTAGAACAATACACTCATTAGCACAAAATGTATTAAATAAGTGATTCTAATTGCAGTTACAGAGATTAGACTTCATGCATATTTAATCCAAAATGTAAGGATTTAAAAATGCTAATTAGAGATTAGTGAATACTCATGCAGTAATATCTTAGCTAATCTAAGAAATCTATTCAAATCAGATCAAAATACAGGAAAAAAGGAATAAACACAAGGAAAAAACCCTATTCTTTGCCACAAAATGAGTTAGTAATCCAGACAGGTTCGTTTCAAACTTCATTAGATAGGTATAATACTATTGGATTACTTGAAGTGATATTTGTACTTTACAGGGCTTCTTAGTAGCCATATACTTTTCTACAGGTGACCTATATTTACAGAAAATGATTTTACATTTAAATATTGTTGAAGTGTACTAGGGAGTTAATGGCTAGTAATTCATTTCACTCAAGCATTCTGCATATAAACACACTTTATAACAGTTTGTTAGCTAAAAATTCCTTATATACAGCTTTTTTTAAAGACAACTCCTCTTAGGAAACAGCCTCTACTAGTGAAAATGGTGCTTATGTAGGGTTATTATCTTTGAGTTTAGATAGGCATAAGAAAATGGCTTAAGTATTCAGTACCTCCTCCTTAGAAAAGAGGTGGACAAAATTGTCTATACTTTTACTGTATCAATCATCAGCCCAGTAACTTGGTTTGAAACTTGCTAGGTGTATTTGTGCTTTTGTTCATCCTTGTTTCTTTGAAACAACAGGAACTTTGCTATTGCCTGCAGTGCAAGCAGTGACAGTCCCTTAAGACACATAACTTTACTTTGATGCAAACACAACAAACATTAAGAGCTGTCCAGGTGACTTTACCTAAATACTACCATATCTAATATAGCCAGAACTCTAAGGGTGGAAGTTTCTACTTGTGTCTCCTCCTTTGTGCTGAACCTGTTCATGTTTTTTTTGAGTAGACAACTGGGTCTTCACACGTGCTTTCCTCCCACATGCGCAGTAGCCCAGTCCAAAGCAATCATTCTTGCCATGTCCCTGGATGCTTACACTGTGGCTTTTGTTGCAGGTACCAGAACTTGTACATTATAGGGGAATTCAGAAGGCCATGCTGTGTTATGAAAAACACTAATATGAAGACATATTGCATTATTTTTAGCTGGCTCTTATCTGTATCATGACCAAATTTTTTGTGCTTGTTAAGCTTGCTGGAAGGTAATCTTCTGCAACTACAAGTTAGTCTAATTATGAGTGAATTGAGGTTAATGTGTTCAGAGAGCACCCTAAACAGATTTAATGCTACCCATAATCTTAGATCAGAATTGGCTAAAGACAGCTTCAAGCCTAGTTGCGCAAAGGAAAAAATAACACTTCTTAAACATTGAGGGCTTAAGGTAACTCAAGTTGATGACTTACCCTTCATTAATAGGCTATCAAGAAATAGTATCAGATGGTCTTATGAGATAGCAGGACTGTTTTTTGATGGATGTTCACAACAATATTTAATATTGCTTATCAGAGTTCATCTAGGATGATTCTGTTGGATCTCACGCTGCAGATGCAGGCTCTGGGCTGGAACCCTAAATACTTGCAGTCTTTTTTCTGCTAACCTCTACCCTTGCTTGTTCAATTCTGCTCCTGGGGGAGCAAAAAAAAAATGTTAGCATCTTCTACATCATTCATATTCTGACCTTAGATTCTGTTTTCAGAATTTCAAATGATTGGGGGGGCAGGTGTGTGGAATCCTACTCTGTACGACAGCCAAGGAGTCACTAAAACAAAACCATATTTTTTTCACTCCTGCAGTGTCACACTGAAGGATTAAAGTATTATAACTGCTTGTAGTCCAGCAGTGTTTTGCCAGTATCATAATTTGTATAGCTCTGTTAAAACAAGGTTTATTATACAAGCACAGTATATGACAAGTAAAGAACTATCAATGTTGTAAATAGTCATAATAGTGTTTTGAAAGTACTTTTTTAATGCAAGTTCAAGGCAGTTTAATTAGAGTTCAAATGTAGAATACAAGTAATGTTTGAAACAGTTGGTAGTTGACTCATTCATTTTTGCAGTAGTACTTTCTCAACAGGAAGGAGCCCAGGATTTATGCCGTGTAATATCTATTGGGAATACTGATGTATGATTAGCATAATAATTCACTCAGTCACCATTGTTCCACACAAATTCAGTAGAAAATGCTCCTTAATGCCAGCTGAGTGAATAAGAATACTTTGTTAAGAACATATGCAGGATAACAAAAGGTCACGCCAAGTGTTTCGCCCTTCAACTATTTTTAAATTTAAACTTTGTCCTTGATCTGTCCATCTCTGGGTTAACCTTGAATTTCCTCACGTTCTCTTACTGTGTGTAGCTCATGTAAGAAACACAATGAATTGAGCTGTTGCAATGCAAAATAAGGGTCTCGTTCACCAGTGGTTCTATGTCCAATACAAATACCTAATGGAAAAAGCCTAATTCCATTACTCAAGGTAATACTTTCCGCACATTCTAACAATATTTCTGATGGACGTTTTATGTGACCAGGACTCTACATATTAAAATGGACTCACTTGGATCACTTGCTAACTAGCAAGCTTTTCCAGTCACAGATCTCTAGAGGCTAAACAAGCCTGGAGAGACTAAGTGATTACTCCCAAATATAGGCTTGGGCTTGCTCTGAAGGTGATCTGTCCTTTTTCAAGCCTCCCTATCATCTTGGGTGACACTTGCTATAACTGTTTTGCAATAAAAGGATATGAGTGCAAATGCTTTTGTTTTTTTCCTGCTTTGGAAGAAAAATTAAAAAATGAAACAGGACTCTAAAGGTCAATGTAATCTTTCTTGTGCTTTACAAGATTCTCATTTCATTAAAAGTGGAGATGGCTTTGAATTCAGGATCCCAGCAGCTGGGAATCTGTTATGGTTAACAGTGTAAAAATCTGGGCTGGAGGTGGTCAGATGAGAATGCTTCTGTCTGTACCCACACCACTTAATGCTTTGGAACTTTGGTGTCCTGACTTTATGAAGTGAAGGTGTTACATGGTTGCTCTCTTTTCTTTTCTGGCTTTGATGGGCTTGAGCATGTGGTTCTGTGGTCCCTAAGCAGTGATGGACACTGCTGATTCTTCCCTTCAGAGGGTGGGAATGTTGTAAATAAGCAACTGACTGGAAAAGCCCTTTTAAGGTTCAGTGCAGTAGTTAAATAACAGAGTTTACAGGAAACTAAAGCAGCCACTAGAGCTGCTTTACAGAAATTACCCAGGTGCTATTGCCTTCCTGGGACCCTAAACAGGAGGCTGCCTGTGTGAGAGCTTTCTCAGTGGATAGAAATGCAGTTCTTAAGGTTTGGGGTTTTTTTTATTATTATTCTTTACATTTTTATTAAGGAACTACTTAATGTTTGGGAAATTTGAAACTGTCAGGATCCATACCACCTTGCAAATGGCCTCTGCTAGGGCATTGGTCCAGCAAATGTTTTGTAACCGTATGGGTTATGGACTGAGGGTTATTCAAGTGAAAATTTGTACTTTTACTAATTGCATAGTCAGCTTTGGACTTTCTAACAGTTCTTAGTGTCTCTTTCTCCATTGATTTCTCTATTAGTTCTATCTGATTTCTGAACAAAGTCTTTATTCCCAGTTTGATGACAACATATAATTCAGTGAAGAAAGTCCAAATGAGGGGTTTTTTTTGTCATGAGATGCTAACAAAGTAGTGTTGGGCCATAGCTTGATCAGAGCTTTACAGAACTCTTTACTGTAAACTCCCTAAAGGACACTGAAGAGCTTTCAAGAGTAATATAATTCAGCTTAAAAGAACTCTAATACTTTTTAAATGGAGGCAACTCAGCGACTGGGTCAAAAAGAACAGAAATTCAGAAGTCAAATAATCATTTTTATCTGTTCACTGTGCCTTTACAGGTGAGTCACTATTTTCAGGTTTGGTTTCAGGCTATGCATTAACTTCTTGATCTGCAGCAAAGTGATGAATTTCCTTTTAGTCCCTAGAAAATTATCAGTTGCCTCTGAGATATGGCTGCGGATTTTCTAAGTCTTTCTATCCCTCCAGCTCCTTGTAGGTAACACACCCTGCCATCTAAATATCTCTCCCTGTGTATACTCACAAGTTCCCCAGGAAAAGCCTTCCCCTCTTTCCAAGGGCTCCATTGGGACTAATCTCCCTTCCTAAAGGAATGCAATACAAACTGAGGTAAAATAAAACAGGCAATACCCATAGCACCAACCCGAATGTTACCAGTCAATAGATTTATTGTGTTAAAGGCATCTATTTACAGCATCGGATGAATACATTCCAGTTCCTGTTGTCCTCAGTGTGCTAAAGGCAACTACAGGTATTTATTGAATGTTTTACAAAGGGCTGTTCCTAATGTCAAATATTTGCCATTCACCTTAGGAGCTGTGCTAGCCTTGAACAGAATGGAAGGAGAGGAATGAGTTAATATTGCAGGTATACAAGCATTAAGACTGCATTTCTTATTACATACAGGTTCAGTCATCTGGGCAAGTTATGTGAATGATTGTTAGAATCTGTGATCATCTGTGATCAAGGCTGAGTCTGGTTTAGTATTTCTCCTTGCTTACAGAAAAATGAAGCTTGATTTAAGCTAAATTGTTATTTTTAGAATAATGAAACAGTTACCTTTTATCAAACTGTCAATACTGCATGACTTGTAAGAAAATGCTGTTCACAGCTGATTATTTTCTAGACTTGAGCAGTTGAAGAAAAACAGCCCATCAGTCTTTAAGTGAAAAAAGACTTAAATTATTATAAAGAGCAACCTATTAGTTTGAATTGTACTACATATGATCTCAATAAATTGTTTTTAACCTCTATTAGTTTTACAGGACACAAGGACTATAATATTAAAGTTACTTAGTCAGTATACTTAACATTTTCCAGCATCAGCAGGAGCTTCAGATCTTGTTTTCCTTGAAGTGTGGGTGACCATGTTTGACTTGACATTTCTGGGGTCTGTGTTCTTCAGTAAGAAACTTTTTGCAATGATATTAATTGCTATTCTACTGAAAGAGTACATAAAAACAGAATTCCAGAATTCCTCAGAGTACAATTTAAGCTTTCATGGTAAGTTTTAGCGGAGTTGCATAATGTCAATTGTCATAGAGCCTTATCTTGTGACAAACTGGTAAATCTTAGGAGAGAGACTTCTTGCAGAGGTAAAGATTGGTTCTGTAAGTAAAGACTGCAGCATTGGGGTAAAATAGTCCTTGGCTTTTCTCCTGTAAAGCTTTAAACAACAAGAAACACATCTTTGTCTTGAGAGTGTCAACTTAGAATTCTTCAGTGTTTTGCAGTAACTTTTACAGCCCTCATTCATGCTATCAATACTATAATATGTTTACCATGTTAATATTTTGAAACAGAAGGGAGAAAAGTAACATGGCTTGCCTGGATTGCGATGGGGAATGCTCTCCATAAAGAGGTTTCTGACAGAGAAAGGAAAACATGAACTACAGGACAAGGGAGGGCTGTATGAGGCACACAGCTGAGTATATTAGAATATGCTCTGTTCTGACATTAGACTTTCTCAAGAGCATAAGCATAAAGATCCTACCAAAATATTTATTACCTTTGGTGATTCTAAATAGAATTTGATACTTGAAAATACATTCTGAAAGATCTAGTAACCCGCTGGATAAGCATTTTGCTGAGTCCCTGGTTGTATTGATGAGAACACTTCAGTAAAATAAACCAGAGGCACGCTTCAGAGACAAAGTAGCTTATTTAACTGTCTTGGAGTATATAATGTCAGAAGGAAGGAATATGCTGCTAGAATGCTCAAAATATATGCTTGGCTGCTTATGGTAATACCAAGTCATTTGGAAGAATTTTTCCTGGTTTCAGGGTTCCTTATTTCTGTTACTTATGTCGCTTTTAGAAGAGTGTTAAACTATTAAAATGTAAATCTTCATAGACCTGTAATCTTTTCTGCTTCAATTTAGAAACGAATGGTAGTAAGAGCTGGGAAAATATGGGAAATACAAATGGCATTCCCAATGTTGGAGGAAAAAAAGCGGAGTGTTTGACTTAAGCTAACTTACATTAGTAAGGACTCGGGAAGCTCTGTTACTAATGCTGTGTTAATTTAATGTCAAAGCAGGAATGGGAATAATTAAGTGACTGTTGTAGTTTTTGCCCTCTACCTGCTACTTCCAGAATCCAATTGTCACTGGACATTTGCAATGATTAAATTTTACTTGAAGTAAAATACCAGACTGGTACAGGATTCAAGTTGTTCTTCAATTCAATTCTTGTACAAATTGATTTCTTTTGTGTTGTCCATTATTATAGGTTTAAACATGTATTAAGCTAAATATAGACTCAATCCTGTGAATTTGATTAAAAATTTGTGGTTTCATGTTAGTTGGAGAGCTGGCTGGTAGAACTGTAATGCAAGGAAAGTGCTAAGATGAAGTACTTCTAATAAACGACAAATGGATATTCAAGATACACTAACTGGCAAAGCAACCTTGAGTTGGTTATAAATAAGATTAGGCAAACTGTTCTGCTGCTTTTGTGAGACATGATGCTCTTTTCCCAAACTTCTCTACTGCTAGTCTTGCACATTTGACTCTCTGAAGCTCCAGTGAAGAGATCATGATACTAATGGCTCAGCATAATTTTTTTTCTGCCTACCAATAGGAAGTAGTGAATTAATTCCTTGTTTTGCTTTGCTTGTGCACACAGCTTTTGCTTTACCTATTAAACAGTTCTTTATTTTAACCCATGAGTCTTTGCACTTTTACCCTTCTGATTCTCTCCCCCATCCCACTGCAAGGGAGTAAGCTAGTGGCTGTGTGGTGCTTAGCTGCCTATTGGGGTTAAACCACAACATGGATAAACTGGATAAACTCCTGAGAGGTTGTAGAGAAAAAGGAGGAAAGACAGCATTTCTTCATTTAAGTACTTTCCTTTCAAAACTGGTTCATTTGAACTGAGAGCTATTTTATAAACTTTTTTTTTTTCAGGCGAAGGGTCTTCTCATTTCAAGATAAGTCTCCTCTTGACCTCTAATTGCAGATGGACTTGAGCAACTTTCTCTAGTAATCAACAGCTTTGCATGATTGTATGTATGTTTAAAAAAAAAAAAAATAATCTATGATTGAGCTGAAGTTATCTTCTGCAGTTCTGTGGTGTCAGGCTCTTACCTTTGTGTGAAATAATTGACGTTCCCTTCTTGGTCATCTTATGAACACTAGGCTTTGCAGATTGTTGCTGCTGGTTGCTACTGTGGATTTATTAACTGTTAATAAGTGCCACCTGCGTCTGGTTCTGTGGGATGTCTGAGTTGCCACAGACATGGGACAATGAGTTGTTGAACTCAAGCCAGACTGCAGTGACTCTTGTGAGTATAAATCACCATACTCTTTTACAGACAAACTTGCATTCATCCAGCATGCCTTCAGTCACGTGTAGTTCAATGTTCAGTCTATATGGTAAACCTGTAGTTCAGTGTGGGGATGTGCTTGTGTTGTTTCTTCACAGCTTCCCACTTGAAGCACAGGGTGTACAGATCTGTCTGCAAGAGTATGTAGATACACTATAGACATAGTCCATATAAGTTTGTAGTTTTACAAAGTATGAGTCGCCATAAATGTACCTGTTGTCAATATCCACAACGGTTGAATCTTAGATTCTAATCTCTTGACCGGTCTGTAACTTCAAAACTTAATTCATCCTTTCTGAACACATGTTCAAATTGTGTGGATAGGAGTAATCATTTTTAAAGTTTATGCAAGTGTTGCAACTAAAATTTATTTACTTTACTATGCAAAGAACTGCAGTGATATCTTTGCTTTAAGCCATTAATTAAACAAGTTACAGAACTTGTTTCACCTGCCACTTCAACTTCTTGTACTGTCCCAAAATCATTCTTTGTCCCACTGCCCAACCGTGCAGCTACTCACTTCCAGTTACTTCTCAGACAACCTCTCCTCTGATCTTTCTCAGACTCTTGAATAATTATATGAAGAAGTTAACTAACATCTCCGGCCTTCATTATCACCCCTGTTCACCCTTATGTTCTGCTCAACTATTTACAGTAAGAGCTTGTTTCCTTATGATTTTTTCCTGTTTATATTGTACTTGTACCGGGTGCAGGTGCCCAGATGCTGGCAGCAGCAGCAGTAGCGGGGTCTGCAAGGGTGGCCCCTGTGAGGAGTGGCCAGGGCTGCCCCATGCCGGACACAGCCGGTTCCAGCCGGCTCCAACGGCCCCAGCGCAGGGCCCAGCTGAGCCCCTCAGCCACGGGCGGGCGCCTCGGGGAAAGCCTGGGGAAGGAAGGGCAAAATGCTGCCCGGCAGCCGGGGCTGAGGGAAACAGGGTGAGAAACAGCCCTGCGAGCCCCGAGGGGAGAGCAGGAGGAGGGCAGGAGCTGCTCCAGGCGCCCCGGCAGAGAGGCCCCTGCGGCCCCGGCAGAGACCCCGGTGGGGCGGGTGTTTCCCTGCAGCCCGCGGGAAGGCCCCAGGCTGGAGCAGGGGAGGGGGTGAGGAGGAAGGAGCGGCAGAGAGGAGCTGTTGTGGACTGACCGCAGCCCCCCGTTCCCTTGTGCTGCTCAGGGGGAAAGAGGTAGGAGAGCTGGGGATGAAGGAGTGAGGCTGAGCATGGGAAGAAGGGAGTATGGTGGGGAAAGTGTTTTAGTTTTTGTCTTTGTTTCTTAACCCAGCTCTACTTTAATTGTCAAGAAATTAAATTTTCCCCCCATTGAGTCTGCTTTGCCTGTGATGGTAGTTGGTAAGGGATGTTCTTGTCTTTATCTCGATCTATGAGCTTTTCCATCTTCTTCTCTCCTCATGTCCTGCGGCAGAGGGTGAGTGAGAGAGCAGCTGGGTGGGCATCTGGTAGCCACTCAAGGTAAACCCACCACAGTACTTGCTGTTTAAAATAGTCTTCTCCTACCTCAAACTTCTTATTATATGTCTACTTCCATTGTAAAAAGGATGAAGAAAACATTTTTATTTTTTTTTTTTAGGTAGAACTTCTATTAGAATATTTGTCAATTTTACTTTCCATTCAGATTTGTGGAATTAAAAATTGACTAAAGGACTGTAAGCAAAACATCATATAGTGATTAAAAATAGCAACATATTATTTGAAGGGCATTCAAAACTAATGTAGGGACCAGTGTAAATTGTAATCTAAGACAATCTCATTAGTCCTTTCAGTAAAGAACTAAACAACCACATGCAAAATGTAGCTTTGTAATAACCTTTGATGTTAATGATGTAACGTCTAGATAACAGCACAAATGAATCTGCAGGTGATAGTAAACTGGAGTATATCATGAGGAAAAAAAATGGGGAAGACATTGATTATTTTGGTGCTTATAAGAGGTGAAATTTGCAGTAATGGAAAATGCCTAAGTTCTATAGGTGCATACTCTAGGATGTTTCAAAAATAGCTGTTGTCTCTCCAAATGCCATTGCATGCTCTGCCTATAATGTCTGGCCTCTTTTTCTTCATTGAAGTGTTATAAAGAAATTCTGAAAATGCCTTTTTCTGCCCATGAGGAATAGACGATACAGGAAACATCCCCTACCCAAAGTTTGATGGACGCTCCTAAAAGCTATCACAAAAGACAGCACATTATGGGTTGAGAGATTATTTTTGACATCAAATTGCATACAGTGCTATGGCCTATGAAGCAGCTGTAACTGAGACATAGCTTTCAGGGTTCTCTAAATTGTTGGGAACATACAAAATCATTAGTGGCACAACTATGGTTCACCCATTTAACTCTTTGGGTACCTTTCAGTGACCGATCTTCTGGGAAGGACTACTCTCATGGGATAGGCAAAAGGGAGTCCTTTCTTATTTTCCATGACTCAGGGCTATAATAGCCAAAAGGGACCACTCAAGAAGAAGTCAAAAGGGAGAGAGCTGAGAGCAACTCCACCCCTTTACTTTTTCCAGGGAACCAAGGGAATTACATTGTTTTTCATTTATCCAGAGATGAGACTGGAGTGAACATTGCCTGGCCTGACTTCCAACACAATTACAGGAAGAAGGAAAAATACCTCCCAGTGGCAAAAGTGAGGGCTGGTAGGTCAGAACTAGTAGGGAGAAGTGCTGTTGTATTAGGTTTGCATGGCAAGGTTTTGGTAACAGGGGGGCTACAGGGTTTAGTGGTGGACTTGGCAGTGTTAGGTTTATGGTTGGAATGTATTTTAAGGGTCTTTTCCAATCTAAATGATTCTATTCTATTCAAAAATGTATATTATTATTACAAACTAATTCGTAATTCAACATAAACTGGTAATGTCATGCCAGCAAAAAGCAGTCTGCTTGGTAGACTCTGATACTGTTATTCGTATGTGCAAGATGATTTCTACTAATAGAAAAGATGTGTATCAGATGGAACTTACTGCATGGAGATATTAACATGATCAGGTGATATGAGGATAAAACTTATTTAATGCTTGATATGTGTGTCATGGAAAAAAAAGTCTTTTTTGGAAGAATAATGATTAAACATTTTCTTGTCGTTAACCTTTTATGGCTCTCACTGTCATAGTAAGAGGAAGACATCTTGTATTTTATAATAATAGGTTATGATACACCACTCTGGATACAGTTACATGTACTGCTTTGGGACTTAGGACCTATTGTTTACGAAGTAACCCATTTAAGCTGGAGAAGGACATTTGCAGCAGATGATGGAATGTGTCCCAGGTATGCTGGTCCCCAAGGTAGTTTGAAGCTAAAAATCTGAGTATGAAAGTGTTGTGGTTTAGCCCCAGCCGGCAACTAAGCACCATGCAGCCGCTCGCTCACTCCCCCCCGGTGGGATGGGGGAGAGAATCAGAAGAGCAAAAGCAAGAAAACTCGAGGGTTGAGATAAAGACAGTTTAATAGGTAAAGCAAAAGCTGCGCACACAAGCAAAGCAAGGAATTCATTCACTACTTCCCATGGGCAGGCAGGTGTTCAGCCATCTCCAGGAAAGCAGGGCTCCATCACGCCTAACGGTTACTTGGGAAGACAAACGCCATCACTCCAAATGTCCCCCCTTCCTTCTTCTTCCCCAGCTTTATATACTGAGCATGACGTCATATGGTATGGAATAGCCCCTTGGTCAGTTTGGATCAACTATCCTGGCTGTGTCCCCTCCCAGCTTCTTCTGCACCTGGCAGAGCTTGGGAAGCTGAAAAGTCCTTGACTAGTGTAGCAACAACTAAAACATCCCTGTATTATCAACGCTGTTTTCAGCACAAATCCAAAACATAGCCCCATACCAGCCACTATAAAGAAAATTAACTCTGTCTCAGCTGAAACCAGGACAGAAAGATTAGCTGTATTCAACAGAAAATACAGTACTCTGTTTACTTGCCTATTCATCAGTCTTCAACAACAAAATATCAAGTCTTTGTAAACATGAATCTTACAGAAGATAAATGTTGCAATTATATAATGTTGAAATGCAGATGATTTTACCTTATCTAGGGTTTGGGTTTTTTAACATTTTTGTGGATGTTTCATGTGGAGAACACTCTCAGTTGGGACAAATACCATGTGGCCTTTGGCTTGTAAGTAAATATTTTGGGTAAAAGTGTTTTCTGTTTTACTGCCTTCATTCTAAGCTTAAACTAGAACATTCAGATCAAGAACAGAACATGATATTGTTTTTTTTTTTGTTTTATTTCTTTTGGTTAAGTCTTGAAGTTGGCTCATTTAAAGTGAAAAATAACAGGATAATAAGGATCAAAAGAATATAGCTTGCTGAAGTCCCTTAATGTATAAATCTCTTACCTGTATAAGGTGCTTAAAACCTCTTGTAAACTGTTCTTTCCTGTTCCTGTAAGTTTCTGCTTCTGTATGAAATTCATTATCAGCCCCTTTAAAATAAGAGCAATTAAAAAAGCAATAATTCTGTGAGATTTCCCAACTGTAACCCTTTTGAATTGTCAGCAGTCTTGTGATCCTGAATTCCAAAACGGTACTGTATATTCTTTGTAGGGGCTCACTGCCTTCTCGTTGATATGAAGTGGCAGAAAAAGTAGATTGGTCTGAAAATTTTTCAGAGGTCACAGGAAGAGGTTTTGCAGAAATGTTTCTCTTACATTCCAAATATCATCTTTTTTCCTTTTCTCTTTTCTCCAGCTTTTCCCTCGTTATAATAAGATAATTTGTGATATGCATCTGGTACCTTTTTATTTTCTTGAGAAGTTATTATAATGCTTCCATTTCTAATCTTCAATTTATGTTCCATTGTGTCCTACTGAAATTATTTCCTATTGCACACATTCCCCAATTCAGATAGTTTTATTATTGTGCCCTTTTCAATTCACTAAGGACACCTTTACATTCTGACAGAAACTTTGTTCTTCAAAACACAGATGACCTAAATCTTAAGGAGAAATGTAGTATCATTTCCCAAGAAGATTTCTATTTCATTCTGTGATCCTGGAAGATCATTCTTAAGTATCACAGATATGAAATTGTTATAAAATGAATTTCCAATGAAAGTGACCTCTTGCCCAGGAGAGATTAAACATTTTCTTTGTATGTATCATCCCTTCTGAGTGAGAATTATACCACAGTGCACTAGGAAAATATGCAGGGACATATTATTTTACATTATACCAGGTTGAAAAAAGAACACTAAAACATATTTAAAATAGATGAAATAATTCCTGCTTGTGTTAGTATTTGTGAATGTAATTTGTTCTCTAAAAATAATACAGGGAACACTTGGAAATTATATTCAAGATTGCTAAGAATTTGCAATACCAGTGCTAACAACGAAATTAATAATAAACTTAATTTTGTTTCTTTGGTTGTTCATTGTAACAGAGTTGAGTGCTGTGATCATGGGATCTTATTGTTCCTGTGCGTTTCTGTTTTGGTCCACAGAACAAAGTCCTTTCTCAAATTGATCCGTGTTCAGGTATGAACCTGAACTGCTTTGTGAACACCACTTGCACCCTGTTTGAAAATGAAGTTAATTTTTTTAGTTTCCTGTGATCACAATGTCTGGTTCCAAACTAACTTGTTTGCAGTAGCATTCCAAAGGGAGAGTCTTGCTATCCTTATGGCATAGGTTGGGATACAAGAGGAAGTTTAGGTTAGAAATACCTTGTAATTGTAGGCATCTTGATTCAGTCATGTGTTTTTAGTATTGTGGTGATTACATAGGTTCAAAACACTGATTCCCTTGAACTAGGCTGAAACAGAGAATGTTTGAATAATGTATAAAATGTATAAATATAATGTATCTAATGTATAAAATTGCTGAAGATCAGATCTCACACCAAAAAGAAGAAGAAGAAACACACAAAACAGACTGCTCTTGCTGTCCTTTGAACAGAGTCACTGAGACCAGTTTCAGACCTGGGTGGCCTCAGTCACTTGCTTTTTGTCTGTGGGAACAGAGGTTGATTATGAGTTGATTAAGTTATTTGACCTATCTTGCAGGTAATCTGATTGATCTACTGCGATACTTTCTTCTTTCAAGAATGAATTGGTTCTTGTGCACTAACATAAAAGTTGCATTCTGGATTCCCTTTCCTTGCTCCCTATCTAATCTTGTTTCCTTTCAGACTTCATTCCAAGGTTTTCTTTTCTTGCTTTATTGCCTGCTCTTGTTCTAGCCTGACCGTGTAATGACAAAAGTTAACTGATAGTGGAAATTATTTATATTCACAATGATCATGAGCATTCTGGCACACCTTTCCACTTCTGCCAGAAGATTTTAAGCCAAAATAAAGTTGCTAGAATTGGTCTTGATCTTCAGGTAGATTGTGTAAGTTTCTCATACACCTTTATTTCTTCCTACTTCTCCCACCCCCTAACGGTTCTGCTGTGGTCATGTAATGATCAAAGTTAAACACTTTATCAGTGTTGTAATGGGGTATCACAGTGTGTGAAAGAGCACAAGAATTAAGGCGACCCTACAGACAAAAAGAGACTTTCAGTGACCACACTTTTAGACAAATTTTTGATGGAGTCTTCATTTAACTGATATAGGAGAAGGCAATACACTTAAACTGGTGGAGTGAAAAGTTTTAAAAATGTAATAGAGGACTAGGCCACTGTCACAGTTGTACCAGGTCAATATCTTTCAATTAGTGAGCCATAAAATGAAAACCTCTCTGCTCTCAAATGCAAATTGACAAAAATGGAAGAAGGGAATGCAAATAAAATATTTAGTCCTAAATGGAAAATGTTAAATCAATACCACAGAGGTGGTCCATGCATATTTTTCTTTAAAGGAAAAATTCAGTTACCATGCTATCTTTCAATGTTTCTTTGCTTTCTTGAACCTCTGCTTTCTCAGAAATGGAAACTCACTCCTGACCAATGGTGGAGGTCTGAAAAAGTCTCTTTTACGTGAATGACAGCTTGGAAATCCTACACTCATGGAATATTTACTCCAATAGATGTTTTTGCTGTTGCTGTTAACTGTTCATTTTGTTTTGCATAGCCACCATAATTGCATCACATCTATGTGTATAAATAAGAGTTTGAAGTAGATTTAATCTTTTTCAAATGAACTCCAAAGAGATTTTTGCACCTCTGCCACTCACTTTTCAGGCATAAATACTTCTTTCTGAACTGGAAAATAATGAAATCATATTCTGCTGTTACGATTAAAATTGTTAACAAAGCTGACTCTCTTACTGGTCAGAGCACTTTTCTTCTAATCCTTCCGTCGCCTGGGAAAGCACTCACAATGGATGGATTGCCTTTAGACCATCTTACTCCTGAACCACATTGTCCCAGTGTGGTTCCCCTCCCTTCCCACCCTGTCACTGATGTAATGAAGAAAACTAAAGTAATTGTAATTACACTGGTGTTAAAACTGAAAAACTGTGCTCTCAAATACAACATAATAGAACTTGATCTAGATCCCCTAAGCTTGAAAATCTAGGGCAAGTGCTAACACGGCAAGGCCCTCCTTGAAAACAATTAAACGTGACAGAAAATACTATTTAATATATTACCATTTCTCTGTACTTCAAGTACTGTGAACAATAGTTTGTTCCCTGATAGTCCGTCCTTCAGAGAAGTGAGTATTGTTGATTGTCTAAATAATTTTAAATATCTTTAAATATCTTTATAAAGGTGATAAATGTTTTCTTCCTTTGGTTATAAGAATAGCAATCTTTTCTACTCCATTCCTTCTACTCTGAGAAAGCAAGTAAGATCAGAGATGAGGGTTTTTCTGACAAAGTTCATTCCATTCAATGCACAGATCACAAACACATTCAAACTTACTTTTCCATGTAGGAAATGTTATCTCTTTTCAGATATATTCAATTTCCTTATTTTGGTTCTGTTCTTGGCAATACGTCATTCTATGACTATCATGCATGGTCACTCCTTCTTTGTCTACAGGCAGTGCCTAAATTTGCAAATCTCCTTTTGCATTGATCAGCCTTGAAAGTTGGTAGAATATTCAGATTTGGGGAGGAAGAAAAAGGTAACATATGTCAGTGTATATTTCCAATTTTTTAAAAAAAGACTTTACATTTTCCTCTAGTATTTTATAGAAAACAGGAAAATGTTCAAATTTAAATTTTGTGTCATGCAATGCCTTGCAGTAGCTGTTTGAGCTATTGAAAGCACTGTTTGGTGAAGATTGAGAACTGAATATGAAGTTGGCTTACTCTTCCCAGAGTGAGGAATCAAAGACTTTTGGGTGAAAGGACGTAAGGATCTTGGGCATTGTTAGAAAACATTGTTGGTATTCTGAGGACGTTTTCAAGTTTTCCCTTAAAGGAATGGAGGCACATAAGATGCTAAGCTAAGGTCTTCATTTCTTTGTCTAGCTATGGGGATCTCTGTTTCTTAATTGTTTTGCTTCATTATGAATTTAGATGACAGGCTGGCTTGAGAAATAAGGTTCCCCAACATCCCCAATACTGTCCCAGCGTCACTGCTGTTTATCTATAACTTAAATCTGCTTCCTTATGCTGATCCTAATGGAAGCCAGCCCTAAAAGTCAGAGGCATTAGTGAATCTAAATCTCTTACCAACAGGTACATGCTTATGTGGGGAGTGGAAGTGGGTGAACTTTTTAGTGGTATGGGAAGCCATTATTTTGATATGGGAGGAGAAGCTCTTACAGTTTACCTGAAGTTACTTTAAAGCTAAGAGGGGGCAAAGTAACCAGGGTGTATAGTGAGTTAAAGGATGTTGGAAAACATCTAAGGCAGCTTTGCATGTAATATTAAATGTATTGTTAAGCATGCTGCTTGGAGCCTGCTGCACACCTATGACTGAAGACTGGGAAATTAGAGGCTTGCAAGCTGTATTTTGAGAGAGAGACTCCAGCTAGAGAGGTTCTCTACCTCCTTGGGGTCTGGGTGTATCCCTACACCACCCAATCCTAGCACAGTACAAGCTGTGAGTAGCAGTGGGCTGCCGCGGTGCCCAATGGGGGCACAAACTGCCCCGTGCCAGTGGAAACCAGTTCCAGCTGACTGGTGATGATGAAAAGCCAGGGCAGGGGAAGAAACCCCACCAGGCACCAAAATTGTACCCAGACCATCAAAAGTATGCATGTATACCCTGGCCCTGTGCCATGGCCCTCAGCAGTCATTGCAGCAGGAGGAAGACAGAGTGTTAGGTGAGGTACAGTGGTGTCTGCCTCCCCCTTCTGCACTCGTCATCTCCTCGTCAGAGCAAGTTTAAGGGCTTGCGTGCACACCCTGAGTTTAAAAGGGGGAAGTTAGGAGTGGGGGTGTTAGAGGCTGGGTGCTTGTGTGATTGTGTACTGAGGAGTCCTGGGATGCCTGCTTCTGTGCCTGACTTCTGGCCAAAGGTTCATATGGGTTGGCAATAAATTAACCAAAGGAAATTTTGAGAGTGTCGTGCCTGCAACACCTGCCTGTAACTGTGCTCTGTTATAGAGAAATGAGGGACTACTTGTAGAAAAAGTCCGTGCTGTGGAAACCTTTGGGAAATCTAGAAAAGAGCCTTCTGGATTTCTTCTCTTGCTTGCTTTTTCATGCTGTTTGAATTCCAAGCTATCAAAACCTGTGTTCTCAATGTCCAAAAACAAAATGATGGAAAAATTGGTATAAGAACTCCTTCGCGAGGCCTCTCTATTACTGAACTTAACGTGCTTTTAAGTATACTTAGCTATGTGGTCAAAGCAAAGTGAGGAGGAGGAAAGTGTGTCAAGAATTAAGTTTGTTGCTTTGGGTTGAGATTAATTTGTTTGAATTTAAAAATGATTGGGTTTTTTTAAGGGTGGCGGTGACATTGAACTTAAAGCAAGGAGACTGGCTAATGGAAGAGGCTATGGAAGTGGAAGTGACAGCAGCTGAAGTGGAATGAAAAACCTGAAAATTTAAAGTGCTGAAAATCATGTAGGCGAGAAGACTGGGTAATTTCTCTTTTAGAATGCTATGAAAACTGATGCATGCTCAGCTTGATTGTGGAGACTTAGTAATACCTGTAATATGATACTTTATGCAAGGATAGAAATGGAGTGATAGTTTTGAAAGAGTGTTGCTTACAAATTGACTATTGCTTAGAAAACTGAGCAAAGCTGTAGAACGTGCCTGAAAGTGTAGGGCAAATAGAAAATGGATCCTAATGCTAACTAGGTTTGATAGCAATAGCTAATGTTATCCTGATATTTATCTTTGGGGAAGAAAAGGTGTTTGAGACAAGCTCCAATGTATGAATTGTTTGTATGTAAACACTAGCATTTTGCTTGCTGTTAGACACCTGTCCTGGTTCTGCTGTTGTAATAACTGATGTAGATTACGGCAACCTAAAACAATATTGGGGGATTTAAACAAGAAAGTGGTATTTGAGTTGGAAATCAGGAATTTGAGGAACTCTTTCTCAAGGATACTTTGGAGATTAGAGAGCATAATTATGGAAGTACTTATTTTGAATCTACTCACTTTGAGATGTTATTTATCTATTTTTAAATATTTTGTGGCTGAATTCAGTTCTATATGTACTGGAACTATGTGATTTGAAGACAGATCACAGTATTGTACTGCTTTTTCCCCCAAGTACAGGATTCTGTTTCAATAAAACTGGGAAGAAAAGTTGGTTATGTTAGAAAAAAGACTCTTTTTCTTATTGATCTATTAATTTAAGATTCTAATCACCTTTTCATAGTTTGAAATGCATATTTTAAGCTAAAAAGGGCCACTAGCAATAAGTGGAACTTAACAAAATTTGAAGATGGATTAGGTATACCTGAAACTTGTTGGGTTTCTTCCTATTTGCTTTTCTTTGTTTTTCCTATTCCTGTTGTGTTCTCTAAGATCACTAGTGGCAATCACTCTACTGGCATATCTACTGCGAGGGGGGAAATTTGTACCGATCACCAAAATGTAAGACTATTGATTTCTCAATTTAGTTTTTTTCTCAAGAAAAATTCCTCACATTATAAGAGGTTGAGTGAAAGAGACAGGGAAATGAAGTTTAGGTTTATAAACATGCATGATTAATGCTGTCTTGCATTTTCTCATTAATTACATGCAAAACATGCAGATTTTATTACCAAGTAAAATTCCATATAGACTAAAGGTGATGAGTGCCATTGTTGCCATGTATCTGATTGAGGTGTGAGATGCAGACATTATTAGAGTATAATTTGGTGCATCCATAGTATTCCAAAATGTACTTAGATTGTGAAGAAACTTGAACAGTAATGTAATTATAGTTATTCAAAGGAAGCAGCTGACGTTTTCTGAATGCTTTTCATTTGGTAACATACATGCAACTCTATATAAACAGAATTCAGAACTACACAATACTGAACAAAATGAATGCTACACCAAGAATTTAAAGTATTCATTAGAAGTAAAAACAGAATTGTTTTCCTCTGAGGTGCTCCCTGTTTTTCTGAACTTTAAGTGGGGATTCTTGACACAATTGCTGAAGTGGAATTTAAAACCAGACCAAATTAATTAGCTGTATAGACAAATATGATTTCTGAGAAAAAAAAATTGTCCTCCTTCATGTTTTGGGCAAAATTCATGACTGTTAAAATGACCATGGAAACAGGTGAAAGAGAAACAGCTGATAACTGGCACCTATTTTTATGATAAACAGGTATGTAAGATTCTGCATCTGCTAGTCCGTGATTTGCTGAAGGAGGTTTTTTAAAAAAACAACAAGCAAAACCACGTAGCCCTTACATGTCTACTTTTTCTGGACAAAGCCTCAGTAATTTTACGTCTTTTTGACTCTGCCTTTAAACATTGCTTTACTGTGTAGTTAGTTAAGTAGGGGTGTTAAGAAGAACTCTGTGCCTTTCCACCAAGTTAGCTGAATCCCCTGACCATCTTTGTCCTTCTCTGGACTTTTTCCAATTAGTCAATATTTCCTTTGTACTTTGGGCACAGAACTGAACACTTTTTTTAGATACAGCTTCATAAGCACTGAACAGAGGAGAATCATATCTGTGCTCTTGCTCTCCTTTACATGGTTAGTGTTCACTGCTGGTAGGATGAGTTTGAGTTGCATTTGGCTGTAAACCTGCCTGTTTCTGCAGAGTTGCTGGCTATCTGGTTTATACTGGTGCATAGGGATAGACTGTTCCCGGGCAGAGGACTTTGCCTTTGTTCATGAAGTTCTTGTTCACCCATTTTTCCACTGTGAGTTTCCTGTGAATTGTAGCTTTGCCCTCCAGCATATCAGTTGCTCTCCCCATTTTGGTGTCACCTGCAAACTTGATGATGGTGTAATGACGTAATTCATCCTGTTGTCTGGGTTGTAGATGGTGTTGATGAATAGCGCTGGTCCCTTGGAGCAAGCATTGAAGCTGGAGGAACACCACTCATAGCTGACTGCTAAACAGACATTGGAATGTTGACTCCCACTCTCTGAACCTGATGACCTCAGTTTTCTCCCCACCTTGTAGTCTGCCTCTCCAATCCATATCTCCTCAGTTTGGCTACAAGAATACTGTAAGAGATAAATTAGAATCATTTAAAGTCAAAGTAAGCAATACAAAGTAACTAACTGCTTTCCCCTTATCCACAGTTAGTCATCTTATAATGGAAAATGATAAGGTTAGTCAAATACAGGATTTGTGCTTGGTAAATCTGTGCTGGATGCTTCCATGTCCTTCAAGTGCCTAGAAATGGCTTTGCTGAGGCCTTCCATGATCTTCTTAGGAATGGAGGTGTGGCTAACGGACTGTAGTTTCCCACATTCTTCTCTATGCCCTTTTTGGGACTTAAGATTAGTCTTTTGCTAGTTGCTTTTTCTAGTTCTGAGAGCTTCTCCTGATCGCTGCAGTCTTTCCAAGCTGGTGGAACAGCCCCATGATGACTTTTGCCAAGTTACTGTGCACCACTGGATGTTTGGTTAGCTGCTTTGGACCTGTACGTGTTCATCTTATTCAAGTAGTCTCTGACTCATTTTTCTCCTGATCACACCTTTCCTCCCCAAACTCTGCTACCAAGCACACAGACTTAGGATATCTGGTAGCAGAGCTTGCCACTGAAGACCTCCAGGAAAAGGAAGGGGCCAAGTACATCAGTCTTGCCTTCATTACCATGTTACCCACCCCACTGAGTACTGAGCCAAAGCATTTCTTGGCTTTCCTTTTGCTGCAATGTACACTGGTACCTTCCCATTGCCCCTCACTTATCCTTCCAATTTTAACTCCAGTACAATGTTGGCCTTTCAAATGCTCCTAGAGCTCTTCTTTGTAATAAATATATCACTGCCTCTGCTTCTTGTAGCCTTTCTTCTTGCATTGGAGCTTAGTCAGGGTTCTTTATCCAGCCTGGACACTTTCTGCTATGGCTGATTCATTTTCTTGCACTTAGATAATTTGATTCAAAACTTGACTCACTTTCTTTGATCATCTTTGTGCTTCAAGGAGCAATTACCCTTGAAGATCAGCCAGTGCTCATGAGGTTCTCTATCCTCTGGGCCATATTCTATGAAATCCTGCCAGCAGTTCCCTGAATAGACTGAAGCCTGTTTTTTCTGAAGTCCAGGGTCTTTCTCCTGCTGCTTGCTTCCCTGTCTTTCCTCAAGGTTTTAAATTCTTCCATCTGCAGGTTACCACAGCATAGGTTGTCAGTGACTATCACATCCCTAGCCAGTTCTTTGTATGTAGTAGAACCTGTCCCATATTTGGGAAAAAAAAAAAAAAAAAATCCCCAACGCCCTTTCAAAACTTTCTGGATTACTTGTGCTGTGCAGTATTGGTTTCTCAGTAGATATCAGAGTGGTTAAAGTGCTCTATGAAAACCAAGACACGTGACTGGAACATCTTCCAACTGTCTGAATAATGCTTTGTCCATCTACTTTTTGGATAGCTGTCACAGCCATTCATTAACAACATCTCCCTCTTTGACTTCTCACTGATCCTGTTTCAGACAATCATTCCACAGGAAAGCTCCATGTATTCATTTTGTTTCTTTATGTAGAATGTTATCATTTTTCTTCCCTTTTTCCTAAAAATCATATATCCATTCATCTCACAACTCCATTCATATAAACTATCCCATCTTGCCTTTTCCACTTGTTGCCCCATTTTTGTCAGGTATCACATCTGTTACTTGCCAGCAGCCTGCTCTTTGAAGATCATTGTGTGTTTGTAGAAGCCAAAGCTCTTTGCCAGCTGCAAAGCTGTGTGTTGACTGACAGAATATATCTGTTCCTGCTGTAGCCTGTCTCCTTGATTTGACTAAGACTATACCATAGACACCTGTCCTCTTCACTTGAGTCCTCAAAGCCATAAAATCGCCCTTGATCTCAGCATCCCCGAGCAGTATTGTTCATGCCTATGTGGTTGTGACAATGGGCAAAAAGGAGCAGCAATTTGAGAGCTAGATGAGTTCCAGCAGACTCTGCAAGATTGAGGATCCAGGCCCTGGACAAGCACTACACCTCTGTGAAACAGCAAGTTTGACTGGCAAATGGTCTTGCGAGCAAGGCTGCACCTCTTCTTGCATACTGATGAATTCTTACAGCCATTTTTTAAATATGTACACATTCTAATCAAGCTGAACCAATTATTTCACTGATCCTAGTGAAACTAAATCCATTTACAAAATCTAATTTCTTCTTGCAACCCCTCCCCCAAATAGAAACTTTATTTTCTTCCATTGTTCCCTTTAAGGAACTGAATGGCCCCTTTCACATAACTGGAGACTTCTCTGATTGGAAATAATTTTATGAAAGTTACTGTTGTGGAAAGATCAGTTGCTTCTTAATGTACGCTGTTTACATGCCAGTCTTGCAGACAAAAAGACATCTTTGATATTTCAGAGATTGCTTCAATTCAAGGCTCCTAAAATGTAATGTCTGTTCTTCCTTGGAATCTTTTACCTTATTGCGGCTTGTATAACAGTATAAAATGCATAGCTTATTTCCTGATACTTCAGTAAATGTGCAGCTTGGCCTAGAAGTTTGGATTAAAAGGTAACTGAGTTTCAGGCCTAATCAATGTGAAGGGCCAGTTTTTGTGATTCATATTGGCCCAGACTTCTGTTTGATGTTGGTGGAAGCTTAGGGAGATAAAGGACTGAAATTTTAGACCTGGTGCTGCTTAGCCATCTGCATTTGAATATTTTCCTTTAAATAAGAGGCCTTTCAATCTGTTTAGGTAGCAGAATAACTGGACTGAACTTCTCTGCCTATGGAGCTTTGAATTCCCTGCATTTAGGAAAATGTCTGGTTCTTTAGCAGCTGAAGTAAAGACTTGGTTTCCTTTAATTAGGAGTCAGCTTCAGAGTTTTAGCTCTTGAACCTAAGTGGATGGCTTAAAAGGTGATAAAAGGAAAGAAAGTAGGAAGTCTTTAAAACTAAATTTTTAATGGGAAAGTGTAGAATATTCAAGTACTCTGTCCTCTTTCTGCAGTCACTGAATTTTGCTCAGGCTTTTGTGAGCTGACTTAGGAAAGGAAATGCTTCTGGAAATTGATTTAAAATCAGAAAATAAGATATCAAAATAATTATTTCAAGAACTCCATTTATTATTAGCCTCTTTTTTTTCATTAGGGAAAATGAGGAATAACTAAGCTATGTTCTGAAATTGTACTTCCGTGTCTGGGACTGGGATTTGTCTCGCTGTCTTTAAGCAGAAAATGTCCACTTCTTCATTTAACCAGCTGTACAGAACCATTCTGGTGGTCTCCAAACACTGATTTGTATTCCAGCTATACAACATTCCCACTACAAGCTTTGAAAGAAAACTACTATTGTAACAACTTCTTTTCTTGTTCTTACACTCAGCTCCCTCTGAGCTGAACCAGATACCCTGTAGAGAAGCCAGATCATTTCTGCAATCATGCTACAAGAACCAGCCAGGCTTCCCCGTTGTTCACTTACAAATACTGTGAGAAACAATTATCTATAAAAAGAAACCTGAAATCCATAGATTTAGAAATGGGAAGTGAGTGCCAGGACTGATGCATGTGGAAAAGTTAACTGTCGTATGAGTCCTGTTAGCTGTAGGAGTTGAAGGATGAACCTCCTGCTCAGGAGATTGCCAGGAATTTTTTCTGTCTACCCAAAAAATCATTCGTCAGCATTTTCTTATAGTGTGCAATGGCTATGTTTTCTTTTTAATTCTAGATGATGAAGGACTTCAGACTAGGAAGTTGCTTACTTAATATCTGTAATGTTTTTCCTTCTAGTTGACTTATCTTTTCCCAGAAATATGGCAAGGTTGATCCTGTGTAGAGCACTGTTATCTGTTACAAGCTCTATCCTAGAAGCCGTAGATCATCCTTGCAGTCAGTCACAAAAGTGAGATCTAAAAGACCTGATACTCATCAGTGTGCAGATACTAACTGGTGTTCAGCAAATAGGTATCAAACTAACTAATGACTAAAAACCATTTGTTTTTATGGGCTAGGTAGTTTGTGGAGCTTGTTCTTTGCCCTGAGAAACTACAGATTGCTTCATATGTAATTCTACCGTTTAATTTTTTGGGATAACAGCTGAGATTTGCTTGTTCATGAAGCTCTCATATTATGTATGCAAAGTTAAAACTTGATTGCATATTAGGGTTTATAGAAGACATCACTGTCAAGAAGTCCATTACATACAGTATAGCTAGTGGGACTGTACATTTCACAAGATAGTCTTGAGGTGCTATATGTCAGTTCTGTGACAGCAAAATATTTAAAAAAAATAATAAAATTAAAAATAAATAATTATAGTGAAAGTTGGAAGGAAGTAGGCTTCTGTGTTCCGTGTATGGTTGGAAGTAATTTTCAGGCATCCAGGAAGCGGGGACAAATGTGCCTTTAGCAGTAAAAAATGCCTTTATATGCTAGTTTATTAGATTGGAGTGTTTCCAGAAGTTCATAATGTTATCTTGCTTCTCTGTAATGAGGAATTTTTGATACCTCGTTTGTGAGGTTTGGTTATTTTGATATGAAGTTATTGTCAACCTATGGAATGTTAATAAAATATGTCTAAGATTATGTGATCATAATGCTACAAATAGAAATTATTTGCATTTCAGTGAATTGATTATTCAGTGGTGAAAGGCACTTCAAGTGTTGTAAAGTCTATGAATATGTAAGTTAGATAATATAGCTTATAAGAGGTAGATTTAAGAAATAGGTTTTTGGACTTTTTTCCCCAGAATGATACCTTTCCATCTTTTTCTGCTATTCCAAGGAGTTTTGTGCACGATTTGTTACACAGAATGCTGTCTTGATTTTGAGCATTTTCATTATAATAGCTCTTAGCCTATGATTTGACATTCATTGTTAATAATTTGACTGGTCAGTGTCACACTTACTGAAAATGATAGTAATGAAGTACTTAAGCCTTATCTAATGACTTCCCCATTGTAGGGGAAGAATGGCAGTCAAAACATAGGAATTCTGAAGACTTCGGTTCTCTTAAAATATTACACTTTATGCCCGCACACTTGTATACAGGATTTATTTATTGTGGTATTTGCCAATCTGTATTTTGTGAATGTTGAAGTATTCTGGGCAGAATGCTGGATCCACTGAAGTCCTTAGCTAATCAATCATACATGTACCAGTTGGGTGCTACGGTTTTACCATTTGGGTTAAATATACTACCAGATCTGAGAATTCAGTCCTTCCTACAAGATCTACTCATTGACCTTAAGCGTTGAGTGATGAGTTTAAGATGGCTTGAGATCCAAACATGAGTTTTAGAGTGTTATAAACTTTGTGAAAATAAAAGATTAAAGTGGACAAAAATAGCTACTTTATTTTTGAAAAATTGGCTTCAGTTTCTGAAATACGGACTTCAGTTGCCTTATCCTGTTTTTTTGAGTTGAATGAAAAGTAGACCTCCAGTCTTAATATAGAGTGGAGATCCAGGAACCAAGAACAGCAGCAGGAGAGTGAACTAGGAAGGAGAGAACTGTCTTGTTTTCTGGCAAATATTTTCTAGCTTGCATGCTGTCTGGAAAGCTGGAAAGCATTACAGTCATCATATTACAGAGTAAATGCTTATATTGAAACTTGTATTTTTCTGTTGAAAACTGTGGTTATGCCAGGGAGGTGATGTGACTTAAAGAAGGGCTAAATTGTCTAGACATTTTATAGCTGGAGACAGGATGGTTGATTGGAACGACCAGTGGGGAAGCAGACAAAGAAGAGAAACCATTAGATCCCACTATGCCAATCACAACTGATAGAGGAAGAAGCTCAGTTAGGTCTACTGGGAAGTCTTTGCATTTCTTAGGAGTGAAAGGAAAACTTTTCAGCTTGAATGCTAGAAAAAAAAATGTTTCTTCAGGAATTATGTTGGGAAGTTATGATAAATTATCTGATGCAAATGTATAATTTCTCTTAATGCTCTAAACAGACAAAAAACCCTAGGAATTTTCAATGTATACTGAATGCAGACACATCTTGTGGTACTCTTAATCATGCTGATATCGGAATGATGAATTGTCATGGAACTTACATAATTCAATATAGTCTCATATTGATGTTTATGAAAGCAATGTCCTAAATATGTCTTCAAGGGGAGCTACTCTTCATCTGTATTAAAGTAGTTATGATAAATATTATTTCCTCCTTCTGATGGAGAAAAAGAAACGAAGAATGTTTCCAAAACTGTATCTAACATTTCATCTTCCTTGACCTCCCCCCTCATCTTTTTTATTTAGCTCCAGGCAGAAGAGGAAGAGGGCTTGAATTCTCATGTTAATAGCACTTGTGTGTGTGTGTGTGTGTGTGTGTTTTGGGGTTTATTTGTTTTTAAATAACAGAACTGAAGAATCACTGAGGAAAATTGCTAGAGAGAAGTGACCATCTTAGGAACGTGAGCAGGAGCAGCTGTGAGACTAAATGAGTATGAGAGCTTGGATGCAGAGAGAATAAAAAGTTTCTTCATTCTTAAACCATAATGGAGTGAAATATATTTGGTGAAAATGAAGTCCAGTTGTATTGTAATCTTGGCTTCATATACAGATAATAAAAGGGCAGACCTTAGTTCGATTTGCAAGCTACTCAAGGCCAGAGAAATAATTGAAGTGTGTGCACAAAAATAGGGAGCTGGGCAATGAAAAGAAAATAGACATGCTACTGCGGGATATAAAATCTCATATGAAAAGGATTCTGTATTTCTAAGGCATTTCTAGACAAAAACTGATAGTATTTATAGGACAGAATCCATGTGGGGGTAAAACAGTGTTGTTAAAAGAAAATAATTCTTGAAGCAATGTTTGTGATTTTTTTTTTTTTGTTAGATACTCAAAAGCAACCTTATTTACAGACACCCCTGTAGCATGAGACAGCTTCTCATAATTGTAATTCCTGGGTTTTAAGTCTTCATAAGACTTTCTATTATACCTGAAAGAATCTGCTGCCAACGTATAGTATCCAGATGCCTTTCAAGTTGCAGGATAAACAAACATGCAAAAGGAACCTGTAGATTGCTTTTCATGAGAAAACAGTGTATTTAATCAAATTCTTAAGCTATCATTCATATATCTGTTTTATACAATTACCACAGAATATGTTGATAGTATTTGCGCTGCTTTCAAAGAATGAACTTGTCTCTTTTAAACCACAGATTGGAAAGTCTACTTCTGTTCAATGTAGAGTTGTTGAAAGTTCTCAGAACTGCTGTGAAATTAGTTTCATTTTGTGGTTTATAAAGAACTCAAAATTCAAGGAAGTTAGTCTGTTTTGGGAGTTTATGCTAAGTTTCTCATGACTTATTGTCAAGCTCTAGGGATTGATCCAGCTGGCATTATGCCTTCAAGTCTCACTTAGAAGGACCAGGAGGTATAAAAACAGCTTATGGACTTGGACTTGCAGAATAAAAATCACTTAGCTTTAGAAGAGATTTAATATTGAACAACATTGTCTAATTATAAATCAAATGGGACCATCAGTGTTCAAAATCCATGAGATATGAATGTGGGGAAAAGGGAAAGAGAAGGAAATGTAAAACAATTAATTTGCTGTCAGTCTTGGAAAGAAGAGCACAGTTTAATCAACTTGATTTCTAGAAGGATAAAAACTAATAATTAATAGGTAATATGATTAAAAGCTAATCACCAAAAATGCAAATAAGTGGAGGAATGCTATATCTTATGTGCAAGCAGAGCACCCTTACTTTGCTACTTGTAAGGTTGTCCTGGGTGTGAAACCCACTAAGATGGGTCATAGCAGGAGGGAGAGGAGTTGATCTCAGAATGCCTTGAAGACTGAAGAGTGTTTAATTGCTTAAAGGGATATGGGATTCATTATGGGATGCAGAAGGAAGGTCGTTTTGGGTTTGTGTAATAAATATTGTAGAATGTTTTAAGGGGATTGTGGGACTGAGAGACTTAATGTGAGACATTTGGAGAAGGACCAGTGGTGGAGAAAGGGAGGAATAAGGGTGAATTGGGGGAACAAGCATGGGAAAATGGAGAAAAAGAGGAGGCAGGGAGGAGAAAGGAGTTCAGTGTAAACAGAGTTCTGGTCAATAAGTTTGTTTGGCTAAGCACTTGCATCTGATCACCAGAGTCTGTCGTATCTGCATGTTAAATGCTATTCTTGTTTTCCTCAGTGAGAGTCCTGTCTGTTGTTCGTGTGTTGTTGTGTGTTGAGATCTAAGTGCCAGTTAACTGGAAAGAGTGTGAATGTTTCCCTAGGGAACTACAGTGCTGCATGTATGTGTACTTCACCAGCTAATTTCAAGCCGAATTAGCTGCTGAATAGGCTAAGAGGTCTGGCACTGAGGTGCTGGAGAGATGGTAGGTTTGGGGGCCAGCCAGTGGAGAGACCAGCAGTCTGAGAGTCAGCTATTTGGTTGCCCAGGTGGTCCTTTCACCTTCTGGGACAGATTGACAGTCAGCTTCTGAGAAAATCATAGGTCTGGGTCAAGTATTGCGGGGCAAGGGAGGTTTGTACGTAACACAAGGAGATCTGAGTACCAGCAAGAGGAGTGTGTCAGCAAAACCTGAAGGCTTCTACAGCCAGGTACTAGTAAGTGGGGAGAGCAGACCATCTGGGGCTAGCTACTGGATAAATTTAGTTTCTAAGGCCACCTACATATATATGTATATATAGAGAGTCAACTAGCAGCATCCATCCTGATCTGTAGAGGAAAAGCATGGTCAAGCATGTGTGACATTCATTTCTGAGTGCTGTGTGTTTTCAGTTCATGTTGATCTGTGGCAGGTTGCATGCTTGTGCATGCCTCCTTGGGGGAGATACACACTCAGCTGCACAATTTGATGTTATTGCTACAACCTTTCCACTCATGAAACAGACAGTAATGGCAATTATTAGTAGTAAAAAGTAAATGGAAATGTAGCGGGGGGGGGGGGAACCCATTCAAGTATGGATTCCCATAGTTATTAAATGTAGGTGAATTAAATAGATAGTGAATTTATCTGTGTTGAATGACAGTAAACCTCCTGATATTGGCTTGTTTTCAGAGATAGTCATACAACACTTTCCAGTGTAGAAGGGCTTCAGCTCAGTTATAATGTTCACAAAAAAGACAGGAAGCTTGCATTGGTGCTCTTTTTTTCTACTAATGCTTTCATATTTCTCATGCTTCTAGAAAATTCTCAGTGATTTTGGTCAATTTAGAAAAGGGAATTTATCAGTGTAAAACTTTACCCTCCAGATTCATTTGGCCCAGTGGATCGTGTGTGAAGTTGGTGATTGTGAATTTTTTTATTTCTTTGCTTAGTTACAGCTTTTGCTTCTTGAAAGGTTATGTGCTTGTCCTGTCTTATGTGAGAAGAGAATCAGTCATATGTTTTAGCTCCTTTCAAGTGATAGAGCACTTCTGGATACTTAGTAGTTTTGTGCCATGGCAAGGATGCAAGAGGAATAGTAAATGTGTTTCCAGACCATTTCTACACCTCAAACTTGTGTTTGTGGTTAGTGAAAGAAACAGATATTGAAATTCCTCGAGAATGAAACTGGGCAAGTAGATACGTGTTATCTTCAGACGTCTAAAAAACCAATATAACGTTAACCTAATTTTTTGCAATTTTTCTGTTTTTATAGTTTTAGTTATATCTTCACTCAAAGTCTATATCAAGTGAACTCCAGTCCAGGGACGGTACCCATACTGTGAAGCAAAATTTTGGTTTCAGTGAATGTTCATACTAACAGATGACAACAGAAATTAATAGCTGACGAAACTGTTTGATGTGGCCAACTGAAGTTAAAGCAATGCCTTGAGCTTAGTTTTCTTTCTATGTGAATGAACCTCACATGAAAGACAATTGTACTGTATTAACAGTGAGTAGATTAGAAAGAGAAAACAGGGTTTTATTTCCCTATTCTATAACCTTTAAAGTTTCTGACTTACTGTGAGCTAGTGTACTGTTGAGCAGGAACTCTGAAGAACAAGGCACTGAAGCCCCAGAACTGAATGGCTACTGCCACTATTTCTCCTCAAAGAAATAGCAAATACTTTTTTTAAGTGTTCCGAACTGTACCCACAGTCCTGCACAAAAAGCAATGCAGAAATGCTTTTTGATTTGCTACAGATAACAGATGGTGTGAAAGAAGTCTGTCATACATAATATTCAGCTGCCAAATCTCTTCTTATAAAAGGATTGAATAAATATCCAGTGCAGATGATATTTTATGAAACAGATAATCTCTCCAAAATAGAAATTTTTTAGAGCTTTCCCTCTCCTGTAAGTACATAAATGTAAATAAAGGAAGAAAAAAGATTTTGACTCTGTTCTATGGAGAGTGACAGTATGAGCTCTTTTTTAAGCATTTTAAAATTTTTCTTTAACTGAGGGGAAAATATGATGCAAATTTAGATGCAACATTGGAACCTTTGAGTTCCATATAGTTCCTTTCATTACTGACTGCTTATTTTTTGATTGTATCTCAGAGAACATTGTTTGGGTTTTTTTTCCCTTACTAGATTCTTATTAGCTTCAATGCTTTTTAATGGGGATTAAGAAGCTCATCAGGACAAGCAGATTTCTCCAGCTGGAGAACCACGGTGCTGCCACGGTTCATGGCATATAGAGTTCGTTCAGGCTTAAGTTGGTTTTGGTTTAGGTTTGTTGTTCTTCGTGTGTGTGTGGGGGGGGGTGGGTGTTTAGTTTTTTTTTTTTTCCAGCTAGAAGGAGAATAGTTTTGGCACAGATTGTTAATAGTAATTAGTCACTTAATTCTGCTTGGTACAGAATTGTCATTCTGTTTGCTGTGATCAAGGTCTATACTGTGGTGAGAATGATAGATCTATATACTCACAGCAAAACTCTCTTTGGAAGAGAGCCTGAACTCTTGGCAGTTATCTAGTGTGTCACCCTCCATTGCTTCCCCCATATCTGTCTCTCAAATGATAACTAGGAGGTTTCTTCAAATAGTGTAATCAAAACTTCCAGGTTGTGGTTTTGTTTTTTTGTTTTTGTTTTTTTAACTTGGTAGATGGGTTTTGCTCAAGTTACAAACTTAGTATCAGGATTTTTTTTTTTTTATTTAATGCTAAAACATAGGGACTAAGCGAATCCCAGGCTCTGTACTGCTGGTCTCAGGAAGAAAAACTCAGATCATGAGATGTTTTCTAACTTGAGTCTGTGGCCAGAGAGAGTGTTAAAAGCAGTCTTAATATGCCTGACAAATCTTTAATATTTGACAATTAAGATGCCCTTTACCAAATGTATTTAGCACAGTGAGCATCCTGTCCTGTTGAGCAAGCTATGGTTTTATGGTAAAAAGACAAGTTTCAGTACTATTTAAGCGCTCAATCAGCTTCAAGATCAACCAATCTTATTTTCTCATTTTTCCCCCCCCAAGTTTCCTGGTATGGAATTATCTGAAGCCAAAGGACAGCTCTTTCAGTACTGTCTTAGTACTTCTACTCTTCTCTGAAGTGAAGACTGCAAGTCTTTGAGATTTAATTTAATACTTGCTATTACAAGTTTGCAGTGATTTGTCTGAATCACCTGTTCTTATTCCTATCCAGATCACCAGGCTTATTCCACTATATTATAGAACAGTGGACTTCTGTGCTAGTTTCTTGGTTAACTTCAATTTCAGGTACAGCTATCTATATGGCTGAGCTTTGTGAAGGCAAAAGTTCTAATGTTGCAGCTAGCACTTTAGTCTCATAGATACAAAAAGAAAAAGTATTTTTGTGTCAGGTTCTGAGTCAGTAAGCTGAAAGACTTAATCATGCTGGACAAGAAGCAGGAATACTCCTTCGATTTTAAATAAGAAACCGCTGAAATTTGGGGACTGCACTTTAATAATTATTACACATCCACAGTTAATCTGAAAGTCAGTTGGAGGCTCAAATGTCTAAAAATTAAGATTCCTCTTGTCCAGAAGTGTAACATTTTGAAAAATAAAACTCTTAAATACAGTGCTTTCTCACATCTTGATGGAATATTTGTCACTGATATAAGCTTGTTTATTAAATCTACCTCTTGAATCACTATGTGTCATTGGCAGTCCCAACAGGGCATAATTGGCAATAAAGAAATAAACAAATACTTACAGCTAATAATAGCATTGCCAAAATCTGATCCTGCTTAACTGAAGATATCCAATGTGAGCACAGCTGGTTGCCGTAGATAGTACAGCATACATTCCAAAAAGCTACAGAAGCAAAAGGTGTGAAAAGCTTTTTACAGTTCTGGCTTGCATATTGTACAGAGAATAACTGCAGGATGTGATTAGTGAAAAGGAACTACCTATTCTTAAAAGAGCAATCATTTTCCCACAAGAGTCAGAAAGCTGTATCACAGCATGTGATGCATTATCAGTTTTGAAAAACTCTTGTAGTGAAATTATCTTAATGTTCTTATTCTGTGGGGTTTTTTTTATACTTGTTGCTATGGTGTGTGCATTCAAATATGCTCTCTTGTGAGCTGGACGACAAAAAAAATCTTTGAAATTCTGGACTAAATTATAATGCCCTTGAAGGTTAAAATCACATCTTTGTGCCTAGAGAAGCCACATCTTAGGCTGTCCCTTTAACTGAAGCCTCCTATAATTCTTCACTGCAGGTTTCTGCTTTAGGTGGATACAGGTAGTGGACAGGTAGGCTGTGTTGCTCCATGTTTGTCCCTTGAGTGTCCTCCCTCACAGTTTCACAGAGTTCTGTACGTTTTATTTTCCTTTTCCAGATTTAAGAGCCAGGTTTTGTTTTTTCAATGAACCCCATTAGTACTTCCACTGAAGCCAGTGGAGCTTCTCATTAAGTAAAATAGCTCTTCTCTAATGAAGGAGATTAGAATTTGACTCCATGGGAGCAAAACCAAACAGTAGTACCCTCAAATGTGGTAGGGTTTTTTTGTGTGTATTTTTTTTTTTTTTCCAGAAAATGACAATGAAGCCTGTGTTTATGTAAAAGGGAATACAGACTATTAAAAACACTGATTTTTCACTTCTTTTAAACTAGTCTGAGTCACTTTTTAATATTTTATTGACTAAACCTACTTTGAGTGAGGGAGGGCTGAGAAGTAGGTATTTGCTAACTTCTTTTGAAGGATGGAGTAGGGAGGAAGTACAGAGCTATTTAAATTATTCAAACTTCTAAATAAGATGCCAGCAATAATTCAGTCATAACTTCTTGATCAATAACTGGAAAGGAGGGAGAAATTCTCTGTCTTTCATTTAATATTTTACATTTCATCTGCATAGATATTGGTAAAATAAAGTGAAAATAATAAAGGCATAGAAACCTTCATCTAATCAAAGTATGTTGCTGTCATTTTTTATTAAGATCACAGCTTCCAAAGTGCTAGTGAAATCTATAAAACAGGCAGAACAACTCCTAAGCCTTAGTCATTTAGTGGGGCTTCTTAGCATTAAGAAAACAATGTTTATAGATGGATTCAAGGAAAGTATGAATAAAAAAAGCATTATTTACGTGGACACATATGAAAGAGCAAGGAAATGTGCAGTGTTCTATTCCTTAATAGAGTACATACATTCTTGAGTCAATATACAGAGGAAAAATAACTTTTATAGCCTTTACCCACAATTTTGTTAAAGCTATGCCTTTTGAAAGACTTTGGTATGGCCAGTTTGCACTATGCGAGAACCTGTGAAATGTTGACTAGTTAGAACAATGTAAACCTCATTCGTACTCCTCAAGGCCTGACCTGGAATTTTCCTTTTAGCCTGCCATCACTTACTTTTCTATTTCTTTCTTTTCTAGATAAATAAAAATATGCCTGTGGTGTAGCTCTCCAAAAGTGCAATGTTGCATGGGATTTTCTTAAGCTCAGCAAGACTGCTGTAGATTTGAATGAGTGCAGTATTCTTACTAAAAAAGAAAATAGATTAAACTAATTTGAAATCTTGGGACTTGACCACTTCGTACATGTGGTGCTTTGAGATTTGTCCCACTGAGCTCCTAAATTAGATGCCTCGGTGGAGAGGATCCTCCAGAGAATTGTTTGACAGGCTGTGGTGGGTTGACCCTGGTGAGCAGGTAAGACCCCACCCAGTCACGTGCTCCCTCCCTGTCAGTGGGATGGGGGAGAGAACTGGAAGGACAAAAGCAAGAAAATTCAGGGGTTGGGATAACGAGAGTTTAATAGGTGAGGTAAAGCTGTACTTACAAGCAGAACAAAATGTGGACTTTATTCACTACCTCCCATCAGCAGGCAGATGTCCAGCCACTTCTTGGCAGGGCTTCAGCATGCGTAACAGTTACTTGGGAAGACAAATGCTGAAACCGCATACATTCCTGCATCTTCCTCCTTTCCCTGAGATGTAATTGTTGAGCATATGGAAGTCATATGGTATTGGTCAGTTTGGGTCAGCTGTCCTGGTTGTGTTCCCTGCCAACTTCTTCAGACTTCCAGCCTACCTGAGGGGAGGCATAGTGGGTGGGGGGAGGGGGAAATAACCCTTGACACTGTGCATGCACTGCTCAGCAGTAGCCAAAACACTGGTGTGTTATCAATGCTGGTTTTGTCACAAATCCAAAACACAACACCACACAGGCTGCTATGAGGAAAAAAGTACACTGGCCTGAGATCAGAATGCTCTGCCATTCCTAATTAATTCCTTATTTCTTGATCAGCTAATGCAGAGGGAGAGTGAGAGAGAGAAACACTTCCTAACAGCGATTCCTGAAACCTGAATTGCTCTCAAGTTGAGTGATTCCTGCTTTTAAAATCTCAGACCCCAAGATTCCTAAGTTGAGCATGCTGGGCCATGCAGTTGGTTAGATAGGGATAAGCCTGGGCTGTTGTGCTTTTGTCATTAAAATAGTGGTTAAACCAGCATCAGTTCCATAATGTCTAGTATCTTTGACTAGGCTAATGAGGTGGTCATATCAAATTGACTTGAGGCTTAAAAAAGCAAACAGGAAAAAAACAACTTCAAAAGCATTTCTGGTTTTACAGTACCTCTAGAAGGATATTGTGGAGTTAAGTATTTTGCCTGTAGAGAGGAAAATGAGCCTTGAAACAAGCTATACATATAATCACTCAACTACCTTCTTGTTAGAGTGGAGAAGCTGATGTCTCAGCACAATGTCAAAGTGAAACACCAAAAAGTCTCCTGAGACTGTAACTGAAGGTGATGTATTTGTTTTAGCTAACTTTTTTTTGTTTGCTTGCTTTTATTATGCTATTAACTACTTGTTGTTATAAATAGGATGATCTTACCACTTTTATGTAGAAGATCTATAAAAGCATATTTTTAAATGCTACTCATGGATTTTGAGTCTGCCTTCTGAATAATTTGATCTCTTAATATTGAAGAAAGAAATATTGATGAATACACCTGACTTCCCATTTTTAAATTCATTCTTTTCTCCTTTATCATCTAACTTTCATCTTAGCTGAACCAATGAGTCAGATCTGCTAATGGTAGACTTCTTCCAAATATGAAATAAATTGCTCGTACTGTTCGTACTATTCCTTTTTTGTTTTGAGGAGTAGAATGCCGTGGGCCAAAATTTTTTGAAAAAAATAACCCCAAAAAGCTACAAGCACAAGCTCCTACCTGAATTTTCCATTCCATTACTGCTGACACTACTTCATGACTCACTTTAACTAAATACACCATTGAAATCTGAATCAATCCTGTTTCTAAATAATATGCTACACAGTAAAGAAATACTAGTTAATTGTTACAATTATTTTAATTGGCAGCTCATTTATTGTTTTAATTTTTATGACATAGTTGTCTGTAAAAAGCTAGTTCGAGTTTGTCTTAAGTCAGATTAATTTCAGAGCGATTTCTATATCTTTTTAAGTGAGATTTATCGAGGGTTTTCAGGTCAGAGAGAAGTTTTGAATCCTTTTTTATTTTGAACATGCTGTCTAGACTTATTCAAAGTACATAGTGTGTGTGTAAATACGAATGATCCTACCATAGTTAAGTGAAGCATGTACTGAGACAGAAACTTCACCCAGATTCTGCAAAGTTCAGTAGTGTCTGAGAGGTAAGCCCTCCTCTGATATGCCACTGACATCAGTATTGAGTGTCAAAACAAATTCTCTGCCTGTTTACTTGCTTCGTTAACTTTGTATCACTGCTGCTTTGTATGTACAATAACTATTTTGAATCTATGTTTTCACATTTGATAAGCAGGAAAAGTGTTCTTATTCAGTGGACTCAATAATATACTCTTCCTGTAGGTGCACTGTGCTGTTGCATAAATTGAGGAGATTTGTTATGATCTTACATGCCATTGAGCCATGGAGAAAATATTCATATCCCATTTGAAGATAGCATTTTTTTTTCTGAAGTTTTCATTGGTATTTTAACAGACCTTTATTACAGATTTTGGAACAAAGAATTTGACATAGGCAATTCTTTTCATGTTATGTTCCACTGATGCAAGTGTATTGAATCTGGAGTCAATCATCAGTGCCTTAGTCTTATTGTGAACTTCCACAGACAGCCTGAATACACAAAAATGCTATTCAGATTCCTAAATCTCATTCAAGGAAAACAAACCTAATAGTCACAAGTTTCCTGACAGCACATTCGGTATACCTGCACCATTAGCTTAATCTCCACATAGAAACTAAGATTTAAACAAGATATTTTCATAAATGTATAAGATACTGGTGTCGTGGTTTAACCCAGCTGGCAACTGAGCACCACACAGCTGCTCACTCAGTCCCCCTGCAGTAGGATGGAGGAGAGAATCAGAAGAGTAAAAGTGAGAAAACTCATGAGTTGAGATAAAGACAGTTCAATAGGTAAAGCAAAAGCCACGCACGCAAGCAAGCAAAGCAAAGCAAGGAATTCATTCACTACTTCCCATGGGCAGGCAGGTGTTCAGCCATCTCCAGGAAAAGCAGGGCTCCATCACGCGTAATGGTTACTTGGGAAGACAGAACACCATCACTCTGAACGTCTCCCCTTTCCTTCTTCTTCCCCCAGCTTTTATTGCTGAGCATGACATCATATGGAATGGAATATCCCTTTTGTCAGTGTGGGTCAGCTGTCCCAGCTGTGTCCCCTCCCAGCTTCTTGTGCACCTGGCAGAGCATGGCAAGCTGAAAAGTCCTTGACTAGTACAGCAACAACTAAAACATCTCTGTATTATCAACACTGTTTTCAGCACAAATCCAAAACATAACCCCATACCAGCTGCTATGAAGAAAATTAACTCTATCCCAGCCAAAACCAGCACACTTTTGTAAGTGTATCCACTCTGCAGCCTCTGGAGAACCCCATGCTGGAGCCAGTGGATGTTCCTTAAAGGAACTGCAGCCTGTAGAGAGACCACACTGGAGCAGGATTATCTTGAAAGACTGCAGCCCATAGGAAGGCCCCACACTAGAGCAGGGGAAAAGTGTGAGGAGGAAGGAGCAGCAGAGAGGAGGTGTTAGGGACTGACCGCAGCCCCCCATTCCCCATCCCCCTGCACCGCTCAGGGAAGAGGTAGAGGAGTCAGGAATGAAGGAATGAAGTTGAGTCTGGGAAGAAGGGGGAGGTGTGGGGATGGTGTTTTAGTTCTTGCCTTTGTTTCTTACCATCTAACCTTATTTTAATTGGCAATAAATTCAATTAATTTTCCCCAGATCAAGTCTGTTTTGCTTGTGATGGTAATTGGTAAGTGATGTCCCCGTCTTTATCTTGACCATGAGCCTTTTCATCTTATTCCTTTCCTCCACACCCTCCCCCACATCCCCCGCCCTGCTGTTCTGTTGAGTCTGAGGACTGAAATAAATTTGTCTGGTGCTTCATTCAAATCATGTAGGACTTAAATCCTGACCTATATCATCTAATGTGTTATGATAAATAGTAGTTCAAAAGCTAGTTCCTTGCCATAGGGCTTATGTGTCAAACTTACGGCATGGGCAACTCTGTAGACTCAGCAGCTGTCTTAAGTGAACAGACTCAGTGAGTATTTTTGAGTCAATGCTGTCCTTTGTGTCCAATTGGAATGCCACTAGTTGCTGCTTGTGACCCTTGTCGTTTCCTCCTGCCCCCTGCAACCTCATCTTTTCTGCAGTTGAAGACTGCAATTATGTTTCATGTGTACAAATGCTGGCACATACATGCAGACATATTCTATGCCTTCTGTTCTCCAGGCTAAACAAAACCCATACTCCTAATTAGTATCCAGACCTGACAATCTATGTGATCCTTCTCTGAATTCTCTTCAGTTAGTCAACATTTCCATGTACTGGGGGCTCACAAATAAATACTGTTGCAGATACAGTTTCATAAGTCCTGAACAGAGGAGAATAGTATTTCCCTCAACCTGCTAGCCATGGTCTTGCTCATGTTGCCCTTTGTGTAGTTAATCTTTGTTGCTGGATGAGGGAGTTACAAAGTCATGTTTGACAGGCCATCGGGACAAGAAGTTGTTTTCTGGAAAGCTGCTGACGAGGTGATTTGTCTCCAGTTTGTATTAATGTATAGGGTTATTCTGATCCTACGTGCAGGTCTTTGAACTTCATAAGGTTCTTGGTCCATTTCTCCAGCTTGAGTTCCCTCTGAAGAGCAGCTCTACGCTCCAGCCTATTGACTGTCCCCCTGATTTGATACAATCCACAAACCTAATGAGGGCTCATGTTATCCCTTTGGCCAGGTCACCGATATATTAATTGAAATGTATCTGTCCATTATTAACCTTGAGGAAAACCTGATTGTCATTTTGACTGAGTCACTAGCTGTTGGCCCATCAAGCCTTTCCTCTGCTTTGTAGCCCATCCATCCAGTCTGTATTTCCATGATGTGGCTGTGAAGCTGCTGTGGAACACTGCTTTGAAAGCCTTGTTGAAATTAAGGTAAGCAACATTCACTGCTCTCTTCCCATGCACAGCATCAGGTCTGTCATTGTAGACAGCAAAAAAGGTAGGCAGCCACAGTGTTTGTGTTTGCTAAGTCTGTGGTGGCTGTTTCCCATTGCCTCCTTATGCTTTGTGTGCCTCGAAGTGGCTTGCCAGGAGGCTTTGCTTCATTTTCTTCCTGGGGACTGAGGTGCATCTCACTGGCCTGTACTTTGTCTTCCTTCTTGTTTCTGAAGATGGGCAAGGCACTTGTTTCTAGTCATTGAGGATGATGTTGTTCTGAATGGGGCAGCCTTTCAGACATGACATCAGCCAGCTGTATCGGCATCCTCAGGTGTATCCTCGGCAGTAAGTACATGCCAGAGTTCTCCTCTGCTGTGGGCTTAACCTGCTTCCCTGAAGCTCTCCACTAGGTGTGGAGGTGAGAGAACAGAGCGGGCCCATGACAACTGAGGCAAGGAAGGCTCTGAGTACCCACCTCCGCCTTTGTGTCCTTCACCACTGGGCTACCCACCCTGTTCTGCTGCAGGCCTGTGTTTTCTCTAGTCTCCTTGGTGGCTCACATGCCTGAGGAAGCCCTTTTTGTTGCTAGCTGTGTCGTTTTCCATTTCAAGTTGAGCCAAGCTGTGGCCTTGTTAATTCCACCTTTGCAAGTCAGAGCAGTGGTGCTGTGTTTCCTCCTTGGAGACCACCTCCAGGGCTTCTGTTTTGTGCTTGAGCACAATTGCTAATTGCTGTGCAGCCTGTGAATTCATGCTGTGATTTCCTGTTTTCTTGCACCCTTGGGTAAGTCAGTTGGTGTGCTTTTGAAGAGGTTGTTCTTGAAGTTGACCATCTCCTCAGGGCCTCTTTGTCCTTTGGGACAGCCCTGCACAGAATCCAACCTTCCAGTCCCTGAGCAGGCTGAAGCGTGCTTTCACAAAGCCCAGAGTCTGTCTTCTGCTGCTGCTGCTGCCCTTCCTTGCTCCTCTCTGGGTCTTCACCTGTACGAACTCCTGGTCCCTGCAGCCAGGTGGTGAGTAGCTCCTGGCTGTGGGGCACTTCCTATCAGCAAGTGGGTGCAGAACAGAGCACGTGGGTAGCACAGTGGGTAGCAGTGGCTAACTGGAGCCATGTTCTTGTTTACTCCAGTCAACGAGTTGGGTCACCGTAAGCACCAGTTATTCAGTGTTTTTGATTTATTGGACAGTATGTTTCTTTGTAAATGGCCCAAGCTGTCATTGATCGTAAAAACATACAACAGAAGCTCTGTGTGTGCATGTAGAAGTTATATCACTTGTGTATTTCAGACAAAGAAGTAACATGAATTATTTTTGTTTGTTTGACTGTTATGTGTGTATCAGAGCAATGATGAGATCTTCTTTTTTTTTTTTTCCCCCTGTTCAGTTGTGGGTGCTGTCATTTCCAGCATCTTCTGGGGAAGGTGACTGTGGCACTGTAGTTAAAATAAACACAGGTGCTGGGGAGAAATCTTGTTGCCTCCACATCTTTTTACAGTTTCATCTGCACCTGAGTATCGAACTTCCAGAAAATTTCATTTCTACAGTTCTGGACTCTATTTTTTTTGTTCGTCTTTGATAGTCTTACACTTTTTTTTATAAAAATCAATTTTCCTAAAATTGTTTTTTGTATAAGGAGTTAGAGTAGGTGTGGGGTTGGGTTTGTTTTTTTTTTTTTTCTTTTGTTTTTAAACTTAAATGAAACAGAATGTCCTTGCCTTGAGGTAAAATAAAAATCATAAAACTAGGCATGGTTAGAAGATTCAGTTATCTGGGTAAGGGAAGAACAGACTTTAACAGTGTCAGATAAGTATAACCCATGTAGTTCATGTAGAGGGATTATGTGTGCCATCCCTCCAGGTGTCTTGCCTAATATTTGATAGTGTTCTCAGATGAAAATTGCTAGTGCCCTTACAAAGAGAGAAAACAGGAGCTAAAGAAAGCTAAAATCTTGTTTAATAGCTATGCTGTTCATTGAGAGACACCCTGGAGCTATAAAGGAACAGTTGAACTAGCAAAATAAAAACTCAGACTAAAAATTACATGAAACTGGCTTACCCTATGTCCTAGTGATACGATTCAGTTAAGACATATGTTTGATGATACAACCTTTAATATGATCTGTTTAAGGTATTCTAATCTTTTAGTACTTTCTACTGGAATTCTGTCAAATGAGACCCAAACTGCTTCCTGCTTCTCCTTGTGTTAGTCCTTGTGTATATTAAAACACTGAAATATATGAAGTACAGCATTACTTTTCTTATACCAACCTTCCATTATTTTTCTTGGCAATTTCTGCATTATTGATTATTTATTTTTAAAGCAGCTTTTGGACTGTCAGAGATTGACAGGGTCTTCACATTTTCTGAAAAGGGAGTATAAAATGTGTGGTTTTTGTGAGAAGGGAACTTTGTGGCACATGAGAGAGATCAGACTGGTGATAACAAACATGCTCTGATGGCAGTGTTGTAGTGTGGTCACCCTTGGCTCTGGACAGAGTTGTAAACTAGGCCATGTTTCTAGCTAGTGTCAGTTTCAAAGCTTGCTTTTTCTTGTTCCTATATTGCCAACTAGGGGTTGTCAGGTACAAATGAGAATACTTTGCCTGCATAATGAGTAACTTATGGTTCTGTATGACATCACCCTTGCAACACCATTGTTACTGTGAAGAGTTAATGTTTCCTCTGTTTCCTTTCATTGCCTGTTCTCATGGTACCTTGTAACTCTACTGTGCCTCTGGGGAAGATGAAGATGCTGTTCTCTTCCTGCAGCCAAGGACCTGACACACGAATGAGTGACCTTAAGACCACGCAGAGTGTCAGGAACTTAGTTGTATTTAGAATCCAAGCCCAGCATTTTATCTGACAACTCTAAAGAGCAGTCCTACTGGATAGAACCAGATATCCGTCTAACATGGATCTCCCTCCCCCTGCCCAGTGGCTGCAACAGGATCCCAATTTGAACAACACTTTGAAGCAGATATACCTAGATCTGCAGTGAGCTCCCAAAGAAGACTGAAAAACTTTTAAACACATTTTAAAAGGTTTCAAACGTTTAAACAGTTTTTATGCAAATAGAAACTGGAATATTTCTTTTTGCTTGTTTGTTTGCTAGAGAAAACTCAAGGTGGGGAAGACAAACTTTAAAACCAAGTCTTTTAAAATGCAAGCCTGTACATGCCACCATGCAGGCAGGTACTTTGTTTAGTTCCCCTTTCATTCTATGAAGTTATCTTCTTCATCTGAGTCTTTGCAGTCTGTGGGATGCAGTCTTGCTGCAATGCCACAGTCTGAGTGGATTTAGTCTCCCAGGTCCTTTATGTCAATCTTTAGCAGAGGTTATACCAGCATTCCATCCCTATCCTCCAACTCCAGGGACTGGGTACCCAGAAAACAATTGGCCCTGCTATTAAAGACTGAGGCAAAGAAGGCATTAAGTACCTCAGCCTTTTCCTCATCCTTGGTCACTGTGTTCCCTCCCCCGTCTACTAGGGGCTGGAGATTCTCCTCAGCTCTTCTTTTGCTGCTAATGTATTTGAAGAAGTATTTTTTGTTGTCTTTTACAGCAGCAGCCAGATTGAGCTCTAGCTCAGCTTTGGCCCTTCTAATTTTCTCCCTGCACAGCCTCGCTACACCTTTGTAGTCCTCCTGAGTTGCCTGCCCCTTCTTCCAGAGGTCGTAGACTCTCCTCTTTTTCCTGAGTTCCAGCCAGAGCTCTCTAGTCAGCCAGGCCGGTCTTCTTCCCCGACGGCTCGTCTTTTGGCACCTGGGGACAGCCCGCTCTTGTGCCTTTAGGACTTCCTCCTTAAAGAATGTCCAGCCTTCCTGGACTCCTTTGCCCATTAGGGCTGCCTCCCAGGGGACTCTCTCGACCAGTCTCCTAAACAGGCCGAAGTCTGCCCTCCGGAAGTCTAAGGTGGCAGTTTTGCTGACCTCCCTCACCGCTTCTCCAAGTATCAAAAACTCTATCATTTCATGATCACTCTGCCCAAGACGGCCTCCAACCATCACATGGCTCACATGTCCTTCTCTGTTCGTGAACAAGTCATTTTATAATATTTTGACATAAAAATATAACATTTCATAAACAGTCATTTTATAATATTTTGACCAGAAGTTTTGGTCAAAATTCAAATGTGTATAGGCCTATAAAAACAGCAGTTGAGGAAAAATATCCAGCAAGTTCCACTTTGTATTTGGACAAAGTGGCCAGGTTTGAACCTCTGTATAGTTTAGGCTGATCACAGGAAAGATGTATGTTATAGAATAGAACAGTACTCATCTCTTTGGCTTCCTGTACTTAGGTGCCCTTTGGGAGATGAAGATAGTACAGCACTATGCAGGATTAATCTGCTTTTCCTTACAAAAGCAGAATGTTTTAAAAGGGACATTAGTTACATCTAGTCTGAATAGTAACCTGTTTCCCCTGTTTCTTGATGGTACCAGCAAATCTGGAGGAGTTGAGACTGGTTACAAAGAATTTGGGCAGCTGAACTGTAGTTAAAGGAAAGTATGGATGTGTCCTCTAAATCTCTATGTCACTAATTTAATATCCTGCCAAACCTTACTTTTTTTTTGTTTGTTTTCTTTTTTGGTAGGGGGCATGATCTACAGGGGAGAAAACAACCAAACAGAAAAAAAAAACCAAAACAAAATATGCAGCACTGAGCTGTAGGAAACAATGTTTTTAATTTCTGAAATAGTAGGAAACAAATTTATAAAATTTGAAATTAGTATAAGAATTCTCAAGAAGAAAAATGGCCTGTGTAAGCTGATATTTGCTCTAGTGTCACAGGAAGCTGTTTAATAAATTGGCAGATATGGTGAGCACCGTTACTGAAACTTTTTGCATGTGCAAAAAGTCAAGAGGGATGATCCAAAATTCATGAAACATCTGTTTCAGTAACAGCAAGACTGAGGCACAGAGCTGTTTTTAAAACTATTTGATCCATAGTGAAAATTAAATCAAAATTATTATTTCTTATTGTGGTATAAAAACCTCTATGTAGGCACAGAGAAGGGGAACAGAGTAAGGAAGGTAGACTTTTTGTATGGGTGAAGAAATATTTTGTGAACTACTGCATCACCAGTAAATCACCCAGAGAATGTGGGGTTCCAGACCACGTGAAGGTGGATTACAAACGTGAGGAATGGTCACGTGCAACCTGAGTGATTCTGGTGAAAACCGAAGAAGATTTTGGCAGGGCACCACTCTGCAGGAATTTACAGTCTCAGTTGAATCTGCCTTGGTGTTTTTGTTACAGTGCTAGTAGGATAAACTGCAAGGATATGCTTTCAAAACAAAACTACTTTTCAAATCATGTCTATCACTGTGATTTAATTACTGATGCTAATAATGGCTAACCACTGATTTCTTACCTTCTGTTTTAATTCTGGGAAAAAAAAATAATTAGAGTCCAACACACCTCACTTCTCCAATTGATTTGTATTCTCAGTATTTGAAAGTGCAGTCATCCTCCCTTTCTTGATCTCCCTGGCTGGCTTTAAGAAGACATAACACCTCCTTAAGAAAATATGAAAAGCTTCATTGGGAAAGTGAAAACATTGTCAGTTCACAAAAGTGCAGTTAGACTGAAAAAGGGTTAAAGTTATAAGATGATACTAGTGATAAGATGATTGGTCAATTTTTTAATGTATCTGGCTATATTGTATCTAGTAAGTAAGCTTTAAGTGGTCAGAGTAGAATGTCATTAAGAAAAAGAAATTAGACTCATTTCTGAATCATAGGGAAAATTAGATTATAGCAGTGTTTGCTGCTGCTGTAGTACAGGTCACTTGGCATTTTCATTACAACTTTTGGGTTCTGAGGTTTATAACTTTGGTTATATTAAGCTTCTTTCAGTTGAAGTTTGACATAAAAGGCCAGATTCAAAGTCCCAAAAGAATTTTGTGATGACCTAATTTTTTTCCTCATTCATGTTCCAAATGTGTGTCTCAGTATCACGTGTATCCACATCTCATCCCTATTTCAAACTTAATGGCTTTTAGAACAGCTTTTATAAGAGAAACTCTGTAAGAATATCTAGTTGGAGACTTCTGTGTGTATTTTTTTGCTTTCACTTGCAGGAAATCTCTATATCTGTAAAATCATAGATGAATCATGAGAAATTATTTCCCCTGATGAGGATCTTCACAATATTTTTGGTACTTTGAAACTCTTCTGGGCTGCTAGTAGCTTGGTTTTAATAAAGCCTTATAAGGAGTCCATTGGTCCTGTCTGTCCTTAGATTTTGGTGCACCAATTCATAGACCTTTATCCATCTGGGAATGGATTAACAGTTACAAACATTCTCAGTAGATGTTAGGATAATGGGCCTATCTGCAACCAGGTGTGATCTACCCCAATTTATGCTGCTTGCTGGCAGATTAGTTCTTCAAGAGTCTGTCATTTAAATTAAGTAAGTTATGATTTCATTTGGATGGATTGAAATTGAGTTCTTCTTGTGGGTTTCAGTTTCATGTAAAGATTCCAGGGGCATAGTCAATAGATACTCAGTCATTTGGCTGTCCCGCACTTGACATAGCTGGACTCCAGCCCAAACTAATAAATTCCATATACTGCATAAGGTGACCTCACTGAGCTTTAATGGAGACAAAGTTTACTAATCTATTAATGGATATTTGCTTTCAGAGAAGACAACAGATGTCATATTTTATAGAACATAATGTAGGCCATGCTCAGCAACAGTAGCTCTTTGCAAGCCCTTGCATGGTAGACATTGCTGTCTTTTTGGGTCTTGAGTTTAATTCTGCTTTTCCTAATTAAGCTGCTTCTAGTTTTGGTTTTTCCTGTCTAATAAACTTAATTTAATTTTAGTAGACAAATACACTGATTGCTATATTTCTGTGCCAGACCAGAGACTTGTGATTTTGGCAGCAATATTAATCAAAAAGTAACGCAAATTTCACTTGCATTAAAGTCTCCATATGCTGTTTTGGCAATATAAAAGGATCTTCAAACACATTAATTGTCTCGATGCTTCAGCCTATTGTTAGCATACTGGAGCATGACCTTACCAAAAACACAAAGCTTTTCCTCTGTGGCTCATTGCAGGGATCAGATCGCTAATTCTATAACACAGCGGCAACTTGTAGGAGAACTCCCAAGGCCAGAAGAGCAGTACCCTGGAAACTGTTCCTCTTTGCAGGCAACACTTTGTATTTCAATTTTATGCTTCTCTGTGCTCAAGTAAAAGCTTTTCTAACTTCTCAGCAGTAACTGCAGCAATCCCCTGTAATTTACATCCATCAAGAGTATGAGTAACTGCTGTTAGGAGAGTCCTAGATCTTCAGCAGTGGTCAAGGAGCTTGTAGGAATGAAAGCAAGCCTGCTTGCTAACTCGCAGGGTGGCTGTGTTCAAAGCTCCTCCCTTGGAGGTTGATTGAAAGCTGCTTACAGAGTTGAAGGCACATGTGTGTGTACACATACTGCTAAGATAAGCAGGCAAAAGATTACGCCCTGGCCTTGAGGGTTAGCTAAATGAATGCATTGTGAGAAACTATTGGATGTGACATGACACTGCTAAACATAAAAAAAAATCATAGTGAGAAGTAGGCATAGGTACTGCCATGAGGAATGACTTGATTTTAGTTATGTAGGGAATGGCTGAGTATTGAAAAGAGTTGGAGGGGAGAATTATGGGACCTAGTGGGAGCACTATATTGCAAGAACAGCACAACTGGTATGTTTACCAGTTGTGCTGGTTTTGGCTGAGATAGTTAATTTTCTTCATAGCAGCTGGTATGGGGTTACGTTTTGGATTTGTGCTGAAAACAGTGTTGATAATACAGAGATGTTTTTGTTACTGCTGAGCAGTGCTTACACAGAGTCAAGGCCTTTCCTGCTTCTCACACCACCCCACCAGCGGGTGGGCTGGAAGTGCACAAGAAGTTGGGAGGGGACACAGCTGGGACAGCTGACCCACACTGACCAAAGGGCTATTCCATACCATATGACGTCATGCTCAGCAATAAAAGCTGGGGGAAGAAGAAGAAAGCAGGGGACATTCGGAGCGATGGCGTTTGTCTTCGCAAGTAACCATTACATGTGATGGAGCCCTGCTTTCCTGGAGATGGCTGAACATCTGCCTGCCCATGGGAAGTAGTGAATGAATTCCTTGCTTTGCTTGCGTGCGTGGCTTTTGCTTTACCTATTGAACTGTCTTTATCTCAACCCATGAGTTTTCTCACTTGTACCCTTCTGATTCTCTCCCCCATCCCACCAAGGGGGACTGAGTGAGCGGCTGTGTGGTGCTTTGTTGCTGGCTGGGGTTAAACCACGACACCAGTATTGCCATGGAAGACCAAAGTGACCTAGGTAATAATGTCAGAAATACCACATTTGGATATGGGTGAAGCCAAACTGGGACCGATGGGGGGTAAAAAGTAGTGAGGGGTAGGTTGGTTGTTTGGGAGGAGACCATAGTGGAGAAAGGGAGGGATGAGGCAGGGGCAGGGGCGGTGATGTACAAGCATGAGGAAATGGAGAGAAGATATAAAAGTGGCCAGTCACATGTAAGCAACTGCTGGTCAATACATTTGGCCAACAAAGTGCCCAGCACCTGGTCACTTCAGTCTGTCCTATCTTCTTAATAAATCTTAACTCTTTTTCTATGTAAGGTATTATGTGCATGTGCTGAAAGGACTAAATGCCAGCAACTGAAGGGACTGCAGGTGTGTGTGGTAGAAAGATCTAGCACTGGAGAAGTGGCTATGGGTCACAAGGCCTGTAGGTCTACAGCCAGCAACTGGTTTAAGTTTCCCTAGTGAATTGCAGTTCTCTGTGTGTGTTTGTACATGTAATGTGCTAGCAGATGTCAAACTGGACTCACTGGCAAGTAGAAGGAGACCTGCATCTGGAAAGACTCAACGTCTGAAGCAGTGACTGCGTAAGACACCCAGAGTCTGTAAAATGGGTATTAGATGGATATGGCGTCTGTGCTAATATTTGAGACTGTTGTGGGTTAACACTGGTAGGCAGCTGAGCCCTACACAGCTGCTTATTCACTCTCCTGCAATGGGACGGGGAAGAGAATTGAAAGGATAAAAGTGAGAAAAGTCATGGCCTGAGATAAAGACAGTTTAATAATGAAAGCAAAATAAGGAATTCATTTACTGCTTCTCATTGGCAGACAGATGTTTAGCCATCTCCAGGAAAGCAGCACTCCATCATAAGTAACAGTTATGGGAAGACAAACGCCGTAACTCTGAATGTTGTCCCTCTTCCTCCTTCCCTGCAGCTTTTATGGCTGAGCATGACACCATATGGTATGGAATATCTCTTTAGCTGATTTGGGTCAGCTGTCCCAGATGTATCCCTTCCCAACCTCTTGTGCCCTTCCAGCCTACTTGCTGGTGGGACAACGTGAAAAGCAGAAAAGGGCTGGATGCTGTGTAAGCACTGTTCAGCAATAACTAAGACTTGTCTATGCTGTCAACATTTGTTTGGTCACAAATCCAAAACATAGCACCATACGAGCTACTATGAAAAAATTTAACTCTACCCCAGGCAAAACCATTACAGAGACATCATGAATGTAGGTACATTTGTGACTCAGCAGAGTGAGGGGGTGTATTTTTTCACAAATGGACTTCAACCCTAATCAGCTGAAGAGGAAGTAATACTTGGTTGTGGTTTTGGTTTAAGTATGCATTGCTGGTGTTTAAGTGGATGTTGGTAAGGTACTGTCTGTGTGGCTGTCTATGTCAGTATTTTGAGTGTGTTTGAACATGTCTCTTTGGAATGGGTGTCCAGTCCTGCTGCTGGCTGCAAAGAGGACGAGCAGCCACACCCATGGGAGAGGTAACAGGAGAGGCCTCCTGGGCCTGAGATGGTGTCAGGTTGTACTTCAGCAGCTGGGGTGGAGGAATCACCTGGGTCCTGGAGTCCACTGGATTCAGTAATTTTTTTTGCAACACGCTTAACAAGTGGCTTATTACATTTTTTTTTTTTCCTGCTTATAATCTTTACATTCAATACTCTGAAATCAGTACTTAGTATTTAGTGGAAACAATACTACTAATGCTAGCTGTGCCTCTGTTGGGAGATGACATATCATGGCCTAGGGGAACAAGTTGTTCAATCTGTTCTGCTTAGCGTGCTAAAGCAATATCAGCATCAATGGTTCCTAGACAGGGAAGGAACCTCTTCCTCAACTTGTATTTACTGCTTATCCACTTTCACTAGACTTTTGATCTAGAGAAGCCTTTTTTGTTGGTCCAGTGAACTGGTGATCCAGTCTTCCTTAAATATTTGCTATCTTTCAGGGAAACTTTCTGCTGTCCCTTTGACACCAGCTATTGAAAAACTGGAAGTTTTATTGCATATTATAAAAGAAAACCATTGCTTGTCTTACCAGGTTTAGCAATTGTGTATGAAACAAATTCAACTTTTCCAAAAAAAAACCTTGCTGTACAAAATAAGAAACTGTAAAAGTTAAATGCAGACCTGTTGAATTCAGAACAGTGAAAAGTAGTTTTGAAGCTGTTCCAGGAGCTTTAAATAAGGTGCTATCAGTGTTGAAACTCATTGCAGGAATAGAAAGTCCATCAGTTAACCACTCCAGATTTTTTTATTTTACTGGGTGGCTCTCACTTCTGGGAAAGGTCCATTTGGCTGAGCCAGAGCAAAATCTTTTTTACATATGAAAATTTTGTTCTTGCTGTCTTTCTAAGCATGTGAGCAACCTTCCTTTTCTGTTGCAGCTACACCAAGGCAATGGTACTTGACTTGCAAGTTTATATCTGGGTTGGCAATACCTATACAAACTGCAGTAATGGTCATGTAACAACATAAATAATGTAATCGAAGAATTAGAATTAATGGAATTAATATCTAGAATTAGAATTAATATCTCAGAAAGATGCATTAGAAAGGTAACTGGTAATAAACCAAGTTAGGTAAGTAGAAAACAAAACTTCTTTGTCAGTAAAAAGGATATTATTTTTGATATGAAAGAGTTCTTACTAGAGGAAAGAAAGAAGTTTTCTAAGGAAATAGCAGTTCCAAATACCTGCAGGGGTTTGCCTTGGTTATTCTTTGCAGTTTGTCTGATTTCAGCCATGCTTCTAGACACCTTACAAACTGAGCTCTTGAGGTTTCTTTCCCTTCTTATGTTGACACACCTTGAGGGCTTCTAGTAATGGTGATGTTCCATGGTACAAGATGGAATATGCTTTCAGAAATGAGTTAATTCAAGTTAGCAAACAGCGTTTGGCTCATATTTTGACAATCCTTCTCTCTTGTTCTTGTGACTTTCTGCCCTTTCTACAAAGTGGGATCTTTATGTGTTTGTGTAGTGGAATTATGTAATTTTTCTACTGTGGGTTCTGGGCTAATTAATGCTATTTTCCGACCTTTTCAGCATACATCTGCAGTATGTTGAAGAACTATTGCCTCTGGAAATTAAGACACGACGTTTTGGGAGGTGGGTTAAGTAGATAAATGTTAAATTAATGAGAATTAGCATTTTAGCAATGTAATCCAAAAGATCTGAGTGTATGAAATGGACTTTAGATTTCAAAGAAAAATTATCTTTCATTTCTATATTCAAGATAGACTTGAAATAACTATTATTAGTTAAAATTTCATCTGAATAGCCAGAGGTGGTAATAACTGTAATCACTTTTTTGCTGTCCTTAGCTTCTTCAGAAAATCTGTCTAAACATCTATGTAATAATTTATTTGTGCTACTAATGATTTTTTTTCACTCTGATGTTCTTTATATCTTGGCTTAATCACATTAACTTATGCAGTGCTATTTTAATGCTCAAGTTTTAGGGGATTAGAAGTCATACCCTTTGTGCATCGTGTACTCAGTAACTGGTTTGTAATTTAATGAAAGCCAAACCTCCTTTATTCTCTGCTCCTATGGTGGAGATCTTTTTTTTGTGAAGTCTACTTCATATTAGACAGTAGCTTCCTTAATCTGTACTGCAGAGGTACATAACATTCCTAAAAGCAGTATTTGAAATATTATAAATATCCAAAATCATTGCTTCTTCTGTAATCTTGTAACAACAATGAAACCCACCCAAAGCATATGTTTAGTATCTGTATCATACTTTCAGTCCATGTCTGAACAGCATAGAATAATGGTTTCCTCATAGTTGACACTTAATGATTATGTTTAAAAACACACCCCAGCGATACTCCGATGTAGCACTGAAATTTATTTGTCCTTGCAATTATTTTTATAGTATAATTTCAAGAGCTTAACTCCAAAATGTGATTTATTTAAATTTTGAGAGAGCTGGAGCTAAACAGGAGGTCCTGAAGTAAAAGGAACTGAGGCTTTGCAAAAAAAAAAAAAAAAAAAGATAAAGAAGCAAGAATGAGTTGAGAGATCACCAGTGGAAAACATTCCTGTCTTCAGCCATGTTCCTGTAGTTTGAGTTCATAGGTTTGAATGTAAGCATGAGCATCTCAGACATCAAAGTTCTCAGAGAAGTGGGGTTTTTAATTAGTGGAGTGTGAAGGACTTATCTTTTTTCGTATTTGTGCTTATTGTAACCCTTAAATGGATATCCTATGTCTGTGTAGTTACAGCAAGAAAGCTAGTATAATTGAGTTGATTAACGTAAGAAAGGCTTGATGCAGGAGAATTGCAGAGGAGGTAGAAAACAGGAAATGAGAAAGAAAAGGGGAGCAAAATGAGGGAGATGAAAAACTGCTTGGAAAGGGAGAAGAAGAAACAGAGAAAGAGAATGAAGAAATGATAAAGAATAGCCTTTAGGAAACCAGTTCTGTTAAACAGTGAGCTTTTATTGGTTGATGTTTGTTAATATAAAATGTGTTTTGGTTTGCTCCACCACTGGTTTTGCAAGTTTTCTAGGTTGGAGAGATTTCTGGAGCTCTTTCTTACTTAATTAGTACTGCTTTCTACCAAAAGCCTCCCTGCTTTGATTTGTCTAGCTACAAGTATGAATATGTCTCTGTTGAGCTTTCAGGTTGAATTAATTTAAGCTAAGATTTCTTCTTAATGTACTTCTTCAGTAAGGTTTTAACTCAAGGTTATAGCTTAAATTAACTTTCGTTGAAGGACTTTGTTCACCTAACTTTCTACTTCAAAGCATTGTTGGCAAGATTGCCTGTGCAGCACCCCAAATGCTTCTCTAGGGCTCTGTCAGAGTGGATTCCCTGTTAGGAATTGGATCGTAAGCTCTTCTGCGCAACAGCACAGAAGGCTAAGAGACACTTAATGGCAAAACTAGTTATCTGTTTTAATGGTGATATAAAGACTACTATAGGCCTAACTACTATAGGCCTTTAGGGAACTAATCTTATTATTAAAGTAGAGAGAGATGAATATTGATGCAGGGTGAGTGGACAGTGGGGAGGCACTTGGGGGAGGGATGAATATCTGAATCACCAAATTATAAAAAAGAACTGCTTAAAAAAAAAAAAAATTGAAACAGCTTTTCATCAGAAAATGCCATGTTGCCAAAATTAACATATTTTTATGGAGTTACATGGATAGATGGAGATATATTTATGGACGTATGTACCTATATATGTACACATATTATGCATATATAAATATCCAGACAACTTAAATGTATTTATAGATCTTTTCTAATATTGTCAAGGCAATATTAATATTTTATCTATGTGTACTGCGCAATCATAACTATTTAATATTATTATACCTTAAACTGTGGGTTGCCTATTACATGATGGCAATGCTTTGAAGCTATCAAAATATGACAGTAGAATATAGTAATTTTGAGACTTTGCAGTGGAACTTTTTGTGGAATCATATGGAGAAAATAATTCAACTGCTTTTTTAAGTTGATTTGGAGCAGACAAATTTTCAAATGTCAAAGGTTTTCTGCAAAATGAGCTTGTGCTTTCCAACCACAGCTAAATGAGTTTTGAGTGCTCTGATTTTACTGTCTGTGTTTGGTCTGATGCTACATCCTCAGATGATTTAGAGGGGTCGAGGTGTATGACTGTGTTCTGTTCTGAAAGACGTCTGAAAGACATACTTCTGAAAGTATTTCAGAAAGAAGCGACTTGCAATTGAACCAAGGAAGGGAAGAAAATGAAATTTTGCCATTAGTAATAGATTACTTCTTTATGCATTGTTGATTAATCTTTATTTCTTTTGTTTGTTTTATCCCATTGAAAGTTGGTGTAATTTTTTTTGTTTTTTAAAAAGGTTTAGCTGGCAGATTAGGTTTTAAAAGGTGACATGCTTGCCACAATACTAACAATTTGTGTGTTTTAGCATGTTAATGATAGATTGAATTATATTCTGTGCATTAAAAATGTGTTATAAAGGAGATGGAAACATTGCGAAGGTATGCTTTTGGTCTCATGCTCATTGTGGTGTTCAGAATTTGGGCTGATGGAATTTGAATGTTAATTGCCTCTCAGTAACATGAAAATGAGCAAAATAAACTGGAAAAGCAGTGCTAAGACAATGGGTTGACTCTATAATTTGTTTCTGTAGCTTTTGGTTGTAAATTAGTGTTCATCACAGACTTCTACAGAGAAAGTAACTTTTTAATAAACACAGTTCCTGCTAGTTTGTTTAAATCATCTTCCATCCTTGTTCTGCTCCTTTCATAGGACTCTGAATTCATAAAGAGTATTTTCCAATTGGGTCTGTTCTTGGTTTGGGATCTAGTTCAAGAACATCTTGAATATTTATTTTTGGTGGTATTACTTGCAGGACAAGAACACTTCATCATGTAAAACTATGGAAAATTACTTTATACATAACTGCCAAATATTGCATTAAATGTCTTGTGTATTACTTTGCAAGGCTTCTAGGTATTTAATGAAATAATCAATTCCAAGACACATTGAATTATCAAGGTTAGGATGCTGAAATACCTGTATAAATTGAGTCTTTAAGGGAAAAGGAAGCACTGAGATTAGTAGGTGGTTTCTCAAACATATTTTTTCCTATTATAATGAATATAAATAAAAAAATGTCAGAGCTTTGTGTAAACTTAATTTATAATGTTTTTGGAGAGGGGGAAAATTATGGAAATATGGAAAGCTAAATCTTAGAATGTTTAACCCTTCCATTTACATCTTGTTTCTTTTTCTTTTTGTTACAACAATTGGGTTTTATTTGGAAATGAGTGATACTCCTGCATCCTCCAAAGTCCTTGTACTAAGGTTTTCAAGTGCACTGAATAGTTTTGGGGAAGACAAAGATTCTTCCAGTACAGGGAAGTAAAATTCTCAGTCTATGGATAATTGAGTAAGGTGGGACTTCCAGTGTGGCAGCTTTTTGGGATGACAGGTCTGAATTTAAGAGTAGTTGCATTGTTTTTCAGCTTTTTTTTTTTTTTGCTTTGTCCCTGGTTTCTGTAACACTTGCAGGTTCTGTGGAGTGCAGTAGTGTTCTTACATTCACCTCTGCAACACTTTTTGGTAATTTTTCATCTTTATGCTTTATGGGTCCTCTGTTTCTTACAGAATACAGTTTTATATTTGGGGTAAGGTAAGTGAAGTAATAAGACAAATCAGTCTTTCACATGCTATTCATAGCTTTCCATCCTCCCCTGTCACTCTATTCCCCCATCTTCCACCCTCTGCAGATCGTTTGAGGTGTTAAGTTTCTAGACTAAGCTCTTCTTCCTGCCTCTGTACCTACGTGAATGGTCTTGGCCCCTGGTTATCCAGATTAGCAATGACTTGGTGTGCTATGGATTTCTTGGCTGCATATCTGGGCTTCCTCTGCATGTCCTGCAAAACAGAAACCAGCATGCAGGGGAGAAGGTTGGTGAACGTGGGAGTTGGCTCAAGTATGAATCAGGAGCATGCCTGGAGCCAGGGGCTGAGTTGGAGGCTGTTGGTAGAATTGTGGCTGATTTTGGATATAGACCCAAAATATAGTCCCTTAATGAGCCACTCACCATGAAATAGTGTAGGATTTCACAGGATGAATAAGCAAAGGGTACTGCAGCACAGTATAACAAGTAACACACCTAGTATTGCCACTGGCAGGGGAAAAAAAAAGAAAAAAACCCAACCAAACAAAAAACCAACCAAACCCCTTATTCTTGCTCTTTCAGCTTTGGCAGTGCCCATTTGGCATGTGATAGTGTGCTCATTCCTAAACTGTTTTCTGTGAACAGTCAGATGAGTTGGCAGTGTACAGATTAGTATAAATGACTATGGAATTAAGGCCAGGGGAGGGAAGCTGGAAACTTTGAGGTTTGCAATACTTCTTGAATGCCAATGAAGAACTTAGTAGGTCTCTAGGTAAACTGGATGGCACAGTAAAACTATTTATTTTTGTATTAACTTTTGGTTTGGCTTTTGATGTGTGTCGTTACCTCTGTTTTGCCTAGAAAAAGAGAGTGGTAGCATTATTACAGCTCCCTAGTTGGAGATCCCTTCCTTGGAGCTTCCTCCCTCCCCTCTTTCTCAGGTATGTCTTGGGACAGGTTTTTAGAGTTTATTTTCTTCAAAGCAACTAAGAATATGCTTTCCGTATGGGTAGTCATGATTAGCTCTGCTTGTTCCTGGCAAAGAACAAATTGTTGATTTACAGTCTAAACTCAGTCCTGTAACATGTAAAACTATCTTCTAAACCATAAATGATTTGTGCTTTGTGAAATCCTTTCTATGCTGCTGATGGAGATGTTTTAATAGCATTTGTCTGAGGGGCCCATACACCAGTCTGAAGCTCAAATCTGTTGCACTTCTAGATATTTAATGTAGATAGCATGTGCTTTTTGAGGCTTTGCAGAAGTAATGGTTAAAATTAAGGCTAGTATCCATGCTGTACAAAAGATATTGTTCACATCAACAGTTATCATTAGGAAGACTAAATGGATTAATAGTTTTAATGGTTTATTCAGTGAATAATCTAAGTTTTGGATTAAGTAGTTAAAGGTTAGGGTCAAGTATGTAAATACTTCTGTCTGAAAAGGCATGAATAAAAAGGTAAGAGCGTCAAGCAAACCATTTCTGTTCTACTTTTTCAGTTGTAAAATTATTTGGATGCCTTTCACAAAACTAATAAGAAGAAACTGACCTTCTTCATAATTTCATATTGTCAGATCCTAATTAAAATATTTCTGCTTGGGCAATCCAAACACTCAAAGCCAGTGTTTGGGTTGCCCAGGAGTCTATAGTACTTTGCCTTGGAACAACTTTCCTTTTGGCATTACAAGATAGAGACCCAGCAATGAATTGTGGCTGGAGCTTTTAGATGATAGAAATGATGATTAAATGTTTTCTGATTAAAGAAATGTATTGCAAAAATGTTTCTTTCAGCAGTTTTCCAACTTAGTGAATAATTCTTAGGCCTCTTTTGAGGCGATCTATTTTTTATTCTATGAAGCTTTGAATAATAGTAAAATATTTACACTTAGGATAAGAGATGGACTTTGTATTACAGAGAAAATTACCTGCACATAGAGATTTAGGCACTTGGATTGTGCACTTTAACTGACCTCTGTACACTAACAGTTGTACTTGTGCACAGCCTCCCCAAAACTGAAAGGTTATCCTGCAGATATAACAGGACTTCAGCAGATGCATGAAAACACTTCAAAGTATGTGTTTACTTGTGTAATAGTGCAAGGTATTAAAAGCTTGAACCTGTCTACCACAAAACTAAGTATCTTGTCTATTACTATGGTCCATCTGCCACAGTGCCGTGTTAACACACCTATTCTGTCTTTATACCAAAACTAGTGTGTGTTTTAGACTCAGATGAGTTCCTTTAGTTTTTTTGACAGTTCTCGCTCTGTTACCAGTGATAAGCGTGCCCTGAGTTTATAATAAGGCAATCAAACACTTTTAGCCTCCTTGCCAGTGTAGTGTTTTCAGTGTTCAGAAGCAGTGATGAAGTTTTTCTTCTTTATCAAAAAATGTAGTCTCTCTCTCGTCAGTGGTTGTTATTGCCAGCTGTTGACAACCACCAGCTGTTCCTTTTCTTTCACCAGCTGTTGCCTACAGGGATGTACATCCTTCTTCAGAAATGTTCTTTCAATAAACTCTGGAATTACATGTCTTTTAATAATGCAGCTTACTCTTCCACTTATTTGATTGTTTAAGATATACTATTTGTAAAGAGGTACAGAATTAGAATAGAGGTACAAGAAACTGTCTCTGTATGTGTAAAATACACCAGTGTGAGTAACTGTAACTCACCCTTTTGCTAGATTGCCCAAACAATGTGCAGAGATGGCTGTTTCAATACAAAATTATCTGTGTATAAAAAGATATATATGTGTATACATATATTTAGACCAAATCTTCCTCCTCCCATGGAAAAATGTTCTTCTGCATAGCAAAGCTGTTAAGGAAGGGAGAAAATTAAACTGTAATACTGAAAGCAAGTACCGCACTACTTGAAATAGCCAAGTAAAAACTTCCAGATTTGCAATTAGGTGAAGTTTTTTAAATTCTTTTCTGTGCTAATGGATACTGAAAGCTGGTACTTAATGGAGGATTTTTGTTCAAGAAAAAGCTATTTTATTGGAAGTGAAATTCTTTGAGAAAATTATTGTATATGTTGGGATTTTTATTTTAACAGGTACTTTTAGAGCAAATTTAAGAAAATCTGAAATCTACTAAACAGCTCCTGCTGGTGTTCTGCAGTTTTGCAGTCTGTGCTTTCAGGAGTTACACTGATATTACTCTCTAGAATGAAAGCTCAAAAGCTTTAAAATACTTTCTGGGTACATAAAAATGTGACATTTCTGAAGTGAAGTCCTGAGGAATTTTGTTGACCCTCAGATATTAGCTGAGAACAACAACAGTGGAAGGAATTGGCTCCATAAAAGACTAGGCATTTATCAAACTAGTTGAGAAGAATCTCTTAATCTAATCACTTGGTACGGTGAATAAAAGATGTGATACAAAAATGATGCAGCGAAATGGTGTGAAATGTGTGCAACTGATTATATGACTGCTGAATGAAAAAATAAATGTAAGAGGAAAAAATAGATACTTTAAGAGAGGAAAAAATATTAAGAGGTTAGTGGAGAATTAACATGCTGGAACAGATAGCTTATTTTATCTGATCTCTAAATCTATTCTCTTGAGAGGTTCGGGGGCTCCTTTTATACAGGTTACCTGTCCTTTGAATGGGAACAGGTAATCTCTTTTCTTCCTAACAAAGTGACTTAATATAATTGGATATGACTGTAACATGTTATAGGTATGATGTTTATTGACTGCTTTGCAGTCGGGCTGTTCCTTCTGACCTTTCATTTCTGGAAAATCCTAGTAGCTTGTGTCATGTCTCAGATTTAGTTAGAGTAATCAGAAGTTAGGTGGCCAGGAACGGTATGTTTAGGTATACTGAAATGTTAACATTAATGATAGGTCAACAGTTTCTTTTCTGTCAAAGTTTTACCTTTGGTCCACATTTAGGATAAAACAACTATTTTTTTTTTTTTTCTTCAAACTCACTTTATGATCTGTAACTGGCATAGTTTCATAGCAGATGAATGCTTTATTGATGTTATCTTTAACTTTGGGCAAGATATGTGGTTTAATTTGACAGACTGAGAACTCTGCATCTGGTTTTTGCTTTTGTTTTATTTTTCTTTCTACTGGGGATGTGAGAAGATTCCAGACCAAATTATAAAAAATGGGTAAATAATAGTGTTGCCTTGCTGTAAAGTAACTCCCGAAACACACAGAGTGTGTTTAGAGAGGAGACATTGTTTTATTCTGCGCAGGGTGCAAGGTGGAATATTTCCACAAATCAAGCACACCTACTCTAATTCTCTTCAATATTTATACATGAAAGTTAACACACCACGCCTATCTACTGCATAATCATTAGACTGACTAAGCATCCTCTTCTTCCATTGGTCTGTATTTTCCCCGCTTTGATTTAAAGCTACGGTGTGATTTTAATTCACTGTGCACATGCTCACAAGGAGTGTGGGGGGTAGTCCTTTCGTCCCTCAGTTGGGTCGGTGGTTGCAATCTTCCCCTGCTGTCTTTACCTTTCCTCTAGTTACTGTGATTCCTGTTGTTTTCATGGTTGTTGTGGCGTCCCTGTATCTTTAAGACTTTCCTTGCAGGAGGATGTTCCTGTTACTGGTCTTTGAAGTGTTACAGCTTCACATTCTTTGAGAAGAACCATATGCTTGTTAGTGAAGTATGCAGTGCCCGTACTCTCTTATCTGGCCTGAACATTATCTTTTACCTTGAAGATTCAACAATTCTCATGTTTGCATATGCTAGTTTCTATTTCTAACTGTGATCCCTCCTTAGCTACTAATAATTCTTATACTATTTCTATTTTATTCTAAAATATATACGGATATATACACAATTCAAGGTGACAACTGGAGACTGCATATGTACTTCTTTTCCCAGCCTGCAAGGCTTCCTCACAGAATTACCTTGTATATCTGAAAGGCACGTAGGATAGTACCAAAGAAGCAGGGTTTTATGAATTGAATAAGTGTTTGGTGTTGTTTCCACGATTGTCATAACTTCAGTTTTCACTGTTCCTGAGACCACTTTCTTCTCTCTTTCCCTGATACAGGGCACTTGTGTGAACATGTTCAGAGCCTACCAAGGGCAGTAGCATGTGGTCTGTGGTGTCACTGTAACAGGTATTGATAAAGGTAGAACTGTGGTAATGTACCAGTTTGTCCCATCTTCCTATCTGTGGTGGAAGAGATTTAGGTTATGTTGAGATAAGCATTGTCCCTCCCTAATTCATCTGCTCAGCATACCAATCTTAACTGTATAACTTTATGAAGAAGAGCCCTGTGAATTAAAATCTCTTTGTGAGGGTGAAAGATCGAGAGAACATGGTGCTATCTGGCTAACTCCAAGGGATTTTACGTGAATGTGTGGAAAAACTTTGAAAGAAAAACGCTGTGTCAATAATGACTGAATTTAGCTAGCACTGTTTTATCAATTGTCCATTTTTATTTCAATGGCTGGTTATAACAATTTTTTCTATTAAAGTTAAGGAACAACAGCGGTAAAACTCCATATGCAAGACTCCTTAAAATTAAAACAAAAACAAACCTCTGTAATAATATGTCCATATTAATTTGTTTATATCAGCAGAAGGACTTAACATAGAATGAATTTTTTTCGTATGCAGCTGTTGATTTAATTTTTTTAATGCTGGTGTCTAGTTTTCTATTCTTCCAAGTTTGAACCACCTGTCCAACTGCAAAAGAACTTGCAGAAACCCCAACCAACCAACAACAACAAAAAAACCAGTTGACTTGCATATCCTGGAGTTATCAGATGAACTTGCATTAAACTTCATTTGTGAGTGTTTCATTCTTCACATTCAATTTGTTTTTTCAGCAGAAGTTTCTATTACCTAGGGAAGGTAATTGGAGTCCATATTGCATTGTAACTAATCATTTCTTGGGGAGCGTGGCCTCTGGTCTCCCTATGGGTTTGACAGTTGAGCGCCTCTTTCCTGACCCTGTCTCTTTGTCAACATTTAATTTCAGATCTCCAAAAGATCATGCCAACTGACCTGGAGAGAAAAGAAGCTGTTGCACTTGAGTCTGTGTGAGAAACTGAGGCATGTAGGTTCAGTTTCTGGCTCTGCTGAAATTTTCTGTGTGAATTTGGGAATAGGTGTTCTGTCTGTCTTCTCTTTCTATTTAAGAAAAAAAAAGAAAAAAAAAAGTTATGTGCTTTTTGGGTACTCTGTAAATTAATATTTATGAAGTGCCTAAAGGGCTGTGCTGAGAAAGGGAGGTATGCAAAGTAGTAGTTCTAAAAAATGACTGCAGCAAGTGTATGTAGGGTTTGTTGTTGTTTTTTGTTTCTCTTGGAATGGAACTCAATGTTTAAACCAAAAAGCATACTCTTGAGAACTTGTGCATTATCATGTAGCTTCAAAGCTTCCTATACTTTGGAACTGCAGCAGTTCTGACCCATAGCTGAACTGCTTGTAAATGCTTTTATTTCGGAGAAATTGGATATTTAAGCCAGGCAAATTTGTCGTCGTAAATTTGGCACTTCTCTGCCTACCTTTCCTGAAGGGCTTTATCTGATGTTTTCAAAGTATGCTTGCTGGGTCAGGGACACTACAAAACCCAGTGGCGGTCTCTCTTAAAACTTATTGGGAAGAGAAGGTGGGATACTTCTTTGCTCTCCTTCCACAAGCTGAAAATGACAATGTTTCAGTCCATATTTCAAAGACTTTACTGTATTTTATACAATGACTGATCTTGTACATGAATTTAATGTAAAATATATCATAAGCTAGGCTCTTTGGAGAGATGCATCACAGGAAAAAAAATACAATGGGCACAAGTTGATACAAGAGATTTGGATTGTCTATAAAGACATTTTGACCCTGATCACAGTCAAGGAGTGGGAGAGGCTGTGCAGTCTCCGTCCTTTAAGGTTAACAAGACCAAACTGGATAAAGTGCTGAGCAATCTGGTCTGACCTCAGAGGTGACCCTGGCTTGGGTGGGAGGTTGGACTAGAAACCTTCTGAGGCCCTCCAGCCTGAATCTGTGAACCATTAAATTCTATAGCATTAAGTTCTTTATTGTTTAGTCATTTTTGTTTTGGAATAGGTGGAATGTGAAGAATTTGAGGGGGGAGGGTGGTTTGTTTTATTTTTTATTTTTTCTTTTATTATCTTGCGGAAGGAAGGTGGTGTTTCAAAAGGGCACAGTTAACATTACGCTGACCTCTTTGGCCTATATCCTCTGATGTTTCTAAAGGTAATATCACAGACCCCATGAGGCTTGCTTTTGTACGGCTTTATGATTAGATTTTCACAAGCATTGTTCCTTGTTGTGATGAAAGTCTGTAGCAAGACTTCTGGGCATTGCTTCATCAGAGGAAGATAGGCAGGGGCCACAGGGGGCCAGAAAATTTTCATAGGGACACTGCTAAATCCTGAGAGAATGAACAGGGCAAAAGCCTATTTTTAACAAGCATGTGTATGGAATAGTTTCTGTGTTTCTATATACATCCACCTTCCCCCTTCTTCCAGTTCCCTTCCCCAGTGCAGAGAGAGCTTAGAGCTCACAAAGGATTTAATAGCAGCTGGTAGTGCAGGCTTGGTTTAGACTGACTTCTGCAGCCTGGGACTGGAAATAAAGCAGTACAATGAGCTTTAGACTATCTTCCCACGTTATAGCAGGCCAGATGCCCCTTTCTGGCTGATTGCAACTCCCATACTACTCTGCAAAACATAACATCAGGTTGTTCAGGAAAGAGCATAGCTGATTTTTCTTATATTTGCTGAGTAACATTAAAACAAGCATTGTGTGATGGATGATGTGGTCAGGGATGCACATCAGTCATGCACACTGCAATATGTGAGCACTTGTTTTCATATGAAAGGATAGAACAGACCCAAGTTTTCCTCTCTGTAGTGCCTGGAAGCTTGTGTTAAGCATGTATAGCTGAGGATAGATTTGACCTCTATCCACATGACTGTGAAGCAAGTTTAAAATAGAGAATGGTTCCGGGGGACAGAGCTCATGTTCAAAATGTGATGTGGTCATAGCTACATTATTTTGTTCCCCTTTCTCCCTTTCTAAGTCTAACTTTTTATAGTTGTTGCACAATTGGTATGTATTTTTCATCAAAATTGTCAGACCAAGATAAAGCCTAGGGTTCTCTAAAGTCCGTCTTCCTGACTGGTGAGGAAACAATTAAGTTGGACTTTACCTGTTGGCTGAAAGAAGGTACAAATACAGCTCTGACAATTCCTAACACGGTTGCTTCTTTCCAAATCACAGATGGTTCTGAATCTAGGAATGAAGCAGGGCTCAGTTCGAGCTGCTGCCTGCCTACATTGTTTTTTAAAGATGGTGTAAATCGCTTAGCTCCCTATGCACTGCAGCTATGGCTACACAGAGGGTCTCTCACTGATCTGTTTATTATGCTAGTTGTATGTGACTTTGGCACTACTGACAGAGTTGCTGTGAATTTTAGAGTAGTTCAGAAAACTCTGCTTCTTACAGCTTCATGTTATTGCTTTACTAGCTTTTGTCGAACTGTGTGTTACAGGTAGCTTGGGCAAGCAAACCTTCCTTCATTATTCCTTAAACAAGGATTTGCACTCTACTCTTTTAGGAGAGGAGAAATGAATTTAACTGACTGGCTCTTGGCTACCTTTCTTTCAGTGATGGTATTTTTGTATGATAATTGACAATTTTATTCTTAAGTAACAATGTCGAGTTTTCTACCAAAAATGGTAGAGACTGAGAACTGAAGTGTGCAAATAGTTCATGTTCCACAAGTTTCAACCATCTGGTTGCTTTAAAGAAAACAAGAAAGGAAAGTGCCTTAGGGGGTGAGAAATTAAAATAAAAATATTTTAGAAATAATATATCAGCACTTTAAAATTCAACTTTTATCTTTTCCTCAGTGTTAAGACATCTGGACTTGGAAGGCCTTTATTTTCTGCCTGCATCTAAACTGAACATCATCTGTTTGTGTAGTGTGCAGTAAATAGCAAAGTGTGGCACAGTTGAAAATTCACAGCAATGATTTTATCCTCTGTGCAGTCGGCAGGTTTTATTCATTTTCTGCCTCTTTCACAATTTGCTGCAGTGATTATGCAAAGTTGTTACAGTCATAACACGGAACAAGGAAAAACATTCTTTTTTGATCTCTATACATTGGGTACTCATTTCATCTCACTGCAACATTAAAATCTATACTGACAACAAAGGAATTCATTCTTAGTTTAACAAAATGCTGAGAGAAAGTACATTAGTATTTGATGTCTGCATCACACTGTTTTCTGTATTTTTTATCATGAAGTTTATATATCTGAAAGCATTTTTTGCCTCATAGCAATAGAAGCCAAATAACAAATAATTTGACTGGGTCTTGAGGTTTACTTAGAATTAAACAATATATGTACGAATAATATTTATTAGTATATGCCAGCATTTGCTAAATTTAATGCTGAAAAACTTCAGTCTAAAGCACTTAATGCACGCAAGAATCAGCCAGTATCCTAAGGTGTTTTAAATCACTTCACAAGCTAGATGGATTTGCAGCAACTGAGGACCGTGCATAGCTTTCATATGTAGGAAATTAATTTCTGTGTGTAGGGTAGTATATCTTTGTCAATTTCCTAGGCATTCTGAGAAAACTAAAACCAAAATATCCTCCTGTTTGTGGTGTTAACGAACTAATTTGAAACATCTTTATTTCCTATCAGTCTATTAGCACATTTCATATTGGTACAACTTTATCAGGTTCCAGTTAAATATGTTGTTTGACAGCACCATTTTCAGCATATGCGTTTTGTATTTAAGCATGTACTGGCAAAGCTGCCTGACATATCCTAAATACTTGCCAATTAAATAAATTTCTGTATAATTCTATGCATCCAAAACATCCCAAATGTAGGAAATTATTAATGTTAAACAGAAGCTATATATATAAACTGTTAGTTTCATTTATAAGGACCCTTATATAAATATATGATTATGTAATATATATAATAATTGGTCATAAGCAGACACTTCATATTCTAGATAAAAATGCCTCTAGTGTTTTCTTCTATTACTACTTTTCTCCTTCCTACAATGAAGGAAAGAAATGGCCAGGACACAAAGAATAGTACATTATTTCAAGATGTTACATAGAGTAAAGCAGTTTTCTTCAGTGGTGATATGTGCATGTCTGAACGCAAGCTAGAATGGCAGATAAAGAAACAATTATTCCCTGGATATACATATTTCCTCCATCTGGTGATTATTTTCCAAACTCACTTCATTTGGCTTTCAAATGTTAGTTAACAGCTGGTCTAAAGGTTTTCATATTTGCTTTCCACACCTTCATAATTCATATGATTTTTAATATTCTCTGTAACATTTAGCTTGTGATTTTATTTCAGTTTGCTCATCCTGATTTTCCAAAATGAATAAAATAAATTTTTTAAATAACTTAAATCTTTTCAAGATAAATGTGTGATGGAATAGAACTTAAGTCAGGAACTAGTAAAAAATCCCCCTGATCTATACAGACTGAGGTTGGAATAAAAGTAGAACTAACAGATAAGTCTTAGGAAGAGTTCTGCGATCTGACACTGGTACTTGGAACAATGCCCTGAACAATGCACTGTAATCATAGGATCCAAGAACAAATTAGGTTTGAAGGGATGTTTGGTGGTCCAGCCTCCTCCTCCTCTAAGCAGGACCAACTGTGAACTTGGATCCAACTTAAATAGTGTCTCTGTCCAGTCAGGTTTTTGAGTATCACCAAGAATGAGAATTACACAGTATCTCTGGACACCTGACCAAGTGTTTGACCACTCCTTCAGTGGAGCTGTCTTTTTTTTCTCCTTGTATGTAACTGGAATTTCCCTTGCTGCAATTTATGAGGGATGTCTTTTTTTTTTTTTTTTTTTTTTTTTTTTTGCTGTGCACTTTTAGAAGAGCTAAGCTCTGTTTTCTCTGTAATCCTCTTTTGCACACCCAACCCCACACTTATTAGGTAGTAGAAGTCTGCAGCTGGTTTTCCCCTTTAGCTTCACACAGAAGCTAAACAAACCAAGCTGTCTTAGCCTGTCCTTGTGTCAGGTACTCCAGCCCCCAGCCAGCTTGATATGTTTTCTGAACATGATATGTCTGCTTTTAGCTGGTATTTCTCTTGAAAGGGGGGAAAGGGATATTCATTCCTAAAAGGCTAAATAAATGAAAAGTATCACTTCCCGTGACCTAATGGCTATAGTCTGGCAAATGAAGCCTGGTGGGCGGTTACCTTTCATCACTGGAAAGCCACCCTCCTCAGCTTCTTTACTGTGACCCCCAAGTCTTTTTTTGCAGTCTGAATTGTTGCAAAGGGTTACTCTCTCCCATACGCAGGATGTTATATTTGTGTCTGGAAGTTTGTACGATTTCCCTTGGTCCATTCTCCCACTGTATCCTCATCCTTCTGAAGAGCCGCTCTCCCCTCCAGTCTACCAACTGCTCTGCTAATTTGATACCATCTACAAACCTAGTGAGGGCTTATATTATCCCTTTGGCCAGGTCACTGATGCAGGAATTAAACACTATATGCCCCAATATTGACCCTGAGGAAAACCTGACTGCCAGTTTGACTGAGTCACTGCCTGTTGGTCCAGCAAGCCTTTCCTATGCTGTGTAGCCCATCCACCCAGTCTGTATTTCCATAACATGGCTATGAGGCTACTGTGGAACACTACTTTGAAAGCCTTGCTGAAGTTTAGGTAAGCAACATTCACTACTCTCTTCTACTCTACTAGACTTATTAAGAAAAAAAATCTTTGTATCTTCTTGTGAATTATCTGGTTTGTGTTATTATTAATTTTTGGAACTATATTAAAGTTGTTCACGACTATACTTAGGCAACCTAAGTTGTGTCTGATTCCTAATTAATCAAGTGGAATTGTCAAAAGTGTGAAACTGCTAACTGACATAAGTTGATGCAGTCTAATACAGGCCAGAAAATCATTGGATAAAACAGGTGAATGGGTTCTAGTACATAAAATGTATATGCTTTTTTATCATAATAGTTAAATGAAACTTAAATGAAACAAACAAATAGTTAAATGAAAATGTTCTGTAGTTGTCTGAACTGAACAAAATGGAATCAAGGTGCTAAATATTGCACTGCCAGTTAATACGTGACTAGGCCTAATGCATTCTATCAGAAATACTTGTATATACAGTCTGGCATATGAAAAATATATACTTGGCATATGAAAATATTCAAATTTTTCTTCATTTTCTTTTACCTTGGTTCTCAGGCATGCAAGACAGGATTTTTTTTAAATATGGGAAATAACACTTTGTATGAAGTATGTCTCAATGCCAAACATGGATAACCCTTAAAATCCCTTTAGGGGAATGCAAGATTGTTGTTTCTGTATTTTAGTTCTTCAAAGTTTTCCTTTCAAACACAACTATTTTACGTGATAGTTACTGTTTCACACAGGTTGCATAGCAATCTAAGATATACAAGCATTTGAGAAATGTTTCAAAATTTATAGAAATAACTAGCCAATACATAATAATGATACTTTATGTATGGTGACAATGCAGTATCCAAGAATCTGATCTTTATAATAATTGAATATGTATATACCACATTAATGTGATCTTTAACACTGTGTGGTGATATGCATAATATACGGATGGGTGTCAAGTTCATTTTTTCTCTAAAAAGTTTTATTTTTTTTCCTGTGTCTGCATTAAAACAGCAGGTATTTATTTGCACATTATTTCTGAGCCCTTTCTGTTTGTTTATAATTTAGCAGTATTGATGCTTTTTATTTTTGGCACTTTATTCTTCTGCTCACCACCCCATCTCACTTAAGAGCACCATACGCCCCCTGCCATTGATGCAGCTCTGAAGTACCTTAATGTGCAGCACAGTTCCATCTCTAATGCAGTACTTTGTGTATTAACTAAATTATGTATATTACATTCTTCATCTGAAAAGAAGTAAATGAATTCTAGTTCCAGTAAGCAAGTCAGTACTGTAGATGTTCCAGTTTTTGTCAGAACTTTAAATGTGGGAGCTTATTTAAAAGAAATTTTGAATGTATAAGTGATTGAGAGTCTGCCTATTTGCTCAGTACTTCCAGAATTTCTGGAAATTTCCTATTTAAGTTGTAAGAAATAGGTAGTCTTGTTTCCCTGTGGGATTTATTCCATTTGTTAGGAAATCTTTGGCTTTCTGTTAGTATCATGTACACACATACCTTGTTTTCTTGTTCCACAGCTTTCTGTGCTGCTGCTCTCTCAATGCCCTGACAGCAGTGGAGTGTTGAGGAGACACTTTGTGATTATATTAGGGTTGTTTTACAGAACAAAGGCTACCCTTTGTTGCTGGTGAGCACTGATTTCTACAGTGCTTTATTTTTGTATTATGGCAGTGCTTTCTGACAGTCATCGAGACTAGTGATGGTGTGCTACCAGTAGGCAGTGTGAAACACATGTGAGAGATACTAAATATTTGGTCTGGCCTCACACAAGAAATCTTTGGACTTCGCTCTTACTCTTAGTGTTCATTCCTTTTCCCTCCCTCTTTGAAAACAAACTACAAAAAGCAGCAATGTGCCAGAAAGGTACAGTCTTTCAAAAATGATAGCAGCCTCAAACAATGTTTTTTCTCAATGCCCTTGAGTGCCATGCAGTCCTATGAACTTGGTATTTCCAGTCTGATCAAGTGATTGTCCTCCTCTCCACCTCGATTTTCTCTTGTGGGTAATACTTCACTCCCCCAGACTCTGAGACTGCTGTTAAGTACAGTAACAAGAGTACTGAGAGCAGACCTCACCTGTCAAGGCTAAGCCAAGAGGAAATTCAGTACTAATGCCTGTTTGTGTTCTTCCTTCATCACTAGGTCTCCTACCTTAATTAGAAGCAAACAGGTTTTCCTTGATCTTGCTTTGTTGCCAGTGTTCTTGTTTCCCATCGCTTTTCTTGTTTCCTGTGGCATTCCACACCTATTTTGCTCTCACTGAACTTTACTTTCCTGATCTTGGTTAGGTTTGTTCAGTATTGCCATGTAATTATAGAGTGTTTGCATGATGCAAGATTTTCTTTCTCTGCAGTCAGATTTATTCTTTTGCGTTCCCACATCATAGATGAGTGCTTGTACCTGGGAAGAGGATAGTTTATTATGTGTTGTAACTTCTTACAGCCAGAGGTTAGATTCTCTTCTGTTCTGGAGTTTGCATTGTAATTTTATTTCATAAAAGGACTTCCATGCTGAACTCTTCTCTGCTACTAGTGTTGAAGAAAAAAGGATGTGATAAGAATCAGGATTAGAAGCATAAGAGCAAGCATAAAAATGTACCAGTTTGATTCAGAACTAGAGATCAGGAGTGAAGACAGGAAAATCTCTCTCATGTTGGAATAATCGTTGTATTGCTGAATGGCAAAATCTACTTAAGACCCCTTCCAATATGTTGCAGTCTGTAGTTCCCAGACCTGTAGACTCATTCACTGACAGAAATCCGGCATGTAATCTGTCTCCATCTGGTAAATTTAATATCTTTTTTTTTTAAGAATGTGAGACAGTGCAGTTGATACAGAAATACATGAAGCTTTGTAGTGTACTTGAGGATCTAAACAAACAGTTCAGAAGCTTGTAATCTCAAAACACTTTCACACATTTTTTAGGCAAGTACTGCAAGAAGCTAAAACTGTAGGCAACTGCAAGTTCAAAGCATACTGAGCAGAAAAATTAACATCATGAATTCCTTCTGGATGTAAGTTCTGAACGTTTTAATATCAACTCTGCTTCTTTTTGTGCCATTATTTTTGTCTAGTGCAAGCATTTCACTCCAGTTACTTTCTTAAATGAGAGGATCTGACTAGTTATTTTTTCAAAATATCCCTTTGGCTACTTCAAGAGAGTAATCTCTTGCTTTTTTAATCAATATCCTTGTCATTACAGAGAACTGTTGTCAGATGTTTTCATTTTATTTTTATTTGAACTAGCTTAACTTGGTAGTCAGTGACATAATTTTTATGTTTTGGTTTTTTTTAATTTTTTTTTTAAATATATTGAAGGCATGATAATTTCATAGAACTCAAAATGCAACATTTCTGCTTTTGCCTTTTTTATACTTTTATCTCACATATCATAATTCTTCTGCTCTCCACCATCTTGTTTCTGGTGTATTTTTCACCTTTACTAATACAGCTTGTAACTTATGTCAGCAAATTTAGCAATCTAAAACTTCTTTAACTGCATCCAACATTCTAAATTTGAAAGTAAGTTATGAAATTTGGATGGATTACATAGGCCTAAATAATGTACTGGGGTAGATGCCAGATACTAATGTCTTATCTTTGTTCCTCAGGTAGAATTCAGAAAGATTGTCACTGCAAGGTGTGATGTAACTGGTGTGTCCCAGTGGAGATAGTGTCAGCTATTTATTATTGCCCTTCCTATTTCTGCTAATGAAATTGACCTGCTATTAAAGTCAGGCTGAATAGGGTAGAAATTTAGTTATATCAACAGCAAGGTTCAATCTGACAAAGTTAATGGAATTTCTTTCTGCAGATTTTTCAGAACGCAGCATCCCAGATTCTTTCTGCACAGTGGTTTGGGAAAAAGCATTAGAGCAAAATACTGTGTAGTTTCATTAGAGTTTCCAGAAAAACTGCCTTCTCCCAACAATATTTAGAGAACCAAAATAGACTTGCTTTAAACTACTGTAATATAAAAGGATGTTTGTGGCGCTGTACTAAGAACATTCTTGTGCTCTTATAAAGCAAATTATGGCTCTACTCTGTATCAAATTTGAATTTCATGTTTTTTCAGTGAAGTGCTGTTCAAGGTGATTAAGGATGTATAATCTTTCTCAGTATGATGTATAAACTCATTCTGCTTTCACTTCATGCCTCCCCTTTATGCTTACATACCAGTAGTGGAACATTAACCTCCATTTTAATTCTACAATGTTAACACGTAGCTCTTTGTAGGGAAGATGTTTAAGAAAATCAAATCATATGCCTCAGAGTCAGACACTGGCCTGCATGGGGGTCAGAAAGACTCCCCAGCTGCAAACAAGGACATATGCTGGATGAATCTTCAAGGAGCTTTGTCTTTTTTTCTGAAGCACCAGTCCCTGTGGTAGCTGGAAATAGGATACCAGATCAATTGGCAGCAATCAGATACATTCAGAAGATTTCAAACTAAAATTTAATCGCTGCCTGGTCACATCAGAGAAAAACAATTGTCCTCTTCCCCTCTCTTTCCCCTGCAATGAGAGCCTGATTTACTAATCATGTAATCAAGTGCAGGACATGGTGTTTGAAATGCCAATAAGGCATTTGTATTTCTGAAGACGTGGTGAGAGTTAAGAATATAATGTGGGAAGTGTCAAAACTGACTTCCACATTAAGTAAAAAATTTATAATCTTTGGAGAGTTATGAATCTGAATGGGATTTCTGAGACCTTTTAAGACACCAAAGGTAAAAATAAATAAATGAAAAGCATCTCATGGGTAGGAGTGGAAATGCAATCCAAGACCTAAATATATGTTCAGAGATTAAATCCGTGGCCTTATGGATCAGTTATATGTCTGTAGGAAGTGATCAAGTTGCCAGTGGAAAGTGACTCTGGTATTAGAAAAAGTATAGTAAACCTGATTTTTTGTCTTTTTTCTTTCTCTTCAAACCTTGACTCTCCCCTGTTGTAGATTTTTCTTCAATTATTTAAATTTTGCTACTAGTTTAACTGGTTAAAGTTAAAAGTGTTCTGAAGGTATTTGACAATCCTTAAATCTGGATTATGGAACTACCAAGTTCAGAACTCCACACACTGTTCCTAATGTATTGTGCTGGTTTTGGCTGGGATAGAGTTCATTTTCTTTATAATAGCTAGTATGGGGCTGTGTTTTGGATTTGTGCTGAAAACAGTGTTGATAATACAGGGATGGTTTAGTTGTTGTTAAGTAGTGCTGATACTAAATCAAGGACTTTTCAGCTTCCTGTGCTCTGCCAGGTGCACAAGAAGTTGGGAGGGGGCACAGCTGGGACAGCTGACCCCAACTGGCCAAAAGGATATTCCATACCATATGATGTCATGCTCAGCAATAAAAATTGGGCTAAGAAGAAGAAAGCAGGGGACGTTCAGAGTGATGGTGTTTTGTCTTCCCTAGTAATCATTACACGTGATGGAGTCCTGCTTTCCTGGAGATGGCTGAACACCTGCCTGCCCATGGGAAGTAGTGAATGAATCCCTTGTTTTGCTTTGCTTGTGTGCGTGGCTTTTGCTATTAAACTGTCTTTATCTCAACCCATGAGTTTTCTCACTGTTACCCTTCCGATTCTCTCTCCCATCCCACCTGGGGGGAATGAGTGAGCAGCTGTGTCGTGCTTAGTTGCTGGCTGGGGTTAAACCACAACAGGTTTTTTTGGCACCTAACGTGGGGCTCGAAGGGTCTGAGGTAATGACAGACTTGATTGCAATGTGCTAGCTAGAGTTTATAGCTGTTATTGCTGTTTAGCTATTAATCAGCAGGCTTCTGTGCTTGCCATGGGGCTTACTTGCCTAACTGTATATTAGTCTAGTGCTTGTTAGTGGCTGCTTTTTGCTTTCACTGCTTGCTGTACTGCTGATCATCTGACTCTGCTGTGCCTGGGAACATTTTGATAACAGCAATGGCGATGCGCCTGGGCTGGCAGGTGGCCAGGGCATCGCTGCTGTTTCTGTGCTGCTGTACTGGACAGGCTGGAACTCCGGTGTGAACTCGAGTCAAAGGGACTGTGACCTGTGGATGAGCCCACAGGAGCAGGACACCCTGAAGCATCTGTGCCCATGGATAATCCCATGCCAGAGCAGGTATATCTTGAAACTTCTCTGGCCATGGTTATGTCTGTGCTGCAGCAGGTCTACCTCCGAAGGGATTGCGGCCCATGGAGAAGGCCACGCTGGAACAGGTGCACCTCAAAGCATCTGTGGCTGTGGATAAGTCTATGCTGCAGCAGGTTTACTCCTGGAGAGACTGTGGCTCATAGACAAGGCTCCACTTGGAGCAGGTACACCCATAAGGGACTGCAGTCTGTAGATAAGTCAAAGCCAGAGCAGGGACAAGGGGAGGAGTTCATTGCAATGTTAAACCTGATAGTCTGGTCCAAAGGGACCAGGTGTAGAGATTGTAATGGTAATACCTTTAAATTGTTGTAACCCATTATTTGAGTTGCATGTTATAGGAATTACTATAGCTGGAACCACCTGAACCAATGGAGGACAAGCCTTACAAGAAGCAGTGCAAGTGCAGCAGTGACCCGAACTGAGCTGGCTTTGGTGCCCAATAACTCCAAGCAACACACCACCTCTCCTGTCCTGAGTGACCACCTTAACAGATGGAGCCCAAAGTCGTGGACTAAATGAACTCAATGGACACTTTGTGGACATTTTACAGACATTTTACAGACATTTTACAGGAGTGGTCCATAGACTAAGGGAATGATATGTGTGTATTATATCTAAGGATGGGAAGGGTGATGGTGGGTAATGAGAATGTATTAGATAGTGTGGGACCTGAGCATGACGTAAATGGTATGGAATGGTGCGTTGGCTGGGAATCAAACTCAGGTCAACTGCTTGGAAGGCAGGTATGCTCACCACTATACATATATATATATATAAAGAAAATTAACTCTATCCCAGCCAAAACCAGCACATGTATCCAAGCGTCAGCCTGTTTTTCCACTTTAGTTTCGCAGACTGATTTGACAATTCAGTCATGTTAAGGATTTGTGATGAAAAATTTCTCATTGACCTCTGCGATATTTGGTATACAGCAGGATGCTGTGTTTTGAAAAATACCCAGAAAACTTTATTTTCTAGAATATTGGAGGTTTATATACAGTTTCAAAGGGGATGCACATGTGTTTAATAACTGTAACTTCTTAACTTTTCTTAAAATTATAAGAAGCTTTTAACTGCATGATCACACACTAGTTTTGGAATAGTCTCTTCTTTATTCAGTACGCAGGCTGGGCAGTTTTAAATTAGTGAATGTGGCATATCCTTATTGCTCAAGGAATGGCCACAGATGATCTTTACACAACTCAGTTCTGATATAGAAACAGTTATTAATTCCCTTTCATGCATAGTTTTTCCCCCCTTTATCTTGTTAATCTGAGGCTCAGGGTTTATTTTAGTTTTCACAACACTCCTGTGAAGTGAGGTGGTTCTTGTTCATCCTTTTTAAAACAAAGATAACAAATATCCTTTAAAATTAGGCATCATGTTGGAGACAAAATATTTTTTTTTTCTCTGAGTACTTAGCATTATATAGAACTTAATATTTTTGAAGCACAGCTCCAATTAAAAAAAAAGTCAGTTTTGAACTTTGAAAACTTTGGACACTGAACTTCTCAAGGGATGCAGATAATTAAGAATGCTAGTAGTGTCTAAACAGTAATGGTTATAAGAGTTTGAACATAAGCACAGTTTGCTATGGAGTAAGTAAAGGTGTGATGTTATAGGAAGCCAGCTACTTTGAAGATATTGTCTTCCTATAATAAATGTTATATATAATGAAATTTCAGGAATTCTCTTGTGAAATAGTGATAGCACTGTCATGGGTATGTTGTTTCCAGAAGTCAATAGCTGTGTTGGTCAAATTTATAAAATCCAAACAAAAGAATACTTAATGTAAATTACCATATCTCCTTTTTTTTGTATTTTTAGTATTCCAGTTCTGTTTTAAATAGTAATACTTTAAATGTAGAAATTATCATTATTTGAACTACATATCTACATATATTAGTAAACTTATGCTAAATTAATGGGGAGTGCTTGGGGTTTTTTATTTGCTTTTTTAATGGATGAAAATATTACCATGAATGAGAGAATGACTCGCCACAGCTACAGAAATATAACTGTCTGTCTTAATATACATTTTGCAAACATCAGTATTTCTAGCTTTTTACTTGAAATTATGGGTGCCTTGGGCTGTGCAGTTTTTTTGTGTTTTGGGTTTTTTTTTTCCAAGTAGACCCACAAATTTCATTAGTAACATTTTGATGGTGTGAACGCATGCTAACTAGCAGGAAACTGTGGTGTGAATTATTGGTCCCTTGGGAATCTGGCAGCTCATTCTCTTACTTAATAAAATTAGAGAGTTGTTCTGACAGCCAGAGATGGACTACACCGGAGTGTGCCAAGAAAGATGAGAAATACACCCTCTACTGAAGGTTCTGGGGAGGTGAAAGAATTAGAAGAATTAAGGATAGTCTTTGCATTTTTAGACTGAATTCTATTAGTGAGTAATAATAGAAATTATAATAGCTACTTACTGCCTGGATGGCCGCCTCATTTACAACAGTATCACTTTGCTGGCTGCAGTGTCCCATTTACATGAATGTGTAAATGGAAACTCTTAAAAATAACAGTATAACTGGCAGGCCTGATATAGATAGGTTATTATTATTTTCTTCCTCTTATCTTAGATTGGTATGGAATGTCATTGAAAATTGTTTTTGCTGTTACAGATGTTTGAATGAGGTCATAAAAAAAAAAAAAATCACTATTGTGATCAGCTGCCGAGGGTAATGCATCTGTAATGACATCCCTTCTTGAAAATAACTTTCTGTTTGCCATCTAACTCTTGCTGTGCCAGCTAGCTCCTGTCTACACTACTAAGAACGTGTTAAGAGCCAATTGAACACAGTTTGTATACTTTTCTTCTGGTGTTGACATATGGATAATAGGTTTATTGAAATTTATTATGAAGATTTGTATACTGAAAATCATTTTTAAGACTAGCAGAGATTGTTGCTTAGTAGCATCCTTGGAGTGAGGTCATGGTGACTCCCAATGCCTTTGGCTATTTAAGGGGGCAAGAGTGCTGCAAGGGGTACCCAAACTATTCACACGATGGATTACCGTGCAATCCATATGAGACTTAATCCTGTCTTCCCTGCAAATCAACTGGGACCTAGATAGAGAAGGCCTCACATTACTCCCCACACTTAATTCACCTGGTAGCATAGCAAAATCTGCTGGGGAAATGAACTAGATTTAACAGCTATTGGATCAGAGAACTGAGCTGTCACACTCTGAATGAGATAGCTACCTGTAGTCAACAGCAAGGGATTACAGGAAAAGTACAGGCTGTCTATAGACTCTGCAGGTGTAATGGTATTTCAGCCAGTGGGTTGGACTTTCCTAGTCATGTGCAAGAGCGAAAGCATTGATGTACATTATAATGTTTTCTATTTATCAAACTGAAAAGCTAAATAAAAAGTTTGTTTTACTGAACTGGGAAGGGCACCAAGGGCAATTTTGCCTGCTCTTCTACCTGCCCAGCATGCAGAAGGATATGGAGTTTTTCTGGAAAGAATATTTAATCCTGGACTGTGACCCAGGCTGCTTTTGACTATGATGAAAACCCAAGGAGTGACTTACTAGTTCCTTTACTTCCCTTTTTTTTGTCTAGAGCTTGGATTTTAACTTGGGTCTTTATGTACGTAGGTGGCAACTCACTAGGAAGACTTCCACTGAGAAGGACACTATGCTGTGTTTGTTGGAGCTGGAAACTGTTCCTACCAAATTTGCTTTATAAAACATAATTTTAAAATTTATTGGGTCCCTAGTGATATAAATCAACATAAAATCAGTTTAAAAGAATAGAACTTGTTGGTCATTTGTAACTGATCTGGTGCGGTGAGTTAAGTTTTCAGAACAGTGTTTTCTTTTTTTGTGACCTTACTCTGGCACTTGATAAAGTGTGTGTGCGTGCACTCATGAATGTATGTCCATATTTACTGGTAGGTGACTGAGGGAAATGGTGAATTACTGTCTGTGAATAGTCTCTTTGGCTTGCATGAGACTCTGCTGTGACAGCAGTTGCCCAGATGAGGTGCTAAAAGTTACAGATTTCTAAATATATAAGTCTGTGCTTTGCTGTCTTCAGTGTTTATTTTGCAGAATGTCAAAGTTGTGCATACAGTACGGGTAGTTAGATTTGTGACTACTGAATTTAGGTGAGAAAAGATTGTTCTTGAGGAAAATTATAATTACATGTAAATTAAACTGGCTATTTTTACAAGCATTAAATGTTGGGGTAGGAGGAAGGAAGGGACAACACCTTGTTCGTTATGTATTTGTTTCATGTAATAGATCTGTTTGTGGCTTTTTAATCTTAAAGCATTTTCACATCATCTGCATTATATTTGTATTGCAAAATTTTGTCTTAGGCTTGTATGTAGTTTAGGATGTAGCATTCCATATCTTGTGTAAATCCACTACTATAAATTGATTGAAGAAACAGTAATTTTCAGAGCATTGAGAATATTCTTGATGTTATTTCAGATTAATGAAGTAGATACAACTTCAACATTTTTTCCAGTAGTCATATGAAAGCTTTCTGCTTTCCAAGCAAATGCTAAAATGGACATTACAAACTTACAAAATAAATCCAATGCTATCAATCACCATTTTTCTTAAAAGAAAAAGAATCAAATCTTTTTCTAAAACCAACATACTTTCCTGTCTTCTAATTATATTTGTTAATTATATAAATGTTTTAATATTAATTGTATTCATATAAAATGTATAAAATGTATTTTATATGAATACTATAAAAAGAAAATTAAAAACATATTAATACTTTTTTATTTTTATAAAAATAATTTTTCTCTCATGGTCTAGCCTTGCATACCATGTTGTTTTATAGTATATTCTGTTTTTTCACAAATCCCCAAAATACTGACAAGGTACAGTAGTTCCTGAGGTAGTTATTTTGTTCCTGACATTCACACATAATGTTAGCTGTCACCTTCCTTTTAAAAGTTTGGAATGAAGGGAATAATTTCTGCTGTTTAAATTTCAGGGAACAAGAATTTGATCAATATGACGCTGAGAACTGACATTGATACAGCAAATGGTTAGACTGCTGCTTTCATTACAAATGGATTTTGGGTAAGAAGATTCTGGAGAATAAGACTTAGCAGATGTGATACTAGCAGGCCTATATAAATTTCATCTGGCATTTCTGTTGTCAGTGTGAAGTCCGCTTAAGTGCACAATTTCATGGTTGGCCAGTTACCGTCCTTGGCTGAATTTATTTTCAGTGCTGGTGAAAAAGATTATTGGTTTGCCAGTTGCTGCTCAGAGGTTATAACTCTTGACAGAAAATGCATATTCCATCAGGATCTCAATTTTTTAATCCAATGTCTGTGTTTATTGATGGAGGTTAAATAATGTTACTGGATCAACAGGCAGCGAATTGCACTTCTATAAGATAATTAATTACATGACAGTGAATTGCAAAGTTTCTCTTTGTTTTTCCTTAAGTAAACAGCAAAGAATGAACTCTTTTTCCATTATATTTCTTTATGTATATAATATATATATAAAAAAACTCATTAATGATTCTTAAATAGCTCATACAGATGAAAAATTGAGATCCATTTATTTAAAAGTAGTATTTAATTCTTATGTGTCCATTGACCTAATGTGATATTTGTGTCTGCTAATAGCCTTGCTGGCTCCATGAGAAGTTCCTGTGGCTATCATCTGGGATTTTGCTGTCCTTTAATCTAAGCTTTTAGTCTTGTGAATGTAGCAGAGGACCATGTGCCCCCTTGTTAAATGTTTGGTTTAGACAATTTTTGCTTGCAATGGAAAGTAGTTTATGGAAAATCTGATTCCTTAGCTTTCGGCTGAAGGGAATTTTTGCCCTTTTATTATGAAGATGTAGTAGACATGATCTTCAGGAAACTAATTAGTGACAGCACTGATCCAAGATGTTACCTGTCAACTGTCCTGAAGATAGGTTCCCATTCTAGTGTTGTCATGTGTCAAACTTTCAGTTTAGGTAAAGAAAAAGAGAGGGAAAAATACAGGAATGGAGGAAGAAGATAAAAAGAGAAACCTTGTCTAATATAGAAGATCTTCCTCTCCTTCCCTGTGTCCCCTCTCCTTCTCTCCCTCCCCAGCAGATAGCTGCTGAATTGTTCTGAGGGGAAAAGAGCTCTCACAGAAACTGCATGAGGGAAAAGTGTCACAGGCCTTGAAACCCCATAATATGCTTGGCTCAGGCACTGACAAAATTGCAGATTTTGTGACGTGCTAACAATGATATAAAACCTGAAGAAAGATCCACTGCCTCGGGCATTTTAAGTCTTACCCTAAAGAGCTGCAGTTGGGTTTGGATCCAGCCTGCTCCAGAGCATCACAGAACTTTGTTTATACTCTATTGTTTATATGTTCTTTATGCACTCTTATATGAGCTGGTTTTAATTCTGCTTTTTATTCTTTACATTACCCTTGGGGAAAGATAGTCTGCGTTCTTGTCATAGTTACACTCACATTTCAAACCCTTTATGGAAGGATCTCAGTGTCACTAACAGCATGTGTGTTTCCAATAGCATATATTAGGATTTGAAACATTGATAAGGGGTTGGCTAGTCCTAAATGCTTAGAAAAATCTTATGCAAGTTCCACTCAAAAGGAATTGTGATTAAATACAGTAACTTACATTAAGGTAGAACTTAATTCAGCTTGAAAGAATCTGAAACTATCATGTAGTTTCAGCTCCTAAGCTATTTATATTAAAGTTCATAATAGTTTTGATGATTAGCAAAAGGATCATCTGGACACTTATTCAAGTACAAAGTGTCAAGTTTCAGAACTCTCTGAATCTATACTGTAATCTTGCCAGACCAGTCCCTCTTTAAATATTTTAGTTCTCTGTTTTAAGTATTTGCAGAATGTAAGATATTTGTCTAGTTCTTATCAGAACAATTTTCATACCAGTATTTTCTGTTTTACTTGGAATTTGGCTAGCCCCGTATTTAATTAAAAAAGAAATACAGCCACCACATCTTACAAATTATATAACAAAGTTTATTGGCTGCTGTGATTGTATTGTATTCTATATTGTTTAATACTAGGGCTGCTCAGGGAATTTTCCATCAAGTGTTAAGTATTATCCTTATTCACTTGTACAGCCAAGTTAGACAGTCATAATTTAAACTCATGGAGTTGCAGAGAAAATAACCAGTCAGAATAAGCTGTGATGAAACTTCAGCAGTTATTTTCTGTTTGGTCTAGTTTAAATTTCACCAGTTTCCTTTCCACAAATGGAAAGATGCTTGAGACTTCTTACATGTGAGACAATTTAAGTGATTGACTCTTGCATCTTACACACTTGTATAAGTCATGACTTTACCAGTTGCTCAGATTGTGTGAAGCTCAGAAATAGTGGTGTGGTCCAGGATATATTGCTGACTGTGATGAGGAAGAAGTAGAGAACAGCATAAGGACCCAGGTAACATGAAGAGGAAAGACAGACTTCCATAATTTTGTGCTAGTGGGATTCTAGTCCATAGATCTCTCCCCTGTCTTTGTTACACCACTGATCTGAGTAATATACTTTTACTTGGTGTATCTTCTGACCAGACATCCCTCTCATAACTATTGTCACCTTTTGACAGACTTTCAGTTGCTGAGTGTTCTCCAGTGTTAATGCTCCAATAGTGGTAAGCAAACACCTGGACACTTCTTCATATGTTTGCTCAGGAATGATGGTTTTAAATTTTTGTTTACTTCTTTGAGAAACATTTATTGTGACTGGCATATTCTTCATATTAAATACCTATAGCATGAAAGGCAGATAGCAAAGATAGGACTGAAGTTACTTAGTTCCCCTTGCAGTAAATTGTTTTTTTTTTTTTTTTTTTTTTTTACCCATAAAGGGAAATTAGAATATGCTGGGAACTGAGATTCTTGTTAGAGCTGCCAAACTAAGGCAAGTAACAAGAATACTGTTTCTCCTGATTGCCAGCCCACAAGGGGGAATGACACAGTTCTGCAGACCCATAACTTGTGCCTTCTACAGCAAAGTGTGCCAAATAGGAATAGTCAAAGAAGTATGAGCCACTGGACCTTCGAAAGTTCAGGTAAATCAAAGAAGCTTAGAATAATCCAGAGGAAGCCTTACCAAAACTGTGTTGCCTTTGAAGATTGTCTATCATTTATCCAGAAGGATTTGATATAAAATAGAAGTTCTATTTTCTGGATTTTTTTTCCCCCCGAGTCATTCATCAAAGTCTAAGTTCAGTTAAGCGACTGTAATTTTGATTTTTTTTTTTTGAGTTTGATATTAAACCTATTACATGTTTTTGCCATAATTCCATTTTTATGCCAGGGACAGCTAGAAGAAAAACCTGTAAAGAATGGAAGCTTTCATCTGATGTGAACCTCTGTTTCTTCTGTTAAAACTTGAATAGGAGAAAATTAATTTACTTTTTTCCTCTACATTTTGATAGTCAGATTGGATGATGAGTAGCTTTTATAGCTTACACTTGAATTAATTGAACCTTTGAAATGGAAATTTGAAAGCAAACCTGTATATTATTTAGGAAATTCAAATTCTGTTTTAAAAGTAAGAATATTTCTTTAAGAAGATTGGACTACCTCAGGGTTTAATAGAATGCGGGAAATAGGAATGTATCAAAACATATGCCAGCAAAAATAAGCATTCCAACTGTATTACAAATGAGCTATTACTATTTGTCTTGGATGACTGTGGTATACAGGAGGGTTCACTGCATTGTTCAATTCATGCAACTTTATTTGGGTTGCTTGCTCTGATAGGTGATTGGGGTTTTGAGAGCTTTTTATATGAGGAATATAAAATTAATGTCTTGTATGTCTAAAGAATGTTTAAGGTTCCAAATCAGACCTTTATGCTAAGAAAGATCAATGTAACAATACCTGCATAATCTTAAATTTAGAGATGTTTAATTATAGGGGTATGTACGAGAGAGAGATTCAAAATATATACATATGTGTGTGTGTATATATATAAATATATACATACTCGCGCGCGCTTCCCTTACAGTAGCATTTTCCCAATCCCTCTTCTCAGGATGCTGAGTGTTCTTGATTCTGAAGTGGATGACTGTAATGTTAATAGTGCTTTAATATAATTACCTGGATGTAGTTCCTTCTTTTCAAATAGTTAGGTCTGTAAACAAAATGAATAGGTTTGTGCTGTGGTCATTTCAGCCTCTGGTAACTTAAAAAGAGAAATCAAATAAAGTCAAAACAGGGTTAAGCTTCATTTGCATTGGGCTGTTGGAATTACCTCATTACTGGCTAGATTTTCTGATTTTACTAAAGATTAAACCCATGCTCTGGCCTTCTGTTCACTGTGTGGCAACCTATGTCACTGTGTGCCACACATCTGTGTGGCAGCCTCTGTCAAATTTTATAGTAATCCTAACCAATGTGGTCATCTGTTTCAGAAGTTAAATGTGCTACTTATTCTTTGCCTGACAGGCATGCACCTGCAATGTGTGCACACGTGCAGCATTTCCTTACAAATCTAGGCTAAATAAACATATTGAAAGAAATGAAGTGACACCTGTAAGATCAGTTTTGGGACTGCTAGATCCCAAACATAGACCTCTGCCCTTTAATGAGCTGTTGTTTCTATACCATGATGTGAGTATACCTTATGGCTTGCCCAGCAGTCCTCTAGCCTGGATGGATGGATGGGTGGATGTGCGTACATCAGTATACACACATACACTTTTCCTGGTCAACTCCGAGCTATGGGGCATGAACTCTGCATGATGTAACCCTCAGTGATGATTGCCCTGAATGTCCAGACTGAAGGACCTACTGGAGCACCCTATAACTCCCTCATTGACAGTGTTCCCCACTTTCCTTCCCAAAGCTAAGCCCGTGGGCACTGGATTCTCCTCTTACTGTGCAGGGGGAAAGCATATATCCTAATTGCACCATGATTTTTCTTTTTTTTTATAGTGGTGAGACCCAGTTGGTCACCAGCCCCAGTCCTTTTCTCCTGATGATGTTCTGATCGCAGCAGAAAGGATGGCGGGGCATGTGTCCCTTCCGGTTGAAGGACCAGTACCTTGTGTGTTCCAGTAGAGTGCTAACAGCTGAGTTAACATTGTCATTTATTCTTCTTCTGTCCTTAGTCCTTGTTCTTCCCTTCCACTGCCGGTTTGGATCTTGTCCCTTCTGCCTTTCAGTTGAATTGTTTTTTCTTCTGTGTAGCTTGTGTGCCACTGCTGCAATCATGAGACTTTGAACAAAAGGGGAAAAAGTAAAGGTTTGGAGGTAAATGTGATATAGCATAGTGTAGGGTTTTTTTTCCCCAGGTGAAAATAAGTTAGACCTCCTTTATTTAGCTCTCGGTAGAACATTTTACATGATTGTGTCTTAAATTAGAAGTTACAGGAAGCAATGCAGGTTATTAAGAAGGAGGATAAAGAATTGGCTAATACAACTATTCACGCTGAAAGAAGAAATATCCAGCAAAGGGAAATCATTAGCGTTTCTCAAGGGTTAGCACTGGGAGTAATTTTCTTAAATGTTTTCATTAATGACCTTTATATTAATAGTAGGGAAACATTTTCAGCATAATCTGCTGACAAAACGAAGTTGGAGGACACAAAGGCAGACTGATATATTACAGAGAGAATGTTTTGCTATTAGATTCTGGATGTGTGTCATTAGTTTTTTGTTTTCTTTTCATTGCTCTTATTTCTGTTGTCATTTCGGTCTTTTTCCATTGAGGGTTCCTAATCTGGAAATGAGTGACTAAGGGAAGGTCTTAGTATGCTGGTGCAGCTATAAACTGCCATTGTGATGCATCTGCAAAAAGGGCAAAATGCAATGCCTTTGATGTATTAGAACTATTTTACTTTTTTTGGTTTTTTAAAGGAATAACTGGTGCTATTAAGATCTTGATGAAACAAATTCTGAAACATTATGTTCAAGAAGAAAGAGAAGAGGAAAAACAAACTAAAGCTGGAGCAGCTGCAGGTGCAGAAGAACACTGTCAGAAGAATGGTGAGCCAGCAAATGACCTGGGACTGAAAATTCTTGACTTGTTTGCTCTAACAAGAATTGTTAGAGTAACAACTTCTTACTCTGACAAACTACAGACTAAGAAGAGATGTGAGTGAAATTTGCAAATATATCAGGCATAAATACTGGGAAGAAAAGAACTATTTAGCTAAAGGGCCATGCTGACAGCAAATAAGTAGGTATTAGTTTACCCTGAATAAATATAATTCAGAAACTGGAAGATTCCTCATTGTTTGAGCAAAGAAATTCTGGAATAGCCCTCCACCAAATACAGTTGTTAGGAGGAAAGGCATGATTTTTTTTTAATTTTTTCTTTTTATTTTAAGGTGGAGGTCTCTTAGATTATGAAAGGGATTTATATGACACAGTGTGTTCCATAGCAAGGCACTCTGCTTAGGAGCCTGGGACATCTGTTCTAACTCAGTGATCTTATGATGGTGGTCTTGCTCTTAGTTTCAGTGGTGTGCGTAGACCGAAGAACAGCGTTTTAGGCAGAATGTAGAAAGGGATATTAATTGGAATGTTTAAGTGTTTTAAATACCCAGGAACAGCATTAGACAATAACAATTCAATTTATGAAATAAATTCCTACACATATGGATTGACAGTTTCAGAAATATGCAAGCCAATTCTACAAAGAGGGTATAGCATCTTCAATTACTTACACTGCTTTTGAAAATGTTTTCATTGTGACATTCTTGCTCTGTACAGCAGCAGTGGTTCATGGAGGCCTATGGTATCCCTTAAGTTATAAACTGCAAAAAGTTAAACCATTTCCAACTTCAAAGTTTCATTGCTAGCAATTGTATGTGTGTTCTCTAATTGTGCATGTACTGCTAGCTACTTGTCCCTAGCAGGCAGTATTGTGCTTTCGGCAGGCAGGCAATATTGTGCTCTTGTTGCTGTTCACCATACATTAGGCATATCAGGCTTTGTGTCACTACGCTTTGGGTTATCTCTGTCTTACAGAGTCCTTGAGGGACTATTCAGTTGTTAGGATTTAAGAATGCTGTATAGCATGGAGAAAGTAATTCCAGGCAATGGTGTAGCTGGAATGCATCAGGTATGCAACAGTGGTATTTTGAACCTGACTGAGTAAGCCCTTGATCACATGGATTTTTCATCAAAGGACAAGAGTGCAATGCTGTTGGTTGAAAGGAGAAACAATAGAGAATGTCAGACACAACTTTGAAGTCAGTCCCAAAGTTTGTTTGAAGTCACAGGACAGAGCTTGTATGTGCCTGGATATTGAAAGAGATGGAAATAAGTGTTAGTTGCAGATTTTGTTGGCACTTTCCTCCTGAGGGACTCAAGGAACCATGTAAACATAAAAATGAAGCTTCCAGAGCCACTTGTGAGACTCCTCTCAGTGACTTTATTGACTCTTTCCTTCCATCAGCATTGTTGGTCTCCTTGTCTCTCACTGGACAGGCTTTCTCCCCTCCAGCTAATACCACTGTGCTCCTCACTACTTGCCCTGTGTCTGTCACTTTTGCTGCTTCTTTCTTCTGTATCATTAATTTTCTGTTCCCTTTGCCCATCTTTATAGACATCACAGGATAGGCTGAAGTTGAGAAGCATTGTAGAAAATATAAGTAGACCAGGAAGTTTTCTTCAAGGTCTTTGTGCCACAGACAGGATCTTCACAGATGTGTTGACATTGATAGGTGTGGAGTACCAGCAAAGACCCACTTCACTGGGCTAAGATGATACTAGTAACAAGGTAGGTTAGTCAGAAATCCATTGGTTAACATGTTCTGAGCATCTATACTTTAGGGTTACTTTAGTGGCAGCACTGGGACAGTTTCCTAATGAAATTGGATTCTTCAGCATGTGGAGGTAACATTTTGGTCAGTCTTGAGTTTCATAATATGTATTTTTTCAGTGATATTGTAGGCAATTTATTGTGTGGATGGAGCAAGAGAAGAAGGAGGCATGGAGGCTTAATAATGGTTTGCCAAAGGGAAAGGTCTTTTAGGAGACACATTTTTTCCCCTCTTTTTTCCCTTATGCCCTATTCTTGAACCAAGTAAAATTTCACTGCTGTGTTACAGAAAGTAAAACATACCCCTGTTCTGTGCTTACGTTTTCAATGTGAAATATCATAATGATTTCCAAAAATAGAAATGGAGCAAGACAGAATAAGTATGAAAAAGGGAAGTACTGGAAAAGTTTGTACTTTTCAGGTTTGAAACAACTGAACTTGATAAAGAGGCAGATGGTGCACCAGCAGTTAAAGTAGGCATTGTATTTTATCTCTCAGCTGCCAGTTGCTAGAAAGGAACTGCTGTCCTTCATTCAGTCTTAGCATATCCTAATAATCCTTCAGCATCAACTTTGCATCTTTCTCCTGGTCTTCAGGAGTTTGCAAAAGTCATTCAAACAGTCTTTTATGTTAATTTTTAATTTTATTTGATCTTTTACTTAAAGGAAGCTATAGCTTCTTTGCTCTGCCCATGGGCAGGGAAAGCTGCTCAGTGCAAAGCCCACATTCTAGTGCATACATTCTGAATCATTACTATTTAATTTTAACAGTTTATGCTTGAGTGCTTACTCTTTTTGGTGAAAACTGATAGCACTTTTGATTACGTGCTGTGGAATCCCAGTGTATATACAGTCATCCATTAACTGTGACTTCCCTTATTTCGTACCTGGAGGAAGAATGGGAGTAGATGGAAAAACATCCCTATCTGTAGCATTGTCATCATTTCTTAGAGCGCAGCAGTGTTAACTGGGGAGACTAAGAATTAAGAGCTTTATTTTCCATACGCTTATTTCATCCGGGCCCAGTCAAGCATCTTGCTGCGGCTATGTTGGATGCACAGGAGCCTCTGCTGAAGCTCAGCCTTGGATGCAGGCACCGCATCTTTAAGCTTCTGGCATGCCTCAGGGAAGAAGGGAGCTGCTTCATCCTTTTCTTCCTCTCCCTCTCCTACTGGTACCTTTGATCTCCCTGGTGGCAGTGTCAGACTAAGTAAAATTTGTTTCCATAAGCATGACCACTCCTTTAATGAGATGGTCATTACAGCCTCATGCTTAGGCATGAGGCTCCTGAAGTTTCTCTGAGTGTACCCACTTTATTATAAAGTTAAGCATGAAGGATGCAGGCACACCCAAGAGTCCACTAGATGTTTCTTTGGCCATGGCTGAGGATTGTGGGGTGGCCTGTCATTAATCTCATTCCTCCTGGAATCATTCACCTCCTCTTAGGAAAAACCAATTTCTGTTGATCTGTTGCTCCAAAGTGATGCATTTCTGGAGCTTACATGAATGTAGCTTAGCAGTGCAACATTTCACTAACATTTTCTGTAAAAATTGTGTGTATATATGTATATAAACAGAAATTTGCACATTGCACTGTCAGCATTATAAGCACCTGTTTCAGACTTGGTGACATTTGGATGTGGCTGCTAAATAGTACTTTTTTTACAAAAAAAAGGTATTAAGGGGCCAAACCAGTAGTTGATACAGCTCCAAATGTACCCAACTACTGTATGCTTGAGTTTGAACCAAATTTATTGTCAAGTTATCTCGCTTATGTTCCCCATATGTTTCAGAGTTCTCAGACTAAATCAGATTTTAAGACATCTGTTACTTGCTGTGCTACCAATGTGTTTTTGACTTCTGTTAGATGTTACATGGTGTAGAATTTCCTTTATTAAGTAAATAAGTAGATACCAGCAACTGTAAAGACCTAAAATGGTTTTGCAGTGTTGGAGATGCTAGTTAGCTAGTAAAATAACTATTTCAATTAAAAATTCTATAAGAATGCAAATTTGTATCTCTTAAGACACTTCTTTTAAGCTTCAGTATAATTGAGTAGAAATGGATACATCATATTTCTTATTTGAAAAAGCATCTTTGTTGCTAGGATCTCATAACCACACATTTAGTCATTGTTTATAAGTGAACATTGCTTTTTCACTATCTATTCAATGTCCTATTTGAGATTCAAACAAAATATTTCAATTAATGTGTCAAAATCTCAGTGGACTGAACCTTCAAGACAAACTTGGCTAAAGTGCATGATAAGGAACTAAATGGTCACAGAAACTTGCTAATGTTTTCATTAAATGAATACTGTTGTGTAGGTCAAAAAAGTGAGTCAATTGCATAATTGGCACCAACGCAAAGATGAAAGATATTTATATATACTGGTGTTGTGAACCAACTTTTAGTTCTTTCAGTTGTATACAACTTCTGTTCTTTTAAATTTCTGTTTAACAAACCAGTTAATGGTAGGATGTTTTTACAGGATGGGCAAAGATGAGGCACAAATACATTTCAGCATGCGTACAAGAAGGAGAAGCAGCAGAACAGCTGGGTCAGGCAGCAGTGTACAGCTTGAGCAAATATTTGAGCAGTGTGCAGCTGGAGCTCCTGCTGGAGAAGTTTTGCAAATGCAATTGCGGTGTGTATGGCGTAAGCAGGGACCAGTCAAACCCTCAGAGTGCATGTTCAGAATTTATCGAACCATGTGAAACTTTAAGCTGTGTCTTAGGATCTCATATTCAAACCTAATTCAGATTTAAACTGGATATTTTGAGTGTTGATAGCTGTATTGTTGCAGTAATCTGTATCTTCAAATTATCTTAAATACTACTATTTTCATAAGAATATGTCTTCCTCTGCTCTTGCTGGGCAGTGAACCACTGCACACCTAGTGTGTGGAGTGATGTCTGTTGGCATAATAAAGGTTGTTTCCTAAATTCAGGCCTAAAAGTATTCATAAAGAAATATCTCCTAGGAACTCCTAGTATTTTCTCTACTATACCAAGTTCTTCACTCAATTTATAAAATAAAACTTACTTGAACTTTAATTTTAGACTTATATAGCATAGCAATTATTCTTAGATAAGAGGTGTTTAAAACAGACTATGGTGAAGCATAAACAAAAGTCAGAACACCCTAGGACAAAGATTTCATGTTTACTTTAATTTGTTTGTCCTTTCTGTTTTATGAATAATAATCAGCTATAAAATATGAGGAAAAGTCAAGAAATAAACAAAACCTTTTTCTTTGCATAATATGGTTGCTTTGTCCTGAGTTATGCATGAGCTATTCTTTTTTTCTGTTTCTAATATGAATAAATATTTTACTCAAAGATTTAGTATCTTATTTTATTCAAATTCAAAGAAGTTAAAAATTCAGTGTCTGTGTAGGTATATAGATTTTAAAATTTTAAGTTCCTGTCATTTAAAACTGTTAAGTCACTGAAAACTTGGCATTGTCCAAAGGACATGAAAGATTCAGATATGCAAGTCAGTGGCAAACTCCTGAAAAAAACAGTCTGTGACATACTGAATTTGGAGTATTTTTAAGCTCCATTATTTGAAGGTTTAAGCTTTCAATATTATTTAGTATAAAAATTCTCATGTAAATGGGACACTAGGGGTTTGCTTTTAAATAAGGTCTAAAAATGTTACAAGGTGCTTATTATTTAAGTATTCTACCAGTGTTTTCTCATAGCAATTTCTTAGGGGGAAAAAAAAAAAAGAAATTTTGCTTTTATCTCTTTTTAACATTATATCACAGACATCAGGCTTTCTGGAATGTGTCAAATTTTTGATTCTCTGTGTTGATTTTGTGACTTTTACAGTGATATACTGCAGTGTCAAATGAGTTAGGAATTCTGCTATTCTGATTAGCGGTATTTTACATCTGTTTTGTACTTGCAGTGTGCAAGGGAAGGAGTGCACCCATGGGTGCTTAGGTCCCATGGGATATAATTTGAGGTACCTGGTCTTTGAGGTGGAATCCAGAATCCTGTGTTAAGCCCTTGGGCTCAGAGTGAAATGTGGGATAAAATTAAGACGCCTCAAAATGTGATGTATAACAGCTGGCACACTCATGCAGCAGTCTGTTTAGTCTTCATGACTTGTCTGGAGTGGTGGTTGCTGCTACCTTTAATAGAGATAGTTAGCATACAGGCCTAGAAAACTGGGAACACAGTTTAGTATCCTCTTTATCTAGAGAAGATTAAAAATTATGTCTGTCTGTCTACGCGGCATCATAGAAAAAAGGGATTGATCTGTATGTCCTGTAGAAGGTGGTGCTGCAGTGTAGAAAGGCTCAGACAGACAACACACAAAAAAGCACTCCCAGATTATGGTATGTACTTATTTTGTTGTCCTTGCTTCCTCAGACTTCCTTTATTTTATACTAATTATTGGTTATGCTGCAAAGATAGTCCCAGGTTATGATTCCATTTCTCTTAAAACTTGTTTCCAGCTCTCTAAGGAGTTTCATGTTATCTCTTTTAAAAACTTTCCTACAAGTTCTCCAAAATCTGCTATCTTCCCCGTTATACAAAGTATAATGTAGTATGTAATATTGTTGTTATAATATTTTTATTTTACAAATATCTATTACTAATTTATGGGAAAAAAACCCAGCATTTCTGGGTAAATGTTACATACTTGGGACCAGCTCGTTGCTTCCCGTGGCCTTTTCTGTGCTTTCTATCCTAGGATTCTAGGTGGTTTCTGAAGCCCTGAATCATCAAAGCACTTCAGTAAAAACACTTTCCTCATGTATTGGGGGCAGGGGTGTGTGTGTATTGGATTGGTTTGTCCCTGTGTCCATGCTTAATTATGTACTTAACTTTAAATGGATGTCTAATTCCATTCAGCTCAGTTAAACTTATGTTCAGAGTTAAACATATACTTGTGTGTGTTTCTGGACTAGGGTACAAGGTGGTACTCAAAGTGTTAATATATAATGCTACTTCCAACTGTACAATCTGTCATTTAAATGCTGAAATGCAGTGCAAGACCTGCAGAAGTGCATATGGGAGCATCATGAATAGCAAATGAATCTGTTTTGATCCTTGATGGATGTTTCAATGAATAACAAATGAGTTCACAGTGATTGGACACAGAAGGTGTTAGTGATGGGGTTTTTTTCCCTGGCATAATAAAGGAATCGTCTTAAAGTGATAGTATGTGGCAGGCTGTGTTTACTTGCCTTGGTACTGACTGTTGGGCTGTTGCCTTTTCTTTAACTATGCTTCACACTATTTTATAAAGAAACAACCATCCATGTTCTTTAAAGCTCTTCTCCCGTTAATGTTTTTCATCTGATATGAAGGAATTAACTTATATTTGCAATATATTTCAATGTACATTAAATATGCATGCATTAAAATACTTTCCAAAGGACTCAATTCCATTAAACCTTATTAGATCTTAAATTATACATTCAGACCTTTTGTTTTGAAATACTAGGAAGTAATTCTCTTTCTATAAACCCTTTGAATAAAACAAAAAGGACACTGCTTGTTTTAGTTTTCAGATGAGAGAGAGAGGGTAAAGAGGCATAATTTTGTTCTTGGACCTCAAAGTGTTTCACTAATATAGCAGAAATATAGCTCAGAGTAGTGTCTGAAGATCCTGAAATCCATCAGTCAGGTATTTCAGTGCAGCACAGAAGTCTGTGATTGATACGTAGTGATTCTTATCAGAAACTGTGGTGTTAGGTTTTTTGTTCTCTTCTTATTGCCAAACAGAATGACTTGGATAAGTAGTGCATGTGCTTGCTGACAGACTTGCACATAAAAATCCTTGCTTACAGACTTTGCTAGATGTATATGCAAGCTGATTAGTATACCAGTTTGAAATGTTGAAGCTTTTTAAATTCTTTTTGCAAATGGTTCATCTTAATTTTGTTTGTTTAACTTTCTAAGGCTTATTCCTCACAAGTACTGTGCTGTTGTATTTTCATAATCACTATAAATCAAGAGCTGTTGGGCTTGTTTGCTATTTTTTGAAGGTACATAACAAGAAATAGCTTTCAGCTAGCAAGTTGCATGCTATTTTTTTCACAGTGGATACAAACTTATTTGGTTATTTCATTGTTGAAGAGAAAAAACTAATAATGTACCTGAAACTGAACATATGACTGAGTCCTCTAAAATTATCAGCATCAGTGGAGAATGTTATCCTGTTTTCTTCTAGCTGTATTCTTCATATATTCACATAGTAGTTGGAAATTAAATGCTATCTGGTTGCATTAACCAGTGATTCAAGATTAATTCATTATCTCTGACACACAGATGTAGTGTTAGTTTCAAAATGATTGTTTGCACTAAGGGACAATTTTTGTAAGTCAAAGGTTTTACAGAACTGGGTTGGTCATTTTGCTGTCCACGTGCAAAATTCAGCTGCAGCAATATCCTTTAATTGCCAAGCAACCAAGAGGAAAACATCTGCTAGTTATGAATATGTTCTGAATTGGTAATCATAACGAAATAATGCCATGCCTGTTCAGCTGAGGAGTAAGTCAGAAGGCTGAAGGCTGTTGCATGTCACTCATGTTCACTGTTGACTTATGACTGCATGTAAATTCAAGTTACTCATTTTGCCTCAATAAGATGCAATATATAAAATCATTAAAAGGATATAAATGTAAATGTTGCCAGATGTAACCAAAGTATATGGATATATTTTATGCACTCTTTTTATGAGATCGTGAATTGTCATGCACAAAATGACCTTTTTCTACAACTAGATAACAAATGTAGTACAATGTGTGTTGCATATACATTAAACACTCATGACCTTTCCAGAGGAGTCAGTTCTACATTATTAGATCTACTGAATTTTGGGTTTGCAAATATAGGGACTGATTACCCTTTTATTATCTTTATGGTAGTTAGCTGTATTTCCACTGTAGTCAATGTAATTACACCATATTAAAATTTGTTTGAAAGCAGTCAGTCCCAGTGAGTGTAGGAGCAGGTAGCATTAAGATGCATGTACTGAACTTTTAGACCTTTCTTCTGTCATAAGAAGACAGTTGATGTAATTCCAGTATCCTGAGGCCCCCTCATTATCCCACGTTCTGTACCCGTAGCCTGACCATGCTATACTACACGAGTATAGCATATGCTGTGTAGCTGGCGTTTTCTGTGTTTCTTCTTTGTACAGAGGGTATGTACAGACTTAGTGTAGCTTTGATCACAGTCTGGGAGTATAATTTATGTACCTGTATTCTATGCAAATAAAGAGTCAGTCTAATTTAAAGTTAGTCTTGATTACCTTTCCAGTTTTGGACTCTGAATTGTCTTCAGCAGGAAAAAGGATGTGAGAGAAAAACCACCAAGACATTTGAAAGAAGTGCTTGTGTAAAATGCCTTTAAACTTGGTGAGATTTGGCCACTTACTCTGCACTGGCAGCACAGTTGTGGAGAAGCTAATTTAATACACACAGAAAACCCAGTCCTCCTCCTTTGACCATTTTCCATTTTTATTGCCATTAATTCACCCGCCTATAAGCTCACAAGAGATCTGTTTGCTGTTTTCCACTCAAGGAGAAGATCTGACATTTGCTACCCCTTTGTGGTGTCTGATGCATCAAGTGCTGCTTCTTTCTTCTGCAGTTTAACCACCAGGATTTGCTATGTCCCTGTTTCTGTGCTAACCCACAGGTTTCATACTTTGCTGCTTGGAGTCCAGAATTTGTACAGGAGAGCTGTTGTACTTCAACATAGAGAAGTGCCAACAGACTTGACTATGGCACAGTCTGAAGGAATCTGGGCCTGTTGGGAGCAATATTCCTGTTCTTCCATGTTGGGATCACAAAAATCCTTCTAGATATCAGTTTGCATTGTTGACATCTCCAGCTTTCCTTCTTCTGTAACATACCTGGGTATCAAATGAAATAAGAAGCTTCCAGATATTCTAGTTTACGGTTCCCTTTACCTGCTTTCTTTCATTAGCAGCATGGGCATGTTGTATAGCTGACATAGCCAAAAGCAGTAAGATAGGAACTTATTTCCAGCTGGTAACACCAGTGTTAAGTGGTTGTCTACATGGCATTATAAACATTTAGTATACTTTCAGTAAGCCTATGTGACAGTTGAGAGCATTTGCTTCACTAAGGTGATCAGATCAATGACCTTTATAGTGCCCAAAGAGTCATAAGGAACAGGGAAAGCTGTAAGCAAAATGTACAAACACAAACCTGGTTGGCATTTTCTCCATTATCCCTTCTCTAAGACAAAAAATCTCCAGTCACTAAGTGATAAGCCATTAAGAAACTCCAGGTCCAGCCTTGGAGAGGGCCAACTGTAAATGGCCTTTGTAAATGGTAAGTTATGTTGATAGTGGGTAGGAGACCCTAGGATCAGGGCTGTTAGAGAGGCAGAGGGCCCACACTGGTGTTTGAGGGATCCATGAATGTGGGTATGCCTGTGAACCCAGAGAATGAGGGCATGTGTTTCCTCCAGTGAGCTTCAGTCTTGATCGCCAGGGAGGAGGAAGAGGACTTGGCTGTCTGTACTTAGGTTTTATGTGAATTCTGGTGGTGTTATCTTAGGGTGTTGTTAAAAGGCAGCACCCTGCGCAGCCGTCTGCGCTGAGTGTCCTCTGTGTATGCGTGTCTGGGATACATACACAGCCATGCTCCTGGTTGAACTGTGCAAAGCAGAAAGCATCAGCCACATTTTTTGGCTTGGGAAAGAGAGACCTCTGGGTGCACCTGGCCTGGCTCTGGTGGCCAGGCAGGAGGGATCCCCAGGTCCTGGAGTCTGCTGGAGGCAGTGCCCATACCACGTCCCTGAACTCCCTCTGGTAAATTCTGCACCGGGTCACTCACTAATGCAGTTATAATTCAAGTTCCTGTCACTATTTACAGCTCAATCAAAAATATTTACATTCCTGTGGATGATGATGTATTATAATGGCAGGAAAACAGAAATGCATTTGATGAGTGAAATGAAAAAAGTAAAAGATAATGAGATACAGTAAAACAGTTGCATTGAAATTTCTGTGGAAAAGACGAAATTATCTGATTTAAGTTGGTGATTGACACATTTGATTAAATAAGCAGCAGCTCTGCTACATCCTAATGCACGCAAAATAAGGAATAGCCAGATGCTCCCAAAATTCAAGATCTTTTAAATTTATTTTAGTACTTTAGTGTTTATAGTAGAGTTTTTGCATACACTGTTGAATAGAAGAATAGTACTCATGTAATTTAACTGACAGCTGAGTGATTGTTTATTTAACCATTTTTGAACAGCTTCCAAGTTTTGAGAGAAAGAATTGTATATTTCTAAAGGATTATATAAATGTACAAGCTGTTGATACTCAGTTAATTAATACCTTGGAGATGTGGCCTTAACATCTGATACGTTAAATTCATGACATTAGGTTCTGTAGTATGAAAGGGAACGTACTGTACTACATCAGCCTCTGACAATGGATAATTATCAATAGTGCAGATATTTGATGTAGCTATTCAACAAATGCAGCCTTTGTGCATGTTCAAGAGTTCTACATTTCTTGCATGGGTGCACATCTATCTCTGTGTGTGCACATGTACATGTGATTTTAGCTAACAGTTCTTTGTATATAGCTGCTGAAGTTTGGTTTGGGTATTTGAAAATCATTAAGTGTTTTTCAGCTACAGATTTTATCTATTTTATTCCAGTTGCCTCAGTCTGAGTGACTGATTTAACTGGCCAGTATGAAACTAATTTTTGAGTGTATATATAACTCAAAACTAGGTTTGGATAAATATTTGGATGTTTAAGCTTAAATTTCACTGATCTGAGCATTCGTTTCAGTGAGTTTCTAATATTCAAATGTTCACAGGAAGCAAATCTCAGAGTCAGAAACCATAGTCAAGAGAAAAATAGCTTTCCAGATTAAATGAGTATTTGTGAGTGCTTTGGAGTTTGTTTTTTTTCTTGTGTCCCAGTTTTTTCTGCTGTCCACTGCTTGTTGAGGCATACTGCTTTAACCCAGTTTGCTCCTCCCATTATCACATATCTGCAGTGTTGCTGTCTCACACAGAATGAATTATTTTCATTGAATGCATTTCATGTTTTTTTCCGGAAGAATACTGCCAGGCAAAAAAGGTTTTGCAGCTCAGAGCAGGGAAGGGCTGCATCAGGTCTACAGCTGTTTCCTTCAGAAGACCCCAGTGTCTAGCACAGGGGTGGAAGTTGGATAAACACTAGTTCTAAGAGCCTGTGGGGGAATATCTCTGTAGCTCAGCAAAGTGCTTCCAGACTGCTCCTAGCTTCCTATGAGACCCACAGGCATTTTGTATAAAGCCCACAGGCTCCTGTAAGTTAGAGCAACTTTCTGTTCACAAAAGGCTTCTGGGATGAATGTACGTGAGTATCTATCCAAATACCTCTGGACAAGATAGTATGCAACTTTGTAAGTTTATTAAATGAGTTTTGTTTAAATACACTTTCAAGGTTATTTTATTTGCCTTGTAGTGTGTTTACTGCGGCCAAGAGCGAAACCCCCGCAGCCTCTTGCTCCCTCCGCTCTCCTGTGGGACGGGGAGAAAGTAGAAGGATAGCAAGAAGTCTCATGGATCGAGGTAAAGGCAGTTTAATGGGTGAAGCAAAAGCTGCACGCACAAGCAAAGCAAAGGAGGAATTCACTCACGGCTTCCCATCAGCAGACAGACGTCCAGCCACCGCCTGGGAGGCAGGGCCTCAGCATACATAAAGGTTGCTTGGGAAGACAAATGCCGTAACAACCACCATCTCCCCTTCTTCCTCTTTTCCTTGAGCTTTTATTGCTGAGCATGACGTTATATGACATGGAATATGACATTGGTCAACCTGGGTCAGTTGTCCCGGCTGTGTCCCCTCCCAACCTCTTGCCCACCCCCAGCCTACTCGCTGCGGGGGGGCAAAGTGGGAAACAGAAAAAGCCTTGATGCTGTGCAAGCACTCCTCAGCGACAGCCAAAACACTGGTGTGTTAGCGAGGCAGGTTTAGTCACAGGTCCAAAGTACAGCATCATACGGGCTGCTATGAAGAAAGTTAACTCCATCCAGCCAGACCCAATACCACTTAAATAATCAGATTTTTATCATTAGAGCCTACTGCCTCTTTGTCATAAGCAATTATATTTTATGCAGGGCCTTTGAAATACAAATAGTTCTGGCAAGTAGATACAGCAGATAAACTGCTTTAGCAGAAAAGGTAACGTTCCAACCCATGTCTTCGGAGTATCATCAAGTGTGTGGTCTTTGGATAAGAAAGGCACTTGTTAAAAACAAGCAACTGCTCTTTCCATACTTTCCACGGAACCAAAGTCAGAAAAACATTGGATAATGTTGGCTTTTATTAGTCCTTACACACAATTTTAAGAGGTTTTTAAATAACAATAGGTATACAAAATATTTTATTTTCTGCTTCTGTCCACCTAGGAGCTGTACGCATCATTCAGCAGCTTATACTTTGCAAAGCCCATAGCTGTGTTAGATAAGATGTTAAACTATGTTCTGCACGTCCTTCACTGAGTTACAGGAGTAACACAGATAAAATGCAAACAACAGCTAAAATACACTTACCATACAGAACAGACACTGGCAGTAATATTTTGTGGAGATTGTTCTTTTGGAATGTATATGGAAGTTCAACCCGAACTCTAACTTTTCCTTTGGGGAATATTTGGGTGAAGTTAACTCAGAAAGCTTCTTTCATAAAAATGAAATTAAGCTGCCTATATCCAATTTTGCAACTAGTCATGGGAAAGCCACAAAAGTGGGACCATTCTTGACCTGTAGGGAGATGACAAGAATGAATGACTATAGTGTGAATTTACTTTCTGTCATCAGGTTATTCATGTGAAACATTGCCATTTTGAAGCTTGTAGAATTTTTCTTGACACTGAGAGAGACTTAAAAGTTTCATTTCATCTTGTTGGCTGGAAAGAATTTTTAGTGGCTTGTTCCAGCTGAGTAGTTCCAGTTTTATATGGAGAGTCTAGAGCACAGAGTGATACATTTTTGGCTCCTTAAAAAAACCCATTTACAATATAATTGTAAGCATGCATAATGAAGGAAGTTAAAAAGTTGCGTTATTTTTCCAGATTTCCTGGAAAGAGGTTTCTGATGTAAAGGTGATACTTTCACTCCAGCAGCATTTAAAAATGTGATCTCCAATATGAAACGTTGATAGTGATTACTGTGATTATATGTAAAGTGTAATTTGATGGAAATATAAAATACAGATGCCATGTGCATGTCAAATTCTAGTTTTTGCATAAATCAGGTATATAAGTGATATGCATGTTGGAGATAATAGCACGTACTGTGTCTAAATAAAATCCTAGAACTCGAGAAATGTGTTGAATGTTTCCAAATACACTTCATAGCCTCTGACAGTTCAAGAAAAAAATGTGTGGTATGCTTAGTGCCACCTGTTTACACAATTCAGAGAAGTTCAGGAAAAGGAGACAACCTTGAAGAGTGTGTAATAATAATAAAAATAATAATGAAATGCTGAGAAATTATACATGGAAAACTAGACATGGAGATAGTCTAAAATTGGAATACAGTCCAATCACAAAATTGTATTTCACTGGAAGTGAATTTTCAGAGACAGGCTAAAGAAGAGAGACAGATACAACTTGGCTCCTTTTTTTTCCTAAGATCAAAGCGGTCCTGACTCAAACATTAAAGGTATAGAGAGATGAAGAAAAGTGGAGGTACAAAGAAGGGCAAACAGTGAAATTGAAAAAGAGAGGAAAAAAACACATAGAACAAGGGAGATAATGGATTTTACTTTAGTTATAACATGCAGAAAGGTTGTGTGTGTATAGTTGGGAGCAGCTGCCGTAATAGGGTTTGTGTCTAAACTTCAGCAACAAATAAGTGTTCCTTCCAAAAAGTATTTTGCATTATATTTCCATTGAAAACAGGAGTTGGCCTTTGGCTAGTCTGCTGCTTGTGCATTTTACTTTAAAAGTACATACCAAAATATTACATGAAAAGCATTCCAGCTTTTTCCATTTGGTTGTACAGTAGTTGTTTATTAGTCCAATACGAACATGAATGACTAACTTGTTGATTTCTGATTTTTTTAAAACTTGATTTTGAGGAATTATTTTCAAGATATTCCCGATTATTGTAAGAGTTTAACTTTTAATCCCAAATCAGTAGTTTTTGCAAGGTTTCTGGATTTTAGCAGAAGCTTTTCACCCAGGCTTGCAATAGTTAAGAGAAATTATTATTACTAGCCAGGCTGGCTACGGTGGTAGAGGTCTGGCCCTTCACCTGCTCTGTTATGTGTAGTTGCCTGGTTCCTCTATAATCCAGAGTAATACTTTTTCACAAAAAAGTGTTGGCTGCACATAGACTAAGGAGAGGAAGGGATTTTCCATTTTTATGTTAATTTTGAGAGCTGCAGGTGATGGGGAATTTCTGCTTAGAATAGAAAGTCAATTAAGTAATCCCCCCAAAATCTTGACTTTTACTGTAATGTTTGAAATTCTTTTGCCAGTATGCCCTTTTATTTTTGCATGGGCAGATAAGTCCCATCTGTCTATATTCAATGCAAAACATGTGAGCCAAATGCTGTGAGTAATTAATAGTTAACCTGCAAGTGTTATTCTAAATTTTAATCATGAGCAGCTCTGTTACCCTCTCATAGAGCTCATTTGCTGGATGCTGCAGGTGGAATTGGTATTGACCTAGTCTACCTGGAGACTGCTGAACTTTTAACCTTCTTAAAAATAAATCTTGAGAGCTTCTTATCTTCTTATTTTATTTCTTTATTTAGCTTATTATTAAAAGAAGCAGAAGATAGTAATAGCGATAATGATTAAAAAAGTAGACTCAGATGGGAGTTTAAATCTATGCATAATTCACTATGAGTGACTCATTTCAATGTTATTTAAGACCTTCCTCAGTGTAAAAAATGTTTCCAGGCATTAGCAATTGCTGCTGAGTTTGAAACAAAGAGCATACTGCAAATGAGCAAGAGGTGCAAAAACCAATGGAACCAGAGTTTCTGAGCAGACCGTTAAGCTAGTGGAAGAACAGTATGAAAACACGTGTGGATGTTGCCAGAAGGAAGTGTCAAAGTTGTGAAAAGCACTTCAGTATCAGAACAGAAAGTGATTCAAACTAATGTATGGACTTTTTATATACTTTAAAAGATATCAAATAATATAGTTTAATAATACAATAATGAGTTCTTTCAGGAATGTTATAATAATCCAAATATTAAATCTGTTTGGACTTTGCTATCTTTTTCACCAACTTCGTGTGGCCACGCTATTGAAAATTAAGGTATTGGCAAGAGCCTTTTGAACTACCATGCAAAGTTTGAGATGTCATTCTACTACAATCCCTCTACATTGTTTACTGAATTCTTTCAATTAAATCCCTCTTGAGAACTACCCTTTTTCAGATAATATGAGTAAATAAGGCACTGGTTATTAAAAAAAAAAATAATAAAAAAAAAAAGAAATTTTATCATGGCACAGACTGTTGTCTTGGCAGTCTTGTTTGAGGTTATTTTGTTGCTGTTGATTTCTTGATCCTTCAATGATACCTGGAATCTGCCACTGTGTATCTGCCACTGTTAAAATGAATGAGGCCAAAAATGAAAAACTCGAGGGGTGACTGTTTTGAGCTGAATGATGTTTCTGAATACAATACCAACTTACTTTCCTGGGTTTGCTAGTATAAGTAAAGAAAATGTTTGCTTCAGTGATAAAAACTCAATGATATTTCTTGGTTTCTCCTGACAGAGCTAGGACTGCACTAAAATTAATATGACTGGTCAGAAAAGAAAAAAAATGTTTATTTGGCCTTTTTAACTGATAAAAGCATCTTCAGCTCCTGTGCACAAAGCATTCCTGTGGATTATTTACCATCCTGCTCTCAAAAGTTTAAATGACAGTTATGTTAAAAAAAAAACCCAACAGGCAAAGGGAATTTAAGCATTGCAACCGGAGATAGAAGCCAAATTTCCATGTCCATCTGGGCCCAATTGACTCCAGGAAGAAACACACCATAAATCTAAGACTCTGCATAAACTTAAAGAAAATATCAAATGTTTTTGAGGTGTTTTCTTAAGCTATTTTTCTATGTGTAAGATAAAGATTAACCATCTTCCTCCTATCAAATGATATTAAATACATAGTAGCATTGTTTGCCCATTCTTGACCCCCAATTATTTGGAATTATCCTACAAATACTGAACTATGCTTCACTAATGCCACTGGGCAAACATAGAGTGTGAAGTAATTCATGTACTAAAGTTCACCTTAATTTAATGTATTTGTATAGATAATTAGAATACTGGCTCTGTTCATTAACATTTCAAATCTCATTTAAATGTAAATTGTAATATTCTTCTTTTGTGCAAGAGTGGGTAGTTAGTGTCATTCATGAGTAATAAGTAATTTGTTCCTCATTAGCCATAAGAATAGATAAAGATATAGATCAAATGTGGATAGCAGATGTAGTTAAAAATGGTTACCTGTCTGGAAGGGGAATTTAAAACAAGCATTCATTGTTTTTCTGTAATTTTACATTTGTAATTTGGTCCTAATTCATAATTCAGAACATTTTCTATTAATTGGCTCTTTGCATTATTCATAATGAGGGTGTGAAAGTACAAAAATGTTTTCTCTGAGTGACTTATGAGATACAGTGTGAAATTTTAAAATATTATTTTCATATTGGTTCAGATTAAGCCCATTTATAATGCAGAGCTCTACTTCCAGATATTCTTCAAAGCACTAGAAGAAATATTCGGAAATAATGAAGACTGGCTATGTAATATGCTTATTTTAAAAAAATAATCTAATTGTCCTATTTTGACTGAAAGGTGGCTTGAACTGATTTGCAAGAACAGGTCTAACTTGTTTCTGAAACTATAGCAAAGTGAATTAGTGATAATAATAATAAAGAAAAAGATTCCAAGTTTCCTTTCTGTTGGTTAGATTAGAAATCATTCTGTGATGGGAACCTGCCACTTGGGTAGTGGAAAAAAAAAGTATCTTGTAATCTTTCCTATTTGTGAAAAGTGGAAAAGGAATAGGAATTTGTAAGCCATTGCTGTCACATTGAAGGTCAGTAATCAACTCTTTTCTCTAAATAATCTATGTTACTTCAGTACCATTTTCATTGAGGTTTTTAGCAGAAAGCTAGCAATTATTTTAAATCAATTGCATCAAAAATTCATTTGAAGCGTGCTTGTGAGTGAAGGAGGAATTAGGGAGGAAACTGATGGAATTTGTAAGTACTAAATTAATGAGTAACCACCCAAACAGTGTTAGCACAGAGTCAACAAGCAAAGAGGGGGGGAGCTGGAAAAGGGGAAGACTGCTTGGTTAGCATCACTGCTTGATTAACAAGGTTGTGGTCAAAGCTGTAGGAATCAGATGAGAGCTGCCAATAGTCATGGTGAGTTAAATCAGGAAAGTGTGTGTGTCTATACAGGTAAAAAAAAATAATTTAAAAAGCCAATTTTATTGTAAAGAAGGTCTACTTTACATTTTTATACATGTACATCCTAGAGTAGACCTTTTATACAGGAAGTATGAATTACACATACCTAAGTATGGTTGCAAAATATCTTGTGATTTTAGTAAAAAATGATGATTCTGAACCATTGCCTGTCAGAAGCACATCAAATTGCATTTAAAAGTCATTCAGAGGGGATTTTTGCCTCTCCTATTGGCAGGAGAGTTTTTTATTCTTATTGCAAATCCATTTGATAAAAACTTCTGTATAAAACTTACGACATAATTCTGTTGATGATCTAATCTCTGTTCCTGAGTGAGTACTACATAAATATTTTAATTCTTGCCTTGTTTCCTTTGAGCAACCTGATCTAGTGGAAGGTATGTCTGCCCATGGCAGGGGGGGGTGGAACTAGATGATCTTTAAGGTCCCTTCCAACCCAACCCAAACCATTCTATGATTCTATGATACTTAACCCATTTATTATTTCTCTCAGCTCTTAGTCTGATAAATACTGGACAGAACAACTACTTTCAAACCATTTGATAACAAAAGCTTTCCATTCATCTGATTATCTTCATAGCCACTCTATGCTCATGTCAAAGTGAAAATTAGATAATTCTTATATTAAGAATGATCAAGAGATACTGGATGCAGTTTTCTAGATGAGGAGCTTATCACAAGTGCCTTTCACAATCACATTTATAGTACTTTCTCTCTGCTGGAAAGAACTTTTAATATATATCACAGGACAGCATTTTTCTTGAAAGCAAAAAATTGTGATGGAAGGCCCTTGTAAGATTACCAAGTATACAGTGGTCTTTTAAATCCTCTTATTGCCAGGTGGTGAACTCCTAGCTTGTAACTGAAGGTTCTCCTATTAGTCCCTAAATCCAAGACTCTGTGATTGATGTTAAGTCCCATTTCTCTCTTCCAGTTATCATAACCAACTCATTCTTCCTGCTTGATATTCCAGTGTTCCCCTCAACTGACAATGCTTCACAACCTTCACAGAATGTGTTGAAAATAGGGCTAGAAGGAACCTGAAGAGAATTTGGGTCAATACTCTATACGATTCATTTTTTAAAACCTTCAAATATACAGAACCACCATATTCCCAGGCAATCTGTCACATTGGTCTGCAAATTTTGCTTTAATGTCTAACTTGATTCTTTGCTATAGTTTCAGTTCATTACTTTCTATCCGTCATAGACGTGGAGGAAAGATTGGTCCCTCTTTCTTCAATGCAACAGTCTTTTGTGTATCTGAAAGCTGTAGTAATAACCACTCTGATCTTTCTTTCTTTTGGCTAAACCAGCCTAATTGATTCTTCTTTTCCAAAGTGCATATTGATCTCCACTGAACTCTCTCCAGTCAGTCCACATCCTTCTTGACAACCAGTGCACAAAGCTAAACACTGAATTCCAGCTAATGCCTTATCAGCACTGAGGAAAGTAAAGAGAGTACTTGCGTGTCTTATAGGCAGGATTTCTGTTTAAACACCTTAGTATGACGTTTGCTTTTCTTGTAGCATCATGACATAGTTGAGTAACATTTAGTTTTATGATCCACTATAAACCCAAAGATCTTTGCTGAAGAACTGTCAATTTCATCCTGTATTTGGGCAGAGGATTATTTCTACTTAGGTGTTGTACCTTGCCTTGTCTTTATTGACTCATACTCTTTGCTTTCTTCTCTGACCATTTGTCAGCGGGAAAAAATGGGGTTAGGTGATTATGAATTCTGATCTTGATCTTCAGCACGCTTGCAAACCATCACAACTTTTTTCATCAACTGCAAATGTAATGTGTATAGTGTTTATTTCACCAGCCAAATCATTAATTGAAACACTACACATAACCAGACTCAAGATAGATCCCTTGAGGAATTACTCTCAAACCCTACATTACAAGAGGGAGCTACAGGCCATAAAACATAATTGTTCTATCTATATTACATTCCTTAATTTGCATATGAGAATGTCATGTGAAGTGGTGTCAAAATCCCTACTTAAAATCAAGATATACGCAGTATGCTAGTTACTCTTTTTAAGCAGATCTTTTACCTTATCACACAAAAGGTTGAATACCATTTGGCTTCAATGCATCCATATTTGGTTTTAGCTGCTTCTTACCTTTCAAACATTTATTGATAATCTGATATTTGTCCCATAAGCTTTCCTAAATTTAAAAGCAGGATGCCTTTTCTATAATTCTGTATTTCTTCTTTTACCTTTTCAATGTAAGTATTATAATTGCCCTTTTCCAATCTCCTATAAACCTACTTGTTCCCATTAAATAGGAGAAGAATGAAAAAATTCTGAATTTTCTAACTAGTATTTTAAGATTGGGTCAGTGGTTTATTTTCAATAAGTGCATTGAAATAATGTATTTAACTCACATTCTTGCTATTTCAGTTTTTCACTAAATAGTAAGCTTGAAGAAACTGGAAATCTTTATTTCAGAAGTGACCTTCTTCAATATTTTTGTCAGTGAGTAATATCAGCTATCTGTAATAAATAAAGCTTCATCCTTTGGAACCCAGTGTAACACTTACATGTTTACAAAGATTTCCTTAGAGCTTCTTGAGCTCCTACAATCACGATATTCTTGGAATTTGGAAGGCTTTTCCAGATTTGACCTTGATGGGATCTGTCTGTCACTTGGTCTTTATGTTAATCTTGTTCATCCTTGAGAGGGAATATTTTTTTTCCTTGTTTGTCACTCAGGCTTTTCAGATTGCTTTAACTACTTGTAGTTAACTTTTATTGGGAGTTTCCATCTTGTTTTGTACTTTTTGAACCTCAATAAAAATATTTGTATTTGATTGTTCATTGACCAAAAAAATAGAAGTTAGCACTTTGAGGGTTGTAATAAGCATCCATGTAAAAACAGACATTTTTTCACTTGAGAAACCTGGAGACAGTAATATTCCCTGAATAAACTTTATTTAGAAAAGACACCTTGTATTTTATTACTGTGACAAATAACTGTAAGAAATGGCCTTTTACCAGACACTAAAAATATTTAAAGCCCCGTGAGACTTAGATGGTTAATTCCTTTGCCTTTGTCTACTCTGTGTTGACACAATGAAATCTTCTTATACCTTTTGTGAGAGATATGATTTTCCTCATTGTTCTGGATTAAAAACTTTTTTTTTTTTCTAGTGTAAGAAATACCAAATGTTGATTGTTCATTGGATTGCCTTTCTCTGTTCAATATTTCAGTGAAAGTATATGATTTAGTCCAGCAAGCATTTACTGTGACATATAAACTTTTCTGCTTTCAGTTGTCCATTGGTGGTGGTGTGGCAGTAATTGTGCTGTTTTCACTAGTTCTTCACCTGCTTGCTTTGAAACAAGGGAGACTTTTTCAGAAGATTACTTTTCAGAGACAGTAACTACTAAACAAACATGATACCTAGACTTCCAAGTATACCACCTAATTTAGGCTATCTAGATAAGCTTAATTTCTTACTAGGAAAGAAATCATTGACATTCACACTTAATGAGTAACATAGTAAAGAAGAAAGTAAAGCTATATTTTCAGCAGGTACAAATGTGAGTAGTTGCCTTGTCTTCAGTGAAGCCATGTGAATAAATACCAGCTGAGAATTTGGTCCAAGAACAGTAATTTATCAGATGCAGATTCTGTTTTACAAAGAGAACAGAAGCAAGACCAAGCTTCCTTTTCACGTATAATTCACCTTCATGTACTATAGCTGATGTACAAGTTTGCTGTGACTGCATGAACTAGCAGGAACTATAACGGGTTTCATTTTGCATTTTCTTTTTTGTTTTTTCCAGTTTGCATTTAGTGTGTTAGGAGGTCATAATACACAGTCAAGAAAAGGTGGCAGGAGGACTACATGGATGAACAAGGAGCTTCTGACAAAACTCAAACATCAGATGAAAGCATAGAAGGGATGGAAGAAGGATCTGGGCACATACAGACACTATGTGAATGTGCAGGGATGAGGCTAGGAAAGCCAAAGCCCACCTGCAGTTAAATATGGCAAGGGACATGAAGGACAACAAGAAGAGTTTTTACAAGTATATCAGTAGCAAAAACAAAGACTAGGGAAAATGTGGTCACACTGCTAAATGAGGCAGGGGAGTTGATGACAAAGGACATGGAAAAAAACAAGGTACTCCAAACATATCAAGAGGGTTATTGGGAGTAGTCTGCTTGGATTTACAAAGGAGAAATAATGTCTAACCAACCTCATGGCCTTCTATGACAAAATTACTTGTTTGGTGGACAAGGAGAGAACAGTAGATGTCATTTACCTTGACTTTAGTAAAGCTGTCTTTCACAACATCCTCATGGACAAACTGATGAAGTACGGGTTAGATAAATAGACAGTGAGGTAAAATGAAAACTGACTGAAGGTTGTGACCAGTGTTGTGAAGTCCAGCTAGAGGCCAGTCACGCACTAGTAGTGTACCCCAGGGGTTGATAGTGAGGCCACTACTGTTTAACATCTTCGTTAAGAACATGGACAATAAGATGGAGTGCACCCTCAGCAAGCTTGCAGACCACTTGAAACTTGGAAGAGTGTTTGATACACCAGATGATTGTGCTGCCATCCAGATGGAGCTCAGCAGGCTGGAGAAATGGGTCAACAGGAACCTTATGAAGTTTAACAAAGGGATATGCATCTGGGAAAGACTAACACCACACACCAAGTGTGGGATGGGGACCAACCAGCAGGAAAGTAGCTTTGCAGAAAAGGACCTGAGGGTCCTAGTGTCACCAAGTTGACCATAAGGCAACAATGTGCTCTTGCAGCACAGAAGACCAATGACATACTGTGCTGCCTTAGGAAGAGCAGTGCCAGCATGTAAAGAGAGGTAATCCTTCCCCTCAGCACTGGTGAGACACATCTGGAGTGCTATGTACAGCTCTGGGTCTCCTAATACAAAAAGCAGCATGGACTTATTAGAGTAAATTTAGTGGAGGGCCACAGAGATCATAAAAGGACTTGAGTATCTGTCATATGAAGAGGCTGAGAGAGCTGGGACTGTCTAGCCTACAGAAGAGAAGGCTCAGGGGGATCTTATCTATTTCTTTAAAATACACGGTGGGGAAGAGTAAAGAAGACAGAGATGGCTTCTTCTTGGTAGTGCACAGTTGAAGGACAAGATGCAATGGGCACAAACTGAAATATAGGAAATTCCTTTTAAGCATAAAAAAAGCTTTTTTACTATGAGGGTGTTCAGTCACTTGAACAGGTTGCCCAGAAAGGTTGTGGAATCTCCATCCTTGGAGATACTCAAAAGCTGTCTGGAAACAGTCCTAAGTAACCTATTCTAGCTACCCCTGCCTTGAGCTGGAGGACTGGATTAGGCAATTTCCAGAGGTACCTTCCAACCTCTACGATTCTGTGATGCTGTGAATTTACTGATAAATTCAGCAGGGTACGTGATGGTAGGTGGTCAGTGCTAGCCTCTGGTATGATCCTTGTTTCGCAGGACAGACTTTTTTCTTATGAAATAACTTACAGGGTTTTTTTCCCAAAGAAAGCAAATGTCTACATTCCAGAAATGCAGATGTGATTTTTTTTTTTTTTTTAATGTGAGGGGAAGGTTGCCTTATTAAAATCATTTTATTTGCTTTGTTCAAATGGGTTTAGAAGCAACTTCAGAGTACCCTTCACATGGGCCAGTAGCATCCTAATGGCCAATCTGGAATAAGTTATCTTTTTTTTTTTTTATGTTTCTCCTAGGCAGTGCTGAAATGCAGCTTCAAGTTTTTAAAAATCGTTAACAACAAAAGGAGAAGAGAGAATACTAGAGGAAGTGTTAAACATACTTTTTTGTAACTATTTTACCTTTTATTTCCCCTTTGTGTTCTTCAGCTGATTATGCCTGAATCTTGATGCTCCTTTGCATTGAGAATTATTCCAAGTTTTCTTAACAGCTTATGACTGTAGTTACCCAACTGCACTTACCTAGTTTTGAAGATGTCAGAGGAAAATATATTGCCCTAGATCTGACAGCCCAAGAGAGGCAAAGCTGCTACACAGCCCCAAGCCCCACGTCCAACCAGTAGCAAGGCTGAAACTGTATTCCCAGCAGGCACGTACAGGCAGAGTACCTATATGCACCACATATACACATACATACAGGGCTATGGCTAGCTGCATAGATCAGACGCCCATTCACATGAATGCAGGCAACAGTGTCATCCTGCTCCTGTCTCTGCCTGAGCAAGGTGGAGGTCTACTACTGAGAATGTATGTACAACTCTCATCCTGCCAGCAGCTGAGCTCAGACACTCAGTCTTCCCAGATGCTGGTACCTGGACATATGAGCCCTTGGAGTTGCAACCCCGCTCCATTTGCTGGTGCAAACTAACTCACGCATACACACACACATGCATACTCACACCCATGCAAAACCAGCTGGGGCTCAATGCATCCCAGTAGCCAACCCCCCTGTGGTCTCATCCCTAGAATGACATAGACACCAGCAGATCTCACTGGTATCTGGCTAGGGCCCTCCCTGGTGCCCCCTGATAGCCAGCTCCTCTCATGCTCTTGCCCTTAGAGACACATGGCCCTCCTTGGCCCCCAGGCCACATCACCAGGCCAGCTAGTCCAGTTTGCTTGTTGTCAGCGCTCACGCACTTGCACTTGCTGCAGTTGCTGGCACCATGGGCATGTGGGGCTCTGACCCCTGGTCCCCCTCCTGCGGCTGTCATTTGATCTCGCTCACTCTGGTGTCCAGTCTCTGGTAGGCAGGCCTATCAGCCCTTGGTGCCAGTCCAGCTGGTGGCACCCAGACATTCGCTCGTTCCAGTTGCTGGTGCCGTGGATACACGGGACCCTATGACATGCAGTCCCGCCTCAGGTTTTGGCACTAAAACTTACTCATTCTGGTCTCTCCAGTTGCTGACACCACAGATGCACGAGCCCTCCAACCTGTGGTCTGACTCCAGTTACTGCACTCAGACCTTCCAGTACACACATGCACACAGATATAGTCCCTCACCCAGGAAAAGAATTAGAAAGAAATTCAATAAGAAGATAGGACAGATTGCACTGAGCAGGTGCAGGATGTGGTTAGACAACTGTACTGACCATCAAATTATTTATGTACAAGGAAACATCCCTTTTTATCCCTTAACACTCTATTTTCCCCACACTTGTTCCTCCCCAAATTGCCTAAATCCATCCTTTTCCCTGCCTTTGGTTGCATCTCCAAGCAATCCATAATAAGTCTTATGCAATCCCAAAATGTGTCCCATACCCCTAGGCAACAACCCCCCTTCAGCTGGCAAGACGCTTCAGGCTTGACTCATCATGATGGGTTTCACACCTGGACAATGGGGCTGAGGCTCTCCTGGGGCAGCCCTGAGAGGGACCCAGACAGCAGAAACCTTTTTCTGAGCCTTTAATTTTGCTTCCTGCCTGCCACCATGCATCTGTGCTCCTCTTGTCCTGTGGTGATGGGCCTTTGATGGGCTGCTGGCTCCTCTGATGGGCTTGGGAGCAGCCAGGATGGGGTATTATTTGGGCTTTCCCCACATTGCTATTGTCTTTCTGGGCTCCTTTGTAGGTGTGCAGATGGGCTTTTATTACATAATCTAAGAGAAGAGACTACGGTTTCTTGAGTATTGAACTTCTGCAAAGACAGAATTTATTTTTCCACAGAAAGTCTCTAAAAATACCAGCAGTGATTTCTATAGGTAGAGTCCATATTTTTTATGAGTGTTTATTCAGAGTAATATAGGGGAAGTAAACAGTTATTTAACAACGTTAATTGTCTACCTGAGCTTCTGTTCATAATGGGCATGACATATCATGCTTGGGTGATATACTTTAATGCTCTTTATGTTAATGTCTTCAAATGCCCTTCAGCCATTTCTGGGTAAGTAGTCAGAAGAAAACTCTAACTTTTGGACCTGTCTCAGCCAAATGAGATACTTGGACAGCTGTTATGGACAGGTAACATCTGGATCTTGTACGTAATTTCTTGCCTACTATATGGTTAAACAACAATGCAGTCTATTTGTGCTGTTGAATTAATCATATTCTCTTTTAGTTTGAGCTGCCTTGACCTTTTCTAAGGAAGATTCTGAGTTAAATTCATGTTGACAGTTCTCCTACCCCTATGTATCTCAGTCAGACTGTCTTTTACCTAAACGTCTGACAACTTCATAGTCTATCTTCTTTTGCCTGTTGACTGTTTCTCCCTGAGTAGATTAATGTAATTGTAGCCTCTTGGACTGTAGTAAGATCAAGAAATGCTTCCTTGGCTCTTGCATAGATTTCAGTGATGTCTGAAGAAATGGTGATATTGTTACCTTAAACCATACATGTATGTATATATTTTGGAATAAAATAGAAATAGTATAAGAGTTATTAGTAGCTAAGGAGGGATCACAGTTAGAAATAGAAACTAGCATATGCAAACATGAGAATTGTAGAATCTTCAAGGTAATAGATAATGTTCAGGCCAGATAAGAGAGTACGGGCACTGCATACTTTGCTAACAAGCATATGGTTCTTCTCAAAGAATGTGAAGCTGTAACACTTCAAAGACCAGTAACAGGAACATCCTCCTGCAAGGAAAGTCTTAAAGATACAGGGACGCCACAACAACCATGAAAACAACAGGAATCACAGTAACTAGAGGAAAGGTAAAGACAGCAGGGGGAGATTGCGACCACCGACCCAATTGAGGGACGAAAGGACTACCCCCCACACTCCTTGTGAGCATGTGCACAGTGAATTAAAATCACACCGTAGCTTTAAATCAAAGCGGGGAAAATACAGACCAATGGAAGAAGAGGATGCTTAGTCAGTCTAATGATTATGCATTAGATAGGCGTGGTGTGTTAACTTTCATGTATAAATATTGAAGAGAATTACAGTAGGTGTGCTTGATTTGTGGAAATATTCCACCTTGCACCCTGCGCAGAATAAAACAACGTCTCCTCTCTAAATGTACTCCGTGTGTTTCGGGAGTTACTTTATAAAACAGGTAACAATACAACCAGCAAGGAGTCTTTGAACACATGTTCTACATGTTGATTACGCAGCTGCTAGGCCTAGCCTAGGACATGTTACATTTCTCAGTATTGTAAAAGGACTTACATTAGTTAGAGAGGATAACAGAAATATTTACTGATATTCAACCTGCAAACCCTTAACATGTTTGCAGCAAGCAATATCTTCCCCTTTTGGGTACTTTGAAAAGGTCAGGTATCTTCTGTGTTAAAGGCACACTTTCCTGTACAAACTTCTTGTGAGGTGAATGGGCAAAATTGAATCACGGTTAAAACTTTCTTTAATTGTTCATACTGCAGATGCTTTGAGACTTTGATGAAGGTCTTGCTGACAAGTAGGTGTATTGTGTGTCAAAATAAGGAGATTGTTATTTTTTTATTCTCTTCCTGCTATAAGGTGCTTCGTCAGGAAAAGCTTAGTTCAATATTGAGCGAGAGTGTTGTTTTCAGAGACGAATTTCAGCTAAAGGGTAAAGCCTCCACCTTTTAGGCTAAGGGGATGAACGGTCACATCTGGTAAATGAATTGTGAAATGGGTTGTGCAAAACTCTTGTCTGGTGACTCTCTTCAGTGTTAATCATATTCTTACATTTGTTGAGACTCTAATCCAACTATTTAATTTGAAGTAACTGTAGTTAAAAACTCTGCACCTGAAGAAGTTTTTTCATACCTTAACTAGTTATTCATTTTGTCTTACCTTTACTCTCTTATAATATTTCATTTTTTTGCTTTGCAGTTTTCTTTAGAAAACCTTGTAGGTGTTCAAAATATCCTTAAAAGCCTGTTAACAGACCTTAATATTTTGGTTGGAAAGGTTAACAAACTGCAGGAGCTCTTTGTTTGTGCAGTGAACATTTAAAATATCTAACATATGGTAAAGGATTGTAACAGACAGCTAACAGGATATGCAGATACTGAAAAAAAAATGCTTAGGGGCCTGGAGCAGAAAAAAAACCCAAGCATTTTCAGCTGAGCTTATTAGCATGTGAAGGAATAACCACATTTCAACATTCAGTTACTTACAGTTATTGCCTTTAAGATGAATTGGAGAAAGCTTCCTTTTCCTTTATGATGTATAATAAGGCTTATTTTTTCCCTACAACACAAACGTTTTTGCCATTAAAAAAAAAAAAAATTACTATTGGATCTTCATTTCCTCCTATTTGCCTGAAGATACTGGCAAGGTCTTTGAAGGACAGAAACATTAATGTCACATGAGGATACTGCCTGAGCCTCAGCCTCTAGAGAGAGGATGTAGATTCATATTTGCCATGTATTTAACTTTACAGTTTATTCAACACGTGGGTTTCTTTTGAAATAATTGGCATGCTCCCTGCTGAGTTCTAAGATCCTTTGAATTCAGCAGTAAAGTATGTAGCTCATCTGAGTTCAGTATATATTAATTTTGCCCAGTGTTACCTGCAGGAAACATAGAATCCAATTGTAGTTTCTGTTTGTGAGGTAATTGCATTGAAGAACATGTTGGGAACCGTAGCTATGTTGAAGCATGAGTAAGAAGCAAAGTGAAAAGAGGGAGTTTGGTGAAACTGGTTAATTCATCTACATCTGTGAACCTAGAACAACTGGCACAATGCTTGCCACAGAGAAATTCGTGATACTGCTTTATGCTGTGCAAGTCATGGTGACATTTTAACAGTTTACAGTAGCTTCAGAATTGCCTTTCATAATACTAGTATTAGCTTTGAGATGCATCATTGAAATCAGTGGAAACTTAATAGTTTATATCTGAAATAAAGCATTTGTGAAGAAGGCTTCAAATTCACTGCATCTGTGATACAGCTGGAATGATATTTTCCAACAGATATAATCATATTGCAAAAATGATGTAACATTTGCTAAACAGTGACATGAGTAGAAGCGTATGCTTTGCAATAGTGGGTAAGAGGAGTACTTAACAAATGCAATCAGCAGTGACAATTTTAAGAAGAAAATAATATTTGGAAAAGAAGCAGTACAGTTCCTTAAAGTTATAAATACTACATTTCTCAGTCCGATGGGATTTTTCTGTTGAGGATATAAATTTGATCATATGAGAAAATACTTCAGACAACAGCAGCCCTGTGGCATGAAATATTTTAAGGCAACAATACCAAAGTAATTCTGTGCAGAAAAGCAGTCTGAGACATAAAATAGGCCTGCTTTTTTGACTGCCTTTCATTTTGTTGAAATCGTCTCCATTTTTGCAGTGATGGTGAAGACAGTGTAATGAACTACCAAATCAAAAAAGCTAAATGTAAATTGTTACGAAAGATGAATGGTGAAAGAGAATCCCTACCCCAAGCATATCTGGAAGCTACCACAACCTGCCAGCCTTGAAAGCAGAACCCTGACCTCCTCAGAGATCGACCTGATGTGCAGAGGGAGGGAAAGAAAGGGCTACCCCCACCACAAATGGTGAGTGATCCGTTTGTCCCTTCATGCTGGTTTTAATAAACAGGCTTCTGTCTCTTCTATTAGGAAAGCTTTTGTTTTCTGTTTAACTTCTGTGACTACCTTGTTTGCTTTTTCTGGCAGAGCCTCGCGCTTAGCAAGCTTAATACAGAAGAAGCTGTGGTTAGACCTCTACTGTATTCTGATGCAATGCTTTTTGAAGGTGTCAGACAAGTCGTGGAACTTTTGGAAAAATTTTTGGGGCAACGTGTCTTGTCATATACCTATTGCTTTGCTATAGAAAGCATGAATATATGTAGAATGGATTTTATTTAAACTAAAAAGACAGGCCAGGAGGGCCAGGTGGGAGATGAAAAAGCCCAACAATCTAGAACTCTAGAAATGGTACATTTTGGGGAATTTTTCTAATTGAGCCAATCTGCCGGAAGTTTATGGTGATTGTATGATAAGTTGAGTAATTTGAGTAACAATGACATGAATGACGTGTTACAACTGAATAGATGTATTTATCACTTAGGGAATTAGAGACGTCTGGGACATGAGCATTTGCAGACTGACAAATCAGGCCAGTTATAAGCTTTAAAACTGAATTTACTAACGTCTCTCATGAACAACACACTTCCTGCTTATGGCAGTTCCTACACAATATTGATCATCATTACTACATATAAAAAAATGTAGTCTTTAAAATATATATTCAAAATTAGCTTTGAGTATACAATACCATGGAGATGATGCTATGTATTTAGTAATGATGGCTGCGGTTCTTGATGGTCCTTAGTTGCAGAGATCGGGGTGATCAGGCTTAAGAGCTCTTTGATAAGAGAAGTCAGAAACGAACTGGGCTTGCCTCTCTCTTCTGTCATATGCCAGATGTTTTTATGCTATTGCTGTCCTCCCCAGAAGGGGAGTCTGCCTAACTGCTTGTTTGGTTTGCTTTTGTCTTGCCAATCATTCTTCCAGCATGTTCAGCAGAGTGTTCTGCCTATTTGAAATCCCTTTGCTTATCTTGTTTTTGTCTGGCAACTTTTGTTGCTTGAATGACTCCTACCTGGAACTTCATCCATCTGCCATTGCCCCTTTTGCTCCCATATTTATCTAAAATTTTGTCTGGCTATGCAATCACGGTGTTATAAAATGCTTACACACTATCGTTAGCCACACAATTTTAGTATGCTTGTATTCAGGTTTAAGGCAAGTTTATATTAATTATGTCATGATTAGTACATTTATAATTTATAGATGCTCAAGCTTCGGCAATGTATGATTGGAATAAAGCTTTTCCATTTGCAGGAATAAAAGTTGTCTTTAATTCAAGAATATTTGGACACTTACAGTTGTTGTAACCATATTAGGTATTGAACTTTCTGTCATCCTCTAAGCAGGTTTTAAGATGGTAGAAGAATTCAGTATTAAAAAAAAAAGATATGCAATGATTCAAAATATTAACAGTATTTTTTAAATTTATTTTTAAGACAGAAGGCAGAAGATTTCTATTAGCTCTTAAATAGCCCAGTTTTATTCTAGTCTGCTTGCATTTGTGAAGATAATCTTGTTAATGCTAGGCATGTCTGTGTGGTTTCTCTAATGCAAACATTGTCATAGCATTTTCCTAGTTGTGTTGAGAATTGCCACATACCCAGTTAACTGTGTTGCACTTAAGCTGATCAGAGATGGTTAATAAATAAATAAATCTCTAATTATATGCATCTGGAATGTCTTCAACAACATCTACATGGGATATCAATCCTTCCATCATCTAAAATAGTTCCTGAGATTTCTGTGTTGGTGGCTTTCATTGCTTAATTGTTTCTCATAGCAGAAATAAGGACCAAAGTTTTGGAGGGCAGGGTCTTGATTTTGGTTGTCTCTGTTCTGAGTGGTATGTGTCTGTTGGTATCCTCACACACATGCACTGGACAGTTTGAAGGCTGGAATCGTATGATAAATTGCAGAATCATGCAAGACAATTACTTCAACAGCTCTTGAGTAAGCAGCTCTTCCTTCTCTGTCATTGTGTTTCAGTTACAAATTCTTTGTTGGCACAAACAGTTCAAAGCAAAAATTAAGTTTCTTATGAGGGTGTTTGCAGGGGTACAAAGCAGTCACTATTCTTTCTTTTTCTTCACATTAAACTCTAAGCTTTATCACCATTTTATTCTAGCTTTAATAATCTGAAATTGTTTGTTCTTATTTTGTTGCAGTACTGTGGCTGCGTGGCAGATTGTTTTAGTTGTTCCAGCCTTCAGGAATACTAAGAAGTGATAGCAAGATAGAAGGTTAGAGAAAACTCTGTTTGGGGAATTAAACGTTATTATTTCCTCAGCATAAATTGCCAGATGCATAAAATTACTTTTTTAAGAGTAAATGGAAAAATAAATATTGTTAGTTAGTAGTATAGATCTTTAGGTGAAAGAAAATGTTAATATTAAAGATATTTACCATCAGCTGATGCTCTCTGAAAAATACTGAGCTAGCTCCTTAGTGCTGTCCATGGGTGCAACCACATCAGCTTCCATGGCCCTGTGTCAGTGAGTGCTATGTAGGATTTCGCATTGTGGTACAAAAAGGAGGTTATGATGTCATGCAGCTGCTCCCCTTACTTTTGTCTCAGGGCCTTCACTGCTTCTCATGAAGCTTTCACATGGAGATGCAAAACTGGGGGCAATTAGTAGGGGCACTGAGAAGAAGGCTGTATTACTATTTCTGACTTGTACCTGTTCAGTAGAGAAGGACTATTTCAAACAAGTAATTGTTCAGTGGCTGTTTTGAAAGAGCTTAGACAGATATTTCATGGCACTTGGGCAGGTAATTTTTAGACTTCTTAGAAAAAAAATTAGTATTAGCTTTTAAGATGGCCGTACTTAAGAGATACTTAAGCCATTGGTATAGGTAATGTGATTGTAACTTTGTTTTTTCATCATAGCATGTTTTTTTGCTGTAAACTTCCATACATACACTTAACACCTGTCCATTTATCACCTTTAACACACAGTGGGAAAAGCCATTTCCAAACTTCAAAGTCCCAGCAGATTTTTCATAAAATTTTAGTGTTGTTTTTGGCTTTAGGAATCAAAGCTTTATATGACTAGTTGGATTACGTTTTTTAAAGGTTGAGTTGCAAAAATGTGATGAACAACACAGCATACCTTGCCAAAACTCTCAGTTCAACTTTTTTTGTTATGCTAGAGCAATGAAATGTTGTAAATCGGACTGAATATTAGTGACTTGTATCAAAGATACATTTTTTAATTGCTGTCCCTTATGCCATGGAACGTGCTGCCTTTCACCTCAACACACCAAAGCTTTTGTTTTTTGAGAGTGGGGCTGCTGGAGGTTTTGCTAAGGGTGATGATTTCATGTCTGTAATGCTGAGGAATGTCTGCTAGCTCACTCTGAGAAGTTCTCAATTCTGTGAATCTGGTAGGTGGCACTTCGTCAGAGTTAGTCCTACTCACTGTAATTTTCTCAGGTGAATAAGGGTGGCAGAATCCAAGTCTAAACAGATACTTTTTTTTTCTGGTTGCAGATGACATCATATAGGTAGCCACATTCAGAAACCTTACATGACAGAACAGTTGAAGTGTGTGTAATCACAGAGTAAGGATTCAGTACCTTTGGTGCTGTCATTCCATGTAACAGATTTGTTTAATGATGCATTAGCTTCTCTGATGCCTTCTCCCCTTCCTGCTGGAGGTAGAAGCCTTTCAACATATTTCTTGCACAAAAAAACAGATAGATACTACCAGGACCAGGCCACGACCAAGTCTTAATTCTAGCAGTTCTTGTAACTGCTGCTTGGCATCAGGGAGGCTAAAAAGATTTGATTCTCCCTGAGGGGAAGGTGTTGACTGAAGCCATCCAGGAGTTCCTCAGACATAACTCATGCTCCCTTAGACAAGAATAAGGTTGTTATTAAAAAAATCTCTTAACAAACACAGTAAATATTTCTTTGATAACTTAACATTAGAGAATCATGTTCTACTTTTTATTTGTCAATAATCTATTTAATGACTGATGACAAGAGAAAAAAAAAAAAAATCCTTTTCTGCTCAGAGAGGGTTTGAATCTCTCTTGATTCTTCACTCAGCTACAGCTGGCACATCCAGAAGCTCAATAACCATTCACTAAAGGACAACTGTAGTCTTTTAAGGTCATGTAGGAACATCAAACTGGGGACAGGCATAGTTTGTGGAGATATATGAATATTTTAATGAATAGCTTGCTACAAGGACAAAGAGGTGTCAGTGGGGAAGATGAACTATATGATCTGCTTCTTTTCTGTCTATGGGAGCTTCCAGCAATGTCTGCTTTATGAGGAATAGTGAAAGTAAGGTTAATCACTAGAAAATACTTCTAATACTATTTGAAGTGAAAGGAGCAGCTGTGTGTGTTCACAAAACAGGTGTACTCATGTCCCAAAGTACTAAACACATAGGTCTTCTGTAAACATTGTGGGCAATTACAAGCCCAGATTTAAAAACAAGCTTAACCCTATGCCTAACTAGCAATTTGGGTATGAAACTAGGATGTCAAACCACTTATTATATCACTTTACCTCAGAAACACTTCTGTTTGGACATAAATTTGAATTTGCAGCATGAAAAGTGAAAGTCAAGTGCTTCAAGTAATAAACAAAGAAAATATTATCTTCCAGCAGAAAATGTTCACCTTTGTGAAAAGCTCTAATGTGTGTAATAGTAATGTTGCCATCTTTGCAAGACATTCAAATTTGTTACAGAATTTGAAAATATTCAGTGGACTATCAGTGGTAATAATAAAATCTACTTGTCCTAGGCTTGCTAGATCTTAAGGACAGCAAAGCAAGTACAGGACTGTTGTACTGGCAAAAGCTCAGCAGCCCAGTGGCACTTTGCCAGAACTCTTTAACCAAAACCAGCCACACTTCATAAATATGAGATTAAACAACATAGAAAAGAATATAGGTTGCAAAGGACAACATGATAAATGTAGCATCCCAATGGAAGAAAAAGGAGCTGCAGTAGTATCAGTAGGTGACTATGTAGCCAAGCTGTAATTTCATTTGCTGAAGATTCGGAAGGTGTTCTTGGATAGAAGATCTCTTAATGCTGTGATGTCCAAGAACAAAATCAGGTGGACACTGATGTAATCTTTACAGCTGTGTAGAAAAGGCATGACCTAAATAAAAGCAACTCTTGAAGAAACCATATCCTCACAGCTTGCTCCTCAAATCTAAACATAGATTGCTTTAAGCATGTTTACATGGTGGCAAATATCATCTTCTCATGTGGAAAATTAACTTTCATAACATCCTTCTGTAGTTCATCAGATTACTTCATGGATGCTCTTCTTTCATTTAGTCAAAGTCAAGTCTTATAACATGCTGCAGTAAGATGGTTGTTCTTCTCAGACCTCCTTAGGAAACTACAGGGACTGGTTTTGAAATTTTCAACCATTAAAGGCCTGAAACATCTTCTACTGCAGTGAGCAGATGGTGTAGTAGATGGTTATATTCCTTGGGAGCTGCCTTCACAAACTGACTGGCATTTGCTTAAGATAACCTGCATTTTTTTGCACTGCCTACCTAGAACTACATGTAGTACCTGAGCAGGCTAATTTGGGAAGAACCAACAAATCTCATGTGGAACACAGCTGTCTTACTGCTCTGTGAGCAGAGTTAACTTCTTGAACAACTGTTGGGCTATTGAGGTGTAGGAAAACATTTCTTGAAAGTGAGTGGAGTATCCTTTCTTGGTATACTGGATGTATTGGAAGAGTTTTGTTTCTTTATGTTCCACTTGCATTTTATAATTCTCCTACAGAATGGTGAGAAAGGGGTAAGGATATACAAGTAGGAAGGAGGCATCAACACAATAATAAAGAAAAATATCCCTTTTATTTGAAGAACTGTGGAGCATAGCATAAGCATATTTCACACATTGGCAGTGGAGCTGAGAAATAATTTAAAGGAAAAAAAATGTGACAAATAAAAAAGAGTTACATTGCATTTGTTGCATTAGTTAGAATAGAAGTACTGATTCATAGCATTTGATAGCCTAAGAAGACTAAAAATATTCTGTTGTCTAGGGTCAAATACAGTATATGACCATTATTAGCAGTATATTATCATTATTAGCATTATATAATCCCTTATTGAACCATTATTAGCAATTGTTATTCTATGTAACAGTTTTTCTCCATTTTTTTGAGGGACATGGGTAACTAATTATTGAAAACTATAACTGTCACCATAACTTCCCTTTTGCTTATGAGGATAGTATGTTTTGATTGTGTCATTGATCAAACTTGCTTTTCAAGGTCAAAAGAAGCACCCTTTTTTCAGAAAATTTCTTAAATTTCTTAATTAAACTTAATTAAGATTTTTTTCTTTTTATTTTTTTCCCCTTTTTCCTTTTTTTTTTTTTTGCCTCTAGTCTGGAACTGCATCTTCTTTGTGGTATGGTTATAATATAGTGGGCCAGATTTTTCTTTTGGATTCTGCTGAGTTCATCAGCTGTTACATGGACAGAAAAAAAAAAAAGATCCCACAGAGGTTTAGGGTGATGAGATACAATAACTGGAATGCTTACAAGAAAAAAAAAGAAACAATAAAAACCCCATCATATTTTCTGTCTATTAACATATTTTTTTATTTTTCATATTTCAGTTCATGTGTTAACAGAAGAAAAAATATAATCCTGTTATGCAGATCAGATGATTTATTACTGCATGAGAATGTTTGTGTAGTTTTGTATAAGAAATGATCAGAAAAAATTGACAGATTGCTATCTCTAGTACATGCTTAATGTTTTCACTTGGATATTTCTTATGCATCCTTGAAAAAATGAGCAGTAGTTTAGTTCCCTGTACACATTTGTTTCGTACTATGTTTTCACTATCACGAAGTGAAGAGTATGATGATTGATCTTTGCCTTCAGTAACTTCCCAAACATCAGCTGACCCTGTTTACACCAATATTCTTTCCCTCTCCATTTTTGTTTTACCAGTGTGTCCTGGTTTATGTTCTTGTACAGTTACAAAGCAGCTTGAAGTAGATATACCACTTCTAATTATTTGGTTGAAAATATAATTGTATTCTGTAGTTCCTCTTCTGAGAATGCTGTAATTATCCTGGATCCTCTAAACATCCAGCAACCACCATTGCCAAAGATCTGGTTGTGCATTGTATGGAAAATTCAGACTACATACTCCCCTGTAGTATGTTAGGATAAACTAATGGAACAGTTCTCTTCCTTTGTGCTTCCCCATTCTATCAGCTCCACCACTGCCTGCCATCAGTTCCCTCAGATCTCAGACTTTCCAAGAAGGTATCCAGATACAGCTGTTCTCTCGCTTTTCCTTTTCCCCATCCACTGAACTTTCTGAAAAAAGCCCAAACCTTTTTCTTCACATATTACGTTATGTTTAATAAAAAGAAGTGATTGATGATTATAGAAGTTACAGGAAAAAGTCTGTAAGAGGTGATTTCTTCTCACAAAGCAGAGCTCTGCTATACCTTTACTAGGAGGTGTTTGTCTAAAATATGCCTTACAGCTTCGAATGATGAAGGTAAGGAAGAAAGAACATACATAGAATAGATTTTTAAATACAGAAACACTGGTAACATTGAGGTATGCTACTAATGAGTTATTGTCCTGTTAGCACCTAGAGCATCCAACTAAAGCAGCGGAGGCTTCTGTTTGTTCAACAGTGTTAAACCATAGAAGAAAGCTTCCTGGTGAATTGTGGATTACCTAAATAATAGCTGTAAAAATACATTGGGAAAGAGACGCAAACAGTAACTCATTCAAGATCATATTCCAAGCACTGAAAGAATAGGAAGTAAAAGACAGATTAAAAAGACAGATTTATTGTCTGACACAATAAACCAGCATGGCTCTTGCCAGTTCTCATAGGATGATCCATTCCAGTACTCTCACCTTTAATATTATTTGTTTAATATAAACAGTGGCAAAGCTATATAGTAAAATGAAAGGAAAAAGAAACTATTCTGTGGATTCTTCAGTTTCCAGAGAATTTACTCTCTGAATTGGCCATGATATTTAAAAAAAAAAAAAATAATCAAGTTTCAGTATAAAAACTGTTCTGTTTTTCTTGCACCTCTGCTGTTTTATTTTAGAGTTCTTTTTTCTCATCCATCTGCTTATATAAAAAACTGTTTTTGTTAAAGATTGTTGTTTGTCTCCTTGGTTTTCAACCAAGCAAGTTTAATTAAAGAAAGATTAACTGTTTTCATGGATTCTTCTCTAGAAGATTTTACTTTCTTTTGATGTTTTTCTCATATGACTTGACGCTCAAGCTGTAACATATGCCTGTGAATCCTTCCAGGGCTAATTTGAATGGAAAAATAGAAAACAACTTCTAGCTTGAGGGTTAAATTATTGTAATCAGAGTAACTTTGTTTTGATTGTATTCAACATGATTTTGTATTTTTGCAGCTTGTCCAAGACTCAGTTACATTAGACAAGGCTAGTAATGTATTTGAAACAGAATGGTTTTCTTTTTCAAAATGTAAAAAAAAAAATCACAGCATAATTAATACTAAACATTCTCTGCGTTCATGCTATTTTTCTCCTAATCAAATGGCATAAACAAGTTTCTAGTTCACGGGGTACTGCGAGCAAGTATTTGCTACTCATTCCCCTGGTCTAATCCGGTAAGCTTCAGTGGATAACTAGGTTGTCTGTGTATCTTTCCTTCTTTCAGACACATTTCAGATGTATTTAGCCGGATGTTGCTCCTGCTATTTATAACAGGCAGCGTGCTCAGAACTGTGTAGAACAACCTGTTTGCTCAAGTTTGGAAGCATAACAGGACTCATGCAGTCAGCATGTATCAAAAGCGTGTTTCCAGCTGTATTTTGGAAAATATGCATCTTACAGTATTTCCAGGCAGGTTCCCGAGCCTGTGTTTTCCCTGCATGGTAGGGGACTAAGTGCCAGAATCCTCTGCTTCTAACAAAAGCGTAGTTACAGCAATGGTTGGCCTGCTTTCCCATGCACACTGCAAGGCTGGAAAATGCTCCTAATTTGATTTCAAGTCCTCTATAGTTATGTCAACACAACCCTACATGGAGTGGCAGGGACTTTGTCCAGCCTGCTAGCCTCAGAGTCCCAGAGAATCAGAGGCTGAGGACTTAAATTTTAAATGACAGTCTGAGAGCGAAGTAAACTATTTCTATAGATAGACAGTTGGTTTGAAAAGGATTCGTTCTTTTACACTTAAAGCCAATTTACAGCACTTTGACAATGCTAAAGGCCATTTAAAACTTATAAAGTGTTTTCCAGTATAATTCATATAAATGTCAGGCCTACTATATCTTAGGTGTATACAAAGGGGCATCCTATTTGTCTTTTTTTATTGTCTCCACTCTATGTTGCATTGGAACAGGTCAGCGAGTGTTCAGAAACGAGTGCTCTGTGCTAGTTGAATCCTCAGTGGAAATAATTAGTATTTGGGGAGGCCCTAGAAATGGAAGCATGGCTTTGAGATAGCATAGTCTGTTCTGGTATCATTTGTTGCTGAATCAGTACAGCCTAACATGTCTTTCTGAACAGTTTCTTTAAACTTTATAAAATGTGTTATTTTATACAAAAGATCAATAGATGTTATTTCAAAGCCAGGGGGCTCTTTTCCTTTTCTTCTTTGATGCAGGGTAAGAACTGAAAATGATGTGGAATTATGTTTTACCCATAGTTGGTGTTTAGTTCCCATTCTGTAGCAAATACTGAATTAGAAATTGTTTATAATTTGAAACAGAAACAGATCTTTCCAAAACTTCTTGGAAATGAAAATACTGAAAACAACTTAGGCTCAGTCAATATTTTTTTTAGCTTTCATGCTTTCATTTCAGTTTTTATTATAATTGTATGCAAAATTATGTATATATTTTATATATATTAAAAATAAAAATCAAAAAACTGAGAATTAAACTTTTTCTTAGGAAGGCTCACTTCAGGGTTTGTTGCAGGAATGGAGGTTCTCAGACCTAGATTATATAGCTATATCATTTTAAGTACCCTGGGAAAAGACAATGGACAGAAGCTGCTAATATATTTGGAAGATGATGCTTTTCCATGGGAAGTTTTGATTTCATTGAAATAGTGTATTTCCTGGGAACATGATTCCTCAGGAAAAATTGTTTAGCATTATTATAAATTATACCAATGTGTATTTGATGCACTTATGTTTCATTAAGACAATGCTGGAAGTGAGTCATGACCTTTTATCACGTTTACCAAGACTGTAAATCACTGAATTGCCAATTATATGTTCAAGGTTAACGGCGTTGTATATGGAAAGAAAAAAAAGTCTCCTTCTCTTCACATTACAGCAATTATATCAGTTTATTCTGTGCTCGGAATAAATTTGACCCATGGATAAGGTTGCAGGTTAGGATTTTAAGAAGAACCTAAGGGAACACTACACTAAAACCCACTGTCGTTCAATGAGAGTTGGAATACATTTAAAATTCCTGTCTCAGTGTAGAATTTTTTGTTGCTACATTTGAGGTATCCAAATTAAAATTCAGTCTGAGATAGTTCTGTTATTAGCTTGGAGGTACACTATTGCACAGAAACACAAAAAAAAGGCTGGTGTATGCCCTGGGAAGAGGAGGAGGATTTTTGGAAACATGCTGACCCCATGTGTTGTTTTTTATCCTATTTAGTTTATGAACCAACAAAACTAACAAAGGAGTGGAGCATGGAAATAGTAATGCATTCCACTTTATATTAAAGAAGTGACCCTTCCAGCTGCAATACTGTCATTTATAAAATACGGCGTGTGGGTACTCTCTATTGGACCTGACATTTGGCTTTACTGATTGCCACTTGCAGTGTTCATTAATCTATCTGCCTGACATCATCCTTTTCAAGCAACAGGTCTCTCTAGTATTGTTGCTTTTGCTAATGCTTATCATTGTGCTTTCACCTTTATGGTGATGATGGGCATTATATGCGTGTGTAGTGCTCTGATAGAGTGCTGCTACCTTGCCACGAGAATGACAGGCTCTTGCCCTTTTTTGATAGGGAATCTGTTGCAGTCATCACTGTGACAGCTTCTAAAAGCATCAGTGAGTCAACTAGAAATTCATTGATCTCAGCTGGAAATAATATTATCTGCGATAATTTTAGAAAGCATGCAGATATCTGCTTGCTTTTGCAGGTTATCTAATAAGCAGTTATACACATGTATAACTTTACAGATGTGTTGTTTGTTTCAATAGGGCTGCCTATCTGAATAAATAATTCTTGCATGGAAGTATTTGCAGGATTAGGCTTTTGCTTTACATATGTAAGTCTGATTTCAGAAGTATTTGTTAAACTTACATAAGGTTGATTAACTGTTTAGAAAACACAGCTTTGTTTTTTTTCCAAGTGTGCAGCACTGTAGAAGAGAGTCTATTGTTTATCCTCTTAATCAGACTCTTCTGTGTGGGAAAAACTGCACGCTTTCCATGACCTTTTCATCAAAATTGATGCATTTGGGTCTGTTAATTTAATTAATCTTTGCCTAACTTTTCCCATGCATTGAATAGGAATAATTAACCTTTCCATGCTGAGAATGATGTTTAATGATACTCCTTAAAATTAAGAGTGACTTTGTCCCTCTCATATTTACTTCCCAGGATTGTGACAAGTTCTGTAAACTAGAATGAGGCATCTCTCTCTCTCTTTATCTAGTTGTTGAAGCTTTCTTGTCTTCCAATCACTCAAGTTCAAGAAAAAAAAAGCAAATAATTCCTAAGAAACAGCGTTTATCTCGGGGGGGGGGGGGGGGGGGGGGAGGGGGGGAGGGATTAGTGGTTTTTTTAAGTGCAAAGGATAACAGTTGACTGTCCAGAGGACAGCAGAAATATATTTGAGGAGATTGAGCATGAATAATATCGATTTTACAAATCAGATAGAAAGTGTGAAGACATTCATAAACTTAGGGTTATATTTAATGCCGTTATCCCACTGTGTGTTTTACCTTGTGTATGTAATTTTTTTTCTCCTCACTGCAAATATCCTGGATGGCAATTGTTCTAGCACCTCAGAAAAATTCTAAATCTGACCATATGAGGACACAACCACCTGTGTCAGCCCATAGAATCATAGAATCATTTTGATTGGAAAAGACCCTTAAGATCATCGAGTCCAACCAAAGTATGATTGTAGCATTGATGAATGCAAGTGAGATAAGGGAGAAGTAGTAACTGATAGAAGTGAATAAATGAAATAAGTTTTTGGTAATATGTTTTTTTTCATTGTGACACTTAAAGAATGGCTTCTGTATCCATCTTAATGACGTTTAATCAGTGTTATGAGTTTAATTATTCCAATAAGATTTGACACATTCTGGGTAGCTATGTAAATGTAAACTAAAAACTGTTGAAGTTTCAGCGATGTGGATCTTTCAATGTGTTAAACATTTTTCAATGTTTAGCTGTTTATATAGCACCAGCATTGTATATAGGCTGGCATTTAAACCTCAGATTTAATTTTATTAGAAGTTTAATAATTTTATAAAAAAGTAACATTTCTGTTAGCATTATTATTGATTTATCATTCTTTCTCATTCTTTCCTTTTATGCTTTTCAGTAAACTTTGCAAAAGACAAAATCATTGTGTTGCATTTGTCTCTGTAATAGTACAGGACTATTCATTAGCTGTTTCAGTGGAATGCTTGACAAATTTTAATGCACCATTAATTCTGTCCAAGTGGAAGATAATTTTTTTATATTCATGCAGTCAAAATCTTAACTTGGGAAAACAGCTCAGAAGTTATATTATACTATCTTAAAACATGAAATAAATATAATAGACTTACAAAATACTTGAAAAGGGAAAAATATGTGAGTTTATAAAGGGGGAATACATTGGAAAAAATTCTGCCCTCATTGTAATCAATCAGGAACAAAACTACCAGGCAATGGAATTTTATTATTGTTTTAATACAGGTTTAAATTACTCTAGTTGGATTTGATTTTTATGTGGGAGTTTGTGTTCTTTTGGGATTAGGTTTCTGTAGAGCTTATTCAGGTCAAATACCAGCTGTAGTTATCTTGTACCTGTGAACCTGCTGAGGCCCAGATGTAGGGCACAGTGTGTAATAAAGACTTTAGATTAGAGACACAAGAAAAAGCAGTCATGAAAGAAGCAAGTTGCTGCGAGGTTCATTCCTTTAAATAAATGATTGTGGTTTTATCCCCAGTTTCGTGATCGCTTCCTTGCAATACAGATGATTTTCAAATTAAGAAATGTGAAGATACCACGTCCTGTACAGAACAGAGGATAGTTTGGGTCTGAAATGCTGGCTACATAGGAAGGGCAAGCATTGTGGTCTAAATCCTATTCAATCTTTTGAATCCTAGTTAATCTTTTCAAAGCAAGATCCTCCAGTTCTTGAGTGGTCTTAATAAGATTCATAAATAACCTAGGCTAGCTACATATTTCTGTGGAACGGAGATGTACTGGACATGTCATAAAGTTCTTACTAGAGCATGAACTGTTTATTTTACAGAGCAAAGAGTCTTCAGATGACACATTCTGAATTCTATTTGGTACAGTTACAATAAGTACTATTTCCACTTTTTATTCTTAAAGCAGTCTGCTCTCTTAAGCTCCTTTCCCAACCATCAGCAAAGCTTCCCTTTTTTGGTCCTTTACTGGTCTGTGAAGACTCATTCATAATTTGTGCTGCTTCTGTTTGCCCTGGTTTCTCTGGCACTTGCACTGACACAATTTGTTCATGACTCTGATTTTACTTCTAGCACCTAGTAACAGTTTGTAGCATTATTCATATTCACATGATACTCCTGTAAATACTGATGAATAGGGATCTTATGTTCTACAGGCAGTGAGAAAGGAAGTGTATATATGTACACATTTGACTGACACACTGTTAGCTGGTGTAGTATCAACTGTAATCAATAAAAAGGTATGAGCACAATTCATGATACATCATTTATCTGAGAAAACCAATTGATGATGAATAATAACTTGCAGTATGCTACTGCTTGTTTGTACTTTGTGGAACAGGTTCTTCCAGTCAGGGTGACACCTTCACCCTTATGGCTCTCATCTCTGGTCCAGAATGGTGTTTCAGCTGGTGCCTGTCTTCTAGCATGTCAGTTCCACTAAGTTACATGATTAAAATCAGACACACAGTACATAGTTGGATGTGCAAATGGATCCTTCCCTTTCTGAAGTTCCCTTTTATTCAAATGAGGGCTTGTTCTAAGGCATTATGCTCACAAAGTAATGCGTTGCATAAAGAGAATTGAGGATATATCTTCAGTACGTCCAACATATATCATTAAAATATGATTTTGCTGAAATTTAACAGACTCTATCTTTACAATTTCAGTTGGCAGCAGAACAACATTGTGTAAAATTGTTTGCCCTTTTATAGAGTCAAAATGGCCTAAATATTCCCTGTCTTATGTTACAGTCCTTTCAGAACTCACATTGTAGAACATACAAATATGTAGCTTTATAATGGTTTAAAAATATCAGCTGTTGTGAACTTCATAGGTCAAGAATGTGTAGTATGGGCAGACTGCTCAGTTTTCATGTAAAACTTTGCACAATAGTTGTCTTTTCAAATAAGGTTTCCTGTGTTCCCTTTGCAAGACAGTTCTTGTCTTTGCTTTGGTGAGTATAATAGCTGTAAGTTTTCCTCTTGAAGTAACATTTTTAATGCAGGGGCTACATCAGGTGCAATCCCTTCAGTTTCATCATTCTTTTGGAAAGCAGAATAAGGCTTCACATTTTTAAAAACTGTAGTAATTTTTAATTTTTATTTAATTGTCTGCTTTCTTAAGTGATTTCTGAGTATTCCCCAAGCAATAAGCACTGCAAATTTATAAAGTCTTTGCCTCATAATTTTTTATCTTTTCTGTATTATGCAATTGACATGTAGCATTCTGCAGTACATGATAATGATTAACTTCAAAAGAAGTAATCATGATATGGATAGTTTATTGTAACTGAAACTGGAAAAAGAACCTATAAAAGAACAAAGGCAAGTTGATACCTTTGGCTTGAAATAAGCAGGCATCTAACTTTTACTAGACACTGCCAGAGCGCTTCCATTACTATGGATTTTTTTCTTTTTTTTTGAGAGATAACCAGACTTTTTTTTTTTTTCCGAGAAAACTTGAGAAAAATGTGTATATAGTGTGGGTCATTTGTGATGCTTCGGTTTGGGTTGTGTAGAGTTCTCAGTTTTGTTTTAAATGCAATTTTCTTCTCCAGGTACAGGCTGCTTCTACATACAGTGTATACACTATGATGTATTCTGCAGCAACAAATTGTTCATTTTAGTTAAATGAGCACTTCGGGCAAGAATGGACAGAATACTAAGAACATACTTGGACTTAGAAATGTCATGGTTGTCAGTTGCATCCTTTAGGTCAGCCAGAATTCCAGAATTTTCTTGATTCTTGTCTGTGAAAGCAAGTCATTCTGTAATCTAATGTAGCTTGGATGTTAGAAAATGAGAGAATAAGGAACACTGAAAATAGTGTTCTTCTAAAGGTTGGGGTGATAATTTGGTGGTGTTGGCTGGTTGTGGAAGGAGGTAGAGAAGGTTTGAAAACATTTGGAAAAGGTCTTTTGGTTAACATCTAGATGTCCATGAGATGTCAGAAAAATTTTCAGCTGTGGTCTTAGGCTAGAATTAATTTCACTTAGCCTGAAACACCAATGTGAGGTTGAAAGTTTCCCCGAGAATCTTCCACAGTCAGTTCGCAGAGCTAGGTGCCTTCACAGGCTGGTTTACCTCGTTTGCACTCTAGTTCACCGGGGAGGAATATTTTTTTTTCCTCAGATTATATGAGGAGGTTAGGATGACTCACTGATTAACTTAATTACCTCCATTCAAAGTTAGATAAGACTAATCAAGGCCTCTGTCATGTGCCCTCTTCTGCCTGCAGTAAGGGTTAAAGCTTTCTTATGTCCCTCAGTCATTTTTACCCATAATGAGTCACTGGAGCAGGAGAGAGGACCTTGTTATCTTTTTTACATCTGGGGAGGTCAGAATGGAAAAAATCCAGGTATAGTAACACAGGTCTCCTAGTGCTTTTTGTAAAGTTGCTTTGCTATTTTAGAAAATAACTGGTGTTTTTTTCCTGGAGTCTGATTTTCATTGATGTTATGCAGTAATGATTTCAGTGGCTTCAGTCTATTCCTTAGTCAAATAACATTAAAAAGATGAATAAATTTGAGGGGCTTTTTCAGAAGCAACACACAAACCACAGTTGTATTGTTGGCATTACAATCATTGCAGCTACAGATCCAGAATAAACAGAAGTAAATCTGTGCAATCACTGAAGCCAATATTGTTGTCTCATGTACACAGTGAAATCTATGTGTCTGGCAAAATGTATTATGAAGCCTAAAGCAATCTCATGTGGAGGAATCTGCCTTCAAATAGTTTTTCTTACTCATGGTAATCATACATTTATTTTGACCAGTCTCTCACTTTGTCACTCTAAATTATATTTTTACAACTGTGATATTTATTCTTATTTAAAAATTAATATTATTTTCAAGATCAATTTAACTTTTAGGTCATTTAGGCCTAGATACTTTCCTGTGGTATGGAAAATTCCTAATTCTGCTGAGTTGCTATGGCTTAGACTCCTAAATGGTTAAATCACTTTGGAAAGTTCTGTCCATAGAGATAATATAACTCCAAATGACACAGTACTCTGCTACAAATCTGCAACACAAGCAATGCTTTTCCCACAATTTTTTTTTCTTTTTCTTTTGCTAACTGACAAAATAACCAAATGAGAAAATGTCAGGAGACTTAATTCCAAATTTTGAGCTTTTTGTGGTGCTTCTAGTTGAAATACAATTGATCATTTGTCCTACTGGCCTGAGGCATTAGCTAATTAATGATGACTAGCATTTGTATAGCAGCACTGGCTTTTCTCTCTTGGTGTGATTAGCTCAGCTGATATTAATAGCCTTTTCAAACATACCAAAATATATGTTTTCTGTAAAATGGTGATGAAAGACAGCAAATGAACCTATATAAAGGTCAACATTTATGTTTCTATGTATTTGATCATTTTGGGTACTGGTACAAATGCTAGCTTATCGATGTCCCTTTTGCTGTACTTTGGGAGCTGTGTTAATGCCTCAGCCCTGTTTTTACCAAGATCATTTCCTCTCCCATCTGCAGAGATGCATCTGAGGCCTCCAGAGGCAGTGACAGTCTCCCATGGGAGTTCCTCCATGGTGTAACAGGTTGTGGTGTCTCTGCTTTGATTCCTTCCAATTATTTCCTTTTGTATCTTCATAATTAGAGCTTGTTCCAATTTAATGACCAGTCCAGAACTACTGACTTCCTCACCTCTTTTGAAGCACCACATTCATATAGAGCCTGAACTTAGTAATTGTTCTGTTTGTACTCCTATTACATGAATGGCCCGCATTTAAAGGCTAAAAAAGGCAGATTACTTTTTCGAGGATTTTCAGTTCTAACATACATATATGCCTGGGAAACTAAGGTAGATGAAGAACAAGCACCACATAGTCAAGAAGAGATGGACCAGTAGACACTGAGGATAGTTCCTGTCACTACCAGAAGGACTTTTTAGATCCCAAGATCTCAAGAAACCGACTTCATGGCTTTTGATCTCCTACTGTAAAAGAAACAGTACACTGTATCCTCTTTTTGGGAATCCTCAGTGTGTGAAGTTAGGAGTAGTCTGGTTAAAATTAGAAGGCGGCGGCCAGAGAGACATCTCTCTCTTTAATTTTGGGGAAATTCAGAGTATCCAATGCTTAAAGCCTTTGGAGTAGATTGAAAAATAGGTAAGTGATTGCCTGGGCAATGCTGTTAGCATCTTGACTTTTCAGATTTCATATTTTATTTTAAAACCTTAGCCATATCTCTTCCTTTATTCATTTTCAGGGGCAGCATGATATCCATCTGAGCAGTGCTAGGAGATAATAATTACAAACAAAAGAACACTAAATGGTAAAGGCCTCTGAGTTACCGTATAGGGAGTCTGTCGGTATATATGTATGCATACTATCTTACCATTTTTGCAGTGGTTGATCTTTTCCTACATGCATCTCTTAGGGTGCCTCAACATGGATGAATACTGCCGGTTACATACCTAATTCAGTCAGTCAGAAAGACGCTTCAGTCTGTAAGCATTGTAATGGTTAGTATAGCTCTGTCCTGAACTACTGCATCTCTCCGGTGGACTCATTAGGTTGGGCTTAAGACAGAGTTCATGTGTTTACTCAGCTTCTGGGCCAGTAGTGGAGCTCTTCCAGATGTTGTCGGTCTGGAGAGTTTTGATGTGCCTTGGACTGGCATCCGGCTTCGAGCTGCTGAGTGGTTCAGAGTTGGGCAATCTGTTTCTAGGGGTGGATCTACATTAGCAATTCAGCTTTGCCAGGAAGCTTCTTGCTGAAGTCAATTTCCTGGATGTCGCCACTTACTGGGCTTTAGTTTGTGACACAGAACCATTTGGGAGTGCTGGAACTGTGCTTGCTTTTTGTGTGAATCTAAAGCAAAAGAGGCACTTCTGGAGTGAGCTTGGTGACCTCCAACTGCTGGTGAGTGTTCCTTCCCTGCAGCCAGTCTGGAGCTAGTCTGAAGTACCCTTCCCACTTTTCTTCATCCTCCCACCCCCATATCTATGTAGTATCGATTTTAGGTCCTCAGCATGAATTGTTTCTCTGACACCCCTAGCTCTGTTGCACTACATCACTTTGTAATGTAGACACAGTCAAAATTCTGATCTTCTGAGTTGTTTTATGACTCTATTGCCACAAACATTAGGCTATTGAAGAGGCTTGGTTAAAGTGGGGAAGAAGAGAATTTGGGGGAAGGCACTGTTGATTATTTAATTGTAGGTTCCAATTTTGCGCCTGGACTTCTTGGCAGTATCTGCTCTTGCTGTAATAGGGAGCCAGATGAACACTGAAACACGTGCCGTAGCTTTAGGATGTAAATTGTAAAGGCTGCGCTGCTTTTTATCAGTGGTTCAACCATCAGCTTAACTGGGATTTGCATAACTTCTGAAATACAGAGGATACTTGACAGTAAAGAGAGTAAGTAGAAAGGACTAGTGGCTGCATACATGTGAACAGTCTCACTGATGTAAGTTTTCTAGCTTAATTTGGTCATAATTGGGTTTTGGGAGGAATATCAGCATACGACAGGACTGCATGGGGTTCTTCTATCATTTTCTCACGAGTACAAAGACATTTTCAATTCCAAAGACAATGTAATTTTTAGCTTTTATTGTCTAGAAAATGTGATGTTCTGTGAGAAGGAGAGTAATGAGAGGCTTTTAATTTCTGGCTGAAGCCAGTGCCTGAGACAGACTTGCCTAATGGAAACAAGGCATTTCGCTGGAAGCTGAGATTTCTGAAAGAGATGATTGTTTACCTGTGATCTCTGTTCCAGAACTGGGTCATTTAGATAAATTAAGTTAGCCACAGAATGTATACTTTTTTTTTTTTTTAACTGTGACTCCAACAAGCAAGGTCCTAAGTAAAACTATTTCTTGTACTAGACACTGAAATATTATCACTTTTTTAGTATGATTTCAATATAGTAACCTCAGTGTAGTGAATTGTTTATTCCTTAGTGTATTTTTAATACTTTATTATTATGAAGTCATGTCTTATAATCTGGCATGGATTCTTATTATTTATAAAAAGTGCCAAAGTGGATGTTAAAAATACATAATTAAAACTCAGTTTTGACCTATTTTATATTTTCATATTGACTACCGGTTGCTTTTTTTATTCATAATAACAGTAATGTAATGTTAAGATTGACATTTATTCTAAAAACATACTAACAGGCTTACTGAAATTATGTACGAATATGTGTCAGTCTACACAAATAGATGTAAAACAAAGTGTAAACTAACCATAATGTTACATATCCAAACTTCAAAAGAGAAAACCCTCTGTTCTCGCGTCCTGTAGACTGAAGTGGAGAAGAAACTGAACAGGTTGTTTGGGATTTTTTAAATAAATTTTGAATAACTGTGGTTTGTTTTGCCTGGGTATTGCTGACCTTTAACTATACTCTAGGACTACTGCAGTGCATTTAAAATAAAGCCACTTGTTTTGTTTCCTGTCACTAAAAAAAAACCAAACCAAAACACTTCATAGCTTTATTATTTTATTCATTCAGAAACTCTCTAAAAATAGCATTTTTTGGGAAGCAGGAAATAAAAAAAGATTTCTAATATTCCTGATGGTTTCTCATCTTCCTTTGTTTCCAAAGAAAATTAAGGTCAGTATAGTCCACAATTTAATTGAGTAGCTGACTTCAAAGGTCTATATAGCCATCCATTTTTCCCCAAGCTCCTGGTACCTTTATTTGAAATGTTGCAACATATCTGTGGTGCCTATCATGTTTTGTTTTGCTTTACAAAACAAAAATAAGGAACAATTCACTGAGTCTACAATTTATTTTTGTCTGATTGTTCAAAGTTTGCAGTCGTCAACTCAAAGAGCAAGTTTGGATGTTGGCATACTGTAAACTCACATTAAAACATATATCAATGTAAGTACAGATTGCAGTTGTACAGTCTTGACAATTCAGAATGTAGGCAGGGAGGCTGTTCTCCATAGATCAAAGACAAGCAAACTTCTCACAATATTTTGGGGAACTTACAAAGTGTGAGGCAGTATCTCAGCTGGCATAAATTGGCATAGCTCAGCTTGCAGATCAGAAAGGAACAGAATCATCAGTGCATTCTGGCACTAAATATGGATGATTTATTTAAATGCATGAAGTCACAGGAAAATGATAGGAAGCAAGTACCACACAGCAAAATCTGAGATCCTTCACATTGGATTAGCCTTGTATGGGAACTCTGGCAATGCAACAAAGCCATCCTGGCTCAGCCCCTCACACAAGAGACACAAAGTTGTAATGACTAGAGCTCTTCTACTGACAGAGCTGATGAATCACTTGTTATCAGCTCTAAGACTGCAAAGCAGCAGTCAGTAGCAATGAACAGCAGGTACCAAAGCACAGGAGCCATTTGTTTAAGTGAAAGAAATAGGGGTGTGATCCAGTGAGCTAAATAACCTGTGCACTGTCAGTGATAGTACACAGATCACCAGGGTGCATTTTTTAAAGAAATGCATTAGTGATTAGGATGTGTATCAGCAACAGATGTGTTATCTGTAACAGCAACTATGTAATATTGTGCAAATGGATTTCACCAACTCTGGTTTTTATTGTCGCTTAGTAATGAGTTTGTTTTTCTTCTTTGCTGAACATGTATTTCCCATGTAGGCTTTGTGTGCTTCATTTATACTTTAGCTTAACAGAAGGCTGGCCTGGCCACTGGAGTGTCATCTTTCAGAAGCACATCATCAGCTGAGACCCCTCATTCCTTTAGAGGAGGAATATGGGTAGTGGCAAAGGTTATTGGAGGCAAAAACTGACAGGCAAGTTTTTCAATTGCTTTGAGACTTTTCATAACAGTGACCATGAGAGTCCATTTCACACTTAGGTTACCCCCTGGAAAACTGCCCTCAGGGACAAGGGAGCAGAACAGAGCTGGCAGATCTTTAAGGACACTTTCCATAGAGCGCAAGAGCTCTTGATCCCCAGGTGTAAGAAGTCAGGAAAGGACCAGCGTGGCTGAGTCGAGACCTGCTGGTCAAACTAAAGGGCAAGAATGCACAGGCAGTGGAAGCAGGGACAGGTATCCTGGGAAGAGTATAGGGAGGCTGCCCGTTTGTGTAGGGATGGGGTCAGGAAGGCCAAGGCGCAGCTGGAGCTGAACTTGGCAAGGGACACAAAGAATAACAAGAAGGGCTTCCACAGGTATGTCAGACAGATAAGGAAGGTCAAAGAAAGCATACCCACCCTGATGAGCAAGACTGGCAAACTGGTAACAATGGATGAGGAGAAGGTTGAGGTACTCAACAACTTCTTTTGCCTCAGTCTTCACTGGCAACCTCTCTTCGCACACCTCTCGAGTGGATGGACTGCAAGCCAGAAACTGGGGGAGCAAAGTCCCTCCCACTGTAAGAGAAGATCAGGTTTGTGACCACCTGAGGAACCTGAACATATGTAAGTCTATGGGACCTGAAGAGATGCATCCTAGAGTCCTGAGGGAATTGGCTGATGTAGTTGCCAAGCCACTCTCCATGACATTTGAAAAGTCATGGCAGTCAGGTGAAGTCCCTGGTGACTGCAAAAAGGGAAACATTGTGCCCATCTTCAAAAAGGGTAGAAAGGAGGAGGCTGGGAACTACCGACCTGTCAGCCTCACCTCTGTGCCTGGGAAGATCATGGAACAGATCCTCCTAGAAGCTGTGCTAAGGCACATGGAGGACAGGGAGGTGATTCGAGACAGCCTGCTAGTGGCCTTCTATGATGGAGTGACTACAACAGTGGACAGGGGAAGAGCTACGGATGTCATCTATCTGGAATTTGACAAGGTCCCCCACAACATCCTTCTCTCTAAATTGGAAAGATACGGATTTGATGGGTGGACTGTGTCATGTTTTAACCCAGCAGGTAGCTAAACACCACAGAGCTGTGTGCTCACTCCCCCATCCTGCAGTGGGATGGGGGAGGGAATTGGGGAGGAAAAAAAAAAAAGAGTAAGATTCATGGGTTGAGATAAAGACAGTTTAATAGGACATAAAAGGAAGGGAAAATAATGATAGTAATAATAAAAGTATATACAAAATAAGTCACGCACAATGCAATTGCTCACCACCCACCGACCGATGCCCAGTGAGTTCCCGGGCAGTGGCCTACCGGCCAGCTTTCCCCCTAGTTTATATACTGAGCATGACGTCATATGGTATGGGATAGCCCTTGAGCCAGTTTGGATCAACTATCCTGGCTGTGTCCCCTCCCAGCTTCTTGTGCACCTGGCAGAGCATGGGGAGCTGAAAAGTCCTTGACCAGTGTAAGCACTACTTAGCAACAACTAAAACACCAGTGTGTTATCAGCATTATTCTCATACTAATCCAAAACACAGCACTACACCAACTACTAGGAAGAAAATTAATTCTATCCCAGCCAAAACCAGGACAGGCTGTTTGGTGGATGAGGAATTGGTTGGATGATCACATCCAGAGGGTAGTGGTCAATGGCTCAATGTCCAGATGGAGATCGGTGACAAGTGGTGTCCCTCAGGGGTCTGTTTTGGAACCAGTACAGGTTAATATCTTCATCAATGACATAGACAGTGGGATTGAGTGCACCCTTAGCAAGTTTGAAGATGACACGAAGCTGAGTGGTGTGGCTGACACACCTGAGGGATGGGATGCCACCCAATGGGACCTGGACAAGCTGGAGAAGTGGGCCTGTGTGAACCTCATGAGGTTCAACAAGGCCAAGTGCAAGGTCCTGTACCTGGGTCAGGGCAACCAGTGCTGGGGGATGAAGGGATTGAGAGCAGCCCTGAAGAGAAGGACTTGGGGGTACTGATGGATGAAAAATTGGACATGAGCCAGCAATGTGTGCTTGCAGGCCAGAAAGCTAACTATATCCTGGGCTGCATCAAAAGAAGCGTGGCCATCAGGTTGAGGGAGGTAATTCTGCCCCTCTACTCTGCTCTGGTGTGACCCCACCTGGAGTACTGCATCCAGCTCTGGAGTCCTCAGCACAAGAAAGACATGGAGCTGTTGGAGCAGGCCCAGAGGAGGGCCATGAAAATGATCAGAGGGATGGAACACCTCTTCTATGAAGAAAGGCTGAGAGAGTTGGGGTTGTTCAGCTGGGAGAGAAGGCTCCAGAGAGACCTTATTGTGGCCTTTCAGTATTTAAAGGGGGCTCATAAGAAAGATGGGGACTTATAACAAGATGGAGCCCATAGGAATAGGACAAGGGGTAATGGTTTTACACTAAAAGAGGGTAGACTCAGACCAGATATAAGGAAGAAATTTTTTACAATGAGGGTGGTGAAACACTGGAACAGGTTGCCCAGAGAGGTGGTAGATGCCCCATCCCTGGAAACATTCAAGGTCAGGTTGGATGGAGCTCTGAGCAACCTGATCTAGTTGAAGATGTCCCTCCTCGTTGCAGGGAGAGTTGGACTAGATGGCCTTTGAAGGTCCCTTCCAACCCAAACCGTTTTATGATTCTATGAAATCATAAAGCACTTTAGATAATCTGGTGTTGTAAAAGCAGAGGGTGACTTTTGTACATTGCTGTGTGCTGTCCAGCACTCTGTAGTAACCAGAGAACTGCAATGAAGTAAGCTGCTGGTTTTTGCTCTCTTTATCAAAGGAAGCTAATGTATCATTTCCCTCTGGCTTGAGCTGGCAATTTTTCTTTTTTACTACCATAAATAAAGAACTGAAGAATTTTCTGGATTCAGCACTTGTTGAAATGAATGGGACCATTTCTGTTGACATCTTCAGTGGGCTTTGGATCATGTAAGTGGTTCTTGTCTGAGGTAAAGCATTAGCTTAGTCTTCTGTCTCTCAGTTTTGCTCACTGGTTCCCCTTTTCTCTTTAATGCAAAAGTATATTAAGCAGCTGAGAAACCTATTAAAAAGAATAGGGAGATCATCAAGAGCTTGGCAGTTCATTAAGAATGCTGTTTGATGGGTTGGGAATATATATTTTGCATAGCAGGTTAAACTTTCAGGAGGACAGTTGTTAGTTATATGGGATGGATTTACTCACAATGTCTGTGCTAAACTGTCCAGGTAGTGATGGCCTGTGTTTATTTTTCATACCTTGAACTCCAGTCTTTCTCTACCATAAGCAGTTTGCAGATTTTAGTTCAATTTTGTGTCATAGAGTAGCTTTACTGCAGGGTCAGCCTGGCTGTATTAGATCGTGAATGTATTCTGTTTCAGTAGTGGACCAGATGCAGCTAGTATGTTTTGTTAGAGATACTGATGAAATACATCTTTATTTCATGTATGTGTGCCAACTATGGGCCCAATAACAAGATTGGAAGCTTGCCTTCCCAGTTCAAAATCCAGTTAACCCTGAATAACAAGAGGAATTTTAAATGCAGATCAGGATAAAACCCTGTGTATGTGTGTCTATGAGTGTGTGTGGCTGCATGCCTACACGTATTGACTTGACTTTAAATGCTGTCTTGCATAATACATTGTAGATCATTCTGCAAGAACAAATTATAGTTGGAACTTTTGCACACATAATTATATTGATCATAGATGTTGACCGTTAAACTAAGAGCATATTCATCTCCTGAAAAGAAGTTGTAAGTTACAAAACGTACACAAACAGTGTATATGTTGCAAAATATAATTGAAGGCTAGTGTGACATATCAGCAAAAGTTTGTATCTATTTTGGGGTACTCGCCTTCAAGTGGTTTGGATTTCACGGATTGGGAAGTAAAAATTGTTGGGCTTCTGTGACCTTGTGTGTCATATACAAGGTTCTGTGGCCATTCAAATGGGGGAAGACAAAATTAAGATAAATTGTGTCTGTAATTCAGAGTTGGGCTGTTTTCTTCCTGAACAAGCTGAATTTTAGTTTTAGTTTTCCTGAGTAAGAAGTATTTGCAGATATAGTTTGAAATAATACGTATAAAATTTATATAATTGTACTGAACTTCTGTATTCTCTAGCAAAATAAAAGTGCTAGCACTAGTAACTACATAAAATTTAGCAGGATACTAAAGAAGTGGGATCATTCAATATGGCTGGAACATAATCTTCCCATTTGTATTTTTGGTATATCTATTTTTAAAACATAAATTAACAAGTAAAAGTTGCTTAGTTACTGGCACTTTTTGAACCTCATCATCCACTTTCTGCTGCACTCCCACATTAAGACCTCAGGGGGAATCAGGGAATAGTCGAGTAACTGGAATACATCTAATGTAGTTAGAATTAAAAGAAAAAAAAAATAGAGCAGGCAAAGGAAAAGAGGAGAAAAGAGAAATAAAGTTATTCTTATGAATATGTATTTATAAAATATAGTAGGCTGCATCGTGTATGTGAAATTTAACACCCAGACAACATAATTTAGAGAGTAAATTGTATGGACACTTTACAGTTACCAGCCAGACAATCCTGCTTTCTTGTCAAAGAAAAGATTAAATGGAGAATGAGCAAATGTGGAAATTGTAACTTACGGACTACTAATACCACTTTTTGCCATTTTGTCTTTCATACCACAGCAGAGTGAGTAGTTCATTCTGACCATACTGTATAATACATGTGGCTTGGTTTTGCTTTTGGTGTTTTTGTCGCTTCTAGCGTGTATAAATAAATGTGGAAGTTGTGAGACTTTTTTTGTAGACTAGTTGCAGTAGTTGACATTAGAAAGGAGAAGAATAGGAACAGACTGAGGTAATTAAAAAAAATGGATTTAATTTGAAAATGTCTTCATCTCCAAACAACAGAAACCTTGTTTCTCTCAGAGGGGATAGATGTACTCCTATTATTGATTGTGATCACAAAAATAATGAGTGTATCTGCCTCCACTACTTTGAGGACTATAGGAAACGATTGCAATAAATCAGTAATACTGTTTGTGTTTCAAGAAGCTGAAAATAATACTATGTCACTGACAGAATTTTCTTATTTCAAAAGTGTATTATGGGTCAATTAAAAAATAATACTAACCTGACCTGAAAAAGGTATTCTCAGTCCAGTTGGTTGAAAATCAGTGTAACCCAGAGTAATTATATCAGAATATTGAATTCTGGAATTCTCTCAGTTCAAGTCTTAATAATGTCATATTGTGATCACAGAATAGGAACAGGGAGAACAAAAATTTATCGTTTCACTGAAGTGTTAAAAATGAAAAATGTTACTGGCATTACTGTAACTCAGATATAGTGGTTAGCACTTAAGACACCTAATAGCATAACAGGATAATGGCCCATAGACAGTTTGCATGGCTAATGTGTTACCAGCACCATTATCTCACGTTAAATAAGCTGATTCATTTATGGCTATAACCATAACTGGAGGATTTTTCTATTTATTTTTGTTGTACCAGAGACATCAGCTCTGTTCTATTTACAGTCATTCCCAAGTGTGTTAAAGCATAAATAGAATAGCCTTAATGCTGTTTTCATAATACGTTTAAGAAAAAAAAAAAAAATGGTTGGCAATGTTTCTTTAGTTACTGTCCCTTCTACTGTATTTATAGCTAAAAAATTTAGGCTTGCTTTGCTTTCATACTAACAGTATCTTTGGCCTTGTGTTCCATCTCTACTTTTAATTCTACTTCAATAATTCTTTGCCAATTAATTGTAATCCAATCTGCCAACAGGTAAGCGTGATAGCCATTGGCTTACAGTTATTAGTACTGCTAGTGACTTTGTGATAACTTTAGCATCTTGTTGTTTGCTGTGAATTAGTGTTTGCACTGCCTTCACCACACTGGTTGTATTTGTCCCGTGGTTTACAATGTACCTGACACAAGCTTCCAAATTTCATGAATATTATATCCTAAACTATTTATTTACTAGCTTTTCTGTATCAGTGCTGTCAACTATTTTTTTTTATTGTCCCTGTCTTCTGACTTTGGCTTTGTGACTGTCGATTGTGCTCATATCAATGATCAAAGGCCTGAGCATAAATAGAGTATTATGAAATACTGCATAACTGGGTTAAGTAAAATTTAAAAAGCAGTCTCTGTTTCTGCTCCAGCCTTCCCACACAAAATGATAGATACTGCAACAATAAGCCAGAAAAAATATGGCTGCAATACGTTAAAATGCATCACATGATACATTATGAACACATATTGAAATCTGTTTCTTTTACAGTATCTGTAAGCCATTGATCTTGTATATGTGCACATGTAAAATTATACAGCAGCCATACTGCAGTTGTCCACACTTGGCAGTTGCATTGATATGATGTCCAGTGTTGGATGCACCTTTCAGCCTTGGAAAGTTTAATAAATGTATATCCATACCTTTGTAGTTATCTGGATACTGGAAGGAAATGTTTTACTAGTATTATCAGATATTGGCAGTTTGTAACTGAATAAATCATCACTGACCATCAATGTGTGATAGACAATAAGATGTAAATTGTCTACTAAGATCCACTCTGGTGAGACCCCACCTGGAGCACTGCATCCAGCTCTGGAGTCCTCAGCACAAGAAAGACATGGAGCTGTTGGAGCAGGCCCAGAGGAGGGCCATGAAAATGATCAGAGGGATGGAACCCCTCTCCTATGAGGACAGGCTGAGAGAGTTGGGGTTGTTCAGCTGGGAGAGGAGAAGGCTCCAGAGAGACCTTATTGTGGCCTTTCAGTATTTAAAGGGGGCTCATAAGAAAGATGGGGACTTATAACAAGATGGAGCCCATAGGAATAGGACAAGGGGTAATGGTTTTACACTAAAAGAGGGTAGACTCAGACCAGATATAAGGAAGAAATTTTTTACAATGAGGGTGGTGAAACACTGGAACAGGTTGCCCAGAGAGGTGGTAGATGCCCCATCCCTGGAAACATTCAAGGTCCGGTTGGACAGGGCTCTGAGCAACCTGATCTAGTTGAACATGTCCCTGCTCATTGCAGGGAGAGTTGGACTAGATGGCCTTTGAAGGTCCCTTCCAACCCAAACTATTCTATGATTCCATGATTTGTGGAAAAGATTTGAAAGACACTGACTTAAATAATAGTGTGATTTGCCAGCAAGTCATGACAAGATCTTTAGCAGAAAGAGCAAAACATTTTCATAACTGAAATCATTGTGTACTGCGCTATTATCTTAAGGAGTATGCTTGTCAGACTGGCTAGTTTGAGAGAAATTTGTAGCAAATGCCAGGAAATAATGTTACCTTCTGTTTCTTTATTAGTGTAGCCAGCACGATATAGGTGATTTACACAGCTTCCTGCAAGCTCAGAATGAAGGTGGAAGGCAAAGTACTACTTGGTTTGGGGACCCTTTTGAAACTTTTTTCCAAGTGGTCTGTGTCCGCCCAGATAAAAGCACTATATCGTTCCTATCTTTTTAATAAAGTTCCATAAGTATATTGTTACTGTTTCTTCTAGTTTTAGTTTATCATTATTGACTGCAAATCACTGCAATTTTATAGAACTGTGTCAAATGTTTTTAAGAATTAAAAAATGAAAAGCAACAGCTTAGAAATGCATTGCAGCTCCATTTGTACTCTAGTGAAGAAAAAATTGAGAACATTTTATCCCCGTACCAACCAGAAAATAAATAAATAAGTAAAGCAACATGGAAACACCATCACAGCTGTTAGAGCTGCTCTGTGGAATGCACAAGTTAGGCAATCCATCTTACATAATTTAAAATACTGGACTTCGAGCAAGATACTGTGAAAATTCACACCTTGTTTTTTAAAGAAAGTAAGGTAAATAAGAGAACAACTTGCTGAGAAAGAAATGTAAGCCAAGACAATCAGAGATACTTCCTGCAATGGATTTTAAGGAGAATCAGTGGTACGGAAGGGCAGTCAGAAACTCTTATTAAAAAAAATATACACATACTTAAGGAAATAGATATTTATGTGTATATATATGTGGGTGTCTCTCTAGATACATCTGTATGTAATTTCATCTGGTACCTATGAACTGTATTCTGAGGTTATAAAGTCCAGTGGAGAACTTTTACCGCAAATACATGGCCATAGTGGTGTTATCTATTCCCAAACTTTTTGGTTTTTTTTCCTCTTTACACTTGCAATTCACTTTTTCTTCTTCATTGACTAATTGAAGAAAGACCTTTGAATCTTCAAGACAATTATATTCAAAACTATAGCTTTAGGTTTTCTATTTTCTTTTTAGATTTCCTGCTTTTCTCAAGTCAGCTTAATCATTATTTTCTATTGCCTTAATATGTTGCCATTTTACAATAGTAATCACCCAGCAGCACAACCAAATAATAGGTCATGAGATTTCTGCTTCTAAATCAAGGAAGTGGAAAATAAGCTGACCTAAATCCTAGGAAATTCTATCTTTAAAAATAAATAAATAAAAAAAAGGAAAATTGTATGACATCAACTGACTATATATTAGAGAAAAAAAATCAAGGATTGGGTGAAAAATGTTAATACTGTATTTAAAAAAGAAACAAAACATATAGATACTCACCAAATGAATAAAAAACACAGGTTTTTTGCTATTTAAGGAAGAGGAAGAAAAAGAGGTGTTCATCAAACTGAAATTGTCTGTTCATTTGTTCATCCATTTTTTATCATCTTTGCTCAGTTTAATGAAGGAAAACACCTTAATTTTAACACAGTTGGATCCCATCCCTTGTGTTTCACTCTAATTACTTTCTGTGTAGAAGCCAGTCAGGAGACTTAAACGGTCTCATAGTGAAGGCAGCCAGATGGTGACATCTGCTCCAAACTGATACTAGAATTTCAGCACTGAAGCTATTTTTAAACAATGTAGATATTTAATTTGGTATGCAAGTTATATGTAGCTTTATATGTATATATATATAATAAGAACATTTTTATTATGCAATCTAAGATCTGGAGTTTGGATATTAATACTAGATGACATTTTATATATGACTAGAACAGAAATAAGCCAGTGTTATTAGTAGTCTTGAAGACGTAGTTGACAGCTAGTTTTTAGTGAGAAATAATGCTCAATTTGCAGAGTAAAGACATAGAATAATATGGAAATATTAAGTCTCTCTTTTAACAAGAGGTTTAATTGCCTTTCTAGCCCATTAAAACTACTCAAGAATGAAAGGTTGAGCCTTTGGAAACATCTGCACTCAGATACTGAATCCAAACTACAGGACAAGGAGTAAGCTTTCAAAGGCACTGTGTGGTTTCTTGCCCAGTTTACATTCCTTTCTCAGATATCCCTTCTGCTTTTGAAATTCCCTGCTCAAATAATTTTGAGTTGAGAGAAAATTACACTACTTAAGATCTATGCATTGTAGTGCTTTGTACTTCTTATTTTTCTTCCTGTACTTTCTCAACCCTTACATTTCATTCCCTGTGTAGTATCTGAGTACCTCACAATCTTTGAGGTATTAATTCTCACAACACTAAGGTCAAAGAGGATGATACAGAAAGCCAGATGATCTCTGAGGTTTGCACAAAAGTCAGTGGATAAGAATGAGTTTGAACCTTGATTCCCTGATGTTCAAGTCGGTGTGTTAAATGACCTTTCTTTCCATATTTTATAGAGATTTACTTTGATGATAAGTTATTCCCTAGTCCAGCCCCTATGTTGTTTAAAAATAATTTTATCTTTTTTTCCTGTTGGCAAAAACAATTTAATTGCTTAGAAACAGCACTTCTAAAATCATGCATTGATGGATTATGTGTAAGGTGTCCAGATGGCAATATATTGTTTCCAGCTCCTCTGAAAAATTTAAGAAGAATCCAGAAAAAAAAAATCTAAAAAATTTCTCATTGCAGTAAGGAACAGCCAGGCCATTTGTTTCAGTGGATATTATACAAAATGCATAATGCATTATGAATTGTTTTGAGGACAAAGTTGTGAGGTCTAAACCAGGTCATTTGTTACTGGCTGAGATATAGTTGATTTACAAAGTTAAGTCATACATAGAGGTGAAATTGTGACCATTTTAAGCATTTAGCTGGCTAGAAAATGCTAATTTTTCCTGGGAGATAGGGAGAACCATGGGAAATTATTAGTTTGTCAAGAAAAAATGTGTGTGTGGATTACAGAAGGGTATACTACTTTCTTTGGATTTTAATAATTTCATTGAGACAATGCAATCAATGTTGAATTTTACCCCTTAAGTAAGAATTATTAACTGAGAATTAAGTTCAAATTGGCATGAATAAGTACACTGTTCAGTGAATTGAAAACTCTCTAATGCCATAAACAACAGTGTCTCTAGTTGTTTGAATACGAGGATTAGCGTGGCACTCCTACATGAATCAGCAGTGTGGGTCAGTCATACCTTAAAGAAGAGCAAACAATACACACCTGAAAGTTGGTGATATTATCATGGGCTGGACTCCACAGTATGAGCGCCCAAGAAAGCTTAAGGCAATAATGTTTGAAAACATTATTGGGTAAGGAAGAGGTTTCTTCCTTGCTTCTTCCTTCCTTCCTTCCTGGTAAGAAGAGGTTTCTCCTTACCCTGGGACAGAGTTACACAATGCCAGAGCGAAATAACAGGTCAAGGAAAGAAACCAAAACCATATGGAAAGCCAGCTGTCTCCTGTTCTCCAAGCAAGCTTTCAGAAACCTAGCTAAAGATACTGTTATGAAATTTAAAGTAATTTTACCATGTACAAGACTTTGCTATAAAACAGGAAAGGACTGAGTTTGAATGACTGTAATGTGAGAATCAATATATTTGCTCTAAGTTTTGCCCAATCTGAGAGCTGACTTCCATGGAACTTGGAAGGAGTGGGGTAGGGCAGGGAGCAAGTCATCCACAGTGCATGTTCCCAGAACATGCTTAATCTGAATGTGCCTAGGTCTTTGCTTTCTAAAAATTACTGATCTAGAGGCTATTTGTAAAAGATTAGAAGAAAACAATGGAAGTATCTCTAAGTTACACTAAAAATCAGCCCTGTCTTTCAAGCACTGCGGACTTCTGCTGCAGCCACTGTAGATATGGAGTATATGGAAGAAAAGTGATTGTGTAAAGAAGTAATTCTGTTCATCCTGAATTTTGTGCAGAGAAGAAAGTTTTTGCTTATTCCCTCTTACTGCAAAAGACTGCTGTGAGTACAGCAGCCATCTGATAACACTTATATTCATAGGAAAAGGTATTGCAATTTTTACTTATTCCTCCCATTTCAATCATACACTGATTCTTCCAGTAAATTAAAAAAAAAAAACCAACAAAACAAAAAAACCCCACCAAAACCACCCAAACCCTGCTGGCTATAAGCTCAGGAGAGAGACTGGCTTTATCCTGAAAAGAAAGCCTTGATCCTGTTGTATTTGCAGAAGTTTCCAGTTTATTTGAAGAGGAGAAAAAAAATAAATCACAGGATGTGCTGTCTTATATGGAAGATTTAAGTCCTACAGATGTCAAAAGAACTGCTTCTCTAATTTTACCTTCATTATGAAACGCCTTAAGGCACTAGCTGTGCAGTATTTTGACTGTTGCCTCACCCACAGCTATTGCTTCTGTGCTGTGGATCTCTTAAGAAAAGGCTGTGGCAACCTGTAAATAATAGATACAGTTGTTTAGTGCTGAACTGAGAAGTCTTACTGAATATTGAAAACAAAGGGAGATTCAAACACATCATTTACCTTGGGTTTTGTGGGATTTTTAATGTGTCATTTTAAAAACTTCAGGGCCACCTTTTTAATCCATCATGGGTGGTATTTTGCAAAGCTTTGCACGCACATTTCTCAGAAAACAGGGAACATGCGTAATTAGACTTTTCTGAAAAAAAAAAAAGTTAAATCAGTGTTCATCAGAACAGGCTTTTGGGTGCATGTCTGTCTTCTTGGGCTGCTCACAGTAGAAGGAGTAAATTGACAAAAAGGCAGGGAGATAGTGAGGAAAGGATAAAAGGAGGATTTGTGCTTGCAGGACTTAACAATGGGGTGCTGGAACAACAGGTGAGTGAATGAAATGTCATGGAAGTGAATGAAGTCTCTGCAAACAGCTCACTGGCTCTGGCACAACAACCTGTGAGCATGAGTGCCAGGTATTCCCAGCCTGACCAATTTCTCCTCTGCCCCCAGGCTCTATGCTCAAAGACAGTCAGGGGAACGAGGGAACTAATGCAGAAACTAAAGAAAGGCAACAATGTGAGCCAAAAAGAATGGCAACAGTAGGAGCAGAAGAGGTAGAAACAATAGCTGTGGTACGATTGCTTCAGCAGAGCGGGTATTTCATCCTATAATTGACTGTACATATTACAAGACTCCTGCAGTAAGAGTAAAACAAGACAAATATTGGCATTGAACAATGAGCTAAATGAAACATTTTCTCTTCTTAATCAGTAGCAAAGGTTGTGTTCCCCTTGTTAGGCTTTGGGTCACTTTCATTTGAAGTACACTGAATTGATACCAAATAATCTGTGCAACCTAGATATTTTGCTTCTGGTTAAGGGAAGTGACACAAAACTTCAGGCAGTGAAGAGCGTATCTGTAGAAATGCTAAGGATTAAATTATTTGTTGTTTGCTTGATATTTTTAATCCTCATTCCAGTTTCATAAGATGCTGGATATAACAAATCAACATTAATGTCTGTGCTGGTTTTGGCTGGAATAGAGTTAATTTTCTTCATAGTAGCTAGTATGGGGCTATGTTTTGGATTTGTGCAGAAAACAGTGTTGATAATACAGAGATGTTTTTGTTACTGCTGAGCAGTGCTTACAGAGAGCTAAGGCCTTTTCTGCTTCTCACACCACCCCACCAGCGAGTAGGCTGGGGGTGCACAAGGAGTTGGGAGGGGACACAGCTGGGACAGCTGACCCACACTGACCAAAGGGCTATTCCATACCATATGGCGTCATGCTCAGCATATAAAGCTGGGGGAAGAAGAAGGAAGGGAAGGCCATTCACAGTGATGGCGTTTGTCTTCCCAAGTAACCATTACACGTGATGGAGCCCTGCTTTCCTGGAGATGGCTGAACACCTGCCTGCCCATGGGAAGTAGTGAATGAATTCCTTGTTTTGCTTTGCTTGTGTGTGCAGCTTTTGCTTTACCTGTTAAACTGTCTTTATCTCAACCCACGAGTTTTCTCACTTTTACTCTTCCAATTCTCTCCCCCATCCCACTGGGGGGGGAGTGAGCGAGTGGCTGTGTGGGGCTTAGTTGCTGTCTGGGGTTAAACCATGACAATGTCTTTTTATAGAATTGATATTTTCCATTAACATAGATAACACAATAAATCTCCAAAAAGGTCTTTTATCTGTTCTGACACGTTTTTTTCCTTTAATGTATAGCCTTGCCAGAGGAGGACAGAAGAAATATAGTCCTTTAAAAAAGATGATGTTCATATTACTCATGTAAACTAGTAATGCTAATGTTGCTGGCAGGGTCCTTAAATCAGAGTATCATTCTGCTCTTTTCAAGACCATATTTTCAAGCTGAAATAGTCATTGCCAAGATGAGTAATAATTACTTCTGATACACTGGTAGGAAATTAGTGTTTGAAGTAAAAAATATGAAAAACTGACATGTGAAATGGCAACCGGAGTCTTTCATTATCTTAGTGATGTGCAGGATGCGGTAGGGTTCTTCACAGAAATGAATAAAATCATGGGGTCAGAGCCTGGGTAGGAGAGAGTGCGAAGGGCAGACCTGTGTGCTGCAAGAGAGAGATCTAGTCTGCAATTTCTGTGGTTACTGAAGCAATGCTGCAGTCAGTGGCCTTGCAGGTGTCTGCTGGCAGGTGTGTAAAGGGCAGTGGCAGAGACTCGCAGGTATCCCCTCTGCCTGACAGAGAGATTTGTTTAATCTGTAAAGGTGGTCTACTATCAGAGAAGAGTTTCTCCCTACAGCCCTTTCTCCTGTCTCCCACGTTTCATCCCACCCACCTGCCTCCTGGCGTGGGGCTGGAGAGCACGCATGCACATACACACGTACGGAACCACCATCAAACTGGGATCTATCCCACGCTGAACCATCACGGACTCTGTAGCCCTTTGGAAAGGCTGTTTGCTGAAGCGCTCTGGCTGAATGCCAGTTACAAATTACAGCCTTTCTTCTTGATGCCCCTGAAAGTTTTAGGAAAGAAGAAAGCAGAATGAAAGGAGAGGTCATCCTGAAGGTTTAATCTGAGGACCGGAAGGAGAGAAATAGCATTAATTTCCAGTAAAGAAACAGAGACAGGATAAACCGTTTGAGAGAGATCAATGTTAGGGGATGGAGTAGGAGTCCCACTGTTAGTAAAGTAAATCCTCTGTACTAGACAGATGACATTTCTGAATAAACCTTCCTTGTTGACAGTCCCTGGTTATCTTCCACAGCTTTTGAAGAAGGTAGAAACTAACCTCTGGAAAAAAGTGCTGGACTCACTCATGAAGCAATGCTCTCATCTGCACAAAAGAAACAAACTGTCAGCCTGAGGTGGAAAATATATAGGAAGGGCCTGTACAAATACATGTACATGCCTTTTCCAGAAGTAGTAAAATACATTCCTGTTGCCTAATAAACAGGATACGGCTCTTCAAGTCAAGGAAGGCTTCAAAGTTTCCCAAAACTAATATTTTGGTTCCAGACAAGTTTAAGCCATATCAGTGATGTCTGTCACAGTAAGATACTAGTGTACAGCATTGTGATCCTTGCTGAGTTGTATGATATGCACTGTTGTGTTCATGTTTCGATCAAAACTTCTGTGTTTGAGCAAGGCTGCTGCAGCCTGATCCTGGCCGGCTCCTTGAGCCATTGTATGAGCGCAGTGCCTGGCTGCACGTGCATGTGCTACTTCCACTCGCTTCAGTTTTACACCTTCATTTCCTGCTGCTAATACCAACAATTTTCAAAAAAAGGTGGCCACAGGTGATCATAAGTAATCCTTTTAATTGAGAGACAGCTTTAGTTTCTTTGCTTGGCATGTTTACTCCTGCAAAACCCTTGGCAAACCTCAATTAGAAGTTCTGTCTTCTGATGCTCTCAGCTTCAAAGGGGACCTTACTGCAGCCCGTCATCATAACAGGCTACGAAACTATGATAGCATGTTTACCCAGACAATTACCATTTTGATCACCAGTTCCTTGTGTCGCAGAGCCTTTCTGTCCTTGGCTTATCGGGGTTGCAGTTTCCTTCTTGCAGGGTCTGTGCTGCCATGAACTCAAGGACTAATTGATTCTTCAGAACTGTTACAGCATGAATGAGTGCAGGTACTGACCCTCATTAAATTGCTGATCTCATCTGTAAATTTTCAAAATCAGAGAAGATAGGGTTATGTTGAGTCACCTTTGCCAAGGAAAGTTAAACAAATATGAAAAGGTTATTTATAAAATTAAAATAAAAACAGGAGAAGTAGAAAAAGGCCACCAAGCTGCAAAGTTGCAGTCAAGGAAACAGTGTTATGACTCAGAGCTAAATTAATGCTTTGCTTCAATTGCATCAGTTATGTTGAACAGAGGAACAAAAAAAAGCAATAGCTCAAAAACACTTACATGGACAAGTTAAGGTAAAACTTAGTGTAATTACTGTGCTTAAACCGAAACGGTGTAAACTATTCCTCAGAAAGTTAAAAAAATGGTATGTGGAACCATGTATATAATGAAGAATTAAAATCTTAAAAACTCACACAAGTCAGGGATAATACTCCCAGACTGCAGAAAGACAAAAAAATATTTTATATATGCCTTTAGTAGTATACAGGACTTTAGAATGATGCTTGAAAGAAAGAGTAATTAATGGACTGGAAGTAAATGAACGGGAAAGTAACATAAGTTTACCTAAACAGATCCAGTGTAACCTGAGCTATTACTGATAATCAGTGTTCAAGACTTAGACAGAATACCTAATCCTTTGGGACTGTTGTACAGTGGTTTAGGGACTCATGGGAAGTTACTAGCAAACATAAAGAATTTAGGAGTTGGTATAAAAAAGTTTTGAAGCAAGCAAAGAAATACTTAATTGGAGTAATGACTCTAGTGACAGAAGAAGTCATAGGCTACAGGGTGGCTCCCTGTAGAAAGGGACTTTTTTTGTTTGTTTAAGAGATATCTAAAAAAGTTTTGATTTTTTCTTTGGTTGAATTAAATATTTAAATTTACAATATTGGCAGGAAAAAAGGGTAGATGTGCGCTAACAAAATTTGCTGATGGCAGAACCTGAGAAGCATTGCAAACAAAAAGGTAGAACTGCAATATCATAGAGAGGTGTAGGACCTTGAGAAATGAAGTAATAAAAATGGGAAAGTTATAATAATACATAGTGCAGAGTCATGCGTTTAGGGACTAATGAGATGAACATCTGTTGTAACATAGCACATTACAAGGTAGACATGAAGGGGAGAGGGAATTGCAATGCTTGGTAGTCAATTTTTGAATGTTTTTGAGTTATCATTGTGCTGTGACATGGAAATGGTGAATACAGTTCTAGGCATATTGTAGAGGCATTTCTGTAGAGAAAGGAGAGTTTTGATGCGGTTGTGCAAAGCACTGATCAGACCTCTGGAAGATTGTTTAAAATTCTGGCCACCTCCCTTCATGAGAGATCAATTTCAAACTAGAATTGATGAAGAAAATGTACTCTATAATAAAAAGAGAATGGAAAGCCCATCCCTTGGGAAAACGCTAAAAGAACTTGGCTTGTTTGTCATAGAAAACCAAAAACTGAAAGTGGATATGATTTGTTTCTGTGCACTGAGGAAGGGATAAATACTAGAAAGGAAAGAGCTTTTGAAGCTTAAAGGGCAGAAGTGACTTAAAAGCAAATGAATGTAAACAGGCCATGAGTAAAGTTACTCTGTAAATGTAAAGACACCTCAGAGGGTTGAAAGGGTGCAAATATGCCTGGAAAATGAGATCTGAAGAGAAATTACCAATGGTTCACCAACAAAATGGAAGGAGGTTCCAGTGCAGTTTGAGTTAAGATTATATGATTTGATTGTCTGTGATTGCACAGGAGTGTAGTCAGTGACCCAAGAAGTCTTTTATTCCTGTGTTCCTCATTACCCAGGTGATATAAATTGGTGTGAAGCCCCTTGAGCTTTTCTGTGCTAATTAACTGTGCTCCAACACTATGCATCTTTCAGCAAATCAGCACTGCATTTTAGGTAATTAAGTTCAGCAAATCTCACTGCAGTGAGTCCTGGCATCTGGGAATCTTTCCTTGTGACATTTCGTCTTTTCTCTAAACTTTTAAAGTATTTTTGAAAAGCTATTTTTCTTCAATATATGTGAGTATCTGAAGAAGAACGTAAGCGCATATTCAGAGTGTCCTCTGTGTATAATGTAGAAATAATTATACTATAATATCAATGTAGGTGATAAATGCTAAAAATATTGTTCTAAAAAGTTTCACTGTGTATACAGTGTAATTACTTTTGGTCTCATATTTATTACAGACTGCACAAATCTCTTTTTGTGATAATTTGTTACATTTGCTTCACAATGGTACTTCTAATTGTGTTACAGGGTTATTTTTATTCCAGTTGTACTTGCCAAGAAAAACATTTTAAAATAATGTCACTTTTTATTTTCAGAAATACCATATTTCCTTACAAGCAGAAAGGTGGCTGCAGTCATAAAGTACAAAAGGGAGCTAACACTCGAACCAAGCAAAAGAGGCTTTAATTGTGCTTCTTTTGGAAATCCTGCCATAAGGCACAGGGGTGCACCTGATCATTGCATTTCACAAGAGGAAGTTGGTAAGAGAATACTGTAATTCTGCCTCTCAGAATAGGATGATAAATATTGCCAGTTGACAGAAACTTATGAGTCCGAGGTTTTAGAGCCTGGTGCTGAAGATGTTGTTTCATCCTGGCATTAGAAACTGGACACATAACAAATAATTGTTTCACACATACATGGTTTGGGTCATTAAGTTCTCTTGTTTTCCCCATATCAGGCAAAGACAGGAAAGTAGGAGACAGGGCCGAGTCTCTGGGTCCTGCAGTGGACAATACATCCTGATCCTGGAGACATGCTAGGTAGACAGTGCTTCATCCCATAATTTTTTTCCTGGTTTGGGGCAGTGACTGCTCTCTTCTATTTCAGGCTCATTCAGAGTAGTTAGTTCTGCATGCTGCTACGGAGTAAATGGTGAACATCAAATTAAATCCTGGGTTGTGTATGTACTTCACTACACAGCATGAGGATGCATGCAGCAGGGAACACAGTGAGCCTGCAAGAAGAGAGAGGCACCAAATGGAAAGCAGTGCGTGATTTCCCGGCATGCATACCTGCCAGTGATCTGCTGTGCAACTGTTGATGAAGTAGCCAATTTGACACATGCAAAAGTAAAATTAGATTAGAAGCGTACAACTCTGAGATGTGAGCTTGCTCAGACAAGAAAAAAAGCCTGCTGGTTTTCTAGAATACTCTGATCAATTGTTAACAGTGAAAATGCACATATTAAGAACATTATGATTCCCTCAAAATGCCTGGCTCAGTGAAATCAGGGCCTGAGCAAAACAATGTGACTGCCGTTTTTAAAAAACTGTTTTTAGAAATGGGGAAGAATTACAAGATTTTCTTGGGAAAGACATGCTGACAGCTGTAAGAAGCCAAATCTTGCTGGTTTTACTCATGTTAATAATGCTCTTAAAATCTGTGTAACTGATTGTGTGAATAGGGTAACCAAGATTTGGCCCCATACCCCTGCTTTGTAAACATCAGCGTCACAGAGATTAATATAATTCTGACTAGCCAATGACATGTTCAAGCCTTAGTAAAATTAACTGTGTTTGGAAGGCTGTTCCTTTAAAATGTAAACCAAATGGCTCAAATGAAATGTGGGGCATGGGGAGTGGAGAGAAAATCAATAAACCAGCAAACTGTAAATGATGTGGAAATAACTTCTTTATGTTTTCCTGTTTTTGTAGTTTATACTTAGCACCAGTACATAAATGTAACAGCTTTGTGCAAGGGAAGAAAAGTAAATCCAAATCTAGAGAGTGTTCTGATGAGCTACCTTCTTCTCAGTGAATTCTCCTTTCTTCTCTGAAACATTAGATTTTTTTTTTTTTTACATACTACTATGTGAAGGTTGGTTACCAAGTGTTTGAGGGGTTATTAGCTTTTTATTTTCATGTTTTCTACAATATCTGTACATTACTTATTTCATTACCATCAATTTTCCAAAAATAGAGTTCACTGATCTTCATGAATTTCCATCCAATATTTCTGTTTGTAGGGAAGAAAGATAGTTTAAAAATCTGTATTGAAAATCATTCAAATATGTCAGATTGTTCAGGTTTCTCATAAGGACTTGATGGTGCCTCGAATTTTTATGTTCTAGAACATGCTTTAAACAGTCATTCTGAAATCTTCATAGTACTGAGGTAGGATAGGGAAATTCAGGTCTATCTTAAAGGGATTAACTGATTAGGGATGAATTTTTAGTCATGACTACATAAACCTATATAAACCTAAGCTGGGTGTCTGTACAATGAAATGCCATGGGAGAGTGGTACTTAAGAGAATTTCAGAGACCGTTCCAGTATATGGCTGCTGACAGACAGATGACTATGAAAAGCTGTGTTATGGCCAGGAAGATTGGCCACTTCCTCATAATTTCAGAATAGAAAAGGGTGATTGGGAAATGGGCAAGCTAGGTAAGTGTACATCACTAGGTGCAGGGCTATAAATGTCTCCTCTCATGCATAGTTTTCTTGATTTTCATCTGTATACAAGAGAATTGATGTGTACGTCATATGTGCACACAGAGGTCTGAGAAAGAAGTGAAGAGGAAGGAAAGGGTTTGGTTGGGGGAAGCGGGGGTTGGATAAAAACCAAATCCAGCATTCAGCTTCCTCAATTGTAAATTGAGGTGGAATGGTCTAGATCGCTCCCAGCTTCCTTCCAGTCCCTTGGTAGGAGGAAGTCCATCCAAGTCTGAGGACACGTTCCTAGGAAGTCTTTGGAGCTGGCATGCAAGAGCAGTGCAAAATGATAAATGTGAATGGATTGATGCAGAGAAGTTGTTGAGGAGAAGATAAGCAGTAATGCCAGCCTGTTTACTGAACTGCGATTAACAGTGAGGATGATGGAGAGTGGGGGCACGGCTATCTGTAGGAATAAAATACGTGTGTGATGTTAAAGCATAGTCAATAAAGTTGTCGCAGGGAGAATGTGCTCCAGGCTGGCAACAGCTCATCCTGGTTTGCTTATTTCTAATCACACAGGAAAGTGTTTCAGCCACAGCTACAGCATAGACCTTCGCAGTCTCCAGGTCTCAAGATTTTTGTGGGAAACCTCCAGAGTGAGGCTCTTGGTGGGGCTTGGAAGGATCATGGCCTGGCAGAGCAAGATTAGGTATTCAGTGAACCTGTGGAGGGACTCTACATTTATGCTCTGAACCTGTTAAATGGAGACTTAGGAATAAGGTAACTGGATGAAAAATGTAATTATGTCAAAATGGAGTGCCTGAGTAAGCTAATTAACTAGTCATGACAGAAATTTTATTCCTAACAGGAGCAGGTAGGGGACTTCTTTTTAAGAATGTGCAAAGTATAGATCAGAAGCAGGAACTTCTGCAATAAATTCAGCTTACTTCACTAAACACAAAGCATCTGGCAGCATATCAAAGTCTTCTCATATTTATTCAGTTTGATAGTTATTGATTTTTATTTTTCTCCATGTTTTAATTCCATAGAATGACCATAAAGAATTGTATAAGGGCAAGTAGAAAGAGATCCTCATTTGGTGAGCTGACTGAAATCAATGAAACCACATCTTTTGACATCATCTGAGGCCCTGGCCCACAGGACCCTTCATCTGAAGTGGAATAAGACACTGGTTATAAATCCTAAGGTGTTTTTTTCTGATCTCTGTTTAAAGCAGTATGCAGGTGCTTCTGATGTAAATATTCACATTATATTAAAAATTATGGAGTTCAAATTATGAACAGACAACTCAGTTGCATAGACAGTGGTGGAACTTAAATCAGAAAGGGATACAAACATAAGGAAAGAGCGCATAATTGCAAATATGAGCACACATTTTTACTGACTGTTGTTCCTGAAGAAGAGGCAAAAATAACTAAAATGAAACAGGAACTCATTTTATACAACAGCAGTGCTAGAAGTGTTGGGATTAGTGGGAAAAGGATGACTGATTTTACAAATAAGCTTCACTTTTGTAGATGTGTCAAGCTGGAAAGTAATTGGAATCTATGGAGTATAGATAACTGAGAAAATTTTACAGTTGAAGTTCTGACCCTACAGAATGGGAATTTTGCCATAGCTTAATTGGTACTGACATTTTATACAGTGCTTCATCACTAACCATTCAGGGTTCCGATCCACAAGTGATTGCACCACTTGGAGATTTTCCAGTGCTTTTACTGATCTTTGGATCAGACCCACGCTGCAGATGCATCACTCTTCTGTCTGAGGGATAATTTCACAGTCAGAGCTATCAGAAGAGCCTTAAGCAAGGTTGGGAAAGAACATCTATGTCTGAACAGAGACCTTGAGATGTGAGCAGTACAACGATTTTAAAAACCACCACCATGATTTTTCTTGGTCTTAACATTTGAATAAATGTATTCCTTTATTGCTAACTTGTAACAGCCAACTTGGCTAGAAAAAGTAAAACTTTTTCCTGTGCATTGATCCAGCTCAAGAACTGTTGCATCAGCTGTATCCTACATAAATCCTATTAGGCTAAATATGGAGTATTCCTACTTTCCTTTCATATAGGGAGTATGTGTTATCTACATACAAGCATCAATAAGAGTCACTGAGCCAAGCTCAGCTGTTTACTTAAACATGTTGAACATGAAGTATCAGAATAATCCCTTGACCTCCGAGAGGTTTTTCGCCTGTAAACAGTTATGTAGAGCTCAGACATTTGGTGGGATTAGGGCAAGGGTGTTCATTAACTCTCAAGACAGAGGCCAGATACTCAGTTTGACTAAATGAAGAGTATTGCTAGTAAATCTCAGAATTAAAATGTTTGTTCATCCTGGAAAAAAATGAACTATTTCTCTGTAAGCCAGATTGCTGAATTTATCAATTTGATTCTTTTTAGGACTAGAAAGCAAATGCTGCTACTAGCCAAGAAAAAGTAATGTAACAGCTATTATTGCATCCCCAGTCATTGTCGCTCTCCTACTACACTGTGAACACCTGCATTTTTCTGCTGTGACTTCAAATAGATAGAAGATGTCAAAATAAACTGCTTGGTTTTATGCAACAAAGTGACTTTTAGAATTCATTAACACTTGTTCTTTCCAATGGAGCTTTTAATGAAGTCACCTTACAATATTTAGCATCAAAATATAATCCTGCTAGTGTCCGCTAAATAGATTAGTTCACAAAGATAACATCCAAAAAAGTCTTTTAGTTGCTGTTGGGGAAAAAAATTAGTTTAATTTCTGATGTCTCCAAATGCTGCCCATCTTTCTGTAATTGTATAGCATTATCACTATTCGCTATTCTGTCTATTCTTGCATAGAGAATTGAAACATCATTCGAGTTTCCTCTGAGGATGGATTAACAAGATCTGCCGTGACATGACTTGATTAATTAATGAGGCTGGAGTATTCTTTGGTCCTTATGTGCTGTTCTTGAACTTCTTAGATGGGAAAATTCTAACCTTCAGTATTTTAGAAGCCAACTGGGTAAAGCAAAACTCTTGTATGACCTTCACTAGTAATAAAACTGAAAATCCATTATAGAATGTACCTGAATAGTTGTACATATTCAAGGTGATTTAATTTTTTTTTCATATTTGAAGAATGAAAGTGCACATGGTTAAAGTACAGAGTACAGAAAAATACTTCGCAGACTCTTTAAAATATAATTAGATACCTCTCTACTTTTCTTTCAGCAGTCATCTACAAAGAGAAATAGCTCTTGTGGGTGCTGCATTGCAAAAAGTCATCTCACCCTGTATACACTCCCCTAAGGAAATAGAGAAGTTTCTCAAAAATACAAGATGACAGCTAGCATATTGCATCCATTGACCCTGTTCTAGAAAATTCTTGTCCATGATTGAGTATCAGGCTATGTAAGGAAGTGTCAAGAGCCACATCTGTGATATACACGTGAGATACATATTATAATGCCGCCAGGTCTGCCTATCTCACCAAGAGACTGAGACTAGTATAAGACAACCAAATTCCTTCCATTTTACACATGACATGCTAACACTAGGGATGTTCAGATCCAAGCGGCAAAATAGGTTCTTCTCAAAAAAACCCCTGACTGAATCTGAACTCTGAAAATCGACTCCTGCTAATAGGATTTTTCTTACAGTATTGTATTATGAGTAATGTGAAACTCAATTGCCTGAGAGCTGTGGGAATTGTGTCAAAAAATCAAAATCACTGTAACGCAGGGAATCTGTTAGCTTTTTTCTTTTCTATAGCTGTTGACAATTCTGGCTAGGTAGAAGAGATTTTAACTGCAAAGGGAACTGAAGAAATTTCAAAGCAAGAAAGATAGGCTGCAAACAAGTGGAAGTAAGCTAGGTAAACTTTCACTGACCACAGATCAAAATCCTAACATGGCAAAACTTTCTGGAGATTGTCTTGTAGGCAAAGAGTGTTTTTCTCACTTTTTTCAGCTATAGCAAAGAACATTTGTAATAAAAATGACGTTTGGAGTACTTTAAGCACTGACCTGTTGAGTGGAAAAGAGGTGGAAAGACCATCGTTGTATTCACTGGATATATTTTCAGTACAGTTGTCTTGATTAGATACATTCTGTCAAAGCCTCCCAGATCGGGCAGCCTGGAACCAATATGCAAGAGAACTCCTTGCTTGCAATGCTGGACAGGACAGAGGTAACCAACAAGCAGCAAGCTGCTCTGAACTACCAAACTCCAGCAGAATTATAACACTTAGAAAACATCTGGCTGTTATATTAGCTTATGCACAAGCTTAAACTCTCTGTCCAGATAGCTTGTGAATTAAATTTGGAACCATCCAACTGGGTACTAGGAAGGGGAGACTGAGTCATAGGAGGGTGCTGGGCGTATGCTTAAGCCCTACCCGTTAGCAGTAGAGAGAGAATTGATTTGCATCAGATGGCATACCAGACTTAAGGCTATCTTCAGGCACACCTGGCAGAAGTAATAGAGATCTGGGTTTAGAGACCCGATAATGCTGTAAATTGAATTGTTTGTGGAGCTTAGTTGGTTTTGTCATTAAGTCAGCATTTTAGTGGAGGGTCTTAGGATCTATAGTTTGCACGTCAGTGTTAAGGATGGCAGATGATAGTTTTTCACATTCTCTTCCTTTCCTGCCCCCACCAAAGAAATCCTTTGTGAACTGGATTTTGCTCCTGGACCTTACTTACTATCTGTACGCTTCTCAATAAATTGATTCTCAGTATGAGAGTGTAAATGTTAAAAATTTCTTGTGCAGTGAAAAGCAGAGTTGAAAATGAGATTTGTATCTAATCAAACAGGGATCAAAATGATTGTTGATATTGTATACAAAGAAAGGTAATAACTAGGCAATGTACATTTCCTCCTCGGAGATCTTTTGAAAAAAATTAACAAGATTAACATTGTGGATGTCAGCTGGTTTTGCCTTCACAGATGCCAGACAGCATTAGCAAAAAGAACCAGATGTAAGTTCTTTAGCTAATATCATTAGACCGCTTCCCTCCTACATGCCAGCATGAGATTTGTTTTAATGAAATTAGACTTGAACACAGCCAACAATCCTAAGTCAGTAGTAGAACTAGGAAATAATTTATTGTAGGTGACAGAGAACAGCTATAAAATACAAACTATGTCTAGTGAGATGGGAAAAATGAATTATTAGCCACTGATGGCCACCAGTACTACTGATCTCAGAAGGATAATGTCACTGGCAGACATAGCATCAGTGGATGAGTGGGCATTGCATGGACCTCTTGAAATGAGTCAGGTTCTTTGTAATATGGAAAATCTGAAGTTGCCTTTGCCCATCTTAATTTTGGAGTATGAGAGTCGTGCACTGCTACTACCTGGTCTTGATATCCCTACTTAGATAAATAGTCCCATATCAGGGGCACAAATAGTCCCACAGAAAATGGTGTTTCACACAGGCTGGACAAGTATTGTTAGGGTTATTCAATATTTCTCTTTAAAACTTTATTTCGGTCCACCAACTTGTAAGCATTTACATGCAATTTTCCTTATTTGACATGGGGTTGGGTGAATTTGGGGCAAATATTCATTAAAATGTTTCAACCTTATAGAAAATAGGCATGACAGGGCAGCAGCATTATAAGATATATTTTCTTGTATTTTTATGTATTGCTCATTTAAATACTGCTCTTTTCTTTGAAATGTTTTTAGGATCAAAAGTTGTGTGCTAGAAAAGTATTGTTAAATCAGGGATGAGCATGTTGTTACCCCACAAAAATCTACCCTGACTTAAAAAAAATTACAGTTTAGACATGAGTACTGGTTTCACTTTTAACTATAAAGTTCCTCAAAGGTGCCTAACCTGCATGTGCTTAAGCCTCGTACTTAAAAAGATTTCCATTGAAACTATAGCTATACAGATCTGTGGCTTGTCTGTCTGGTTCTAGTTTTGAACATCTGCATTGAAATAAGTGAACCTCCATCACTTTTAGCCTCAGAGGAACTTGCTACTGGGCATAAGCAACATGGAGGAAGCAGGCTGGCCGATCTGAGGGTGTCTGGGTGGTAAACCAGATGATCCAGGGAAAAGAAGGTCAAAGCAGATTGAGGTAAGAAAGCTGTGGGAGAGTACAGGTGGTGATCAGAAACATGGGGAGGGAGAGACAGAGATACACAGTAGGGAGAGGGAGAGAGGGAGAGAGAGGGAGGTTGGGCTCAAGTGCAGACAGAGACTGAATTCAGCTGCTCAAGCTGAGGTGATAATTGGGGGCTGAGAAGGGGAATAAAGAATTTCAAAGGTGGAGGGGAGATTAGAGACAAAGAAAGATGAGGGAGGACAAGGCACATAACTTTTTTCTTTTCCTAACAGAACACCACCACTTTTTCAAGTGAGAATAGAAGAACTATGAATCCCACAGCTCCCCTGCTTTCAGGGGAAAAAAAAAAAAAAATGTAAAGCCCTGTGGCAAATAAATATGTAAATGACCTATTTTCTCCTAATGCTCAGAGGGGATGTCTTGCCCTCAATATTTAAAAATGCCATATTAAGCACAGTTTCACATTATCTGCTTTTATATAAATGTGAGTGCATGATAACATACTATTTGTATCTGCCTCATTTAGAGCATGGTATACAGTCTGATCACAGGAGAGGAAGTGATATTAGCCCCACTTCATAGGGCATAAAAAAGTCACCAACTGGTTTATATAGAGTGTCCACTGGTCTCAGAACTGAACCTCAGATTAGGTACACAGAAGATAAAGACTATACAGTTGCTCACAGCTGTGAAAAGTGTAGTGTCAGGATTCTTGATGGATAAGTTGGGCTGATTTTTGCTCACCTGAGATGAGCAGTAAAATGTTACTGCATTAAGCTGTCCACCCACAATGTCCCTCCCTCAGAGAAGAGTCAGCAGAATAAAACATCTGCTACTGCCTCATCCATTGCCATTCACAGCGCAGTGATTTCGTTTAAATTGCTGAGGAAGTTAGGCTTGCCACTGTTATCAGTGTACCTGGGCTGCTGAGATACTGACAGACATTCAGTTGTGCTGAGTCTGTTTTGGGGATGGTAACCTACAGAAAGGCACAACAACAAGAAGCTCAGTAGGGTAGGAAGGAAGGCAGAAGCCATAATGGTTTACTCAGTGACTACAGTTCAGCAAGCCTTGCATTTTGCCTGTTGTTAGAGAAGATTTCTGTACCACAGAAAGAGAAAGAAGCCAGCTGTTCAGGGCATCCTTAATGTGCAACCACCTTGCAGTCTTCTGCCTTCTCCACTGCATACATTGTAGCTTCAGTTCAGGAGCTGAAATGCTCTGGACAAATGTCCTTCAGGACATAGTCTCATGCTATCTGATTATGGGTCCATGTTCAGAGTATGTGTTTTATGATGCAACCTGTTATTATATGGTAGCATAAAATCATGGAGAAGGATGGGACCTTGGAAGGATACCTAATCATCCTTCTGCTCCAAGCAGAGGTCTGTTCTTGCAGGCATTCAAAGACAGAGAAACTACAAACTCTGCAGAAACCCATTCCAGTGCTTTATCATTTAGAAGAGAAGAAGAAATCTGAAGAGTGTTTTCTCTAATGCCTGATCTGGTACTTCCTGCAATTTACTTACTGTCCTATCTGTCTACAACACCAGCAATACAATGCTGTCTACTTCTTAATAGCTGCCTTTACATATTTGAAAATATTATCATCTCTTCCATTAGTCTTCTATTCCTTAGTTTACATAGCCTGGTTTATTCAATCTTTTCTTATAGGCTTGTCTTGGTTTTTTAGATCTCTGATCAGTTTTGTTTTCTCTTTTGGTCTTTCTTCACTCGATCAAAGGGCAGAAATTGTGCAAGCCAACTTAAATTGGCTTAGTATGCCTAATTTAAAATGCTTGCCCTCACAAGCATAAAAGAAAGATTTCAGTAGTTACCAATAATGTAAATAATACTTGCGGGATTAAGCTCTGAAAGTGAATGAAATTCACTGCAGTGCTAGTGGACAGCACAAAACCTATGCATCATTTAACCCCCATCTTAACATCTTAGGTAGTACATGGGTGTTTCATGGAAAAACAGCTCTGCTCATGTAACTAACACCAAATTAGGATTGGAGCAGTTTACTGGTTTGTTGACAGATTATTGACAGATTATTACAGATTTATTGACAAAATGTAACTGACTGGCAATCAGTGAACTACATTCAGGACTGGTATCAGTAACACCCAAATAAACCATGATACTAGATACTAACAACGTGTTAATAAAGACCTACAGCTTTCTAAGCATCTTTCTGACTATTAAGGACCATTAAGATTAGTTATAACTAATCTCAATCCATTGTAATCATGCACATGCAGACAATTAAATGTACGTTCCCCGCCTGCCTCCAGGCAGTGTGTGTTACCAGCACACCCCCTTTTTGGGGGGATAGAGCAGATTCCCTAACTGCACCCCCCTCCTGTGGGAGATCTGGATACTCCAGCTCTGTGTGTACCCCTGCTGCTTCCCACCACCTGCTGGCGCACACGCTGGCGAGGGAGTACCTCACGCGTGCCCACACGCACCCCCGAGGGCGCTGGCTCCCTGCTGGCTGTGCCCTGCGCGCACTGCCCTGGCTGGCCGCAGGCCGCTCCCGGCGCTGGACGGGGAGGCTGTGCCATCGGCCCCAGGCAGGGATTGCGATGCCTGTGGGGTGGCTGCCAGCAGCGTCAAACTGGGGGCTGACTGCTGCTGTTTCCAGTCCAAAGTCTCTTCCCCACGTTACAATTTCCATGCTGCTTATATATATAGATATCTTTTCAAGCTGACTCCATCTTTGTTTCAGAAGTCTCTTTGTAAATCCCAGGTGACTGTGATCTGTCTGGTGGCTGTATTCCTCTTTCACTTGATTAGGTTTAGGTAAATGCCTGCTCAGATGGCTTTGTGTTTGATTCACCCATACCATTTACATTCACATTCCTATTTTAACAAGTGTTGTCATCCAGGCCATTTGCCAAGGGCACACCAGGTGAGCACTCCCACATGTGTTTCTGAATTTCAGACTTACTGGTCACTAAATACATGTTAGTGGACTAAAGGCTCATCTTCTAAATTTGGAAGACAAAATTGAAAAAATTAATTTTTTAATTCTGATTTTACTCCCCCCCAGCCCGAAGTGGTGTAAAACCAAAGCATCTGTCCTTAATATCCAGCTAGGATGCTCCAAATAACTTCCACAGACACAGCTACTAGGAAGAGTCAAATAAAATAATTTAGGATTGCTAAGAAATTAAGGAACAGAATAGTTTGTAGGATTTTTTAATAAAAAGACAAAGTCTGGACAAGATCATGTTAAACTCTTAATATATTTGATACTGAAATGGCTGTGTGTGCTGCTGACCACTGCATGGTTCACTCAAAATGTAAGAGGATCACCTTAAACAAAGCCTGAGGTGAAACACAATGCTCGTTGTTGAAGCAAAATATGAGATTCACAGCCTGTATCAGTACTAGTCACTGTTAAAGGAGGCTTGATTTATTTAGCTCTCAGATCTCTCTCTTTTCAGTCTCAGAACATGTGTCATCATCACTAGATAATTAGGCCAGTCTTATCCAAAAAGGAGGATAGGGAAAAGCTAAAAATGATGACAATGAAGCATGCAAAGACATTTGAGTAGTTACCATTACCAAATCAGTAAGAAAAGAAGAAAAAGGAAGAGCAATAATCAGTCTTTTTATCATTTGTCAGTACCTGGAGAATCATCATGTGTAGGCTGCTCATTGTGATTGAAAGTGTGAATACCAGGGAGTGAACTTTTCTCATATTCTCAGATACTGGAAGGTCACATTGCCCTGCAGACTACAGAGGGCTAAAATGCTTTGGATTTGTAGTTTAATAATGGAATTTGGTCTGTGACCTTAGTGTTGCAAATGATCTGCATGTATCTGTAAGAACAATACATCTACAGTTAAAATGCAATACAACAGTAAAATCTGTAAGTCTCTGAAAAAAGGTCTGAAAAGAACAGTGATGTTTTGGCTGCAGTATTTAGTCCTGAGACAAATCTCTTCCTTTCTTTCTTCCTGCAGGAGCTCCTTGTAGGGTCCCACATCTTCAGAGCAAGGATGGTAAGGAGGAAGCTGAGAACAACACATCACCATTACACTGTTTTGAAGAGTTTACGGTATTGAGGACATTAAAGCCTAAGATGAATGGCCTTTTCTTGGATCTCCTCAAAGGCTCTTTGAGTAAAGTACTACAAGGATAACTAACCTTCTGGGGAGTTGGTCTTCAGTGGGTATGCGCAGCCAGAAGATCTGAAGCCAGTCTGAAGCTACAGCATAGGTGGGTAATGAAACTGGGAGGGCTCCATACACAGATGCAGGGATTTACATTCAGCTTGAGAGAGCAGGTCTGGGGAAATCTACCATTCATGCAGCAATGGATCTCACTGCTCCTTGCTCTTTGCTCAAGAGATTTAGCCAAATCTTTTCCAGAGAAATATTTTCCATTGAGAAGCCCTCTTCCACCAGAATTTCCCAGAGGAAGGGACTTGTTTTCCTTCAGTTTGGAATTAGCCTAAACAAATCACATGCTTACTTCAGCAGATGAGTGAGTTTCCTGACACATTACTAAGTGAAGGTCTTATGCTCTGTATGGTGAATTAATGATTTTCTAAGCAAGATTATTTAATTAATGTAAATTAATGTCAAGTTTTCTTAGGGAAATTTGCCTGAGTACCTAAATCTCAGATATAAAGAGACAATCTTATAAGGCATTGGATTTTCTAAGACCCAGCTGGGAATGCTCAGTGCTGATGAAAATCAGGCTAGAAGTTACAGGCTTTGAAGATTATTTAGGTATCTTATTATTTAATTATGAGGTTGGTATTTAGATAACTTGCACCATTAGAATCAATATAGTTAAATTTTAACATCCAAAGTTAATATTTTTAATATTAAATTCTTATATTCTAAGCAACAATAGATGTAAAATACATATATTCATATAAACATGTAAAAATTATGTTGGATAGGAATTAAAGGTCTATTAGCATCAAAAATTTATGATTGGCCTGCTTCTTTCACTTATCTTCATTTGAAAAATAGAAATAGTCATATTAAATACAGCCTTGAACTTCAGAAAATGTACTCAAACCCCTCAGGATGCTTTTGAATTGGCTGTGCAATCCCTGTGCAGAATCTGAGACTGTTGTTGCTTTGTTTCTTTTTTTAAAGAGAAGTTCTTCATCAAAATGGCACATTGATAGCTCGTCCATCTATCCCAGAGATAGCAAGTAACCATTTTTATCATGTACAGAAATATTAAAATACAGATGGAAACCCTCCCCCTATTTATAGAAAAAGATGAGAGCAATCACTTCACAAGTTCCCAGTGTGAGGACTCTGATAATACACAACAAAACTCAATTACCTCATGCAGTTGTGTGTACGTGCACATTTGTATTTTATGGTGGGGGTAAGGCTTTAAACATCAGCGTTTAAGCTGTTGATTTTATTATCTCCCAGAGGAACAAGAGCTCCTGTCCCACTGCTATGTGGCCTGGAAGCCCACTACAGCATCAGGAGTTAAGGCTGTCACCTCCTGCAGGGATGAGTTTGAGCTGTTTTTTCCAGTTCTTCAAATAAACCAGACCCAGGAATGAAGCTGGTGAGAAGACACTGAAAGACGCTGAAAGTTAAGCAGCACAGTTAAATGAAGAGTAGCACTGCTTTTTATCGTGTGGATTTGAGACGCAGCAAAATCTGATAGAGCCCACTGAAATGAGCTGTGGTTCTGTCATTGTCCTCTGTGGCCTTTGCCTCACCATCCTCAATATTTCGGCATTATGAGCAATTGTTACTTTAATACTTTCATGTAATTTGCATATAGAAATCTATCCCTTGAGCGGTTTTCTTTTATACTGTAGAATAAAGGTGGTTGGTGGCACGGTCATGGGGTGAATGACAATGTGAGTGTATTATACTATAAATAAATAATAGCTGCAATCTTTAAGACAGAAAAATGACAATTATTGCTTAGCCCTGTGAGGTTAGCATTCATTATGTAAGCACTTCAGAACTACTGAATTGTATGGCTAGTAAAGTAGGAAGGGTAAATTACTTCTCAGAAAACTGTTTTATTTAAATGTATATCACTTTCATTTAAAATACTTCCTTACAAGCTGTCTGCTCTTGGTAAGGGAAAACTCATGCAAGACATAAATAGCTGGATAAATCCTATGCAAATGACAACAAAGAACTTTATTTCAACTGTGATTTTTTGTGAATAGATCTTTAGTGATAGTGAAGGAATAGTTAGCTTTTGCAGAGGTAACATAAAATTTATCTTGGCATTATTCTCCATATCTTGAATTGCTGTGAGTGAGCTTGTCATATGATATATGTGAGAGTATCCTGAGAGAAGACAGTAATATCTACTGGCTCGCGCACCGATTTCAGAATACTAGTTTCTGTGCACTGCTGTAAATCTAATTAGCCAGAGAATCTTGTACGAATCACTTCACTTCTCTGTGGCCATTTCTCCTCCTACCATTTTTTTGTTTTCTCTGCCTGGATTACAAGAGCTTTGCTAGACCATTTTTTTATTTAACTATGACATGGAAAGTGCCTGCAATAAGCACTCAGCAGTCAGGTCAGGTAGTGTCTTTGGGGATAAAAAGGAAAATTAGGATCCTGACTGCAAATAACTGTATTTCACCAAGTTCATAAGTGCTTGATGAAACCGGGCCCTCTTTTCTCTGACTGCTTCCTCCACTGATAGCAGAATAGGTGACCAAGGAAACTCAGTGATTTTTAAAGAAAAAACTTTGCTCTTGTTTTCTTCAAATTAGTTGATTTTCAGTGACACTAAAGCAGGGTTATATGTTCAAAGTCTCTGAAGGAAGGTGAAATTATAATGTAAGAGGAAATAGCCAGTATATTTACTCAGTCAAGCATGTACAACCTCATCTGCGGTTCTAGGCTTGAAAAAGATGTAAATGGAGAGATTGGAAAGGAAGAAGGAGGATGTGGTTAAGCTGAGAGGTGTCCAGATGAAAGAAGAGTATTTGCAGTAAGATCAACAAGGTAGATGTCCAATTTCTAGACATGTTCATTCTAATCATTCAACATATATTGTTTATATATGCAGTCATCTATAAACATGCCATTTCTCTAGGAATCCCAAGGTATACTAACTATGCTATAAAAAATCCCATGAGTCACATTGGTAGGATAGCCTGGAAAAATCTGGAGGCAATGGTACTGCATTTCAAGATTTGTATTATATGTATCTGAATGTTATCAGAAACTTTTTAACATGAGACAAAACTAAAAAAAAAAAACATATATAAAACATATTTATAATATTGACAATCCTAGTTTTATCCCAAAAATTACAAAATTGCAAAGAAAATACAGAATTTTACTGCCACAAGAATAGGAAAAAACACCCAGAATTCCTTATCTAAGCCACTCACTCTTTCTGCCCACACTGCACAGCTGTCTTTCAGCAGAGGAATGGCCAGATCTTTATATGTTAGAAAAGGATTTTTATGAGAAAAAATACAGGTTTATGATCTATTTTGTGTGCTCTTATCTGACTAACATCATCATAAATAGCTTTTTTTTTTTGTCAATCTCATTATTTTTACATTTTATAATTGAAGTATCCTGAGTACTTTTGCTCAATAGGGAGCAACCATCATTAAGAAAGAGATGTGAGCCTTCATTTAGTCTTACTGGTGCAAGCACAAAAGTAGGATTTGACTGTGATTGGTACCAGTTTTTTTGTCTTAGAATTTGGTTGTCTAGATATTTCTTGGTGAATATTCAACTGCAATGTTTAATGGATAGAATAAAATTGCAGCGGCTGCTGCCCACTCTCTTGGGAAATTTGAGCTCTCTTGGGAAACCATGATGTAGTCCATGTAAGGTACATTGTGACTATGCCTTCTTTTTCCAAATTTGATTGCCCAGTCCTTTAGTGTTCTTTGTAAAGCTAATTGCAAAGGAGAAACCTTTTTCTTGTCTTCTTTTGTTGCCTTATTTCTACTATAAGAGTCCTTAGAATAGTAATCAAAGTTCTGTTCTACATTGAAAACATAGGGGTTTAGCCATGCCACTGTGTTGGGAAGTAGATGGTTGACTCAAAAAATCAATCTGACAAACCTGAGATACATGTCAAATTCCGCTGCTTAAGGCAGCAATCAGGAAATGCTGAGGAGAAACATGTATCTCAGATTCAAGTGAACAAGGAGAGGAAAGGAATGGAAATGGTTTTGTAGTTTAGAGAAGTCCTCTTTTGGACGAGTATAGGTGTTGGGGCACCCTAAGTAGGCTGCAGAGTTGGACTCCCTCTATTGCTTGCTAACTCTTACCTCATGAATTAGTTTTTGCACAATGGTCCATGCACTGTGGACACGTGTGGCAAATCAACTTCAGTTTCCTGAAGTACATTATTTGGGGAAAACTAGGTATCTAGCAACATGAGTAGGTAAATTAGGGAAATTTTTCTGCTAGCATTAACCACTGAAATTCCAGCTCAGGTTAAATATAAGCACTTAAGTACCTTTTTGAATCAGAGACACTCAGAGTAAGGGTGCCCAGTCTCCCATCCCACAGTCTTCACTCAAGAAAAAGCTTACCAAATCAACTTGCCCAGATAGGAACTTCCTAGCCGATAGCTGTAGAAAGTAAGAAATGATAGTATGAATCCTCATACCTGTAGATTCCCTCTTATGCAACAGTGTTTCCTAAAGCCACGATTGTCCAAAGGTGTTTGTACACAACTTTACAAAAAGAAACAAAGCAACAGAGTCATTCACAGTGCATAAAGCTGTCTGTGCATGAAATCTGTGCAGAATGGAGGCCAGAGTGAATTGCTGTGCTGAAGGTGCATCAGTCTCTGTGGCTGGTATAAAACAAAACTAATAAAAAAACTTGAAAATATTTTTCAAAACTTTTTATGTACCATATGGTTTGTGGTTTATTTTATTTTTTTCAGAGGTATCATCCTTTTTTTTTCCTGTCTTTGCCTCTAATGTGGAAATCAAAGTTTTACGCAAAATCTGGAGCCATTATCAAGGTACCTCCCCAGAGCACCAGTGCTAGAAACCATTTTTCTTGCAGCTCTTACAAGATGTTGTCAGCAAATATTGGACAACTTTTGGCTCACTGATCATGCAGTTCTAGGCTTCCCTCAGGTTATGCCACTGAGGGTAAAAAATCTTTAATGCTACTTTTGATAACAATTTTAGGCACATAATTTACAAAAACAAAAATAAGTTGCAAATCCGCATAATCTTTTCAGTATTTTTTTTATTTCAAAAAAAGCAAAGATTCTTGTTTAAAGGTCTGTTGCAGAAGAGCCATCTTCCATCTTCTTTCTTTGTTCCTCTGTATTTCAAATATGCTGAAGCATTTCACACCTTTTCATTAAAAAAAACCTTGTCCTGTATCCTTACAGAAATATCGGATGATTCTCAAACAAGGACCCTAGAAATTCAATCTATTATTTTTAATACTACATTTCAGACATGGGCATTAATATACTGTGAATAAAATAAATGAAGTCCCATATTCTGTGGATCAGTTTTAAATTCTATTTTTAAAGTTAAATAATTTTGTGTGTGGTCACACTCTCCTTAGACAAATACTGACTATTGCCTGAGACACAGCATATCACTACTAATGAGAAAACATAATGGTAACTGTACACTAATAACATTCCTAAAAAAGAAGAATGTTTCAAAGTATTTTTAAAGAACCATGATTTTTTACCTATATAATTCGTATAAGTGGAGAGAAATTACAAAACTGATAAATTCATGCAGTCTTTCCAGGGATAAAAAGGAACTATGTAGATGGTGATACATCTTCTGATAATGCGGGCAAACTCATTAGTGTACTGTGATATCCATTATATAGAACATCATAAAGATGAAAGCTATTAAATGAGAAAATGGTCTTCAGTTCTGTCTCAGTAAAGGAACTATGATTTATTACTCAAACTGTTATAAGTAAAATGAAGGGTGAGTTGTACTTATGATGCATAGTGGGGAAGTTCTAAGCCTTGCTTAAGTATAAGCCAGCACTCTGCCAGGTGCTTCAATGATAGAGTGACCGTACCATCCAAAAGGTAGTTTCAGCCTTAGCACGTTTGCTGACTCTGACAGACTTCTATTGAACAGGATAAAAATGCAAAGAATGGAGGAAGGAAAGTGCTGGTAAATGGGACTGCACAAATGACATCAACAATCGCCTGACAGTGTGATATGCAAAGGTTCACCCTTTAAAGAGTCTTAAAAATTGTCAATGCTGTACAAGAGCCATAAAATCAGAAACTTATAAAGTTAGTTTAGCCTCGCAGTACTTCTAATCAGAAAACAGGGGTTTCATCCTTATTTCTTTCCTTATTATCCTACTACCTGGACTCTGGAATGATGTATAGTGATTAAATATCACCAGCTTGTTACTGTCTTCCTTTCTTTTTGCTTTTGCCATCAGTATCAGGCATCTTTTCTGCTGACTGCCCTTCCTATTGCTCTCTGAGTGACCAGTAGAAAGCATCTGGTACTCAGATTCTCATCGTCTGCTGTGAGGTACTGTGTGCCTCTTTTCAGTCATGTCAGATACTTGGAAAATGTGCCTTTCATTTCCTGAGTATTTTCCAAATGCTTACCATCTCAAGAAATGAGCAGTAATCTACAGTAGATATGCAATACTGGTCACTCAATATGATGTTTCCTTTTCTCAGTATCAGGTCTGGAATTTCAGTGGGTTGTAGAGCCTTGTTCTTTAACCAGTCACTCTCCATTTTGCACACCTTATTATAGTCTATATGTATTGCAACTGAGCTGCCAAGCCTTACCAGTAGTTGCATACTCTGTGTTTAGGTTTCAGCTGACCTTCTGTCCCCAGGTATATAGACTATCCAGCTTGTGATACTAGCTTTAAAATCTGGGATTGTTGTTCAATGCTCATTTAAACAAATTTCTGTCTTGCACAAACCCATTTCTTCCCATCATACTTTAATCAGAAAATGATCATTTGTGTTGCTTCTTTCTTGTGATCTGATAAATCCTGAAATGCATTTTTTATTTTTTTTTTCCCGGACCACACTATTCCACTTCTGAATACTGATGAATTGTCTGAAGACTTTGATGCAAAGATGCAAAGACTTTTATATATGTTGGTAGACATCTGTATGCTACATGGGAGGCTGTGTCTTGCTTGCTGTATGTGGCACCATTTTGACTGTTCAGTTGTCTTATTCTCACTTTGCAGTGCCATAAGTCATAGCAGAAGTGTACAGTCATCAGCAGCACTTTTTAAAAGTGTCATTAGAGGTTTTCTAATGGCTCATTATCAGAGTGCTTATCCATCCCCTTTAATTGTGGAATCATTCCATTCCAAAAAATCCACAGCCAGAAGCTCCTCTAAGAGCTGAGTGTTTTCTCCTCTTTAGCTGTCAAGGGTCTAAGCAGCATGGGCTTCTCGCTGTGCTTCAGTACTCTACTAAAGCATTCTCACATTCTTATTAAAGCAACTTTTCAGTAGTATGGCCTTGGTTAACAGTTCTCTTCACTCTGTCAAATGCCTTCTTGTGGGTTTTTGATCATTTTCCATGCTGTTTCAGTGTGCACACATTCTCTCAAAGACTCACAGACCTCAACAGGGCAGGAGCAAAGCACTGTTCTTAGAAATCCTTGGGCAGCCTGTACATTCTTTGGCCTGGCCTTGTTCTTAGAGGGCACAATATTCACAAATTTATTGCTAAATATGACAGAACTGCAACCATGCACAGGCAGATGGTATATGCATGTGCATACAGACTGATTTGATCGCAAGTCCTTCTGTCCTCCTCATCCAGGTTCCATACTAGTAAATGCAGTTTTCAAGACCAGTTTCTGCTACGCTCAAACTCTTCAAGATTTGCTGCTGTACCGTAATACTTATATTCTATTGCCACATCCAGACTTGCTATAAATGTTGTTTAAATACAGAAAGTTGAAATAAGAGCAATTTGCAAAGAAAGTTTTCTGGTCTTTGAGTAGTCATGAAAATGGAAGAAAGAGTGAAGCAAAGTTAAGGGATTTTGATCTACAGAATTATCTTTACTTCCAAACAAGAATTTTCTCTACACTGAGGAAAGGCAGAGAGTACTATTATATGGAGACTTTTTCTTCTGTTAAGATACTCATATAAAGTATACCTAAGAGATTAGTTTCACATTTATCTTAATTGTTTCTTCATATTTGATGCTTTTCTTTTGCAACAATGATTCTGACTTTTTGTAATCATGAACTTATTTGTTTTCCTAGAATAAGTTTTTTGTTTGCTTCATTTTCTTTAGCATGTAATGTGAACACAACTCAATGTGATAGATCATTTATGGAAGCAATAGATCTAAGTGAAGCAGTGGCTAGGGAGTATGACACAAAAAGTCTATAGAACAAACCAGGTGGTTCTGAGGACTCACCGTCTCTATGTTTCATGATTTTTTTCTATCTTCTAGTTCTAGTCCGGTGCCATGGGATAAATGCCCACTAACAGGTGGATTGCATTAGGGTACCTGCTGACCTTGTGTTGCTTAGTTTCATCCAGCAGGATGAAAGAATGATATATCCAACAGTTTGTGTGGTCTGAGACTTCTCTATAAACTGGTTTAAAGCACAGTAGGTATCATCAACAGGTTAATTTCAAAAGCACAACTCCTTACAGAAACACTAATGTAGATGCATCCACTTTGAAAAAAACAAAACAAAACAAAAAACCTGGAATTACCATGTTCGACAGACAGACTGAAAACCCAGATTGGAGTTCATTATTGTCGTGGTTTAACCCTAGCCAGCAACTAAGCACCACTCAGCCACTTGCTCACTCCCCACTACCCGGAAGAATAAAAGTGAGAAAACTCATGGGCTGAGATAAGAACAGTTTAAAAATTGAAATAAAATTAATAACAACAACAACAATAATAATAATATACAAAGCAAGTGATGCATGATGTAATTGCTCACCACCTGCTGACCAATCCCAGCCCATTCTCTGAGCAGTGGTCACTGCTCCCCAGCCAACTCCCCCACTTCATATATTGAGCATGATGCCATATGATATGGAATATCCCTTTGGCCAGTTTGGATCAGCTGTCCTGGCTGTGCCCCGTCCCAGCTTCTTGTGCACCTGGCAGAGCATGGGGAGCTGAAAAGTCCTTGACCAGTGTAAGCACTGCTTAGTAACAACTAAAACATCAGTGTGTTATCAACATTATTCTCATACTAAATCCAAAACACAGCACTATACCAACCACTAGGAAGAAAATTAACTCTATCCCTGCCAAAACCAGGACAGTTACGAAGCTGCCATTGTCAGTGTAGGATCTTATCAAAAGCCACGTAAAAGGGAATCAGTCCCCAAGGTGTTTATTATGCAGCACCACTCTAGGAGGGGGCAGAGAGTGGCAAAGCAACTTAGCAGCCTTATTACTGGTTAATAATTTTCATCATGCTTGTCTAGGTAAAAAAATAACACAAAAGACAACCTACTTGGTATAGAATTAACAGGATTAAAAAAGTTTCTTGTACTAATAGACCAAGTTAATATGGCTAGAATAACTCTTCTCTGAATCTTGCCCAGATCATGCTATGTATTTTTGCATGCTAATTTCCCTATGTTCTTGAACAGTCCTGTACCTGTCCTGTGATTCAAACCAAAGTATGATCATTTTCCTAACTATTTTGTAGTGTTTATACAAGTGTCGGTAAAAAGCAAAAGGAGTTGGGCTCTGGGGGGGATTACAGAAATGAATGGTTCATGTGAAGCTGAACTCTAAGATAGAGAGGTTAGAACTGGGTTAGCATTGTAGGGGCTAAATCACTAAATAAACCACTAGAAGCTTTGCTTTTGAATTTTTGCCCAAGAAATTTGAAATTTCCTTTTGATCATAAAAGTAAAACATAACTCAGGAAACAAAAAAATACTCTTAATAAATTAAAACTTTTTGGTTAAAGGAATCCCTTCCAAGAGTTCAGTCAGTCCAGATACAGGCCATGTTTCCTTTTTGTTTGAAAATGATAAATCTCCATCTGTGTATAATAACTGACTTATACTCTGCAGTGCAAGCAGTTTTTTTCTCATCAGATTCCATCTTTCCCCCAAAACAAGTTACATCATTTCAGTTTTATTTTAAGTGCTTTACCAATATTTGGAGGAACAGCAGGATAAAGCTCTTTGAATTTTATACTTTAAGCACAGAACCATTTGAGGTTTAATGCATATTTCTAACATACAGTAAGGAAAGATAATATTCCTCTGGTTCTTAAATAATCCATGTACATTTCTTTTCAGACTGGAGCCCTTTATTAGCTGAATAGAATACCATCATGTCTTTAGGCAACTTGTATTATATATTCAATAACTGTAGTTTAAGCTAAAACATCAAGATTAAGCTCTCCAAAACAGCCTAAGGGATTTAATCTCATTATATTCGGGATGAAGAATTTCACTGGGATCTGGGTCCCTAATTCCCTCAGGTGTGTTTAAAATACTGGCAAAAATTCCCATTTTATGAAAATGAACTGAAAAAAAGTTACCTTAATGGCTCTAAGTTTATTGCCTACATGGTTTCTAAGTTATATCTGATAAATTGTAACTTGAATTGTCCGCTTTTCCTTTAATGTCAGCTAACTATTCAACTGGCCTTTTTTGCCATCATTAAGAAACTGTGCAAATCAGGCATCCAGCAGGTTTACCTGAGATGGAGCTAAACATCACCTCCAGTTTAGCTACTTTTGCCTTTTGCTGATACTCGTAAAAACACTAGAATATAATTAGGAGAATTTTCATATCTTGGCTTGCATTTAATAGAGGTGATAAGTTTAAAACTAAATTTATTTTTAAACATTAAATGTGCAAATGTCCACGGAAAGATGATCACATCTAAAAATCAGATATTCTAATAAGTGAGTAAATGTAAAAGAAAGCGCCAGTCCTAGGTTTTCGCTAATGGCACTGCCCAATCTCCTTACAGTAGAGAAGTTTTTAATATATTTTGTTATCAGCTAGCCATGAGATTATGGTCTGTATTCTGAAAATCTCCTAGGCTGACACATGCTTAATGTTACTTCCCTGAAGTGAATGGGGACTAGCTTCTGATGTAAACAAGAGAGAAGAACAAAACCAATCTGCAGCCCCTCTACCTGTGGAGGGTAAACTGTTGACTGGTGAACAAACACGTCACATTTCTTTCATCTGAGCCACCAGTTAATTCTCTTATGGTAAAGGCATTTGGTAAGTCTCCTAGTTTTTCAGTCCCTTAACATCTATAATTTTTTACCAACATGTCATTAAAAATACTACTCTTGTAAGCAGGAGCCGTTCTGTGGTGATGATTCTTAAACTGTGTAGACAGATGAGTTTGAAGACCTTTTACTTTTATTAGAAGACAGATTTTGGGCCAAGAAATGTAACATCAGCAAAAATTTAAAATACAGAGGAAAACAACTCAAGTAAATATTTGGCAAAATCTTACTTTTGTAAGAACATCTAGGCAATGGTAAATGTTGACAATATCGTGGGAATAAAGGCGGGTATTAGCTATTAGATGTAGTTTAGGAATAATCAGTTAGGACATATCTTGATGCAAAGATGAAATTTAGGTCACCAGATATACTGTCATTATGTATGATTTTCTGCGCTGCTGCAATCAGTGTTGAAGATGTACATAAGTAAGCATAGAAGCCTGAACTTTCAGATATATCAGATAGTCCTCTTATGATCTGACAGAATAAAACATATTAAAAGTAAATGTAATTTGTTATCAAAGGCTCAGATACTAAAGTACAGTGTACTGATATTGAAAATGTACGTAGCTTGTATTGCTAAAGGTAATTATCAGAAAATTACACTTCATTTAGTCTGTGCACTGAAAAAAAACTTTAGGAGAAATTCCATTTCACACTATATCTTTTTAGCAGCAAGTGAACTGCATACAGCTAACCTAACATCTCCCAAATGATAATAAGTTTTCCAATTTGTATGAATAAAATATGTGATGAAGTTTTAATAAATGCAATTATCTCTCTGACTTACAAGCCATTTAATGTTTGCTGAGCTCTAATTCAAAGGTTTACATTCCTTTCACTTTTGTTTTTAAGTGAAGTAGTGCTGTTTATTATAACTATAGAACATTGGTATTTATCCAGAATAAAAAAATAATCAAGTAAAACTTGATCAAACATACAAAATGAGGTGCTCCACCTTTTTTTTTTCCAACTTAGGGAGACTTGACAGTGATGCTGTTGATGTATCACTTAGGACGTGATATTGGACAATATTTCTCCATATTTTCCTATGGAGAAGGGACAATTGTGGTATTATAAATGTAGGCACAGTTTTTATGAGAACAGTGAAAAGGACACAGCTTTTATCCTCATGAAATGGTGATCTTCACACAATGGAATTTCTGTTTTAATAATCCATCACATTGTTAACACTAAGAACAGTTAGAATGCTCCATGGTGTTCAATAGGGAGTATAATGGTTCAGCATAAGTGTCTTAAGGGCCGGTTAACCATATGTCTCTCCATTCCTAGGAAGACATGCACTGTGCTGACAGTTCAACCCATTATATCAACTGTTATGAGCCACCTTCTTGCTGATCTCCATTGCCTTATAGTTTCTGAAGCATCACATGCTTTTTTCTGCTTTGCTCTTTTCATTGAGGCTGTGTGGTATACTGGCTTCCCTCCATTTTAGGTCATAGAAACACTAACATGAACATGATTATCTTCAAGCAGTTCTAGTGTAACTTCATATAGCACATTTTTCATATACTGTAGTCTTATAACTACCTTGCATTTTTTTTCTTATTAGTATAATGGTAAATTTAATGCTTCTGCCCAACAATATGCAGATGAAAGAAATCTCTTCTGTTCATTGCCTTTCTAGATAGTGCTACTCGTCCTCATGAATAGATGTAATTTCTGTTGTGAATCTTTTCCAGTCACCTGCTACACTTCTGAAGAATTTAACCTGTTCCATAATTTTTAGTATTTGCACTTCTTCAACTTACCCCTTTTATTCTTTCTTTCCGTGTCTAGGTCCCTTTCTACTTAAGTAACTTCATTAGTAGTCACTAGGGGTTATTACAGATGCAAGTCAGAACTACATATCAGCTCTCTCCCCTTCTCTGATTCTAGACATCCCTCCACAGGAACCAGTACAAGCAGGGGCACAGGCAGGTAAGATAAGCTCTGAGTGTGCACTTGGGATGCAGGGTCTTGAAGTACATTACAGAGCGCACTCCTGCAGTGTAAGCTCAGCTACTGCAAAGTCAAATACGGAGCTCATGAGGACAGTAAATGTTCAGTATTAGTATTATTGAAAGAAATGTCTGATGTGGTACAAGGAAGAGAACAGGATGGTTAAAGTCAGGTTACACAGCACTTTTCTGCAGTTTGGATCTCATGGTGCCTATAGGAAACAGCATCCCTTCCACCTTGTCCAGGGAAATTATTAAAAAGGCAAAGAAAGAGCTTGAATGGAATCCCAAAATGTTTGGTTGGCAAGAAGTCACTAAGGGAAATTTCTGAAGACAAGAGAATACTTTACATTTTACTTATCTGTTGGATTTACCTATCATGTCCCACAAAATAGCACACCCTTCTGGCACTAAGTACTTTTCTCCATGTGGGCTATATCAATTAAAATCTTCTGACTTTTAGTATTTGTCTTATGAAAATGTGAGAGAAGACTGTGTGATATCACATGCCTTCATGCTAAAGCTCAGTTGGTATATCAATTTTCCAAATGTCAAAGACTGAAGCACGAGTCACATCTTCTATGGACATCTCTATGGACATCTTTTCCTCCTACGCAATGGTTAAGCTGAATAGTTGAATACTTACAGTTATGGAATACAATAAGGGTGGGCATCTTTTTGTTGAAATTTTCAGCTTTGCATGAGATAATTAAATATTAATTGAATCAGAAAGAGAATAAGAATTACTTTATTGCCTACTGGTTAGGGAGGAATAATAAGAATTGCACTCTAGTCCTTTGCTTCAATAATACCTTAATATGAAATTGTTTAATATGAAATCCATAAGCATTCATTGGAAAAGGAACTGTAACTCAGGTCTCTCCTTCTATTACGAGGCTAGAGTAATTCTCATTACATCAATCTATTTCCAATCCAATAAATATTTAATTATATATGCATACTGAAAATTTCCACAAGGCGGAATTAGAAAGCCTATTCCCCATCTTCAAAATACTTGTTGGTGAGCACATATACATTAGAGATACAGGTGACTCATGCTGAAAATATTTGAGCTAGTTTCCCCACCTCCTGGGCACTGAACCCCTGGATTAAACTGTAGCTCAACAGATCTTCTTACTCTTTTTTTTCATTATGATCCTGTAGTTGCTTCAGTGTATATGCAAAGCAAAGTATCATGAAGTCCATCTAACTACAAGAACTAGTTAATAGTTGTCAGTGAGGTATGAAGTATGTAGCCATTCCAGATTTACACAATCGGTTTGTTTGTTATTAGAATCATAGGGAACTGCACTTCACAAATGTGAATGAAAGAGATAGTAAACTCAAAAGCTAGTCAGGCTACCTTCAAACAATAGAATAGAGAGTATAACGTATTCTTCTGTGAGAGACTGAAAGAGTTAATGTCTCAAGCATTGTGGCGAGGCAAGGCGCGATTTGCATGGTGACGGCAGGTCAGTGGGCACGGGGTGGGGGAGAGCGAGAGTGGGACGTGGAGAGCGCGTCAGAGGATGTGCGGTTCCAGGTTCTGACGGACCTGACCATGTATGGCCAGAGGTCACACAGGGCTGATCTGAGGAAGGGGCTTTGTGACCACCCGAGAGACCCCTTGTGACCACCCCCCTCCCCCAGCACCTAGGCAGAAGATTGAGAACTTTCTAGAACAAGAGCCATGTCAGTCCTGAAGGGGCGTAACTGGAGGCGGGGATTAGCCTATAAAAGACACGCCCTCCAGGGAACCATGTGTGTGTCCACCACTGGAGGATTGCCATGCCTGTTATTGTCATCACGGGATCCAAGGGTGGTGATACCTTTCCTTTCTCTTTCCTCCTCTCTTCTCCTTTCCTTTTCTTGCTTCTCTGTTCCTCTACTCTTCCACTATTTGTAAGTTTTGGATAAATTGTGACAGGTTGCCCGGAAAAGAGCTCCATCGCCAAATCGCCTCTGTTCGTCCGTTGAGCTTGCCAGTTCATTAAGTTTGTTTGTTTGTTTGTTGAATTAGCCAGGTAATGAAATTGCTGGTCCGACTGTTCCTCTGAGTCACTGTCGTGACTCTACTGGCCACGCAGCTCTGCCAAGCAGCCATCGGCCTTGGTCGGTACACAAACCCTCAGGGAATCAAAAAGATTCACCCATCTTGCAACCTACTGATTGGGACAAGACATCTTCCTTTCTCTTCCTCTCTTTCACCTTCCCAGCCCACCCCCACCCAAATGTTTGTTTCAAAGATCTTCTCTGCTAGGTTTCCAAAGATGCAGGTTTTGACATTAATGGATTCACCTGAAGGACTGAGGTCTATGTTTAGGTAGTGGTTAAATGTCCATACACATTGACTTCTAAAGTTCACTTACTGACAAGATACACAATCAAAAGGAAAGAATTCATATTCCTCCATGATACAAAGTACATTTCAGTGAGTTTCTTAAGCATTCATCTTTTGTAACAGCTACATAGTTTGCTCCATTGTCTTTAACCGGGCTATGTTGTTACCTGAAGTTAGACAAGAAATTAGGTACTTGGCTGAAACAGGACCATAAATCTTAAAAGAAATTTAGTAGTATTGTCGTTGGTTAAGCAGTTGATTGTTACCCAATGAGCATTCACTGTACTTCTTATGCTGATGGTGATGCACTTTATGCAGATAATTAAAGAAGAGCTTCAATTTTCATTATACCCTTAAGTATCTTCTCTTCTCAATCCAGATTAAATAGAGCTATTTGTATGCACATTTGATTGATTTGGAGGTTTGGCATGCAAACAAATTGACATTGTTAAAGTTACTGACTGACTTACCCTGCATTTCCTTATTTTACTGACCTATTGAAATATTGTCAGCACTATAACAAGCCTTTTAGCTAAGTGCTAAACTTGAATCAATAAGTTTATTACTGTACTATTCATAGAATGACTAAACAATACAGATCTTAAGAGCTTTCACTGAATTTATGAATTAGTAGTATAAATTTTTAAATGACAAATCACTGTTTGAATGTTAAAGTAAACAACAAAATCTTATCTAAAGAGATGTGTAAGACCAAACCAAAATAAAAATGGCAATTTGTGTTTGAATTTAACAAATAGAATAATTTTTATACCAACAATTTACAATTCTCTCAGAAACAAGTATGTAAAGTTTGCATGAGAGTAGTTTAAAGAACTGCTTATCCATGTGGCAAGTTCGTGGTGCAGAAAGTAATAGGATATCTGTACATCTCAGCTGTACAGAAATGTTTTAGCATTGGATTTATTCTGATGTATGCTAGTGGACGATTTGGGCTCTTGGTTTTTAAAACGTTTCTATTTCTGTTTTAATAAGGTAAAATACAGATGATAAAAAGAAAGGCTTGGACGAACCCTGGGTTTACAAATTTATCAAAGGAATGTAAATGTGCAGTACTCACTAGTCTCTCTGCCTGACATGACAAACATTGTAACGATCTTGTACTTGTTGGTATTTTGGGAAGATTATTGCTGATTGATAAAAAAATGGAAGTTACTGAGTGGCATCAAGGTGACAAAAGTGAGATGGTTCAAACCAAAGGAATCTGAAATAAGGTAATAAGGTGCATAAGGTAATAAAGTGCATAAGGTAATAAAGTACATAAGGTAACAGAGACATATATCTCACTGAGGCAATTTTGTATACTTTACAAACGGATCTGTACAATTCCCTGGAAGTGATCCATCCACTTGTCATTCTGTAAAAGCTATATTTATTTCAAGAACAGAAAGATGTAAACTGTTGGGGGATGTTTCTTTGAACTATTTTACCTAATTATCTTTACAGCGAAATAATTGAATAAATCATTCCACTGAACAAATACTGTAAGATGTAGATGTGGAGGTATCTCTGTGGAATATCTCCGTGTTCTATCTCCTCAGTAGTGTGTTAAAGCAGATTAACATCAAACCTTCAACAACAAACAGCAAACATTTTTTGGTTCATTTCCCAAAATGCTTTAAAGTTAGGACTTTAAGAAAACATGAAGTTTTGTCATTGGGTTCAATGAATGCAGAATTTCATGTATAAATCTGGAAAATAATTTTGAGTATTTAAAAAGCCACAAAGCAAAAAAGTAGCAAATAAAGTATGCTTATGAATTCTGGAGGAAAAAAGAAATATACTGAAAGAATGAAAGGTGAAAATACCAAACTTATCAATAGATATAATTTTTTCTCTTACAGGATAACAAGAGCAAAAATCATTACCTCAGACAAATGCAATATTGTTTTAGGGAACTAAAGGGTAAATGTATAAAGGCACTTAGTATATTGCTCTTAGTCTTGGGAGGCACAAATTCATGGATTAAATTCTGTGCTTCTTCACTCCCTTTCTTTTTCCCTAGAGAGTAGTAAAAATCCCTTTGACATTAGAAGACCACTTCATAGAGGTTGTATACCTGTATGAAAATAATGATAAAGTCTTTTTTTGCATCAGTTAGATATTGGTTAAAAACTTATCTCTGTTGTGAGTTTAGATCTATTAGATGTAGTCATGTCATTTATAACAAAGTGTATAAGTAGGTAGAAAAACTGACCAACTAATCTAGGACCCACAGGGGTGGATGGACAGTAGATTCTTCATAATGAAAAGCAGTTTCTTTTGTCATAATTGCTTGAGGAAATGTAATATTGAATGTTTTTTCTAGTGAAAATAATATAGAAAATTAAGTAGGTTGAAGATACACCTTCAAATTTGATTAAAAACAACTGAACGTTTCCTTAAAACACTGGGGGGAAAATTGTGTTTGATATGAATGCCATTCTGCATGGTTTTCCATATTTTTATATAACTGTATTGATCCTGATAAAAAAAAAGAAAATGTATAAAGAAGAAAAGTTATTAAAGGCTAAATTTGTAATGTTTACTTGTAAATTCTTCATCTGTTCCTTACAGCTCTTTTCTGCTGTAGAAAATGGTTGCTCTACATATACTCCAGGACATGGGCCTGCGCTTCTAGGGCATGTTTAGCAGATACAAATTGCATGTCAAATGGCAGTCTTTAACAAGTGAAATAAATGAGGACACAGCTTCTATCAAAACTAATAGCAGTGAGTTACTGTAAATTCAGTAGTACCTGAGAAGAATCTAATAAAAATGGGTATCTGTAATGCATTTATCTGTTTGATAATAGATGCCTTTGATTGTAAGGGCTGCTAATCCATTTTATATCTGTTTTCTGTTGATTGATTAATGAGCCTCTCAGACAACTTTTTCAAGAAGACAATAATACTTCTTCATGAACAACCATATGTTAATTTTAGCTGTCTTTAAAACATTTTTATCTGTGGAGTAATGCAGAAAAATATAATAAGAACTGAATTGTTTGTCAAGCTGCAGGTTATCTGTGGTAGCTGGATCAAAGGCATATAGGTGCAATCCTTCCTTCATTCTCTTTTCCCAGTGTTTTTGCTATTCCATTGTCATTAACTAAAGGGAAGTCACATGCTAAATGTGATGAGTTCTTGCCGTTATTTTCTTCCTACTGATATTCAAGATAAAATTTTAAAGATGATCTTGAAAAAGAGATAAAATCCTACAATACTCATTAAGAGACAGAGAAAAAACTCCTAAAAATACTTAAATATTATAATGAAGTAATTTTACCATGCTTAGATTTATTTTTGTGTTTAATTTCCAGGAACATATCAGCAAGCAAAGTTTCCAAAAGCATACATGTGCTTTTGGAAGTCAAAGGCCAGATGCTCAATATAAATATAAACCATTCCAGTGATATTCTTTTAAATGCAACCAGAAGAGCTTATATTTATCTGAAGACTTTCCCAGAATTTTACTCTCTCAGAGAAAATGTCTTGTGGGGACATTCAGTCAAGGAAAAGAAGCAATATACTTTGACTTATTGGGTAATCACAATCAATGGGTGCATCCTGAAGATATACAATCTATAAAGCAAAATTTTTAGGAAGACATTTGTTGAATACATTTGAATAAACAATTATTTAGGGAAAACTATGGTCTGCTCACAAATTATACAAGCAGAAAAAGAGATTTAATTATCTAATAAATAGTTGGCTAGAAATTATTCCTTCTTCTATATTACCATATAAGATTTCCTTTATAATTGGTTTTTTGTTGACTCATTTCCACATCATTACTAGTCCTGTGATGGTACACACTATGCTGCCTTTTTAAGTGGTCTTAAAAAATATTTGAGATATATACCTTGCATGTGTTACATTTTATCATTAAAACATTTTTCATCTAAATAACGAGGTTGATGCAGTGGTTCTTTATTGTGAATAGGTTCTATTCAAATATATGCATTTATCATTTAATGCTCAGTTTTAGTACGTACTGAATGCACTTGAATGCATTTGGTTGACAGCCGCCTGAATATGAGCCAGCAGTGTGCCCAGGTGGCCAAGAAAGCCAATGGCATCCTGGCTTGTATCAAAAATAGCGTGGCCAGCAGGACTAGGGAAGTGATCGTGCCCCTGTACTCGGCACTGGTGAGGCCGCACCTCGAATACTGTGTTCAGTTTTGGGCCCCTCACTACAAGAGGGACATTGAGGTGCTGGAGCGTGTCCAGAGAAGGGCAACGAAGCTGGTGAAGGGTCTGGAGAACAAGTCTGATGAGGAGCGGCTGAGGGAGCTGGGACTGTTTAGCCTGGAGAAAAGGAGGCTGAGGGGAGACCTCATCGCTCTCTACAACTACCTGAAAGGAGGTTGTAGAGAGGTGGGGGTCGGTCTCTTCTCCCAGGTAACAAGTGATAGGACGAGAGGAAATGGCCTAAAGTTGCGCCAGGGGAGGTTTAGACTGGATATTAGGAAATTTTACTTCACTGAAAGGGTTATCAAGCATTGGAACAGGCTGCCCAGGGAAGTGGTTGAGTCGCCATCCCTGGAGGTATTTAAAAGACGTTTGGATGAGATGCTTAGGGACATGGTGTAGTGGTGGTTTTGGTAGTGTTAGGTTTACGGTTGGACTCGATGATCTTAAAGGTCTTTTCCAACCTATACGATTCTGTGATTCTGTGATTCTGTGATTCTGAGTGTTGTGTGTTCCTTTTTTTCCAAAACTCAATCATAGATATACATTTTAACCCCGAGCCAGTCAGTGGAGTATAATACCAGTGTTACAGTCTAAAAATAAAATACTTCACATTAAAACAAAGGATAAAGAATCAGGGAGAGAACTTTGGCTGTAGTCACAGATCTTGCACAGTAAACAAAAAATCAGAGTTTAAAATTTTGTGTTGGCCACTTATTGAGTAGATAGCTGGTACAAAATATTCAGATGACAATATTCATACACCTCCTGTCATCAAATTCCTCCTGTCATCCAAATTCCAGGCCAAATAGGCTGGATGCTGGCAAAATGATGCCCATACTCATTTTCACTGATAAAAATACGCATTGTTCAAAAAAATTATTTTTAATTTTGTTTTTGTAATGAGCTAGTGACTTTCAGTCTACCTCTTCCACTTTCAAAACTATATTTGGATTTTTTTTTCCTTTTCTTCCAGGTTATGTCATCAAAATGATATTTCTCATTATCTTTGTGATTTTTTATTAATAAGAAGGATCCTTGAGGTTAGCTCATTTTGGTGGAGATGGGAATATATTCTAACATAAAGAGATAATAAGCTGGCTGCACAAATCTGTTTCCCTGTGTAATAAGTCTTTCCCTTTTGTGATGTATAGAGTGATATATTGCCTTCTTAATTCAAGCTCTGGAAATGTTTACTGACCTAACTTACCTGCTGCAGAACATAATAGAGGAAAGTTTCAAAAAATATTTATATTGTCTGAGTCATCTGGAAAGCTTAATTAAAGGAAATCCATCAAGCGTACTTCACTCTTCAAAAAGTGATTAAACACATTTTCCACTCCGATAATTATCTATTCAGACCTTTTAACTGATTAAAGCCCTTTCAAAAATAAATTATAGACAAGATTTACTGTACTTCGGGGGGAAAAAAAAAAAAAAGCCTTCTGAAAAGTGGGAAAAATTAGATTAATGTATTTCTAAATAGATGTGGATTGCTGTATTTTTTTCCAGCATTCAGTAGGGGGATATCCATGATACTTGTCTTTAGACATAATTTTTAGTCTAGTTTGTATCAGTGCATTGCCATCTACTTATTAATTCATTTACCTCATATCCACACTTAAAAGTTCTTATGAGTAAGACCTCAAAAGCCAGGTCACAAAAAAGAAGATGACATGGAGCCTGAAAGAGATTATGAACCTATTTCAGACCCTAATGAAGTCAATGAAAAGCATCTTATTGACCACAGCGGACTTTGAATCAGTCCCTAATGTAATTGTGATGTACTATCTAGGAAGCATAAGATCTTAAACTTAAAAATAAGAAAGGATAAAGAACATTAAACATCAGGGTGGCTGATGTCTGCCAAAAAACCCAAGATGCATTGTGAAAAGTACCTTATCGTGACATCTGTGCTGACTCGTGTTTAAAGAGTCTGTAATAGCCCCTGTAAGTCAATAAAGGAAGGAAACTGACTGAGCTCCTGGTACAAAGCATGTAATGAGAATGAGACTTTAACTACCAGACACTCAAGGTCTGATCCAATTCTCATCAAAATCAATACAAAATGTATCTGTTACCTTATAATTTCCTTTGTTGAATTATGAGGTCTACAGAGCTACAACAATAAGGTTTTGCTAATGACGTTGGAGACGAGACTGTCAGTTAATGTCTGTGAAGATGGGCGCCACAGTCCTGCAGCAACAGCTGACAGACACTTACATAGTTTCAGAAATCTCTAGACAAGCTTACAAGGTTGGAAAAGCAATAGATTAAATAGAACATTTATACTTCACAGGAACTAATTTCATGAATACTGAACTCTGCATGCCAATTATTTATCCCTTTTTGTGCTAATTAATCACAGTTTGCCACAGGTTGGCTCTGCGGACAGGCAGTGAAAATGGTTGTAGGCAAGGACAGTTTTTTTCCACTCAAATTTGTTTTGGGATCATGGATTAATGTTACTGGATGCATGTCCTCTGAAGGAGAAAGATGATACTACAATATGTCCAGGTGAAAAGAAACAGCTTTCACAGACACCAAGTTCTTGGAGTGAAGAGCACTCTTCCACAACATAAAGCAACAGTATGCGGTAACTGGATGATCATTTGTTAGAAATAAGAAAAAACGTGAAATGGCTGTCTAACTCATAGATATCTCTGAATGTGGCTCAAGAGATTCATCTTCATGAAATCTCTAGAAATCTGAGGAAACAAGCCATGATTATGAAGATGAGATTATATTTTCTCTACTTTAAAAAGTTTCCAGATCTCTTTTATGTTCTACTAACTTACAGAACAGTACTCTGGCCTACTCAAGTTCTGTCAGAGAGTATAATAAAACCAAAACATTTGCTTATCTGAAGTAAGCAATGTAGTACTTGGAGATGCTCTGGTTGAGACTGAGTTTTGTTTTCCTTTTTTTTTGTGCTGAAAAGCTAAGTAGGTGGATAGAAGAAATAATTACTTCCTGTTCTTTGTGGAGTTCAGAATTAATTTTAGATTGAAGATAAAGTAATTTCCAGGTACCAGATTTTAGGAGAGTATTAAGGTACTCCACCAAATCAGATCAAGGCTAAAGATGGGAAGAATCTTTTTGGTTACCATTTTAACAAGGCATCTTGCTTTATAGAGCTCCTTGATGCACTACAACTGAACTTAATGCAAAGAGCTCTGCAAGCCAAGTTTTTAACAAGGATTGAAATATTTGGTGTAGTTCTCATTTTAGAAAATCTAGTTTTGTGGGAAAAACAAGCTGACTTTCTTTCCAGTGTATGACAAGCAATTTAATTCAATGTTCTTAATCATTAGGTAACCATATTCTTGTCCTTGTTTCTGTTTATTGGGGCGTCTCTACTTAATTGCCTATCAAAATAGATAAGTAAGCAGAGTCAAGTAAAATCTTTATTTAATTTTATTTAATATTTAATCTTTTTTTAAAACAAAATGGCAAGGACCCATTACACTTTCTCAAAAAAAGAAGTGGAAACAAAATTTGAGAGACTTTTGTCCAAAAGTGAATTACAGGTATCTTTCAAAGTCTTGAGGTCACACAATCCTCTTTTTAATGGCATTCGTTATGTTTTTTAAACCATTTATCATGCATTTGATTTTTTTAATTGATCTTTGAAGTATTTGAGGTCGACTACCCATCTGCTGTCTTTTGATTTATTTTTATATGTTGAAGGGATCATATCTGCAATACTGTCGCACTTTTGAATTGGTTGTGTAAGCATGTGAAAGCTCTCAAGGTGCTAGATGACAGCTCCTGAATATTTATTTGTGTTAGCCTGTCCCTCTCCCTCTCCTTGCTTTAGTAGTCTTCAAGTCTGTAGAAGGGGGCTGAGAAAATATATCTGCCTGGATTGAGCCACCAGTTACGAGAGTGTGTTGTTCGTACGCATGTGGACGTGTATTCACACACCTAGTTGGAATTGGTGCATACACTTAGTGGGAAATTTTACTTTTGCAATATAAAAATCTTTCCTTCATAGAAACAATGAGTCCCTCAGCTAAGAGATGGGCACATTATTGTTGTCTTAAATTACTGATACTAAAATAAGCATTGTCTGGTATACACTGTGTAACAAGGGGCACTTGCAGAATGAAAGCTGGACAAAAGGAGTGTGGAGTAGGCAGAAAAAGGGGATGAGGTGTGAGACACTTTATTGTCTTTGGTTCTTCCACATCTGGGCTATAGTCCCTCTGTTCCTCCCTTGCTCACCATTAAGTGCTATAGGGATTAGTGAGGCATAGAAACCTGTCACAGATGTTGGATACAATAATGTGGCCAGAGAGTCATAATTGCAGTTGTAGTCTTCAGTGGAAATTGGCAACAGTGATGATATTTTCCCAGGCTTGCTTTTGTCCGACTCATTGAGACTAGTATTGTTAACTAGCAGCAGCACAATTTCAAAGTAGATGAGAGGGAAAAGTCTAGTGGTCTAGAAATATGGTCTAGTGGTTATAGGATACTTTTGAAAGTGCAGATAGGAGTGTTTCAGTTCTCCTAGGCAGGTGTCCTCATTTTCAAAAAGGGCAGGGGATGCTAGGGAGAGGAGGAACGCAAAATACATTTGAAAGGTATTATGTATTTCATAAATGCTAGCAGCTAGTGGACATGGCATTTGGCTTTCTACTGCTCTCAAGACTGGCAAGATTCTCTTGCTATCAGAATCATACTTGAGAAACTCAAAAATACACCTCTCTGATTCAAAATGCTGTCAAGAATTAGAGGCCCTAGTCATTCATCCCTGCCAAAGCAATTCTTGCTGACATTTATTTTGCCTGTGTAAAGATGACAACACCTCACTTGAAATCCAGGCAAACGTGATTTTTTTAACCATGTTCCTGAGTGTCAAGAGTTTCATTAATGTCTTGAAATCCTGTTCTACAGACAGAAAGTTAAACTTTCGGAAGAAACAAATCAACAGTATAGCTGTTCTCAAATTAGTTTTGCTACATTATGCCTGATAAAGCATATTGCTCAGCAGTATATCTTGAAAAGTATTACACATTTGTCTTTAAGCTGTTTAAAAAAATCAGTTTTCTTTCCTCTTCTATTTCTGTCCTTAGCTGTACTTTTCCAAATATCTTTGCAGTTTTCTTTGCTGTCTCAGTACACACCAATGCAACATCAATTTGATGTTATTATCAAAGTCTTGGAAATAAAAGCTGCAGCAAGCTGTTCACTGGAGATTTGATCTCTGACAAATAAGCTTGTGTCAGTGCATCTAAAAAAACCTGATTCCATACCTCTGTTTTCTTCCCAGTAGGGTCTTGGCAGGGATGCAATTAAAAAAAAGAAAATCAATCTGTGCTTTGCTGTCTGATTTCTGAAGAATGGCACTGAGCTGCCAGAGCGTGAAGATGTGGTATTGTAAATACAGAGAAGCCCTCGTGAATTTTACTCTCCTCACTGGTCTTTAAATGAGTCTGATTTATTAAAGCATTAGAATGGGAGGTAGAAAGGCTGAGAGAAAGGGCAGTGGATTTTTTTAGCTGACTTCTGATAATTCAAAGCATGTTGTATATTGTTTCAAAAGTACACTATAAAAAAAAAATTATGCCCACCAGGGATGACTTATTTTCTGATTTTCAGAAGGGCTGAACATCCATCACTAGGTAGAAAGCCTTAGGAGTTGCAGAATATATGACAATCAAAACTTTTAAGTTGTTTTTTTTTTTCCCTCTTCCGAATGTAAGTTTTGGAACTCAAGAGTCAAAAATGTTGGCCTTAAATTGGTTTTAAGGTTCATGCATTACGCCAATTGTAAGATTCCCAAACCTGTGAAGTACTTCTGGTCCCAGTACAGCAAACATTCTCATACCTACATCATATAACTTTTACCTTTTCAGTACTCCTACTGAGGTCACTGATACTACTTGCCTTGGGAAACTTACACAAATATTCCAGTCTCTGTAGGACGATGACTTTTGATTGCGTAAGAGTTAATTCTACACTCATCTACTACTTTCAGTGCAGAAAATCAAAACCATCAACAAGCTATACTAACTATACAGCTGAATTTCCTAACAGATATACTGCAATTTAAAAATGACCATTTTTCAATTTCTTAAAAACAAAAAAAACCTCACAAGACTATTTTAAACAGCACCAGCTAATGACCCATAACTCATTCTTGGGGCTGCTCCTGCTTCAACTCCCTGAGCATCTCGGGGTTCAGAATCAACACTTTTCAGGCTGGGCCCATTGTTATAAATTTAAAGGGAAGTAACATTCTTACTAAGCATACTTACTGCTTTTCAATAATCTTGCTAAGTTTAGTGTTGTAGGAATCTGAAATAAAACATAAAGTATTGGCCATGTTGTTTCTTTTCAATCCCATTTTGTTTACCTGCCCCTTTTTTTTTAGATTGCAGTATGTTTGCACAGTGCTGCTTAAGTGTTATTGAATATGTTGGCACAGATACTTCAGAGTGAAATAACTGTAAAGGACTGAAGTCCTCCCTGAGTGTTGCAGCTTCCCAAATGAGAAGTGGCATAGGTCTAAATAACTTTTGTGTCCTCCCAACCTTGAGCAAGCTCACGAGCTGTTAGAGTTAAGACAGCTCTTCTGTAGCGTGCCCTGGGAACCGTATAACGGCCCAGAATTTCCACGCTGGTGTCCCCTGCCATACACCTTCTTTCTCACGATGCCCCCACAGCAGAATTTGCCAGAGTACTCTTGTGCAGTGGCAGGCCCTGCACCTATGTGCCAGCTCAGTGCTTGATGCAGACACGCTTATGCTACAGCAGTGGGTGCTAGTGGGGGTGGGAAGGGGAGCTTAAGGTCTTGTCAGTCCCCTCTCCCTTCCTCTCCCCTGTGAGAGGTCAGAGAGGACTGCTGGGGTAAAGGCATGGCTGGTCTCACCGCTATTTCCTGCATGCCCTCACCTAGAGGCTCCCATCTCACCTGGAGCAATGATTTGAGATTCCCTTCCTCCTTCTTAAACCCTCCAGCTGTCATAAGAGGGCTCATATGGTGTTTATCCTCTATACACACTGCAAATATATGCTTTAAAAAAAAAATGTTTATAATGTCCCTTTAACTAAGCATTTCCACAATTCAAATTCTTATGGCAAAAAGTGTTTACCAGGCAGGTAGAATGATCCAAAATCTTCCTAAATTCAACAAAAGTTAAGTTCAGCTTTATTTTTATTTTTACAAGTTAGATATAGTGCAACAGCAGGGCTAGAGTAGAGAGACAAACAAGTAGATTATGCTAGGACAAAGTCGCTTGATGTATCTTCTTTTTTCCACTGAAACTGCGGTTATCTCTGAAGTTTGTAAACTTGCCAGACATTGCCACTAACATCTGAATGCTTATTGAATGTGACATCTGGATATTTTCTGGTAACTTTCCAAATGAAGTCTTCAAATCTGAAATGTCCTCAGTGTATTTAGAATTGTCTTTTTTTTAAAGTGTCATACTTTTATATATATATATATATATAAAGATAAAGACAAAGATAAACATATATGTATGGTTTATGCATATGTAAGTATACATACATACAGTATATGTGTTTTATATATCCAAACGTATGTAAGCACTTATTTGAGAGTGGGATAATTCTGAGTGTTCAGTTTTACTAAGATTTATGTATTGCTGGCCAAAACATGAGACAATGTTCTAGCTGTGCTCAGATGTGCACTCTGACTCCTGGTCTACTGCAGCAGTTTATTCCCTGCATTGAAAGTGATAAAGGTAGTCATATGCTGACAATGATTAAAACCAGCAATAAAATGACCAGGTCAATAACACCAAATTATATCAACTTTTTCTGCTTCAATATCAAAGTTCACTGAAATGCTTCAATTAATACCTAAATAGTATAACAGAACTTTCAGATAATCTAAAAACTGAGATCGTGTGATTATGCATACCTTTAGTCACATACCAAGCAAAATTCTACATACTGTAGAAAACAAACTTATATTATCCTTCACCTTAGATAAGAAAATATATACAGATAAGGACTGTTTGTACATACACAAAATACACATAAAGAATTATGCCAACCCTATCAGTAATAAAGGGCTGTACCTATTATTGTAATGTAGATAATATATTATAATTTAGTTTTATTTTGGATTTAATTGTTTTTATTTATATAGAGGATTTTCCATCACAATGAGAAACTCCAGATATGCAAATATAGGAAATCACCTTGGAATTTTCCCCCTTCCCCTCTTTACATACTGAATCTTGACTCTACTTTCCCAAAGAATCACAACCTTTGTCAAATCTTCTGATAATGGTTACTGAAACTCAAGATCCTATAGTGCAATCTCTGGGAAAGTTATGACTTAGGCTCGAAAATGCAGGTGACCAAGGGACCTCTCAGAGCCTATAGCTGGACCCGATATCTGGACTAGGGAATGTCAGACCTCATCTGGTTCCTGAGTCTAAGTGCAAAACCAGTCACATCCTGTCTCACAGATACTTAGGGCTGCACAGGTGTAGCTTCTTTGGGAAGGAAGCCTGCCCTCAATAGCTGGAGGTGACCATGATAAACTCTGACCAGATTGGTGGCCCCAAGACATGCCATTGAGTATTTCTCCAATCTCTGTCCCCCTAGTTGGGACATCAGCATAGGGTAAAGAGGCAATTACTCCTACAGCTGTGACAGCTGTGTAATTGGGATCCTTTTATACATGCTTTTGCGCCATAACAGGGAGCTGGAAGCTATCTGAATAAAGAAAGTTTACAACAGTGTTTTATAGAGGTAGCTTGTATAGTGTATAATTAATCCCCTCTAGTAATATAAGTATTAGACAAATTTATTCAAAGAAGATTAGCAGTCTGTTCGCAGGACTTTTAATTAAATAATAATACTAAATAACTTGCAGTCATATTTTCTCCTGCATCTGTAGTGTATATTTCTCCCTGGGTCAGAGACTGTCCTCTGTGCTGGTAGAGTGCCTACACAATGAGATGCCATTCCAGCGAGTTCTCTAGACATATATCTTTCATTTCTGCAACCAACTGTGTGAGCCCAAAGTTGATTTTTTATTCTCACAGACTTCTGAAAGTAGATGAATAAAAGTAGTCATCAGTTAGATTTGAGTTGTCAATTAAAGTTTCATGCCCCATGCCATTATTCATTATTCCTCACTTTCCTCCATAGCAAAGTTATTGTAAAACTTTAAAATAAATATTTAATCTCAGGTTCTGTAAATATAAATACAATGCATGTATAAATTAATGTTTGTTAAATTAGGCCCATAAGAATTGCCCTAATGGATCTGACCCACAACCAATATCCTGTCTGACAGTAGCTGGCAGCAGGATGATACAAGAAACTCTTAAGTAAACAGCTGTGGAATAATCTGTGCACATTAAATCAGTTCCTCATACCTAGCAGTCAGTAACTGACTTAAACCCAGTAGTATGACATGTAAAATTAATTTTGTTATCTGGGATATGATCACGCATAATAAGATGTTCCAAGGCTAGTGTCAATTGTTTTATGGTTTAATGACAGTTTTCAATTGCTTTAGCTGTTTCGTTTTCAACATACCAATTTATTTAACTCCATTTCAAGGTTGCTTCAGGACATGCTCTTTTATCATGCTGCTGGCTGGCTCCTGTTAGGCCTTAGATCTGAGTCACAGTTCAGGAAAGGCAGACATATGCCTGCCTTCTTGTGAACATTTGCTAAGCTGAAGTTAGTCTGTGTGTCTTAAGCAGAGTCCCTGTTTCTTTCCCCTCATCATGTTCACCTTCATTGTGAACATGAAGTGGTGGAATAAGCCAGTGTCCCTTTTGGCATTGCTAGCACAGGTACAAGGAGATGGACTATGTGTCTCACTTGAGGCTGATCTAGCAATCATGATGGTATATCTTGCTAACTATACCCAAAAGAAGTAGTGAATAAGAAAACCAGAAATATTTGTTGTGACTTTTGCTAGCTTGCGTAAGTTATTCAAGAAAATGAATGAAAATCTTTGGTATAAATCAATACTGTTGTTCAATGTTGCCCTTTGTGGGGCTCATGTTGTAACACCAGGCTTGCTTGAATCAAATCTGTAAGCACCAAAGACAGACTCAATATGGAGGTACCAGAAAAGCCTACAGTAAAATGAAAATCTGAAGGGAAGGTTAATCAGAAGTTTATAGGACTCAGCACACGTCAATGCTCTGAGGAACTATTTGAAGAGGTGAAGCTTTCTCCAGTACTATTAATGCACAAGGAGGCTGCTAGGAAAATAGGGATTTCAGAAGACTTCTTCAGACCAGCAAATGAGAGCTGGAATGCCAAAGGCAAAAAGATGATACTTTGACCCAATCAATCAGATACGTATGTAATATGAGAAGAAGATCCCAAATCAAAATAGGTTAGCTAAGAGTAAGTTAAATTTGGCTCAACGTGTCACAGCAGCAAGAAGTCACCGAAGGAGGCACAGTTGAGAGGGGCACTAGAGGTAAGAGAGTCAGGAAATGAATGGTATGGTAGAAGACTCTGTGCCTGAAATTCAGAGAACTACCAAGAACATCTTCCACATTGACTTCTAAGAGTATGATTTACATTATGTGTGGTTAGCAGATGCACTCAGCCATATTTTGAGTTGGAAAAAATAATCCTGTGTGATATTGCATGAAGGCTGTACATCTTTTCAGCAGGTTTTATCATCTCAGTTATGGTGTGATAAGTTCTGTGGTAATGCTGCTCTTTCTTTTGTTGTTCATCCACTTCTGACTGCAGCATGAACTAGAAACACGCTTTGGAAGGTATTTGAGCTCATGTGTTTGTGAACTACAGATTGTTCTGAAGTGATATGAAGTGAGCAAAATGTTAGGAAGGTGTCAGCAGTCTAACATCAAGGAGCAAAGATATTATCTTCAATCAACGTTTGGCAGCAGTCAGTGTGAAGCAATGGTTCTTGGTGCCTTTCTATCTGTCTTGAGAGACTGATCCAGTTTAATGGCCAGACATGTCAGGGGAAAAATGCACAGTAAGGAGATGGGGCGGGGGAGAAAAAAGAAATAAAAGAATTGAAGTAATGTCACTGATTTGCTTCACACAGAAAAAAGGACATGGAGGACTGGTGAATGTTTACAATTGAGCATTTTGTGCTCAATGTGTCTGTGAACAAAAGGATAAAAAGAAAAGAAAAAGGATGCGATTGCAGAACTGAAGAACAGTAGACACATTAAAGGAGGTGGCAATAAATTTAAAAGCATGGATGGTTCTCTCCCAGAAGTTTTGTTATGTAGGACAAAGATTGCTTTGAGAAAAATCAGAGAAGTTGCAGCTGGTACGAATGGCTTAGAGCAAATTGAAGCTGCCATAAAGGAATAAGCAATCTCTCCAACAGCAGGCTGCTCAAGTTGGATGTGTCCTCACACTATTCCACATAGCAGAGGCATGAAGGCCAGCATCAAAAGGTAAATACTAAATCACCAATGATAAGGAAGCTGTAGTTACTTAGTTATCTGCCTACCAAGTAAAGGGCTGCCAGGTTTGTAAGCATAATAGAGGACAGCAGATGTAGAGGGAAGCCATGATGAAGTGGCATGATAGAATGATATGGCATTGATCTAATGTGTTATTATTTTGAATGTAAGTATTAATTCTTCATAATTCCTTTCCTTTCGGTGCCTTGGGTTGAGCTGTCTCAAATGCATAGGTGTTTAAAGCAGGTGGGAACACTGTGATCATCCAGTCTGGTCTGTCTAATGTAGGTTAGAGAATTCCTCTTTCCAGTGGAAGATGAGAACAAATATCCTTTGTCTTTGTATGAAAAAACGTGCAAGTGTACCTCCTGTTTTATTGGATGATATTAATGTAGGTGCTCATAGCCTTTAAGGAAATTTCCTCACTAATGAAACAATTCTGTGTTTTAGCTGAGCCTCTCTGCTAACACAAAGCAAGATGTATAGAGCAAGAGTAGAGGTTTGGTGTAAGAATCACATTTTCTAATAGCAAAGCAAAGAATTTAACAATAGTGTACATCAAAGAACTGGCAGTTCTCCCCAATAAAAATGCTAAATACTGTGTATACTCATCTGGGCTTATTTCTTTGGTTACAGACAGAGAATAAAGAGTAATCACTGAAGGTTAAAAGGCAAACTGGAAGAAAGGAGATTATCTTGCCTTTAGAAGTTCCTGAATTTTCAAACTGTTTTAAAGTTACAGGATCTAATTAGTATCATTCATACTTCATACAATCCTTTGTAGCTTCTTCAAAAGATGCCTCACTTGTTGGATTTCCATGCCTTTGAGAAACTTCTGGCTGTTCTGCGAAAGAAAAAAACTCCTGTTTATATGAAAAAGGGAATATAAAAAGCAGGGAAGAGTATAATGAACCAGCTTGAAGTCTGATGATGATGATAAAATCAGAAATAAATTTGAACTAAGAAAGTGAAATAGGAAGGCAGTTAGAGAAGCAATCAAAAGCAAATGAATATTAGCTGTTTGTACAGCGAGTGCCCCAAAATAAGAACTATGATATGACCATTTATAAAATTCTACATTAGATCTATTATCTTCCTGACCTATCCCAAAAGCTTTTTATCTCTTTTCTAAATGGTTTAAAGGCACTATTTTCAAACATAGGCAAATATACCAACATATACACTTCTGGTGACTTGTGAAATTAAAGTCATTTTTTTTTTAATGTAGTGCTGTTTCAGAACAGATCCTACTATTCTGCCACTGTAAAATCATTTTACTTTATCTCATTAGACTGGAGAGTGGTCTGCTTTCACTTAGTTCAATGGCTGCTGCAGATAGCATCATACAGTGCTAAAGATAAAGTCTTTATTATGTGTATGGTTGTGCGTAAAGGAATACATTTCATGATATCTCTGATTCTGGAAAGAAGCATGACTACAACAATAAGAATTCTACATGCAGAATAAAGTAGTTTATTATGTCCAAAAATTAAGTTTCCTAGAGGTTTTTAACTTGAGCATCTATCTCCCTGTTGAAAATGGCATCTTAAGAGAATTCAGAATTGTTCCAGGCTTCCCAGCCTGCATATGGAGATCCAGCTCTTCATAAAGAAGTCTGTTAGATAATCTGCAACATATTCAGCAGATAAACATACAGTGTTTGTTCTCATCATTGATCTTCCTGACTGGCAGATGATGTGTAAACAGAATGATTCTAGTCTGATGGCTTATTATATATTTACACGAGGATGATCAAGAAGAAAGCTCCCTTTAATTAGACGGTGGGACCCTGGGGGGTCTCCTGCACACTTGATTTCCCCCAGAGCAAGTCATTTAAATCCTATGAATCCTTGAAGCTCAGTATGCCTGTTGGGCTTTGACAAGTTTCTCGGTGTCCCACAGAGGCTAAAACAAATGCAGGTTGAATGTATTTTTTCCCCAAAATGTGAGTGCTGTGCAGCTTTGTATCTACATTTCTAATTTCTTTTTCTAAATTTAAGAACCTGTAGGTAAGACGTGCATAGTAAATAGCTAAAGTGAGGTAAATTCAGTGAAAAACAGCACTTTGATAGCAATTAGAATAACTTCTTGACATGTTTTTTTAACATGCATTCAAATAGCTGCATATAAAGAAATTAGGCATTCAAGATCTCTGGGTCATAGTATTTTCTCATTTATACCTTTGTAAACCATTATATCAGTTCTACCATTGTAAACTTACGGGAGTTACTCAGGACTTACAACAATATAATAGCTGTCCCATTATTATTAACATTAAAGGATACACTTTTTTTTTTTCCCAACAGACAGAATATAGTCAGTAAAATCAATAACTGCGTTCTGAGGAGCTAATAATTGAAAGACAGAAATAGTACAACTCTCCAGCATACACAGTGCTATGTGTATATTCACTTTAGAAAGCATTTCAGAAGTTACTCAGCACAGGTGACAGAAAGGTGAACAGCAGGTTGTACAATCTCTACTGCTGAAGACCTCTAAGAATAGATCAGATAAATGTCTCTCAGGATCAACACAGGTGAAGTTAGGACAGGAAAATGAAGTAGATTGCCTCTTGCTATCTTTTCTAACCCTATTTCTCCATGCTATATGTAATTAAACATTACATCACTCATAGACCTTGAGTATGGTGGGGAGAGAAAATCCATAAAGAATCATACATGAACACAGACAGAACCCCAGACTGTCAGATTTGAGACCCTATGCTTGGAACAGCACAGGGACTATTAGTGCCATTCATCTTAAGGACACATCACCACTCAAACATGGTCACAGTTTCCCTTAAATTACCGCAGGACTGTCTACCCTAGAGCTCAGTTATTAGCCTATAGCTCCCTAAAATACCATCCCCTTAGAATCTCAAAGAATGTCTTGATTTGGAAATAATCCCAAATAGCGTAAGAGATGGAAATGCCTGGAGGTGGTAAAGGTAGAGGGATAGAATGAAATGGGGAATTAAAAAGTGGAGAGTCTAAATCTACTTCTTGCAAAGATACTGGAACAAATAATCAATGAACATTTCAGTAAGCAGAAATGTAAATGAAGCCAAATTTTGTGTGGGTTTGTTTCTCAAAGTTGATTTGTTATGCAGATTCTCCAGTGTCAGTGAGGGGTAAACTCATATTGCAACCTTTCCGTAAAAGGGGCATTTCTAGGTCTTACTTCTCTACTCATTTGTCTGTTTTCCTTAAACTTGTAGGGATTTACTTATCATTCAGATAATTAATTTGAATTTAGCTGAAATGTGTAGGATGTTACAGGCAGACACATGCACAGCCTGATCATGTAATTCCTCCCTGATGAACTGGGTATGAAAATAAAGACCAAAGTAGGAATTACAGACTGTATGGCTCTATTATTAAATGAAATATGCCAGACGCCATTTCCTGAGATGAACTGACACATAATGGCCCGTGTCCATGTTAATAAACTATCCAAAAGAAGGTGTTCATAGGTAAGATATATCCACAAGCAAAGCACCTGCAAGTGTATGGTAATTCCCTAAACATGTCTAGGCATTGTTTGGGAGAGTGTAGGCCAAAACAACGGCAGGAACTATTTTAACAATTTAGGTGACTGAGTTCCTGTATATAGACATAGCCTTTTCATAATTTCATTTGTTAGTGTAGATGTAGGCAGTGTTTCCCTGATACACAGGTCCAACCTTTTTCTAAGTCCAAGGCAATAATTTCTTCAAAAAAAATTTACTTACTACAAAGCTCTCCTACTGTGTCATACAACTTATTCTACTGTAAAATTTGTAGGATGTACATAAGTCCACAGTTCTTCACTCTGTCTCTTTAATTTTCTCAGTTTACTGATGATGGAGCCAGTGATGCCTCCTGTGTGAAACTGCATAGTGTAATCTGTGATTGTGAGTGTCTTCTCCAATTCACTTTGTTGATGTTCTGCATTAGAAACATCTCCTTATATATAAGAAAACAGTAGTTCAGCTGAAATTTGTCTCATTCACTGGGATTGCCAGGATATGGAATGTGTCTTTAATAGGTGTCAAATTGTGGTCCTTGTATATATGTGTTGGCTTCTGTGATGTTTAAGCCATAAGGAATTTTGATTGAACCCAGCCTTTGGAGATCAGGAATTATTCCATTTATTTTATAAACTGATGGCACTTGTTTGTGTAGCAAAACTTTAACTATCGTTCTGCTGGCTTTTGGTATTTGGTTTTGTTACTCTTTAGGCTTTGGTTTATCAACATGATGATCCTGACACAACAAGGGTGCCACCATTTTTAAAAAAACAATATAAAATGAGTCTTCGAGAAAAGTTGATGTGTAGGACTAAGAAAATCAAAGAAAACTGAACTCAATTTGCCTAAGCAAAAATGAGAGGGAATAAATAGTACAGCTTAATCAACATTTGTACCAATTTATACAAACCAAGAATATTTCCTTAAAAGAGAGACTGATAGAAAGGATTTTTCTTTTTTTAACATCAGCAAGCAATGATTGTCACATTGCCTTTTCATTAGCTTTCTCTAAAAACATTTGTGAATGGTAGTAATAATTTGAAACCATTTCAGAAGCTCTTGATAGAAATATTTTGGCACTAGTTTAGATAAAGAAAGTAATAACTTGAAACACAGTGGGCCATGTTCCCAGCTGGTAGAAATTACCACTGCTCCAATGACTTCCACAAGCACAGTTTACAGAAGGTGTTATTAGTCCAGTAGCACTAGGGTTCTCAAAAAATTGTTAGGATTCATTAATGTTGCTTTGGGACTAGTATGTATGAATTTGATGCATTTATTTTCTTAATTATGGTGACATTCTATGCTTTATCATTTCTCTAATAGGAAAAGGAGGGAAAATAACCTTAATTAAAAAGGAACATAATCACATACTGTATACTCTCCTTGAAATGTAAAGTCAATTTTTGTTGCTCAAAAACATATTAGAGAGTAATTTTTCTTCCTAATGACTAGAGAGAAACCAAATTCGGTGGGAATCTATAGGAGTTATTTCCCTGAGGCTACCTAACAATGATGACTTTTTTTTTTTTTTTTTTTACATTTTCTTTTTCCCAAAGGAAACAGGCTGGATGACATCTGGACTACTTATGGACTACTTATTGGACTACGCAATCATGCATTTCACAGCCCAGTTTTAGGCTTTTCATTAAAACAGCCTGCATCTCTGTAAAATGAGAGAAAGTCAGATTTGAAGACTGGTTAGTGGAAGGTTTGAGAAGCAATAAAGATGAAATGTGGAGACAGCTGGGCATGGCTCTGTAATTGGCTGTTTCTCTGTATGTAGGCTTTCTGACATGCATGGGGCCCATAGGAATGGTGACGTTTCTCATAGCAGGATCCATGCATTCTCTGAAATACGCTGTTGTTATCCGCTGCCTTGATGGAGAGCCTAGAGGGATCCAGGGCCACTGAAGACAGATTTCATGAAACATATGGGCACTGCTTCCTCCCTGTTCCCTTCTGGTACTCTTCATACGTGGTACCTGTTCTAAAAAAAAAGTAGTAGAAGATATGACAGTGTAGTGATGACTTTCATATGTTACTTTGAAAATGCTGCGCTGAAGAGCTTCTGTCACTCTTGAATGCTCTGGGTGAAGCCTCAGCTTTTCTGGAGATAGCAGAGTTTCCCTGCAGGTGTCAGTGGAGTCAGGATTTCATTCTCTGGTTTATGTATCATCTTATCATGCGGTGCTATTGTCTTAAATGTTTTCTGATTTTTTATAGTATGACATGTGTGGATATGCATGGATTGTCCAAAGTATCAAAACAAGACACTGATGGCTTCTTTTGGTTTGATATGAACTTATATAAATGTTTATTTATTTTTTTTCTATTAAGAAATCATCACATAATTAAAGGAAATTTTTTAAATTTGCCTGAATTGGTACTGGCTAAGCTACACAAGACTCTGAATTTTCTCTGAGTCTTGGTAATGCAAATTATATATGAAATACATTTGTCTTTGTACTGAAATATTCAAAAGCTTAATCAATAGTAGGCCTCTCCTTAAAACAGCCCTGTCCCTTGGGATAGGATACATAAGAAGCTTTGTAAATGATATTTCATTTGACTAGGACAGGACATTCATCCTCCTGAATTATATTCTGCTGGAAAGAAGATGATTAATTAAATGGAATATATGCGTACTTGGTACCTATGTTAATGCATAGCTGGGATAGTCCATCATCTCCACTTTTTTACAGGAGATAGGAACGGGTGGAGACACCCCCCCCAGCATATTTCTGATTTGCAAAGACAACTCAATAAGATTTTCTGCCTTTTTTCCCTTCTGAACCTGTTACTGAGATAGTGCTATTCATTCCATTAATATGCAATGCATAGGAGAAATATTGTCTAGAACATTTCAGCTGTTTATTGAAGGAGATTAGTACATACATGCACAAGTCTGTTTCTATATGAAATTCAATATATTATGCTGGGTTTAGGTAAAGAGTATTTCCAGGTGATTTACAACTCTTACTCAGAGTGGCTAGAGCTAATTGTAACAAAAGATAACAGCTTTGTTAAACACTGCTTGGAGAGCCAGGCAGCCTGATAAGTTCTGTAAGACGATTACAGAATTATTAAGTGTCTTAGTCTGGACTGGGGCAAACCATCATTATAGTCATAAACCTATATTTTTAAGTTAAAAAAGTGTGTTTATGTGATTTAAGGCTCATCCTGCCACACACAAAGGAGCAGCACAAAGGCACAGTGACAAGTGGGAGATCCCCAATAACCCTATCAGAGACATGAGCCCCAGCTCCTGTTAGGGTTGCCCCAGGAGAGCCTCAGCCCCAGTATTCAGGTGTCACACTGGGAGGAATCACAGGCAGGAAAGTTCAAGGTGTTCTGGGGAGGAACAAGCATGGGACAAAGGGATAAAGGGACAAAGGGATAAAGGGATAAAGGGGGCTGGTCACGAGGTGGTTGGGCAGTATCTTGGCCTGGCCCTGTTCTGTGCCTGCTTTATATAGGCTGTCCTGTTTTCTTATTAAATGCCATTTCTAGCTGTTTTCCTGGGTGAGGGACTCTCTATCTGTGTGCACGTGTGTGTACGGGTGTATGACTGCTGGCAACTAGCGTGGGACCAGGGGTCAGAACACCTGTGAGTCCATGGCGCCAGTGCCTGGAGAGACAAGAGTGTGTGCATATTGTGTGGGTATGTAAGTGCATGATTGCTAGCCAGCATCAAGCTGGGATAGCCAGTGAGTAGGATAAGTGGCTTGGGAGCCAGCTATTGGAGTGGCCATAAATCTGGGCTGAATAGCAGGGAGACTGATGTGGTCTGAGAGTCAGCTGCTGGAGGGAACAACTGTTAGACAGGCTGAGTGCCTAGGGACAGCTACTGTCCTTAGTAGGTAAGACGTATATACATATATAATGTGGATACTCCCACATTATATATGTATATGTTTCCCACTAACGGACCTTCATCCTGAATCGCCATAGAGGGCAACAAGATTAGTCCATCTGTGCCATCTGTGTTTGTATGACTGGTTTTGTCTGTCTTAATTTGTGTGGCCAGCTGTGTGTATATGTGTGTATTGGGTGCAGTGTGACTGTGCCTATCGGGATTTGTGCTCAGCCTCACTACTGACTGGACCTGGGGACATGGAGCTGCAGCAGCCTCACCTCTTTCTGCCAACTGTATTCAGAAATTCCTCAGAAAAATAGCTTGATATTAGCTGGATGTGTCACTTAAATGCATTTGACGTCCATAATACGTTGGGTGAGCAATTGGCTGATGGGTCGGGCTGAAAGAGTTACAGTAAATGGGGTTACCTCGGGCTGCTGGCCAGTCACCAGTGGGGTTCCCCAGGCTCAATTTAGGGCCAGTGCTCTTTACTGTTTTTACAAATGAGCTGGACATAGAAATAGAATGTACATTAAGTAAGTTGCCAATATGCTAAACTAGGAGGAGCTGAGGATTCCCTCACAGGTAGAGAGGCCTTACAGGGAGATCTGAATAAACTAGAGAGCTGGGCACTCACCAACTGTAAGACATCTAGCAAGAGCAAGTGCTGGATTCTCCACCTGGGATGGGGTAATCCTGGTTATGTGTACAAAGTGGGGGATGAGAGGTTGGAGAGCAGCCCCGTGGAAAAAGATGTGGGAGCTTGGGTTGGTGGCAAGTTGAATATGAGTCAACAGTGTGCCCTGGCAGCCAAAAGGACCAACCATGTCCTGGGGTGCATCAAGCACAGCATAGCTAGCTGGCTGAGGGAGGTGATTGTCCCACTCTACACTGCACTGGTGCAGGCCCACCTCGAGTCCTGTGTGCACTTTTGGGTGCCTCATATAAGAAGGACATCAAACTATGAGAAGGTGTCCAGAGGAGGGCAATCAAGATGGTGAAAGGTCTCAAGGACAAGACTTACGGGGAGTGGCTGAGGTCACTTGGCTTGTTCATCTTGGAGAAGAGAAGGCTGAGGGGAGACCTCATGGCAGTCTACAACTTCCTCAAGGGGGGCAGCGGAGGGGAAGGTGCTGATCTCTCTCTGGTGACCAGTGATAGGACAAAAGGAAATGGAATGAAGCTGCATCAAGGGAAGTTCAGATTGGACATTAGGAAAAAGTTCTTCACTGAGAGGGTGGTCAGTCACTGGAACAGGCTCTCCAGGGAAGTGGTCACAGCACCAAGCCTGTCAGAGTTCAAGGAGCATCTGGATGAAGCTCTTAGTCATGTGGTTTAGTTTTAGGTAGTCCTGTGAGGAGCAGGGAGTTGGACTCGATGATCCTTGTGGGTCCCTTCCAACTTGAGATAGTCTATGATTCTATGACTCTAATAAACAAACATATAAAAGTTAAAGAATCATTTCAAACTTCACAGCTGATGCTTTTATTTGGCACTCAATATTTTTTATCCCTTCATCTTCTGCACCCTCATCGCACATTTCCCACAAGATCTCCTAACAGCAATCCACAACAGGGCATGAGTGGGGCTCTATAAAGATGACTAGAGAAGAGCAAGGAAAAGCGAAAGTTCATCAGAAATTTTCAGCTACAGGATGGACTGCCTGACATTGCAGACAAATGAGAGCTCACGCTGCTGGCATTTATCACTAGACAAGAGGTATGTAGTGCATAGTACAACCTACCTTGCCTCTCAGAGAAATGACAGGTTTTATTTTTGTTTTCTGTTAAAGAGAAATAATCTGATATCCTCACAGATCATGGAATTAAGAACCACCTGCACACAAAACAGGTGAAGAAAACATTTCATTTCAACTTATTTGCATGTCAGTAGATGAGGCAAAACAGCATTGTGTCAGGATACTAGAACAGGATTTAAGCAACCTCAGGTCAGTTCCCTGTTCTTGCAGAAACTTCTCAAAAGATCACGGGTGTGCTCACCATGGAGTGGTTTCAATCTTTCTTCTGGCTCTTAGAAATTTAAGTTTCAAAATTTTGGGGAAAGGTTATCTTTCTCAGCGGTCATGATAATTTCTTTGTCTCCTTGAGCAAAGACATAATTTCATACTAGCAGCTGCCTAATGAATGGCAAAGTAATCTTGACATGGTGTTGATATTCACTACCATCTAAAGCAATGCCTACACTAGAGCTAATTTGTGATTGCAGATTACAGCTATTCTCTATTTCAGCAATGCTGTGCTTTGCACTGGTCTAAATAATCTTCTTCCTTACCTTCCTCAAGTATCTGTACCACCAGTCATGCTACAGTTTTGCCAGTGTACTTACTGTGTCTACACGTGAGGAACATCTGCTCACCCAGACGTGTTGAACAGGGATCATATTTCTGCATACTCCTGATTGCTGAAACAGGGCTGGCAGGAGGCTGTAGACCTGGCCTGAATCTCTTCAGCCATCTGGTGCTTGCTGGCTTTGCAATCCCAGATCATGCCAAGATTTATAACAAAAGCATTGGCTTTACAGAAAAAAACAATTGACAATAGTGGCTGCTTGCACAGGAATGCAAAAATCAGAAAGCATAGTTTCTTTCTGCTGACAGCTTCCTCCAGTCCCATCTGGCATTCTATATGCTCTGATTGAACCCATATACCATTACAGGCAGTGACACATGCTAACAGTTGCTATAGCTTGTGATCCAAATACAACTAACAAAATCTTTCCTAAATAGTAACTTTGTTCCACTTGAATATCTTCTATTTATCTGCCTGAATCTGAAAGTTTCCTTCCCTTCTGTGTTATAAATACTTTCCTTTTTTTTTTCTTTTTTTAATGATTGCATGATAAGTTTAATTACAGCAGACAGTTAAGTAGGAGTTTCAGTAGGATTTCAATTTGTAGACTTTTTAAGTGAGTTAGTTTGGACATTGTTTCATTATATTATGGAAAGTTCTGTTTCCAGGAACTATGCAACTAAAGTGATTGACCTTTGAGGTGAAAAAAACCCTCACCTTCTGTTTTCATTTTTTCATCTATTTAGATTACAGTTTTACAGATTTTTAACAAAAATTCTAGTATCTTCATATATACTTCCTCAGCGTAATCATTACTAAGTACATGACCTGGATAGCAGACAAGTTTAATTTCTGCAATATTCATTCAATCCTAGGTAAAAAGCCAGATGTAATACAAATTCTTTGCAGGATAATCTATTATCCTGCAAACTCTTCCTGGTATTGGTGAAAAGGATTTTTATATTGCTACTTATATGCCACTTCCTGATGAGCCCCAGATACACTGAAGATCCTGATGTGTGACTCCTACTTAGGATTAGCCCATTTGTTTCATATGAGAAAGGGCTGAAATTGCCTGGCCTATTTTTATTAACTTTGTTTCTGACTTAACTGTAAGCAACTTCTCTCCTTTTCTTTTTTTTCCTTCCCCTTTCTATTCCTCCACATCTATCTATCGATTTACAACTGCTGCAGGGCCACCATTTCTCAGAATATATAACAATGGGTGGTGTTTAATCAAAAAGCAAATAATAAAGGGAACAAAGGCTTCAAAATCAAGCTTTCCTGATAAAAGCCAGGTGAAAAAAAATTGTCATGGCACACTATAAAATGTAGGTGTTCTGCAGAGTGGATGTTCAATCTACACTACACCGTCTCTCTTGCAAAAAGGACGGTTTCTCCTGCAGTGGTGATGCTAACCCCAGGGCCTGGCAGACCTGCACTCACACATCTGTTTTGTCCTTCCTTCTGTGACCGCCGGGAAGTCATTTGTCCATTCTGTTCCCTTGCTCTCTATGAGTCTTTTTTGAGGTTTTGTGGTTGTTTGTTTTTTTTTTTAATGGAGAGGGAGTAAGTTGGAAAGCTATGCCCTGGCCCCACGGTGACAGCTTTTGCTTTTACTCTGCACTGCGCTGAACACAGTCATGGTGGGGAACATACTACTTCTCTCCAGCCTCTGACATTTCATTTCATCAGCTATGATGGACTTGATACCTACAAACCCTGTGTTCTCCAAAAGCCTTTAAAGACAGATAATTACAGTAACTTAGAAAACTCAGTCAAATCAAAACATTCTTTAGTCAGCTAAAGCAAGAGAGTTTTTTGCTTTAGTCAGCTAAAGCAAAAAAGGGTTAAAATAAGAAATGGGTCTCTCTCACGCTGCAGTCTTTCCCGTCATTCTTCTGTAAGTGCACCTTTGCTCAATTATCTTTGTTTCTGGGTTGGAGAAGAGACTTCACTTCATACAGTTGCTTTAACACAGCCTCTCTGCGTATCTGTCAGTGCTTCAGAAAAGGAAAGAGTAAGTTTTGGAGTTTTTCAGTAGACTTGTTTTGGAAGAATTAATACAGTGAAGTGATTGTGTTAATATTGGTTTGTAGGGGTTGTAAGTGCATGTTCATTACCAATGCAAGAGAAACATACTGGCCTTTATTTCTGGAGGTGAAATCTCAGGTTAATTTAATTACTTCAGTACGGGTTTTTTTCAGCATAAAGAACTAAAAGACCAAGTAACATCAGGATGACAAAGTCATGTTGACATGTTATAAGGTATGTGACAGGACAACACTATAAAGTGAGGCTTTACATCTATGCCTACTTTAACCTCTACATTTGTATTTGTATTTAATGCAATTATATATTGCTAGAATCAGTCATTCCTGATTTAAGAGTCTAACTGCCCAGAACAGAAGGATGTTCAAGACAGATTGTTGTTATTGGTTGCGAAACTTGCAACAGTTTTGAACATAAGTTGTAGAAGTTCAAGTGCTAGAAGTGTTAGTGTGATGTTCACTTACTAATGCTCCAGGATACACAGGATGAATCATCTTACTCTGACTGAAAGCGCTACAGTGATAACATCCCTTCAGTAAAGTAAGAATGTGTTCTAACTTATTGTCACTTGACTAAGCTGATATCATAGGCTTTCTCCTCTGCATTTGTTAGAGGAAAGTTATTTGATTTTTTTCCACAGATAACTTGTGTGGAGAAATGTATATGTAAAGGAATAGCTCATAGTGTCCTTCAGACAGAATGAATAGTTTTGTTCAGCTCTCAAGATACGGGCAATAATACTGCCTGTGAATGTGCAGAGGGGAAAATGCATAAACTTCACTGATTTCTATCTTTACCTTCTGAAAATGTGGCATATGAAATCCATTGACTATTTTTGTATACATATAGACTATTTTTATATACATATATATAGAAAGTGTGTTTATTAATGTATATTGCTACTATATACCATATTTCTATACTGAAAGACATAGTCGAATCTTTTGTTTGCATGTTATCCTTTCTGTTGGCTGTACTATTAGTAACATAGATTACAATTTACTCCTTAGACATCCAGAAATGAGGGAGGCTTGGAAAGTACAGGAATATCTGAGTGTGCCCCAAAAAGACAACGAGCCATTGAGGTTCATTCATTTAATATTTTCTACTATATATGGCAAGTTGAGGAGTTGGTGATTTTTTTTTTTTTTCATTTTTGCCAACTTGCTACAGCCCTATCAGGTGTTAACAGACATTGGATCTTAAAATAAGCTCAGATAAAACTAGTATTCTACTGTGCTTAAAACAGCAGTGTTTCTATCAATTTTTACCAGATGGTGATTACCCCAAGGGGAAGAAATGAAAACATGGTATATAATCTTTTATCTACCACACTCTACAGAATCAAAAATGAGCAGTTGATTAGCAGCAGCTGAAACACAAAAACCTGGGTTTTTTTAAATTCCTTTGCAGCATATGTTATTTCAAAGGTGAAATACCATACTAAATGTGAGAAACAAGTTACTAGGGTTAGGGAGAAATGACCATACAGGGATGTCTTTTGATGGAAAAAACATAAGTTAGGCTGCAGAGGATCCCGGATATTAAGAATGGTAGTTGAGAGAGGGCAGCTGAAGTGTAAGCTATGTGTCACTTTATAGATAGAGTTTCCAACAGTACAGTTCATGTAATGTGATCTTAAATTCTGATGTTTTCCACACGAAGCTTCATTTAGGGTTTTGCTTATCAATGCAAGAGTAACAGACAGCTGAATGCACAGCACTGATAAAACCAAATGACACTTTGGAGTGCCACACCGGCGGTGATTACGTCCACCTAGAAAACCCTATTGCACATTGAAAACTTATCTTTCCAAGCAATCCAACTTGAACCGACAGTAATATTTAGAACCAAAATGCTCACACCACTTAAAAATCTGTGAGCCAAATCCTCTGCTTTGGCAAAGATGCACTCAAGCAATCTTTAGCACAGATAGTGAAAAAGCTAGAAAATGCCACCTTTTTATTTAATCTTTGTGAAATACTTAACGTTTCAGACAACTAACACAAGCTAAAGCATCTTAAGACACATTTGAACTTGGATTTTTTTCCTGAGACAGCACCCACAGATGCAGAAAACTGGATAGCACAGAAGTACCTCAGGCACAGGTATATAATCCAAGATTTTGCTAATAGGGGATTTCAGTAAATCCTCCAGACCCAGGTTAGGCAGAATGGGAATGAAGGTCTGAGGATATATTTTACTTTTTAGGGCTGATCATTCACACATGTAAAGTGATTTGGATTAAAATTAAAACGGTGTCAAACGTTTGTGCTTAATTACCCTGCATAACAGAATGGACTCAAAGGTGATTGCGTGTCCTTAGCAAGGTTATAAATAGTCTTACATGAGACACCTAAAAGTCTTTGAATATAGACAAACTAAAATTAAAACTATTAGTGCTTATAATAAACATCTGTGTTTGGATAAAAAAAATAACCACATAGCAATACTGTCACAGTCATAACAACATGATATTCAAAAACTGTCAAAACAAATGCAACCACAAAAGCTTTCCAAAAATCTTTATGTCTTGGTAAAACTTTGAAATGGTATATTTTTTTATGATTTTGTATGAGGCAATCTTGTTGTTCCTTAGCCTGTATTTCGTTGAGAACTTCAGGAAAAAATGACTATATTTTTACACTGAATCAAAATTTCAATATCTAAGGGGTTTTTGTTGGGGGGGCGGGGGGGAGTTTTGTTTCGTTTTTACCCACTCAGTACTTTAAATACTACATTTACGAGATTCTGAATTTTCAGGTAAAAAAATATAAGAATTCTCCAGCTTTAATTTGTTTAAGGGAAATTTTTTGAAAAATATAAGCAGGAGGCACTCTAGACTGAAGGCAGTACGAATAGAGCAATACTCTTCTATTTTTATCTAGCCTTTTATATCATGTTTTATGCCTTATGATTCTGAATACTGCAAAATTAAAATTGAAAAGTTAATAATGTTTTGAATGCAGGGCAAAACAGGAGTGAATGAATCCCTAAAATACTTTTTATTTGATGCATCTTTACTTTTCAAGAACATACTTTGTGGTATAGTGGAAAGAGACAGAAAATGAGCCAATCGTTCCTAATTCGGAACAGGTACCTTTGTCACTGTCTTCAGTTGTAGGATCACTAAATTCACAGCTCAAAAAGTAAGCCTGATGTACACAGAGCAGATTTCAGCTGCAGAATGAGCACACCCACACAGAAGCTAGCTAAATGTCTGCCTTTCATACTGCATGAAAGTTATATATGCATATAAGATATGATATAATGCATATTTTACATGTATTCACCTAATTATCTGCATCTGGCACAACTGGGATTCGTTCCAGGATAAGGAAATGAAGCGGAATGGCACTGCTGGATGATCCATCCAATGAGCAGAAAAAGGCAAACATCTGTTCTCCTTTCCTGATCCTCTTTATAGCGTTTGATCTGACTGATTAGCAGATCCTACCACCTCCCTTTAAAGGAAAGTATGTTAAAAATGCTTTCAGTCCCCCCATAAAGGTCCATCCTCTTGTATTGTAATAGGATCTTGTATACCCTAATACTAGGCTCCTCACAAGGATCAAATATGGGTATATTTTTAAAATTTACATGTAACCTTCAGGAGACCTGTGGATGTGCCATGTAAGTCTGCCTGCCTGCTGCAATGTGCAGCCACATGATTTTCTTCAAGATTGACCCAGTGTTTGCATGAGATCTGCTCATGAATAAAAGAAATCTGAGCAAGGTAAGACAGAAGGAGAGGACGGGGCTCTAAAAAGTGAGTGCCTCTGTGTAGTCTGTTTGGAATTGAAGTTATGGCCTTGCCTTTATCGCCCACAAAACTACACATCTGGGCTCAGAACAGTGAAAAACACTCCCTCCAGGACAGAGGTCATGATCGTCTTGACCTCCTTTTATTCAAGGAGGAAAAAGTCATCTTATGAGGGAGATGAAACGTACTGATACACAAGTTTTCCTAGGAGTTTGTTACATGTTTTAGCACTTTCTACTCAGATGAGAGGCATGGCTGTGGTTTTTTTTCTAACCCTATCCTTCTAACTAAACAAATGCATAGCTACATATGAACTTGAAACAAAACACTATATTACAAAAAAAACAAAAGCTCAAAATAAAAAAAAAACAGAAATGTTTACCAAGAACTACTTCAGTAAAGAAAGTACATGCCTTTCTTTGCCTGGGGAGATGATTCACACATGAAATGTATCCCTTAGCATATACCTGCAAGAAACATAGTCACTGTGGATAGTAGGTAAAAACCTAGTCAGGAAAGAATAAGATAGAGTGCTCAAAATTTGCCTCATATGTTTAAATGCAATATTTTTGATTTAGTTGTACTTTTTAAGAAAGAAGTTAGCTTTCAATAGCCATAAAAATTAATTTAATAACATACAGTCAGACAGGATTGTTATGACATTTCCAGAAAAAAACCCCTGCTACATAAGAGGTTTTTAAGGCCAAAAGAGACCTTTAGCTAATCTAGTCTGACCTCCTCAGTATCATAGGCCATGAAAATTGTTACCATTTTATGTTAGGGCAAAAGTATGGTCAGTTCAAAAGATAATAAAAAGTTCTACATTAATGAACTATGAAGAAGGTCAGTCACATAAATTGGAGAAGAATGGCTTTAAATATTAAAAATTTAAAAATGAATATCCTGTCTAAAAATAAGAAGACTGAATATAGGCTAAGTCTGTTTCTATTCATAGCGATATATATCCCGATTTTAAACACCTTCAAGGACAATGAGTTTCAATTTCACTTCCTTCTTCAGCCTTTTTATACATCCCATAAATTTATTCCATAAGGCTCTGAAATCTGCAAGTTTGTTTTATACTTTTTGTGTTTAGTGCCCCTGTCACACGCAGCAACATTAATCTTACATGAACAGTAAAGTTCAAACTAAGGAATGATCGTTAATATCTATAAAAGAAAAAGTTTTATTATTAAGTAGAATAATTGTTACATATATGTTGCGTTAAGAGTTACTATCGCGTACAAATAGGAGTCTGAGGAGTGGCTGAGGGGAACCCTCCCGTTGAGTCACGAGGTTCAGACAGGACCCCCTTGCTTTCTAAACTCCTTCTCAGAGAGGAGTCGAGGTGCGGCGAGGTCCAGTCTTAGTCTCAGACTTGGTCAACAGTTTATTTTCTAAGGACTGTGTGTATAGCCACTTATCAGAACCAGAGCCCTCTCAGGGCTTTCGCTAAGGTGACAGCATTAGTTTACAACGTTGTAAGTCCGGTCATGTCCAGCATACTGAACTTCACAATTGCGGATTCACTAATAATGCACTTACACCCCCAGTCTAGTCGTGTTGCATGAACTATCATGGCCACACGTAAAGAGTCTGGTCGTGTTCAGTGAGAACTACCATGGCTAGATCAATGAAAAGTGCAGTTTATTAGAGCAACAGACACACAGATTCTTTGGATTACCGGTGATAAATTCACTGTCTGCAAAGCACGTGCAAATACCAAGAATATGAGTAACACTGCCGGCTACAAACGCATTAAAAGATAATAAAGTGACTCTATAGAGATTTCTAAGTTTCCCGGGGAGGCACTTGGTATAACCAAGTGTTCGACTCTTACCCAAAGGCGTCCCGATGGGGGGGAAGAGAGGCTCAGCCCGTCGGCTGATCCCAGACGTCAGAGTGGTACGCGATGGTGTCTTCCCTAACATTCTCTTTCTCTTAAACCGTTTTATACTATCTTTCACCTTTCGGGTGGAGCTTGAGTGACTCTAGTCATACCTTTGTTTAGGATTGGTGTAAAGTTTTCTCACTTTGCTTTTAAAGGTATAAGCTAGAAAAATTCGGAGCACAAGCTCAGTGAGGGGTGGTCGCACCTTGGAGGTGGGTAGCTTTTGGGATGGAGGTGTGTTTTGGTATTATAATGATGTTATAATGAGCAAAGTTCACCAAAAGGACAGCATTTTGTCAAAAACGTGGCAGGCTGTTGGCCCAGGGTAGTAAATATGCAGCTTATCAGTTCCATAATACCTTTAAGTTCCCATATAATCACAGAGCCTGGCCATGGTACCTCCACACTGCTCCACCCTCCAAGCAGTACCTCTCAGAGTCAGTACACCAAGTCAGTAATGCCAGTTCCCCTGGCGTTGCCGACATCTAAGGTTGCAGGCCTAGGGAACTTCCATGGAACGGATTCCTTGCATGTCAGCCGCACTCCACCCGGGAAGCTTCTTCAGTGCTGTGCCTTACCTAAAAGTGTGAATATAAGTTTAATTTCTAAGTCACCTCCAGCAATTATTCCACAATATGTTACAGATGGAATCTCTTTGACATGGCACGTATAAAGTTATAATAAAGTTCAATTTTTTACTTCATTTTCCCTCTCCAAATTTTTTTCAATTACTTTAATAATGATTGACTTTCCCCTATTGAATGATGTTGGTATAACTGATTTATGGAGAAATATCAATCTAACTGTTTCAGTTTGTAACTTCCTCAGTGACCTATTAATGGGCCCATCTGAACTGTTGAAGAAGTGACTAGAGAACAAGAAAAAAGGTCTTTTAAATATATAATGGATTTGACATGTTAGGGGCAACTACAGCACATATATAGGCATTCAGGTAGTCACCAAAATGCATGTGAATGAACTCACATTTTCTTATAGATAAACCATGGCAGATCTGATAGCTCAGAACTTCTGTATATGTAGTCTGTAGTCAATAATATCAGCTCAATGTCCAAAAAAGCATAAATTAGTTCCTTCCTTCCCCCCTCAAAAAAAAAGAATGTCGGACAAGCTATCAAAATCATGAAGCTTGAAATAATTCATGCTGAATTTTGTCTTTTGTTCAGAAGATTTACATTCAGTTGTTGTTTCATTGTCAAACTGAGAATATTGTGAAAATTGCTGAATCAGGACCAAAATTCTGTTATGAACAATTCCTGATAGTGATATTCCCAGTACTGGTATTTTTCCTAACTATTTGTTAGTGCATAGCTTACTTTTCCTGCAACAGCTTATCTCTCTCAGACTCTCAGTTACAAAATACATAGCCTCACAGGCCAGAGAGCTTTCATCATAGTTGATACAATATGAATTAGCATGAACAAAGCCACTCTCAGTTTAATCACTATAAGTTTGTATTTTAGCTCCCAAGGGAAAAAAACTATCCTGAGTACAAAGCATACAAACAGCCTCCCCTAATATTCATGGTTCTTGGAGGTTCTCTGTGGTTGAAATGGTATGAGGGTATAAAGCAATGAAGAACATCATTTTGTATTCACCAGAACATGTTACGTCCCTTATTGGTCACTGCTGTCAGAGCTCTGTGGTAGAGACGCTCAAAGTGCCTTGCTGCTGAGACTGTGATTAATGGCAGCTATCAACTTGGACTCTCAGAGTGACATAAAACTGATGGTAATCAGAGAGTTTATCTAACCACTGATGTATGACACATAAAAAATGAAGAAAATGTTAATGCATGCTGAGCGTCATTAGTAGCTTAAACTTTAAAAAGCGTTTGTGGTATATTATATTTTGTGATGGATTAATTATAGTGCTTTAAGCTCCTTTAGCAAGTCATTGAATATTTTACCCCCATGTAAATAAGTGGCATTTCATAGCTTAACCTATTACTGTGTCAGAGGTTGAAAGGCTACAGTGTGAATGGAAAAAAAGCCAGAGCTGCTGACCATAGGAAGCACTAAGGACATTGTCACAGAACTTCTCTTTCATTACGCCCACCTCTGTCATTTATCTCACCACAGTCGTTAACCTAGAAGCATCTATTCCTGGTCCAATTTCACTTCTACTCAGGTGTCTGAGCTTGATTTCCCTCATGCTTGCACGCAAATCTATCTGATTTCAATTTTAATCAAGGATAAGAAGGAATTACAAATGAAATAGACGGCTTAGCAAGCAAGGCAAAAGGATTTTTTTCCCTATTGATTTGCAAGACTAATTAAGAGCTTTGTAAAATAAAATGGAGCCCAACATAAATACAACAAAAATATCATCTGTAAGTTTTTGAGTAACTGATTGGAAGATGAATCCACAAAACCAGATAAATAATTCTCTGCAAAGTCTATCATCATTCAACTAAAATGATCAAATACGCTAAATAGCAGATGTGCTCTTGCTTTCCTCTGTTGAAGTAACAAAATTTGCATTCATTTTGCTGGAAACAGAAATGCCACAAGCTGCACAGCCAAAAATGTGGTTATACTAGTCCAAAGGCCAGCAAAATAGTTAACTCCTAATTCAAGATAGAAATTGAAGCACAACAAAAGCATCAGCTAGTACAATTGATAGCCCAGGAAGCAGGCCAAATGTCTGTGTCCTTGACTACATAGAAAAAGAAATCTATACATGATATATGTAAAGATAAAATTCCTGTATATTCAATTGCAAGATTCTGATCCAAGACAATTTTGCCAGGAAACAATTTTCAGAATAAATGGAGATTTCCATATCTGAGGGATCAGTCTTATTGCTGCCATGGAAACAAAAAGAATAAATCCCATGCAGGCTTTTAAAATGCATGTTGGTAACAGCAGGGATAAAGGAAAAGTTAGAACAAACCAAAGTATTAAGTACAAAGGACCTGAGTATTATATGCAAAATGTCATTGAGCCCCTGCTCTTCTCACTTATTCCTCAATTTAGTAAGACTTAATTAGTAAATTATTAGAACATTTCGGAGTTGAAACACAACAGATAAAATACCCCAGCTGCTTTGCTTCATATATTTGGTGTTTCACAAGACCGCATACTGATGCTGAATAAGGGTGAGATTTTCAGAGACATATGACATAACCTAAACAACAGTGGTAACAGCTAACACTGATAGGTGACACTTTTAACACGGTTACCTGTTAGGCTGCTAACTATACTATGTACCCATGAACACCTGTCCCTAAGCAATCATTTTTCCTTTATTTTTCAGCAAAGCTGTCTCTGGAGCAGGGTGGTCCCTTCTTATGAGTTGCAGCAGCTGTATCCAGGTTCAGGACCCCTTTACAGATTTCCCCTCTAGCAACAGTCTGTCTCTTCCCATTTAAGAGCAGCGGTTCTCCTTTTTTCTGCACCAACAAGCATCCTGTTTCCATATCACCTGCCTTCCTTCTCCCCTCTTTAACTGGCAGGCCAAAGGGAGGACCTGTTACCTATTGCACCCATTAGCAGCAGACGTTGACTGCTCAGAGTCCCTGACAGTCTGTTAGAAGCGCAATGGGTACCTTTTAGACACACAGAGCCACATCGGCTGCCTTTAGGCAGTATAATTGGGTCAGAAAGGAGCAAAAACAAAGCATCCTCCCAGTGGAAAGAAAAGTCATCACTTCTACAGCTGATGGAACCAACTCCCTGGCTTCTGCACAGGGAATATTTCAGAAGTTGGGTATGGGAGAGGGATGGGGTACGGCTATCTGAATGGGCAGGTCATAAGTTTCTGGTTTATGTTAGCACATCAGTGGCATGTTACCTCCCCCTGAGGTGAATATTAACTGGTCAACAGAACTGAGAGATGATTCACAGCTCCTTGATAGCTAATCAGTGCTCCCTGTGTCAAGCAGATCACAGGTGCAGGAGAGAAACTATTGCTTTTGTGCATTCCCAAGGCAATACATCATCACAACAAGCAGCAGAAGTCAGAGCACTTCAAACGCCTTAGTGTTTTTGAAGTCACATTTTCTTCCCTGACTGCTCTCTTGTTCACTGATGCAAGGAACCACTGACTGCACATAGTGATAGCAAATTATATCTTCCCCTGTAGCAAAATGAAGATTCAGCCACAACGACCAGGTTGGTCCGGGGCGGGATGTATAGATGTTAGAAAAGCTTCCAAAGAGCACTTCCATCTTGAAACCTCTTGTGTCAAACTGCAGAGGCCCAGGTAACTCAATAATGTTGAGCCACATGATTTCTTTGTGTGCTGGTATGGTTTATATTATCCTGGATGAGACTCTGGCTCAATAGTCCATTATGTAATCCATAATCTAAACATTAATTGGTTGCATATCTCTAAATTTTTGTTATTTCGTGGTTGGCTTTTGATTCAGCTAAGCTATGTGGACTCTATACGTGCAGCATGTAGACCCGTAACAGTGACACAATCGTTTGGAAAATGACACTACAGAATTTTTTTCAGTGAGATTTGTGGGTATTTTTTGCTTATGTCTTACAACTGTTAATATTTACTGTATGTAAAAGTTAGTTTTATTCCATTTGGAACCTCTGTCAATCCAGAAAAATCACAAAATATAAATCCGAGAACAGCTTCAATAGTAACATTGTCTATCCCCTGTACCCACTAAGACCAAATATATCTGTGTTATTTCAGATCTGTTCGTTCAACGTAGTCATGACATTTCCAGGAAATCCATACCAGTGTTTTACTGCTATGAAGATTTTTTTCTGATCTAACCTGAATTACCTTCGCTGCAGTGTAATCCCAAATCTTGTCGTTCCATTTGTCACACACATGGAACCACACGTTTATAGTGGGCCATTCAGGAAGGTCACAGGGGACACCCTTCTTTGCAGGAGCTTGTCATGTATCTGAAAACTGTTATGATGGCTTTTCCTCATGCTCTTCAGTCTACTCTTCTCTAGATCAAGTAGTTCTTGTGGGGTTTTTTTCCCATTTCCCTATGTCACACTTTCTCAGCATGTGTTCTTTCTTACTCCTCTTCTCAGTACTCTCTTTAGGTCATCTACTTCTCTCCCAGCCTGGGATTCCCAAGGCTGAATGCAGTACTTTCCCAATGACCACTATCTTACAAACTTGTATAGTAAAACAGATGGACCATTTTCTGGTTTTCACAGGCTATCCCCCCTTGTTTGCATATTTGAGTATGATTTCTGCCTTTTTTGTTATAGCATCAGCTGCTTGATGCCTGCTCAGCTTTGGGACATACTGTAATGTCCAGTTCCTGTTCAACAGTATGATCAGTTCTCCCGCATCCTGCAGGTTTGCAGATGATTATTTCCACCTACGTTCTTCTCTGGTTGTTGCTTGAAGATGTCTGCTTTTGGTTTACTGTTATGCTTTCACCCCTGTCCAAGTGTCTCTCCCCTGTCTGTTTCGCCCCTCATCTTCACCTTCTTAACTAGCTGCTTCCAACTGATTGGTGACAACCACATCTAGATTGGTTTCTCTGGTTTTTATACCAAAAAGTCATCACTGATGAGTGATAAGAACTTGTTAGATAGCATTTGTCCTCCTTTATTTTGTTTTTCAGCAGATGCCTCTGTAGTTAAATCTCCTTTAAAAAGAGGAGAATCAGTCAGGCGGTTTTAAGCTTTTTGAACTGAGACTGTTTGTCAGGGAAATATGAGTTGTATGCTTTAGTATGCAGGCTAGAAGAATCCCTATCTAGTAAATCTGGTAAATAAAAGTAAGTCAGTCATCTCAATACAGGGGTCTGCTGCCCTGAAGAAAGCAATGCTCTGTATGAATTACTTAATATTTTGAATATATGGCATGTTTATAAAGTCACAAGATGCATAAAATGTATCTTACTCCATATTCATCTAACACAAATGGTATGGTTCATTAAACAATAACAATATAGGGAGCAGAAAACATAAGGTATTTATCTATCTTAAGGTTGGTTCTGTAGTTACAAATCCTGCAGATTCTGCTTCTTAATTAACACTATTACCCTGTGCTGGAAATCACCGGTAAGCCTTGTTCAGCTGATTCCAGTTTCAAGGTTTATAGTAGATCCCCAGCATATTGCCAGCTGTTAGTGCTTTCTTTCTGGTATTAGCCAGAATTTCTTCAGTTCTAACTTCCTCTGCATACTGGACTTCAGAGGGAACAGTCACATCCTTGACATACAAAGGAATAACTTCTCTTTTTTAACACTATCCTTCCCAAATAGCTTACACCATTTAATGTGAAATTACTTTCATTTGAATCATTTCTCTGTGTCTCTGTTATGCTTATTAAATCATACTCTTACTCTGTATTTAAACTTTTGACACCTTCTTTTTATTAGACATATAAGGCACCAATATACATAGCAGGCAGATAGCCAGAGCTGTCACTAATCCCAGTCTTCCTTTTTGTTCTTGCTATGATATTATTGCCCAAATTGTTTGGTTATTTTTCTGTTTGGGTGACTGTCGTACATGCTTACCTAGAGCCTTTTGTCACCAGATGCAAAGCTAAGCTCCTTTTTACTAGAATACTGAGCCAATCTGCAGAGAAGGTGGTGACGAGAAATGAGAGCTCTCCTTTTCCCTTCCTCTGATCTTCCTAGAAGAATGAAGATGGTGATGAATTGAGATGGTAATGTATCATATAACATAGCCAACGTAAAAAAACAAAACAAGGGACGCATAATACAAGTAAGACAGGAGTCTAGGACTAATACATTCTCTCTTTGTCTCTATATCATTGTTCACATCATTTACCAACTAAAAAAAGACCTCAAAGCCTACCAACAAAACAAAAAAAACCACAGAAAAAAACCCCATCTGTTGATTCAGAACTTCGGTTCTAGTCTGATATTTTCATTATGAGAATTTTTGGGTGAAAGAAGTGGTTTTTTCCTCTGAAAATTCTTACAATTGCATTTCTATGGAGCAAAGGTGAAAATTACACTTATTATAACATTTTTAAAAATATTGTTAGAAAAAGTAAAATTTAATGCAACAAATCAATTCATATTATTCCATACCAAAAAAACCCCATCTGTTTTTCACATATCACTAGTAAAATCTAAGTATTCTGCAGGACCTCTGGACCTCACAAGATGAAGTAACACTGTTTAATCTCTCTTACATTTAAAACATTGGAAAACTGTAGCTTAATAAAACAAATTAAATTAAAATGAATTCTGCTACAAAATACTTCAGGGTAAAAAAAGTTAATGGTCAAAGTGGGGCAAAATAAATGAGCAGAATCGAAATGGTTTGTTGAAAAATTAGTCTTGCTACATATAATGAAATAAAATTAAATGTAAGGGAAAGAAACCCAGAAGAATAGTTGGAAGAGAATGACAGAATGTGACTGCAAGGGATTTTGTTTTGTTTTGCTTTCTTTCTGCCCTTTTATAAAGATTAGTGACTGAGTCTTAAAACCTGTTCTTTAATTTTGGTATTGGACACAATTTTTATTAAGGATCAGGCTACTATTGAATAGTTAGTGCTCATATCAAAACAAATACTTAAGTCATGTGGATATTAATGTTCATTTGTGAGTAATGTCTAAAATTGGCATGTTTGTACAAATCAATCATTCCACGCACATGTATGATTTGAACTGTAATCTGTTCTGAAACTACATTTTTAGCAACTCGTTTCAAATGAACAGCTAATTACGGATTGTGAACTTTCCAAATGAGGCTTAATGTTATTAAAGAGATTTACTTGATTAGTTTTTAAAGATATATTAGTGGGGTGAAATTCTTTTCAGATTTATCTAAATGAAAGTGTATCAGTGTTAGCAAGAACAGAACCTGGTTCACTACATTTTCAAATATATTGAGCCTATCTGCTTATCATCCTGACTGAGAATGAATATCTAAACCTGTCCACATAAACTATTATTTAAAATATTTTTTTAATATAATGGTCTTTAATCTAATATTTGTACACATATATAAATGTGTCCATATGAGTGCATGCACACTCAAACATATACAACATAATAACAAAAAAATATTTAATCTTTTAAATTGGTCTATTGGAGTATGTATAGAAATTCATATTTCTTATACTTGATATTTGTAGATTATATGTAAAAATCAATCACATAAATAATAAGCATTGCAAGAATGAACTTGCATTTTTTTACTTACTATAATATATATTTAATTTGAATTTTATTATCATGCTGCAGTTTCAATATTATATACTTGCTGTGGCTGCGAAAATACTTTCCTTAAAGCTCATGTTTTCATGTGTGTTTCATATTTTAATAAAATATCCTTTGCCATGAAGTATCCCATGCTTAAGTTGTTAGTGTTCCCATCTGGTTATCTATGTGCTGTACACACAAGTGTGCTTGTCAATTGGAAAGCAGCGTTGCTGAAACAGAATCAAAAGGCTCCATGTTTGATGTCTTCTGGTGCTTCCAGAACAAATTCCATTTAACAAGCAAAAGGATGTTTTGGTTCCCTCTGTTCTCTGCTTCTGCTCATCTCTCATCTCTTTTCTTTCTACCACATTTACTTCCCTGTCCTGTCTTCTTAGGATACTTTTCTTTTTTAACTTTTGAGTATAAGATGTGAAATCTTAATATTTTTTAAATGCTGTTCAATGAATTTTGAGCCTGAAATGTAGGTCTTTTGAGCCTGAATCGCTTTTGAGGTACATTTTTTGACTGCTAGTGGCTGGAGGAATATAATTTTTAGGCATGTGTGTTCGTGTTTGTTCATGTACACCTTGAGATATGTGTTAAGTCAACATTATTCCAAAGAGGAAAGATAAAGCAACATAAACATTAAAAAACCCCTCTATATTTTCATTGCTTTTAATTTTCTTCTCATGCGTAGTTCATCAGAACGTTAACAACTTTTTGAATCTTATGGCTATTCTTTATTTGTTCTAGACCAAAACTGAACCTTCACTTGAACTCTGCAGGGGGAGAGGGAGAGAAAAGTTATAAACAACAAATAGTGCAGGCCTCTAAATATTACCTAAGATTGCTTTCCAGTGTCATGATTTTATGACCCAATATCTTCCAGCCTGCCAGACCTAGGAAGGATTGCCATCTCTCATTGCAAGGGAAGACTCTCCCTTTCTAATGTGATAAAGCATCCATTCAAAGCCAGATGGCTCATGAAATATTGAAACTTAAACCTGTCACTAAGCCAGGACTTAATATTGACTGTCCTGCGTATCAGGCCAGTTTAGTTCTCTCTCTCTCTCTCTGATTCCTTCACTTCTTGCTCTGAACCCCAGCTGTATGGAAGGGGGAAAGAGAGAGACATTCGTATTTGGAAAGAAAGGGAAAAGCTACCTTATATTGGGCTCTGAAATTTCTTTTGAAAAATTTTAAAAGTTCATTTTAAACAATGTCTTTGTATTCTTATTATTAGGGATGAATAGTATATAGCCTCTTTTAAAATGATCTTCAAAAACAATGCAGGATTTTTTGAGCCTTTTTTTTCCCAACAGGACAGAGCTGTAGTTAAAAAAAGGAAGGATAAAAGGAGAAACTTAAAAGTCAGGAGTTCAGCTGAGAGATAGTTTGTGTATTTAACACGTTTATGCAAATCTCAAGAGGATCGGTTAGAGGCTTAATTTTTTTTAATTGTTACATTTAAATGATGAGTAAATTAAAAAGTGCTGAAAGTAGCTCTGATAATTTATGCATTACAGGCTCTAAAAGCTTTTCTGTAAAAAGAAAAAGTTTTCCATTCATGTCAGAAAAATAATGTAACTGTATTCTCCTACAGTGATACAGCTGATAGTAATCAAAGGCTTAATCTCTCCAGAGGGCTCTTTAGGGACCTTCACAGAATGTTTTATGTCCATTCTGTTAACACTGGACTCATGTCCACATCATGAGCTTAACCAAATAATCATTCTTTACCAGTAGTTTTAGCCATCCACTGGGTAAACATACCAGGGATTAACAGAAGCCAAGTCTAAACTACACTTAAAGATGTGAGTAGACATGACAACTTCAAGGTAAAACTGAATCACCTGGAGAAGCAGGACAAGGGAAGAGTTTTCTCCTCCACTTGTAGGGAAGAACAGTCTTTTTATGAAGGTACTGATGTGATTGTGCCTGAAAATATCTGAATACAGTAAAAGTTCAGGAGGTTGGTACTCAGATTTTTTTTGGCAAGTTTTTTCATGTGTCTGTACCTCAAAGCTTTGTCTAAAAATGGGGCTGATGATATTTCTTTTCTAGGCCATATTTCAACAACTAGATTACCCAAGAAAGGACAACCCCAATAATTTTGACAATTTGAGCACAGTGAGGGTTTTGTACTCTGTTTTAATTTCAAGAAACTAATGTGATAAAAGTTAATAACAGCAGAAGTATTACGGTTAAAATGCAGAGAATATAATCTCTGGTACTGTTGTTATACATCAAAAGTTTATCTCCTTCAATAAACATTAAATTGCACAAATTGAAAAATAAAACAGTACCTAAATTTTATGTATTCTAACTTTATTAATGTATTTATCAGCCTCCAGTTGTTAAATAATTATATATCCTTCTAAGGATGTGTAAGGAAATTAATAAAGATTAGGCACCTAGCTGGCTAAACTTATATTTATCGAGTAGTCTTTTAATAATTTGTCATATTTAACAATATGTAAAAAGACATCCCTGACCTCACATTAGACTATAAGTCAGTCGGTATGTATCTATACACTAGGTACAGAATGAAAAAAAGTAAAGTTGCTGTGAAGCCAGCCAAAAATTTGTGGTTTACCGACATGGTCTCTATTGGATACATATTAACTACTATGTGACTCTCTGAAATTATGCTTTATCTAGCTATTATCTGACATTATAAACGTTGTACTTTCTAGAGAAGGAACTGGTTACAGTTATTTACCTGTACTAAATAATTTCTAGATTGTGAGGAAAGAAGAAAAAAAGACAGAAGTGTGATTGAGCCTCATGCTAAAGGTACTTTTGCAGGTGCAAATTGTCCTTGCAAAGTCTCTGCTTTCAAAGTATATGGCTCTAAACTGCTCATGTCTAGACCTGAAGATACAGATTTGCCTTCAATGAAACCATAATTAACTTTTATTACAAGAGCAGGAAGACATGGAGGACATGGAGGAGAAGGGTTCATAGCCATACTGACGGGGGAAAAGGCTGTTGGAAGCCAAGCACACAATATGTTTGGGAAGGCATGGCTTGGGGAGCATTTGGAGATGCAAGAAGTAGCTGAGATGGAATGGGGAATGGCAAAAGGTTGAACAGCACAGACAGCAGGACCAGAGGGAACTTGAATCTCTTCTCTGCAACACCCCAGCCTTGGTTTACTCAGCTCTAGTAGGAAGAGACTCCCCCAGAGATTCTGACTGCAATCTGATTCTTCCTTTTGCCCTTTCCCAGCTGCTCTCAGCAGCTCCATAGCTCCTCTCTCTTTCCTTCCACAGACCAAATCCTTTCCACTGTCACTTCAGCTAAGGCAGAGAAAATTTTATGTCAGCCATACCTTTCACTTTTTCATCTCTTTAGCTCCAGCTCATCTCAAGTATACCTAATATTGCTAGTGGGGGAAGAAATTTATGGAGGTGTTCAGTTTGCAAGTAATGGCTCTGATGATTTGCATTGCTGTACCTTAGGTAGGTTTAGCTTTGTTGGCGCTTGTTTGTTTGTTTGTTTGTCATGACATGGGCATTTGAGTATATCAGCCAGGTGGGTTTCTTAGCACATGTATGTATCTAGATGATTAAATAAATGATGCATAGATGTTCCTTGGCCCACTAGGATTATGCTTTAGAACAAATGCCTGTTGTGTGACAAAGGCACAATAAAGATTTAGCATGCAGCACAAGACTAGTTAAAAGAAGGCATGGTTGGCATATTCTGCTCAAAGAAGCCGTTGCTTAGGGGTTTTTTATTCAGTGAAGTAGAAGCAGAAACAGAAACAAACAAAAAAAATCTCCTCCAATGCAAAAACAACCCCCAAAGCCAAAACCAAAACCAAACAATAGCCCTCTGCCTCCTAGTATTTTTACTAAAGCACACAAGGAGACACAGCTATTCTGTGAGGGTGGATGTGTGTGTGGGAATCCATAACTGCTAACACCTCACAAGTTTAGGAGAGCATGTACATACCAGATTGTGTTAATACAAAACAGGGTGTTTATGTTTGTGTGTATAGAGGGACAACCTGCAGTCCCTTTAGCTGTTGCTTTAGCAAATCCTTATCTTTTTAATTCAGTGTAGCCTTCCTTTTCTAGTTAAAGCTCCGGGAAGCCATTCACTAGGCACATAAAAGGAAATGTCCTTTCATCAGTTAATAATGTCTAGCAAGTCTAATCAACTGGTGTACTAATGTATTATACACAATAATTTACTTTTTTGTAGAATTAATGTCTTCTCCATATCACAACAGCTGTGTCCTACTTCAGAAGTGCCGGGGAACTTCTGCGTTCGGGGGCTCTCCAACCCTGTGACTGTGCACTCACACAATTAACCATGCCATGTCTCACCTCTGACCTTCTGAAAAGATTACATTCCTTTCTGTTTCCTTGTTTTTCAGCACACTTATTCCCCTTCTTTCCACTCATTTAACCTTTAACTAGCTCCAAGATACACTGCTTAATTATGATCATGGTAGCAGGTGGCCTGAGGCTTTTCTCTGGTTAACAGGACTGACCTTTACTTGATTTGCCTCCACCTCACTTTTTGACTACCAGTGCTGCAGGGGAAGTGAAGCAACTTGTTTTGTTAAAGCAAGGAGGAAAGAAATAATAAAAATAGTAATAGTAATATTCATGAAAAATATCAGCCTGGTAAAAAGGTTTCCTGCTGTTTTCACAGTCTTCGTCAGTTGTACTCACCCTTAATTACTCCCTGCAGGTTGACTGACTGAACAGCAATAATGTGAGAAACAGCCCACAGAGTGGAATGAGGTTGGTGTTTCATGTTTACCAACCATCAGACATGTTACGGCTAGGGAGCCCTTTCAGCTCTGACAAGGTGATGCAGCTTAGTAATATCCAGTCTGCTCCAAGTCTGCTGAGCACATTGACAAATGACATTTACAAAGGCTAAAGAAAGAACTGTAGAAAGGAAAAGGATATAGCAAATGGGAGGAAAAAAGAGTACAAGCATGGTTTTCCCAAGTCATTTTACTTTTGTACATAAACAAAGTGCTTGTTAAAAGGAAGAAAAAGAAAGGAGGTCTGTCAGATCTGAGTTCTGTATGAATTTTCACTGTATCAGATTCCACAGGCTGGATCTTGCAGTTGAGACAATGAAAAAGGAGAAAGGTGGATGTTGCAGTTGAGACAATGAAGAAGGAGAGTGGTTCCTGTCTGGTTTGCATTTGTTTTTTTATGCAGCAGTTCTGTCATAATGGTTTTTCAGTGTAACCAGGTTAATCTCCCAATTTAGAAGTTTATCGGTATTTCTGCATGGTACATATAATTATTAATCCCTAATGTCATGATCTGAATTTATGTGATTTGGATTATGTTTCCTGAGTTTAGAGTACTTTGTCCGCATTCATGACAGGAAACATTTGCATCTACCTATGTAAAATGTTTAGCTGGCCTACATCCCTAACTGAAGCCAGAGGCTCTCTGAAGAAAAAAAACCAAACAGGTTTCTTAAAAAGCCCCTGAAAACTCTACGGGTATACACTGTACTTTTTTTCTTAGTTTGGAAAGCTTTATTGAAGGAGCAGTTGAATTAGCATGAAAGCATTTACACAAAACAGGAGAGAGGGAGATACTCAAAGATGTAAAATGGCATGCAACTTCAGAAGGCATCCTGTGAAGCAGGTCTTTTTTAAATACTGAGAATGCTACCATGCTGTTTAGAAGGAAATGGGAAGGCTGAATACCAAGGGATAGTGTTTTACATTAAATGTTTTGTACACCAGAACATATGGTACAATGGAAATTTTAGAGTGGTAGAAATGTAATTACATTAATAAAATCATGTGTCTCTGCTAATTGTACAAGGAGGTTCAGGTTAGAAGAATAACCTTCTATTTAATGTATTTATGATGTGTGTTGACACTTGAACAAGAAATAGTAACCAGATAAGGGGCAGAACATATGGTTCAAGGATTCCCATGAGAAGCTCAAGGAGCATTTTTGTCTCCTCCAGGCAATACCCCTGGAAATCTGAACGAGAGTGAGAGACCTGTCAACAAAAGTCCCAAGACACTGGCACAAGATTGAATGATATCTAATCTCAGTTCATAAATAGTAACTGCAAGAGTTATCTTTTGTTGAAAGCTGTTCTCTAGTCTTGCAGTAGTTCTGATTCAGTTTTATTTGATTCATTTTTCTCTGTCTCCTACAAATGCTGTTTAACTTAAGAGAACAGAATTAGTGCCATTAACATCAATCACAGGTGATCCAAAAGGGAAACCTAAAGTAGTATTGTGAGTCTTGAAAAGATTCAAAAGTCAAGAGATTTTCTAAAATAATTACTTTGAGACCTTTAGTTTTCTATAGGTTTTTGTTTTGGTTTGTTCTATTTTTTTACTTTTAAGGAAAACTTCTGGATCTGAAAACACATGAAATCTCTTAAAGGTCAAGTCCCATCTTAAACATGCATGCAAAAAGATCCCAACATATCTTCCTTTAGGAATTCCACCTGCAATGCTTACTATCCTTCATGTTTTGGATATCATCCCTCCCCACCCTCTTACACACTCACCTTCAGCATCAGCAGTGCTTCCCTCTAACTCTTAGAGACCTAGTATCTAGTCTGTATTCTCCTCTCCCCACTGCCCCAGGTCAAAAAGGAAGAGCCATTTTGCATGTGGTCATGGATGGTGTTAGCATAATTGAAAATAAAAGCAGGTAGTAGCATTTTTATTAATTAATGGAACATGGTAGCCATGATGAGTAAATTTTGACAGCTTTCTAGCACCCTTTCATAAAACAGACAATTAAATACTCCATAACATATAGGTTTATGATAATGAGAATAATAACAATTGGCAGCACTGCAAAAGTGTAGTCTCGGATAAATAGGGAAAGCACTCCCCCAAGAATAAGGAAAAGGAAGGAACCATAATACAAGTATTTTGACTACAACAGTTGGAAAGCCTAAAATAAAAAAAAGCTGGGGATCAGAAGAAAGGTCAGATGTTAGGTTACAGCAACCCCTTCCAACACTTCTGACAGCATAACAAAGAAGTGAAAATCTTGGCTTCACTGGAGTCCTTGAGAAAATCAAAGACTGTCCAAGTGCCCCAGGCAGAGTCAAGTTTTCCAGAATAGACTAAGTAGAGGGCAGGCTGGGACCAGAGGGAACAAGGGAACAAGCTTTATTCATTTTTTAGCTATGTAGCTGTCAGGGCATGCATTTATATTACTTACATTTAGCTGTTATTTTAGCACATTTTTATTTGCAAATAATAAATTTGTTTTGCTTAGTTGATGCTCCCAATGCTTGGAACAATTTGTGACAGTCCTTAAACACGTGACTGCAGGGAAAAGAGAAGCCTTTAAATAATCCCTAAGCAATTTAATTTGACGTTATTGATCTACATTTTTTAATTGATTTGAACAGCATTACAGGAGCAGCATTCCGTATTTTGCCATTTGAATTACTGTCTTGTTACCGTGCTGAAGTCTAGACACTGTCTCAGTTTCCAAAGGGCACGGGTGTCTCTGATGATGTCTCCCACAGAACAGTACCGATCGGTTCAGGGTAAGATATTTTTGCCTGTTCATTACTGCTTCTTTGGTAACTTCATCTGCACAGTCACCAACTAAAATTTGCCTACTTTTATAGTGTCTTACATTTACTGCTATGTTTTCATACTGCTGTATCCTTGGAGATGGTTCAGACACATGATAAAAACAGGCTGCCAGAAGTGGCTCTTGCTTGCTGGCTAGGCCAAATTCAGGGAAGCCTCTCTGCACCCGTAGTGGCGCGGGTGCCTGCCCTGAGGACCCCGGCCCCATCTGTCTGTCCCGGAGCATGGCACAACCCTGTGACTGAACTCAAAACCCGCCTCACCTGACCAGCCAGGAGGGGTCATTTTGGCCTTCAGATCAGCCCTGCCCACAGCTAGCACCCAGGAGCACCCATGAAGAAGAAGAAGAAGAAAAAAAAGCCACACAAGTGTTGTCTTTACAGGGACGTAAACCTTTTTTGGGTGTGCTGAATCATGTCAGGGCTGTCCTGGCGCTGGGGTATCACATGTGAAATCACACCCTGGGGCCAAAGCGTAACAGACCTGCTGCTTTTGGGGCAATTTGACATCACCCTTCGTTCCCTTTTCATAAAGGTCCTGTGGATTACAGAGCTGTGTGATAGTGTTTGGTGGGAGAAACATTACCATGACCTCCTGCAAAGTTAATTCTCCCACAAGATATCACTATAGGGTGATAGGCAGGATCCTTCATATACAAATTTAATGTTACATTATCTGTCTTTTATAAATCTAACAAAAGAGGGCGACTTGGTTCTAAAGGTGACTTTGTCGTTAAAAAAAAAATATAAAATGTGTGAATAATATTTTTAAAAATAAGACTGTGAAACACAAATATTTGTAATGCTTTTTTCCTAATTCTCTTTTTCTTTTGAAAATCCAAACCATTGTACAGGATTCTAGAAATCAAAATAAACAAGCCACCATAAAAAGAAAAGTATCAAAATATATAAGTTTCAAAGAATGTCTCCATTTTATTTTACGTTTCTCTTTTTCCACCTTTTTCTTTAAGATTTTTCTTTCTAGATATTAAGGAGATTTTTTTTCTTTCTTTGGTGTTAATGCTTACTGAATCAAAAAAAGAAAAAAAAAGAATTCCAGTCTTACTTTGACATCAGGAGCAGTTCTCTAGTTAACATGGTTATAAAAGTGACCAAACTGCTAAGATATGTTTATGTTACTAAATCTGTAATCATTATTGTTTGTACTGGTACAGAAGAAATGATAGAATAAGCAGTAAGGATTTTAGTAAAACTTTTTTAAAGTGTCGGTGTGCATGTATTGCTGCAATTTTTTTTTTTTCCCATTCTTATAAAAAGTTTTATAATTTTCAGGTCAATAATTGTTAATATAATCCTTCTTCTTCCCAGACACTACATTTCTTTTCATTTTCTTTCTTTCTGGATCTCATGCAAAGTTCCTTTAAATGAATGGAAAAATTGTCCTTGCCTTCAATGAGCTTTCCACATGATCCAGTATCTGAATCACTTATTATTGACCTTTCATTATCTTCCTACCATTCCTCATTGTCATCTTTATATATCTCTTTTTTGCTTTTCCAAGTTCATGTCTTCCTCAGTTCTTCTGAGTAAGAAGGCTTTCAGACTTGAGAACCATAAGCATTATGCATGTTATGAAGGACACATCTCAAACAAGAACCAAGGAGCCTCTATACTTAAGGAAGCCATCAAAACCTCAAAATTGAATTAAGCCACATGTCTAACAATATTCTTATTATCATTAGGTTTTCCAGTGATAATAGGAAGAAAATATAGGAGTAGTATGTAACAGTCAAGGAGGTTTTCAAATCTATACATTCTCTGGTGTTTTTAAATGGTTATTTTTATATCGATTTTTTTTCCATGAGAAAACACTGTTAGATGCATTTGCCAGAATGCAGGGGTTGTTATCTTTACAATGAGAACAGAGATTTCTTCGTCAAGGAATTCATTTTTGCTTGCCTTCAGTCATCATCGCACTTCTTGTTCCCATTCCCTTACCCTTCCCTCTTCCTCCGTATCCTTTTTGTCTTCCTCCTCTTCCCCTTTTCTTTCCTTTTCCCTTATGTCTTCCTTATCATATTTATGTATTTAAATCACAATTTTCTGATCAAACATTTGAAAAAATATCTTCATCGAGGCAAAGAAAGAGAAAAAGAACCCAACAAAAAAACTGAAGAGAGCATGAGAAGGCATGGTATGAGTAGCATCTGCCATAATGCTACAAGCAGGAAGAGTTAGTGCCTCATTTATTGTCAAAATGGAGCATATGGACAGCATGGTGTGTTGTCATCAGAACATGGTGTTAATTAAAGCAAACATAATCAATTTGTAAAATGGTAATGTTTTTAGAATTGACAAATCTACAGTCTGGTAAATCTTTTTTTTTTTTTTTTTTTTTTTTTAATGTTGAGAATCAAGGATTTTTCAGTGACAAATTTAGGGCTCTTTGTGCAGTCTTTAGTCACATACGTTAATTAGCAGCTTCACATTTTCCATGAATGAACATTTTCAGTTCTTTATATTCCATATTTATCCAAAAAGCATTTCATGCAGATTGGGCCTTACCCTGTAAGCTGCTCATTACAGAAGGACTTAGTAAAAGAGTGATTCTTAGTAACATGAATAGTTCTATATATTATAATAGGATATTTTTCTCACGGATTGGAGTTCTTCAGGGTCACACCCCAATGAAAGAAATCAATAAATCAGATATAAATAATATTTCTGACAGGAATTTGTCAACATTAAGAAAAAAAATTGGTACTACTTAGCTATAACATTTATACACCAAATATATGACTAATATATTCATATGAAGCTTACTGGGGCTAGCAGAAGGAAATTCAAGACCCACTGTTGTTCATTCCAAACAACACCAACATAACCCCCAGCAAACCCCCAACCCCAATAGTCTCTGAGGTAGTCTGAAATACTGAGGAAGAGAATTACAGATATATTTCAATAAACGCAATAACGATTTCATTAAATTCAATAGGAATACTAGAGGTTCACTTCAGATGACAAATTTCTACTGGGGAGAAATGGCAGAAAGACTTTATTAGTACATTACAGCCTGTGACCCACATATTTTTTAATGGAATATTGAAGGACAAACAGCTCCTGTGGGTCCTCACTGTCCATAACCTTATTTTAGGAGATGCTGAGCTCAACATAAAACTGAGGGTAGCAATCCACTTTTTATCATTCCAAGTTTTCAAGATTTCCCTCATTTTCCTGTCATAAAGGTTTTCTTTATAATTCATTGTAGCACCTAGGTGTTTCAATATACCAGCTCTACCATCACATTTAGCTTGACAAGCTCTTTTCATCATTGCCACCACATTCTGGAAATGTATTTCTGGAATACGTGTAGAACATCCCATTGGTGTCATTCGTGGCTCTGACATTCAGTGGTATTAGATTCTGCAACCAGTTTTGCATTCAGCTGACACTATTGCTCAGGAAATGGAGCACCTCCTTTTTCAATTCCAGAATAGCTGTTTGCCTTTTTTATTTGCCTTTAAGAGGGAGAGCGAGGAATATTTCAGAAATAGATTACAGTGTATCTTTACATAAGCCTTAAATCTGGCTTCCTCAGAACTTTGATATGTTCTGTAAAAGGTATATTATGTGCCCTATTTACGCTTGTAACTGTAACTCACACTGTATAAATTAGAAGACAGACTGTAAAAGACTGAGTGCAAACTGCAGAATGCTTTTTTTTCTCTTTCGTTCCAAAGCTGAGCTCTTCTTTAAAGTGTCTTTTCTCATCTTTATCTTGGGGCAGTAGTGCTTATTAGAATATTAGGTCAATCTTCTTATAAACATGCCTTGTCATTTAAACCTTTCTTCTTTCTTTTCCTTGTTGGAAATATCACTGTTATCATTTTCTGTTGAGTAATTGTTATAGATGCATTACTAAAGACCAATCCTGAATTTTCCATTTAGTAAGATGCCTGGTGAAACACAAAAGGAACGACATTTATGTTCTCCTTCCTCCTTCCCCCCCAAATATGGGAAATTATCCCATGGAAGTAGCATATGAAAGAATGACTGAAGAGCAGTTTTTATAGTTTATCACATAAAATTAATTTAATAAAATTTTATAATTTTATTAAGATCATAATCTTTTAGGTGATCATTTGGTTCTATGACAAGTAATTTCTTTTTGCAACCATCTCTCACTTTCTCCCATCATCTACTTTTCCTTATAGCCTCATTCTTTTCCAAATGTCATCTCGTCTATGACCATTTTCTTAAAACAATTACTCACTAAGCCCCTGACATGGATCAGAGAAACACAGCCCTTTGTTCTTGCCCCTGTGGTCTTCCAGCACCCTGCGTGGCTAAGACTTCATTCTCGGTGAATGGCAGGTCTTTGTTTCTCTTGGTTTTTTGAGTGATCTTTAGTCTGAGATATGGAAACTGTTGATCTATCCCTTTAATCTGAAATGCTATCAAAAAGACATCTCAGAAAGAAGCAGCCATCTTCTTCATCCAATTGCACGATCTGTAAATAAGCATTTGGGTATCTTAAAAACAAGCCCCATCCCTGATTTTGTTGTGTTTCCCTAAAAGATGTAAACAAAGATGGTATGAAGTTGTTTTTCTCAGAAAAACTCTATCTTCATCTAACAGTGTTATTTATTACCTCCAAACTTGTACGGCATAAGGGAATATAATGACAGACATATGATCTAAATAATTAATGTTAAACCTCCTACGTTATATGACTCAACATCTGGTACATTTACAAGAAGGAAACATTAGAATCTTTATGAGAAGAGTCTCTGTTTATTCACTGTAACTAATGTTTAGGATCTAAACATACTGGCATGTTTGTTAAGTTTAGCTTTTACACAGTCTCCTTCAGGGCTAGCACTGCAAAGGAAACATGACCGCATGCCTTTATTTCACTGCAAAGGAAACTTGACCACATGTCTTTATTTGTCAGACACGCATGGTTTCACTGACATATACTATATAGAAGTTGATGTATATTTTAGGACCCGAAGCTGTTGAATCAGTCTCACTATAAAACAAAATCATATTCTCTATATTAAATAACTGAATAAGAGAAAATATAATGGGAGATGATCAGAAAACACCTTCAACTTCATTCTGCACAGATTATGATTTCTTTGAAAGTGCTGTGATAAACAGTGAAACAAAGTATTTAGAACCCCCACAAAAAGAACAGATTTAAAATGCTTAATTAGGTGCTGATGGAAATATTGGTAATCTTTTTCAATAAATATGAAAATCTACCTGTGAAGGGAAAATTAAAGCAGGGCCTAGAAGTAAAAATTAAAAAGAAATCACCGGCAGATACTATTTTTTGTGAAGAACCGTAAGTTCTAACATATTATTGTTTATTAGCAATTTGTTATAAACCATAAAATATATGGGTTATTATATACCACTTTCTAACTGAATTTGCCTTTGCCTTGCTATTCTCTGACCAATATTCTAAAGATAATCTTAAAATACATATAACACACACCTGAAGATAACCCTAAATTAAAAAAAATCACAGATTTATTAAAATCAAAGTGTGGGGTTTTTTCTTTAAATATAAAAACAAAAAGGGGCAAGCAGGTGAGCTATTACAGACACAAATGAAGAAATAAAGTAGGAATCAGAAGGGCAGAGTAGGGCTAAGCTTTATCAGATGACTGTCCACCCCTGACAAAACACTGACATTCACAGCAAGTGATTTCCAAGCACCTTTTCCCTCTCTTGCTTACATACATCCTTCCAGATCCAATGTATGTTTTTCCTTTGATAAGAGCTTAATGAGGGGGAGAAACCCCTGCCAAAATATATACATGCATTTACAAATTATAGAAAATAACTGTTTCTTTTAGAGCACAGCTTTGGTTTCACATTCCTCTGATGCTCACACTAGCAATCACATACCCTCCTTTAACGAAATATCTCCTGTAGCCCATGTACATTACTAACCATATCAGAGGCATTCAGAGCCGTTAAGGGCATCATCCACAAATGTATTTGATATAGATGAATACAAGCCTAAATCATAAATCCTTCCCTGTGTATCTTAAAAATGTAGGCACATTTGTATTGACACAATTACAGATTGTAAAAGATATTTTAAGAAAAGTTTATATAGATTATGCTGAATTTACATACAACGCTTCCTGAAAAGTTCTGGACTTTAAGACAATAAAACATAATTTAATGATCTGAATGTGTTTCTCTGCTGGGTGGTTAGTCCTGAGCTATTGCAGGTCTAATAATCCTGTAATCATACATAAGCTTTTCTTCATCATTTAGTATTTACCCATGTCATTTTTCTTAATTCCACTAATCTGTTCACTGCTTTCACACTCAGTTACCAAAACAGACTAAAATGCTAAGATGAATATGTTAATTTTTAAAAACTGTTGAGAGAGGAAAACTCAGTGTATATCATGCATAAGAAGTATTTGCAACATTTAGAACCTAGCTAATTTAGAATCTAATGCCTTGGTGGCATTTTCTAGTATTGCCACCAAGCTAAACAGATTTTTACGAATTTGCATTCTATTAAAGAAATGCCCCAAAAAATAAAATTCTGAATGTACTCTTAAAGAAAAATCTCCTATTTTCCCCAGAATCCAGAAAAAGCAAAGATGACCAATAGGAAAATTGGTGCAGCAAGTGCTCCAGCTCTCATATATATAGGTGAAATGTTGTCATGGATTGATAGAGAAGGAACACATTTCTTTCTGCAATTTCTCTTTACTCAGCAATAACTTTATAGCTGAGTGAGCAGGAAAATACCCATTTTATATGGAAAATACAGTACTTCTTTTCCTTGTCTTCCTTCCCAATTGGCTATTAAATGAGGATCTGTAATAAACCTGCTCAGCATTCTTAATCTGTGGCAGAGGAGTTGTAAGAAATTACACTACTGTACAATATTAACAGGAAATCTAAGGTTTTGTCATTTTATAATTTTTCCCCTGACCTTGTAGAGACACCTGTGTTACAAACTTGTTATTTTGTTAGGGGTGAATATTTACAGTTCACCTACATTTCTACTTCACTTTGTCAAGTTACAGTGGGTTGCTATTCTGACTGGAATTAATCACAGAATTAAAGAGTTGGGTTTTTTATTTCCACGACCAGCAATGGACTACTAGCTATCTATGGCCAGGTTGTACAAGCCATTTAATTTATGTGATGACACATGAAAGCTATAAGCTTTCATTAAAAAGGAAATTACAGAGTACCCGTCATCCTTTCTGTGCAAAACTTGTTCTTATTTAAATAGTTTCAAATTTATAGAATAACTTAATTTTTCTTTCTGAACTCCAAATACATCTAAAGACAAAGCAAACAACCCCACAAAAATACAAATCCACCACAACAAGTAATAAAAAAATAATCTAGAATATTAAATGAGGGGCTATGTTATTGCAGATGTAAAAACAGGTCAAGTTAAATGTGCACGGATCCAATGGAATAAATAGGTGTATGCTGATTTATATCGTCTGACATTTCTAGCCATGAATCTTTCTTAGCTTTGCAGATTCCCTTTCTGCATCAAAGAAATACATGCAGTGCTTCTGAAGGAGACTAAATAAGGGACAGAGACCAAAAGAAAATAATTGTCATAAGCCATTTGAACTTGGAATCACAGGAATAGTGTGAAAATAATGCATATCCAGGAAATGTTCCAGCAAGGATGCACAGTAAATTAGTACCCGTGGCAAGGTATTTTTCAGATTGCCAGTATTTTAGAGACCAGGTTTATCTGAAAAGAAATTATGAAGAACAGCATTCCCAATGTAGTTAAGTATAGGCTGATGACACAGAAAGAATTGCTTCAGAAACATATATCCTTTTACATGCCTTTTACCACAGGAAAACCGTTAAAGTTAGGAAAGTGTAAGGGGGATTACCATCCTGCTTGTTTATCAATACAATTATTAATACATTATTATTGGCACTTTAAGAAATAGAAATGTTTCAAGTATAAAAAAATCCTCTTCATTCTTCTGTCATAAGCTTTCTCAACTTCAAAGAAGCTGAGCATTAAGCCAAGTGTGGCTTTATGTGCCCCTGGATGTTGTGGGATATGTAGGAATGCAAATCTATTTTGCAATGTGCATTCCTCTTCTTGCAGAACCCTTGTTCTGCAGCCAACAGTGACAGCTGGTGACTTGTCTCGCCATGGTCTTTGCAGAAAGCTTGTTGTATGTAGGTCCTTCAACAGAGATGGGGAAAATGCCCATGAGTACAGTATGTTTGGGCTAGTTTTCTAATGGTTTCCCCAACCATTCTTTAAAAAAAAAAAAGTTCCTCATGGCCCTAGGGGCCACTTAGGTGAGAAAAAGGCACAAGGTTTTCACTTTTGAGATGACATGGGCCTTTAATTATATTTGTATATGTTTTTTGATCTTAAAGGAGTTTCTTATACAAGGATCAAGGATGCGATTTGACAATAGCAGAAACAGAATGAAGACTTAAGTCTTCATTAATTCTTCCAGGCACTTAATGTGCCTAGCAAAATTTATCTATTAGTAACTTCAATTAAAAAAAAAAAAAAAGACAAATCAAAGAATTAATTCCGGAAATACTGGTGCCTGCAATCACCTGGCCTACTGTGATTAAACATAAGGAATGTTTTTAAACATAAGGAATAAAAATATTTTCATTTGTAACAAAAGCTCAGTTGATCTGAAGATCAACCACACATCGAGATGCACTGGAGAATCATAGTGCAGTGACATTTTTACAAAGTCCGTCTTCAGAGAATAACTTACTAAAGCATGAGATTATGCCATGATCAAGGGCCTTCACTCCAGTGAAAGTTCAGGAGAAATGCATGCATGTTAAAAAGAAAAAAGTGGGATATTGAGGGAAGATGGGAGAAATGTGGAGAAAAGAGAAGCAGCAATCAGAAGGGGGGAAAAGAGGCTGAGAGATTTAAAAGGTGACTAGAGCAACCTGGTAAAAGAAGGATCAATATTAGCTGAGGGAGGAAAAAAAGGAGGAAGGAGCACTGAGTTATTCAGAATTACTCTTCTGATGAGAAACAGGACTGGGAAATTGCCTACTAAATTGCCTACTAAAACAAAAAAATTTAGCACTGAATCTTCATCCTAAGAGATCAGACTGGCTGTGAGGCAACTATTATATACATATTCCTTACACAGAACACTAAATAAAAAAGAAAGGTTTGAACACATACTGTACATTCAGTGACTGTTGAAAGGGGTTGGACAGAAAACAAAAAGTGCTTTATTTCCTTCAAAGAGTCTGCCATCTATTCTTATGAATTTCAGCAAGTCACACCTGCCTACCACAAAGTCTAAGCATATTATTCAGAAAAAGGGACTTTTTTTCTTATTATTTTCTAAGGTTATAACCTGGAAATGTTTTCCAACCTCTCCTCAAGGTTCATTTGCACATTTTCAAGGTACATTTTCCCTGTGAACTCTGATTACTTATGCCTATGGGGGATTATCTTTAAGCAGACAGTTCAAACTCTTGTCCATGCCGCAAATTCAGTTTCTTCTCATCCTCTTGTTATGAGATCAGTAGTTATAAACTTCCTATTACAGTGTCTTGGTCAGCAAGAAAGCCACATGGACATTAATGTTTATTAGCAAGCTTTTTAGCAGAGTAATGGCTAAAGTGGTCTAAGCTTTAAAACTCTCCAGTGCCAGCTGGAGAATCAGAAAATGTGTATGAGGCTTTAATTAACTGTAAAATCTGAAGTGAACTGCATTGCACGATACCTGGGGATTTCAGTGAAGAACGTACATATGTTCTCTCTGCTAATTGAAGATGAGCTGCATTTTAAGGGATTACATCCCCTGAGGTCACAGAGCCAGAGAAAGCAGAAGATAGGAGAAGAATTTTAAAGGCCTAAAGTAAACTTTCTGTTAATGGTCTGCCCTTTGCAAGCAAAGTGTATTAACAGTTTATCTATAAGCTGATTTACTGCATGTTGTGTAAATTTTATATGGAAATGGGAATGTGGCACAAAAAGGAAGTTTATATTTTTTCTTCCTAGCCGTAAAATATAAAAATTGAAAGGCTTCTTAAAGTTCTGTGACAAAGTTCATACTTTGTTTTTTCTTTTTCATTAATCACTGAGAATTTTTTTTTTGTTTGCTTTTAAGAAGTTACAGAAGTAAATTAAATGGAAAAGAAACTAATCCTGGCTGTAAACTCATCTAAAATGTAGTGGACAATTACAACACTCTAGTGGCAGGGCGGTAATGAATTAGCTCTTTCAAAGATGCGCAAGAGCTAGCAGATTGCATGGGGATTTCACCTCGCAGCAGGGACAAACTACAGTACATTGCCCCAAAAGGGGTCTTAAAGGCCTCAATTTTTAGTGAGAGATTTCAGCCATCCGCTTCTTTCTCCTGCTCTCCAATCCCCTGTGTTTAGCCATTGGCTTTCTGGCAATCAGTTGGAATATTTTCCCCTCCTAGCCTCTTTGCCATATATTGGGAGGTACCTACAAAAGCAAGCAAACTGAATCTGGCTCCTTAAGTAAGCTTTTCGGCTGCTCATTCCTCCACTCGCTGCTGCCTCTCTAGGATGAGCAGCGGGAGTAAAGAAAAAGTGAGTTTAGCAGCTGCCTCCGATCCTTCCCTCAGGGTAAGACAGACAGCGAAACCGCTGAGCAATCTGGCATCCTACAGACCATACTATAAAGTGACTTACATTAAAAACAGAGGAGCAGCTGAAGCATTACGTAAAAATGCTTCATTTAATTCATTTTAGATTTGATGCAATACCATGCTACCTCTTGAAAAGTGTTGACAGGTTGACGAGTAGATTAAAAGGGCAGTGGAAATTACTTTTAAGTGTAACAGAGGAAGTAGAAGTTTTCAGAGTATCCATCATGGTTGAATTCCACAGAGGAGCAAAGCCAGTATCGTGGATAGGAAAGCACTAGTGTATTAAATTTACAGGAAAAGAAAATGTATGAAGGGGCTAAGAAAATGTGGGGAAGTGGAGGTTAAGTTGAATTGAATCCACTTTCTCGATTAAATATATTGGGGCAGGGATACGAGGGAGAAACAATTAGATGAAATGGCCTAGAGAAACATTTCTCTAGTGTTTCTCCAAGTGGGAGGGTGGGGTTGTTTTCTGTTTGTCTTTATCCATCGCTTCTTCCCAAAACTGGTGTGTGACTGAGATGAGTAACCACTGAATTTAGGTGTGTACCTGGCTGATCCAAGTCTGTTATATGGAAATGGGTTGTGGATATGTAACATTCTGCAAGCTGCATGCAGTTCTAGTGCACACTTTACCCAAGCGGAATGTGTATTTCTAATAGTAAGTGGTTGTGGTAAGCAGGGCATTGCTCAGTGTGCAGCATTTTTTGAAACACCACTGTCAAATTACCTGTGTACTTGGAATCCAACTTTCTCATAGTTTCTACATGGAAATTAAAAAGAATGCAGACTAATACATGAGTAAAATAAATGAGTAAATATCTTTATTCACAATTGACTGTGAAAATCAAGTAGTTAATTACTGTAGCTTCATTTATGTCAGCAAAGTAATTGCAATTTCTCTTACAGTTGAAACAGTTTTGGAAATGACAGAAAATATTGCCAACACAATCTAAAGTAATATGTGTTAGCTGGGAAAGCAATGAGCCTGTTAAGATATAGTCACTTCCCATATTACCTGTTATTTCATACGGTGCTCTGTTAAAAAAAACATTAAGGAAAGTGAAGAAACGGAATCTCTCTGTATGTTCAGCACATAAAATATTGAATACAATCTGAAGGCGAAAGTGCATACATTTCCTTTGTATGAAGTGTGTGAGACATAGAAGATGAATGCATAAAACAGTGCATCTAACATTGAGCACAAGAACCTCTGAGGACATTAATGAGATGACTTCTACTAACATCAGCAATGCTATACAAGCACAGCATCTGGTACCTAACCTATAGACTCAGAATTAATTTGGGTCATATTTCTTGCATCCTGTGTTGGTTTTGGCCAAATAGAGTTAATTTTCTTCATAGTAGCTAGTATGGGGCTATGTTTTGGATTTGTGCTGAAAACAGTGTTGATAACACAGGGATGTTTTCATTATTGCTGAGCAGTGCTTACAGAGAGCCAAGGACTCTTCTGCTTCTCACACCACCCCACCAGCGAGTAGGCTGGGGGTGCAGAAGAAGCTGGGAGGGGACACAGCTGGGACAGCTGACCCCAACTGACCAAAGGGCTATTCCATACCATATGACGTCATGCTCAGCATATAAAGCTGGGGGAAGAAGAAGGAAGGGGGGGACGTTCAGAGTGATGGCGTTTTGTCTTCCCAAGTAACTGTTACGTGTGATGGAGCCCTGCTTTCCTGGAGATGGCTGAACACCTGCCTGCCCATGGGAAGCAGTGAATGAATTCCTTGCTTTGCTTTGCTTGTGTGCGCAGCTTTTGCTTTACCTATTGAACTGTCTTTATCTCAACCCATGAGTTTTCTCACTTTTACTCCTCTGATTCTCTCCCCCATCCCACTGGGGGGGGAGTGAGCGAGTGGCTGTGTGGTGCTTAGTTGCCAGCTGGGGTTAAACCATGACAGACCTTTTCAGCGCCCAATGTGGGGCTCGAAGGATTCAAGATAACAACAGATTTGATTGGAATGTGCTAGATGGAATTTATAGCTGTTATTGCTGTTTAGCTATTAATTGGCAGGCTTCTGTGCTTGCCATGGGGCTTGCTTGCCTAACTGTATACAGAGTCCAGCACTCGTTAGTGGCTGCCTTTTGCTTTCACTGCTTGCCGTGCTGCTGTACTGCTGATCACCTTACTCTGCTGTGCCTGGGAACATTTTGATAACAGCAATGGCCTTGCGCCTGGGCTGGCAGATGGCCAGGGCATCGCTGCTGTTTCTGTGCTGCTGTACCGGACAGGCTGGAACTCCGGTGTGAACTCAAGTTGAAGGGACTGTGACCTGTGGATGAGTCCACGTGGGAGCAGGACACCCTGAAGCGTCTGTGCCCATGGATAATCCCATGCCAGAGCAGGTATATCTTGAAACTTCTGTGGTCATGGTTTTATCTGTGCCGCAGCAGGTCTACCTCTGAAGGGATTGTGGCCCAAGGATAAACCCATGCTGGAGAAGGTACAACTCAAAGCATCTGTGGCTGTGGATAAGTCCATGCTGCAGCAGGTACACCTTGAAGCATCAGTGGCTGTGCATGAGGTCATGCTGGAGCACCTCAAAGCATGTGGTCATGGATAAGCCCAGGACAGAGCACATACAGCCCTGGAGGGACTGCAGCTGTGGGTAAGGCCATGTTGGAGCAGGTTTACTTCTGAAGGGGCTGTGGCTGTGGGTAAGGTCACACTGGAGCAGGTATATCTCTGAAGGCATTGAGGCCCATGGAGAAGGCCACGCTGCAACAGGTGCACCTCAAAGTGACTGTAGCTGTGGATAAGCCTATGCTGCAGCAGGCATACCCCTGGAGTGTGGCTCATAGATAAGGCTCCATTTGGAGCAGGTACACCCCTAAGGGACTGCAGTCTGTGGACAAATCCAAGCCAGAGCAGGGGCAAGGGGAGGAGTTCATTGCAATGTTAAACCTGATGGTCTGGTCCAAATGAACCAGGGGTAGAGATTGTAATGGTAATACCTTTAAATTGTTGTAACCCAGGATCTGAGTTGCATGTTACAGGAATTACTATAGCTGGAACCACTTGAACCAATGGAGGACAAGCCTTACAAGAAGCAGTGCAAGTGCAGCGGTGACCCAACCCAAGATGTCTTTGGTGCCCAGTAATTCCATGCAACACACAACCTCTCTTGCCTGAGTGACCACGGTTAACAGATGGAGCCCAAAGTCATGGACGAAATTAACTCAGTGGACATTTTGTGCACATTTATGGACATTTGACAGACATTTCACAGGGGTGATCCATAGGCTAAGGGAATAATATCCGTGTATCATATCAAAGGACGGGAAGGGTGGTGGCAGGCAATGAGAATGTATTGGATAGTGTGAGACCTGAGCATGACATAAATGGTATAGAATAAGAGGTGGAGAATGTGCTGGTTTTGGCTGGAATAGGGTTAATTTTCTTCATAGTAGCTAGTATGGGGCTATGTTTTGGATTTGTGCTGAAAACAGTGTTGATAACACACTGATGTTTTCGTTACTGCTGAGCAGTGCTTACAGAGAGCCAAGGACTCTTCTGCTTCTCACACCACCCCACCAGCGAGTAGGCTGGGGGTGCACAAGAAGGTGGGAGGGGACACAGCTGGGACAGCTGACCCCAGCTGACCAAAGGGCTATTCCATACCATATGACGTCATGCTCAGCATATAAAGCTGGGGGAAGAAGAAGGAAGGGGGGGACGTTTGGAGTGATGGCGTTTGTCTTCCCAAGTAACCATTACGCGTGATGGAGCCCTGCTTTCCTGGAGATGGCTGAACACCTGCCTGCCCATGGGAAGTAGTGAATGAATTCCTTGCTTTGCTTTGCTTGTGTGCGTGGCTTTTGCTTTACCTATTAAACTGTCTTTATCTCAACCCATGAGTTTTCTCACTTTTACTCCTCTGATTCTCTCCGCCATCCCACCGGCGGGGGGAGTGAGCGAGTGGCTGTGTGGGGCTTAGTTGCCATCTGGGGTTAAACCATGACACATCCTTAATTCCAAGTGAGGAAGAGAGAAATAATATGTTGTGGACACTCATAGTGCACTATGCATTACTGCTTTTATAAACACTGAAGAGCCACAACTATTTCAGTCCTCCTTTCTTCTAGACTTCTTTACGGACATTGAATTTTTGATGTCATTCCTGTTTGTTCAGAACTATACTTTGCTGCTTATTAGTGCTATTGTTATTTACCTTTTGCCTGTATAATGGTTGTTTGACAGACAAATCCTGTCATAAGTAAACCTGTTAGAATTATAAGATCTTTTCTTCATAATTTTTATTTTAAATATAACTGACACCTGCTGACTGGCTGGCCATTTAATTACCTCTTTCATTTAAGTATTACCTCTGGACGTGTCTCAAGAGCGGTATGTAACTTCAAGTGAGGTTTCCATGGGAGAGGTGCATAACATAACAGTACAGTGCAGCACATGGACCTCTGCCTGATCCAAACCCCCAGCTATCTGAAGACACGAGGGGCTTTTGAAGCTGAAATCAAAAGGTCGTTCAGTGATCAAGGTGTGTGTCCATCCTCCCTCCAGTAATGGAGCAGTGAGATCTCCTAGGGAGGTCTCCTCTGCCTTTTGTTCTCTTCTACCTTTGAACCATTCACAGGGACCTGTCTGACCTTCTTAGTAACAGAATGTATGTCTCGTGCTTTTCAGACATATGGTGATTTTGGTATGCAGCTTGCAGGGCCAGGAAAGCTAGAAACTGCTGTACTAGACATGGAGTTTGGCAGTTGCTGAACTTGGAAGTATTTTTCATTTTTTGCATCTCATTTGGGGAAGGCAGGATATCCTTGAGTATCAGTGACTGTCAGAAAGCAGGGGCATATTTACATATCATTTGCATACTGTAAATAGTTGTGTTCTCATGAATCTTGCATAAAAACTGCATATCATCTGGCATAATGTGCTAAACAGAAAAAAGTTTGCTTAAGTTTTATGAAAAAACAGAATTTGGATTAAGTGTTGACATGCTAAACATTGTTCTACAATCAAAAATGTCTTTCTTTGTGTAAGTATTTAGATTATGGTAATACTGCAATTATAATAAGCAGTTAAACTTTCCAGACACCAAGAAGGTACAATCCTTACTGACTTCAAAACCCTAAAACAAAGTTAAAAAAAATTCCTACAAAGAGTTTTAAAGAAAAGAACACCCAAGAACAGAAACTATAATTCATAAAATCAAGACCTCTTTTTGACAACTAGTAATGTTTTTTTATTAAGAAGGGAAAATAAAAATAAACTTTCAGATACAAACTGAGGTTTTGTTTTATGGCAGTTTTATATTCTTATACAAGAATCAAGTTACTGAATGGAAACGTACCTGATTGTGGTAGTTTTCTTATTTGGAAAAAAAAAAAAAGTTAAATTTGACCTCTTTTTTAACAATTGTTTAATAAATTTTGCAAAAAGGTAACTTACTGTGATATGGGATGCTTAGCACAATTTCTATACATTAAAAAATGGTTAGGTGTTTTTGTCTTATTTTTCTCTTTTTATTCTGTATGTATTCCAGTTTAATGGATCCATATGCATGTTCTCAGATACAAGAAACTAAGTCTTGAAGTATCCACTCCAAAGTTGCATATCCAGGCACTGATTAAAGATTAAAGTCAAGACTGCCTATTTAATATTTCAGCTATCCGCCTCTTGAAGCAAGTTCCTGATTGAAGCTTGACACAGAGGCTCACAAAATCAAATTAGGCAGGTGATAAACAAAATAAACTTTACTTGAACCAAAATTTTTAGAAGAAAACTAACCAGAAACAAGGCTTATCAAAATCGTTCAACACTCTGGCAACATCAGTAAACCACAGGTTCAGGGTGGTGTACGAGGAATTAATACTGCACAGGTGGAACTGCTGAAGGTGCGTAAAGTCTTAGCAGCCTAAGGGCCCCGGTAACCTATGGCAATAGATTAAAATTAGTTTGCTGAGGCTGATAACATCACTGACTGTCTCCCCATTTCTTTGTCAGCACAGGCATAGCTGATCTACCGTATTTATTCCAGGGCTGGATGATAATAGCATTTTCTGCTGTCCAACTTCAGTTGACACCCAATATCTGTTAGCAAGATAAGGCTCACTGTAAATTGAAAAAAATGAGAAAATGGCCAAGAGACTGAACACAGTTTGTTGGTTTCACTCCTGACTTACGCTAGGGTAACACCAAGACACTCCTGCCCAGATATTGAAATGGATCCTACTTTACTAAGTGAAGAAGTGTATTTAAGTTCCTGTGCTTTGGCGTTGTATAGCTTGCCCAGCTATATCTTTTTTCCAGTTAAGGCTATAGTAAAGGACAAATTATTTCTTTCTTATTACAAAGCAGCATTTCTCCCTTTTGGCCACTTCCACCTTCTGCAAAGAACCTGTAATTCCCAAACTGTCGATTCTCACATTACTGCTATAAATACCATAAAGGTTTGAGTAATTTAAAAAAACGCCTATGTTTTGTTGTTGTTGTTGTTGTTTTTCATAGTCAGTATTCTTACAAAACATGCTTGCTGACTTTCTGCATTTATTTCAGTCTTGACTAATGTTGGTGTTCCAAAAGAGGATAGAAGGAGAAGACTGACTACAGAAAAAATGGTAGATAAAAAAAATTCCAGAAGAATGCTTGAACCAAATTATAATACAACGTGTGGGAAACTAATGGAAATGAAACAAGAGTATATGAAGAAAGTGATAACAGCAGTGGTAAGCAAAGCAGTATTAACCCCCCCCGCCCCATGCCTTAAGTTACACAAATACTGTGATACTCATTTTAAGAAAATCTCATTTTTTTAAAAAAAGAAAACTTTTGGATTCTGCTGTTTCTACCCTCTTTACTTTATTTTTGCATGACGCATTCTTTCTTTGCAGCCCTAGCTATTAGAAATACAATTACAAATAAAATAAAATAAAATAAATAACATTAATAATAATAATAATAAAGAGGTGAACACTGAGTTTTTCAAATAGGCATTTGATTCCAATGCCTGAAGCTTTAAAGGAGGCACAAGTGTCTCGGGGTCATCTCTAAAATCATGTAAGTTGGCAATCCTGGAGGTGCAAGGACAGAAACATATGTGCTGGAGAAAGTAAAAGCAGGATCAGGACTGGGAGTTTTAAAGGGGAAAGCGAGTTATGGACATTAATTTGGAAGAAAAAATAGATGAGGAACAGCTATATTTCAAAAGTGAACTAACAGTCCTGACATGAACAGGCAAGAGAGCCGTTATTGGGAAGGGAAAGTAGATTCACGCTGGACAGTACTCTGAAGGTGGCTATCCTAGGTTGTTATAGCAGTAAGGAGAGCCCTCCTGTTAACTTACAACTTGTTCTTCTTAGTCTCTTGATGGCCCCAGAGGCTTGACATCCTTCTCCTTCTGTTTTCTGCTATCCTTTGGTAGCTAACACGCAGTTCAATTTTCTCCTCAAATTTTCTCCTCGTCTTCTCTTTTTTGCCCAGGAAAGGCTCAAGAGCTGTCCTCTTTTTCTGAAAAGGCTCTCTCTGCTCTTGCTTCAGTCCCACCCCATCTTCCTGCTGAGATTAGTGATTTCTCTGTAAGGGCACTTCTTTTCATCTTCTTTGCACCTTTCACCAGTTTTCTTTGTAACTCTTAAGAAAGAAGAGAAGGGGCGGAGTGAAGAGGCTAGAGGAAATGATCGCATGATACTTTAACTGTTCTTTGAAAGACTGTGATTTGAATCCCATCATTTTTGGAAAGCACAGATCCATCTACTGTAAGTGTTTTTATGGCTATATTCTTGTTCAAGCATTTGCATAAAGTCATGGAGAAACATCTGTGGTTCTCTGAGAAAGAAAAGTGACAGGCAATTGATTTCCAGACTAATATATATAACATTCTGCCACATTCTGTGCCACTTTTGAAGGCATACAGTGGCTACATCAAACCAAGACACTTGCTAAATGCTTTCAGCTTTTTTAATGTATTTTTTGTGTATGCATTTTTAATTCTGCAATCTTGTACTATTGTTACTCATTGAGCAGTAACAAACACAAATAAAGTGTGTTTGTTTTAGAAAGGAGATGCTATACTTTGGAATCAACCTTAGGCAGCTCCAATACTGAGCATTCTCTGCTACTGCCCACAGCAGCGACATAACGCTAGTTTCTCATAGGATTGCTATTTCTGAGATACGTCATTAGCTGTTACTTACACTCTTGCCCAAACATATCTTTGGAAAAGAAAGCATTTTTTTTCTGCTCATCCTGGTTTGATGTATTTCAATGACTCCTTATATTCTAGAGATAGTGACAGCACACTTTGTTTTGTCTGTTTGTTCAGCTCTTAAGTGCAATCTACTCTCCACTAAGTACACAAAGGAAGTTTTCACACAGTTGGGATTCTCTCACTGAGAAAGTATTGAGATAAATTTGAGCGAGAGCAAAGCATCTTCATTGTCACTACAAAGCAGTTGATATTCTTCAAAATACTGCAGTGTATGCTGATGATATGCTAGATTTTCATTTACTCTCAAAACAAAGAAGAAAACAGGAATACTCTAATGAAAACAGTAGTGTATGTTATCTGCTATCACTGTGAGGCCATTACACTGAACAAGGAGAAAACATACCCTTGATTATACAGGTTGATTGAAACATTTTTCAGCTGCTTCGTTTGCATGCAAAACATATCCTTGTATTTCAAAGTGGCTGAAAAAGAGCTAAGACAAATTCACAAGTCCAGTTTTCCCTATTGATGTGATGGAAATCATTTAATAAAATCTCATGGGATTTTTTTGAGAAAAAGCTTCTGGATATACACTCAATGATAATAGATAAAGCAACAATAGATGAAATGTCATGAACAGAAAGTAAGTGGTTTTGTGCTTGTGATGTATGGATGATGATATATGCACGTGTCTGAAGAGTTGATTAGACTTCATAATGTAGCTGGCACATCAGCAGCCAGAATTTAAATATTTGATTATATAAATTGGAAAGTGAACAACTCTAAAAAATCATCTCTGTGATGAGGTCATTAAAATGAAATGCATAGGCTTGTTTGTAACAACTAAACCAAGCCCAGAGTACCAGTATTTGCACTCTGGGAAGTTTCTTCTCCGTTGTCCTTGAGGCCTGGCTAGTGGCTTCTCCCTCCCTTCTCCTCTTTCACAGGTCCTGTGTGAGGTGCAGGCCTCTAGCTCCTTTCTCTGTCTCACATCTTCTGCTCTTGTCCTTACAGTCCTTACAAGCTCCTCTCCTTGAGCAGACCTGCTTGCTCCCCAGGAAAAGTGCAATTTCCTCCAAAGCAGAGGTGTTTCCTTGATAGTCATATAGTCAGTGATGAGGTTGGCAGGGACTTCTGGAGATCGTCTAATCCAGCAGGCTGCTTAGGACTGGGTCCAGTTGGGTTTTGAATGTCTCCAAGGATAAGACTCCATAGCCTCTCTGGGCAACCTGTGTTTGAGCAATGTCCCACTGAAAATCTTTTTCTCATGTTTGAAGGAATTTCCTGTATTTCAGTTTGTGCCCATTGTCTCCTGTACTGTCACTGGATACCACTGGGAAGAGTCTGGCTCCTCATTCTTTACTCCTGTCCATCAGGTATTTTTACACATTGATAAAATCCCCCTGCCACAAAACCCACTCCTCTAAAAGGAGTGTAACACCACTGGGAACAACTGAGAATCAAATATAGAGGCTGTCACAGACTGCTTTAATTTTTTTTTTCCAAATTCATCAAAATGCCCAGATGAAATGTCTTATCTGACAATTTAAAATATGAAAAATTAATTACCTCACTAGCAGCCGTGTGTCTGTCCACTCAGACAGAACCTTCCCATAAAACTTTTTACTTACTGATAAATATCTGTTACAAAGTACAACTGGGGTGTAACCTCCAGTTAGGATTTCTAGAAAGACTCCTCCATCTTCAAAGGACACATTTCTACTGCTTATTTACCAAGGGAGATTATACATAAGACTCTGGTAACAAATACCATAATAACGCATATTAATACCATACGAATAATGTAATATCAATAATATCAGTTAGAAGTTCCTTCAGTCATAATGTCCTTGGATAATCAAAGATCACAGAATTCCTTTTTTTGTAGGCTTCTTCCTACACTTCAGACAAATCCAAAGATCTTTGTTGGTGTGTATATCACATAGTGGGGCGTGTATGCTGATCTTCTTTAGCTATCTAATTGTGGACGCTGCTTGCTACTTCTCGTAAATATGTGAGTAGGCATAAGCTGCAGCAATCCAACCACTGAAACTGAGCAACAGTCTCACAAAATGAAAAGCTTGTTATTCCATTTGTCATTTGACATGTCAACAAACAAAATCAGCTCATACTTCATTTCCCCATTTTACATGTGTGCAACTCTTAAGAAAAAATATTCAACATGAGCATTTCAGTGGCTAAGACATAAACATTTATGCCAATGTCACCAAGATTTATATTTATGGAGGACATGGTGAGAGATAATACAAAAAATCCAGAAAGCAAAAGATTGGGCTGGTGACCCAAGCCTATGGGAGGCTTTCTTGTTTGAATGCAGAGACATTAATCTCTAATGATATAACTATCTTTATTTTACTTCAGTCTGATGAAATACTTTCTGGACAAAAAAATCTGTGGATGTTGAAGATAGTGTGAATGCTTCAATTTTCAGACCTAGAGAAGAGTTCCCCAAATATGTAGAGGTAAACTCAGCTATGCAAATTCAGTTGGAAGTAACTGATTTCGCAAAAGCTAATATTGAACAGAGATATGACGATAAGATACCAGTTCCTGAGGCCTCCATAACTATTCCAAATGTAATAGAAATGCGAGTTTAAGATGGTTCCAGGTGCATGGTTCTGTTTTCAGCCATGATCAGCTGATTACTCATCATCATCTGCTGCAAGCCAGCTGTCAGCTCACAGGGAGAGCATTGAAGTCAGTTTGGCTGAGCAAACAGAGTTATTTCTGAACTGAATGTCAATTGGTTTCCAAAGCAGTGAAAGTAATAAAAGTGGTGATGTCAGTAACAGCAATCAAGCTGCACAGCGAAGCATTATTTCACTGCCCTAAATCATATTAAACCATGGCTTTGATTAACAATGAGACAACTTCTGCTCCACAGTTTCAGGCTGCTACTTGCATATTAGGACAAAACTGTGTTATTGATAGATCAGAAATAGTGAGGAACTGGTTTCAGGAAACCCAGTTTAATGGCTTCATTTGTCTACTTTTATTGAAAAGAGAAAAATGCATTATTGTGTTAAAGTCAATATTTCTTTATTTTTTTTTTCCAATGGTCTTTAGAGTAGAGGCAGGGAGATCGCTAAAATATATCTGTTTGGGAATACCTCAGCAGATATAGGTGTACGTGTGCAATGGTACATATGTTTTGTAAATTCTGATTCATTTGGACACACATGCCTGTAGACCTTATTCATGAATGACAACTCTAGTGCTTTGTTTAGGAAAGAATGATCATACTGCAAATGTACAGAGCACCTCTATGTTGCTTTTATAATAGATAATTACATCCATCAGATTAATATCTGTCATTTCTAGAGAAGTTGCAGGTTGTCTGGAGTTGCCGTGCACTTGTCAGCTGTATGTTTGGAAATGCTAGATACAGCTAGAAAGGTCTCAAAATCTGCCTGGACAAAGGAACGCGTTCAGGAAACTTCAACAACCTTTTCAGTTATGAGTAACCGTGAGCAACATTGAAAGAAATATAAAAGCAGCAGGTCCGCAGGTTAAGAAAGAGCAAACTGAGTCTGAATGGAAACAGTGCTGAAAACTTGTATCTATATGGGACTATTTAAGGATGAATTTCAGATTGAAAGCTATACAAAATTAATGTCTCCATAAAGAAAAAAAACAAACTCGACAAACATTTGAAAACAATTTTTAAGCTTTCTAATTTTGAGGTCAACCTCATGATCCTGCAGACAGTCTGAGACATGATTTTTTCAACCTGTAGGACTGATAGCTCTACAGCTCTCATGTGAGTTATAAGTTTCTATGCCACTGAAAAAGGAATGTTTATTACTGTCACATGCTCATGGAGATGAACTTTGCTCATTAGCTTTCTAAAATAATGTATCAATATGCTCATTTTCTTAGGGCTGTTCTCTCCTACCACCATTTCAAGAGCCAAAATGGAAAAAAAGAAAAAGATTTTAATATAAAATAGGAGCCACTGTAGAGGAATTAACATTAACCCTCTCCTGGTGCACTGAAAATCCATCAGTGCTGACAGTCTATCAGCCAGACTTTGAAATAATATAATACACAAAAAGTATAAGCATTACAGAAAATGCTTTAAAAAACCTCCTAACATTATTCATTTAGATTAAACAAGCATCTGGCTGTCTTCTTAATCGCTTGACCTAATTGCAAGGTGGTCATTTAGCACATGTTTCAAAGTGATATTCAAGTAGATGAGGTTATGGAGAAAAACATCTGTTTCATATCACAAATAATAATTAAAGTTAAACAATTAAAGCAGTGATGTGCTTCAGGGATTTGTATGGAGTCCCTTGTTAAAATTCCACAAACTAAATCAAGGTATGGTTATATGTAACTTTCATGCCTCTGATGAAGCTTATTTGCTTTCTGGCTACTGCTAAATCATTCCTGTAGGTTGTCTACAGGCAGCTTAGCTAAAGCAAATATTTTTCACTAGTCTATTACCATAGACACAAGAAAGAATGTTTTTCTTTAGGGACTAGCAGGAAAAATATGCTGCATAGACATCTAAATGCCCTTATGGCAAAAAGTACTTGAGAAGTTCCTTGCTTACCTCTAGTAATATCACCTATAGTTTTTATCCCACAGTGTGATTGAGTAAGTGTGCAGTGAGAAATGGCACATGTTTTTAGTATGTATTTGTTGCCTTGCCTTGTTATCTTCCTTCTCAATTAAGTGGCTGTAAGGTGTTCTTTTAGAAGAAGAAATGCATAGCCCTCACTGTCCCTCATTCGTCTAGCCCTGTGGAGCACGTGGTTACAGGGCAGTGGCATTCCTGGGCACGGAGCTATCATAAAGGACCATATTAAATATCAGACAATCATTCTGGCAATTTAAAAAATATAATTTGTTTTCTTCAGACCTTTCTGAAGAAAGGGAGACCTTTCATTTTCATATCAAAAGTTGTAAACCTTTTTTAATAAAAGTAAATTGAAATTAAAAGCTGAAAAAGAAAGTCAATTAATTTCTATTTTATTTTGATTCTCATTCTGTCTAAATGGACAACAGAGCAAGATTTAGCTAGTTTTATGTAGCATCTGGATGTCATCAAAAATGCATTTTTTAAAATAGAAATGAAGTTTAAATGGACATACTTTACCTAGATCTAATAATTAAAAAAAATAAAAAGAAGACATAGTAGCAATGGCCATTTGGAGTGAGTGTTGCCTTTCATTGCTCTGTGTCTTTTTACAGACAGCAGGACTTAATTCTGAGAAAGGCACAAGACAATTCACAATAGTCAGCTATAGCTAAACCTATGCTTAGCTGAAGTTTCTTCTCTGAAAATCAGAAGGCAGGGTACATCTTGAATCATAGGAATTCAGGGAATGAATATTTTAATCAGTATGATTTAACTATGGAAATTTTCATAAACCCATATCACATGTCTCAGTGGGATACTGATACTGGTATACTATTAAATTTTGTTGGTCTAATTAAATTTTGTGGCAGAAAGTGCCACAAAATAATTATGTGCCACAAACACACAGTTTTTTTAAACCAGTTCTGAAGGATAAATATATCTACTCAACTGAAATTTTTATTATTACTATGCTAGGACAGCAAGATTCCATTTATATTCTTGGAATTGTCTAATTTTTGCCTACATCCTCCTTGCTCTGTTTCAAGTCAAATTATTCACAGTAATCTTATTTGCTTTTTGTTTGACAGTTCTTATCATGCGTCTTATGCAATCATGTTTATTTCTATTATTTGAATATATATGTTTTAAGGTCTATAACAGAGCACAGTATTCCAAGTGAGAATATGCTATTATTTTCCATGATCTCTGTTATGTAAACTATATTCAGGCTTATTTATTTACTTATTCTTCATTTTAGGTTTTATTTCTTATTCATTAATCCTTCTGTGGTTCATTTCTACCACTGCACAGTGAGAAAATGTTTTTGCTGAGCAATCTAGAGAGGCACACTGATCATTCTTTTGATATATTTCAAATTCAATACGTGAATGTCAATTTTTTTTCTCTCCACTGGACACTTTCTTGCATTTATGAACAGAAAAATTCACGTCAGGATTCTGCACACTTCTCCAGCTTTACTGAATCCAGTAATATCTTCTGGTTTCTATTAAATGAGATGCATACCAGATAATTTTCATTAGAGAAACCAATTTCATGATAATTTCCTGATGATGGTACTGAATTATAGCATACATGTATTTTCATATTATGTCTCCATTTATGTGGACACTTTTGTATCAATGGAAGAATTCCACTCAGCTACATCATTATAGGACTGTGAGTAAGCTCAAGGACTCAATATCTTTTCTCTAGCTGCTGGCTTTTTGTTCTGTATTTTACTAGATGATTTTGAAAACAGAGTTCTTTCTTTTTATTATTTGCAGAAATAAACATGAGGTAGAGAACAAAGAATGATTTTGAATGGTAAAAAGGAATTTTTCCAGCTTATTATCTGTCTTGCCAAGGATAAAATGTCATGTTTGTTTTCAGCTTTCCCACTGAGCTTGGGAATGTTTAACAAGCTAAGCACATAACTTTGGATACCATTGCCCAAGGAAGAAAACTTCAGGTGCCAACCATGTAATTGGAACCAATTTTTTTCTGTAGTTTTCTTTTTTTTTTAAACAGATTAAAATGGCCAGTGAGTCAGTGAGAGACTAATGTAAGAAGTAGATATTCTTGAAATTGCTACTGGAGGCCAGAAAACTGTGTCACAAATTCAGAAATCAAGATGTTTCTAGAACTAAAGGCACATGACATAATTTGTATGCTTTCTAAAAGTTAGTGTGCTAAGAAAAACTTTTTATTGAACAGTGACTATTTTACAGCTTAGGTGGTAGGCATATCACAAAACTTATACTGAGAAGATAACATATTTCTTAAGAAGATTCATGGTTCCAGGCTACACAGGATAAAAAGTGTATGTGCTATCTTCAGTCTTGAAAATCTTTACATTGCCAGGAAATCAATAGAGTTTATCTGTTGGGAATAAAGGGAAGATTCTATCTTATCTAGGTTTCCATTTCACCTGTCATATTTCAGACTTGTCATATTTTTCTTAACAAAAGGTACCCATCACTCCTTTGGGAACTGGAAAAAAAGAAGAAGGTAATCGTTTGTGTCTGGACAGTGTATCCCGAGTGCAACAGTTTGTGTCTTCTCATTCTATACTGCATGTGTGAGATACTGGACAATTTGCTGCCATGGTTACAGTACTACTCACTAGCTCCATTTTTCTGAATATTGTCCGCCCATGTTTCGTAGTAGTAAGTGGACTGTTACTGTTATGGTGCTTGTGCAAGATAGCGAATGGCACATAGTAATTATGCTGCTACGTAAAGAATATTTCAAGTATGGCTCCTGCTTAAAAGAAAACATCTTAGTCGTTTAATACAGAGGGAGCTCTTTTTTCCATCTTTGGAGGCATCTCACTAAATAAAGTTAATATTTCCACACACTGTCCAGAATAACTGCATAGAAAGTAGGTCTCCATGCATCTTCTAGAGCAAAAATCAATACAACACAGAATTTGGGTACATTGTGGTTTCAAAATGAAAAGACATCCAGTCTTTTGAACTTGTGCAATTTTTATTGAAACTGATTGTGTCTGGGTAGACATGGAGCAGGCTTGACCTAGACCCAACAAAATCAAACCAAAAACTTTTGTGGATACGAACAGACCCTGGAACAATGTCACAGATCAGACAAATTGGTACTTGCTTTCTCTAATTTGGATGGGTAGACAGAGTTTTACAACAGCACATAGCCTTGCTAGTGCAGCTAACAGCCCTGGGACCCATGAGTGAAGCATGCATAGACTGACTACAGTCCTACATACCAATAGAAGCCCTGTATAATATTTCCTGATATTAATTCTCAGGCTATTGCCACACAGCTGAGGGCTCTGGTAGCCCCGCATCTTAGAAACCACACAGTTAAGGGCAAAGACTTAACATGTTAGAAAGCTTAAAACTGAAGAATAGAACTTCTGTGTTAATAACTCTGTTGAATATATATATAAAAAAATCTATAATGGAACTGTACAACTGAAAAGGTGCATTTGTTGTACAAGTTGTTTTACAAAAACACATTTTCTAATATATTTAATTTAATCTAGATGTAATCCTCTTACTTAGTTCCCCCTGTGGATGCTTTCCTTCTATTCTTTTTGTTCTCATGTCTGGAACAAACTAAATTCTCATGTCTATTTCTTCTTTCTTTTGGACTGAGAAAAGGAATCACTTTCTTTCAGAGGCAGACTATTACATTTTAAAACATAAATTTCCTTCACTGAGTGCTTTATGCAGAAAAGCTGAGCCTGCGGGATAAGAACCAGATGGAAAAAAAGTTTGGTAAGCTGTTCCTGCCTTAACATTCAGTAGATATTCAGACAATTTTTGACGAATTTGCACAGCTATGGGGAACAACATATATTATGATGTAAATGCCATCAATATGACATATGCTTAAAGTTCTGTGTATAAATAAATAAAACATATTGAAAAGCCTGCTGCTTACCCCAGCTGTTTTCTCACAGTGTATAAATGCCAGAGAAAAAGCAAAAATACCCCTTGCTTTCGCAGTGTTTTCATCTTGAGTTTGAGTCATAAAGCAATTAGTAATCTTAAATCAAGATTCCTAGCTGCATTCAGGTCAAGTACTACGATTGAATTTCTGCATTTGTGCTGAAAAAGATGCAAAACCTTTTACATCAAACTGACAGAAAATGACATCTTCTGTCAAGATTGCATCCTGACTGAAAGAAGACATATTTTGCCAGGATCTTTTAAGGAACTCATGATAATTCATGGGTGAATCGACATAGATATTCAATACCTTACTGGGGCCAGTAGAAAAAGCTTCAGGTGACATCAATGGCATCTCCGTTGTTTTCCCGAAGTCAGTTTTCTTTGCAAGTGATTCAGTGACCAAAAAAAGGAGTAACTGAAGTAGAAAGTAGGGAATTGCAACCATTTGCTAGGAAATACACAACAACTGATGAACCATACCCATTACAGGAGTCATCTGCAGTTGTTAAAAACTGGTGCAGCTAAGGACTAGCATCCCCAGAGTCTGTGGTGCAGCACCTGGCGACCGGTAGAGGCGGTGCGGCATGTCTTGCCACTCAGCTTGCATTACACTGCCAATGACCAGAGGGAAGGAAATAATCTGATCTGTGATCAATGGACTATGGCCAAGCATTCAGTGTGACTGTGTGTTTTCATAAGTGTAACTCCTTGCTTGAAGAGAAAGCTGCTAAAATCATAAAACAGTAGAAAATCTTTATATCTAGAAAAAAAATTTCTGCTCTGCCACAGAATCCAAACTTGATCTGTTGCATGCTATAAAGTACTGTTTAGTTCTAAAAAAGTCTTTATTTTTTTTATAGTGATTCAAAGAACCAGATTTATTTTGGAAAACCGAGGGCTGAGGTCTGACTTTATTCCCTAAGCAAAATTCCCCTTGCCCTGAAGCAGTGTCTTTCTATACAAAAACATGCGGGGCCTAGCTTTTGTGATTTTTGGTAATGCATCTAAATAACACAAATAACAAAAATGCTGAATTAACAGTACTTTACAGTCTTTTCCAAAGTATTCAACATTTAATTTCCTCTATTCCAGTAACAGAGATGCTGGTATATATCCTATTGATACAAATAGGAGCAGATCTATATTAGCAATCAAATGTCTTTGAAAAGCAAAAAAAAATCTTAATCCTCAATCTATGATTTTCAAGTTTACTCTCTGAATGACCAGGATGAGAAAATTTAGATCCCACTTCTGTGAAAATTTGTAACTTAATGGTTTGGCTAGGCTTTGGAACATTTGCATCTATGGAAACTCTTCATCATAACAAATCCCCTGGGAAATTGCCTCTGAAGTTAAACTGGCAAATCATAGAACACAAATATGCCCAAGACAGTATGTTCTGCAGTGGCAGCTGCTAAAATTCCAGTGATGAAGTGGTCGTCCATATTGCCTTTTAATAATATCTTCATCATTCAGATTAATGCAGCACAGCTGAAGAGTAAGTCATGGCTTACCTCTTCTTGGGTATATATGCATTCGCCTAGAATTGGTAAGCACCAGTGTTTACATTTCCAAAAATTTTAGTACTAAGTGAAGCTAATACTTTCATTATTACAAGCTTTCTTGAATGAGTTAATGTCCTTTTCAATATTCCACATATTGCAAAAAAACTTTAAAAGGAGCAGCTAAAACTCTCACTTTATAAATGTGCTCCAGTTTTCTTTGCTCTTTTTAACATTAGGGTTGGATTCTTGTCAGCTTTTGGGGGTTATTCATAGCCTTGCTATCACCTGACCTCAAAACAGAGCGATATCTCTGTGTACATAATGCAAAGAAATAATTCATTTTCATTAAAAAATTCATTTGCATTTACATCTCTAGCACATACATTAATCTAGGCAATAGGCCAGTTAATGTGTGGAAGGTACCTTTGGTGCTTGTTTTATGAGACACAGGGCTGGGAGGGCTGATTTTGGTTTTTATTTTGTTATTCAAGTTAGAATTTGCACAGTGAAAAGAAGCAAGTCTTATCTTGTAAGTCTCCTATATTGAAAGGGGTTTGTTTTCCCCATCAACTTCTTATTTTTCTGTCAGTACTTCCTTCCAGCAAACTGTGTATTTAATATTTAAGAAGTAGATGAAAAAATTCTAGTTCTTCTATTTTGAAAGGAAGTGACTATAATCTATAACCACAACAAGATTAGGAAAAGCCTTATTCTAGCTTCTTAATCTTTAAAGGAATTTGAACTCCATATAAATGTCCTGGAGACAATGGTGAGCTCTTTATACCAAAATAGGGGGTTGAACAAGTTTCTGTGAAGGAGAGAGAGCCTACTGCCCAAAATCTGGGAGTTAATGCCGAAGTTCTTCATGGCTGATTGTCTTCAGAAAAAGGTTTGAAGTGGCTGAACTTTTTTTCTAGAAAAATATTACATTAGCAGTTGTTATTCCAACTAGGGACGTGTGCCTAGCACTACCTTGATCACTGCTTATTTTTTTATTTTCCTCTTTCTTCTTTGATCATCTTTACTTTTTCAGGGATATACTCATTAGTACCATACTGCTGAGATGGTTAGGGGATTGGAACATGTGATAGATGAGGAGAGGAAAAGGGAAATGGATTTGTTTAGTGCGGAGGAGAGGTGACTAGGCAGGGGAGGATCGAATTGCTATTTTCAACTACCTAATGAGTTGCTATAAAGAAGAAAGCAACAGACTTCAGACATTACTTGCAAAAGGCAAATTCCAACTAGATAAGCAAAAAAATAAACACCATGAGAGTGGTTAAGGACTGGGACAGGAGCCCAGAAAGGCCATGAAATCTCCATCCTTGAAGATTTTTATAATTCAACTGGGCAAAGTCTTCAGCCGAGGTAACTCTGAGGTTAGCCGTGCTTTGAACAGGGGATGGACTAGGTGGTGTCGTGGTTTAGCCCCAGCCGGCAACTAAGCACCACGCAGCCGCTCGCTCGCTCCCCCTCGGTGGGATGGGGGAGAGAATCGGAAGAGCAAAAGTAAGAAAACTCGAGGGTTGAGATAAAAACAGTTTAATAGGTAAAGCAAAAGCCACGCACGCAAGCAAAGCAAAGCAAGGAATTAATTCACCACTTCCCGTGGGCAGGCAGGTGTTCAGCCACCTCCAGGAAAGCAGGGCTCCATCACGCGTAATGGTTACTTGGGAATACAGACACCATCACTCCAAATGTCCCCCCCGGTCCTTCTTCTTCCCCTAGCTTTATATGCTGAGCATGACATCATATGGTATGGAATAGCCCTTTGGCCAGTTTGGATCAACTGTCCTGGCTGTGCCCCCTCCCAGCTTCTTCTGCACCTGGCAGAGCATGGGAAGCTGAAAAGTCCTTGACCAGTGCAGCAACAACTAACACATCTCTGTATTATCAACACTGTTTTCAGCACAAATCCAAAACATAGCCCCATACCAGCCGCTATAAAGAAAATTATCTCAGCTGAAACCAGGACAGGTGGTCCAGAGGTACCTTCTGACCTAGCTTATGTTACAATTTCTTACAGTCATAGTCACATTTGCAGAGTTCATCATGAACTGGATTTCTGAGCATTGCCATCACACAAGTAAATAACAATACTGCCATTCCCCTGTGGTAAATATATATATATATATATATATATATATATATATATATATATATAAAAATCAAAGAACCTTCGAAAAGATCTCATGATTTCTTCACAGGGGAAAATAAATTCTATTTATTTTGTGTTAAGCTGGCAACAGAGAGACTAATTTGGAGGATGGAGTTTCAATCTTTCTGCGAATAAAGGACAAAAGAGCAACATTCCAGTCTGGATCTCAATTAGAGTGACTGCTACATGACTTTTTTATGTGAGGTCTAACACAAAATAGGGGTTTAGAGCCAGCTTGCCATTCAGACTCATGAACCCTTGTTCTGGCACAAGGGAGAAAGCAAGTGCAAGAGGCAGAGGTTGCCCCTTTGGGCAGCAGTGCTAATTTATTCAAGATTAAAGTGGCCAGTAGTCATGGCCTATTTTTAGGCTACTGGTGATAGTTCACATTGGAGTCTCAGAGCACCTCATATTATTTTCTCTCAAATGGTGATTGAAAAGAATGTATTTCTCACAAAAACAATTTATATAAGGCCGATGCCAATTGCATTCAACTATCAAGAGGATAACTTTTCCTGTTCTAAGTTTCTACCACTTGGGACCACGTGAGCTATATCAAATGCAGGACCAAAGCTCGTACGGATTCATATTGAGAGATTACAATTCCAACCCTTTCCTTCTGGATATTATATCTTCTGGATATTATAGGTACCAATTTATATTCATCTCAGCCTAGAACTAAGCTCTTACAGCTCTAAAACCCATGGTGGAATCTGTCAGCACGTCTCCTGAAAGGGTGAAAAGAAACTGAGTACTTTGATATCTCAGACAAGACACGTCAAGTTCTCCTAGCTACTTATAAACATTTGCATGTTTCTTGTATCTGTTTTACAAGCAGCTACCATGTATCTTGTGTAGAGAAAATGTCAATTGATGACAATGTTTTAATTCTTTTCTACAAAATGAGAAATGCTTAGAGATACAGAAATCCCAAACTATGTATTTCAAGAGAGAATAATAAAATGCTAGCCTTATTTAGAGAAGAATCAGCAACACAGGATGTTTTCTTTTAGAAATCTTTGACAAATGCCTTGTAACCATAGAAATGATTTCGGAGACAGCAGGAGTAGCTAAAATAGATTAAATTAATGTGCTAGGCTCACTTTCTCACAGCATGTTTCACTGTAATTGATTACACTATAGCCAAACTTAAATTACTAATATCAGTGCAGATAGAAGAAAATGAATATTTAATAAAATCCCCTTGTGCAGTTGTAATAAATTAACCTATTTGAATAAGCTATAATTTGTGATAAGCATTTAAAGAATTTTTTCTACCTGGAACACTTTGTTGTGGAACCCATAAGTATGAAAAGAATAAGACAAAATAATTTAACAAAAGCGAAAAAAATAATTAATTATGCAAACTGGTGTTCATTATTTACTTATAAGGATTCAATAATATATTTGATTTGAAAAATAGATCTCACCTGACTAATACTTTAAGCTTGGTCTTGCAGCCACGCAAGCTCTTTAAATAGATTGGTTTTAGAAGAAATAAATCCCCAAACCAATATCCATTTGGTTTCAACTGTAAAATGGGGGAGAATTAGTCAATAAAAACCTGTAATTGTGATTAATGCCTATAGCTGAGCAAAAATCTATGGTTCTAGGGAATACAGAAGCTTTTTTTTGCAGGTAGTCTTAATAGAATAAATCCATATGTGTCCCATGCTATAATTAGAGTTAGAATAATCAATACAAGAAATAATTTTTACAGGGTAGATCTAGTGTCCAATCATGAAAGGAAATTTGGAACACAATACAGGAAAACCTGAGTAGCTGACAAATGTAAAAAGGCATTCCAGCAACAGGGATATTACTAGGAGCATGGTATAAACAACAGAGGAAAGAAGGCAGCTTCATACTAGCAAGAATTCAGGTTGATTCTTTTACTTCTTAGAAGCCTATGTCTAATATTCTATTTTACTTTAAAAACATACTTAAATTTTATATGATTTTCCTGTTCTTACTCTTTGAGGAAGATAATGGACTTATCATAAACTCCCATTTGCTTCAATGGAGCTGTGATTTAGCTTGGTAAATACTTTGTGCACAAGAGCCTCAGAAAAATCTGCTAGTTTATATCTCCACAATCTGTACACAGCCTTTGCTTCAGCTTAATTGTTTCATCTTTATTTCATTACATTCATCTAAGTAATGACTCATCATCAATTTAAGTTTTTTTTCAGTTTTTAAGAGATACTGTTCTCTGCTTGATTTGTCAATGTGGTACCAAGTGAGCTTTAAAATAAGAGAGAGAGAAGCAAGCAGATGAATAAGATGTGCTTTATCAGATTCCTTGAACTTCTCACCTTTTTGGTTTGTGTAACACCCCCTTCCCCCTTCCTGCACATGTCAGGGTGGCAGTACACAAGTACTCTAACTCTTTTGAAAGACATAAAAGGAATTTACTTACAACTTTGCTACTTTCACACAATTAAGTATATCCAGTAAGGGTTTTTACTAAGAGCTGTCCACTGAGAAATGTTGACACAACATCCAGATGATTAAGTAAACCACACCTATAAAAGCTGCCACCATTTCACGAAATTAACTGGTTACTCCAGTTTTAGTTGTTTCATCATTAATGCTACTTCATCATTCATCAACAAGAGAACTCCGGTTTATATCCCACAACATCTCCTTTTTAATAATTAATTAATTACTGACTTTTTTTTTCTTTTTGATAGAAATATCTTTTTAGCATAGCTCAAATTTTTGAAGCTTTTTTCTATTTTGTTGAAAAGTAAAAACAAAAATGGAGCTTATTTTTTGTTTTGTAAATATTTGTTAGTGTACTCATTTGATTTGTTTTACTTATTTATGAAAAATAAGGAATGAATTATATCATACACCATATGTACCCTGTAAAACTGTAAAAAAGATCATCTCCATGATGGAGATATTTTATTGCATACAGAATTCTCCACCCAGACATGTGCTATTCTCTGTTATTTCAGTAAAGTTAGGCTATCTCTAGATCAGGACATCAAGAATAGCTTTTCCTTACCTAACCTGGGTTTGCACGTTGGTTTGCCCAGTACTAAGACAGGGGCACTGTGTCCAAGGTAATGTGCAAAGCAGCCATGCTTCAAGAAGTTGCATGCTAGATCTGAGAGTATATCAGTTAGTGCAGTCAATCAGAATAAAACCAGGCATGCAGAGTGAAAAGAAACTGTATCTTTATTACAAAGTGCTTCAACATAGGGATGAAGAATTTACTGCAGTGGTCACGAGAGCGGATTTTTAAATAACACATTCTCTAGGAACACTAAAAAGTAATTATGATTCAGAAAAGTTAGTAATTTTAATTGAAGATTTTCTACTGAACTTCAGTAAGGTCCATAATATACTCACATAACAGCCAAAAAGACTATTCAACTAAATAAAGGAAATAGCCCCTTCGTGGAGATGGAAAATATGCCAAATAAAGTTGGAGAAAATAGTAGCAATTTTGTGATGGGAAGAGGATGTGCTGTTGAACTCACCACAGCCATAGAACTGCACAAGAAAAACATAAATTATTTCAGAAATTAGATGGATAAAGCTTGTTCTGAGATGCTGAAGGAAAATATTATTTGACCACAGAGATGCTGCTTTTGTTTGATTCAACAGATGACCAGTCAGGGAGTCTATTCATGTCCCTAACATTGCAGTTTAAATATTTTACGATATAAAGGCCTAAGATGGCAATAAGAAGAAGGTTCCATCTCTTTGGAAGGACAAATAAGTTGTTAGCGGAAAATATTTGAATTCAGCTCGAGATTTTCTGTGCTGGTAGTAGTACTAACAAAAACCTGAACAATCAATATCATAACCACTCACAAGTCACAGTATGCAAAGAGGATAGAAAATGTTGAAGAAAAAAACCACTAGATTATGAAATGTAGCCATGAAATACAACAATCCTAACATTATGGCACTTTAAATGAAGGGAAAGAGTGGAAGAGGAGACAATAAGTCTTAAGATCCTGCTTAGAGTTCCTGCACATTAGTTGTTTTCAAAAAGAAAACTTACAGAACCACTTACAGAAGTTCCACTTCTGTGGAGTTCCACAAGTCCACTTACAGAAGTTAATTATACAACTGGGGAAAGCAAAGCAGAGTTATTGATGTATAAAGCATAAGAACATGGAATAATCATATGGATGTCTTGCCTTGCTGGTGCCAATACAACCAAGTATCTATTCAGACTCCAGATAAAATTATCAGTAAAAATCTCACTGAATACTTCTTACAGTACTTTTGAAAAAAAAATTCAGCTGCAGAGAAAGAAGCAGATAACAGTACATCCCATGGACTCACCTGTGAGCAGCCACCATACTAAACTAAGCATATGACCTTCTATATCAAATCAAAAAGCATGGCAAATCAGAAAGTAGAACCTGGCAAGATTGTAGCAACACCACCACAAATGCCTAAATGTGTAAAGTATCTGGTACCTTCTATTTTTAAATGGCAAACACTGGAAAAAGTATACAATCCAGCACAGTGAAAAATCATTAGATTCGTCTGTGTATTCCTTACGTAAGTTAAGAAATAACAGGGTTGAAATTAAAAAAAAAAAAGTTCCTTGTTTTCCCCCTGTTTTTATGTTTCAACGAAAACAGTTCTACTAAAATTTAATGAGTTAGTCATTTGTCATCACAAAAATTGGTTAAATATAAGCAATGGAAGAGATACAGGCAAAGGAAGGTATTGCCATTATTATTACTCACATTCACTGTAACTCAGTACTATTTCATTTTTTTTATAAGCTGATATAGTTCTAAAATCTGTTTGTAAGTAGTGTTATTGGAAAAAAAGTTCTTTCAACTTTATAAATTTCTTATTTCAGATAGGGACCACACTGTGCCTATGGTCTATAAGAATGTTGGTCAGTTAGAATTTCAAGAGTTGCTCGAGGGCATAGAGAAAAATTGCAGGATCAACCATGCAAAAGACCAGATTATCACTTCTGTAAAACAGAGGGTATGTATTAAACTGTCTTTCATAATGATTCTGCTCATTTCCATATATTCTTTTTGTAACAGTATGTTTCTTTGCTGGTACCATTTGTCCTTAAAGTGAAAACCCAGATTTGTATATCTATGAGGTAAGACAAAGTTTCAAGTGAAATGTTCTTCAAAGATTTGAAGTACTGACAAAAACCCACTGTAATTTAAAGTTGTGAAAGGACTTACAAGGTTTCCAGTGAGTTGAGTGGCATTACTCTGTACAAAGACTCCTTTTGATTTAGCTAGGTCTGTTGTATTTATTTAAAAGGTTGTTTTTAAAAAAAAAAATAAAAATAAAAATCCTATGGGAAATAGAGTTGCATGCAAAGCAGAACCCCTGTAGTACAAATTTAATTGACTCCCATTATCCAAATAAGCTGGATAATTTAGAAATTTTTATCTGCATGAAATTGCAAAGGAGGTTGATTATAAGGCAGAAACTGAGGAAAATAGACATAATTTATTTATGCTGAGAAAATCATATTATATTTTATTAAATAAAAAACAAAATAACAGGGGACAGACTTTTTCTTTGTCCTCTTTGAACAATGCTGTTCTACTAATTCATATCTATGTGGCCATCAAAGGAAGATGTTTTTCTAGTTGCTTCTCAATGTTAAGCATTAAATATCCAAATAAGATATTAAAAAGAGCGGGAAAAAACAGGAAAATTCTAGGTAACAAAATAAAGCCAGGGTCCTGAAGTGGACATGACCGATTAACTGAGAAGTATTTAAACTATAAATGAACAGAGATTCACTAACTTCAGTCTCAAGGGATAGGCCAGTCCATTTCTTGAGGCAGAATCAACAATTTAGATCCAAATGCTTCATCTTTTGCTTACATAAAAATGGTGGTTTTCATTTGCACCTTGCACCTCTCTTTTATATTAACAGAAAGAATTGAAAAGCAGTGTAATAAAGGCTGGCCTGCCAACTTGAGCGGGAGGAAATTGCCACTCTTCCTGTAGCAATCGGAACAGAGAAGAGTTGTATGATTTCTCATTTCACATTTATTTGCAGAGATGGTGACAATCTTTTTTTTTTGTGTGTGGTATTTCTGCCACCTGATAAGATTGCAGGTGTTAGAGTTTGTCATTACTAGTGATTGCACGCAGGTTCTGGCAGTGTTTGGATGTGTATTGAGAAGGCATGGTTCGTAACCTTATTCTGTCAGTCATTGACCTGAAGTTTCAAGGAGTGTTAAGAAAACACAGTGCTCTCTTATTAGGTGGTAAGCACATTATTGTTTTAGGCGACCTTTTGTAGCTTTGAAGATGGGGAAAAAAAGACTCACAGCTTCTGGTGTTAGAAGGTTTAGAATGTTAATACTTATGCACAGCTTGAAATTGAAGAGTTCATAATAATTCTCAAAGGAAATTCAAGAAAAAATTGGTAGAAATTTCAGTGAATTGAAACCAAGGGGGTTTTTTGCCCTGCTCAGGCAGTATGCTGAGGTTCAGTGAAGATGATTTATTTTAGATTAAGCAAAGCCAATCAAAACCATAGAGATAAGTTTTCCATAAATGAAAAGTGGACATATTTCCACAAAGATTAGATCCAGTCCACTTAAAGGCCATAAACGTCAAACTATCTGCTCCATTTAACCAGACTGATACAGCATTGTTTACAAGAGAACAAAAGTGAAAAATAAGCTTGCAGAATGCATTTCTCTTTGCAAAAAGTTACTGAAAAGCTAGCATACTGAATAAAATGCTTAAAGTCAATGCCAAATAAAGTTTATATTTTCACCACTGGGGCCAGGATTTCAATCCTAAGTTTATGAGCTGCAATACTACAGACTTACAGAGTCACTGGGATTGGAAGGGACCTCTGAAGACTGTCTAGTCCAACAGCAGGGGATCCTGCTCAAGCAGGGTCAGCTAGAACATGTTGTCCAGGATCTTGTCACTGAGTTTTGAATAATTCCAAGGACGAAGACTCCACAACCTCTCTGGACAACCTGTTCTAGTGTTTGGTTATGGTCATAGTGACAAAAAAAAAAAATTATGTTTAGGTGTGGAATTTCATGTGTTTCAGCTTGTGCCCATTGCCTCTTGTCTATTCACTGGGTACCACTGAGGAAAGTCTGGCTCCCTCTTCTTTATTGCTCCCTCTTCTTTATAACCATCAGATACGTATACACAATGATAAGATCCCCCTTAGCCTACTGTTGTCTAGGCTGAACAGTCGCAGCTCTCTCAGCCTCTCCTTGTATGAAAGATGCTCCAGTCCCTTGGTTATCCTTGTGGCCCTTTGCAGGTTAGTCTGAGAGACAACATATAACTGTAGAGACTCTGAATCCCCGAGACGGGAGTTAAGTATGAGAGTATTAGGAATTTGCCAGGTATTTACTGATTCTTTCTGATAATTAAACCTGTATAACTCTATTGTCCTGGTCACTAATTTGCAATTCAGAAGACACCCCCCCCCCCCCCAGTCATATAGTAGAAAATAAATTAAAGTACAACTGCTTATGTTTAGTTGTTTATATAAAGTCTGTGGTCCATCTACAGTGAGACTTCCTGAAGAATTAGGGATTTTTAGCAACTCATGAGAGTTGCAGTTTGCCATGATCTAAACTGCCTTTGAGAATGCTTTTGATCCACCATCTCCCCTTATCCCGAGTAAATACGTAAGGTCCACTAGGATTTCATAATACCTGTAAATGCCTTTTAATGCCTTTGGGGGATGAATATTTTTAAAGTCATCCTGTGCCATTAGCTCTGTGCCATTTAGCTCTGTGTAAACTTTTGACAATTTATAAATCAGCTGTAGTTTCATCTGGGAAGAGTTAAGTAAAGTTAGATGCTCTGGCTGTATCTAGTTGAAGAATCAGGGAGGTGGGAAGAAGGAGGAGGGAAGAAAGGACTGTGAGGTCTCAGCTTGTTATGGGGTTGGAACATAGCTGGATTGTGCAACAAATGGAATTGGAGCTCTGAATTATTCTTGTGTTTCTTGTTTTAATACTTAATATTAATATTAATATTCTGATTTAATATCCTTTAAATATGTTGAGAGTACTTTTGAAATATTTGTGATAAATAGTCTGATTGTCTTTACAGTTTTAAAATATGTTTTAATGTATGCTGAAAATTATCAAGGAACTCACTTTCTTTAAAATAAATAGAAAAACAGTATAGGGCTTATAATGGAAAATTGCTTCTTTTTAAACCATGCAGTGAATATTTTGTCATCAAGGACAGTTTCCATAATTAAAAAAAAGTAAAACCTCAGTAGTTTGACACATCTGGGTGACGATCTGCAACTAAGTTTGAGTGGCAAATACCCTATCGCTAGAAAAAATGCATGCAAGTCTGCACTTTGAAGAGTAGATATGTGTTCCTTTTGATGAAGGGGAAATGAATAAAAACAAAGACAAAAAGCACTTTAACTAGTAGGCATTCCTGTTATAGTGGTGATCTGTGGAAGGTACAGGCTGTTTTCTGTAAACTGGAGGCAGAAACCAGAAAGCACACAGTATAAATGCTGCCTTTTGTACCAACTGTCTCCAGCCTCTCATGAAAGTAAGGTTATCTAAAAGAAAATTATTGATTAATTACAGTCAGTATTTCCACAAATACCTAAACTTCTTATTTCAAAAGTGTGCCTACAAATAAGAAAATTAAAATGGATACTTTCAAGGAGGAAAGGCAGAATTTTAATTTGAAAGGTACTTATTTAATGCTCAAAAAATTTAAAATACTGTGAACAGTCTCTTTTTCAAAGAAATCCTTCTTACTCATCAGCTGTAATCCTAGAACTATGCAGACTGGATTGATTTTGCTACCTAAAGCTTTCTACTACATGTAAATGAACATAGCTTCAAGTTCTCGCATGTCAGGACTTCCTCCTCCATAAAATGTTGACATAAGAAAGGAATGAGATATAATATCAGATATATTTATTTGTATACATTTAATCTTAGTTTAGCGTGTATACATAGGCTTTGCCTTACAGTAAATTATAACTCAAATTGAAAATATAGTCACCATATTCCTTCTACTGAGCAGTAACTCTGAATATAAAAAAAAATCACAACTCCTGTGCAATATTTCAGTCTGCCCTAATTAACCATGAGATGTAAACAGAATAAATCCACCTTTATCTTACAAAAATGTAGCTGTTTTAAAGCTCCGTGACATTAAAAATGCATGTTTTTGTTAATTTTATTTTTTAAAGAAAATAATGTTTTGGTTTTGTTTTCTTTCCTGCTATTCATATTCATTACGCATTTTCTGACTTGTCAGCTGAGATAATCAATTATTCTGTAAATCCCAGGACTTTACTCTTTTGGCACAGATAGTCAAAACCCCATCATACAGAGTAGAACTGATCAAAGCAGCAGAATTACCTTTCCAGGGGAAAATTGCCAACTGGAAGGTTAGTTCTACTCCAAATTGGGGTGGAAAGCTGAAATGTTAAGATGTCTTATGAAAAAGAAAACAAAAACATTAAAACAATTGCTTTACACATATAAAATATAGATACTCATATAAAATATGAATACAATTTAATAAATTTATTAGAATAAGATGTTAATTTGATACCAGAAATTAAATTATATCACCTTATTAAACACAGTAAAAGAACAATGACATGATTTTTTTAAAAACCTTCTTGAGTGGAAAATATAATACAAATTGTGTCATTAATGAAAAACTGTCTCAACTTTCTCATGCAATCATATTTTCAAATTGGAAACTGGTCCATCCCTACTACAGGGGGGAAAAAAAGAAAACATGTTTAAAGAAAATTAAGCCTTCTTTTCTGGGCATGAGTTTGGCTTCTGACCCAGCATTTCCTCAGAGTTCAGTCCCAGTAGGTGCCCTGGTCTTCCCCTTAAGCAAGAATTGACACTGCAGATTGCCCCAGCAGGTCATGAAGAGCAACCTGTTTAGATCTGCTTCAGTTCAACAACCTACTTGAAGACTTTTTTCGCAAGTGAACAATAAAGACAGGAAGATTTTTCACTAGAGGGTTCCCTCTTGGAGCCTCCAAGGTCCGAACTAGGTAACTTCCCTTCCCCCAAACATGACAGCAGTTTATATCACAGTTTCACCTCTCCTTTGTAGATACCCTCTTCAGGGAAAGAAGAAAAGAGAGCTTACCAGCATTAAAAAAAAAAAAAAGAAGAAAGCTGATGAAGCCTGCTTTTATTTCTGAACCAAGGGGAATTGTTTTTGTAGGAAGAGTGTAAATATGTCTCTCAGCAGAGTTTTCACAGAGCCCGCCTAAGATAGTGTATCAGAATGAGAGGAGGGGCAAAATAAATCCTACTAGACTTTCTCTTTGCTGAAAGAAAGAAGAAACCTACACTTTTATCTACATTAGGGGTATGTTTTCAAAAGGATGTTCAGGGATTTAGTTGGAGAACTTCCATTGGCATCACTGGGAGTTGAGAGGATTTTTTTTGTGCTCTGCTTTGAAAACAGACCTCTTTGCGGTATAGGCACAGACACTGTAATATAAATAGTCTCTTTCTCTTTCCCACTCACTCTTTATTATAATACTCATTGCTAAACAAACAGGCTTTTGATTATGATCTATAAGGAAAATTTAGCTGGTCCTTTCATGCAGTGTAAAATAACATGTGATGTTAATTAAGGTCAGAGTGCCCAGCTTTTTTAATAACAACTCTTAAAAAGGTGCTATAAAGGAGTATCTCTTGAATTTTATATACTGAAAAAAATCACTGTAAAAGGAAAGATAGTAGTTAAAAAATGGAACAGTGCAAATAGTAGAAATTAAAATATTTTAAGCATCCTTTCTACACATATGGAAGCTCCTTTTATAGTGCAAATACCTCTTAATTAAAAATCAACATTTAATAATCATGTTATATGAAGCTGCTCTTACTGATATTAGCCTTGGGATAATTAACACTAGCTTAAAAATGGATTTTTTTTCCTGCTAGCAAAAACATGATGTTGTCTCAAGCATGTAAATGGAAAGTTAAAATTCTGTTTGTCCCTCAGATGAATGTACAACATACATTTCTTTGTTCCTAAAAATTATGCAGAAGGTCCACAGAAAGGAGATTTTAATAGCAATAAAGACCTCATTGATGATATTTCTTCAAAGTGATTCTAGTCAGTTAGACCACTGTGACTTCATAAGCGGTAAAAAGCTATGATAATTCCACTTTTGTTGTGAGTGAAAGGTGAGGTGAGGAAAGAGGCAAGGAATCAGCTCACCACTGCTGTCTGCCAGGGGCTGCTTTGCTCATGGTGACATGGAGTCTCATAAGCAGCAAGAGCTTGTGACAACACTTCATGCAGCATATAAAATATCTGCCATGCTGGAAATCCAGGTGCCAGAATGTGCTGGGCTATTCGAGTAACTGGCAAGGACCTACAATAGCAAGAAGACACAACAGTCTAGCTAAGAGATTAAAAAGTAGAATTGTCATATATAGGTATTCCTTTTGTTATACAGTCAGCTCTTACACAATTTCTAAACACTGTTAATGGATGCATTTATTCCCCTCCCTGTTAAGGGGAGAACTGTTAAGATATCAGGGATAAAGCATGCAAAGATGCAGCTAGAACTCCTTTAGTAAAACATCACCAGGCAAAATTACATCATGATTGCTCAGGAGAAGCATTTTAGAATCGTTACATTGACTTCCAATCATATGCTTCTATTTTCTGTTTCCTGGGTCACTGAGTACAGGTGAGATGTATAGATCATAACATCCAGGTTTTCTCTGCACTTAGGGAAGCTAGGGTTTTTTGGTTTTGTTTGTTTGATTGATTGATTGTTTTTAATGGACACTAAGATGTTTTACCAAATTACCTGCCTGTTCTGGAGGTTTTAGATGTAAGGCTGTATAACAATAACAAAAAAAAAAAAAAAAAGAAGACAGTGTCCAGAACTAAAAACTGTAAGTTTGTTTACGCAGTGTACTGAGAGCAAGTACAACAGCACAAATGGCTAGCAAGACTGTAGAAAAAAACGAGCTAAATGGGAAATTGGAATTGCAGCTGTACTTTGGGCAAAAACATCTCAGAGCATTTCTGAGTTCCTTTCTTTAATGACATGACAGATATTTTCCTAAATGTAACCAATTCAGAATGCAAAAATAAAAGCAAAAATGTTTTAAAGGACAATTTTCACATAAATACTCTCATACATCTCTCACTGAAAGACATCTACTGTGTAGTAAAACATGACACAGTGAGGTTTGTTACATTTTCCAGCATACCCAACCTCTTCTTCTGAATTAACTGGTTCTTCATAACAAAAATAGCCAAGCAAAAACATAATAAGCACTCAGGAGAGTAAATACTTCAAAAGCTAGAGACAAAATGAACTTAAATTGTCCCATAAAAGTTCCATCACTGACATGTAACAGGTGTAAATCACCTTCTATCACCAACCAAGGGTTTAATTTCAAAATGCATTTATGGCCATCTAGACATGCAATTGTAAGGCTGAAACATTTAATCACATGCTTGAGCTGGGATTTTTACTTAACAGAATGCAGTGACCAGTTTCAATTAAAATTTAGTACAGGCACTTCATCTTAATCCCACAAGGGTTTCAAAGCTCCTTAAAACAAACAAACAAACAAGAATACAAATACAAATGTTGAGTCTTAAGAATAAGACTTGTCAGCATTTTTCAGACTTAAAACTCTCATGAAAATTTTTCATTTGAAGTGTGTGTGTGGGGAATGTTTCGTAACATTTTCTGATTAGAATATCAGAAAACTCTTGCTTACTCTTTCCCACTCTTTCTAACCAATAAATTCTCACCACTTAAGGCTTTACGGACTTAGGCTTCACTTCAAAGAAAAGACAGTGAATGTGCCCTTGAAAACCTTAAACCAAATTCAGTTGAAAGAGGAAGGCAGAAAGGCAAGTTCAAAAGAAGGGGGTTTTCAGGAAATTTGGGAATTTTTCATAATACTGAAAGGAAGCACTAAGGTTTGCAATCAAGCAAATCAAACATATCCAGAGTAAACATCTTTTACATATTAGCTTTTCCTCCAGAAGGCTTAACAGATTTGATTCTGTTTAGCTCAAAACCCTGTTCAAGCTTACAGCATTTTCATTCTGGATAGGAAAACCAGTCCCTAATGGAAGCCTTCCCTAAATTAGGCATTGAATTCTGAATGCAGCTAACATAAAAATCGAAGTTTTGAAAATATTAGCTTCTGCTACTTTAGCTCTTTACTCCTATTGTATACTCAAGGCTCAGAAGTCCTCTAGGTACTACTTTCTGTCAGAAAAATCCTTCCTCCAGCCCTCTGGTGTTTGGGAGAAGCAACTCTGCTGTGACATTTCCACAAATGTCCAGTGTGCTGTATGTGACAACCAAAGGGTTTGCAGAGAGAAGAGGGTGGTGTTACAGGTATGGATAGGCTTCCTAAGTCTTCCCTATTTCTTTTCTGTGACCATTGAGGAACTGGATTTTCTCCAGTTCAAAAGAACAAAGGTGATTTAAGAATTGTCATGTATTTGGTAAAATTTTTGTCCACATTTATGTATATAAGAGACCTCTCATTTTATTTATTTTATATAGGGAAAAGTAATCCATCTCATCATACCTACTACATTAAAAAACCAAACCAAACCAAACCAAACCAAACCAAACCAAACCAAACCAAACCAAACCAAACTAAGTTACAAGCAATGTTTTCAAGATCTATACTCTGCTGGTAATTCTGACATCAGATAATATAAATTATTCTAATGCATCCTTACTACATTAGAAGTGCCAGCAGAAACACTGTACTGGAGCAGGGTGGTGATTTTTAGTTCAGTATCCTGGTTTTGATGGCAAAAGCCCCAGACATTGCAAAGAACATTCTAGAAGACAGAAGTAGATAGTCACCTCACTCTAAGTCAAAGGGTAGAGAAATCTTCATCTAGAAAGCTAAGCTTTGGAGTCCCTTGTTGGCATTGACACAGACCATACAGTTCTGCACATGAGAATAAAGGGAAAAATTAAATTGTGGTGCCACAGCTCTAACATTACCTGTAAGGAAAGGAAACAAATATTTGTCTGCTCTGATACATTCTTGTGTACCCTCATATTTGATTTCACTAATTTGAGTCTTTTTTCCATTTCTGTATCAAAATCATCTGCGTTATAAAAAAGGTTATATTTTTTACATTTCAGTGACATGCAGATAAGCATGCATGGGTGAAATTGGTGCTGTGATATATGGAAAATCAAACTTGGTATTCATAGATATCTGAGATGGCCCCAGAAACAATGGACTACAACGCTTTTAAAAGAAATTTGTCACCACATGCTTAAAAGCTTTTGAAGGATCACCTGCAGAGAGTGTGGGTAAACCTTTAAAATCCTCTGGTTCAAAACAGCCCTTGACCATGCTAGGAGCCCCACAGAGAGCTGGTTGCACAGATTCCCCTTGCTTTCTCAAGGGTTGCATTCTTGGCTGCATGTTTCTTCCCTTTTATGGTAACAAAGGTTTATATACCTCATTTTGACTCAGAGTTCTTCTTAACTATCAGCAAAGAACCAAATTCCCTACCTGCTTCTAACCTGAGTATTATCCCCTTATTCTGCCATGTTCCCATGGGTCATTCCTGAACCACATGGAGAGTGAAGGTATATTAGCTGCTCCTGCTGGGATAGTGCTAGGATGTAGTGGAACAGTATCTCTAGCACACATGTGCATTTTTCATCTAAAGGTACATATATGCTGGAGATGTCAACATCTCTCGGGGGAGGGAACAGCCAGAATCAAATTATTGCAGAATTTTGAGGAAATTTAACTTATCCATGAAACACAAGATCCAACAAGACCATAGGAGGAAAGTCCTTAAGAACATACACTAACCTGTCACAAAATTGTACTAAAGTTAGTGCAGAGACAAGACTTTCATGGATAGTTCTTCGCTAATAATTACAAAGTGTCATGGCCTGAAATGTCTGGTTTACCCCACTTTATACGTCTCCAAGATGAGTAGTTTGAAGGAGAAAACATAAATATTTCAGTGTTTCTTGTCTTGCAGTCCATGTTTCCTTTGCAGAGTTGCCAGCTTGCATCCTAGTTAGAAAGAAAGATTTACAAATGAAAGTTTCTATTGCATAAACTGTGTTTTTTCTTGATAGGAAAACTATTGATTAGGTTGCAGATGTATGGAGGGGTATTTACATCATATTTAACAATACATGTGACAGGCAATTACAAAATATCAGTGGTGGACTTACTGCAGATGTGTAAATGACTAAAGGTCAGCCTCTTCGGTTAGATTTTCCCCGAGGTAAAAAATGTAAAATGTCACATTTACACTCTAATAACTGTATTAGGCAGTCAAGCAATTGTAAGGAGTGAATCCCCATTTGTTCCTTATTGGGTATTTTCACAACCTTTTCTCAAAACGAAGGCAGCATTACTGAAATATTTGGCATAAGGGAAAAAAAAGTAAAAAAATGTATCATTGGAGCAAGAAAACACATCCAGGAAATACTCTGTTTCTGTTTGTGTTACAGGGGTTTTGGTTGGTTGGTTGGTTGGTTGGTTCATTGTTGTTGAGGGGGGTTTTTTTAGTGTATTACTATTAACACCAACTAAACTGTATCCTAAAAGAGGTAAGTACAGAATACCAAAAAAATAAAGCACTGCAAACTGTTATTTCAAATCAACAGCTAGAGTATAAAAGTTTCATGTATAACTTTAAATTGCTTTCTCCTTCACTATTTGCAGCTGGTGTGTGTTAGTATTCTGCAGGTTGGTAACTTTAACATCACACAATACATCCAGCTAATGAGATTGCAAGAACATTGTGCTCCTCCATCATTTTCTTATCAGTGACAGTCAGTCCATTAAAAGCTGTAACTCTGAGAAGTGAACTCCAGTCTTAAACTTTTGCATTCTGGAAATGGTCTTCCTAGGCTTTTAATAGATAAGATGGATGCAACATTTTGTGACAGTTCAAGACACTCGGCCTCCAAGAACTGTTTTGAAACCAACAACAGACCTATTATCTCCTTTTAGAAAAGGGGTTTTATCCAGGACAATTAAGTGCACTGTGTGCTGTTGCTGGGAGCTTTAGGCTCATCTTCCAGGGTTGCATCTACCCTCATGAATACAGCGCCCTTGTCTTCTAAGCTTTAATGAGTTTCTTCTAAATGAATTCAAAGGTTTTAGAATTTTTTTTCAGTCATATAATAATTTACAGATAGCTGGAGCTACTGAATGAGAAGATCTTCATTCATAAACTCAGAAAAATAGAAAGGTCATATTTAATATTGAAAGTTGTTGTACTGTCTTCACTAGAAAAAACACCAGGTAATTGAAAGCATGGGTCAGATTCTGCTCTCCGTGAGCTTACTGTGTGTGATACTATGGATCAGAAGCAGCTGCAGAAGCAGAACTTGGCATTATAACAAAGAATTCTCAAGCAAAGATTTGCTGTTGATAATAATTGCAACCTCTGAGTGTTTGATGGATCTGAGAACATACCTATCCCATAAAGAAGAACTAGATGAAAAATTGTTCTCTCCTCTGGTCTGAAGGCTGTTCCAGGAGGAAGAGCTGGTCATACTGAGGGGCAGAGCCGGTACTCTCACTGTGGAAACTGGGATTTGCCTTGAGTTCGGTGAATCCTTGCCTAACAAGAAGCATAGGCTCCTAACCTGGGAGGTGCTAAGTAAGATGCCTGGAGTAGCTAAGATTAGATTCACTTCACAGAATCACAGAATCGTATAGGTTGGAAAAGACCTTTAAGATCATCGAGTCCAACCGTAAACCTAACACTACCAAGACCACCACTATACCATGTCCCTAAGCACCTCATCCAAACGTCCTTTAAATACCTCCAGGGATGGTGACTCAACCACTTCCCTGGGCAGCCTCTTCCAATGCTTGATAACCCTTTCAGTGAAGTAAAATTTCCTAATATCCAGTCTAAACCTCCCCTGGCGCAACTTGAGGCCATTTCCTCTTGTCCTATCACTTGTTACCTGGGAGAAGAGACCGACCCCCACCTCTCTACAACCTCCTTTCAGGTAGTTGTAGAGAGTGATAAGGTCTCCCCTCAGCCTCCTTTTCTCCAGGCTAAACAATCCCAGTTCCCTCAGCCGCTCCTTATAAGACTTCTGCTCCAGACCCTTCACCAGCTTCGTTGCCCTTCTCTGGACACGCTCCAGCACCTCAATGTCTCTCTTGGAGTGGGGGGCCCAAAACTGAACACAGTATTCGAGGTGCGGCCTCACCAGTGCCGAGTACAGGGGCACGATCACTTCCCTAGTCCTGCTGGCCACACTATTTCTGATACAAGCCAGGATGCCATTGGCTTTCTTGGCCACCTGGGCACACTGCTGGCTCATATTCAGGCGGCTGTCAACCAACACCCCCAGGTCCTTCTCTGCTGGGCAGCTTTCCAGCCACTCTTCCCCAAGCCGGTAGCGTTGCATGGGGTTGCTGTGGCCCAAGTGCAGGACCTTGCACTTGGCTTTGTTAAACCTCATACAATTGACCTCGGCCCATCAATCCAGCCTGTCCAGATCCCTCTGTAGAGCCTTCCTACCCTCAAGCAGATCAACACTCCCACATAACTTGGTGTCGTCTGCAAACTTACTGGGGGTGCACTCGATCCCTTCATCCAGATCATTGATAAAGATATTAAACAGAACTGGCCACAACACAGAGTCTGGGGAACACCGCTTGTGACCGCCCACCAACTGGATTTAACTCCATTTACCACAACTCTTTGGGCCCAGCCATCCAGCCAGTTCTTTACCCAGCGAAGAGTACACCCGTCCAAGCCATAAGCAGCCAGTTTCTCCAGGAGAATGCTGTGGGAAACCGTGTCGAAGGCCTTACTGAAGTCTAATAGACAACATCCACAGCCTTTCCCTCATCTACTGGGCAGGTCACCTTGTCGTAGAAGGAGATCAGGTTGGTCAAGCAGGACCTGCCTTTACTACTCTGTTTCTGATTGCAGATACCTTATATCCCTGCTAAGTGAATTTGCAGCTGAAGCAGTTCTGGATTTTTTGGTCCTGTCGGTGAGTGATACTTGTCAGGTCCTGAAAAGGCATCATCCCCAGGGAAAGCAGAACTGGTCACTGGACAGTCTCCGTCAGAGTACCTTCTACACACTGAAGCATATAGAACAACTTGATTTTGGTAGACTGTTGCAATATGCAGTGAGTTTGCTAGTGTTTTTTTATATAAATTTTTAATAACTCAAGAGAAAAGGGGATCACAGATACAAATGGGTCTGTGTTTAGTGTGAGAAAGACTGAAGAGTTCACAGGCATTAGAAATTCTTGGATTTCATTCAACATTATTATGTGTTTAAATAATACTAAGATTAATAAGAGGTTCTCTGTGACCACTGGGAAGGGAAATTAATTGAGAGCCTGGCTTGTGTGTGGCATTATCAACAAGTACAAATACTGTCATTCCTCCAACTCAAATTATTCCTGACAAAGGAGAATTACTAGCCTACAGTTAAACAAAGCTTCTGCTTTGATATTCTGAAGAACCAGGCCTCCTTGTATACTACATCTATAGGAAAAGTATGTAAAGTACCTTTGCTTACAATTAGCCTGGTATGGTCTTCTCATTTAAAAGTGAGTATATTAGTGATTACTGCGATAAAAAAATATCTTAAATATATGTGCTGCATCATTTAAACAACAACCCATTAAAATTCAATCCAAAAGAACTACACAAGTTAACTTTCTCATTAAATGTACCTGGATTTGACCTATATTGTCTGTCAGAGGAATACCACATAGAATCTCAACAAAACAATGGCAAATAAGCTTTAAATGTAGATAATGAAAAGTAATGCATCTAGGGAAAAGAATCTAAGCCATATCTAAGTAAAGCTGAAGTCAGAGCTGGCAATTACAATTCAGGAAAGAGATCTTGGGGCTGTCATTAGCAATGTCATTAGCAATTATCTGAAATCGTTAGTTCAGTGTGCTGTGGCAGACAAAAAAGCCAAAAAAAATGTTGGAAAAAATCAGAAGGGGTATTCAGAAAATAAATGGAAAATTTTGGGGGGTTTTTGCTTCTGAATAAAACCTTATTTTGCCCATCTCTTGAGTAGTGTGTACAGTTCTGGTCCAAGAAGGGTGTAGAGGGGTTTGAGATGTTTCAGGGAAGGACAACCAAAATGATCAAGCAGATGAAGCAGCGGCTTTACAAAGACAGACTAAAAGGCTAAAATAGTTTGAAAAGGAGACAGCTGAGAGGGATGGGATTAAGATTTACAGAATCATAAAGTGATTAATAGATTGAAAATCTCACAGTAAATCTAGAGGGCAATGGAAACTAATAGGACATTGGTTTAAAACATAAAAGTAAATACTTTATGTAACAATAAGCAATCTTCTGGAACTTGCTGCAACAGTAAATTTTGGAGGTAGACAGCATCAGCAGGTTCAGCAAGCATTTAAACAACTTCATGGACAACAGGCCCGTAAATAGGTTGTAAGAGGACAAGGCAGGTATGTGTGTCCCCTCTGACATTTCTCGTCCAACAACTGAGGATAGTGTTAAGTTTGATGGGAACAGGCCGTGCAGGGCCTCCAAGCTTGTATGTTCTCTGTAGTGACACCTTTTTTGCCACTGTTGGAGACTGGATATTGAGCTAAATGGACCCCTTGTCCAACCCAGTGAGGTATCTTCTGGGAGTTCTTCTGGCATAACACAGATTGGAGGGAATGGCTTCCTACATGGCATGGGAGTAAGTTACAGACCTTCTTTGGCAAGTAGATTGAAAAGTGAATGCTTGAAAGTGACCATTATTCTGCTGAACAGCTCTAGTAATAACTCCTTTTTTCCCCTCAATCTGCTACAGATATTTTTGCATTCTCGACAATATCAGGAAGTTTAAAGAGGTTTAATCAACCAACACATGGTATGTATTGGCAACCTTAAAATCATTGGTCAGTAACAAGCAGTCAAGAAAAACTCCTTCAACTTCTGTGCTGGTTTTGGCTGGGATAGAGCTAATTTTCTTTATAGTAGCTAGCATGGGGGTATGTTTTGGATTTGTGCTGAAAACAGTGTTGATAGCACACTGATGTTTTAGTTGTTGCTGCACTGGTCAAGGATTTGTCAGCTTCCCGTGCTCTGCCAGGTGCAGAAGAAGCTGGGAGGGGACACAGCCAGGACAGTTGATCCAAACTGACCAAAGGGCTATTCCATACCATACGATGTCATGCTCAGTATATAAAGCTGGGGAAGAAGAAGGAAGGGGGGGACGTTTGGAGTGATGGCGTTTGTCTTCCCAAGTAACTGTTAAGCATGATGGAGCCCTGCTTTCCTGGAGGTCGCTGAACACCTGCCTGACCATGGGAAGTGGTGAATGTATTCCTTGCTTTGCTTTGCTTGCGTGCGTGTCTTTTGCTTTACCTATTAAACTGTCTTTATCTCAACCCATGAGTTTTCTCACTTTTACCCTTTTGATTCTCTCCCCCATCCCACCAGAGGGGAGTGAGTGAGCGGCTGTGTGGGGCTCAGCTGCCAGCTGGGGCTAAACCACGACAACTTCAAATATTATCTAACAAATCAAAGAACTTAAGAGCATTTTAAAAAAACCTTCTAACTGAAATAAACATAACATGGAGCTGACATTCAAGATATATGAGTTTGAGAAAGATCTTTGCTAGCTACAGTATAGTTTTCCAACTTTGAGTCAATTTGCATCTACTATACTGCTGATGAGTGAAAAGGCAACTCCTCTGGAAATGCCCATATGGCCAGGGTAATAGATTTTCATTTTTAAGATAGAGAAAAGAAGTTAATAAGTACATTTCTGTAAATTATTTCTACCTTTCAAAAGCAATCCATTTTAATACCGACTTTCAAAGTGCAAAACAACACAATCATTGATTAAAGCATTAAATACCTTGTAAATACAGTCTGTGTAGCTCATAATGTGAGACTAAATTCACTTCCATTACTTTCTGGTTCTTAGTTGCATTCACAAATAATTCTCAATGCTGTAAATGAATGAGATTCAGCTGTGACACCTCACAGGAATATAAAGTAGCTTTGCACAAAAAAGTAGTCAAGATTCCCCATATTTTCACCTAAGTTATCCTAGAGAAAAGTCAGAAAATAGCCAGCTTTCTGTGTTCCTGTGGTGTTTTGTTTCATGGTGCCCTCAGATGAATGCAGTCATTAGCACAGAAGAGTATCTCTCAGGGTGTCTTGAAGAACATAATGAAGGAAAATAACACTTGTTATTCAAAGGCTTTCCTTTCGCTGTCCACAAGAATGGAACACAAACCTAAACAAAACATTTCATTTAGAGCAAATTTTGTCATGTGCTTGTGGAAGTGGTATATCAGGTCCTAGGATTATCAGCTAGTGGGAGCAAGCACCTGAGGAAAAAAGATAATAAAGGTGGACTTGCAGAGAAAAAGCTAGAAGCAGAAAGTTCTGGGAAAGCTTAAGGTAGGATTTATGGGGTTTTTTTCTTTCTTAAGATAAGCAAGCACAGTTTAAATGCCATTGTAGCATGACTAATGTAGTGCATGTGTTCTATGTTGATAATGTGGTATCACCCACTTCAGGGGGTCCTGCTGAGATTCAGGCTGCTTCAGAGAAGAGCTATGAAATTGAGAAGTAAACATTAAACATTTTTCTACCATCTTGATCCTTTCACACTGTGGTGAGCACTTGTTTGTATGAGCAGTTGGAACACAGCTAGGGAACTGCTTGGACAGAGTACTGAGTGAAGATTGCATGGAACCATTAACTGGTGCCAGGACAAGCCTCACAGACACAGACTCCTTTAACACAGACTCCTTTTTGTGGCATTGCACCAAACAGACTATTTTCATGGACTCAGTTTAGATTATTAGGCCAGGAATCTGAACTCATCAGAGAGGCTCTCTACTATCTCTACAAGTTTAAAACTACAACTAAGTCTAATGCTAATGTTGTGGAGGTAGACAGAGAAGAAAGTAGTTCTTAGGAGATGTTTACTAGTCAAAGAAAAGTGATGTTTTTAAACTTTATTCCTGTCCTCTTTATTTCGCCAACACTGTAGTGAAATAAAATAATTTTATATTTCAGAACTCAGACGTTGAAAACACATAAGCACTTTTTCATTATTCATTGAGGTGAGTTAACCAAACATGCTTTGCATAGCTACCATAGAAAAATGTCAAGGTAATAATTTTCAGTCACAATCAACATGAGCTGACACTCTGCTGCCTAACCCTTGTAACTAAAACACCTACAAATTAAAAGTGTGCTGATAATGATGTAAATAATATTAACTTGCCTTTAATCTGATTATAAGCAAACTAAAATAGTTTAACAACCGTATGCTCATATTTTGTATCATGGCCTAGCCAGACACAATGTATAAGCATTTTACTAAGTATATGAGCAATATGACCACCAAAGGGGCAAGCAAAGAGGGGTGTGGTGGCATGTAAAGGGCATTCAATTAACACAAAAGTGCAAGACAGAAAAAAGGTAAGTACAAAGGAGTGCAAATAGAATGCACTGGATACACAAAAGGATGACTGACAAAACAAAAGAAAATAGATAAGCAAGATTGGGACAGATTAGACTCCCCTTTTGGGGAGAGGAAAATGGCATAAAAACATCAGGCATAAGTGCACAAAATCGGAGAAGAAAGAAGACAAAACCGCTTTGGTTTTGGCCTGTCATCAAAGAACTCTCCAGCCTGATCACTTGGACATCAGTGACTAAAACCACCGAGAAGCACAGCCATTGTTACAAACTATGCATCATCAGCTCTGTGTTATTGTATACTCACAGATAATGCAGAACATAGCTATAAAAGACTAACAGTTTTGCATATGTAGTGATCATGAATAATAATTTGTAAGTACAACTGTAGCAAGAAGTGTGCCACTAATTCATTCAGTAAAATTTGAAAACTGGCCTGATTTGTCAGTCTTCTAAACAATCCCATCACAATAATTTCTGGTTACCTAACTGGTATCTATCTATCTACCTACCCATTTATTCAATTACAATATGCTGAATTTTTGAGCTATTTTCTCCTTGTCTTATAAATAAAATTATCATTTGGTACCTGTATTATTTTCATAGTTGGGAAAGGGAATATCAATATCCAAAGTTACACATATCAGTATAAGAAGAAGCATGTCGCCTTGCAGTTGCCTTGCAGTTTAGACTTTCTGTTGTTATCAAACAAATAGATTTGATATAGGGTGCAACTCTTACCTTGTTTTCCTCCCTAGAACTGTATGCTGTTTCAGAAGTACTTTAAATGCAATGAGGTTTGCCAGATTACAACTCAACAAGAATGGTTGCAGTATTGCTTTCATTTTATTACCATTGGCAATGTTAGGGTAATTAGCTAATTAATATGGTAATAATATTAGCAAAAACATCAGATGGGGATTAATTAGTCATACTAAATGTCTCATATTTCATGAGTTATTTTATGGCCCAAGAGAAAAGGAAAATTATGAAGGCTTAAAAGCCTAGTTAGTAAGTAGTTCTGTTCCTTTCTTTTAAAGCAACACATTAAATGATGTTCCTCCTATATGAAGAGTAGGAAAAAAAGTTACAAATATATATTTGTTATTATTTAGGGATACGTACCAATAGAATAAAGTTATACATTTACGCAAATCTATTCTGCAGCTAAGTATCTAACTGTGCCTGGTTATCCATCTCTCCACAAAATGGAGTCAAAATAATTGACATTGAAGCTGATTATTTATCACTGAGGAAAACATTTTTAATGGAAAAAAAGATTATCATGTCACTACTAATATTGGAAGGTATTTAAAGAGAATCAGTATCACTGGGTGAACATACATTACAGAGCTTATGCCTTTTGAAATTAAAATAAAAATGGAACATCAGAGCTCTTTTATTTATCTCTGTGTGTTTACTGGTAATGAAATATGCAAGACCAAGCTGTGGATGCTGAAGTCTCTTACTCAGTGAATAGGGATAGCACAAGCAATGACAGTTTCCTCTGAGTACCTTACCTATAATAACTACTTGCATGAACTACAGAGAGGGGATATAGTGCAAAAATGATTATATGTTTATCATTAAAAACATCAACATTTTATTTTTTATTTGATATAGTGATCTGGCTCAGTTTGAATGACAACATTTTACCAGTTTCTTGTAAGACTAGTGGAAACATCCTCTGGTGCTTATTGTTTTGCATGAGTTGAAATGCAAATCTTCCAGGGACAAACTCAGCAAATCACTTCAGCATTAAATAACAGTTAATAGGATATAACCACATGAATCAGTTCTTTGGTGCATACACACCACTGGCCCTGATCTGTTTAGCTTTTACTTTGTGTCAATTCTTGATCCCTGACTGTTGCAATGATCTCTGTCATCGCTGAGTTCCTTGCAAGATCATAGCCTAGAACTACCAAAATTGAATCAGAATATTTGGGCCATCAGCTTTGTTACATATCATTAAAAAAAAAATATTCGATACTCTCAAAGCCTTGAGAACACAGTGAAATAGATTTCATAAAAGTAACACAGGAATAAGTCAAATGAATTGCTAGTTTTGTATTTAATTCAATAAAAGTAATGGAAGGTTTTGTGGATTGGGATGGGGGACAATATCAGCTTCTGGAATCAAAATTCCAGTCTCTGTACCAACAGTCTGGAGGGAGTCACTTGCAGAATTTCGATTAAGATTTTTATCAGTCCTAAACTTCATACTTCTCGATTTAAAGTCTAACATATCAGTCCATTAAGATTAGAAATGTAAAGGACTGTAGTCCAAGCCCTTAGACAATGCAAGGGTCCAGGAACGGTGATGACAAAGCTTAAAGGCAGGATTCCTGGATAATGCTCTCTTTCCAGTGGGGTAGACATGTTACAGCTTTGTCTGTTGAGCCTAAAAGTTGACAAGTCTGCAAGTAACAAGTAAATAGAAAGATTCTGGAATTAATGGAGTATTAAAATAATGAATTAAGGAGGCTAAGCATGCTGGAAACAAGAAAGAATGTGTGGGATTGGCTGTATCTGCATTCCAGTTCTTTGCTTCTGCCAAAATATGTAAAAAAAAATATTTTTCCACAAAGTTCTCCATAAATATCATCATGATGTAGAATCAGTTTTTTGTAGTTTACATATAAGGTGATATAGTTGTTACCTGTAATTATGCTTCCTAGCAGCCAGTGACTTGTCAGAGACATTCTGATATAAAATTTCATAATCAATACTTCATTTTCAGTCCACGGAAAGAAATAGGGTGACTTCACACAATTAGCAACAACTATGGCAAATTCCTCTAGATATCCAGCAGCAATACCTTGCTGTCCTTCTAAAGGGAAGCAAGAATGGGGAACAACTCTCTTAACTTTGCACTCTTTAAGGCTTCTCCACTTGAAAGGCAAGTATCTTTCTTCATGGTGTGGAACAAGGTGCCTTGTAGATGCCTACTGCTGTGCTTAGTTTTCTTACTGAGCAGGGCTGCCTACAATCCTCTACTGTTAATAAAACCATAAGAAATGAAAGGAGCGCTGTAATTCTGAAGGAGAAAACTTGCAGTGGTAACAAAATTTTAAGTCACAAGCTAGCTGTCATTGCTCTCTCTCAAGTAAACCAGGAGTAAAATTATTCTTACTAGCCTAGAAATCTCTTCCCCACCTCAAAAAGTGTTTTAAGTGAAAAGTTTGTTTGGAAATCTCAAAAGCAAATTAATTCCTCTAATAAGAGGGGGACTCTGGCAAGGCAAATGTTAACCTTTTTCACAGCACATATGTACACATTATATGATTCTTAAAATTCTCTTCAGATACCAGCAGTATCTCTGGAGAGTTTATTACACTTGATTATTCCACTTAAGTATTCATAAATATTTATGCACTAATTGATGTTCTCGATGTAATCTTTCAGTGGCTGGTACAAATATGTCACTAAAAAGAACAGTGAGCGAATCTGCAATTAGCAATTAGTGATTCAAACAGATCATGTGGAAAGTTGAAAATCTCACTTGTGTAAAATAAGCTTCTGCATTAAACATATGGATTAGTTTAGTTTCCAAATGCAAGTCACCACCAGAGATCTAAGCCTGTTCTCTAAAGACTGTTATGAAGTCTGAGTTATTTAAGTAGAAGTTATGAGTCATTTCCATAATATGTAAAGGCATAAACGTTCACCTGAATTAGCTTACAAAAGCTTTGTTTACCCAATAATATGCAAATTTTCCATGACTGTTCCATTCCTCTTAATTTTTTTCCATCCTTTCTTTAGATACATTTACACTTCTCTTGGCCAGTGTGACACTAACAGCCTTGTACAGTATCCTTACCAAGCACTTGTGTGTTCTTGGAGTATATTACGTCATACAAACACCTGCCTACACAGTCTGTTTGCTTGATTTAGAATTTTATATGAGCTTGTTAATTTTGTCATGGAGGTAGTAATCAGACATTATCATTCTGCTTTTTTTGAGAGGAACCGCACATGCAACATGAAAGTAGGTACAAAGTATTAAAACATCATTTCCTTTTATGTGTCATTTATGATCAAATACAACAGCGATTGAACAAGCACTAATCAGGCAGGCCATACATTACCACACTTTGGCTGGAAGGAAAAGGATGTGTAATCATATTTTTTAATTGATTGCCTAAAATGTATGACTGGATATTTTTTTTCCCCAACAAATTCATAGTATCTAAGGTACCCTTCACTTCACGGAAGTTTTTGGTTAATGTCAGATCTAAATACAAAAGAGATAGTGCATGCCTACCTCCTGAAGATCTCCATGTGGCATTTCTTCCCCCATTCAGTTAGAATGGGCTTGTACCCCTCTTCCACATAACTGACCTATGGATTTCTTTTTGCTGTCACATCGTGAGATATGCAAAAAACCCACTTACTTCATGGTTGATCTTGTTACCCCTGACAGTTGCCCATGACTTCTTTTAATTTGGAATCTCAGCCAAGAGAAGACTGCCAAGGAAAAACTGTGGCTTAGTTGAGTGAAGTTCATCATCCTGCATATGCCCTTACTTTACACAGTTAATGTCCCAATTGTCTGTGACTTGTCCCTGACTAGATCTTAACCAAATGGCCCTCTCTTGCTGCCACAAATGTACAGATCCACTTCAGTGCCAGCTTTACAACTCCCCTCAGCCTCCTTTTCTCCAGGCTAAACAACCCCAGTTGCCTCAGCCGCTCCTCATAAGAATTCTGCTCCAGACCCTTCACCAGCTTCGTTGCCCTTCTCTGGACATGCTCCAGTACCTCAATGTCTCTCTGGTAGTGAGGGGCCCAAAACTGAACACAGAATTCAAGGTGCGGCCTCACCAGTGCTGAGTACAGGGGGACAAACACTTCCCTACTCCTGCTGGCCACACTATTCCTGATACCAGCCAGGATGCTGTTGGCCTTCTAGGCCACCTGGGCACACTGCTGGCTCATATTCAGCCAGCTGTCAACCAATACCCCCAGGTCCTTTTCCACCAGGCAGCTTTCCAGCCACTCTTCCCCAAGCCTGCAGCATTGCATGGAGTCGTTATGACCCAAGTGCAGGACCCAGCACTTAGCCTTGTTGAACCTCATACAATTGACCTCGGCCCATCGATCCAGCCTGTCCAGGTCCCTCTGCAGAGCCTTCCTACCCTCAAGCAGATCAACGCTCCTGCCCAACTTGGTGTCATCTGCAAACTTACTGAGGGTGCACTCGATCCCTTCGTCCAGATCATTGATAAAGATATTAAACAGAACTGGCCCCAATACTGATCCCTGGGGAACACCACTTGTGACTGCCCACCAACTGGATTTAACTCCATTTACCACAACTCTTTGGGCCCAGCCATCCAGCCAGTTTTTTACTCGGAGAAGAGTACACCCATCCAAACCATAAGCAGCCAGTTTCTCTAGGAGAATGCTGTGGGAAATGGTGTCAAAGGCTTTACTAAAGTCCGGGTAAACAATGTCCACAGCCTTTCCCTCATCCACTAGGCGGGTCACCTTGTCATAGAAGGAGATCAGGTTAGTCAAGCAGGACCTGCCTTTCATAAACCCATGCTGACTGGGCCTGATCACCTGGTTGTCCTGTATGCATCATGCGGAGGCACTCAAGATGATCAGCTCCATAACCTTCCCTGGCACCGAGGCCAGGCTGACAGGCGTGTAGTTCCCCGGATCCTCCTTCTGGCCCTTCCTGTAGATGGATGTCACATTTGCTAACCTCCAGTCAACTGGGACCTCGCCGGTTAGCCAGGACTGCTGATAAATGATGGAAAGGGGCTTGGTGAGCACTTCTGCCAGCTCCCTCAGTACCCTTGGCTGGATCCCATCTGGCCCCATAGACTTGTGTGTGTCTAAGTGGTGTAGCAGGTCACTAACCATTTCTCCTTGGATTATGGGGGCTTCATTCTGCTCCCCATCTCTGCCTTCCAGCTCAGGGGTCTGGGTACCCCAAGAACAACTGGTCTTACTATTAAAGACTGAGGCAAAGAAGGCATTAAGGACCTCAGCCTTTTCCTCATCCTTTGTCACTATGTTTCCCCCAGCATCCAATAAAGGATGGAGATTCTCCTTAGCACTCCTTTTGTTGCAAGTGTATTTTTTGTTGAAGAAATGCAAGAAACATTTTTTAATTGTCTTTTACTGCAGTAGCCAGATTAAGTTCTAGTTGGGCTTTGGCCCTTCCAATTTTCTGCCTGCATAAACTCACGACATCCTTGTAGTCCTCCTGAGTTGCCTGCCCCTTCTGTCAAAGGTCATAAACTCTCCTTTTTTTCCTGAGTTCCAGCCAAATCTCTCTGTTCAGCCAGGCTGGTCGTCTTCTCTGCCGGCTCATCTTTCAGCACATGGGGAGGCCTGCTCCTGTGCTTTTAAGATTTCCTTCTTGAAGAATGCCCAGCTTTCCTGGACTCCTTTGCCCTTCAGGACTGCGTCCCAAGGGACTCTGTCAACCAGTCTCCTAAACAGGCCAAAGTCTGCCCTCCAGAAGTCCAAGGTAGCAGTTCTGCTAAGCCCCCTCCTTACTTCTCCAAGAATCGAAAACTCTATCATTTTGTGTTCGCTATGCCCAAGACAGCCTCCAACCATCACATCACCCACAAGTCCTTCTCTGATCGCAAACAAGAGGTCCAGCAGGGCACCTTCCCAAGTTGGCTCACTCACCAGCTGTGTCAGGAAGTTATTTTGTACACACTCCAGGAAACTCCTAGACTGTTTCCTCTCCACTGCATTGTATTTCCAGCAGATATCTGGTAAGTTGAAGTCCCCCACGATAACAAGAGCTAGCGATCATGAGACTTCTCCCAGCTGCTTATAGAATATTTCGCCTGCTTCTTCATCCTGGTTGGGTGGTCTGTAACAGACTCCCACCATATCTGCCTTGTTGGCCTTTCCCCTGATTCTTACCCACAAACACTCAACCCCATCGTCACCACCATTAAGCTCTAGACAATCAAAACACTCCCTAACATACAGGGCTATGCACTGCCTTCAATGCTCAAAAACTATCCCTTCATTGTACAGGTAACAAGCAAAAAGGAAAAATATCTTACTTGAACTTGTGTTCTTTCCAGTACATAATGAAACCATACTTAAGTACTCAGATGCAGATAAGCAGTTTTTCCAGCTTTTTTATATTTCCTTAGACCATGAGAAATAAATTGAATTTGAGAATCTCATCCCAGGAATTGTTCAGGAGGAGGATTATTGCTTCTGTTAACATGTTTTTGGATTGGATATGTTAATATACTTTCATTATGGTCACACCATTTCTAGCTCTCTAACTCACTCAGAGGTATAGGCAATGAAGCAATTGTAACAACTATCATTTGAGGTAGCAAACTCTGAGTCAGCGAGGATTATTTGTATGTGTTAAGAGAGTTTCTATTTTATGTGAACTAAAATTTGATGTCACAACACAAGAGTGGGTTTTTTATATATTGCTACTATCTCTCTCATTTGCATAATGTAAGTTATAATCAATGCAATATTTTATTGCAGGTTTGAAGCGTGTCTCATCCATGAAATTAGACAGTGAAGATAGAACCTATATACATCTTTCAAATGTCCATGAAAGACATGAATAATTGACAGAAATTCAGAAGATTCATATGTCAATTGAATGTCAGTTTGGGACATAAATTCACAGCATCTTCTCTGAGATTCACACTCATATTCTAGTTTTGGCATTACTGAAAACTTCAGCGAGGGAGAAATAATGCAGATACAATATCATCAGAAACAGTAAGCATATTCACATTAACGAACTTTTGAATACCCTACTGTCAAAAGTGCAAGTATAAAATGACAATGACTAGAGAAAGTCAATGAGGCTCCAGGTGATTTAACATAAGCGATAGATGTTTTGGCTAAGAAAAGTAAGTACCTAAATGAAAGGAAAAGGAACAAAAACACAGTTAAAGAAAATACTTTATGTGCAAGTAGACACATGCAATTCTGTATCATGAAGAAAAAGGTAGATGAGTTCCTCCACTTACACAGTAAACAGATTGTTGGTGAAGAAGTTCTTCCTCATGAAAAGGCACATTTGTGCACCAGCAGTGAAGAAGTCAAAATAACAACAGAGAAGAGAGTGACATAATCCAGATTCTGAACATTCTGAAAAACACTGTCTGTGAATAAATGGTTTTGTATATCAGAAATAATCTCTTTGCTAGTTTGAAAATATTAAGAATTACTGACCTCACAGAAGGATTAGTGTTGCTTAGAAGACATATGAAAGTCAGTGAATTTAAAAAAATATCCAAGAATATACGTCATAAACTAGAAGGAAGGTTACAGGCACGCTACATGTTCTCTCGTTGAAAAAAAGGGAATTTATTGCTTATCCAAGAAAGCTTTCTTAAAGTACTAAAGATGGAGTTGAAATGATCCAAATCAAAAATAGAAGACATACAAGCAATTTTAAGTAAAGCAAGTTTATAGTTGAAAGATGATATTTAAGTATGAAGTATGAATGAGTCATGGCCTTCTCCCCTCTAAAAATTGAATAAAGATTCAATAAATATAAGTGCTCCAGCTAGAAGCTTTTTTTTAACACTGTCATAAGGACAGAGGAAGTGCCTAGTTTATCAATCTAGGTAAAACAAATATTAATATTCCTCACCCAGGATTCTGTAACCACATGAGTAAAAACATCATAGAATGAAAAATATTCTGTTTTAAACATGCAAAATGTGAACACTCAAGAACATCCTGAACACTCTGAACATTCAAACATCTGGAACATTGTTCATGTCATTGAATTATCACAGGGACAGATACAACCCCTTAATTCCACAACAAATATTCAACCTTTTCTATACAGAAACAACTCCAGCTTGGAATAAAACTGACAGATCTGAGGAAAGAATGCTGCCTCATGTACAGAAAGTTGCTCTTCTGTCTCCTTTTACTAGATCAGCATCCAGAAAGACATTAGCTAATAGTGCAAAAAGTAAGTACAGAATAATCAATGCAACCATATTGTTTCTGTCCTATTAAAATGCTCAGAAAGGATTGAACCTTCTCCATTTCCAGTACAGAAAAAGAACACTGTCTGCATAAAGCAAGGAATAAAAAAAAAAAGACTGGCATATTGATTTCCTATGTCTGTTTGCCTGCTTCCATACCAAAATAATCCCAGACTTGGTTTATGAGATAATCCCACTGCTGGTTTGTGGTGATGTTTTAGTGAGCTTTGATAAGAAATTCTATCTGTTCCACTATTCATTCCCCTAAAATAAACCTGCCCTTCATCAGCTGTTATGAACCAGTCACTGGAGAACACGTAAATGCTGAAGTTGTATAAAAAACACTTCTTAGATTAACACGGAGTGCATTTTCTCCTTGCCTACAAGATAATTACATTGCTGATGTTGCCCACTTGGAGGATGCACTTAAAAGTATCAGCAGTGCTTGAGATAACATCTGCTAAGTGCTTTTTGATTAAGTCTTTTATAATTACTCATTTTCACAAAGCATGTATCTATTTGAAGGGCACCTCAGTTATCAAAGAGAGGATGCTAATGGAAGCCTTTCATTATTTTGGATTTCTTACACTGATTTGACATTTTGCTTAGGTTTATGAGAAGTGAGAAAAGGGTGTGGATGCTCCGCGTGAATCCCACCCATGCCTTGATTCCCTGAATTTTGATATATAATCCAAACTATGTCTCCTATGTACTATGTGACTATACAGAGATGATGGATGTATTTGTTAGCTACTCAGCTTGGAAGCTTGTTGGCTCAGACTGGAGAATCACAATACATCAGACAACAGAAGAAACAGCAAACAAAAACACTCAGACTACAGGTCTTAAACAGAATTTTTTGATAGGTACTGTTTAATTCCTAAGCAATGAAGCACTTTTATGAGACTGCTGAGAAATCTGACACAACTGAGTAACACCTTCATAATTTCTGCAAATCTTTAGGAGTCTGGCATTTGAAAAGACCAAGGACACTTTCAGATCTTGCATGAAATATTTGAGAAAACTGAATAATCCAGTGAGTATTACCAGAAGGAATTTGCCAGTCTATCAACTGGTCAATTAATCCCACCAGATGTTGTTGATAACTTAATGAAGTCACTGGGGGGATAAACATATCATGATTTTAAAAAGAGGCATCTCAAATGTGAGATGATTCTCATCGTCCTTGCAGAAAATGTGTAACTAGATGTCCTTAAAATGTTTTCAGACATCAACTCAAAAAAGGAGTTGTGAATATCTTAAGAAAGAAAGTTATATTCAAAGCAGACAGGAATGCATTTAGAAACACATTTGCTGTTCCTCAAAGCTGATGGTGGGACATTTGAGAAATACTGTAATATCTTTTTCTCTAGGCATCAGCAATATTAGGTGAAGCACTGGAAAACAAACAAGACATTTCTGGGTAAAGGGATAGTATGGATTGTGAACCCTATAAAAACCATCCCTAGGCCCTTTGTTATACCATCAGCCTGAATGCTAACAAAACACTTGCAGAACTTTTGGAACATGCCTGGAGACTACCAGGACAAGATGCTGTAGGTCAAATCATGAATATAGACCTCAGCATGCACTAAGAGATATTAATAAAAGATGCTGAGATATGCAACAAAGAGCCAGCACAAGCATTATTTCTGAGAGAAAATCGGCCAGTAAAAAGGTCCAGCAATAGTGAAATCATTTGTGCATCTGCACCAACAAATCAGGCTTCATCAAATTATTTGTTGATGGAAACAAACAAAAAAAATAATACATAGATAAATTACATGGCAAAGATCTGCCACATGAGACTTGCAGACTAACAAAAGACTAATCTTGGAAAACTGAGTTTCTGAAATCTTCTTACGCAGAGGAGAACTGTTGTGATTTAGCCCCAGTTGGCAATTAAGCACCACACAGCTGCTCGCTTACCCTACCCCCCCGGTGGGATAGGGGAGAGAATCAGAAGAGCAAAAGTAAGAAAACTTATGGGTTGAGATAAGAACAGTTTAATAATTGGAACATAATAATAATAATAATAATAATAATAATTGTAATTGTAATGAGAGGGAAAACAACAAGGGAGTGAGAGAGGAACAAAACCCAGGGATAAAAAAAAAAAACAGTCATACAACCGCTCACCACCCGCCGACCGATGCCCAGCTAGTCCCCCAGCAGTGATCGCTACCCCTCGGCCAACCCCCCCACCCCCCCCTAGTTTATATGCTGAGCATGACGTTGTATGGCATGGAATAGCCCTTTGGCCAGTTTGGATCAACTGTCCTGGCTGTGCCCCCTCCCAGTTTCTTGTGTGCCTGGCAGAGCATGGGAAGCTGAAAAGTCCTTGACCAGTGTAAACACCACTTAGCAACAAACAAAACATCAGCGTGTTATCAATATTATTCTCATACTAAATCCAAAACTCAGGACTATACCAGCTACTAGGAAGAAAATTAACTCTATCCCAGCCAAAACCAGTACTAGAACTCATGTTATTTTGCATATATGTCATGACACAATGCTAACAGTAAATCAATCATAATTACTGCTTTAAACTTTGAGTGTAGTAATGATATTGGAGCACAGACCTAAACAAGATTTTTACATTAATTAAAGAGAGGACTTCCTTAGTATTTATGTATGCAGAGCACTGACTAGATTGCACATTTTTCCAGTTTGACACTGTGAACACTTCTGCAGGAAAAACAAACTTGAGTATGCAGTTTGAAACAGACCTTTCCAAGCTTGGACAACTTTTTGTGGAAGAATTAGGAAATAATTACTCATCTTTTTATTCCTAGAACTGTAGCAATGGAAAAAAGACCATAAATGCCATTGCTAGATTTCCTGTGCCAAAACTGACACAACTGACTCCAGACAATTTCTGCCATGTGAAGAGAGTTCATTTCCACATGCAGATTATCAAGAGAAATCTTGGAGATGAATGCCATGTGAGTCCATCATACTGAGTACAACAAGAGGTCATGGCTGAAGCCAGAAGAAATGCAGATGTCCAATGGATAACTGCATCATCCACACCTAGTGTTACTCTGGAACGGATACCTGTGTATCAATAATAATGAATAATTATGCATTAGTAATGTAGTTAAGTGATAGACTTACCAAGCTGGAAGTGTGTGCCAGCCAAAAAAAGAATAAAGAAGAGGAGGTTGTAGGATACTAATTAAGTGAAGATTTGGAAAAGAAATGGAAAGAAGAGGAAAAGAGTAATTATGTCTGAAGTATCCAGTCGATAGAAAATGCCTTTTAGAACAACTAGTATGTTTGCTTTCCTTGTTGATGGTACATCTAAGCAAATAACACATATTTTTAATTTTAAGTGTTACTGTTTAAGCAATAAATATGTAAAGTCTTTCATAATATAAAAATATATCAAATGGGAAGGTAAGAAAATAATATCTGCTGCTAAGAAACGATTGAATTAAAGATATTATTTTAAAGAGTCTGTTGGCAGGTGTTTTTGTAGAACTTCATCAATTTACCATCTCAGGCAGTGAAATTTCTGTTCTCAAGTTATTGATTTAGCTTTACAAAACACTATACAATGCTATCACTATATAGTCTAGGTGTTTACTGTAACACACCTTCCCTGGTCACTTTGCCTACAAGTGAATCTGGATAGGAAAATCTGATAATGGCATTCATTAATATTGGTTGCAAGGCTTTTAAGACATTAACTCATATTCTTATTAGGCTTCCCATTAAGAAAATAAACTCTTTCTCTTTCCTCTAAGTCGTGACTTCTTATTTAAGTCTTTCTATAGAAAATATTGCCTCAGTTGACAATATCTTAACTCAAACAATTTGAAGAAACTTCTGAAGACCAATCTTAAGCTGAAGAGCTAGCTTAGTATATTTTTATATAAACCCTATTACCCAGTCAAACAGTGGTCCCTTCTATGTAATCTCATCCCAATGGTGTAAAAATTGTTATGCCCTATTATCAAGAATACTCAAAGATATATAATATGCACGCATCCTGGGTACGTGCCATTTGTTGTTAATGAAACCTTGATGAACAACATCAAACAAATTGCAGCTGCTTGCTGCAGCTGCCCTTTACTGTAAGACATTGAAAAAGATGCCATCCATTAGGGATATATGTACTTTAGACACATCTGATGACAAGCTGCTTGGAAATTTTTGGCTTCAGATAAGGAAAAGAGAGAGGAGGAAAGAATGACTCCCAAAGAAATAAATCTTGTCTTGACTTATATGAACACAAAACTATTCTTTTGGCAAGCCTGCAGCTCAGGATTGCTAATTATAATGACTGCTCTGCTAGGATTTCCTGAATTATAATACACTATCTATTTTGAATGAATGATTGGCTTAGGACAGAAAATGACACATGCCATGAAGATGTGTATATTATCTACCTGTCTGAATGACTATGCTTGATATTTCTTTAAAGATACTTGTTAAGAATCTACAGAGTACTGAAAGCTTCAAAGAGGAACATTTAAAAGCAAGAGTATCTCCTCATGTGGCTACGAATGCAAATGACACTGCTTCTTTTTTGAAAAAAATTGTCTCCAGAGTTTTGATTTCCAAGTAAAATCCAGTCCTTTCTAGAAGATATGCCTTTGGAAAGTTTGAATATTTTTAGGGGCAAAAAAATATCATCTGCCCCTGTACCCACGGAAGGAGCCCCAGATTATGATTCATTGCTTGGTACACAATGCTGATGTATTAAATACCTGGCACTCACCTGAGGCATGTGTTTTTATCTAGCACCTTTTCAGCCAAAGAGGGTCCGAGCTGCCTACAGAGATGTAGTGTTTCCACATGAAGATATCTTAGTCTCCAGCAGATCTCCATTTCAGTGTGCAACTGTAGTCATGCAGGCTGTTTCCATTGCTAAACCTGCACGACTGGTTTGTACCTCTGATCTTGCATGGTGCAATATGCACATTGAGGGTAACAGCCTGAATCTGGCACGAGCTCCATGTGTACCAGATCCTTCCTGTTAGTCTTGAGTACTGAAACAAGGTATCATAATATTTTTAGTAAATAATTAAGTACAAGAAGGCTGCATTAGACTATTTCCTACATATATGTAGGTGACTGAATACTTTGGTGAAAGCTGTTATTAAAATATTCCTATTTTGAAATCTGTTATCATAGTTATACCATGTCATGAATAATTGTATCTGTAACTGTGGGAACTGGGAGTGCATCCTGGTTGCTGGGACCAGATGCACTCTCTGCCCCCATCCTGATTTGGGGTGGGAGGAACTCTCCACCGCTATTATGCATTGTCTGCCCAAGTACCTGACCTGGCTAAGGAAGGGACCAGGAGGATCTGGAGCATACTGCAGAGCAATCCCTCCCCTCAGAGTAGCCATATCCAATATGAATTAGAGGAAGAAAACCCAGTGGCACACAGCTAGCCATAGGCAATGTGTAATCCCTTTGCCGGAACCCCAGTGCGACCTGTATGACCCATCCATGCTGAAAAATACCCCAGGTGTGAGTCAGTGGTTTCAGGGGTGCTTTAGCAGAGATGCAATTTCCAGTGTTTTACTGAAACAGTAATACCTCTAATATACATATATTAAGCAAATAAGCCATTACTTTCTGAACTAAAATAAAGGCAATCTCCTCTGGAATACTGATGAAGCATTTGATCTGTGTCAAACTGTAAGTGCTTAGGATGCAGGATAACAGACTGCAAGTCCAGCATTAGCCTTTTAAAATTTAATTTCCATATTAATATGAATCAGATCATCAGAGATTTACAATTAAGATGTTTGTCAGCATTTCATTGCAAATGCTACTTGTTGCTTTGAGCACAATAATTATTTGTCAATGGTGTGGCAGTAGTAACAAATGATGCTTAAAAATAATGACCTTCCTGAATATTTACAGAAGAATGAAGAGTTGATAGTAACTTTTATCTTATTGTTTACTTGGTTTTATTAAATGTTTATTAAACGAGTGCTAGTTTTATCTACTGTGAAGCATTTTTTTAATACATACATTAATATTTTCCCATCAAAACTACATTCCATATTACAGTGTTCCTTATGATTATTGTATTATCCACTGTCACCAGTTTTTATGGTGTTTGGACTTGAAATCAAGTACTCCAGAACCAATCTATGACAGGGAGTGTGTTAAAATGCTTTGATTGATAGAAGTCAGCATGCTTAGCCACTTGAGGTTGTAGCTGGACTTACTTTTCAATGCATGTTTGCCCCAAGGCTCAAGATGCCTAGTCATTCAGATCAGCATCCTTTTAAACTGCATTACAGCTCCTGTACAGATTGAATACACTACTTCTTTTGAGTGGAAATCTAGTTGTTGTAAAGTGGGAGTTCATGTAGGATGTGAACAAGGCTCAACAACACCTTCAAACATAAGAGTAGGAAACATGTTTGAGTGCTTTTAAAAATCCCTGGTTCCCTGGTATGGTGGATTAACCTTGACTGGCTGCTAGACACCCACAGACATGGGTGGTGCGGGGGTATGGGGAACGGGGGGCTGCGGTGAGTCCACAACAGCTCCTCTCTGCCGCTCCTTCCTCCTCACCCCCTCCCCTGCTCCAGCCTGGGGCCTTCCCGCGGGCTGCAGGGAAACACCCGCCCCACCGGGGTCTCTGCCGGGGCCGCAGGGGCCTCTCTACCGGGGCGCCTGGAGCAGCTCCTGCCCTCCTCCTGCTCTCCCCTCGGGGCTCGCAGGGCTGTTTCTCACCCTGTTTCCCTCAGCCCCGGCTGCCGGGCAGCGTTTTGCCCTTCCTTCCCCAGGCTTTCCCCGAGGCGCCCGCCCGTGGCTGAGGGGCTCAGCTGGGCCCTGCGGTGGGGCCGTTGGAGCCGGCTGGAACCGGCTGTGTCCGGCACGGGGCAGCCCCGGCCGCTCCTCACAGGGGCCGCCCCTGCAGATCCCGCCCCCGCCCCTGCCGCCGCCGCTGCCAGCAGCTGGGCACCTGCATCCGGTACACATGGGTATCTTTCTATTCACCTCAACAGACTAAAAACGTCTTTAAAAATTATTAAATATAGATGTAGCCACCTAAGTTGTGGGCAGCCCATTTAAGTATAGGCATCTATGTTTCCAGTTTTCTTTTCAATGTCTTTGCTGGGGATTTGGGTGGGAAGGTGAAATAAGGTAATAATTTCATAATCTTACAATTTCAGAAAGGATTTTTCTGAACAAAGTTAAGTGTCATCCATTATGTAAAGTACTCAAAGTACATTCTTCCTCTGTTTTGTGGAACTGGAAACAGTTGTACACTATTTAAGTCAGTCAGGATAGCTGAGTTCTGGGGGCCTGCCAACAGATGAGTTATGTGGTAAATTATCATCCAAAAATTATAAAGAAGAAGAACGCTCAATGGGAAATTTCAGTTTCTCAAACTGTGCAGCTAAAAAAAAAAAAAAATGAACTCTTGTTCTCAAAATAATCACAGTAATAAATGAGGGTTCCTCAGCCAGAATCTTTCCTTTCTTTTAGTTTTTTTTTTCTACTATGACATGTATGTGCAACAGAAAGACTAAAAGAAAACATATTTTATTGCTAATTTTAAAGATTTATTTCAGTAACAGTATAACTTTATATTACATGTAATAGTGAGTCAAACTTTGGTAGTCAGCTTAGATATTGGGTTTTTTTCTAGTTGACGGACTGAAGTTAAAAGTATTTTCCAGCAAAATTAACAACCACCCTTTTGCTAAGCAAATTGGGACAGACCTTGTCCTCAGAAAATCCTGTAGAGACTTACTGCAGTTCTTGATTATACATGGAAATAAATAGAACAAGAATCTTGGCCTTTGCTTTGGCAAGGATGTGGTTGGTCCACAGCATGTTTACAGACCACAATTTCTGATGCACTGTGCTCTACTGTCCCTAAAATCCCTTCAGCTTGACATTCGCCTCCCTTTCACCCATGAGTACCAGTGAAATTCTACTGACATCCAGCACAGAACAGAATCTGATGCCAGAGACAGAGAGAGGTTCTCTCCTCTCCTCAATAGGTTCCCTAGAAATACAGCACCACAGTTTCAACCATAGTTTTCGATTTTATTTTGTTTTTATAACTAGGTACTATGACACCTAGGAGCTGGACAAATAAATTGCACTTAGGTAAGGAACAGCAAATGAAGACTTTTCTAAATTGAAATTTCTCTGTGGAAATTCCTTGGAGGTTTTCATTTTTTTTCTGATTAAAAGTGAGTAAATAATTTGTATTAGATTAATAAATTTGAATGTAAACAAAATATTTTAAACTCCATCTTGAGTACAGTTTTCTTACAAGTTGTTCAATGTGTAGCTCTGTGTACTAGTGTGTATTGGGTTTGCATGGCAAGGTTTTGGTAGCGGGGGGGATACAGGGGTGGATTCTGTGAGAAGCTGGTAGAAGCTTCCCTTATGTCCGACAGAGCCAATGCCAGCTGGCTCCAAGACGGACCTGTCTTGTCCTGGGGAAACAAAGCTGGCTCTCTGTATTGCTGAGCTTTGCCTCCTTGCTCTGGCAGTGACAAAAGCAGGGAGGTTGAAAAGATTGCTTCCATGACACTCAGGAAAGGAAGGAAAAGTGAAGTGGGCTCCACTGCCCAGTTTTGAGGCAATTCAAAGAAATCAGGCAGCCCCTGGGCAGTCCTGGACCATGGAGAAGATCCCCTCCCATCCACTGGAAGGTAGAGATTGAAACACTGATAATTCCCCACACTGAAAACAGTTGCTACCACAACCTATTGAATATCCTCACATCTTTCATGCTTCATTTTGGCACATTGGACAGAGGTGAAATTCACTTTTGTGAAGTTTGATTCAATGTGAGAGTCATGTTTTAAAATAGAAGTGAAATATCTGGACATTTAACAATCAGTGTTTAATATATCAGGCATATTGCAGATATCATTCTTGAGTGCTTCTTTTTCTTAAGTACAAGACATACTCATATATGTCCTCGGATTTAAATTCAGGACACATTCCTTCTAAAGTAACTTAGTGTTTCTATGAGATGATGAATGGATTGAAGTAACCCATCTCGACAGAGAAAGATATCATCTTAATAATCTGATATTTTATGTTCTTTGTTATAATTACTTTTGCCTCAGATTAATGGATTCCATTTACAGTAGCAAGCTAGCAAATGAAAACCATTCAGCACAAGTATGAAATACAATGGAAAGATGAGACTATCTGGTATGCAAGGCATAAATTGAAGTATCGAAGAGTCATTATTTACAAAAAAAAAAGATCTTTTTTCATGGTGTAAATTTTATTAAAAAGAAGTCTCTTTCCCTCAGAAGAAATCAAATGCATTTACATTCTTGAAGACAATTACTAAAGCCATAGAACTGAAAAACGAAGCTTTCAATTTTCTTCTCAAATCACTCCCTTTGTTCCCACTTATTTTTCTGTATTGTGTGTTATGTCCTTCCTTTCTCTCTGTTTGTTCCATCTGAAGTCCAATCATTAAAAGAAAAAAGAAAAAAATCCCAGTATTTTTTAAACAAACTTCTGTTTCTATATAAATCCTTACTTGTTTAGAAATGCATAGCCTCATATCCTGAGGAATGCACATCTCTTTCAAACAGGGTCCCCTTGTAACAGCTGTTCTGCAGCCTAATGCAGCTGAGTGCTGCTTAATAAAGCCATTACACTAACAAGTGAAATGGAATGGCTCCATAAGCTGGAAAGGAGCCGTACCAAGGAGCTGGGACACAGGGCTCCAGGTCACAGTGCAGGGAGCAAAGGCATCAACATGAGATTCAAATGCCACAGGTAGAAGTGGCCAAGGAAGTCAGACATCTCCAGATTGAAAGGCAGCAAGTAACTCCATAGCAACCAGAGTCTGAGACAGGCAGGTTTTCAGTGAAGAGGAACCAGACAGCACCCTGGTTGTGATTCAGCAGGCTCTGAAGTGGAGTAGCAAATGACACAGAGAAATGAGCCTACTGTTGGAAATATCAGAAGTCTGGTCATTTTACCCATGATTTAATCCAGAATGAAACCAGCAGTGGCCAGACTAGCGAAAATATGACCTCTGTGTAAATCCAAGGTCCTGAAATATCCTTCCAGCCAGCAGCATCTGACTTGAAATTTAATGGGAAAGATCCTAATGGTATCTGGAGCCCCAATTTCTATGTTAGTGGAAAGGCTACCCCCCTGCCCCCCAAAACCAAACCTAACCCCCCCCCCCCCCCCCAAAGAATCAAAACCATTCCAGGGAAAGACTATAGAAATTAACTTTATAATATGAGGCAGAGTGGCGAAGACCAAAGGACAAAGTTTTATGTATGTAGCTGACAAAACTCTATAGAAACTGAGACTTCACGCTGGCATGGAATTCTATTGTGGCAACACATGTAATACTACCTGTCAGGCTGTAATGGGACCAGATCAGACAATATACATATAGCAAATAATGACAGAGAGCAGTGTGGAGTTACCCTGTGGACATTAGAAAGCTATGTTTTCCCAGTAATGTGTGCTCTTAGAACTACAAAAAAACCCCATACTCCAGCCCAAATAGCTGAATATGCAGAAGAAAACACAATATTCACTGTGGCAAGGCGAGAAAAGGAGCATATGACTCCATATCCCAGAGCCAGAGGAGTCTCCAGAACCCAGGACTGCTTTTGTGTTTAATCCACAACTGTTTAAAGTGAAATACATACGGTCCTGGGAGCAGTAACCAGAAGAATAAGCAACAAGACTGTGTCTGGTTTTCTGATATTTGTGCTGCTGAAAGCAGTGATGTATAGGAGGTAAAACAGGGACGTGTACTGTTCATTTTCCCCTTTTCTTTAATGTGCTTCAGCATGTCATCTGGGAGTATCTCCATTATTTCTGGGCTACTGCAAACACTGTTTTTGTCAGCTTCTCTTTTTGCTGTGAAGTACAGGTACAAAGAGGGGAAGATTTCATTTCAGCATGCTGATGCTCTCTCTCCCTGTGCAATTCGATAGACCTTCCTATTTCATTCTCATACCTATTTTCTATACTGTCTTAGCAGTGCATCCATGGAAAACCAAAAGCAAAAAAAAGGAAAAGAAAAAGGAAACAAAAAAATAAAAAGCCAGATTTTTATAGCCAGATGCTTAACTCACTGTTACCTTTTCTGCATGGACCTTTTATGACATTTTATGCAATCTGACATCTGACACTTCCTTGCTTCTGTACAGCAGAAAATTATGCCAGATTTATGCAGTACAGTAAAGTCTACAGTAAAGTGCTATTTCACTGGCATTTAAAGGAGAAGATATAGCATATGGGAACCTGTGAAAAGAGTAATTAACCATGCATGATTCCAAACTCATAGCAGACCATGGGTGATTTGGAGTGGGGGGTGATGAGTCATAGTCATACTCCAACAAAGTGGCCAAAGAACAGACAATCAATCCTGTTCTTTAAAGTCCTAATATGCAAATTTCATCAACAGTAATGTAAGAAGTTTGACTACACAGAAGTCTCAGTTTCTTATAAGCTGTTCTTCAAGGCATATCTTTTCTCCCAGCTTGCTTGCAAAGGGGAGGAGGGAAGGAATTGAAGTAAGAAACTATAGCTGTTCAGATTGCGAGTCTTGTTAGGTATTTGTCATATTTGCTTTGGTAGTACTGTCAGTGGTTAATCGATCGAGCCTGCTTAGGACTACTAAATGTATTCAAGTTTGTCAAGGGCATTGTAGCTTAGGAAGGTCTCCCTTTTATGTAGCTATTATAAACCCACTGTTATCAACTTGCAGAATTTTACAAGTCTCACCCTGTTTCATCATTATCTTAAATCCCCAGCTCTCAGTTCCATGTGACTACATGAGAATCTCAAGATTCATTTTAAAAGTATCATGAGTTTCGGTCCTTGTAGGACATGGAGAAAAGCTCTTTCTCTCTCTTTTGAAAAAGAACGCCCACATTCTGTTATTTTTAAGATCATGATTACTAAGGAAAACTCATCAAGTTACGACTTTTAATTAAGGTTTGACTAAATTTTCAGTCTAAAAATGTATTTAAACTAAGTATCTATTCAAGTATCAGCTGTTATATTTTTGATATGAACATATGTTTCTGCTGTTGAAATTCAGTTAACAAGACTGATCAAGAGGAAAAAAGTTTGCATAATATGTTTGGAAAATCATCGCCACAGGAACTCACTGAGGCAAACACTATAGTTACCTTCTAAAGAGGAGTGGATAACTAATAGCATTGCTAAGAACCTATGCCTATGCAAGCTAAGATGATAATAAGGTAATCAGATTTCATGCTTGAGGGTGTTAGCTAATCGCCTGCAGAGGTTTGGCACAGCACAATTGGCTGAGTGCATCTTATTTATTTTTATGCTTGCTCTGAGACATCAGTTATTCACTGCCACTGTCAACCGCTTACTGGACAAGATGAACTAAATGGTTTGTTCCAGCGTGATGAACTCTATGTCCTGTAATACATGTTACCATAAATATAGCAAGCCATCCGTTTTAAGACATCAATAAAATGTACATTATAGTGTAATAACTGGTTAGTGGGCGTGTGTACTGCTGCCCTCTACTGACTTACAACCATAGGCAAGTGGAGTGATACTCTTAAATTTTGTGTTTCTGACTCCATGGAAAAAAAAAAAGACATGTTACCTTCACCGTTGGTGCTGCCTGTATGCTACCAAATGAAACTCTCTGTGCTTTAGTAGACATCAAAAGAAGAGCAGGAAAAGTTTTTCTTTTCCCCAGAAGAAAAGGTAAAGAAAAGCCACGCAAGATGCTCCCATGTTTTCGGCATAAAGATGGAAAGACTCTTCTCTGACAATCTCATCACCTAGCCCCAAAAGCACATGGTGGAAAAACTTCTGCTTCCTTGTCAGCCATTTCCTTTACACGTGCCAGAGAAATGAGACCCCTGACCAGTGGGACAGAAGGAAATAAGCTGTTCCCTGCTCTTTGAAGTAGTCATCTCTTCAAAGCTGAAAACAGTCCTGATCAAGTTTAAGGTAAAGGGGAAAACAGAAATGTGAAGGACTTGAGAATGAAAATTCTGAAATTAAATGCCCAGAATTTCAAAAATGAAAAGGGCTTTGATTAAATAACTTTCTTGCTAGAAAGGAAAATACAAGCTACAAATAAATCCATGTAAACAATGGGTGAAGAAAAAGTGAAAATGGCAGTGATGACTCAGTCCCCAGATTCTGGGGTATCCTGCAATACTGATGTTCTCATCATATGCAGGAGAGGATCTACGGGAGCAACATGTTTCCCTTCTTGTTCGTGCACTTGTTCTAGTTCATGCACTTTAGTTCACATCTCTTTGAGAGAAGCTGGACATACAAGTCGATTTTTCCTCCCACCATGGAGCTGGGATGAAGTAGGGCACTCTCAGAGCCCAGGATAGTAAAAAAATGCCACCACTGATATTGCTTGTTCCATAGACAACATTCAGTAGCACCTAAAACAGCCTATAGAGTCATATACTGTACAGCCAAAAAAGACTGTTACGGACCCCCTAAACGATAACACCTCACCCTTTTTAGCAGCCCCATGTAATCTTTCAACGTCATAGTAAATTTTGTACTCAATCAGTCATTGTGTGTGAAAAATGGGTTTGACTTAACCTCTTTAGACTATATATTGATGCAGTTTCTTATATGGTATCTTTATGATATAAATTAACTTATGGTTTGTCTTTCCCTTTGTCCTGCTAACAGATAGATCACAGACTTCACACATTCTAAGACACATTTAGAAATGGCACAGACAAAAAAAAAATAGCAGTGTATTTTGTTATACTTCTTCACACTTAACTTTTAACTTGTCATTTATATTTCAATAGGTGGAAGGTACTGCACTCTTTTAACAATTTCCATAAATGTTTTATTGATTTAATTGTATTCCAAGTCATTAAACAAAATGGCTCTCAATTATCATTAGATAATGAGCAAAACACTATACAAACAGGAACCCAACCGGCTACAGAAACTGGAGTGTTTTCTTTAACCTACTATGTGTTATTCATTAGGTCTCACACAAAGAAAAATGACATTATTGATTTAATAACATGATTGATTTGAAAGCCAGGGGGACTAAACAAGCTTCTGGAGTGCTGTGTATTCTCAACCTTTTTATTCTGTGGATAGCTGCAGAAAAGCTTCTTCACATTGGGCTTCTCTCATCTGGCAAAACATTAATTTTGAATTCAATCTATACCCAGTTCATTTTTTTTCAGCTACTACTTACACAATATATAATACATATTTTCCTGCAATTTAGGACAATTTAGGTGAGTTACAGAGCCATAATTGAAGAAACCATTTGAAAATTTTTCTCTGCTTTTCAGTAGCCCTCCATTATACTAGGCTGTCAGGTAAATTGTAGAAATGAATATCCCAGAAAAGCACATGGAGCCCAGTAAAAGAATTTTGGCTGGTATCTACCATTTTTTCAACTGTTTGATGACCGAAACATAGCTGTCTTTAATGAAATTAAATGTAAAGTACTAACAATCTAGTTAGTCACCCCTCAGAGTGGACCTGTGTTGTGCATAGAGACGTAATGCAGGTGTAAGTTGCCTGTTCTAAGACATATTTAGAAGCAGTACTCAAGTTATTAAATATATTTTTCTTTTCTGCTGACACAATAACATGCAGGAGAAATGTAATTAATACATTATATTGCTTGAGTTTACAAATTATTACACATCAGTCTGTCAATGTTCATTTTACCATTTCATTACTATTCTTTTACCCTAAGAAGACCCATACACATCCAGTTACAAAAGGACACTCACCGAGTTTTAACACTGGACTCTACATCAAACATCTAGGATATTATAAACATGACAAAGTATTCTCTAATGGACATTAGAGTAAATCATGCCTTCAGTTGGAGTCAGAAAGCCACAAGGTCAAAGGAGGAAAGCCTCCAGTGCCCTATCAGCTTAGGCCTTCAGATACATCTCAGTAACACAAGTGCATTCATTCTTGGACAGCTGGCCAAGGCTGAGGTCCATACTGCCATTGATACCTGAACTAACTGGCTTTAAGCTAATTTACATCTCTTTGCACACAGATTTTTTTAATGCAGTGTAGATGCATGCATACATATGCACAGCATTAGCAAGCAGAAATTTGTTGTCTACTTTGCTGAGCAGACACAGCCTGCTTCAGCTGTAACAGCCTACCTGTCACCAGCTGCTGCATGCAGAATGGCTTATTTAACAACACAACACAAAACAGCTGCTCTTGACTGCTCTTCTGCTGCAGGTGCCATTTCTGATCGAAATTACTGGAAGCTGAAAGTCCCTGTGTAGCCAGGTTCATCCCTTTGGAAATTCTACAGTGACCTAACTACAGCCCTGCAGACCCCTTTGTACCTTCCTGTTGTTAGGTTCAATGCACCTAGTCATACACACCTGAAAAGTGCTTTAACTCCTGGATACTTGGCTAACAATTAAGAAAAAACCAACCAATTAAGAAAAAGCAACAAGAAAAGGTACCAGCCTACACAAGGCTTTCTTGGGGATATGATCTCCATCACAGAGACAGTAGAAACAGCTGATCCACCACTCATATTCAGCTGATTTCAGCTAAGAGTAGTGTTGAAAACACAAGAGGACATGTGTCAACAGTGATACCATGAGTATCCATACACAATTCTCTCTATAACTGAATATAGCATCAGCATTTTTTCACACATTTGTTGTAATTGTCTTAGCACTTTTGTGCTTCTGAGTGCAGTTAAAAGTTAAGAGTGATCTGTTAAGGCTCTGAATTCCCACAGGAGAAGCCTCAGCCAGGCTGCTCTTCTGTAAACTATCCTTACTCTTTCCCCAGTTTCAGTTGCATCCTATCAGGTTTCAAAAAAGGCACCTCATTGTAGCTTTAAATTTTACTCCCTTTGGAGTCTGTTAAAACCAAAATGGCATACAATTCATGATGTCTTTACAAAACTAGTCATTAAATGTAGTCTCCTAACATGTCCTAATTTCAGTTCTTGCCAACCCATCCTTTAGACACAGAAATCTGCACCATAGCAGCCATCTTGATTTTTTTTCCCTAGAAATGCTAAAAAGCCTCAGAAACACATGTCTTTTACCTTAAAATATTCACTTTTTAAATCAAAGCCTGAAAGGATAATGATGGACTAGGGAGACAGAATTCACAAGATAAAGAGACAGACCAATCAAGCTGAATACAGGAGTTTGCATACTTTACCCCTCACACACTTCACAAAAACTTATCTAGATCTGGATTGAAATTCTCTATCTCAATCTCTGTTTTCTCTTTCTTGACTTCAAAAGCCTCTTTTTAACTTAAAAAAATTCTGCTGTGATAACAATGCTCCACCTAGTGGAAATAAAACTGTTCAAACTATTGTAAGACTATAGTATAAATTCAGAGAACTCGTCTCTCAGTGCCTAAGTAGTCAATTTTTCCAGTGATAAGAAAGAAGTACTAGTGTGACTATTACAGTATAGTGCCAATTTAAGAACACAAAATAATGTCATTTTAAAACATAATAGTGAACAAAAAGAGCAAACCTCTTGGGGATCTGACATAATTATGAATCTATCACTAATTTGCTCCTTGATACAGATATAGTTAAAATAGTTACCTTTACAAAAACATTTCTTATTCATTGATTTTTAAAGAGTAAGTAGAGAAGATCTGTCAGATCATGTTGTCTAAAACTAATATATTTCAGGTCAGTAAATTTCACCTTCTTGTCTCAGTAACTTTTGTTTTATTAAAGCATTTTCAGTTTTGTGGTAGTGCCTGGGGACTTCAGCAGGGGATTGACATCCCGTTGTTCTTTATGTTGGGAACAAACTTAATGAAGAACTAATCTTCCCTTCAAAAGTTCATAATGTGGTGATTTTTTCTCATCACACAGTGCATTCACAACTCAAACATCAAGGTGGGTACTTTTCATTCCTGAGGGACTTTCAGATGAAGAGGTGTAGGGAACAGCCAGAAGCCTTTAGGAGCCTCTGAGGGTGAAGAATGAGACAAGGTAGTGAAGAATCATTCATTGTACTATCCGTGGGAAAAAATCTGCGGTACATAGTGGCCTTGTACCCATGAGAACTTGCACGTACTCTAAATCAGCATCAGGCTGACAAATCTTTTGATAAATTAAAAAGAACAACCACAAAACCCCCACCTTTCTTATTGCATGACTGCAATGTCTTGGAATTACAATACTCCAAGTAGCCAATACAGGGAGCACACTGGATAGATTACACAGCTGTATACATTGCAGAAAGATTTTTAGTCATTGAGAAGGGTAAGACAGACAGCTCCCATTGAAAGTCAGTGAGAATCTGTGGTGCTTTCCTCCTCTGAAAATCTCTCTTCACTTCATGTTCCTAGATTCTTACTGATATACAAGGAAATGCTAAAACCAAACAAAAAGCAAAAGCTAAGCTAAGCATCCATAGATCATTAAATATATGTAGGTATGCATGTACACATACCTCAACACACTCCATAGTGCAAATCCTGGACAGATTGGTGTCTGAGCTTTGTTCTCATGCAGTGATTTATTTCCAAACAATGCTTACACAACCAATAAATTACATGACTTCAAGACAAGTGAGATGATAAAGAAAAAGAAGTCTGCAGGGATATTCAAAACCTCTCCAGAAAAACATGCTTATTTTTACTTTGTTTAGGATCTGTTTTCTTTTCTTTCCCTTTCATGCTCCAGTGTCCATCCTCTGGCCCCTCCAATATCTTCTTCTTCAAGACCTTAAATCATCACAATTCACTGTTTGAGTGGAGGCAATATTTACAGAAAATATACATGACAAGTGTTTTTGAGGCAGCAATTTAATTCTCATTAATGATATTTCTAGCCTTGGTTCAGATTACATCAATCTCCTTCCGTCAAGGTAACTGTCTTCAGTATCAGTCATTTAACTTAACTTGAAGCTGACACAAGCCTGCTATGGCACTACATAGCAAAGAAGGAAGATTTGACTCTGCATACAGAAATATGCAGAGAAAATTACCATGAAGAATGGTAGGATATGAATTTAAAGAGTACTAATTTCTCTGCACTAAGTCCTCATGCATATATATTTAATATGCAGGAGGGGTGATGTAGCCTAGAGCTTTCTGAAATGTCCCCACTGAGTGACACTACTGTTGTTACACGGCCTGTCAACTATGCGGTTAATAGTTTTGCTCTGAGGCCCCTGATGTGGAATTTACTTGTTCCAAAGAGTAATCTTGGTAAAAAATCTACCCAGTGCCAATGCAAAAATAGACAATTTCTTTATATGAATGTGGTGTTATTCCAGCCCACAAGGTAGAGAGTAAAGTTCAAGACAAATTTGTTAATTTAATTTGGTGGGATAAATACATTTCAGTAAGATTCAAAAATTGGGGCAAAAATTGCACAAGCCACTTTGAGCAATTTGTCCTGTTAGAAATATGGCAAATATAAACTTGTTAATTTCCTTCATAGTTTAATCTAAATTGTCCTCTCTCACAGAGTCTGAAGATGTAAAGGTCATGAGATGGTTGAGAGAGGTCATGAGAGGTCATGGTCATGAGAAGGGACATCTTAACCTTCAGGAAAAGATGAACCACAGAGATGAAAGCGTATGATTTTGTCTTGTTAGAAACTAGGTGTAGATAAATAATGAAATACCTGCCTATTTTCTCAGAGCTACTGATTTCCTCTATACTGACCACTCTGTATAATGAAACTTTATCACCCTTTATCCTCTCAGAAAATGTCTCTTTTTCACGGAGAAGCAAGGAAGCTAAATTATTAAATAGGCTATTTGACACAGTAACATTTCCTAGACTAAAAACCTTGGTGTAAGATTTGCAATTTTAATCCATTCTCTCAATAAATGAAAGGTAATTCCTAAGCTAATTCCTTAGTATCCTTAAGTATCTACATTGACTCCTGCAAAGCAGTAGTTATTCAGCCTCTTTATCAAAGACTTTTAAAAACTTGCCACTTCATTTTTTTAATAGTAGCTTATTTGGGGGGTTTTAGTTGGCCTTTTTTTGATTTATTATTTCTATTCCATTTTTTGCCTGTAGCATAACTGAACAGTAGTTTCAAAAACATTTAGATGAGGATTGAGCAAAGAAAGATAAAGACAATGGAGCATATGTTCCTAAATCACCTGGGTGCTTGTAAATGCCTTCCCCTATCATGCTATCACAACCACTGATGAGTGTAGTAGATACACCCATTGTAAGACCTCAGTATTACACATGTATTTTGTTCTTTAACAGCTGTTTAAGTTAACATGTACTTACGTTCAAGCCAATAAAGCGAGAACCCCAGCATGCAGACCAATACTATGACTGGTCTCCTTAAAGTAAAGATTTCACTAAAGGCAACATTTCATCTTGTTTTACCCATCTTCTAAGCTCCCTGTGGCCAGGTAAGGATTGAGAGCTAGTCAGCCAGCCACATTACAATTGCACAGAGAACAGAAGAGGAAACTCATTGCTGCTGAGAACTTCTAAGCTGAATGGGTCTTAACTTTAAACATACCGGTCGCCTCTTTTCTCATGGTGACCCCCAAGAACCAGAGGGACCTGCTGCTTTTGCTCTTTCCAGTAGCCCCTTTGGTGCAGCCCAATTGCATGGATTCCTTCTTAGTTACCGTTGGGGTTTTCCTCTAGTAATGTTGCTGAAGTCCTCTCAGTGATTACCCTGCCACAGACATCCCACTCTAGCCAAGTTTCCTGTGAGTTGACTTGTGTCTGCCCAGAATGGATGTGTTTCCAACATATGCACCCCAGATTTCAGTGTCTATAGGCAGAGACTGCATCAGCAAGGAGTAGAGAGTGGAGTGGGGCACAAGAAAAAAATGCAGATGTCTTTTATCATAGGAAAACTGTGAACTTCATATGTGCAAGTTTCTTTCTGGCCTCCCTCTGCACCAACCCCCAGCAGGTAGGAATAGCAGCAGCAAACCTCAGGTCCCCAGCTCATATGGCACTACTCTATGCACTACATGAATGTTACATCGATCAGATCTTCAGTCCCTGTCATACTGATTAAGATGGTGGCCACTGGAATTAGCACCTCTTCAGGCTTCCTGTTTCAACCAAAAAATGTTTTCATCCTGAACTCTATTTTATACCTACAGTTTCTAGCCAAAATATAGTCCTCTAGAAAGGGAAAGTTGCAGGTGACTTTATATTGGTTTACTGGTTTTCCTCCTAATCTAGCCCAGCAGCCATGGTGAATCAGAGGGAACCAAAAGATAATATGACTTTGTTTCCTCTTAATTCCTCTGCATTTAGCAGTAGGGGCAGGTAATTATAATATGAAACCCTGGAAAGGCAGAACCAAAGAAGTGAGATGTCCCTTACTTCCCTAGAGTTTTCTTGGCAGCAGACATTATTCCTGATACATACGAAAATACCTTTTCCTATAGTTAGAGAGATATAAACCCTCCATTTTGCTTGTATTGACAGGACATGCATATCTGGAAACCTGAAAATGACAAAAATCTTTCTTTCAAAATTGCTTGAAATCTAAAGTATGAAAGGCATTATTCCTATGACCTGTTTACAAAGCTAGGAAAGACTATAGAGAAAAATGGACACTGGTGGACTCGACCCCCAGAGACCCCCACAGATGAAGAAAGCTGAAGGAAAAAGTCATGCCAAGTAATTTTACCTCCATGTCACACATAACAGTTTTGAAGAGTAATTGCTTGGATGCTCTGGCTATTTCAAAATTACTTGCTCTGAACATTCACTGCATCTCTTGGGTGAAGTAAGTGCCATTTTGTCCCTGATTAATTTTATGGATTGAGAGGAACTAACTGATTATATAGGTATCGTATTGATTTGTCTGCTGCCATGGGTAATGATTTTAATTGTGTCTCTTTATGCTAACTACTTTTGACTAATTGGGCATCATTTCAGTAGGATGTGTGAAGTGCTTGATTTACTATTGTATTTCAACCAAATATTTTAGCTTCCCCTTTCTTTAAATTTCAGTGGATAAAAATAAGACCTTTAGCAAACAGGAAAGTTCAGTAAACTGAGGAAAACAGAACCAATTTAAGAAGAGCAACTATCTGAAATGGACATGTAGACTTCACAGTGATTTGCAAACCAAAGCAAAGATAAAACTGTAGTTCTAATTAAAACAAGAAAAAATGTGAAATAAACACAATAAAAGCAAGATGCATTTTGTGAAAAACTAAAATGGCACTAAGAGATTGGAGGTATCAGCAGTGATGAACAGTTTTGCTCCTTGCACTTCCATCTTGCCCTGTTTTCCTCTTCAGCCTCTTCTTCCCTCTGGCATATAAGAATGGAGAGATAAAGCAGGAATTGGTTATTGTAGCCAAGGAGTATGTCCTATCTTTCCTGCACCTGCAGTTTACTGAGGATTAGAAGATTTTTACTTGTGTCTGCACAGTGCCCTATGCAGGGCCATGAGTCTGCTCTAAGAATAGGGCTCAACTATATGTGCACTTGCTTCAGTTCAGCCACATGCTGAAGAAATGCTATACAGCTCAATCCTTTTCCCAAAGTGCAGCCCCTTTCTCACAGCTCTTCCTGTCCTTTGCCAATGCCTCTCCCCAGCTGCTGTGACAGTTCCTAGAATTCAGTACTTTTTTCTGTAGGTCTATCCAGATGCTGTCCAAAAGAAGCTCAGCCCTCAACCACTAAGGCACAATTGCCATCTTCCCACCTGCTCTTTGTCAGCTGTCTGTATTAACATTTTTTATTTCTCAAGCTGCATGTAAGATGAAAACACCATTGTCTTTTATCTGCCTAAATGTTGTTAGATCACATTCTTTATAATTCACTCATATTTCAGGTAGAAAACTCTTCAAACCTCAGACCTTATTAATCATAATACAAGACACAGGGATTCACTAGGAATCCATTAGGCAGGTTATGTGGTTAGATTTTCCTATTGAAGTACCTGTGAAAGTTGAGAGGTACTTAATATTCATGCAGTTTCCCTTGTACGATTTATCTTCTTCTTTCTATAAATACAGTGTAGATTTGTAAGATTTAATTCATGTGGTATGTATGCATTTAGACTGCTAAGCAGAATTTATGGCAAAACTGTTTACCAAATACAGTAACAGGATAAAAATTTTTACAATAGCAAAAGATGTCTGTACAACTATGGACATAATTATTGTTACCAGCTTTGTCTAGATGCCCCAAGATTGTAATTATTATCATACATTATTTATTTTCTTATTACTATTATTAACTTTGAGTAGATAACTTTACAACTATTTACTCCATTTTATTAGGCCATTATATTTTTATTACTTTACTACTCTTTATTGTTATGGCCATCATGCAAATGTCTTGCATTGCAAATGTCTTCATTATCAGTGCAAATTGCAAGCAAACGGAGAGCTCTTCCATCACCATTTCTAAAAAAAAAAATCATAAACTGCCCTTGCTAACTCAGAAGACTCTGTATATGCTGAACCAAATGCTGAACCAGACTTAGTTCCCGTTTCCTGACCATAGCTCCTTTTTTGTTTGGTTGGTTTTGGTTTGGTTTTTGGTTTGTTTGTTTGTTTGTTTGTTTGTTTTTTAATTGATGGCAACTCATTATAGAATATGCCTTTTCTTTGACAAAGTGTATGTCTTTTCTGATTTGGGGCAATATTTCAGGCACTTCTTTCCATCTTTCTTGCCTACATGATTTATTTTGCTCTCTTGCAAAAATAGGTGGTATCCAAGGACTGCTCAGATTCTCCTTTCCAGGAACTCTCCACAGCAAACTGTTTTTCTTGGATCTGTTATGCTATGGGAAATCTGTTTTGCATAAACTACTTCCTTGTTCCTCCCAAACTCCCATTTCAAAGATCCTCTTAGGCATTATGTTTCCCAGATTCACCTTGTTATGTCTGTAGTCAAGTTGCACATGTAGCTTCTTTTAAAGGACCGAAACCCCTACTTTACTATGAATGATACCTTTAAACATTTTCTATGACTATTCACTTAATTAAGAAAATATCTTGCTGTATCTGTGCATCTAGTATGAGTACAAAAGCAGCAATAATTTATGGAAAAAACTGTTTTGAGTGAGAAGTAGAGAACCTCATAGCCTTCTAAGACTAAATGACTGGTTTGGTAGATGACGGGAGAGCAGTGGATGATGATTATCTTAACTGTAGTAAGGATTTCAACACTGTCTCCCATAACGTTCTCGCTAACAAACTGATGGATTGCAGACCACATAAAAGAACATTTACGTGGAGTGAAAACTGACAGAACTGCTGGTGGTAAAGGGTTGTGATCAGCAACATAAAGTCACATTGATGGCCAGTCACTAATAATACACACCCCAGGGATCGATAGCAAGGCCGATTTGGTTTGTCATCTTCCTTAATGATCTGGATGATGGAACCCAGCGCACCATCAGCAAATTTACAGGTAATACAAAACTGGAAGGAGCAGTCATAAACCAGATGGGTGCGCTACCATACAGAGGGACGTCCGCAGGCTGGAGAAATGGGCTGGCAGGAACATCATGAAGTTCAACAAAGGGAAGTGCGAAGTCCTACATCTGGCGAGGAATAAGCCCAGGCATCATTTTATGCTCAGGATCACCCAGCTGGAAAGCACGTTTGCAAAAAAGGACCTGGGGTCCTGCTGGACACCGAGTTGAACATGAGCCAGCAATGTGCCCTTGCAACAAAGAAGGACAATAGCGTCGTGGACTGCATTAGGAAGAACGTTGCCAGCAAGTGGAGGGAGGTGATCCTTCCCCTCTGCTCAGCACTACTGAGACACACCTGGAGCAATGTTTCCAGTTCTGGACTCCTCAGTACAAGACAATTGGACATACTGGAGCAGGTCCAGTGAAAGGCTGCAAAAATCATTAAGCATCTGACATATGAGGAGACAGTGAGTGAGCTGTTCAGTCTGGAGAAGAGAAGCTCAGGGGGATCTTATCAATGTCTATAAATGCTTGATGGGGAGAGTAGAGAAGACAGTGCCACACTCTTCTCAGGGGTGCCCAGGAACAGGACAAGAAGGAATGGACACAAATTGAAATACAAGAAATTCCATTTAAACATAAGAAGAAACTTTTTTTACTGTGAAGGTGGTCGAACACTGGAACAAGATGCCTAAAGGTGTTGTGGAGTGTCTGTCCATGGAGATATTCAAAATCTAACTGGACAATGCTGCTCAACTCGCTGTAGCTGAATCTCTGTTGAGCAGGGGTGATTGAACTAGATAATCTCCAGAACTCCCTTCCAACCTTATTCATTCTATGATATTACAGAAAGTAAATTTGAATTCATAAGTGAGAGTATTTGCTTAACATTATTGTCTCCCATAATTTGGTCTCCCAGATTCAGTGTCCCATGTCCTAATAGGTGTGCAAATTGTACCTGTAGTTATAGATACTGAAGTGATCAGATGTTGGTCTCTGCCTTATGTGAGAGATTAAATATCATAAGATTCAGGCCATTACATAAACTGAAAGGTTCCTAGGATCCATAAGCCTTTTAAGCTATCAAATAAACATATTCCACATTGAGCCCAGTGACTATGCTTCCTAATGTGTATCTGGCTAAAACATGGCTATAGGAAAGGCATCCAGTTTTAATTTTAGCACATGAGGACATCTATCACTTGCTTTGTACTTTATTCTGGTGGCTAGAAATCCTTCTGATTGCTACTTATTTTAATATCTAATTGAAGTAGTCAAGTTTCTGTCTCCTGCTATGGGTCCTTTTCACATTGTCTTTTGCAAGTTTACAATAGACTTTCATGAACAACAACACACATGACAAAAGGAGAAAATAAATATAATCCTATATAATTGATCCATTGTTACACACCAGCACTCAAGCAAACACTGAATTAAGTCATGGACTTGTCTAATTTCAGTAGATTTTTAGTATTTCAAGTCCCTAGCAGATTTTTTCCCCTTTATCAATTCCTTAAATCTTAGATCGTTTGACATGTAGAAATGATCAGAGATTTAGAACCAACACACACATCCTGTTAACTCCTATGCACAATATCCATGTCTGAAACATACTTTACAGTGGGTTTTGTCATTTCATTTCTATTTACACAACTCAAAAACAGCTGGGAAAACCTTCTTCATATCTTCCATATTATTGCTTCTCTGGAACAGTCCAAGTATTTAATGTCATATTTGAAATTTTTTGAATAGCAAAAGGAAAAAGAACAGACTTCATAATACATAAAGCAACTTCAAGCAAAGTAAGAGTGTTCCTTATATATCTTGTCTAGGTAAGAGCTAATGGGATCACACAATGAAGTAAGTTTCTCTCTTCTGTTTGATCATCTCTTTTACATTCCTCTAACTAAAAGCCTTCCTTCTTAAGCTACTTCAAACACCATTTCCAGTGTGCAAATTTCAGTGACGTTCCATATTTTTAAAGACAGCAGCCACAAAAATCTCCATTTTTTTTAAAGCCAAACCATTCTGCAGTGCAGCATAGTCAGTGTTGAATACTGGACCAGCAAAAAGAAAGCATTTTACATATGGTCTGGTGCCTCAAAACAGGTGAAGAGGACAATCATACTGGTAAATGGAGAGTGGCAGAAGGGGGTGGGTGGAGAGAACATTCTAGTATGCATATATTACTGTCACCAGAGGTGTTTTTTGTTCTTTCTGAGATTTTAATATTTAGTTATTTACTCTGTCTCCAAGGCCTGTCAAGCTGGACTCATAACAGTGAAGCTGTCCAATTGAAAGGATGTGTGTATAAGAGTCCAAATAAAAATGTTTGAAATAGTTTGAAACAATTGTAGAAATATTTTCTGACAAAAAAAATTCCTAAGAGAATACGTAGCATTTTTATTTGGTAGAGAGTTTAGTTCACCCATTTTGAAAAAGATGGAACTCATTTGTGGCTTTTCAATTTACAAGGAATATAATTATCTCAAAATGAATGTTAATGAAAATTTTATACTCTACTACCACCTCTGCATCTATCTATCCTGAATATATATTATTCACTTACCGTGGATCTTTTCCAAATATGTCTCACTAAATTAATTAGCCTAGTATATCATATATAGAATACAGTACTCAATATTGTAAAGCCATTACACACAGAAATAAAACATACAACAGTATCCTGTGTTATTTTCAGGCAGGTTATTTTGTTTTGGATATTTTCAAACATAATAGTTCAGTAAAGATTATTTTTTAAATTTTGACTGGGATTCACTTATATAATTTTTGAGATCTCAGAAGTACATTAAAGTACTTTTAAAGTATTAAAACTTATTCACTGTCTCATTAAAGTTGAAATGTTTTTAAAGGCCATACAATTGTTTCTCAGAAATGGAATATAGGATTTAACTTTCACTTTTGCCATAGTCTTCATCAAGGCACATGATCACCTTGTGACACTCATGTAGGCACTCATATGCTTCTTTATAAAATATAGATATTATATGTATCTATGTATATAGAGAAAGTGTGGGAATTTAAAGCTTTAATGAATGAACCTTTATAACATCACTGTAAGGCAGCAATGGAATGACTCATTATGTATATTAGAATATAAAAAATGCAAAGAGCTGAAAGGAGTTTTTGAAGGTTATGAAATACTACTGTGAAACCGACAGAGTTTAGACTTGAATTTCCTTTATCTTCATACATTGGTGAAAGCATAGAACCATGATTTATTTATTTGTATTAATGGCCAGGGTTCCCAGCCATGGATGAAGATCCTACTGTGTTGGGTGCTAACCAAACACAGCACTGGTCCTCACCCCCCACATGCACTTTGTTAGAATAGAATAGAATAGAATAGAATAGAATAGAATAGAATAGAATAGAATAGAATAGAATAGAATAGAATAGAACAGAACAGAACTATTGCAGCTGGAAGGGACCTACGGCTAGTCCAACTGCCTGACCAATTCAGGGCTGACCAAAAGTTAAAGCATGTTATTAGGGCCATTGTCCAAATGCCTCTTAAACACTGACAGGCTTGGGGCATCGATCACCTCTCTAGGAAGCCTGTTCCAGGGTTTGACCACCCTCTCAGTAAAGAAGTGCTTCCTAATGTCCAGTCTAAACCTCCCCTGGTGCAGCTTTGAACCATTCCCACGCATCCCATCACTGGATCCCAGGGAGAAGAGATCAGCACCTCCCTCTCCGCTTCCCCTCCTCAGGAAGCTGTAGAGAGCAATGAGGTTGCCCTCAGCCTCCTTTTCTCCAAACTAGACAAGCCCAAAGTCCTTAGCTGTTCCTCATAGGACATTCCTTCCAGCCCTTTCACCAGCTTTGTTGCCCTCCTCTAGACGCATTCAAGGACCTTCACATCCTCCTTAAATTGTGGGACCCAGAACTGCACACGGTATTCAAGGTGAGGCCGCACCAACACCGAATACAGCAGGATAATCACCTCTTTTGACCGGCTGGTTATCCTGTGTTTGATGCACCCCAGCATGGGCTTTGCCCTCTTGGCTGCCAGGGCACACAGCTGACTCATGTTGAGCCTGCTGTCAACCAGCACCCCCAAATCCCTTTCTGCAGGGCTGCTCTCCAGCCACTCCTCTCCCAATTTATACTTGTGCCTGGCATTACTCCATCCTAAGTGCAGAATCTGGCATCTGGACTTGTTAAGTTTCATCCCATTAATCACAACCCAATGTTCCAATCTATGTAGATCCCTCTGCAAGGCATCTTGTCCCTCAAGAGAGTCAACAGCACTTCCCAGTTTGGTATCATCAGCAAACTTGCTAATGGTGCATTCAGCTCCTGCATCCAGATCCTTGATAAATGTATTGAACAGGACTGGCCCTAGAATTGAACCCTGAGGAACACCACTGGTGACCGGTCGCCAGCCAGATGTAGCCCCATTCACTACAACCCTTTGAGCTCTGTCCTTCAGCCAGTTCTTCACCCAGCGCACTGTGAACCCACTCATCCCACAGTTGGACAAATTGTCCAGAAGGATGCTGTGAGGGACAGTATCAAAAGCCTTGCTAAAATCCAGAAAAAATACATCAACTCCCTTCCCTTCATCCCCTAGGCGGGTGACCTTATCATAGAAGGATATCAAATTAGTGAAACAGGACTTTCCTTTTGTGAACCCCTGTCGACTGTGCCTGATGACTGCATTATTCTTTAAATGCCTTTCAACAGTAGCCAGTATAATCTTCATAATTCTTCCAGGAACTGAGGTTTGACTAACAGGTCTGTAGTTCCCTGGGTCTTCCCTCACGCCCCTTTTGTAGATTGGAATAACATTGGCTAGCTTCCAGTCAGCAGGGACCTCCCCAGACTCCCAAGACTTTTGGTAGATGATTGAGAGGGGTCCTCCCATAACATTCTCTAGCTCCTTCAGTACTCTGGGATGAATCCTATCAGGCCCCATGGACTTCTGAACGTTCAGCTGATACAGCTGGTCCCTTACAATTTCAGTGTCCACAAATGGAAACTCTTTTCTTTCTTTTCTTTCTTTTCCTTAAAACAGATATTTAGACGCTCATCTTACAACAATGAACACTATTAAAAAGCTTTCACAACTCTATCTATATTTCAAGAGCTGGAAACACCAAAAGCATAGATTTTTTTTTCATTGTATCCTACACCTACTAGTCCCAAAATTGTAGTACCATGTGTATAAATAAAAAAAAAGCCCTACAACTTTTCTAAACATGTCAGTAGGACATGCATATGCACAAATAGTCATAAATGGTTCAAGAAGTTCTAAGGTTGTCTGCATAATGAAAATTTTTTTCAGATAATTTCATTTATCAAGTATATTTCATTTTAATTCACCTAACAAGTTATACAAGGAGTCCTTCAGCTCTAGTAAAAGAAAAATACAACATTATGTTATCTTTGTTTAGTGTACTCAGGGTTTGATGCAAAACCTATTGAAGGCAATTGAAAAGACTCCAATTGCCATCAATTGGCTTTGGAATTAGCCTGTTAAGTATGTGCCTGCTATTTTCTGGGTTTTGTGGGTAGTGTGAATGATGTACCATTTTGCTCACTGCTTGCTCAAGCTAGAAAGGATCTGGCATGCTTTCAAAATTTGTCCCATAGTGAGTATCAGAATGAACTGTTCTACTTCTATTCAAACTGCACTTAGTATTAGTTTCACTAACGTAAAGTTTCAGACATGAGATGTTGTAACTGGAAGGCTCAAAAGTCATAAGTATCATTTTCTATCTCATGCTCCATCTCAGCCATTTGTTTTTGCTGGCCATGAACTCATTAAGAATTTAAATACCAGAGCAGGAAAACAATCCTGATTGACTTCAATAGTGATGATATGGCAGCAGTCACCTGTAAAATACTGAAACCTGCACATACTATTAAAATTGTAACCACTGGAGACGGTGTTTACCGAAGAGAAGCACATTAACATAACATTTGATATTCATGCCACAGTGATGACAGCCAAAGAAGACAGAAAGACAAACAGATTGTATTTGATATCTTTCTCCATATGTGGTCAAATATAAAAGCATTAGCCATTTATTTCATCTGTTGATTAGGCAGAGGTGAGTAATATAGCAATCATTCAAGCTTTAATTTCTAATCTATTTTCTATATGGCTAGACAGAGCCAGAAAGATCAGAGAGTAACTGGAGTTAGCTCTGTTCCTAACAGGTGCCAAGGGTTATAACATAACATCTTTGAGAGGTGTCCTTAGAGGTGCACTTTCCTGAGAGAAAAGAAGAAAATCCAAGAGGCATTCTCAGTACTCCCCCTGACTGTTACAGCTCAGCTTCCAGAGTGATGCATAGGAGTCAGCAACTTTCCATTCAAGGATCCTGTGATTTATACAATCTGCTGACTGCTTTAGTCCCAAATTAAGGCCAATGCAATCTACAGTGTACTAGTGGTAAACACTTTTTTTCTTCTTTTGGAGATACACAATATGGTAAGGGTACCCTGTTTAACTTCAGTTTAAACTTGTTTTCTCTATATGAATCCATAAAGATAAGGAATCATCTAGCTGAAAAGGATCTTTCTTTCTCTAACATTAGTAAATACAGTGAAATGTCAGCTTCAGTGCTACTGAGTTGTTTAAAAACAGCTAAGGCCCTGGCTGTCAAATTTTGGTTGCTGAAGTTTAAATAAACCATACTGGCCCTGGGAATAATGTTTTATGTTGGTTAGAAAACTGCAAGACTGAAAGTACCTTTAAAGCCTGTGAAGGCTAAAAGTTAGGGGAAAGTCATGTTTTTAAAGTACAATAGGTTCAATAGATTTTTTTCACCTGAAAGCTTTTATTTGCATCTATTGTTTATGACTATTAAATGACTTATTAATATTGAAGACTAATGCAAACCACAGTATATGGTTCACTTTTTCTGTTAATTAAAGGTTTAGTTTTTTGAAAGGAAGAAAACAACACTAATGCCATTTGTTACAGTGCAAAGTGCTTTGAGATGAAGATAGAATAAATGAGTAGGAGTGCTTTGCTTGCATAAAGAGAGTTGCCAATGGATTGTTTAATTAGTTGGCCACATAACTTGAAATCAGATGGCTTCAATATTTACTGGCTACAGCTAATACAAAACATGTCATTGTTGAGTATGTCTGTACTTTCACGCTGAGAACGATCTCAAGGTTATATTTATTATCATCCAGACATCAAACCTAGAAGCACAGGCACATGGAGCACGTAGTTTCCTCATGACCCATTATACACTTTAGGATATCATTATTAATGTGTTAAGTGCCTTACAATGTTTCCAGTCATGCTCAACGCAGATTATCCTCTGGTATGCTTGCAGAAACTGTCTCAGTGAAGTCAATGGGATGTAAGGCAGGTAAATGTGGGAAGACCCCATAGCCTCACTGTACTGGTTTGGCTGGGATAGAGTTAATTTTCTTCATAGTAGCTGGTATGATGCTATGTTTTGGATTTGTGACCAAAACAGTGTTGATAACACAGGGATGTTTTATTTATTGCTGAGCAGTGCTTAGACAGAGTTAAGGCCTTTTCTGTTTCCCATGTTGCCCTGCCAGCGAGTAGGCTGGGGGTGCACAAGAAGCTGGGAGGGGACACAGCTGGGACAGCTGACCCCAGCCGACCAAAGGGCTATTCCATACCATATGGCGTCATGCTCAGCATATAAAGCTGGGGGAAGAAGGAGGAAGCAGGGGGGATGTTCAGAGTCATAGCATTTGTCTTCCCAAGCAACCATTACACATGATGATGCCGTGCTTTCCTAGAGATGGTTAAACATCTGCCTGCCAATGGGAAGCAGTGAATGAATTCCTTATTTTGTTTTGCTTGTGTGTGCAGCTCTTGCTTTACCTATTAAACTGTCTTTATCTCAGCCCACAATTTTTCCTGCTTTTACCCTTCTGATTCTCTCCCCCATCCCACTGCAGGGGGAGTGAGTGAGAGGCTGTGTGGTGCTTAGCTGCCTACCAGAGTTAAACCACAACACCCAGGTACACTAATAACAGCTCTTTAACTGAACATTTTTCAAAAGTGTTTCTCAAGCTGGGTATACTAGTTGTACAGAATAGGTGCATCACAGTGAAAGGTAAACATTAGAAAATGAAAGAAAGAGGAGCTGATGACCCAAGTGGAGGTAACTCAGAAGGAAGATGGAAAAGGGCAAACACATATATTAAAAAAAAAACCAAAAAGATAAAAAAGAGGAAATACTTCCTGTGGGACAGAAGGTAAATGAAAGTAAGGCATTGAATTGTTAAGCATCAAAATGGAAGTGAGAACTTCAGCTCAAGGGGAAAAAACTGTAGCTAGAGAAGATGAAGTAGGTCTGATACCAAGATGAGGATGGAACTCTAAGAGACTTGCTAAAATTCTAGTTGATGTCTAAAAAAGGTCTGAAAGTGTAAAAATGCCTCAAGCTGTGGATCCAATTACCCTCTCATTTTTAAGCCTCCTTACAAATTCACCATTTGAATTCTGGCAAGTAGGCGTTTCTTCTTGAACTCCTTATTTTTTTTAGTTAAAGAAGAAAACTGAAAAAAAATCTTCAGAAATATTTCTTTAGAAAAGAATGCCAAATGGTTCAGCTATCTGTGGAAAATACTGTTGTTTTCTACAGATACTGACTATTGAGAATTATATCTCCATATGTACCATATATTTGGGGGAGGTTTGATACAGAGCACTCCAGAAATATAGCCTGTAGGAATACTGCACAGCTTGCAAATGTCTCAGGAGGAACCATTCTGTCTCAGGAATGTAAAATCCTTTTAGATTACGTGTATACTGCTTTAGTGCCTATTCTTCATTTAGTTTAAACATCACAGAATAAAATGGTTTAAATCGATTGCACTCACACTTCTATGAACAGAATATGTTTGCTGTGTGCTCAAGTTTCCCTGCTTGGAGAGATTCAAATGAAAGTGCAAGTCACAGATGCATAGAGGCTGATATGGTGGACTCCGTCCAAGCTCAGGACTCAAGGCAATGTGAAAATACAGTCTTTGCATTTTCGGGTACTTCATCATTGCTGGAATATTTGCATTTTCATTCTTCTAGGATGTTTGCCTAAGCATTCTTTTGCCTGAACCCAGCTTTATCACATAACTTTGAGGTCCATACATGACACTGATAGTTGTTTTTTTTCCAATAGGAAGTCATACAGAAGACTTCATATATGCCACCACAAGTAAATGAAAACTCTGATCTCTCCACATTTCACTTTTTTGGTATGTTTGCTGTAGTTGGCTGCAGGAGGTGTGAATGGAAAAAGAGGAGGAGGTGTGTGTGCAAAGGAGAGCCTCAGTAGCATGTTTTGCTCACCTTTCTTCTTTCCTTCCTCATCTACTAGCAACTATTATTTTGAAAGGGGAAGGTTTCCATACATTAGATTATTCCTCTCCATCTTGTTTAACTGTAATCACATTTTGTGTGCCAAAAATTGGGGGGTTTATTCCTAATCCTTTATTTTTTCCCTAGTATTTATTAAAGTGTTTCATGAGCTGGTTTTTTTGGGAAATACTCATTGTCATTTTGGGAAAATACTCACTGATAAGAAAATGTCTCATGGTCCCAGTCCTCTATGTCGTGGTACATTGGGAAGATAATCAGTGTACATTTGTTCTTAATTCAGAGACATGCACACACTTCGGACAGATTTTTTGTTGCATCTAACTTAAATTTTTATTACAGGCAATTTTTACTATTTTAATTATCTGCGTTAATAAATTACTAATATCTACAGCTTGCCATTTTCAGTTTTGATTCCTATGCACATTTATCATAGATGTTATTCTTAATCATCAAAGAAGTAGTCTTTACCCCCAAATCTATTCTTTCTTCATATTTTCAATGTTTATGTTTCATATTGATGCCTATTCCATACATTGGTCTGCTGTCCAACTTCATTCATTAATAGAAGTGAGAACTGGTGAGATCAGATTAACTGTATTCATCAAGAAGACTGGAAAAGGAAAACATCATTCCTTTTTTTATAGCAAGAGAAAAGGAGGAGCCAAAGAAATATTAATTCCTAACTAACTCTGGTACAAGTGATTTAGACAGTTCAGTTTTAAAAAACAGAAAAATATTGGAACAAATATTCACACTATTTTAAGCATCTAAATTATAACTAGGAAATAAATAATTGCCCATAAAGATTCTCCAGATCCAACTTATATCAAACCAGCTTAGTTTTCCTCTGTGACAGGATTCCAGGTCTCATGGCTAAGGTTGTGAATAATGAAGTAACTTCCAGGATCTGGCTCAAGAAGAAATAGATCAGTCTTCAGGCTGCTTTACATGATTCATTGGTCAAATCTGTCCTCAATATTTCTAGGGACCTGTTAAATGGTGCCAAATCAGAATTTTGCTCACTTCCTGCCTATTCAGTATCTTTAGCTCTGTGAAGAAGAGTCCTGACACAATAGTGAAATGTTTGTCACTTCATTAAGGTAATACATTTGTGGACCATGCTCATTCTTACTCTTAAATTTTGTAAAGATTTAGTAAATCATTCTATTCATGGAGATACAAGGTAATGCTGATTTATGTCTTCCTTACCCGAGTCTAACCTTTCTAATGCCAAAGCAACAACAGAATTTGTCTATTAAGAATTGCAGCTAGGATTGTTTAAAGAAAGTATGAGCAATAAAGAGTTCTTAATTTTCAATAGCTGATTTTCAGATACTTAGTCCTTAGCACATTCTGAAAATAAAACAAAAGTTCTACAGCTAACTTAAAACTGGTAGAGGAAAACACAGCAAATTATTACTTTCTTTTGAAAATTTCACTGATCTTTCATACCAATTTTTGTAAGACTTTTATTCACATGTACATACATATATAAACTCAGTTCTTGACCTTGCTTATTTTTTTGTCTGTAGATTTTTACATGTGCAAGGAGGATGCTAGCAGTTTTATGTGTGTTATGTCTATCATTAAAACACTCTTGTGTACAGTAAAAGCAAATGCATAAGTGACTGAGAAAGGAAAGCACAACTGCACACAGAGACGACAAGATGAAGGCTCTTAATAGTCAAAAACCTATTTGCACAGTACGTGAAATCAGAGTGAAGAATGTTTCCTTTTCTGTTCACTTGAGTTATAAGCAATTGAAAACAGAAGTCTATAAAGGAAATGATGGCAAACCTGCATTTATTGTATTGGAATTACTAAAACACAGCAAAAGCTAGATGAAATAAAATATACTAAATTATTCTTGGAAATGAGTGCAAATAGCATTATTTTAAACAACAAACCAAATAAATAAATAAATAACAGAAACCTGACAGCTTACATTATGCTGTGAAATTCAGTGTGCTTATTCCACTAACATAATCATTTTTTCATTCGAAGTAATCCCACACTCTACAAAGCCTTTTTAATAATTACTGCTGTTTCTCATCATAAATTCCCACAAGAGTTACAGCTGCAGATTAAATTTAACATTCCCCGTTCTCTAGATGTCATTTGACTACTCCCCCTCCTTTTCCCAGCTCTTTCAAACTGTGTATTGATTTATCATGACTTGAAATGCTGCCTTGAAATGGTCATATGTATGGACCCCCTCATGTAGCACTCTCACAAATGCCATTTCCACTGTTCTTTGTAAAAATTCCCTTCAATTAGTGGTTAGACTTTCAACTCAGTTAATGCCCTCTTTTCCCAGGTAAAAACATAATTTCCTTTCCAAAGTATGGAGCTTTATGATGAGATGACTGTGAGGATTTTGGTTTTCAAGATCTCACCAGGACTCCTATGATATCTGCAGATAAAATTCTATAGTATCTGCAGACAGGAATTTCAAAAGGACCCTGTACAAGTTAGGTGTGAACTCTAAACCTCGATGAGTATGTATCTTTCTTCAGCACCTTTGAAAATTCCAGCTAGAATTTAAGAAAAATGCTAAAATAAATTCTAGCAGTAAACCAGAAAATGATGAATTTTAAGTCCTTTCCAAATACATAAATATAAAAGTACAGAATCTCCCCTTCGACAGAACTGGAATTTCAAACTCAATGTCTTTCAGTTTACTTAGCTGGGCCATGCATGACCAGAATGTAATATTATAATTATCATTTGTATAGCATTTTTTTTTTTGCATTTCTTAAAAAAAAGATTAATTATATGTGTGCTTTGTTTAAGAAACAATTAAAATGTTGGATTTCAAATGGTTTCCATTTTCCAAATGGCCATACTGTAGTAAATATCCAAAACCCAATTTAAAGTATTTTTCAGTAGAATAAAGATTTAGACAGTCTTTTTACTTTTAGTTACACAGAATGTATTACAAGTTCCATTCATACACTGTTTACACTTACTGTCCTCTCACCATTAATCCATCTCTAACTTGTATCCCATGAATACCTTCAACGGTATTTATTAGAATACTTTTAGAACTAGAATTAGAATTAAAATTCATTAGAAAGAAGCCCTGTTTCTTTCTTTTCCATGAACTTATCCCACTATGCTGTCAATCCTCCTGGAAACACAGCTGAAAGGAAGCTCATTAGAATCAAAATTAATTTTGAGGAAGACTTTAATGTTTTGTGGTTTATGACTTTCTGGGATTAAAATTGATCAATTTATGCATTTTCATATTAAAGAAATACTTATTTCCCAGAAAGCAACACTGCAGTTTCCAGAAGACAACAAGACATCAGATCAAATATTCATAAGATCTTCCTTTCTTAAAAACTAGAATCCATTTTAGACAATTTAAAAATGTTCTTAACATCTTGCAAGCCACATACAACTGAACAATGTGAGAGTTCTAAATCTCCTAATTTACAAGTTCATTGTTTTCACCTGAATATCCTTCTGAGATGGTGTGTCGTGGTTTAACTCCAGCCGGCAACTAAGCACCACACAGCCGCTCGCTCACTCCTGCCCGGTGGGATTTGGGGAGAATCGGAAGGGTAAAAGTAAGAAAACTCATGGGTTGAGATAAAGACAGTTTAATAGGGAAAGCAAAAGCCACGCACACAAGCAAAGAAAAGCAAGGAATTCATTCACTGCTTCCCATGGGCAGGCAGGTGTTCAGCCATCTCCAGGAAAGCAGGGCTCCATCACGCGTAATGGTTACTTGGGAAGACAAACGCCATCACTGTGAATGTCCACCCCTTCCTTCCTCTTCCCCAGCATTATATACTGAGCATGACGTCATATGGTATGGAATAGCCCTTTGGTCAGTTTGGATCAACTCTCCTGGCTGTGTCCCCTCCCAGCTTCTTCTGCACCTGGCAGAGCACGGGAAGCTGAAAAGTCCTTGACTAGTGCAGCAACAACTAAAACATCTCCGTATTATCAACACTGTTTTCAGCACAAATCCAAAACATAGCCCCATACCAGCCACTATAAAGAAAATTAACTCTATCCCAGGCAAAGCCAGCACGTGGTGTTACTGCTTTTGAGTCTCAAGCTGGAGCTCTGTTATGCTGTGAGGGTGTACCAGCGTGGGTTTGTGCTGGCTTAGGAATTTCTTCACTGTGGGCCTCTACATGTACTGTGTCACCCGCAGTAATGAAGGCATTTGGCTCTGCTAGGGGTATGACATGAAGACTAGTAATAGTCTAATATTTTATATCCCTCTAAGTGATTTCTGAAGTACTTTTAAACCTACAATATGCACAGCATAATTACTGTGATACAGAGATTTTTTTCATGAAAAAAAGAAAATGTTTGAAAATTATGTGCAAACCAGAACGTGGTAGCAGAATATCCTCTTTCAAAAGCTCTTTAGGCAAAGGCAACTGGTACAAGGACAATCCCTCCCAATTTGGCATATAGCATTTAGGAGACTCATCCCTGGCTCCTTCCAGAAACTCCAAATGAGATTCCCACATTGCACTGGAGACCTCACTCCAGGGGTTTGGTACTCATCTGCCATTTATTGACTGATAACGGTGTCTTTATGGACTAGGTCATTGGACAAGTTATGAATGCTGTTGTTTTAGTATTTTGAACACTACTGAAATTTGTGAATTTTGAAAAAAACTAGAAATGAGGAACAGGAACAGGCTCTAAACTGATGACACAGCTGCTTTCATAAAGTAATAAAACATCATGTTTCCTTGTTTTCTTTCTCTGTTTCTCTCTTCTAACTTTCTCTTTCTACATCAAGTACTTTTGAAAATACTTTGTTAACTTTTAAGCTACTATGATGATCTGCACACCATTATTTTTTATTATAGATGTCTTCCATTTTTAGCAGCTTCCTGAGATTCTATTGCTATTTTTCTTTTATACCTTTAAATCTAAATGTCTATAAGCCTTCACATAGGATTTATCACTGTACTGGGTTTACGTGTCAAGATGTTGGCAGCACTGGGGTCTGCAGGGGCGGCCCCTGTGAGGAGCGGCCGGGGCTGCCCCGTGCCGGACACAGCCAGTTCCAGCCGGCTCCAACGGCCCCACCGCAGGGCCCAGCTGAGCCCCTCAGCCACGGGCGGGCGCCTCGGGGAAAGCCTGGGGAAGGAAGGGCAAAACGCTGCCCGGCAGCCGGGGCTGAGGGAAACGGGGTGAGAAACAGCCCTGCGAGCCCCGAGGGGAGAGCAGGAGGAGGGCAGGAGCTGCTCCAGGCGCCCCGGCAGAGAGGCCCCTGCGGCCCCGGCAGAGGCCCCGGTGGGGCGGGTGTTTCCCTGCAGCCCGCGGGAAGGCCCCAGGCTGGAGCAGGGGAGGGGGTGAGGAGGAAGGAGCAGCAGAGAGGAGCTGTTGTGGACTGACCGCAGCCCCCCGTTCCCCATCCCCCTGCACCGCTCAGAGGGGAGGAGGTAGAGGAGTCAGGAGTGAAGGGGTGAAGGTGAGAATGGGAAGAAAAGGGTGTAGGGGGAAGGCGTTTTAAGTTTTTGCCTTTTTTTCTCATCATCCTACTCTATTTTTAATGTGCAATAGATTAATTTTCCCCAAGTCGAGTCTGTTTTGCCATGACAGTAACTGTTTTGCCCATGACAGTAACGCTTGGCTCTGTGGCTGGTGTCATCGCCACAGATTTGGTTTTTTTGACAACGGGATGGCCTACACAGCACCGGGTTTGCTGGCATCTGATAAGATTCATCTTTCTCAAAGGGGAAAGAGAATCTTTGCTCAGGAACTTGCGGGGCTCACTGACAGAGCTTTAAACTAGACTCGAAGCGGGAGGGGGATAATATCAGGCTTGCCCGAGGGAAGCTGAGGGACGACGTGCCACGGTTAGAGGGAGCGGGTGCCAGCGAGGGCACTCGGCCTGTGTCTCTGAGATGTGCGGGGTACACTGGGGCACAGCCAAAGCCGAACAGAGTTGAGCTAGGGAATACTGAGGCAATAGGAGCCAAGAGGGAAATGCCAGTGAAATGCCTCAAAGCACACAAGGGGTGTTCTTCTATGAAGGAGACACGGACGACAGCCCAGCTGAAGTGCCTCTACACCAATGCACACAGCATGGGCAACAAGCAGGAGGAGTTGGAAGCCATTGTACACCAGGAAAACTATGATATGGTTGCCATCACGGAAACATGGTGGGATGACTCACACAACTGGAGTGCAGCGATGGATGGCTATAAACTCTTCAGGAGGGATAGGCGAGTCAGGAGAGGCGGTGGGGTAGCCCTATACGTCAGGGAGTGTCTGGGTAGTTTAGAGCTCGATGATGGTGGTGATAGGGTGGAGTGTCTATGGGTAAGAATCAGGGGGAAGGCCAACAAGGCAGATATTGTGGTGGGAGTCTGTTACAGACCACCCAACCAGGATGAGGAGACTGACAAACTGTTCTATAAGCAGCTGGGAGAAGCCTCACGATCACTAGCCCTTGTTCTTGTGGGGGACTTCAACCTGCCAGATGTCTGCTGGAAATACAATACAGCAGAGAGGAAACAGTCCAGGAGGTTCCTGGAGTGTGTGGCAGATAACTTCCTGACACAGCTGGTGAGTGAGCCAACTAGGGAAGGTGCCCCGCTGGACCTCTTGTTCATGAACAGACATGGACCTCTTGTTCATGAACATGAAGGACATGTGAGCCATGTGATGGTTGGAGGCCATCTTGGGCAGAGTGATCACGAAATGATAGAGTTTTTGATACTTTGAGAAGCGGCGAGGGGGGTCAGCAAAACTGCCACCTTAGACTTCCGGAGGGCAGACTTCGGCCTGTTTAGGAGACTGGTCGAGAGAGTCCCCTGGGAGGCAGCCCTAATGGGCAAAGGAGTCCAGGAAGGCTGGACATTCTTTAAGGAGAAAGTCCTAAAGGCACAAGAGCGGGCTGTCCCCAGGTGTTGAAAGACGAGCCGGCGGGGAAGAAGACCGGCCCGGCTGACTAGAGAGCTCTGGCTCGAACTCAGGAAAAAGAGGAGAGTCTATGACCTCTGGAAGAAGGGGCAGGCAAGTCACGAGGACTACAAAGGTGTAGCAAGGCTGTGCAGGGAGAAAATTAGAAGGGCCAAAACTGAGCTAGAGCTCAATCTGGCTGCTGCTGTAAAAGACAATGAAAAACACTTCTTCAAATACATTAGCAGCAAAAGGAGAGCTAAGGGTAATCTCCAGCCCCTAGTAGACAGGGGAGGGAACAAAGTGACCAAGGATGAGGAAAAGGCTGAGGTACTTAATGCCTTCTTTGCCTCAGTCTTTAATAGCAGGGCCGACTGTTCTCTGGGTACCCAGCCCCTGGAGTTGGAAGATAGGGACAGGGACCAGAATGGAGCCCCCATAATCCAGGGGGAAATGGTGAGTGACCTGCTGCACCACTTAGACACTCACAAGTCTATGGGGCCTGATGAGATCCACCCAAGAGTACTGAAGGAACTGGCAGGTGTGCTCACCAAGCCCCTTTCCATCATTTACCATCAGTCCTGGCTAACTGGGGAGGTCCCTGCTGACTGGAGATTAGCTAATGTGATGCCCATCTTCAAGAAGGGCCGGAAGGAGGACCCGGGGAACTACAGGCCTGTCAGCCTGACCTCGGTACCGGGGAAGCTGATGGAGCAGATCATCCTGAGTGCTATCACACGGCATGTAGAGAATAACCAAGGGATCAAGCCCAGCCAGCATGGGTTCAAGAAAGGCAGGTCCTGCTTGACCAACCTGACCTCTTTCTACGACAAGGTGACCCGCCTAGTGGATGAGGGGAAGGCTGTGGATGTTGTCTATCTAGACTTCAGTAAAGCCTTTGACACCATTTCCCACAGCATTCTCCTGGAGAAACTGGCTGCTCATGGCTTGGACGGGTGTACTCTTCACTGGGTAAAGAACTGGCTGGACGGCCGGGCCCAAAGAGTGGTGGTGAATGGAGATTACTCCAGTTGGCAGCCGGTCACAAGCGGTGTTCCCCAGGGCTCTGTGTTGTGGCCAGTTCTGTTTAACATCTTTATCAATGATCTGGGTGAAGGGATCGAGTGCACCCTCAGTAAGTTTGCAGATGACACCAAGTTGTGTGGGAATGTTGATCTACTTGAGGGTAGGAAGGCTCTACAGAGGGATCTGGACAGGCTGGATTGATGGGCCAAGGCCAATTGTATGAGGTTTAACAAAGCCAAGTGCAAGGTCCTGCACTTGGGCCACAGCAACCCCATGCAACGCTACAGGCTTGGGGAAGAGTGGCTGGAAAGCTGCCAGGCAGAGAAGGACCTGGGGGTGTTGGTTGACAGCCGCCTGAATATGAGCCAGCAGTGTGCCCGGGTGGCCAAGAAAGCCAATGGCATCCTGGCTTGTATCAGGAATAGTGTGGCCAGCAGGACTAGGGAAGTGATCGTGCCCCTGTACTCGGCACTGGTGAGGCCGCACCTCGAATACTGTGTTCAGTTTTGGGCCCCCCACTACAAGAGAGACATTGAGCTGCTGGAGCGTGTCCAGAGAAGGGCAACGAAGCTGGTGAAGGGTCTGGAGCAGAAGTGTTATGAGTAGTGGCTGAGGGAGCTGGGATTGTTTAGCCTGGAGAAAAGGAGGCTGAGGGGAGACCTTATCGCTCTCTACAGCTGCCTGAAAGGAGGTTGTAGAGACGTTGGGGTCGGTCTCTTCTCCCAGGTAACAAGTGATAAGACAAGAGGAAATGGCCTCAAGTTGCACCAGGGGAGGTTTAGACTGGATATTAGGAAATTTTACTTCACTGAAAGGGTTATCAAGCATTGGAAGAGGCTGCCCAGGGAAGTGGTTGAGTCGCCATCCCTGGAGGTATTTAAAAGACGTTTGGATGAGGTGCTTAGGGACATGGTGTAGTGGTGGTCTTGGTAGTGTTAGGTTTACGGTTGGACTCGATGATCTTAAAGGTCTTTTCCAACCTATATGTTTCTGTGACTCTGTGATCCTGTGGCAAGTGATCTCCCTGTCTTTATCTTTACCCATGAGCTTTTCCACCTTATTCTGTCCTTCTGTCCTGTTGAGGAGGGGGAATGAGAGTATGACTGGGTGGGTGTCTGGCAACCATCCAAGGTTAATCCACAACAATCACAATGACTCTTCTTTCATACTTGTGATTTATTTGAATCCATGGAAGGTATTGGTAAAATCGACAGACAACAGTGATAAAGTGCAAGTCAAGCAGGGTCTTGTGCCACTGGTGTCTCTTCCAAAGATGAAAAAAAGAAGAAATTTTAGAAATTGGATGAAGTCTGCTAAAACCTTACTGTTCATCTCAGTTAAAAGATACACCATTAATGTCATAAGAGGTGGTGTAAGGTGCTAGATAGATATAGAGATAGTAATAGGTTGTACCCTTTTTTCTTTTTTGTCTCTAGCCTTCCTCTCGTGTACCATCCTCCTTCTCCCCAGAACAATGACCAAGCCTTCTCCAGACTTTTTCCTTTCTCTACAACATAGTACCTGTCTCAGGCAGCTTCCCAGCAAACATCTCACATTCCTCAGTCTAGTCTTGTCAGGCTCAGACAAATCAGTGCTTTTACTTTTTCAGCAGCTAGGCAAGTTTGCGATGTGAGAAGAGGTAGAGAAATGTTCTTTCTTAGTTAGATGTTTCTGAGCTTATAGTGAAAATGCTTCTGTCTTCACTGCTGAAGAGATTTATTTAATCTTCAGGAAAGACGTTCACTTCCTGGGAGTTTCTTTGCAACTGCAGATATTTTTAGTCTCATTGTTGGCATTACTTATCATATAGTTGTACTTCTTCCTGCACTTCTTTTGATTTTCTTGCTGTGGAAGACTGCTTTGTAAGTATTCCAAACCTCTACAGAGAACATTGCAACTGTTTTGCAAATTATGTATTGCACGGCTCCTTCAAGAACCACATGGATTTTTGCTCACCTCGAGGCAGTAACTTAAAACTCTCAGTTGGTGAACTATATCTGTTCTCTTTATGTAGTGTTGTAGTTATTAAAGTCAGCTAAGGGACTCAAGACTCTCTAGAATTAGAATCTAAAGAATCTAAAACTAGATGCTAAATATTTTTAAAAAAATTTGAATCTAAAAGAAACCTTTTACATTTACGATTTTCATGTGATTAATTTCTCCTGATATTCTAAGAGGGGGTCAGGTGTCTTATGCTGCAAGGTGTGATTTTCTTAACCCATCCCTTTTCTCTGCTCTTTGGCTGGACATGTGTCAGGAGCAATGAGAGAGAATGTAAGATAATATTTTAATTTTATGGGTCAGGTCGTATCTCTGCCCTGAACATTGAAAAAAGTGTATTGTTCGCAGCCAAAGCAGCTTACTCATATGGCCTACTTCAAGATTTTCAAATGGTGTAAATGTTTATTCAGATTTTACAATTGGGAACATAGCAAGCTACTAAATGATATATAGGTATTCAAAACAAAGTATTTTTATTCCCTTGAACGTATAATTTATACATATCCTGTGTGCAGACATCTATTTTGAACTAGACTTTAAAACAATACTCTAAATAAGCTGTCAGAAAACAGTTAATATTTTATTTGGCTGGTTTCGCACAAACATAACATGTAACAGCAGAAAAAGAAGACATTCAAGTCATATACAAAAAATATTAATCTACACACACCACAAATGTAGTTTAAGTAAAATGTCATACCCAGACCTAAAACAAACATTCTATTTTCAGTTATTTTGATGGTTCGGTTATTGATTCCTGGGGTTTTTTTGTGTGCAGACAACCTTATACACACATAAAAAGAGCAATTTGCTATAAAGTGACTTGTGCTTACTGTATACAAACATCCATAAGTAAAATTCTCCAAAAAAGATTAACTGGTTGAAAGCTTGTATTTCACTTCTTTTTTTTTATTAAAAAACCCCCACAAAACAAAAAACTATTTCAAGCTACTTAGATGAAAACTGATATTCTGTTAGCCTACTCAAATATACAGTCACAGAATAATAAGAAATTAATTTGAAAGTGTAAAAAGATGGTACATGGTTAACTTTGGTGCTTTTAGATAATTAGCTAATGTTTTCTTAGCTGTAAATATTGTACATTTTCCTAGTGGTGACACACTAATTGAAATGATAGCATTTGCTGATAGTGATTAAATAATGTAAATAATAAAATTGTTCTTGGCAAAATGTTGGTACTGACTTTGGGCACAGAAATCTATTTCAGGGCCAAAAATGTGGTTTTTATTTGAGTTTAAAGTGCATTAATTTGCAAGTTGGAAAGAGAGAACAGATGTAAAACTGGAGCAAACTTTTTATAAAAACAGAAATTCACATGTACATTTTTTAAAGTTATTAGTGGCATAGGTAATTTATTGTAAAAATAATTTTACACTACATATAGTTGTACATTGCACTGTAAAAAAAAGGCAATAAATTCAGTCCAAATGTATTATATTTTAATAGATTCAGAATGTGGAAATATGAATCTCTCAGAAGTTATTGCAACCTGCTCAGTGGTGTTCAGCGAGGAACAATATTTATTTGGTCCTAAGAGGGAATAGTTTTATATCAAATAATGCTGCAAGACATTATTATTCTTACTAATGTAATTTGAAACATCTGATATAACTCATCTCAGTTTCCCTGGTGTATAAATGCAAAACACTTAATTCCTCTGAGTATTAAATGATAATACATACCTCCTGTTTGGAGATGAGCAGATCATGTTCAGGAAGAAGCAAGGGGAGACTTACATTTTCATGTTCCATATAGAATAAAAATGCAACTTTTTTTTTGTTTTGTAAAACTTTTATGTCCTGCAAGTTAATAGCTGGAAGTATGTGTGAAAATTCACCTTTTTTTGCTGATTTACTCAGAATTTGAGACAAACACGGATAAGAAACTGGATCTCACTGGAATGGTTCATGATGTTGTCCTGTTGTACCTTCTTTGTCCATAGTCCTGCCAGCTCCCCTCCCCTATTTATTTTCACTATAGGGTTCATGAACCTGATTTCTAACTAGCTGTTATCTGGCATCTTTTGTGGTAGCCACAGATGGTTTAGTACACAGACAAGAGAGATAGTGTTGGACAAAGACACCTTAACCACTTGATATATTGATGCAGTAAAACAGCAAGGTGTCGCTTGAACACAATCAGTGAAAAAAGACGACCAGAAATCTGGTCTGTCCTGGGTACATCACCCATCCTGTAATTGATTGCCAAATCCAGTTTCTCCTGAGTAAATAGGAAATGTGAAAGAGAGGATAATTTGGTAAGTATCCTATGAAGATAAATCTCATATACCAGTAGTTCTACTGTAATTATACAACAATGGGATCAGGAAAATTTTGCTCCTAGTCAAAACATTTAAAAACATGGTGGGTTTGCCTTTACAACATAGTAAAATACCTTTTCCAGCTTAAGCTGCCCTTGGGAATTCAGTACAGAGCCATAGAATTACACATTTGAATAAACTGTCCTAATATAAAATAATCTGCATTATAGCATCCAACATCACTGCAAAAACACAGCACATATCTTTCTATAAAAGTTATAGATTTTTTTTTTCTTTTCTTTATTTTTTCAGTCAGCTGAATGTATCCTGGCTGTTTTTTTTAAAGAAATAATTAACAGTTCGATGAACAAGCCAAGTGGGGCTGTATACTAAAAATCTGAGTTTAATCTTAGGAGTTTAGTAGAAACAGTATCTTTACAGAAAATGCAAAACAGGCAGAGGACTGTCAACCCCAGGAGCCTTTTTTGAGCTTTAAGGTATTTAATAGCAGCTCTTCTTTCCTTAGTGGGTACTGGGAGATCTAGCTCTTTGCTTTTCTCATGATCTAATGCCAATTTAGGGAATCCCTCTGGGTGAACTCCAGACTTACAGACTATAACAAAATGAAAACCTCTATTTTGGAGTTACTGTCTTTTTTTAAAAATCTCATTCTCTTTTTCCCTTCAGAATTCATCGTGGTCATGTCATTTTTAATTTTCTTGGCATTTGAACAGTTCCTAACTAATAGGTGTGTGTATATATATACCATTTTCAATAATCTGTAACATTCAAAGCAAAAATAAACTAAACATCCTCATTTATGTTCAGCATTTTCTATACATATTTGGGGAAGAACTCTTCATTTGGGTCATGTTAATACTTGAACTGTTTTTGCAGCTCAGAAAATCCAAGTCAAGGATTGAGAGCAAACTGCGTAACTTTTGCTGATATGAAAAGGGACTCTGACATGGTGAGCTGACCTGGATTTTGAATTGATGGAGAAACCCACATTTTCTGATGCAAAAGTCAAGAAACAGCCAGCTGTTCTGATAGCTTCATAAAAACAAAAATATACCGTGCATGACAGAGTAGAGATTGTCAGAATCACTTCTAGACTCTTCTCTCTGATACTGCAAAGGCTTATTCTAGCTTCCTGATTTACCTGCAGATTGTGGCTAAAGAAGGTTTGCAATCTTAAAATGGGCTTCAAAGTCACTGTGGAACTGTGGGAGGGATGTTTTGCTCCTCCAGGCTGTGTTGGTTTGAGATTACAAAATGGGTCAGAGCGGAACTTCGTTTTGCAAACGAATGCACACCAGAGCAAAATCTTGCGCTACTGAAAGATCAAACTGCTGCCTCTGCAACCAGATTAGGAGTAATCACCAATTTAAATGTTGTGAATGGTCATGACGACGTTTAAGGAGAGGCAGTTTTTTTATCCACAAAGCTAGGTATTCAGCATGAAATCGAGTTATCTTCCTTCCCTCATTCTAACAGCGAACTCCATTATTACCCTTCCCCATTTCTGTGCAGACTTAGATGCAATAACAGAAGAACTTTAGTAATCTTAATGTAAAGAGCATTTATAATTTCAGGGATTATCATAGTGCTTAAAGAAATGTTAACTGCTCTGGCAAATTTGACTGTGGGAGTCCTACCTATCTCATGATGTACAACCTGGAAAAAGAAAGCAGGATTTCTCAACAATGTGTCTTAAAGATGCCCAAAAGTAACACTTGACTGAGTGCAACTTCCTGGCAAATTCTTCTGTATGCCTATTTAAACAGTCATCTTTAGTTATGACTCGTGCAGTCAGATTAGCCAAAGCAGTTAACATTGCTTTAAGCACTATGATAATCCCTGAAAATTATGAAACCTCTTTAGAGTAAGTATGTGCTTTAGAGTTATGGTAAATCAGGACTTACGCTGGTGTTCCTCTGGCAGTAGTTCACTAATATGAAATGACTATAGGGCACTCTGAGAAGGACTTCATGTTTCACATACTTGCCATATGTTGGTCACGGGAAGCTACTGCAGGGTAGAAAGTCCCCTCTTAGGAAGGGGAGGAGCGTGCCTCCATTGCTCCACTGGAACAGGAGTGCTCTGCTCGTGCCTGGGCCCGAGCTAAGGAGTAGTGCTTTCACTCTCAAAAACCCAGTAACGAGTGGTGTCACTCAAGGGTCCATACTGGGATCAATACTATTTAATATCTTCATCAGCGACATAGTGGGATTAGCCTGTAGTGGCAGGACAAGGGGCAATGGTTTTAAACTGAAAGAGGGTAGATTTAGATTAGATGTAAGGAAGAAGTATTTTACAATGGGGGTGATGGGACACTGGAACAGGTTGCACAGAGAAGTTGTAGATGCCCCATTAGTGCAAGTGTTCAAGGTCAGGTTGGATGGGGCTTTGAGCAGCCTGATCTAGTGAAAGATGTCCCTGTCCATGGTGGGCAGGGTTGAAGTAGATGATCTTTAAGGGTCCCTTCCAACCCATGCTGTTCTATGATTGTATGATTCTATGAAAACACCATGTGCATTTAGTGCCTGTACACAGCCCAACCTCAGTGACAGCAATTGAAACAACTATTTCATGTTTTTGCTTCTCCACATTTTTGCATATACTTGTGCTAAACTGCAGTGCATTTCCTTGATGGCTTGCCATTCATCTCATACTTCTTCCCATAAAGTACCTTATATTAGTAGTCGGAATTGTTAAATTCAAGAACTGATTATAATACAATATTTTGCCTTTTGAGGGGGTGGGGTAAGGGCAGTGGATAGGAATCAGCCTGGTGTCAGATGTTGTCTTCTAAGCTGAGTTAAAACCTGGTCATTAAAACCTCTCTTGAGTAAAATTATAACCCTTTACATTTTTGCTGGACCCTATTGAGAAAATCGTGCTTGACACCTATTTCTCAAGGGGTTTTAATTTATTTAGAAAGAAAATGAGTCTCCTGGAAAAAGGCAACAGAGCATTTCATGAATTTAAAAACAATCAAATGGCTTTGACCTCTTAATGAGTGGGTTTATTTCTTTTGCATCCCATGAAGCTCATTTAAATTTAGTGGCAACTCTGAGAGTACTATGAAATAATAAAGTAGATTTTGTAACGCAGCTTATTCCTCTACTTCTAGATTATAAAGAAATATATGCATTTATGCATAGAAGTACTTGCTGAAGCAGACTACCACTGACAGATGGTCTTAGTATTAATGGATTTAAATATGACTAAAATTATCTTTCGTAATACCGAAGTAGGAGTTGTTCATTATGAGGTGAAATTCTGTAATGCTCTGTTGGTTCCTTACAGCTACTTAATAAGCATAATTGAGAGCAGTTGTCATGTTCATCTCTTTCTGAACATTCTTGGCTTCCCTTCCTGCCATTTCTGATGCTTCTCAATGGTAAGTAAAGCAGTTTGTCATCTATTTAAAATCTAGCTTTGTGGTGGAAGTTGAGATTCCCCATTTTTACACATCTTCAATATTAGGTGACTCTTGTTATTAAGTTTAGTTGTGACTTTCATGCTTGGATACAAAATGTTACTTTGTGGGTGGTTATTCTTTTCTAGTATGTCAGCCATGCATGTCTAGGCACTTGTACAACTTCCAGTGAATGAGACCTGTTCATGCATAAGCATACTTGTACTAGCCTTTCACCCTCTAGACATTTATAGCAAATAATGAAGTAACTGCAGCCATAACATATAGCTGCCTTTAAAGACACAATTAACATTTTCTGTATAAATTGTTAACTTTTATTTTTGTGTTTTATGGAAAGAGCACAATAATGCAATTGATTATCCCCTTTACATTCTTAAGAAAAAATGTCTAAAACTACATTGTAAACTCAAAATACCAGCATTTTATGTTAATAAAAAGCACACAATCAATTACTTTAACATTATTATCTTCAGATTACTTTGCTATATATACTTAACTATGATTTAATTATTGATTTCTCCCAGTTTTTAGATTGTATTATTTTTAAGTCCTATGTTTATTCTATTAGCTTATAACATACAACCTGCACACTAAACTAATTATGTTTTCTTTATGCTTTTTGATAATTTGCTTATAATAATTTAGAGATGTCTTATGATGAGATAATTTTTTAAGGGCATTAGAGTACTTTAAAGACTGGCATAATTATGCTTTTATTTACACTTCCGTGAAATTCAATGAGATTAGTAAAAGTTACAACTATCTTGTAGAAAGAGAGGTAGAAAAAAATGCTACTGAGCTGATACATTACAAATCATACAATTAATTTAAGAAATTTAATATATCACTGACAAATTCAGATGAGGTTGTGTTCACTCATAAAATTGCGACTTGGGTATAAAATTCCAGGAGGTAGGCACCCATGTCACGCTGTATACTGAGAAGATATACTGTAACAAGCTATATTATACACTTAGACTACTTTGAAAATTAAACCTAAAATAACTATTTCAGTCAAACATTTAAGAAAATAATTAGGAAAAAATATTCACTAATCTGAGAAAATCTCTTTATAAAAGTCTTCAGAATACCTTTCTATATCTGTTATGAGTAATCGACAAATAATATTAGAAATATCCATTATCTTGGGAGACATATGTTCTCATCATCCACAAAGTGAAAAAAATGAGGCTATATTAAGAAACTAAGTAAGAAAACTTCATGAATTCAAGTACAAATATTGTTTGATAGTTAGAAATTTTATAATGTCAGCTAGCCTACTTTCTACAACGAACTGAGTATGTTTGTATCTGATCTCTCATACCTGTCATTATTGCCTTGCTGTCACATTCAGTACTGTCATTTAAAAAAAAACAGGATAAGGGATGAATTGGAAGAAATTTTTTCTCTAATGATGTACTCAAAATGACCTAGAAAGCAAACACAGAAATAAAAGACATTCTTCTATAACATTAACCTAAAACTATTAGCATGTAACCTTTTGGGTAATATTTTGCAGTGATTATTTATGCCACCCATGTAGATACTACAAATGGGAAGAGTGAAAGAAGTTGGTGGCAACAAAATAATTAGGATTTGAAACTGCTGTGGACATAAGAGGAAGAGAGGGACTCCAGAAAAAAAAAAAAAACAATGGAAGAATTAAAAAGAAAGACAGAATGCTTTTGATCAGTTTAGGTCCATTTCTAGGTAGAAGTTAAAGATTTAATACAAATGCTGTGATAAAATATCTTTCTGGATATTTTTGTAGTGTTTTTGTTTAAGTCCAGCTTTTGAAGGAAGCAGAGCAGGGAATAGACTCTGGATTTTTAAAATTCTGAGCAATGTCAAACCAAGGTTACTGATACACAACTCTTTTAAGGACCTAAACTTCTATGTTAGATTGAAGACACTTTAAAAAAATAATTGTTAAATAGTTAAATTATAATGTACACTTTCAGCTTTAGATTTTTTCTTTTACTTGTAAAATACATCTTTGAAATGCTTGATCGGTTCTCTGTCAGAGCAAGGAAACCTGGACATACTTACAAAATGTTGTGAAAGACTTTGTATCCCTAAAAACCAAACATAAGAATCATGATGCCTCATCTGTGGAACATATTTTTCTGTGTTACAGCAATTCACAGACAAATAGGAAAAGATGAAACATGGAGACAATGTGCTTTCTTCATCTTTGGCAACGGTGTAACTGTTACAAGCCTGCGAATGTTCACAGCTCAATTGGAATTTTGAAATACTGGAGATAGCTCAGAAGTCCACAAGAACAATTAAACTTTTGGGAAACTTTTCTGTAGCAAATACCTCAGGGAGCTCAATCTTCTTAATTTATCAAAGAAAAAGTTCATTGGATTGTTAGTATCTCTATAATAAAATGCTTCTCAAATCTAGCAGGCAGTGTCATATAAGAAGATAATGGGAGCTAAAACTAGACCAAATCAGACTACAAATAAAGACAAATTTTTAGGAATGTGAATCATTGGAATGTCTTGTCAAATTGTTGTGTAGATCATTCATCAGTGAACACTCTAAAATCAAGATTATTTATTTTGTCCTAAAGACTGATACTCCAGGTTATTTGCAGAAGTTTTATGACACAAAGTATTATAAATCAGCTTACAACAATGGATTTTATAATCTATGTATCTACTTCCATTCCCAAGACAGCAAGAAGTTAACAGCAAGTATGAAATAGATATGCATCTATTTCAACAGCAAATGTTGGCAGGGCATCGAAGTAGTTCACTGAGCATCTAAGAGTAAGACAAAAACAGCTGTACAGATTTTTTAATGCAAAGAGTAAGGCAAACATCTGTAGAGATTTTCTGATGCTTGAACCTGTCTATTCCCATATCTTGCACTGCCTGTGACAAAGTTATTTTTCAAATTTTGAGAAAAAGCAACTAGCTAACCTTTTAATAGTCATTGTTCATATTTTTATCACTGCACCAATATAAAAGGAGATAGCAAAAGAAACTGACGAAAAGTGGTGTTTGTCTTAATTTACCAACATCAAAAACTTGTTGGCTTATGTTATGTATGTTTTTGCTGCTGTTGTTTTTGTAACAACAGCTTCATTGCAATTCATGGGAAAGTTATAAAAATATTGGAATAAAAAATAATTTCCTGAGTAGTCTTTAAAGCTGTTTTGGTAGAACTTAAACCATTTCCTTTGTCTTTTTCCCCCAGTTCCAAAAGAGAAACATAACAACTCATTCAAGTGAAACACTGATGTCTGTATTTGAAAGCATTCTCAAGGCAAAGAACTAGCATGATTCTGGTAAAAAGCAAGATTTTGGAAAGACTGGCAAAATACCTAAAGGGAGTAAAAAAGGAATCCTCTACATGGGTTTTCGTAACAAGCATTTATAACAAATGGTTCAGCTTCAAGCCAAGCTCTGTTAATTGTTTTTCCTTAGTATCCTGAGATCATAATTTTTAACTCTCTCTCTGAGATCTGGAGACCAAACATTTGTCAGCTGCCCAATTTGTTGTGAAAATGTTAGCTCTCAAGTGAAATTTTAATGTTTCAAAATGTCTCTTTCATATTAGACTTGTTTTGCCAGTGTTATAAAATGTGTATTCCTATGAGAGGACACAAAAGGATCTCAGTGCTTAAAGTTAAAGCACTTTCAGTCTTTTCAATTGAAGGAGAAAAGAATCTGAGAAGCAGATTTCTGTCTGAAAGTGCAAAGCAGCTGATCATTAGATTGTTAGTTTTCTGTGGAAAGAAAAAAAGCCTCTCTTTTGGCTGATAATATTTCACTTGACAATTAAGTTTACTGTAATAATTCTCAGTGTTATATTATTAGAGTAAGAAATGGTTAGCACTTCCTGGTATAACCATACTATGTGTTCAGACATACAGAATTGAGAACAATATTGGGAATAACAATGGCAATAGTTAATGTCTTCAAAAATAATTCATTTTTTATGTTGATCATGGAGAGATGATTTATGTCCAGCTCAGTAATGGCCAGAAAGCTTTTGTCAGAATTAAAGTTTTTTAGTTCCTAATTCCTAGTGAATATAGAAACTACATAGAAACCTCATCAGAGGAGCATCTTTGTGGAATAAACACAGCATAAGATACCATATAGAGCATGAAAACAAAGCTGTTTCTGTTACTTGGAGCTTTTATCTAGCACTTCTAGGAGTTTCAAATCTGTACTCTGGCAAATCTCTCAATATGGTGTTGGGCAAATTGCCTAGGTCTAGACTCAGGTTCTCAAAGGTCTCAGGCAAAAATAAATGCATAAATTCAAAACTATAATTGCAAATAAGCTAACAAGTCTAAGCACATCAGGCACTGATATTAATGTTGCCTTGGAACCCACTTCTGCTGGGTTCTTTCTGCATGGGAACCTACTTTCTGCATGCTAAAAAGCATGCAGAAAAGTCCTTCAGTCTTTATAGCCCTGGCACATGGCTGACACATTGTCATGGCCAGAAAGAGATGTTCCTCTCCTGCAGGGCTCAGTCCACAGGCATTCTCACACCATCCCTTTGGCTGAGCAACAACATTGACCAAAAGCCTCTAAACCTAAGTATCCAACTCACCACTACTGCCCTCCTACTTTCTTGCCCAACCTTTAGTTCTTTTCTGCAGAGGTGAACAGCTTTAATGGGAAGGAACTAGCAGAGCCTTATTTCTCCATTTATAATGGCTTATATTGAGGTAATTACAGCACTCCTCTGAGAGCAGGAAGAAGTGCATCTGCAGTCCATCTGCCAGGATCCCTGACCGCCCAGTCTTCCACATGTCTCCTGCTCACCTACCCATTAGGTGGATTTATTAGCATGCACTGTCTCTAGCTCCCCTTTTAGGATTTCTTTCCTCAATACTGTCTTTCGGCTAACCCTAAACTGCTCTCCTCTTACTAGGTATGATCTAAAATGATCAGCCAGCTATGTAACATGCAACTCTTCCTGAGTATCTGATGGTGAAAGTAAGTGTCAAACAACGTTTTGGGCTCCATTCTTCATGCCTGGCTAATGCACCCAAGTAGGTGATGTAATTTTCAGTGAACCCTAATCTAAGTTCCTTTTTTTAACCTGTCTGAGCCTTGCTTCTCTTTCTCCAAATCTGAGGTAGTAAGACAGCATGAATTTGTGAGGATAAATATACTTAAGAATTTTCAGTATTCAAACCTCATGAGACTAGGTACAGAGGACAATATAGCCTGGAATGAGTAGAAAAATGCGCAGGTTAGTTTTGCTTTTAGCTCAAGTCATATTCATAGTTGAGGTTTCAAAGTGACCAATTGTTTTTGATAGGAAGACGGATAATTTTTAGATCTAATATTCAGTATTTTTCACAAAATAGAGAAAAAAGTCTTAACAAGCAGATCTCTAATTAAAATATATATACAAAAAAAAATTAGCTGAAGATTGTATTTACTGTTCATGGGTACAGCTTCTTAAAAGAAGTAAAAAAGATTATCTGGAGATTGCATTTGCTTTTGATATGTGGAGCTCCTTAAAAGAAGCTAATAATTATTATAAGAATAAGAAAAACATAGACTCATTACGTGAAATATTGAGTAATTATTGCTCACCATCTCAGTTAGGACAATTTATAATTTTTCTGTTTTCATAATGAGAATAAACCTTTTAAGATTTTTCTTCTTTATTCTAGACTTAATTTTACCTGTTTATAGAAGTGTTATAGGGACATTTAGTTAAAAGTTGTTCAAGTAAAACCCTATTGATACTTGTATTTAACCTGCATTGAACTATCTACTTGCTAGCTGCATAAATTACCTCGTCTTTTTGGTTTCTTTTTGCATTTTGGCTTATGTTTTGAAAGTCCTATATACCTTCAGTCGATCATTCTCCCTTTCCTTATTATTGTCACATTGAAATAATTTATAGGCTGTGGTCATGAACCCTTGAGTCTTTTCATTTCATGTCTGTATTGTGAAAATTTATCTTCCTTCAGTCATTTCTAGAACCCTTGATTCATTTTGGTTGGGTGTTATTCTTACTAATTCAGTTTTTACATTTCCTTCCTAAATGTACCATATGACTCTGTCTGTCTGGCAATATTTATCTGATTGTAAACAACTAAAATTCATGTTCTTCCACAAATCTATTGTTTGGTTTGTCTATTCGTAAATTAAATGTTTAAATAGCAAAGCATATAGTACATTTCTGAGCTTCTACTTCCAAAAAAGCAGATATAAGTGCTTGTCAAAAGATAACAAGTGGAGTAGCATTTCCTGATTGCAGTTGGTCTCCACAGTATCCCATTACTACCATTGCGTACTGTGAAGGGTTTTTCTGACATGGCGTTGTGAATGTTGTAATAAAACAAAATTGCACAAACAGTTTTCTGTGATACAACTGTGTTCCATGTCTGTGTAAGGCAAGAAGGAGTTTTCTGCACCAGTATTGTTTATTAGCAGAGACCAGTTCAACAGAGCCATTCAGCAAACAGGATATCACTCTTTCCTGTCAAATCAAAATTGTTATCAGGGATCAAGAAGAGTATCTGTGGGGTTGCCTTAAATAAAATGCTTCATTTTATGCTGATTTGGTGTCTTATAATTAAATGCTTTGCCAACTTTTAGGAGCATATGTACCCTTTTCAGTTTTTGGTATCTGAACACATAATACATGGCCCTAATTGCTATGTCTTAAAGCAGAAAAAAACAAGTTAGAAATTATGACCTCAGTAGGCTGGAAGAAGTGCGTTGTTGGGGAACATAGATGACTAAAAGAAGTTTTCCAAACAAAAGAAAAGAAGAAGCAAGAGGGAATTGAAAGAGAAAGTAAAGAAAGATCAAGAAAAGAGAAAGAAAAGGAAATTCTGTGTTATATTTAGAATAAAAGCTACGTCACAGATGCATAGGCTGGGACTCTGTGGCTATTTACAGCCCTTTCCACCTCCTGCAGTAGCACTCAGGACCCGCCTGTGGTGGACTTGTGCAGAGGGGCTCCAGCTGGCCCCGCTGCAAGCGGCTGCCTGGCACCCTGTGCAATTGCACAGGAACCAAATGCAACAGCAGCTGCTGGGGTCTCCTGGGTAGGCTCACCAGGGTCTCTCCTGGGAGGAAATGGTTTGATATAGAGGTGAAGGGTAGTTAGTAAAACTGGCCAGCTCAAACTCTAAAAGCAGAACTGTGGTACCAGCATAAAATTCAGCACCACTTCCATTTGTTTACTTAGTTAATTCACTTACTGAGATGTTTTGGCTGGTTCAATTCACTTGGGAATGGTTTACAGCACAACTATTCAACCTCCAAGAGCCTATGATACCAGCTAGGTAGTTCATCCCCCAAGTAATGCACCACCAGGCTCCTCTTCAACCCCATGAGAAGGCTTGCAGGAGACCTCTGTCATATTGCCAGTGCAGGCTCTGTCCCGGGCTGCTCTGTACTCACTGACCAATATTTTACTAAATTATGCGTCACGATAGAGAAGGATTTCCCATTTTGCACAATATTGCCACAGTTGTGATCAAGGAAATATTCTGGGTTCAAATCCTTTCTGAGTTTGCTGGTGCATTGCTTTCCCTTGACTCTGGACCCCAGGCCAGCTTTAAGAGACAGTGCAGACCTCATTATTTTCTGACCTTTAAGGGGAGAGGGACATGAAGAGATTTTTGCCCATGGGAAGATGGAGTGTATTTTCTATATGTCAGTTTTCTGCTTGGTTAATTCTGGCTATGTGGATGAAGGTGGGCTGGTGGAATCATTGGTATTTGTGGGCTTTTGTTTTTTTGGGTTTTTTTCTGTAGTTGTCAAAATCAAACAAAGCAATGGATAGGTGTTATTTCCTTCTCTATGTAAATAAAATTAATCAGTTCATGGTGCTACTCACTGCATGCTTTGTAATAATAAGCACCATTAATGCTTTATTTGATTCATGGGGTGTAACCTATTGGTAACAGCTATACAAAGTAATTATTCTTAGAGAGTCCCTTAAGAAAACAGTTTTTCTCAAAGTCTAAAAACAACTGTACCACAATTAAAAAATAATTTATCCAGTTTTATTATGTTGAATTTTAACCTCAGATGACATCCAATATTAATCTTCCATTTTTTGCATGAAAATATATTTAGTTTTAAAATTAAAAAAAAAATCAGAAACATGCATAATTGTGGTGTATGTGAGAACTTCTTAGTCTTCTCAGTATCTATGAGACTTAATTCCAGATCAGCTAAATGTAGTCTATGACTGAAGAAAATGTGACTTTAACAAGTTGTAAGATCCTTGCCTGAAATAAAATGTTGGGAAAGGAGCTTCTTGGCTGATACTAGTCCCAAATATTAAACATTTTCTCAGCAGGGGAGATTTTTAAAGTACCATAAATTTGAAATACAAAACATCTGAATTGAAATAATGGGGACTACTTCTAAACTAAGAACTAAGTTTCTTAAAAATGCATGATGCATCTTTGTATTTGCTTAATTAATATTTAAGCCTATAAAGGGACACTACAGTTACATTTTCATGTTTTTGTTTAAAACCAGGAGAGTTGGAAGTACACTTTACCAAAAAAACTCCAACAAGACAACACCAAAAGAAAGCAGAAAAAAACCCAAATAAAGTAAATGTTATATGTAGTCACTGCACTTTAAGAACTGGAGCTTGAAACCCCCATAACTAAGTTCTCATTTAGCTTGCTGTATATTTACAATAGGGAACAACCCTGTATGGAATCCTTAGTGCTTTATTTTTTAATTCTACAGATATTTGTCTTCTATGCTGCAAAATGCATCTCTCTTTTATATTATCCTCTCCATCTAATTGCTGTAAGATTAATGCAGTTCCTATACTGGGGATATTTTGTACCATCCTGATGAACTTGATGGATCCTGAAGTAGAGAAATTCTTTGAAACTAATGCATTAGAGCACAGATGTGCAAAAAGACAAAAATACCTAAAGAAGGACTTGATCCAAGATCTACAGAACTGTGTCCTAGTTCTGACAATGTTATCTTGTAATGGGTTAAGAATGTGATGCAAACACAAGGCAAGTGTGTGATCACAAAGTGATACTTCCCCCAGTGTGTACACAGAAGTTCTGGTATTGCTCTATATCTCACCTACTATGAATAAGCTTACATAATTTTTGTGGTTATTCATAGCAGTGCATTCAATCAGTGCATAAGCATAGGCAGGGAAGTGTTCAATGATGTTTGCCCACACCTATACTTTTGTGAGGATTATAGTAATTTGCATATTCATGTGTAATTAATCTTAACTTGTTGACATCTCTCCCCATGGACCATGTCCAAGAACTGCTGACATTAGCCAGTTGGCCTATTGCTGAAAGCATTGCCACACTGAGTGCTTCTTCTGAAACATAATCTGTGCTCCTCATTAATGCCATCCATTCTTTTGGATTTGCACAGATGTGTATAATGATGTGTTGCTACTTACAACACATCTGCCGTTTTGCTGAAGGTGCATCTGTTCTTTATATTTTCCCCTGGGTCATGTATGCGTTTTGGTTTGCAGCTGACCAGCTTTTGTACCTCAGTGTTTTCTGCATTTTAAGGTTGCCTGCTTCATACATTGCTTCCCTAAAAATGCAGACAGTAGCTTGGCTTATGCTATTTATGCATTCTTTTAAGGTTCAGTGTCCAGATTTTTTAGCTTTCACGGACTTTTGATGAACTGATCTTAAAAAATACTTTGAATTATTTCATCCATGAAAGTAATCCAAGGGCTTTAACTATCATCCTAGTCAAATTCTGGACTGTATGCCAAAATCTGCAGGACCAGGAGATAACTGTTCTAAACTTATAGCTGGAGAATTGACTTCAGTTCTGTGTCCTGTGTCCCAAAGGGCTTTGACATTGTACTGAGTTTGGCTGGGATGGAGTTAATTTTCTTCATAGCAACCCATATAGTTCTGCGTTTTAGATTTATGACCAAAACACAGTTTTGGCTACTGCTGAGCAGTGCTTGCACAGCATCAAGGCCTCCTCTGTTTCCCATTCTGCCTCCCCAAGGAGTAGGCCGAGGGTAGGCAAAAGGGTTGGAGGGGACACAGCCAGGACAGCCGACCCAAACTGACCAAAGAGATGTTCCATACATCATGCTCAGCAATAAACCTGGGGGAGAGTTTTTCCAAGGCAGACATTGCTCGGAGACTGGCTGGGCATCAATTTGCTGGTGAGTGATTGCTTTGGCATCACTTGTTTGGGTTTTTTCTTTTCTTTTTTTTCCCTTCAGTTATTAAACTGTGTTTATCATGACCCATGAGTTTTCTCACTTTTGCCCTTTTGATTCTCTCTTACACCCCACTGAGGAGGAGCGTGAGCGAGCTCCCTACGGGGGTTAACACCTATGACCTGTGAGGAGGTCCATGACCATCTGTATTTTTCCAGTGCGTTTTTCCACTCTCTCATCTCTTTTCAAGGACCTTGTTGAAAGTAAGAGAGACATCAAATCTCTTCTATACTTTAAATGCTTAAAACTTTAACACCAGTAAAATACTGTCTAGAAAAGCATTGAATGCAGAGACATCTTTATATGTTACATATTTTTGTCCATCACACCTGTGAAAGCAATTAAGCAAACTTTTCATGAAGGCTAAACCCTTGGTCCTAGCTTTTTTGTTATCTGTACTTTATCTGATATCTTTCTTGGGTGTAACGTCTGTATGTTTACAGGTCTTTTCTCCCTAGAGAAGAGAAGGCTCGGGGGAACCTCATCACAGTATTCCAGTACTTCAGAGGTGACTACAAAAAGGTCAGAGGCTCTGTCTTCACAAGAAGTCACATGGAGAAAACAAGGAGCAACAGGTACAAGTTGCACTGGGAGAAGTTTATCTCAACATAAAAAAAAAATGTTTTACAGTAAGAACAATTATTCACTGGAACAACCTGCCCAGGGTGGTAGAGTCCCCATCACTGCAGGTCTTCAAGATGTGATTGGTCAGGGTGCTAGATAATCTCATCTGGGCTCCCTTTCTCACGAAAAGGTTGGACCAGATGATCTTTTGAGGTCCTGGGCTGTTCTGTGATTCTATGATTCTAAATATGCTCTCTGGATGAAACATATTGATTCTGTGATACAGAAAAAAGACACTAAAACTTGTAGTTCATTTTTCAACTATTTAGAACTACTAAACCCAGAAATTTGTCACATATTGAAAATATTGTTTGAAGATAAGATCATAATTAATTTACCAGAAAATGTTTCACAATGGCTTTTCTGAATTACTCTTCTGAATAGTCATGTCCTTAAATTCATTCCACTGTCAAGCAGAGCCATATTATTGTTTCTCTCCTTGGGTAAAATTCTGCCAGGTACTGAGTATCCTTAGATGGTGCTTAGAATTGTCAGTTCTTATCAAGGAGGTTGAGGGTGCTCTTCATTTCACAGGATTAGATGTTATCTGAATTAGTAGTATTCCCTATTAGTTGTCACTCTCTTTCCTCAAAATCCTTATTTTATTTTATGGAATCAGATTAAGGTATAGCAGTCAATTGCACAAGCCATACAAACTGAAAATTATATTCAGTAGCAGAGTTAAAGATTTACAAGGGCATTGTTTTTTCTTACAACTACCACAGGTCAGCATTTCACAATAACTGCATAATAAAATTTTACCTGACAAACCTTAACTTGACTTTTTTTATCAGTACAAGTTTATGATGAATATAAATAATTTTGAAATTATTCATAGAAAAATTCTCAGTTGCTGTGTAACAGACATTTCTTAATCTCAGCTCATTTAGACTGCTCACGGTTGACATAGAAATTTAACTGATATTACAGAAGTTTAGTACTTTGAAGATAGTACACAGTAGTACTTTTCTATGCCAGGTGCATAAAAATAATATGTTGCTCCATTATTTTAGGGAAAATGTGCTTTTTCTGAACAACAAACAGAGCTGAATAAAACAGGATTTGTTGTAGCTATGCTAAACTCCCTTTACTAGAAATATTTGAATAATAAAACTGAAAGAAGCAAGTTGCTACTTGATGAGTAAGATACTTTATAACTTAAAGATATTTGATCTTAAGCATTCAGGGAGTTTGTGGCCCAAAATCTGCAAATGTCTACTCATGCAAAACTTGTTTCTAAAAAAAAAAAAAAAATAGGAATAATATATTCATGTATATGATGACCAAGCATGTGTTTGCCTTCATTCTGATAGCAAGGCTCTGAATGATACTCATACAATTGATACTTAAATACATATTAGCTGATACTGAGCTCTATTTTTAACGTAAAAATCTGGAGGATAGAGGAGGTATTAGGCATGCCATTATGTACATAACATGTTGCTGTGAAAAGTACTATGGGATGTCAGGATTTCTTTGAAAGTGTTTTATATAAACATACAAGGCTGATCCTTTCAGCATGATTTCCATTTCATATCTGTTTCTGTAGCTGTGTCTTTCACTGAGTGTTAATGCCAGGAAATAACATACTGAAATTTACATTATGTACTTAACGTTACCTTTTTTAAACCCTCTATTGCAATGAGAATATGTAACACATGCCAATTATTTTGCTTTTCTCTTTTTGAATCAAATGCAGGGGAGTGGGTTCAACCTAAATAGAAGGTCTTTACCCTCTAAGGTTCTGTGTACCCTTGCCATAATTCAGCAAAGAACTTTTCTAGCACTGGAACTTCTCCACTGTGTTAAAAGCTAGGGAGAACCATATGTCCTCCATTGGATGCAGCTCAGGGTGCATCTAGGACTTCAGAAGGGTGTGCCACAAAGACCAAGTCATTTGACACTTTGGAAGCCCCTTTTCTGAAGAGGATAACCCAAAGATCAACACCCCCACCCACCACCCTGACCTTGTGAATGCAGCAGAGTTGCAAGGCTGGAGGAGTGCGCTCTTCTACGGCTAAGGGACTCTCCCAAGACATTATGAAGAAGCATGAATTTTGAAAACACAAGAAAGTGAAAAATGGTACAAATCTCTTTATCTCCTCCATAAGAAGCCCTCCTCTTGAAAATACACCCCTCAAAATGTGGGCTGAAGTGACAGGAATTTCAGAACTACTGAAGACAGCTGCTAAGATCATTGATGTATGTAGCCTTCAGAGGCAGAAGATGCTTATTGGGAATTAAGATGGAAGGAGAGAGAAGGAAAAACTGAGCAGTTTTAGCATACTGGAGATTGCTACTGGATTAGCTGCTGGTACGTACCTATTCTTCTCCTCCATTGAAACTATTTTCCTCTTTTCAGAGAACAAGTCATAAGAAAAATCAGCTAGCATATGAGCAGTTTGCTTGTTTAGAAACCAAATTTAACATATCTTTAATGTGAGGGGACTGTAAAGTCTTTGTGACCAATGGAACCTCTAAAGTTTGCTGGACTGAGATCAAGTTTAGTGGAAAAGATTACCCTGCAAGGAGACAGTTGGCAGTGGTAAGATTTGTTTTAACCTGTTTTATTCAGTCCTGCTCAAACAGCTATCTAAGGTTTCCTATGTAAAGAGTTTCTCTGCACTAATGTATTATTTTGTGTTCCCTTAAAACATAGCCTTAGAGATTAGACACTTTTGGCTTAGTGTGCTCCCTTAAAAAACAACATGGAGCCGTTCCAAAACTCTAGCTATCACAGGTACATAATGAGGTAAAGCTTGAACTACTGTAATCAAATTGTACTGACTGGAGAGAAGAAACAGAAAAAGCCTTTATTAATTTATACCAATGAAAAGCCCATATAATAATTGGTTAATATGCACACATTTAGAATGTGAAACAAAGTTTCTGATACAAATGTGTTTTCATGGTCATAATACTTGTATTCCATCAAATGTCCTTGGAACCCGTGTATACTGTCAACAGCATGTGTCAGACTTTTTTTCTTTGGTGTCTCTGAGGATTTGAAAGTGGAAATTAATTAAAGCTTACACACAACATTTTCCCCTTGAGCTACTCAATATGCTTAAGTGGCATGATGGGGTACCATCCATTTTTCTAAAGCTGTTCATTAAGTAACTCAATTTGGTTTAAACACACATCATATTTTTTTCATAACTACCCATAATTTCTCTCCTTGACTATGTAACCTTACCTCATTAAGAGACTCTGGCTTGTGTAATTAAATTATCTCTCTACCTCCAGTAAGAGGACAACATGAAAATGTGAATGTATGCTGATGTCAGGGTCCATGAACATAGAAGTTACACTGTTTAGAGATTTATCTCTAGCAAAACTGCCAACTTAAATATCTCAGGGATTTCTATACTATTATTACCTAAAGGAAAACAAGCAGTTATTTAGAAAGTTGAAATTTCCTGAGTTACACATTTTGCTATTTGATTAACTTAAAGAAAAATTAGTGTCATAAAAAATTGGAGATTATCAATGGTTAAAATGTAATACATTTTCAAAACTGAAGCCTTGATTAGGCTTTTTTATGCCTATCATCATGAATAGGCCATTGTTCAGTATTGTATAGTATTTCATTTGATTCGTAGCATTATATAAAACATGTTAATGTCATAATATATGCTGGATTAAGACTGTGTGTGTTCTTTTGAATATACTCATCAGCATCAGGTCTAACTAATGACTAACTCATCAGGTCACTTACTAACATCAGGTCTTGTTTCAGTGCAGGTCTGGGATTTCCCTCATTTTTGCAAATACTCAGGGCTCTGGCTTTCCATTCTTGGGAATGAGCTGAACAGTCTGTCTTGTTAGCTGTTTCTCTTCAATAGGGTGGTCACTTCTGGACAGTTATGGCAGAAGTATCTGGCTGTCATTTTCTAGAGGGATGTCCTTGAATATGAGGTTGTTTACACTATGAGCAGTAGCTAGAAAGAAGGAGAGTGCGAAAGGATAGACATACAAACACAATGAGGGTCTTCCATCTGGAAATATTTATTGCAGCTTTTCAATAATAAGTTAGAAGTTGTCTGCAGACTGGCTTCTGAAAATAGCTGTGATTCTGTTTATTTTAATGGTACTATTAAATCAGGTACTACTCAGAGTGAATAAGGACATAGTCTGCGCCTAGACAGAGTGATATGCATAAAAAGGTTGCAGAAACATAAGACTCCATCACATCACACAAAAAAAAGCTGACGTGGCAGATACCATGGGGCAGATTCTGACCATCTCAAGGATCCATATGTAAGCCTCACAACGCCTGAAAGATAGGTATTTTGATTCAGCACAGTGACTGAGGACATAAGATAGACCCATGGGCTTCCTCGGCTTGGTCAACAGAGAGGGAAGCACCTCTGAGTAGCAATTCAGAGGTCCTAACTGAAGCACCTGTCTCTTATTGACTGTATGCCTCCATAGGGCTACTCATAGATTATTAGGAAATACGTGCTCTCAGCTGTGCACTGATTGGGAAGCCAAGACATGAGAGATCCTTGGCTTCAGGCTGTCCTTTACCCTCTCATCCAGCTGGGATTCAGGACTCCTGAATCTCTTCTGAAGTGCAGCATCTGCTAGTTCATGAGATACAGTGGGTCACCATTGGATCTGTTTGCATGATGATTAGTGCATTTACTTGAGAAACAGAAACTCTTGAACTTCAGGTCAAGAAACTTTAGAACTTTAGAAGCTTTAGATTTTAATGAGGGGGAGCTGTGATGGGTGGGGTGGTGAGGAGGGGGAGGAATGGTTGTGTGCAGACCTCAGTTTTCCAGTATACCACTCTACACCTTACTTGAATAGCCAGGGAAAAACCCATTCTCCTGTTAAGGTTTGCTGTTGTGCACATAAGGATACACAGTTTATGTAGCTCAGGAGAGCAAGAAAGAAAAGATATGATTCTGTAAACTACTGATTACGAGGATCCCAGGTTCTTTACTTCAGTCACATTTTATCCATTTTTTCTTAAATAAAATATGTTTAATCAATTCTCAGACTCCAGGATGAGCCCTCACAGGGGAAGTCCTTCCCTCACATATCTAGAATAAGGCCTTCTCTTACATTTTATCTCTTTCTCGCTTTGTCCTTGGCCTAACAATTCTTGTGTGCTTTGATTTTTGTCATCCTACAGGAGCTTTTTGGATGGTTTGGGGGGGGGGGGGGGTTGGTTTAGGGTTGTTTTGCATTTGGGTTTTTTTTGCTTTATTTTTTTTCTTTTTTCCCTTCATTTTGGGGAAAAAAAACTAGCTTTGTGACATCTTTAAAGAGAAATGGTTTCCTTTTAGATTTGCCAATCAAATTTTAGTTAAGATGAGATAATGTTGAGATCCATCTGGGAAAAAACAACAACAAACAGTGACATTTTCTGCTATGTTCTGTCTTCAAGAGGACTTGAATCTGTAACAGCTTTAGAATATATAAATGACCTATAACAGCTTTAGAATACATAAATCAAACAAGGCATCCGGTGACCAGTTCACTGGAAGAGGTATTTTTTCCTCTCTTCAGTTGTGTGGAATTTTTCTGACAATAACCATTCTAGAAAGAATGCTTAATACATAGAATTGTGAAATGCAAATTCTATGCAGCTATCTCAGAGAAAGGCATGTCATTTCATAAATATTAAAAACTAAATGGCAGTACCCAACTAAAACTAAACTGAACATACACATTGGCATATCCTTGAAAGAGAGGTAAAAATGCAGTATTGCAAGAAATCTTCTTTTGTAATCTTGACTTTACTGCAATGTAGAGTTTGCCTGAAAATCAATCTGTTTGGCATTTTTATTACCATTGTGCAAATGGAAAGAGAGTAAATGAACCATTTTCTGCCTTTACTTTCTGCATAGAGTAATGCTTCAGTTTTCCATTTGGCTGTAGTCTACCCTTTTTTTTTTATTTTAATCACACAAATGCTGTCCTTGGTATCTTTGAGATTGTAATTATTAGTTATGGCAGGTTTCTGTTCTATGTCCCTGGAAACCTTCCTACTGTGGCACAAAAACTACCAAGAGCTAAGCTGCTGTAAATAAAATTTGGTTTAAAGGTTTAGTAAACACACTGTAATGAAACACCCTATGGCAGTTCAGAAATGTTGAGTTACAGAATGTGCCTACCTGGTAAAAGTGTAAACAATTGCTATATTGCTCATCCTTTGCCTTACAACTATTCTGACTGAAGATTAAGAGATCTGAAGGGAAAAAGGAAAGAACAAAATGCATATAACATGATTGAATGGTTTTTTTGTACATATTCAAGGACAAAGCAGCATCTGTATTTAGTTATTTCTATCTGTTTTGGGAGGAATGACATTTAAAGGTTTTTTTGTGAACATGGAATCATAATCCATCCCCTGTGCACCATGTCTGAAGCAGACAGAAAGCTTAATTGGGTGTGGTAAAATTGTTCCTAATCCATCTGGACAAACCAAATTAATATATTCCTTCCAGACATATTAAAAGAAATAAGCTAATAGTATTCCTCTTTTAATGCAGATGAAAATTATAAGGTGATGGAATTTTGTTCAGAAAATGTATATTTGGATTAAAACACACATTTTCAAAAAATAATTCACAGAACAGTAATCATTCCTGGGTAGTAGCATGTATTCATTGGCTTCTAACTGCAAAATTCCCGCCTTTTTGTGCTCCAAAAAGTAGTAATTTAGGAAGGGGTGGATGAGAGAGTCGTAGGAGGCATAAAAGCCTTAACAGAGAATCGTTGTTGTATGGTTCAGTGCTGCATTTCCACTCAGCTATACTTTCCTGGCATAATATAATAATATATAATAATAATAATAATAATAATAATAATAATAATAATAATAATAAAAATCAGAAGTAAGCATAGAATCACACAATAATTTGCGTTGGAAGGGCACCCTGCAGGTCATCTAGTCCAAACCCTCTGCCTGAAACAAATCCAGTTAGGGCAGTTACCCAGCACAGTGTCTGGTTAGGTTTTGAGTATCTCCAATGATAAAGACTCCACAGCCTCTCTGGGCAACCTGTCTGACGATCCTCTTAGTAGAAATTTTTTCCTTATATCTAATCAGAATTCCCCATGTTCCAGCCTGTATCCACTGCTTCTTGTCCTATCACTGTTCATCCTCAAGAGGTGTCTGACTCCACCTTCTCTGTACTCTTCCATTAGGGTTTTTTTGTAGGCAGGAATAGGATCTGTCTTTAACCTTCTTTCAGCCTCTCCTCACATGCCCTGTGCTCCTGCCCTGAGCCATCTTCATGGCCCAGGCCTGCTCCAGTATTTCCACTTCTTACTGGGGAGCCCAGACTTGGACCTATCACTCCAGTTGTGTCTCAAGAGAGTTAAGCAGATGGGAGGGATTACCTCCCTCAGCCCATTGGCAACACTCTGCCTAATGCAGCCCATGATGCTATCAGCCTTCTCCACTGCAAGGACACGTTGCTGTCTAGTGGTCAACTCGGTGTCTGCATGGACATCCAGCTCCTTCCAAGCTGCTTTCCAGCTGATTGGCTGCCAACACATACTGGTCCGTGAGGTTATTCCTCCCAGGTGCAGAACCTGGCATTTCCCTTTGTTGAATGTTGCGGGATTCAGGTGTTAAGAGTTTTGGTTTAGTAAAGAATATAGCACCAGAATTATCCAACATGCCGTTATTAGTGTCCGCCGTAATTTTTGTCAATGGTAACCACTTACTACTTACAGGCTTAACTGGGCATCTGGGATTTGAATGTCTATTTCTCTTTCTTAGTCATTTGTATCCAACTCTATTCAAAATACACGTGTTCTAAGTTTTGTGCTTTTTTCACTGTATGAAATGAAATCTCAGAAAACCATAAAAAGCTAAGGGGAATTTCTAATGTATGTGTAGAGAGATGGTAAGAGACAGAGAACTCATACTTTAAATGATTTCTATAATTTCAGCAATGAAAACAAACAAAAAAAAATTTAGTAAGGAGATCAGATTACTTAACAAAGACGATAGAAAACATTCAGGCAATTAAAATATTTTTTAGCCTAATACATATTGAAAAGCTTTTATTAGTGTTATAGTTTCTTTACATTTGTCTTTTTTTTCTTTTTTTCTTTTTTTAAATGAATCACTGCACGGTTGAGGTTGGAAGGGACCTCTAGAGGTCATCTTGTCCAACACCCCTGCTCAGGCAGGGCCACGTAGAGCCAGTTGCTCAGGACCATGTCCAGTCAGCTTTTGAATATCTCCAAGGTGAGAGATTCAACAACCACTCTGGGCAACTTGTGCCAGTGCTCAGTCACTCTCACAGGGAAAAACTGTTTCCTGATGTTCAGAGGGAACCTCCTGTGTTTCAGTTTGTGCCCACTGCCTCTGGTCCTGTCACTGGGAACCACTGAGAAGAACCTGGCTCTGTTCTCTTTGCACCCTCCCTTCAGGTATTTGTGCTCATTGATGAGATGCCCCTGAGCCTTCTCTTCTCCAGGCTGACCAGTCCCAGCTCTCTCAGCCTTTCCTCATAGGAGAGATGCTTCAGTCCCTTCATCATCTTTGTGAGCTTTCACTGGACTCTCTCCAGTATGTCCATGTCTCTCTTGAACTGGGGAGCCCAGAACTGGACACAGGAATCTAGATGTGGCCTCACCAGTGCTGAGTAGATTGGAAGTACCACATCCCTCGACCTGCTGGCAACACTCCTCCTAATGCAGCCCAGGATACCATTAGTTGCCTTTGACACCTTGGTGGGCTGACCTTGGCTTGCCACCAGGTGGCCACCAAGCTGTTCTATCACTCTCCCTCCATCAACAGGACAGGGGGAGAAAATATGTTGAAAAGCTCATGGGTAAGATAAGGACAGGGCGATCACTCAGCAATTACCGTCAAGGGCAAAACAGACTCAAGCTGGGGATGTTAATTTAATTTATTGCCAAGTAATTGTAACAGAGTAGGATAATGAGAAATAAAACAAAACTAAAAACACCTTTCCCGTGCCCCTCCTTCCCAGGCTTTACCGCACTCCTAACTCTTCTACGTCCTCCTCCTGAGTGGCACAGGGGGATGGGGAAATGGGATCAATTCATAATGTTTCATCTCTGTTGCTCCTTCTGCCTCATGCTCTTCCCCTACTCCAATGTGGGGTCCCTCCCATAGGATACAGTCCTTCACAAACTTCTCCAATGTGGGTCCTTCTGACAGGCTGCAGTTCTTCAAGAACTGCTCCAGCATGGGTTCTTTCCATGGGGTACAGTCCTTCAGGAACAGACTGCTCTGTCATGCATCCCCCACGTGCCACAGGTCCTGCCAGAAAACCTGCTTCTATGTGGCCTCCTCTCTATGGGCCACAGTTCCTGTCTGGAGACTGCTTTGGCATGGGCTCTCCACAGGCTGCAACTTCCTTCAGGTCATATCCACCTGCTGCAGCGTGGGCTCCTCCATGGGTTGCAGTGTGAGTATCTGCACCCTGGGCTGCAGGGGGACAGCCTGCCTCACCATGGTCTTCACCATGAGCTGCAGGGGAATCTCTGCTCCAGCACCTGGAGCACCTCCTCCTCATCCTTCTTCACTGACCTTGGTTCTACATAGTTCTTTCTCTCACATTTTCTCACTCCTCTCTCACAGCAGCTGCACAGCATCTTTTACCCTTTCTTAAATATGTTATCACAGAGGCTCCACCAGCATCACTGATTGGCTCAGCTTTGGCCAGCCGTGGATCCATCTTGGAGCCAGCTGAAATTATCTCTGTCTGACATGGGAGCAGCTTCTGGTGTCTTCTCACACAAGCCACCCCTGCAGCCCTTCCCCACCCCCTGCTACCAAAAACCTTGCCACATAAACCCAATACAGCCACAAGGCCGCATTGCTGGTTCATGTTCAACTTGGTGTTCACCAGGACTCTCTAGGTCCTTTTCTACAAAGCTGCTTTCCAGCTGGTTGGCCCCCAGCATATATTGGTGTATGAGGTTGTTCATCCCCAGGTATACGACTTTACACTTTCCCTTGTTGAACTTCATGAGGTTCCTGTCAGCCCATTTCTCCAGCCTTTCGAGGTCCTTCTGGATGGCAGCACGACCCTCTGGCGTATCAGCTACTCCTTCCAGTTCTGTAACACCAGCAAACTTGCTGAGGGCACACTCTACTCTATCATCCAGATCATTAGTGAAGATGTTGAACCCTGTGGTACACTGGTAGTTACTGGAAATCCTATGGAGCAAAAAGAAAAAGTAGCGAGAAGGTTCCAGAATGTTCTCCTCTGCCTTCCCAATGAGGACTGGTATACTTACTGTCGTACAACCTTTGTATTTAGACATAGCTCTGAAGTTTTGTTTTAAACTTACTTTGACTGAGACCACTGAATATAAAAGAGATACCTGAAACATGGAGGTTACCAAAGCTAGAAATTCTAAGTTGACTGTACTGCAATAACTTTGGTATTTTCTTGTTTTTGAGTATTTTATTTCAGTCTCTTGATTTCCTTCTTTTATCATAGGTTTTAGTTTATTAGGTAAGCGCACACACACATAAAAGGGTACAAGTTTACTTTTTTCACTTGAGATTTCTGAATTTCTGATATATCCGTCTTTTAATATTTTGCAGGGTATATATTTATATGTCACAGCATATTAAAATGTCATGCCTACACAGGATACAACAGGAATTTATTTGAAATTATGTATATTGTAATAGTTAAACTCAACACTGACTATATAAATATTGTGTTGGTAGCTTTTGAATACTAAGGAAATTAATTATTGTTATTTTTATCGCTGAAAAACCCCAGCATTTTAGCTGCTTTTTTCATACAAAACCCTCTCAATTCCTGCATATGTCCTTGACATATGAGGTTAAGTACTTTAAAGGCAACAGTGTTAAAGATAGTCTTTATAATTATATGTCCTCATTTCTAACCTTAAAAAAGTTTTAGATAAGTTCTACTTGAATTTGGGAACTCAAGAGTGTTTCTCCAATGAATTAACCATTAGCCAATTTAATTTCCAAACTAGCTATCTTCCTTGGAGCAAATTAATTCCATTTTATTTACTTACTTTTATTTATCTTGCTGATTGCACACTCTTTACAATTACTATCATAAGTTTCCAAAGTTCTCGTTCCTGAGGTGAAGTGGAAATCTTCTCTTCATATATTTTCTTTGTCAGTTATACCTGGCCTACAAAATGGCAGAAGAGAAAGCCATTACATCAGAGAAGGTCTCAAATGAACTCCAAGCAAATATTTACATATTTTCCTTAACTGGGATTCTGAGCTGAACATATAAGTGATTAAAGTAATGTGGTTTTACATGTAACTTTTTCCCAGATATTGTAGGTTGTCAGTACATAAAAGGTGTCCTGCACTTTACTGAGTTAATAGAGAGTCTCTGAAAGAGCTCATGGAGCTAATCAGACTTCTGCTTCATTATACATATACAACCAAAAACTCTGACATGTGATTCAATACAAACTTACATTTATTTTAAGTGGTTATATTTTACGTGTCAGTATGACAAGAACATGTTCACTTTTTTCCTGTTCTATTGTCTTACATTTCATATCCCTTCATAAGAATAAGAGTAGCATAAACGTTTCTCTCACTTTTAGTATTTAATCTTTATCTTTAGACCATGCTTTTCCAAATATTCAATATGATATATATTTGTGCCTCAGAAAGATTGAATTATACTTGATATGATAAACCAGGTACTCTGAAAGAAATAATCCTTGGTCATTTTTATTGACCCATGTCTTCATGATTTTAACTCGTCTCCATAATTATGCAGTTTGAAAGACAATATTTTAAAGCTGAGATAGTGAATACACTTTCTGATCTCTCCCTCTCTCAAGAATGGCTTAGTCCTTCTATAAGTGATAAAATTTAAATTACACAGAAATCCCATATATTATAAAGACATATTGCAAGCCTCAGCCCATGTACTTGAAGAAGAAAGCCTGTTACCTCTCAGGCGAGGTGGGAGAGAAGATCTAAATTTCCTAGTGGTCAAGAAAAAGCTGCGGCTAGTCAAGACAAACTACATGAAAGAGAGGTCACTTGTTGCATAGCCAATATAGCTAAATTCCATGCCTGGATAAGGGCCTTACTTAGCTGCATATGAGCTATGAAAATGTTTTAAAAATATTTTCTTTTGTAATTGTTACTTATTTTCTATAAGATTTCTTCAATTTATTCTGTACATGTGTATCTGTTTCCATAAGGAAAACCATTAATTTATACTCAGAAAAAAGCAGGTGGTCATTTTGTGATTGGCATTAACACAGGGATTTACACATGCAGTAGATGTACCATGAATGCTGCAAAAATGGCCAAAACACCATTCAGCATGTTTCTTCCTGTAGTTAAAAGGTAACCAGTGCAATGCCTAATGCTGATAAATAACAGGATTTGCTAAACCAAGTTCAGATTCATGAGTTACTTCACACATACCATGCGGTAATGTCACAAAACAGTATAATGAATGGTAGCCAATATCCTGAAAAATAAGAATGTATTTTTATTGAGTGGGATTACGCTTTCTCAGAGAAGTCAAGGATTAAATTTTGTTTTAGCTTTGCTAATCCTACTTCCCCCCCACCCCATGCTCACTGAGAAGTGTTTTTCAAACTTGTCAAGAACAGTACATTTTTGCTCTACAGGTCTCACTGTTCTTAGCGCAAAAGTAATTTCTACTTTAAATGTAAATTCACCTCAGTGTCTGCCTATTGTTGGAGAGATATTCTGGGAACATTTACTTATGGTAATATCAATTACTTTTACTTGAATCAATTGAGTACTTTAGGGCCAGGCTGTACCTGAACCTAATATAGCTGGGAATTATAAGCCCCTTCCCTTTCCTCAAAATACCCTCTCCCATCTTTTACTCTTTCCATGTGTTCAGGAGCTGAGTAGGGAATAAACAGAGACACGGCCTAAGGGAAACACGCCTGCATGGCTAATCTGATGGGTCTGATGAGAAAAGTGACAATGGCAGTTGTCATCTGTCAGAAAGTGACAGACCTTTTGGTTTTGTTTTCCTCTGTGTGCGTGTGTGCTTTGGTTTGTTTTTTATTTTTTTTTATTTTAGACCTTAACTTAAAGATTTGAGCCAGAGAAACTATCATGACAGGATCACAGCTTTCCCCTTCTCTTGTTTCCTGTGCAGCACAGCAACATGATATCCCTCGGCAGGGGGATTCAGAGAAGACTGTACATGACTTAGATTTCTGTCTTGTAGCAGACAGACAAGCAGGATGAGCTGGCATTATTTTTACTTTTCTCATTTGTCTCAGGACACCTTTTTGTGGTAGGTCAACCAGCCGGGAAACACTGAGGCTGTCACGTGCCCCAGGAGTAGCAGCAGCGGGATGACCTGTCTCCCAGCTGGTTGCAGAGGCAAGGCAGCTCTGCGCTAAGTGGAAGAAGACATTACATGGACAACGCCAGGAATGAAGCTTACCGGCTGTTCCTAGGCATGAGAGGGGTAAAATACCTGTTCAGTCTGCCTGATTACAAACAGCAGCCTTGATGGGGTTCTGCCTTCTTTCTGCCCACTGCCGACTATGCGAAGTGGAGGAGGACTTCGCCCTGCACTCACTTGGTTTGGGAACTGTCTTCTGCCACTGCTGGATGCCTCCAGGGAATTCTCTGAACTGCCTCCACCCTATTTCCTACTGAGAAAGAGCTGCCACGTGCTCCGCTCACGTACCTGCCACATCAAACACGTCTCTGCTCCTTTCTGGCTCTCTTTTTTGCCAACTAATGCTTCTTTGCTTTGTTTTTATCTTACATCAAGGTCTGATACATATTGTTATGATGCTGATCTTTATGACCAACAGACTGTATATTGAGTTTTTGACTGCAACTAAGATTGCACAGGATAGATGCCTGTTAACGTTTCATACGGAAAATTGTGTAATCTCGCCAGTCCTATGCATTATAAAACAGTATGTTTGCTTCCACATTAATTTTTTTTTAAACTGAGTTTCATTTTTTCGTTTTTGAAAATTATTCATCACTGAGAATGGCTTTTTATGTATGCTAATAAAATTATGGCAAAAATGTTTAGCAAAGTTTGCTAAACATTTGCTAAACAAAGTTTGCTAAACATTTGCAAAAATGTTTAGCAAACCCATCATGCATCAGTTAAATTCAGACACTGAATGAAGGAGATTTTCTTTGTTTCCATTGCTCTGAGTGGCCATTAAAAAATAGATAGCACCAGTAGTAAAACTAAGACAATACCCCAGGTAGTGGGAATGGTGTACTTACAACCTTTATCAAGGTTAAAGTTCCGCAGAGATATATAAAAAGAATATGTATCTGCACTCAATGAATGCTGGCAAAGACTGGCAGGTGGAAAGTGCCTACTGCTAGTTATCAGGCACTTGATGCTTCTAATAGTTTTCAGTTAATGTAATCAGGGGAGGACAACTATGATACTAAAAAAAAAAACCAAAACCAAGTGTGTGGTACTGTATACCTTACAAAAAGAGAGAGAGGAGAGAGATGTTTTCAAACAAAATACAAATATAAGAGCTTCTGACTGACACAAATCCCCCCAAACTCCAATTTTGTAAGTTTGCTATGTAGAGGGTGGCTTGGTGAAAGCAGGGGAGAAAAGAAAACCTGAAAAGAGGGATGTGACAGAGATGTAGACTAAGGACACATGGATTATATTACTTGCAAAACCTACAAGTTTTTGCAGATATGCAGAGCATACGGAAAGAGTGAAAGCTGTCCCTCTTTTTCCAGAGGGAGAACTGGACAAAGTTGCAGTAGAAGTGAATGAAAAGTGTACCAAAATTAAATGGAACATTAATTAAAAATGGAACATAAATTGGTGAGGTGAAATAATAATGTTAACATTGAAGGAAAAGCAGAAGACAATAGGAAGTAAATGCATGAAACTTTGGGCTTGCAAGGGTGATCTTGGTGAGCAAGGACAGGAATTAACTGAATGCTTAATATGAAAAGGCACTATTTATGATTCCAGTGAAATGGAATTTTATCTTGTAAAATTAAAGAATTCCAAACAAATTGTGCTCCTTGAAAATCAGGAGCTCAAGGCAACTGAGAAAAAATTTGAATTCCCTTTCAATTCTTCAGGTCTCCAGGACTTAGGAGTATAACAAACCCAAAAATCATATACTTGTTAAACTTTTTAGGCGGATGCTAAAGCGAAGCTGCTGGAGGACATTCTTCAGTGGTTACAGTTCAAACAGAAGAGCCAACAGAGTGAATACACTCCCTAGAATTGTGAACTGTTATCCAACAATGCTGTGGAAGACATGGGAGGAAACCAGGTTTCCTGGGTCCAATTCCAGTGCTGTATGTAGCAAAATTCCCCAAAACAGAGAACTCACATCCTAATATATCGAATCCATGAAACTCCTTGAAGAGCAAGAACATCCCTTTTGTCTTTCATAAATAGTATCTTTAATTTTATTGCACATGCTCTACTAGCTGTCAGTGTTGTACTTAAGCATGTCAGTGTCGTAGCATATTATATGTTTTTTTGTATTTCTGTGTCTAGTCATGCTACATTGCATTTCATTTTATATTGAGGTGATTTACCATGACAAGACTCCTCATGAAACAATTAAGCATACTGCTGTGTATCATAAATATGAAGTGACAAGTCAGAAAAGTGGCATGTCACATCAAAAGCGTATACATACATTTGCCCAACAACCAGTCTGGCTAAGAGAAGATAGATCCTTTCAAACATTTTTGTATCTGTTGCTCCACAGGCACTGAAAATTTACTACCAGAAATGACGTGTGATCTAGCCCAATCACCATCATTCCTGCCCATCAAAAAGAATGGTGATTATGATGAACAACTATGAATTAAAAATTGTAACTGAAAGTTATTCAGAATGACCCCACTTAAACACATCCTGATGTCTCAACATGTGTCTTGCCATAGGCAGTGTTTAAAGTTTAGGGGGAAAGCAATAAGAGAGAAAAACTTTTTTTTTTTTAATTGGAACAAATATAATATGAAGCCAGCTGTGAAGCTACTTCAGATATGTACATATCACCATATGTACCCATTAACATGTAGACATGAATGATCAGCTAGCTGTGTAAGAAGACCTTTCATGGAGATCAGTGCATGAATCCTGCCCACAGTCATAAAAGTAAATCCAGCACATAATTGCATGTACAGTTTAGAAAAAATACTGTCATGAATGAAAAAATCAAAATAATTACATAATTGAGTTTGAGAGCAAATAAAATTATCAAATATATTCACTTTTGTTCTTATTTGATTGTGCTCTACATTTTTATTATTTTCTTCACTTTGATCATTTTTATTAGTTTGATTTATCTCCTCACTATCCTTATGTTTAAACACATGGAAATAAACAAGTCTCTTATTAAAAAATAAATCTGTCAGAAACATAATTTACTTCTTTACATATAAGTTTATCCAATTATTTAATGACTAAGCCTTCTGACAAGAAAATAAAATGTACCACAGTAGGCCTTAGTGTCTAAAAATACTGTCCTTTTGAGTGTACCAACTAAAGTCATCACAGAGGCCTTGAAAAATAGCTGAATTTTGCAGCAGAGAAGTAGAATAGAGAAGGATTTTGTTAGTAAGAGCATGATCATTGGTTAATGAGCACATTCACTGTCAAGCAGATTACAGCAATCAAATTACCATCACAAGAATATGCACACTGTTTTTTTTTCAAAATTTGATTTTAACATCGTTCATGGTTTGGATCAGGTTGAAAACCAGTAGACTATTAAAAATGTGTGGAACCTCTTTATAATTCCTGTTTTTGTTGTGGATTTTGTGTGCTTGTGTGTGTTTTATTTATTTATTTATTTAAATTTATTTTGGTTTAGGGTTTTGTGCAGAAAATAAATTATCCCTCCCTCCTGGTTGCACTGAAATATTTCTTCACTCTGCACATTTTGAAGTCTGTAGGGCTAGATCTTCCGGGCATCATTTAGTCATCAGCCCTGAAAGTTTACAGTGTCTGTTAGTGCACTTCAGACAGAACAAAAAGATGATAGATTTTATTTGCTCTTAAAAATAATGTTATTCCCCATAATAGTAAAATCTTTGTTAGAAAGCAATTTATATCTCCTTATGCCATCAGTAATAGTTTACAGCTATAATAATTTTGCTTTCACATAGCATCTTGCTGGGTGAACAGGATTTTGTAATGAAGTAATATGCCAATAAGCAAGAATTATACTTCAGGAAAAAAAAAAAAAAAAACCAACAAAAAGACCCCAACAACTCTCCCCCAACCCCCAAAAAAACCCTCATCCCAAAACAAAAAAAAAACCCCTGAACTAACTAGGTATATCATTATAGGCAGACTTTAGATGCTGATGGAAAAGCTGTTTCAGAGAAGAAGAAATTGGCCATATGGACTCTGAAAGCTTCAAATAAAATAACTGGTTTCTGAGAAGCCAAATATTTCTTACAAATATTAATTCTGTCTGAAAAATGTGTAGCTTCCCACCTTAGTAAGACTAGAAGACTTGGAAACACTGCAGACTTGAGCCTTGAAAAATCAAATGAAGATTTCTAAGCTATATTTTCTTACCCCTGGTTATAACCTCTGATCTGATTGCTTTGAACTGGTAAGGTAATATTATATAAAGAACAGAGTTTATCAAATGTTTCGGGAACACAAGAAATCCTTCCCAAAGCACCAAACACCTGTAACAGCAAGGGTTATTAACAAAGTAAAAAGGCATCTAATATTAATGATAATAATACATTCACTTCTATAAACAGTAAGACATATACAAGGACTACGCTGCCAATACGCTACTGACTTCCAGCAGAGAATACAGTAACAAGGGAAATGTAATATATCTAATTTATCTGGACTTCAGAAAAGTATCTGATATGGTTCCTCATGGGAAATTATTAGTTAAATTGGGGGCAAGCAAAAGAATTCTAAAATACGGAATTAGCTAGGGGGAGTCAGGTTGTACTGAAAGGATAACTGTCTGACCAGCAGGAGGTGACCAGGACAGTTCCTTAAGTTTTGGCCTTGAAATTTATCATTTTTAGTATTTTTATTAATGGCCATGGCACAGAAAAAGAATCAGACTAATGAAATATGCTGACAACATAAGGCTGCGATGCCCCTTCCAGTGGGAAAGGGGATGAGAAAACCACATAGAAAAAACTAGATGATCTTGAAGACTGAAGTAACATAGATGGGATGAAATTCAATAGTATAACGTGGAAGATTGTGCACACACGGACAGAGAAGAAACACTGCTGTTAAAAGTTCAGAGCTCATCAATTGCAAGTGGCAGAGAATGTAGAAAACCCATGAACAATCCTTGGCAATAGCATAATTATAAATCTGAAACATAGTGCAATTGTAATTGTATACTGATATATATACGTATGTATGTATGTATTTTACTTATAAAATGTATGTGCGTGTATATATTTGTAAAACTATATATAGGAGTGAATCAGGTGGTATGTTTCAAGCATAACAGGAAACTATTGATGCCATTGTGGAAGATACTGGTAAAAATTAATACGAACTAGTGCATACATGCAATTTCCAAATTGTTGTGGACTGACACACTGTCTTTAACCCTTAAAATATTTGCTGTATTATCAGTATAACAACATACACTGCTGAGTTCTTGTGTTACTGTTCACATTAGGACTGCTTACCATTGTTCTGTGTATGTTCTGTGTATCACCTGCAGACCTTGGAATACAGGCTGATTAATTTTGGTATATAGTAATGATCATTTATTAGCAAAAAAATAATTCCAACTCATAAGGATACAGAGACAAGCTAGTAAGATCATCAGGGAATAAGGAAGCTATTGTATGAAAATTAGTAAGCAACACGAAGACTAAAGAGACTAAATCTAATAAATAGACTGGGGCAATAAAACTCTAGGGAGAGAGAACTATTTAAGCTAAAGAACAACACTGGTACAGATCGAATGGGAGTAAATTTGCCATGAGGAATTTAGGCTGATATTTGGAACATGATTTCAAGCCACAAGAGGAATAAATTCCTGTAACAGCATTCCATTGGGAAAAATGGAAGCAAAAAACCACAAAGCACTTTAATGTTGTAGTTTCATCAATGTATGGTGCAAATTATATGAGGAGGAAGTTTAGGGAGCAAGAAACTGAACCTGACCTAAGGCACTCTTCATTTTAGGTTGTTTGGAGTTCAGATCTCAAGGCTTAAAAGTGCTTACCCATCTTTACCTAAAGTCTGAATACGAGGATCCAGGTCTCCTAACTTTGCGTTTCCAAACTTAGCAGCACAAGACTTCAATAAGTCTTTTTGGATTCAGGCTGTAATCAATGAAAACAGGCTTTGCAAATGAGTCTATCTAAGGTATTCTTGTTCTGGTGTAGTTCTGGGTTGATGCTGCTGGGGGTCAGCAGTTTCCCTCCCACCATCCTTCACTTTTAGACACCACCAAGCTCACTGCCATTCTGTACTCATCTGACACTTCACCAGTTGTCAAATAATTGTTTAAGCAGGAGAAAAGTAACCCCCATCTTTAAATTAAATATTAGCCAGGATAATGGCTGCCCATGCTTGTGTAAGGCCTATGACAATGAACATGTAGTAATTGGTAAGAAATGTTAGTTACCACTACAGAAGCGGTAGTCTCACTAAATGGAGCGTGGCTGGAAATACTGGCTAAAGGAGCTTTCAACCTGGCTAGTCCTTTTTGCCCTTGCAACACACTGCATCTTCTACACAGGTATGCCCATATTATGAAACTCTGCCTTTAGTCAGCTGTTTGCTAAGACAACAATTAGTTGCCAAGCATTGATCAACATCTGGAAAATACATCAAATTTTGAGAGGACATTAATGGCATTTATCACATTTATCAGGTATTGCAAATGAGTAGCAACTCATAGGGGCTTTGCCACATGCCTTTTATTTCTTTGTATGCAGAAAACATTACAAATGCAGCCTTGGGTACTGACCCAGGTCATACATACCATGTGAACATTGTTCCAAGAAGCCTGTTCCAGCTCAGACATCTTGTCTCCTTAGTTATATATTGCATAGTTAATGTTACAGTAAAAGCATGTTTAAAGTTGCAATGGCAAGTGTTTAAAAACTAGAAAGCACAGATGTGATTTGGGCTCTTTCTTTATTTGTGCAATATGACAGTGTGTTTAACAACTGGTTCACATCTCTTTTCTGCATCTTTGTGTTTCCTTCAGGGCTCAGGGTACTCTGTGCTCTGACGATGAAATCAAGATACTTCCTCAGGCCTTAAATATCCAGACTAATCTTGTGTCTCCTTTTGAAAAAATGCTTAGCTGTGGTAGAGACAGACATGAAAACCTCTAATTTTCTGCATGTGTAATTCTCCTCTCCAGTATAATTTAATAGTTGATCCTTAAAATAATTAAATGATGAAGGAACTCAAGCCAGGTAGAGTGAGGTGAAAAAAACTACTTGCATGCTTAGAGACACATATGCTGGTAAGATTTGCTGAGCTCAGGATCTAAAGTAATTTATCTACTCTGTTCAATGTGGCTGAAAGTCACATATGAAATAAGATTCAGGTTGTATAACAAAAACAGATTTCAGGATGGTATATTTCCTTTGGTTTTGTTTTATTATATTTCAGCACCTAATTATATCTTTTATATAATTTGCCTGGTGTTCAAATAGCAAACTGAATTACAGGTTTGCAAGTGATCAGATTTCTTATAAGATTAAGTCACAAGCTGTATCAGTTGAACACACATATCTAAAAAGAAGTGTTTGTTGGGGTTTTTTAATAGAAAATTTGTATATGAATTAAATTATACTATGGAATTAAGTTACACCATAATTTTCCTTATGCTTTTAATTTTAAACATTTCATAAAAAGAACACATTTACAATATGACCTAATTTGTTTAGAAGCTATTTCTTGAAAAAATGTCTATAGCAGCAACAGATGGCAAGCAGAAAAAGAACAACAAAATCCTGTTTTGAATATCATCCGATTTGACAAAGAACCAGCTGCTATAATAAGCGGTGTCAACATCCAAAATGTACTTTAAAATGAAACTCACTTATATCCATTAAATGAGGAATGCTTTAAGCAAAATTCATTGCCAAGAGAAGTTCATGGTATGTTCTCATTTATACTCATGTTACCTACTGATTTCTATGTTATCTGATGACTGTCAACATTTGTCATGCTAGTAAGGACAGATAGATGGAAGAGTGACCATACTTGCTTTTCGAAACAAAAAGAAGCTGTGTATACTGTATTTAATATAGACAAACATAACCAAATCTATAACCAAATTTCATCTCATTACTCCCTTTCTCTAAAAGCTAATTAGGAAATGTGCTTCAGCTGCTTTTAAAAATGTTAGCATTGCTTTTCTTTACACCAAAAGACCTTTTTGAAGTAGGCATTCAAAACATAAATTTAAAATTTTGCTGTTATATTTCTAATGTCTTATATTGTATTATCAGATACAATTCTTATTTTTATTAGGATAAACTAATACACAGTGCATTTGTTTTGGCTTTACACTGCAGCACGCTTGTCTGAATAAAGCAGTTTGCTGTCTTTCTGTTAGGTTTCATTTTGACATTCTTGGGCTCTGTCAGGATATTGAGAAGTTTGGCTAGAGGGAAATCACGTTCTTTTTAAAATCAAGAATTATGTTATGCCCTTTAAAGTACAGCCCTGTACTGGGAGTTCTGTCCCAGAGGAAGCTCAGGAGCCATAAAAGGCCTCTAATCAAAAAGCAAAGAGGAAAAGCTCTGCCTAAGCCTGGGAGAAAGATGTCATTGTTCTGTATAGCAACCTGTCACCGGGCAGAAGCGGAGATTGCTCACAAATACACAAAGGTAGTCAGACTCCAAACATGTTAGGTTGCCCTTTACAGAAAGGATCACAAATTCACACTGCAGGTCAGTGACAGAGCTGGAAATACAAGTCTTTTGATTCTCAGCCTCAGGAGCTACACAGCATTGACTTTTTTATCCCTTCTTGCCTGTTTTGTAGAAGATGGTAGTACTGGGATTGCATAGGGAAAGAAAGATGCTCTGTTTCCCTCATACATGTACTGCAGAATGTGGCTTACCCTTAATTTTTTTACAAACTGACAACAGCAATCATGCAAGGGTAAGACTGCTTTCAGATCTTATTAGCAGTCCTGGGAGTCAAATGCAAAATATAAAGGTTTCACAGCAAAATGTGAAACAAAACTAGTTTGGACCTCTATCCAAAACCCAGAGAGAAACAAATCAGGCAAAACTACTCATTTTTCAGGGATTATACTGAGTATGAAAAGAAAGAAGAGTAAAGGAAAAAAAAAAAACAACCCCAAAATCTTTTATGAAGTTGTGATGTGAGAATCCAGCAGTAATTTTGGAAAATACACAAAATTGCATCGAGAGTATGCAAGGAGTAAATAACATCGTTAATGGTAGGCAAACAGAAGTACTGTGTGATTGTCCAAGCCTCGTTTCCATGGAAAACTGTCAGTGGAATTTAAGTGTTGGATATAAGGAGATGTCACCTTTTGTCCCCAGTCATAGGAAACAGCACCTGACAACCTCTCTATAGCAGCTCTTCATAACTTCTTCCTTTTACATCAGCTCCTAACTGACTGCAATGTACCATCTGAACACTGTGCTACTGAAGGGATGCATAGATGCAAAACTGGATGGAAACTTTCAGAGAAACAACTGCTATAAAAGATATCACTTTATTAAAAGACAAAAATTTTGCATTTGACATATCTCCAAGTTAACTTACTTATGGCAAATCAGAAGTCAGGGTTCCCACAGAACCTCTATGTCAAACCTGCCCACTAAACTGCCCCTACTGCAGTGCCTTTAGCACTTCCAGTGCCTGGGAGCATGGACATCAGCCATCTCAGGTAGCCCTCCCGTCGTGCTTCCTTTGGGTGGAGATAGATACCTGTATTTTCATCTTAGAGCAACCTCCATACAAACTCAATGCCACAGGATAAGGAGCACACACTAGCAACATTCTTGTCTCTCAGCCTTGCCACAAGCTTGGAAGCACCTAGAGAGTCACCAAGAACTAAAGGTATCAAGGTGTTCAAGGCTCTTTGCTACAGAAACTGGGAGCTGGAGCCTGGGAAACATGGGCTAGGCTTAAGATCTGGGAAACCACCTACACACCCTTCCAAACAGCATTTCCTAGGTGAGTTTCTATAGCTTAATTAGTCACTAGCCTCACATTAGTCCAGAGACAAAAAACCAATAGATTTATTCTACAGACTGGAGGCAGGTATTTTGTTGTCAACCTGTTTTCCAAAAATTCTGTTTAGTGAGAATTTTTTAAAGATTTTTTTTTCAAGCAGATTAAATCATCACCAGTATTTCCCGTGAAGTGAAATAATAAACTTTAGTCTTCTGTAAATAAATGTTTTTTTCAATCGAACATACTCTTTTATATACTTACAGATACCTACCTTTGGGATGTATACCTGATTGAGTAATGTAGAAGCAAAAAACACTTGCACATTGTACCTTTAAAATGCTAGAGCAGATTTGTTCTTAAAGATAAGAAAAAAGTCTCAATTATTTAGTGTAAACAAAGGTATAAAGAATCTGGAAATAGTACATCATGGATAATGCAAAAAAACCCTATGTTGTAGGACAAGCGACTGCACTGGGGAAAGAATGGGGAACACAGAAATTCCTGGGCTAATGTTGCCTCAGGCAAGTCCACATAATGTTTTTTCAAGACCCAAGTGTAGTCATACCAGATTTGATCTGCAGTTTGGAAGGTTCACACATGGAAATGGTGCGGTCATTGCAGACCTTTTGTCACTTTATAGACATTATGGTTATTTAGTGTGAGCAGCTGTCTGGCACAAGCAGACATCTCTTCAAGTGAACTGTTCTTAACTTCATTACCAAACTAATGGCATGATTTTGATAACTTTCTTGCTTGTGAACTCAGTTTCCTGAACACTTATTTTTGCTTGGAATAGCCATTCAAACTATATTAAATTGAAATATTTCACCAAATCCAGGTATGGGTAACCAAAGTATTTGGTCCATCAGGTGAAGTTAAAGGAAAAGAAAGGATTACTGCAGAACACAAATAAGTGGTGAAAATTCAGCGTTAGGGGAAAAACATAAATTTCTCTCTGCTCCATCCTTTTTAGTTGCAAACACAGTATCACCCTCCAAGTCAACTCCCAAACTCTTTTACTTAGAGAAGTTAGTGAGTTTTCCTGACAAGCACAAGTGAGACAGCACCAGTGGGATTCTTTCAAAGATGTGAAATCTCTCTTTACTATGGGTACTTGGGGGATTCATTATCAACTTCATGCCTTTCCTCTAACGACAGTCTTTCTTCAGGAGAGGGAATCTTCAGTATGTTGTTGAAACTATGGTAGGTCCCTCAGTGACTGATTCTACATAAGTGCCATGCACTCTGAGCCACTAATTGAAATATCATTTTAACGACCACTACCAGAGATGTTTTGGTTCTCAAGTTAATACCTTGTAATTATCATCTTAGCCATAAAACTGGTTGCAGTATCTTAACTATTAACATTCTTACCTGTTTTACAATATCTAAAAGCCCCCATCTCATTGTTTTAGTATTTTATGAAAACACGAGAAGAAATAATCTTTACCCTAAACAATGCATGATGGAAGGGTGGGATAAAAAGCCAGGTTGTTAAGCAACAGACTGGACAGAAAACAGTTAAAATTAGGATCGTTGTGATTGCTCTAACACAGGCAGGCTCATCGCAGGAAATATTTTGAAAAGGCACACAGAGCACTTAGGCATACATATAGTATACATTTTGCTTGAATCACGATAGAAAGATATTCATCAGTGTACCCATCCAACACAGTTAGGAGTTGCTAACTGTATGACCTACAAAGGCCAAGAAAAAAAGCTCCTGAAGAAAAAAGGAAAAAAAAAGGGACATCTCACTGAAGACCTTGGGGAACTCTGCACTGAAGATGGAGGTAGATCCAAAAATTCAATTAAATAACTCAATGCTTATAGTTAGGCACTGTAATCTCCAAACTCTGCACATTGGCCCCAGGGTGGACTGCACAGTCCTGGTGCCAAGTGTCTCTGCACAGCACACACAGCTCCTACAAAGGGGTAAATGTCTGCGTGGGATCCAGGGGAGCCACTGTGTTGAGCAAAGCATCATCCAGGAGTTATCTGTAAGGAAATGAAAAGTATGAGAACAAGTCTAAAATCTTGCACTTGTGATCCATCCTCCAGATTCACAGGTCTATGTATCTTCCTTCAGAGACACAAGTAGAGCTCAAACACTTCTCTTGAAACCCATGCACCTCTTTCCTCCCTTCATGCAGTAGTATAACAGACAAAACACCTACTGAGGTAATAAGAAACCTGGGTATAATTGCTTTAGTAGTCTGAAGGTACTTCAAATCCATATTTACTAACCAGATATTGCCCTAACTTCCAGGATGTAATCTATAATGGCTGTTATATTTCTCTTCCTTTCTTGAAGGCTGTGCCAACGTTAAAAAAAACAAACAACAACAAAAAAGGTATTTTAAAGAAATGGAAGATAGAAAAAGAATTTGACTTTGCTACTGATTAGTTTCCTTCCAATTGAAATTAAGTCTTTGAGAATGTAAGCGGTCTTTTAAGCAAAAGTTACACTGAATCATAACCACAATTTCGGTGCCATAAAAATATTGACCAAAAATGTGTTCTGTGGCAGGCTGTCTCCTAAGTGGTTGTTGCAGGACACATTCTAGGCTGGCACACTAAGGGTAAAGAAATGCCAGGTTTTTCCATTAGAGGAACCTGATATTAAGCTACGTAGCCTGGGATGCTACAAGGGATGAGCAGAGATGCAACTCAACGTGCTTGGAGAACCTGAAAGAAAAAAGAAATCAGCAGGTTTTGGAGCACTGACACTCTAAGGCTTGGACTTTAGTTGGGCAGGAGTTTTGAATGAACACTTAACAATGAACATTTTAGCACCTAAACTCAGGAAGTCCCACTTTGGGCACACAAGTCCTTTATTGATTTGATTTTTTCTATAGTACCCGAGTGGATCACGATGCTATTTGTTCTTTTCAGTCATTCAGCAGGTAAGTTTCACAGGTTGGTGTTTTGCCATATTTGTCATAGGCTCCAAATGATTCTTTTTGCACTTATCAAATGAAAAGGCATGCTGTGCTCTTCCACAATAAAAAAGCCATTCATTTATTTTACAGTATACTTGTTCCTTCAATTGGCTTATAAATCCTTTGTTTGAAGATGGCACTTCAGAATATGCATAAAAGCTGGTATCCTAAGAAGTGTGAAAGGAAATGCTTCATTCCAAGACTTGTTATGAAAAAAGAAAAGACATCGATTTTGATATTCTTAGTATTTTGTAAATTATGCTGAACAGCTAGTGCCTGCTATTGCCATATACTTTGAAATAAATGCTCATTTATAGAGGAGATAACCTTAAATAAATTCTAAAAAAATCAAATTATTCTAGTAAGTGTTGCTCAAATTTAATCCAGCTTTTATACCTATATAAAATTATTCAGATGAAACAACCTCCAAACCTTTCTGGATGTAAGTATAAAAAATGTCAGAAAGTGTGTTAAAATGCTATCAAAAGAACAGTTTAATTTGGAATTGTATTTACAGAAATGTACATAAATCACTTTCTTAACAGTTTTATGTCTTTCAGTTTGTTCCTTTTGTTTATCATCTTCTTCTTTCATCTCCATATTTATATGGGTTGCTTTGACACAGAATGACCTGATACATGCAAGACAGGAAAAAGTACACTAATATAGGTAAAGGTCAAGCATTATATGCCAAAGTAAATCCTGTTTCTTTGTGTTGTGGTTTAACCCCAGCCAGCAACTAAGCACCACACAGCCACTCGCTCACCCTCCCCCCTGGTGGGATGAGGGAGAGAATCAGAAGAGTAAAAGTGAGAAAACTCGTGGGTTGAGATAAAGACAGTTTAATAGTGAAGCAAAAGCCACGCACACAAGCAAAGCAAAGCAAGGAATTCATTCACCACTTCCCATGGGCAGGCAGGTGTTCAGCCATCTCCAGGAAAGCAGGGCTCCATCACACGTAACAGTTACTTGGGAAGACAAACACCATCACTCTGAATGTCCCCCCCTTCCTTCTTCTTCCCCCAGCTTTATACGCCGAGCATGACGTCATATGGTATGGAAGATCCCTTTGGTCAGCCCAGCTGTGTCCCCTCCCAACTTCTTGTGCACCCCCAGCCTACTCGCTGGTGGGGTGGTGTGAGAAGCAGAAAAGGCCTTGACTCTGTGTAAGGACTGCTCAGCAGTAACAAAAACATCTCTGTATTATCAACACTGTTTTAAGCACAAATCCAAAACATAGCCCCAAACCAATTACTTGAAGAAAATTAACTCTATCCTAGACAAAACCAACACTTTATTGCATTTTAGCATACAAATCAGATCTTATGTGATCTAGGCCACACTGAAAAATTGATGTAGAATTCCTCCAACAGCTTGGCAAATAGGTGGTCAGTATAATGTTGACGCCCAGGCCCAGAGCTTACAAAGAGAGACTCAGAGTGTCCAAACTACAGGAGCTGTTGACTCTTTTCTGGTTCCCAGTTTAGTGTCAGAGCCCAGATTAGTTCTAGTGTCTGTGTCTTTTAACTACACTTTGCACTATTCTAGTCCTGGCCACTTTGTGGTTCTTATGCTCCCAACCATGGAAGTCTCAAAAATAAGAAAGAGGTACAAATATATAGTAGAGATTAAACAGTTGCTCACATTACCTATTAGCTTGCTGGGGGAGGGGGGAGGTGTAAAGGGCATCTGTATGAAAACATTTCGATAGACCTGATTATTAAAATTCATTCTCTTATTTTCTGAACTGCCATTTTACAAGCAGAATGTGAGCATCAGAGTCATTATCAAAGATTCTGTGGTAATCTTACCCATCTAAACTGTTGGAGGAAATCTGTAGGGTAGTATCTTTTTGCTTAGAAAAAGCCCTTTACTTCAAGGTACTTCTCCCGCATATAGACAGCTGCATGATGAACAGGAACCCTTTTTACAATCTCTTCAACTTTGTACACCATCTACTGCAGTGCTGAGAATTAATTATATATATACAAAGAATCATCCATTTTGATTGCAAAGCTAAAAAACATAAGTACAACAACCTTTAACCAGCTGTTTTCACAAAAGTAAATGACTATTTATTATATTCTTTATAATTAATGAGGACCAAATTACTTACTATGATGAATGCCAATAAATACCCTCTAATACGCAAAAACTTTTCCCACCATTTACATTTTAATGAGATTTGAAATGTTAATGAATGAAGGGATTCTACTAATTACCTTGGTGAGTGTCTCAAATAAAAGTGAACTTTGTTAGATGAATTAATATTAATTCCTCATTAGGATGTTCTAATAGCTGAAAATAATTAATGTTTTAGCTAATATGCTGAAAATAAAGAAGTATTTGTTTTACAGTTTGACAAATATTTTTAATGATAAACAATGAGCTCATCAGTAATACATATGAATTTTCAAAGTGGTCCACATGAAACCTAAATATCAAGATTCCTAACAAACATCTTTTTAGTATAATAAAGACTTTTAAGTTTGTTTTTTTTTAAAAAAAAAACCTTTATATTCATTTCTTTCCCATTTGACTGCTTGACAGACATTGAAAAGAGGCTCAGTTTAAGCTCTGTTATTTTTATTAATATATGTAATGTAAAAATGAAGATCACTAAAGATAAATATTAGCCTAATTATCTTTCTGTGACAGATTTGTGGCATCCAGTAAGGAAATTAATGTCCAGTACAGTTACCTGTTTACATTAGTATATAATCTGTGAAAAGTGCACTTTCTGAAGCACAATGGTGCAGCTCAGTGTAGAGTACAGGTGGGGTCGTGTATGAGACCCTGGATTTACTCCATCCATCCCAGTCAAAGGAACACAAACAAAAGTGGACACAAGCATTTGCACATCAGAACAGCTCACTGCCAAATTGACTTGGAAAGGGAAAAACAGAAAAAGAAAGGTTTTTTGTTTGATTCACCCCTTACTCCCTCCTAAGGATATATTTTTTTAAATAGACAACAGAAGTTCCCTATTTGAAAAGTGTGTTTTACATTAAAAAAAAAAAAAGTTTTGATGTTGAAAAGAGCGTTGACAGAAAATTTAAGAAGATGGTGGGTTACAATTTCTAAGACTGCACAAAATACTGGATTAAGTTGTAGGGCACAAATGCCACAGACCTCAGTTGTTCACGTCTCAGCAAGGACTTGGTAAAAACTACACAGATTCCAGGAGGACTGTTTCCTAAGGAAAGTTTAAAACCTAAAGGTCATACATAAAAATGCTAATTCACACATACATTCAAGAAAGAATACACACAATTTACTGCAATGCCAAAAGAAAATTTATAACCATTGTTTTAACCATTTATCTTGGCATAACGGTATGTTTATAGTCAAGCTGTTTAAAATATAAATTACCCTCCCTTCTCCCCCAAATGAATAAATAAATGAAACATTCAACCTTATATTGCAACAATAGTTTGTTACAAAATCCTGTATACATACTTCCCATAACTTCTTACTTAACAAGGTTGCTGATCCTGAAAATACAGAAACACATGTAGCTCCAAGGAATATATTGATAGGCATATTTGTCATGTTCAGCCTCTGATCCACAGAAGTGAATCCAGTGGGCTGGCAAGGCTTAACATGCTCTGGAGCACTCAATCCCAGTGGCAGTTAACAAATAGTTCCTTCTAAAACTGTTGTACAGAAAGGTCAAAGTATACCTTTTTTGCCTGTTGTATTAACCTCATAACTTAGTTTGCTTCTGGGTAAGGGAACAAGGAATGTATATCAACATACCTGGCTATTTTTCACACTTCAGCCTGATTAGATAGCTACGTATAACGGTATGCGTCCTGCACCTGGTTTGATTGTCATACCTCTGGAGTCATATAGGACACTTTCAAATTCTGCTACTATGCCCCCAAAACAGGTACATAAATCACAAATCTGGCTTTAAAAGGTGTTGTCTCTAATGGGTGGTGTCTCCAGTTGAGTTTATAAAATTAGTCATACTATGTTTGCTGGAAGTAAGTTTCTGTTTAAATTTGGCAAGTGTCCTGGTTTCAGTTGAGATAGAGTTAATTTTCTTTATAGTGGCTGGTATGGGGCTATGTTTTGGATTTGTGCTGAAGACAGCATTGATAATACAGAGATGTTTTAGTTGCTGCTGTACTAGTCAAGGACTTTTCAGCTTCCCATGCTCTGCCAGGTGCAGAAGAAGCTGGGAGGGGGCACAGCCAGGACAGTTGATCCAAACTGACCAACGGGCTATTCCAAACCACATGACGTCATGCTCAGTATATAAAGCTGGGGAAGAAGAAGGAAGGGGGGACATTTGGAGTGATGGCGTTTGTCTTCCCAAGTCACCGTTACGCGTGATGGAGCCCTGCTTTCCTGGAGATGGCTGAACACCTGCCTGCCCATGGGAAGTAGTGAATGAATTCCTTGCTTTGCTTTGCTTGCGTGCATGGCTTTTGCTTTCCCTATTAAACTGTTTTTATCTCAACCCTCAAGTTTTCTTACTTTTGTTCTTCCGATTCGCTCCCCCATCCCACCGAGGGGGAGTGAGAGAGCGGCTGCGTGGTGCTTAGTTGCCGGCTGGGGCTAAACCAGGACAGCAAGACAGCACTGAAATTCCAGCAACAGTTTTGAAAGGATGCGCACAGGGTGTTTTTACTGATCAGAAAAGTATTTGAAGGAAACTTTGTTTCTTTTTAATCTCTCAGTAATTTCCTCTGTTCCTGCTCTATGGCTAAAAGAGAGTGTTCCTGAAATGCCATGTCTGCTCTCCTCTTTCCAAACAGCTGAAACTACTCCAGACTGGCTGCAAGGTGTTGTAAACGGACTCCCTATGTTCATGAGTATCGGAAATTTTCAATAAGTTGCTCATGAAAGTGGGGCTTTTAACATCCTGAGGATATCAGGGAGTTGTGAGATTGGACAAGCAGATGTGGTCATGTGTGATTATCAAGATTTCTTCTGGGTACTTTTCACATGGTAGACATTTTCCCTTCTAGGTGGAGTGCTCCATTTCACAGGCTACATAGCGAGTATGGCAACGGGCCAAGTGCTGTGAATGCTCACTAATGCTGACCGGTGATGAATGTCGTAAGAAGCTATGAGCAAATCAGCAAGCGTCTACTGCAATGTGAGAGCTTGCATTTTAACTGCTTATGCTGTTGAAACATCAGTATGGAATAGACAATTGGGACTGTATGAGTGTATATTTTGAGAATATCAGTAACATTTAACATTTTAAAATCTTATCAATCTACTAGGTAATTACATCCTATTGCCCTATTGGGGTGCTAAACATCTTGATTAACTTTTATATGGGATTCTTTGGAACTTCAAAAGAATAAAAAAGCTGTTAATGCTAATTAACCGCTGTTACTACCAAAGCTGTTTGGCCATGAAGGAAACCAACCTTAAAGGTGATAGTGGCCTGAGAAACATGCCTTCCTATTCCAGCAACAAAACATAAGCAAACATTCCATGGGCACAATATGCCAAAAAGAGCTTAGAGCGTTTAAATTAAATCAAACATAGACATAAGTCAACACTTACCGTAATATGGGAGGGAAAAAAACCACAGAAGATGGCAAGAGATGGAGATGCAGCAGCTGTGACAATAGTGTCCACACTAAATGAAGAATTGTAACATCTACTGAAGAATAATATCTCAATTATATAGGGTGAAGATACTTTGCTTTCTTGCTTGACTTTTAAGAAACATTCATGTGTTACTATTGATATGCAGAGATGGGAATAGTACCTAATACTCTAATTAGGGATTTCCAACTTCTTTTTCGCTATACCCATAAAAGTAAAAATGTTTGGAAAACAGTAAAAGTGACCTACACATTACAGGATCAGTCTTGACAGATCCCCATGCTTAGCAGGTCTGTTTTGCTACAAATGCAAATACATAATACAAAGCATTGAAAGCTTACTTACTGGTCTAGCAATACAACAGTGCTTTAGCTTTGGAAAAATCAATCCAATCAGCTAAAAGGGATCAGACATTAGCAGTCTCTAACACACACTGTCACTCCTGTGATAATGTATACCACTTTCTGCATGACCAGAATAGAAAGACTCCCTTTTCTCTCTTTTTGGTTATCAGGAAATGCAGCATTCCTCCTTTTTTCTCTTCCAGCTGCCCAACTCTCTGCCTTTCCACTGAGTGATAAAAAATGCAAATCAAGCAAGGAAACCAACAGCAGGAAAAGCATGACTAGGAAATGCATTGTTCTCCAAATGTTCTCAATTTTTCTTCCCAGTCCCTGGGTTAATTCTGGACTCTGAATAGAAAGAAAAATGCCCACAATATAATTCCAGTATTTGGCTCTTTTTTTTTCTTTTCTTCTCTTCCAGGGGGGGACAAGAGAAACCAAGAAGAGAAAAGAAGATAAGAGAACCTCCCTCCACCTCCTCAGAAGAGAAGAGAAACCAGCAGTGGGACTGGCTCTTCTGTAGGAGAAGAGAACCGCCTTCTTCCTTGTTTGCTAACCAGGAGGCAAAGGAGACCTTGCCACAGGCTTTCATAGGTTTACCCGGAACACAAGAGAAAGAATGTTCATACCAATATTTTCTCCTATCCTAATAGTGAGGCACTCTAGATGTGGAAATTCGGGTGGCACAGTCCAGAAATTCAGGGCATGTTCTGCTGTGTGATTTCTGATGTGATTGTTGCCTAAAAGCATTGTATTTTTGAAAGAATCCATTGTTCCTTTTTCTTCTTGTTTGGGTTTAGCCCCAGTCAGCAACTAAGCACCACACAGCTGCTCATTCACCCTCCCCCCTCCCAGGGGGACAGGGGAGATAAATCTGAAGAGCACAAGTAAGAAAATTCATGGGCTGAGATAAGAACAGTTTAATAATTGAAATATAATAATAATAATAATAATAATAGTAGTAGTAGTAATAATAATAATAGTAATGATGGAAAGGAAAATAACAAGAGAGAGAGAGAGAGGAACAAAACCCTGGGAAAAATAAAAAAAAAAAAAGTGATGCAACCACTCACCACCCACCGACTGATGCCCAGCCAGTCCCTCAGCAGAGATTGCTGCCCCCCAGCCAACTCCCCCCAGTTTATATACTGAGCGTGATGTCATATGGCATGGAATAGCCCTTTGGCCAGTTTGGATCAACTGTCCTGGCTGTGCCCCCTCCCAGCTTCTTCTGCACCTGGCAGAGCATAGGAAGCTGAAAAGTCCTTGACTAGTGCAGCAACCACTAAAACACCAGTGTGTTATCAACATTATTCTCATACTAAATCCAAAACACAGCACTACACCAGCTACTAGGAAGAAAATTAACTCTATCCCAGCCGATAACAGGACACTTCTCCAGGAGCAATTGCGTCCCATCACCATGTGATATTAAAATGTAATGACAACTGGTGAGTGCTCCATTACTCTTTTATTTTTATTGATGTGATTAAGTAGTGAATATGTCACCTCACCAAAACCTTGCTGGAGTTAGAAAGTAAGGTATTACGTGAAACGTTGTTCATATGATTGCTACTTTGTCTAATAGTGATCTCTCTTCAGGTATAACTGAATTACGGAGAAACCAAGCTAAAGGAAAAATAAATCAGTAGAAAGATAAAATAAAACAAAAGTGACATGTAACATTTTTGCTGAGGAAAAACAATGTTTTTGAGGCTTGAAAATAATGCAGTATGTCTAAAGCCACCTTTGTATTCCTTAAATGAAAAACAATTAGTCAAATTCTAAGAACGATCTGAAAAGATATTAAAATCTCATCTTTTGAGCCCTTTCAAATAAGTAAAATGTTTTCTTCTAGACTTATCCTGCAGATCACATCACACTTTAATAATTTATAGCATTCTGTTCCAGAATGGTCTCTGAAGCACACAAACACTATTTTATATCTTCAGAAAAACTAGTAGTAAGTGCTTTTGGCTTCTGTTGCCAGTTGACCATTCTTGTTTACAGAACTCACTCAAACTTTGATTCATAGGACATCTTTCATGCTCTCCACTTCTACTAAAGCAAAAGAAGAGTAGGAGCGGAGGACAACATGTTGAGATTTACTGTGTTTACAAGAAACATTTTTTCCCCACTGATTTGCAGTGACTGATGCCAGTGAGAGTGTAATTCCATTCCTGGTATTTATGTGGTTAGCACAGAAGTTTCTCTGTCAAATATACTTTGCCAGAGTGAGTAGAAAGATTGGAAGAGACAATAAATACTGTCTTGATCACTTTGGCTTTTGAGTTGTTTTCAAACGTAAAGCAGTTATTTCCTTTCAGCAAGAACTGTTACTTTAGGAACTAGGAAATCTAATTTTTCTTGTCTTAATCATCTATTCGTATGAAACCTTGGCATGTCTTCTTTCTGGAATTCCTAATAAAATTTAGCATTTCTTAAAGACAAAAAGGCATACACATGTGTATTTGTGTGTAATATACACAGACATATACAACCCCCCCTGACCATGAGAATGTGGTGACTATTAAGTAATATTGTTTTCACTTATGTTGCCCTTTTCATTTTTAAGGCTCGCCAAATTTATCTTTTTATGGTTGGTTGTGAGACCAACCCAGGAAATGCTACTTTCACCTGTATGAATAATTCCACTGAAGACAATAGGATTAGCCATGGTAGTAAGCAATGGCCTACTTCGTGTTTCTATAGTATATTTTACTCAAGTTTATGGGAAGTTTTAAAAGTGGGATGTGAATTCCTAAGCCAAGTAATTACCAAGATGTGCTGCTCAGAACTATGAGATACGGCACCCTACATATGCTATATATAGCAAGAAGCTTAAAGTTATACATGGAGATAGTTCAGAATTAAATCCTAAACAAATATGCCAAATACAAAGAATTTCAAGCACAGTAGACTTTCATGAAAATGAGAGGCCCTACAGAATATACAGCAAACCCTAAATTAACTGCGGCTGTGCCCTCCAAAGTGCTTCTTCTAATACCCTAAATGTTAATATACTATAAGCTGAATATACTGGCCTCCAGTACAGATATAGTGATTCTTTTAATCTTTGGTGTGCCTAGAAAAAAGCAGTAATTTGTTCACATTTATGACAGTGATGTGAACAGTCTTTGTATTTCATTTCACAACAAAAGTCTAAAGAGTCACTTGTGAAACAAAAACATCTTCAGGAGCCTGTTGAGAACTAAAAAATTTCTTCTCACATAGCCAACACAGTAGGACAAGAAGTGGCAAATGTAAGACTTAATGCCTGTGATAAATATGGCAAATCTACCAGTGCTTCATCTGGAACTGTGATTTCACATGTATCTAAAATTTAAGCAATGTAAACTCTCTACAAAGAGAAAGTGTATCTCAGAAGAATTACTTCACACAGGATTTTCCACTATTTTACTTTCAAGTAGAGATATGAATTCTCTAATAGGAAATATATATCCAAAATCACTTAATTTTTTTTATTTTGCAAAATGGGGGAATTATTCTCCTGTTTACCCACTCTTAATGTTCTTCAAATGACTGAGAATCCTAGCTGTCAGCCAGCCAGTACTCTGGATGTTGTAACATATCAGGATGCAGTCTTTTGTTTATTAGTCTTTTGGATACTAATTTAGACACTTAAATTAATTACTGGAGTTGTGTTTAGCTGGTGGCTATGTAATCTGAATGCTTCAATAGTATCTGTGATGCCTTCTCCAGATGCAACAGGTGATTAATTAGCTTTGTCATTTTGCTTCTGTGCAGTATGAGGGCCTATCTTAGCTGTTCATATGATGCCAGATAGATTATCATTATTTTAAGATTTGACTTGGAAAGTCTATACCTCCAAAATTGTTGCAAAGCAATGCTATTTTTATTTAGTATATATTTAAAACCCAATAAAACTATTTTACCCTTCGTTTGCACAGTGTATTTTCTGTAACATACTTCCAAAGTATGGCCTTCTTCAAATATAGTAATAGGAACTATCACAACAATAACAACGATTTAAAAAGAATGTTTGAGTATAAAGGTGGTCTATGTAATTAAAAATACTTTTGACACCTTCCTCAACAAATATCAAAAAAGCTGGCATTACACTCAACTTCTTATATTTGAAAAAAATCAGCAATGCCATAATGGAGAGCTTCATTTCAAGCTGTTTTGCTTGTAGGCTGTAACTTTGAAGACAATGAACTAATCGCTAGTGGCATGGTGGTCAGATGGTGCTGTCAATAACATGTAACAAAAAGGACTTTACATTTCTTCCAAATGTGTCCTGATGAAGCAAAAGGGAAATTTCTGAAAGTTTGATACTGCTGTGTGCCCACAGAGCTTGCTTACAAAGAAAGGTCTGCCTCTTGGGGCTCCATCATGATGAAGACATACTCACTAGATGACTCAGCACTGCCTTCCGTCTCTTCTGCATGATAAATGGGTAGGCTGAAGGAATACTGTTTAAAACTCAAAAGATAAGAAAAAAACAGCTCTGGATAAAAATTCAGGACAAAGTAAACTCAAAGACTTCTTTTGCATGTCAAGACAGTTCCTGTCTGCTGATCCAAGAACTCTGATCATCTTCAACATGTATGAAGGTGGCATGTGTCTGTGGCTTTGGCAGATGGGATTCACTCATGACTTGGTTCAACCTGTCATATCAGCAGTATCTTTATTTTGCAAGCAAGAATACAGAAATTCCCCTGTGACAGACTTACTCTGCAGCATTGCACACTAGCGGTATGTTCCTGCATCACTTTTCAATACATGCAACTACAAAAAAATCATGCCACTGGACTTGTGTCCCAACAGCAGGACCTACAGGAAAAAGGCTAGTCAAAATCAAAATGTCAAGATTAAGCTACTTGTGGGTAGCAGCCTGTAACTCTGATCCTGGGTTCATTTATAATTCATACTTTCCAAAGGACAAGGCACCTATCCCATCCTGAAACTCACTTGCCCCACTCCTCTAGCCAAACTCATGCTCATTTGAACAAGAACTTGAAGGACACAGAGATTTTATATCCAAGAGAGTTTACAGAACAGTGTAATACTGATAATAGGCTTTTCAATGCAGTATTGGCCCAACCCTCAGAAGCAATGTGCTCCCACACATGCTGCTGAAGTCCACAGGAGCCAAGAGCGTGCACCATCTGGCCTCAGGCACCACAAAACAATGGGCTGACAATCGTTTTCAGACTAGCAGCAGAAGTGGGTTTCACAAGCTACCAACTTCTAACTGCCCTAACATTTCCATAATTAAAGTTAGCTTCCAAGTGACAAGATGAAGAAGGATGGGATAAAAGCAGTACGATTTTGATTAGGAGGTAAAGAAATGAACAGGTTTGTTTTTCTTAACAGTAACACTTGCATGCTGAACAGGAATATTCCAGTTGATATAATCTGCTGATAATTTATTCACAGTTTTGCAGCTAAAGACTGTTAAAGCTTTTCCATCATCTGTTTACCTGTGGTTTTGAGAGCCAAGAAGCTAATGGATTCTAATGTAAAGGGAATAATACTTTTTATTCAAATGTCCTCAGAAAATTGTCAGCTTACACTTTTAAATTTCAATGAATAGTTCCCAAAGCACTGACAACCCCCCGACACACAGTCATGATTGCTAGCTGTGAAAAAGAAGTTATATTTTTGTTTTATTTTGAAGAATTAGAAGGCTTTCGAGATTACTCTAACTTTCCTGCTCAAACTTGCTTAAAGCATAATGAAAGCTGTTTTAAATTCTTCGGTTTAAAAATAGTACACAAATGGTATGTGTTTGAAATGATTTATATAGGGTTGCTCAGCTTTAGAGAAAAAAACATTTTAATGTTGAGAGTTTCATTTATAATCAAAATTAAGCTCTATATTGGAAATTAATATTAAAGGAAGCAGAAAAAAACCCACTTGCAATATTCTAGATAGCGTATGCATTTCTCATTTTACCTAGTATTATAGATGCTCACAAAGAGTAGAATTGTTTTATACTTCTCACGATATACAAATGATATGCTTAATGATCCATTTTGTTGAAAAGCAGCAGTAGAGCTAACACATCAACCATGGTAGTGTATATTCAGTTAAGTGCTCATGTCCTACACTTTGTGGTTTCCTACTGTCAGCTTTACAACCAGCTTCACTGTTCCACACTATTCTTGCTGGTACATATTATAAAAACACACTTATAAATTTGTATAGGTGGAATTGATGGCTCAAACCAGAGCCAAAAGAATCCTACAGTATCCTACAGTGCTGCATTGTAAATTATAAATATTAGAAAAGAAATAATGTAGTTGGTTCATCACAGGACTTCCCTTTAAAGAATATGTTCCAGGACACTATGATTTGTTCATATGAAGGACTTCTACTTCTTAGACTGAGGAGCGTATCACAATATGAGTTATTTTATGGTTATTTATTCTATATCCTAGATTTGGTTTCACTTTGTTAGTCTTAGTTATCCAACTGGTGCCAGCTTAAATAAACGCACCCCTTCTCTGATATAATTTAAATATGTAAATGCAGACAGAAAAAACGCACTAAAAAGAATTATATACAGTTGTACATCTGTACTTCAGAAAACCTACACACCTTAAAATTTCTTAGACAGTCCATACTTTCAAAGAATAAATACAAATGTCAACAGGACACAGAAATCAGTGATAAGGAGCTTTTGGAGGTAGAACAATGAGGCTATAAAGGAGTTATACCTCAGGACTATTGGGGAGAAAGAAGCTCTGAAATTAATGTCTGTCTTTATTATCTGAAAATATGTATAGCATCCAAACTGCTGAACAAAAGAGCTGTTCAGTTTTTGAAACAGTCATCTGTAGGTCTCACATCTGAAAAAATGTGTTGCCTTGAATTTTGACAAAGAATTAAAAAAACATGTTCAGGACAGACTTGACTATTTTGCTCTGTTTTATAATTTTTCTTAGTTGGGATGATATTTCAAGCTCCAACCCTACTATTTGGTCTGCAGCTTGTCAATCGACAAGGAATAAAAATGGGCAACAGTGCCACTACATACAGTTTACAATTCCAGATCCAATGATAGGACCATCTCCTTAAACCAAGCAACCTGGTTTGTACTTTTACAGGTAGCCATTCTGGAAAGTTCACTTTCTTTTTTTTTTTTTTTTTTTTTTGAAACTGCAGAAGTCTAAATACTTGACATTATTTTCTGCATAGAATCAAAATGCGCAGACCAAATCACCCCGAGCTGGCAGTATGTATCCCTCAAACACTGACAACTCAAGAGACACCAAAATTATGGTACTAAATTATTAAGAATCTTGGTATTTATCTCCTCTAAATGTCATGGTGTGTCAAATAGAGTAGAAAAATTATATCCAATGATAAGAGTCTCAGTCAAGCAGAAAGATTCATATTTAAAAAGAAATGCCAAACAACATTTAGAAATAATTCAAGAAATAAAATAAGTGCTTTCAATTTATAAGGTACCTAAATGGGATATAATGTCAATTTATAAAGTTCAGTCTGTAGTCAGAACTCCATTTCATTCTCTGGTTTTGAAATAAACCACTTTAAAATACCCCCAACATTTAAAGTTTCATCAGACCTTTACTGAAAGACCAGCCCAACTAAACAACCAATATTTGCTGTTATTATTGAATCATGTAACTGTGAGCAACATTTAGCGAGTTTGCATAATCAATACCTCTCCTCTGAGCAGACAGACTTATAAAAGCTTTGCTCTGTACCAAAAGGTCTGACACATTAAGATAAATCCCTGTGAAGGCAGACGCACAAGTGAAAATATTTACCACTCAATATATTGGATCATACTGCTTTCTGTTGATGAAGCAGGTTACATGCCGTATGTAGCCTAAGTAAAATTGTTCTCAGTTTTAAAATGTTTTTCAGTCATGTCAAATGAAAAATCTATTTGTCGTGGTTTAACCCCAGCCAGCAACTAAGCCCCACACAGCCGCTCGCTCACTCCCCTCCGGTGGGATGGGGAAGAGAATCAGAAGAGTAAAAGCAAGAAAACTCGAGGGTTGAGATAAAGACAGTTTAATAGGTAAAGCAAAAGCCGCGCACACAAGCAAAGCAAGGAATTCATTCACTACTTCCCATGGGCAGGCAGGTGTTCAGCCATCTCCAGGAAAGCAGGGTTCCATCACACATAATGGTTACTTGGGAAGACAAATGCCATCATTCCAAACATCCCCCGCTTCCTTCTTCTTCCCCAGCTTTATATACTGAACATGACATCATATGGTATGGAATAGCCCTTTGGTCAGTTTGGATCAACTGTCCTGGCTGTGCCCCCTCCCAGCTTCTTGTGCACCTGGCAGAGCATGGGGAGCTGAAAAGTCCTTGACTAGTGCAGCAACAACTAAAACATCTCTGTATTATCAACACTGTTTTCAGCACAAATCCAAAACATAGCCCCATACCAGCCACTATAAAGAAAATTAACTCTGTCTCAGCTGAAACCAGGACACTATTCTATACCTCTCTCAATATTAACAGTCCAGCAAAATTGCATATTTCATGTTAAATAATATGCTTTTCAATTTCCCTTTCCTATCATCTGTTCCTAAGTGCTATTCCAAAGGCATTAATTTACAGTTCTATGAAGCAAAATGTTACGTATTTTTTTAACTTTAGGATCTAGCTTATTTGGTTCATATTGAGTGTCAACCTTTTAAGTATTTAATTATTATCACTTTATGAGGAGAGGGGGTTTTTCAGCTTTCACATCTCTGAAATGATTTCTTTCTACCTGCTGTGGTTAGCATGAAACAGACAGTATGATTCAGAGATTTATTAAGTAGAATAAGTCTTTCAAACTTTTATGAAACAGTTGCAGGATTTTGAATTATTGACACTGCCAGAAATATAAGGGAGTTTCTCTTTAATGCAGAGTGGGGCAGAAGCCTCATAACCTGGTCTGGGGTGCCAGGCATGGCCAACGAGAGCTTTCACATCCCTTGAAACTATGGAGCCTCCTCTGCCATTGAAGAATAACTGTAAATGTTAAAGATGCCTGAAGATTGTCTGACTGGGAAAAGGGAACATAAAGCTTTTTAAAATGTACCTCTTCCAGAGCCTGTTCGCTTGTCAACATTTCCAAGCATTTACACTAAGTCTGGGCAAGGGTTTTATATGTCAGATTGTTTTCTAGTGGAATGGTTTTCAGTACCAGAAAACTGAACTACTTTGCAAGAACTTATTTCTCTTCCATTAAATTCTCATTTAGAAAGGTTTCTCAAAGGCAAAATAAAATTTCAGGACAAACACACAGACCCAATTCCTATAAAAACCAATAGCATAGCAGTTATCTGCAGTATGAGGAATACAGATTGAAATTCATTGAAAGGTAAAGTACTGACAGTCATCCACAACCCTGACTAACTATAATATATCTAGCCCTTTAGAAGTCTTATTCTGAAATATAACATCCTTCACAATGTTTTGATACAGACTCCTTGCTTTTAGACAGCTAACAGTTTGAATGAATCAAGCACAAACCTTTTTCTAAGAAGCTGCTTTCTCCATTATTTTATTGTAATCCTTTTATACTGAAGATGTTATAGCTGTAAGCTCAGGCTCCTCATTAACAACCAAATTATGACATCAATCATTAGCTTATAAAATCACTTTATTTATATGATTAAATTAGAAAAATACTTTTTTCAGTGAGACAAAAGAAGTTTTTGTGTTCTGAGAGTCATGATGCAAACACAGTTCGTTCTTTTCAAAGAACTAGCCAGTACTGTCTAATGCATGGTTTCACTCAGGAAAAGAGGTAAGGGAAAGAACAGAAGAGAAGAGAATGGAAAGCTTTCTATGAGATTATATTTCATAGTGGAAGAGTTCATAAAATTGCTATTTAACCTCTCATAGAGGAGAGGTCAAGAAATACATAAGGCAACTGTCTTTCCTAGGCAGTCACGCTGTCGTCCCCCTACCCCTGTCCCACGCCCCATCAGATTATCCTGCCCTGTTTGTTTCTAATTCCCATTTTACAAATGAGGAAGAGAAGCACCAGACAAAATAAGGTTCACATGAAGAAAGGAACTAATGAACCTCAGCAAGTAGCTTGTAGCTCCTGTAACTTGTTTATGGATTGTTTATGGTTTATGAATTTAGGTTGATGGATCACACATATAGCGCTTGCCTGCTATATGTATGATCCATAAACCTAAATCTTTCTTCCATTCACAATATATGATGACTACTTCAGGTTACAGTTCAGCACAGCCAGTAGTATTGAGTGAGGTCCCATCTAAACTACACAGTAGCAAAACTAGGACAAGGCTATCACTTTGCATACTACTGCTCTGCTGTTTGAATACCTTACTCTGTAAAACTGTCCGCACAGGACTTTGTGCTATGAACTTTTCTGTGAGGGGGGCATCTGAACTATGTTTTAAAGAACATGGGAGGGGGGCATGCTTTCATCTCAAGATCCAAATGGAATAGAATAGAATAGAACAGAACAGAACAGAACAGAATACAATACAATACAGTACAATACAATAGACTATTTCAGTTGGAAGAGACCTACAACAATCATCTAGTCCAACTGCCTGACCAATTCAGGGCTGACCAAAAGTTAAAGCATGTTATTAGGGCCATTGTCCAAATGCCTCTTAAACACTGACAGGCTTGAGGCATCGACCACTCTTTAGGAAGCCTGTTCCAGGGTTTGACCACCCTCTCAGTAAAAAAGTGCTTCCTAATGTCCAGTCTAAACCTCCCCTGGTGCAGCTTTGAACCATTCCCACACATCCCATCACTGGATACCAGGGAGAAGAGATCAGCCCCTCCCTCTCCGCTTCCCCTCCTCAGGAAGCTGTAGAGAGCAATGAGGTTGCCCTCAGCCTCCTTGTCTCCAAACTAGACAAGCCCAAAGTCCTTAGCCGCTCCTCATAGGACATTCCTTCCAGCCCTTTCACCCACTTTGTTGCCCTCTTCTGGATACATTCAAGGACCTTCACCTCCTTCTTAAATTGTGGGACCCAGAACTGCACACAGTATTCAAGGTGAGGCCACACCAACTCTGAATACAGCAGGATAATCACCTCTTTTGACTGGCTGGTTATCCTGTGTTTCATGCACCCCAGCATGGGCTTTGCCCTCTTGGCTGCCAGGGCACACTGTTGACTCATGTTGAGCCTGCTGTCAACCAGCACCCCCAGATCCCTTTCTGCAGGGCTGCTCTCCAGCCACTCCTCTCCCAGTTTATACTTGTGCCTGGCATTACTCCATCCTAGGTGCAGAATCTGGCATCTGGACTTGTTAAATTTCATCCCATTAATCACAACTCAATGCTCCAATCTATGTAGATCTCTCTGCAAGGCATCCTGTCCCTCAAGAGAGTCAACAGCACCTCCCAGTTTGGTATCATCAGCAAACTTGCTAATGGTGCATTCAACTCCTGCATCCAGATCCTTGATAAATGCATTGAACAGGACTGGCCCTAGAATTGAACCCTGAGGAACACCGCTGGTGACCGGTCGCCAGCCAGATATAGCCCCATTCACTACAACCCTTTGAGCTCTGTCCTTCAGCCAGTTCTTCACCCAGTGCACCATGAACCCACTCATCCCAAAGTTGGACAACTTGTCCAGAAGGATGCCGTGAGAGACAGTACCAAAAGCCTTGCTAAAATCCAGAAAAAATACAGAATCACAGAATCATATAGGTTGGAAAAGACCTTTAAGATCATCGAGTCCAACCATAAACCTAACACTGCCAAAACCACCACTACACCATGTCTCTAAGCACCTCATCCAAACGTCTTTTAAATACCTCCAGGGATGGCGACTCAACCACTTCCCTGGGCAGCCTCTTCCAATGCTTGATAACCCTCTCGGTGAAGAAAAATTTCCTAATATCCAGTCTAAATCTCCCCTGGCGCAACTTGAGGCCATTTCCTCTTGTCCTATCACTTGTTACCTGGGAGAACAGACCGACCCCCACCTCTCTACAACCTCCTTTCAGGTAGTTGTAGAGAGCAATAAGGACTCCCCTCAGCCTCCTTTTCTCCAGGCTAAACAGGCCCAGCTCCCTCAGCTGCTCCTCATAAGACTTCTGCTCCAGACCCTTCACCAGCTTCGTTGCCCTTCTCTGGACATGCTCCAGCACCTCAATATCCCTCTTGTAGTGGGGGGCCCAAAACTGAACACAGTATTCGAGGTGCGGCCTCACCAGTGCCGAGTACAGGGGCACAATCACTTCCCTAGTCCTGCTGGCCACGCTGTTTTTGATACAAGCCAGGATGCCATTGGCTTTCTTGGCCGCCTGGGCACACTGCTGGCTCATATTCAGGCGGCTGTCAACCAACACCCCCAGGTCCTTCTCTGCCAGGCAGCTTTCCAGCCACTCTTCCCCAAGCCTGTAGCGTTGCATGGGGTTGCTGTGGCCCAAGTGCAGGACCTTGCACTTGGCCTTGTTAAACCTCATACAATTGACCTCGGCCCTTCCATCCAGCCTGCCCAGGTCCCTCTGCAGAGCCTTCCTACCCTCAGGCAGATCAACACTCCCACACAACTTGGTGTCGTCTGCAAACTTACTGAGGGTGCACTCGATCCCTTCGTCCAGATCATTGATAAAGATGTTAAACAGAACTGGCCCCAACATCGAGCCCTGGGGAACACCCAATACATCAACTCCCTTCCCTTCATCCCCTAGGCGGGTGACCTTATCATAGAAGGATATCAAATTAGTTAAACAGGGCTTTCCCTTTGTGAACTCATAATCTTCTCCATAATTCTTCCAGGAACTGAGGTTTGACTAACAGGTCTGTAGTTCCCTGGTTCTTCCCTCATGCCCCTTTTGTAGATTGGAATAACACTGGCTAGCTTCCAGTCAGTGGGGACCTCCCCAGACTCCCAAGACCTTTGGTAGATGATTGAGAGGGGTCCTCCCATAACATTCTCTAGCTCCTTCAGTACTCTGGGATGAATCCTATCAGGCCCCATGGACTTGTGAACATTCAGCTGATACAGCTGGTCCCTTACAATTTCAGTGTCCACAAATGGAAAGTCACTGTTCCCACAGTCGTGGTCCTCTGACTCAGGGGACTGGGCAGCCCAAGGTCTATCAGTATTGTTAAAGACTGAGGCAAAAAGCGCATTGAATGCCTCTGCTTTTTCTTCATCCCTATTAATCAACCACCTTCAACAAGTATCGGTCCAATGTTTTCTTTAGACCTCCTCTTGCTATTAACATACTTAAAAAAGCCCTTCTTGTTATCTGAATCAATACTGGCCAGTTTTAACTCTAATTGAGCTTTGGCCTTTCATGTCTTCTCCCTGCATATACAAATCACAGCTCCAAAGGCCTCTTTTTGCATGACAGATTGATGGATAAAAATCACTGTGCACAAATTAGAGAAAATAGGAACAGAGCCCGAGTTATTTGGGAGAGAATTTAAACCCATGTCACTTATCTCCAGGAAGTATGCCTGATACTAAGCATAGCTATTCTTTTCTGGGGAATGGGGCACTTGTCCTTCCCAGATGATTTTATTTGCTTAATTTTTTAGTTCTACAGAGCAGACCGCTCACATGAGAGGGGGAAGCCATGAGTTCCTTTTCAACATATTTCAATCACTGTGCAAGTGTTCTTCTTGACACGGTACATCTTATAGTATAGTGCTTTTTATAGTTTATACATAAAGAGTTCTTCAGTATCTTTCCTCCCAACAGGCAACTCCCTGATCATTCAGGCACTTGTACCTAATGCTGTATTTGTATTTTAAAATGAAATTAAATAACTAAATGCTTTTATGGTTTGTTTTGATATTCATCAGTCCCTCAAATAGGCTAGCATTTGAGAAATTTATTTCCTGAATTCCCGGGAGAACAGGAAAATGCGAGATATAGGAAAAAATCTGATACTGAAAATTACTTACTACTAGACAGGAACCTCTTAGGATCAACCAGATTCCAATATATGCATAAGAAAGATTTGGTTTACATGCAGGAGTTACTTTATTTTTTCATTTCTTGTAAAAACAGAAGTTTATCATGCAAACAACAGGTCACATGCTGAACTTCTGAAGAAAGAACAATACAGTTAGGTTCCATTGTTCTTGAATACATAACCGGCAGTGCAGAAGTAAGAGGGAAGTGAGGTAGCTGAGGAAGATTAGTCAGGGTTTGGTTTTTTCTTTTCTTAAATCAATACTTTATAATTTCTTCATTAACACACAGAAGTATGATCCCTTTCCCATGACATAAAACCTGCACAAACAGCTTTTTTCCATGATGTAATGAATCCCTTGTTGATATGAAATGATCAAAAGACTAAGATGAAAGCTTTAAACTCCATGATAAAACATTGATAATTGTGCTGTAATATTCAATACTGTGACCCAAATAAAGTAGTTTTCTCTTCCGAATTCAACCGTAAAGCTTTATAAAAGCTGTATATAATCTTTTGTAAGTCTTATTGTATCAACAGTTCTATAACTACCAATTATCTGCATAACATTTTGTATTATAACTGCCAATAAAACTTGCAATTCAGGCTGCAATGAAGTATTCCATTTAGATTAAGTAGCAAATATAATTAGTTAAATCAATGAGGATTGTTTTAAGCTATCCATAAATGATTAAGAAGCTTGAATTAGTATTGCCCAGGACTTTTTCCACATTTTTGGTCTGATTCTAATTTGTGTAATGTGTCATTACAATTAGGAAATTCATTAAAATGCCTATAACATAAACTTATGGACAAACTTCAATAAATGTCTATTATACAATTACTTGTTAATATTGTAAGCTTTTAATTGTTTGCTTAATTAGCTCATTTAATTCATGTAAATACCACATTACTTAAATTAAACACTTAATATGAATTTCTACGTTTTTCTGTCATTCAGAAGTATATGTTGGATCAGTTCAACCACAGAACCATGACACCACAAGAGAAAACGTGAGGTTTTTTGATAGTTAACTTTTTTCTACAGTGCCAAAATTTATTTTATGCTAAACAGAACTAATCAATCATTTTAATTAACAGCCAGAGGTGGGCTGAGGTCTCCCACTGAACTGAACACTGACTGCTAAGTTTGGTGTCATCTGCTTCAGGGCAGATTCAGCTTATTGAGTTTGTCTGGTTGTTGAGAAAGACTCTTGGATATGAAAATAGCTCCCCTTCTTTCTAAACCTGAAGCAGGTCTTTATGAAATGTGGCATTTTGTTTTGTGAACAGATATAAAACTGTTTAATGTTTGTTTTTAAACTCTGTTTTTGTCACTGTGGATACCTTTATGTTTAGACTTCAAGGTATTTTCAAAGCTGTGTGTAGGAGTTGAGAAATTATACATCTGAATCCCATTATTTTCTAACAGGATTTGAATGCATATATTTGCCCTAAGATTTAATTATACTTCTTTGCAAATGTAGATCAATTAGACAACTTGAAAACCTGCTCTTTGGGGAAATAACTGTCAGTTTCTCTTTTTCTTAGAGTGTCATAATTATACCAGAAATTTTTCTCTACCATTTTTTCTTGACTTTCATTTGCATAGTAAAAAAAATATATATATATTTATTTATAAACTCTCAATTTTTAAATTAATGAGTACAGAATTATAGAACTGAGCTGGAGGGATCTCAGGAAGTCATTGGTCCATCTCTTTGCTTCAATGTGGAAAGAAGTATAATTATGTGCAAGATGTTTCTTGCCAGTTCTGAAAGATTTTCTACGGTGGAGACTTCACAAACTCTGAAACTGGCCTATTCTAATATATCATTATGTTTATTATTTCAACATGCAAATTAAGCTGTTATTTAAACCTGTTACTTACCTATTATTCTAACATCACTAACACAAAGAACTGACAACTACTTTCCCCTTTCAAGTAGTATTTTACATACTTGAATACTCTTGAATCTTCGGTCTTCTTTCAAAGAACCAATCCCAAATCCTAGAGTTTCCCCCCCACTAGAAAAATTATCCAGATCTCTGTTTATACTCATTTTTCTCCTCTGAACTATTTGCAATATTGATGTATAGCTTTCTTGATGGGTCCAAGTGCTCCCCAAAACAGGTTACTATACTCCAGGCTAAGTTTTCATGTATGATGAATAAAGCAGAAGAATTACATAGCATTTCTTGTGAGCTGTACTTCATTCACATATCCCAGCATGAGGTACAATGTTCTCCTTTACAACAGCATGACACCGCTGATTGATGTGTGGCTTATGATCTGCTGAGGATTATCCTCAGATCCTTTGATATTGAATTGCTATCTAATCAACTCATGTAGAACTGCTATCTCTGTATTCATGCATCTGATATTACAACCCAAAAGTAGAAGCCCTTAGTCGTCTTTACTGAATTGAATCGTACGTTTTAAAATCTTTTTTTCCTGTTGTTAAAATTACTTTGAATTATAATACAGACTTCCAATATGCTTGCAGTTTATACCAGGACAACATAATAAGCATACATTATATTCCATCACCCAGGATATCAATGAAACATAAACTAGAATTGAAGGAGGATCCACTGAAGAGCTTTACTCAAAAGTAAAGCTCCTTCCATTGACAATCTCTCCCTCAATACCATCTTGTGATCAGTTTTGCTATAACACTATGGTGGTCTCATCTACACCCTATCTGTGAAGCTTACTTATGAAAATATGTGAAACCCTGTCAGAAGTCTTACTAAGGTCACAATAGATAGTATCTTTTGATTCTCTACTATACATAAAACATTAAATCCAAATTAGCTGTTACTTCATTATCTTTTAAAATCCTACAAATCATTTGATTGTTTGTGACAATATTTTAGGGGAGAAGAAAGGGTGGAACAGAGCAGAAAACTGATATAATTTAGCAATAATTTCCCACCTTTTCTTCCCATTCCTCTTAAAAACGTTATTATATTTTTCATTTTCCAGTCTTCTAACACCTCATTCATTTTTCATGCACCCTCAAAAATAATGGCCAATAATTCTGACGTTACTTTCATTGGTTCTTAAAGCAGTTTAAAGTACATATCATCAGGGCCAAAAGATTTGAACACATTCATCTTTTCCAAGTATGCTCCAGCTTATTTTTTCTCTGTTTGGCAGTAAGAACTTGTCATTGTCATCAGCTATGCCTGTAGTTGAGCATTTCAGGGAATGTTGATAGGAAGACAAGGCAATTTTCCCCTGTTGATAGACCACTGCCATCCCTGGCTTTCTTTTTCCTTAAATGTACTTGCAGAATGATTTCTCAACACTCTTGCATGTCACTTCCTAACTGTATTTTCTTGAGCTATATCTGTTCTGGTGTTGTTCCTACCTATGTGAGCTACTTTTCGTATCTTTCCAAGTTTCTGTCTGACCTAGTTTCCATAGTCTGTATGATCCCTTTCGTGGTTTAGGTCATTTGATCTCTTAATATACTTCCTGTTCTTCCTCTGTAATTGGATAGTTTGCACTTATGCCCTTAATATTGTCTTCTTAGAAATCAGCTGACTTTCCTTAGCTCATTTTTCACTAAATTTGTTTCTAAGTGTCCTGAGTTTGTTAAAATCCACCTTTTTAATGTCTATTATTTTATTCTGCTTTTCTTCTTTCTAACGATTGTGAACTCTATCACTTCCTTCCCACTAGCTAACATCAAATCTAAAAGAGCTTCACCTTTGACTTTTTTTCTTCCTTTTTCTGTGTAAAAAAATTGCCATTCATACATTCCAGGAACTAATGACTGAACAAAATGATTACTCAGACACAAACACAGGTTTTGTAAGAAACTTAGAGGCTAAGCACAGTAATGTTTGAGGCTATTGCATGTTTTCTTATCAGTAATTTAAAAAGCCACATCTTGCAAATGAATTCCTACTTAATAATTTTTCTATGGATAGGACCTATTTTTTCTGATTTTGAATTATCTATGGCAAGCATATATGAAATTAGTAAGCTCCACACGTCATTCAGAATTGTTGAGAAATTGCCAACCACTTCTTAGTCTGTGAGTGTTCTGAAAGGAACTCCTTGCAAATACTATGCAAGCCCACAGTCCTGGATGCCTACAAATATAACTAGCAGCAAAGCCTTTTTTCATCATCATTCCTATGGGCATTGTGTAAGCATCAGTTACACATGTAAAGTAAGCACATAATGCTCTCAGATCAGAATGGTAACATTTTATTAACATGCTGCTCTAGTGTAAACTACTGCATATTTTGAAGAACAGTGGTGATTTAGGGCTCAAGCCTTTAATATTCTGAGGACCTCCTGAAATAACTTGGTCATAAACATACTGTCTACGTCAAATTGTAAATTTCATGAACCGACTACAAGAACATTCCTGGGATAGCATTGTATGTCCTGGTTTCGGCTGGGATAGAGTTAATTTTCTTTCTAGTAACTGGTATAGTGCTGAGTTTTGGATTTAGCATGAGAATAATGTGGTAACACACTGATGTTTTAGTTATTGCTAAACAGTGTTTATACTAGTTAAGGACTTTTCAGCTTGGCCAGCAAGGAGGTGCACAAGAAACTGGGAGGGAGCATAGCCAGGACAGCTGATCCAAACTGGCCAAAGGGCTATTCCATACCATATGACATCATGCTCAGTATATAAACTGGGGGAAGTTGGCTGAGGGGCAGCGACCACTGCTCAGGGACTGGCTGGGCGTTGGTTGACGGGTGGTGAGCCACTGCACCACTTCCCCCCCCCCCCCCGCCCAGGTTTTGTTTCTCTCTCTCTCTCATTGTTTTCCTTTTCATTACAATGTATTAGATTTTGTTCCAATTATTAAACTGTTCTTATCTCAGACCACAAGTTTTCTTACTTTTGATCTTCAGATTCTCTCCCCCGTCCCACCGGGGACAAGGGAGGGTGAGCGAGTGGCTGTGTGGCATTTAGTTGCTGGCTGGAGTTAAACCATGACAATGTCATTGGTATCTAAACATGTCTACCCATTATGGCAATGGTGCTTTCCATACTAGGATATCTAAACATAAGCAAAAGTCTCCTGACTCCACTCCTTCTCTGAAATCTCAAATCGTTATGGTTACGAACTCATTCCATTTAATGACCTTACACTAAGTTGGGCAGTAAAGAATGAGACTTGTAAAAACCAGTCCAGCTGAAAATGAAAAAACCCATGATAAGTGCATTCTCTGAATTCAAATGCAAGTTTTATTTCAGTGATAAGCACATGAAAAAAAATAATATGCCAGCTGAAAGCTTTTAGCTGGGGAAGGAGTGGCAGTCCAATGACTTCCGGATGCCTCTACAAACCTGAATTATTTTGTCACTGCTCTTGAAAAACAGACTACGTGCAAATAATTTCTTTTGCATTCTCTGCATTAACCAATCAAGTTAAGTTTGTAAAATTGAAATGAAATTATGCAGATTTTATGAAATAGAAAATCATTTATTTCTTATAAAAATTCCCCCCAAAATTCTAGGACAGCTTTGTTTCCTTTTATGGCTGCTATTTACTGTGTTTGTTAAGAATGTGTGAGACTGGTTTCCATCTGAGAAGGTTTGAACACACATACATCCCCTGTAGGGGAGCTCCTCAACCATAACACCATGGTGTACTCTAGTGTATGTGCTTGTGAAGACGGGGCAGATATCCTTTGGTTTTGCTTTGGTTTTTATAATCTTCTACAAAATCCAGGCATCCTACCTTTATGTGAATGCCATAGCCATCATCCTGGAGAGTCTCTAAATGTTTTACACAATAGCATTTCCTGCTCCTCAGTGAAACTTAAGAAGGACTCAAAGACTCTTCTTCAAGTATCAATTATGGCTCAATAGCAATGTGTGATGCAATTGTTCAGGTATCTCTGGAAGAATGGAACCAGGATCTGCAAACTCTAAGGTAAGGACGTGAGCATGAAAGCACCTTGAGCTTTGAACAAATCCTCAAATCCTACTATTAAGTTTTGTCTGTATGCATAAAGCACTCTTACTCAGTTCTCCATCTCTGAATTCCTTACACCTGGAGACTGGCTCTGTACCAGCACTGGTATAGTGATTCAATTAGGTAAACACATTAAATTAAGTGTCCTAAATAGGCTTTGCATGTTCCATTTGGAATTAAAGCATAGTTAATCTGTTAATTAATATTAATTATTGAAACAGACTTGAAGTTTAACAACTGCAGTCAGATTTATTTTACACAATCCTTGGCTTTTAGCTGGAATGTGGTTTAGGTTTGTGTTTTATTTGTTGTCTAACTTAGTTTTAGGTCAATAAATTCAATGGGATGCAGTTTGAACCATGCTGTGGGCTAGGAAATGCATTCATGTTCCTGGTGCTGCCATGATCTTTATACATAGCTTGTGAAAAGTCACTGAACATCCAATTCTCTCTGAACCAAGTGGAAATAGGACTCCTGTATACTTCTGTTTCTTCTCCTGCAGAATATACATGAATATACTTTCCAACTTTGATAAAATAAATGAGTCTATCTCATTTATTATTTCAACTGAAAATATAGTGATGAGTTTTGAGCCGAGTAACACTTATAGATCTAAATTCAACAATTTTATCATTCACATTAAATCCATAATTTACTGGATTTGAATATCCCAGTGATGAAGAGTTGTTGTATCTCAGGTATAAGAGTAAAGAAATGTAAGCTTAATAATTATTGGTTTATTTTCAACATAGAAATATTGAATTATTCAGTTATGGTTTTACCAGTTAACATACCGTAATGTGATAAAACACAGACACATTTTGATTCCTTTGATTTTGTGACTTCTAGTACTTTGAAGTACAGCAGTCTTGCCTAGTCAGAGTGACAGGTTGATATTGATTCACTCTCCACAGATATATTGTAATTAATTACTTCCTTTTAGCCAATTTTTTTTATGAAACAGGTATATGAACACACAATACAACCATCACATTTTCTTATATTCTGTTCATTTTTCACAAGTTTCTAAATTTTATCTTGAGGTGGAATACTGACAATGTTTTATTAGTGATCCTTTTATTTTGTCAATGATCACAGAATCGTTACTTTTAAAAGCCAAGATCTGCTACTATTAACTATCCAGTAGAATCTGACAAACTGCACTACCCCATGCAATTTGAAAAGTGGAATAAAACTAGATGTATTAACTATATAAGCTTCTGACCAGCATTCTGGTATCTTTGGGCAAACGCTGTCAACAGCATCTAGGCTCTAATTTATCTGGAAAGATGGCACAGGATATATTTGTCTATATTTGAATGGGGGGCTCCATCATCTTCAAATCAGGCTTCAAGACAGGCTATTGTTGCTATTGATCTTCAAACTCTACATACAGAAAACTGTGTTAACTAATGAAAGAAAAATTCCAGAGTTCAAAAATACCATCTTTAAAGCATGCCAGCAATGTACAACCATCAAGAAAAGACCATTAAAGACTACCAGCTAAAATTATTAGGGAAGATATTTTAAAGCAATCTTGGCAAACAAGATTCTCATGTTTTATTATATGTCAGTTGTAGCCAAGTATTTAAATTGTTTAGGTTCTTTTGAAAATTGTCCACCAGGAAAAGAAAAATTACAAAGGCAATACTGAGGTGGAATTTCTAAACATTTGCTTGAACATCCCTTATCCCACTATACCAACATTAAATTTCTGTTATTTTTTATGGCTTCCAGTGCCTCTATGTTTCCAAACTCACCAACAGAGTACATGCAAGTCCTGTGCATAAATGGTGGATAGATCATTCCAAACACTTCTCCCTTCTGTAATTTGAAGCTATTTGCTAACTGTTAGGAAGATTTCTTCTTTTCAGAAAATGTAGGAAGAAGAGCACGGTAACCAGACATCCTCTTCAACAGGATAATAAAACAAAAAATCTTACTTTGAATCTCTTTCGACAAATGCTGTTTCATTTTAATTGTATGTTATAGTCTTTTCTAAAACTTTGTACACTAAGACAGCAGTACATAGTGGGCCTGCCATAGAGACTGGTCCCCCAAACCCCCAGATACATACAGTTGCCATGATTAAACTCTTTGACATCTCTAATAGAATCAAATACTCTACCGTGAGTAGTGAAGTTAACAAAGCAATAAGCAAAGATCAATTACTCAGTTGTATCAGAGAGAGTTTTACCATCATCTATAGTGGGATAAGGACATCAGTCTAGATGAATATTAGAAGTGCTAATGTAAATTCAGTTGTATATATCACTTTACCTCTACATTTGACTGTCCTCTTATTCTAGGTTTTGTTCACAGTGATACTACAGTACAGCCCTAATCTACAACTGTGATTCCTTGGTGACATTATGTTGAAAATATTTTGTCACAAATAATCAGTAACAGTGATAATTTTTGTAAGAATTATCAACTCCTCTACCACAAATTGTATTCAGTTTTGCAAAGACTGAAGACATTGGTATAAGTCGTATGGGCAACTACTACTTTTTAAAGAATCTGAACTATGCAACTTTAGAAAAAAAAAAAGTCTCATGATAAATGCTTAGCAGAGCATTCTGATATTAAAGTTTTGCTAAAGCATGAGGAAAGATCAACATTTTTGTGTTAGACAGAGTTTTAATGAGCATGAATTCCTAAAACATCTATCAAGAACTTCAGGGTTCTCTTAGCCCTCCAGGAATATCTAGACTATATTTTCCTGTTTGCATGACATCTGTGTGCTCTGTCTAGCTGCATGAAAATAAAATCACATTCTCCTGCAAGCTGGAGGAGTTGAAAGTGTTCAACAAAAGCAAAACAAGATAAGAATATGGCATGATGAGGACTGAGTGGCCAAGCTGAATATGTGTTACGATAAAGGTGAATTCCATATTCTCATCATTGTCAAAGCATATTTCCTATATCTTGTCTCCAGAGAAATATATGCCATTGGTGGAAAACCACTGCTTTCTATCTTCTGATTAATGTAACGTCATTCAGTAACTACAGATACCACATTCATCTCCAAACAGAAAGATGATTTATAATCTTTAAGTACAGGAGCCATGAGCCGGCTACACTTACACAAGGATGGGCAACAAAATTCTCACTTTTCAGGTTTTTTGTTTGCTTTTTTAAGATAATGAAGTGATAATGAAAAGCTGTAAATAAACTTAAAGATTTAAACTTAATTATTTTTAAGCTATTCAGACTTATTCAAAATGCTTCAATCTCTTAATGAAGCTTGAAACCTCTTGGGACAGCATCTCATAGCAGAATATATAACATTTTTATGTTTGTTTGGGTTTTTTTGCTCAACTTGAAATATATCAAACTAACTCTTAGAACGTATATATTTCACTGTTTTTGGTTTTGTAAACAGAAGAGGTCTGGGTATTTCTTACATAGTGTGATCTACAGAAATATGTAAAGTTATTTTGAAAATATTTACTTCATTTTTAAAATTCTCTCAAAAGTATTTTGTCAGTTATTCTATCTTCCCTCCTAGAATCATAAGGCCTTCTGTTGTTTTGCTCTTTATGGAGAAGAAAGGAGAAAGGACAGGTTGGTAAATGATGTTTCTTTCACTGTTTACCTCAGTCTTTGACACTGTGTGTTACAGTGTGATGGCAAGATCACTCAAGTTAGTAGGCCCTTGCTGTTAGCTTTCCTGCAAACTGTATTTCTGAGCGACCTGGGTTTGTTCTAAGAGATAGATTACTAGAGAAATTATGAAATTTAATTCACGTTTTTCTTCACCTTTTTCAAGCACTTACCAATTAATCTGAAAGATGCTGAAGTCTCCACTGTATGGCACTTAATTATGATATTGGCATCATTTACAAACTGCTTGATTGCAAGGACTGAACAAAGGACAAAACCTCCATATTCACCTTTTCTCTGGCCTTCTATGCCTCCAACACCAAGATTCTCTCAATAATTAATTTTGTGTTCTTTTAGAGACATAACACCTTCAAATACTTCCCTCATCTTCCCTCACCAGTATTTGAAAAATGTTTAGCTGGTTGCTAGGAAATGTTAAAAAGAAGAGAAATTAAAGCATGCCAGGGCCTGCAGCCATGCATGTTTGGGTGTTAGCATTCCTAGTTCAACCAGAAAAAATACTGATTCAACCACCACCTGTCAAATCTTTTGCAAGTCAAATGTATACTCCAAGATATAAAAGTACACTGCATCATCATATTAACAGAAAAACAATTACTTGCCAATAAAAAAAAATCAAGCATGGTTCATGTAAAACCCAATAAATTACGACTTTTTGAAATGTTTGTTTCTGGGTGGAAGCAGGACCACTCAGGACATGTTCCCTTAGAAACAGGTGACAACACAGAAGAATCATAATAAGTAGTATGAAGCAAGTACTGTTCAGTATTAAAAGGTTAGAGACACATGCACACACACAAAAACAATCATCATAAAGTCGTGATGGAAGGAACATAGTTCCCAAAGCCAAGAATAAAAGAAGAACCTGAAATTTTGGGACTCACTCATGGTGCAAGACTCACAATAGCATTGACTGAAGCAAATGGAAAGTTTTCTATGGCTTTAGTCCATGCTGGGTGTTGGCCATTCAAAGATTGTCTTCTTTGAAGTATAATAGAAAAAGTGTTATATGTTTGAAAGCATTCAAAGGGAGTACACACAATAGAACAAAAAAAAAATTGTACAGATCCTAAGAATCGTACTGATCATAATTGTACAGATCATAAGAAATACAAATAAAGGAGTACACTGGAACAAAAAAAAAAATGTACAGATCATAAGAAATACAGAGTGATGGGTGAAAAAAGTCAAAAAGAACCACATATATTTTAATGTGGAAAGCATTTAACAAAGCAGTTAGCCCAAACAGCAGTTAGTTAAAAAAACCTGTGGAAGTTCTAATCTTTAGGCTTGCTTATCTTTTACATAATTATACTGTCAATATGTAGGAACTAATTGAAAATTTAGTGAGATTAGTCTTTGACTTCAGTTAAGGTCAACTTTAAAGGTATTTTTAAACATATTTCACATTATAAAACATTAAATAATTTTTTTCAGCATATGTACAGTAAAATTCATTCTTACCTTCCTAACATTCCTTAATTTACTGATACCACTCATTTGTAAGTCTCATTCATATTACATACTATCATGATTTGCCCATGGAAAACCTTACCCTTTAATTTTCCATTGTTCCTGTTTATTTACTTCCTTCCACTGATTGTTATTTTATGCATTGTATCGTGTAGTTTGCAAAAATAATATACTACCTTAAATATGTAATTGAAACCATGATTTGTATATTTGTAGGTGTTTGGGCTGTGTTCTTTTACCCATGCATTTACCAGAAGTCAGCCAACACAACCAGAGGCACTGAAACACCCTTCCTGGAACCACAGTACTTGTAAGGTTCTAACACTAGTCCACAGTTTGCGATTGCTGACTAAAGATTACCCACCTCTCTGGGAAGTGATGTATTATTACTACTTCCTGCTAAGTAGTAAATAAACTGCATATTTATAAGAGGTAGCAGCTGAGCTAATTTGTCTGCCTTACTCTGTAAGCACCTAGTTTGTCAAGTCCAGATTCTCACAGACAGCTGTGTAGCAGATTTAAAGTCCAGAAGGCTACATATTCAATGGGGTTAAAAATCTCATCACTGCCTCTACAACAGTAACGAATGCTATGCGATTTCAACACTATCCAGCTCTTGCATACATACATGAGTTAAATCTAAAAACACATGTATACAGTAGCAAATTCTTATCTGTTTTGATCTTTACACCATTGTTTGAGAGTGAAAATGTCTCAACACCCTTCTATAGCTAACCCCAAACAGTTCTAGTCCCACATAGTTACATACATACAGCCTCCACCTGGTGCTGTGGTCTACTAGCACACCCTTTTACTGGGGAACAGTGTGGGTTCCCTGACTGCACACCCTTCCTGTGGGAGACATGGGTGCTCCAGCTCCATGTGTACTTCTGTTACTTCCTACCACCTGCTAATACACCTGCTGGTGAGGGAGCACCCCACAAGTGCCCACACACAGACCCTGAGGTGTGGGTCCTCGCTTGCTGCACCCCACACTCGCCGCCCTAGCTGGGTGCAGGCTGCTCCTGGCACGCTACGGGGAGGCTGCACCATCAGCCCCAGGCACAGATCGAGATGCCTGTGGGGTGGCTGCCAGCAATGTCAAACCAGGGTCTGACTTTTGCTCTGTTAACCTTTTCTCTCTCCCCTCCCATGACAAATTATCCTGCCTGCTTCTTTTATACTGCTTTTCAAGCTGACTCATTCTTTTTTTCCAAAAGCTCTTTGGCAGTTCCCTTTATAGCATTTTAGCTAGATGATGGCCATCTTAAGCAAAATTTGTTACTATTAAATAACAGTGTTAGTTTTGGAGCAAATGCCCCCTCAGGCAGTTTTGCATGTCCCACATAAACCCACTGATCACTCTTCTGTCACAGAAAGGGGAGGGAGAAAAGGCTGCAAAGGTTACTCACATGTACCTGCTCTGTGCTACCTGAACTTAATTCAACCTTAAATAAATACCAGCACCACCATCAAGTGGGCTTTCAATAAAAGATCCCCTGAGGACCAGCTCCAGTGCTGGCATGATCTGCAGCAGAGTGCTCCAGCACAGTGCACAGCAGGGTTTCCTGAACCAGGGAAACCTCCGGGGAGTGCAGAGAGCTGCCAGGAGCCTGCACCTTACACAACAGCAGCTAACAAGACCTGGATGGGGCCAGGAACAATGACAGCCAAGCCCCCACACCTATAAAAGAAAATCCCTGGGGAGCGCTAGCGACCAGGGTGTGGTGTGGCAGTTCGGGCAGAAGGGCACGCAGGAAGGGTGCTGTAGCTCTGCCAGCTTGACTATGGAGCAATGGTATCTACCCATCAGAAAGCCATGGCCTCTCTAAAATCTGCACCCACTGTGACTGACGCAGCTTCCCAGAGCAAACTCCAGTGGGAACATGCTGGCACCCAGGTGTCAGGCTGCAGGGTGTGCCCTGCTCTTATGGCAGTACCAGACAGCAGCAGTGGGCACACCTGTGGGAGGTGCGCCCAGGTAGAGGAACTCCTCAGCTCAGTGGCAGAACTCTGGGAGCAGGTGAGTAGGTTGAGGAGTATCAGGGAGTTCAAGAGAGAGAGAGACTACTGGAACCGCACCCTACCATCCCAGGGACAGACCTGTCAGACAGACAGGACACATGATATGGAGGATCCCCTATCCTCTCTCCACCCGGCAGAACATGATGACTTAAGGGATAGGGGGCAATGGTGACAACTTCCTGCCTAGCGCAGCAGGCACGTCTCCTCCGTGACTACCCTACCTTCCCAGGTGCCCTTGCATAATAGGTAAGAGGCTCTGCAAGTGGAACCGAACAATGATGAGGGCAATGGTTCATCTAGGTTGGAGGTGTCACCAAGATTAAGTCAGCCTACGCCCTGTGTCAAAACCACTTCCATAAAGACAAAAAGATGGGTCATTGTCATAGGAGACTCTCTTCTGAGGGGAACAGAAGGCCCGATATGCCAACTGGACCCATTTCTTAGGGAAGTCTGCTGCCTCCCTGGGGCCTGGGTTAAAGATGTGACGAGAAAACTTCCTACTCTGGTACAGCCCTTGGATTATTGTCCATTATTGCTTTTTCACGTAGGCAGCAATGAAGTTGCAATAGGAAGTCCAGAGGCGATCAAAAGAGACTTCAGGGCCTTGGGACAACTGGTTAAGGGATCAAGAGCACAAGTAATGTTTCTCCCTCTCCTTCCAGTTGCAGGGAATGATGTTGGAAGAAACAGGCAGACCCAGCTGATCCAAAGCTTGCTCCATCACTGGTGTCACCAGTAGAATTTTGGGTTTTGATCACGGGATGGTCTGCATGATACCAGGCCTGCTGGCAACAGACAGGGTGTACCTTTCTCAAAGGGGGAAAAGGATCTTTGTGCAAGAGTTAGCAGGGCTCATCGAAAGAGCTTAAAACTAGATTGAAGGGGGAAGGATAAAACCAGGTTCACTAGAGATAAGCCTGGGGACTGCAAGCCAATGTTTGTGGGACAGTGTGCTAGTGAGGTCCTTCAGTCTGCTCCATGATGTGCCGAGTACACTGGAGCACATTTGAAATATCCTTGTACTAGTGCATGCAGCTCCTTAGCCATTTCAGTGGAGGGGATGGAGATCCACGCAGCAGCGGCAAAGACATAAGGGTTGTCAATGCATTAGAAACCACGGAAGCACCTGTTGTGGATGGAGTGAGAGTGCACTTCACTTGAAAGAGAGAAGAAAAAATATACTTTATTGATATAGAATAGGGAGTTAACAAAGTTCAAAGTGACAGTGGTTTAACAAGATTCGATGGCAAGGTACACTTGATTATTTACTGCATAGAGGACAGGGTCAGACAAAACTGTCAGAGACACCCTCCTGTTGAGTCATGAGGTTCAGGAAAGGACCCCCTTGCTTCCTAAACTTCTCAGAGAGGAGTCTAGGTGCAGCTAGATTCAATCCTAGTCCCAGACTTGGTCAACGGTTTATGTCTAAAGGATTATATATGCGCAATCAATCCTTTACATCACTTAGCTAAGATTTCAAAGTTTAGCATGCTATTAGTCACTTACTGAGGATCTGTTGCAGCAAGGAATCTCTCAACCTTGAGGAGTAACCTTGAGAGGCGTCCCTGCTCAAGGGGAGATCCTGGCGTGCGGCCCGCTGCCGTGTAGGAGAGCTCAAAGGGCTCTTGGGCTGCTCGCTATTTATGGGGGGTAAGATGATTGACTTATAGTTATATTTGAATACCAACCACAGATTTTAGTTTCTTCGCTGTGGTTAGGTGGGTGCATCACACAATAGCCCTTGGCTATTGTGTTCTTATCTGTCTCCTGAATCCACGTTGAGCTGGATGCAGCCATCATGACCAGATGCATCCATTATGACCATCACTGGTAGTTATCACCTGAGCAGGGTTACAGAAGATAAAGGTCAAGGGCGGGGGAAGCACACCGTCACAGCACCTGAGAACAGTCACATAGGAATTAGGGTTTCTCCCCCAAAAAAGGCGGCAGCATCAATAGCCCTACTGAAGTACCTCTACAACAATGCACGCAGCATGGGCAACAAACAGGAGGAGCTGGAAGACATTGTGCAGCAGGAAAACTATGATACAGTTGCAACCACAGAAACATAGTGGGAAGACTCACACAACTGGAGTGCTGCAATGGATGGCTATAAGCTCTTGAGAAGGGACAGGCAAGGAAGGAGAGGTGGTGGGGCAGCCCTGTATGTTAGGGAGTGCTTTGACTGTCTAGAGCTTGATGATGGTGACGATAGGGTCGAGTGGTAAGAATCAGGGGAAAGGCCAACAAGGCAGTTATCATAGTGGGAATCTGTTATAGGCCACTCAACCAGGATGAAGAGGCAGATGAAATATCCTATAAGCAGCTGAGAGAAGTCTAACAATGACTAGCCCTTGTTCTTGTGGGGGACTTCAACTTACCAGATATCTGCTGGAAATACAATGCAGCGGAGAGGAAAAAGTCTAGGAGTTTCCTGGAGTGTGTAGAAGAAGTTCCTGACACAGCTGGTGAGTGAGCCAACTAGGGAAGGCGCCGCACTGGACCTGTTGTTTGCGATCAGAGAAGGACTTGTGGGTGATGTGATGGTTGGAGGCTGTCTTGGGCATAGAGATCACGAAATGATAAGCATTTTTGATTCTTGGAGAAGTAAGGAAGGGGCTTATCAGAAATGCTACCTTGGACTTCTGGAGGGTAGACTTTGGCCTATTTAGGAGACTGGTTGAAAGAGTGCCTTGGGAGGGAGTCCTGAAGGGCAAAGAAGTCCAGGAAGGCTGGGCATTCTTCAAGAAGGAAATCTGAAAGGCACAGGAGCAAGCCGTTCCCATGTGCTGAAAGACGAGCCAGCGGAGAAGACTAGCCTGGCTGAACAGAGAGCTTTGGCTCAAACTCAGGAAAAAAAGGAGAGTTTATGACCTTTGACAGAAGGGGCAGGCAACTCAGGAGGACTACAAGGATGTCGTGAGTTTATGCAGGCAGAAAAGTAGAAGGGTTAAAGCCCAACTAGAACTTAATCTGGCTATTGCAGTAAAAGACAATAAAAAATGTTTCTATACATACACTTGCAACAAAAGGAGTGCTAAGGAGAATCCCCATCCTTTATTGGATGCTGGGGGAAACATAGTGACAAAGGATGAGGAAAAGGCTGAGGTCCTTAATGCCTTCTTTGACTCAGTCTTTAATAGTAAGCCCAGTTGTTCTTGGGGTACCCAGACCCCTGAGCTGGAAGACAGGGACGGGAAGCAGAATGAAGCCCCCATAATCCAAGGAGAAATGGTTAGCAACCTGCTAACCATTACCTACACCACTTAGACACACACAGGCCTATGGGGCCAGATGGGATCCAGCCAAGGGTACTGAGGGAGCTGGCAGAAGTGCTCACCAAGCCCCTTTCCATCATTTATCAGCAGTCCTGGCTAACCGGCGAGGTCCCAGTTGACTGGAGGTTAGCAAATGTGACATCCATCTACAGGAAGGGCCGGAAGGAGGATCCGGGGAACTACACGTCTGTCAGTCTGACCTCGGTGCCAGGGAAGGTTACAGAGCACATCAAGTTGAGTGCATGATGCATACAGGACAACCAGGTGATCAGGCCCAGTCAGCATGGGTTTATGGGTTTACGAAAGGCAGGTCCTGCTTGATTAACCTGATCTCCTTCTATGACAAGGTGACCCGCCTAGTGGATGAGGGAAAGGCTGTGGACATTGTTTACCTGCAGTTTAGTAAAACCTTTGACACGGTTTCCCACAGCATTCTCCTGGAGAAACCGGCTGCTTATGGTTTGGATGGGTGTACTCTTCTCTGAGTAAAAAACTGGCTGGATGGCTGGGCCCAAAGAGTTGTGGTAAATGGAGTTAAATCCAGTTGGTGGGCGGTCACAAGTGGTGTTCCCCAGAGATCAGTACTGGGGCCAGTTCTGTTTAATATCTTTATCAATGATCTCGACAAGGGGATCGAGTGCACCCTCAGTAACTTTGCAGACAACACCAAGTTGTGTGGGAGTGTTGATCTGCTTGAGGGCAGGAAGACCCTACAGAGGGATCTGGACAGGCTGGATTGATGGGCCAAGGCTAAGTGTATGAGATTCAAAAAGGCTAAGTGCTGGGTCCTGCACTTGCGTCATAACGACCCCATGCATCGTTATAGGCTTGGGAAAGAGCGGCTGGAAAGCTGCCTGGTGGAAAAGGACCTGGGGTGTTGGTCGATAGTTGGCCGAATATGAGCCAGCAGTGTGCCCAGGTGGCCTAGAAGGCCAACAGCATCTTGATACTGACTTGTATCAGGAATAGTGTGGCCACCAGGACCAGGGAAGTGATCGTCTCTTCTGCCAAGTAACAAGCAATAGGACAAGAGGAAATTGCGTCAAGTTGTGCCAGGGGAGGTTTAGATTGGATATTAGGAAAAATTTCTGCACTGAAAGGGTTATCAAGCATTGGAACAGGCTGCCCAGGGAAGTGGTGGAGTCACCATCCCTGGAGGTATTTAAAAGACATGTAGATGTGGTGCTTAGGGACATGGTTTAGTGGTGGACTTGGCAGTGTTAGGTTTATGGACTCGATGATCTTAAGGGTCTTTTCCAACCTAAATGATTCTATGATTCATTTATTTTTATCTTTTATCCAGTGAGGAAAATTCAGCACAGATGGAGCATATAAATATATCTTATAATGTTGCCCTTTTCCAGTGAATGCATTACCACGAAATTAAGATGGGTTTACGTTGCTTTTCCCATCTTAAAATACACACTTTATCAAGCTTAAAAATAAAACCCCTTTCACTTCCCACTTAAAGTGATTTGACTGAATATTCTTCTAATGGCTAAGTGTAATTTCTTGACTGCATATTTTTACATGGATAGTTATTGATACCAAATTGAAATAGCAGCAACTTTGAAGAGCAAACAGAAGCATGATAGAGACAGTAATATCCTAACCTTTCTTTAACTATTTATTCATGAAAGGCACTTTACTGTCAAATTTATAATTCTGTGTTGATACTACTTTTGGAATTTGCATTAAATGACATTTTGATTATAGTATTCAAATGCATGTGCCCTTAAAACTTTGCCATTTATTTTGTATGCAAAAATCTTCCAGCTAAATGTCCCCATTTCCATTTTGCTCTGGATTCCACAGAGACTATATAGGAAAGAACAGCTAAGTTTCTCTTCCCCCCTCAAAAAACTTGTCAGGTAAAAGAAAATCAAATTATAACAACCATATTGTTCACCAGCTGTTTGATTCTTAGCTCTAAATTACAGTGTTGAACAAATGAGATGTTTTTCTTTTGATAAAATTAATTTTTTGTTTATTTGTTTTAAATCTAACTTTGTTCCTAATTATCCAGGAAAACTCCTAGGTTGACATACTTAGACAAAGCAAGTATATGTGCTTATTATGTAAATTCTCTGACCATGCCTTTGAGCCATAACCTTTTAAAACCATTGGGAGTTTCAACTCAAACAATTAGGTACATTCAGTGAGGGAAAGAAAATTACTAATGATTTAAAACAGCAACAGGGATATGACCTCAGGAAGTTCTTAAGTCAGAAAGTGCTTGCATCTGCACAACTGGGATCTGGGAAACTATTACTATGCAATTGCCCTGTCTCCTCTTTCCTTAGGTGTCTACCACTGACCACTGTCAGTGACAAAAAAGTTAGAATGGTCATCCATATGAGCAGAATTAAGTATGTGTTTATATTAAGCCTTACTATATATTATTTTTTTCTTTAAGCCAAATGGAGCAGATTTTGTTTCCACTAAAATTGTTCCTTGCAATTAGAAAATGAGATCAGATCATAATATCTGAGTTTACATTTTGTAAAAAGTTTTGCATCTGCCATGAACTGGCATCTACCAGTTTCCATTCTTCAGTCAGCCACACATTTTCCTGAAAGTTCACTGTAGCAGACAAAAACAAAATGCAAAACAGAACTATGTTTGCCAAAGTCACGGTGAGCCAAGGGGCACAGTAAAAGCATATCCAAGATGCCCATTAACTTTTACCATATATTTTTTCCCCACTTGAATATAAAAGCAGTGTTTCAAAAGCACATGGTGAATATTGTATTTAAAAATCAAATCAAATTGCTTGACAACAAAGTGTTACCTTGAGCACAGAATATTAAAGGGATAGCTACTGTAAAGTTTTGAGAGTTTCCCAGTTGCTGGGATCCAAAGCAGCACAGAATATAAACATATACATATATTTGAAAAACAAGAAAATCTACTGTCTTAATCATCTGCCTAAACTCTTGGCTAGACCCAGGTTAGACTGTCTACAGTCTTTCAAAATCAAGTTCAACACATGAGTAGGACATGATCCTCTAAGGAGTTGTGCTGAGGCACACCTCTGTGCCTTTTCATAGCTCAGAAAGGGAGACCTGAGTTTACATTGCGTGTACTATGCAAAGTTAGTTGCACAAAATAGCGAAACAATCCTGAAAAAAGGTACTACTACCAGTAGTACAGTAGTAAAATTTTCTGCATTTTATCAGACTGTCTGATAAAATCAGTAATATTTGTGCACTTACTTTGACAGGACAGTATTAAAAAACCCCACAACTGGGGATGAGTGTTGACTCTAACGTCAATGAAGTAAAAATATCAGGTTTTTGTTTTGTTTTGTCTTTTAATTTTACAGGAAATAAATAGTTCAACACTGTATTCCATACAACCTCAGAAGTGCTCAGATGAAGTAGTTAAGTTTTTTGGGACAATAACTTTGGAAAATTTAAGATAAGCTTTTTAGTACTAACTGCAGTTGTTCAAGTTTTTATCACACCTTTTATTGCCAATATTTTAAGTAGACCTAATTTGGAGTGTTTTATTTGCTTAAAAGAAAAGAAAACATGGAAAGTCCTGATTGACGTGATAATAGGTTTGCTATTAAAATGTGCACTGTAAATCAACCAAATTACTTCAGAGCTGAACGTTTCTGCAGCAAGATGAAAGCTAAGCATATTTAACTTAAAGATGTCATTTTTCAAAGCTCTAATTAAGACTTAAAATATTTTTTCAAGAGTTCTACATTAATATTGCTAAAGAACTTCCTGCTATAAATTTGTTGCACTAGAAAGACACTGTAGAATTCAAAATAGAATTATTATACGATTTTTGTATAGGCCTAAATATCTCTATCAACATTTCCCTCTAAGAACATTAGCTCAATTGTGTCTGTTTACATAGCCATAACCATCAAAAGCACTCAAAAAAACTCAACAGTTAAGTCATAAGCCATTGCGTAGAAAGAGGCCATTGTGTGAACTACAGGATATAGCCCAGTACATTTGATTTTTCCACCAGTAGTAAAAGTTTACAGGCTGTTAACCTGACAGTTCAGTGTCTCAGGACTTGTCAAGACTATGCCTTTCCACATCACCCCCTTCAGGTAGCTGAAATAAGCACAGATGTTTTCCTGAAGCAATACTGGCCTTCTCGTAGATTTTTTCAGAATTCCATCGCACAACATCTCTCTCCTCCTTTGTATTCACACATAAAATCCTTCTACAAAAACCACCATGCCACAAAATGATATACTACCTCCTCATTTATAATACTTTTTTATTGCCAGTCAGGGATAGGCCCCAAATTACTTCCCCACCCTAGGACTAGAGAACTTATAAAGTTTTAAAAAATTCGTATCACCACAAAATTGTCAACACCTACTAAAATTAACACATGGGAATTAGTGCATAGAAAAACAGTGTTACAGTCAGACTAGTCTTAGATTAAGGAAGCCCCTACATTTCTGCCCTGACAATACTGCTGAGAGAGAGAATGTCAGTGAAAAAAATCTGGCAGTCACTTGTGCCTGCAGCTAGATCAGGGTGTACTGTTAAATAGCGTATGCCCAACAACCACCTACCTTCAAGCCTCCCACAGTTCCCCATAGATCATGTAAGCATTGATGCGTGGAGCGCCCACTTTATTTTCAGCTTTCTCTACAGAACATGACAGAAACTGGAAGAGAAGCAGCGCAGGTCTTGCTACCCCCTGCCACCTCTCCCACAGAAAGACTGACAAGGGGCAATATGCGTCCTCCTGGCCAATGCTGTGCAGAACCATCATGACTGCTACCAGACTGTGGAGGAACTGACTCCTGAGGGGATAGAAGAGAAATAACCCAACAGCCACAACCCAGTGAAACAGTTCCTTGAATGACCTCTTTGCTTGGAGGATAAGTATAGGCATAAGCTCCTATAGGGGCAGGACCAGTGGCACAAGAAATACCTGGCCATCCTAACATGACACCTGCAGTTTGACCACTGGCTATAAGAGCAGATTAATGGCTTGCTACTGCACCGTATCCCACTTCAACAATACCCGTGTGAGTATTGTTGCACAGTAAAGCACTGACAGCTGAATTTGCAGATTCTCACAGCCCTGAAATAGGCAGTGTAGGCAAGCTTTTGCACTGGAGGAAACTTCCAAGGACTCCAGCCCTGAAAATGGTTTAGTTTGTGTGGTCAGGGAGTTAAGTAGAACGGAAAAGCTCATCGGGGGTCAAGATAAATACAGGGAGATCTCTTACCAGTTACCTCTGCAGGCAAAACAGACTCAACTTGGGGAAACATTAATTTATCGCCAATTAAAATAGAGTTGGACAGTGAGAAAACAAGACAAGAAATAAAACATCTTCTCCCCACCTTCCCCTTCTTACCACACTCAACTTCAGTCCTTCATTCCCAACTCCTTTACCTCCTCCCCTCCAAAGGGATGGGGAACGGGGGGCTGCAGTCAGTCCATAACAGCTCCTCTCTGCCGCTCCTTCCTCCTCACGCCTCTCCCCTGCCCCACAGGGGTCTCTGCCGGGGCCGCAGGGGCCTCTCTGCCGGGGCGCCTGGAGCAGCTCCTGCCCTCCTCCTGCTCTCCCCTCGGGGCTCGCAGGGCTGTTTCTCACCCTGTTTCCCTCAGCCCCGGCTGCCGGGCAGCGTTTTGCCCTTCCTTCCCCAGGCTTTCCCCGAGGCGCCCGCCCGTGGCCGAGGGGCTCAGCTGGGCCCTGCGGTGGGGCCGTTGGAGCCGGCTGGAACCGGCTGTGTCCGGCACGGGGCAGCCCCGGCCGCTCCTCACAGGGGCCGCCCCTCCAGACCCCTCCCTGCCAGCACCTACACCCAGTACAGGACTGGGGCACAGTGGAGGCAAGTAGAGTAGATCCTGAAAAAGATAGTAATCACTGGAAAGAGAGATAAGGCTGTATAAGATTTTGTAGCCAGCCGTTACTGTTCTAATGAGTCACTTCACCTAGAGACATTTAGGTTAATAACTATTGCTGAATCCTCTGACTTCTTCTCAGGAACTTCAGTCTGTAGGACCCCAACCATCTGTGAGATCTAATGTGATTAACATTGCACCTAGAGTAGAAGTAGTATCTGGTAACCACCAGTAATAATATAACCATGTTTATTGGTAAGCGATTGAAAATGAAAAGGTTTAATTTAATCTCCTTACAGAATCATGACTAAACAAGTCTAATTCATCATGTATTATGATGAGAATCATAATACACCAATTAATAATAATTAAACTATATAATGGATTTGAAGCAGTATTTTAAATACAAGCATTCATACTTAAAGCACTCAGGTACGATAAGCTTAGTACAGATGACTCCTATATGTATAAAAATGTTATAAGAAGAGTTAATAGTGAAAGATAGATTTTTGGTTTAATTTAAGAGCCAAAACAGGAAACCAGCTTTCCTCTTATGTATATAATTAGAGTGCCCATTATAGGCATTCTGGGATTTATTCTGATGACTGACAACCATGAAATTCTAAGTGACACACTGAGAACTCTGTCATTTATTTTCCTGCCATCCAGCTGCATTTAACTAACTGTCCTTCAATTTCTCTATATGAATACATTTAGACATTAGCTAATGTATCATTCTTGACATCTATTCACCTTCAGCAGTGCATTAAAAAAAGACAATAAATTTAAAGCAAAGTCAAGGGGCAGTCTTATCTGATACACAATAAAATACTCTAATGCCAACAGCATGAAGTACATGTAAGGGTGAAAGTTATACAATGCTTCTAAGTATTTACTCCCTTTCAAGTTGTAACGTTAAGTTATATCAAGGTTTATCCTTATTTTAAGGACAGTGCTGCAGTACATTATGGGTCCGTACATCATTACACACTCCAAAGCTTCTGAAAGCATATCCAGTGTACCAATTCCTCTGGAGTAGACTCTACTCTTAGTTCAGCCAGCAAAACCGTCTTTATTGTCACCACCTGCTTTAAATATGATTAGCTTCACAGACTGGTACGAAATGCTTAAATTTCTTCCATTTTATAAGTTCTTCTGCTTGTCCTACTTTAAAATGCTAAGTGCATTACACATTCTCAAAAGCTGAGGTGAGAATATCGGTTGAGAATATTAAGCATGCACGAACAAGGTTGATAAGTCATAGAAATAAAATCATTGTATGGAAATGTTTGCTTTATGCAAGTATTATGCTTTATCAGATCTGTGCCATAAAGTAGCACTTCAGAAAGCAAAAGTCAATTACAAATAATATGCAGATAAATTTAACAGAGACATCTGTACCAAAGCTTGTATTATTCTTAAGTATTATATAAAAATTAAGCTTGAGCTGCTTCTGTGGCCTATTCAAACCATCCTGATCTCTGTTCCCTTTGGGCTTCTGGTCCCAGGTGTTGTGTTCTCCTTTGCTATTGGCAAATCCTTCCTCTTCCTTCCTATGTAATAAGTGACAGTCATGGACTCCCCTTTGGTGAATCTCTCTGTGACATCAAGGTTCTTTGTGTGGTCTTTGGAGCACGCTGACTGCCTCCCAAACCAGGAGATAGACAGGCTATCTGTTTCTGTCAAAATCTGGAGACAGAGTTATGTACCTCAGATCATTAGTGAGTCATGAAAATATGCCCTCATTTTCCATACCTTTTACACATTAATTAGCTGGATAAAATCACAGAGTGAGTGCTGATGTTGCTTTACTATGGCTTTGCAGTAAATTACAAACATTCTCAAAGCAATTGTCCCAAAATGGATTCTTGCACAGAATGAGGGACAGCAAAATATGCAGTAACATATCAGAGATTTTCCTGGTTGAAGATAGCAGACAATGTTGCCTAAAAACGTAACTAATGCTAATGTAGCCAAAGCTTTTACACAACAGTATCCCCTATCAAAAAAGCACTTGGGTTCAATTCCCATTCTTCCTAATCTCTAGTCTGTTTTACCATTACAGACACTTGTGATCAGGCTCATTTGGGTAAAGAAGTTTGTTATAATAATCAATGGGTAACATTTTCTGTACTTCCCGCCATAAGTATCATTTGTGTTCAGCACAGATAAGCATATTATCTGGAAGATCCTCTTATTCCTAAAAGATTTTTTTTTTAAGTGGAAATGTACAACCTTTCATACATGGTACCTGTTATAATAATTTTACAACACACACAATCATTTTACACACACAGAGAGAAAAAAAATATCAGGTCTAGTGTAAATGAAGCAGTCATATACCACTTAAATATACTAACTTATATGAGATGTGAAACTAATCTAAATTGGAATGATTTCCTCAGAAACACTTGAACATCTGTATATTAAGCCCTAACACTGGCAAAAAAGAAAACAAACCTTAAGACAGTATGAAAATCAGTCTGACATTAAAATAGGATTTTCTAAATATTTCTTTATCCCTATTTTCATAAAAAATAATGATTTTCCAAGAACCTATATAATCAGTACTTCATTTTAATGTTTTCTGTTGTGTGTATGCTTAAAGGAAAAATAATTTCTTAGGGAAGAATAATTTTATATTTCAAATGTAGCACTAATAGTTGAGGCTATGTGGAAAGACATCCAAGTCATAAATCAAAGCACTGTCAAGGAAAGGGTAAAGAGTAGGAAAGGCAGCTTATTAACCCTAAGATACCCTTGCTAATAAGTTATTTTACACATGCTGGTTTGACTTTTCACCTGCCCTGAGCTTTGGTGCAAAGGGAGACATGAATACTGTTAGAGAAAATTACAGCTTTGTATTCAATCATCTTTATACTTAAGACTGATATCTGGACAGGTATTGAAAACTTTTCATATCATCTGCTCTACATAGCTAGCAGTGCAGCACCAAATGAGCAACAGTTAGTATGTGCAAAGAGAAACTAGATTATTCATGGTACAGAAATTATCATGAGAATGTGTTTTGGAGAGATACGTTGTCTAATGAAGCCGATTTTCTCAGTTTTGTACCTCTCAGTCTGACTCAGCTCTCAGTACAGGTGACTCACTGACTTGACGATTTGACAGACAGCTTCTCAAAAAAAAAGGAAGAAACAACATTCCTGACATATACGTATACCCCTGGTGCACTTTGTGGTTTTATTTTCTATTTGAAAAAAAAACAGTCCTAGATGTGGGGGGAAAAAAGGTACCTCTAAGATGGTTTTGCAATCCTGACATTAGAGGTGAGGCTAATCAAAACTTAACAAGGTACTGTGCTATGCCAAAATTGACAAGCCATTTAGCATATTGTCTTACTAACTAGTATGAATTTTATCTGGTGGTAGTTCAGTCAGATTAAGTATTTAGTGTAACTGGTAGTATGGGGCACATTAATCAAATGAGAAGCAGTTAGATGTTCTTTGCTTTGTAAATTATAATAAATAAATGGCATTCCTACTTGTTATTTATCTACCTTCAAACTTTAATGAATATTTCTAGTGCTAATTGCTGATTTTCTATATTTAGAGGGAACAGGCGCATATGGAGATAATAGCACAATGTGATATTTATGAGGTGCCAGTTCCCTTATAAATATAGAAATTGAGTAATTAGCACTAGAAATATTCATTGAAATTTCAATGCACACTTTGGGATTTGAAATTAAATTGAGCTAAAGTTGATGATCCTTGCCATAAATTGATATTTGGGGATTTTGAATTTAACTCACTAAAGGTATCCCTTTGAGTACTGAATAATTTAAGTAAAAGAAACATGGGACATAGCAAGCACATTTGGTGAAAGGAAAGGCATCACAGGTCAGTTACAGCTATTTGACAGTGTAGGACTGTTGTTATCACAGTTTTTAATGCATTTGTTATTTCCCATTATATCAGTCTATTTCACTCTTTCACTATCTCTAGTAGAAGATAGGTGATTTAAAACAGTGGTGGGACTTACATGTTTTCCAGGTCAAGTCAGTACCTATAGACGTATGAATCTATGATAACACAGTTATAAATTACACTATATAAACTAAATGCTTCATTGCCATAGATTGATTTTGAGCTATTCTTTAAAACCACTAATATTTTAAATAATAATAATAATAATACCAAAATAAAGTTGCTTATGAAGATTTAAAGTTGGTTTTGGTAACTTGCACCTTCTCAAACATGCAACAAACCCTAAACTCTAAAAAATTCAATAATAATAAGCTACTTCAGACTCAAATGTTTGAAAATGAGGAAACATAAAATGCCTGTACAATACTGATTGATTTTGGCACAAGTCATAGACAATGGCAAGCCCTCTAGATGCTTCTTTTGGGTGTTGACATACCAAAGCAGATCCAGTGAAGGACCATGAAGATGTTAAAAGGATATGAGCATCTGATACATGAGGAAAGGCTAAGAGAGCTGGGACTGTTTAGCCTCAAGAAGAAAAAGTCTAGGGGCATCTCATTAATATATTTATATCAGTTGGGGGGAAGCAAAGAAAATAGACTCTTCTCAGTGATGTCTAGTGAAAGAGCAAGAGGCGATGGGCACTAACTGAAATACAGAAAATTCCCTCTAAACACAATAAAACATTTTTACTATGACAGTGGTCAAACACTGGAACAGGTGTCCGGAGAGGTTTGGAGACTTCATCCTTGGAGATGCTAAAAACACAACAGAGCATGGTCCTGAGCAATCTACTGCCTAGCTGGCCCTACTTTGAGCAGTGGGGTCGGGCTGGATGATCTCCAGAGGTGCCTTCGAAACTCAGCAACCATTCTGTGACTCTGTGAAATCTCTGGGGAAGAATTTGTATTAAGCTTTCCAGTTTACATAAGATGCCTCTATGAAATGTGAAGTTGCTATAGGTAGGAGAATGCCATCAAGAAACACCTTCAGCTACCACAAGCGTGTTTTCTGTAGGAGGTGGATGTCTTTCACCAGTTTTAAGCTGGCTATTAATGTATCACATACCCATGAGAGCAAATTACTTGGGCAGATTTCTTATTTTTGTGCTCCAGGTACTAGCATAGCTTCTCTAAATGGATGTGACTGTTTCTATTTTTTTTCATAACATCCATTATTCCAATGCAGTTACCTGCTTTTGTCTATTGAAGTCATTTATTTTAAAGGCCAAGATAGAAGACTGGTTGGAGTTTGTGACTGTATTATGAAAAATAATTACAACAATCAATGTAAGAATATACTGCTTTTTTAAAATGTGAAAATATTTACTTTGCAAAGAAATTAAAGTTAAGAACATAAATTAATCACTTCTTGAGTTGCTTCTTTAACTATGCAAAAGTGCAATAAATCATAATGTGATTATTTATGCTAAGTAGCTTGGGTTTTATAAGAAGCTCATTAAGTGACTCCTTATCTAAGTTAAATGTTTGGGAGCTTTACTTTCATTAAATGTTATCTACATCCACATGAACAAATTCATACATAAATTCCTATTAATCAGTTTAAAATAGATTTTAATAAAAACACTAAACAATCTGAATGAGCAAATGCTTTTAATATATACAGTAGACTTTTAACTGATTAATATTGCTATCCCTAAATGATCATGAATTAATAAGCTTTAAAACTAAATGCACCTGACTACTGAGTAAGTAAAACTAAATGAATGGAAGCTTTGAAGGCTCCTTGTCATTAAAACTGGACCTGGACATTAAGGTGATTTTCTAATTAAAGTGAAATTAACAGCCTGTAATTCAAGCATGATACTTTGAGATCTAAGTTGTGGGCTCAAAAAATCATGTAATTCTGTAGGAGAATCATATTCTTCTAACATAATTTGGAAAACTTCATTACCAGAAAAACATGTCATACCTCAATTGCAGAGATTTTGACTGCAATTTAAAGCAGCAGCACATGTTCTCACAATGAAGATCTCACAACCTGACACTTTTATATGCCTTCCATTTCATGGTTACCTTCCATGTTTACAACCCTTCCATATTAATTGAGCATGTGGCAACAGTATTCAAAAGCAGATGTCAAGTCCGCCTCTTTCATGAATTAATACTACGGCATTATGTACTACTTCCTGATTTCACAGTTACGTGAAAAGAGCTCATCTATATGTAATTCAAAGTGAACACAGAGATATGTCACACAGTTTAAAACTGCAATGAAATTCCTCATCTACAAACTGTGATGAAGGCTAATACAATTAGAAGAGTTCATTTAATTCTATGACCACTTCAGCTGTAGTATGCTCTTAAACAGGTAAATGGCTCCCACAGACACGTGCTAGGTTTTTAAAGAAGTAGAAAATTATTTTACATTTCTCCTATGTTTTTAGCAGACAATGACATAAAAAAAAGCGTAAAGAGCCCAAAGAGATCTTCTGCAAAATAGATACATTTACAGAACATTGTTTTCCAAACAATGGAAAAAGTAGCAAGTGCCAGAACTATATTGTCACAGATAATCCTTTCATTCATCGTATTTGTGTATATGCAATAGAGGCTCCCAAATCAGCTTCTGAATTTAATCTGACTGTTGCTTCCCCTCTATAAAGTAAAAAAAAAATTAATCCATCCAAAACATTTGACTGTTGAATATATCAGAAAACTTAAGGAAGAAATTGTTCAAAGCTGAGTCTGAACAATGTGGACTAATGCAGGAGTAACACCATGCCTTGAGCAAGGAGAAAACAGAGTAGGTGCTGCTTCTATGTATGCTGTCTATCCTGCACAGTCAGTCAGCAACAACCGAAACTCTTAATGTGACATTATGTTTGTGCTTCACATGCAAGTTTTAATCAGATTATAAATCCAAAAAATCACTTCCTAATTTATATGCCTGACATTTAAATGCTAATATTCTTTTAATTTTTATTTTTTTAAAATAAGATATTTAATTAAAAAAATCTTGGCATAAATTTTTCTGACATGTTTCCAATTATATTGGCTCTCAGGAAGAATTGACCATCAGGAAGGTATGAACTTTTAGATACTCAGAACTTAATCCTTCTAGGAAACAGGGTAGGTGATCATAATGAAAGTCTCACAGTTTATATGAGTTGCATAGCACATGGAAACTGGAAACATTTTCCAGTAACTATTACACTATTTCTGATGTCAAGGAAATGCTGAGGCACTGGCACTAGCACTTCTTATGCATTCTTCGGTACTCCTTAGCTCCAGCCTGTCCTTGGCTCTAGCCTTTACCTCCCATTTACATGTCATTTTTTCCCTTCCAGCATCTCATACCCATTGCTATTCCACTCACTCACTCTCTTCTCCCAGCTCCTCCCAGGCTGTAGTTTCATGACCACAATAAGTAGATGGAAGCCATGCAGCATCAAAAGCAGCAATCTTAACACCTCATTCCTTCTCCCTGGCTCTCATTTCCACTCCCACTGTGTCTTGTGCTGGGTTAAAATGAAGCATGTTTTTGGCAAGTTAATGGAATGGAGCACAGGAAGAGTGTGTGACGACTAGCAGCTGATGACGGAAGTAGAGTGAGATGATTTTTTCAGCAACAGCACCAATTTATGCCCATTTTAAAATGACTCCTTGCCTTCATAAAGTCCTAGTATTTCTCCCATCAGTGCAGATCTCTCTCCCAGATCCATTTTCCTGAGCTATCACACTCGCTGGCTCCTTAGTCTCTTCTGTTGCTTCAAGTGCCTCTCCCCTCTCGGCTCTAGCTACTCCGTTTCCTCTTCTCCTTACAGCACTTTTTGAGAAGGACAGGAGGGAGAAAGCAACACTGCCTCTGCCCTAATTCCTGTAACAACACCTTGTCACCTTCACTTCTGTCACACCATTAGCAGCCATCATCAGCCACCAGCCTGTTTCCTATAAACCCTGCTCGCATCTTCAGTCCAAGCTTCTGGCCAGCGCAGACTGAAACCTCAAAATACTTGATTATCAACTTTAACTGCTTGTGTGCAGCAGGTTTTCATAGGCTTATATATAAATAAGTTTTATTCTCTTTTCATTTGGAAAAGAAGGAAAAAAGAAAAAAAGTCAAAGTTGACCCCAAGATTACTACATTTTATGTCCTTGTTTCTAGGTGTAAAAGTTTTTTTACAAGATATGCGCAAGATTAATTTCCAGGCAGAGCCTCTGCTATTCTTCACTTTTCTCTTTATGAGAAATCAAAAGTCACCCTAGCAAGGCCACCTTATCCAAACAGCTCCATGCCAAACAGTTAAATATGGCAAACATACACAAGAAAAATGAGATTCACAGTGCTATTTTGGGCAATTTTAGACATTACTGACAGCTATTCCTTAAAAAAAAAAAAAAGCATATTTACATAATAAACACAGAACTGTGGAATGTAATACTTTCTGTCAACACGCTGTACTTTTTTTAGATAAAAGTGCCAATCTCAAAGTCCCATATAAAACCAAACTGAGTGTAAAGACAAAATCAACTCTAAGGATTTGTCATGTCCCTGAGAGCACTGTTAGCCCTGACCGTCTCTGCGCAGCCCCCGGGGCTCCCCCCACACTGCCTACAGCCCAGGACCCCATGTCAGCCCCCTGGGGCTGCCAGTCCCTGCCCCAGTGATGCCACAGCAGAGCCAGTCTTCAGCTCCCCACCGCCCTGCCCGGCCCGGCCATGGGCCCCACTGAGCCGGGCCCAGCCAAGGGCCCACGTCCTGGCCTGCCCTCAGCCCATTCCCATCCCCAGGGAGGTGCCCGATGCCCGGGGCTGGGGCTGCTCTAGTGCCCCTGGCTGCCCTGCTCTGGGCTGGGGCAATGGATGGGCCCTGGCTGCCAGGCCCTGCCCTGACCCACCCAGGGGAGCCCCTGACACTCATTCACAGACACAGGGAGCCGCTGGCCCCCCTGGTGCCCTGACAGGATTTTAGTGTCTGGCCACATGCAAATTAATTCACCATCATTTCCATTTTGCTGTTAACTGAACAAAAGTAGTTTTCATTACCAGCACTGGTGAAGCCACACCTGGAGTCCTGTGTCCAGGTTTGGGCTCCCCAGTTTGAGAGAGGCATGGACATAGTGCAGAGAGTCCAGTGAAAGGCCACAAAGATGATGGACTGGAGCATCTTGGCTATGAGGAAAGGCTGAGAGAGCTGGGACTCTTCAGCTGGGAGAAGAGAAGGCTCAGAGGGGATCTCATCAATGTGTACAAATACCTCAAGGGAGGTTGCAAAGAAGATGGAGCCAGGCTCTTCTCAGTGGTTCTCAGTGACAGGACCAGAGGCAGTGGGCACAAACTGAAACACAGGAGGTTCCCTCTGAACATCAGGAAACAATTTTTTACTGAGAGGGTGATGAGCACTGGCACAGGTTGCCCAGAGAGGTTGTGGAGTGTCCCTCCCTGGAGATATTAAAAAGTCATCTGGACATAGTCTTGAGCAAACAGCTGTAGGTGGCCCTGCTTGAGCAGGGGGGGTGGACAAGATGACCTCCAGAGGTCCCTTCCAACCTCAACCATGCTGTGTTCTGCAATACAAAGGAATTATGCTACCAAAACTTATCTTAGTGTATGTCCTATTTGGCCATATTTCTCCAGCAGGCTGTATGCTGGAGAAAGATCAGAAAAAAGGAACTTTCTCCATCCCCTCTGTTGACAAACAAGAGTTAAAGCTCCTTGTATTGATTGTCAGGACCATGTAACGAGACCACATAATCTTAAGTTCTGTCTGGCAGATAGTCAGACTTCAGCATGCTCTATGAAAAGCTTTATTCACTAAAAAAAAAACAAAACAGAGGAGCATGATCCCAATCCATACACAGGCTGAGGCCACTGAGGAGGGCAGGAAATCTCTGCCACGATGTACATCTCCAGTTCTGGTCACTACCGAAAAGTATTTCAGCATCTAATTAAATTGCTGTCTTTGTGTCTTTCCTGGTGAACGGAGAAACATATGAAAAAATAATTAGGTCATATTTTCTAGCTGTACAAGGGAAGCTGAGAAATTTAAATGGTGAAAGCTCTCTAATAGGTATCATGAGATATCTGCACAGCGCTGCTCAGACCTTCCTGATGGCCTGGAGCATCTGGAGCTCAGGGGAATTCCTCTCCTGTTAATAAAAATTTGCATTACTTCCACTTACCTGTTCTTGAAACAGAAGCTACTGAAAACCTAAAATATGCACCCAGTGGTCAGACCTAATTTAAAGTCATAAAATCTATTCTACTCACCAGAAAACACACGGCAGCAGCTCCTGATACGTTTTGCACAAGGAGGCAGCTTTAATCTTCATGCTTAACAAATTAAAAGCAGTCAGTATATAGGAAGACTTAATGTAACTCTCAATTTCTTGTTTGAGCTAAGAGAAAAACAAATCACCGCTACACACGAGACTGCCTTTAGTAGAAATTGATTCTCACCTAAAGGACTAAGGCTTGCTTAAGAGACTCTCAGAGGATTCACCTAACCTCAATCAAGACAAAATTAATGAAGAAGCAGACATCTCCTGGCATATCTTGGCATATCACCTCAACAGGAATTGCTCTATCTCAATATTTTCACTGAAATTAATTTAATTAACTCATCCATTAATAATGAATGATCTACAAGCTTGAAAATAACCATAGATAATTGGTTTTGACTAGAATTTTCCAGTAAGATGCCACAGAAATGGATATTTTCACCCCAGGGCAGCTTTATGGTATTAAAACAATATTAGCTGGGGCATACATAGTCTGCTGGGGTTCATAAGCATCTTAGGTATAAACAAAGTAGAAAAATATCTGTTTGTTCTTCCAGGCATGAAAACAGGAACTGATATTATAGTGCATCTATCGGGTCATTAAATCGTAACTTTCAATTTACCTTGTCACAGGCTGAGGGATTACGAAACTGTGTTAAATCTACTACAAATTATCAGAAACTAAGCAGCTCTCATGATAACCAGATCAAAACCTCAAATCTCTTGCTTGACCTAAGCTTAATCCCAGTGGCCCTGGAATATGTTAATGGAATTAAATATTTTAAAGAGCATTTATGAGTAAATCTGAAAGGAAGGTTAACAATCAAATTCTTACCACTTTTAAACTGAAAGCTATAATATTTGTGACTAATTTTTCATGAGAGGTATGTCAACAACCTCATTCTATATCAAAACAACAAACAAGTTTAATAACATTTTAAATGCGAAAAGAAATATTTTAATTATTAATTTACTGCTAATTCATCTCCCTCTAAGCTTCATATTACTGGTGTCAAGACAATTTACTCTTCATTGTAAAGCCTATTCTGAGTATTGCCAGGCATTGATTTAATTTTTCCCCTTTCAGGAATTCTCCTGGAAGTTGACTAAGTAATTAAGACTGTCTTTGCATCTGACTGCCATTAATTGTTGTGACAGATTGTGATCAGCCTGTATCACACTGGGAACTTAATTTTGTCCTAAACCGTCTATTTTGAACTTCATCCTGAAAGCATATTTAAATGTGAACAATACAGATTTACATTGCACGCTTTTTGTTGATAACCCCTTCTACGATATTTGCTGGGAAAATGCCAACAGATCTAGTGCCTCAGCAGTTTCTCATGACTACAAACCCAGTCACATGGCACTGTGGACATTTTGCCTTCTTCAAAGCCTAAAATAATAATAGCGAGAGACTCAAATCATCCAGGGCAGGGAGAAGGTTAGGACACAGCTCTTGAAAGGAAAGACAGTTGCCATCATATAGAAGCAGCACATTGCTGATTTATTGACATGAATTGCATATCAGGAGCTCAAGGAATTTATCCAAAGAAGCCAAGTTCTCCAAAGAAATACTTTAAAAGGTTTCTGAAAATATTAATTATATAATACAGCAAATGACCACACAATAGAAACACAAAATAAAATACAATATTATAGATTTAACAGAAAGAAAGGATACTTAGAGTGAAGTTCTGAAAATCACAAATTGATTACTTCTTTCTTAAGTCTTACCCAAGTTTTAGATTTTAACATGCAAAACATTGAGGGTATCATCACTCCTTCAGGTGGAAATCTTGGAGTGAATATGAGGAACATTATGTCAGTCATGCTTTTATTATCAAATCAATAAAATAAGACTGCTTTAATACTAAATGAAAATTGATATCTTTAACCTGTTGCATGTCTTTGGGAAGATTAGATCAAATTTTTAGTCTAATTTTGTAACCAGGCTGTTTTCTAAAATAATCTGGGTTTTTTGCATGTCATTAGTTCAAGCTATTTTAGTCAAAAGGATGCTCCTTTTACAGTTTCTTAGTTATTACTTCCTTTCATTCTTCTTTCCCGAATATCTTTTTGTGCCCCATTTCAAGTAAACGGTCTCATTTATCATCTCCAAAGTACAAAATATATGCTCCTACAAAGCATCCAAAACCAAGTAAAAAGTCTACAAAAGTCTATCACCTGTTTGGCTCCTTATCTGTTTTTTTGGGTTAGAAATCATCTTTTAGATCTATGTTTTTACAGCACCTTGTGCAACAGAGCTTTGGTTCATGGCTTGGGTTGCTGGGTGCTACAGCAGAAGGCTGTATCATACACGGAAGTGAACATGAGGCTTCTGTCTAAAATGAAAGGCTGAGAAGACTGAATGAGAGATAGGAAGGGTCAGTCAGCTGGCTAACTCTCAAGAGATTAAAGTGAAATGAGTAAGTAATGAAAAGTTTCTTTTGCTAAGTTTTTGTTCCTTGCTTTCTGCCATGTTACCTCAGAATTAAAGGAGAAGTCTGGAGTACCCAAAGGTTGTTGGTGGGATGGTGGGGAAAGTGGTGATAAATTACTGGAGAGAGAAGGGAAGGTCAGAGGCTTTTGTGTTCTGGGAGGTTAGAGAGATTGCTGAGTGCCTCATTCCAAGAAAAAGCATTGCTTTACACTGAATCTGACAGTATATCCTAAGTCCCAGAAGGAAACAGAATGATTAGTTGCCAATCCAAGGCAGGTAACTTAGAAACACTTGAAATTACAATTTTTTTTTAGTGTGGAGGAAGATGAGGAATACTTGAATAAAATTGGTCAGATGCACAGCTTAAACGCAACTAGGTTTTCAGACAGAAATAAAAGGAATACAAATTTATTTTAAAATGTAGTCAATATTGGCCTGAGATCTGAGATAGGTGTTCCCACTCTTCTCGGACCAGACAGAAAAATACTGACCTCTTCACTATGGCTCATTAGCGTTCTCTGTGAGACATAAAGCTTTTTCAGTGCTGTGCATTTCAGTGCAGTTAGTTTACTTCTTGAGAAAAACGGAAAAGTGCACACAGTAATACACCAACACAAGCTCCTATCCAGCCCAGAAGAGGTCTAATTGAAATAAATAGATGAATACAGACATCAGAAGGGATTAATACCATCACTTTCATGGTTCAGGTGTTTGGTAGACTATTTTGGTACAAAATTTAAAAAAAGCTAACAAACCCACTATGAATCACATTTAGATCATCTGCTTTTTGATACCCTTTTTTGCTTGTTTCTTGCCAACTCAGCAATAGTAGAATTGTCATTAATTAAAAATATCTACTCTTTTTACTTTCATCCTCTCTTTCTCTGTCAATTTATTTTTTCTCATTTATGTCCAATGTATGACTTTGTGGAAGCTCAGGGTGGACTTGCCTTGATTTTATTAAAGACAGTTTGACCAAGGAATCTGTATTTTAAGAACTTGAAACTTTTGCTTATTACTTGCATTAAAAACATCCTTCAAAAGGAGATGAAAGGAGAATATGCTTTGTTCATAATTCATAATGCTGTCAAGTAGTAGATTTATTAGTATCTTAAAATTTTATGACATTTGTAAAAGGACTTTATAAAAATACTTAGAAAATCTGGCTTTATTGCATTTCACAAACTCAACTTACATTTGGACTTAAGTAATAATTAGCATTTTTACTGGCATTGAGCTACTGGAATTATATATCAGATAAAGTAATTTCAAAAGTTCAGCAGCAGTCAAAATTCTAATTTAAACCTTAGGAAAGTATTAAAGCTGGAATGATGTGCAAACCAGTAGAGCAGTATGCCTAAAGCATCAGCCTGCTAACTAAATTAAACCCATTACATTGAAAAGACATAACATGTGCAGGTGCAATTGCCCTAGGAGAGTATTTGCATACTAGAGGGTCCAAACTTATCCTGTTCTGAGTTTTTAATTCAACAGTAATCCAGGCAAGACTGCAGGTAGACTCTCTCAATGAAAAATTACTAATTTTGCAATAGACACTTCCTCTCCTCCCTCCCCTTATTTTTCCTTTCTTTATTATTTGTCATAATATTGGATAAATTTCTATTTCCATCTTTTTAGGGGTATACAGGTCATTTCAGTGGTTGGGGAGATTTCCTCAACTTATGTCGGAGACTCTTGCTGGTTACTTATCAGGAGAAAAATACATCTTTTTTGATGATTTTTTTAAGATTCTGTAAGACAAATTTTGCTAGGAACTTACATGCCTAAAGATGCAAATAAACATCAGGGAGATTTTAAAAAACCCTTACCTCCCATTCATTTTGGTAAAAGTTAGGTAACTAGGTCCTGTTCATAGGATTTCTCTGCAAGTCTACCCATTGTTCCAAAACCTCTAAAGGGAGCAGGATTCATCAGCAGTTTTAATGGCAACTAAAGAGCTTAGAGATTTGCAGAAAATCCAGATATATTGCTCACCTCTCAGATCTGGATTGGCAGCAACTTGGCCTAAGTTTAAAATAAAAGTCTGCTGACAGAACAGTGGCTTGAATCTTCACCAAAAGCTGAGGAAAATTTAAGCTAAACCTGCTGGTACTTAGTGAGGTAATTTTCTCCATTCACAAATACTAATCAATTAGCTTACCTAATAGCATTTTACTAAGGGAGAAAAGAAGATAGACAACCAAATAGAAAAACAATACCATCCAATTCCTAATTCCTGAAGTATAACTTTAATTATATCTCAGTTCTGGTTTTTATATCCATGGTAATTTCTTGGCCAGGTAGTTGCTTCACTCTTCCTCTAACTACACCTCACATAACAGTTAGGGATTTTTAAGCCTCTAGCAGCAAGGCTAGGTTTCAAGCTGCTGCTCAGCCTGCGGTGCAAGTTGTGCCTGCTCCAGTTCTGAGTCCTTCCTCAGCATGCACTGCTCCACCCCCAAACTGCAGCCTTCCCCCTCCCCAAGACTGGGCTCCAGCTACCTGAACAAAGTGATTCAAAGATAGAAAATTATATGTGTAGCTTTGGTAACAGTTCCTGTTAATTCAGTTCTCTACTTGAATGAAACACAGTACTTCAGAGCTGACACTATCTTCTATATATTAGAGAATTTTTAACAGATCTTCTCTTAGCTTCGACAGCCAAGCACTTCTCTTTTCCTCTGTACATTAATTTCTTAAATTCCCTGGTTCTTTAAATTTCTTCTTCAAATTTCTTTTATTTCTTCTGTTCTTTAATTTCTTCTTCCCAATGCCAAAATTATTGCTATAGGTTAACATGACCATTTACTCCAGGAAAGTTTAAAGTATAGTTAGTTGGCCAAGAGTCATATTCTTGCCATTTTTTCTCTGCTTCATTATAAGCTTCTCAACAAAATATAGCAACATACAAAACATAAAAATACTGTAAGCTGTTCTGAAGGTCCTTTCATTTATCTTAACTTTAACACATGTCACTAGAACACATCTTCTTTTTGGATTCTCCTCCTCTTTAAGATGTTTTTGAGCAGGAATGGACTACAGTTTAATTCTTTTCATATACCGAATGATAGCCACCTAGAAACAACACCACTATGTAGAACTTATCTGTGTTATACAGCAAGACTATTCAATAAATACAATTTGATAAGTAAATAAATCTGTTATTTATGTGAGATGTGGTAAATCACAGAATCACAGAATCGTATAGGTTGAAAAAGACCTTTAAGATCATCAAGTCCAACCGTAAACCTAACACTACCAAGACCACCACTACACCATGTCCCTAAGCACCTCATCCAAACGGCTTTTAAATACTTCCAGGGATGGCGACTCAACCACTTCCGTGGGCAGCCTGCTCCAATGCTTGATAACACTTTCAGTGAAGTAAAATTTCCTAATATCCAGTCTAAACCTCCCCTGGCGCAACTTGAGGCCATTTCCTCTTGTCCTATCATTTGTTACTTGGGAGAAGAGACCAACCCCCACCTCTCTGCAGAGAGCGATAAGGTCTCCCTTCAGCCTCCTTTTCTCCTAAACTAAACTGTTTAGCCTAAACTAGGCTAAACAATCCCAGCTCCCTCAGCCGCTCCTCATAAGACTTCTGCTCTAGACCTTTCACCAGCTTCGTTGCCCTTCTCTGGACACGCTCCAGCACCTCAATGTCTCTCTTGTAGTGGGGGGCCCAAAACTGAACACAGTATTCGAGGTGCGGCCTCACCAGTGCCAAGTACAGGGGCACAATCACTTCCCTAGTCCTGCTGGCCATGCTATTTTTGATACAAGCCAGGATGCCATTGGCTTTCTTGGCCACCTGGGCACACTGCTGGCTCATATTCAGGCAGCTGTCAACCAACACCCCCAGGTCCTTTTCTGCCTGGCAGCTTTCCAGCCACTCTTCCCCAAGCCTGTAGCGTTGCATGGGGTTGTTGTGACCCAAGTGCAGGACCCAGCACTTAGCCTTGTTGAACCTAATATAATTGTCCTCAGCCCATCGATCCAGCCTGTCCAGGTCCCTCTATAGAGCCTTCCTACCCTCAAGCAGATCAACACTCCCACACAACTTGGTGTCATCTGCAAACTTACTGAGGGTGCACTCGATCCCTTTGTCCAGATTATTGATAAAGATATTAAACAGAACTGGCGCCAGCACAGAGCCCTGGGGGATACCACTTGTGAAATGAAATGGTCTTTATCATTTAACAACAATGAAAAATGTAATTTTTTGCAAAGCCAACATTAATTAGTCTTAAATCAAACCTGCATTTCACAAGACATGATAAACTTCCTCAGGAAAACATTGCTTGAGATTTTTCTTATATGACTCTTCTTCCAAAGAACAACCCAGAGAGGTCTCACTGGAGCCATAGGAATCCCCAGTTCAGGACTTGGGGTCTAGGACTCTGTGTTTCAGGACTACTAACCTGTATCCCTCTCCTCTGTGAAAGGAGTCCAAACTACCAAGTTTCTTGCACAAGAGAGGTGCAACATTATGTGATGTTGCTGTGCTGTAGCTATGAGATTTAGAAGTGTGGGAGTTGTAAATTCCACTATGAATTAGCTAGAAAGTAGGCAAATTTCTGTCAGAAATCTTTGTGTTAGATATGTCAGAGCCATCTCTTTGTTTTCTTTAAAAGTCCATGAAAACAGAAGACCATTCAGCAAGATGTTTTGACTTTAATTAATTTTTTTTTTAATTCAAGAATGCTTTTTGAGAAAATTGCAGCAGGTGCTATCTAGAATAGTTTCTGTACTTTCCTTATATGTTGATAGCGAGGGGAAAAAAACCTCAAATTATGTATTTTTTAAGATGATGTTTGGTAAGTTTGTGAAAGGGAGTATATACTGTGGTCTCTTACCTCCTTTTACTCTTAATATCTTTTTGTCAGAGGCTCAAATCTATCCCGTTAAGCTTTGGGCATTCAGAAAATCACTGTTGAGCTTGGAAGGCACCACTGAAGATCATCTAGTCCAACCTCCATACTCAAAGCAGGACCAACTAGAAAAGGTTGTTCAGGACCATGTCCAGTCAGGTTTTGAACATCTTTGAGGACAGAAACTCCACAACCTCTCTGGGCAACCTGTTCCAGTGTTTGAACACCCTCACCATAAAAAAAAAAAAAAGTTTTTCTTATGTTTAAATGGAATTTCTTGTATTATTTCATTTGTTCCATTACCTGTTCTCCTATCACTGGGTACCACTGAGAAGAATCTGGCTCCATTTTCCCTACTCCCCCCATCAGGTATTTGTACACATTGGTAAGATCCCCCTGAGCCTTCTCTTCTCGAGGCTGAACATTTCCAGCTCTCTCAGCCTCCCATCATTTTTCAGATGCTCCAGATCCTTAATCACCTTTGTAGCCCTTCTCTAGACTCACTCCAGAAGTCCATATCTGTCTTGTACTTAAGAGTCCAGGCCTGGACCCAGCACTCCAGATGTGTCTCACCAGGGTTAAGCAGATGAGGAAGATTATTCCCCTCTGCTTGCTGGCAATGTTCTTCCTAATGCAGCCCAGGATGTTGATGGCTCTCTTGGCTGTGAAAGCCTGAAACACTTGAACTGGGGCCCCTTCAGCCCTGTTTCATTGATTATGAGGCCTGTCTTCTCCACATCACACTGCACACTTTGCTTGTCAACCTAGTTCACCACTTTCTCACTTGACTGCAGGTCATCCTGTCCCTCCTCCACTGTTCCTTATGTAAAGTTCTCCTCACCAGGTTGACCCGCCCGTTAGCAGAAATGCTTCTTCCTTGCCTAGACGTGAAGATCCTGTCTCTTCCTAGCAGTCCTCGATCCTCAAAGAGGGTTCCACAGTCATAAAATACAAATCTTTGCAGTTGACACCAGCTGTCCAAAGAGTTGCTGACCCACAGCATGCATTCATTTTTCCTCAGTCTTCCCCATCACTGACAGGATCAAGAAGGAAACCACCAGGGCCCCCATGCCCTTCACCCTCGCCCCCCGTACCCTGTAGTTATGTTTGATGTGTTCCAGATCTCCCCTGGCAGTTTCATTGGTACCCATATGGAAAAGTAGCAGGGCATAGTAGTCTGAGGGCCAGACAAGCCTCAGCAGTCTTTTCACAACATCCCAGATTCAAGGCCCTGGCAAGCAGTAAACCTCCCTAGACAACAAGTCAGTCAAGTCAGCAGATGGGGGCCTCCATCCCCTGCAGCAGAGAGTCTCCCACTCATGTCATTTGTCTTCCTTCTGCAAAGTCTGCTGACTTCCCCCTTCAGCTCCATTAGTTGGTGACACATATCCTACACAACACACACCTCCTGCATACAAGACCACCTCCTGCTGCCCCAGGCACCACTGCAGCCCCAGACCTGCAGAGTTCACTCAGGAGCTCAGTTTGAGTCAAGGCCTCTGATGTTACGGGGAAAGTTGCTTCAGTGCTGTGGCTGTTGCACTGTGCCATGGCACATGACCCCATTGTGGATCCCAGTGATTACGTTTCCAGCAGAGCTGTTGGCCCCTTCTGCACACCCTTTTGCACAAACTGCTGCACAGACTATTGCATCCAGTGGCTGTGCTCTGCAAGCTGAACTCTAGGCAACTCTAAGTAAGATGCCCACGTTAGGACCCTAGTTATCTTAGCCTACTTCTACAAGTCATTCAAGAAATACAGAACTTCAACTGGCAATTCAGCCAACCTAAACTTCTGGTGGTCCTTCCATTCCCAAAATGGAGGTGGTCCCCTGGGCTGTAGAAGAATTCTAGAGGAATTAGTCTGCTAACTTCAGGTCTTCATTTGGTTACTAAAATGCATGAGCACAAATCCTATGTGTCTTGGAAGCATACTTTTAATTGTTCAAAATGGAGCTCTGCTAGATGAAAACATCTTACTGGTGTGGCAGGATGTTATATTAGTAGTCTTGACTTGTACATCTGAAATTTTAATTATTTGCACACATGTAATATATTGTGCCCACGGATAGACATATATAGCTATACTCCAGTACACTCATTTCTCTGAGATAGACAGAATATTTTATATAGACAATTTATATATACATGTCATAAATAAAGAGTAAATTAAATCTATCTGCCTGATCTGATGTAGGCTTCTGTAAACTCCCATAAATTTTGTCTGTGATTTTAAATTAATCCCATAATTTGCTATTACTTTGAAACGTTAGAGGAGCTTCACAACTGGTCACTCTATGGTAGGGCTGTTACTGTTCTCTGCAGCTTCCATTGCCATTTTTCTGAACTAAATATCTAACCTGACAGTTCTGCAATAATCTCTTTTAAACTCATTTGTACACTGATGATCTGGCATGATCCCTCACTGTGCAGAGCAGTGATAAACTGATTACTTGTAAAACCAAGAATACATAAAGAGCCAACAGGATGAAAACAGTCTCTTACAATGTGTCTAGATTTTATTTTTCCTTCTATGTAAAAGAGAAATTAATGTTAAATATAGAAATGCTAATATAAAACTAAGATAAAAGTGGATTAATTCTAGTGCTTTTAGAAGTGAACAAGTAAGGTGCTAAGCAGTTTCACCTCAAAATGACCCAGTTTCACTACTTGCTTTCAAGTACCGTAATTCATTTTAGTCTCAGATACAATGGTATCGTACAGAAGCAGGGAGCATCTTCATTTTTATTGACTGAAATACTTGCGAACCCTCTCCTCTGCTCACCACCACCACCAAAAACTCCTAAATCTGTCATTCTGAGGATTGTTTACCTCACAAGATTAATCTACATAAAAATTCATTTCATTGGATTTGGTTTAGTATGAATGGGTTACTTATTTCTATCCCTGTTTTCAGGTTCTGGTACACATTGCCTTTGACATAAGGATCCTGGAAGCAAGTTCAGAAGCTACAGCAAACTCAGATCCAAATCAAAACAGCCTGAAGCTAGGACAGAGAGAGGGTAATCTGGGAAGACAGTTTTATTCTGTGCTATTATAACATCTACTATACAATTCTAGCTATTGTAATGAATTATTTGAATATTTCCCCCACTGATGGGAAATGGAAGGAGATATCTGAACAGCTAACCAAGCAGGGTTATATTAGAAGTTAAGAAATGGCATTGTATGGCACTTTTTATGAAATTAATTACAAACCCTAATGTGATGTATTGGTTTCAAGACTTAACTAGAGTTACTTGTATCTTTAATTAATATCTTTTGATGTAAAACCATGATGCAACATGTTTCTATAAAATGTAATAAAGGTTTTTAAACAAATTCTGCTATTAAGATATTATTTCTCAAGTTTTCAGTATTTTTTGAGTATTCATAGACTTATAGCATGATTACTGAACTACAGAGACTGAAATATTCAGCAAAATGAATCATGATGTCCCAAAATTGTACTAACCCAGACTAATATGCCCATTTTGCACAGGTCTGGAGCACAGACCTGTATACCAGTTCTGTACCCTGTCACCTAAAAGTTATCTCCTCAGCTTCTAATTCCAGGGTTAATCTGAGTGCAGTGAGCTCAAGAGCCACAGGGAATTTGCATCACTTGTTCTTTATTTTGTATAGTTTGAAAACAACACTCTTCTGATCACTGGAGAAAAAAAAGATATTCTAAACAGTAATTGAAGTAGAATTGGTCAAAAACTTTATGACAGTTCTGAATTTTCTGCTACTTTTCAGAGTTTTTCAAGAATAGAGGGAAAAAAAATCGGATTTGAGAGACCAAAAAACTGAGAGGCATCATAGCTGAACTACAGCCCTTGAAGCCTGACCACCAAACCAGGAGTATGTCTCTCTGAACCTGTAAATCTCACTTCATCTAGTATCCTTATAAATACATGCACCTCTCCAGACCAAGGATCACAGACGGCTTCGACATCCAACTGTTCTGCAGCTGTGGAAACCTATCTTTTATATAGCCTTTCAACCAAGCTATGAAGGAATTCAGCAGCTGCAGTACTGTGGGTTCCTCAGGCTTCTTTGTTGTTTTCTGTAAGTTCACAGACGTTCATATTTTCATGATACACTACACACCGAAAAAGTCAATTAAAAAATTTTTTTGTGAATTGCATGTTGGGGAGAGAGTGAATCTTCATTTGAGTACCGTGTCACAAACACTTTATTTTAATTGCTTTTTACCTTAAAGATACAAGTTTTCAAATCCAAAAATCTAATAATCTCTGCTTATGGTATGAAAAGTCCTAAGGCATAAGACAGTTTTACAAGCGTAGGAGATGTTGATAAGAGCCTGAAACAACATTGTTGCCACCACTGGATATTTAATTCTAAATCTTTTGAATTTAATGCATTTTTAAATCTCAGATTTTTACAAATGTATGAAACTTTACTTAAAAATATCTCTCTCAAGATTACTCAGAAAAATCTGAAACTATGAGGCCTAAAGATTAAAAATAGCTTTAAATATCCATTTAAAAATAGTTTTTAAAATCCATTTTAAAATTATGGGGTTTGATCTAAAAATAATTCTTAATTCTTTAATCTTTTAACAGTATCCATTCTTACCTCACAATACTGGAATTTTAACACTCACATTAATAAAAATTTGCAATTTTTTTTACTTCAAAATTACACTTTCATTTAGTCCTCATAGTGAACTTCTTTTTATTTCACTTCTAAAGTTAAAAGTTATAGCTGACATATATTTGGTTGATTTATTTTAAATGTCTACAAAGTGGGTACACAGGAGTATGTTTCAATATACTAACTATTCAATAACTAAGCAGTTATTAAACATAAACAGTTATCATTAGCTACTAACTATTTAATAACTAAATGCATTTAAAAAAAAAAAAAAAAGCCCTGAATTGCAAAGACAGAACATTCACCAGACTACATCTCATTCAATGGCACTTGAATAAAGTTTTCCTGATCTTGTTTTCCATTTTTAACTACAAATTGAACATTAGAAGCTCAAGTATTTCTAGGATGCTGCTTTTGTAGCACAGTCCCTGAAACCCTTATGCCCCTGGCTCCACAGCAGCCCATGGAACAGGATTGCTTTGTCCTGAAGTGATGTGGGAAACAATCTTCTCTTTTCCTACTTCTTAAAAAAAATCCAGAAGCTGTCCTATTGCAGAGACAGAAAAAACCAGACCTTTTGTTGTTTATGAAGAAGCAACAAGTAAGATATCACTGTCTGTGATTCAGAACATGGATCTGATCCCTCCAGGTACGTAGCAAGAGATCTCCACCACCTGTGACAGTGCTATGACTAGGAACACTATAAGCAGCTATACAGCTACATGTAAGCATCTGTTAATGATTGCTATTAAAAGCATAGCACAAGAGCAGACCAGCCATGGGACTGATTTAGATTTTTTAAGCTATGATTTTCATCAAACTTCTCGTGGTTTAACCCCAGCCAGCAACTAAGCACCACACAGCCGCTCACTCACCCTCCCCGCCGTGGGATGGGGGAGAGAATCAGAAGAGCAAAAGTAAGAAAACTCATGGGCTGAGATAAGAACAGTTTAATAATGGAAATAAAATATAATAATAATCATAATAACAATAACAATAATAATAATAAATTGTAATTAAAAGGAAAACAACAAGATAGAGAGAAACAAAACACAAGGAAAAAAAAAAAGTGATGCAACCACTCACCACCTGCTGACCACCGCCCAGCCAGTCCCTGAGCAGTGGTTGCTGCCCCCCGGCCAGCTCCCCCCAGTTTATATACTGAGCATGATGTCATATTGATGTCATATGGTATGGAATTTCCCTTTGGCCAGCTTGGGTCAGCTGTTCTGGCTGTGCTCCCTCCCAGCTTCTTGTGCACCTCCTCCCTGGCAGAGTATGGGAAGCTGAAAAGTCCTTGACTTAGTATAAACACTGCTTGGCAACAACTAAAACATAAAACATCAGTGTGTTATCAGTCACCATTATTCTCATGCTAAATCCAAAACACAGCACTGTACTATCTACTAGAAAGAAAATTAACTCTATCCCAGCCGAAACCAGGACAACTTGAAACTTCTTGATAGTCTGCTGCTCAGTGAAAATTATTTCCTTTTAGATTTTCTGTGAACACCAAAAAAAGTGAATCAGCTGAAAGTGAAGAGCTGGTCGGCCCTGGAGAAAAATTCTAGGCACTGGAGTGCACAAGGCCAAGAATCTAAGTTAGTTTCTTTGGAATGACCACCTGGATTTAGCAAAAAGTCATTGCACCAAAAATGTTTCTGAGTATTTCTGAGCTCAATGACACTGACTTTTTGCTGAAAAGATGTTGTGCAGCAAATTTCACACTGAAGTTTAAAACCTAGAGAAAAGTCAGGAATTTAAAAAACAACATCGAGGGGTTATCTTTATGTTTCTTCCTTTGCCTGCAGCAGCACAGAAGATTGACAAAATAGAGCAGATTTCAGTTAAAAGAGGATCAGTTCCAGTTACATATACCTAAGAAGTGTATCAGAATCAGATAGTAATGACATTTTTACCGTACTATCTTTTTATAGTGTAAAAAGTGACACTGTTGTAACAAAAAGAAGACTGAACTGTACTTCATAGGCAAGTGGCTTATGCACTCCATCAGTTTTCTGCAAAAGTTCTTTCTTTTCATACACTAGGTAATTTAAATGACCAACTCAATTTCTAATGCACTGAGGAAGAGCAGAACCTGGAGAGGATGCATATTCTCCAAAGGAGCATTTAATAAATCTATTTAACTAAGATTAACAATGAAAAATATCTTACAAGCCAATAAAATTTAATAAAAAATATACCTTAATTAAAGAATTAAATCACTTGCACTGTCAAATTATAAAAGACATTAGAAAATATAAAAGATGTAATTAAAGATCCCATATATCTGCTTTTGAAAAGGAGAAATGAAGCCAGTTAAAATTCAACTATACTACACAGAAACAAGTAACACCTACACATTGCAACATTCCCGATCTTTTCTACAAAAGATTTGCAATACATATATTTATGATTTTTTTCTTAAATTCTTATCCTATCTATATTACCTCATCTTAATGCAGACACAGTGAAGACAGGATGCAAGTGTATTGCACATACTGAGAAGCTCCATTTATTTTAAATAGGGTAGCATGAAAAATAGGTACCCTGAAAGGTCACCTACTCCATTTCCCTATCACATGGCAAAACACATTACACTTCTGCCATGCACATAAACCAAAAGTGCCCATGGTACAATAAGTGTATTAAAAATAAACAAGGAGACACCATACCAAGAATTATAAGGAAAATTTAGTATTATCTCATAATATTCACTTATTTACAAAAATATGAGTGCCAAATAGTTATTTTTCAAAATTAGTAGTCATAATCCACCAAAATTCTAAAAATTAATTCCCCAAATAACTCATTGAGAATTACGTATGTAAAGGGGATATAGAACAGGAGTGTGAATACCTCTGGGTACTGTATAATGTCAGACAAGAACTGTAACCTGAGGTCATGATAAAATGACCGTATATCAGGCCAAAGAAAAAAAAATAGTCATAGTTGTCATCACACTGACTGGCAGGGTCTCTGACTTTCAGTAGCTTGGCTGCCTCTATCATACCCTGTCAGTATTGTTTAGGGTTGTTGGGGGTTTTTTTGATTCTCTACTTGCTTATTTTAAGACAGTTGTCAGAGAGCAAAGCTAGCACAAAAGTGGTCTTATTCTCTCCTTAAACTATTATAACTCTGATGAATTCAGAGAAGATTGTTCCTAATTTACACCAGAGAGAGAGAAAGAAAGAACAAGCTAAAAAGAAAAAGGCTTGATTGACTGCTGTGAAAATTGTTAAACATTTAGGCCTGACAGAGAATAAAATTACTGAAGCTCAATCTCGTGTCGCTGAATCGTCAGAAACATGCCACTGGTTTCACTGAAGCTTATTTGCTGGTGTGCCACCAGATACAATTTTAATGTAGTTGTTCATGAAAGAAAAGTATCACATTATTTTTAATATCATAACTGCAAATACAGGTAGCTTTCAAGATATGTACGTCCATAGGAAAAGGAATTACATGGATTTTTTTTTTTATAATCCTTGCAAACAGACTTTTCATTAACACTGCAATGGGAAGCAACATTTAAAGCAGTGGATCTGACATTCCTCAAGAGAATAATTTCTTTTAAAACACTTAGGTGGCAGGAGTTTCCTTATCAGTGTCAAAGTGAGGGTAGGTACATTTTAAAGTGACAGATTTAATCGTTTCTAAACACAGCCTTAACTTCCTTGGCTAAATGTTCCTCTCAGAACTGAACAGAACATTTATGCACTCCCTATGCCCAGGTTTTGAGACTGTCATTGTTTCAAGTGGCCAAATCATCACAAATTCTCTGAAAAATTAGAAGCATGGGAGAGGACAGAGGAAAAAAAGAAAAAAAAATTAACTGGCCGCCGCTTTAAGTTATTTATAGTAATACCTGTACTCTCTCCTCAACTTTCAAAAACATGTATGGTTACTCTAGAGTTTTGAATGACATGCATTTTCAGAATGTAATAGCATATGTTTCCATTTACCAGGTTTGATTACTTACAACTTATTGTAATGAGAGAGTTAGATCTGCAGCTGCTGCCTAGACCAGGAATCTCACTGAAGACAAAAAGCATCTTGTGAAAGAAGCTGCTAGTCTAAGAAAGGGTGAGGGGTAAGACCACAGTTGCTTGGGGTGGGGGGCAAATGAAGGTAAAATGGTGAAAGGGATCAACTGGACTCATGGTGGAGGAAAATATGGGATATCTGCTCTAAAACTGCTGTATGAAACAACCATTATGTGACTTGTTAGAGGAGGAGAGGGTGATCTAGGAAGCACTAATGAAGGTGGAGATCAGTTTGGAGAGTGTGGTGGTGACACTGGAGTTCTGGTTTTGCCTGTGGCCCAGGCTGTTAAAGAAGAAAGAACAGATATACCTTTGGGATAGCAGACGCTATTGGGACACAGAAGATTATTCTGCAAAGCCCAAGGTGTTCAATCCCTCCTCCTTCTTCCAAACACCTCTCAAACAATGTGAGCAAATGCAACTGCCTGTAGGCAACATAAAGTTTGAGAAGAACCCTGTGATGCATCCCAGAGTGTGGAAAATTACATGTCAAATATGCCTGCTGTGAGACTTGGTCAAAAGTAGTCAAAGATGGATCTTCTTCAGGATGTTTATGGATGAATGCAAACTAAGGATTAAATGCCTGTTCCTAAATGCAATTTCTTTTGCAAGGATTACTTTCTAGGGATGCAGCTACTACTATTTTCCAAACCACACTTCTGACTGGCATGACAGTGATGTTTCCAAAAGCAGAGGGTCAATTACTCAATATATGTATACTTACAATAGAAAATCCAAAAATTACTACATTAAACATTACAATGGAAAGCTTTTTGTATGCAGTATTTGTGTGAAACAACCAAAGAGAGTATTTTTCCAAGGTCTAATCTCTGGTAAGATGTTCTATAGCATTAGGGAGCTGATTTTATAGCCTAATATAGTATGTGAATAGTCAGTTGAGATGACAGCTGAAGGGTAAACACTTCTGGTTGAAAGCTTGTGCAATAAAATGTGACTTTTTTTATTTTTTAATTATTTTTTTTTAACTGGAGCAATGTGTACCTTATACCTGAAATGACAGCCTTCCAGTATCTTTTTGCCTCGTCAACATCTCATTTCATATCCTGGTTGAAAGTGCTTTCCTTCCTAACTTGTACTTCTTAATTTCTGTCTCCCTTTGCTATATTTTCCCATTGAACTTGGTAATTGTGTCATCTGGGATTTGGTTTGTATGCAAAATTCTATATAGAACATTTTATTTAATGTAGCCCTACCATTATGAAAGAAGCCCCAAACTCCCTTTTAAAATAGAGTAAGCACAAGGAGGTAAACATTCTGGGTATGAAAATCCCCTAATTTAGGAAAGTTCTGAAAGGTTTCCACTACAGCTTGTTGATCAGCTGATAATAGCCTTTATCCTACTGGTCTAAAACTGTCACAAACTTCAGGCCAGACTTGATGCGCATGAACAGCCAAAAAAACCCACTCTGGCTAAAAGTATCTGCAAGTTTTGAGGAGCAGAAAAAACTAGCTATAACTTGCCACCTGGGGACTTGTCTTTTAGTAAAGCTAACTGGTGAAGCACAGGAACTAAAATCCTCTTCAGTCTTTCTAACTACATGAGAATCTGCTGCTGCTGCAAAATTCCTGTGTTGCTGAAGTCTTGTTAGCCAATTATAAATGCCAATACTTTGTGCCCTCTCTTGTTTTTCTTTGAATTCTCTGCTCAGCATTGTACAAACTTGATTCAAGCTGCTGTATAATCCTGTTATAAATTCATTGCCTTTTCATTTAAAGCCTTCAGTTTAATTCTTTCCTGGATGGATCTGTCAATTCATTCACACCGAGTAGCCACACAAGGGCTTTATTTCTGGGGTTTTAATGTGCCAGTCACGGATAGACCTAAGATCCAACTGCAGTATCTCAAGTGAGCTTCTACAGTACAAACGTTCACACAACTGCAAGAGACAAACTTCATTTCATCTGGTGAGGCTTTGGTTGACACTCGGATTAAGAGCTTAACAAATGCAATGGTCTGTTCTGTTACCATTCGAGAGTTTCTTGCTTCACCGTGCTATGAAAGAGAAATGAAGGACTGTCTGACTGTCTAACATTTTCTCATCTCTTGAGTGTTGTATGTGATCAAAAGGCAGGTGGGGTGAGGAGGTTTGGGATCAGTCATACAAAATGTCCAATCTCATCCTTTGGCCACCAAAGCATTTTCCTTTCAGACTGTGGCTAAAAATCATCCATTTAAGCTGAATCTGATAGAAAACAGACAAAATGCTAAGTAAATGTAGCAGTAAATGAATGCATTTGAGTATGCTGGAAACTGTTCTGCTTTGTTGTCACAGTAAATCTGTGTGTCATAATTTTTTTTCTTTCTTGTTCTAGGATTTAACACCCTTATGCCTGATTTTATTTGTTTTTCACCTTTTGGGAGAACTTTCATTTTTACTTTTTACCATTGAATACCCCATTTCATCTAAAAAAATAAAATCTTTGCCATTTTTTTTCTTCCTCTTTGGGGAAACAGACAAAGCAGTTGTGTTTTTAAGTTGCTGATAAAGCTAAAAATATCCTATATGTCCTATAATGCCTCCAGTGAAGTGCAATAATTTAAAGGGCTGGACACAACGCCTTTGGTAGAAGATGAAAACAGTATCTCCATTGGAGTAAGAAATATTTCTGGTCTTATATACCATGATTATGATGGTTATTATTAAACTGTCACATCACATCAATGAGTAAACAAGTAGCTATGCCTAGATCATATTAACTATTGTGACAGCTGTAAATACTGCAGTAATGACTCTCCTGCGGGCAATAGAACAGATAAGAAAATGATTGAAGTTCCATGCGTTTACTACACATTTACAGCTGATTCTGTAGCAAGTTAGACAATCTCTTAAGTAGGAACAGCCTGTTTGCCTCAGAGGTAATGCAGTGTCTAAACAGTAGTCTGAGCTGTATGCTATTGAGTTTTCATCAGTAATATAACACTTGATTTTAATACTCTTATTAAAAATGCAAATGAAGTAGACTAAAAGTGGTTCTTCAAAGGTGATCTGTAAAGGGAGAAAAACATCCATCTGTGTCTCTACTTTGTTTTTGATGTATAGTTTGAGGGGGTTTTTACAGGGTGGGAGGTGGTTGCTTTGTCTAAGAAAAGGTTGCATGCCTCTAAAAATATCAGGAATACCTAATGCAGTTTTCCCCCCCTGCATACAGCAGTAGAGAGAGTAAGTACAAAGATGTGTCCCTATGCAATTAGTATTCATCCACAAGCCTTCCCAGTTCTGTGTCTTTCTGCTTGCTAGCTCAGCAAACACCATGCAAGGAGGAAATAATGGTATGCGCCCTATATTAAAATTACTAGGGGTGATGATTCTGAGAATGCAATTACAAGTCATGCCCTGGAGAGCCCCAAGTAGATGAGGAGAAGACAACTTTTTTATGCTTGCCAACCAATACTGCAAAAAATAAAAGGTCAATAATATTTGAGCCCTAGAATCTTAATTAGCTAATTACAGTTCCCGCTTGCTTCAAGCAAAGATCCGTAAAAAAGAAAAAACACAAAAAATGAAATAAAATGGTGTTGTGAAGCCATGGAATGAATTCCATTTTTTAGGCGGTATTTTTCAGTTTTTTAACTGTACTTTTGATGTGTCTTGCAAATCTACTTCTGAACTCAATGGGATTCATTTCAATAATTTAAAAGAAATTTCAAGATTTCAGTATCACCATTTTTAAAGCTTTATCTTAAACAAAATAAACACCTGAATGCATCCTTTTTTTATTAAAAAACATCAGGAAGAGATTTCCTAAACACTATTATTTGACATATGGCTGCTGTTGATGTGCCCTTTACTATCTTCTGCAAATTACCTAGAGGACTAGGCTATGGCTTTTTATAGTCACAGTTATTTAAGGATGCATAGAAGGATAATAGTATCTACAGCAGTTCATAGAGGTATTTTGACTGAGAAAAAAAGAGAACCTTTTGATTTTTCTGCTTTCAATGTCAATATACGGTACATCATGAAGGAGTATTTATTAATGAATGCTGATTCTTCAGATCATTCTTATAAGAAGTTTAAGACTTTTGCACAATTTCATATTGCATATTATGAAAAAGGATTATAAGTATCTATTTATTCTTGAACAAAGAAGAATGAGAAGTTGTAAGAGCAGACAAAGAAATATCTGTAAGGTACTATTTTGTGGAAATAATGTGCTTTCCAAGTATTGAAAGGTTTTGTGGAAGAAAGGGGCAAAAAGGAAATTTTTTTATTGAAAGTATCTAAATGTTGTATTCTGACTTACCTATTATTTTCATCAATATGAAATATGCATTTATTAAAGTCCTGACTCAATCTTTGAGCTACATAAACATGTTTTCAGCAGCATAGTACAAAAGGCAACCTGAAGCATTTAAACTATGATGAACGAGAATATTTTGTCATTTCAAAACAAAAAAATGTTCAGTACAAAATTTAGAATCATTGTTTAGAAACAAAAACAACACTTGAAATAATGAGAATATGTGTCTTACACTTGTTACATTATCAGGTAAAGCATGGCTGCATGCAGCTACATATACTTTATCTCTCCATACACATACAGAGGAAGTTGTTTTACATTTTACATTAGTTTCACAATGCTACTTGACTTGGAGAAGCTAAGCTTCTGCAACAAAAGGCCTGTTTTCACATGCATTGCAGTAAGTAACGTAAGTACCTCCTCCAGTGTTAACTGAACACTTAACACTTGCTCTTCCATGCACAATTTAGTATGTACCTGAATATGCAATTTATTCTCTAATTTAAATATTATTCTTTCATTTACATTCCTCAGATATTATTCTACCAGTTCATACAAACTGTTAACCTTTGCTACATACAGACATCTCTCTCCTCTCCTCTTCTCAAACCCTGCCTACAATAGGTGCACCAAGCTTGCTTCCGCAGTGCTCAACCCATCATGATCATTCCCTTTCCTCGATTTCCTCTCATGTAGCAGCAGTTCCTGCCACTCAATTCATTTGCCTCTGCTGCTACAGTTACATTTAATTGAATAATTGAACTTCATTAACTATGTAAATCTTTTTCTTTTTTTCTTCCTCTCAGTTAAGAAGTAGATAATACCATTAAATCACCTGTACTATATTCATCATTCTTATGGGAGTAATGATGTATAGGGAAGAGGAGTGAAAACACTGAGGCCATGGCAAGCCTCTGAACAACTGGCCATAACCTGTGTAAGAAACACAAACCAGTGGCACAATTTTTTGCCACTGCTGCCATTTAGTAATTAATCTCTACAGGTCTTATTTTGTTATCTGATAGATTTGAACATACCAGTGCAATGACATCTGGAAATTGGAAACTCCAGGTTAGCCTGTTTTAACCCTTCATCTTTTCACTTCCATCACAATGCCCCAGCAGAATACATATAAGTCAATACAGGAGTGAAACTTTACTGCCCAAGGATATGAGCAATTGTGATGCTTACTCCTAGGACTCCAAAGGCAAGGCCAACCACAGACTCTCAGCACTCAAGAGAATTTCAGTGCTGCCACTGCTTCGAAATCCAGTGATGGGGAGAACCATCAAGCAGTTGGATTTAGTTTAGATAAGCTGATATTAACTAAACACTATATCTTCTCAGATCCCTGTTCAAACGTAACCTACACTGGCCTTGTAAGGTACCTTTCTAACATTTCCCCACAGGGTGAGATTATTTCCATCGTACATGGTGTTTTGAAGCAGGATCCAATCATCCGTATTTGACGCAAGCCAGGATGTCTCTTTCCATTGACCATGTAGGAGCTAGGCTAGATGACCTCAGCTGAGGATGTCTGTTTATGTAAAAACTTCTTGGCCAGTCTACCATTCTTATTGATCATTTCTCTAACTGAAGCCACTTCAACCATTCCTGAGTGCGCCCATCCCTTTGGGCAGGTCTTACTCCCAAGGCAGAAGGACTCCTAGCACGCTGGTGCTGCACAGGGAGGAGAGACACCTCCCCCAGCACTGAATCCCTACCAGGAAGTCACCTGGTCCTGTGCTCTGAGTGCTGGGAATGGGGACTGAAGCTGGTACATGGGACTGGGGCGTTTCTCTGCTACCGCATGGAGAATGAGTTGAGAGTCATTAATACAGGGGCAATGGGAAGCCAGTGGTAGTATCAGGGCGGGGGACCACAGGGTGAGGAGGGCACCAGGGAGGCCAGGGGCCCACGCAAGGCTGGGTGCCCCCAGACATTACTGCTGTGCTAGGCCCATCCCTGAGTGGCAAACCCTCACACAGGCCCTGCAGGACGCCAGCCCAGGAGCTGCCCTGACACCCTCCATCTGGGCACTGCAAACAAGTCCTTGCAGTCAAGGGGGTGGTCACCAGCCCCGGGGAGCAGGGAACCCCTGCTGCAAGGGCCTTACAGGACTGTAGGCCTCTGTGGGCACCAGCACCCTGGAAGGGGCAAGGGGCTCCCATACTCTCCTGAGGCACTTGTGTGACTGCTCCTTGGCCAGTTCCTCTGTCCCTCCCGGCTCCTGCGGGGATGTTGCTTCACTCCTCGCTCCATAGGCTGCTGTTCTGCATACACTGCAGCACCTCTGGGTGTGCTTGTATGCCTGTGGTGGGGGCAAGGGCCCCATTTCCTCTCCTGAAATCCTCTCATCTGTGTCTCCTCCTGCCTCTGCTGTCTTCGAACTCATGAGACCTCCAACCTGGAGGATGAAAATGCACAGAAATGTTAATCTGGATCCTACCCAACTGTGCCAGACTGGTTGCAATCAGGATTTGTCCTTGACACTGGAATGTCCTTGACACTTGACACACGGCTGTAAGAGGACATCTGTTGAAAATTTTACATGACCAGTAGAAAGACTTTGCTCCAGCATTGCTTAGGTCTCTGCCCAAGATGCCTACATGAAGTAAATGGATTTCTGACTGTGAAGAAAGTGATCAGGCCCAGGACTGGTCATTGTTAACCTGTGCTTGGGATTGGTTTGCACTGACAGATTACAGAGGAGAGAACTGACTGGCAGATTAATGGGATACATTGCGGGCCCTTAGAAAAGGAGCTGTCAGAGGCGCTGCAAGGTTGTGGGCTGCAAGGAGTGCTGTGCCAAAAGCTAGCTGCCTTGCAAGGTGTTGAGCAAGAAGAGCTCTAAAGCTCAGATTAGCCTGAAGTAGTGACATTCATCAGAATATACAATAGAGGTCCTTCAGTAGTGCTTTTGCAGCATGTTTAAAACTGTCAGAAAGTGTATGGAAAAGCTGGACTGTCTTTTTTGACTGTACCAGTCAAGTGAGGGAGTAACATGAAACAATCTTGCAGCTGTGTAGATGGCAGTGCTCTTATACAAAAGCAGTGACACACCATCTCAAAATTAAGAACATACACTTTCATGCCCGAGGATTTAAGTGGAAAAGCAGCACTCCCTGTATACATCTCTGCCTTCTGAAGAGGTGAAAGGAAGCTCATGAAGCTGACATAGTTGACACAACAGAAGTATGTTATTAACTGTTTTATTTTCTAGGCCAGTATTAAGAAAGAAAGGCAACATTCATGCTATCAGAAAGATATAGAGCAAAATAATTCTCTATCATTATGGTTGGGATACTCACCTTTGTATAGATGATCATTTTCTATTAAAGCATTACCAAGCTAAAGTAACTATAGTCCTGGGAAACTGGGACTCATCTACTAGGTGTCCTAGTTACTGAACTGTAAGGTAGACCATTCACCTCCTGAACTGCATGATTTCTCCACTACAGAAGTTGTGTACTATCTTCATTTGAAAAAATAAAGTAGCTCTAATGGCATTTTCAGGGAGACCTATCTGAATAGCTTGTGCTATGTATGCTTTGAATGCATTCACTAGATGCTCTCAGGAGACTTAGGCTTCCACCTGGTTCCTGGATTTCAACGTCAGAAAAGGCATCCCATTGCTCACATCAAGGCAGTTCAGGGCAAGCAAAGAAAATTGCTGGCTTCCAGAGACTATACAAAAGGTGAAAGTAAGATGCCTACAAATTTGGGATACTTTGCAGGGCTTTAGTAAAAGAGACTTTTTTTAGATGGCTTTTGGATGTACGTGTTTAAAGCCAACCTATGTTCTCTTTAAGACACCCACATCATTATTTTGACTGTGGCTTCTCCTTTCTGAAGACATCTATAATTGTGTGCATTGAACATCTTACTCACTGATTGTCCATATGTGGATTTGTTTACTTTCATGTAAAACATAGTCAGAAACCTCAGCATGGTACTTGATGCATCTCCTGCATATACTGATAAACTTTCAAGCCTACACTTGAGGATCCTCTATATTGTGTAGCAATACTTGCAAGGCTAGCTGCCTTGCAAGGCAGCTAGCTTTTGGCACAGCACTCCTTGCAGCCCACAACCTTGCAGTGCCTCTGACAGCTCCTTTTCTAAGGGCCCGCAATATATCCCATTAATCTGCCAGTCAGTTCTCTCCTCTGTAATCTGTCAGTGCAAACCAATCCCAATCCATACATGGAAAAATACATTTAGGAAGTATGACTTCTGAATCTGTTTTTCATAGACCCAAGATATTATAAAGAAAGCCTACAAATACAATGCTGTAATGCCTGCTAGAAGTGATTATACTACATTATAGAAAATAAATGTAATTTACCAAGAAAATAAAATGAAGGATTTACTAAGAGTAACTTTTTAAATAAATATGAACATTAGAAGTCTAGATTATCCTTTTGGCTTTATTATGTGATTGACTGTACAGCTGGAGTAGAATAGCACCTTGCATAATGCAGAAGGCATAAAACTACTTACGTTCCCATCAGTAAATGACAGATTTTGATGTGTGTAATTTTATATTACATAAATATTACATTATTAGAATAAATATTAATAAATCACAATTGAGTAACTGTTAACATATTTTTATTGATAATAAATCAATGTAATTAAGTATTTATGATTTTTATCTTATATCATACCATGATTGAACATTGGATTTTAGTCCTGATCTATTTATACTTCCTAATTGCAGGTCTTAACCAGAAGATACTAGTTACTAGCACTGCCATCCAGCTACACTTCTGTCAGATTGCTTATTTCCTCCCCTGCTGCCCTGTTCAAGGGATCAAGCCCCAGTATTATCTGAATACAGATAGACACTACTATATGTTCACCCTGGTAAGTTGACTCTACTCTTACTGCTAAGGAATGGATTATTCTGACTTCTGATATAGAGGATCCTCAAGTGTAGGCTTGAAAGTTTATCAGTATATGCAGGAGATGCATCAAGTATCAAGCTGAGGTTTCTGACTATGTTTTACATGAAAGTAAACTTTAGGAAATGATAGATCATCTTTACATAGGCTTGATTTACATAGAGTGTTAAGTTGTCCTGTATGCACTCTTTCTACTTTATTCACAGGTGGAATTAGTCCCCATTGCTCATGAAGATCCCATAATACAAGCATATATGATCCTGTCACAGTAAGGCCAGAGTAATTTGATTGGATCTTTTGTAATATTTAATAGCATAGTGCTGAAACTATAACCTCAACTGAATTTCTAAGTATGGTTTTAAATGTTTTTAAATTTGTCTTTAAAAGTTGTGATTGTTTCAGTTCTGCACCAGAAACTGCCATTGAAATATATGGCATACTATCCAGCAACATCAAGTCAGCTCACTTGACTAAGGTATTCAGGCTTTCCGGATGACACTGTGTAGCTACTCTTAAACTGTATAGCTGAGCTGGAAAAACCTAATCTATTTTAAAACAGCCAAAACATAAAGATAAAAATCAAATTGACAAAAAGGTACTTTTAACCTTCTCTCAGAGAAGAATTCTAATACTGAATTAGAAGCCCTTTAGTTTGAATTTTGTTTTTCATCTTTCTTAATACTAGTTTCTGCCTTGTATGGTTCTTAGCATGATTCAGAGTAAGAACAGTTGCTCATTAAGTTGTAATGTATTGCTGTCTTCACTCACACACTACTACTATCAGCTTTGAAGTGCAGAATCAGACATGGAAATTCAAACTGCTTGTTAGTCATAACAAGTATGAACTATATCAAATCAAGATACTAGCATACAGAAGGTAAAAGAACCACATTACCACATTAACTTCAGCTTGGTACAGACTAGGACTAGAAAATGAAACAGAAATTGGCTCAAGTATTCTTATTTGTAGGTAGTTACTCTTTGTAACTAGTCCAGATAAACATTTCTGCAATGAGCTGTTCATTCATGAGACATACTGGAGGCATAAGAACTCCTCATTTGTATGAGGTGATCAGTAGTTGACTCTAAAAGTGACTTTCTTATACACTGTATTGGGTTTGCAGGGGGGCCACGGGGGTGGCTTCTGTGAGAAGCTGCTAGAAGCTTCCCCTGTGTCCGATAGAGCCAATGCCAGCCAGCTCCAAGATGGACATGCCACTGGCCAAGGCCAAACCAATCAGCGACGGTGGTAGCACCTCTGTGATAATGTATTTAAGAAGGAGGGAAAAAATTGTGCAACACCTGCATCAGTCAGAAGAGAGGAGTGAGAATATGTGAGAGAAACAACTACGTAGACACCAAGGTCAGTGAAGAAGAAGGGGGAGGAGGTGCTCCAGGTGCCGGAGCAGAGATTCCTCTGCAGCCTGTGGTGAAGACCATGGTGAGGCAGGCTGTCCCCCTGCCGCCCATAGAGGGTAATGGTGGAGGAGATATCCACCTGCAGCCCATGGAGGACCCCACACCAGAGCAGGTGGATGCACCCAAAGGAGGCTGTGACCCCATGGGAAGCCTGCACTGGAGCAGGCTCTTGGCAGGACCTGGGACCCCATGGAGAGAGGAGCCCACGCTGGAGCAGGTTTGCTGGCAGGACTTGTGACCCCATGGGAGATCCACGCTGGAGCAGTCTGTTCCTGAAGGACTGCACCCCGTGGAAAGGACCCACGCTGGAGCAGTTCATGAAGAAATGCAGCCCCTGGGAAGGACTCACATTGGAGAAGTTCATGGAGAACTGTCTGCCATGGAAGAGACCCCAAGCTGGAGCAGGGGAAGAGTGTGAGGAGTCCTCCCCCTCAGGAGGAAGGAGCAGCAAAGACATGTGATGAACTGACCGCAACGCCCATTTCCCATACCCCTGAGCCGCTCGGGGGGAGGAAGTAAAGAAAATCGGGAGCAAAGTTGAGCCTGGGAAGAAGGGAGGGGTGGGGGAAAGGTGTTTTAAAATTCCATTTTTATTTATCATTATCCTACTCTGATTTGATTGGTAATAAATTAAATGCATTTTCCCCAAGTCAAGTCTATTATGCCCATGATGGTAATTGGTGAGTGATCTCTCCCTGTCCTTATCTCGACCCACAAGCCTTTCGTTATATGTCCTCTCCCCCATCCAGCTGAGGAGGGGAGTGATTGGAGTGGCTTTGGTGGGCACCTGGTGTCCTGCCAGGGTCAACCCACCCCACATACACCTATATGATATTATATATTTTATTTGGCTAATACATAATGCACATTCCTACTTTTTATTTAGCATTTTATAAAGGAGTTAATATAAAATTCCCATAAACCAAGAAGTAGCTATCATTGTCTAGAATGACAGCACATAGCAAGTAATTTGTACTCCTATAGTAATTGGATGTGAAACATAACGAGTCCTGAAGTTGTCTTAAGACTGTTTTTAAGGTGACATAACTAAGCATGTGATAAGTCAAAAATGTAGCTGCTGTAAAGCTATAAGTTTAGACAACTTTCTGAAATGCTGTCTCTGGACCCCTGTGTCACCCCTATATTAGATCAGAGACCTTGGAATGTTCCTCTGGTCTTGGAGTTACAAGTACATTATAGTACAGTGGGTTATAGCAGGATGATACATTGTTGCATTTATCCTGCATATGAAATTTGCTGATTATCTATGATCCAATATATTTCAGCTTCTGACCATCTGTTAGAAAGAGCTTGGAAGCTTCATTATTAGGTAATTGTTTCATAATTATTCTGAGAAGATGTCTAATGTAAATTTTCTCATTTAAATTATATTATAATTTATTGAAGAAGTTTTTAATCTACTTGCTTTTTGCCTAACTGTTTTCAGCCAACATCTGCCATGTATGAAAAGCTAAAAAATATATAGAGAGCCTCATATGCATCAGGGTTCTTCCCAGTATTCAGTAAACACAGCAAATGTCCGGTAACAGTTGGTATCCACACAGAAAAAGACACTAACCATATTGAATAACTTCTTCCAGCTGTTGAAGCAGAGATTTAGCCTAGGGAGCTGTTTACAAACGTATTTGGCTATTTTACCATCTGGTATTTACTGACTCTGGGTGTAGTCCTGCTTCTAGTCATGTGATTCATCCAAATCAAGTCTATAAAAACTAATTCCAGAGGCGTAGCTGGGATCAGTTATGTTAGTCAAATGGTGAGAATTTGAGGCTCTTTAAAGAAACCTATAGATATGAAATGCTCAAACTTAGCAGAAAGATTCAAGTTCCTTTGAGCACTATCTTTTCTGAAATTAAACAATTTTTTTCTTCCCTGTGAGACATTTGGTCTTCTTGCTCCAAAGGAAAATTTCTTATGGCTTAGAGCTTTCAGCCTTTGGCTAAACATTTGCTCTGTAAATGGAACCATTCGAGATGTATTTAAAAGGAGTTTAAAAATTTATTCTAATAAAATCTATCTGTCAAAAGAATCAGAAAGTAGGAAGAGAACTGCTGAAGAATGTGAAGAAAGGATGCATTTTTAACCTAACTTGAACACATATATGATGTTTTAGAAACCACCTTCAGTATTCCTCTAAAACAGGCAGTGGCTTCAACTACTTAGCAAAAAAGTGAAATGTAAAAAAAAAAAAAAATTGAAAGGATAAGAATTATGTAAGTGTATGTGAAAACCATTTTTTTTTCTAAGTATAATGGGTACCTGAGTACTTCTACATTTTTATATGCTGGAGATATTTTAGTTATACAAGATGTAGCAAGAAGCACATGGAGAAAACAGATGAATGCTGGGGTAAAATAAGAAAGGCTAATATATTCCTGTAAGCAATATGAGATGGATATAAGTAGTTGGCTTTGGAGTACAAACAGTAGTTATAAATAAAATATGGTATAACGTGGAAGTTAAAAGAGAAGTGAATTCAAAGCAATAATTCTGGTTGTTTTTCTGAAACCATCGAAGATAGTGAGCTGGCACACCCATATCTGTGTTGGAAGTGTTGGACAGATAGTTCATTAGAAAGGTGATAGAAAGTCGATCGATACTGGAAGGGAGACTGGAAACTCGAAATTTTATAATATGGCAGATAGAAAAGGGATACCAGTTTTTGTTGTAGAATGGGGAAATAGGAATATTTGTAAGGAATTAGTGACAGGATTTTTTTCAAAACATCATTTGGCTAATACTAATATTTTTGCTAGTCATACTGTTATGTTCAGGGACTCTTAAGAACGGAAAGAATTAATTACTATACTTCTCAGATTTCCTGTATAAAATAGATTAGGCTTTACCAATCTATAACACTACTGTCAAAACCAAAAATGACTGGGAGAAAAATTCTGAGAAGTTCACAGGACAACTTGGATCTGGGAACTGTGCTATCTTGTGGGTGCATACACAGTTTAAGACACTGTACCTCTTATTTTTACCCTGAATGTATCAAGGTTTGAATGGCAGGTTTAGTTCTTTTGTGCTACTACTTACTAAACTTAGAGACATAAGCTGTCAAAAATCTTTCCTCCATTAGAGGTGCTTATGAGCTGTAATCGAGATACAGATCTTGGTCATTTCTCTCTATTAAAAAAAAGTGGCTGAATCTTTTAAATAGTTTGCATAAAGGTATTTTCCCCACAACTGTGGTTCCTCTAAAGTTGCTTTTAATTCTGAAGCTTGGACATTGAGTCCACCCCATAACTTAGTGTTCCAACAATGGTATCCATATTTTAATGGGGAGAAATCCCTGCCACCATCCTGCATCTAGTATTTTCCTGTTTCCAGCATTGCATTAGCTATCTGAACAAGAGCAAATAGCTTAGAAGATAAAGATGCAATAAATTGTGCCAAGTAGGCTCTCTTAAGCTGTACCGGTTGAACATTTGCTGGTTTGTTTTTCAGCCTTTTTGGTAAAGCTTTCCCCAACAGACAAATTAAATGTTTAAGCTTTCTACAGCAGTACTTCTGGGTGTCTTGACTCCTCTAGAGTCAAGAAGCATAAGTATGTGATCTTTATTAGATCTGAAATATATGTTGGATCAATTTCTAAAGTAAAATTTAATCTCCTTGAAAATAAAAGAGTAATACAAATCATCTTTATTCTTATAAGGGCTTGTAACATGAAAATAATTGCATATGGAGTAGGAATTTCCCTTTACTACTTGTAAGTTACCTTAAGGGATAAATTGTGGTAATTTCCTCAGCTGCCACCAGGGTAGAACTGAACTTATAAATATGTACGGAGAAATGCCATTTATTGTCATGAGCATCATAACCTCTGAGTACACAGTATTTTGGTTTTTGCTACACAAATGCATTAGTTTGGACAGAACCACAAGTAAATCCCCACTATACATCTATAAGCACCTTCAAAACAAACTTCCATTTGGAGAACAAAATCCATTTGTTTGAAACTAGGGACAGGAAAGAGTCAGTCTTAAACTACTAAATTTCCTGCAGATGAAATAATAATTTTCATTCAGATGTCTAGTGATCTTGCAGGTTCCTACTGAGGGACTTTTATGCCAATAGAAAGGTTAGAATCAGAATTAAAATAGAATTAGAACTATATCATTAGGTTGGACAAAAACAAGAGTATTAGATTTCACGAAAAAACTTTCTTCATGGGTCATTAATATAACCTCAAGGCAAGGTTCATACCAGAATTGACAATGGCCTTTCTAATTGCAGAGCTTCTATACATGCCCAATTAAAACCTCTTTTCTACCACACTATCTGACACATCCATTATTAATAAGGCATGAAGGGAATATTGCCAGTTTACCAGTGTGATAACACTCATACAAATCCTGCCCTGGTAGAAACTGAGAAGAAAAGATGTACTAATAATTAAAGTATTGGGTTTAGGATCATATACACAGTTCAAATTCAGCTGACAAATTTGGCAAAATTTTCTTGGTCTCCAGCTCTCTTTAATAACCAATTTCATGGTATTTGTCCTTGTAACTTGGAAATCTCATAAGGTCCCAATAATATTTTAAGGATAAAGTAAAAGTATGTGCGAAGACTTTGTTTTTATTTCAGACCAGTTGGAGGACTATAGCTTTTTGGCCATCAAAACATAGCTTTTTTTAATATGAGGAAAAAGATGGGAAGGGCAAAGTATTGTATTGCTGTTTAAATATGAAAGACTGAACGTCAGACAGATTAAAAGCCAAATTCTGTGAAGCCCATAAGTATGTGCTCAAGAAAAATATTTTGAACGGAGCCTAAATGACTTTCTGACACTTGTCATGATGACCCTGAGAACAGAACCCAGGCTTGTTCCAGTTCAGCATCTTTTCTGCAGAAACACTTTTCTTATGCACCAGGAGCAAGGACTACAGTTATCTAATAAATGCTTAAATCATTGAATCTATATTAAGCCAGCTTTTGAAGTCTCTTGTATTTAGTAGTCTAAGTAAATATATAGGACATACTAAATTTAGACACTAAATAGCACCTGTTTGTTCCATCGTGCACCACTCATTCCCTGCTTTCTCACTTGTGAGTAGTTTAGTCATCCCAAGCATAGTCTGACAAAAACTCCTTCATGCAAACATGCACATTCTGTCTCTCATTTTAAGATAACTCCACCTTTTCATCCGTGGATTTAAAAATAACCAGCATTTATATTTGTGAGTCACACTGAAAACCAATGCAGCAGCTTCCCCTGCTGGCTATTGAGGAGATTAACTAACAGACATTCCTCACCTTGCCTGGTATCAGCCCTGCCGTTGCTACACAAATGCACAAGAATTAAGTCAAGGAGAGCTACATGAGGCTAGTCACATGTCAACATTTTTCACAGGGTAACAGTTCATCAGTGAATACTGAGATGCTTAGTACCTGTCAGAAGAAAAGCAATAAGTATGCGGGTTGAAATGCTGTTTAGATCTGCTCTGAGGAATTCCGTACAGTTGCAGCCATTTTAATATATTGGCTACACTTGCATGAACATTTTAGTCTGCCAGCACATGCCAGTGTGTTTTAGCTATCTGACTAGTTATAACAGACCTGCTTTCTTCTTTTAGTGTCAAAGATATTGTGTTAATGCAACTAAAAATGCCCGTATGCATTTTTATGCTTTGTTTCATCAATAAAATCATTCTAACTCATTTTCAGAGTATTTTTTTTAATATTAAATTATGTACTTCCTACCAAAATTAGTGGGAATCATAAACACTCTCTACTGTATAACTTGGAAAGCATCATTGTACCCATAAATGGATAAGCTTTGACATTGCTGTCTGCAGGACAATACCCTCTCAACTATTCTGTCTTCTGTAATAAAGCACATAGCAAATCACCTGTAAGGCAAAAGATAATGGACCCAATGGTGCAAATTGTGATGGTCAAGACTTTCTCATTTAGCTTAATGGAGAGCCGCAGGACCTTAGCAGCTCACAGGAATGGCACTGTATAATATCTCACACAAGGTCAGGCCAAACATTTCAGATGATAGACTGGGGATTCAGCTGCTATGAATCTTTTGAAGCTTTGCGTAATCATATAATCAGCTGTTTATTCCTAGTCACTAGGCTAGTAACTGACCATGATTATTCTACAGGGTCATGCAGTGTCCACTTTAATCAGATGATTACCAGAAAGCTTTTACTATTAAATTTTATGTTTATTAGTATATCTTTATGACTCCGTTAATTTAAAGCTGCAGAAGATGAGGAGGGAAATGACAGAGCCAGTTATATGAGTTTCCTGCTGATAAAGTAAAAGTAAGGAGAAAATGCATTTTTCTATTTTTTTAAAGTATCATTTTTACTTTACAGTGTTGAACTCCTCTGATGCCTTGTTGCTGGTAATACTATTTCAAAGCCACTTTGAAAGTAGGAAAGTCCTTGTATTCCCCTCCATCAGCCAAAAGCAATGAAGCATTACAATTCTCTGCCCATTCTATTAATAGACTTGCAACTGAAGCAGAAGAAATTCAAGGACTTTTCTTTCCTGACACATTTTACAATATCTCTAAGCAACATGGCACAAATCAAGGTACAAAGCTTACATGTCTTTTCTGATGAACTAGGGCATTTGTTTAAGAAGCTGAAAATTAATTACACGTATTTCCTAATTCCTTTGGTAATGTCTAAGAGTAACATGGTCTCAAGCATTGCAGCACTCCCACAGTGTGCTAAGTATCCTATTCAGCATTCAGTGCCAGAAAAAATATTGCAACAGTTATTTTCCACAAAGCTAATGTGGCCATGTTCACACCTAAGCGAAGGGATTTTTCTTCTGCAGAACAAGTAGAGTCAAATGTTAAGGTATGGATATGATCTCAGAATATAGCCTGAGAAAACAGAAATAATGGTGGCTTGCCAACAGAAAGTCTAGTGGAACAAATCTCCTTGTTTTGTTAAACATCTTTTCTTAGACACTCTAAGGTCTGTATTTCCCACCCATATATTAGATACATTTATCCATGCTTGTGACACTGATTATGACTTTTTATATTAAAGTATTTCCTGTGATATGCAGAAGCTCCATCCAGGACCTCACTGTAATCTTGTATACAACCAAAAATAGCCCTGCACATTCTGGTCTGTTTTGGTTTTTGCCACATCTGTTTTTCCCAAGACTGAAGCCAGTATGTGCATTTGCTCACAGAAATTGAGCAAATAAATATGCTTTTATGTGGCAGACAGATTTAGGAGCTTGTTCCATTTCTCTTTCTAGTTAGACATATCTTAGATACAGATAGATTTTGGGGCAACACTTTGGATGACTCCAGAGATTCTTATTGGTTTCCAGTACCCCAAAGGTTTGAAAAACTGTATTGTTTTGTTATTGATGTTAAAGATAAAATGCCAGATGAATACCTAATTTTGAAACTGGAGTAAGTAAACACATTTTTATTTAGGCCAGGATGATCCACGTTTCTGTGAAAATACTGATTTTACCAATCTGAATGAAATTTTTAGGAATGAATACAGTTGCTGGAGGAAATAACTTGGAGAAGGTATCAAGAGACCAGTTTATAAACATGTTTAAATCCCAGCTGGTATTTCAATATCTCTGTAAATATTTCTTCTTAACAACGAGCCATTTTAATTACATAATAAAACAGTCCTCCCACAGTGCTACTTAATATATGACAAGCTGACATTTAATTGAATTCATATCAAGACTTTCTTTCTTGATGGTATCCTTTTATACATTAATTTGTTTTCCTTAAGTATCTTGGAAAAAGTAAACATTTAAGGCAAATGAAGTTCTGCAAGGCCTCTAGAAAGTGTCTGAATTAAATCCTAGTCACAGCAACATCATTACAGTGATGGCATAAACAGGTTTGTACATGGTTTCGCTTTGGAAAATGATCCCTCCACTTTGTATCAGAAGCGAAAGAACAAAGTATGTTAATACATATTTACTTGTCTTAAACAGCAACTACACATAACTACTTTAACTTGGATCTCTGTTTTCAGTTAAGCACATTTACCTCTTTCAGGAAATTAAAGATATAACACAGTACACTACCAGTTCACTTGCAGTTAAGGACCCTTGTCAGCTAGAGTCAGTCTTTAAACAAAAATCTGGCCTTGGATACATAATTCTCTCTTCTTTACAATGCTTTAGGAACTTGACAGTGACACCGTATGGATGTAACTGAAGACAAAATTTAAACCCAAAGAGATAGGATGAGTTTATGGAAGTTAACTCCTATTAAAATTAATGAATGTTGTATGGCTAAATCCTCAGGTCAGGTTTGAAGAGTTCAATTACAATGCAAGTACCTGATGGGAAAGTAGCAATCTTACCCTCTATTAAATCAGAGAAAGGTCATGGCCTCTGTATGTTGTTAGTATTTGGACAAATAGGCCTACTGAAACCTACCAGTTCACATACCAGCCATTCCCTCTTTCAGCTCCACATTCCCATTTCAGCTTGCTTTCAGCAAGCATGGCTGCCAAGACTCCTGCTTCTGTCTCAATAGTTAGAGATATAATAACAAGATAGTAGTGAATATCAAATCGCTGGAATAGTTGGGACAGAACGAATCAGATGTGCAAAGTAAGGCTGAGCAAGATTGTCAACGTCTTCTAATGTCTGAGTCACAGATGAGAATATAAAATGAATAAAGAAAGGAAATTAAAAATTTTTAAAAAGAGCCAAGAAAAAATACAGTTAAGTAAGTAGGGAAGGGGGAAAAAAAAGCTAAAGACTCATTTCAGTGAACTGTATTCAGGCTGACTAACACTTTCTTACTCATGTAATAGCACAAGGCAACTGGTCTGATTGAGAGAGGAAAAAAAAAATAAATAGAGGCATAAAACTCCAGAACACCACCCAAAGCAGAAAACAGCCACCTCTGGAAGGGGAAAATAAGACAGAAAATGTCTTTGAGTATCACAAGCCTGGACTAATCGTCACCTGAACCTGGTGAATGCTAGGAGAGTTCTGGTGACAAATGGGGATCATGGGTAAATGTTATTGGACATTGGATTAAATCACAGAATTACAGAAAGGTTGAGGTTGGAAGGGACCTCTGGAGGTCATCTTGTACAACACCCCTGTTCAAGCAGGGCCACCTACAGGACTATGTCCAGACAGCAAATTACACTAAATAATATAGTAAAGAGCAAGGAGAAAGGAAAGTTGAAGTGAAAGTTGCATTTCTTTAGCCACTATTTTAAGCTGCAGTCTCAACATATTAATTTACCAGAATACATGTATTTCCTAGCAGGCCATTCGGTGAAGGTCCTCTCTCATTTTATTCATTTCGGACCTCACCAGATATAAGCAATTTTCTTTACAAGACTGAGTTGCACAAATATTTACAAGTCCACTGAATTTTAAGGGGCTCAGCATTTAAAACTTTCCACCCCTTAGAACTAAGCCAAGTTATCCACATCTCAAACAAGTTCCCTCTCCTGTCTTGCCCTACTCTCACCCCACTTTTCTTTTAGTAGCAATTCCATTATGTCTCTATCCTGGAAAATTAATAGAAGTGACTATACAAAGACAAGTACTGTGTTAAATATAAAATCTTTCCTATACCAGCTGTGGAAGGACAGACATTTTCCCCCTCATTATTTCATACAAAAGAGCTCAAAGAGCTCAAAGGTAATAATTTCTTTTGGGGGTTGATTTAAAAAAAAAAAAGTTTAATTCTCAGCTTAATGACTATCCCTAAATGGAGAACTACATTAAAACTTAATAATTATAAAGGTCAGTCTAATATCAGAGAAATATTTATTTTCTAATCCTGACAGAGGAACAAATGATTCTTTATTTTTAAAAAAATTTGTTTCTCTCATTCTTTTTCTCCCTCTAATAGGCATAAACAATTCTGCCCAAAGTTTTTCTCATAGTTAGATGGGATGTCAGGTTCTGGACACAACAGTTTATCTGTCTTTCTATATCTCTATCTCCTTTTTTTTTACCCCTGGAAAAGTTTACACATATCAAACTCATAGGCAATGTGCTTCATGCGCAGGAGTCAGATTACCTGGGCAGCACTATTTACCCTCTTACTTTTCATGCAAAACAGCTGTACCTTTGTGAAGGAGAACATGCCATAGAACATAGGTCCTCCTTTTTGATTTTTATTTGATGTTGCACAAATAAGTATAAGGAATAATTATTTTCACCGGGCCCTTCAGTAAGAATTTAGGACTCAAAGTACAAACCAGACTAACCTAACTGAGTCTGATTCAGTATTTGCACATAGAATTTTCAGAAAAAGGCAAACACTATAGTATATGAATAAAGATACTCTGACCATTTGCATTCTCCAGGTATTGTGCTTTTGTTAAGTGTCTTTTAGCCTGAGCACTGAACATTTGGAAACAATTCTGCACCAACTTATATCTGTCCAATCATATTGGCCAAAGTTATATCACTGCACCTTTCAGTGCTAATAAAACTAATGAAATGTACAAAGAGTTTAGACTTCATAATTTTGCAAAGAAATAGTGGTGTGAAATTTAATGTGCCAGTAACATTTGGACTGCTTTTGCTTATCTAACCTACGAAAAGGTAACTCTGCAAAACCTACAGCAGATGTGCTTGTACAGCCTATCATGGGAAACAGTGCAAAATGCTTTATTCATTAGATCCTATTAGAATCCATGCCTTATTAAAGCATCGATGTCTCAAAAGGGTTTACAGTAACTGTTACTGAAAAATAACCCTTCCCTCCCATCAAAAGCACTAAGAATTGAGACATGTAAATAAAAGCTTCTGCTCTCTCTGAGGGGAGTATGATAGCACATATTTAACCACCCTCCAAAGTTTCCTGAAATAGTGTAAAAAGATGAAGTACTCTGCACTAATACAGCAAACCACTTTAAGGAATTTAATACTATTAGACATTTTTCAATTATATCAGCCATGGTAGTTAAAGATATATACCAAATTCAACAGAACTGTAGTTGATGAAGAACCAAAGAGAAAGAGCAGAGGAAAGCGTCTAAATGATTGAACAATTCTATGATTCTATCTCTAACTCACACAGGTTTTGCTTGTCAAATATTATTATATGCTGCACGTGGGCCTAATGATCACATTTTTGGCAGCTCCACTGAGGATCACTGGAAGTTACCCAGCCAGGGCATACCCATCAAATGGCAATGGGTAGCACAAAGAATAAAACTATCACTATATTTCTTTTGCCTGAATCAGAGAAGCCTGGAAGACCTATCACTTAAATTTGGCACTGGTAGAAAATTGGAAAAAAATGTTTCTAGTGCTTCATTAAGAACATCCTGTGTGGGATTCCTGCTGGCCTTTTACAATCTGTCTCCAGGCCTAAGCAAATCCAAAGGCAGCTCATCAACAAAACTCATTCTCTTACTTTCCCTTCTATTCAGTTACAAAGCAAACATTTTCCTGAAAGCCCTTCCTGACCATTATATTAAGGCGTCTTTTTTTGTTGTTGTTTTTTTTACAATCTTTGCAATTCTTCTTACACTGATGTTAAAAAACACTGGATCATGATTTGCCGGCCCTTATTCTCAGGGATCTGTATCATAAGGAGTCTTCTACAAAGAGTTTTGTGTGCCTTCCATCATTTTATTGCCAGTCATGAATGTGTATGTAAATGCCATTATACACAGCAGTTCTATTGGTGGCACATTTTGTTTCTTCCCCCATTCTTCACATACTACAGTGAAGTAGTATGAAGCCTCTCTTCAGTTCCACATTTCTCCAAGTTTTTCTTTTGCATTTCTCCATATCCCAACTAGAGGCTGCATGCAGTTCCTTATTTCCCACCTTTACATTGCTTGTTTTCCTCCTCACTCTATTTTTCTTTCTCATATATAGAAAGGATAATTTAAGTGTCAACACATTAACTCATACTGGCAGGAGGTAACTCTAGGAAATAGACAGAGAAACAGATATTGTCATAATAGAGATCATTAATGGGTGCCTTCAACCAGTTATTTCACCTACAGACAAAATTCTCAAAACCATTGTTCTGCTAAACAGATGAGAGAGACCACATATTTTTTCCATTTCACTCCTTGCTGCTGTGATTTCTCTCACATGAGTAGGTTGCTATCAAATAATACCATAAGGACTTTTACATTTGATTTTTTATTTTAATTTTGGTATTTATCCCACTTATGATACAAGTTTTTCTGATACCTACAGACAGCAGAACATACCACAACCTCTTGAAAGTATACATGACCACAATGGAGACTATAAGATAGGTCTCTCAGCAGAGTTCCTCCTAGTGGAAAGGAGATATGTTCTTCCAGTTGTCCTGCCAGCTCAGCTATATCATCTTTCTGAAACAGCACAAACAGTTAAACCAACAAAAGCACTCTGCATTCAGTAAAACTGCACTGACATCACGAGTTTTGAAGGCATAGTTGCATTAAGTAGAGCATATGCTTTCTTTCCCCACAGCTTTGCCATCTTGGCAGAACTTGACAGTAGAGATCAGTTCTACTGGCGGTGGTAGACAAGCACCAACGCTCCCTGCTATAGCTTGCCCACACATCACTAGTAGCAGCTCTTCTAGAAAAGGCAGCAGAAGGATAATTGCATCTTACCCACTGCTAAGCCTACTGTTTTAGTTCAAACTCACAGTCATCTATGGCTTAAGTTTAGACACTGAAAAGACAACTTGAAATGGCTCAGGCACAATCTTTTGCCTTTTCTGTGATGCAGGTAATAATTTTCAGAAGTGAGGCAGGCCAGACAATGGGGAACCATAACATCTCTAACTCTTGCAGCAAGATTTACTGGAGCATGGTCTATATTTCTGGCAGCCTCAGTCAGAACAGGTAAACTCAAAATATTTGTACCACAACATTCTGAAATGTCTAAACATGCAGGGCTGTTGAGTTGTCACTTCACTTTTTCGCTCACCTCACTAATAAGTATCAAAGGATGTCTTCATATTTCACAAAGAGAAAGAGGTCTTGAGAGATTTCAGAAATTAGCTTTAAAAATATCATGCTTGTGAAAATACAGTTCATGTATCAGTTGAAATAAAGATTATTAATCACTACTGTGACTCCTATTTGTTGCAAATCAATAATTATGTTTCACCTCAGATACAGTGTTAAAAGGTTGTTGTAGGCCTCCCTATCTCCATTTGGAATAAATTTCACAGTAAACATATGAAACACACATCCATGGAAATATGTAGGTATAGATAGAAATTTCAGTTCCATAAAGCTTACAGTGGAATAAAGAATTAAGATACCATAAAAAAATGATTTATGACAAATCTAAAGAAAAGTGCATAAGCATATGCAATCATGAAAGATCTACCTCTTGGACTAGCCCAGGAACTAGTTTCCCAATTAAAGAACAAAATCATTCATTAACAGAAGGAAGAAAAACAGTTGTTGACAGTCAACAAGGAAACTAAATTAGACCAACTCATTATTTAAATGTTTTGATTTAAAGGCAGAGCTGTTAATGAGCTACCAAGAGCTATAATTATCTGTGTGTCCAATTTCAGCAACAAAATGAAAATCCTGCAATAGATTAGAAAGAAAAAAAAAAACAAACCATGCAAAAACTTTAAATATCAGAACATTGGCATTTGCTTAGCTGTTGGAGGGCTGGCTTTTTGGGGTAGAAGGTTTGTTTTGTTGTTTTGCTATTGTTGATTTACCAGCTGTACAACAAAAGAAATGGATTTTCAAAAGTTAAGAGGCAGTTCCCCAGAAATAAGATACTAGCCCTGCTATGTCTAGCCATATATGATGGTGAGGGCAATTTTGTACAGCTTTTTAGGGAGCTAGTGGGAAAGTTTCTTGCGTAGGTCACGTGCAGATTGAAGGGAATGGCAGAGAGAACCAGGGAGAATTTCAAGATTACAAGAGTGCACTGTGTCTCAAAAGGGATATCTAGTTACTAGCTTAAATATCTTGCTGCATGCAAGCATGAGGAGTAAAATGTATCTCTGACAGAGATATAGTAGTGATATGCTCATTAAGCTGCCTGTACTTCTTGTAAATTCATTGTCCCTTATTGTAAGCAACCAAAATGTTACAATCTAATTGTCAGAAAGACAGGATTTTGTGAGCTAATTGCAAGTAGTGTAGCTGGAGATCTAACTATTAAAAGAGCAAATAATTGAACTAGAGCAAATAAAACAGAAGCCCAAGAGATTAAATTAACAGTTTCAAAGGTATACCTCATCATGGCACTCGTAACAGTTAATATACCTATGTCATTATAACACTGTAAATTTAGATGCCTGTGACACCAATTATTAGGTGCTGATATTACTACATTGCTCCATCCTCTGCAAAAATACTAGTGCTGTGCCTTGCTCTGCACAACCCAGTGCATTTGAACTTAGTCTTTCTCATCTCCAGTTTACTATGTTATGCTCTGGTAACCATAACCTGTGTCCAAAACAGCAGCAATAATACTTGCTTTGCCTCTCTGCTGGGGAGGGGAGAAAGTTGGAAGCAGACTGCATTTCAGCCCCACACAGCCTGTGGTCCTCCTTCCTCTCAGGAAAATGCCAGAACAGAGCTCCTGTGGATCTCGGAAGAGTAACAGACAAAGAGAAGGTTGTCTGAAGGTAGCAGCACTAGAAATCACAATGAAGTCCAAGCATGCTCAGTGTTGGTTTCCCTATAGCCTCTTCCAGAGAACAATGTTTGACCCAAGCAGAGACTCTGCCCCCTTAACCATTGCAAGATGTGTATTAATAAGGGCAGAATAAGAGACTCTTGTCCTCAACAGCAGTATTATGAAATCCCTCAGATGCCTTGTCAAAAAGGTTTAACAGCATTGCAGCACAGGTGATACTGTAATAATTTACTTTTTGTTAGCAGTAACTCAAAAGACTCAAAGGATCTGAACTCTCACCTGAGGGAACCATATCCCAAAGCTAACAGACTAATATACCATTAAATCTTTTGTCTTTTTCTCCAGTGAACCTTTCTCCTTAAGGATGAACTGTTTGATACAGCCATTCAAAAGTATACTCTGTAAGATTAGGGAGGAAGAAAGAATTTCACAAAAAAAGTTTGCTTAAAGTAACTAGACCTACATTGCCCATAAAGCAAACTAAGTTAGATAGCATGCTTGTAGATCAGCTAGAGCTGTAGTGACATTTTAACAAAGATATAGACACAACTTCTTTTACTACTCTTTTGGAGCAAGAGGAAGACTCAAACACACTCCACAACTAGTCAGCCTGATTGTTAAATCGCAGCATATTAGGAAAGATTGTTGAACAGCTGAGTTGTTCCCAGGGAAACTAACTTATACAGCATTCATTCATTATGATCCTGTCCACTCATTCCTCTTGAAGTTAAACCATCTGGCTGGGGTGATTTTTTTTTCCTAAAGTTGAAAGAAATTTCCCTGAATCACTTTGGTTATTAAATAGTCATTTATTACCAGGCCATTGTCCATCTGTCACAATTATTATGAAATCCTCATCTGAGACATACAATTGTTTTGTATGTTAGTGCAAGACTATGCTGAAGAAAATGGCTTTCCTCTCCCTTAAATTATTAGGCTAATGATAATAAAATTGTATAAAATGCATTATTATGGTAATGAAAATGTTGTTGCATCAAGTAATAAACATTGTGTTATATTTATGAAAATGAACATTTTCTCTTTTCTTTCTAATTGGGCAAACAATTTTTCTTATGGCTTCTAATATAAAAAATGCAGAATCCTTTATTAGATTCTATATTGAAGCAAAATAGGAAAGTAAAATACTCAGCTCTTGATCCTGTTGAAAATCTAGGAGCTCTATTATTGACTTCAATACAATCAACAGAGTCCAGAAATTAATATAAAAAGCTAGTGTGGGATTCTTATGCTTGCTCTGAACTCTTTATGCCATGTGAAAGGGCCGATGCTTAGCAAAACACCTAAAATACAGTAAAGTACAAGTGTTGCCAAAAAGGACATCATAAGCATCCTCTGCAAATTCCATACACATCAAAAGATAGTTCCTAATACAGGATATTTCTTAGTCTTCCCTTGTGGTGCAGTCCTACTCCCTTGGAATTACTTCTGTTTCTTGCAAATTCTTTGCATGCTCTAGATCTTGCAGTACTGTTGGGAATGCCTCACTATAGATTCCCACTGGATGTATGAGTGGATAGTCCCATGAGTAACATTGGAGCCACCCCAATCCCTGAAACAAGTTTTTGCTTGCTAATGGGAAGGATTACAGATAGCAAAGCTTTTCTTAAGTTACAAATTCCAGACTGGCCTTTTCAGAAAACTTCACGCTAGTTCAAATTGGATTTTTCATCAGCAAATTTAACATTTTGACATGAACGTGATAAATAGAGCCAGTCAGACATGAAAAAATGCTGTTTCACTGAAGCTGAAACATTCTGACACACCAGTTTTGATAAAGTTTTTGTCAGAAGGAAGCAGAAAAGAAAAGATTAATCACTGAATTCCTAAGCACGGGTGCAATAACCTGGTTTGAGGAGTCCTACGGCGATCTAGCATTGTGTTCCCTCTATGACTGATTAACAGTCATCTGAAATGAGAAACTCCGTTCAATAGGAAATGAACTACTGCATCAGAATCCTCTATACATTATTGTAAGTGGAAAACTATGCCCCAGGAAGTCTCCTTTGACAAAGGCTTTCTTTATACTTTGGTTTTTAGAGTTATTGTTTTTTATTAACTTTGTATGAAACTTGACACAATTGGGCTTCCATCCCATCTAAATTCCCAAAACACTTCTATGTGTGAATGTTTAATAATAGCACTTCACCCATAAGCTCAGTTTAGTTCTCTGTTATTTGTGAAACTATGGTAATATATTCAAACATCTCCAGCACACCAGCTGAGCAACCGAACCACTGGCTGGCTTCATCCATTTTCCTCAAAGTTCAAAAGGGCATGATTTCTTCTCAAAATCAGAAAATGCCAACACTGTTTGCAAACCATAGACCTTTTTTTTATACATATAGCCTTCAGCATAAAATCACCGAAAAGCAGCGAGAACTTAAAGCTCCTGCTGTTTCTTAAAAGATGTTACTAGCATTGGGGCTCACACCATCATCTTTGAGCTGTCTAAAAATTAGGAATCTTCTTATTGCTCTAGACTTCTCTAATGTCAATGAAAGAAGTTTGTTACATCCAAAAGATAATTTCACCCATTCTAAGACAATGACGATACATCCAACCTCTTTTATTCACCTTACTTATCTCTGGTCCTGTTACCTGTATTGGAAGCCTAAACAATTAAAGTAAACTAGATACCAAACTTTTATACACCTGAAAATCGATAAGAGGAGCTGTATTGTCTCATTCCAATTGTATTGCCTAATTTTAAAGGAAATTTTCTTCATAGGATGTTAATCTAATTTCCAGTTGTGTATTACTAACTTGCTCACTGCAAATGTATTTACAGGAACACAGCAGTTCAAATCATGACTGCTTCTGAATCAGTTTCTGATAATTTCCATTTACTAGGCTGTGGTTCACGCTAGGGATAGCTTTAAGCTGGAAAGTGTTTGAGGAGTGCATTTAATGCCACTTAATGGAACCAGCCTAGAACTAGTTTAAAGCTTGAAAAAATAAAATCAAACAAAGAAAGCACTTGAAATGTATATAGCATGCATGTCAGATCCTCAGCATCATATTTTGCACTCTACAGTAGACAACTACAACATGGACATCAGTTTCTCAGCATCAGCATTTGTGCTACAAATCTACTTCTGCTTATCCAAACTATTTGCTACTGTAGTCATAGTCAGAGACTTGCAGGACACACAAGCTCTTCTCGTTTCCAGATGATGTTTGTGCCCTGCTTGCACCCTGGTATTTATAAAGAAATCTTAGCATATGTTGAAAGGATGATATAATGTGGTCTAGGCTGGTCACAGAATATGTGGAGTATCCCTGATCAACGAAAAACTCAGCTGATGTTATAGCACACATCTGCTGTTCAGTTTAGTAGACATAGTAATTTGAGGGCTCACTTTTTCACACCATCACTTCCGCAAATAAGTGATACCAAACATACATTACAAAACAATGTGTTTGATTTACAGAAACAAAAATAGATGGATTCATATGAAGTCCATTCATATGGATCCATTCATATGGATTCATATACAAAAAGGGATTTCTATAGAGTTGTTCGCAGAAAATCAAATGCATGCAAATTATGAACATCATTTCAATGTATGGTCATGCCCATAGCACATATCTCCCACTTGCCTCTTTCTAGAACACAGTGTAGTATTTTCAGTTTCTGGTACACTTTGATGTTCTTGCTCACAGAGTGTCTAATTCAGTGAGGTGATTAGCACCACCTGACACAGCAGTCACGACTAGTACTGATTCCTCTAAGAAGGACTGTGGCTCAGCTACTTGGAGGAGAGAGCTCACACACTGTACAGCCCAGGTGCACCATGCCAAGTCTCAACAGGAGTGGCAGAGACTTGCCGTGTAACTTTCTAATGCCACCGCTTGCCTCCCACTGAGAGGAAACTGCATGCAAAGTTAACTCAGGCTGAACACAAATATTAGATGTGATATTGCTAAATTACGTTCCAACACTGGTCATGTCTCTAAGTCTAGCCTCAGGCCATGGCACCAAAAAGTAGTATTTCTTGCATTATAGCTTATAATCTATATACTTTTGCCAATAAGCATTTATTCCAATCATCATTAACTTTCTCCCACTTCCAGTTTTAAATTGGAGTGGGAAAACAAGGCAGCTTCTATACACTTTACTGAATGAGGAGGAGCATGTCATGCATGACATGCATGAGGAGAATTTGAACTTTCAAAGTGTGAACTTTTAAAAAACTTTTAATATTTAAAGCATGTCATGTACAAATTGCCCCTTTTCCCATCAATCAAATACAACACAGTAGACTTTGTGCATAAATGATACAATGAAATTATTAAGCAGCTCTGATTCACTTTTTTTAATCAAGGAAAAAAAGAAGTAAACTAGAACTGCTTTGAAGTATTCTACCTCATTTATTATTTTACAGGTTAAACGTTTATTACATTTACAAATGATTTACTGCAGAATTATTCCCTAAGGTGTTTGCAAATTTGATGTCACTATGAAAGATTAATGTGTGTTTAAGCAAACTGGTAGCCTAATTTAATTACTTAGGACAATTCTTAAATAATGCTTTACTGACTGCTCAGCAATTAGATGCATTGCCTTAAGAAAGATAAACTAACATGTGGCATTGTGGATCTCATTTGATGAGAAGACATTTATTTTCATTCCCTTGTCATTTGCTTTTAAAAGCTTCAGGTGCACAGTATAGTTAGTTTGAGCAAGATTTAGGAGGGGTAAGGGGTGAAACACAGGTGTATATCTGATGTGAGGAATTACTGAAATGAGAACACAGAATATTGAGACTTTGTGGAGGCTGGCAGAAATGATGGTGAATTGATTTAAATGTGGCCAGACACTGAAATCCCATCAGGGCACTGTGGGGCCAGGGGCTCCCTGGGGCCGTGAGCATCAGGGGCTCCACTGGTTTGGTCAGGGCAGGGCCTGGCAGCCAGGGCCTGTCCCACTTCCCCAGTCAGGAGCAGGGCAACTGGGGGGCACTGGGGCAGCCCCAGCCCCGGACATTGGGCAGCTCTCTGGGGATGGGGATGGGCCAAGGACAGGACAGGACATGGGCCTGCAGGACAGCCCAACTTGAGGGGCCCATGACTGGGCAGGGCAGGGCTGTGGGGAGCTGGAGACTGGCCCTGCTGTGGCATTGCTGGGGCAGGGGCTGATGGCCCCAGGGGGCTGACATGGGGTCCTCGGCTGTGGGCAGGGTGGGGGGAGCTGCAGGCACTGGGCAGGGACAGTCAGGGCTGGTGGTACCCTCAGGGCCAAGACCCAGAATTCAGAGACAAACTTTAATAATACAGTGAAAAGCCTATTGATCTTAATATGATGACAGCTAAAACTAATTATCAATATCTTTCAACTTAGTTCTAATATGGAACAAAACTGTAGCTGTGGCCATAAACACTTCCTATAAATACCAAAACCACTGGTGCTGTTTTGTTATTCTGCCAAACAAGGGTTCTCCAATAGTCACCAGAAGACAAAACTGGCAAACTCAGTTCCTGACACTGACTATATTCCTTTTGAATTGTCCCAGCTATTGTGGCTGTAGGGACTGAGCTAAATATATTCCAGTAGTATTGTCTTGAGCAATCACCCTCTGCTTACTTGCCTGCTTACTAACCCATAGAAAAATCCTTAGGTACTGTGGCTAGCGTTTTGCCTATACATTGTGCCTGCCTTCTTTGCTACATAACACAGTCTTGGTTACACCTGTAAGAATTTCAGATGCAAAAAGTGAAATTTTTCTCATCTAACTTCCCACACATACAATGTAGATGGAAATGGTGAGCCTAGCTGCCCCTTTATAGACAGTAGAAAGAAGATGTGTCGAGAGGATGCGTTACATATTCATTAAACTATTCTGATCATTAAGCAGTCTTTGTTTTGGGCCAAAATCTGCACCATAAAAAGGACTAGATAAATATTGCATTAAAATAACATTTTTCCTCTGCAAATGACATTTTGCTGCATGTTGCTCAAGATGCTGAAATACTGCTTTATCGCCTACTCAAAGAGCACAAATTGTTAGATCTATTCATCCATCAATGAATGTACATTAATACAATGCTGCTAATAGTTTTCTCTGTGTGAATAGTTTCAACATACTTTCCAATGAAAAACAAAATCAAGCTCCATTTAGTATTTCCATTAGATTTTGTTTGCCACATCTATTTATTTATATCTGGAAATTTTACATCTTTTATGTTCAAATATTTTTCAAGTGTTGGGTAGAGAATGTTCTGCTCCATCTGAACCCAATTGTGAATGTCTTATTGATTTCAGTTGCATAAAACCTTGCCTTTTGTTTAGTCAGGAGGTACTATTTTTTCAACAGGACATTATATGCAGTCCAGAGAAGGTGTAGCATTATGTTTTGATTTAATCAAAAGTTGAGGAGTTTGTCAAATCCATATGGTGCAGACAATCTAAAGCCCTACCAGTATTAGAATACAAAGAATTCCAAAGTGACTAGGAATGGAAACAATCATTTCCCAAGGCATCTGATATCTTTGTCAGGCAAAAAGGGTTAAGAGGATCGGAAGGTGATGTTAGCCAATTATTACTATCTTCTGGGACACAGAAACAACTGGAGAAGAGTTATAATATAGTATCAGCTGTTTTGATCTTTTTTTTTAAAAGGCATACAGTAAAATCATGTAGTACACGTGCATGTGAAAATCTGGTCTGTGGATTCAGATTTCTTTGCTGGTTCCTTCTCCATTTCCACATCTAATTTATTGAATGCCCCTATTATGAAAATTTTAATATGCTAAGTGTATCAAAGCTCAGTCTCATCAGCTACTCTTTCAAGTATTCACCATCCAGAAAGACACAGCTGTACTCCAGTAGTCTGACATATGCCAAAAAGTCCAGGTGAGCAAGAGAAGTAGTGATGAGTTGTTGACAGAAGATATTAAGTGAAAAATACAGGGAGGTCATTTAATTTGCAATAACTCACAATATACCAAATTTTACCTGTGTATTTTCAAGATACTCAACAGAACTCCCTTCTTTGGCAAACCCTTCTACTCCAGCCAAATTGTAGGAAGAGTGCTGTGAGAAGAAAAAAGCCCTATCAATACTTCTACCAGATATATTTTCCCTCAGCTTTTAATGTATTAATTCGAGGGGAATATACCAATGTACTTCCAGAGCAGTGTAAACTGCTGTAGCTTCTAAAGCAAAACTAATACTCTGTGTCACTTTATAAGGGTAAGGAAGGAGGGACTACCAAAACTACAGAAAAAATGCTCTGTGGTATGGATACACAAATGATATTGACTTATGGCTGGGCAATTTAAAAAAAAAAAAAAAGCTTCAGGATTTCCTTTTAATAATTTATCCAGATTTTTTTTTGGTCTAGAAATATTGATGAAATTGTAAAAGACCCAATTCCTCCTGTAAGATTCCCAATGTATTTCTCTAAAAAAATCTACCTTTTATTTCTGCCTTCCCTAGTAATAAGAAAAGACAAAAATTCCTCTATTTGTCTGATTTGCTTCCTCAACAGAAGTGTGGGGTTTGTAATAAATGGGCAATGGACAACTCTCACTGTTTCACAAGAATCTACAGGAATATTAACACTGAAGATATGTGCTCAAAACATGAATCAGCAATTTCTTTAAAAGATATGGAGCCGCTTTTCATTCAAACAGTAGATATTTTGGTATATTCAGGTACTTAACAGCTCCAGCCTGGGTCACTCTTTTATGCTGACAGTACTTGCTTTCAGTTAGGAACAGTGAGAAAAGCTGAGTCCCAAAGAGCTCTGAGTCATAACAGTCATATCTAACAAAAATACAGGAACTAGGTAACTGGAGCAGCAGTGCACCCATCATGCTGCAAGACTCAGTTTAGAGGTCAAGAGTGGTAAGTGCAGAGAACAAATAAAAGGTTCACATGAGATTAACCAGCATTTTTTTGGCAAGGGACAGATGACCGAGAAACATCTTGCAACTTTTGATGATTCAAAATTGTCAGAGTGATGAAACAGATGTCAGTCAGACCTAAAAAATACAGAAATTCTGTAAAGTGTTTTAGCATACTGTGTTAGTTGCAAGGAACAAATGGATATTCAAAGAGACTGAAATTTTGTCAGAGCTGTACTTGGTATGTGATTCTGAGTTCCTGAGTAGTTGGCACAAATTCTTAAGAAAATATATTGGAGATCTTGACTTTGACAGAAAATCATATCTATTTGTTCTGCTTCAGGAGGCTAAGAAACAGATTATGAAATGGTTCAGAGAGAGCCATTAATGGGGGTTAGAGCTGTGCATTCAGAGATGTAGACTAGAATGCAGAGTTTTTATTTGTATGCTCCAATACCCCCAGGGTGTATGAAAAAACACTTTAAAAACTAACCTGTTGTGCTGGTTTGGGCTGGGAGAGAGTTAATTTTCATTATAGTAGCTAGTATGGGGCTATGGTTTGGATTTGTGCTGAAAAGTGTTGATAATACAGGGATGTGTTAGTTACTGCTGAGCAGTGCTTACACAGAGTCAAGGCCTTTTCTGCCTCTCACACCACCCCACCAATGAGTAGGCTGGGGGTGCGTGCACAAGAAGTTGGGAGGGGACACAGCTGGGACAGCTGATCCCAGCTGACCAAAGGGCTATTCCATACCATGTGACATCATGCTCAGAATATAAAGCTGGGGGAAGAAGAAGGAAGGGGGGGTTGTTTGGAGTGATGGCATTTGCCTTCCCAAGTAACCATTAAGTGTGATGGAGCCCTGCTTTCCTGGAGGTGGCTGAACACCTGCCTGCCCATGGGAAATAGTGAATGAATTCCTTGTTTTGCTTTGCTTGCGTGCATAGCTTTTGCTTTATCTCAGCCCACGAGTTTTCTCACTTTTACTCTTCCGATTCTCTCCCCCATCCCACCAAGAGGGAGTGAGCAAGTGCTTGTGTGATGCTTAGTTGCTGGCTGGGGTTAAACCACGACACCTGTCTATACACTGTTATTTAAGGGTTTGTATTTCTCTGCAGTCATCCTGTCCTAAAATAAATGCTATTTTACATTACTGTGCAGAGAATAAAAATTCAGGTACTGCACAGTACTCAAGATTGTTAGTATTAAATATAGTGGTTTGAAAGAAAACTGCAGCCTTAAACCCTGATTGTATAGAAGGGGAAGATGAGTTAGCTTGAGTTCTGAGCAGTTTATTTCCAAACCATGAAATACTTCTGTCCTAAGGACAAAGAATAATACTTGGTCTCCATCACCTTCTTTAGTGGTCACTTCACCCAGAAGTGTATTTTATCAGCGCAATATTTTGTCAGTAGTATGAAATAATCTGTAAACTTAGCTCTGTTGTTATTTATGTGTGTAATTAATGGTCAGGGCTTAACTGTGGAGGTCTGCACTTGATTGGAAAGTCTGATTGGAGCTTGTGATGCTTTATTCAGAAAAATGCTTTATTTAGAAAAAAATCCCATCTCCACCTTGTGAGAACTTTACAAAAGTCACTTTTGGTTATGTAGTGCTTGTATGTCAGAAAGCCTAATATTGGGTTTTACTGTCTTTTTTTTTTTTTTGTAGTATCTTCCCCCCACCTTTTTGTTGTTGTTCTTGTTATTAACAAGGTTTAAGATGGCTATATCTAGCAATACCTTGAGCTAGTAGGCCACATTATTTATGAGGAACGTATATAAAAGTAGTTCTCCAAGTATATGTTGTAAAAATTATGAAGGAAAATGAAAATGTTATTACATTTTGGAGGCATACATTCTTACCGAGCATTTTACATGAAGAGAAATACTTGTATCGTGATAACACTAACCATTACTGGCCCATCCAGAAACAAGTATGCACACAGCTAACGCTACTTACCGTCAGACCCATCTTCAGCATAGGTTTTATTACATAGTATCTTGATCCAGCTGATTTTCAAACTCACAAGAGATTAAAAATTTCCTGTTTATATTTATATTCGGGAGGCTAAGGAAGGGACAGGCTCAAAAAGAAGACCTGTACCTAACGTCACCATCCATTCAAGAAGACTGCAGGCCTGCGGTGCTGAGCTGAACCTTAGGTAACGGCTCAAAGAAAATGTCTTTCTTAAACAATAGGTGGAAGACCGTATCTAGTAAATGCCTCTGTGAAAACTTGTAGCTGAGATGACTCTTCAATCTATGAATTGAATGGAGAACAGAAAACAGATTTGAAACTGTACCGGCTGCAGGTGCCCAGGTGCTGGCGGCAGCAGCAGCAGCAGCAGCGGGGTCTGGAGGGGCGGCCCCTGTGAGGAGCGGCCGGGGCTGCCCCGTGCCGGACACAGCCGGTTCCAGCCGGCTCCAACGGCCCCACCGCAGGGCCCAGCTGAGCCCCTCAGCCACGGGCGGGCGCCTCGGGGAAAGCCTGGGGAAGGAAGGGCAAAACGCTGCCCGGCAGCCGGGGCTGAGGGAAACGGGGTGAGAAACAGCCCTGCGAGCCCCGAGGGGAGAGCAGGAGGAGGGCAGGAGCTGCTCCAGGCGCCCTGGCAGAGAGGCCCCTGTGGCCCCTGGAGAGACCCCAAGGAGCAGGTGGACATGCCCTGAAGGAACAGTCCATGGGACTGCAGTCCATGGGAAAGCCTCACACAGGAGCAGAGAAAAGCATGAAGAGGAAGGAGCAGCAGAGAGGAGCTGTTATGGACTGACTGCAGTCCCCCATTCCCCATCATCCTGTGCTGCTTGCGGGAGAGGAGGTAGAAGAGTCAGGGATAAAGGAATGAAGTTGAGCCTGGGAAAAGGCAGAATGGGGGGTGTTTTAGGTTTTGTCTTTGTTTCTCACCATCCAGTTCAATTTCAGTTGGCAATAAAATACTGTTTCCCCAAGCCACGTCTGCTTTGTCAGTGATGGTAACTGGTAAGTGATCTCCCTGTCTTTATCTCCACCCATGACCTTTCCGTCTTATTTTCTCCCCCTGTCCTTTGAGGAGGAGGAGTGAGAGAGCAGCTGGTTGGGTGTTTGGCAGCCAGCCAAGGCCAACCCACCGCAGAAACTAAATCAAAGTAACCAAATTGAAATCAAATGACAATGTTTCCTTAAACTCCGTACCAGGTTCAAAATCTAGTGTGTAAAATCTAGCCAATAGCATGTTCTCTATTAAAAGAAGCTTTATCCTTTTGTTCTGTAAAATTCAGGAGTAACTCCTCTCCAGCATTAAGCAGCATTTCAGACTGGATTCACAAATGCTCAGCATCAGTTTTGCAGGTAGTGGTAAATATAACCAGGTAATCCAGTATGACTCGTAAGCATCAGACTTGCCATCATTTGATGGAAATCTTCAAATTCTGCAGTAGTAATCACAATATGCCAGGTGTGAGAAAGGAAAGTGTTAGCTTAAACCTTCCTTTCAAAAAGCATAACAAAGCAGTAGCCTAACATGCTGTGCTGCAAGTACATTAAACCCTTTAGTGCAGGTTTAAAGACATTTTTTGAACAGAATTATAGTTACTTTTATCTATTGTACAAGCATTAACAATTGTATTTCTACTATGCATTGGGTTGCACTACCAGGACCACTGCAAATGTGTTTTTTTATCTCAGTAGTTTCTTACATTACCTCATGTGTAATTTCTATGGTTCAGTTTGTTCTGCTGATTCAAAGCAGCATCAGGCACCCAGGTTTTACACAAGTCCAACAGAAGGTCCTAAGAGAAGGCTCAGTTCTGTTAGCAGCTGCAGTGAAGCTCACACAGTAGTTCATTAATTTTAGTTGAGGCATAGCCTGGGGTTTCACAGGCATGCTTTGTTAGTTTAATGAGCTGGGGTAAATATCTTAAATATCCTGGTGGGACTTGGTATTCTCTTATTTCAGGTTTACACATATTTCTGAGGTAGTCTGATAGACTAAAGCCAATGCAAACAGTCAAACTTCTAGGGACAAGCCCTTACTTTCTAAAAAATCCCTCTGATTAAGTCCAGTAAAAGCATCTCATTACAAATGGTGTTTCTGGTGAAGCTGGTCCTGGTGTGGTGTAATTCTATTTTGCAGGTTAAAGTGCTACTTATGTGAGCACTTTCAAAAGGTGATTGTTAGACAACTAATAGGTGGTGATTTCTCCTGGAGAGCTCTCAATTTGCTGTCATGTTCTCTGAAGTGAATTTTTACATGCCCCTCATGTTACCTACCACCAGTGACTTTGCATCCTATTAGTTCTCCTAATATGCTTCCAGCTTTTTTTTCCTGACATATTCCTTGTGCAGGTGATACACAGAGGAGCAGCCTTTCAAAACTCTAGCGAGGAGCAGTGTAGTGGAAGTATTTACCCGCAGTTACTTACTGCAGTCCGACTGGCAAGTATCTTGAGCAAGTGTCTGATACACTGCATGGATATAGAGCTATGACTGTCCAAGTAATGCTATCCTGGGGTATCCATGCCGTACTATTTCAAAAGTACTGGTTTATTACTTTTCTTCTGGGCTAACATGCATTTTGAGTAATGTTTCTCTTTTCTACTATATTTATTAAGGAAACTCTTTTCACTGGTCATCAGTCATTTTATTAGTCAATTTATTAAACTGCCTCATATTCCACAAGTCAAGCATCATGGTTAGCAGCAGTATTCATACTCCCAGCATTACTTTCTGCTGATAGCTTGGTTTTACAATGCCTTGACAGGTTTTCTATGTCTTCAGGAACATCTGGATATCTCTTTTTTTATGTCATTTGCTGTAAAATGTTATTTTATGGCACCAACTGACATTAATTTATGATTTTTTTTCCCCAGATTTAAAGATTCTAAGGATTTCAGACTCACTATTACTTTCAGGTAGAAATTTAAGTTTGTCATTGTCCCTACACTTAACATGGTGTTTCCTCTGTCTGTCAGAATAGTTGGCCCTTCTACTTTTCCCATCTCACTCATGAAGGTAGTATTGCTTCAATGCCATGAGTACGATTTATCTTGTTTATTCACACTACAGCACCAATTTCTGTATTAATAGTTATTCTGGGCTCATATCGGTTGGTTAGTGCTCTGTTTGTTACTTACGTTTCCAAAATGAAAACTGTGTTGTTAAACTCACCCTTTAAAGCATTTTTTGAGGTTCTGGCACTGTAAGTCTTTTTCTCTGGGGAAGGAGGGAGGTAGGAGAAGGTACAGCGCATGTCTCCAGACTTGTAAATCATTGTTTTTAGTATGCCTCTCTAACTGTTCTAAAATTTGGGGGGATAGACAGATATTGTTGTTGTTTTACCCCATCATTAAATTGTTTTCTGGCAGTACTTTTCTTTGTGTTTTTCAGATGTGATTTCTTTAAATTCCTGTCCTGTAAAAGCAGTTTCTTAGTGTCAGCAGTAACTGATTACCCTTCATCATTTGCCTCAGTGGGTTTCAGGTTTCTCTCAATTTTTTTTTTCTTTTTGTGAACAGCTTATTCCTCAGAAAAAATATACCTCAAATGCCTTAAACAGCAAAACTATACTTCTTCCTTCTGCTTAAATAAGCTTGCCACTTATATCCTAATATTTTGTCACTGTTTATTTTAGAAAATGAGTGGCTTTGTAGGCTGCAGGTCATTTATCTAGCTCAGGTCCTGCAAAGTTTCAGCCCCATTAGCTTCTTCTGCCTATTCAAGGTTTCTCACATTTGCACAATGATTTCAAAGTGCATGAAGTCATCTTTCTTTTTTTAAATTCTGACCCCATAGATTGAATTCACTTAAGCTGCTAAAAGAACTGAATATCTTGTTATTAATGATTTTAAAACACATTCTCAGCAGCTCGTCTGCAACAGCAAGAAGAATTCTTGAGTCACTTCTTTTTATCTTAAAAAAAAAAGGAGCTATAATAAAACAGTGGAAAAAGCTGCACTTAGAGTTTTACAGACAAAACAGCATACCTGTATAAGACACATGATATATATAATATTTTGCTAATCAGTTTGGACCAACTCTTCAACTGATATCAGTCACCATTACAGTGCTGAAGTCCATTTACAATGTTAACTAACATCAGCTGCAGGTCTAGCCCCTTGATAAGGTAATACAGTTTATTTTTTCTGGCTAAAAAAGGCATTTTTAAAGGCTATTTTTGACTAAACAATTTTATATGACCAAGTCTTCTGAAAGTCTAATGGCTCTAATTTGGTTATTACTTTCTTTATTACCAAGTATAAACACATTTGTATTTAAAGTTTACATTAGTTTGGACTATAAAAACAAGATTAGTGGAGCATCCTCACAAAACTTGATTTGGATTAAGTATTTTGCTCAATCAGAAGAAATTCTGAAAGCTAGCCACAAATTTTTTTTCTGCAGGATATATTAATTAGAATATTTACAACTTCTTAATCAGTTGGGTATTACTTTGCCTATTCCAGTGTAGCACAGAATAATTTTAAATGGTTTTATTTATTATTTTCTTAATTCAGTCAAATAATGAAACACTAAAATGCACATAAGAAAATATCCAATATACAGATTTTTTTTAGTATTAAACCCCCCACATATATATGATCTGCTTTAACAGTTGCAGTGATGTACAAAGGAAACCAAGTTGGAATTTTAGCATTAGAATTTGTTTACAGTCAACTCCCTCTCATTCCATCTGTATCCACGATGAAGGGATATTGATATCTTTTCCAGGATGAGGCATTCCAGGGCAAATCCTCTCTGACTTTACTATTTTAGAGGGAAAACTCAGTCCTACTTTAAATACAATGGAAGGACTACGTGACTATGCATTCTAGCAAGATTCTGGGGGAGAGATTTGGTCCTTGAGGCATGTCAATAGAGCCTGTAGGCTAAAACTGAACACAATGAAGTATCATCATAACAGTTCTTTTTTTAATTAGGTTACTACCTCATTTCACCACTTTGGTTATTTTATTTCAAATTTTGTATTTCTCTATTGAATTTTTCTGTAAATAAAATGATATATAATCCAAACCCCTTTGAATTTCAGCTATACTTGAATCTAACCACTAGATATGAACCCAATTCTTTCTTCTTTTCTCTCAGTTCCTATATTCCTTTGCTCCCTCTCATCAAAGCAGTGCCTCTAGTTTGGATGTGGCCAAAGTCTAATAAGAATCAGACACAGGAGAAATCCAGGATGGCAACCTATGATTAGTCTATGTACTTAGTAGTGCCTGACTGCAAGTTGTCTTTCTGGACATCTTTACTATTTCCTCAAATGTACTAATATGAGAAGTTCTTCAGAGTGTTCAGTTTAGCTTTCAATTACTCAATGTATCAGATATTCTTCCTCCTTGGAAATAGCCTGTTATTCCTCTCACTTTACCTTACTCACAGTACACTAAAAAAACCCTCAGGTAAAGCCTCAAACTAGTTTTCTGAACAGCACTGAGTTCTAATATAGTTCTCACCTGGCCAGCACTCTGTTTTCAGCCAGTCATCCTTCGACTGACAAGCTCCTTAATTTCCTTTCTAAGCATCCAGGAATAGCTAACTGAGGGACTCCCCTCCTGGCTCCTTCCCTGTTTGCCTCTAACTAAAGATCTGATTCTTCATGCTGAATAGTTCCTCGTACTCTGCACTGTCCGTTAATTATCTTTTGATTGACTCCCAGCTCTGCCAGCCACTCTCTCCATTCACTCTTTCAGAACTTAACTTCAGCTCATATCAAACTCTTCGTCATTAACGACTGTCTCTGTCTCACTGCAGATAGCTTCTCAAGGCTCTTGACTTCTCAGACTACATCATGTGTATGTGTCTCAAATGAATTTCATTCCCATTTGAGATCTTGCCAAGAGGATACAGCACATTTCTGTGAGTTAGTGTGGCCATGAGCCATTATTTCAAATGCAAACAGTCATTTGCTTTACTGTAGCCTTTAATTAGTATGCAATTAACCTGGATCTGTCATCACTACATAGCTATTATTATTAATTATTCTATGCTAGCCAGGGCAGCTGGGTTTCTCTTATGTTTCCTCAAATAGCACTAACAGTGGATTTCCGAGCACTTCAGAAAGCCAGAGAGTGCCCAGATTGTTAATGTTCTCTGACCTTTGGGGAAGCCTAATTAGAATAGTCGGAGAATTTCAAATGGAAAGAAAGAGGGTAGCAATTTATAATTAAGCATAAACATTTGGCTCCAGAAAGAGTTCAAAGGAAGTTATAGACTTCCTTGGTGTTTTACCATGCACTTAACCAAAATGTTCCATACATTGAAGATAAACCTGTTAGAATATACTATGTAATAAAGAAAATGGGAATCACAACCATGAAAAGGCATCCTAACAGCACATTCTGTATTGTACCAATGATCATCTGCTCTTTGCCCCTTTTCACATTAGGTGCTTTGGTTTCAGAGACAAAGTGTTCAGAAGCCATGTCTTGTCTAGGGGAAGGAGGAGTCAGGAAAGTTGTTGTTTGGCTCCATATTTAAATGATCTCAGTAAGATCTAAGCAGGATATAATTACACAGAATACCAAATCTGTATCTTGATCCAGATGTAGACCTTTCATCTGAAATTATCATTGTGGAAAGTACAAACACTATCTCTAATTCCCTAGATTTGTTTAATAGGAAATAATGACTCATTGCCTATTCAGAATAATTTCCTTACACAGTATGTAATTACACAACAGGAAAATAGCAGAAATATGGAACTGAGAGACAAGAGAGTGGTGGTGGGGGGGGAAGGTTCTAATGCTGTCCCTATCATTCTCATCCACAGGGAAGGATCTGTGGCTCAGACCTTTGGCTTTGAGTTTAAGAGCTTCTAGTCAGAAAAAGCAGGTTGAGACTGTGAGAATGTGGCAACACTGTGAACACAGCAGTGTGCAGTGATACCTTGACTTAGCTTTAGCTGTTAGCTCCTGAGCTGAAAGCATTACAGCCATATTAGGCTCACGCTCTACCCGCACTTGCTAGTTCTTCTCAGAGGCAGGCACAATTAACCCAGCTTTAATTTTGTTCCTTAGAGTCCTACCTCTGCACTGCACCACATTGTGGATTTGTGCCCTCTCTCCAGTAGCCAGCTCATCTATCCCTGACACAGCATTGCCTGAATGAGGAAACATGCTTAGCTGCCATTACCTACCATTTCCTGCACACCATTCATTTTTTTGCTCATTGGTCATGTCAGTTAACAGTCCACAGAGGTCTCTTCATTAGTAATGTTTCTTCTCCTTTGTGTAGTCTCCAGCATAGGGCTAGGAAGAATGAAAGAAGAAAATCAGTGCGAGTTCAGCAATGTAACAGTGGCTCCGCTCCCCACACTTCAAAGCACATATTCATCGAAGCTCTTCTCCTAGATTAAGAGAGTAGGTGAGAAAAGCAGGTTTTCCAAGTGAACTATGACTGGACTGGTTTTAAATCAAACATCTTAGTGCATCAATGTATAATGATACTCAAGTTTTAATGAAACAAAAACCACGAGAAGGAGTGAGTAAGCTTCAAAAGAGCTGTTACTTCCATAGCATCATTGATGCTATGCAGATGGGATGTGTATCTAACCTCTTAATTACACCTAGAAGCAATTGTTTAGATATTCAGTTGTTTTATTAAAAAATTGCAGGCACTATATTAGCTTATTGAATTATAATTTTTAGCTTGAAGATGTAGACTTTTTTTTTAACAAATAGCAGGAAATGAAGCAAGAGTCAGACAATACACTAGGAAAATGTTCTGTACTGAAGATGGGTGTTCCTGGAAAGCAGTGTCAATTCATGCTACTCTCTTTGTTGGCCGAGGAGAGGGGTAGCTTCAGATGAGCCTCTGTACTTCACACTGTGCTGTGAGCATGTGTTTCATTTTACCATTTTTATCAAAATGAGGACATAGGAAAGGGAGAAAAATAATAACAAACAGTTCATGAAGTGCCATCTTAAACTATCAGAACTGTGTGCTAAGTAAATGCAAGTTAAAGCCCTAATATATTTTCATTTGCAAGCTCAGAAAACCAAGTATTTTGTATGGAAGAAATGTGCAAAAAACCTGACACATTATGATAACCTGTATGTATCCCGGTCTCTTTTTTGTTCACATTGTTGTACTGGCCTATTTTCTAAGGAATTATTACTGCTTTTCAAATAAGTTCATGAAGTATGTTTGAAAAAAAAGATCTGGCTGACGTGTTTTATTTTCCTTTTTTTCTGGATAACTGTATGCTATAAGAAACTTTTTTTTTTTTTTTCCTGAGACACTTCTTTTAATTTATCTTAATATTTAAACAAAGCTTTCATTCAAAACATGGAAAAAGAATGAGGAAGGGGTTCAAGAATGTGCTTTTAAAGAGTCAGTCTTTAAAAGTTTCCAGTTATATTCCAGGGTCATGTTAAGCTTTCAAGATCTGATTTCACATTTTTATGGACATGTTTCTGATAGCAAATCCCTGAAGAGAAGCACTGGCATTTCATGTCACTGTTGAAATTAGAGGATAGTATGTTATTTTGCTCTTGTGGTTTCTGATAAACCTAGCAACAAAGCATTTAACTCCATCTAAATCTCTAGAGTGTTGTAGACTCCTCAGAGATAGATCCATAACCCAGGAGATTCACTTTTTGCAGAAAAAGATAATGAAAAACAAAATAATAAGATAATGAAAAAAACATAATTCAGCTTTGAGAGGTAATATCGCACTGTATGATCTTAGGAAGAAGCCTTGCAAATCTGTTTACCTGCTAAGTCACTGTTGTTTCTTCTTTGAAAGGGGGTTTCCTTCCTGATTTGTCTAATGACCTAATGTTCATTAATGACTTGATGGTAAGAAACCAGATCATCCTCCTTTCATTAAAAATGCTGAAAAGAGTATGGGAGAGGAGACATCTAGAAAAAAGTGCACTCTCATGTACAAAATCATTTGCTTGTTCTGGAGCATAAAATGTGCTCTAACCTATAAAGGTGGCCACAGGTTCACCTTCAAAAAGCCCAATATGGGAAGACACTTGAGCTGCCTCTTGGGATGTATTTCTTGTTTTGATTTTACCAGTTCTCCCCTTAAGTGTTCTTAGCAGTGTAGTTCCATGCAAAATTTGCTGTTGAGTCCATAAAACGGCAATGTTTTTACCTTAAATTTAACCCATTTTCAACCCATTCCATCTCTACCCTTTTAGAGCATGGATTCCAGACCCAGAAATCACTTCCTAATCTCTTTTCTTCCATTACAGCATCTTTTTTACAAACAGTGATGGAAGGGAATGGTAGGTGACTCTCATCAAGTCAGTCCACCTTAGAAAGGAAGTTTCTGTGGCTTCCTGCCCCATAGCTGTGCTATTGCTCCTTGGAAAAGGATTCACTTTCTTAGAATTCCTGTCTTTGAAAAAGTTGATTGTACTTACTTATTTATTTGTTGAAGAGGTGCTTTATTTTTAGATGTGTAGTCAGAATATTAGCTAACAGCATCTAACTACGCAGGCATACAAGAGCCGGTATAATTCTGGAATAACTGTACATGCTTAGTTATTCATTGCTGTATTTCTCATTTATTCATAATTCTAATGAAGCTTTGTCTCTAACCACAACATGGAAAAGACCAAATTCTCAGCCTGGTATTGATAACATTTATAGGTTGGAAAAAAATCCTTCAAAGCCTAACCCAGGTACAACTCCATCACCCACCTTGGACCTAAAATTTAAAGCCATCTACAAAAACTCTAATTTGAAGATACTATTAGGTAATGATTTATGAGCCACAGAATCAGTAGTATAATAAAAGTTATATTAAAAAAAAGGGAAAACAAAATTATATTTTCTGATTCTGGTTTAGGCTTTAATAAAGTAATTTATGTACATATCTGTTACCCTCACTGGCTATTAAATTTCTAGTTCAACTCTTTATGATTTACCTTTGTGAGGATAATGCACTTTTCTTGATTCAAGCTACTATAATATTAGCAACACAGTTGGAAATACTCTTCCATAAATATGCATATAGTCTCTTCCTCACATATGTTAGAATAACATCCATGAAAATTACAGCAAGATTCTGATGTTCTGTTAATTGGAGCCAGAAATGCTATCAAAATGTGTTTAAAATATATTTGACTGACAAGTAATATACTCTAAATGACTGTTGATATTTTTGACAGACACAGCTAATTACTGCTAATTAGTTCAGAATTAATTATAAAATGACACGTCTATATTGATTAGTATGCATCAAAGTGTAAATGGTCATTCTGAGGGCTTAATTTATAGTTCCACAAAAAGGAAAACACATGAGCAAATACACACAGGCAAATCTGGTCTTGAAAAAGAAAAATCCATGAACAGAAGTATTTCGGCATCTAATGATACAATCCACATTGCTTGTTGAAATAGGACAGTATTTGCAACATACTAGAAGCAAGTAAAACAGCAGTAGTTGCAGTTCTTTTGCTTTAAGACTGAGCAGTTTTGTTGGCTCTACTTGAATTAGCCTTCATAATTAAGATTTCCATATTTTCTTTGGGAAATGAGTAACAAACTTCCAAAAGATTCTTTTGAAAAAAGTCTCAGTTGGTAGAATTTGGTAGAAAAAAATTCTACCAAACTCTCATCTTGGTAGAATTTTTTTCCTTTTTTTAAAAAAAAAAATAATACAAAGCTTTCCTTTAGACTAGTGCAAAGTTTTCAGTGAGAATGAAATAAATGAATATCTGAGTCTGTGTAGCTGCATATACTCAGATAAATTAAAGTTATATGAGGCAGTATGTTCAGCTATATTGGACAACTAGAATACATGAGAAAAAAAAAATCCCTTCATCCTCCTATGTTCTTTTGCTTGTGTTTGCATAAGGGGTCATGCCAAGGATTGAGCTAAAACCCAGCGTGCTTCCTGTCTGTGATCTTCATGTCCCATTTCAAGGCACAGGACTGTGTGATACACCTACCATGCTGTAAGAATTATTCAAGCTTCAGTTGCCTTTGAGTATTACTGGCCTTGCAGCAGAAGGTTGAGGAAAAGCCTTGTAACCAGCATATCTGCCCATGGTTGCATACAAAGAATTAAATAAAAGTTCATCAATTACAAGTAACCGCGTATTTGATTTTGCATTTTTACCCCGCAAAGCATATTCTGGTGCTCATCTCAAACCTCTAAATGAACACAGACTAATATCCATGAACCCCGTTCAATCTACCCAGAAGGCTGGTTTTGGCCTGCATTCAAAACATTAGAATTGCATCCTTTGACTTAGTGGCATATTATGAAAATGCAGCACAGAATGCCATTTGACATATCACAGTGACATGCAATTTCTTTCAAAAGGTAAGAAAGTCTGACTGAGAACCCTTTTGCTGACAGTTGGAAATTTGATCAATTTAAAACAAAATTGTATTTTTCCTACAGGGGTTGGGTTTTTTTGAGCTGCTTGCTAAAAATTAAAACCCTCTCACAGAATGAAATAGCTTAAAAGAAAAAACTACTGGAAAGAAACCCATTCCCTGCAAGTTTCTTGGCTAAAGGCAGGGATTCTTGGGCAAAATTCTCTACCTTTGTTATTCAGAAGAGCAAATTCAATGATCTAACACAGTCATGAGTTTACACTGGCAGGAAGGCGCTGCGTATTAGCAGAAGCACAGGTTATATAGTGTGATCACACAGTTATGTAGCTTCACAGAGTGTTCAACCTTCATCTAATGAGTGTCTCTAGCCTTATATACCGTTGTCTGGAGTACTCTATAGAGCCCTATCAGTTGCATTGCAGCTACATTATACAGGTGTATTTGATCTGGGTTTTCTTATAACCAGAAGAATTAAAAAAGGGTACCATGCTGACTTCCTTTTCAACTAGGCACATCTGGTTGTTATTAATTAAAGAAAAATATCTTGCTTCCTAAGCAGATACAATACATTAAAAAAAAAAACACAACAAACAAAACAACAAAAAAGTAAAACACCTTTTCTAATTCTTGTGTATGTTTTATGAACATTTTTTTCCAGCTACAAGAAGTTTATGTGGTCGAATGAATAGTGCCTAGTCATCACTGATATTTAACACCTTACTTTGGCATGAGTTAATGCCTAAGTTCACCAAGTATCAAAACCATGCTACTGACACAGCAAAGGGGGAGACAATACATCTTCACCTTACGTCCTTACGAGATGCTCAGAAAGCACAGCATAAGCATATCCTGGGATTTAGTTGTTTGTTTTTTTTTTTTAATTGGATTTAACTGCATTTGAAATAATTAGTACAGAATGAGGCAAACTAGCTTTGGATGGTGAGGATGAAAAGAAAAATAAAGTTTTATAGTATCTAAAAGCATATATATGACATTGTGCCATATTTTTTACACCAGATTCATTTTTGAGGTTTCATTTGAGAGGCAAGGCTGAGCCTGGAACAAATAAATATACATGAATGAAACTGTACCTTTAATTCAAGTGAAAATACATTCTTTCTGCATTTCAGCCACTGCAGTGCTAGCCAGAAAGTGAAAGTGATAGGAAAATGACTTCAAACAAAAATCAAGCTGACTAGCCTACTTTCATGGAACATGATAGCTTTTTACCTTTCTGCATTACCAGTCAAAATCAATTTCATTTGTGAATCATTTTCTAAAATGTAAGGTCATATTACAGAACAGTTTGTTCCATGTGCATATAAAGTTTGTAGCATCTTCCAAAAAAGGCAATAATCCAGCATGTAAGATTAACTTCTCCTCAGAGTACTTTTATTTCTCAAACTGTTTATTCTTATACATGCTTTTATTTTTTATGTGTATATTTCTCTCTCCGGCTGTAAACATTGCCCTACAGTTGGATACACAAAATTAAATCATTTAATGGATTTGTGGTTCAGTTGATTGAGGTCCCTGGGTCTCTCTGCACTCCTGGCAGCCATCTTATTTGGTCTGTTACTGTCATTCACTGTCATTTCCACTTCGCTGGCGCCTGCGACAGGTCAGATTACTGGATGTGCTCTAAATATGATATGAAAGAGAGGACTGTGATTCTGATGCTGATGGGTAGTGCTCTGCTTGCTAAAGCTATCTGAGGAGATCTTGGTGCACACAGGTTCCTCAGGCTGTTTGGGGAATCAGTGGAAGATATGATGGTAAATAGAAGGGCCATCTGTCTACATTTATTAATAAGGCTGTGCTTTCTGAAATCTGTTTGCACTACATGGGTATTGTTAAAGCCAGGAGCTGGATTACTGACACAGCATTATTTTAATATAATTAGCATTATTAAACCTAGACCAAGTTGTGCACCTGTTCTTCTGTTACACATTCACTTTTCTTCTGTTCTATTCATCTAAACAATTTGAGGTTTGGGGGTGTTAGATTTAATTGTGCAGCCCTTCTCTACTTCCCTTCCCAGAACTGCCCCATTTTCTCACACAATAGCCACATTATTTAGAGAAGATGCCAAGTTTTTTTTCATAACAGTTTAATGAAAGAGCTCAAAATATTTAATATATGTGCTATTAAAGAACTTGACAGCTTGTAGAAGATGTTGGAACTTTTCAGGGCTAGCAGCTCTCTGATTCAGAAACATATACTGCAGCAACTTCAGCAGCAACGGCAGTCAATGCATTGCTGTGACTGTAAATGTATTTATAAAAATAAAATAAAAAGATGTTGGTATCCTAATAATAAGAGAAGAAACAATCTAGTTCTGGATGAAAATAGAACTGTCAATAAAAATGGTGACATCTCAAGGGATCAGTACTGATCTGCTTTTTTTCTTCAGTAGAACTTCAGAAAAAAATGATAATAAAATAGAATATGTATTTCTGTAAAAAAGATATCTGAGCCTCTATGGGACTTTGTAGCTCATTTCATCCAAAGTCTGAAGCCAAATTTATTAGCAATGCAGCATAAAATGTGAATTGGGATGAAGCTGGCCAATCTGTTTTTGCTGTCAGAGTAAAGATAATAAATATCCTAGCATATTAATATTGTAAGGGCACTAATGTAGATGCCATAGAACAGACAATGGTGAAAATAATGACATATATGTAGTAGGAGGTCTTCTGAAAATGGGCAAACCTGACTCCTACAAGTTCTGTGTTTCCAGTCCTAGCAGTTTTTGTCGTAATCCAGAACAACTGCTTAGTATGTCATAAAAAAGAATGTATTTTATTATTGTCAGTTTTGTAAGGAGGATCATGTCTGTATACCCCTTCCTTTTTAAGAACATAATGTAGATACTTCTGATCATAAAAGTTACAACTTGTGCTGTATTCATGTCAAAAAGGAATGTGGTTAAAAATAAATTGGCTTTTCTTTTACATCCACATATGGTTATAGGGCTAATATGATTTCTAAAACCATTTTTATGCTTTCCTTGCACAATTATAATGTATAAGATATCAAAATGTCATTCCACCAAGTAGCTAAATTTCTCCTGCTAAAAGAATTGTTTGGGAAAGTCTGAAATGCACTGCAGAGCACACGCAGAGACTCATTTTCCATTATAAACAGCAAATTCTTTCTGAGAGATGTTTCAGGGAAACTTCAGTTTATTTGATTTCAACACTAAAAGTGTTGCAGAAAAATGGGTAGCTTGTGGCACTGAAGCCTAACTGAAGTCTAGCAAAAGGAGTCGTCTCTGATGCACTTTTTGCTATCTGATGGTTTAGGCTCAGAAAAGCAATGAAAGAACTGTGAAACAAAAAGAATTTGATGTGGCTGATAACTAACAAGAAAAAATGAGAATAATATATGAATGCTAAAATAGTTGTGAAGAAAACAATTTTGGAGGCATTTGTAAAGACTAATTTGAAAAAAACAATAATAAAAGTGGTATTTTTCTTTACTTGTTATGACCCAATATGAAGGAACATCCTTCTATTCAGAAAGTTTCTAAATATTTCTTATACATGATGTTTCTCCTCTTGTTCCCATTACTCTACATGTCTTTTTCTCCTCACAGAAGCCACGAGCTTCTTTTCTCTATTCAGATCATGTCTTTCCTAGCCTCACAGGCTCATCCTGGGCTCTGGAGAATATGAATGTCCTAGCTGATGCTTCTGCCTTAGAGAAGAGGTGCCAATGAATATCTCTGTGACTCTATTAATATACACCTTTCAGCTGTGACCTGGGAGTGTGAAGAGAATTTAAAGGAGCTGAGTTGTTTCCATTGACATGCTTCTTCCACATCCCACTGACCTCCCCTTGCCCATGGAGTCAAAATTCAGAACGGGTGACTGACAGACCCTAATGGAGAACCTATGATATATGCAATTCTCTCAGCTATGTACTGGAGACCTTGAGCTGTCATGTAATTTTACCTCAAAAGGCCCACCACAGCCTCTTTGCTCCACTTAGAAATAAAGGGCTTAGAGAAAGGGAGTATGGTATTTTTACATGGCATCTTCACCCATCACAGACCTTTCTACATCTAGCAGGAGAAGCATGATAGCATTTGGGAAGATTTTGGAGGAAGGCAGGAGGGGAAGGGATTCTTCACAGACCAAAACAGAGATCATTCTTTTAGGTATCAGGTATGAATTAATGAATTTTTCAAGGCAAATAGATTTGGGTAGATGCTGTTATTATTAGTGTCATGTCATCTGCCTACATGAAGATTTTCACTTGCATTTCATGTAATATAACGTGATGAGTTGCAGCAGAAATTCAAATGACAATCATATTTGCTCCCTTCTGGTATGGTACATCATAGGAGTCTGAAACAATGTGTTAGCACATTACTAAACAGCAAATTGATACTTGCAAGAAGACAGTAATTTCATTATTAGTAATCTCTTTGCTAAGACAGAAAATTCACTTTCTACTTCTCTACCTTGTATTAAAGATGAAACAGAATTGTACTTTTACAACTATTGTACTGAAAGAAAATTAATAAGAGACTTCTCTGCTGAAAAATTCAAACCTTATGTTTTTTCTCTTTCAAATCTTGCAAGAATATTTTACCAATGACTTCAAAGGGGGTAAAAAAAGTTGTTATAATTAGACAATTTATGCTACATGAATGCTCAGAACTTAAAAAAAAAGATCTGTTATTTATTCAGTTACTTTCTGTCTAACAGAAGCAAGCCTTTACTATACTGCATAATTTATAACTTCGTAGGAAAAAACATGTTATAGGCTTGCTAAAATTGTGATTTCCTCCTGCAAATGAAAGTTTAAATTAAGAATCCCACTGTTAGACTCACTCTGTCCTTCTAGGTATATGCCTTCTAGGCCCTCATCCAAAAAGGCACTTGTTTAAATTAAAATAAGAATACTCCTTTTTCCGGAGTGTATGTCCTTGCTTAAGTGCTTTGAAAGATCATGTCCTACAGAAGAGTTTAGCAATTTTAGGATTAGCACTGCAAGTTTTAGGAGGCCTTACAATCGTCCAGTTCACTTGACAAAAACCTGTCGGATTGCACTGGAAATTTTACTTGGTGAGAGGCGGATTTCCATTCAATGGAATGCCATTATCAGCAACACCCCTGTTCAAGTCACTGCATTAGATACATAGTAAGAAAAAGTGTTTACTCTGTCCCCCTTAATGACAGTTGGAAGATGGAGTGCTGGTGGGGAGAGGAAATCTGCACCTGCCTGCACTAGGAAATAAAACAGGTCCCAGCGCTGGAACTTGACTGTGTGCATTGGGAAGCTGCTACAACTGTGCCTGGGAATGCTGCAGCCTGACTAGCTAGCACTCTCCCAAACTGGCACCTCTCTGGAGTCAGCACGGCTGAGTGACCGTCCTTACCAGACACTTTGCATCTAGCCATCTGTTTTCCATGCTGAGATAGCTAATGGCATGTGCGTACAGTGTTTTGTGCCAATTGTCCTCAATGCTAAAGAATGGTCCCAGGCACATTTAATTTACTTGTATGGATGTAGCTTCCAATTCTCATATATACCATGGCTGGATTTAGTTTAATGTTAAAAAGCAGAAATTCTTTCTTAAAGTTATTTCCTCATTCACAGAAAGCTACTTGTAAGTTTCTAGGGCTGAGCAAGTATTGTTATATATGCTAAATATATATGACACAGAAAAGTATAAATAGACCAGAGCAACAGTTCAGTTGTTAACCAACCACATTTGACATGTGGTGTTCTTTAGTTTTGTTTACGTATTTGCTATTCTCCACCATTTCTTGTAAATTTTCTGCAGACTATAAAAAGAAAGTGTGCGAACTGTAGAGTTTAAAACTTTTTATATTTTTCTTATTGACCCACAAATGCAATGTAAGAACACCACTGCAATAGCCTATGCTACCTCAAGTCCTTGGTTAATTTGTATATTTGCTTGTGGGAGGTAAATGACATTAAGCTTTCTGCTTTCTGACTATGTAGAGATCAGTACATGTGGACACAGTTTACATGCATTTGGAGCATCTTAAGTAGGCAGAGATTAATTTAGCTGAAGTAAAAGTCATATTGTGTGATCTTTTTCCCCAGCAGATTATGAAGAAATGGATGGAGGGGAAAAAATTGTCAACATCTCTATCCATCATCCTCCAAGTTCCCTTTAATTATAAGAAGCTGTGGTGACAAGGCACAGAGCTTGCACAGTGCTCTAGTAGTGATGTCTCCAGCCTCTTTTTGGAGAACACACCTAAATCTTTCCGACAGTCTTAAGCTTTTGTTTTTCCCCACTTTCTCTGTCACAGTTTAGTATTCAGCTGCCTTCCCCATCTTCCAGGCTTATAACCTTACTGCAATCTTAGATTTTTTCTTTCCTTTGGCTTCAAAATAGCCAGTATCTTCCCTTCCTTGTACCATTTCCCCTTCAAAAACTTTAATAAACATGTAATGCTCTTTAATTTCATCAAGAGCAAGTTATCAGATGAGAAAACAACCATTTTTTGCAGTTCTTCTAGCCAATTTTCCTTTGGTTGTATAAGTAGTACTCACAGTTCTTTCAGACTGTTAAACGTGCCAGACATCATAACATTTTCTTGAGTTTTTAATACCCAATTAAATTTTACTTTCTGACAATTAATATTTCATAGAATCTCTAGTTCATTTCTCTTAATGTGGCAGCTGGCAGAACATGGAACAAATCCTATAGCCTTTTGTTCTCTCACTCTAGCAAAGTTTCTTTTTATATCTAAGAAAAAGAATTTCCTTAGTTCTGCTTTTATACATTTGTCTTAGTAGACAATGTCTTGTATGAAAACAGGTGCAAAATTGTTCTTGGCCAGTGATACTTATAAATGTATGTTCATTACTTTGGAAAAGAAATTAAAACTGTTTGTAGTACAATGGTCAGTACAAAAATGCAGTTTTGCCAGAAAGAAGTTTTTGTTTTATTTCAAACATGGAATATGTTTCCAAAATTATCATTTAGAATCTTCGTCAAATAGATCTTCCGGATGCTGCACCTCAGAATTCCTTGAAGTAGAAGAGAAGCCCCTTGACAAGTCCACTCACATGCATTCCATGTCTGTTACCTTAACCACGTGTCAGCAGAAATGTTTCATGGAATGCTGGCAATCTGTCATTCTTTCAATATATTCATACATCATATGAAAATGGAGTTAAAAAGATATCAAGATTCTATTAGCTTCTTATTAACGTTACTTTAAATCCTGGACCTACAAACAATTTATGCAAGTGAGCATAATTATATTTGCAAAAATACCTCCCAAATTCAATGAACCTAGTCATTTATGAAGGGCTTGATATGAGGCTAGCACAGCAAATCACACAGTCCAGATTCTCAGCTGAAATGTAGTAGGTGAAGCAGCTCGTAATCTGTCCCACTTGCTATCCCAAATTTTAAGCTTTGCAAAGTAGATTGGGCCATCAGAAATCCTTCCCTATTTCCTCATTCAGTGGAGGCATAATCAGTGGTGCTGGTAATGATTCACAGTATCAGCTCCGTCCTATGACTAATAGCATAGAAAATAAAAGTTCATCTGTCACCCATTCATTGATCTATTTTTCCCTGCAAGCTGATGCTTAGTTTTACTCTAGTAAAACTGGAAATTGTGAACAAAGGCACCAAAACATTGGACCCAATATAATTCTGTAAAAATCCATCTAATTCATAGCAGTTCAAAACAGCGGTTCAAACAGTGGTTCAAAACAGAAGACTGTCATCAGCCCAGGATTTTCTTTTATTTTCTTAGGTTTACCAGGGGTACAATTAAAAAAAAAACAAACAAATAAAACAAAAAAGAAATATTTCTTTTTCCATGTATATATTACATGTCAGGAATCTTTTTCTTCTTCTTCTTTTTTTTTTTTTTTAAAGAACCAAGAACTAAAACAGAAATAGGAAAAAAAAATCCTAGAGTAAAATTCCATGGGACAGTTGTATTGCACAACATTTCCAGTATTCAACTATTTGCCTTAGGTAAGGGGATAAAATAGGTTGCCTTGTGCAAGTTTCTGATCCTCCTGCATAACAGTTCATTCTGCTTGCAGCCATCAATACCTTCAATTACTGAAATACTACATTTTGCAATAAGGTTATTAATGAAAATATTAAATCAGCCTCTAGAATCATCCTTAAAGAATTTTACCAATAATGTCCTTCAGCTGATATTTTTCTTTCTATACATTGGGGTCTGCCAAATCATTATTTATAAATCTTGTATTAAACACCACCTTCCCCACCTTAAATTATTTATGTATGGCACCATAACAGCTTTATTGAAATATATTAGACCTGCTTTCTTTTCCTTTGAAAACTTGCTCTTAGTGAAATCAGAGTAGTCTAAAAGGTTTCAGTTGTGGAATACCCATATTGCATTTTATCCTATTTTCCTTTTACTTTCTGATCTTTATTCATTCCATCAGAATGTATTCCACAATTATGTATAATTCTGTGATTATATTTATAAGCTTACTCTCACCTATTTTTTTTTTTTTTACTTCTTTTTAAATATCTGTAAAGTATCTGTAGATATTTTTGTTTCTGGTCATATGAAGCTATCAGTAATTTGCCAAGACTAACCTGGGGAGCAAAACAAGGCGCCATAACCATGACCATCTTTCTTATACTTTGGCATGTCAGAATTCAAAAACAACCTCTATCGGTGAATACTTCACTTTCAGCTAGGGATGTTTTAATGCTCAGAAGTAAGGATAGGAGACAAATCTAACAAGTTCTAGTAAGTATATATATGTCTGCCATCATAAAGCTAATATCCAGAAAGCCACATAAACACTTACAAAATTAATGTTGTCAGATTTTCATAATAGCAGTACAATGTGTTTCATGCTGTCTTGAGCTCACTTTTTGGAACTTTATGATTTGTTTTTCAAGCTAGCCTGATGTTCTTTTCTTTCTCCACTACTTTTTTTTTAAACAGCTGAAGAGTATTTTAATTATCACTGTAATTTCTGAAAGACAAAATCCCAAACTTCACCTCTCGTGTAACTTAATTTGGAACAATAAATTGACCCACCTCACAAAAATGGGGATGATATCTTCTCCAAGGAGCCGAACAAGTATCAGTTCTTAGCCTTCTCAGCTAACTAGTTTCAACTCTCAATTAGATAAGCAAAGTTTTTTACATGTTACTGTTACTATTATATACCTGACATGATAAATCGGAAGTCTTTGAATACTAAGTGCATAGACACTAGTTTTATTCTAGTAATACTCAAATACACACTCACTGAAATCTTTAATGAGTGCTTCCACTCTGACAAAGATCTCAATTTATTCCTACAGTTCAAAGATAATAGCTAGCAAGGGCAGGGGAAAGAACTCATCTAAGCTCATCTAAAAAGCAGCAAGTAACATATTAGAAAATTTAAAGGAAATCTGGGAAAGTGGGAATTGAGGTGGGAAACAACTTATTTTAGAATATCTGGAGACAACCATCAAAGCTGGCGCTGTAACTTTGCAACTGAGATATTTTTTCAGACAGACTTTCATAATACGAACATCACACACTGAGTTTAATGTGTGCTGGAAAACTAATATGTCTCACAGATTCATAACATAATAAAGGGCTAGCCTATTGAATCATGTGTTACTTATTGTTCTCTGAGAAAGGAGCAGGAAATTTTTGTATTACCTCCCTAATGTATTTTTCCAATAACCCTATACTGTTCTAAGATGAGAATTTTTAACTTGGAAGTCGCTCTAATTTTACATTTGTCTCAAACCTTTAGCAGAAGCTTGCCTTGCTTTTAGAGCCTGTTCTAACCATAGGTGAAGGCAATGAAAGCACAGAGCAGCTACAACAGGAACGCAGTCACACATAGGGGCAAGCCCCAACCAAGTGGTGTCACTTGTGGACCAGAGTTCCTGTTCACTTGATCCCACTTCTCCCCTACTTCTTCCATGATTTGAGATGCTAATGGCTGAGTAAGCCATGCTGCTGGCCTAAGGAGTAAAGAGAAGTAAAAGCAATGGAAGCATTCGCTCCCCTCATTCACTGCTTCCCTTTCCTCCTTTGCCAAAATATCCATGGACAGGGAGGGACAAGTGTGAGTGACTAGATCTCTCCTGCCCGCTTTTGTGGCCACTGTTTCTATATTAGGAGACCCTCACAAAGAAGTGAAGATATGACTTTGGATTTGTAAATTTCTTTGGTATACTTTCAAAATCAGTTGTTCATATTTCGTACACTCAGTATATCATAGAAATGTAACCTGCAAGGCGCTTTGTAGTCCTTCATCTGTTTCCCTACTCAGAGACATTTCATCTGCTCTTTCAAACTTCAGTGAACAGAATTCTTGATTCTTCATATGCCAGTGCTAATCCTAATACTGGAAGATATTTTTATGGTGTATGTTTATCAATCTGATTAGCAATCATTACAATACTCGCATAAGTTTATGCTTACATAAATACACACACAGGTCCACATCTTCAGAGTGTAAGATATTGTACGTAAAAATGTGCATGTTTAAAAAAAATGTGAGACCATAAATTTTCTTCCTTCCATTTTTTTTTTCCTACCATTGCCACTGTAAAATACTTTCAGCACTTACATTCTGCTGCTCAGATTTAGGACCAATGACATTCAGCAAGACATAGCAGGTTTGCTAAAAGTTTGTAGATGTACCAGCATGTTGTAACTTTATAATTCAAACCTGAATTATTAAAAAAAAAATGTTGCCTTTCTAATATTTTTCATATTTCTTTACCTGTAATTTTATTTCTGCCTCAATATTACAACAGAAATATCATGTTACACAAAACACTAGCCTGAATCCTCTTAATTTCCTTGCCAAAATTGTGCTAAATAATCAATTTATTTCCAACATTTAAGTGACATCCTAAATCCTAATTCAAGCACAACCACTTTTTTGTACTGAAAAATACAGACTCAAATGTTCACAAAAGGACATAATTTATCTTAATGATGGCATACTTGATGCATTGCTGTACAGCACACAAGGGGCAGCAGTCCCACTGCGAACTGATATATAACTTCAGTCACAAGGAACACAGACCTTGAAAGCTAGAGAACAACAGACAGATAACAGGACAGGAAATATTTCACAGGTCAGTGTCAATAAACTGACACTGGCCTGCAGTCTGAATTGCGTATCACCAGGTGGAATCATAATAAAGAGCACATAAAGCTTTCCTTTTTTACTGAGCACACAAAAGGGAAAACTGAAGAAACGTCAGCTATATGGATTAAGTGAATAACTGTCTTTTAATTACATTTTTTACCAAAGATAGAGATGCTATTTAGGAAAAAAATGTGAAACTACAGCACATGGAAAGGGGAAGAGAAGAATAAGGTACACCCAGCTGGCATAAATGAACATAAATGAAATTAAGTTGCCTGAACAGCAGGAAATACAATTTGTGCCAGAAACTGTCAGACTGATCTCAGCCATCTCTCAAACAAAGCTATCAATCACTGTCTCATCCCCGTCTTCAGCATGGTTTTTCTTACCTCCAGCTGGCTGTACTTCAGCAGTGGAGTCATGTTAGCTGAAATTCATTGCTTCTCTTTGCTTGTCTTTTATTCTTCAGAATTTCAACTATTTCTGCCAACCCTGGAAAGATATTATTCTGCCTGTATAACTGAGGAATAAGCAGATCATGGGCAGGAATGGAAGCTGCAGCGCTTAGTGAACACAGCCATGGACTGACACTCATGAAATCCGGATTTTATTCCTGCCTCTGCAGTGGACATTGAAAATCTATCCTGTGCTTAACTTTCCTCCATCCGCAAGATCTTCACTTACATGCTGAAGCCTTCTTTATTATTTATGAATTTCTCTCTTGTGATCTATATATTTCACATGTATTCATACATGCCGTACTTATAATAGTCAAAGGCTTAATCTTCCATGCCACGTATTTTAGGTTTCTGTAATCTGGGAAGAGGGAAAGGATACTTCTTCAGAGAAAAAATGAAGTGTTTCATTACTGTGCATATGTATACAATATGCAATTGTATGACCGTCCTCTGTTCAGGATCTTAAATTACTAGCATATAATACAGGAGTTAGCATCAGGGAGCACCGACAGCTTTCTGCTCTGTAAGGGAAGGCAAACTGGGAGCCCAGGCTGACAGCAAGGCAGGCAGGGCAGTGGTGTCAATGACAAGGGCACAGCACTAAAGCACCCAGACACGAGTGGAGCAGAGCAGTAACCCGGGTGAGCTAACTGGCCAGGGATTGCCAGGCAAATTCACAGTGATGACGTAGGTCTGACGTCAAGCCAGGGGGCTGCAAGTCACTGTCCTGGTCTAGATCAGCAAGGTACATGGCAAGTAGAGGCATGGATGCAACGTAGCTCAGGCAGGGACCGTGGTGGAGCGGCTCAGGATAAACGCAGCTCCTGAATGAGAGGCGGCCAGCTCCTGCCAGGGCTTCTCAAACCGACCTGTTCTATTACAGCTGGCCTTGAGCTCTCACTGCCGAGTCCCCAGGATGATGGCAGAATTCACTCAGGGCTTGGATATTTAGCAGGTAAGTAATGTAGTTATAGCCTACTTGAATTTGTCTCTGGAATATATTTCATTGCATAAGTATGTGATACGGTAGGTAGGTATTGGACAGTGTACACAGAAATAACTGGAACAACTCTCATAGTGAGTCTTACATAAGTGTTACTCAAGTTACTACTAAAAAGAATGGCAGACTCTGACTTCTCTTTTCTGTTTCAAATACTCTTACAGCTGCTTAATTTTCAAGGGGTTCTTTGTGACAAAAGTGGCAAACACCAAGACCTCCAAGATGTTTCTTCATCAGATATGCTTTTGAGAAAAATATCTATTGATTCATAACCAATAATGACTCAGTCCCAGAAGTCGTTAGTAAATCAATTCAGGAAGATTACCTTTGACTTCAGCAGTAATTCCATGCATGAATGGTCTAAATGACCAGTCTGGCAAGATACCATGTTTGCCTACCATTTAGAAATTCCTATATGACTAACAGCTATGACCTAGGAAATAGCTCCAGAAGCTTTCTGCCACTATGTCTAATACTTTAGTTGCTCTGATTAGACCAAATTAATTTCTAGATTATAAATTTCTATGCATTTTGCTATGACTTAGACCTTTCAAAGCTAATGACCTTAAATTAAGAGCATGGATGATATTGACACATCATTTTTCAAATTGGTGTTTTTTTCTTGAAACTGTACTTTGTCAGAGATCTGGAACAGCAGGACATTGATAACAGCAATGCTGTAAAAAAGACATATTGCTTACAAAAAGCACTTTCACTGTGCTTTGTTAGGTGAAAACATTTGAGCTGAGGTAGAAATATTGTGGATTAGCCTGTTTTGTATGCATAGTGACTACTTCCAAATACAATTTTATCATCACTACACAATGTCAGTAACCCCTTTTTGAAACTTGGAACTAGCCACTAGAGCTTTCTTTCACGTCTCAGATATCAGAACATTGGCACCACAGCAACGTACATCAAGGAAAATGGTACAACCGAGTGTATCTTGCAGACTGATCGTCAGAAAATAATGAATAAAGAAACATTCAATATTATTGATGGGGCGTCTCAAACCAAGAGCATGGGAGCTGTTCTTCTCTGATGTCAGTAGCTTATGATGACTATTGACTTACCTTTATGATTTAAGGAAGACTACACCACTAATGCATTTTTCAGAACCTTTTTAATATTTGATCAAGTATAAAGTAGATTATACATCATACTTACTTGGAACAGTGCAGTAAGATGCAAATGCTGAACAGAAAGTCAGTGAAAATTTTGATTGCTGTTAAAACAGATTACAATTGTAATGACCCATCAGATTTCCACTATGACTTGAGTAAAGTGGACTACATGTATATCTGTTTTATGAGACTCTAATTAAGATATCATCAATTATGAATAGACAGAAGATGTCAAGAATACACACTATTGTCTCCTCACCTTCTCTGTGCCCTGCCAGGGCTGCAAAGAAAGTGGACAGCCTCTAACACAGAATTTAAGCTTATGGCAGGAACAAAAACATGACTAAATAAATGTTAAATATGTGTTTAATGGCTGAGGGTGCGTTGTAGGATCACATTAGTATCATGTATTTGGTATGGCTTCTTGTGAGGGAAGAGAATAGCTTTCACCAGCTTGAACAACTGTGAAAAAATGTATCAGCAATGGTTTCACCTACATTGTTTTTTAGATAAAAGGTATCACATAAAGGTAAACTGGCATTGTTATGGTCATGTGAGACAGCAGATTAGATTTATTCTCAGTATATGCATTTCCTCATACCCAGTGATTTCACAAATGCTGCCAGATTAAGTCTTAGTTTTACAGCCTTTGGCTATTAAATTTGCTTCCTTGTATACAGCAGACAAGCAAGAAACATTCATTCATGATTGTGAAGAAGCTTTAATTACTTTTCTTCAGGTACAATAGTTTAACTTAAGCAATGCATGCATATTTGTTTAGATGCAAATCACTATGGTTTTTAAACTGCAAGTAAATCACATGATTTTCAAAAGTATCAACCAATCTTGTTATACAATAAAGTATCTTGAAAGACACTCATGGCTCCTGCAAAATATAACTAACTCACATTTTTCTGTACTTTATGCTTTTTTCTGTACTTTACATTTTATCCAAAGTCTTAATCTGGTCATGATAAAATGGTAAAATGTTAATGTTACTATTCCTATTTTGATTTTTTCTCACCTAATAATTGAATTCTAATTCACCTAAGAATACAAATTCTTGTTTCCCCCTTAAGCACCACATTGTTTTCTGTTGTTATTGTTTGCATGAAAAACAAAGATGTAGACCTACTACAGGCCTGCATCAGGAATCTCACCAACAACTCAAATGACACTGTTATTATACCAATCAAATACAAATAATTAAGAAAATTGAACAATAAAAGAAATGTCCAAAAAGATCACTAGTGGTGAAGATCTTCTTAATTCTTATGCAATGTAAAGCCTCACTAAGACTGAGTTGCACATATTACAACGATTTAAGTGACTGGATTGTTATATTTCTTAAGAGGAATGTAATGTTAAAGTAAGCAAGTAAAATAATGCTCCCTGACAAAACAGATATATTGTAACTCACTCTTAAAGTAAAAGAAAAGAATATTTAAGTCTCTTAAATTTCTTCTATCATAAATATATGAGAACATGTGGCTTGTATTTAAGCCAAGATAACAGATTGTTGGTCTGATCTTAGTCAAAAAAGGGCTTTGCAACAACACTTTTTCAGACTATGGTCCCTCTTGTCCATAAAAGTTGGTGAAGCCTAATCCCAAAAATAACAGTCAGTGCGAGTCCTTCCACTGCATTATTCACAGATCATTCTCAGTTAAAAGTACATTATTTGTCCTTTCTGCTTCTTACTTGGCCATGTACTTACTTAGGTGTGCATCTAAAGGTAAGCATGAGTGGTTTCACAGAACATACCTAAATATAAGTATGACCAGTCCCACCAAAGTCAGTGGCATGTCCTTATTGAACTGGAGTCTCAAGAGAATCCATCGGTCTCAAATTTATAATCTACTTTTTGGCAAAACAGTTTCATGAGATAGCTCCTATGATGGTATACTGCAAATACAATTTTCATGCAAAGTAGCATGAATATCTAGAATATGTTATCATAAGCTTCTATTTGGAAGTTCTCAAATAATGCACCTGTATACCATACATCTATTAATTTTACATGAATCTAAGTTTGATCCACAACATCCAGTTATTTTTCTAAGTATAACAGCTTCAAAATCAACCTTCTAAAATATCATACATGTTAAACGAATGGGACCACCAGAATTTTACACAGAATTATGCCAAAAGTCAACAGATATCCTTCAACTGTCCTACAGAAATTTACAGTAAAGAAAAAAAGAAAGCTATTGAAGACAGTAAAAAAGAAATTAATATTGTACATCAGCCTCTTTTTGTTTGGTTGTTGGGTTGTTTTTTTGGTTACGGCACTTAGTAATTGCTTATCCATACTGGTATTTATTGTAGTACATAGAATTTAACAACATTGATAGATAGGAGTATATCGTGGGTATTTATTTATCTGAGTAAAGTGAAATACAGCAAAGTTAAGTAGAAAAAGCTCTGTAATTTGAAAATGTCACCCTATCTTAAGTCAGAGTTCTTACACTTGATTTTAATGAACTAGCTTTTCCTTCCATAACATATATCTATATAGGTTAATATCCAGCTGATTAGCTTCTTTAAAACTTTAGTTTTGCAGGAGGACTCCAAGGTATGCTTTCAGAAACTGTTAGTATAGTTATCCTAATTCATTTTATCACAAATTCTAAAGCAACAATCACAGCATCAGTGTTAGGATCTTGATTTTTGACCCTGGTGGAAAATTCCAGTGAAATCCAGCAGAAAGTTGTGCTACATTTTTAAACACTCCAATAATATGTAGTTCAGTCTACCACTGCTGTAATTAAACAAGACTGAAGAATACAATAAAAATAAAAAAGTAGACAATGCATTTTCTAATCTGCTAATGAGTCAAAAATTGTACACTGTTCTAATCATGAAGCAATAAAGTAATAATTCTCAGCAAAGTCTTGCAGTTCTGGGCTAAATGTGGAAGCCTGGGGAGTTCTCTCATACTTCTCAACGGGCAAGAATTTACTGATTTACTATAAAAAAGGTCAGCTGTTGTATAGCTATTTTTAAAGTAACAGATACTAGTAATCTATGCAGTTTGTTCTGGGAATTTTTTTTAGCAACATCTCTACTCATTCCTGGGCTTCTGTCCAGTTTTGCCTAGATTGACAAGCTTTGCTTTATAGAACCTGAACATGTGTCGAAATCATGTGATGGCTTGGGTTTTTTTCCTCTCTCTTCTTTTTGCAGAAAAAAGGAGAGGAGGGCTTGCTTATGGTAAGATTTTTACAGGAATGTGTGTCTTGGTATGCATTAGAGAAGGTAAGATGCCCAGCTTGCACTTTGAATAAGAGTCAAAGTTGGTCATATTTTTCAAGATAGTTCCTAGTTGTTAGCTTAATTTACAAGAATGATGCAGCTATTATTTTCTTCTAAAGAAATAAGACTCTACATATTCTATGCCAATACAGAGTATTCCATGGCAACTCTATGGTACAGGACTTTGGGACTTTATGACACTCAGGTTATTAATCAGGTATTTTGTAGTAGTTAGCCAAGTGAAATTAAAATTATCTTTTTATATAGGCTTGGGCTGTTCCTGGAGGTGTTGCCCTCCTTATTTTGAAATGTTATTAAAAAAATTCAGAATTCTCCTTTAAAACTGGAAGCTATCCAAAATCCTTGCATTTATTATTCATCTTTTCAGGTGGAATTCTAGCAGCTGTTCAGTCTTTCCAGGCTATGTTTCCTCATACTTTACTTCACTTCAACAGCCTTTATTTATAACCTGAACTCTCACCTGTTAACAGAGGTTCTTTTTCTTATCTTTTATATTCCTTGAGACTTACAACCCTGCCCTAAATTAAAGAAAATAAGAAGAGGAGACTAGAAATGCCACAATATATTTTTATGTTCTGTCCATTCACATTTGCTTCTTCTTCTTTTATGGCTTTATAATCTTCCCATCTGTCTTTCAGGTTTCCTTGCCCAGGTCTGAAAGTAGATTTACCACATGAGCCTGGAAGTCCTGTAGCACTTTACTTGCCACTATTGCCTACTGGTCACACAAAGTTTGCATTCTCCAGATCTATTCCTTTAGAGAAACATGCCATTGCTGCTCTCTCATTGTTTTTTCTGCTCTTTCCAAGTACCACTGATTTTGCTATGCAGTCAGCCTGATTTTTTTTTAAATCCCAAGTCATTAGGTGTCTAAGACAGCATTTACTAAAATGCTGACACAGTTTGTCCTATTAGTGTGTAAAGAGTTTATAAAAGCATTCATAATTCTCTCTGAAGACAACAGGACTTACTATTAATGTCTTAACTATTAACAAGAAAAATATAGTTAACTGCCCATCATGCTTCTTTCTGCTTATAGATAAATCAGGTCTCTATGGTTTCATCTTTATACTCAGTGATGTAGTTACAACAAAGTAGTCCTTAAACAATGAACTGTAGTGCTATTGAATAGCTCCCCATAGATGCGACATAGCCTTGTTATATACTTCATTCAAATAATTACGTAATCTTTGACAAAAATCAAAGCTGTGACGTTTCGTGGAATTATGCTTCATAATCACCATGTTACTAAAAACAGTCACTTGTTACACTGGGGTGTCACCAGAACATTTTGTGTAACGCAATAACACAGCTGATAGATCTTTGGTGTTCATAGGCCCTTCAGTTTGGATGGGGTGTTGTTTAAGGGGGGTTGGTTTAGAGGATTTTGCTACCTGTAAATTTCAGTAGTTCCTACCTGCAGCACTAAATAACTTTTACAAAACATTTTAGAAAGTTTAAGCAGAGTAAAAGTAAAAAAAAAAAAATCCTCTTCATGAAGCTTTTTAAACTTCAAGTTGAAAGCTTCCAAGCCAATAGCAAGTGACTTTGAAGCCTCAGAAAGCACTTTTTCCTCTTCTTCATTCACATCTGGGTATAACTAAGGTGTACACCTATGGTTCCCTTTTACTTATTTTAAAAGCTTACTTAGAACTTTTAATTAGTCCCTACTAAGCTTTCTTGTTACAGACAGAAAGGCTTGAAAGGACTGAAAGGAGGTCCTCTTCTCCCCACCCCCCAAAGTGCAGGTGTGACAGATAAATGCTACCAAAGTCCCAGACACCACGACAGTGCTGCTCATTGCTACTAGCCTGGCTGCGGGATTGTTTCCTAGCCATAATCTCTCTTGTGTTAAGCCAAAACACTGATATAATCTGTCACTGTATAATATATAACAGGTAAGCAAAGTTAAAATTTTCTATATGGATATGACAGCTTGTTTAGCTGAGTTGTTGGCAAAGTTGTAACATTTTACTGAAGACTTTAGGGTTTTAATTATTCTTTTTCAAGCAACAGTCTATAAAAAAACCATGATCTATGAGAAAAACTATATAGTATTATAACACTGTGTCAGAGCTTTACAAAAGATTAACATCTTTAGAAATCAAAGATGTTCCCCTCTGCCCAGAGATTCAGTAGCTACAGAAAAGTAGTGAACTATGGAATTTTTAACATAAATTAATTTTTTACGGTACAGATATTAACTGGAGCTCTATAAGTGAAAGTATTCACAGCCCTTTGAGAATGGGTAGGGGAATATCTTCATAAAACTGTTCTCCATTTCATTAATCCCATTGTAAGCCATCAGTTAAGCCTTCACTAAACAATCACAGTAAGCCTCTAAATCCTGGGAAACTTGCCCACTTTTGAATACGAAACACAGCTTAATAAATTCTTGCTTCATGATAATTTATAAAGACAATATAAAATAAATAATTAAAAGATAATTCTCTTCAATTCATTTCAAATAGTTCTGCCATCTGTAAACCAAACCCTTTTTCTCACCATCATACTAATATTTTCTTTTTGGGATGTTCTGTTTTTAAGGACTGAGCTGCTGATATCTGGAAATATTTTCCCTATTTCAATGTAACTTTTTTTTTTTGTTAATAGTATGTATTTTTTTTAAGTATATTGCATTTTTTCAGTATTTAGTTGAATTAGGAGTTCACAGAAAATATTAGATGCTCAACATTCTGGTCAGTTGTGACTGCCACCCAAGTCAGATATTATTGGTCCTTCTGTTTCATTCGGAATAAGGCTTGAAGAAACCTTTACAGTTTGAAAATACATGGAAGAAGCAATACTGAATGAACTATGAGATCCACAGCAAGCTGAATATATGTTTTAGAAAAATCTAAACTCCTCAAATTTAATAAGGTCACTGATTTAACATCACATGATACCAGTAAAACTTCAAACAATAACAGAAAGCCTCAAATATCTCACTTTCTATAAATGATTAGTTATTAATACAAATAAAAATTATAAACTATAGAGGATTGAATATTTTCCTTCTCTTTTTTCAATATTAGCATATAATAACCTTTAATTGAAGCAATCTCTCATTCCTTCAAACATGAACAAGGAAGCATTCCCTGAATCAGGGTAACCTGACAGAAGAATGTGAATTCAGCAAGATCATGAAAATTGAAATTTATTTTCACTGAAAATTATTTTATGTTTAAAAAAATTTAGTTTGCAATGTTGATATTTTCTCTGTATTGTCTTTGTATGTGCAACATTTTAAGGAAAACAAGGGTGCATTAAATTTTATGATTGAATAATTTAATTGTCTTTTAATGAAGACAAAATAGTTTCATATTTTGGACATCAGTATTGTTATTTGTTCCTGTATTAAGAGTTCAATGAAATGTTTTCATTCCTCTGTTTCCTCACTCTGTCAAGATGACATTATCCTCTACCCAGGAAATGGCCTCAAGTTGCGCCAGGGGAGGTTTAGACTGGATATTAGGAAATTTGTCTTCACTGAAAGGGTTATCAAGCATTGGAAGAGGCTGCCCAGGGAAGTGGTTGAGTCACCATCCCTGGAGGTATTTAAAGGACGTTTGGATGAGATGCTTAGGGACATGGTGTAGTGGTGGTTTTGGCAGTGTTAGGTTTATGGTTGGACTCGATGATCTTAAAGGTCTTTTCCAACCTATATGATTCTGTGATTCTGTGATCTTAATGTGTACTATTGTGCCCATGTTCAAATTTTCCTGCACCTGGAGTTCATTGTGCACACATGTCATTACATAGTTATATTCTCAAGATATGAATGCAAATAGGAATAATTTTCTTCATTGTTCAAGATTTAACCACAAATGCAATGAATCAAGTTGTTGTTTCACGTAGATATTATGCAAATTTGTTGCTGTACTCTTTTGCTTCTAGTGAAAACATTTCTGAGCCAAAGCCTACTGATATGTATAACAGTACATATTGAAATTTAACTGGAAAACTTTCTCTAAACTCATATTTTTTCACCCATTAAAATGCAGCTAGGTACCCTATAGTAAACAAACACAGAAAGGAAACCCAACAAGATTGCAAATGAAGCATGGAATTGTCTGACAATGTCACAATTAACATTTTTCATCATTATTTATATGTGCATCTTTGTCCCTCCTCCTTTTCTGAGTCACAGTTCAGCATCTTCTGTGAAGTACTTGTCTTTACAACATATCCAGATGTGGCTCATGCCCACAAGCTTTATCAGCCTTCATCTGCTGTGTCCAGCCATCACAGACTGCCTGTGCACCTCCTTTTCTCTACCAATGTGAGATTGTACCTCTTCAGTCTCTTCGTCATTCATATTTAAGATCCTCTCTTCTCTTAGTAGAGTACCACTGAAGGAAAGACAAGAACAAACAAAATCCTCCTGTTTCCTACTTCAGCACCATTGTGGCCACGTTCCACTTTTACAGTCTGCTGAGGAGAGCAGCTGCTATGCAAATTTTGTTTTGTTCCCATTTTTAGGGTTGGGGCATACTCAGGCTTATCTCTGTACAGTGTATCTATGGCACCTGTGCACAGTACACAAGCCACTACTGGGCGTATGAAAACTGAAGTTTTCAGAGGTAGCAATTTAAGTACAAGTTTCATAGAATAGCAGACTTCACCCTTTACTCCTAAACAAGACAGCTTGCTGATTTTCTTGTCCATGCCACAAAGCTGTATGCATTTCTTTAAAGTGGAACAGAATATTCTTGGTCTTCTTTCAGATGAAAAACAATGTGATTTACTTAAACTAATTAGAAGAAATCTTTTGATCATTTTGCTGAAACTTTCCAAAAAGCTAGCCTGAGGAAGAAAATCAGCCTTCAAATTCCTCCCAAACAATTAAATTTTGGCAGACTTGTAAACAGCTTATAAACAACTGAAACACTTTTCTAATAAAGCAGCCTTGTTTTGTCTTGCTTATAGGCAATCGCTATAATTTTAATTAGATATATTTGTGTATGATTTATATATCGTGTATACTGTATGTGTATGGTTTTTAAAACAAGGCTAAGTGAAGGATCACTTGTCACATATATAAAGAACACTACAGTTTTTCTTTGATCTTTCTTTGTAGTTGATTTCCTTCAAACCCTGTATCATCGTCATAATTTTAGTCTTACCAATTATATAACACTTTAAATTTTCAAAACAACATAAACAAAACTGTAATGCTTTTTCTATACACTAAGAGCCAAGTCTGCAGTCATCTATTCTTTGATCGAGGACAATAGGAAGAAAAGTATTAAAAACGTTACCTGCAATATCACCACTGAAGCTGAGAGCCAGATTTTGCCAAAAGTTCTGGGTGTGTTAACCAGCTCTGAAAACAGAACAGCTGTTCCTAGTCCCTTTAGAAGGATAGACTGCTTGAAGCTATCAAGGTATATGGTATTAACTGTATAGGGGGGAAAAAAAATAAATTTAACTATTTTACTATTTTCAAACCTTACTACTACGTGAATGAATATGCATTCTGTTTCTATACCATACTCTAATGTGTGAAAAGATCTGAATAAAATAAAAATTATATCATCATATAGAAGAGGAGGCAATTTCCTGAGAAATTAGAAATGCATGTTTAATGACATGCAAAGACCACAGATAACAATGACACAGGCAAAAAATATGAAATAGCTTTTTAAAATATAATTGATTTACCCTATATTCTTTACTATCTAAGCAAGAGAAAATAAAAACACAGTTTACCAAAATATATCATGTTTGTTTTATGCTGTGTATCTGCCATCATTTATCTGTTTCACATTTTGGAAAGGGATCTAGGCTAATTGAACAGGAAAATGTTCCTGTTCTCTCACCAAAGCTTTTAGTGCCTTCAATAAACAGTCATTCTCTTGGAAATATATTGATCTGTGCTGTGAAGCTCATTGTAGATCCTTTGCAAAAGTTCATGTCAAGTCATTTTCTATGTTTATTATTTACTCCTAATAACATTGACAAACCCATTAGGTGCTGACAGTTGTATAGTTTTTCAGATGAGAAATCTTGGCCCTTTCTCACTGTAGAAAAAGGTTACAAGACCCCTTTAATGAGATTCATTTGATTTCTAATTAGTAACAAATGCAAAACTCAAGTACATTTGACAAAAAAGAAATAAAGTCATTAACTCAGTCATCAGTATGTTAAAAAAAGCTAGCTGAAGACTTAAAAGAGCAAACAATGCGGAAACAGAATGCAACGTAGACTTAAGTTTCTGGAAGAATTCCATTAAAGAGAAACAATATTCATACAACACTGAGTAAGCAGGTAAGAAAAAAGAATAAGTCTTTTTAGTTATTTATCTTTAAGAGTTCGTATCATATTCCTACAAAAGGCAGGCTGATTTTACAAGGCATCCCAAGGTATTCAATTTAAAATTTTAATACTGTTTTTGGAAATAATTTGTGAATTAAAGTGCTGCTTCCTAGGAGAAAGAAACTGAGAATGTGACCTCAGATAAAAAATATCAGTTACTATATCTTGTTTTTGCTAACTCAAAAACACTCATGCTTGAGGCTTAGTTCTGAGGCTTTAATTCTCTCTCTTCTGTTTTGTTTTTTTCTAAGCAGCAAATATTTTTCACTATTTGACTGAAGTCAAAAAGCACTCCTTTCCCACCTCATTTGTTTTAGAATGGCATCACAGACAGCATCGCTACATTTTGAAACTTTTCATAAGGACAAGAGAGAATCTCACAAAAACGTCTGAGCAGCTTTATTTCCAGGATTAGTTCCAGTGAAGGCAACAGAAAAAAATCACCTGAATACTATGATTCAATGCATAGCTGCAGTCACACCAATAAATAAGAACTAGAAACAAAGTAAACAAAGATATTTAGATGTGTAATTACCCTTTGAACATAAACTTTGAAACAACTAAGAGGTAGAATTAGATTTAAAAGATATGTTGATGCCTATGTTTCTTTTTGGGGAAGAGAAAAAAATAAAAGAAAAAGATCAAATACGTGTTGGTTTTTAATTTAACAGTCCCTCTGGGTCCAGGCTTGTTCATTTTACCAGGAAGACAGATTTTCAAAATTCTCTTTGGTATATCCCCACGCTGATACCTGGTAGGTATGATTTTAAGACCTGCATCACAGACAGCACTAGTACAAACAGCTCGCTTCCAGAAAAGTAATTCTTAATCTACAGTATAAATATATTGAAAATGTGCAATATGGGTGCAATTTCCTTTTTTTTGTTTTACTAGTGACATCAATAGGAAATAGGAATAAAAAGAAATTTTTTTTTGCTCTATGTTCTCTAAGTTTTAAATTAGATGTTGAAAACAGAACCTGCCAATACAGTTTTATATATAAAACCACACTGGAAGACATGTAATGTTGTCCTGCTACTTGTATAATTTACTGGTAGTTAACATACAGTAATTATTGGAGTTAAGTTAAATTCTTATCTTAGTCACTTATTTTAAAATGTGAACGTAAAAGCTGTTTTACTTGTTGTACCATATTACAGTTCTCTCACGAATATACAGAAAGTTACGGAATACAAAAATTGCTATCTTATTATCCTTACATATTGATACACTAAATGGTATTAGAGCAATAATACAGCTCACTAAGGTCCACAGTGTACACACATAACTTCATCAACCCTTAGTGAACCATGAAGACCCAAGAATAACAATGCAAATCAGTCTTCCATGTACACAATGCAGTGATCGAGACAGTAATATTACAGGAATAGTTTTGTCTGCATACAGAAATATGCAGTTTCAGATAATGAAATTTCAGATAATGAAAGTGTCACCATATGATATTGCAGAGGACTCCTCTACACGCTCCATCAGGTGGAATTCAGAAGAACTTAACGATCCATAGTCGCTCTCAGTAGATTTCAAAATGCAAATTGACTTATTATGTTTCTTTAAGGCAGCCAGAAAAAAAAATCATAATACATTTGCTGTCTCGTGAGATGCTTATTTTTATACTCAACTGGAGGCAAAGCACATAGTCATGCATATAAGCAAATATCTCTTAATTATACAAAAGGCATAGCACCTTTATGCATTATGCTTCATAATTCTTATTTTACGATCATCTTGAGATTCACAAAAAATAAGGAAAATATTTCAAGAAAATTTCACTGAAGTCAGAGAATAGATTAGGTTGGTTATCCATATCAGGAAAAATTTACCCCAGAAGAACTGTACAAAGTTTTATTGCAGCCAACATAATGGGACTTAAGTGGTTCACATGGATTTGCCTTTTATTTTTAACCCCAAAGAAAAAGTTCCATTTAAGACACAGGATTTATTTGTCTAGAAGCTGCCCAGGTCACTTAGAAAACCAGTGACATGATAACTGCTTGCTGGGAAAAGAAGAATTATCAAAGTTGCTGTCCTGGAGAACTGGAACAATTGTTATTTGATTGCAGGGGGAGAATAATTAATTTAAATGGATGCTGCAAACTGTACTGTACCCACTGTCAGGTCTTTTCCTTCTTTCTCATTGATATCTAATCTTGTTTGCTTCTGATTATTCTGGTTTCAAAACAAAGCACAATCAACTTCTGGCCTAAACTTCTTCCACAAGGTGCAGCTGGGAAATCTCTATCCCATTATCATTTATCCTGGGTCACTGCTGCTCAGAAGGTAGAGGAAAATACAGGATTATGAAGCTGGAAGTTTTGGGTTGAAGAAAAAGGTATTGGGACTTTGTTTCATCTGTTTTCGCACTTGTGTCCTGCTCCAAAACTCCTTCATAGAATTTCTTTACAACTCTCAAAATAAAAAATATCATTCTCAATTGGCTCTTCTGATAAGGGTGGCTTAAATCTCCCAAATAATGCTTAATTCTAGCCGTGAGAGAGGTCTCAAATGAAATGTTATGTTTAGAGGATTATGCATATCCAGCAGAACAGTCATGTGCCTTGGTTGTAGAAGAAGTAGAAGATCAGAGTTTGGATAAGAATGGACTATTGTGCAAATGTCAAACGTCACTACTTCTGTTTCTCGTACCACCCTAAAATAATCTTTGAGGTTGCAGCCCAGTTTCTGGCTAACTACTGCTACTTTCATTCTTTCGGTTCTACATAATCGTGCCATTTGGGCTGACAGACTGCAAAAAAAAATTTTGAGGTAGAATGATATTGACATCCAGGGCAGATATGGGTCACAACGTATATTCTATCTTTAACAGAAATGAAGAGTAACAGATGAGGAAGAAATTATCTCTTCCCACTTCACTCAACGTTGTTTCTCTCAGGGACTTCAAATGTGTTTGGTTTTTTTTTTCCCATTTCTAGCTTCTAATATTCCAAACACCATATCTATTTCAGGGGTCATTTAAACTGGTAACAAAATAATGTAGTACATCTTTTGGAAATTTCTACTAATGGTCGACTAATACCCTGGTAGGTATTTTGTCTGAAAATTACCTATAAGGGCATTATCTAGTAGCTAAGGGTAAAGAAGTCTAATGCAGCTTCTAAACATCTCAATTTATAACCTTTTCTTGAAGCAGGAATGTTACCTAATAACTCTTATTACTGTGTGCATATGTATCTTTGTATTTTATGTTAAAATATTTTATATATATATATATATATATATATATATCTATCTCACAGGAGCTAACCTTCAATATTTGGGGTGCCTGAATCTGTTTGTAACCCATTTTTTTAATTTCTTTTGTTTTCCACATAATTCACAGATAAAAGCAACTACATAAAGGGCTACCATTAGTAAAAACTTAATCAGGTGACATGTGAATATTGCTTTGAGAATTCAGCAGCCAAATCTATGTTTTGTTTAATTCAGCCCTTTAGAAGACTTGCAGAACAGGAACAATCACAACAGTGGAAGTAGAAGAACAAGAACTGAAGCAACTTTCATCTTTTTGGCTCATTAACTCTGAAATGAGGAGATATCATGAGTGGTCATAAAGGTGCCTCAGAGAATCTAAAAGCTGCAAGGAAGCAACTATAATTAGTTTCCTTTTTGTTTCTTTCTTTTATTTTCTCTTTTTCTTCAGGGAAACATGCCAGGAAGATTATATTCAAAACTGTAAATGCATCTACATTACAAATACAGCTTAAGAATATTTGTAACTTTTTTCAATTATTTGAAACATATATGTAATTTAACTAAGTGCTCTATTATCGTATTGCCTTACTTTGATATATATACACTATATTTTCAAGCACCTACTACCACATATAGGCAGGTCTGATAATAATTATATACATAATCAATATGTAACTGACAGCATCACTACAGTTACCAGCCAAGACTGACTCAGCAAAGAATTAATCAGAATAGTTCCCATCTTCATACCATAGACTAAGAAAATACCTTGGCCTTGAAATTTTCAAAGCATTTAGGGGCCAGGGGAAGAGCTAATTTCATGATCAAGGCTGCTCCTGGAAAATGTTTCATCCATTAAAATTGAGGACTCCAGACTGAACTTCTCCACTAACTATTGTTGCAGTTGCAGCCACTTAGAATATGCAAAAAGGCAGATTCTTGAAAGGAGTAGTCCCAAATCAGCTAGAGGTTTGAAGGTTAAAACCCATGAACACTCAGAAATTTTAGAAAAGGCAGATTGTCAAATCTTGGTATCCTTAAGTTCTGATACTTTCAATTTTGGAAAAAAGTATGCAAAATATAACAAATATTAAACAAAACCATGATTTTTAATGTTGTTTTACAAAGTTCATGGGCAAAATGTTGACTCAAACAAACCACACCTACTTCATATTAATTTTTTAAAAGCTGTTTTAACTCAAGGATGTTTGACAAGAACATTTCGACTACCCTTTACACTACTTCAGATATTAATCAAAACCCTACATTGCAAACCCAAGTAACAAAATGTGCACAGGAATCCTTAGGAACCCCAGTCATCTAGCTGATATGAATGCCTTAATCTTCTCCAGCCACTAATTAAGGCAATCAATGGCTAAGACAGGAGTGAGTTAAAGAACCAAATGGCTTTGGCATAGCCAGACTCCCAACTCCCCAGTAAAATCTCTGACAGCTTCATGAATGGTTTCCAAAGCAGGAGAGACCAAGAAAGCACCTTAAAAGTGAACAGAAAGAAATCACCTTAGGAGAAATACTTTATCTTATGGGAAAACTCAGGAAGAAAGTCTTCAGAGGCGATCTCTCTGGCTCAAGGGAAGTGTAAGAACATTGGCTGGGGTCAATGTCAAACGTGAGACACACTAGCTGCAACTGAGGCAGCTGAGAAAAAAAGCACCTACTAATTTAGGACTAGACAAGCTGTGATTATAAATTTTATCCTTGATTTTCAAAGGAACCTCTTAAAAGACTGATTTAATAGTTTTCTCTAAGATATTCAATCTAACTGGAGCTGGTAAAGCACTGTTTCATGGTTTGACTCAATCTGGGAGATTTTCTTATGAGAGAATAATAGATTGTTATGTACACTCTTGTGGTTTCACATGCTATCTTAGAATATTTATTATTCTTATGAAAGCCACAGCACCTGGAATAAAAAGAATGTGTAACATTTCGTCTAAAAGGAGAACTAACGCTTCAAGGTGTTCTGGATTTCTGGATCAAGGGGAAATAAATTAATTAATAAAGCCTAGTCAGAAACAAACCTAACATGGTGCACATCAGGCCTAAATGCCAGACACTTTCTTAGTAAAGTGATGGAGGATTTGTTGGGTTTTGTTTGGTTTTTTTCAGTGGTTTTTTTAATTGGTCATCTCTAGAACCAACACAGAAGCAGAGAAATCTGAGGGTAAAGAAGCAGAAACACGAGAATATACTTACGTACATTAGGAAAGTTGTTACTTAAGGCACAATCACAGCTGTCTTTAAATGATGTACTGAGTTTATACATCATTATGACAATTCAGAAACGTTTACATGAGACCTGGGACTGCATGAATGCTTCTGCATACCACCACTTGAAAAAACAAGCATTTAAACCCTGTAACTTCTTAAAATGCAGTAGAATATATTTCAAATTATTAAAACCAATAAAAATCAAAATGTGTAAATAGATTTCATTTTAAAATGAAAAAGGTTTTTTTCTGCGTGCGTTGCCATATACAGATGCAATTTATCTTCATTCCTGTGAAGAGTATTTGAAAGTGTAACTTAGTATTTCTATGAAAATAACTAGATACACAAACCCCATCTTGGACAGAGTCAAGAATCACTAAACTTGGGACAGACTAGGTTAAGTCACTGCTTTATGTTTGTTTCGAATCATGCAGGCTGCAGCATGCCTGAGGACCCCCCAATATCTCACTATGTAAATAAATTGAGTAACTACTAACAGCTTTAAGTCAAAGTATTCTTGCTGTTGTTGCATTTCTGGATATGAATATTATTTAAAAGTAACACAGGTGATTATGTGACAGACGTAACAGAATAAATACGCATTCATGTGCTTTGTTTAGAAGACAAAAAGCTTCATTTAAATACATGTTTTAGTGACTGCTGGAGCAGGAGAGAACAGGTAGCCAACAAGAATCTTTATTTCTGTCTTCAAAAAGACCCCCACTCTCCTGGTCTCTTTATATCTTCAGCCTTGCCTTATACTGTTTGTTTTTAAATCAAACACTATCTGCTTTCATGTCTTTCACATCAGAAAATAACATTTTAACTGAAGTCTTGTAAAAAACCCAGAAATCTGACACCATCCATATTGGCTTTAAAATTCCCAAGGTGCTCAGAACTGCTGCAGTACTGAAGTAACAGCGTATCACCATGACATAGCTTGACAGGCCCAAACACAAAAGACCATCTCAGGGTGTGACTGGACCAATCTACACCTGGAGAGGGGAGGGCTGAATTTTTCCACAGAGCAGTGTTGACTAGAGAAGCCATACAATTCTCTACTCTGATAGAGGGACTTGTAGTCCCTAACCCTGATTCAAGATTTAACATAGATTTCATACTGGGATAATAAACCCGAAAAGTAAGTAGTTTTCTCATTATTACTCATTTTCCAGATGGATTGCTCATCTTACTTTGGGGAACTGGGATGGTCTTTCTGTTCTGCATTACAAAGCAGCAAGCTTCATGTGCCATGGTCTGACAGCTACTTGTACATGTTACCACATAACAGAGGATTGATGACAACCCTCTATCAGAATGTTTGTGAGGAGAGAAAGAAGCATATTACACATGAAATCATCACCTAGTAAACTGCTTATCTAAACAGGAGTCTTAAGAATAGTTACCTTTAAATTAGTTTTGCTACTAATAAGGAAAAGTTAAGGAAATGCTATAGATATCTGAGTTAATTTCCAAATACAGTATAATCAGTATAATTCAAAGTAGCTAAGAAAGCTAATCACAATCTTATACTCTTTGAAAGGAACCTTCTTCTTGTGTCCAACTTACCAGAGGTAAAAATCCTTTCTTTTTCCTAAGTGCTATGTGCTTTTTTTCCAGCCTTAAAAATCAATTATTGCTGGCAGTGAGTAATTAAACCAACTAATGAGATGTTATTTTAAATTACAATCCTCCTGTCTTTGAACTGTTTTTGCACTAAACCTTAACTACCATATCTGCATTATTCTGATCCCTTTATAGCTTCACAAGCTTGTTTATCTGTGGGTTGCTTTCAGTTAAATATCACCTGTAGTCATACTAAGAAATAACTAAGTATTTCTAATTGCAGGTTTCCAAAAACCAAACCAAAATGAATCAAATGTATGTTCATTCCATAAAATGAGTTATCTAATGCTACTGCATCACTAGAATAGAGCTAGCTGTAGTGTGCAGATTCCTGTCATGTAAGAAATGGCCTACTGCAGTTAACTTTAGCAGTCAGGTTAAGTGCATTTCTTTCATCTAAGTACACCCTTGAGTGTGCTGTAAAGTCATTTAAATGGGTTGCTGACCCATTTCTGCATTTTCTTTTTCAGATGTTGGTAATAAAATGATACTGTCTGAAGTACATGCACCATCGGGGTTAGATTTTCTGTTGTGTGGTTTGTTATATTGTTTTCAAAATGTCTAGAACATTTTATGTATATAATGTTGAACCAAGTAACAGAGAAGATTTATGTAAAGTGAGAATGTGAACAATAAATATGTCACATGCTTTCTAAGCAATTACATTTCTGTTGTTTTATGAGTTAATAATATGAATAAATGGTTCCTTCAACATCCAGCTCTCCTTCCTATCTATCCCTTACATCTTGCGATGCTTTTTGCAAACAGGACATTTATTAACATCATCTGCTTTGCAAATCCTCTCTCTTAATGCACGTTAAGAGAAATTGTTGAAAGCATCCTACCCCATTCAGCAACACGGCAAGAATAGCCACTCTCCTGCCATCACCACCTTTGAGAATCTAGTGTTGGAGGATCCTGAGCAAAGCACTTACATAGACGGTTTTATGCCTATGGCTATGCAGTTTGCCCTCTGGTCTCACCTTAACCTCCATCATGTCATGCTACAATCCCCTACTCTGAACTGGTAGGAAACAGCTGAACTCCACAGCACATGAAATAGTGTTTCTGAGCAGCATTCCCTCCTTTTCATTTCCCCTTTCATTCAGCAGAGCCCTAGGAGCCCATTCTGCCACTCTGGAGTACAACTGGGCCCTATTCTTTCACACAGAGCTGTTCTTTCTCTGATTTGAAAGCAGAGGCCTCAGGGACCCCTGAAGGCTTGTACAGTATTTCCAGTGCCAACTGACAGGTCCAGCTCTCTTTTCTTTCTAGCCTGCATCTTCCTCCGCAAACTTCAAAGCCACTTACTCTGTCGATTTCTGCCAAGACTCTGATATAAAGGGCCATGAAGGAACACGAATTAGAGAGGAGAGGGCTCATGTCTGCTTGGCATGAACATCTGTACCTCTACTGCCGACCTCAAGAGACACTGAAACAGAGGGTGTTCCCTTCATTCGCCCTGAAACAGAGGGTGTTCCCTTCATTCGCTCTGACTTTCTTTGCTGATCCTAATCCCTACTCTGTCCACTGTGTCCTGTTACTGCCACATGTGCCAACAGCACCCGAACAAGGATGACTCTTGGAAGCGTCTTCCCCTGACCTCTGCTGGGGGGGAGCTCAGCAAGCACAGCCTCCCTCTGCGTTTGCCTGGCCTCTCACAGAGAACAGACACCCACAAGGGATTTCCTCAAGGTGCTAGTCTGCCCTGCGGGAATCCATTGAAACATGGGTTTTCCATCAACGTAGCAACAGTTGTCTATGGAGAAAGCAAAGAATGGGAAGAAGAAAAGAAAAGACAGAGAGAAGAGTGACAGTTTTCCCTAGAGAAAGGAAGAACAGCTTTCTGGGAAGGAAGAGGTGGCTTTGAGGGTCAGGAGCAATTCCTATTTCTTGATGGGGGATTTAGATGTCCAAAAAGGAACATTAAAGGCAGTAATAATCAGATGTGAATTAATGCAAAGAGAAGCATGTTCTTGAAATGGAGTCCTAAAGAAAATCTGCTTTTTTAATGCATTTTTAAATGTGTACCAGTTTTGTGCTCCTGGGTAAAAACACACTGTGCTTGCAAGGGCATGAACGTGTTCACAAGAGACTTAGGGAACAGGGGAAAAGTCAGAGATCATTTGTCATTATTTACTGAAATCATTCATAAATCATCCCATCGCCAAATGGGATGTCTCCCCACTTCTTTGGGCTTCCAGCCTGTAAATATGCAATAAATGGGTTAAAAGACAGAAACAGGTTAAGATGCATCTATGCTGATAGGCACAGACAGTCTGAAAGTCACTTTGCTAATCTGAATTTGACTGAATCTGCTCTGTGTCATAAGATTCAAAGGCATGCTACATCCAAGCTAATACCCCCTGCCTTTCTCCAGTTTTCCAGTGCAAATCTGGGTTGTTATTAAGGGTCTCAAGATCTGTCCTGTGAATTCTATCTTTCTGAGTAAAACAGCATGAAAGCTTGACTGATACATGCAGAACTCCTAAGGCCCTGTCGTGGTTTAACCCCATCCAGCAACTAAGCACCACCCAGCTGCTCGCTCACTCTCCCACTGGTGGGGTGGGAGAGAGAATCAGAAGGGTAAAAGTGAGGAAACTCGTGGGTTGAGATAAAGACAGTTTAATAGGTAAAGCAAAAGCTGTGCACGCAAGCAAAGCAAAACAAGGAATTCATCCACTACTTCCCATGGGCAGGCAGGTGTTCAGCCATCTCCAGGAAAGCAGGGCTCCATCACGCATAACGGTTACTTGGGAAGACAAACGCCATCACTCCGTCCCCCCTTCCTTCTTCTTCCCCAGCGTTATATACTGAGCATGACGTCATATGGTATGGAATAGCCCTTTGGTCAGTTTGGATCAACTGTCCTGGCTGTGCCCCCTCCCAGCTTCTTCTGCACCTGGCAGAGCATGGGAAGCTGACAAGTCCTTGACTAGTGCAGCAACAACTAAAACATCTCCGTATTATCAACACTGTTTTCAGCACAAATCCAAAACATAGCCCCATACCAGCCACTATAAAGAAAATTAACTATCTATCTCAGCCAAAACCAGCACAGGTACTCATAATTTAATGCAATTAGACCTTGAATTGTATATAGTGCTATTCCAAAAGTACCAGATTTCGTAGATACTTGTGTAATGTTAATGCAAAATCACTTACAACAGCCACATAAACCATATTCTTTTTCACTGCTTTTTCTTTTTAAATCATTTACAAATCAACCACCACCAAAATCAAACCCAACCTTTACTTTTCACAGATCACAGCCACAGTCCACTGAGTTCTTGTCACTCTTAATGAACTCTTATTGCTTAAGAGGTGTTTAATACCTACCAATATCTAGGTCTGACTGACACAGACACTTGATACAAGATCTTCAGCCTTGTGCCTACACCAGGTAGAATTCTGTTAACACAGGCTGAGGTTTAGGTATCTTTTCAAGCATCAGAAGCTGAATCCAAAATACTGCAGAGGGAACGATTGAATATGCCCCTAGGATATAAATAAAAATCACCCTTCCTTCATTTGCAAAGCCTGTCTTTCCAAAAACATTTATTTCTCCTCCACGTAAGCTTTCTACCATAATGCCACTGTTCAAGTTTTCTGGAAAAACAGGCTATATATAACAAACAGTGTAAATGTTGTCCTTCATTGAAACTAAAGGCCAGTTCAAATACTATTCTACAGTAGAAATACGGATATATTAGCCTATTCTCAAGTTGTCTCAAGTTTTCCTCAAAAATATTAATTTCAAATTATAATCATATTTCATTAAAAATTCATTGACATAGCCTCTTTTCTCTCCTCAATATCTCCTCACCAGAAATCAAGGCTAATTAATTCCATGCAGAGTCTATGAAAACATTTCTCTAAGATATTCAACTCTGTATTCATTATGTCTTTCTGAAATCTCCAAAAATATGACTTGGTGCTCTCTGGTACTAAAATCTGCAGAGATGAATAAGAATTACTTTTGTCCTTTGAATGTACAAATCTAGATATTAAAAATCCCAAAAAACAGAGGGGAAACTATACGAATGTCCATTTGTCTAGTATTTCATAATCAGATACACTTGTTTTTGCATTATTAGCTGCCTTACTAAGGAAAGGACAGCAGATAACAAGTGCTTTTATAAACAGCTTAATCATTCCACTGTCTTAGTTGGCTTTGATACAATCTTTGCTGTAATTTTTATGTTTAGTTTTGGATCACATCTTAACAGACACCTTAAAGTTAAATTTACTCTGATAAAATGAAACATTTTAGAGGTAAGAAGCTCCCTCTGCTGGATATTCAGTTGTATATTCTAACATTTTCTGTGATTTTTACAATCTTATTACTGACATTTTTATTAACTCTCTCCCTCTAATGGAAATCTCATCCTTTTACATTATTGAAAGTAAATAATTTGCCAATAATATTCCTTAACCAACACAATACAGCAGAATATATTAACAATATTTACTGATAGAAAATGTAATATGGAACATCTGGGTTACTGCCTTGCTTACTTTACTTTCCACTGGACTTTTATTTCCAGGCAAGTTTATTTCACAGAAACAATTTAATAAAGTCCTGAAATTCATTTGGACCACAAGCTAAGTTAATGCTTATAAGTGTGAATGCAAGTCCTGATACGCAACCTGGGCTTCTATATCGGATCCAGCTGAAAAAAAACCCCAGAGAACATTCATATGGATTTTGCACAACATGGCCCATTTTTCAACATCATGAGCATGAGACACAGTCTAGATGCTTCCCTTTTCATGATTAAGTATGCTCCAACCATTTTTCAGAAAGAAAGTTATTTTATTTAAATGACGGTTTATATCAATCTTTTCAGCTAGAGTTGTGTTATGAACAGCAGCTGCCAGAGGCCCACGATGGAGGAACGGTGCACGCGCCAGTGCCAAATGATGACAGCTTTGACAGAGAATGTGGGTAATATTGTTGCTTTCTGCTCTACCTTACTTTTCTTTTATCCATGCTGTAATATCTCAAGTACAAATATTCAGATCACTGCAAAATATATTCACAAATCATGCCCTACATAATCTATCAAAGAGGTGATCACCATTAGAAACATTTTTTAAATTAAAACTGAAGCTTAAAGGAAAGCAAATGTTTGCAGAGATTTACTTAAGTCTGACAGATGTGATTTGTGTTTCTAAAAGTTTAACTCGGCTCCACTTGGCATTTCAGGTAGTTGATAAATTAACTAATACTCTTTCTGCATCTTGTCTTCCTTTATTATATGTTTTTATGTTTGGTTTGGGGGGTTTTTTGTTATGATAAGAAATGGAAATCATAGTCTTTGAAAAAATTAATGTGCCATTGAGCTGTACATTATTTCAATGTTAACTGCCAAGGTCAAGCAGCAAGGCTACCTTTCATCCTACACCTGGCACTGTTTTATATGCATGTTTGCAAAGAAACATTTACAGGGTGTTTTAGGAACAATCAACATCTTTAATTCATTGAGTTTACACTATTTTTTTATGAAGTAAGATGTATAGTTTTCTGGACTTGCCAACACAGAAACCTTTAATTTTAAAATCAGTAAAATATTTCACATAGGATCTAGATAAAAAAACATCCCTCTTTTCCACAGGGAGATGAAAATGTCTTGCACTAAAAAACAAAAGGAGCAGGGGGGAAAGGGGATTTCTCTTTGCAGTTTCCACAGTCCCATGGCAAGGGATTTGCAAAACTTAAAGGGTGGAAGTACTTCATCATTATCTTCACTGTTCTTTCTTGTTGAGTGCACTTCATCAAACACCCTGGATGAGCTTAGCAGAGAGATAAGACATTGGCACACTTTGCTGGCTCTGTTTGTTGGCTGTACTGTACACACAATGGTCTTAAAGTCAAGGAAGTGTTATTGAGTGGAGGGATGTGCATTTGTTGCTTTGCTGTCTACAAGTATTTCCTTGCTGAAAAACACAGAGAGAAAGTAAGCCACCCCCCCACCACACACATGGACTATCACATAGCCCCAAAATTCTGTGAGATATGAGGTAATTTTCCCAAAACAATGCTTCTAAGTGACTGCTACCACTTCTAGAGCTTTTGCTGGGAAGAAGGCAATATTCCTATCCATTAGCAGTTTTAAATAAGTCTTCTAAGAAAGATCTGGCACATGTTGATAAACTTTATTGTCCACGAATTGTCTCTTATTTTTCTAAATCTCTATCCCTATGTGTAGCAGACAAAAGAAATACAGAACTCATCTGTATTCCAGTAAGTATTGTTATTAATATCATGGGTCTACATCCCCCAATCCAGACTCCTTTGAAGCTCTTATTAAACTATATGTGCATTTTACCTGAAAACACAATTGCACAGATCGGTCATTTGGAAAACACATGGTGATTTGCAACCAATATAAAATAACAGCCAAAGCACAATCTTCCTTTTTTAGAATACTTTTTCTCAGTTCATCACAACTCATAGGTACTTGTTATAACTAGAATTCTTTCTGAAACAGAAGTTAAAAGGGTTCCCTAAATAGAGGGATAACTCATATGGATATATATCATGTAAGAGAAAACTCATATAGGCTAGAATGTAAAGCACGGAAATATTAAGGGGAAGACAAGGCAAGTACTGGAAAAGGGACAGATCAAGAGAGAAGAAAGGGTAACAAGAAGATAATCAGAATGCAATAAAATGTTTGTAAGTAAAAAGAAGATTGGTATCTGAATATACCTTACTTTCTGGAAATCCTAAAAAAAAAAAATCTTTTAAAGTAGCTAAAAGTAATTAGGGAGAAATATATTTTTTTTTACCCTTTCCTCTTCTTTTTAGCCAGTTGGGAACAAATACCTGGAAAAAAGGAGAGATAAGCCTAGAATAGTGCAAATGGAGAAGAAACTGAAAAGACCAGGAAAGATACTTCAGTCAGAGCCAGAGATCACAGAATCATAGCATCATAGAATAGTTTGGGTTGGAAGGGACCTTTAAAGGCCATTTAGTCTGACCCCCATGGCAACAGCTATCAGGTGAAGGACTGAAATTGTAACTGCATATAATGGAAAAACTTTGAACCATTACAGGGTTAGTTTACTGAAGTCTGAGCAGCTTCCTTTTTGGTGATTTAACAAAATCTCTTTGGACTGTACTACGAGCCTTTCTCATATTCAAATCTTCTTATGACAGTGTAAGTATCACATTTTTAAAGTACGGCAAGATCTACAATAAGAAACTGTCTTGTATTTTTGTTCAAATTATAACCTAAATTGGTTTAAAAACAAAAATTTTAAAGTTTTGTCTGTGTGCAGCTATTGATGACATCTATACACACTGCAAGAATATCAGAGATGTTCCTCCTAAAACAGAAACAACAGTAACTTGAAAGTATTAGAGAAATCAAATTTTAGTGAGGTCACATGCAAAGTCTGAAGCCCACACATCTAGCTCAAAAGTATTAAATGCCTCTAACTGACGTAAAGACAAGACAATTATAAGTGTGTACTTTTAAAACTGTAAGTTTCACTTCTTTGATTGTACATATCAACCTAGACATTAAAAATATCTAGTGCTTATCTAATGGAATATATCTTGAGAGTATCAGAGAATATCCTAAAGTGAGAGACCCTGAAGAGAGGCCTCCCTTCTGTTTGCAGGCATGTAAAAGCAGTAGTCACTTACAAAATCTTGGTCATACATCACAGAAACTAATCCTCAAATCAAATGTCACATTTCTAATTAGCTGATACAAGTTCAACATGTTACACTACTGCCAAGATAATTAATGTTCTTTCAGCATCATTAGAACTCTTCCCTTAATTTTTTTCTCTGATAAAAAGCAGAGATTATATACAATTAAAATCTTTTGGTGCAGATCTTGCTTTTAATGATGTTTGTCAACTTCCAGTTGAGAAAATTGGTCATTTTTGCCTTGGCTCAACATCAAATCCATTTTTCATTAATGCCATGTTAAAGGCAATTTTTTTCTTTTGTGGCCCACTACCTCATTTGGCCTGTAGTATCTGCAGACTTGCTCCAGTGCTTCTAGCAGTCTGGGATCTCTCATGGGACTACTGCTCCCTTATTTAAACAAAGAAACAACTACAATTGTACAACTTAATGTGTCATAAATTCAAACAAATGCACACAATTTCTTGGATGTTTCTAATCCCTCAGAAGCATTTTCTTGGTGCTGGCTTTTTTTGGTTGGTTGGTTGGGTTTTGGGGGTTGTTTTTTCTGCCTGGATTGAAGAAAAAGCTTTACATTAAAATATTGGCAATCCTCCCTAGAAAGAAGCTGTAAGTTGTGCTCAATTCTAAGTTTTACACCAGACTTTGAATGCATCTTTACTTGTGCTTAAGTTGTGGGAGCATTTACTGTGACAGCAGTTCCACTGAAATCAATCCTATTGAGTTCACCCCTGTAAAGTTAATGAGAAGTTGAAATACATTAATTGGCAGTTCAGATGAGAGTCTGGAAAGATGTCCAATAAGATGCTAAACAATGGACAGACTAGTGCATTGGGCAGTCTTTTTTGACACTGTGTTTCAGCTGATGAAGATATTTGGATTTAAATTAAAAAAGATATCTTGATACTGAAGTGGGGATATATAAAGAAAAAGAAGGCCTCCTGACTAACACAATAAAGCCAACAACAGGACTTCCCATGTCAAAGTCACAGCTGTGCCTTCAGATTATTTATGAGACTACTTACAAGTTATTTAAGGCATGTGTTCATGGGAATTGTATCATTAAAATGGATTTTAAGTGAATGCAAAAGATTGTGTGGACCTTATGCTTTAGGAATAAGAGTGGCTTATTTGGGTTTAGGTAAATCTGTTCCCAAATGATTTCCACTAGCTGAAGTAAGTGACTTATTTTATTATGACTGTTCACAGAGATTTTATACTGGTTACTGGTTAAGCTATCTCAGTTCAAATGTGTACCTAATATCGTAGCGGCAAAACTTTGTCAGGAAAAAAAACCAAACCAAAACCCAACAGACCTAACTCTGTGCTACAGTTTTCCATCTGTGAAATTTGGTGAATTAATTCTTGATTTCTTCTAGCCTTTGTCAGTCTCACATGTTGAAACTGCAGGCACCTAAGGGAAAGAACCATCTTTTGTGTGTTAGGACCATGCTTAACACAGTAAGGCACTAATTTCAGAAAGGGCCTCCAGGTGCTACTTCAATACAAATTAATATTAGTAATATGTAATTGTTGCAGTATAACCATCCATATAAGCAGTGAAATGCCTTAATTTTCTTACCTGCTTTCAACATGTCTCTGAAAGTGAAATGAAGTCATATAATTCTAAAGAACATGTTAATACTCATGATAAGCAAAGAAGAAAATTCTAGGGGGATTGAATCTTCTTCCTTTTTACAGAATGAGCACGATAAAAGGTGCTGTTGCTACAGGTACAGAGAAGCAGACTAATGCTGAAAATCCTCAAATCCTTCTGAATCCTGAGTTAATTAAAATGCTTAATGAAACTTTCTTGATCACGCTAGCAAAGCTTTAGCTAAACTAATAAGAAAATGTATCAGTTACTCATTGTTACAGCGCGTGCTTTTAAATTTCCACTGGAAAACACAATCCTAATGCTGAGGCTTACCCGCACTAAACCAGAGGAGCATTTTGCAGTTTTCTGTGTAAGTCATGTATTTTAAAACTGAAGTATCTCTCTCCCCGGTACTAATGCAGCTGATCTTATTCCAGACAATTCCTTTTAGATTTTCATATTTTCATTATTTCACATTTTTACAACTAAGTTTAATTAAAGATAGAAAGAAACATCTTAGATCTATTCTTTAAAATTCTGCTTACTAGTCATATTCAAAATATATTATTTAATAATTCTACTGTCTGAAATTATTCCAGTCATGACTCCTTCATTGATGTGGTCAGCATTCAAATATAAAGAAAAAAATGTCTTTAGGATTTTTAGTGATAATATTGTGGTGCTGTTCTAAGATCTAGCCACAGAAATATGATTCCAGCTTCAGATGCAAGTAGAAAATATCTTGGGCCTCCTGTATAGATGTGTACAACGTGTCTTAGTGTGACATGATGCTTGTAATATCCTTCACATGACTTGTTTGTAACTAAACATGGCTTCTCAAAACTTGAAACTGATTTCCAAGGAAGTTCTGTTTTATTTTTTTGTTTTAATTTCAATGGAGATTTTATTTAATTTTTAAATTTTCAGTAAAATTCAATTCAACTTTCAAAGTCTGCTTCAAAATGCTCACATTCCAAATTAATTTCCAGAATTTGTATTCATATTTTTCTAAAATGTTTCAACTTTTAGAAATCTAATTACTGCTAAGTATTTTTAGTATTTCAACATGAATACCATTCTTTGATGAACCCCTGATCCACTCTGAGAATTTATGTTAGTGTCATGACATAACATGCTTGACAAGCTTAAGCAAAGACTTCCTATAATACATTCAAAATCATACATGCCACTCTGACTAAACCGGTCTTTTAAACACATGGCAAAAAAAGTATTTGAGAATTTGGGTGAAACATACTCCATTTAGGTATAATGTCACGTAAGCTCCTAACCTGAAGATATGTACTACACTGTTTATTTATGATCTGTACAATCAATTAAAAAAAGTCATTCTGGGTAGTACTTCTCAGATTCACACATTACCCCCAGAATGACCTTCATTAATGTCTACCATGTCAGAAGGGGAAAAATCTTTCAGTTTTTGCACTATGGTTATAGTATCTCAATCTGTTTCATGGACACAAAATGATAGGGTGGCTGTATTCATTATGCTTGTTTGACAGGATAACAGAATCCAAGCAAATTTTTATTTTGTGACTTAACTATGATGAAATTTATTTTCTTCACAGAGTTCGTTGGATAGCTGATTACATTTATTTCAGCAACAGATTGTTCCACATAGATGGAAATGTGCTTTGACCACAAAATGAAGCATGAGGTCTGACAGAAGACACTTCAGCCAGGAAAAGTGGCGGGCTCTCATTTATCACTTTTAAGATGGCTGATTTTCAAAACCAGCACATATTATGATAGTTTTGGAAATCATCATCTGGACGTGGTCTTGACCTTGGCTAGCAAAGACTCACTGACAACTCATAACATGTTGGAGAGCAAGGCTGGCCAGGACTCAGGGGAGATAGATACAATCAACCACTCGTAGCCCGAGACTACTGGGAAGACGGAGGTGGATGAGACATTCAGAATAAGCCAATTAGTGGCTTCTTCTATGGCCTATGTAAACTACTGGTACATATTTGACTATTAACTAACTATCCCCCTCACAGTTATAGGCTTTCCCTCTTTCATCACAGTCCTACAAACAAAAAGTTGCAGAGCCTTTTTTGTGGAGTTGGCAACAATTATTTGTATAGAGTAAAAACCTTTCAATCTTTGATCCCCATATCAATCTCCCTGTAAAAGTGTGAACCCCAGTCACCTATTAAATACCCAGCAGGGCTTGGGAGGGTTTGTGAAGCTCACACTGAACTCTGTATTATTGCACTTAAATTGCTTACTGTTAGCCTGAAATAAGCTTGTATATGCCTACCTGGGCTGTGATTAGTGATGGTTTCCAAAGAAAAGAACCCAAAGTCAGCGTTAAGGATGGAGATAGAAGGCTAATGCTGTGTTACTAGTAGAGAAAGCAAACACCATCAAACACTTCGGAGAAAGACCTTCTATCACAGAGAATTAGAGATGTTTTCCAGTAATTCAAGACTTTTATTTTTTTAATTTTAGATTTTTAATTTAAATAATTCATTCCACTTAACTCCTCACAGCAGATTTCATGTACTTCTAATAGTTCCCTGTATGCTTGTTATCAGCTGATCTAGATTACAAAAATATGTTGATTTCTGAATGTTCCTCAAATATTGCTAGTCAAGTAACAACATTTGTTAACTCTGATATTAGAAGCCAGCAAAATATATAAGCCTTTAACATATTTCCATGCAGTGATACTGTTTGGGCAGAAGGTTGCAGTAGAAGATCAGGTTGAAATGCCCCAGGAGATACGTAGTTTTTGTTTGTGGATTTTTTTTCCTTACTTCATCTTTGCCAGTTAGATTAACAACTACCCAAAAATATTTACAAATTTCAACAAGCTTTGGTAGCACAGAAGCTGTTCTCACAGACTCCCATCATTAATTGCAGCTAGGCTGATGATCTGCATCATAAAGAGGTTTTATCAACATGCAGTATAAAGAAAAACATTTCCATTCATTACATATTCTGTCTGACTTGGTGCTTGGCAAAAATTAGTCATGCATACTGACTATATTAAACAACATTAATACATGCAAAATGTGTAGAATAAAAGTATAGCATAAGCTTAAAATGAAAACTCATTATAGTTAATGATTAGCATACTATAAATTTAGTCCATAACAGGATTTACCAAGTTATGTGCATGTATAAATGAATGAGAATCAAAATTGCATAGAATATTGGAATTTTTGTTTTAAGATCAGTTAGCCAATTTCTTCATAGTTTAGTAACAATTATCTCAGAGTAATGAGATGCAGAATATGGTTAACTTTAGTAAAAGTCTTTGCAAAAAATTATTTAGAAGAACAGTTACTGCAGATGACATTTTGGTAATCATCTGGTGTTTGAGAAAGTGAGCATTTTCCCAAAATAGCATCCAGATCATGTTTATTGTGTTTCCTCTGTTCATTTGATCAAACACACACAATTGCCACAGATCAGAATAGTTGCATTTCATTTGTATCTGTATGGAAGTGCAACTCCTACTACAAGAACAATTTAAAGTTCTCTTTCATAGCAATGATACTGTCCTAATTGCAACATTACTGCTAATAATACCAAGCTTTTCTTCTTCAGTTTCACCTTTCATCAGACTATCTTAAAGAGATTCTAAACCACTAACTGTGGGGGGCAGTCATTTTTATGCACTTTATATAAGGAAATGATGCAGATGAGGGGGAAAACACAGGCTTTAATGGGCACACAGTGGGCAAGTAGCAGGAACAGTTGTATTAATTGCAATGTGCTGCTCTGTTCCCTGGAAATTTCCTCAGTGCCAGGTGCTATACAGACATAAAGGCATAATCTTTTTTTAATTACTTATGCTTGTGACTAAAAAAGTAAATAAAAGTTAAACAATATCAAAAAAACTTTGTTGAATACACAGCAGACCAAAGAGTTGAATGCACAAGGGGAACAGAAACAAACCAAATATAAACAGCTAAATGAACATAGTAGTACAAGTTCTTAGCTCTATTTTTGGAAGTTCAGAAAGATACAATGCATCGTGATGCAGCGTGGTGTAGAAATCCTCAGCTGGCCTTTAGCTAGCTGGTAGGTGCGCAGATACTATTTACCACTTTACAGTAGGTATAGGTCAGGACAACATATGGGTAACAAAGCTGATTAGGAGCAACTCTACATTGGTTCCTGAATCAGCTGTTCTGGCATTGGCTTAAGTATTTCCTGCATTGCACCAGAAAGGCAAGGTCTTTGGGGCTTTTGGGTTTTAGGCTCTACTCCTTAACTCGATGTTGACATGTTTTTAGCATTGACGTGTACTTAGTGTTAATGCGGCCTCACCATGAGTATTGTGTGCAGTTCTGAGCCCCACAATTTAAAAAGGATGTTAAAGTACTTGAATGCATCCAGAGGAAGGCAACAAAGCTGTTTGAAGGGCTGGTAGGAATGTCCTATGAGGTGTGGCTGAGGACTCTGGGTTTGTCTAGTTTGGAGAAAAGGAGGCTGAGGGGTGACCTCACTGCTCTCTACAACTTCCTGAGGTGAGGAAGCGGAGAGGGAGGTGCTGGTCGCTTCTCCCTGGGATCCTGTGGCAGGATGCATGGGAATGGTTCAAAGTTGCATTAGGGGAGGTTCAGACTTGACATTAGGAAACCATTCTTTACAGAGAGCGTGGTCAAACACTGCAACAGGTTTCCTAGAGAGGTGCTTGATGCCCCAAGCCTGTCAGTGTTTAAAAGGCATTTGGAAAATGCCCTTAATAACATGCTTTAACTTTGGTCAGCCCTGAAGAGTTCAGGCAATTGGACTAGATGATCATTGTAGGTCCCTTCCAACTCAACTATTCTGTTCTGTTCTGTTCTGTTCTATGTTACATGTTATTGGGAGGTTTCACTTAGCAAACAGAGCATTAGAAAATGTACTTAAATACTTTTATAGTGCTCAGTAAAAAAAGTGCTCAGTAATTAGTGTAGTATTTTCCCTGCAAATATGTTCTTTTAGAAAATAAAGACTGTTAAAAGGAAAGTGCTTTACCAGAACAAGCCAATTTCAATGGAAGTTTCTAATGCACGCTAATCTGACTTTCTATCCTTTTCATGCTCTGAAAATTTGCCTGGTCTAAGCTACAGGCTTGTGTCCAGTTCACCTCAGTGACTATGCGGGAGGATGGATGAAAGATTCTGGAAATAAATGGATGTTTTGAAATTTTTCTTTCTTAGGAAATTAACCCTATACCCTACAATCCTATATTGTTCTAATTTAGAAAAAAACCATTCATTTTTCTTGAGGAGAAAATTCCAGTTGCTACATAGCTGTTCAAGAAAAAAAAAAAGTCAGATGTTCAAATACCTTTTAATGACAAAAGAATCCAAAAACCTGGGGTGGGCTTGCTTGCTTGTTTGCTTTCTTGTATCTCCTGTATTTGCATTATTTGAGAAAAAAACCCAAACAGACTAATAGGGATTATTAGAAAAGAAATGGAGCATAAACCAGCATAAACTAACAATACAAACCCATAAAGTGGCCACATCATGCATACTGAATGCAGTTCTGATCTCCCCGTCTCAAGAAGGATATAGTAGCACAGGAGCAGGAACAGAGAAGAGCAGCTTATGGCTTATGTACGATTACAAAGACAAGAACTCTAACTGGAAAAGGGCCAACCAAGGAGGCATATGATTGTTATTAATAGAATTATAACTAACTTAGAAGAGGTGACTACGAAATTATTTTTCACAGTATTTTACAGAGCAAGAACTAGTGACTATTATATAAAACTAAAGGTACCTGGCCCAGAACAGAAACGTATATTTAAATTTGTAATTCACCTCTACAGGGTATTTCAAATGCTTAGAAGGTTGATGAGACTACCTTTTTGAAGAAAACTCCACTGAGTAGTAGCAAATACAAAGACACCTTCTGTGGCTCAAAACCACAAATACCTTGAGCCACAAACAGCCCAAAACTGTGAGAAATATTCAGGAGATGCAACTCTACATACTGCTTACTGCTGCATACTGTAAAGGCAACCAAGTAGGGTTTTGGTTCAGTTCAGCCATTTTTATGCTTGTATTCATCATATGCACAAGAAAAATACCAATGGACAAGTGGTTAAGGCAGCAGTTTTAAGAACCAGGGTCTCCTGAGTGTACTCCTTACTGCACATCCAGATTTCCTCTGAGACTGAGCAGCCCATTTGTCCACTATCTATATCTGTTCTCCATCCATAAAATGGAGATTTTTTTCTGCATCACAGGGCTTTCAAAACAAATACATTTATAGTTGTCAATTACAATCATGATACAGATCAGTACAGGTCTACGAAAATCCCAGCTGAAGAGGAAAAAAATCCTTGTAAAATATTAAATTCTACATATTCCTATAATATATAAGCTTTGGACAGAGAAAACATTCAACAAAACAATAGCACATGCTTTCATTGACCATCTAGGTTTAGATCCCGTCTTTCTGTCACTGAAGTAAATGGCAAACCACTTTGTGACTATTTACTGCAGATTCTTCTTTAAAAGGGATGAAAGAACTGAAAAAAAGTATGTTCTCTGACATTCCTGCTTCTACCTCTTGTGTTTCCAATGCAATACTGTTAGCACTAGCACACATGGGAGGAATTACAATTAGCAGAACAGCTGCTTACACTCACTCCAGCACATAAACTGTCATTTATCTCAGAATTTAAATAAGTCTAGCAGTACAAAAACCATGCTCTTGCTGTGGTTCCTTTCTCCTCCTGTTTCTGTTTGTTGTATCTATGATTCTGGCTTGTCTTTCCCTAATTAGGTTGTGTGTTCACTGAGAAACCTTTCTACAATACCCACAAAATGGTGGTCCAACACTGATCTGGCATATGGGGAATATAAAGGATAAATATGGTAAAGGCTGGCTATTCTCACCAGTCAAAATACAACTTTAACACCTGTAAAACATGTCCTTTCCTAGAAATAGTCTCCCTCGATCCCACACACATTCTAGAAACAGACAGCTGTCAGACTGAAGTCTTGGTCTACTTTTCTACTTATTTATTAAATTTACTATCAGAGCATACTTCAGGATGCTTCAGGATGTGAAATCCAGGCCACCTCAAGGGCACATTTTCTTCATAGAATATTGCTTCCTATTTTCATAGCTTCTGTTCTAAATGGGTATCCTGGCTTAATCTGGCACACAGTAAAGTTTCTTCCTAGTAGCTGGTATAGTGCTGTGTTTTGGATTTAGGATGAGAATAATGTTGATAACACACTGACGTTTTAGTTGTTGCTAAGTAATGTTTACACTGGTCAAGGACTTTTCAGCTTCCCATGCTCTGCCAGGTGCAGAAGAAGCTGGGAGGGGACACAGCCAGGACAGCTGACCCAAACTGACCAAAGGGCTATTCCATACCATATGACATCACGCTCAGTATATACACTCCGGGGAGCTGGCCGGGGGAGGGCAGCAATTGCTGCTCGGGGGTGGGATGAACATCAGTCAGCGGGTGGTGAGCAGTTGCATTGTGCATCACTTGTTTTGTATATTCTTTCATCATTATTATTAGTAATATTATCATTTTCTCTTCCTTTGCCATCCTATTAAAGTGTCTTTTTCTGAACTGCCGTTTTTTCTTTTTCACTTTTGTTTCCCAATTCTCTCCCCCATCCCACCGTGGTGGCGGGGGAGGGTGAGCGAGCGGCTGTGTGGTACTTAGTTGCCAACTGGGGTTAAACCACAACAATGGATGGCAGAGTCCAATCTAAACCAGCAGCAGCTACTAAAGGCAGTTGGCCGCTAAATATTTGTTTCTTGACAATGAAGTGGGGTGCCTGCCCAGAATAAAGAAGTGTGTGAAGAACTGTGGAGGCTTTGATGGAACAGTTGGACCCAGGGTGTCACAGAAAGATGCAAAGACAACCTTATCATTGAACCACGCTGAACTGTTAAACAAGATTCAGGGGTTTGAATACAGGTCTCATCCAGCTAGGTTCTTGTTAGAGGTAGAGTGAAACATGGGAAAAACAGTTAAAGCTTGAAATACAAGGTATTTTGGTCTTTATTTTGACAATGTCTTTTGCTTTCTTTCCCTCACTACTTCAGAGAAATTGTAGAGAAAAAAACAGTTTGGCGTTGTATTAGAGCTAAAGATGAAAATAACTGTCCTTTTTGAGGCAAAGAAGTAAGGTGAGATGAGCTGGATTTGTGCTAAAAAATGATCCTGCAGCTTTGAAGACAAATGCACAGGAAAGGGAAGAAAACAAACCAAAGAGAGAAGTAAAATGCTGTTTGTGTCTGTGATGCTTACTGATGTTTATAACTGTGCTGCTTTCGAGAGGCAGCCACTAGCCTCTTCTCACTTCAACAGCCATAAGCATAATCGTATCTGTGTCCGGTTATTTATGACAGTGCATGTAGTTGTTTTTCTGGTCACAGTTAACAATAGTTTTGACTGAATATATCAGATCCTATTAAACAGAAAACAAAGAAATAGGAAAGAAGAGAAATATGGTAAGGTTACAAAAAGGTGGTAAGAAGACAGGAGTTAGATAGGAGACGTTACATGTTCAGCACATGGCCTTAAGCTTTAGCCAGCAGCAGTTCAATATATCAGCCAGACCCTTCTTTGTGGGTTGTTTTTCTCATGATATCTTCCTGGAATGGTATAGAGAAGGTGACATTTGTCATGTGAGGTCCCCCAGAGTGGTGGATGTGACAGCTGTGATTTGAAAGCTTATTTACTATTGTCCATAAGATACTGCTTTTTATTAGGATCAATTTCAAATTAGGGACACCCAAATTGACAGAGAATTTTTTGCTTTATTAGTTAAGTCTATATCCAGGACATAAGCCTTGGTCTGCTGATTACTATCTTCACACTTCTTTTGTTTATTAGAATTGTGAGCTTAGGTGTTTTTGCTTGGATTCATCTATTTTCAACTTAAATTTTTCTTGTTTTCAATGTAGTGTGTTAGAAACCAAGTTGGACTTTTGTTACATTGGAGAGCTTGTAACATAGGCGTATGCACAATATGGCAAGGAGTAAAAAGGATGGAATAAAAAAAGGAAGAAAGATACACAAAGTTAATAGAAGAGTGGAATGATAGGGACTGATAAGTGCCTATTTATATACCCATCTGACACTTCTAGAAAAATCTGAGCTTAAAACAATGAGCTAGTGCTGTGGTGTAAAACCCCTGCCTTGAGTCTTTTCAAGTACCAGAAGGCTGGAAGATGGCCAATGTGACACCTGTTTGTTAAGCTCCTTTTTCCAAGGAATTCTGTGGAACTACTGACCGTTGACTCTGATGTCTGCACCAGGAAAATTGTTAGAAACTATAATAAGGAGCAGAATTTAGTGGATAGATATGATACACTGAGAAAGACTCAACATGTTTTTTGTAAGACACATCAAAGACATCAAAGACCTGATGGAGTTCCTTGAAAAAGTCAGTACATGAATAAGGGAAATCTACTTGTTATAGTCTATTTGGATTTCTAAGGAGTTTTCGACATGATTTATCATCAATAATTCTTGAAGAAGCTAAATGGCCAAGGAATAACAAGCCTTCACAAACATTAAACAGCGGTTGAATGATAAAAGCCACAGAAAAAATTACAATTTTCCATGACCCAGGAAAGCCACCAGTGGAATTACCATGAGGTGTGCTCTGTATTATGTGCATAATTGATATAGAAATATCAGAGAGTTTTGTTAGCAAAAGGTTGTTAGCCATACAAATCAATCACAATAGAGAAGACAAAAACTGATTGCAAAGACTTGCAGGAATGACATTAATGATACTAACTGAGAAAAAATAGGAAGCCAAAATTCAGTGTAGATAAACATAAAGTGAGGCACACTGAAAAAACAATCTCAGTTTTTTCTGTGCAATGATGGGCTCAGAGCTTCTGAAATATCAAGCAAGAGATAGTATTCAAGTTATAATATGCAGTCAAATTACAAGAAAATCTAAGTTCAGTAGAGGTAAAAATATGGAATGTTATAAGCTATTAGAAAAAGAATAGGAAAAGTAGAGAAAATACCATTGTATCACTGTGTAGATCCATGGTATATAAAATCTTAAATATTATGTGTATTTGCAGTCCTTTTCTCTCAGAGGGTAAAGGTCAGCAATGATGAGAAAAGCTATGAACAGTTCATATAAAGAAAAAATGAATAGATGAGGTTTCTTGAGCCTACAAGATACATGACTGAGTGGGAAATGATACAGGAATACACAATTTTGAGTGGAGACATTGAATACGAATGTGGTGTTCATTGTGTCTTCCAACCCAGGTATTAGGAGTCACCACACATAATAACAGGCACACAGTCCAAAACAAAGGGAAGACAATATATAGTTCAGATGTGGAACTCCATGCCAGATCATGTAGTAGAAGCTGACTGTTAGTATGGCTTCAAAACAGGACTAGACAAACTAACAGAGATAAAATTCATACAGGACTATTGAATACAGAGGTACAACACCTGGAAGCATCTGAAACAGACATCACTAGAATACGAAAGATTACTCAAAAGAAATACATTTGCCTCAGCTTAAATCCTTTGTTATGAACCTGCTAATGACCACTGTTGCAAGCAGGATACTAGAGCAGATGGAGCTCTGCTCTGCCTCAGTATGGCCTATCGCTTTCTGAATGTTTGCCTGCACTATCAAATGAAGATTAATAAAAGTGTTCAGCAAGACTCCAAGAATGGTACTACACTCTAAACAAGATTGTTTCAGAGACTTACATTGCAACTTGCCCTTGTTACTGTAAGAGTAACGTTATATAATTTGATAAGAAGATGCCCTCTCTTATCTATGTTGATAAAGGCCACACAATGACGAGTGAAAGGCAAACAGAAGAAGACAACAGCAAGTCCTGTGAATCAATTTCAAAAGTATTTATACAGCACACCCAGTCATCAATGATTTTGCAGTCATTCACTTTTTGCTGGCCATAATATGACTATGAATAGTAATATATGGAAATTATTATTATTCCAAGCAGAATACCTATCAAAAATATCACAGAGTTCTCTCTAGATTCACTTACAATTTGTAGCAATTTGTTGCAGTTCTGAATCTGTTCATGATGTCCAGCACCCCAGCTGCTTACACAGTTTTCCTTCCCTGCCAAGCCAAGACATATAACTGAAAGAAACTTACCAATTTTCCTATTCGCACTCCCCCCCTTTGTACTGTGTCTTCGAATCCACTCAGAGCCCCACCTGAGATATGTGAATATAACTTCCTGTCCCTGCTGACTCAACAAATAAAAAGGATTTTGAATCATACAACCCAGACCACAGTGAAACTCCTGCGCTATCTGTAGTTGTAGCACTGCAATTAAAGGTCTTTTTAGAACTGTAGCTTAGATAAAGAAATCTCTTAGATGATAAACATCGCATTAGAGTTATTAGGGAAGTTTCTATAGAAAAGATTTTATATGCTTACAAAAGGATTTATAATGCCTTCAACTTACATGGACTATTTCTCTTTAAACTATCACATTGTAAGTATTGGTTCAATGCACATGGTAGAGCTAACTATCTTTTATTGTCACTTGTGGTATAGTAGGTGTACTGAAAAATCAACTTACTGAGCTGTAAGCATGGCACTGTAGCTATATTTATAAAGACTCATTCTAGAAGAAAATTTGATACTGATTTTATAGTGTTCTGCTATTTGTATTTCTTGTTTGTTTTTAAAGCAAAATAATTTATCATAGATTGGGAGATTGAACAAATAAATTATTTAGTATATGATTTTTTCCTACCAATCTATTCACTGTGCAGAGTTGTAAATGTTTTCTGTAAGTAATCACCAATACAGCAATTATTCAGGAGACAAATAGTCAAGATTTTTAAAATGAAGGCACACAGAGTTATTAAGTGAATTTATCCTTGTTCTAAAATGTCCACAAAAAGATAGCATGTTGAGTAATGTATAAAGAAATTTATGGAGCATATGCATAATATCTTTTAAAAATCTCTGAGACAATGGTTAACATATTGTTAGAAAGAAATATGTGCTACTGTTCTACTGTTAATATAAATAATTCTGCCTTTTTATAGGTGTAATGCCATTAGAGTACAAATAAAATTTGTATAGAAAATATCAGGTACATAGTGCCCTTTATCTGTAGAAAGCTACAAATCATTTTAATCTTTTAAGTGTCAGAAAATCCCTGAACATTGTAAATAAAAAACTAAAATGCTTCTTTCTAGTCCATAGATATTCATTTTTAACTCGGATACCCAGAAGCAATAAAACTAGACTAACTGACTTTCAGGAAACTCCAGAACCATTTGAGCATAATTTTATTACTTTGAAAATACTGCAAAAGTCAAGAATGGCTTTGCCCATATCTTAGGCTGTCAATGTCTAAATGACTCCATAAAGTAATCTTCCCTGCAGGTAGACTTACATATAGCATTTAATTCTGGCAATTCCTTAGTCATTTTTATAGCCATTTACCCTTGGAGTATTAGGATGAATTTTGTTTAGTTAACTATATACAACCAATAGGCAATACTGAACAACACTGAAATATTCATTGGATAAGATATGAGACTTTTGTTTGCAGCACTGTTTCACCACTGATTTCCCAAGTCAGGTTTTGAAATTGCACTTGTGTTTTGCTGATACGGCGTAAGAGCTGTGATAAACTAGTGTTCAGAAATTCAAATGATCCACTAAGACCTGTTAGCATAGCAACTCTTGCTTTGCAAAAGTTTGCAGAGTAAGGAAATCAATGAAAGGCAATCCTCACTCTATTGCAAAACAGTAAGAAAACTGAGTATTCATTCTTTCACGTGGAACTGGAAAAAAACTCAAGAGGTGCAGACTGAAATTCTCAAGTTTTAGTAACTCATTCTGAGAAAGAAAAGAGGTGTTCAAAAAGCAGATGAAACAATAATACTTGTAATTTTTATGAAGGAAACTGAACACCAATATCATGTCTGCATATCTTCCAGCTAAATTAAAGAAAGACCAAGTTATTGCAATGTGCAAAAACCAGGATTGAGCGTGACAGTTTTATCTCTTGGACAGGCACACACACAAGACACACAGGGAAGGCAATGCCAAGTCTCAAAACTTTTCTCTTTTGCAGGAAAGAAAAAGGACGTTCTTACACCCTTCTTATTGAAGGGAACAGTGACCCAATATGATATAGTAACAGCTCTGATAAAAGCTCCAAAAAAAGAAAAGCCCCCCAAATCTGCTTATATTCATATGCAAGCTCAGAAAAAAACATTTTTACTGCTTCTTTCTCTTGTTAACAAACAACCCATTGGCCACTTGAAAGCACGTGTTGCAAGGAAGAACTACTTGGTCCATAATCCAAATAATAATTTTCACCAGATTTTCCATGAAAAAAAGAAAAGAAAAATCAATATATTCTTCCTCTGATTACTGAGCAAATTACAGTAAATGGAAAATCATGACAGATTAATAGCAATTTTACAGGAACAAAATATTGCTCCAGATCTGCACTTTTTCCTCCCCATTCAATACACCTTTTCTCTGAGGACGAAGAAAAAAAACCCAGTAATATATAAGAGTTTAACCATAATGAGTTCCACATTCTTATAAATTAAGTATTGTTCAGGAATGTAGAGGTTCAATTAGAACAAGGCATCCTGCTTTGCTGGAGGCTGTGCATGTTCCCAATATAAATCTTTACACTTCACAACATGAATATAAAAGGTATTAGTGCTACAAGGCCTATGTTTGAGTAAAAATGTACTATCACATTTGTTAAAGAATTTCCAATCACATTTGTTTAAGAATTTCCAAGCCATAAAAAAAAAATGTATGTGAATCCAGCATGGTTAAATCGTTGTAGTGATCCTGACTGGATGACCATTGTACATTGAGGAGTTAACAGATCCACATAACAGTTCACATGAGCAAGCCTCCAGGCCTGTGCTGTGCTGCACAAATCCCTTGTCTACAGGTTAAACTCAGCCAGCTCAGAAACACAGAATCACAGAATGGTTGAAGTTGGAAGGCATCTCTGGAGGTCATCTGGTCCAACATCCTTTCTTAAGCAGGGCCACTTAAAGCACATTGCCCAGGACCATGTCCAGGTGGCTTTTGAGTATCTACAAGTGTGGATAACTCCACAACCTCTCTGGGAAACTTGATAAGATCCCCCTGAACCTTCTCTTCTCCAGGCTGAACAGCCCCAGCTCTCTCAGACTTTCCTCATAGGAAAGATGGTCCAGTCCCTTCATCAACTTCACGGCCCTTTGCTGGACTCTCTCCAGTATTTCCATGTCTCTCTTGAACTGGGAAGCCCAGAACTGGACACAGGACTCCAGGTGTGGCCTCACCAGTGCTGAGCAGAGAGGAAGGATCACTTCCCCCGACCTGCTGGCAATACTCTGCCTAATGCAGCCCAAGATACCATTAGTTTTCTTTACCACAAGGCTGCATTGCTGTTTCATGTTCAACTTGGTGTCCACCAGGACTCCCTAGGTCCTTTTCTGCAAAGCTGCTTTCCAGCTGGGTGGCCCTGGGTGGTCCCCAGCATATACTTGTGCATTGGGTTGTTCCTCCCCAGACGCAGGACTTTGTACTTCTCCTTGTTGAACTTCATGAGGTTCCAGTCAGAACATTTCTCCAGCCTGTCAAGGTCCCTCTGGATAGCCACATGACCCTCTGGCATATCAGCCACTCTTCACAGTTTTGTGTTGTCTGCAAATTTGCTGAGGGTACACTCTGCCCCATCATCCAGATCACTAATGAGATGCTGAACAGGACTGGACCCAGTATTGACCCCTGGGGCACACCACTAGTTACTGGCCTCCAACTAGACTTTGTGCCACTGAGCAGCACCCTCTGGTCCTGGCCATTCAGCCAATTTTCCACCCACCCCTCACCGTCTGCTCATCTAGCCCATATATCAACAGCCTCTTTATGAGGATCTTATGGGAGACAATGTCAAAGGCTTTACTAAAGTCTAGGTAGACATTGTAGTCCAGGAGGCTCACTGGAAGAGAAAAGCCTGCAGGCAGCTCTCACTTGGTACTGGTGACTATATCACCTGCATGGCCTGGCGCAGCAAGAAGTTCTCAGGCGAAAATCCTTTTTTGTTTGACAGTTGAAATAATGAATAGCGCTGTTTTCTTGCGAGAAAAATCCTATAGTAGCTCAAATGACTAAAATGGGGGAAACCTTTATATGGACAAGGTCTGCACAGCTTGCTGTGCGCTGATTGGAGGTCCATTACATGCTGCATGCCTCGGGGTCCCTGGCATGTGAAGGGACATAAAATTATCTGTACTATTCTCACTTACTTTACAGTGTTAGCTCTAACAAACACCATTTTAAAGGTCACTTTAGAGAGTCTGAGTGCCTTTCATACTAGGATCATAATGAACCAGCACCTCCTAGTGCAATACAGTGATGAAAAATTCTGAACATCAGAGAATCCCCTTGTTTCAGCAGTAGTTTATTTTTCAGCACTGTAATATGTTTGCAAATTAATACTCTTTGAGAACTCTATGGTCCTATTTTTGTAATGTTTAATCTTCAAATAATATATGGACTAACCATCAGCACCATTTTTTCCAAAGCAAATACATTAACAAAAAAACCTCCAACAAACAACAAAACCCCTTTTCTTTAGCAATGATTAACTTAATTTTAACTTGTTCTTTAAAGGAAAGGAACTAAAAGGCAACTCAAAGACATTACATAACGAATGAGAATAGTCACTGATATGTCTTAGATTTGCTGATAAATATATAATAACTCATTACAGTTTTCTGCATATTGTCTGGGTGTTTAGTGTAAAATGGCAGTTGTGATTATATCCTGCTGCTGACAACTGTGATTGGTTTAGCATTACAGACTAACATATACGGCATTTGAAAGAATCCTGGGGAGAAACAGCTGTCTTGGGAAAACTGTTGTCCACAGGGTCCTTGATTCTGCCTTCTCCAGGTGGTTGATTTCACCTGCACTAACAAGAAAACCCCTTTTATTTCATCTCTGTGGGGTAGAATTTCCAGGTTAAGCACAGAGATGATTGCTAGGGCCTTGCTGGGCTTTCCTTAGGTGGAGAAACTAACCTACTGAAGATCCAGGCCCACAGGAAAGTTACTGCATTAGCTGGAATCCAGGAAGTTTTACCAGCAGGAAAAGAAGGAAGGTGACTTTGTTTACCCTGAAGCTAAAGTGCTTCTCATTTGCAAGTAAAGGGTGTGGCCACAAATAAAGTACCATCTGTTAGTACATTAAAATATACTGTGTAGCCCACACCTAGGCAGCATTGTGTGCATCTGTTGGACTCCTGCAAACACAAACATGCACAAATAAATGGTCAGAAACTTCAGAAATTGCAAGTCTTGCCTACCAGTAATCTTGGGCAAAGCCCAGCTGATTCAATGGAGGCCATATCTTCCTTCTGAGTGCTCTCTTATAATTTTCTTGTGTGCAAGGTAAGTCTGCCACCCATCTCAAGCTATGGACATAGGGAGAAAACTACACACACACAAAAAAAACCTCAACCCAAAACAAAACCAACCCCACAAAATTGTGTATGTCTGCCACTGTATTAACAAGCAGGCTGTCTTTCAAAGCAAGCATTTGACAACATAACAAATTTAGCTCTGAGTCATTCACTGTGACATTTACCGTTATGAGGATGATATGTAACACATTTAAGAGCTGTATAAAAATCAAGAAGCCTGAGAAGCCTTCAGCTAAAGCTAGTCACCTGCCTCAGTCCTAATTTTACAAAGAAGCAAACCTCTCAGTAAGGAGAATTTCTCCATCTCTGATCAAACCTGCAGTTTGGTGCTCCTGGTATGGCTGAGCAGATCTGAACGCATTATTCTTACACTGACACATCCTCCTGTGTTTGAAAGGAGGGGACTTGGCACCACCTTTGTCCTTCTTACTTCGTTCCGTTTCATTTGCTTTTTGATCTGAAATTCCTCTGACCATGGCCATCACTGCCAGTCAGTATAACCATATCATTTGAAAGGAACTGCCAACTACTCTGCAAACAAAGCCTTTCCTAAGACAGAAAGTTGCTTCTTTTCAAGCTTGATTTTCTTTCATTAATGTATTTGCTCATGTTCTGCCTATGTATCTATCTGCAAACTTACCAGCAAGAGCTATTTTTATCCCTAAAACGCGTGCTCTCAAAGCATGCACTCACTCATCCTGACTTTGGCATCTCAATGTGGAAAGCAGAGACATGGGCTCACATAACTCATTCTTCATTGAATTTGGTTGAAGAAATCTAGTAAGACAGCTGCATAGGTTGCTGCCTTTATCATGATACATCTCTAGAATGGTTTATTTTTTTTTTATTCGGCACAGAAAAGAATTAAAAGAAACAATACTTTGTATCTGTCATAGCATTTCAGAAGCTTGTTTTCCTGTAATCCACAACCAGTAGCTAGTAACTCCTCTTTCTAAATAAGAAGCCAGGATACTGAAGAGGGCACTAGACTGCTTAGCAGAAGGTAGGTTTAAATTTAATCTAAACCCAAATAAAAATATTTTTTTTTTCAATAAGTATTTAATCTAGATCTCTCTGGCCTTTGGCACGGACAAAACAGCTAGGAGACGTCTTCTGCCCTTTAGATACTTGACATTAAGATGCAGAGGAAATAAAAAGTAAGGCACAAAAGTTATAGGGCAAATTTTTGTTTTGGAGACTGGTAAGTAAGATTTAAGTTTAACTCAACACAAAATGTCAAGATGCCTTATTTCTTATCATGGTGAAAAAACTACAAGAAAAATAGTTTGAGTCAAACACAACATTTTATTTAATTTTGGCCTACTGAGGAAAAGAACCTAATGGTGTAACCTGAGAAGAAAGCTGCTGATGTCCCCTTCTTCCCAAAACCTTTGTCACTTGAAGTGGCTGACTAATGTCAGGATTGCTCTATGTCACGAGCCAGTAAATAGCTGATTATCCTATCCGAAGCATGTTTTTTAATTTACAGATTGACCCAAAACACAGGCATTTCACAAAGAAGTAGGAACAACGCAGCTGCTGTATCACAGCAACCTGAACTAACATAACTACTGTCTTTTGCAATCAAACCTTCTCCCGTAACCTTGTTTGAGAGGTCCCCTTTCTTCACTTGCCTCTGTGGAAACGTCCCAGACCTACCTTTCTTCCTCCAAACCACTCGCTCCCATGACTCTACCTTACTCTGCTCTAGACCTCCTCAAAACTTTCCAGGAACCATTTCTGCTCATTGATAAAGAATCTGTACTTTTCCTGCGAGTGAATTAAATTAGTTCTTTAAAAAGCCTAATAGGCAACAGACTTAGCTCAAAGAAAAGGTTAGGGCCACCCAACCATGAGTAGGGAAGGAGGCAGAAAGAGGGAAACAAGGTAATGGTTTCTCTTTGCTGGCTGTTGTATTCCTTCATCCACCCACAGAATCACAGCTTGAGTTAACAAAGGGCAGTAGGAATTTTACCTCCTACTGAAGGGAAGTGTTAGCTGGAAAGGTACGGGGCATGACATTGGTCTAGCAAAGATTCATTTTCATCTTCAAATAAGTGAAGTAATGCTTATTTTAATTATGAACAATGACCATGTTATATCCCAAATAAGAAAAAGAAAAATAAAGTATCAGAGAGAAATATTATATATTCTGGTCTCTCAGGAAAATTTAAGATATAAGATTGCATACAAAAGTTCACCTCTTCTGCTGAAAAATCAGTTCTATGTAAGGCTCTTCTTTAGATTAAGACCAAACATATTACAAAATACCAAAATCTCAGGGACCCCTTCATCCCACATGTTCTTACCCCTTTCTTGCATTCATGCTCGTGCGACTACTCACTTAGCTGGTTCAGTGATTGATCTAGCTGAAAAGTTACCATGCAAAAGAAAGAAAAGATTTTCTGAGGAAAAAAACCAATACAAACCCAAAACTTCTTCCTCCAAGCCTAACTATTAGTTACTAATCAGGTAATTAGCTAATAAGGGTTAATAAAGGCAAGAGAGATATTGACTCCACATCTGTGGAGAAGCAATTTTATACCCCATTGTACCTTCCTCCAACTTGTATTTTAAACTGATCAACTGGCCTGCTGATAAATACAGTTCCTGTCTGACTGGAATGATTGCAAGGAACGATAACATCCTTCTAAAAAACCCTGATATATAAACAATTTTAAGAATTATATCTCTCAGTGTAATACAAGTCACACTGGATCTTGCCTCCAAGCCTACTGGCAGCAGTATGTTTTCATTTGTACATGTTTTTCAGACATGTCTTATTCTAATAGTGTTTACAAGTAGCTCTAGTTAGGAAACTAGTTTACAAATAAGTAAAACTGTTTCACAAAAGAATGAATCTCAGTAATGAAATACTATATTTATATAATCCATTTTTCATTTAAAGAAACTGAATGGATTTTGTAACACTTAAAAGATAGACAGATGCAGGGGAATAGATACTGTAATCAATCATTCATTTTGAATAAATATTTGAGTTACAATATTGAAAAATATATTACATTTTGTCTGGTTGGCATTTTAATTGTAGCGATTGATTTTATTTCCACAGATCACAAGCTCATTGCATTTACTTCTACAAAGTCCCACATGGATGCATCAGTATGTTTTTACTTGCATTTGCTTTATTGCTTCCTTCCTTCACAACATGCAGATACATAAGAGGAGTAGAATGGAGAGAAAGGAGAGAAAGCAGAAAAAGGAGAAAAAGGAGAAAAAGGAACAAAAGGAGAAAAAGGAGAAAAAGGCTGGCTGGTGATGAAAAATACTGAGAACTAAGAAGAGACCAGGAATAGGAAAAAAGGACAGACAGAATGTGGAATGGAGAAACAATGTGGTAGTATAATAATAATAATAAAAAAAATAATTAAACACACATTGAAAGAAGACACAGAACAAAGTTATTGGGAAAAAAGATAGACGGGCCTAAGAAAAAACATTCCTATTTCATAACACATTTCTAACATTCAAACAGCTGGTTTTGTTCTGTAGTGGTATGAGTGTGCAAGAGATATGGATTTTTTTCTGTCCTGTCCCCCCCCCCGCCAAAAGCACAAGAGTAAGTGACAAAAGAGCAACTGACCTGCACATTATGGCACTTGCCTGGCAGAAAGATTTTGATGTTCAAGTCTTACCTCTATCCAGTTAGAATGGGACAATCTATGCAAATACTGTACTAGGTTATAGGACAAACCTCTTTGCAAGTGCTTTCCCTTTTTCCCTTTGGAGCAGTAATTATTAAATAGCTTTACCTGAAGCTTGAACTCAAAAGAGCTGGGAGTTTAATAAAACTCTCACAGAACTCCTGTGAGAGTTTAAGATTTCACTATGCTGTGCTAGTTTTCCTGCCTGCCTGCCTTCCCTCCTTTCTTCCTGCTTGTCCCTCCCCTTTCCTTTCTCTCTCTGAGAAACATTCCCTATTCATGCTTCATTAAAACGGGCAAGTTGCTAATAGCAATGCATTTTGATGAAACTACAATTTTTCAATGGAAAAAAAGAATTACTTGGAAATGTTTTGACTAACCTCTTCTGAGGCCATGGTTTCACCAGACAGAGTGAACCAAACTAACAGCCCAGAGCTGCTGAAAAACGGAAGGCTCCAAAGATCCAGGGCCACCATGACAATTCTGGTACGTGAAGGCCCCCTGAAGGCCACAGATCCTGGACTCCTGGCTGCTGCTTGGCGACGCTGCTCTTCTTGTGAGGTTCACAAATATGGTCAGCAGTGACCAGGAATGTCAGTTTTGGTTACCTAATTGCAAGGAGTAATGAGAATTCTTTGTTGCAGAAACAACACAATTTCAAAAGGGAGTTTCTTTGTGTATTGTCAACTGGTATTGCTGGCTTGTGAAATCTGGAAGCTTTTGGTTGTGGTACTGATAGGATTCAAATATTGGAAAAAAGGCTCAGCTCCCACTAACTGGAATGTCTGCCTTTTTCTTCCAGCTCTATCACTATTTTCAGAGCCTGTAAGAACTCTTATGTGGAGACCAATCCCCTGAGATTATCTGGATCCTGAAAATGAGCTCTCTCATGAAATGCGCATACTTTATAATCTTCCGTTTGCAAGAAATAAGGACAGAAGGGACTAACTATCCTCCTGTCTTTCACAAGTGGTAGGATACGAGTATTTATACATACATACAGTCTCTGAAAAACTCACCTGAATGCAACTGAAATATTAAGCATAACCAGTTTTCTGCTTTCCTTATGTCTGGAACAAATTTGATTATTCCATGAGTAATTCTAAACAGATCTTCACATGGTGATGCACTCTGCATATCATGTACCAACCTAATATTCTAGCTACCTTCACAGAACTCCTTACTTTACTCTGGCTAATGATAGCAAATATTAGAAGTATGCAAACGAAGGTGTAACTAATGCTGAACATGAAATGTAGTACTTTTCTGAAAGCTTAATTTAAGTGTGTTGCTATCTCACTACGTTCCACCTTCACTGAGAGCTGACCAATTCTATTGAAAAGTGTCAGACGTTACTCAGACTGCTTTCAGCCTAACATTTTCTTGACACTGAAAATTTGTAAGACTTGGACCAGGAAAGGAAAGGACTGGGAGAAGAGCTAGCCAGCAGAAGTTCAGATGCTTTCCCTAGTGACACCAGCTGAATGTTCCTTAAAAAAAAAAAAAAAAAAAGAGAGAGTAGGACAGGAAAATTTTAGATCCACCAGAACAATTATTCTGTTTCAGAAAGTTATCATGCAATAATCTGAAAGCAGACACCCATTTAGAGTCACTAAGTTTTTTTGCCGAGGATGGACTGAAGGAAACATTCATCAGTGAGTTATATGGTGTAAATTTGGACTAATTCCAATGTAAATATAAAAAAGAAGCACTGTTTCACTTTGATTATACAACTGTTTTTACAATGCTATGGAAGAATTTCTTCGCATAGAGAAGATCAATGAAAAATGTATTAATTTATATTATGTTTATAGATGGTTTAAATTTTTTTTATAAATATATGTATGTATACATACAGAAATCTATTTAAAAACTAGAATACACAAGCAAACCTTTAAGGAAGGGAAGGGAAGGGAAGGGAAGGGAAGGGAAGGGAAGGGAAGGGAAGGGAGGGGAGGGGAGGGGAGGGGAGGGGGGGAGGAGGGAGATCTATAACATGGATGATTTGTTAATATTCCTTTTTTATATCATTTGTTTGCATAGAAAAAATGATGTAGTTTGGGCTGTCCTAATATAAACTTTTCAGAGAGAAAGTGTCATACCTGCAGTTGAGTATTAATGTATGTTCTAATTTTATTTCCTATCCTAATTTCATTTGGTTTTAAAACTACTAAGTAAACCAGAATTCACAATTTCACAATAAACTGAATATAAAATAACATTATTTAAGACTGTTTAGCATACTAATAAGACTATCAGTGTAATAGAATAAACATGAGACAGTTAAAGAGGATTATTTTCCGTTCATAATGTTGCTAAATAGGCAAGGATTCTTTCCTGGACACTTAATGATTTTCTTTTCCTGTATGGTCTATTAGTATTGCAAAATTTCTGAGACAGATGAAAAATTATGCATGTTAGTTCCACAGCACGTCTCAGAGGAACAAGTTTCTCATTATTTTACTGAAATTATTTCTTGCCTATCAGCCAATTCTTTGCTTATGTATATAGTGTCCCACCATCTCACTTTACCTTTAATTGTACTCATGGGAGAGCATTAGTGTCACTAGGTTTAATAAGGGACCTCTGATCCCTCTACTTGCCTTTCCTTCTGCCAGTGCTTCCTCTGTTTTTCAGTCAGGCAGGATAAAATCAGTTTAATTGAGATGAGTATTTTAAACATATAGCAAAATCAAATTAGCCTAACATAGAGGTGCAAGCATGCAGCTAAGTTGTTGTAGTGCACAGGTTAGACACAGTCTAAGTAACAAGTGATAATGTTGTTTTCTGAATTATCCCTTTGGTAAACAGAATTTTATGGGCTCTTCCCTGCAGGGCTATTTTCAGTTTGGAGAAGAAATGAACACGGACTGAGATATTCTCTTACAGTAAACCATTTTCTTATCAAATCCAGTCCTGTTTATTTAAACAAATGAAGAGGAACTACATGGATGAAAGACTATGAATCTTCCAACACTCAGAACTGCAGTAGCTTACATACCTTGCCATTATAACGGAAGCAGTAAACCTGAATTTAATGCCATGGCTTCCTTGACAAAAAAAAACCTACTTAGAACAGTTACATATCAGAGAATTAGATACACTAAAATATTTTTAGCTCGCTGACAGCATAAAGTAGGATACAAAGAGGTGTATTTTAAATCTTTCATTTCTCCAGGAGCAGAAGAAACTTTTTCCTTAACTGCAAAAAGGAATTTCTGCCTCTGCAAGATCACACCTCCCATCTTTCTCCTGCAGCTAGGCCTTAAACACTCACAAAACAGTGTAATGATTGATAAAGCGTCTTTTCACAATAACAGTTCCAATTTCAGACTCCTGGGAGACCTGGGTCAACCTTTTTACTCTGGTTGAGGGGTAGAAGTTGTTAGAGATCTGAGCTCATCTTCCCCATTCTTAGGGGGATTTATCTCCTCGGATTAGGGCCAATTTAGAAAGAGCACAGGTAGTGACCATGAATAAAGCTGCTCTTACTAAATCTAGAAGACTCACTGAGAGCTATCCTGCCTTCTCTTGGAAGATGCTTTTTAAGCTAAGGCTCTCACCCTCACCCCCTGCCTGAGCTCACAGCCAGTCTTGCACCTGACTATGTACCTTGTTGATCCAGACCCTGAACTGCAGACTGAGGACCTCATCATTATGGACTTGCCAGCTGATACCTGGACTGTGGTTGACCTTGGTTACTTTTTCCAGACCTGATCCTGACCTGCTGACTCAACTTTCTGGCTTGACCTTGGACCTACTATATCACTGTGGACCTTTCTGATGATCAGGACTCTCAGCTGAGGCTAGCTACCATCACCACTCCTGGCCTGCTTGCCTTGCTCAGGTGTGCAGGATGGGGCCCTTGCTGGTGAGGCCACTGCCTCTGATGATGATGATGATGTTACCATGCTTGGCTCCTGGCTTCCCTTCCCTTAGGGAACTACCTGGCCTTGCTGTTGCCAACAGAGACTATACTCTATTTGAGATTATACACATTTCAAACACCTCCCCACCCCCAAACCCCCAAAAAGCAACTTAGGCATCAACCTATAAAACCCCTTTTAGAACAAGTTTGTTTCAGTGTATTTTTCAAGAGGGTTTAAATTGAGATGCTCCTTTTTCAAGTGAAAACCCCAAGCTATAGAGACAATAGATTGATCTTATTTTTAGCTTTGCTTTAGCCCAGTACTGTGCTAGTATTTCCTTTAAAATAGTTTCTCCTTGATCCAAAGGTGATAAACAGTTTTAAGGTTCTAAATGTTGCTCTTAAGAATCTACTGAGGCACTAGGTCTAATCTCACACACTGGGTGGCTACCCTTCCAGGTGAAAGATATGGAAAACCATACTAAAAGGGGGAGAAAGCTTGAAGTCTTTAAAGGAAACAGCATCTTTCTTTCATATATATATTTTCAGTGATGTGTGCATTTGAACTGCTCATGCAATTCCATAAATTTAAGACTGATGGAATGAAATATCTTCTGTAATTCCCCTCGCGGATAGAAAAGTGATAGAGAACTCTTATTAAGAAGTTTTCCATACAAAATGGTAACTCCTCTGTAGTGTACATTGCTTTCTCAACAAGAAACTACTGAATATTAAGATGTGGGGAGCTATGACTTAACCTTTAATAAAGAAAACACCTACAGCCTTTGCTGAGACAATCAGATGATCCACATGAATTATTACAAGTAATAGTATGACATATTTCTGATACCTCTGCAGCAATCACTTTGCTGTTGCATGCAACTTCATCGTCTTTACTGACAAAACACCATCAAAACTTTCTGCCTATGAATTATGATAGAATTATTTTCTGATCTTTTCCAATTTACATGCTTGCTTACTTCAGACAGTCATGAGAAACAAAACCTGTAAAAACTACAGTAAACTTCAGTGTTTACTGTTACCCTTACTAACCCAATAAAAATTCTTTTTCTATTCACACAAATCAAAAGCCTTTTTAGGGTGTGTACTCTGGCCTCATGATGGAATGTTTCTACCACAGATACTGTCACAGTCACGATCCGCCTTGAAGGTGTAACTTGACAAAACTAAAAATTGCACAGGCAATATTTAGGTTCAATATTAGACCATGATAGGCTGTAAACTGTGAAGTCTCAGCAAGTTTGGACAACAGTTCAGAGAATCACAGAATCATAGAATGGTTTGGGTTGGAAGGGACCTTAAAGATCATCTCGTTCCAACCCTTTTGCCATGGGCAGGAACACCTTCCACTAGACCAGGTTGCTTAAAGCCCCATCCAACCTGGCCTTCCCAGACACTGGGTTATATTTAGCCATAAATCACCCTCTTGTAAAATTTATTGATTAAAGTGATCTTTAGAATTCAAAGGGCATTATTTATATATATTTTTATACATATATATATATATAAACTCTAGCATGAGGGCCTTCAGGCAGGTAGAATAGTAGAGATATTTTGCAAGTATATATTAAAATAATTTTATAGCAGTTCAGTGACAATTGAAATAATTTCTATCAAAAGTCTAGAAGGAAATTTAGGGATGTTTTTTAAAAGTGCTGCATAAATGTAAACTATATTTGTCTGGGCTGAAGTGTGCAGGACTCGGTCTGAAAAAACAGTATGTCTGAGCTCTTTCCTGAAGGCAATTAACTTTACCCATCTAGTTCATTTTAGCTACCTAGGAGTCCTCTGGGGGAGTAGAGAGCTAAAGTACATCCAACTCCTTGTATTCCAAGCAGGTTTGCAAGTCAGAAGTACCAGTCTAGGAACTGAGCAGTCATCACTCCTGACTTTTTAAGAAAGCTTTTCATTTGAGTTCTCTGTTGACAGCCTCTCCTTATTTTTTTCCCTGAGCTAAATACAAAGAAAACCTTTTATCTTTCCAAATCTATGCCATGGGTTGTGGAACCCTTTCTATAATTTCCTCAACAACTCGTGACATATACCAGAAGTACAAAAAGGCGTTATCAGAGCCTGGACTTACAACTTCAAAACCTATCTGGTAAGTGTATCTGCAGACAATTTCAAGGCCTGCAAGAAAGAGCTGGCTTTGTACCAAGTCCCAAGGCCTAAGAGCGCACACTGAATTCTTCCAATAAACTTTACTTGTGTCCATACGTGACAAATATATACAATTTATACAATCATTATTAAATATTTCAAAATATTTTGATTCCTCTTAGGACCTTGCCTTAGCAGAATAACAAGTGCAAAAGCAGAGGACTGAGATAATATCATGTTTTAACAGGCAAAATTGCAAGGAGTTACATGCCTGTTTTCAGTTCAGGAGCGCGAACCAATATATTCTCTCAGCATTGCAGAAAGCAATTTTTCTTCCTTGTGTTTCATTTTTTTGTTAAAGAACAGGGTTTCTTTGGGTAAACTCTACACTCAAAATTTAATCAAAACTTACATTAGTAAGGACTGCTCTGAAAAGACTTGATCTTTCAATGTCTTTATTTGCAAAACATATGAATTAAATAAGAAACACTGCCTTACACAAAGTCCGAAAATCACCCTAACCCTGAGCAATTCCAAGTATTACCAATTGTCTCTCAGCTCAGTAAAAATCGAAGTTACTCAGCTTCTTTAAAAGGGAGCAGTATTTTAAGAATGTTCTCTGTGCAGGTGTTACAGTTTAACAGAAGGACACCTACCACAGTTCTTAGGATTTTAAAGGAAAAAGAGAAGCCAAACTGGAACAATCAAGAAGTATTATTGTATTTGTTCAGATTTTATTCTTCCATGAAGTAAAATTATAAATATTTGTTAGTTAGCCAAAATATTTTGTTTGCCTTGAATTTGAATATTTTGTTTGCTGACCTTAATAAGCCTTTTTTCATTTTACATAAGTTTTTAAAGTACTTTGTTTGAAGGATAATGACTGTAAACACATCTGTACTCCTGTATTCTAAACAAAAAACTTATAAAAAGTCAAGAAGAAAAAAAAAATCAGGTTTTTTTTGGTTTTTTCTGAGACTGCTGACTTAGTGAGTATGTGTCTTTTTGTAGCCCCTCATAACTTTCTTTTTCAGTTAACTTACTGCTTATTGGGGAAAAAAAATGTAGTCCTACTTGACATCAGAAAAAAAAAAAAAAGGTGGTTATTTGCTTAGCTTGATCAGCTCCTTTCTTCTTTTCCTACAGCTATGCAAAATACAGAGGACAGAATGGGGACAAGAACTTGTAGCTGAGGATCAGTGGGTTTACATACTTTAAGAAGTGTTCTGGGAAGAAGTTCTTCTGATTCAGTCAAACTCCTCCTCCCCTGTGTAAAGGTATTTCATTTCCTCTCCATATACCAGGGTTATATTTTGGGACTTTTCACCTGCTTTCTGCCATGGCACATCTCTTCCTCCCTGGCTGCAGCTTCCTGTCTTCACCATTCATACATACAAACATTTTCTCATTCATGGTACGCTCAGGCACATGGCATGTTTTGTGAGCACACACATGGTGAAGTATTCCGTCATTCTGTCCGTGTTCATTCTCATTCTCCACGTTCTTCCAGGAAATGCAATGACCTGATGGTTTGGATTCATCCTGCACAACACTGAATAGCCTGTTGCTTAAGAACCTTGTTACAGCTCCATCAATCCCATTTAAATTTTTTCTAGTGCTATAATTGTTTTCCACAGGAAAATAATTACTACTCTCAAAGGAACTGTGAACTGATAAAATTGTCTCCATTCTAGAAGTGGTTGTATCACTTTAGTTGTATTAATAGCATCAAGAAATGCAATTTGTACAATTCTAGTGTACAAATAAGGGCCTAAGGATCAAACTCAACATGCTTTATGGTTACTTTTTAGCGTTTTAATAATGCAATCCCATTTTCTTCCCCAATAACCTTCAAGGTGAATAGTATTAAAATACTTTATACAAATATCCCACAAAACAGTAAAGGCTTTGACACTTTAGTACTACAGAAATGTATGCTCATTGACCTAAAGTGGTTCTGAAAATGTCTGAACTATTTTAAAAGCCCACAATAATGACAATTATGATCAACTCCATCACTGAATTATGGTAATCTGGATCTGACTGGCAGAAATTTCTGTTTTAAAACAAATTTTGATAATTTTTCCCCAAGATGTTGTATGCTTTTCATTTAACAGCACTGTTTCATGCATCATATTAATTCAAATTATAAGTGAAAAAAATGGCACAGTCACTTATGGCAACCAATGTAAATCATAAAAATCAGGAATTCAAGGGAAAATATTAGATTCTGCAATTCTAATACAGATTATTTTTTTTCCATGACACACTTCAGGGTGTTTTGGGGCACAGGAAGTCCACCACTTCTCTTAAGAAATTATTTTGCTGTCTAACTGCTTTCAGTCTCAGAAAAATGTGTCTATCATCCAGCCAGTGCTTTACTTTTTATAGCCATTTCTCTTAGTTATCACATTTTATATAATGCTGTTCTGTTCTCCCCCCCCCCTTTCTTATGCCCTTTCCTTCCTTCTGGCAATGCTTAGCCAAGCAACACATTATAAGATAATGTCTCCAGCTCTCTTATTAAATAATCTGCTGTTATTCCATTTAGATTCTTATCTGTCAATACCTCTCTTGCAAAGAAAAAAAAAACTAACAGTATATTCTAGGTATGTTCATATCAAAGTCACATAAATCGAATTATTACCATGTTTTCATACACATGAAGACAAAAAAACCCCCTGCGGATTTCTTTCCACATATGTGAAACTCCTTTAACAAAGTGTCTACTGCTACCTTGAACTTCATTATCGTTTCTAGAGTCATCCTCCTGACCCTCACCTGTGTGGAAAATGTTTCATATTATTTCCCATAAAACTACCAGTATTAATTTTGTCCAAGCTGCATCTCATTGTTATTTTCTTGCTCATTCTCAACTTATCTTCAGGATATTCCTCTACTTTTATCAATATTAGATCAGTTGACAAGGTAGTAGCTAAAAATGTTGTTTATTACCTCTTCCAGGACATTAATGAAGATATCAAATAAGAAAAGATTCAACAGGTGTCACTGTAGTGTCCTCAGGAAGTCTACATTTTGCTTGTTACAGTCTGTTTTATAACAATTGTCACAGTTCACTTATGCATATTTTACTTCAGTTTTCCTTCTATAATTTAGGTCAGCACCTGTTCCATTCAATACCTTGATTTAAATCTGGGGCTTATTGTGTCAATACACTAATCACTGCTGATCACCTTAATTTCAAAAGTTAGCATTTCTCATGATGGTGTCTGAATGCCTAGTTTCAAAGTTGAGATCAAAATGTAAGACAGCATTCGTTGTTTTTCAACCTGCTATGTAGGTGCTCATATTCCCATTTCACATTAAATTAATTTCAAGATGACTACTTAGATGAAAACTGAACAGTTGAAGATAGACTTCCAACTTACAAAGCAACTCTAGAGTAATAAGCAAGAAGATGAAAAACAAATCTAAACTATATTGCATCGCTTGACTGATATGGAAATGAAAAGTTAACACTTTCTTTTTCTCCTGGTATCTTAAAAACAATTCTAACTGGCTATTTCAGGTGCATTGTTGCTTCAGCTGCCACATAATGATCATCAATGATTGCTGTAGGGTAAAGAATGATATTCAGAATGAGGTGTACAAAAATACTCATTAGTTATAAGCATAATGTTTCAACTAGAGATGTTGACAATCACAAAAAATACATCATGTGTAAATAGGATGGAGTGGCTATGGGCTGGTTTTATAGACTTTAAAATAGGCTGCCATAGCATAGATGCTTACTATGTGTAACCTCTGGGGTACTCACAGTAGGAACAGCAGCCAATTTTGGCTTCCCAATCATGACATTCATTATCCAGCAATACTGTCAGGGAGCTATAGAAATAAAACTGTTTAAAATTTCCTCTTGCAATATGAAGATGAGTTTTATAAAAAAAGTTGCAAAATTTATAAAAGTATTCATTTTCTTGAAAAATTTGCATTTGTTTTATTTTTATTTCCTTGATGATATTTAGAACTAAAAAGTAAGGGTTGAAAGTGACTGTCCCATAAGATTCATGTGTTCTTTGTGCATGGATGGCAGCACACCAGAGAATATTGTTAGAGGAATTTTTTTCAACAATCTTTGTCAGCCCTGAGGTAATCAAAACTGTCTGAAGTCACTCCCATGAAACAAAATGAAGCTGAGCTGTCTTTCATGAACAACTAATAGGAATGACAAAACTGCAGGTATCTATGGGGAAGCCACAGACTTTTTGTATAGAAATGCAAAGGGAGAAAAGTAGCTCTGTATTGTTACTCAGGTTTCCCCTTGTCATTGTGCAAGAAAAAACAGTGTGTACTGTGATTCTTCGATTACGGAGGAAAAGATTATAAAAAGCTGGGGAAGAACAAGGAAGTAGGTCACAGCAAAAGTTTAGGCATTAATAATATCCTTGCTCTATGGATGTCCTCTGCACACTATTGTGATTGCCGTAAGGAGTCTTCACAAGGTAGAAGTTCATTTATTTTCAAATATCACATTCCCCTGCACTTCAGTTTCTTCTGAAATGCTTGGGCATAGCTGGCTTTACTACTAAGGCAAGCTACATTAAGATGTTTTTGTGGTTTACTGATATGAAATCTCATGAAAAACAATGTTTTATTTTTCTGCTCTTCTGACAGTAAACTGAAAATACTCCTTAGAACTTTCAATTTCTGTGATGCCCACCAATAGCCCCATTAAAAATGGTCAGGTTAGGCTTAAAGAGATGAGAGAAGTTCAGTGGGAACAGGGACTAAGTATGATGTTAGGAATTACAGCTTGGGCTGTTGATTTTTCACTCTAAAAAGGTAGATGCCCTGGTTTCATTGCCTTCGCTTCTTCCCTGATCACAGATGTACATTGCCCTTCCCTCTCTTGCACTGACCTGTTTCAGCTCCCTGTAATGACAGAAAAGCAACCTGGCAACACAGAGTAGTTCTCCATCAGATGAGTGAACTGAACAGTTCAGTGAAGATTCTGGCAGACATCAGTCCAAAAGAGAAAGGCAGGCTCATGTGGTTCCAAGTTAAGGCTGAAGGAGATGGCAGAAATGGCACTGTCACCTTCTGCAGGGGAGAACTGTTAAACCATCTGAGCCATAACCTGTAGATTTTAGCCATGCTACAGAATGAACAGCAAGCAGGCTGCTTTTCCATAAACATCATCAGCAGTTACATTTACAATGTGATGCTACCTCTGTACTTCCTCAAATCACATGGAAGCTGACCAAAACCACTTTTTTTTTTATCCTTTGTCATTCCTGTGTGATCTTATCAGTCTGTACTTCAGTCACCTATATTTAGATGGCAAAATGTCTACACGAATTATCTTTGCTGATATAACACCTGAGATTCTGCAGTCCAGGACTACAGCTCCTGTATGTTCTGATAACAGAAATAGTTTTAAAAATAAGTAATCTGTAATGTATGGGTTTAGTAATTGATAGAGCTGGTTAGAAATTTGTCAATGGAACATTTACCCAAAGTGTCAGTTTGCCAAAGTCAGTACCATTCAAAGGAAAGTGTTAAATTCTGGTGAGTTTTCCTACCTCAGAAAGAGTACTACATAGCTCTGAATAAACATTTATTTTGTAATACATGTCTCAGTCACCAAGGTGAGCAGCTCCAGTGCTGGAACAATCCGCAGCAGAGTGCTCCAGCATGGTGCACAGGGGGTGTTCCTGAACCAGGGAAACCTCAGGGAAGTGGAGAGAGCTGCCAGGAGCCTGCAGCTCATGCGACAGTGGATGATGAGACCTGGGCAGGGCCAGGAACAATGACAGCCAAGCCCCCACACCTATAAAAGAAACCCCTGGGGAGCGCTAGCGACCAGGGTGTGGTGTGGCAGTTCGGGCGGAAGGGCACCCAGGAAGGGTGCTGTAGCTCTGCCAGCTTGACTATGGAGCAATGGTATCTACCCAGCAGAAAGCCATGGCCTCTCTAAAATCTGCACCCACTGTGACTGACGCAGCCTCCCAGAGTGAACTGCAGTGGGAACATGCTGGCACCCAGGTGTCAGGCTGCAGGGTGTGCCCTGCTCTTATGGCAGTACCAGACAGCAGCAGTGGGCACACCTGTGGGAGGTGCGCCCAGGTAGAGGAACTCCTCAGCTCAGTGGCAGAACTCTGGGAGCAGGTGAGTAGGTTGAGGAGTATCAGGGAGTTCAAGAGAGAGAGAGACTACTGGAACCGCGCCCTACCATCCCAGGGACAGACCTGTCAGACAGACAGGACACATGATATGGAGGATCCCCTATCCTCTCTCCACCCGGCAGAACATGGTGACTTAAGGGATAGGGGGCAATGGTGACAACTTCCTGCCTGGTGCAGCAGACATGCCTCCTCTGTGACTACCCCACCTTCCCAGGTGCCCTTCCAATAGGCAAGAGGCTCTGCAAGTGGAACCGAACAATGACGAGGGCAATGGTTCATCTAGGTTGGAGGTGTCACCAAGGTTAAGTCGGCCTACGCCCTGTGTCAAAACCACTTCCATAAAGAAAAAAAGATGGGTCATTGTCACAGGAGATTCTTTCCTGAGTGGAACAGAAGGCCCAACATGTCAACCGGACCCACTTCTTAGGGAAGTCTGCTGCCTCCCTGGGGCCTGGGTTAAAGATGTGATGAGAAAACTTCCTACTCTGGTACAGCCCTTGGATTATTGTCCATTATTGCTTTTTCACGTAGGCAGCAATGAAGTTGCAATAAGAAGTCCAAGGGAGATCAAAAGAGACTTCAGGGCCTTGGGGTGACTGGTTAAGGGGTCAGGAGCAAAAGCAGTATTCTCCTCTATCCATCCAGTTGCAGGGAATGATGTTGGAAGAAACAGGCAGACCCAGCTGATCCATACCTGGCTCCATCACTGGTGTCACCAGTAGAATTTTGGGGTTTTTGATCATGGGATGGTCTACACGACATCAGACCTGTGGGCGACCGACAGGGTGTACCTTTCTCAAAGGGGGAAAAGGATCTTTGTGCAAGAGTTAGCAGGGATCACTGAAAGATCTTTGAACTAGTTTTGAAGGGGGAAAGGAATAAAACCAGGCTTGCTAGAGATAAGCCTGAGGGCGGCACGCCAATGTTTGAGGGATGATTTGCTAGCAAGGTCCTTCAATCTGCTCCACGATGTGCTGAGTACACTGGAGAATATTTGAAATGTCTCTATACTGATGTGTGCAGCATGAGGAATAAAAAAGAGGAGCTAGAAGCTTTGGCACAGTCCCAAAGCTGCGACATCATTGGCACAAGCGTAACCCGGTGTGATGAGTCCTGTGACTGGTGTGCTGTGACGGACGGTTATAGGCTCTTCAGGAGGCATAGGCAGGGCAGGCGAGGTGGGGGGATGGTGCTGTATGTAAGGGAGGGGTTGGATTATATGGCGCTGGCAGTTGGTGACGACACAGTTGAGAGCCTCTGAGTAAGGATGAAGGGGAAAGTAAATAAAGCGGATGTTGTTGTGGGAGTTTACTATCAACCACCCAGCCAGGACCAAAACATCGATGAATTATTCTACAAAGAATTAAGGGATATCTCTAGATCAGCTGCCACTGTCATTATGGGTAATTTTTGACTTCCCGGACATCAACTGGGAATATTATACAGCAGACACAAACAGGTCCAGGAAATTTCTGAAGCATGTTAAGATAACTTCTTGGTGCGGGTACTAAGGGAGCAGACTAGGAAAGGTGCACTCCTAGATTTGTTGTTTGTAAACAGAGAGGGTCTCATGGGGGATTGGTGGCTCTCTTGGTCACAGTGACCACAGTTGAGTTTCAAATTATTGGCGATAGGAGAAAAACTGGGGAGAGCAGACTTCAGGCTGATGAGGAAGCTAGTTAGTAAGGTCCCCTGGGAATCTGCTTTTGAAGGTATTCGGGTCCATGAATGCTAGAAACTTTTTAAGAGCCATTTCTTAAGAGCACAGGAGCAGGCACTTCCAAAGTGTTGGAAGTCAAGCAAGATATGCAGAAGGCCAGCCTGGATGAGCAGGGATCTTCTTCTAGAACTGAGGTGGAAAAGGAAAGTGTATGGACATTAGAAACAAGGACAGGCGACACTTGAGGCCTACAGAGATGCTGTTTGCCACTGTAGGGAGAAAATTCGTGCGGCCAAAGCTCGATTAGAGTTCAAGCTGGCCAGCACTGCGAAGGACAACAAAAAGGGCTTTTTTAAATATGTTAACAGCAAAAGGAGGACCAGAGCTAACATTGGTGTGTTACTTGATGAGGTTGGTCACCTCAAAAACAGGGACGTAGACAAAGCAGAGATGTTTAATGCCTTCTTCACCTCTGTCTTTAACACGAATGATGGGCCTGGGGACCCCTGGAGCCCTGCATTGGAAGACTGTGACTGGGGGGATGATGAACTCCCAGCCTACCCTGAACTTCTTCAAGACTTGCTGCTCCAGCTGGATGCACATAAGTTTATGGGGCCCAACAGGATTCATCCCCAGGTACTAAAAGAGTTGGCTGATGTCATTGCGGGACCTCTCTCCATTGTTTTTCAATGGTCTTAGGAATCTGGAGAGGTCCCAGTTGACTGGAAGGTGGCAAATGTTGTCACAATTTTCAAGAAGGAAAAGAAGGAAGACCCTGGTAATTGCAGGCCTGTCAGTCTCACTTCAGTGCCTGGTAGAATTATGGAGAAGGTTATCCTGTGAGTTACTGAAAACCGCTTGAGAGATAATGCATTCATTGATCATAGCCAGCATGGGTTCACAAGGGGAACGTCCTGCTTAACCAACTTAATTTCCTTTTATGACGAGGTCACCCATCTAGTCGACCAAGGGAAACCAGCAGATACGGTGTCTTTGGATTTGAGCAAAGCTTTTGATGGTGTCTCTCACAGAATCCTTCTGGACAAAATGTCCAACACACAGCTAGACAAGTCCATAATATGTTGGGTGAGAAATTGGCTGATGGGTCGGGCTCAAAGAGTTATAGTAAATGGGGTTACCTCAGGCTGGCAGCTAGTCACCAGTGGGGTTCCCCAGGGCTCAGTTTTAGGGCCAGTGCTCTTTAATGTTTTTATAAATGATCTGGATGCAGGAATAGAATGTACATTAAGTAAGTTTGCCGATGATACTAAACTAGGAGGAGCTGTGGACTCTCTCACAGGTAGAGAGGCCTTACAGGGAGATCTGGATAAACTAGAGAGCTGGGAAATCACCAACTGTATGAAATTTAAAAGAGCAAGTGCCGGATTCTCCACCTGGGATGGGGTAATCCTGGTTATGTGTACAAAGTGGGGGATGAGAGGCTGGAGAGCAGCCCTGCGGAAAGCGATCTTGGGGTTTGGGTTGATGGCAAGTTGAATATGAGTCAACAGCGTGCCCTGGCAGCCAAAAGGGCCAACCATGTCCTGGGGTGCATCAAGCACAGCATAGCTAGCTGGTCAAGGGAGGTGATTGTCCCACTCTACACTGCACTGGTGCAGCCCCACCTCGAGTACTGTGTGCAGTTTTGGGCACCTCAATATAAGAAGGACATCAAACTATTAAAGTGTGTCCAGAGGAGGGCAATCAAGATGGTGAAAGGTCTCAAGGACAAGACTTCCAAGGAGCAGCTGAGGTCACTTGGTTTGTTCATCTTGGAGAAGAGAAGGCTGAGGGGTGACCTCATGGCAGTCTACAACTTCCTCAAGGGGCGCACCAGAGAGGGAGGTGCTGATCTCTCTCTGGTGACCAGCAACAGGATGCAAGGATGCAACAGATAACTGTTAGTTTTGTCAAAAACAGCAGAGCAGGGTATAGCACCTGGCCTGCCAAAGTAATACTAACATTTAAAGAGGAGAGGGTGGATCATAATAGGGGAGTGAGAGCATTGGCGCCACCTCGGGAATCAATAATCTATGTAGAAAGTGAGAACTGAACTGCATATAATCCAAGAAAAAGACTGGCTATAAAAGCTAACATCGCTCTCTAATCCAGGATTCTCTCCTGCAGAGGCTGAGCACAGTACTGAGTCTCTGACCATGTTGGAAAATAAGCTTGTTATCTGGATGGAAAAGGAAAGAGAGATGATTTGGATTTGACCTTAGTATAAGTAGATTAAGCATGCCTTTCTTTCAATTCCACTACTTTAATCTTTACAAACCCTTTGTAACTTTTTTGACTGCTTTGGGGTGGGTAATTTTCTTCAGAACATCATAATGGTAAGTGGATACCTTTCCACCCATGCAGAAAGGCAAATTTGAAAACTGGTAATGTAGGAGTGGGAGACAACATTTTTTTTCCTCTGGCCATCTTTACATATGAAAGCTCTGTGCTTTATTGGAATATAGTTGGGAGCACACATGAATAGGAGAGTCTAGAATAGCACAGATGAAAGACTTTGTTAAAAGGTAGGAAAAATGTTAGCGTATATCTTCTTGCATAGCAACAAAGTTCTGTCACCAGCTCAAATCTTGAGCAGTAAATTCTGATTATATTTCTGATTGTATATAGTATGGTTACTTCACACAGTGGAAAGCTGCATGTGAGTCCTTCCTCGCATTCATCCCATGGATTCATTTTGCGTGCCCAAACCAGCAGTCCAGAGCACCATGAACATTTTTCTCTCTTTCTGGTGTAATTCATTTTTCATTCTCTTCTGCCTAGTTACACAGCCTCAGCAGGGCTGAACAGTTTGTAAGGTAAGTGTCTTTCCCGGGAAATAACAGAATGTGTTTGAAGTTCCTTAGGCAGGCAGGAAATTAAACCTGGATCTCCTACCGTCTGGCCAAGTCTCTGACCATTACTGTTAAAAAAAAATGGAGAGAAAACTTCCCTTGTCATATTTGAAGACGGATGAGCCCAGGTGTGGTTTTTGGAAGAAATTAAAATAGCAGACAACTCCTTGGCCATGCATGCCACATGACAGATACATCCCCATGGAGTCTAGTGAGGCATGAGAGATGAAAAATTTAAGACCAATCCTGATAAATCTTCAGAATTTCTGTATTAACTAACTACAGACAGCTGAACAATGATTACTTAGGGAATGTTCAGATACCAGCTGGCTCTTTCTCTTTGTGAAATCCATGCTAAGACATCTATCTCTATGTTAACACATGCTTCAGGTTTCCATCCTGGTACCTAAGAAAGGTGTTGCTGTAGCCCAGGGATCCGTCACTTCTACAAGCTTTCTTTCCTACTTATTAAAAAAAAAAAAAAAAAGGTGACAGTACTTCCCCACTACACTGATGTGCTGTTATTTTAAATTAATCAAAAATTTAATCAAAAATTTTAGAAATGCTTGAATACGCAGGGGGAAGAGACACATAAGTGCATATGAGACATAGTTATTATTTATTTAGTGAAAGAAAGGGACTTTTATCAAAGGACTTACTTATGTTGCAGATGAACAAATTTGCAGGTGAACTTCCACAAAAACATTTGTGTTTTCTTATTGCTGCTTTCAGAGGAACAGTTCTGTGCATGAACTTTGTAAGTGCTAAGCACTTCGTGCTAGAATATAAAATCAATTTCATGCCATACTTGAACTCTGATATCCCCTGAATATGTAATTTATTCATGGTTAGTTTAATGAAACTAAATATAATTAGGATGCTTCTGTAACTAAGAGTTTGCTATTATGAACACTGGCATTTTTCTATGTTTCTGTGAACATTTTTCTATGAGAATTATTAATCTTAGTAGTAGAGATACATTATTAGTAAGATACTGAGTTATTGCACAATAAATCTGACAAAATGAGCTGTCGACACATAAGAAAAAAGATGCCATTAGCCACAAACATAATATTTAATGGAACACAGCATAATGATAAAAATATATTCAAATGTTGCGTAATTAAGTAATATAATCACTAATTTTAGCAGATGGCTGCTTTAAATGGGCGACAAAGTATATTGGGGAGAGGAAGGGAAACAGAGGAGAGTGAGAAGGTTGTTAGGTATGGAAATTAAGACAAGTTAGCTTTGAAATGTTTCCCATTACCATAGTACTGAAATTCCAGCCAAATGGTGTTCTATAACTCAATTAAAACCCGTAAATTAAATGTTTGCTCTTGTTTCTATATTAGCACTTTCCATATGTATCAGCGCCTTTTAGATGAGAGTCTTTGAATGCCATGGCAATGACTTAATGAACTAATGTTTGGGAAAGTATCATTGCCATCTAACACCTGGAATAAGAATTATGCTGTTACATGCTAGTAACTGTACATTGTTAAGTAGTAAATTTCCTTCAAATTAAGGTATATTGCCTTTGCTTGTCCTGTGGAAGGATATAAATTCTCCTCATTCTGTAACTTTAAATTTTTTATTTGCTCAAGATACCACTGTGTAATTAATTTTAAATACAAGATATTTCTCCACAAATATGTCAATGATCACCTCCTCCTTATAGCCCTAATTCCCACTGGATAGTTAGAGTCCCAGTTTCTCATCCGGGCTATTAAAAACCTAAATACTTCCATTGTATTTACAGGTTCAGCATTTTACAGTGTCTTACTTCCAATTTCAAACAGACAGCATCTGATAAATCTGTGCGTTTCTTGCAGCAATGTCCATTCCAACCTAAACATGCTGTTAAATCTGAATAAAAAGAAACACATTATAATTCTCTCCACAGAAATTATCAGAAAGTATCTTGCCATGAAGCCACCTATTTGGCCTATTTCAAAACAAAAGAATTTGGAAGGGAGTTCTAAATTCTCAGTGTTCTGATAACCCATCTTATACCAAAACCTTCAATTTTGTGTCAGGACACAAGAAAAGAAATATTCCCTCTGGTAGCAAAATAAGAGTACAATTGTACTGTGGGTACATTTCTTGCTTTCACAGTGAAAAAGCACTAGCACAGACTTCACCATGAGCTACTTACCCAATATCCATGGTCTAGAGATGATCAGTAAAGCACCAGTTAAAATCTATTTTACCCAGTTTTAGTGTTATTTGTATATATGCTTGTTGGATACACAGGAACTATAGAAGAATGTGTCCTACAGAGAATTTTTTTCCTATGATTGATAAATAAGGTTTAGGAGAATACAATTTTGATAGGGTATTTTTTATTTCTCATAATATACTTTGGCTCAGCAGAAGTTCCAAAAAACAAGAACATATGGTTTTGATAGTGAATAGCAGAACATGCATAACGACAAAATATATATGAGTTGGCCAGAATCACTCATGTAGCTTTCTTAGATTTCTAAGGAATATCACAGCTTGTGTACCCTTGAGTACACAAACACTCTTGAAAGTTTTGAGTCTCTTTCACTATGCCAAAGCCTGGCCTATTAGTGGAAGTCCACTAAAAGTATATTGGAGTACATAGACTTGCTTTTACTTCAACAGTCTGGTTGGTACACAGCACTTTCAGTCTCTCAGTAAATAGTTTCTCTATCTGAGGATGACAGGACTTTGTGCAGGTTTTTTCCTCCCATTTACAATTCAGCAGTTTTGGGTTTTGTTTGGTTTTTTTTAAAGCATCTCACTGTTTCCACAGTTAAGCAAATATTGATCCTAAAAACTTATGTCAAATGATTTGGGGAGCTCTAAGAAGCAAAAAACTGAGAAAGCAAAGGAGTTGAAAAGAAGCACAGACTGACTAATAAGTAGCTAAAATTTCTTTAGAAGAAGTTCCTCTTAGACTTCTTCAACATTGTTCCTTGTCATGGCCACATGACAACCACACCCTAGCTATGTCCCTACCAGAACAAGCCTTTTGAGAAAAATTATTTAGTTCAGCACAGATTTATGATTACTAACAGCTCAATAGCCTCATTAGCCTCATTGGCCTCACATAGAAGAACAAGGAAAAAAAAAAGAAAAATAAACTTTGTCAATCAAAAAAATAAGAATGTTAATGAAAACTGGATATGTATATAAAAATTTTCAAACTAATGAACAGGTGCCCTATACTTCTATGGGAAAAAAATCAAGTAGAAACAAATACAGTTTCTGTAGAGAACACTACTATCATCAGACCATACATTTATTAAAGTGACTCTTAGAACAAATTATTACATAGTAAAGGTAAACTAGAAAACATATTTCAAAGTTTGCAACAGAGGGGATTAAAATCTCCTGCTACATCTCTTGGAGGATGGTATGACCAGCAAACCTCAGACCTAGGCAAACCTCATTTGAAGCTGAGTAAAGTTAAGGGAAAGAATCCCATCAGTAACAAAAGTATTTGGATATGGCCCAGCAATTCTAGGAAGAAGGTTAAAAACCACAGTTCCTGCTCCAATACCATTGGAAAATACCTTTTTTAATTTTAAAATTGCATCTTAGCATCTGGCCTTTCCATCTTCACTAATATTTACATATGCCTTTGAATACTTCACATTCATTACCCATGTCTGCTATATTAGGTCACTTCCACATACAATATTTCCATTTGAACACTGAGAGTGTGCTTATTGTGTCAGTGTCCAGTGAGTGTGAAGCACAACTGCCAGATACATAGTCATTTTTAAAGCTCTTTCTTTCCACGTAGATTATGGAATGGTAATATATAGTAATAGTTTACTTGTATTATAATGTCTTATTATCAACAATTCCCTCATTTCATCTGGTTATCAAATACCAACTCAGAGTGTAAAATTGTTGCTATTGTTAATCAAGGTATAAGGTAAGCTGTGCTAAATTTAGACAGTTGTCTTATGAAATACACAGAACTACTCTTAAATTTTTCAGGACAATCTTATACCTTATAGGATTCTAGGAAAGCAGGGGGTAGGGGAAGGATGACCCACACAAAACTAAGCATTCAAACTGTGAGGAGTTTTAAAAGGCAGACCTTATGCTCCGAACTTCAGGTTTTGGTGTGAAAGTTTAACAAAGCTGACAGTTCTGAAATTCCTTTCCCATTCTCTAGTTAGTCTCGCAGTTGACATCCATGCCTCTGGAATAAGTTCTTTCCAGAAAACTACTCATGCTACTTTAAACCTGGGATCTGCTTCCAGCTCTCCAGCCATCCTTTCTTGACAAGTTCAAGCTTTTCATAGCACCGTCCTTAAGAGGCTGACATATAACAACATCCTCGCATTCGAAATCTGCTGTAATGCACAATAATCAGGGTGAATTGTAATCAGGATCTATAACCACTAACAGGAACATAAATACATCTAAAGCATGCAGAACATTTTGGAGTGACTATAGAAGCATTTTAGGAATGGCACAACGTAATTTCCTGAGCTGTTACCACTGAGTATCAGACTCTTGCTCAGACGTGCTTGTTTGCCTTCAGAAAAGCACTCCCTAAGCGCCTGTCATGGGCAAACCAGCCTAATGTCAGGGAATTTTACTTCAGTGCTGTTAGCCAACACAAACTTCCCAGCACTGATTACAGTGTTGAGGAAAAAAAGAATACAATTAGAGAAAAGCTTACCCTTTCCTCTCCCCAATCTGAACTTCCCTTTTTTTCATGGCCGCAAAGACTGTTACAATTGCTCCCGGGAGGCAACTGGCAGTGCGGGTAGGCAGGGCGGCCCGTGTAACTGCTACTGCTCTCCCTGGCACTGTGGCTCCCGCCGTCGCCTTTCTCCAACAGACCCTGCGCGGGCAGGGCGTTGACGCCCGACTGCAACTCCCCAAGGACCTCCAGCTCCTCCGTGGAAACGCGTGCCCCCTTCTCTGACTGCATAGAGTCCGTGGCACGTGGCAGGGTATTTGGGGCAGTGGTGCCATCGCCTCAGGGCTGGCTGGAACCAGTTTCCACCGGCGCAGGGAGGTTTGTTGCGCACACTTGCCCCCCACCGCTGGGCACACTTTTAGTCCCCGCCTGTGACATCCATCCCTTACAAATTCAACCCCTCACCGCTGCAAAGCATGTTTTTAAGGCAAGGGTGCTTATAACAGTCTGAACATATGCTGATTACAGTGCCCTGCTACAACTCCTGAGAGTGTAACCAAAGTAGAGGCAGAAGATGACCTCCTTTTATCCCCTTTCAGTGACATATAACAAATATAAAGAGAATTTTTTCCCCCGGGAATATATAGTTTAACTGTACTGTAAGAAGGCTTTTCACATCTCTCACACCAATATTTTGAGCTAAAGACTATGCTGAAATTTTATTATTTCTTAGTATGTGCCAGCACAACCAGAAGCATACTCAACCAGGCTTTGTCTTACGGAGGTTACACTTCAAGATTATATTCAAATTCCATAGTACAATTAAGCAATTGTAAACAAGTTCCTTTCTCCGAAAGGCAGGCAACCAGGACGGCGCAGGGCTCTACTTCAGCATTGCAGGGTGGCTGCATGGGATGCAGGAGGGAAAGGAGCTGAAGGGAAAGGAGGCTAACACAAAACATCAGCTTCCTTCAGGCGGGCTTGAAGCACAGAAATATAAATACGTGTTCCAGCTTGGACATAACTGGTAAATAAAAGGGATCTGTTAAAGACAAGTAAATGCAGCTTCAATGAGGGGATGGCGTAAAAACAAGATGAAGGGATCTTGTGGTTTCCATCTACATCTGGCTGAAAGTAAAATGCTGTTAGACCTCTGTAACTAAGATGCATGGGAAGTTTTACAAAGTGAATGTAAAATCTCTTTACGTATTTTAAAAATGAATATAAGAATTTCTGGCATGGGCAGTAAAATAAACATAGGATAATGAGACAGCTATTCTGATGACAGAAGATGAACTCATTATCCATAAAGCCAAAATTAGAGATGGCTAAGAAGAAAGCAACAATGACTTGTTACATTCACATAAATCTACACTTAGCTCTCATTTGGTGGTGGAAGCAGCTGAGTAAAACTGGAGATTAAATTTACATCAGACAGCTAAGGACAATCTGTGTGAGTTATTCAAGAGCAATCTGCTATAAGCAAAAGCTATGCCTACAAAAATGACACTGAAACTAATTGTGGTTTTGTAACAGAAATAATACAGGGGAAAAAAATCACATTTTCTTACTGTCCTCCTGATCATTTGGGATAGGAAATATTGCCTAGCTCTTGCAGATGAAGAAGTCCTTCAATGTGCTCTGCAGAGGACAAGAATAACCAATACATACCAAATTTTGCCAGTAAGGTGCTTCTGGCCATAGCTGTATTGGAAGGTTTCTACTCTGAGACCTATAGCTTCACTCACAGAAGTTCATACTCCCTGTGGCAGCTGCATGCCAGTCGGCATGTTTATAACTTACTTGCCCCGATCGTACTGTAGCAATATTACAGGAAGGTAAGGGAACACAGTGAAGACAAGTAATTTTTCCAGGTAAACCTCTTCTCTGATTAGGTAAACCCAAGTTCTACTAAAATGTCCCATGCCTAACATTTCAATAGCAACTCCCAAATCTTACAGGCCTAGAATAATTTTTACAGGTTCATCCTGCCCCTCCATCTTTTTCAGATTAAAAAGAAATAGTAGTTCAGACTGAGACCTAGACATAAACCATTTTGAAGTATCCAGCTAAATTAAGATCAAGGAAAAATTAAACTAGCAAAAGCATGCATCAGAAATGAAAGCTGCACTGCATTGCTATATTCTAGGCAATGAGTTTGTATTGACTGAGTTCAAGATGAGGACATTCTGACCTCTTTGCTTATAAAATAAAATGCTCCTGAAACTAACTTTCTGTCTTCCCTGCCAAGGCTTGTAACTATAATCACAGTGAATTTACCAAGGGAGAAAAAGAAGGTAATGCATCTTAGACTGACACTAAGTTCTCCAGGCTAAGAGAGATGGATTATTTAAAAATAGACATTGAAAGCTGGTTGGCCTCACTGCTTCCTTTTGACTTCCAGAATGCACTGAACATTTTCCCAATGGTGGGCTTTTAATAAGGTATAAGCATATCCACTGAGTGGATTTTAATAGGAGGTAAATGAAGCAAATTAAATGAAATTTTAAGAGGTCAAGCTAATGAAACATTTAAAAGAGTCAATTTTTAGATGCCATGGCTTTCTGAAACTGTATGTTTTGATCTGCAGCAGGCACTTTGTTTCACAAATAGGTTCTGTACAAGGTGCAGGTGCTCAGGTGCAGGCGGCGGCGGCGGCGGCGCAGCATTAGTGGGGGCTGCAGGGGCGGCCCCTGTGAGGAGCGGCCGGGGCTGCCCCGTGCCGGACACAGCCGGTTCCAGCCGGCTCCAAGGGCCCCACCGCAGGGCCCAGCTGAGCCCCTCAGCCACGGGCGGGCGCCTCGGGGAAAGCCTGGGGAAGGAAGGGCAAAACGCTGCCCGGCAGCCGGGGCTGAGGGAAACGGGGTGAGAAACAGCCCTGCGAGCCCCGAGGGGAGAGCAGGAGGAGGGCAGGAGCTGCTCCAGGCGCCCCGGCAGAGAGGCCCCTGCGGCCCCGGCAGAGACCCCGGCGGGGCGGGTGTTTCCCTGCAGCCCGCGGGAAGGCCCCAGGCTGGAGCAGGGGAGGGGGTGAGGAGGAAGGAGCGGCAGAGAGGAGCTGTTGTGGACTGACCGCAGCCCCCCGTTCCCCATCCCCCTTGCGCTGCTTGGGAGGAGGAGGTAGAAGGGTCAGGAATGATGGAGCGAAGTTGAGCCTGGGAAGAAGAGGGGTGTGAGGGGTAATGAGTTGTTTTTGTATTTGTCTTTTTTTCTTACCATCCCACTCTGTTTTTAATGGGCAATAAATTAAAATAAGTTTCCCTAAGTTGAGTCTGTTTTGCCCGTGACGGTAACTGATAAGGGATCTTCCTGTCTTTATCTCAACCCACGAGCTTTTTTACCTTATTTTCTTCCCCCTGTCCTCTTGAGGAAGGGGAGTGAGAGAGTGAGTAGGTGGGCATCTGGAAGCTGGCTAAGGTCAACCCACCACAGATTCAAATAAACAAGACCCTTAAAGCTTATAGTCTTCAATTTGATATCCATATAAACTGACTTTTCATCATAAGTGCTAATCCGTTTTAAGATTCCTACATGATCTTCGCATTTCTGATTTGTCAGTGAAGAGCCTTGGGGATCTAACCATGAGAACGTCAAAAGAGGAGAGGGGAGTGGATGAGGAAACACATCTAGAGTTAAGAAATAAACCCTAAGATACCACTCTGTTAAAGAACAAAATTGATTTACATGTGCACCATTTAAAATACTTTGTTTGAAATCTTACCTGATTTCTTTATATTGAATTTTGGGAAAAACTATTCAAGTAGTTCAGGCAAGTTTACATAAACAAGTGCAAAAACCTTCTTTACTGAAAAAATTACAGCAATCAACTTTGATAGCACTTGACATACAAAAGGAAACAACTAGGCTGTGGTACATAGTCCGTTCTGGACCAGTGGCAGAAAGGTAGCTTTCTTAACACTCTTAGGAGGACACCAGACCCTTTATCTTATGTCTTTCCAGTCAAATGTCATGTAAATTGTCATGATCATTAACTCCTTAAATACAGCGAGAAATAAATTTATTTCTTGAACTCTGATTTCTGAACTCAATTTTCCTGAAAACTGGGACTGCTTATTAAAGAGATATACCTAACACTGGTAACCAGGAAGCACTGGGTCTCCCTCACCTTCCAGCAGTGATTTCTTGCCTGCAATTCTGTAGAACTGAAGATTTTAAAAGTAAGACTCCTCTGCCCAAGTTAATCAGCAATGTATAGTATCCCTAAAAATGCCTATTTCTCTCCATTGACCATAAACAGAGCCTTGAATAATATGTGTCGTGGTTTAGCCCCAGCCGGCAACTAAGCACCACGCAGCCGCTCGCTCACTCCCCCTCGGTGGGATGGGGGAGAGAATCGGAAGAGCAAAAGTAAGAAAACTTGAGGGTTGAGATAAAAACAGTTTAATAGGGAAAGCAAAAGCCGCGCACGCAAGCGAAGCAAAACAAGGAATTCATTTCGCTACTTCCCATGGGCAGGCAGGTGTTCAGCCATCTCCAGGAAAGCAGGGCTCCATCACGCCTAACGGTTACTTGGGAAGACAAACGCCATCACTCCAAATGTCCCCCCTTCCTTCTTCTTCCCCAGCTTATATATACTGAGCATGACGTCATGTGGTATGGAATAGCCCTTTGGTCAGTTTGGATCAACTATCCTGGCTGTGTCCCCTCCCAGCTTCTTCTGCACCTGGCAGAGCACGGGAAGCTGAAAAGTCCTTGACTAGTACAGCAGCAACTAAAACATCTCTGTATTATCAACACTGTCTTCAGCACAAATCCAAAACATAGCCCCATACCAGCCGCTACGAAGAAAATTAACTCTGTCTCAGCTGAAACCAGGACAGTATCCACCCGTTATTCCATACCATTTACATCATGCTCAGGTCTCACACTATTCAATACATTCTCATTACCCACCATCACCCTTCCCATCCTTTGATATAATACACACATATCATTCCCTTAGTCTATGGACCACCCCTACAAAATATTTGTAAAATGTCCACAAATGTCCACAAAATGTCCACTGAGTTCATTTAGTCCATGACTTTGGGCTTCATCTCTTATGGTTGTTACTCAGGACAGGAGAGGTGGTGTGTTGCTTGGAGTTATTGGGCACCAAAACCAGCTCAGGTCAGGTCACTGCTGCACTTGCACTGCTTCTTGTAAGGCTTCTCCTCCATTTGTTCAGGTGGTTCCAGCTGTAGTAATTCCTATAACATGCAACTCAAATCATGGGTTACAACAATTTAAAGATATATCTATTACAATGTCCACCCCTGGTCCTTTTGGACCAGGATATAGGGTTTAACATTGCAACGAAGTCCTCCCCTTGCCCCTGCTCCAGCTTGGACTTATCCACAGAATGTAGTACCTTCAGAAGTAAACTTGCTCCAACATGGCCTCATGCACAGCCACTGATGCTTCAAGGTGTACCTGCTGCAGCATAGACTTCGTCCACAGCCACAGATGCTTCGAGGTGTACCTGCTGCAGCATGGACTTCATCTACAGCCACAGATGCTTCGAGGCGCACCTTATCCAGCGTGGACTTATCCTTGGACCACAATCCCTTCAGAGCTATACCTGCTGTGGCACAGACATAACCATGGCCACAGACGTTTCAAGATATACCTGCTCTGGCATGGGCTAATCCATGGGCACAGACGCTTTGGGGTGTCCTGCTCCCACGTGGATTCATCCACAGGTCACAGTCCCTTCGACTCGAGTTCACAGCGGAGTTCCAGCCTGTCCAGTACAGCAGCACAGAAACAGCAGCGATGCCCTGGCCATCTGCCAGCCCAGGCGCAAGGCCATTGCTGTTATCAAAATGTTCCCAGGCACAGCAGAGTAAGGTGATCAGCAGTACAGCAGCACGGCAAGCAGTGAAAGCAAAAAGCAGCCACTAACGAGCCCTAGACTCTAAGGTACAGTAAGGCAAGCAAGCCCATGGCAAGCACAGAAGCTTGCTGATTAATAGCTAAACAGCAATAACAGCTATAAATTCTATCATCTGGCACATTCCAATCAAATCTGTCATTATCTCAAACCCTTCGTGCCCCACGTTGGGCGCCAAAAAGGACTGTCGTGGTTTAGCCCCAGCCGGCAACTAAGCACCACGCAGCCGCTCGCTCACTCCCCCTCGGTGGGATGGGGGAGAGAATCGGAAGAGCAAAAGTAAGAAAACTTGAGGGTTGAGATAAAAACAGTTTAATAGGGAAAGCAAAAGCCGCGCACGCAAGCGAAGCAAAACAAGGAATTCATTTCGCTACTTCCCATGGGCAGGCAGGTGTTCAGCCATCTCCAGGAAAGCAGGGCTCCATCACGCGTAATGGTTACTTGGGAAGACAAACGCCATCACTCCAAATGTCCCCCCTTCCTTCTTCTTCCCCAGCTTATATATACTGAGCATGACGTCATGTGGTATGGAATAGCCCTTTGGTCAGTTTGGATCAACTATCCTGGCTGTGTCCCCTCCCAGCTTCTTCTGCACCTGGCAGAGCACGGGAAGCTGAAAAGTCCTTGACTAGTACAGCAGCAACTAAAACATCTCTGTATTATCAACACTGTCTTCAGCACAAATCCAAAACATAGCCCCATACCAGCCGCTACGAAGAAAATTAACTCTGTCTCAGCTGAAACCAGGACAATATGTTAAGCTGTAGTGGCCTATGCTGTTTCCATATACTTTTCTTTCTTTTGTCCTTGTTTACATTGTTTGCTTGGGCTTTTTTTTTTCTTATAAACCTGCTCCCTTCTTAAATCCCTTCTTCTGAGTCTTTTTTTTGCTGTTCCTGCCTGACATAAGCAAATTTATCCTACAGCTAACTCCTCTATTTTTCTGGCCTATGTGCTGGTTTTGGCTGGGATAGAGTTAATTTTTTTTATAGTAGCTAGTATGGGGCTATGTTTTGGATTTGTGCTGAAAACAGTGTTGATAATACTGAGATGCTTTTGTTATTGCTGAGCAGTGCTTACACAGAGTCAAGGCCTTTTCTGCTTCTCACACCACCCCACCAGCGAGTAGGCTGGGGGTGGCACAAGAAGTTAGGAGGGGACACAGCTGGGACAGCTGACCCCAACTGACCAAAGGGCTATTCCATACCATATGACGTCATGCCGCATATAAAGCTGGGGGAAGAAGAAGGAAGGGGGGGACGTTCGGAGTGATGGCGTTTTGTCTTCCCAAGTAACCATTACACGTGATGGAGCCCTGCTTTCCTGGAGATGGCCGAACGGTGGCCGGTGGGAAGTAGTGAATGAATTCCTTGTTTTGCTTTGCTCGCGTGCGTGGCTTTTGCTTTACTTATTAAACTGTCTTTATGTCAACCCATGAGTTTTCTTGCTTTTACCCTTCTGATTCTCTCCCCCATCCCCCCAGGGGGGAGTGAGTGAGCGGCTGTGTGGGGCTTAGTTGCCAGCTGGGGTTAAACCACGACAGCCTATAATACAAGGACTGAATGAATTCTAAAATGCTTGGCAGTGGGCACAGGCATTTTTGTCACGATATTAGAAACAGGGTTTGATCTTTTTATCATACTGTATTTGCTTCACAGTAGAACCATAGGAAAGTGGATGAAGATATTTTAATTAGTGGAGGCAAAACATCAGACCTCATTCATTTAATTAATCTGTTTGTTTTGTTTCCATTATTGCAGTATAAACATTGTACACATAGAAGTCTGTCTTTACACAGAAATGAATTCCAGGTGGTATGCCACAGTAAGAATAATAAATGAAATTATCCAATGCACAACAAAACTGGTATAGCACCTTTGCTAATGTCTCAAGTTAAGAGGAGTTATTTTTTCCCCCTCACATTGAAACATGAAATATGTGACCTTTAAAAGCAGTGACAGATGCTTTAGAAAGGGGAAATAGTAGGCATAATGTGTAAAGTTTGCTTTGCTGATAGAATTGCTTTTTATGTTCTGCAATCTGTCACAATCATGTTAAGATGGTTGAAAGAAATCAGTGCAACGTTTTTGCTGGAAAATGCTGTTTTGTCAGTATTTGTCAGCATGTAAAACAAAGGAAAGAAGCTTCAAAAGATTCTAACTGGCACGGGTATTTTTTTAATTCTTGTGTGATTTTAATAAAACTATTACTTAGTTTTTATATTAAATGCATCTGCTAAATAATGTTTTGACTTTGCTGAAATTAAGCACTTGTTGTTATTTCCCTAACAAATGACTTCTGAATTTTAAACCTGTATTAAATATAACCACATTTTAGATTAGATTTTTATTTCTTTCATTTCACCAGCAAACACAGGAAAAATCCAGCAAGGTCACTGCCTGCTCTCACTTTGCATAGGTCTGTCTAAAGCAATTTTCAAGAGTGCTAAATTTCATATCCTGGGCCTACAAGTTCACAACTTGAACAGTGTCTTGCGGAAGCCAGGTAAGTGAAGAGTGGGCAGAGATGTTTTAAAGTTCCCCGCCAAGATTAAATAACTGGGCCTGTTTAGAACAGAGACAACCAAGGTGTAATGTGAGTCTTTCTATTGTGTGAAATGATTACAAATGACAGTAACAGGTTTCTCTTGTCTGCCAGAAGATAAATCATAGTTGGCTTAATTTGTAATAAAGGAGATTTAGTTTGTCTATTAAGAAAACAACGTTACAAGACTGGCAAGCGTAAGAAGGTGTCACCTACAAACAAGTCAACAGAAGTTTACAACCCCGTAAGTCAAAAGTCCAGTTAAATATGCCTGACACTACTTCAGCATGGGAAGGTGAAATAGATCTTAAAATCTTCTCACAATACTGTGTGCATTACTGTAGCATGAATATTTTTGAATGTGGGAAATCCTTCTACTTTCATCTTTCCACTCTCTGGGCTACTTCTAGTCTGACCCTGCTACCATCATCTCTATTGTTTGGTGGTGGTAGCAAGAGCAACAGAGGTCAGGCATGTTTGCTTATAAAGTCAATACCTGAAGGGAACTCTGGGCAAGTACCTGTCTTGATGAATCCTTTTGTTATTTCTTTTACAGGGAGAGATTTTTAATTTAGTTCCTAGGCTGTACTTTACAATTCATCTTCCTGAGATGTTGAGTTGTTATAATCTGAACTAGAAGTTCTGCTCTTTGACACTTCTCTATGAATTCTTCGCTGTCTGTTTCAAGAAACGACTTGAAAAGAGCTCAGGCCTGTGTAAGTGCTTCTGAAGTTCAGTTGAAGTGAGAAGAGTGTGCTGCTAGCTCAATTCACCGAGTTTTTATGATCTCACTTTCACCTAATTTCATGAAAGGAGGAAAACATACAGTTTTCTGTCTTAGCTGGGTGTGAAACCAGCTGTTACTCTTTCACTTGTTCAGGACCTCTGTCAGTCATCTCTATAGGCAGCTTACAAATGTATAATCTACTGATAGATGCACATGCACAAGTACGTATGTTTTTTCATCTACTTATAAGTTTCACTGACTTTAGCAGGAAGTTTTAATTCTTCTTTCTCATCAGTCTGCCTTTAGTTTCACTGGGGATTTACCTAGAGTTAAAAAGTCTATTTTCAAGTAATATAAGCTACTATATTACTTTTCAAAAAAATGACTCAATTTTCATTTACAATATGACCTTAAAATAGTCCTAGAATCTTTCATGGCTATTTGAGAAAGCCTTGTCTCTTTCTTAAAGGTTTCTGAGGAGTAATACCTCTTTTCCTGAAATTGTTTAATTGATTCAATAAATATTCATTTAATTCCAATAAAGACAGAGGTGTGAATCTGAAGCGGAGACAAGTGACTTGCAAGTTGAACACCTACACTTATCTTTGATATAGTGAGTACTTTTCAAATAATTTTTAAAGGAAAGCTAAAATGGTGTGTTAAAACATACTTAAAAAAAAATCAAGAATTACCTTAAAATCATTTAAATTAATAAAAGGATTTGCAGCGGTTGAAGGTGATTACATCAGCAGATCACATCACCATGACATGAAAACTGCATTTATTCAAGGATTTTTTTGTATGTGTGGTGGGTTGATCCCAGCTGGCAGGTAAGCCCCCACACTGTTGCTTGCTCAAACCCTCTCAGCAGGATGGAAGAGAGAATGGGAAGGAAAAAAGCAAGAAAAAACTCATGGGTCAAGATAAAAACAGTTTAATGATTGAAGGAAAAATAAAAATAAACAAGTGGTGCTAGAGCAGTCACTCATCACCAGTAGACCAGTGCCCAGCCCGTCCCCAAGCAATGGGTCCTTTGGAAAAACTCCCGCCTCAGTTTTGTTGCTGAGCATGACAGTGTATGGTATGGAATATCTCTTTGGTTAGTTTGGGTCAGCTGTCCTGGCTGCGTCCTGTCACAAAATCTTACCCACCACCAGCTTACTAGAGTGGGAAATGGAGGCGACCTTGATGCCGTGCAAGTACTGCTCAGTAATAGCTAAAACATTGGTGTGTTATCAACACTGTTTTGATCACCGGTCTAACACCCAGCACCCTGTGGACTGCCATGAAGGAAATTAACTCCATCCCAGCCAGACTCAGTAGAGTATGACTGATCTTCCTTAAATACTAACACTGAAAACTTATGCTGACAAATCTATCTCCTAACCCTGTAAAATATTGTGCAAGATTTTTAAAGTTGCCATTTGAGGAGATAACACAGTTAAATTGCGTCCTGCCCAAACAGTCTACTTCACACTGCTTTTAATTTCCTTTGTTGTTCTATGGACACTACTTTTATGCAAATAAATCTGTACCACCCAGGTTGACGTAAAGTGATTAAGAGTAATATTTGAATAAAATCTCAGTAAAAAAATAAGTAAGCAAGTGTCCTGCTTGAAATTTAGCCAGAAAGATGTACCAAGTGAGAAATTTATGCATTTTGTACACAAATACAATTGAGTGGAAAAGAGAGAATGGTAAGGGCTACAGCCTAGGTCATTTTCCTATGCCTTCCTTTCCGTTAACAATATATCCTTCTTTTTAAAAATAGCAAAATGCTCCAAAAACATGAATTTTAGAACAAAGATTACTTTGTGAAAGTTTTGATGTCACTAGAATGCAAGTGCTTGTCAATCACCTAGCAATTTCTAATTCATTATTATAAATAGACATACTTTAATGATGTATTATTATTTTAGCACATTATGCAGCCCTCAGTCACTTTCATCTACCCTTACTTGCCTATACTTTTTTCCCTATTTTCAATTTTCAGGATTTCGTGGATATCCTGGTCCCCTTTGCTAGTATAAGAATAGACAAACAAAAATTGTAAGGCTCCAAAGCACCTACTATCATTGTTTTTCTTTTAAAGAACACAGATAATTGGAACCACTTCTAAAGCACCCAAGTTAGATGAACACAACACACATCTTTAATAAAAGATTTTCCCAAAGTAAATTTGTCTCTTACTTGAAAAAGGCTTAGAATATTTGTAGAAGGAATTTTAATAAAAATATTTATAGGGTGTTAATCTGAGGCAGACATCTATGAGGGCAAGTACGGAAGGCCTTCTTTTGTGATACTGTTTTTGTCCTCTGATAAGTGGTCCTTAGCATCATTACTTTTTGATCATGAATCAAGTGAATTTTTACAATCTGAAAACAAATGCCTTATAAATTGGTTTGGGAGATATGATTATACCTGTACCAAACTGTCATCTTGTTCTTGAAAATGACAGCTCTATGGCTTTTCTATTTTTATATGAAAATAGTCTTTGAATTTATGACCTACCACCTACACTGCATTTGTAACAAACAACTAGAGAATTAAATGTGTTGTACAAAGCACAAATCACAATAGCTAGTGCTAGTTCTGCATGTTTTAAAGCACAGAGTCTATAGGAAGTAAAAGCAAATAAGGGGGGATTACAAAAGCTTCATTATGAAGTGTGTGCACATCAGGATAATAAACATGGGTTTTCATTCAAGAGGTTATTTTTCCTGACATGTTGCTGTTCCCTTAGGAAAAAAGAAGAAAAGTATTGGAAAATCTTTAGTTAGCTTGTTCATCGTGCTTACTAAAGGAAGCAATACAAAACATAGATACACAGGTGTTTTTTTCCTAGCACCATGCATGAAAACAGCTGTTTTAATTCACTGAGGGCACAGATAGAATAGTTAACAACCATTGCGCATTGATCAGTTTTACCCCCTTCCAAGTCCCATCCACTGAGCTATAGGATCTCAGGGAAGTGAATTATATTCTTGTGTTTTATACATAGGGAGTTTTAAGATGTCTCATTTTAATTCCATGAATTAAATTAAAATGAAACCCAAAGTATGTCCGTGTTTTTCAGCAAGAAGTAGTCATAACAGCAGGAAGCAGTAATAAAAGTAACTTTCTGCATCACACCTGTTTCATATAAGTTCTAACCAGCACTGTGGTTTTGGGGTACATTTGATGCAGAAGTAGTCAAGGTACTGAGTGTACCTGAGCAGTTAAGGCCCAGACCTGCCAGCATCGCCTGGGGCCTCCACTGAAACGCCCTCTGACCGTTGCTCCAGAGGCTCTATTTAAGGTCAGGCCTGGGCCCTCAGTCGCAGCTTGAGCTGTTGTATAGCTGCTTCTGGCCCTGTGTCCTGGAGGCAGCTCAGACCTATGTTATAGGTAGCTTGACCTCCAGCTTTGTCTTCCAGATGGACCTTGGCTCTACACTGTATGTCTGTCTCAGCCTTGTCCTCTCCTGATCCTTATTTCCTCATTCACCTTTCTAGATTAACCTCAAACCTGAGACGTGAGTTCACCGTGTCTTATGATCACCTGATGGTTGATGGATCTTCTCATGAGCCTGGCCCTCCTTGGGTGCTTAGGACTGTGCCTGGTTGGTGAGGGTACTGCCCTACCTGCACTGGGATAACCCTTGGCTTCTGGCTTGTCCTCCCTCATGGAGCAGCTCCTGCTGCTCCTAACAGTGAACTCTGGCAATGGCTGGGAGCGTAGGCCTGAGCTGAAACGAAGCTTCTGGAGCAATTGGCAGTTGTGACCAGCTCCCCTACTCCTAGCCACTGGTGTACCTTCTTGTGGGGCGGACAGCCGTTGGCCACGTACACACTTATCCTTTAAAGGGGGCCTGGGCCAAGCAGAATGACACACGTTGCGGAACAGGAAAGCATAAGACCACATGGTGCCCTGCCTATAAAACGTGCAGCAGCAAGTCCCAGTCAGTCGTGGGCTGGAGCTGTGGGATGGCAGAAACATGATCTCCATGTGGCCAGGGATGCCCTTGTTGGCTGCTTCTTCTGAAGACTGAGTTTTGTATGTGTACTTTGAGCTCAAGTTATGGTTCATGTGTAAAAATGACCTATCTGTAGGGGAGTTTGGATGTTAGGTAAAATTACCTGATCTGCAGAGGGTCTCTGATGCTAGTTTTGTAAAATGACCCAAACTGCAGAGGGTCTAGGTTAAAAGAAAACTTTGATTATAATAATTGCTTTGTTGTGTTCTTCTGCCTGTCCTGAAGTTCTTCTGCCTGTCCTGTGTTCTTCTGCCTGTTGTGTTCTTCTGCCTGTCTGCCTGTTGTGTTCTTCTGCCTGTCCTGATAGTGTTGGGTGACAGCAGTGTGTGTGTAGGTGAAGGTCCCAAAAGGTCATGACAAATAAGGCCCAGTGGGGCATTCAGTGCCCTGACAAGGAGTCTGAGATCTTATTGTAGTACTGTAGCATTACAGGGCCTGCAAATGTGAAATGGGTATATATGAATGGGCTATTTCCTTCTCTAAAGTAATACATTTGCTGATTTGAACATGTACCTGAACATAAACATTGGAATGGATAATGCATAATAAAGGACTCATTTGAGTCCTCTAGTCTTTCAGGTAGTTAAAATAAACTTCAGAGCAAACTTCTTGGTTTCAGGGTGGCAGCATTGTAAAAACTACCGTTATTACTAGATAAAATAATAGAATGTGATGCTACACCCTATTTTTCAGCCCCCATCAAGTCATAATTTGAAGAGTTTGATTTAAAATGTCCTTCTACAACTCTGAGACCCTAAAAAAGGCAGGAATATTATTTTTGTTATGATGATTTCTCAAGAATTCTGGGCAGTTGTTTCCCCATAGAATCACAGTTTAATCTGTCAATCAAGTGATAAGCTAAGTACTCTATAAATTACTAAGCTGTTATTTTGTCTTGTTTTCAGTGGAACACCTTGACTGTTTCTATCATGAAGAACTTTCCTTTCAAATTTAGAATAAGACAAAATACTTTTTAGTGTAGGTTAATTGCTATGCTTGAAGTTAAAAACTAGGGTAATTTGTTATTTTTTCTGTTATATCATTGTTAGTTCTTAGTGTTATGATATCTCTTTTGCAGAATTAGGAACTTCTTATGCTGCTCGGAAGATGCTTGTTGTCTTATGCTTGGGAATAGTGAGCACTTGCAAAGATGAAGGCATCTCAACATTGGCATGCTACTGAAAAGCAATGGTCAGTATTGGCATAAAGGAAATAAAGGAGATAACAAAGCTAAGATATTCATAGAAAGTTCTGCTCCTATCTTTCAAATACAAATCTGGGTTTGCATTTAGGTTTTGGAATTGCCTGTCTTCAGCTTTCTGATAGCACATAGGCACAACTCACTGTCAGGAGACCTTCCAGTTAGCAATTGACTTGAATAAACAATCCTATTTACATTTCCTGTGGGTTTACTTTCCAGTGGACTCCAGCCCAAGTAAACTGTCAAAAGTTTGACTATTCTCAACATATGTAAGTTGTTGAATTCATTTTGTAATGAGTCGGTGAGGTGTCCTCTGCAGTGACTCATTCTGTGCTAATAACAAGGCAGCTTGCTTAAAGTACGAGCCACTAAGTTAAATTAAGATGTGAAAAATGGCAAAAGTGCTATAGGTGACTAGGGGAAGGTGAAGCAAGTGCACATCAGAACAGAGGTGCTTCACAGGCTAGAGAAGTTTCTTGCAGATTTGTATTCATAGGTTTCTTAGCCGTAGCTCCACATCTCAATTCTGCACAAGCCAGAGAACTTTCTGAACCTGAGCTAGAAAAGGAGTTCAACTCTCATAACGCTTTCAAGTCTGAATACTGTACGTCTAAGTTTGAAGCTAGCCAAGATCAAACAAAAAGAATATGGAGAAGAGGGTCTGCCTGCCCATACTGAATGCTGGGTTACTTAAAGTGGGTTTTGATCCTATTCAATTTGTGCTACTATCTGCAGAATTTGATCCATCCACCCCCTTATGTTGCATGCTGACAACCTTCTTAAAGACATCATTCTTCCTTTACTATTTGACAGTCTTTTCCAAAGCCTGTAGTACTGCAGCCTTCCTAAGTGTCTCAGCTCACTGGCCTCTTCCTCTTCACTGCATGTTAGCTATCCTGCTGATTCGTTTCCCATTCTGAAAAGTATTGTTTTGTATTTCTGCAAAGCTAGAGAACTTGGATGACAAAGGGACTTTTGACATATTGACCTTTTTGTCTCTACTGTTCACTGTGTTGCTACTGCGCTTCAGGATGCATTTCATGCTTGTTTCAGAAATGCTTTTACTGCTCCTTTCGATTCTGTAAGTATTCCAAATGCAGAGACTGGTTTTGCTGTTGTAGCTCATTTTTATAGAATTTCTCCAGTCTGCTTCTGCTGTACTAAATGTTCCTGCTATCTGTCCCCACCTCTGAATTTCCTTTTTGTGTTTGTGTATTGTCAAAAAATGAGTGCAGACAAGCTTCCTACCACAGTATTGCTTTCCTACATATTACCTCAGTTTCCTCTCACTCTTAGTAGAAAAAAAACAACATTCGCCTTTAAGTGAGGTAAACTGGCTGTGTATTTGATGCAACTGTTCTTCATTACTTCTACTTCAGAGGCAGCTATAATGCTCTCTTCCCAGAATCTCATTTTATCTCCCTTTCTTCCACTGTCCCTGAAGTTTCTTGTTCATCCATTTGTGGTTGATCTGGTATCTGAATGTAGTAGACTGATCTATGCACTGGGAATCCAGAGGAACACAGTGTTACTTTGTAACTCATTCAGCAATTTCCTTTTGAAAACTCAAACTTCCCCATTTATTAATGTATTCCTTTACTTGACTTATGCTGAGGCTGAAATGGTAGGTTTCCTACCATCACTTCTAGCTCTTGCCATTTTCACACTGTTTGAGTATTTCTTTCAGGTTTTTAAGGGCATTCGTAATAAAACTCTGTTCAAGCACCACTGAAAAACATCACTTAACTGACACCTGTGTGAATTAACACCAGTAGCTACCACTAACCAGAAGGTGGTAACAATTTCTCAGCTGCCAACAATGAGAGCAGGTACATGTCTGAAAAAAAGCTTTTACCTCAGTAACATGTCTGCCTTTCTGAAAATCCCTACAGATTAAATAGATTTTGGAGCATGTTTGGAATATCATAAAATGAGAGGTACTTCAAATGAGCTGGGGAACGGCCCAACACCTACCTATTGAACTTTTTTGAAGACCTTTCTCTTATTAGGAAACTTTTTTTTTCCTAACCATGTCTGTGACAATTACTGAGAAGTAGCTGTCAGAAGTAATTGCATGACTTCTGGCCTCACTAGGTGAGAGCAGCTTTTTCATGCCATGACCTCACTGCTTGTCAGAATATCTTGTTGACAGCAGCAGATTCCTCATGCTATTCAGTGGTCAATCTCTGAATGTTTTCTTCTTTGCCAGGCAGGCTGGCTTAGGCCTGGTGACTTTGAGCTTATCAGATATTAGCTTTCAATTGGTCTTTAAAAGTGGTTTCCATGTTTGCCTTGGCAAGGTTTTGATTAATAACTGACTTCATTTTGCATCCTGAGACAGACATTTCAGTGATGAGAGTTTTCAGAAAATCTTCTAAATTTTGAGTGTTATATAAGGTACTAAATAATCAGTTTATGATCCATATTGTGACCCATTTTTACTTCACTGTGTCTTTATCTTTCTTTGAGCCACTGATGTTTTGTCTTTATGGCCATGTCTAATCTTCATGCTTGTATGTCAGATTTTTGTTCAGTGGGAATCTGGGTGCTGTTTAGGTATAGCCAATATTTTCTTTCTGTAAAGATGTGACCTTTTAAACGGCACTTGCATTGATCTGGACTGGAGGGAATTGCATTCTCCTATTAAAAGCTATATTTGTACAAGCTGAAAACTTTCACCAAGTTTTATTAGTTATATATGGATTTTATTCTTGCAAAACCTGACTTAAATGATCACTTTTCATTTCTGATTTTACTTTCAGCGTAGCAAATTTCACACTCAAAGCGTAAGGTTCTTGTTCTAATCTATATCTCTCATCATTCAGTCAGGAAAATAAATATGCAAGTTTCAGTTACACTGATATTAGCTGTTAGACTGTGTGACCTATTGTATCTATCTAAAGGACCAGGACAAAAGACAGTTTTTTTCTCTACAGAAAAAATTCAGAAAAAATACAGAAAAATTTCAAGACTTTCAAGCCTGCCTTATATTGGAGGATAGGACTGGAAATTCTGAAGAACTTTGTTCTCCACTACTGCCTCTGTTGGAATAGGGTACCTGTTTGCTGACCAGGCTAATAACAAATGTTTGTTAACTACTCAATTTTGTCTGAGAGAGAAGCCTCAGATGGATCTCCTGGGACACTTCCACCTAGGCCTACAAACAAGATCCCTCCTTCCTCAGAGGGATCCTCTTGTGTTAGTATTATATTAAAGAGAGAGTGCTGAAGTTACTTTCTGCTGAAGTGTTTGACATAAACAGAATTAGCATCTAGATAGCATTTGCGTCTTACTCTCAGTTTATCATGCGTGTCAGCTGCAGGGCCAAAATTGTTTTTAAAACCACCTGGGTCACTGCTACTGCTCACTTCCGTCATTTTGTTTTATAAGTATGCTGAGACAAATTGGAGTAGGACAGATAAGGTTAAAATTGTGCAATAGAGATCATGTGACATTATGCAGTGAGGGTTTGTATATAGGAAACAGGCAAGGAGAGCACCCAAAAATATGGTAAGGTTTTTCCTCATCACCTTTTTTCAGTAGCCAACCACCTTACAGGTTTTCCTTCTTTTTTCTTGAATATCTAAACTTAGTTTGAGTTTGATGTAGGATTGCAGTAGATGGCCATGAGGTGAATTACTTAATCATAGCTGGTTTTATTTTTTTTTTCTCCTCAGATTCTGTTTCCTTCCCTTGCTTACAGTGTTTTTTTATCTCTGCATTTGACTACTTGACATATCTTTTGTCTGCTTTATAAGAAAACAGGGAGAAGTGGTGGATCATGGCTACTGACATTGCTTGTGACTGACAGCTACTTGGCTTCTTTGCATTGTGTTGTTTGAGACTTGTTTGTTCTGTCTGAATAATTCTTTTAGCCCTTATACTTGAACAAGGTGATTCACTGAAATACTGTTTTCTATTAATTGATACTGTGGCAAGGGAGAGACTCAGAAAAAGATAGTGACGACATTTTCCTTAGGCAAATGATACTTGTCTTCTGGTTTTTATATAAGTTGCATCAATTTCTTGGCTGCTAACAAGTATACTCTACAGTCTTAAATTTTGAATGCTTTTTGTTTGTGTCAATTTTTGGAAGAGATATAAAAGCAAGTCATTTCAGGCTACAAAAACAGAACCAATACATAGAGACAGCAGTCATATACAGGTGTTTATTGTTCAAGAACTAAGCAAGAGATGCACTTCTGGGAGGCAAATGTTTAATGGGTTGAAAACCACACATATAATACTGGTATTAAATTTATTAAAAGCACATGTCCATTTTCTCACAATACATGAATTTCAAATCAGTATGCTTTGCTCATGTTTACTCTGGCAGCCCTTGTTACTTTAAGTCTATAACCCAAAAGCCATTCTCACTTTCTTGTTTCTCCTTAAGAGTACCATAATGGCATTGCATGATTGGAACATCGCTTGGCTGGAATCTGGAAATGCATGGGTTCCAGCCTTTCCTAAATTGAAAATTCCACAAAACATGCAAACATCTTCTAAAGTGAAAAGGTGGAACTTTGTTTTATTTTTAACTAGAACAAGCTAATAAATTAATATAAAATGTTTGAAAACAGACTCCTTCATTGGCCATTTTGTAATTTTATAAGTCCTTTTCCTGACTCTTGTGCTCAGTTCAGTAAATGTTAGAGGCTTCCCAGTTTGAAACATACTTTGCAAAATACTTTTAAAAATCTTTAGGAAATTCTTTCTCTCTGATCTCATAAGTTCAGGTGACTTGGTGGAGGATCCCATACCTGTAGGAAGCCAGGAGGTGTGCATTTGAAAATACCTAGGCATAATATTTATTGGAAAGAAAGCTAACACACTTTCAATTTTCTTGTAGTCTAAGCATTCAGCATGCTTAGTTTGCTTATATTATTTTACTGAGAACAGAAACAGAAGAGATGTACACTGTGACATTCAAGGGTTCTTTTGTCATTCTCCTTTTAAGACTGGACACTAACCAAATTGGCAAGACAGCTGACATGATGAGGAAAAGCTAGAGTAAAAGAAAAACTTCAGAGACCAGGCTACTCATGGTGGGACAACCAAATGAAAAGTAAAGGGGTGTGATGGTCAAGGGCTGAAAAAGTGAATAACAAGGGTTCTGGAGGAGACCACCAAGCAAAGCATGCCTGACAGCACCCACTGCTTTCAGAAGGGGAGCAGGCAGCTGGTGGAGCTCCACAGCACAGTGAGAGAGGCAGATTGGGCAGATTCAAACCCAAACTGGAACAATCACTGGACAAATCAAATTTTTTAATTTGTCAGTCCCAAGTTAGTCTGAACACCTGCTGAACCGTAACCAAGGCTTATAGGGAAAAGGACCTCAACCAAGACATTTTGAAAATAAAGCACTGTCTGAAGTTGAAAAGAAAGGGGCTTAGCCTAAGCATGGGAAAGCTGATCCTTGACAGCTATAAACAAGGCAGCACGTAAAGTAAACCTGTGTTCTAAACTATGGGGAGGAATGGAGAAAAAAACCTTTATCTCCCATACTTTCAAATCATTAATTTGAGGAATTTTGCCTAGAAGAAGGAAAACCAAATAAACCTGACTGCAGGAAATCAGTCAGACGTCCTGAATATCTACAAATTAGAGAAACAAATGCAGTGTTTGAGGGGCACAGAAACTGAGAAAATCCTTGTGTATCCTCAAATGACAGACCCAAAGAAGACTAGGGAGCTAATCAAAGTATTTTACCTCTAGAAAGACTCCCCACCCCAGAAGGCTCCTTGTGTGTCAGCAGTCCACCTGAATTATGTAACTGACAAAAGCAGTACTCAACAGGACTCAATTTTCTGCATACCGTGTAAGATATGATATACTTAGGTAAGAGTGCTGGTAGGCAAGAAGGGAAAAGGTGAGCAATTTTAATGAAGGGCACCCAGGTGGGAAAAAACAAGGGCCAGATTATTTTGTAAAGACAAATCGGTCCTAGCAGCGTGAGTTAAATGTGTCTTTGTTCTCACTAGGATTGAATGGTGGAGATATCACAGTAGAGACTGCTCCATACTTCAGTCTGCAACTGGAGAGACAGTCAGAGGGAGATGATGGAGGTGAGAGAACTTCAAGCTGTTTCTGCATTTCAGGAGTATGAAACTTAACAAGGTTCAGAGAAGATGAAAACTTTGTACCGTGCAGAGAAAATAGGCAAGAGAAGGAAGAGAATCACTGTGTGGGGATTGTGGCATAGTTTGTGCAGAAGTCTTCATTTTATGTGTTATATAGAGTAAGCAACCAGATTTTCTTTTTTCAGAGAAATGTTTTGGGGACTTTGCCTCTGTTGCATCACTACATAGCTCTGCAAGATGTTTTCCTGGAGAGACAAGATAGAAGATGGATGGTGTAATTGCATGAGGTATTTGTGCACAGTTTACCTGTGTATAGTGTACCATGTTTTATTGAAAGGTAGAGGCTGAACAATGGGAAGAAAAGCTGCCTCTTGGTTTGTCCAAAGGTGCCCTGGGGTGGAGTGAAACTCTCTGGGGAGAGTCTGTCCCTTGGAGCCACTGAGCACACTGGGGTGGGGTCACTTCTGGTGAACTCCTGAGAGGAGCAGTAGTAAAAAGCAAAGAGTACCAGGTTTTGGGGATAGCGGGACAGTGGGACCTTATCTAAAAAGCCAAAGGGGTCACTGTGTGATGTCACTTGCAAGCCAGGAAGCCCTAGAAAGCTTTTGTATTACCAGCAAGACTGGAGGAAAAGACTGCTGTGTGTCAATGGAAGGGAAGTGAAAGACTAAAGACTTGTTTTCACACTTTTTGTTGTAATCTGTGACATACCAGAGCAAAATTTTGTTTGCAGGATTGATCTGTTCTTGTTTGAAAGCTAATAAACCTAACTGTAGGGATTTTATACCTCTTAGTGGGCTTTGTTTTACAAAGCAAAGAAAGCAATTCCTTTAAAAGGCAGACCTGGGGTTCACAATGCACGTCACTCAAGTCACAGGTATACTAACCTTTGTCCCACAGATGGGCTGGAGAACTGAGAACTTTTGTAGCTTCTGGGAAAAAATATCCCTGTCCTGAGTTGTCAGAGTCCAATACATCCTGATCAAGTTCTTTTAGATACTCCACGCATGGAGGGTGTAATGTTTAATATAAAAATTTACTTAATTGAAGATATTTGATGTACGGTATTTCTGATTTAGCAGAGAAATACAAAATATACTGAAAACACGATACAAATGAAACATGTAAGTTGCTCTTAGCAAAATGTAGCAATTGCAGTATACTGTTCAATCACAATGCCAATGTGATTCCCATGATGGGCCTCAATAATATGCTTACCATCACGATACTGGGCATCCGCAACTGCTGGGAAGGAATACATGGGTTGAAGCCAGCCCAAGCCCACTCCTTTCTTTGAAATACTTTTGCTCGTTCTTTAGGTTTTATACTCTATGTCGAGCTGAATCATGTATTCACCCCACCCCTCCATGATATCCTGGCTAACTCAGGGACACATTCACACTCTTTTAATGAACTTAAGGAACCACCAGTTGATCCACTCAATTCTTGATAGGTGTTTACCTAAAGCAAAGACCATCCTCTGGTCCCCTTTGTGTTGAGATAAAGTAAAGTTATTTGCAAAAGCTGTGGTCAGTCACGCCCTGCTTTATTCCGTGAGCTTCATGGGCATGTTGCCCTTTCCCATCCCCTCTGAGCCTTCTTCCATTTGTAGGGTTTTATTGGTCAGCCACGTGAGTTGAGGCACAAAATGCTTTGGGTCAGCAGAAATCCTTAATTTTGAGAATTTTTTCAATGGTTCATTTTAATGCTGACCTTTTTTTGATTGTTTTTAATATAAATTCTATGAAACTTAAAGGTAAAAGGTCACACTGAAATGATTTGATTTTTTTTAATATATCTATATATATATATTTTTTTTTTTTTTTACTTTAAGAAATGTCAAAAGAAGTCCCTTGGGATATTGCCAGATATGTTCCTCTGATGCTATATTTTAAGCTAGAATGTAGTCCTTTCTAAAAGATTATTTTGCTTTTGTCAAACCAGAAATTTATTTCTAGTTGTCCTATCCTGGAAAAATTCCTAGCCAGCTGAATTTGGAGTTAAAAGAGTTAGAGAAAATGTGCTACTGGTACACAAAGGAAAGAGTCATCTTAGGCCAGTTACTTAATCAAAATTAATCAAATGATATTTTTTGCTGTTCAGGAAATGAACGGTTATGATAATTCTTCTTTGAGATTATATTTCATGTATTATGTTAGCAATATAAAGATAATTTTTTTTTAAGTTGAAAAACTTGATGCAATTGACTGACACAGTAGACTTTAATTGAAACTCTGGCTTTCTGGCATCTACCCTGACTCTAATAAAGTAACTAGGGTCTTAAATCTTACGCTCTTATGCATGACTAAATCATATTTTCCACTGTTAAAGAGTTTGCATGATGGGGAAAAGTAGATCTTCGTCTAACATGAAACATAGGCAGATCTCGCTTGTTTCAATTTGTAAAATGGCACACAAATAACATTAATGCTGTCACTGTGCCTGTCTTATTTCCTGGGAACCCTTCCATTATATGTAGGCATTCCTGTGAAAGCTGAAAGCTTTGTCTGGATTGAAAAGCAGCAGAGATCCTTGTGATCAGAGCAGCTATAGATTGTCTGTAGAGAAAGTCATCAAATGCCCCAAAAAAACCACAGATCTTGATGTAGATAACACTGATCCAGAATACACCTATTCACTGTTCAGTAAGAAAAAGGGAGTTGTAGAACATTTTGCAGACAAATAGTACTTTTCTGTGCTAGGAACTGACTTCATCAAAATCAAACTTCCGTCAACCTCATAAGCAATTACAGAAAATGTCACACTCCTGATAACATCAAGGGAGTTGGCTGCTGTTACAATGTGTGGTAAGTAGCATACATGATAGATAGCAGTTTAATTAATATACTGGAAATCTTTCCTTGATTAATCTGTAGTATATAAATCACATTAATCAAGAAGGAGTCTTTCTACTAAGTTTAATTTTATAGGTGTAATACTGTCAGAAGAGTTTATTAATGGGTATGTGCATCCTTGATTATCACAAATGCTCTTAAGGCCAAACCGGAAAGGTAATAGATTCTTTCTCCTTCACCTTAGATTCTTTGACCTTCTGGCTGTAGTGGGTGGAACATCAACTTTAACAAAACTTTGAGAGTAAAGGGCATGGTCTCACTGAAAGAACGGGTTAAAATTTACTTGTAGTGTCAAGTGGTCCTTAAGTAGCACTCTATTGCATTGAGCTGCTGTGTTAATACATTAGCTGACTAAATGATTGTTGTGGGGATATGTAGAATTTTTCTGTAAATGCTTTTACTCTAAAACAGTAGATAGAATTTCTGTAGGAATTTGTATCATGTATTATTACCAAGAATAATATTTTTCTTGCTTTGGAAAGTATCATATTTCTAGCTATTTAGTGTACATATAACCCAATATCACTGTTTCACACTAAAAGGGATATGTAGTCTTATGTATGCTCTGTTTGTGCAAATACTTAACTAAGCATTATTTTCAATTCTAGTTTTCATTAGTGGACATTGTGTTAATTACAGTATTGTAGAAAAATCTGTACATAAAATGGATGTTCCTTGTGCCTGTTCTACTTGTAAGACTAATGGTTGAAGATTTGCTGCTGTGTCTCTTAAAGATTGGTGTCAATTTAGCTAAATTAGTTTTAAATTTCCACTGTCTCTACTGGTTATAGTTTCATTAGTATCTGAAATTATGTAATACAGACATTTGGACCATTTTCCAAGGATTGCATCTGGTACAGCTGTTTTCTCCATAGTATAGGCACTGTGGGCCGAATTCAGGAGGTCTAAATGCCACGGAGATGCCTGGGCCTCAGGTGCTAGTCCCTACATTTTGTTCATCTCCATTGAGGGCATGGGAACTTAGCTGACACAGCGTGAGTGCATCAGCTTCATTAGTGAAACTGCACTCTTCTTTTCTACCTGTACTCACAGAATATTTTGTATCAGGGTAAACTTATATTCACTACTTTACCATATGAAAACTTTCCTAAGTGGAATATGGAGATTTCGTAGTCCTTTATATTAGATAAAGGAATCAGTAAAAGTTCAAAATCAAAATTGAAGGGAGGCAACTTTTGACAGTTGAGTCTAGCTTTCCCAAATATTTTAGTTGTTGAACTTTACCAGGTTGAACATTTTTAAAACTTTAAAATTTAGTCTTGAACACTGAACGTGAATTTTCCATTTTCCCTGTTAAGAATTACAACTCTTCCATGTTGGCTTATTTGTCACAGTCATCCAGTTAAAGAAGCCATATGTGACTATTGTAACTAAAAAAAATCAGTCAGCAACTATTCATAACGCTCACCAGAGATCTGCATACCAAAATCTGTTTATTCACATATGACAGTTTGGCATAGTCCAAGAAGACAACCTGAAAAGCATGTGTTTTATTTTCCTGAAGAATTTTCTTTTCAGTGCACTTGCCTCAAAATTGAGGCAGTTTATGGGATTATGGTTTGAAGCCTTGGAAGTGGCTTCTCAAAATCAATCAGTAGGATTGGTTCATTAAAAAACCTAAAAAAATAAAAAATAATCTCTTATAAGTCATTTGTGTAAAAAAAAAAAAAACAAACAAAACCCAACAACCCCCAAAACAAACAAAAAACCCCTCTGTAATCTCTGTTCTGCAGTATTTCCACAGTACTGAAGAAACTAAAGACAGAGGCACAGTGCAGATGTTTTACCATGTTTTAGCATTTTGAAAGATCTTTTATTCTGTCAAACCTTATTTTGGAAAAGGCAAAATTCTTAAAAAGAAAAGGCAGCATCCCAGTGCACACAAGATAGTATTTAAGTTTCCTTACCTTTTATCCCCTTACTGGTGGTGGTTTAGGAGCAAGTTTGGTATGGGTAAAAGCACTGCAGCTTTTAAGGTGAATACTAGAGAAGCTTAAAGCAAAAGAGCCTTAAGCATGCCTGCAGGGAGTTTCATTTTAGCACAGAGAATGAAAACCTTCCACAGTGATATATTACAGTTCACAGTGCTGTTATATCATAGGGGACCAAATCAGGAGTGGTTTCATTGAAGTCAGCAAGCAAAATTGTAAGTGACATTTGAAAGGGGTCCTTAATTTTGTCCTAGGAATTGGTTTGATGCATGTATATACATGCTTATTTTTAAACTAGCATCTTGCTTCTTTTCTTCTTTTGCTGACCTTAAAAATGTTACAGCCAAGCAGTGTAACCTCTCAAATGTAATGGACATTTCAGGTGAATACAAGCAACAACTCCTGTGTGCCCTCACAATGCAATGGTGATCTGCTGAAGCAGGACACAGCTGTAAGTTGTTCACATATGCTGTTGCCCAGAGGCAAGCAGGAGAAATGAAAGTAGGGGACCAGCTCTTCAAAGGTTACCTCCACTGATTGTCAGTTTTGTCCATTTCATACCTTCTTTCTGAGCACCACTTCAGCACAAGACAGATGAGTATCACTCTCTCTTCCAATGTAAAAAATATTGAGAGGCTACAGAAGCTTGTTTCAAGCAGAGCTGAAAACATAATTGTTGTAATACAATAAACTGAAGTTTCATCCATTCAGGCATAATGCCTTTCAAAAGGAACATAAGAAATGTGTAGCTTGGATCCCCTACCTTCCTCTCTCTTAGTAATACCATTGAAATGCTCTTACTTTGATTCCTTGCCTCATGGATGAAAGGAGCCTTAACCTCATATCACACAGGACAAAGTTCCAGGATTTAAATATAGACATACATGTTCCTTAGGGCCTACACTTAAGGAAATATGTTTTCTGTTTTTCTGTTTATATTTATACTAACTGACTTGATAGACAATGTTAAGGCATTCAAAACAGTCTTATAAGAACAAATTTATCAAAAGTGAAATGGCATTTACACAACTGATGAAGGTATCTCACATTTCAGTCATTGACTGCATCTTTCAGCCTTTTGATCAGACTGGTTCATTTGAAAATCATAGCTCTTGATCTTAGATGGTAATAAAAAAACAGCCCTCAAAACAAACCCTTCCCTAAGGTGTGATTATCCATCTGGCTGACACCAGTTATTTCAAGCTGTTATTACAGTCCATTTCCTTTGCATTTAATAAAAAATAAATATATATTGAATAGAATCATCTTAGGGATACCCTTTAGGGAAGTGTTTTAGTAAGATCTACCTAAATTTTTTCACCATAAAAGTGAAAGAGAAAGTTCATACCATGATATTTTACTTTGAACATGCTTATGCTAGTAATTGCTCAGTATCACTCTTCCACTAGTTGCTATGTCCCCATAGCCACTGTGAGGACAGGTGGTAGGTATGTACTTGAATCAATACTGTCATTGTAAAGTACAGTGGCTTATTCTCTCAATCTGCTTCTAGCTGCTCCAGTCTTTCTCAGAGAGCATGGTCTCTCTCAGCCCTGACAATAGTGGATTCACTGTGCAGACTGCTTAATCGGGACAGTGTTAAATTATCATTTAGAGGAGATCAGGACAGTGGTCTCATCGTCTGCAGCTTCATTCTAAATAAAGCCATCATTCTCCTTTCCAGGAGTTTTGTAAGTTCTTATACATTGTTTCTCATGTTCCCTTACTGGTTTTCATCTTCTTTAATACATATAACCATTAAAAAAAAAGAGTGTAACAACTGTTATAATCAATTCACCAAGTTCTCACACTCCAGTCATTAAGAAAATCTCTTATTCAGTTCCTGCTTTGTGTAAAAATTTAGGGTAAAAACCTGGCAGGATGGCCAAGCCCAGAGAGTTGTGGTAAATGGAGTTAAATCCAGTTGGTGGCTGGTCACAAGCAGTGTCCCCTAGGGCTCAGTTTTGGGGCCAGTCTTGTTTAATATCTTTATCAATGATCTGGATGAGGGGATTGAGTGCACCCTCAGTAAGTTTGCAGATGACACGAAATTGGGTGGGAGTGTCGATCTGCTTGAGGGTAGGAAGGCTCTGCAGAGGGATCTGGACAGGCTGGATGGATGGGCTGAGGTCAATTGTATGAGGTTTAACAAGGCCAAGTGCCAGGTCCTGCACTTGGGCCACAGCAACCCCATGCAACGCTACAGGCTTGGGGAAGAGTGGCTGGAAAGCTGCCTGGTAGAAAAGGACCTGGGGGTGCTGGCTGACAGCCAGCTGAATATGAGCCGGTGGTGTGCCCAGGTGGCCAAGAAGGCCAACAGTATCCTGGCTTGTATCAGGAATAGCATGGCCAGCAGGAGTAGGGAAGTGATCGTGCCCCTGTACTCGGCACTGGTGAGGCCGCACCTTGAATACTGTGTTCAGTTTTGGGCCCTTCACTACAGGAAGGACATTTTGTTGCTGGAGCGTGTCCAGAGGAGGGCAACGAAGCTGGTGAAGGGTCTGGAGAACAAGTCTTACGAGGAGTGGCTGAGGAAACTGGGATTGTTTAGTCTGGAGAAGCAGAGACTGAGGGGAGACCTTATCGCTCTCTACAACTACCTGAAAGGAAGTTGTAGTGAGGCGGGTGTCGGTCTCTTCTCCCAAGTAACTAGCGATAGGACGAGAGGAAATGGCCTCAAGTTGTGTCAGGAGAGGTTTAGATTGGATATTAGGAAAAATTTTTTTACTGGAAGGGTGGTCAAGCATTGGAAGAGGCTGCCCAGAGAGGCGGTGGAGTCACCATCCCCGGAGGAGTTCAAAAAACGTGTAGATGTGGCACTTTGGGGACATGGTTTAGTAGGCATGGAGGTGTGTGGTTGACAGTTGGACTTGATCTTAGGGGTCTTTTCCAACCTTACTGATTCTATGATTCTATGATTCTATCTTTAAAGACCCTTTAAGTATTTTCCAGTCTGTAGAAAGATATTTTATATGAGTTTTCATCAGTCTGTTGATGGACCACATATATTTCTCCTCACTAGTCTTTTCACTTTACCGTGATTGTACCTTGTTACAGTATCTTTGTACAGCCACATTCCCAAGCTTTACTTTTGTTGTACAGCTACAATAATTTACATATCATATAGTGGACTTCCATACCTCTTCTTTATAGCATTTTCTTTCTTTGCACTAGCTGTAGTGCAAAGCATAGAAATTTTTGAGAATTGTGTGTTGTTATAATAATGTTAATAATATTTTATAATAATAATGATTTTTAAATGGCAACATGGGTATGGCTCATACTCAGGCATTGGATGCTACTCAGTGAAATGCTAATAGAGTACATTTTTTTGTTTGTTTTGTTAATATATACCTTAAGAAAATAACATTAGGGATTAATATAACTGATGAATAGTCTGCATGGGTTTATAGGAAGAGGCTTACTTGACTAGTATTGAGTTATGCCTGGTTTGAAGACATACCCAACATAAGCAGAAAGCATCCTTTCCAATGCAGACATTCATATTTATGTCAGATAAGGGTGATATTTGTTAGAGAATGCCTGCAATTCATTGATACAGCCTAGCTATTAAAGATCTCTAAATCACAACAATGCTGTCTTTTTCAGGCAGATTTCTTAAGACTCAAAATGATGGTCTTTGTTCAAATGATTATCATTTAACAGTGAATAATAAGATGTCTGTAAGCAGATACACTGATTGGCTATATTTCCATGTCAGTGGGAGGTATCTAAACCTACTGTGTTTATGCACCACAGCTGAAGCTGATATCTTTGTTTGGAGTCCATTAAAATAGTTCATAGCAAAGAAAATCAGACCAAAACAAGTATTTCATTCAAAAAGTGCTAGTATTTTTGCTATTATCAACACACTGTAGGAAGGTGTATCAGTATTTGAGAAAATGCCTGGACCTGATAGAATGCCTCAAGCTACATCAAATAGCCTGCTGCTTATCAGAAGAATGTTGTTTTTCTGAGGGTTTAAATACATATTACTTGAAAGAGCAAAACCCCCATTAATTTACAGTAACCTGAGACAAAGTTTCTAGTTTGTATTTAAACAAATATATTTGGTACCTAATGTGACACTGCTGCTTTCATTGTTCTTATTGGTATTCAACACACTTGCCAAACCGAAGATAGGAAATAAACATTTTCCTTAAGACCATATTCTTAATAATTAAATTTTGCAGATGGCATTTCCTTTCAACAAACCTGCCTTCTGACAGGAATAGTTTTTCCTATTATCTCTTTCACGTACCTGATTCTGTAAAAGAAGCTGGGCTTTTACTTTTTTTTTTTTTTAATAGTAGATACTTTTCCCCCCCTGCTGTTTTCTCAGATTCTAGTATTGGACACATCTCTCCCTTTAACAGAAGATTTAACATAAGTTGAAAGACGTGAAGTAGATATGTAAACAAAACAGAATTTGTCATTGAATACACCTATTTTCTAGGCTGCTGGTGCAATAATAGACCTTATTCTGATTTTCTGCTTTGTCTCTCCTGAAACACACTGTGGCTTATTCTGTGGGTGATTGAAAATTATATAAACACCTCCTTTCATTCCCATCTTTCTTCCCCCTCCAGTGAACACATTCAAATAACTCATTATCTAAAAGTTACTGTGTTCACTTAAGGAATGGAAGTGATGTTCTGGAAAGCTATCACAGAAATGAAAAGGATCGTTTTATCCATTGCATACAAATTTACAAAATACTTTTTCTACTAATAGTGAATGGCTATAGAAAAGAGACAACAAGTGCAAATACAGGTAAGAACTTTCGGAGGGGGGAAAGATTTAATAAAATTTGATAAATTTAAAGTTGAACTAATAAAATGATTTATTAAAAAACTTCATCTCTTCATTGACACCTTATATATAGGAGAAGAGAATTAAATGTAACAACGTGTTTGCAGTGAATATTTCTGTTTCTTAAATTTTGTGTACAATTCTCAGCTGCTTCTTCTGTAACGTGTCCCTGGTACATAGGAAACTCTGACATAGGAAAGTCATAGGAAAGCCTAGTAAAGTAGGCTATACATACTCTAAGTATACCGTTCTGCTCGAGAAATTGAATTGGCCCAAAACAAGAAAGTGATAAGCTGTGTATCAGTCTGAGAGTCGTTGTTATAGTTGTGGTTTTCATTGAGAGCCTAGATTCCGTTTTCTGAGTTTTGCTGCCCCACACTGGGATTACAAGAAACTACTTCACAGAAATCTAACTGAAAGGCAAAAAGCAGTGAGAAAAGCAAAGTGGAGGTATATGAAAGCCATGCATTTTGTTACAGTTTCATGTAGTCTCTATAATCCAACCATATTTCCTCTATCCTTAATTGTAGCACAGCCACACTAACAGTTTTTGCATTTCTTACAAATTTGTGCTTTTAACAGTTTATCAGATCTTATTTAGTTCCTAGCTTCTCTTCTTTCTTTGCCATTCCCATTTTCTCTTATACAATGAACACTCACACATTTGTCTCAATTAGTTTTAAACTATTGTATTTTTTAAATGATTTAATTTATTTTAGTCCTAATTTGCACTGGCTTGGATTTAGTCCCGTAGTTCTGTATTCATTCTGAATTGTATGTGTCAGTAGTCTAAATAGGTCCAGCACTATTAGTTGCATTTTCTATTTCGTTACACACTGTGATTATCCAAGAATTTTTACATAGGATTGATGGCTCTTCTGACAAACTGGGAAGGGAAGGAAAGGATTGAATTAAACTAATGCCAGTTTCTATACAACACAACTCATTCCTTCTCTGTCAAATCATACTTGCTTTCTATTTTGAACTTTCCTGCTTTTCTCATGTCCAGAGTGTGGCATATTGTATAAATACTCAAAAGATTACTTTTGTTAGTGGGTAGGTGCTATTATAAAACTAATTGTACTCCTGAAAGATTAGATTTTGAATTTGTCAAAGAATTAACAGTGTTTTCTGAGTGAGGTACTACTAGCTAGGCATTCCTCAAGACATATGAGCTTAGATGCCTAACATGTATCAGTTTGTTTGTTTTATGGGATCACATTAGACATTGTGCTGTCGACAGAATTGTCCAAACCTTAAGAACTTTTTCACAAGACTCTATCCCCAAAACAGTGCTTGCACCACTGATAAAGTTACACCTCCGTCTGTGTTCCACTCATGATCATGGTAAGTCACAGTTCTAGGCCCACTTCTGGTGTGACCTGAATTGTAGCTCAGTCCTTGAATTATTATGATGATGACCAAATCTATTCACTAGATGAAAGGGTAAAACTGGGAGCTGGAGTTCCAGAAGACTTTTCTCTTTGTGAGAGCGAGTATAGCAGAGGCAATAATAGCACAGTGCTGAGCAGCAGGGCTGGATGTTTTCCTAAACAGCTCTCACAGGCTCTATTCATTGTCATTGTTCAGAATTCATAGTTATGGCCCAAAACACCCTGCTCAGGTGTTCAATCTGAATAGTTGGTTTCATCTGATTAAATCACAGGTTGCGCTAATGATGAAGGCTAATTGACTGAAGCAAAATCCAGACAGGACTGACGGACTGGTGCTAATGGAATGAAGAGATTAAATACTTGAAAGTTAAGGGAAGGATTGCAACTTTTCCTGTAAGTGAGGTCTTGAGATCATTACTTTCTGTCAAGTTTGGTTTTATCTAATGGGATTCCTCCTCAGTTCTCAGTGGTTGTTACCAGGAGAGACAGTGACAAGATATGCACCTGTGCTTAACTAGAAGGCTATAAAATTCTTTCCACTTAGAATTTGGTAATGTTATTGATATATTTATCTTTGGGATTAGAACATGAATGTCCTTTATGTAAAGTTTAAATTTAAATCAATGTGCAGATGAAAAGTAGTGTAGATATGGTAGTTCCCTTATTATGCAAATGTCTCACCCTGAATACCTATCAGTTCTCTGTGATCCTTCTACCAAATGGCAAAATAGGATGGGTAAGGACCTCCTTATTTGTGAGACTGTCTTTTAGGGCATCTTAATTTTAGTATTAAACTGTTGATTTAACTGAGAGGAAAAATTTATCTATTTGTCCATACATTTTTAGGTAAGCTTTCTCTTCTCCATCTTTGGTTTAAAAATTGTCTGAAGGTATGGCTTTTATGAATGTGTGGATATACTAAAGACAGATTTTTTTTTTTTACCCACTGACATTGTAGAGATAGCAGTGATTTCAACTGTTAACTTAAGTCCCTGCAACAAGACACCTTGATAATCATGCTTCTAACATCTAGATCAATGAAATAAAATATATGCTTCTATTGCATTACTTAAGTAATGTATTCAGTTTTATCCAAGTCAAACACCTTTTTCATTGTTCTGTTCATCTCACTGGTTTACATGATTCTAATGACAAGTAATGAAAAGACATATTTATACCAAGTCATAGCCTTACTGACACCATGTAACTATACCGCTCTTTGCAAGAGTGCACCCAGAAGCAAGAGTGAAGGCAACTACACAATACAGACTTTTCACACATTTTGATGATTTTACATGGGATGAAAGAATAAGATTTGCTTGTCATTAGCACAGTATAAAACCATGTAAACAAAATGCTGTTCTTCTCTTATATTCAGTTGATATCTCACACCACTAAAAAAATAAACACGAAGAGGGGAAAAAAAAGGAACAGTTATCAAAAGAAACTTCTTATTCTTTAGTGCAGGAGTTCGTATCTGCGCTAAAAGGCTGTTTCTGTCAAGATCTCACTCTGGTCTCTGAAGAGCTACATCTTTAAATCCAGGTACTTAACTATTGCATTGACTGCAGTAGTCAACATTTCCTGTTTTGATATTCTCAAGAATATAAAATCAGAGATTAACAGTGAAATGGAAATGATTTTTTAAATATAGACTTTAACTGTCTTCAAAATTGGGTTAGCATAGGCTTTGAGATTTACTTGTGGCTCTATACTGTATGAATCCTGAGTATTAAAATAATGCAAAATTAGAAATATCTCAAATTCACTGTATATAGTGGTTTATCAGTGCTTTGCCAGTAGTTATGATTGAAATAATAGATCTTAATATTTAAAATATTTTTAAATTTTGGGATGATACTATTAAACTGAGAGTTCTAAAAATAATTTTAAAATGAGGGGAGATCTTGATAAATGTAAGTATCACAAACTCCAGTAAGGGAAAGAGCTTAGGTAGAACTTAATTAAAACTTTTATTGCTTATTATTATTATTTTTATTGCTACTTAGCATCTTTGGATTTGCTTTGCCATCGGTTCCATTGCTGTTCACCAGTACATCAGGAATATCTTTTCTTGCCAGATGCAGGTGTCTGACCATTGTTACTGAGGATTTTTAACTTTCCACCCTAAAAGTGGGGCTTGATTTTCATCCATAGACTTGCTGGTCAGTTTCTCAGTTGCTTGGGTTGGGAAATGACAGGTCCTTGGAGGAGAAGGTGCTTGTCCTCCCTAGCCATTCCTGAAGACAGCTACCTCTGCAGCACATCCTCCATGGAGTCTGCCTCAATTCAGTGACTTGGCTGCCAAGAAGCCCTTTCGGATTTTGCTTCTTCTCTTGCTTTCTTTCATCCTCCTCCTGTTTCAAACGTATCAGAACAAGCATGTCTCCAATTTTCATTTTCACTAGTTTCTGTGACAGGTGTGACTCTCCACTTTCTTAGATGGTCTTCTTCTATAAATATATTTTAAAATAAAACTTTTAAAAGAGATGTCTTTGTTGTCAGGGACATATCTTTATAGGATTGAATTTGGACAGTCTTAAGGATTTTTTTTTATCTTTTAACAAATTTCCCAGGCTTTTAGTTTGGTCTTTTTTGTGCTCTGGAGAAATGAAAATGATTGTTTGGATGCAGCACAAATGAGTTTATCAGATAAGTTCACTCCTCAGTCTGATAAATTATCTGGGTTTTTTTTTAAACTAACATTGCATTTAATAAGCCTGTGTATTAATTTTTCATACATTTGTTAAGAATTTAATTTCTCTCTACTACCTGAACAAGGGAGGGAGGAAAAGTACTGTTCTGATTTTCTTCATCATTAATTCACAATGAGCTATTACATGGGGAACGTCAACTCAGGATTGCTGTTTAGACCCACTTTGAAAAGAAACCAAGTACTTCTTCTTCTTACTCTTCTCTTTTTACAACCCCACTTCTCACCCCACTGTCTGTTTCTGCTTAGAACCTAGGCGTCATCTTTCCCAGCAAGCTAAGATAGTTTCAGTTTAAAGAACTTATGACGTATTTGGATTTATGCTTCATTTTGGCTGGGATAGAGTTAATATTCTTCATAGTAGCTAGTATGGGGCTATGTTTTGGATTTGTGCTGAAAACAGTGTTGATAGCAACAACTAGAACATCTCTGTATTAAGTAGTGCTTATACTAAATCAAGACTTTCCAGCTTCTCATGCTCTCACCAGGTGCACAAGAAGTTGGGAGGGGACACAGCTGGGACAGCTGATCCCAGCTGACCAAAGGGATATCCCATACCATATGATGTCATGCTCAGCATATAAAGCTGGGGGAAGAAGAAGGAAGGGGGGGACGTTTGGAGTGATGGTGTTTGTCTTCCCAAGTAACTGTTATGTGTGATGGAGCCCTGCTTTCCTGGAGATGGCTGAACACCTGCCTGCCCATGGGAAGTAGTAATGAATTCCTTGGTTTGCTTTGCTTGCGTGCACAGCTTTTGCTTTACCTATTAAATTGTATCTCAACCCACAAGTTTTCTCACTTTCAGTCTTTGAATTCTCTCTCCCATCCCACCAGGGGGGAGTGAGCAAGCTGCTGGGTGGTGCTTAGTAGCCAGCTGGGGTTAAACCATGACATTCATTTTTTATCACAGGAATAAGCTTACCAATTTGACTATATCATACCAGTGCTCCAAACCTTTGTCCTCATGACTCACAGTGAAGTTGTGAATGCTCAGCCTTTCCAATGAAACTCAAACTTTTACAGATTGATAAACATCTACACTTTGCAGTCACTTGCACAAAATGTTATATTTGATATTTGGAGTGTAACAGTCTTGCCAGGGAAGAGGTATTTCTTGATTGCTGCTTGGAAGACAATTGTTTAGCTCATGGTGAACTTGACTGGGCTCTAAGAAGGAAAAAGACAGGCTAATTGTGCCTGCCCCATACTGTACATGTCAGGGAGGACAGTTTCATAGGAATTTTTGCCTCCTCACAAATTGGAATCCCAGTTAGAATTAGTGTAAGACATTCCATAAATAATCTGGAGAACAAAGCTGAGAGCTTGTAATGTCTGGTACAATTACATAAACGTTTTATATAGGTATGAGCAACATGACCTTGAAAGGGGCAAACAAAAACTTATGTAGTTGCACTTGAACACAAGCAAAATGCAGCAAACAAGAAAAATTCAGAAGATAAAGAACAAGACAAACATAAGTGAACTAGGAATAATATTTTGCTGAATACAAAAAAGAATGGTTGGCAAAACTATAAACAAGATAAGCAGCATCGGAAGCGGGCTTGGGTGATGGGCAGGTAAGTAGCTTAAAAACATTGTGCATGAGAATGGAGAAGAAAGAAGACAAGCCTGCTTCAGTTCAGACTTGCTCAAGACCTCTCAAGTTTGATCACCTCAACCTCTGCAGCTGAGGCCACCAAAGACAGTATCCGTCATTGCCAACTGTATAGCATCAAGTCTGTGGTCTTTGTATCCTCACAGCTAATTTATATTCTAGGTGTTAAAGACAAACAGTCTTGTACAGAGACTGAATACGTGTTGACAATGTATAAGAAATAAACATTAGCATGAAATGTGTTGATAATGAATTAATATAGTAAATTTTTGTTTTAAAATTTAAAACTGGTGTGATTTATCAGTCTTCTAAAAGCTCCCATCACACAGATCTGTAATTCCTTTCCTGATAAACACATACATACACAAAAAAATATTGTTGCAGAAGATCTGTAAACAAGTATGAGGTGTCACTAAGCTAAACCTTTTAAATCTTGTGGCTTTTTAGTGCATTTTTTTCTTAAAGGCTTCTAACAAGTGAGCTGGAGAATAGATGACACTAGTCACTGAGTGAAAGCTAATTTATGAAGTTTATAAACTGGGAAAATGCTCACGTCTTTTGCTTCTGGGAATTATGCTGGCCATTTAAGTACCTTTTCTGACCTGACAAAATACTGAAGATCATCATTTTGCAGTGTGTTTGTACTGTCTCAAAAATCACACTGAAACATTCCATAGCAAGACAATTTTCAAACATCAAGCTGTCACTATCATAGCAGTTTTCAACTATATATAGTTGCCTATTACTAACAAGTAGAGACAATGCAAAGTTTACAGTCTACAGTGTTTCCACAAACTTTCTTGAATGACAGAGATAAAACCTCAAGTTTTTAGGTTGTCATTGGGTTTTTTCCTCCTCTTTATAACAGGCACTTTCTGGGAGAAGCCACCTCCATTCTCTCATTTGTGTAAAATAGAAGTCTGTCTTCCTCACTTCCGTGTATCACTTTGAAACTGCTTCTAAAATCATTTAGGTGTACTGGTTTGAAACTGTGAAGAGGAAACACTAGATGAGTGTCTGTTCTGCACCATGGTGGGGGATGATGGCAGTGGTGGTGATGAAAGTGGGAGAGCAAGGAAGCTGGTGCAGGGCTCTTTCTGGATCTCAATAAGGAAAGCCCAACAACAAATAGCTTAATAAAATAACTGCTTTAATAAGACAGAATGAGAAGGGAAGTGTAGATAGTGAGAAATTCTTGCATCTCTTCAGATGCTGGGCACCCTACATTCATGCAGCATCAGTTGGAGCCTGGATGGATTTTTCCCACGGTGCTGTGGAGAGCAGATGCTGTCTATGGAGAGAAGCTCTCCCTTTTGGTCATCTGAGCTATCATGTAATATCCTCACAAGAAAACAACTCTGTTTCTAAAGGATGCTTTCATGAGAACTTCCTGCTGCACAGTTAGATAAAGGCAAGGCCAGGCAGGTGGTGTAATTGCCGGTACCAAGTGGGAGCTGCCTGCAGGGTCCTCGGTTACAACGAGCTGGCCGAGTTTGTCCTGTGGCCAAGGCTTTTGCAGCACAGCACAGCCTAAGCTACGCTGGACCGGCAGCACAGCGCAGGCCTGCGCCTGCTCAGGTTAACTGTTGTCTGGATCACTGACTGCTAAAAGTGCAACCATTTCTCAGTCAGGATCAATACGCTGTTAGAGTGGAATAATACAAAAGATTGATTTCCATGAATATAGATTGAAATTTATCAAAGGGCTAAATTAAGAAGAAAAGACATGAGTATCTTAAGCACAATTTAAGCAGAAAATACAAAATACTTCACTGCATATGTTTTCTCTAGAAATCTGGAATCACTTTGGACAGAGAACAGGTATTAAAATATCTTGTCCTTGGTGGGGACAGTTCTGGGCATGATCAGTAGAAGGACTTAAGGTACTTAAGTTTTTACTATTTTGTAATAGGAGGTGTCAAGCTGTCTAAGGGGCCCAGTCCTGTAAATGTACTAACAACATTCATAGGACTGGCTTCAGCACAAAGCGCAAAAGATTTATAAATTCAGAAACAAGGAGAGGAGGAAACTAATTCAAGAATACTAGCACTTTTGTTTTTCGTTTTTATTATTTTTTAGGTCATCCATCTCTAACAAAAAACTATGTGACAATGAAATAACTGGTTTCAGAGTGTACATCTAAGGCAGGCATCTAAGTCTGATGGAGAGATTTTTCAGTCTATATTTTCTTCAACTTTATCCACAGGGTGGCGCAGGCATCCTCCCTGCTTAATATTCTGTGAATGTTAAAAATCCTAGTCACAGGTGTTCAAAGGTTTACCCAGGATTGTGTTTCTCAGACAGGTAAGAACTTCCTGCCTATATTTCAAGCTGCATGATGCAAGCCAGCTCTTAAAGGAAAACTGTATAACTGTGTCAGTTGTAGCTATGCTGTGCTGGAGCTGAAAATCCCTGGTGGGAGAATAAAATGATAATACAGCTTTTGGAGTGAAGCTGATTTGTGCCTGGCTAGTGTGGAGGTACACAGAACGGTCTTGGGTTTGTTTGTGAATCATTCTGTGGTTTTGCAGTTACTGAAGTATGCTAGCCTTTGTAACAGCTTGTTTCCATAGTCTTTCCCTATGTCTTCTCTGCTCTTTCTTCCCTGCTCCTGGCCATACAGTCCTACCCCTTCATTGTGCTACTCTGGAGCTTGCTGGATCGCTCAATTGGTTGTCCACTTTGTGCTAAATTAGTCTTTGACCACACTAGTTTGTTGAAGCATCTTACAGGAGATACAAAACAAGGTAAAAGGAAACAACAAGGCAGGAGCTGGATGGGGACACTGGAAGGGTGCATGACCTCCCCCTCTCACTGTGGCAGTGAGTTTAGTCATCACACTTGTGTTTAAGAATGTCAGTCCTAGAGCCAGGTACCTCAGTCTAACATGGCTGCCATTAGTGTCTTGCCCAAAATATCTACCATAAATGCAAGAAGCTTATGCTTTACTAGGAGGAAAAAAGAAAAAAAAAAAAAAAAAGGAGTCAGGAGACCTGGGTTTTGAGGATGGCTTCTCAAAGAGTTGGAAGACATCTGCTGTCCTTGGTGAGGTGGATGGACAATCAGAGACACTGATTCTTTTGAAGTTAGTGTATTTATTTACACTATGTACAAGACATATTAAACTATCCATACCAGGTGCATATAGTACCCACACAATTTCCCTCCTTTTCTAAGGTGGGATGGCTCTATAGAGGAATGAAATGAGTTCCATTAATAAAGGATTATCTCAAGCCCTTTATCAAGCCCTATCAGCCAAGTTGATGTAAAAGCTCATTGCAGCTGAAAGAGGCTTTTTCTTTTATATTATTTTCTTTCTTCCCCTCTGCATCCTATTCTGATGAGCTTTTCCTTTTTGTTAGATCAAGAACTTACCAACCATTTTGAGTATTTAGAGTATTTAACTCATTTAATTGGCAGTAGCCCCTTTATTTTTTTTTTTTTTGCAGCTCACTTAACTTTCTGTCATCTTAATGAATTAAATGTCCTTACAGAGGGCTTTGATTAGGGCACAAGAATAAGTACAAAGTAAGTGGTGGAAGCATACCATGAGGTATGAGGAGTGGAGATGGAGCAGAAGGGTAGCTTACCACTGCGAGGAGGGACAGATCTCCCTGTGCTGGTTCACTGGGTTTGGTGAAACTATATTCTTCAAAGTAACTCCTGCTGATGAGTGTCTTGAAAATGATTATTCAGTGAACACAGGTGGACAGTGCAGAATAAGATTCACCAATTAAGTACATTTTGAATGTTAGAACTGCCCAAGTTGAGGTCAGCTCCTACAGTGTTCTGGAAATATAAACCTGGAGGGCATTTCAAGGTATCTGCAGGTCTTATCTTCTGTACTGAAACAAGCTTAAATATAACTGCCATAACTGTCATGCACCTTATTCTTTAAGCAACATGAACATGTTTGTGAGTGGCCTGCCCAGAGAGACGTTTCTTACAAGTACTAATGCTTTTGAGTTAATACCAAGATTTTCAGTGTAAATGCTGGTACTTAGACATTTAAATTGGTGTCCTGTTTTTGAAAGTTTTGAATGCTTATTATATCCCAGTTTCTATTAAAAATGCCTCCCTTCCCTCAAATACAACTATAGAAAATAATATTTCACCCTTGTTACTTACCCAGTACTTCATTACTGGCTCTGGAACTTCTCATCCTGGCAATGCTAGACTTGGGCATAGAAGCTATCATTTACTATCTGTTCTATAAACCCAGCAATGACTGAAGCTTTATCCTTGTCTCCAGAGCCTGACAGATTGATCCATTTAAATCGACACAAAGATCAGCACGTTTTTCACCCTTATTCTATTAATCTATGCTTCACTTGTCTCAACGTCTTGAAGGCTATACTGAGTTCTCAGAATGTCTCAATCAGGCACTGCTGAAATTGTGAACAGCCACCACCATTGATCTTGGGAATTCATACAGTGTGGTTTATTGTCAGACCTTGAAAATAGAATTCTTTTGCAGATGTTAAAGGTCCCATAGCATTTAATGGGACCACTCAATGAGTTGTCCCACAGTCCTTGGCCATAACTCTCTCGTGTCTCTAACTGTGTATACTTTTCAATGCATCAACTAATGCCCAGCCTGTTTAAAGGTGGCTGAATGTCGCTGATGATGTATTGGTTTATGCATAGCTAGCAAGGACTTACAGCTCCTTTTAGTAGAAAGGAGTTTTATAAATATGAAATGTTACTAGTGACTGTTGCTTTCAGTTTGCATACAGATAAGCCTAACTGTTTTCAATGGATCTGTAAATGTAGCCATTTTATTACATATCTTTTAATTAAAAGGAGATGTGGTGAAATCTTGGTAAGCTAGTTTACAGAGTATAGAAATAAGCAATTATTTTGTAATTACATGGTACTTGGTAGATGCAAGAAGGTCCTTTTTATGATTTCTCCAATACAATTTTCATGTAATTTTCAGAAAGTAAATAACCATGTCATTAAAATAATTACATTGCTATTGTCAAAATAAACATTAAAAACTTTTTTTTCTGATTACTCTAAGACCTCTTCTGAAAGGACTAATGCAAAAGAAATAATAATAATAATAATATAAAAGACCCACTATCAAAACCTGAAGTAAATTACACAGGAAAAATGGGCAACTTAAAAATAGCAGTGACAAAAAAGAATTGGTTCATGTCTGTGTACTCATGTACCAGAGAGTCAGAATATATTTATAGAAGTGCATTATAATCTGAAAATATTTTTCTGCTCCAGTGTGTGTGGAATCAAAGTCATTCATCTGAGTGTCTTTTTGTAGGAAGATTCTTATTTACATTCACTGAGTAGTTATGTTTTCATTATTTAGTGGTTGTAGAGTTTTCTACTTCTGGTCTGTGTAGAACTTCTCTGAGGTCTGCAAAAATGACAAGGATGCTTAGCAGGCTTAGATAGTGTAGATGTGGATCCACTATCATTACAGAAAAGTTTTAAAAACCTATATTGAAATGCAGTATTTAGAGAAATACAGGCTTGATCATTTATATTTAGTTGAGCTTGGTGAATAATATACATATGATTTCATCACATCTGACTATCAAATCAGAGATCCCTTTTGTTTTGTGAACATCCATCCTGCTATATAACAGATGTAAAATAGGCGCGTGTACACTGGGTGGATCATATTATGAAAGATTTCTAAAGGGCTTGACGTTTTGTTACCATTATTAGCAATGAAAAATTATTTGGTACCTTTCACTGTTAGGTTACCTGATAAGGTTGGAGGTCTCCCAATTTAGCAGACACCCTAATTCAAAATGGTGGTAACAAAGCATTGGCTAACGGAGCAAACAGCTGCCCTTCTGTGACGGTTGCATTTGAGCAGTTAGCTTTTTGAATACTGTTTAAAGGCTCACTGAGTTACAAAGACTGTTTCTGACCATCCAAACACCAGGAAAGAATAATGCTATGACCTATATTATAGGTCTATAATAGAATCTATCTATAGGATAGATGCTTCTCCTCAACTGGTTTTTAAAACAAATCAGAAAGATAATTTCTTCTGTGGGTTTCTTTCACACTTTAAAAAAATATATATTTTAAGAAACTTGCATAGATATTGTGCTGTGTAATTACCTTGCCATTCCTGTTGCTGTACATGTATTACCTCCACACTAGTTCTTTCCTGAAACCAGATTTTTATTAGCCTTGCAGTGTTCCCATTGCTACTTTGTTACTCTGGTTCCCTTGTGACTCTTAGGACAAATTTCCTCTTTCCTCTTCTGACAGGAGGCTGCCCTGTTTCACTTTCTGCCAGTGGAAGCATCTCGTGCTGTCACAGTCTAGCTACCGAGCTTTCTGCTGCATGACATTCTCAAGGTTTGAATCTGTCACTTGAGTCTCGGTAGAGTATGCTACTAATTTTAAAACTTGCTGCTTTCTCTTTAGGCAAAGAAATGCTCAAGTAGCTCTTTTAAAGGTAGATTGTCATTGCACACAGTGGTAGTGTAATATTAGTAATTATCCTTTAGGAATTAGTCTAGTAAAACAGGGAAAAATCTATACTCTTGTCTGCCCTCTCTGGAGGCTTTAAATATGCAGAAGACTATCTTCATCTTCCTTTTCTGAAGATTTAGTGACTAGGTTTAATTAATCTTTGAATGTGAAACTAAAATGAACTCTGAGCCCTCTCAATTCAAACTTCTGTGCCTGGTTTTACAAGGAATAGTGGCACACTAACAGGAAAGCTGAGACACTATACTATTTAGGCAATTGTGGAGCATGCAAGCTCATCTATGGAAGAAAATGTTCTTTAGACTATTTCTTAAGAAAGTGAGGCTTAGAAAAATCATATAATTCCTCCCTATAAATTTTGAATCTCTTGGGCTAATCTCAAAGGAATTTGATGGAACAATAGTAGTCCCAAATAAGTGAGTTCTTGCAGGCTTTCTAAAAACAGTGGATGAAAGTAAAAAGAAAGAAATCAGTACCACCAGTGCAAGTCTAACAGATAAGCGGCCACACAGCTGGCTAAAACCCATTGTCATAGAAATACTTGTCCAATACTGGTATGGAATTTAGCCCCAGAGTTGGCTGCTGCTTGCTGAGCCAGTAGATGGGCATTTTGAGTGACAGAGAAGTCCATCAGGGTCTGGAAGTCACAGGGCAACTGAAGGAAGAACCTGGGAATATTACACATATATGAATATGAATTAGAATCTCCCCAGGCTTTATTTAGTTCTGCACTCCATGGAGTGGCAATATAGGGTACAAATTTGCAGGGAAATTACTGGATTTCAAGAATAATTACTGTGTTTTGGTGGGTTTTTTTTTTTGTAAAAGCATGTGCTATTCTGATGCTATGATCTTTCATTGACTCTAAAGTGAACTGGATTCTCACTGTCTCTTATGCTTTGCATAGACACTTCTTGTGGTTTAGCCCCAGTCGGCAATTAAGCCCCACACAGCCGCTCGATCACCCTCCCCCCTCAGTGGGATGAGGGAGAGAATGGGAAGAACAAAAGTAAGAAAACTCATGGGTTGAGATAAAGACAGTTTAATAATTGGAACAAAAAAAAAAAATTGTAATGAGAAGGAAAACAACAAGAGAGCAAAAGAGGAACAAAACCCAGGGAAAAAAAAAAACAAACAGTGATACAACTGCTCACCACCCACCAACCGATGCCCAGCCAGTCCCCGAGCAGTGGTTGCTGCCCCCCAGCCAACTCCCCCCAGTTTATATACTGAGCGTGATGTCATATGGTATGGAATAGCCCTTGGGCCAGTTTGGGTCAGCTGTCCTGGCTGTGCCCCCTCCCAGCTTCTTGTGCACCTGGCAGAGCATGGGAAGCTGAAAAGTCCTCGACCAGTGTAAACACCACTTAGCAACAGCCAAAACATCAGTGTGTTATCAACAGTATGCTCATACTAAAATCCAAAACACAGCACTATACCAGCTACTAGGAAGAAAATTAACTCTATCCCAGCCGACACCAGGACAACACTTCAGAGACATTTCAGCTGAAAGGCAGGCTCCTTTTTTCATATTGAAAAAAAGAGTATCCAAAGCATCTTACTGCTGCTGGATGCCAAATCTGAAGACACACCCATTACCCAGTTACATTCTGCCTTTTTTTGTTGTTTTTTGAACAGAGAAGCTTTTGGCCATATTTGTCAAAAAGTGAGACAAGGTAGTAATGCATTTACGAACTAACACCTAAAAGAACTGGTTGGAAATGAGTCTGTTCTGTATTCTTTCTTTCCCTGAAACAAGTTTTTCAAACACTGTTAAGTTAGAGGAAGAGTTCTTCTTCTTGTCTATTCTTTGACAGTAGAGTAAAGGATTAAACTACAAATTCCTCTCACCAGGGGAGGTAATATTTATTATGCTCATGCTGAATATAATAATATTGACAAATTTCTGTTTGTTTTCATTTCCTGTTGTTCAGAAGCTGAGGAAGAAATAACATTGTGCCACCAGACAGAAGATAGGAGACATATTATTTTCCTGATTCTCTCTAGAGTTGCCATATATTTTTAGCCAATTTCCTTAATCACTCTGGAAAGCAACTAAGTATGGATTTGTCCACACCGCAGGCCTGATTGGCAGTCTCATGTGACTACAGTATGAATTGGAATCTTGTTTACTAAATCATGACTCTGCCACATTTACTTACGTTTTCTGTGCAAGTAGCCAGCCTGAAATGAAGTATGACTTCCCTTAATCAGAAAGGATTCTAGATCTAAAGAATTTACTATCACATATAAGTACAAATAACAATGAGGACTTGCCCTGCATGTGCTTTCAAAGTGTATTTTTGAGGGAAGCAGATAAATGTTTCTGCTGTTGTAGAAATTCGTCATAGTTCTGTTAGCCAGTTAGATTTCTCTATAAACACTTATGCTGATATTTTCCTATGGAAACTGATAAACATCATTAAGGAGTTAATTTCTTTTAGATGGGGGAGGAAGAAAATAAATTTATTTCTCCTAACTGACATTAAGCACTAGCTTATTATGATAGACCTAGAGCCAATATAAGCTTTTGGTTGATTTCTTTATTTAATATATATGAATATATACTAGATAACAGAGAGTTGTACAACATAGGTTGCATTTAAAATATTTTTAAAAGACACTATTCTCTGCTTATCTTGCTGCATATAATTATTTTGCTGTGATTCACTGTAAATGAATTAAAATGCTTGGGTGCCTGATATATTGCTGAATAGCTAACCTACCATGATCTTATAAAAAAGTCATTAAACATTGCAGTGAATTACGTCTGAGTAACCTGGCAAATCCTAAATTATTGATGCTTTCTATCAGGGTCTGAAAAACACTGTTACTAATCCTGCTGTCTGCATTAATAGAAACCAGAATCAGATGAGTAGGAGGGCTGGGCAGAAGCATAGCTAGAGATGCTGGTTTCTTCCATTCAGTGAAAGGGGCAAGACAGGGAGCCGGAAAGCTTGGGGTGTATCTACCTCCTGAAAAGCTGAAGAAGGTGATATTCTTTAACAGCTGATTTCAGGATAATAAGAAAATGGCCCAAGCACTGTCGCAGTTTATTTAGGTGAGATAATATGGCTCAATAAAAAAAAAGCACACAATGCTAACACAACCAAGCTCTTTGCCACAGCAGAAATAGAGATATATCTGTTCATATTAATAAATAACTGCTTAACTCATATTAATCACATCATTGATTTTGTGTAAACAGAGGCCAAATACTTACTATGCAGTTGTTCAATGGATTATGGAAAGATGTAGTCCAAAATTACTACTCAGAAGGCTGGAAGTTTCTCCTACAGAAACTAGTTAGCAGTAGTATTAATGTTGTTTAAAAAATTAAAACCGGTAGCTCTGTAATGAATAAAATGTAATTTCACCTTTTAAAATCAGATTAAAAAAACAAAGCACAGTAGATAAGTAATGAGAATTTGTAAGAGAGAACTAATCTTCCCAAAGTAATTCTGAGAAATAAATTGCATTAAAGACTTTGAGTTAATTTCTTGTACTCTGCCTGTAATCACAGGAACATGATAATATTTCATGTTTTACCCAAGACTACTATCATTTGCTGATTATATGGACAAAAAATGCCCTAATTTAGAGAAGTACTTAAGTATGGTCCTAAGCTTCTGCTACTTAATATAAAACTAGGAATTTAGACTTTTGAGCCATCAAGCATGCCATGTAATAATTACACTACATGCCTTAGAAGTGTTGCTTTGTAGATGCCTATAAGTATTTCTTTTAAATAAGGATGGAATAAATGTTTTGTCATTAAAATCTTTAAACAAGGCAAGCTTTCTGGAAAGATGTGACCCAACAAAGATTCAATAAAACATCAGTTGCTACGTCTCTACTTACCCTCATAAGTAGTCACGCTTATAAGGCTTTTTGTTTGGAAAACTTTCCTGGATTGAAGAAATGTCTCCCATATTTATAGTGGTAGAAAAGGAATTCCTCCTGTTATTTATTTTCTATTGTCCTTGGGATATTCCAAGGACACTTAATTTCTCCTTTTTGTAATAATTTGGACTTTTTGTCTGTATCATATGCAGTATACATTTAACTTGCATTTGTTTGTGATGATATCAAGATGACTGTCATTGGTGTAAGTGGCTTCATCTCTTCCTTTTCTGTATGGAGCTCAGACAATAAATGGTGCAGGCCAGCAGTTACTAGGCAGGAATATGCAAGGAACTTGGGGAGGAAGAGCACTGAGGGAAAGATGAGGGAATGGAAAGCATTATATATGGTTGATAAGAGAATGGAGCAATTTAGTACTGTGTAGGGAATGGTTCAGAGATAATTGGAAGACTAAAAAGCAAGAGAATGTGTGGAGAAAAACACTTCGTTTACTTACAAGAAAGAGTGGCAAGGTGCAACGAGATGGTGGTGGTAGAGAAGCAAGGAAGAGGAAAGCCTCTTCTGTTTGTGTGCTGTATTCATTGAAAGTGACATTTTAAAACATCAACTGATGAACTGCAAATTGAAGGTGAATATCGCATGAGGTGGGAAAACATTTTAAAAGAATGTAATACATTTTGAAACCAATTGCGTACTATTGAATCAGTCACAATAAAGGTGGTATAGTGGTGGTCAGCAGAGTCATTTATTTAAAAGAAAAAAAGAAAAAATATCAGAGATCAGTGGATCCCCACAGTATGTGTTTTACTTTTCAAGCTAACCATGTGGAAAATCTCACCTACCTATAAAGACTTTAAATTAGTTTTTCATATGTAGACAACAAATTACATGCTCTTAGGGGCCAGGGACTTTGATTTAAATGATGTAAAAATCTGTTGCCCAGCTACCACTTTTATACAAAATGAACCTCTAATTCTAGGCACTCTTACCATCTTTTGTCCGAGATGCATATGACAAGCAGTGAAGTGAAGAAGACTTTTAAAAACTCATTTGGAGTTTATAGTTACCTAAAAATATGTAAAGTATTGTTTAATCTGCTTTATTCTGTTCCTAAGCTTGTTAATATTTCTGGAAAAAAAATGGAAGTTTGAGAGGATGTAGTTCCCTGAAATTTTATTCCTGTTTCCAGTAAAAAAAAAAAATTGAAGATTTGTATCAGAAATTAATTATTTAAAAATAAACAGAAATGTCATTTGTGTGGATAGTCTAAAAATATTCATGAAATACTGAATATTTTCTATATTTTCCTCCTTCTGTCATTTAAAATTTTATATTTTGGAGGTACTTTCACTGTTCCTTCCTTCCTTCCTTCATTCCTCCCTCTTTCCCTCCCTCCTTCCTTTCCTTCTTTCTAATTTTTGAACGTTAAGAATTGGATCACACATTTTCTTTTTCCTCCATACGTTTGCTCCAGGATGTGACGCTTTTGGAAACACACCAATTACCATGAAACCCTTGACAGAGTCACTAGAATTGACAGCACTAGGTAGCACATTGGAAATGACAGTCATTGACGTAGTACTGGAGTGTCTCTGTACATTACAATAAAATGTTACTTTGGGAGATATTGTCAAGTGCTTCCACCACAACATTTGCACTTTTTCATTTTTATTGTGTTTGAATAGCCTCTCCAGTGCCTGTGAGTACTGCATTAGGGCATTCTGTTAGAAAATAAGTGTAGTGACTGAAATTGGAAAGGAAACTCTCAATAGAGCAGTGCAGTTTATTTAACCACAGGGAGTAACATAAAAAAGGCTGAATACAAAACTTGATAAATTTTTATGTTCTGTCTTTTCTAGGAGCTGAAGGATCAAAGCTGTCATAATACTTAGAATGATTAACTTAAATAGGATGTGACCATTTAAATAAAAGAACATATGCATCGTTACTGAATATTAATGCTAATATGGCTAAGTGGTCAAGGAATGAATAGTTGAACAAAATAAAGAGTTTCAAATGTTTACCAACAACATGGTTACTGAGAAATAAATTCTGTAATATTCATGCTGGTTTTCTTAACTTCTGCTCTGACTCTGGACTGTAGTGATCTGGTGCAGTTCCATGCTGAGGTCAATGGTACATCAGAGCAACACTACACAGTTTTTTCAATAACTTTTGATGCAGAGTGATCTGCAAAAAATGTTCAGGACTGAAAATGTTCCTTTAGGGCAAAAGGCTTGGAATCATTGACTTTGAATGAATATTATCTGCAAAAGACTGACTGCATCATTAGCATCCAGTTGTGCTATTGATTTCAAACAGACCATGCTTGCTTTTCTACCACATGACTTAGCAGTGCTTGACTGACCTTGCTCAAACATGCTGGTGCTGTGAGGATTTTTTTTTTTTTTTTTAATGTACAATGATTTCATAGTTCTATGGGTTTTACCTAAACAGGGCTTTAAAATCAAGGATGAACTAGCTACCATCTCTTTCCAGCTAGTTGCATTAATGCTTGCCAGGGTAGTAATTATGGTTATGTAATAGATTTCTCCCCATTTTAAAATCAATAATCATAGAATCATAGAATAGAATCATAGAATATTTTGGGTTGGAAGGGACCTTTAAAGGTCATCTAGTCCAACCCCCCCTGCAATAAGCAGGGACATCTTCAACTAGATCAGGTTGCTCAGAGCTCCATCCAACCTGACCTTGAATGTTTCTAGGGATGGGGCATCTACCACCTCTCTGGGCAACCTGCTCCAGTGTTTCACCACCCTCATTGTAAAAAATTTCTTCCTTATATCTAGTCTAAATCTACCCTCTTTTAGTTTAAAACCATTACCCCTTGTCCTATCACAACAGACCCTGCTAAAAGGCCCTGCTTGACAGAATAATAGCCTAGCATAGCGAGAGCTTTGCTTTCTGTAACATTTAGTTGTGGGGTTTTTTTAAACAGGGGTTGTTGTCATGGACAATGGAGCAGCAGAATGGGCTGCTTGGCTTTATTTTTTTCCTTCCTCCTCACTTTTAATTAAAAACTAAAAAAAAGAAAAAAAATGGTAGATTGTGTAGCAGTTGCATTTAACAGTCACTTACCTCTGTTGAGTTAAGAAGGGTGCTTTGGTGCACCTAATGGGCACGACAATTTTGTGAAGTCGATAACTTCTGAAATATAAAGTCACTTGAATTAACGTTTATAAATGTAAATGTGATGTTTTAACAACAGCGCATAAAATACTGATGGATCACACACTCTATCAAGCAATGCAGTGCCTCTTCAATCCATTGCCATAAAGGCAAATTATTGCTGCAGGAGCATAGAAGCACTTCATTGTTTCAGCTGGTGTGATGTGTCAAAAACAACAGTGGTAATGTATCAGACTGAGAGAAGAATACAATGTCAAGAGAAAGCTGAGATTCAGAAAGGGAGGAGAAAATCCTATTTTTGAAACTTAACAATGGCAGACAATACAATGCAGAGTTAAAATGAAAAGTCAAGCAAGGCTGTGAAGCTGCAGTTTATAACAAAATCTCAATTATAAGAGCCTCTGGAGTTAAATTGGTATAAAGATCTTCATCATAGCCTAACATGTTTAATTGATCACAACATGAAAAATATGCATGTGCGTAAGCTGAACCTTTTCATGCTTTGTCTCTGCTCATGTAAGCTACTTACAAGTCTGAGGATAATAGGTTGAGGTTTTTTGTTTGTAAGAAGGTATTTGCTTGACAGAATAATACAAGTATGTTTGTTAGCACATTGGCTTGCTCTCATTTAGAAGTAGAGTAATTGCAGATTTTTAATTTTTTTTTTTTTAATTTAAATATAGCCTGGAAATAAACTTGACTAAGTTAAGGTCTCTCTTTTTAAACAACTTTAAAGTCATATCCTTGACACACAGTATGCTTTGAGGGCATGCTGCACAGTACATGCATGTGCATTGTGAGCGTGTGAAAAATCTGTTTGGGCTTATTTTGCAAAAGTCTGCAGGATTTGTGGAGTAGTTCTTCCACGCTGCTAAACAAGGTTAAAGCCTCAGATGGAATACTCTGTTCGTTTTAGACACTGCACTTAGAGAAAGATATGGATCAACTGTAAAGAGTCCCAGGGAGATCAAAGAGAATAATCAGAGGTCTAGAAAATACGGCATCATTACGGAATGTGAAATAACTGAAGATAGATAGAGAAACCCAGGCATCAAGATGGAAGAGAGGGCAAGGTTATGAATGGGGAGCTGAATTTAGTGACAGTTTTTGGATGCATTTAAAACTGCTGCCAGCAGGCAGAAAAAGGAAATAAAACAGGTTATCTATACTTATGTACAAGGACTAGTGAAATTAACACCATCAAGGAAGATTCACATTAGACATAAACAGAATTTTCTAATGGCTATGACATAGATACACTGACACTTACTACTTTGGGAGGTTTTAGAATATCCGTCACTGAAGCTGTTTTCTCTGAGACAGACCAATATTGGTTGGAGATACTATTGAATAGTAGATGGTCATTTGGCGAGTGGGAGGAAGGATAAGATAGACTGTATGAGCTTAGAGATGACCTCACAGTTAGAATCTGACAGTTATTAATATAAGAGTAATGTTGTAGGCAGGAAAAAAATGCTTTGTGACTGCTTAAAGTGTGTATTTTCTAGATTGCTGATAGCTGAGAAGAAAGCAATCAAATAAAACTGTGTATTTGTGACTTTTTTCCAAGATAATTTTTTAAAAGTAATTATCAAAACATTGAGAATCATGGTTTGTAAAAGAAATGCCTGTTGTCTATATCTACATTCTCCAGGCTTCCTTGCTAAAACAGGTTATGGCTGGATGATTTCTCATAAAAGGTGAGTCATATAATTGTGTTGATGTAGTGGGTGGAAAAAGTATATCCATTCCTTTCAATACATTTTTAATTGAATTGCAGCACATAGACTTAGGATTATGATCCATTAATATCTGTTTGCTTTAGTGTTGTTTTTTGGTTTGTTTGGTTGGGGTTTTTTTCATTTTTAGAGGAAGCCAATGGATAATGTGTGCATAGGAAAGTTTACTAAAGCTAATGTAGTTTTTGGTACCTGAATTTATGCTGAAGACTATTTCATGTATCAACTTGCCCACAAAGATTCTGCAGATTTGGAACCTTAGTTTTTATTTGTATATAATACTATTATATGTAAAATATAGATAAAAATTATATTGATTAAAACTTAACATAATATCTTGAAGAATGCTAGTGTGGCTTTTGTTTTTGTTCTTCATTAAAGAAAAAATACAAGGATGAGCTAAAGGATGGGCTTGGGGCATAGTAATATCCTTTTAACTCTTGATTCTGAGTTGTTTGGGGATTTTTTGTAAAAAAGCCAGTTGAAATATGGGGGAGTTAGGCCTTAAGATGTGAAAGTGACAAATCTAATTATAAACTGATTCAGCTAATGTCAGTGAAGGAAAACGACACTGTTATTTACATAATTTATTGCTTTTAGGGTTCTTTTTTATCCTTTATATACTTCATTATGGAGAAAGGGAATAAGCTGAAGTTCTTTGAAACTGAGTCCATTTATATGTTTTTCATGCAACATTTGTATAAATGAACAGACTCATTCTAGCACCTGAGTCTACTCTCCTGTGACCCATTTCACATAAGCAAATGCACAAGGCTCCTCACCACTTTGTCATACTTTACTGGCAAAAGAGGCCCATAAATATGTGTGATATTTTTTAATGATTGCAGGTAAACTGTTGGGTAAATTTATGTTTGTTTGCTATAGTTATGACAACACTCTCAGTGACCTCACTGAGCATATGTTAAATGAAGATTTAATTCGAATAACTCACTGGCTATGAGCATCAGTTGTGATCTGGATGCTTATGCACTTGATAAGACCCTAATAAAATCTTAGTAAGCTGCTTAAAACTCTTTTTTATGTCTTACCTAATATCTAGAAAGATTTTGCTTTTTGGGGAGGAAGGTAGTGAGCTTACTCTGCATTTCCTTATTCTGACAAACTCTCTCTTTTTTTTTTTCCCTGTTTTTGTCATTTGGAAAGTACCTTAACAGCCCAGCCAATTGGCTTTACCCACAGCAACCCAGAAGTACCTGAGCATAGCTTTTGCAAAGAGTTTCAACAGTGAAGTCCCACCAACTCACAAGAGAAAAAGAAAACAAGCAATTAGAAAACAGCTTTCCTCCTCCTTCCCAAGGCTCAAGTTCAGTCCAACACTTCTACTCCCACCTTCCTAGTCTTGGTTTCCCTTTTTTTCACCATGCATTATATTTATTCTTTCCCAGTCCCTTCAGTGAGGCGACAGGCAGCGCAGGAGGCTGGGGTTGTAGGTGTAATACTTTGGCTGCCACTCTCTGCTTCTTGTTTTTCTCTGGCACTTCTTGCTGCTGCTTCATTTTCCTCTGCTCTGGCATGGGTTCTCCAGGGTCTGCAGTCCCTCAGCGGTGTCCCAGCCCTGGAAAGGGCCACCTGCAGGCTGCAGTCCTTCCCAGTGTCCCTCCCCTGGTGTGTGTCACCTGTGGGCTGCACCTCCCCTGTCATGGAATGCCTCCTTCCACGAGCATGTCTCCAGCCACGTCCTCAACAATGTCCCCTTTCATGCACCTTCTCTGTCTTTCCTTCCACACCTCCTCTACCCCTCCCAAATGTTGCTCTCTCTCAAACATGCCTGCGCAGAGGTGCCACATGCCCCGGCTGCAGCTTTGGCAGGCGGCGGGTGGTTCACAGCACTGCCAGAGCCAGCTGGAACTGGCTGTGACCGGCTGGGGACAATTCCCAGTCCCGCTGCTACACCGCTGGCCATGCCCAGCGCGTTCCTCCTCAAGATGCTGTGAAACATATTTAAGAACTGTTTGAACATGCATCCATTATAAACTTTACTTTTAACATCATCGCAATCTTAATACACACGTGTTATAAATTCTGCCCTTCCTTCCAGATAGTGGGGATTTGGCACTGTAACTGTGTGTACATATGCTTGGAGAACACACGCCCCTCACCCCTGGGAACCGGGCTACAGGCGTTCACATCATACCAGTCTCTCAGCATGTATTCATTACGAACTTCAGACCTCCTCCCTGCAAAATGTGTAACTGAGAACATAATTATGAGGTATTTCTCCAGACTTCTTTCCCTCTCTGTCAGGGTCCTGAGGGCACTAATAGACCTTAATAGGCCTGACCAGCCTTACCTGGGGCCTCCCACCCACATGCCCTGCCCATGGGCCCAGGAGTCCTAATACACAGTTCCAGGTGTATTATCTTTGGCCATACTGCTAATCTTGTGCTGTTCTTCCAGCATGTCCCTCCACTATGGTAAGTATAAATCTCTCCTTGATCAACAGGGAGTCCTCACAGGTTATCTGTGATACCAGAGGGGTGTTAGTAACTGTGCCCAGGTGTTAGAGCTTTTGGGCCCTGGCATCAGTGATCACCACCTTTGGGGTCTCTCCTCACTGTCCTGTAAACACGCTGCAGCTGCCCAAGCAACTTCAGTCTATTACCCCCTTTTCCCCCGTTCCTTCCATGGGTGTGTTTCATCCTTGCAGAATTGCATGTCCTGTTGGCCTGTTTCTCCAACCTGTCTCTGTCCCTCTGTATGATATTCCTTCCTTTAAGCATGTGCTTCTTCCTCCAAATGGGTATCATCTGCAAATGTGACAACGGTACGCTCCATTGCCTCCTCTCAGGACAGACCTCTGTGGTACTCCCCTTCTTGCTGATCTCCAGGTAGAGTACAAGCCATTAACCACTATCCTTGGAGCCTGATTGTCCAACCACATTTTTACTGATCAGGTTGTCCATCTATCCAGGTCAATTTGTGTCTACTGTCTCTAAATCACCTGCTACATTCAGCAACAGACCCACATTTTCCTTGTTCAGCCTTTGAACACTGATGTAGTGGTAGAAGTTCTTCTTGTTGCCCCTGATGTCCTCAATTCCTTCTTTGTTAGTGAGGAATAAAATTCTAACCATTTGGAAATTTGGATCAATGAGTGGCAAATGGTCCTAGACACGGATACACACGGGATGAAAGAATATGTTATAGTTGGAGTCATTGAGAAAAAGCTATTCAACAATACCAATATGACTGTTCCTAAAACTGGGTTCATAATGAGAACTACATCTGTTGTAATCATTTAAGTGCTGCAAGCGATAAATTTTCCTCTCTTAAAACTTTATGGGAGTAATTACAGTTTTTTCATGAACCCATTAGTATTACATGGGTGAGAAAAAACAGGTTTTCTGCTATATTTCACATAGTCAGAAAACAGTTCTGAATATATTCCTTTTTATTAAAAACTTTTCTAGAGACAAAAGTGACTGAGAAAAGGTATTTTCTGTAGACTTACATTTTTTGATATCATCTTCTAAAGCTGAGTTACACCTTACCAGCAACACATGAATAGATAGAAAAATCAAGTTATGACAAATAAGACTTCTTGCCAAAATTTGACATTTCAACTGAATTTTCAGTCATGTTTTTGTTCTTCAACATTATTGGGTTGGTATTATCTCCTCCTCCCCCTTTTTTCTTCTCCTAATGCCCCCTTCCTCCCGCCCACCCCTCAAGTTAGTATTTTGTCTGAATTTTGGGTGAAAAGCCTCAGGCTGTGATTTCTTGTCAATTTTCAAGTAAAAATTAAACGTTTTTATTTCTCCTCCTCCTCCTTCACTTTTCTGTCTTTTGCAACTATTGCTTTCCAATCTGTTGCTATTTTACTTTATTTTTCATTCATATATGAACTGGTAACATTCTACCCGTCCTAAAAATTGCTATATCGGTTGGTATTTGAAACATTCACATGTGTGCAATTATAAATAAGAAAGTGCTTAATGAGTAAAGGCTTTGTATTCTATCCTTAAGACAAATTCTTAAGACTTCCTGAATAATATTTTTTAAAGAGTAGCAAACTTGTATATTGGATATGCTAGGGGAAATTATCTTTTTTTTTTTTTTAAATGGATACTACTTTGGCTTTGGAAGCAGTAGGGAAAACTTCAATTCTTACTGGAAATGCCCTAGAATTTTAAGCACTAATCTCTCAGTTTATAAAGTATCATGCAAAGTAATCTGTTTATCTGATGAAGTGATTAAAATACTTTAGCTATTCATGGCTGTATCAATAAACATTGTCTGTGTGTCTTCTGATAAGAGTCTTTTGAGGGTACAAGGCTTTTTCTTTTGCCTTCATTTATGTTTATTTGCTTTAAGACTTTGAGAATATTATGGAAAATTAAGGGAAATCTCTCTTTACAGGATTTTTTTTTTTAAATAGGAAACAGTCCATTACATTTAGAAATTAGTTGTTACATTTAGAAATTTGCAACAACTGCAAAATCAGATGCTTCCCCTCCATTCTACATGTTGGCAAGTAAAAGAAACTCTATTGCTTCTACATATAAATTAATCTAGATGTGCAGTAAATGAATGTTCATGCAGTACAAACTTATTAATGCAAATAACACAAGAAAACAAATCTACAGGGCAGAGTAATAGTTTTGATCCACTTTTTTCCTGCTGCCTCCATTGTGTTCAGTTGACAGTGCTTTCTTTTGTTTACCATCATCTTTTTCTACAGTCTCACTTGTCTTTGTTTTAGTATAGTTGCATTTTTGCCTTTAGAATGCTATGAAAGCTATGATCCTTGCTTTTAAAAAAATAAATCAATATTTAATTAAAAAGATAAAATGATGACATCTTTTGGAAATAAGGAGAAAAAGTAGTTCTGGCTCTGAAACCCAAGTGGTTACCAGGTTTCCTTCCCTGTCAATAGGAGAGAACTTTGAGGATCTTTCTATAAGAATAGGTCTGGGGGCAGAGGGGGAACACAGAAATTTCAGTTTTAACTCTTCCATGGCCTGGGCTAGTGAATGGAAGCCTGTCCTAATTCGAAAATAGTGTGTTGTGCTACTATGTCATTGTGTTTGAGCTTTAACATTAGGTTATGGAACCAGAACTGGTTTATACCAGGACAAAAAAGGAATTAAGGCTATGTGTAGTTGCTTATTTGGTATGCCTTTTGCAGTAGCCATCTTGTGTCACTAGCAAGCAGTGTCCCATCACTGTTGTTATTCTAGGGACCTCAAACCTCCCATTCTCACCCATTAGCTGCAAAGAGTTGCACAAGAGCCTGTTTCAGATCCTGCTTTTCCACAGGAGCCATATCATGTTACCCCAAAATAATGCTCAACTCGGAACAGGTTTGATCAGTCAGGTTCCTATGTTCAGCTGTTATATCAGGTAATAATCAGCCCATCCCAATATTTTGCTTAATCAGCTTATAGTGTGGATACCGTACTGTGATTCTCTTTCTGTACACTTGTTTTCTGCACATTGAATTGCATCGTAGTCAATGGCCAATAAGAAAAGTACCATATGTTACATAAGAGTTTTAATATTTCATCATGCTAAGCCTGCACATGTTATTGATGATTGATTATACACTCAGGTTCTGCTTAATGCAGAATTTGGGTGTTTGGGTGTTTCCTGCTGCATATATTTATTTCTCGTAATTTTTACACAGCTGAAAAAAGCTGGATGGCAGTTACCTGTTACGATTAACCTCAGCTACCTGCCTACATTTTTGTGAATGTTATTAATGTTATGCATTCAGTTCATGTTCATTCCTATATTTGATATTAACTGGTCTGCATGTATTTATTTTTCAGTAATATCTATTTGACTGAAAAAGACTAGACTGCATATATCCTGTCATGACTAAACTGGACTCAGCTGCCTGCCTCTCTCTCTAAAGTAACTTGAATGCATGTAAAATCTTTTCCAGATATCTATTTCTGAGCTGCACACCTTATCAGCTATCCCATGTATGCTTTACAGCTGAGACAGCTGGGCTGTTTTTCTGGCTTTTGAGATGACTCACCACCCTAAATGGCACCCTTAACTTTGGTATAATGCTGTTTGTATCTGCCTACACAGATCATGTAAATATATGGCTATCCATAGAGAAACGTAGGAGACCTCCTTGGCCCTGAAGCAAAAGGTGTTGCATAACTTTCATTGATATTAATGTTAATTCCTAAAGGTTTATTGGGATTTTTCAATTGTTTACATTTCAGAAGCTTCTTTTCCAACATATGTGAACAGTTATCAAATGAAAGATAGAAATCCTCCATGTACAGTTAGTGAATCAGGGAAAAAAAACATCAACAAGATACTTAGTGTACAGTGCCTATGAAAAAACTGTCCTGTGTGTGCCCGTCACAGGGTCGGGGATGAATGAATGTGACTTGTCAGCTGTGTGATATGATTTTCACAGATATGATTCACTAGTATTCACCTTTCTCATTCATGATTCAGTCCTATTTATTTTTCCACCAGAAATTACAGGCATGAATGTCAAAACAGAGGAGAATAGGGTCTGGGTGCTGCCTATTAAGTAAGCTAGGTACTTCAGGTTGTCTTGGATGTGCAGATTGAATGATCTAGATGCCACAGAAGGTTACTTTTTTGCATAACTTGAAAGATCCAGAACATAGTTTCAGTAAGACACTCAGGTAGTCATCGAGTCTCAGGCAGAAAAGATCAAGGAGAAACAGTGAATTCAGGTCCAGTTCAAGCCTGCACCTGGGTGCTGCAGAATCTGTATGTGATTTTTGGTAAATCACATAGGTTTGTAACCACAAAAGGAGTCCTGAAAACTCCCACCTCAGCTAATATATTATATCCTGTTGAATGTTCCTAAAATATTGAGACAGATATGATTTTGTGTCAAATGTCTTAGCACTGCAAGGTCTAATTTGGAGCCTGCCCAGCATTTCTTCCATGCCAGAACAGATGAGCAGCCCAGGGAAGTTTACAAACTGGCTGTTACTCCATGGACTTTATTCCATGCTCCTGGACAAAATGTTTTTAAAATACTAATCTGAGATGTAAGATTTCAGAGCTCTGAACGGTAGCCCAGCTGAAGTGAATTTACTTCAGGTACTTATTAAATCAGTAACTAGAACCCCTTGTTTCTCTATTCCCCCTTCTTGTACACTAGTTGAAACTACAGAGTATCATGCTCAGACTCTGGCTTAATATATATTTAACAATGCAGAGTGAAACAAATTCATCAGTGGAAATCGGAGAAACTGCATTGATTTCACATAATCATAGCCCAGTGGTTGAGCATACTTCTGCAAAAGATGAGGTAGAGTTTCAAATTCTCATAAAATAAAGAAACGGAATCCCAGCCTTCCATAATCTGTGCCCAGTATATTACAAGGCTTGATGGTGGCAGAGAGGTCACTATCTTTTCTGGAGTTACAGCTAGGAGGATGAATGGGGAAAATTCTTACTGATTTCAAAGAATATTTTTATTTATAAATACTGTGTCTGGAGTCTAAATGTTGAATTTGATGGGCTGTAGTTCTAGCGGCTAAGTATTACTTAAGAACATTAATAGGTGAACATGAATGTCTCTTTTTTGTAAGACAGCTTCTAAAACTTATTTCCTGTAATATAAAGTTAAGTAAACTTTTCAAAGCCAGTTGTTTTTTCTGACCCACAAACTTACATTCTTCTGCAAGCTGCCACTTTAGCTGCCTTCATCTGCCATCTTGTGGTATGTTGGCTTAATCTCAAGTGTATAGAAATGCACATACATTATTTATTCTATTTTGTAAAATTTTCCTGCCTCACATTAGGAATTACCAGAGTGATACAAGCTGATTTTACTTTTGTGAGCTAATGTGTACAGTAAATGAATTTTCATGCACTATTTTCTTTTTAATAGTGGAAAAGTAAAGAAAGACTGAAAATCAGCCAATTGCAAAGTAGTTCTTGTTGAACATATTTCTGTTTTACTAGAAATCATATATATTAAAAAGACTTTAGGACTTTACATTATGGTCATATGTCTCAATAAATTAACACTTTTCAATTCAATAAAATAAACAAGAATCATTTTTGTTGACATTTTCAAAAACAGTTACTGATAAAACCAATAGAAAGGCATTGTGAACACATGTAAGCTTAAAAGTAGATCCTTCTCTCTCCCTGAATTGTTTATAAGATCCAGGTGCATTTATAGAAGATAATTTAGTTAATAATGTCATTGCAGTGACTCTGAGCTATTGATGTATTTGTTAATATCTGTCAGTTATCCGATTCTAGTACCAGAAGTTTCACAGGAAAGAATAGGGCAACTTCTACTGGAAAAGCGAGATGGAATAAGCTGTCACATGGAATGAGGAACTGTTTTTCTACACTCCATTAGTATTTAGCCTCTGTTAAATTTAGAGATATGTTTATGTAAAATATATATATTAAATAGGCAGATATATTCAAGAATTTGGGTTTTTTTATTTTGCTAAAGAATAATATGAATAATAATAGAAATATGAAGGGAAAGATGTAAAAGTCCTTTTAAAACTTACCTAATTAAGAGGACCTTGATCCTGCAGTTGGTTTCAAGCTGAATTCTGTTAATTTAATTAAAATTATATGATGTTTAGATTGTCTGATTATTTGGGTTTATCTAAACTATTCACCTAGCTTAACTTATGAGAGCTAACTTTACAGTTAAGAGCTACAACTTTCTTGTCCTGGATCTGCCATGTGTATTGGTATACAGGACACATAAACTACATTGAAAAAATACTTGTGAAAATATGTAATCATTACATGTTTGTTATTCAGTATCTCAGGCTAACCTTGAAAATAGGTTATATTTTCATATATATACTTAAATATACTTAATATACTTAATATAGAAAATATACTTAAAAGTATATAATTGTGAGTTCTGTCTTATCTTTTCCCAGTTTGGAAAGATACAAAAAGTTCTAAAATTTATTAAGCAGTTTGGCTAACTATAAAACAAGATTACAACACAACTTTTCAAATATTAGCACTGTCATTTAAAAAATATATCTACATACTAGCTGTTGAACATACAGTGGAATTTATTTGAAAGCTTTTTTTGAGCCCATTCTGCTCTGTATTCATACTGTTAAATCTCCTGCTTTCTTGACAAAGAGATATACACAACAAGATTAGCCATATTTCATTGGTGTCCGAAAAGCAGTTTGGCTGACAGAGCTCTAAATCTAAGCATGTTCTTTCCCAAAACGTGATCAAGCCAACAATGTAAGGCAACATGACTTGAGCTTAAAAAACACCACACTTTATAAATGTATTATAAAGCATGAAAAATCTCAATTATTAATTTTCAGTAAGGAGATATTTCCAGAAGAGAGGTAAAAAGGAATAGTGTTTCCAACTACTTTAGCTATGCAAGTCAGTAGTGCATTTCTGTGAGTATTTGACAGAGGTCAATTCCGACACTAATAACAATAAAATTTAGTATTGGGATATCATGACACATTCTGGGAAATACAAACTTTACCAGTTTGGATGCTCAGTTCAGCTTGAGACCCAGGAGTTTAGCCTTGTTAAACAATTATCTTTTTGCAAATATTAGTAAAACTCAAAATTATTGGCCTTTGAAAATTGTGACAATTTTTTTCCAAAATACAAAACAGATTCATGAGACTTCTTACTATTTTGATGTTTACAGCTCACTGCTCCTGGGCTCTCCCCCCAGTAACCACCTCCATTCTCATATGGATGTGAAATTAATGGCAGGACTCCAGAAGGGCAAGGATTTCTTGTCTGAGCTTTATCCTCTGTGGAACAGGAGCAAATTACTCGCATGACTGGTTAAACGTGATTGGCTGGCAATTACTAATTTAAGGACATATTACCCATTTACGTTACAATGAGAAGATAAAGCTATCCCAGGTACTAGTCAGGCCCAGGTGTATGAACTGTCTACTGTCTCATATGCAAGATAATGAAAATTGTCATAGCTGTGATGTTCACATGTCCCTGACTAAAAGTAAAAGAAAGATCAGGTGGTTATGGCTCTGTGACTCATTCACTCTACTGTCTTGAAAGAATGTTCCTAGAAAAGATACCATTTTACTATGAAATATAGAAGGTATTTCTACTTGTAGGGTTTGTGATAGCTGTGTAAAAACATAAGAAGTCAACAGAAGTTGAGATGGGCACAAAAAGATACTAATGTAGCATTCTTTTTATTATACTTTTTAATTTTTTTAAAAGTAAATTAATATTAAACACCTATGTAAAGCACCTATTTGGGCAATTTCCCGTATTTCCTAATTAGAACAGCTTAAGTTATTCTTTAATACATCTGTAGTATGCAGATAATTTAGGGATCCTACTTTTACTGCTGTAAATAAGTGATTTGCAATAATAAGTTAGTGCTAACTGACCATTGTCGAAGAAATCTTAGGGTTCAATTGTTCATTGATTTGGGCGTAGAGAGATAAGGGAAATATGGTTTAGTCATAATGGTGACTCTATTCCAGGGATATCAAGTTTTTCCTTGATATGCTTTAGAAAGGGCATTGAATCTGCTAGGTGAATAGAACTGTAAAATTGCAAGGATTTCTAGGGATGGGAGGATTTATTTAGTTTTGTTTTCTGTGTCTCCCTCTAGTATTACAAAAGTTCAAACAGCAACCACCTTAAAGGAGATTATATAAAGTAGTTTTACAGAAAAATCTTTTAAAATTGACATAGCTTTTTTTAAAGTTGCTAAAGTTGGACAAAATCTGTCAAATGCAGTCATAGGCAAGATTTTTCATGAACATATCTTGAATATTTTAAATCCCTTAAATGATGCAATATTTTACTTCTATGGTTTGTGCAGGGAAACAAGGGTAAAGAGGCTTTCTAGGAAAATTAAATCACAAGAAAATGAATCTTGTCTATAAGTCTTTTTTACAATTTCAGTTTACTGAAGATACAAATGTATTTGAGGGGTTTCAGTATAGTGTTAAAAATGCTTCAAAGCCTGTGCCCAGAAGGGAAAATGGATTACAGTCCTTCTGATATGGCATTTAATACAGCAAAAGACAAAGAAGAAAAATCTGTAAGCAATCATTAAAAAAACCTTCAACAAAAAGTCCAAACTATACTAGTTTTGCAGTCAAGTTAATCTAACGAAAAATTATAATATGTGGTGAGACTTCATCTATTTTTTTTTGTGCTATGATTAAAGAGAATGTCAGTATTTACTAAGATAAGTAAAGAATGCTGCACTGGACTGAAACTGAAGTAGAAGCTAAAAAAGACTAGAATTACCTGTTTTATATTTGGCCAGGAAAAAAAGCCACACAAAAATAACTATTCAAATATTTTTTTTTGTTGGAAGTTGAATTTGAACTCTGACTTGAAATGTTAAAGAACTTGTTCTCTGAGTTATCTGATAGGCAATACTTGCAACATAGTTTCTATTAAACAAGTTCAAAGATATAGTATTGGTTCACAGGAAAAAGTGTCTGTAACAATACTTTCAATTTCACTTCTATGTCCTTTAATGACTCTCAGTCATCTGGTACCTCAATCATAGAATCATTAAGGTTGGAAAAGACCTCTAGGATCATCTAGTCCAACCCTCAGCCCCACACCTCCATGCCTACTAAACCATGTCCCCAAAGTGCCACATCTACACATTTTTTGAACTCCTCCAGGGATGGTGACTCCACCACCTCTCTGGGCAGCCTCTTCCAATGTTTGACCACCCTTCCAGTAAAAAAATTTTTCCTAATATCCAATCTAAACCTCTCCTGACACAACATGAGGCCATTTCCTCTTGTCCTATCACTTGTTGCCTGGAGAAGAGACCGACACCCACCTCACTACAACCTCCTTTCAGGTAGTTGTAGAGAGTGATAAGGTCTCCCCTCAGCCTCCGCTTCTCCAGACTAAACAACCCCAGTTCCCTCAGCCGCTCCTCAAAAGACTTGTGCTCTAGACCCTTCACCAGCTTCGTTGCCCTTCTCTGGACACACTCCAGCAACTCAATGTCCTTGTAGTGAGGGGCCCAAAACTGAACACAGTATTCGAGGTGCGGCCTCACCAGTGCCGAGTACAGGGGCACGATCACTTCCCTACTCCTGCTGGCCATGCTATTCCTGATACCAGCCAGGATGCTGTTGGCTTTCTTGGCCACCTGGGCACACTGCTGGCTCACATTCAGCCGGCTGTCAAACCAGCACCCCCAGGTCCTTTTCTACCAGGCAGCTTTCCAGCCACTCTCCCCAAGCCTGTAGCGTTGCATGGGGTTGTTGTGACCCAAGCACAGCACTTGGCCTTGTTAAACCTCATACAATTGACCTCAGCCCATCGATCCAGCCTGTCCAGATCCCTCTGCAGAGCCTTCCTACCCTCAAGCAGATCAACACTCCTGCACAACTTGGTGTCATCTGCAAACTTACTGAGGGTGCACTCAATCCCCTCATCCAGATCATTGATAAAGATATTAAACAAGACTGGCCCCAAAACTGAGCCCTGGGGAACACCGCTTGTGACTGGCCGCCAGCTGGATTTAACTCCATTTACCACAACTCTCTGGGCTCGGCCATCCTGCCAGGTTTTTACCCAGTGAAGAGTATACCCGCCTAAGCCATGAGCAGCCAGCTTCTCTAGGAGAATGCTGTGGGAGACAGTGTTAAAGGCTTTACTAAAGTGCAGGTAGATAACATCTACGGCCTTCCCCTCATTCACTAGGCAGGTCAGCTGGTCGTAGAAGGAGATTAGGTTGATCAAGCAGGACCCACCTTTCATGAACCCATGCTGGCTGGGCCTGATCCCCTGGTTGGCCTGCACATGCCTGTTGAGCGCACTCAAGATGAACCGCTCCATAATTTTCCCTGTGAATCCAACATGGGTTATCTGTTGAAGTTTCCGTAGGATCCTGGAACTTTTAGCTTTAGATTGAATTTAATTTTTCTGCAGAAAAATATGAAATGAAAAGTAGAACATCTAAAAAATTTGAGAACCTAGGGAATTATTACAGTTCATGTATCCACGTCTCTCTAGGATGGATAAGTATTTTAAAGCCAGGGGAATTTGTGAGAAGTTGTGCAACTTCCAAGTGAGAAAAGAATGTGTTTATTTGCTATAATCCTGAACGAAAAAGTGTACCTAAAATCAAGACTTGATTTATTTTTATGTTGGGCTTTTCAAAGGAAGCCATGGATTCCTGTAATGGCTGTTTTTCTTTCCCTATGAAAATCCTATCAAATTTCACATTTCTTTTAAAGGAAACTGCTCCAAAAATGTTTATGTATTGTTATAGTATATTTCTGCATCAGCTGTACAGTATCACTGTATGATGACTTAGTTAGGTCAGTTAAAACAATGTTATTGAGGTTCTGAAAGATCATGTGGAGTGATTTCTAACTCCCTATTGGCTCTCCAAACTTGTGGAAAGATTGGAGTTTCATTATGAATCTCTTGACAATAAGTAATAATCATGACACTGGCAGCTTTCCAAGGCAACGTGGAGAACTTATGGACTTGTCACACTTCCAGGGTGTTGGAAGGTGCCAACTCAACTGTGATGCACTGCTGATTGCTTTTGCTATCACACAATCCTTTAAGGTTTCAAGCCTTCGGGGAAATCTCACAGATTATGCTTGGCAAGATGTAACGTGTCAACTAATGCATCATGTAACAGGGTAGATAATCTGGTAAAAGCCAAGTTGTTTGGGTTTTTTAATGTTTTGTTCTGAACCATTATTGTTCAACTTTTTTTTTTAATTAAAGTAATTAAGGAGGTGGTTGTAATGAAACACCTTTAACAGTTTGTTTTTTTAATATGAAACAACATGAGAGTTCTAAATACTGATTATTTTTTCCCCCTTTTCCCTCTAAGAAATTGCTAATCGTTCATACTCATTGAGTTAGCTATCTGAAAAACTGGGACTCTACTGGGGCCAACATAATTTAAGAAAAATCTTTGGGTAAAAGAGCAGGATCCTGAGGAAGCTTTATTGGTTGCTAAAAGTTCTGTGTTTAGAAGAAATGGTTTCTTATCTCTTGTATCTGTTTATCGGATCATATTTGGACATACTGACAAAGATTTTGGTCCATAGTGTAGTGGTATAAACCAGAAGCCATATGGTTGCCTAAATTACTTTGGATCGATAGTTGCATAGCTGAGAACATAATTTACTGCTGTATGAATATTCTAGGAGTTAAAAAAATATAGTGCATAGTTATAACAATACATTCCAGTGAACTATTGTGCTAAGTTTGAGTACAGAAACTGATAGTAACTTTCTAAACATTTTTAACTTATGCTTTAATATGAAACATGCCTTAATTTAAAGCTATCAGGTTCTGTAATCTGTGAGAAAGGTGTAAGAATATTAAAAGGATAATTTTTATTCTATACTAGTCATTGTGGAATATAGTAGTCATTGTGGATATTTCTCCATGTACAAGGATGTAACAAAGCAAACTGTAAATTGTTAGTTCTAAATATTCTGATTAATAATATAAATGATGACTGATCAGAAGAGAGATAAATTAGCAATTTTAAAACCTGTTTAGCATTTTAGAAAGATAAATTTTTGTTGTTCCGTTGCCCAGTACTGACTGCTCAGTAGCTGACATTAAGCAGTTATTAGACATTGAACAAGCTTTCAGAGACAAGCTTTACAGAAGATCTGATATTGTTTCAATCTGTCTTCCTAAATGTCACATGCTTGTATTTAAAACCCCCAAATCTGTTCTCCTGGCACAAGAGACAGATGATTTAGCATCACCAACTGCAATAATATTTTAAATATTTTAAATACCTAAAGGGAGATACGAATGTGTCTGGGCATGACTGGGACACCCCTATTTTGTAGGTTCTAATAAAAAATTTTTTAAAATATAGATGCTGAATATCCTTCTGGTATTAAGGCTTTCTCCCATACTCTGTTATTTCCCCACAGTAAAAATTCCTACATAGGCATTGATGTGATAATCATGTGTTCATGATAAAGTGACTGGACAACTGTTGGAAGCCCTTCTGCACTTCAAGACATATGACCACAGCTGATAAAACTTTAGGCTTGGCCTGAAAAAAATCTAACAATATTTGTTACATAAAATAACTCTAAGAAGATCAGATAAAAAGCAGGAAAGGAAATAACCTGGGGAAATAGGTTAGTTGTCTGAATGACTGATTATTATCTCTGCCTTAAGGGACAAGACTAATACCCTGAACAGAAACCTGTTTAGCTGGGAAAGTCAAATAACTATTATCTGAATTTGGAGTTCTCATTCCTTTTAGAAGGAATAAGCAACTCTATATTCCTCAGGTCAAGTGTGGATTTTTTTTTTTAAGCCATCACCTGCGGAAATAGGAAAGCTTGAGAAATACAGGCTGTCTGCCAGCAGAGGAAGACTGTGAACTAGACAGTGAGAAGAAAATGCAACTTAGTTACAGTCTTGTCAGGTAAATGTAAGAATGAATATGTTATCCATCAAATTGAACACGAGAATATTATGCATTGCTTGTGTGTAAGGGTGATTTTTCATTATGAATTGATATAGAAAAGTCACGACTGGTTCAGAAGAACCTGAAGTAAATGTCAATAATCTTGAGTTATAAAAAACCTGTTGCTTTTCGTCAAGGTGTAAAATGTACAGCAGCGTAACTTGGCCTTTCATCTGTTCCTTCAGTGCTGTACGTGGGCTAAAAGCTCTCCCCCTAAAAACCCTCTTCATCTTAAAAGTATAATGTTGTTTTGAAAGTAATGGTATTTTTTCAAACTAAGGAGAAAATGATCATGACTGAGGGCATTGATGGATTAGCATGTCATGTTTCCATGTTTTACTACTAATCTGAACTTGATCAGCAATTTCATGCTTTCATTTTAAATTGTGAAAGAATCATAGATACTTATTTAGAATCTGCTTTTGTACTAAAATTTAAGTTGGTGTTAATATGGACATGTAGTAAGATGAAATTAAACTAATTTTGTTAAACTGGTATCAGCCCTAAACTGTGAAGTAGATGCTCATTAACAGCAGACAAAGGTCTACCTGAGTCACGCTATCAAATTTTGACCTTAACCTTTTACATTACTGTGCTGGTTTTGGCTGGGATAGAGTTAATTTTCTTCATAGTAGCTAGTATGGGGCATGTTTCAGATTTGTGCTGAAAACAGTGTTGATAATAACAGAGATGTCTTAATTACTGCTGAGCAGTGCTTACACAGAGTCAAGGCCTTTTCTGCTCCTCACACCACCCCACCAGCGAGTAGGCTGGGGGTGCACAAGAAGTTGGGAGGGGACACAGCTGGGACAGCTGACCCCCACTGACCAAAGGGATATCCCATACCATATGATGTCATGCTCAGCAATATAAAGCTGGGGGAAGAAGGAAGGTGGGGACGTTCGGAGTGATGGTGTTTGTCTTCCCAAGTAACTGTTAGGCATGATGGAGCCCTGCTTTCCTGGAGATGGCTGAACACCTGCCTGACCATGGGAAGTAGTGAATGAATTCCTTTTTTTACTTGTGTGCATGGCTTTTGCGTTACCTATTAAACTGTCTTTATCTGAACCCACGAGTTTTCTCACTTTTACTCTTCCGATTCTTTCTCCCATCCCACCAGTGGGGGAGTGAGCAAGCGGCTGGGCGGTTCTTAGTTGCTGGCTAGGGTTAAACTATGGCCTAACGTTGTGTTTGTTCTAGCCAATGGGCTCTTAGCATGAAGATACTCAAAAAGAGCCAAGAAAGCTGTTAAGGCACCAACCCTTAACTTAAGAGATCTGTTTTAAGCCTCCTTACATTAGTCCATCTGTTTCTCCCAGCCATAAACTTAGTGTTGGCATAGGCAACTTGTCCACTTTGTACCTGATTATCTAAGAATTGAGCTAGGGGTTAGACTCATAGGATGTAATAAGAAAACAGAAGAGCTTGCTTCACTCAGGAAGAAGCTTTAGCTCTGGTTTGATAGTTTCATGGGCTGCAGTTAGTTGCTGTGTAAGTAGAGATTGCTTGGCATAATGTAGTTCTTTATTCTGCAGCCAGGATTAGGCTACAAGTTCAGGTTACACGTGGTTCAAATAGAGAACATTGTTGCTGAAATATAGACGGACTCTAAATTACGTAGATGAAAAAAAAAAGGAAAAAAAAAAAAGAAGCCGAAGATTTTCACCAGCATGACTCATTTGTTTATATTAGCAGATGATGCTGGTAGGTGTCCTTGACTTTTGGGTAATATGAGTCTTTATACAGAAGATCACTGTAAAGATATATATGGTTTGAATTGAGGGAGCCATTTGGACTAGCTTTTGGGTTGGTGTTGAAACCTTCATCCAGGATATGCTCACTTTTACACTTTGTGGACACATGACTGGAATAAAGCTAAGCCTGTAATTCATTTCAGGCCTGGTTTTTTTAGAGACTGGTTAAAAAGTCTAGGGCCTGGACTGAGATGTCTGTTATGTCAGGCAGTCTGTTATGATTGCATCAGGATGGGCCTGTCTCACAGCGGTCTTCAGCCTGAGGCTGCCATAGATGTCTTTGCTAAGACTTAAGTCTAGAGTAAATCTGAGGTTGTGGCTGAGGTCAATAGGAAGGAGGAAGGACAAGGGAGTTAACAGAAATTGCCAGTGTGTAGTATCAACTAATATTCTGAACCTCTGTATATACAACACAAAAAAGTAACATTCAGTAACCTAAGGAAAAGATCTTTAATAACTGTATTTGTTGCTTAAATGAAGGTAATGTTTTTCACTATTACACTGTTCATTTCTTTTATAGAATAAGATTAATATGACAGCAGACCTTTCAAGTAATCTAACAAAGACTGCTTGTCCATTTTGGGGCCTCAATAGAGTAAGAAGTTTGGGGTTTGTATATTACCTACGTTTTTATAACTTATAAGTATCTTTGTCTACAAATATCTCTTGCTTCTTGAAGTGGGTTGATACTTCAAAACATCAGTTATAGTGACTGAATTTTCTGAAGCAAGTTCTGAAATTAATTTTTGTCATCTGAACAGATAAAGGCTGAGGAAGAAAAAAATCAATACTTGACAGATTATGACTGTTTTGCAACAAAATGGATCTTGTTGACAAGACTAAGGTTTCATAAAAAACATTATTTAAATATGGTATAGATAATCAACACAATGAATTACAGCTACAGAAGTGTGTCAGTTTAGTGGTGAACAGTTCCATATCTATGCAGAGCTAATCACCATTCATCAAAATAATATTTTTGCAGCCTCACTGAAGATAATGTACTAAAACATCAGTCAGCATTCCCACTGTAACATCACTTTCCAAAAGCTTGGTGGCTCACTATAAAAGTTTCTGTCTGGGCTTTAAGTCAGTAAATAATCTCAGACTAGTGGCCTGAAGAAATTGGCTGCAACTTTATTGAATTATTTGCTGGCATTTTCTGTATCTGAAACCAGGCTTGAATTTGTTGGCCTCTCTAATTTTTCTGAAGTTAATATAGACATTGATAATGGTGAGTGTGGTCTAGATGATGGTGACTTTCTCATTACTTTATAAAGGGAGACTTCGTAAAGGGAAGAGACAGAATTTGAGTTAACCCTTCTTGAGAAACCTTAACTTTTAAACGAAGTTGGTATGACTTGTAAGGTCTTTTGGTCAAATTCATTCTGAATTAATTCAAAAGACAGTTGTCATGTTTACATCATATTCAGCTCTAGAGTTTCATATTGTAGACCTTCTAATGCAGGTCATCTTAACCAGGCTTAAGGTTAGCTTTGGTCAAGATATTTTGAGCTTCTAAAATATTTCTACTTAAATTATTACATTAGATTCATTGAAACTTGGTAATAAATGGAGTCACCTGGCTTTTGGGAAGTTTTATTTATGCAGCTTTACACTATTTCTAATAATATTAATTTTTAATGGAAATAATATTTGTCATTTTTTTAGCATTTTCCATATCAAAGGAGCTAAACTACTTCATATACTTTATCTTATAAGTGGCATGCCTTATCCACTAATGAAATTCAGTCTGACAATATAGCACTAATAAAGACATGGGTTTTCCCCCCTTTTCAGTTTTTATGCTGCAAGCCATACTTCTTAACAGTGATTTAGATTTTCTGGAGGCATGTATATGTGTCTGTGTAGCATGGCACTGATATTAACAGAAATATGTGAAAGGAGAGTTCTGCTAATCAGTGGGATATTGATTACCATAGAAGAATCTAAGATCACAAAGCATACCAAGAAGAATATAAATGTTTGGTCATTATTACTGAAAAAAAAATCTTGAAATAACTTGTGGGAAGTAGTGTGATTGGGGGCGGGGGGGGGGATTTTTGGAAGAGATAGATACAGTAATGACTGTTGAAAATAGAAAAATCCTCTAGACAATTGAGGTGATGTAAGGCGAGGAGAGTGAAGGAACCAGTACAAAAATTTAAGAATGCTTTTGCACTGATAGAGAAACTATAAAGGATGTGATCCGTTTTAACCTTTGTTTGATAGGGTTTTATTTTGTTAAAGTAGCTGTAGGGACTGAGAAAAAAAAATACAAATTTTAAGTTTGTCTTATCTTTCTCCCCCTTCATCGCGTTTCCCTTTTTTTTTTTGCTTTGTCTCCATTAAGAATTATTTCCATTGTTTTCCTTTCCCTTTTGGTCAATATTTTTGAAAGTTAACTAATTAAGTTGAATGTTCTTGTTTTGGCACACCAAACTGAAAATTTGTTGAGCATGGTGACTAAATTCTATTCTTGTTTCTTTCCAACCTGTAATCAATATGTACTGGCAGACAAAGAATTAGAAACCACAAGCTATATCCCTGTGAAACAAAAGTTGCAGAAGACCCAAAATATCCCTGACATCTGAGTTTTAAACGTTTATGTTAACATTTCCAGATTTGGAGGGAAGGCTCAGGAACTACTTTTAGGGAAAGTTTTAGGATAAGTGTTCTGTGATTTGGCAACAGAAGATACACTGCACTAGACCTAACTTTTTCCTTTCTCAAGTAATACTGTATTTAACTTTTGCCTAGGTGAAATCCAGTCATGATCTCATTGCTTTTCAATTATGAAGATCATCTAAATATTTAATTTAAAGGAATGATTAGTAATTTTCATGAGTTGGAAAGATGACTTGCAACTCAGGTAGTTTAATCCATACAGTAAAGTTTTATTTGCCTATTTGCATATCCTTGTAGTGAATACTGTGGATGTTTTGGCATGTGGCAATACTGTATCATCATATTTAATGCATATGTTTTTTCCTTGCATGTTTTCTGCTGTGGTATAAGAAACTGCAGGAATCAAAAGCATCACAAAACTCTCTCTCTCTCTGCATGATGTGCACTTTTTTGAAGAAGAAATAAATCCTAGTCATCTTGACAATGACTATGATAAAACATAACATAGTAGTATGTCAGTACTTGCTAAAAGCGTTAACAGTTTAAAAAGATGTTAGCTGCTCTTCCTCAAACCTTTGAATTATAAACTTATGCCCTCATTCCTTATTCGTTTCTCTTCTCAGACTATTTCTAGAAAGGGAGAGGTTCATGTATAATGATGATTGTTAGAATATAATATGAATGCTATATATCTTCTATCTATAGCTTATTATGGGATACCTAGGATAAATCAGTGATCTTTGCCAATACATGTCACACAAACATACATGTGTACATACATGTATACATATGTAAAAATACTAGAGGAAGGTAGCAAGTAAACTAAAACTTAAGGAATCCAGCTCATATATTAACCTTACCCATAGTGAGCCATAACCACAGAAATCAGGAGTGTTGCTTAATATTATCATGACAGCTAATGCAAAGGTAAGTCCTTATTTGTCTGCTCACATGAATTTTGAAGGTGGCTACTGACTCCTCCCTCATCAACTTTACCTGTTTCTTCAACACTAACTGGTCAAGAGATGATCTCACATTTGTAAGGTATCATTTAGTTCTTTTAATATCAAACGTGATGTTATTGGAAATATAGACAGCCTTTGTATGAATCTGTAATGTTGGCATTTCTCTTTGAGGCAAGAGTCTTGTGGATTCCTAGTGTAGGCATAGTCTAAAAACAGTATAATTAAATTTTATTTTTGTACGTGGTAAAAACATATCTGCTTTAAGTAGCAGCAATGGCTATTCCAGATGCACAACAAAATTTCCAGCAATGTATGTGCACAGAGTTTTTGTGGAGAGTTACAAATAAAACTGTATATGATATATTTTCTGAAAGCTATTGAAGCTTATTCTATTGCCAAAGAAAGTTGTTTAGTCATTGCATTGCATAAAACATTTTGGGGGGGGGCAGGAGGTTGCATGATTTTCAAATGTGCAAATGATAAATACTTACAGGACAATGAACTAGAATACTTAGCATAAGATGAAATGTTTATTTGGGCTTTGGTAGCTCTCACATGATTAGATTTTAATATTTTCAGATTTGTTTATGTGTATTATAGTTTTGCTTTTAATGCTTCCATTTCATAAACAGATGTACACCATAGATAATCCTTTGCCAATAAAAACTTCTGGAAACTGTTTCTAATATTGAAGACTGCAGGAGATTTCTTCTTTCTCTTCTCTGCCCCCCACAAATAGCTAACATAGAAATAAACAATTTTTCATCTAGTTTTTCCAAATGCAGCTGTAGCTTTCCTCCTTACTGTAATGTCTTTGGGGCAGGTTATTAATATATGTACGATGAAAGGTGAAACACGTCCTTCCTCTTGGTATCATAAATTACTACTTAATTACAGAATAAAAAGCACTATATCTTTAGAAACCACTGAAGTTTTTTTGTTGGTTGAGCTCTTCCAGAAGAGATGAGTTATACACAGCCTTCTAGTCAGCGATTGTGAATGAAAAAGGCATAGTTTGTGAGGGAGACTACCTGTAGAGTGTGAAGGACATAGTGACCTCAGTACCAAATGCCCTTGTCAAATCTCCTTTGAACAGTGTGTACCGGATTGATTGCCCATTTCAAAAAGGATGCCCATATGGCAGAAGAATGAGATAGCTATTGCTGTACTACGGAAAAAATAAACATGTGCCTTGACTACTTTTTCCCCTATTGCCAATTAATTGTAGCTTCCTATAATAAGAGTAGCTCTCATGCAATACTGAGGTAGTTTTGTGGCCCTTATTGTTATGAATTAAATTAAACTTAGTGGGACTGACTGCATTTATAAGGTTTTGAAAGCTTACCTTGATAAATGTTTCATTCATAGAATTCAACAAAGAAAAAATACAAATTATTAAAAACTTAAAGGACTTTTTCCTCAGAGTCCATAACTGAAAATGTGATGACATAGTTGGCCAACAGCAGCAAAACATGCAAGTCTAGGAGGGATTTTAGAACATAGTCTTCTGGCAATCAGTGTCACAATGTAATTTGCTTCACTCACATTTATGGATCAAGAGATAAGGTAATATGTAAACTTTTCTGGATCCATGAGACAGAGCAGATAGACCTGAGCTGTTTTCATTTATATGTTAGTTTCTCTAGTTTAGGCAGAGCTCATCAAATGCTTATGGCCTGTTGTTTAAACAGCTGTGCTATCCCACTATTGCACAGAGGCCACACATTGTTGGGATCACAGCAAACGTATGCCATTTAGAAGTTCCAGTGAAAGTTACCAGCCTCAGTGTAGCAGTTCCTTGGAAGTTTCCTGCGTTTCCAAAAAGAAGTGTCATACAAAAGCTAATATAATGAAAGGCAAAGAAGAGATGCATGTAGCAATTTTTTAACATATATTCATTAACAAGCTTAATAATTTAGTGAAATAGATAATGCTCTGAACAATTACCATCATTCTTAAACAAAATTTTAGAGTAGCATGTTTCCCTGTGAATTCTTTTTTGTCACCAAGGGGTTTTTTTTATAGTATGACTACTTCTGTTCCACATTGTGCTGGTTTTGTCTGGGATGGAGTTAATTTTCTTCATAGTAGCTAGTATGGGGCTCTGTTTTGGATTTGTGCTGAAAACAGTGTTGATAATACTGAGATGTTTTAGTTACTGCTGAGCAGTGCTTACACAGAGTCAAGGCCTCTTCTGCTTCTCACACCACCCCACCAGCGAGTAGGCTGGGGGTGCACAAGAAGCTGGGAGGGGACACAGCTGGGACAGCTGACCCCAACTGACCAAAGGGATATTCCACATCATATGATGTCATGCTCAGCAATATAAAGCTGGGGAAGAAGAAGGAAGGGGGGACATTTGGAGTGATGGCGTTTTGTCTTCCCAAGTAACTGTTAGGCATGATGGAGCCCTGCTTTCCTGGAGATGGCTGAACACCTGCCTGCCCATGGGAAGTAGTGAATGAATTCCTTGTTTTGCTTTGCTTGCGTGCGAGGCTTTTGCTTTACCTATGTCGCGGATGGAGTGAGAGTGCACTTCACTTGTAAGAGAAAAGCTAAAATATACTTTATTGATATAGAATAGGGAGTTAACAAAGTTCAATGCGACAGTGTTTGAGCAAGATTCGATGGCAAGGTACACTTGATTATTTACTGCATAGAGGACAGGGTCAGACAAAACTGTCAAGGAGACCCTCCTGTTGAGTCATGAGGTTCAGAAAAGGATCCCCTTGCTTTCTAAACTCCTTCTCAGAGTGGAGTCTAGGTTCGGCTAGATCCAGTCCTAGTCCCAGACTTGGTCAATGGTTTATGTCTAAAGGATTATATATGCAAAATCAATCCTTTATATCACTTAGCTAAGATTTCAAAGTTTACCATGCTATCAGTCACTTACCAAGGATCTGTTCCAGCAAGGAATCTCTCAGCCTCGAGGAGTAACCTTGAGAGGCGTTCCTGCCCAAGGGGAGATCCTGGCGTGCAGCCCGCTGCTGTGCAGGAGAGCTCAAAGGGCTCTTGGGCTGCTCACTATTTATGGGGGTAAGATGATTGACCCATAGTCATATTTGCATGCTGACCACAGGTTTTAGTTTCTTTGGTGGGCGCATTGCACAATAGCCCTTGGCTATTGTGTTGTTATCTGTCTCATGAATCCACTTTGAGCTGGATGCAGCCATCATGACCAGATGCCTCCATTACGACCACCACTGGTGGTTATCACCTGAGCAGGGTTGCAGGAGATAAAGGTCGGGAGCAGGGGAAGCACACCGTCACACTCCACCTCGTGACTATAGTCAATTCATCTTATTCTCACAGAGTGGTAATACGGTCATCTCTTGCCTCTGTGCCATAAATAGTATATTGATAATTTATATGCTTACAGATCCACAGCAAGTAGATAGTGAAGTATTGTTATTTGCTATATATTAGTTTGCATGTTTTGGGTGGTTGGAGTTGGATTATTTGTTTTATCATGTACCAAACCTTTATATACAATATGATTATAAGCAATAGACATATTAGAGTTAGTAAAATCATGACTGGGTGAAGCATGAAATTAAAAACTCCTGTTGCTGTTGATGACCATTCAAGAAGAGTTTCCCAGCAATGGTGTTCTCCATCCTTCTTCACTCTTTCCAAGACATGGTGTATCTCTTCTGCATCATGATGAACAGTGATCAGAGTTTTGTATCCATCGTTTCGGACATGTTCTCACAGTTGACACAGCTCATTGTGTTGTAGTAGTTTCTTCACTAATGTAAGATTCATTCAGATGGGGGTAGGCAATAAATCTTGACTCAATGTATAGTTAGATTGTAACAATTGATAGGACATAACAAGAGCTGAATAATTGAAGTCACATCCCACAATTTTTGTAAAGTTACAAACACAAATATTGAGCGATCACTTGTATCTACAGTAATGTTATCTACGAATATAAAATCACAAAGGGTTCTCATACAAACACATCCTATTTTCAATATATACAAGTACAGTGTCAGGGGTTTCATCGGGATATATTTCAAAATGACAAACATTTTGTTCAGTGTCAAGACAGATGTCTTGGGCTTTGATGGTGTTATTCTCACAAATAAATCCTTGTTGTTCCCATACAATGCATGCATTAACATCAACAGTTTGTTAGGGTTTGGAATAGTAACATGAACACAGCATTTCCATCTGCCATTCAGTGGGGTGCTGTAAGAGAAAATAGAGACTTGTTTTGCTGGGGAGAGTCCAAACAGGTTACCCCGTTAAGAAGAAGGAAAAATCCATCATGCACTAATTCTGTGTTTTGCACCACTGCTATCGGTAGCTTCCCAGGCAAGTGGGCCATGAGGTTTAATTAAAGTCATAGGCACAGTACTGATGGATGGTAAATTGACCATCACAGGCTATCCTGGCTGTAATATTGTTGGATATTCTGTTTTCCTAGTAGGTGGAGTGCTAAACTCAGTTTTTACAAAGAATGCTCGGCTTACAGGGCTTCCAATAGGCCCATATCAATTATTTAATTGATGGAGTATTTTAGGAATTCTTGTATCCCATTGAGCTTCATGTGGCTTGAGATTCCTTTTCAATAAGCCATTAGCTCTTTCTACCATCCCGTTTGATTGAGGATAGTATGGGGTGGGGAATACCCATCTAATCCCCTCTTGTTTTGCCCAATCTTGCACTTCCTTACACGAAAAGTGTGAGACATTATCACTCTGGATAACATCAGGAGTAGGTAGATTTGAGAACCAAAATGAAGGGCCTCTCACTGTATTTCGCCCATCGTCTTTTCAACATTTAGTTGACATAAGCAAGCCAGAGACTACTTCCACTCCTGTAAGGATTTATTGATATCCTGCAGAGGATTTTAATGGTCTGATATAATCAATTTGCCATGTAGACCACAAAGCTTTCCCTTCATTGATATGTAAAGGTGGTGCTTTAGCAGGATGATCTGCTTGTAGTTTCAATCTACACTGGGGACGTTCTGTAAGAATAGTTTCACAAGTTTTTCTGTTTATAGGCCAGCCTTTACTCTGTGCAGCAAAGTAAAGTGCTTCTTTACCCGTGTGGCCTAGACTTTGATGTAACCATTCTCCCAATCAATACCACTCAGGATTTAAGGTGATTTTCCTAATTTTAGTTAGCTCATCTACCTTTTGATTTCACTTTGTGGCTGGTTCATTATCTTTAGAATGAGCTTTTACGCATCCCATCTTGAAAGGTGTTTTCCTGGCTATATCTAGTAATAATTGCCAATCTTTGTTTCTCCAAACTGGGGATCTGTTTACTTTCCAGTTCAAGGTTTCCCATTGACAGAGCCACTGTGTGGCACCAGCCCACACAGCGTAAGAGTCTATGTATATGATTTTTGCTCCATTCTGTGCTGCCAAAACAACTGCTCTTATTTCTCCTACTTGTGCACTGCCTTCACCTTCTTCTACTACTTGTTTGCCAGTGGTAATATCTAATGCAACAGCCTTATATTGCCATTTACTGTTTACCCTTTTTGCTGAAGCATCCTTAAACCAAATGTTTCTGTTGGTGTACCCTCAGTGAGGGGCGGTGCATCCAGAATGGGTAAAGGCTGAAAAGGTTGTTGTAATGCTAAAGGGTCTGTGTTTATGGGCATCTGCAATTTGGAAACCTTAGTGTGTCCTTCAGTTAGTTGCATATTTTCTACAACTCCTGTTAAGTAGGCATACCATTTTCTGACAGTAGGTTTTTGTGCAACTCCTTCTGGGGAAGCAGTCCCCTTTAGGATTGCTGCTAGTAAATTAAATGGCCCTCTAGTTTGCACAGGTTGTCCCTGATGTATTTTCTCAACTTGTTTAACTGCTCGAACTAAAGATAAAAGTCCCTTTTCCCATTCAGAGTATCATTGTTCTGTTTCTTAAATGTGGTTGAGCTAAACAATAAAGGTCTTTTTGGCCCATCGGGCCCAGTTTGGAACAGGTTACAGTAAGTAGCATGGTCAGCAAAACCCCATTCGGCTATAACAGGGTTGCGGGGGTGTACGGGTCCCAGTGACTAATATGTTTTTAACTCTTCAGTTAGAGTTTTGACCACCTCTTTGTATTCTAATTTCCACTCCCAGGGTTTGCCTTTCTGTAAGAGTGAGTATAATGGGTGGGAAATGACAGAAAATCCAGGTACATGCTTCCTCCAATATCCTAAAGTTTCCATTAATTGTTGTAACTCCTTCCTTGATTGGGGCATTTGCAGCTCTTCGATTTTTCTTAAGGTATCTGGAGGAATCACTGCACTGCCTGCTATCCACCAAGTACCTAAAAATATTACTTCTTTACTTGGTCCCTGACATGTTCTGGGTGGAATGTAAATTTCTGCTTTATTTAGTGCTTGCCACACTGCTGCTGCCGCTTCCCCCACCTTTTCAGGGGAAGTTCCTCCAATCAGAATATCATCTATATATTGGTACAGTTTCACTTCTTGGGAGAGTGAGACTGTTACCTGTTTTATAAAATAACTCCCGAAACACACGATCTATGTTTAGAGAGGAGACATTGTTTTATTCTGCGCAGGGTGCAAGGTGGAATATTTCCACAAATCAAGCACACCTACTCTAATTCTCTTCAATATTTATACATGAAAGTTAACACACCATGCCTATCTAATGCATAATCATTAGACTGACTAAGCATCCTCTTCTTCCATTGGTCTGTGTTTTCCCCGCTTTGATTTAAAGCTACGGTGTGATTTTAATTCACTGCGCATGCTCACAAGGAGTGTGGGGGGTAGTCCTTTCGTCCCTCAATTGGGTCGGTGGTCACAATCTCCCTCTGCTGTCTTTACATTTCCCCTAGTTACTGTGACTCCCGTTGTTTTCATGGTTGTGTCGTCCCTTTTTCTTTACAACCTGCCCTGTAGGAGGATGTTCCTGTTATCAGTCCTTGAAGTGTTACAGCTTCGCATTCATTGAGGAGATGCTAGTTAGTGAAACACATGCTTGTTAGCGAAGTATGCAGTGCCAGTACCCTCTTATCTGGCCTGAGCATTATCTATTACCTTGAAGATTCTACAATTCCCATATACTAATTTCCACTCGTAACTATGATTCTTTCTTAGCTACTAATAACTTCTATCTTTTTTCTATTTTATTTAAAAAAGCACAACATATATATGGTTTGTGGTAACAAGACTGTATGTAAAAGTTCAGCAAATGCAGCATGAGCAATCGTGGGTGAATGTTTATACCCCCTTGTGGGAGTCTTTTAAAGGTATATTGTATTCCTCCCAAGTGAAAGCAAACTTCTCTTTATCCTCCTCCTTTAAGGGAACCATAATGAACATATCCTTTACATCTAGCGCTGCCATCCATGGGTGTGCAGCTGCTCGCACAGTAGCTGTTAAGTTTGCAATGTCTGGTACAGCAGCTGCGAGCGGGGCTGTATTGGCGTTCAGGCGCCGATAATCGACAGTTAAACGCCACCTCCCGTCTGGTTTCCGGACGGGCCAGACAGGTGATGTATATGGGGAGTGCGTTCTGGAGATTTGCGTTTTGTTGTTTCCCCAAATCAGCTATGACTTCAGAGATTCCATTTCGTGCCACAGCAGGAATGGGATATTGCGGTACGGGAGGGATTTGTGACTCGGGGAGGGCAGGGGCTGTGCCCAGTGCCCGCGCTGAGCCTCCCCATTTCTGCCGGGGTCGGGACCCGTGTTTGGGCCGAAGGACCACAGGCTGCCATTCAGCAGGTGCCAGGTTCGTCTGTTTAAAACATAGAAACCTAAAATATTTCCATGGTGATCTTTAATTGCAAAGCAAGTACTTGACATGTGCTTCACGCCCGGGAGCCATAAATTGATCTTGGCAGTCTGGCACTCAACACTTGCTCCGTTCACACCGGTTATTTTAACTCTTTTCCGGCCAGATCTTACCCCCAGCTCCTCGGCATCTTGTTGTGTTAATACTGAAATTTGTGCTCCCATATCTATTAAAAACTTTACCAATTGTCTTTGAGGACCAACTGGAATTAAAATGTATGGGCCATTATCCCTTATCCACTGATAAGCCTCCACTTTCCGGACAGGCAGGCCCAATTGCCTTCTGGACAGTTCCTCCCTAAGGGAGAGGAAGGGGTTATCTCCCTCCCTGGGGTCTGGTGCAGAAGGAGTTGAAATGCACTTCTTCCTTTCACCATTATTTCGTTTCTGGAATGCTTCAGTCTGACTCAGGACAACGCCAGTAGTCTGACCTTGAATCGCAGCTCTGGGAATGCCTAAAGCTAATGCATTCCTCCACAATTCATTCCTCTGTTTTCGAGATTCTGTGTGTGGGTTTTTAAATTTGTTTCCCTTTGATCTAGTTTCCATTCCCCGTTTTACAGGTCTGTCTTTGTGATCTCCTCCCCAGGGCTTCAGGTTTTGTTTTTCAGCTGGTGCATCGTCCCAGCCCATTGCCTGGCTGTAGTCAACAATGTTGTACATCAGTTCTGCCCAGGCAGGGAGCTGCTTGTGGGCATTTTGAGCGTTATCACCTAGTCCCTCATTGTGTTCTGTGTCTTTCTTGATCTCATCTCGTTTTGCAACTAAATGAGGTTTAAGAATTGCCGGGTCTCCTCTAATCAGTGGTTTTAACATTGCGAAATCTACTGTAGCAGACAGTGGGACATCATGGGGTCCTTGTTTGTGCGTGGCTTGTATGCAAGCGGCTTTTGTGACAGCTGTAGAGAGCTCACTTAAAGATTTAATGGGAATTATGGAGGGTTCACCTCGCTCCATGCTGTCTATTCCTCCAGTCCAATAAGCTACTCGGCTGGTGATAGAATGGGGTGTATTTGTCGGGTCGGGTCCTAAATTTAAGAAAACTCCTGGACCCCAATAACCGTTCGCTTTGTCCTCACTCAACATTATTCGGTCACTGCCATTGAGGCATACTCGCCACAAGTATTCAGTTTCAGTTTCAGCTGGTTTTCTGCTATATCTCTTGCAAATTTGTCAATTGCAACGGATCCCAGGGGATGGTTTGCGTAGTATGTCGCGGATGACCACCCCGAGGGCCCACAGTTCTTTCCATTTTAACAATGGGTCTGGCTTCATACTCAGGAGGATTTGTGGGGAACAAAGCGTCGTCATCTTCTGGCTCGCTATCATCAGGATCACACCAGATGTCTCCACCCCAATCGTCAGGAGATACTATTAGTTTCCTAATACGTACGATGTCAGGAGGATGGGGAGCCTGCATAAGCATAATTTCGACTTTTTCTTCCAACTTTTGTCTTTTTTTCCTTTTCCTCCTGTAACTGTTTCTGCAGTTGTTCAATTTTTAAAGACAGTAACAACTCAGTTGCCTTTCTACCTTATATTTCTTTCTCTAGGTCCTGCTCCTTTTTATTTCTGTTCTCTCTTTCCTGATGTGCAGCTTCTAAACAGGCACCTAGCATCTTGCAGATAACTCCTTTCCCTTTTCCATCCTTTGTGTGGCCTCTGTTACTGTTATGTGTTCTCCAATGGCTTCCCAATTATGCCAATTGTCACGAGTCCATTCTGCTGAGAATTTGGGACTCGGATTCACTCCATGCCTCTGTAAATAATTGGTGATACTACTTGCCATGCTGCCGACTATGCCAATTTGTCATGGATGGAGTGAGAGTGCACTTCACTCATAAGAGAGAAGTAAAAATATACTTTATTGATAAAGAATAGGGAGTTAACAAAGTTCAATGTGACAGTGTTTTAACAAGATTTGATGGCAAGGTACACTTCATTATTTACTGCATACAGGACAGCGTCAGACAAAACTGTCAGGGAGACCCTCCCGTTGTCACCAAAATCAGGAATCAAACTCCTTAACACCAATGTAGTATTAAGAAGCAGGCATTTTTATTACGGTGCCAGATGCACGGGGGATCATTGCACCTAGCGTGCATACTGCAGGTTACATCAACCGAAACTTATATTGTCTGATTACGTACGTATGCATCAAATTTCCTGGAATGATCACGCATATTCATTCTATTTCCCAGAACTAATTATCATATTTGCGTGGTCATTACGCATGCGTCCTTGAGCTCCGAGGGGCTTCCATGGGGGTCTCTGGTGGTCCTTGGTGGTTGTACAGGTGTGTCCTTTAGTTGACCCCTTCTTCTGGACATGCGCAATCTCACCTTGCTTATGTAACCCGTTTTCCTTCTTCATGGTGCATGGTCCCTAACAATGATTTGGCACCCTTAACACAAACCAATTATTCTAACTACCCTTGACTTGTTGTCAAGCTGGGCTGGGGCTGTACTGGGAACATAGCAGCATGACCGTACTACTCCTCATCCAATTGCCTTTGGGCATAGTAGCATGTCCATAGCCATAGGTGTACAAACACAATATTAAAGTATTGTCTACCTCGCTCCTATCTCTATGTTGCTTAGTTACAAAAGAACGAACTAATCATTTTGGTTACATCTGGTTACACTGGTGAGTCATGAGGTTCAGAAAAGGATCCCCTTGCTTCCTAAACTCCTTCTCAGAGAGGAGTCTAGGTTCGGCTAGATCCAGTCCTAGTCCCAGACTTGGTCAATGGTTTATGTCTAAAGGATTATATATGCAAAATCAATCCTTTATATCACTTAGCTAAGATTTCAAAGTTTACCATGCTATTAGTTACTTACCGAGGATCTGTTGCAGCAAGGAATCTCTCAGCCTCGAGGAGTAACCTTGAGAGGCGTCCCTGCCCAAGGGGAGATCCTGGCGTGCAGCCCGCTGCCGTGCAGGAGAGCTCAAAGGGCTCTTGGGCTGCTCATTATTTATGGGGGTAAGACGATTGACCCATAGTCATATTTGCATGCTGACCACAGGTTTTAGTTTCTTTGGTGGGCGCATTGCACAATAGCCCTTGGCTATTGTGTTGTTATCTGTCTCATGAATCCACTTTGAGCTGGATGCAGCCATCATGACCAGATGCCTCCATTACGACCACCACTGGTGGTTATCACCTGAGCAGGGTTGCAGGAGATAAAGGTCGGGGGCAGGGGAAGCACACCATTACAACCTATTAAACTGTCTTTATCTCAACCCACGAGTTTTCTCACTTTTACTCTTCCGATTCTCTCCCCCATCCCACCAGTGGGGGAGCGAGTGAGTGGCTGTGTGGGGCTTAGTTGCTGGCTGGGATTAAACCACGACACATATGTGTACATCTCTCTTCCCAGACTTTCTTCCAAAAGTATTAATGTTTCTATTCAACGCTTCTAGTATGACTGAGCTGTTACTGTCACTTTTGCAGTTAAAAATCACCTCAGTGTGGTGAATGGTGTACTTGTTTTGTATTTACTACAGAGTAATTAGTATTCAAGTCCATCTTATTAAATTAAAATACTAGTGTGAATATTCTCATGTGATTTTTCTTAGCTCCTGTGTGTTACCATTTTTTTAATTCAAAATTTGTGATTTAAAGAAATTAAATAGGTGAAGAAAATGGAAACATTGAAATAAAGAGAAAGAATGAAGTTAGCTATTTTAGGAATGAGATGCTAGGATTTTTAATACTTTTTTGTTGTTTCCAAATGACTTAACACGCTGCAACATTGATACTACTTAGTAATTTAATTGTCCTCATTGGACCATACAGGTAATTTGTAACTAGGTGTGACCATTAAGCACTCAGCGTGAATTAAGGAGACAGTATTTGGAATGAGGATGACGTCTTAGTCTAATAGGTTTAGTTCTGATAGCCTGTTTGGCTTTCTGCACGTATAATTGTCTGTGTACTGCCTGTCAAAGTGACAGGGCTAATGTCATTAGTTTCTTCATCTTATGCACATCAGGCAGAAAGGCAATTTTAGTTGTGGGAAGAAACAGCCAAGTATGTCTTTTTTTTTTTTCTTCCTGCCCTTGACTTTCGAGATCACCTTCTGCTCTTTAGCAGCATTAAGTGCCAAGTGGGAGGGCACAGGCTGGACAAAGCACATGGATGGGTTTCTGTAGTGTGTGGGCCATGACCCTGCCTAGTGATGTGAGGATGTTGCTCATGCAGTTGTGTAATGCTAGGCTGGCTGATCAAGACAGCAAGCAATGCACAAAGCTGAGACTAGACTACAAACCCAAACAATGCTCTTTGCTTGTCATGTAAAAGCTAGGTAGGAACTAGGGAGACTTGGCTTACCATCTTACTACACATCTTCCTAATGTGAACTACATTAGGAAACCTAGACAAAGATTTTATCCTTATTTTTAAAATATATATGGGCTGCAGGGGACATACATGTGATTCAGGCACGGATTCATCTTGCTGAACCGAGGCATTCAAGATAGGAGATTAGTCACCCTAGGTCTTCCTCTGGTCAGTGAAGAGATCTGGTTACTGCCAGACTGAGAACTATGGTGGGTGAATTGCTTTCTGCAGGTATTCTCTTGACTGGTTCTAAAGTCTTAGGCAGGTTGGTTAGATGCCTTAAACTAATCCAGACTCTTAAGTACAAGCTCAAGTTTTTGTTTTAAAAAAATCATGTTCATTTTTTGCTAGGGCTAAAGACAGCTGTTTGCAACGCAGAGGTAAACAAGGTAAACAATGTTTAATGTCTTCACTACTAATATTTATAAAAAATTTTAAGAAATTACAAAAGACAAAAATCAGATGGATGACAAATGAACAAATTTATTTTTGGACTTGCCAGGAAGCTGTGTGGAAAGTTAATACAAGTTCCAACAACTGAGGACATCCTGTTTTCTGCCAGCCTTCAAGGTGATCCATAAAGAACTATATATATGCAGTCAAAAATATTTCTATGAAGTTGTCTTTTTTAGAAATTGAAATTAAAAAAAAAAAATCTATCTATGGCTTTTAGAAGGACAAGATAGCCAAACTACCAGTTGTTTTAAATATTCTAAAATGGACTATGATAAAGGGTTCAATTCTGACCGAACAATCTTGTGTAGTCTAGAGAGCAGAAACCGTGAAATCCAGACTTTCCTCAGAACTTCCAGGAGGAAGTGAGGTTCGACTGGAACAGCAAAGGTAGATGTGAACACCAAAGAGTCCACCACCAGGTTGTTCTGAGGCAAGGCTAAAAGGAGAGGAAAGAGACATAAACTCTGCTAGCCTGGCTAGTCAAGGATGTCAAAGCTTGAGGCATGAGCAAAGGACAGCATGAGTTTGTTGTCAGAATTGCAGTTCCAATTTAACACTAAAAAAGCATATAGGCTGATGAATTTAAAAGAGATAAAAGCGGACATTTGATTGAGGTGGGGTTTTTTAGTAGCATTTTTTTAATAGGTTATAACAAGTGCTGCGTGTCTATAAGCAATTTAGCATAGCCAGACGTAGGTAACTTTGTGTGTTGCCTTTACAGATGCTCTGAAGCAGTAGGGCACAGACTTTTTTTTTTTTTTTTTTTCATGGAAGCCATTTAGATGCAGAAATACATGCATGTCCCTCTTATGAAAGTTATTTGTCAGAAAAAATATATTAATTATTTTGTATTGAAGAGTTTATAGGAATAAATGCATCATCATGGTTCAAATCTTGCCAAATGTATGTCACTGATATGAATCCACACTAGTGGTACTGTATTATTAGATTTGTAACATTGGTTTTATTACATCATTCAACATCTTTTTTTTTAACTAGTGCTTTTATTTATAACGTAAATTTAATTTAGGTTTTAAAAAGTATTAATTTATTGTGAAAGCCCTCAAAATATCCATTAAACCTTTCAGAACTGTTTCTTCCTTTCACAACTGTCACCACATTCACTTTTGAAGGTCAAAGATACTTTAAATACTTTTACAGGCCAGATGGTAATGCTTTCGCATTTGTACCTCAGACTTTCATGCTGTGCTTCATTCCCATTGAAATTAGAAGGAACTGGGCATCTTGGCATGAGTTCACAGTGTGTTAGTAAGGCACATATTAGAGAACAGAGATTGTTCTCTCTTCACATTAGTAATAACATTCCTATTTGTTTTGGTGCCTGTGCCAAAATACTGTGTTTCCCTTACGAAGAGTAGATTCCAAGCAGCTGGCGTTTGCCTTTTCAAACGGGGGAATAAGAGGAGCATGGAGACAGTTTGGTATGACTCTTTAGTTTTATGTCACATTCAAAACTTAGTCTCAAAGATATTTTATTACTCAGTTGTTTAGGCTCATATATCTTTGGACTAAGTCCAAAAAATTAAATTATGTCCTAACTTTTGGCATTTCTGAGACTTTTTCATATTCTTATTCTTATAGTAGAATTTATATTTCGAAGTTGTATTAAAATGAAAAAAATACTAGCATTTAGTGGATTTTATTTATTTACTTATTTATTTTGCAACTTTTTAGCTGCATTTGCTATAAGGCATAGCTGTAATACCAATGGTAATTTTAATCTTTTCCAGCTTTCAGTCCTTGAAGAATAACAAAGCCAGGAGTGCAAAATTTACTGTGGTGAAAGCATCTCAGAAATACATAGATGAAATGCTTTAAAATTAACAGCTGTTGAAATGCAGTTCATAATTGATCACTAACATTTACAGTCTCCTTTGACTGCATTTTGGTATATATTTTAAACAGACATTCAATTTTTTTTTTTATTATAGATGAGAATTCCATGAAGCTACAAGAGTTTCAAATATCTGGTTTTAATAAGTCATGTTTTACCATTAGCATTCCATATTTTGTGGGACATTTTTATCAAGTTCTTTAAAAATCAGTCTGATTCTTCCCCTTTTCAACTGCTGAGGCTCTTCATAAATCAATAGTTGCACTGGTATTTCTTGGAAATCAGCACGATTCCAGGTATGATTCAGACCCAGCATTGATCTTTACTGGTCCCAGGTGCCTTCCCCTGGCTGCAGGTTCCAGGTGCCCTCTCCCGTAGCTGAGACCACCTTGCAACTCCATGTAATTCCCACCATGCTCAGTGACACAGAGAAGGAGACCTTGTTCAGCTTATAAAAGTCAAACTAAGCAGCACCCTTCTTTGCCTACCACCCTCACTATTCTTGCCAAAATGCACATTAACTGAACAAAAAAACACAGTAAGTTCTGCCCATTCTGCAGGAACTTTTTAGAGATTCCTAACTTGGGCTACGTTGCCTCAAAGCAACAGCAGAGAATGAATGAGAGTGCAGATCCCCATACTTTCCTGGATAGGAAATCAAGGCTGAACTTGTTATGTTTTAAGAAAAAGCCTGAAAGAGGTCCAGGTCAAACCACTGTCTAACATGGTTTCCCGTTACACACTGAATGCCACTTTAAAAAGCTCTGAATCCTACTTTACCTGGGACTTTACTTGTTTGTATTACAGTATGCATTTGCTCATTCATACAGACATTTACTTGTGGTTTGTTCTTTGTCTTGTTTTGTTTACTGGATCTTTAGAAAGTAATGATAGGGCACCTTTTAATAAACATGGTTCCTGTCAGCATCTTGTTGTAAAAGTTCTACCTTGCAGGTTGATAAGCTGTGATACAGAATTGCGAATGTTAATGGAGGTCTACCTTATGCTGGTATTTGGTATTATCTGTGCTAGGATGGACTTACAGGACTTGTGCAAGCTAAATAAAGTTCTAGGAGTCTGCAAATACTGTACAAATTAGGGAAAGCTTTTTCAGATATGCTTGCCATATTTTAACATTTTAAAAAATGTTTATTTGTTGAAAGCTTGTGTGACCATGTGTTCAACCCACATTTTAACTGAATCTTGAGTTTCCACTAAGACTTAGGAACATAGTGGATTAACAGATGTGTTTTGCTGTTAATGCTAGGTTATCCAACTATCCAACAATCCCAAAAAGAGTTAACTGGTAGGGTCATGAATCCTGTGAAAAGCCTATGCCCTTCTGTGTCTAAATCCAAAATTTTTGTCTGACACTGAGAAAGATTTGATTTAAAATTCCCTACTGAATAGATTAGAAAGTAACCCAAGTTGGATCCATCCATAGCCATATCTATTTTTATTCTAATTGTCCTCAAAGGTTTTTTTACCTCCAGATAAAATGTAGCTATAACAGGTTGCATATTCAGAGAAACTATTTTTTTTATACTTTGAGGCTCATGCCAATGTAATAGCAGACAACATTCTAATGGTTCACTACTCTGATTATCTAGGGCAACAACTTGCATATAAAACTTATGAAATTACTGATGCTTTTAATGTAATGTGCTTAAAAATATATCAAAGTATATTAGCGTTTCTCTAAATGCTTCATTCTGTGGTTAATGAAATTACATTTCAAAAGCACAAAATACTCCACCAAACAGAATTTTTACTTTCCCAGTGAGCCCTCAGTTAAAGGTCAAAATTGATTTATACATATGAGGGCCTAGTTTTTATGTCAATCATTTCTCTAACAGAAGTGCTCATTATGATGCCAGTAATGGTTTATGTACAAGCTTGTGTGTGCCTATGTGTGCAAATACATTCATTGCAAACTTTTCTATTATATTTTTCTTCTTCCACAGCTGTTACTACATAAATTTCTGCTACGGTAATGAAAGAGAAGTCACTGCCAAGCCAGCCTGGATCTGCAACTGTAAATTAGGCCCCCAAGGAATCACAGAATCACCACTTTAATTTTCAGAATTTCTATGGAAAGATACACAACAGCATTCCTAGATCATATCCCAATGTTTTGTAACGTCACAGTGATCAAGTAGAGATAGCCATCTCATGAAATATAAAATCACTTCATCTTGTTTGACTTCCAAAGTATTTAAAACTACAATTGAGACAGAAAGTACAAAAAGAAATGTTTGTGGTTATGTTTGGGATCATGCTGGTTAGCCACCTGCTAAGCAATCTATCCCTCTTTAGTTGAAATACTTTCTTCCCCAGTAAAGTATGTGGTAAGCCTGAGGGCCTATCTGTATTTACCTTTGTTGGGTTATAACTTTGCTATATGCTGCACTCAGCTGTGGGAAAGAGAAACTGTTTTGCAGTGTACTCCGTCTGCCCTTGTGGTAACCTACTGACTATGTAAGAGCCATCTAGGGAGCAGCAATTACTCATTTATTTTATAACAATATTTTATTCACACTCTTCTCTTTGTTAAACGTGAACATTTAAAAAACATTAACAAAGGTTTTTATCTTTTTCATGTCAAACATGTAGTGTTCTTTTTATAGAATGTGAGGTTAACATAACCAGCCTCAGAAGTTTCATACTTTTATAAGGTCAAGTGGTTTAGCATATCCTTTTTGTATATCTTTCAAATTAAAAATATAGCATCAATTCTGTCAACATAAAACACTTAACGGCTGCCTATGAGATATGCAATTATCTAATCACAAATGTCTTGTGCAAAGAATAGATGCAAAAAAAGCTTGTAAGCTGTCGTATTGTTGTTACTGCTTTTTTTTTTTTTTTTAGCATCAGAAACTTAGCTCTTTAATGCTTGGATTAATAACTCTGTTTCTGAGATATTTTTACATTTTTTTCTCCCCAATATTATGTGAGTAGCTCATTAATAGTGAAATGCTTAAGATTTCTTTCATCACAGCAAGGTATAGCAAATGCTTAATAAATATTTGAAAGCTCCATCTGCCAGAGTAAACTAGCACAGGCAAAGCTTCCATGTCCTCTGGAGGTATTTAGCCCAACATGTTCCACAGCAAGTCACTGTTCTAGGAAGGCATATCCTGGCTCTATATGGGAATAAACTGAGTTTTGTAAGGCAATCAGTTATGAATTAACTGCTTCTTTGGCAATGAGGTCTTCATAGAGAACACGTTTTCTTGGTAGTATGAACAAAGTAGCAAAGATGAAACAAATTATCCTTTTTTTCTCTGATTCTGTTGGTGCAGGAAAATATTGCCTGTGTAGGTAGCAGAGCAGCTATGGTAGTGGGGTTAATTCCATCCAGGAATGAAATCTAAGGTTTCTAGGGAATGTAAAGCATGTGAGGTTAATAATGTGGCACAACAGCTTCTTGAGAAATCTCTTACTGCGATATAGCTAGTTCTGACAAATGATGGCTATATTTGTCACTTTGCATTCCTGTTCAAGCAGTATCTTTTATTCTTCAGTTTGTTCCTTAGGGGATCGCTGAGGTGTGTGAAGTCTTGAGTGTATTTGGAAGGATTAGACTATTAAAGGGTAAAGTTATCATTCATATGAATGTCATTCTTCACAGGATATATAAAATGTGAAATACATCAGGTGGCCCAGAGTGGAAAGACTGCGCAGAGATGCTTTTTCCATCAGCAGAGGATGGTTGTTTTGCTTTCCAGAATGTCAATGAGTGCACCAGCAGTTGCAGCTCTAGCAGGTCTTCTTCAAAGCACCTTTAAAAACAGGGGGATGATGGGAGGAGCTTTTCTTTGTGGACTTTTAAATGCCATAATAAAAATGTGCTTGTCCAGTTTCACATTATTCCACTTCACATTCGGATTGGATGTAGAAATAGTTAAGCTAAACTGCCAATACTCTTATATTAAAATCATAGTTCTTTAATTAGCTGAACTAAATCTGAAGACCAGACTGACCTAGAGAGAAAAGAAAAAATACCTGAGTTGTACAAGCTTAGTTTAAGATTTGATAGCATGGAGATTTTTTTAATTGCATTTACTGCACTCTGAGATGACCTAGAGTTGGATGAAAAACTTATTGACTGCATGATTCTCCATCTTTTAAAGTACTAGATCCAATCAGGATTTTTTGTTTGTCCTATCAATTTAAGCAGAAGTGATAAATGGGATAGATGGTGCGCTCCTTCATCCAGTTAATGATCTGAGGAAAGAAATATGTGAATAATTTTGAAATGTGTTGGAAACACTCATTTGTCTCTGGGTTTCCATGACTAAAAGCATGGAGTGAAATCTGAGTAAGGAATACAATACATTGTGCAAAATCATTTCTTGTTAAACGTGGGCATCATAAGCTTGATTTTTTGTGTAGGAATAAGCAGTGGTTTATAAGTCATGTTCAATCTTACAAGTTACATGAGAAGTCTTTTAAAGCAAACTCCAGAGCTTACTCCAGCTGGCTTACTTTGGAACCTTATTGTAGCTGATGAAAGTAGTTTGGTAATGCTCTGAAAACTGCACAAGAATCACTAAAAAATCAGCTGCCAAAATATCTTATATTATGCATTTTTTTTTCAAAGCAATTACAGCTAACTCTTCCCCAAGCAATTCTGACAGATACATTGAGAAAGCATAAGCTTAATTCTTACTCTTTCTGCACTACTTCTTTGTGAAAGGGTCTCAAATACCTTAAATAAAATTCTGAGTCAGAAACCCTTCAACTGCAGTCAAAAATCAGGGTTAGAGGAAATCTTAACACTTTAGTGGGATGTTTCCTTCATCCCACAGTGCTCCTGTCTCCCACATTGAGAAGCAGAATGAAGATATTTTAATGCCACTGTCAGTTCTGCCTGACCAAGAGATCCCTGCATGGTCAGCATCCTCGAGGGACCTGTTAGGCACTGTTCAGAATACTTTTTGATGACTGAGGTTTCATTACAGCACTTTAACATGGTTAAGAATGTGCAACTTAGGTTATGCTAAAATATTTATGATCTCTTCAAGGTTTGGGGTTTTTTTGGGGTTTTTTTTGTTTTTTTTTTTTTAACTTGGTGTTCTGTAAGTATTCAATTTATTTGAAAGAAATAAGGACATTATGTCTTTTATGAAAATATTGATTGAAAACTATTATTTTCATTTCAAAGTTGTGATTATTTCCTCTAGCTAAGATGCAATAATTTTTATACTGCTGAGGGTTTTTTTTCAGTTTCAGACCCTTGCATGCATTTTCTGCTTTGGAATTATGGCCCCCCAGAGTGAAAGTTGCCCAAGAAATCAAGACATCAGTAAAAGTTGCCATATAAAGATAGTAGGGGACAGTGAATGCTTTTTTTTATATATTACCCATACTCATAGAAGTTAATACTTGTGATTGATTTGGCTCCTTTGCAACATACCGAGGAAGATTAAATACCTTGCACCTTCTAAATAAATAAAAAGGTTCAGAGATTCAATATTTTCCCTAACATCTAGTCATTTGAGACATCTATGGAACAGGTGGTAGAAAAATCTATATGTCTTAACCTAGAGGGAAAAATCAAATTAAATTTGATTTAAAAGGTGTATCCAATAAACTAGTGGAAAATGATGTCATAAACTGGAGGCACCAGGGAATCAGTTCAGGGCCCACAATTCCTAAAAGCCTTAATGATAAAGAATGAGGGTATTTATTTCTTTGACAGAGTGTATGAAGATCAGAGTGAACAATTCAATCTTAATATGTGTATTTAGAAGGCATTTGGAGAGTCTCCAATTTATGCCAGATGGATTCAAGAGATTATTGAAAGGAAAGCACAGACATTTACTTGATATGCCACAAAGAATTTTTTAAAATCACCTGAACACTTCTCAGTGGGCCTGGAACTACCTAAAGAATCTCTCTGGTTTTGAATTTGGTTTTACTGAAGTTATTAAAATATTTTATAAAGTGATTGAACAGATGCAGTCATAGTATGATTAATTTATATCTATATAAATCTACTTACCCTAGGAAATTTATTTCCTTTCTGGTGTCAACAGTAGGAAATGTCTATGCTAGTGATTTCAGTCAAGTCAGGGTGTCAAAAGTTATGATTTATGTTCTGCTGGAAGATGCATGGGTAAAGTCGCATGGGGCAAACTTACTATTTTGTCACTATAGGTATTGATTGGGTTCAGAGGCTGAAGTACAAGTGGTATTTCTCCCCTTTCCTGGAAAAAAGGTTAGTGTATAGAATTAATTTGGATCAGCAACATGAATGTTTCTGATGCAATATACCAGTAAAATGTTGTTCATGTATATGAGATGCTTATTAGGACTGTTGCACAGATATGGTTGCATTTGCATTAGAGTGATCATACTGCACTATTAGTGTAGGATGGCCAGCTCAGCTGCTTAGTATGTGATACTAATAACTTTATAGCTGTGGCTATAAACTCACAAGCTGATTATAACCTGTTCTCCACTGCCATCTCTATTCAGCAAATACTTAGCTATTGTTCAAATCTGAGTAAAGCAGCAATCTCTAGAAATGTTTTTTTGATGAGATGTTTTAAATTTTTCCTTATAGATCCAAAGACGTGGATTTGTGACTTGATATAACTTTTAAAAATTATTAAGATCAAATTGTTTTTAAAATTAATTGTAATTATTTTTTGTTTGGGACGTAAAATTCTTTGCACTTCTGTAGGTTTCAGACATCAAAAATTCAGTGCATGTGTTATATGATACTGTCTGTTAACAGTGATATTTCACAATATACATGAATTAAGAAATCCTTTTTAGTAGTTGGATGAGCCAGCTAACTTTGTTCTTTTAATATACTTTCTGAAGCTCACATCAAGTGATCATACATCTGAGGAATTTATTGTTACATGCAGAAGTGAAAGCTCTTCTCACTCTTTAATTAACCAAGTATGAATACAAAGTTTTAGACATTAGATTTGTGGTGTTCTTGTTTTCTATAAACAGTTTATAAAACTTAACTGCAACTCTGCTCCAGGCCAAAGTCCATCTCAGTAGCTCATCTTCATGACTGGCAAGTGGAAATGCCAAGGAAAACCACAGAAGAAACAGTTAACGCAAGGACTACATGTGTCTGACAATCAGTAGTTTTTCAGGGGATTCCTGAGCTATACATTTCAGGTGAGCTATTATTCTCAATATTCATTTTTGATCTGTTTCGTGTCTTTACCTAATCCCTTTCTGATACTCTTTATCTTGGTAGGTTTCACAAGAAATACATGGAAGGATATCAACACAGTTAATAATCTCTTTTCACTGTGAAAATTTAGTCCAATCCTTTGCTTTCTATCTTTTAAATCAGTATTAATTTAGAAGTTGACTTTCTTTTATATCTTACAACACTTTAATTGCTCAATTTGTCTTGGTGAGGTATCTCATCAACATCTTTCAGAAGACCAAGCATGTTATATCAACTCCATAACCCAGATGAAAATGCTTGTTGGAACACTGGAAGAAATACACTGTGAAGTGTCATATCCCTACGTTACCTCCCCCTAGTATGACTGAACTCTGTTGGTTACCTAGGATGTCTGTACTAACTGTTATAACTCCTATCAGATAGGTTGGTGTGGAAATTAGGTTTTCATACCTGCATTTGGCAGGTTCGCCACTAAAACTATGCTTAAATACCAATGTGGTATTTGCCCTCTTTCATTCCTCTGACACCGAGTTTGCTTTACACATAGGAATTGATCTTTAACCAGGTGTTATGACCGAACACAGACATCAAATTGCTGCAGAACTGTCTGATCCTATTGATTGACTGTTGTTCAATTTATTGAGTTTTGTGGTGTTTTGTACGGGTTTTAGTTGTTTTAATATCTCTGAGTCTTTCCTCTGACAGTGGATCCCTATCCAGGTTTGGTGTGAGAACTGTCTTACCACCACTAGGAATACCAATACCAATACAAATAAATAATTTAGCCTTTCTGCAATAGCCTTACTCTCACTGATTGGTCCTTTCACCTCTTGATCATCTATCAGCTCTCCTGGCTTTCTGTTTTATAGGTTCCAGTGTGGGAGACTTTTATTACTAAAGGCATAAAAACTGGTAAGCTGCTCCTTAGCCCTTTGGCCTGTCCTGTTGTGATATTATACGTAAATTGCTAGAGATTAAGTTGTTAACTATTTACCTTTCCTTTATTTCCTTGAATATATCTTTCTGATATCTAGTAGTGTCGTCTTCAACTTTTTTTTTTCTGGGGAATAGAAGAAGGGGAAGAAGTGAAAGGAAGTGGTAAAGGGGAAGCATAAGTCAGTATCTGTGTCTAGGTATTATGTCTTTAAATGATCTCCATGTCATCTGTAGGCATTTTTTCATATTTAACTGCTCTTTTTATTTATTTCTGAGGGGGTTTTTTGTGTAGTTTCTCTTTTTAAGTGCTAAGGACTGAGTGACTGAGTGCTTTGTGAACTTTGTCATTTCACATAGCAAGCAAACAAGTTTCCATGTAGTTCCTGATGACACCTTTCACATCTGTATTCTTAATAACTAGATTCCCAGTAGCGCCTGTGTCTCATCTTACTGGCTGGTACCCTTGTCTTCAGAGGAGTATGCCTGGAGCAGGAGGCTGTAGGATGTATCTATATTCTGATATCGAAACCTGTTTTACCTGTTTAGATCTCATGTTAACCTCAGTCAGACTGGAATTAAACTTAGTGTCAAAGTTGAACATTTCAAAATTCACATCCATAATATCTAATACCTAGGACTTAACGTACCATTTGGGTTTCAGAGGTCATGCAGTTCACTCTGGTGTCTCTGACAGAGAAAGGTGAATGAACTTTGTAGAAGGACAGAGGGATACTTTACTGACAATGTTTGAATATAATTTGATTTCTAAAGGTATAGGTACAGATTAAATGTTCTCAGACAAAGAAATAAATGACCAGATGTTAGGTATGACTACGCTTGAGCTGTTAGCCTGTGATAAACTCAAAATAAAGTGGGTTTATTGAATCAATATCAGTTGGTCACAGCTGGTCTGGGCTAAAGTGTGTATAAGCTCAAATACTGTTGTTCAAGGGATAGACAGGGTCAAAACTACAGTAATGTTGCAATAACGTTACAGTAACGTAAGCAACTAAGAAAATAGCAAATTTTCTAGTAAGACAAGGACTGTAATACTTCAGAGTTCAGATTCATCAGGAGGGCAGAGTTTTGACTGAAGATCAAAACTGCAGGTTTACTCCAGCGTTGTGCTTCTCCAGAACCCCCAAACATTTATGGAGATGTAGTTTAAGTCTAGAAATTGTTGAGTTAGGGTCACAGTCCAGATATTTTAATATTTTGCATCCAGTAGACTCCAGAAGTATATGAGATCATATGCTCATAGCTGCATAGCTAGAGATTTTCTAAAGCCTTGAAGCAGCAGATTTACTTTTTATCTGTGGACCATTTGCCATTTTTTCATATAGTTGAGTATTTCTTTGTCTTAGGCAGAGTGAACACAAACTCTTACTCCAAATTCTTTTACCATTCTTTATTCCATCTACATTTACTAAGTCACCTCCTTCATCCTTTTCTTTAGCATAACCAATCCTTGTATTTTTCAATCATTTTTTTCTCAGATCCTTGACATTTCTATCAATTCTTACGGAATGTTTTATTTTCTTCCTCTTAAAGAGTTCTATAAACAGTGTATGATTAAATCTCATTTGATGGGGAAGCCACAACAAAAATGAGGAAAGAAACACGGGAGTAGAGAAAGGTTCAGGTACAAAAATATCTAACCCTGTGTGATACCTGCCAGATATCCCTTACTTTTGTGGGATTTAGTCTAGATGCCTTGCTTAGTCAAAAGCCCCTCTGTTGGGAGCCTGCCCCTTTCCAGTGACTACATAAATTCATAGATTAGGAACCTCACATCCTTAAATTAATGGCCTAAAATCAGATAACCTGAATCTCTCTTTCCAGAGAGAGCAGTAGAAGTTTTTTTAAGGTACTCAAATCAGTAGTTGAATACCTTTAAAATTCTAGCTTTGATTTGCTTAAGATTAAATAAGGCACCTGAAGCCAATTAGGAAATCAAATCCAAGTTGTTTTTGTTCAAAGCTAGCATTGCAATAACCATTCCATTTCTCCATCCCATAAAATATGCAAATTTGAGGATTCCTATTCTGGCTTTCATTTTTGCTGTATTATTTAATTACGTAGAGGGAAATATAAACAACAGTGACTTTTCAGAAATAGTCCTTTTATTCACACAATTACAAATAGATAATGCTCACAGGTTCTTTGTACTAATGCCCTACTTATTGAATAGATTTAAAAATCTGTTGAAATAATTATTATTACGGATTTTTTTTTTCTTTTCTCTCTTTGTGCATACAACTCCTCTTCCTCTCATGGAATGTGTTTCATTTCGGGACGCCCACTTCCGTGAAATCCATGTAAATAACTTTTTTTTTTTAATAAATAATGGTTTCCACAGAGGAAGGAAAATAAACCAAAAACATTTGTACTTATCTTAATATTCATAAAGGCTTAGTTTGCTTTTCTCCCCAAATCTATTTTTGGGCCTAATTAAAGTTGTAATGTCCCCCCTAAGCTATTAAATTCCTTACAGCCTCTTTTTAGCCCTGATGTGCCATTTCATTGACATTTTGGAATTAGTTCAGAGATCACAACTGCCAAAGCCCTTTGATCACACAGAGCTGGCCCTCCTGCTACTGTTGCTGCTCAGAGCATTCATAGCTACAGCTGCTCAAAATGAGATCAGCCAGCTTACTCTCAGGGCTCTCTGCAAGCTTGCTCCTGTAGCTGCTGTGCTTCCACCTGCTTACCCCGAGTAAAGCATTCGTGTTGCATCAATACACAAAGACCAAAAGAGTACCAAATGAGGTGCCCTGGCTCTTGCCTTCAGCTCAGTGCAGCTCCAATGACCAACTCAACACCCAGTTGGCAGCATCATATAACTGTCAATGATGTCTGAGTTTCCTTCCTATCCGGGAGCTGGGCACAGGGGAAATCTGTTCCATTACTGATTTACTGTTATATATTTAGTAAAAAGATACTGCTTTGTGTCCATTCCACAGTTCCTTTTTCCTGTCTAACATAATAAGAACTTTTTTAATTGACTATAACTTATTAATAGCTTACGTATGATAAATACATGATTAATTGATGTCCTAAATCTGTTTTGCACTTAAGTTGTATCTGTTTATGGAGTGGTATTTGTTACTGATGGTAATACGTGAATTAGTAGGTGCTTGTTAAATGATGTTCGTGCCTAAGTATATGAAACCTACTATCTCCCAAATTTAACAAAACAATTAGTTATTGAACAATCTAACAACCATATGTAAATTATCTAAAAATACACCCTTAATATAAAACTGAACAAAACATTACATTGGAAATTTTATAGTAAATTTCTGTAATTAGATTTTTACGGTGTGATTTATATTTCATACACTCCTGACATTGCCTTCCCCCCCCCCCCCCCCCCCCAAATGAATCCTTCTAAATGTCAACCTCTGTAACAGTTTTAAAAGAAACAAAGAGCAAAGCAGAGTTTGGAGTAAAATTGTACCAAATATACTACATCATGTAGGTATATTTGAAACATCTGTAGTGCTAATGGTTCAGCTGCTTGACAAGCAGTTACTCCCATCCCTGGATGTAGCCTATTATCATCCAGTACTGATACTTAGCCCACAACAGTTGTTCATTTATTTTATGCTTGTGCTAGTTAATTCGTTTGTTTGGATATGAATTTAATGCTATGGGCTATGAACAATAGCAGGGGCCCAGCAGTGTTAGTGTGCAATTTATGAAAGGCTCTCTAACCACTATCTCAGGAACTTCAAATTCCTGTATATGCTATTTCTACTCTTCTCTCTTTCAAATATTTATATTAACAGATCATCCAATAATTTCAACTCACATTTTGGTAACTAGTTGTTTCTTGTTTAGGTATTTTAACTCATTCTCTCCACTTTAATTTCTCAAAAGAGTTTAAGAATGCATCAAGTACAGACCCTGCAATTGTTTCCAGCATGCAGTAATATAATATTTCCATCCCTGAGATGTATTTCATATGCCTGATGATTCCATATGTCCTTATATTTTTTTGACACAGCTATTTTCATGTTTTACCTTTGCTCTGCTAACTTGCTTCTTTTTCTTTCCTACTGGCTCCTTTTACACTCTTTAAATATGCTCCAAAGCTAAGAGTAGTCCATGTTTAACTCATTTGTGAGGACATGAGCAATGATGATTACTTTGTTAGACTTGTCTTTATTTCTGTGTGCATGCTTTAGTTCAGAGCAATAACAAAGCAACTGGCAGGGCTCAATGTTGGTCAGTGAGAAGCTTGTTTGGCATAATTTATTTCAAAGAGTAAAGAAATTTCCAAAATTTATTATTGAGATCAAGTTTTCAGAGTGAGGCTATCTAAGGGATGACCTCTTAGTTCTCTTACGCCTGCATTAAAGAGCCATTATTTTAATAAGTTCATCTAAAGGAATAAAATGGCGAATAAAGAAGTCAAAGTTGTTAGGAATAACTGGGACAACTATACAAATATATTTGATAGATATACATGACAGAAGTGACTGGAATTTCTCATCAACACTTAATAAGCCACCTTCTTTTATACAAAGATTTGTATCTCACCTTTTGATATGCCCTTCAAAAGAAAAGCGTAGATTCTCGTCTCTGATACAGGTAAGGACTTCAGGATTGCATTTTAATTTGCATGATGCTATATTCACTTTATATTTCCATTATTAGGATTTTGAGGTACTTTGTTTGCCACACTCCATATCTAAATGACATCACAATTTGATTAGAAGATTTCACTGCATTTCTTTGGCGCAGTGCATGCAAGGAAACTAAGGCATCTTAAGCAAGTAACCAAAGTAAGCAACCAAAATCCCAGAAGATGGAGTATATATCAAAAAATATTTCTGTATGGAGAACTCTTCTGCTGTTTTGGTTGCTATTTGACGGCTTGGGTGGGTTTTGGCGTTTTGTTTTGTTTTGGGAGCAGTGACAAAGAGAAGAAAAGTTTGTAAAATCAGAGAACAAAAGCTGAAAAGTGTGCAGAAGGTGTGTTTCTCACCATGTAGCTTGCCTGCCTACTAATGTTTGTAGCTGTCAGCTTCCAGTAGCAGCTGGTGAAGGAGAAGGTTGTGTCCCAAGGGGGACTGCTGCACTCATAGGCTTGTAGCATGGGCAAACAATGCAAGGGACTGTTCCTATGCAGATGTTTCCTCCACAAAACTACATTTTTGCTTTATGAAATGGAGGGATGGTTTAAAAGTTCCATCACCTATAAGGGAAGTAGCACCTCCCTTTCTTGCAAGAAAAAATAGAAGAAATTGAATGGGATAAAAGGACTATGCTGGGAAATAGTTTATTATTTATGGGGAAGAGAAAGGAAGAGAAAAATACTGGAGAGACTGAATGAAGGAAACTTTTTAGCAGTGAAATAGGGACACTTTAGCTTTGACTCAAAAGGGGGTCCATAAGAATATAATTATGTAAATGTCAAGAAGGCTAGAAGTGGTTTTAAAGTTGTACATTAAGATATATATTAATAATATGTTGGAATTAGGAACAGAAAAGCCTATACTAAATATCATGAAAAACGTTCTGACAGGAAGATACATTACGCTGTGGAATAGTTTTCCACAGGGAAGCCATGACTTAAGGGCTTTTTCTTCCATCAGTAAGTTCTCCAATTCTATGAAGATTCATATTCAGCTCTTCATGTCCAAATGGCAAATTAAACAAGAGAGATAATTTAAGCAGGTCCCTAAGTCCCTCAGTAATTTTAAGGAAATTCAGTTACAACCTCTTATCAAAATATCCCTTGCTGGGGTTAAGAATAGACCCCTCTATATATATTTTATAGCTATGTTTAAAAAATAATTTTATTTAATTAAAAAGTGCAGATCTTTCTCCAGGTTTTGATCTCAGTCTTTTTGTGATTTTTCTGTCACATACTTTGCCCTTCTGCAAAATTCTGGGCCTTTTGGCTGTACCCGGGGTAAAGAACTGAGGTGCACAAAATGTTTTAAGTTTGAAATACTGTGTGAAGTGCATGTTGCATGGACTTTCAGAGTTCAGGGTTCAAAAGAAAAGCTACTCATTTCACTGCAGATGCATTTCCAGGTTGACAGTATCAGTGATCTGTGTGAGGCAGAAGGCAAACTGAGCCTCAAATCTGACATCAAATCTGAGCTCACCTTGAAGACAAGGTGTCTGTTTCTGTTGTTATGATTAAAACATTGGCCTCTGAAGTAATGGGGCATATCTAGAGGTATGGAAACCACAGGGTAAAAAGTAGGCCTTTGCCAGAAATTTAAGAGTTTTGAACATCAACTCACCCTGAATTTTTTTGTTCTTTTTGTGGGATTTTCCTTTTTTTTTTTGCCTACCCTTTTTGATGAATGATCTTTACTCATTGTTTCAGTTTTCAAATAAAGCATGAGGAATATTTTCTTATTTTTATTGTTTGATGTCACTTTCACTAGCATTGTGGTTTGGGTTTGGGGCAAGACAATTTTTAAGATCTATTATTCTTTTTACTGCAACTATGACAGAAAGGATATTCTAGTGCACTGGCCTTGGTCTGGAAAATGAGGATTTAATTCACTTCTCTGTCATAAGTTATCTGTATGGGATCAGGCAGCTTGAGATATAAAGAGATTTTTCAGTAATATGCACAAGGACTGAAAGGTGGAAGACAGCACTTTGAGAAAGACCTTCTTAAGCACAAAGAGGAATATAACATGATAAACCTTTTTGGATGTTCAACCCATGTTCCATGAAATCTTGAGTAACTTACTCAAATCTCACTTTATTTATATAATAAGGATATTTAATGATGATTTTCATCCACCTAACTGGTACTGTAGAACAATTTGACATGCCACTGTAGCAACTAAAATATAGAAAAAAAAAAATTGACTTATGTTTTCTCTTTAATCAGACAATTGCAAAATTGCACGTTTTGCTGAAAAGGAATGTTCTATTTCATACCATTGGTGAATTCTGTAGTATTGTAACAACAACATTTTGTTACCCTGACAGACAGATTGTTGGTTTTCATATGGATGCCGTGTATTTTACTTTTTGTTCATTTTATTGTAAAAAATACAGGTTTCATCTTTTAGATTGTTTTGAGTGTACTAGGTTTTCTGCTAAAAAGATGTTTCTTATAGCAATGACTGTGGATATTAGTTTCTAAACTATTGATTAAACAGCACAACAAACTCTTACATTAAAGCATTTTATATACATATATATATATGTATATATATATACACACACACATATCTGTCTCCTTTAATTTTGTTTACCTTGTTTTGGCAATCCAGAAGGTACTTTATACATTCCTATATGTCTGTATACACTTTTCACTGCTTAGTATGTACTACCACTTAAATGAATTGATAAATATTAAGTCAAATAAAAAAGTTTAGCTTCTCCGAGTAACTGAATTGCATTGAACTGCAGGCGTTGTGAGAGTTTTAGCTGAACTTTTTCTCATCAATAAGTCTGCAATCCTTTGCTAAGAAGCTTTGCCTCTGAAACCCTCTTGGGGTTTCCTAAATGAATTTAAAGCAATACCTTCCAAATCCCATAACAGAATTCACAAGTAAGCCAAATAAGCTGGAAAAAAATCTGTGAACAGAGAAAGGCAATTCTTGTTGAATTAATGAAAACTGAAAAAAACTGAATTCTCTGGTTGCTTTTAGCCTAACTCAATAACAGCCTCTGAACAAGTAACTTAAAAAAGACAATAGAAAGTGGGTTGGCCAACTGTAAAATGTTGGCCAACTACAATAAATTAAGCAATACAATTATTTTTAGAAAATTTTAAGGTAGCAAACTGAAATGAGGTGCTTCAACCTGGAAGCAAACCATAAGGTCCAACAAAACCCAAGTATGAAAAAAAAGATATTTTTTTTTTTTAAGATGCGTAAATACTTGTGATTCTTTTACTTAAAACTAGATCACCACTTTCCTTACTGCCACTGCATATAACCTATAAAGGAAAGATGTGAACTAAACTTCAAAACTTAATGCTACAAAAAAATGTAGGGGTGAGACCCAGAATCCAAAGCCATATTTGAACCAGGGATGTACAATTGGGCCTTTTTTATTTAGTAGTACATAAAAGTGTATTGAAAAAGTTTCATTGTTGAGCTCTGGACACCAAAGACCCTCAAAAACCTTGAGAATGTCAATCTATTCATGCTGCATCCGGGAAATAAATATTTAAAAAAAATAAATGGTATCTTAAAGTCTGTGGTGAAAAAGATAAATAAATAGACTGATACTGATATAATTGGATAACTTATAGTGAATTCTCTGTCCATCTATTGACTGCATCTAATTGTCCACCTAGATGTACATACCTTGGTTACCCTGACAAGATATGGTAGAGCTGTGGAAAGCGAATCCAGAGTTTAAAGGAACAGAATCATTAGAAATAGAAACAAATAAGTACAATAAGAATGGAGAGCATACGCTATGTTTGATGAGCTATCCCATCAGTATCAGAAACTTCAGTTATGTGTATTCTAGCAAAGTAATGCAGTAGTACACAAATAAGAGATATTCTCCCACTTGTTTTTTGTTCATCATACATTACAGAGTAGGAAGAATACCTTTGATTAATGAAGTTGTATTTGAAAGGATGGATTAATTTAAATCTAAATGTTGTAAGCCTTAACGTTTCTTCTAGGAATATTGCTGAGAATATTCTACCTGTCCCACTTCTTGTTTGGGTCCGGTTCTTTGTGATGTTTTTGCAGTACTTAACAGAATAGTAAGCTTTTGCTGAGAACACAGCAAAAAAAGCAATGATTATGTTGGCTATATATATAGCAGACCCCATTTCTACAGAGTAGGAGTTCCTCTCTTAAATGTGAGTCAGAAATAAATGAAACTCAAAAGGTTATATTCATTGCTCATTTTAACCTTCTCCCCTTGTTTTTTTAAATTTTCATTTTAACCCTAAGTTATTGATGCTGAATTCTAATCAAAGATGAACTTATAAGAGACCAAATAGTATTCAGACAGGTTACCAAATATACCTCCCATTTCTATAAGTTTCAAATGTTCTCCCTTTATACCTCCTTTGCCTTGATGGTGTTTCCCCATACAACAAGCTTTTACAGAATGATCAGCGTTTTTCTGGACACATTTATTGGATAAAATCAACTACCTTCCCAAAGCCAATGTTTAAGTTTTAACCACTTAAACAGAAACACTCCTGAAAAGTAAAGCTTCCTGTTCTTGTAAGACAGATAATAAAACAAGAGGATAAAGTATTTGTGCCTGCTGTTGGTCTAGAGTTAGTTTGCAAAGTAAGCCTTTGTCCAAAAGCAAGATTGTATCATAATTTAAAATGGGCTCTTTAAGAAAATTACTACTGTTGCCAATCTTGGACTAAGTTTCTATGTTTATGTAGTTATTTAAACAGTTTTGACCTTCAGAAATTGGATTATGAATAATTTCTTGTTTTATTTTTCTTGCAAATGAAAATGTATTACTGTTTAATTTCCAAAGTGTCCAAAATAATTATTCTCATATTTATTTCTCTATTAATATGAGTTGCATACTTTTTGCCTTTTGGAGTGTCCCTACCAAATACTTTGTCTTCTATGTTCAAGGAAATACTTAAAATCCCCTGAAAAACTTACCTTTTTGCTGTCAATCCTGATCAGAATTTTTCAGTGGGTCTACTATTAAACCATGTAATTGACTACAAGGTTTTTGTTGGGGTTTTTGTTGGGGTTTTTGTTGGGGTGGGGGGGAGGTTCCCCACAACCAAGTTCTTACAGTACTTTTTTCTGTTTGTTCACTCTTGAAAATGAGTTTAGAAAATGACTGTGGTTTTCTTCATTTGCTGATGCAGACAGATTTGTTCTATCCTCCGTGATGCTGAAAAGCCTTAAGGAAAGATTCACATTCTTTTTGTGTTTGTTTTTGGATATCAGATGAAATTATTATTAATAGTGTTTCAGTATCATTTCAAACTATATAAAAATAATGGAACTTAGCTTTAGAATTCTTAATTATAGGAACCTTATAAACCTGGCATTTTATTTAACATATTATTAATCACTGTTCTCCTGTCCTGTGATTAGTTGGCTAACAACCATAGAGCAATGTAAAAACAACTTGTTCTGTATATTATTTGGCAATTACATTTTAACTTATCAGAAGACTAAAATAATTATCATTTTAAAACATTTCAACAGCACTTTTTGCAGATAATGTCTCCTTCAATTAGACAGTATTCAATGTAAAGAACAAGCAAAATCCTAGACACAGCATTCATTTGTATCTATTTCCTCTAATTGTAGTGAACAAAAGCCTTGTGTAACATAAACACAGGCTTGACTTTAATGTGAATTAGCAGTGCTCTGAAAGGTGGAAGGAGGCTGATAGGAAGAGCTGCCAAGTATGAAAGTAACATGGAAGAGCTGGAGAGATTTCATTTCCTAACAAATAATTATCCCCAAGCTGTGTAAACTTGCTTAAACAAATACTTTTAAAAAATCAAATCAACAAACAAAAGAACAGATTCATCATTTCAGCATAAGTGACAATAACTGAAGTCCATATATTGACACAGGCCAGCAGCCTCCATGGGAAGACATCTCTGACTGGCCTTGCTCTCATCAGCACCACCAGCAGTAAACATCATCTCTATTTTTACCAATTTGTATCCTTTATGAACCCAAATACATTAAAGGAATATATAGAATAAAGGTTTAGACATGCTTACGATCACCACTGTACAGTAATGTCCCCTTTTTTGGAGACTAACTCCAAGTTTATGATTCTGAACAGTAAAAAGATTCACTCCGGTCCATTGCTTACAATATTGGTTATACAGCAATGCATATGGAATACACCTGTGTTTTTCCTCTTCGTAACAAAAGTTTGCTTCTATCATAGATCTAATGTCAACCAGTTAGACAAACTAGTAACAAACATACTTTGCACTTATTTTGAGATGTTTCCCTCATGTCTTCAGGCCTCGTCAAATAGATGTCCTGTTTTTTGTTGGGTTTTTTTGTTTTTTTTTTAATTTAGGTGTTTATATGTACATCCATAGACATTTTTTATAAAGAGAAATAGTATGTATAGGCAAATGCATAATTGGATAAATATATATTTCCATACATATGTTATAAACTGATTGCTGCTTGACAGACAACAAAAAAATACACTAAGCGATGGTTTGCAGATTCTGACTCCCAGCACTGAGTAAGTACTGCCAAGAGTTTAAGAATGTCATAACTTTGTCCAGAACAGACACTTAAATTAAAATTGGCCAGTTCCAAGATCAGTTATGGAAATTTGGGCCTGAATTATGTTTGACTACAGGATATAAAAATATTGTTTAATCATTATGTTTGAGGTTTTTCAACAGATAATAAATCTTAGTGTTGGGAGGAAGTTCCTGTCATCCCTGACTGTACAGATCACCAATTGCTGCCTACTGGAGAAATGTCTTACCACAAGAGCTATCTCACAAGAAGTGTCTCACCACTGCAAATTTCTTCCTGAGACACTGAACCCCAAGCCATAGCCAAACAGGAAAACATTGGAATTCTTTTTACTGGGAAATTTAGAAACAGAAAACAGCATATTGAAGCAGTTCCTACTTAATATGGAATATGTCAAATTCTGGTGAAGTGCAGGATTTTTATTTGAAGACATTAAATACAAAGAACTTGCAGTCCAATACAATAATCATCAAAAGAAGGAAGACAGGAAATTATGGAACCTGAAGGCAACAGCATCTCTTCCAAAAAAGCTCCATCAAGATGTATGTTGAAATGCAGTGGCGGATTCACCTCTGATTTAATGTCAGAAGAGCTTGTCACGTGATACACATTTGCAACTGTTGACAAATGCAACAGATTAAATTATCTCTGTTTTATTAAGATTCCAGGAAGAAGAACTAGAATAAATTTTATATTAATTAGTCTTCTTTTTTTTAATCTTATCCATGCAAAAATTATGTAATATAAGACTTCAGTCTTTTTTTGGTTTGTCTACAAAAGAAAACCAATTTTTGTAAATGCCTTGGGGGTAAGCTGGTTAGGTAGAAAACATAGTACATGTAGAAAGACTTCACAACTGATGCTTGAAATCAGTAGATTTATTCTGTTAGATAGCTAGAATGATGAGAAGATAAGTTAGACCATTGCTTGCAATGTTCGTGGTATCTCAAAAAAGCTGTAGAAGACATCTGTACTCTTCTTTAGTGTGAGAAAATATTTTTTATTTAATATCTAAGCTAGAAATGTTAATTTTTTTTAACATGAGTCACCTTGTTAGAACACCAGTGAATCACATTTATGTTTATTTTCAGTTACTGTTAGTTCCCTTCCTCTTTCAGATTTCCTGGCTTTAACATTAAATGATATTTTTTGTTTAGCATAAACTGATTTCTGCTAAGAGAAAAAGAAAATACAATACAGGAAGTGAGAGAAATTTTGAGTTTCAACTCTGTTGCATGTTTGGGAGATACTAGAGACGTAACTGGGGCACAAATCAGCAAACTGTGTTCTGCTGCTTAGCACTACAGCTGCTTTCTTATTTCTATCTCTTAGTGAAATATTGACTCTCGTCTTGCTGTGATGCTGTAGATAGGTCCAAAATCCTTGTGAAATCCAGCTTTCTTCAGTTTAATTAGTCATTGCTAGTAGATTAAGTTGACTGGCTTTGGTTTTCAGCTACAGGCTCTTGTTTTTTGTGATCGTATGTCTGTGAGAGCCTGGGGTATAATTATTAAATCACCTCATCAGTCTCACCTGTGAAGATGATGATTGCTGGTGCTAAATTGCTCAGCTCCTAAATTCTTACATTGGCAACACTTTTTGTCCCTTTCTTGTTTTCAGCGCAGTGATTTCACATTTCTTTCTTTCTCCACCCCCAGTTACTCTTAATATTCAGTAGTGTGACTGAAAGGAGAATGAAATCTGCGTTGAAAGTAGAATAATGAGCATGTATCTGATACAATCAAAGCAGTGTCTGGACACATTTTCATCACGTTCTGTTATACATCAAAAAAACGCTGTATGTGTTTCATCCCAAAGATAATTAAAGTCTCATCATGTAATTCAATAGATCTGTTGAAAAAATACAGTCGTTGAAGATTAAAGATAACCGTATCTTTGAATAGTCCTGGTTGTGATGCATTGGGGTACACTGATGCAAAAATACATGGGGTATGGTCCTTTAGAGAAGCACATATAAAAGTTACTGCTAGAAGGCAAAATAATAAATCCTCTCTCCCTGAAGGTTACAAAGCGTGATTTCTTTAGGTGAGTCTATTATCAGCAGGGGTATCACACTGCAGTAGAGAAAGCTTTGTAAGTGTATGGAGAGTGGTCCATTCAAAATAAATATGAAAACAATATTTTTCAGGCAAATAACTTGGGCAACTACAACATAAATGCTACATATATTTTAGCAACAAAACAAAAAAGCTTTACCCCAACACTTTGTAAAGGTTAAATAGTTTGATTTTGGTTGTTGTCAGTGACATGAGTGTAATTAAAAAAAGCTTTTCAATCAAAATGAGGCCCCATTTGATCTTAAACACATTTTGGGCTGGGGTCATTTAGGTGCTATAGTGCTTTCTGGTCAACTGACTGAAAGGTTTTCCATTCTGAAATGCAGAGATACTGGAAAATTTGCCCAGCTTTAACTGGAAATGTCTCTGAAAATGATTGGCATCAAAAATGAAATTAAATTTTCCAATGTAAATGTTACAGGCTGCTTAGTTTATTCATCCAGTATCTTAGAAGACACAAGCACTTTCACACATGTACCCACACATGTGCACATGGCAGACTATTCTTTGTATAAATGTGGGAGTAATAGCACATTGTCTTTTCTGCTGTATGTAGAGTTAAGAATGAAGTCCACATGAATAAAAAACTTAAACGATTTTCACGAGTTGAAAGTTATGCAGTTTACTCAAGTCAGGTGAAAGCTAAGAAGGTTAACGCATCAAGACAGAATACCAAGTTAACAAAGCTTGATGATTTCCAAGTAAATGATTAGGAACTCGTGGCTGATACTCTCTTTGCACCTAAGAGGAAGAGGTTGATGTTATGTCACAGATAAGTAGTTTCTTTGTTCATTTGTTTTTCTCTTTATAAACAAATTCCTCAACAATGTTCTTAAAATCATATTGTGTTCCTTCTATACTTAATGTGGTGTCACCATATTTCAAATGGTATCCTTACTTTTCTGGGTTTCATTTTGTTCTGTCATCTCTGAATGATGGGGGTTTTTTTCCCCTCAGTTAGGGAAGTTTTGGTAAAATCCTTCATACAAAGCCTTCTTTGTATGAAGATTCACGTCAGGCCAAATTTGGACCTGATTGAAATCAATACGTATGATATTACTTTCCTAATTTGAATACAGAATTAAGGTTCATGTTAAGAGAAATATTTTCTTTTTCTCCATGATTTAATAAATGTTTGTTTCATGTGCTCATTTGTATATAGACATGTTATTAATGTAAATTTTATTAAGCCTAAGGAACTTTATTCTGTTCATTCCAAAGGCAGCCACAAGAGTAAAACAACAACTGGACCTTGCAATAAAAAGATTATTAAAAAAAAAAGATTACCTTGGGCTGTGGCTCCAAAGTCCTGTGTTATGCCTTATAGAAATTCGTCCTGCCACATCAGTCCACTCAGAACTAGTCAGCGGCATATAAAGAATTGGGTTTAGCTCATACATGTGTTTTGCTAACTAGATAGAGGGGTTGCCAGATAAGACATGGGACTAAAGAGAAATTCCTTCTATGAGTGAGATTTTTGGCAGATAGGTTAGAAAAAAGTGGCTAGAACAAATTGTTAGTTCATGCTTTGGTGGGTAGATGGTCTTCTCCTATAAGTACTCAGTTTTAGTAAATATGGATATAGATTCTGATGTGATCTAGTAGTACATTAGAAAGTTTTGGCTTTCACCAATGTGTGATGAAGTAGTAAAATAAAACCAATAGAGATATAATTGTTTGCTATAAGAAAGCATATTTTTGAAAGATATATGAAACACCTGAAATGTTACTCATTGTTACTTCCGATATATATTATTTTTCTAACATACAATTAAGATTGTACCATATACTCTGAAGGGTAACTGCACAAAAAAGAATTTTTACTGCTCAAGAATACCCTCCAATCCCTTCCTTTTGACAGGCAAGGTATGCTAAAATAAATTGATAAAGTACTTGAATCATTCAGATCATTCTCAACTAAATTCAAAGTTCAAGTGATTAATCAATAATGTAGTAATAGAATTTTAGATGTAAGCTAGACCGATATGGATTTTGCAGCATTAATGTCATTATGCATAAGAGTGAACATTCACCTTAGCCTATGCATTAATGCATTTTTCTTTTTAATATATGTATATCCCAGTAAGTCTTGTTACTTATGGAATCTTATCCATAGGAAGACAAATGCTCTAAAGCATTGAATGATTGGTGAGGGTTAGTTAATCTCCACAGCATGATTTATAATCCCATCTTGAATAGTCAGACACAATATCCCTAGGTCCTGAGCAAGGAAGAAATGCAGTGATATTTCACTTTTAACTCTTTTCATTTCTTGAGTTGGTAGAGACTCTTCTTACAGCCTCATTTACATTTTCCTTTGTATGACTTGAAGTACAAAGCAGTGGAACAGGTTTTCAACAGCAACAAGGTCACTTGACAAGTCTTCCACCAACAGCTGAGAAGAACATCTGCTTGCTGAATGTTTTATACTCTCATCTCACAATTAGTTTGCAAGTCAGATTGTTCTCTTTGTAGCTAAGAAAATTGTGTCATTATTAAATTGAAATAATCAAGACTAAACTGTTTAGTTTGTGGGGCTACTTGTCCTTTTTCAGTGGAGGTCCCTGTGGTGGGTTGACCTTGGCTGACCAGACACCCACTCAGGTGTTCTCTCACTCCTCCTCCTCCTCGTCAACAGGACAGGGGGAGGAACTAAATGGAAAAACTCATGGGTTGAGATAAAGACAGGGAGATCCCTTACCAATTACTGTCATGGGCAAAACACACTCAACCTGGGGAAAATTAATTTAATTTATTACCAATTAAAATAGAGTAGGATGGTGAGGCTGTCAGAGTCAAATACTTTGACCAGTTTTTTTCAGATATTCCACTTGTGGAGGGTATAATGTTTAATATCAAACATACTTATCTGAAGATATTTGATGTTACACAGGATTTCTGATTTAGCAGAGTGATACAAAATATACTGAAAACACAATACACGTGTAAGTTACACTTAGCAAAATATAGCAATGGCAATACACAGTTCAAACACAATACCAATGTATTTCGCCTTACGGTCTCCATGATACACTCACCGTTATGATGCTGGGCGTCCCCACGTGCCAGGAGGGAATATGTGGTTTGAAACCAGCTCAAACCCATTGCTCTCTTCAAAGTTATTTTACTGGTTGTCTGGTTTTTGTACTCTATGTGGGGCTGAAGCCGTGTTCATTCCCCCCATACTGGTCTGGCTAACTCAGGGAGGAGGCATGTACACCTCCAGTTAATCCACTCAACTCTTGATAGCTGTTCATCTAAAACAAAGGCCACCCTCCGTTGCCCTTTGTGTTGAGACAGAAGTCAGCTTCTTTGCGTTATTCTCTGGGATTCATGGGCACATTGCCCTTGCCCTTGCTTCCCCCGAGGCGCCCGCCCGTGGCTGAGGGGCTCAGCTGGGCCCTGCGGTGGGGCCCTTGGAGCCGGCTGGAACCGGCTGTGTCCGGCACGGGGCAGCCCCGGCCGCTCCTCACAGGGGCCGCCCCTCCAGACCCCACTGATGCTCCTAGCACCTGGGCACCTGCACTGAGTACAGTCCCAAATAAGTAAAAACTTCCCATTCAGCACAATCCCAATGTCTAAGGTTTACCTAAGCATACAGTTAAGTCCCATTTGTTTTAATAGGATTTTAACTGTTGGTTGAACTAATCTGCCGAATTGCAACTGGAAAACTGCAACTGGATGTGAAGGTGGAGCTTTTTCCCTTCATTTTTGTAAGGAATACAGCCCAATACTCTTAAGAGTTAAAATATTTAAAACTATTTAAATTTATAAATATTTATATATAAATAAATAAAGTACTTAAAAACTCTGTATGAGAATGTAAAATGTCCACTGTGCTCAGTTACATCATGCACCATGGAATAGTGTAAGTAGGTAATGACTTGACTTTAGTTTTCCTATTAGGCAATTATTTGCAATTATGGAGCCAGTGAATTGTATTTGGTTTCACTCAGACAGCTGTGCGTTTAAATGTGTCATTCACTGGGCTGGCCCTTACTCTGCGTGTTCACATCCCCCACGTGTGCAAGGTACCTGGTATTTTTAAACATCTGTGCAGGTGCAGGGATCTGTGTGAAAGATGCTGAAACGATGTTCTACTTAAAGAAGTACCCGCTGAACTGTTTGGTAGAAGCTGTGTGATTTGACAGTTATGTAAAGATGATTTGTTGATCTGTGTTTTACCTCTTGTGCCCGATTCCCTTATCCATTTATTTTCCTCTCAAGTAGTCAGTCTGTCTGTATCAGAATTGAGGTGCTCCCAAATAGGGAAGATTGCTTATCTGATGCTGTAACTTTATATTGAAATAGAAATGTATTCAATACAAACTGTACTCATAATTAACACCAACTATATTTAAAAGCCTTAAGGGAGAATAACTCCTTTCCAGCGTGCTCAACAGCTTTCCTAACAAGGCAACAGGTGGTCATAGTACTTCTGAGCACGTTATCAGCAAACCCTGACTTCTGCTTGGTTTTAAACAGCTGCATCACTGCAGAGGGGTGAAATAGCTTTCAGCTTTCTCTAATCCAGCTATGCATGGCAGCTGTGTTCAGGCAGAGAGGCCTGGGCTGCTCTCACTCAAGCCTGCTCGGGAGCTGGAAAAACAAGGTCATGCGAACTCAGCTCTGTTACTGAGTAATCATGGTTAAAGCCACCACAGTTCGGGTGAGGAAGGTATGTACTGCAATTGTACTATTTCTAATGCTTTGTGTGACTTAAAGAATGCTCTTTGGACTAGCTACAGCCTTCTCATGAAATACACATATGTGGTAATACAGACACAAAGTAGTCTGCCTCCAAACACTGCTGTGCTTTAAAGGATTGAGTGTTTAATTCAGGTCATCATTAGTTCAAGCATCACTTTCCATTGCTTGGCGAGTACATGTTTGTTGTGAGTTGTTTGTTACCAGGTATTTTCTGTAAGACAATGCAGTGCCTGTTTATGGACTGTTGATTCTGGGTCCCTAAAAGGCTGCATAAACCTTAGTAGGAGTGGTATCAGTCATGTGGCAGTGTGTTTGTATCTCCGCTTGAGATAGAGGCAAAAATCGGGGAAGTTCCCTAGAAGAGGGAAGTTTCTGGGAAAAGTGTATACGTAATTGTTTGCCTTCCATAACCATAATTTGCTTGAGGCATCTATGGAAGTTAAATGTCAAAATAGATATTTAGTCATAGGTAAGTAAAATGATACTCATATTCTTTCCTTTTTCCTATCTGTCATTTTTATATAGTTGTACGAATTTTATGTTCAATTGTGTTAGTGAATGCTCACAGGGTAATGAGGTAATGCATGTGGGTGAAAAGCTTGACTAGGTAGCCTTCTGTACGTCATTAGTTTACAAATATCAACTTATCTCTTCATATGGATGACTTCTATTACAGTGATGGACAACAGATTCTTTTATATAACCCACTGAAACTTGACAAAAAGAGACATACAAAAAGTATATATTTTGTTATGGTTTTCTTTATTATTGTTTTTGTTCTTGAGGTTAATATTTTCCAGTTGGATGGGTCAGGTTAAGGTTGTGGTACCTTACAAAATACATCATTAAAAAACTTCCTTTTTAAGGCTTCTCAATGTTGTTGATACTTTTAATGGATAAAAATCAAGGAAAAAAAACCCAGTAAACCCCTCTCAGACTTACGTAATTGTGATGGCTCATATGAGTGAAGGGTATGCTGTTGACAGCACAAGATATTGATGAGATAGGAACATTCAAAGCATTTAACAAAGTGTTTGGGTGTGGGTTTTTTTTTTAAATTAACTGCAAAAACAAGGCAGTCTACAGAAATAGGATGCTGGTCCCCTAAGTTAAGAAGTCATAGCGCATGATTTACTTTGAAGATTAATGTATATTAATATAAAACAAAGACGATATGTAGATTGGTTTGGGGGCTTGATTTTAATAGTTGGTTTTATTTTGTGGAAATGAAGCTACCTTTGCTTACTGTTAATAAGTAACTAAAATATAGATTATATGTGATTTTCAGATCTATGAAAACACAAAACACTTAAGTCCTCAACAGTGCACAATTCCCACTGTTTCCACGGGAAGTAGAATTATTACAAGGTATATCAAGGTTCAGCCTTACAATTATATATAGTCTAAAAATTATACAGAATGAGAGATGTTGGTGGTACAAAAACACTTTATAATTTGTAATTTTTAACTTGTGATAAACTTTTCATAGACTATATAACAGACACAGACAACAAAAGAGTGATCTGAAGGTAGGGCTGCTGAGACTATGAAACTCCACCTTGTACTTTCTTAGATTTTCAGTAACCCTGTCACAAAAAAAGTATTTCTTTAGGGAGTATTATAAGAGCAGGCTGATATTTCATCTTGCAAATAAAACATTATATGAAATTTGATTTCTGATCTGACAATAGTAAATTGCATCAGTAAGAAGAACTGCTTTTAGTCTCTATCTTGCAGAAATAAAATTCCCTCAGCCTATGCCTGATCCTTGTAGTGAGCAGTATAATCAGAATGACTTTGATAACTTGAGCTTCCACTATGAATCGTTGCCTAAGTGAAATTCTAGTCACTAATCACTGAACCATTCACTGTGCAGGTTACATATGGCTTTGTTAGCAATTACATTTATTTTAAATGGAAAGAATTACTTGGAAACACTGTTCACTGAAGATTCAAACAGACCAGAGCAATTAAGCATTAGTTGCCAAAGGCCTTCAGTTAAAATTATCAGATGGTACTTTCACTATAAATGTTCATCTACCTGATCTCTGGAGGCTCCTGACTGATTTCTAATAAACATTCATATTTCCTCGCTAATACCAGTATAAGCATATAATAACTTAAAAAAAAAAAAAAAAAAAAAAGGCTAAGTTCTACTAAGCTTTGTTCTGATGGCAAAAGATGGAGGTTGTTCAGGGGTTGTTTCTTCCAGGCACTCTAGTAGTAAAGACCCCGTGTGATCTCACAATATTTCCATCTGATGGAGTCCCTAAGCAAGGCCAAGTAGCTGTATGTCTGCCATTATTAATTGTGGCTCCCTCGATATAAGTACGAGACAACTTTAATTACCTTAAGTAACTCCTCCTCCAAATTTACTGAATCAGTCCTGATATGTTTATAAACAGACGTAATGGACTTGGAGATCCCTTGATTAGATGTCCCTTGGTGGCCCCCCATAAAACAGCTATTTTATAAAACCATGAGTAAAAAATATAAAAGCAGGCAGAACTTACTGGTGTGGGAAGGAGGTAACAGAAGAATATTTAAGCAATTACTATTTTTATCAATAATACCCAATACAGCTTCCAGTGTAAACCTTGTTAACTCCCAATTTAAGTATTTTAGTCCAAAAATATTGATTCTTAACCTTTGTATGTCAGTAGGGACATTGCACTTTTGCACAATCATTGCAAAAGTTCTTCTTGTTTTACTTCCAGTAATTCTGTGAGTGGTTTAGAGCCACAGACTAAAGATGGGAGGTGTCATCTTTGGCTAGAAAGCATGAGGAACTAACACTTATCATAATTGTAGAATATACCAGATTCCTTGTAACAAATTTTAACTTTTGTTTCTAATTTCCATTCTGGCTGGTGGTTTCAGTGTAATTCTAACAAATGAAAGTGAAAGAAGTTTAATTTATCTTATATTTAACAATTGCTTTAGAATGATGAAGGGGAAAGTCTCACTATAATTGCATTTTAAAAATGTAGATTAGCCATAAATCCTGAAATATAAATATATGTGGTCAGTACGTTGAAGAATTTGTTTTTATTTGCACCTATAGAATGAAGAAAAGCTGGAGAGATGTACTTCCAGGGGAAAAAAAAAGTATAATTTATAAACCCATCTATTTAGAAATTACTGGCCAAAAATACATTAGCAATGCATTGAATAGCATTGAGAGATTATAAATTCAGTAATTGAAACACAAATTATGCATGGTTATTATTTATGAAATTTTAAGTATTGCTTTTCATCAGAAAATGTAAATGGCACTTAAAACAATTAATTATTCAGACTGGCTAAAATGGAAAAGCTGGCAAAGCACTTTACCATCCCTGAAGTGACACTAAATAAATTGAGAAGACTGTAATTTCTTATGCTGTTTAGGCTTAATGTAGCTGCTTAAGTCATTGGGTTGAAAAACTAGATGTAATTCTGAAGTGTGAAAAGTACACTGCTAATGTGTGTTCTTGTTTATGATAAAGAATTCTTAAAAAGTATTTGTATTGGATCACCAAGACATTTTACCCCTTTTTCTTCTCTTAGAAGAAGGGGCTTTGTTTTAACAAATAGTGTTATAAAATAGGTGGTGGTGGTGGGGGAGTTTCATTGGCTTTGAAGCAAATTTATTGTTATCTCTTTTCCTCCTCTGCTTCTTCCACTCCTGAAAGACAGATACTAGAGAGGATGTGAAATTAGAAGAACAAATAGCATTTGACACCATCTGGTAACATATATGTTTAAATAGATGTTAATAGCAACATAGTGGGGTGCTTTAGGCCCAGTGTATGAACATCTCTAGGAATAGATCACGATTGTTGTTATTTAAAGTGGATTTCTAAAGATTTTAGTATTGTTTGCTCAGTGGTGTCAATTATTTTTAGGGTTCTTTTGCCTTAAATGTGTACTATTGTATTCTTCCCCCCTCACTGCCCCCCCCCCCGGGCATGTAAAATATCTGTAGAGTTCAGGAAAGTCAGGGAAATGATCTTAGTAAGTCATCAGAGGATTTAATGTAATATCACGTAGACAGTGACATGAGGATAGTCCAAGAGTTAATCAGATTTTCCAGATTTATAAATGGGGAAATTAGGAGGATAATGAACTGATAAATCAGTAATAAACCTATTCTAAAGAGTAAGACATTTTTGGCTCTCTTCATTAAGATTTGTATCTCCTAAAGGAAAAGTGATTTCTTAATGCTAAGCCTTCTAGAAGTCACTGTGACCTATTTCTGAGAATAAAATTAAAAAGATAAACTTTCCTTTGAAATTCATAGGTAGGACAGAGAAGTCACAAAGGGAATGTAAACTTATTTTCTGCAGATAGTTCTCATGCTAACTGTTTCACAAAAGGCAACTGGACTAGAGCTGCCATTGATTCAAATATCAGAAATCCCACCATAACTGGTGTTCTTGCACTTTCTGTGATTCAATAAAAGATTAATGCTAAAGAAAAGGTTTAATTCTGTAGTTTGAAATAAGCTCAGCAAGATGTATGCTAATGCAAACTCATTGCTTAATTCTTCTGGGCTCAAAACATACATTCATATTTGCACCCTATTACTTTCCTCATAGAAACTGTCAAAGGTGTATGGAAATTTTATTAAAAAGCATAACCAAAATTTATAAATTTTTCTGTATGGGGAGAGTGTGCTTTGCTGCCATCTAATTTAGGATACAATCTGGATCCCTCTGCAGTAAGTGGAAAAATTCCTGGGGTCTTCAGTGGGCAGGATTCATTTGAAAATATTAGCCTTCATATTTGCAAGTCTAACTTAAGGACCTCCCCCCCCCCCCCCTTTTTTGGAAGTTTAGTGGTTGAGCACTGATAACTATGTGTAATATATGTGTGATAATCAGTTTTATTTGTTGAGCAGCTCTGCCAATAATAACGGAACTGTGGAAGTAATGATCCAGGAAATCACCTGCAGTGCTGTCTTCCTTATCTTCCTGTAATCACCTACTGATCTAAGTACTTAAGGTACTGGTAATTTAAAACTGACTGGAAAAAATAAGTCTAGAAATTTATACAATCTCAGACCATTTTTGTCAAAAAAGAGGAAAAAAAGCTAATGTCAAATTTCCCTTGAGTTTAGAAAAAGGTCAGTTGTCTGTATTCAAAACAAAAAATAAAATTAGAATATAACAAGTATATATACATATATAATGTACAGTATATAATCATTATATACAGTATATAATGAATTAAAATAAATTATGGAATGATAATAGATTGTTAGCTGTTTTTCTTGGTTGATATTCAGCTCAGTTAGGGGCCTGAGCTCTAGTTTGCTGATGTAAGCCAGTATTAACAGCATGTAACTGTGTTGTATACAATATCAAAATCTAAACAGAAAATCTACTGGAATCCAAAGATGTGTGCAGTTTTATAACATAGTAGTAATATATGTTAAGTACATTTTTTCAGTGGAGTAACAAAAAAGAAAAGCTAAGACTTCTTAAAATGTCCAAGACAGATTTTGCAGCTAAAGAAAGGGTTCCAAATTAGCCTTTACTGTGACCCTGGATTAATGTCTATAATTCAGATCTGGAGTAAAAGAGCGAAACACTTTTTCAGTGGCTATAGAAAAATGTTATTTGTACTTGAATGCAAAAGAAATGTCTCTTGTTTTCCAGTTTTTTAAGAAAAGTTAACTTTAAAAAATAAAAAGGGAAAAAGTGAGATAAAACTCGATTGTTCATCACTTTTTGATTTTTTTTCCTCACCCCCATCAGTATTGTGTATTTTCTAGGTTAATTTTTCCTAACAGCAAAAATAAATGTTCTACTTATTTCTGAAACTTTTATTGCTATATTGTTCTCCATGCTGTTCAATAAGATGGTTATTTTATCTATCAAAACAACATTTGTGTTTTTCTTTTTTGTAATTGTCCCCCTTGTCTGTAAGTTTCTTTTCCCTCCCCCATAATTCCTCAAGTGAAGAAATTCTGTAACTCTGTTACTTTACTGTAAAAACATCTCGGCTATTGGAAAAAAATTGCTTATCCCTTATCAAGGCCTTAGTAGAGATTTATGAGATACATGACTAAATGATGCAGTGGAAAATAAAGACAAATACACTTGGAAAACCCAGTTACTTCTGTCGGGGCTATGTTTGAATGTTGATGACGTTTCTCAAGAAATTTGTCTGGAGTTACTTCAAAGATTCTTATTTTCGGCTCACCCTCCCCCACTGCCCTTTAACCCTTGAGTACTTGAACCCAAGTGATCCCACAGGCAACTTGCAACAAAATGGAAGTAAAGAACAGCGAGAGACATGCAGGAGACTGGGGCAGGTGCCCCCGCCCCATAAAGACGGGGGGCATTGGGACCGCTGCGCCCTTACTTTTCGCGCCCTTACTTTTGCGCCGTTCGGGGGGCGGGTGCGGACCGGCACGTACACACCTTGGGCGAGGAGCAGAACTTGAGGCCCTCAGGCCACCAGAATTGGCCACAGGTCCGATTTGACCGGGGTCTAAATGGAGCCCCGCCAGAGGGCAAACCGGGTCGGTCCTCCTCGGAGCAGCGGGTCTGCGGTCGGGGGCTCTCCCCGTGGGTTGGGATGCCGCCCAAGGAAACTCCTCGAGGCTGAGAGCCCTCATCTCATGGGGGAGCGATTGTGTGCATTTTGGATCCTCCTTCCTAAAGCCGGCTGTGCAGTGTTAATTCCTCGTACGCCACCCTGGACCTGTGGTTTACTGATGTTGTCGGGTGTTGAATGATTTTTGATAAGCTTCATTTCAAGTTATTTTGCTAAACAATTTTGGTTTAAATAAAGTTTAGTTTTGAATTTATCACCTGCCTGTTTGACTTTGTGTATGTACCTCCGTGACAGAGACATGCAGCAGTGTTGCTGCCGATGCACATGCAACCTCATATAATGCTCAAGGCAGGGGTGTGGGGGGGTGATTTGCTGTCTACTTTCCTTTCAGTTCTGCCCCTTCTTTTATCTATAAACCTGACCCCATTTAATGAGTGGCTTTACAGCAAGTCAGTTAAAATAGCAAACCATGAAGCAGTCCAACACAGAGGAAAAGGAGCTGTATAATGGTCTTTTCCTGTCATACACCTAGCTTGTATATCTACCATGCAGAATTGATGACTTGTATGATAAAAAAGAGGGATCCTTCTGTTAAGTCTGGTTACATCTTTTCCAGCCTGTACATTTGCCTGAGAAAATTATGCAAATTACATATGACTTTATATCCAGGAACTCAGTGTTAACTGCTGTTGGAAGAGTAGCTTTCCTCCTAGAGAGCAGGAGGATTAACTCAGTGTCAATACAGAAGGATGAGAGGCACCTGGTAAACATCGTGAGACATCAGACTACACATAGTTATTTCCATGTAAGCAGATTATAATAGTCCACATTTGGCTATTAATTGATCTCCCTTTCATCCTGTCCACAATATGAGCATGTATTTTGTCATTCTTATTCCATGTGATATCTGAGGCAAATTCAGACTTGTTTGGCTTTTTCCTAATTAAGAAGTTAAAAAAGCCCACCCCATCTACTTTTTGGGGGGATTTGGGTGCAGACCAGTTGGAAAGGCCTAAGTCTCCCAACAGTGTTGTGCAATGGCTAAGCATGGCTTCTGGAAGCTGGGGGAAATACTCGCCATATTCCTCTCTTGCCAGGAACAGTATGTGGCTGTATATTCTCAGCTGTTCTCAACCTAGTCTTCATTTCTACATTTCATTTCTTTCATTTCCTAATGCAACTTTCAGGCCAGGAACTAGAAGTAGGAGACCTTGCAGTTTGTGCATGGATGGCTGTCAGAACAAGATAGGACAGTGTAACCAACATAAGAGGCTTGTGTTTATCTGTCTTTCTGGGTGGGAGAAAATAAGCTGTGTGTGAAAGCATTCAGGCATAGTGGAAACAGAAGAACTGAGGTGGTTTTGTTTTGTTCAGTAAAGGAGGTGGAAGAACAGCAGTGGTGAAAGCAGCTGGGATCCTATCACTAAGATTTTGTTATGGAATGCAGTTGTACTGACCACCTGAAAATGATAATTCCACAATGGTTGTCTACGTAGTGTTCTCTCACGTTTTCACTAGGATCGTAGAATCATAGAACAATAGAATTGTTTAGGTTGGAAAAGACCTTTAAGATCATCAAGTCCAACTGTTAACCTAACACTGCCAAGTCCACCACTACACCATGTCCCCAAGCACCACATCTACACGTCTTTTAAATACCTCCAGGGATGGTGACTCAACCACTTCCCTGGGCAGCCTGTTCCAATGCTTGATAACCCTTTCGGTGAAGAAATTTTTCTGAATATCCAATCTGAACCTCCCCTGGCACAACTTGAAGCCATTTCCTCTTGTCCTATGGCTTGTTACTTGGGAGAAGAGACTGACAGGAGTGAATTATTTGGTTCCTTAAGGAGGAAAAACTGTGGTAACAAAGTCTTGTCCTCAGCTGCAGGTGAAATTATGAATGTCAAATGACTTAAAATGCTGTGGGTCTTACTTCCTCATCTGACAAAGGGATAATGTTCATAGTATTGATATTTACTTTGTTGATTGTATAAAGCTTTTACATATTCTCTATCAGAAGCTGTTCCTGAAATGAGTACAGCTGGAGTTATGGATGCAGGGGAAGCACAGGGGTGTGGGAATTCAAATTACATCTGGGCAGTACTGAACCTTAGTTTTGGTATGGCTCAAATTTTCTGTGTTCTACCTGTACTTCAAGCAAGGCTGAGATAAATTTCCTTTGCAAAGTTAAATCCATGGAGTGAACTATTAAATCTCTTTGTTTCTTTCACATTAGTGTCTGGCAAGGAGGTTGCAGCGCCAGCTTACTTTTTCATTTTATCTTGTAAGAGATGAACTAGAATTTATCAAAGTTTTCCCACTATCTGAACAGACAGGGTCACCCGAAGGAACGGGTATTGCTTTTTCCTCAGTCCACTTGCTTGAGAGCATAAAAGTGTTGTACTGCAGGAAAGATATTAATCTTCTACCATGTATCAAACAAATTAAGGTTTTTGAACCCAAAGCACTTTGTTGTTTATCCCAAATAGAATTCCCTTCTCCTCACAGGCCTTAGTAAGAATCTCATGGTATGGGTTTTAATTGAATAAATCCATAAGGATTCTAGTAGATATCTCATCACCTGCCAGGTACCTCACTTTTTCAGCCAGGGAATTCACATGCATTCTGTATTCCTAGTGTTATTACACCTGGGGCTGGGAAGGCTGTTGGGAATGTGAAAGAGCTCAGCTAATAAAAGTGCGTGCCAACCTTATGGATAGTGTTTGTTAGGCTGAGGTTCACCAAGATCTCTACAGTGCAAGAGTTCAGTACTCTACGTGCAACAGATGGATGTGAATCAGAGAGAGAAATGCTAAATACTCATACTTCTCCAGGATGGCAGCTGTCATTGAAAATGCCTGCTTGCCTCCAAAGGTTATGCTGAAATCAGCTAGCTTAAGTTCTTATCCAGGACGTGATTAATCAAAATTGAATTACTCCTGGCTGCAACAATGTTCTGCAACATATTGGCAATGCAGTCATATTTATTAAAAAGAGACTTGTACCCTTAGGTTTTTATGGTTCCATTTCATACAGTTAATGCACTTCCTTAAGAAACATTTTATTGTGATGACAAACTGAAAATAACTGAAAGGAAAAAATAACTGAAAGGAAAACTTGAAAAATATAATGAAAATGATCCTGACTCAGAGGACATCTAAAATACATGTACTGTATAATCTCATTGTATTTGTTGTTTCAAATTATGTAAATTCTGTATTGTCAGACTTCAGATATATTTATGTGCTTAAATTACTCATTTTTCACTGTTCACCTTAGGGGAATTAGAAGTTGCAATTGTGGAAGCAAGAAGCAAAATACATACCACCACCACCCCCCCAAAAAACCCAAAACAAAACAACCCAAAACCCACCAAAAAACCAAACAGCCCCAAAACAATAAAACATCCAAGCTCAAATCTAAAGTAAAGGCTCTGGAAATATAAGCAGTTCAGGCATATAAATTACTCCAACTGGAGCTGATTATTTTTGTAGTAGTTCTTCAAAAGGTGTAGTGTTTAACAACATAAACCTATTTTTTAAAAATAATAATAATAGCTGTTACCAGTCTATATGATGTTTAGCAGTGGAAACTAATTTGAGGTTGCTTGTGAAATGCTCTGGAACAAGATGAAAATTAATTCCTTTCATGAGGTTTTTATTAAAAAATCATATTTTAATGCCAATTATGTTATGCACTGAGGTATAATAATTTGTGTACCGCAGGAATGGGTAGGGTTTTTTTACTACACACCTAAGTATGTACATTTACCAAAAAATTAAAACCACAACCACCTCAAATATGTGATAATAAAATATCAAAGTTAAGAACTATAATCAGAGGACAAGAAGACCTTGTTTAAGCTTGAAGGATATTAACTATGCCCTTTCTTGACTATCTGTCTTGTCAGTCATTATGAGATACCTAGTCAGTAGTATTTTGAATAGATTTTCTTTCTAAACTGTGCACACATGAAGTCAGGTTTCCTTACACAACCTCTCTGTACATATTTTGATATTTTTTTTAAGGGTCTGTAAGACCCATAGAACAATCCAAGTTTGGAGAAAATATTAATTAACCTTAAATATTAGAACCTGTTCTTCATGGTTGGGGGAACCCTCCTGGTGTGCTCACATGCTTTCAGACAGCAGAGAACCTTCTTCTGGAATATACAACATAAAACTTGTTGATAAGTATTAATTCATTGATTAGGAGTGTGAACAGTGGTGCATTTCCAGCCCCTGACAGAGCTTAGTTGCTAAAAGGGCTATGTCAGCACTCCATAGCAAAGCTGATGAGTTATTGCAAACCAAATTCATCTTCTCTTTAAGGCAACACATAAAAGTTGCCCAGAAGCATAATCAGAAGAGTTTGTGCCATTCTTTTTGTGTGCCAGATGGGGGTGGTGCAAGTAGCTGAAGTAAGCAGTTGTGGTGAAAAGGCATCAGTAGTTTCTTGACAGGATCTCTTAAAAGGTTGGAGCTCAGCCCCAGTACAGAGCACCCTGGACAGAAAATTCACCTCAGGATTGTGGCAGACTAGGCAAGTTTAAGCTGAACTATGAGGTGCCATTTCCAGCAAAGAACTGATAAGAAAAAGCTTCTTGAGTGTGGCACCTTAATTTACCATCAGAGTGTTTCTAGTACTCCAGTATTAACTATTACTTTTTTTTTTTTTTTTGAGAAAATGACACCAACAGCTTTAGTATTCTACATCTGTATTTTTTCAAGCTTCAGAACATGCTGAACTTAAAATGTCTTTTTTTTTTTCATTTTTTCATTTTTTTTAAAGCAAATAAGCTTAAAAAGACCAAAAAATTCACGTGTTAGAAGTGGGGTAGAAAGCACCGCTAGAAATAAAGTTAACATTTGAAATGCCATTTAGAAAAGAGTTGGAATAGCATCTGATTTTGCAAATTTGAAGCCAGCATTTACCACTAGCAACTGGAATAGCTGACTACAGATGAAACTACATAATGGGGTTTGCCTCTGATAGCAGAGGGCTGGACGTAATGTGGGAGATCACATACTTCCTAGCTGGAAGATGGAGATTTTCCTTTCTAATATTAGTAGGATTTCTTTCTATGGAGGGCCTGAAAATGAGGAAAACAGTAGGGGCAGAAAATAGAGAGAAATATGTATGAATGAGTGAACAGGATGGGTGTGTGAAGGGTAGTGTATATTTTAATTAAAACAAACCTTGAAATTAATCTTACTGATTCCTCTTCACTTTATTCCCCAGTTATTGTCAACAACCATTAAAATAATGCTCTAAATCATCACATATTTTAGTTATTTTCAGTATCCATCTTTGTTATCTAGAAATCTTCCATCAAAAACCAGCATTTTTTCCAAGGATGATGCATAGAGTTGTATTTAGTGAGCTACCTTGCAATTCAGAAATTTTTTTGAGAGATTTATTGAAACTTGACTACATAAGAAGGCACATCCCAGGGAAGCTGAGTTGCTTAATTCAATAAACTCTTCCACAGTACCTGCATTAAGATGTGTAACAAAATTATTTAAGTAACTTCATCCTCTCACGTGTACTGTAACGGTAATAAAATAAACAAGGTCTTTACAGAAGGCATAAATTTTCTGTGCAACAAAATGTAAAAATTAAAAGCTACTGCTTCACTGTAGAAACTGATTTCTTTGTACTCCAGTGCAACAAACAAAATAAAGACGATAGTTTAAAATCAACTAAAGCGATAATATCAATATCAACAGAATGGTTTCTGGAAGTATTGCTTTTCTTCTTCCTTTTGTGTTATGTTAAACATCACAAAAATACAGAATTTTATTTCCCTAGTAATTTCTTCGGCAACTTTCTTTCTAGTTAGCTATAAGTACATAAATATTTATATTTATTTATAAGTCTGTCTTTCATGTCTAGCTATTAATATTTCATTGATGTGCTATTTGCCTTTATTACTTTATTAAAAATTATGCAACTTCTGTGTACAGTTTGTGGAAAAGGATTCCAGTCCTTCATAGAGCAATGCAGTGGAACTTCGGAGGGAGTTTTTGCTTGTGATTTTCTTAGGTCAAAATGTAATTTCACATGTACTTTCTATATGGGATTTACAGAACAGCACTATGTTTCCTTAAAGGTGCTTAAGAACATAATACAGTTTTGCTAACCTTTTGATATATTCTTCCATATGCTTGGGAAGGATAAAACAGTCTTTGCATTATTCAAAGCATATGGAATTATTTGTAATATGCTTTCATGTCATGGGGAAGGGGACAAAAATTAGAGCATGGAGGAAGATTAGGTGATTATTGTGGAAATGTGTTGGTGCAGGATTTCATTCTGCTGAATCCACGTAATTTTACTTGCAAAGTGGCAGAGTCAGTAGTCTGTACATCTAAGTTCTGCCTAAACCAGTGATGTTATGCTGATTAAACAGAAGCTGCTTGAAAACAAATAAAGCAGAATTTTTCACTGACTTTTTATGCAAATTACATTATGATAAAGTACACGTTACCTGAGAAGAAAGCAGAGATTTAGTGCAAAGAGGAATGATTGTTAAAATGGAAAAGGTTAAACTTAAGTTCCACTCAGACTCTACTTGGAAACAAAATAGTTGTAGCCTGCGTTTATAGGACATTCCAGCGTAGCTTCCCTGAGCAAATCTTTTCAGAGGTACATCTGGGAGATGCCTTTCGTGGTGCACTGCATTTAAATTGATCTTGCAATTTATGGTCAGATTTGACATAGAAACTTATGTTCAGCAGCTTCTCTGTAATGCTGGTAGCGAGGGTACTTACCAGGTGACTAGCAAAGCTCTAGAAGCTCTGACAGACAGGTGTCTATGCAAGCCTGAGCATGGTGAGGCCAGTTGTCTTTTTTCGTCTGAAAAATATGCAATGTTACTTCTCAGGGTAGTTTACATGGGTCTCAGTCTCACATAAAGGAGAGAATGCAGCAGCGGAGGCGTGTAGACAGTGTTCAGTGTAAGGCTTTGGCAGTATTTGAGGGTCTAAAGCAACTGTTTCCTGTGCATGTATACAGTACTGTATAAATTTTACATAACTTCAAAGTAGTGCCTCAGGCAGGCCTTGAAATCAAATTAAAAAAAAGGCAGGATTTCAGCATCGGATTTTTACATCTGAAAGTTTAAACTGGTGCCAAAACATCCAAGTTTTCTGCCATCTGGTAGAATTTACCTCATTCACATATATACTAAACTGGCTTTTTAAGTAAGCCCTTCCTTTATCCCACAGGCTACTTTCAGAGGTAACATGGTACAGTTCGATGATGCACTGTTACAGAAAGCTGTTCAATGTTAGTCTAGCCTCCAGTGAACCTAAATTTTTCACCTTGCAGTGTGCATTCATGGAGTATATTTCCTATTACTGTTTGTCCCTGGACACAAGGTGATAAAGAGGAATCAGAAGAGAGGGAATTTTAGTAACATTAAAACTTGTGCCAGTTGCACTGACTCATCATGTTTGACAGTAATGGGTATTCCTATATAAGTGTACGCTCCCATTCATGCCACTAGATGTTATCTCAAACTATCTTGGTGGTGTCTCAAAGGCTTCATCTGCAGATATCTGATGAGAATTTTTTTTCTTTTAATTTAAGGGGACGGGATAGAGGAGGAATTCTCATATGTAGGTGTAGAGAACCTATGCACCATTGTAACAAGCAAACTCAAACAACTCTAACGTGCAAACACAAGAGGTTATCTACATTCAAGGATGTTACAGGGAAACTTCTGCAGAGTTTTGCGGTGGGTCAAGTGCACCTCATTTTTTTCTGGATTTTCAGTCATGGAGCACAAAGCTTTTACAGGCTAAAAAAGATTTTATATTTCCACTTCCTAGTGAAAAAAGTATCATATCAGACATGTCAAAATCAGAGCGAGTGACAGTCATGAAGATTTATAAGATTTTTAGTTAGTTAATGTAATTGCAGCTTTATAGTAATTCCCCAGACGTTAACCAGGACACATGAATAAATTCCTCCATTTAGTATCCAAATAAGATTCAGAAAAGAGGAAGAAAGAGGCCCGAATAATTAATGATGCATGCAAAGTTAGTTTCAGCAAAAGTAACTTGTCAGGTAGTGCTAATGCAAGTGATGCTTGACCTAGAGATGTTCTAATCTATTTCAGTAAAACTGAAACCAATTTTCATGCACTTTTTTTTCCTTTATCTTTCTTTTTCAGCTCGTCAGAGCTTCCTCTGAAACAACTGGGAAAAAAAAAAGAACACAATTTTGTACATGAAATTGAACTGTGGACTGTATTTTCAGTCTTACTGTTCAGCAAGTCAGAGAGGTTAGTGTTTCAGCTGACTGAAACATTGATTTTCATTTAAATCTTAATCTCAGCAGTGTTTTGCTATGTCATTGGCATTTGTGTTCTACATCAGGCGATTAATGGCCACAGAATAAAAAAGGGAGTTAAGATATATTTTGTGTCAGAAAATGTTAAATAATGCAAAGCACCAGATTAGAATACAGATATTTTTGATAATTGATATATTGCCCTTGCCATCTTGCTAAGTGATAATTCTTTTGGTGAAGTATTCATCAGCATGCAGAACTGTAGTCTACACACAGTACTGACTTCTCTTACTAGTTAAACACAATGAATTGTGCCTAGCCTGCTTATCCCTGTTATTTAAATGTTCTGGATAAGAAATTAAAAGTATTCTTTTTTAGCTTAAATTTCATGAAAAGAAAAGAAACAGGAAATTTTACTGTATCTGCATAGTTAGGCTTTTTGTGAGTTTGAGGAGACAGAATTATTCAAATATTTTTTCAGCTGCTATATGGGAAGCAATACATAGTAATGAATACTGTTTTACTGAATACTATTAAAAGTCTGATTTGAATATTTTTTCAGTATAGCTGATATTAATATGTGCCTTTCCTCAAACTGTCTTGCTTTCTAAAGGAACTATTTAAGGAGAGGGGGACTAAAGGGGTCTAGAAAAGTGAAGAACTAAATTCTAAGGGAGGCAAAAAGACAGCATACTTTTTTTGGGGGAAAAAAAAAAAAAAGGTTTCCCAGACAACAGAAACCAGAGGGACACAGAGCATTTGCATTGCTTGTTTTTTGTACAAAGGTTACTTTTTATGGCATAGCATGTAGCTGTGAATGTCATTAGTTGAAATCTTAAGGAATTATTGTGCATAGTCTTAAGGCAATAAAAGCATGCATTGATTTTCCCAATAGTAATATCTCACTGGCTGAGACCATCCCATGTATGGGCTGGACAACGTGCTTTTAAAATCTGTTTACAAACAAAAAAAACCATTCTTTAGATTGATGTGTAGTGAGCATATGCTCTTCTAGCTGGGTTCGTGCCTAGCTAGCAGGTAAAGCATAGCCTTTATGAAAAATGTACTGTATTTAAAAGTCCAAATGGTAAAACAGAGGAAATCTATACTTTAGGGAATCTGGGTAGTGAGTTATTTTTTCTGTCCTTCTCCATGCAGTAATTCCTTCAAAATGTATACAACCTTTTCATTTCTACCTTTGTACTCTCTTACAAGCCAATCCAAGAATGTACAATACATAAAATTGTCTTGTATAAATACAGCTAATCTCTACCTGAATAGAATAGAGAATAGAGAATGGAGATCCTCCATAGAAACTTACTCATTTTATTGTAGTTCCATGAAGATACATTTACAGAATCTGCCAGAATATGTAGTAAAGATTTCTAAAGAAATAATGCTGGGATACAAAAAAAGAAAATAACTCCCCCCCCCCCCAAAAAAAAAAAAACAAAACAAACAAAACCCACAACAAAAACCCCAAACCATTCAAAACACTGTACTGAGAAAATGGATTAAATAAAATATTAAGAAAGATGGACATACGTAGTTTGGTTATGCATGAAATTACATTGCATCACTGGTTTATATACAGAATGCATATCTATTTAAGAGTATGGTATTAAAAATAAGTAGGATGTTGGATGGGTATGTTTGTAATATATGTTAACATTTTTAGCATATTGAAATAGATAATTTTATGTGAAATTAAATGTTAGAATAGCACTTTGATTTTTTGAGTAGAATTTTTCAGAGTTTAGAGGACAAAGTTAGGTTTTCACAAACTGTGTAAGTATAAGCTGCAAAATCCTGACGGTACTAATAAAAAGAAACTTGACCACATGGAGAGAATTCTCTTTGTGTGTTGCCTGGGAATTAATTTCAGGTCACATTTAGAGTTTTTGGCATTTACATGTTCATGAATATTACTCTCTCTGCTCATAGATACAGTTCTGTATGACTGTGAAGTATCACTGTAGGTATCTGCAAGGGCTCATAACAGTTGGATAAGGTGTAAAAATTTGGTAGAGAATAAAAGCTTCATTTTCAGAAATAGATCTATGTGCAGCATATTTCTCTGCTCTGGCTGAACATATGGGAGCTTATGAGTGGGATTTTTATCCACTTGCTATTAAAAGAACAAACAAACAAAACAGACTGTAAAAGATAATAGCCTGTGCCCTGTAGCTGCTGCATCTGTTTTGATCAATGTACTTACAGCAAGCTTCCTAACTTGTGCCACTTCCATAGTTGCCTGCTTTTTTGCTGTCTTAGTCTAAGAAGTCTCAAGTTATCTTTCGCCCTGGCTAACTTGGGATGAAATGTTTATTTTAAAGATTGCTTTTTTCTCTTCCCAGCAAAGCCAGTGAAAGAATTGTGGTGTTTACAAAACTGAAAAATGTTGGCAACACAATGCACCGCAAAGAGCAAGGAAATAACTGAAACAAGGGTCATAATTTCGTTCTTTCACTTCTGTTGCTGTTATTGGGGTTTTGTTTTGCTTTGTTTTAATCAAAAATTTCTTCCTGTGATAAAAAGTGTGGTGAAACCCTTCTTATGGAATCTGAAAACAAGGCAAGATCATAAATTGTGTTAATCTCTTCAGACATAGGTTACTGATGCAGAAAATTGGTCACTTATTTCTCCTGCACCCTTTTTTAGACTTGAACCACTGTCCACCTGTGTTTTATTCTTTTCTTAGAGTTTTCAAACTTTGTAGCCTTCATCTTTTTCATCTTTATTAAGACTACAAATCTAGTGGGTATTTGGTTTAATTAAACCATTGTAGCAGAGCTGTGTGGTGATATTATAGTTACTATGAGTTGAAGACTAATTACTTTAACTTAATACCTAAAGATCTAATGATGTGATATTGTTTTCATTTGCATTCCTTTTGATAATCTTTATTGCTTGGGATTGCTACGTCCCCAAATTCACTACTGAGTTTAAAAGAGTAACAGCCCATTTCACTTTTCCATTTAAGTTAAACCAAGAAACCCCCATTTACATCAGCAGGGGTTAATACTGAGACTGTTTTGTTCTAACCCACCTCATCATTTTATTCAGCTGTTGACACTGTGGAAGAAAAACAAAATAAAACAATAGGAGCCAGTTCCTCACTGACAATAAGCTCTTCAAACAGTACCAATTGAAAGTCTGTTGCAAAGGTTAGAAAAGTTGTCAGATTGGTAAATTGATATTTCCAGCTAACTGGGGCTTAGTACTTTCAGTAAGGTAAATCTTACTAGAAATAGTAATTTCCAATCATGTCCAATCCTAAGTAGGAAAAAAGAATCTTATGAGATGTGTTTTTTCAATATCTAATTGGAGCAGGAGCACAGTCAGATGTCTGGGAGGGGAGGAGAAATGCTCCTTTCTCTTAATTGTAATAAGCAATCTACAAGACAGTTTAGGACTAGTAATATTTTACAAACCAAAGAAGTATTAAGATTATTTGTTTCAAAGAAAAAAGAAACAAATCACTGTGCATTTCTGCAGAGGTTTAGTGACTACTTATAGCGGTGTTTACATAGGGTGGGATGATAACATGCAATGGTTGACATCCAGCTGATTTCATTCATCTTCTGCAGCCTACGTAGGTGTAACTGAGACCAAAGAGGCTTGACATACCAGTGCTTGGTACTGTGATAGTGTTTATTACTTGTTGGCATTGCAAAGTTGCCTAGCTTTTCTAGCCTGGAGATTACAGTCCCACTGTGCTAAGCAGTGTGCAAACTGTCTAAAAGATCATCCTTGCCAAGAGAACCTGTGTCCTTTGAAAGTCAGACACGGAAAAATGCAAGGAAATAAAAAGAGAGTATTTGTCCATATGATCATCTGGAGCCACAGCTACCACCTGTTTAGCCATTGCTAAGATTTTTATAAGCTTTACATCAAGAGAAGTTTTCATGGAGAGATTTGAAGGAGGACTGAGAAGTGGCTTTATGGAAAGGTCTTTCGAGGGTGAGAGCACAAGTAAAGGTAGAAAATCACATATTAAAAAATGTAATAAATGGATAATGAGAGCTGAGATAATTGGCTGATCAGAAATGGAAATCACCACTACAAGGCAATATCTAAGCATTTAGTTCTCGGAGGGACCAGCACTTTTTAGTACAATGCTGTTATTCATCTGTCCTATACTTTTACAGTCATCATCAAACTCTGGGGATAAGATGGGGTGTTAGATTATTCCTTCTCCTTCTCTTTCTATTTGACACTTTACTTCTTTCCCCTTCTCTCTTTTGATAATCTGTCACTAAAGCTTCTTGGGCAATATTCCTTTGGGACCCTGAAGAGGATTAATTTCTGATATGAATAATATCTGCAGTATTTCATATATTATGGAGTGATGGCTGGTACCTGTCTATTTGTTCTTAGTTAGAGAACTGCTTTTCCTTTAAAAAAGGAGTGTCTGGGTCAGGTGAAACCCTGGTGGGAGGGAGAGACTGCTCAGTCGTTTGGGAGCAGCTGAGCCTCTCTGGGCAGAGACTAGGTTTCAACCTGAGGATGTGCTGGTAAGAGGTGGGAAGAGTCACAGTGATGACTCTAATCCTGCAACTTGATTAGAATCATAGAATGGTTTGGTTTGGAAGAGACCTTTAAAGGTCATCTAGTCCAACCTTCCTCCAATGAGCATGGACATCTTCAACTAGATCAGGTTGCTCAGAGCCCTGTCCAACCTGACCTTGAATGTTTCTAGGGATGGGGCATCTACCACCTCCCTGGGAAACCTGTTCCAGTGTTTCACCACCCTCATGTAAAAAATTTCTTCCTTATATCTAGTCTAAATCTACCCTCTTTTAGTTTAAAACCATGTGACGGATGCATTTGACCTCTTAACCAAGCTAGCAGTAGTTTGGTACAGGCTCCAAAGGAGGTAAAGGCCTGAGCTGTGGCCAGGCCAAGAACTCTTCTGGTTCCAATCTGTTCTCTGAGAACCCACAAAGGAGCCGAGTGGCGTGGAGAGCATTGATGCCTATGAGCTTGGAACACCGATCATGCGATTGATACATGAGTAGTGGGTGGCTTTTCCAAGACTCGTTTATCAAGAAACAAAGGAAGCTGTGGGTACAAGGAGCCTCATGCATACCTTTCCTGTTGCATGCAGTTTGACTACAAGCCAACCACTTTATCCTATAAATATGACAGCCTAAATGAGCCTTCTTTGAGCTCTCCCTGCTAGGCAGCATGGCTGCATGGCGGTGATCTTCCCTTGAGCTGGGACACCCCTCAAGGTTGCTCCTTGAGGCAGAAGAGACCTTTTACCAACAGCAGATCTTTGGTGAGGCACCGGTATCATGTATAACCTTGCCATATGGTAACTTTGATTTTGTCTTGGTAACTTTGCATGCTGAATTACTAAATTTTGCATATATTATCCCTTAGACATAAACTGTTGTCCAAGTCTAAGACTAAGATTGGACCTAGCCACACCTAAGCTCCATCAGGAGTTTAGAAAGCAGAGGGGACTACTCTGAACCTAGTGACTCAACAAGAGGGTCCTCCATACCCTTTTGTATCCCCGGTCTCTCTGTGAATCATTCTAACTTGAGTGTCACCAGATTTTCCTTCTTATGTTCCTTCCATGCAGTGATTAATGGAGTAAACCTTGCCATTGAACTTTAAGTTGCACTTTTACAACAACATATTAAAACCACTTTTGCTAATACCTTTGATGGTGATTTTTTAAGTGACCTAAATCACTCATTCATAACAAACCATTACCCCTTGTCCTGTCGGAACAGGCCCTACTAAAAAGTCTGTCCCCATCTTTCTCATAAGCCCCCTTTAAGTATTGAAAGGCCACAATAAAGTCTCCCTGGAGCCTTCTCCTCTCCAGGCTAAACAGCCCCAACTCTCTCAGCCTGTCCTCATAGGAGAGGTGTTCCATCCCTTGGATCGTTTTTGTGGCCTTCCTCTGGACCCACTCCAACAGGTCCATGTCTTTCCTGTGCTGAAGACTCCAGAGCTGAACGCAGTATTGCAGGTGGGGTCTCACGAGAGCAGAGTAGAGGGGCAGAATCACCTCCCTCAACCTGCTGGCCATGCTTCTTTTGATGCAGCCCAGGATACGGTTGGCTTTCTAGGCTGCGAGCGCACGTGGCCAGCTCATGTCCAGCTTTTCATCCATCAGTACCCCCAAGTCCTTCTCCGCAGGGCTGCGCTCAATCCCTTCATCACCCAGCCTGTACTGATACTGAGGGTTGCCCCGATCCATGTGCAGGACCCTGCACCTGGCCTTGTTGAACCTCATGACGTTCACATGGGCCCACTTCTCGAGTTTGTCCAGGTCCCTCTGGATGGCATCTTGTCCCTCAGGTGTGTCAGCCGCACCACTCAGCTTGGTGTCATCTGCAGACTTGCTGATGGTGCACTTGATCCCACTGTCTATGTTGTTGATGAAGATATTAACCTCTACTGGTCCCAGTACGGACCCCTGAGGGACACCACTCATCACTGATCTCCATCTGGACATCGAGCCATTGACCACTACCCTCTGGATGCGACCATCCAGCCAATTCCTTATCCACTCCAATTTAGAGATAAGGATGTTGCAGGCAACTGTGTCAAAGGCCTTACAGAAGTCCAGATAGATGACATCAGTAGTGATTTTGGACTTGATGATTTTAAAGGTCTTTTCTAACTTAAATGATTTTATGATTCCCTTGTCCACTGATGCAGTCTCTCCATCAGAGAAGGCCACTAGGTTGGTCAGGCAGGACTTGCCCTTGGTGAAGCCATGCTGGCTGTCTTGAATCACCTCCCTGCTGTCCATGTGCCTTAGCATAGCTTCTAGGAGGATCTGTTCCATGATATTCCCAGGCACAGAGGTGAGGCTGACAGGTCAGTAGTTCCCAGCCTCCTCCTTTCTACCCTTTTTGAAGATGGGCACAATGTTTCCCTTTTTGCAGTCACCAGGGACTTCACCTGACTGCCATGACTTTTCAAATATCATGGAGAGTGGCTTGGCAGCTACATCAGCCAATTCCCTCAGGACTCTGGGATGCATCTCATCAGGTCCCATAGACTTAGGTATGTTCAGGTTCCTCAGGTGGTCACAAACTTGATCTTCTCTTACAGTGGGAGGGACTTTGCTCCCCCAGTCCCTATCTTGCGGTCCATCCACTCAAGAGGTGTGGGAAGAGAGGTTGCCAGTGAAGACTGAGGCAAAGAAGTTGTTGAGTACCTCAGCCTTCCCCTCATCCATTATTACCAGTTTGCCAATCGTGTTCATCAGGGCGTTGCACTTCCTTTGACCTTCCTTTTTTGGCTGACATACCTGTGGAAGCCCTTCTTATTATTCTTGGTGTCCCTTGCCACGTTCAGCTCCAGCTGCACCTTGGCCTTCCTGACCCCATCCCTATACAACCAGGCAGCCTCCCTATACTCTTCCATGGTACCTGTCCCTGCTTCCACTGCCTGTGCATTTCCTTCTTGCCCTTTAGTTTGACCAGCAGGTCTCGAGTCATCCATGCCAGTCTCTTGCCTTTCTTTCCTGATTTCTTACACATGGGGATCGAGAGCTCTTGCGCTCTATGGAAGGTGTCCTTAAAGATCTGCTAGCTTTTTTCTGCTCCCTTGTCCCCTGAGGGCAGTTTCCCAGGGGGCCCCATTGACTAACTCCTTGAAGAGCTGGAATTTTGCTTTCCTAAAATTCAGGATCCTGACTCTTCACCTGACCCATAACCCTCAGGACTGCGAACTCCCCCAGTGCATGATCACTGCAGCCCAGGCTGTCTCCAGTCTTGATGTCTCTGATGAGCTCACTTGCATTGGTGACCAACAGGTCCAGTAATGCATCACCTCTGGTAGGGCTGTCTACTACATGGCCTAAGAAGTTATCCTCAATGCACTCCAGGAGTCTCCTGGATTGCCTAGAGAGTCTCAGAGACTGTAGAGAGGAACAGAGTTTCAGAGGGCACAGAGAGAAAAAGTTACAAGAAAGCAGCAAGAAGTGGGCACAGTTTGCCGAAGACAAATGCGTTGTGTTCTGCTGCAATGTCTTGAATCCTTTTGTTACTGTGTGTTTCAGTGACTTGTCCAATGCAGCACACAAATGTTTATAACAAGGTTAGAAGCCAGACTGATGAACATTTATATTATGTAATGGAAGGTGGGTAGAAATCTTCAAGGTAAGAGTGATCGGAGGCAGCATGTCCACATGGTGCAATAGGCTTAGTAGTTTTGATCCAAAGCAATATTAATGTGGGCACAGTGCCATGTGTTGCAGCTAGGCTGGATAGGCTTTAGCTGGATGGCTGGTAAGGAGCTAGCTCTGGTGTCTCTGCATGTATTCTTCACTGCTTCTTCTTCAACAGCATGGGTGAATGCAAGTAAGCCAAGCTTCTTTATGTGTTTGCCTTTCTGGTCCTGGATTGTAAATTAATTCCTTAACAATCACTGTAGCCCTAGAATTTCCAAATATTTGGACGGCAGCCTGCTGCTGCCTCTAGATCCTTTTTAGCCAAGATCTCTTTCATAGTCCTCTGTTTTTAAAAGCTGGAAGGATTGCACGGTCCTGTGCCAAGAGCTAACACAGTACTTGGTATGAGTCAGAACACAGTATTATATAGGAATGCAATAGAACATAGAAATTATTTTTCTTAAAATTCATTCAAGCGAGAATGTAATTAGAGGGTCATAAGAATCCTATGAAGAGGAATACTCTAATATAACCCTAACTGTTCCTAATTATGTGCCACATTATTAAGCCTGACCTACTAAGCCTGCCTCCTGAATACAGCACGCTTCCTCAATGCTTGTTAAAAAAGTCTTAAGTACCACTAGAGACTGCTGGAGACACTACGTAGTAGAATGCCTTCCTGCTTATATATGCTCCATTTCCCGGCAACCAAGCCCCTTTCTAGCGCCAGTCCTTACTGGTAGCAGGAGAAGCTGCTTATCTTGAATATGAAGGAGAATATGTCATAGTGTCTTTCTAGGCTTGTCAGGAAAGTGTTTAAGGAGGTTCTCAGAAAGTGGAGTTTGCCTGGGACTGACTGTGTTCCAGAGTAAATTTTGTGTTATTAACCACGTTAACTTTGGACTTTGCACCGTCTGCCACAATCCATGAGGTTATCAGATCTGGGAGGAGCAATGCCATCTCTCTTTGAAAGACACTAAGACATCTTCTCCTCCCTATTCAAGATATCAGGCTCAATCTGACATCATAGCACTTCTTTCTCAGTGATGCATTTATAAGTTCATTGGAATAAATGGAGTCAGAGTGTTTTTGAGAATTTGAGCAAGCAGACAGGGGTGGGAGGGAGAGCAGTATACCTAAGTAGTGACAGCATTTTCAAATATGTGATTGCAAGGGGGGGGAGAAAAGGCAGAGCTTTAATGTCTGAAATGTGAAGTCTGTTGGAGTGAGATACTTTGACAAGACTTCAAAATGAGCCCCACATAAGTTTTGCTGGAAATGAGTAACGGTTTAAGGTTTTTCTCTTGATGCTGGTGTGAAAGGCTCATGCCTGTAGATGTGTCAGGAGGCTTTGAATGTTCCCTGCCTACAAAGCAAAAGATTCAAACATCATCCCCCTTTCTGTCTTCTCCTTTCAAATCCTACATTTTCCTTCTAGGGGCCTTTATGTGCTGTGAGGTAGCGATCCTCCCCAGGAAATTTCCTAATGCTTTAGTCTCTGAGGCTCTGTACAGAGTGTTTCACAGACCTGGGACAGGCTGCTCAGGTGCTCCTAACAGCTATAGCCCTTAACTGTAAGTAGAGCTAGATTTTATAATTTTTTTTTTGTTGGTTCCCCCCCTCCTGATCATATTCTTTCAAATCTTTTTTTTCTGCTATCTTAAACTTTTAAAGCCTGTGACTTTCTTCTGTGGTCTCTCCTCCTTTTTTCCCCCTTTCTGGTTTTACAATAATAAAATAAAACAGGCTGCTATTGGCTTTTCAGACATAGGAGTGGATGTGTTGCTCATTATGAATGGAAAATGTGTAAGAATCTTTCAGTGATGTCTCACACAATTCTAGAGGCCTAATGCATTCCTTATTCCTGTAGTATTTGAATGTATTCTGTAAGTGACAGGCAATTATCAAATGGTGTTTTTCTATTTCCTCTTGACTCTGCATGCTTTTCTCTCAATCTTAGAGCCTAAAACTGCTGCTGTGCAGGGCCTTTTAAGAGTAAGTGTATGCTTTTTAGGGAGATGTTGATATTCTTGGGTGGGGGGAATGAACAGAGCTCTGATGGTCTCTCTTCCCATGTCCCGTTTTCCTTGCATTTGGATTACACGATCCATGACACAAACCTTTGGTCTTTTCCATAAAATTTTTAATCCTTAATGTTTGTGGCTGAATACCAAATATTTCGAAGTTACCTTTTTTTTTTTCTTTCTTTTCCTTTTTCGAAAAGGATGAGTATCCCTTTGCTAGAGAGAGTACCTTTTAATTGTGTTGCAGATTAGGAACTAAAATCATTAATCACTTAGGACTCTCATTCTCATACATTTGTTGTACATATCTCATGATCTTTAAATAGAGCAGTTTTCTCATTACTACTAATGACAATGGTGTTAGCATGATAATATAATTGCTGTGGATTCTAGAAGCATTGAGTTAAGGGTCAGGGGTTGGATTCTTTTGGGTTTTTAACCTTCTCTGTTTTGTTGTCATATATTTCCATTTTGCTTAGTATTCAGTGGGGTATTTTTATTGGTGAAAATCCTCACCCAAATATAATGCAATGTAGTTTTACAAGTAAACAGTTAAGATGGAAAAAAGAAACAGTTAAGGAGAAAAAAAAAAAAGTTAAAATCTTTCTACCCTTTAGCTTTCCTTCTTTTCCAGTATGTTCTGTTATTCTGTTTTGAGTGGATTTTGATACAGCTAAGAATGCCATGGGGTAAATTGTAAGGAAACATATGCGGAATGGATGTGTACTGCTTGCTCTGTAACAATTGCAAGAGTTGTTATTAGTGGGTTAGCACTTATTAGGAAACGTGAATAAGCAGCATTGGACCCTGAGGGTATATCTACGCTGTGCAGCAGAGCACAGCACAAACAGTCCCCAGCTAGTTCCAAGTAGACTGAAGCATCAGCATGGCACAGTGCAGCAGCATATGAATGCCAACAGCAAAATGGCTGTGCTGGCATGGCAGTGCTCAGCAGTACTAATGAGCACCAGTGACACAGTTAGACTATTTCTCTTAAAACTTTGTTCTACCATCTTTGCCCTTCTTTTTTTCCTTTTCCTTTTCCTTCTTTTCCTTTTCCTTCTTTTCCTTTTCCTTTTCCTTTTCCTTTTCCTTTTCCTTTTCCTTTTCCTTTTCCTTTTCCTTTTCCTTTTCCTTTTCCTTTTCCTTTTCCTTTTCCTTTTCCTTTTCCTTTTCCTTTTCCTTTTCCTTTTCCTTTTCCTTTTCCTTTTCCTTTTCCTTTCTTTTTCTTTTCTTTTTCTTTTTCTTTTTCTTTTTCTTTTTCTTTTTCTTTTTCTTTTTCTTTTTCTTTTTCTTTTTCTTTTTCTTTACATTTTAGACACAACACTTGTGTAGGCCTCATATAAGCAAGTTTATTTCATACTGTAGGATGACAGAACAACACTTGCACATATGTATTTAACGCATACATATATTTAATGCAGAACGATAAATATCAAGTGATGCAGACTTTATTCCCCGCAAAAGCTCATCTTACATTTAATACAATGTAATGTATTAAAGAAGGGGGGGGGAGGGGGAAGCCTCTGTTAATGCAAAGCATGTACGCGTGACTGCAAACAGCCGCAACTCGGTTATACATAGTGGTTTCTAGTGCAACATATACCGTCTCTGTGATTTGCTCTTTCATGCAAGACTTCAGTAGCCACTGGTGATACATAAGCAGTTGTTTGTTGCTGTTGTGCATTGATTTATATTTTGGTGGTTTGGACCCTTTGCAATATCCGTGAGTGATGACTTTTAGCTAGTGCACATACATCAAGGTCTCTGACACTCATGCTAACTGTTCACCAGTTGTGTTTCCAGCTGCATGCTCTGCACATTACATCAGCCTGCTGAGCTGAGCAGAGACGTTCACCATCTCCTGTTTCTTACATAGACTCTTGCACAGTGTGTGGGGGGAAACTTAAGGATGTCTTGAGAGAAGGAAGAGTTACCTGCATCATGCTTATCCCAGAGAAAAATGAAGGAAAAGAAACATCCAGAAAGGATGTTTGTATTAATGCAATGTGCACCAAAGAAATGTTCCAAAGGAGCAAATGCAGTAATCAAGTATCCAAACTAAAAAAAGTGAGCAAAACATGTAAAAATACTGATGTTTAAACACCTATTTATACACATTTGGGGACATTTTTCATGTAGTTTTTAGGTAATGCCTGTGGTGGGTTTACTTTAGCTGGCTGCCAGATGCCTACCCAGCGGCTGTCTCAGCCCCCCTCCTCAACAGCACTGGGGGGGAAACAAGATGGAAAAGCTCATGGGTCGAGATAAAGACAGGGAGATCCCTTACAAATTACCATCACAGGAAAACAGACTTCACCTGGGGAAAATTAATGTAATTTATTGCCATGTAAAATGGAGTTGGATAGTGAGAAACAAAGACAAATATGAAAAGAACACCTTCCCCCAGCCCTCTCTTTTTTCCTAGGCTCACCTGGGAATTATGTGCTGTTTTTCTGTTGAAAAACTAACATGTGAGGCAAATAATACATTCAGGCCTGCATGTGGTGATAAGTAAGGACTTGGTGACCTTTATTTCACTTGCCTTACAATCAAATTCCCTAAAACTTAGAATCATAGAATCATAGACTCGTTTAGGTTGGAAAAGACCTTTAAGATCATCAAGTCCAACCGTTAACCTAACACTGCCAAGTCCACCTCTAAACCATGTCCCTAAGTGCCACATCTACACGTCTTTTAAATACCTCCAGGGATGGTGACTCACTCGCTTCCCTGGGCAGCCTGTTCCAATGCTTGACAACCCTTTCGGTGAGGAAATTTTTCCTAATACCCAGTCTGAACCTCCCCTGGCGCAACTTGAGGCCATTTCCTCTTGTCCTATGGCTTGTTACTTGGCAGAAGAGACTGACCCCCACCTCACTATAACCTCCTTTCAGGTAGTTGTAGAGAGCAATAAGGTCTCCCTTGAGCCTTGTTTTCTCCAGGCTAAACAACCCCAGTTCCCTCAGCCGCTCCTCATAAGACTTCTGCTGTAGACCTTTCATCACCTTCATTGCCCTTCTTTGGACACGCTTTGGACAACTTCTCATGGAAAGGAGCTACTGGTGAGGAGGCAGAAGAGAAGCTCAGGTGGGACACAGAAAGTGCAGGGAATCATGGCTCAGTTTCACAGGTTCTTTTCCTGCCACCGACTTGACATTTCCATTTGCTTGCAAAGGGCATACCTGCATGGCGCAACTGTTGGTGTGCCACATTCGCATCTATACTTGGCATTTTAGCGTGCATTAATCCCATCTCTGGTGTTGCAGTTGGATGCAGCACTCCAGCGTGCAATGCCGACTAGCAGTTAAAGGAATAGTGATGTGCAGTGCCACATGACCATTTTCATGTTCTGGTCAAAGTGGAAAAGGTTACTTGGAAGCACTGATGTTAATTGTCTGCTTTCAAGCAACTAGAGAGTTTTGTTATGCTCCCTTGTATCTGCCTGACATGGGAGGGAACATAGATTTAGTCATGTCCAGGATTTTGCACAAAAGTAGATGATCACATCCCTGATATACTTCTTGGCAGTTCTCCTCAAGCTATTGCACGTTAGTACATTTCTTTAACTTATTATTCTGGGTGCAATGCTGACTCCTCCATAATCAATTGCTAAATACCTAACCTGTTCCAGAGGGCTGGAATTGTAACAACCAGTTTCTGTTAGTATTGATGGCTGCAGCCTCACTCTCTCTAACTAAGAGATAAGAAAAGGAGGTTGGGTGGGGGAAGAGAGGTGATGAGGGGGGCTGGCAGCAAGATTATTAAAATTTCTTCTTAGGAGAATGTGAAAGGCTCAGTTTGAGATTTTTAGAAATTGGTAATTGCCCAATGGTTACGTCTGTCTCTTTTCCCATTCATCATCTCTGTCCTTCTTATTTCCCTTGTGGCAGTCGTGTTGTTTAAAAGTATTTAGGTAAAGGCAAGAAGTATTAAAGCATGTGTGTATGTGTGTATATGTAGACACAAACAAATGCACGAGGTCTGAAACACTTAGCTAAAATACTGAAGATTAAAAATGATGCCTTACAGAGAAATACTAGTGTTTTTTGTACAGCTACTTCTCAATTATGAGAAAGATTTCAATTTTAATTTTCTAAAATGACAGAAATACAGTGCAGTCTGCCAAATCATTTCAAAATGAAAGTACTAATCAGAGATTCTGAGGTGCCATGGATTATTATTGTTCTAAATTATTTGAGATATTCAGAATTCCAAAAAGCTGTTCATTCAGCAGCAGCACCCTTTCTTCAAAGGTACTGAAATTATCACATACTTTCTTCTGTCTAGTGATATAAATATTATCTGCCATTACATTTCCCTCACTGCATCCTGCTTTGGCTAAGCTTTGCATGTAACTCCATAAAGACTCACTGCTCAAAAGAATCTTCCCCCAGATAAGTTTCTGGTGTATAATCTACTGCCACTTGCTACTAGCTATCCACCACTGCTGTCAAAGGTAGTGTTGGAGAAATACTGAAAAATTCTGCTGTTCCTTCAGTCCACAAAATTTTATGATGATGTGTTAAACCAAAAAAGACAAGCTTTGTCAAATGATTTGCTTTGGGATTGTGCTGGTTTTGGCTGGGATAGAGTTAATTTTCTTTATAGTAGCTAGTATGGGGCTATGTTCTGGATTTGTGCCGAAAACAGTGCTGATAACACACTGATGTTTTAGCCATTGCTAAGTAATGTTTGCACTAGTCAAGGACTTTTCAGCTTCCCATGCTCTGCCAGGTGCCCAGGAAGTTGGGAGGGGGAAGTTGTGAAGGGGGGGAGTTGGGAATTTGGGATTTAGTTCTTAGTTAACCTAAGAACATGCTCAGATGCCGGCTGGGGTTAAACCACAACAGGATCTAGCAGTCTGAAAATTCAAAAATCCACACAGAGTGGAGGGTGGACTTTTTTTGTTTTGTTTTTAGAAGATCAAATTTGTCCCGTCATAGTCGTAGCATACTGTTTCATTTAGATCCAGAAGCAGTCTCCTCACATTTTTCTCCATTTGTTTGTGTTTCTCTTATGCTCCTACAGGCTTTTCTGCCATTTTGTGTTCTGCACAAACTGCTATCTGTATCTATAATGAGATAATTCACATTCTACATGTATATATTTCTGATAACTGTAAACAAAACTTTTTTTTAATATGTGTATGTGCATACATTGAATATTCAGGTTTCTTTTTACCACCTAATCCTTTTGAATACAAAGTCACAGATTTTCATGTATTTTCTTTACTGATAGGTCAGCTTAATCTTACTTTGTGTTTCAAAAATGATCGTAACTTAAATACTTGTTTTGTTGTCATGAATGGGTTACAGGATCTTGATTATGAAATAGCAGGTTAGTTACTCTGTTATAGAACTATTCTTCAAATAACATTAGTAGAACTTTGTCATCTTGGTATTATGTTATATCACTGTGTGCAGAACCAGATGGGAAGGGAAATGAGAAAACTCCCTTGGTACAAATACCATCTGACAAGAAGAAATAAAACCACCTGTTATGCTGTGTAAAGGCAGAGTTAAGGCTTCTCAAGATAGATGAAGTTTTTTACTTTCTTTTCTTCTTTCTGGCCCATGTAGACCTATGATTTCTTTCTTACAGTTTATTGGAATTATTAATTGTATTCCTGAGGCCACAACCCAAAATGCACAGTTTATCCAGTGGTGGAATCATGCCTCTTTTTGAGTAATTAACAGTTCTTGCACCTTTTATGCTCTCCTTCCTTCCCTATACATACTCATTATCATGGTTTGTCAATGATCTTCCAAACTGTATTAAAAAAAGATAACTCTCTAACATTAGCAATTGCTCAGAAGTTGCTAATAGCTCTCATGAGAGCACTTGTCTCACCCCATATCTCCCACCTTATCAAAAGGTCACATTAATTACAGGACCCTTGCTGGGAATAAATCAATGTGTCAATCAGAGACCCACAATTGTGCTGCAGTTGGAAAGTAAAAATTCCAGAACAAGGTTATATTTGGGGCCTGTTTTTTTTTTTTTTTTAATACTATATTTGTGAGTTAACCTAAGAACAAAGAATAATGGCAATATTTTGAAGATCAAGGTATGTGTATATTTTTAAATGAACATTTTTATTTTGTAACCTTTTTAACCATTTTGTAACCTTTTATTTTGTAACCTTTTGTAACCATTGTACCTTTATTATCAATTATTCATCTACTTCTTAGAATTATAATACTGACAAACATTTCTGTATTTCTACCTTTAGTCATTCATCTGAATATTTTAATGCTGGATCATAAAATGATCACAGCTGTAATAACAAAGATTTCCTTATTTAGTCTCTTCAGGTCTAGTTGTGTTCACAGTCTACAACATTGTTTGGGGTATTCTTAACATTTGTAGGGCTGTTTGGTTTTTTGTTTCGCTTTGTGAAACAAAGCAGATAGATAGTTTCTAACTGAAATGGCAGTTCATGAGAAACTGCATGAACAAATAAAGAAGGAAAAAAGTTTATCCAGTGCCTCACTCATTTTTCCTCCTGGTCTGGTTTTATTCTATTAAGCTGGTTTCCAGTGGTGATAGACTGCATACAAACTCATTCACAGACTGCTGTTAAATCCCAAGATTTAGATCAAATTCTCATGTATTGTTATTACCACCAGCCTAATTCTTCAAGATCTTAATTGTGTGCTAACTGCTCAAGCAGGTTAACGTAAAATTTAATTTGTGCTCATCAGCTTCAGGCTACAGAAGTGTGTAATAAACTTGATTTATAAACTTCTCATTTTGCTGGCCATTAAATAAAAAATAATTTGTGTGTGCATATGTTAATATTGCAGAGGAAGCAGTCTATACAGTTGGATTGGCTATGTTACATCCATTTAATATGGTATACATCCATTTAATATGGTATCTGAGTCGTTTTAGATCCAGACAACTTCAAGTCTGATTCTGGTAGTGTTGAGAGGCAAAAGTGGAAAGCTTCCAGCTTTAAATTATCCAAGTGGAGAACTCAGCTAAGAGGAAGAATGAACAAAAGATCCAGGAGAATATCCTTGGGATGCCAAGTCAAATGGAGGAAATAGCAGATTTTTTTTTTCCTTTTTTAAGTTTTTTTTTTTTTTTAACAGAAACAGAATATTAGTTCCAGTGCAAGTCAGTTATTGTCATCTCCCTCTTATTGCTCAAACAGGAGAAAAAGTTATGCTTGCGAAGAAAACTGAAGTATTTGAAACGTTCTTAGTAATATGGTACATCTCTAATTTAGGCTTATAAAAGTACATGCTGTTAATATTAGGCAACTCTTACAGGAATTTGAGAGTTAATTAAAAAAAGAGAAATTTTTTCTACCTTCCAAGACTTTCAATGCTGCCGTAACATCCTTATGCAGAAATCAGACTGACGTGAATAAATTGCAAAAATGTAAAACAGGCTGTGTTGTGTGATCTATTATGATAAGAGAACCTGAATGGAAATTGAGGACTAAGTTCTAAGTACAGGGTGTTTTGGCCTTGACTCCAAACCCTATGGAGGTTGCCCTTCTGGTCAGTTTGCTGCTCCAATCTGTGAAGAATACTGCAGCACACCAGTGGTCCTTTGCATCTAAGAGCAACCAATGTTGTTTTACTTGTCCAGTGCTTTATTTGCATTGAAGCTGGTGTGGGAGGGGAAAAAAAAAATAAAAAGAAATTCCCTGCTACTTTTGTTTCATGTAGAGAAATTGGTATCAATGGAACAGCAGACATAGTGTAGCTAGCCATTACAGAATGAAACATCCTTGCTAATCTTTGTGATGTTGATTGGTTATGAGCTGAAGTAAGATAGTATATGTATTTTCAAAAGTGCTTAGAGCAAACAAAAATCCCAAATTTGTCCATGCTATACTATGTATGTGTAAATAATGTCTCCTTTTATCTGCCAAGGAGAAATCAAGTTTCAGTATCTCTGTGGAAAACACATTGTAGGCATCTCTAAATCTCCTACCAACCTCTGAATCATCTAATTTTATTTTATTCTTTGTAAACTGGGGTGCTCAAACACACTTATTAACTATATAATTTTATGTGAAACCAAATGAGTATGAGGGTGCTAAGCTGCTTCAGACTGACTTGTTGCAATTTTGTCCCTGCTTAGAAGCCTTTGGACTTTTTTTACAGTTTTAGTTTGAAAGTATTCAAAATACAGTAACAAAATGCTACACGTATAAGTGCCAAAATGACTTATCACATAGAAAAAAAATCAGATGTTAGGAATGAATTGAAGTTTTGGATAAAATCAAAGCAGTTTTCATCAAAACACAACTGGTCCAGTTATGTGATGTTATTTGAGAAACTTTCTGCTCTGAAGGAAGTTTCAAATTTTCCCTCGTAGTGCTGAACATGGCAGGAATTACTAGTTTAATTTTGGAATGTGTGTGATGCTCTGTTCTAGTCAAAGTTAAATCTGCAGTACAAATGGTGTGTTCCAGAGGCTGATTGGTTTAATAAAGATCATACCTGTAGGCATATAAGTAAAATCTAAATCTCAGTTTCTGGATTGCGTGTGACAAACTAGTCCATTGAACAGACTCTGAGAGATGAGCTACTTCAGTAGAGAAGAGAAGAACAAATCTGACTTGCAAGACTGCACCTGTTTTTTTATTTATTAATTTATTTTTAAATATTGGGAGTCATTTGTGTCTGAAAATGTTTTAAAACTAGCATGCCTAATCAAGCCTCATCCATTTCTGATCACAGCTGAACACTGTTGCTAGCTCCTTTTCACTTCTTGCATTTACTCTGTTTTTTCCATTGTTTCATTTAGATAAATAAAGAGAGTAACAAGTAACCAGAAGACAAAACCTGGCTACTGCAATTCATGAATAGTTGTATCATTAGTCTCATTCTCCTTCCCTCTCCAGAAGTGCTTTGCAAGAAAGCGTGACTGTAGCTGGTACTGCTAATTAGCAGTATGCTATTACAATTTCCAAAATATGTGTTGTAATAGTTATAACTCAGATTACAGGGCATATCCAGTAGTGTATGAACCAAGAAATAATTCCCATGAATAATTTCTAATGGAATGAGTAATTTCTAACAGCAGAGTTCACATTAAGTACACATATGTACCTTGATTTCACTTAGGCAATAGTAACGTGTTTGCTGAGATGTCCAAGAAATGCTTGCATGAATGTGTCCTGTTGTAGATGGACACTAGATTAGTCAGGCATGATTTTCCCTTGGTGAATCCATGTTGGCTGTTGATATATTACACTGCATCTGGAGTTACCTGTATTTAGATTTTCCCCCAAAAGGTCTCCTTTCTTGCTTGAAAACACTGCTCAGAAGTATTCAAGGAAATAATGAGATTTCTGCATAAACTGCGTAGCTGTGCAGTGCATGGTAAACTGGAGGCATCCAGGATGCATTGAACATATTACTCATAAGCAAAATAGCACGTGAAGTGCTGCAAAGCATAAAGCCTATGGAAGGTATAGCATGTCATTATGGCTCATGATTTATCACAGAAAGTAAGGTGTTTCCCGGATGCACTTGATCTATTCAGCATGCACAGAAGATATATTTATGCACAAGGTATTAATTCAGAGTGTCAAGCTCACTATTTCTGTTAGGCAAATCTTAGGTGGAAATATGGCGACTTTGTTCAGATCTGAAAAAAGTTTAGTAGTTTGTTAATATCTATGAAATGGTCATATGCAGTGATGATAAGCTGAATATTAATAGAAAAGCTTTTGAATGAACAACGTAATGTTCCTTCTGAGGCCACATGGTGATTTTTTTTTAATTAAATCAGCATTTAAGAATTTGATCACGAACAAGAAGGTCAGATGTCCTTTGACATGCTGAAATATTACGCTAGATAAGGCATCAGAACTATTCTGATCTTATTTTCTTTATCTGTTGAATTCCTATCATTACAGTAACATAGGCACAAAAAGAAGAGATTCAACTTATCTACATTCCAATTTGAAAACTATATTGACTGGTCTTGCAAAATACAAAGTATTCTGGTTTCTGTTCCCCAAAGCTCTCTAACATCTCTTTGAGTCTGAGTACAGTACACAATAAACTTCTGCTTCTAAATAGCATTACTTGCGTGTTTAAAAAGAAAGATAGGTTTAAGTGCTTTGTTGAACATGAGCTTTACACTCAGCATGCTGTTGGTAAAATGTAATCTAAGGCTTCTAAAGCCAGGCTATAATTGAGTGTGATTTGTAGAGGATGATGGGTTGCGTTCTGCTGCAGTCCAATGAGTAGCCTCCTTTCGTACCTCTGACTGATTCCAGAAACAAAGCAAAAGTCATTGTGCAGAGAGAGGGACAAAAATGCAAAGCTGCAGCTACTAAAGAATGTATTCACTTGCTAATCATAGAATACCAGGTTGGAAGGGACCTCAAGGATCATCTGGTCCAACCTTTCTTTGCAAAAGCATGGTGTAGACAAGATGGCCCAGCACCCTGTCCAGCTGAATCTTGAAAGTGTCCAGTGTTGGGGAATCCACCACTTCCCTGGGGAGATTATTCCAATGGCTAATTTTTCTCATTGTGAAAAATTTTCCTCTTGTGTCCAGTTGGAATCTCCCCAGGAGTAACTGGTACCCATTACCCCTTGTCTTTTCCATGTGACTCCTTGTAAAAAGAGAGTCTCCATCTTCTTTGTAGCACCCTTTAAATACTGGAAAATGGTGATAAGGTCTCCCCTAAATCTTCTTTTCTCAAGGCTGAACCATCCCAGTTCTCTCAGCCTTTCCTCATATGGCAGGCTTCCCAGTCCTTTGATCATCTTCGTGACTCTTCTCTGGATGCTGTCCAGCCTGTCCACATCTTTTTTGCATAGCAGGGACCAAAACTGAACACAGTGTTCCAGGTGTGGCCTGACAAGAGTAGAGTGGGATAATGACTTCTTTATCTCTGCTGGTGATGCCCTTGTTGATGCAGCCCAGCATCCTGTTGGCTTTCTTGGCCGCAGCAGCACACTGTTCACTCACATTGAACTTGTTGTCCACCAGGACCCCCAGGCCCCTTTCCACAGAGCTGCTCCCCAGCCGGGTCGATCCCTGCCTGTGCTGCACTCTTGGATTATGTTTTCCCAGGTGCAAGGCCTTACACTTGTCCTTGTTGAACATCATAACGTTCTTGTTAGCCCACTCTTCCAGCCTATCCAGATCTTCCTGCAGGGTGGCTCTCCCTTCCAAAGTGTCCACTTCCCCACTCAGTTTGGTATCATCAGCAAACTTCATCAGGGTACGCTTGATCCCATCATCCAGATCGCTTATGAAGATATTAGACAGCGTTGGGCCCAATATCGATCCCTGGGGGACCCCACTTGTGACAGGCTGCCAGTTTGCAAAGGAGCTATTTACCACCACCCTCGGGGTGCAGCCTGTCAGCCAGTTCCCACCCGCTGCACAGACCACTTGTGTAGACCACTTGCTAAAGCTCTGGACAAATTGTTCTGGTATGCAAACGGTTGCAAATCTACTTGAAACATACGTGCCTTAGGAAAATGCTATTAACCCTTATTATCAGAGGCATTATAATCACACGTCAATTGAAAATTGGGCTACGTTGTAACACTTTTATATTATTGCTCAATTACAAGTTCAACAGAAAGATAGTTACTCCCTCCTAACACATTTTTCAAGCAGTCTTTTCCTTATCTGCTTATCATTGAGATGATCAAGGAAACATTAGTGTATGTTTTAGTATAGTGATCATTCTGTGCTTTTAGTATTTTAAGGTACGATGCTGGTATGTCATTTCACACAAAATCTTATAGATTATTAATTTCAAGCAGTATTTAAAAAACTTTTCATTTGTGTTCCTCTGGATAAATTTATTTACTATTTAAATTTTTATAGTAATTGTTTATAAAATAGAAACTTTTTGGCAATAGCACATTAATAGCCATGCTTTTTTCTTCAATTAAGGAACAAAGGACAGCCTAAAAAAAATCTCTTATTCATAATTTTTCCTTTTGCAGAGCTGATTGATTGACTGGCTTTATTCATTAACTGGAAAACTCATTTATGTCTGAACAGTACATTCCTTTCTTAGGAAATTATAATCATTCTTAAAGAATACCTCATTAGCTACATTGAATTTTTTGACAATAACTAATCATGAATCAACTAAAATATAGAAAAATAATACCTTAATGTTTTATAGTGTGCATTAATTTTGCCCATCTCCCCTGACTGGTAATGCTCTTTCAAATGCAAATCTTTAAACATTTCAGGTAGTCAAAGCTAAGTGCTCTATGTAGATTGTTTGAAAATACTACAAGTTTTAGAAAAGGCTTCTGGTTTACACTGATGGTTCCCTTTCCTATATCACTTTGAGTCATCATCTGGCTAAAGGAGGCAGAGGCAAAAGGCACAGACCCCTAAACTTTCTGCTCTTGGGAATTCATAAGATGCTGCTTTTTCCTGTCTGTCTGACAAAAGGCCGTATTAGGCTAGTGAACGGTGCTGCTGGTCACTGGGAAAAGTGTTGTAAATCTTATTTCTAGACTTAACGGCTTTGGACCTTATGAGCAAGTTATGATTTTCTATGTTGTTGATAATAACTTTTCAGTCAAAGAATGCAGAAAGGCAATTTTTAGCCTTAACTTAGACATTTCTAAGGCTGCCTGCCATGCATATTTTTAAAGATAACTTTAACTAAATACATTTAGGTCTTTCTCTCAAATGAAGGAGCAAACAGAACTTTTTCAGAATGCTTGCAGAAAGTATGAGCTTTTAATTTTTGTGCCAGACTGTTTTCTGAGGCAAAAGACAGGAACCATTAAAGTAGTTTCATGTTCTGCCAAGGTATTTCTAATGCAAGTAAAAAGAAAAAAAGACTATCATAAAATAGAAGTGCCCATCAAAGCTTCATGAGAACATTTGACAGGCAATTTAGCTGTCTAGCAGTAGAGTATTTATTGCAGGCAGATAGGACATGTGTCTTTAAAATTTTTGAATTCCTCTTGTGTGAAGTTAGACACTATAATTAAATGTAGCTGTGTTATTGTATCGTAATATAATTGTATGGAATGAGATATAGAGGTAACTTAAAAATTTCCTCTATATAGTATTTAAAAATATTTTGGTATTCCTGCAATAAAGTTAGCTTGAATCAGTAGTTTTAACATAGGTATATTAATTATATTTAATAAAATAAGAACTGAACTAAGTTTACACATCCAATATCAAAGGGTTGTGGCATTTTTTTATTAAACATTTTTCATAAAGCTGGAAAATTATTTGTCATAGCCTTTCAGCTTTATATGTCTGTATCTGGTTCTTGTTCTGGTGAGGAGCCATCATGAAAGGCTACTGTCACTGTATTCTTGGCCCAGCTCTGAAACAACTAAGTTTCCACGAAGAATTATTTTCTTGCAATTTTGTAATTCTTTACTGTTAGACATCCATGTTTTGGAGGCAGGGAAAGTTTTATTACTAAAATATCAGAACTACCAGAGGAAGCCACTCTGGTAATATTTTCATGATGTATCCCATTATAAAAACATTGATTTTTAAAGTAAACAATTAAGCCATTCATTTATTAATAGTTGACCAAAACAGATGTTTAGGTAATTTAACCTAAGAACACCTGCATATGCTCAGAATATTTTATACACTTCTTAAAATGACGTTCGTGTACCATGACAGAAAAATTACTGTTTTTCCAGATTACCATATTATTTCTATTGTATGTCCCTTTTAAAGATGATTTTTTTCCCAAAAGAAAACTTTAAAGATCTCTGTCACTGTAGTGACTTGCTCAAGAAAGTATTTTGGCTTCTTGTTCTTTAAGAAATAAACTAATAACTTTCTTCAAACATTCTTGAGAACATGCCTGAAATTCCTCCTGTCCTGGATTATGATCCTCCTCAGTTCTGGATCAGTTGGTGAAGCCAGAATTCTAGGTGAAATTGGCACAGAGGTGAGCAGTGATGGGAGGCTGAGTGTGTGTGCTACACAGGAAAGCAGAGACATGGAAACTCTTCTACTCTTGGACAAGGAATTAGGATTCCAGGTAGGATGCTGTAGCTACAGGAATGAAAAATGCAACCTGACTCTGGAAGCTACTAGTGCAAAGGATAGCTGTCTTCATGACCTTACAGTAAGCAATGCATATATTTACTGCAATGTGCATTTATAGAGGTTAGCTGAGGCTACCTTTAAAAACAGACAGACCTAGGACATGGCTGTTAGATCGGGTTAAATTACATGAATTAATGCAACTTTTAGCAGTCTTGCAATGGCTTCCTACATGTATACCTTTTTTTCAGTGTAATAGCATCAGTTTGTCTATCTACAGCCAAAAAAAAGGAGAAAAAAAATCTGATTTTTCCCCATTATATTTTATAGCTTGTATATGGTGAAAAATGTTCTGTTTGTAAGCAGAGGGAAATACAGTAGTGCTAACAAAGCAAACACTGAAACAAATTATTTTCTGTAAAATCTATAAACACCGTATACCACAGCTCACAATTAATAGTTGGTTACAGTTTATTGTATTTACCATTAAATACATCACAACTTCATATTTTATTTACAAATGTGTTTCATGTAATTTAATTTGTGGCTGATGCGATGTCATACATTTTATAAACAAAGCAGGGATACACAACTGTGCTACATAAAAGTTCTTTAAAATATAGTTCATGCCAGGGTCAAAAGAATATTTAATTTTCTTGGTTCTGGAAATGATTTTTCATCCAAGATGGGTAATTCAAAAATAATTAAATCCCTTTTAGATTGCCTGCAGGCAACTTTATTATTTAACTTTATTATTTTTGTAACTGCATGGATTCTAAGCCAGCATGATAGATCTGTAATTGTTTTCATTTCTTTATCTGCCACATTTAGTTTTTCCCCTCCTCTCTCTCTACAGCAGGCATTGTCTTAATTTTGTTTTTTGCTCTGAGCATGCTGTTGGTACACAACAAACAATAAATACTAATCACAGTCATCAGCCACATTCTATAATCCTTAGGGCTTGATGGAAAACCTGCCAGAGCTGAGAGGTATCTTTCACACGTAGCATCATAGAGCTCCGCAGTCAGAGTTAGGATGCTGTGACTCTTACCATGGTCCTAGGATTGACCTATTGCATGAATTTGTGCAGATCTCTTTACTTTTCTGTATTGCAGACAGGCAATACGTAGAACACGTAAAATTTTGCTTATTCAGGTGGCAAGCTCTCCAAGGCAGGCGCTGTCATTTGGACTAAGTTTGTCACGTCTAGAACTCAGCTGCAAGAGAAATGTTTGGTGACTATGTGTCTTAGCAGGATGTTATTGTGCGTAGTGGAGAAATACCTTGTGTTCAGTGACTATTCTTGAATCTACTGGAACTGAGTCAGAGACACCTTGTGACAGCAAAGCCTTATGCAATTAGCAATCAATAATGTATACACTCATACCAGCTGTGTTATATGCTCATTTCTAGAAGATTCAGGAATGGTCACAGTTGTATTCCCACATGATGAATCTAGGCAAGCTGCAATATCATTCTACATCAATATTAAAGATAAATGTATATTTTTAGTATATGAAAATGTTAATGTTTTTTCTATAGGTAGTTTTCACTTGTTTTGGTATTTTAAAAGTCATGTTTGGTTTTACTGTTCTGTCATTTTAAGCATGCTTTTAACCAAAAATGCAGTACGTTAGAAAGACTTTATTAAACTATGTACCTTTATTTCAGGGAGATTTCTTTCCATACACAGTGGATTGAAACCTGTTCTCCTGAGAAACCTCCTCCCTATTTTTTTTCAGCTGTCTTCTTACTAAAATTCTATGGCTAGATTTTGGAAAGTCTGGCTATGAGTTCAAATCTCACAATGTCATTCCTCAGCTAGAGATTAGAAAAGAATATGAAACAATCTGATACAAGCTTCTTTCTGCCTCACGTTTATAGCCTATTTTTCCTATTTCTCTCTGGGTCTAGGAAAAAAGAATGCTTGACATTCTAAAAGTCAGATATCAGGAAGTGGGTATCAGAAAGCAGCCAATGTTATTAAATAACTCTTCATCCAATGCAAATTGATAACTTTCTTCCTTAAAAATGTATATATATGATTATCATGCTGTAACACATCTTCAAGTAAGGGGGCCAGCATGCCAACAGAAAATCTACAGTGATTAGTTATAGTATAAATATACATTCAGCTTTATTATTGGTGTAGAATGATATTGCAACTTGCCTAGGGCTAACATTTGGGAATACAACTGTCTGTTAGTGTTCTTTAAGTAAAGTCTTGCTCCAGACACTGTGTTGACTTAACACATGAAATGGCAGTGGGGGGAAGCAGCATTATTGTCCCATTTGAAAGAGGCATCACATGATTTTGTTAAAAAGTGAGGTGTATGTAGCAAAGCCAGCTTGACTTTTATTTGTCAGGAGGCTTGGTGCTGTTGCGGAAATTCAAGGAAGTGTGTAGTGAGCTTTCTGTAATTTGGAGGCTTTAATTCAGTTGTCAGCATCTCTCTCAGAAGAATACCCTAACAGAAATAGATTTCTCACTTTAGTACAGAAATCATAGGTAAAGACACTTTATTGTCCCTGTATCATGGAGGGATCAGTACTGGATCCCAAAATACTTATTCAAAACTTTTTTCTCCACCAGGTCCCAGACAGTTTTCCAGAGTGCTGGAGGCTTCCAGGGGAACTGCACCCAGATGCCTCCTGCATTGCCTGGACCTGGGGCTTCCAGCTGTCAGCTCTGGAGCTGATGTAACAGCCCTATATTTGAGCAGCTGGAGTACTGGGAAAGTTGACTTACAGGGTGAGAGGGCACCCAGGCTTCTGGCAGCACTGCCAGGTGGCCTCACAGGAGGTGGGCACAAGATTTCAGCACTGTAACTCAGGAATAGTCTGTTTCGCCAGAGCAACAACTCTTCAGTTGCTGCAATCACTTTGCTTTTAATGCAGGTTTGGCTCCTGTCAACAGCCAGCTTAGAAGCCCTGAGGACACAGCAGGACGGTTTTCTAGATAGCGCTCGTATGAAACTGAAATCAGCCTGTGATCCGAAATACTGCAAGGTCCTTTCTAAACCTATGCTGCCATTGTGGGCAATGTTGCAATATATATTTAATCCAGAAACAACTATTTCACGTACCTTGTCTCAAAAAGCTTCCAAACTGCGTACATTAATGTAGGGCTAGAATGAAAGATCAAACTTAGAAATTAGATACTTTGCGTAGAAGAAGTTTAGAGCAGCTAATATACTAGTTTGTTTGGAAATGTTAGGCAAATTTCTCTACTGAAACTAGGGAAGTGTCCTAACCAGCTTGGTTGTGGAGTTCAGTTTAGTTTCCAGAGACATTTGAAGGGGGAGAGAGATGTTATTTTATGAAAAAATATTGATTTTTCAAAAATCCAACTCTTGTTATTCAAAAGGAGGAAGATTTTTCAACATTCCAACATGTTCTTGACACCTTTTCTGTAGAAGGTGTGTAACACAATGCAAACTGATGAAATATCAAAGATGGCAGAAGCAGCTTGAAGCACAGTCTGCTTAGTTTCTTCTCACATCTGAATTACTAAATTAGACTGCCTCCAATTGGGAGCGATCCAAGTAGCTAGTTGAGTCAAAATACCACAGCTAAAATAAAAAGAGCTGTAATTCTGAAACATGAAATTCCATGGTATATGCAATGCATCACAAAAAGATGTTCCACAATCATCTTACTCTAAGTATCGTGAGGAAATCAGAAGAAAACAAATAAATATTACTGTCAGCAATCATCAAAAATGTCTATTTTCTTTGAAAATTTTCAGCACTACCTCTCAAAATCTTTTTAGCATTTCCATTTTGAAAAATGTTCATATTTCACCTTTATACACTGTTTTGAAATTATTGCATAATACATTTTTCTGTGGGACAATTACTCAACTTTTCCCCCCTCTTCCTGTTCTTAGTATGTTTTGCCTAACAAAGATTTCCGTAATGTGCACATAAGCTTGGAGTTTTTGTGTGTGAGGAAATTTTATGTATTAAATGCACCAAAGGACAGTGTGTTGTAATTTTCAAGAGTTCTGAACTGTTAGTTTAGATGGCTTATTTATCAATTGGGAGACCAAATATATTGAAGCTGTTTTGTTTCACTATGGCAAAATAGCTTTAATGGTTAAATACATGTACCTTTTAAAAACAAATAATCTGTTGGCACTGATAAAGAGTGGCATTTGAAAGAGAATATGGGAGCAAAACAATTCAACAGGAAAATTAGTAGTTTTAATTTCAGTGAAAGAGTGAAGAGTTAATTGTGAAGAGTTAATTCTCTTAGCATGTGTACATGATAGGTTGTAGGCTTATTCAGATATTAACAGTCTAATGCTGCTACTTTTTATGTTGTTATAGGTCATATCATATAGCAATATCATGGGAATGTTTGTTAATAGAATGAGGACACAAGCAATAGCAGAAAAGGAAACATTGGATCAACTTTGGCATGCTTGGTACTTATTTTTGATAAGTTAACTTTCGTGCTTTTCCATTCATAAGATAGCTGGGTCACCAGGGAATATTGAGGTAGTTCTGTGACACATTTTGTTCCTTTGGTTTCATCTACCATGTAGATACTCCACTTGTTAAAATAGAAGCAATAACCACTCCTCAGTGCCCCCAAAATCCTAAGTCATAAGGTGCTTAAGGCTGTTGTGCAAAAACCAGAGAATATTTATTTGAAAGGGGAAGGAGAAGCGGATTGGGGTGGGGAGGAAGCAAAATGAAGTGTTTGGGTTTTTTTTTACTTTGAATTTTATATTTGAAAAATATTTATCCATACATACTAAAATTAATCAAAACAGTGGTTGAAGTTTGAGAAAACTTTCACACCTTCTCTTTGAAATCCTTTTTTGTCTGTTCTCCTTTGACAGGGTATTACTAGTTGTTAACACTGAAAGAGGAAAATCTTGCACAGTCTTTCTTTGTAGACTATCATGCAATAAATGATTTTCTACATCTACTTGATACCAGAACCTCTTTACATTTCTAAAGCTATCCATACTTCAGTTCTCAGAAACACTGGTTCCACAAATAAGAATGCAACCAGTTTTATATACAGGTTGTCTTGAGGAAAAATATATTATAAACAATTATTACATGTACAGGCTAGGCTTACTGAATTCAGTCCTGCCATTTGGAATGCTTTCAAGAGAAATTCCTCCTCCCTTATATATATATATGGGAGGAGGAATTTCCATATATATATACAAAATGCAGCAAATAACAATGTATCCTGTGTAATTCCAAGAATCAACACAATTTTTTTTTAATACATTTTTTCATAAATTATGGATGCTTTTTTGTTTGGGGGTTTTTTGGTTGGTTGTTTGGTTTTGGATTTTTTTTTTTTTTTGAGCAGGACTTTAGATAAAGCCTAAAAAACATGTTTAGAGCTTTGGCAACCATAGTGAATCACATGATTCAGGATTATAAAAGTCATCGGGACTTATTCTTAACATAAACTATATATCTGTACTTCAATATAATACAGACTGATGTGATATTTACATATAAACTATATACCTATGCTCGAGCTTTATACCTGGTGAAATACATGAAATAAGGATATTAATTCTCTCCACCACTCCTTCCCTATTTTCTGTGAGTTGAAAGAGGCCTCTTGATGTATCTGAAGTAGTGAAAGTGTTAAAAAATGAAATGAAGATTGAGAAAATGTAAAATATTTTATGTTTTGGTATACCTTTTTTTAGAGATAAGAGCAGATAGAAGCAAGTTTGCTCGCACAAATCCACAACATTATTTACAGGAATGAAAATGTAAATATATTATTTGCTTCAGAGAATAGCTGTAGGGAGGCACTTGAGCATTACACTATATACCCAAGAGAAGCTTATATAAGGAGAAGGAAGAAGCTCTCCAATAATGTGTCTGACAAAACCTACTGAAGGAATATAAAGTATGAGTTTCTTGAAGCCTGTAATTTACACAACTCATAACAAATTACGTAAGTAACTTAGATTAATCTACGGCAGTTTACAACTGAATGCTTTAAAAGGTACAAAAATGTTCAACTTTCAAAACTGTTTAATGTCAAAAAAGTGACAAATCTATGCAGATTTTCCCCATGGAATAGCACAAGTCTTTGTAAATGTTTTGCTTTTGAGAAGAACCCAAGTCATCTCTGTGAACATTCAACTACAAACATGGGGCCAAATGCTTTTCCAAGTTCTCTTGGAATTTTACCATAGGTAGGATAGTAGCAGTGTCTTGTGCTTTCAGAAACGCTGAGAAATGAGATTTTTTTATTTTAGACCATGCAAAAATACAAGTTTCCTTCACACTTCTTTTTGCTGTGGTCAAAGATAGTTTTCATTTGGGTAGTGATGTAGCTTACAGTAAAAAATAAGAAGTTTCTGAACTCAGCTTTGTGGGAACATTAATGTTAACCAGACAATAATGTTATAGAGTTCTCATCTTGTCTTTCCTTTTTCCAGCTTCCAGTTTCTTTGCTGGGAAATGCAATTTCTTGTCTTATTTCTGTATTCAGGTGAATTTTGGGGCCCACATATCCGTGATAGATTTAATGCTTCCATCAACCAGTAGTGATGCTCCTTGCTCTGAAGTATTTCAGCAGAAAATGTTAATGCAAAGTGACATTCATAATTGTTCTGTGAAAGATGCTGCTGTATTTACTCATCTTGCTATATCTATCTTTCCCACCCCCCTGTTTTTTGAAGACCAAAGGCAACAGTCCCCTCTTTCACTTAAAATTCCATGCAGTTGCTGTCAAAATATGGTTGCACTGGGGGATATGACAAATTCAATTGTTTAACTGAAAAATATGAACATGATTCATTTTAGATTCTAACTGAGGCAGTTTTGTTGGAAGACTTAAATTTGATGAAATTTGTTAAGTTGAACATTGGGATAGTTCCACAACTGGCACTGCTTTTATAATGTTGAGACTTACTTATCATAGGCTTCCAAATATAGACTGCTTGTTCATAGGACTCCTAGCCATGGTTCAATGTAAGAGTCCATTTGTATTGTGCAATATCCCTTCTTACATCCTACTCTTATGTAGTCCTGTACATAAAGGATGAGGGATTTCAATTTTACATGTTGGATGATTTCTGTGTGCTTTTATTCACAGTCAAGAGGGCAGTTTCATTTCTACATAAGAACTGTTTTCTATTTGAAGTCCCTCCAAGCCTCTTCTCTGATAAAGCTCTGAATTGTTTCATGCAAATTATTTTCAGATAAATTCTCCTTAATTCTGAAATTTGTTTGCTTATCAAATTCTGCCATGGGTTATATCTTCAAGAATAAGGGTGCTTTCTTAAATAAGTTGGTTATAATGAGCTCTGACTTTGTTGGAGCTTAAAAACAGTCAGGGTCCCTCACACACTATGATGATCTTTTTGAGGACGTATTGTAAAGCTGAACTCCCTGGTCACTTCTGGGGACAGAACCCTTCTATGAGATAATTAATGCTTCTGTGAACAAAAATACGACGAGTGCAAAAAATGCCGAAATCTGCATTTTTCCTTCATGCCAGCTTAGTGTTGTACATGCTTTTTATCAAAAGAAGAAAGAGAAATACATGCAGTGGTCTATGGTGATTATTGATTTTAGTGAGAAGGAAACCAGGGATACGAAACTGAGAAGGAACTTTAAAAATTTCACTTCAGATTTTAAGAAGATAATATAAGGAGATAGACGCTCCTTATTGAATACATGACTCTGTGTTGACTTGAAGGAGCAATTTCCTCCTCATCCTCATTCCATCCATTCCACTTGCATCTGTCTGAGGGAAAAAACCCAGAAGTGGACTTCTGCTTGCATTGGGGCTGGTGGAGAGCTTCAGTTTGTGCAGAGACTAAACAACTCTGCACTTCCTTCCTTCTGCAGCAGCAACACCACTAGATCATGAAATGAACTCCCTGAACCTCTTTTTGAATGGCTGGCAAATTTGAATATTGGATTATGCATTATGCAATATGGATATCTACAAAATGGGATACTGTGAGTGATGGCTTCCATTAAGAGTCTACAGATTTTGTATTTCCTCTACTAGACTTCTGTTTTATATGAAATTAAATTGTCTTGACTAAATGAGGCATATCCATACCTGAACATTTTCCTTTGTGAGGGACAGTAGTGCTTTGCCCCAAAGATATGTTTTCCTGCCACTTAGTATTTTTTATTCCAGAAAGAAGCCTTGAGTAAAGGTTACCATCATTTCCATTTCATTGTGAATTGAAGTGAATTATAGTTGTGTTCACAATTCTGTATAATAGTGACTATCTTCAGATATTAATCCAGAAGAAAGATTTTTTTCTATTTTGTGGGGGGTTTTGTTGTTTTTTTTTTCTCTTCTGAATTGTATTGTTTTTCATTAGAAATACTTTTAAAAAGTTATAAAGGTGTTATTGTTTTACTGTGGGTCGCTTACTTGTATTCTGAATTACCACTGCCTACCTGTACTTCATATTATTTTGTTAACCTGATACAGTGACACAGAAAGATTTCTCCTCTCCTCTCCTCTCCTCTCCTCTTCTCTTCTCTTCTCTTCTCTTCTCTTCTCTTCTCTTCTCTTCTCTTCTCTTCTCTTCTCTTCTCTTCTCTTCTCTTCTCTTCTCTTTTCTCTTCTCTTCACAAAAATATATTTTCTAGAATCAACTTCCCAAACATATTAGTTATACTTTTATGATACAGCGTACCATTTTAAGAACACTTCAGTTACTCTGCAGTATCAAAGAGCATCCAATTAAATTAAGTTGGCATCAAGAAATATGTTGTGCTCCTGCAAAAGGAAACACTCTCACAACTTACGGAGAAATCTTAATGTCAATGATCACTTTGCTTACGTATTTATCCTAATTATAAAACATTTTCTTTTTTTTAAGTGAATCTTACATAATATTAAAAGTGTCTATTTTACATATCAAATTGAAAGCTTCTCTTCAACGTGGTTCTCAAATATAATATGCAAAAACATAAAAGGATTCTACTTATGGAACTGTAGAATGTTTCAAGATACATATTTTGAATTTCCTTTTGTTTCCGTTAAATATTTGACCTTATTATACATTAAGTCATATTCTCTTGCCTCAGAGATGTATGTCTTAACTACTGGGTGCAATGTCTAATATTCTGTCTTTATTGTTCTCTCTGTTTCTACTGTAGTTTACAAGGAGACCAAAGTTTAGAACATTAGTGTTAGAAGAGTTTAGAGTGTTCGCTTAATCAAGCTGTAATAATTGACAGGGTAGATAAACTAGTAAATAGAATTATTGTAAAAATATGGACAAGATGAACTAGATTAGTAAAATGCATTTAAGAGAAAAATGGAATGAAAAAAATAGAAAGCAAATGTCTGTTTTTCACTTGCCTAACTAGAAAATTTTAATTTTAAATGTAAATTATAGACCACTGTTTACTATATGATGTTCCATCTCACTAGGATTATACCCTTTTCATTAGAATCTGTATTAAGAGTATGCCTTTTGTAATTTTGCTGCGTTGCACAAGTTTCAGATTACATTTTCTGAATCCTACAATAAAGCACTGATTCTGAAGTTCAAAAGATCACACTAGTCTGAACCATTTCTTCTATTAATATGAAAGCCTGGATAATTACATAGCTTAAAGCAGTAGCCCTTGAAAAAAGTCAGTAACAAAACTCTTCTATAATCCACAAAGTTTGCAGTAGTTAATGGGAGTGCAGTTCATCCAGCTTTCTTAGAACAAAGACATATTTCATTTAAAGAAAAGCTTTCATCCTAACAACAGCTGTTTGAAAATCAGCCCTATAAAGGTATAGCCTTTGGATCACAGAAATAAACATTAGGGATGCCTGTACATTTCAGAAGATCAGAAATTTAGGGGGCAAGTCAAAGGATTTGAAGCTTTAGCATCCGTAATGTTTTACCTTCAGCAGCCCTTCTGTGGGGGAAAGCCTTTGTGCCCAGTTTGTCACTGTCTAGGCTGGTCTAACATTGGATCCCTTCTGACCTCTCTAGTCCCAGGGTCCCAAAAGAGTATAGGACATAATACATCCATAAAAACACTACAGATTTTTGTTTTATCAGCTTTGGATGTAGCGTTCAGCATCACAGCACTGGAATTTCTGTTTTGTCTAAATACCTCTGGGTTATCTGAAGCATAAATTCATAGAGAATAGGTGTGAACAGGGCCCTAGGAAGTCATTTAACTCATTGTATTCCCCTAACATTTCACAAAAGGAATAAAAGTCCACTCTTTTTTTTTTTTCTTTCCCAAAATGGTTACTATTCAAACTATTGTAGACCTTTACATATTTTTAGTTTCTAAATGACTTGACATACATTATTCTGAATGATGAAAATAATGGCTGTATCAAGTAAAAATCTGCAGGAAATCTGTCTTGGATCCAATAGTATTGAGTAATTTTGTTAAGGAATTGAATGGTGGAATAGATGGTATGTTTATTAAATTCAAGGCAACAGAAAGACCGTTGGTACCATCAAGTATGTTGAAGCCTGGGTTAAAATTCAAAATAAATTTGCACTTTGTTTTTTTTAAGGTCTCTTCTCTAATTTGTCAGTTCCATAAGTAAGAACACTTTTAAAAAAAAGATGGAAGAGCTACAAAGGATCACAAGATGGATATGACCTAATAACATCACGCCAATGTTTGCTTTATATGTAAAAGGCAATACTTCCGTCTATGAAAGAAATGCAGTAATCCTTTCACTTGAGTCAACCCTGGTCAAGCTAAGTGTGGTCTAGTAAATTAAATATGCCAGGGACTCTGTCATGAAAAACAACTGACAGAGAATGGCTCATATCATATCTTTATACCACTTCCTGCCTTTCAGAAAAGGATGATTGGATCTAGAACACCTACTGGGAATTGTTCCTTTTTTGTGCTTGAGAATTGTTTTGGAAAATGCTAATTTGTATGGGCCAAAATATGACAAAGAGCCATTCTAACAATTGAGCTGTATAAGAAATTGAGTTTCACAGCCTGGAAGTGTTCCGTGGAAGTATTTATTTTACTAATGCAAACATAGCTGTGGGCTGCTATTTACAGCCATAGGCATCTCAAGAAAAGTATATAACACTGAAGAATATAACAGTATATAAAAAGTATATAAAGTTTTATAAAAGTTATAAAAAGTTATATAAAAAGTATATAACACTTGGGCAGAACCAAAAATATAATTAGGTATCTAACAAAATGGCTTATAAGGAGAGATCTGAATAAATTGCAATTATTTATCCTAAAGAAGAGTTGATTTTCCTTCAATCTCTCTCCCTTCCTTCTCCCCTCCCATTGCCTAAGTGTTTTTCAAATAAGGAAAAATATTACACTGTTTTGATCCAAAAAATTGGAAAATTTTTTTGTGACCATGATGAATAGGACAAGAGGTATTAAGTCTAAATTTTAGCAAGGAATCTTTGGATGAGACATGCAGAAAGCATTCTATTATTAGAGAACAGAGTGTTAAAATAGATTGCTGAAGGAGATTATAGAGACCCAATCCTTAGATGTCTTAGAATATCCTTGGAATAGTCATAGAAATATTCCTTTAAGAATGGCATTGGTATAGGTCTTGGGAATGAATGAGGGAGATTAAATGAACTTTCTTGCCTTGGTTTTCTATGATTGTCTTGAAACAATTGTACATTGCTGAATGTACTTATGAAAAATCATCATATCCCCTTACATACGGCTATACTCTAGTATAAAGGGAAATCAGTCTCCTTTATTTTTGGTGGTTTTTGTTTGTGATTAAAATTTATTTTAGATGCAGACATACCTGGTTTTGCATATGCAGAAAAAGTAATGCTTCTCTAGTTTGCGATCTTCCCAGTTACTTGTTAACTGAGTGTTTATTCAGACTTTATAATACAGCAAATTCTTATTTAGTTTCACACACCATAGGTGTTTCTTCATCTGGTTTTCATACATTGCTGTCAAGGAATATTTATCTGGGCTGTGTTTATTAGCTGTCTCCTGTTATACAGCTGCTCTTTATTTAATATTAAAGCAATTACATTGAAGGCAAGCTGCTATTCCAAAATACCCAAATATGTGTGGAGGTTAGGTCTGCCATTTTCCTGTTTGTTTTCTTTCAAATCTGGCTGTGAAAAAAAAAAAAAATAGGTTGACTTAATATCTTCCAGTATGCTCTTAATGAAACTATTAAATTATAAAAATAAGTCCCAGTACTGATCTCTGTGGTACTCCACTTGATGTTGTACTTTTCTCCACATGGAGGTCACAATCACAATTATAACAGAGTTTAAACTCATTTCTTATGAAATGGAAACAGCCAAGTTGAAAAACAGCTGACTTAAAAGCTTGTTCACAATATATTCACCTTCTTCACTGCAATGGTAGTCTAAAATTCTGCATCTGCTGACAAGCCATTAATTTCAACAAGAGGTGACACAGATTGTGTGAATTTTCACTTATCAAATGCTGTGAGAATCAGATTGTAGTCTTTGGTTTAAACTGTGACCAAGAACCTCAGATATTTCTCAGCTTTTCCTCCAACAGTTACCATTTTAACAAATAATTAACAAGCATTATCAAATACTTAATAATGCTCTTCCTTAGGTTTTTTTTTTCCCCCAAACCTACTGTATCAGCTGTATATTCATGTGTGTACTAATATGTGTTCTTTAAATTTCCTATGTATGGAAATAGAAATTTTGCTGGTTTCATGAGTTATTGTTTATTGCTTTGTTTCAAGGTTTCTTTTCTAAGAGTAGAAATTCGTACTCAATGTAAATGGTGGAAGACACAAACTCTATTATTTTTAACTTTGTTTTCCAAGTCTCATTTGTATATTTTATACATTTTATATATTTTATATATATTTAATTTTTTTAGATAAAACACCTCTATATTATAAATGTATCTATATTTATGTCTACTAAGGTTAGTCTATGTGAGTCTCTATACTTCTATTTTATAAGTGAAAGTATTGTATTTACATTCATCAATAACAGTTTAAGTATTTTCTGAGCTTCAATCCCTTTTGAAGTTTGATATATTTTCAATTTCTAGGCTTGTCAATCTTGAAACTTTTAGCTTCTGCTCTTCAAGAATTACTTACAGGTGAATTTTACTTTCCAGGAAACTTAATTCCCTTTTTGTAAAGTCAAGCAAAATTTCTTTAAGAAAATCAAGCTGAAATTATATCATAGTTTCTATTATTAGTTCCCCTGGTTTTCCATTATTTTTAAAAGGACTTGTTTGCCCGCTCTATAGTTTGCTATGACATAAGCATTCTTGTGACTTAAGGTTGTAGTTTATTATATATATCTTGAAAGAAATGAGTTAAAACTCAAAATTCATACTCATTAAAAATTAGTATGTGTAGCCATTGGACATTCAAATAGCCATATTAATAAAGTGGAAAAAATAGAACACACAAGCTGGTTTGACTTCACTATAAACACTTCAATATAAAAACACCTGAAAGCTCAGTACTGGTAGATCTTTGTGTTATCTTTCCTGCTAAGCTCTCTATATTACTGGAGCTGGAATTTAAGGACATAAGTATGATATGGATATCTGTAATAGTTCAACACGACTTGTCTGGAAAATATGGCAGAGCAGACAGGACTTTTGATGCATGGAAAGGAAAAAAAATACAAGATACCACCTTTTAACCAAAGAAATCTTTTCAATTGTAGAGAAGGAGATTTTGAAGAACTCTTTCCAGCTTGAGGAATTTTGTGTTTAACCTCAGGAGACCAACTCTAGCATATTCGAATAATAGTGTTATACATAATTTTGTACGTGTGTTGATTGAAATAACGTGAGCTGTATATGCTTACATATAGCTGTAAGCTTTTGAACAGACTGAAGGCCAACAAGGTCATAAGTTTATTTTGTAACTTCATTATTCACTTTTAACTCTGATTTATCTGAATGTGAGATTTTTTACTGTTTATGTATGTTATATGCCAGAAAAAAAAAAATCTGTGTGTAAACAATACTGTAAAACAAAATTTTATGTATTATGTTTTAAAGACACAACATTCTGCATGCAATGAAAACATCAACAAAATGTGAAAGGAAGTTGACGGGGAGCACCCAAACCACAGTCAATTATCTGGGAAGTGATATTTAGCACCGTGATTTTCTGTGGCCTGTTCATTTGGTTAAACAGCGCTGCAGAATCCCATGTACCCATTCAAGTGGCATGTGTGCTGGCTGTTGTGAGCATGAATGATAATTAACCCGGTGTGTTTCTGAAAGTGGATCAATCAGCACACAGTACAAAATCACTATGTAGAAGAAGGAAAACAAGCAAGTTAGACTTGTGAGCCAGAGTAAAATGCACCCTTTTTGAAGATGATTGTAAACGTTGTCAGAAAAAAATACGGGGTAGGGGGGGGATTCTAAGAATTCTTAGTATAATTTCATATCCAATTCAGAATGAAATAATGATATCTTTCTAATTAGCAGTCCTGATAATACTACCTATATGCACAAGGATTTCTGAAGCTCATGGAAAAGCATTGAGTGCCATGAAGCACAGAAAAGAACCTTCTCCAAAGGGAGCCAAATAAGGAAGATAAGTGTATTAAAATAAATCAGGAAAGTTCAGGAGGGGTTTTGAATTTGTTAATGTCCACGTAATCTTAATTCAGCCCCGAGTGCCTCTATCCTGCAATCTCAGTGAAGTGGAGCTCTGTTTGTAAGAGCACGGGGGAAATGGAGTGAGTAAATGTATGTGTAAGTAGGAAGGTGGTGATGAGACAATGGGACTGTGCAGTTTAAGACTGTAATGTCCTTTATGAGCACTAGGAGGTCAAGTTAATGATCAGTGGTAAAATGGCACCTGCTTACTTGCCTGCAATCTAAATTGCAAACTGTGTTCTATAACTATAGGACTATTTTTCTATTTTTACAATAAAAAATATGCCTCTGAAGCACTCCTTGTTGGCATTTCCCAGAATAGGTTCCTTTCTATCCTGAGGCATTATTCCTTACTGAATTTTGAAGTCCTGTGGAAGTTTGAATTTTGAGTTAAAGTGCGAAAGAATTTAAATAATGATCCTATTACCTTTTTTCCTAAATTACATGATATCACATTTGATTTTGAACTAAATAAAAGTATTTGAAAGCCCGTATCCATCAAATAACTTACTGCAATTATGGCAGTATTAATCCTGTCAGAAGGGCGGTCACTAGGAGAACAACGAGATACCATGGAAATCCAAGCTGTTCTCCACATTATTATACGGTTGTATAAAAAGGGGAAAATTGCAAAAAGCAAACTGGGAGTTGAACTTCTTGTGCTTTGAAATGCAGTTTGCTCTTATGTTGGCAGGTGTTACCAGGCACTAGTCCAAGGTTCATGCCATAAGCTTGGCTTTTGAGAGCTACATGTCAAAGGTCTTAATAGAAGTTTCACAAGTTTTCAAATATTATTTAGTCATTTTTTAATGAAGAAACTTATTCTCCATTTTTCCACACAGAATTCATCCCAGGTTTTTTTGGTAGTGCCAAATTTATTTTCTTATTTTTAGTAGAGGTGTATTTAGTTATTACTCACTGATACTGTTGCTAGGTATAAATTGTCAAACATCTCTTCAAGAGACCTGTATGCATTTTTTCTATATATACACATGATAACAACTTGATTTTGCTGAAAATTGTATTCAGCTTTGTAAAAACATAAAATATGCAAGATATGAACAATCAGAAGCTTTCTCCTCAAGTGGGAGACCTTTTGAGAAAGGGTTGAATAATGCCTTTCATTTTCCCCATATTCCCTGCCACTCATTCCACCCCCCACACGCACTTCAGATGACACCTTATCTACAAATAATGGGTTGCTGTTGTGATATGTCCTAATGCTGTCCTCACAAATTCAAAACTGTGCCAAGATTTAAATAATTCTCACTTCCTGGAAGTGATTAACATAAGTCAGATGATTTACTTCCATCTGTCAGGTGGCAAAAGATTAACCAACAGTGCTAAAACATGTAATTTGTGGTGGTTCACTGTCATGGGAGACAAACAAGTCTCCTAATTGGGAACTGACAGCTCTGGCACTCATTTGAACTAAGCTTTTGCTTGCATTAGCTCTTGAGTCACTTTGCTCAATCTATAGATAGTCATTAAAACACCATGAAAGTTCTCTCTGCAGGTATGTAAAGCCAGGTCCTTGCCTGTGGCAGACTTAATTAAGGTAACAGCTGGATATTCAAGCTTCACATAAAAAGAGGAAAATGCAAGTGATGTTAATGCTTCTCAAAGCACCATGAAAGGAAAGGATTGCATGAGCAGGGGATGATCTTGTCATGATGGTATTATCATATAAATAGTAAAAAAGAAAATTTAAATGTTAGAGGGGGGAAAAAAGACTCATTTGTGTCAGACATCAACTCAAACAATGACTAAACTATAACAACATATATAAACTGATCACACTATATGGGCAAATGGCTTCATTTCAAAACTAAACATCTGCAGGCTTGAAGTGTTACAATGTGGTTCTGAATTTAAATGAGCTAAAGATTTTTGTAATGTAATTTCATTCTAGGAAATATATATTTATGGAGATTCTTCTCTGCAAACAGAAGTGCAAAGAACAAAATTATAACTTGTGACACATCCACTGTGTATGTACAATGTACATCCTACAATTGTTTAACATAATATGTTTAGAAGATTATATGGATATGTAATCAGGACACATTCCTTGAAGTGGACGTGGAAGAAGGAGAAAGGTATAGACAATTTCTGTTTATGTTGTACTTATTAGTCCTTGTACAATGATTGAGTATCATTGTTTTTCTGTTCAAGTGGCCTTAAAACAATACTATTTGGGGCTTATATAGGGTTGTCCACACTATGGAGATAGGTCTTACACCCACGTCTCATAAACCTTTCCATTAAATGATCGAGTTCTGTTTCTGAAGTGGTGGGATAGTTGTTTATTTTTACTGGCTATTGGAAGGCTTTGGAAGAATCCTGTGTTTCCACTAGCTGGAAGCTTCCTTTTCATTGCCAGTGTAAACAGAAGACTGGAATAGAGAACAGAAAGTTTTGTACTTATGCCTCATTTACATTGCTCATTTTCAGTTGTAGCTGGAATATTGTATTGAATTTCAGTAATCTTCTTATCAGTATTTTCTTTCAGAAATTGTGGGGAGTCAGAAAAAGGCAAAAGAGTTTTTCATGAAGTTATAAAAAGATAAATTGCTTCACTTATTTAGCTACTTAAACATAGCAGCAAAGGTGAAAAAGAAACTACTAAATTCTAGACAGCAGTGTGAGTTGTCAGTTTAGGGATGATTCATGCTGAAGCACTGTTGTGTAGATGGATCACTGGTAGATTCCCATAAGGATTCATCTTTCAGGGCTGACAGTCACAGTAGGCTAAAAAATAATGACACCTTTAAAAAACCCAAATATTTAAAAAGCAATAAATGTGGGTTCTTTGTATTACAATAGCTGAGTCTCTGATGTAAGTTCAGTGAAGTTAATAAAGCTGCAGTAAAGATAAAGCTGTCCTAATCTCTGTCAGTCTTAAATATACATTTTTCAAATCCATGTCATCAGCTTTTCTCCAGTCTTTACTTTGGTTTTACATGTTGTAATCTTTTATTGCATCCCACTTGGTGCCATAAAGGGACCTTTTTTTCATCCTTATTAGGCTTACTTATTCAGGCTTCTCACAGCAGCTCTTCTACTTGCATGAAAACAGTGGGAAAGATGTGAAAAAATATACAGGTGAAAGTATGGGAGTGAGGTAAATGAAGTGTGTTAGATTCTACAGCTAGCCATCAGTAAAGGAAGTGGACAGGTGCTGTAAGGGGTATTGCTTAAATTAATGAGCAAGAAAAACAGATAACAAGAAGGAAGCATTGAAATACTAACAGAAAATTATATTTTCAGGTGTACAGCTTGGAAGAAGTAATATTATCACTTCCTCAGAAAACGATGGGCTCAGAGAGAGCGCTATAGAATAGCAAGACCAAAATTTCTCAGTGTTGGTTGATTGGAATTGCACAGCCTAAAGTTTTACTTTCTCCTTTCTTATTTGTGGTGTTAATATATAATAAAAACTGTGAGGAATGAAAACATGGAATCTATGCCCATTTAATACTATCCAAACTTTTTTTTCATGAAATGCATTCTGGTTAAGCTCTAATATTTGGCTAATTAATCTTTCAAATAGTTCAAGGTTCCTTTTTATCTTTTTCGAAGACTTTCCAAAAAATATATTTTCATGAAGATTTTAAAAAATTATGTCACTGAGATATTGGCTTCTAGTGACAAACTTCTGAGACATCTGAATGAGCTGACAGATATGACAAACAGCTTGCACCATTCTGGAAGAAATGAAGGCCAGTGGGTTGTCCTGAGGTGGAGCTAGACAATCTGTATTCAGGCAATTGAATTTCACACAATCTTATTTCCTTTTTTGTGTAAAAAGAAAAAAAGATATTTCTTCTTGAAAATATAGTTCTTGTCAGTCTAATGTGAATATGTTCAATTACTTTAGGGTGTCTAAAAAGGCACTTTGGGTACTAGCGTTCAGGCAACTGAATCCCACCAGTGTTACCTCAAAATAGAATGTCACCTTCAGCAGGTGCTGAAAATGTTCTTAAATTAATTGGGGTGACCTTTTTTTGTTATTTTTGGTTTTTTTGTTTTTGTTGTTGTTTTAAAAATAAAAGCTCATACAAGTTGCCATAACAGGTAACAATAATAGTGTACTTCTGTTTGTCCGGCTCTTGTCTCAAACTGCGCGGTATCTGAAGCCACAGAAGGAGGAGCAAGAAAGTTTACGTAAGACAGTGCTGGAACCTGGACGTTGGCTGTTACCTTGAAACATGAATGGCATCTAATGTATTTTTATAGTAAATTTTATTACCAGTGGAAATTGCCTTTAATTTTCACAAGCAACAGGCCCTTCAGAAGACCAATAAATCCACAAAATGGTTTAGTTTTGCAAGGACTGTAAAGACTGCCATTACCAAAACATTTGTTGAAAAATCTTATGCATGACATTCTTTATTAAAGGAAAATTTGTCTGCTTCCTTTTGTTAACAAGGCTATAGTTCATTTATTAAAGCACAGCATATACCAAATGAGTGGTGCTCTGTGAACAGAGAGGGGCTTGGGGAAGGAAGACAAACTACTTCAGAAGAAATGCACTTTTTTCTTGTTCTGATTGCAGAAGGAGTGTCTAACACATTTGATATACCTTTAACTGAACCTTATTCATTGTATTGGTAACACCTTTAGAATATATTATATATCTGGAACACTTGGGTCAAATTCCTTAAATTATATTTGCCAAATAGATTTGGTTTCAAATATTTAATATTATGTGGAACAGCAGATGGTTGATGGAACCTATTGTTGAGATATTTATTTTAGAAGAAATTTCCTCTTATTTTTTAAACCATTTATACCTTATGAACAATTTCAGGTTATATTTTTTAGTTTTTGGTCTTTTCAGTATGTGCTGCATTACACACAAACATTTAGAAAAATAAATCATAAAAAAGAGGCCCTATGTGTGTGTGTGTGTAATTGTTTCTTTACCTGCAGCCTACTCAAGAAGCCTAAAATGAGCCTAAAATGAGAGTGAGTAGTACCAGTCTTGCCGGTCCCTTCCTAATGTATGTGTTTTTTCATTAAACAGAATAACATGAATATAACATGAGACAATCTTGATTCTCATTGTGTTGGTTGGGATAGTTAAAGTTTCAACATTGTGTCTAGCTTTATCTGTGTTAAATGAAGGCTAGAAGCCATTCAGCTACCCAACTCTCTAGTGATTCAACCACCTCACTTATTAAATGTGTTTTCTCCTGATCTTTTTAAAGATTTTTAAATTATAGGGTCATTTGCACTGCTTCTCATGAGTAGATGGTTTTTTTTCTCTCCGGGGTCAATAGTTGCATTTATATTGTACTTATAAAGACAGTGATCAAAATAAATCAATGATTGATTCTGGTAAGCAAAAGCACAGTGGGGAAAAAGCTTTCACTAGTATAAGATAATGATATTTTCTATGCTCAGTATTGCTGTTTGTGTGTAATGAAGCCTTGGTCAAAATGTTGCTTTATCAGTGTTCTTTAAGAAAAAATTGAAACTTCAAAAATAAGTAAATAGTAATTAGTTATATTGATGATGGATGAAGTTAAAAGCATTGAAAGCTTTATTTTAACATTCACTGAAAAATCAGGTACCTATTGGTATTTTGACATTGTGTTTTCTTATCTAATCCATATGCTCTGAGCATGATAACACTGAAAACAGGAAAAGAAAATGTGATGGAGATGATTTTCGTTTGGACTAGTAGAAAGGAGAGAGAAAACTGATGCTAATAGATGGAAGCAAGAAAAAAACCCTTTAAATTGCTTGGAACCTACTGGCCTGACACTCTTACACTGCAACATTGTGTTTGACACCTGAAATGATTGCCAGACACCAAAAATGAGTGCCAAACACTAGTTCATCTGCTGTATGTGACCAGGGAATGCTGCTGAGCAGGTCCTTGGGAATATGCATTTGCAATTTACTTTTTCTTAAAGGCTGATGAAGATGAGTTTTGTCACAGGTTCTCAGAGTCATTACCTGACATCAGGATTTTCAGGGAAATGAAATGACCCTACTGATTTTGTATAGAGCCTTTTTTGACAAGGTTTAATGAATATTCTGACGGTGTGATATATGTCACATCCTTCTGTTTTGTTGAATGTTGAATGTTACAGATTTCTTTGGTTCCAGGTTGTGGCCTGTTTATTAGTAATGATGTGTTATGCGCAGTTTAGTGTACAAAGATAATATCAATCAGGGCAGAGAAGGAAAAATTATTAAATGCAGTATTACTGATATGAGACTTTAAGAAACTCCAGAAATGAGAGTTAGGTTTCATAATACAAAATACATCACATCTTGATAAAAACTGAGAATAGATTTACTATTGGTAATTAAAAGAACAGTAATTTTCAACAAAATATGCAGTGATTAATTTTGTCCGGGGAAGCAATTTTGTTCCGGGTGCCTTATGGGTATACAATTGTAGTATTATTTCTTTCCCTTCCTTCTTTGCAACGTCTGGGCTGGAACTATGTTTTGTTGTTCTGTACCTGGAGTTTTTTGGTCAGAAAGGTCCGTTTTTCTTGAATTTCAGGTGACAAATTCAGTGTCTACTGTACCACTATGTAATTCTGATTAATTGATAATTCAAATAATTTGCTTTGCACATGATAGCTCACCAGCTTTTCAGGAAGCATCCAGGAATCTTCAAGTAGCTGTGACTTTATCAGATACTATGAAGTAGCTTTCTAGTATTTATAGACCTAATCCCAGCGAAACAGTAGAATGACTTTCATAAATTTTAATATGCCTGGAACAGGATGATGGAAGATGAGGGACAGCTGGGTTGAAGGCTACCTTTAGTTATTTCCAGATAACTTCCAGCAATCTCAAGTGAAGTTGCATGTGTGAACAAAGACAATATTCTTTCTCTTGTGGCTTAATTTCTTTAATGAAAATTTTTTTAAAGTAGTCCATTCAGCTACCATGTGATCAGTTAACTGGGATAGGTGGTAAACATGGACTACAGGAGATACTTAATTGTTATATTTTACTTTTACAATAAAATAACACAAAGTGAACAAGTGTAGCCATAACTTACGCTGATTGGAACAGATTAATGAGTAATATTGTACATATTAGAGAAATATACATGCAATATTAATACTGCATATATAATAAACTTACATATAATATACTAATGGTATATGTACTACAGTAATAAACTTCATATGATGAGAGTTCAAAACTAGGAAATGCAACTCAAAAGTAAAATACTGGATTTAAAAACAAAGCCAAAGACTCCTTAAATTAAAATACTTTTGGATAGAAAGACAATTGAAAATCAGAATATTTTTTGCATTCTTTACCCAGTGCTCTTATGAACAGTGTTTTGGCTTTAATAGTGATTGATCACTAATTATTCTAATCTTTGATCAAAAATGGTGATTCATAAAGCAGGAGGTAAGTAGAAGATACAAAATTAGGGCATTTTATGGTTTGGGTTTTTTTTTTCATGAAAGCTACCATGGTTATCATCCCTCCTTCCAAGTTTCCTATACATGTCTCTAAACTTCTTAAAAGACATGATCAGTTTGGGAGTGTTCTTATTGTCTTTGTCAGGTGATGAACTTCTGTTTCATTCTCACTGTGTATCTTTGCCTGTAAGGATTTCTGGACACATGAGAGAGGAGGGAAAAGCATTTTCCATGCAACTTGCTAAGACAACATCTCCAAGCAACAGTTCCTGGAGGATCACAGCATGGCTAGATCCAGAGATTAGCTGCATTTCCTCAGTGCATACATTAAGAGCAGCAGAAGTGAGTCAGCAAGAAAGTTTACTGTCACAGACTATGTTCAGCTTGGGGAAGGGAGAATCAATCATTGATTCAATTAGTTTATTGAGATTGTGAAAATGTGTATTAAATAGGTGAAAAGATATTTAAAAGGTGTTTTTTCAGCTGTATGGAATCTAGGGGCCTAGGAACAGTAGAATTTTTCACTGGGGGACAACTGCTGGACCAATAAGTCATTTGGTTGTGCTCTGGTTTACCTTATTTTCCTTTTCCTTTCTCCCTAACCCCTTTACACCTTCTGATCATGAACAAGCTGCTTTGCTTTTGTTTTTTTTTTTTTTTTTTAAATAGCGTGAATCCTTGTAACATCACTGGCTGATCAAAGGCATTTTGTAGCTTGCTTGCCAGCATCTTTCGCTGAGATACTTGTGTGGAATACATGGGGAATATTTGTAATAAAGGAAAGGATTCCTCCCTACAAGTCTTGACAGTCATTGTGGGCATTTCTTACTGAGTTTCAGTACTGCTTGTTTTCTACCCAAATGTCAGTTTCTGTCTCTGAATATTATCCAGTTCTGCATTTGCTTCTATGACATTGTGCTTTTTCCACCACTCAAATTATTACCCTAGGAAGGATAATGTGTATGGCTGAATGGAGGCATGATACCTGAATGATTTCAAAAGTATAGCAAGACTCTCCCATCCTGATTACTGTATTTCTTAGTGGATTGGATGACTTGGAAAACAATGTTTTTGGAGACCTTTCTGCGTCCCCTATTTTGTGCTTCCCCTCTGGAAGGCATTAAACATACAGACTGTTATCCTAATTCTACACAAATAGCTTAGATGTGATGTGGTCTCCTTGGAAGGAATTTGTTCATAGTGACTGAAAATTAACACTCTGAATTTAAAAGTAAACCTAGTTGTCTAAGGTTCTTAACTTAAAACATCAGATTTTATCTCTTTAAAACACAATAAGCTTTAGCAGTTAAGAAAATATTACTTTATAAGCACTGAACCATGATTATCATCAAAACTGTTCCCAAACTTTTGAATGCTGACCTGTTTTCAAGAAAGTAAGGTATGGTACACCTTCAAGCATTATCCCTGCCATCTTATTGCAAAAACATGTTGTATGGTATCACTTACCCATACCTTCAGTTGAGAAATGTTGCTTTAGAGTTTTCTGATATATTAAAACAGAGAATTCAAGAATACTGGTATGTTTTTATGCTCATTTGCAATCTTCTGTTGCTCATTCTGGGTATGCTGGTTTAAAGGAAGAAAATAAGTTACAGTCTTGGTCTGAGAAGCAAGGAGTGAGGGGCAGGGGAATGAAAAGGGGGTGATGGCTTATGTTTAATGGTCAAACTGAGAATTAGCTTATCAGAACTGAAGAAGGTCATCTAATGCTCATTTGCCTTTTACAGAAATCTCAATTGGAACAGGCTTTAAAGTAGTATTATTGGTACTGCACAGCACACTGCAGAAGAGAAGTGTTGACAAGCTACAGCGTTGAGCATGTGCCATAATGCACCAGAGATATATCATTTAGGTGGGGTTTATTTTGTTTTTTAATTATTATTAGCCGTTCTTTCCACCTACTTTAAAAGACCTTTTTTTTTTTTGTTTTTGCTCTTTTTACTGTAATTGCTTTAGGATTTTGACCTACTGCAACAATCTCAGAAGAGAAGCAAAACAGTCAGCTGGGAATGGTTACCCTGATTTGATCTGCAGCTATTGCTCTGACTTAATCTTCTGTTGTGTATAGACCATAGGCTTCAGTATTAATAATATAGTACTTGTATGTTCTGCTGTGTCACAGTTGGCAATAGGAAATTATTCTCCCACCTATTAATGTATTGTTAGGAGGAAAATATTTTCTATTATCCATGAATATTGTCAAGTTTCACTCAAATCTGCATCAACTTGCATCAAATATTCATCAGTTTGGAGGAATGGACCCCAAAAATACATAGCTCACCACAGGACAAGCTATGTGCTGAGACAGAGATGTATTTGATAATTTTTCTAAAGATAAGCTGCAAGAGTGTTCTCCTAATGGATGCCAAACATATGTGGTTACCAGTTTGATAAACACACTCCAAATAATATCTAGTGGCTGTCTACACTTTAATAAATGGGCTTTTTTTATATTTGCCACGTTTTTAAAGGATTTTTGTAATCCTCCATAAACAAGAATATTGTTTATATGATACAAGCAGTTTTTGTTAGATTACAAAAGCAAGGAATGAATAATTGCTGTGTGGGTTTATTTTTTACATTTTACAGTGGCATATAGGAATATTCGGTGTCATTTTTAACTGCTTTTCTTGTATCTTGTCAGTTTAACTCAGACCTTTAATCTTATTTAAATGTCTGCTTTGTGGTGCCTCCATTTCTGATCTGTAATAAAATTAATAGATCTGCCCCTATGTTGCTCTTGAGTAAGGAAAAACATCAACATTTTTGAGCACTGTAAGCCAATAATTTCTTCTCCATGGAAGAGACAGTGATTGATGACATTACTATGTGTACTTAGAGCAATTTCTGTATTATGGAAGGAAAATATGTTTCTTCTCTGATTAACTGTTTCATTTTCTAATTAGGGTGCTAGCATCAGTGTGTCCCTTGTGTGTTCTTTCTCTTTGCACTGTTCAATCTAGGTCATACTTTCTGTATCTTTCTGCATGGCACAGTAAAAATTAGACAAGGTTAGAATTAGTGATAGGCTAAAATACCTAGAAATAATTTTAATAGTTATTGAGCTTAAAGCTATGAGTATCCTGCAAGGATTTACATTTGGACTCTGATTTCAGGCTCAGTTCTACAGCACATTAACTCATTTACAACCCTTAGTACTTTAATGCAATGTTTCTATCCTGGGCTTGCTGACACTACATTAGATAATGTTGACATATATGAAGGATCATGAACTGTTGGCTTTTTTTTTCACTTATTCCCAATTCCAAGCAACAAAAAGAATGGAAAAGAAGATAAATTTGTGTACACATTATTTAAAAGGTCACAATTTTGAAACAAAACTCAAGTAATCTTTCATTAAAGTTTCCCTTTGTTTCTCTATCATTAAAAAGTTAATCTTTATTTCAGAATCCAGAGCCTTTATAAACCAGCTTTGACTGCCTACATTATATGCAGATAAAACTATCAAGCAAATTCTGCTACAGGAAAACGTCCCTTTGCAAGGTTCTGACATCAAAGACAGAAAAGTGACTTAACGAAGAAATCCAATAATCACATTGAACAATTACTAAATTTAGGCAGACTTCCACAGTAGTACTTATGTGCTCAATTCCCAATGATTTCAATGAACGTGGGGGGGGGAGGAAAGCACTAAGCACCAAGTCTTTTATGATAGCTGTCTCCATAGACAAAATTGTGAGCTTTTCTATTTTAAACATCTAGGTCCAGCACCCATCACGAAAGGCAGAATGAAGGGGTTGCTTAGCTTGAAGAGACAGAGGGAGGATATTATAAAATACGTTCCAAACTGATTAAGAAAAAGAAAAGAATAATTATGCCCATAGTTGATTGGAAAAGAAATAATAGGCTTAAACTGCAGTGAGAAAGCTTTAAGGTAGGCACAAGGAGTATTACAGCTTCCTTACAGTACTGATTGTAAGGCATTGGTCAAGTAAGGTTTTCAAGATTAAGCCATGATGTTCCTGATCATCAGTATGACAACAGGTATAGTTGATGCTGCCTTAAAACAGGTTCGTGGTCTAGATTACTCTTGAAGTTTCTTGTAGCCATGGTAGTTTAGCCACTATTGAAACATCAAAACAAAAGGCACCACCATTAAGAACTTTGTTAACCTGAATAATAGCAAATGTTGCCTCCCTTAACATCACAGGGAGGTTTAGGCTGGAAGGGACCTCTGGAGGTCATCTAGTGTAACCTTCCATTGAAAGCAGGACCTTAGAGTAGGTTATCCAGGGACCTGTCAAGCCAAGTCTTGAATATTTCCAGCAGGGGAGATTGCATCACTCCTCTGGGCTACCCATCCCAACGTTTAATTGTTCTCATGGTGAAGATTTTTTTTTAATTATTATATGCAAACAGAATTTCCCCTGAATCAGCTTGTGCTCATTGTCTCTTGTCCTGTCACTGTCCATTCTTGTGGAAAGGGAATCTACATCTTCTCTATCACTGCTTTTCACATTTTGGAGGTGGAGTGATAAGATTGCCCCTGTTGCCAAAGTCTACATTTCTATTGAAGAGAGAAAAACAACCGAAGTTTTGACATGTATCTGATTTTCCCCTGAGATCTCTTGCTAATTTGGCCTTATTCTCAAAACAAAACCAACCAACCAAAGAAACCACTTTGGAGTATATGGGGCATGCATACAGGTGTGCCTGTTCCTATCTTCCCCAAAGGCCAGGAGACTTCTCTGCAAAACTGGGAGAACTGTTTTCATGTTTCTCAGTATGGTCAGAGTCTTGACTCAAGACTTCTCAACAGAATACCTCTGACTCACTGAATATCCTTTTGGTTAAGCACTTCCCAGAATGCTACTATTACTAATGAGAGAGAGGTATTATAGCCTACAGTCAGGACTCCCAGCCAGCTTTCACAGGAGTGTGGCAGAGAGTAAGCTTCTAAGAGATTCAACTACTTTTAATAATTAAATAACAGTTTTCAAATGTGGCATTTTTATATTAGAAGGATTATATTGTGCTTTGATATTAATTTTTATTATGTTCTATATTTGCTTTTATGAATACAAGAAAACAAGGGAGCAGAGAAAGAAATCTGTAACTCATTAATATTCACAGATCAAATGGAATATAGTAGAGCTATCCCAAAGTACCTTTAAGATTTCTTAAAGCATGATTGTAGTTCTAAACTGGTTTTACAATAGTGTAGTCACAATTTCAATTGAATAACTTGCATCTTATGCCATTATCAGAGGGACTCATGTAAAAACTTTTCGGGGGGTAGTATTCACTTATGTCGTGGTTTTGTATGAATTTAAAAAATGTAACAGGCAATGTTTATCAGATCATTTAAAACACCCAATACTAGTTGGTTGTTCCTGGTATTTTTTTCTCTAATATACCACTTCAGTAGCTAACAACTGAGTTTCTCTCAACTCTAATGTTACCATATGTTGCTGATATATAAACTGATTCTACAAAATGAATATGTTTAAGAATAATTCCTAGCCTTCAGTATTGAGGAATCAGTGAACACAAATGACCTGAAATCTGTTTTCATAAACTATTGTAATTGTTTTCAACTTCTTGAAGGTTATTCTAAACTGTAATTAGGCATGAAGATCTAGCTAAACTCTGTTCTGTAGCTGGAAAGCCAAACTTCCCTCCATCTCACTTTAACTCTAGCTGAACTGCCACAACCCTTGACATTTCAAATGCATTGAATATTTTACCATTCCATTCCTATGTATATGTTTTGTTTAGACATAATCCAAAGTAGCAGATCCAGAAATAGAAGAGGTTTGTTTTATTTTAAAGCTGACTTGCTGTGTCACACCTCATTTATCATGCCATTCTGTGTCTCGTAAACAACCACGTACAATGATATGCTCCATAAAATATGAGTTATGCCTCCAAGACTCTATATAGGTTGTTTCCATTTCTAATGGCAATACATGTACATGTCCTTTTTTATATTCAGCTGGTGGATCTTTGCTTATCATTTCTGGAAATAGGTGAATGATGAACAGCAATTAATATTTGTGACATGCATTCTGTCTCTTGCAGAAATATATAGTAATTTGTAGAAATATATAATAACTTGTCAGTCTAAACTCTTGGATTTTATTGCTTCGTTGGTTTGTTTGTTTGTTTGTTTGGGGGTTTTTGGAGACCAAACTGTAAGTAATTTTAAAACTACCATGATTTTCAGAAGGTAGGTACTTAGCACTTCTAAAAGGCAAGCTACTTGTGTCACAAACACTTTACTCAGATTTGCTACTTAAAATAATCTGGGGCACTTATGTATGATACACAACTTTGGCAGGAAAGCCATCATGCAACACACTGGTCAGTTGAAAAAAAAAAATTATCTTTGCAAACAAACAAGTGATCTACAGCACAAATCATTCTGTTCATGCACTCTACTTTCAGTTGCATCAGAAATTAGTATAATATCATGGTTTCAGAAATGCTGTCAGCTGCTTAGTCTTTATGCTGACAGTATGCAGAATTGGAGCCTATGAAGGAAGGATCTTACTGCTTTGGATAAGAAAACGTACCTTCTTAGGTACCAGAGCACACAAAACAAATAAACAGTCTGAACCTAACTCAAAGTTCATTGACGTCAATGAATTTCTTTCCCTTGACTTCTGTAAGTTCTGAACAAAGTCCTAAGGGAACAGGGTGATAAATGTATTGGATGTAATGCTAATCTTACTTAAATACTACAGATTACATTATTGTCTGACGTTCAAGCCATAATTACATAAATCTGCTCCACGTATTTGCTGTCATTTTTATAGATGTTTCATTCACTTAGAAAACAAACAAACCCACAATGTTCTGTTTGCTTTAGTATGCAAGAGATTTGAGTGCTTAAGAGGTGTATTTACATTCATTGTTGCCTGTAAAGATGCCATTTGTGTGCAAACTCAGTGAGAGGTATGATAAAGCCAACTTCAGTTCTCAGATGATAAGAAAATATCATTCCTAAATCCGTTTCATTAGCTAATTTAAAAAAACTGAGAAAGAAGGAAGGTGAGGATACTAGATTGTAGATTCCCGGAGGCAAAGTAATATATGGACTGAGCAAAGCCATGGGGAAGATAATTCCAATCAGACAGTTATAATGAGGTAAGCCAGATGGATATGATAAAAACCAGTTTTAGCTTTAGGAATTAAAAAGAAAAAAGCAGAAAATTAGGAAGTTGTTAGAAGTATATAATTTAAAGCCCTTATCATGAAAAAGAGAAGAGCTAGAAATAGAGGTAGCAACATTTGGAGGGTTAAGAAAAAGCAATGTTGCCTGCAGCTTTATTTCAGCAGTCTATTTGACTCCTCAAACAGGTTTTTCTGTTTAAAACTGCCTTTTTGTTTAAAAGGCAGTTACGGCTAATCTAGAAAATACAGTTCTCAATCACTCCAGGTTGCTAAGGGTTCAGCGTGCATTTTTATTTGACTGTTTCCTTTTCTGAGCTATGCATATGACAGTTTGGCTCTGTGATGAGAAATAGATGTTTTTTAAGGGGCAGGTGGAAAGGGAGGGAGGAGGAGAGATACTGGATTCTCTTTCTCTGACACAAACAGAAAATGCAGCTAAATAATAAGTACATGTTTTGTGGTGTTTGAGAATTTTCTACTCATAAAGGATCTTTTCTATGGATAAGAGACATTGTGATTCTCATTATTGTTTTTTTGAGGTGAACAACAGGTTGAAGATCCTACCTAGCTTCTCTGAGTATACCTTATTCACGGCAAATTATAAACTTGTAAAAGGGGATTCCTTGTATCTGCAACTTGCTAGATTTTAGACCACTTTCCTTATTTCAAAACCTGACTCTGAAGTCAAGACATACATGTGTGTAATATGAATGTTCAGAAGAAATCTTCTTGCTGATAATAGTCACGTTTGCTCTCTAGCATTTCTGACTATGGAGCTGCAGTACAACAGTCTGGATGAAGTTACAGCTTCAGAAATCCTTCAAGCAAACAAACAAGTCTAAAGAGATGTAGATAGACCTGAGAGGTCCAATTTCTGCAAAACCATATTCCAGTATCAATACTTCACCTAACCCCACCATCCCTCCCTTGGGTATTAGGGCCATCTGAAGGCAATGAGGTGCCTGCACTTGTTCCTCCTCTCAGCCAGCTGCAGGAGCTCAGGTGCTAGAACTAGGCTGCATGCAGGAGCCAGCTTTTCAACGTTTGAATGCCATGGGCAACTTAAACATCTACTCTCTGCCTTTCCTGAAGAGAAGGGAGTATGCTGACAGGAGAGGAGTCTTCTGTGTCCAGGTTTGATCTACATGCCACCAGTTGCGCCCCACTGAACACTGTGAACTTCCGAAAAAAGGGACAGATTATGTAGTGAATATTTTTTTCTCTGGTCTTTAAGGGAACATACACGTTGAATTCTTCAATTCTGCACTATGGGTTTGCAAAGTTTTGTTCTCTTCCAGTTTTAACATGTTTGGTACTTTTTCTTTTGTTTTCTATTTATAGGGAAGGGTTTTTTGCTATTTTTTTTGGCTTTTGCAAGTATATGCACCTTGAGAAAACTTTTCTGTATTTTTTGGGTTTAGAGTTGTTGGGGTTTTTTCGTGTCTTTTTGCAGGGTGTTGTCTAGGCAAATCTCCAACTTCCCAGAAATGGTCCTGGTAGATCTCCTAACAGAGTGCACTCCTCTTAAATTCAGTAATAAAATGTTTTGGCAGCATTTTTATTGCATTTCTGGTCAAAAAGTTATACTGTAGGTCCCTACTAACAACTTTGGGAATGAATCATTTCTTTGAACATTCCAAATGTTTATAATTCCAAAAACTACAGCACGAATTTATGTCCTACTTTTGCAGTTTGAAAGCCTTTGGGATTAACATTGCAAATTAAAAATTAAAATGGACTTTTTTTTTCCTTTTTAGCTGGTTTAACTTCAAATAAAGAAGAGATTTGTATAAAAGTTGTGTATGAAGGTGGATTTATAGAGTGAACTTCGTTAAACTTTACTCCAAATTACCTGTGTGCAATATTTTTTTTAAAAAAAAAAAGGATATGAATAAAATACTCTGAATGAAATAATCATATAGCTGTAGCTAAAGACTATTATAAATACAGGATTATTCTCTATATTTTAATGGTCATATTATGCTTCTGGACAAAAAAAAAATTATATAAAGTTTGATAAGACATAATCACCTTATTAGCATGACTGACTTTATACTAGTATATGTAAAATTAGCTGGGCAAAATTCAGGACCTAAGAATGGATATCATTACAAGTTAAATCTACAACTAACTTTGCTGAATGAAGATCACGGGTAGCTGCTCGTATTAGTTGCTATCTTTAGGTCTTGGATTAAGCTGCAGGAGAACAGAAGTGGGCCTTAAAAGTGCTAAACTACAGTGATTACAACTTCATCTCAAGCAGCAGTTACAAAAGATCTGTGCCCTTGGGGTAAGTGAACAGTGTTAAATTGTTGATCAGGAGAAACAAGTGTCAGTGACCCTCCCCAACACAAATGTGTACACATTTATTTGTCTCTACACTGACCAGCATCTGCTACCCCAAGCTTAGGTCTGCAAGTTGCAAATAGTAAAGTTTTTGACCAATTCAACTTAGCAGCCAAAATGATGGAAGAAAATTAGATCTCAGCTAGCTAGACTATTAGTATAAGACTCCTCTTACTGCTTTTAAAAATGTCCCTCGTTCCTAGTCTGTCACAGTAGACTAGCCCATCTCGTAAAAAATTTCTCTGATGTCTACAAAAACCTGTGAAATGACTTACACTACTAGCAAAAGTGGCCAAAGCTTGTCTTGCCAGTCATTATTATTCTACTGTTTCTGTATATGTTGCTGTCATTTCATATGCTCACGTTGTCTCTTGCCTTATGTTTAAATGGCTAATTGTCTGGGACATAGACCTTCCTTTTGGTCTCAATACATACAGTGTCTGATACAGTGGAGTCTGTGCCTGAAACTTGTTAGCAGTAATGGAAATGTATCTCATAGGTATACGGAAAGAACAGTTGAAATAGAGCGTTTATGTATAGGATAACCTTCTCAAGTCTTTTCAGAAGAACTAAAGGTAAGCTATTTATGTCATTAAACAGAGAATAGAGTTGTCACATATGTATCTCTGACTAGGAAAATCACTCTGATTCAATCCTAGCTCAGAGCTTGAACATAATATATATGAAAATCACAGAACTTAACTTTTCTTATTTTTATGAAAGCATAAGAAAAATAGTACATTAAGACTCGCTTCCGCTTCAGTCTCAAAAGTTTACAAAATGTAAGGATACTGGGGTGAGAGCTGGAGTGCATAAAGTGATCTCTGTAGACTTAGAAATCTATGCCATGCTTTGTGGGGGGCAAGAAAAAAAGGTATAATTCACGTGCGCAAAGACAATTGATGTTAAATCAATTGTCAAGTTTTTACTTAATAATGGGCATAGAAGCTCCTGTATATTAAAAAGCCTATTTCAACTCTTGTTTACATGTATAATGCAACTGAATTTGGTGGACTTGAATTATGATTTATAATAGTAAAATATGATAAGACTTTAGAGAGTTAGTGGCCCAATTCCTGCAGCATTTATTGCATTAATATAGCACGACTCTTCCATGTGTAGTAAACATTTCCATTAGTAGAAGAAAAAATACTGCTTATGCTGTTCCAATTAACAAATTAAACTTACATGTTTAGTTGTATGCAAAGCCATCTAGTGAAACACTTGGCATTAAATACTTCAGGCCTGTTGTTAACAATCTTATATGTTACATTTGCTAAATTCTGGCAATATGTATGTCATTACTATACGAGTTAAAGAGCTGAGATATCTCTTCTGAGTCTTGTAAAGGAAAGCATTACTTAAGACCTAGCTATACCAGTATGAAATGAACAGGGTATCAATTTATAAGTGGAACCAGAAAAAAAGAGAATAATTTTTGCAGACTGCTTTATTATAACACCTGACATCTACCACTTCTGGCAAAGGATAAAAGGAACATTGGGAAGAAAACATGAATATAAGAGCCCAGTGTTAAAGGCTATATGTAGACTTGTGGCAGTGGATGCACGAAAAAAACCAAACCTTGTTTTAGAAAAATACAGCTGGCATTTTTACAGATCTGTTTCTAACTCCCTGTGCAAAAATCTGACAATAGTGTGAGAAACACTTATGGCAAAATCGTACTGAAACCTTTACTATCACTGTGAAACATCTGAAGAGGAATGGCAATATGCATTAGCAGAAAAAAAAAGTAATTTCAGCAGAATTTTAGGAAGGTGGAATTGAAAGCCTTTGGAGAGGATAACAATGCTTAAATGATATAGCCTTTATGATGTAAATTACCTGATGTGAATGCACATTTTGTCATTTGGGATTTTTTTTGTAAGGTATGGAAATGTTATTTCAGCACAGGCTATCTGAGAAGAACAAACTTCCTGTTATAGTTTAGGTTTTTAGTTTGTGGTAGCTAACCTGATTGGGGACATACAAGAGAATGTAAGGCAGAAATTTTTGAGATAAGTCTGAGAGTATGTTGTCATTGAAAATACCATTGGTGGAATCTTTCTAAAATTACAAAGTCTCACAAATGTAGTTTGTTTCAAAAATTCTTTTTTCACCACTTCCAGGTTTTGGCCTTATGTACTTCCCTGTCTATTCATGCTCTGGACACATATCTTGCAGCCTGAATAAACCCTGCATTCTTACCACCCATTCCAAAATAGTTAACTAAAATAGTTTACCATATTTATGAAAGATATTATCCAGTAATTAAAAAAAAAAAAAGATACTCCCCTGCTGAAAGGGCCGCTAACTGGGTCCATACATTGTACATGCTTATTTGTCATTTTACTATGCAGTTATCAACCTGGGTACATGGACAAACTTGTTGTTGTTTTGTGGTATTATTTTTCTGGAGACTTTCTAGGCTCTGATAATGCTCTTTGTATTTTCCTTCCTTTAATCCAGGCTATGTACTTTTGGGAAGATGATCTATGTTCTCTAATATAGAGATCACTAGGAAAGTTCAGTGTTTGAAGATTTCCTTTTGTCCAGAATCAAGCCAAGCAGTTAAGATATTCACAAAATAGAAACAGTAATAAAAGATTCAATTAAGATACGTCAAAAGGTCAGCACCATAAAGTTAATTTTTTACAAGGTTTCTGCACATTTTGTTGATGAGAAAATATCTAATAATCCTATTAATAAAATCATTAACATTAACTATTTTATTCACATAAATGTTTGACCTGAAAGTGAAGTCAAAATCCAGTGGAGTTAAAAAGATAAAAGAAATATTTCCTTTAGATCTTGAAACACTGAAAAATTGCAGTGTTTCCACCAAAGATTTTTTTTTTTTACCGCACTGTCTGTTTTGATGAAAAGTTGAGCATTTTGATCATCTTTTAGTCATCTGCAGTTGTAGGCTTATTCAGTAAACAAGTGGTGCAAACAGATGTCGCTAGCAGACACGGTGGTTTGTGCAGCAGTTTGTGGGCTCTGCTTCCAGATCTTCTGAGAACTCCTGGGAGCCTCAGGGTGTGTGCTGGTGCTGCTGGTGTGTACTGGTGCAGCTACTGGTGCACAGCTCCTAAAGGCTTTTACTTGTGTTACCAAAGTTTCAGTTTCTAATAGTGTCCATCAGCTATTGCTGGTCAAAGGGCACTTCAACCTTCTGTCTTCAACTGACTTCTGAAGAGGCAGTGATAAGCCCCATTCAGCCTGTGCTGGGGAGAAACCTGCACTGCCTGCCAGCCCAGAGGGCACCTCCCAGGAGCCGCTACCAGACGCGTCAGTTTGTGCAGGAGCATGCACGGAAAGGCGTCAGAAGCTGCTGCATTCAGCATACCAGTGGTGATGGACCACCGCAGAGTGCCATCCTCAGAGCTTACTGGAGCGGCACATGGGGAGGTCTGGGCCCGGAGTGGGTCTGGGGAGAGGATGCAGCTCCCAGGGCCTGTGCGGGTGGAGGGAGCGCCCATGCAGACGGAGGAGGTTGCCTGTAGGTGTGTGCGGGCTGAGAGGCTATCACTCGGCTAAGGATCTGCAGGAGGAGGTGAACTCATTGGGCAGCTCCAGGGGACATGAGAAGGAGATTGATGGGGTCTTCACAAAGACCCTGCAGAGACTGGACCCCCAACTGCAAGAGGAGGGTCAGCTACGGACTGTGGTCCGTTGTGGGCCAACAGAGAGTGTCTGACACAGCAGGCTGCGATGGACAGGTAGCAGCTCAGTAGGGAAAACAGGGAGGGAAGAAGAGGAAGGAGCTGCCCTCTGTGCAAAGGAGCAGCTCAGATGCATAGAGCTCTTTTATGAGATGGATGATGGTCTGCTGAGCACCTGTGGGTCAGGATCTAAGGAGAGGCCAGCGAGGTCAACAGCGTGGGGGAAGATTGTTACAGACTACTGGGTCAGGGTGAAGAATTGTGAAAAGCCTCTTTTAAGGAGGCTTCAGGGAAGTCTTGGGATCACAGATGCTGGTGCTCATGGAAGGCTCAAGCCTCCCTGATATCTGCTAGAGGGGCAACATGATGAGATGTGAGCAGTCAGGGAGATTTCTGGAGGGTGATAAGGATAACTCCTTGATACAGATACTGGTTGGCCCAACCAGGGGTGACACACAGCTGGATCTACTGTTCACTGGGAAAGAGGTGCTGATTGGGGATGTGGCAATTAATGGCAGCCTGGGCTGTAGTAACCATGAAATGGTGGAGCTGAAGCTGTTGAGGGAGAAAGGAGAGGCACAGAGCCCAGACCCTTGGTGTCAGGCAAGCAGGCTGCAGCTTGTTTACGGAACTGGTAGGTGGGATCACTTGGGGAGCAGCTCTAAAGGGAAAAAGAGATGAGGGAAGCTGTCAGGGCTTTAAGGGTAGCATCCTACAAGCACAAAAATGGTCTATGCCAGTACTCAGGAAAAGTACTTATCAAAGCAGACTTATCAAAATACTATCTTTAGTTAACCAGGGAACTCCTGGCAGAGATCCAATGCAAATAAAAACCCCACAAAAAAACCCCAAACACCCTACCCTACCCCCAAACCAGCATATATTAAGTGGAAGCAGGGATAGATTACAAATGAGGAATTCAGAATTCTGTCCAGGAATGTAGGGTTGCTGTCAGGAAAACCAAAGCTTACATGCAGTTGAGACTTGCAAGAATCATCAGTGGCAACAAGAAGAGCTTCCACTGCTACATTAGTGATAGAAGGCTGAATAAGGAAAATATGAGACTGTGGCTGAATAGCATGGTTGGTATAGGGACAGTGGGCACAGATAAGGCTGAGTTACTCGGTGCCTTCTTCAGTCTTTGCTGGTGTGGTCTATCAGGCCTCTATGCTTAGTGAAAGGTTTGCAGGAGGAGAGGAAATACCAGCAGTGAGTGAGGATCAAATCAGAGATTGCATGTGAGAACTTCACCCATATGTGTTCCTGAGACCTGACAGGCTGAGCCTGAGAGTGTTGAAAGATCTGGCAGATATCCTTGTGATGCTGCTTTCAATCCTCTTTGAAAAGTCATGAAGATTAAGGAAATCCTCAGTGACTGGAGGAAGGAGAATGTTGCACCCCCCTAAAAAAAAAAAAAAAAAGCAAAAGGAAAAAGAAAAAAGCTAAAGAACAGTCTGGGGAACTACAGGTCATCTTCACTTTGATTGGTACAGTCAGCATGGATTTAGCAAGTATCCTTGTATCCCGTTTAGGATGTTACAGTCTGGATAGGCAGAAAAAGATAGATAGATAGATAGATAGATAGATAGATAGATAGATTAAAAAAACTGGTTGCCTAGTTGGGTTCAGAGGGTTGTACTCTGCCACTCTGCCTGGAGATCGGTAATAAATGGAGTACCACAGGGATCTGTGCTGGCATTTGACCAGGTTAATGTCTTCAACAATGAGGGACACTAAGATAACCAAAGGATTGCAACATCTGACATGTGCGGAGAGGCTGAGAGAGCTCGGACTGTTCAGCCTGGAGAAAAGAAGGTCAGGGGGTTAGCACTGTGTATAAACACCTGATGGGGAGAGTAAAGAAGACAGAGCCACACTCTTTGCAGTGGTGCCCAGTGACAGAACAAGAGGCAATAGCCATAAATTGAAATATAGGAAATTATATTTAAACATAAAAAACCCCCTTCTTTATGGTGAGGGTGGTCAAACATTGCAACAGGTTGCCCAGAGAAGTTGTAGAATTTGAATATCCATCCTTGGAGATGTTCAAAACCCAACTGGACATGGTCCTGGGCAAACTGCTCTAGCTGACCATGCTTTGAGCAGGGGGGTTCGATTAGATGATCTCCAGAGGTGTCTGCCAACCTCAGTGATTCTGTGACCTCGAGAAGGATGTTCCAGCTGGATATGAGGAAAAGCTTTTTCTCCCTGAGGACAATCAACAGTGAAGAAGGCTGCATGAAAAGGTCGTGCAATCTCCATTCCTTAACGTGTTCAAGACCAGACTTGTTAAAGCCCTGAGAAATTAGTCTGATCTGATCTCACATCTGAAGTGCTTTGAGTAGGAGTTTGGTTGAGAGGCCTCCTGAGGTCACCTCCAACCTGAATTATCCTATGAACTTTGCCGTTACTATACATCAGCTGAATGGCCTGTTGAAAGAGGAGAGACGGAAGTTGGTGGCTGCATACAGACAATGTTTTAAGCAGTCTCTGCATCAGCACTATTTGCTTTTCCTAGGCTGTGAGACTGATTCCTCATGTGGCTCTCTTTGCTTATATGGCTTTAGTTTAGCCACCTGGAAATTAGGATATTTTAGTGCTTATTTCCTTGTTTTCTGCTACTAATTTTGTTGTCCACTGGAGACAGTAGAGGATTTGAGAACATTTATGAGAGAAAAAACACAACTTCTCAGCTGCTATCTGCAGAGGTCAGGTATCTGAAAATATTATTCAACACTACATTAAATCTACCTCTAAGCCTCAGAGTTCTGAGTTAAAAAAATCTGAGGCCATGTGCTCTGAATGCTGATTCCATATGAAATGGTCCATCTGGTTTAAGTATGTTTAGAAATATTCATGTGTTACTTTTTCACTGACAGGCTCTTTCTGGTGCTGTCAGTCTTCTTGCAGCACCAGGGCAGCATCACATAAGCTCTTTATTTCATCTTCAGGTTGTTCCAACACAAATGGCACAAATGTCGGCAAACCGTCACTATCAATTTTGTACTGAAGATCTAGCAGCAGTAATCACGGCACCATGACCGGATTGTATAGAATTAAAAAGGATAAGCAGATATTTTTTTTTTGGTGCATACAATGTTCTATAGAAATCCTGAAAGAGAAGATAGTGTGTAGATTTCTGACATGCCAGTAACATATGACAAAACCATGTAAAGAATAGTCAGAGATAATCTTAGTAAGTAATCATTTACTCTATTTATACTTAGACATGGACAAGATGAATTAAATAGTGTCTGAAAAATAGGAAGTGATTTGTACCTTTTTGTACCAGAAACTTAACCTAGAATTTCCTATCTGTTTCACTATATTCATCTAGGAGTTAAATTTGTCAGCCTTGACTCCAGATTAATATGTTTTATTGTTTCTCTTTTAGAAGTCTTTTAGGAAAATCCTCCTTTACTTTTAGATGTAAAACTACTAGTAATACAATGAACACAGTTACAGCTTAAGGCTTTTTTTTTAAATTCTGTCAAATGGGAATTTAAAAATTTATCTTTGTGTAAGAGATTAAGTGGAGAATCTCTTCTTGGCCTCTCTTAGGTCTTGTCCATCATCAGTTTCTATGGAGATTTTTATTTTCAAATCATCTTTTGCTTGCAGCCATAAATAACTTAGCAGACAACAGTGCTGAAATTGATTTTTTTTCAAGTAGAGATTCAACACTAATACAAAGTATTAATGCTGACCTCATATGCTTACATCAACAGATTAGCACCTCTGACTGTGACACATTCCAGGCAGTTGGGAATTTATTCTACTTTGACATTGCTAAGGTTGCTATTAAGGCTGAGAAAATGAGTTTGGAAGTTTAAGACTCTAATGCTTTTTGAAATGGAATGGAAAAGCTTGTGATACCTTGGTGTATATTATTATTGAAGCAGTTTACCACAAAAGAATACATGGACTTTTTTCTTGAAGTTGTTTCTGTAATTCTAGCGCTTGAGTTTGTGAGAGCTTGAGGCTGCCTTCACCAAGCTAAATGTTTCTAGTTTGTTCTAAACTGTAGGTACTTAAGCTACAGTATGCCTCTTGCAGTGGTTGTCTCTCATGATGATCAATTTCCATTTAAATGTGACAACTGTAACCCTGCATTATCCATTCCATAGGGAAAGGGTAATAGGGGTAGTCATAAGGCAGTAAGGAAGAGATCCAGCAAGTAGCAACCAGGTGCCAAATGGCTACTTCAGAAGTGCATCTTCATATCTCTTCCAAGTGCAAATGGAAGCTTTTGTGAAGGAAAAAAAGGAGCAGAAACATCCACACAAAAATACGACAGTTTGTACATTCAGGAAGCACTCTGCAGTATTTGTGATGATTAATAGGACAACTTGAAAATTCAGTTTTGCAGCAGTAACAGTAAAAAAAAATTACCTAGGAATGGGAAAGCTGCAAAAATATTTACCTTTTAAAATGTCAAGCTGAAAGACTTTGATGACACTTTGAAGTAACATCTTGTAACGTGCCAGAATTTTTAGGGGTAGAACTGGTTTTAAAAAATACTAAGGAAAAGATGAAAGCATTCAATAGTTAAAAAGAGAATTTAAGTGAGAATGGAAGCAATTTAAGTGAGAATGGAAGTTAATCAACTTCTGTTTTACTTGAAGACGATAAAGAAATGTTCATGCTTGATAACCAGGTCAGGGCTACTTTGTATCCCAGCAGCATTATATGGACTACTAAGACTCTTAAAAACCAAAGTCTAGGGATTGGACTCAAGTGTACAAAGAACTAAGTCGTTTAATTTGTTTGGCTTTTAAGATAGTTTAAGACATGTTTTGGAGTTGGGGAACTGTTTAAACTATTCTTTACTCTCTTCTTACCAGACTTAGACTCCGATTCCTACATCCCCTGCTATACTGAGTTTCTTCTGTTGTGTAAGCCATGTCCTGTTTTTCCCCAGCGCTGTACCAATGTTACTCTACCATCAGCATGAAGTGGCATAAGTTGTAGTGCGAGCCCTGATCTAAAGCCAGCTCAGTCCAGATGGAGACCTCAGAGATGAATGACCAAAAGCAAGACTGCATAGAACATGTGCAGCTATATTTTTATTTTTTTATTTCTCAGAAACCTTTATTTTCAACACTTTAGCCAAATATTCATGGGAGTCACAATGTGAATTTTCTGTGACATGTTTAAAGTTCTGGAATGTAAGGCCCTCTTTGTTGAAAGGGGCAACTTTTCAATAGAGTGTTGGGGTTTTTTTAACATGAACAAAAATGTGTATTTTGCACCAACCTTCTTTGCTGAGAAATTACATTCAGTTGAGGTCTTACTGTGTTATGTTTTCTGAATGCTTAAGTAGAGAAAAAGTTAACATCTTTTCCCATAAGGTAGCCCATAGATGATAATTTTTAATGTATCTGAATTCTTAGATTAAAGAAATTAATGCACCTAACACTTTAAGACAAATTTAGTATGAACTTTCAGTGACACAAAATTATATGACTACTCACATCAGTTCAAGGAAGTGAATTTTTACTGCTTTTTTCAATACTATTAAAACATCGGTTAAAAGCAACAGAAGCTGTGTGCATTTCTTCCTCCATGACATATTCTGCAATACACTCTTGTGTAGTAATGATTTACTATGGCTTTGTAGAGGTAGAAAAAACAAAGAGGCAAGGTAACAGAGCTATTGGCAAAGCACATTTGTGTCTATGTGTAATATTTTATGTAAATTATTCATGTAAAGGCTAATCTTTGTTTTCAGAGTAATTTCAAATGCATATTATAATTGCCTTGGGTATTTCATTAAAGCCAGCTGTTGAATGGTACACTATAGAAAAATAATGAAATCATAGAACAATCCATTAAATTTCACCGATTTTACTGACTGTGCCAATGCTATTTTTTTCAGGAGAATAGAAGTGGAGCACAATGTATTATCTGCTGCAGATAAAACTACAGAAATAGAGAGTCTGAGGTAAATCTCCTGACAATAATGCCAGAGAAGAAAAATGGATCCTCTCCAAGAAATACTACAGAAGTTAGTAAGCTGTATATCAGATGTTGGTTAGCATATTCAGTGCTTATTGCCAAAAGAAAAACTTAAGTAAAGGACAGCAGCATTTCTCATTATTTAGTAAGCAAACAAAAGGAACAAACAAACTATTCAACATACACACAAAGTATTGTGTAGAGACATCTGGATTGTGTTTGGATATGTAATTGAATAAAGTTTTCAAATATAAACAAAGATTCTCCTTTATTACTCATTAAATTGAAGTAGATATGGCCAAACTATTCACTGAAACTACTTAAATGACACTTTCATTCCTTTTTTTTCTATAAGGAGAATATATTTTAATTAAATTCTGTATCAATTGAAGTAGCAAGAATATGGTGAACAAATATGATAATCTCAGTAGTTTATTACAGATTATTTTGAGTAATGCTCAAAATCAAATGAACAGTACTGTATGCTACCTAGCTTACAGAATATGAAGTCTCTTTTTTTTAATTATATGATGTAATAATGACTGATGAGGAGGTCTCAATACATTACTTTGATTTGGTCATGAGATAGTGCGAAATACATTGCGTTGTGAGCAGCATTTAACTTAAAATGTCAACCTTTCTACTTTAGGTGATTAATCTCAAGTGAAATGTGATAACCAACTAGGTTGTATTGCAGATGCCCCCAAAAATAGACAATTTAAGCAAATCCAGTTGACTTTAAATCTGCAGTAAGTCAAAAAAGATGCTTGTGGTCAGTTTCTGTTTTTTACTGGGAGCATTATTTAGATGCAGCAGCACTAATTATTGCAAATGCAGTGTATGTAGGCTGAGGTCAGTAATTTGCCATAGGGGTGTATTTAACATAATATTTCCTGTCTTGCTCTTGATAAGAAAGAACATTTTATTCATTGGTCTGCATATACCCTAGATTAGAAAATACAGGTTTTGCCTCCTGTCAGACAGAAAGAAGAAATACTAGTTTGGAAATTCAATCCACTTTATCTCAGTTCTATCAAGGACTGGCATAATTTTGCAGAAAAGGATCACTCAAACTTTTGATAGCCTATAGAAAGTCCAACAAACCAATTGCACCAAAGTATCACACAGTTCACATTTTGGTTTGTATGCTGAAGCTGCTTGCAAGAAGGTCCCAAATGTAGAAAACTGTCCGATGCACTGCCATCATCTGGTAAGTACAGAGGTGCAGTGGCATTGGAAGCTGTACAAAAGGACAGTGAGGTTGATGCTTAGTTAAGATTTTTCAGTGAGGTGTTGTATAGTTGCAATGCTTTTGTTATGCAGAAGTTCAGCTAACGTGACCTCAGTGGGTCTGGCCGTAAAATGGAATTACCTGAGTTCCATTCATGTCTCTGCCAGCAACCTGCTCTGCTGATCTGCTAGAGATCGCCTAGTCTCACTGTGTCCCTCCTCTTTATTTACCTTTCTGTACCATAGACTTTTCTCTTAATGTTTGTTTGTACAGTTCCTAAAGTAATAGGATCTTAATCTTCATGGGGCTTCTTATATGCTACTGTAAAGAGCATATAGTGATTGACAGAGCATTAAATGTTAATCTGCCTTGTGAAGATGTCCTAAGAATTCACCAGCCCAATACCAAGGGTACAGTTGTCTGCCTCACACTGAAGTGAGAGGAAAAATATATTTTACCTGGAGTATTATTTTAATGACTCAGTATAATTTTAGAAGGCTAGCACAAAATTCTTCTGCTTGATCATGGTAATTAACATTACACATGATTTGGTAAGTTAAACAGCTTTTACATTGTAGCATTCAGAGGAAGTGAATACCATAGTTAATTTTAAGGAGACACTCAAGCTATAAATTTCCAGTACTATTTTATGCCACTGAGCAAAGGAGGAAAGGCAAAAATAAAACAACAGAGTTGTACGTAAGTTGTTTATTAACAGCTGTATATGGAAAACATGTCCTTTCTCACAAAGTGCTTGAGGAAGTCTAAAAATTGTCAGGAAAAAAAATAGTGCTTTCATTTACATTCACTGCTAACACATGCATTTGCTAGTTTAAGAAAAAAGCTAAGTTTATTCAGTTTTGTCTAAAATATTGCCTGTTTTTATGTACCCATTAAGTGCCGTATGGAGAAGGGAGCAAAGAAACAATGACATACAGTCATTTGAATCACCAGAATGTTCTCCCTTCAGCTTGAACCTACCAAAAGTGCCTTTTCTGTTCTAAAACTCTGATTTCCATTTACAAACTTGCTTCAGTGAATGCACAGTATGGATTAAATTCTCTTCTTTCACTGAACACATCTGTTATATCTGTGAAAGTGCATGAGCACAGTGTTAAGAAGGGTTTAGCTTAGCTTTTACCTAGAAACTCACAACAGATATGCTTCCAGGGTGCTCTCCTTCTTTCACCCCTGAATGACTCGTCTTCCACTTTTCTATGTCAGGGGACCTTTTGGAGCATGACTACTGTATAAATTAGTATTTATGTATTTTTAATGAAATTTACATTTTTATACAGATACATTAGTCAGGTACATTTGAAATTGTGACTCTGAAAGTTTTCATACTTAGTGCTGTCTTATTAATTTAAGAAGGTTACATGCACTTTTTGGCAAATAAAGTTATGACAATATATGAATAAGGTAGTTATTGGTGCCTAGCTGGGAGGTAAAAGCCTTGGTACATTGCAGATTACAAGATAAAGAATAGAAATCCCTTAATTAGAAGTAGAGGACTCAAAATAGAGGGCATTCATAAAATATCTAAATTTGAAATGGCACATTTTCATAAATGCTCTGTCAAGAAGCATCACCCATCCTTCCTGATCCTGAGGTTTGGGATCTTAGACACCTACCTGGTGCCCTAGATCTTGCCATTAGGAGATTAGGGAGTGTCAAGGGGGCCCTTATGGATGTGTGTTTCAACAAGATTGCTCTCCCGCTTACTACTATACTGCATAGTCAGTGAATCAGACGGCAGGTGGAAGAAGTAGGAATCATCTTATCTTATATGGGATTTTTTTTTTCTTGTGCAAAACAAACACATCAATGATATTTTAAACATTCTCCCTTTTTGCTGTGTCAGGAGTAGAACTAATATACATCTTCAGTTCATGTACTATTGTGTAATCTTGAGCACCAATAATAAAGAAACTAATTGGAGATAGATGCTGAATATTTGATAATGTGCAGTCCTTATACTCAAAATATTATTTAAACAAAGCAGGATAAATACCAATTTGTAAACATCTGTCCTGTTAGATTTTAAGTTAACAAAGTTAAGGTGAAGGCATTTGGTTTGGTCCTATTTTATGCATATTCCACAAACAATGCATATTAGATCTCTACAATGCAGCAAATAATACTCAACTTAATGCTGTGTTTGTCCTTTATTTTTAGTTGGAAGCATAAAAATATGGAGTAGAAGGTGGTTTGATGTATAATCTTCTTTAAATAACTGCCAGGGAATTATTCATAATCATGTATATAGTAGTTATGAAGTGGTATTTTTTTCTTATGTTTGTTGACTTTTGGAGTGCAGCTTAAAGCATTTGTGCTCAGACAGGCTCCCAGCTGAATATTTGATGGCTGTGCTAGCTAATACAGCCAGCAATTCAAAGTGATCGTCTTTGGATTACTTTATTTGGGGAACAGGAGAAGGGGGAATGTGTTTTGTTTAATTGCATGTTTTGAATTCATAGGACACAACACGTTCTTTGGTGAGGAATGTCAAACAGAAGTAGTTATTTTCTTAATTATGCTCCAAGGCCCTACATTTGTTCTCTTGGACAGCTTTATAGAAATCTTCTGCCTTCTGGCTCCTGGAGTTCCCGGTATTCAGAGAGGACATGAACATTGCTATATGCTTTGCTGCCTCAGAGACTGCTGGTTTTGTCTCATTGCTCTGTAAATCTAACTCTCTACTGTGATGGACTAACATTCACAGCATACACAAAGATCATGGGACAGGCTTTAAAACAGTGCAGTTTCGTTTTTGTTTATTTATTTAATGTGGGGTTGGTTCGTTTTTTGTTTTTTACAATTTGGTTGTCAGGCCTGAAAATCTACCTTCTTTCCCTGGCAATGAGACCAAGCCCCACATCTAGTACCTAAATCTAGGTTTTATTTTAGAAACTCAAACCTCCAAAAATAACATATTCATAAATGCATTCACTGCATGAGGTTGTGTTCAGTAGCACTGAGGGATTAACTAGAGGTGCTTCACAAGCCTGACTGGATAATCACAATTCAGTTTGGAGAATGGGATGAGCTATTCTGTCTGCTGACTGTGCCTGATCAAAGGAAGAGACACATGCATGCCTTCAGGGATGCCAGAAACTTCCTTTGAGTTACATATCACTGTGTAGCTTGTGTTGGGTGGTTAGCGAGAAGGTCAGTGTGCCCCTTTACCAAACTTGTCCAGGGAAAAATGCACCAGTTGTTTGCAGTAAACCAGAAGAAGAAACACACATGAATGTTTCTATACTACACCTCAATCTAATATGTAGGTTTGTGACTTCGCTTGATCCACGAGTAAAATAATGACTGTATTTAGCAACACTGACATATGTTCTCTTATGTCCTGGGATGGAGTGTAACCTCACAAAAAAAGACAATTGTATTGATAACTTCCTAAATGCGGTGTTTTGGGGTTTGTTTCTTTCTGGTGTTGTTCTTGTTTTGGCAGAGTAGGCTGTGTATTAGAGCCAGTTTCCCTTCAAAGACAGAATGACTGTATGTGCCCAGTGGGTCTGAGTTATCACAGGAGCTGCATATTATACGCGTATTTCCTGTCTTTCATGAATTGAGATTTTTAAGGATTTTTAAAATGGCAAATTTAATTCCTTTGAGTTTGGGTGGGGTGGGTTGTTTGTTTTTTTTTTTTAAGGGGAGAGTAATATTTTGGGATCACAGGATTTTCTATGTTTGGCTAGGTTTGCTTCTAGGACTTGGGAAGTACGATTTGTAACAATTGGTGGTAAGGTAGACGGCTCTCATTATCATGATTTTGAATTGAGCTCCTAATATGCCTTGGTAAAGGTAAAAGATGTTGAGCAATTCTAAATGATAATGCTTATAAATATTTTGATTCAAAGTTGCTGACAATCTGTAGGAAAAAATTGCAGATATTGTCTATTTTCTGTTTCCAGAAATCCTGAAAATGTGATTATATTTAACATTGCCATAACCATCCCTGAGAACTATATTCTTCTCCTGAAGTTTTCTCATTTTTTTTATTCCCCATAACTCCTGTGAACATTTTGCCAGAAACATTATTTCACCTCTTTCTCTTCCATCAAGCTGTTCATGTTCTAGAAGTCTTCAGTGCACTGTTGCAAAATCTGTAGGTAAAAGGCATCATGCAGCCCATAAGAAACTGGCATTTCTGGACATAGGAAATAAAAAAGTGAAAATTAAGGATGATAAAGATATCTGTTAACTGGGGAATTTACAGTGGGATAGCTGAAAGACCAGCACTGCACCACTTACTGATGTAACACATACGACTTAGGACAGGACTAGTGGGTGAGAGTGATTTCTGTTCTGCAAGACCCGCAGACCTCCCAGTCCCACCTCTCAAGGCTCAGTCCCCCAGCCCTATTTAGATGAGCAGTAGGGACCCAGGGGAACTGGACACTTGCTCTGACTGCTCAGTGTGCCCAAATCCTGGCTGGTGGTCTAATGCCTACACATGTGCTTCCATCTCAGGCTCAGCTCGACTTGTTGCTGGAGGTCCCTGAAGGGAATGAGTTCCTCCTGCACGTCTGAGGGCTCCTGTTTTCACTATTTATTGCTTTCTATATTAGACTGTTGGCAAAAGCCAACAATATCATTGCCTTTCTTCATATCTAAGGAAATAGGGAGACTGCCCATATTTCTTTGATTTTCTCCATATCTAGTGTTGTCACTGGAATTTTTATCACCCCTTGATCTCTTTTCCCAACCTTGTTATAAGGGTTTGAAGCTAACAACACTTACATAGCAAAATTCATTTGTTTGCTTCCTTGTTTTCCAGTGCATATGGGATGAATTTAGCCAGAAATGGACAGATGTAGTTTAGGTTTCACTTATGTGAGCCGTGCTTTTATGTGGGCTTCAACTTGCGACAAAAGCAATAAATGATACTGCCAGTTACTTTCCAAGGAAGCTTTTCTTTGATCTGTGAAATTTGGGCAAATGTTACTGCACCGCATCAGTCTTGTCCTTTACTTTCTGATGTCTTCTGCTGCTTTGTATTTGTGTCTAAGAGAAGCCTGTCAAAAAGTAAGACACTTGCTTGAATATCTTGTATGAGATACCAGTGATACCAGAACAACCACAAACTCAGTATTGTTTTCTCTGCTTCTGCCTTGACCAGTCATCTTGGTCCATCCTTAGGTCTGGCTTTCAGGTGAATGGTGTGAAAAGGTAGCCAAGGAGAAGAATTTGGATCAAATTAGGGAGCTTAATAAAAGCATGCAGGAAGAGAGAAGAGTTGCTACCCCTGTAAAATAGCAAAGGATTTTGGCTAAGATTTGTGGCAGGAAGATAAATTTAGATTTCTGACCCCAAATTATCAGACTTTTGAATCCCATCTCATACACAGGAGTGAGGGATGCTGATGTGCACCCAGTTTCTGAGCAATCGACTTAGCTCTGAATAGTATGTTTGGTATTGCTTGCCCAGAGATAACATCCTAGATATTAAGAGAGGCTAAGATGCTCGGGACCATGCTTTGAATCCTTGCAATGAGTATAAATGACTTTTGGGTTGTTAAAGGGAGGGAAAAAGGAAGGTGTCATATTCTTTAAGAACCGCTTACTCGGATAATCCCACATTTGGTTCACTTACCTGGACTATCACCAGGTATATTGTGTTTCAAGAGCACCTTCAGGCTCTAACAGATGTAGTCGGGTACATCTCAGATTGGTGAGGCCCCTTTGCCCTCAGCGGTATGCTTCCCCTTATGCTGGAGCAGGGGGTGGAAGGGAACACCGTTGCTGGTTTGCACTGGTTGGAGGCGAGCAGTGTCTGATCACACACTTCTGCCTGCTACTCTTGCTTTTTCAGGGGAGTAAGAGAAGCTTGTGGAGGGGAGGGGAGCCTGAATGAGAAGCTGAATGAGTAAGAAATAAGAGAAATTTGTTTTATATTCTCTTCTGCTATTCTCAGTTGGGCTTCTGTCATGTATGTAAAGCCAGCATAAACTTGAGAGCTGATAGTATGAAATGATTAGTGTAATTAAGTACAACTTCTAAAGTGTTCTAAATATATTCCATCACATAGTCATCTCTTTCCTATACTTCTTTGTTATTAACAGCGATATCCCATGTTATCTAGATTGCATGTATCAAAACATGCAGAGTTAAAACTATGCTTTTAAACTGCTACCGGCCAAGCCAGTTTTATATTCTCTGTCACTGTGGCTTCTTTTATACCCCACAGGGGTAAGCTACGTGCCTTACTGACATGTAGTGAAATGCACATAACCTTTTTTCAACGATAAGTCAACATTGAGTCAACAGCTGACTGATAGAGGTAAATATAGCCAAGCTGTTACATGAAGCTTTTAATGACAATGTGTTTCTAGTTCATTGTATCAATAAAAACTATAGTATTCATAACTTAGCTTATTAAAAATCTACACCGTACAGCTTTGCATGAATGAAATTTTAACTGCTACATTTCAGAGTATCAGAACTACTTACACAAAAGATAAGGATATGAGTTGACAGATGTATCCATGAATGTTTAGCAATTTGTGTTGACTGAATCTTATTGTTTAATGACTTAGGGACTTATTCTGGTGGGATATGCACATCATGTATGCATATTTTGAACACAGATACGGTAGAACGCCACTGTATAGGTTACATAAACCCCAAATACTGTCTCAACAGAATTAATTCTTGTTATCTGAAAACTCCATTAGAATCTGAGGGTGCAAGTTCTGTGGAGCAAAGGGAGCTTTTAGTGTCTATATGGAACTTTTCCAATGGCTAAAGTTGTACTTGTTTATCAGTATACTATTTAGAAATATTGCAACATGTCATATGAGCATGATTTACTCAGTCTTTCAATCTTTTATTCAGAAACATCACTCAACTTAGTCAACCCTCTGCGCCAAAGCATCTAGTGACATTTTTCAGAGGCTATTTTGAAACACAGATATTTCCCTTATTTCAAAGAAGCTAACCTCATCAGCAGAAAGTGAGTGAAGATTTATCTGTACTGTCTGGATTCCCAAATGTGTTGGAAGGCTTTGACTCTGCTCATGCCAATGGCACCTACTGGAGATAATGAAAGAATCTATGGGAATAGATTGAGCATGAAGATGATGCATACACCACTGCCACAATATTATGACAGATTTCTGATTTATGTATGCTTATTTAAATGATAATGCTTATAGTATTATTTTTTTCCTGGAACTCAATTATCTCTTGAAACTCTGATCACAAATTAACTTTGTTAAGAAGGTGACAGAAATGTATTTTATGGGTCAGGTCATGGAGAAATAAAAATAAAACATAGAACCCTTATTTACAAATGTGAATGATCTAAACAAAGCACAGAATAAATTTGTTTAGTAATGGTGACTCAAGCCTTATCTTTGGTATCTCTCATCCTGGTACTGCTCTGTGGACATCTACTCCTCATTGCATGTTCTCAAAATGACAACTTGAAATACCTTCATGGACATGAAAAACCCCATCAGGTATGGCTTGATACAAAGCATCTCAGTGATGCTGTTTTACTACAACTGTATGCAGCTTGGCAGGCAAGTGATATTAAAGCTTTCGGTTTTGTTTTTTTAAGCATTATTCTGTCAGGAATCTACTTTCACACCATCACATTTTTGCCCTGGCTAGGTTAGCCCCTCTTTAATAGTTAAAGTCTGCTGGCAGGGTACAGCCCTAAGCAGATGTAGCAGATCAAAGATGTAGCAGATGCTCAAAAGCATCATTTTTCTGTGTCAATAGATTCACACGCACGGACGTATCTTCTGCAGCTCTGACCAGAATCCCAGACTTACCACTATAGAAATGAACTGGTGTTTTTTGCTGGCTGCAGAATGCCTCCTGTTGTAGGATTGGAGCAAGTTAAGGGTGAATGAGAGTAGCGAATATAGACTCTCACATCCAAAACTAAGCAGAAAGAGCTAATGAGAAGGGCATAAACCAGTGTCTATCCCCCAGTCTTTTACCCTGACAGTAAATCAGAGCCTGAAAAATATCAACATTTTTGTATACAGGCAGTCAGTGCAGGGAACCTTTTTTTTCACATTCTTTTTTAGGTTACTTAATTGTCACTATCAGCTTCAGAATTAGAAAGAAAGAGAAGGTAATGACTGAAAACTAAATAACCATTCCTATAGTTTTTAAGCATATCATTTGAATCATCAGCTCTAGACATTTAAACTGAGACGCATTAAACTGGTTAATGTGCAGAATAACTAAACATCTGACCACCTGGTTGATTAGCATTTAGAAAGAAATTGTACAGTTGAGAAATAGAAACCAATTACAGACCTCAAGAAAGACTACAAAAGTCACATATCTTGTAAATATGAATCTGAGGAACTTAATAAAAATACATTTTTGCCAGCTGTTTCCAGATTTGCTAAATCAAAGTAAATGGGTTTTAAAAGCCATCTAGCAGATGGACGGAAAATGTTCACATTTCCTAAAGTGTTAATGAAATTTAGTTATAGCAAAATTGGAAGAAACAAAGAATAGATACACAGATTTTAATGGTTACGTGAAACCAACAGCTGTCACAGTAAGGTACTGAAATGTAAAAAATAAAAATAATTTTAAAAAAAGAGAAAACAGGTTACCTCTCCCCTTTTCTTAAAAAAAAAGCGGCAAAAGGAAAAATGAAAAATGTGAAAAATGTTGATTTTTTTGTTTTCGGATCTGTGTTAATGAGTACCATTTTTTATTAAGCAGTCGTTATAATGCAGTGCAACTAACTCATAAATACAGTACTGCTGAGACTGGTCATGATTCAAATGATAGACATAAATCCATTCAAATTGATACTTAGGGCATTAATAAAGAAGGCCAACAGCCTGAAACATTTTAAGTGTTCATTTCAAAAGTTTTAGCACACAGCACTTTATTTTCCTACAGGGATCTTCACGCAGTTCTTAGAAGTTTTATGTACTTACCTGTAAGATTCAGACAATGAGGCAAAGAGACAACAGCACTTCTGAAGCGTAGCAGCAGAATTTAAGCAGTAGCTGAGCTGCCTATTAAGGGGCTAAAGACTTTATTCCACTCATTATCTATAGAAATAAACATCCTAAAGATAAAATTGTTTTATTGTGCTAGGCAGGAGAAAAGCAGAATAATGAAAGGCTTCTGTATTGGCATGAGGGTACACTAAACAGTCTTCACTTTGTGTTACCTATTAGAAAAAAAAAATAGCTGTAACATTAAATTCAAATGAAATGAAGCCCATACATTCTATTGGATAATAAGAGCTATATTTAAAATAGTTGGTTTTTTTTTTTTAATAAATGAAAAAGAAGAGACCTTTGATAATTTTATCATTTAATCTTGTTCGCTTTGTTTGATCACCAGTTGTGCAACACATGACAATGAATTTCTTATCTGTGCTTTCTGATCCCCTGATTTATGGGTCCTTTGCCTTCCTTTCTGACTTTCTACTTCAAAACCTCTGATCTTCAGATATGCTAGTCCTTTTGACTTCTTGCATACGTATTTCTTGTGGTGTCACCAAATCTACCCAGCAAGAAGTCTCCCAAGTCTCCCAAGAACACCCATCATTATCTTACCCATATTTGTAGGGAAAGGTGCAAGGATGAAATATAAATAGACAGATATAAAAAGACTGTTTTAAAGCATTGGTGAAAAATCAAAAGTTGTAGGTCTTTAATTACAATACACAGACATCTAGCAAGTCTCCTTTGCACTTTCCTGTCATTGAATCTCATGTTAAATACTAACTTTAAATTCCTTGAGTTGGGATATTGCTCCCATATAATTTGTAAGGTGCCATACATGTTTTTGAATTGTGAGAAAAACTTGATAATTACTCCAAAAAAGTTGGCATAGCTTGCTTTCTTTTTTTTTTTATAAAACTACTTTTCCCATATAAAAATATTTTACAGAAAAATAGTAATTATAACCAAAATTATACTTTGAATATTCAAAATGCATTGACTTGTTTCAATACTGCAAAATTTTCCATTTTAATGAAAAATATTTTAGTTTTACTTTATTATTTTAATTCCTTTTCAATTCTACAGTCTCCTAGCATAAATAAAATTGAATGGAACTGCAGTCTCTAAATTGTTGTTTTACACCTATTGATATAATTCTAATGCAAATGTTTAAAGTTTCAGATTTTTCTTTGAAATCATAATGGAAGCAGCTTTTGAAATAGTGGAATTTCCTTTTGAATGAGAACTCTGGTTTCTGATATCTTTTGTTAATATTTTAATCTCTGTTAGACAGTTCAAGGAAAGTTTAACATTATTTGAGAAGTACGCATTGGGAATTTTCAACAAAGTGTGTTAGGTGATGGCAGGAAAACTTGATTCTGTGGAAATTGTATTTGGGATAGTTTCTTAGTTAAGAAAAAGCATATCAGTATTATCACTAGTGTACTGGACAGTGTATTCATTTGAAATGTAGGTTCCATTTCTAGAAACTTGAACTTGGCCATCTGTCACTTCGAAGATGTGCTTACAGTGCTAGTGTGTAAGCCATTGGTACATATTTCTCTTTTCTGCTGAAAAAACTTTGTAAGATGTTAGTTACATCACAAAGAGACAAGCAGAGTAGCTTTTGAAATCACAGACGCTTCTGCCAGATGGATATTAAAAGACTTTTTTGCCCAGCTCCAGTTCTAAAGTAAGTACTGTGATCTGTTACTACTACTATAAATAAACTTGTATCATTAAGGGGGTCCTTAAACTTGTATCATTCTTTTTGTGTTAGTTTTGAATTTTGAGATGTCATGAGGCTTATTATTTAACTTCTTTAATTTTTATTTTAATTCATTAATGCTAAGAAAAAGTAGCAATGGCTTAATATACAGACATAAAATAGCACTTAATTCATCTGAATATTATATATTTTTCCCCATAATTTTATGGAGGTTGGAGAATTCCCCTGATAGGGTTGCCAACTACAATATCCCTGCACTAGAAGAGGTCCTGAAGCATTAACAAAAAGTGTTATTTTTCTTGTGTTTGTATTGGTAGCCACAGTCCTGAAAGACTCAACCATTTCAGCACAACTTGCAATCCATACTCAGCCCAATATCCACACAAGTTTTGAAAAAGGAGATATTTTATGGCAGTAGTTGAAACAACTTTAGTAGAATCGCTGATTCATGTTACCCAGGGAGAGTTTACCTTTATCATTAATTCAAATTTGAATGAAACATTCTATACTTCTATTTCTATTGACCTTTTTAATTCTGCCCTACTATCAAAGTGTCCACAATGGTAAGATAATAAAGGGTGTAATACCTTGTCCAGACTTCCTACTCTTCTACAATTATATTTGGAACACTTTCCTTTCAACATACTTGCAGAAATTGTTGGATTTCCTTCAGCCTTAAGATAGAGTTATGTAAAAATTACGGTGTTAATGACACTTTAACACCCCCATCCTCACCTCCCCCTCCTCCCCACTTTTTTAAATAACGTTTTTTTAAAACAAAAAATGTCAGCTTCACATTCAGGTTTTCCCTTCAGCTATGCTAGAATTAAATTAGAACGAGTGTTAATCTAGTTCTGGTGCAAATTAATGATAAAGTTAAGGAGCTCCCGAGTCTTGCACTACACATTAGTACTGTGAAGGTGTAATGCAAATATTAGCTTTCAAGAACATTTCTTTGATGATAAAGGCTTCAGAGTATTTTGTCCATTCCAATCTAGATCCAGGAAAGTTAATGAAATCAGTTCATTCTGATGCATTTAGTGCCATATAAGGACAGGTATGTACTGTGAACACAATGTATGTGACTCTGGGGTAAGATTACTACATTTCTGACTTTCACGAACCACTTTCATGTTGACTGCTTGTCAGTCAACCAGGAAAGAGCTTTTCTCCACAGAAGGCCTCAGAGCTGGACACTGCCTGTGGGAAGGAGCTGAGGAATATGTTGACTATGGCATTTTGCAGCTATTTATGTACTTCAATTAATTCAAACCCAAAACCTACTATGTAAATATTTAGGCCTCTGTGGGTCAGGGAAAAGTGAAACAAACTCACTTATAAGTGTGCATAAGGTACTTTGTAATAAAATCTGTAATATATTTCCGTATCAGGAGATGATGAATAAAGTGTGTATGGACATGTGGTGGGTAGAATGGGAAGTATTCTACCTAATGCTGTAGCAGTACATTCAGCCTCCGTTTGAATGGAGCTGGGAGTAATTAGTTGTGTAGCCACTATGGTATCACTTTACCAGTGCCTGTGTTTCTCTCAAAAATCAAAATCACAAAGAAGTCCTGACAGGCTATTCATTCTGGCCAGATACAAAATACTTCCTTTTCTTCTTCCAGTGTTGTAGTTCAGCTGCCACCCGTATTAAAAGCACTTTTAGAAGAGGAGCTGCAAAGCTGTATTTATTGTGCCTTTCAAGTTGAATGCTCTCAAAAATGGAATCAATGGAGGCTTGTAGAAAAAGAAGTGTAAAAAGCATATTTTGTCTTCTATTGGAGTATATAAGTATGTACTTTGGTAAGCCCAGGCTCCTTTATAGTTGTCTCTCTTGTTTCCCAGTAGCCACTGTTTTCACGTTTAGCAGGTACTTATTTTGCCAGTATGTCTATATGAGTGGTATCATATAGAAACGGTAGCAACAGGTGTTTTGTGCAGGCAGGAAAAAGTTTTTGATAGGAAGAGCTTTAAGAGCAGTACTGCCTCTGTTGATGCATAATGTAGTACCTTAAAAATCCTGTGCTTAGGTATATACATGTGCATGCATTTGTATACTTCTTCTAGAAACTTCTACAAAATTTTTCCAACTCTATTACAGGGACCCGACAAACTTCAGCTGATGGCAGTGAATGCGTTTCAGGTAGAGCCTCTTGGTAGGAGATCAAGATAGACTAAAACTAGCTGCCAAGCTTATCAAAGGAAATAAAAAGAAAAAATCAGGTAAAAAAAAAAAAAGAGAGAAAGCAGGTCCACTCTGGATATATGAAGTCATAAGCAGGCTGAAGTGAATACAGAACCAAAGCTGAGGTTAAGAACAATGACATGAACGAGGAATGAAATATTTCTAAGATAAAGCTAGTATTTCTCAAATCAGCATGTCTTTTGAAATTAAAGGAAATGCTGGAAAAAATGTTCACATGACTTTCTGGGAGGAAATATGCTCCTTCTGTTCCAGAGAAAATCCCATTCATGCTGCGGCTTTCTTTCCTAGTCTTCAGAAATGTGTCACTAGAAGGTCCACAGTTGATCAGGAATCATTTGGTCTTGACAAAATAATCTTTGAGTTTCTGTTGATGTAGATGCTGTCTTTGAAATACAGGAAATGTCTTTGTTCCTTCTGATGCGTTCCACTTGTATAAGTTGACTTGCCCTTTGCCCAATTTTTAGAAGACTCTGTGGCTCACCTGATGTTCAACATCATCATCTTAATCAGTGTTCGTGGATGTTCTTTGGCCATGTTAAAAATTTACTACATACATCTAAAGAAAAGAAAAGTAATAAAAATATGGTAAGTACTCATACTATCAATTGCAATTAAGTTCCAGAAAGCTTATGTGTTACCTGTATCAAAGTTTTCATTCTTGCAAGACCTATTATAAAAAGGATCCTGATGACTATCTTACTTATTTTCCAGAATTTTTTTGAATGTGATGATGAAATTATTGTAAAAACTACTTTCAGGTAAGTTTTTGATAGGTTTAACCTGTAGATTACGCTAGTGCTTAACAGGCAAGAGTTTCTTGTATCTTTTGCTTTCTTTTTATGAAAGAGAGATGAAGATGTCATTTCTGTGATAAGTATTTTATATTAATTCCAATCCTGCTGCAGGTTGGACGTCTGTACAGAATAGATTATCTTGGGTTTAACTTGTTTTGTGCAAAAGGAGACCCAGGAAGAGCCAGCATAACTAACTTGTTTTTTACTTTTGTGTTTTTATATTTAGATGGTACTATGAGTTACCTTGTATTCACAGAAAATGAAAGGTAAAAGGTAGAAACTCCAACCGAACTTTGGAAAGAAAAGAGAATAACGCATAGACTTTACTGCATTTATTGGAGTTCTTTGGTGCTTATAGTTTATTCCATTCACACTGTTCCCATCTGCAGCACCAGCTTGCTTTTCTTCCCTTAGGACTGCAGGGTGTTTTAATAATAGGCTTTCAAGACCCCCATAGCAACAAGAAGTCTGATAAAATAAAGGGAAAAAGGAGCTGAAGTGATCCCTAGAGAAGGAAAACATATTTTCGACTTTTCATTTCCATTTCACAACAGAATGATGGGCTGAACTAATAAAAGCCCATTGGCATTCCAACAAACCCAAACAGAGTTTGCCTGTTGGGTAGTAATTATGTGTTCCAAGTATTCACATACATAATTAAATAGTGTTCTGTTTCTTTAAATAAACATAATCACACAGAAGCCAAAATAGTCAAAGGATCTTATTCTTATTTGGACTAGAGAATAATAAGAAAAGTTTTCCAGTAAAATTTTCTTTCTCTGCCTGTTCTCATTTCTAAGCTCAGTTGACTTACAGAAATTAATTCAGTTGACATCAGTAATCCTAGGTTATTATTCACTTCTGAAATACATTGTTATCATTTGGCCAGAGCTGAAAACCACATCGGTTCCTGCTAGCAGCCCATATTCTAACCCTAACCAACTCTTCTGAGTTTGGCTATAATCTGTTTAAGTTTTGCTTGCCATTAAGTGCATATACGTCAAATTGACAGACGTGCAGTTGTGGACCCATAAGAAATGTGCTGCTTAAACCCCTGCCTCCCATCTGCCATCTGTCCCAGGATTTCCAAATGTTTTCCCTTTCCTGAGCGAGGTTGCTTTGCCAGCCAACCTTGTGTTGCTCTTTTAGGTCGCCTGCACGGTGCATTGCCTTTTCCGTGACAACATGCCGAATGCAGAGAAGAGGCTGAGTGCCTCTGGCTGAACCAGTCCTGATGGTAAGCTACATTGCAACAGCCGCCAGACAGCAGCGTCACACCAAACAGGGAGGGCAGGAGAGAAATAGCTCTGTACACATTCCCGGCACACATGAGAGGAAGTTTTCCAATTCCACAAAATCAGCCAAGACATTTTTCATATTTGTGCCATTAATATTGTCATTTCAGGAAGGAGGTATAAGGTCATTTTTTGATCTAGCGAGGATATGTGGAGACATAATGTTTTGTAGGCTTGTGGCTATAAGCACACCGAGAAGACTAGGGACGTTTCAGGCACTGTTACTGATTTAGTTGTATTGGAACAGCATCTCTGACTCCTGATCATACAGGTTCAATGCCGTGTCATATGCAATTTGCATACTTGAATACCCCCCCTTTCTCCTTCTTACAGGCCTATTACTTCAGATAGCTTTTAATGTAGGTAGAAAACAGTAAAAAACAGGATAGAGGACAGGATTTTTTTTTCCCTACATCAGTAATTCTGTATTCTGAGCATGTCAGCAGTCTAATTCTTGTCATTGTTTTTCTTGTACAACATGGCAAAGGTGGGTTTACCAGGGTGTACAGGAAGCTCTTTCTGGTGCAGCATAAGAAAAATACAGTTGGGTTTGGAAAGTGTCTGCTTAGAATATGACCACTTGGAAGCTGTAGTTTGGGTACTAAATGGGTGATAATACAGTTAACAAGGCATGCATGTCTATGGCTCTGGATACCTGTGTGCAGGGCTAATTTTATTTGTCAAAGCTCCAGAAAAGGACAATAACTTAACTGAGACATGGTATAACCATGACCTGTAAAGTACTCCGCCATGGTGGATGGGCAGTAGAGAGAGATCATATCTCTAAGAGTTTTATGCAGAAAGATTTTTTTGTTTCTACTCAGCACCTCTGCAGTGTATGACTTCACACTTGTTAATAAGATGGGGCTGGCTTAGAATTTGAAGACCCCCTCAGATGAACTCGAGGCAGCATAAGAAAATCCAGTTAGTGATACAGAATATAAAATAATTTGATGTCAGTGTTCCTGAGTGAATCCAGGGAGCTGTTGCTAGCTTTTGGGTTCTGAAGAAATCCTATAATTAAAAACTACTCAAAAGCAGCACTGGGCCATGTTTTTAGCTAAGGAATTATCATCAGACAGACTTTTTAAAAGACCATAATTGTTACTCAGTGTACTTTGAGAAGCTTTTAATATTACTAGATTTCAGCGTACTTTGAGAAGCTTTTAATATTACTAGATTTCAGCAAAGGTGTTATTTGTGAGCTGTTTATTAATGATATTGTGATTTCAGAATGATTTCAAAGTTCTAATTAATCATCTGGGATCGGTCACCAAGACAATATAGTACTGTGTCTTTCCTTGGCTATATCTCTTAAACAGGAAAGAGTAAAATGAAAATTCAGGACAGTCAGTCAGAAAATGTGCTATGTGTCTTTATGCAGATCTGTAGTTATTATCCCCAAGGGCTTTGGTTTGTGTTCTAAAAATACTAACAGGGCAGCAGAATTCCTATAAATAATTTTTTGTTAATAGAAACAGAATTTAAAGATACTTTTGAAAATAAAATGTATTTCAGATTTTTTATTTGATTTGAACAAGTGGTTAAATACAACTTCTCATTAAATTCTCTTCTAGTGGCCTCTAGATCCACTGCATTTCTGAAAATTTACAACTAACATTAACCCAAATGAGAAGACATGTAATAAATATCCTTCTCCCTTTGCTTTTTTTCAGAGGCTGTGTCTTTATCATTACCCATTTTGATCAGGGGAGTGTCAGTAGATACTCTTTCAGGACATCAAAAGTTGATTCAGATTGACTTTTGCTTTTTCTTTCACAGTTGGAAATTTAATACAGATAACATAGAAAAGGGGGGAAGAAAGTTGATTGCTGTCTTCAAAGGATTGCTCAAATTTTCTGTGTGTGTGTGCTTAGTGGTTGCAGGAAACTAAACTTGCACTTTAAAAAAAAAAACAACCCATGTCTGTCAGCTTTGCAAGACAGTCACATTAAACATTACTTGCCTGAGAGAGTATAAAGGAGAATGGTCCTACAAGTACCTCAGTTCCCTGTTTTCCATCTGCTCGTAATGCTAGACATTTTTTGCCATGGCTCCTTGTAGCTTCAACATTTTTATTTCTAATTATTTTTTTTAAAAGTGCCAGGAGCAATTCCAGGCAAGAACTCTGGCTAGAACACTTCTAAGTTCATGATGAAAGTAGTGACGTTATGACAAGTACTTTACTAGTAGCAGAAAGGAATAGCATTTGACACATTCAATATTGAATCCTACATGTGACTCCTTGTCTTTAAGACATTGTCTCAAGAGAATATTCCCAGGAAAACGAACCCAGGGAGGGACGAAGCACCTTCAGGTGACCATTTGAGAGAATATTTGTTGCACAGATGAACTTCAAGAATCAGTGGCATTAAGTTCATTATTATAATTTATTGGGGTCACATGCTTGAAAGGGGACATAAAACTGAAATTCTGAAACACTAATCTTGGTGCCTTCGTGAAAGGAGACTGTTAATATTAGACCTTGGACAAATTCCAAGTCAGGTAATTACATTTTAACTCTCTAGAAATTGTAGGAAATTTTATTAGATACATTATTCCAATTTTTAGAACTCAGCTGTTCTGTTGTGTTCCTGCAGAACATAAAGGCAGTTATTTGTAGAGCTTTGAAAAACAAATTATTTTGTTTGGGAAAGAAGCAACACTTTTCTGAAGAGGTGAAATTGGTTATTATGAATATTTATGTTCCAGTTGACATGTTAGTGGATGAAGTTGAAACTTCAAGATTAAGCCTTGCCAAAATTAATAAATTTGGGGTTGATGCCATGTAAAACCTGTAAGAATTTCCACTGCTCTTACTGAGCAAGACCAGAGCGTAAAGAGCAACAAAGCATAGGTAAAACCAATAGCCGTTATAGGAGTGGAGGAAGCCCTGTACCTTCCTAGACATACACAAATGGAGGAATTTAATAGGAATTGCTATGTTTTTAATTTCTTTCTCTACACAGCAGCTGCATGTGAACACTGAAGTGGAAACTATACTTCAGGAATAAATGACCCATTCACTCTCTTGAATAGACCAGTGGTTAGAGCATGAAGCTGAAAGTTAAGAGATTTGGCTGCTGTTTCCCATTGTGCCATTTACTTGCTCATTGACACTGCATGAAAGGTGGACTTCTCTGTTTCAGTCTCCTCATTGCCACAATGGGGTTAATGAAATTTGCTGTCCTCTCAGATATGCTATGAAACTTAAAAATAGTGAAATGCACTGTGTACAAGCCTCAGTACAAATGCAAAGCATGATTTTAAGATGATTTGGGTTTATACCTGTGTACCTATATTGTTACTCTTTTATCATTACTCTGATTACTCTCTCAGTGCTTTTACGAATATATGAAGATGCTAACAATCTGCTGAGCTGTTATGACAGTGCTTGTTGCTTCATTCTAAAGAGCATCCTACTCTTACTTGGCTCTGTAATACATAGTGGGGACGAACACCTCAAGCGGGCTAAGCTGGAGCATTCTAACTGATATCCAGGAGGAGCATACAAAACTAGACAGCTGTTGCTAAAATATCTGCTGTTGCAGTTGGCGCTTCTTCTGCTGTTGCTGCTCCCAATCTTTGGCCCCCAAGGTCTGAGCAACGCTGATCAGGGTCTGCCTAAGCCAGGAAGATGAAGCCAATTTTTGTAATGAGAAAACTGAAGTGCTAGTGCAGAAGATTAGTACCCCCCTGCTGCTTACTGTAGGATGATGGGACCTTGGTGAAGGAAAGCTTGGTACAACAACACAGTATCAGTAAACACAGCAGCTTCTGACTGCAATCAAAAACAATATTTTGGCATCTTGGCTAAGTGGCACCAGAATACTTTCAACATCTAATTAGAATACAATTTAAATGCACGCACATTAAATGTGTGATGATATTAATCCAGCATCAGAAAATATAAGCAAAAGTGACCAGATGTTCCAGTTTGACAGATTAAACATTTTTTTTTTCTCCTCCCTAATAAAATGTCCTGCTGTCTTGGTGATTTTGCTGGCTGAAATGTGACATGCTCCAATAACTGTTTATATAAGAGCAGAGACCATGATCTACAGTTCTACTGTCCCAAGAGAGCTGTATGTCCATTAGGCTAAAGAGCATATTATTTCTGGTTCTAGCTTTGCCTCCCTCTTTCCCTCCAAACATCTAATTATTCCACAGAATGTGGAACAGTTTCAATAACAAAAGTTAAACTACTTCTTGCCATCCTTTTTCCCAAACAGCACAGTCTATACTGTTGATTCAGGAACTTTCTTGAAAGGCAGGAAATGGAGATTTAAATCCCCATTCCAGGAAATGGAAACTGTGACTTCTAGCACCTCATGTCTTGGTGGAGTAGTGTAATCACTGAACTATTAAATACAGGAGGGCAACTACTCTTACTGCATTCTGTTTCAGATATATTTTGAAAGAAAAAAAAAAAGGGTCTTCCTCACTTTTACAAGGGAAGACCTAGTTGTCTAATTTTCCAGGAGGATTCAGGATGTTTCCAGTACTAGTAGAAGGAGGCACTCCTCTGCAGCCCTGATAAGTGTGCTTGAGTTAAAGAAGGGATAGGATTAATTTCTTTCGGTCACAACCCTGTCTGAAGTTTTCCTGTCCCCTGCTTTACCAATCTCTTTTTTTCAGCATTTGGGATGCTGTGAATCCCCACTCTGAACCACTAATTCCTTTGTGACACTCTGGCAGAAGCTCTGCATTTTGCTGAAAAATCTTGAGCACGATGTGGTGCCCAGGTGCCCAAAAGCTTACCAGTGTGCTGCTTGAGTTTTAAGGCATAGATACATACATCTTTGCCAAGACAGCTACAGTAAGAGTACAACTGCTGTAATCTCTGTCTTTAGCCGATGGTTTGAGCTGTGCTCTGGGAGCTCCTGTTTCTCTTTGCTGATGCCACCAGCAGCCCACAGCTACAGAACCCCTCAGTTAGCAACCCAAAATTAAGTGGGGTTGAATGCGAACCTTCGCTGCTGTACCAGCTGTCTGAGGAAGTTTGTAGCACAACTGGTATGCAGTCTCTGGTGTCCCAGCAGTTTTCTGTTTTCTGCCAGCTGATTCCATGTACAAACTTTTCACAGCTCCTGAAGAGGAGTAGGACTGTACATCAAAATGTGGAAATATGTTACAGGGTAACAGCACTGCAGTCAAGGATTCAGAAATGCCCTCGTGCGCTTGAGTGTCAGGCTTTAGCTGTACCTGCAGCGTGCATCTGTGATTTTTTGGCACCGTAGTATGTGTTTCATTGTGGGAGGCACATGCTGTTGTAGCAAGGTTTGTTTAATATGTAAGTACTTTGTAGATGTCTTCCCCTCTTTCCTTTCCGCCCTGTTCAAGCTCTGCTGATAACACACTGGCTTCGTACTATGTTATTCAAGCTGTCAAAATCCTATTTTCCCCTGTAAAGGGGAAAGAAGAAAGAAATAAAGAAAATCAGCTAGACAAATATGAGGAATTAGTAGAAAAGAAGGGCTATGCTAAATACTGTCTAGTAATTGTCTAAGTTCTGGTGACATAATGTGGTCCATTTCACATTACCAAGGATTATATACCTTTTGTCAAATAAAAGATTAAAACCAACTCTAGCAAGTATACACTCTGACAGAGGAAGGCTTACATGTCTGCCACATGGGTGGAGAGTACTCCAGTATTTTAAAGAACATGAAAGTATAATTTGATAGAAAAGCTACATAATTTGAAGTATCAGTTGGCGAGCACTGATTTTTTATCAGTAGCAAATTATCAAAGCCCAATTTCTACAGGCACTAACTTGCAGTTTTATCTTTTAATCACAGTCTCAGCAGTAAAGTGGTTTGTTTTGTAAATCAACTCTGGGATGACACTAAGCCAGAGGTCTAAGGTGTGTACAATACTTCCAAAACGTACAAAGCAAAGAAAGCTGACTCAGCTTCCAGCATTTTGCACACTTGGGGATGTGACCATCCAGTGAATGTTTGTCTTGATGGTGTAACACTTTTAACTTTGTGTTGAGTAGCTGAAAATATTGTCCCATGGTGAAAGTTCATTCAACATGAAAAGTAAGTCAAACAACTGCCCACACTTCATACTTCTACAAATATATTTCAGACTCTATAAAAGCTGAATCTCTGGTGGTAAAAAGAAAGAAAAAAGAAAAAAGCCTGAGGTAGTGCATGAAGATAGCATTTTATTTGTTTCTTCTTACTTCACACGCCTCTAATTTTATATTCATCTAATGAAGGGACAGAGGCTTTCCATCATTGTGCCTGCTTACACAATGCGTGTGTTATACTGCCTCTTTAACCTTGTCCTTCAGTGAGAACGTTAGTAGTCTGTCATCTTCCATTTCAAATAAATATCATAGTAATTTGTCATTTTTCATGTGTTTATTACACCCTTTGCGTTTTATTTTCTTTTTAACAGTAAAGTCCTTGATCCAGTTAAAGACAGAGGACCGCTCTTTGTCCTGCTATTTCATAACATTTTAAAAAACATGAATGGGCTCTCTTCAATGCAGCACGTGTCCTTGTTGGCATATGCACATTTTCATGTTTTGTTTAAAATGTAACAAAAGTACAGGGGCTAAATACTTTTATTCTAAAACAAAATGAAAAAAAGCCTGCATGATTTTAATTTTCGAACATTTATTTATTTATTTATTTATCAATTAAGTGAAACATAGTTTTCACACAGAGGGTGCAGTAGGGAAAACACAGTGAAATTACTCAAGAGTGCAGTCATCCTGACTTCATATAGGGAGAGGGAGCTGCAAAATTATATGCCCAAGGCTGTTTGGTCAGAGTTCAAGAGTTCAGGTCTTGGAGTCCATGCTTTGTTCCCTGAAACACTGCTGCTTTACTTTTTATTAAAGCAAAGGTTCCTCAGAAATGAGTTTTCTAGGCAGAATAGGTGCCAGAAGGTAGCAATCTACAGTTTGTTCTAAGGCTTAAATGAAGGCTTCTTCATCATGTAGAAACACAGTGTAGAATGAAAGCAGGGTTTAGAAGCATGACATTATTAGTGCAAGCTTTCTTCTGACGAGCAGAACCTGAGATGATAACCTCAGAGGGTAACACTGCATCTAGCAGTTTATGGAAGCCACTTCTATTGTATTCAGCCTTTTGAAAGTATCACATATGACACAACCCTTGGACGGTGTGCAGAAGCCTCAGAAGGTTTGACTTTCTGTGGAAATTTTCAGATTTGCAACATCTTTTTTTTGGGGGGGGGGGGGGCAAAGCACTCCATCGGCCCAAGTTATGTAATAGTTTTGCTTTAACACCAATATTATTGCTTTTGCACTATGAACTCACCAGCTTTGCCTTCTTTAGATGGTTTGAGATTTTTTTTTCTTACTGTCAAAAACAGGGCATTAACATCTGCAAAGCAGAGATTAGAGTCATACATCATATTGATTTTTTTTTTTTTTGAGTACTGGTATTGCTTCAAAAATCTCTCCCTTGTGACACACTGCATGAAGAAACTAACAAGTCTGCAGGCAGCAAACAACCTTGAAGCACTTCCACTGCTGCTTAGAAGTAATTAATGATAATGTCTTCTACTCTAACCCTGTACTTTCCACAGATAAACATTTTTGCTCTTGTGCTATGGAGACATGAAGTACTTGTTCTACAGAGATAATCATCCAGAAGGACTTTTTCATTGACAAGTATTTACCTAAGCCTTACAGTCCTTATTGATCAAGACTGACACCTTCATCAAATAACAGAGCAATAACACTTTTGCTATAGTCATTGAAATGCTCATGTGTTCTGAACCATCTCGAGCAAATCTATTTTGTAGCAATTATCTAGAACTGGAATTTAGCTTTATCTGCTGCTGTCTTATTCTAAACATTGGGAATTGGTTTGCTTCTTATATTTTAAATATTTTACCAATATAATATACTGATATTTATCTGAAGAGAATCGTTTTTACTGAACATTAGAACTTACTTGATTCTTTGAAAATGTGTTGTCTGTCTTTTATTAGTGCTTTATACTTTGGCTGTATAATTAAAAGATTACACAGCAACAGTTAATGGTTTAGCAAAATATACTCTTTTTTATGCTATGCTAAATGTGTGACAACAACAACTATTTTCAGTGAGAATTTAATATGTAGGTGCAAAAATATGTAGGTCCCATTTCAGAAGGCTAGTACAAAAACAGACTGTACCTAAATCATTTGAAAAAGATTTAATCACTCAACCATATAGAACATAAGAGTCAAAGCTAGCAATAATATGAAGTATAGACAATATTTGTGTATCCTTTAACAAAAATATAATTAAATGCTGAATATCCTAAACAAAAAAGTCCTAAGGCTAAACTGCAATATTTGTGGGTAAGTCACAGTAGTTTCTACATATGAATTGGACATTAAAGAGGGAGAAAAATGTTAGCTTCACATTCCTGGGAGCAAAATTATTTGGACTGGTTCATGATTTTGCTGCTCTCCCAGAAAAATTAGCTTTGCTTATTGATTGATTGACTTTGTCAGAAAACTGGTTGTTTACTTATATGCCATAAAAGCTGAATTTTGAATCATATTTTCATAATATTCTGTAAAGCTGAGACGGACAAATTACAGTCTGTGCCTTGCATAATTCTGGACAGCTACTACCCTGTGTTATTTCCCAAATCCCCTTCTCATCCAGTGGTGGCTTTGTTTTCCTTTTGGGAATGTTGTTATTGTGCAAGCATTCAGGAGGCATGACTGAATTTAATCCAGTTAGTTAGGGTGAATTTAATCCAGTTAGTCTGTATATTAACAATAGTGAAGTCACAATAGTCTCAAATCCAGTATTGTGTGTACACACCTATTTGGGACACTCAGAAATTAATGGATGAATTTCTTAACAGAATTGTTACACCTCTTGGTAAACCAAAAAGCTAGATGAAAGCAAGTTAAGGGATACCTAGAAAAATCTAACTGTGGTGCAGATGTACTCTGCGTGGTGGTGACGTTGCTCACAAAGTTATTAGATCCTTCATCTCATTCCCTGTTGATGACTTTCACAAGTAGTGCTGGAGAACTCCTAGTCAAATATCCTGTAGACACTAGAAGTTTTTGTTGATCCAAAGGGAGGAGCCGACAGAAAAGAAATCCAGTAAGAGCTGCAGAATAACAAAGATGGCTTAGGAAGTCCCTGAGACAATGTTGGAGCATGGGAACGTGCCAGGAGGAAGTATCGCATAAGCTGATGATGTTCTTGTCTTCTTGCCTAGGCAACCGTTCACAGCCACATCAGGAGAGAAGATACTGGGCGAAAGTGTCCTGGTGTCATCCAGTACAACTGCTCCACAGTTCCTGTGTTCTTAAACCAAGAATTTACTTACATTAGCAAAGTACACAAGAAGCCAATGACCAAATCTGCATTCACGTATCAGAGAAGCATGTCAGTTTGGTTCTGCTTCTTAAAACTGCATAGTTCTGAACATTTTATGGTTACTTCACTATTATGACTGAGTTTTATATTCCCATGGGTTGAGCTCTAAACCAGAAAGACAAGTATCTCTTGTGTTGTATTAAAATAGTGGTTATATAACCCCCAACTTTTCCAGAAATTGGAAGCCTTGAAGTATCACTAAATTGAAGAGAAAGAGTGACGCGTAATATGGATCTGATAAAATAGTTGTTATGATTTTTTTTCAAAGGGCTTGTACACAAGAACTTTGAGGAGGTTTTTCATACTTGTTGGATGTTGACAACGGATGAGGTGATCGGCACACTCAGCTATTGGCCAAGTCTAAAGTGAGTAGGACCATGCTAAACACCATTGATTTGCTAATAACATTTTTCAGATGAGTGAAAAGTGGAAAAATGCCAAACAAAAGGTCATAATAGAGAGGGGTGTTAGAGTGTGTGGTCACAAGGAGGGCTGGAAAGGGGAAGAGCCCAGGATCATTAGCAGTGCTGATTAATACAGAATGGTTTCTGGATCACGGGGGAAAGCAGAGACATGGCTGTGTGCTCTAAGTGTTTGTTTTTATCCTGCAGAGCTATTATACACAACATATGTTACAACTCTAAGTAACATGTACGTGAAACCAAAATACCTTTAGAAAAACTGGCTATTACTTTTTTAGCTGTCAAAAATTCCCTGTGTGCCAAACAAATTCACTGTATCCACAGTGATATTAATTCAGATAAATTCCCAAAGGGCTTGTGAAAGATAGGAGGCAATGAATAGCTAATTTGAGACTCAAGGCAGGAGACCGATATCAAGGCCTAATACTTGACAGGCTGTCCTACCTCAGATCTGGGCCTAGAAGCCCAGGGGCTGAGACAGTAGCAAAATACAAGCTCTAATCATAGAAATCCATAGGAAACTAAGGTTTGGAGCCAGAGAGAGATTTGTAGTGCATCTTCAGAAAAGGAATCTGAGCTAGGGGTGGATCAGTCAATTATATCACCTTATTTGATATAATTTTTTGTTGTTGTTGTTGCAAGTATAAGAAAGGAAAGTATTTTTTCTCCTGTCTTGATTCTCTCTTAAAAATTAAGTTGGATATTGCCATTTACTTGGGGATTTGAGGCTGTCCCTCCCCAAAATAAAAAAGTGAGAGATCAACACTTGTTTCCTTCTAAACAACCCAGTGAGGCAAACAGTGGTGAAGTGAAGGGGATGCATTCATTCCCCACCAGCCATCTACCTATCACCAATTGCTCTGAATGGTTTTCATAGTTCATAATACCTGCACAAATTCCCTAGGTCATATACTGTAAGAACTTCTAAAAAATATCTTAAGAAACAACTAGCTTCCACTACTAGAACCTAGCTGCCTGTCCTGTCCAATTTGTATGTACAGTATCTCCCAAGTGAAAATTAACTTTTCCTCTATTTAGAGAGGAAGCACTACATAGTATTTTGTGGATCTCTTTGAAAAGATGAAGTGCAATGTAAGTGCAAAGAATCGTTATCAAGGGAAAGTGGATTAGGTACTTAATAAGATAGGCATATGTTTTTGGTGATGATCCAGGCCATGTCAATTCACAGGAGTAAATCACTTTGTATACTTTACTAATTTGGAATGAATGGCAGCTAGAAATGTCTAATGGATATTTGGAGCTGAAGGTCAAGTCATATATTATTGTAAAGGCATATTCCCCAAGATTTGCAATGAGGTTTGATGTATGGCTTTGATTCTGTTTTAATATACCTGTTTCTTTAATGACTACCTGCATTAATTTGCTTTATGAAAGGAAGAAATATACTCCAAGTGATTTTGATGTGCTAATACTTAATCCTGCTAAACTGCCTTCAGCCTTGGTCTACATTAAATGTGTGACTTTTTTGTTCAGTGATGCCAAGAAATTCTTGGATGTAAAACTGACAACCTCCCATGCAGAGAAAGGTGAAAGAGTACTTATCAATGGATGATGCTATAAAACCCATACTTTTGTTGCCAGGTCTCTAATTAAATTACCTTTTATTGCCTTTTTTGGATTTATTTCTCTTCTTTAAAGCTTTATCTTGCCTCATAAGCAGGATTTAAGATCTAAATGTAGCTGTCCTTCAACTGTTCTCCAGCTAAACACTCCCTACAATCACCACCCTTTTAAAGTTTGAAAAAATAAAATAATGCTTAAATAGAATACAGAATTGCTATGAAATAAAATGAATGACACCATAGAGTAGGATTTTCAAAGTAACATTGCCTAGAAGCTCAAATCCCCTCAAAAATCAGATTTCAGGACAGATACAAAGGCTATTGATGTCTGAAGTATTACTTACATGCATGTGTCCAAGTGACACATAAGGCTAGCTCAAAATCTGCCTCACAGCTTAGTCTTCAGAGCATCCATACACATCAATACTTTAATCTTTTTAATTCCCTAGGTATTTATAATTCTTATGGAGTACATGTCCAGGTTGCTTGATCTGAGAAACAGAGTGTCTGACACAGCAGCTTGTGTGTGATCCACTTGTTATCCTCTCTCCCAACTGTATTTTCTGTGAAGCTCAATCTGTTGTATGTTCACACCACATTTTATACAACCTAGCAATGTTCAGATTAACAGAAGACATAGTTGCCATAATTGCTTTCATTTAAAAATATGGGGTGGTATCAGTCATGCTTTTTATCAACAGCCGCTAAACAATTACAGCAGTTTTCCATTGAGCAAGAGACTTGCATTCAAAAGCTTTTCTCATCTTATGAAGCTTCTGCTCTCTAAATCCAACCTGCTGGGGCCTGCCGCATACGCAAACTAGAAGCTATATTTGGTGAAAATATGGAGAACCAGCAATATTCATAGATCTGCAGAGAGAGAAAGCAGTAAGTAAGAGAACATTTGCCAAAAAGATCAGGGAGATGCTTCCTATTAAAACGTTAAAATCTTTTAAACAGATACTGATAATACAGTAGATGAAAATGTCTGATGGTGGTGGTTTTTAAAGCAAATATTACCACCATTACTATGAGAGGATGGGTTTAAACACTGCATAATCTAATAAGGAAAACATTTTAAATTCTATTGAAGAATTGAGTAATATCTGAGAAGCAAAGGGAAACCCCTGAAATAAGCTTAGTGTGTTTTCTACTGGCTTGACAGAGAGGTTCATTTTGCTTCATTTAGTTCAGTAGCTCCCTGCACACCACAAGGGCTCTACCATGATTGATGTTTTAATAATGTGAAGGTGGCACCTAATGTAGGCCATCCAATGAGGGACTTCAATATTTGTTTGTATCTGCTCTAATAACTGGCTGCCATGTGGGAGGATGGCAACATGGGCAGTATTGTCAGCCTTATGTAATGTCAAGACAAGAAGAAATTCAGAAACTTACCAAATTCCTGGAAAGAAAATGACTGAGGACAAAAGCAACAATGGGATACATTCTGCTGGCTCAGGCTGACCAGTCACAGGCTAACCAAAATGGTTTGGATTCAAGTATGAAGCAGAAACATGTAACGTAAATATGCCCATTACAAGACAATAAGCTTCACTTTTTTCTCAGTTTTCTATAAACTAGTGGACAGATTTGGGGTTTGAACTGAACACTGAATATATCTGGTTTCTACACTTTGAATTACTGTACTTTCTAGTGATCAGAAAGAGTGGTGTTCATGACCTATCACAGGTGTGGTCTAAGATATTTACTATGATATTCCCATGTTGCCTTAATTGTTGCACTGTGCCAGCATTCGGGGGTCATTAAACAATAAGACTGCTGAAATAAAAATCAGTACAGGAAATACTAATGTCTTAATTTAATTTAAAAAATATTACTTAGTTTGGACCATTAAAGTAATTGGTTGCAAGCAGTATTTTGTGCAATGCAAGTAAGACCTGCACATGGACTAATTAATACTTTTTGGGATAGTCAGACTCATTTTAGAGGGTTGAGCACTATAGGAAAGAAGTAAAATGCCTCTAAAAATTAAATTTCATCTTTTGATATAAAATGCACAGAGACTCAGTGAGCGTGACCCTTTGCAATAAAATACCATAACGCAGTAAAGAATAGCCAAACACCACGACACCTGGCTTATTAGCTTTAAAACATAAATTAATCTGTTGTAAAATTAGGAACATATCATGGGACATATGAGGGACTGCAAAAACCCAGAAGATCCAAATACAAATCTAAAACCATTCAGGCTGGTGTGTTTCTAGCCTCACTAAATCAGGGAAAATGAGTTTTATGAACAATCCACCAGATGGGAAAATGTTCAAATACCACAAAATGTTGATCAGATTTATTTGAAAAGCAAGCTGTAACCATATGCATATGAGAGGAAGTAAAATGGATTTTCAGATACGCAGTGACTGCTGTCAAGTTTGCAGCTGTATGAATTTAATGCTATATTGCTGTTTCTACAGTAGACTTCCTTGATTTCACTTACCTATTTGCCAGCTAGTATGATTAATATTGATTCAGTTTTACAAGCAATTAAATTGGAAAACATAAACAATCTTTCTACTGGCTTTTCACCAGACAGTACCACATATCTGAATTTTTGACAGGAGGGGTCACTGAAACATATGAATATTGCAGCATCCAGAGTCTTTGTGCACAAACAGACCACACAGATATCATGGCATCTTTACAACTCTGGGATTTCTCATTTATAAATCTTCTCAGATTGCAGTAACTTACTGGGCATTCTACAGCACTGACTTCAGTTCATCTGCTGGTGTCAGAAGAGGGTATATAAATAGTTATATCTGTTTGATAATGGGTGTAACTTTCTATATTAACTTTCTAAATGTTTTATTTGTTGAATTAGAAATGAAATCTGAAATGAATCTGAAATAGAGATGAGAGGGATTTGAATGTGTGGTTCACTCCTATTCAAACCAATTATGTCTAAGTGATTCCTTACGTTTTTGTTCCATAGACATTTTTGTCTTTATATCAAGTCATCAGATGCAATGTAATTTTTATTTTTAATCTTCTGCAATTTTTTTAATTGTAAATTTTCAGAAGTCACTGTTGATTTTAGGTTAGCTGATTAAACAGTCCTTCTCATAATATATTTTTAAATGGTAGAAGTTCAGGCTATTCAAAAAATAAAGTGATTTAAAAATATTTCAATTGGGACCAAAATTGCCAGCCACTGAGGAAAAGCTGGATATCAGAAAACATTTGTGCTCATGTGGGGAGTGCCATCTGAGTGCTCTCACAGCTTTGTCTCCTCTCTTTGACTGAGAGAAGAAAGTTTGTATTAGGTGCAGTGAGTATAAAGTACAAAATCATTCTCCTGAATTATTAGACTACTAGATTTGTGTGTTTTATTAGATCCTCATCAAGTTGCTGCTATTTTGGTGACAGCCATTGCCAATGTTGTGCTTTTTTCATTTTCAGTTAGCAGGACCTTTATTACGTTTTTACATGTTTCCTACATCCCTGACTTTGTCGAATCGAGGTTGTGTTGTTGCACTACGTTGGACTGGGGTTTTAAACACCAGCATGTTGTATCTGGTGTCTTGTTAAAAGCGCAATTCCTTGTAGGAATTGACTTCTACATTGGATCTTCTTCGGTTATGTACTGATTTGTGGGTGAGATTTCAATGCTGGCTTCATGCAGGATCTTGACTCCTTCAGCAGCAGCCTCCATCTTCAGGTAAGGCTATGTTGTAGCTGTTAGCAGCTCCTTTCTGTTATGCGAGGCAGATGGTAACTGAACATATTTCATATTGAGTTCTCATCCATCATCCATCAACAGACATTCAAGATATAGTGCAACAACTAAATTCCTCCTCCAGCTTACTAATAGGGAAGTGGGTTTGATTAGTGATTTGAAACAGATATAAAGAAAGAAGAAACATAAAAAAGACCAAGTAGACATGTGTGGGTTATTTTTTTTTACTTCTTTCTCACCTCCTTCCTACTTTTTTTCCCTATTCCTATTCCTATTTATTTCTATTTCTATTTCTATTTCTATTTCTATTTCTATTTCTATTTCTATTTCTATTTCTATTTCTATTTCTATTTCTATTTCTATTTCTATTTCTATTTCTATGTCTAGTCTATGTCTATGTCTATTTCTGTTTCTGTTTCTGTTTCTGTTTCTGTTTCTGTTTCTGTTTCTGTTTCTGTTTCTATTTCTATTTCTACTTCTATTCTATCATTCTCTTTAGATGTAAGCTCATTGGAGAATGACTGTTGTTAAATACTGTGCAGTGTCTAACAAAGGGTGACATTTCAATTGGTTGGAATATTTTGGAACTGTCAAAATAAAGTTTAAATACCACGAGGTTAGATGGAAGACATCCTGGTGTCTTATCCATTGGGTTTTGAACTGAAATTTCCAAATGGTGACTGGATATTGGCATTATTACTTTTTTATGATGAAAAATGCATAGAGTTTAATTAACCCCATAACCAAAAGAACAAATCAAAGAAAAAAGTATCAGCTACGTCATTTGCACTCTATGATGTGCAAAAAAATTTCAGGTAATCTAGTAAAATGTGGGACATGATAAATTTTGCTTTGCCTTAAAAAGGACCAGGTGTGAACCAGAGATTTTTAAATGAATGACTGTACTATGTGCCAAGATAATAGTAAGCTAAATTTCTTATGTTCAGTTGGAAGACATAATTATTCAAATGTATCCCTCCCATGGTTGAAAAACCTCTTCTCAGCTCTCTCTCCCCTGCTTAATTTCCTCACTTTCACACAGGAGGTGTGCTGGGACATGTTTTTCCCCTCTCTTCCAGTTACAGAAAGGAGGACTGTTCCTAGCCCACTGTCCTTTCTCAGTAGACCAGTGATCTACACCAGGGTACAGAAACATGCCCTTGAAATCTAAAACCAGAAGATTTCCCTGTCTTTCTTGATCCATGCTGGCAGCCTTGCCAAACAGCTGTACAGCAAGAATTGACCAGTTCTGCACATTTTCATTGATTTGCAGCCCTCTCTTGTGCAGCCCTTGCTGCAATTACCACTCTGTTGATGAGAATAACCTGACTGGCCATTTGCTTTTAAGGAGAATTGACTCCACAGCACAACAAAAACTCTGCTGTAAAACTGGAAGAGGTTCAAGGTGATTAACTTTCTTGTAGGCTCCCAGCTGATTTCAGATGTATGCTGCCGAGTTATCACAGAGTACCTGAGGTTCTTGGGAAAGCTTTGCTTTATTGTCAGTTCTCACTGACTGTTCATAACTGAGAGGTGTTGCTGCACTACTCTGCTCAGACTCTGCTGAGAAAGTCAACTTCTTAAAAGTACATTTCATTTTACAAGAAACACGCAAACCTTGGGTGCAAGAACATACACTTCAGGTTTTCAGAGCAGAGATACCTGATTTACACTATCATGACTGATTCTTACAATTTTATCTCAAGGATTAGCATATTTTCATGTTTTTTTATAAATTTCAAAACTCCTAAATCATATTTATAAGAGGGATTATTTTTTAGAATTAACTTTAAATTAGAATATGTTGATTAGAGAGAAGAAGTTGAAAGGTCTACCTTGAACTTCCAAAATCTGAGGGGGAGAAATGCCTTTCCCTCTCCACATTTTTCATATCTTTTCTTTAAGATGTATTTTATTCTTGGGAATACCATCTCTGTTGTCTTTAAAAAAAGGATTTTTTTTCACCTCAGAAGGCATAAATAAGAATGCATCTTTGTCTGTGGAGTTCATTGAATGTTTCAATGACATGAGATGTGCATTAATTTATCCTACAAAACCAACCATGCTGTTCGTGTACAGCCAGGGACACAACACAGAGAGATGATAGCGAAAGCTTTAAAGGCAAATTCTCCCAAACTGGGAAGACCAGCAGGGGGAGGGAGGGTTTGTTTAAGATTAGAGTGAGCAGGAAGAATTTAAATGGATCTCTGATACGTTTTCTTTCCCCACCAGATTTAAGCCAGATTTCTATACTGACTGTTACCTACTTGGCTTCTAGAGTCCCTACAAGATTTTCTTTAGTGTTAGGGAGGTTACAAATACTAAGATCATTGTAAAATAGGAGCCTCTGCAGCGTCAGTGTCTCCTATGCAGTTTCTTCAGTTTGATTCTACTTACGTTAAGCACTTGGGGCATAGCACACAAAGCCAATTTGTTACAGCAGATGTGAAACAGAAGAAGGGATAAGCATGAGAACCCAGCAGTCCAGATTATGCTCTGACTGCTTTTTCCTGTCACCATTAAATAAAGAAAAGGGACATACTGTCATCCTCCAGGTAGAAATGAATACAGCCTGTGACATGGATTTATCAGTATTGAAGTGTATGTGAAACCTTGATGGGATTTTTTTTGGAAGGACACAGACATATGATGCTCTCTGGTCATACTGCCAGAAGCCAAAGATATTGAGGCACTTTTTGGTTTTTTTTTTAACTTTTTCCTGTAAGGTCAATCCTCCTGAGATTACTCTTCCATCTGGTCATACGTCTGCCTCATTCCCTGGCTCTGCACTAAGTCAGCTGTTGGCAACTCTAACATGATAAAAACCCTCTTAAGTCATCAAAGCCCCAAACTTGCCTTCTGGTACACATAAAAAAGCAGAGATTAGTGGCAGCACCAGCTTCTGTTTTCCAAAGAGGAAAGTAGGTTGACAAAAAAGCTCATTCATGTCTGCCTTTAAAGGTTTGGATATTCTTTGCCTTATTAAGTAATCACCATTTCAAGCCTCCGAAATCCTGAGCTGAAAGACCGATTAGATATTACCCTGACTGTGCTGCTTGCTCTAATTTAGATTTATGACTATGTCAATTTAAGGAATGAATCTCTCATATCAGACACAGAAGTATTTGTTTCATTTTTCCTATGGAATACAATGTTTCATTCACTGGCAGAATTCCCCGACCTTCAATATGATGGGAATAAATTATGTACATTTACATGGCACTTTTGTGAATTCTTAATTAAGGAATCGTAACCGTGATCTGAAAAGAAGCATTTTATGCAGTGAGTAAAAGAATAAATCCATTAACCCTATAAATTGCAACATTTAGCAGGAATGATATATTTATGTTTGCTTTTAATTTTCTTTCATTGTGTTAAAAATCATAGAATCATAGAATGGTTTAGGTTGGAAGGGACCTTAAAGATCATCTAGTTCCAAGCCCCCCTGCCATGGTCAGGGACACCTTCCACTAGACCAGGTTGCTCAAAGACCCATCCAACCTGGCCTTGAACTCTTCCAGGAATGGGGCATCCACAACTTCTCTGGACAGCCTGTTCCAGTGGCTCAGCACCCTCATAGTGAAGAATTTCTTCCTTATATCTAATCTAAATATACCCTCCTCCAGTTTAAAGCCATTACCCCTTGTCCTATCAGTACATGCCCTTGTAAAAAGTCCCTCTCCAGCTTTCTTGTAGGCCCCCTTCAGGTATTGGAAGGCTGTTACAAGGTCTCCCTGGAGCCTTCTCTTGCCTAGGCTGAACAACCCCTACTCTCTCAGCCCGTCTTCATAAGAGAGGTGCTCCATCTTTCTGGCCGTCCTCTAGACTCGCTCCAACAGGTCCATGTCCTTCTCATGTTGGGGGCCCCAGAGCTGAACACAGTACTCCAGGTAGGGTCTCACCAGAGCAGAGTAGAGGGGCAGAATCACCTCCCTCGACCTGGTGGTCATGTGTCTTTTGATGCAGCCCAGGATACATTTGGCTTTCTGGGCTGCAAGCACACATTGCCGAGTCATGGTGAGCTTCTCATCAACCAACACCCCCAAGTCCTTCTCCTCATGGCTGCTCTCAATCCATTCTCTGCCCAGCCTGTATTTGTGCTTGGGATTGCCCCGACCCATGTGCAGGACCTTGCACTTGGCCTTGTTGAACTTCATGAGGTTCACATGGGCCCACCTCTCAAGCCTGTCAAGGTCCCTCTGGATGGCATCCCTTCCCTCCAGCATGTCGACCACACCACAGAGCTTGGTGTCATTGGCAAACATGCTGAGGGTGCACTCAATCCCACTGTCCATGTCCCTGACAAAGATGTTAAACAGTGCCGGTCCCAATACCAGCCCCAGAGGAACACCTCTCATCCCTGGTCTCCACCTGGACATCGAGCCACTGACTGCAACTCTTTGAGTGCAACCATCCAGCCAATTGCTTATCCACCAAGTGGTCTACCTGTCAAATCCATGTCTCTTCAATTTAGAGACAAGGATGTTGTGTGGAACAGTGTCCAGGTAGATGGCATCAGTTGCTCTTCCCTTATCCACCAATGCTGTAAGCCCATCATAGAAGGCCACCAAATTTGTCAGGAACTATTTGCCCTTAGTGAAGCCATGCTGGCTGTCACCAATAACCTCCTTATTCTCCATATGCCTTAGCATATTTTCCAGGAAGATCTGCTCCATGATTTTGCCAGGCACAGAGGTAACATTGACTGGTCTGTAGTTCCTCAGGTCTTCCTTTTTTCCCTTTTTAAAAATGGGTGTTATGTTTCCCCTTTTCCAGTCAGTGGGAACTTCACTGGACTGCCATGACTTCTCAAATATGATGGATAGTGGCTTAGCGACTTCATCCGCCAGTTCCCTCAGGACCCACAGATGCATCTCATTAGATCCCATGGACTTGTGCACCTTCAGGTTCCTTAGATGGTCTCGAACCTGACCTTCTCCTACAGTAGGCGGTTGTTCATTCTCCCAGTCCCTGCCTTTGCCTTCTGTGACTTGGGCAGTGTGGCTTGAGCACTTGCTGATGAAGACTGAGGCAAAAAAGTCATTGAGTACCTCAGCCTTCTCATATCCTGGGTAACCGGGAGGTATCCCATTTCCTTTTGGAGAGGGCGCACATTTTCCCTACTCTTCCTTTTATCACCGACATACCTATAGAAGCTTTTCTTATTGCCCTTGACCTCCCCAGCCAGATTTAATTCTATCAGGGCTTTAACTTTCCTATCCTGATCCCTGGCTGCTTGGACAATTTCTCTGTATTCCTCCCAGGCTACCTGTCCTTGCTTCCACCCTCTGTAGGCTTCCTTTTTGTGTTTGAGTTTGTCCAGGAACTCCTTGTTCATCCATGCAGGCCTCCTGGCATTTTTGCCTGACTTCTTCTTTGTTGTAATGCATTGCTCCTGAGCTTGGAGGAGGTGATCCTTGAATATTAACCAGCTTTCCTGGGTCCTTCTTCCCTCCCGGGCTTTATCCCATGGATTCTCTTGGTATCTCTACCAAGCAGATCCCTGAAGAGGCCAAAGTCTGCTCTCCTGAACTCCAGGGTAGTGACCTCACTGTGCACCCTTCTCAGTGCCCTAAGGATCTTGAACTCTACCATTTCATGGTCACTGCAGCCAAGGCTGCCCTTGAGCTGCCCTTGAGCTTCACATTCCCCATCAGCCCCTTCTTGTTGGTGAGAACAAGGTCCAGCATAGCACCTCTCCTTGTTGTCTCCTCTGTCACTTGGAGAAGGAATTTATCATCTACACATTCCAGGAACCTCCCAGATTGCTTATGCCCTGCTGTGTTGTCCCTCCAACAGATACCGGGGTGGTTGAAGTCCCCCATGAGGACCAAGGCTTGGTGGACTGACAGGCAAGGCACTCCATCCCTTCACCACTAAAAGTCCTCTGTACAGAGAGTTTCTATACTCCTTGATTTCCCTTGACAGTCCGTTTGTAGCTCTACTCCAGCTTTTGCCCTGGGCTTTCTTTGTCTCTCAAATATATCCTAGTCAAATCCATGGACAGAGGACTATTTAGGTGTTAAATTTTGAAAAACAGATAAAATGGCCACTGCCTCATAGAGGACTTTATAACTATCTGTTATCTTCTCCTTTCCATCCTTATCCTAAGTTACAGCACACTTTTTTTCTGCAAGACTGGGATTATTCAGTGAAAAACCCACTGCAGGCTACTCTGCAGGCCACAAATACACCACAAATCTACAGTTTAAGTGTTTGAAAAAATATATATACATGGAAACTTGCTACTTGTAAAAATTTTCTATGAGTTTAACGGTGTGGCACTGCACCCTATTGCTAATGTAGGTCATTATATGTCATTAAGATGGAACAAAAAGAAAGATTTTTCAAAATGTAAATGGTGGAGATGAAGCCCACTGTCCCCAAGGTACAAGTAAGCTTTGTTGCTTGATATTTCAGAGTACGAACATGCTGGACTATTACTTAATAGAAAAAAGTGAGAAGTCTGATGTGTAGAGAACATATTTACAGCAGTGCATTTAAAAACTTGCTTTGCCTTTTGAAGTTCCCTTTATACTTGAGAATTTTAGTTATTATTCTAAAATTAATGGAGTGAAGGTGAGTGACCAGCAAAGTGTATGGAGAGAAATATGTGCAATTCAATACTATTCAAGCAAATTACAGGGAAATTAAAGAACAACAAAAAATGATTAAAATGCTGTAAGGACAGACAATTAAGGTGCTGTAAGGGCAGACAAATTGAAGAAATACTAAGACAAAATACATTTAAAGCTTTGCAAAATGGTGATTTAGATTGAAATATCATAACTCTTCATGTATTAGGAGCGTGTAAATGTCAAATGAAAGCATGGATTTGTTTTAAGAATCACAAAAAAGAGCATAATTAAGTGTTAGAACAGAAGTGATATAAGTGAAGAGCCAAGTGATAGAACAGAAGTAAAATTAGGCTAAACATTCAAAGAAAATCTGTAAAGAAAGCATTAGTGCTCTAAAAGACGTAGTGAAACTTGTTCAAGTTTGAAATCAGGGGAAAAAGATTGGAAGTTAAATTGTAGGTAACTGTCTCCTGTTACAGGGGGCTGGGCTAGGCTGAGATTACTGTTCCTCTAGAGTTTTTGAACTAAAAACCCTTTTAGGAAATCTAAAGCAAAATGAAAACCAGGAATAAAAGAGGAATGGTAAAAAGAATGAAAAGGCCAAGGCAATGTTCATCTGCCAACCCATACATCTTCAACAAGGTGGCATGTAGCAGAAAATGCACAGAAAACAAAATAAGCTGTCCTGTCAGCTTTCAGCTATACTGATGAAATGGATGATGCACACTATATTAACACAGAAGTTTAATTTATTGGGGGAGTGTGTGGTGTGTGGGGTAAATGCATGCTGGACTTGCTGTTAGCTCTTGACTGCAATGTTTCAGCTTGTGCTGGGCTTGGTCATGGGGGGAGGTTCATACAATGCCACATCCACTGCCAGAGTTGCTCTCACTTGGAAAACATAAAGCCTATTCCCTTCCCTTCCTACCTATCCCTTGAATCCATGTTACAAAGATACCTTCTCAAAGCTGGTACACCTGCACAAACACATGACCAATGGCTCACTTTTTAGGCATACAACCAACTTCTTGTTGTTTCCTTTTCTTCCCCTCCCCAAATAATTTCTTTTTAAAACATCATAAAAATTTTGTTTCTTTTGTTTGATTTTCAGGTAAAGGAGACAAGAGTGAAGAGTATTTAGCAACTATCTAGATGCGACTTTGCAAAGGTAGACAAGCTAAGTAGTCACATCACTGAAAATACTGCAACAGTATACCAGAACACATCAGGTTTATTTATGAACTTAGTGACTCGTGCGATAAGTACCAGGAAAAAAAAACCCCGAACATTCATAATATGACTGTTTCAATATTTGTCTTTCTGGTACTTAAAAGTACGTTAAAATTTTGAAAGGACGGTTAGGAACTGGATGAAATGTTTTCCTTTTGGAAATGTTGGCTTACATGTGCAAAACTTCCAGAGGCATTAGTTTTTCTTTGTTTTAGGTCACAGAGCTCAGCTGTGGCTGCTGCTTCTGCAAACAGAAGTGGGGCAGAGCTGAGAAGTGCGAACAAATGCCACAAGCTACCTTATGTGGGAGGCCCTGAGCACAACTTAGGCTCATGGATGGTGAGTTAGATCTCACAGCTTATAAATCACTGTTCTCTGTGCATGCATCACAAGTCCAGTGATTCAGACGTTTTGTGCAATGCTGTAGGTAAGAACCATCCCAGTTTTGATGAGTTGCCCATGTCTGTTGGGGTTCTTTCAAGCTGTGAACTACGTCGCAGATCCTGTGGGACCACTCTGTAAGATAACACTGGTCAGAAACCAAGATATGTGGTAGACAGTGGAAAATAGGCTTACCCTTTAAAAACTTAAAATACACATGCACAAAGAAGTTACCGCAGTAATTCAGATATCAAGCTGTGTGGAAAAAACTGGGCTAAGCTATCTGCTGATCCTCTTGCATCTTAACATCTTGTGATTCATTTCTAGAACATATTCAATTATTCTTCACTGATGTGAACTCCAATTTTAAAAGGGATTAATTGTTGAGAAACAAAGTCATACTGACTTTGAATTGAACTTAGAAAATAATTTGTGTTCTTGAAAAATTTAAAAAAGTTATTTAATGATTTAACATAAGATATTAAGTATTCTTTTTGTCTATACTTTATTGTTTTTCTTGATGCTTTAGTGTTTGTGAGTTTTAGCGTACCTTGTAATTTTGTTCTTATTGTAAAATGTCAATAGCATATTTATTAAAGTTGTAAACCTAAACATGCCAAATTTTAAGAGGTCTAGCATTTGATGAAATATGAAAAAAAAAGATGTACAAAGATGTAACTCAGTTTTTCTGAACTAAATTATCCTCTTTGCTTTCCAAGAAATAAAGTTTATTTAAACCCTTTTCCTCTGTTGTTACTGCATATCTTACTATAACATTAAACCTATCACCCAGGCTGGTATGGAAGAATGAGCACAAAATATCAGTCTTAGTGTTAGAAGATCCTATTGATTGTGAAACCTTTTGTTGATGGAGTATGTAAAGATTATCTTCATCCTGTGGTATTTACAGTTTCACATCTAGTACTTTATCAAATGATATGAAAACATATTTTTCATTTTTCTATTTTATTCATGTTGTGCTTCATAGAAGGACCAAGTTCTCTTCCCTTTGAACCCTGCAAAATTTTGTCGTTGACCTCAAGGAGGCCTGACTATGTGCATGGAAAAATCTTACATAATTGAAGAGAATTAAACATAACTGAAGCCACATAAATTACTTTTAAAATTTATAGAATCAAAAAGTTAATGAGATCTTTGTTATAAATGTTTTGTGCTTGCTATCAATAAAATGTTCTAATTAATTCCTACCCAAAAGCTGTCAACACTCTACAGTCCTCTTAGATTCCTTTTTTTTTTTTAAACCAGAAAAATTAAAATGCTGAAGTTCATCATCAATCTATTTGGTGCATGATTTTAATTATCATTGAATTACTTAGCACTCATTCTTCCATATTTCTTTGTAGCAGACAATTTGCCAGCTAGAAATATGAAATTTCAGATGATGGCATATTACAAGTGTCTTCAAAGGTATCTGGTAAAACTTAGCACATTTTAGTGTTTGTAATTTTCCAGGACTCAGAACTTTGTATCCCTGCAGTAGTCATTAGGAATGGGAAGGCTCATTTCATTGATTGCGCTGTGAGAAGGTTGTTCAGGTTCAGATGGAGCAGAAAGGTTAGTGCAATATCAGTTAAATGCTTCAGTGATCTGTGACAAATCTCCAGTCATGCTCTTATCACAGCTGATGAATTTAGTTTTTAAAAGGTGCTAAAACTGAGTACATCCTCGTACTTTCTAAGGCTGTAGAAGCAATTGAATATACACAAAACGGTAATTTAGATAATAGCAATCTCCTTGCTTTTATATGGAAATTACCATCATGTAGAATCAGTCAGTGAAGAATTCTCAGATTGTCCCACCGAAAAGCTTATGGTCAAGATATTTTTCTTTGGTTTTAATGGATGAAACTCTGCCAATAAACATTTCTGTCTATATTCTGGGCTGAGGTAGCCAAGTCAGATACTGTAGGTGGGTATCATAAAATGAGAAATTAATATATGGAAATAAGGCACCAGGTGTGAAACTATGGACAGGAATGCCTGGTCATTTTTATTTCAAATATTTGCACAATAGTTTTAAATTGTCTTTTCCCTATATATTAGCATTATTATTTTCACTGGATTTCAGGAAACAGCTCTTCATTTGCTGGTATTGGTTTTACTTGGTTTACCTCTATGCAGCTCTTTTGCTTTACAACATCTCGTTCCAATGAGAAAAACTTTTAGAATGCTTCTTTTGATTTTGCCAGAAATTACAACATGAACATGAACCTGTAAGTGGTGAAAAGTAACTAGATTAAAAAATATGAATCTGATATTTGGAAAAAGCATTTCTGTAGCATTCCTTACGTTATGTGAGGGAGTATAACCAGTCATATGTCCCTATGAGTAAAAAAAAAAAAAAAACAGGAAAACGCAAATTTATTTTATTTTAACTAATATTACAGCCATATTATAGACTATAGCTGCTGACTGCCTGAAGTCATTGTCTGTTCTACTGCCTTCAGTCAGATGTGGAAGAAGTCATATCTCCAAACTGAAAACTGAGCAAGAAATAGGCTTTCTGATTTGTGGGCATTTAACATATCTTAGGGAAGGGATTATTTAAAAATTGTTTCAGGTTGTAGGAAAAAAAAATGCATTAAACATTTCCATTGTTTGCCTTTTAAATTTGAAATAGTTTGATGAAATATAAAATAGTTTGGTTGCTGCATTTTAATTAAAAGATACATCAATACAGTGACTCACTGACTGAACAAACAAGAAAAGATTAATTCTAGTATATTAAACTGAGCCATTTTGGTTTTGAGCTTCATTTTTATTTGGCTGAGGTATCAAAAGGAACAAATCAATGGATGTAAACAAATTTATAAAATCAGTAATTGTTTGAAAACACTATACATGGTGTGTTTGTCTGCATTTATTAAATATTTTCACCCAGATCTAGTTCTGGGTGTAACTTTCATACCCAAGGGACTGAATTTTTGAAATCCCTTAAATATCCAACTGGAATATGTGTTATAAAGTGGATTTGCATTTAGTGGTGAGGAGAGGGTTTAAGTACAGTGTAAATCACAAAAGTATTTCACTATTTCCATTGCATCTCTGAAAGGAAATCAACAGAAAGTTGTAAGCTTTGTGAAGTGTTTTGTGTTTGTTTAAATGCCAGCGGTAAGTAGATGATTACAGGAAGATTCTATCAGTTTTAAGGTCATCTCAAAGCATTATGTAAAATTACAAAAGATAGAAAAATCTATAGAACTTCTGTATGATTAATCTAGACCAATTAAAGAGCATTTAACATCCTACCAACAAAGGGCAAGTTTCTAGCTATGCAAAGATTTGAGCACGTCTGAAATCAATGTGACCAAACACGAAAGGAGGTTTGGAGCTGGTATTTAATGTCTGTAAGCTGCATTAATGTCAATGAAACTATGACAAAATTATAGAAACTAGTGATCTCCCTGGCCTGTTTAAAGATATGCACATCTAAGTTGTCGCCTGACCAGTAATTAAAATTGTAATTGAATATTTGCTATCCAAAGTATTCTTGTCTTGGTTAGCCTCTCACTGCTTTCAATGATACCCATCCTTGGTTATGTACTAAGAGGTGTGACTAAAACTTAACACCTGTCTTCGTTTGTGTACCCCTGCATATTAGAATATAACGCAAACAAAACTCTGTTGACTGATCTTAGAAAGGAGAATTATCTGCTTGGAGGTAATGCTTACTTCTATGTAATATTAGTCATAGCTAAAATGTTAAAAATTCTTTTATTTCTAATAACATTGACAACACTGTATTTTTTTAACCTCAGAAAACTTTAATTTTGAAGGAATATTTTTAGTGCTGCCATAGAAGAGAATATATGATGGGAATGTTCTTTACTGCATTTTATACAACATTGAATTGTGTGAGATGTGATGAGCTATCATGAAGCCTTTGGACTGGATTTTGGCATTGCGTTATTGATGGCAAATCAATAAAAACCCAAAGCATTCAGTTGACTAAGCAATTGACATTTTACAAAAGTTCAAACATATTTTTGCTACAACTGCCATTAGTCTTCCATGATACTAAAAAAGTTAGAGATTGAGACCAAACTAGAACAAAATAAAACTTCATATCACACTTCACAAATAGACATAAATTTTTTAAGAGCAACCTGGGAAGTGTTCTGTGATTATGTAGTATCACAAAATGTAAGATCTGGAGAGTTCATGTGAACATGGAACAAACAGGAAAAAAATATTGCATGCAAATCAACTAAAAAAAGGAATCCTCAGTAAAGCAAGAAAACATGCCTTTGCCTTTGTTGATGTGGCTCTTGGATCAGGTAAGATGAAGAGGGAGTTGATGCCATCCACTTGCTACAATTCCATAATGTGGTAAAAAGTACTTTGAGTAAGATAGAAGGCACTTTATAGAACAAATTTTTACTGAAGAATGAAAATTTAGTTTAATCAAAGCACATCCTAAGCATCTTAATTTAATGTAAAACAGATATTCCTGAATGAGAGGGATAACATCACAGCAGCCTTGTTTGTTGGACACTTGCCTGAGAGGAGGGGAAACTGGATTCCTCTTCCTGATTCAAGGAATATTTAGGAAAGCAGTGCTTAGATGTCAAAGCATGCTACTTCCTTCCTTTTATTGAAAGTTCCAGGAAATTATTAATTTAGAGAATCACAGAATCACAGAATCGTATAGGTTGGAAAAGACCTTTAAGATCATTGAGTCCAACCATAAACCTAACACTACCAAGACCACCACTAAACCATGTCTCTAAGCACCTCATCCAAACGTCTTTTAAATACCTCCAGGGATGGAGACTCAACCACTTCCCTGGGCAGCCTGTTCCAATGCTTGATAACCCTTTCAGTGAAGTAAAATTTCCTAATATCCAGTCTAAACCTCCCCTGGCGCAACTTGAGGCCATTTCCTCTTGTCCTATCACTTGTTACCTGGGAGAAGAGACCGACCCCCACCTCTCTACAGCCTCCTTTCAGGTAGTTGTAGAGAGTGATAAGGTCTCCCCTCAGCCTCCTTTTCTCCAGACTAAACAACCCCAGTTCCCTCAGCTGCTCCTCATAAGACTTCTGCTCCAGACCCTTCACCAGCTTCGTTGCCCTTCTCTGGACACGCTCCAGCACCTCAATGTCTCTCTGGTAGTGAGGGGCCCAAAACTGAACACAGTATTCGAGGTGCGGCCTCACCAGTGCCGAGTACAGGGGGACAATCACTTCCCTAGTCCTGCTGGCCACGCTATTTCTGATACAAGCCAGGATGCCATTGGCTTTCTTGGCCGCCTGGGCACACTGCTGGCTCATATTCAGGCGGCTGTCAACCAACACCCCCAGGTCCTTTTCTGCCAGGAAGCTTTCCAGCCACTCTTCCCCAAGCCGGTAGCGTTGCATGGGGTTGCTGTGGCCCAAGTGCAGGACCTTGCACTTGGCTTTGTTAAACCTCATACAATTGACCTCGGCCCATCGATCCAGCCTGTCCAGATCCCTCTGCAGAGCCTTCCTCCCCTCAAGCAGATCAACACTCCCACACAACTTGGTGTCATCTGCAAACTTACTGAGGGTGCACTCGATCCCCTCATCCAGATCATTGATAAAGATATTAAACAGAACTGGCCCCAACACAGAGCCCTAGGGAACACCGCTTGTGACTGGCCAGCAACTGGAGTAAACTCCATTCACCACCACTCTTTGGGCCCGGCCATCCAGCCAGTTCTTTACCCAGTGAAGAGTACACCCGTCCAAGCCATGAGCAGCCAGTTTCTCCAGGAGAATGCTGTGGGAAACCGTGTCGAAGGCTTTACTGAAGTCTAGATAGACAACATCCACAGCCTTCCCCTCATCCACTAGGCGGGTCACCTTGTCGTAGAAGGAGATCAGGTTGATCAAGCAGGACCTGCCTTTCATGAATCCATGCTGGCTGGGCCTGATCCCCTGGTTGGCCTGCACATGCCTGTTGAGCGCACTCAAGATGAACCGCTCCATAATTTTCCCCGGTACCGAGGTCAGGCTGACAGGCCTGTAGTTCCCCGGGTCCTCCTTCCGGCCCTTCTTGAAGATGGGCGTCACATTTGCTAACCTCCAGTCAACTGGGACCTCCCCAGTTAGCCAGGACTGCTGGTAAATGATGGAAAGGGGCTTGGTGAGCACACCTGCCAGTTCCTTCAGTACTCTTGGGTGGATCTCATCAGGCCCCATAGACTTGTGAGTGTCTAAGTGGTGCAGCAGGTCACTCACCATTTCCCCCTGCATTATGGGGGCTCCATTCTGGTCCCTGTCCCTATCTTCCAACTCCAGGGGCTGGGTACCCAGAGAACAATTGGCCCTGCTATTAAAGACTGAGGCAAAGAAGGCATTAAGTACCTCAGCCTTTTCCTCATCCTTGGTCACTGTGCTCCCTCCCCTGTCTACTAGGGGCTGGAGATTTTTTTTTCTTTTTTTTTTTCTCCCTTCCCTGCGTGGTTTTGCCGCGGTTTAGCCGATCCAGCAACGGTCCCACGACACAGTCCTCTGTCTCAGAGCTCCTCGCCTCAGAGGCTTCGCTGAAATATTTGTTCCAAAAGTTTGACCTAAGTCAGCTGTAATTGTTCAGTTGTTCTTTTTTTGGTTTCTGCCAAACATTTTGCAAATAATCTTAACAATAAGCCTTATTTCTTTGCAAACTTCTTCAGTTCTTTTTTTGATGCACACTAATGATGATTAAAGGACAAAGTTGGCCTGGAAATTTTCAGTAATGTCTATAAATAAACTTTAATTTTACATTTAAACTTGCCTTTAAAACTGTGGATTTAGTAGCTAAAGGAGTATTTTCTATACTAAAAAAATGAGTTTAGAAAACTAGCAGAAAACCTTGGGACACATATTCAAAAAGACAATACATCCAGACTCAGACAGAGATGGAAAGATAATACTTAACACTAAACTCAATCTGTCATGATGGTGGTTGATTGGTTATGGTGTTTTTTTCACTAGGAAAATCTTCTCTGAATGAAAAAGTAAAGGAATTTGTAATTATTCAAATTCATGCAGGTTTTCAGGAAGCTTAGTTTAAACAGTCAAAATATTTAGTAAGAATTTTAATATAAAGGGAAGGGGAAATACACAATTTAAACATATTTTCTGTTCACAAATAATGTCTGATATATAATCAGGAGATAATGTTTTGAAAAGGAAAACAAGCTAATTCTTTTAAAATTAAACAAAAACTCCCCAAATATTTTCTTACTTATTCTTAAGGAACAGACAAAATTTGTGGGGGTAATCTAATATATATCACAGAAGTAATGTAGGTTTACCAATTTGCTATCATTTTATTCTTAAATTTCTGCTTCGAATTTTGCAACACCATCAAGCACTGAATTATAAAGGGGTAAAAAATGTGAATTGTGTAGTCCTATTTTCCTAAACTATGTAGACAACTTTTTGCATAGTCGAACACAAGTGAAAACTTATCTCTGTTCTTTGTGGCAGCAAAGTAACTCGGGCTATAAAATGGATTGGTAACATTCTATTTTTCTGTCTTTCCTGTAAATCTCTAGGTTTCTCCACAAGTATTCAGCAAGGCAGAGATGTGATCAAAATGATCTTTGTCTGCTGAGAGGAATTAATATAAATTTGATAAATAATTAATGCCTGTATTCATTTGAATTATTTTTTTTTTTAATTATAACACTAAAGCTGGAAAGAAGATATAAAAAAAGCCATAGGAACCCAACTTAAAGTACAACACAATTTTCTATAGCAGGGGATACAAAATAATTTTTCTGTTCAACAATATCAAGTTGTTACAGTTGTAATTTTTCTTTTTTTTTTAAATTGGGTCCTGGGCATGGCTACTCAATCACGTCTTCCTCATATGTAAAGACAAATTGCACTTGCCACCCCCTTCCCCCCCCGCCCCCCGGTTCCACATTTCTGAGGTTACAGAAGTAATAATAATAATATAAACTCTGAATGGTGACATTCCCTTTTGTGTAGAAAATACACAGCTTCTGCAACACTTACAACCCCATCAGTAATATTTTATAAGATATTTACATTGCCCAATGAAGCAGACTGGCATGCAAACGGATTTCTGTAAGTTTCTGTATTGATTAGATATATTGAATATCCTACCTGATATCTAGTTTGCATCAGTAGTTAGCTAAATATCTTTGAAAGTCTGTCCCAATTCCTTTACAGACCTGTATTCTCAGCATGGAATTTAAATGAAAACTAATGCATTTCTCTGGTGGTGGCTGTTCCCACAGAAGTTATTTTCATTTAAATGAATAAAGTGGAAAATATATTAATTAGTAATAAAACAACAGTTAGTATCTTTCCGAATTTCAAAGTTCAGACATCAGCACAATATATGCTTACATTGAGTTGACTTTAACAAAGTTCCTGCTCTCTTAAAGTTTTTCTGCATGTATGTGAGTGGCACTTATTTTATCAGGGAATAAATTGCTATCCACTGCAGATACTGCAGCCATTTCAACAAGTATTTTCCTGGCTAAAGCTTTTGACACACATAACATGTATGTCATGCAAAGATGCTTAAGGCTCTGGACTACAGGCAGGGGTTGCAAAGTCATCTTAGAAAACAAAACATGTAGAAAGGAATTCTCTATTTTGCTAGGGAATATTTTGCACCGTTAACTTGTATTTACCACTAAATCAGCTTCTGTAATGCTTGTTCCAATGACTCAATGTATCATTTGGACAGAGCTCCCAGTAGCATGTCAAATATACTCAGCTCTTCAATAGGACTTTCTTCTGAAATTTACTGTTCATCCAGCCAGTGCTGTAACGAATTGCCAGCAGTGAGAACAGCATGTTACTAGAAGGTTAGCTAGTCTTCGACTTCAGCCTCTGCACTATGGATGATATAGGCAAAGTGTGTTAAGGTCAAATGCCTTTCTGGAAACCATATGTGAAAATGTTTGCGATGACACAGGTCTTTAAGGCATAGCTATACATCTGTGCACTTAGAGCTAGGCAGCGTGTTAGCAAGACAGGAACTGAAGTGGCAAGATAAGTGCTACAGCATAAAATAGCTGTTAAAACAAGATCAGACTTTTCTGTTCATGGTGCTTAGTATAAAACTGGTGTGACATTCATATTTGTGCTTTGAACAAGTTTGACTAAATCTCTTAATGTTTAAGTGTGTGTGTTTGGTTTTTTTTTTAATTTATGAAGAAATGGAGGGTACTATTGTTGCTAATCACCCTTTCTGTTTTTACTGGAGGCAGATTAATTTGTAAATAGGACCATTATGGCATATTTCTGTAAGTGGCACTGCAGAAATGTAGTCTCATAAAGGTCTGGGCCAATATGCAAAGGCAGAAATATCCAAGTCAGTTGTCATCACGAGTGTCTGAATCTCTTCACATACGGAAGTGGTTGGGCACTTGTGGCCGGTGGTGTTTTCTTTTTCTCACATATGATGTCTCTCTTTTCCAGGAAATGCTTACTCACCACCCTTTGCTACATCTGCTTTCTTTTGTTAAATTTCATGTCTGTGTCTGCCAATAAGGTAAATTAAGTTCTTACTCTTTTCTTTTTTTTTTCTTGGAGAAAACGTCAGGATTTCATCCATCCTTCCTGACCCAGCATTAACTAAAATCAAAGGAAAAGCTCCTCATATTTTAAGATGAAACAAGTCAAGGCCATACTGTTCAAAAGTCATGTTTCATTCATATGTAAAAAAAGGAAAAAAAGATAACAGTAACAGATGAAATAATATGTACTATGACACTTGAGGGGTTTTGTTACTGTCAAAATTCTGAATTTATTACAATTCCTTCAAAGAGAATTTTAGTGTGCATTGTACGTCCTACAAAAGAAATATTGAATGGTGTGTTTTCACCCACTAGATCATGAGCAAATACCCCAAAACAGCTTGCTTCTGTCAGAGACTGTAAAAGTCAAGTTCTCATTTGTGAAGTATTGTATACAAGTATACCACAGAGGAATTAAATGCTGAAACATCTGTGAGAAAGCTATGAGTTACTTGCAAAGGTCCTTTTAAGCACACGTGAGAGAATAAAAACCATGTTGCTCTCTTCTTAATGTGGAATAACTGTGTAGCTCAGTTGAACACTAAACACGCATATGTGTGCAACAGTTGACAACACAATGCAGTTATTCTGTCAGAGACAAATTCAGCCCTCTCGGAGGGCCGGAACGTAGCTGATTCTTTGTATAAACTTTTAGTGGTTTACAGGCATAATGTGCGCAAACAAGTATTTGCTGCTTCCAGTACACTGTTGATACCAGTGATGCTAGAGGAAAAACTCCTCATTTGGAAGGACAAATACTGCTGTATCTATTTTGTTCTTTATAATCAGCTCACCATGTTCCAAGCTGACTGATAAGGTACATGGTTGTGACTAACGAAGAAGCTGCTGAGTGATACTGAGTTGCCACCAGCCCTGCGCAATCACCTTTTAGGGTGACCGGACTTTTGTGGGTTGATCTGGTCTACATCAGATGAGAAGTCATTGCAGAATTCAGTCGATACAATAAAGCTGTAAGAAAACTTAACTTCCAGAGGCCCAAATTCAATCTGCCATTACTATTTTGTATATATGTGATATTTCATAATTTAAATATTTTTAAATGCCCATAGAAGTAGAAAACATTAAGATTAGACTGGCTTATGTGGAGAAACAGTGTAACAGCATCAATTCTTATATCTATGCACATGTCATTAGGTAGCAGGACAGTGGCCTTTGTGAAGTGTGATAAGATGCACTGAACAATTACATACTTCTATTATAACATGACCAACTCAAATAGAATTGCAGCCAGAATCTTGTACTAAGTGCATTCTGTAGCCCATTCTCCAAAACACTGCTTTTGACAACTGTACTACTTCTTTAGATAATGATGATTTAGCTATTGGTCTTTGACCTTTCTTCTTATTGTAACCATATGAAAATCATAAAGACTTCATTTATTTTATAGCAGTACAGAATAGACAGGAGACATCACAACTTTCTGACATGTAATTGTGAATTTGTAAGGAATGCATTCATTAGGAAACCACCATTTCCTTATTTTCTTCTGTGAACCTTGCCGTATCACAGCCATCATACAATTTTTTGTGAGGTTTTCCCATCTCTTAAGTGCTTCGCAGGTTCAGATTCTCTAAAGCACTCCATTATCCTTTCACCATCTTCCAGAATTTTAGGATTTTATTTGGAAGTCTCCTTTTCAAGTAGCAATTTGTCCCTGCCTACTTTGCGTTATAAAAGCTGACATTATCAGAGCCTAAGGTTGTATGATTGCAGGCAGCAGCTGTTTTATACTGAAGTCTGAAAGCAAAGATGTCTTTAGATCTTATATTGCCTCATATGTGACCAGGGATAAGGTATTTTTTATCAGGGATTTGCATTAATAAAAATTAAAGCTTTAGGATTTCACTTCAAAGGGAAATGTCAATGAAAGCATATTCTGTCTTAGTTGCATTGGTAGCAGAAAATTAATATCACTAATGTAAAAGTTTATATAGCTAGAGGCTGCGGTCTCTGTCTCTCAGTAGAGAAAATAATTCTTAGACCACATCAGAAGACTGCACCACTTAAAATACAAAGATAAAGAAATGAGGAGTGTCTGTTTTTTTCAGGAGCAGTAAGCATGCAGAGCACATTCATTTTCAAGTTGGAATATCTATTATTAAAAAGGTTAATTTTTAATGTATGAATTCTAGGCAGGCATTGACATAGAAATAAATATATTAGTCATTATGTGCTAGCTTTTGCAAGCTTTACTGGTGCTAAGTATTATTTTATGCTACAGTTATTGATTTTAGCAAAACAACTGTATAGTGTAAGTTGCTGCTTGAAGGACAGAAAAATCTGTGTGAAGTATAACTTATTAAATACAATTATACAGTAAAATGGATTATTTCATTGATCCTAGTCCATAGGAACATCCAATTTGCAAATCATTAGTGAAGAGATTTTTGAATGCAGAGTCTTTTTTAGTTGAAAGGAGGAAAAATGGATTGTCAGTTTTTTGGAACAAAGCACAGGGAGAAGATGTGTGTATTTGTTTTCTTACTGTCCCAAATAATTAAGGGATTTTAATTCTTTTATTGTAAGTAGTATAAGCAAATATAAATATCATTCACTTACTGAATGGAAAGTTCAGCAACATAAATTCTCAGCCAGGCATTGCTCAAACATCATCATCTTCATCAAAGCATTCATCATTCTTCCCAAATCTTGAAAATTATTATTAAAAAGTGTGATGTTTTAAGAGTATCATCTGGAGATCTTGTGTGAGAGCTGGAGCATTTCAGCTTTACTCTTGCCTTAACCAGGAATGCTAGCAACTTAGCCCTGAACACAATCTCAGATTATTAGCTATTAACTTGTATCAAGTTTTAGTACTCAGTGAATATGCCAGGTGCATTTGTATACTTGTGAGTGAGGTTAATATTATCAGCACAATAGAAAGATATTGTTTAATTGTTTCTTTGGTTTTGTTGAAGTTGAGAAAAAAATACATGGTCTAGGAATCCAAAAAGTAACTTTTTCTAAAGTAGTATAAAACTGTTGCTCACTCTCTGTAGATTCCTCACACATCTAGTTTCATCATCTGTCTGCATCAAGCAGGCAGAATAAAGATATCAATTTCTCTTGAACTCCCATAAATCTTATAAAAAGATTTCCTGAATCTGGGAACCATTAATAGTTGATTGGTCTCCCTAGCAAAGAAAGAGTAGCTTTTTTACAACAGACCTTCTGACAACAGGAGTCTTGAAAGACTGTTGAAGCCACTTTTCATGATAAATGCTGACTTTTCTACACGATCCTGTAGTTTAACGAAAAGTATGTTTGGAGGTGTTTTTTATGAGTTTTCAGTGAATTAACAATCATTTTAAAGAAGGCAAGTAGTCATATGTCTATTCAGTAGGATGTGCTAGAGCTGCTGGTGTGCTTTTTCACTTTTGGCTGGATTCTGTGCCTGGGTGGCTTTGACTGTGATTAAGGGTTGCATGAAGAATCCATATTATTAAATGAGATGGAAACTGCAAGTTGATGGGCTAACCCACTGACCAGTAGAAAGCACCATATTCAAAAAGACTTTATACGTGAGGCTTTCTAGCCTTTTAAGTGGTTTTAAAGCATCACTCCTACAGTTTTATTTAAATGAACCAGAAGATGCTATTGCCTGATTGCATCATTCTTTTACAAGATCTAATGGTGAAGCCCCCCAAAAAAAGAATAGAGAAGCCTAAAGAGGATTTTTAGCAGAATTCAGTTGCTTGTGTCCAAAACTAGTATTAAAAGGCCTTGCCCAACAACCATTGAGAAAGATTTACATTTTATTTCATTTTTATCACCAAAGTTTCCCAGGTTTCTATGGTCTTTTAGACTCCTGTTACCTTTCCAGAATTATACTTGTATTGAGTAGCTGAAGTATTACCTCTTGCCTAAAGTATGTCAGTGTTTAAATATTCCTGCAAACAAGTGCAGAAAGATGACAATGATATATCTGTGATTTCCCTTACCCTCTTCTATGTAGTAATTTAATCATTCACTCTGCTATTAGGAAAATCTGACTCAGTTCCCTTTCTCCCCTGAGAGGATTTGGTCTAGTAATTACAGAATATGTGCAATATACAAACTGGAGCAAGGAGAGTGACGACTGACACCCAAGACTCACCACTTCTGGGAAAGTTTTCTAACCAACATGACAGAGATTCAGAGCCCCTTGTGGCAGTAGACTTACTTTCTTTCTTTCTTTTTCTTTCTTTCTTTCTTTCTTTCTTTCTTTCTTTCTTTCTTTATAATTTGGCACAACTTCAGCAGGAGACATCCTGACTTCTGAGTAGATCACTAACATTTTTTACTTATTATAAAATTAATACAATTTCTCTGACTTATAAATTACACCTACTTTATTGTGAATAAAATCTCATTCTGTTTTAATTGGAGAGAATGTATGTGGGGGATTTGAGTCTTTTGCTTCTGCGTGTATATCAGTCAATGCCTACTCTAGGTGTAATATCCAAGTGTAACAGCTCTAGGTATAACTACGTTGGCATAACAACTGCTTCTCAATAAACCTACTCTCCTTAGTGGGGTTCAGCTGTAAGCCCTGATCAAGAGACTGAAGCTTAGGCCTTCCACATACCTCTCTTTTAATGGCATCAAGTTGAAGGAATAAATTCACAGAAACTGGAGAGTTTGAATATGCTGGTTCCACAAGTAAAATACAGTAAATGTCATGTATCCAATTGTGAATGTGGAATGAGTTTATTGATCTGACAGCCTGCATTCCACTTAATTCCAAATTTATAGGGCAATGCTTTTTAAAGTTATACATAGAGAGGATTTGATGCTACATATTTGAACTACTGTACTGTTGTTACTGATGGAGAAATTCTGATTGGGAAAAATATGAGCTGCAATTTTCTCAATTACATATGCAGGAATTATTAACATATTTCAGGCCAGTACACAAAGTCTGAAATACAGCACAATAAAAAAAAGTCAGTGAAGGCTTTATTCTTGCTACCTCATTAAAGAAAAATGTGATTTATCAAAACTGAACTTTCCAATTCCACTTAGAGTTTCTTCAGACTCCCTTCTCCATTGCCTTGAATGCTTTTGATGCTCTAAATTCATGTTGATTGACAAGCTTTTTTCTAGCTCAGATTTTTCAAAAATTCTGTTCTGCAAATGTTTTCATTTTCTTTGTGATACAGAAAGAAATATAATTTAAAGATTAGGAATTATTTCAAAATTTGCCATTCCATTTAACTTTGATTGCAATGTGTATATCACTTAAAGTAATGCACCAAAGAACTAGCATGTATTTACAAAATCTCACTGAACAGCATTATCAGCCAGAACATTTTATGTGTGTCTTTTGAGATTGTTCCTAATGTCTACAAATGTATCACTTATGTCTTAATTATGCATCAAACAGTTTGGATGCCAATTTTCAGATTACAGGTAAATTGCAAATATCTTTGACAATTCAGTGCACGTGAATGGATACACGATAATGTTTCTGTTCCTCAGCTACATGACATTATTTTTAACTAACGAGTAATAATAGAATGCTAATACGAATTCATGACACTTTAAAAATTACTGATATTTTCATGAACACTAGCAGCTGTTGAAATATTCCTAATTACAAATATCACTTATCAAGAGTAGCATATTGAAGTCAAGTGGTTTGTATGCAAGCACATTTGCAAAGCTGTTATGTTCTATTTTTTTCTCTTCACTCCTGAGCTAGGTTTACTTTTTCTTAATGCACATAATATCGGACCTGAAATAGTTTAAACTGAAATGAATATGCAGTAAGCTAATAAAATATATCTTTATTCAAGAGATTCAGAAGAGCAAAGAAGCTGTAGAATTAAGCTTTTGCCTTACTGAATTAGATATATTGTCTGTCACAGCAGGTATGTCATGTATTATGTGGGAGATACTGGATCAAATAAATTACTTACTACATCAAATAAATCATCTGGTAAAATGTACTATATTAATATTAAATCAAATACGTTTAAGAATTCTTCAGCCTACAGGTAGTTAGAAAGATATTCTTTTCTAAGTCTTTATTTAAATTCAATTCACTAAACATGCAAGGTGAGCACCATCTGGTAAATGGCAGAAATATTCCTTTGACAGCTTTCTTTTTCTTTTCTATATTAGACTGCTTTATCAACTCTGATACTGAAATAGCAGAATGGTGGTATACTGAGTACTAGTAAGTTTTCTTACACTTTTTAATTGTGGATGAAGAGGCTTTGTTAATGAGGAGTGTTATGAGACAAACATTTATATGATGACTATGATGTGGATCATTGCCATGCCTGTTTATTATAACTCTTAATGAAAGGCAGCTTCCTATTACATATGTGTGGAAGTCTGCTTTTTACTGTCACTGACAATTTTCTTACTTTAAGCTGCATAATATCTGCTTAGAATTTATGTTGTTACACAGAAATAAAGTCCAAATTTTAGCAGTCCCAGTCTTTTGCTGTGGTGTGTTTTAAAAATCATTTTTGTTTACTTGTTAATTTAAAAAACTGAGTTTTGTATTTCTTTTTTCCTTGTTTTGTTTAACCTTTGGAAAAGCTGTCATCTTTTCTGGACATTGATCTTCAAGAAACTCACATATTCTGTATATGGAAGCCATTTAGCTATTATATAGCTATTTAGCAATAGATCTTACTGGGAATTCTGGTCCAAATATGACACAGTCCACGGTGCTGTGTCTAGTTATATTAACAGAGCATTTGCACCTGGTTCATCCTCTGCCATATAAAATGAGTTTTAATGGCTCCCAGAACAAGGAAGTGTGCCATTAAGATCTGAGTATATGGTAGTCCTGAGAAGACTGGACTGGGATTGAGAGAAAGGTCCACTTGGCTGGTTTCCCCACATTTTTTTCATTGATTAGCAGCCAGCTTTCTTCCCATTTCAACTTAGGTATGGATGTTATCTTAGTCAATGGAGTTCCAGTGAGGCTTTGTTCTATCAAGTTTATGATCCCACAGAAGTCAAGTGTAAGATGTCCTGTGATTTCAGGATTCAACTTTGTATGACTGATTTCTTGATAAACATAATATGACCGTGTGAGGAGCAATGACAGAACTGTGCAAATGAAATTTAAAAGGTGGATTTTAAAAATAACCCAATGCAGTTTATATTGTTTTGCTACAGAGAGCACAATGCAATACAGAGGAATATTTGGAACTAAATGAGTGCTGAAAGAAGGGGAAAAAAGCATTTCTTGAAGAGCTGTTTGTAAAATTATTATTTCCTTTTCATTTCTGATTGTCTTTTACTTGACTTCAAGTACATTATAGTTAGTGGTGTACAAAATCTTCATCCCAAAAATCTGCCTAGGTAAACGGTAGGCAGTTTCTATCATTAAGGGATGACAAGATATCTGCCATGTTATACAGCACACCTAATATGATTCAATTTGGGAATTGAGAAGAGGAATTGCATAGCCTAATATGCACCCTATTGTTTCTGATTATAATTTTAAAATGTCCCAGAGTTTAGAACAAAACACATTCAGCCTCTGTTATTTACTTACTTGTGCTTGACCACCACATCCTCAGATTCTAACTATCATGGTGCTTGCGCAGAACTATTTCGTTAAAGGAAGTTGACGTGTACATAGCAAAACAGAAACAGTATTCAAATATGTCACATTTTTAGATGTTTATCACATTTATAGATTTTGTCTTGCTAAAAAGTTACATAAAAGTATCTTAAGATAATTTTTAAATAAACTTAGTGACTCTTTTTTCAGTGAATAGCTTTTGATGGGAATGAAAATTTTATAATACAGGCTGCAGGGAATTCTGTGAAATTGTATTTTGTTCTACAATCATAGGAAGTTTTGAAGATACAGTGAGGTAACTTACTCATGGCATTTCTCAGTGGGCTGAATCCTTTCCTTCTACATGAATTAGAGGCAAAAGAGAACCTCTGTATTGATACTGAAGTCAGTGAGACCCCTCTGGCGCAAGAAGAGCCCAGAAAAGCCTCACTGTTGAGCTGCCAGAGGTAAGCAGAAAAACAAGCAGCCCCACTCACACATGATTTTTCTGTGGTATGTCAAGGAGGATCATTTAACTGGGAGCTCTACAGCCATCTCAAGTTGGGAGGAAGGGGGAGAGCCCCTCTAAAAGGGCAGTTCAGCACAAAGTATGGGAGCAAGCATTATAGTAGTTGCTGCTGTTGGCAGAGTAAGAAGTGCTAGGTGCCAGAACTAAGCAGGGCCTCCAACAGCACTGCCAGCATCTATATGTATAGGACTGCTGCTGCCCAATTTATGGAGGGAGATTTGGCTTCTGGATGATATCTTCAGATTATTTAATACCAACATATGATAGTACAGGTAACTGAAGAGTTTTCAAGGTCAGTTCTGCATTAACCAGGATGCCTTTATCAGCTATCTTCAACATCTGGCACTGCTTTGTCTTTCAGATGGTAGCCTTCAGCTCTGTTTCCTTTTGGAACATGATATACCTACCCTTGTACAGCATCACCAAGTAGCTGCAACACAACACACTGATCTATAAAGCAGCAGTGTTTGTTTTGTCTCTTTCTAGGCTGTCTCTCACAAAGCATCCAAGCAACCTAATGAAAACCAAAATACAAACCATTTCATGTCAGACAACAGAACTAACTAGCCTAACATACAGCAGGCAGTACTTGAACAGCAAATGCAAGGCAGTGTCTGACGTACTATGGCAAGTCAGCTTCACAAAAACAGGATCAATGCTCTGCTCATATGAATGGCAAGTTAAATAAAGAATAGCAAAAGCAAAATACATATTTTACAATAACCTTGAACAGTTTCTTCTCTTGTGGGCAATTTTGTTTGCTTGTTTCTTTGGAGTTGGTAGGTTCGTTTTAGATTAAAATATTTTTACAAGTTTTGAAAGACACTGTGAGAAACAAAAGATGTGCCATTTTATTACTTCCTCTGTAAAATGTAAAAACATACTTCTCCATGAGAAACTGTTCAGCTGAATTATTCTTATGGAGATATATTGCTAATAGTACGTAAGGATATTTCTTCTGTGTCTTAAATAAAGTCAAGTGGCAGCAAGTTGATTTTTCATTCCCTTCCTCAGCCGCTGACACAGAGACAAATCAGTATCACTTAAATTTATTTTCATTTGGAGAAGGGGGGGGAGATAAAGGCTTGATCTCTTAATACCAATGAATTGAAAGATAATATTGTCTTACTGAAGTAGCAGAACACTGTGAAGAGCAAAGACTAATCCGAGAATAGGATTTGACAAAAACTTCATGTAAATCAAATTGTAAGTATGGTTGGTACAAACACGCCATCTGTGTTAGCTCCCTGTTAAGCAGGTATTGACAGGAAACAAACTGGAATCTTTATAAACTGTGAGACAAGAGCTTTGTAGCAGGTCAGGGTTTCACTAATTTCAAAGGTAATCAATGCCAGACATAATTAACATATGTCTCATATTCTTTTAAGGTCATCTCCCTAAAATTATTTTCCAGTGTTTTCATATTTTAAAATAATGGTGAATATGGCTAATGGCTAACATTCATGGCATGATATGAAAATAAAATCTTATGCTTTTGCATAGAAAATGGGAAATTAATATAATCAAAGAGCATCTGTTTCTGAACTTCCCTGTGCTAGACCACTGACAAAATCAGCAAGTACTTCCTGTCCAAAATTTGAAACATTTCTCTTCAGTTTTTCTCTCTTCAAGTACAGTTTCATAAGCAGTGACATACAACAGTATTCACATGCAGTGATTCATGTAATCCTGAAAATCAATTGATTTGTTGAGTGCAAAATAATTAGTCATCATTTCCTTTGCTGTACAGACATCATGGTGACGGTCACAAGGTAAAGCCTGGACTAAAACAGATGCAAGAAATAGGCACTAGGTAGTAAGCAGATATTTAGCCGCACACACTTACCAGTTTGCCATAAAGTTTGTGATGAAGTTCTGCTTTTTAGGGCCTGATGCACACTCTTTTTTCCCATTTCCTGTAAAAAAGGGGTTTCAACAGACTTCACAATATTTCAAAATTGTTGACTGATGAATAGGAAAAGGAAAATTAGCCAAATAGGAAAAAAAAATGCAAAGGTACTCCTGAATTATAGCCTAGAGTCCAACTTATAGAAACTCATTTTGTGGCTGGATGAAAGAAGCTCTTCCAGGAATTTATTATCTTCTCTCTAAATTAAGCAGAAGAGAAATTTAACCCTTAGCCTCAGATATTCCACATGGATGTACTCCCTGCAGTGCTAAAAGTAGGAGGTAAATAACATTGCCACAACCATAATTTATATATTTGATTCTAATCAGGAGACACCAAATAATTAATTTGAGGTCAAATTTTTCAAGTGACCCAAAATAATCGTTCTCATTTTTATTCTGTGGGTTTTTTGTTTGTTTACTTGTTTTTTAAATTTAACTTTAACTAGCTGAGTTGCAACACCAGCTTTTGGGTGGCTAAATATTTGTGAGGCGAATACCATTCTAACTAACATGTATTTGCCAAAGGTAAATTTGAGAACTACTTCATTAGGTTTTAAAAGCCTGACTACTTCAGAAACTCTCAGTTCTGAAAAGCTGCTCATATGAAGAAAGGATTTCAATTTTAAGAATTTGACATTTGGAACAAAAGAAAACAATTTGATATGTCAAAGATAGACATGGATCAGATCTTCAGTCGTTATGCTGTAGGTACTTCATTTTCGGTGGCATTATAGAAATCTGTATCTGCTGGGTAGTTAAACTATCATTTTTCCAACAAATACTCGCTTTCAGTCATGCATAATAGGTGGTGTAATTGCTCTATGATACTAATATAAAAGATGTTGAAAACTTTCTGTATCTTTTGCATCATGAACTCACATTTTGTAATGACTTAAAATAAAAATTCCTAAATCTTTCAGACAGTGTTAGGCACTCCAATGTACTGGATTTATTATGTGTGTGAATTAATTTACAGGCATCTTCACTTGTTTCATTGATACCAGTTTTTATAAATATTGGTCTGAAGCATTTAGCATGACACAATGGTTTTATCTATCTGTTATCTTCATATTATATTCAAAGAACTAAATGAAACATCCTTGATGATGAAATATACTGTAGGATTGTGGCACTTGGTATTTTTACTTTAATCAATCCCAGCAGACATATCTTACTATACTAGATCAAACAAATTGCACTTTTGATTTAGTTTGAATCTAGTGAGGCTGAACAAACTACATTTTTTTCCCTCACTGTATGGCTGATAATGAGCAAATGGATAACCAGATGGCATAACTTTTGTAAAATTTCCAAGACACATACTGTAACGTATAAAAAGACAATTTCATAAAGTGTCCTATCTTCTGGCATGTATCTCAATTCATTCAAGTAAAAATTGGCACGGAAGCTACTGTTTTTCCACATAGCTGTTGACTCTTAAAGCATATAAATGGCAAATCTCAGAATGAGAAACAGCACCTTTTAACTATAAATGCAACTAATTTTGTCACTTTTTTTCTCTGTTCTTCCTAATTATTTTATAGCAGAAGGTTCTTGAGAAGACATAACAAAAATTAAACACTTCAAGATGTATAAGTTTACAAATGGACTTTGTTAACTTCAGTCAAAATAAATTAATTCTAAAACAAACACTTATTTTAGGAGGAAATTAAGGCTTCCACAGTAAGCCAGTACAAGGTATCTGAATTATTTAAATCCTGCATAAGGGAAAGCAGTAGTCAGCCTTCAGCACAGCCTTGTCTACACAGCGGAATCTCTGGTTCTGTTTATACATGTCTTACATACTTCTTGTAGTATAGGAAACTATTTTTCTTGGTGTTGGCAAAGCTTTTTTTTTTTGTGCAGATACCCTTGGTCTTTTGTTGTTGTTGTTGCTAAAAAAGATTAATTTATTTGGATCTTTGCCATTTGCACGGGAGATCAGATCTCCTGAACAGGATGGTCTGTCACTGTCCAGATGATGATGGGAGTCTCCCTTGCAAGAGTGCTTGGAACAACATCTTCAGCTGGATCTAGTGAGACACCCTGAACTCCCATTCTCGTAATTTTTGATAATTCAGCTGCCCAATGGTTTTACATGACCACTTCAGCATATATATGATTTTTCTGCTATTGATTATCTATGTACAAAAGACTCACTGCCATGTGGTAATTTCTGCACCTGTAGGTACAGTTTCTTTGGACTGTTTACAAGTACCTTACCTATGTACAGTTTGGTAAACTCTGCATGAAGAGCTGCCTAGGGGGGTCTCTGGGATGGGCAGATTCTTCACCCAGGCTTGTAGTTGAAGCATACGTTGAAACACATAGGTTATACCTAACAGTTGGTTTAGACAGCACGAGCTACCTGGAGGAATCTCTGGGACTGTCTGAAATTTCCACCTGGAGAGCTCCATTAAAAATTTGTCAAATGCTTTTCTGCAGCATTGTGGCTGAAGGCAGCTGGAAGTTCAGCCAGTCATCCAAAGTATTAATGAATAAGTATGCTGTGCATGTACACAGGCACAACATATGTCATCTCATACAATGACCAATCATATCAACTCAGGGTACCCAGAAGTCCCGGACGGGCTACGTCTAAGGAGTGTGGTTGTACGTGTCTGTAAGTACGTTTACTGTGCAATCTAAATGAGAGGTGATTAACAGAATATTTTATAACCACCTTTCAGACATTTGCAATTTCTGCTCAGTTTGTATTGGCATTGTGCAATGGACGAGGAGAGGTGAGGTGAAAATACTCCTTTTCCTTGAATTCTCCATGCTTGAACTTTGGTCTTCAGCTAATGGCCTCTTCCATATCTAGGCTCCCACGTCAGCTGAGCTCCTGTTATCAGATGATGGTACAAATATCAAGAGCTATAGTTAGAAGAGAGATATCTCTTTACTTTCTCTGCTTCAGCATCAGCTGAGTAGCAGGCTGATGCCAGAACCACGGAACAGCAGGGAGAAAAGGAACTTTCTTGTAAGATTCAATGAGCAGCTGAAAGTCCTGTCTCACTGTGACCAACATTGCAAGATTATATCTTCAGGAGAAGCAGTGACATAAGCACACTGAATCTGTAATGTAGTCTCTGGCAACAAAATCTTGTATGTATGCTGAATTACTAGATAGCAAGGCTAGAGTAGCTCATTATGAGTATGTTTCAATGGGGTGCAGACAGATGCCTGCTTTTCTGTCCACATTCAAAGGCAGCTGGACACAAGTCAGTGCCACTGTATGAGCTAATGTTTCCTGCTCCTTATCTGGGGGCTGGGCCCACAAACACAGTTATGTTTCTACACTGGAGAAACATATTGCTTGACTAATCCAAGCAGGAATTTAGAAGAAGTTGTGTCAATCTGTACTTGTCCCTGTACACAAACATTGAGTACACTTATCAGGTGGGATTTAGTTCCTCAATAACACTCTTAGATGTAGGAAACTAAGCACCTGTGACAGTCACTGGAGATCCAGTCAATAGCACCAGGAGAGTTTGGGGAGATATTCAGCTCATCTCAAAGCAGTCATCTACGTTTGGCCAGCTGCCTTGTTTTCTAGACTCCATTGACTGCATTGGTTTTATCTCCATTGATTTAGACATCTGGCTCAAAACAGACACCTACTTTTAGATGGATAGAGCTGCAACAAAATAACACTGATGTTCCTTCATTTTTACGGCAATTTTCTTCAAGATTTTTTGAAGTGTTCAACAATCAATAGTAATTTCTTGTACTCCCTAATCATAATAGAGAGGTTTTGAAACTATATCTACAAAAATTTTCTCTGTTGATTTAGGTGGTTTTGTTCTTAAAATCCCCTAGAAGAAATTTAGATATTTGACTAAATACAGAGGAGGACAATTCTGTATTGCTTTCTTTACAAACCTTTTTTTTTCAAGTAGAGAAAAACTCTGTTATAAAAACATTTTACCTTCCATTTCAATTTCTGCTGCAATATGATGCCTTTTCTTTTTCCCAGCAGAGGGTGGGAAAAGAAAATGTTAAGAATTCCTCATGGTCATTTTTCATTTAAAATACAAGCTTTCCATTAAAGAAAAAATCTTTTTCCTTCAAGAAAGGTCACCACAATCCAGGAGCTATGAACTATATTTCCAGGTGCATGTAAAGGCTAAAAATATATTTTAAGCTTTGCTTGAACTGTTGATAATTATTCTTTAGTTTTTGAATCAGTACTGCACAGGTCTGATACTCCAAGTCTCTGTGAAAACTACTTTATGATCCAGCATTCTGCAAAATGACAGAGTGTCTTGGTCACATCTATAGAAACAGGAAATCCAGCAGGATGGCCAAGGTTTCTTGGAAGTAATGCTCCAAAGAGAACCACAGTCTCGGTGTGTGAAAACATACAAAACTTTCTCAGCATAACAAATCTGGTTGGAACAAGATTTAAGATAATTTAAGTTAAACTAGCGTAAGTCTCTACTGACCTCTATAATGTATACATTTACATGTTTTGGTAGTTTTTCTCTCACCTGCACCATTGTTAATGAGCAATAAAGGGGCAGTTCCCTGCAACAAAGCTGGCTAATTCAGAATGTAATTACCAAATCTATTGGTAGTATATACTGGGAAAACACAGGATACAACAAGATTCCCTTTATTTTTTGCCAATGCCTACAGAAACCTATTTTCAGATCTGTCAAATTTCAGCATTATGCACAATTCACACATCTGTGTTTCTCTCGTACTGCCCAACTTCAGAATTTGCAGGTAATGCTTTTCCAGTTCAGTTACAATCTCTCTCCCACTCCAGACATAGCAGATTGACCTACTGAGAAATTTAATCTAATGCATGGAGGAGGAGCCGTGTGTAGCATCTAGAAGAGAATGTAGTCTCCAGAGAGAACCTGGGCTCATGCCATGTCATGATTCACGTTTCTTGCCATGTGCCCTGACCTGTGGGAACCTCTGTAATCATGCAGTCTGACCTGTGAATCCCTCTTGTCACATGATCCAATGTGAAGCATCTCTTGCACTTGATCAGAATGTAAAAAAACCTGACTGATTTGTTATATTGTTTTCTTCAATTTAGCTTGAATTCAATTTTCTGTACTGCCTTCCAAGATAAAAGGTACAAAAATTTTCTGCACCCATGGTAACATTTTGTCATTTCACTGCACTTGGTTGATCTCTCAGATACTGAAAACTGTTCTACCAGAAAGTAAAACTGTAATGTAATCTTTGAATGTGACTTTCACTTATCTGCTCCTGCTATTGCCAGAACCCAAATTCCTTATCTGGTAAAACCAGAAGCATTTTAAAAGACTAGCAATTATAGTATTGTAAATATTTTGATTTCATATCTGATGTTCACACTCTTTCCTTGGTAATCTAATTTACTTTCTGGCTTAATAAAGTGAGGTCATCAAAAGCAGACGGGTTTCCTCATAAACCAGGTATCTATAGGATGCAATCTAACATTTCTTAACTTTCTGCTTGAAGAACTATGTAAACTGAAATTCTCCAGCTTCTTATGGTAGCACATTCTTTCCCCTCTCTGAATCCATTTTGGCTCCTCCTTGAACCTTCTCCGTTTGTAAAATAGCTTTTAGTTCTGAATATCAAATTCTTCTAGACTTGTTTTTCAGTGAGATATAGATGTAATGATAACATGTTACTTCTAGTTGATTGCCATCACATGTCTCCAAAGATTCATGTCAGTATGGATATCCATGACAGCATCCTCAATGACACATTTGTTATGACAAAGCTCCCACTGTGAATGTTCATGAGATCGATTCTCCTGAATCCCACAATATCAGACTTCTCAGAGGAATTAGCATATGCCTCAGGACTGGTTTTGGCCTCTGTGGCCAAAAACGTATCTTACAAAGAGAACATGTCTCTGTTACCCTGTCAAGAAAAATCAGACCTTGTGGCCTAAGCAGTCTAGTGGCCTTGCCTTAGTTTTATCCCCCCAACTTGCTTCCCTTGGACCAGGAAGTTGGTCACACTGGGGATATACAACAAAGAAAGCAAATAGCCATGTTCTTTTAAAGTCCCTGTACACCCAAAATATCACTTTGGCTTAGCTCGTATATATATAGTAATAAATGCCATGTACATTTTCTTGCTTCACTGCTCTTCCTGTTCAGCAGGATCCTCTTGGCTCAGGTGGATTTCCCCAGGAGCCCAGGGCCCTGGGTCTCCATGCAGGGATGTTTTGCTGGGAGGTCTCCCTCTCACGCCTCTGCAAACAGCTTCCTTCTATTGTTCTGCACTGGTGCCCTCTTAGCCTTTAGCAAAAAGCCCTCTGTTTACAGTAAAACTTCTGTTGGGTTTTATCTTATGATTCATCACTTGGAGGAGTGGAACCAGTCACCAGGTAAATTGTTGCCTAGCTCCCAAAAACACCCCCAGAAGGAGTTTTCATCCTTGAGCCATACAGAAAATGTTATTTCGCAAACATTTTTTTCTTGCACTAAAATCTGGCTTAAGATATCCCTACCATCCAGGGTCACTCATCTTTGCTCTAATCCTTTTTCTTAATCATCACCCCTGCTGCAGTTCACCCCTTATGATAATTGAACTAGTTGTTGCACAGTAAAACTGCACTTTTTTTTATTTAAAACAATGCAGTAGGGTGGAGGATTTCAAAACTGATTTCAATTGTTAGATTTTCTCTTGTTAGAGAAAATCAGGTGGAACTATACTCTTATTTGATGTTTTGTCTTGGCTAGAAAAGGCTAGGTAGTTATCACTGATTTTTGATTGTCTACTATGCCAACATAAATATGCCAGCATAACACACGCACTAGTATCCGTTGCTTGTCTATTCCACACTGAAAAGAGACTTTTTCAGAACAAAAGGAAACAATTAATTAAGCTATATTAAACAGATAAACAAGTCACAAGATTTAACAACAGTAATGTAGAAATCTCCCACTGTCCAGTTGATGTTTCCTGACTGCTTGAACCTATTCAACCAAGGAATGTTACATTTTTTTGTCTCCTAAATGTATTCCGTAGCATAAATGCTAAAATAATTTTGAATGAACAAAGGTTTCAAAGGATTCATGCCAGTCTGTTCACGTGATGAGGAGTTAACGTTTAATTTCTAATAATGACTTTGATATCAGTATGGAATGACTGAATTTATTTTCCCAGTTTCTGAAGACAGCATTTCAGATCTGTCCTCCATCTGCCATTCGCTATGTGTAACTAATTTCATGTCAAAGACAAGAATTACTCAGCTGAAGTAACAGTAGTTTACAATAGTGGGACTAGCAAAGTTTTGGATGGTCATACATTCAGTTTTGATTTTTAATTTGATTGTTAATTGAAAACATTGTGTATTCTTTGCACAGCTGTGCTATTGTTAACCTTTACTTTTATGATATTTCTCTGCTAAGACTTGAAGTATTTTCACAAAAAGGAAAACCAATGAGGTTGGTTGAGTTGAGCAAAATTATATTATCTCCCTTGTTGTTTACACAGACCTAAATGGGCTTTGGTTAAATATTCTATTACTGAGCAATCATTTGCATTTGATTTGGTTTGCATTCAGAATATAAAGGTGGTTTAGGTGTCCTGTGTTTGTAGATAGTTTCAGTTCTACTTTTTCCTACACAATAAAGGAAATTTTTATCTACCTTATCTGCTCATAACGATCCCTTTGACTACATACACTCATGGAGGGAATGATCATATCTGGAGTGCGAAGATTTTGTCTTGGCCAGGAAAGAGTTCTGCTTTCTCAGTGTAACAACACAGTGCAGAAATCAAATCAGACTTAAATATTCATCAACAATTTTCACTCGACAGAACTCTGTTTTATGTTTCTTTAAGTAAATTTATAGCATCAGTACTGTTATCAGGTGCAGGGGATCAGTTCTTGATACAAGATCAGCTTTTATATATAGATATATATCTACTGTATTACTTACTTTTCTTGGTACACTGAACAGTTATTTTTCAACACATTTCTTTTTAAGGATGTATTTCTTAGAAAACCTTCGTAATTCCAAGGTGCTAGGCAGATCTTAACTAGTCCAGCATATACTAAAATACCCATTAGTATATGTTGGCTGAGATTTTTAAAACTGCTAGTTAAAACAAAGAAAGAAACCCAATCTGGATGTTTTTCCATACAGTAGTAATTATATTTTCAGTGATATTTTAAAAAATAATTATCAAGTGTATTAAACCTAAGCAATACTTACACCACAGCTTGAAATGAAATGCACAGATTTATTAACAGTGTTTACATATTTATGCTCATGACATTTAATTTGAATATTAAATACTAATCCGACTTTGACCTTCTTGATTTCTAGGAGATAAACAGTAATCTCGGTAATCTCGTTTCTTTAGGCTCTTTCTCTTAATTTCAGTGTAAATTTTATATTACAAACAGTCACATCTGGGTAGATGTTAAAAGAACAACTATGACAATCAATTTGTAGATACTGGTAGCAAAAATGTTAGATCCTTATACAAAAAACTGCTGAATATTTTACCTAAGTTGAGGATGTTATTCAATTGGAAGTGCTATATGCAGGAATGAGTTAACTTCTGACTGAAAGGACAAGGATATAGCTTCTGCCATAAGCAAGTTGTGCATTTGTGACAAGGTTTTTCCTGTCATCCCTGGAGAATCTTGTTCTAGTGCACCAGAGTCTACTAGTAGGCTGAGTCAGTAGTAACACCTACATTCTTACCACAGAACAGACAAAAAAAAATTTTGAAATCAGTTATAAACTAGCCAAACACAGTTTCTTATACCATGAAGAGTATTTCTTAGTTTTGTGATACGATGGGGCAATTTTAAGGTTGGAGGTTTCTTGGTAAGTGTTCTGTCCCATACTCATTCCTTCTCTGTCCCTCTCTCATGTAACCTAACAATTTAATATTTTGGGGGGGCTTAAGTTTCTGACTAAATTCCACGGAGTAGAGATTTTGCTTTTTAAAGATGTTTCATAAAGCCATATGCAAACCTTCACTGTAGCTTTGCAAATCATTTCACTATGATAACCGTAACCAAACGGTGCTCCTTTTACAACACAGTATGTGCTGCCCTGGTTAAATTCCAAAGCTGGTAGCTGAGGCCAGGTGTACATGTCTTTTGCTGACTATTTGACTGTTATTCAGGGAGGTAAGAAGGGGGACTCCTGCAATAAAATCTATTACAAATACTGTTAGGAGCGGAGGAACCTGTCATAGTCAATGCTGGACAAAGTGAAGTGCTACTTCATAAAATGCCATGTGCTGAATCTCTAGTACAAAGTAGTGTAGGTCTGACGGAAGAGACTGTGGTTGCAAGACATACACTGGCTTAGCAGCTGGATATTAAATTTTTTAAAATGCTGCCTACACTACTCCTAGAATTAACATCGTAAATTATATTACCAAGGTATTCTGAGAACATATTTTTCTTAGAGCTCTCTAGATATTTGCAGCAGTATAACCTTCCCCAGACAGTTTCCTATACAGCCCCACAGATGTGTAACAGCCAAAACAGAGGTAGAATTGAGAGAGTCAAGGTTGGATGACAGTTACAGCTGCTTACGTCCCTTCAAGTAGTAGCATCACCAGTTGTCCAGCTATGGCCTGATTGTGGTACCCATATGACGTGAGTACCTTCCATACACCACCTCTCTAGCAAAACCAAGCTACAATAGTAAAATTGTGGTTGTGGAAATAAAACAGTAAATTTTTGCTTGTAAAAATCAAATAATCAACTGTCTTGCAGTCTCCTGGAAAAGTCTGTGGCATTTCTCTGTTTTTAATTCTGAAGTCCATTTTTTATCAGTCCCTACTCAGTAAAGCACTTGTTCATACACTGTTCCTTTTGAATAAGTCTAAATAAAAGTCTGCTTTTAGCTTGTAGAGGCAAAGCCATTTTAGCTTTAATCTAGCTAGCCTAGGTGTCAGGAGCAGCCAAGATGTGGCTCACAGACTCTGCATGAAATGTTTAAGACCATTGGTCTGTTCTCAGAGACATGGGCAAAACCAACATTTTTGTTAGTACTGTTATTTAAGGAGATTGTGTCCTTACTATAGCTTTCATAGGGTAATCTTTTAAATTTAAATCAGCAGGACTTGAGCAGACGCTGATTATCAAGCATATACTTAACTGTTTTTCTAGTCTAGGGTGTGGAGTCGGGACACAGAGCTGAACTGTGTCAGAATAAGCTCCATAGCTCAGAACAACTGCTGAGGAAAGCAGCTGCTACAGGCACCATTTGTCATTATGTTCCAGCATTAGCATATTGCAACAAGGCTTCAACTTAAAAACAGTAAAAAAAAAAACAACACAAAACCCCATTCAAAATATTAAGGGACTATCCTATAGGGTCTATAAATGCCAAATTCCATTCAACTTGAACCACCATTACATTTCTGTAGTAGTGTAGGGTTGGCAATCTCACACAGGCAGGATTGAAAAATTGGGATTTTTTCCAATCAGGTCAAAGCACTGAAAAACTGGAGACCAAATATACTCTATTTATAGCATTCAGAGGGCTGCAGAATGCTTTCTCTGGTAGTCTTTTTGTTATTGTTGTTGGGTGGTTTGTTTGGGGTTTTTTGTTGTGTTTCAGTTTTGCAGGTTTTGTTAATGGATATTACAATAAATATACATTCCTTTTGGTCATGGGCAATAACTCACTATTTTTGCAACTGCATTATGGAACCCAGCTTTCCTGAAACACTCCATCAAATGGGACTCTATCATTTTAGACTGAAGACATCTCACCCCATGATTGTCTCTTCTTCCCTGTCTACAGAAAATGTCTCTTACATGTCTTCTCTGTCTCTTTCTAAGAAAAAATGCATAAGGGGAGACCTTACAACAGAGGGGAAATTTGGAAGGGTGAACAAGGAAAGAAAGGCTGCAAGAATAGGTGTTAATGAATCTGTCCAATTCCATGCCATTATCATGGGTTTTTTTTCAACCAAGCACAACGACTTCCAGTACTTTGACGAGTTAGTATTCATCATAATAACTTATTTTATTCCAGTGTTAAACTAAATTTACCTTAAACCAGTTAAGTGAAATCTGACAAAATGAATTCTTAGGTATTTTCTAGAGAAAGAAATGGCTATATTTTGTGGATAATATATGTAGTTTTACCTATTTTATTAATGAGAAACTCAAGATTAAAAAAAACAACAAATCAAAGCTGAATCCAGGTGTTAGTTCTCACTAGAATTTAGGCAGTGTGTGACCAGAAATCAGTTTTAACAAGTAATTTCTTTAAGATATTATATTTTCATAGTGAAACTGTTTCCTGATAAACTGGAGCCTGATTGTGGTGGGTTGGCCTTGGCTGGCTGCCAGATGCCCACCCAGCTGCTCACTCACTCCTCCTCCTCAACAGGACAGTGGAGAATATAAGATCAAAAAGCTCGTGGGTCAAGATAAAAACAGGGACATCACTTACAAATTACCATCATGGGCAAAACACACCTGACTTGGGGAAAACTTAATTTATTGCCAAGTATTAAAAAAAGTAATATTTTGAGGAAAAAAAAAAAGACAAAAACTAAAACATCTTCCCCCCACCCCTTTTCCCAGGCTCACCTTCACTCCTCCATTCCTGACTCCTCTACCTCTTCCCCCCACCCTGAGTGGCGCAGGGGTATGGGGAATGGGGGGCTGTGGTCAGTCCCTAACACCTCCTCTCTGCCGCTCCTTCCTCCTCACACCGTTCCCCTGCTCCAGCGTGGGGCCTTCCTATGGGCTGCAGTCCTTCAGGGCAAACCTGCTCCACCATGTGGTCCTCTGCAGAGCCTGAAGGGAAATACCTTCCCCACTGGGGTCTCTCCAGGGGAATCTCTGCTGGGATTCCTGGAGCAGCTCCTCCCCTCCTGCTGCGCTCCCCTCGGGGCTCGCAGGGCTGTTTCTCACCCTGTTTCCCTCAGCCCCGGCTGCCGGGCAGCGTTTTGCCCTTCCTTCCCCAGGCTTTCCCCGAGGCGCCCGCCCGTGGCTGAGGGGCTCAGCTGGGCCCTGCGCTGGGGCCGTTGGAGCCGGCTGGAACCGGCTGTGTCCGGCACGGGGCAGCCCCGGCCGCTCCTCACAGGGGCCGCCCCTCCAGACCCCCCCCACACTGCTGCTGCTGCTGCTGCCGCCGCTGCTGCCAGCACCTGGGCACCTGCACCTGGTACACTAGAAAAATTAGTGTATCATCATAAACATATTTTATAGGTTTTCTTTAAATGTAGCAACACCTGAATGCTGCCCAAATTAAAGTACAAACACAAAATACAAAATCTGCACAGAACATATTCACCCAGCTAGCTACATTCAAAACCACATCTGTGAATACAGAAATAATAATCATCATCTTTAGAATAGAGGTTTTATGTTGTTTTCCTGCTCTCCAAACACGCTGAATTAGGTCGTTGAGACCTCATCTTCCTCTGCTATGCTGCGTCTTGTCACATGAGGGATCATAAACAAGGTAACGTTACTGAAAATGCCATCAATGTGATAAAGTACACCAAAACAAGTATTTCAAATTACATATCTGCAGATAAGTGTAGGTCCCTTCACACAAAGGTCTAATACTTACTGGCTCACTAACTTCTGGGAAGCTGATAGTTTGGACTTCCCTCAGATATTTTCTGTTTTCTTTAGATAGGTTGCTTCTAAATCACTCCTCACACATCCATGGTTTTAAGAGTCTACAGAGATGTTATTAAGTCCTTCTATTCTGTATAGTAGTCGGTGGAGTTTTGTTACTTCTTATTCAGAGTTTGTTGATTGCTGGGGTGGAAGAGTCAAAGTCTTGACTGCTGATGAGTAGGCTTCCTTAGCAGCCTATATACACAATAGGTAGAAATCACATTGGAACTTCTACTATCCCCGTTACAGCAATGATCATTGTTACAAGAATAAAATAAACTCTCTACCCGGCATACCTCTAAAACTCAATCATAATGTACTTGTACAGAAAGGAGTAATCCCTTGCAGCTACCTCCAACAGATAGTTAGCTATCTTTGTGCCAAAGCTTTTAAAAACCTGACATATCCCAGGTTTCATCATGATGAAAATCATATTGACTATTCATTAATTATACTAGTAAAACTCTACTTTTCTGAGAAGAACACAGGACTATGTACCTAATCCATTCGAAGGGCAGTTAGGCTGATTTTCAATAATGCAGTAAACATGTGTTAATTTGCAGGCTGCTATAGAATGTTTTGTCTAAAAAAATGACCTTTGATGTTAAAACTTAAAAATACTTTAAAAGATACTTGATTATAATCATTTTGATGAAATATTTATTGCAAGTTATTAAAAACATAAATTATGGAATTACATTAATTACACAAAAAAGGGCCATTTTATATATTTAGTCCACCAGGTTTTTTAAGTCTTACTATATAATTAAAATGCCACAAATGATATGATAGTCAGATGACAATAAAATAGATACTACTAGTGCACACAGTGATTAAAACTACTTTGCCTGTGTGCATCAATTATAGCCTCTCCATCCTACAACCGAAGATTTATCTAGTTAAATCATAACATGTACACACAAACAACATCTTAGAAAAAATTATCTGTCACTCCAGCCTACGGTTGTTTCACCTTAGACATTGATTTGCAGTTTTAGTGAGTTGGATAGGGATAAGAAAAGTTATATTAGTTCACTAAAGCCTTTTGTCTTCACCCATATAACTAAACCTATTGTTCAGACTTCTTCTGATTGTATCTTGCTTTTTTACAACATGCTTTCTACAGTCCTAGCAAATAAAACTTTGTCAGTGCACATTCACTCAGAGTGCTGCTACAAGGATTTTTTTTTCTTGAGCTGTTACTTCGGGCATGCTAAAACTTCCTCTGGAACCATTCACTGATTTCTCTTCTATAGCCAATAAAGCTTCAGCTTTATTCTTCCTAGCTTAGTGTCATCTTTTTGCCCATCTCTCAGTCCCCTTTCATTCATAGGGAAGAATCCTTTTTCCAGTATGCCTACCTTTTCAACCAAGCAAATTCCTGCCTGTTACCACGCATGCAACCCTTCATTTTTGAATAGGCCTCCCCATCTATATGTTTTTTCAATTATTCTTTCCCAAAAGTCTTTTATCATCATACAAACAAAAAGTTTGTAATGTTGCAGGCTGCTCTATGTGCTGCGATCAACACGTATTACGGTGAAGAATTATTCTCTACTGTACCTTTATATTTTCCTATCTATTTATATTCATATTGTCTTCTCTTAGATAAGTCTTTCAGCTTTGAACTTTTTATATGCACTGACTAGCACAATATCCGCAACTGAAGTTCATAGACTTTATGTTAATATGATGTAATAATGATAAATAATGATTTGTTGGTCACTCATGTGGGCGCCAATGCCAACGAAGACCTTGATTGGATTAAAGACTTGGAGAGGTGTGTGATACTATGGAAGACATTGGGGTCCAGGTTGTGTTCTCCTTGATCCTGGTAGGGAAGGCTTAAGTAGGAAGGGATGCATCCTGCACATGAATATCTGTCTAGTATTGCAGACTGTGCTTTGGATTTTATGACCACGTGATCCTCCTCAAGGAACAAGAACTACTGGATAGTGTTGGGATCCTTCTGACAAAGTGGGGTGAGAACATATTCAAAAACAAACTTCCTTATCACCTGAGGAGGGTTTCGAACTAAGTACCTCAAGGGATGGAGACTAAAGCTAGAGGCAAGTCTGAGAACAGGAGATGGGGACATTCTCACAATTCCTCTCAGAAAATCATGACTGGAGCCCCATCTCAAATATCAGTGCACAAAACATACAGCATAGGAAGTAAAGAGAAAATAGGTGTTGGTGCACAGCTATACTGCTGTGGTGTCATAAAAATCAGAGAGATGTGGCAGCACAGCTCGTGGTCTCAAATGCTGTACTGGGTCAGATTGGGATAGAGTTAATTTTCTTCATAACAGCCCATCTGGTGCTATGTTTTGGATTTGTGATTAAAGCAGTGTTGATAACTCACCAATGTTTTAGCTGTTGCTGAACAATATTTGCACAGCACCAAGGCCTTTTCTTTTTCCCACATTGCCCCACCAGTGAGTAGGTTGGGAGTGCACAAGAATTTGGGAGGGGACACAGCCAGGACAAGTGACCTGAACTGACCAAAAGGATATTCTATACCACATGATGTCATGCTGAGCAATAAAAGCTCAGGGAATGGAGAAGGAAGGTGGGACATTCACGGTTACGTTGTTGGTCTTCCCCGCTAGGAAGTGAAAGGACATCTGCCTGCCAATGGGAAGTAGTGAATGAATTCCTTGGTTTGCTTTGCATGTATGTGCAGCTTTGCCTCACTTGTTAATCTGCTTTTATCTTGACCCACAAGTTTTTCTTACTTTTGCCCTTCTGATTCTCTCCCCTGTCCTACTAGGGGTGAGTGAGTGAGCCAACTGGGTGGGGACTTACCCTCTAGCCAGGGTCAACCCAACACAAACGCAGAGAGCCCTGCTGTAGAATGGGCAACAGGTAAGTTGGGAGCTTATGTATCATGATCAGAGGGGAGGCCAAAACGGGGTAATTGCAGTGGGCATTTGCTACAGACTGCCAGTCAAGAAGAACAGGAGGACAATGTCTCATTTAAACAGCCTCACAATAACAGGTCCTGGATCTCGTGGCCTGACATTTGCTGAAAGGACAACTTGGACAGGCTCAGATTTCTGGAGTCTGTCAGGGTCAATTTTTGATGCAGATATTGGACAGCTGAACCAGAGGAGATGTTTTGCTGCATCTACTGTTCAAGCATAAGGCAAGTGGTCATGGAGTTGAAGATCAGTGACAGTCTTGGTTGCTGTGACCATGAGATGTTGCAATTTTAAATTCTGAGGGAAACAGGAAAGGTAAACAGCGGGACAAAGACCCTTTAGGGGAGCAGACTTGGGATTGCCCAGGGAACTGGCCAGCAGCTTCCCCTGAGAGGCTATCTCCTCCCAGGGGATCCCATTCTTAAGGGCATAGTGGCCCATGACAGCTTGTTGATCTTCAAGGACAACCTCCTCAAAGCATAAGGGTGATCTACCCTCATTGGCAGAAAATTGTAGAAACACAGAGTGGAAGGAGCTTGGAGTTATATCAAGGCTAAACAAGTAAAGAGCACACTAAAAGTATTTTTATCTGAAATGTGTGAAGGCCCAGCCACCTAGTCGCTTGAATAATGTTACACTGCCATACGGTAATGCTCAGGGGAAGAAAAAAGATGCAGACAGTGATAAATTTAATCACCGAGTAGGAAGACCTGAAGGAGGAGAAATATAATTTTGCCAGTTACTATGTGCAATGAATGAATTCACCTATATTAAAAGTGAGCATGGTATATTGTAAATAAATGATTAATTGAATTTAAATAAATTTTCAAAAATGAGTATTTTGAAAAAGTGATGAATTCAGATAACCTGAGAAAGGTACTAAGAACCTGTGAACTAAACTGGAGAATGATATATAGCATGCAGGGAGAAAAGGTTGCAGAAGCACTTCAGAAGATTAATAATATAAAGTACCTGACCCAGATGAAATGCCAAAGACACATTTAAATCATGGGAATTAAGGAATTAAAGGAATCAAACAGTTTGCAAGGCTACTTAGTAATACTCTTTAGTCAAATATTGGATGATTAGCATAAAAGGTTTATTGTTCTTATTTTAAATGTAAAGGAAATATTAAAATGTTTATCAGTTATTGTAGAGTTACACTAACTCAGCTTCATCCAGAATGTGAATGACGAAATGACAATAAATATTAAAAATTAAAGGGTCTATTAGAGTGAATTCATGACAAATATTAAACTGCATCTAGAACTAGCCTTGAGTCCATTTATATTTGCAATTGTTACCTTTGTGGTAAATGAGAATAGATGAAAGGAAACACCTTGAAATGCTGTGTTCTCTTGTGATTCCATTATCTGCACAGAATAGTCATTCTTCAAGCCAGCTGTGACAGTGGCAACTTCAGCAGGCTGGACTTTGACTGTTAGTAAGACCAAGGACATGAGCAGTGAAGAAAAATTGCCATACTTTGCTTCAAAGCAGAAATTAAAACTTTAGCCCAGCTGAATGGAGGTTGGAGAAATGAAACAAGGAGATATACAGCTTCAGTTTCAGGAGGAGAGGAGAGGAGGGGAGGGGAGGGGAGGGGAGGGGAGAGGAGAGGAGAGGAGAGGAGAGGAGAGGAGAGGAGAGGAGAGGAGAGGAGAGGAGAGGAGAGGAGAGGAGAGGAGAGGAGAGGAGAGGAGAGGAGAGGAGAGGAGAGGAGAGGAGAGGAGAGGAGAGGAGAGGAGAGGAGAGGAGAGGAGAGGAGAGGAGAGGCTGCCTGGCCAAAGGTATGAATATTTTGGTTGTTCTCTGAAGACCTGTGGTGGTATTTGTAGAACTATCCCTTGAAATGAAGGACAGAAAGATAATCTATCAGGACACAAAAGCTCATGTGATACATAAATGGAATATTTAGGAATTTCAAAGAATTCAGCCTATATAATGTGGGGCTTAAAGCAGCAGGTTATGGTTTGAGTAGGATATAGGAAAAAGGAAAAGAAAAACTTGGAAATGAGGCTTTGTTTTGTTATGCTTTTACTGAACAAGCACTGGTTCATGATTGTTATTGCTTGTTTCCTTATGGAAACGTAACGCTTTTAATATGGGCCCTCAGTTTACTGACTAAATTTCATAAATATCAATTTACCTTTTAACAAAGAACAAGTATGAGAAAGGGAAAGAAAAACTGACAAGGGCAGAAGCAGAGGCAGCTGAAGAAGTGACAGTCTTGACAAAACTAACATGCTTTCCTTCATCTTTTATGGTTATAGTGTGGATTTAAGCATGACTCAAGTGTCATACTCATAAGTGTATGGCATGAACAAGCCAAAGGTACTTTTGGCACTATTGAATGTTTAAGCAATAAAAAGGGTCTGCAATGGTCTTTGAATATGTCATTAACACTGCAGAATGATGAGGCGTTAAAAAGATACATGGCACTAAGCTTCCACTAAATGGTGTCAATTATAAGTATTTGAAGACTCAGCGTACACTCTTTCTTGAAGTGTCTTTCCTATGCTAATAGAAATGTTCAACTATATTTTTCCCCATATGTGAGAAAAGTGTCACAAGAAGCACTTTAGATTAGTGTAATTTAGATAATACCTTCTATTTAAATGATCACTGTTAACAGTGAAAACAAAAATAATCCACCAACATCCTGAAGCTCTGTGTAAAAGTAACACATAAATTAATATGAATAATAACAGAAGTATATCATTTCCTGCAAACTGCAAAGTGAAAGAAAAGCTCTTTCATCTCCTATTCTAGTACTGAGCACTCAAGCCAGCTAGGTAATTAAGTACCTTCCAAATTAACCCAAAGACAAATATATTTTGGCCAAAGTGTAAGTCTGTTCTCTAACCTAAACAGCAAATGAAAAAACTATGTTAAGACTAAGTTGTCTTGTATTTCCTGAATTACTCATTGGAGTCCTTCATTCCTGAAACATAAAGGCCTACTCCTTCTAGAATTTATGTGTATGCCTAATTTAATCCAATAAAAATTCCCATATCCCTAAATGCATGCATATTTCCTGGCATAGAAATTATTAGTTCACAACTGGTACTGCATGTGGAAATGTCATTCGAACATTAATTTTTCTAGCACAGTATAGTCAAGCTATAACTGATCTTACAAGTGGAAGGAGAGCTTGCATTTTCTCACTCCCTTTGAAATTACTTTTGTTCACTTTGCAAATGCAGCTGCAATGACTGAGAAGAAGGAAACTTTTAAACATCTCTTAAAAAAAATAACAATATCATGCTCTTATAAAGTGTTCTTCAAACTGAATGATTCTGAAATGTTTTACATACTCTATACAAGTTCAGATAATGACCCTTACCGAACACTTCATGGGAAAATTAAGGGGCTTAGCTGTATCTCCTTGAACAAAGAGGAGGAAGCTTTTGCTGGCTTTTAAAACCATTTTTCTGTTCAGGAGAGGAAGAGGGAGAAAGCAAGTTTCAGTATATTTCTTCATGGAGCATGGAGGATGTGGGAGCCATATTGTCTCTATTTCTGATTCCTATTTTTCCTTTTGATCTCCAAGGACACCACTACTGTCTACTGTCCACTATTCATAACAATTTACAGGCTAATAGTCTAGTTCATTATAATATATTCAATGCATCTATTTCTCAGCCTGAATACCACTACCACCATTTCTTTGCATGTAAAGGATTTAGAACATAGATCTATAGTATTGTATATTATGCTATACAGTACCTATACAATATTACATCTATGCAAAATTCTTCTATGGCTTTATTGGACCATCTATATAAGTAGCATTTACAATAAGGAAAATAAACAAGGAGTTTGGCCACAAAATGATATATAAATAAGTGCTCAAAAGGTCACAGGTGGCTAAGGCCCAGTTTAAGGCCTACCTCAACTGAAAACTATAATTTCAACTCAACAGAATATAAAAATTTAAAATAGACATACTTCTAAAGCTTATTCTGATTCAGAAAATATGTCTATTTTAGCAAGGTGTACAGATTATTTCTGTAAATAGATGAAGCAGAAATTAACTTTCTAATTTCAGCCATTATTGAAGATATAAAATTTCAGTAATGTGCTACGTAATCTTTATTTATTTGGGGGGAAAGGAAAACTGCAGTACTTTCCTGTATTGAAACTATTATTTTATTAATATACATGTTATTGTTATTATTATAGAATAATATCATAGTCACATGAACTTTATGTTTAAAGTAGTGATAACAAAATTCTGTATCTTACTCAAAACAGTATCTTTTGAATACATGGGGACTATTCTAAGAATTACAGTATGCATAAAATTAAGCTACTATTCATCATACTTGAGTGTCCTGTGGACAGTGCCTGACCTATGCTGGGTTAGTTTTCAATAAGAATGCTGAGTGCCTCCATAAGGCAGGTGGGGACAGCACATTCAGCCTTGTTTGTAGTCATTGCATATCAGTTTGGGTGGATCTCACCTGAAGCTTGGGGTTTTTTTTGACTTCAGTGAAAAGAAAGCTTTATGGCTAAGACTAAAATGGTGAATGAAGCATATTTTTAAACAGTTAAGTGTACTAATTAGAAAAAGACTTATGAAGCATGTTGAAAGATGCCCATTGAAATTTTGAGCATTATACTGACTTGACTGTAGAAACTAGTGTGTATGTATTAAAGCACATAAAATTTTGAAGATATTGAGGATGCACAGTTAAACATTTCATAATGCCTTCTTACTAGGCCTCAAAGAGCTAGAAATCCTCTACCTCATAAACTGTACAGTCAAAAGAGCCCTGCAAATGGTTACTAGTCTGTTGATTTTAGACCAGGTGGGACGCAACGTCCATTAGCACATTCTGAACACCCAGTGAGGTAGCCAGAGGATGGAAAATACTTAGTGACTTAGAGTGAAACTTGGGAGCTAAGAAAATTTAGTTTTCAGTAGCATGTAGGAGAAAAAAGCAGTTATTCTTTAAAATCTGAGACCAGAAACTTGGTGAAGTTGCGTGAGGTGAGATTGCCTCCTGCCCTTCCTTGTTAGCTCAGGAGGTTACCTGAGCTGCCAGGCCAGCGGCGGCAGGTGCAGCAGAAGCATGGCAGAAATGCACCTGTCAGGAGCAGGGAGCAACAGGATCAAGAGGCTGGACCTGGAAATGCAGGCTCTGAGCTGACTTAATGGAAACCCAGATTGAGTGTTAGATTATTGATGTTAAAAAATTAGATTATGCAATGTTGATAACATCTGTTTTGAAAATTATGTGTGTCTGCATTATATTTGTGGTCTGAAATGATGCCAGGTGTCTGAAGAGCCATCCAAGGCCCTGGGGGACACTGACACTGTAGATATTCATTGGACTGTTAGGGTAATTAATCTAAGTATCACAGAAACAAATGCATTTTATGAAGCGATTCCTGCTTTGATCCTGTTAGTTCTGACTTAAAACATCATTTTGGGTTAAAAAAAAAAAAATCCATTCCTGTCTAAATTACATCAAAGAAGCTACTGTGTACTCAGGTAAATGCCATTAATTTCTTAACTTTTCTGCTTCTTTATGAAGTCCAGGCTAAAAAACAGTTGAGGATAGATTTAAAGTAAAGTCTATGAGCAACAAACAGTTACTTATTTACAGTTACAAACCGTAAAACTACTGCTAGACATCAATACAGAATTAATTTTTCAATTTGTTCTTCTTAATGCATTGCATAAGCTGTGCTTGAGTAGTCCTTTTATGACCTCAACTTTTTTATTTATTAAAGTGGTTTTAGCTGTGATTATACATACCTTCGCATCCGTAAACTCTAGTTTCATACAACTACTTTATAGTTTTATTAATTTTGACCAGTTCTGACCACTAAGCTTTCCTTTTGTGTGTATTTTCCATCAATATATGTGCTTTTTACTGCTGACTACAATATCTAATAACATGACTAGAACACACTTATTTAAAGCTATGTGATATTCAGGAATGAATAATGAAAGCTGAGATGGTAGGATAGCATTGTTGGTTAATGAAGTGATAAATTGTAAAGAAATAAAATCAGACAGAATGGAGCAAACAGAAGTTTATTTTGATCAAAGTTACTTTGAGGAAAGGTGATAGAAGCAGTTTTATTTTGGTGGTCTTACGAGAGTTCTCCACAAGCCTCAAGGGTTGGAGATAAATATAGACTTCTGTATTTTACTTGAGAGATTAATGCTACTAGAAATTGCAACGTTATTGGTAATTATTTCGCCACTATATATTGGTGACAAAAAAGTGCTAGAAATAGTGGTGTCTGTATATTCTTGGTCATCATAACTAATGAAGTTTTTTGTGAGAACTTTAATAAAACAATGAGTGGTGGTAATGTATCAGACACGGGAAAGTTATAAAACAGCTTTACAAGCAGATCACATAGAAGAATAAGAGAAAGTGGGTTGTAACTCAAATTCTTGATTTAAAAAAGGTATATTTTCATAAAGTAAGATAATTATTTATGGTATGCCTACAAATACTCTATACTGCAGATTAAAGTTTACCCTGATAACATGTGTGCATAGAGCTATTGTGAAATCAGCTTCACTGAGATACTAACAACTTAACTGTAAAAAATGCCGATTTCTCCAAATCACAGCTGCTAAAACTCAGAGGAAATTGTATTTCAAGGAAGTGGGGGAAACATCTGACATGTGGTGAGTGAGCCAACTAGGGAAAGTGCCCTGCTGGACTTGTTGTTTGTGAACAGAGAAGGACTTGTGGGTGATGTGATGGTTGGAGGCTGTCTTGGGCACAGTGATCATGAAATGAGAGTTTTTGATTCTTGTAGAAGGAGAGGGGTCAACAAAACTGCTACCTTGGAATTCCGGAGGGCAGACTTTGGCCTGTTTAGGAGACTGGTTGATAGAGTCCCTTGGGAGGCAGTCCTGAAGGGCAAAGGAGTCCAGGAAGGCTGGACATACTTCAAGAAGGAAATCCTACAGGTGCAGGAGCAGGCCATCCCTATGTGCCGAAAGATGAGTCGGTGGGGAAGACCCGCCTGGCTGAACAGAGAGCTTTGGATGGAACTCAGGGAAAAAAAAGAGTTTATGACCTTTGAAAGAAGGGGCAGGCAACTCAGGAGGACTACAAGGATGTCGTGAATTTATGAGGGAGAAAATTAGAAGGGTTAAAGCCCAACTAGAACTTCATCTGGCTACTGCAGTAAAAGACAATTAAAAAATGTTTCTATAAATACACTTGCAACAAAAGGAGGGCTAAGGAGAATCTCCATCCTTTATTGGATGTGGGGGGAAACGTAGTGACAAAGGATGGGGAAAAAGCTGAGGTCCTTAATGCCTTCTTTGCCTCAGTCTTTAATAGTAAGACCAGTTGCTCTTGGGGTACCCAGACCCCTGAGCTGGAAGATAGAGATGGGGAGCAGAATGAAGCCCCCATAATCCAGGGGGAAATGGTTAGTGACCTGCTACACCACTTAGACATGTACAAGTCTATGGGGCCAGATGTGATCCAGCCAAGGGTACTGAGGGAGCTGGCAGAAGTGCTCACCAAGCCACTTTCCATCATTTATCAGCAGTCTTGGCTATACAGGGAGGTCCCAGTTGACTGGAGGTTAGCAAATGTGATGCCCATCTACAAGAAGGGCTGGAAGGAGGATCCGGGGAACTACAGGCCTGTCAGCCTGACCTCAGTGCCAGGGAAGGTTATGGAGCTGATCATCTTGAGTGCCATCACACGGCACATACAGGACCACCAGGTGATCAGGCCCAGTCAGCATGGGTTTATGAAAGGCAGGTCCTTGCTTGACTAACCTATCTCCTTCTATGACAGGATGACCCGCTTAGTGGATGAGGGAGAGGCTGTGGATGTTCTTTACCTGCACTTTAGTAAAGCCTTTGACACCATTTCCCATCGCATTCTCCTGGAGAAACTGGCTGCTCATGGCTTGGATGGGTGTACTCTTCACTTGGTAAAAAAGTGGCTGGATGGCTGTGCCCAAAGAGTGGTGGTGAATGGAGTTTACTCCAGTTGCTGGCCGGTCACAAGTGGCGTTCCCCAGGGCTCTGTGCTGGGGCCAGTTCTGTTTAATATCTTTATCAATGATCTGGATGAGGGGATCGAGTGCACTCTCAGTAAGTTTGCAGATGACACCAAGTTGTGCGGGAGTGTTGAGCTGCTTGAGGGTAGGAAGGCTCTACAGAGCAGTGTGGACAGGCTGGATTGATGGGCGGAGTCCAGTTGTATGAGTTTCAACAAGGCAAGTGCTGGGTCCTGCACTTGGGTCATAACGACCCCGTGCAACGCTACAGGCTTGGGGAAGAGTGGCTGGAAAGCTGCCTGGTGGAAAAGGGCCTGCGGGTGTTGGGCTGGCAGTGTGCCTAGGTGGCCAAGAAGGCCAACAGCATCCTGGATTTTATCAGAAACAGTGTGGTCAGCAGGACTAGGGAAGTGATCGTGCCCCTGTACTCGGCACTGGTGAGGCCGCACCTTGAATACTGTGTTCAGTTTTGGACCCGTCATTACATGAAAGACATTGAGGTGCTGAAGTGTGTTCAAAGAAGGGCAACAAAGCTGGTGAAGGGTCTGGAGAACAAGTCTTATAAGTAGTGGCTGAGGGAACTGGGATTGTTTACTCTGGAGAATAGGAGGCTGAGAGGAGACTTTATCACTCTCTATAACTACCTGAAAGGAGGTTGTAGCAAGGCGGGTGTCAGTCTCTTCTCCCAAGTAACAAGCAATAGGACAAGAGGAAATGGCCTCGAGCTGCACCAGGGGAGGCTGAAAAGATTGAAAGGGTTGTCAAGCATTGGAACAGGCTGCCCAGGGAAGTGGTTGAGTCACCATCCCTGGAGGTATTTAAAAGCCATGTAGATGTGGTGCTTATGGACATGCTTTAGTGGTGGACTTAGCAGTGCTAGGTTAACGGTTGGACTCGATGATTTTAAAGGTCTTTTCCAACCTAAATAATTCTATTCTATTGTATTCTATCTTTTAGGGAATAGCGATAATTTGTTATTTTATTATGACATAAATCATTATGGAACAAATAGAAGCTTGAAGAAAAAAAAAGATGTATCGATATTCAGTAATTGTATTAGTTGAATGGAAAGGAAAGAAAATTACTGAGGCACCTACAGGACTTTCAGAATGACTTTGGCTATGCAGTTAGAATAAATCTTAAAGGAAATAATTATTATAGCAATTGAGTCAAATGAAAAAGCCTTGATGTGTGTGTGATACGCATTAGCAAAATAGTATTAGATTGACCTTACAGCTTTCTTAGAGAAGATGGACTGTTTCACAGTCATCTTATCTGTTACAGCTTCCATTAAGTACCAAACATGATGATGAAGAAGAAGTTATTTTTAAACAAGAAGAGGGATGAGAAGTTTATAAAGTAGACAGGCCAAAAAGGAATATTGCAACAAGTTTTACAGAATATAAGCGTCAACTCAGAGCGATGTTGTTAATGGAGCAGTCTTGAAGAGGTAAGTAATAGAAAAGAGATGAAATTCAGCTGTACAAACACAATGTCATGTACTTAACAACTAGGGAAAAATGTTTCTATTAAAAGATAGCTGTTCTCAGGTAATGTAGAGAGCAGGGACTGGATATATTAATTGACCATAGGATGGTTGTATGAAAATGCCATGAAAAAGTAAGATATGATTCAAGAAAATCTATGTCTAGTTGTTCCTTTAGAACAAGAAGAAATAGTTCTACTTTAGAAGTCACTAAGCTGATTTAATCTATAACGTGTGTGATTCTTGTCATATGCATGTTCATACAGGTTACACTTGAAAAATCAATGTGGGACACACTGATCTGCTGTCGTGGTTTAGCTTCAGTCTGCAGCTAAGCACCACACAGCCGCTTGCTCACCCTCCCCACCTAGCGGGATGGGGGAGAGACTCGGAAGAGCAGAAGTAAGAAAACTCATGGGTTGGGATAAGAACAGTTTAATAATTGGGAAAAATATAATAATAATAATAAAAATAATAAAAATAATAATAATAATAATAATAAGAAGAAGAAGAAGAAGAAGAAGAAGAAGAAGAAGAAGAAGAATTTGTAATGAAAAGGAAAACAACAAGAGAGAGAGAGGAACAAAACCCAGGGGGAAAAAAACAAGTGATGCAACCACTCACCACGCACCACCTGACGCCCAGCCAGTCCCCAAGCAGCGATCGCTACCCCCTGGCCAAATCCCCCCAGTTTATATGCTGAGCATGACATCATATGGTATGGAATAACCCTTTGGTCAGTTTGGATCAACTATCTTGGCTGTGCCCCCTGCCAGCCTCTTGTGCACCTGGCAGAGCATGGGAAGCTGAAAAGTCCTTGACCAGTGTAAGCATCACTTAGCAACAACTAAAACACCAGTGTGTTATCAATATTATTCTCATGCTAAATCCAAAACACAGCACTATACCAGCTACTAGGAAGAAAATTAACTCTATCCCAGCTGAAACCAGGACAGTATCCACCCCATCCTACACTTTCCAATACATTCCAATTAATCACCACCACTTTACCTGTCTTTTGATATATACACACAGATATCATTCCCTTGGTCTGTGAGCCATCCCTCTAAAGTGTCCGTTGAACTCATTTTGTCCATGACTTTGGGTTCCATCTGTCATAATGGTCCTTCAGGGCAGGAGAGATAGTGTGTGGTGTTGGATTGTTGCATGATTAAGCCAGTTCTGGTTCCATCACTGCTGCACTTTGCTTGATTTTGTCGAAGTTCATTCTTCATTAATCTGGGTGATTCTCACTGAAATACCATTGATAATGGTGTATAGCAACCATAAAAGTGATGACATACAGTATTATATAGCAATTAACATCATACCATTCAGTTCATTGGCTATTCTCACCCAAAATCAAATCCCCTTGAGGTACACATCGGACTTCCCCATCCCCACCAAGTGCACCCAGGTCCTTGAGCAAAAGCAATTCCATGAATGTGCTTGCCTTTGCCCAAGGCAGGAGTAACCCAGACTGTCTTCCCCAGCATGTTTTTTATGTGCACTACAGGGACTTTATCCCCTTGTACAGTACATGAAAGTTTTGATTGGCAGGGCCAGCTCGATTGATAGATCCCCTAGCGTTGACTAACCATGTGGCCTTTGCTAAATGTGTATCCCAATGTTTGAATGTCCCACCACCCATTGCTCTCAGCGTAGTCTTTAACAGTCCTTTGCATCATTGGATTTTCCCAGAGGCTGGTGCATGATAGGGGATGTGATATACCCACTCAATGCCATGCTCTTTGGCCCAGGTGTCTGTGAGGTTGTTTCAGAAATGAGTCCCATTGTCTGACACATTTCTTTCTGGGGTGCCATGTCACCATAGGACTTGCTTTTCAAGGTCCAGGATAGTGTTCCGGGCGGTGGCATGGGGCACGGGGTATGTTTCCAGCCATCAGGTGGTTCCTTCCACCATTGTAAGCACATAGCGCTTGCCTTGGCGGGTTTGTGGGAGTGGGATATAATCAATCTGCCAGGCCTCCCCATGTTTATATTTCAGCCATTGTCCTCCATACCACAGAGGCTTTAACCGCTTGGCTTGCTTGATTGCAGCACCTTTCACATTCATGGATAACCTGTGCAATAGTGTCCATGGTCAAGTTCATCCCTCGATCGCGAGCCCATCTATATATGTTGCATCTCTTCCTTGATGGCCTGAGGTGTCATGGGCCCACCAAGCTATAAAGAATTCACCCTTGTGTTGCCAGTCCAGATCCACCTGAGCCACTTCAATCTTAGCAGCCTGATCCACCTGCTGGTTGATTTGATGTTCTTCAGTGGCCAAACTCTTGGGTACGTGAGCATCTACGTGACATAATTTTACAACCAGGTTCTCTACCTGGGCAGCAATATTTTGCCACAATGCAGCAGCCCAGATGGGTTTGCCTCTGCGCTGCCAGTTGCTCTGCTTGCATTGGTGTAACCATCCCCACAGGGAATTTGCCACCATCCATGAGTCAGTATAGAGATAGAGCACTGGCCACTTTTCTCATTCAGCAATGTCCAAAGCCAAGTGAATGGCCTCTCTTCTGCAAACTGGCTCGATTCACCTTCTCTTTCAGCAGTTTCTACAACTTGTCATATAGGACTCCATACAGCAGCTTTCCATCTCCGATGTTTTCCTACAATATGACAGGACCCGTCAGTGAATATGGCATACTGCTTCTCATTTTCTGGTAGTTTATTATACAGTGGGGCCTCTTTAGCACACATCACCTCCTCCTCTGGTGATATTCTGAAATCTTTGCCTTCTGGCCAGTCCATAATTATTTCCAAGATCCCAGGGTGACTGGGGTTTCTGATTCCAGCCCGTTGTGTGGTCAGTGCAACCCACTTACTCCACGTAGCATCAGTTGCATGATGTGTAGAGGTGACCCTCCCTTTGAACATCTGTATTACTACCACCTCCACAAGGAAGAAAAGATGCGTCATAGTTGTAGGAGACTCCCTGCTGAGGGGAACAGAGGGTCCAATATGTGAGCAGACCCTTCTCATAGGGAATTCTGCTGCCTCCCAGGAGCCCGGGTTAGAGATATCACTAGGAGACTTCCTAGCCTGGTACAGCCCTCCAACTACTACCCATTACTGCTCTTCCACGTGGGAGATGACAAAGTTGCAGTACGTGGCCCAAGGGAGATTAAAAGAGATTTCAGGGCCTTGGGATGGTTAGTGAGGGAATCTGGGGCACAGGTGGTTTTTTCCTCCCTCCTTCCAGTTGTGGGCAGTGACACTGGAAGGAACAGGCGGACCCAGTCTATTAATACATGGCTCCATGGCTGGTGTCAACAACACAATTTTGGGGTTTTTGACAATGGGGTCGCCTACACAGCACCAGGCTTGATTGCATCAAATGGGAGCTACCTTTCTCAAAGGGGAAAGATGGTCTTTGCCCAGGAGCTTGTGGGGCGCATTGACAGGGCTTTACACTAGATGTGAAGGGGGAGGGGGAACATAACAGGCTTGCCTGCGGCAAGCTGTGGGAGGACACACAATGGTTAGAGGGATGAGGTGCTAGTATGGGGCCTCAACCTGTTGCCCAGGGGTGTGCTGGGGACACTGCACCACAGTCAAAGTCTTGTGGAGATGAGCTGAGGGCTCCTGAGGTAGTAGGAGCCAACAAGGAAACTTCCATGAAACACCTTAAGGGAAACAAGGGGTGTTCCACTAGGAAGGTGACATGGCCAACAGCCCAGATGAAGTGTCTCTACACAAATGCACGCAGCATGGGCAACAAACAGGAGGAGCTGGAAGCTACCATGCTGCTAGAAAGCTATGACCTGATAGCTATTACTGAAACCTGGTGGGACGAATCCCATGACTGGAGTGTGGCTATCGATGGCTACAGGCTATTCAGAAGGGACAGGAGGAAAAGGAGGGGTGGAGGTGTTGCCCTCTATATCAAGAAATGGATAGAGTGTGAAGAGCTCTCTCTGAAGAATAGCCATGAGCAGGTTGAAAGCTTATGGGTAAGAATTAGAGACCGAAGCAGCAAAGGGAACCTTGTGGTTGGTGTCTACTACAGGCCACCTGATCAAGGAGAGCCTACTGATGAAGCCTTCTTCCTCCAGGTAGAGGAGGCTTCGTGCTCACAAGTTCTTGCTCTACTGGGGGACTTCAACCACCCCAACATATGCTGGAAAAGTAGCACGGTGAGCTGTAGGCAATTCAGGACACTCATGGAGTGCATTGAGGATAACTTCTTAACCCAGGTAATAGACACCCCTACCCAAGGGGATGCGATACTGGACCTGATGGTCACCAATGCAAGTGAGCTAATTCGTGACGTCAAGATTGGAGGCAGCCTAGGCTGCAGTGATCACACACTGGTGGAGTTCACAGTCCTGAGGGATATGGGGCAGGCGAGGAGTATAGTCAGGACCCTGAATTTTAGGAAAGTAAAATTCCAGCTCTTCAAGGAGTTAGTCAGTAGAACCTCCTGGGAATTGGTCCTCAGGGACAAGGGAGCAGAACAGTGCTGGCAGATCTTTAAGGATGCTTTCCATAAGCGCAAGAGCTCTCAGTCCCCAGATGTAGGAAATCAGGCAAGGAAGGGAAGAGACCAGCATGGCTGAGTCAAGACATGCTGGTCAAACTAAGGAGCAAGAGGGAACTGCACAGGCAGTGGAAGCAGGGACAGGTAACCTGGGAAGAGTATAGGGACACTGCCCGGTTGTGTAGGGACAGGATCAGGAAGGCCAAGGTGCAGCTGAAGCTGAACTTGGGAAGGGATGCAAAGAATAACAAGAAGGGCTTCTACAGGTATATCAACCAGAAAAGGAAAGTTAAAGGAAGTGTACCTCCCCTGATGAACAAGAATGGTGACCTAGTATCAACAGACGAGGAGAAGGCTGAGGTACTCAAACTTTTTTGCTTCAGTCTTCTCTGGCGACCGCTCTCCTCACCCCTCCTGAGTCAATGGACAACATGTTGGGGACCAGGGGGTAAAGCCCCTCCCACTGTAAGGGAAGATCAGGTTTGTGACCACCTGAGGAACCTGAACATACATAAGTCTATGGGACCTGATGAGATGCATCCCAGAGTCCTGAGGGAATTGGCTGATGTAGTTGCCAAGCCACTCTCCATGACATTTGAAAAGTCATGGCAGTCAGGTGAAGTCCCTGGTGACTGCAAAAAGGGAAACATTGTGCCCATCTTCAAAAAGGGTAGAAAAGGAGGAGGCTGGGAACTACCGACCTGTCAGCCTCACCTCTGTGCCTGGGAAGATCATGGAACCGATCCTCCTAGAAGCTATGCTAGAGCACATGGACAACAGGGAGGTGATTCGAGACAGCCAGCATGGCTTCACCAAGGGCAAGTCCTGCCTGACCAACCTAGTGGCTTTCTATGAGGGAGTTACCACATCAGTGGACAAGGGAAAAGCAATGGATGTCATCTATCTGGACTTCTGTAAAGCCTTTGACACGGTCCCCCACAACATCCTTCTCTCTAAATTGGAGAGATACAGATTTGATTGTTGGACTGTTCAGTGGATAAGGAACTGGTTGGATGGTTGCATCCAGAGGGTAGTGGTCAATGGCTCAATATCCAGATGGAGATCAGTGATGAGTGGTGTCCCTCAGAGGACCAGTACTGGGACCAGTGCTGTTCAACGTTTTCATCAATGACATTGACAGTGAGATCGAGTGCACCCTCAGCAAGTTTGCAGATGACACTAAGCTGAGTGGTGCAGTTGACATGCCGTCCTTCTGGACGGCATCTGGAACTCCAGTCGACGGCATCTGGACGGATCCAGAGGGACCTGGACAAGCTGGAGAAGTGGGCCTGTGTGAACTTCATGAGGTTCAACAAGGCTAAGTGCAGGGTCCTACACCTGGGTCAGGGCAATCCTCCGTTTCCATACAGGCTGGGGGATGATGTGATCGAGAGCAGCCCTGCAGAAAATGACTTGGGGGTACTGATGGACAAAAAGCTAGGCATGAGCTAACAATGTGCGCTCGCAGCCCAGAAGGCCATCTGTATGCTTTGATGCAGAAGGCTGCGTCAAAAGAAGCGTGGCCAGCAGGTCAAGGGAGGTGATTCTGCCACTCTACTCTGCTCTGGAGAGACCTCACCTGGAGTACTGCGTCTAGCTCTAAAGCCCTAAGCACAAGAAGGACATGGAGCTGTTGGAGTGGGTCCAGAGGAGGGCCACGAGAATGAGCCGAGGGTTGGAGCACCTCTCCTATGATGACAAGCTGAGAGAGTTGGGGTTGTTTAGCCTGGAAAAGAAAAGATTGCGGGGAGACGTTATAGCAGCCTTCCAGTACTTAAAGGGGGCCTATAGGAAAGACAAGGACAGATTTTTTAGCAAGGCCTGTTGTGACAGGACAAGGAGCAATGGTTTTAAACTAAGGGAGGGCAGATTTAGACTGGATTTAAGAAAGAAATTTTTTACAATGAGGGTGGTGAGGCACTGGAACAGGTTGCCCAGAGAGGTAATGGAGGCCCCATCCCTGGAAACATGCAAGGTCAGGTTAGATGGGGCTCTGAGCAACCTGATCTAGTTGAAGATGTCCCTGCTCTTGCAGGGGGGTCGGACTAGATGACCTATAAAGGTCCCTTCCAGTCCAAAGCATTCTATGATTCTATGATCCAGCCCAGCACCGGTAGTCAGGGTGCCAAGAGGAGCTGTGCTTCAGTACCAAGCACTTCCGAAGCAGCTCGAACCCCTCCATATGCTGCCAAGATCTCTTTTTCAGTTGGAGTATAGCAGGCCTCAGATCCTTTGTATCCCTGACTCCAAAACCCTAAGGGTCGACCTCTAGTCTCCTGTGGTGCTTTTTGCCAGAGGCTCCAGGTAGGGCCATTCTCCCCAGCTGCAGTGTAGAGCACATTCTTTACGTCTTGCCCTGCCTAGACTGGCCCAAAGGCAACTGCATGAACTATCTCCCATTTGATTTGTTCAAAGGCTTGTTGTTGCTCTGGGCCCCATTTGAAATCGTTCTTCTTCTGGGTCACTTGATAGAGAGAGCTTACAATCAGACTGTAATTTGGAATATGCATTCTCCAGAAACCCACAACGCCTAAGGAAGCTTGTGTTTCCTTTTTGCTAGTTGGTGGAGCCACGGCTGTTATTTTGTTAATCACATCCATTGGGATCTGATGACATTCATCTTGCCATTTTATTCCTAAAACCTGGATCTCCTGTGCAGGTCCCTTGACCTTACATTTTTTTATGGCAAAACCAGCTTTCAGGAGGATTTGGACTATTTTCTTCCCTTTCTCAAAAACTTCTTCTGCTGTATTGCCCCACACGATGTCATCAATATATTGCAGGTCTTCTGGAGCTTCACCCTGTTCCAGTGCAGTCTGGGCCAGTCCATGGCAAATGGTAGGACTGTGTTTCCACCCCTGGGGCAATTGATTCCAAGTATACTGAATGCCCCTTCAAGTGAAAGCAAACTGTGGCCTGCATTCTACTGCTAAAGGGATTGAGAAAAATACTTTGGTGATATTAATTATAGCATACCACTTAGCTGCTTTTGACTCCAGTTCATATTGAAATTCTAGCATGTCTGGCACGGCAGCACTCAGTGGCAGCGTGACTTCATTCAGGCCATGATAGTCTACTGTCAGTCTCCGCTCTCTGTTAGACTTTCACTCTGGACATACAGGACTGTTAATGGTGAACGAGTCTTGCTGATCACTCCTTGGCTCTCCAGTCGACAAATCAGCTTATGGATGGGAATCAGGCAGTCTCAGTTGGTGCAATACTGCCGTCGGTGCACCAGCAGTAGCAATGCGGCAGTAGCACCGTGTAGTAGCAATCAGTACCTGTTGTTATTCGACCTTCAGCAACCCCACAACAGAAGGGTCCTCTGAAAGACTGTGCAGGGTGGACAGCTGTTTATTTTCCTCCGTCTCCAAGGCAGCTATACCAAAAGCCCACTGGTACCCTTTTGGGTCCTTGAAATACCCTCTCCTGAGCTAGTCTATGCCAAGGATGCATGGAGCCTCTGGGCCAGTCACAATGGGGTGCTTTCGCCACTCATTCCTGGTTAGGCTCACTTCAGCCTCCAATACAGTTAGCTGTTGGGATCCCCCATCACTGCAGAAATACAAATGGGTTCTGCCCCTATATAGCTTGATGGCGTTAGGGTGCACTGTGCATGGGTGTCTACTAGAGCCTTATACTTCTGTGGGTCTGATGTGCCAGGCCATTGAATCCACACAGTCCAGTAAACCCGCTTGTCCCTTTCCTCCACCTGGCTGGAGGTGGCCCCTCTAATTCCAGGCTACTGGCCCCGTTATCCCAGCATCAGAGCAGCCAGGTGACAGTGTGCTCACCTGGACAATAGCTGAAATCTTTTTGCATATCTCACAGCTCACTCACGGACAGGGATCAGGGGTTTCCATCTTGTCCATGAGTTCTTCCTCTTCCTCTTCCTCTTCCTCTTCCTCTTCCTCTTCCTCTGCCTCTCCTTGTGATGGCCCTGCTTTCTCATCCTCTCTTTCTAAACAAGCTGACTTTCACCTCCAACATGTCCTCCTGTGTATAGAGGCGACTGATACTGACATGGGCTGGTTCCCTGGTTCAACCACAGTATCTGTCACCAGGGGGGTTGCAGTAGCCATGGTCCTTGTTGCTTTGTCACTTTGTCTGGATCTGACGATCCAGAAACCATCTCTTCCCCTTGAGGGTCCTGAATAGTGTTGAACAGGGCTCGGTAGGCATGGGCCAGGCCCCAGCACATTGCAGTGATTTGTGTCTCTCTAGAAATGACAGGGTGACAACATACATACTTTTTCCAAATATTCTACTAATTTTTGAGGATTCTGCACTTGTTCAGGGGTGAAGTTCCAAAACACTGGAGGTGCCCACCGTCCTAGGCATTTTCCCATACTATCCCGCACATCCTGCCACTCATAACTATCCAGCCTTGGGGCAGATCTCTGGATCATATTCTTAAATTGCTTATTAACCTTTAACAAAACCAAAACAATATTTCCAAGAAATACCAACAGAAGGATCTTAACTACCCAAGGATGTTCAAGATACTGAAAAGTTATTGTAATGAAGGAGGAAACATCCTAGAAGAAGGTAGCAAAGGTGCCATCCTGTATTTCCTGCAAAAAAAACCTCTCAGAGGAAGAGGTATAATTGCTAATTGTCTCCATGAGGTGGTACCTGAAGTACAGTAATGGTTTGAGTACAAAACTCAGGTACCAAATTAAGCTCAAGGCCACTGTTTTAATAACAAATCTCACAGGCAAAACATCACTAATCACTGCAAAACACAGCAAACTGCAAAAACCAACACCGGTCTTTTAACATGTATAGCAAAAAAATGATCATGGTGTAGATCACATAAACCAGTATCGAGAATAGATGAATCAATATGTGGCCTGCAACTATTAACAGATCTAAATTCCTTAATACCGTCTGGTTAAACTATTATTATCTCAAACCCTTCAAGCCCCACGTTGGGCACCAAAAAGGACTGTTGTGGTTTAGCTTCAGTTGGCAACTAAGCACCACACAGCCGCTTGCTCACCCTCCTCCCTTGGTGGGATGAGGGAGAGAATCAGAAGAGCAAAAGTAAGAAAATTCATGGGTTGAGATAAAAACAGTTTAATAATTGGGAGGGGGGGAATATTAATAATAATAATAATAATAAATAAATTGTAATGAAAAGGAAAACAACAAAAGAGAGGAGAGAGAAAAAAAAATCCAAGTGATGCAACTGCTCACCACCCACCAACCGATGCCCAGCCAATCCCCAAGGAGCGATCACTACCCCCCAGCCAACTCATCCCAGTTTATATACTGAGCATGATGTCATATGGTATGGAATAGCCCTTTGGTCAGTTTGGATCAACTATCCTGGCTGTGCCCCCTCCCAGCCTCTTGTGCACCTGGCAGAGCATGGGAAGCTGAAAAGTCCTTGACTAGTGTAAGCATTACTTAGCAACAACTAAAACATCAGTGTGTTATCAACATTATTCTTATATGAAATCCAAAACACAGCACTATACCAGCTACTAGGAAGAAAATTAACTCTATCCCAGCCGAAACCAGGACATCTGCATAAAATAATCCTAGTACCCCCCAAACAGAGTAGACACACCACCCAGCAGGCTTTCAAGGAGCAGGATTTAGTCTAACACAATCCGAACAGAATGGTTCTGACTGTTCTTAATTAAAATAGCTCATTTTCCTACTTCATGCTTATCATTTCACCTTATTTACCAGTGTACAATTTTGGGCAAGAGATCAAATGGGTAAAAACTGGCTGTGAATTAAATAAGGATGAGAAATAAAAGACAGTTTCTAACAAAAAGAGCTGTGATGGTTTTGAGCAAAATAGCAATAGTGGGATCAAGAAGCCTAAATACTTTTAAAATGGTGTTTGATAAGTTTATGAAAGGGATTATATGACATGGTTGTCTGTGATGGCAGGTGCTGCATCCAGGCGGTTGTTCATAGGAACAAAGGAAACAGGATTAGGAAGAAATTATAGCAATAATCTTATCTGCACTTCTCAGATATATGTCTTATGGTTAGCAGGTGCGGAGCAATGAAGCAGTCTGCTCAGTCTAGCAGCAAGAAGAAATCAGCTATAGTCAGCTTCATTCCCTTTGTTATTATCCATAGCTCTGCTGATTTGATTTGCAGATTTGTTTGGATTTTGTCTGCCTTTAAGGACAAGGTTGACAAAACAGTTATTTCAAGAGTATTTAAGAAAAATATCAATAGATTAGCAAATACAGAGAACTGAGGAGTCAATATAACTGGAGCAGAAATAGTAAGGTGTTGATGATGTTTGCCTGCAGGTAGAAGAAAGCACAAAGTGTGAGACAAATTAAAATCTAAGAAACAGCAACTCTTCAGAGGTCTCATGTTCCCTTAGGTTCCAAAATGAATTTTCTGCAACTTGAAGGAGGAATAATTTCTGTTGTCCCATGCTGTCAAAATTTTATGATTGAGTACTGCTACTGTTGATGTATCCCCTTTGCTCTAGTGTTGAAAAGATGCTTCTGGGCTGCAATACCAATCAGCAGTATTCTTTAGAAATGTCAATAGCTGGCATATTAACACTTCAAATCTATATCCCTTATAAATGGGGAGCACTTGACATTCATTCTGTACCACACAGCAATACTTAGATGGTGATACTATAGAAGAGAGTGAAGAGAGAACAAATATAAACTTTGAATTTTAGAAAGTGCAGAAGGACTTCTGGAGTTGATAGTTTCCAAAACTAACAGGAAAATAGTGTCAGAACAAAGTTCTGGACCCACTGAAATCTGGAGGAGCTTTGCTACTGAATTCAAAGGGACCCAGGTTTCATAATTAACATGTATAGTTAAGAAAGTACTTGTTCTAGAGTATGTACTTCAGGAATATGAATTTTCCTGCAGCCTTGCTCTTTAAAGTAGGAATGAGTCACAAAATATAAGGGTAACATTTTTGCTTAACTATTTAGATTGTAAATTCTTTGGACTAAAGATCTGTTACTGTGTTTGTACTCCGAAACAACAGAGTCCATCTTTTCTTAGTTGGTTTAGTATTATTGTGTATGGTAAACTCTTGACTCAGAATGTTAATGATACCAGTAATTAAAGAATTGTTCCCTATAGTTAGTATCATATGGATATTGGTTAAGGCAAGGTGGGTCCAACCTAGTAATAATACTGCTAGTAATATAATAAAGCACAATTTCTTGCCTCAAACTAAGCACATTGCTTAAAACAAAAGAACATTCCCCTGCCTCTGCCCGTGACAGCAATGAACCTCTTTTTGGCAGGTTAATATCTAACATCCATTCCACATGTTCTAACTGTATCAAAGCCACTCAGTGAGACAACATTCTTAAAGAAACCACATCAAAATACCAATAAACTGTGGAATGAAAAAACCCTGCAAGAAAACCACCTCACAGTTCTCATAACAAAAACTTTCTTCAGTAGAGGGATTGTGCAAGGAACTTTATAAATACAACACACCTGCTACTACCATCACCACTGGGTAAATTAGGGTATGTCCACAGTACAGCCAAAGGTTTAATCTATATGGAAATAGCTAAACTACATTTATGCTACCTAGATTATATATTGATTAGTTTGCCCATGTCAGTACCCTGGTAGCACTGGAAGCAGTTCTGTCAGGTTTGGTAGATCTAATTCATCAAGGAGCATCTCAAGAAAGATAATGTTTCCAAATAGTGCTGTGTTGCTCCCAGGAGCTGTGCCCTCTGTGCTTCCCTCATGAAGTGACTATGCCTTCTGTCACTCAGGCTCAGGTGCGTGGAAAGAGGGAGACCTTGCTTAATGACTTCATGCTCCTATCCGAAATGCCAGTCTCTCTGGCTCTGTGCAGTGTGGCTGCATGCACTTGATATCACTGTAGCTTAGCTACACAATTTTCAGTCAGTTGCTTCAATGGCTTTGTGGTCCATCCTGATCTGAGATACAGAGATACTTTCATTGGTATCCAAGCTACCTAAAGGCAATTTTCACAATGTCTGCATAAACTAGAGGCCAGATTGCAGCAAGTTAAAAAACAATCATTAGATTATCTCAGCATAGTGGTCTTACATAACCATTTAAGACCAATGGTCTTAAAACAGTCTCACTGCTTAAATTAACCTTTCATGTCAACTTTTATCTTACTCTTATTTCTTCAGCAGCTTTTATAATCAGTTTTGATTTGCCTATCTTACATATTTTCACCTATTTGACATCCTTAGGAAGACATTTGCATGAACTGCATTTTAATGAACCGTGCTGGAAAATCCATTTGTCATCACTTCTGCCATTTTTGCTCACGTCTATAATCAGCTAATATAATTAAAAAGACTAACCCAAGAATGAAGTGTTGCTTAATGTCATGGTTACTCTGATGATCCCTAAGGGATGAAGCTGAAACTAACACAGTGATTCTACAACATGGCCATCACTAGAGTTCAGGGAACGTGCGTCTCCATCTGATTCAAATAAATAGACTTGGCTGTAGGACAAGCTGAAATGGGTGGATTCATCAATGGTTTCATCAGTGCACTAATGAAAATAAAGAGCTTACTGTTGACTTTTTGTTAAAGGATTTTGGTAAAGACATCATTGTTAAAACATCACAATCAATTTGGTAGACCACCTTCATGACTTTGATTACAGCTCCTGTTCTTAGATGTTACCCTTTAATCCACAAGAACAAAGCATTAATGTTAAGTGCCCCTAAATGTATTTTTACATTTCTCTAAACTCTAGTCATCAGCTTGTGGATACAACTCATACAAAATATGAAATGCAGATTGACAGAAGAACACAAGGAGCAGCAAATACAGGGAGAAACTCAGACAGTCTAAGCAAAAAACCAAAAATGTTAATGAATGGAACTCAGTAGGTCATGAAAGTAGATCAAGAATAATTATCTATGAAATGCTGCAAGGAATATAGTGGACTCAGGAGGGTAGAATTTCATGTCAGTGAGATGAAATCTTGAGGATTAATTCCTGTGACTGTTAGCGGAAGTATGTGCCAATTTTCTCACAACATGCATATGAGCTACTGTTGATCATTTCAAAGCACAAGTTCAACTAAATTTTGCTAGTACTTTGAGGAAGAGAGGGCTGTTAATTCAGAAACTGAGCATCCTTCTAATAAAACATGCCTGATAATCAAACTTATTAAGATATTATATTTTGAAATATTAGTTTAGGTTTAATGACTCATACAAATGAAATTTGCATGTTTAAAAGGGCCTAATTTACTAAATTAACATTAAGTACAAATCACATATTCGTAATTTTGTTTTAATGGTGTGATTTATTCTTCTGAGTTCCACTAATATAAGTGTACTAGTGGACCTGGGCATAGACTGTAAGTCTTCAGGAATATTGCATCTGTCTGGCATGGTGTGTTGTTTCAAACCACCTGCAATCTTAGCTTTGCTGAAGGGCTGAATCCAATATCTCAAATTATCAAAACAGGCTGCCAGAGTACTTCTTTACCACAGTTCTTGATCAAGTGTCATTTCTGCCATTTTCAGCACCCTTCAAGGGGAAGGGGTGACAAGGTCTTCTTGAATTTCCTCTGCAGCATAGCATTTTTCATGGATTCCAGGTAAAGGAACTGGCTGCCACCAGCCCCAGGAGTGGTATCGGACTTGATTACTTGTCAAACTAGTTAGTGGCTAGCTAGAAATACAGACAGCCAGCATCTCAAAATCAGATTAAGGTAGCTTCTGTCATAGGTGGTGGTTGTGTGTCTTCGTCTATAGCTAAGTAGGGTAAGAAAGTGTTCATGTAACAAGGGTTCTGTGTTTGGTTCAGTCCCGGAAGTAAGAAGAGGCTTAACGAGGATCTACAGACATCACAAGTGTGAATGTATGGTATCTGTATTCCGGGCTGAGATAAGTAGAGGCTGGTTCCTGTTATAAAACACATCCTAATGTTCATTTGTCAGAAGTTCTGCCAGTTAAAGACTATCAAGGGCATTACCTGTTTGAAATACCCAGAAATGTTTATAAATCTTCCCTATGATGAGATATATTTTTCTGCTTTTAAAATTGAACAAAAACACTTCAACTGTTGAGAAGTTTATTTCTTCTAGTACTTCTCTGAATTTTACATAAATAATTGTCCTATGTCAACAAAATACAAACAACTTATTTCCCAGTAAAATAGCCTCCCCCTGCTTTTTAACGATCTATCTCCATTGCATACATCAAAGCATCACATTAGTTACAGTCAACAATAATCAGCATACCTCCTTTGACTTTTCCACAGTAATGCCCGTTTCCATTTTGCCAGTACTGAAAACTCAGGCCTCCTGTTCTCTTTGGAAAAAGCAGGACGTACCGGGTGCAGGTGCCCAGGTGCTGGCAGCAGCAGCAGCAGCATCAGTGGGGTCTGGAGGGGCTGCCCCGTGCCGGACACAGCCGGTTCCAGCCGGCTCCAACGGCCCCACCGCAGGGCCCAGCTGAGCCCCTCAGCCACGGGCGGGCGCCTCGGGGAAAGCCTGGGGAAGGAAGGGCAAAACGCTGCCCGGCAGCCGGGGCTGAGGGAAACAGGGTGAGAAACAGCCCTGCAAGCCCTGAGGGGAGAGCAGGAGGAGGGCAGGAGCTGCTCCAGGCGCCCCGGCAGAGAGGCCCCTGCGGCCCGGCAGAGACCCTGGTGGGGCGGGTGTTTCCCTGCAGCCCATGGGAAGGCCTCACGCTGGAGCAGGGAAGAGTGTGAGGAGGAAGGAGCGGCAGAGAGGAGGTGTTAGGGACTGACCGCAGCCCCTTATTCCCGATCCTCCTGCCCCTGCTGTCTCAGGGGAAAGAGGTAGAGGAGTTGGAGATGGAGGAGTGAAGTTGAACCTGCAAAAAAAAAAAAGGGGGGGTGTGGGGAGGAAGGTGTTTTAGTTTTTGTCTTTTTTCTCACTATCCGACTCTATTTTACTTGGCAATATATCAAATTAATTTTCCCCATGTTGAGTCTGTTTTGGTCAGGACAGTAATTGGTAAGCGTCCTTATCTTTATTGTGATCCACAAGCTTTTCTATCTCATTTTCTGTCTCGTTGAGGAGGGTGAGTGAGGGAGTGGCTGGTGGGCATCTAGCTGATGGCCAAGGTCAATTTACCACAAGGAGTTATTTTATCAGGCCTTGTTGCATTATGTAAGGTGCAGGCTGATGGAAAACTTTTTATCTGTAAAGATTTTGTGTTCATAAACTAGATAAATTTGTTGGTATTTGTTGGTACATTTTTCCACATCAGTCCCCTTCTTTTCCCTCTTTCCCTTCCGTTCAGATTAGCACTGTCTAAACTGGGGTATAACAGACACAATTGAAAGCCTCCAAATGTATGTTTCATGTAACAGTAATATCATGGAGCAAGGTACAGTTTCTCCATGAAAAAGAGGTAGCTATAGGAGGCACTGAACTTGGTTTTGTGTGCTGAGTGTCAGGCTGGAATGTGGTTTTCTTCAATTAGACGAACAGTCTACTTGTATGAATGGATATTTCATATAAAGTCTGTCGCTTAAAGTTGCTGCAATCTGCTAGCTGTGACCTTGCAAAGAGACAGTTGGGCTTGCCTTGGGAAGGAAGACATAAATTTGAGGACCTTTAATATTTTGCCTCTCTACAAGGATGCCAGGCATCTTTCAAACCATACTTTAAAGAGATCAGAATTGGGTTTGTGAATTGGTGTCATTTTAGACCATCTAAAGATGAATCTGTAAGCTAAGCCAAATCAAACTTAATTGACCTTAGCTTTTGTACTGCCTTTCCTGAGAGGCAAGTTCTGTGATCCAGCAACTAATTTGCTACAGAGCTGAAAGGAACTTTACTGCGTAGGTACTTAAGCACTCTATAAGGACAGGGTAATAAACCTTGCTGCTGGAATTAATTGAAGGTGGGCATCTGGATATGCACACATCTCTGAAGAAGGTTTCTGATTTTACCTGTCAGGAATTACCCAGCTCATCTCAGAGCAGAATAACAATTTCCTCTTGGCTGGTGAATAAATACCCTATAAAATGACTAATGGTCTATTTAATTGTCCTATCGAAAAGAGCATGGTTGTGACTAATGTGCAAAATAAACCAACTTTGGAAACCTCATACAGTATTTACTATCCTTAAAGTAATGAAGCATGATGATGAGATCTATACTTGATCCTAACTACTCTCTGCCATTCATGTCAAAGTTTTCTTCTCAAGAAATTAAATGCTCTTGCAAGAATGTTCAGAACATGAACGAGCTTGACTCTTTCAATACAAATCACTGATTTTGCCCTGAATCATTAAGTTATTTATTCAAGTCTTAAATGCAATCATTTCCCAATATATCAGCAGTGAGGGAAATATAGTTGCAGAATGACATATTTAATTCCAACATTAGAAAGCCTAAGGTAAATAATAAGTCTTTGTTTGTGTTTCAGTGGTGTATAAAATTGCAGAGCTCTAATGTTTTTAGTTTCCTTTGCTTGTACATGTATCTGTTAAAATCAGCCTCAGCTAATGGAGAAATATATAGCATAGCTGTCAGTTCAAATCCAGCCTATTGATTGGAGACTGTTTAATGCACAACAGAAGTACATTGCTGGTAGTATATGTGAGCGTGCAGAATCAGGCTACAGGGCAAAAGAAACTGAAAGTTATTGCTGCCTGCTGTCTGTCTGGCATCCTACAAGTGTGTGAATTAAGAAGCAGTTTTCAGGGACTACATTGCCAAAATTAACACTAATTGATGCTTTTATTAGCAGCCTTCTTAGTACGACTAAGTACTTTTAGGCCCTAATTTAACAAAACTTTAAAAGGTATGTTTAAATTCCATCCAAGACAATTTATAATTGAGTAAGATGTTAGCATTTAGTTGGTTACTCTCTGCTTTTCTCTATACCTGCTAAATTCTGGAACAGGACCTGCAGTACAGGGAAGACATATGATGCTGAAATCCATGCTTTGTGTGCTCTGTGAGCAAAAGTTCATGTGCAGGGTTTTACAGCTCTTAGGGAGCCTGAATTCAAATGAAACACTTGCAGGGGAAAGAACGAAAAAATGCAGTATCAAGAAATATGGCCAGTAAACGTAAGTTACTACAATGTTCAAAAGCATACAATGTCACCTACAAAAAAAATTCTTCATTTTCCAGAACTGCACGTGGTTGTTTTTTTTTAAAAAAAAAAAAAACAGCAAAGAACATAAATCATTAAAGTGCTTACAGTACATTTTTAGATATTGGAAAACATCAAGTGAACACATAATTTTTAATTAAACATCTCAATAAGCCTTTTTTTGCGCACATATTTAAATTGTTTGAGCTATTTTGACTGTTATTTGCTTCAGTAATCAGCAAATAGAATAACAGACAGAAATTACTCCTAATCAAATTGTTGTTGTCTCTTTTATGAGGTATGGTATTCTGAATACACTTCCCAACATACTCTTCAGATATCAAAGTACTTAAGCGATTTGGATGCTATCCTATCACCCCTAAGGAATGCAGTTAAAGTTCACAGCTATGGCAGCTGACAAGGCCATATCTGTTGTGTGCAATAATAGCAGACTGATAGCCCTGGTGACATTAATCTGTCACTTTTCATAGGTGTGAAGCTAACTGAAAATAATTTTCAAAAAAACAACAAATAGAAATGAGTTTTATTTCAAACAAAATTCAAATATTTGCAGGTTCCTGTTGCTATGCAGTGCCATCAATGTCACTGCTAACTGCAGAATATCAGTCACCCCCCCTCATAAAGTGCCATATGCTGTAGTAGTTCAGAATATTTTGCTCATGGGTTGTGGTGTCTGAAGAAAAGACTAAATTATAAAGGAGAACAAATCATGACTTTCATGGAAGGGCTCCAGTAATCCAATTCAGCTTAGGTAACGATATATCGTTTCTTGCTTTCTGGCTTTCTGGTTTGGATTCTTTCTGCTTCTGACATTGGTTCCAGCAATTTGATTTCTTTTCTATTTATCTCTGCCTCTTCTGTGACATATAGAAACCTTTGTTCAAACAGGTGGTATACACTATTCCATCTCTTTCCCTCCCACCCTCCACCTACCTGCAGCCATCGTCCCCATCAGATTCACAGGTTAAATCTTTAAACTTTCATGTGACATTTTTCCAGTACTGACAGCTTTGCGTAAATGCTCACAGAATATTAGCATCCAGCCACAGCAGTCAGAGATCCAGTGCAACCATCACACAATGGTTTCTTTCTTGACACTGCTAGCAAAATGTATGTGTTGGCAGTGGGGATCATAAGTCTCATTCAGACACCGTGATTGCTGATCTCCTTTCAAACCATGAAAAGATGGTCACTCTTCAGAGTGCTTATATCAAGGAGTTGAGGACAGGGATCCTTGCTTATATCAAGGAGTTGAGATCCCAAGCCCCATAAACAGAGTTGAGGAGGAGAATGGAAGAATTTAGAGACACTTTGCTCAGTAAGGCAGGGCACATTTCTGGATTAATGGTCATAGGAAAGGCTTTGCAGTAGGGATATCTCATATCTGTCCTATTTCCTTTTGCCAGATGTATTTCCTCAAGGCTTCCAAATGCATTACAGTTGCACTGAAAGCTTGACCAATATATTCATCATCATTGATCAAACCGACTTTGAGAGTGTCCTTCAGGTGCTTCTGACAGTGATTTGAAACAAGTGCCACTTCCTGGCTGTCTTGTGTTTTATATGGCTCCCAGTGAACATCAATAATATGAATATAATTTTAATTCTTCTGTAAGGGATCTTATCTACAGAGTAATTTCTTGTGCAGTGTCTTGTCTCTATGAAATGATTGCCAACTCAGGCAGCCGTTCAAGTTTACTGCTTAGGCCTTCCTTCAAGGTACAATATGGATATTACTTTCTAAAAGTAATTTAGACCACAAAGCGCTAAGAACATGTTAACTCCTTGCAAGCTGCTATGCTGGTTTTGGCTGGGACAAAGTTAACTTTCTTTATAGTAGCTAGTATGGGGCTATGTTTTGGATTTGTGCTTAAAACATTTGTGCTTGATAATACAGAGATGTTTTAGCTGTTGCTAAGTAGTCCTTATATTAAATCAAGGACTTTTCAGCTTCCCATGCTCTGCCAGGTGCAGAAGAAGTTGGGAGGGGGTACAGCTGAGACAGCTGATCCCAACTGACCAAAGGGCTATTCCATACCATATGATGTCATGCTCAGTATATAAAGCTGGGGAAGAAGAAGGAAGGGGGGGACATTTGGAGTGATGGTGTTTGTCTTCCCAAGTAACTGTTACATGTGATGGAGCCCTGCTTTCCTGGAGATGGCTGAACACCTGCCTGTCCATGGGAAGCAGTGAATGAATTCCTTGCTTTGCTTGTGTGTGCGGCTTTTGCTTTCCCTATTAAACTGTCTTTATCTCAACCCACGAGCTTTCTCACTTTTACTCTTCTGATTCTCTCTCCCATCCCACTGGGGAAGAAGTGAGTGAGCTGCTGTGTGGTGCTTAGTTGCCAGCTGGGGTTAAACCATGACAGCTGCCTATCCTATACTGGAATGCTGGCTGATTTTATGAACTGATCTAACTTAATTCAACAGTTCAACAACTTTTCCATTCTCCTCCCTCTTCAAATATGTGTCTGACAATTAACTCTGATCATTAAAACAGCATCAAGTACTATTTAGCATTAACATGTTTGTGACAAACTACGGTGTTATGTTTTGCCAGTATGTTACTCTCTGTAAGTGCCTGGGCAATGCCCAGCTATTTATTAACTGCTTCCATTTCCAAAAAAAGATCTTAGTAAAGAAAGAAGAAAACCATCAAAGAAACCCAATTTTTGAAACTTCAGGAGCAATCCAAATAATAATGTAGGAAGTAGGTTACAATACTTGATGTTTCAGTAAAGAAAATGAAGAATTCTAACGCACAGTTCCTAGAATAATCTATTTTAGTATTTCATGGTAGGAGAAGTTTTTTTCCAAACCTACAAGTCAGTGGTAAGTTTGTGCACAAACTTATGGGTCCTAGAGCTCTTCTATCCTATTAATGGAATATTTTGCATTTACCAACCTTTTTCTGGAAAAAAGAAAATCAGAATTTGGAATAAAATCAAAATTATTTATGCAGGCAAGTAAATTAAATTGGGGAAATCTTGCTGATGCTTACATGTGAATGTACATTTGCCCCTGATTGCAGCATGCTTGAGGGTTGGGGCTGGGAGGAAAGCAAGGGAAGTAAGCCTCAGAGCTTTTGTTGGCAAATGTCGTATGAAAGACAGGAATGCATTTAAAGGAAGTTACCTCATGGAGAAACAGACTAATGTTCTAAGGAACAAATGAAGAGTATGTCACACGCTTGGGAACAAGGTCCAAGTTTAACACGTTTGTACATAATCTGTTCACAGACAATACTAGAGGGCTGGTGTTTGCGTTTTGACAGGAAAAAATGCCATCTATAGAAGATATTGAATCTTCTGCACACAGCCTTCCTGGTGTGTCTACCTCAAAGCTTCTTACCTAAACAAGTGAAGGATTCTTTGTTTCCTTATATCTTTATGTATGCTTTGCAAAATAGTCAGTGGGTAATGGATACTGATCCTGAGTTTTCAAGATTCTTGAGTAGTGGTTTATAATCTGCCTTGTATCTGTTCTAGACCTGCAGGTAAATTACTTTCATTTTAAGTCCCCTATGTGCTGCCAGCGTGGTATAAAGGAAGATGTGTATACAGTTTCTTGAAAAAGTAACACGCTGGAGGGAAACTTCTGACCAACTGTATAAAACAGTTTTCAAAAAATGAAAGCCTCTCAAAGCCAGTGGGTTTTTTTAAGCCACAAATGGTTCTAGTAACACAATATCAAATTCAGTCCCCAGACAAACTCACAGAAATCTGTAGTATACCATTAATTTCTTTCCTTTTACTGTTGGATATGAAAAAAAAAAATTCAGCATTTTTCCTCTGTTTTTTTCTTCCAGTATAATTAATTCCATCAATTAAGTAGAGGAGAGATGTAAAGGATTTTAGATACATTGTATTCAGTACCTAGCATCAACAAGATGCACTTAGGAAATATCTAACACTTCCCATGGTAAATCTCTTTCTATGGAATAGGTCAGTTGCCTTTTCATTGCTTATTGCTATTTTTCTGGGTAAAAGCCAAGATTATAGCTCTATTTTTTTGTTTGTTTGTTTCTATTGTCAAATAGCTTATTTTGCAGTGATGAGCCTCTAGGTCAGCTTACTACCACTCTGCCATTTTGTGACTTTTTTCCCTCCTGCTGCCTGAAAAATGAGATTTAGGTAGTTGCTACAGTGCATATAAACAGGTGATTTACATTAATTTACATATAATTTTTGTGTTTGTAAACATTACATAAAAGTGTAGACATGAATCCTTTAAGATTGATTTTACATCATTTGCAGAAAAAACAGGCTAAAAAGGGCACTGATTATTCCAAGTACTCCAGGTTCAGTAGGGCAGAGCTAAGACATTATAATGGAGTTTTCTGCAGAACATGAAAATGCTCCCACAGAATGGCCCAAGTTCTCATTTTCACTCAAAAAGGACCAGATTTTGCCACCTTCATCTTGGAAGAAACATTACTCTGCACTGAAGTTGTTGAAACTGCCCATAGTGCAAAGTATTGATTAATATGAACTCCCAAATTAGAAAAAGATGTTTGTGTGACCATACAGATTATAATGTTTAAACACCAGTCATAGAAATGTGCATCCAAGAAGTGTATGTGATTTGGGTATTTAATTTAGCAAGGTTTCAAAGTCACATAATGAATAGACCCATACAAATTCTTTCTGTTGGGGATGTAATACATAATTTCTGGTTATGGCACCTTCAGAGTACCTTGGGCAGGCTTTATAATGGTAGATCTGCAACCACAGTGTAGCATCTTTCCTTCTCCTGCCATCAAGACAATCTGAGGTGCAGTTTTCCTGAAAGGAATCTGGTGGGAGTTTTTCCATTTGCTGTGTTCTTTGGCAAGTTAAGTTTTTCATCAAAGGAAGACCTATAGTCCCCAATAGATCATTGTGTTCAGTTGTCAGGTTATCCAGAAACATACATTTGCCTGAAAACATACTTAAAATACTTCTCCTGGAATTACCTGTTTAACTAGTGAATAGAATAATAGCAGTATGTGTAAGGTTCTATGATATGAGAGACTTCTGTATTAGAAAAGAACTATTGATTAAAGAATACTGAATTAGGTAATGATTTAATTCAGAGGAAGGATGGAATGATAAACTCGAAAAGGGGTAATAAAAAAATGGCTGGAAAATAGAGCTCAAAAACCTTCTAGATTATTAAGTTGTGATTTATTTCCTTTTAAGGACATCACTTTATAATACATTTGTGAGGAGAGTGCATCTCCAAAACATCATATTTTTAATGCATTCTCTAATTTTCTAATTATTAGTAGTCTGTTTTGTGGGGAAAAAATATAGACCTTGTCTGTAGCTCTCATTAAATATTTTGCTATCATTCTGGATAATTTGCTGATAAGCATGTTAGAGATTGTACTGGGTTTCCATGGCAAGGTTTTGGTAGTGCAGGCATTGCAGGGGTGGTTTCTGTGAAGAGATGCCAGAAGCTTCCCCTGTGTCCAACAGAGCCAGTGCCAGCCAGCTCCAACATGGACCCAACGCTGGCCAAAGCTGAGCCAATCAGCAATGGTGGTAGTGCCTCTGTGACAACAGAAGAGGAAAAAAAAACGTGCTGCACAACAGCAGCTGGAAGAGAGGAGTAAGAATATGTGAGAGAAACAGCTATGTAGACACCAAGGTCAGGGAAGAAGGAGGGGAGGAGGTGCTCCGGGCACTGGAGCAGAGATTCCCCTGCAGCCTGTGGAGATCCACAGTGGAGTAGATATCCACCTACAGCCCACGGAGGACCACATGCTGGAGCAGGTGGATGTGCCCAAAGGAGGCTGTGACCCCGTGGAGAGGAGCCCACACTGGAGCAGGCTCCTGGCAGGACCTGTGGACCCGGGGAGAGAGGAGTCTTCTGGCAGGACTTGTGACCCCGTGGGGGACCCGTGCTGGAGCAGTCTGTTCCTGAAGGACTGCACTCCATGGAAAGGACCCATGCTGGAACAGTCCATGAAGAACTGCAGCCTGTGTGAAGGACCTATATTGGAGAAATTCATGGAGGACTATCTCCCATGGGTGGGATCCCATGCTGGAGCAGGGGGAGAGTGTAAGGAGGAAGGAGCAGCAGAGACAACATGTAATGAACTGACTGCAACCCCCATTCCCCATCGCCCTGTGCTACTTGGGGGAAGGAGGTAGAGAATTCAGGAGTGAAGCTGAGCCTGGGAAGAAGGGAGGGGTGGGAGGAAGGTGTTTTAATTCTTTTTTCTATATCTCATTATCCTACTCTGACTTTTGATTGGCAATAAATTAATTTCCCCAAGTCAAGTCTGTTTTACCTGTGACAGTAACTGCCTAGTGCTGTCCCTGTCCTTATTTTAACCCACGAGCCTTTCATAATGTTTTCTCTCCCTGTCCTGCTGAGAAGGGGACTGATTGAGTGGCTTGGTGGGCACCTGGAGGCCAGCCAAGGTCAACCCACCACAGACATCTTTTCCATTCTTTTCTAAAGCAAAATGAATTACCACAGACTCAGAGTGAGGTCTGAACTTTGGCCTTTTTGAAGTAATCAAGGTGAAAAGTAAGACCCAGAAAAAAATATGACACAAAAGTTTAGACAGAAATACACTACTCATTCTAGGAAAATTTAGATGTTTAATTAATAATGAAATATAAATACACATCATCTTCTGAAGCAAATGATGTTGTACTGTGTATTTTAAGATAGAGTTGAATTTCAGCTGAAGCCAATTGGAGAAAGGGTTTTTTTTAAATAAATTGACAATTTTTAGGATACTGTAACATTCTACATCTCAAAATGGTTGTCTGGAAACTGGCTGCTCATGGCTTGGACGGGTGTACTCTTCGCTGGGTAAAGAACTGGCTGGATGGCTGGGCCCAAAGAGTGGTGGTGAATGGAGTTTACTCCGGTTGGCGGCCGGTCACAAGCGGTGTTCCCCAGGGCTCTGTGTTGGGGCCAGTTCTGTTTAATATCTTTATCAATGATCTGGATGAAGGGATCGAGTGCACCCCCAGTAAGTTTGCAGATGACACCAAGTTGTGTGGGAGTGTTGATCTGCTTGAGGGGAGGAAGGCTCTGCAGAGGGACCTGGACAGGCTGGATCGATGGGCCGAGGTCAATTGTATGAGGTTTAACAAGGCCAAGTGCAAGGTCCTGCACTTGGGCCACAGCAACCCCATGCAACGCTACAGGCTTGGGGAAGAGTGGCTGGAAAGCTGCCAGGCAGAGAAGGACCTGGGGGTGTTGGTTGACAGCCGCCTGAATATGAGCCAGCAGTGTGCCCAGGCGGCCAAGAAAGCCAATGGCATCCTGGCTTGTATCAAAAATAGCGTGGCCAGCAGGACTAGGGAAGTGATCGTGCCCCTGTACTCGGCACTGGTGAGGCCGCACCTCGAATACTGTGTTCAGTTTTGGGCCCCCTACTACAAGAGGGATATTGAGGTGCTGGAGCGTGTCCAGAGAAGGGCAACGAAGCTGGTGAAGGGTCTGGAGCAGAAGTGTTATGAGTAGTGGCTGAGGGAGCTGGGATTGTTTAGCCTGGAGAAGCGGAGGCTGAGGGGAGACCTTATCGCTCTCTACAGCTACCTGAAAGGAGGTTGTAGAGAGGTGGGGGTCGGTCTCTTCTCCCAGGTAACAAGTGATAGGACAAGAGGAAATGGCCTCAAGTTGAGCCAGGGGAGGTTTAGACTGGATATTAGGAAATTTTACTTCACTGAAAGGGTTATCAAGCATTGGAAGAGGCTGCCCAGGGAAGTGGTTGAGTCACCATCCCTGGAGGTATTTAAAGGACGTTTGGATGAGGTGCTTAGGGACATGGTGTAGTGGTGGTCTTGGTAGTGTTAGGTTTACGGTTGGACTCGATGATCTTAAAGGTCTTTTCCAACCTATACGATTCTGTGATTCTGTGATTCTGTGAAATGTACAAGTCTTTGCAGCCTAGTGGTGCTTCCTTTGCATTTTCCTTACCTTACTTCTCCCACATTTTTCTCAAGAGAAGTATTCTACACACCACAAGTATAAAACAAATATCACTATTACCTTCTAATGGAAACTTTATGCTTATTGCAAGAATATTACATTTTCAGAACAAAAGCATACCTTTCTGATACGACATCTGAATTACAGTGATGTATTCATTGCACGTAACAGTGGAGTAATTTAAGGATGATCCATCCTAAAGCTTTCCCTTTGAAAAGGAAATGAAAAAGGATGGTGTGTTGCACCTGTTCCTGTCATCCTTGCAAATGTCATGTCCATTATGACCTCTGCCAAAAGATGGCAATCCAAGTCCACAAAAGATTTTGTTTTCTGTATGGATGGTAGCATCTTGGAGGTATACATACTTTTCCTTTAATCACTTCATTGTTTTGGTCTCTTTTTGGCCAGACTTTTGTTGGTGGACGGTTGATGAAAATTATCATCAGTGGATCTGTTATCAAAAGATGGCAGTAATGAATTTGTTCTGCTTTCACTTCAGTACCACTTGTTACTACCATAGAAATTTTTATAAATATGAAAAGGAGATTCCTTACATTCTTGACAAAGTCAGGTATGACTCTGCTCTAAATGGATTTCCTCAGTCTCTCTCTCCCTCTCTCATAGTCACATCTGCCTTTTCCTTTAATCATCTCTAATGGAGTCTCTGGAGGAGATGCTGCAGGTGGAGGAGGAGGGAGTTGTTTAGGCAGACACATAAATATTGATTTGCCTCAGCTAGAACAGGAGGTGTGTGCCGAACAAGAATGTTAGTCTGGTTCCTCTTAATTACTCTACTCCAGATTACCCATCTTCCTCCTCTCTTTGGAGATTTGTCCCATTAGTAACCATTTCTGATACACATTACTAATTACCATGATGCTATCTGTGTCCTGTTTCTCCTCCTCTCATCTAGGCTTGACTACTTTTTCTAGCTATTGACTGCTATGGTAAATATTTTCTTTGAAACATTTTTTCCTCATATCACTATCACTAGCCAGCAAAGCATCAGGTTTAATCTCGTTTGTCATAACAATTGAACAAATATTGAACAAATATTGAATGGTGTTTCAGTCATGTTCTATGCCTCTAGTCTTCAAACTTCATTCTCATTCCTCCCTCTGTTTTTATCTTTACCTAGTTCTTATTAAAGCAGGTATCTGGGAACATTCTGGCCAACCGTATTGCAATGGACACCCTAAAGGTATAAGTTGAGTTTATGTCCACTGCAATAAATGCCTAAAACCAGACACCACCATAAACCTTCCCAAAACTCATTGTCATGTTGCTGTTCTCAACTATTTGTGCCTTGCCTATTCCCCACTAACTCTCTGAAAAAGCCATACAACAATATGATATAAAGTTTTTCTGTGGCATGAATTATTGCATTGAGAACATAGGTTCAAATACTTTTTTCCAAAATATAGTAGCATGTACTTTCTTTTCTTACAGAGTGAATGTTCTATTTATGCATATAAAAATCCTACATATGTGAAACTACATAATATATTGAACTTACATTCATTTTTGCATTACTGAATACTACTTTGTAGACCAAAATAATATGTAGATATTTCACATATTGCCTAAAATATAAATAATGAACACTACTGGCTGTATTTTAATTCAAAAGGAGAAAAGGTGTAATTTTTTTATAAAACTGTCTTGTTTATATATTTAATGAAAATCTTCCTTTACTGATGTTTTACTGAACATTTAAAATAAATTAACTCTGTTTTTTTACTAGATTATGTTCGTATTTTAAATTTGAGTCTTTTTTTTTTCTTTTACTAAGTTCATTCTTTAACAGTTAGTCTGAAGTGTTTAATATGTGCTCCAATTTTGAGTTAGGTAAATGAAAGCCACAATGTTGACCTGCCTCAACGTGTTTCAATTCACAGTGAATACACAGACCCTTATATCTGTGAATATCATATCTTTAACTGGCTAGTCTTAATCCTACTTAGCAAATTATTACGATAAAAATGATTGACTGCTTTTCTGTTTAGTACATGCTTTAATATGAAGCCTGTAATACGTTTCAGAGTACATAGACTAAAGCATCTAAAACTGTGGGAATGAAACTTTATATGGCTTACCAACAGCCCTGAATTAGCCTTGCTAAGTTCCTTCTCAACAAAAGAGAATTGTCACCAGTTCAATAGGATTCTTGTAATATACTTAGCAGTGACCACCCTTCATTTCCATTGCCTGTCTCTGCACCAGGTAAACTCAGACGCTTCATTAGGTATGTCCTGAGTTTATAGCTCAGCAATATTTTCCCTTTCACATTGAAACTGCTGATCTGCATGTACAAACCCATCCTCCTGTGAGCATCAGTTGTTTGATGAGGTCAATGTGAGCAAAACAGTTTCATGATCACAGCTTTACCTCTTTGGGGCTTGTTGTACAACCCATTTACACATGCAGCTCACCTTTGGTAACAGGGAAAGCTCTGTGCTAGGGGATGTCACAAGTCCAATCCTTTCATCTCCTTGCTCTTTTACCAGTATCCTTTCTTTGTCCCTTCAGTTAGATAGATAGCCTTCTTTCTGTGTGCTGAGATGCCACATCCTCCTCAATTAATAACTCCAAGCTCCATTTCTCTGTCTATCTCTAGGTCCCATTGTCTGCCCTGATTCAGTTGACCCTTACTATCCTAACCATTTTCTCTGTATTAAATTTAAATCTAAAGGAGTTTACAGTATCTCAGTGGCAAGAGGAGGGTTTTTTTGTACGTAGTTTTATGTACCTATTGCAGTACCTAAACATACAGAAACATAAATTAGAAGTCCGAAGTGTGCTTGAGACTTAGTCTTCCTTCACAGAGAAAATTTATGATGAGTAAGAATTGAGTGGATATGCAGATTTCCCCTGTACACAGAGGTGATTTACTCTGGGAGACAGAAGGACTGACCTGCATTGCAGAGAAACTATATAATTCCTAAACAGGAATTATGAAGCTCTTTGAGGAATGTTGCTTTGGTACCACTGTCAAAGAGGTCCAGAAGAAAAGTATTAGAAGACTGACATGGCAGCAGAGAGAAAATCTATTTTCATTTATTCAGGGATAATTTATTTTCTTTAGAAGAAGGAATGAAGACTCATGTCATTACTAGACTAAGATGCTCCATCCACTATCTGAGCATCTTGGAAACTGAAATGAATAAATAAAGAAGCTGGCAATATTGAAGGAAGAAACAAAGGAGAAGGAGGAAAGACTGCTTAACCTTTAAAGTTAGCCTCAGGATTTTTTTTTATTTTGTTTAAATGGACCAGTTTTGTATCTCTAAAATCTCCACTACCATGAATTGCAGAACATGTAGCTAAGGGTAAAATTTGGTCCATTTCTCAGTTCCAGTCAGTTTAATAGATGTTCAACATTCAGAGAAAAACTGTGAAGGTACAATGTTCACAAATTCATCCAGGATTAATCTTCACTTGGTCTTCCCCTCTATCCTCCTCTAAAATAGTTACAAATTTCTCTGAAAATTTTAAATGTGATTTTAAGAAATCTGAGTTGAGTTACAAATATGCTTTCAAAATAGTCCCTCCATTGAGCTTTGCTTCTAAGATGGAGTTAGGGAAAGACCAAAAAAGAGAGTGAGGAAGAAAACATAATTTTAGCTTGTGCACTAATTTGCAGAGTTGATATGCACCAGGTTTAGATACCTCTTCTCATAGCTGTAACAAACAATGGCAATAACAATCATAATTACATATGCAGATTTTGAAATTCCACATAAAGGTCTTTGAGAAAGCTGCAAGGTAGCAATATTCTTTATAATTCCACTCTAAGAATGTGAAGAGAATAAAAATGAAAACTCTTGACATTCTGGAGAAAAATCTTATCTTCTGATTAGCTGGCTGCAGCACTTCTAGTTCAAGATTTTTCCTCTCAGAGTATTTATACAATAAATTTGGGTCATTTCAAGTTGCAGCTCTAACAATTTTCTAGTAAGAAGCATAGGTTTGGATAAAAGAACTAAACATAAAAACCCATATTACAAGGGTAATATGGCACTGGTATAGTGGGAAACTTATGTTGAAGATCTTCCTTGGGTATAGAGTCAGAAATGCCAGAGATGTCAGATAAATTACTAGCAAAATCGAGCAAATAAATGCCTAGATAAAATAATCTGACCAAAATAAACATTGTTAGCAGAAACTTTATGTGGAAGTTATAGTAGGTGAACTGAAAATGATGATAAGGAAGGTCAGAAGATTCTGTCACAATGTCAGCATTTGAATAATCCTTTATTAGTACCATAATTAGAAAATTCATAGCATGACTAGCTTTCAATATTTTCTCTCATGCTCCTTCTCTATGGTTTCCCTTCACCTTTTCTTCTGGAAGTGTGGAATTTACAGAACAAAATAAGCATAAGTTATATACTTACATCATAAAAACCAGAAAATATTCTAAAATGTTATAAAATTAGATACTTTCTAAATGATAAAAATGGAAATCGCCCTTTTTGAATAGCCCCTTGTCCTGGTTTTGGCTGCGATAGAGTTAATTTTCTTCCTAGTAACTGATATAGTGCTGTGTTTTGGATTTAGCATGAGAATAATGTTGCTAATATACTAATGTTTTAGTTGTTGCTAAGTAGTGCTTACACTAGTCAACGACTTTTCAGCTTTCCATGCTCTGCCAGGTGCACAAGAAGCTGGGAGGGGGCACAGCCAGGACAGCTGACCCACACTGACCAAAGGGATATTCTATATGATATGATGTCATGCTGACTATATAAACTGGGGGGGGGGGGGGGGGGGGGAGTTGGCTGGGGGGCAGTGATAGCTGTTAGGGGACTGGCTGGGCATCAATCGGTGGGTGGTGAGCAGTTGTGTCACTTTTTTTTTTCTTGGGTTTTGTTCCTCTCTCTCTCTCTCTCTCTCTCTTGCGTTGTTTTCCTTTTCATTATAATTTGTTGTTGTTGTTGTTGTTGTTGTTGTTATTATTTTATCATAGAATCATAGAATGCTTTGGATTGGAAGGGACCTTTACAGGTCATCTAGTCCAACCCCCCTGCAAGAGCAGGGACACCTTTAACTAGATCAGGTTGCTCAGAGCCCCGTCCAACCTGACCTTGCATGTTTCCAGGGATGGGGCCTCCACTACCTCTCTGGGCAACCTGTTCCAGTGTTTCACCACCCTCATTGTAAAAAATTTCTTTCTTAAATCCAGTCTAAATCTGCCCTCCCTTAGTTTAAAACCATTGCTCCTTGTCCTGTCACAACAGGCCTTGCTAAAAAGTCTGTTCTCGTCTTTCCTATAGGCCCCCTTTAAGTACTGGAAGGCTGCTATAAGGTCTCCCCACAGCCGTCTCTTCTCCAGGCTGAGAATTATATTTAATTTAATTTTATTTTGTTTCAATTATTAAACTGTTCTTATCTCAACCCACGAGTTTTTTTACTTTTGCTCTTCAGATTCTCTCCCTCATCCCACCGGGGGGAGGGTGAGCAAGCAGCTGTGTGGTGCTTGGTTGCCGACTGGGGCTAAACCACGACACCTCTATAGTTCACTGCAATACTACAAATAGGAACATGAAGGGGTTCATTTATTATAACTCTTTTTTTTTCTGAAGCAGTGCAATGAACATTTTTCTCTTCACTTTGATTGTGTTCAGTATTAATTAAAATGTTTTGCATAGTTTCTCTTAGTAGTGACACTTAGAAGATTGGACAAAAGGCATAGCGTCTGATAGTGAATAATGTCTTTGCAACCATCAAGGTGAGACAGAAGCAATATCACCTATAAATCATCATAATTAAATAAATTAACATGGAGAGATAACATTGTGTTGAAACAACTACTACTTCGTAACCAGGGAGCTTATTCGGAGCCTGAAGCGGGTTCAGTCTTCATAGCTATACTGGAATCCATTTTACTGTTGGTAGAAACACAGAATATGAATTTAAATCTGATCAGTGTCTTTATTCTTTTAGGGTCAAAGTATTGAAATCCCACAGAAGGGTACCTTTTCCAAGATTACTGCCCACAGTGTTATTGAAATTATATGCGAAATACTACAATTTTTGATGTGAATTGCAGCTCCTCCCAGAAGCAGAACCAGTGTACTAGTGCTATAACAGTAGCTGAACCAGAACAGAAATAGCAAACAACCCATTACATGGCTGTTGTATGAGCAACTTGTTTGCCTGTTTTTCATTTCTTATGGAAATAGAGATGACTTTGAATTCAGTTATAAACTTGACACCATGTTAGGCTGTTGGATGTGGGGTTTTGGACTGGACTGGAGTAGGATGGATATATGTTCTGCACAAAACCAAATTCTATTTCTTTTTCCTTTCAAAATTGGAGCTTTTAAAATGCTCATAAAGGGAAAGAATTAGAATATGAATATAAATATAATGCGTGTGTGTGTGTGTATCTGTGTGCATACATATATGTATGCATAGTAAAGTGAGAAATGTAATTCTCCTTTTTTGCCATTTGTGTATCAAGCATGCGTGCCTGGTGTTTGAGAATAAAGAAAATTATACATAACAAAATATAAATTGTTCAGGTATCTCTAACTCCAAATCAGAATATGGAGTCTATAGCCAGTCTTCACCTTTACTTGTTCCATAACAAAACCAAAACTGTAGGTATAATAAAATACATTTGTACTTACCAACTTTAGCAGGGTATTTGTGCATAGCAAGTAACAGAAAAAAATTCAGTCTTAAGGACTTGTATACATTCACATCAAAAGACTTTTCATTTGTGGCTGTGTATTTTTACAGCATGTGTTTCTGTTCCAGATTAAAAAAGTGAAATATTTATTAGAGTGTACAAGATTATAACAAATTGATTCTACTCCACTTTGCAACAGAACTTCCAAATGCTGTAATTCTTTGTGAGGGAGAATTAATCACGCTGTATCGCTTTTTCCCAGGAGCCAGGGTTTCTCGTAATCTCTGGAAACCCAGACAGCTGAGAAACTGCAAGGCAGGGATGGAGGGAGACAACCGGGGCTTCAGGCTTCCAGAGCAATTGGCCTCCTCAGTAGCTTGCAGCAGAGCCAGCAACACAGGACCTCACACAGGACCTCACACAGGCACACTGACAGGCAGCCGTACTGATGTCCCGTGCAACCCGCTCTATCGGGGTCTATTTTCCAGCAGAGGGTTACTAAGAGATATGTGACCCCCACAGAAGGCTTTCATTTTCACAAATTAGAAAATTCAGGAAGAGGACTGTTTCATATAATGCATTCCTTTCTTCTTAGTTTCTGGTCTCTCCAGTGTCTTGGCATACATACGCGCATTCTCACACCTCCAGATAATTTCTGCTAAATCCAGCAATTGAAGTTAAACTTTAACAATGTGTCTTTGGGGGTAACTATAAATATCATAAATTCTGTCTTTAATTGCGCCCCATAAAAATCTACTGAAATAACTCAGAGATTTAATCGTTTGATTTCAAAATGCACAACAGGCCAGGATTTGGCCTAGCGTTGTTTAAATATGCTTGAAATCTCAAGGGAAATGAAATCATTAAGGATTTCCTAGCATTTTAGTAATATGAATATTGCTTTGAGTCCTTAATGTTGTTATAGGTTTTTATTAATCATTGAAGCTAGAGAAAATGATGATTCCTGTAGTTTCAATTGTAACACCAAATCCAGTCTTGCACTGAAAGCCTTCTTTCTGCTCTGCTTTCCTGCATACTGGGAAAAAGTAGCCTATTAAAGCTTGTACAAAGTGAAAGCAAAACTTTTCTCTTGTCTTCAAGGAGAGAGGTTGGGAAGAAGTTAGTTTTCTCATGGCAAGCATAGAGGAAAGAGTGGGAATGACCTGTGCTGTAGGTGGGAGGGTGCTGCTCTTACCTCCCTGTACCAAAGTTCTTGGATCAAAATTTGACATGTGGTTGTCTTGGACTTCTGGAGAGAAGGTCATTGAACAACCATATGAGAAAAATGGACTAACCTCACATGCTGCGGAACTGCTATCCTCAGATTGCTGTTCCACATTTGCAACTGGTGTCATTGCCATAATGATCCTACAGAATTGCAAATAAGAAGCAAAGTCCATGTGGCCATGAATAAGAAAACAGATCAGTTCATTAAGTTATTTCCTGTATAATGTGGTCTACTATCCCACAATGTTGTAGATTTTTTTAATGTAGAATTTTCATAAAGCAAGTTATGTTGTTAAGATGTTTTACTGAGCTCTAGTAGCAAATGATTTCTGCTTGAAACTATTTTACCCGAGTTCTTGCTTTGCAAAGACTATTGTATAGAAAGGCCAATAAGCAGAACATCGATCTCAGAAGTATGTCAAAGGCAGATGTTTAAATTAATGTATAATTCATTTTACTGCATATCTAATTTCTTACAAATCATGAAAAATTCCTTCTCTATGTAGGCATTTATACAGACTATTAGATCTAGTTCTAAATCATTAACCCCTCCAAGTTGCAGTTATTCATAATGTATAATGCATCTTCCTTCTACATTTCCCTTTCATGGTGGGTTCATAAATGTTCATTTTACTTTTTAAAAATTCAGTAAAAGTCATTAGTACACACAAAACCTGAGCTCATGCATTTACATATGCAGGGAAACTTGTCTCTTAGTGTTACTACCTCTTACAATGCTCTTTTTCAGAGTTCTTCGAATGCAAGCTGAATGAAATAAGGAATTTCTCAATTACCTTTTGTAAGTCAATCAATGCCCTTTTGCAGAGCATAAGCCAATCTGCAGGCAACTCGGGTATTTTCCTATGTACGCAACTTACTCTATTACAGGGAAACTCAAACTTGCATTTTACCTGAAAGGCTGCTTTACTTTGTGTTATTGCCACCAGCTGTGAAGCATTATGCAGTACAGAGTTGAAGATGAGATATGACATACTGCATATATTTTGTGCATGTGTATTTACACGTAGTTGGTATTTGTCATACAACCAGCCATGTTAATCTAATTCTTTTTTCATTGTAGAAGAACCTCATTCTTTGATTTCCTTAAGAAAAGGCATCGCCTAAGTAAGTCCTACATCCTCTCTCCTCCCTGAAATGTAACTAGTATGCTCTGCTGTTGCAAACCAATTTATTGATTCCACAGCCCTTCAATATGCATCTCCTGCACCTCCCCTCATGAGGGAGGCATGCCCCCATTTTCAGACATTCATAAGGGCAAAAGCTTTGTAGTCAGTATGATTGGAGCCTTAAGCACAACCCCAAGGATAAAGCACATTGTAACAGTCTAGCCGGGAAAACCCTGTCACTGATTTGCCTCAGATCTTTGTGATAAAGAGCACATTAGAGAATGATCCTCAAGCTCAGATCCTCACTGTTTTTCTTGTTTATTTCCATACCAAGTTAGGAAAAAAGAAACTTATTCGGAAATCCTACTGTGATCCTGGGGAGTGCCAGACACGTAATGCTGCCATTCATGTCACTGAAGCACCAGATGTACAGCTCCAGCTGTATGCCATAACTTTTCTGAGCTGTTAGCATGTACAGGGGGACTGAGATGGCTGCATTGTATACGCGATGCCATTATAGGTCAACGCAAATATCACTACAGGTTAATGCAATAGCATATTGTGACTGTAATGTATGCAAGAAAATGTTTCTTTCTGTTTTACCTAGATAATTAACAATATGAAATATTCCCAGAACTGGAGTGCTTTAAGAAACTTGCCAGTGAAACTCTAGACTGTGTTATTAACATTTTGCACCCTATAATTTTTATGGCATGTTTCTATTAAGGAGGAGGATGAAGAGCTGTTGTCTTTTGTGCCACAGACAGCACAGTTTTAGTAATTCGTCTCTTTGACCTAAATGGAGAGGCCTGAGAAAGTAAACCAGAAAAGACTAATGTTGTTCAAAGGACAAAAAGATGAGAATGATCTCATTATTACATCATACCTCTAAACAATGAGAAACCTTGGCTCAGTGTGAGCTCTGCCATGGAGTTTTCTTTACAACGTTAAACACCTTGCATTTATGTCCCTCTTTTCTCCAATGAAAGGCAAATTATAGTTATAGCCTACTTCTTTTTAATGAATTTGGATTTAAAGTTCTTTAGAGCACTGACTGAAACACAAATCTTCTTAGGAATTCCTTCGTTTCTTTCTCAGTAACTATTGATAAACAAGACCTAGTTTTTTCTCTCATTTTATAAGTTTTCATATGCTCTTTCCAGATCTGCTGAAGCTAGTTCCTATTTTCATTATTTGCCTCCACCCCTCTTTTATCTGCACTGGTTGAAACTTCAAAACGAAGGCTTATAGCCTCCTGAAATCTCTTCGTAGTAAACAGAATTTTCTGAGTGCATAACAGGTCTCACCAGCCAGGGCCCATCCCACTACCTCAGCCAGGAGCAGGGCAGCCACGGGGCACCAAGGCAGCCCCAGCCATGGGCATAAGGCACCTCCCTGGAGACAGGCCAAGGCCAGGCTGGATCATCAGCTCATGGGTGGGCATCAGACATAGTCTACTGTCAGGAGCATGTCACACAGAGACAATCCAATGGCTCACTGAAGGGAGAAGAGAAGCTTCACCCTTAACTGGGATGAGGAGCAGTTAGTGAAGTAGAGGAAAGAACACTTAGCCTTGTTAATTTTAAGCCAGAGGTGGCTGTGGGATCACCCTTTTTGGTTATCACCGAACTGTGAGGTAGGCTAAGCTATAAATAACAGGAAATGGCACCCTTAGGATGCAGTTCCTCACTACGGGTTGAGGGGAATGGGAGCTGCGTGCTCCCACTGCCCACCTTCAGCAGCAGCAGCCTTCATGAACTGCAGCTTTAACCCCCTCTTTTAGCAAGAAAGTCTTTTGTGAGCAGGGAGCGAGCTACTTGCCTTCTCTAGTAGTGGCCTGTTACGTTGTTCATTTAACCATAGAACAAGGTCTCAGCCTACTATGAAAGGGCATGTTTTTGCTTTCATTACTTGACAAATGACATACTTTGAATTGCAGGAATACTATAACTCAGCTGGAGTTAAGTGTGGTTCTTAAGGAAACTGGAAAGCAATACAACATTCCTTATACAAGGGTGCAGCACAGTCATACACCTTTCAGGACAGAATATCATAATAAGGACTCTTGCTCCCCTGTGCATTCTCTAGAGTGTTCAAAGGGTGACAGAGCATGCCCTCTTGTTATCCATATAAAGCAAGGAAAGACTTTTGCCTCTCTGTGTGATTCTGGCTCTTCACCTGGCTTTTAATACTTAAACTGAGCTACATTTGAATGCTTTAGGAAAAATATAGACCTGTTTTTGTGGTTAAGGTTTTTTTCAGGGGGAAGGGAGAATTCATGCAATCACTTTACAGCATACTAAATTACTCACTGAAGTAGAACTGTAGATCTCAAATATTATTTTTATTTATTTTCTCTGTGATAGTATATATGGCATTTTGGAAATTTCTCTTCAGAATGGATGGACTGAAAGAAAAAAAGTTAGGTAGACAACAGATATGTTTTAATGCAGCGTAGTAAGAATGCTCATGAGAACCATGTGAAACTTTGAATTTAAGCTTGAGTACAGGGTTATCCACAAAACCAATGGCATTGTAGGATCTGTTATTCAAGCAAGCCTTTTTAACAACAATACAGGTTGCCAAAGTCACCAAGTCCAAATACTGCCTGAGCAAACCTGAAACCTGTCAGCTGAATCAAACCACACTGGGAATTGTATCTCAAGGTAAATAACATGTACAGCTTAAATAACCTGTAATTGGCTAATTAAATAATTTGAAAAACATTTCACAGGCTAAGGCTACATTATTTAATTTTACCTAGTGAATCTAAATTCTCCCTGCAGTATCAAATAATGTCATATTCTAATTAAATTCCTTCCCCGAACTAATAGAAATCCTTAAAAATTATTATGATAAAAACAGTTAGCTAATTAGGACTAGCAAATATCATTCAAAAAAATTAATAAACTAAAAATGCTCCTGGTTAATATTAATGATGGCATCTTTCTTTTGATACTTAAACTAAAATGTCCTGCTCAAAATAAATAAATAAATAAGGTTCCATTATCAGCTTTCTTGAGTAGCGTATTACAGTAATTGGCTCCACGCAGCTGATTGCTCCATTACAATCCTAGCTGTGAATGCATGCAGAGAGACAGATGAATGGTTATCATTCAAATGCTCAATGGACAGTCAAAGAAACAGACACTGACATTTTGTATGTGGAGAAGGGTGTGAGGCTCCTGGTGGCTGAGGAAAAATAACAAAAATAAAAGATCATCGGAAGTGGATTTGCATCACTGATGAATTCATTGCTTTGCAATAAGGAAGTGTTTCTTTCACTTTCTGCCTTGCTCTTTTTAAAATTAGACTCTTTTTCATTCTCTGTGTGGAGGGAGGGGTCCTCACAAAACAGAGATAGTACAAACATAAACCCATAATGCTATATTGAATCTGCCTGGAGTCTTCAAAAACAGACGGTGCAGGGGTTGTTTTATATTAGGCACAAGCCAAGGCAAGGCATGCAACTCAGAGACAAATAATCTTTTTAGCTAAGTACGGTTAAGGGTCAACCCAATGCCCACTGAAGTAAAGGAAAACTTTTCCTAACATCAGTGGATAGGAGTGAGAATATTACTAATTGTCAAAGACAAGTGTACTTGATCTAGTTCTTTATCCCAGCTGAATCAATTATTCTGGGCACAAAAGACCCAAGTTCAGTCTCACCTTTTGCTGCTCAACTGTTCCAAGGAGGGGGTTAAGCTGGTATGTAGCCAGATCTGGCTCAAGATGTCTCTGCAATAAAAGCAAAATTGAATTGTCACTACCGCAAATGTGAAGGGTGCAGATTGGGTTGTCCTGATATCAGAAAGATGAAGAAACAAAAGTGGGTAAAAGTGAGTCAGGGAGAATTTTGAAGAAATGGATTTGTCTTAACCCAGCAGTAGCATCTGTTCCTTCTGGCTGATCCCAAATTCTTCTCTGCCCTCTAACAAAAGTTTTTTCTATTTTTTCCCCCATGCTCCCTGGTTGCTGTCTGTGTGGTAAAAGTAAACCTGGCTTTATAAACCTCTGATATATACAAACCAGACAGCAGGACCATAGCTATCTTGTCACTTGGTTCAATCTAGTGTTTGGGATCCTTAAGTGGAAAAGCTAGTAACCCCCTTCCCTCCCTCCTGGCTGTTTCATCTGATGTGACAGTTACTCTGCCAGAGCTGACCTGAAGGCAGTTCTGCTTATGTTTGTAGACCCTGCCCCAGGCAGTCCACCTAAAACTTGTGCCTGTGTGCTTGAGTAACTATTTAGTCCAAACTACATGTTGTTTGGGACGATATCTTGGTTGGTTACCTTGAAAGCAGGAAAGGGTTTTTACTACTGTCTTTGGTGGAGCCTGAACAGTTTTGATGAACTCATAGATACAAAATTTATTTTTGGTCTGTGTATAATTTAGAATTACTGAGCATTTTATGTATATTTTCTGTTGTACCTTAATTTGCCTGGCACTTGTCCCTCAGTTTTGATCCTGTATTATTTCGGCATACTTCAGTGTGAGATGATAAAGTAAAATCTGCTCTGAGCAGGAAGTGCCTCATGTGTTTCTGTTTATCTGTTTATTGTGTCCGTGTATGCAGTTTTCCATTCAGAAGATGTTAGTTTAAATATCTGTAGCCCTGCATTTACAATCTGGGAATGTCAGAAGGTATGAGGTCACTGAAAGAGAAAATATTTCTAGGAATGGATCAGTTCAAATAAAACTCCTTTTTCACAGAGAGAGGAAAAAAATGAAAGAAATTATTTAGGATATTTTTAAGGGGTTTTGTTTTAGTTTGGGTTTTAGTTTGAACGGGCAATATAAAAAAAAATTGTAAAAGTAATTACAGGCCAATACTGGAAAGTTTTGATGGACCTAGCTTAGAATGTTCTTGGAAACGAAGATTGTTTTAAAATGGAAAATTATTTTTCAACTGGTTATATTTTTTTTCCATTTTATATACTATCACATCACAGTGTTAGTTGTGAATCCAACTTTGCTCTTAACCATGTGTGTTTAAAACTGTGATCTTCTACTGTACTGTTTCTGAATCTATGTGATAGGACTGATGAATCTAGCACGCAATTTCTATCATCTACTGTCCTGGTTTCGGCTGGGATAGAGTTGATTTCCTTCCTAGTGGCTGGTGTAGTGCTGTGTTTTGGGTTTTAGTAATATTGATAACACGCCCATGTTTTGGCTGTTACTAAGCGGTATTTACACTTGTCAAAGACTTTTCTTCCCAGCTCCCCATGCTCTGCCAGGTGCAGAAGAAGCTGGGAGGGGACACAGCCAGGACAGTTGATCCAAACTGACCAAAGGGCTGCACCATACCATATGACGTCATGCTCAGTATATAAAGCTGGGGAAGAAGAAGGAAGGGGGGGACATTCGGAGTGATGGCGTTTGTCTTCCCAAGCAACCATTACGCGTGAGGGAGCCCTGCTTTCCTGGAGATGGCTGAACACCTGCCTGCCCACGGGAAGCAGTGAATGAATTCCTTGCTTCGCTTTGCTCGCGCACGCGGCTTTTGCTTTCCCTATTAAACTGTCCTTATCTCAACCCACGAGTGTTCTCACTTTTACTCTTCCGATTCTCTCCCCCATCCCACCGCGGGAGGAGTGAGCGAGCAGCTGCGTGGTGCTTAGTTGCCGTCTGGGGCTAAACCACAACATCTACCCAATAAAATATAACCTTAGGTTGAAAATGAATTGTGTTTGGTGTGCAGTGATGAAAAATAAAATACCTTTACTTAAAAAAAATGCACATAACTCCACATGCACAAAAATAATACATGTGTTTTGAGCAAGAGGTAATTTTCCACAGAAGACTTATCTTTTACAAGATAATAAATAATTGTAAGTGATTACATAAAGCAATATTTTACAAACCATAAAATTCCAAGGCAAAGTATCACTGAGGAACTTGATTTTTTTTTTCAGAGCTAGCAAGACAAACTTTTTGTACAATGATGTAAACATGACTGTTTCAGAACAATCTCTGGACTTAGTATTTTACCATTTTAAAGACGACTTTCTTAAAAGGATATGGTTTTTTTCACATTTAGTAAAATTATTTAATAGTTTACCCACATCAGTTTGAAGTAACTTCAGCAAAATAGTCCTACATTGGAAGCCAAATCCTGAAATATACTTTCATCCTTTTTCAGAGCTTATTTATTGCAGTTTATGTGAGTTGAGCAAGAATGCAAGCTGGGCAAAAACTTAATAAATGCTTTTGGTGTTGGTTCCATAATAAAAACAAGACTGACAGAACATTTTTTTCCCATTTTTAACAGACTGAAAGGAGATTGTAAAAAAAGGAATAAACACAATTATTTGTTTAGTAAACATCACAAAAACCTATTAGCAGGAATAAACATGAAAAATCAACAGGCGTTAGTAGACCTTAAGACTCCAAGGCCAGAGACAGCCAGTGAAGGTCATGCATTTATGCCAATTTGGCGGACCTGGTGTTCCACCAAAGGAGTTTTTAATTCAGTTGCCCCTATAAGTCATCCCTGATCGTTTTGCAAAGCACTACAATTCAAAACTGCTGATTTGCCTTGCTCACTGACATAGTTTGGCTTTTCTATTTAGCACAAATCTTTTAAAAAATGTTCATATGAAAATTATGAGTTCTACAAATATTTTTTCTCAGCTCTTAATTAGTCTCCTGTTTCCCTCAACAAAACCAGCTGCTGGAATGTGAATATAATATAAATAACCGAACTAATAATAAGTATGACAATACTGATTTTTTAAGGCCAGAAAGCACCATTGTATCTAATTTCATTCTATGAGGGGCTGCTGTGTGAACCTCCCTGCTTAGTTAACAGGCACTAATTTGGATGTGATGGGTAATACTTAAAATGTCACTATTAATATTCACCAATTCTTTGAAATATGAAAGAAGGAAGTATCCTGTACAAGCACTGGCTGCAATAACAGTGGTGTTGAGGGAGGATGAATGCAGAGGGATAAATGCAGAGGAATAGGTCTTTACAGAGATAGAATGATGACATGATTGATGTAACTCCCCTCTGGAGGTTGGACTCAGCTTTTAAAAGTTTGAGACAATTGTCTAGACTGTAAAATAAAGTTGACTTGTAAAGTTCATCAGGGCCATGACTGAATTCTGCCATCAAACAGCACTGATATTTGTTGTTAGGTCTAAGGGCATTTTACAGTTCCCTGCTTTAACATTTACCCAGTGAACCTCCAGCTGAACATCTATATTACTAAACTTTACTGTGTGTCCAGATGAAACAAAGAATCACATGCTCATTTCTTTGGGCAGGTGAAATCCCACAGAAGCATATTTTGTCTTTAATACAACACTCCCTTCTGCTCTGGAGAATTTTGAAGACACATTAGTCAAGAAATTTGCCAAAACGTTATTACTTTGAAAGGCTCTCTGAGCCAGCCAAGTAACTCTGTGTGTGTGCATGTGTATTCAAAAAAACCCCTCCAAAATTAAACAATGTTATGGTTGATCCACATTACCACAGGTGTTTGTCTAGTCTTCAAAGTGAGAAAGGTCTGATTATAAATCTATTTCTTCTGTGATTAATCGTTCTTGTCAACAACAAGTATTTGTTTACAATATTTTATGTATAGTTATGAAGTTGTCAGTTTTGCCCTCGAAAGTTACAGTGGTTACTCCCATGGTATTTAAGATGGTAAAACATGGCACACAGAGTCATTTCATTACTACAGTTTTTATTTCTGGAGAGTTGGGAAATACTTTCTTTTTTTCAGGAGCCACAGTCTGGAGGACTGCTTAAAAAGATAATGTTGCAGTGCATGTCAGATGTCTCCAGGAAATTATTATGGACAAAATCCATGGCTGTACTTTCCACTTCTCAATGCTTGCCCGTTGCTATTTTCATTGCTCAGTATTTATTTAACAGATTTATTTGGTTTGTACACCTTACACTTACTGATTCATAACAAGTGTCACTGGCATTGAGACAATATGCTGGAGACTAAAGATAAAAGGTTTTTAAAGACAGTAACTGGTTTGGGTTTTTTTATGTTTCCAACCCCTCTGCTTGCCCCATTTCTCTTTTTTTCTTTCCCTTCTTTTCAGCTTTCTTTTTGTTTTCTGCCCAGAAGAATTCAAATAATGGTAGAAAGTTGTAGTTAATAATAATATTCTTAATAGAAAGTAAATTTTTAAGCAAAGTTAATTTTAAATTGCTACAATAATAAAGCATCATAGAATCATAGAATCAGTAAAGTTGGAAAAGACCTCTAAGATCATCTAGTCTGTCAACCTCCATGCCTACTAAACCACGTCCTGAAGTGCCACATCTGCATGTTTTTTGAACTTGAGTATATCAGAATATATTTTGAAGAGTATATCATAAAGTACCTACATTTAATTAGGGTGCAATTAGGTTTTTACATCATTAAAGATCCTAATGGCAAAACATCATTTGAGAATCTTTAAAGAAACAAAAAAACTATCTAAGCCATAGGTTATAGGAGAGGTTCACCTAGTTTGAAGAGGCTTTTACCAGTTCTTCCTTGGGGGAGTAGGAAGGACATACATGGAAACATTTTATTGTTGGGTAATAATAGCCACATTCAAATTTTTGGCATGAAACAACACAAGTCTGAACAAAAGGAAAGAAGGACTTTGCTTAACGTAGTGAGCTCAAGGTAGATCAAGACACTGACGTATTTGGACAGAAGAGGATGCACAAATCTCTTACTACACTAGTATCCAAAGGTAGCTAGATATTTTACAATGTTAATAATTATCCCAAGCAGCAAATAGAGAAGGCCCAATCTGAGCAGTGGTACTTTAATCATTGTGCTTGCTGGCTTATGATGATGCCAGTACTGCCTCTCCGTGGATTTAAAAGGCATGTTTGTATGGAAACGGAGAGAATATGCATGCTGGAAAATCAGAAGTCTTTGGGAAGTGGACTACATGGCAAAAGAGAAAGAGAGAAACAGAGAGCTTTCTCTAGGGTTAAGTTTGATGGACCCAGTACGAAATATGCTTGCAGTTCTTGCTCAAAAAACTTCACAGAGCAATTAGGATTTCATTTAGCTGGGAAATAGTTGGGTGGATTTTGTTAACAGCCTGAGAAAGGTGGTTCATCAAAAGCAAAGAGGATGCCTTTAAAAAGGCATTTTTAAGCAGATCAAGGGTAGAAGTATCGCAGATGGAGTGATGCACTTCACTCATAAGAGAGAAGCAAAAATATATTTTATTGACATAAAACAGTGAGTTAACAAGGTTCAATGGTAAATGCAATAGTGATTTAACAAGATTTGATGGCAAGGTACACTTGATTATTTACTGCGTAGAGGACAGGACAAAACTGTCAGGGAGACCCTCCAGTTGAGTCATGAGGTTCAGAAAAGGACCCCCTTGCTTTCTAAACTCCTTCTCAGAGAGGAGTCTAGGTGCAGCTGGATCCAATCCTAGTCCCAGACCTGGTCAATGGTTTATGTCTAAAGGATTATATATGCGCAATCAATCCTTTATATCACTTAGCTAAGATTTCAAATTTTAGCATGCTATTAGTTACTTACCGAGGATCTGTTGCAGCAAGGAATCTCTCAACCTTGAGGAGTAACCTTGAGAGGCGTCCCTGCTCAAGGGGAGATCCTGGCGTGCAGCCCGCTGCTGTGCAGGAGAGCTCAAAGGGCTCTTGGGCGGCTCACTATTTATGGAGGTAAGATGATTGACCCATAGTCATATTTGCATGCCGACCACAGGTTTTAGTTTCTTCACTGTGGTTAGGTGGGTGCATCACACAATAGCTATTGTGTTGTTATCTGTCTCCCAAGTCCACTTTGAGCCAGATGCAGCCATCACGACCAGATGCATCCATTACGACTGCCACGGGTGGTTATTGCTTGAGCAGGGTTACGGGAGATAAAGGTCAGGTTGGGGGAGGGGCGAGCACAACATCACAAGAAGCCATCAGTCCTGTCATTGCAACCATGGAAGTACTCAAGCCTGTAGAAGAAGTCTCATTTGAACACATCTGTGTTTTAGGAATATTTTCTTTACATGAGTCATACTCCAGAAAACTCCAGAATACTCCAGAATACTCCAAGGGAATTGTTTCTTCCGCACACCTTTAGAGACAAGGGTTCAGAATGAATTTAGAAAGCCACAAGTTAGGAGATACGTTTTAATCGCATTGTAGGGAAAACTAGACACAATCTAAAAGCTTTTGTTTGATTTCTTAATAACTTATGAACTGTATTTATTTGTGCAAATCTTCTCATGCTTCAGTGTGCCTTCTCCTAAATCTACAGAAAAATATATGTATAGATAACTGGTAATTATTACTGTCTTTCTGCTGTACACAGTAAGTTAATTTACAGGGAAATATTACATTTTTTTGTTCTTTTACTTATCCTTCCAAATGTTGCACCACACTTGCTTAACCGAACGTTATCTCTGCATCCATAATCTGGATTGCTCTTTAGAAACCCATCTGAGGAGATAAGAACATTGAAAAATGTTATAAAAGGTAGAATGTTTCCCTTAGCGTGGGTATTTCAAAGCTTTAATACAGCTGAAAAAACAGTAGCCTCTGATAAGGTATAGAATATGATTTATTTATTTATTTAGTTAGTTACTTTATTCAAATCCCTCAACAGTTTTGGCCAAAGTACATAGCTGGCAATGATAGTGTGCTCTGTTCAAAGGGAAGATTCTCTTTCTAATTGTATACAAACATGTGACGTGTTCCTCAACTGATTGTAGGAGAAAAATGTTGTAGACTTCGTTACAATTCAGTTCCTTTGCAAAATCTTTTTTTGCAGTTAATTGAAATGTAATCTGTTTGCAATTATGATTGTTCCAGTAGTAATGGTCTTGTTGTTAAGAGACTGTACCAACACTCCAGAGACCTAGTTCTGTGACTGACCTCCTGTGTGACTTTGGAAAAATAATTTTGGTCAGTGTTTTCAAAAGTTTCTACATCCTTCCCCGAAGTCAATGGAAATTCAGACTCCTAAAGGACTTAGGTACTTTTGTACCTAATTACTGTGGTAATCTTGTCCATAATACTTTCTTTATTCTGAGAATAAAACAATATTAAAACACTAAAAATAGAATTTCAGAAATTTCAGAATATTTAAGTCAGCTGAAATAACTGCTACAGCAGCCCTGATATATGAAGGTAATTTTAACAACATTTGGACCCCTTAGTGAGTAACTAGAAGTGGGAGAACTATTGTCATTATTTTCTAACTTTGGAAAAGTTCTTGTTTTATTGTAGCACCCCATTCATTTTTTGGAGTTATCAGGTAGTTTACATGATTGGTAGATCACATGTTATCAGATAGTTTTGGAGTTATCAGGTAGTTTACATGATTGGTGGATCTCTACATATGGTAGTACTATTGGTAGTAAACTTTATGAGACAGGAATAGATAAAAGTAACTGTTTGATTTGGATCCTAGGAAATAAACTCAAATACAAACATGGGGCATTCTATATGAAAAGGATCAAAGGGAGGTGAAAAGCTCTCCGACATGCCTGCCCAAGGGAGCTGCAAGTTTGCTAGATCTTGCTTTTTTCACTACCCCCTGGTGCCTATTCTCAGCAGATGAATGCCTGCCACTAAATTAAGCGCACGCCTCCTGTGGTACTAGGGGATGTCCCCTGCTAACCTGTTTCCCAGAGGGATTTTACTTGGAAGACAAGTTGGCAGGTAGAAGAGCTACTCTTCCTTGCCCTCACAGAACCGCGAAGTGACATAACCAAACCTTGCCTCTCCAAACCACGACCTTTTACCCTGCAGAAATTCAGGTATTGTGGAAAACAGCCACCTGGTTAAAATCATGAAACATGCATGGTCATAATACAAATGTTTATAAACATGAACTGTAACTTCTTGATTCTTTAGCATTGTTTAGTTCTGTTCTTTAAAAAGTGGAAAAATGAATGAAATTTGGAGTTCCTTATACTGGAAAAAGAAGTAATAAAGTATGCAGCATGGCAATGCCTCAAGAGGAGCATGCATTGCAAATTTCTGAGTTAAATGGAAGATTTTAATTCTTGGACAAGCACAGATCAGTGTTACAGGTGATAATAAAGTGTAATGTAGTGTTAGAGGTAGCACAGATCCATATACATTAGTTTCTAGTGGCTACTGTGATAGAAGGACGAAAATTGCCGCAAAAGGGATGTGTGTAATCCCAGGATGAGACAGCACAAATCTGTCTGTGCTTCTGTAACTGTTTTAATCAGCGATGTAATTCAGGAACATATGTAGTCAAACAGAATTTGCCTGTTTGTTATACACAGGAAGGTGAGTTTATTCATTAATCATCAAGGTAGCTCTGATTTTATGTTTTTACTTTCTGAATGAGTTAAAGTATTCTAAATATTTTAAAACCCTTTTCTCTCAGTGTAAATTTACACTGCAGAATAAATTTTGATCACATAGTATAGTCATTGTCGTTAATTAAAAAAAAGTTCATTAGGGAAATAGAGAAATAAAGGAAATACTTCTTTTTCTTCTTCATAGTGCCTAGTGCAGTAGGGCCTTGATCCTTTATTCATATTATAGGATTAATCACAGTAAAAATACCAATACCCAAACTCACTATAGATTTAAGAAATATTTCAGGTCACAGTCCAGTGTAGGTGATCCACAATTCTAATCACCTGATGGAAGTAAAATGTACAATTTGAAGTGTATGTACAATTTTTAAAACCAGAACAGCTGTAACTAAGATCCTACTCCTAGAAGAGTCCCCTGATCATGTGGCCATCTTGTGTGTCTGAAGAGCGCAGCTGCCGGGCCAATGTCACAGAGAGTATTTAGCCTCTTATTGTCGGTAGGAGGACATGAGGAAAGACAGGGTCACGGCTGAACTCTGCCTCCAAGCCAGGCAGCCCAGTGAATGTGTCCTGCATGCATTCACAGGCTACTAAGTTGACTGTATGGGGTTTTATATTCAGTAGAGACACTGTCTCTTAAAAAGTGAGAACCTTTCTAGCTCTAATTGCACTATACTGAAATTCTGCAGCTTTGACAGGTTGAACATGCAGCTCTGTTCTGTTATGTTCTTGTGATATAGCAGCTAAAATTACTAATTATCAGAGTTCAGAGATTTAGGGCTAAAAATAGAAATAATCATGGATACAGAACTTTTATTTTATTGGATGTAGTCTATTGATTTCACTGCCTAAATCTTCTTGTTATCCAAAGCAAGACATTGTGATTTGAAATTTCTGCTCACTATCCTCCCATTATGACTTTTTTTTTCCCCTATAAATTATAGCAGGGAGGGGGAGACAGACTAGTCTCTGAGATCTATGGTCAGTCGCTTATGTTCATACATCAGTCAAAAAAACCAGGTAACCCCATGCAATGAAACCAAAGCAGCTGCAGTAAAAATTGAGGAAAACTGGCCACTCTCAGCTACCTTTTCACCTCAGGAGCATGGAAGCTGATTATCTGTTGAGCAGCTGTGACCTAATGGGTACAAGAACATTAAATTACATACAAACACATTAACTGGGGCAATGAAGATGCTCTCCAAAACACCCCTCTTTCTCTCATTATCCCCCAAAGTATTTCTTCAGTATTTTTATATATTTATGTTAAATATTGTGCTCTGCTTTAGCCAAAAAAACAGGCATAATATAGAATCTGTTAGATAAGGGTATGAAAATTACACTAGATGGTCAAATTTGTTTCCTATATATAGTCTCTAAAAGTATTTGTTGAGCAGCTGTCTAGATAAAAAGAAAATACTTCTCCAAAAAATAAAATACTTCTAGCATTGTTGTATGAAGCATTATTTATATTTATAGCTATGCTACATATACAAACTTTGTGCCTGTTATTATATTTATATTTTATAAATGTTAAGTTGCCAGTCCAATGTTACTAGAACATTTAAGCTCTGCTATAATTAATACAATTATTGAGAACACAGCAATGGACTAACTCTTATTCCTCAGTCAAAAGTTTGTAGCTTTCACTTAATGGAACCCTTTGGAATGAGAAACATATAGCAGTTTTTCTTTTCTTTGAAAGCAGAAACTTATATCCCTCTCTTTCTTAAACTCTTTCAATAAAAATTTAACATAGGGTTTTTAATGAAGAGATGCTTCTTGTGGTTTTGTTGCTTTACAATCCTTTACTTTGGTTGATGGAACTACTTAGGTATGGGTATGGGAATTGTAAGGTCACAGTGCCATGGTATTGTTACGGGCTCCATGTGCTGCACTTTCTGCTTGAAAGAATTTCAAGATAACATTTGCACAAGAGTAAAATTACAAACACATCAGAAACCAGAGTGGAATGAATGGAGAACTGAAGGAGACCCTAGTATCCCAGAGAGCAACAGATTGTCTTAGTATAAGGGAAAATGAGATTGTACTGTCAAAGACATCAGAAAAGGAATATCAGATGTATTTTCTTGGCTTGGCAAGTGCTCATCAGGTGATTAAATTGTCTGACTGAAATGAGTTTACAGAAATGTGCAGGTAACCTTCAGTTTTAGGCAGGTTTTCTTTAGTTCCCACAGAAAACACAATATTCTAAAACCTCTGGTTTTTTTCTACTCTGTAATTTCTGCCCTGGACATCTTAGGTTGAACAGTCTCTTGTCACTGCCAGGCAGATAAAAAATAATTTTGTGTGTCTCGTATATAACACCAGCTGAAGCCTGAGCAAAAAGCTTTGTGAAAACAGAAGGTGAAGTGGGTATCGCTGATATGACATGATGTTTTAGATCTTATGCTAAAACTGACAGAAAGGAAATACCTGCTCAGGAGCAAATTCAGAGTCTGTTGTTTTTCTTTTCCTCCTTTAGTAAGTATATCATTTCAGTCAGTTCAAAGCTACTAAGCTTCCAGTGTCTTCAGCTCTCAAAATTTTTCTAGAAGCTTCCTGATGTTATATAGTTGTCTCAAATTCCCAAGTACTGTGATGTGGAATAATATTAACCTTTTTTTCCTTTGTTTTTTTCTTTAATTCTTAATGAAAGCTTTTAGGCCTGATGTCTACAGACCAAAGTTCGATGTATATGTGCACTGAATGCTGAGAATAAGAAACCATCAGGAAAAAGAAGAAAAAAAAAGCAAAAGAAAATCCGAAACTTTATTACTGTATTAGAATCACATGGCTTGTAAGATGATAAAATGACTTTTGAGGCAACTGCCACTAATGGTGTTTGAATATCAGAGTCTGACTTCTTGCAATTTCAGTTTGAATTTATACATGTAAGTTTCAGGATTTAAGAGACAAATCCTGCATGTACCCTGCTGTCATTTTGTAATGCCCCTGCAATGGAAGTGGTCAGCTTTCTGCATGCTGTGCCTAATCATGTGGGTTCATAAGTATTCTGCTTAACACGTTACTTCTGAGTGGGCACAGAACTTGCATTTACATATCGATTGCAGGCGGTAGTATTGTTGTTCCTAATATATCTATTGTTTTTGTTGATGGCTGTATCAGTTTCTTTTTCAAGCAGGGATATTTTCCCCACAACACTATTTTATTTACAGATTTTATGATGACTCTGTTTTATTGATCTCCTCTTTAATGTGGTCTCTTCATTGCCTTTGTTATTTTATAGTGAAAATACTGTAATATAGTGAAATAATAGTAATAAATAATAAAAATCATTACCTATTAAAAGAAGGAATTACTACAACTTTGTAATTCTGAATGCAGCAAGTTTGTTTACAGATTTTATCAATAGGTCTAAGATGTTGCTTCTCTGAGAATCTGGATACAGGAGTCTTCCTCTACCTATCTCCCAAGGTACCTGCCTCCTGCAAAGCAGAATAATAAATGTGTCCTTATTTCTTGCTTTTGTATCTGTACCGGGTGCACGTGCCCAGGTGCTGGCAGCAGCGGCATCGGTGGGGTCTGGAGGGGCGGCCCCTGTGAGGAGCGGCCGGGGCTGCCCCGTGCCGGACACAGCCGGTTCCAGCCGGCTCCAACGGCCCCACCGCAGGGCCCAGCTGAGCCCCTCAGCCACGGGCGGGCGCCTCGGGGAAAGCCTGGGGAAGGAAGGGCAAAACGCTGCCCGGCAGCCGGGGCTGAGGGAAACAGGGTGAGAAACAGCCCTGCGAGCCCCGAGGGGAGAGCAGGAGGAGGGCAGGAGCTGCTCCAGGCGCCCCGGCAGAGAGGCCCCTGCGGCCCCGGCAGAGACCCCGGTGGGGCGGGTGTTTCCCTGCAGCCCGCGGGAAGGCCCCAGGCTGGAGCAGGGGAGGGGGTGAGGAGGAAGGAGCGGCAGAGAGGAGCTGTTGTGGACTGACCGCAGCCCCCCGTTCCCCATCCCCCTGTGCTCCTCGGAGGGGAGGAGGTAGAGGGCATGGAGCAGTGAAGCTAAGCCTGGGAATAAAAGGGGAATGGAAGGAAGGTGTTTTAATTTGTGTCTTTTTTTCTGGCCATCTGACTCTATTTTACTTGGCAATAGATCAAATTAACTTTCCCCATGTTGAGTCTGTTTTGGCCGTGACAGTAATTGGTAAGTGTCCCGGTTTTTATCTTGACCCACAAGCTTTTCCTTATTCTTTTGTCATCCTGTTCAGTTGAGGAGGGTGAGTGAGGGAGCAGCTGGGTGGGCAGCTGGCAGCCAGTCAAGGTCAAGCTACCACAGTTAGATTTCTCAGGATGATGGTGAGGATTCCCCTTGTGAGAACACAGGCAAGACAGGAATAGGGTCTGAAATGACATAATGACTTAAGGATTACACCTCTTTAATAATTCAAATATTTTTTTAATTCACAATGAAAATACATTTTCTTCCAGGAGTGTTGAGTTTTGCCAATTTGCTGTTCATGAGTTAGCAGTTAATATTTTAAGAACTGAATGAAGACTAGACTAAGTACTCCTGAAATTTTCTCTTTGAAGAGGAAAATTACTCTTTTTGAGATACACAACACAGCAACAGGCACAGAAATCTCTGGAAATGTAAAAACCATCCTGTGAAAGGTGACTATCCCTTCAGACTACAGGGCTCCTAAATACTCATTTTTTTCTGTGGCAATGTTGTTTTCCACTTGTTCTTCCCCTCAGATATACAGACTTGAGACAAAACAGAGAGGTGGTGATTTGCTATTTGCTAATCGGTACCATTAGTCTGTGCTTCCCTACCCCTCCCATACCATGTTTTTCAGACCAAAACCTTCAGGGCAGTCCTTCAGGTTCCCCTGGGGGACTCAGGGCTGCTTCCCTCCTGTCTGCAGGCATCACCCTCCTACTGTCAGAAGGGGTCCCCAGGTGTCATTTGCCAGCTGTTTTTAATCCTTTTATGGATTCTTATTCTCCAGCATCCAGCTCACATTAGTTAAATGCTGCTTATATATTGGGTTCAAAATCTACCTTTAACCTTGAATTCTCTGCCCTGTATCACTTCAGTATATTTTGTTTATGTTCTGCTGAGTACTTTTTCATATTTTCTGCAGACAGTGCACATATAATAGCAACGTATATCCTGATAGGTGCTATCCCTCTGCATACACACTATTGTGCAATACTCTACAATCATATGGTTGAACATGTCCTTCAAAAACTGTCTGGTTTCTTGCAGAAAGACCTGCCACTCCAGGGCAACCTCTTGTCCCTAAGACGTTGGCTGGGGAACTATCTATCTCCTCCCAGGGCTTGGAGAGGAAAATCTGTGAGGACAGGATTACACATTTTTTTCTCTTGCTCTGTATTCAAATAACCACTACGTATTTTCTTAACTTGTTTCTTAATTGGCAAGGGGTGAATTGGCTCTGTTTTGATGATTCATTTCAGCAGAACAGTTGATGTTCCTTAATTTAAAAAGAAAAAAAAAACCACAAAACAACTTTCCATGTGACTTATGGGAAATTGTTACAATAAACAAATCCTTTAGGATATCAGAAACACTGAAATCCAAGCTTCTAAAGGAAAATGAACATTATTTTATTTAGAATAGAAATTATGCAGAGATTTTCATGTCATTACTTCTGCTTAACCACCTCAGACTGCCTTTTTTCTTGTTTTGTTTTAACATAAAAAAAAGAGTGTAAAAAGCTTGCTTAGCCTGCTGCGGGCTGAAATGACCACTGTGGGTCATATGTGGCCAGAGGTTTAATTCAGGTTGCTGTTTAAGCCACTCATCAAGGTTTTTCACAATTAAAATGGAAATTCTGTTGAACATGATCACTAGCACTCTCCATTCCTAAAATCTTTTAACAGTTAGAAATTTACTGCATTGATTTTCTGTAAAAGTCCTGTTCCTTCGCTCTCTCATGTGATCTCCTTCTAAAGAAAAAGTCATCTGTTTCATATATTCCTTGCTGATAGTTTTATACAAAATAAATTATCAAATCTTGGGGAACTTTATTTTACCTTACTTAGTATTTTCCATAATAGGATGCCAACATGCTATCAAACAATGCACTAAAGCAGATGGCCTGTATGTAAGGTACTTGCTACGCCACTGTAATCATTTTTGAACAGTCGTAAACATTTCATAAATGTTTAGTTGCTCTTGTAGAGGAATTGTAACAAGGATTTTCAGGACCAATGCCAGTAGCATTCAGAAGGACTTGAATGACTTATTGCTCCCAGTTATCTTTTTTACGGGTCTCCATATCAACCTTTAGAGAGGGAAAAGCAACATTTTTGTTTCACATTTGTTAGAGGAAACAAGTAGGATTCCACGTGGAAAAAGACTGAGGGAAAAAAAGTAAAAGACTAGAAATGGTGGCACTTGTGGTGATGTCGTTGAGACCCCTATGCTTTGAGTAAAACAGCCTAGAGTTTCTTAGCAAGCACTTTCCAAAATCAACCAAGAGGATTTCAAACAATACAAAAAAAGAAACAATTAGAATTTCAACTGGAATATTTACAGTCTAAATAACGACATCTCAAAGTGACCAGGTCAGAAGAGAAATACAAAGGGTTTCTGTTAACTCTTTCCTTGCCCACTATGTCCATGCCCTCTAACTTGGGGTCAGCTAGCCCAGTGGCTTCTTGAGTTTCAGCCAACTGTGCTCAGTGCACTCTGGCCTCACGAAACTTTCTCTTCTGACCCCTGTGAAACCAAATTGTCTGTTTCTGCTCCTTTCTGCAGTCTTTCAATTCTCCTTAAGCTGCGGGTTCCCAGCATTGGGTCATGGCGCTCTCTCTTCCCCTCCCCCCCAACCTCCCCAGTATGGATGTCCTGCAGGCAAGGAGGAGCTAGAAAGGTAGACCTCTGTCAAAAGAGCCTACCTCATCTTCCCTAACCATGCCCTTCTTCTTCGGGACATCATATCTTTAGTTATAATGATGTAAAAGCACAAATGTTGTCTCAATGTGGAGGGATGAGAAGGAATCAAAGAAATGTACTGTTCGGTGAAAGAAGAGAATGCTTGAATGAGGAAAGTAGGATTTTCTTAAGAGACAAAAAAGGTGTCACAGAAAATCCTGTGATTTGAATCCTTGAACATCCAGCATGTTGACATCCAGTAACCATATTGCATTAATCTTATGCCTAAGTTTTGGCTGATCACCAGGAAACCTTTTTTTTTTTCTCCTCAACCCTCAATGTCACTTTGGTATTACAAAGCAGGAGAACTAGGGGGGAGGGTATTATTTTGGTTTGGGGTTTGTGTGCTTGTTTCTTCTTCTCTCTGAAGCACTGGTAACTGCTATGGATACAGATAGGGTGTTGTACTTAGGTGGGCACTTCCAGATTTCTGTTTATAATCTTTGCTTTCCATGCATATCATTACAACTTCTGGCATGCCGTGATAAATATGGTTGTTTCACTGTCAGTGGTCCCTTCCAATCAGAGCTGAGACTGTTCTTAGGATGAGGAAGAATTTCTGTTTCTACCGTGTTTGGCACTATTTGTATAAAGCATGTATCCTTTTATGAAATACAAGGTAGTATTCCAAGTGCAGTTAAAGGCACTTTTATTTAATAGGACTAAAATTCTGTCATGTTGGAAGACATGATGTAATCCTGAATAGAAATGGAGAAAACTCAGTCCTCTAGCTATGTGGGAGCTTTTCTTCTTTCACATGAGTTTTAAAACTTAAAAATGAAGAATTTTTTTTTTTTCCCTGTTCCAGTCTTGGAAATGTTAGGTGTTGTAGTAGTGATCTGAGGAGATTAAAAACAATCATCAGCTTTCTGTACCCATTTTCTTTGATGTAGATCATCATGCACATCACATTGAAAGACTCAGTTCTTTGCCCATCAATGTGAAGGACAAAGGTACTTTTTCCCCAGTATTGCTCTGAGAATCTCCGGCTCATCTAAGTCTGCAAACTGACACTCAGATTCTTTTCCTGGTTCTTAATATTTTCTACCTGTGTACTATTTTATCATAGATTAAAAATCTACTACATGGTTGAATTTGAATGATGATGTTAGGGAAAAAAAAATCAGAGATACATTTAGCAACATATCTTTTGGAATGATAAAAGCAATAAGCAGGAAGTCTAAAAATAAGAGTGAAAGGATTTCTAATGAAACTCTATGATCTATCTCATAAGTCATACATAAACTCTCTTTAACATATCCACAGGAATTTATGCAGGAATACTACAGAGAGCTCCTTTAAAATCTGGGCAAAATGTGTCATGTTAACTGCATTTCAGTGTCACATTTTATTGATATCAACTGAGGGCAAAAGTTCATATGCTAGGTAGAATAAATGAATATTTCATTGCAAGGGACCTATAGATATTATTATTATTATTATTATTATTATTATTATTATTATTCCAAGATTTGTGCAAGGATCTTATTTTACTTATGATTTATGGTGCGCTCTCTTTTTTTTTTTTTTTTCCCTTCAGTGGTAAGGAGGACATATATAATATAGGAGGCTATTATTAGAATTTTATACTGACAGCATATCATGAATGGTAGATGTAACATTAGCAGAGAAGTACCATTGCTAAAATGTCCATTTCCATATTTTAGTATTATGGATATGAACACTCAAGTTACTGTACATTACGCTCTTAATCTTTTAGCAAATCTCCTACACCTACTTTTTAAAATAAAAAATATATTGTGGCTGATCAATTTGTTTAGGTTCTCTGTAGCCAAACATTCTTGCTGTTTTACAGCTACATAGTATAGAAGATATTTTATTTGACATATAGTCTCAAGCTACTCTCACCAGAAAGCGCCGTTGTTAGATTTCTGTCTCCTGAAAAGTTGTTTCCTTTTAGTGCTATCCACTGAGTATACTGGCTTTGGAGAAGCATCCAAAGGGGACCTCAGGGATTGTCTTCTCTGCTATTAACCATTGTGGAATAGCTTCAAAATCCAAGTTTGCACCGCATCCATCTTCATTAGCCTTTTATGTTAACATCGTTTCACAAATCTCTGTGGAGCTACTCCTGGTCTGCCCCAATACGCTTGAAGAAAAATGGGTCAATTATTTCATGCACATTTTTGTTTACTTAAAGAGGTATCTGATAAGCCTAAGATAATCATGCTTATTTCTTATTTCTGACTGTAAGGTGGTCTTACTCTGTGGTATACAAACACAAATGAAGAAAGACAATCTTTAATTTGTATGACACTATAAAAATGGCAGGTGCTAGGAGACTGCACCAAAAGGTGAGGAAAGAGGCCAGCTGCTTTTCAAGTGTGCTTGTAGGAAGAAGCCAACATGAATAAAATATATCTACAGTTCAACTTAAGAAGGGATGTCAAAGGCATTCCCTCAAAAACATGTCAAGGAGCCTACTGAAATGATGTTTTTTATTAAAAATAGAGTAGCAGAAGGAAGTGGTCCTAAAGTCACAGAAAACTTGGCTTCATTGAGGCTTAAAATTTCCCTGAAAGCCAATGTACAGCATCTGATGATAAAATCAAATTTGATTCAAAGAGCTGTTTATGTGGCTTGTTCTCAGCAGTTGTCAGTCCTAGATAATGCCAGTAGGTTTTCTGGAAAGTAATAATGACACAAGTTTTCCACAAGGCAGTGTGATACAGTTAAGGTGCCTGTTTATTCTCTTAGTGCTTGTTCTTCCACAGTTGTAGTCAACAGCAGATCAGACATATTGGCTATAGCCATGTCAATTTAAGTGACAGTAGTGGAAATTTAAAATCTCAACACACTATCTTCTTGTTTTGAGGATTTCTTACGCATTTTCAGCACCTGCTGGTGTGTCTGGCAGAAGTAAGCCCATGGCTTTTTGTAAGCAAAAAGGGGACATGAAGGTAGAGAATATTGCCATAACTTGTGCTGTTCTTGCCTCTCCCAGTCTGCAGTGATGTCACACTCAGTACCCCTTTCATGTGTTTTTAAAAGGAATATCTTGCTGTTATATTGATTTGCCTGGATAAAAAGTCATCCAAACTCTGGACTTTTGAGCTTGTCATTAAACTCCTACTCAGGTTTAACTAATTCCATGTTGTCAACAAGCATGCCCCAATAACGTGCTCTTTTTAGTTTTAGAATATTGTACAGTATGTCAACTAAAATGGATTTAGCTGCTAAACTCCTGTTAGATGCACAGCCTAATGAAGTACTGTTGACCTGTTGTCACTTCAGTGCTTCGTGGCTCAGGTTACGCACTTATAAAATAGGAAAAATGATAATGATATTATGAAACATATGTAAGAACAGGCTATTATTATTGTTATTTTCCATAAGGCCCCAGATCACATAACGTGATATGTGATCATATTCCTATAACACTGTCCTCCTCGCTGTTCCCTTTATTTTTTGCTCACTCTATCCCATTCAACATACACTTTGGAAGACCAGGATCACCCAGCATGACATAATATTTAATGGCAAATAGGCAATGACCAATGTTACTTTACTGCTTCCATTGCTTAGTATCTGCCATCATACTCTTTATATGAGTTAACAAAGCGAGTACATTTAATTTATGGTATATTAACACATACAATGGTTTTGTTCATTTCTTACATACACTGAATACAAGCTGTATGCCATCAATAAAGTTTTTTGCAAACACTCTGAATTCCCTCTTTATTTGCGCTACCCAAGCTGCTTAGTAGAGTTTTAACCAGCCAGCAGATGGAGAGACGACAAACCAAGTCATATGATGCCTCTGCATATAAAGAGTTTGCTGATTCACAGGCTCAATTGATTTCATCTCAGTCAGGTGCAAGAACAGCTGAAATGTTTTTATTGCAGAAAGTTTCAGTCTTGCAACATTTTATCTGGAAGTAATAATATTTTTTTTCTGGTTATGGGATTTGTTTGTTTTAAAAATAGAATTGCTGACAGCTTATTATGTCCACAGAACAGTATAAGGAGAAAAAAAGAAACCCAAAGCTCTCCACCCATCTTAACCCATGGTGATCTGATTATCTAAAGCCACTGGGAGAAAATTAAAAAATAAACAAATGAACAAATAAAATCCACTTCCCCACCTTTTTCCCATATGTATGTACTCTCTCACAGCTGCTTGCTCACCCTCCCCCCGCAATGGGATGGGGGATAGAATCTGGAGAGCAAAAGTAAGCAAACTCGTGGGTTGTTATAATAACAGTTTAATAATTGGGGAAAATAATAATAATAATAATAATAATAATAATAATAATAATAATAATAATAATTTATAATGAAAAGGAAAACAACAAGAGAGAGAGAGGAACAAAACCCAGGAAAAAAACCAGGTGGTGCAACTGATCACCAACTGACGCCCAGCCAGTCCCTGAGCAGTGGTTGCTGCCCCCCATCCAACTCCCCCCAGTTTATATACTGAGCATGATGCCATATGATATGGAATAGCCCTTTGGTCAGTCTGGGTCAGCTGTTCTGGCTGTGCTCCCTCCCAGCTTCTTGTGCACCTCCTCCCTGGCAGAGTATGGGAAGCTGAAAAGTCCTTGACTTAGTATAAACACTGCTCAGCAACAACTAAAACATCAGTGTGTTGTTATATTATTCCCATGCTAAATCCAAAACACAGCACTACATCAGCTACTAGGAAGAAAATTAACTCTATCCCAGCTGAAACCAGGACAATAACCTAAAACAATTCTTTAAGTAGAGCTTGGGATGAAGTCCAACCTAACTCTTGAATGTGTAAGATTGGATTACAATTGGAAACAGGTAAATGACTTCTTTTATTTCCAGAATGGCAATTATAAACCGATAAGAAAACCTTCACTGTATTGAAACCCGAATGAGTATGTTGTCTATTTTAATATAGGTTTTAGCATAGAAGCCAAGTCAAGCAAAAAGCTAGCTGTCAAAAGTATATCTGGTTATCCCTGTGCTCTAAAGCAGGGTTTTAGAGACATAAAAAAAAGTTTTACCTTAGTATAGCAGAATGGAAAAGTACTGTGTGTCCCCTAGTAGGCTGGCTGGTCTCAGGGCCTGGACAGACCCCAGCCAGACTAGCAGCATGTCTAGTGTAAGTGAGCATGCTGCATGCTCACAGCACAGGCTGTCATGCTGGGGCTTACAAATGTAAGAAACTGGAAAGGTCCTTAGTCCTGCAGTGTTCTGAAAATGGCAGGTACTCGTAAGCCAGGAATGAAAAAGAGGAAACAGGACCATTTAGCTCCTAAAAATGTTTTATTTATCGGGAAACTGGAAAGCACAAGTTAATTGCCTCTCAACTTGGCTGTAAAGAGCACACCAGAGCTTACTATCGGAGATGTCTACTGAGCAGCCAGCAGCAATGGTGGCTTTTAATGAAACTGTAAAGCAATTTAAGTTAGCGGCATCTGAAAATAAGTGACATTTCCACATAAAAGAGTTCCCTAGGAATGAATAATGGTGATAAATCTGCTTCAGAGGAGGAGAGACAGAGGCAGTGGCAGAGGCAGACGCAGTTATTTCTGGCAAAGTAAGCAGCACTTAATTTTCTTTCCGATATAAACAATCTTCCATTCATATGTATGACCAGCCTTCCATGCTAAGTGATACATTATTGAAAATTATTAATTCAGGGAAGTATTTTTTAAAGAGAAGGAGAGGCCTGGCTACAAGACAGAAATGTCTGTGAAGTATTTGGAAGTTACTAGTATCAAAACTATTGATTTTCTGCTTAGAATTAATTTTGTATCAGCTTGTCATAAATGTAAGCTACTGGGAAGCTTATGCCAAACCCCATTTTGTTTTAATGTTTGTTCAGTCACAATCTATGTAGAATTTGTCTGAGGAAAGTGGAAACATAAAGCACAAAAGTTTTTATTCTCTCTCTTTTCCTTTTAAGAGCACCAAAACAGGTTGTCCTTAATTTCTAACTCTCCCACCAAACTATCTTCGCTAGCATGTTCTCCACCATGTGAATTTATTGAGTTCTGTAAAAAGGGACCAGGTAGTTATTTTGCAAGATGCATTACCTGAGGAAGAGGTTAGAACTAGCTACAAGTCAAAATAAAAGAGAATGTTTCACACAGAGAAAGGTATTTAATTTATGGTTTATAATCTTTTTATTTATTAGGGAGAAGGTAACAAATACTTTGAAATGTACATGAAGGCTGGACAACATCCATCAGAAATATGTAACTATACTTAACCCTGCTTTGGGGACACAGAGAAGCTAGGTGATTTTTTAGTCCCTCCCACCCTATTTCTCTATGATTTTAGGAACCTGGAATCAAGCTTCAGGGGCTGTCTGAAGCATTGTGGCACTTTCTCCATTATTTGCCCTTCTAAGTTTTGTGGAACTAAGTAGGTGATGCATTTGTGTCCTACTCCTTGTATCTTTATAAAGACAGGGAATAGACAGGAAAAGTTATAGCAGGTCATAAAAATATTGTGATAATCTATTTTAATCATCCAAAACACTGAAGCTTGCAGGGAAGTAACTGCAGCATTTTAAAATACTCTGGTAGAATAGCGTATGCTTTCTAAATAAAGTGATATAAAGCACAACCAATATCTTTCCCTAGAGTAGATTTTCCAGTGCTTTGCCCAATCTTGTTTTAATGACTAATGTTAATGAGAATACCAAAGGGAAATGGTAAACTTGACAGGAAAGATTCATTATACAGAATAGAGAAAGCAAGATGAGAGCTTACAGGAAACAACATCCTTGGTTTATCACTATTAAACAAGCAATTCAAAAACTTTGGGTGAGTTTTCACCACAACAGGAGACCGAAGTACTTCCAAATTTCTTTTCCTGAGAATAATGTTTAGAGGTAACTAGTTTGGGCTTTCTATGGCAATATTTTTTGGGGAAAATTGACATGAAACTTCATCTTGTATACATATGAAGATTCAGAAACTGCCATTTACAAGGTTTTTTTTACAAAAAAAACCCCAAGGTATAGCATCTATCAAAAGATCAAAAGAGAGGCACAGAAATGTGAGGAAGTTCAAATGATCTAAATTTGATAAAACTTTTATTAAAGGAAGGGTTTTAAAAGAAATAAAAATGGAAACATCTGAGAGAATTGCATCTTGTAAGTCTAGTTCTGTGTGTATTTTTGCTTGACTGAAAAGATGAAGCCACATTTCTAGGAGGAACTTAATAATTTCATACTAATAAGTCACATTTCTGAGTCCTTATGTTCATAACTGAAGCCAATAGTTTAATGGCCATATGTTGGCTTACACATCAAAGCTAGTTGTTGCATGGTGTAGTGGTGGTGCTGGGATACAGCAGAAAGCTGAAGCAAAAATTGATGCTAAGTAGCCAACATTTCCCTAGATAGAAGACCAAATGGCAGGGTGATGCAGATGTAATTATAATAAATGAGCCCTACTCACACAGTTTCTTTGACCAGGGAGTGCAAGTTGTGTCCCTCCTACTTTTGCAGTTATGCAAGTGGAGATCTACAAAAATAAATTAGTAAACTGGGATGAAAATATAATGTAATGCCTACATATAGAATTCTGACATCCTTCTCCAGCTTCTCAAATTCCCATTCACTTACTCAGCAGTCCTATAGATGTGTGAAAACAATGAAACCTCTTGGGGTTTTTACATCAAATAACCTCTACCATCAGCATTTCTGCTCCTACACGTCCTGAGTTGCCTCAGTCTTGACAGTATTATGTAGCTTCCTACCTATTTTATTTCTAGACAATAACAAGGCCTGAAAATAATGTATTCTACCACCTATCTCCCTTGAAGAATTTGATTTGGTACTTTCAAAACGTACAAAGGTACCGGATATGTACCTCTATGTACTTGTCCCAAGTATCTGTACAGGACAAAGTTTCAGACTCCCGGTCAGCTCTTTGTTCTTTTAATTTCAATGTGGGCTTTTCAGGCAGCATTAATTTTACGTGGAGCTGAGGAGCATGACTATGCTTCGGTGAATATTCCTGGTGCAACTACATTCCCACTTTTCAGCTTTTGTAGTGCCCACCTTTTAGGAGTCCAAATAGATGCTACAGTTCTGACCTTTGTTGAGATCTGCTATGATCCTGTTCCTTACGTTTTGCTTCCTCAGCGTAACTGTAACCAGTCACCTGAGAGAAGGCATAAGCAAATGTAGGAAATAGGAATGTTTTCTGTGGCCTTTCTTACCATTTCTATGGCCACTGAATACTTAAAAATCAATATATTTTATTATTATTCTAATAAACAACACAAAGAATAATTTGACTAGAATAAAATACTTTGATGGAAAAATGACAATGATTTTGAAACTATCGCTTGATCTTATTTATTTCTAATAAAGAAATACACCTATGGCTGTAAATTTGTAAAAAAAATAACCGGACTGAGGCATCTCCCTCAGGACTGCCCTTAATGCTTTTCCAGTACATGTAACAGTGTAGTGCAGGCTCTGCTTGTCCCTGCATTCAGTTTGTGCTCTGTCCACCCTGTCAGTCTAACATGTTTGGTTTTGAAGCAGACATTTCACACAGGCAAGGCTTTGTTTCAGGGCAATAGCCCTTGTCACAGTTTTACTGTTTCACTCTTCCCCTCCTGTGCCCACCCCATCTTTGTCTCTTGATGTGTTTAGCAGAGAACAAGGAAATGCAGAGAGAGAAGAAACTTTTCTGCCTTCAATGACAAAATCAGATTTTTTCAAAAAATAATTCAGTCTGCACATGGTTCAGTTTTGAGTCTAAGCACTCAAGATCTCATTTTTATCCAAATGAGTTCCTCTGTATAGTTTATATTCTTGCTGCATTGCTTACTGCTCAAGTGCATGAGTACTAAATTACGGGAAATACTGACACGAATGTTTGCCCTGAGTAGTTGGTCTTGTAATTGATATAGAGGTTACTGTTACATTTAATGTTACCTCTTCTGTCTTTTGTTAATAACAGGCGTAACCCAATGAGAGGGTTGTCTAAGAATTGTTTGACAGCATAACTGAAACTCTTTTTTTTTTCCTTTTTAACAGGGTGTTTCAGCATAGGGTCATCAAAAGTCTGATTTCTTCTCTGATGGACTAAAACTTTACTTGCTTTCTTAATACCCTTCCTTACCACCTGCTGTGATGGATGGGTGAAACGAGAAATTTGATCACTTGCTGGGCAAAGAATAATGCTTTACTCAAGTCTTTAGAGACTCATTTATATGAATCTAATGGTTTTGTTATAGCCTTGTCCTTATGCTCTGCTGTGTGAATGCTTCAAAAGGTAATCTCATTGTCTGGAAACCCAAAATCAATATAAAAGGAAGCAAAGCAGCTAAGATGTGAAAGGAAGAATTTTTCAAGTTAGAAATTAGCATGTCATCTTTCCATTTGCCATATTAGAACTAAATGATTTTTATGTAAAATATATTTACCATCTCTTTAGTCCATTAATATCCATTTAATAATAAATAAAAATCATATTCATTGCAGTAGTTCGGTAGGACTTTGTAATCTCTCCTACCTGAGGGTTTTTAAATAATGTAGCATTTAGAATGATGCGCAGATTATACATACAAATGTCTTTGAGTTATTTGTATTTTAAAATTAGACTTATCTTTACAAACAGACAAAAGACCCTTGTCTGCTATCTTCTTGACCAAAATACTTCCAGTATTAGATGATTCAATACAAGAAACCTCACAGTGGACCATTAGCATGTAATCTGTCCCTAAAGGACGTGATGACAGTTGTTACTTTTACTTATAAAGAAGATTTAAATTTCCTAAGTTGGAAAGCTGGAGTGCCAGCCTTAGATTTAGGAAGCCTGCACTTACATTCCTGCTATGACAGAGATTTGTGAACTTTGTGCCAAAAAAACAGGTAAAAAGGGTCTGACTATATAGCATAAATTCCTCTCTTGATTAAGTGGATGCAACTACAAAAGAGGGTGCAGGAAGGTGATGTGCTGTGTGTGGTGTGGTACGTAGGCAGCTGGAAATGCCATACTGATGTGTTCTTACTCATTGTACCTTTCTTTGACTCTAGGGGCCTCATCCCACACAGGATGCCTGTCCCTGAACTGTTTCAGATACAGGCACCCACACATTGCTTTTCTCACAAAATATGCCTCATCGTTCTGCATTATGCATCTGTCCAATAGCTGAGTATTTAATGGCATTTGAGGTGGATAAGGGAGCTGTTTTTCCTCTGTCTGCTTGGTCATGTAGGTGCATGATATAATTAATCCATCTGATGAATGAATTCCTGCACTATCCACGGTGCTCCCCACCCCTTTAGCAAGAGGTGGACTCACTACCACTATGTCTGTGTCTCTACTGTCTACCAGATCACAAAGAAAGGGGGGGCTAAAGCACAACATTTTCTTTATCCTAAAGTCCATGTGTCAACATTGCTGGCTATAGGATGCCTGCAGCTGAGATGAGACACTTCTGCTGTTTTCTAAGGACAGTCACACTCAGCCAGCACTGGCGCTGAATGATTACAGTGTTTGGTTTCTCAGTCCCTGTGGCTGAATTGCTTGCTCAGTTGTTGGACGCGTAACACTATTGACATCCTGACAGATGCTTCCAAATGTCCCTTGATAAAGGCCGCAGTCAGGTGCTGAAATCCTTGGGGTATCTTGTTTTGTGGCTCTTTGCACGAGTCTCTTGTGGTTTAGCCCCAGCTGGCAACTAAGCACCACACAACCGCTTGCTCACTCTCCGCCCGGTGGGATGAGGGAGAGAATCGGAAGGGTAAAAGTGAGAAAACTCGTGGGTTGAGATAAGAACAGTTTAATAGTGAAGCAAAAGCTGTGCACGCAAGCAAAGCAAAACAAGGAATTCATTCACTACTTCCCATGGGCAGGCAGGTGTTCAGCCATCTCCAGGAAAGCAGGGCTCCATCACACGTAACGGTTACTTGGGAAGACAAACACCATCACTCTGAATGTGTCCCCCCCCCTTGCTTCCTCTTCCCCAGCTTTATATACTGAGCATGACATCATATGGTATGGTACAGCCCTTTGGTCAGGTGGGGTCAGCTGTCCCAGCTGTGCCCCCTCCCAGCTTCTTCTGCACCTGGCAGAGCATGGGAAGCTCAAAAGTCCTTGATTTAGTATAAGCACTACTTAGCAACAACTAAAACATCTCTGTATTATCAACCCTGTTTTCAGCACAAATCCAAAACATAGCCCCATACTAGCTACTATAAAGAAAATTAACTCTATCCCGGCCAAAACCAGCACAGAGTCCAACCTGCAGAATGGGAGATAACAGGTCTACTCTACCCCATGAGGTGTTGTATAGATAAACATGATGCTCCAGCTCCACAGTAACAGTGACATATTTAGCCTATGTAAACTTAATAACATAGAACTTTAAACAATTTAACCCCCCTGTTACTGAACATCTAAGTACACAAAATGGACATAATATCTAATGTTTTTAAGCACTGTGGTCTCTCTGATATCTATGAGTGGTGAGTGAGTTCTTTGGGTTTTTTTATTTTTAATAACACTTAAGAAATGAAATTATCTATGGTTTTCCTTTTCACTCCACTGTATATCCTTTTATTTTCCTACTAAAAGATAATCTAAGTAGTATAACTCATATTGGCTTGTCTGTATCCCTCATTATTTTTATGACTGTATCATGTCTTCCTTGCAGCAATGAAAATCCTAAATCTAAATATAATTTTCACTTGCGTTGAAATTTCTTAATACATCTAATTATTAATGTCACTGTACCACATGAACTTTTTATTACAGCGTTCTGACATAGTGGCTTACTGTTGTATTACAGATGAGGAAAGAACAATTTTGTGCTACGTAAAGGCTCCTCTATATTGTCCAAGGCAATTGTCCTCAAAGACAATGAGAGTTTAAGCACAAGGCAGAAGGGGCAGTTGCTTTCCTTCTATTGATTTACAGCTGATCAACCTTCACTTGTAATCAGCAAAACTTTGCAACTGGCAAGTTTGAGTATGTGCTTCTTCAAACTTCATGGTAGGAGACCAGTTAAAGCACAATCTTGCAGCCCCAGTTGCTAAAAGTACTAATTTCTAGTTGTTAGGAATGCCCTATTTGCATTACATGTAAGGCTTTTTTACATCACCCTAGAAGTGTTGAGGGGAATTAAATATGATTACATTTCTGCATACTTAAAGGTATCTTTACAGTGTTAGTGAGGCTGTAAAGTAGTCTAGTGTAAACTCAGATGGTGAAATCCTGATTCCAGTCAGTGACAAAATTAACATTGATTTTAATGGAACTAAATTTCATTCAACTTTTAGGGCTGGAAGGGGCCATAATAATCACCTCGTCAGAACTACAGAACTACATAATACAAGACAGAATTCCTTCAAGTGTTTCCTATGTAAAGTCTATAATTTCTGCTTGAGCTATTACATCTCTTTCAGGAACACACAATTTTCATTTAAAGTTCTCAGTGATGAAGAACCAAGTATTTCCCTAGGTAAATAGTCCAAATAGTTGATTAGATTCACTGATAAAAATATGCACCTAGCCTAATATCAATCATCTAACTTCCACCTTCAAATATTGGATCTCGTTATGCTTCATTTGTTAAATTAAAGGGCTATTTGCAATCAGAAATCTTCTCATTGTAAGTAATTATAGGCTGTAATCAAGTCACCTCTTACCCTTTCCCTGGATATACTAGAAACTCTGCAAACCACCTTTTTCAAACCTCAGGTTATTCAAGTAGTGTTTTTTTATGAAGCCTTCTGTTTGTAGCTTTTTTAAGGCATGGACACCAAAAAAAGATGTACCATTCTAAAAGATGATCTTTAATGCCAGGATATGGGAAAATAAAAGGAGAGCAAGTATAGCAATTTTTCTAGAAATACAGTAGTCTCTAAATATATCTATTTTATACTAATCTGACTGCCAGGAGTTAAACCCAAGGTGGCTTTTCCAAGATAAGGAGCAAACAATAGCAAAGACATGATATATGGAGTAAGCATCTGCAAACTACTTGAGGTAAGAATGTCTATGCCTATAGCATGGAAAATAGTTATATACAGCTTGGCATATTTTACGTTTGGCTAATTATTTCCAAAGCTCAGAGTCTAAAATCAAAGACGACTTAAATGTTAAAAATGTTGGTTGGGAAAGATGGCATGTTGTCAGCACACTGTGAGTAAAGCACAGACTGAGGAGGAGACCCGAGGTCTGCAGCAATTAGTCTCATCCCCTGCATGGAAAGAGGGAAACTTAGCCGTAGCCGAGTTATATAAGATAAAGGTATGAAAATATGCAGCTGGGACTCTGTAATGTGCTACATATACACTATGTAGTGTGCTGTGTACCCTTTGAGAATTGAAAGCTAGTATGTGATCCACAGTTTCTGCATCACTTAAGTCAGTTGCTTTCAGAGGTGCTTGTGATACAAGGATGCATACGTGCCAAACACAGTGGGTTCTGCTTGTTTGGTACAGTTGGTCAGCAAGGGAATTGTCCGAGATACCATTTCTTGGAGTAGCCGTAAGGGCAGGAAAGGAGCTCTGTTACACACATGCAGCCAAAGCACTCTCAGGAGCCATAAAATGTGTCCGATATGCTTGTCCTCTGTGAGCTTTGTGAAAAGTCTAGTCCTCATTTTCATTGAGTATTTCCTCCTTTACACATCTCTGTGTTTTCACAGCTCTCTTTGCTACCTTAGCATTATACTGCACCAGGAGTTCATCTTGGGTCAATTATATATCATTTTCGCAAAGGCCTTTTCAGACTTCCCGCTTTCCAAAACACAGGCTAACCTAGCTGTTGAATATAATTTTCATTCTTCGTTTTCAAACATTATTTTATACATACCTGCACACGTAAGATCAGTTGAGGCTCTGTTATCAAGTAAGGCATATTCTCTACAAACTTTGCAAGACTGCTTTGTTTTTAGCATTACTTACTATACATCCGCAAAATTTAATGGCATTGCTGTTCTACATCATTTATCCAGATATGAACAGGTACTGGGACAAAATTTTTCCTCTTTTAAGAAAGGCTCCATATTTGGCTCTTCAACCTTGTAACTGTTCATTCCTTTATAAAGGTTTTAAAAAAAAAAGGAGGCCAAATGTGTACAGAGTACTTTAAACATCTTGCTAGTTCCTTACTCACTGGTAGGACTATATCTGTAATGTCAGTTAAAATATAAGATAGCCTCATCATTCTCACGACTGCATTGCACTGTTGGCTCATTCTGTAATCAGCCACATTAATTTCCATTTTGGTGGTCTTCATATGTAAGCACCAACTCTGTCAATCTTAATCACCCTTTTAAAGAAATAAAGCTCATATACCTTTCACTCTCATTTATCTGCAGAATCATGGTCAGTTGATTCTACAGGAACCTTCTGTGAGGGCCTGCTGTGAGAGAAAGCATACAGATGTGAGTGTGGTTTACACTGCAAAATGGAGAAAATTAAAAAAAGGAAATGGGAAAACAACCTATGGAATATCAACTATTTATGGAGCAGATAGTCTGCCTGTGTCTGAGGTTCTTCAGACTGGAATTAAACTCATATATTGAAAATGTCTGCAAGCTTTCTGAATAGGTAATAATAAAACTGTATATTTGAGCTGAAATGCAATTATAGGTAGAACTCCTACATGCTCAGTAGGTGCTCTCGCCCACGGGCTCCCTAGCCCCTCTGAAGTTCTTTGTAATGATGTATAAAAGATCAAGTCTCGTGTTGGATCCTGCTCCTCACACAGTTAACTATCTCCAAAACATTAAGCTCAAGTCAAACTAATAAGGTCTTTTGCAGTTGTTGTTCAAACAGGATTTACTTTATTATTCATGCTCTATCTTAGCTGCATGATCTCAATCTCCTCTTGCATCAATCCCTTTATACTTTTCAGAACATCAGTGACTATAATGTTTCTTCCAGCACTGTGCAGGAAGAATGATAAACATCAAGCCTAAGTTTGTGTGCGTGTGTGTTGGTGGTGCTGAGGTAGGAAAGACTTGGACAGAATGCTGGAAAGCTGGCATCGCTGTAAGATCAGAGCTAGTGTTAAGAGTTACAATGCTCTTTCTAAAATTACTTACTCTAACTGCAAGGGTATATAATCTGGGTATAGAAAATGAAATGTTATCAAACATCTACTTATTATAGTGCATTTTTAAGGTATTATTAGGTGTACATTAACTATCACACATTATAGTTTATATATATGCAACAAGATAACATATATTTAGTAAGTAAAATAAGATAATATATGGAGTTAATAGATTTAGATTTATGTCTTATGAACATTTCAGGCAAAATTATTTTAGAAGGAGAAAAACTGGTAGGTTTTTCTCTGGAATTCTCTGGATCGTTGACTTTTTCGTGTTAGAAGATAACATCCCATAATCCAGACCAATTATTTAAGTTATAAGCTCCATTCCTAAGTGAAAGAAATGCAAGCCTGTATATCCTGTTAGGAGTTTTGTGTGTCTGTCTTTGGTTTTAGTTTTCTGTGTCAGACAATCATAGATTTATTCAGGTTGAGAAGGGATTTTGTGAAGCTGTCACTTTATCTCCTGCTCAATGCTGGGTCAACACTGAATTCGGCCCAGATTGCTCAGGGCTTTATCCAGTTGGGTCTTAGAAACCACCAAGGATGGAGACTGCATAGTCTCTCTGGGCAGCCTGTTCTGCTGGGCTGTGTACATGGTGAATTTTTTGTCCGTTTTACCCGTCAGAACCAGTATACATTTCTGAACACATATTTCATCTCAATGGATTTTTCTGTGAGCATGGCAGCCCAGTACTCTCACTGGATACATGGAACACTCCATGTGCTTCTCTGTAGCTGGATACAACAGAGTGCATTTCATTTCAAGTAAACCAAACATTTCACGTGTAACAAAATGTTGTGTGGTTTGGGGTTATTTTGTTTTTGTTTTTTTTTTTTTTCTGGTTTTGTTTGTTTGTTTGTTTGTTTTGGGGTTTGGTTTTGTTTTGTTTTTCTAAAATGCTTATTCCATGGGAAAATACACACTCTAGAATGCTTTCTCTGGAAAAGAAGAAATATCGGTGTGTGAAAAGTCTGAATTTTTGCCAATACTAATTCTCAGTTTGGATTTTCACTACTGGTTTGACATCCTTGCTAGAAAATGAGAGTTTTGCTGTAACTAATGGTTTTCCAAATCTTTCAAGTGTAAATATGGCTTCCTAAGAGATAGTAAAGATATGCCATAGTTAAGGAGGCAGAGTAGATTTCTTTCAACAGGTGCTTGAAGAAGAAGAAATATTTGGATTGGTGTAATGTGCCAAAAACCATTGCTAGAAAACAACATGGAATAAAATAAGGCACAAGAGTGTCGGGAAAGAAAGATCTTATATCTTGAGCATGTCTATTGGATTATCAAGTGTCATTCAAGGTAATGGTAATAACAGCATCATCTCATACAGCTGCACCATTCCTTTAACATCATACTGTATTTCTACCCCAACTAGCCCAGGCGTTTATGTGTAAAAAGGAAAGAAAAAGAAAGATAAGTGCAGTACAGCTAGCCAGCTCAACATGAAGATGCAGTAAGACTCACTAAAGCCTTGGGGATTATTCCCATACTCACAAGGCAGCATGTGCAAAGAATTGGTAAAAGCAAGACTGACTTTTATGTAGACCATCATCAATAGTTTTCAATGAAAATAAAAAATAGCTTCATTCCATGTAATTATAATAGTACCAGCAACACAGGAATGAGGAAGGAGGTGCTTTGAAATGAAAGTCAGTCTTGTAGTCAGACGTACATCCACTAACATGGATTGTTGCCAACATATTCACTTTTATATTTGTTCTGTCATATTTGATTATACTCAAATTCCCCTAAGTCCTTTAGCTAAATTACAAATTATGTCTTTATTTGGAAACAAATATGCCCACAAAGGCATTCTCTACCTTCTTGTGTGCAGTGTATGGTGTTACTGACTACAGAGATAGAGTAAAATACTTTGGACATTTCTCCTGCCAGTCAAATAATTGCATGTCATAGTTTCAATACAGTTGCCATTGGAAAACAATGAAATTCACTGAATGTACTTTAGATCGTCATGAAGGAGTACGAGTCAAATTCCTTCTGGGAGAAGAAGAGAGAGAGGAGAGTATATGTATGTATATACATATTCTATGTTTGCTACATAGAGTATTCAAGTATTTCCAGTCTATAGTCAGTACAGATATATTTCTACAAACTGATAAATGATTCACAGCATGTGGTTTATTATAATACTTCTTATACTCCTTAATACTTTGGAACCCAGGCAAGGGCTGCAAATAATGGACTTTTTTTCTCAAATTTCCTTTTGTAAAATTTACACTGGAAGCTAAAGGCCATTCCCACTCTTTCTTTTATTTTGAATATATTTTTCTATTTGAAGTTAGTTAAAAATAATAGTCAGCTGATGTACATGAGCCATTTTGTTGTGACTATGGGATACCTGCTGATTTACATGGCACTGGATGGTTTCTCAATAGAACTTTGAGATGGGAAAAATATGCTCAACATCACGGATCTTTGTGTAATAGGAATCTAGGTTATAAGTGGTAAGTAACTACCATGACTGAGAGGTTTGTATAGTCATACTGGAAAAATCCTGTGAAATGATGCCACATTCATTCTCTCAGTATCTCACATGCACATCACTGACATCGCCGAGGCACTGTCAGTAAAAAGACAAGGGATTGGTTTGTACTGATTTGTACTGATTTGACCTTTGCTATTCATTTGCTGACTACCTATGTTTTCTGATTTTTTTAATGACATTTCATAAAAATGCTAGGTGAGAATTCACTGTTTCATCAAGCATTCCTATCTGAACATATTCACTAAAAAAAAAGTAATGAAATAAAAAATAATTTCCATTAGATAATAATCTTATTTGGTCAATATTTTTGTCAAGCTCTATATATTTCCTTAATAAACTTCTTCAACCTCTCCCCCCTTCTCATTACAAAACTGAAGGGAATTTTTTTTCCATAATGTAATAACTTAACTTTTTGTCTTATTTTCAAAAAGTTACAATTCAAGACTTGGCTTTACCATATATCACTGCCAAGACTGCATTTGAGAGCATGAATATCTGTGTTTTGAAATTAAGAAGCATACTCGATACGTTTTGAAGCAGGCAGATACAGCACAAATAGCAGAAATGCTGGTCCCTTTGGCAGCTGAGATTTCCTTCAAATCCTCATCAGCTAACTATTTTTTCTAAACAGGGAGTAATTATTCCAGTCCATTCTGCCTTTAAATCATGCTCCTGTGACTTCATTTAGCATCAGGCACAATATGCCAGTTTGCACTGCTCTCAGCCCTCTGAAACACTTTTGACTCATTATTCTTCCTCTTGCTAAATGAAAATAATCTGCCATTTAATCACTTGCTTGCAAGCAATCACTTGCTAACCTGATATGCTTGGCAAATTTCCTTTTTAGAGCTGTCAGGTGTACGCACAACAGGAATTTGCCATGTTCTACTGGTAGATCATGTAGGGGTCACTAGCCAGCACATGGTTAATCTGCTGCTGATGTATGTGTTCACTGAAATTGTTTCAGAGTCAATATCAGGTCGGTCTTTCTGGATGTCCATCAGATAATTACAGCAAATGGTTACAAACAAGCTAGATCGTAGAGGAAAATGCTCTATCCAGTCCTAGTCTCTCTAACAGCTACTGTTATCAGTCATTATTAAACCTACCTATTTCCTAGTGCTACCAGATACATATTTAAATTGCACATGCTGCAACTGAGATAAAGTAACTGCTCTGATGTCTGTAGTTTTGACCCTTTGTCTGATGATTTACTGACAATTGTATCTAAATTCAGCAAATTAGGTATGCATCTTTTTCCTTTTTTTTATAATAACAGTAGCAGTATTCTAGACGTGTTCAAAGAGTTCAACTGAGATCAACTTCATCTTGTAGTAGACACTGTGCATATGCACCTTCCCCACAAAGGGAGTAACACAAAAGGTTTTATGAATCCAGGATCCTTTAGATGTTCCTTCCCTGTCTTACTTGGTGATGTTTAAAAAAGTACTTGCACTGTTATGGACTATTATTTCTAAAAATAATAAAAATAAAAATACTAAAAATCCTCTCCAACCAATAAGAGTAGTGATATATGTGTGGTTTACTAACTGTATGCTTAAGACCAAAATAGCATTAGGGGCTGCTGTGGGTTAACCCCAGTAGGGAGCTAAGCACCCCACAGCCGCTCGCTCACTCCCCCTGCAGCAGGATGAGGGACGGGGGAGAGATTTGGAAGTGCAAAAGTGAGAAAACTCGTCAAGGTAAAGACAGTTAATAAGTAAAAGAGAAAAAGACAAAACAAAAGAAAGAAAAGCAAGTGATGTAAAAGCAATCACTCACAAGCAGCTGATGGATGCCGAGTCAGTCACTGAGCAATGGCAATCCCTAATAAACTCCTCTCCTGGTTTTATTGCTGAGGATGGACTACCCCTTTGGTCAGTTTGGGTCAGCTGTCCCAGCCGTGTTCCCTCTCAGCCTCTTGTGTGCCCCCAACCTTCTAACTGTGGGGGGCATAGCGAGAAATGGAGAAAGCCTTGGTACTGTGCAAGCACTGCTCAGCAATAGCTAAAACATCGGTATGTTATCAACACTGTTTTTATCACAAACCCAAAACTTAGCACCCTAGGGGCTACTGTGAAGACAATTAATTCTATCCCAGCCAAAACCAGTACAGGGCCTAAGCACACATGGTATCAAACACTATCTTAATGTATGCACATTTATTTTTTATCCCTGTTGCTTCACAGGACAAACAGCTCAATTCTTCATTTCTTCCTCACTGTTAGAACTGTTAGACTTCTTTTCTTACATAGTGAAGGCATGTATTTTTATTAATCAAGACCTTGGAGCTGCTCTGTGCTGCTTGAAAGTTTATGTACCAGAATGTGTTATAACAATGTTAGAGTAGACATATTAGGTATCCTTAGGGAACAGAATATGCAACAAAAACTGTGACAGAAAATTAATCACTGTGAGGTGACTGCAATACTACATCTCTGCTACAATATAACTATATGTGGTTGAACTACCACACCTGAGCACATCTTAAAGATGTCAGGATTTATACCAGATCTTAACATTGACAGTACTCTGATACCAGACAGTATGTTCTTAGAAAGACAACTCTTTTGATTCAGACTTAAATCAGAGTTTTCTTTTGAAACTATATAATTGGAAAGACCACTTAGAAGACAACCAATTTTTCTTTTTTTTTAATGATGTGTGTTTTAAACTATCACAGAATACTGCCATTCATGTAGGTGTGAGTACAGATTTCAAAAGGAGGACTGCTGACCTGTATTGATATGGCCTGCCCACTTGCTGTTTTCTCCTGACAGATATAGTTGTTAGAGGGAAACATAATTTATGGGCTCTACATTTTTAACAGTGTTTTCCAAGGAGGTGTTGCCACAGAATGATTATAGCTGCTACCCTAGCTCTGAGCATTGTAGCTGTAACCGCATGGCCCCATCATTAGTATCTTTGCAAAGATGTTACATGTGAAAGCAGTATGTAAATTCCCATTTCATAGGCTTGGAAGCTTTTCCAGACATCCAAATCCCCTCTGTTCTGCATGGGAAATGGAAAAAAAAACCAAACCCAACCTCTTCCTTATATATCCAATCAATATTTTAGAGAATACATAGCAGGATTTTTTAAGAAAGCTAGAACAATCTCCTTTTAAGAGAGAGTTAAGTCTTTATTCACATAAATAGCTCATCTGATTTCAGGGGACTTGATGTAAGTTTGAGGTGAGCAAAGGATTGGCTCAAGTCACTTTATTTTGGCTATTGTGGTTTTTTTTTTCTTCCTTGGATCTGTACACAGACTCCTACTGCTACCATTTGAGTTGAAGAATGCTTTTGGCTAGTTCTGCGATGTCAGTCAGATAAGAAAAGAATCACTGGCAGGGTATAAAAGCTAATAATTTCTTGGCAGGCTTCTCATGAATTAGGCCCATTTTCACTGTGTGAAAAATAAATTAAATTCCTACTTAAGTATTTTCTAATAATTTGCATAATATACATTAATTTTCAAAATCAAATCTCTAATTTTAGTCTGACTTTATTTTCTACTTGTTTCCCTAAGAAATGCAAACAAAAAGTCAGAAAAACAGGAAATGGTAAGATGCACCCATAAAAGAGACCCTTCTTCCACATAAAACTGATGTTATTATCCAGAAATGAAAGAGGGGGTGCTCCTGTGAGTATACAAAAGGTTGATTTAGATGTTAGATTTTTAATCAAAACCAAATATTACATTTACTAATTAAGATTTTATTAGATGCGTTTGTTTCTTCCTAATTAGATAAGTGGAACTCTTTGTTTACAGTTATATAAATTTGCTTGGAGGGTAAACTGCAGCTAGTGTATAAACCTCTGCATCGTCTTTCAAGTCCTACTCTCTTGAAAGGATCACATTTTCCTCCTCTTTCTCTATCTCATACATGCAAGCACACTATAAAACCATTAGATTACCACATTTGAAAGGAAATAGATAGGCTTCAATTTCCCTTAAAATGGGTTCATTTGTTAACTTCTAAACTTTCCCTTAGTAATTTCCAGACATAATGTATGGTACCAATCTCTCCGTACTTTCAGCACTCAAAGTTTCTCTGACTCTGAGACTGTTGTTAATGTGTTCACTCCCTAGTTGTTCAGAGTGATAGAGACTTTGTTTACATTATTATTTCTATCATTTGTGTTGCTTACACTTGCTATACCTCATATTGCAAAGGAATTTTGACTACCTAGTCTTAACCCTACAGGGTGAGAGAACAATTAGAAGATACATTTTTATACCTGTTTAGTTTTGTATACTTTGTGTGCAAACGTATGCCTGCATTGAATTTTAGCAAGGCTAGATTTTAGTTAGAGAAACTCAGAAACAGGAGTCAAAATCTTGAAAGTTAAGCTAAACATAGCTGTCATTTAATATTGAAGTCTTTCTTGGATCTCAGCAAGCAAGGTAACAGAGATATTTCTTTCTGAAAATTGCCTACATGGATAAAGAATTTTTTTACATCTGCAAATTCATATTTAAATATTTTTCTGGCTTCAGTTTGCATAATATTTGAGTGTCAAGATCTTCATTACTTTTACTGTTTTGAGCCTGCAATATAAAGAAGTATTATTATATTTAACAAATAGTGCATAAAGGTCAAGATTTATCTTGCCTACATTGTGTTATGTGAAAGTCAGGTGTTTAATTTAAACCAGATCTATGGGATGTCTCCAAAGCTAATGCAGATAGCCTGGTATTCCTGGAGTGACTTATCCCATCTATGATCTACAAGAGAATTTTAAAACAGGTAGGCTATTTAAATAATCTTCATATACTTTACTTGTTACTGAAGAAGTTTCAATGACTACCTACAACAATACAACTAAAGTTACATATTGAAATGTAGAGGATATTAATGCTTCCCTAAGAAACTGATAGCCAAACATCCTTGTGTTATCAACACTGTTTTGGCCACAAATCCAAAAGATAGCACTATACGAGCTGCTATGAAGAAAACTAATTCCATCTCAGCTAAAACCAGTGCGATAAGAAAAAATATTAGGCAAGTTTCTGCAATCTGTTCCCACTTTCTCACTTGGATGCTCATCCAGCTGCTGACAAAAAAAAAGCCACTATAGGACAACACAGCCCCCTCAGACATCAGTGGTAATTTTGTTTCTTCTGTTTCAGAAAAAAAGACTGAATCCTTAGGCATTGCCCATTCATCTGCATTTTCCCATCAGTTCTTCCTCTATCCTCCAGACCTTGAGCACCCAAGTTGTCCTGTCTTTTAATTTCACTTCTGTTGAATTTGGAATATGGTAGGTCATATTTAACCATTATGTTTGCTGTTTGTTTGAGTGCTGAGCTTCAATAGAATCTAAGTATATGTTTAAGCATGCTGTAGAATAAAATCTGCCCCAATGTAAATAGAACTGCAAATAGAATACCTTAACACCAATATTGAAGTAAATATCTGCTGTTCAGAAACTTGCCTATATTTGGTTAAGTACATCTGTTGCTTAAGTAACATCTTATGCTAGAATATAACATATGAAGTATGCTGTGTGGCATCAAATGCAGTGAGCTTTACAGGATCTCCATCTGCCCTGCACTAAACTACACTGCAGCAAGTAATTGCAATGCCTAGAGCAATTAGAGGCCATGACTCCTGGTGAAAACCCAAAATTATATTTGTACTGTACTTAGAAAAAGGTTCTGTAGCACAAGTGACAGAAGGAAGAATATCAGATTAAAGAGAGAAAGATATAAACCCATAGTTATCATTTTGGGTATAAACCTTACAGCTGTTTCCTTATCAACTTTCCAAGTAATAAAACCAGAAAAGGCAGCACAAGTTCTGGAGCTCATGAAAACAGAAACCGTTGCACAGACTGATATAACTGCAAGATATCATAAGGCTCTTCGTTTATGCCTTTCTCAAGGATCTCTTTTAATTCAATAGAGCTTGTTTTCCACTAGCTATTGGTTTTTATTCCAACTCTAGAGGATATCATAGTTTAAAAATGATCAGGTCACAGCACAAAACATCTGCCATTTCTGTGCTGGTGACCAGCACGTTCATATAATAAATGGTGTATTTCAAGATTCTTCAGATTTCTATTTTCGTGTTATTTCACAACAAACTCTTACTGATCTTTAACTTTTCTTATTTTTACTTCGTACCTTCCCATCGTTTATTGCTCTTGTTTAGTGCTGAGGTTGCTTCCCCCCCACCCCAATTTTCTTTGCATGCATTTGAATAATTACCTTCAATATCTGCACATGTGGAAATGCTCAAATATATGCAAAAATCTATGGAAAGCCTTAACTTTCTAAAATTAAGACTTCAACTAAAGAAAAAAAAATTATTTGGGCAGACTAATGATATTACTAGTTCTGTTTTCCCCAATGTTTTCTGTTCTTTAGGGGCAAAGTTGCAGTCAACTACCCGTTTCTAACTTTCAGAGTTGAGACTTCCTGTTGACAGATTTTGTCTGTCAAATGTTTGCTCCAGAAAGTTAGAACACCGATTATTCTGGTGTGTCGAATCTGTCCACCGATAAAGCAGCTGGTTATGGATGAGAAAGGCCACTTTCTTTAGACCATGGAAAATGAGAAGATGCAAGATTTTCAGTAAAAGGTATCATATCAATTTGAGACCATTACTAAGTGAGAAAGTGCTATTTATTCGTCCATATTAGCATTATGTAGGTTTGCCTGGTGCTTATTCTGAACAGCTGCTGTAACATTTGCTTAGCATGAATGACATTGTCAGAACTTGCTTCAGGAAAGGCATAACAACAGCTTTAGAGTTTTGGATCCCTTTATGTCATGGTGTCTAACAGCTATCAGCATTAAGTCCTCTCATTGTTCTATATAGTTTTGTCAGTTAGTCCAGTCTTACACATGGAACGTACATACACACACAATACAGACAGAGCGGGTGCAGCTTGCATTTAGCAAAAACTTTTATACTTGTGTAGGCAAGAACAACCACAGATTTACTACAAATATTTACTGGTTTTCTCTATCCCTGCAGTTTAGTTTCTTCTCTGCAACTTGCTGGGGAGATTTATAATATGCATAAAAATTCATGATATAGCAAAAAAAAAATTTCTTGAACTGGATATCCATGGATAAGGTAATTAACACTATAACAGTGCTGACCTCATATTTTTTCTATTAAATTTCCTGCTATCAATAACTTTCTTCATCAGCTGCAACTTCCTTAAAGATTCCAACATTTGAGACTTTTTTTTTTCCTGAAGCAAAGCTCATAGGAACCATTAACCACTGCTAAGAATGTAGACGAACAAAAAAGCAGCCACAGAGTTTTGTATTTAATATTCTTTATGGGTTGTATTGTTAATTGCAAGCTCTTCTGGGACCTAGAACAATGAGACCCTGCTCCTGTTCGGAGCTCCTGCCTATCCTTTGGCAATAGCATAATATAAACAGAAATAATTATAGAGAAGACAAACAATGAAAATAGGACTAGGTTTTTCTAATGTTAAACGTTTTATTTGAACTTTGACACACATTGTTCTACTTATTTCCTTCTTATATTCCAGTGAAACAATACTAATTTCGTTTAAATATTTTTCTGGGAAAACAGGAAAAGAAATGGCAAACAAATGGAAATGAGTTGTTAAAATGGTATAATTTGTGACTTTAAAGATTTCTGTTTCTATATGCTACAATTTCTTTTTCATGTACACAATGTATCTGGAAATGTATAAATTTTAAAGCCAAAATGGGCCATATGAACCTCTGCATAAGACAGAACAAATTGTCTGAAATTCATAGCTTCTGAGTTATAAAAAGACATTTGATCTTGATCCAGTAACTTAAAATAATGAAAAAAACTAATAATTTGTGTAGGCAACTTTTTACCCGTTAATTATTTGTACTGTTAAAAAAATGTACTTTTTGTCTAGCCTGACTGTCTTCAGCCTCCAGCTATTGTGCCTTGTTACATTTTTTCCCTGCATCCAAATTAAAGACTCATCTACTTTCAGAAATATGTTCCCTGAGTTGGTACTTCAAGGTAAGATAAAAACACCTCTTAATCTTCTCATGGGTAAACTAAGCAAATAGAATTCTCCAAGTTTTTCACTAGAAGGCAAATTTTCTCTCTCTCAAGTTACTCTGCTGCCATTTTTTCTAAATTCCAGTTATTCAGGCCCCTTTTTGATGATTGATGTCAAACCTGAAATAATTTAATCAGTGCTGGTTTTGTGACAGCCTTTTCCACAGAAAGTAGCTCCTCTTCCTTATTTGACACTACTCTACCTGGGTATCTATGCATTGCATTCACTGTTTAATCTGAAGTGTAATACCATCAGCTAGCAATTGTTTTTGAAAGTCTTTTCATTGATGTGTGGTGCTGTCTTCAACCTTTACCTATAGGAGTTGGATTTTCTTCCTAGGTATTTGAGCTCGCTTTTGGCAGTATTAAAAATTTAGTATTATTCTACAAATTTTTACTTAAACTGTAGATAAAAATAACATGAGGCCAAGAATAGATTCCTGTGGAACTCTATTAACATTATCCTTGTTTCTCATTAAAATTACCATTGAGATCTAACATTAAACTGCTTTTAAAATGATTAATAAGGTTTCCACTGATGCTATATGATGCTAATTTCATTCACGCTGTTATGCGGGATTAAGTCAAATGCCCCATAGAAGCCTATTATACCAGTTACCTTTATAAATCAACCTTGCAAAAACAATTAAAGCCACTATGAGTTTTATTTTTCAAACGTGCCCAGAAACCATGCTGACTGGCATATTATCATCCTCTAAATCTCTACCAGTTGCATCTCCTATCAGTCTGTCTGTGAATTGTCCTAAGAAATATGTTGACTCTTGACTACCCGTCTTTTTAAATATCAGTAAATGAGGACCAGCAAATGTTCACCTAGCAGACCTAAAGGAACTCAAATGGGTGACAGGTGAGTTATGGACTGTGGTGTCCAACCTCTTGAAAATAGCAAATATGCCACCAATTTTCAAAAGCATTCCAGGGTAGCTTCCCAGCAGCTTCCACCTGTGTAACACAGACCAGTGATGCTCACCTTTGTTTCTTCTGGAAAGACTGGTAAGAATTAGTGTAAAGAATAGAACTAGTGGCTTCTTTCGCATCAGAACTCACAAATCTGTGGGAGTTCTTTGAAGGAAGCAATGAGCCTGTGCACAAAGGTTGATATGACATCCTTTGATTTCCAAAGGCAATCAACACAATCCCTCAGCAAAGGCTCTTAAAGAAACTAAGCTGCCATGAGATAAGAGAGCAAGTCTCCACATGGATAAATAACTTATTAAAAGATAAGAACAAAACACTGAAATAAATGACCTTTTTTTTTCTTTTTTTTTTTTCTTTTTTTTTTTTAAGTGAAGACTACAGGAGTATGCCCTGGAGGCTCTTTGCTCAATATCAAAGAAATAGTCAGATGACTAAGCTTGTTGGCACTAACAGGTACTACGGAGTGGTAAGTGTGAAGGCCAGTTGCACAGCCTGGGTGATAGAACCACAGATGAAGTTTAGTATGGACAAATGTAAGCCATTCATATGGAAATACGCAATCTTAACTTCAATACGCCTGGATGGGCTCTATACTGTTTGTTAGCACTCAGGACTGATATTTTGGGTTTATGATAGATTGTTCTGCTAAAATGTCAGTTCATTGCTCATGAACAGTAGGAAAACAAAAGTGAGTTTTCAGAATTAAGAAAGGAAAACAGTTCTTTTTTGTTCTCTGAAAGGTAGTGTGTGAACAGACTAAAGTAGTTTATTTGGATCCAGCATATACAAGTCTCTTTCTGTTTTAGGAGGCAGATATGATCTTGAGGTGTGATAAGCATGTTTCTGCATCACATTGATTGCATATAAAATTTTGCTTTTGATTTTTCAGTGGGATAATGAAGCCAAAGAAATAGCTAGCAGAAGGACAGCTTACAGATATGCATAAAAAAATAAAATCAGCTCTAGCTGGTGCACAATATGAAGGAACACCTTTAGCTAGAATAAAAAATTACTAAACAAACAAGTAACCTAATAAAAAAATACCTGTTGTGATTTGGTATTTGTGGGAAGAGTTGAACAAGAAGTGCAGTGAGGAAAAAACCACAGAGACAAAATTACGAAACAAGCAAAATGAAACATTTAGTTGGTATCTGGTATATCTATGCCACTTCTTGGAACAGAGGAATTGGAAATTACTGGCAAATAGCAAACTACTTAATGCATGAGAGAATACACTGTTAGGAATGCAATATTCCATGTGTAGAAGACAGATGAAACATTCTAAGAGTAAAAAGATCTACATTTTCTTATTCTGGAACATATTCAGCTGTATTTGTTAACATCAGATAATGTCTGTCTAATGACATCAAGGCTCCTGTATAAAACAAATAATATCCATTTTCTAAATTCATCTCTGACATGGACACACTCCACAACTCTGCATAAAAATTGTTTTTCTATATATTTTCTTAGTTGTCAAAAATGATGGAGATAAACAAAAACAATGGCATATCATTGGGTGTGTTTCAGTTTAGTTAATTAAGACCTGTAAATATTTTAAACATGAAAAACACCATCTAAATGATATGTTGTAATTTTGTTGTATCTCATTAGCTTCTGCTGGGATTCCTACACTTCCTTATGTAAGCTCTGAGAAAATCTTTGCATATCTTATTTCCATGAGCAAATCTAAAAAAAAAAAAGTAATCAAAAAACTTCCAAATGATGATTTATTCCTTATAGAGGTCAATTTATTTTTTAGAAACTGTAAATATTAAATTAATACAGAAAATAGTAGACATTATAGTTCACCATGTCAGCATTTTACTGAATAAACCCTTATGAGTAGCTATGACCTGCTTTTGAGTGGGAACCATCCCGTGGATGCACAATTTGGGGAACCCTTTCACACTGTTCTAAATATTTTGGCAATCATTTAAAAAAAACCAAGCAAACAAAAAAAGCCCCCTTGCCTACTCAGTTTTGGTTGCTTCAGTATACTATACACTCAAGAAAGGACCAAACTGAAAACCTGAGCTGGAAGTATGAGAAACACAACTCTGAGCCCTTTGTCATATGGAATGAGAAGACTGTGCTACACCAAGGCTCTTGTGAGGCATCTGTCAAACTGATTAGAAAAAACACCCTTTCATAAGTTACTACTGTTCTAATGTTCATGTTCTTTCTCTCATTTATGTCATTAATACATCTTCTGGGTGTGGGATTAAATTAGCCAATTTACAGTACCTTAATACTGTCTGTAATTCTTAGACAGTAGAAGATTCTTAATTACTAATCAGAAAACGTGTATTAATAAAAGTGCAAGATTTAACCTATATATAAAATTGAGTACAGGCAGTCAGAAAGAGAAAGCTTAAGAATAACAGAATTTTGGGGTTGCATTTTTTTTAATAGGAAAATTATACTCTGCTTACTGTTTGTATTGCCAAGCTTTCATCTTTATTTAAGGTCTATTCACTCATGTAAAACCCTGTGATGATGGAAACCCTCCCATTTGCCATTAGCAAAGACAACTGCTTCTTCACTTCTGCTTTAATCTCAATAAAAACTCTTCTATTTATTTGCAAAGACCATTATACCCTTCTGGTTTAATGTATAAGATAGAGAAGAAGATTTGAACCATTGTCGTAATGTACAAAGTTAATTTCATAGCTGTCAAGCCCAGCACTATCAATTTACACACTACAAGATGACAGAATATTTTTTTCACTAATGGCATTTCCCATAAGCAGTCACCTTCAGGATTGTTGTATTTTTCTACTTGTACTCTTGGAAGAGTTTTGTCCCAGCTGGTAAGTTCAGTCCCACACTAACATGTACTCAACACTTGGATTTTATCTTTCTTTTCCTTTTCAGGGGTGGATGGGGGTGAACAAGACTTTTTCTTAGAGAATGAATCATCTTGATTATTGCAGCAAAATGTTTTTCTTTTTGAAGTGAAAGTCAGAAACTGCGTTGATTTACATTCATCCCACATTTTTCAAACTTTCTACTCACTCTTCCACTGCATGTTTAGGTACAGGGAATTAATTCATGTCTGCTCTAGTCAAGCCAGGTAATATTCCTAACATACACATTTCTTCCTTAGAATAATGAATCAGTGTTAAAGTCCCTAACCAGAAAACCTTCCTAGCTATACAGTTCCAATGTGTTGTTTCTGCATTCATTCCATATGCTGTGCGTTACCAGCTTGCGTTACCAGCTGTGGTCTTGCTCCTTGTAGGTGAGGCACCACTGAGGTTAATCACTGTTGTGTTCTCTGACAAGGTAAACCTGGGAGTGTGCTCATGATCCAGCACGTCTCTTGGCTCTGTGTCTCCTCTGCAGGCTGCCAGGATTCACCTTGATTCAGGCCACCTACCAATCCCATCTGCTCTGCTAGCAGTTGATCTATCATGGTCCTGGTGGGAAGGATACAGACTTGTCCTAGTTGGCCCTCTTTGCAAGGCCAGATACAGTAACCTAGATCTGACAGCAGAGACCAGAGCCCCTTTACTTAGCATGTGCTTGTACATGCGCCAATGTGCAGATTACACAAAAAGGCATTCAGAAAGAGTAGAGCAGATAAATTAAATGGACAGGCAGCAAATATAAATGCAAGCTGGTCTTTGAGTCTGTTCCTGTGTGCTCTGTAGGCACACCCAGTAAGACTTTGTGTGAATACATCCATGGCTGTGTTTAAGACTGCTTTGCTTACAGAGGGTCTTAGACAATATTGGGATAGAAGGTTGTGGTTTACAGGGGGAGCTGGTATTCCTGTGACATATAGTGGTCAGTACTTGACAAAACTGTGTAGAAGTTTCTCAGTGCTCTCAGTTACTCACCTTTAGGCACATTAAACAAAATTATGATCTTTTTCCTAAGATTAATTAAAACAAAGAGGTGGAAGGTAAAAGGTACTCTGCAATCTAGGAGCCAGGGATCACAACCTAGTAAGTAATGGCTGCAATTAATGAGCAGTCTGTAAGTAGTTTAGTTATGAATAAACGTAAGGGTTTTGACCATGGTTATAGATTTGTTTTCACCTTTGCACACATTGGAGGTCAGGAAATATTTGAGCGTTGGGTTCTCTTTGCAAGACAAGTACTGGAATTTAACCTATTAAAAATACAAAAGGCTTTTTACCATTCTGTTACTGGATTAATGCTCTAAATACAGCTCACCGTCTGAACCAGCTTGCACTATTGTAGATCCCAGTAAGAAATCTTTGCAACCAAAAATCTATCCATAGCTATAGTTTTGACTCACCCTTTTCTCGTAAGAAATGTTACTTATGTTTATATGAAATGTAGATAATTCATATGAGAAATCTGTACTTATATCTACAGGATATGGGTATGAACATTTACTTTCCAGAAACTGAAGAAACAAAGGCCAAACAACAAAGGACCATGCCTTATGTTATAAGGGAAACATATGTGTCTGTTTGCTACTATGCAAAGGGGGATCTCACCATTGATGTTATTGTGCCAGGTTTTCAGGTAATAGCGTATGGCTCAAGAGACCGAGAGTCAGAAGAGTATGAGTGGGTGCTTTGTACCCTTCCTTAGTTGGTTTTCATGTTTCATTCAGAGTAAAATGGCTTCTCTATTTTTCTTCCAGTAAAAGCTTGGAAGTGAAAGACAATTGTCCCAAACCTGAAAATTAGCATCCTTACACTTTTGCTAAAAATAAAAAAATCTTGTTTGGGAAATTATTTCATGGCACTTCATAGGAATTCTGGGTGCGTACTTAGTTTCCCCTTCTATTCCTCCTTTATTTGTGTTTCCCATAGTGCTTTCCATTTTGCACTGTGAGAATAATTTTTTACATATCTTCTCTCTGTGTCATGATAAACTATGAGAGATAAAATTGGAAAAAAACTCAGTTTACATAGAAGAATGACAGAAAGAATCCCAAAAGGATTACTGGATCCCTTTTTTTTTTTTTTTTTAAGTTTAATGTATTCAATAAAAAAAGAAAAACAGATGAATACTTTCCATTAAAAATCAATTTTTCTTCCAAAGACATCTGAAAAGAAAAATTTTGGGGGACAAATGCATAAATAATTTTATTAACCTTGTTGAATACGACAGAGTAAGAGGAAACTTCTTTAAATTTAATTTCAGTGTAATGTAAGCCCTACTTCTACTGAAGCTGTACTTGTGAAAATTTCTCATTTTAAGAGCGTATTCTTGGAAACATACCCAGACCTCAGAGTTCTGCATTACTGTTTATGATTCAACTGCAGTTTGTGCTGTTAAAGCAGAGCAATACTGTTTTTACTTTCAACTTTGTACTGAACTTCAGACAGGAAACATACTCATATTGGTATGCCACACTTGCACAAAAATTGCTTCCTTTTAGTAGGAAGTAGTACTTGTCTTATCTGCCATTAATTCCATGACAGCAAGGATGGTGAGGTAGCTTCACCCAAGAAAAGGAGGTATGTAAGTAGGGAAAGAAGTTATAAATTAAATTTTATTTTTATTCTTGGCAATAATCTACTGCATTAGATCTCTGGAAAGGCTTAACAGTAAAAGGTAAAACAGAAAAATTATTATTACAATAATGAGGTCCCTCTCCCTTATTGGAGGAGGTGAATTAATATTGTGTGACCCTCAGTTGTAGCAACTAGAAACTGTGATTGACAGTGCAGAAGAGCAAAACACATCCTGTTGTATGGATATGCTGAACTACCCAAATCAGTGAAGAGTAGCTGCTTAGCCAGTTTGCAGATAGAGTGGGTATTTGACTACACTAATTTTGGCTGGGATTTGTTTGTAGTAGTAATAGCATGGGGGTGGGGTGGACACACCCCAAACTAAAAATTCTGTCAATCTGCCAACATATGGCTTGCAATTATGCCATGTAAGAGGAAATATTTATATGCATAAAATATCCAAATTTACATTAGCTATACCATTATTTGATGCAACAGTTTATGAGAAGTTTCACATTGTGAATGCAAACATGGAGAGAAGGGAGGGAGACTGGGTTATGCTTTTAGGGTTTGGCAAACTGAAGATATGGACAAGTGATAGGTATTTTCTTGGCTTATTCACTGCCGACCTGAGGATAAAATGGAGGCATGATAAATAAAAATATCAGGCCTCCAAAGAGATAAAATGGGTAGAAATCTGAAACGGTTTATGTGTAGCTTGGGCTCAGCAGATGGGAACAGAAAATCTCCATGAAAAGAAGATTCGCTGGCCACAGAGCAGCCTGGAGTGATCTCCAGCTTTACACCACAGTGGGTCTTCTGCCTGACTCCATAACTTCCTTTAGTTCCTCAATCTTGGATCTGAATGAACTTCATGGAGACCAAACTACCTTGTAAGAGACTTCTGGAAAGCAAATCTTTTTCTTGCACTGTGTGATAAAGCACAGAAAGTCCTCTTTCCCTCCACTCCTTCAACAGGAATTTCAAGTGCATTCCCACTATTTAAAAATAAATTCAAAGATGGGTCATGAAAAAGACATTTTTACCTTACCTTTTGTCTTTTTTTTTTTTAATAAAAAATAAGATTTTATATTTTCACAGGGTCATCTATCAGCCTCAAAAGTTTTTAATATGCTTGGATAATCAACTCTGTTTTGGATTATAGACCAAATGGCTTACCTGAACCATATACATCCTTCAGTTATTTCATTTATTCCTTTCCTCCAATTTCAAGGACCTCTTGAAGATAGTTTAACCTCATCAGCACAGTTAGCAACACTATTTATGAATAACATCTACTCCAGTAATGCAGGCTGAATATTTGACACATGCAGATAAGAAGAACAGTTGGTAACTTCAGAGGAAAGAAAGAACGTTGAGCGTCAGAACTGAAGATCTGTGTTAAGACCAAGCTGCAAAAGGGGAGGCACCAAGCTTCTGATATGAGTGGGAACTTTTTAGGGAAGAATTAATAAACTGAATTCTAAATTGTTGGATTAATTGTTGACAACCCCTCCAAACATTTTCTGTCAGCTTTTGCAAGAGTTATTCTAAGCCACACAGATGCATTTCTATAAACACAAATATAAGTACACATATACATTTTTTTATGAAACCCAAGAAATTCTTACTGCATTTCATTCACATAATGAGTAAGAAATTAGTTCCACAGTGAATCTGTGGACCCTGGAGGATCTTTGAATTGTCACATTTTGACTTGTATCTTTGACATCACAAAATTAACTCCCTAGAGCTTTCAGAAATCAAAGGTCTCTTAAATAACTAGAAATAATTTTAGGGGCCATTGCACTTGTGGTACTGAATGGTCTATAAAACAAGAAAGCTTCTCTGCAATTGCTTTTCTTTACAGCTGTTGAGGGTTGTGTTTTTGTTGTTTGTGGGTTTGAGGTTTTTTTTATCACAGAAAAATAAATACTGCAAGAAGGAGAGCTGCATATGTATTTTTATATATTCTTTTATATTTCAAAACTTTATTTTTCTGTTTTTTAGCTTGTCTTCATTCTGGTGTTTCTCTTAGGTGAAAAATCTAAGGAACTTGTTGCCAAGCTGCATTTTTTAATAGGACAAAATTCAAAAGGATATGCTAATTCAACTTTCTAAGTTTTTTCATCCCCTGCTAAAAGACAGTGTGTCCTCTACTGTTTTACAGGCACTAGACAAATGCTGGCACAGTTGTACAGCTAAGAAAAAAACAGCTAAAGAATTGTAGGCCACTGATTTTTATGGGATTCAAAAGGCAATTAAAACCCATAATTAAAATGCATGATGAGGGTCAGTCATATTGTGCTCTTTCTCTCTCAGGTAATTATTTATCGGTCAGCTGTGGCCAATTTTGCCAACATCATCTTCACTCTCATTTATGACACATACTTCCCAATCAAACCAATTTTATGGTCTGAAATAGAATCATAGAATCATAGAATCATAGAATGGTTTGGGTTGGAAGGAACCTTTAGAGGTCATCTAGTCCAACCCCCCTGTAATGAGCAGAGACATCTTCAACTAGATCAGGTTGCTCAGAGCCCCATCCAACCTGACCTTGAATGTTTCCAAGGATGGGGCATCTACCACCTCTCTGGGCAACCTGCTCCGGTGTTTCACCACTCTCACTGTAAAAAATTTCTTCCTTATATCTAGTCTGAATCTACCCTCTTTTAGTTTAAAACCATTACCCCTTGTCCTATTGCAACATGCCCTACTATATCTTTCTTATAAGCCCCCTTTAAGTACTGGAAGGCTGCAATAAGGTCTCCCCGGAGCCTTCTCTTCTCCAGGCTGAATAACCCCAACTCTCTCAGCCTTTCTTCATAGGAGAGGTGTTCCACCCCTCTGATCATTTTTGTGGCCCTCCTCCTGACCCAGTCCAACAGGTCCATCTCTTTCTTGTGCTGAAGGCTCCCTCCCTATAATTATTTTGAGGAAAACTCCTATAGGAAAACTTAGTGAAGTGCATTTAGATGCTATTGATTTTGAACCAGAGCTGACCATTTCACAATACTTGTGCAAAAGACAAGTGCTAAGGACACATCCATCTTATTCTCATACTGCATGTCCAAAGGTGAAGTAAAGTATAGATTAAAATAATATGCCCAAAATTGCAGATGAATGATCAAAGTTTATGAGGTCCAGACCACTACCCTTTTATTAACTTTATTAACTTGTACTTATTCTTTGTACAGTCCACTGGTAAAAATCCCACAAAAGCATCCTCACAAACAGCTGTGCAGTCTTCCACTACTATCAGTTTTTATTCTTATGCATACACAAGTGAATTATCTTGATGATATATACTGAGGCAAGCAGTCTCTGATCCCACAGAGCCAGAGATGACAGTCAAAATACAACAGTTCTTCTGCTATCTTTTGATAAAGAAGAAAAAAAGCTACCAATGGGTTTCCCCATGAGTCCATTGCAGACTTCTCACTTTACAAACTACCTTCTGATTTGTCCAGGATATCAGACTCCATTGACATTTAGAGCATACTGAAAGACATATTTACTCAGACTTATTTTGAAATGAGCAGAGGTGGTAGAATTGGCTCTTCAGTTGAACAACAGAGTTATTCACTCTCTGATTTTCAGAAAAGAAGCTGCTGTTGTTCCCCTCTGTGTAGTTATATTTTCACTATATGAGTAAAGTGTCTCAACACCATGACTTTGTTGTACCCTGAATCAAACAGATGATCAGCATAATGAAACCTAGCTTTTATCACATTGAGTTTCAGACCAGGCTATTTTTTTCCTCTGCTTTTTTATCAGTATTTTTAGTCAAACTACTCTTTTTCTTCATTGTGTGATACAGAGCTCAATGCAACCTGTTGGGAAAGGTCAAAGTTGTATACTGTTGGAAGCTCTCCTCCCAGCTCCTAGCCAAACAGTTGAAGCAGCAGCTGCTGCCACATTAATGGAAGTTTGTTTATGCACAGAGAATAAATTTACCCAGGAGAGACCCAATAAGACTTAATCTGAAGAATAACACCAAACATTGGCCCTAACACAGCCTATTGTACGTCTACCTGATCACAAAAGATTCAGTTTATAACATCCAATGCTTATATTATAATTTTAATTGCCACATCGAGAAACAGAAACCATCTCTTGTAAAATTGACTCTTCAATGTGATTATTCAACCAAATGGGAGACAGTATTGAAAAACAATTCAGCGGTGGGGCAGGTTGACCATCTCCTCTGTCTGATGGTTCACAGAATGAATATATCATACTTTACTAAACCTAATTACTGAAGAAGAAAACTTATAAATTGCATTGGCTTAGCAAGTTTATTAAATACTCTCTTTTGTATTTGTAAAAGGTACAAGGTTTTCTTAGAGTTCCAACAGGAGGGTAACTCTGCAAAAAAACCCACCTTTGAAAGAAGCTTCATGATTGCAGGATGGAGCAGTTTAAAACCCCCTAATGTTTCCTCGAAGGGCAACACTACAAGGTGCAAGCAGGCCTGGAAATTTTGGGAGGCATTTCATTGCAGATGCTGCATGGGCATACTAAAGGAGGCACCCTACTGGATCTGCTACTCATAAATAAGGAAGAACTGGTTGGGTTTGTGGAAGTCGAGAGTAGATTTGACTGCAGTGACCACGAGATGGTGGAGTTTAAGATGTTAAAAGGAAAGAGAACGGTGTGTAGTAGAACAAAGTGCCTGAACTTCGGGAGAAGACTTCACAGTGTTCAGGGAATGAGTAGGCAGGATCCCCTGAGTGGCTGCCCTGGGGAACAGAAGAGCCCAGGAGAGCAGGCCAATTTTTAAGGACAACCTTCTCAAAGCACAGGAGTTATCCATCCCCTTGCACAAGACAGTGGGCAGGCATAGCTTGGGGGCATGGTAGCTGAACAGGAAATTCCTGACTGAGCTCAAACACAAAAATATAAGGAATTGGAGGTGGGAAGAGGAATAGACTGCTGAAGAGAAATATACCAGTGTCACCCAGGCATAGAGGGACTGAATTAGGAGGGCCAAAGCAATTGCATATTGATGCATTGGTAAATGTGCAGTTGGCAGGTAAAGGGAAGTGATTATTCATCTCTATTTTGCATTGGTAAGGCCACGTCTGTAATACTATGCCTAGTTTTCAGTCCCCATGCTTCTCCTCAGCACAAGAGACACTGACAAACTGGAGAGAGTGCAGCAAATGGGTACTAAAATGGTCTGATGTCCGAAGCATGTGACATACAAGGAGAAACTGAAGGAACTGGGATTTTTAAGACTAGTGAAGAGAATGCTAATAGTAGAATGGACATTAATTACTTTCTTCAGCTATTTGGGGGGGGGGGGGGAGGGGGGCAACGATATAATGAAAATGAGGCCTGACTATTCTCAGACCTCCTTAGCAAAAGGACAAATAATAGTCAGTCACAAATTGCAACAGGGATAATTCTGACTGGACATAACGAAAAAGAAAATTACAGTGAGAGTGATTAAGCACTAGAGCAAATTTCCCAGAGAGATTTGTATCTCCATTCTCAAAGATTTTCAAAACTTGACTGGACAAGGGACTAAACTGCCTGATTTAACTTCCAAGTTTAGGCCTACTTTGAGCAGAGAAGTTGGACTAGGCGACCTCCAGAGGTCCCTTCCAAACTAAATTTTTCTGATACATCCAATCTTTTTACGATTCTCCCGATGTAATTTCTCACTAGAGAATGATGGAGAAAATATCAAGATTAGGCTTATAGCACACATGTTGCAAAGTCCTTCAAAATTTCCTGGGAAGTGCTGGATCCCTTCTAATTAAAGACTAAATAAAACATGCTAGAAAAGCAGATCAATGCATGTAACTATTGCACTATTAAAGCTTGGGTAGAATCCTGGTTTAGGACTGTATATAAGCAGTTAATAGATCAAATGCTATCTTGCTTATCCTAATAGAGAGAACATTTATGAGAGGTCACTTGTGGCTGAGCACTTTTGATCAAAGGCATGGTGCTGGAACTGCAAAAGTTGTTCTACATATCTCACCTGTTTCGCTCTCCATGTTGCTGGTACTTGCTCTTGAACCAGGCAACTATGTACTCTGATTTCTCTCCCACCTATTATGGCACCTACTTGTATAATGGCAGCCTGAAAAAAAGTATTGCCATTGCCACTGCCACTGTCACAAGGCTGATCTTGACATCTGTTGGCTATATATAAATTTTCTTGGGTTTATATATGCATGCACACTCACACACGCACATGCACACACATGCAAACACAGCAAGGCATGCACATACACACACATACACACATGATTTGAATGTTGGCTTCAATTCATATTAAGGGAGTTTTGGTCTGTTTAAATCTTATCCCACAAAGGACAGAGAGAGTAAGAAAATAGGAAGAGTGGGTGTCTTGTTTCTGGGGAGCAGTAGCTTGTGAAAAGGGTTACATTTTCCAAGATGTTATATTTTGTCATTTGCAGTACAGTTTGTTCATTGATATGAAAGCATATTTCTGTGACTCTGGGTATGTCTTTACTCACTAATGCCTTAATTCTCAAAAAAATAACCTCTGTTCTGAGAGGTAAGGCTATTAATGCTAAAGATGCTGAGGCATCTAAGAAACCATATTTATCCTGAAATAAATACATTGTTATTTTTCTTTTACATAACCCCCCTCAACTTTCTGAACTTAATAATTCACTGCTGTATGTAGAGGAGCAAACTGCCTTCAGTAGTAGCCAGTATGTCCCATGTAAGAAAAATCGGTACTTAGCTACTGGGCTGAGCCAGTAAATATGGAGTCGCCATTGCAAGTGACCCTCTACGGACTTAAGTGAACAACACAGGACTATCAGGCTTTCTCTGAACTTGTTGTGGCCTGCCTGGAAGGGCTTTTTTAAAAAAAAACAAACCAGCAATTATCTAATGACCAGGAGCCTGCTAATTACCTATTTTGTATACAGCCTAGCAAAAGCTAAAACAATATCATGGTGTAATGGCTACTGTTACTAATTTCTATAGATAAAAATATACAGCAAGTAGTTATTTTGTGTAGAATGAATGCAGTATGACCACAACATAAAATACAGTGTGGAGGAGTAAAAGCGCAGGATGACAGCAGAGACCTTGAAAGTATAGATACAGGATGATGCTGGAAAGCCCAGAACTACAAATAACTTGCCAGTGGTCAATAACTGGCTGTCAAAGTGTGCATCCTTGTGAGCTGGAAAAAACAGCCTTGGGGGTAAGAAAGAGAACAAAACCAAGTATCCAATATATGTAACACACACCTTAGATAGTAAACAGGGATCTAAGGTGGAGCTACATACCAACGAAGAAAGAGTAAAGTGTAAGCTTACTTGCTAGTAAACTTATATAAATGAGCCCAAGCAAAACCTAGACTGAGGAAGAAAACATCAACGTTATGCTCCCCCAGCTTTAGGAAACAGAAACCAATCCAGCTTTCGATTTTCCAGTTGTCAACATGTCAACACCTGAGAACATCACAAATTACACACAGCAATTATCGGCACAATACACACATATATCTCAGATGTCATCCAGTATTTAAAAAAAAAAAAAGAAGGAATTAATCATAACCGTCATGCTTTTAAGGAAATGGATAGATGTGTACTATAATCCAGGTTGCTTCTATACCTTGTCTATGCTATAACATCCTGTTATAGGAGCATTTTAAAAATGCTGCAAATCCATACATCTGTTATACTGTTACAACACATTTGGACCCTTATTGCAGAAACAGAATATTGCAGAAAAGAATATCGCAAAATAGACTTTTAAAGTGTGGATGATGTCACTTTCTGATATGACATGCCATGCCTTTGGCTTCCCTTCTCTGATCAGTAATGAACAACATTAGTCTCTGCCTCCACCAGGCTGGCTTGCAACTGAGCTAGTCATCTTTTCATCTTTCACATTATTATTTCTTTCTGCTTGAATTTTTTCATGACTTTGAAATTCATCATTGATTGTAATTAGTCTTAGATGAGTTTTCTTTTACTTTCCTTTTTTTTTTAAAAAAAAAAAAAAAGCTTTCTGACTTTAAGAGTAGTTTCTGAGTCTTTTCTTCCACTTTGGTAGAAAAATGTCAAGTGTTATTTACCCCGCCCCCCCCCCCCCCCCCCCAGAAGGTTCTTGGGCCTCCTTGACTATTTACACAGAACGTTTAGTTTGAACACTGCTGTAATAATATGAAAACAACTCAGAAATTAGGCAGAAATGACCTTACCAGCATTCCAACTTGTTATTCATTCAGGCCTTCTAATCTTGTCTCATTAAAGACTAGTAGACACACTATGTGGATAACATTTAGAGATCTTTTCTCATCATGTTCAGAATAATGTTCTTGCTTTCCCTGCTTACAGATTTAACTTGGAAATAAAACAGATGACAAAAATGTCACTTTAACTAATATACTCCATGATGTATCTCTTTAGCATCTAAATGGAAATAAAAGGTAAGTATTCAGAATTCCTTACACAGTGAATGAAACTCAAAAGCTCTGGTACCTTCTGAGGGACCTTCTGAGGGACTTTCTGAGAAAATAGATTTTCATCATGATTTTGAAGGATTTAGAAATATATCCTTATCATTGTTGTTTTCAGATATTTCTTCAAAGAAATAATATTAATATTTTACTTAAATGTATATTTATAATTCTTTCCCTTATCGTACTCTCTCTGAAAAAGGAAAAAAACCCAACCAAACAAGAAATACTTTGCCTTAATGAGTCCATCAATGGATTTTTAACATTTCAGAATTGGGGTCTTGTTCTGAGACAATGATAATGATAATGACAATGATAAACTATCCTTATGATTTGACTAATGGGTATGAAGGAGTGGGATCTTTGATTAAAAGAAATGCAACATGTAAACAGCAGAAATAGTGCACTTTTTCTAAAATATCATATAAGCTTGGGAAGAGAAGAACAAGAAGCATAAAAGCAAAAACCCCTCTTCTGCAATATGGTATTACTTAACTGATCAAAATGATAGACATCAGGGGAAGGCTGGGGGTGGGAGGAGAGGGAGAGGCAGAGTGAACTTCTGGAGCAACTATTTGTCCACTTGGAGCCTCAAGAGTTTTTTTGGTATTTTCCCCACAAGTTTCAAGAACCCTTCATTTTAGATATACTTGGCCCCTTTTTTAGAAAGGAGTCAGAACCTTAGCTGCTACCAAAGCTGCTGAACCCCCCATGAAGGGCAAATGAATTCAGTTGCAAAGGAGAAACATTTTGCGATGTTAAGATATTTACATGTATCCTGAAGTGTAAAACTCTGCCCAGTTTTAGAACATGAAATATGCCAGACCACTGCAAAACAATTGGACAATGAACTAAAACCTACAAAGTTCTTATCTGTATTTTGTGTTGTTTGCATATTTAAACACATATGGGCCTTGGTTTGTAAATACTGCAACCGGGGATGGCTCTTACCATAAAAGTAGTAGGGTCCATATTCACCAGAACTCTCTAATCCTCAGAGAAATTGGAACTTATTTCCCTCCCATGCTAAGTAAGGATGGAGCACATGCTAGCACTGAGCCCAGCTCCACAACATACCAGTGCAACGTATACACCACCAGTAGAAGTATACTGTACATGTTTGTGGATATTCCCCACCAGCTACAAAGCATTAGAGATTAAACTGATCACAGCACATACATAATTTTAAGTATGTCAAAAGTCTAGTTGTTTGTCATGCACTTAAAACCAGGCAGGTGCTTAATCATCTTTGCAAAAACTAAATGTGATTGATAGCCTGGAGCTGAAAAAAACAGAGGAATTCTTCACCTTTAATAAAGCACAGGGTCATTCCAGGGCCACTATAAAGGGCTGAAATTATTTTTCTCGCTTCAAATGAATATTATTTCTGCAGGACTGACCATGACTTGCACAATTTCTGTTTCTGCAAGACTGCAATAGCAGATATGGAAATAGACCTCAGCAGTTTCGTTTTCTGGCTTCTAGTCGTTCCTCAAATTCATTATATACAAACAAGAACAGAAGTATATCTGGTTGCTCCAGCCTCCAGTCATTCTGAACTGCATGTCAGAGATTTGTGTGATGTAATGTATTTTTCTATTATATATTTGTTCTGCTTTGTCTGTTTCCCACCAGGATGCTTAGGTTAATAAATGTGTTCCTTTTAAAATGGGCTCTGTTGGTAAGCCAGAACTTTGAGGAACGCTGTCTTTCGCATGTCACCTTTTAACACTTACATCATTTCCCACTGAGCTGTCTTTTCCGTTCCTCTTATCACCTTAACAAATGCAAATGAAGTAATTATCTAGTTAAATTCTGAGCAGGCATTATTCATTTGAGAAATCGTTACTTTGTAGTGCTAAGGAAACATTTTTTTCCCCACCTTTGGCACTTTACAATAAACTCATTCTGATCTAAATTGATTGCTCTGGGATTATCTTGGAGTCATTAAAATAATGCTGTATTGACATTCACTAATGTCTTTAATTAGCAATTTCAAATTCCAACATTTTGAATTAAACATGCACAGGTATAGCTTATTTTAGCTGTATATAATTTTTATATGACTTTGAGTCAAATCTTATTTTGAATATTACATAATTGGTCTCAGAACTGGTTTTGCTGGAGTAAAAGTGATGGCAGCAAGGAAGGGACGAGCACCCCATAGCTGATGATATACTGAAACAAGCTCCGTGAAGAGCAGAAAATAGCCAGTCTTCCAAGAGCGACTTACCTACAAAAATGTTGTGAATTACAACTCCAAACTATTCATTAATCCCTCCATGTTACACCATAGATTTCAGCTTGATTTTTCAGCCAGTTTATATCTATACACGTAGCAACTGAAGACAAGAATACTCTTTTTATCTGCAACCAGTAAGAAGATTTGATGTTTTATGTGGAGATCTTGTAAACCCTTACTTGAAGATCTGCTTTGGACTACAGTTAGTGTTGTCCCAAAAATCAGTGTTCGTTTGCCCAGCGTGCAAAATACCAATATACACACAGAGCAGAGGTGTTTTATTGCATATTTGCGCAGATGTGGGTGCCTGTCCCAAGACAGTACACCACAGCCTTCAAATTAACAGTTATTTATACACCAAATATTAACATATTCAACTTCCTAATACATATGCAGTATTGTTCTGTTAAGTGGTTGGTTAAAATCTCCTCGCCTAGCATGTAAATTAGTACCATGCTTAGTCGTCGTTCTTCAACCTTATCATTTGAGTCGGGGGTATAATTGGGGTAGGTGGTCCGTGAGTCGGTGGTTGCGATCTCCCCCTGCTGGAATTACCTTTCCCCTAGTTTCCTACCTTTTTGGCAGATCCAAGCGGTTCTTCATGGTTTACTAACTAGACTAGTAATACATCAGTTACACTTCTGCTTTTCGACAGCCGCATCCTACTTATTAGACAAAGGTACATCGTGTAAGTTCCTATGGAGATAGGGTAGGGCTCTACAGTGGATTTCTATAGCAGCATCAATCTTTAAGTGAATTTTTATATCTACATTTGATTATTACAACATTAGTACTAAAATCGGTGTGTGTGGTTTCAGGTTATTAGATTGACCTAGGAAATATTTTTATGGTTTGAATCTTCATTTTTTAACCTAGCAGATAAGAACAATTCTAAAATATTTTGTGATGGCTTTCTTGTAATCAAATTGGCAGAGAGATTTACCCTATCAAACTCAGATTTTCTCCTCCCTTCTACTTCCCTATCTACTTCTACAGCACTTTAATTATTCAGTCTTTGTGTGAGAATGTAAAGTATGCCACAAAAACATCACATTATTCTGTGATTTCTTCACATCCTTGGCAACACCCACATTTCATGGGTTCTTCAGCTACCTCTGACACTAGAAATGTTCTAATTTCTCTCTGGACCTCAAAAGCCATCTGGACATCATACTGGGCAACTGGCTCTAGGTGGCCCTGCTTGAGCAGGGGGTGTGGACCAGATGATCTCCAGAGGTCATTTCCAACCTCAACCATTCTGTGATTTGTAAACTCAGTAGTGTGTGAGGAAAGACTTGAAGGTGACCTTGTTGCTGGTAGAGGTAATTAATATAGTTTTAGCTACTGTTGAATTATTTTTGTTTGTTTGTTACAGGAATTTCTCACATGTTGACAAATGAATAAGTAACAAGATTAGACTACTATATTTGATTAAGACATGTTGAGCTGGGACAACTGTTTTATAGAGTTTTTCTTCAAGAAAGTGTTTTGGCCATACGACAATGAATGGTAGTTTCCTGCTTTCTTAAGGCATCAGCAACATAAGTTCCACCTAATAAATATTCATTTGCTTAGTGAGAAATAGTTAACCAGATGTTCAACAGATGTGAAAATGTATGCTTTGGGTTTTTTGAGTGTAGGCTAATGAGTAAAGGCTAAAGAGCACTGAGGATGCAAGTTATTATAGTCAGAGATTACTTAGTCCCAGTCACCTCTGTGAAGGGTAGCTGCGGTGTCTGTTGGCTTTAACCCAAATGTATTCAAAATGTTCTGACTTAAAAACTTTGTTGGGAATTTTGAACCTTTCTTTATAATAATGCAATCAAGGAAATCACATTTTTTAAAATAGTACAACTAATGCTGTGTGAAGAATGAAAAATCAAGGACTTGCACATTGCAAATAAATCACAGTTAATACAGAAGATCACAGCCAAAAAAGAAAGGACTTTTCCTCAGATTATTGCTGTTATTAAATGTAAAGAAGATTACTGAGTAAGATTCATTGAATGAGAAAATACATCTCTCCTCCCTCCCCCTTTTGGAATGTAACTGCTTAATGGCTTCTGTAATTGCTAATGGTCTACTTTATGTATAAACTACCAAAAAGTGGCTTGTAAATAGGCTTGCTGGAATAGTTAAAGATCCAGTACAATTAATTATTTGAATAAGCAGTAATTTTTAAAATTCATATTTTATTGTGGCTTTTTTTTTTTTTTTTTGGTAACACCCACAGGAAACCAAACAGGTTAGCTTTGTGTTCTGAACTAATCAACTGGTAATCCCTAACTTGTGTTGGAAATAATTTGTAAGTGCTACTGCATTTTCAATTAAAGTAGGGGTAAAAATGTAAATCTGGTATTCATAAGCCTTTATATAACCTGTATGCATACATTTGTGTAGTTCAAGAGCTTGACAGAGGTTGACTTTGAAGAGGAAGTGCACATAAAGGGTGGGAGAAAAAGAGGTGTTCTTCCCCTCACATTATCCTAAAAGTTTCAAGGACTAATGCTTCTCAACTGCCTCATTAATGGCTTTTTATGACCTCCTTATAGACTGTGATCTGTACGTGTGTCCTGGTTTTGGCTGGGATAGAGTTAATTTTCTTCCTAGTAGCTGGTGTAGTGCTGTGTTTGGAATTTAGTATGAGTATAATATTGATAACACGCTGATGTTTTAGTTGTTGCTAAGTAATGTTTACACTGGTCAAGGACTTTTCAGCTTCCCATGCTCTGCCAGGCGCACAAGAAACTGGGAGGGGGCACAGCCAGGACAGCTGACCCAAACTGACCAAAGGGCTATTCCATACCATAGGATGTCACGCTCAGTATATAAACTGGGGGGAGTTGGCCGGGGGGTAGCAATTGCTGCTCAGGGACTGGCTGGGTGTTTGTTGGCGGGTGGTGAGCGGTTGTATCACTTGGTTTTTTCCTGGGTTTTGTTCCTCTCTCGCTCTCTTGTTTTCCTTCTCATTACAATTTTGTTGTTGTTGTTGTTCCAATTATTAAACTGTTCTTATCTCAACCCACGAGTTTTCTTACTTTTGCTCTTCCGATTATCTCCCCATCCCACCGGGGCAGGGAGGGTAAGTGAGTGGCTTTGTGGTACTTAATTGCTGACTGGGGCTAAACCACCACTGTCCTTTTTGGCACCCAACGTGGGGCCTCCTCAGCACGCGTCACCTCCTCCTCTGGTGATATTCTGAAATCTTTGCCTTCTGGCCAGTCCATAATTATTTCCAAGATTCCGGGGTGATTGGGGTTTCCTATTCAAGCCTGTTGTGTGATCAGTGTGACCCACTTACTCCACGTAGCATCAGTTGCATGATGTTCTCCCTTTGAACATCCAGCCCGGCACCAGCAGTTGGGGTGCCAGGAGGAGCTGTGCTTCAGTACCAACCACTTCTGAAGCAGCTCGAACCCCTTCATATGCTGCCAATATCTCTTTTTCAGTTGGAGTATAGCGGGCCTTGGATCCTCTGTACCCCCGACTCCAAAACCCTAAGGGTCGACCTCGAGTCTCCCCTGGTGCTTTCTGCCAGAGGCTCCAGGTAGGGCCGTTCTCCCTGGCTGCGGTGTAGAGCACATCCTTTACGTCTTGCCCTGCCTGGACTGGCCCAAGGGCTACTGCATGAGCTGTCTCCCATTTAATTTGTTCAAAGGCTTGTTGTTGCTCTGGGCCCCATTTGAAATCGTTCTTCTTCTGGATCACTTGATAGAGAGGGCTTACAATCAGACTGTAATTTGGAATATGCATTCTCCAAAAACCCACAGCACCTAAGAAAGCTTGTGTTTCCTTTTCGCTAGTTGGCGGAGACATGGCTGTTATTTTGTTAATCACATCCATTGGGATCTGATGACGTCCATCTTGCCATTTTATTCCTAAAAACTGGATCTCCTGTGCAGGTCCCTTGACCTTACTTTGTTTTACGGCAAGATGCAGAGAGACAATGGGTTAGCGAAGATCAGGTTAGCAAAGAAACGAGAAAAAGACAGAGGCCTACACATTTTACTATTGCTGTGAAATTACAAAACAGAGGAAACGTTCAGCATGTGAATGTTCTCACAAGCTGGAAAAACCTGGAGTACAAGAGAGCTCTGGAGACAAGGCAAGCCCAGTCTTCCACTGTCTCAGGTTTTATGGGGGCTGCTTACTTGTTTTTAAAAGAGGGGGAAAGGAATACTTTTTAGTTCATCCTTTTCTCTACATTGCTGCCTTTACTCCTCTCACTTGCTAGCATTGCATAATGGAGAGGAAAATAAATGGAATAATGGAGCTAGTTCTGTTTCATCAGGTGTGTTTTCCATAGAACTAAATTTGAATTCTAGGGAAAGAAAGTGATTTCTTTCACTTTTTCTGTTGTGTTCAGAAGTGTGTGTACATCTGAGAAGCAAAATTTTAAAGTGAGTATGGGGATGTGACGCATAGCTTTGGCACAACTTGCATTGGTGAATCTTTATGGATGCTAATAATCTGACCAATGATAACCAGAAGTGTTTAGAATTTGAACTTTCAAAATTGAATGAATCAGAATTTTGAATTTACAGATGGAAGTAGGTTAAAAAAAAGCTTATCCATCTGTGAACTTATTTTTATGAATTTTCAAATACTCTAACCTTAATGGGCATATAAATCAAAATATTGAACTTCATTATGATTTTAGCTGAAATATAAGTTAAGAGAAAAGAAATTTCGTTAAAAATTTTTTTTGAAGATTTTATTTAAATTACTGGTTTATATTTCAAAACACAACTTAAAATTTAAAACATTTTTAATATGAAGAAGTCAAAACAACACTTTTTTACTTTACTGAGCTATTTAAGCTTTTTTTAAAAATAGTTTAGACAGAGGATTTAATTGACTTCTTATTTCAATGGATTAATGGATTAATATTTTCTGACAGAAGACATTCAGACAAACAGAAAAGCCCCAGTCTACATTCAGGCTTTACAATGTTAGCAAATGTCCTCAGTTTCTTTAACAGAAAATGAAACAGACTGTTCTTCCTAAGATTGTTGATAACATTCTTTATTGTTCATATTAACAAAATAACAGAGAATACCAATTCTGGATCAATAATTCAGTGGATTGTTACTGTAGATTTATGCTATGACCATCAAACACTATAAATGTTGCCATCAAGAATGCAGCTGAATTCATAAAATAGGGAATTAGCAGAACCGTCTTTTTTTATTAAAAAGAATAATAGTTCTGAGAACCTGAACATATTGGGTAACTGTATTTGACTGCAGTCCATCTTTGGTTGTTATAATGGACATCCTTTTGTTGTAGGTAGTTAAGAATATTTATATAATTTAAAATTATTACCGTTACTTGAAATTAAATAGGTGCTATTGACTCCAGGGGCATCAGACTTTTAGCCAGGTTAGGTCCAGGGTCCCTAACATTTTTTATTACGTTTTCCAATACATCCATATTTTTTCATAGAAGACAAAGGATGAAATCAAGCTTAATTCCAACAAGGACATTTCAAATAGTCTCTCTAACATCCCAGCAGTCTGCCTTGCCTGCTCATGCTTCCTCACTAATTTTTAAGGGAAAGGCTACTTATTCAGCCCTAATGGTCTCACTTTGATTGCTAGCAGTGTCAATTGATCAATACCAATATTCATTATGACTTTGATATTTTTATAGCTATGTTTTTAATGTAAAGGTAAGATCAGTTTATTGAATATAACTAACAAACTATCAAATAGAAATTGGATTTTGGAAACTAACACCACATGAAAATTGTATTTTATGAATAATGTGTATTACATCCAGTCATCTTAAAAGTCTAAAATCTAAATACATGAATATGCATTAATGAACTCTAATTTCAAAGGTACATTTAATTGATAGTCAGGTTCTGATGTCTAAATCACATTGTACATTTTTTCATTCCTTGCATATCTGATGACAAGGAACTCTAAAATCTGCCTCAGAGATTACAGGCAGAACTGCCCACTGTCTGAGCTCAGAAAAAAACTAGCATTACTCAGTGAATTCCATTGGAATGGAACAGCAGAAATTATAAGCACTTCTGCATTAGTCCCAAGGTCTTAATTAAGAAGAAAAAAGAAAAAAAAAAACCCACCCAGCAAAGGCTTGGTTAACTGCAAAAAAAAGAAGGTTTATTTCTCTGTTCTACTCTAGAGGGATTCTTCCCCCAATCCCTGCAACAACTTCAGCTTCACATAATCATTTCCGTCTCCAGAGAGCACTGTCTCTTGTTTATAAAATATAGCTCTGGGAGACAGCAATTCGCTGACACGTTAGAATCAGTCTGCAAAATAACAGTTTCTAAAGGTGATTCTTACAAGAATGGCATCTAATCATAATCAGTCACCATCTAGTGTCAATGAGTCCCTGGACGTCACCAAGTATATGGAAGCAGTGAATATAAAAATATCTGATCTGAACAGCATCTCTGAATGATGATCTCTGAAGTCCATCATTGCTCTTTGAACTCTCATTTCTCCATGTCCTATCAACCACTTTTCCCTTTTAACTCATTTCTTGATTTGAAAAAATGTAAATATAGAAACAATTTTTAATATAGAAATTAAAATATACTATTTCCTGATACTTTCATGATTAAATTAGTAAAGCATATTGGTTCAAGCACTTCTCTGGTTTCCAATTCCACAGAAGAAGCAGGAGCACTTATCATCCTGACGACATATCTATACTTCTTTTCTTTCATGGAACTGGATTACTGGAAATAGTAGTTGAAAAATCTGTTATAAATCATCTCTGCACTCCTGGCCAATCTGTCTTTTCAGTTCCTCAGTGTTCTGTAGTCCTTAGTGCTGCTCAGGAATGCTCATAAGGTAAATAACCAGGTGTTACTGTGGCATTAAGACAGAAAAAAACTTTGTTTGAGAAGGAAAAAACCAAACACGGATATTCTCCATATGTGTGTGATCACCACAAGTCAGTTTCTATGTGTTTTTACTTACATTAAGGTAACAATGATGCCAAAGGTGAAAAATCTTAAAGAGTGCATTTTATATTTAACTTTTCACCTTGAGTTATTTGTTTTCACTTCCATGCTGATCTCGGGTGGTTTTATCCTAAAAAGGAATTATTGTTTTCATAGACAGGTAGATTCTATGAGATCCATTACAGGGTTTTGTTGTTGATACACTGTTTGTATAGCAAATATGGATATAGTATGTTATATTAAAATGTGATTTCTATCCCTTTCCCTTGCATTTTTTTATCGAGAAGGGAATTCAATAGTTTATCCATCCTTCCCACCTGGAATGATTTGCTGGCACTTCAGGATGAATTCTACACACAGCTCGTCAAAGAATCATTTTGGTTGGCTATGGTTCATCCATATAAATCGAACACTTCAAAGATTTTTCTCACTTCGACCTGCATCTCAAAATCCCTGCAGGAAACTGTATCATACAAAAAAGCAGAGTGATCAGAGTGAATAATCTGGGACTATGAGGAACAGAAAGGCTCAGAACATTAGTTCTATTTGCTGATCTATACCTGCTAGCTCACATGTGGGCCCATTACTCCAGAGGAAGCACCTTTCTACTGGTTTTAATGTAAGATGCAGGCCTTAAAATCCCTCAAACTAAAACTTAAGATCAAATTGCTGTTGTGTATGTGCCACCTCCATCAGAATCTATGGATTAGAAATATATCTCCTATGAAGGAGACTTGTACCTACAGGGATATGTGTGCATATGTTTGTGATGGCTGTGAAGGAAGGAGCTGCCTGATGCAGAGTGATGCAGCTATATAGAAATCTGTGAGTCTGCTTAATATAACAGGCAGTTTGATCCTAAATATATGAGAATTAAATATAGCTGTATATCATATACATTTTAATGGTCTCACTGTATGGAAAACAGAGTACAGAGAGAGTTTTTGAAGTTGTTTATATAGAACTAGTGATGCTTGAAATACGTGGTTTTAAAAAGTCCCTTGGAAACTTCTAGTTTGAATAAAAATTTTGCAAGAACCAGTTTCATCTAAATGCTTCTGTAAAATTACTGGAATAACATCTGTACAATAACACTCAAAATTACAAGGGTAAAAAGCAAAATATTTCCATTAGCTTGAAACAGAATGTGTTCAAAATATTTCATGTAACACAAAAAATCCTAAATTTGGCTTTCATTCCAATTCAACATGAAACTAAAATTTAAGCCCTCATTGTTTTTCATGGGATGAAATTTCATTTTTTCAGTGTTTACTTACTATACTCACTTGTACCTGGCTAAAATCTTATTTTTCTGAATGTTAAATGAGAAGGATTATATGCAAAAGATGAAATCTACTAAAATCTCCCCAAAGTAGCAATTTTAAAAAATTATACTACTAAAATTATTAATGTAATGTCTTATAATCTTATAAAATTATAAAGAAGATTATAAATCTTATAATGTCTTATAATGTAATGTCTTGTAAATTAATGTCTTTTAAGACACGATTGGATTTTGTCCCTCAGCGGTACACACTGGTAACCTACCTGATGCTGGCTCAGTCCTGATGCAGAATTCATGGAATTAAGCAGAAAATATTCTTTGATTACATCCTCTAAATGACAGTACTTCTGGTCTATGTTTCAGGGCTTAGTTTTAAGTCAAACGCTTGATCTAATTACTTCAGCAGAGGTATTTTCTAAGCAGTGAATGACAGGCTTACACTGAGCAAAGTAATGTTCTACAGTAAGTTTCACTTGAGCATTTTCATAGCAGTTTATTAATTTTCATACCATGAAAAGCAGTTCCAGTATCAATGGGCTTGATTTGAAGCATTCGGCCATCTTGACTTAACTACTTCTCTAAACTTACTGTAATTTCACTTCAACTTATTGTTGTAAGTGACACACTTCCACTAGCACAGAATTGGTAGTATAGAATTTGGGATTCGATAATCTTCAGTGGAAAATTTGTGATTTTTATTCACACAGCTTTAATGAAACAGCTTTGAAAAATACCATGTTCAGTCACCTGTCCACATTTTTCTGAGTCTTTTACTTACTAATAAAAATCAGTGTAACTCTCTAGGACTATGTTTTACAATGGGAAAAACTGCCATGCAAGTTCTTGCTTTGAAATAAATTTTGTTCATTTGAACATATTAAGAAAAGCCCTGGCACTATCCAAAACGCTCCTAAGCAATATTTGAACTATTCAATTTTAATTTTTAGGAAGAGTAATTTAAAGTTTTTTGACAAAACTTACAGTTGGACCATCAGTTTGCCTATTTATTTAATCACCACACTATGTAAAAATATATATAAAAATATTTGGTAAACAACCAGGGTTCTGGTGAAATGTTCAGACCTGTATTTTCTCCTCTAGGATGGAGTAGTTCTGTCAGAGGCTAGAGCAAGGGGCAGGAGGAAATGTTTTGCTTCATTTGTTGCTGTTCTTTTTCTATTTGTTTTTGCTTCTTACCTGATTTAAGGGAAGAAAGAACACAGGTGAGGCAAATACAAGTGGGTGAGTGCTTTGAAGGTCATTCCTGTGGTGCTGGAAAAGTCCATTGGAATCATACAGTTCTTTGGTGTTTTCTAAAATGGTCAAGCTGGATTGGTTTAATAAATTCTAGAAAGACACTGCATAGCTAGATCTCTTCTTGCCCACTGAGATTTCTTTTCCAAGCTGTCAAGTTCTTCTTCCTGAATTTTATAATCTTTATTGTCCTAAAGGACTACAACTGTCTTACTGTTTCAAAGACTTCTATGTTATCTTTAATGTAGCTAGGGCTTGAACCATTAACTGAAATCTCTTTAGGGCACTGCAAAGAATACATAGATAGAAACCACAAAGTCACAATGACATTAGCTTTGAGGTTGCAAACTTGGCAAATCAAATAATTCAAATTATTTAATCTGAAATTTTAACTTTCCCTCCTGTGCATATGACAATTAGTGTCTTCCACTGTGGGTAAATCCTATTCGCATGACTCTGGAGTTGTTCTCAAAATCAGTGGCGTGATTGTGTGTACATGGGTAAAAACTGATAACTCTCAGCAGTTTACTCTGGCTTCTTTAGAAGAACAAGTAACCTTCTCAAATAAACTGTGTGCTTTTAGACATTATTTTAAAATTTTAATCTTTTAATCTAAATAGATTTGTTTTCCACAAGAAGGACCAAAATCCTCATTTTCTTTGTTTAAGATTGGAGTGTATTAATTTTTTTTTGACTACTTAAAAATGACTATTCACATAAGTATAATTGGGATGCTTGGCTGAAGTTTACACAATTCTGCCAGGGATGAATTTATCAATATTTTGAATTTTGTAGTTCTATCCAACTGGAAAACTGTATGTCAGGTTCTGTCAAGAATTGATCATCGTTGTCACAGTACAGCTAAGTGAAAATCAACTGACTGTAAAGAAATCTATTGATGATCTTATAACTGTTAAAAGAGGAGAACATAAAAAATCATTTATAAAACTGCAAAAACACAGTAATGGGTCCTGTACACTTCTTTCTCTCTTCCTTTCTTTCTCCTGCTATCCTTCCTGTTTCCTTCATACAAAGCCAGGTAATTACTCAAGATAGTGAGTTTTCTGGCTAGGGAACATATTTTTGTTCTGTGTTTGTATAATGTCTTGTACAATGCCTAGCTCATGATGAGGACTACCAAATACCAGTGAGATACAACCAAGCAAGTAATTCCACCCTGAGCAGAAGTAATGAAGCCTGATTCCTTAAATATTCATGTCCTGTGGCTAGATTCACTGTTGTGTATAATATAGTGAACTTGTATTGAAATTTTCCTGTAGTTTGGTCATTTATAATAGCTTTCTCCTCTGTTGGTCTCTAATGTTTAAAAAGACTTGAGCTCATCCTTCTTCCCTTCAGTGAAGGCTTTAATAAAGTTTCCCTATACAACTTCCTATTTTTATGATGCTTACCTAATCTTCACATCACCGAGACCTCTGTTAGACATGATCAAAACTGACCAACAAGTTCCAAGGATTTCAGGGAGAAACTGACAGAAAGAAGTGTTATTTTCTTGGGAAACCAGGCTACAGACATAGTATAAAAATGATATAAAAATTACCCTGTTTCCTATGCTTACAAAGCAGAGGGATAGGGTTTGTTTTTCTCCTTGTCACCAGGAAAATAAAACATCTTTAAGTAAGAATTCATCTAGATCCCAGTTCACTAGATGGTACCCAAGCCTGGGACACGAAGGGTAAACAAGAGGTAAACAATTTTGAAGCAAAGCAAGCTTATTTTAGACTAGATATAAGGATGAAATTTTTTACAATGAGGGTGGTGAAACACTGGAACAGGTTGCCCAGGGGTGGGAGATGCCCCATCCCTGGAAACATTCAAGGTCAGGCTGGACGGGGCTCTGAGCAACCTGATCTAGTTGAAGATGTCCCTGCTCATTGCAGGGGGGTTGGACTAGATGGCCTGTAAAGGTTCCTTCCAACCCAAACTATTGTATGTTTCTATGATTCTGTCCTTTTGCTTACAGGATTTTCTATCATGAGCTTCTCTGGATCCTGTCCTGCCAAAAAGCAGATCCCGAAACCCATGGAGCTAGAGTGTGACAGGAGCTATAGTGTGACAGACATATTGGTTTCTCCCCTTGGCTGGCCTTTGGTCAGCCCTGCCAATTCCATTTGACCTTGGTACCAGTTGTCCCCCTCAGGGACTATACACACCTCCCTCTATACTCACTATATATTAGCATAAATTTTCAGATTGCCTATCATAGCAATGCAGTGTTGATCACTGAAATTTTTTATGCAGCACATGTTCTCCGTTTCACAGGTGATGAACTCAGGCATAAGGAGACTTAAACCTAACTAATTTATTTCACAGGGAATTAGGTGTATGAACACTTCTAAGATGCTGGGTTTACATGTCTAATTTAAGCCAGTTCCTGGTAAACTATCTTCTCTATCTTTAGGCAGGGTTTAAGTAATAGGGAAGATGGTGTTGTCAATGTACTCTGTCAGTTCCCTCTATTTAGAAAATAGACTGCCAAACCAAATCTACACCTGCCTCTGCCTCCCTTGTTTCCATCCTCTGTGCCCCTCTGCTATTATCCCTTTTATTCTGTACAGTCATTCAGGCTGTGTTTCTTCTCTCCTTTTGTACAATGTGTCATCTATACTCTGTAATTGTTTATTCTACCATTACATACACCACAAGCTTTTACACACAGTGAAATGGCTGTTCTGGGTATAAAAGGAACTGTAAAAAGAAGTGTAAAAGCTTGTGATGTATGACAGTAGAGAGTGAAAGGCATATGGATTTTATGTCTCTAAGTGCTTATGAAAGGATAGAAGGACAGTGTCTGACTCCTTTCTAGAAATTAATTGGAAGAATGGTTAAGAAACTACCGTCTTAAGCATGCTATTTGGTCAACCCAGGGTAAAATTCTACACTCACTAATGTAACTGATGCTTTTTTGAAATGGCACAAGTGAGGATGAAGGCAGAACTTAGCCTGTAGCATCTAAGGATCCAATATTTCCACAAAGATTCTTCATTTGTATGAAAATTTTGATACGAAACCTTGTGTCAGATTTTATCGAACACCAAAGTTCAGTAAATACTTAGCCAGCCGAGATTCTAACGAAAGCCAGTCATGACTAGTTTCAAGTCAAACCAGTTGTGCATGACCTCTGAGAAAACCAGAAGCGACGCTGGAGCCGGCAGGGGCGCGGGCAGGCCGGCTGCCGCTGCAGCCCTTTCCTCAGGGCAGTGGCTGAGGTGGCCGTCACAGGCCGCTGTCCCGCCGGGGGCTGCACCCGTCCTCCTCGAGTGCGTTCTCCTCGAGTGACCCGACTCCCTGCCGCAGCCGCGCAGCCGCCTTCTCCCCTCTGCTACCCCTTTGCCCGCGGAGCCGGGGCCTGGCGACCCCGTCGCCGCTCTCCAGCTGGTGGCTCTGTGGCCAGCGGGTACACGGTGGCCGTTGGCACTTCTGGGCCCTCAGGGGCCTCTTGTTCGACAGCGGCAAGGCGGGGCACAGCGCCTCTTCGCCGCGGGGACCTTTTCTGCTGCAGAGCAGGAGGAGCATGCCCCCCGCTCCCCCAAATGTAGCACTGCATTTCAGCTCAGCAAGAGGCCGCCTGAGTCTTACACAGCCGTGCTTGCACAGAAATTGCATGTTGTAATTTCTCCTGAAAAAACAGGTTCCTCTTTCCAAACTCGTAGATATCTCAGGCGATCCACTGAGATACGTTTCTTATCAGTCTCACTAAATCCATCTGCACATCGTCTATCAAAACTGGTAACAAAAGTCAAACATTTATCCACAGAAAGTTACAAAGTTGCCAGTTTTATTGTTCTTTTTTACATAAAGTGTCTGCGTTCCTTTTTTTGACTGACCTATATTTTCTGAGGCTTTTGAATGTATGCAGCTGATATTTTGGGGGTTTCTCTGCACAACTCTGCAAGTAGAATAAATACTCTCCTGTCTCACTTCCTCCCCCCCAATAACTGTAATGTAATATTCCCATGTATCCCTTGAGTCCAGATGCTGGTATTAAAAAGAAAAATTACATTACTGTGGGACTTGTGATAATATTGCAAGAGTTGGCAATGTGCAACACGGGGAGGATAATAACTTAGAGGACACATTAAGGATGACATCTCCAAGAAACTATTTAGTCAATGGAAAAGCACTTATAGGGAACTCAGACAGGATTTTTCCCTACTTATGCAACGTGCATTCAGGAGTATAGATTTCTACTAATTATTCAGTCTTAGGTGTTCATAAACCAGCTGTTGAACATTGAGACTTTTCATTGATACAAATACTAGTAACTCTGCTGACATTCATCTCATTTCTTGAATTGGTTTTAATTTGAATTTTAGTATTTTAATTGTAAGAATGCATATCGAACTGCAAAGAACCATGTATGATACATATCTGTCCAAGGTACTCTTTTTTCTTCCCCCCCTTAAGAGGCCAGAAAGAACCAATCATTTTAAGTAACAAGTATTTTTCCTAATTCTATCCTTGAAAGAAACATAAAGGTATTTTCTGGATTATGTCTAATTCATCCTAGCTGATCTAATGGAGTTTTGGTTATGCCATGTGGGTCTCATTCTGGTAGCATTTGTTCTCTATCAGTTAGTTTCCTTTTTCTACCTAACTCATGTAATGCCCTTTCTCTCTACTGTTAGATTCTTTCAATATAAAGCTTTTAGCTTTTCACTAGAAGTGTATTGGCAAATTGTTCTGCATTACTTACACTAATTTAAAAGCCTCAATGAAACATTTAATTTTTAGGAGTTTCATTTTTAAGAGTTTAAGATTTGTTCCATTTTATAATTTGTCACCGAGTAAATTGATTTAGGACAAAATATTATTATACAGGTCTTGGAACATACAGCATCTAATAACATATTTTATATCATATATGAGGCTACATTTTCATGAGCATTCTCTGTTTTGCTTTGATTTGTTTTCTAGAACATAGTACATAATTCCAACCATACAACTTCACTTTTATGGACATATTCTTCACCAGCATAAGAAATACCACTTGTAAAAATAAAGAAAGAAAGAAAGAAGAGAGTTTGCATCTTTTCTATGGATATTTCAGAGGCTGCTGGGTGCTGTTTGCTTGCCTCATTAGTCTGTGGCTTGGATTTCTGAAGAATAATAGTGCTAATATTCTATTCCATGTGCTAGTATAATTGCAAATTCAGACCAGAATTTAGAACTGAAGGATACATGTAGTGTAGTACTCTGGCCAGATGGGAGGGACAGGGTGTCTCAGGTGTAGCCACAGAATGGGTCACCATCATCAGTAATGCAAAAGTTTTACTGTCAGGAAAGTAAATTTGATGATGGACTTGGAACTTTTCAAAATTTTAAGATAATTTTAAATCCATTCATTAAAATGATGAATAAGTAAGATTCTGAAATAAATTTGCACTTTGTTTAAATAATGGTTTATGTAGATATATAAAAGCCTAATATGAACTATGCTTTAGCAATTTTTGCTTTCTGGAGTCAAGCTCAACTTCTTTCTTAGAAAGGAGCTTGAGTAATTACGTTTGCAAATGCGTCATTGATGATACCAATTAAAGAAAATTATTTTCCATGCCATCTTTCTCACATATTTATAGTCAGTGTTTTTGCTCTGTGGAGATTAATCACAAATACAGACTAAAATTATTACCACACTGGCTTCTCAGTCCTATGCAAATTCTCCAAACTGATTCAAAATTACAGATCAAATGTCTTTCTGTCATTCATTCATCTGGTTTCTTTAAAGAGAACAAAGGTCCATTCCAGATTAAGTGAAGACCAAATCTGAACAGTCTAACTACATTGTAAAGATATAATTATTTTGGAAGAGTTATCCAAATCATTCAAGTTTTCCCAGATTTCAGCCTGAAAAAACAATGACTTGCACCAGTGAAGAAATGACACGTCTACTATTACATGAAAGATAAACGTGTTTAAAATTGATATACCAAAGATACACATATAATTCAAGAAATACATTATTAACACTAGCTTATATGCATGCCAATGGGGGATAAAGCAAAGTATTAATTTTAATAATTCACTGATTTAATATATGATATAATCATTGAAGCAGTTACATAAAAGTTAATAGTGAGAGAGCAGTTCTTAGGAGGACTTTCAATAGGGCTTCACACCTTCAGAAAAACTGTTCTCACTGGAATAAGTAGCTCAGTCTTTCAATTCCTAATTTGGTTTCTGAATGATGCGCAGATCCAGAAAAGGGCTGAAGAAAAAACCTAGGTTATGTGCTTGATTCTCTATCTGAAATGAGTTTGAAAGAGTAAATAGGAAGCAAGCAATTGAAGAATCAATCTACATCCTTTCAGAAATATTACTGCACAGGGTTTGGGGTTTGTTTTTTTTGGTTGGTTGGGGTTTTTTTAGGAGAGCTGCGGGAGACTTGGTCAGATTTGTTGGTTAAATAGGAAGAAAATGCCTGCACTATTTGTTTTGTTAAGAACCTCAGTAGGAGAAAAAACTCTTTTTTCCTCTATGGGTTTCCAGTTAAGATTACACTACACAGAGAACATACATTATTGTTTCAACTTCCCATAGGTGAGGGAAGAGATTCCCCAGGGACTCTAAACCTCCTGTAGTTTCTGTTGTGACCAAGCTGTCTGAATAACACTGCAAATACAATTTGTGCCTCAGACGACTGTTTTCTTGCTCAGTGTAAGTTTTTCACAGAAGGAAACATATTTATATGTTGTGAGAACCTACAACAAAGAATTAGAGCTTATAATTCTCATGAAAATGCAGTTTCACAGCTTGTAATCATTGCCCTGTACAAGAAGGTGCAAAATGTTATGGTGTTGAATTGGTATCCCTCTACATTAATTTGAAGGTAGTGTAAATTTGACAATAATGATTGTCCAGATGTAAAGCAAGGGAGAAATACATCTGTATTGTTCTTACATAGCTCTTTGAGCAGTGAACTACCTTTCTGTCTTTTTATGATTTATATTTCTATAAACTTGGACTAAGTTAGAAGGTTATTTTATAGTTACACATAAATTGTCTGCAAATTAAAACTCTGTAGGTTAATGAACAAATTTATGGCAATTGTTTGAAATGTTTGCTATATTATAGCAAACATATACTCTTTGGTAAAAACTTTTTCCTGCCTCACTGAACTTTGCAAAATCTTGACCAGTTTACAGTCAATACACGTTCTAATTCTGGCACGTGACTTGCTCAGGGAAATGAGATATTATGTAAATGTACATATTTTAACATTCTTTTCTTCCATTTTGTTCTGTTCCTCTGGTGATTTGTAATAACAACCATGAACCACTGCATGAGTATAATTCACTTTCATAAACTTGCATTTACTTGTCTTGCATTGCTTTTAGAATTTTCCTTCCTGTTGTTCCTAAAACATCTCGTTAGACTTTACCACTATGTCAGCCTTCATTTCATTGAGGTGATAAAGAAAAATTACCTTCTGTGCAGCTAAGCACAGAAAAGAGAGACGACCTTTTCCTGGACATTCCTTGTTCTCACTTCTAGCAAGCTACTACCTGAATTATATAAATGATAAGTATTTTCTTTGAATCATTGGATAGTCCAGTAATAAATTAATGCTGTTTTCTCATTTTTCTAATAATTGGAAAATTTTATTTTTGCTTGTTTTCATTGCAATCAGAAAAGGCAGCAACAGGTCAGTCTGATGGCATTCCTTATCCATTAGTAATGCCTATTTCATGTATAGCTAATTTCCTAAGAAGATCTTAAAACAGCTTACAAAGGACATAGTAGCATTTTCATAGTTTTATAGAGAAAGAAGCCCAAAATAGCAAAATGACTGCATAGGTTCCCCATATACTTAATATTTCTTTGTAGGTCTCCTCAGGCTCAGTTAGGTGCTTTGTCTATTTCTAAAAAGAAATCAGGAAGTTGTGGATGTGATATATGTGACCGCTTGGAGTTTTGAAAGGTTGAAGCCCTAATGTGATTGTTAAGCTGTTTTTATTGCTGTGTTGCTTAAAATCAGGTGTTCTACATAAGATTTTAAAATCACGCCTATTTTAACTCTGTAAAGAAATCAATAAAGACTGTTGCTAAGCAGAAATAAAGATATCATTGGAAAAAGCTGTTAAAGTTAATATTTTATTACAAATGTAAATAAATATATAATTGTAATAATGTTTAACTTTAGGGAGCGGCAGTCCTTTTCTATCATGCCAGATTATTTATCTGTAGACAAGATTTCTTTCAATAGCTAATAAATGCTTTTATAATTTCTTCTGGTAATCACTGAATTTGAAATAAAAGATGTGTTATCACTACCAGACAAAATATATCAACCTTTGTGTACTTCAAGAGATGGCAGTATTTCAAAGGGATCAGAGTCTTAGGTGTACTTAAGTCATGCTCCATTTCTACTGTTAGGTAGTATTGTAAAAGGAATGTTTATGTGACAACTGACCCTCTTCTGATGGTGCTGCTTCTTGTTTTGGAAGAAGAAAGCTGAGCTTTGAATATAAATAATATGTGAAACCCTACTTAACTGCCCAGTAAATTCAAGTGCTTTTCATTCTAAGCACAAGCCCACAAAATGTTGAGTAGTCCTGGAGATGCTGGGGAAAAAAAGCTTTGCATACTGATTACGTAGGGAATGCAATTTTTTTTTTCATCTCTAATTTAAACAATTCCTTGTAAATATTTTATACAACTGCCTCCCAAAGCTTTGAGTCTTCTATTAAATATTCTAAGGGATTATTTTCCTGACAGGCTAACTGTATTTTCCCTCATGCTTTAAGAAGTATGGTGATGATTTTGTTCTTGGTTGACTTTTCATATAAGTAGTGTATGAAATCAGAGCTGAACTCAAATGATTTAAAATACAGTTCTAGAAGGCCTGTAAAGGGTCTGATTAGCACCCATGGGACTCCGGTGAGGTTTATTTTCTCCAAATTTGCTTTAGCAGGGGTATACAAACAAGAAAAAACCACAACATTATTTGAGTTTCCCCTTACCAAGTGTGGGATAATTGCTGGAGGTGACTTAGAAATTAAACTTATATTCACACTTTTAGGTAAGGCACAGCATTGAAGAAGATTCCCGGGCGGAATGTGGCTGACATGCAAGGCCATTCCATGGAAGTTCCCTAGGCCTGTAACCTTAGATGTCAGTGACGCCAGGGGAGCTTGGTGTGCTGACTCTAAGAAGGTGCTGTTCGGAGGGTGGAGCAGTGTGGAGACGCCGTGGCCAGGCTCTGCAATTAAATGGGAACTCTAAAGTATTGTGTGTGACCAGGAAGCTGCACATTTGCTACCCTGAGGCAACAGTCTGTCATGTGTCTGACAAAATGCTGTCCTTTGTTGAACTTTGCTCATTATAACATCATTATAATACCAAAACACACCTCCATCCCAAAAGCTACCCGCCTCCAAGGTGTGACCACCCCTCACTGAGCTTGCGCTTTGAATTTTTCCTAGCCTATACCTTTAAAAGCGAAGCGAGAAAACTTTACACCAGTCCTAAACAAAGGTATGACTAGAGTCACTCAAGCTCCACCCAAAAGGTGAAAGATAGTATAAAATGGCTTAAGAGAAAGAGAATGTTGGGGAAGACACCATCACGTACCACTCTGACCTCTGGGATCAGCCGACGGGCTAAGGCTCTCTTCCCCCCCCATTGGGTCGCCTTTGGGTAAGAGTCGAACACTTGGTTATTCGAAGTGCCTCCCTGGGAAACTTTGAAATTCCTCTAGAATAGCTTTATTATCTTTTAATGCGTTTATAGCTGGCAGTGTCACTCATACTCTTGGTATTTGCATGTGCTTTGCAGACAGTGAATTTATCACCAGTAATCCAAAGAATCTGTGTGTCTGTTGCTCTAATAAACTGCACTCTTCATTAATCTAGCCATGGTAGTTCTCACTGAACACGACCAGACTCTTTACATGCGGCCATGATAGTTCATGCCAACTAGACTGGGGGTGCAGCACGTTTAAATTGACAGTGTCACCTTAACTCTGATGAATGGCTGCATATACAGTCCTTAGAAAATAAACCGTTGACCAAGTCTGAGACTAAGATTGGATTTAGCCGCACCTAGACTCCTCTCTGAGAAGGAGATAGAAAGCAAGGGGGTCCTGTCGGAACCTCGTGACTCAACGGGAGGGTTTCCCCCGCAGCCACTCCTCAGGCTCCAATGCAATGGTAACTTTTAACGCAACACCAAGGCAATGGAAACAAGGAAAATTTTATAAGGAAACATACTAAGTCAGCTTCAGAGAAAGTATTTGTGTGTACATAATGTGTATTCTGCACATACTAATGGATGCGATGCGAACAGTTTTCTTTGCTGATTTTGTGTGTCTCTGCGCTTCTTTTACCAACTTTTATTCTTTGTTCTTCCTCTCTTTGTACAAAATGCAAAACCTTTATCTGGAGTTTGAGGCACTTGTTTAGATTACTAAAAGCTGCACTTAAGCTGATTTGGGCAGTGATCTAATTAGCAGTCAGCAGGCTTGGTCACTTGAGTGCTGACAGTCTTTCAGTGCCTTTTCAAAAGGACATACAGGGTGGTGGACAAGTTCTTCTTTCTTTGATGCATGCAGCTGAGAAAGAATCCTAAAATATATCTTATAGAAACAGAAGATGTGCCTGCAGGCCTATATGGATTAACATATGTAGAGTATGGAGACAATAGACTGAGACCTGATTTACATTACCATGGGTGCCTGGACTTGAACAGTGATTTTATGGATCATTTGAGCAGAATCTAAGCATAGCTCGTTTGAAAATTGCCTTCTAGAAAAGTTATCTTTTCTAGAAATTGCTTGATGTTTTTCAGTGATTGATAAACACTTCCCTAGCCTGCAGAGAACTGCTAGATATTTTCCTTTCTGTAATTACATTAAAACAGTAAATAGCTTGTAATTGGTAACTCAATTGCGAATAACTGGGGATCCACCCTGTTTCCTGGTTTGGATATCTCAATTTAACATAGGTAGGAGTCACGAACAAAAGTATTTCTGGGGCTTCGCAGCAGTCAGAAATAACTGAAGTACAAAGAGAGAGACAGGAAATTTAGATCTTATTAGGAAATTCAGAAACTGTTTGTGCAGCAAAGGTTATCTATAAAAATATATATTGATATTGCCTCCAGATATATTGATTTTGAACATACAAATAAATGTGGTGGTTTTGTAAAACCTAGAGTATAGTTTGATATACTTTGTTGTTTTAGTGCCAGAGCTCTGTATGAATATAATTTCAGAAAGTTTCTGTATATTCATCTACAGGGTTTCCAGCATCTGTTTAGCCCTCCACAGGGTTTCCCGTAATGTATCTGCAAAATGCCTGGATTAAAATTCATTGTCTCCCATTCTGTTTTATGCTTTCATTGACCTACTACTCCATCACAGAAGGCATTCTCAATGCTGATGATATTTGCTGAGTTCAATCACATTTGCTCAACTCTCAAATAATGTTGAATACATCTAGAGCCTGCCAAATATTTGACCTGGGATTTCAAGAAAAAACTGTTTTACTGCTGTGCAGAGTCCTATTTCTTATGCAACCACATTTCAAACACCTGCCAACAAATGAATTACAAAATTATTTTGTATTTATTTCTCACCCTTTCTCTTCATAAAGGACTTTTTTTTCCATCATTTAATCCACAGGAAGCTTTTTTTAAATGACTGTGTCAGTTATTTCCATTGCAAATATTAGGGTGAGTGATTATACATCCAAGTGTTTGTAAGCCTTCTATTATTACTGGACTTAAAAAGCAGCCACTAGAAAAATGTTGCAGAGGAACAAATAGAAACCAACAGATAACAACTGAGTTAACTTTCTGATTTATGCTCTGGAATGTTTATATTCCCTCTCGCTAAAAATAAAAATTATCCATCCAGATCTGCTAAATGATCAGATTTATTTCTTTAGTTTGATTTGTTCAGGAATGAATCTTGTGAATGTCCCAGATTACAAAAAAAGCCTGTTTCTTCTTATTTCTTAAAATTAACTTTGTGTGCAGAGACTGCACCACAGTTTCCAAGTCAAGCAACTTTAAATCTAGGTAGCTCTCAGGCTTTTTGTTTTGCTTTTGGTGTTTTGGTGGAGTGGTTGGAGTTTTTTTTTCCCCAAAACTTTTTTTGAGCTGTAGCTGAAATAATTCTCGCTCTGCTAAAAAGGACAAAAAAGTGACAGCTCTTCAGAAGTTGTAAGCTGTCTTGTCCTGCATTCAGTACACTAGCTTTTTCTGCTCAGTCAGTTACTAGCTACTTAGGAACAGACATGGAAGAATAGTCATTTTTAGCTTCCAGTGAAAGCATTTTTAGCTTCTTTGTGTTTCTCCACATTCCAGAAGTGACATGCAAGTTCAGTGCTCATTAGTTCAAGTTCAGTTACAAGCTCCTATTTATGTGGAAGCTTCAGCTCAAAACAGTCCAACTTTGCAAGAGAAAAGAATTGACACTTTTAAATATGTGCAGTGACAAAATGGTGTAGTGAGGAAGACGGATAAATGCAGAATGAAAAAGCAACAATCTGCATTGGACTAGTAAATGCAAAGGTGCATCCAGGTTTAGCATTCACATGTTTCAAAATTAAGCTTAGAAAAATAAAATAGAAAGAAAAATAAACTTTTAAGACACAAATAAAGCACAGGTTTTTTTTACTGAAAGATGACATGATGATCTATGGCTTGGGCCAATGTGGAGAATTGTTAGTTATATTCACCTTGCTTGTTGGCCAAGATCTGAGTCTTGACTCTTGGCTCAGCAAGCATCTTGAACCACTACTCTTCCTATACTCAAATTAGAAGACAGCAGGCACATGTTTGCTGTTAGTGACAAAGGCAACTTATGACGCTGCCTGCTGACATGCTGGTGCCTGTCACTCCTCAGTCGAAATTGGAGCAAATCACCACAAGCATTTGTCTCTGCTGGCAAGCAGTGCATCCCATCCAGAAGGCACTGGCTGCTGGTGCCCTTCACCCATCTCCCAGAACAACCTGGCAGGGTATGTGCTTCTTGTCTGAGCTGCCCTGCCAGTGTGCAGATGGTACTTTTGGGTACAGTGTGGGGAACCGTCACATAATCAAGCCCTCATCCCAACTACCACTTCAGATCTGAGACTTGCCACCAGTCTCTGCCTGAGGTGAGGCCCCACCTACAATGTGGTGTCCATTCCCCATGCAACCAGGTTACCTTCGGTCACTGGCTGGACAATGAGAATGCAAGAAGTTAATTCTTTCAGCTAGCTCCTGCTATGGATTCAAGGGATGCTTTTGGATCTGCTTGATAGCTGAGTGCTGTATCTGGTTCTGTGGCCTCTTCCCATCTATTGCTTTGATTTAAAAATAAGCTCAAGGTAGCCTACTTAATTTTGTGCTTCAACAGCATGCAGAGGAAGTACTCATAGAGTTTGTCTCTTGGTATTTGGGAAGTAGCAACTTCACACCTCATCTGAGCTGTTAATTGCAAGAGTTTCTTCATGGTCCACCCTCCATGGTGGATGTAGGAGCGAGATCACGTTTCCCTGAGTCTTCTTTGATACATTCCTCCTAAAAGGTTTTCAGACTTGGTGAAAGGGGTTCAGATCAAGGCCAGGAGATTTTTCTCTTTGAGTAGCCCTTCATTTATGATCAATGTCAATTAAAACATGAGTTTGGCAACACTGACATAGCAGAACTGTCTTTTAAATGTTTATTTCAAAATGTACTTCAGGAATGTCCTTTTCATTTTAGTATAAGACCATTGTGCATAGCTTTTCCTCCTGTTACTCTGTGCAATCCAGTAGTCGACTTGTAATAACATTCAGTTTGCCAATCCCAATAAATTTAAAACCGAGTAGTCTCCTATACTTTTATCCCATTTAAAGTGATAATCCTTGCAGATATTCAATTATAATTATGTCCTAATAACAAGAAAGCAGATATATATCCTGTCTTTCTGTAGTAATTAAACAATGAGTGTCAATCTGACAAGAGTGCTTAGCATTCTTGAAAGGCTGTAAAGGCCTGTACTTCAAATGCTCCTTGAAGGAAGGCAGGACTTTGTATCAGCACACGCAGGCAGGACATGCAGAAGTCCCTTCTGATTATCTGTGGCCATGATAACTGTGGTATGCCGCAGAGCCAGGTAAGAAACTGTTTTTCAATACAGCAAGAGTTCTTGAGACTGGAAAAGTAAATCAGGTTGAAAAGTAAACTTTTTGTAAGGGTCACATATGCCTTTTAACTACCATCCTCTCCTCAGGAGCAACATACATTTTAAACAAGAGGAATTTCATCTCTCCAAGCTCAAATTCTTACTCTAACTAAAGGTCAAAATGAGTCACTTTAATAGTTTCTAAGTCTTCTTTTCCCGTGTTCTGAGAACCAATAAATTTATAACCCCCCGAAAAGAGATAAAGCCTTTCCACAAGTCATTTCAATTAACTAACATTTTCTACCAAAAATAACTTGGTGAGAATTCTGTCTCTGACATGAACGTTAATTGACAAGCCAGCTGTCTGATTTCTCATTTTCTTTTCCCTCATGTTAGATTTCTGTTTTAAACATATGGCTGAATTTTTGAAGTCCTGTCCCTTTTTTTAATAGAGTATGAAACTTGAACGTTATTGATACAGCTTGTTTCCTTGGTGTTTCACTGGTATGTGAGACCATTTCAAGCTCAAACTAATTTTCATGTACCCCTTTTGATACAGTTTTTTTTTAAAGCCCCCTTTCAAGGAATCATGGGTTTTTTTATTTCAATTTAAAGAAAAAAAAAGTACTAACCCTTCTGATTGCTGTGGCAAGTCTGTCTGTCTGGCTAAGCAACTAAAAGGCAATTTAAAACATTTATTTTTTCATCTATTGGACTTTAAATCTCAAGATTTTTGGAGCTGAAGTAATGATTTTCAAATGCGCATGACTACTGAAAAAATGATGCAAGAATTGAGTGGAGTAGTAATAAATATCAAATATTTGGGGAAGCCAATTTTACTTAAAATCACAGAAATAGAAGTGGCTTCAGAAGATCAGCCCATGTCCAAACTGAAATGAGCTATACCTGTGTCACTGCTGATTGATGTTTGTTTAGCTTCTTCTTAAAACATCCAATGATTGTTTATGAGACTGTCTCTGAGACAGTGTCAAAAACCTTGTTAAAGTCAAGATATATGACATCTTTCCTGTCTACAAAACTCCTCCTGTTATGGTATTGTAAAAAGAAGGTAGATTGATCTGACTTGATTTATTTTTTATATCCATATTGACTTTAGTCTCCTTGTTATCTAACAGCTATTTACAGAAATAGATCATGCTTCTCTTTTTCTAGGAATTGAAATTTGGTTCTCTGGACTACAATTCCACAGAATCTTTCTTCCTCTCTTTGCAACTCCCTTACCTATTTTAAAAGAAAGGTATTATTTTTTCCTTCTCTAGTATTTCGGAAATTACTCATCCTCCATATAGTCTCAGAAATAAGCAGCAACAGTAAACTGTTTTTCACTTTGTGCTCACCTGTTCTGATTTTGCCTTTACATGTTCATGGTATATTTTTTTCTGTATGTCATTAGTAACCTCAACTAATTTTCCACTTCCTGTATGTCTGCTTATGCTTAAACACAATGAAGAGCTCACATTTCTCTGAGAAAGTGGCTGAATGCTATTTCAAAGACTGTTGCTTTGTGAATATCATGTAGGGGAAATTGCTCCCAACACATTCTAGGGAATTGCTGGACATCCTGTGTGTTCGTGTATTTGCTTCTCTTGTTACTTCCAATTTATGGGTGCTGGCTGATTCTGCTAGTGACTTTTAAAAAGCCTTATCTACCTTCCTCATCCTGGTGCAGCAGTGAGTAGCCAATCCCACTGTCACTGTGAAAACTGTCACATTTTTTCCCCTTTACTCATCAAAATTGGAAGTTTTTAGACATCAGTCACACACTGACTTTCGGCTTTCCCAAAATATATTTTATGAATCAAAATAAAAGTTAAATAAAGGAGTTAAAGAATGCAAAAAAGAAACAAAACATTTTATTTTAAATCAAATAAGTAATTTTGTCTTGACTCAGTTGCAATTATTTTGGTAGAGGCATGTACAGAAGAAGATTTACTAAAGAAGAAGGGCCTGAAAAAAAAAAAGTAGATTTTCCTTTTGACCCTATTCTTTATAAATGTTAAATGTTCTGTATTTGATCATAAAACCATGTGGTCCTTGCCATTCGTGTCTGAAGTGCTGTTCAATATGTACAGGTATATGCAAAATCAAGAAGGTAAGAGAGAATGGTTGATTTTTAATTTTTGTTTTCCATCTGGTTTAAATAAGGTAAATTATCAGAAGATACCTCTGTAACGTTAGTGGAATTTCAAACGTAGTGACAAATTGATGATTTGCCCTATTTTGTCCTCTCTTTCATTTAAATCTTGATATAATACAAAAATAAAAGGTTGCTATCCAGTCATATCTGAAGAAAGTGATGGCCTACAGTCTTTGAACAAAATATAAAGCCATATTGTGCAACTACGGAAAGTAAGTGAAGTCATGTAAGTGTGTTCAGTCTACTCACCTTCATTCTAAACAAGGACAGAAGGAAAAGATGTCAGTGAGCACTGCAGGAGAAACTACTCACTTTGTGGTTACGGTTAGTGAGCTGACATCCTGACTAAGAAGTATGGATCCTCAGTAAGGTACGTAAGGGATAAATATGGACTTATCATCAGTCAGAGTATGAAATCAAAAGGACTCTGGATACTTTGATACATGCTAATTAGAGAAAAAATACAGAGTGTAATCTTGTCATCAAGTGCTGTAATTCTGTCAGATCTCACAAGTGAAGCATAATTGGGCCAGGATAGCACTGGGTGATCTGCATGAAGGAAAAAAATAAGGTCAGGAGGAGTGGTTTGCTAGTGACAGTCTTCCTTTGAGTCTGAGGTTAATACTTCATCACTCTTTCACTCAGAAAGGTAAAAACATTCTCATTTTAAAAGCCTACCAAGTCTTAAAGAACAGCCTGTTGTCTCCTTCCCAGATAAATAAGTTTACTTTCCAAGAGTGTAAGACTTTTGAAGAAAATAAAAAGCCTTATATACCTGTAAGGCAAAAATCATACACTCCTTTGGGACCTTTGGGGTTTATAGGTATGCTCTGCGCTGCCCTGAAGCACGTGAGAGAGCTTTCTGGGTTGTCCTGACAGTGGAAGACATTTCATCCCCTTGGCCCTGCAGTAACAGCTCTCTTTCAGTTCCTGCAGCTTATATGACGGCATACAGTGCAAAGAATCAGGGGATTTGTTAAAATGTCTTAGTACCCTGTTTTTAGGTTCCTCTGCTGATGTGAGGTAAAGATTATACACGCATATGTATATATGCACCTGTATAAGCATATGTATGTAATATATGTATATAATATGTAATAGTCTGTTCTATGTAGAAATGTTTATTAGAAAAGGTATGGATGAGGAAAAAAGGAAAGCAACACTTGCACTGCTTACACTAAGATCAAGAACTCTTCCTCCTTAGCTGATTCACTTCAGAGTTTTTCCTGACCAGTCTGCTCAGCTTCATTCACTCCATTTTTCAAAGAATGTCTTGTAGAGGTGGTGGATAATTTTTGTATCCCATTTCTTTCTTGGAGTCCTCCAGGGTTTTTTTCAAATTCAGTCTTTCTCTGTCAAAGCCTCTTCATGAAAATGCCTCTTTGGAAATAGGATTGTCATCACTTCTATTTGACTGGCCTATTAGCAACTCCCTGATTAAGTGAGGGATAGGAACCCACACTCCCTGGTGAATCACTGCCTATATCTCAGGGAGAACCTGTAAATGTATCACACAAAAAAACATTCTAGATAACTAAGTAAGATTGATGAATTCATCCCACTACTATGAGACAAGACACAAACACATTGAGTGGATCGGGTACATTTTTAAATGCTTTTGAGCACTCAGATACCATTGTGATAAATACACACATAGATAGACAGATAGATAGATAGATAGATAGATAAGAAATGCTTCTGATCTTTTGCCAGGTCATAAGAAATGAAGGCTTTTCAGGATTATCTTTGCCTTGGAGAAAATTCAATGATATGTAACTGGCTATTTTCATAGTGTAATGTATTTTCTTTATGGCACAGACAATGAAAGCAATGTAGAAACAGAATCCTATTTCATGCATTGTAACCAGTATCAAGTTCCAATGAACTAAAGTTGTTTCACAAATAGGATTGGCTAAGATAGACAGCAAATCCTCTTGTTTACAGCAGCACTTCCAAAGAGAAAACTAATTGTAGAACTGATGCAACACTTTAAAAACCACACTGCTGCATTCCAGAAACAAACAAACAAAAATCTAACACAATGATGCGTATAGAAGTAATAGATCCTCAGCTGATTTCTTTGGGATGCAGCACAAGACTAAATAGCTGATCTATTGACCAGCATAATATTCTTTCCATGAAGATGGCTAATTTTGTATGTGTTCCAGTAAATTTGAAAAACTATTTGCTACCTATGTACAGTCCATCCTAAAAAGGCAATTGCATTAAGTATTCCTTATTTTCCATATTCTGTCTACAGATACTCATTATTACTAATTATTTTTTCCTTTTCTTATTTCATAAATGATGATACATTTCACTGGAGAGGAAATGGGTGCTTTATGTTGTTCATACACTGTTAGACTCAAGCACAAAAAGTACCAGGTTGATGCTTTATGTAAGTTTTTCTACGTTCTTATTAACATTATTTAGTAGGCTTCTATACAGCACTGGATTTTTTACTGATTGTCACTCCATCTTCAAACTATGAAATATTTAACATTATATTCTTATGGAACACAGTGTTGTGACAGATGCTCTTCTGTGATACGTGTGGAGTAGATGTGGAAGAATCTGAAGACGCTTGGAATTTCCTGAGCTGTATTTTAACAAAAAAGATCTTCCCTGATTGACTTTAGTTTTATCAAAACATTTTATTCCACTTAAAAGGATTATGTTTCTCTCCATTGCTGATGTGAGCATGGTAACTAGTAAAGCAAATCCTCTAAGTAAAATTCATTTTACAATTTTTATGATAACCATGATAGTATAAAATTAAATTTCTCTTTTCTGTTCTAACTTTTCAGTGCTAAAAAGAGTACAAAGCAGTAAAAGCTTTATTTTGTTGTCATTAAAATGAGCAGATATAATCCCAGAAGTGGTGCACTGAATAAGAAGGTGTAATTTTTAAACAGTAAGTTTTATGATTATCACTTTTCTCATTATTACTATCTTTAAGGATAAGCACAGATTAAAAGACTCTGAACACAGGAGAAAGCACTGAACACTGTGACATTTTTATGCAATTTAATACGATCTAATCTCTACCTTTGGTCTCTAGAAATAAAAAGTGTGATATCTTTAAAATCATGCCCTTGTAATCTGCATTTTAACTAAATGATGGTTTTGGTTCACAAGACATTCTCTACTTTATCCTGAAAACAGATTATTTTCATGTTAATTAGGTTCGCAATATATTTACTATGGAAAAGGAAATGGAATTTTTATAGTCTTCTTTTCAATTTGATTAAAGTAGACCTTCATTCCTCTCTTCAGACAATATGCCACAATTAGAAGACCAGGAATGGGACAGTACTAAAAAGTCAAATCTAAGAAAGACCCCCCAAACCCCAGGAAAAATGTAAATAAATAAATTATGAACAATGAATAGACTGAGGTAGTTTCTACATCCTGTAAAGATTTTTAGTACTTAAAGTGAGAAAGAGACATGATTCAAGTACCTGATATTCAAACTATAACCTCACAAACTCTTTATTCCAATACAATTTCATACCAACTCGGATGTCATAGCTACGTTCTTTTTTCAGCTTAACAGTGTTTCAGAAACATGATCAGAACAGCCACAGCCTCAACAATACTAAGAAGCTTGACACCCACCTTGGTTTTGCACATCATTGGGATCCGAAAATAGTATTCTTTTAATTTTGTCCTCTGTTTTGGGGCTCAGTCTGTAGTAGGTGATAATAAATCACCTCTAACACAGACTGACAGGATTGATTTCGTCATAAAAACATTTTAAATGTGTCTTAACTTTTAGGCACTGGCAGAGAAGGATGTGATTCTGGACTTTTATGTAATAGCCTAGTTGTTAGAGAATTTTTCTAGGAAATAAGAGCAACATTTAAATGTCCACTTCTTCAGGTGTATTGAAACTGCATCCTTTAAACCCCAGGACAAGGCCATAACCATCAGGGTCTAGTGGAAAAGGAAGAGAAGGGCCCAGTAATGATATGAATGTTTCATTCCACTGAGGAAAGAGGTGGATCAAAAAGCAAGGAAAAAACTGAGTGTAAAACTGTTAAGTTAAAAATTCTAAAACTGACCTGAAAGGAAAATCAGCCTGGTAATTGCCATTAACTACAGAAATACAAATGTAATTGCCCATGTTGTGAAAGGGATAAAGAATTATTTTGGTTTTCATGCTTATTGAGAACCATCCTTTCTTTCCAACTTAAGTGCAGATATAAAATTTTTTGTAGTCAAAAGGGAAAAGCTCCCTAACTAGGGGCTTGATTCAAGTCCAGCTGAAATTGTTCCCAACTCAATTGGTCTTAGGAAGAGGCTGTGTATAGACAATGCCTAGACTCACCAAGGTACTTAAACTGTTTGATTGTTTTAAGATATGCTTTAATGGAGCAGTGAAACAGGAGTTCAGCTCTCTTTTGAAGTTTGGGCTTTATCAACAATAGGTAATGAATCTTGACAGTTGATCACATGTTTTTTTGTGTCTCTGAATATGTCTATATCTTTATATAGAGAGAGGGAATATAATGTCTATTATATGGTAATAATATAGTACATAGTGCTGCCTACAACTACATTGTTTGGATAAAAGATAAATTAAAAGATAAAATATTCAGAAAGTTAGAAGCATTTTTCATACAGTTATTTATTGAGCACTGAAAATTTGAACAGTGGCAAATACTGTCCCTGTCCATCCTACTTCTTTTATAAAATTTTCTGATAGTGAAAAATGAGTCTTCTAATTCACTGCATAGGCATAATGCTGATATTTATGAAGGAAAGAAATAAGTCACCTTTGAGCTATTACCTCCACATATAATTCTGGACATTTTCCAGAAAGTTCATTGAAAATCAGTTGGCCAGAGGCACTGAGGCTTGACTACTTTCACCTGAAAAATTAGTGCACACTCAGTATTTTATGAAAATACTGTGGCCAGACAGAGAGCTTCCTTGCATTAACCATTAACTTCTTTTTTTTTTTTTTTTTTTTTTTTTTGACAAGCAGAATCACCTCTGGGGTGGAAATAAATGATTCTTAGACACACTATGCTTTTGGTTTCGTTGATCCAAGTGAAACTAAGTTTAGAAAACTGCTGAGAGAAGTGTTCACTCTACAGTTGGTATGAATTCCTGGAGTATGAGTTTACAGAGGTGACTGAACACTCTTCACGTTCTAGAGTAATGTGCTAAGATATACTTTACATGGGAGTGCAGCTCTTCTAAAATATGTTCTTTGAATCAGTACAGTCTGTGCAGATTTAGATTAGGTGGACTGGGTACATGCATCAGTTAGAAAACTAACAGTAAGGACAAATGGATGAATGAGTTCTGTCATTTGGGACATATCCTGCCTTTTCTCTGCCCAAAAAGTATGAAAGAAGAATATAAATGTAATTATCATAATTTCTCTTTATTGCATCCCACAGAGGAGTCCAGTGTAACAATAGAAATCAACGGTTCAGAAGGTGGGATGATACCATATTGCCATTAACAGTATACGTCTACACAATTGAAGAATTCAATGAAATCTTATTGTTGTGAAACCAAAAAGAATATAAAACAATGTTTGGATGAGCAATGCGCAATTGATATTAGAATGTCATACAAGGTTTTAAAACATGGCCTCTTCTTTTTCAAAGGAAAAACCTTCTTATAAAAGACTATGCAACTTTAAAATCTATGATTAAGAAATATCACATGAACAGCAGTGTACTCTCCAAAGCATACAGGTGGCCTTTTGTAGCTTTTTGTTTCTGATAATTTCCCTTATGCTGCGAGCTTGCAAATGCATCAAAAAAATATGATATCCTGGGAAAAAAAAAAGTGTTTCTTTCCCAATTTCCCAAATTCCTTTTACACCATACTAACTTCCGGTCCAGCTATTCTTACCTCATCTCAGTATTATCTTCCTAGAATTAGAAAAAGTCATTAAATGAATTAGATTAAATTGTTAAAGGTAACAACAGAAGTACAATTTAACACAAAACCAAAATGAAAAACAATACAGATAAAGTTTTGAAAGTTCAACTAATTCATGATGTACCTATACTGTGTATCATTGTTTATGACTTCATTGTGTTGTTACATTACAGAGCATTTAAGGTATTTGCATGCTGAAGTGTAGCAGCTCTTGTTGCATTTATTAAAAAAATGCTTTTAAATTAATCATCTTCTTCTAGTTAGTACAATAATCCACATCTTACTATGATACTTAGTCTTAAACAAAACCAACCATGGAGCTTAAGATTCCACACTGTTGCTTTCAGGATATGTTTATAAATACTGTGATGGTCTATTTGTTATAAAACCAAGTAGGAAGCCACGATAACAGAAACTCCTAACATTAACAAGTGGGAAGGGACAAATTGATAACAAATTTGTCACCTCTATTAGTATCATGCTGTGCGCAGACTCTGAAATATTCAAGGTGATCCAAAGATTGTATGTTTAATTAATGATTGTACAGTGAATAACTCTTTAGTGTTATAACATCATAAACCAATGCAGTGGGACTGGAAATATGCCAAAGGGGAGGGGTAAGGGATAGGGAAGGTGAGTCCATGTACATTTACATTTGCACTTGCACAGAAAGTGCACACCTGTGCTTGCCAAAGCTAAATTTTTATTAGATAGAAGACCTGGGATGCAAGTTTTAAAAAGATAGGGACATTGCATGTAGAAAAAAAGGAGACTTGGAGAGGTCCTTCAGGCAAGCAGCTCTAGCTTTTGGTGTTGTTAGCTTTTCCATTATTTTGGAATAAAATTCCAGTTGAGGAAGCAAGTTGTTTTAAGTTGCCTGCATCATTTCCTACCAGAAAGTTCAACCTCCAAGAGATACCTCAAAGATATCCTCTAAAAGGCAGCACTTTGGAGCTGGGCACTGCACAGTTCTCCATTAAATATCTCAGAGATCTATAAGTGACAGTGAGAAGGGGCTGACGGCAGGTATACCCTTCATCTGCATTTTTTTGCTCCTGCTAGGAGCCAGAATTGGAAAGTGTGATTTTACAAAACCCCATACAAGCACAGAAGCTCTAGCTAGCTTCTGCCCAGTGTCAACATTGTCCTGGTTTCGGCTGGGATAGAGTTAATTTTCTTCCTAGTAGCTGGTATAGTGCTGTATTTTGGATTTAGGATGAGAGTAATGTTGATTAATACACTGATGTTTTAGTTGTTGCTAAGTAATGCTTACACCGTCAAGGACTTTTCAGCTTCCCATGCTCTGCCAGGTGCACAAGAAGCTGGGAGGGGGCACAGCCAGGACAGCTGACCCAAACTGGCCAAAGGGCTATTCCATACCATACAACTTCATGCTCAGTATATAAACTGGGGGGAGTTGGCCTGGGGGCAACAATCACTGCTTGGGAACTGGCTGGGCATCGGTTGGCAGGTGTGAGCGGCTGCATCACTTTTTTTTTTCTTTCCCCTGGGTTTTGTTCCTCTCTCTCTCTTGTCATTTTCCTTTTCATTACAATTTTTTTTTTATTTTAACTTTTGCTCTTCCAATTCTCCCCCATCCCACCGGGGAGGGGGGGAGGGTGAGTGAGCGGCTGTGCTTAGTTGCTGACTGAAGCTAAACCACGACAAAACAAAAGCAAGCACTTAAACGCTGATTAGAATCAACATTTCTCTTTGCATCAGTTCTCTCCCTGAAGGTGTAAAGGTTGAGTCTATATGTGACCCATAATCAGGAAGAGAAAAGGAAATACTTCCAAATTTCCCAGTTATCATTAAATGATGGGTGATTATGTATCATTCAGAAATTAATTCAACTTACTTGACATTGTTTGCCTTGACAGGATATTTATCATCTGCATCTAGCTCTGTTAGAGTTGGTTGGGTTTGGGTTTTATTGCTTTGTTGTGGTTTGTTTTTCTTCCAAATGTACTTACCTGCAACTTGCTTTCACATCTCTGTGTCTGTATATATTCTGTGCCAGCGATGTGGAAGGTAGAATTGTGTTAAAAGCACAGGTGGGTGAACAAGGCCTTCCTGCTTGGCCTGCTGTCCCAAAATGTTACTATGGAAACCATCAAATTCTGTCTTTCTACCAAGCATATAAGCACATTTCAGAAGAAGAAAGAAAAAAAAAAACCCAACCAACACTCTTTGCTAGTCTGTTTTCATGTCTGTAAGGATTAAGTTTCCACTACAGAAAATCCTTTCACTTGGCATAAATGAAATTCAATCAACAGTTCACAGTAAACACTGGTAGATAAAGATGGTGAATGGATAAATTACACTTGCTATAACCAATTGTCCTATGTTGTCTTACATATTTGGGTCAATAGATTGCTTAATCATAGATTGCTTAATCATAGAGGAAGTAAGCCTTGAAAACAAGATAAGGTTTTTGCATGACTTCTCAGGACCTAGGAAATGTTGAACTCTGGACAAAGAGAACAGAACAAAGGCACAAAATCTTTTAAACTTTAAACAACATCCTTTTTTAGTTTTAATCATATTTTATATCTTCATATTTCTAAACCTGCACTTTCTTAAATTCGCTCAATCCAATAATTTGTTCCCCGTATTTCAAGAAGTATCTTTGCAAGGTATGTATTATATTTCTCTGTCATGCTTTAACCCAGCAGGAAGCTAAACACCACACAGCTGTTCACTCACTCTCTACTCCAGTGGGATGGGCGAGAGAATCAGGGAAAAGAAAAAAACAAAGTAAGATTTGTGGTTTGAGATAAAGACAGTTGAATAGGACAGAAAAGGAAGGGGAAATAATAATAATAATAATAATAATAATAATAATAATAATAATAACAACAACAACAACAACAATAATAATAGAATATACAAAATAAGTGCTATACAATGCAATTGCTCACCACCCACCAACTGATGCCTAGCCAGTTGCCAAGCAGCAGCCCCCCGGCCAGCTTTCCCCTAGTTTATATACTGAGCATAACGTCATACGGTATGGTCTATCCCTTTGGCCAGTTTGGGTCAGCTGTCCTGGCTGTGCTCCCTCCCAGCTTCTTGTGCATCTCCAGCCTTCTCAGTCCGTAGAACGTAAGATGAGAAGTCCTTGACTTAGTGTAAGCACTACTTAGCAACAACTAAAACCTCAGTGTGTTATCAACATCATTCTCATGCTAAATCCAAAACACAGCACTACACTAGCTACTAGGAAGAAAATTAACTCTATCCCAGCTGAAAGCAGGACATTCTCCTATCTCCATTTTATGGTATTCACCAGATATTTACCAGCTGTTCTTATGTTATGGCCTCTTTCAGAAGATTTCCTTTAATAAAAAAGAGTGCAAGAAGTTTTAGTGAATCTTCTTGTTCTTTAATGAGATGAGAAAGACTCATCTGGGAGTTGAGTTTTATTGAACTATTGAAAATTATTCAAGGACTTTTGCTTTTTTGTTTTCCTGCATCTGCCCATTTTTTAAGTTCACCATTTTTACTGGAGGTGACCATCCCCAAACTAGATGTGCTCTTCAGCTGCTTTGGTGTAAAGTCCGTCATCTTTCCGTAAACTGCCTCCACTGGCAGATTAGACTAAGACATCACCTCTGTTCTGGGGTAAAGCTATAGACTGACTTTCACATATGTGTTCTCTGCCAAAAAATTCTCTGGGGAATGAAGATGATCCTTTCAGGCAAAGTTATGTAAAAGAATCTTGGACTGATATTTTCTTAATTTCCACAGCACAATCTGCTGATCTGATCTGTTAAGGGGTGACAGTGAGATAGAAAGTTTCACTCCTTTTTTACCTCAGTTGATGCTGGAAGACTAAAAATGGAATTAATATTCAGATAAATTTTTACTTTATCTAGTCTAGATATATTAGAACAATAGTCTGTCACGTAGGTCTAGAACTTTCAGTTACTGAGAGATGACAAGGCAGTCCTAATGATCTGTATTTTTTTTAATTGTAGTAAAGACTTTTTTATATTTTATTTTAGAGCTCTACTTCTGCAATGGCAGGCGGTGATGGTGATTAAGTCTTCAGAATACCTGCACAGCCAGGTAAGGAGAAATGTGAGAAAATGAGTTTCAGCTTATCCCTAAACAAAATGTTTTCTTTTTTATTGCCTTTCATAGCATTTCAAACCATCAGATGCACCAGAAGGAATGTTAGTAAAGTACCCCAAAGTGCAGTTGTTAATCTATCTGCAAAGTTTTCTTCAAGTTGTAATTTCAAATGTTTGTGGTGCGTTGATGTTGGCTAGCTGCCACACACCCACCCAAGCTGCTCTCCCAGTCCCTCTCCTCAATGGGATAGGGGGAGAAGATAAGATGGAAAAGCTCATGGGTTGAGATAAAAACAGGGATATCACTTACCAATTACCATCACAGGCAAAACAGACTCAACATGGGGAAAATTAATTTAATTTATTGCCAATTAAAATAGAGTAGGGCAGTGAGAAAGACAAAAACTGAAACACCTTCTCCCCATTCCCCTCTTTTCCCAAGCTCAACTTCACTCCTTCACTGCTACCTCCTCTACCTCCTCCCCTCTGAGCAGTGCAGGGGGATGGGGAACGGGGGGCTGCGGTCAGTCCACAACAGCTCCTCTCTGCCGCTCCTTCCTCCTCACCCCCTCCCCTGCTCCAGCCTGGGGCCTTCCCGCGGGCTGCAGGGAAACACCCGCCCCGCCGGGGTCTCTGCCGGGGCCGCAGGGGCCTCTCTGCCGGGGCGCCTGGAGCAGCTCCTGCCCTCCTCCTGCTCTCCCCTCGGGGCTCGCAGGGCTGTTTCTCACCCCGTTTCCCTCAGCCCCGGCTGCCGGGCAGCGTTTTGCCCTTCCTTCCCCAGGCTTTCCCCGAGGCGCCCGCCCGTGGCTGAGGGGCTCAGCTGGGCCCTGCGCTGGGGCCGTTGGAGCCGGCTGGAACCGGCTGTGTCCGGCACGGGGCAGCCCCGGCCGCTCCTTACAGGGGCCGCCCCTGCAGCCCACCACCACCAGCCCCTTGACACATACACCCAATACAATGTTATATCTACAATTCAAGTACATCTTAAGTAAGTAATGGTTGGTATCTAAAAAATTAAATTCCATGAGAAAACAGAAGGGGAAAAAAACCCTCCCAAACACTCTACTGTTTTCTTTGTGCTGTCTGTATCATACAAAGAGTTAGGGAATGAGGAAACAATTCCTTCTCTGGCACTCATTTCAAGTAACTATAAATAGAATTGTTGTTGACTCAGACAGTTTAGATGTTGAAGGCATGAGATGATAAAATAAAGAGTATACAAGATAAGAATAAAATTAATTATTCCAACCATCTTTTGATTCATGAACCCAGGCACAAATCACCAATGCCTGTAGTCCTGAAGCTTCAATCTATATCTGATCTTTGCAACTCCACACAATCACAGAAGGGTTGAGGTTGGAAGGCTTCTTTGGAGATAATTTAGTGCAACTCTCCTGCTCAAAACAGAGTGAACTAGAGCAGGTTTCTCTAGTTGGTTTTTTAGTATCTCCAAGGACAGAGAAAACTAGCCTCTCTGGGAAACCTGTTCTAGTGTTTGACATGCTGCCCCCAAGACATTTATACACATAGATGAGATTCCCCCCACGTCTGCTCTTCTCCAGGCTAAAAAGTTCCAACCTTTTCAGCCACTCCTCAGATGACAGGTGCTCCAAACCCTTAATAATCTTCATGGACCTTCCCTGGACTCACTCAAGTATGACTGTTTTTATTGCGCCAAGGAACCCAGAAATGAGCATGTCACTGGTCTCACCAGACAGGAAGGATTACCTCCCTCCACCTGCTTGTGACACTGCTCTTCCTAATGCAGCTCAGCATGATGTTGGCCTTCTTTAATGCAGGACATGTTTCTGGCACATGGTCACGTTGGTGTCCACTGTAACCCCAAGTCTTTCTCTTCAGAGCTGCTTTCCAGCCATACGGTTATTCCTCCTTGGTGTAGGGCTTTGCATTTCCCTTTGTTGAACTTGACGATGCTCCTGTCTGCCCATTTTTTCAGCCTGTCAATGTCCTGAATAGCAGCATAACCATGTGGCATTATCAGCCACTCCTCCCAGTTGTGTATTGTCTGCGGACTTGCTGAGGGTGCACTATCCCATCATCCTGGTTGTTAGAGAGGATGTTAAAAAGTATTGGCCCTAATATCAACTCCTGGAGCACATCACTAATGACTAGCCTCCAGGTGGACTTCATGCCACTGCTCACAACCATTTGAGGATGGTAGTTGAGCCAGATTTCATTCCACCTCATTGTCCACTTATGTAGTCTATGCTTTATCAGGTTGTTAATGAGGATGTCATTGGAGACAATGACAGGTTGGTCCCCAGCCTCTTTGTGTCCTGGTTTGAAACCACTGTGTCCTGGTTTCAGCTAGGATAGAGTTAATTTTCTGTCTAGTAGCTGATACAGTGCTGTGTTTTGGATTTAGCATGAGAATAATGTTGGTAACACAGTGATGTTTTACTTGTTGCTAAGTAATGCTTACACCGTTAAGGACTTTTCAGCTTCGTATGCTGTGCCAGGTGCACAAGAAGCTAGGAGGGGGCACAGCCAAGACAGCTGATCCAAACTGGCCAAAGGGCTATTCCATACCATATGACATCATGCTCACTATATAAACTCGGGAGGGTTGGCCTGGGGGCAGCGATCATTGCTCGGAGACTGTCTGGGTGTTGGTCGGCAGGTGGTGAGCGGTTGCATCACTTGTTTTTTTCCCCCTGGGTTTTGTTCCTCTCTCTCTCTCTCTTGTTGTTTCCTTTTCATTACAATTTATTATTATTATTATTATTATTATTATTATTATTATTATTATTATAATATTTTGTTTCAATTATTAAACTGATCTTATCGCAATCCATGAGTTTTCTTACTTTTGCTCTTCCAATTCTCTCCCCCATCCCACTGGCATGGGGGGGAGGGTGAGCGAGCAGCTGTGTGGTGCTTGGTTGCCAACTGGGGCTAAACCACAACAAAGTGACATTTAAGATTCCTAGTGATGCAGCTGGGGATGGATGGAATTGATATGAGGGATGGATAAAGGTCTTGGTTTTACAATATTACCCCAAAGTTACTAATCTAGCACCTTCAAATTTTTGCCCATGTGACTGTGAAAGCAAAATGAATTCAACTGGTAGCTACATCAGTTAAATGAATGTTATGATGATGATTTTATATACAAAGTACTCCCTTACGGCAAAGCTCAAGGCATTGTAGCAGTTCATAAAAACACAATTAAAGCAGAGTAAGTGCATAATAAAAAAAATGTCCTTCATTAAGATTTCAAGTTTACTTACATTTTTATATATTATATATTATATATAATATTATATAATAATATATAATTTATTATATAGAATCATAGAATCATTTAGGTTAGAAAAGACCTTTTAAGATCATCGAGTGCAACCGTTAACCTAACACTACCAAGTCATACTAAATCATGTCACCAAGTGCCACATCTACACGTCTCTTAAATACCTCCAGGGATGGTGACTCAATCACTTCCCTGAGCAGCCTGTTCCAATGCTTGATAACACTTTCAGTGAAGAAATTCTTCCTAATATCCAATCTAAACCTCCCCAGGCACATCTTGAAGCCATTTCCTCTTGTCCTATCACTTGTTACTTGGGAGAAGAGACTGATACCCACCTTGCTACAGCCTCCTTTCAGGTAGTTGTAAGGAGCGATAAGGTTTCCCCTCAGCCTCCACTTCTCCAGCCTGAACAACCCCAGTTCCCTCAGCTGCTCCTCATAAGACTTCTGCTCTAGACCGTTCACCAGCTTCGTTGCCCTCTCTGGACACACTCCAGCACCTCCATGTCTCTCTTGTAGTGAGGGGCCCAAAACTGAACACAGTATTCGAGGTGCGGCCTCACCAGTGCTGAGTACAAAGGGATGATCACTTCCCTAGTCCTGATGGCCACGCTGTTTCTGATAAAAGCCAGGATGCTATTGTACTTCTTGGCCACCTGGGCACACTGCCAGCTCATATTCAGCCGGCTGTTGACCAACACCCTCAGGTCCTTTTCCACCAGGCAGCTTTCCAGCCACCTTTCCCCAAGCCTGTAGCATTGCATGGGGTTGCTGTGACCCAGATGCAGGACCCAGCACTTAGCCTTGTTGAATCTCATACAGTGGGCCTCAGCCCATCGATCCAGCCTGTCCACACTGCTCTGTAGAGCCTTTCTACCCTCAAGCAGATCAACACTCCCGCACAACTTGGTGTCGTCTGCAAACTTACTGAGGGTGCACTCAATCCCCTCATCCAGATCATTGATAAAGATATTAAACAGAACTGGCCCCAATACTGAGCCCTGGGGAACACCACTTGTGGCTGCCCACCAACTGGATTTAAATCCAATTCACCACAACTCTTTGGGCCCAGCCATCCAGCCAGTTCTTTACCCAGTGAAGAGCATGCCTGTCCAAGCCATGAGTAGCCAGTTTCTCCAGGAGAATGCTGTGGTTAACGGCGTCAAAGGCTTTATTAAAGTGCAGGTAAACAATGTCCATAGCCTTTTCCTCATCCACTAAGCAGGTCACCTTGTCATAGAAGGAAATCAGGTTGGTCAAGCAGGACCTGCCTTTCCTAAACCCATGCTGACTGGGCCTGATCACATGGTTGTCCTGTATGTGCTGCGTGATGGCACTCAAGATGAGCTGCTCCATAACCTTCCCTGGCACTAAGGGTAGACTGACAGGCCTGTAGTTCCCTGGATCCTCCTTACGGCTCTTCTTGTAGATGGGCATCACATTTGCTAACCTCCAGTCAACTGGGACCTCCCCATTTAGCCAGGACTGCTGATAAATGATGGAAAGTGGCTTGGTGAGCACTTCTGCCAGTTCCGTCAGTACCCTTGGCTGGATCACATCTGGCCCCATAGACTTGTGTATGTCTAAGTGGTGTAGCAGGCTGCTAACTATTTCCCTTTGGATTATGACATATGATATTATATATATTTTTTTTTATATATATATATATATACATATATATATGTAAATAAAACCTCAGTGTAAATGGCAATGTAAAGACTGGTGAAAAGGATATACAAAGTCACAAAAAAAAATCACTGTGGCTTCAGCCTGTCACCCACATAATATATTCAATCAATTATAGGATTGCTTTCTATTTCTGTTCTGAAGTGCTTTCATCTGCATTGCCACTGAGTAACTTGAAATTGCACGAGTAAATCTGCCAATGTGATACATAGACCACAGTAGAGCATCCACACCAGGATGACCCTGTTTAGGGGCCCAATCCAAAATCCAGTGCAATCAGCAGAAGGATTCCTGAAGTTTTTGGATTAGACTGTTTTGAGGTACTTGTTCTGTAAGATGTGATATCATATTTGTGGTGACTGAAGAGAAATCAGTTTTCCTTTGAACATTTTTTTTCAACTGTAGGTGGCACCACACAGCATTTTTCATTCAGGGCAGGGATCAACTTCAGCAGTTTTATTATTACAGTGTATACAATTTTCCATAGAACTCCAATACCTTCACAGTAAAAGAAAATTAGATTTCCCACAACTGGTTAGAGCTGTGTGAAACTCAGCACTTTCTATTCAGACACTAGTGCCAAATCCTTTATATAGTTAAACACATAACCATGAGATTTTCCTAGTATTTTAAGTTTCTGGTTTAATGCAAATTAAAAAAAAAAACAACCCAAACCCAAACAAAAAAACTCCCACCTATGAATTTCCCACGATTTTATCCCCAAAATATAAATCAGTTATTTAGGCATATTATTAGCTAAATTTGGCCCACATTTGAGATTAGTGATTAAAACTTTGCAGAATTTTATTGCTGGGTTTGTTCTTCAACTGACTGTGGAACAGTACTGCTTTCGCATTTCTGTATCTAATTTTGCAGGAGCAAGGCCTTACTGGTAGTACACTAGATCAAACTGAAAATGATCATTGGTGTCAGATGAAAAACTATGTTCACCAAGTGCTAACGTAGAAAATCTGACACTAGTGAAACTTTGGCAAGCTATTTTGAACTAGTAACAAAAATCTACATAAATCTGCAATGTCTCACTTTGAAGAGTCTGTCTTTCTGCCAAATACACACACAAAGTGCATCTACCCTCTCTTCCCCCCCCCCCTTCCTTCTCTTCCTTCCTTTAGTAAGTAAGTGTTCATAAACACATTTCTTCCTTAGAACATATCGTCTCTCACACCTTCTCTCACACCAAAAGTTTTGTACTAGCAGGAAGGCTTTCATACTGAATGCATAGCTCTGCTCTAACCGAATGTGGCTGTGTCTTACAGGGTACAGTAGCTAGTTAGGTATTTTTAAGAAAATATCCCCAACGTGATCAGATTTTATGAAGCAATAAATTGATCAATTTTTGTATTAGGGAATAATGTTGAGGAACACGGCTATACCATTAAGTCATATGGCATATCATAAAATCACAAACAGCAGTTGCTGTATAGGAAGGCCAAAGCTGCCGTTGATGACAGCTGGGATACTGCTGTTGACCCTGTTTTCTGCAGTGACTTAAGCAAACTTAAACTATATAAACATGCAGTTTGATTGATTTCCTGTTTAGGTAGTACAGTTAAAACTTCTTTAAAAAAATCAGCTAAAATACTCATCATAAAACAGCTAAAATGCTGATCATAATACTGTTAACCAATGAAAATCCACAGAAAAGCAACACAACCTATGACCATAGAAAATAGGATACGCTTTAATTTTTAGCTTCATTCCCAGGGCTAAAGGGTGAATATCTTAAGTACCATGGGAAAAAAATAATTTATTTCTCGTCATACTTGATAAAACAAATTGTTATTTCATGCTGAATCTTCTAGCATTTCTGATCTTTCCTGATTTTTTAAAAAGATATAAAATGTAAATGCTTTAATATCAGTTTTATTTTAAGATCTCTTACCTGCCTTTTCCCCAAAATCTCTACTTTTCTTCTGCCAAATGGATATCACCACTAGCTTTTCAAAAGCCACCTTTAGTGTCACTCTACTGTGCATCCTGATTTATTTAATTTTTGCATTAACAGCAACAACCTTCAATTAAGTGTATTATTTTATGCTTTTTATGTTCCAAATCAAACTGTTTTCTGTGCATGTCCTGGCAGGATTTGAAACATTAGATGTTGTGTCTGCCAAGGAGTTAATAAGATTTGAATTCCATTTTTAAGTGGTTCTAATGATTTGATGCTTTGATACTTAGAGAGTTGTCTAGTACAAAGCAAATGTTTACCAATTATTACTTTGAAGCTTCATTAGATTTACTAATTCACTGCTGTGATCTGGAGGAATTTGTTCAGGTGTTAACTTCATTTTGGCTCTTGACTTTTTTAGTGACGTAGTCAAACTACATTTTAGAAGACTGCACTTTCCGAATTAACAAAAAAAGTAGATAGAAATCAACATAAATAACAAGACTAGTAAAAATTTTTGTGCACATAAGCCTAGTTCAGCTTTTCAACGGTATTTCAAAGTAAAATGTGTGAAAATGAAAAACATGTTAGAGCTGACTGTTAACAAGAATAATTCATTAAATAATGAACTCGTAACAATATTTGGTTCACTTCTGAAAAGAAAAAAAAAAGTTCTACCTGTACAGGTAGTATTTTTGTCTAGGACAAAGTCTATCCCTATCTGTAGGGAAACCTATTTGTAGCTTAAAAGTAAAGTATGATTTAAAAAAAGAGAGAGACCTGTTTCCTAAAGCCAGATTCAGTGAGGTACTTAATCCCTTGCATAATTTTCAGCTCATGATTAGTTCTGCTGTAGTTTAATGATTGCAGAATCATATGACTGAAGTTTAAACACAGGATTATGCATATTTTTGGTGAATAAAAATCCATCTTTCTGCTTTTTCTTTTTAAAAAATAGTCAAGTAAGACATTAGTACTCAAGTAGGACTTTAATCTTACTCTTCTTTTGTACCAAGTTAGGACGTCTGGTGATAAAGTAAGCCTTGCCCCATTATGAATTTTACCCAGAAAAGTTTTTTTTTTTTCCCTAGAATTACAGCCCTTTTAAAACTAAACATCCTAAAATAAATTCTATTTTCTCATGAACTACCAAACCCAAAGGTGACTTTATCAGTCTTCTTGGCATTGCGATATATCATTGTGTTTTCTAACATAAAGTTCATTAGTAAATAGAGTGTGCAAACACTCAAATAATTTGTGGGACTGGTAGAGAACTACTTTTCATAAACAGAAGTATACTCCAAATGAATTTTTTTAATAAACCATTCTAAATAAGTAACTGTAAGAAATATGACAGTTTGGAAATCTTTTTCCACAAAATATTCCATTAAAGAAAGAAAAGGATATCATCTTTCATTTTATTTTATTTTATTTTTTATATATATATTCTTCTTGCAAATATTGTGATACAGAGTTTACAAAATAATCTTTCTTATTTTTAAACAGGTAGCTATCAAGCGGACAGTGAAACTCCTTCCAAAGTTTCTTTTTATTTGAGTACAACTTAGAAATTAAATGCATACCTTTTTTACAAGAAACCCAGATTTTTCATGCTCTAATTATTTTAATGAAGATTTTTCCATTACTACCTGGCTTGCATTTTTGTTTTTCATTTTCATCCACTTTATCTTGTGACAGAGATTTCTTATCTGTTGTTGCACTTATACAAGCCAATAACCTTGTTCATTTGTAGCCTTTAGATTGATTTTCTCCTTTACTGATTTTGTGTAAACCTATAGGACTATACAGATACAGCTTAGATGAATACAGCATAAAATTTTTGAGGCTTGGCTGTTTTTATTTTCCCGGCAAAGCCACTACTGCTATGAAGCAAAAAGAGCAAAGATAAGAAACTTCCTTTAAAATTGACATACCCCTCAAAAAGTCACAGTGGCTTTATTTTTAAAATGCGGGTAAAAAAAAAAAAGTGGGACAAATCAAGAGTGCTGTTTCCATCAGAGTTTATACATTTCATATTAAACAATCAAAAGACAGAAATTATCCTGAAAGTAGTCCTGCATTTCTCACTTCCTTAATAGAAGCTAAATTGAAAAATAGGAAATATGGCTTTGAACATTCTCAGGCTGAAAACAGCCTAGATCTTATACTTCCAATTTCCTGGGAGGGTTCAAAACCTCTGAACTATTACATAAAATGTAGGTGGTGCCATGAACATTGACATAATGGCTGTTTCAGCAGCCATATTTTGGAACAGATAAAAAACAAGCTCACGCTGTGTTCCATTCCTTGAAATCCTAAATTGAAAAAATTGTGCCTCTGAAATCCTGAATTAGGCACTGTTGTGGTTTAAACCCAGTCAGCAACTAAGCATCACACAGCCACTTGCTCACCCTCCCCCCACCCCTGGTGGGAGGGAGAAGAGAATTGGGAAAAAAAAAGTAAAACCCATGGGTTGAGATAAAGACAGTTTAGTAGTACAGCAGAGGAAAAGAAAATAATAATGATAAAAGAATGTACAAAACAAGTGATGCACAATGCAATTGCTCACCACCCACTGACTGATGCCCACCCCATCCCCAAGCAGTGATCGCTGCTCCCAGGCCAACTCCCCCCAGTTTATATACTGAGCAGGACATCATATGGTATGGAATAGCCCTTTGGCCAGTTTGGATCAACTATCTTGGCTGTGCCCACTCCCAGTTTCTTGTGTGCCTGGCAGAGCACGGGAAGCTGAAAAGTACTTGACTAGTGTAAGCACTACTTAGCAACAACTTAAACATCAGTGTGTTACCAACATTATTCTCATATGCAAACCAAAACACAGCACTATACCAGCTACTAGGAAGAAAATGAACTCTATCCCAGCTGAAACCAGGACAGGCACCTAAACTCTAAGAGAATTTCCTGTTAGCTATCTGGCTGCTTTCTACTCAGTGTGAACATGGTTTTGAGACTGTTCTGCAAAGGGTCCTGATTCTTTACACACGCAGTGCAGTAAACCCAGGCACGTAGCTTCAAGTTTTGCATTGTTCTTTACGGACCAAGCAGATAGTAAGGTGCTTGCAAGTGCCTAAGCAAGGTGCTTGCAAGTGCCTAAGCCTTTTATTAGCTCTAATTGCTGAGGGCCTTTTGAGGATGCTATGTTGTAACAAAGATCATTTGATTGTGTCTCTTCGTATTTTACAAGTAAATTTTCTCCAAAATTCAGGTCTCTTTCAGTCTTGCATGGAAATACTTTTTTAGCAATCTGATAAAAACCTTGTGCAGCTTACTGAGAAAGCTCTTGTTTCTCCTCCCACCCTAGTATCGTAGGTCATTAATGTCATATCTTCCTGAGGCTAAAGTTTAGAACAGTTGTAGTCACTAGCATTTTTTCTTTCAACCTTCAAAAAATCATTTTCCTCCCCCTCGAAAACAATATACAAACACAAAAATCCTTTAATGACATCTTCTTCTGAAAGCAAACCCAGGCAGCACATGGTTGGAGTATGTCCTGTAAGCAGCTTCACTGTGCCTAGCGAGGCACCTGCAGGAGCACTTCTAGAAGAGATGCCATTAAGCACTCCACAGAATTCATAAGTATTCAGACCCCCCTTTAAAGAAGTGGACAATGTTGAAGGCAAAGCCTGAGCTAATATTTTTGTTTGTCATCCCAAACTGGGGAATTTTTGATGACAAAATCACTATGATGTCTGGTGCTTTGAATAATGAAATGCTGATGGTTTAGAGTCTAAATAACCAAAGTTCTTTCTGTTCTTTCTCCTCATGTTACTGGTCTGTTGTTAATTTACAGATTGTCAATGATAATCTAAAAGCTGTTTGTTCGTCCTTTTGGTTGTACAGCTATGCTTTAAGTCTCAAACTTAAACTTACGTTGGAAAACATTTTTTTTTTTAAATCACATTTTAAATTACATTAAATTACATTAAAACATTTTAAATTTTTAAATTGTAGGAATCAGGAAAAGAATCACAAAACAAAAATGTTATTTACCATTGCTTCATTTATTTAGTGTATGTGTTTTGTTCAAAAGATATTGAATTTGTTATACAAGCAAAAAATTTCTTCAGGTAAGTTACACCTACACAGCTGTTACTGTATAGCTAATGGGAGACAAACCTGGACAAGTTCAAATACTGCTAGCAACAAGGTCAGGAGAATGTGAAGTTTAGTATGGACTAGCAAATTAAACAGCTCTTGGTGAGTTCTCTCCTATGTCCATACTGCTAAAAAGCACCTTAGCTAACTAGCTGAATGATAAATTATTTTCATCTATACAACACTGTTGTCACAGTAGGGGAATAGCATAGGTGTCAAAATGGAAATGTTCATATAGAATAAATCAAGTTTAATGTTGATGTGCTAATTAACTGCCTGCTAATAATTTCTGTGACTACGCATGCTTTCTGATAGGCACTCTCACTTCCACTACTATAGCAATCTGGATGAATATTATAAAATAAAAAAAAAAAAGTGTCACAGAGGCTCAAAATCAAATTAGGCAGGAGATAAACTAAAAATAAACTTTACTTAAACCAAAATTGTTTAGCAAAACTAACTAGAAATGAAGCTTATCAAAATCATTCAACGCTCCAACATCAGTAAACCACAGGTTCAGGAGGGTGTACAAGGAATTAATACTGCACAGCCGGCTTTGGAAACGAGGATTCAAAATGCGCACAATCACTCACCTATGAAATGAGGGCTCCCAAACTCGAGGAGTTTCCTTGGGCAGCATCCCGACCCAAGGGGAGAGTCCCCAACTGCAGACCTGCTGCTCCGAGGAGGACCGACCCAGTTTGTCCTCCGGCGGGGCTCCATTTATTCAACCAATTCCATATTATTCAACCCTGGCTGAATCTCACCTGTGGTCAATTCTGATGGCTTGAGGGCCTCAACTTCTGCTCCTCACCCAAGATGTGCATCACGTCACGAAAATTAAGGGCGTGAAAAGTAAGGATGCAGCAGTCCTGATGAACCCAGTCTTTTATCAGGGAGGGTGCACCTGCCACACAATCCACCCCGTGACCACAGTCATGATTTGACTGCTTTTCTTGGAGTGGTGGTACAGTCCCCTCTTGCCTCCAAAATGAAAAGGGAGCGCAGTCTTGGCGAGCTTGATGCTCACTGTGAATCATCATTTCTCAGTTGTTTAAGGCTGTACTGGAACATCAATTATAGGAACAAAGTCTAAAGGAATGTCAATTACATGAACAGATTTTGAGGGAGTATACTCCATGGTTAACACAGATTTCATTATTGCACACTTAACACAACTTATAACAATACAAATCACAACAATCACAACTGCAACTATTATCAGAGATTGGAAAAGACTGGTTAGCCGTCCTGATAAAGAAAAACCAAACAGCGAAAACTTTCCCCAACCAATTAGTCCCTAGTGCAGCAACAATTGCCTCTGAGTCCCTTTCTACTTTTTTAATTTTGTTGCTCTGGTCTTGAAGAGGTGCTGACACATTCGGGATATGGACACAGCACTCATCTGCCGATAGGTTCAGGACTCCACATACACCTTTCTCCTTTAACAGCATCAGATCTAATACAGCTCGGTTTTGAATAGTCATTCTACTGGTATGTTGTAATTGATTATCTAATAGGCCCAAACTATCAGACATGGTGTCGGCCAAGGATGACGGCTGCAGGCCCAGTTCCAGAATAGCCTGCCAGTTCCGCAGCAGAGCAACTCCCATCCCGAAAATTGATTCCAGCCACCATCCCACTCGTGTTGAGCCTTCCCACCATTCCCCTTGCAAGTCCTTGGGCTACGATCCCACCACTTGTGTGGCATGGATCCCTCCTGATAAATGGGAGAGAGAGAGAGCATGGCTAATGTGCAGGCTAGTCCCAGGATGGTTTGGGTATAATCAGGAATATAGGCAGCCATCAAAACATGCCCACACTAAGTTAGGAGGTGCAGAGACAAAGGATGTTTGGCATGAACGTGGCATGGTAAGGGGACGACAGTAATCTATCTTACTACAGTCTAGGGCAGAGGGCCGTAAGTAACTGGTACTGCTACATATGCAGCCCTGTATTAAAGCTTCCCAAGCAGGAGGATATAGCCATAACAGTGACATTTCATCTATGTCTTTACACCTGATCTCTGCCTAACAGCTCCAGAGCGGGGATTTCGCTGCTGGGAATACCTTATCTTTTCCCCCATACCAGCTGGGCGCATGAGTGTATCTGGCCCACATGCAGTTGAGTGGGCAGTCCCACAAATTTCGACTACACATGCAGGGACATTCATTATTATCCTTTGCAGCGTGTTTGATGCACCGTGAGGCATTTAATGGTTTTGTATATTGTAGGGAGAGGTCATCAGCGCTCAAGCGAGCACTATATTCGGTAGCTCCCCATGGAATTTTGGGGCATGGTGTAGTGCCATTCCAGCACTACCTCGTGGCTTCATGGGCAGGCTGAAGAATATAATCACATCTGACATTCCATACTGAACTAGCATTTAGCGCACCCGGTGACTAACTGTAGACAATATAAGTATAGCCTCTTCCCTTGATCTCTCTAAATCTTCAACTATAATTACTATATTGCTCCCAGGATAGCAGTGGTTAGCGATATGTTAATGTTCTGCACAAAGATTGGTAAAGGGTCTCCTGCTGATTTGGATGTGGGCAAGCAAACTGTTACAGAGGTTAAGTTCATCATTTGGGTGAATCCCACTATCATTTTTGCTGCCACATTGTCATCCAGGTCCTGGTTGTTTCCGTTGGTCACTGTCACCATTGCCAGTATGAGCATCGAGGCAGTCCACTTTTTCATTGTCCTGCAAGAAAACACAGAGCTGGGCCTTGGGCTTGAAACTGAGCTTCAGGGTTAGAAGTCAGGGATTATCCACCGAGCACTAATATGGTGGGTTTTTCTGCTCCCGTCCAGAGCTTCCCAGGCATATAAGCCTCTGGCTTTTGCCAGGGTCATGGGTACAATACCAATGGAGGGTAGCTTCACCATTACAGGTTGGCCCACATATGTCTGTAGTGGGTGTGGGATAATGGCCGAGGTGGCTTAAAAAATTAAAACTTATATTCACACTTAAGGCACAGCATTGAAGAAGCCTCCCAGGTGGAATGCGGCTGACACGTAAGGAATCCATGGCATGGGAGTTCCCTAGGCCTGCAACCTTAGATGTTGGTAACGCCAGGGGAACTTGGCGTGCTGACTCTTAAGAGGCGCTGCCCAGAGGGTGGAGCGGTGTGGAGAAGCCGCGGCCAGGCTCTGCAATAATAGGGGAACTTAAAGGTGTCATGGAACTGATAAGCTGCATATTTACTACCCTGGGCCAACAGCCTGCCACGTTTTTGACAAAATGCTGTCCTTTTGGTGAACTTTGCTCATTATAACATCATTATAATACCAAAACACACCTCCATCCCAAAAGCTACCCGCCTCCAAGGTGCGACCACCCCTCACTGAGCTTGCGCACTGAATTTTTCTAGCTTATACCTTTAAAAGCGAAGCGAGAAAACTTTACACCAATCCTAAACAAAGGTATGTATGACTAGAGTCACTCAAGCTCCACCCGAAAGGTGAAAAATAGTATAAAATGGTTTAAGAGAAAGAGAATGTTAGGGAAGACACCATCGTGTATCACTCTGATGTCTGGGATCAGTTGACGGGCTGAGCCTCTCTTCCCCCCCATCGGGACGCCTTTGGGTAAGAGTCGAACACTTGGTTATACCAAGTGCCTCCCCGGGAAACTTAGAAATCTCTATAGAGTCGCTTTATTATTTTCTTTTAACGCGTTTGTCCTCCGGCCGTGTTACTTATATTCCTCCGGCTGTGCTATATCCGGCCATGTTACTTATATTCCTCCGGCCGTGCTATATCCGGCCGTGTTACCCGTATTCCTCCGGCTGTGTTATATCCGGCCGTGTTACTCATATTCTTCCGGCCGGGTTATATACATGTTTGTGTCCGGCCGTGTTATTCCTACTCATATTCTTGACATTTGTATGTGCTTTGCGGACAGTTAATTTATCACCGGTAATCCAAAGAATCTGTGTGTCTGTTGCTCTAATAAACTGCACTCTTCACTGCTCTGGCTGTGACAGTTCCTTCAACACGACCAGACTGGGGGGTGTAAAAGTTAATGCTGTCGCCTTAGTGAAAGCCCTGAACCAATAAGTGGCTACACACACAGTCCTTAGAAAATAAACCGTTGACCAGGTCTGAGACTAAGACTGGACCTCGCCGCACCTAGGCTCCTCTCTGAGAAGGAGTTTAGAAAGCAAGGGGGTCCTGTCTGAACCTCGTGACTCAACGGGAGGGTTCCCCTCAGCCACCCCTCAGACTCTTATTTGTATGCGACAGTAACTCTTAACGCAACAGTGGGAACTGGTCCCTTTTATCATCCGGTATAGAGTCGCTGCCCATTAACGGGCCTGTAGGACAAAATGCTCGAATTTTGGGGTTTCCATAACTTCCCCAGCAGTTGTTAACAATGAAGACCGCCTGAGGTAATCGTATGTCCCAGTTGTGGCATGAGACGTCAGCATGACTTTTAATCAAACCATTGGTCTGTTCAACTATACCATTAGCCTGAGGATAATATGGTGTATGGAACACCTATTTGATGCCTTCCCCTCAAGCCCAGTCTTGCACCACCGTGGCCGTAAAATGCGACCCCTTATCACTCTGAATGCACTTGGGAGTAGGTAAAATACTAAACCACTTTCTCAACACTTGGACCATCTGATCTCCGGTGGCAATGCTGACAGCTGTAGCCACTGATAGTCCCAATACCACCTCTACTCCTATAAAATATATCCCTTCCCATGGGATGGCCTCAAGGGCCTGACATAGTCAATCTGCCAGGTGCTCCAAAGAGCCTTGCCTTGTCTAATATGCTGGGCTGAAGCTTGATTCGGGTGGTCAGCCTTGAGCCTTACTGGCATTGTGGACAAGCCGTAAGGACTGCTTCACATATTGCCATGCACACTGGCCAACCTCTGGATTGGTATTCATAATAGAGACCTGCTTTCCCTGAGTGGCCTCACTTAATGTGCAGCCACTCAGCCAACTGTCCCCAGTCTTCCTTTTCGCTATCTACTACCTTAATTTGGGCTAGGTGATCTAACCGTCTATTCCATTCGTGGCGGGGGTTCCATTTCTTGCGTGGTCTTTTACCCATCCCACACTTAAGGGTTGTGATTTGCCTATTTCTGACAATTGCTGCCAGTCTCCAGCTTTCCAGACTTTTGTACAGCCTGCTTCCCACTGATTGGATTCCCACTGGCATATCCACTCCGTGGCACCCTTATAGGTCACGTAGGAATCAGTGTAAATTATGGCGGTGCTATTTGCTGCTGCCAGTAGGAGGGCTTGCAATTATCCTACTTGTGCACTGCCTTCAACCTCTTCTTTAATTGTTTTCCTGGTACCAATTTCCAATGCCGCTGCTTTATATTGCCACCTGAATCCCACTTGGCGGGCAGATGCATCTGTGAACCACACTCCTTGTGTATCTGAGGCTGCGGTCAGTTCAGGCACCTCTTTGATCAGGGAAGGTTTATAGGCTTGGCCCAGCAAAACCGGGTCTGGATTCACAGGTTGTTGGAGCTTAGAGGCTTTGACCACGCCCTCTCTTAATGGCAGTAACTGTCTCATCCCGCTCGGTGGGTTGCGAGATGGGTGAATCTTTTTGATTCCCCGAGGGTTTGTGTACCAACAAAGGCCGATCTCCACTCGGCAGAGCCGCAGGCCGGTAGAGTCACGACAATGACTCAGAGGAACAGTCAGACTAGCAACTTTATTAACTAGCAAACTACAAACTTAACGAACTAGCAAGCTCAGCGAACGAACAGAGGCAATTTGGCAATGGAGCTATTTTCCGGGCAACCCGTCACAATTCATCCAAAACTCGTATGCCCAGATATATATATATAGTGGAAGAGTAGAGGAAAAGAGAAGTGAGAAAAGGAAAAGAGAAGAGAGGAGGATAAAGAAAAGGAAAGGTATCATCACCCTTGGATCCCGCAATGATGATGACAGACGTGGCAATCCTCTGGTGATGGGCACGTGCTGTTCCCTGGGGAAGGTGTCTCTTTATACTCTAATCCCTGCCTCAGGTCACACCCCTGGAGGACTTACGTTGTTCTGGTCCTCAAAACTTTGCAGGCACTGGGGGAGGGGGAGGTGGTTGCGAGGAGTTTCATTCCAAGTTTTGGGTGGTTGTAGGCCCATTCCTTATATAAAACTCTGTGTGACCTCTCACCATAGATGGTAACTGTGCATCCTCTGACGCACTCTTCTCATCCCATGCTAGCTGACTTGCTGCACCTTATCTCGCCACAATGTTTGAGACAGTACCTCTTTCAGTGTCTCACAAGACAATACCTCTTTTAGTCTCTCCTCCGAAGAGCTCTCCCCATCCCATGCTAGCCAACTTGCCATCGCCATGCGAATCGCGCCTCATATCTCCACAATGTTTGAGACATTAACTCTTTCAGTCTCTCACAGTAACTGACTAACTCCCTCTAGACAGGCATACCACTTTCATATTGTGGCCTTCTGCACCACTCCCTCAGGAGGGGGTGATCCCTTGACGATCAAATTTAGCAGAGGGAAAGGGCCTTGTACTACAATATCTTGCGAAGTATGTAACCCCTCTGCTTCCTTAACTGCCCTGGTAAGTGAGAGGAGTCCCTTCTCCCACTCTCAGTACTGTTGTTCAGCTTCCTTGAATGAAGTAGAAGAGAGTAATAAAGGTCTAGCTGGCCCCCTCAGTCCCTTTTGGAATATACTGCAATAGGAGGCGTGTTCTGCAAACCCCCATTCTACCCTCAATGGGTCTTGTGGGCCTAGCCTCTGATAGGCCTTAAGTTCATCCTTTACATTAGAGAACATTAAGGGCCTCTGTATGTCGTGGAGTCCAATCCCATTCCTTATTCTTTTGGAGCAAGTCATATAAAGGGTGGGCAATCACCGAAACCCCAGGATATGTTTTCTCCAATAGCCCAATGTACCTAACAATTGCTGTAATTCTGTCGTATTGCCTGGAGTTTGCCCCTCCTCAATAGCTGACAGGGTGTTGTTGGGTACCGCAATTGCTCCAGTTATCCACCAAGCTCCCAGGAATTTAACTTCTTGTCCAGGACCTGGGCATTTGGAAGGCAGGATATCTAGCCCATTCTTAGTCAACAGGTTCCAGATGGCTCCAGCCGCTTGCCCCAACTGGTCTTTGTTATCTCCACCAACTAGGATTATATCTATGTACTGATATATGACACTGATGGCACCTCCACTGTGTCAAGGAGTTAGGCCAAGGCATTGTGAGCAATGGTGGGGGAGTGTTTGTATCCTTGTGGGAGTCAATTAAGGGTATATTGGGTCCCTTCCCAAGTAAAGGCAAACTGGGGCTTATCCTCTTTTAATGGGATCATGAAAAACATATCCTTAACATCTAGGGTGGCCATCCATGTTGGGGCAGCTGCCTGTATTGCCATCACTATTGAAGTTATGTTTGGGACGGCAGCGGTTAGTGGTGGGGTATTACTATTTAACCTCCTGTAGTTGATCATTAAATGCCATTGCCCATCCAGCTTACGGACTGGCCAGACTGGAGAGTTGTACGAGGAGTATGCGTAGCTTATGACCTGTCTCTTCTTGAGGTTGCTAATTACCTCTGAAATGCCCCATTTAGCAGCAGTTGGTAGCAGATATTGGGGGATACGGGTTACTCTAGATTGCAGTAGCACAGGAGCAAGCTGCAGGGTTTTAACATGGATGGCCTCTGCTCCTCTGCTTCTGAAACTCCACACCTTGCCATTAGGCAAATACCATCGTTTGCCCGCTAATACATCAAATTCCATTATATTTCCCTTATAAGGGCTTAGAGCCACCTCCACTGCTGTCATCCACTTTTCTCCAGGTAGCCAAAATTGAGTTTGAGCTATGGGACATTTTTTTGCTGCACCCGTCACCCTTATTATGTTTATAGTCTTTCTCGATGGTTTAATTCCTAACTCATCAGCTTGTTGCTTATTTAGAATGCTAATTTTGGCCCCTGTATCAATTAAGAACTCTAAACTTATTCGCTTCAGACCCACAGGGACATGAATATAAAGTTCCTTGTCAGCGGACCATTGGCAGGAATTCACCATGCGGAGTGGGTGGCCCAAACCGCAAACCGCAGCTTCTAGGTTTTTAACTCATTCAGTTTCCCTCACAAACACATGAAACGGTTAATTGTGTCTGTGCTATTGTGGGGGAGGGGGGTTGCCGGTGTTTCCCCTCTATTTTCGGTTTTCCCCTCTAGCAATTCCACCAGTTTCTGGATATGGTCAGTGGATTGCCCGCAGCACCGCCCGCCCAGGGTACTCCCAGTGCTAGTGCTTTTCGCCAAAGGTCGTTCCTTCCTGGATTGTAGGTTCGATCTGGTCTATGCTGGGAAGGGGCAGTCTCCCTGCGGGGAGGCCATCCAGGGTGGGGGTTTCAGCTGGCTTGTTGAACCCTCCTACTCCCGTCTGCACCAGCGCCTGGATCAGTCCATCCCATCTCTCACCCGTGAGTAACTATAATGGGTAACGTCTCCGCCCAAGTCAGCATGTGTGTGGGCGGATTCTGAGGGGTTTGCTGATTGTGTTCTATGGCCCTCTTGGATCCTTTCTCTGAGGGACTGAACATGTATATTTAAAGCACCCGGTAGCCCTCTAATGAGGGGTCTAAGGTTGCTGGGGTCCACCGGTGCAGCCATCGGTACCCCATGCTGCCCTCTTTCACGCATTGCCTGAATACAAGCAGCCTTCTGTACTCCTTCCGCTAACTCCAACCAGATGGTAGTACTGATAGTAATACTCTTTTACCCAGATAGTCATAGGCTCCCCTTGTTCTTTGGGGTCCACACCTCCAGCCCAATATGCCACTCTAGACATGAGCGACTGGTCACCTGCTGGCCCATCACTCAGAAACACTCCGGGGCCCAAAAATTCCCTGGCCCCATCATCACTCAAGAGTATTCGATCCCCCCTCCCCGTTAAAGAGACATGCCGCAAACACTCAGTTTCTGTTTCTCTCGCTCTGCACGAAAACCTAGTTTGTAATTCACTTCCAGGGGGTGAAACTGTTGCCTCGCTGAACAATGGTTTGGGGGTTCCCACCTTTTGGGCCTGTATGCCCCTGTGTTTTAGTAAGAGGTTGCACGTCCCTTTCCTCCAATTCCTCTGTATCCTCAGAACTAATTTCATCGGAGTCTCCCCAAATGTGCCCATCCCAATCCTCAGGAACTGCGCCCACAATTAACTTTCGGATTTGGACAACATTGGAGGGCTTTTTCACTTCTGCTAGCATGGTCTCAATTTTTTGTTCTAATAGATGTGTCCGCTCTCTTTCTCTTTTCAGTTCTCCTTTTGAGCAATTGATTCCTGTTTCTTCAAATTGTCTTTGGTTTCGCCTTTCACACTTGTGATGATCTTGAGCTTGAATTAAACAGGCGCCTAGGATGGCACACATGGTCCCTTCACCATCACGATTATTTCCACGGCATTGTTCTGTTCTCTCCGTGACTGCTGCTGGGTCAAACCACTTCTCCTTTGCCCATTTTATAGCTGGGGAAGAAGGGCTTCATCTGTGCCTCCATAATAATTCCTCTAGCGACATTATTCTGCTGACTACGCCCATTTAATGTCACAGAGGCTTACAAAATCAAATTAGGCAGGCAATAAACTAAAAATAAACTTTACTTACACCAAAATTGTTTAGCAAAACTAACTAGAAATGAGGCTTATCGAAATCAATTCAACACTCCAACATCAGTAAACCACAGGTTCAGGATGGTGTACGAGGAATTAATACTGCACAGCCGGCTTTGGAAACGAGGATCCAAAATGCGCACAATCGCTCCCCCATAAGATGAGGGCTCTCAGCCTCGAGGAGTTTCCTTGGGCGGCATCCCGACCCACGGGGAGAGCCCCCGACCCACGGGGAGAGCCCCCAACCGCAGACCCGCTGCTCCGAGGAGGACCGACCCGGTTTGCCCTCCGGCGGGGCTCCATTTAGACCCCGGTCGAATCGGACCTGTGGCCAATTCTGGTGGCCTGAGGGCCTCAAGTTCTGCTCCTTGCCCAAGGTGTGTACGTGCCGGTCCGCACGCGCCCCCCGAACGGCGCGAAAGTAAGGGCGCGAAAAGTAAGGGCGCAGCGGTCCCAATGCCCCCCATCTTTATCGGGGCGGGGGCACCTGCCACAGAGAGACAGTAATGTGTTTCACATTTTAGTCTAATTTTTTAGGCTAATGTTGGCTAATTTTAGGCTTAATTGGGCTAATTCTCAATGAATATTACTGCAAGAGGTCTTAAAGGAAGAAAATGCTTTGAAAAGAAGGGTACTTTAAAACAATGTTGTGAAGTCTGATTAAAAGTGAGGCCCTAGTAGTGAAGGCTATTCTGTGCAGGCAGTTTCCAGAATAGCTGCAATGATTCACCCGGTGATTCCAAGATATGGATTCTTTTGCAGAGTATCTGTATTCTTCTACAGACAGAAATTGTTATCTCTGATAATTCCAGTCATGCAGATTTTGAAAGATAAGCTAATCCAAACAGAAACATGCTATTTAACCTCTGTGTCTAACTAGAAAAATAAAACAGATTTAATATTAAATATAAAACATAGTAAGTGACCAGTATTTTAAAGGAAGAAACAGAGAAATTGTATTCCACTGTATCAGAGGAAACAGTGTAGGAATTGATAGGCAATGGATGTATACCTTCCTAGGTGCAGGAAATAATGTGTAAAGCAAGAGCATTAATTCACTTAAAAGCAAAATGCAATATGTTTGGTAACTTCACTGAAGTATGTAGTCTAAGCTGATTTCTGAACATTTTAGTGCAAGTAGAATTTCAGTAGATGTTGAAAGTTAAGCTTCTTAATATAGAAATAGCCATTTATTATATGCACATTCAGTGCCTAGTGGAATGTGGTCATTTGTAAAAGTGTCTCAGTCACAGTCAGTAGGTTTTTTCAATGATTCTTTGGGCTTGGGAGTCTACACACAAAAAAATAAAAAAAAAGAAAAAAGGAGAAAAAAGAACAGAGGTACTAGAATTGAAAACAAAAAATGCAAGTGATATTGATATGCAAAACAAAAACAAATAAAAATCAATGTTACTATTATTTTAAGCAATTATTATTATGTTCACCCATAAGGATACCTCACATGTTTATCCATTTGTGACAGTTAAATATGGTTTGATTCTCAGACTGAGACTTTTAAAAGAACCAATGACAGGTATCTAATTCCCCTTAAATTCACTAAAGTTTGATGGCTTCATTTTCACATATTGTAAGTAACTGGTAATCCATGCCTTGAGGCCTATACAATACAAGCTAAAATACCCTCTCTTTTCTGATGTACCAACCTAGCTGTACTTGCTGGGCAGAATGGGAATAAAAGACCATTCTCTCAGACCTCTTCCTCTGTCATTTTCATGCACAAGTTCTGTAACAGGCACATCGTGCTATGAGGTAAATAATCCTAAAACATAATGCGAGCATTATCTTTTCTTCTTGAACAGCAGCGCAGACAGAGGAGCAACACCAAGATGTACAAAAAAAGCTGAATTCTGATTTTGTTGGTGTGGCTTCTTCAATTTATGCTTGTGTTCTTGTTGGTATAGTGGACTTGTGAGCCTCCATTAGAATCTGCTTGTATTACTAAGTGGTTTTTAAAAACCAGAAGATGTCAAAAAGTGGTAGGTACTTCTTCAGACAGAATCATTCTCTAGAACCGAGTTCCAAAAATCACTGCATGCCAACACCTTGTGCGTGTATTCTGGCATTTATGTAGGGAATAATGAAGATCTTTTTCACTTGCATGAAACAGATTGTTAGCTGGGCTTCTGAGAAGGGATACAAGTTTAAACTAAACTGTTTTGAACAAAATGGGAAGCAGAATGACAAATTGTTCCCAGGTTTAGTTGAGATTTACTTCAGTTTTCCTATTAGACAGTCAGTCACTCTGTTAAATATTCTGCAGTTTCATCTCCCTTCTCCATTTTTTTGTTGTGGGCTTTGCTTTTGGGGTTTAGATTTTTTGGTGGGTTTTTTTGTTTGTTTGGTTTTTATCTTCTTTGACTCCAACTCTTCTCAATTTATCTCCCAACAAACATTCTTTTTTTTGGCTATCACTGTTCTTTTCTAACTGTTCCTACTATTCCTAATGGATATCTCTGTTTCCTCTTCCTTCAGGTTTCTGCATTCTTAATCTATTATCTAGTATTTGCTTTTTGAAATCCCGTCATCACTTTTCTGTTGCTCCTGTGTACTCTCCTTCACTTTTAAATATTGCTACATTCTTTCTTTTTTGAGATGTTTTCTCCAATGTTTTCTTCTTGAAATATTTTTCTTCAAGGTAATATGAAATAGTTTTGTTGCATCTGTGTGGTTGGGACAAACTTTATGCTTTCTACTACTCAATGTATCTCAGTATTCAGAAAAGCAAGATAATTCAGCAGAAAAGAAACAGATATGATGGAAGGAGGTAGGAAATTTACTTACTGTAATTTTTATTTACTATAAGGATTAATCATCTTCCTGTAACAAATGCTATAGGAATACACATGTAGTGGCTAATTTTTAATTGTGTATAGGATTGTCTTATTCTCCTGCCCCTTCTCTTTTTTTCTTGATGAAAACAACAGTATTTTTGTCAACAAATTTTCCTGTGACAATTATTACTTTCTACAATTTTTTAAGAAGTTGTTTCCTTAGAAGATATTTTGACAAGCCATATTCTTTAAAAAAACCTTCTAGATTCCTACTATGTCCATGTGGCTGTTGTTTACTGTGCTGCTTTTTTGACCTGAGCATCTTGAAGATTGAATCTTTTTGGACATGGCAAGATCTAAGGAGCACTTTGTGTTTCATTATGGGTGTTACACCAAAGGAGAATCTACCTGAATTTTGTGGGCTTTATATTCTACTGCTGGAAGATATTTAAACCTAACAAAGGTATTGCTTACTCGTTCACTATCCCTGAAAGTTTTCTTAAACTTTCACCTAGGAAAGTTTTAACTTTTAACTTTCTGGATATTGCTGAGTTTATAGAATAAAAATTTGAGCTCCACTCCTTTCTACACAAACATTAGGAAGCATACCATCAGGTACAGCCAAACAATAAAGTCTTCCTCAGGAACAAAGATCCATAGCATCACAGCAATATATTTGTTGTACACAGCACACCATTCTTTACACCAAATGCTCAGATTTACAGGGAGAATAATGATTATCTATTTTACTTTCACCAGTACCAAAAATGAAGGTCAAGGGTCTATATTTTGATCCTATGGCTTAGCTTTGTAAAGTGCAAGATGTCTAGTAATCAACTTAGTTATGACTCAGGTACAAATTACTTCCGGAATTTAATTGAGAATTAATTCTCCAAATTAGCCATTTCTGAAAATCTCAGAAGGTGTTTATATTCATATTTTGGCATCTAAATGTCTTTGCAAAGGCAGCGCTCAGACACATGCTTCGAAGTTAATGCTCAAATTTATTTATGTCTCTGGTGATTAATGTATATTTAAATTCTTTGCTGAATACTGATTTTAGCATGTACTAAACTGCTTTGTTGAACTGGGGTCGACTTGAAGCATTTCAGCTATATGCTAAATTAAGCTGGCTTATTCATTTACCTTCTGCACTTAAAAAGGTGTAAAATTGCAGCTGCTACCTATATGTAGGTCCAGAGAAATTTCATTTGTTTTTCTACTGATGTCAGCAAGTAAATAAAATAACCACTGTGATTTTATCCATAGAGTTTTTTTACCCTGATTTCACTGTGAACATGCCTAGGACCAAAGTAACCAAATTCCCAGTAAGACTGTTTCAGAGAAGCATCAGAAAATAATATTGCATTGGAAGTAAAACATTCCCATCTCAGTGAAACTTCCATTTCTCAGTCTCATACATATGAATTATCTCATGTTAAAGTGGTGTATATGCAATGATATGAGTTTGAATCTAAGTATCTACTGTCTACCTTTTTTTTTTTTCAGTTCAGCAATTGTTTTTTCTTGGCGTAGCCCATGCTATGCATTTTTTGTATACTGATTGAATAACCTTTTCTAAATTATTAGCTGGTTGTAAGCGTTTTACAATTACCTTTATTATGAAAGATGTCTTTATTATTCTGCATTAACACTGTCGGTAGCAGAAACACTAAAGTTTGCAATATTGTATGTCACTTGCATCCCAGAATCATAATTATGGTATAATGTAGAAGGCTTGCCACTTAGGTGGTCAGGTAATAAAAGCATTTTTATCTGCAGTACAAAAGCTTAATTCTGTTCTGTATTTTAAAGAAAAATAATTCAGAAGCTTCATGTTCTAACTGGCTTGTCTGAATAAATGTTAGTCATACTGTTATTTAAGGCAATGAATTATTTTCTTGAAAAGGTAGTATGTGTCTCTTTGGTCAGTGATAATAAATAACAGATAATAAATGCATTGTTTGGTATCTTTTCAGTGCCTGGTATACGTGCAACTGAGGTTTTTAACAATCAAAGAACAGAATAAAGAAAAAGAGCTCAAACCTCCCAAACAAAGCATAATAGTAGTAATAATGTTGCTCTTCATGTGGCATTTCTTTCTAAAGATTTCCAAACCACTGTGTGAACTTTGCTAATAACACTGGCATAAGGGCTGGAACAACCACATCTGGTTTGCTGGAATCTAAGTATGCTAGTGAATAGCATCTCTAATATTAATTTACCCTTTATGTAGCACAGCAGCAGTGGCTTGGGTGGCGTTTGTTTGTGGAAGGATGTGGGAAACATTTCTAATATTTTTTTCTGTGTTCAAATGCTATTTCTTGCCACTAAGAAAGCTTCTAACATTTCTAACTACCAGCTCCTCTAACCTGAGGTCAGAACTAGTAAGTTCATCTTTGAGATATGGTGAAACTTACTTGAAGTGCAGTATAAATCAGGTCTACTCACATTATAAATGAATTGCAAAATCAGTCCGTGTGTGTTACAGAAGCCATGGCAGCACTTCATAAGATCTATGCAAAATACTGTGTGCTTCTGAACATCTCTAGCTTCCACACTCTAGCCCCACACTTCCACTCTACAGCTGGCCTGTCCACTTCCATAGGGTTTCTAGAACTTGCAAATATTCATTCTGCTCCTGTCCCAAAGCCCTGAGCTAGGGAAATCAAGTAGAAACAGCTACTTTAAAAGCTTTGTCTGAACTGAAGATGCAGAGAACTCTTTCAAACAACCAGGCTCAGATATGTTTCCCGGCCATATCCTGGACTTACATCAGGGTAAAGCAGAAGAAAACCCCAAACTTCCCTTATTTCTTCTCTCCTTGTCTGCCATGGCTTCTTTGAGAAGTAAATCCATATGTGCATGTCAGCAGGGGTTTCATTTCCATGCAACTAGAGTCTTGTGCAGCACTTGGACTGGGAGAACAAACTCACTCTCTGATTTTCAGTAAGTAGAAAGACTGAAAAATGATCACTGCTTGAAGTTCTGATCCCAAAGCATTATCCTCTATTATATGAGAAGAGTAACTTTTGTACCCATTAGCAATACTTACGTGTGGATTTTTTGAAGAACACAATAGATATTTAACTAGCATTTTTAATATAAATATTAAATTAAAACCCTTTGTCTCCATTTACTTTACTTTTGAGGCAGGAGTGTTTGTAAGTGAAGGATTTCTATTTTGCTATGGTTCACTCACTGAATTGTGATTATTGACAATACTGTTTGTTTTATGCATAAAACTTATGCCATATTTGGCATTGGACTCTCAGTGGGCTTTCTGTTTACTGTATAGTATTTAAAGACAAGACAGCTGTAGAAAACTCTAAAATAGTTTGGAATAAAGACTTTTGTTTTAATGAAGGACTATGCAATGTGTTTAACTTGGACTTTTCTATTGTGTGTGCCTCTATGTTTTCTAAGATTTTCACTATGTGGCCGTAGTAAATGGAACAAAAGTTAGAACTGAGGACAAAATACCAACACAAAAATGTTCTACTAAAGCCCCCCTCCAACTCCATTCAGCTGTGGATAAGTGCTTTTTATTTTACCTTTTGGAAATGTCTTGAGTTTTTATGAATTTTCATGAAAATATACTGTTTACAGAAAACCACTCTAAGAAGCCACAAACACTGAGGTTTCAGACGTGGGCTTAAACTCATCCCAAAACTGTTTTGCCCTGCAAAGAATGGTCTTGCATCCTCTCTCCCTGATCTCTACCTCTCTTCCTTTCTCTAGCGATAGTGAGTATGGCTGCTCAGTCATAGACCAAATCTGATTGGAAATATTATTAGTAGTACTACTAGTATGAGTATTTATATTTTTTAAGGGGCAGGTAGCGAATCTTTCAGCAGCAGCATGGATTTAGGTCAGCTCAAGCTGTTATACTCAGAAATCTTATGGGCAAAAGGGAACATGCTGTATATGTAGAGCTAAGGATTTAGTGTTTGTCTAATTATTTTTAACAGCCTAATAAAAAATACAGCAAATTTATTATCATTAGTCCAGTTACAATAATTGTAACATTTGCGTAATTTCAAAGGCCTCATACCAGCTAACACTGTTGTACCCAAAATCTTCCTAGTATCTGCCTCTTTTCTCTGGTGTCATGCTAACTCCTTTTGGGTCCAAAGGTCTACAGTGTCTGTCTTCCTCAAGCAGAAAGGTGGAGCTGATTCAGCAAGTCATCAGCTTTCCAGGCTCTTCAGCAAGAGGAGTTCATTGCTGGTGGTGCCAGTCTGGGGTTATTTTTATACTTTTTGTATCAATTCTGTTTTCTGTTCATTAGTTCCCAGCTAAAGACTATAAGACTGTAACAGTCTTATAGTTGCCGCTGTCTTTGTTTATTAAAATGCGTAGCCATCTGATTTATTATTTGCTTGCATGCATGATTTATGCACTAGTCCCACTTTCTGTAAACATTTGTGTTGTCTACCAATGCATTTCGTTGTTTACCTGACGTCTTTTTAAGAGCATTGATCTTCAGTCTGATAGCTAAAGTCATTGGTCATTATCCATTTATCTAACTAGGGCAACACGTGCACTAAGCATTCTGGCAAATGACCAGATGAGATTACCAAAAATCTAATACTGTACAAGAAAGTTTAATATCTGAAAATCTTCTGTTTTGGATAAAGTAAACCTTTCAATTTCTAATAAGGGGGGGGTTGAATGAGGGTTGGGTATGTGGTAGTGGAGTCAGGAGAAAAGAAGTTGAGCATAAACATTTCATTTGTAGCATCTTCTAAAAGACTTTTTGTCATGATTGTTTTAAACTTCTCCACATGAATAAAATCTATTAATTTAGAATCCATCTCTTCTGAATATGATCTCTACAGACAAAGATTTATGGCGTTTAATATACTTTAAAGCTATCCCATAAAAAGCAATCCATCTTTCTAAAAATGTATTTATGTAAAAAATAAAGCTAGATAAAGAATTTGCCACACTTTCAATACAGAGTCTGCCCCATTTTACAAAAACAATCTATTTCTATGGACCAAAACAAACAACCTCAGGGGATTCCCCAAAGTCCATTTCTAATAAAGATATTAGCAAAAGAGATAAAGAATTCAGACAGCAATCCAGGAACAACTACATATTTATCAACAGAGTAGCTATTGATGAAAAGGCAATCTTTGCTTAACCAGGACCTTTAAAATCTACTAGACTTTTCAAAACAGCATGTAGGCATTTATGAGACATAAGCTTATTGTCAGCTTGTCACCTGCATTTCTCTGACCCAGAAATGCAACTCATTTTGGTATGTTTTAAGTGCTCCCTTTAAGCAAGGAAGAAGAGCGAGGGATTCTGATGAAACAAAGTGCAGCTCTGCCAACATCTCAGCCTAGTTAGAGCACCGCGCTTTTCCTAGTTCCTAATAAACTTAACACAGTCAGGGAAGCACCATAGCATGTCATGGGATCTTCCGAGTGTCGAACAACCAGGGGCTCGAAAGGTAACCCCTTTCATGTAAACTGCATTTGTAGCCTCCATTCTAGCAGAATCCGAGTTCCAGAAACTCATTCAAGCAGCAATTTGACCTCTTCAACCATCATATTCAATATCTGAGCACATAGCGTTAACGACTTGGCTGTTCATCCCTGTAACTTGTGGTCCTCTTTGACACTAGATGCTAAGTTTACCCCTGCATCCCTTGGGAAGTAGCCGCCTTTCCGTAAATTAGAAAGCCATCCCCAAGGCCGGGCAGCAGGAGGCAGCAAACGCCTGCAGAGCAGAGGCGTGCTCGGCGCTGCCCAGCCAAGGGCGTGGGAGCAGAGTTTTCCTGGAGGCCCCTCGTCAAGTCAGGCAGAGGTTTCTGCGCCCGAGAGGCTCTTCTTGTTGCAATACGACTTCTGCGGTTCTTTCCACTTGGCAGCAGTGAGGCAAGCTAGGAGTAGGAAGGTATAGAGATAATTCCAGATGTAAAGTGTTCCTTCCATCACGTGGAGGTCATCTTCCAAAATCTCCTGTTCCTTTGTAGAAACAATTCCAGTGTCTTTAGGAAAAGGCTTTAATTCTGTCCTGTCAAAGCCCTTTTAAGGAAGGGCAGAGATACTTTAGACAAGGTGACAGATACCATATATGTGGATGCTTCCGCCTGCTTTGGGAGGGCTCTCAGATTTTATTTGTCCCTGTCTTTCTGTCCTGGCTCCCTGTTTTCCTGTTTCTTCATCGGTCTGTGCTCCATCCTTTCATCCCCACCTCTAAAACAACAAAGCAGAGAAGGGGCTGGAAGCAGTCACCTGTTAATTACTGTTTCAGGTTCTCTGTCACAGTGGGTTGCCAACATGCTTTCCCTTCATTATCAGGAGCTGCAGCATAAGAGCGCAAAGTGAGGAGCTAAGAGGGCAGAAAGCTGCTAGACCTTTAGCTGTCTGTGCACCAGTGGAACAAGACCAAATCTCTTCTGATCACCTGAGTAAGTTTGTAATCACTTTGGCATGGCACTTAATGGCATGGGTTAAGTCCAAGATGGGACAATTAACAGGTACATACAAGATAAACTTTATTCAGTCTCTATTACCCTAATGCTGTTCTAAGTCTCCAGGTAAAGCAAGTTAATGAGATATGGTATAAGGTAAAGCAGTATGACTGTGCACAACAATTCAAAACCTTTCCTCATTCTGTTGTTACTCTCAGAAATCCTTTCTAGATGATGTGACTATAAAAGCATAACTTCTTCTCCACTGAATAAATAAAAACCACCTAGTAAGTACTGACCTGGCAGTATACTGGCAATAAAATTGAATTCAAATCTTGATTTCTTAGGCTGATAGGGCTGCTGATTGTCTGTTATCTCTATTCCCAAGATTTTCCTGGCTCAGAAGAGGCTTTAAATTAAGGGTTTTAAGTGAAAACATGTGCTGCTCATTAGCTCTGCTACTGGTACACCTGTGCTGTTTTCCTGTTTTTAACAGGCCTTTGCTCAGACCAGGCTTCTGGAAATCATTATATTTGCTGTTGCTACAGTGACTAGAGGATTTCTCTACTGTTATTGGTATTTCTCTCCGTTAGTTTAAGGAGGCTAGAGAGGACTGACTTGATGAGCAGAAGAAAAGGTTTGTTAACGTAAAAGGTGGGGAAAATGAATTTTTTGTGACTAAGTTAATGTTCAGGAACAGCTGTTCTTTTAAAATGGGCATCTCCTATGAAAGCTTTGTGAAATTTAACTAGGGGCTATTTGTTTTTTCTCAAGTTGCCTGAATTAGAGAAGGCTGCTTCATGTTATAGTTCTAAGTATGTCTGCACTTTTTAGCTCTGCTTTTTGTCTTGAAATATAGTTGCTAATAATTTAAGCTTGCCTATGGTCTGATTGCTTATGCTTTAAAAGTAAGCTGTTTATCTCTTCTGTCTTCAGTGTTCTAAGTTAAGTGTGAAGCCTAGATATCCAGGCTGTGTAGGCAATGAGGATGTAGTTGTAGATGTTGACTTATCCTGTCCTGAAGAATGTGTTTGCATCTGACAGCTCTTGATTATGTATGGTCTAGACAATTAACTTCAGTGAGATACCTTATTTACAGACAGTGAGGACTGATGAACCCAGTGTAAGCCATCTCATACTAACTGCAACTGAAGAACTAAAGTTAGCTATAAAAGGAAGGGAGAGGAGAAGTTGGTGAAAGAATCTAGCAGGTGACATCTCTGACTTCTGTCTGTTCACTGAGGTAGCAGTATGCTTGGTGTAACTCACCTCTTCTCAATGTGCTTTCTTTTAGGAGTACGGGGGCAGAAAGGAAGAATATCTTGATATAAAACTGTCTTTGGCTATTCCTTTTGGGGAATAAAAGGAATCTTTTAGTAACATAAATAAATAGAGGTTTTGTGTGTTAGTTCTGCTTGCCATTCAGTAGCAGTGCTTAGTTTCTTCTGAATTATTGTTATGCTGTATTTAGCTTCCCTCTTTTATGTCCTCCTTTCTTCAAGGGTCTGAGAGAGAAGGGTGAATATGTCAAATTAATAAAGTTGCTTTCTTTTTCTTCCTCAAGGTACTTCTTGAATTTTTAAAATTGAGTTTCCTAAAACATTCAGGAAAAAGGTTAGCATGAGCAAAACTTGCTGTCAGGATGGAACTCTTAGGGCTTGCAGGGTCTGTGGAAGTAGGTGGCCGGTACAGTTTAGGACGGGAATTATAAACCAGTGCTTCCAGTGAGGGGCTATACCATAAGGTCAGATATTTTATTAATCACTCAAGAACCTACAGAGAAAATAACCATAAGAATCAGATGTGATCTGGTGCAATTACTCTGCTGTACAGAAAGTCTAAAGCTGGTCTTCATGTAATGGTAGAGTAGTTGCAAGGGCTGGAGATAAGATTGTTCAAAGTAACTGTATGGAGACACAAGGCGCAGTGTTCTATAAAGATATGAATACTTACCTGAAAACAGTTAATCTGAAAAATCTGGTTCTAGGTGTCTGAAGTCCTACACATCTTACTTTTTCTTTTCCTCAGTTCCATGTCTGTAAAATGGGATAAATATTTTTTCATCTCATGAGTTTTTGTAGCCATTATTATTTTTTGTGAACTACTTGGATGCCAGAATAAGGAGAGCTATAGAAAAATCTATTAAGGGAATTAATAATTCTGTCTTCATAGCAGAACCTGAACAGCAGGTAGTAAATAAAGTTTGAGGTCACAAAATGAGTGTTGAATAGGAAGCAAAATATTGACTAGTCAACCAGGAAGCTATTGCTGTCCTTTCTGAGTTTCTGATTTAAGCAGGAATCTTGTGGAAAATAAGTAGTTTGTAATTAAAAATGGAGTCATAAGATACATACAGAAAGGAACTAAATAAGGAGTAAAAGCAGTCTGGTGTTTTTGAAGTTCCGAACAGTTCTCTTTGTGATCCTATGTCCTGTATGGAGAATGTGTGGGATTAGATATAATAATTGACTTCTACATTCCGGTAATGTGCTGCTGTAGGGAAAAAAAAAAAAAAATTAAATCCTCTGGGGAGAGGGGGGAAAGACAGATACTGCACGTGGCTTGAAGTACAGATCTGTTTACATCAAGCAAATGATTTTTGCACATAATACCCTCATCGCTGCAATTCTATATTGCCCCGTTGCATAGCTCTTGGATCTGAAAGCAGTCAGGAAAGCATAGGTTGACAGCGTGGAACAATGCTGTGACAACAACAAGACCAGATGCCTTTGTTCAAATTCATGGAAAGTGACTGATTGATAGGTAACATGGGTAATCTGCTGCTAGGAGTTCACTCACATCTGTCTGTGGCAACAAAAACACAGCTGTTCAGCTCTAGCTAGGGTAGTGGTTCCTTGGCAAGGCTTGTTTGTATAGTGCTGTAACAGCCTTTGAAATATTTGAGATAGATTTGTATACATGTGCATGTCAGTGTGGACTTAACGTTCTTTTTCTCTTGTCAAATGCTCCCATAAATATACATACTAGGTAATTTACTTGGTTGCTACAATTGACCTTATCACAGGAAACTACAGATGTTTGCTCTACCTCTCCAGGTCTGTGCAAATCATGACTTCAGATTCTACGGGTATTATTAGTCTCCTTGGTTGAGTTATAATTCAGAGATGTATTTTGAATACCTCTTCATTCTTCTATTCTGTTCTTGCATATCTGAGGATATGGATATTTCCATCCCTCTTTTCCTCCCCACTGTTTTTTCTCTTCTCTAATTCTCCCTGTGTTCATTCTGTACTTGTTCACCCTCTGTGTTATAGTTAAAATTCCCAGAACAACTTGTGCTATGGCTGAACCTTATGTGATGTTCAGCCTCCTTATCTGCATCCACAGGCTTCAAAGCAAGAAACAAGCTGTCAGGAAGAAGGCCTGAGTCAGTTCCGTTCCACAGCATGGCTTTGGATTGCTTTGTAGGTAGGTTAGGTACAGATGTATGTGCTCTGCCAAGTCTGCCACCAGGTATGGTGTCTTGCAGAGACATTACGTCGGAGATGCAGTTGAACAAGTTGGCTGAATGATCCTTTTTCAGGGGTATGATGTCATGAGCAACAACAGCAAGAGTGCCTGTGGTGCATGAGTTCCAGCTGCCTTGAGATCAGGTGGTCATGCAGCAATGAAGCGCAGATGATTTATGGGCAGAAATATCTATGTAGCATGGGACCTACCAAATACTGTTCTTGAGCCTTCTTCTATGCCTATAGTCTACCAAACTGTACAGGCATTGCCACCAGGAACAAACAGGGAAAAATAATATGGAGAAGTGATTATGTTTTTATAATCCAGATAGGTAGGTAAGGAGAGGGTTAGGAAATAAAAAGCTTGTTACCAAGATGGCTCTCATTATGAACCTTCGTTCACTATTCCCTCTGTATAGAAGAGTGACATCTATGCATACTGGTAGAGGCTCTCAAGAACCCAAGCTCTGTCCTGCTCCCTGGCAGTCAGAAGTGTTCCTGGCCTTGGTTCCCAGTGATGAGTTTTCAGTTATGACTCTAGATTAAATGTGTAATCCTTCTGCAGTAACTACACACCTGAAAATGTTACCGAGACTATAAAATGAAATATTAGAGCAATAGAAAAAAAGAGACACACATATTTTATTTCAATGAATCGTTTAATTGGGTATTTGTCTAGGTATGTGATTTATCAGGGAAACTAGAATGTTTCAAGTAGCTTAAGTGTTATTTCCCATTTTATTCTTTGGGTAGGGATATGAACTGAACTTGGCAAACTCTAACTTGCTGCTAAAACTCTTGCTTCTGCTTCCTGAAGTACCTATTCAGTTCTCATCTTCCCTTTCAAAAATACATCTGATGCTCACTTTAACCGTTATTCTGCTCCCTGCTGCTGAGGCGGCTAAACGTATTTTCTTGTTAATCTTCATGTACGCCTCCCACAAAGGTGAGGGCACATGATGCCTGAGAAAGCTTTCTAGATTTATAATGAGTCTTTCTGTGTCTTCCACTGCTCCAACTCACTGCATTCTAAATTTCCAGAACTGTGTTGGCATTAGTACTGTAATAAACACTTTGAAGGCTATTGTATGCAGGCAAGTTTTTTCAAAACAACAGGTTAATTTCAAGGCTCAGCCTGAAACATCTTAAAAGACCCCATTTTCAAAGCGGACTTCTTGTGTGTCCAGTGAAAATTCATGCATTTTCAGCTAAACACCTTAGAATTACCAGCTGTTTTTTAAATTGTTTACATAAAATTGTCTACAAAAATGTAGATCTTGTATTTGTAAGATCTACAAATGGTGAGCTCCCAGTTTCAGGAATTGGGTGTATACATAGCATAAAGTGACCAGAGAATGATTTTTTTTGGCGTAATGAACTATATGGAAGGTGAAAGAGAATGGAGGATTATGGATTTTTTTTGTTTTAAGAAACAGAGATGAAGAGGCAGAAAACTGTGTACCTAGCTGAAGGAGGAAAAGGTTGACATGGCAGCCTTGTGAGTGCATTCATTCTGCCTGTTTATACTACTATTGAGAGAAATGGGACTTTGAGTATGTGTCAGTAAATAAATGAATTACTCCGAGAATAACCCTGTTAATTTTTTTCTGCAGTTTCTAATCCAAATGGAACCAACCCAAAAGCCTAACATTTTTGTAGCAAGGGGTAATTACTAGAAATAAACAGCATGCAAAAGAACAGTAAAGTTGCTAAGCCAAGCAGTAAAAGGCCAGAAAAATCTAAAAAGTGATGTTGCATTATGCAAATAATCGTAATTCTCCCCTGTTATGTGTATACATTATGATACAATCTATGATAATATCAGAGCTAGTGTTGTTGGGTTCCTTTTATTTTTCCATTGGATAGATTTTTATTTTCTGCACAGATGTGCAGAGATGTTAAAGACCATCAGCTGCACACTTGAACAGACTTTTTTCCTAAATGAGAAAAAAAAAAAAATAGTTGCACCCATTTTCATTCTTAGACATGACTGACTGATTTTTGGCTTAAGCTTCCTGAAATACCTTTTCTGAGGCACATTGCCAACATGGAAGATTTCACCAGAACAATGGAAACATTAGCACAGTTAAAAAACAAACTGAAAATGGGATACAAATATTGCCTAATGAACTTCATTAAGAGGATAGATAGCATGCTAGCTATATTTATTGGAAACAAAAGTACAGATATTGGCACCATAATGAAACTAACTGTAGAAGCCAAAGGTAATGCAATAAGTAGTTTCTAACTGGATTAGACCAACCAGAAATAACAAGCAGATTGTTTCAGTGATGATTTTAACTGATGCTACCTATCCAGTGTCATTAAGTCCTTACTACAGACAAAATACAAGAGCATCCTAGTGGTGGATACATAGAGAATTACTGGTTTCTTCTTCAGATTTCTCAACTAAGAAGCTGCCCTCCTTTCTATTAGTTCTGTGCAGTTTTCTAAACTTAAATTCATACCGATAGCAGCTTTAGCTCAAATATCCTTCCTGGACATCCAAATGAGATTAGTGAAGCACCTTCTTTTATGTGAAAACAACCAAGCAACTGAAATACAGAGTTGAAATAGGGAGCTGCCAGAAGTTACTATGTCAAAGGAATAACCTGTCACTCTAGGTTGACTAATAGTTGGTCACTTGGTTCCATACCACCCACAATATTAAATACGCTTAGAGGCAAGGAAGAAAAAAGGCTTCATCTGAATCCAGATGCAGAGTTTAATTCTAAATACCATGTAAAACATCATTGTTTGTACTTCTGTGCATGAAAGAAAGAGATTGGAACAGATAGTGTCAGCCGCTGCTTGCTGGATAGCAAAGCAGGATATTTGGCATATGTTGTCGCAGTTTCTTCTAGCCAAGACCTTTCCCTTTCCTGGAGCAGGGGAGATATCCTCGTAGCATCTCCAAAGCCCCTCCCTCACTAGCAGTGTGAATATTCCCTGTGCCAATGTAACTATAAGTTTTTGAGCAGTTTTGGTAGGATATGATTTTGAGTCAGCCTCTGCTAGTTTTGAATCGTTCTTAATTCTGATTTTTTTTTTTTAATTTCCTTTTATGCACCCACTCAGAGATTTCCTTCTGCTAAGAAAAGAGTTCTTTGTTTTTTATTTTCTTTTCTGTTACTGTTAGTTCAAAGGTAAAATGATAAACTATTCTGTGTGTTAAGATGATAATTCTGAAGGGGTTTGGTTTTGTTTTGTTTTGTTTTTTTCTTTTTGTTTGTTCATTCTTTGCTCAATAAAACCTCAACTTTGAACACCAATCTTGTATTCCGAAATGGATACTTGTTATACCAGATTTCAAACAGAAGCCACAGGAGGCTTCAGCTATACCAGAGTCATTGAGGAAGCTGATTGAATTGTGAAGGGCACTCAGATTCCTTTGTTTGAAAGTTTTGCAGGATTCTTCAGTTATTTTAAGGGCTGTAACAACCTGAGGCTGGGTTGAAGACTATATTTAAAGGATGAAACTTAAAATAATCAGAACTCATGTTTATGAAAGTTACTTTGATATCAGGATATTACTCATGCTTCAGCAACAGAAGAGATTAGACATGACTAACCTTTTGGATATGCCATAGCTTGGATTGGACTTTTAACTTTGCTGATGTCTTATTTTTCAGTCCCTGAGCATTCTGGTGCCTGGGATTGGGGCAAGCAGTGGCTACCACTTCAGTGGAGATTGATTTGGCTCACAGGAATACCCTCTCCTGCTGTTTTGTTTTCCTATTGGTTAGCTATTATTAAAGTTAACTAGGCAAGAATAGAAAACCAATAGGAAAACGCAGCTAGAAGTTGATTTTTCTTTGTCAGCTCAAATTCCTCTGGTTAGAAATTCAGACAGCAATTGTATGTCCCATACCTGCTGCTATTTTTCCCTTGCCTGCTAATGAATCCCTGCAAAGAGGCAGTAGCAAATTAATTGATTTCCTGCATGTGTCCCAGGCTTTGCTATTGAATTTAGAAGGAAACTATATAAAAAGGGGTAGAGAGGAGGTTGCTTGGTTGCTTTTCTGATTCCTGTTTTAGATTTTTTGCTAAATGTTTGATTTGTTAAAGTTTTAATTGCTCCTATTAGGTATCTCAGTTTTAAATAGGCACAGTGTATATTTATGCAACTCAAGAGAAGAGGGCAAATTGGAGGAGGGGTGATATTCTTTAGTTATTACAAAATATTCAGGGATGGGTCAATTGTTAGCTGATAATGAAATTTTAATTGCAGTAGTACTTAAGATTAAGATAAAATAATAAACACATGAAATGTATTGAGGCTTTTTACATAATTATATCTTTGCATTAATTTATTTAGGATATAGTATTCTCTTGACACAAACATATTGTGTTGGGTTGGATTTGTTTGCAGGCATGATCAAAATGGGAACAATGCTGTCTTTTTTAATTTGCTATTTTATATCAATAGATTATGGCTTAGAGCATTGGTATGGGTTACGCCTTAATGAGGATGTAGTGTCTGCTGGCCAGAAAGGGAACAAGGAGTCTTGACTTGGGAGATTTTTGGCTTCCAGCTGTGTCACTGACTCAAGCACACTGTTGCTGCTTTAAAAAACAAAGAAAAAAAACCCGAACCAAACAAGCAAACAAACAAACAAAAAGACAAAAACCCAACCAAACAACCTAGCTCTAGCCACTAGGTAGTCATCCTACTCATTTTGTTATCCCGCATTGGGTGCTTTAGCCCTTTCCCCTCTTCCCAGTTCAGATAGGGCCTTTAATTTTAGGATGAGGTTTGGATCAGTTATCCCCTAAAAGGGAGTCTGATAGGAACCTATGTAGCACTGGCAAATCCCATACTTACTAGTGGCTTCCTCTGCCTGTCTAGCAGAAACTGCATTCCGAGTGTCGCTTCTAAGCTCGTTCCTTCCTGCAGGCTTTCAGTCTGCAGGTAAAATGTTGAAGGCTCGGAGCAGATATTGTTTTGTTCTCTTTCAAAAGTGTTGTTTCAACTCTCATCTCTGTTTTAGAAATGTATTAAAGGAGGTATTTAGTTTGTGAGATGTTCTGATCTTAATTCTTTTTTAAATACTGAAAGAGGTTTTAATGTTACAGACAATGTTTATAAGGAGTTTTAATTGCACAAAATCATATTTCTTTACATTAGAAAACATATCCTTTACATTAGAAAACATATTTCTTTGTCCTCCTTCCAAAGAAAAAAAAGAAAACATAGAAAAAGTGTGCTAATTATACTGTAGCTGAAAGGATTCATAGAGGGACAAGATGAGTATGTTGACTCGTATCAGAGATGTCTTTCAGTCTTTCTGCCAACAGCATAGCAGTTTTCCATAACCACACTGACATTTTTCTGTTTCTACTTACAAAACTTAAATGAGGTAAAAGATGGCACTTGTGGTTGCTGTTTGATGTCTTTAACACACATATCATAGCAACTGCCGTTCTGTTTGATTCTGCAGTTTTCTATTCCAGTGGAAAAACTGTGGGAGACATAGCTAGCTTAGAACAGAAAGGCGTAGCTGAGCAATAGGCAAAGTAAGAGGTATAATAGGAATTGTAGCAAGCTACAACAGCCTTGCATAGGGAAAAAAGTGGTAAACATGAAATGGAGAAAGAAGATAAAAAGGTGGGCGTACAGTAGTTTCTGGATCCTGGCAACTGAGAAACCCATATGAGCAAGTCGGTCGGTATTTGGAGTGAGCTGTACTCGGAAAACCAAACTACAATGAATGGGGCAAGCACTAGGACTGTGATGGAGTGGAAGAAGAGAGGGGACTTTCACTTTACTGTCCTTTGGTGCCCTGGCTTTGTTAATAGTCTGCAAGTAGGAACAAACATTGGGAAGGGGTAGCAAATAGAGAGATGGTAGTGAGAAGAGTCAGGAACGTGGAAAAAAGATCAGATTGTTTGCATGTGTTTGTTACAGGTTCCAGGTTTAATATGTGCTATAATGCTCAGTTCTTAGTACTACAAAGCTGTCTTTCTAGGGCTTTTGAATGCACGTGCTGTATAGGTTATTCCTATATTCTGCAGTTGTGTCCCACAGTTATGCAAAGTCCTGATTTACCTTTTAAGCATCTCTGCAATAGGATCTATTTATTAAAGCAAAATGTAGTGTCCGTTCTCTTTAACTTGGGATACAATAGTAAGTAGTCAGGTCTTTTGGAGCAAAACAGAAAAGGGAGTACGTAATCAATTGTTTTGTTTATTTTGATTTTTGGTAGAAATTGATTTTTGGTAGAAGTTGTAGAGCACTCAGGCTGTTCAAAAATTATATCCTTCTACATTTGTTCCAGCAATGGCTACTCACAACAGGTAGAGATCATGAAACTGACCCACAGAAGAGAGGACATCTATAAGTATCTGTGTACTACTTTGCTATTTAAAATTATTGTTTTATATTGACCACCTGTTCTTATTGATTCTTCTACAGTCAGGCTTCTAATTCTCTTTTTTTGCTTATTTGTTTAAATATATCTCTTTTCAAAGGCATTTTTCTCAAAATAAACCCTGTCAATGTGTGGGGTTTTTTTAAAGATTTTAGGTAGGTTAATAGAAGAACTATTAAATCTGTTGGTTTGCTTCAAAACTTCTTTTTACTACTGAAGCCAGGCTTTTAGTGGAGGAAAATTTTCAAAAAGTTAGTTCAGATAATTTTAATAAAACTTCTGTGTGTTTTTTTTCTTTTCCTTTTTTAAGTGATCCAAGCAATGAAATAAAATGGAGAACAGAAGAACAGAATGGAAAGTAGATTTGTTTCAAACTCATGAATTGGCTTTGATATCTTAAATATTAATTAATTCCCCTTTCTATCCCCACTGTATTTCTATTTTAGCCAACTCCTTCACAAGCTTTCTGTGGAGAATCAGAACGCAGACTTCATCATATCTGCCCCAGACTTTATAAACTTTCTTCTAGACTACCGAAATATTCTACTTAAAGCTACCTTTTAGAAATAACAGGATAACTTAATCTGTGGAGTTCTGGAGGCAAAAAGCTATTTGTCTTTTTCTTGAAAGAGAGCTGCAGGGACTGACTTGTACTAATTATTGAATTTTCTGTAGGCATGTCTGTATGGTTAAATAAACTGCCTAGTTGTACTGTTAAGCCAGCAAGCCTAGGCTGTGTTAAATTTCATTCTTCAGAAAACCCTAAAACCTGAGAAAAGTCTGTCCTCCCTAATATGCTTGAGGTCTCTTTTTTTTTTTCTTTTTTTTATTCAGCATGGTGTGCCATGTAAAACATTGGACTGGGAGGCAGAAATGGATTCCTGGGTGCAATAAGAAACATCTGAGCACGAGTAGCTTCTTGAATAGTCTCTCTGCTATAATTTGCAGCTAGTTCTTTTCCATAAAAATCACTGCTACAGATGCTTTCAATGAATTGTAAGTAAATGGCTGCTGGAGTAGACAAATGTTCACCCAGTCAGATACAACTGATGGATGACTGAACAAGCTGTTTCTTATTGCTACTGTGTTGTCAGTTGCCATCTCCAGCTGAGATGCTGTTCATGGCTGCTTGATAACTTGTGCACTACAGCAGCAGGTAAGGATGCTTACAAGTTAAAGCTCTGGATCAGGCCCAGGACAAAGGTGTTGTAGGCACATTCTGTGTGATCTGATTACTGACATGGCTAGGCCTGCTTCAGGTAACCTACTGTATGCATGTGTATACCTAAGTTGATACGAGCTGATAACCAGGGCTCTTGAGTTGACTTACTTGTTTTTCTCTAGTATCTCTAAATACAGAAAATCAATGTGAACATCACAAGATACAGGATGCTATGGCTATCTCGGTCAGCAGTTTCCTCATAAATATTCAATACAGGGTGCAGGTTGCTGCTGAAGTCTTAATGTGAAATCTCTTCTGTCTGGATACCCAGCTAAGGTTAGTTAAAATCCATAAAGCTGATCACCCAAGACATAAGGAAGAGAACAAAGTCTGTAGCTTTTTATCATCGAAACCTTGACATGGTCCAGGGAAAAGCATAGTTGATGACTTTCTTTAATGTTATTTTCTTCTTATGCTCTTGCATATCTCTCGCCTATTGGTGGTTATCTTAAAAGAATAATCATAATCACCCCATCAAAAGAAACTAAAATGTATTGGTCCACAAAGATTTTAAAAAATAATAATAATAAAATAATCTCAAGATGCAGACAGGAGACCCCCAGCAGAGCAGGGCTTACCCAGTTTGTTACAAAGTGCAGCACGTATAATGACTCATCCAACGGGCAGGTTTTGTATTTGTCAACACAATGCAAGCATCCCCCAGTACCAAGTAAACAGGCTTGTGCTCTTTAGTTGGGATTTGTGGAATTTAAGTAAATTAGGGAAACAGAGAGGCTCTTTCAGATGCCTGACAAGAAAGCTGCAGCGTAGCCTCACATCTGTTACAGAAATCCCTCTGCTACATAAAAGGACCAAGTTGCCAAGATGCAGAACACTCTACTAACAAGGAGTCTTTTCGATGAGATCCATGCTCCAGCTGAGATCAGTGTCCTCTTGTACTGAAGATACAGCAGAGGGGTGGTCACAAGTAGGAAGAAGCAGGTGGTGGTAAGGAGAAATTCAGTGATACGTGGATACATGGGCTTTTTTGACATCAAGTGGGACTGCAATGGTAATGTGTGCTAGGCACAAAAGTAACGGACACGAGAGGATGTCTATTCAGGAATGTGGGGGAACAGACAGTAATTATGATCTGTGTTGGTACCAGCAATATAGGTACACATTATCACAAAAATGTAGGAAAGGTGTTTAGGAGTCTAACTTGGCTGCTTAGCAGAGACCAGGGTCCAGGACCTCATAGGATCATCTGTGTTTTTATCCCAAGTGCCAGGCAGAGATTTGAAGTCTCAATGTGTGGATGAGGCAAATTATATCAAGATAAGCACATGATATAAAGGAGATATTTAGTTATATTAGGAACTGAGGAAACTTTCTGGACAAGAGGAAACTGTATAGGAAGGATGGGCTGCTTCTTAATCATAATGGAGTCAGGCTGATGGCACTCAATTAGAAAGGTTACAGAGGAATATTGAAACTTAAAAATTGAGGGAAAGCTTAGAGGCACAGAAGATCACCTGGTTTAAACTGATGTGAAGAATGTCCAATGCACTTGTGAAAAGTCTGAGAAATAAACAGCACACAAAAAACAAAGGAGGTAAATTAGTTCACCTGTAATGCCAATTGATTCGTATGTGCAGTATTAAGTTGATGGAGTGAGTGTAAAAGCTTTGAAGTATTTTTATACCAGCCTAAATTCTGAAAAGTAAGATAAGAGAAGTAGAACCTATGGCATTAAGTGACACCTGCAAGCAGGCATTTCAGAAGGAGGAAATTCAATGGGACGTGATGTTACCAGGCTACCAACTTTACAGGAATCAAAGCAGTTTACACTGACAGGAGGGTGAAGGGAGTGGTTCTGTGTGTGTGTGTGTGTAAAATTATGTGAAGTCTAATGGGACAAGTTTTAAAGGAAAAGAGAAGTACTATGGAATCCTTGTGGGTAGAATTCCCAGATACTAATAATAAGATTGTATTGATTGTACTGTTCACACCATAATTAGGAAAGGTAATGAACACAGTGTTTAAAATCTGTCAAATTGCAATTTTAAGACAGGTAGCAATAGTGGGAAATTTCACCTACTGCATACAGGTCAATTCCATTTTTAGATGCAATAATTGGCTGTTTCCGAGACAAACTACTCGGAACAGCAAGAAAATAGGCCATTCTGGTTTAGATTGAGTGCTGCGCAACACCCAGTTCTGAGGTCCTCTGTGGTAGTTACCATAGTACAATTAGGTTTAATGTTGTAGTAGGAGGCAACAGGCAAAACAAATTCGGTGCATGCATATTCAATTTTAAGAGTTGGAACTATATGAAAATGAAAAAAATTGTCAAAAACAAACAACACCCCTTAAAAGAAGCAGTGCAAGAAAATGCAAGCAGTCTGGAGGCTGTTAAAAGTCCCTTTTATTATAAGACCAAGTAAGTTGCAGTTCAAACAGAAAACAAGTAAAACTGAAAGGTCAAGACAAAAAAAAAAAAGTGGTGGGAATAAAATCTCCAAGTGAGAAGAACAGGAAAGGCCACAAAATATGGCAGGTGCCATGCTTGAGCTTATATGAAGAAGTTCTTTAAATACCTCAAAACCAGGGAACCAGGTAGGTAGCTGCTGGTATTGCTTGATGACAAAAGTGTCAGAGGGGCAGCAGAGAAGTAAGGTGAATTCTTTACACTGGCCTTTGCTGTCGGTATTGGAGAGATTCCCAGTGACCCATCCTTTTTAACAGACAGAGCAGAGAAGCTAGCTCAATTTGAAGTAAATATATGGGTTATATTAGATCTGATAGACAAGTTGCATCAAGTAAGGCTAGGATGGTATTCACTAGAGGACTCTGAAGGAATTCAGATGTGAAATTACTGACCTTGGTCTGCAGCCCAACATTACAAATAGCTGCTTTACCAGAGGAGTAGAATATTGCCACTGCAATCCTATCTGCAAAAGGGCTCTAAGGACATCCTGTCAGCTACAGAGCGATGAGGTTGGTGTATATCTCTGGTAAGATGGCAGAATCTGTAATAACAAATATGAGCACATGGATAAATGCTGTCTGGGAGTCAGCGTGGTTTCTGTGGAGGGAGGACCTGCCTTGCTAACTAACTGTGTAACACTTCTGTAAATGTGGTAGAAAGAATGTGGATAAAGGGAGTCCAATGGATGTAAAGAAGAAAGTCAGTTACCACGGTGTGACTGACTAAGCCCCTAGGGGTGGAACGTGACTCAATGAATAAACCTCTATGACGGAAGAATGCTCAGTGGAGATGGGCAAGGGTGATGTGCCCATGAAGCCCAGAGAACGATGCAAAGAAGCTGACTTCTATCTTCACTCAAAAGGGACCAGAGGGTGGCTTTTGTTTTAGATGAACAACAGTCGAGTGGATTAATTGGAGGTGTAAATGTCTCCCTGAGTTAGCCAGACTAGAATGGGGGGAGTGAATACATGGCTCAGCCCAACATAGAGTACAAAAAATTAGCAAAAGTATTTTGAAGAGAGTGACAGTATTCAGCTGGTTTCAACCCACGTATTCCTTCCCAGTGACTCGGGATACCCAGCGTCGTGATAGTAACCATATTTTAGAGACAAGACCGGTAATGCGAATCTCATTGGTATTGCGATTGAACTGTGTATTGCAATTGCTATGTTTTGCTAAGCATAACTTATACTGAAAACACAATACACATGTATTTTGTATCACTCTGCTACCCCTACAACAGTGCTCAATATTGGGGTGGCTTGAGGGAATGGAAGGGATGACAGAAAGTGGCCAGGCCTGCGTGATCTTCCTAAATAGTATGTCCATTTTGGAGACAGAAGCTGGGCTAGATGCTTACTAGGATGTGCCCTTGTTTACTATGTTTTTTATTACATTCAGATTACGTGCAGTGTTAGGCAATAACTGAAGACTGATGGTAGTCTCCTTATGCTGTGGCAGAAATCCTAACTTTGCAATGCTGTTCCTTCATATCTTGGATGATGAGGTGGTGGAACATGGTTGTTGCATCTGAACTAAAAGCCCATGCAGGTAGTATGACATTTTCAGGTTTAGAAACACCAGCACGAAATGTGGACTTACCCTGACAATTGTTTTATCACAGCGTAAAATGAGTTTCCATTTGTTATCTGAACCATAATGATTAGCCAAATGTTCCTAGTCCATTCTGAATGTACTTATTTAAATCTGAATAAAAGATCATTTGTACACTTCCTTGGGCAAAGAGCATGCATACTTTCCAGTTATTGCAGTTGACTTAATGAGTGGCTACTCAGTTGTGTGCGAAGCCCTCAGTACCAAGCTGCTTCTCTGGATTAATAATCTTTGTGATATTTCATTAATACTCGTTGTTAATTAACACTTATGTAACAGAGGAGGAAATGTGCAGTCTAGCATGGATTTTCTCGTCATTCAAGTTCATTAATTCAACAACATGGTTTTTCAACTATTTTTCATCATATACTCTACCTGTGAAGAACAATATATAGGAGAATTAACCTCATAGTTGATAAACAGCTTGATAAAAGTAAAAGTTTTGTCAAAACATCCTAAACAACTGTTCATTGTGACAAATCTTCAAGAGTTTCCCTGTCTGCTGTTCTACTAAGCTGTTGCACAGTATCACTTTTTTTTTTTCTTGTATTTATGTCATATTAATGTTGCTGTATTTGTCAAGGTCTAAGGGATATATTGTGGCAAAGTTTGAAGGGAAAGATTTTATTTTCTATTGGACCAGCTAATGTAGCCAGAAAAAAGCAAGCTTTCATGTATACCAGTTCTTCCTGCCGTAGGAAATCATGTTTGTATTTACATCGCTATTTTCCCCCCAAATTTTTTTATCTGTACTTGTGTGAAGTACTCAACAGAGGAACAGAGAAAGCAAACAAAAAAACAACACTCCCTCTCCATTTTTAAATCATTAAAAACATTTTCTTCCCCCAAAACTATTTTCCCTTGATGTGAATATTAGTTTCATTGAAAAAACTTTTAAAAAAATTGAATCAGAGCATTTACAGTTCTTGTTGAAGGGTGAATCAGTAAAGTTCTCTGGAAAGAAAAATGATATAGAGGAAAGAATATTGAGACAATGCCCTAAATTACAATACAGTATCTATCTTCAAACATATGGTAGAATAGAATGGAATATTTCAGTTGGAAGGGACCTACAATGATCATCTAGTCCAACTGCCTGACCAAAAGTTAAAGCATGTTTTTAGGGGCATTGTCCAAATGCCTCTTAAAACATTGACAGGCTTGGGGCATCGACCACCTCTCTAGGAAGCCTGTTTCAGGGTTTGGCCACCCCCTCAGTAAAGAAATGCTTCCTAATGTCCAGTCTAAACCTCCCCTGGTGCAGCTTTGAACCATTTCCATGCATCCCGTCACTGGATCCCAGGGAGAAGAGATCAGCCCCTCCCTCTCCACTTCCCCTCCTCAGGAAGCTGTAGAGAGCAATGAGGTTGCCCTCAGCCTCCTTTTCTCCAAACTAGACAAGCCCAAAGTCCTTAGCTGTTCCTCATAGGACATTCCTTCCAGCCCTTTCACCAGCTTTGTTGCCCTCCTCTAGACGCATTCAAGGACCTTCACATCCTCCTTAAATTGTGGGGCCCAGAACTGCACATGGTATCCAAGGTGAGGCCACACCAACTCTGAATACAGCAGGATAACCACCTCTTTTGACCGGCTGGTTATCCTGTGTTTGATGCACCCCAGCATGGGCTTTGCCCTCTTGGCTGCCAGGGCACACTGTTGACTCATGTTGAGCCTGCTGTCAACCAGCACCCCCAGATCCCTTTCTGCAGGGCTGCTCTCCAGCCACTTCTCTCCCAATTTATACTTGTGCCTGGCATTACTCCATCCTAGGTGCAGAATCCAGCATTTTGACTTGTTAAGTTTCATCCCATTAATCACAACCCAATGTTCCAATCTATGTAGATCCCTCTGCAAGGCATCTTGTCCCTCAAGAGAGTCAACAGCACCTCCCAGTTTGGTATCATCAGCAAACTTGCTAATGGTGCAGTCAACTCCTACATCCAGATCCTTGATAAATGCATTGAACAGGACTGGCCCTAGAATTGAACCCTGAGGAACACCGCTGGTGGCCGGTCGCCAGCCAGATGTAGCCCCATTCACTACAACCCTTTGAGCTCTGTCCTTCAGCCAGTTCTTCACCCAGCGCACTGTGAACCTGCTCATCCCGCAGTTGGACAACTTGTCCAGAAGGATGCTGTGAGGGACAGTATCAAAAGCCTTGCTAAAATTCAGAAAAACTACATCCACTCCCTTCCCTTCATCCCCTAGGCGGGTGACCTTATCATAGAAGGCAAATCCTCCACTAAATTTCACTGATAATGAGAAAATATGGGAGTTAAACCTCCTCAGAAAATAACGGGTGCTGTGCTATTAAAGGAGAAATCTCTTCCTGTGCAGGGAACTAAGGACTAATCCATCTTTTAGACCTTATTTTAAAATGAAAAAAAAAAAGAAAGCTTTCAAAAAAAATCAGTCTTTTGGTGGTTCTCTGTAAAGACACGTGTTTTATCCTTAAAGTATTGAAGAAAATACACTCTTCTGAGAAAAGCCAAAATTAGCGTAAGTTTTGTTTGTAAGTTGAAATCTGAATAAAAAATCTTGCTAGGTTTATACACTGCATTTCTATTGCACAAAAGGTCAGCTGTTGTTTTGGCTGACATTCTTAATATAGTAATATTTCACAGCTGGTAATTTGCAGCCAGTAATAGCCAGATGGTGCTTTTTCTAAGGTGAATTTAGGACATTTTGAGCAGTTGTAGATGCGAGACTCACAACAGCAAAAAAATCCCAGAGTATTCTAGAGCTCTTTCTGGATTCAGTAGCATGCCTGATCACAGCCAAGATAAGGCATGTTTTGCATGGTAGGCTGTAATAAGGGATCTATGATAATCAGGCATAACTAAATTGTTTTATTTTTGATCTCTGTCAGATTTGAACTTCAACTCCCAGAGCTCATTGCTCTCCTGCTCTCCTGAGAATGCTTATTTTGAGATTTTCTGCAATTTTTGTAGCTATTTTGGCAGACTTTATTTTAAATCGCTGTCTTTTTATGCAAGGTATCCCTGGTGCCTGTGCAAAACATTTTATATTACCAGACAATAATGTTATGAGATTTTGGAGAGCTGGAACAGGATATAAAGGCATGGAGCTGAAAACATGTATATCTTAAATAAAATTAGGAAAAAAAAAAGGGGGGGGGGAATGACACTAACATGTTTACCTTGTGTGTAAAACTATGCAGCAAGACTATGTAATCCTAATTTTTAAGGAAACCTACTTGTAAAGAATGAAATCTCGTTACCATATTAATTTCCAAGTCTGAAGTGTTTATAATGAGCAAGGGAATGGTAAACAATGAGCTTCACGGATTTCTTGCCAGTTGGTGGTCTTTTCTGAACATTATTTAAGATTGTGGCTTGACATGGTAATCTGCTTCCAGACTATATCAGGGTTAGACCCATTTTAGAGTAAAGCAGACCTGAAACTAAGCAACCCCTCATCTCTCTATCCTTTCGGAACCTTGTCAAGATGTATATATATTATTAAGATATGATGTTGAAACAAGTCAAGTGAAATAATGTTGTTAGTCTTGGATTTCAAGGCAAAAATCCTTGTCCTGGTGAAATATTTTACAGTCTTCAGGGGTTTTTTGTCCACTGAGCAACAAATTTACCAACATACATTTGTAAACTTTCCTTGCAAATGTGCTAATGATATGTTCAGTGGCAAGAAGACAGGGCATTGGACTACAGGGATCTGGTTGGTTATAGAGTCCAATCTCCCTCAGCTGCAGGCAACGAACCACATGTATTCTTTCGCTTAGTGGGAGAACATGAATACCAAGGAGAGAAAGTACTGCTATATCATTTAAACAGGACTAGAAGGGAACAGATCAAGCAAAATATCTAAGCACAGGATTATGAAAATGTTTTGGGTTGTTGGGGGTTTTTTTGAGAAGGTAAAACTGCACTGCAATTAATATTTAATGAGGCCTGGTAGGAAGTAAAGAATATTGGTTATATCTAAAGCTGTATAGTACTCTCATTGTTTAACTGACTCTAACATGCTTTATAGCTGAATAAGATTTTTTTTTTTTTGGCTTAAAATTGTTTTGTTGTGTATATCCGTAATATCTGTATATCTGTAACTTTTTTTTATAAAGGTGGACGAACTTTTGAATTGTACTTTTGGCCAAATGGGTGAAGGCTGTTACATAGTGAGGGTTATTATCTGCCTGAGGCGACCACAACTCCTGTCTGTTGTCACCCAAAAGACCTGAAGTATAGCATACTCGATGTGCCCTCTTACATCAGCAGGGAGCACAACTCCTTAAAGTGGTGAGAGTGCTGCATCTAGCAACCCTTTCTGTGTAACTTTCCTAGAATATCTAGTGAAAAGCAAATGCTCCGATAGTAGAGGTCCTGTGCTTCATAAAGGTTTTGAGTTTATGGTGCCTGCCTTCCTGGGAAAGAGGTCAGCCTAAGTGGCATAAGTCATGCAGCTGGCTTTCCCCTGCATACTTTTCTGGGGGGGGAAAAAAAAATGGAGGGGGGCAGTGGACATTTGGAAATGTCTTACAAGAATGTTCTTATGAGTATCTTAAAACTTACGGATTTTTTTGTGAGTATCTGCTTTTAAGCAGCCTGGTTATCAGTGTTTCTTTCCTTTCTGATTTTAAACTTTAAATAGTTATACCCAGAAGCTCTATCTTAGTTTTTGTAGTCACAGGAGTCTTCTGTTTGGAACATAAAGTAGAGCTCAATGATGCAGGCAAACATCTTAAATCTATATCAACAAATTCCTGCATGTATATAGAGCCACAAAGGGAGCTCATTGCATGATTGGGATCTAGGAGCTTTCTGTATTCTTGCAAGTTGTGTCAGTGGCAAACTAGACGTAGCCTTAGAGTGTACCTAAATGAATAATGATATATTTCAACATTCTGAGCTTCTTTTGAAAACTTAAGTGTCTGTAAGAGTTGTTTGGTAACATGTAAGGGTATCTTTCCCACAGAAAATAATTTTCCAATAAATTACCAAGTGTTGAATAAATGTATTCTTTCCTTACACAGAATATCATACTGAGATCTTATGTTCCCCAGTTTTAGCACCTGATGAAATTATACTGTGTCATTTTGCAACTCATTGCTGGAGGAAGATGCCAATAAACCAGGTCATGTCATCCCAATTACACTCAGATACTGTGTGTGAGAGAGGAGGAGACACAAAAAAGTTACCAGAAAACGTGGTATTTCCCAGGGGGAAATACAATAGCGTTGTTTTGTATGACACTTGTTTGGGGTTTTTTGGGGGGGAGGAGGTTTTTTTTGTTTGTTTGGGTGTTTTGGTTTTGGTTTGGGGTTGGTTTTTTTGGTTGTTTTTTTGGGGTTGGTTTGGGGGGGGTGTTTTGTTTTGTTTGTGTTTTTTTTTTTTTTTTTTTTCGTTTCTGTTCAGACACTGCTGAATGACTGTTTCCTGCAATACAGAGGCAGGGGGAAGAAATGCATGGCTGGAAGACAAAGATTTATAAGCCCAAAACTGCAGGGAACTTGCTGGTGCTGTAAGTAAATGTCCAGCCTGGTGGCACCCCAGTGAGGGTCAGGCCTCTGAGGTGAAGTAGCTATCAGAATGAAGTGAGTTATTCTACAGGATACGTAGGACAGAAAGAGATTACCAGCAGGAAAGGAATGAAATCTCTTTGTACCTCCAGGATACTTTGTTATAAATTTGATCCATTTATGCTTCGAAAAGGTTGTTTAAAACCCTAATTAGCAACAGGAAACCAGAAGGACTTGAACTGCAATCTATTGTTTTGTTTAATGTGGAATGTGGTGAATCTTGCCCAAAGCATCAAAGACAGCAATAGGAAAGCTGCTTGTTCTGTGTATAATAAAGCGAAATGTGTGTTGCCCTTAACCTTAGCTTTTCCCCCAAGTCTTTAACTTAAAGAACTAATTTGAACAAGGCAGAATTCATTCATTTTACCTAACTATAGCCTAGGAGGAAGCTGGGCAAAATTGCTAATAACCGTGTCTCTAAATGTGGAGTTGCTATTTGTACAAAGACTGCCTGAGCAGAACTACTCTTAAAACTGCATCCTGCGTGACTTATATGAGAGGGCAAAACGCAGTGAGTGGATAACGCAAGTTAACATATACTTTAATCCTAAACAAAGGTAATGGTACTACCTGGATGTAAAACCTAACTGTGACTAATCAGCTGACATCAGAGGATTTTATATACCAATTTTTCACAAATGTTTGGTTGAGAAATCAGATGGAGGAGGGAGAGAGCAAAGTACAAGTTGTTAGTATAGAGTATTTAAAATTTTATTACTGCTCTACTGAACAGACCAATTATTGAATCTCTTTGAAATTCTTTTTCTTTGATTAACAGACACTTAAAAGTTTGTTCTGGAGATTTCAGAAATATGTATATGTAGGAGGACCAAAGATACTAGTACCTGAAGGAAGAATCTGTGACTATGGAAAACTGTAGAAGCCAGTCCTTTACATTTATTTCATGCAGTGGTTGTGTTAGGGTTTGGGGTTTTTTTTGTGGGTGTTGGTTGGGGGTTTTTGATTTTTATATATATATATATATATAAAATTTATATATATTTTATATATATCTCTCTCTCAATATACATAAATCATTTCAGAGAAAATGTGTCCCTGAATGATCCTAAGTGAATGCAAGAAATGCACAGGTGGAACTGCTTTGGAAGTTAAAAAAGGATTTGAAGTTTTAAGCTCTATCTATAGATGAAACTTATTTTAACCTTTGCAAAACTTGTGCATGCTATTTGCATTATTTATATATTTCTTTCGTCCCCTACAATTTCTCCGTGTTGCTGTGATCCCAGCTGCAGCAGTACTGCAACGTGAGCAGCACTGCAATGCGAGAACAAGATATAAAAATAGCTTTTCTTCTTGGTGAAGTCAACATGCTAAAAATCATTGTCCAACCTTTTTAGAAATTCAAAAACAAAATAACTGGTCGAGAGAGATTATGCATATACTTTCTAAAAGGAAAAGATTTTTTTTTTTTTTTTAAGTTATAGTTAAACAGGAAGGGGTAATGTTTTTAATCATCAGCTAAAGATACTGGATCATATACTAGGCTGACTTCAAGTCAGTGGGGTTCAGCATTTGAACATCATACTCTTCATGTTGTAATATCTCTAGTGAAGATCTGTATGTGGGCAGTAATAATAAGATTCTTTAAAATCCTTTCTGTAGTGCTGTTTCTGTAAACAATTTTTTTTGCTCATCTCAATTCAAATGCTGACATTAGAGGTAACAGGAAGACAGGATTAGTTCAGGTTTTCGCAGAATTTTCATCTGGAGGTATTTCTGCTGAAACAATTGTCACAGCTCGATTTTCTTTTTTGTGTGTGGTTTGGTGGTTTTTTTTTTAATTCTCTCTTCAGCTTCCTACTTCTTTCTGATACACTGGCAGTCATGGCATCACGCCCCTGTTGGAAAAAGCATGTTTATTTTACCAAAGCTGTCTATCATCTTTAACTTATTTGCCGATGGACCTCTGATCCATCAGCATAAGCCTGCAACATGATGTTAATATTTTCAGCTGTCCAAAACAAAGTGTTATTGTAATTGCATAGAATCAGCGTTTTCCCCTCTATATTGCTATTTCTCTTGGAAGTCTAGATAGCATTTAAAGCTAAACACACATATTGGTAATCAGAATGGTCTGGAAGTTAATTGAAAACTGATAAATGACAAATTTATTCAATCTAGGAGTAGGTCAAAACAAACCGAAGAGTCAGAAATGCTGTAGCTGGCATATCAAGAAGTGCCAGAGGAAACAATTTTCAGTACTCAATAGGGAGTCTTTATATTTTTCAAAACGTAGGTATAATGCTGGGGGTTTTTAACACAACACCCCCACCACCACCACTACCCAACCTCATGTACTTAGCTCCAACTACTTACCCTTTCAAAGATACAGACAATAAAATAACACATAATGTTCCTTGAACCAAAAGCATTCTCTGTGCAGTTGTCCTGTGGAAGATGTCAAACAATCTTTGATGAATTAGAGGAAACATTTCTTTGCTGATGTTTGTAAGTGTTTTGTCTCATGTATCTGACCAGCCCTTTCTCAGGGAAATATGAAAGGCAGTATGCATAAATATATATATATATATATTTAATTTTTTTTCCTGTATTTTGACAGTCTCGGTATGCGCTACAGATGGTAGTCAGGCTTTCCTCCTTTTTTTTTTTTTTTTTTTTTTGTCTCTCAGGGGAAAGATAATTTAGGATACCTTAAAGTAAGGCTTATTTTTGTGGAAGAAGAAAAGATCATAATAGTTTGCTAGCAACATTGTCAAGGTACTTTCTGTCATTTTGTGTGGCAAAACTTTTTTCTTCCCCTGACACACTTTTGTCACATTGAAGTTGGATTAGTTTAAATCAACTGCATTATATTTTTGACAATAAGTTAAGAAGTAGTTCAGTGCTTTGTTCATTTGCATGTATCTGTTGGTGAAACTGAAGATGTTTGGTTTTGCCCTTTAGAAATTAAGCCACTTTCTATCATAGTTTGAGATACCACCTCATTTTCTTCATATCACAGCATATGTGGTCATCTAAATACTTGAGCTATTTATCCATCAACACCACACTTCAGTCCAGATGATAGTGAGGTAACTGATACTTCATACTGATTTTTATTTCCAAATGAGAAAATGAAGGTAAGAACCTTATTATACTGTTGGGTTTTTTTTTGTTGTTGTTCCTACTTTTTGGTTTTCCAGGTTTTAAAGGAGAAATATCCCTAAGTATAGTAGTGCCCAAAAATACCCTAAAAGAGAGCAGTTTATCAAAGGACTATAGAAGAGATTCTCTGTAAAATAATGTTAGCTACAAGGTTGTCTGGAAAGAACCTTTCTGAGTGCCTGTTCAATAACAGGGGAATTGAGAAAGTACAGGGAGCTGTGAGACCTGATCAAACCCTTTAAAGCGGGTAGGCTTTAAAACTCTCCACTGCTTGTCCACGCTGTAGCTTTATCTGCAGATACGCTAAATAATGGAAGCTGCTTCTTAAATTTGTTCCCTCCTTTGTACCTCAGCTTTGTAGCTGTTGACATTTACCTGCTTTAAAAAGTATTATATAAAAGCTTTTAAATAAGAAAACAAATTTTGATCAGCAAAAACTTGATGAATATTTACTAGTTCCATACAGCCTTGTGTTACAGAAATAAAAGTAGAGAAATTGTCTTGTATAATCCAGACGTTGAGGCACTGAACAGTAAGGAATGTTTTGCGTAAACTTTCAGCTAAGCTTTTGGAAATTTCTCCAGTAGAGAAATAATCAAAGAGTTAGGGGTTTGTACGTGGGCAGGATTTATAACATTGGCCTTTCTCAATATGGAAGGAGTCAGTTCAAAGTTTAGGTACTTCTACATTTGAAGCACTTCTTTTGAAAATTCAACAGGCAATTTTGCTAGCCTAGATTTTAAACGTGCACATGTGTGCTATGGGTCTCTTGTACTTTGGGGGCTCTAGTTATGATGCTTTGGGGACCCATGTATAACTTATGATTCGGAACGATTCAGTGCTATATGGATACTGTGATTCCTGAAATTCATTGGCTCATCCATCTGATAGGCTTTATATTGCGTCATGTCCTGCTTACAGGACAAAACGAAAGACAACATTAACTTGGAACATTGTTGGCTCTGTTATAAAACATGCTTAACAAACTGAATGAATAGAATAGTGGTAATCTTCCAAGATTTCCTTTATGGAGTGGCATTTATAAAGCTGAAATTTGTCAGGAGAAAAGAATTGCAAAGAGGAGTTTGTAACTGCTGTCAAAAAACTTCAACATGTGCCATCTGAGGTAGTAAACCTTTGATGTCCAAACCTGAACCGACTTTAAAAAAAACTCATTTTCAAGAATAGAAAAGAAATGTTGAAGGCTGCTTGAAAAGGAGAGCCTTAGACACAGAAAGGACTAAGTGTACAAATGGTACTTGAATTGTTTTTTTATGTAAGAAATGAGGTTGCACTTGAATGACATGTTTTTGCAATGATCGCCAAACTCCGTTCCTAGACGTAAATATATATTGCTGGTGTCCCTTGGTGTAAGCCTTTTGCACCTCTCCATGTACCTTTTGAATGTGAAGAATTAAGTAGAAAGCACAAGCATTGCGGGGGGGAGGGGGAGGTTGCAATGGAAGATTAAAATGAGTGATGAAATTTAGGAAGGGGGATCAGTGCTGTTAAAGCAGATAACAGAGAGAACTCTGCAATGCCTGAATGCACTGGCATTGCACAGAGTAAGGGGGGGGGGGGGCGGGGGGAAACAACTCTGTGAACACCAAGGTTAGAGAAGGAGGGGGAGAAATCTTATTTCCACCTAGTCCAGTTGAGGATGGAGAGTGAGCGAGCGGCTGGCTTAGTGTTGGGCAACCAGCCAAAGTCAACGCACCACACAAGGAACTGAATGAATACTCGGTCCTTAAGCCTGAATCCTACATGCAGCCCTCATTCTGCCAAGGAGGTGCAGGGTGGGTAGCCTCAGCTGGATGAAGCATGGTATAGTGCTTGGATTCACATATACAACAGGAGCAGTGACAATGAAGCTGGAAGGTAGCCTGGTTGTTTTATAAACAAAAATATTTCAGTGGCATTTTGCAACACACTTGCGACACCATGCTCAGTTTTAATGCCATTTCCTTGCTAAGTAGTAGGGAAAAATAAATAGACTGGAGGTAAAATTTACATCCTTATGGTAGTTGATGAGGCATAGTTAGGTCCAGTGCAAATTGCCCAAAGGCCCATAATATCTACTACAGCATACCATATAATCTAAGTATAAAATCCAGATGCACTGGGAGGCTTATATAATATTATTATTTCATGCATAATTTCCTATTTCCTGCTGTTTTATTTTCCCACTTTCCTGAGACTAGCTATTAGGTTTATTATGAATTATTGGTTTAATATCTACTGTGTACTTAATAGAAAAGAAAAAAGTCTGTTACTTTCATATTTCTATCTTTGCTATAGTTATGATAGGATTTTATGATTTTTTTTTCATCCTGATATTGCAGCATTTGCAGTTGTTTCTCTTTTCTTTCAATTTTTTTTATAAACAAGTGGTTTGCTCAGCATCAGAATACTATATTTATTCCACTAAAGTTTCATTTTCAAATTCATGCTGAAATCTGTGAAGGAAAATTCAGTTTTCTCTGGTTTTGTGGAAGGAATTATTCCTTTTCTCTTTTTAGTCAGGAGGCTGTATTGTGGCATTACTTGAGAAATAAAGGCAGCATAGAAGAGTTAGTTAAATGTATCTAATTTGATATATGCTGTAAAGTGTTGTAAAAGAAAAAACTGTTTAGAATAGTTTAGTCAATGATTCCTGCCCAAAGTGTTGAAATCCTACATGCATCTGTAAAAGGGTAGAAATAGGCATTCCTTGTTACTTTGTATGACTAATGTTGAGGCATTTCAGAAAGGTACCTGCATTCAAACATGTGATTAAGGACCTATTAGCATGATGAAAGTCTCTGAAGTATAGAGCTGAAGGAGTCTCTTATTGCAGTGGTTGCTGTTAACTTTCTTCCTTTCAAAAACAGTTTTCATAGTTTGCTTGCTGTTTGTGCATTTAGAAACACCGGTACTGCTCCCTGACTTGAAAAACTTCTTGGGTAAAAGCAGAGTGTCTCCAAAATGAACAACTGGAGACATGAAGTGAGACAAAGTGTTGAAACTTTTTAAAAAGTATTTTTTCAGAGTTCAGTAGTTAAATGGGACTGGATTTTCCCAAGTCACACTTTTTTTTCACTCTAGTGATGTGCCGGTTTCACTGTTGTCCTATTGGTACAATCCTCACTTTTTAAGGCGAGCAATCAATAGAAATCTAATAATATATTAAAAAAACCCCCTCTGTTTTGACAAACTTTGCCAAGCTTTGTCTTTGCACCTCATGAAGAGAATTTTAATTGAAAATAGACTATGGCATCTTTGAAAGACTGTTGAAGGTTTTCAACTTTTCCTTCTACTTCTGTTACTTCAGCCCTTCCTGTTACACTGTCTCATTCCTCCTTTTCTTTTGAGTTGGACTTCATCATATTGCCCCCAGCTGACTCTTTCTATTCAGTGCCTCATGCACTCTGCCTGTGACTTTCCTACTTTTATCACCATGAATTCTGTCACAATATCAAAGTCCCATTAACAAAGCTGTCTTGTTTCCTTGATCTTGTATCTTTCATTGATACTCAACCGTAGATTGTGGGTTTGCTTTAAATCCCCAAGATAGCTGCAATGAATGGAGCTGCACTCTTTATCAGCTCCGCTGCTGTTGTTTTTCTTTTATCTTCATATTTGATCTCCTACTGTGAGGTCTTTGGAGGAGGGACCTTCTTACTTGTTTGAAATGCACTGTAGCCTGTAGCTCTGGCACTGATGCAAATGAATGGTGAAATATTTGTACTCTTTAGAAGGCTGCTTTAAAGCATTAGGATCCGTTGAAGCTCAGCATAAGGGAGGGCTGATTATATTCAAGTGTTTTAACTGTGCAGAAATATAAGTAGGGAAAACTTAGGCAGCTTGTTTGGCATAAGCAAATTGTTGACAACACAGAAACTAAATGTGAAAGGTTATACTGACCTTGTTTAGAAATTAAATTACAGATGGGACATTTCTGTTAATGTAGAGTCGTAAGCTACAATTACTTTTTGTTCGTAATGAAGAGTAAGGTTAAGACGGATTGGTAACAATAAATGTTATAACAAGTAATGGAATTTTCTGATGCAATTCCAACAAAGTGATTTGAGACCAATAGCAATCATACCTAGCTATAGTAATGAATATGGTTAAGTGATGCTTTACAATCAATATGTGCAATTGATAAAATAAGTCATGAAGACTTGTTAAAAAAGGTAGTTTCCTTAGTTACGTTTCTGGATATCATGAAACCCTCCTTCTGCCATGCAGTATTCAAGCGTACACTTGTTTTGATTTGGACAAGAAACGAATGTTAGCTCTATGTCTGGATTTCTGATTAAGTAAACTTGCAACCTTTTCTTTGTATGAGTGTTAATATGACCAGTAAAAACAAATTGAAATAAGGAATGCTATTGTTGCCTGACTAATATTAATCCACTCTGGCAAAAGGTAAAGGAAAGAGAAAACCAAAAAAGTAACTAAACCATAGGCAAATGTACTAATGAGGAAAATATAAGCTGAGCTAACTATGGGATCACACGCTCCAGTCTCTGACCCTTTCAGTGGTGAGGGTGGAACTTCTGTGTCTGCTGTTGTGCATTTCCCTGTACTGACATTCATCTCTTACAGGTAGAGCAAGGACTTTTCAGATACGCTGCTGTCTCATTACACTTAAAGGAATTTTGTAGGACATGGAAGTGCTATTTATTCATCTCGCAGTGAATCTAAGAGCATAAATCATACTGTAAGGAAATATCTCATTTTCAGTGACAGCAAATATAAATATTGTCTCTGTTCTTCTATTGTAGGTTGTTTGGGTTGTTTTCGTTTTTGTTTTGGTTTTGTTTTGGATTGGTTTTTTTGTAAGAAACAATCTGTGTGATATTTTTCATAAGTTTTCACCAGATTAGTAAATGGTCATGTTATGCCCTGATTAAATTTGAAAGTTTGCATGGGAGAGGATGTTCCCATGACTGTTAGTCCCTTCCATACTAAAGTAATAAGTTTCTGTATTGAACTATCTAGCAGGAAGAAAATGTTCATTCCCCTGTTTGGTTTTTTGTTTGTTTTTTTTAATCCCTCCCTCATGGCTTCCGTGCAAGAAATAATTACTGAATTATATCAAAGCTCATTCAAAGAAATGAAAAAACCCTACCTGTTCATAAAAGTAAAAATAGATTTACTCGATAATAAAACTAATGTGAATGTTTGTTCATCAAAATTGATTTAATTCAGTTTGTGGGTATTTTCCATATAATTTTCCTTAAGACCAGCATGATTACTCCTGAAAAAATTATAAATAATGAATTTCTCTGCATCATTATTGAAGACATTTGCTTTAATTGGTTTGAACTGAAAGTCACCCAGCCCACTCTCCTGTCTATGGAAATGGCTGGCAGCAGGGATGAGAAGAAAATATATAAGACAAAAAAGAAATAAATGTATACACTCTGATATTTCAACTTTCAGCACTCTGGCCTTGGAAATTTTCTAAGTCAGAAATTGTACCTTCCTTTGCATTATAGTCCACAATAGATCACTTATTGGAATAAGTTAATTCAAAAAAAATCTAGGTTTAATTCTGGAGTGTGTGTAAATTTTTAAAATACACAATAATCTCATTTTGCATGTTGAGTTTGTATTGTTGTAAAGAACAATGAAAAAAAAGTGATTCCTTCATGTTTTCTGTTCATTGTTTCAGTCCTCTAAGAAATGCATTGATGAGGTCAGTGGCATCAAATAAAATCATCAGATAACAAAATTTAAATGTCTCGAGTTTTCTGATGATGGGTTCTTTTTGCTTTTTTCAAATTCTGCCCCAGCTACACTTACCAATCAGCTTCACATTTCTCATTGTGCTTTGAGACTTAAGTCCCATTTTGTAAAGGAAGATCATACACAAGAATGGCAAAGAATGAAAATAGTGTCACATATTTTGCTTTGTTTTTACTGGAGACTAGAAATGTACTTATTGGTTCATTTGTTTATTTTATCAAAGTAATTTTAAACTCCTTAAATTATTTGAGTATTCTTTCACTTTCTATTGTTATGCCATTATTATAATGTATTGTATGTATATCTAATATATCTTCAGTGTATTTTTTAATTCTGGTTTTGTATTTTGCGATAAGTGAATGGGAACCTGACCATTATATGTTGTCTTGCTAATAGTACATAGTTATTTTGTTTGTATCAATAAAGATTGATGTAAATCCTAATCTAGTCAGAGATAAGAAGGTTATATATTGCATTACAATTTTCAGTCTTATCTATTTTTGTGTATGGCTGCTGTACTAAGGAAGGACTTTGAGAAAGATCTAAACTTTCTTCTGTTTAGTTCCTCTCCTTCCACAATCATCCAAGTATTCTTTCTTTTTCCACACCTTTTTGTTACTTTTGATAATAAAATCAGTAGTAGAACTACTCATGTGAGCAAAGGTGTATAGGCTGACATTTGCTGGACTGAGCAACTGTCTAGAAACCAACTTTCACCTGAAATAGTTTAAGTGAATAAAAGAAAATCTTAATTTTCTCCAACAATAAGTGGGCTTTTCCTCTTTCTTGTAAAATCTAGTCTTACAGCAGAATAGAGTTGATGTATATAATGCAAATATTTTGAAAATCAGAAGAATGGATGCTGGTTTACAATGGTTTCTGGATTTAAAATTGTAACAAACTTCAAAGGTTCCTAAATGACTTTTCAATCCCTTCAAGAATTGTTTTTTACTTCTGTAGCATCTTCCATAACAGAATCATCAATTCTTTTTCAATGGCTTGAATGTTACTTAATCATAGACCTGAGCTTTGCAAAGAAGTGAGGATTTGGCATCTGGTTCTTTTTGTATACTTTTATATAAATAAGCTCATACCTCAGAGGTGGGAAAAAACCCAAACCCTAATTGGGAGGCCACGGTGACAGTCTGGATAGTGCCAAAAGTATTGTTATGGTTACATCTTCATCTCTTACGTACCATTCATGATGTTCCTGAGATATAAGTACTGACTTTTTTTTTTGAGTGCCCTGTAAAAATTGTGAGCCATGAAATGAAGTGCTTACAGAGAACATAAACTCTTTCAATAAATTGGTAGAGTTTATAAACTTCATAAACTCCCCCAATCAGCCTATATTCTAATTTATATTGACATTTCTTATGTAAATTGTAATATCTATTGTCATAAATGGGCCTTCAGAGTATTTAAAATCTCAGCCTCCTTAGAGAAATCAGTGAGCGTAATCATAGATCTTACTGTTTACAGAGGTTATAGTAACAGGAGCAGTGCCTGTACACTTTGTAAGCTTTCTATTTTTAATGTAATCAACACATAAAAGATGGGTGAGCAGGAGCTTCTCAGGATCTGTAATCCATACAGGGATACCTTGATATTTACTGACAAACTACTAAAGTACTTTCAACATACGTGGTATTTCCTTTCTATATGTATATGTCTAAATCTGTGAAAGGACTTGGGTATCTGAACTGAGTTTTAGATGCCTTCATTTTATTTAAGTCCAGAACTTGGATATTCAAAATTTTGGCAACTACTGAAAATCTGTGAGCATTCTTACATCCATAGGAATTTTTATAATTAAAGTTTTCTTTTTCTGCAGCTCTAGAAGCTTCTTAGTCCTGATGGTGTCAAGCAGCTTGGCTCCAATTTGAGGCACAAACCCCAGATTGTGGGGGAAATATATTTTTCCACTTACTCTCCAGCCTCCTATGGCTTTATCTAGAAAGGAAGAAACTAATTCTCTGCTGCGGAGAAAGACAGGCCTTAGCCTTCTACCTGCAAGACAGCAAGTTCAGCACTGACACTTTTACATGGTGAAAGTGTCTATAAGTACTACAACACATGGGGAGCAAGCCTAGGAGAGGGATGTAACTTAAGATTTCTCTCTTCCCTGAGCATTTCCTATAGCTAGATTAGGTTATACCTGGCCAGCTATCAGAGTTTACGCTCTTCTGAATGACTTCTTCAAAACCCCAACTTTTACCTGGGAGTCCCACTTTGGTCCCCAATGCCTTAACGTCAGATGTTCTAGACTGCCGTGACAGTAAGTTTATACTATAGCTTTAGCCCTCTTTCTTTGCAGGACTAAGTTTCTAATGCTAATTGCAGAGTTCACCAGTTGAAAAGTGAGTAGTTCTTGCAGATGGAGTGAGGGTGCCCTTCACTCACAAGAGAGAAGTAAATATGTAGTTTATTGATAAAGAATAGGGAGTTAACAAAGTTCAAAGTGACAGTGGTTTAACAAGATTCGATGGCGAGGTGCACTTGATTATTTACTGCATAGAGGACAGGGTCAGACAAAACTGTCAAGGAGACCCTCCCGTTAGGTCATGAGGTTTGGAAAAAGATCCCCTTGCTTTCTAAACTCCTTCTCAGAAGTCTAGGTGCAGCTAGATCCAGTCCTAGTCCCAGACTTGGTCAACGGTTTATATCTAAAGGATTATATGCGCGCAATCAATCCTTTATATCACTTAGATAAGATTTCAAAGTTTAGCATGCTATTAGTTACTTACCGAGGATCTGTTGCAGCAAGGAATCTCTCAGCCTCGAGGAGTAACCTTGAGAGGCGTCCCTGCCCAAGGGGAGATCCTGGCGTGCAGCCCGCTGCCGTGCAGGAGAGCTCAAAGGGCTCTTGGGCTGCTCACTATTTATGGGGGTAAGATGATTGACCCATAGTCATATTTGCATGCCTACCACAGGTTTTAGTTTCTTTGGTGGGTGCATTGCACAATAGGCCTAGGCTATTGTGTTGTTACCTGTATCCTGAATCCACTTTGAGCTGATGCAGCCATCGTGACCAGATGCATCCATTACAATCACCACTGGTGGTTATCACCTAAGCAGGGTTGCAGGAGATAAAGGTTGGGGGCGGGGGAAGCACACCATCACAGTAGTTAAAAGTTAACCGAGATTTTGGGACAGGATGAAATCGGTGGGGAATATAGTGACATCTATAGCCAGAAATGTAATCTACTTCTAGTGATCTGCTGGCAAAGGAAGTTTTTAATCTCAGAGACTGTTCTGCACTAGGGGGTGAGGTGCGGTGAGAGAGAGAGATGGGCCAACAGCAAATAGCTTAATAAAACAGGCTTTTTAATAAGACAGAAACAAACAAAGACTGTATATACAGAATAAATCTTGTGTCCCTTCAGATGTTGGGCATGTTCATGCATCATCAGACAGACCATGGATGGATTTCCCATGGCAGGCTGCAGAGATCCTGTCCAAGGAGAGAGGTTACTCCTTTCTGATCCTTTGAGCTATTAGATATAATTTTCTTACAAGAAAACAACTCTATTCATAAAGGATGTTCTTATGAGGACTTCTTGCTGCACTTCTAGATAAAGGTGAGGCCATGCAGGTGGTGTAATTGCCAGTACCAAGTGGGAGCTGCCTGCAGGCTCCTCTGTTATGACAAGCTGGCTGCGTTTGCCTGGCAGCCAAGGGATTTGTGCAGCACAGCACATCCCGAAGGTCACGCTGGGCGTGTAGCACAGCACAGCTCTGCATGTACTCAGGTTAGCTGTAATATGGATCACCAGCTCCTTGAGGTACTAATGGCCTCCTGCTCAGAATCACTACGTTGCACCCCTTGATCCACATAGACTTTACTGTTCTCAAACATATTACAAGTTACAGATTATATTAGGAAGCTGTTCAGCTAACAAAGTTTCCTGACAGGCTGGGATGTTACCTCTGTCATAACACCCAGCAGCGCAGCACAGGCTGGCATAGGGCATGCCAGCAGGTTCACCTACAGTGGCTGCTCATGCTAACACGCGGGCTGCTCAAGCCCTAAGTATGAGGCCCAGTAGAGCGGACGAGGCTTGTTCAAGGTCACTAACTCCTCAATACAACGTCTTCTGCAAGGGTCCTAATACAGAAAGCAAGGAAAATACCAACAGTGGCAAGCTAACCTCAAAAATCTTTCTTTTGCTTTCCGTTTTTAAGGTAATTGTTAACCTAGCAAGCTTGCTGATAGGTAGGCAAAAATGCAGGCAATACAAACAAAAAAACCCATAGGTCCACATTTTTATAAGGCAGCTAACTTAGCATCATAAAAGAGTGAAAACTCAATCCATGTCATCTTTCACTGTTCAATAATCTAATCTGCTTTAATATTTCTATTTTTATCCTTTCTATTTTATTTTTTTCTTCCCCAAATCCATGAAATTATCTAATTGGGAGTTAGGTGAAACATTTATTGATCTTTTTTATTTCTTTTGCGTTGCTAGTACGGCACATCAGATGAGACATTAAGTGTGTCGAATTTCAAGGGCAATTTTATGATGCTTAATAGTCTTTCCGGTGGTTAACCACAGCACCCTTTCATTAACAAACAAGCAATCATCGTTTTCATTTTTTTTTCTTCAGTCATTAAGATGGTAAATGAAATAAATAGCTTGTTAATGCTGGATTGTGGGAGCTTCTTGAGACCTAGCGTGCTGAAAAGAACAGATTAATGCTCTTACCGCTGTCTTTGTATGTAGCTCACAAATGATACACTTGAATTTGATTTGCTGTAAAGCAGTGCAGATTCACGTAAAATAAGCCATACAGATAAGAGACAAGCACTAAATATAAAAATACATTTGTAAAAAGGCTTTGTATAGCCTGTAAAAAGGCAAGAGAATTTGCATTACCCCATACATTCTAGCTTTTAAAAAAAGATAACTCCATGCTCAGCCCATCAGTCAAAATCATTGAAAAGGCAAGAACCATTTATCTGGGAAATGTATTTGACAATAAAATCCTAGAGTTGTAATTACAATTGGCAGATTCAAGTCTGCTATTGGTGGCAGCAGTCTTACTAAGGGAAAAAAGATATATAATTTTTGTAATGTTCTATTGTGCATCAGGCTGTGTTAATCTTGGACATGGTATGCTTCACTGGAGATGGAACTGCATAAAAAATGCTGTTGTAATTTGCTAAAATAATCAAATTCATGATTTGTTTTAAGGGGAATAAAAAGAACCTGGAAACAAAAGGAACAGGGAAAGAGTATTATTGATTTGTATTATGGAAACCACTTCAAGCAGACACTGGAAATCTTTCAAGGGTTGTGTGCTGGCTTGTATTTTCCTCTCCCAAAGTGGAGGTTAAGCATGCTACTTGAAATTCCCTGGGGGCTGGAAGTGTAACCCCTCAAAAAGGCAAGATGTTACTGCTAAGGGTTTTTCTCTGTTCTGTGGATCCTTTGTCTTCTTTGCTCCTGCATCTCTCTAAGCCTAAACTCAGCAGAACCCTGATCTCCTCCACATACTGTCCTCTAGATGCTGCATGTCTCTCTCCACCCTGCTCCAAATGTGTCCTGTACTCAAAATTGCTAATTCTGATTGGGAACTTTTTAACCAAGATTGTGCTCGTGTGACACTGTCATAATATAGAATAAAACAGTGGCCCTGGAAGAGTTTAGTCTGTGTGTCTGAGGTAGCATAAACAGGGAATGAAATTCATAAAGGAATTAAATCCTTTGCTCAAGACTGTGTAACCTACCAAGGGAGCCCTGAAGAGGGCCTAATACCTCCAGTTCTGGTCCAGCCCTGTGCTTCACCAGCTGCAAATGGGCTTCAACTCTAGTCACAAGCTGAAGTAAGTGTCTAGCCCCGGAGGTGGTGTGAACGCTCCTTATGTGTCTGGTCTTGTACGTGGCTTGGGCAGCTCTGCCTCAGATCTGTCATCAATCAATGCTAGCAGCTTTGTTGAGATATTTACAGTTCCTCTCCCCTGTGAGCTCTCTGTTTCCATGTTTTTACTTAAAGATTCACTTTGGCAATAAACTTCAATTCAGAGGTCTGAGCAGTTACAATCTCAGAACATTAAACTTTACCTGACTAGTGTGAACCAAATCTCTTTATTTCTTCTTGAAAGAAAAAGATATTGAAAATTATTCTGCCTTTAGGAGCTTGTAATGACTGATTGCTAATTTGATGTGACTTGATTTTAATCATGGTAGTAGACAGTAACATGGATTTTTTTAAAATTCAACTGAAAATTAAAAAAGAGATGTGGTGGTTCACTGAAGAAGATGCTTTGAGCTTGAAGTTTCTTGCTTTTTCATTGTCTGTGTTGCAAGTCTTCTCTTAGGCTTCTTGATGTCCTTACAGGTTGCTTGTCTGTATGTATCCCTGTAGCTGTTTTTGTTTTCTCCATTCTTTTGTCTGCTTTTTCCAGAAGTATCACATGCCTGGTCAAGCTGTGCACATTTGTCGAGTTCACAAGTCACATCACCATTTGGGGCAGTATTACAGAAGACTGTGTGCCGTCTCTTGAGGGCTTTTTGAAAAGACAAGGAAATCCACTTTCATGCTGCTGAGGGCCTTTATTCATAATTCAGTTGTTGTTATGCACCGTTTTGGCACTAAACTAGAAAGATTTTTTTTTTTTTTTGTCTTGATTCTTATTGAGGGGGGACATACTTGTCACTCTTCTGGCAAAAATATCTTTCTCTACTGCTTTCCTCCTTCTTCATTTCTCTTCCTGTTCTAATCTTTCAAATTATATTTTTCCCAAAGGGAAAGAGTGTTGCATTTGAGCTCAGTAAATTCTCTTCCTCCCACTCCAGTCTAAATTTCAGCCTGTGTACATCACAAAGTGCATTAGTCCTATTGCTTTTATTAACTCACGTTTCAGTAGCTCTTGAATCTCATTCTGAGTCAGCTCTGATCACATCTAAGGCTTGTGGTTTGTTTGTCTCTCCTCAGCTGTTTTAGCCTGGCTTCCTATTAATCAGAAAACTATTTGGGAATTTCAAGCTCCCATGATGAAAAGTGAGCTGCATAAGCAAACATAATTAATCTTGTGACCTTTAGGGCTTTATTCATTGCAATTTGAAATTCTGGCAAAAATTGTTCTACACACTATAATAAATAATTATTAGTTATAGATCTTGAAATTCAGTGATGAAACAGCCTAATGATTTCAGAATGTGGACGGTTGTGATATTTTCTGGGTTGTGGTTAAGCCTTCTTTACATAAGGGAATGCTGGAGGGGAACCCTCCCCCCCCTCAATAAAGTGAGAACGATCCAGAAAGGAAGTGATCATCTCAATTTGGAAAGTATACCTTAAAGTGATAATGGGAAGGCAAGTGCTGTTCTGGTCTAGAGCGATGCACATAAATGGCCTTCGTGTGGCATGGAAAGTAGTGTGTAATCTTAAGGCATTCAAGGACTTGAATTCAGAAGTTTTCAGGTTACCTAAGGTTCAATGTTTGTGCTGGGCTGATCTTCAGGAGAAAATGCTCAACAGTTGGACGCTCAACAGTTGGACACACAATGTGACCAGAAAATGTGTGTTCAGTCATCCCATAGTTACATCCAGGTATGCCTTTGGAAAGAGTCTAAGAACTTCTTACTAAGAAAGCATGTATAAAAGTGTATTTCACTTCTGTGTTATTTTGAAATGTACTATTAAAGAACATAGGGGATTTTAGTTCTTCAATTCTTGAAAATATTCAAATGTACAAGAAATCATGAGTCATATATCTTTATTAGGTATTTCCTATTACCAGAGTAGATGTCAGAGTCTTCAAGGAAAATTAGGGATGAAAGATGAGTCTAATTTTTTTACAATGCTTTTATAGCTTCCAGTTATAAAGTATGTGTCTTCTAAGGCTCTTGTAGCAGATAGTTCTAATAGCTGTGGCTTTAATAGGTTTGAGGGTGTATCCATTGTAAAGCTAAGTTTGAGCTATTATTGGGAACATAATTATTGTTAAACTGGAAAGATAATTTTTTTTGTTTGTACCAAATGCTGGTAACTCAAAGAATTATGGGTTATAGCCCTTTTCAATTCCTTCTTTACTTTTGTCTGTGTCGTGGGACATTTTTTTCCATTTATTTTTTTTCTCCATCTTCTGTGCACTGTCTGCCCTTCTTAGCGCTACATTTAAAGTAAATCTAGTTCTTTACAGCACGGTGAGTAGGCTGGTTCTTGTTGAACTGAACAGTGCTTGCACAAAACTGTATTTTTATGAGTGTGATGAATTCCATGAATGTTACCTTCTTTGGGATTAAATTCTACTTTTTCAGTTCAACCCATTTTATAGATCAGATTAAAAAAATATTCAGACCCAAAGTTTAAGCAAATATAAAAAGATGCAAATAGCTTTTTTTTTTTTAATCAGAGCCATAACATGATATATATGCTCACATGGGACTCTTTCCCTGTCATCCAGTAAAGTATTAAATACCTTTATTTAATTTCTTGTTAAAATCTCAGTAGATGTCATTACTACTTGGTAAGTTAAATATAATATCCAAGATTGGTAGCTAGGCCTGTTTTCTGTGAGTCATTCCAATCTTACTGCATAAATAATTGTTAAATTAGTAATTTGCCTTGTTCAGCATAAAGTTCTCCATTGCCCCACAAAAAAATTTCAAGCTCAGAAAAAAAAAAAAAAATTGTCCAGCACCAAGCCATTGTGCATTAACAGTTTCTGATCTGAGAATTATGCTGATGCACGCTAGTATCTTCTGGACAGGTTGTGAGATTGTCTGGTAAAATGTTTTGTCCCCTTAACTCCTATGAGGTTGCAAGTGATCAGGGAAAATCCTTGAGTGAGGTGTACATCAGGGAGACAGGGATGCAAAGGTAGATTTCTAAACCTACACAGACTTCACTGAAACTATTTATTCTACCTTATATTTGAACAGAGTAAGACACAGCTTTGCCATTCCCTAAAGGTTTTTGTTTGTTTTTCTTTTTAAGATAAAAGTTCTTTTTATTCTTCCTTTTTCACTTTCTAAAAGCTTTCCAGAGCAGCATTGGCTAACTCAGTTACACAACTTGCTTTGGGCATTAGTATTAAATGGATAATGAACTGGAGTGGTTGGCTATTATCTAAGAACAAAAGACCTATGGTTCTATTTCCTTCAGATCAATTCCTGAAATACCTTCAAATACTTTGAGGTTTCAAGCGATTTGCACTTCTCAGGTGCAAACATTCTTACTGGGTCAAATTCATTGTTCCCAGGAAAGTAATTTGGGATGTTGTATGGGGGTGTGTATGTACTTATACATGTGTATATGCAAATGTTTCAGTGTGTATGTCTTTACATGCATATGTACATGCATACATTCTCATTTTAAAAGTATGCTATAGATCACATAAGAAAAGCTGAAAGTTGTCATAGTTTTAAAGTATAGTTTGAAGCATTTTATGCTAGCACAGCTCTATAGAATTATAGATACTTTGGAGGGTCACAAGTAAGAGGTGGAAATAGCATAATTTTTCAGAGGTCACCTGGTCAATTACAGTGTATCTACGTCTGTATAGGAAATTTGCAGATAAGCATAGTTTTCTATTATCAGAATCTCAGTAGGGAGAATTAAAGGGATTTAGATATTGTGCTGATCTCTCATGACTCTAGGTAAAGGAGGATTTAGTGAGATCACTGGCATTGCTTTGCCCCTGTTCTGTAGCTCACTATTCAGGAAAGCTGTGAGAATTTCAGGAATCAAAAAATATACAGAAAGCTTGAAGGGTCTTGGAGGAAGAGGAGAAGACAGTCAGTGATTTGGTTTTCTGTTTTGTCCTGTGTATCCTCTATGTCATAAAGAGCAGTTGATGCCTGATATTACATCATCTGATAAAAGCAATGCTGGAAGTTATTTGAAGAAGCTGATGTTTGGTTTCTGCCCTGCTGTGACTGGTCAATTAAAGCTCCTTGCTTGTGTCTCAGGTTCTCTTCATAGCCTGGAATTCAAGATATCAAGCAAAGAATGCTTGATATCTTGAATTCCTTTGTTCTTAAACTACTTTATTAATTTGATTTTCATAAAAATAAAATAATAGATTAGGCGATCTTATCTTTTAACAGTAAAACTTTTGGATTTTCATGTGAATAGGTTCCTTTATCTAAACTTAAATATGAATGTATGCTTCATTTCATTAATTGGAATTAATTACATACTTTCCTGGCATCTGTTATACTAGGTGGTCTAAAATTTCTTTACAAACTGTTGGAGAGGGAAAAGAAGATGAGGGAAAACTTCCTTACATGCACTTTTGAGATGTGGCTCTGTTTGCTAGGTCACCTACTTGCTTGTTTGGTCACTGTGCCCAAGTCATTTCACTGAGATCTTTCCATATGTTTCAGTATGGTTTCCAGGTTGACTTCTACCACACTGCAATGCAGTGCTGTACTGTACAGAATTAGAAGGTGGCATTGCAATCCTATCTGTTTTGAACTCCTATATTAAATAAACTCTTTCAGATACAGGAAAAACCATATCTGCTCCAGAGAATTTTATGTTGGTGTGAAGAATGGATTGGAACAAATTAGCTGTAACAGTATAATAGCTGAAGATGGGCCATTAAGGGTTACTAACTGTTCATTTCCCGTCTCCCTCTTCACAAGGGAAACTGCTGTTTGTTATATTATGATTAGTAAAAGTAATATTCCTACCTTCACCTTCCATTTGCATTTCTAATTTTTTTTTAATCACAGATAATAGTACCACTTTAGTCAAGTAATTTCTTGTGTTTACATGCATAGCATAACAGTATTCCACGTAAGGCCTGCCAAGGAGGTGGTGGGGTTTTTGGTTTGTTTGTTTGTTTGTTTTCCAGGATGCTTATCCATCAAAAATGAACTTATCATTTTTGACAGATTTTTCCATTCAATTTTTTCCACCCACAGTAATGACCAAATCTTTCAGATAACGAAAATTACATCTTTCATGGTACTCGCTTAGTTCATTTACTGGTTCAAAAGTGCTTTTCATTACAAAATTTCAGAAAGGTTTTAAATAAAAAGTTATATGTCTTTATTAAACAAGTTTTCACAGGGTTTAACTTTAAAAATAAAAAGCTTCTATATTATCAAAGCATACATTTCTGAAAAGCTGACACAAGTTTGAATTGTATGTGTGTTATTCCAAATGTTTTTCAGATTATGACTTCATGATCTAGGCTAAGAAGAGTATTCAGTATCTCAAAAAGTTCAGTGGATGGTGGGGAAGGATGGTATGAAAGGAGCTTCCTCATTAGTTTTAGCTCTGAACTCTGTGGTAAAAATAATTATGACCAAAATAAAGTCAAATAAGTCATATTTCTTATAATTCATCTGTTCAGATCTTTAACTCGAAGTGACTTAAATGCTTACTGCTATGATGAAGACAACAAAGCCAGACTGAAGACAACTATTTCACATCACTCTTACCTATGATGCTATTTTTGTTGATTCATATGCATTCATAATTTACCTGATGCATTCAGGCTGGGGCATATATTCTCTGTATTAACAAGTATGTGTAATATGCACTGCTATCTTTAGATTCTGCCCTAATAACCATGTTTTCCATGAAGCAATTGCTTTTTCTTTGAACAATTCCCAGTAGCCCACAGCAGTAGAATATATTTTACTCATATAGTTCCTCCACCAGACCACTTGTCATGTTGATATGCCAGATCTGTGTTGACATAGAATTAGGAATCCCGATAATGGCTTTGACCATTTAATATTTCATTTTAAAAAAACAAATCCTGTTTATCCTGTTCATAGCAGAGTTTGTCTCCACTATACTTTATTGCTGTTTAATAGTTTACAGCAGTGAAAAGAAATGCTGTTTTAAAAATATCAATGCACTTAACTGGATTCTTAAATAGATTCACATTTTGTGTGTGAATTTTTTAGCCTGTCTCCTTTCTTTTCTTTCATGCTCTTATCACTGTTAAATCAGAAATTAAATAAGCTTTATTTACCTGCATCAAAACCCAATAAATTTAGCATTATCATCTTGTTATTGTGAGTGGCATTGGCAGCAGACTGTCATTTTTCAGGTCAAAAGGTACTTTCTGATTTTTTAAAATGCTCCTTGCTTTTGTGTCAACAGTTCAAGTTTTTTGATGGGATTGGACTAAATTTTACAAACGCTTTTCCTGAAAGAAGGGTAATTGCCAATTAACAGTTTCATTTTGCTCTCTTTTCTAATTCTATAGCCTTTGTGAAGGTAGTTCCACTGTGGAATATTATTCTGTAACTGCATTTTTTCTGTGTTCTCCTCAAGTGTTTTGTAACGGTTACCATTAGAGGTTCTAGGCTGGACAGAACCATGGCTGGTCTGTATGGCAATTCTAAAAAAAGTTGCATTATTAAGTTCTAATTTGTAAGTTAATTGTTTGACAGGATTGTGATTATGAAAGTGAATGAGGTGAGGAAATTATCTTACTCCTCTTCAGATGAATTCTTTAACAAAAAAAATTAATGAAGTAAGTAATAAGGTATGCTAATAATAGAAGCATGGATACAACCTTAACCCTGGAGTAATTCCTGACACCTAAACAATTTTCTGCACTTCTAAATAAGTTGGGATTGATGGTTTTTTTGGGTGGTTTTTTTTTTTTTAATGACAGGGGCTCTACTCTTAGCAAGAAAGTGATTCAGTTCAAGATGTTTAAATCTTAAACTCCAACAACATTAAAAAGTTGCGTAACTGTTACAGCAATGTTTCTATTCAGATTAAATCAACCTTAACAAGAGTTTTACTTGAACTTGAGTAGAAAAATGCCACTGTATGTTGCTTCCACAGCAATTTGGAGCTCCGTTTTCTTAACATGCAATTAAAACAGTGCTTTAATACAACAGGCGCATGTCTATGGAACAGTTGTGGGTTTTGGCTTGCTTTTTCTAATAATAATGTAAGTATTGCTGTTTGAAAAAAGGAGAAAGAAAAATAACTTCTCCTGCATGATCTTGAGATGTCTGCAACTTTAGAGCAAAATTATTTTTAAACAGTCATTTTGCTTCTTGTGTCAGGAGATTAAAATCAGGCACTCTGTACGTAGTCATGCCAAAGTGCTGCACTATGATGCTGAACGATGTTGTTTGTTTTGATTGTTGACATACTGATTTCAGTTTCAGTTGTCTTAATACTGTTTTAGTTTCCCTAAAATAAAAAAAAAGTTTCTTCATCAGACAGGATTAATTTTTCTGTGGAAGTCAATTTGGAATCTAATGTTGAAAATTTGTTTTCCCAAAATACTGTGTAAGAATGTCACCTTTTCTTTTATTCTGTACCACAAGCTTTCTTCTTTTTTTTGTTTCCTTAACATACAGCTTTTTATTTATTTTATTTTTGACACTGCTAGATGTGGCACAATAGTGTGAGAGACAGATATCAAAGGAAACCATTCACTTAGATCTTTCTTTTCCGCTGTGACAAGCATATTGCCAAGACATTAAAGTCCAAGCTCCTTATTTTTATTTTTTATGTGAAAGCCTTAGAGAGCGGAGTACAGCAATGGCCATTAAAAGAGTTGTAACACTAAAAGCACAAAAGAATGAATAGAAGATCATAATGCTAATTTTTTCTGACTTTATTTCCCAAATATGGAGGATATCTCCTATATTCGATGTTGTTTAAACTGTCTAATTTAAGTCAGAATTGTTCTATTTTGTGCCCTAAACTGAGGTTTATCTTTCAAAGGAATGAACATTCTTGTTTCACTCGAACAATCATGACAGATGCAAGACTGAAGCAAAACTCTACAACTTAGTGTTAGTGCTTGCAACTGCATAATTTAAATGATAATAATATAATTTAGTAATAATTTAGTTCATTGACAGTAACAGAGAATTTGACCACAGATTCTATGAAACTATATTTACTCGTTAGGGAAATTGGATTCTCTCTTAGGTTAAAGAGTATATATTTTAAAATAATAGTTGCTATTCCACATATAAATATTCTTAAAGAGAAATAGGGTATCTGAAGAAGATCTACTGTGTTTATTTAACTCAGCTGAGAATATAGTCTGTATTATCAAAAGGAATTTTAAATAATTTATTTAGTGCCAGTAATGTGCTTCTCTTGATGCAGGATCGTCAATCTGGAAGTGAAGTTAGAGGGGGGAAAAAAACCCACAATAACCCAAAAAACATTTCTTCTTTTCCCCATAGCATGTTTCTCCTTTGAGTAGTTACCTGTTACATCCCTCTGTGCCAGCATTCTCAAGAGTGAGAGTATTTGTGTTAAAGACAAAGGCTTTCCCCTCTTGCTCAGAGGCTTTCCCCTCTTAAAGGCCTTATACAGAGAAACAGAGGAGGGAATAATCACTTTTCCTTCTCAATTTCTTCCAGCAGTTCGCCTGGGGTGAAATTCTCTCATCATGTTCAGGTTACATACTATATATTTTTTTTTTCTTTCCATTTTACTGCAGACTTTTCCTTTACTATAATTTAAGTTTCTGTGTTCCTCACTTATGGAAAAGTGTGAGGCTTTTAAAACAGCTCCTTAAAAACATTTAGTAACTCCCCAGAAGTGGCTCTATGGCTTAACTTGAAGCTGGTTAGCAAAGTCACAACTCTGCAAGAATGGCATTGCTCACGGTAGCAAAAAAACCATGTCCATTCTTTGACTGTGAGGTGATGGCATCCTCACTAAATTCCCTTACCATAGCTTTCTAACACAGAGCCGAAATGAGTGGGCAGCCACACTCCCCAAATTGGCAAATTTCCCATGTTTGCTCATGTATCAGTTTGGGAAGAGCAGAGCTCCCTGGCTGCAGCTTGCCTGGGAATGGAAACCCTTGATCTGGAGGAAGAGCAGACCTGCTGGGGACCTTCAAGTCCAGCCAGGAGAGGTTTGTTTGGGCCTGCTCCAGATCATCCTCTTCAGCACTGGTATTCATAACCCTCACCTCCTCTGCTCAGTCAAAGGAAAGGAAAAAGCACACTAAACTTTTTGGCACTGACAACATGTATCCTTTGACTCCCGCATGGCATATATTCCTTTAGTTCCGTTATCTTGTATTTTGGTGAGGAAGATGTCAGATATCTCCTGCAGTGGCACCTCAATTATAGGCTGTGGTTGCCAGATCCCCTGGTTCTGTCACCTGTTCTGTTGGGTTGCTGATCTTGTGATGTGAGCTGCTCTTGCTCTGCACTGGCTGTTAGAGGTTTTGCTTGCCTATTCCATTTCTGTAAGTCCTTTGACAATGCTGTAGATGACTATGGGGCCTTTGTGAAAGCCTTGGCCCATTTGCTTTTTCCATTCCTAGCAACAGCATGTGTAGTATGCAGGCTTTCCATAGATTTTGATTACAGATTTTTCAAGCGCTATACAGTTGTCTTGCTTTGAGGAGAAAACAATGTAAGTATGTTTTAAAACAAACTTTTTTTTTAATCACTTCCAAACCTATAAATCTCAAACCGTGGGGCTGCAATCTGTTTCCTTTGCTTTGGGTGACTCTTTACCCCAGACTCACTTAGTCCTGTTGCTTTTTATGGCAACACAGCCTTTTCCATGCTCCCACAACTGTAAACTTTCTCTCACTTTGTGATATGTTTTCCAAACACAATGCACCCCCACCCCCCCCAATTTGTCATGGTTGTGATCTTCCCCATGGCACCATTAAGTCATAGATGCTCCTATCTACCAGATGTCAACAGCACTTCCCCACAGAGCTTCCTGGGGACAAGGGAGCTGAGTTGCTGCCTCTTACGGGGTTTGGCCACAAGCCTCAGCCATACTTAAATAGTGGTTCTGCACGATCTTATTTTAGGTATCCCCAAGCAGGTACTACTTGTAATCACTCTGTGGGAATAAGCATATGAAAACCACTGGGAAGTGGGCCTGTTCACCCCAGAGACATGGGGTGAATCATAGAATAGTTTGGATTGGAAGGGACCTTTAAAGGTCATCTAGTCCCACCATCCTGCAATGAGCAAGGACATCTTCAATTCGATCAGGTTGCTCAGAGCCCCGTCCAACCTGACCCTGAATGTTTCCAGGGATGGGGCATCTACCACCTCTCTGGGCAACATGTTCCAGTGTTTCACCACCTTAATTTTAAAAAATGTCGTCCTTATATCTAGTCTGAATCTACCCTCTTTTAGTTTAAAACCATTACCCCTTCTCCTATCGCAACAGGCCCTGCTAAAATATCTGTCCCCATCTTTCTTATAAGCCCCCTTTAAGTACTGAAAGGCTGCAATAAGGTCTCCCTGGAGCCTTCTCTTCTCCAGGCTGAATAACCCCAACTCTCAGCCTTTCTTCATAGGAGAGGTGTTCCATCTTTCTGATAATTTTTGGGGTGCTCCTCTGAACCCACTCAAGCAGGTCTATGTCTTTCTTGTGCTGAGGACTCCAGAGATGGATGCAGTACTCCAGGTGGGGTCTCATCAGAGCAGAGTAGAGGGGCAGAATCACCTCCCTCAACCTGCTGGCCACGCTTCTTTTGATACCGCCCAGGATACAGTTGGCATTCTGGGCTGTAAGCGCATGTTGTTGGTTCATGTCCAGCTTTTCATCCACCAGTACCCTCAATCCCATCATCCCCCAGCCTGTACTGATACCGGGGATTGCTCTGACCCCTCTTCAGGACCTTGCACTTGGCCTTGTTGAACCTCATGAGGTTCACATGAGCCCACTCCTCAAGCTTGTCCAGGTCCCTCTGGATGGCATCCCATCCCTCAGGTGTGTCAACTGCACCACTCAATTTGGTGTCATCTGCAAACTTGCTGAGGCTGCACTCGATCCCACTGTCTATGTCATTGATGAAGATGTTAAAGAGTACTGGTCCCCTGAGGGACACCACTCGTCACCGATCTCCATCTGGACTTTGAGCCGTTGACCACTACCCTCTGGATGCAACCATCCAACCAGTTCCTCGTCTACCAAACAGTCCATCCATCAAATCTATATGTCTCCAGTCTAGAGAGAAGGATGTTGTGGGGTACTGTGTCAAAGGCTTTACAGAAGTCCAGATAGATGACATCCATTGCTTTTCCCTCGTCCACTGATGTGGTAACTCCCTCATAGAAAGCCATTAGGTTGGTCAGGCAGGACTTGCCCTTGGTGAAGCCCTGCTGGCTGTCTCGAATCACCTCCCTGTTGTCCATGTGCTCTAGCATAGCTTCTAGGAGGATCTGTTCCATGATCTTCCCAGGCACAGAGGTGAGGCTGACAGGTCGGTAGTTCCCAGGCTCCTCCTTTCTAACCTTTTTGAAGATGGGCACAATGTTTCCCTTTTTCCAGTCACCAGGGACTTCACCTGACTGCCATGACTTTTCAAATGTCATGGAGAGTGGCTTGGCAGCTACATCAGCCAATTCCCTCAGGACTCTGGGATGCATCTCATCAGGTCCCATAGACTTATGTATGTTCAGGTTCCTCAGCTGGTCATGAACTTGATCTTCTCTTACAGTGGGAGGGACTTTGCTCCCCCAGTCCCTATCTTGCGGTCCATCCACTCAAGAGGTGTGGGAAGAGAGGTTGCCAGTGAAGACTGAGGCAAAGAAGTTGTTGAGTACCTCAGCCTTCCCCTCATCCGTTGTTACCAGTTTGCCAGTCTTGCTCATCAGTGGAGGTACGCTTTCTTTGACCTTCCTTTTCTGGCTTACATACCTGTAGAAACCTTTCTTATTATTCTTTGCATCCCTTGCCAAGTTCAGCTCCAGCTGCGCCTTAGCCTTCCTGACCCCATCCCTACACAACTGGGCAGCATCCCTATACTCTTCCCAGGTTACCTGTCCCTGCTTCCACTGCCTGTGCAGTTCCCTCTTGCTCCTTAGTTTGACCAGCATGTCTTGACTCAGCCATGCCAGTTTCTTCCCTTCCTTGCCTGATTTCCTACATCTGGGGACTGAGAGCTCTTGCGCTTTATGGAAAGCATCCTTAAAGATCTGCCAGCTCTGTTCTGCTCCCTTGTCCCTGAGGACCAATTCCCAGGGGGTTCTACTGACTAACTCCTTGAAGAGCTGGAATTTTGCTTTCCTAAAATTCAGGGTCTTGACTTTACTCTTTGCCTGACCCATATCCCTCAGGACTGTGAACTCCACCAGTGCGTGATCATCGCAGCCTAGGCTGCCTCCAATCTTGACATCACTGATGAGCTCACTTGCATTGGTGACCATCAGGTCCAGTATCACATCCCCTCTGGTAGGGCTGTTTACTACCTGGCCTAAGAAGTTATCCTCAATGCATTCCAGGAGTCTCCTGGATTGCCTATAGCTCACTGTGTTACTTTTCAAGCAGATGTTGGGGTGGCTGAAGTTCCCCAGCAGGATAAGAGCCTGTGAGTGTGATGCCTCCTGCAGCTGGAGTAAGAAGGCTTTGTCAATAGGCGCCTCTTGATCAGATAGCCTGTAACAGACACCAACCACAAGGTCCCCTTTGTTGCCTTGGTCTCTAATTCTTACCCATAAGCTTTCAACCTGCTCATGGCTATTCTTCAGAGAGAGCTCTTCACACTCTATCCATTTGATGAAGAGGGCAATGCCTCCGCCCCTCACCTGTCCCTTCTGAACAGCCTGTAGCCATCGATAGCTGCTCTCCAGTCATGGGATTCATCCCACCAAGTTTCAGTAATGGCAACTAGGATGTAGCTTTCTAGCAGCATGGTGGCTTCCAACTCCTCCTCTTTGTTGCCTATGCTACGTGCATTTGTGTAGAGGCACTTCATCTGGGCTGTCAGCCATATGACTTTCTTAGAAGAGCACACCTTAATTCCTTTGAGGTATTTCACTGGTGTTTCCTTGTTGGTTCCTATTACCTCAGGAGCCCCTGGCTTATCTCCGTAAGACTTCAAGTGTGCTGCAGTGTAGCCAGTACATCTCAGAGCAACAGGCTGAGCACCCTCACTAGCACCCTGTCCCTCTAACCTTGGCGTGTCATCCCACAGCTTGTCACAGGTAAGCCTGATATTATCCCCCTCCCCATTCAAGTCTCGTTTAAAGCTCTGACAATGAACCTTGCTAGCTTGTGAGCAAAGACCCTCTTCCCCCTTTGAGAAAGGTGAATCCCATCTGATGCCAGCAAGCCTGGTGCCCTGTAGTCCATCCCATTATCGAAAAACCCAAAATTGTGGCGGTGACACCAGCCACAGAGCCATGTATTAATAGACTGGGTGCATCCATTTCTTCCAATGTCACTGCCCGCCACTGGAAGGAGAGAGGAAAAAATAACCTGTGATCCAGGTTCCCTTACCAACCATCCCAAGGCCCTGAAGTCTCTTTTGATCGCGCTTGAACTACATGTTGTGGCTCCATCACCACCCACATGGAAGAGCAGTAATGGGTAATAGTCCGAGGGCCATACTAGGCTAGGAAGTTTCCTAGTGATGTCCTTAACCCAGGCCCCAGGGAGGCAGCAGATTTCCTCTGGGGCTTTCCCTGCTGTGCCCCTCTCAGCACTCCCTCCCAATCCACTCCCTCTCACAGGTGAGGCTAGGATGGAGATCCCTCCCAATCCACTCCCTCTTACAGGTGAGGCTAGGATGGAGATGTAGGCAGTGCACATCAAAGCATGGTGCTTACAGGTTTCCTATTCAGAAAGCATCAGAAGATCGTTATGGAGAAAAAAAAAAAATCACTGTGAGTAATAGAATTTATAATCTTTTCCTTTCTTTTTCAGAAAGAGAGTGAGAGAGAAAAGGAGGTTGTAATAGGACCAGAAGACCAATATTTACAGTAATTTGTCATTTGTGGTCAGAGCAGATGAAGAAGGATTTACAAATTTTTTCACCTATGTATGTATTGTTACACGTCAGTGAGTTCAGGTAACTTTTGTGCTATCTAAACACTAACTTCTGTGAGTAAAAAAAAAATCAGTTCTCTGCACAAGATGTTTTTGTGCTTTCCCTGTCAGGCTGTTTCTTCACATCACAAATTTTGTTTGGATTCATAGCGTATGCAATTATCACCTGTATGTAGAAAAAAGAAAAAATCTCTAAGAAGGAGTATGTGCAATCTGAAAACTGCTCAAGAAGCCAGAAACATTTTTTTTCCCATCCTCTATTTGTTTTTTAAAAAAAAGTGTTGACCTTTGTCATCAAGTTGAGATGACAGTTTCCTTTTTCAGCAAATGAATTGGTATTAAAAAATCAGAATCAAAAGCAGAATAATTATAATGGCACTGGATGAGCACCGGCTGTGAAAAAAATATTACAGTAAAATTACTGAGAATAAACGCAATTTAAGAGATTTCTTTGGCAGTATGTGGACACCAACTTCAAATGAATACAAAAAACCTGAGTTTAATTCTAAACCTGAAAGAATATTCATGCTTAGTTTAAGGTATAAATGTTTGCAAACCAGGGATTAAACTATAATCCCTACAAGGAAAGGAAATGCTAAAGTGAGCTTTATATGCTTTTTGTTTTGCTCAGCAGCCATTTTCACAAATGTATAATGCAAACAAAGATAGACTACTGCTTCTGCTTTGAAAATGCATACTAAATAGCGTGGATTTCACTGTTGCTAAATACTTTCAATCAAATGGCAAAATACTGATTTTTTTTTACTCCCTTTCCTCTTCTAGTCCCTAATTCAGCAATTAAACACTGCACCAAATGGCTCAAATGATATGCTGAGTAACCTCATCCTGTTCCCTGCCTGAACACACAGCAAACCAAACATATGTCACCAAAGATGTGGTTGCCAGCCTTCGCTTTGTGTAGTCTGTGGATTTGGCAACCAGGTGTTTTGGAGATCAGGACTGAGAGAAGTTGGCACAAGCATACAGTGAAATCTGCCCCAAACCCCTCACTGCCATTTGATTGAAGCTGTTTTTGCTGTTTTCCTCACTTACACAAGTTCAAGATGGACTCACTGTTTTAAAATAGTGAAGAAGTTTTGAATGTGGTTATTACCACTGTGTTTTGAAGCCATGGGATTGAAGAGTTTGGAAAGATTATCTCTGTATTAAATGAGATCTCTGACACTGCCAGTGGTAAAACTATCATGGCTTCATTAACACTGACAGCAGTAAATCTTTTCCCAAACAATTTGTCGATACGTTTCTGCTCTAAGTTTGATCCCTAAGCAATGGGTGATTTATCTGGTTTAACTTCATTTAGTTGGTAGGTTTATATTAGGAAAAATCATGAACTAACGTAAATTAAGTATCTATGTGTTTCAGTACTGTTTACAAAACCAAATCTTAAAGAAAGTGCAAGCTGCTCTACTGCTTGGTGTTCTCATAAGTTAAACTTTTAGAATTTTTTTAATGTAAATTTCTAATGTAAATTGTAATGCTTCAATACATTTTTTCTAACTGATTTAAGTGTTAATGTTACCTTTTAACTACAAGTAAATTAAAAATGTTTTTTGAAGTTCTGCTTCATAGCCTCATTTTGAAACTTTTTCCTGGTCAAGTGTTACATTAGTCTTCCATGGCTTATAATCCGTTTATATATGTTTAGTTGTGTACTTTTTCTTTTCTGGATAAAATACCTTTGGAGATTTATTTTCCATAAGAGAAGATGTATGATGGTTCTTATTAGACTCAGCATTAATTTGTGTTTTAGACTAAATTTTTTAAGTGCTTATCAGTGTTTTTTATCCTTTGCACCACTCTTGTATTTGCATATAAAATTTATATATTGAAAGTGATTCTCAAGTAGGTAAATATCACTAAATTGTGCTCTAATTTGCCTATCTGTTCCTTCGAGGTTATTGGTTATAGTAACATATTTATAATAAAATTTAATAGCACATACATAAAATGCATAAAATAGGATAATGTATTACAATACAGAACAGCTTGATTTAATATATGAAAACAAGGAATCTGAAATTGCATTTAATTCTCAAATTTTAGATCTTGGTTAGTTAATCACTTGCATATCTGTTTTACCGAGCTGAGAATAGGTATGATTAGCTGTTATGCTTATATAACTAATTTATTATTCTCCTAAATACAAATCCAAGTTGATACTTACCTGGCTCTTCAGCTGCAATGAGATACAACTTGAGTGTTTGAAGCAGTAGTGACACCTCTCTTTGGGCAGGATAAAATTATAATGGATACTTTATGGATATCTTTATTTTAAATTCTTACTGGCTACTTTTGGAATAAACCAGGTGCATGGCTTTAAATAGTATTGTAAGAAAGGTTTTGTTGTTAAATCACTAAATGGGGCTCTGAGACACTGTCCTTTGTAAAAACAAAACCAAACCATGAGCTGCACACAAAGTTCAAAGCAAATTTGTTAATCTGTGAACCTCAGATTGTCCCAACTGTAAAACAGGAGAATGATACTTTCCTCTCTCATTGGTGTGCTATGTAGGTTAAGTGTGACATGTGCAGTGTACAGGTGTCGTAGTTCTGTATTAATCTTTTGTCTTTGCGTGTGAGTGTTGGTCTGGCTCTTTCATAATCTAAGTAATCCTCTGTTGTATCTTTTGCCTTTTGATATTTGCTCTTAATTACTTATTCCTTATGGGCTGGAGTGAGTTCATCCTCCCTAAAAGTAGGCCTTTTTTTGTCTAGATATTCCTAGTTTTTCCAAGTCTTGTTAATCTACTTTTTCCCCAAAAAAGAGTATTCCATGAGAACTGGTGCTTTATTATGTGATTACTGCAGAAATGGTGTCTCTCACTCAGTACGACATCTCTTTCCATTTTATATCAGCATGCAGCCCAAAATAAAACATAAGCTGATTTTGTGTATTTTTTTGTGTATTCTTATTAACAGTTTGTTAACAAAAACTGTCAGCAGTGTGTTTTCCAGTCACTCTGACCTGAAACCATGAATTCAGGATGAGTCCTCTTATGTCAGTCCAGCATCTCTCAGAGAAGGTTCTCTTGGATTTCTGCTTTGTAGTGCATTTTCTTTCTCACTGAGGGATCCCTGCTCCCATTTACTTCTTCAGCTTAATTTAGAGACCTTGGTAACTGCAGAAGTGGACAATCTCTCTTTATGGCCATGTCCTTCCTGCCACAAATTCATCCTGCATTTGGAGAGGCAGCCCTCTAACATAATTTCACATTTTACACAAAGCCTCTGTCACAGAGGTACACTAAAACTAACACAAACGAGGGACAAGCTCAAACAACTTTATTTCACAAAACAGCCAAAACCACACAACAGAAACCAACAAGAAACAGGGGTAAACCAAAACCAGTCAACACTCCAGTAACATTTAACGTATAACAGGTTCAAGGTGTCAGTCAGGGTATTGTTACTACATAGCAAGAATTCCACACAAGAATGATGATCCAAAGTGCGCACACACTCACTCACAAAGGGGGAAACTCTCTCTCCCTCGTGGGTACCCAGAAGACAGAATCGCTCACCCGGCGGGGGTGGTGAGGGCTCACTCAAGGACATATCCAGAAGAAATCGCTCACCACAGGAGCTGAGGGCACTCAATCCCGGGAAGTTTCCTCAGGCGGTGTCCCAACCCGAGGGGAGAGGTCCCCAACACAGTCCCACTGCCCCAAGAAGACCACACTCAAAGGGGGCCTCCGGCGGCGCCCCATTTATACCCTGGGTCGGATCTGAGCTGTGGTCAGAATTGGTCGTCATCTAGAAGCTTCTGTGAGCCAAGGCGCCTCACTGGCTGTGGACCCCGTCTGGTGACCGAGGGGTCCCGCCTCTCCTGCTCCCCATGCCCAGGTGGGTACGTGCCTGGGGACACGGCAAAGCACAAAAGGCGCGAAAATGAGGTGCGAAAAGCCCCGATCTTTATCGCGAGGGGGCGGGGTGCGGGGGGTGGGGTGGGGTTGAAGCATACCTGTCATAGCCTCTTAGGGGAAAATCTCAAAGCATTTTGTGAAGATGGACAAATATCGCTAACTGAGAGACATAGTTCAGTTGAAGGAGATGGCTACAGTCACAGACTGACCAAGGCAATTGCTCTTCGAATACACTCTAGCATTTGTTCCCACCTGTTTTCATCTGTTGGTTCAATGTGATGTTCACTTGGGTCAAGCTGTGAAGTCTGCCAGAAGCGTGCCTCAGCTAACCTCGTGTCTCTTTTGAAACATCTCTTCAGTTGAATTGATTGAATACTGGTCGGCAGCTCTTCTTGCCGCTGCATATCTCTGTTGCACTTTATTTTCACATTTATATCATAGCAGAAGTTGCCTTCAAAAGCACGAAGACATGTAGTTGTATATTTGGATTTAACTTTTCTGTCCAGCTTCTGGTCTTTTTCCTTCTCTAGAGGAGTATGAGATTTGCATATGCTGTTTAAGGCTAGCACTTTTACCTTCCCCACAGATTCTTTTTAACAGAATGGCTAAAAGCCTTTTGTGCTTCACACCAAAGAAAGCACAATGTTCTGTGAGCTAGCGTGTTATACACAGGTTTTTATTTTTTCAAAGTATCAACTGCTAGAACGATTTTTGGTTTCTCCTCTAAACAGCAAACAACCTCTAAGCTGCCCAAGCAGTTGATTTCCCCCTGCAAAGAGGAGGAGAGAATATTCTGATGAGGGATGTGCTCTTGCCAAATGTTCTAAGCATAAAGTTTTATTAACTAGGAAAGGTCAAAACATCTTAAAATACCGTGAAAAATTAAAGAATGGGAAACTCTGTTTTGAGAGAGTCATGATTCTATTTATTTTCCCATCTACGAGGAACACAAAAAATGGCGTATCTTCTGGGAGACAATGACTCATAAGCAGGATGCAGGAAAACAAGACAGAACAGCAGGCGTTCTGGGGACATTTACATTAACTGGAGAAGGAGTATGATGAAACAAGTTGCGGGTGTCAGAACGTGGAAGGAATAAAGAAGAAAGGTGTCCATTTGTGCCAGCCTGTCGGACATAACCCTCTGTCCCTGCCACTTCCGAAGTACAATATAGGTTTGTTAAACTTTCCTTTGTGTAAGAAGCTCTGTCATTACATTTGTGTTTTATACTCCAGCCCACTCCCAATTCCAAAACCTGACACCACTTAATTTCTTTCTCTCATGGCATTTTCCCAAAGAATCAGAAAGAACAGGATTGCTTTCATGAAGTCAAGAAATTAGTATGATTAGTGAGAAGCAAAAAAAGGATTGACTTATGAAGACTAGGAAAGAATCATAGTTGGAGGGAAGGGCAACCCTGCCTGCTGCCACCCCTGAGCTACGTGGTTAGACAGGCTGAAGCTAATCTTGGTACTGCTTTCAGAAGCAACAAGAGTGGCAATGCATGGTAACATTATTTTGCTTGGGTTTAGGAGATGGCAAGATCAATTATTCTGAGGTACTGAAGACGTGAATTTATGACTCCTGTGCACAACTGGTAGAGGTAAATGATGAAGTAATTTTCTTGACTGGCTCTTACAATGCAATTGTACACAAACTCACTGCCTTCTCAACACTGAGAGAAGACTTGGTTTCCTGACAATAGGGACTGCTTTGTTATCTTCTTTTTTTCCCCCACCCTTTTCTTAACCCTCATGTGATTGTCTTCCACCACCTGGAAAAGAGACACTCTGAAGTGATTAACTTTTTATTTGAATGAACATCTAAATTCAGACAGGGCATATTGCTTCACATTTTGCAGAAATGAGTTTGATAACTACAAATATTAGGAACCATAACAAGTCACTGTGGTTGTGAGGATGAGAAGGTATTTTAAAGCTTCTTAAGACCCATAATGAACAATTACACAATAAAAAGCATTAAAATACAATATTTTTTTTTAATGGCTAATAATTAGAAATTGACTAACATTTAAAGTTGGAGGGAGAAAGGACCTGTATCCCTTACTGTAATACCCAATTTACTGTGTCTGTGGTGGATCCCTTTATCTACATGGTCATTCTTTTCTGAATTCTACGGAGTCTCTGAACTCTGTCTTTCATAATGGCATTTTGTAAACTATTTACATTAATAAATTTTAAATTTCTTTCTATTCAGTCTTTACTGAGTTTGGTTTTCAGAATGAAGATGGTTGAGTTGGCCTGGCTCTGTTTACTTTGACACTAATTAAATGCCTTTAATCTTTTCAGACGGCTCTGCACAGAGTCGGGATATAATACTCCTTCTAATTTGTTTCATTTCTAAATTATTCTTTAGCTACCTCTGGAGCTATTTCAAAATCCATCTGCAGCCCTCTGAACTTCTGCAGTATTTCACTTTGAGTTGGAGTATATAGAATAGAACACAATAATATCTGGGAGAATATAATTAATATTCCTCCAACAAAATATTTTCCATTATTTTCCATCCATCTCTTCACCCACCTTACCATTTTGATATTTCTATTATAGCTATTTCAGCACTATTAATGTTTTCAGTGTGCTCACTTGCAGTGACATGTCAAGACTTTTGCCTGAGTAGACTCAGTCGATTTAAAACTCAGCAATGTATATGACTCATGCATATTTTCACAGCGTGACTTGACTTGCACAATTTTAATCTGCCATTGTGCTGAAAAATTGCATAATATTTTTTGGTTACTCTGGACTTCACTAATTTAAAAGACTGGTGTCATTATCAAATTTTGCAACATTGTTGAATATCCTACTGTCCAGCATGTAAACAAATACATTCAACTGTGAGTTAAAAACCGTGAGATTTTTCTATGATGACAATTGACAGCTTATTCCATTTACTTCTATTTATCTTAGAATACTTTAACACATAGATAGTGTTTCAGGAATGTTAACTAGCTGCCTGTCTATCACCATATTCTTCCCTCATGCACCTGGGGAGGCTAGTGTTATCTCTGTTTTGCATGTAAGGAAACTAAGACAGACAAGCCAGAATAAATGAGACATCTCACAGTGGGATTTTGCATGAAAAGAGAGTAGCAATTCTTTACCTTTAATTTATGGAAGCTTTCCTTACCACTTTTGAACTAGTTTTTTGGGAATAGATTTTGAGCAGGGAGTTTGTAATCTTCAGGAGACTGCTTGAGAGAGTACACAGTGACCTTCATGATAGCCCCCACAATAACTTGGAGTCCTGTTGGAGTTGTACATCTTATATTTTTACAATAACCAGCTGTGAAGTACCTACAAATAAGCCCATGGAGCTTCCTGTTCTGTGTAGCCTTTAAAGTGAAAACATAAATAAGCACATTAGATCTCTGTACTGTTCACAGCTCTTCATATTATTTTTGTATTTGCACTTCTGCTTATATAGAAACTGTGTGCATTGAAAATGGAGATTTTTCTCTCTGAAGGGCTAGTTCTAAGAAGTTGGTGCAGAAGGTCTAACACTTCCAAGTGTCACATTCTGCTGTAGTTTAATGTATTTGTTTATACTCTGGACAGGGGGTTATGCAGCAATGCGGCAAAATTTGCTAATGACTTAGTCCTGACAATTTATGTATGCTGGAAAGGCATACGTAAGCTGCCTTTGAATTGCTTTTGCCATCTACTCCAAACCAGTTTCTATTCTAAGAAAACAGAAGGTCTTTTGTTAAATAGCTAACAACTAGGAATTTCTTTGTCTGTTCATAGTTTACTTGATTAATCCAAAACTATCTGATTTTCAAATGTAATGCTTCTCAGGTACAGCCTGTAGGATGTACCTACTTCTCCTTTCTCACAGTCATGAGTTTGGTGGAGTACTTCTGTTTAGACTCAGTCCTTCCATCCCTTTCAGGTCAACTGAAGCAGTGTTAGAACATGTTCTGTGGTTATTAAGGAGTGTTATTACATATAGAATAGAATAGACCATAGAATATGGTTATTGTTGTGACTGTGCCATACCTCTGGAAATAAGAAGTTAGTAGGAGAATGATAATCTTCAATTATTACATTTCTTCAGCTTATAGATATCAACAATGACTAAATAAAAGGAAACAGAGCTTTGGTTTTGGATTAATATTAAATCTTTGGATATTTTTTAGCTAGTGATGCTGTGATTTTTGAATGTATCTGTCTCCTAACTGCAATGATATTTGATAGTGAGAGTTTCCAGAGAACATATTAAGAAGAGTGTTTTCCTCCATTGGTGATAATTTCATGAATCCTTTCAGTATAATTCAGTATCCCATTCTTTTGGTATTATAATGCTGCCTGAACTGAAGTACCTTATTGATATTCACCACACTTCTTATGACAATGGTAAATTGGGAAAAATTCTATGAAAGATGATGGGATTATACTGCTATGAAATTAATGTGAGTGGGAAGAGAACCCGGTTTGATATTTATTGTGTTTCCTTAATTAATTCTCTCATCCGAATGTTTTGAAACATATACTTCCATTTGAATTACAATAGATTCTTTTCTTTGGAACAATTTCACTTCCCAAGGAAAATATTAAATATCTTAGACCCCCCTCCTCCACAATTTATGAAGTTGTATAGACTGAGAGAAATTTGTAACCTAAAGAGTAATAAAAGGTTGATTTGAAATACAACATCTGTCTCTTCTCTGTTACAGGGCTGGTAGAGGCAAGATTTTAATAATCACCCGAAGTTTAAGGCTTTCTATTTTATTAAAAAAACCACCCAACAACGATAATAACAGCACTTGCATAGTAATTGTTTGATCAGTGGGTGGTTGAAGAGAGTTTTTATGTTCCACCTGTGTTCTACTTTTTAATTTGATTGCACTTTTGACATTAGCTTCCCAAATAAAATAGATACATTTCTCCTTTTGTCAATTGTGGAATTATATTAACTGAAGGTAGACGGAGAAATAGGTAGATAGGTTTTCTTCATTGTTAGGGTAAATTTTTGCAAAAAATCTACAGGTAGGTGGTAAACGCTAATGTATTTATAGTGTCATAAACCTGTTATGCCAAGAAACTGTGTCTGAAAACGTATCTAAAGAGATTGTTAGAAGCATATTTTGTTGCTGATTTATTATCTGAAATTCATACCTCATCCAGTAAGAGTTCTATTTAAAAACCCATGGCATAGCATGCACTATTCTGTGAGCCAAAAATCTAAAAAGATCAGAAACTTTGTAAAATATTTTTGTTGTTAATCTGGTTGTACCTGAAGCGTGTCATGGAATAAATTGGAAACGCTGTAGACAAACATTGTATGTACTACATTTGAACATCTTTCTAAAAATCATTACGTACATTTACTTTCTATATGCAATGTAATGTTAACTTTATCTTAAGAACTTATAAAAAATTTGCTTATTGCTCTGGGATAAGTTCTATTTTTGAATTGAAGACACAAATAAGAACTATTTCCATTTTACAGTCTTGTAATAACTTTGAAATTAAATGCAGGGAGTTACTAGAAGGGAATGCTGATCTTGCAAATACTGATATCCTTTTGCAGGGATATAAGTGGCCAAATTTCAATTCCAAATAATTAATCTTAAATCTCAAAACCTTATTTAGAAGTTAATTGAATAAAAGGTCTCAAGTTTGTTACAATGATTGAAATAAGCTGTTTTAAAGCCTTGTTACACATTTTTTTTTAATTAGAGTAGTGTCACTGGAGCTACTAAATTTACACTGCACTAACCAAGATCAGACTCCAGTCTGATCAGATTTTTCAAAAATCTGGGATGAAAAAAAGTCTTAAAGGAGGCTCAAATAAGATCTTCTCCTGAAATGAATCTTTGTTGAATTAAATATATGAATATTTGAAGGTTTATGTGACACACAAACCCCAGAATTGCTTACTTGCATCATACTGGGACATATGATTTGAGTAGTTATAAAAGGGCTGATGTGGTGCAGTGACCAAATAGTTGTCCTTATATCACCTGAAGATTTTAAATTGACATTCTTATTGTCCTGTGTCTAGTGCATTGTCACCTTGAATGAATGGCTGAATAAAATTTTACAATGCTCCTCATTTTCAGCAGAAGAATGCATGCCAAATTGCTTCTCTTTCTGTCTCCAGCCTTGCAGCCTATAAAATGGCAAAAATAGGATTAAAAGAGAAAGGGAGTGAGGGGACAATGTCATCTTCTGTTTTAATTATATTTGTATATTTCAACTTTTTTTCTTTTTTGAGGGGAAATCTAATATTATGGGACTACAAAGCCATGAATGTTTTTAGTTGTTCTATTTTTCCGTTAGTTATTCAGTGGATCAATGTGTCTGGATGAACTTTGTTATCTACGATGGCCAAAGGCAATGTTTCTGTAATGAAGGCTTAACTATGTAAAGTGACCCAGAGTTTAAGAAAGTGGATTTTTTGTGTTAAATTGCTGCTGCACCTTTAAATTGCTTTTATTCCCAATGTGAAATGTTATAAATTGTGTTTGAAGTGGGATAAAAATGAATATAAAATGCCATGTTACCAAGATAAAGTGAGCATTCAGTGGTATTTCAGACTAGCACTAGGAATATCTATTATATTTTGTTTTGGCAATTCACTCGGATTTCTATGAGATTCCTTCATTTTCTCATCTCAGAAGCAGCATATAGCTCAACATGGCACTTTCTTACATCCATCTAGGAATTAAGTGGGCTTCTGAGGATTCACACCATCTGTTTTAGTTTATTTTTACACTTTATCATAAAAGATATATTTTCTACTTCTGTTTAGTAACCTGGAAAATATGTCATATGTAGGCAGACAGGATATATGGAACGAACTGGTTTCTGTCTCTGGAATTACTGTTTTGCTTGACACAAGGATCAAAAACTTCTATTAGAGAAAATGCAGGGTCCTAAACAGACCAGCTGTGAGTACAGTACCCAAAAGAGGTGTCTCTACGACAAACACATTTTGTAGAAGACCTGTCTTTTTAAATGTAATGTCTTTGCTCTAAAGCTGAATATTAATAAAGGTGTCTTCTCATTATATTGAGAAATGATGTTCTTATGAACTCAGTTTAGCAAAGCAAACCTTGCTTATTATTAGAAATTTAGAAAGGTCTTTATCTGTGAAAATGTTAGTATAAAATCAGATTTTAAATGAAATCTTAGAAATACTGTTGCAGCTAGAATGGGTGAGGGTGGTGTGCATGACAAAAATAAAAAGCCACAAAAATAGAAAGCAGTGTTTTATGATTTTTTTCAATGACAGTTTAACAATTAAAATATATGCTCTATATTTCAAGAGAGAGAACGAGAAAGAAAGAATACAGATAGATACTACTGTGTGTGGTACAGTTCTCCAAGTAGCCGTATGGTACAATTACTTTATTCACGTTTTATGAAGACCATGAGTAGGTTAGGAGGTAAGCTCACATCCTTCAGTGTGTTGCCCTTCCAGTGTGTTGTACTTGAATGGTGCTCATCCTTGGGCTGCGCTGCCGTGTTAGAGAGTAAGGCAAGGCTAAGTATTTTCCACTTCTCCAGCAGTTACTGTAGGTAGTTCCTTCTGCACTGAATTGTATGTGTTCTTAAAGTATGGTTCAATGTTTTCTTCAGGCAGCCATTGTATCAGCTGAAAAGATTATGGACTTCAGCCCACCTGGCGCGGCTTGTCGCTGTTTTGCTGCCAAAATTTACAGCTTTCTCTAATCCATTTTAGTCAAAATAAACTGAACTAGCAAAGACTGTGTAATCTATTTTCTTACCTCATTTTGTTAAAAACAAGCTAAAGAGTGTTCAGACAAGTAGTTTGGAAGGTAGATCTGTGGAGGTGAAGATAATATGGATAAATGAAGTGGCACGTAGCTGCTAAGAGTGGGCTGAGAGGAAAAATGTTCTTCTGTCAGATCTTTATCCAAAAGAAGATACACGAACAAGTCTTAGTTCAGTATCCAGTTCTCACCACAACCTTATAATTCAGACCCCCTTCTCTTGTTCCAGCATTTTAGATCTCATTTCTATCTGTGTACTTTTTTCTTGTGATACAAATTGTCAGCATTTCAAACAAGCAGATTGGATTATAGCAAATATGGTACATGCCCATGTATTTTTGTATATTAGGTAATACTTGGACAGGAAATCCTAAATAAGCATGTAAAGGCTAGGAGCGTGTAAGACTAGGAGACATTCCTGATGCAATCATATGGCTTTGGATGTTGTACAATCTGCATTTTTCATAAGGATACCAGCTTGAATGTAATGATTTAAAAATGAAATACAGGAGTTGTACATTAGTATCTTTGGCAGTATATTATAACTCGGTAGCAATATCAGAATCTTTTTCTTCTCAAAAATGCATATTTTAGTCAAATTATAATACCAGTTTGTCTTAATTACTTTGTCCTAAAATAATATGCTGGAAGAGCTGCTGATGCAATGTGGAAGTTGCAAATATGAATCCAAATTTGTTTAACCTGTAGAGAATTAATGATGTGATGACAATAAGATGGAGTAATTGCTTTAGGTTGGTAATTTACATAGTTTAAACAGGGCAGCCTGTAGACTTTAAATCAGTAGAATTAGCACATCATCTGCTTTTTAAAAGTGGAAGGTTCTATAAACTCACAAAGCATGTTAATTGTGCAAAGATAGCATAAATTACGTTATTTTTGGCAGTCTTTCAAAAATTACCCCCTATAAAAACTACGTGCTTAATTATGTGAAGTCTATATTAATATGTCTTTTATATAGACCTTTTTCCTTTTTTTGTCAGCAAAGAAAGAAATAAGGATAGATATAATTATTGCATTAAAAAAAAAGAGAGCCCATGTGATTTTACAACATAGATATTTCTGAAAATGTTGTCCAGTGTGTGATGAACTAAAGTATTCCTTTGGGTTACAACTTACATGACTAATGTACTTAGGTAATATTGTCTCCCCACACTGACCCACAAGGCTAAATTTAAACTCTAAGGCTGGTTTTAAGGTTTTATATGAAAGTCAGACTTTCTAAAGTGAAACTTTTCTAGCGTTTCTTGCCTCTTCAAGGATCTGTGAAATAAAACAACTGAACTTAATATTAGTTTAGTTGGTCAGGTTTTACAAGGAATCTAATACATATATTTTTAGTTTGAAAACTTCATTTTGGACCAAACTTATCCATCACAGCTGGATTAATTTTTCTGAGGCTATCATCTGACATGGGGTTGTGAATTTGGCATTTCTGAAAAGTCAGTCTGGGGAGTTTTATTACTGTCACTGTGTTCTCCACCACTGGAGAGTTTTTTTGTTTGTTTGTTTGGGGGGCGGTTGTTTGTTTTTTTGTTTTGTTGGGTTTTTTTAACTTTTTTTTTTCCTTTTTCTTTTTGTACCGACAAAGCATGAAAATTGCTTTAATTGGAGTATGTTGTTACTGAAATACCTGCAGCTCCAGAGCTGGCTGGCTAGTCATTATAAAAGTGATCAACCAAAAAAGGACAAATAACCAGGTGCAAAGTAGTTAAATCAAATTATTCTGGCAATTTGCCATAAAATCATTATGTTGATTTCTTCTTTGATACTTCACTGAGATTTAATAACTTTTATAGCAAATGAGGCATGAAATATTTTTAAAACCTCACTAGTCCCAAATATGGTGAAATTCAATTTTTATTTTATTTCAAAGGTTAAGTACTGCCATGTGTTTCCAAAGTCCTGAATTATCTCTTTACTGTGTGGTACTTGTTTAAGGGACCTTGCTTTAATGCTTTTTCCAAAACGACCTTTCCTCCCATACACCTTTTTAGCAGTGTTATGACTTGTTGAAGAAGTAACTTTTTAGAGAGCGGTGGAGAGACCTAGCAAAATAGAAGTGACTGGACTTTGTCAAATGCAAATGAGAGATTTTCTTAAACCTTTTACGTATGTTTGTGTAAGTGTGAGTGTATATTATGAGTGTGTGCTATGTATATGTAACAATTTTATGATAAAATAGTGACTCCAAAATTAATGGCTGCTTCTCTCAATTTTGTTTGTAATTACTGTGTTATAGAATTATCACTGTGGAAGTGAAGGGGGCAGTGATGAAAATTTAGAAGGCCATTAGTCCAGGAGATCCTGTTGATTGACCAAAAGTCTGTTATTCTTTGTTTTCCCTTGCTACACTAACTTGCACATAGAAAACAGAAGAAAGCCTATTGAAAGGCACACAAAGGTTTTAGTAGGAAATCCATTTGAAAAGTTCCAGCTGTGTCATTTATGGTTCATGATAATAACTGCTTATCTGTTTAAGAGTTTAAAATATTTTTTTCCAGTAGATATTTGTGTTCTGATCAGTTCAACTTTATATGAAATACTTAAAACTCCTGCTGGCCTTCATTGTTCAAAAGTGACATTGTAGCCAGAGATCAAATTAAGCTGCTTGTCCCTGATGACAGGGAGTTGTGAGTGCTGATGGATTTTGTTTGTGTCTTATACAGGATAAAAAGGCTCTGGCCTGGGATTGGATCCATGGAACATCAGGGCTTTAAAAAGAGTTCTAGATAGCTGGCATATTTATCCCATCCACCCGTTCACCTGTGTATATGATATGTATGCAAGATGTATTTAATTTTTAAAAGTGATAATTTATACCTAGATGACTAGGCATTCTGATGTAGATGTACCTAAACAAGGCAGGTAAGTTTCTAATAAAAGTTTCTAAGATAGGTTTGACTTCAAGGGCAGGTATTTCCCTCAGGAAAGGGAAAGAGGTCACTATAAGAAATTCAGCCATCACAAGACATTTTATAGCTTGTTTTACTGTTATTGGCTTATCTTACTTAGTCTCCTTAATAGCAGAAGGTGATTCAGGCAGCACATTTTTTTTTTCATTGTTCTTTGTCTTGAATACAGTGCTTTAGGCATGAGCATTTGCCTTTTTTTTTCTTTTTCCTTAAAGACAAATTGATTTGTGGGTGGTCTGCAAGGACTGAACATGTGTTGTGTGCCATGCCCATCTATTTATGCTTTGTGTATTTGAATTGCTGTATTGCATAATAGCCAGTGATTTAATTACACAACCAAAAAAAGTAGTAGGTACAACAGGCATGATTGTCTGGTTGCTATGGGAAGATGAAATCATTTCAAATTTAAGCTGCTCATCTGAATGGGAGAGGAAGTGGATTAAGGTCATTGTGTAATTACAGTTTTTAGCCCAGGCACTGCAGCATGAAAAACAAATATGTCCAGTCTGCTTTGCCAAAGACATTCTCTAGACCTATTGGTACTTATATAGAAAAAGTAATTTGAAAAAATTGTTATTCGGATAATTATTTTAGATATTAGATACTACAAAACAATGCTTGTATAGTGGTTAAATGTGTGGTAATTCATTGAAAGGATTGGACAACTGCTCTGCAAACATAGCTACATCCAAATGAGTCTGCAGAGTCACTGGGTTAAGTCCTTTCAAGAGCAGCAGAACTGTTACGAAGCAGGTTACTGTTAGCCACCTTAGAGGAAGCTGTAATGTAAGGGCTTCTGTCATGTTCCCAGTAAAGAGCAGTGTAATTGGCTCTGGAAAGGATGCTTTTTAATTTACCTGTTCAGCATTTGCTGAAATTGTGCTTGTTGATAACAGGCTATGAACTAGTAAAGCACTTGCCACATGCCTTCTCTTCCTAAAGGAAATCATCACAACAGTCTGTGTTTCAGTGTGCCAGTTAATAGCCCCATCCCCAGTTAGTGGAGATTTCTGGTTTACTGTATTTTGGATGCAATGGAAACAAAACCATTTGCTAGTATGTTTGTTTATTGTAATGCTTCTACCACAGTGCTTGGGTCTCTGACAGATGCAAATTTAGAGAAGTAACTTCATTCAAACCCATTAAATTAGAAATCTTATGATCTCTATTTCACAGATCGGAAACTTAAATGCAAAAAGACTAAAGCCAAATACTAGGGTGTTTCAGTGTTGAGGTAGGGCAGCAAGTGGTTTTGAGAGCCACCAGTAAACAGTAAATTCTTGATTTTTAGATAAAAAGCCACATTTAGTGCAGTTAGGTATCCCCAAAAAGAGATTCTGAGGAAAACCTTATATTCCACTCCTCTGCATTTCAAGCCTGGATTCATTTAGATGATTAAACTGACTTCTCTTTTTTTCTTTTTTTTAACAGGGAATTTGAGTTTTGAGCCTTCTCTAAGAGTAATCGCTGAGGTGATCTAGCTAAAAGGAGGAAGCAGGATAGACTAGAACTGCAAATTGCTTATAGCCGAGTGGTTGCTACTTGCCTGAGATATGGAACACAACTGTCACATTTCAAAAGGATGTTGAATGCTTATTCCAGGTGAGGACCTGATTTCTTAACTGGTGCATGTACAGGGCTAAGCTTTCTCATTGGAACTGCTTGACGGAGTACGAATAATTTACTGACTCAGAGGGAGAAAGTGAGAGAAATGGTATCCATAGCTCACCAAGTAATTGCATCCCTCTTTAAGGTAAAACATGAACCCACATTTTTGATCAATAGTAGCTATTGAGTCTTCTGGGTTTGAGCAACATAAGATAGCTCCTAAAGGAGAATGTGAGTGGTTCAGATATTGCCATGGAGCAGAGCCTTAAATTCACAGTAAAGAACTTTAGTCAACCCTAAGGTAAATGGTTTTTATATCAGGTGACATATATATAAGTCATACGATATAACAAAGTGTCCTAGTCACTAGGACACTTTGGTATTAGTGTGTAAGTTAAGCAGGTGACACATGGCAGTGACAATGACACATGACACTGGCAGTGACACGTGGAGAGTGGATTGAACATTTTATTTTCTTTCCAGACTGAATGAATCTACCGAACAGAAATGAAAGATACATTATCTTTCTGTTGTCATGACATGCACCCACTGAGTTGTGTAATAGGAGGGAGAGTCTCCCACAGGCAAATTTACTGTAAGACCTTTTTGGTTTTGCACTTAGTGACTAGCTGAGTGTTAGCCAGTAGCAGCACAAAGCAATCTCCTTATTTTGTCTGCCACATTGACTGATGTGTTGACTTTTTTTTTAATATACCAGAATCTGTATTCTCAACTAGATTGCAATCGAGATAGAAACATTGTCTCTAACATTACTTCATCCTCATTCTTTCATTGTATTGTAAAGTGCATTTCAAGCCTGCAATTATTGCAAAATTTAGGAACAGTCCTTCAACATAATGATGTTAGTCCTGAATCCCTATAGAATTACAATGCAGGTGTTTGATGTATATTTGCTTTTAATTTGGAAGTTCTGTTTTCATTTGCTGGAGGAGATGGATGACTGGAGGTTACCAGTGGTGGCCTTCCTTTTCCCTCCTCTGGATTCGCCATTGGAAAGCACTAAATTTATATTTAGTGTAGTGACTGAGAGTTCTTATTATTTAAGACTGGAAAAAATAGACTTATTTTGCTAAGTATGCTGTTAACACAAGAACGGACGCAATTCCCATTGAATTCCTTTTTTTTTGTTCTTGTTGTTGGCAGGATTTGGGGTTTTTTTTGTTTGTTTTTTTTTTAGGGGTCACAACATTAGGTAGAATGACAAAAGAGATAAATGGGTCTTTACTATCATACTAATGTAATTATTTCTTTTTTTGGACAGAGCTTTATTCAGTCGCCTTCCTTTCAGGGCATTAAATGCATGATGGCTCTTTAGACCATAGGTTTGTTCATATCCTTTGAAATTAGGAAGTCATTACCTTTGAATGCTTTTCTTTGTCTTCAATGAAAGACTTCTGGGCATCTGTATCTTACTATTTTAAAACCTCCAATAGGTATAGATTTTTGCTGTCGTTAGCCCAGTTCTCTTCATGTTTGGTCCTGGGAGTTCATAGCAACTTTAACTGGTCAATTTGCTTTCTCTTTCAAATCTCTCATCTTTCCTAATTATGGGCTGAGAATGGATTTTCAGTGACATCTAACTCAGCAGCATAAGATCTGCTGAACTGCTCCAGGATTTGCTCCCCTAAATTCATTAGATATATTTGAGAATAGCATCTTATGTACTGAGAAGGAGTTTGGGATTGTTGCTTTATTCCTTGGGGAAAACATAAAGCAAAGCAAAATAGGAAGATTTTCACATTTTTGTAAAATAAAAGAATATATGACACTGCTTTAGCTTGTAGACACAAACTTTGCTATCACTGCTCTTGGAAACGGGGGCCTCTTGAAGCACACATCACAAAGACAGACTTGGTAGCCATTCATCAAGCCACGTGTTTAAAATTGTCCTGTGCTGCCTATAGTAACTTGTTATTTTGGGACAGATTTAATAATAAATAATAATTTTAATAATAATAAATAAAATAAAGCAGAAATATGAGTGAGTGACCCTGAAGCAAATGAGTCACCCCACCCCAACTCCCTTTTTTTTCCCTCCTGAGTCCACTCCCTGTTACTCAGTCACTCTCTTATGTGAAGTTTCAAGTTACGTTCTAGGTGAAGTTATCAAGTGTGTTCTTTATCAGCAGTTTTTAAGTCAGAGAAAATTTGAACCTATTTACTGCAAACATTTAAAACCTTAGAATGGGCAGCAGCTTTATAATCAATTAATTTTAATCCTTTGTGCTGCATAACAAGGTAAATCTATGCACCTCAGCACAGTGCATTTGGAATAGAGATTCCAAATTCAGTGCATTTCTTTAAGAGTGCAGTTTATAGTCAAAGGTGTAATTTTCTGAAGGTGCATGGTAAAAGCAAGGCGGTATTCTTGACAGTGAAATTGGGAGCTTGTAGATGTTTAAAGAATGTGTTTGAGTGTTTTATATCAACCCATAGCATAAAGAAGTCTGAAAACAAGCCAAATGGTACTAGATTTCTGTTCAAATCCATTGTAGATGCCTGTATATATATGTGACATTGTGAACTATTACCTACTACTTAATTGAATACTTGGTGACAAAAGAAAAATTTGTTCTCAATACAAAGTTGAAAACTAAATTGAGCATTTTGCTTCAATATGTTAAGGCAAAGATAGTCCAAAATTTTCTGGACTGGATACGATACCAGTTTCTACATTCTGCTCCTGCATTCTCACAGGGTGTTCTGTAACAGACTAATCTTTCCCTAGGCTCACTGTCTGCTCAGTGACCCTATCTCTCATTCTGGCAGAAACCATAGGTTACGTAGAACCCATTCAGGAGAATAGAGGCTTTGGACAGCAGATAATGAAACCTCTTTGGGGGAGATGTCAAACAGGAAAGACCAGTGGGGGCACGTAAGATGGGTCACCTCTTTGTCTTTGTTCTTCAGTAATCCAATGTGACTCTATGATTGTCAATAGGTAATGATTTCTACGAAAAATGTCTATAAACTCCAATATGTGAGATCTATAGAGATCGTTAACCCTAATGGAACTTCATTATACATTATGGCAACATACATTGGTCAGTAGTATCAGCAGCTAATATTTCCTTGATTTTATACTAATTAATGATTTTGTATTATGCTGTCATGGTTTAGCCCCAGTTGGCAACTAAGCACCACGCAGCCACTCGCTCACTCCCCCCCGGTGGGATGAGGGAGAGAATCAGAAGAGCAAAAGTAAGAAAACTTGAGGGTTGAGATAAAAACAGTTTAATAGGTAAAGCAAAAGCCGCTCACACAAGCGAAGCAAAGCAAGGAATTCATTCACTACTTCCCATGGGCAGGCAGGTGTTCAGCCATCTCCAGGAAAGCAGGGCTCCATCACACGTAACGGTTACTTGGGAAGACAAACGCCATCACTCCAAATGTCCCCCCTTCCTTCTTCTTTCCCAGCTTTATATACTGAGCATGACATCATGTGGTATGGAATAGCCCTTTGGCCAGTTTGGGTCAGCTGTCCTGGCTGTGCCCCCTCCCAGCTTCTTCTGCACCTGGCAGAGCATGGGAAGCTGAAAAGTCCTTGACTAGTGCAGCAACAACTAAAACATCTCTGTATTATCAACGCTGTTTTCAGCACAAATCCAAAACATAGCCCCATACTAGCTACTATAAAGAAAATTAACTCTATCTCAGCTGAAATCAGGACATGCAAAGAAATGAAGTAACCAGGATTGGCTTGCTTCTATCCACAACCTTTGCTTTAATCATGAGCTCTGCTTTTTCACAACAATCCAGGTGTCTCTACAGACTCTTCCTGAAAATTTCACTTCAGTTGTTGTCCACTTTTTGGGTGTGTTTGTATTAAATTCCACTACCTACAGGGCACTTTGAAAATGTGATCATAGAAAGCATTTCAATACTTTGAAGATTCATAATTAAGACTGTTTTCACAAGGTATATGGCATGTAAGTGATAAACATTAAGGAATACATCTTAACAAAAGCAAATTACTAAATTGAATGAATGCAGTGAAATTCTGTCCCTGGTAAAGTTACCATAAAAGCTCAACTTTTCTCTCAACTAGGCCATGATTTTATTTAAAATTTTCTTTTTTCTGCATCCTTCTTCCACTAATAAGAATAATGACCGTATCTACAGCCTAGTTTGCAGCAGTGATTTCTACCTGTCAGTGTATGACCCTTTCTTTTTTTCAGAGTTTAATTGTTGTAAATACATAAAAGCCTTTAAAAAAATCTTAAATTTTCCATCTAACAAAGAAAAAAGGTCAGTAGAGATGAGTGTAGTAATATAAAAAGACAGCAGAGTTAGTTCCTGAACACTGGTACACTTTATTGATAATTACTATAGAATTTAAAATCACTTCTTAAAGGATGTATCCCATAGACATTTGCAAAGAGTTTGTTTCCTGTTCAGGTGCTGCTTCACATTACAAGTGTTACAGAAGCTGTTGATGACTCAGTAATTCTCTGGAAGAATGCTAGTCTTCCCAGTTCTGTGTTGGTTTATTGACTACATTTCCATTTCTTTCTAAATTGTTCTGAATGGGATTTATCAGGATTAACTGTTGTCAGCATAATCGGTTGCACAACTGCCACCATCTTATAAACATTGTTGCTTCTGATATATGTGTCCATAAAATCAAAGGGTAAGCCAAGCATTTCATTAGAAGCCTAAATTCATGGGCAGGCAATGTCATATATTTTCTAATAATTAGGAAAAAAAAAAGTAGTGAATCTTCTTATAATGAGTGCTAATATCTTTATTTTGAAACTTTTTATCTGTTCCAATCATAATTAATATACTGACTTATAATATTGCGATTCCTTTTTAAAAATGCACTGGAAAAGCAATTTCATTATACTAATGGTTTTCTCTTGATGAAAATAATTATCAGAAATTTAATTTAAAAGATAAATTTAGTTACATTTAATGCAATTAATTGTTTTTTAATTAAAAAATAATTTTCTTTTTTTTTGTTTTCTTTGCTTTTCTGTGTTCTGTATTTGCTTTTTCTTTAAAAACACTTCCTGCTAACTGCTACCCCTTTTTGCTCTTCTGAAAACATGTACAGCATCACAAATAGACATTTTATTGATAGCCACCCTATTTCATGTCTAATATTTGATGAAAATTATTATTGCGAACTTTGTGGTCTTCCAAGTTTTTGGTTGTCTTTGGACTTTAAGATGTGAGAGGGGTATAATTTCTTACAGGTTCATTTAGAATAAAGAATAAAATAAAGAATTAATATAAAGTTACACTTAAGTTTTAAAATTCTCCGCTGAAATGACTCTACCTGTGAGAAATAATACCTCTCTCAAATCTAACTTATTGCACGTTGCATATTGAAAGTTTTCTAAACTTTTTATAAATGTGGGGTGAGCATTTGAGAAACAGCCACCTCTGGAAGAAAGTACCTCAACCGTATACTAGCACAGAATAAGACAAAATGTAAAGAACACCCACAGCTATGAGAAGAAAGATATATCGCAAGCATATATTTATAAAAAATTTTAGTCTAAAAAGAACAGAAAAGCACTACATCAGCAAGAACTACTTCATAATCCTGTATTTAGAGAGTTTTAATCTGAAAGTTGACATGGTCACACTGTAGGATAATGAAAACTGATAGGATTACAGCATAAAAGATGGAGGTGTAGAGTGGTAGGGAAAGGATGAATACTCTAGAAGCTCAAGACACTGACAAGAAATCCATGAGCTAATGAATAAGTATATGTTTAGGAGTCACAAGCCCAGATTCTGTGACCGATTCATGTGACATTACACAGGCTGCTTAATACATTTGATCTCTGCTCGTGCATGTTCAAAATGGAAATAAATGCTTGCCTGTTTTTCTAAAGTACTTCCAGCCTTGGGATGACAGTGTTTGCATTTGTGTGCTGTTGCTAAAGCTGGAGTATTTTATTGGCAGTGTTGCTATCAATAATGTGTGCAGTGTACAAAACAGGAATAATTTTCTGTTTTCCTTTGGCACAGGAAATGAAGTGGTATATTATAGTATGTATTTATGGTTTATATGCCAAGTAGTGTCTGCTTTTCTATTTGATGCTGATCATTTCTCAGAGAGTGGTACGTGAAATGCCAAATGGAAAGCATAGTAACAGACATACAATTGTTCATTCATAGGTATGATTGCAGCAATACAGTCACTTGGCTTTGTGGAGTCTTAAACAGTAAATTTGGTGATTATCCAAATCAAATTTGGTGATTAATATCTAAAAGTGATTATGGTTTTTGCTTCTACAGTATGTAAAGCAAGCAAATAAACAATATTAAAACAGTGGTTGCCTCTGTCTTCTCTCTCAGAGAGGGAGTGAAAGGAAAATGCTCCTCCATGTCCTGATCACTTCCTTTGCACACTTTTAATTCCCAGCATTACCTAACTAGTAATGCAATAGGAGGAAATTGGAAATATATCTTCCTCTTCACCAAAGGAAAGCATCATAATACTTGGTTAACTAATGAAATAATTCAAATAATCTATATTATAAATAATTACACCCTTTTCTGTTGTCACTTACATACACATCAATTTATTTTCAATGTCCACAGGTTCTACGAGTAAGTGTATACTTCTCCAAATATTGCATAAGCACATATAAGCACACACGAGCTAAAACAAAGCAGAAAAACAGTTTTTATATTCCAATATTAGGGTGTGAGTATTTAAAACAGCAATACATCCTACTGGTGAGATTAGAGCATTCCTTATGCTGATAGATATATTTTTTGCTGGGGATAAATTACTCTGGAGGTTTAAACTGGAAAAAGCAGAACCTTGACCAGTGCTAAATTCCACAGCCAATGAAGCTGTGAAAGTTTAGACAGACAAAGGCATCATCTGCCCTCAGCCCTGTTCAGAATTGCCCATCATCACACAGTTCAATTTATGCTACACTAAAAACACAAAAATAAAGTCTCCTTATGGACTTCCTTACAGAAAACTGTGTTGATTAAATGCCTTTTACTTTTTTTGCTTCTTGTTTCCTTTTAATGGCTTGCTTCCTTTTATTGTCAAAACATGACCATGTGAAAGTACTAAAAGAACACCTGAATTCCACTATGGGAAAAGGTAAACCTCTGCATCATGCAGCAATTTTTAGATGTTATGGTAGTTTTCAAATAATTAAAAAAAAAAAAAAAACAAACAACCTAAAATGAAAAAACATTGAAAAAAAGAAAAAAGAAAAAAGAAGAAAAAGGAAAAAAATAGAAACCTTTAGAAATGACCAAGATTTTTCTTTAGCTTTTATATAAAAAAATAACATATCTAGGCTTTTTCATTCTTCATCTCTAAAAAGAAATCATCTATAACATGGTATGTTATGAGAACTATAGATTCCAGCCTCCCCACCGCAGAAGAAAATAGAGATAGAAGACAATGTATTGAAGTTATGGTTATAAATGTCTATGAGTTATGCAAATGAAAATATAAACATGACTACTAAATTCAAAGTGTATTGTTTAATTGAGGATGGATAGGATTAGGATTCTGGCTTAGGACCAAGTTGAGATCTGAAATCTGTTCCCTCCTTCACCTAGTTACCAAGAACAAGTTGTATGCATGTAGTTTTGTCTGTGAAACAGTTTAAACATTTAAATTCAAATTTTAGATCCTCAAAACACTATAGCCTTCAATGTTGATTTCCTTTTTTTTCCACAAACTCCACAGTCATCTAAAATTTTTCTGGTAACGGTGCCCAGTAACACTCGCATTTCAATGTTACTGACTGCTTCGTTGCTCACAGCAAAACCTTGTCCAGTGGTATGGGTAGCTCCACCTGCATCAACCTGGAAGAGTCGAGTTATGAGGAAGGGAGATAGACTTCGCAAAACTAGAGTGCTCCACATCCAAAGTTATTTTCTGCAGTCCATATGCAGAAAGCTGTAAGCATTAGCCATACAGTATTTTTTGCAGTGGGATTCTTCCAGAAGTTACCTTTATTTAAGGCTGTCATAGATTTTCTAATATTCTGAAGGACACAAGACACAGCTGGGGAGAGAGTCACAGTGCTGAATTGATGCTTAAGTGGTTGATCCAACTAGGGGATGCCCTGGCCTGTTGGCTCCCATATTCTGATCCATAGAGCCAGCCTGTCTAGCATTTTATACAACATGCGCTCCATATAAAAAGCCTGCAAGGACCTAGCACATAAGAAGCTGCAGCCATTTATCATCAGAGTTCAGTTCAGGGTTTAGAAAAACGCTTATGCAGTTCAATTCAGAGGTAGTAGCTAATATATTTTCTAATACATTCCTATGTTTTGCCTAATTTCCTAAAAGGGATTAAAGGCACTGAACTTAATAATTCTGTGTGCTCAGCTAGTTTGTAGCATGCATACGCACTTCTAACTGCTCGCTGGTAAGAACTTGTAGACATCATTCCAAATGTTGTTGTTGTGCCGGCAGCTTGCCAAAAGCACCCTTACAACATTTTCAGTGGTGTTGATGAGATGTGACACATACTCTGCTTTCCATCTGAAAAGGAGTTTATCCAGTCGGTCATTTTTCATCCAGCTCTTTCTATGTTAAACATCTTTATCAGCGTGGTCATCTTCTGGCCAGTATCTTACACTGCTGTGCCTCTTCCTAACCAGCACTTCACTGCGACTACTTGGGACAATTGCCTTTCCCAGCAGCGATTCCTCATGTTAACCATGGCAGAGAATTGCACTGTAACCTCTGCTGGCCTTCGTAATGACAAGCTGATTAGCACGCAGCTTCTGTCAAAGAGTGGGTGATCAGCCTGTTGGAAGATAGATTTCCTTAGAAAAGGGTAGACAGCCGATTTCTAGAGGTTTAGCAGAGCACAGCATCCAAGAGCTGAAATGTGCATGAAGTATGTTGAACAATAAATATCTGTGTTTCCATAGGAATGTTGGTGAACAGCAAATCAGATTAATTTACTCCATACTCAGCAATCCCCAGAAAAGAGCTGTAAAAATAATTATATGTACACAGTAATAATAACTGTGTAGTCCAGTAAATATTAAATCTTTCCTCTAGACATCAAAAGCTGTTGCTCATCTACCTTTTAATGGACTTTTATTATAATAATTAAAATAATTGCACCTCATCCACAGTTAGGAAAATCAGGTAAAGATTGTTTTTTTACAAATATAGGGATTGAGACATGAATCTGATGAGCTGCAAAATGCTAGGGAAACAACTAACTATAATTTAATTTAACTGGCATCTATGTACATGATATTGAGCCAATGAAAAACAAATATAAGTTGATTTTCAGAGGGAATTAAAAAAAAAATCCCACAATGTCAATCACCACATTTTTAATGATATCGAATAAATTTGGTGTTCTGCTTCACTGAATTACGATTTCTTTTCAGCAGTGCTTCTGTTTATATGTACTTTTCTTGGTTTATGAAGTATTTGGTTAAGTAGTACTATGTGGCATTCGGATAAAAAAACAATGAGTATAATCACCATAAAATGATATATATGTGTAATAGTTACTTTTTAATCTAATAAGTAGATCTGAAAATAGAAGCATGTAGGGAGTCATCATTCAGCCAGAGCATCCTGGCAGGCTAATCAGAAATCCATTTTCAGCATGTTATTTTTGTTAATAGTTTGAAAGTATAAATAAAATAATTGCCAGTAAAAGTTACAGATGACAGAAATTGGTAGGATTCTAAATCTGCAGATAAATCTTGCTTAAAAAACTAACCCACTTTTACCTTCATAAATCCCAGATTATTTTTCAGACTTTACAGAAAACCAGTGAAAAATCATATACTGTTGCAGGTATCATGCCTAGGAAAAGGACTATAGGATGAAGGAGAGGGAAATTGTAGCTTTAAAAGGGATGTGGTGTCCTTTAGTGTATTATGCTAGATAACTTGTTAGAAAATGAAAAACTGTGATCCTTGATGTGAACACAAAGTAGAAGGTGGCAAGGGTGTTACAACTTCAGTGACATTATTATTATTACAACTTCTATGCCAGCTGAACATGAGCCAGCAGTGTGCCCAGGTGGCCAAGAAGGCCAATAACATCCTGGCTTGTATCAGAAATAGTGTGGCCAGCAGGACTAGGGAAGTGATCGTGCCCCTGTACTTGGCACTGGTGAGGCTGTACCTCAAATACTATGTTCAGTTTTGGGCCCCTCACTACAAGAGAGACATTGAGGTGCTGGAGCATGTCCAGAGAAGGGCAACGAAGCTGGTGAAGAGTCTGGAGAACAAGTCTGATGAGGAGCAGCTGAGGGAACTGGGGTTGTTTAGTCTGGAGGCTGAGGAGAGACCTTATCACTCTCTACAACTACCTGAAAGGAGGTTGCAGAGAGGTGGGTGTTGGTCTCTTCTCCCAAGTAACAAGTGATAGGACGAGAGGAACCGCCCTCAAGTTGTGCCAGGGGAGGTTTAGATTAGATATTAGGAAATTTTACTTCACTGAAAGGGTTGTCCAGCATTGGAACAGGCTGCCCAGGGAAGTGGTTGAGTCACCATCCCTGGAGGGATGTGACTAAAAGACATGTAGATGAGGTGCTTAGGGACATGGTTTAGTGGTGGACTTGGCAGCGTTAGGTTTATAGTTGGACTTGATGATCTTAAGGGTCTTTTCCAACCTAATGATTCTATGATTCTTTCATAGTAATAAAAGTTTTTGCAATAGTAAATTCAGTTTTATTGTCCATGTTCTAAAAAGGATGCTTGACAAATAATAAGGGTTCTCAAAGTTAATAAATAAATAAATAATCATATTTTTTGACCTGTAATATCTGATTTCTTATGGACCTTCTGGAATCACAAATAAAGATTATACAGTAGTCAGAAGCCTTGAAATGTGCTGTTTTTCGTACAGCTCACTTCAGACATCTAATAACGGTCTCTAAATATTTGGTAGAAGTAAAAATTGTGAAAAACAAATACAATAACCAAGTTAGGAACTAATATGTATTTAACAGTTTTGTAAATCAGCTCCACTTACTTTACTGTGCAAACCAAGTTCTAAGAGCAGCCTAATTTTACATTCATTCTTCCTGAAAATTTCTTTGTTTGACTTCATAGCACAGAAGGGGATTGAAGACAGCTTTCTAGGGCATATGACCTCAACAAGCCTGTTTGTTTGCAAGATTGACAATGATCCAAATACAGAAACTTAAGATTTGGAAAAAAAATCTGAAAGTCATTCTGTACATGAAGGTTGTACGTTCTTATGCAACATGGATTGCTATGTCTTAGGGTCATGGAAAGCTTTCTTAAATGGATGTGGCATCTTAACAGGCCAGCATTACTACCTGCTTTTTGGTAACTTCTCAGTAGAGCCTAAAATAGTATTTCCTTTGAGGCAGTGCAGAACTAAGTATTACCCAAACCCAAAGTTGTACATCTTGAAAAACCGAGTAATAACAGTAAGAGACAATTCACAGGTAACTGACATACTAAATCTGGATAATGTCATTTGGTTATAGTGCAGGGGTGTTCCACCCCACTACAACTCAGCTATTGATATAAAAATATTGCTTTCTGCTATAAATATGGTTCTCAGAACTACACATCCTATGCCGAATGGATATCTGTCCATGATTTCTATGAACATATGAATTCTGTGTATCCTGACTTGCTGTTCATCTCAAAGATGAATAAAATAATTCTTCACTCTGTCTCTTACTGGTAATTTAAAAACAAAATGTATTTTACATATTTAAGGTTTCACTTACCATTCTTCACCCACCTTCTCCCTCAAACTCCTTCCTGTGACTATAAGAAGGAAGAGAGGTAAGACCGTTATTTGCATAGCAGAATTAAGATGCACAAAAGATAGCTGATTCCTTTAACTCCCCAAATTTTTGCTGTTTACTTCTTTCATCAATTTATAAGGTCCTAGCTTGGGGAATCCTTGGGATGATAGACTTAATAAATACAGCAACAAAAACCTTGTCTTGTTTCAGCCATTCTATTGTTGACCCATGTTTTCATGAGTAAAACTGTAAAACAATACGAAAGTTTTCCCTACTTACAAGTTTACCAATTTTTTAAATATTCAGTATGATAAATAGTTTTTCTGGAGGAAAATTGCTCCATGTAGGTGCTTAGCTCTCCTGTGTCGATGCTGTAACCAGTGAAGGATTTCTTATAATCTCATAGGATTTATTTGTGCCACTGTTTCTCTAGTGATGTCAGCTATTCTAAGTAGCTAGTAGTAATTTACATTTTCACTATCTGAATGTGCATAATATGCTGCACCAGATCAAAGGCAAGGCTCATCCAGCCCTGTACCCTCTCTCCATCAGTTAGATGGAGCAGCACCTGCTCACTGACAGATGCTAGAGAAAAGAGTACAAGAAAGTGAATAGAGCAATTTAGGAATTATTAATGAACAAACAGAAAACAAAACAGAAGACAGCACTGTTTGCTCACATCTTGAATATTTTTGGTAATTCTGATTTCTTCCCTATCTGGAGGAAAAAAAACAACAAATAAAACCACAAACAAAAAACCTCGCAACCCCCTCCCCCTGCCAACCCCCAACAAAAACCATTTTAAAACTGGAAGATCCAGAGTTCTGATAAGGAGATACTTGGAAGATAAGGATTATCTTCCTGATGAGTCATAACGAAGTAGGCTAAGACACTCCAGTCTGGTTTTATGGGGTTGGAGATAAGCCATATGGTAGATAACTATGTAAAGAAGTGTAATGGGATGGTGAGCAGAGATTATGTTGGTTTGTTTGTTTGTTTTACTGTCTCGTCTGGTACAATGACTTAGGTGACATCAGATGAAGTGATCAGAGGCAGGTCAAAGCAAACATCATCCCCTGTGTATGTTCTCCCAAACATTCACGGTTTGGGAGACCTATGTCATTCCCTTTCCCATCTCTTTTCTAAAAAATCTCAAAGTTTATTTACTCTTTCCTTCTATGGAGTTGTTCCACATTTCTGACAGTCCTTTTTGCCTCTCTCTATTTCTTTTTCTATTTCTGTTCATTTCCTTTTCATATAGAGATCATAACTACATGTAGTATTCAAGACAGGGGCATATTAGTGCTCTATATAATGGTGTCCCATTTTTTCCTTCTCTTTCGTGCTAAATCCTTACATGTCACTTAACTTTTTGAACATGTTTCCAGATATCTTCTATCTATGACCTCTTGTCAGGGAATACTAACTACAGTCACACATTAACTGAGATTTTTTTTCTTGTGTATTAAAACCTATCATCCCTGAATTTTATTTGCTGTTTTATTTCTCAGTCATTCAGACCCTTAACAGTTCTTGATAGTCAGCTTTGATAACTGATGACATAAAATTGTGCAAAAGAGACTTTACCATTTATTTTTTATCCTTGTTTCTGTACCCTTTATGAAATCATTGAACAACTGGCATCCCACTACACTCTTCCTTTATTTGTGAAAATTATATATTTATTTTTTGATTTGTTTCCTTCTTCTTGACCATGTGTTAATTCATAAAATCTATATATGAATGCACACTTTGTACATATTGTGCATGTAGGTGTTGGCAGAAAATAACTCACTATTAGTTAACATCCTGGTTTTGCAGAAACAGGGAATAAAGGAAAGAGAAAATCAGTTTCTGGGCAGTTTCTGGTTATGATTTGACAATACAAACATTTGACAAAAATGTAACTCAAATTTATGGTTAGTTTTATCCAGTAGATATCTGACATTTGCTAGAGAATTTAATGAACTCTGTACAATCAACACATTTTAGAAATTATCCTGGGTTAGTATCGGCTACAGTAAGAAGTCACTTAGGTGTTTTTAACTTATTTATTTTAAGATATTGCCTTTGGCTCCACTTTTACTTGTCCTTTTGAGTTGAGCATTCATAAGAGAGAATACATTCTTTTGACTTTGTCTAACCTTCCTATGCAGTCCTGGTGACAAAACAAGTAGTATATAAATTTACATTATCTTTTTATAAATGTATTCCCCCGCCTCTCATTGGGTGAATGTTTGAGATATTTCTTGTGTGTCTCCCATCACTAGCAGGTCGATTATATTAGTGCTAAGAGAAAGATTCAGTCTGTTTATCAATCTAATTTAGGCTCTGTACATGCAATCTTCGTCATTGTCTGGGTTTTTATTGTGAATGTCTTCTGTGTGGGAGACATGATTTTAGGGTAGTTTTAGTCTTACCTGTTTCACTTGTTCTGAAGCAAATTGGAAGTACTCTCTCAGACAGTTACTGAAGATTGGAAACCAATAGTGTAAGAGCAATATTTTTTTAAGTGTTTGAAACATATGAGGGATACTCTGATTAAGCTCTAAATTTGCTGTAATACTCTGTGAACTCAAACATATGTGATAAAAATAAGTGTGACTATAAGGGACAGAATGCAATTTATTCAGTGTTTTTTCATACATGCTTTGTTTTAAAATCTTTCTGAGACTGACAAATTAACATAACAAATTTAGTTGACAAAGTCCAACACTTGCTGACTGAAATGATTGGATTAATTGAGAGAAATTTATAGAAAAAATTTTTTTTCCTCTGTAAATGGTTCTAAATTTAGGTCTGCTGAATTAGTTTTCTTAAAAATGGTGGAGTTTCTCAGAATTTTATAAGAACTAGACACAAACTGAGTAATTTTAGTCATACCAAGTGTTTCTGCAGAACATTTCCGATAGACACATATAGAAAAAGTTTTTTGGATAATGATTTTTTCTGTATACATGAAAATAACCAAGTCAATTTGCAGAAAAAATTGAAAGCCAAATGAAAAAGTGAAACAGTAAATTCTGAACAAGTGTGTTTTCCCAATTTGTTCTGAAAATTAAAAGTAACAGAAAAAGAAATGTTACTTGAAATAAAATCTAAAATTTAGTCTTAACTATAGTATCTATTTCTTGTGCTCATTACATATGACAGAAAGGGTAGTATGAGAGCTTTGTCTGTATTCCAGTGGGATACAGGCAATAAGCCAATAAAATAAATTTTATGTATGTGCCAAAATAGTTTAGAGTTTATGAATAAAGGTCTGCTGTCTATAACCAGTCAGTAGTGGGAGTCAGGAACAGGCAAGAGAGAGAATTATTTGCCTTGATATTGGAAAGATAGCCTCATTAAACTGGCTAATTTAGGGCCAGATTTCAGAAATAGCACAGCATAAATCGGCCAAAGATGGCCAATGTATATGACTACGCATACTGATATACTATTTGTAGATGATATTGCTGCTATGTGCATTTTAGTATTTGTGAACAAAAATGTATATATTAAGAATGAAACATGCTGTGAATTATATGTTATTGGATGCACATTGGCAATTTATATGAATTTGACAAAACTAGTATATGTGAAACTTGCACCTTTTCTAACAGTTACATAATTTATTCAGCAGAGCAAAAAGGGGGATGGAGTGTTTAATGATACGATTCTGTATTTTTAACTGTGCAAACTGTAATCTCCACTATATAGCAATTGAAAGCACTTTTGAACAATTACCATATATTCACTTTCAGTAAATTTTATTGGCAGTGATAAATGAAAAAGTGATACTACTTGATCACTTTAGAAAGCTTTCTGGTGAAAAAAAACTTTTTTTTTTTTAATCAACAATTTCAGCAGTGATTTCATGCGTACACTGTGCCTTTGTGTGTATCCATGTGTGCATATTAATATTTGATTAATTGATACATTAACAGGCAGAGATAAATAGATAGTTTGGTATCTGTCTCTTTTTGAAAATAGAAAGAAATATATAATAGATAGTAAAAATCAATAATAGTTTAGAGAAATAACACAAAAGCATTATCATGCCATAGCTTTCCCATACTTTAAGTTGTTAGTAGATTTCTGTTGCTATAGACAGTAGGGTAGCTCGAGTGTAACGCTTGGCTATTGATGCCTATCCCTGAGTAGTTAAGTAGTTACTTTTTAAAACGTGGTAAATCGCAGGCAAATTGCTTTGAGAGCACTGCAGGTGGAAAATAAAAACAACTGTGAGATTACATTTTTCACATGAACCAAAGTAGAAGCTTATGGATGTTGTAAGCTGTGTAACATCTAAAGTAATGATGTTAGCAGAAAAATAAGTAATGTACAAACAAGACTATGTAGTATTAACAGAAGGTATACTGATTGTAAAGCTAATTAATTATCAAACTAACCAAGACTGACTTGGCTTTCAAATTAGTTGACCAATAAATAAATAAATCAAACTGTATTGCATAAACATGCTTCTTGACAGTTTGCAATTAATTTTTCCTTAAGAAGTTTTGGAATGGTCATGTACATAATCCTTTTCAACTTTTAAACCCTCCATGATGTCAAAGGTTCCCCTTGAATCTTTTCTATTACTAGGAGCTTGTAATGACCAAGGAGAGTGATGCTACAGTGTAGATGATATGGCTGGAAACTCAGAAAGGAGATTTCTGACAATGAAAAAAAAATACAAGGAAAGGGTAATTAAAATGCAGTAGTAAATGGCTATGTTGTAATTACTTCTTTGACTACTGCAGGTAGTAGATGGAAGTCAAAAACTTTTGATACATTACAAAAAATGTGGTTGGTCAAAGTCAATTATTTTTCTGAGGCAACATTTTCAATTGTTGATATTTTCTGCCAAAAATAACATTTTGAACCAAAATTCTTTCTTTATTATTTGATATATTAAGTTCAGGACCTGTGTTAAAGGACTTCAAAGAGATTTTTGACTGGTGGGCTTTTCTTCCCTGAATTATAATTTTGTATACAATATTGTTTTGACTTTTTAAGTTTTGCCTGATCTAGAGGAAAAATCAACTTCATTGTACTTCCAATACTAGAATTGCAAAATTTCCTATGAAATCAATTTTTTTGTTTCCAAACAGTATTACAGATTATTCCTAGGGCAAAGAGATGTGTCAGAGTATATAGCTTAAACATGGAGAAGATATTAAGCAAAGTCTGGTGAAAGAAAATAAATTAGCTATCATCTATTTCCACCCTTTTTTATCTGTTACCACTGTGAGAAGGGAATTAGGCTGTTGTAGGTGAGGTCAGCAAGAGGATAGGACTTGCACTAGAGAAGAATCTCTCCAAGAGTATTTAGTGTTGTTTTAAGATGAGGGGAATGGGTTGTTATTATTTTTATTCACAGGGACTCAAACACTGCAAAACCAGGATTACATCCATGGCATCAGGTAACAACCAAGATGAGAATGGCTGTGCTGCTTCACCAAGTCATATGAGTGACAGTGAAGTCTTTCTTGCCCACCTCTGATAAAGAACAAATGACATGGCCTGAGAGAGAGGTGTGCAGGAAAACTATCATGTTCCAGGCAGAAACTCATGAAAAAATAGAAACCTGAGGACGTTTGTCATCCTAAAGAAAGCTTTTCAATTCCAGTCCTGCAAATCCATTTCCTCTGATTGCCACATTTATGGGAATTAACAATGCTGTATTCACTTGGCCAGATATGTATTCATCATTCATAAAAATGTTGTGTTCTTTTCATCTATGAAATATTTGGTTAATTTGAGATAGAATATTTTGGTACAGAAAAACTTTTAAGGTTTTTCCCTCATTCCCCATTTCAGAACATCCCCTTCACAAGGCTTGCTTCCATCTGTTCTGAACAGTTTGTTCCAAGTAGATAACAATTAGACTCTTTTTTTTAGGGTTTTTTTTCATTCTGGTGATGCAGTGTTTTTAATTTCATTCTCAACTAAACAAGCATTAAAGTACATTTGTGTTTAAGTAAAATTATTATTATTACAGGTAGTTACTTCTAGCACTGCATTCCAGGGTTTAAAGCCATCATTTAGCAAACATCAGTAGTAAATCTGACCATTTCCAATTTGGGTAGATTGAGAATACTTCTTTTCACTTTCTTTGATAATAATTTAATTCCCCAGTGCACAAGAATACTAAAATAATAATTCCAGACAATGAACAGCAGCTTATTCTTTTGTTATCTGCTGCTCCGGGTTTTTTTTTTTGTTGTTGTTGTTTTATTTTTCATTTCAGCACCATGAAAGAATTATTCTGTATCACACAGCATGGGTGTCATTCATTGAGATGTTCTGCACTATTGCCAAATAGTGGTCTTATAGCTGTTTCTAGCAGCTCTAACTCAAGTGTCTTTCAACTATGTTGTAGGTTTGTTTTACTAATTGTTTTTGATCTTTTAAGTCTATCATTCCAGATATCTGAAAACTCTCATCTGCAAGTTTTAAAAAATTAACATATTTCTTTGTCTGTTATCCCCCACTGTTTGTTTACCTTTCTCATCCCTCTGCAAAGTTCCATCACCTTTCTCTAACAGGCTCTGGATCTTAATAATTACGTCCAAAAAAATTGACTAAAGGGCAAATAGAAGCCCCATTACCTCCCAAATATATTGTTTGTTTGACAAGTTTTCATAAAATACAATAGATTTTTTTTTTTGCTCTATACTGAAGCAGTGCAATTCTCTGATTTTATGTCTACCTGGAGGATTAATTATAGAGTAGTCAAGCCTCATATAGAGCAAACCTCTGGAATTACAAGATTTTTCCTCCCACTCTTTGTACACTCCAAACAAAGAGATATTACACACTACATAAGAAAACCCCAGTATGTATCTTGTTAACATAAATGAGACTGAGCAGGCTGGTCCAAATTCAGAAGCAGTGCATAACATAGTATGAAATAGGCTCATATTTGTTTGTATTCCCTTAACAATTCTGTGTACTTCATAGCTATAGGTCTAAGCTGACATAAAATACGTGCTAAAAGTAGCATGGCACTAAATCTGTCATAGCTTGGCTGCTAGTGATTTTGGTGTTGCATATTTACTTGCAGTTTTATAGAATAGGGGAGTGCGATGAGGGCAGTACCATGCATGCAGCCAGGAAGCATGGATCAATGACTTAAATGCTGTAAGTATCTCTTAAATTCAGGTTTTGCTCAGTATCAAAGAGAAGATACCTTTAGACATGAGGAGAAATTATAAAGTATTGAATGCAGTGTAGGGACAGAGGAGGGAATAAGCTATTCTGTTTTCTTGTTATAAGATCACCTAGACTGGAAAACATCTCTCTAGTCAGTGTTTTACTTGGTAGACAGTATCTACTTGGATATCTACTACTGCCTTGGCTCTTCTCTGAAGCTGTCTCCAGAATATCAGTTGCTTTGCTTTCCACTTTTTCCACTGTAGGAATTAACAATCAGTTTAAATGCATCAGAAACATCTGTTGCATCTTAAAAAAATAAATTAATGGACAGAAATATTTATAAAAGTAATCACCTGCACTTCCGCTAGCTTATCAAGTAAAGTCTTTTCCTTCAATACCCAGATATTTGGAAAATAAATTCCCAAATGAGTAGCCCTTTGTTTCCTATCAGACATCCTAATATCATTAAGTGTAACTTCAGGCCTTTGACATATCCTAGAAACAGTTTCAGATCAGTTCCTTCCAGTCCAAGGAAGAGACATGTTATTCTGCTTAAGGTGAGCTCTAAGGTGTGTGGGATTTCACTGGAGCCGCTAGTTAAAATTCTCCTTGCTGGTGCAAGGCTAGTACAACATTAGGAATTTACACTCCTTGGGACTCAATAATGAAGATTTGTCAAAAGTTAAATGAGGGGTTTGAATTTCCTGGGAAACAAATTAGTAGTTCAGACAGTTTGGTTTGTGCTGAAGATGGAAAGGTCTATTGGGCTTCAGAGCACTGAAGCTAGGGAGTGAAAATCTAGCCTTCTGAAGTTTGGGTAGGTAGGGACAGAAAAGAAGAAAAAAGGTGGGGGAGGGATTAAATGAGACAGAGAAAGGTAATAGGGCTCTCATACAGGTTTCATGAGTTTTAAATAAGTGTCATAACAACTTAAAAATTCATATGGCTTTAATCTAATGCAAATCAAACTTGTGCAGCTGTGATCTGAATCAGACATAAAGCATTACAGGAACTCACAAAAAATATTCTCATCCTTATTCCCTACTTTTCTGATATAAAAAACTGGACAGGTTTCTTGAGCGAGTGTATGTCCAACTCGACAATCAAATACTGGATATGTCTTGCTTTTGGTAAATACACTGCTTGTATTTACTGTGTCTCTTGCAAAGCTGGTATTCCATGTGTTGAAAAAAAGAGCAAAACAAGGAAACTCCCTTGTCTTTGCAGCATGCATATTACCACATTAATGTAAGATAATATTTTATATTGTTTGCTTTTTTAAGAATATAGCTTATACTGCCTCCTGTTCTTTAAAGCAGTACATTTGGATGAATATTGGAAGTTAGGGTCCTGATCCAGTTTACAGCTCTGTTCCACTAAGGTCCAATATTCATGTAGCACTTCTTGCAGAATTCTGAATCAAATAATACATTGAGGTCATAAAAATATTATCCTTACAATTTAGATTGTTTCCTCTGCAAATATATAAATAAGTCAAACAATTTGGTTTGAACATGGGAAATAGTCTGAAGGACAGGCTGCTGATTTCACTTGTAAAATAAAAGGGTTATGCTTGTTAAAATATAATCTAGGGGTCAATTTAGAAGCAAGCTTGGTTTTGCAAATTCCAGCTTTTTGAGAAGAACTGGGACATTGCATTCACTTCTTTTTTTTCCTTTTTTTCCAGAAGACCAAAACAAACTTGCTGGGAAACAACAACAACAACAACAAAAATCCGCCCCCCCCCCCAAAAAAAAAAACAAACAAACCCAAACAACTCCAAAGAAACCCTCTGATTGGTGGGTCAAGCCCCAAGATAAGGGGCCAGTGTACATCTTCAGAACAGCTTTGGTCAGATATCCCATAGCCTTTTCCTTCTAACCATTGAGCATGGGTTTGCTCATGAACCTGTTTTTGCAGTGCCATAAAAATGTATTGTTTCTTCAAAGGATAAAGTAGTATAGAAAAATTTGTAAATAACAAAGAGCTTGCATATTCAGCGACTAAGATCTCAAATTAACTCTAACTTTGATTTACCTTTCAGCATGAAAAATATTTTTTTCATGTTGCATGTTGTGAAAAGTAATCTTCAAAATGGTTGGAATTTCAGTTCAAATATCACCTTGATAGCATGATAATTGTCCCAACTATCTACATCTCTTGATGTGGAATTTAAATCTGACAAGAACAGATAGGTTAATGAAATTTCTGGGGCTTTCTGTCTCAGAGGTGAGAGATACCACAGTAACATTTTATCACTATGTTTGATATTTCTGTTCCACTTGGATTTGAAATTATAGTGGAAAATACAAATGAGATCTTATGTAAAAGGAAAAAGCAAAAAATGACCCTAACTTTCTTAAGCATCAAAGAAACTCTCATCAAGTTCAGGTATTTCTCATTTTATTGGAGACGGTTTAATTATTTTTCCTCAAACAGAGTATTATGAATTCTTATACTTTTAAATCACTTATGACAGATGTTTTAGGAGCTGTGAAAAAATTAGATCAGGAACCTTGAAAAATGTTTACAAAGAAGTTGCCTGGCAAGTCATCTCTTGTAATATCAGAAAAACCTTCAGGTAATGAGATGCCTGGAAAAGGAAGAAATGCAAAGTATGTTACATGAAAATTTCCACAACTTGTAGAAATCTACAAAAAAAATTTAAAAAAATTAAAAAAATAAAAAGAGAGTGATTAAGCATCCTGAAAAACTAAATTTGGCACCCATGAAAAGCAGTTTAATAAAATATAAATAATGTAAATATTCTGAGATTTCAGAACTTGCCTTTATTTTAAGTAAGAGCATAAACTTGAATGTGTCTGTATTTCCTGTCATGTGGAAAAAGGATATTATTGAATCAACCAAAATGTATTGTGTTTCTTATCTTAATCTTTTTTTTTTTTAAATGGTTTGCTATGAATCTAAAGCAAAAGCCATAAAAAAAGTAATTTTTTTTTCTCAGAAAAATATCGCTGATTTGTTTCCATGTTTTCAGAATGTTCCTAGTGTCTAAAAAACTATTAAAGAAATGAGTATGTCAATACATTTTAATACTGATAGAACTGAAGTTTTGGACGAAAAATGATTCTGTCTTTTCAGTTATATCTTTTCTGATATGACTGAATATGACTCTTCTGATATGTTAAACTTAACTTACTTATTCTAACATAGAGAAAATCCAGTTTTGCAAATACCTTTTCAATTAGATTTGAGCCTTCAGATGAAGTCTGGTAAAAGTTGTAATGAACCTGAACAAGATTTTGAAAGATAATGTTGTTAACTTACAATGGCATTCTTATTTTCATGGCATTTCCTGCTGTTCCATACAAAATGTTTTCATTCAGTGAATAAAAACCAAGCTGATATGTCCTATATATTGTAAAGAAACTCAACTTAGAGTAGTTGGTGAAGCAGTCAGAAGCAGAAATGAATCAGCTTTATCTCTGGAAAATACTTGGTTTCATTTGCAACTGTTAGTTATTTGCAACCTTCCAGCTGCTATCCTTGGCTATAGTTAGTGAACCACTTAATCACATGCTTAACTGGCAGCAGTGGGATGCTGGAAGGTGCCTAACTGCATGCTTGAGGACTTGGTGAATTGAGGTCTGTATAAAATACTCAAAATATGCAGTCGAATGTCATCGTTGCATCAAGACTATGTTTTTAGAACAATACAGAAGTCTACTAAAAACACTTTATGTGGAAACAATCCCCTAGCCCCTGTTTTAAAAGGAAATGGTGATTGTTAATTTAAAAACTGCAGTTGGATATCTGCAGTTGGTCTTTGTTAATACAGTTTTGAAGGCAAGTAGTGTAGCCTGAATTAAAGAGAAAAGAAAAAAGAGCGGATGAGAAAGTGACAGGAAAAATCTAAGGGACAATGACATACTTATACAGAAAAGGTTTTCTTCTCTTCCTTGAAACATCTAGTTTTCCTTCAGGAAGGTGTGATTCATTAAAAGTGGACAGTATTTCACTGAATATGTGGTAACACTGTACCTTTTAGAGTTTTAAAGGAACAGATATCTGATAGTGAGTTGCTTATTATTTTCTACAATGACAGACAGGTGCATTAGATCTAGTTCTGAAGATGGAGAGAGAGTGGGGAGAGAGAGAGACTAAAAATAAGTTATTTGCATTTTTCATTGTAATTAGAATGTAAATAGCTGCACAGAGAATACGACAAAATTAGATGCATTTACACAGTAACTACTTAACAAATGTATCATGTGTCTAACAAGGAAAAATTTCATCCAACTACCTAAAAAGGAATGACATGAAATTATAATGTGTTTATTTTTCTTATTGATTGATAATATATGTTAAACAGCTGAATCTACAAATGAAACTCTGATTTGTATTGTTTTAAATATTAAATAAACATGTACTTTAAAATTACACATACTATGAAATGTGGTATGTGTATTCATTTATTCATTAGGAAAAAACATCTACTTTGCCCTCTAATCTTTAGATTAAAAATCAAAAATGTTGAAAGTGAGTATGTTGAGAAAGCGCCAAGAAAAATTGTTCAACCTTAAAATGAAAACTTATGTCAAGAATTTCCTGTCAGTAAAGGGCATTTTATCAGTTCTTTCTTATGCTATTTTACACTCTTTTCCTTGCTGTCTCTTTTCTAATTAATTGTCTATAAATTATCCACTTGCCCTTTAAGAGATAGACATGCATTTTCACACTCTTGCTAAAACATACCTGGTAGCTAGTTTTCTTTCATATAACTTACATCTCAGATAACTTTTGTTGTAATTGAGGATGGTGATATAACAGATATCGCATGCTAATATTTACACAAAGAGAATGAATACTTTTCAAGAAAGAGACGTAATTATAACCATTTATTGAATATCTTATTTCCAGATGGATTGCCTTAGTAAACCACAGAAAAGGCTTGTGGCAGCACATATGAAGGATAAAAATGTTTGATCAATTTAAAATACCTTATGGTAGCAGAGATCCAACATACTGGTGGTCCATTTATGTTTCTTTAACAGATTAAAGTATGACAGTAATGTATAGCTGGCAAAAAAAAAGTCAAGATTGAAGGTAAGTTTCATATATTTCCATATAAAATGTTTCTGAAAGTGTTCGTCATTATTACATGGCATTATGTTTAAGAAAATAGTGGTGCATAACTGAGGTTATTGTTAACACTTCCAGGACTGAGTGGATATTTAATATATCCATAAAGTTCTATAACTTTTAAGTTTTAGTTATTTATAAACTTGTGTTTCTGTTTATGCTTTCCATTTCAGCTTGGCCACACTTCTTAGTACAATTGTAGATCCAGGTCATGAACAGTGTTAGGTTGTTTATATCTGGTGGATGAAATGAGATGACACACGCTATTTCTGTAATCCCGTGATTGCCAGGACAAGGCCAAGCAGCTGGAACTAGTAATAAGAATCTGGCTGGTATGTAAACAAATGCATTTGAAGATCTAGTTGATGGTGCTGCTTTAAATGTGATTCACTCTTTTAGCTTGCCTTTATTTCCCATTTTCTGCTGAAATGGTTAAAATATATCAAAATTAATAGAATTTCGTTCACTTTTAACACTAGTGAATTGGGTTCTGCAGCTTGGTGGCAGAAGTATAACATAGATGGTCCTGAAGGCCAGTCTGAGCTGTAGCATTCCCTTTAGGCTAACCTGGTGTATTCACTAGTGTAACCTGATGTATTCAACCTAGTACCTTTTTAGTGTTATATGACACGGCACCATCCACGGTACATATGCTGCACAAGGATTTCCAGAGGATCCCTTTCAGCTGCGTATACAATTTCTTTATCGAGGAGTCTTTCTTAACTTACAGCAGAAAAGTAATGCTCTCTGCACGTTGCTCTGGTCCTTTCTTCAAGGTTAGCTGTCCAGTGGTTGAGGCCTCATCCCATGGATTGTTGAACATGTGTTTATAAATGCTTTCCTGAAGAGGTTTTCTTTCAATTGTATTTTAGCCTCTGTGTAATGACATGGATATTAACTGTTTGGTTTTTTTTTCACAGCACATAATGTTAAACAAATGTATAAGCATTTAAAGATTCAGTGCTGTAGATAATACAAAACATAATAATAATGCACTTTCTATATAAAATACTGCAGAAGTTGGTAAACAAAGTGTGGGGTAGGGGAGAGGAAGGGAGTTATATGAATCCATTATTCCTCTCTTCAAGCACGTGATGTCACAATTCCTAAGCCAATAGAGTGGGTGGATTTTTCCCCTACTATATCTGATTGTTACATGATTACAAGCATATATTCCCAAAATGTAGTTATGCATTATATTTTCTTTGGTGATAAACCTGGGTTAAAAAAAAATCTTTTAAAAAAACCCAATTCCTACCGTGACTCTGACTCAGGACTACTCTTTCCTGCTGCATTTACAGTTCGCCATCCCTCTGTTTTTTCCCCACGTAGCTGTTTGTGGGACTGTGCTGCAAACCAGATCACTGAAATGAACCAAGTTAAAAGTAAGTCTACAAAATGGTAGTATGTTTGTGTGTGTGCATGTGTAAGTTCAACAAAATTATTCTAGTGACTGTGTTTGAAGAGTGCCCTACAAGCTGTTGTGCTGGGAAAACTGTGTGGGTGGCACTCCGAAGCGCAGACAGAAGTGGGAGTGAAGGAGTGCTGGCAAAGACACCTTCATGCAGTTCCATTGAAGAAAATGTATACCTGTCCCAGTGGTTATGGGCATGGAATGCTTGCTGGTGTCTGTCCCTTGTATTTTATTTGCAATTCTCCTTATGCTAAAAATGTTTTTGAAATTTGTCTCCTGGAATTTACCCTTAGTTTCCAGCCACCTTGGCTGAATATGTTTACTCATTCAACTGTCCGGCATTTTCAGTTTTTTGATGCTCAGTTTGACAAAATGTTTTGCTAGGCTTTGTCGAATTTGAACATATCATTAAAAGAAGAGCTATGATCTTATAAATCCCCATATAAATGTGAATTACATGGGGGAAAATGATTTAAATTTTGCGTCAGCTTGAAAACTGCTTTGATTTCTCTGCAGAATGTCAATGGTTAGGATATTGAATTCACGTGGGTGCTCATTTTTGTTGTTGTTGTTGTTTTGCTTTTCCAATCTTAAGCATCACCAGGAGGATTTAATGGATAGTGATTCATTCCTTAGTCATTTTAATTAGCACACGGTTCCTGAACTTAGCAAGTGTTGACAGCTAGTTCTTCCTGTCTTGTACTGTGTGGGACCTTGCTATGGTGATGCTTCCTCCTGTTTGATGCTCACTGATGGGCTATTGCATCTGACTGCTACCGTTCTGTTACTGTACGCCACTGTCCTTTTGATCCGCAGTGCTCTGCTTTGATCTGCTCACCGCGGCTCTGCCATCCTGACCCTCCTCAGCTCCTGCACTTCTTGCCACCTATCCTTGTCATCCCACATACAGGAGAGGTGAAGTGTGATACAGCTCCAGCATAACGAGTCAACACAATAGCACGTACAACGTACACCTGCAGTATTACTGCCGTGTTCCGATCTGGTCTAAGTAATTAGAAGTCAGTGCCTAATATTATTAGATAATATTTACTCTCAGTTTAAATTTGGATGGTAGGTATATGTAGTAATATACATACCAATACCATGTATATGCACATTAATTTTAATATTAGAAAAAGATGTAGCAGGGAGGTATGGGGAACAGTACAGAAGGTCTAGAGAGAAGAGGTTTGTTAGGAGTATCTGAATAGAGTTTTCACTATTAATACTCTAAAACTTCAGAACTGCAGTTTTGTAGTTGTATTGTAGATTTACTTAATTTCAGAAAGCAATACAATGTTATAGGAAGGATCTGGCTCCTTAACCTATAAAAGTCTTTGGAATCTTTAACCGTCTGTAATCCTAAGGACTTACAGATTTTATGTTGCTGCTACTGGTGATTTATTAGTTCTTTACATTAACCATCTTGTATGACAACTTTTTTGGGGGAGGGTGGTGGGGTTTTTGTTTTTAAAACAATGTACAGATGATTCCAAGTTTTCCATAATTTGCCATACATGCAAAAAAGTGACCATATATACCTTAAACATATCTAATCTTTCCAGTTTATTAAAATAGACCCCTAGTTGTAGTGGCATGACCCTTTAAGTCTATTGCTCTTTAAGCTGAGAGTTGATTTGGTCCCAGATTCAACCACCTTTTATATCTGATATAACTAATATACTTTCTCTAAAGATTTTCTGTCTTTATTATGTGCAGCATATTTCACCAACAGCTATAATGCCATGCTATGCAAACAAGGTAATTTAGTTTTGCTGCAAAAACAGTTTTACAATCCTTTTAAAACCTGGCAAGACCCACAAAGATATAAAATTATTTCAAAGTTGGTAATAATCCATTGCCATAGTATAATTTGGGGTATAGCAGAACATTTAATTTGCACGACACAAAAATAAGAGCTTCTATTGGCCTTTTATATATTACAAACAGTCAGGGTTTTCCCCTCCCCAAAATCTACACACAAGCACCCTGTCTTTTTTTATTTCCCACTCAATTTGTACCTTTCATCACAAAATATCAGCTTTAGCCTGCCACACAGTCATTTCTCATGGAGGAAAGAGCAAAGGGGTAGCCAGCTAGGGAAATCCCTGATACCAGTCAACTGGCTCAATAGAGCTCTGCTTGCAGACTGCACCGAAGAAGATGAATTGTTTGCACAGAAGGAATGGACAGAGAAGGTCAGAGAAGCTGCAGAAAACTTGCTAGACTTTGTCCTCTCAAAGCGGGATGGGAGGCTGCTATGCAGATCTTTCAGGACATAAATCTGTAAGGTACCACTGCAACAGCTTTCAGAGGCAGACTAAGCCATAAATTTTGCAGGACCCCTTATCTATCAAACACTAGGGAAGAAAAAAAAGACACAGAAAGAGAATGTGTGTGCTATAGAGGCAGCATGTAAGGTCTGGTGTGTACTTTCAGAATGCTGATTTTTCAGCTGTGTGAAAACATACAGTACCTTTGGATATTTCTCTTTGCAAAGCAAAGCTCTACTCTGTAGGACTGATAATAATGTGCAATGCGGGTAAAATAATTTCACAGGATGAAAAGTTGGAAGAGTCAAGAGGGCGGTAGTATTATAATTTCACAGCCACTCCAGACATTTTTGTAACTTTTTTGTTGAAAATGTTTTATCCAGAAAATGATGCATCAAGTAAAAACTGGGCAACATAACAGAGGTTTTGGTTTGGGTTTTTTTTAATTCCATCTAAGGGAAATGAGATAAAAAAATAATTAAGTAGGTTTCTCTTCAACAGAACAGATGTAATTGTTAACTGTCTGGGAAAAAAAAAAAGAATTCAAGAAGCCAAATGAAAATTTTTATTGTTGCAATTACTATTGGATAAAAGCTGGTTTGCACATCAATTAAAACTCTTTGAGATTTAGTTTTTTTCTTGTCCTCCTTACTTGGAGAAATCCGTACAAATATTTTATCAGAAAAAGACCTCTACCCAAAATAACTATTCCAGTGACAAAACATTTACCTGTGAGTGCTAGGGGGAGCTGCAAATACTTTTTAGATTCCATGCACACTAGGTCCCAAATATTCCAGTTGAAGAGCTTGACAGACAATTCAAGGTTTTTAATTGCTGAACTTTTTTGTGGAAAAACTCCATTGAGAACTTGCAAATTTTTTCTTGATAGGTGTTTTGTTAAAAATTAAATATTCTTGAAAAAGTTTTTGCTAAGAATGATTAGTAATTCACAAAAGAGAGTTTTGATTATATCTTTGCCAGCTTTCACTGCAGCATATTAACTATTTCTTGGGTTTCTTGCTGGAATCTAAATACTTTTGTTTAATGTCTTGTCTTTTTTTCCCCCAAGGATTATGCACTTTTAAATTTTTAATTTTTTTTACACACTCTCACTTTTTTCTGGGAGTTATTTAATTAGATTTTTGTCTCCATACTGCACAGTAATATATAACATGTTGAAACAGATGGAGTTTCTTAATGTGTATTTATTATTGTGGTCTTAGAAGCTTCATCAGTAACACCAGCATTTATAACAAATTACAACTTTAAACTTGCAGATTCAGTGTCTGATTTGCTGCTTTATTATTTTGATCTTTTAGTAGACCCATCTATTATTTGTTCTTCAGCAATGTTATTTCATAATAATATCTAAAAAGGGCAAAACATTTATCTTCTTATCTAAATATTTCACAGAAAATACAGTAATTGTAACTGAAATTAAATAGGTGAAGATGAGGAAAAACTTCAAAATGCCCTGAAACTGAATAGCATCCATATTCCAAGTATTATAGCATTAACATCTCTGCAAGAAGCTTATAAATATATATGTTCAAATTTAAGATCTTTATTCTGGTTCAATGATTTCTTATCTATTGATATTATTAAATATATTTAAATGTGAAGCTCAAGAGCAGCCTTGGCTGCAGTGACCATGAAATGGTGGAGTTCAAGATCCTTAGGGCACTGAGGAGGGTGCACAGTGAGCTCACTACCTTGGACTTCAGGAGAGCAGACTTTGGCCTCTTCAGGGATCTGCTTGGTAGAGTACCATGGGATAAAGCCCTGGAGGGAAGAGGGGCCCAAGAAAGCTGGTTAATATTTAAGGATCACCTCCTCCAAGCTCAGGAGAGATGCATTCCAAAAAAGAGGAAGTCAGGCAAAAATGCCAGGAGGCCTGCATGAATGAACAAGGAGCTCCTGGACAAACTCAAACACAAAAAGGAAGCCTACAGAGGGTGGAAGCAAGGACAGGTAGCCTGGGAGGAATACAGAGAAATTGTCCAAGCAGCCAGGGATCAAGATAGGAAAGTTAAAGCCCTGATAGAATTAAATCTGGCCGGGGAGGTCAAGGGCAACAAGAAAAGCTTCTATAGGTATGTCGGTGATAAAAGGAAGACTAGGGAAAATGTGGGCCCTCTCCAGAAGGAAATGAGAGACCTCGTTAACCAGGATATGAGAAGGTGAACCTCATGAAGTTCAACAAGGCCAAGTGCAAGGTCCTGCACATGGGTCGGGCCAATCCCAAGCACAAATACAGGCTGGGCCAAGAATGTATTGAGAGTAGCCCTGAGGAGAAGGACCTGGGGATGTTGGTTGATGAGAAGCTCACCATGACCCGGCAATGTGTGCTTGCAGCCCAGAAAGCCAACTGTATGCTGGGCTGCATCAAAAGAAGTGTGACCAGCAGGTTGAGGGAGGTGATTGTCCCCCTCTATTCAGTTCTTGTGAGACCCCACCTGGAGTACTGCATTCAGCTCTGGGGCCCCCAACATAAGAAGGACATGGACCTGTTGGAGCGAGTCCAGAGGAGGGCCACAAAGATGATCAGAGGGCTGGAGCACCTCTTCTATGAAGACAGGCTGAGAGAGTTGGAGTTGTTCAGCCTGGAGAAGAGAAGGAGAAGGCTGGAGAAGGCTGGGGAGAAGGAGAAGGCTGGGGAGACCGGAGAAGGAGAAGGCTGGGGAGACCTGGAGAAGGCTGGGGAGACCGTATAGCAGCCTTCCAGTATCTGAAGGGTGGCTACAAGAAAGCTGGAGAGGGATTTTTTACAAGGGCATGTAGTGATAGGACAAGGGGTAATGGCTTTAAACTGAAAGAAGGTAGATTTAGATTAGATATAAGGAAGGAATTCTTCACTATGAAGGTGGTGAGCCACTGGAACAGGCTGTCCAGAGAAGCTGTGGATGTCCAGTCCCTGGAAGTATTCAAGGACAGGTTAGATGGGTCTTTGAGCAACCCGGTCTAGTGAAAGATGTCCCTGCCCATGGTGGGGGGTTGGAACTAGATGATCCTTAAGGTCCTTTCCAACACAAACCATTCTATGATTCTATGATTCTATGAAATTTAGGGCATGTGAAATAAGTGAGGATGGAGACAATGGGATACAGATCTAGAGAGATCTGCCTGGTTTCAATGAACATTTGTATTTAATGAGTAGTTTCTTGCTGTAAACAACACTGTATAACATTTGGGTTACTGATTCTTTATTTCTAAGCAAACCAGAGAATAGCCTTTCATTTCTGGTCAGGTGAGAAAGGCTCTCGGCATCCCCAGGGGTATACCTGTTCTGCTAGAAGCAAAGCAGGTTGTCCACTTTCATTTCAACAACGTTTCAAATGGACAGGGCACAAACTCACAGGGTACCTGATACTGCTTGGCACAGTCTGAATATGCCTCGTGTCCACCATGCTGAGAGTGGAGATGGAGCTAGCTTATACTTTCCTATGTTTGTATGGGCAAATACACTCATGCGGATCTTGTACACCTACTTTCTTCTCTGGTAGAAGTATCAGCTACCACCTCTAAGCTTCCTTAATGTTACAAACGCCACACTAAACATACTCAATAGCTGAGACACCCACAGTTGATAATAAGAGAGAAATTTACTCATATATTAAGCTAAGTACAATATTTAACAATATGAACTGCCTTCATGTACTTTTAGAGTGAAGTAAACCCCTTGCTTATGTATATTATTCATGCCATTCTTCATTGCTTTTGAAACATTTTTTTTTATTTCTTCTCTGTAGTTTCAGTAACTGTAATAGTAATGACCTTGAATTGTGTCTTCCTGGTTATTATAGAAAACTGCACATGCAAGCTAGTTAATGTGTATTGGTGCAGCTGTTGTCAGGGCGTTTCAGATGTCAGGTTACTGTGATATGGATTAACTCAGTAATCAGCATTCAACAATGTACAATAACTGCTGTAACAATGCTGGCAAATTAGCTTTGAAAACAAAATGTAACACACTAATGTGATTATTAATCAGAAATTTCTAGGCACATTTTGCATGTTGTAATTACTGAAGGTCTTGTATGTGTGGCTGTTTCCATAAGGCAGTTTGTCATATTTCAACACATTCGAAGCAAATGCCAGATCTGGCACCAAATACTAGGAGAATAGAAAATGATGCTTCTCTCTTGCTAAAAAATGTATTTCCTGACTTTCAGAACATATTCCCATTGAACTCTCCTTTGCTTTATGTGCAGCATCTTATCACGCAATGACTGGCAGGTGCTATTTACAGTCCCTGCTAGTTTTCTGTTTAAGAGCCTAGTCATTAAAGAGACATGTACCAGTAAGCTGGCTTTCTAAGAAAGTAGGTTGCTTTTCAAGGAATGTAAGAAAATTTCAGAGGCAAGAACAGAATAGACCTGGGGCTGACATACAGCAGAAAATAGGATAAAAGGCAAATAAAAGTGAGGAAAAGTCCAGTGAAATTCAGTGGGTCCTAGTCTAAACTTATTGACTGCTACATATGTAGCAACACTACTTATATCTAAGCAATGTTCTGGCATTTCACACTCATTGTCTTGCAGCAAATTCTGTTTCAGTTATTGGGTTCTGGGTTTAACACACAAACACTCCACACTTGGGAAACAAAACTGGCACTTACTGCAATCACTTACAGATGTGCAACTATCATTCTGGGTGAATGCACAGAGACTGAGAGCCTTCCTCAGGCTCCAGTCCCCATCTCTTCCCTCAAGCTGCTGCAAATCATCTGCTCTAAGCTTCATTCAGGCTGAAACATTTCAGTTTTCATGTATTTGTTTTCGGTATAAGTGGGTTAGCATTTCCCTGCTTTTTGGGACCAGCAATTATTAATGCATAGCTAATGATACTTGTAGGGGTATGACATTTACCATCAACCCACAGAGGCCTGTTAGTTACCATCACGCTTAACTTTTAAGGTTCTTGTTTCCAAATTTTTTTTCCATGTTCTTTATTGTTCTCATACCTTGCTTTATTTAATTTATCTCCTAGCTTTTGGTACTTTCCACATCCTCGTGGTCCCCTGCTCAGCTTCATATTTCTTTGTATGCCTGGCATCTTGGAACATGTGTTCTTGTTTTGCTTCTTTTAACTTCAGAATGTGTATTTCTTCTGCTGCTGCCCTAGAAATTAATATTTTGATCACAACCCTACACAGGGTATGTGCGATTGTAACAGAAGCATTTCTTTAAAAGTAGACCTGTTCATTTCAACTATTTTAAAAACTGGTTTTCCATATTAAATATGCAATGTAGTTTTTGATAAGGGAGTGTTTAATATGTCTACAGCAGAATGTAAGGTTTTTCAGCTTTGTTCCAGCTTCAGTTTCTCGGTTATTTAACAGTAAATAACTCTATCAGTATATATTTTTATTCTAAAAGAGGGTCACAAATATGTGTTGTCCCAGTGCTTTGAGCACTTTTTTTCTGGAAAAAATGTCCTGTTCTTATTTGTCATGGTTCTATTTTTTTTTATTTTTTCTTCCAGGTTGGGATTTTTTTTTTCGTTCATTTTTATTCTGCATGATCTTCTAAGAATAACATTTCAGTTACAGCTTCCGTGCTACTGAAGTGATTTTATTGGGAGCGTGCAGCATTCCTGTTTTTTTTCCTCACTGTTTGATCGGTTTCTGTGTTGTTAGCCTTTCCTTAATCTTTGCTTTTATTTGAAATTTGAGTGCTACAACAGTAACAGATATAGCTTTTTCTCAAATGATTACCTCAAAACGATAGGATTATAGCCTCAAAGGATTTTATAATGGGATTAGAGGGTACGTACCTGGACAGTTACCATACAGCATCTGCTTTGTACTTGGTATATTTGATGTGTGTCTTAGCCTTAGGCCTAGCCCTAGCCCTGCGTGAGTAGTGGAAGGGGCACTCTTGTGGGAGGTGATAGGTATGAATTTCAGCTCATTTTGCATGAGGAGGGCATTGACTTTGGTTTCCTTAGAAACTGTTGTAATCTCTAGTCTATTTTAACATTCCTTTCTCCTCCTGCTCCTTTGACAGACAGGTTTTAAGTGAAAAGAGTGAACCAATTTTCCATAATCAAAGGAATTTAAGTGCAGATGGGATTCCAGGCTGTGAATCCCACTTTCACATAAGCACATAATTTGGGCTGCACTTAGGCACTTAAAAGAGGAGACAACATTGCAGATCATCTCTATCGATGAAATTTTTTGTTGGCTGGCCTGTGCATTTCCCTGTTTAGGAATATGATTACTGTGAATCCTACCCCTGGGCACCCGTATTTCTGTTCATTTTACATTTTACTGAGAGATCCAGCTCTGGTTCATGAACACCCTTCTCAGGTCTGGAAGGAAAAAAAAAAGTTTGGCCGATCATCACTACATATAGTTCCTTTTGAGGATCTGAGATTTTCGGCTTGGCTTGTTACAACTCCAGACAGGACTTAATATGTATATATTTAGGATCTAATTGTCCCTGATCAAATTAGGAGGTACAGTACATTGAAAATCTCAGTTAGTGCCCAATCACCTTCAGCAGTCCATGTGTTAAGAGCTCCGTCCTCATTTAGAAGATATTTTAGGCTTCTAGTTACTAATGTGGTTTTGCTTAATGAAGAGAACAAGCATTTTAAAAACACTTAGACACTTCCGAAATTAAATTAAAATTAGTTGCTTCAGAAAACATACATTTTCTATTTCTCCTAAATTAATTTTTCATACTTCCTACATCTAAAGAAATCTCCCTTTTTGGGAACTGATGGGATACTTCCTCAAAAATATGTGTTTTGACAACTGCCTCCAAGTAATAGCAGTATTTGTGGATAATTTCTAGATAATTTCTATTTGCTATCTGGCGTGATGGAGCTCTTCTACATTACCTAATACACTGCATAATGATCTCTTGTGATAGGGGGTAAGTGAAGACTAATTTCACTCTCTTGGCATCTGAAATTTATTCAAGTTGGCTTTCATAAAGACTTCTTTGTATAGCTATATTTACTTGGTTATTAAATGAGTTTTCCTCAAATTTTGAAGGCTCCCTGAAAGTCATGTTGCAAACTTGCCTCTTGTGTGCCTAGAATGCTGGTCAAACACAAGGATAATATCCTGATTTTAATCCCCCATACACAGGGGTATTTTAAACCTGACCCCTTCTTCCTTCTGTGACCCAGTTCATGATCAGCAGGGAAATACTTAGTAATCTTGCTTTCAGAAGTGAAAGAGAAAAATCCAGCCACTGTATTAATGCAATCTCAACAGCTGGGAAATATATCACAGTGAATCATTTTTGCTCTGTATTGTGTTGTTTCCTCATTTGCAATCCCAGGTAAAATTTTCTTAAGCATCTCAGTAATTTAGGCATCTAAATCCCACTTTTCAACATGGAGTAAACAGTTAACCTCTGTCTCTTCATCCCCTAAGCTTACAAGAGAGATCACAATTCTTCCCCTGTTTATCTACTTTCTTCAGTAGTCTTTGGATTGAGATTTTTATCATGTGTTTATATGTATTTGGCATAACGGGGGACGAACTTTAACTGGGGCCTCAGGCACTATTGTAATACAGGTAATAAGCAATAATTATAGTAACAGATGTTGCTAGCTTTTAATTCCATTCTCAAGGAAATTCAAACTCCTTTATTTGAGAATGCAACTCTTCAGCAGGAATTTTTATTTATTTGTTTGTAATAAGCATTTGGCTCCTTTTTGAAAGCAGATATTACCCCACACAATTTTTATTCTCTTAATATTCCAATCGGATTATATTGTCTTTAAGTAACTTCTTTATATTTTTCACAGGTTTCTACATATTAGTCTCCCTTTAAGCCATATCACCCTAGCCTTCATCCTAGCATGTTCTCAGAACTTTATTTTCTCCCTCTTGTGACCTCTCTACATCTGAAAGATGCAGCAATAGCAAATTGTTTGAAAACATCCATCAATTAACTGTACTTATCTATAAAATAGCTTCAGTCATTTAATCTACTTCCTAAGACTTATTTTTCAAATCCTATTGAAATCACCTAGCTTTCTCTTTGAACTTTGTTAAGCCAGTTCTTTAATGTCACACCTATTAATTTAATTTCTCATAATGCCCCACCTTCTTTGGATACATACTCCATGCTGATATTAAAGCTACAGCATTCTGGGCTGTCTTGTGAACGTGTTGTGTTATTTCTCAGTTTAAATTGAACTTCTCATCACATGTCTGCTTCTGCTTTTTCTTACATTTCCCTGGCCCTTGATTTCACATCAAAATGTTATGAATTTTGCATTGTCTCTTGACCCTCAGTGGCTACTTACAGCAGGTGAGTAGGAGAGCAAATAAAAATAAAAAAATATTTACTATAAGTTGGATCCTTGTTCTGCCCAAAGTTTTCCCCCAGATATACAAGTGTAACTCTTAGATGCTGTAACAGGAATTGCAAAACAGTTACTGAGGAGGGAATTTGGCTATTATGATGAATGTGAGATTCAACCCCTGCCTCTGAAAATAGTTGTACATGAGAGAATAAGCAGCTGAATATCAGCAGATGTGGTCTCAAAGAAGGTCATATTTAGTTTTCTCCCTGCTTTTGCTTTTGTTTTGGGAAGAATGAAGAAATATTTAATATTCCTCTCCAGTGGTTCACTTGTGCCTGGGACAGCATGTATATAGATTCCAGCAAGCTCAGAAAGTAGGTGGGATTGTGTTAATGTAAGGAAGACTGTCAGGACAGTTAACAGTGGATAACTGCCGAAGTCAAATGAATAGATGTTCTTGTTAGTCTAAGCATTCAGAGTTTTTTGTGGAGGTATGCATTATGTATAATGTAACTCTTGAATCACTGCATTGTAAAGTCCATAAACATTTATTTAATAAGGTATTGAGAAAGTATGTTGGGAGCTATTGAATCAGGAATGAGAAGAGAGAATGAGCTAGAAGTATTGGGCAAGAAATAAGCTTGACTAAAGAGAAAATTCTGATGAGGAAAACCAGCTTTTTAGATATATTAGATATATTTTTGGAATTACAACTTTGTTTTCAATGCTTGTTCTTCCAGTTGGTCATGTGCATTTGTCTTCAAATAGAAGGCTATAACTCTTTGTGTTAACTTATGGAGGCCGGTTTTGAAAGATATCCTGTTGTGTTTAGGTAGAATGTTTTATGTATAATGATTTGACCTAATGCAACTTTTAATCATAAGAATTCATCATCAGTGTTCCAGCAAAACTGAAATCAGGCTTCAAAAATATTACTTCCTTTATAGAATACTAGAGATAGCATTTGTGGTTGTTTTATCTTTTTGCTTTGAGAAATTCCGTGTTTTCTCTGTTGCTTTCTGATTTCTCAGTCTTTTAACTGACATTATATTGTGTTCTGTAACCAATGTATGTCACTGCCTCAATCCATAGAAGAAAAACACTATAGGTTGGCAAGGGACAAAAAAAAAGTTAAACCTGAAAATATATACTAAGACAGACTTTTCTTAGCTTAAAATGAGCATGATAAAAGAAGTATAGAATAGTATTAGCTAAAAAAAGAGTATGCCACCCAGAAAAAAAAAAACACAACCACATTTACAGCTTTTGACCCTATGATACACAAAGAATGCATCTTTATTATTCTTGTACTAGGCTGTCATTCTAATGAAAGGTTTTACTCATAAAAAAATGGATGTAAAAATCAAGAATTATTCTTCCTTTCAATCCCCTCATCTTTATTATTGAGGTTCTCTATTAACATTTAGTGAAATTAGTCCTTTTCTAATACTAGATTAGTAAGAACTGAATCCTTAATAGTTCTTCAATTCTGAAACCTTCAGTTTCATAAAAAATGCCACTTAACAGACTTCTGAGTTCTTTATCTCTCATGTGTGCTTAGCTTCTCTGTTTTCTGCCACATACTTTTTCTTTTTCAGCGTAAGCTCCAAGAACACATATTCATTCTTTGCTTTCTTCCATGCTTGCCTTCCATCCAACTTGAATGACAATTTATTACTACCTCATCTCCCATTTTCTAGCACTTCCTGCTGTAGCCTGTAAGCATACATTCCCTCTGGGACCTTCTGGAGTTCTGCAGATCCACAAACAAGAGCGGGCCATGCATAATTTATCCCAGAGGACCAACACATTTTGTTGTGAGGAGCCCAAGCCAAAACTCTTAACCTGAATTGTTCAGATCTTTAAAAATCAGCTTTCCCTCCACACCTGTGCATTCTTTTTCTTTTAATTTCCTTGGACCTGATTACCACTAATGGTCAAAATCAGGCTTTCAAAACAGGGATTTTTCTCTGAATTCTGAAGCCTGAGAATTTCTTTGTATTACACCATTCGATAACTAAAATTTTACCTTCCAAGCATACTGTTAACTCCTGTTCATTATAGTGAGAATGGTGGATGCATAAGAAATTCATAAAGATCATAAGGATCCAAGTATAATAGTTTGAAAGTACTTACTGTTCACTTGAAAACAGTCAGTAAATGGAAGAGGAGGAATTAGAAAATTCTTCTAGTCCAGTTTTATTTTCCTTTTCACACACTGGGTAAAATATGTAGCTAGTGTATATTGCAACTTAAGGTATTTATTCACATGTGGCCCAGAGAGGCAGCTGAAACTATGTGTGGCAGAGCAGATTTAACACACAGAGGGAAACTACTCTCCTCACAGAAAACTACTATGTGCTTTTGATTTTCTTTCATTTCTATTTGTGGTTTATTCTTGCATTGAAACTGAACTGCAATCTAATTCACTCAGCTCATGGTGTTCATAAAGTAGCAAAGGTGATGAATCCATTCCTGGTCTCAATGAGTTAGATATTTTTACTTCAAATTGTACTTTGGCTTACTGGCTATAGCAACTGTTCAATCTGCAAATTCCTCAAGACAGTAGATTGCACCATATGATGTATGTGGCATAGCAAACTCAACTCCAGGTTGGGCTTTTGGGTTTGTTTGTTTGCTTGTTTTACAGTGGTGGATAAAAATACTAAGATCCAGTGTACCATGGGCATTGGCTGGGTTAAATTCTTGAGCTTGTCCAAGTTCAGGGAGAGTTTTCATGTGTGCAGTATGAAATATAACTATGAAATTATTATAAATCACTGAGGTTCCCATAAATTTCTAGGTGTTTTGTACTGTGTCTGATCCTTGGCTTACCAGAGATTAGTCTTTCAGGCATAACTGTTCTTCATGTTTAAAGAATTTCACTGGGGACTAGATGGAAGAAAGTACCTCATGAATAACATACTGAGAAACTGAGTAATATAAAGTAGTTCCTAGGTCCCCTGAAGATCACATAGAACACAGCTGTTTGCTTTGTAATTGACTGTTTACCAAAGCATTAACATCCTTATTCACTATATTCATGGAAAATTCCTGCACCCATTTCTCTACATTCAGGCTGAGACAGGACATGAACTTGGCTTTTTGAGTTTCCCATGAATTGAGTGATTTTGGAGCAGAAGAAAAATTCAGGAGAACCTCTCTCACAATTTGGAGAGAAGCATAAGAAAAAGATTTAAATTGCTATCTATCTAAGTATACTGTTTACCAGCCTAAGGCACACGAGGCATGCTGTCTTGACAGTGGCTCCCAATTGGAAGCATTGTGGATTCCCCCCTGTTGCTGTTGGCTTCCTTTCCTGGGCTTCGTTGTTTCTGGGGAAAAGGATATCCACCGATAGAAGGAAAAGTAAAGTGGTTAGTGCTGTCTGGTTTGTTTGTTCCCTCCTTCCTTCCAGCCTTCCTTCCCTTCTTCCTTTTCCATCAACTGTTAATACTGAATATTAGTTCTTCAAGAAGGACAAAAGAAAAAATGCTTGGTTTGAACCCTAAGCTGTAAGCAAGATGGGTGGTCCATACAGGATGTCCTGAAGACTGGGGCTAAGAGGGAGTATCTGTAAGAGCTAATTTACATGAGAAAAGATCAGCACTGTCTTCCTCTGGAAGAATATAATGCAGCCATCTCTAAACTAGAGCTCTAGGATTTGTTATTTGTGCTTGGGATGGCATTTGAATGGATAAATTTGTCTAATATTACCTCTGTTTGACAAACATAAATTGCTCTAATGATATAGAAACATTCATTCTTCTCCTGGTAATTAATTGCTCAGTGCAGCCAAAAGTACGGTTTGTACCATGTGCACTTTTGAAGGACAAGACGAAACCTCCGTTGCAGTTACATCACTGAGGGTGAACAACACTGGACACACAGCGTCTTTGTCATTCTCCATTCCTTGGTAACCTTTATCAATTTAGAAAGTATTGGGTGGATAGATATATGTAGAAATACTGTACAAACTATGAAATTGGAGGGAGGCAAATAAAATCAGCAATCTCCAAATGAAATATATGTTACTACTAGTAAAACCCCCTAGACTACAGGCAGCTTGAAAGATGTTTATGTTCAGATTATAGATTTATGACTTAGTCTTTCCAATATTCATGAATGCAGAGAGTATTTGCCTTAGGCACGTTATAGTAGCAAAGCCTTGAAACTGGCAATAATTGTTTAACACTCTGAACAACATAATTATATATTTTTGAGCATTTTAGCAATTGATTTAAGGATGTATATGTACATTAAAAAAAGCAAGTATGATCTTTTCAAGGAGTAAAACTGCTCTTTCATCATTTTACATTTGAAAGCTGGTTTGCCTCCAAACAAATCACATTGCTTTCATTTTACATGCATATACATTTTACAAGTCTTATCGTTAGTGAGCCCCACGCAGTATGGGCTTAAAAGTTTAATCAAACTAAAAACCACGGTCCACTGATGTTCTATGGACCTGCTGGGTTTATAGCTGTTATGAGAAGAAATGTTCCCTTTGCAGCCACAGAAAGTCAAATTAATTACCATGCAGTGATTCCTTCTGAAGAACAGAATTGCTTGGGCAGACTTTAAATATGCATGTGTAACTGTAGTACCTGCATTGGATTATTTTTGTTTTGGTTTGTTTTTTTAACTACCATAGTCTGGTTTTCTTTGTCAAGACTCTGTGGACAGTATTTCATTTTAAAAATTATTAAATTATTTCATTTAGCATTCAAAGATGGATATTTGTGTAATCAAAAAATAATTCTTCAGGCTTTGGTGTGAATCAATCTTCTATTTATATATTTTTTATGAATGGCAAATGTTCATGGGAAGGTTTGAAAATGTTTGACATTAATAACCTATGTTTATGAAAATTTTTTTGGCTGTTTGGTCTACCTTATTGATGGTTCAGTTCTTCCTCAGTAAAAAGGAGCATGGGATAAGAAGCAGATATCAAGTGTGGTTCTGTTAGTATCTAAATATTGGGGGAAGCACATTATGGTGCAAGCTAGCAAAGGAAAAGGAAGGCAGGAGGGCCCTACAACATCATAAGGTACCTAGAGTAGGAATATTAAAAATCTTTGTAACTTATTATTTTTTTTCTTTACTTTTTTTTTAACCTGAAATAAAATATTTAGGAATGATAGGGGAGGACAATAGTTGTGTCTGTCACTTTCTGTGACGGTTATTTACTGCTGTAGGGGTAAGGAATATTTCTTACATTCTAGGAAGGTGGGGGTGAGGAAAAAGAATGAGACTTTAGTGCTGGATGATGTAGGCAGGGAAAGGTTCATTTTTCTTTCTGCGTAACTTTTCAATTGCTGTAACTTTAACATCTCTGGAACTAGTGAATTGTTGTGTGGGTTCCTGCTAGACTGGCTGACCTCCTCCAACCGCTTACACACACACACACACACAGGGGTGCACGTGCACAGACACATAGTATCAGGGGCCTAGAAAACCCTATCCATGTCCTCCAGCTTTTTAAATGGTTTATGGAAACAGAATCCATTCAAATAGATGACATCTGTAAATATTTCTGAAAAAAAGTGCGGCAAAAATAAATTACATTTTCAGTAATCAAAATACACTATTTTAAATAACTTGAAAGAATTATATGAAATGGAATATTTTCCTCAGTTCCTGTGCATGCTAGTAGATGTGAAAATGTCCCATTCTTAACTCCTTGGATCTTTAAAATATTTATTAAAGCTAAGTAGTAAATCTTATATATCTCATTGCCATCTTGATAAACTCTCAGTGCTAAAGGGTTTAATAGTAATGTCGATTGTAACAGCTGCTACACTCAGTGTTCTTTCCAACTTCAGATGATTTATTTTTGAAGTTTTATTTCTAAAGGCTTCCAGTTAATTGCTGTGTGATTTAATTGGGCTTCGGTATGCTCATCTTTTGATCACAGTGCAAACAGCAAACCATGCTTGGATAAATCTTGAGGGTGTCTGCAGCTTGATGGATTGTGTATGTGACTCTGTCACTCCTTGGTCACACAGGATGCAGGTTCAGTTATTAGGACGGTGCAAACAATAAGCAAATCACAGAACCTAACAGTGCTACTAGTAGATCTATGCCGTGTGATAGCTTAAGCATGGCTTTAAAGAAATGGGGAGGAATAATAACCCCATTGCCCTGATAGCATTTAGTCGTTAGTCCCCTAGGTAAAAGCTGAAGCTGAGAAACAATGGTGTTGAAGTTAATTTGCATTCTCAAGGTGTTTCACCAGATAAGTATATCCATTTCATATGTCTTCTAAAAATTAGATGGATCTCTTCTCATATGCCTGTTTTCAAACTCAGAATAAAAGTGGGAAAATGCTTGCATCTCCTAGCTTGCAATAACATGAACAGGTTAGATTAGTTGCTTAATCTTTTACGCTGTGCTGGTATTGTGAGATTATTCTGAAGAATGTTTGCCTCTTAACCATCTTTGTGTAGACACTCTTATGGTCATACTTGGTCAGTTTATTATTAGTCATTATACCAAAATGTTGGTGTCCTTACCATTAAAATGAACTCCATGTAACTGAATGTGGTGGTTTTTATTTCTGAAAAAATGTACAGCTTTCAATGTACTTTTGAAAATCAGAATTATCAAATGTAATAAGCTATTATAGAAGAGTTTGCTAATAGCATATGGGTTTCTAAACCCCTATATGAATCTTGCCTGATAGTTTATATACCATAACTGTGATTATTCTAACCACATCAATTATTTTTAATTTATTTGGCCAATCACTCAATCTAAGTGATATATAAGGCAAGGATTATTACTGGTTATTTGTGACGTGAAAAAGATTTCTTTCATTAATTTTAAATCTGGTTCTTTGGTTTTATTTAGTAGCTCCTTGTGCTGGCATTACAAGAAATGGGAACAGTTGATCATTATTTAGCTTTTAATATCTTTTATTATGGTATACTCTCTTTTCTGCCATCTTCCATTCGTGTTCCTTCTGCAATCTTTTCAGTCCTTCACTCTGCTGGAGTGAAGCCATGTGCTTAATTATTTTTTGTTACCATTACTTGAGGTTTCTATTTCTGTCACTTTTTTGACATGGCTTTTTCTGTTTTGGTAAAACTATTTCGGTAAAGTGCACATGCATGTATATCAAGATGCAGACAAAATATAAGTATATATGGTTATGTATACAAACAATATATATCTGTATTTACATATATATGTCTATATATAAAAATATACTTATGTGTATATATGTACATATATGTAAATATGCATATACAAAATATACATGTATATCATATATATTAAAAATACATAGAAGTATATATGTTGCTATGCAATATAATGCTGTAGACATTGGGTCTTTTATCCTTTTTTCTTGTACACAGATGTTTTTCTCCCTTAATTTCTTCTTCTTGAAATGCAACTCTTCCGTAAGAAAGATATAAGTATCTCAGGAAATGACATATTATTCCTACAATAGAAAATATTTCTAGGATTTCTACAGAATACATAGTTTAGTCACATGCAACTTATGTTATAAACTATCCAGAAGTTTATTCAGCCTTTCCAGAAAGTAAAGATACTGTTGAGGTGAATTAAATAAAATTAGATTTGATATTTAGAAGAGAGACAAAATATGAAATTCAAAGTGAACTATTTTATTCTGAAAATTAGTCTGCCATGTAACAATCTATGTTGAGTTTTGTATCAACAAAAGTGTGTAGAGATTTATTGAAATCAGACAAATATCAAAAGCAGTTTATTATTGGAAAGACAATCCTTAACCAGTAAGAGCAAAACTTCCTTATTTCTGGCTCACCAATAACTCAAAGTTTACACTGATAAATTGTACCTAGCCATACTTTTGATGTAAATTTGGTTTTGCAGGGGCAGTTGGTTCTTTCTCAGTAAAAAGAGAGTCTCCCCAAAAGAAAGCTCTCATCTCATCTTAAAAAGATGATACTGGAGAAAGATTCTTAAAGTATTTTGTCATCCTAATCTTTGACATGGCTTTGAAAATCTCAGCCTGTGAGTTCTGTTGAAACATTATTATCAATTTTACTGTTAGGTGGGGGTTTTTTTGCTTGTTTTAAGATTCTGATAAAATTGGCACAGGTATGTTCACCAGTTAATGTCTTTATACAACAAAAGGTAAACCATGTTGATATTTATGGTAAAATTAAAAATCAAAAATAAAACAAAAATGTTTTAATATTTGTAGTTTATAAATTGTCAAGTAGCACATACATTACTAGTTCATGAATTATCATGTATTTCTGTATGCTATTTAGAACTACTGGAGAGTTGGAATATAGTCATGTACACAGATGCACGTGAGCACAGAATTATGTGTATGTATAAATATATCTGTATGCGAATACATAATGGAGATTGTGAAATAAGTTACTTTGGTCATGATTTTTCTGTCTTCAATGCCTATCATATCTACTGGGCACTAATACAAAGTGCTTTGTGTAATTCTTAGTTCAATGTAATTGCATCTGCTGTTGCTGCATTTTATGCTAAATCTTTGTCCCTCCTCCTAAACAACTCATTTTCTGACCACTTTAAGGGAGCAATAAGCACAAGATAGTCTGCGTAACAGCCTAAAATACAGACATTAACTGAGAAGCAAGAAGACACTAGAGTTACTAAAGAGTGTCGTGGTTCAGCCTCAGTCAGCAACCAAGCACCACACAACCACGAGCTCACCCTCCCACCCCGGTGAGATGGGGGAGAGAATCGGAAGAGCAAAAGTAAGAAAACTCATAGGTTGAGATAAGAACACTTTAATAATTGAAATAAAATAAAATAAAATAATAAAAATAATGATAATAATAAATTGTAATGAAAAGGTAAACAACGAGAGAGAGAGAGAGAAACAAAACCCAAGAAAAAAAAACAAGTCATGCAACTGCTCACCACCTGCTGACCAACACCCAGCCAGTTCCTGAGCAGCAATCCCTGCCCCCCGCCCAGCTACCCCCAGTTTATATACTGAGCATGATGTCATATGGTATGGAATAGCCCTTTGACCAGTTTGGCTGTGCCCCCTCCCAGCTTCTTGTGCACCTGGCAGAGCATGGGAAGCTGAAAAGTCCTTGACCAGTGTAAGCATTACTTAGCAGCAATTAAAACACCAGTGTGTTATCAACATTATTCTCATGCTAAATCCAAAACACAGCACTATACCAGCTACTAGGAAGAAAATGTACTCTATCCCAGCTGAACCCAGGACAAAGATGCTTTCTTATCAAGGGCAATATTGATTCAGGGTGTCTCATTTTATCTAGGAATATATAAAGTATTTATATCCAGAGATTGTATTAAAACTTATTTGTTGGTTAGCTTTATAAAGATCAAACTGTGTATGTGACAGAATAAAGGTAGGGTTACAGCCTGCATGATGTGGATAAAATTGAAGAAAATGTTTTACTGTGGCCACCCTTCTCCTATATATCGTTATAACTTATACATACATGAGTCATGAGATAACTCTGTTGAACCTTCTAGCCTATTTTTACTTTTTGCAGAAAAATTTTTATTAATTTTCTTGGTGTTCCTATTAGCCATTTTGAAGTTACATCTCTAAACAGCTATGTGAAGTCCCACAGAAAATATTTTTATCAAAGCTTTGAAAAATAGTCTGTCTGCATGAGCCCAGCAGTAGACTAACATGCAGCTCAGTGAGTATATGAAGCCATAGACACTTTTCCTTCCTGGAATCTTCTATCTGTCTACTTTTGCTTTTTTCTTTTAATATTTTTTTAACTCCTTGTTGGACATTTAAATGAAGCAGTGATTCATCTCCCGTCATGTAGCCAAAGTTCTACTGTCTATAGTAGCAGCCCTTGTCACCTTCTTTTAAGCTTGCTCACAGCTTTGGGCTTCTTCATTACTGCCTTTGTGTAACCAGCATAAATAAATTCCATTTGGATAATACATTTAAGATTGGAATAAAGGATTAGTCTTACTTTTGTTCCAATTTTTTATGTATAAAAATACTTACCCAATCACTTTATTGAGTAAAGGTTCCTTTAGATTAGTTTGCACTAAAAGATTATCCTTTATACAATCAAAAGTCTCCTTGCTTTCTCTTAGGAAGGAGTCTGAAGAAATCAAAGTGATCCCTATTTGATTCCTTGAGAGACTGTAAGGCTCATTACAAAAAGTAACAGTAAAAAACGGCATCCCTTCCACTTGTTATGGTTGGTTGTAGATGCTTACATATTATTTTGTGTAAGATCAATGCTATCTACCCTGAATTCAGTAATGCCATTCACTTTATTATTTGGGCCTTAAAGGTTGCATAGTTACTAGATATAAGTCTGAAAAAAAATCCTAACTTGGGCATTAGGTCTCAGTTTTATAATATCCTGATCAGAAGAATATGATCCATACCTGTTTACATGTAAACCTTGGAATTTAAAACTAAACCCAGAATTGAGCTGCTTATCTTAGCTATGCTTTTGTCTTTAATGGAGGGACAACACATACTTTTCAAGACATGGATTCCTGGTTTGTTTATCAGCTAAATAACTTTTTTTTTTTAGAGCAACATAAGGGAAAAATACCTGTCAATGTAACGAACAGTGTCTCTCACATTGTGTACCTTTATCTTCAAAAGTCATTCAGTTTGAAAAGCAATTTTTTTTGTAAATTACAGATATGGTCGAGCCAAACTCCAGTGTTCTGGTTTCAGCTGGGATAGAGTTAATTTTCTTCCTAGTAGCTGGTATAGTGCTGTGTTTCGGATTTTAGCATGAGAATAATATTGATAACACACTGATGTTTTAGTTGTAGCTAAGTAATGCTTACGCTAGTCAAGGACTTTTCAGCTTCCCATGCTCTGCCAGGTGCACAAGAAGCTGGGAGGGGGCACAGCCAGGACAGCTGACCCAAACTGGCCAAAGGGCTATTCCATACCATATGACATCATGCTCAGCATATAAACTGGGGGGAGCTGCTCGGGGAGCAGCGATCACTGCTGGGGGACTGGCTGGGCATCGATCAGCGGGTGGTGAGCGGTTGTGTCTCTTGGGTTTTTTCCTGGGTTTTGTTCCTCTCTTGCTCTCTTGTTGTTTTCCTTCTCATTACAATTTATTGGGTTTTTTTTGTTGTTGTTGTTCCAATTATTAAACTGTTCTTAGCTCAACCTATGAGTTTTCTTACTTTTGATCTTCCGATTCTCTCCTCCATCCCACCGGGGCGAGGGTGAGCGAGCGGCTGTGTGGTATTTAGTTGCCCACTCAGGCTAAACCACAACATCCAGCCTCAGCATACAGTATGCAAAGCAGCCAGGCTGAATAAAGTAGAGCATTGTGAATGGACAATTGGAAGAATCAAGAACCTTAGACCTGTTCCATTTGTTAAGAAATTAAAACAGCTGGAGCTCAGTCCAGACAATGTTTTTGAACAGCTGTCCAGAACCTATTCATGGCTAATCAGTGTAATATTCAGAGCAATTCCAATGATTCATCTTCCTACAAATACATTCTGCATGGACCATATGAAACAGCAATTCATTTTTTGTTGCTTGCCTCTTATCTGACATCATAAATAAAAGAAAGTCAATTAGTACATGTTTTAGTGGCTGCTCTTGCCACTTTGATAAATGTCATTTTAAATGAAAAATGAATAATTGCAACCTTACATGTAGCTTGAAAAATTAACCTCATGCCCCCCATATGGAACTGAATAAAGAAAAGTTATTTGAAAACATGCTGCTGGGAATTAATCTAGCAGGGGCAAACATTTCCTGTAGGGGCAAGGGCAAAAAGACCCCAACAGCTAAGCTGTTTTCATTTATTACAGTTCCATCTGACAGGCAGCCTTACCTGTCTCTTTGGAGTGAGGTCAGAAATGACCTTCTCACACTCAGATTGTGGCGTATACACACAATGGATTTATTTCAGCTAGTGCTTCTATGTTGTTCTGCTTTTTTCATACCTCCACACCTTCCTCAAAAATGGGACACTATTGTTACACCACACATCACTGGGCAAAATGCCCATGTGTCAAGCCTGAGAGTTACAGAGATTGATAGGAGAAATAGTCTAGGATCATACTGACAGCATCAGAAGTGCTGCAGATTCACGGAGGAAATGAGGTTAGATTATGCTAGAGCACAGCCATCTACCTGCTACCAGTTAGGCTTTGTCCCTGCTGAGACCATCTCACTTGCATCAGGTCTTCTCTTCATTGCCTCAAACTGGTGGCATATGTTTCCTCCAGCTGTATTATTTTGTTTACCATTAAAAAAACCCTAAACTACTGTTTAGCATTTTTCTCCCTGTCTTTCGCGCTGTCTCTCGTTCTTTTTTTCCCCCCTCTTCCTTTGTTTCTCGAAAGAAATGGTTGTTAAAACTGTTCATGGTGATTGATACAGAGTGTTTCTGAATGCTGGAAACATATCTAGTAATTACACTGTTCAGACATGAAGATTGTATTACCTCAAATTGCCTGGAATGATGTCAATTTATCAAACTTCCTGCGAGAAGTTCATCGCTGCTGTAAAGCGATCACTTCTCTCTCTGTTAGCTTGCTTTATCTAATACAGAGGGTCCAGAGGAGATTTATCCACTCTCTTTTTCAACCTCATTCCTCCTTTGGATTCTGCCAGACCAATGGGGAAAAAATGAGAGTGTGTTTTGTGACTGCCTTGTTTATTTTATCGTCTTTCAGTGCAGTGGAGGGAGAGGATGTATAATTTGGTTTGAAAGCCCAAGACAGTTAAGCAACAGGGCTTCGACAGAGCAGCAGTAATCATGTCTGCTTACTGAGGTAAAACATGGTCTGCTTGTATTCCAGACAGAAGATTTCAATCATGCTTGTTTAAGACTAACAGATTAAAAAGCATAAAGATTCATTTCCTATTAAGCACTGTTTTGGTGAGTCATTAATGCAAGTATCAAAGTGTACTTCCTGGATGTTTTCCTGTCTGTTTAACGCTGCCGGAAGGAAGAGAACATGTTTGTAACATGTGTCTGCCCATTAAAGATCAAAGGGTGTCCTACAAAATGATTTTTACCCTTTGGACTATCAACAACAGAATAATTTACTTAAGGTTAGGTGTGTGAATGTAGCATTCTTAGCCTTTTTTCCGTGGTGTCATTCCAGTGCTTTCAGATTAGCTGACGTAAAAATAAATGTAAGGTTAACAGGAGACTTGTCTTATTCAGAGGACAGTTACTCAATAGCAATCCAGACTATTATCACTCAAAGACTAAAATGAAGCACGATTTCTTAATAACCTGAATTCATATTTTTTAATATGTTTGCTTTCAGTCTTCTGATAAGGACATATGTTTTTATATGATTTTATCCCCTGTCATTAAGATCTAAGTTCTGTCTATTGTGAAGCAGGTGATTTCCCACTGTAGACTGTTTCTCAATAAAATGTGAGCCAAACCCCAAGCTTTTAATCTTATTTCTTTTTGGTTTATAGTGCTATATAAGTACTAAATAGTTTTAAGAATGCCATGGTCACACAGGCAGACAAATTAAGTTAAGCAACAGTGAGTACTAACTAAAAAAATAGTTCTAGAATTTCTCATCTGTTTCCAAGGTTCTTGTTAGCCGAAAAATACAGACAGCAAAGTTACCAGCTATATTCCCTTAACACATCTTAACCTTCAAAGAAGAAGCATAAACAGGGCTGCTCCAGTGCCTCCAGAACCCCCCATTTTCCCCTCTCATGAGTGGAACCAAACTGTCTTTAAGATTCGGAACTTATCTAGACTCAGCTGCTTCCAGTGTTTCAGCTCAAGGAGGAACTTCCAGCTGGGAGACTAAAAAAGCCTTTTGGGACTTTATTAACTTTACTTAGAATAAAAGGAATGCTTCTTGGCTTTGTATTTTACAAAGACACCCAGGCACTTTAATCCTTGAGGTAGTGCATCCCTGGGATTTAACTAATTAGGCAACCCCAATGATGTACCGCTGGGTAAGTCTGGCAAAACCTCCTACCCTGGATGTGTAGTCCAGAGCACCAGTGAAATAACACAGTGAGTGCACTCATCAAAGGTCCTGTTAACAAGGAAAGAATAGGGGCTAAATAAAATCTAAACCAGGTTTTGTATCCTTTGATAACGCTTCATCTTGTAATTTTCATACTATGTTGCTGCTACTTCTATATCCTACACTCCTCACATTTTTGATACTATCAGGCTTACATTCTTGATATGAGTGATTTTATATTCATAACATTTCTTCAGGGAGTAACTCAGGGAATAGCTCAAGGAATTCCTGAATTATTTTAAAAATGTAGTTCCTTAATTCCAGGTTTGATTTAAGCTTACTGATTAGCACATACACTTTGAAAGCTCTTCTTCAGAAAGCACTATTATTCATGTAGACTATAATCTTTGAACTGCTTGTAACAATGAACCATCTTTTTATTATATTTACATGGGCAATTACAATTATCTCATGTCCATGTCTCTTAGAAATCACTCCAATAACACTAGTCCACAATGTTACCTGTTGCTTCCATCCTCACCAACCAGTTTAAAGACTACTTCATTATATGATGTCTGGAATTTTTTTGCATATGTTTTTACTATTTCTTTTTAATGACCTGATGGACTACTTCAGACATGTCCAGTACAAACTGTCTTGTATTGCCCCATGCCAGAAAGAAAACCTGCTGTTACTGTGCCTGCTGTTGCTATTAGGTTACATAGCATAAAAATCACTGTCCACTGAGGAAGATCACATTGTCAGCACTGTCTGTCAAAGCGACACTGAACAATTTAGGTCCTGTCTCCCACTGTGCTGTACTCCAGGAAGGCACTCAAGGAAAATAAAACGACTATAGCTTGCTGTCAGGCTTAAGAATGTGTTCTGTAAAATATGCCGTGAATAATTCTCTTCTTCACCATTTCTTTACAAGTCTAAGTCTCCTGGGGAAAGATGTGTATAATTTGACAGTATTTTGCTATTGTGAAATAAGAATTTTAGCTCTATTGTCAAATTGTGTGCATGAATATCTGTTAATGTATCCTTTTTTTAAGTAAGTATAGGAGAACTCTGAGTCCCTAATCAAGGAAAAAAGAAGTTAATAAAGACCAAGGCCTTGTCTGTACATAGCATCTCCATACCCACCGCTAATTGCAAATGAAATTGTTTTCTAACTTCGTACAGTTAAACCAGCGTAGACCTATATTTGGACATGATAAAGATGCTAATCTTGGAAAAAACCTACACATGCATTTAATTTTATAAATACAGCAAAAGCCCAGTCGCTAGTGAGATTTCTGATATTACATTAAGTAATAATGAGAAATATATCCCAAACTATTTTAAAATATACATAGCTCTAAGGAAGGTACAATCTTTAGTGTTCTTTTTATAGTTGCTGCTGTTGTTGTTCATAACATTTTTACAGTATGGATTGACTTTTAATGTACTTGGATTGAATGTCATAGTGTATTTCAGACTGAAGCCTTTTTCAGTGGGATGGATGTGTTTGTATTCCTGAGAGAGTTTTTTCAAGAGGCAAATGTCATTGCAAGGTAGATTTGATACAGCAATTGGAAACATGACACTGCTATCTTGTGGGAATTCTTTTTCTTCTTTCCTCTGTGTTGTGTCACTTTCCCATCTCCCAGTTCCAGTAGAATCCAGCTGAAAGAGTACAACTGGCTCTCCACATAAACAGATTCCTAACAGGCAAAAAACTCACGGGGCATTCAGTTCCTTAATAGTAGGAACTGGTTTACACAGAAGTGCTTTTGGTTTTGATTAAATATTAGTTATGACTGTTTTCTTGTTTTTTCAGCATGGCATAATTCATACTCCTTTTTACACTTACACAGAGATGTTTATACAGCACTCTAGAATTAAGATTAGTGAGATAAAATGTAAGCTCCTAGTTAAGGGAGTGGTAAGGCAGGAAATAAGGAAAGTTATAATATGATCCCTCTTGCATTGAGGATAGGTGGTGGCAGCAGCAAAACCGCTTCTACGTTAAACACAGGATTTAAAGTCCTCTCTCCATGATAGATCCCTAAATAGGTAGCTCGAGGCATTCGACAGTATGTATAAAATCAATTTAACAGCAGTGGTACATAGTGGTAAGGGAGAGGGTAGAGATTTTCAGACTAGCAGGGCAAGGGGGTGAGTAGTTGAGAAAAATGGAGAAAGAGGCATCAGCAGAGGCTGTGAGGAAGGGGTGAGAATAGGGGACTTATGGGGAATTTAGAAGGGTGAGAAGTCTTTTTTCGTTTGTTTATTCTCACCACCACCACCACCCCCTTCCTAATGTAGCTTGCAACCCTTTCACTGATCTGATTTTGAAGAGGTAATTCAAAGGTGTACTTCAGGATTGTCCTCTTTTCCCTTCTGTTCCTGACTGCAGCCTGTTCAGGTACCTAAAGCTCCCATGCTGCTTGCGTGTGAGCGGGAGGAAGGAAGGAAGGAAGGAAGGAAGGAAGGAAGGAAGGAAGGAAGGAAGGAAGGAAGGAAAGAAGGAAGGAAGGAAGGAAGGAGGGAGGGAGGGAGGGAGGAGGGAATGGGGTGGACAACAATGAAGACAAGAAAGGGAAAGGGGTGTATGCATGAGAGGCTATAAGTGTGACAAGGTAGTGACTGCTGCTCTTGGGAAAGGGCTCCTTCTCTCTTTCACCACACTCCCAGCAGCTGTCCTTGTTGTCTCTCCTGTGATGGAGGCTGTACCCAGGTGTTATCTCAATCACCATGCAAGTGTTCTTGGTGTACTTAAATTTAATTCAAATGTTTAGAATTGCTATAGTGTGGTCTGGTGCAGTAACTGTACCTGTTTGAAACATTTGGACAAATGTGATGTGATTCTGAGCTTCAAAACTCTTGCCAAATTGGTAAAAAACCAAAAAGCCAAGAGGAAAATCTTCCTATTGTAGCTTTCCCACCAAACATTTGCAGAGTATATGCAGAAACAAGGGAGGCATGAGAGGCAGGAAGATTTTGTTTTGTTGACCTTTCTTTTTCTTTAGCATAAAACTCAACATTGAAGAATTGGAAAAGTCTTTGCAGTGTGTAAACATTTGGTGAGGAGAGAAAGAATTATTTTTAACAATAAGGTTCTACAGTTACAACCACCTGGCATCGACACTTGTTTAGTATATGACATACAGCAAGACCCACTAACAGGTAAATAGTTCCTGGGGAAGGAGGGGGAAGCAAGAAGGAGCAGGGGGAAATCAATGAACAGACATATTTGTGGTGACATTCTCATCATATGAGCTGGAAACCGGAAGCTTGAAACAGTTTTTGCACCTTGAGTCATCAATAATTTTCAAACATCACCCTCGATAAAAGATGTGGGCCTGATGGATGGTGATGGAGTGCTGGTTTTAAGTCTCCTCTTGGCTGAATTGCTTGTTGGCAATGGTACACAAAAACAAATGTAAGTGTCCTCTGCACCCCCACCCCATTTTTTTTTAACCAGTAAGTATTCTAGCATGAAGCTTTTAAATATTTTATATTTAGAGTGCCTTTTTCATTAAGAATACACTTTTATCTCCTGACATTGAGAAAATGGATCAGGATCGTCACTTTAAAAAATTTTGTTTAAATGCAGATTTTGAATGGCTGCCAGGACTGAATAAAAAATCCCTGCAGAACAAACACTATAAAAATCAATAGTGTTCTTTCCAGGGAGTTATATTTATCTGGTCATGTCTGCTTGCATTTCACTGTAATACTTTTTGTGATTTTTAAGCCTTTTTGCTTTCATAAAAGTGATGCTTTGTACCTGGTTAAGCTAAAAAGAACTGTTGCACTCTGTGGGCCTTAAATAAATAACTGATCATCATGATTAAACAAGCGCTTCTTAAGGATCTTTTTAATTTCCCATTTTCAACATTGCAAGGAAGAATTCCAAATTATCTCTAAATCTGTTCTTTAACATGTTATTGGTTTATACACATATATGAATAGAACCACTTGTGCACAACCTCAGATACCTCTGTATTCCCCTGATTCTCCTCTTTCCTTGTTTTTTTGAGTGAAGGAGAACTTCACTCAAAATGAAGAATTAATTTTGGCTGAGGGGCTTGATGGAGTGTTGTTTTCTACCTGTGCCTTCTGGAGACATCTCTGCATCCAACCAGATGTAACCCCATCCTACTCCTTGTGACAGGTCATTCAGACCTTTCAGTTGAGATTCTCTTGTGATCACTTGTTAACTTGTTTCAGCTGAAAAGACCTACAGTTTAAGCATTGTAAACTAGCTCAGCTCATTTTCACTGAAATGGGTTAATAAACATGTTTTCAAGTTCTGAGGAGATAGCATCTAGCAGCAGGACATGAAGAGCAAGGGGCTGTATAGCAGTAGCTACTCAAGCTGGTATATCTGTAGCCAAAAGAAAAGATGTCAAAAAGTTCTTAAAGTTTACACCCATGGACTGTTGACATTCTTAAGTACTGCTGTTTCCAAAATTTGAAACATCATGCCCAAGGTATGTATAAATGGTAGCAATTAAAAAAAAAAAAAGGGAAAAAAATAGAGCTGTAAATTCTATATGAAAAGAAATAAAAGTTGTCTCATTCTGAATTGGTTCAGCAAATCCATAGTTAGACAACTAGACCAGAAATACTTCCCTCCACACATGGTACATAAGAGCCTCATTACAGGCAAGTAAAGACTTCTCAGCAATGACCTTTTAGCCTGCTGACCACTGCACAATCTTTGCAGGGATGAAAGAAGGAGTCATTTTGTGACGGAGGATGTACTGGATCAAGTGTTCCTGTGGTCTTCTGTAGTTGTTGAAAAACAATTCTTGAGTAAGTGAAGAACAAAATACACAAGATATCATTTCCATCATAGCAGTTTGTTGTCCAAATGAAAAACTTGCAATGCCAGAGATAAAATATAGTAGAGTTCCTAAGCTACTACTAAGATATCCTGTCACGCAACTGACATTGCTCTATTGGGTTTTATAAATGATGTACTTCTGCCAGCTCAGATGCAGACTGAGAGTCTTGCTATTATGAAGTTTTGCCAAAACACTTTAAAATGCTGCAAGTATGTTCTGTATCAAACAGGAACATATTTTAAAGTGAAGGACTGAATTCAACTGTCTCCAAATTATTTTATTTTCAGTTCTCATCAAGTAAATGCAAAAAAACCATTGGATTATTCTTAAGTATTACAAATTTGGGTTGAAAGTCATATTTTCAATATTAAATACTACAAGAGATGGTAGGCTTTATGATTTTTGTCATTAATCATATTTCCACTTCTATTTCATCCTCTAGGCTTAGCCAAATACTGTTATACATGGAATCCACCTAGTAAAAGCAAAGCTTCAAGTCTATTCAAGCATCCTGATTGTGAATACTATTTTGGTCAAGATAGATTTCCAGAGCATGACAGCAATGTCATTAGTTTATTATGTTTTGAAGTCATTCCCAAACATATTTTGGTTATTTTGCTTTGTTTTTTTCTCCTTTCCTTTTCCTTTTTTTTTTTTTTTTTTTTTTTTACCCCCAAATCTATGCTTTCTATGCTTCCTGGCAAGATTCTTTGTTTTGGGCAGGATAAAATTCACGCTACGCTGTGATCAGTGTCCCCCTGAGGCCTGGTAAAAATGACCAATGTTTATAGCCCATAGACAAAAACAAAAGTGAAGGGATGCAGAGCTATAACATGAAAGGGGAGAAAGTCAGAACTTGCAGGGCTTTGCTCCATGACATGAGAGCAAATTCTGCTGCAGCCTGTGTCCTTCCTAATTCAACTGAAATCAATCCACAATCACAGGTCAAGACAGATTGTGGCCCATAACTTACAGGGAAATGCACCTTTTGACCATTTAATCCTACACTATATATCTCTTAATACATACTGTGAAGTACATTAAAGTAAAATGGTGACAGACTGAACAGTGCATATGTCCTTCAGGCATGAGAGACAGAAATGTCTCACAGACAAGGTAGGTTAAAGGTAGCAAGGTAGGTTAAAGAGTTCCTGTCTCCTCTGCTGTGTGAATGTTACCCCTTATTGGATAGGCAACAGACTGGATCAATGAACCAAAAAAACCTCAAGGTATTCTTAACAAAGATCAGTTCAGTAGTCATGTTTATTGTGCAGATCCCCAGAAGCTGTGGTGGCACAGCCAAGGCAAAGTAACAAACAGAGGCAAAAAATGGTACTGATATGTTACACCACATCTCCGGAAGTCTATATTACTAGAACAACATCTTTTCTTTTCTTTAATGGAATTCTTAGGTAAATTTGCCTGTTGTGTAAAAAAATAAATACATTCAAATACAAATTTTACACTAGGCTAAGATTTGACATGCAAACCATAGCAGATTAAACAATGGAGTCAGTCTCAATTAAATATCAGGCTTATAAATTACATTTGACTGAAACTCTGGGAAGAAAATACTTATAGAACAGTTGGGCAGCATGGGGATAGGAAGTATTCACAAAGAAGATCTGACTGAAGTTGAAGTGACTGTGAAAGAATTAGGGACCAAATAAAAACTCTAGCAAATCTCCAGTATGTAACAGATTATTTTTCCACTATTTGCTGTCTCTGGTGGCAAATATGATCTTGTGCTAATGCTGAACTATGAGGCTACGTTAGCAAGGAAAAGTAATGTTTTTTGACTTGCTCAGATGAACTTAGGTCATGAAGTTCAGATTCCAACTCGAACACACTAAGCAAGTGAATGTTCTGGTCTAGGGAATACAGTCATGACATACAAGTCAAAATAAATTGCACAGACCTTTTTTTCTTGCTAAACTTTTCATATTTTTAGGGCTACTTAACCCTGAATATGCTAATTATTTACATGTCATTCTTTTGAAAAATAATTTTCACTAGCCAAGATAATATTTCTGGTTATGAAAGCACCTGCTTACATTTTAATGACTTCAGAGAGATGTAAGTATGTAAGAAAACACTTAAGCTCATACTTGAATAGTTTTTTTCTCAAGTGAGAAATTTAATTAATAAGTGTTAGGTATGTTCATGAATAAAATCAGACATGTTTCTAAGTTTTTAATAAGTTAATTGTTCTTTGATATAGCAACATGATCCATTACTGAAACTCATCCCTTGAGTACTTTGAAGATTTATATTTCAGCCTTTCACAATACCAGAGCATCCTAAACATTGAATATGGTTTATACATAATTTTCCCTTTTATTATTAGAAATTCTTTCTGTCAATTTGGGAAAAAAAGATCCAATGCAAGAATGATCTTCCTATCAAATTATTCATTTGTAAATAAAAGGAATAAAATTACAATTTCTTTTTTTCAGAGGACAACAAAATGTAGGCAAAATTTCATCTTTTGAAAATAAAGACATATCTGAGCAAAAGCTGCTTTATGTTATGCTCAAAGCTATGAAGACAACATACAAGGTAAACAATAACTCTTATTTGCCTTATTTTATATGCAGGCACACAATCTGAATTTCAAACATTAAACCCAACAGATGTATTTCAATATTGCTGATGTGTTATTGCGAACCAGTACATTTATATCTACATCAAGTTAGATGATATAATTTGAACTTCTCTGAATAGTTGTTGTCTCATAATTACTTGTTCATCTTCAGCAAAGAACACAAAAAGAATCCCTTTAAGTTTCAGAGTGCTTTAAAGTTATCAGGTCACTGAAACATTTTTATTGAGATGCTTGCTCTTACAGATTAAGATTTACATATTTCAGCACTAGCTCTAGAAAGAAAAAGAAAACAACCCTGTAGTTCAGCATGTGTATTTCTGTGTTTATTTATAATCACGTTGAAATATCAGCCTGCGAGCTAGTTTTCTTTAAAGTTTGCAGTTGTACAACCAAAACCTGTACTTTCATCTGTGTGCTTTTCTCTAGAAAACACAGACACACTAGCTAGAAAGTGAAAGAAAACACATGCAACTGGGAACACATGAAAACACTGACTTCTGGGAACAGTGCTAATATTTGCTAGTAATAGAGAAAAAAAGTGTGCAGGTAGTCCATTTTTTGTCTTCTGATGACACAGGAGAGAATTTTCAAAAACATTATTTCTTTTGAAAGAGTATGTCAACCATTTTAAAATTGATATTTATAAGCATGCATATGGTTTGCATATATATATTATTTTTCTATTCCTATCGTTCCTATTGCTAAAAAGGAACTAGACAGCTCAAAAAGGCTAAACAAATAACTTTGAAGTGTACAGGACTTTAGTTAGATGTAATGAAAGATTAGAATCTTCTAAAAAATCTCAAGATAGATTACTATATTTGAAAATACAAATAATGAGTGAGCAGTGAATCTGTCAATTTCTCTTTGCATACTATAAGAGTGCAGACGAACACAAAACACATTTAAATTAAGAAAATAAAGGCCAATTAACACCTGTGGCTGCACTACCTAATTCATAGCAGTAAATTTTACTGCTTCAGAGAATAAAGTCATTGTGAGCTGGGATCAAGATGAAATTACTGTCCATGGAATACCACACTTAAAAGCATTACGTGGAGGTTATGCTTTACAGGGTTATATACTACCAGAAATACTATACTGGATTAGATGGACCACTGTTTTGTTCCAGTCTAGAAATTCCTATGGTCTAGGGAATGGTTACCTCAGCCATGATGATAGAATAAGTCTAATAGTGGCTTCTTTGCTCTCCCTCTCTACTCTGCCCCTCTGCCATCTAAACTGTGGAAAAGTATTGTGACCCTTGAAGAAAATCCTTAATGCAGTATCAAACCAGTAACTTGTTCAGCTCCGAGAGCAGTCACCTAACATTTTGTTTGGGTATCCATGCCTACTGATTTTCTTTTTTTTTCTTTCACTGAAGTTTTTCCATGGCAAGTAAAGTGTCTTCTAAGGTCTGCACTGAAAGATATTCTTGCTTTAGGAGACAGCTTCCCTGTCTTTCACAAACACAAGGTACTTTGACAAAAAATCTTTGAACTCTTAAGAGACTGCTACATATGCTTTCTTTGTAAATGATGTGAGTATGAACAAGGGGAAAAAAAATGGACCAATCGTGGCCCAGTTAGAAAGGGAACCTAAGAAATATGTCCCATGAGAAATTAGAAGAGGTGTCCTTTGAAAAGCAGGCTAATATATATAGCTCTCAGAATCAACAAAGGAATAAAAGAAAAATTACTATCTAGAAAATGAGGCTTCCAAACTACAGTCTCCTAACATCTGGATCTTGCTGCAGTCTCAGGCAGGAAACCATTATCCTCTAAAGAACTGCAGCTCCTCAATGTCCTTCGACTTATTCTCAAGATGCATACAATAAAGGCTAACACTAGGAAAACAGAATAATCAGACCTTTAAATGTCAGGCTTTTGATTTTGGAATACTTCACTCTTCTGGTCTTAGGTACCCCAGTTTTTGTTAGTTTTTGTTAAGCCTTGGCACCTCAGTAACCCTGTAAGTCAGATTGTGTTTATCAGGATACTTATACAGCAGCCTGGGATACAGGTTTCTGGTCATTTCTAACACAGGACAAAGCTGATGAGAATCTCAGTCCCAATCAAAATTTAAAGTCACTACTCATTTACCATTTGAAAATAGATTTGTTAAGACAATTCTAGTGCAAAAAAGGCTTTTGTAAAAAAAAAAAAAAAAAAAAAAAAAAAGGAAAGACAACCCCATTATGACAGGCTTTTTAAAGAAAGAAAAATCTTGAAAGTTTCTCTGACAGCTCCAGTAATAATCCTAACTCTGCCAGCACAGTGGTGATGAATCCTTATGTTCTCACCAGGAGTGTCTTTTCAGACATGCTGTCACGGGAATTGGCATTGTTAAAATGCAGCCGTTGTGATGACACTTTTCTCCTCTTACCATCACTTTAGGTTCATCCCTATGTACAAGCAAACTCAATGGTCCTGGACAAACACTAAAGCAGCAAAGATGCTAATGGCTGCTAATCTGTGCTTTCTGTATGTGGAGTCTAACATGCAGCTTCAAGCTCAGTTATATACACTGGAAAAACAGTGAATATTTCTAAAACAAATGTTTTGTGAGTTAATTTCTATTTAAATGGTTTGTTTCCCCTTACCCTGTTTGGTAATGTTTATGATTCATGATTTTGAAGGTTAAGGAAACCTATGCTTGTTTGCATGCCATAAATTAAAGCCATCAGTATACAATTCATGACTGTGGTTTCACACAGCGGAAAAAAAGGATGCTGTCATTGTTGCTGTCCTTTGCAGGCTAGAGTTGATCTGTAACAGCAGGTGCCTTTGAAAGAAATGTTGTTGGCACTTGTAACGGCAGACTGCCCAAAGCTGTGTCTTTTTTTTATTTAGGGAAAGGCCATTGTTTCTTTTGTTGCCAGTCTGTCGGGGGAAATCTTTGCAGAAGAGCTCAGGCAGATTAAATGACACAAAAGGTTTAAGAAACATGGCTACACTGAAGGGTTCATGGACTTTACATGTCATTAGTCGTACTTAAATATACTCGTACCTGAATACTGTCCCCGTGATTGTCTAAACCTAGAAATCCTGATATTGTAAGATAGCCTTCAACTTTAATACTGGTTTTGTTGGTGTTTGGTTTTTTTAATTATTATTATTTCTTACATGTTTAGATGCATAGAAGTATTAAACACACTATTTTTACGTACCAAGTCATGTGTAATAATTAAAAGTCATGGTGAAGCAGATGGAAAAGAAGAAGAATGTAGCCTGAAATAGTTAACTGTAGGACTCTGTAATGCTGAATATTTCAGAGCCCTTTCTTTTTAAAGTTGAAATTTTGGAAATGAGGTAGTCTATATCTTTAGTTACAATCTCTATGATTGTGTAACATTGATAGTTCTCACATTTTGTAAGCAAATTTAAATCCTGTGCCATTTCATACAAAGCTGAATTATACTCTCACATACACTAGAAACCTGGGTCAGTCAGCTAAATTTCAAGAGTATCAAATGCAATATTTTGTGGAGATTTGGGTTCTATTTCTGTGTTGAAGCTCATGTCACTATGCAAGATGCAAGGTAATTACTACTTTTGCTTGCTAAATCTGCAAATAGCAGTATTCAGTCTTCTAAGTTTCATCAATTAGAAGGAAGTCCGCATGCATGATTTGAAAACACTAATTGTGAAACAATATTGATGCTGATATTTTGTACCGGTGTCACAGCATTTTGTTCCAATAAAATCCTTTCATTTCTTCATGACTTTTCAAATAAGCTAAAATATGACATTAAATTTAAACTATAGTCAAATGCAAACCATCAAATTGGTACAATTAAATATTTCAATTTTATAAAAATGAGAGATGTTAGATTTTTCTCATTGCTGTTTTTTCTTTAGAATTAGCACATTTTGACAAAATACAAACTTCCAGCAATACTGACTTGTCAATGGAGCAGAAGAATTTTTCTGTTTATAGTTTGTAGCTTGTTATCTAAGTTATCTAAGTACCTTCAGTCCTAGGCTTTTCAAGTAAAGGGTCTCAGTTTTTATCCTTTTGTCTGTGCCTTCTTCACACCATTCCTTTCTCATCTCTCCACATTTGAAATACTGTTGAAATAGTGCACCAGGTATGAATGACTCTTTTGATAAGGAAAATGTCCAAAGTCAAATCATGGCAGAAGACTGTCTTGTTATGTTGAAAGGAGAATGCAGCACCTAGTCTTTTTTTTGGATTCCTCTGAATGGACCAGGAGTCAATTTTAGGCATTATGATTTGTAGAAAGCTTTATTCCTCTTTCACTGCTGTTGAGCTGCCTCTAACACAAAATGAAACAAAGCAAACTCATCTTTTCCATAGTTAGGTGGAAAGCCAAAAGTTCAGGGAGAGGGTGAAATATTTATTGGAAATGAAATTGTCAGAAGTTTTTGACATCTGTGTTTCAACAACGCTTAAGTGACTTGGAAGACCACTTCAGGAAGAAGAATATTTTGTTTAAATAAAAAAAAGAAAAAGCATTAATGTAAATGAATCCCCCCTGTACTTACCCCACATTTTAATATTGAAAGGAGGGATAATTACAAGAAATATTCAATTTGCATTTGATTTGTTTGACTAGCTCCAACCCGCAACAGTAAGCGCTTTGTGCTTCCATTCAATATTTTAGTTGTCAGCAGATGTTCAAAGAGAAGTGCAGTTCCCTGTACATTGTAGCTGACATCAGGGAATATGTTCATAGTTATGTAGAATAGTTTCACACAAGAAAGTGACATACTGTGATTGCACGTTGCCTATCATTGCATAACATCAGGCTTTGGAAGACGCTGCATTTGCTTGCTGATATATTATACCTCTCTAAATAAGCTGGTAAAGTACAAGTGAGTCATCTGAAGTAGGTTGCCTGGAATATCCTAGGGCACAAAACAAAAGTACACAGGGAGGTGTTCAGATATCCTTCTTTCTCTGCTAGAGCTAGCAGGGCATTTAAGATACTTTTCAGCACAAGTCTTTTGGTAGTCAGAGTAAAACATTTTCTAAAGCTAACTTTTCTCCTGAAAAATGCATTGCTAGCTGGAATGCTGTGTTTCCTTGTGTATCAGCTGCTCACATGTTGTGGCACTTTCCATAATCAGAATTGGGCAGCAGACTACCTTAATTTTAAGACAAATTCATGGAACAGCTTGATCCTATATCTGAGAGTGAAAAAGGAGAAGAGCGGTAACTGGGGAGAACCAGTCCTTTAGACAGCAAAAGCATAGTGGCATCTATGAGGTTATCTAACTCAGCTCAGACCACCCTAACCCCACATTTCTCCTGTGGTTTTCATTTGCATTCTTGTGACGGTTTAACCCCAGCTGGCAATTAAGCCCCACGCAGCCGCTCACTCACTCCCCCCTGGTGGGATGGGGGAGAGAATCAGAAGGGTAAAAGTGAGAAAACTCATGGGTTGAGATAAAGACAGTTTAACAGGTAAAGCAAAAGCTGTAGACCCAAGCAAAGCAAAAGAAGGAATTCATTCACTGCTTCCCATGGGCAGGCAGGTGTTCAGCCATCTCCAGCAAAGCAGGACTCCATCACGCATAACGGTTACTTGGGAAAGCAAACGCCATCACTCCAAACGTCCCCACCTTCCTTCTTCTTCCCCCAGCTTTATATGCTGAGCATGACGCCATATGGTATGGAATAGCCCTTTGGTCAGCTGGGGTCAGCTGTCCCAGCTGTGTCCCCTCCCAACTTCTTGTGCACCCCCAGCCTACTCGCTGGTGGGGTGGGGTGAGGAGCAGAAGAGGCCTTGACTCTGTGTAAGCACTGCTTAGCAATAACAAAAGCATCTCTGCATTATCAACGCTGTTTTCAGCACAAATCCAAACCATAGCCCCATACTAGCTACTATAAAGAAAATTAACTTTATCCCAGCCAAAACCAGCACAATTCTTTTGTGTTTTATACCAGATAATGCATTATAATCAAACAGAAGATCCGTTTCTGTACTTCATTGTATTCCTGAAGTCAGGGAAGGCATTCCGGTGAAACAGAAGCTGGAACTGATTCTGACCTGGTATTTTAAGGATTTGGAAGTTGATGACTCCCTGGAATTCAACCTGAAGTGCTTAGCACACAAGGAGCACTCCTGCTGCATGCATCACTGCACAGGAGCTTGGCATGATGGTGATCGAGGCAAACAAACATGGGGGGGATGGATTAAACGGTATTGCATCTGTGGCCCGAGATAAGTGGAAACATGGCAAACCATTTTGACATGTACTTCGGGATGATTTTAGATGGCAGCAGCAGAGACCCCAATCACATTACTCAAATGAGGGGCTGAGATGTCTGATCTATTTCTGAAATCACTTTCAGCTCTAATTACGTGCCTTCCCTTTGGGCACTCAGCAGGCTGTGGCGCAGCCCCCATCACACAGTGGCTTTGAGTACTGGGTATCTGAAGAAAGTCCTGGCCTGCAGCTAGGATACGACCATGTGCTGTAGAGCCAGAAACCTTCTTTTTCCCCAGTAATCTCCCAAACTGAGTTTAGTCTTGACCCTGAGGATCTTCATTATGTGGCTATCAGGACTGTTTCCATTCAAAATAAACCTTAGTAAGAACTACAATTTCTTGTTTAGACAATTAGTGAAATCCAAGGCTTTTTGTGAACAGAGCTAAACTGTGACACACTTGAGTTAAAAGACTTCTCCATGTAAAAGAAAGCTTTACCACTGCCACTACTTGAAAATTTGAGGTATCACCTGTTATATTGTTTTCCCTTCCAGATCTGACTTTTAAAATACTTTTCTCATAGTATGTGAGCTAGTGTGAAAATCTACATATTGGGAGCAGTATACATTCTCATGCCTTCTAAGTCATGATAAAAGGCAGAGCACCATCAAAGTATTTATCAGACCTCCAAGAGATAAAATGGAGAAGGAGGAAGGGTGATAACAACGTACTCCCAACTGCATTGCCTAGTGTAAGTATGTTCCCTCAGAACAATTTTTTGTCACCTTAAAGGCCATGGTAAGTAAGTGTAGCACAAAGTAAAAAGTAAGTGTAAAAATGCAGTTTATTTATAAAATAAATATATTTAAATATGGAAAATACTATAGAGACAGATACACAGAAATAAAGAAAAGAACACTTATCTATTGCTCCTCCTCTCAAAAATCAGGACACTGTTCATCCTGTGTACTATCCAAAAGACATTCTCTCTGTGGTTGTTAGTATATCTACAGCACTAGTGATTTACTTTTTATGTAAGCATCACATATTTGGATGTCCTGTCGTTGAAGAGGTCATTGATTTACACATACATATAATCACTTATATTGAATACAACCTGAGTTTTTACTCAGGTTAAAACATCCTCTTCACGTAACTGTTAGGACTGCTTTTTTATTCTTAATTTCATTAAGACTTTGAAATACCCATTCTCCAAATAGCTTATTAACTCCTTAGTATATTACTAATCTATTGGAAGCTGATGGGCTATTTTGAGACAAAATAGTGGTTTTTGCCTTCTAGAGCAATGCTCAAACTTTTGTACGGCTCTTTTCTGACACTGAGCCTTACAATTCTGTTAAAATGCAGACTGATCACCCTTTATTCAGCCATGTAAATGGAATTCTTACACACAGCTTATTGACTACATGTCAGCTGAGACCAGAGGAACTAGCTGTTGATCAGTTTGGACAGATGAGAAATTTGGGATAACTGGTTTGTAAAACAGCCATTGAGAGATACCACTATGATGATATTGCTCACCAGTGTTGGTCATTTTTCTGAAAATAATATTTTTTTTCTTAATAATCAGATACAGTGGTTTTCTTAATCCCACAGAAGGCAAGTAAACCCAAACAACCACATCTCAAATGAAAATTCTGCAGTATGTTATTTAAGAAAACCAACCTCAATTACAGGCCATGCCGAATTACCATATTTTATTATGGAATATAGCAGCCACATTTCTTCATAGTCAATTCAATATTTTTGTTCAAGTTTAAATTGATTACTTGGAAAATGAATGAAAAACATTTTTTTAATTGAATTTCAAGGCAGCTGGCTGCTTAACAGGAAAGCTGAGTAGCAGACTAGTAATGCTTAAGAGGTTCTCCACAATCTTGAAAACATCCAAAAGTATGATGATTATAAATTTTTACAATTTTTATGTAATTATGCATGACATTTAATAGAAATCTTCCAAAGTGGCTAGCTGAAGATTATCTGAGCTCAAGTGAAATTAACTGTTAAGAGTACACTTCAAAAAGAAACCCTCCTTGTTTTGCACATCTGATATTACAACAGTAATTTTGACAAAGACAATCAAGCTGTAACTAAAATAAGCTGTGAAATAGAAGCTATTTTTTAATTAGCTATTTGGAAGTTTAGTTTTGTTCTATTTTTCTTTCCTTATTTTGCCTTGCTAAAATCTTAGTCTTTGATGTAGGTACTCTGTGTTTTGATACCGTTTGCTTAATGTCTTCCTTTCCAAGCCTTTACTACATTAAAACATGTTGGTCTGATTGCATCTTTTAAAAAACAGAGCTATTTTTCTCAGTCTTCATTAGTTTCATGTCTGAATGACAATGGACCAGAATAAGCGTCTACAGAAATAGGTTTTACATTCAGTATGATTAGGTAACAGAATCAGAATGCTATTGCTTCATGCACATATTTTTCAGCCAAAATCCCACTAGGTATTTTAAAACAGAGCTGTCTTTATCATAAAAAGAAATCATTTAACCTCAGACAGGGCCTATGATTTAATGACAAAAAGATGCTACATAAATTTAAACAAAATGCAGAAAACACAAATAGTTGAGAACTTTTTACTGATATCATTGTTTAATCAGTTTGAAGCAGAGATTATGTACAAGAAAACATTAGCCTGCATGGAATACATTTGTAAAGATTCTGCATAACCTTCTGTTCTGTTACAATAGAACAAGCTAAGTTATTGAAAGCATTCCTATCCCCTTTCATCTAATATTCCCATAGCAAATTCTAACCCTAATTATACAGTGTAAATTGTTTATTACAGCCCTCAATCCTTCTTGAATTTGAACAGTAAAAAAAAAAAAACAATCAATGAGAAAGTTAAATAATCTAACTTCACTCTTCTATTAGAAAGCTTATTACCTTTGTCTCTTTAGTATCAGCAGTAAAAATGTTAGCAGATGGAAAATGTAGGAGTATTAATAGTGGAAGAGGTTTGAAGGTTCACAGAATGGTTGACTGAAAAAAATCAGAGTAGATCTTATGAAATAATGGCTAGGAATGAAATATGGAAAATACTATTGCTAAATGCTTTGACATGAGTCATTAATGGAAGGGATTTTTGGTAATTATGTACCTGCAGTAGTGAAGAGTACAATTGTGCAATTAAAATATTTCTTATGTGCATAATAATATTTTTTTTCTTAGGCCTATTAATAGCAATGTTAGTGACAGCTGACTCAGCTAGTCTTCCAAGCCTAGTGGTGAGGCAACCTGTGCTTGTGTGGGCACTTATGCCCTATGCATGTGTCCGACCTGAGGAACTATAAGTGTACACATCAAGTGTAATGGGACTACAGGGTAAGATTGTCTGCAGAACCCTCCTGTTTCAGAGGATCTTTTTTCTTTTTCATCTTATTCTTCCATAAACTTCTGTGAAACTCTGTTATTCTAGCTACTTTGTCTATCTACCATGAGAATATGTTGCAAATTAGTTACGACCGCTACTTCTTAAAGCTCTTGCGCTATAATTTTCCATAACAGCACCATGCCTAAGAACAGAAGTTTGTTTGGGGCCTGTAATAGAAGTGAGTGACTTTCATTTTCCTTAGCAAGTCTAAAGCCCACATGGAAAACACCATTAATTTCCAATTCAGCATTATCTTGTCTTCCCAGTCCCTTCTCAAAGTGAAGCATATGGGGAGTGTGACTATTTTATTTTGAAAAGTTGTTCTTCTACACTTTCAGGTGTAGAGCCATAAGGACCTGCAAATATCAGTTAATGCATTGGCCTCCATCAGTACTGTCGGCAAGCCTGAAGAAGTTTCTTCCAAATTCCTGCCCAGGACTTTGGAGGCAGTAAAAAAGTGCTTCTGAAACAGTTTATCTGAGGTTTTTTTAATGCCTTGTACGAACTCAAGAACAAAGTCTTGAGAGATTAATTAGTGCCACATGTATACTAAAGCAGCGCAGTTCACAAGTATCTCACTTGAAGCCTTGTAACTTTCATTTAAGGTACTGCAAATTATTCAAATGTACAGCTGCTGTTAGTAAATACTAAGTAATTTGACTTAAATTCTTCCTGAAGTACATTGGCACAAGTCCCAGTTATTTTATTTGGGCCATGCCTATGTTGTGGTGAAGGTTAGCCTTCTAGCTTAACATCCCAGACATCATCCACCTCTCCAGCTGTGGCAAATGTTTTGGTTGATGGGTATTTTTCCAGAAGTTAAATATTTTAAGTTAATGTAATGTTACACTTACACACTGTAAATTCCTTCCATGGGGAGGCTGTTATTCCTTTGAAATAATATATGCAAAGATAAAACCTAAAACAAGTTTCATATTTTACAGTCACGTTTACATACTTTCTGTGGGTGTTAGAGTAGACTTAAGGCTGGAAGAAGACACTAAATAAAGAAAACAAAGGTAACATTTTAATGCCAGCTGTTATGCAATGTGATATAGCTAACTCCAATTGGAAAATGCAGGTCTTACCATATTTCATTGAGTCAACTGTAAAACTGAAAGCTTTATAAATGTCAAAATTTAAAATTCAAAATTACAAGGCAGCCTGGTGTCTTCGCACTGAGACTGTGTGTGGTAGGGTGTAAGGGTGGGCAAAATATATGGAAAGAAGGGTTTGAAAACAGAAAGCTCTAATTCTGTAAGGAAGATCACTTTCATATTTAAAACATGCTTCTCTCCCTCCTCTGATGATACTGAAATGTACTCTATTTTCTGCCCTAAATATATTGACTTCATTCTTTTGAATGAATGAATGAATTGATTTAATATATCCCGTCACAGCACCAGGTTTTCTAGGTGAATTGACCCAGGATCTTTTAGGCTCTTCTTGAAAGAGCAGCTCTCTGCTCTGATGATCATCAGCGTGGCTCTTCTCTGCTCCCATTCCAGATTGTGCTTACGCAGTGTTGTCCGAACAGCGACTGCAGTTAACAACACTCCAATCAGGCCATCTCCATAAAGGGGAAAGAGGAGGAGGATGCTACGAATAACTAATTCAACCTCACAGCTGATATCAGTGCCTGAACTGGGAACTTCACAGCAGTGGTAAGGAGGCTTGCTAGCAGTGAGCTCAGGTTTAACATTCAGCGGAAATATACCTGACATTCAATACATCTTCCTTGAACATGATGGACCTGTATTATATGCAGCATTCCAGATGATATATTAGGAGTGCCTGCTCCAGTGACATTAATACTTCCATATTTCTTTGTGAAATACCTTGCCTGAAAAATCCTAGGATTGCTTTTGACATTTTCATGGCTACTTCACAGAGATGGTTCATAGTAATCTTATAATTGACTAATACACCTAGATCTTGCTCTTCCTCTGACATTTCCAACTAATGACTTCCCATGTGAAGGAGGAAATTCTGGTTATTAATCCCCAAATGCATGACCTTGCACTTTGCTATGAAATCTCATGCCATTTACTTGTTCCAGTCCTCAAGGTCTTTTTTTTTTTTTTTTCAGAGTAAGGTTCTGATATTTCCTGTATTGTCAGTATCTCTACTTTACATAACCAATAGAATTAGCATGCTGAATTTAGTAGCAGGGTCCTGAATGAAAATGTTTAAGCCAGAACCTAAGACCAACCCTTCAGAAACTTTGTTTGTAACTGCCTTTGAGCCGGATATGCTACTTTTTAATGTGAGCTATTGTTGTCTCTCATTTAGTTTGTTCCCTTCCTATGTTAAATAGAATTTCCTAGTCAAAATCCTAGCAAATCTTTATCATTTTCCTAGCAAATATTTTCCTAGCAAATCCTTATCAAAGAAATGTCCTTGATTTTTTTTCAAAGAAAGATATCTGATAAATGTCACAACCTACATGTGCTAAAACCATGTTTGCTTTTTGTTCCGCTTGTCATTTACTGATTCTTTATTTCAACATTTGTTCTGTACTTCTGGATACTCAATAAAGAAGTTAGTAACATCCAAGATAATTTCTCTACCTTTTCTAAAATACTTTATTCTCAGAATGTAAGATATCATCCACAGTGTGATCTGTTCTCTAAAAATCCTCGTTAGTCAGTTTTGCACAGTTGGGTGTTGAGAAACAGAGGGACCCAAACCGTCCTGCAGATTGCTTGCACCAAAGGCTACTTTTGTGCAGAAGCCAGACTGGCCTAGTGCTGTTAACTCTTTTTAAGGTAAAGACACAACAACTTTGCTCAGGCAGTTTTGGCACTTTGTGAGCACTTGGAGGTGGGCTAAGCAAACTGCTTTGCTCCTAACCCCAGGGTGGGTAACTGAATAGCTCCCTTTGCTTAGGAAGTTTAGGAACCCCCACATGGAAAAACGCTTTTTCACTCACAACATGAAGGCCTATTAAAATTAAATAAAATGTTCAGCTCTTTTAAGAGACTTGGATGTTCTAGATAACTGCATTCATTATGCATACAGTTCCTATGCATGCCCAAAGGATACATCTTTATGGCAACAAGATTCTTGACCACTCACATCTTTATCTTACAGTCAAAGCAAAGGGAAACTCTGGTCTTAGTCTTACCACACAGAGGTCAATTTAATTGGTCCCCAGATGATATTGCACTATTCAAGATGAAGTGGAACTTGTTTGCACTGCAGTTCATCTGGAATCATGATATTTGTGTGAAGTGAACCTGAAAAGCTAGGTGAAATGTACAGGTTGTGAATTCTAGCTAGCAAGCTCTGGATCACTGAAATAACATCAGCTGAAGACACGTATCACATTAAGTTATACTATACAGACAACTTACTATGCTGCTTATTAGAAATGTTTGTATGCTATATATCCTTTGGTGGAAAAAAAGAAATCCTCTGTATTTTTTCGCAAGCTATTTTTTGTCATAAACAATAAAATAGGCTTACAATAAGATTCTGAAGAGACGTTACTTGTAAAATGTAATTAGACAGAAACAGCTATCAAAAACATTCAGTCTGATGAAGATATGACATCAGCTGGGGGAAAAATCCCAAGAAAACAAAAAACTGTACCTCTTCAGAAATCAGGCAGATATACAGTATGCTTCTTTAGAGTATACATAGGTTCTGCCTGAGGTGGAATTTCTGAACAGAAAAGGAAAGACTTGCGTTATCCCTAATTATTGTTTGGTATGTAAGTCATTTAAACATCTAAGCCACTCTTGTTGTTTAATATGACTGTTTTGGTAGAGAATATATTCTTTCTCTAAACATTGCAATGATATTTCTTAAACATGAGATTTTAACATAAGAAATGCAATGGAAGAGTGCATATTTCTTTACTGTTTTATTTTAGGATGTTAAGAAAGAATAAATCTCTAACTATATTCATGGAGTGAAAAAAGACACTTGCTTTACATAAAAGTATAGCCTGAACAGGCTTTCTACTGAGTAACTTTGAAATATTTTATGTTCTTTATTTATTACTGTTGGCTATGAAGCTTTTATTAAAGCTTTTATTACATCTCAGAAATGTAAATGTACGATCCCCCCACCCCCCCTCGCCTGCCCCAAGGCATCTACAATTTTTTTCAGGCAGCTATTAGGATTATGGAGAATGACTAAGAAAATTAATTAAAAATTGAATATACACCAAGGGTTGTAATTTACAGCCCATCAGGTTCAAAATATTTTCCTTAGTTCATAACATATTCCACATGTGTGTTAGAATTCAAGAAAATTAGTCTCAGCCCTATATATTATATTTCACTTATTCATTAAAAAGTTACTTAAATGCATTCATTAAGTGGAACATTTATTTAGATATTAAAGGAAATTATGTTGAAAATGTAAATGATCTGTTTGACACCAAAAGGGGAAAGAGGCAGGAACAATTTTAATTAAAAATTCAATCCTAACAGGGTTTGCCTTCGTCAACTTAGAAATATTACACAGACACTTTATTAAATTACAAAGTATCTGGTTGAAAGCTAGTCACTATGTTATGTGCTAAATCATCCTTCTCCACACTAGATCCAGTTTCTACAAAAGTCAGTGGCAAAACTCTGACTCTAGAAGGTAACAGATCGAATTTATGACTTCACAGTAGTTTCCTCAATGGGATAAAATGATGTGGCTGGGCTTGTTCTAGATCTGGCTATATGGATCTATGAGGAAAACAGAGGAATGTGAGATACACAGATACACCTGTTGTCCTCTTTGCTGATCTCTGCCCATCCCTACCAAAAGTACACACCTGCTTTTTTCGCCTCTCCAGAGCAGGCAGGCAGAGACAGAAAGTGAAGCAGCTAAAGCGCTTGCTTTATTTTCCATTTATGCTGTCATGTGCTTGTTTTGCCTGTCTTGTTTTAGAGGAAGGATAATTCTTACTGGAAGAAGCCATCAGCAGCATACTAATTTGGAGTTAGCAGAGGAAGAGGGAGCAAACTGAAGAAGCTGTGGGTGTGTTTGGAGGTGTTCGAGATTTCAGGGCCAGAATACAATCAATGGTTGAGGCAGGAAGGGATCTCTGTTCCTGCTTATGTTTACGTACGGCAAAAACATTTGGGCTCAGCATGAATCTCGCGTGGCTAAAACGTAAAAAAGCTGGTTCTCTCCCTGTTTCTGCCATTGACCTTGGAGTATGGTCTTGTGTAAGTACTTTCACCTCTGAGTGGGTTTTTTCCCCTTCTTTTTTTCTTAGGCTTTATCTGTCTTCGCATTTGAACTGTAAGGCTTAGGGGAAGGAGTGTCTCATGGTAGGTGTAGTTACACTGCACAGTTAAACTTTCTTATTAGCTAGGACCTATATATGGAGCTGTAATATCAATAATTAATAATAAGCAGCCCTTGTTCATGTACTGTGTCTGATTCCTGATTCATTAGAACTAAAATTTATCCTAACTTTTACTGGATCCTGAGATCCCTATAGACAGGCCATACAAACCTCCTTACAGCCCTACCAGCCATTTGACTAGTTCATATTATTATTTGATTTAATCTTTCCAGAACTAAATCACCTCATGCACATCAGCAAAGGAAATAGATTGACATCAGCAAAAACTAGGGCAGTGTGAGCTGTACCCTAGCTGGTAAAATATCATCCGAGGAATTCTTAATTCCTGTAGCAGTTTGTAATGCAGTATAAATCAAGTAAAATTGTCACAGGACATGGAAGTGACTCTCATTTTTGTACTTTGAAGGGGTGAACCATTCCTTCTATATTCAGCCTAAATACATGGCTCTAATGCTTCTTTTTGTCTAAACTTCTTAGCAGTAAATCCCACAGCTAGGAAACAGTGGAATGGAGAGAGAATGCGGATGTCTGAATGAGGCCACCTGCCCGATCCTCCAGGTCTTGACTTGGGGAAAACTAATTTAATTTTTTGCCAATTAAAATAGTCTGGATAGTGAGAAACCTCTCCCCTCCTTCTTTTCCCAGGTTCCCAGCTCGCAGGGCTGTTTCTCACCCTGTTTCCCTCAGCCCCGGCTGCCGGGCAGCGTTTTGCCCTTCCTTCCCCAGGCTTTCCCCGAGGCGCCCGCCCGTGGCTGAGGGGCTCAGCTGGGCCCTGCGCTGGGGCCGTTGGAGCCGGCTGGAACCGGCTGTGTCCGGCACGGGGCAGCCCCGGCCGCTCCTCACAGGGGCCGCCCCTCCAGACCCCACTGATGCCGCTGCTGCTGCTGCAGCACCTGGGCACCTGCACCCGGTACAAAGTCAGATTCAGAAAAAAGGGGAAAACCAATCTTGGCTGACAATGTGCTTTGGATAAGTACTTCAAATTCCAGATTATTATGTTTAATAACAAAACACACTGTGGTTTTGGAGACCTGTCCTGTGTCTTTTTTTCTTACTTTTGCTGGGGGCTGTTATTAAAAGACAAGTCCTTCTCCTTTTCCTTTTCCTTTTGACTGTTTTTCATTTTATCTTACTGCGTGGAAGGTTTTAACCTTGGGAAAGTCTTTTTATCTCAACCCAGGGAAAGGGCAACGTGAAAAAGTATGTATTTTTTTCTTTCGAGCAGAGCCTGTGCTATCAGGGACTGTGCCATTTGGGAGATAACCCTGTCTTTGCTTCTTGAGCTCCATCTGAAGGGACAAAGTAAAAGTCTGTGTTTTTGTGAGAGCTGAGCTTGTGCAGCCAGGGAAGATACCATCAGGGAGCTGCCTGCGTGCGCCGTTGGTACTGCGGCAGTGTAGTTGGAGACCCAGTTACTACCTTGAACAAATGTGTTATTAGTTATTACACTTGTCCTGTCCTGTCAGAAGGAATTCTGAGGTGGCTGTTTTGTTGTTTTTTTTTTTTTTTTTCCTTAGAATTGTAATGTATAAGCAAAGCATAAAACACACACAGAAAATACCCCCCCCAAAAAAAAAAAAAAAACCAACCAAAACCCCAAACAAACATAGAGCCTGATTCTCCACAGTGCCATATTTTGGGGCAATAATTTACATTGATGCACTGTGGATTTAATTTCCAGGAGCTCAAAGCAACTGGGTCTCTAAGTAAGCATCTGTAGTTCTCTTTTGCCTGAGAATTTTTGAAAACAGAGCCAAAGGAGGGCAAAACAATAAGCCTAAGTACTGTACAGTTATTTGTAGTACTTTTCTCTAGTTGCAGGTGCTATGTGTAATACAAATCAGAGATCTTTAAGGTTTGTGTTAATTTAGCACTTTAGCACTTAATTTGTGTGAATTTAGACTGGGTAAATGGTTAGTGTTACTCACCATCCTTTTTCTTTAAAATTTTGTTAAATTGCATTGTGAAGAAGGCTTCTAAGCTTACTAAAAGTTCTGAGTTTACTAAAATTCAGACCAGGAGAAAAAGCAGGAAAACTGGTTTAGATAAAATAGGAAAAATATCCTCCAGCAGTTAATAAATATATGATCATTTTATACCCCAGTATCCAAAGAGATATCCTAGTATTTATATTATTTACAGCCTAATCGAAACAAGCAAACAGAACCAAGACTTTAAGAAAATATGTTTACTCCTGTAATATTTCTTTGCAGAAATGGGATATCTGGAAAGAAAAAAATTAATTTCTGACTTTTGTTCCTCATGGAAACACCGCTGAAATTCTGAACATTTAGAGAACTTTCTGCTACTGCTTATTAGAGCTGTAAATGTTCAAGAAGAAAACCAGAAATAGCAAAAAGTAACTATCAGTGCAGTACAGCCATTTAGCTGTTGTTATTGTTCAGTCTTTTCATAGCTCCCATTTCAGTATTTCAAAGTGCATTTTCATTATGAACTGGAATGAAAAGGCAGGATTTGGAAAAATCTGTTAAGAAAAAAGTTCAGAAAAACATGTGCTGAAGGCATGAAGAATTTTAATTTGTGTCATGCTTAAACCTTCTTATATGTTTATATAGCATTGTATACTATGCATTAAACTTCTATTAGAATAAAAAGTAAAACATAAGTAATCTAAATTGTAGGATTAACACAACAGATTTGGCACTAATCAAGTGAAAATTCATAATTATTCATTTGGAGTCTTTCCCACAAAAGATTTCATCAAGATGATGATCCAAGAAACACTTCCATGTGATAAAACTGCACTGTTCAACTGTTCCTTCAAGAATATTTCAAGCACACAAGCAGTGCTTGAGGATGAAAATGGCTTGGCCTGTGGGAAACACCTTGTCTCATATTATTGAAGCAACAGTGGAAAATTAATGTCTCTCTCAGCAGCAACCCAGTCAGCAATATGTGCTCTAAATGAAGTAGAAGGGGGAAGGGAGTAATGCCATGTATCATATTGATTGCACTTTTGTGTTGACTCACTTCAACCTCTGTGCTGAAACGAACATACGAAATCTACCAATACTGAAATGGACTTTTTTTTTTTTAAACTAAACTATAATTACACTATCTGAGCCTGATATTATAATTACAACAGTTCAACTCTATTAGTGAAACCCTTTCATTTTAACTTCAAGATGGAGTTAAACTGAGTTAACTTCACCAACATTCAAGAAGGTAACTAGAGAAATCTGAAAGGAAATGTTAATGTCACAGGGGCATTTAGGAGAGGTTAAGGTTTATTCTATTGTCAATAATTAACTAATAATTTTGCATGTTTACGAGTACCCAACCAGTAAATCTATTATTCAGGAACACTCAGTTAATTCAATAAATAAGATTTTTTAAGGTTTTTTTTTAGTGTCGTATGGGCTCAAAACCGTTGTAGTCATTCTAGTCATTAATGGTTGTTATAAGCCACAGAAAAATGAGAAAGGTATATCTGCACAGTCCTTTGCATGCTGATACACATAGTCTAGTGCTTTCCAATGCAGATGAATGTGAGCCAGTTCAAAATCCAAAGCCATAAGCCATCGTTAGAAAGATGCAGCTTCGTTAGCCAGGCTGTTTCTCCACAGCCACCTTGTGCTTATGGAGTCTATAGGCAACTCGCTCCCTCTATCTTTTCTGGGAGCAGGACATTGGAGATGATTAGCAACTCTTTTTTGCTCTTTATTATCTTTCTTAAGACTGTCTTTGTCTCTTAGGGGAGTATCCGAGGAGAGGGAAAATCACTCACTACTTTTCCCCTGTTTCCCATGTGCTTGGAACAGCCTGAAGGAAATTGTTCCTCCCTAACGGCTCCAGCAGAGGCAAGACAGCGGTATCCTGTCCTTAGACAGACTGTGACACTAAATCTAGCCCATATTGGACTTTTTTTGAGATTTTACCAGACAAATGTGGACTTTGAAAAAAATGCGACCTACAGGGGCCAATACCCATAAGGTGTAACAAGTTTAAACTACTTAGCTTTAAGGAACAATGCTACTTTTCACCATTTGAGAAAAGGCCTAAGATTTGTAGCTGCCTTTGTTTGCACATGAAATCAATTCTCTCGTGATGTAAAGTAGATGTGAACTGAGGAATGCAATGTTTATTTTCTTCCTAGTTGATTACAACATTAAGCAGCAGGGGTAGCTTCCTCACCTCCGATGGCTCCTAGTAGTCACACAGAGTCTGCACAGAGCTATTACGTTGTGCTGTTATTTACAGCTATAATGCCAAGCCCCTGCACATATGCAAAGTTATCTATATATTGAACTCATGCCAGCAGAAAAACAGAGCACACACAAAGGCAGTTGAAAGCCATCTTTGATCCCCCTTCCCCAGGCAGTGTTTCTGTCGTGCTGGAAGGGGTACAATAAGATAAACACTGTTACCACCACTGTACGTGATCTTCAACTGTTTGAGGTGCCACAATGAAAAAACCAACTGTTCTGTCAAAAAAGTGAACACCTAAAAAGGTATTTTAAGTTTTCCTCAGTTTTACTAATGGTCATGAAATTTCAGGCATGTTACTGTTGCTTAATGTAATTTAAAATAATAAATTTGTATAATCAAGCACCATATTCTTTGCTATTAGATTCTCTGGCTATGCCTTTATTGTTAGCAACAACATTTCACTCCTATAGAAAATGTAGGTGAAATGTTTGAAAGGCCATGTCATTTTAATATTATTTTTTTAGATTATTTTGAAGCTGAACATAGGAATGCATGTGGTTTTTTGTGGGCAATAGACATAGTGAATTTTTTTCCCTCTGGCTATGCCAATTCTGTAATCAGGTGGCTCTTTCACATCACATTTCTTACTTCTTGTTAGCCTAATGGGAACGGAATTCTTTTTTTTAATTTGTTGCAAGTTTGTGCTCATCTGTGTCTCAATATTTATTTCTCCCTCAAGTTTTTCTCCATAAAGAAATATATTACCTCTTTGACCTTCACTGTCATTCAGGTTTTTATTTTGTCTTCTGTGCATTTACTTCTGACGTTTCTTCTGCTTGGCACCTTTGCTGTTCTTTCTATTTTCTTTGTTCTCTTTTGGTTCCCTTTATATGTGTATGTTTCTAGTGCTCAGGAAAAATGCTCATCTACAACATTCTTAAAGCTTATACTGATACTGCAGTTCCTCTAACTTTGAGATTTTAGGAGTTTAAAGATTTCTAGGAGGGGGTTGCAATGTATTTTTAAAACATTTTTTCAGAACTTTTTTACCATGCTCCCATTAACAGCTGTCCTCCTGTTTCTGGATCCTCACTCATTTTGTTAAATTCCTTTTTTTTTTTTTTTGACCTCACTACACAGCTTCTTTCAGTTGCTTCCCATATCTGACTTAGCTATTCTCATTAATTCTGAACTTTCCTTCCATTATATTGAATTCTAAAAATACCATTCTGTAATTTCACTGCCTTGGATAAAAATATTAAATGATTTGAAATTATCATGTATTAAGGGCAAAGGATGATAAACTGCTGTGCTAGATAGAAACTTAGTACCATAGTAAAATAATATTTGGCAATAGATGATGTGTTTGTACGTATACAATGATTTTCCTAATACCTTCTTGTAGGGGTTTGGGAGGCTAGGTAGGAACATTTGTGCTTATGTGTGTATATATAGGAAGACGCATATTGGTATGGTTACAATGTATTTTCATATTTGAACAAACAAGTTTACCTTTCAGCATAAAGATATAGCAAAGCAGATTTTCATCTGATGAAAATTAACTATTTCTTTTGTGTAGATTTTTTCCCTGTCTTCTTTTTCTAAACAAAAGAATAAATAGAAAAAAAAAAACAAACCAACTCCTAAACGAAAAACTGTAAGGCACAGTAAGCAATGCTCCCCAGGCTTTTTCCATTCCTGGGTCCATGGTATATCAATCTGATTATCCACTGTGCCCTAATGAAGTCACAGGCATCCTGCAACCTGAAAGAAGAGCATGCCAGCACTTTGTCTTGGCCAGCACAGTGCCCTCCTCTCTGTCATGAAACGCTGCACGGTCTCAGTAAATCATGGGTGTGTGTACATTTGCCATGTGGAATGCAATCTTTGCTTTGATGTTAGCTACAAAATAAAATATGCTGGCTGTCTACATCAGGTAAGGGCTGTATACAGTTGTGTGAATGAAACTGCTGTGACAGAGAGGAAACTGTGCAGGAACAAGAAGCTGTACCTGTGCCTTTGCCTGCAATAGAAATTACCCTGCACTAGAGTGAACTAGATTCTTTCAGATTCAGGAAGATTTATTCCAGACTAAGTAACATTGTTACACTACCAAAAGGATTTTTATTGCTTATGCAAACTGTTTTGTTTCCCTAGCATACTCCATTTATGCACCCAAGGCCTTGCAGCACATTTTTCCATCATTATTTTAAAGTGTGAGTGACTCCTTCTTAAAAAACAGAGCTAAATTCTTGGTATTATAAAAGCACTGGACATTGAACTCTCATATTTATCCTTGGGTTTACTAGAGATGGCAGGGAGGTTCAGAACATCTCTATCCTACCCATGATTCAAACCTGATCTATAGGGATTGTCTTTTCTTTCTGAGTGAGAGATAATTCAGTCTGCAGAATTGAGCTTGACAGAAAATTTTTTGTCAATTATGTATGAAGTTTTGAGATATAGAATTCTATCCACTAGGGAGCATGGATAAAAACCACAAAATTCAATTGCTTTAAGGATCTTTAAGACCTCAAAAATTGGACTGGATTCTTTTCTACTGAAAGCCTAAGACTTCATCCAACAAGATAACTCACATCTGTATTACAAATGATTTACTATGGTAAAAATAAATATATTTATTTTCACAAAAGACCAGGGATCAAGTCCTCTGCTTATTTCTGGAGTTATAACCACTTCTTCCAGCAGGACTTTGATAATTTGGGGAAGTTTTTCCAACTTGTTGATTTTTGTATCAGACACCTTTATTTATTCTTTATTCTGTGCAGAAAGACGCTAGCAATCAGTAAAGTTTTTAGTTTACAGTCCTAGAGACATCTATCTCTAGTGTGAAAACAATCACAGACGTGGTAGAAACTGAAGCAAAATACAGATTCTTTGGTATGAGTTGTTTGGAGCCCATGCGTTCTTGTGTTCCTGTTGTAGCAACTGTGCAGGGACTGTATTTTATTGCATTAACATTTATTGAAAAGTAGATGGATTTTCACGAATTTTCCCCCTCAGTGATATTTTAATAATACAAAGCAAACAAAATAAGGATGTCTATTGTGGGTAAGAAATGCTAGCAAGAAATAACTCCTCTCGGTGTATGATCAGAGTGGTGGGAAAAGTATAGCAAAACAAAGGGCATGAAAACCCCTATACTTTTTGACCTTCCAAATCAGTCATGGAGAGACAGTCACAAATGGCAGATTAAAGTAAATGAATAACAAAAAACAAGCTAAACTCTGATCTTTCATACAAAACCTCCCTAACATGCAAGGACTCAGCCTGAGTCAGGAGGTAAACTGGTACAGTCCAAGGATATGCTTTGTAGCCCTGTCTTCTTTAATTACTGCAGTGTCAGTTCAATGGTTCTGTGAATAAAAAAAAAAAAAGGTTTTTTCTTTTTTATTTTTTCCCAAGCTAACTGGCATATCATCTTCCTTCACCTGTTTACCCTCAGCAGAGAAAAACATGTTGGAGACTTCATGCATGAAGTGTGTGACATTTTGATGCTTTGATCTGACTGCTGTTCACACAACTGGTTAGGGCAGAAGTAAAACCTCTTGAGTGTAGTGTTCTAACAAAACAATGTCTATTGTGCCTGTAAATAAGTGTGCTTATGTGTAGATGAGCATATGTGTGCATATGTACATATAGTCTTTATAATTTCAATATCAATATCTATTTTTCTTTTATTTCTCACATCTTAAAACCAGCTCATGTATTTTGATCACTATCTATGAAGTTAAGTCCCCTTATGTTGCCCATTGCCCCTCTCAGATTTTCATTGGCATGAGTTTTTAAAATTATGCATGAACTTTTAGAGCAACTCAAGACTGGTGCATAAACTCTAGATTTCACCACTGCCGATTTATCATTTTTATACAATTTCTGTATGTTGGTCCCTTGACACATTATTTAAACAGACTCCTGCATGAAAGCTTCTGTGTACAAAATTAACAATAAATAGAGAAAGAATGAGAACTTTTCAGTCCATTGTATACTAATGGAGAGAAGGCAGTGAGTGATATTTGCCTCTCCACACCCACCCCTTTTCCTCTGCCTGGAGCCTGGAGCTACTGAGGAAGTTGGCAGTTGAAAGTCTTCCTAAAAACTGTAAAAAAATGTAGCATCTAGGAAGAGCACAGTCATGATAAATTAGCAATTTTTCAGCTGCATTACCTAGCATTTGCTATGTGGTCAATATGATGTTCACAACTTGACTTCAAACAGTATTATACATGTTTAAATTAAACTAAGACGAGAAAGGGGTCCAAGATAAAGCCTTAGATTAAATCCTAGTGTGCAAATCAGGATAATCTATTAAATGGTTAATGATGATCTAAGGCCTTCGGCATTAGCAGCTTATTCCTCTTTAGCTAAAACACAGCTCTCTTATCTCTGAAATAAGTGGCAGGCTTTTACAATCTTATGCTTGGTCACTAAAGAGAGACATTGTGCAATGCATTAATATATATTAATAATATTAGCATCATAGACACTCATTAAATAATTTATATTCCCAAAATATATTTGGGAAGAACTTAACACACAGCTTGCATTTAAGCCCACACAGGTTATCACAATGTGATATTTTATATTAGAAAATATTTTGGTTTTAATTGAGACTTTAATTCTCAAAATTAAGTAATATCAGAGTGGATGCTCTAACTCTTTATATATGTGTTAAATTTAAATATAAAAACTAAGTCAAATGCAAATATTATAGCCATGGCCAAAGTAAGATATAATTAGAATTGTATGAATAAAGAATAAGAACAGTTCTTTATCCCTTTACAGGCATAGTCTAAAATTCAAAGGGCAAAATGTTGTTTTCCATCTGCAATATAACGATCAGGTGCAAAACTAAAGAACAGAATCAATTACCGTGCTGGTTTGCACCAGCTAACACAGAGTTGCCATTTTAAGGAACTAACCATTATTAATGCATCTTTCTAATTGTCTCCTTTAAATTTGGCAGACTCACACAGCAGTTACCTCAGAAGTGCCTTTTGCAGTTGGCTGCTGTTTTCCACTTAATAAGCATTTACCTGTCAATTATGTTTTCTTCCTCTTGCTCCTAAGGAAGTTGGTAATTCTAATACCCTAAAAGGGAGAGACACATGTCTCAGAGTCAACATTATTTTTTACGGGATTTTGTGAAAGCGTAAGCAGTGATGTTCTGTTTCCTTTAGTAACAAATGACTTATGCTGGGACATTTTAATAGCTTTATATTACCTTCTGACATTGGATCCATTAAGATGTCACAGCTGCAGCTGTGTGCTTATAATCTGTTTCACCTCACTTTGTGTTTTGGGGAGGGGAAGGATATTGGATCAGACACACTCCCAGGGTATGGGATGAATTTGTTATTATTGGCACACGCACAGAAAACATTTCATTCATTGCTTGATCTTCAGCCTATTGAGGTCACTAGAAAAACTTCTATTGACTCAAGTGGTGCTGGATCAAGCTCTGAGAGAGCTGATAAATGTTATCTAGTCTTTGTCAACAGTAAAAAAAGGAAAGCAAGTGTGAGCTACAAAAACCTGAACTACTTTTGTCTGCAAATAAAATGTCTACTTCCAACTTGTTTAAAGCAGGGAAAGTTTCAGCAACCACCAACAACTAGGGAATAATAATAAAGAAATCCTTTTTCCTAATTGGATTTTTTTCCTATTTTCTCTTCTTGCTGTTTCTCGTTGAACATTTTTTGCTCTCTTTTCTTTGTCACTTCCCAGGTTCTTCACCTAACTTTCAGGCTCCCAAACATGCCATTCAGTATTTTTTCACCCTTTACAAAAGAGTATACTCCCCTCCCACCTTGGCCCTTCTTCCCAGGTTTGGTTTTTTGGGGTTTTTTTTTGCTATGACCTCTGTCCCATCTGCTTCTACTGCTAGTTTTGTGTTAAATTGGCTGTCCTTTCTGTCTCAGTGGTTACATCAGGTCTCAGGAGTGAAATGTCTTTGGAACACTGAATTTTTCAAATAATTCTGTAAGTGACTTAAAAGTCCTGCAACTTCCACTAATGCAACTACTAAATCATTTCCCCAAACTGTTACCAGACATAATAGACAGCATCCTATTTTTAGTAATCTGATGAACAGGAGGTATCCAGAAACTGAGAAATATTAAGGACAAATTCCTTCTTGTCTTACCAAAATAAATAAGCTTTTGGTTCTGTGATAATGTATCAGACTTAGCACTGTAACTATTAGCTATGAAAGTGAATTAGCTTGTCTACTCTCATTACAATTTAGTTTACAGTAAAACATTTTTATGTCTTCTGTTTAGTCTAACCTAATTTCCAATGAAAATTTGAGTTGTACCCTTAACCTGCCTGAGGGATTTTTTTCCAGTCTGCAATAGCTACTTTGTCTTTCAGTATCTACTCAAACATTTGAATGAACGTTAAACATTTTGAATGAACGTTAAACTTAAACATTTGAATGACGAGCTGTAACTCAAGGGTACTATACATAACAAATGAATCCACAATGTTTAGCTGTGGTGTTCTAGGAATTACTTTGGTATGCACAGAAAACTGGCCCCAAGTTAACCTGGAGGATGGTCAAGAGATAACCCAGTGTCATTAACTTTGGGTTCTTGCAGCCACAGGCCATTTGCTTCCAAAGAAAAACAGCAAGACTTAAAAGCATACCATTACAAGATCAGCATGAAAATCCTATTAAATCTCACAGCACGTAAAGATTATATGGAGGTTACCAAGGTGCATATCATCTTCTATGAACAGGCACACACAAACACACAGACAGAGGCAGATGTATGCATTTGTTCTGAAGGACTTTTTGTCTACACTAAGCAAAAAAGGGAGAAAAGGAAAATCTCCTTCTACATCACAGCCTGTAAGTTTCTGCATTACCTGCCACCACAAAATGGCAACTGGGCTGCACAGTGAGCTAGGTTACCTAACTTTGGATGTCACATTTCAAAACAAAAGTGTATAACAGTAAGAGCCAGATTGCTCAAATATTGTGCTGTTGTGGTGCTGGAATACTTCACAGTCATTGATTTGTCTGTCTTCAGCAAATATTAACATCTACAGATGCCTAGCTAGATGAAAATTAAGTTTAGGTTTATGCTGAGTACCAGGTGTGTACCATGGCCTATGCAAGAGCCTTGCTCCCTGCAGGGTCCATACTGGGACGCTGTCAGAGGACACTGCAGTTGCCTTCCAGTCGTGACAGACAGACTTTCCTTTCCACTTTTAAAACCAAGGTACAGGGATACAGAGGAGGGAGAAGAGTGGGGAATCGCATGTCTGGGCTCCCACTTTAGATACAAACTTAGGTAAATTCTTGGGGATTCAAATCAGATGATACACGATATGTTGAGTATGGTGGAAAATTGGATGGGTCTCAATTACACAGCTAGCCTTTTTACTTCTCTGGTGTCATTCTCTGTAATGTTCTAATACCAAAAAATAGTTTAGTGTTAATATATGTTCACAAGTGGAGCAGACTTAAGTTTTTCTGCTATATTATCATTTTAAGTTAAAGTGCAAAGAATTTCCTATAGAAGAAACACCTTTCTTGTCAGTTTACCAGTTTGTTATGAGAACAGGAATGTGGAGCTGCTCGTAGATGCAGCAGCAAGAAATTCTTTTCTTCACTGAGATTTGACTTTTTAAGATATTTTTACATGGGGTTAGTGTTCCTGAAATAGAAGAAATAGCAGTGTTCAAAAGTTTCTTGCACAGTTCTGCATGCATATTTCAGTCCTGATCTGCACAAGATGCTCTTGGTCATCTGTTGAAGGGAATCAGCCAATAGCATCAATATTTTGTGATAGCTGCAAATAAAGGCTAAAATGAAACCATCAAACTGATTTTCACTAGCAGAAACTGAACACAGATATCCAGAATGTAACAGCTAATGTGTTAATCTTCTGTTTAACATCATCCAGAGTGTGTGTGTGTACTCTTGTACTTATGCATATTTCTTTTTAGATATCAGCTTTCATAAACTTCTCTGGAAAGTACATAAGAAGGAAGATCATGATAAGCAATGCTTTGGGTGTTAGTGGTAGAAATTGGGCGTGTTGCCAATATAAAGGTATTTAAAGCCTGTGCAACAGTGCAGTGCTTACGTTTTCTTCCTCTAAGAAACAGCTGCATGTAGCCTTAGATTAATGGGAATGTGAAAACAACAACCTTTAATTTTATGCAGATAATATTTCAGAAAATATCAAAGCAATTGATGTAGTATCTAATGAACTACAGAGTACAATCTTAGTTACTTTTGTCTTTCTATGCAGGAGAAATTACCAAAACTATCCAGCTACTTAAGATAAGTCTCTTCCTAAAATGATTCAACAGTGCAATATGTAACCATCTTCTGAAACTCATTTAACACTGTTGTCCCTGGACACAAAATGAATTTCAATCAAGTAGCTAGAATGAATTCATTTTTAACTGTTGTCATGATTACAGGTCTAGCTGCACAGCTGTTGTCCTTTTGGTCTCTGTAAGTGCATCCACTGAAGTACCAATTTTCAGGCTTTTACCAGTCCTAAACCAGAAATTATCTTAAACACAGTGCATGCATATCTATTTTACTTACTCATATACAGAGGCCTGTGAGCAACAGTGAGTACAGTGATCAGTCAACTTTTTGTAATCAAATAGTATTGTTTAACTGAAGTAAGAATGCAGATAAAATGACCTTAAAGAAGGAGGCAGCACGCAAGACTCTTTAAATTGTTGATTCTTTTATAGTGACCTAGAGTAGGCCAGAATTTTCAAAAAACCTTTGTGGGTGGGTTCCCATATTTCTCTCTATTAATCATCTGCTTGAGAAAAAGGGAGATGCCTTTAAATTTCAATAGTGCTTTTGTTCCACTGTTCTGGGACAGCAAGTGGATGGATGGATGGATGGATGGATGGATGGATGGATGGGGACAACTTAAAATTATGAAAGCTAAGAAATCAGCTTTGTTTGAATAAATCAATTAGCTTGAAGACTGGCTTACCTCACCACCATTGGGGTTTTTCCTGTTAACTTCCATACATCTCAAATTAAACCACCTCAATAATTTAACCAGAAGATGGTTTTCATAAATTTGTAAAGTGAACACTTAATTCCATGACAGCTGTATTCTTGAATAATGGTTATATTCTTCAATGTGTTTTAACTAGATCTCAAAACAGTTGGTTTTTTTAAGGATAGGTGGTAACCATTGAAATTTTAATAGTATGTTGTACATTATTCCCCTAAAAATCTTTACGGCTCCTTGAGAATATCTTACTGCCATGTTCTAGACTATATGGATAGAAATTGATGCAGCTGCACTCACTTCAAAGTACAATTGATTTTTTTGAGATTTCCTGATCCTCAAAGCACCTAGGTACATGCTTAATTTTCTCCTTTATGGCCATGCACTTTCAAGTATGTGGGACTACAATGTAGATACATTTAAGCATTGGAATTTTTGTCCCTGTAGTTGGGCCTTGTTTTTCATCTGATCCAGGACAGAAACTTTGGTCTATTACTATATCCTGAAGAAAGCACTGATCGGGAGCGTGCAAGCAAAGAAAGAAGTATTGCTTAGTTAAATCAATTTCCATGTGTCTCTTGATTTTTGTTATGTTTGGCAGTTAGGTTATCAAAGCTATTTACTTGTCAGCAAAGAACTGTTTCCTCATGACCTGTCTTATCCTATTCTGTGACTTGGAAAGGAATGCATAATACTGAATTACTTTAGGCTGTGATGTTCAAAAGAGGAGGATTAGGTTTTGACTACAAGATAAGCAGTAAGAGAAGCTGGGCTGAGAAACAGTGTATTACATGAAATATCAATACTACAAAAAGCAGAGAATCATAGAATCATAGAATCATTTAGGTTGGAAAAGACCTTTAAGATCATCGAGTCCAACCATAAACCTAATACTGCCAAGTCCACCAGTAAACCATGTCCCTGAGTGCCACATCTACACATCTTTTAAATACCTCCAGGGATGGTGACTCCACCACTTCCCTGCGCAGCCTGTTCCAATGTTTGACCACCATTTCAGTGAAGAAATTCTTCCTAATATCCAGTCTAAACCTCCCCTGGCGCAACTTGAGGCCATTTCCTCTTGTCCTATCACTTGCTACTTAGGAAAAGAGACCGACCCCCACCTCGCTACAACCTCCTTTCAGGTAGTTGTAGAGAGCAATAAGGTCTCCCATCAGCCTCCTTTTCTCCAGACTAAACAACCCCAGTTCCCTCAGCCGCTCCTCATAAGAATTCTGCTCTGGACCCTTCACCAGCTCCGTTGTTCTTCTTTGGACACACTCAAGCACCTCAGTATCTTTCTTGCATTGAGGGGCTGTTGTGGTTTAGCCCCACTTGGCAATTAAGTACCACACAGCCGCTTGCTCACCCTCCCCCCCCCACCCCCCCCCCGGTGGCATAGGGGACAGAGCTGGAAGAGCAAAAGTAAGAAAACTCGTGGGTTGAGATAAGAACAGTTTAATAATTGGAACAACAACAACAAAAAATAATGATAAATTGTAATGAGAAGGAAAAGAACAAGAGAGTGAGAAAAGAGCAAAACTCAGAAAAAAAAACAAGTGATACAACTGCTCAGCCAACCGATGCCCAGCCTGTCCCCGAGCAGCTATCGCTGCCCGCTGGCCAAATCCCCCCAGTTTGTGTACTAAGCATGATGTCATATGGTATGGAATAGCCCTTTGGCCAGTTTGGATCAACTATCTTGGCTGTGCTCCCTCCCAGTTTCTTGTGTGCTTGGCAGAGCATGGGAAGCTGAAAAGTCCTTGACTAGTGTAAGAATTACTTAGCAGCAACTAAAACATCAGTGTGTTATCAATATTATTCTCATGCTTAAATCCAAAACACAGCACTATACCAGCTACTAGGAAGAAAATTAACTCTATCCCAGCCGAAACCAGGACAGTATCCACCCCCTATTCTATACCATCTACGTCATGCCCAGGTCCTACACTTTCCAATACATTCCAATTAATCACCACCACTTTTCCTGTCTTTTGATATATACACACAGATATCATTCCCTTGGTCTATGGGCCATCCCTCTAAAATGTCCGTTGAGTTCATTTCGTCCATGACTTTGGGTTCCATCTGTCATAATGGTCCTTCAGGGCAGGAGAGATGTCCTTCAGGACAGTGTGTGGTGTTGGATTGTTGCATGCTGAAGCCAGTTCTGGTTTCATCACCGTTGCACTTTGATTGGTTTCATCAAAGTTCATTCTTCATTAATCTGGGTGATTCTCACTGAAATACCATTGATAATGGTGTATAGCAACCATAAAAGTGATGACATACAGTATTATATAGCAATTAACATCATACCATTCAGTTCATTGGCTATTCTCACCCAAAATCAAATCCCCTTGAGGTACACATCGGACTTCCCCATCCTTTTGCATATACCCACCAAGTGCACCCAGGTCCTTGAGCAAAAGCAATCCCATGAATGGGTTTGCCTTTGCCTGAGGCAGGAGTAGCCCAGACTGTCTTCCCCAGCATGTTTTTTATGTGCACTACAGGGACTTTATCCCCTTCTACAGTATGTAAAACTTTTGATTGGACAGGGCCAGCTCGATTGACAGATCCCCTAGCATTGACTAACCATGTGGCCTTTGCCTAATGTGTATCCCAATGTTTGAATGTCCCACCACCCATTGCTCTCAGCGTAGTCTTTAACAGTCCTTTGCATCATTGGATTTTCCCAGAGGCTGGTGCATGATAGGAGATGTGATATACCCACTCAATGCCATGCTCTTTGGCCCAGGTGTCTGTGAGATTGTTTTGGAAATGAGTCCCGTTGTCTGACTCAATTCTTTCTGGGGTGCCATGTCGCCATAGGACTTGCTTTTCAAGGTCCAGGATAGTGTTCCGGGCGGTGGCATGGGGCACGGAATATGTTTCCAGCCATCAGGTGGTTCCTTCCACCATTGTAAGCACATAGCGCTTGCCTTGGCGGGTTTGTGGGAGTGGGATATAATCAATCTGCCAGGCCTCCCCATGTTTATATTTCAGCCATTGTCCTCCATACCACAGAGGCTTTAACCGCTTGGCTTGCTTGATTGCAGCACATGTTTCACATTCATGGATAACCTGTGCAATAGTGTCCATGGTCAAGTCCACCTCTTGATCACAAGCCCATCTATATATGTTGCATCTCTTCCTTGATGGCCTGAGGTGTCATGGGCCCACCAAGCTATAAAGAATTCACCTTTGTGTTGCCAGTCCAGATCCACCTGAGCCACTTCAATCTTAGCAGCCTGATCCACCTGCTGGTTGATTTGATGTTCTTCAGTGGCCGAACTCTTGGGTACGTGAGCATCTACGTGACGTACTTTTACAACCAGATTTTCTACCCGGGCAGCAATATTTTGCCACAATGCGGCAGCCCAGATGGGTTTGCCTCTGCGCTGCCAGTTGCTCTACTTCCATTGCTGTAACCACCCCCACAGGGAATTTGCCACCATCCATGAGTCAGTATAGAGATAGAGCACTGGCCACTTTTCTCATTCAGCAATGTCTAAAGCTAGCTGGATGGCCTTTACTTCTGCAGATTGGCTCAATTCACCATCTCCTTCAGCAGTTTCTACAACTTGTCGTATAGGACTCCATACAGCAGCTTTCCATCTCTGATGTTTTCCTACAATAAAACAGGACCCATCAGTGAACAGGGCATATTGCTTGTCATTTTCTGGTAGTTTATTGTACGGTGGGGCCTCCTCAGCACATCACCTCCTCCTCTGGTGATATTCTGAAATCTTTGCCTTCTGGCCAGTCCATAATTAATTCCAAGATTTCTGGGTGATTGGGGTTTCCTATTCAAGCCTGTTGTGTGATCAGTGTGACCCACTTACTCCACGTAGCATCAGTTGCATGATGTGTAGAGGGGACCCTCACTTTGAACATCCAGCCCGGCACCAGCAGTTGGGGTGCCAGGAGGAGCTGTGCTTCAGTACCAACCACTTCCAAAGCAGCTCGAACCCCTTCATGAGCTGCCAATATCTCTTTTTCAGTTGGAGTATAGCGGGTCTCGAATCCTCTGTACCCCTGACTCCAAAACCCTAGACTCGAGGACGACCTCGAGTCTCCCCTGGGGCTTTCTGCCAGAGGCTCCAGGTAGGGCCATTCTCCCCGGCTGCGGTGTAGAGCACATTCTTTACGTCTTGCCCTGCCTGGACTGGCCCAAGGGCTACTGCATGAGCTGTCTCCCATTTAATTTGTTCAAAGGCTTGTCGTTGCTCTGGGCTCCATTTGAAATCGTTCTTCTTCTGGGTCACTTGATAGAGAGGGCTTACAATCAGACTGTAATTTGGAATATGCATTCTCCAGAAACCCACAACGCCTAAGAAAGCTTGTATTTCCTTTTTGCTAGTTGGTGGAGACATGGCTGTTATTTGTTAATCACATCCACTGGGATCTGATGACGTCCATCTTGCCATTTTATTCCTAAAAACTGGATCTCCTGTGCAGGTCCCTTGACCTTACTTTGTTTTATGGCAAAACTGGCTTTCAGGAGGATTTGGACTGTTTTCTTCCCTTTCTCAAAAACTTCTGCTGCTGTATTGGCACACACAATAATGTCATCAATGTATTACAGATGTTCTGGAGCTTCACCCTGTTCCAGTGCAGTCTGGGCCAGTCCATGGCAAAGGTAGGGCTGTGTTTCCACGCGTGTGGCAGTTGATTTCAGGTGTACTGAAGGCCCCTCCAAGTGAAAGCAAACTGTGGCCTGCACTCTGCTGCCAAAGGGGTTGAGAAAAACGCATTAGCGATATCAACTGTAGCATACCATTTGGCTGCTTTTGACTCCAGTTTGTATTGCAGTTCCAGCATGTCCGACACGGCAGCACTCAGTGGCAGTGTGACTTCATTCAGGCCACAATAGTCTACCATTAGTCTCCACGCTCCATTAGACTTTTGCACTGTCCATATAGGACTGTTAAAAGGTGAACAAGTCTTACTGATCACTCCTTGGCTCTCCAGTCGATGAATCAGTTTATGGATGGGAATCAGGGAGTCTCGGTTGGTATGATATTGCCTCCGGTGCACCGTTGTGGTAGCAATTGGCACCTGTTGTTCTTTGACCCTCAGCAACCCCACAACAGAAGGGTCTTCTGAGAGCCCAGGCAAGGTAGACAGCTGTTTAATTCCCTCCATCTCCAAGGCAGCTATACCAAAAGCCCACTGGTACCCTTTTGGGTCCTTGAAATACCCTCTCCTGAGCTAGTCTATGCCAAGGATGCACGGAGCCCCTGGGCCAGTCACAATGGGGTGCTTTTGCCACTCATAACTATCCGGCCTTGGGACAGATCTCTGGATCATATTCTTATATTGCTTACTAATCTTAGGCAAAATCGAAACAATATTCCCAAACAATACCACCAGAAGGATCTTTAACTACCCAAGGATGTTCAAGATACTGAAAAGTCATCGTAACAAAAGAGGAAACATTGTAGAAGAAGGTAGCGAAGGTGCCATTTTGTATTTCCTCCATAAAAAATATCTCAGATGAAGAAGTATAATTGCTACTTGTCTCCATGAGGTGGTACCCGACGTCCAGTAATGATTTCAGTATGAAACTTAGATACCAGAGTAAACTCAAGGTCACTTTTAATAACAAATCTCCCAGGCATACCATCACTAATCACTGCAAAGCACAGCAAACTGCAAAAACCAACACCGATCTTTAACATGTACAGCAAAAAAATGATAATGGTGCAGATCAGATAAACCAATATCAAGAACAGATGAACCAATATCATGGCCCACAACTGTTAGCAGATATAAATTCCTTAATACGCTCTGGTTAATCTGTTATTATATCAAACCTTTCGTGCCCCACGTTGGGTGCCAAAAAGGACTGTTGTGGTTTAGCCCCAGTCGGCAACTAAGCACCACACATCCGCTCACCCACCCTCCCCCCGGTGGGATGGGGGAGAGAATCGGAAGAGCAAAAGTAAGAAAACTCATGGGTTGAGATAAGAACAGTTTAATAATTGGAACAACAACAACAAAATAATACATTGTAATGAGAAGGAAAACAACAAGAGAGTGAGAGAGGAACAAAACCCAGGAAAAAAAAATAAGTGATACAACCATTCACCACCGCAGACCGACGCCCAGCCAGTCCCCCAGCAGCAATCGCTAGCCTCCGGCCAGCTCCTCCCAGTTTATATACTGAGCATGATGTCTATGGTATGGAATAGCCCTTTGGCCAGTTTGGATCAACTATCTTGGCTGTGCCCCCTCCCAGCTTCTTGTGCACCTGGCAGAGCATGGGAAGCTGAAAAGTCCTTGACTAGCGTAAGCACTACTTAGCAACAACTAAAACATCAGTGTGTTATCAATATTATTCTCATGCTTAAATCCAAAACACAGCACTATACCAGCTACTAGGAAGAAAATTAACTATCCCAGCCAAAACCAAGACAGGGGCCCAAAACTAAACAGAGTATTCGAGTTGCGGCCTCACCAGTGCCAAGTAGAGGGGAACAATCACTTCCCTAGTCCTACTGGCCACACTATTTCTGATACAAGCCAGGGTGTTATTGGCCTTCTTGGCCACCTGGGCACACTGCCAGCTCATATTCAGCTGGCTGTTGACCAACACCCCCAAGTCCTTTTCCACTGGGCAGCTTTCCAGCCACTCTTCCCCAAGCCTATAGCATTGCATGGGGTTGCTGTGGCCCAAGTGCAGGACCTGGCACTTAGCCTTGTTGAATCTCATACAGTGAGCCTTGGCCCATCGATCCAGCCAGTCCAGGTCCCTCTGCAGAGCCTTCCTACCCTCAAGCAGATCAACACTCCCGCACAACTTGGTGTCATCTGCAAACTTACTGAGGGTGCACTCGATCCCCTCATCCAGATCATTGATAAAGACATTAAACAGAACTGGCCCCAATACTGAGCCCTGGGGAACACCACTGGTGACTGGCTGCCAACAGGATTTAACTCCATTCACCACAACTCTTTGGCCCCAGCCATCCAGCCAGCTTTTTACGCAGTGAAGAGTGAAGAGAAGATGCATCCACCATGTACACGGCTGAATATAAGGGGAAATGTATTTTGTGGTTTTTGAGTTTTCTGAATAAATCCACAGAGATCGGGAAGCACATGTATAATCCACTGATCAGTGCATGTTATCTGCCACCACTGTGCCCATCAGAGAGTGTGACTCTTATTACAGTCATACCAGAGACGCTGGCTTTTCAGCTTCAGTCTCATAGTTTCATCCCTTGAAGTCTTCCATTGTTAAGCCTTGGTATCAATCAAGTTGATAGCTATTAAAACCATAGTACCTTAAAGACTATGACATGGTAGATGCTTGTTTCTAAAACACGCTCCAGATTCCATTGTTGAGAAGATCCTGTGTGTTGGGGGAGGAGGGGGTGAGGGTATGCGCATATATGCACGGAGGAGTTAAAAAGGGCTGAGTCTCTAGCTGTCCTTTATGTGTGACAGCCAGAAGAGCAGAAGGGGGGGCATTAGCGAAGCAGTAGTGTGAGGGAAAATCTCAGTACTACTCGGTATTCATCACTTTGAGGAGAGAGTTTGCACCAGATATAAATGGACAATTAGATACAAATTAATGGAAGAAGTTACTGACTCACATTTACGGAAATTGAATTACGTGAATCTGACAGACAGTGGCTATTGAGGATGGGAAGAGTTTCTTCTATGATCCCCTTTCTTCATTCTCTTAGCATATTTACAAATTGGGGGATGACTGATTTGCTCATTCTTACCCTCAAAGAATTTCTATTCAACATTTTAATAATTAGGCTGTGGGTAAAAGGTTAGTGAATGTCATCATTACTGCAAATAGGCAAACAAGGGAGGGAACTAAAGGCAAAGTTTCAACTATAATATAAGGAGCTTGGACTGAACTTGTCACAAGTTTATATCTACTTGGGATGATGCTACCCTTGATTTTTGTAATTAAAATGAAGTAAAAACACATGAACTAATAAAAATGTTTTGCACAGATTAGATGTTATGCAAATTTCTGTATCTGTACATGAAGCCATGAACCGACCAAAACTTGTAGAGAAGATTCAGATGAAAAGCCATACCAAAGGCAGAGAGGAGCAAGAGGAAAATTAGTCCATCTGACTTCCCTCTTCCCCTTACTGGTGCTAGCCAAACTCACATCCATTCCTGAGTCATACATAGTTATGGAGCCTGCCTTCATGCAGTCATCCACTCTGGAAGTGCAGGATCTCATAATTGTAATAATGAGAAAATTAAGTCTTCCTGACTGAACCTTCAGGCTATGTGCTTGACAAAACCCAATAAAACAAAGGGCAGTACATGTCTGTGGATGTGGATAGATGTGTGATTTTGCAATTGCTACTGACAGCTTTATCATTCTACAGAATATTTTAGGACACCATAATTTTCTGTTCATTGATCAAAAAACTTCATATATAATATATAATATATATACATATATAACATATATACATATATAATTTTTTTTTTTTAATTGTAAAACAATCCAGAAGAATGTTCTCTACTAGCTGTGCTTGGTTATTTTCTTCAGACTGCTCCAAAACTTCTGATTAAAAGCTCCAGAAAGTTTCTGGAATTTTCACATCATGTAAATCCTCCAAAATTTCCTAAGTGGTAGTTAGCCTTTGCAAAAATTCTGTTTCAAAGAACAGGATGAACATCAGTCAGTGTCTACAGAACCCAAATACATTTCTTTAAAAATCACTCTCAATTTCTTTGTACAATAAAAATGCACAATAGCCATAGAATTTTTAAACTAACCTGTAGATCTTAATGGATTAATAACATTTGACCATAGTGTTATAGTGTTCAACAGCTTAAAAGTATTTATCTTGTCAGTAGTTTCTGTAGTAACATTTTCTGTAAGGAAAATATTTGGCAGCCCCTCAATTTAAAAATATTAAAGCTCAAAGTTATCCTATCTATTTAAAGTATTAGGGTGTGTTTTTTGTGGGTTTTTTTTGGGGGGTGAGGGGGTGGTGGGTTTATTTTGTCCCTTCATGGACTGATTTCAATCAGTTTTAAAACTGAATTACATGGGTTTTTTGTTTTTTGTTTTTGGTTTCCTTCCCATTTAGTGCTCCTTTTGGAATTGATACTGCTTGCTTAGATGACTCTAAAGCTGCAGTTAGAAAATACCTAAATATAAAATAGATGCATGAGTGCATCTTGGGAAGGTGGTATTATGGATGGAGAGCTGTCATCACATCCTTCAGAATTACATTATCATGTGCTCCTGTGGTGTACACCTGTGGCTTGTTGGCAAGGCATTTAATTCTAAGGACTATTGAACACCATGCATTTTCATAGTGAATCAGTGCAAAGTTATTTAACACAGGTGTTTCTGTAATTGTGATACATGGGGAGATTCACAGTGTTCAGTAGCCTTCAAAATTACACCCTCCACCTGTGTGGTGAAGTAGTTTAGCAATACCTGAATGATGTCGGTAATAAGCTGTGTAGTGTTAAAGTTAGGCATCTGTGTGCATTTATGCTGAGCCATGGTTCAAGCATGTTACAATGAAATTCCTCAGGTTTGTTATATTAAAATATTATTCCCAACTATTTGTTCTCTTAAAGGCCCAGTACCTGGAAGCTATTAGATGAAGTCTTTTCATTTTCTTTTAGAGGGATGTTGCCAATGCTCCTGGCTGTGGACTTTAAGAAGTCAAACAAATTTTACCACACTCAAGAAATATTGTATCATGAAACATTGGGGTGACTTTAATTCGCTATAAGAATGAACATTTTGACATGTATATAATTATGGATTATAAAAGTATCAGCAGTGCTGAGACTGGAGGTGCTTGTGATGGCTACGCCTAACTTTTTTTTAGTTTTTTTTTTTAACATAAACACGAGGCTCTTTCCATTTCTACTGTGAAATGTTTATATTTGAAATGCCAGTAGGCGTTCAACCAGAGCCTCAGCTTTGCAAAGGGGAAAACTCCTCCTGAGATCCACCAGGCACTGCAGAGTGGCCAGTTCAGCTGGCAGGGAGGATCTGTGAGAAACAGCGTCCTGACGTATCATTACCAGAGCTGGCAGCTCACGTCTCACCCACGGGGGAAATTAGCCATAGGGAACTATGTTATTTGATAGGCCTTTTCTTTGCAGAAGATGATGCTGGTCAGCTATACCTTGCTTCTGTCTAATGTGCTAGATTCTAGTACCCATGTGTTTGGAAACATACCTACCTTGAGCTTTTCCTTGTCTTAGTTATGCAGCTTTTGCTTGGTATTGACACTGGAAGAGACAGCCTGAATTATGAGTTCCAGTATGTACCGTTCAGTCACTGGCGATTGTTTTTTGTCACTCTTACAGTGTCTGAATGGATTTTGGAGGGATCAGTAAAACTGACATCTGATAAACCAATTGTATATCTAACATGTTAAGCTTTTCAAAGAGAAGTTTGCATGAATTTCTTTTTTAGGAAAGAAGAAGTGTTTTGGGGGTGGTTTTTTTTTTCTTTTTTGCCTTTTTTTTTGCTTTTTTTTTCTTTACCCTTATTCTTAGAAACAGCCAAACTGAAGCATCCTCAAAACTTTCACCAGAGGTTGAAATGTTGCAGCTTTGGCAAAGTTCTGTTTGACTAAGCAGTAGGCCATGAGAAGTGTCAGGCAATTATAAGAGGTGGTGCTAAGCTGACTTGTTGCTGTGTCACTCCTGTTTCGCAGTTACGTAACTTTATTGATTTCCCTGTAGCTATCACAGTAGCTAAATTAAATTAGCTGAAATTAAAATGAAAGAAAAATTAAAAAAAAAAGAAAAAAGGAAATTGAAGCACACTATCAAGAGCTAAAAGTTCAAAGAATTGCAGAGAATCTGCTCCAATGTTAGAGCTGATATTTCAAGGACTATCATAGCAAGCATGGCAGAAGGCCAGCATGGATCAGCAAGGAACTCCTGATTGAGTTCAGCTAGATAAAGGAAGAACACAGAAGGTGGAAGCAGGGATGGGGTAGCTGGGAGGAATACAGAAGCATTGCCCAAGCGTGCAGGGATGGAGCTAGAAAAGCCAAAGCTCGGCTGGAGTTGGAACTAGTGAAGGATGTGAAGGGCAGCCAAAAGAGCTTCTGTAAGCACACTGGCACCAAAGGAAGGTGAAAGAAATGTGGGACCACTTCTCAGTGGAGCTGGAAAGGTAGTGACAAATGACATGGAGAAAGCCAAGGTACCCAATATTGTTTTACCTCTTTTTTTTTCACTGATTAGGTTTGCTCACGTGTCTCCTAGGTCCTCAAGTCTGTTATCAGAGTCTGTGGGAGAAAAGCATTACCAACAATAGAGGTAAGATCAAGTGAAGGTGCACTTAAGCCATATGGACATACACAAGGTCAAGGGGCCAGACAGAATGCATGCAAGGGTGCTGGGGGAGTTAGCTGCTGTCTTTGTGAGGTTGCTGATAATTTGAAAAAAGGAAAGGATACCACCATCTTGAAGATGGGGAAGTGTCTCGTCCCACTTGGTGGGCTGCGAGATGAGTGAAACTTTTTGATTCCCCGAGGATTTGTGTACTGACAAAGGCCGATCTCTGCTCAGCAGAGCCGAGGGGCCGTTAGAGTCATGGCAATGACTCAGAGGAACAGTCTGACTAGCAATTTATTAACTGGTGAATTCAACAAACAGACAAACTTAACAAACTGGCAAGTCCAACGAACGAACAGAGGCAATTTGGCAATGGAGCTATTTTCCTGGCAACCTGTTACAATTTATCCAAAACTCATACACCTGAATATATGGTGGAAGAGTGGAGGAAGAGAGAAGCGAGAAAAGGAAAGGAGAAGAGAGGAGGATAGAGAAAGGAAAGGTATCACCACCCTTGGATCCCACGATGATGATGACAGGCATGGCAATCCTCTGGTGATGGGCGTGCACATGGTTCCCTGGAGGGCGAGTCTTTTATACTCTAATCCCTGCCTCTGGTTACTCCCCTTGAGGTCTTATATGGTTCTTGTTCTAGAAAGTTCTCAATCTTCTGTGCAGGCACTGGGGGAGGGGGGTGGTCGCGAGGGGTCTCTCGGGTGGTCGCAAGCCCCTTCCTCAGATCAACCCTGTGTGACCTCTGGCCATAGATGGTAAGGTCCGTCAGAACCCGGAACCGCACATCCGCCGACACGCTCTCCACATCCCGCTCTTCGCTCTCCCTCATCCTAGCCGACCTCTGCCGTCGCCATGCAAATCGCGCCTTGCCTCCCACAATGTTTGAGACATTAACTCTTTCAGTCTCTCACAGGAAGAAGGAGGATCCACAGAACTACAGGCTGGTCAGCCTCACCTCGTGTCCTGGGAAGTCTTCACTAACAAACTGGATGCTTATACAGAGTGCACTTTCCATACATTTCTGGACAATAGTGACCTGAAGAAAGGCTGGAGGGTGGGGCTGCTGTTCAAAAGACCACACAAGCCAGAGAAAACAGATGACAAGAACTGAATGAAGTTCAGCTTTGGTAAATAGAGACTTCTGCATCTGGGATGGAATAAACTCATACAGGACTACAGTCTTGGTGCCAGCTGGCTAGAATGCAGCTTTGCAGAATGCAAGACTTGGGTTTCCAGGTGGAAAACCAGTTGAACTGGAGGAGTCAGCAGTGCACCCTTGCAGCAATGAAGGCCATCTGCATACTTGGCTGGATTAGCAATAGGACAGCCAACAGTTTGAGCAAAGGGAATCTTGTGCCCTGCTCAACTGTTGTGAGATCAAATATGAAGTACTGTATCCAGCTTGGGGCTCTCCAGTACAACAACACTGACATACCACTGGGACAATATAGAAAGATGGAGCCAGGCTGTCCTCAGAGTGCACAGTGGAAGCAGGAGAGGCAATGGACACAAGCTGGAACATGAGGAATTTCTGACTAGATACAAGGAAAGCATTTTCATCATAACAGTGGTCAAACAGGTGGATCAGGTGCCTGGAAAGGGTGTGGGATTTCTGCTCTTGAAGATACTTAAACTTGGCTGGACACTGTCCTGAGCAATCTGATCAGAGTGTGGGGGGGTAACCAGCCTTGAGTAGGAAGTTGGACTGAAAGGTCTCTGGAGGTCCCTTCCAACCAATGTTTTTCTATGATTCTGTAGAAATGCTGAAGACAAACTTTATAATCTATTGAAAACAATGGTGGGGGGGCGGGGAATTGTGCTCATAGTGACAAGGATGCAGATTTATTTTAATTCTGTTGTAAAATTTATCATCTACTCTATATTTTACAGTTAGTAGGAAATATATCATGATTCTCCTGAGCAGAGGGCATCGCTGTAACTCATAGATAGTATGAAATCTTTATAACATTGTTTGCTAAGCTCTTCCAGAATGCTGACCATCTAGAAGCTAGTTTCCATATAGAATATATTTGTTCAAATACCCTATGTGATATTTTTTAATAAGGCTTTACCAAATAGACTGTAAAGAGAATATTAAGAAATCGAAAATTAGAAGGAAAAAAAAAAGAGAAGGTATATCTATCTAGTCTTAAATGATGTTTTACTAAAAATATTTACAAGCAGCAGCCATAGCAAGGAAGTAGAGTGATAAATGAAGTCTAAAATACAGACCCATAACCAAAAGTGTTAAACTAAAAAAAATAAGTAAACTTAAACCAATGCCAAACGCCTTCCTAGGCCTTTTGGAGCAGGAAGAGAAAAAAGCAAGGAATGCATTTTTCATGGGAATGAGAATTATTACAAAGCATTTATTCAAGTCCTTAAAAGTTCATGTATATAAGCATAATCCTCTAAGATCAGAATTAATCATGATGTAGTTCAGCTGAAGGCCCTAAATTTGTGTCAAGGAACAATGGGTACATTCTTATAGCACACCATCCAGTTGTTGCTTTTCTAATTTGTTCAGTCTGTTAAAAAAAACCAATCCTGACTCCTGAGCCTCCTCTAGCGTCCTAAAAATAAAAACAAGTCATGCATACTCAAAGCAAAGCAAAGTACAGAATCATTGGTGAAATGTGCATCTTGCCAGAAAGGTATTCTTAAGCCTACACTTTTTTTTCCTTCTTAATTTTCACGGTGCAAAATGAAAAGTTCCAGTTGGATTCACATCCCCACGTGTTTTCTTGTGTTTCTGGCTGGCAAAAGATGTAATAGCTCAGCGCTGTTGTTTCACAAATACTAGCAACAAGTTTGAAACTCCAAGAAGCAAACAAGTGGATTCTCCACTCCACTTTTCTGCCTCTTAGTAAATAGCTAGTTACATTTATCCTGTGCATAACCATGTATCAAAATCGAAGAAACCAATTATTAAGGAAGTTTATAGTTTTACCTGCATCCATTTGGCAAATTGATACTGTAGCATTGTAGTGATACCCTATGTTTTTAGGCAACAGTGAATAATCTGTCTAGTTTTGCCAGATACCTTAAAAGGGTATCACATACCAACATCACACAATTTCTATCAGACTTAATTATAAACCTCATCAGTGTTTTGAATATTTCTCTTCCAGTAAGTTGTGTGTGCAGTGACAACAGTATGGAATTAATACAGCATTTTATGACCATACACTTTTTACTGCTGTGCTGGTTTTGGCTGGGACAGAGTTAATTTTCTTCACAGTAGCTAGTATGGGGCTATGTTTTGGATTTGTGCTGAAAACAGTGTTGATAATACTGAGATGCTTTTGTTACTGCTGAGCAGTGCTTACACAGAGTCAAGGCCTCTTCTGCTCCTCACCCCACCCCACCAGCGAGTAGGCTGGGGGTGCACAAGGAGTTGGGAGGGGACACAGCTGGGACAGCTGACCCCAGCTGACCAAAGGGCTATTCCATACCATATGACGTCATGCTCGGCGTATAAAGCTGGGGGAAGAAGAAGGAGGGGGCCATTCACAGTGATGGCGTTTGTCTTCCCAAGTAACCGTTACGCATGATGGAGCCCTGCTTTCCTGGAGATGGCTGAACACCTGCCTGCCCATGGGAAGCAGTGAATGAATTCCTTCTTTTGCTTTGCTTGCGTGCGCGGCTTTTGCTTTACCTATTAAACTGTCTTTATCTCAACCCATAAGTTTTCTCACTTTTACTCTTCTGACTCTCTCCCCCATCCCACTGGGGGGCAGTGAGCAAGCAGCTGTGTGGGGCTTAGTTGCCAGCTGGGGTTAAACCACGACAACTGCCAATTGTAATTCTACTTCCCATTTCTTTTCTTTTCATTTTTTATTTTTTAACATATGACATCAGTAGAAAAGCACTGAAATTTTGTTAGGTCAGCATTAAGCTATATACATATATTTAAGTCATAAGGAATTGACGTGATAATTATATTCCTTGCTTGCTCAATTTTAGTCTTAGTGACAAAAGCCAGAAAATATGATGGACCATGTTTCTTGGAAAATAAGGCAGGTTCATAGACTGCCAAGAACCCTGTGTAGTTCTCATGACTTCATTGGGATAAGGACTTCTCTAAAACTCCATCGAAGTTAATAAAAATACTTTTTGTTACGTTCTTTAATTTTCATTTTATACACCACACAGATGTTGTTTTGGACTCTTATATGACTTATTTAAGTATAATATTTTACTCATCTAGGCACAGAGGAAGGAAATACAATTCTGCCTTAATTTGAATTTAGAAGAAATTAACCCCCTCCCCAAATCCCAAATCCAACTAAAAAATAGAATAATTATAGAGCTATCTTCCCTTGCTGTACAGTGGGGAAATCGGTATTAATACTACTGAAGTCTTTTCAGCCGAACCAAAGCAGGAGTAACATCATGTAACGTGTAATTAAGCAATCATAGATTCATATTTCTCATGGCAAAACTACAATTTAGCAAAGGAAGAATTTGGAGGGGCTTAAGTCCTTTTTCTTCTCCTCACATGCTGATATTAGTAATACTAAATGTTTACTTTTAATCTACTTCCATGTAAAAACTAAACTTTAGTAAAAACTAAAGATTCCCTAAAGTCACATTTAATAAGAAATAACAAGTGTATAATGTTTTTCCAGGGAAAAGGAGGGAGGAAGAAACATATTCATTATGAACTGCTGCTTTGATATGGAAAGGCATCTGAACTGAAAATATTCATGGTTAATGAAATGTGTAGTCAAGGTCAGAGTAATGCTGTCTTTTGAGTTATAACTATGATGAATTTACTGCTCCTTTCCATCTCCCCCACAAAGTCAGAAAAGATCTTACATTACCTTGAAGTAGCAATGGGGTTAGCTTTAAAATACCAAACTCAAATGTTCTCTATTGTGTCTGAATTTCAGGCCAGGTGGCCAAAAAGATAATATGACAACTTTAGGAAAGAATTTCCTACTCCTTCATGCTTTCTGAGCTGATTCATTGACTCCTCCTTAAAAGCTGACAGGTTAAACAGGAACAATCCTGGAAAAAAAAAAAAAAGAAAAAAGTAGAAAAGACATTTTTATGCAACACAGTGTCATATCAGAGAGAAGGGTCAAGTTCCCAACCCTAAATCCTAATATTCCTGGGAAGGGGTGTGGTTTTATAACTTGGAAAAGATTCTCAGACCCACAACTGAGCCATGATATCTTGCACCTGCCCCCAGAGAGGAGTCAGGGAGACTAAGAAGTGCCAAGCAGTTTCATAGTCATAGTCTGTCTGATTTACACATTTAAAACTAGGTATTCTTTTTGAATGTCTAATGCTTTCCAAAATCTGCCAGAATTGTTAAGTATACTTTCTAAATTTTTAAACGCTGTGTAAAACTTTCCACTGCAGCTGGAAAATAAAGAATCAGCCTTTGCTTAAGGTATTAAGTTAGCAATTTTCCACCCAAACAAAATCATTAGAATTTATATGAGGCAAGGAAATTAGTCTTCTGTGATTCCACTCAGCAACTTCTGAGACAAAGTTGATGTTTAGTATAAGTATGGTTATTGATCAAAGTCAGGTTTTCATATTTGTGTTTCTCTTTTAGCTCAAAAATGGCTTGCAAAAAAATCACCAGATTTTCTTTCCAGGATAGTGTTTATTATTTTTTGCGTTGTGTACTATCATGCCATTCACTTCAACAAGTCATTTTTGGCTGGTTTCTGTTGGTTTGTTATAGAAGTAAATATTTAACAGTGGAATAAGAAGAAACAATATTGAGCGGCAAACTGTATATTTCCAGCATGAAATTTATGAAACTTTGGGGACCTAACAGTAGCATTCAATTTGAGAATGGTAGGTAATTGAATATGGATCCAAAATGATCCATTGGTCCAGGCATGCGAATCAAGAGCAATTGATCTGAGCAAATTATTCTGCCTTTTCTTTTGTTTCCCCATTATAAAATAAAGACAACAGAAGAGTGTCCTAATATATGTGGTATGCATATTTGTTGATGTACCTGAGAACTGAAAACAAAAGAAAATCCACAGCTTTTATCAGTGTCAATCATATGGAAAAGACTGGTTGTTCTATTACATCTCGGTAGGTATCGATAAATTCTGGAACCACTGTGAACTCTCTTCTGCAAACTTGTGACCAACCACATTGCTCCTACTTTGTACCAGTGGAATACAGAGCAACGCCAGTCCATCTGTTTCCACAGCTATTTCCCTAGCCTGTTACAGTGAACACAAATCACCAAAGACAAGTTTTTCTGAAAACTTTCAATGTCTTTACTTCATTCCATTTTTCCCCTCTCCTGCTTGCTTTTCCTTTATTACTTGCTGGAAAACTGCTTATTTGCTGAGGTTGTTTTCCTAGAATTTCTGTGTTTAGGAGAGAAAAAATGGTGACAATATAAACTGGAGCAATGAAGCCCATCTTTATTGCTGGGGAGGTAAAAGAGAAGAAAGGCTTGAGTATGAATTGCTTCAACATGTTTGTGGCAACTACGTTCTCACCCTACTCTGCATGTGTGGTCATCTGCCCCACTCAGGGAAATGTAGTTAGTGGGATACTGGATTGGAAGGAAGGGGTGAGGAATAAGCTACTCCAGGAAAAAATATTTTCACTTAAATATCAACAGAAAAGTTAGAATAGAATAGACTATTTCAGTTGGAAGGGACCAATAACGATCATCTAGTCCAACTGCCTGACCAATTCAGGGCTGACCAAAAGTTATAGCATGTTGTTAAGGGCATTGTCCAAATGCCTTTTAAACACTGACAGGCTTGGGGCATCGACCACCTCTCTAGGAAGCCTGTTCCAGGGTTTGGCCACCCTCTCAGTAAAGAAGTGCTTCCTAATGTCCAGTCTAATCAGCCCCTGGAACAGCTCTGAACCATTCCCACGCATCCCATCACTGGATACCAGGGAGAAGAGATCAGCCCCTACCTCTCCTGCTTCTCAGGAGGCTGCAGAGAGCAATGAGGTCTCCTTTTCTCCAAACTAGACAAGCCCAAAGTCCTTAGCCACTCCTCATAGGACATTCCTTCCAGCCCTTTCACCAGTTTTGTTGCCCTCTTCTGGATACATTCAAGGACCTTCACCTCCTTCTTAAATTGTGGGACCCAGAACTGCACACAGTATTCAAGGTGAGGCCACACCAACTCTGAATACAGCAGGATAACCACCTCTTTTGACCGGCTGGTTATCCTGTGTTTGATGCATCACAGCATGGGCTTTGCCCTCTTGGCTGCCAGGGCACACAGCTGACTCATGTTGAGCCTGCTGTCAACCAGCACCCCCAGATCCCTTTCTGCAGGGCTGCTCTCCAGCCACTCCTCTCCCAATTTATATTTGTGCCTGGCATTACTCCATCCTAGGTGCAGAATCTGGCATCTGGACTTGTTAAATTTCATCCCATTAATCACAACCCAATGTTCCAATCTATGTAGATCCCTCTGCAAGGCCTCCTGTCCCTCAAGAGAGTCAACAGCACCTCCCAGCTTGGTACCACCAGCAAACTTGCTAATAGTGCAGTCAACTGCTACATCCTACAGATCCAACTCCTACAGATCATTGATAAATATATTGAACAGGACTGGCCCTAGAATTGAACCCTGAGGAACACGGCTGGTGACCGGTCGCCAGCCAGATGTAGCCCCATTCACTACAACCCTTTGAGCTCTGCCCTTCAGCCAGTTCTTCACCCAGCGCACCATGAACCCACTCATCCCGCAGTTGGACAACTTGTCCAGAAGGATGCTGTGAGGGACAGTATCAAAAGCCTTGCTAAAATCCAGAAAAACTACATCCACTCCCTTCCCTTCATCCCCTAGACGGGTGACCTTATCATAGAGGGATATCAAATTAGTTAAACAGGACTTTCCTTTTGTGAACCCCTGTTGACTTTGCCTGATGATTACATTATTCTTTAAATGCCTTTCAACAGTAGCCAGTATAATCTTCTCCATAATTCTTCCAGGAACTGAAGTTTGACTAACAGGTCTGTAGTTCCCTGGGTCTTCCCTCACGCCCCTTTTGTAGATTGGAATAACGTTGGCTAGCTTCCAGTCAGCAGCAGACTAAGACCTTTGGTAGATGATTGAAAGGGGTCCTGCCATAACATCCACTAGCTCCTTCAGTACTCTGAGATGAATCCCATCAGGGCCCATGGAGTTGTGAACATTCAGCTGATACAGCTGGTCCCTTACAATTTCAGTGTTCACAAATGAAAAGTCACTGTTCCCACACTCATGGTCGTCCAACTCAGGGAACCGGGCAGCCCAAGTTCTGCCAGTATTATTAAAGACGGAGGCAAAAAATGCATTGAATGCCTCTGCTTTTTCCTCATCCATATTAGTCAGATGACCATCTTCCACAAGTATCAGTGCAATGTTTCTTTTAGGCCTCCTCTTGCTATTAATGTATTTAAGCCCTTCTTGTTATCTGACACAACACTGGCCAGTTTCAACTCCAGTTGAGCTTTGGCCTTTCATGTCTTCTCCCTGCATAAATGAACCACAGCTCTGTACTCTTCCTGCAAAGCCTGACCTCGCTTCCAGAGATCATACAATTTCTTTTTCCTCTCAAGCTCCACGAGGAGTTCCCTGTTCAGCCAAGCTGGTCTTCTGCCCCACTTACTTGAGTTATGACACAGTGGAATTGCCTGTTCCTGTCGTTCTGAAAGATGGTTCTTAAAGACTGACCAGCACTTGTGGACTCCTAAGCCTTCAAAAGCAGATTCCCAGGGTACTCTGCTAAATAGCTCCCTGAATAGCTTAAAGTCTGCTCTCCTGAAGTCCAGGGTAGCAACTCTGCTGTCCTTTTTTCTCATTACACTGAAAATTTTAAACTCAACCATTTCATGATCACTGTGGCCAAGACAGACACTTACATCACATCCCCCACGAGTCCTTCTCTATTCACAAATAGCAAGTCTAGGAGGGCATCTTTCCTAGTTGGCTCACTGAGTACCTGTGACAAGAAGTCATCTCCTACAAACTTCAAGAATTTCCAAGATCTGCTCATCACAGCAGTGTGATATTCCGAGTTGATGTCTGGGAAGTTGAAATCTCTCATAAGGACAAGGGCTACCAATCCAGAAATTTCTCCTAATTGCCTATAGAATAACTCAACAGTGCTTACATCCTGCCTGGGCAATTGGTAGTAGACACCCACTAAAATATATCCTTTGTTTTCCATCCCCCTAATCCTTATCCAGAGGCTCTCAACCACATCATCACTAACTGTAAGGGCTGTACAATCAAACCTCTCCCTTAAGTATAGTGCAACACCTCCACCTCACCTGCCCTGCCTATCCCTCCTGAACAGCCTGTAGCCCTCCACCCCAGCACTCCAATCGTGGGACTCATTTCACCAAGTCTCACTAATACCAATGACATCATAGTTCTGGGAGCTGACTATCGCTTCCAGTTCATCCTGTTTTTTTCTCATACTGTGTGCATTGGTGTACAAGCATTTCAGATACTCTCCTGAGCTCTCTGTGCTCCCAGGAGCAGTGTAAATGTTCCTACTAGGATTGTCACTCTCAGGCAATACCATGCCAACCCTTGGCTTACCTACTGCAATCCTGTTGGTATCCCCTTCTCCCATAAATTCTAGTTTAAAGCTCTCTTGATCAGATCAGCCCTTCGAGCTTACACCCAAAGACCGATTTTCCCCATCGGGCCAGGTGGATCCTGTCAAGCCCCAGCATACCTTGTCTCTCGAAGGCTCTTCCATGGTTTAAAACCCCAAAGTTTTGGCGGAGCCCCATATCATATCATTCAATATTATCCACTGTAGTAATGGATGCTGATGACTTCAGCTTCCACATACAAAGGTAAGACCTCAGCAGATGATAGGAATATTATAGCTGGGCAAGAAAGGTAACAATGCTGTTCATTTCAGGGGATGTGCTGGACTGAGGCAGTGGAGAGTATGTTAGCCTTTTGTGTTTGACAAAGTAAGGAACTTCCATTATCTAACTAAAACTACATTTTCTGTAGCTATGAAATCCTGTCATCTGCAGAGCTATCTTAACGTGCTATCCAAACTTTGGTCTTTTCATGGTGGAGAAGACAGATTATTAAATAATTGTATTTTACCAATTTTTTTTTGTATATGTGAACTGAAAGGAAAATACTATCCTCATATCGCCCAGTTACAAGAAAGGTCAGCTGAAGTTTGCTTCTGTTGTTTGAGCAGTGCTTGGTATTCTCTTCTTACCCTCTCTCTGCTGCATAAATCATCACACACAGAAACATCAGGGACAGAGAGAAGGTAAGATACCAGGCTAAATAAGGAGCAAAAGATTCCTCTCCTGGAAATTGTCAGAGCAGAAAGGGAATTTCTAGAACCCTTTTGGGATAGGAAAGAAGACCTGAGACAGTTGAAATGTTTGGATTACACACTGTACATTTCAACTGGTTAGATTCAGCTCACATCCTTGTATAAATAAAGGAATTAACTTCGTGTAAAGCCGTCCAAAGCCATGGAACAGTTACAGCTGACTTTTTTTTTCTTTTACTCTATGCTTATTTCTACTTACAGCATGTGGATTTTTCCTCCCTGCTCTCTTTTCCTTTATTCGACCTAACCTTTAGTCATGTTCTTGAATATGGGAAAGGACAGAGGTGAATTGAAAAAAGGTAGGTTGTTGTCATTTTCTTCACCTGCCACAATAATTCTAAATTGAGTATTTTGAGACTCATAGCTTCTTCAAAAAGACTGAGCCAAAATTAACCTCTAAATTTTCTATCACATAGCAAAAGGCTGCATTCAGAAAAGAGTGTCAAAGAAAATGAGATTTTCTTTGCTTGGCTCCGTACTCATTTTGGTTAGATATTTCAGATTAGTGAAAAGTTTGCTAAATGATGTTGTTGGAGAGTTTGAAGCAGAAGATGATACCAAACTAAGGATTAATTCACTGAAGCTGTGAGCCTGAAACGTTTTGCTCATACCAACTGGGCAGCTTCCTATACATTTTTGCAGTGTTGTGGGGAATCCGGCTGATTTCCTGACCTTTTACCTCACAGACATTTCTACAGTTCTATGAATAATACCGAAGTGGTCAAATAAGAGCAACTTTAAATAAATTACTATGTCTAATCTGTGCTTTTGTGAAAAAGAATACACTACCCTACATGTCTAAGTTAGACATAGCCACAGCCTTTTCACAGTGACTTTTATGGGCAATCTAACTCATATCCAGCAAATACCAGTGTAACTTTGACTAGATATTCATAAGCTAAAGTACAGAGATTTGCAATTCTTGATCATTCCATTCATGGTTTTACACCTTTTTGTCATGGAGTATCTTTTGTACTGCTCAAAGAATTTATGTGGTGAAGGAAGGAAGCTATTTTTAATATGGCTAGACTGTGTCTGATGGTGAGGCTGGAAGTAATGAATGACCTCTGTCTGTTCAGATCACTATGACAAGTGTCCTATCTTATTGTTTTGGAAAAAGTCTGAAACACTGAGTAGTCCTGGTGAGAGGCCTTGTGATGACTTTTTTTTATTTGCAAATACAGCAGAAAAGTGATTTTTCATCAACACAAGTTATTATAATGATAAAATAATATGAATGTTTATTAAAACCTTTTTTTTAACTTCAACAAAATAATTAGTGTTATTTCAGAATATAAATAACCTGTAAGAGTCTAAATTTGGAACCTGTTACACTCACTACTGAACAAATATGCAATGTGAACAAATGTATAGGAGGGAACATCTAAAATACAGAAAGCAAAAGTTTCCAATGGAAAATTTTAAGACCTTCTTCCCAGAATGAGACCTGTAGAGGTGTTCACACAGAACTGGTCCAGTTGTGTATGTTATTACAGAGACCATGCATGAAAATGAAGTACTTTGAATGTATACATGTACAGATTGGTAAAATATGTTAAGATACCTTCTAGGTCAATTTAGAATTGGCACTGATGAACACAGATTGTTTCAGAAGATTGAACTGGCTTTGGAATTTATCTTCCTGGCCTTTGTCCTTAGAAGAACTTCCTTAAAGAACAGCAAAGACTTGTAAACAAACAAGCAAAAAAGCCAGGTTTCATTAGAACACAAGCTGGAATACTTAAATTCTTACACTGAGAAAACTCAAAATGAGTAGGTGAGGCAGAAAATTTCAAAAAGAAAACTTGCAAACCACTCTTTTCCATCCTGCTTTCTCCTTGCAAGTCAGGTTCTTACTTTCAGACTTAATACACAAGAATTTTCAGATTGCAGCAAACCTTCCTAGCGCTCCCTGCCCCCAGAAAAAAGCTCTTTTCATCCCCTCCAAGATGCAGCTGTGATCCCCTTGCCAAGGTCCTCGTCTACGGGCACCAGGCTCCTAGGTCCTAGATGAGACTGTGTTTTTTTCTGCTCAACACCCCTCAAATCTGGAAGGTCCTTTCCCAGAGGGGCCTTTGCCTACCCTCCCATCCTCAGCAGCATCACCGCTTCCCTCCAGGGGTGTCTACCCATACTCTGTTGAGAACAAACTGAGAATAAAGAACTAAATCCACTAATACCTTCCATCTAGACACGAACATATTTACAAAATTATTTCCTTACTTTCTCCTGGAACACAAACTCAGCAGAATGAAGTAATGTGCGCAGTTTACCTTTTCCTAGAGAGGCAACCCTTTCTTAAAGGCACATGAAACCCAAACTCAAATGAACTGTCCCTTGTGGATAGTCTCCTCTAACAGGCTGAGAAAAAGGTAACTTCCCATTCTGCAGAACATGCTTAGTGACTATCACAGAGAAAATGCTTTTGGCACTGCTGTTTACACTATGTGTCAGGTGAGGAAGAACTCTGGTTTTGTAGCAACATTCAGCCTAAGGAGCAAATCTACTAATACTTCCTTTCAGGTATCTTTTTCTTTCTTTTAAACAAGAAAGTTGCACAGGC